>NC_069362.1:89488750-94437500 GCF_021730395.1 Mercenaria mercenaria | reverse complement strand
CATATCCCGATCTTGATTGCAAAGTAAAACGAGCCTGTCTGGCATGTTGTGTAAACAGACAAGCAAATGTTGCGTTGCTCTGATAACATTTTTTCATTTGATAGGATCTTAGCTGTTACATAATCTATACTGCAAAATACTTATGCAATCAAAGTATTTTTGTATCATTTGTTTTAATTCAAATGCTTGCATTTTATAGCTTTTATAAATAATAAGTTCACCTTAACTGTCAGTATAAATAAATAAACATAATCTATTTTAGATATACGTTTAACTGTCTGAAAAAAAAAGATCATTTTCGTAGGTTTTTTTTAGCTGAAGGGTAAAATATTTGGATGAAAATGGACAATTCCGCTAAAACTTTATTATAGGATTGGGAGACCTGAGGTATGTATTATCTTCTGCAAACCATGCACTTTTACATCTAGCCATATATGATGCATGAATGATTACCACAGTGGTCAGTGATTTAAAAAGAAATTTATATAAACATCAATCCAATAAATCACCTGAGGAAAGTGTGACATTTTCGTATTGAAATGTTTCATAGTTTAGTGTATTCTTTTATGTGTTCCATTTGTATATGTCATACAACACAAACAATTTAGCTCTAAACAGTATACAGCTGCTCTATACAGATCTACAAGAGAAATACATACATAAAGCCTTTCATTCAATTTAAAACATATTACCACATGTATAGAAATTACTTAGAATTAAAATACACATAAATACAGTATAAGACATCAAGAGACATTGAGCTATATAAATTCTTTCAGGACCACAAACTTGAATTTATTTATTTAATTATTTTGTGTTTAACGTCGCACCGACACAATTATAGGTAATATGGCGATGTTCCAGCTTTGATGGTGGAGGAAGACCCCCAGGTGCTCTTCGTGTTATTTCATCACGAGCTGGCACCTTGGCAGAACCACCGACCTTCCGAGAGCCGGCTAGATGGCTTCCTCACATGAAGAATTCAACGAACCGAGTGAGGCTCGAACCCACTTCGATAAGGGGCAAGTAAATTGAAGACAACGACCTTAACCAATCGCCCCCACCCCCACCACCACACACACACACACACGCACACACGCACACACACACACACACAAACTTGAAAGACCCAACTGAGGGTTTATGACATGTCAATGACCTCAAATTAATATTTTTGTCAAATTACGACACAGCAATAACCCCACAAATTTTGGATTAGTATGTCTAACAAGGACTGTCCGTAAGACAACACGCTCGACTTTTCTCAACGCTTGACTCTGAATTAGGGTTGTGCCAGTAAAAGGGGCTTAACTCAATAATAATGTTTAGCATGCTGGTAAAATAGATAGATTAGTTTTCGCTTTCATTGATATAACAAGGACAGGGATAGGATTGACAAACGGTATTCAATGAACTATTCATGAACTATTCCACTCTATAAACAGATCGTTTACTTTGTGTAAAGTAGATTTAGGCTAAGTCTCCGTAACATGTATATATCATTGTTACGTTTAAATCGTCTCAGCGTGAAGGGCGCTATATAAATTTGGTAAAATAATGATAATAATAATAAGAGCGGCGTACCAAATAGTTTTAGTACACGATCGCTTCCCTTCGAGTGATACCTAATTACAATTGGACCTTTCTTCACCATAATTACATGTATTACCTGTTACTTTCAATTTTTGTTACTTTTCTGAAGTTATTATTTCAAATTAAGATTATTTTAAAGTAACGTCCTTCCAACTTATAATATATCAAATAATTTCTGTAACAAACTTAGGTTAACCTCAATGTGAAGTAGTCATTTGATCCAAAATATATATTCCTATATGATGTAACTTGTCTGAAAGATCGTGTTTTCGACCACATATCTTACTTTCCTGAGATCTTACGCTTAGATTTTCTCCCTAACCGTAGGTTTATTTACATAGTTATATGAAATCAATTTAAAATATTCTGAAATATTAAGACAAATGAGCATAATTGTTTGCTTCAGAGGTTTTCATTTTTCCATCATTTAGTTGTAGAATTAAGATCTGACAGTGTCTGTATGGCTAGAAAATGCAAATATCAACTGCAGGCCGGTCTCAAAATTTAACTACATAGCGATTTGTCTCATATTTTTTCACACATCCCTCTGTCGGCTAAATCAAGATCACGCTGACAGCATATATCATTTTTGCACAGAAAACACGATTTCGCTATACGAGTTTTATTTGATGAGTTTAAGTGGTAATGCAAATTATAACGGTGAATATTTTACCTGATTTCTCGGTCTTCAATTCCTGCGTCAGTAACATCAAAATATTAAATAGCAGAAATGTAACCCTTTTTGCATGTGACGGTTGCAGACCTGATCCAAGCTCAGTATATCGATCTGCGAAATGTATCATATTAAATAGACGGAGCATGCTTTTGTTGTCGAGAAATATGTAATCAGGTTTTTATGCTGCCTCACAACATAACGGTTATGAAAGAACCTCATCGTGAAATAAACTCCGAAATAGTTTAAATCCATAATCTTGCATAGAAAGTATGTTTTATTGAACGAATGTAGTAAAAACGTCAAACAGTTAACAAAGTTCAATTTTATCTAAAATTTCCAAACGTGGATATCTGTTCCTTGTGCAAATTCAATTTTCTTATGAACATTTAAAGATTTATGTTTCTTGAAGATGAAAACAAGTTTTAACTACTTAATATGATCTTCTCCATTGCTTTGCCACTTAAATTCGTCTGAAGAAATCCAGAATGCACTTTTGCAATGACAATACATGCCATTCATTGTGATCATAATTTAGCCGAGATAGGGGTATGCGAAAATTTATGACAAAAATCGCTATGTAGTTGAATTTTGTGACGGACCTGCACATGTAAATAAACTAGAAAACTATTGCCCTCATATTTAGACAGATGAAGATAACTATATAGATGTGCATGATCATTCTGCATGCTCGTCTTTCAGATTTCTGTAATGTATTTATCAATATTTACAAACAAATTCCTTTCATTTAGGGGAAATGATGAACTTTTAATCGTAAAGGTAATTGACAGGTTTTTAATAACGTTAATCTTAATTTGATTTCCTTCTTAACTGCTATCATCACTGATTCATTGACATAGCAGGTGCAAATTCGAAATAATATAGAGTATTTGATAAAACTAGAAATGAAATGAACTTTATAGGATATCGGCTAGGCATTCTGTGCAGTATAAAAGTAGGCGCGTGTTGGTTTTCTTGATCAAAGTAAAGACATTCTTTATCGTGGCGATTTATTAAACTACTCCATGTGGCAAATCGCAATTCTGTTAATGTCACGTGTTATTAAAACCTTTATTCACTGCAAAGGTGTTAAATTTTATAGGAATACGTGTTCTGAAAATTTTGCTTAAAATTATCAAATGTGTATGTACGAGCGTGTGACTACGGATAAAATTAATATCAGATAGTGGTATATACTGGAATAACAATTACAATAAAATGTAAATATTTTAAATATACACTTTATTTTCTGTTGTTGTTTTTGTTGCTGTTGTATATTTACAGAATAGAAGTAATCTTTTGGAAACGACCCTACAATACATATATTGATATAAACCTGTGATTTATATGAATGAATTTTGCACATTCTGCTCTTAAGTGCGAGACAAGCCGGTAGGTTTTATGCGATTACAGTAAGTTTTATTTTAAAGCATAATAATTTATCCGTAACATGATTTTATTGCCGAGGTATTAATTGTTTACATGAAAAAGATGTTTTGTTAGTTCTTGGCCTACATGCTTGATGCTGGATGAATTTGACAACACACTTATTTTTTCAAAAGTACACTGATAAACATTGCATAAAACGAGTATACTTCTATTAAAACTTACGCAATTTGATATCAATGAAAAATATGTAAACAGTAAATACTAGGTTTCAAAGTGCCTTATTCTTGCTGGGTGTTTTCTTATTTTGTAAAGGTAAATATTCTTTAGCCTAACCATTTGTAAATGTGAAGAATTACTCAATAGATCTATTGCCTTTTAATCCTAGCCAAAACAAGCATTTGACATTTTAACGCAAAATGTCTTGCATACGTGTATTTTCAGTTATACATTGCAGGCAAGGCAGTGTATCAAAATCATACGTAAGCCTTTCTAGAAACAGGGCATCAACATTTTCATACATTATGTAAGATCTTCAAAGCTGAATAACGAACGTTTTAAATTAAGTACTGATACGCTTGTTTCTGTTAAAACACGCATACGCTAAATTGACGTCACATTATCGGGCGATGACGTCAATGTCTTAGAGTTTACTGTTTATATCAATTTACTTAGATAGAAATACTGGATTTGTCAATGTGTGTTTCTTCTTTCTTGACAATATTAAATGACAAAAGAAAACGTGATCTTTTTTATAGTGTTAGTAAGATAAACCGTAGTTATTATATCTGAACGTTTCTCAAGTTCCTTATATTATCAAGAACCGCTACAAAAGCACTGTAACAAACATGTCCACCATCTAATACTAACGTATTGTATTTTCAGGAATAAAAGACGGAATAAAGCATTGGATTTCCAGCAGCACATCTAAAACTTATCATGCACGTGAAAGAGATGAACTTCAAGGTCAATTTAACTTATGGGGATGATAACATTCAAGATGATGGTGTAGACCACTTGTTACAGCTAATGTTTGTATTCTGGGGCGTCATTATGCCAATTATTGGCGTAACTGGAGTCGTCGGGAATATTTTAACCGGAATTGTTTTATTCCGACGAGAAATGAGATCTACAACAGTCTATTTCTTGAGAACATTACTAATAACGGATACTGGAATAATTGTTGGTGCAATCATGGGAGTATCAGTAATTTCCATCACACAGTTGGATTCTAAAGAATTGTTATTTAATGATGTGATTTACCCACATATTTTCACACCAATAAATTACTTTGTGATGGCTCTACAAACGTTGAATGTTTGGACAACTGTTGCCGTGACCGTAGAACGTTATATCGCAATTTGTTTTCCGTTTAAATCAATAAATATATGTAATAGACGTACGGCCTATATAATGATTGGTATCACAACTCTGTTTTCGGCCGTCTATAACATTCCGAGATGTTTCGCTACAGGAGTTACTACATGCGGTGATCGTTGTTATATGATCATAACTACAGATTTTGGCAAAACCAATTTTTATACAACTGTTTATAGCGAATGGCTGTACACAATTCTTATCTATGTTATTCCTCTTCTAATGTTAGGGGTTTTAAACACTCTTCTTATTACAGAACTGATGCGCATGCGTAGAAGAAGAAGTGTTACAAATAGTAAAGAAAACACAGAGTTTAATTTAAGTATTGTGCTAGTTATAATTGTAGTGGTATTTATCATTTGTCAGACTCCTGGATTAGTGGCACAATTTCATTTTCTGGACGCCGATTTTTTAATGCAATGGACATGTGTGAGTAACACTTTATTTGTGTTGAATTCGTCAGTGAATTTTATTATATATACCGCGGTTGGACGGAAATTTAGAACGCTTCTTTTGAAAATACTTAAAAAGTGTTTTTGTGGTCCTGGAGATTCCTCGAATACAGACAGAGAACTAACTACATTAACAACAATAAAAGACACATATGGAACGCGTGTAACAACTGATGAACTGACTGCTTTAAAAAACGATGATTTATAGTTTTATGTTGGGAGTATAAATGTAATACATGTATATATGATAGAAAAACTTCATGTGATCATACATTTCTTCAGAATTTTACTGATACGTATCCAAATGTCTTTCATTATTTATACCGTCTGTTTATTCCGAATTATTACGTCTTTCCTAAAATTTCTGAATGTCGCCCAGATATATTAGGCCCAGAGTATAGTTTGAACACGAACCAAAATATGCCTGTAATAAATCATTTATCATGGAATAATAATACGTATATTCTACTAATATATCATATTCCAGCTTGAATTGTCCCGCTGAGCAGATCGTATATCATTTATGATTGCAGATCCCAGATCTTATTTAATTGATATTGTATTTTCGTAATGGCCAGAACTCTCAGCCATACACATTTTATGATATAATTGCATGAAAGCGTCATAGGCGACAAAACAGATTCATAAAAAATTCAAGCATATACCAAAAATAATCTTTGATATTAGAATAAGGCGGATTTCACTCAAGGACTTTATAAACGCTCCATCTATGTGTTTGAAAGATTTGACCAAGGAATATTTATGAAATATGGTATAAAGGTGGTAATGTGTCTGTGCTAAACGAAGCGTGTTTTCAGCTCATAGAACTCATATTCTGGTATATTTTATATAGAGGATATTACATGAGTGTCTTTTCATATTGAATTTATTAAACAAGTTAAATAAAATAATAATAGCGAGTCACAAATGTAATATTCTTTTTATCACATGTTAGCTTTTTCTGACTAAACATCAAAAATGCTACTTTCTTTTACTATATAAACAAGTCTATTTGACCAACGTCTCCTGTACTGTAAACGACGTCGACGCCAAAGCTTTATTACACTAGTGTATTATCCTTTTTATGTAAAGGCTTTATTACACACCCGCGACGTCAAACATGTGATGATAGGATATATAAAAATTCCGTTGTCGTCACTGGAAAAGAATATCCGTTTAAGTCGTTACACCGTTAAAAGGTAAATAAATTGACCACTTTGCGAATGATAAAGGGATGAATTGATTTTAATGTTGCAACATGCCAACGTAGGTGATGTGGACGAAATGTAAAATGCTCACATGGTGTTGCCAAACGTGGAATCCTAGAGCCACAGCCTGTCCAGTATTATTTCGGTGACTTTCCAACACCGATATAACTGGATAGTATTTGGTGTATTACAAGCAAAGAATCTGAGAAACGCCTACTTTAAGAAAAAATAAATGTCAGCACTGATTTTAATGAATAGAACTTTAATTTGATAAAGTAGAGAAATTTTGAAAGAATTTTAATTTACTTGAACGACCCATATACATTTTGTCTGACTACAGACTGGCTTTGTTGCCTACAGTTTTCTTTTCTCTCATATACAGACAGACAGTCAATACTATTAAGCACAGTAATTAAGTAATTACTGTCCACGTTAGGAATGCATTTAACAAACTATCTGGAAGAAAGAAGCACGTGAAATTGTCATTCATTTGTATGTTTGATCTAAATTAAACTGTGCTGATAAGGATGTGCACAGTTTCATTTCAAGCAAGGGATAACATCAATCAAGTTCCGGATATTCTTTGACACGGAACACGATGCTTTCTATATGAGAGATGATATGATTGAATTAATATTGTTTCTGAAATATTTTAGGAAGTTAATTATATAATGAAAACGTTTATATAAATGTACAGGTCCGTCTCAGAATTTAACTAAATAGCAATCTGTCTCATAATTGTTCGCATACCCCGTTTTAGCGTGATCCTGATGTAGCCGGCATAGAAGTATGCGAAAACAAGTTAAATTTTTAGATAACCAAAGTTTTTTTGCAGTTAATGGTCAAAACCTGCAAATATAGTTTAGATGGTAAGCCATAACATATAAACATTAAATAAACGTAATTGGTTTCCGTTCAAAGATCTTATTAATTTCAAATAAATGCTTTGAAATAAAGTCAACAACCTCCCAACGATAGGAAAAGAAATGTATGACAACGCAATCCACACCATTACAACTGATAGATTTTATGTATTACAGTATAACAGGGATTGATTACAACAAAATAATTGAACAGTAATTTGTCATTTGTGTAATCCGTCTTTGTCCTATAAAGGAACTTGTCAGGACAAATCACAATAACTCATTTTGTCTATTTATATTTACTGAAATATAATGTTATGCATTTATGTTTAGTAAAATGGTACATTCTTTTCCTTTCCAGCAGCCTCTACACATGATTAAATAAAATGAAAAAATTAAGATAGTGGCCTTTTACATGATGTTATACTAGCATAACCGAACCATTGAATAACAATAGTTCATCATAAAAACGTAAATAACACTAAACAAGCATTTTCCAATTTCTGTATCAAATATTTGAACTTTCATCCTAGAGTGTGGTGGTCAGGACGAATTTCGGTAACTCTTTCCGACATAATCAGTGCAGCAGTATTATATATTTATGTGTTGGGTTTGTCTAATAGTCTATAAAGAAATAGTGAGATAATAATTCTAAGTTAGCGACAGCTATGCTAGAGAATATCTATCACGAACTGAAGCTTTATCTAAGTGCAAAAAGGAAACATTGATGATAAACACAAACTACGACAAGTTAATTAATTCATTGCTCATTATTTCGATCAGATCTGTAGTTATTGTGTCTAACATCAATACTGATTCTTTTGAATATTTTTACTTTAAAATGTTACTAGAATATCATGCTAATGTTTTTCAAAGAACCCAAAAATCGCTGTAACACGTGCGTGCGCATGCAATCATAATTATTCAGTTTTGTATTAACTACATTGAAATGCACACGATTTGTCAATATCAAATCCAATAAAGATGTACACATTTTCTTATAACCTTTTAAATAAAGTCTATCAATCCAGGTTATTTTCCTGTGATATACAGTTATTACAAAAAAAAATCATAAATCATTTAATAGTAATAAATGTATCATGATCAAGTAAAAAGTTACAGATGTTATAAATAAAGATACAATAATGTTAAAACACTGGTCTTGCTGAGTGAAATTCCAAACAGAACACATTGTGCACAACTTCACATGCTATATAGCACACATGCTAAATGACAATTTTGTGAGATTTGATGACTTTGGATCAAATACTTGGGACCATTGATGGACAGGCGGACGGACAAGGGCAATTCTAAGTTCCCAAATAATGGTTTGGGATACAAAAAGTTGAAAATGTTGCAGGTTCGGATTGATTGAGTCTGTTCCTGAATGGCAGTGGAAATGCATGTTACTGTCTACGCCACAAAACAAATACAGTCGACATGTCAAAGTATACCTCTTGAATTAGGGTTTGCTTAAGCGGTCCGAACAAATGTTTGGTAGAGCGATGGAATTGAATTCCTTGGCACATGGACTTGTCCTGACCTGGCTGCGCATGTTTAGCTAAGAACTAAATGTTCCAACCCTTTAATAACATTTTTACATAATGCCAAGCACTCGACATATGTCTGTCACTGTAGGCTGAAAGAGATGTACAAGAAAGATATGGTTGCTATAGAAGAAGCAAAACTGTCAATTTATCGATCTAATGATTAACAAATGACATAAGTGTCAGACAACAACCGATTCTTAGACATTCTGTTGCGAGGAAGTTAATATAACTAGGTCATGTTTTTGTATAATGTATATCGGTTGATATCTGTCATGTTCATATTTTCAGCTTGATTGACATCGCTCATGATTGTGCTTTTCCCATTATTTCGTATCTCAAAGATTGTGCTACGTGATATACCATTTTTGTGTTTAAATTTCTAGACCATAGAACACAACGGTAAATCAGATTCAATGGCATTTGAATTAGTATTAGTATGTATGGTAGAAGGTAGAACATCACGGAAAGTAAGTCACGAGAAGAGAGCAAAATATGCTGTGTACTGATAAAACAAGGACAAAGATGAAGTCTTGCAGAAAAATGCTACCGACATAGCAGACGAGTGTAAAATGTCGTTTCTTCAGAAAGAAAAACTAAAACATTATGGCAATTGGAAGTGCTGGTGATCGATAACGACAATAAAACTCCCACTATGAAAGGATCATTGTTTCTTAATTAGAACACTTCAGCCAAATGTAACACGCAATGCTGATATACGTTGTTCGCTGCAGTCCTATCGCTCGAGTTAGCTCATTGCGTGTATTTGTGTACATGTATATTATCTTTATTTTGCCGAACAGCATACGCGTATATCTATATATATTGCAAATTTCATTCACAAGTTTAAGATAGTGTTGTCTTACTTAATGTCACATTCGCATAATTGAATGACCAAATAGCAAAATTGAAAATAAAAGTATACCTAAATACAAAGTATCAATAAACATATGTTCATCTCTATAACAGATATTTAAACTTTAATCCTAGGACCGTCATGGTTTTATGTTAAGTGTTTATTGAGTAAGTTTGTCTACAGAAATGATGAAATGATAACTCTTTGTTATTGTCAACCTTGCTAGACAATGTTTATCAAATTAAGCTCTACTGTATTGCTGAAGCAAGACAAAACTGCTTAAAGGTGACCAATCACAACTGAGCAACATTTTATGACCATTTTCAGTTTTCATATATTCCGTCAGAGATTTATCTAAAGAGTAAAAACCCTGATTACATAGAATTAGATACCTATTACAAATGTATGTATTACTATTTTTATGAAACTTTGCAGATACCTCGTTTTTAATCGTGGTCTTTTTTATTTCTATATACTTCCTAGTTTTACATTTGAGTTTGATAGATATTGTGATATTTTAGCTACTTGAAACAAGATGCAAGTTTTAAAACAGCTTGTATCTTAGATATTCATCTATTTTCAATCTATCTTAGCTGCGCATCCACGATAGGCAGGAGATAGAAATGATTTTGAAAACTTGCATTTCTTATGAATTTAGGCAAGCATATGTTTATCAATGCAAATGTTTGACAAGTTGAATACAATAGTCCCTATATTCGCATTATTCCTTCGGCAACATATGTTTATCAAATTCATAATTATGCTAAAATAACGCTATTTTGGTTGAGTAACCAGGATAGGAAAATCATACTTTAGATATATATTTCCAGTCAATTGTTCAAGTTTGGAATTAATCCATTATCTGACAAAGATCGGAAAACCCACCTTTAAGACTGGTAAATCTGATTTTGTTTTTTTGTATTTTTTTTTTTGTATGAAGAAAATATCAGTAAATTAATTAAGAAAGAGTGACAAATCATACCAATGCAGTGATAAAACGATAGTTTAAAAGGTCAAAGAAACAGAATTACCATGTTGCTAATTTAAAGTGGAAATTGTGTTTAATGTTTATTTATAGTTGCATTTTGATTTGAAGAACAATACATAAACATAAAACAATCACTTGTGCAAAACACGAATATCAAATGGATTCATCTCCAGCCCACCTTTTGGCCTACTGTCAAAGCTCAAAGTTTTATTTGACGTATTTACATTCGGAATTTATTTACCATTAAAGATATTTTTTGACTGAGTGTTAGTAAATATTTTAGACAGCAGACATCCATATTTTTTGAGCTAAATAGCCCGTTTATTCAAAACTTTATTCATACATAACATATATACATATATAGATACATACTTCTGAAAAGATAAGTGAACAGAGAAAAAAAATCATTCAAATATACATCAGTACGTAATTCAATATAATATGTATAATATGATTATATTAAACAAAAAACTAAAAGAACATTCAAATATACATCAGTATGTAGTTCAATATATAATCATTGATTTGAGATAATTAATAAACGGTTCAATCCTTGGATTATGATTTCCTAATTTGCATTTATATATAAAGTATTTTGCTTAGATTATGATGTAATTATTATCTGTTGTATTGGAGATTTTGTTTAAGAACCAAATAAAATTTTGGAAGTTTAATGTATATCCTATACCTTTGTTATTTAAGAATTATCTGAAACTTGACCAATTGTCTTGTACGATTTCGCATTCCCAAAAGAGATTGTTCAAAGATTCTATCTCCATGTTACAAAAATAGCATAAGCTAGATTCGATTATTTTGCATTTATGCAGAAACTGATTAGTTGCTATAATCCTTTTAAGATATTTATATTGGAAAACCCTTAATTTTGAGTCTATACAACTAGAAAAAGTCGCACTATATATCATTTTCCAATTTAAATTTTCATAGACACTATTCCATTTAATTTCAGATTTGTTTATTGTCGTTGTGTTTTTTCTCTTATATTGTTTATATAGTAATTTATTTGGTTTTTTAACTTTCTGAATAGTTGCAAATAATGTCTCTGCCTCATCATATTGATTATCATTTTTTAGCTTTTCCTTCCATTCACTTGGAATATTAGAGACGATTGTATGATAATTAAGGAATTCTGAATTGTTTACATTAAACCTATTTTGAACTGTTACAAATGGCAAAAACTGATTTTTTTTCTAAAGTCGTATATATTTTTAATGTATTTAACTCCAGCTGTAAACCATTCTTTATAGTACATGGTTTTATTTTCATTTTTGATAAAAGAGTTGTTCCATATGATTTCATTTGACACACTTCCTACATCTGAGTTGAAGTTTATACGTGTTCAACTTATAAGTACGTCTTTTAGGAATGTGTGTTTTATTTTTCCTTTTATATCGTTTTCAAAGATGTTTGTTTCAAATAACAAGTTACCGCCAAATTTTTGTATTTCTTTTTTTGTATATATCTTTCCAGAAGCCTGTGTTTTCAATATTTGTTATGCGCTTTACCCAACTTGCTTTAATTGAGCTTATATATGCTATTATATATCTATCATCTTAAGTCCGCCTTCTGCATATTCTTTTTTTTATTACATTTCGTGCGATTTTTTTCTGGTTTATTATCCGACAGAAAAGAATATATACGTTTTGTTATATTTGTCAGTATATGTTCTGGAGGATTTTCAAGGACCGTCAAAGGGTATATTATTTTAGGTAGAGCGAAGGTCTTTATAACAGTAATTTTTCCAAGTAAAGTTAGTTTGTGTTTTTGCCATCTATTTAAGCAGAGATATAACTGTTCTAATATATTATTTAAATTCAACTCCACTCTATTCTTTTGATTTGTAAATACAATTTCTAGCGTTGTGGCTTTGTCAGATGTCCAATTAAATGATTTCATCTTGCAAAATATTTTGTCTGTGTGTTGTTGACTTTTTTGTGTTAAGTTTTAATCCGGAAAATTGACTAAATTCTTCGATTTTGCTTAGCAAACAGTTACAAGACTTTTCTGACTCATCTAAGATGAATGTTGCATCGTCAGCAAAAAGTGATTCTTTAATCTCATGGTTTGTTAGGGTTACACCTTTTATATGGGGCTCATGTTTTACTTTAAGAGAGAGAATTTCTATCGCTATGATAAAGAGATAGGGAGACCGCCATAAAATTTTAAGAACTATATGTATAAGACATTTCGTGTTAGGCCAATCGTCATTTAAACGATTTATACATTACCAAACCAAATCTGCTAATAAATTTACAAATAAAATTCCTTTTATGTATTTTATCTTTTGTTATAAACGTTGTCACTTTACACTCTACAATCATTTACATTTAAGAGAAAGTGTAAGGAAATCCGTTTACTTCCAGAATAAGCAATTATTCCTTTAGCAATGGCTTTAACATTTATTGCTTTTGTTTAACAATTTACTTTTACGCCAATTTAGTTTCATCAGAAAACATTTACTTAATGGGCCAATTTGGGATCGTAAATATCAGTCTGTTGTGAAATCTAGAAAATTGTTTTGTTTAAAATGAAAATTGATTCATCGTTTTAATATTTTAAGTATAGTTTGCCTAATAAATAGCGTTAGGTAATCTTCATTGAATTTAAATGCATGTCTTTAGGAAAACAATTGATCATGATCTCATTGATTTTGTGACGTCATTCTTTATTTTATATAGACACAAGGCATTGTGTAATCATGAACATTTTTTGTTGTTTTTGTTTGGTTTACAATCATACCGATACAATTATAGGTCACATGCCAACTGATCATTTCAAGCACGGACAGGTACCTGGATAGAACAACAGACCTTCTGTAAGCCAATTTGATGATTTTCTGATATGAAAGAATTCTAAGGCATAAGCGAGGTTCGAACCATTAGGGAAAGACCTTAACAACTCGACCACGGAGGCACCCTATTTATGAAAAATATTCCAGCTCTGAAAAAAAACAGTTTCTTTCCTCCTGACGATAATCTTAATGCAACATTTTCAAAGTCTGTAAAATATAAATCAGTATCATTTGTCTTTACTCTGAAGATATTAGTTTTAAAAGATAAAAGGTAAGGGAAGATGTCCCGGAAGCACAGTGCATCCCAAACACAGCCATAGATCCATGCATCGCAAAGTAGGCCAACAACAAAAAGAAGCTGTAACGGAAAAATATGTAGACGGGTTGCTTCTAAAACCCAGCAACTACATTATTTTAAAGATATGCAAAATACAGAAACATGGGGGGGTGGTGGGGGAGGGTAAGGAGTAGATAAAAGTGTCGGGTGTTTGGGGAAGGTGGAGCAAGGAGGAAAGCCACGTTCCTTAACCGCAGTATTCCTACAACATCACAGACACGCACTTACAAAAGACAAACACACACACAACTTGCATACACAGATAAAAAAGACAAGTAAGAAAAATCAATAAAATATACACACACACAAACACAAAAACAACAGTCGGGCATCACCTAAGGACGGCCGGCCAGTAATCATTCTAACATATTACATCACGCGTGAAGTGCGTGTTTCTTGACACAGTTTAGGACCATCAAGTATCTTTTACGAATTTATTATGACGTTGCCGTGTGGCGGCCGTAACAAGTCTCCCCAGAGCTGCTAAGTTTTATTTTGATTTTCTCAGACCGTTTTATGTTTTATGTTGCGTAAGTGGTTCTGCTTAAAAATGTTGGCTAAGGTTGTTCCAATACTCACTCTGTAAAACTTTATAGCTTTGGGTATTGACTAATCATCCCTTAGACATGGGGACTCCTTTTTGACCTTGTCTTTTTGGCAATTTCTGCATGCTCTCCTATTTTAATTCTAGTTTGTTTAATCCTGGATATTCTTGCATACCAGACGGGGATTTCCGGTATTTTTACCGGTGCTGGAAAAATCCATCTTACACCCCGGGGTGTAAGATGACTCTCGTGCTTTAAATGACGTATTACGAACTATATATATGTAGAAGATTTATGTAGTTATTTATATTTTATTTCGAAAAACGGAATAAAAATCCAGTACCTTGACAGTTCCTCTTTGTTCCTGATAGTATATTTCTCGATTCAAAACACGTTATTTATCAAAAATTCATAACGTTACGCTGGAACTGATAAAACAAAACCGGAACTAAACATTGTTATTTGTCTTTGAAACGTCATGACGTCTTTCGTGTTTACGGACGTTGATTTCCCGCGCTTTGTTTAAATACGCTGCGATAAGAAATAGTTCTAAAAAGAAAGCCGTTCAACTGATTTTATTTTTATTATTATATCTTGATATCGGTATGCAAGAAAAAGATTCTGTCACTGGTTATAGGTGCAGATGGGAATATCCGGCTCTCGGGTAACTGTTTCGGCGGTAACTCGGTAGGAACCTCGTTACTGCCTAAACAGTTACCCTCGAGGCCGGAAATTCCCATCTGCACCTATAACCAGTGAAAGAATTTTATAATGTTTTACACAGTCCTGCAACTTTAGAACATCGTGGGGACTAAGAGTGAGGAAAAAATGCAGCATTAACCTGTAAAAACTAATCAGTGGTGACTTTGCCACTGGTCTTACCAATGCGGTCTCCACCGGATCCCTTTATTTTGATCGTTTCGTCCTTGTCTGTATGTTTTACTTTGTCTGTGTATTTGTGTATGTGTTAATCATATACACATCCATATATACTCTGCTTTTGGGTTGCGTCTTGAGGAGGTTGGTTCTACGAAATTGTCTTTCCTATTGGACATTTATGCTTGATTTATAGTTAATAAAGCAGAAGCTGTTTGTCCTCATTTTCGTGTTAACTGTAATTTGCTACAAATCGTAAAATATTCATTCCTTCTGAATGTCAAGACTGTAAAATGAGAATAATAAAATTCGATCCTACTTTTCTCTTTGAACCAAATAAAATTTTATGTATCAAGTAGCGTGATCTTCAAAGATAAATGAGAACTACAAAATCAAGATTTAGGCAGTAACGGCAATCAATCAAACTGTGATAGGAACTTATGTATTTAATAAAGGTACATCTTATTATTTATTTCTGAACGTGTATGCCATGGCTCAAATCATTAGATCGACGAATTGCATATTTTTTCATCTATTGTTATAAAACTAAATAAACTTTTTTTTTTCTTCATTCACCTTCAGACTTACTTTACGAAAAATGTGTGTCAGGTGTTTGACATTTTGCAGGAAAAACACTTGTTAATGTTGTTTCTTACTTTTGTGTCAAATGCTGAAAGGTCGGGACAATATATAGGATCCTAGACTACAGAATACAGATCCGCCGCTCTCTCGGACCTTCTACATTTCTGCTTATAACAATAAGTAGATAGCAAAGGCGATAGATAGTTGTGCTTCTGAACTGTCATTTATTGTTTCAAAGTCACAGAAATATGAACGAAAATAAAGCAATGATGTTCGTATTACAAAATATATAAACTGGAGTATAACAATAAGTCCAAGTACGTAACTAAATACTAATGCTGGAAAGTGTTCCATTACATAGTGTCACATCGGATTTTTGATGAAGGAGGTGAACACTAATGAAAAAAAAAAACTAACATACTAGTTAAAGAGAGTTCTTTGTTAATCACAATCACCTGGGGAATGAATTTGTATCATAACAACCTAAATATCATCAAACATTTTTTTTTCATTTCTATAACAGTTATATACACTTTCGTCCAGCACACAAACTGCTTCTGATAGAATTAATTCATCCACATTCAGTATTCATTTACCTGGTTTGTCAAAGAACCTAACTCCACTGCAGTTTTTAGAAAAAAACATGAGCACAATGAGTAAAATTTAGATATGCAAAACCGGTCACATCACAATAATTCTAGTGGGCATGTTAATGCCAATCATTTTACGTTACCCACAAACTATCACACAGCATTTCACAAATGAAATTCCTTGCAATTCTTTGAAAGAACTGTATATAAATATTTCATCCTTTTATGGCTTTTCTCTATTTAAGAGTATTGCTAAATTACTTTTCTAAATAAATAAACAAAATTTAAAGTACTATTTGGCCAATTAATCATCCTTTACCGTTCCGATTTATACATGAATTCGACACTAAATCTTGCCAACAAAACGCTTTTTTGCTTTTTATTCTTTTTTGTTAGTTAATGTTTGTCAGAAAAATTAATTATTTGGCATAATTCAGTCTAATACAATTACAAAAACGTTAATAATATTCTATATTGTGTGAGCTACAAAGGTAATCTATGTAAAATCGAACATAACGCATGATACAAAATTAAGAAACCGGAATAACAGAAATAACAATGTCTTTCTGTGCATAAAATATATTTTATCGTGATTTCTGTCTCGAACGATACCAGGTTCTGAGAACTTTGTGGGAAAGACCATAATGTCAAGTAGAGGTTATAATTTTTTACACAAATAGTACTAAAATGGTCCCTGTGCTTCTGATAATATTGACAACAAGAGGACCATGATGGTCCTGAATCGCTCACCTCTTCCCACATGATCCAGTTTTGGGTATGACGTCGTTTTTTCTATTATTTGACATAGTGACCTAGTTTTTGAGCTCATGTGACCCAGTTTTGAACTTGACCTAGATATTATCAAGATAAAAATTCTGACCAATTTTCATGAAGATCCATTGAATATGGTCTCTAGAGAGGTCACAACCTTTTTCTATTATTTGACCTATTGACCTAGTTTTTTAAGGCACGTGACCCAGTTTCAAACTCGACCTAGGTAGTGTCAAGATGAACATTCTGACCAATTATCATGAAGATCTATTCAAGGGTATGGCCTCTAGAGAGGTCACAAGGTTTTTCTATTTCAAGACCTACTGATCTAGTTTTTGATCGTAGTTGATCCAGTTTCAAACTTGACCTAGATATTATCAAGATAAACATTCAGACCAACTTTCATACAGATCCCATGAAAAATATGGCCTCTAGAGAGGTCACAACGTTTTTTCATTATTTGACCTACTGACCTACTTTTTGATGGCACGTGACCCACTTTCGAACTTGACCTAGATATCATCAAGGTGAATATTCTGACCAATTTTTTTGGAGATCCATTCACAAGTATGGCCTCTTAAGAGGTCACAAGGTTTTTCTATTTTTAGACCTACTGACCTAGTTTTTGACCGCACATGACCCTGTTTCGAATTTGACCTAGACGTTATCAAGATGAACATTCAGACCAACTTTCATGAAGATCCATTGAAAAATGTGGCCTTTAGAGAGGTCACCAGGTTTTTCTATTATTTGACCTACTGACCTAGTTTTTGATGGCACGTGACCCATTTTCAAACTTAAACTAGATATCATCAAGATGAATATTCAGACCAACTTTCATACAGATCCCATTGAAAATATGGCCTCTAGAGAAGTCACAAGGTTTTTCTATTATTTGATCTACTGACCTAGTTTTTGAGGGCATGTGACCCACTTTCGAACTTGACTTAGATATTATCAAGGTGAATATTCTGACCAATTTTCATGAAGATTTCTTGAAATATATGGCCTCTAGAGAGGTCACAAGGTTTTTCTATTTTTAGACCTACTGACCTAGTTTTTAACCGCACATGAGCCAGTTTTAAACTTGACCTAGATATCATCAAGATAAACATTCGGACCAATTTTCATGACGATTTCATGAAATATATGGCCTCTAGAGAGGTCACAAGGTTTTTCTATTTTTAGACCTACTGACCTAGGTTTTAACCGCACGTAACCCAGTTTCAAACTTGACCTAGATATCATCAAGATAAATATTCATACTAACTTTCATACAGATCCCATGAAAAATATGGCCTTCAGAGAGGTCACAAGGTTTTTCTACTATTTGACCTACTGACCTAGTTTTTGACGGCACGTAACCTAGTTTCGAACTTGACCTAGATATCATCAAGATGAACGTTCTGACCAATTTTCATGAAGATCTTATGAAATATATGGCCTCTAGAGTGGTCACAAGGTTTTCTTATTTTTAGACCTACTGACCTAGTTTTTGAAGGCACGTGACCCAGTTTCGAATATCTCCTAGACATCATCAAGGTGAACATTTTGTTCAATTTTCATGAAGATCCATTGAAAATTATGGCCTCTAGAGTGGTCACAAGATTTTTTCTATTTTTAGACCTACTGACCTAGTTTTTGACGGCACGTGACCTAGTTTCGAACTTGACCTAGAATTTACCAAGATGAATATTCTGACCCATTTTTATAAAGATCCCATGAAAAATGTGACCTCTAGAGATGTCACAAGGAAAAATTTATGCACGCACGGACGGACGCACGGACGCATGGACGACGGACGCTGCGTGATCACAAAAGCTCACCTTGTCACTTCGTGACAGGTGAGCTAAAAATCGTACTGAGAGAAATTATGCTATACAAAACGAACAACAACGCCTTCAAAATCAAAACCATGAAGTTTTAATTATGAGTAGGATTGAAAGATGCCAACTATAGATAATAATCCACTTCGAATGTGCCACTCTTATATTTTTTGTTATTACTTAGTAGTAATATTTACAGAATCATACAGCTTCATAATAAAATAAATGCATCGATGACGTTAGTTCAGAACTGTCTGCTATTAATGCCTAACACAAAGACTTTTCTTGACAGTAATCAACTTGGAGTGTATGATTTCAATTATATAGAAAATCAGATATTGATGGTACGGGGAACTGGAAAATCTAGCATCTTCATACGCATGCAGTCATATTAGTGTTTGCATTTACTGCATTGAAACACAGACACACACACATGCTGTAAATCTATCATCGAAAGATGTAACCTTTTTATCATGATATCTTATGCAGGTTGTCAATTCCAGCTGTTTCCCTGTAAAATATTCTATAAATCATGTGATACTGAAAGACAAAAATGCTAAAGTATGACAGAAAATGATGTGCAGAAAAATAAAAATAGGGATATTTCTGTTGAAAATAGTGTGTTACATTCGACCTGGTTAAAATAAACGTGCAAAAAGAAGTAATGTGTTGATGTCAACAGCATCTGCTTATTTCCGTTTTGATAGTTGATGGTTTGTTTATTCGTTCTTTGACTCATTGTTGTTACATGTTCTTATCCCACTGGGATCAGGGCATCTAATCAGTGTTTCTAGATAAAAGATTTCCAATTACGTCAGTGCTAAAAGCGTATTTCATTACCTCCAACGAACAGACTCAAACAAATAAACCCTACTATTATTTTGCTTCCGAAGAATCTTATAGATTGTTTCTTTTGTCATTTGTTTTTCAATGCTTATTCAAACTTTTCATGCAGATAATATAACGGAGAAAAAATCACAAATGATGCCGTAAGTATCGTTTTAACGTGAAGGGGTTCATTCTTATAAGCTCTTCAGCAGAACATATGTTTTTATTAATTTTAAATAACTGTTATCGGATAAATTATATCATGCTTGTAAATAATCATGTATACGTAGAGGTCCAAATAAATGTGTTCACATCCGGGTAATGCAGTTATCCGTTTATCAATTGTCTCACCATTTGTTTTTTGAATAATTCTAAATCATCATCATTTCAAACTTTTAAATCAGAAGTATGAAATGTTCTTGAACATATACTTCTTGGCGAAGATGCTCCAGAGTGGACCATGTGAATTGCACTGAAAAAGAGGAGATCAAATACATAATGTGTGAGTTAAAATTGTAAATATCAGCCTTTTATGCAAAATCTAGAATGAATGTAGAGCAGCAAATTGATTAGCCAATATACAGACCTTTATTCCTGTCTGAAGTCTGTGTTCAACGGAATAGAATTAAAGCATAGACAAAAATCTAACAGGAAAAGTTACGTTCCAAGAAAATTACCTCTCAAAAACGTAAACTTCCTACAGTAAATGTAAGAATGTGTAAATCTTTGACTTGTACACAAAAATCCGTAACATGTACACAAAATTAAGACAATTAGACATTAGAGCAAGCATTCTAACCACACAATAAGAAATGTACTTATTACTGAAATATGTAAAATGATAAAAGTATCATATTCAACATACAACAGACATTAACCAAGAGATCATAGCCCTCACATAGCAAAGTTCTTAGACTTAATGAAAGATTTTATAAACTATTACTGAACGTTTTTTGTTGACTTGCACTGGCAATTTAATTTCAGAAATGATGTTACCCGGACAACAAGGTTTTCCAAGACATTCGCTTTGTGTTGACAGCGATATTTTCACTGTTAATTCGTTTTAATACACTAATTGTTTGGTGATAATGATTGTTTCTCGAAATTGATATGTAAATGCAGAATGTTTGTTAATTTCACACTTAGAAACTTTTGTTCTATTGCATTATCGCAGTGTCCTGAAAAAGTGTAATCTTATCAACTGTTGTATTATGTTTAAATACATTGCAAAACTTTTAGTTTTTATAAATGTTTTGACATTTGATTTATGTGTAGAATAATTAAATCTGATAAATGCAGTCTGGTTACCTCCAATAAATGCTCAAAATTTCTCATTAGAGAAAGTATTGACAGATGCTTGTCATTAGTTTGTATTTGTTTCCTAAATTAAAAACTAATTTAGAGATGATAACTTTCTCTAATTCATCGCACAAATTCATAATCGTTACTTATCATTATGTGCTTACCATGTTGTTTGATGTAACTTATACATTTTATTATCTTTAGACGTTCTTTAATTACCCTAATATTGTGCTTTTATAGATAAATGAGTACATCAGTTACACATAACATAAACCAAGATGATAAATTTCTGTTATAATTTTCTATTTGAGAAAAAGGTTTTGTTACATTCTTAATCCTTCAAAGAATATAATTTAATGACTTAAACATAACCTGGTAGAAGGTATCACAAGACAGAAATTAATGACTTTTTCAGTGCAACCCATTTGCTATTCTTGTAGACTATATTCCTTTTGGTGAAAATTCTAAGCATTTAAAGAGTATACTGAAATGATTTTTAAATTTTCCAATTCATCTGTCATTTTTAGCAATTTGATGTATAACTTTTCTTCATTACATGTCGTAAAATTGTTTGAATTTAGTTAAACGTTTTTACACAAGTCAGAAGTAGAAGTTCATTGTCTGAATGACAAATATCCTCTTTGAGTACTGTAGGCTGTCCGTTTGCTGTCTGGTCATACTTGAAAAATAGTACCAGTAGCTGTCTTGGCACTCAGCACTCACATAAGGGACACTGGTTTGTTTCCATTCTCTCATATCCTCGTGGTTATGTGTAATGATAGAAATGAGGAGTTGGAACTGATTGCAAGTTGTAGAACTGGTTTCAAAATCGACCTGAACTACTTCAGTATGAACAAAATAGCTATTGCACACACAAAGATACTAGTAATCTGTGAAGAGATCCTTTGGAAGCATAAAACGCAACCAAGCAACATAATAGCAGACTCAGTTTGATATAGACTGTTTATGAGAGGCAATAAAATGTGCAACACACTCACATCCCTTAGCACCACATATTAAGCGGAATTCTATTTTAGTGAAAATAATGTACATCGTGAATAAAACAACACATGTACTGGATCAAAGTACGCCACTCGGCACTTAAATGCTGCTGTTGTGGTACTCAATAAAATCAATAAATGATGCTCTTGAGGCACAGAATGCAACCCGGCAAAAACATAGCACTCATTTGGTCTGTGAGGACTGTTCATGAGATGTGATGCATTGTGTGACACCCGTCTCGATCGCACGCCCCCACCCCACCACATACACCGCGCAGCCCTCTAGCACGGCTTAAACGGAATTCTATTACATAGTATTGAATTGCCTCCATGATTCCAAAGGACCACAAAATATAACACCACTTAGGCCAAGTATGGGGAGCTTTTTACAGCCGCCTTTCAGCACTTTAAGGCTGCTGTTGTGATAGTTGATTCTGTGCAGAGATCCTTCAGAAGCATAGAATGCAATGAAGTAGTTACACAAACTGATTATTTAACACGTCTGTCAGTTGCTGTAAATTGCCAGTTGCTAATTGGTATTTCTATTGTATTAAGATATCTGATAGATGCACAGGTTTCAATCAATGGAATTTGGCAACGTTCCTAGAATGCAGAACCATCAAAACGTACCCACGTAAGAGAGCAACCGTACCAATAATAAAACGACAAATAGCAACTGGCAAATAACAGGACGCAATTGGCAAATAGCTACATGCAATACTGTAACTGTCTTTTACTTATTACTTAATAAACAAGAGCTCCGCCAAGCGGGGCAATATACGCCCGAAAGGTTATATCAGAGGAGGATGGAAGCAAAATTTAAAGAACTTAACTGTTGAAGCCGAAAGGACAGGAAGAAAAAGGGAAGAAATTCAAAAAAAAATTCTAAGTCGACAGAAAAAAATTATAGGTCAACAAAAAAAGTCCTTACCAGGTATAGATATGTCAAAATACACCTAAACATTGGAGGTAAAATCCATGTTGTACTAGTGGTCTCGGTTTTTCCCTATGACCAATAATAAAAAAGTTACAAAATAAGCTATTTATAGTAATATAAAAGGGAGGTAATTCAATAAAATAATATTGTTAGTTAACAAAAAAGTGATCTGCCAAATAAAAACAAGAGCACCGCAATTCAGTGCAATATACACACGATCAAAAGTCATATGACATTTGACCCCTAAGTGTGACCTTGACCTTGAAGCAAGTCATCCAAAACATGCGCCCTGCACGTCATCTTGATGTGGTGAACATTTAAGCCAAGTGTCTTTGAAATCGTTCAAGGGGTTCAAGAATTATAAAGCAGACACGAAATTGCTAATACGTCTCTTCGGGCGTATAAAAATGGCAATTAGCAAAATCAAATGGCAAATATCAATTAGCAACTGTCATACCGCTATTTGCAAATGTGAACTTGAAATCAGAATTCCGAAGTCAATGTCAAAGAAGACGCTAATAGCTTCCTTCCGTTCTTGAGAAACTTTTTACTTAAATAAGAATTCATTTTGAAGCATAGAATGCAACCAAGCAAAAGAATAGCAGACTCGGTTTGATTGAGTCGGTTCTCGGGAGATAACAGAAAATGCAACACCTGTCACGTTCCCTAGCACCGGCTTAAGCGGATTCTTTCATAGATATGAATGGACCCCATGATCTCAAAGGATCAGAAAATATAACACGGGACCTCCGTGCCCGAGTGGCTAAGGTAGCTTCCTTCGAATCACTTTCCCCTCATCGATGTGGATTCAAGTCTCACTCGGATATTAGACAGGAATGAACTATTGATCAACGAGACAAAAATTCCTCTTCTTTAAGAAAACCTTAGCCATCGGAACGTACGCATCGATGTATTTAAAGACAGCGGGCGTTTCTTGCTGCCGTTTCACTCTTACAAAATCTGTGTTTTATTGTCTTAATGTTTGTCATTCCTTAAACTCTATAATTATTCTAGCTGACATTTACAGTTTTATCATCCGAGATATTTTAGCTACATTTCTGGAAATTAACCGATAAATAAATAATAGTGTCATTTCTATTAATGAGAATACAACAAAAACGTGTACTTTCAGAAGTAATTTAACTGCAATGTACCACTTCAAAATGTAAAACTGGGAGCTAATCAGCATTCAAATCGCATGCAACCATGTGTTTTGAGTGGCATGAGAAGAATGGTTTCTTTTGATGTCGGTTTCTGGACTAGAGTGTGTTTTATTTTCTGTCTTTTGAGCGACAACCACGAAACAAAGAAAAGAACACAGTAGGGTACCGCATTGGAACTGTCGATTGCAAACAAAAATGTAGTTAGTTTATTGTGGACACAAAACTTTCCACTCTCTTAACCGGCTCTGGATTGCATTTTAGACTCCTAAAGATCTTCTTAGAGATTGTGCTGCTATAGCGAGTCATACCGTAGTAGTTATGTAACCTTCATTTACAATTTGTGTTGCTTTAGTCTTGCAACCATTAAAGGGCTGTTGGTGCTCTGACTTCAGACAAGTTTTTGAATACATTGGTGTAATTATACCTTAGATTGACCTATATATGTTTTCTTTATATAATCTGGTACTTTGTCACTAATGTTGAATTCTTTCTTTACGCGGTGCTATTTTTACACTGTCTTGTCTAACTTCTGTCTATGTTTCCGTAAAAAAATATTGTTGGCCTTTTTTGCGATGCGTGACTCTGGCTGTGTTTTGGGTGCTCCACCCGAGCATTTTACTGTTCCTGCTTCATAATAAAAGAAAGCTAAACAAGTTCCTGTAGTGGCTAAATTGATATATGATATCAGTATTTAAGTACTAATGAACACGATTAACTTATATGATGTTGTAACAAGCGTAAATACAGTTCATGACACAGTGTTTTTTATCATTAATCCAACAGCCTAAGTAAGTCTTGGTTAAGACAAAGCCCAGTAACCGGTTTTAAGCCATATTCATTAGAGTAATTATAGTTAGTATCTTGTCCTTCGCCTGCAAACTGTGAAGTCTTTGCCACTGTCAGATATATTACAGAAGTTCTTTCAAATACATTTCTGTACAATGAACTGAAAAGTCTTCACTCGGTGAGGGAGGCCTATTTTATGCATCGATCACGTTGTAATATTCAAACTATTTTCCAAATTATTAAATTTGCTTTATTCTAATATCTGTACTTGGTATCTTATGTTCAATAAAATGTTCATAAGGATACTCTATATTTACTTTGTGAAAAACTGTCCTTAATGGGATGATATATCGCACATACACGTATTTAAAAAGGCGTTTTCGTAATATTTCAAATGAAGGAAATTGATAACGACAGGCTGGATATTATTTTTAAAAATTCTACGTTTATTTACTCTTATTTTTAATATGATATGTTCCGTTCTAGTCCTTTCAATAATTTCTGAAATTTGTAAATTTGTTTCAGTATGTATCGAGCTAAAGATTCACAACATAATTACAATCGCAAATCTGTGGGAAGAGAAATAACTAATATTCACAGTTCATGCACATTAAGTCAATTGCTAGAACAGATAAATCTTTTTTTTTTGTTAGAATAAAACAAAAACAGGGAAAGAAATATAGATATATCTAGCTTTTCTAGCAAATAGATAATCCAATTTGCAATGTTTGAGCATAAATTACGTCTATGAGCAGCACTCTAATAATCTCCGTGACCTGAAAATGTACTGATGCTTAATATGCAATATCTGTAAAACATAATCAAAAATAAAATCTAATATATGCCACATGAGCTGTTTGATGTGCATTCCTTCTATTTGCTAATAAACGGAACAGATATTTCCGTTAACAAAGATTACAGTAATAGAACAGACACGCGGGTATCATGCGCGCTATGGCACTTGTCATTATTTATAGTACAGGAATCAATGCTGCTACTTTCAGGTAATACTATCATTCTTCTGGTAATAAATTCACCATTCATCTTTTTCGTTTGTGAATTCAATTTTTGCCTTTTAGATTTATCCAGCAGTGAAATCAAACATTAAGTTCGCAAATTAATATCGTATATGCAAAATCCAGAATGAAAGCAGAAATCAGCCAACAAGCTGCTAAGCCAAGTTCCTGAATACCTATCTCAAATCAGTCTTTTGCAAAATACAAGGACATAGATCAAAAAGCAATGAACTTGTGACTTAAATTATCTTATTGCTTATTTTATCTAGACATAAGATATTTACTAATCATGAAATAGATCGTACGTTTCCGGTCCTAAGATAGCACTCTTCTTAGGAGTTTTGAGAGCTGCTGCAAAGAACGCACTATGTTTACACTCTCTATTCATTTACAATTTCTAACAATTGAAAGTTCGTTTTAGGTTTTTCTGCGACACATGCGACAAATGTAATGATTTTTTACCATAACATTTTTCATAAACACTGCAGAACATTTTTCGATCGCTCAGTTAAGTTGTAATTTGCTTTGCTTCGGCCACATTTGAAACAAACTAAATAACTGTTTAAAGCTAACAGCACCGTCAGTACCCAATAACTTTGCAGTCTTGCGGAAGACAACCGGTGTTTGATTGATAGATATGTAATAGTGACTTTAAAGACATTTTGCTTACGAAACTTCCACGTTGATCTAATAAGTATTGAACCACTCAACAATAAATTATTCGTTATCGATTGTGTCAATTTAATGACACTATAATTCTATTCATCTTCTTTGTAGCGAAATAAATGTCAAACGATCCTGCTTGTTTTGGTTTCTTTGTGAAAATGAAATATTAGCAATACAACATGACGTAGCTTAATGATTCCTTTGTCCCGCGTCAAAAATATCCTCTCGTCCTGTAGAGAAAGCAGAAACCTTTCTTGTTCTTCTAATTTGGACAACGTACTAAAACTATAACCAGTACATTTAATGACACAGAGTATGGAATTTTGTCATTTGGACACAAATTAAAATTTAGAAACTATCAAATATCATAATATCACTGTCTCATACTGAGTTACTAAAATCTGGAAAGTAGATCCATCGGAAGCACTGAGAACAAGGCAAACAGTGAAAATTGCAGACTCGAAACTCATTATAACTTCATATAAATTAAGAATGTTTTAACAACTAAACCTCAGAACGGCACAAGTCGGCATGCCACAGTGTATAGCTTAAATGAGAATTCGTGCAAGCTGTCCGATAGAGCGTTTGGTGATCTGGCTGCACATTTTTATCTTTAGTAACTTGAATAGGAATGTGTCTGAAGAATGTCAAGCACTCGACATATTTCCGTCACTTTAAGCTGGAAGTGTGGTAAAGGAAAGATAGATTTGTTATATAAGAAGCAAAATTGTCAATATGTCGATCTGATGCTTAGGCAAAGTAACAGATAACAACCGATTCATAGACATTCTGTTAAGGCGCAGTCTTATATAACTTACCATCAGTCGATATCTTTCATGTTCCTATTTGCGGTTTCGTTTGGCATTGTATCATTATCTCGCTTTTCTCTATCATCATGCTACGTGTCATACCATTTTTGTCATTCGTAAAGAATAATTTATTCAAGCAATTTCTTTGAAACAAAATGTATTTTTACATCTTGAAGTACCTTACAATCAGTGTTAATATAACGCATGCAATGGTTCTAAGTGTATGCAATGGCCTTATTTTTAGACAGCTGACTGTAGCTTAAAGCGTTAAAAATGAATCGACCGAGGTCAAAATCTTGAATTAAATGTAACTTTCAAAATTGTAGGCAGTGTTTTCCTTCAAAATAATTTTCAATGCAGATTTCGTGCTGGAATTATGTAGAATGAAACAAATAAAAATGTATGCATAGTATAAGAATTACAAAATGAACATAATGAGTAACAACAAATCAGTAAATTATCACACCATATATACCCACTGAACAACAATTTGACTAACAAAGAACCTAAGATAAATCACTCTTAAAAGTAACAAATAAAGCTGCTGTGGTTTTAAATTTGAATTCATCATTAAATATTTGGAATAACTATTGATTAAAAGGGACTAAAACAAAAATGATTTATGTACCTTCTGTAACCAACAACCAGAAACCCTAGTTCATCTATTCTGGCACTGCGATGCAGTATAGATATTTTGCAAAGTGTCTAGAACTGGATAAGAAGTAAATATAAAACCATAGAAAAAGAGTTGTCTAAAACGACTGTCGTTTTGGGAAACTGGCATAAACAAAATAATCAAGGTGATAAATTTCATATTTGCAAAAATCTATCCTAAATATTCAAGTGTTAAAGAATAAATTTCATTGCTCTTTAACACAGAAAAACTTCAAGCTCAACAATCTAGGACGATGAACAAATTTCAGAAAATATGAGGACGTCATGCGGTACTGCTTGGAGACGACTAACTCATAAAAGCAAGGTGATATTAGTAGGCAAAAAGGCCACCTTCATCATTTACATTAATCAATCCTTTGGTAAAGGCAAGTTGCCTGTAACACAAAAAGAAGGGGTCGTAACTTAAATAACCAAAAGGATTATAAGAAAACATACACATACATGAATACTATATTACATTTAAACAAACACGCACAGCAAATATGTCAATTTCAAATTTCAAAGAGAGTGTTTGTGAACTATTTACTGCCTAGACCTCACCGAGTCGCTTCGCTTTTTCTTTTATTTACAATTACTATATAACATTGGAAAAAAAACGTTCCCTAGACTACAGGGTGACCTATGAATTCCAGGACAAATGAAAGATTTAAGTTAAAACGTTACATGATAAACGGAGTAGATCTTTAAATGCAGTCCTTAGAAACTTTTCTTCTATTGCAGTATCACAATGTCATGCAGCACACAGTGTAACCCTAGCAACAGCTGTCATTACATAAAACATGTTGCAAAATTGTTGATTCATAAAAAGTTGATATCACTTAACTAATGTATAGAATACTTGAATCTATACGATTAAGTTATATATGTATATATATTATCTCAGTGTTAGTAATATTTTGATATTTTTACCATAACAGTTGCCAAATTTATGGCCACAATCAGGCTACGTTTCAAAAACTGTATTTTTGAAAATTCTGAGAGTATGATGCATCGGCAGATGATTTACATTAAAATTGCATTTTTTTTCAAATTGAGAGCTAACTTGAAGATGATAAATGTCTCTAATTCATTTCATCTGATGAAATTGAATATTGCAAAAAAAAGAGACATTTCTTCCAAGTTGGTGCACTGCTAATCGATAGGTGTGTTCCATGTTGTTTAATGTAACGTATATATTTGATTAACTATTACTGTTTGACGTGCGTTAATTACAGTAACATTAGGGTATTGTAGATACAAAAATATGTTAATCAGTTGCTCATAATATCAAGAAAGATAGTGGCTTTCTGTAATAATTATTAATCTGAACATGCGGTTTATATTTATATATATTGCATTCCTCGGTCGATTATTCATATTTCTCGAGGCGAACATTTTTCATATCAACCTTTTAGGAATGCAATATTTATTATGTTATACCCAAAACATATAAAGGTCAAAACTTTACTAGAAATTTCACAATTTGAGTTAACTGATATAGCATTCATATGATGTCACATGCCATGTTTTGCAGACAGTGCAACAGAATTAAACACATTTTTTTTATATTTTCTCGAACTGGGGTGATAAGCTCATATATTCTATACCTCACTCATATGTCTCGTTAAAATTTCAAGGTTCAAGATTACCAGCCAAAGCTTACCTATGTTTCTATCGTGTGCGTATGAATTCAATTTGAAACATGTAAAAGGCAAAATCAGTGTACATTATTTGAAGGTTAACAAAGCATTACTATTTTATCATGCGTTAGCATGTGCTAACTGTCTATTGACATTTACCTATTGGTACTTTTGCTTCACTACATTGTCAATGTTAACGTGTTATCTTCTTCTTCTTCTTTTCGTTCGCGACTACACTGTCAGACCAGTAGCCTCGATGAAACTTGTGGTTTGCCACAGATCCTCAACGCGTCCATACAGTTTCTGGTGGATTGAGGTATCTATCGGCCAAGTCGCAGCTCGCTCCTGGTCATGCCTTTTACATCTCTGAAGTATATGCTCCGCAGTTTGATCTTCTTCGCCACATGGACAAGTTGGCGATGATGTCAGTCTGTATTTCTTGTACATGTGAGCATTGAGCTTGTTGTGCCCTGAGCGGAGCCTGACCATCATCACTTGTTCATACCGATAAAGGAGATGAAAAGCATCTTCCTCCATCCTTGGTCTCGTTAGTGCCTTGATGATGGTGACTTTCTCCTTGTAACTCACAGGTTCTGTTGGTTGTTCTGACTGAGCTCCTAGCTTAGCCAGTGTGTCTGCCTCTTCATTGCCTGCAAGTCCACAATGGGATGGAATCCACTGAAGTGCTACTTTGCAGGTTATACTCAGGCTCTGCATTCTCCTGGCTAGCTGCAGAGCTTTATTGTTGATCGGAGCTTCCATGACAGACAGTGCATCTGTGAGAAAGACGACTGAGGAACTTTCTTCTGCCGAGTCTTCAACCATTGAGACGGCCTTCATGAGTGTTTCAGTCTCTGCCTTGTAATTGCTGCAGTGTTTTCCTGTGGCTGCATGTAGTGTTTCTTTCTTGCCAGATGGGTATTGAATGAAAACTCCTGCTCCTCTATCTTTGACGGCGCATGTGGCTGATCCGTCTGTATAGACATGAGTCCATGATTCCGGAGGATAGTCTTCATTGATCATAGCAAGTGTGAGGCTCTTCCGAATGCCTTCATCCTCTTGCTTCCCGCGGTCAAGACGAGGAACAGCAAGTCTCACAGTCACTGAGGACAGATCATTCGCTAGTGGGTTTATAATGTCTTCACAACCTAGGGGAGTCGTTGGTATGCTCAGCTCAATTGTGAACTCTCGGTTGAATTTCTTTGCCTCATGTACGAAGCTGCTACGTTTGAGCCGATTCTTTGTGTAGCCATCTAGCTTGACTTTCATGGGATGGTCTTGAAAAGACCTGAACTTCTCTGCTTGAAGCAGAATCTTTGCATGTCTTCTGTCTTGTAACGGCTGTGTGCCTGTTAGCTTCTCCATGAAGGAGATTGGTGTAGACTTTGTAGCACCTGTCATGATCCGCAATGCTTGGTTTTGAACCTTGTCTAAAGCCTGGTGGTTAGTTTTGGCAGTAGTGGACCAGGCAGTTGAGCTATACTCTAAATGGGGTCTCACTGTTCCCTGATATACTGTCTTGAGTATTTGCTCATTTGCTCCCCACGTTGTTCCAGCAAGTTTGCGCATCATGGCAAGCTTCCTGCGGGCCTTCCCTTCTGCTTGACTAATGTGGGGCTTCCAGGTTAGCCGTCTGTCAAAGGTCACTCCGAGGTATTTTGCCTCGTCTGCTTCAATCAGCGAAGTATTTCCCATCTTGATTTTACCCGCCCTCTGCTTTGACGACAGGGAGAATAGTGTGGTGGACGATTTCTCTGTATTGATCGATACACACCAATTTTCAGCCCAAGCTGAAAGCTTGTTGATGGCTTCTTCCATCCTGTATGTGGCTGTAGTGGCATGTTCTTCCTTACACCATAACACCAGATCGTCAGCGTAGAGAGCAGCCTTAACTCCTTTCGGTAGTTCAGACACCAGATCAAGGATGAAAAGCAAGAAGAGTGTAGGGGATAAGACTCCGCCTTGTGGGACGCCATGACGCATCAGGAACTTCCTACTGCTGGCATGTTCTAAACTGACTCTTGCTCTCCTGTTGTGGAGGTATGACTTAATCCACCTCAGCATGTGACCTCCTACTCCAGTCCTCATCAGCTTGACGAGGAGTCCATCAGTTCAGACTTTGTCAAATGCCCTCTGCAGATCAGTCCATGCTGTAAGCACGACTTTCTGCTCTTGGAAGGCATCCTCTATCTCTTGCGACAGATAAGTGGTCTGGTCCTCAGTGGAGCGGAACTGTCTGAAGCCAGCTTGTTGCGTTGTGAATAGGTTGTTCTTGCATACCAGACGGGGATTTCCGGTATTTTTACCGGTGCTAGAAAAATCCATCTTACACCCCGGGGTGTAAGATGACTCTCGTGCTTTAAATGACGTATTACGAACTACATATATGTAGAAGATTTATGAAGTTATTTATACTTTATTTCGAAAAACGGAATAAAAATCCAATACCTTGACAGTTCCTCTTTGTTCCTGATAGTATATTTCCCGATTCAAAACATGTTATTTTATTAAAAATTCATAACGTTACGCTGCAACTGATAAAACACAACCGGAACAAAACATTGTTATTTGTCTTTGAAACGTCATGACGTCTTTCCTGTTTACTGACGTTGGTTTCCCGCGCTTTGTTTGAATACGCTGCTATAAGAAATAGTTCTAAAAAGAAAGCCGTTCGATTGAATTTATTTTTATTATTATATCTTGATATCGGTATGCAAGAAAAAGATTCTGTCACTGGTTATAGGTGCAGATGGGAATTTCCGGCTCTCGGGTAACTGTTTAGGCGGTAACTCGGTAGGAACCTCGTTACCGCCTAAACAGTTACCCTCGAGGCCGGAAATTCCCATCTGCACCTACAGCCAGTGAAAGAATCTTATATTAGTATCCATGTACCACTTCAGGCGTGCATTCACAATCCTCTCCATGGTCTTTCCAACACAGCTGGTTAGGCTGATTGGGCGGTAGCTTGCAGCCTTCTTTGGATCCTTCCCTTTCTTGTGGATGGGGATCATGACCGCCTCTTTCCATATCTGTGGAAGCAGTCATTGTGTCCAGCTGTAGTTGTAAATTTCCAGGAGTTTGCAAATTGCTTCAGTGCCTAGATGGGTCAGCATTTCATTTGTGACTCCATTTGGTCCAGGAGACTTCTTTGTCTTCAACTGCCTAAGAGCTGTCTGTAGCTCATGCAGTTTAAGACCCTGCTTCATGCATTCTGGTGTCACTTGGCTTGTCTGCCTTTCCCTTTTTTCTCTTCGGGCTTCCCTTTGCCGTTCCCTGTTGATGGGGATGTTGGAAACATCTTTGTAGTTAGAGGCAAAAGTGTTTGCCGCTTGTTTACCCGTCAACAGTTCACCATTCTCTTCCAAAGTTACTGAGCCCCTTCCTGTTTCTTCATCTTTCAGCTGTCTCGTCAATCTCCACAGCTTTTGGCCATCTCGCTCTAGGTTGACCAAGGCTGTTTTGTTTCTCCAGCTCTTCCTCTGTGCTTCCCGTTTGTGCCTGAGGAATTTGGCCTTGGCTTACTGTAGAGAGAGGTTACTTTCTTGTAAGGGATTGTTTCCTGCTTCCTCCCTGGCTTCTGATAACTTTGCCTATAGATTCTCCAACTCATCACTCCAGTAGGGCTTATAGTCCTTTCTTGCTCCCCTTGGAATGGCGCTGTAAGCAGCCTTAAGTATACTGGCGTTGAAGTCTTTGACAACCCGGTTGATGTCTCTACCTTCCACTCTGATGTCTTTACAGAGCTCAGCACTCAGACTTTGGTAAAAGGTCCACCTGGCCTTCTTGTAGTTCCATCTGGGGATGTTAGGTGGAGTAGAGGCTATACGGTTCATAGTAAGTTGGACTGGGCGATGGTCGCTACCTCCTAGTTGTTCATTGACTTCCCGCTTGACATGTCCATGTATGTCATCAGTACATAAAGCAAGATCAGGGGTTGATGTTGTTCGCCAGCTTCTGGAGTAAAATGTTGGGGGATCATCTGGCTTGTTGATGAGGCTTAGTTTTTTATCATCTTGCCAGGTCTCCACGTCCTCTCCACGTTTATTCAGGTGGTCATATCCCCAGCTTTGTGAGTGACTGTTAAAGTCTTCTACAATGATGAACCTGGTTTCATCAGTTGTAACTTTGTCAAGGGACAGAGCTTTGTCACTTGGAGAGTGTATGTTCACAAGTTTTAAACTGAACTCGTTCTTTCTGAGGCTCAGAACTTGGAACTCGGAGTCATCCATATGCGTATTGGTCTGGACAACGCTGATGTTGTTCCTGACGTGTGATATATGTACATGTTCTAAGAAGGCGCACCCTCCAAAACGAAACCCACGTTTGACAACAAAACTACCAATAAGAGAATGGCATTTGGCAAGTAGCAACAAGCATGAGTCGGGTACCAGCAGGTATAATAGATACCACGTTAAACATGTAGGTGCTAAAATTTTATGTTTTCAGCGAATACTTGTGAATAAAGGAAATTTTTGCAAATGGATAACATTGGATAATAACTTTGTACGTTTATCGGTCACAGTCTTTTTTTTAATAAACTTTAAAAAACATGAAACGCTGAGGATGATGAATCAATCAATGTCAGTATAAACCAAACAAGAGCTGTCTGTTGACATCGCGCTCGACTATTCGAAGAATTGATGGAAGTATGGGTTCAAAATATCACAATAGATTTTCGGACAAAAGAAAAAAATAGATAAGACAAACCATGTGCCTGTATTTGTGGATTTGGATAAGTCTTGCACTATATGACAATGTGTGACCATGATGGTAAGCAAGTGTTCCAAGTTTCAAAGCCATTTACCAACAGTTTAGACAAAATATGGAACGGTATGCGAAACTTAACTAATTTCTACATCAAAAAGGGCCACAACTGAGCTAAAGTCCTTGTCCTAGTTATGTAGCCTTGCCTACATATATAGACTATGATAGTAAACAAGTGGTCTAAGTTTCAAAACCATATGACGAACAGGTTAGGCAAAATATGGACAGATATGAAAAATTTATATGATGTCCAAGTCCAAAGAGGGCCATAAGTCAGCCAAAATAGTTGACAGAGTCATGTACTCTTGCCCACAGATGAAAACCATGATGATACACAAGTGTTCAAAGTTTCAAAGCCAGATGTCAAATAGTTTTGACAAAACGCAGACTTGTACGAAAACGGAACCAATTTCCGAGTTCAAAAAGGGCCATAATTCAACCAAAATACTTGCCAGAGTTATGTACTCTGGCCTACAGAAGGAAATCATGATGGATGATAAGCAAGTGTTCAAAGTTTAAAAAGCCACATGTCAAATAGTTTTGACAAAACGTGGACTAATGCGAACACTGAACCAATTTCCAAGTCCAAAAAGGGCCATAGTTCAGCCAAAATAGTTGACAGAGTTATGTTTTGATTCAAAATTCAAGGAAAGAGACAAATGCTGCTATGGCGCATAATGTATAAGACACAATGTTCTGAAGAAAACAATATTTTATTAATGGTACGGGAGGTTTAAAAGTGTAAAGGATAATACTGCTGATGTTTCGCAGTTCACAATAACGTTCGGTAACGTTTCAAAATTTGAAAAGCTCCTTGATACGGCTCAGTACACCACAGTTCAGTGTCCCATATCAACAATACGACAAGAATATGAACAGTATTCATTTGGTCGTAGGAAGGTTTCGAAAGTACATTAAATGGCGAGAAAAATTAAAGCATTTGTAATCACGATTTATACTGGTTAAATATGTATGACCTGGCAGCGTCAAATGACCTTGAGCCGCTTGAGAGTTAGAGTACGTACATGTTTTGAAATCTGTAATTTCAATATTATTCTTTAGATATTCAAATGGTCAAACATTTAGATATTCATATGGTCAAATTTTAACAAATTAAAACTAGAAATAAAGAAATTAGAACAAATTCCGGATATTTTCGTTCCTGCTTTTATTCTTAAATAATAATGTAAAGCATTGCATGATCTAAATGAAACATTGCCAATTTATTAAGCCTTTTTAAAGATGACTAAAGCTGAATGAAATACCTGCGTTCATATCGGAATAGTATCAATGGGGACGTGATAATGTATCTCATTGAACTTATTATTTGTCATTTATTGTTTTATTTATTGCACTTTGCCTGCAATTTTATAGTTGAAAGCTATGAATCCCAGACTGAACGGAATCATGCAAGGTATGAGCGGAAATAATTTTGTAAATATATTTTCATAGGATATTTATATATATATTACGCATTAAATGCAGAATATATAAATATGTGCATGGTGTACCCGCGTGTAAGTTAAAGTAATAAACATAGAGATATGCATTGTAGCTTAGAATTAAAATTCAAACTGGAATAGTCTTTCATTTCAAGAAAAACAACTTTCATTAGGATTGGACGGACAGAATTTAAAGGACTTTTAAAGGAATATTCAGGTAATTGTTCAAGAAGTTGATCTATGATAAGTTTATGCTATTCAATGGAAAACGATAAAGTCAGTATTATGGATAAAATTTTTCAACCGTGGTCGACAGATGGCTGTATGTGAAATCGCGAACACATGTGACAAATCCTCCAATTAAGAATCTGACAATCAAACTCAAATAATCTCACATTCTCTCGGAACGTTTAAAAAGAAAATTGAAAAAGACCTTTTATAACAACATTTAGGTTCGATATAAAGCTGGCAAAAATAGGGTACATAGACAAAATCATCGTAAGAGTAAAAACATAATCTTTTTTCTGAGGTCAATATACCTCTGAGTTTCTGTCCTGTATTCTACTTGCATATCCCTTCAATCATGGCATATCTCCACCACAAGGTAGCAAGGTAGCTATTCTGATACTTAAAATGTTATCTTGATAAAGCGAAGTTTTCTGAAATGATTATCTCAATAGTCGAAAGTTTCCTGAAAATATTGTGATAATTTACCTTAGTATCTCGATATTTTTGCGCACAGTTGCCATTGCGTAACTTAAAATTTCGACTTAGTAACTCGAAATTTCGAGATACGTAACTCAAATTTCCGAGAAATTAACTCGAAATTTCGACTTAGTAACTCAAAATTTCGAGTTGATGAATAACATACACATGGCACTAATGCTCTTCCGTAAGAAAATATTATGTTTTAGTGAAACGTTTTAAGAAAAATGCACAAAATTCTTTGAACGTTTACAATATCATCGTGATAGCTATCTAGCTTTCTCGTGGCAGAATTATGCCACCATACCCTTTAGATGGACAAACATTTTGAAAATCGATAATATTATAAAACAATAATTTGACATAAAAGAAACAGTACGAATAGCTTTATTTCTTTCATGCAAAATTAAATGAAAAATACCATTGTATTATCATTACTGTTATAATATGTTTTCAGACCGAAAGCTGCATAGGCTTAAGACTACATTAGCATGACATTTCCTCGTAAAGATAACGAGTCAGTTTTCTGTTTGTATGTAGATTTAGTTTATTAATAAGATTATGTGGTGTTAAAACAATTTGTTTTTGTAAGTTATGTAAATTTTCGATAGGAAAATGCATCCGCTTAAACCGTACGTCTATAGCAGTGATTTTGCCTATATGTGTATATGATTAATATATACACGGACGGTTAAAAAGAGACAAAAACAGATAAATAAAAGAGCACAGTGGGGCACCGCCATAAGAACAGTCAGTGACAAAGCAGGTATAGATTTACTTATATCACCATTCCAGAAACTGCAGAAAATAGTCCTCAATAGAAAATCAAAGTGATGTATAATGTTATCGCTTTGGCTGCTAATACTAACATGTACTGCATTGTGTTAAAGAATTGAAAATGCCATTTACCTTCAATTGTTTATTTTTTAAGCTGTAAATGTAAATCTGCTATTTTGCGTAAATAATATGTCATTCTTTCGTTTCTGTAATTTACCAATTCCGTGTATTCTAAATTACGAGTACTGCACAATGGTAGCCGGAATCAACTGCACTTTTTCCCCGTTAGGAAGTGTGTTTAACGTCTTTTCAACAATTTTTCAGTCATATAAATGACGGTGTCTACTTGTAGCAGTGGTTTATATTGATGTCTCACTGGAATATCTAGCCGTAGACACGTGACATTATACCCTACCCAGTCACATTATACAGACACCCGGATGACCAGTCCTAGCACTATCCTCTTAATGATGAGCACCAAGCCAGGCTGTCCCATTAGGAAGTGCAACTTTACTATTAATGTCTTATTTTACATTCATCTTACTTTTACGGTTTTTAATCACATAATTTTCTTGAATTTGATTTTCATATATCAAAGTTCGGTTTCATACATTCAAGTACTCAACTATCTTTTTAAATAATCAGATGGCACTTCACTTTAAAATATTGTTTTGCTTTGCACGTGTGGTTAGTCTATATAAACTGTTTCGAAATTAGAAAATTTAAACCAGACGTTTATACATATGAAAAGCTAAAGTTAATTGTGCAGATATGTATGGTATGAATTTCATTACAATAACTTATGTATGAATATCATTTAACACGTGAAAGAAACAACAAATTTAAACTGTTATCTGCAAAAAGAAATTTAGGGCCGCAAAGCTGCTTACTTTCATCTAATGTCCACTTTTCTCCGTTTTGTAATAGCTAGAGCAGGTGAATATCAGAAAAAGTATAGACAGCTTAATGAAGAAATAATTTTGTAAATTTGTATCTGTTTCGATATCTTTATATGATATCTATGGTACATTCAATGAAAAATGTAAATATTGATAATGTATGATGTACGCATGTGTTGAAGTACGTGCTGTAGGGTAATAATAAAAACCTGACTGGTAAAAATTTCTAATATATTTGAACTATTAAGTTGGTTAATTAAGCTTTAATTTTGTATGCGACTGTGGGGAAAAAGATATATTGAACAGTTATAAACTTGAGAAAAAATCGCGACGAAGTGTTAATATGCAAAGTAAGACATTCGGAAGCATTAATTGGTTAAATATGCAATGTTTGCATGATACGTATGTTAGATTAATACTGGCCTTATATGATCATGGAGATTCATGGGTATTTTGCATATTTGTATTATGAAAAGATGTAGTTTTAGGACTTTTACCATAAAAATTTATGTGATTAGCCGAATGGTTAAAGTATTCTAGCTAGAGAAGTATCTTCAGGACCACTGCTATAATTATTCGTCGTAGAATAAACGAAACAAAATTACACACCTTTCTTTGTGCAAGATTAAAAGAGAACTATCTAAATTGCTAAAAGTGTGGTGTTTAGTTTTGCTATTTGCAAGTGTTAGATGGATGATAGAATAACACAACTGATATGAAAACATTATAAACTTCTTGTTTTACTACAATTCGCCGACCATCATTTTTAAGGATATTTCTTGTTATGTAATGAAACCGTTCTGCGATTATATCAGTTTTCTTAGTACTTATTTGTTACGGGTGTTTATAGCATAACTGTTAGCAAGCCAAGACATTTTAGAAGTATAATGAACATTTTTAATCGTAAGCTAGCTGTAGGATGACACAAGCTACAAAATGTTCTATGTTTTATAATATGTTTCTTCTAAAACCTAAATACTTGCTGCTTTAAAAGAAGAAAAGGATTTATGTTCAAGTTGTCTTTGGTTTCCGATCGATCTCTCTCAAACAGCATTCCATGTAAATACACAACAAACTAACAGGAATTTCCTTTTTTACTTATATTCATGATCAGTAGGACTGTGTTTGTCCTTTAGAAAGGCAGACTTGTATATGCCGTGTGCAATTACATGACAAATAGTCAGCTTGTTACCTTCGTCCATTACCGATGTTCTGAAACTGACATTTAGCCGAAATGTTAGAATCCGGTGTCGAAAAGTTTATTTGGCACAAAAATAAATACATCTGATGTGGATAGGGGCGTAGTTGTTCTGTTTTGCAGCATGTATAGCAAAATTCTTTCTATAAGTTAAACATCTGTACAGTCAAATTAAATAAACGGACCATATGTTTTAACATTAAGCATTCTTTCATTATTCCCCAATCCCGTGCTACTCCAGTCTCAAAAGGTTCATTCGAAAATAAGTCACCTATTATGTCTAGAATAATGAATCTAGCATAACGTGTCAAGAAAATATTCTTCCGCAGTGCTACTTACTGTGTGTGTTTTTGTGGTTTTAGCTTTGCATTATATGACAACGTGAAATATAACATACGTTTTAAAACATGCAACCTGTAAGGCACGTATGGAAAGGCGACGAAGTCTAATGTACGATTAGTCGAACAGTTAATATTATTAATTAAGCCGTAATTAGCTATTTAATATTCACGTACGGAATGCATTTAACAAACTACTTTGATGACAAAAACAGGTAAATCATATAAATTCATAAGCTAATGTCTAACTTTAGCTGTGCTTTGAGCAATCAGTAATAAAGAGAAAGAAGGGTTTCATGAAAGAATGACAGAAATCAAAATTAATATGTCTTGTTAAATAGAAAATCCTTGGCACGAAACAATGTGCTCGAGGTTTGAGCGATTTGTTAACATACGTCTTGATTAATATCGTTTATCTGGTTAATTACAAAACTAACATAATAGTTTTTTCGTAATCTATGGCAAATGTCTGCATGCGTGTATGGTGTTATACCATGTGTAAACAAAAACGAGTACACATATACAAAATAACGCAACAAGTTACCGTTTTATAAGACTTCTACTATAAGATAGATCCTCAAGAATTTGCGTAACTGCAATGGGAGAAAAGGAAATGAAATAAACTGCTCGGATATCGATAACAACACGTAATGATTGATAGATTTTGAACAAAATACTGTTATACAGAGTTATTATCATCAATAGCATTGCGCAATAATTTGTCATTTGTGTAACAGACTCATCCGGCTTTGTCCTAAAAAAGACTTTGTCATGACAAATAACAATAACTCATTTTGACAGTATGTTTGTAGAGTCATACATGCTCTTGAGACCACATCTAATAGTATAACACTTACATTAAGAGATCATCTTTTCAGTTCCATCTGTGATAAAAGGTCATTTTTGTGCCCTTTTCTTTGGCTCAATATCGGACCGCTGCTATTTTATCACTCTTACTTGTTTAAATGAGAATAAACCTACTGCGTTTTATATGCAGTTGCTTTTAATGTAAAATTCATTTTACAAGCACTGATTTTAAAATAGATAAATGTAAAGACTGCAGACATTCGTCAAAATTTGTCTGTCTATCTCTTCACACCTCCCGCACATCTTCCGCGAGTATTATGTATCTAGATCACCAACGAATTCCGTTTTGAAAATCTTATATTGCGTCTGCCATAACAAGACCCAAAGACTTCGGGTGTATCGATACTCTATACCAGACATGTAAACAAACTGAATCAGACAGTCTACTCACAAAGGACTAGACTTAGTCCATTATTTTAACTGGGAAAAATACTACTCTTTTCGTGTAATTCCACTCTAGTGTTTCATTGAAAGCACCATGTACATTTGTATATATCATATAGTGAGTGTTTCTAAAATGTATTTTAGTACTTGCAGCTTGTGTAAATGTCCAGTTCAGCTCAACACGAGAGGAGAGAGCGTTGACGACCGCATGCATTTCCTCAAGTGTCCATAAACAAATTCATTCAAAACGAGTCTGCAATATTTTCATTTTTGTCGTGATGTGCGAAATTTTCCATTTTTTATATTTAAAGTTTCTCTTCCCTGTGTTCTAGGGACTTTTTCCCGTTCTAGCCCTCAGGTCATAACACTTTATCTTTATTAGTGCAGAATGAATTGGCGCCCTTGAGAAAGTGCTGTTGTATGTGTATGACCGTGTTTCTTGTGAAAAGGATGCCATACAGATATGGTATTAAATACATTTAATAGATAACAAACTTGCAAAAGTACCTAGTTCTGTTTTCGGGAGCTGTTGTGCCATAACAACAACGTTCTGTTGCATTTCCGTAACTGCTTTATCTCTAAAATCATACAGTACAACTGCCCTATTACACGTTTTATCCAGTCCAAAATGGCTTAATATAAAACATCCATGATATATATTTTTGCCGTACCTGACTTTGAAACAAAGAGCAAAATGTGTCTTCTCGAAAATAATGATAACTATAATGATTTAGGTACGATTGTTTCTCCTATGTTGTAGCGGTGGTGGTTTTGTGATCAAGGTGTCGGGTAGTCTAAGAATGTTGTTGCCCCACTAAAGTCACGACTATAACTTCTCAAGTGACAACAGGACTGGGTTTTTTTCAGAAAGTGTACTCGAGTGTGGTTCAAAGATACTACCGCCGTGTTGAAATCCATGAAATGTCTGTAATGGTTTTGGTTGTAATGCATAATAATGGTTACGAATGATTGATGTTTAAAATCAGACAATTCAAACGATAAATCGTTGACAGACGTTATAGATTTGTGTAAATAATATATTTACCAAATAAGATATAGCCGACGCGTATTTTAGTTGATTTGATTAACTTCTCGCTAAATAATTTCACAAGGGACTGATCGTTGTGTTTTGATTGATGAAAACGCTTCTGCTTTATAAACTTAGCATGTTGAGTTTATTATCACATTTCTTACCTTAATAGCATCAAGCTCTTCATCAAAATATCATGATTTACATTATAGTCTTGGAAAATCTCGTAAATTTTGGCTGAAATGGCTACACATTTTAAACCTAAAAGCACTTGGTAACTATTTTAATTCTATTCAAAACAGTTTTATGTAATCTGAGTAAAAGAATTTGCACATATGTAACTAGTATATATTAACAAATATCTGTTTATAGAAACATTTGCGGTATTTTTATGACATAGGTTCTTTTGTACAATATTATTTTCCAAACGTCTTATGTTTTTTCTGGAATGATTTAAGTTGTCATTTGCGCAAGATACAAACTTCTACAAGCTAAATATCAGACCTAAGAGTTCTACGCAGATGGCACAGTCATTGTCCAATTACCCGTTAGTCTCGTGCCAGATAACTAATGTTTTTGGACAATTGCCTGATGTAACAGTCACACTAAAGACATGTTAGCATAAATGATGCAATTTAGAGAAAAACGTGTTAGCGTAATTGATATAAAACCATTATACAATAAATTATTCATTATTTTTTGTTTAGATAATGGCAACAAAGTCCTTATTAAACGTTTGCACTTGCTCTTTACGAAAATAAAACATTATTAATACATAATATCCAAGCTTAATGACACTCTAGCCCCTGTCAAGTATAGCCGAATGAGCAATAAACATTCATGATCCATGGTTCAAATTTATAAATGAATATATTTTTAATACATGCATGCCATTAATATTGTGCATTTACTGCAATGAGTCGAATGTTAATATTTCGACAAAATAACTATCAAATGTCTCATCATTCTCTCTTATAAATGCTGACTGCAGATAGCTGAGTTTTATGATATAACCATTACATTTGGATCATTTGTGTTAGTCGCAATATAATTTTGTCATGCCACATTTCCTCTCTGAGTATATAATAATTGTTGTTCAAAATCAAAGAGAACAAACTTTGTACGAATATAGTAAGTATTATACAACAATGTAGATTTCATCGAGTAAAACTAAACAAACACGAAATTATTTCGAAATATAACTGTATACAGCTGTAAGTTGCAGAGAAGCACATTCAATAGTTCAACGGGACTGTTTTCCATGGCGGAGGCATATAACCCCGATCTGGTTACATATTTTAACCACTTGAACCAAATTAATGAAGCTGGGTGTTGAATCCCTTGAATACCTAAAAATGCATGAACTTTATGTAGAGGAGAGATAGTTTTATTATATTAAAAAGCAAAATCTTCAATATATTGATCAAATGATAAGCAACATGGTAGAAATATCAAAAACCTGGCCCCGTGTTCACAAAACATTTTTTGGTCTCAGCTGAGTTTGAGTCTGAAATTTTAATATCAATTTTACTAAAACTTCAAGGTTAAATTCCAACTGAGAGTGACCATCAATACTGAATAGCCACTTGAAAATAGTTATTAACTTAAAATTTCGTTTTAAAAATGCTATTTAGATATAAATGACGAATTAAGTTTCGTTATCAAACTCAGCTGAGACTGAAAATGTTTCGTGAACACGGGGCCTGATTTCTAAGTGTTTGTGTTTACTTTCATTATGTTGTTTGTAACGATATTCAATTGGCTGCCTAAGAAATCTTATCGTATAATTAACCATAACTTTCAAATTCTTATCTTTACTATTATTGAAATCACACAGGTATGTGCTTTTACCACGGTCTAGTATTTCGTATAATTAACTCAAGGGTCATTAAAAGTGCTTTCTGACAAAACTATTGCCGCTTTGCAGAGAGTGTCTGTTATCAGGCAAAAGGGGAAGAAGCAACAATTTTATTAGTATCATTTATTATTTCTATCTCACTTCAGTCCTTTTTTAGCCAACTATCCTACAAAATGTAACAAAACTAAAACGAAAATACATCTACTTTAATAATTTACCGCGGGAAGTTAGGAAGTTGTGTTTTGACTTATCAGCACCAACGTCATTTTTTTGGAAATTGAAATTGCGTTGGACCGTGCTGTAAATAAGAAGGTAATATCACTTATATATACGCCGCTTTGCTAAAATCATGATGCGTTATATACCATGTTACATGGCTAGAGGCGTAACATATCTTGATCAAAGAGAATGGGTATTTATAATCTATAGAAAATGATTTAAAGATGTTTGTTTTACGAATTAAATTAGTCAAGGACCCCTTCATCTTCCTTGTATACTTTGAATCACTTAACTCTCACCGCTTTGGACTCAAAAACTCGGGAATGTAGTATATTTCTTTTTAGGACTCTGTCCAGTTGGCTTACGACAGGTTGGTGGTTCTAATCAATTTACCTTTCCATGCCTAAAACAAAGTGCGGATGGCACGTTCAGTCTTCTGTTTCCATCAAAAACTTTGAATGTCGCCATATAAGCTAATTTGTGTCAGTGTGACTCTGACGTCAAAGTCAACTGCAGGGGTAAAACTTAGGAAAATCCAGCTTTTGATATAATGAAAAATGTGCACATTATCTCTGTCGTTCAAATTCACACGGATTATTATTTTTTAATGAGGTATCTGCTTAATAAAAAATGTTGTCACAGGTAATTCAGGAGAAAACAAGAAATAATAACACATTTTTCCGCATGCAAACTATATAAACTCATGAGATGATGTCCGGAGCTGATGACTATCATCTCTGTTTTTTTCTTTTCTTTTTTCATAATAGAATAATCTCTATACAAGAAAGAAATAACAGTTTTTCACTGCGCACAAAAAAAGAACGTTTTACAAAAGTCTATTGCGAAGAGTTATCATTTTCAATGCGATTCAACTATAATTATACTTTTTTTGTGTGACGAATTAACAAAGTAAGTCTTGTATTTTAGAGACGTCAATAATATAACGCGTTGTTTCCGAGGTTTAAACTTCTGTCTCGTTCGTTATTGCTTTAAGATAATTTGTTTTAGATTACTTCTAGAATGTCAGATACAACTATTTGAAGTTTACATAAGACGATATTACTGAAAAACGGATGTATTTAACTATGACCGGAATATCCACGAAGTCGCTGCTACTGCTGTATCAGATACTCTAGAAAATGTTTTAATTACCAAAAATCGCATTGCTCTGTGTTCAGTAATCAGCAATAAAGTTGTCTTTCAAGTAAAAGATTGTCTTAAATTATTGTAAAAAGGGGGATATTGTTCGATTCAATGATAACAGTTGTATTGTAGATTCATTTTTTTCAGTTCAGGATGTGTGTTATTATTAATATTGAGACTCTCTCTCCCTCTGTCCCTCTCTCTCTCTCTCTCTCTCTCTCTCTCTCTGAGTATGTGAGTAGCTTTCTTCTATTTATACTCATATATTTAATATATAAGAGATCGTGTGTTTACTATTTCACAATACTATTTATGGTATAAATATCCATTAACACCGTAGAAAATATTATTCAATATTTGGATTTATGGTTACTTCCCTTTATTGTTCTAAATGTATGGTTTCATGTTTAAAATTGAAAGATGTGATTTTCAAACAATTTTATTACGCATGAGACATTTACAGCTGCTGTATTTGCCTTTTCCATAAAACTAAAATCAGTTGAAACTTTAACCAAGGATCTTTAAATACAAGGTCTTGTTGACCTTTGTCTCCTTTGTTTGTATCAGCAATCATTACTTGCATACTTTCAACATAAACAGATCTGTCAGCACCTGTAAATGACTGTACAACATCTGTCAACCTCAATGTACCTCATGCACCTTAGATATTGATGAAAGAAAATGTCAGCTTATCCTATTTCTGATTCTTCATAGCTTTATTTATATGGAAAATAAACAGATAACTTGAGTTCTCATATGTGTTAGGCATTAACTTCAGTCTAAATAAAACTAAATAAACAAATTATGTATGCAGACATCAGACCTCGAAGACCTGAAGAATATTTAACTCATTTCTGAGTATTAACAGAGGGACAGTTATTTAAACTTTCTTTAAAGAGAACAACTGCTCTTTAGTAGATATGTATCACAAGTTCCAGCTACATGGCATGTTGTTCTTTTTATTTAGTGACATTCTTTTTTTTCTATAAGATATTTTCTTCTTTTTCTATTATTCTTTTTTCTTCAATATTTTTCTAGGACCAAGGGGACAGTAACACGTACCTTTGTCTTATTTACGTGAAATGTCTACCAAAGGCATTTTAATAGATATAACAAATCTAAAAGTTTGCTGTTTGAATACGAAATTAATTAATTGAAGATTGTTATCAAATTTTGATGAAGCAATCTTATGTATTTGTTTGAAAGTTTAATAAGTGATCGTTTACATCTTTGGGGGGAGTATTCTTAAGATTTTGCTAACCTGGTTGCCATACCAAAATAGATGTAATTTAGCATATGTATAAATTTAATAAACAAAATTTGCTTGATGAATGAAATAAATGTATGAATGCTTGTGTTTAATTTAAATTTGTCAAAGATTTACACTGAAAACTACATATTTAGCCGAAATTCATAATAAATGCACGTGTGTAAAATTATCATTACCTCCCTTTACTTAATTTGGTTGCGCAATTAGGATAGATTTGAAATATATGATTTCGGAAGCTACACACTGTTTTAAACCTTGCATTTTGGCTCAGATTGTTAAAATACCCCAGTATCTATCAAATGTCAATTTAAAAACTAGAAAATATCTTGAAATTAAAGGGTACAGTCCACCTTTTGAAGATTTCAACATTAAAGTAATTAAATTAAATAGAAATTAATAAGAGATACATTGCGAATAGGGATCTAACTCTATGTACCTGGTCTTTTTGTTCATTAAATGATTATCTAACAGAAAATACTAAAACTGAAAATTGTCATAAAATATTGCTTGTTCATGTCTTTCAACAAATTGAGAATGTAAGTGACACCTGGAGTTTTGCTGCGGCTTACTGGTGATGAATATATACTATGCGAGACTAGATAAGATGTACTTTGACGTTCTCGGTGCATTAATCTTGCTAACAAATCTATACCATACAAGCATCCGCTGGTGTGATTGAATTGAAAAAATACATGTTGAGCTAGACGCTGTGTAATTTATTGTCATACGCCATATGATACTTCCAATAAAGTGTAAAAGTAGCATATTCTAGCATTTACCAATGTTTTATAAGATATTTACTCCATCTTAATATTTATAAAGCATCTAAATCGTAAAGTAATATGAAACGTTAAAATATTTACAATTTTTATTATCTTTTTTGAAGCAGTTTGAAGTTAGTGGCTTGAATGAATAATTATCTTGAAAATAGTGAAAGTCGGGATTATACTCGTTTGGTTTTGTAAGTACCATTTTCTCCATTTATATTAACAGAAATACTGTCTTTTTTACCATTGTCGAGGAGAAAATTCACACCAAGACAGTCATACTTTTCGACATCACTTATCTAATGAGAGGTCCTCGTGGACGAGTGGTTAAGATTACACTTGCCTTTCATCAGTTTGGGTACAGCCTCACGGGGGATATAGAATTGTTTCTTGTGAGGAAGACATCCAGGCGACTTACGGAAGGTTGGTGATTTTACAAAGGAACCCGCTTGTGCGCTACATAATGCCCGGAGGCAAATGGGGGTGTTCTGTTGATTATTTAGTCTTAAAGTCCGAACCTTACATATATGTAATCAGCTAGAGAGAGTCTAAGAGTTAAGTAAATATTAATTTGAAGTTCATTGTTTTACGGACAAAAAATAGTCATGAGGTATTTCAATGTACTTTTAAAAAATCTTCTTATACTAGTAGATGTAATCAACCACCACAACAGCAGTCTGATCTTTAAATGCTGTCTTGTCATTATTTACAGCCCTTCGAAATCTAGCAGTCTATTCAATGTTCCTGTATGACAGGTGGTGTTAGATATATTTTATTACCTACAGAGTCTGCTATTCGTTCTGTGCTTCCAAAGGATCGTCTTTTAAGATGTGGTATTCATTAACGTGAGTCCAATCGACTGTACCGGAAACAAAGTCGTTGCAAATTAAGGCATAATTAAAATTACGCAACTTTAAATTTTATTCTAAATGTAATGTCATGCGAAAATTTAACAATAATAGAATTACTGCTGAAGCAGCTGCCACCGTAATGAAGATGCACATTTTGTAAAGATTTATTTTTGTTCTATGTACTGATTGACACCAATTACATACAACTCTGTTTGACGCGTGTATTGTGAATTATACAACTATTTACACCTTGCATAAAACATCGACAATAAACCTGTTCTATTTTTCATTAAACACTTTGTAATAAGTAAAAATGAGAATGCTTTTACTTCTCATCTAACAAAATTAACTAATGTTTCACGATATAACAAAACAATACTTTGTCAATTAGAAGTAAACCTCCGTCTGTTTAGTGCAGAGTTCATGCTTAGCTTATCAGACGAGGATACTATTGAAAACGACCGCACAAATTGAAATGAAAATTATTAGGTACTAATAATTTTATTAGCAGAACTTATTCCAATGCATATTCGTTCGACACAGTATATCAGCCCCAGAATTCAAAACGTAAAGGATATAAAAAAAATGTTATGTGTGTTACTCTTTGATATTTACTTTGATATAATACCTCTTTAATTACATTTCAAAATGTAGAATATCATATATCATTATATAAGTTACGAGTGTATTTATGCACCTACGTTAACTTATCAAAATCAGTAAAGTAAATGATTTAAATGAATTATGTCTATAAACGTGATTCATTATAAAGTATTTATCATATTTTTGTAATAATATATTAAATTTTAATACGGTTTTGAGATCAGTCGAAACTATTTGGAAATAAAACGAATATTCAACTTTAAGTTCCTGGTAAATCAAAATTGTAAATGTATGACAAATGATAACTGTCTTTATTCTATAATATTTACACTACTGAAACACCAATGGCGTTTAATGTATTGATGATATGATGACTGTACACTTTTAAATTTGTCTTACTATACACTGGTATGGGGTTTTGCTTTAAGGAGGCTGCGTTCTTGAAACACTGCCTTTCTTCAAGTGAGTATTACTTGCTGTTTGTCTCAGTAATTGTACTAACCCTTATAAAAACAAGCACAATACGTGTTTTCACTGTAAATATATTCTTTAATATCCTTGCACGACCTCTTCGAGTGTGTTACAAGATGGCTGCTCTCCACAGTACCTATGTTAGTCTTTGTTTAATACGGGAAAGCAATAATGTTTCAGATGTTGCAGACTTTGCCGAAAAGTCTTCATTTTAAAGTGTTTCGGATACCAATATTTCTGTACTTAAGGTGCTTTGTTAAATATCTGGGACTCATATCAAAAAGAACGAAAAAAATTACCATTGTGATAGCAACATGTTGAAAATCATAATTTTGTGTTGACTACAATTATCGCAAAAAAATAGAGATTTGAAAAGTTTTTCAAATCTGATCATTGCAGAAATGGTAAATCTGTCAGAAATAGTCTTCTGAAAAACTTATATAGAGCTTTGCTAATAAAAACGATAACAACCCAAAATATGCGTATTAAAGAAATCATATAGACCTTTTTACAAAAGCTTGGTTGCTAAGCGGGTGTTTTTATTTTAACGCACATGCGCTCTTTACGTGTGGCAAAAGAACCCTCAACGATAAGAAAACCTACATAAAAATATCATACCATTACGAATTATTTTGGCACTATAAAGATGATTTCAGTCAAGTAATTTATTATACTGTATATTTTGCTTAAAGACATGTATATTTTTTAATCATATCTTACCTGAAAAGCATGCTTTATTTTTATTTTCGTCAGAAAAGAACAAGCATTTCCAGTCCATTTCCACACATCATACACATATAAAAGTTTTTTCCTTGCATTTGAAAATGTCATACTTTTTTTAAGTATATCTATTTTTCCCGCGACTTCATATAGTTGTTGGATATATTTTATTTCGACTTGAATGACATCTTCATACTCGGGGGTCGCGGCTCCATGTCACTGGAGTTGCTGTTTTAAGTGATCCACCGGAAATCATTACGTAACTATTACGCAAATGACATGATAAAATAATAAGACATCTAGGTAATTAAGACCCTTTCGAGGGTGTCCACTAATTAGAGCGGATCATAATTTAATGAAGCATATAAGATGGCTTTGAACAGGCTCAATCAAACCGAGCCTGCAACATTTTCGTTTTTGTCGTGTTCAGTGACCTGTGAAGTTTCCACTTTTCTCTATTTGATGTGATATACTTTAATGCATCCGATCAACAATGCTTAAATATAAGAACGCACTCGGATTAACATATCATCTGGCGGAGCTGTTTGTTGATTTTTTTGCGTTTTTTTTTTATTTGAATAGGAAAAAAATCATTTCTAGTATTTTAAAATCTACAAGTATATACTTTGGAACTTTAATGGACATTTCCTTTTAAAACGATGAAAGCGTAGTTACGAAAAATATAATTTGTAAGATATGAATCAAATCAAGGACTGTAAAAGCATACTGATACAAATCTCTTTTTTTCTATTTCTTATCTTTACATGCTGGACCATTTTCATATCGAAAACGTATCGTGCGCAGGAGTCTTAATCCGTAATTTAGTAGAATAATTATGAATAAACTTGAATTCCACAAAGAGTAGAACAGATCAAAAATCGATGTAAGACTTAGCGCAAAACACCCCTCCCCCCTACACGCCCCCTCTCTATTAAATCTGGCCGCTGTATATCAGCTGTGGGTTTATAAAGATCCATATATATTTTCCTTTGTCTTGTGGTGGATATTTACTATAAAACAAACTCATTATTGATCGAATAGATTGAAATACAATATAATTCTAACGTAATTTATATTGTGCTGTCATGTCTTTTTGCTCTACGTAGAGTGCGCATGCGCGAAAATTGTTTCCCGTTGCTAAGCAAATAGCTCTGCGTAAAAAGGTCTATTGTGAATATATGAAACGAAAAATATCTATTTATGTTATTAACCATTTTTAGGGGAAACAAACTGATTTTTGTCAAGATTCCATTGTTCGCTTGAAGGAACTTATATCGAAAAAGACTGTACAAACTTCCAGCAGGAACTGTAAAGGATTACAAACCACTTTCAAATTCTGAATAAACAAGTCCAGATTGCAACTACAATGAAGTGATCGAAGAAGGAAATGGTATATATTATGAACAATTCTCTCTAAATGATAACACTGACAGTCTGTATTCTGATTTTGGTTCTTGTGTGTGCGCGCACAACTTCTTTATAATATACAGCCTTTTATATAAATGATAATATGATGCAGTTTGACTAAACATAAAAGAAAAGTTGGTCATTAGTCGTATTACGATCTTGCAATTACTATGCATGATATATAATTATAAAACAAGCATTACCCATACCACTGAATAGAAAAGCGACCAATTGAGTGTCACCCTTCATGTAAAATGATACGGGCTAACGTGTGTTCTCTACTGGGATTTCTGTGGACTGAAAGACACACGCAGACAGCAAATGTAATATTTTACCAAGAGAGACAAAGATTCAAGTCTTCACTTCAAAATGTTATCTGGCTGTGCGCATGCGTGGCGGAAATTGGCGGTGATATCAATACATTCAAATTGAGGCCCGTCATAGTGGTTAAACAACATGTTAGTTAATGATATCAGAAAATGATATTTAAGTGGATGTATAATGGATATGAAATGGAATTATAGGAACGAAATATAGGACAAATGAGAAAAAGCTTGATAGTAATTCATATAAGATATATACAGACAAATGACCCTGCGACATGAGAATAAAATAACACCTTTTCTTAAATGTCATAGTTCTGGGTTTTCTTTTAAAAATGACAATACTGTTTGATATGCAAATTTTAAATATCATGCCTTATTTATATTTTCCTTGCCATTATCGATTATACGTATGGGATTATATAACAGTCGAAGAATTGATAGAATGTTGTGATGCATGCCAAATAATTTAATCTTCCCTATTATTACATTGACATATAATGATACAGACCGAAAGTTGTGTGTGGTTGAGTCAGTTGTTATCCATCAGATGCAGTATAGCTTTGCAACGTTCCATGCTCTTTAATATCGTTCGTGTTGTATGGAAACTATCTCATTATATATTAAATGAAAGTATGTTTCATGTTCTTTATAAATCATAACAAAATGGAGAATTACACAGACTTAACGTTACTTAATGAACAATCACATTATTTAACAACAATTAATCTCCTGAAATGAATTTACTTACTTGTTTTACAATTTTACAACAAAAAAAAAGAATATTTTTACTGGTGAGTAATTCTTACATATATTGAAATAATAAAAAAAAGTTAAAATGATAAAAATTGTACGCTATAGCAGCTATATTTTTCTTCTGTGTAAGGTCATGAAATAACAAAAGTTAAAATATCGACCTTACTGCGTGTTTTAGAGACGATATCTATTAGCATTTTTATAAATTGGCACGAATATCAAAGCACCAAATCAAATATGTAAACAACTTCTTAAAACATAGTTTTCATTTTATTATTATAGAGATATCAGAAATGAAAACTTCTGATATCCGAATTTTATGTTATTATGCGAATTAAATGCACGACGATCATTGTTAAAATTCCTTTTTTAACCCTTATAAATTTTGCGAGGTGTAGTGTAAGATATAACTCCATAGAAATCTATTTTTTGTTATAAAAATTCCTTCTAAAAAGTAATCGCTTGGCCAGTTCAGAAGAAGGCAGTTGTTTCAAGCTTGAAAATGTAGTTAAAATGATACTTTTATTTCGTATAAACTTTTTCAATTATTGTCGGCATAACACTATATTCTGTTTCCTTAAAATGACAAAGATACTAGTAACAAACTATTAAATATATATAGATATTCACTCGATCATTTTAGAAAAAACTGGCTACCGTGTTGTTTGTTTGGGTAACACAGCACGAAGTACATAGATTTGTGTATACACACACTATTGTTGGTAAGATAAAAAATAATACAGGCTTAAAATGTATAAATATCCAAAGTTTGAATTTGACCTACCTCTAAAATGTAACTGGCACTAAGTGATATTACTTAGTGGAAGCAGCTCTACATACGCTATAGCCAAGTAAAATACAGTTCATGGTTATTTTGCTACATTTTCAAATCAATATTAAATGATAATATATTTCCTTGAAATATGGGCATAGAATATACTTTCCATTGATTCCGTGAAATCTTTAACTCCAATATAATGCGTTAAAGTCGAGTTAATGCAGATATTACTGAAACTTCGGAGAAGCCATACAACCAGTTGATTTGGATGAAATATGTGTAATAATAATAATAACAGTAATAATTATAATAATGATTATAATAAAATAACAATAATAATAACAGTCGCCATCAACAACAGCAATAATAATATTATCATTATCAACATCAATCATAATTTTTCATATCAGAATAAAAGTTGACGAAACTCTTGCTATCCATATGCATAGCACGGCCATCATCGAAATTACGAGGAAGCATAAAAAGCTGATAAGATATGCCGGAAATGACACGTGAGCCTCTTTCGCTAATAAATGGTCAAAGTTAGCGAGTATGAAGCAAGATCATGTACTCTCAATGGTTAAGTCATTCCGGCTTGTTTATAAATCTACCAACATATTTGATTTGGGGAGATGCTGTGATAAATAAAATTAGGTTACGACGTTGTTACATATTTTATTGAAAAGGTAAATATTTATTCGTTAAGACAATTTTGTCTATTTCGCGGATAATTATAGATAATAAATTTCAGAGTCTTTTTACACTTCATCCATTGCGACACAGTTTTCACATGGTCATTATCTCCTGGTTCTATAGAAGAATGTCAAAATGTTTGTCCTCTTTAAGCCTGCAGGCTCGTGAAAATGACTTAAAGGGACAAATAGCTAAACAAATGTTAACATTGTGGTACTACTACTACTACTAATAATAATGATATAATAATAATTACAAGAAGAAAAAAGTAAAAGAGAAGGAAAAAGAAGAACAAATGTATCATTTATAAAAAAAATATAGAAAAAATGTGTATTTTATCCATTCGAATTTGTTTTTAGCTGTTGTTAGGTAAATGTCTCTGCCAATAAATAAAGAGCAATTTCAGCATATACATATTTGGTTTATTTCTGTTAGCTAGATTGTTGTTTGATCGTCTCGCCAAATGCTGAAAGCAGCAGTCACTGGTTTTCCGCACAGTATTTCCAATACATATTAACTGAGATGCGTCTATTATTCTATAAACTGATAAAGAATCTTAATCAATTAGCATTTGTGTAAATTTGAAGCCCCAGGTCTGTATAAAGATTACGACAGAGATATGGACGATGCATGAAATCGTATCCATTGATAACAGTAAAATATTAAATTTAAAACGTGTAAAGTCTAGGAATGTTTTACCGTGGGTTTACCTGCTATTGGAAAATCAAGCAATTCTCATTAGAAGATTAACTAAGCAGTTAGTGTACGGAAAGGACAACCCCGCTTAAAAGACGTATCAAAATAACAGCAAAGATGTATATGATATACATCGTTCATACCGCGTTCGGTGGAGTGATATTGTTTTGGCGCTGTTCGTCGTCCGTCAATCTGTGCGTCCGTCCGAAATTAAAAATGCTTATAACTAAAAAAAACATTTTACCTAGAAATACCAAACCACACATAATTATTGATAAGCATATGATCTGTTCACATTTAGTAGTATCTCCCTTGATCTGGAAAAAGCAGAATTTTCCCCTTGTATTGATAAAATCTAGGGCTTTTTGACTGTATCTTAGTAACCTTTGGATGAATCTTCATGAATCTTTACACAAATGTAGGCCACTATTGGGCAGTGATATCGGCGTGACTTACCGGTTTAAGCTCCCCAGTGGTGGGTTTGACACTGACCGTTCCAAGGCGGTGCCCCATTGTGTTCCTTTATTTGTTGTTTCGTTCTTGTGTGTTTACTTTGTGTGTGGTGTGTGTGTGTGTGTGTGTGTGTGCGTGCGTGCGTGCGTGTCAATTATTTAGTTTTAGTAAACATCAAAAGCTTTTATAAATAATTATTTCACCTTTACTGTCAGTATAAATAAATAAACATTATCTATTTTAGATATATGTTTAACTGTCTGAAATAATATGAAAATATAATTTTCCTAGGGTTTTTTTCAGCTGAAGGAAAATTATCCTGGGTAAAATATTTGGACGAAAATGGAGACAACTCCGCTAAAACTTTATTATAGGATTAAGAGATCTGAGGTATGTATTATCTCCTGCAAATCATGCACTTTTACATCTAACCATAAAATGTGCATTCATTATTACTGCAGTGGTCAGTGATTTGAAAAGAAAATTATGTAAACATCAATCCAATAAATCACCTGAGGAAAGTGTGACATTTTTCGAACTGAAATTTTTCCGAGTTTAGTTTATTCTTTAATTAGTATCTCATCTGTATGCATCATATACATACAACATAAACACAAACAATTTAACATTAAACAGTATACAGTCGCTCTATATACAAGAGACAATACATTTATAAAACCTTTCATTCAATTTTAAACATATTACCACATATATAAAATACTTAGAATTAAAATACAAATAAATACAGTATAAGACATTGAGCTATATGTATTCTTTCAGGACCACAAACTTGAATTTATTTATTTATTTATTTTGTTGGGTTTAACGTTGCACCGACACAATTATAGGTCATATGGCGACTTTCCAGCTTTGATGGTGGCGGAAAACCCCAGGTGCCCCTTCGTGCATTATTTCATCACGAGCGGGAACCTGGGTAAAACCACCGACCTTCTGTAAGCTGGCTGGATGGCTTCCTCACATGACATGAAGAATTCAACAAGCCGAGTGAGGCTCCAACACATTTCGATGAGGGGCAAGTGATTTGAAGTTAGCGACCTTAACCACTTGGCCACGGAGCCCCCCAACCCCCACCCTACCCCCAACACAAACTTGAAAGCTCAAACTGAGTATTTAAGACATGCCAATGACCCTAAATTAATATTGTGTCAAATGACAACACAGCAATAACCCTACAAATTTTGGGTTATATGTCTAACAATAGCTGTCCGTAAGATAGCACGCTCGACTTTTCTCAATGCTTGACTCTGAATTAGAGTTTTGCCAGTAAAAGGGGCTTAACTCGATGAAATATATGTTTGACTTTATCAAACACTTTTACAAAAATTTAAAACAGGGGATCGTTTCTCCTGATGTAGACTTTGATATAAATAACTGTTTTAAGTTTCAAGTCAAAAGCCTTGATAGTAACAGAAATATTTGACTTTAACAGATAAGTTGACCAAAAAAGTACTCTAAGTTAAAAAGGGGCATAACTCTGTCAAAATTCAAAACAGAATAATGGGGTTGTTTCTCCTGGTATAGACTTTGATAGTAAATAACTATATTAAGTTACAAGTCAAAAGCTTTGATAGTACCAGAGATATTAGACTTAATCAAAAACTTTAATCTATACATACCATGTTATAAAGGGGTATAACTCTTTTAAAATTAAAATCAGAGTTATGGGGATTGTTTCTCCTGGTGTAGACTAGATAGTAATTAACTCCTTTAAGTTTCAAGTCAAAAGCTTTGATAGTAACAGAAATAATTGACTTTTTCAAAAACTTTAACCATGAAACTTTCAGTTAAAATGTTCCATAACTCCTCTGACGAATTTCTTATTTTAAAAAAGTTGAAACCCGCATAATTTCACAGGGTAAAAATGTTGAGACAGCTACTGCTGAGAAGAGAACGATCTCTCTATATATATGTCAACTTATGAGAAAATATCTAGAAATATAGGGATGTCAAAAAGCATTTCAATGCTGTTAAATACATGTAATGACTGTGTTATTATGTATAGCATGCTGGTAAAATAGATAGATTACTTTTCGCTTTCATTGATATAACATGGACAAATGGTATTCAATGAACTATTCCACTCTATAAACAGATTTCCTTGTGTAAAGTAGATTTAGGCTGAGTCTTCGAAACATGTATTTATCATTGTCTCAGTGTAAAGAGTGGCGTAATAAGAGGTAAAATAACCAAATAGTTTTAGTACACGATCGCTTCACTTCGAGTGATACCTTAAAAACAATTGGACCTTTCTTCCCCAAAATAACATGTAACACCTGTTACTTTTAATTGTTGTTACTTTTCTGAATTTATAAAATAATGTTTTATATTTCAAATTACGATTATTTCAATACTCGAAAAGATTACAACTAAACCCTGCTTTATACCTTTTAATTACTACACGATAAGATTTTAATATTTTAATATGTTACAAATCAAACAAATCAAATATTTACTAAATGAATACAAGGTTGGGTATTTATTGGCCACTCAAAAACAAAAATGTACTTGACGAGGTATCTCGCCAAGTATGTAAATAAAGTAACCGGAAGGAGACCAGGCGCGTCTGGCTAAAATTTGCAAACTATTACAATGCAACTCTGCACTGTCACACATAATTTACACTTTCATCACGTGGTAGCAAAACCGGCAAATTTCAACATAACGTAACTCTGCACTGTCGGACATAACGAGGTAGCAATACTGACTAACTTAAACATAATGTGGCAATGCACGGCAACTTCGGTGCCAGTAGTCACGGTATGATAGTTACCAGGCACGACCAGGTATCTGGAAATGACGGTTCACCACATGCCAAAACCACTGCGTGAAGCAAAGCGGTAAGTTGCATGCTAGAGGGTTGATAACGCAATACAAAGCAATACGCAATACAAAACAATACGCAATACAAAACTAGATTTCGCCAGGTAACATATTCAGCCCTAGCCATATAACAACATAAGAGTAACCACATAAGAGTAAACCGCCTCGGTAGCCTAGTGATAGAGCGTCCGCTTCGAGTGCGGGAGGTCGTGGGTTCGATCCCCGGCCGAGTCATACCAAAGACGTAAAAATGGTACAAGCAGCTTCCTCGCTTGGCACTCAGCATTAAGGGGATAGTGCTAGGACTGGTCAGCTTCATATGAATATCCTGGAATCGCCAGATATCCATTCTCGCAGCGATAGTTACTGGCATAATGTTCCTGTGTATACGACTGTGCATTCTTCTATAAGGCCTTTTGTCAACTATTCTGAGAAGTTGCCTGTAAGCAGAAATACTACAGAGAAACAGTCAGTTTGTGTAAAGAAGATAAAAAAGAGCTACGGAACCAGTTATGCATCGATATTATTTTGCTTAACAACCAATAACGTGAATTCTCAAAAATAAATAAAATTATTTTTATTCAAAATAATTTACATTATTTCAAAGTAAAGTCCTTTCAACTTATAATATACCAAATAATCTCTGTCACAAATTTAGGTTAACCTTAGAGTGAAGCAGTCATATGATCCTGAATATATATTCCTATATAGTGTAACTTGTCTGAAAGATCGTCTTTTCGACCACTTATCTTACTTTCATGAGATCTTACACTTAGATTTTCTCGAACTATTGGTTTGTTTACATAGTTATATGAAATCAAGTTAAAATATCCTGAAAAATCAACACAAATGAGCATAATTGTTTGCTTTAGAGGTTTTCATTTTCTTAAGATCTGACGTTGTCTGTATGGCTAGTAAATGCAAATATCAACTACAGGCCCGTCTCAAAATTTAACTACATAGCGATTTGTCTCATAATATTTCACACATCCCTTTGTCGGCTAAATAAAGATCACGCTGAAACGTACATTTTTGCAAAGGAAACATGATTTCGCTATAGCAATTGTATTTGATGAGTTTAAGTGGTAATGCATATTATAACTGTGAATATTTTACATGATTTATCGGTCTTTAATTCCTACATCAGTAACATCAAATATTAAACAGCAGACGCATATTGTAAACCTTTTTGCATGTGACTGATGCAGATCTGATCCAAGCTCAGTATATCGATCTGTGAAATATATCATATTAAATAGAAGTCGAGAAATACGACTCAAGTTTTTATGCTAGCTCACAACATAACGGTTATGAAAGAAAAGCCGTGTAGAGCCTCAGAATGAAATAAACTCCGAAATAGTTTAAATCCAAAATCTTGCATAGAAGGTATGTTTTATTGAACGAATATAGTACAAAATACGCCAAACAGTTAACAAAGTTCAATTTTATCAAGTATTTCTCTTTTCAGTTTTGTGATAAACATTTAAAGATATATGTTTCTTGAAGACGAAAACAAGTTTTAACGACTTAATAAGTTTTTATGTTTCTCGGTTAGAACTGGGGATTTATAAATTTTATTTAATATTGGTCATATTTGAATGCTTTGCCACTTAAATTCATCAGAAGATATCCAGAATGCACTTTTTCAATGACAATATATGCCCTTCATTGTGTTTGTGCGTGTATGTTTGGGTTTAACGTCTTTTTCAGCAATTTTTCAGTCAAATCACAATTTAGCCGACATAGGGGTATGCGAAAATGTATGACAAAACTCGCTATGTATTTAAATTTTGGGACGTACCTGTAAATAAACTGGAAAACTATTGCCCTCATATTTAGACAGATGAACATAGCTGTATAGGTGCGCATGATCATTCTGCATGCTCGTCTTACAGATGTCAGTAATGTATTTATCAATATTTACAAACAGATTCCTTTCATTTAGAGGAAATGATGACTTTTTAATCGTAAGGGTAATTGACAGGTTTTTAATAACGTTAATCTTAATTTGATTTCCTTGTTAACTGCTATCATAATTTTTTTCTTCGAAGTAGAAGTAATAAACAGTGTTTGATAATACTAGAAATGAAATGAATTTTATAGGATATCGGCTGCGCATTCTGTGCAGTATAAAAGTAGGCGTGTGTTGGTTTACTTGATCAAAGTAAAGACATTCTTTATTGTGGCGATATTAAGCTACTCCATGCGGAATATCGCAGTTATTTTAATGTCACATGTTATCAAAATCTTTAGACACTGCAAAAGTGTTAAATTTTACAGGAATACGTTTTCTGAAAAGTTTGCTGGAAATTGTTAAATGTGTATGTATGACTACGGATTAAATTAATACCAGATAGTTAAACATACTGGAATAACAATAACAGTAAAATGTAAACATTTTAAATGTAAACTTTATTATCTGTTGTTGTTGCTTTTGTTGTTGTTAATGTTGTTGTTGCTTTTTACAGAATAGAAGTAAAATTTTGGAAACGATCCTACTATACATATATTAATATTAACCTGTGAATTTTGCACATTCTGCTCTATAAGTGCGAGACATGCCGGTAGGTTTTTATGCGAATACATTAAGTTTTATTTTAAAGCATAATAATTTATTTTAACATGATTTTATTGGCTGTTTACATGAAAAATAAGTTTTGTAAGTTCTTGGCCTTAATACTTGATGCTGGATGAATTCGTCAACACATTTATTTTTTCCAAAGTGCACTGATCAACATTGCATTAAACGAGCATACTTCTTTTAAAACCTACGCAATTTGATATTAGTGAAAAAGTATGATATGTAAACAGTAAATATTAGGTTTCAAATTGCCTTATTCTTGCAGAGTTTTTTTCTTCTTTTGTTTTTAATGTAAATATTCTTTAGCCTACCCATTTGTAAATATGAAGAACTACTCAATAGACGTATTGCCTTTTAAGTCTAGCCAAAACCACGTCTATTGCCTTTTAAGCCTAGCCAAAACCACGTTTATTGCCTATTAAGCCTAGACAAAACCACATCTATTGCCTTTTAAGTCTAGCCAAAACCAGCTTTTGACATTTTAACACTAAATGTCATGCTAGCGTCATTGATATCATTCTATTACAATTCTCCTTACCGCAGAATTATACAACAGTTATCGCCAAAATATGACAGCAACGATCTGGCCAAGATATAAGCAATACATTTGTATGTCTGTATCAAACTGACAAATATTATATGAATGAAAAGTACGTGATCTTTACTTTTGTTTGATGTATTATAGCAAAATGATAAATAATGTTGTAGCCGACATGAAAAGCAAACAACGAATAGAGAAAAAATGTTTTTAATATCTACTTTAACTTTTTTATATAAGAAAGAAACAAATTTTTTCAGAATGCAATTTTACGAAAATGAATAAAAATATACTAATAAATTATACAAAGCAAAATCTTATCATTGATAATGAAGAGCGATGTCTTAATTTAGCGCATTTGCCGTTGAATACTGCTGCAAGAATAAAATGTGATCTTCTTTTTATCAAGCATCACACAGGATTATTGTATGAATTCTGTTACTCCTTAGATTGTTTGCATTAAGATTATATTATCGACAGTTTGTATTTTCAGTTATACATTGCAGGCAAGCCAGTGTATCAAAGTCAACAATTTTATACTTTATGTTAGATCTTCAAATGTTTTGAATTAAGTTTTAATATGCTTGTTTCTGTTAAAACACGCTTACGCTAAAATGACGTCACGTTAACGGACGATGACTTCAATGTTTTTGCCGCGACAAAGAAAGAGCGCCACTATAATTTATCTTATCTTCTGTTTTAGATAAAGGGCATATCTATATGCCAGAATAATTCACTCATTTATTCCGCGGACGTATAACCACTTTTTCGTGCATTATTTCTTAAGTAAAATGTCTTAGTGTTTACTGTGCATTTCAATTTACTTAGACAAAATACTGGATTTGTGAGTGTGCTTTTTCTTGACAATAATAACTGACAAAAGAAAACATGATCCTTTTTATGATAATGTTAGAATTACTATATCTGGACAATTCACAAATTCCTTATATCATCAAAAACCGCTACAAAAGCACTGTAACAAACATGTCCAGCATCTAATATTAACGTATTGTATTTTCAGGAATAAAAGATGGAATAAAGCATTGGATTTCCAGCGGCACATATAAAACTTATCATGCACGTGAAAGAGTTGAATTTCAAGGTCAATTTAACTTATGGGGATGATAGCATTCAAGATGATGGGATAGACCACTTGTTGCAGCTTATGTTTATATTCTGGGGCGTCATTATGCCAATCATCGGCGTCATTGGAGTCTTTGGGAACATTTTAACCGGAATTGTTTTATTCCGACGAGAAATGAGATCTACAACAGTCTATTTCTTGAGAACATTACTAATAACGGATACTGGAATAATTGTTGGTGCAATCATGGGAGTATCAGTAATTTCAATTACACAGTTGGATTCTAAAGAATTGTTATTCACTGATGTGATTTACCCGCATATTTTTACACCAATAAACTACTTTGTGATGGCTCTACAAACGTTGAATGTATGGACAACTGTTGCCGTCACCGTGGAACGTTATATCGCCATTTGTTTTCCGTTTAAATCAATAGAAATATGTAACAGACGTAACGCCTATATTATGATTGGTATCACAACACTGTTATCGGTCGTTTATAACATTCCGAGGTGTTTCGCTACAGGACTTACTACATGTGGTGATCGTTGTTATATGGTCATAACTACAGATTTTGGCAAAACCAATTTTTATACAACTGTTTATAGCGAATGGCTGTACACAATTCTTATCTATGTTATCCCTCTTCTAATGTTAGGGGTTTTAAATACTCTACTTATTACAGAACTGATGCGCATGCGTAAAAGAAGAAGTGTTACAAATAGTAAAGAAAACACAGAGTTTAATTTAAGTATTGTGCTAGTTATAATTGTAGTGGTATTTATCATTTGTCAAACTCCTGGATTAGTGGCACAATTTCATTTTCTGGACGCAGAAGTTTTGATGAAATGGACATGTGTGAGTAATACTTTGTTTGTGTTGAATTCGTCTGTAAATTTTGCTATTTATACCGCGGTTGGAAAGAAATTCAGAACGCTTCTTTTAAAAACATTTAAAAAGTGTCTTTGTGGTCCTGGAGATTCCTCGAATACAGACAGAGAACTAACTACATTAACAACAATAAAAGACACATATGGAACGCGCGTAACAACTGATGAACTAACTGCTTTAAAAAACGATGATTTATAGTTTTATGTCGGGTACAAGAAACAATAAGTATAAATGTAATATACATGATAGAAAACTTTCCCTCTCCATTGATCATACATTTTTTCAAATATCCAAATGTCTTTCATTACTTATACCGTCTGTTTATTCAGAATTATTGCGTCGTTCCTAAACATTCTCTGAATGTCGCTATAATAGTCCCAGAGTATAGTTTGGACACGAACCAAAATATGATTGTAATAAATAATTTATCATGGAGTAATAATACGAATATTGTCCCGCTGAGCAGATCGTATAACATTTATTATTGCAGATCCCAGATCTTACTGTTGGTCTTATGCGATTTTAATTGATATTACATTTTCGTAATGGCTAGACCTCGCAGACAAACACATTTTATGATTTAATTGCATGAAAGCTTCATTGATTCATTAAAACTCCAAGTCAATACGAAAAATATTCTTTGATGGTAAAATAAGACAGGTTATAATCTCAAGGACTTTGAAAACGCCCCATCTATGCATTTGAAGGATTTGATACAGGAATATTTATGAAATAGGGTATAAAGGTGGTAATGTGTGTTTACCGCTCATAGAACTCATATTCGGGTAGGTTTTATTAGGATATATAGAGATTCCGTTGTCGTCACCGGATAAGAATATCCGTTTAAATAGTTACAACGTTATAAATGAATTGACCAATTTGGATAAACTGACTTTCATGTTGCAACACGCCAAACGCGGAATCTTAGAGCCACAGCCTAAAATTTGGCATTTTAGGAATAAATTCACGTAAACAATATGCTCGTATTTAATATCAATAACCAAACAGTACTTTTTTACTGTACACGTATTGTTTTGCTTTAAATGTAACTATTTCACGTTAAGAATTATCAAAATATAATAAGCAGAGTTACATTAGGGACGACAGAAATCAGAACCAATATTTTTTATTGAAGACATCCTTGAACGTTGTTCACATGCCTTACAACCACGGAAATGATATCATAGATATGTTTACCCAATTATGTCTGAAAGATGTTTTTTATTTTCTATATCTAATCAACAAATCAAATCTCATTAACACAAGCGTGAGAGTTTCTGAGGAAATCAGAATATACTGGAGTAGAGCACGAATAGGCGATTGTTTAAACGATTAATGTTGTTGTTATTTTTTATATCATTGATCCCGTTGATGTTGTTCTTCTTCTTATTTGTTTGAACCTGTGATACGGTGGCTGCGCACAAGGTTAATATTGGTCTTCCTTTCTTACAGCTTGAATTACGTGCGATTTCTCCAAGTTTAACATCAACACAATTAAATAGGATATAAAGAAAATAAATTCATATTTTGTAATCCAACATTCTTACTTGCAATGTCCAAACAGCTTGGTCAGGATGGAATATATAAATATATGCATTTTGTCTACAGTCAGGTTTTGTTGCCTATATTTACTTTTATGTAAAATACAGACAGAAAGTCAATACTATTAAGCAAACAGTAATTAAATAATTACTGTCCACGTAAGGAATGCATTTTACAAGCTATTTGGAAGAAAGAAGCACGTGAAATTGACATTCATTTGTATGTTTGATCTAAATTAAGCTGTGCTGATAAGGATGTGCACAGTTTCATTTCAAGAAAGGACAACATCAATCAAGTTTAAGATATATGGTTATGTAAAGCTACGAAAAGTTAATTCTTTGCTCATTATTTCGATCATATTTGTACTTTACTTTAAAATGTTACTTGAATATCATGCTAATGCTTTACAAGGAACCGAAAAACTCACCATAACACGTGCGTATTCAATTTTATATTAATTACATTGAAATGCACACGTTTTGTCAATATCAAATCCAGGAAAGATGCACACATTTTCTCATAAACTTTTTTTTATAAAGTCTATCAATCCAGTTAGTTATTACAAAAACATTTCATAAAGTATATCTGATAGTAACAAATATATCATAATCAAGTAAAATATGTTACAGATGTTATAAATAAAGAAACAATAATATTGAAAATATTGTCATGGCATTTGATCGCACGTAAATACGATGGTATCAACACATATGCAGCATAAATCAATACGTTGAAAACGAAGCCTGACTGATACAGTTTTAGTTTTTAATAATGCTTATTTCAAACTTTTACTTCTAAATATATGTTGACGTTTATACCACTGGCTAAATATAAATAACAAGGAATTAAAATCCTTTAGGAATTAAAATCATAAAAAATGTAGTGGGTACCCTTTTGCCGTGTATTGATAACATTTATAAGGTCTTAATTATATTTCTGTTAATGAAGATTACTGAAACAGAACAGAAAAAAGAATGTCATGCACGCTACTGCACTTCTCCAGGAGCATTTATATATCAGGGTAAAGTACGGTAACTTCCAGGTTACACATTCATTCTTCCAGCAATAACTTTTAATCGGTTTTGTTTTGTGAATTTACAATTTATTTGCTTATTTCATTCTCGTCAACAGTGAGGTCAAATGTATAATGAGCCAAACATTCAGTTTGCACATTAATGACGTAATTATCAGACTAGATCTATTATGCAAACTCCTGAATTAAAATAGAAATATGACAGAAAGCTGATCAAAAAGTTGAAGAAGACGTGATCTCAAATATGTTTGTTGCAAATAATAAATAGAACAAGGAAACATATCAAAATAGGAAAAGCTACGACAAGGAACGCAGACTCTCTAAACACTCTGTAACTATGAATGTAAAGATATGTAAATTAAAAACAAATTGACATAGTATTCGTAAAGAATAGACATGTTTGTATGACTCTAGGTGGAATATTTTACAACTGTAACATAAGCTTTAAAACTTCATGTGTATTGTTCACTAATTCAAAGGTCGAAACACTGGTCTGGCTGAGTGAAATCCGAAACACAACAAATTGTGCACAACTTCACATGCTATACAGCAACCCTGTCATGTTTTACGACACTAAGTCAAATACTCAGAGAGGCAGGCAACGCAATCTTTTATGCCCTTGAAGACATATTTTTGACTAAGTCAAGGATCTGGGTGTGCCTGAGTGATATCTTAAAAAATACACCAGGTGTACAACCTCACATACTGATTAATATACCCATAAAATTTCATAATAGGCACTTTTTACGCGTATTTTGACGTCAAAGGCCATAGCTCTGGTCTGGCTGTGTATAATCCTAATTAAAACACCAGGTGCACAACTTCACAAGCTAAATGACAATTCTGTGAGTTTTGATGACTATGGATTAAATACTTCGGACCATTGACGGACAGGCGGACGGGCTGACGGACGGAGAAATAGACGGGCGGACGGACGGACGGACAAGGGCAATTCTATGTTCCCAAAAAAAATGGTTTGGGATACAAAACCTGAAAACTCCAAAGGTTGTCTAACAAAAATGAAAATGTTGCAGTTTCGGATTGAATGAGTCTGTTCCTGAAGGGTAGTGAAAATGCATGTTACTGTCTACGCCACGAAACAATTACAGTCGACATGTCAAAGTATACCTCTTGAATGAGGGTTTGCTTAAGTGGTCCGAACGAGCGTTTGGTAGAGTGATGGAATTGAATTGCTTGGCACAGGACCTGGCTGCGCATTTTAATCTAAGTACTGAATGTTCCATCCCTTTAATAACAATTAATCTATAGAATGCCAAGCACTCGACATATATCTGTCACTGTATGCTGAAAGAGATGTAGAAGAAAGATATGGTTGCTATATAAGAAGCAAAATGTCAATTTATTGATCTAATGATTAGCAAATGACATAAGTGTCAGACAACAACCGATTCCTAAATATTCTGTTACAATGAAGTTGATATAACCTGGTCATATTTTTGTATAAAGTACCATAGGTTGATATCTGTCATGTTCCTATTTTCAGCGTTATTAACATCGCTCATGATTGTGCTTTTCACATTATTTTGTATTTCATTTTTTATCTCTAAGATTGTGCTTCGTGATATACCATTTCTATGTTTCGAAAGGTATTATTTTACCATAGAACAGAATGGTAAATCAGATTCAATGGCATTTGAATTAGTATTAGTATGTATAGCAGGAGGCAGAACATCATGGAAAGTAAGTCACGAGAAGAGAGCAAATAATGCTGTGTACTGATAAAGTAAGGACAAAGTGACAAAGTCTTGTAGAGCCACAATCACAGAAAAATGCCACCGACAAAGCATTTCACACGGAAAACGGAAGTGAGTACTTTAGAAAGAAAAAAAACATTATGGCAATTGGAAGTGCCGGTGATCGATAACGACAATAAAACTCTCAATATGAAACGATTTTATTTTTTTTTTATTAAAACACTTCAGCCAAATGTAACACGCAATGCTGTTATAAGTTCTAAACCTTTTTTGCTGCAGTCTTATTGACTGTCATTAATGAATATTATTATCAACAGAAGATACAACAGGATTATTATAACAGTAGCTCGATCTGGGATGCTGTATTCGGCTCGAGTGGATTTTGCCAGATCGGATATCACGAGGCGCGCATGCGCCGAGTGTGATCCTTCTTTGCAAAATTCACGAGAATATAAAATCTCAGATCTAGCTACTGTTGTAATGACCCTTTTATTATATACTTCCATCTTTTGTTGTTTTTTTTGGGGGGGGGGGGGGGGGGGGTTGTAATCGAACGAAATCTTAAATGTTTGTTGATGTTAAAGTTAAAATGAAATGAGTGATGTTTTTGTGTGCGCTATTTATATTTCTGTGTCAGCTCATGCATATTCATGGAAGTAGTCCGGCAACATACAATACGGAATGTACAATACGGGACTTTGGAAGGTACAATACGGGATTTTGTTCAGCCTGTTCGTATTTCCTTGTGAAATGCAAGCTGTATTTTTGACAGAATATATATAGGTATATAATAAAGATATATATTACAACGTTTATCAATGACTTTCAGCAGCTAGCGTTACAGTCAAGCGTTTTGAGTTGAATTAGCTTATTTCATGCCCTTTCTTAATGTAGCGCGATTGCATTTTTGTGTACATGTATATTGTACTTTTTAACAGTTTGTGGTACTGTCTTAACTTTGCCGTATAGAATATGCGTATATCTATATATATTTCAGTTTAAGATAGTGTTATCGTACTTAATGTCACATTCGCACAATTGAATGACAAAATAGCAGAATTGCAAAATAAATACGTAGTACGTAAATACAATGTATCAATAAACATATTTTCATCTCTAAAACAGATATCTAACTTGAATCATAGGACCGTCATGGTTTTATGATAAGTCTTTATTGATTGGGCTTGTCTACAGAAATGATGAAATGATAATTCTTGGTTATTGTCAGCCTTGCTAGACAACGTTTATCAAATAAAGCTGAAGCAAGACAAAACTGCTTAAAGGTGATCAATCACATCTGAGCAACATTTTATAACATTTTTCAGTTTTCATATACTCCGTCAGAGATTTATTTAAAGAATAAATAGACCGATTACCTAGAATTAGATACCCATTACAAATGTATATATTACTACCTTTTACGAAAATTTGCAGATACCTCGTATTTAATACTGGACTATTTCTTTTGATTTCAATTTACTTCCTTGTTTTACATTTGAATTTGATATTGGGATATGTCAGCTACCTGAAACAAGATGCAAGTTTTAAAACAGCATGTATCTTAGATATTCATCTATTTTCAATCTGTCTTGGCTGCGCATTTAGGAAAGTATATGTTCCTCAATGCAGATGTCTGACATGTTGAATACAATATATTTAGTCCATGTATTCTTATCATTCCTGCGGCAAAATATTTTTATTAAATTCATAATTATGCTAACAAAACGCTATTTCGGTTGGGTAACCAAGATAGGAAAATCATACATGTATTTTAAAAATATTATCAGTTAAAATCTAACATGCATTAAAAACTCTGTGAACAAAAATAAGTGTAAATGATCAGTTCTTCAAGTTTGGAACTAATACATTTTCTGATAAACATCTGATTTACCACCTTTAAGACTGGTAAATCTGAAATCTTTGCTTTTGTATCAAGAAAATATCAGTAAATAAATTAAGAAAAAGTAACAAATAATACCAATGCAGTGATAAAATGTTTGTTTAAATGGTCAAAGAAACAGAATTACCATGTTGCCAATGTAAAATGGAAATTGGATATTATGTTATTTTATAGTTGCATTTTGATTTGAAGGACAATGCATAAACATAAAACAATCACTTGTGCAACCCACGAATATCAAATGGTTTCATCTCCAGCACACCTTTTGGCCTACTCTGGAGGCTAAAAGTGTTTATTTGACGTATTTACATTCAGAATATATTTATCATTAAAAATACTTTTTGAATGATATTAGTAAATATTTTACAGACAGCAGACCGCCATAAAATTTTAAGAACTATATGTATAAGACAATTCGTGTTAGGCCAATCGTCATTTTAGCGATTTATACATTACCAAACCAAATCTGGTAATAAGATTACAAATAAATTCCCTTTAATGTTTTGCCTTCTTCAATCATTTACATTTTTGAGAACGTGTAAGGTAATTCGTTTACTTCCAGAACAAGCAATTGTTTTTAACATTTATTGTTTTTGTTTAACAATTCACTATTATGCTAATTTACTTTCATCAGAAATCATACACTTAATAAGCCCTTCTTGGATCGTAATTATCAGTCTGTTATCAAATATCTAGAAATGAATTTAGAAATCAGATAGCAAATCTATCAGCCATATACACCTGTCCAAAATCTGAATTTTGTAAATTAGAATGGAACAGCATATTAACTGTTCTGTCCTAAAGAAATAATAAACGGGTATTTTATTAATCTTTTCTGAAAAAGACGTCGTTTGGCTTAAAATGAAAATTGATTCATCGTTTTGATATCATTTACCAGTATACCATGCTTATAAGATATATTGCCTAATAAACAGCGTTAGATACTCTTCATTTAAATTTAAATGCAAGTCTTTGGGAAAACAATTAATCATAATCCCATTTTTGTGACGTCATCCTTTATTTTATATAGATGTAAGGCATTGTGTAACCATGAACAATGTTTTTTGTTTTTGTTTGGTTTACAATCATACCGATACAAGTATAGGTCACATGACAACTGATGGGAAGGACTCGGGTGCCACTTCGAGCATTATTTCAAGCACAGAAAGGTGTCTGGATAGAACCACATACCTTCTGTAAGTAAGCCAGTTTGACGATTTCCTGATATGAAATAATTCTAAGGTATAAGCGAGGTTCGAACCATCAGCGGTTAAGAAAAGTGATAGGTAGTCAGACCGTAACAACTCGACCACGGAGTCGCCTTATTTATGAAAGAGATTCGAGCCGTAAGAAAACAGTTTCTTTCTTCCTGACGATAATCTTACTGCAACATTTTCAAAGTCTGAAAAAATATATATCAATATCATTTGTGTTTATTCTGAAGATAATAGTTTAAAAACACCAGTAATCATTCTAACATATTACATCACGCGTTTAGTGCGTGTTTCATTGCACTGTTTTCAGATCATCAAGTATTTTTACGAATTTATTACGACTTTGTCGTGTGGCGGCCATAACAAGTCTCCCCACGGCTGTTTAGTTTATTTTGATTTTCTCAGACCGTTCAGCATGACGTTTATGATGCGTTAGTGGTATGTTTAGTATTTCAGCTTGAAAATTTCGGCTAAGATGGGTCCAATACCCACTTTGTGAAAATTCATAGCTTTGGGTATTGTCTAATCATCCCTTTGATATGGTGACTCCTTTTTGATTTTGTCTTTTGGCACGTTCTGCAGGCTCTTTAAACTCAGATCTCCTCTCTTAATTCTAGTTTGTTTAATCCTGCCCATTGTTTATCCGTTTAGGGCAAGCCCATTTTTAACTGGGGAAAATACCCAACTTTTTATGGAATTGCATTCTGTGTCTCATTGATGGTTCCATGTACATCGCCGTAAGAACACTTCTACGGATCTCTCTTTTATTTTTGATTCTTTAACATGTGCAAATGTGGAGTTCTGCTCAACACGGGGCTTGAGTGCGTTGACGGTAGCATGCTTCATCACTGTCGTCAATGACTAGGCTTAGTCAAGAGCCTGCAATATTTTCATTTTTGTCGTGTTGGGTGACCTGTGGAGCTTCAACTTTTTCTTTCTTATTACCACAGCATCATTTTTCAGTAAGTTTGCGTTACCAACGCTACCACAAACGTAAAGTACTAGTGTCCGTTTATGTTGGAATTAAACATATTGTAAAAGCGTTGATTTGTATTGTTATTTTCACCTGAAATGTCAATAGGGAAATGTTTTAATTGCTACGTGTACACATCTTACAGTTTAAAACGTCGGAAGCATTTCGGAGCAAATAATCTAAATAACCAGATTCATTCCACATTGAAGTGACTTCATTCAAAAACATTTAACATATAGTATTATGACTTTTTGATGTAACAAAAATAAATCTAATGTTATTGTCTGACTTCTGTCACTGTGTGAAGTATCATTCTACATCAACATCTGTAAAAAAAATGAAAGCTACCATCTCAAAAGCGTTTGTTAAGCTAGTAACTATACACGCATGAACAATACTACACAACGCAAGTGATTTTACATTTGTATATATTCTCAGAAACCAGGAGTGAGCATTAAGCCTGACCAGAGAAGCTAAATACTCATCATGGGTGATTAGCCAGAAGTTGAAATGAACGAGGTTCCTACAAGAAATAGTTTTTAGTCCCTATAACTACATTTTGTACAAAAATATTAGTTTTCTTGCAATAAATGTTAGAAAATCATATCTAAAATCGTTGGAAATGCGCTATACAACAACCAAAAAGATCTTCCCTCGTTAAATTGCTAGTCGCCTCGATAAAAATACAGTTCCTGCTTGTAATATAAAATATCTAAAGAATAATGGCATAGACATATAAATTAAAATTTTATGTTTACCGTAAGCAAAGTAAATTAAGCTATCAAGTTAACAGATTCTTTGAAAGTGGCCATTTTGTTATGTTTCTTTTTGTGAACGACATCAGATCTCACCTTCAGTCTTGTGGAAAGTGCCGACCCTGATATCATTGCACAAATTTTGTTGAAACGTAAACAAATACTATTTTCTTTCTGTACTAAAACATGCAGTGAATGTAAACATGTGTTTACAATCAAAGTAGCATTTAAATGAAAACGACAAACCCAATAAAATGTAAACAACGATTGGGATTGTTACAAGCAGCAATGTTGAAGGATCGACAGAGCGGCGGGTCTGTATTCTGTAGTGTAGGAATCTAGTCCCGATGTTTCAGCGCTTGACACAAATATAAGAAGTTACATGTAACGACATTAACAAGTGTTTTCTTCTCCAAAATGTCAAACACCTGACAATTTTCGTAATATAAGTCTGAAAGTGAATGAAGAGAAGATTAGTTTCAGTTTTGTAACAATAGATGCAAAATATTCCACTTGTCAATCTAACGATTTGCGCCATGACATACACGTCAAAAAATAAATAATTCTAAGATATGTCTTCTTACATGTCATTTTTGTAACACTAACACATTTTCACGTAATATACCATTAATAAGTACATCAAATTCCTACCAGAGTTTGATTGATTGTCCATTACTGCCTTAATCTTGATTATGTTGTTCTCATTTATCTCCGAAGATCACGCCACGTGATATAAAACATTTTACGTGGTTCAAAGAGAAAAGTAGGATCTAATTTTATTACTCACATTTTACGGTCTTGACATTTAGAAGGAATGAATATTTTATAATTTGTAGCAAATTACAGTTAACACGAAAATAAGAACAAACAGCTTCTGCTTTATTAACTATAAATCAAGCATAAATGTCCAAAAGGAAAGACAATTTCGTAGAACGCAACCTCCTCAAAACGTTAACCAAAGGCAGAGTATATATGGATGTGTATATGATTAACACGTATACAAATATACAGACATAGTTAAACATACAGACAAAGAGGACGAAACTGTCAAAATAAAGGGATCAAGAGGAGACCGCCTTGGTAAGACCTGCGGCAAAGTCACCACTGATTAACTTTTAAAGGTTTATATTGCATGTTTTTTCTCACTCTTACTCCCCAAAATGTTCTAAATATGTACAACTGTGTAAAAAAAAATGTTATCCGCTCCAGGTGAATCAAGAACACGCTAACTGGTAACAATACCCATAGAGCACTCCACATTGAAATATCGGTATGTGCAACTGTATACACGCACACAGTGATTGAGCACATGTACATAACAACAACAACGAACGCATTAATAACATAAATTGATAACGTAAAAGTAACAAACAGACAAATACATACATGGAGGACACACGGTAGGGTACCGCGCAAAAACAACACTGCAGAGTTTAAATGAGATTTCTGGCGCCAAGTCTCACTCTTTATCAATACCTTAGACAGTGTAAATAAATTACTACCCGTAACACACAAAGTTAAAGAGTAGATAGCAAAGGCGGAATAGTTGTGCTTCTGAAATGTCATTTATTGTTTCAAAATCACAGAAAAATGAACGAAAATAAAGCAATGATGTTCTTATTACAAAATATATTAACTGGAGTATAACAATAAGTCTAGGTACGTATCTAAATACTAATGCCGGAAAATGTTCCGTTACATAGTGTCACATCGGAATTTCGAGGAAAGAGGTGAACACTAATGAAAAACAAGAAAGTAACCTACTAGTTTAAGATAGTTCTTTGTTAATGACAATCACCTGGCGAATGAACTTTTATCATAATAACATAAATATCATCAAACATTTGTTTTCATTTCTATAATAGTTACATACTCCTTCGTCCTAGCACACAAACTGCTTCTGATAGAATTAATTCATCCACATTCAGTATTCATTTGCCTGGTTTGTCAAAGAACCTTACTCCACTGCAGTTTATAGAAAAAAACATGAGCACAATAAGTACATTTTAGAAGAGCAAAACTAGTCATATCACAATAATTCTAGTGGGCATGTCAATGCCAATAGTTTTCATTTTACGTTACCCACAAACTGTCACACAGCATTTCACAAATAAAATTCCATGCAAATTTTTGGAAGATCCGTATATAAATATTTCATCCTTTTATGGCTTTTCTCTTTTTAAGAGTATTGCCAAAAATTCTTTTTAAATAAAAAAAAACACAATTTAAAGTACTGTTTGGCCAATAAATCATCCTATACCGTTCAGATTTATACATGAAGTCGACACTAAACGTTGTAAGATATCATGCTTTTTATTCTTTTTGTTCGTTAATGTTTATCAGAAAAATTTATAATTTTGACATAAATTGAATTGTTTGCAGTCGAGTACAATTACAAAACGTTAATAACCTTCTATATTGTGAGAACTACAAAGGTAATCTAGGTAAAATCGAACACAACGCATGATACAAAAATAAAAAACCGGAATAACAGAAATAACAAGGCCTTTCTGTGCATAAAATATAAATTTATCGTGTTTGCTGTCTCGAACGATACCAGATTTTGAGAACATTTTGGGAAAGAGGTGTCAAGTAGAGGTAATGATTTTTTACACTTTACACAAATAGTGCTAAAATGGTCACTGTCTTTCTGATAATATTAACAAAAATCGCAACAAGAGAAATGATGCAAAACAAAGCGAACTTCAACGCCTTTCAAAACCAGATACATGAAGTTTTCCTTATTGTGGGTAATTGAAAGATGCCAAATATAGATAATAATCCACATTGAATGTGCCACTCCTATATTTGTTGTTATTAATGTGTAGTAATATTTGCAGAATCATAAAGCTTCATAGAAAATAATTAATCGATGACAGTAGTTCAGAACTGTTTGCTATTAATGCCTAACACAAAGACTTTTCCTGACAGTAATCAACCTGGAGTCTATGATTTCAAATGTATAGTATATCAGATATTGATAGTACGGGGAACTAGAAATCTAGCATCTTCATACGCATGCAGTCATATTAGTTTTTGCATTAACTGCATTGAAACACAGACACTCACACATGCTGTAAATCTATCATCGAAAAATGTAACCTTTTTTATCATGATATCTTATAAAGGTTGTCAATTCCAGCTGTTTCCTTGTAAAATATTCTATGAATCATGTGATACTGAAAGACAAAATTGCTAAAGTAAGACAGAAAATGATGTGCAGAAAAATAAAAGTAGGAATATTTCTGTTGAAAATAGTCTGGTAAAAATAAACATACAAAAAGAAGTAATGTGATGTTGTCACAACATCTGCTAATTTCCCTTTGATAGTTGATGGTTTGTCTATTCGTTCTTTGACTCGTTGTTATTATAATATTATGTTCTTATCCCACTTCTTATCATGGCATCTATTCAGTGTTTCTAGATAATAGATTTCCAATTAAGTCAGTGCTAAAAGCGTATTTCATTACCTCCAACAAACAGATTCAAGCAAACCAACCCTGCTACTATTTTGCTTCCGAAGAATCTTATAAATTGTGATTTTTGTCATTTGTTTTTTTCAGTGTTTATTCAAACTTTTCATGCAGATAATATAACGGAGGAAAAATCACAAATGATGCTGCAAGTAACGTTTTAATGCGAATGGGTTTATTCTTATAAGCTCTTCAGCAGAACAAATGTTTTACTAATTTTAAATAATTGTTATCGGATAAATTATATCATGCTTGTAAACAATCATGTATACTAAGAGGTCCAGTTAAATGTGTTCACATCCGGGTAATGCAGTTATCCGTTTATCAATTGTCTCTCCATTTTATTTTTGAATTATTCTAAATCATCGTCATTTCAAACTTTTAAATCAGAAGTATGAAATGTTCTTGAACATATACTTCTTGGCGAAGATGCTCCAGAGTGGACTATGTGAATTGCACTAAAAAAGAGATCAAACACATAATGTGTGAGTTTAAATCGTAAGTATCAGCCTTCTATGCAAAATCTAGAATGAATGTAGAGCAGCAAATTGATTAGCCAATATACAGAGCTTTTTTCCTGTCTCAAGTCTGTCTTCAACAGAATAGAATTAAAGCATAGACAAAAATCTAACAGGAAAAGTTACGTTCCAAGAAAATTACCTCTCAAAAACGTGAATGTATGTATGTGTAAATACGACATTTAGACATAAGAGCAAGCATTCTAACTACACTGTAAAAAATGTACTTATTATTGGAAGATGTAAAATGATAATAGTATCATATTCAACATACAACAGACATGCATTCTCCTACAATTTGTTTTACTGGTTATTTTATCTTGACAAGAGACTTTAACCAAGAGATCCTTACATGGCAAAGTTCTTAGACTTCATGAAAGCTTTTATAAACTATTACTGAACCATTTTTGTTGACTTATATACACTTGCATTGGCAGTTTAGTTTCAGAAACGACGTTACCCAAGACATTCGCTTTGTGTTGACAGCGATATTTTCACTTTTAATTTGTTTAAGACACATATTGTTTGATGATAATGATTGTTTTTCAAAATTTATATGCATCATTTTACGGTAAATTGTTTTGTTAATTTCACCCTTAGAAACTTTTGTTCTATTGCAGTATCGCAGTGTCCTGCAAAAGTGTAATCTTATCAACTGTTGTATTATATTTAAACACATTGCAATATTATTAATTTCTATAAATGTTTTGACATTTAATTTATATGTAGAATAAGTAAAGCTCATCAATGTAGTTGTATATTTGTCTTAGTGTTTGAACGATTGTGGTATTTTAACTCTCTAACTCATCGCAATCGATGAAAAATGTGTACCGCACAAATTCCTAGTCGTTGCTCTGCTAATTACCTGTTTACCATGTTGTCTGATGTAACTTATACATATTATTATCTTCAGACGTTCTTTAATTAACCTAATGCTGTGCTTTTATAAATAAATGAGTAAATCAGCTACACATAAAATAAACCAAGATGGTAGATTTATGTCATAATTTTCAATTTGAGAATATGTGTTTTATTACATTCTTAATCCTTCAAAGAATACAATTTAATGACTTAGACAAAACCTGGCAGAAGATATTATCAGACAGAAAATAATTACCTTCTCAGTGCAACCCATACTATTCTTGTAGAATATATTCCCTTTGATGAAAAATGTCAGAGAATGTAAAGATTGCACTGAAATGATTTTTAAGTTTTCCAGTTCATCTGTCATTTTAAGCAATTTGATTTTAACTTCTTCATTACATGTCGTCAAATTCTCTGAATTTAGTTAAACGTGTTTACAAAAGTCAGAAGTCTGAATGACAAATGTCCACTTTGAGTACTGTAGATCGTTTGTTTACTGCCTGGTCATACATGAAAAAAATGGTACCAGTAGCTCTCTTGCTTAGCACTCAGCACTCATATAAGGAACACTGGTTTGTTTCCATTCTCTCATATCCTACTAGTATGTACTACTAGAAATGAGTTGTTGGGACAGATTATTACAAGTTGTAGAACTGGTTTCATAACCGACCCGAACTACCTCAGTATAAACAAAATAGCTATTGAACACAAATCTGTGAAGAGATCCTTTGGAAGCATAGAACGCAACCAAGCAACATAATAGCAGACTCGGTTCGATATAGTCTGTTCGTGAGAGGTAATGAAATGTGCAGCACACTCACACCCCCTAGCACCAAATATCAAGCGGAATTCTCTCTTAGTGAAAAAAATAATGTACTCCGTGATCCCAAAGGACCAGAAAATATAACAATACTGAGTCAAAGTACGTGGAGAATTTTACAGCTTAAAGAGAATTCCTATATTTTTTTTCCTTTTATAGAATTCTTTTTCAAATTCACATATATGATAGGAAAATTTGTGCTGAAAACATTAAACAAATAAAAACAATGGTCACCAGGTTTGTTTTTGTGAAAAATTGTTTTGAACACACCCACTATTGCAGAAACTGCGAGCGATTTTTCAACATTTTCATAAGTTTCTGCTTTTTTATAAATACCGACCAAAATATACATTAAGACAGCACAATAGGGTTTATTCTTTTTACAGATTTTATTATATAAGTATTTGATATTATAGTCGTATTTGTAATACTATATCATTACAATAATGGGTACAAAAGAAAACAAAATTGTTTCATATTCACTTTTGTGAACTTTTTTCAATGAAAAGTACCCATAGTGAAGAATATTTCTTTAAATTTTGAAAAAACTGTTTCATAGACTTTTTTTCCTGTTTTTCTTGTGTATAATTAATTTTATTGTGAACATAAAAATGGCTTAGAATGTGTGGGTCACCAGACTAAATTTTATGTTAAGACCGCTTGAATACAACACCTGTTCGGATGTAATTAGATGTAATCTGCTAGAAGTTAAAAAAGGTTTAAAAATTCTAACTTTTTTCTATAATTGAATATTAAATAATCTGAAAGGAGATCTTGTTTTATCAATTCAATGTTAATTGTCTAACATTATATGAACAACACTGTCTTTGTACTAAAATGCGCTGTCAAAACACAGCCAAAAAAATGGCAAGATACAGGCAGGATTCATGTCAATATTACATAAACCAGTATCAACATTTGATTACTGATAAAACTTATTACAAATGTTATTTTATTCAAGATTCCTCATATTTAAGATTGTCTGTCACATGTTTCAACAAATGCTGATTTCACTTCAATTTCCCATAGATAGTGCCGGATGCGCATAAAAAACTATAGGAATTCCCTTTAAATTCTGCTGCTGTAGCCAATAAAATTTATGAATGATCCTCTTGAGGCACAGAACGAAACCCGGCAAAAACATAGCAGACTCGGTTTGACTGAGAGGACTGTTCATGAGAGGTTATGGATAATGCGATCCCCCACCCACCCCCACCCCCACCCCCACCCCCGCCCCACGCAATCCTCTAGCACCGGTTAAAAGGGAATTCTATTACATTGTATTGAATTGACTCAATGATTCCAAAGGACCAGAAAATATAACTGAGCCCAAGTATGGGGACCTTTTTACAGCCTCCACTCAGCATTTGAGACTGCTGTTGTGATAGTTGAATCTGTGAAGAGATCCTCCGGAAGCATAAAACGCAAAAAAAACACAACCTATATATCTATTACGTCTGCCATTTGCTGTTAATTGCCAGTTGCTTATTGGTACTTCTATTGTATTAAGATCTGTCCATGCAAAAATCTGATAGATGCACAGGTTTCAATCATTGGAATTTTGCAATGTTCCTAGAATGCAGACCCATTAAAACGTACCAACGTAAGAGAGTAACAGTACGTACCAATAATAAAACTGGCAAATAACAAGATGCAATTTGCAAATAGCTACATGCAATACTGTAACTGTCTTTTTTTTTATTTCTTAATAAAAATTGGCAATTAACAAACATCAAATGGCAAATATCAATTAGCAATTGGCATAAAACTATGGGCAAATGTGAACCCGTAACCAGAATTTCGAAGTCAATGTCAAAGAAGACATTTATATAGTTTCCTTCAGTTCTTGAGAAACGTTTTACCTAAAGAATGTCATTTTGAAACATAGAATGCAACCAAGCAAAAGTATAGCAAACTCGGTTTGATTGTGTCTGTTCATGAGAGGTAACAGAAAATGAAACACCTGTCACGTTCCCTAGCACCGGCTTAAGGTGTGGCGTTTCGAGAGTCCACCACAGATATCTTTGAAACACAACGTAAAAGAAAGGTAAAATATGGGATTCGGCTTACCCGAATAATTTTCCAAAATGGTGGGTCCTGTGTGTTAAGATGGGTAATAAATATATCATTCACCCAGAAATGAAGCTTCCTCCGCAATAAGGTGTACAATGTCATGAATCTTATTATGTAACTGCATACAACAAAAATGTATATAAATATGAATGATTTTTTCAGATTCTACCACGTTTTATGAGAACACCTGTAGAGGGCGGGTGGGTGGCTCCTATTGTTCTTCACTACCTAACTTGAGCAGTTCTTATCTAATATTCACCCGTCTACACTCACTTATGGGCGTTTGTGAAACCTGCCCCAGGGTCATGCGAACGACGCATCAAATAATTGTGGTGAACAGTTGTGACAAGTTCCTTCAATATCTCTCTATGTATGTCAAAGTTAGAGTTGCATTGACCTCTCTCACGTGTGTCAAATGGTGCTGCTTGACTGAATCTAGGGCCGTTATATATTCAAGGTCAAAGGTTAAGGTCGGATGAGCGACTAAGTTCATCATGACTCTCTTTGAAATAATATTGTCCATTCGTCACAAAATATACTTTTTGTAAATCATGAGATTATTATTAATACCGTTTTGCGTTGGATGTGTACATATCCAACGCATTTAGGTACTACATTTTAGTAAACTACAGAATTGCGTTGAGTGTAACGCATTTTGGTAGTGACTACCCTACCAAAATTCGGCCGAATTTCGGTAGTGACTACCAAAATGCGTTGCTACCATTTTGAGGAGCAACAAAGCTTATCCTAGAGAGCTTCAGTTAATTAAAACTAACAATTCGGATACTGATGCTTCATTTTTAGATTTACATCTCTCTATTTATGACAATATTATACATACCAAAATTTATGACCAGAGGGATGATTTTAATTTTGGTATTGTAAATTTTCCCCATTTGGATGGGGATGTACCTCATGCTATATCTTATGGGGTATATATTTCTCAGTTGATTCGGTTTGCCAGAGCGAGTAGTCATGTCAAGCATTTCAATGAACGTAATCAATGTATTACAAGTAAACTTCTTCAGCAAGGCTACCGTTATTACATATTGCGTAAATATTTTGCTAAATTTTACTATCGTAATTCTGATTTAGTTTTAAAATTCAATAGTAATTTAAAGACACTTCTGCGAGAAGGTATTTCTAAACCCGCTTTTATGGGGATGTGGTTTACAAACTTCGTAAGATCTTGGGTCATGGTAATTTTCCAAATGTATTTGGTAAAATTATAAAACGTTTTATTAAAAGAGGTTACGACCCAACTGTTTTGAGACATACCGCATGTTTAGTGTTCAACCCGTTTACAGTTGGACACTACGCTTCCCTCTTTGATTGTGTCTGACGGAAGAGGAGGAGGACTCTATGATAAGCAGTTTTTAAATCCTACCAGGACTGAACTGTTTTGATATCTGTCTTCTGGCCTGTTTCGTCGGGCCCTTAAGGGTGTTTCTCTTGTTGCTCTGTCTTCTGAAAAGGCATTGAGTACATACGTTTTTGGTTCTAAGGGTTTGCTTTTTATATATTTTTACACGAGCATTTTTGTGTTTTACATGCCATGCCTTTTTGATTCCATTACTCACCAGGAGGGGATTACTTTTATTTACACTGTCCAGTGTCTTTCGAACATGGTGGGGGTAAGAGTGAGGTTGGGTGCGCACCATAAACCGGTTTAAGCTCCCCAGTGGTGTTTTTGCCACTGACCGTTCCAAGGCGGTGCCCCACTGTGTTCCTCTGTTTGTTCGTTTTGTCCTAGTGTGTTGGCTTTGTGTGTGCGTGCGTGTGTGTATGTGTGTGTGTGTTTGTGGTCTGCGTGCTGTGGGTTTCGTTTTGGGGAGGCTGCGTGGCATTCCCTGTTTGATATTTGTCTTTGTTTTTTGATGACGATGATAGTGTTTTTCCATAAATAGAAATGTTGAGCCTAATATAAAGAAACCTAGAAGATTCCTTACTTAAAATATTAATTAGAAATGAAATCATTATCTTGAGTCTTCAAGATTCGTACAGTAAAACATTCAATATTGTAAACACAACAACTTACATAGCTATGACTTTGCAAAAATAAATGTATAAATTGATATAAGACTGAATGAACTTGTCTTGGTAACGAGACAAATCCTCTTCTTAAAGAAAATCTTAGCCATCTGAACGTACGCATGGATGTATTTAAAGACAGTGGGTGTTTCTTGCTGCCGTTTCACTCTCACTAAGATCGGTATTTTATTCTTTGAATGTTTGTCTTTCCTTAACCTCTGTTATTATTCTAACTGACATTTACAGTTTTATCAGCCGATATATTTTAAGCTACATTTCCGGAAAATAACCGATAAATAAATAATAGTGTTAATTCTATTAATGAGAATACATCAAAATAGTGTACTTTCAGAAGTAATTTAGCTGTATTATACCACTTCAAAATGTAAAACATGGAGCAAATCAGCATTCAAATCGCATGCAGCCATGTGGTTTTGAGTGGCATGGGAAACATGTTTCTTTTGATGTCGGTTTTTGGACTGTAGTGTTGTTTTATTTTCTAGTCTTTTGAGCAACAACGACGAAACAAAGAAAGGAACACAGTAGGGCACCGCCTTGGAACTGTCGATTGCAAACAAAACTTAGGAGTATAATTCAGCTTATTGTGCGCACAAACTGTCCGCCCTCCAAACCGACTGCAATTATTTTGATTGATTGAGTTTTAGATTCCCAAGGGTCTTTTTATAAGTTGTGTTGCTATAGCGAGACATACTGTAGTGGTAATGTAACCTTCATGTACAATTTGTGTTGCTTTGTCTTGCAACTTGCTTAGTCGTGCCCTTAAAAGGCTGTTAGTTCTCCGATTTCTGACAAGTTGTTGAGTACATTGGTCAAATTATACCTTAGATTGACCGTATTTATATGTTTTCTTTATATAATCTGGTATTTTGTCACTAATGTTAAAGTCTTTCTTAGCGAGGAGTTATTTTTACACTGTCTTGTCTAACTTTTGTCTATGTTTCCGCTTAAAAAATTACTGCGGGCCTATTTTGCGATGCATGACTCTGGCTGTGTTTTGAGTGCTCTACCCGAACCTTTCACTTTTCACGCTTCATAATAATAAACGCTAAACAAGTTCCGATAGTTACTTAATTAATTGATATATGATATTAATATATGTTCAGGTATTTAAGAGCTAACGTAACACGATGAAGTTGTATGATGTTGTAATAAACTCCAGTCACACATGCGGCGCGGCCACGGATAGAAACGTATCGATTTTTACCTGAGTCGTACCTCAAAGTAGTAATCCGTATCAATCCGTACCAACACTTGGTCAAAACGTATTCAAGATTTATCCCAAACTTGCAAGTTTCTCCAACTTTTGAACATGCACAAAAGTTTGAACGATCCTTAGCCATTTGAGCGTGACTTTAGTCTAACTTGGTTGAATTTTATTCATCCGCAGTTAAACGTACTAAAACATAGTTATCCGTACTGAAACGTACCTTGTCGTATTGATCCATAGCTGAACGAAGTTATCCGAAGCGTAGTTCAACGTTATTTCCCGCAGACTCAGCGTGCTAGGCAAGTTGCCAGGCGCTGTAAAACGTAGTTCAACGTAGTACTTATTCACGTCCTGCATTCAAAAAGTTTTTGTTCCCCGTTTCTCACCATTTTTCCCGTACTAAGACGTACTGATCCGTACTTATCCGTGTCCGCCCCCACAGACCAATCCCATCCGCACCGTACCTCAACGCACGGACATATTCGTATGTGTGAATGTAGCTTAAGCGTAAATACATATCATGGTACAGTGTATATCATTACTCCCACAGATATTTACACTTTCAGTCTAGGTAAGTCTTGGTCATAACAAATTGTCCAATAACCGATTTTAAGCCCTATTCACTATAGTAATTATAGTTAGTATCTTGTCCTTCGTTTGCGAACTGCTAAGTCTTTGCCACTGTCAGATATATTACAGAAGTTCCTTCTATAGTTTAACACTTACCACGCTAAATGTCTATTATGAACTTGTCCATCTTTCAATTTGTACAGTACCATTAACTGTTTAAAAGATACTGACTGAATAGCAAACAGTGCAGATCATGATCAGACATCACGGATGTGCAGGCTGATCATGATCTACACTGGTCGCAAGGGCAGAACCAATCGTGTCCAGCATGCTAAGGGTTGAATTACATTTCTGTACAAAGGACTTATCAGCCTTCACTCGGTGAAGAGGCATATTTTATGCATCGATCATGTTGTAATATTCAAACTATTTTCCAAATTATTAAATTTGCTTTATTCTAATTTCTGTATTTGATATCTAATGTTCAATAAAAGATGAACAAACAAGGTTCATAAGGATACTCTACATTTACTTTGTAAGAAACTATCCTTAATGAGATGGTATACCGCACATATTTAAAAAGGCGTTTTTGTACCATTTTAAATGAATGAAATTGATATAATTCGATTTGTAATTAGTTCAATTAACGCTTTTTTAGACATTCTACCTTTATTTGCTTTATTTTGCTTTAATACGATATCATACTTCATTATTGTTCCGTTCTAGTCCCTGCAATCATTACTGAAAATGGTAAATTCATTTCAGTGTATCGATAAATAAAGATTCACAACATTACTACATAATTACAATCGCAACTCTGTGGAACAGAAATAACTGATATTCACAGTTCATGCACATTACGTCAATTCCTAGAACAGATAAATCGATGTATTTGTCAGAATGAAAAAAACAACAGGGAAAGAAATATAGATATATTTAGCTTTTACAGCAAGTACATAATCTATTTTGCAATGTTAAAGCATGAATTGTTTCTGTGATCAGCGTTCTAAGAATCTCCGTGACCTGAAAGTGTACTGATGCTTAATGTGCAATAACTGTAAACCATAATAAATAAATTTAATGTATGCCACTAGAGTTGTTTGATGTGTATTGCTTCTATTTGCTAATAAACGGAACAGATATTTCCGTTAACTAAGATTACAGTAATAGAACAGACACGCGGGTATCACCCGCGCCATGGCACTTGTCATCAGTTATATTACAGGAATCAATGCTGAAACTTCCAGGTAACACTATCATTCTTCTGGTAATAAATTCACCATTAATCTTTTTCGTTTGTGAATTCAGTTTTTGCCTTTTTGATTTATCCAGCAGTGAAATAACATTCAGTTTACAAATAAATATCGTATATGCAAAATTCAGAATAAAAGCAGAAATCAGCCAGTAAGCTGATAGGCCAAGTTCCTGAATAACTATCTCAAATCAGTCTTTTGAAATATAAAATTAAAGCAAGGACATTGATCAAAAAAGCAATGAACTTGTGACCTAAATTATCTTACTGCTTATGCTATCTAGACATAAGACATTTACTAATCATGGAATAGATCGTACGTTTCCGGCCCTAAGATAGCACATTTCTTAGACTTTTTGAGAGATGCTGCATAGAACTCTCTATGCTTTTTACACTTTCTATCCATTTACAATAGTGTTTTTTAGGTTTTCTGCGACAAAGGTTATGATTTTTGACACTGCATAATATTTTTCGATCGCTGATTGCGTCGGACATCTTTGAACTGTTTAAAGCAAACAGCGCCCGTGTCAGTACCCAATAACCTTTCAGTCTTGCGGAAAACAAATAGATGACTCCGAATTCCGATGTAATAATGACTTAAAAGACATTTTGCGAAAAAAACTTCCACGTGGGTCTAACAAGTATTAAACCACTCAACAATAAATTATCATTATCGATTATGTTTATTTAATGGTACTATAATTCTTTTCCTTGTTGCGAGCGAAATAAATGTCAAACGATCCTGCTTGTTTTGGTTTCTTTGTGAAAATGAAATATTAGCAATACAACAAGATTTAGCTTAATGATTCCTTTGCCCCATGTCAAGAATATTCTCTCGTGCTGTAGAGAAAACAGTAGGCTTTCCTGATCAGGTACTAAAAATGTATACATTTTTAAACGTGTGTATTATCATTGATATCATTCTTTAACTGAAATAAGTTAATTGATCGTATTTTGACAAATTAAGCTTTAAACATCGAAAGTATTTTCTGACATTTTCTGACAAACGAACTGTTTTCAACACCTGCTACAGCATTAATCAACTGTGTTGAACAATTTAACCAGTACATTTAATGGCAAGTATGGAATTGTGCCATTTGGACGCAAAATAGAATTTAAAAACTATCAAATATTATAATGTCATTGTCTCATACTGACTTAAGACTCATTATACCTTCAAATAAGTAAAGATTTACACGAATGTTTTAAAAGCTAAACCTCAGAACAGTACAAGTCGTTAAGACCAAGCTGTCCGATAGAGCGTTTGGTGATCTGGCTGCAAACTTTTATCTTTAGTAACTGAATGTTCTATCCTTTATATAGGAATATGTCTGAAGAATGTCAAGCACTCGGCATATTTCTGTCACTTTAAGCCTAAAGTGATGTAAAGGAAAGATAGATTTGTTATATAAGAAGCAAACATGTCGGTCAGATGATTAGCAAAGTACCAGACAAGTGATTCATAGACGTATTTTACATGGTTTTATATAACTTACCATCGGTCGATATCATCCATGTTCCTACCTGCGGTTTCTTTGGCATTCTATTATTATCTCATGTTTCATTTTTTGCTCTAAGATCATACTACGTGATACCATATTTGTGATTTGTTAAGAAAAATCTATTCAAGCCATTTCTTTGAAAAACATATGTTTTTACATCTTGACGTACCTTACAATCAGTGTTAATATAACGCATGGAATGGTTCTAAATGTATGCAGTGGCCTAATTTTTAGGTAGCTGACTGTAGTTTCCAGCTTTAAAAATGAATCGACCGGGGTCCAAATCTTGTTTCAAATTGAATTCACAAACATATGATAGAAACATAGATGAGCTTTGGATGGTAAACTTGAACCTTGAATACTTAACGAGACATATGAGTGAGGTATAGCATATATGAGCTTATCGCACCACTTCGAGAAAATATCAAAAAATGTGTTTAATTCTGTTGCACTGTCTGCAAGCCATGGCATGTGACATCATGCGACTGTAAGTTTGATATTTTAAGTTGTGTATTTGACAGCGCGACTTAATTTATATATTTAAAGAATGATATTATCAGTTAACTCTTTGAAATTTCCAGTAAATGTTTTGACCTTTATATGTTTTCGGTATAATAAAATAAATATTGCATTCCTGACAGAATGTTCACCTTGATGAATATGAATAATCGACCGAGGAACGCAGTATTTATAAATATAAACCGCATGTTCAGAAATTAATAATTATGACAGAAAGCCATTAACTTTCTTGAGCAACTGATTAACATATTTTTTGTATTTACAATACTTCAATATTACTGTAATTAACGCACGTCAAACAGTAATAGTTAATCAAATGTATAAGTTACATTAAACAGCATGGTAAACACCTATCGATTAGCAGAGCACCAACTTCGAAGAAATTTCTTTTTTGTGCAATATTCAATTTCATCAGATAAGATTAATTGGAGACATTTATCATCTACAAGTCAGTTTTTAATTTAAAAAAAAATGCAATTCCAATGTAAATCATCTGCCGATGCATCATACTTTTGTAATCAGAATTTTCAACAATATAGTTTTTGGAAAGTGGCCTGATTATGGCCATACATTTGGCAACTGTTATGGTAAAAATATCAAAAAGTTTCAAACACTATATACAATGTAACTTGATCGTACAGATTCAAGTATTCTATACATCAATTTAGTGACTTCAACCTTTTATGAATCAACTATTTAGCAACATGTTTTATGCAATGACGTCTGTTGATAGGGTTACACTAAGTGTTTTATGTACATTTTTGCAGGACATTGTGGTACTGCAACAGAAGAAAAGTGTCTAAGGGCAGAATCTAAAAATATACTCCGTTTATCATTTAGTGTGCCAACTTCATTGTCCTGGAATTCATAGGTCGACCTGTAGTGTAGGGGAAATATTTTTTTGTAATGTTACGAGTAAATATCTATGTAGGACATAGTAATTGTAAATGAAAGAAAAAGCGAAGCGACTCAGTGAGTTCTACGCGGTAAAAAAATGTTCATAAAAATTCTCTTGAAGTTGCCAAACCAGTCGTTACTATGTATTAACTAGAATCACAACAGCGCTTTGTAATAGTTCATATATAAATGAATATTTTCAAATTACAAGATTATATGTGTATTTTCATTGGTTTGATATTGATATATCTGCTGCGCGTTTTTGTTTCAATGTAAGTTGTGGTTGCATTCGCAAGTGTAAAGGTGACTTTCCTGTTCTTCATGAATGCGTATCTTTATTGTGTAGGTACACTTATCAGTCACATTTTAATTAAAGACTGAAGATTATTTTGGTCATATTGAAATGTAATCAATCGTTGTCGACCTTAGGAGTTATAAGCCCATCTTTTCAAAACCATACATGATCGAAATAGAAAGCACTGAACGAATTCTTTCAAGCGTTTGATTTCGCAAAATTACCGACTTTGGGCAGTTTCTTGGAGAAAACGTACATAAGTTTACTTGGTTTATTGAAGGGCGTTTTTGTTTTTAGGCATTGTTGCCCGTTTGGGATGTGATCAGGACTATCAGCTTGTGAAAGGTTGACCATAACGCTTCATACTTATGGCGATAACGTTCTCGAAATAAAATCGTTCTGTCTTCTGTTTCCAAGTACATACAAGTAAGTCTTGTGTACGGAAAGGCTTAACTATTCCATTTTTGCACACTGTATCTGATTTACTTATTATATGACAATCGTGTCAATATAATATAACACTGTTTCTATACTTTCATATTTATTTCTTTTCCAGTTCTTGACACTTTGCAAAATATCTGTGTTGCATAGCAGTGCCAGAATAGATGAACTAGGGTTTCTGGTTGTTGGTTAATCATTTTGTTTTAGTCCCATTTAATCAATAGTTGTTACACGAAATTTATGGTAAATTCTAAATTGAAACCACTGAAGTTCAGAGTTTATGGTTACTTCTAACGGCAGTTTATAGGTTCTTTGCCAGTCAAATTAATGTTCAGGTTATGTCCAGGGTTGTTTTAAAGATTTATAAAGATGTATGGATCTGTAATGTGAAGGATATATATGGTATGATAATTTACCAACTTGTTTTTACTCAATATGTTCATTTGCTTGTTGCAAAAATAAAAGTTATCCCTTATCTTGGCCGTAATTAGCCTTAATCGGGTGTGGGATGCATAATGAGAAAGTGTCGGTAATTGCATATGTCATTTGAAGTAAAACAGGTTCGGTCCAAAATATATAATAATAATAAACTACAATTAAAAGAAAAGTTTTCAACTTTGCACTTAACCTTTTGTCTGCTGGCGGCAAGTGATTCTGCCTTTGCAACTAGTGCAGACCAAAATCAGCCTGCACTTTCGTGCAGACTAATCATGGTCTGCACTGTTTGCTACAAACAAAAAAACTGATATATTTTCTAACTTATAGTTGTTAATGGGTACGAGCAATCCTATCACGTCACTATCATTCCAATTATTAAAAGTTTTCATCCATGATGCATCAACAGTTGTGTTGCATTAGAATTGTTTTTGCAAATGGAGATATGAAATAGAGATCTGATACAGAGATAATTACCTTCTGAAATTGAAGTGTATACTATAAACGACATCTGTCTTCATAGCCGGCGCTCTGCTAATCGTTTAACAGGATATGCATCTGATTACCTTTAAGCAAAACACTGATGTCGACATAGTGTAAATAAACCTGTTGCACATAATATAAACAAAGTTAATGGCTCCCTGTAATAAATGTTAATTTTCTGAAACTATGACAATTTATGATTTGGAGTTTTCAAAGAATATCTTCAATAGAAACATTCATCATTATAAAGCACCACTCGCCATACCGTGTTACCAAATATTATCTGGATTAAGCTAAACTAAGTCTGAAAGTAACTGTTTTTCTTTATCATCGAGACTTTAATACCGGTAGCTTAACAAAATACAAGCTGTCAGAAAGTACAAACGGATGTATTTAAAGATATGTATATAAAGATTTGTTTCTTTAATGTCAGTTTTAACAGAGTCAATATTCAATGAGTCAAACTCTTGCCAAGGTCGACATATTATTAGGAAATTGATCCAATTGATTTTCGCGCTAAGCGATTCCATCTCCTTCTATACAGTACAAATAGAAGGATTAACTAACTATCAAAACTTATCTGTTTACCTATCGGTGCATGCACTGAGCTTATAGTTCGACGTTTGACTGAAGATCTTCTCCGTCAGTTGATTAAATTAAGCTCTAACCAACGTGTCGAATCGAAATTTTCTCATTAGTGTAACAATGCCATATCAAATAGAAGGGATTCCAATCTGACTGAAGACTTGATCTATCTAAACGAAGATCTGAGAACGACCCATTACATGAGTCTACTGTATATTTGGATTTCCAGCATTGTTATTTTTCTTTTAACCAATGAGACGACTTGTTAGAATGTCAAAGAGTAAGAAAAATGTGCAGTTATTCCAGGGCTCGAACTCGGGACCCCTCGATTACTAAGCAAGTGGCCTACCGACTGAGCTAACCGGCTATCTGACATATTCCGACATAAGAATTGTAAATATCAAAAGACAAGGCTACAGGTAATTTGCTAAATTTTGTAAGTTAAGCTCTGATTGGCTAGCGAAAGGGTCGTCAGAACGAGGCTATGAATAGGTCGTTCTCAGATCCTATGCGTAGCGTAATAGGAGATGTACTTTAGTCAGATTGAAGGGATTCTAGCTTTAAATCTTAAATTTGTATCTGTTACGGCTAACTCAATGGTGTTGGAAGGATAATTGAAACAAACGAGTAAAGTTCTAAACATGAGTTATTTTCCCTTTACAGAGGGTCATGTACTTAGCAACCATTTTAAGCGGCCATGCAGTTACAACTATCATAGACGGACAATCTGACAACTGCGAAATCTAGTCTATAACAGTTTATCCCCACCCAGCGATTTAGGAAAATATTTCTAATAATGCAGTGATTTACTACAGTATGTCATAAAATCAGAAAACATTAGTATTTTTTAATTCTATGGGAGTGGTGGTAGGGCCCATCACGGAGGAAAAACCACGTCGTAAAGACTAAAATAGTATCTTTCATCAATAATTATGTTTAACACTTCCTAGGAGAAAATGACTAGAAAGAATATTATTCATAATTTTAATTCGGGTGGGTTGAAGGCAGATCGATTCCCGATTTAGCCAGTTATCTTAATAACTTTTAGATTCTATGTTTCGCTGACAAATAACAATATCATTCTTAACATCCGAAATATATCTAACTATAATTCAGGAAATTTATAGACAAATGAATAATATTGACATTCATATTTTAATATCTAAAATGAAAATACGAGAATAAAACTTTGAGTACTTTCAAAAGGCATTACGCAAAATTTGGAGCTGATCGGCTCTCAGATGGAATGTACCCATGACAGAGACAGAGATTTATTTCAAATCAAATAGGCTAAAAGCCCATGATGACATACATAGTCACAAATACAACAGCGGATAGTGTACAAAAGAAATATATATACAATGACACATATAACATATACAACTAGCAAAACTGGCATTGCGTTTAAATGAAACCCTATTAGATGAGGTAAGTACATGTATTCACCCAGAGAAGGCCGGTAGAAACTAGAAAGCAGTTACCAAAATAATGTCTTAGAAGAATACAATCAAATATATTAACCTTACAGCGACATTTCACCTTTTCGTTTAATATTTACCAGAAAGCAGGATAACAACGAGGCTGGTAAGCCGATTACAAAAAGTAATCAGTTTACGAGTAATCACAATCAGTTTTACTCGTTATAATGTAACACATTTGAAACCACATTTGAACAGAAATAACTACAAAAAGACAACAACAACACAATGCCACATTAGCTATATAAATACAAATGTACATATAATACATAGTACATAATATTATGTGCTACAATATGGATGCCAAGCCTTGTCGAAAATAAAAGTAAAAGACAAGCTATCCTACAGATGATTTACATTAAACAACATTTAGCTTTGGAGGACCTTATACGAAATCAACGATTTGTAGTTTTGTGTGACATGAGAGAAGTATCTTTTTCGTTGGTGGTTTTTATTTCGTTTTATTTTGTGTGTGTTTAGCTCCTTACCATTTCCTTCCCCTCCATCAATATTTAGCATAAATTAATATGTACTTGATGGATGTTTGAAGCAACCCGTCTGCAATATTTTTCCATTACAGCTTCTTTTTGTTATGGGCCTACTATGTAAATGCGTGGCTCTTGAGCTGTGTTTTTTGGTGCTCTGTGCTTCTGTGAAATCTACCGTACCTATTATCTTTTGTTGCTGTTGGTTTTTGTTTGTTTATATGTTTGTTTTGTCTCCGTGTGGTTTTATTATCTAGTACGCACGGGACCTGGAGTTTATTTAATGTTTTGCATCTAACAAACAAACTCAAAACAATGGTCCAATTCGCACGGCCACTTTCTACGAATGCTGCTTTTCTGTATAGTATAGAGAAATTTACACAAAAATACATATAAATTAGACATACCCGACGAAACAGCAAAACAAAGCAACACAGTGGGTCACCGCCTTGGAACGGTCAGCGGCTGGTTTAAGCCGGCTAATGGTGCGCACTAAACGTAGCACCCTCAAGTTATTCTGGAATTATTTTTCTTGCTTTCTATATTCCAAGATTGTTTTGCTGTAGCGAGGCATGCCATAGTAGTAATGTATAAACTTTAGAATGATATATGATATCAATATCTTTTGGGTATCTGAGAAGGCATTCATCAAAGCTTATGCTGCAGAATAGGCTAATCAAATATTAATATTTGATGATATTCTCTTAAATAGTTATCATTAGCGTTACATAATCATGCCATTTCTTATGCATATGGAAAAACATTTACATCAAACACGATTTATTTATATGATTTTGTAATATGCGTTCTTACTTATTATGGTATAACTTTTTACCGTTAATATAACAGACAGTTACACTTTTTCAACCGACATCAGTCTTGGTCAGGACAAAGTCGAGTAACTGATTTAAGGCATAATAATAACATTATAGATCTATATAGTATTTATGCGCTATCACATTGATTAGATATTCTTCTTTCATACTATTATCTTATATTACTGCATTTAACCACGGTAGGGCTCATCTCTATATTATTCAATAATTGTGATCAAAACGCAGTTAAATAAATCAATTACATCATAACGATAAAATGCTAAATGATTGTAGCAATTCGTCTGTGCTCTTACACCTTAGTTTAATTACTACCGGTTTTTTTTTGAAGTACAAAACCTCTGTTGTGTTTCAATGAATTTGTTCATCAAAATGTCTTAATTTGTTCTTTAACGTTAAGCCTTTACATAAAGCTGGAGATCAAAATAATGTAAACTAGAAAATGCTTTTGTAAAAAAGCGCATGTCTCCCCCAATGCAAAGTCCTATAGGCAAGAAGTCAATAGGGGTCAGGAGCGAAAGTCAAAGAGACACTGATGGTTGGCTGCAATAGGGATCATCTACTTGCCATGTCCAATCATCCCGCTAAATTTAAACACTCTTGGCCTAGTGGTTCTCCAGTCACTGTTCAGGCTTCTGTGACCTTTACCTTTGATCAAGTGACCTCAAAATAAATAGGGATCATCTACTCTGCATGTCCAATCATCCTATTAACTTTCAACATTGTAGGTCAAGTGGTTCTCAGTTTTTCCAAAAAATGATTTACAGAACGGGCTCTGGTACCTTGACCTTTAATAACTGACCTCAAAATCAATAGGGTCATTTACTCGCTGTCAATCATTCCTATGAACTTTCAACATTCTGGGTCAAGTGGTTCTCAAGTTATTGATCAACTGATTATCAATGATCAGGACCCTGTGACCTTGGCCTTTAAAGAGTGACCCAAAATCAATAGGGGTCATTCTACTCTGCATGTTAATCATCCTATGAGTTTCAAACATTCTGGTCAAGTGTTTCAAGTTATTGATCGGAAATGGTTTTCCATGTTCAGGCCCCTGTGACCTTGACCTTTAACATGAGTGACCCTAAAATACGTTAGGGGTCTCTACTCTGCTGAACAATCATTCCTATGAAGTTCACATTCTGGTCAAGTGTTCTCAAGTTATGACCGAAATGGTTTCAATGTTCAGGCCTGTGACTTGACTTTACAGTGCTCAAATCGTAGGGTCATTACTTGCATGACCAATCATCCTATGAAGTTTAACATTCTGGTCAGTGGTTAGTTACTGACCGAAATGGTTTCAATGTTCAGGCCTGTGACCTTTACCTTGAGTGATCCTAAAATATAGGGTTTCATCTACTTTGCATGTACAATCATTCTATGAAGTTTCAACATTGGGTCAAGTGGTTCTCAAGTTATGTACGAAATGCTTTTCAATGTCAGGCCCCTGTGACCTTGACCTTTGACATGAGTGACCCCAAAATCGATAGGGGTCATCTACTTTCATGTCCAATCATCCTATGAAGTTTCACACTTCTGGGTCAAGTGGTTCTCGTCTGCGAATGTTTTCAATGTTCAGGCCTGTGACCTTGCCTTTACAGAGTGACCTCAAAATAGGGTCATCTACTCTGCATGACAATCATCCTATGAAGTTTCAACATTGGGTCAAGTGGTTCTCAAGTTATTGACGGAAATGGTTTTCATGTTCAGGCCCTGTGACCTTGACCTTTACAGAGTGACCCAAAATCGTTAGGGGTCATCTACTCTGCATGACAATCATCCTATGAAGTTTCAACATTCTGGGTCAAGTGGTTCTCAAGTTACTGACCGGAAATGGTTTTCAATTTCAGGCCCCTGTGACTTGCCTTTAAGAGTGACCCAAAATCTAGGGGTCATTACTCTGCATGACAATCATCTATGAAGTTTCAACATTCTGGGTCAAGGGTTCTCAAGTATGACGGAATGGTTTTCAATGTTCAGGCCCTGTGACTTGACCTTTGGAGTGACCAAAATCGATGGGGTCATCTACTTCATGCAATCATCTATGAAGTTTCAACATTCTGGGTCAAGTGGTTCTCAGTTATGACGGAAATGGTTTTCAATGTTCAGGCCCTGTGACCTTGACCTTTACAGAGTGACCCAAAATCGTTAGGGGTCATCTACTCTGCATGACCAATCATCCTATGAAGTTTCAACATTCTGGGTCAAGTGGTTCTCAAGTTACTGACCGGAAATGGTTTTCAATGTTCGGCCCTGTGACCTTGACCTTTCACAGAGTGACCTCAAATCGTTAGGGGTCATCTACTCTGCATGACAATCATCCTATGAAGTTTCACATTCTGGGTCAAGTGGTTCTCAAGTTACTGATCGGAAATGGTTTTCAATGTTCAGGCCCCTGTGACCTTGACCTTTACAGAGTGACCCAAAATCGTAGGGGTCATCTACTTTCATGACCAATCATCCTATGAAGTTTCAACATTCTGGGTCAAGTGGTTCTCAAGTTACTGACCGGAAATGGTTTTCAATGTTCAAGGCCCCTGTGACCTTGACCTTTAGAGAGTGACCCAAAATCGATAGGGGTCATCTACTTGCATGTACAATCATCTATGAAGTTTCAACATTCTGGGTCAAGTGGTTCTCAAGTTATGATCGGAAATGGTTTTCAATGTTCAGGCCCCTGTGACCTTGACCTTTGACAGAGTGACCCCAAAATCGATAGGGGTCATCTACTCTTCATGACCAATCATCCTATGAAGTTTCAACATTCTGGGTCAAGTGGTTCTCAAGTTACTGACCGGAAATGGTTTTCAATGTTCGGGCCCCTGTGACCTTGACCTTTCACAGAGTGACCTCAAAATCGTTAGGGGTCATCTACTCTGCATGACCAATCATCCTATGAAGTTTCAACATTCTGGGTCAAGTGGTTCTCAAGTTACTGACCGGAAATGGTTTTCAATGTTCAGGCCCTGTGACCTTGACCTTTACAGAGTGACCCAAAATCGATAGGGGTCATCTACTCTTCATGACCAATCATCCTATGAAGTTTCAACATTCTGGGTCAAGTGGTTCTCAAGTTATGATCGGAAATGTGTTTTCAATGTTCAGGCCCCTGTGACCTTGACCTTTAAGAGTGACCCCAAAATCGATAGGGGTCATCTACTTGCATGTACAATCATCCTATGAAGTTTCAACATTCTGGGTCAAGTGGTTCTCAGTTACTGACCGGAAATGGTTTTCAATGTTCAGGCCCCTGTGACCTTGACCTTTGACAGAGTGACCCAAAATCGATAGGGGTCATTACTCTTCATGACCAATCATCCTATGAAGTTTCAACATTCTGGGTCAAGTGGTTCTCAAGTTACTGACCGGAAATGGTTTTCAATGTTCAGGCCCCTGTGACCTTGACCTTTAAGAGTGACCTCAAAATCGATAGGGGTCATCTACTTCTGCATGACAATCATCCTATGAAGTTTCAACATTCTGGGTCAAGTGGTTCTCAAGTTATGACCGGAAATGGTTTTCCATGTTCAGGCCCCTGTGACCTTGACCTTTGACAGAGTGACCCCAAAATCGATAGGGGTCATCTACTCTTCATGACCAATCATCCTATGAAGTTTCAACATTCTGGGTCAAGTGGTTCTCAAGTTACTGACCGGAAATGGTTTTCAATGTTCAGGCCCCTGTGACCTTGACCTTTAATGGAGTGACCCAAAATCGATAGGGGTCATCTACTTTGCATGTCAATCATTCTATGAAGTTTCAACATTCTGGGTCAAGTGGTTCTCTAGTTATGATCGGAAATGGTTTTCAATGTTCAGGCCCCTGTGACCTTGACCTTTGACAGAGTGACCCCAAAATCGATAGGGGTCATTTACTCTTTATGACCAATCATCCTATGAAGTTTCAACATTCTGGGTCAAGTGGTTCTCTAGTTATTGATCGGAAATGGTTTTCAATGTTCAGGCCCCTGTGACCTTGACCTTTGACGAAGTGACCCCAAAAACAATAGGAGTCGTCTACTCCAGCAGCCCTACAACCCTATGATATTTGAAGGTTCTAGGTCAAATGGTTCTCCAGTTATTGCTCGGAAATGAAGTGTGACATACGGACGGACGGACGGACGGACGGAAGGACGGACGGACGGACAAGGCAAAAAAAATATGTCTCCTGGGGGAGACATAATAACTACAGACCAATTTCAATTTTACCCACCCTGTCAAAACTAATTGAAAAACACGTAAACGATTCTCTTATGTCTCATTTATCAAATTTCAATCTTTTGCACGAAAAACAAGGTGGATTTCGAAAATCTCATTTTACAGAAACTGCACTTACAGTAATGGTTGATTCATGGCTAAAAGCTATAAACGATGGCTATTTAGTAGGGGCCGTAATGATAGACTTCCGAAAAGCATTTGATCTAGTTGATCATAATGTTCTTTTAAATAAAGTGGAACTCTATAAATGTCATAAGTCATGTATCAATTGGTTTAAATCATATTTATCCGACCGTCATCAGTTAGTACAAGTCGACAACTCCTTATCAAGTAGTTGTAATAAGGTTACATGCGGCGTACCAAAGGGATCTATTTTAGGGCCTCTATTATTTCTATTATTTATTAACGACTTGCCACTTACGGTAGGAAATATAGTTCCATCAACAGATCTGTATGCTGACGACACAACTTTCTATGATATACAAAATGACAAAACTGTTTTACAAGCAAATCTAAATTCTGCACTGTCCATTTTAGATAATTGGTGCAAGGAAAATGGGATGCAGCTCAATACCGAGATAACAAAAGTGATGTTTATAACAACGCATCAAAAGCGCCGATTTCTTGAAAACAGCGAATTAAATGTTTTCTATAAAAGCACAATGCTACAACAAAGTCAGAATGAAAAACTCCTTGGCATTTGCATACAACAGGATCTTAAATGTGATTCGCACGTTAACGTTATATGTAAAATATATCCTCTTACATATGGTTACTCTCTAGGATAAAGGAATTTTTAAATATAGAATATAGAATCTTATTTTATAAAGCTTATATTCAACCGCATTTAGATTATTGCTCAATAGTATGGTGAAGCACAGTTAAAAAAAATATACAGAAAATTATAAGATTGCAAAAACGTGCATGTAGGATAATATTAGGATTAAATTACTCGGACTTCAATCAAGCTCTCAGTGTTCTCAATATACAACGTTTTGATCAGCGTCTCTTTTACCAGAAAGCAAGTTTTATGTTAAAAATCGCATTAGTCTATTACCAAACTACCTATGTGAAATGTACAAACAAAAAGAAAGTACAAATGATATGTCTTTGACATTACGGTCAAACACGAACACAAAATTTTATATACCTAAAACACAATCAGAACTTTTCAAAAATAGTTTACTTTATTCAGGCCCAATTGTTTGGAATGTTTTGCCTATCGATGTAAAATCGTCTAGCTCACTACAGTGTTTTAAATCAAAGTGTAGCAAATGGATAACTATGTCATAAAAATGTTAAAGTGATTTCGAAATTCAGATGTTTTGATGTCTGTTTGTATTTTTATTTCATGTCGTACTTATGATAATATTTGTTGTTGTTGAACTATATTTGTATATGAGGATGGTTTAAATATGAATGCATCTAGAACGTTATCTCGCTCAATAATGCGAAAATCACGAAGAAATTAAGATCATTGGGTAGATAAACATGTTAGTTTTACATTGATACCACACCCATTAAAATTCGTTCACTTTAGCTGTGTCTATCGCTCGCTAAACATTACTCGTGTAATATTCCAGTGTCTTCATAGTATACCTAGAAAAGACTAAGAAAATGCCTTCAAGGATTGGATTAGAAGACTGAAACTTTGCATATCTGTTGGAGGTGAATACTTCGAGGGGACCAAATAAAAGTTTCATTGGAATCTATCAAGGATACATTTTTATATGCTTAGATGAATTCATAGTTGAACAATCCTCGTATATCTGTGTTATAAGAGGGCCTCGTGGAAGATTAGCGTCAGCTAAATGAGTTACCCTCTATAAATAAAGAATTTACTTGCTTACTTACTCACTTACTTACTTACTTACGTTTAATAAAACTAAATAACAATATTCAAAATCATATTGTATACACTTCATATTTTCTTCACAAGAAACGGTCCTTATTTCATTGATACATCGTCCGTTTTCTTTATTCAAATGAGACTGTCGAAATTTCAGTTGAATGAAAATAATATCATTTCATTTAAAATTGATTTGATGAACGGATCTCGATAGATATGCTTGTTGTTTCCTACATTTTATCTTTACTTCTTTACTTCCTACGGTGTTATACTATATACTTGTTCCATACCAGTCCATATGACAACTGTAACTGATTTTTTTTCTTCAGTAAACACGTTTCGGTAATGAACGATCTGCAGTGTGATTACAATCACAAAGCTACTGAAAAATGCTGCAAGGACTTGTATTTCATGCACAATAATCTAAATTGTTAGAATTGATACATCTGTTTATTTGATAAACAGAGAAACAGACATAAATACAGCAACTTTATTCTGCTTGCAACTACATAATCTATTTTGCAATATGAGACACAAATTGCTTTTTACGCTCAGCACTCTGATCTCCAATATGATCTCAAACTTAACTGATGCGTACAGTGCAAAAACATGTTACTCACAATCGTCTTAATATAAAATGACGTAAAAAGGAAAGTGTTCACTTAGATCTTACTTTTAACGACACATCTTATGTTCGTAGACGATGCCGTGTGTTCTGTCATAATCAAAGATAAAGGCGTTGGATTATTCCACGTTAAATGTATACCCGACTACAAATTTCATATTTGAAAATATGAACAGTTGCTACATATAATTTATGAAAACATAAACTTAAATCTACTGTTACTGCATGCCAATAAATTATGAATGTAATCTACATTACACTATCGATCTACATATGTAGTAAAGTTAACTATTTCTGAAGAGGATTTTCTACATTTAAAATAACTATCTGTAGATATATAGATATTTTGAAATATGAAATTTTGGATATCTTCAAATGAGTATTAGGTTCGCAATTTTAGAATTGTCTCTTACCTGTGTTGTTTTCTTGATACTGTAAAAGTGTTTGAATTTCTGTAACTTGATCAATACCGATTGTGCCCACCTCTCCATAAAAACGTCGAATATTCTTGGAAAAGGGCCGCTGTATGGTTACTAATCTTGATTTTTTGCCATCCGTGCATTAAGATCCCATATGTGCTCTATTTGATTCATTTTTGACGTCTGGCCACTGAATCAAGTTGACGTTATGCCTGGTGAGGTAACTGCACGCCAGCCGGGCAGTTAGAATTCCGCGTATCAACTTATAGTCCCGGGATCCTGATGAAGAATATGCACCACTACCGGACGGAGAACTTCAATATAACACTTGGCGTTTAGAATCAGATCTGTTTATCGACACACCAACTTCCTTCCAATACCCAAACCATAACACACATCCCACACATAATTGATCTCAATCCAACAAACAATTGTCAGCAAGACGTTCACCTCGACGGCGGAAAATATGTACCCTACTGTTAGCAACAGATTGAAATGGGATTCCTCGCTCAACAACACCCTTGGGCATACATTCAACATAAATGAAGTTGATCTCAGAACCGCCGAAGGCTTCGATTACGATCATAAATAATCTGGACTACTGCCTGGCCCTTACTAAGTTTGCGTTCACGCTTAGACCGTTAAGACCGGTTTGTCTGTACCGTGTTGAATAACAATACTTCTTGCGGTTTAAAACCTGTTACATAGAAGTATCAACGTCATGTATCGTTCTTGACGTGCAGTCCTTACCTTTAACTTGCCGAACGAACGCTATCTCCGATGAAAACGCTGTCACAGATTGATAATTGATAATGACAGTTTTATAAAGAAAGCAAAGAACTCTACGTTTATCATATATTGTGACAACCCCAGATTAATAAATCTGCTCCATCAGACGTCTCTGACATACAAGTTTGTGCAACATGTATGTGAAAATGAATACTCATTTATTCCGATGAGTTAAATAGCAATATACATGTATAAGTGCATAGTTTTCTTTTTTGCACATTATATTTACACATTTTGAAATAATTGCGTTCAACATAAAATTGTAAACAACAAACATAACGGTTACGGTTATGACAAGTATTGTATTGCGAATTTAACCATGTTCCATATGCAGCTGTAACGCCGATACGTGGTCAGACTAACCTAATTCGCAAGTACACTATCAGACAGATATATCAATTTCATATCAAGGAAGATACACGCATTTCTTTTAAATTTTATCGTCTATCAGATCCAAATCTAGTTTCCATTTCCTATGATAGCTATTAAATAAACATTTCATAAGTTACGTGATCACGATAAACAAATATAACATAATCAACTGGAAAATTCTACAGACGTTATAAATATACTACCTATAATCATTTATATTTTAGGATCCAGATGTGGTTACTCCCATGTAACGTAACCATTCTTCCAACAATAGTGTATCTATTGTTAATTACTTTTTGCAACACTAAGCAAAACTTTTCCCTGACCTGGTGTGTATTTTGTAAGGACTATGACTGCTTAAAGCTCGATGTATCTTTTATTTACACTGACCAACATTGAAAAAGTATTTCATAGTTTCACCCCTATCTCCTGACTACAGAATGGTCTTTATATTCCAAAAGAAAAGTTGCCGGCGCTATGAAATGCTTATCAATTCGTTTCGGCCCACATACAAATTACATTCAGGTTTTCAGTTTAAACGCCTGTATCAATGCTCGGAGGTGCATGTGAGGGCTTCCTCTACCATCAAATGCCAGAAAAATCGCCATATGACTTAAAGTTGTGTCGGTGTGAATCTAAAACCAAACAAAAACAAAACTACGAAATTGTAGAAAACTTATTTTCTTAAATATTTTACCATATTTATATTTGTGACCAAAAGAGCATAATATTTTAATTAATACTGTATATGTACGCGTAATTAGAATACATGTAATTACATCCGTATGATACAATTCAAATATTACACACCTATATCTGTTAATGAACACAGACAGTCCTATAACGTAACAATTATTCTACTCACCATTAGCTATGTTTTCAAAATCAGCAGATGCTTTGAATTAGAACTCCCGAACTGTAGTAGGGAATATTACTCTGAAATTCATCGCAATTAATGAAATTGTATACTGCATAAAAGATAAAGTTAATGATAATTATTCTAGCTCGATTGTGATGAAAGCTTCAAGCTTATTTGAACTTCTCTCGAGTCCGCGTCCTGGAAATACCAATACTGGTGTCATATGAGAAGACATGTTCGTGACCCCAGTAGTGCTCGAACCCATGACCCACGGCACGTTGGCGCTCTTCTAAGTATGTGTTGTAACTTTTACTTTTGATCACCTTCGTTATTACCATAACATTGTTTTAGTAAATAGATCGATCAGTTACAAATAATGTAAACAGATAAAACACAAGATAGCACGTAGTGTGATATAAGAGTTTAAGGGAACATTAATGAGTTTGTTAATTACAGGAATAAATTTGGATTTTTAGTAAATATTACTACTATACTGAAACGACGGGTTCTGGAATAAACACAGTAAAATGTATAAAAGTATGTGAAACAGAATGGTTTGTGTTCAGATCTTATTACATGGGGAAACTTGTTTCCCAGGTTTTCCTCTGTTTAAAGACCAGACCGAGAAAGCAACATTTTCTAAAGACATGTATTTTTATTTTCTAAAATTGTTTTATTTTATAATAAAACAACATAATATTTTTATATTATAAATATTTCAACTACTCAGATATAGGGAAAAGTGCATTTCCAAACAACGCCCAGATGTAAAACTTATTTTAATAGGAATGTAATACAACTGCAAACGCTCTGAGGTAAATACTACTCGTATTACAAACAACGCTATCATTTTTACGGAATCCTGTTCGTGCCACTTAAATTATCGCCTCGCCAACGCGTTGTCGCCTTGTCCGAAAACATACATACATGCGAGATTTAACTATCCTCGCGAGGTTAAGAGGGTGATAATTATCGTCTTAATTGTCGCATGTCTTTCTTAACTCTCGCGTCGTGAAATTGAAATCCAATAGACATAGTTGCGAGAATTAGTAAAACCTCGCATTGTCGCACTGTCGCTTGGGATTAAATTTCCGGATGTAATTCTTCCTGGGTACTATTTATCAATACCGCGGTGATGTAGTAAGAAATTATCCCCTACACCGGGCGACAATGCGACAATGCATTTTACTAATTCTCGCAACTATGACTATTGGCTTTCAATTTCACGACGCGAGGTTTAAGAAAGACATGCGACAATTAAGACGATAATTATCGCCCTCTTAACCTCGCGACGATTGTTAAATGTCGTATGTACGTATGTTTTTGGACAGGGCGACAACGTGTTGTCGAGGCGACCATTTAAGTGGCACGAAGAGGATTCCGTACATTTTAGACTTATTTAATAGCAATGTTATACAATTGTCAACGCTCTGTGTTAGACATTATTACAGGTTCCGACTACAACTACTGAATTCTTCATCATTACGGAACGCGTGTCGTTTTAAATTTCTATATTATGGCTAGTATAAGAATCAATAGAACGTATTTGTCAAAGTCCAACTTGACGATAGCAATTTCCAAATTTTATCGTTAGATGGATATAAGAAATTGAACACTCTATGGGTGTATATACAATATCTGTTTCATTAATCTGTAAAGATGACAAAGGCTGAAAGGCAGAAACGTTTGAGAGGAAAGAAATACAACTAATTTATCAAAAATGATAAAAACATAGAAAACATCGAAATTTATCTAATACAAATGTCAGATGACGCATGTGGCATGTTGTTAAATGCTAACAATCTTATGAAGTCACACCTCATGGCGTGTGTAGCTATAAAAGGCAGAAATGGAATTTCAATGTTAACCACCATTTTATCACGCTAGAGAAAAGCAATTTTATTTCTAGTGACGCTCAGTGTGCATCCATTAGTGATGCAGTTATATAAGAAATGATTTCTTTTTGAATCTAGTTTTGAAAAAATAACAACTCGATAACTTTGAAAACAGTATTGTAAAACAAACTTCATTTTTTTTTTATTCTGAAAATGTTTGATCTCGAACCAACAGACCTCGAGTGTATTTGGGTTGAAGTATTCTTCACCCACTCGAAACGAGTTTTAATTAGTACCTTTTACAGACCCCCAAATTCAAATGCCATATACACGTCTCTCAGTTTAGTTCTTGACACTAACATTTCAGACATAGTTGTAACCGGTGATTTCAACTTTAACCTGTCTAATCCTAATTCATATCGTAAACTTACTTCCATCTGCCGATATTTTAATCTTAACCAGCTTATTTCTGAACCAACCCATTTTACTGAGACATCTTCTTCCATCCTTAATCTATTTCTTGTATCATGCAGTCACTGTGTAATTGCCTCGGACGTGGGAGAGCCGGTTCTGTACGTTTTCACTGTCCGATCTTTGCTCTTTTTGCTTTCTCAAAACCTAAGTTGAAATCATTTAAGCGTCTTGTTTGGCAATATGATCGTGGTGATTACAACTCCTTGCGTAGAGCATATGCAACACTAATTGGGAGATTCTTAAAAATGACAATATTGAAGCATATGCAACATCAGTAACACAACCCCTTTTAGAATTATCAAAACAATACATTCCAACCAAATTTATAACTGTAAAATCAAATGACTCGCCATGGATAACAACACAAATAAAACAGAAAATTCGCAAAAGGGAAAAACTGTACCTCTACACTGGCATAAGTTTAGACAAATTCGAAATGAAATAGTATCACTCATCCGCAGTGCTAAACAAGATCATTTCAATAAAATATCAGATTCACTAAAATCAGATACAAACTCACAAACAAACTGGTGGAAATTAATCAAAGGACTGTTATCACCTAATGAAAAACAAACAATCCCAGCACTTAGACATGAACAAACAAATGAACTAGTCTTCGATGCCCAATCAAAATCTAACCTATTAAATGAATTATTCTGCGGCCAATCTTCTCTGGATATAGCCAACAAAGAACTACCTCATAATTACTATAAGGAGCCAACAAACAAACTCTTAACAATATCAATTTCCCGCAGATGTTGAAGATGCTCTCAAAACACTAAGACAAATAAAGCAACTGGACCCGATGAAATTAATAATCGAATACTTCGAGAGACTGCTTCGGCCATTAAATATCCATTGTGTTCCTTGTTTAATCATTCTTTGCAACGTTGTATTGTACCCCAACTTTGGAAAGACACTCATGTCTGCGCAATTTTCAAAAAAAAGGTGGCCCAGCTTTGCCAAACAATTATCGCCCTATATCTCTTCCTTGTTGTGTTGAAAAGGTCTTTGAGAAAATAATATTCAAGTATCTGTTCAACTTCTTAAATGCAAACAAATTTATTTCACATCTGCAATCTGGGTTTAAACCAGGCGATTCCACTGTCAACCAATTAACGTACCTATATAACACTTTCTGCAAAGCTTTGGACGATGGTCTTGAAATCCGAACAGTCTTTTTTGACATCAGCAAAGCATTGGACAAAGTCTGGCATGATGGTCTTCTTCTGAAACTTCGTAAAGCTGGTGTTGATGGTCCTCTCTTGTCTTGGTTCTCTAACTATCTCTCAAATAGACGTCAATCTGTTATTCTACCTGGTGCTAAATCTAATTGGCGTTCTCTCCAGGCTGTGGTTCCTCAGGGTTCAATCCTAGGACATCTCCTTTTTTAGTTTATATAAACGATATCGTTGAAGATATTGGTGCTAGAATTAACATGTTTGCTGATGATACTAGCCTTCATATTGGAGTTGAAGAAGAGGATCCATCTGATGCGCAAACTAAAATTTCAACTTGACAGAAAGTCTCTCGAAATCATTTATTTTTCCTTTATAAGACCAATTCTAGAATATGCCGACGTTGTTTATTGCAATTGCACCCAATACGAAAAACAGAAGCTTGACAAAATACAGAACGAAGCATCTAGATTTGTGTCTGGAACGACACAGCTTGTTTCATTTCATAATCTTCATAAAGAAGTTCCCTGGGAATCACTTGAAACACGTAGATTGCATCACAAATTGATTCTTTTGCATAAAATGAAAAATGGTCTCACACCTGAATATTTGTCTTCGCTTGTTCCGCAAACTGTGGGAGAAACAGCTACATACAACTTGGGAAATACCGCCTACATTCAGGAACTACGTACTCGTACGGCACTTTACTATAATTCTTTTCTTCCATCGGCTTTAAGAGAATGGAATGATTTACTAGTATCTCCTCAGATACAAAATTCCCTTTCTTTATCTTCGTTCAAACACAGAATCCGTGGTAACATCCGCAAAACACCTGCACATTTCTATATAGGAACGAGGAAATGGCAAATTCATCATGCTCGGTTACGCAACGAGTGCAGTTCCCTAAACCAACACTTACATAGCAAAAATATTTCTCCCTCACCTCTCTGTCATTGTGGCCTTATAGAAAGTAACCATCATTTCTTTTTTGAATGTCCACTTTACACAAATATCAGAGCTTTGTTGTTCCAAAAAATCTCTAACCTATGTACAGTCACGCTCTATATGTTGTTGCACGGTGATCCAAATCTTAGTGAAAACACTAACACTGAAATATTCATCGCTGTTCAAGATTTCATAAGGGACAGTAGACGCTTTCCATGACACAACATATAGGATCTGCTTCCAGCATTCGTTAATCCAAATCAATTCTCATCGTCATTCCTTTCATACTTCTTATGAAAATGTCTTTGTCATTGTTAAAATCATATTTCAAACATTATATACTTGACCGTCAGATGTATAAGTAATTACACTTCAGTCGGGAGAAGACCTCTATAAACTAGGCTTTCGGTCGTATCCCTTTTCAAATTGATTGTATCATTGTTAATGTTAATATCTCTGTTGTAATCATATCAATTTGTTTGAAATAAAATATGTTTAAACTAAATGTTTGTTAATTTTTCAGGACCAAACGCAGTTTGTTATTTGAGCCGCGCCATGAGAAAACCAACATAGTGGGTTTGCGCGGATGCGCAGTCTGGTCTGAATCCATGCTGGTCGCAAACCCACTATATTAGTTTTCGCATGGCGCGGCGCATATGTACTTGTATATTTTCTCCATCTGGTATATAATTGTTGGCACGGTAGGTTTAACTAAAGATTCTCAAATTCGATCCCCAGGTGCCGCATATATAACAATTTGATTACAAAAACGTGCATATCAACGTGGGTTCATGAAAAGGAATCTACGGTAACTATAAAAGAATGACGTTAGTAAAAAGGTTTAAGTGCTAGCTATGTAGCTTATTTTACATAAAAATAGAGAGAATGATATTTAGGTCTGTTGAAACTTAAAAAAATATAGGTGGAATTGAGATTCTGTATAAATAACAGTGAGTGTGTAATATAGAAGGGTGTGGCACGAAATTTGCTTGAGGGGCAGTGAATAAACGTCGCTTTGATCTAAATCTCCTTTTGAAATGTTATCTTACTAAATGATAACCATTTGAAAGTTCTATAAACTTTAGAAGAGATCAAAGCAGCTCTTAAAAGGACTAACACTAACATTTCAAGCAGAAAATAACTTCTCTCAAAAAATCCATAAAAAGTGAGTACTCTGAAAGTGAATAGTGATACAAACATATTGACATAAGATTTTTGCAAGATTTTTTTTACAAATAACCAAACATATTGTGCAGAAGGTAGTAAACCATTGCAACGCTTTTGAAATAATGCCAAAAAAATACATTCTTCTTACATTTTTACAAACATCTTTTATTTTTACCAAGTTTATATTTTTATATATTCCAAATTTTGGGGAAATGACGATGATGAAAAATTTCAGCTAAACTGGGGACGAGTAGCTAAATGATTTTTTTACACTTTACAAAAATGAAAAATAAGTCAGATGATGAAGTTAAAATGTTGAAAAGTTTACGAAATATAAACACACAGAATATAAAACTTTCGTCCGACCTTATTAATGGTTGCAATAGTTATCAACTATGTAATTTAACCACCATTCATATTTCTATAAACTTTAAAAGAGATCAAAGCAGGTCTTAAAGGGACTAACACAAACATTTCAAGCAGAAAATAACTTCTCTCAAAAATCCATAAAAAGTGAGTACTCTGAAAGTGAATAGTGGTACAAAACATATTGACATAAGATTTTTGCAAGATATTTTTTACAAATAACCAAACATATTGTGCAGAAGGAAGTAAACCATTGCAACGCTTTTGAAATAATGCCAAAAAAATACATTCTTCTTACATTTTTACAAACATCTTTTATTTTTACCAAGTTTTTATTTTTGAAGTGTCATATATACATTCTATTCAAAATTTTGGGGAAATGACGATGATAAAAAATTTCAACTAAATTGGGAGCGAGTAGCGAAATGATTCTTTTACACTTTACAAAAATGAAAAATAAGTCAGATGATGAAGTTAGAATGTTGATAAGTTTACGAAATATAAACACACAGAACATAAAACTTTCGTCCGACCTTATTAATGGTTGCAATAGTTATCAACTATGTAATTTAATACGTTGATATCGATATTGACAAGGTATTGTTACGCTACTTTAAGCAAGTGATTACATTTAGAAATAATTGTGTTCGAAAAAAAGGAGAAAGGGGGTGCCATCAAAGACAAATTGTATCTATTTTGTGAGAATGAATATACAATTTGATAAGTGTAGATGCATTCCTGAGTATCTAGACAGTCATTGGATTTTAGGTCAGACTACTAAGTTACAAACGTGTTTTCACTGCACTACAGTTTATTGTTTTAGAATAACTTATTGCCTTCTGTCTAGTTATGTAAGTATCTGTAAGTAAATGGAGATAAGCCATATAATTGTATAGTATGTAATTCGCTTTTGTTATCTAGGTGTTGACAAATTATACTCACGTGAGAACCATTCATATATCCATTTCACGTAAGGAAATATACGATCTAATACAATAACAGGCTTGTGTTCGTTTGTTCACCTTAAAGGCAAAGAAAATCTGCTATATAAGTGACCCCCCCCCCCCACACACACCAAATACCAGACTTTTTAATCCCCAATATACAAGATCCTGTCTGGTCCAGTCTGATAAGGGTCCATAAAACCCCTGTAGACTTGACATGTAGCCTAATTATTGTCAGAGAATCATAAATTTTATTGCCTACAGATAAAGTGGTTATTTCCTGTGTTTTGCATTTTATTGAGTGAAATGCTGTTGTTTGTTGTATTTTTTTTTTGTTTTTTTTGGAATTGATGTTAAGTAATGTCCCAGCCAATTAAATTATAACTGTTATAGCAAAACAATTCTCACTCCTTAACCATTAAATAATTATTTAAAACTTAATAAAAGAAATTAAAAGTTTGTTTATTCGATGATTATGATCTTTTTATCAAAAGTAACAAAATAAAACCAGACAAAAATGATGATTGCTGGATTTTATTAGAAATTAAAGAAGCGTTCAGTTGCATTTTTAATAGATAAAATGAAATATAGACAGAAGGATTTTATATATTAAAAATGCATAATTCCTCTTGTGTTGTCTAAATAACTAAATAACTAAATTTCTTTTATGTATAATAAAATCCAACTCTAAAGAGATATCATTGTTCAAAATACACATAATTTATGATTTCTAAAAGCTGTGCCTGAATGCATTTTTTATATTTTTGATTAAAAAACAAAACAAAACAAAACAGCAATGATGAAATGTAATTGTTAAAAATATTAATATTATTAAAAATATGATAAAAACACTGTTGTATCTTATCACTTTGTTTATTTGGAATCAATGGAAAATTAGTCTTACCGATGTTTTTATTCTGTGATCAAATTTTAAGGTCTTTAAGCTATTGTTAGCTTTTACTTGGAACTTAAAATAGTTATTTACTATGAGGGTTAACCAGAAGAAAAAAAATACACATAACTCTGATTTGAATTTTGACAGAGTTATGCCCCTTTTAAACTGGGATTAATTTGATTTAAAAGCCCCCTTTTAAATTGGGATTAATTTGATTTAAATGTTTTTTTTTTTTTTTTTTTTTTTTTTTTTTTTTTTTTTTTTTTATATCATCAAATATCTCTGTTGCTATCAAGGATATTGACTTGAAGCTTGGAATAGTTATATATTGTCAAAAAAGTCTCTGCTACTATCAAAGCGTTTGACTTGAAACTATAAATGGTCATATACTATAAAAATCTTCACCAGGAGGAATAATCTCCATAACTCTGATTTGAAATTTGACAGAGTTATGCCACTTTTTATGTTAGAATGTCTTGACCACAGTGTATCATAAAATTTTCACTTGCAATTCATAGTCAAGCAGTAAGAAAGTTCGATAACGCTGTCTTACGGACAGTTTTTGTGTTAAATTTTAATAGAATTTTAGATTCTTAATAAAATTATGTTGTTAAATATGTATAGATGCTTTTAATTTGTATACAGTCTCTTATAAATCAAATTTGATTGGTACTATACTTTGTTTGTAACTCTTTTATTTGTGTCTGTATTGTTTATCATGTATAGTAATGAGACTCTAATAAAGATAATATTATTATTTAGCCCTAATTCAATCAAGCTTTCTAAACTCGTTATAAAGGTGGGAACTGATTTGCTATGAAGGTGAGAAATATCACCTGTAATTTATGTACTGCACAGTAGCTATACAGTAGCTTATTATGATAAACAGAAGCAAGTCTATCAATGGTCCAGTCATGTGTATTGGCCATTACCACCAATACGCAGACCTTATCATTCCCATATGCCACATACCTGGCATACCAGAATCAGTGTCTTTAAGTCTAAGGTTAGAATATGGCCATTTTGTTTTTGTCGGGATTGGTGCACAGTTTCAGCTGTTTTGATGGTGGAGTCCCTCCAGTATTGTTTCAGGTTATAGAACCTCGTTAAAGTGGTATCTGTTGCAAAACCTTATTTGTTGTAAATTAATGCTTTTGGTCCCTGGGCTATGTACTACAGGTGTGCATTAAACATATAGATATGTAGAATCGGTCAGTTACTATTATTTAAAACCCAGTTTCACTTCCATACATGGTAGATGAACACTTGGCAATGACAGCAGAATTAAGATGCGAAAATATAATGCCTAGTTTTAGTACACGGAGTGGCATATATGCTTTACAAAGTTATCAGACTTACAGAGAACTGCAATGAAAAATGACTTATGTTTTTATAAGTTACGAGATGGACAAATGATTACCTGTGATGTGGCAGCTTTGATTGTTCTTTTGTAGATACGCATTAACGTGGAAACTTTTTTTGTCTTCGAAAGGTTGTGCTTTATATATTTTCCGTGCTGCGAAATCATATTGCCATTGTAAGTCCTTTCAAAGTATCTTGGCCGTGCTATAAAAGTTTGTTACTTTGGTCGTACCATTAAGCGTTTTCAGTTTTACATCGGCAGTGCTAAAGTTATAGTTGTAAGTTAAAATTTGGATATTTATTGTTTTAGTTATGTGGTTCTTTTCAGATTGTGATCAGCTTAAAAGAAGAGCGTTTGTCAGTAATTTTCAGACTAGGAGAGAATTGCAATGAAATGATAAGTTTTAATGGATATAAACTTGGCCGCGTCGTTAAAACATTGGTCGTTTTATCTCAAGCTTGCTGTTTTACTTTTATTTGCTTTGAAAGCGTTGGCAGAAGAAATTATATTTGCTCACATGCCTCTTACAATAGCTATAGACCGGCGTACAAAGCTAAGCTCATTATGAGAGATTTTCTGTCTAATAAATGAAATCAGATATATTTTATTGCACTTTCCTTCACTGGTACATGCCTTTTCTATATAATATGAACTTGTATTGCTTAACTTCATACAGTTAACATATCCAGTTAGGATTACCGTAGCATAGGGAGTATTCAGTCACGGAGGTTGTGTTAAGGGGAAATGTGGTCAGCAAAAGTTGTGGTTTTTTAACACTGCATCCCCTCTCACTGATCTCTATGAATATGTAAAGTATCAAGTCAATACCTTACATAGTATTCAAGTTATGACCCAGACAAGGTTTTCAAAAATGGAAGATAATTTAAAATTAGGACCACCTAGAGTTGTGGTTACTTGTTAATGCACCCCCTCTCACTGACCTCTATCAATATGTTAAGTATAAAGGCATTACCTTACATAGTATTCAAGTTTTGCCCGGGAGAAGGTTTTCAAAAAGTGAGATAGACCACCTAGAGTTATGGTTTACTTATCACTACACCCACTCTCACTGACCTCTATCAATATATAAGGTATCAGTATATAAGGTATCAAGTCAATACCTTTCATAGTATTCAATTTATGTCCAGGACAAGTTTTTCAAAAAAGGAAGATAGTTCAAAAATGGGACCACCTAGATTTCAAAAACAGTAAAGTGCGGGAATCGAAAAAGAAAGAATCCATACAAATACACATTATTTTCAATAGTGATCTACAAAATGTCTGTGCCAAAATATGACACCTAAGTATTGTACTGGAGGTTCTTTACAATGTCGCTTATTATATTTTGGATTTTCTTATATCTCAAGATGAAATACATTGAATTGATTATATGTATTTGTTAGTGAATTTCAAGTTAAAGTCTAGAAACAATAAACAAATGAGCCGTGCCATGAGAAAACCAACATAGTGGGTATGCGACCAGCATGGATCCAGACCAGCCTGCGCATCCGCGCAGTCTGGTCAGGCTCCATGCTGTTCGCTTTTAAAGCCTATTGGAATTGGAGAAACTATTAGCGAACAGCATGGATCCTGACCAGACTGCGCGGATGCGCAGGCTGGTCTGGATCCATGCTGGTCGCATACCCACTATGTTGGTTTTCCCATGGCACGGCACAAATAAACGTTCCTATTAAGAGGTAACAGTATTATCTGGGCTCTAAGCAATCCAAAATTGGGTTCCGTTGGTTGAAATTCATCAGGGTACATATTTCGTAATGTAAGTTTTAAATTGTAGGAGGATATTAAGGAGGTGGGTCTCCTATTTTATATTCAATAACTAGAGAAAGTGTGCTAGAAAATCTTTCTTATATTCGTTTACACAATGAAAGTTTGGCATCTTTTTTTTCAGAAATCCTGCATACAGAAGTGCATGTAGTCTTAAATCCGCGATGAAAAAAAACATGAAAAGATTTGGCATTTAGTTCAAGATTTCACTGGACTGACCCATCAATCTTATCCTGTTCATTTTCTTTCGAACTGAAACTTGTTACCACTCCAACACTGCGTTTCTTGTATACTCATCTTTTTAGGATATTGTTTATGATGTTAGATGATAAATGATTTATGTTCGTCTGAATGAAATGAAAGAGAATATAAATTATTATGGCATCGTTTATATCTTGAAATATGTCTAGTATTAAAATGGGATGTTTTTGCTTTCCTTTTAAATGGTCCCAGTATTCTTAAGAAATAAGCTGAAAAAAGAATGAATAGCACCAAGACAGACAAATGTCGGCTCAACGAGTATGCACTGTATGTTATCAGACTGTAACTGACAAAGGCGTCTGTGATATTACATTATACTTTTATATCATTATTTATAGAGAAGCATGTTTGTGTTATAATCTGCTTAGACAAATGTTTCAATTAAGAGGAAAACAGCTATCATATATCATCCAGATACAAGGTTTGTTGGCCGTTCGTGATGATCGTTGCACAGACATATATGCCAGACAATTGAATAGCATCCGTATCAAACTGTCTTTGCTAAGCTTACCGGCTGATATTCATTACTTTACATACACAGAAACGCCTGGTTTGTCCATCCATTAAAATCTCATCATACGATATAGCGAGTAAGATATGGAACAAAAAATGGCAAAGATGTTCCCGTTCGTGAAGAAAGCACCAAATTTTGCATGAAATTACTTTAAGGTATCCCAAATCCTACAACAGGAGGAGACACGCTATATCTGCCCTGGAACCTCCTTTTAAATAAGTTTATAAAAGGGAAGTAAAAATGTCTTGAAAAAAATATGTTTTTCCCTTTGAATTGAAATCTATCTATAAAGTAATGTTTCATATGATCTAAACATGGATAACATATCACTGGCATAGACAAACAACCATTTGGTATTGACAAATATACAAAGTTTACTATAAAATACTCTTATATTTCAAGATACATACTAAAAAGGGAGGTAATCAGATTTTACTGTATGTTTAATTTCAAAACTGCGAGTGAAAAGATGTTTCTTACGAAGAAAGCTTGAAAGTTTGTATTTAAGCATTATAAAGTATACTGGATCAGAAATGGACTACATATACGATTTGTTGGCTTGAATAGACCAAAAACAGGAGGCCCAAAAGGGGAACTACCTTTTTTTATTTCAATTAAATATATCTAGAACAATTTCAAAAATGTTAATTCATTACCTAAACCAATTATAACCCTTGAGACAAAATTCATTCAATTAGATTTTATACGCATTCAATACACATGACATGATGAAAAATAATACGAGGTCCTTCAAGGGAAAATTGTAAAAAAAAAAATCATATTTTAAGGGCAAATTATTATTTCATTCGTTAAAATATCATATTACTGAACTTAACATAAGTAAAGAAACAGAACTCATGGATCTTATATATAAAATACCAAAAAAGTAAAAATATTCACATGTTTAGGTTTACGAGGTAACCTATATATCTGGATTTATTAGGGCAATAGATTTATATAAAAAAAGAGAGGCCTTTCAATGGACCATTTTTATGTTACATAACAGTATATGAAATAATCATGTTTTCAAATCAAATGACTCATCCAAAAACCCATAAAATAAAAGAGACTTATATTTACACCCATTCAATAGATATCTAAGAATTCTAATAGGCTTTCCAGTGCTTCTCTAATACATTTGTTTGACAAATTTATATTTACGTGAATGTGTTATTGCACTGGCATTTGATTGGTTGTATGAAGTGTACATAGTAATGAAAGTCAAGTGTCATTACTGGTCAATCCAGATTCCACAGAATTAAGCAATACAAGGGTCACAATTAAGCCTTAATTTAAGGTATACAGAAACTAGATAGAAAACTGGCGCGGAAAAAAATATCATGGTAGTCGCAAAATGGCGCATTCAAAAAGTTCTCCTACATTGCTCTGTAGAGCTTATTTCCTTCCTTTTTTACATTTTTGCTGAATTACATAATAGATCCATCCTTGACATATAGGAAGCATTTTTGCAATAATATGATAGCATAAAAGATTTATTATGGAAATGTAGGTCATACAATTTGGAGTATCATTTTTAGATGATATTGTAGTTGGTTTGTTTGACTGAAGTACATGAGCCCCAATTTTCTTTTGATGTTTTTTTCCAGCACTGACAATATTCTTTAAGAAAATGTAAAAATATAAGCTACAGACATTTAAAACGGGTCCTGCTCTGTGCTGTAGCCATTTGAAATTTGTCAATTTTATCTAGAATATAGAAGGCCAGCTATTTAGTATGTTCATACCTTAATGTCTCTCCCCAAACATGGCTTCGTATATAAATATTAGAAATGTGAACATCAGGTATTTTAGATATTTTCATGCTGCCTATTTCCGTTTGGAACTAGAATGGTATCTGGCACCATTTACTGACTTACAGCTTGATACCTTTGTTTATAACATGACCATGTATTGTTCCAAAAGTTTGAAGTCACAACATGTGGTGCACTAACTGGTATGCGTGCGACAAGGTACACATTTGTTTGCCGCAGATGCATAAAAACAAAACCACAAGGGGATAATCTTACGTGCAACCAATACTGATACACACTGGTATTTTCTATAGTAAAACAGTTTGCTAGTTGTAAGCTGTAGCTTCATTTGGCTGTTCCAAACAATTCTAGTACATGCTGACTAATTCCGTAGCAAGCCGTCTTTTTGGCATAAAAACAAGGACAAAAATCAAACAGGAAAAGACACATCCAAGAACGTAGACTTAAAGCTAACATTCTTTATAATGCATTATCTTGTTGTGATACTGTCTCAATACGTTTGCAAGGCATAGGATATCTTTACTTATGGTTATGCCGTTTTAAAAGATTCAAGAAGCGCACATGACATCTGGAAGGATAGGTTGTTCTATCATGCAAAGAAATATCAAAATGAAGCCAGAGAACATATTTTCTTAAGCAATTAGACGTAATGAAAGCAACCCCCCCTGAGAGATGTTCACGTATGTAGCAAATAACATTATATCAAGCAGGTTGTAGACAGGCATTTATAGCATGCATTGACATTGCTAATCCTGTCAACTGGAAATGGTCAAGAGAACTGGTATTTAGCTTTAATTATGCAATATACTTCATAATTAGCTGCTATAAGTTGGAGGAAGCTCATCACTGTAACTACAAGCATACATACAAAGTCAGATATAAATGCATCAAGCCAATCCTGTGTACTTAGACATTTTGAAGGCATGTGTGCTAGAGAGTAAAATACTGGCAAATTACAGTTTTAGTTAAATATTGAAAGGGTTGTTACACTTAAAATTAAAAGTTGTTTTTTAGGGTATCCTGATCGCAACTTTTCTTTCAACTTTTGTAAGTTTATCAGATACATGATATTATTATATGGGCTGATTTGGGAACCTAAGGCAGAAAATACACTATTTCGTTATTTATCAGAAGGCTTAATATGCAAAATAACTGTAGCTCAGTACATTTTAAGGAGACATTGTTTATAAACTAATCGATTAATCTTTACCTTAAAAAATTACATCTAACTCTATTTGGTATGACTTTCTTTATTTCTGTATCATATTTTCATCTTAAACATATTTTTATATGTAACTATTTGCGTTCTTGTGGTGTCTGCAGAAAATCACTGCTCTTTGGAGTGGTTCAATGAGAGAGACCGTCTAGTGGTAAAGGTGTTGTCAGATCAATAGGAAGGTCGTTGGTTCAAACCGTACAAAGGTTAATCTATCATACAATACCAGTGCTATTTTTAAGAAAGCGGAATTTAGACTGATTCTAAAACTTGAAATCTTAATCAAATTCAAATAAACTAAAATCATTGAATGTAGTATAAATTAGCAATAATAAATATAATTATACATTAAGCTCACATTCCATTTTCTTTTGTTGTGAAGAAAGCATAAGGATGATCGTATGCTTTAGCTTGAAGTCATTAATTGTCTTGAAAAACATAGAAATTATGTTTTGTATAATACGTTTTACATGAATTTACATTAGTTATTGAATTTACAAGAAAAACAAAAAATAACCCCTTCTTAAGCTACTCTTTTGAATGCTTAATAATAATATTCATAGGGAAATTGAACTATCGGTACTCCATGTAAAGTATAAGTACTGTTAAGTTGATTATATGAATTATAGTATGTACCTATATGTGAACTTGTTTTATAAAAAACCCTTAATGAACCTCAAAATGTAAAGAATGTTTAAATAATATTTTGATATAATTTTAAAAATACTAAAATAAGTTGTTTACAAGAGTGATATAGTATTCACACTAAAAAATAAAGTCATCCTGTAAATTAAATTTTTAAACAATTTTCCCCCTTTTAGGGCCTCATCTATGTCGTTTGTCAGTGTCCTATATATTAAATGTGTATAAATGTAACTAAATAAATATTATGTCAATAATAGTTACTTATCTAGGTTATAAATTAACCCTTTGGACATTGCTTACAAAAATATATGATTAAAACACATAGAATATAGGTCCCTTTTTGGGGCCTCATTATTTTAAGCTAATTGAGGTTAGCGAACAGCGTGTCTCCTCCTTTTTTTGGATTCAGCATACTTCAAAATAGTTACATACAAAATTGGGTGCTTTCTTCACAAAAGGAAACATCTTTTTCCTATAACCTACTTACTAATAGCTATCGCAGAAAATAAATTACTTTTGCCATTACATAACTCCGCAAACGAGATATTTGAAAAATTGTTATATAATAAAATAATTCATATAATGCTAAACCTAATAAGGCTTTCGTTGATAACACATTAATCGACGAAGCCAAAATGTACACCAATTTCAAGTACTATATTTAGTGAACTTTGATGCATTTGTAATTTGTAATTCTTCATTTGCAGTTTAAATTTTCGGATTAATTATTTGTTTTCAACATGTATAACATAATCAGAACTGAGATACAATGAACGGGCTTCTTTTCTCACAATTCTACGATTAAGCATTTTTTGAAAATGTTTTTTTTTCTGTATATATCAATAAATACGAAAAACACCTAAGATCATGAAGATTGAGAGGAAAAAATTCTCTGTATCTGTAGGAATGACAGGTTCGAACGATATCATTTCGTAGACATGGATAACTAACGAATGGTGTGAAACTGATGAAATGATGATTATGTTCAGCAGTTCTTAAAACGTAACCGATTATCACTGTATTCTTACACTGTTAAACCAACGTTAAAATAGAAATTATCTTATCAAATTTTTGACAGTTAAGCCCGAAGCTAATATTCTGTATCTTGTACATTATTCTCCAACTAAATATTACCATCAGTCTTCTAGAGGAGCCGATAGCGATTGTAAATTAGCTTACAAACAAGCAATTACTATAAGCTATTTAGGCTACTCAGGCTAGCCTTATAAAAGAGTCTAACCCTGAAGTTCTTTCAAAAGAAATGTTTCATGCAATTTTGACATGGTACACACCTCTTTTTTGATCAACTTACGGTTGCATGCTGTACCATATTCCAAAATTTGTAAAATGGTACTTGAAAATTCACACCAAAACATAAACATATTATACTTTAGACCTTATTTTACGTTTTTTGTCTATATAACACCGCTTTTCTATCTTAAAAGACAAATAGATAATACGAGTAGCTTAAGTCAATATTTGCTTCTGAATTAGTCTTCAATTTTTAAGCCCCGTACTTAGATTCAGTGTTGCTGTATTTTATCATGGACTGCATCCAATATCTATCTCATGGAATTCCGCTCCAGCCGGTGCTGGGGCCGTGGGGTTGTTTCACTTTCTATTATACTCAATAAAACCGAGTCTTCTATCATTTTCCATTTCCAAAGGATCTTCTTACAAATTTTATTCATTTAACTTTTTCTGTCTCTAATATAGATGTAGATACTATAAGTATATATTCATTTGCCACACTGACGACCCTAGACAGTTTTTATACCTCGTACTACAGCAAGAAAAACGAGATCGTTTAATGAATACGTGTATTTATTAGTAAAGACACCTGCACGAATGCATTGCATGACCGCTTATGAAATATAACTGAAGAGTTGTTAAACACCACCGAGTTAAGCAACTGGTACATGCCATATCCCAATTTTCTCATCGAATTTACATTGATCTCAATAATGGTCCCTTGAGATATATATCCGTAGATACAGCCCTAATGACGTAGTATGTGCAGGTCATCACAGTGTCAAGTAACACATGTCCGAACACGAAAACGCATGGCAACATTGTTCGTGTACATATTGTATTGGACTTGTACTGGAATATTGAGTCCGTCGCTGTCAGTTTCTCGACTGACAAAGCGATGTCATTCTCCGAATGATATATAACTTTCTCCGAATGATATATAACTTAGGTTGCAATACGCATGTCCGGCACTTACATGTCTGTAATGATGTAGAAGATTTTGTTTCGTCCACTTTTCAAAGTGTGTGTCTCTGTTAAGACATATTCGTTATAAATACAGGAATCATTTACTGGTTGAAGGTGAGTTTGGGAATTCTTGGCTCGAATATTACTGTTTAAGTGTAAACAAGCAAGCAACAGGAATTACTTTCTGCACTACATCAATTGATATATTTTTTCCTGTAAACTGATATATTAAAGAAAGATGAAAAATGGTTTAGAATAACTGTGTGTCTGTAAGACTTTATTTTTTTAAATATATTAATTTAAACATTTATTACGAAAGGAAGTTCGTCATGACGTCATTTACAGCACGATCGCGATACAATTAGCCTTAATCCTGATATTTAGGATGAATTTTTCCGGCGCTTGATAGAACACCGGTATGTATTACCAATCTCCAAGATTTATTAATATTGTATCGCTGAACTTTGATAATCTAAAAAGGTTTCAGAATTCCATGGCGTTCCTTACAAAGTGGCAAAACAGAGACTTTCAAAAAAAAATCTGAAAACAAGATAGATTTTGAAATTCAGCAAATATTGTAGAAGTAGACAGAATAACTGACAAAAGGCAAGCAAGTCATTCATGACATCGGAAGAGCGGACCCAGTGGTCTAGTGGTAAGACGTTGAACTAAGAAACCCGTGATGCAATTTCATTATCCGGCTCCCTAAGTTAAAATAAAGATTAGAGTCCCGTTAATGGGTGTTTTGCATTTTTTATGCTAAATACTACTAAAAAGCCTAAAACAAGTGATATTCTGTAGGAAGATTCACGCGACAGGAAACAATTTCAAATTGTGTAAAAATTATGTAGACTGTTAATACCTGATTTTGTAATAAAGGTAAAGCATTCCATTTGTCAATAGAAAGATTCGCTGAAGTGAACAGTTACTATTTATCATAACGATACTCAATAAGATTGTGGTGCGTGTGGAAGAAATAATTAGAAATGTCAGTTTTTGAATAGATAAATCTACGTCATATGCTAGAACTAATAAACGAAGAAATTTTAACTTTAAGATTGTAACCGCGCTTCTTTTTTCATTGTTTGTTCAAGGATGTGGACAATAAATTAATTGAATAACCTTTAACTTTATTCATTTCCAAGTCAAAACAAATTAAAGTAAAATATTGAAAGATAGTCTACCCACCGAAAAGGTTTTTTAAGGGATTACGCCTGTAACTTCATGTTTCGAGGGACTCTGCTGATGTTATAAGCATGAAACAAACATATGTAAACGCTTAAGTAGCTAAAAATGAATATATTGTCCGTCAACGTCCTTTAGATATTCATGAAATGCATGGGAATGTCAGCGTTCTTTGATCACGTTGACGTCATTTCCTTTTAGGACCGTAATGCGTTTACGCTTGGCCCCAGAACGCCTACGTTTATTCTTCTGTTAAACGACAAAATAGTAGTTTATGCCAGAATTCTTATTTCTAGCTCAAAATTCAATTCAAATCTGTTAATGCTTTGAGTATTCAAGAAACATGAAGACACACAGGGTATGTATACTAAACACGAGGTACTTCTCTTCCAAACACAGACTTATGCTGTATCTGCATGTGAGTTTCGAGCAATTTTATGCATTCAACTACCTTAACTCTCTCAGACATCATGATTATTTTCTAAAATCCAGTGTATTAACAAAGTTAAATGCAAATTCATGTCAGACAGTATCAATAACATATTTATCTTTGCAGATATTAATAACAGCAGACTTGTTTATACCTCGGACAATGTGGTGCTAGTTTGGTGGAAAATTACAACGTGCACGGAGATTTTATCGTGCAGCCATTTTTTGTCGTTTTCTAAATCGATTGAAATAACGTGGATGACTGAATAGATCTATACCATTTCTTTCGTTCTGAATTATTTCATGTATACACACATGCCACTGCGGCTGCCAAATAAAGCCTAAAATGACCAAAGAGTAAGCGTAATTTTAAAGAGGCCACCCACATAGCCAGCGCTGGCCACTCAGGTGCACGTGTAATTTGCACAATACAGTAATTAAGATATATCATATACATTTTGACTGGGAGAAAGTGAATATGGATGTTTAAAAATAAACGGTTTTATTTCCTGCCTATTGAGTTTGTATAGGATAGACAACTCGTGCCGTTGTCTACGGGATATATACAACGAGCAAAGCGAGTTGTATATATCCCGTAGACAACGGCACGAGTTTTCTATCCGACTTAGACCACGTGACATAAAAACTGCAATTATTGAAAACTGTCCCAAGCGTTCTATAGAAATTAGGATTAAGGTTCTTCCGCAAATTGAAATTAGAAATTCATGTGAAAAATCAGAATCCTCGAAACAGCTTTCGAAATGCAATGACACAAAAAATATATGATAAAAGTTGAAAAGATATATCTGTAGGTAAACTTGCGAGCATGAAAGCTACGTTGAACCCTATCTCCACAGTGCTTTGGAAGAAAATGAGTGAACATTTTTGGTGCAAAATTTCGGTATCGTATGCAACCTAAATTGCTATAAAATATTTACTTTCAAATCAAAGAAATGCCAAAATAGTGCACACGAGCGTTACTTTTTCAAGAAAATGTCGTTAAACATTCTAATGCGCAAAACACGTGCACAGTTTTTCTAAAATATTTCGCCGCCATGTTTATTTCAAGGAATTAAATATATGATTGTTCTTTTACCTCAGATTTCCTTACTGAAATATATATGCCTCCTTATTCATTGTTAGAGATATCCATTTAGTATAGTTTAGCACTGCCCGATCTCCTTGATCTGTTACCGATCCTTTACATTTAAAGAATAAACGCAATGTGTAATGATAGTTTTTCGCTTTACACACCACCTTTGGACAAGAAAGGCGTTTCACTTAAAATGTGTAAGCATCCGCTGGCAAAATATTATTGAAAGATCGGAACTTTTTCTAAAATAAAGTTCAATTTCAATCATTTTCAAAAACTGGAAATATTGCACATTGTGTTGAATACATAAATAAAACAAAAATCCCCAAAATAAACCATTTTAGAACTTTTCCGGAACTATAAGTTTCAGCCGAACAACGCATTTCAGGATGACACAAAACTGGTTTCTCTTTTTAAAGTTTGTAAACAGTGTCAAAGTTCACCTGAGGAACATTGCTGAAAAAGTAAAAGTGCTTACTTGTTTCAGTTTTACATCCTGTAGAAAACGATCAACTTTCAACTTTAAATGCATAGATGTTCTAAAATTATTCCAATATCAAAAACCGTCCGATCTTTTCCGTGATAAATAAAACGAAGCAAATTTAACTATTTGTTTACACTTTAACCATGTGAAATTAAAGGCATGTACTATCACGAGACTCCCGTGCATTTTGAACCTCGTGGTGAATAAACTGAATTTACTTTAAAGTATGGTGTCTCAGTTGAGCCAGTTATTTGTTAATTTCAGAGAACATACATTAAAGAAGTGTTTATGAGATTATGCATTTGTACGAATATTTACTAGTCTGCTTTATATTAACGACGATAGAAAACAAGTGTGCACTCGGCAAATAGCAAGTATAATACTAGTATACTGAAACTGATCCCAATGTTCGTAATTTTCAGAATGATAAAGAGCTCGTTATCCTTGGTTTCATAGACAGTCTTAGTACTGGACCGCTGCTTCCGCTGTCAACACCGCAGTAATCACTAATGTAAAGTCAGTGTCCATTTCTATGCCTGAATTTCAATACACATTTATTATCAGTTTAAATCTATGAAAGTGTGAAAAAATATCGTTGTTTAACGAAGAAGCAAGAAACAGAAAGGTTACTTTTGAGATACTGCTGATTTTAATCATCAGGTTTTTGCGTGAGAAGTTCAACTGATTGCATTTTGTAAAATGTTTCGTAGTTATCTACAATTGTATACAAATTGTATTACCTCCTAACATATTTGGCTGTACATTTTTTCTGCGATTTATTCTCACTGTGTTTTTAAAAACATGCTGCATAAATTCTCATATTGTATAAAAAGTCGATAGATCAAAATTGGTTAGTTTACGACGCATGAAACATCTAATAAGGAATCAATATACACATCGAACTTGTCCCGGACCAGTATGCGGAAATACTGTGGCCGAATGTTTCAAGATTGTCTAAAATATTTGCATATATCATGATAAAGCAAATATTTTGATTGTTTTTTTATAATTTATAGATATACAAACACGTATGTGTGAGAAAGTTACGTTAAGTAATTTCGGTAGTTACAGAGGGGGTGCCGAAAATTCTATTTCCACCACATTTTCCGTGAGATAAGCAGCGCGTAAGTACATAAATTCCGCTATAATAAATTAAACCTTTATGATACTAGCACAATCCTTGAAAAGAATTTTGGATCGTTGCTAAATCTTGTTAACATTAAGTCTGAGACTTGTCTTACAATTTTAGGCAGTCTGGTACACCATACGTAAAAAAAATCATTGCCCGCACATTGCACTACTTTTATGTATGCTGAAAATAGCAATATGTACAGATTTATTTTCGTTTTAATACATGAGGTGGTCAGATTTGAAAACAGATTTTGTACTAAGTTTAGTTCTATTCAGTAAGACAATTCTCCTATGCACTAATTGAAACTTTGAACTAACTTTTGCCATTCATGAATTTTTAAAAAAGTATTTTGAAAGGATTTATAAATCTAACCAAAAATTTGGAAAAATACAGGTAAAATATCTTCTTTGTTTATTTCCAAATTTTAGTTTTACTTTTTATACACCTTCTTTTAGTTCAAGTCTTGCAAACTGAGCTGTTTTTGTACTCTGGAACAGCTGCATTTGAAAGCTTTTGTTCACTATATTTTCACACCTCAAATGAAGGTCACTCTAAATTCAAGATGGCGGAAGTACCTTAACGTGTTTTTATAAGAGTGATATTATCTTTGTACCGTTAGCGCTTTTTGTCAGTTGGTTATGTGAACGAATGCAGGTTACTTTGTATAAATTCAGTTTTACTCGAATACCGGATTTACTAAAATTTGACGTTCATTAACACTTTGAGTCATTTGCAATCGCTAAACAGTTAAATATGGATTTCTCAAAAATTCTCAAAATTGAACTTCTGAACAATTAGTTTTTGTGAGGAGTTTGCATGTTGGCGAAACACGATGACAGATACGTTGATCCAAGAAGATAGCCAGGTTCCGAAACTACAAAAAAGGCTGACAGCAAATCGAAGGTAAATATGTTGGATAAAAAAATACTGTTGTTTGAAGTAATCTGGTATTTTAAGTATGGACTAGTGCTTACTGGTAATAAACATAATCACATACAAATTATCAGACTATTAGAAATCACTTTTCAACAATCGGTATAAAGTGACAAAATAATTATGGTTATATTCATTTTTGTTCTTATAAAAACAGGAACCAGTGTCGGTGTTTATTTATTTATTTATTTTGTTTATCAGGATATAGTTAGTGCGTAGATGCTTTTAGGACTACGAACACTTTTCTCTATATCGTGCCTTTCTTGTAAGAATGATGTAGTTGTTCGACTTTCTAACAGGGCCCAGTTGTTCGAAACTTTAACGGGCTGTTAGTTTAGTTTAGTTTATACTAATTTGTTTTAGCTCGATTGTGATGAAAGCTTCAAGCTTATTGTAACCACACTCGAGTCCGTTTCCTGGGAAAACCACTACTCGTGCCATATGAGGTCATGGTCGTGACCCCAATGGTGCTCGAACCCACGACCCCTGCAGTAAGCTGTTAAACTAACTGCCTGTTAAATTTCTATTCAAGATACTAGTCTTGGTGGGTGGGAAACACTAGTATGATGTTTTAATTTTACTGTAAAGATGATTTAGTGTTTATAATACTTAACAAGTATATTTGTTTTTCTAAGTTTTCTAAACTGTCGAAATATACTAATAAAGTTAATCGACCGTTAGCTCAGTCGACTGTTAAAGTTTCGAACAACTGGATCCAGTTGTTTGCAAATGTAAGGATCGTGCTGACATGTCTATTTTATAATAAGTGAACATAAAAAGTTACAACTGTTGGAAACGTTTCAGTGAATGTGTAAATTACGTATTTACCCAGTTGGTTCTACACTACAAATGTGGAGTTTTTTGTAATTCAATTTGATTTTTATATGTATAGTTATTCCAGTCTTGTATTTCAGTCATGTGAACCCTTTTACAGATATCCAATAACATGGGGTCATTTTTACGATATTAGTACATTTTGTATTTAAACGTTGTCAACTGAATTTACCTCCAAGTCAATCCTATTTTTTATCCCATTGATAATTGGTGAGAATATTGCAAGGTCATTTAACTCCGGCGTTAGCCTGTATTGTTAGATGGTAAATTGACACGAAATTCACGCGTTTTTTGCCCAAGTTTCCCTCAATATATATACAACGCTACTGTTGTATATGAAATATAGACGGATACAAGTATGCTTTGCGATTGGCTATTTACGGATTATCGTGGTCTAATAAATATCATTAATTACACAGGTGTTGATGAAGTGGTGATAAAATTAAAAGGTTTAATAAAAGTATTTTGCTGTAAAGGAATATTTAATGTCGATCCGCACCTTTGGACCGAAATGCAGAAGTTTGACGAAACAGTATGAAATTTGGGTCAGTTATAGATCAATATTTTTAGATTTGACTCTTGTGCGTTCATGTTAAAAGCGCCACCTGGTGGCACCCGAATTTTCATGTCAAGCTCAATATTGTAGAAGAACTCGTTTTAATTTTAAATGTTACTGTTATGTCACAAACTATCGCTATAATATCGCATTATAAAGCTAGCAACAGTAAAATTATATTTCGATGGAAATATTTGTTACCGAGACAGAAGTCACATGACAAATTGTACAAAGATGGGGTTTTGTAAATAGTTCTAAAAGAAATTCGGTGCAAAGTAAATGATAAAAGCATTAAAACTGAATATAGATGATTAATTATAGAATTATTCAAGGCATTTATAAATACTGCGGTCATTTTGCCGCAATCCGAGCGCTGTTTCAGAAAATGCTGGTAGGTAATATGGAAATGAGACAATAGTTATCATGTCTTTTTCTCATAATTCCAAGTCTTCCCACTGATTCGACTCTGCAAAAATTTCACTTGCAGCGTTTCCAAATTTTACGCATACAGTGGCAAATCATATGACAGTTGAAAAGGAATAAGAAAAAATAGAATTATTCACATCAAAATAGAATTATACACAAATGAAAACTTTGGCTTATAATTTCTGGGACAATATTTTTTTCTTTACAGGAAATTGTAACCACTTACCGCAAAACATTTTGATGTGCAAGCAGTTATATACTTACATTTAATTGAAAAAGTCTTACATTTTGAGAACTTACAAATTAATCACAAGTCTTGGCTCAACGAGAAAATATCCGACTGTCATGTTAGTAGACTTCTGAAGTGGACAACCGATTAATTTTCGTTTCAAATTTCATTGAAGATAATTCAATTTTCTAGTTGAAGTTTGATATATATAAGGACAGGTTCCGGTATAAGCCCCTTAAAATTATTAATATTCACGTGAACTTTGGCGATATGTTCTCATAATGCTTGGTGTACATATGAATTCAGATACTTTTTGACGACACCAGGGAAAAGAAAAGTTCATGCTTCACCAAAGGCAAGGTCTGTACAATCAGTATGTATGAAACGTAATTGATAATTTAAAGGTATCTATTATTTTGTGGTCGAGACCTATGCTCAATTCGATTTGTTTGGTGAAATGAGATGATAACAATGAAAATATCCAAGATTGCCTTTTAGTACCAACTTATCTTGCATGGTTTACATATAACATGGCATTAGGTTCCCTATGTATATCTGATACGAAAAAGATTAACAGAAGACCTAGTGAAAAATGTTGATTTTATCCAAAACAAATATCATGTTCAAAACAAATATCATGTTTAGAAATCGTAACTTTTTTAGGCCGATTCCAAGCTTTCGTGGTCTTTACAGTGTAGAAAAATGGTGCAACATGCAAAACTACCTTACCCGCGTATTTGTTTTCCTAAACTCCTTACCAGTATAAACATGTTTCCGCAAGTAACTGACAACTTCTCCACAGGAAATGAGAAATATAAAGCTTTGTTTTCATAGTTACTTTATTCTCTATCAGGTCAACTGAATTGAACAGATATAATAAATTTTATATTTCTATTCGACTCAGCCAGCAAGTGTGCTTGAATGAAGTAAGAATCCGGAAAAAGTGGTATAAATATCTTGATTCCCAAATATAGCGTCATCATCCACCTTATTTTGAACAGCCACTTGGTGTCCTTTCTGAAGCTGAACAATAACAGCTTGGCTGCCTTGGTCAAGACGGTTGTCTGTACCACGACCATACGTGTTTGCCATGTTAACACCATTGACAACGATACGGCAAAATACTTCACGGCCGTTGTAGACAAGAATGGACGTGTAAAAGACATAGGTTCCTGAAACAGGTGCGGTGAAAACGCCAGTGAGGGAATCGTAGCCATTACCTATGTTGGTTTCAACGCGATCAAAGATAATGTTATGGTACGCCGGTGCATGAAGTATACTTCTAGATAAACCGGCAGTGAACGCCACATTTAAGCTGCCCAAATCCCTTCGTGATCTACTGACTGAAAGAAAATCAAGTAGGCAGCATATCATATATTGCGTATTTCGTATTTTAGTAATTAAAGTTAGTCTATGACATACATATACTGAATGACTTGACGGTCAACAGACAAAACTATTCCCCGATGTCGAAAGGCATATCAGTCATTCGATTAGTGTTTCATTTCATAACATTAAAAATAAATTTCAAAATTCTGTTTCTCAAGTATTGGCTTTAGCCCATCCAACATGAACTAGAGGCCGGACAGAAGCACAACAAACTATTGACCGGCAATTTATATAGTCATGTAATGATACTTATTAGTAATTCATTTACATAGGTTTGTCAGATATCTTTATTCTTTTTAAAGGCCACCAGCAGTATATCGAGAAATCACTGCAAAAAAGGTAAAATATAGCACATTTGCCATGTATCAGTTAAAACCACAGAAAAGAGAAAAATTCTCAACAGATCGAAATGTAGCTGTGGCGATTTTCTTTTTAGTAGAACCAGGTGAATTGAAAATATCAGCAACTGTGTGTCAAAAAAAGCCTAACCTTTATTTCCAAATTCTCTCTTTCCAGTACACTCCTCTGGATTACATCGTGTAGTGTTATTTAGCAATGTCGAAATCAATCCAGACTTTCCTGTAATTTCTTCATGGAGAACTTCAAGTTTTTCTTTGTAATTTTCCAATTCCTTCTTAAGATCCACAATAACTTGTTCTTGGATTTTATCACGCGCTTCTAGATCATTCAGCCGATCGGCCAACTGGTGGACTGAAAGGCCTACATCCCGTTGTCGATCAGTGTCAGTATCAAATACAGGATCTGCTTGCAACGTACTTGACGTTGATATCCCAATGCAAAGTATTTGAAACAATGTTAGAAACATCATCTTAACATATACTTGTTAGCACGCAACTGGACAGAGAGAAGCAAGACAATTTATTTCTTTATTTCATCCCTGATAAGAATTTGGGTCAAAATTGTAAAATGTCTGACCTAACCGTCACTTAAAATGACCAGATATAGGCGGTCAAATCTGCGTAGATACGCTGGAATCGGGTGTATGTTAACAGTAACTTCAAACAAACATTAACTTTATCTTTCATTCTCCATTTAATACCGGAAGGACAATATTCGCTTTTTTTTCTTTAGATGCAAATTCCTTACATTGAAACAATAATTAGAATAACGGACATTATTGTAAGTAACACACCACTAAAAAACAAAAAAGACAAACGCCAATATTATTATAATTAAGCAAATTCAATCATATTTTTGGCATTTGTTTGCAATATGCGCATCTATCCTAGCATATTGATTGAAAATAAATAATCCCCAATCCGACAATTCAAAATACTGGTTATTACGTTTCGTAATGGCAGATGCTTTCTGGACCTTTTTCAATAGTTGTATGACTTTGAATAAGTTAAAGTATTATAAACTTATTGAAACTTTGCCAATCTGTTGATGATTTAATTTAAACCAAATGTATTTATGTAACAGTATCGGTGTTGATATGAAATTATTCATTTTATTCGCAGTATGAACAGTTTACTTTGAAAATTGCTCAAGAAAATATGATGTTGTAATAAATTGTTATCTCCTTTTTCAGTATAATGCAACCAATTTCTAATTCAGTATTTCAACAGAAACTGTGATATTATAAAACAAGCATGTTACAAGCGTTTTACGGACTATTTCGCGTGATAATTATAGTCAGAAAACACAATTACTGTTGATAAATACATATGAAGCATGCAACCTCTGAAATAAACATCCCGTTGAAAATGGCCGGTTACATATTTTAAATAATATGATTGTAAGAAAGAGGGGTAATTGTATATACATTTGTAGTTTCGAAGATTGTTAATTTTGTCATTTATGTATTTAATTATTTTGATGTTACTACTGACAGTTTAGATGCTAGTTATTGCAGTCTGTCTACGAAACTGTTTAATACCGATCATCATCGGTTCGTGGAAAAGTGTATGCTAAGGCATTAGATTTATTATAATACAGCTTGACGCAAACTTCCCGTTCAACGTCTCTGCTTGCACTTAGCCAAGGGACATTCTCGCAGAACAATATCTCTCACAAGGATAGCTCTATGGTCTATCAGAAGTATATGAATATTGAACGTCAGCATAACAGACGATTAGTTTATCAAACAGCGTTTTATTAGGCACTAGATCGTTTAATTTTCATTACCACATGCAGCGGTCCCTTCAGATTGAAAATTGTCACTTATAAACCGTTCGAAGCGGCACAACTCGATGATGTATACAATTAATTATCGCTGGGGATCAAACTCGCAAGCCTTGTACTTTTACGTTAGCACTTTCAACTGTTACTTTGCCAGTGCAAGAACACGTAATACAATATTGTTAGTTATGACGCTCGCTAGTATACCCAAGTCTTAATATTTACTACTCGCTGTTGCCCACAAAACATTCTTTGTCAAATATTGTAAACTATTGAATATTACATGAATTTGTTTTAAATCAAGTCATTTTGGAAACAGTGGCCTGGCTTGTACACGAACCAAGCATTATAAAATGAATTGCATAACCAGTTATATGCTTTTATATGCTTTTAAAAAAAGCATTTTTAACTTGCCTATTAGGATATTCAATTATTAGTTTAAACACTTTCCTGGAAATGAATATCCTATTTTATTACAATACCGCTTTTTTCAAATCGTAGAACATCCGTAACACATACCTCTTATACACAATTTTTGTAAGTAAATTGTTTTTATGACCGTTATTGTAAAGCATGGCAATCACAATAAAACCTGTAAAAAAAGATTCTTTGGAAGCATGGAATGCAATCAAGCAAAATAATAGCAGACTCAGTTTGATTGAGTCTGTTCTTAAGAGATAATGGAAAGTGTTACACCTCTCACGCCCCCTAGCACCGGTTTAAGCGGAATTCTAGTACAAAGATAGAGATTCCAAGGTCATCCCTAATATCCCATAAAATAATGAAAGGAAATGATTATGGTTGTATCTGGTTTTCGATCTTTCTTCATGTGTATGAAGTAGCTATCAAAACTGATTTCTAAACCGTTAACTGTTTTTCGGTTACTTGTATCTGGAAAGTTGATATAATAGAATTATCTAGATAAGGAATTATGCATCTTTGAAAGATACTTTGACAACAGAACAATACGTGCATTTAAACTAGTACATTGTTTGCCCAAATTAGATTTGGTACTCTACCAAAAATAATAGAAACGGGATGATGTTGGAAAGCAACCGGAGAGCAAAGACTGCATTTGTGTTGAATTGAAGAGAGTAAATGCACGTCTTGATACCAGAGTATACATTTTCCATGACCGATTGTCGACGACAAATATGCTGCTATATGTACTAACTTTTCAAGAAAATTAGTTAGTTAATATCTGGTTAATTCTTCTTTGAAAAGAAGATAAACATTATATACTCTTTATAAGAACACGTGTTTATATATTTAATGAATCTCTTTACTGATGATATACAGTCTTGATTTGATTAATTTTAAATTAATAAATTCAGTATGGAAAAACACGCATATCGTGTATGTAATTAGATAATAACAAGAGCACCGCCTTGCGGGTGCTGACGCTCATCTGATTTTTTTTGTATAATAGAAATATTGTCCTACCCATGATTTTCTAAGTCTAAAAAGGGCCATCTTTCTTGCAAAAAGCAGGATAGAGTTATGTTTCTTGATGTACAGTGTCCACTTATGATGGTGAAAAACTGTTGCAAGTTTTAAAGCAATAGCTTTGATAGTTTATGAGAAAAGTTGCCTTAAACATAATACTCAACCAAGAAAATGATTTTCTAAGTCCAAAAGGGGCAATAATTATTGCAAAAAGCAAGATGGAGTTATGTTGCTTGCTGTACAGGGTCAGCTTATGACGGTGAACAAGTGTTGCAAGTTTCAAAGCAATAGCTTTGATAGTTTAAGAGAAAAAGTTGACCTAAACATAAAACTTAACCAAAATATCTGATATTTTCTAAGTCCAAAAGGGGCCATAAATCTTGCAAAAAGCAGGATGGAGTTATGTTTCTTGCTGTACAGGGTCAGCTTATGATGGTGAACAAGTGTTGCAAGGTTTAAAGCAATAGCTTTGATAGTTTAGGATAAAAGCTGACCTAAACATAAAACTTAACCAAGAAAACTGATTTTCTCAGTCCAAAAGGGGCAATAATTCTTGCAAAAAGCAAGATGGAGTTATGTTTCTTGATGTACAGGGTCTGCTTATGATGGTGAACAAGTATTCCAAGTTTCAAAGCAATAGCTTTGATAGTTTAGGAGAAAAGTTGACCTAAACATAAAACTTAACCAAGAAATCTGATATTTTCTAAGTACAAAAGGGGCCATAAATCTTGCAAAAAGCAAGATGGAGTTATGTTTCTTGCTATACAGGGTCAGCTTATGATGGTGAACAAGTATTCCAAGTTTCAAAGCAATAGCTTTGATAGTTTAGGAGAAAAGCTGACCTAAACATAAAACTTAACCAGGCAACGCCGACGCCGACGCCGACGCCGACGCCGACAACCGCTCAAGTGATGACAATAACTCAGCATTTTTTTTCAAAAAATCAGATGAGCTAAAAATGATGATCTAACTCTAAATTTCTTTCTATCAACTTGTCTTCGCTTAACAAACTTCGTCTTGATTCGGTGTTTCAGCAGGCTACATCTGTTACGTAATCCCTGCACGCACTGTGTACTGCGAAACATTCTTGATGTCTGTTGATCCTGAGCAACATTCCCCTTGCGCAAGATCACATATCACCTAGCTTCGGCTGATAACCATTCAAGTATGTTCGGTTAATTCGTTTAATGTATTTTGTCACGTCTTATACAACATCCACAGTGATATGTATCTGGCCTTTGTGGTGTTTTGTAAAAGAGAATGTTTGCAAATTGTTAAGAGCTACTCGAGCATTTTGTTTTGAGACTAGTTCTTTACCTTTAAGTCATCACAGAATACACTCATAGACTTATATAATCGGTCACTGTTGTAATTGCGATAACTTGGATAATATTTAAATTACACGACTGAAATTCTCTCGATCACCTTTTTGTTCCCACGTGCTTTTCATTCATGAAAATGGAATAAGTCAACCATGCGTTGATATAATTATTGTTTTATTTTCAGCGTAGTCTTAACGAAATATATGAAAATCATAGGTGACCGGTTATAAATGTCTATGAGTGTAAATAAAAACTGACGTTCTATCCATTTCGACCACATGATTCCCCGCCTTTACTACGGAAATCAAATATCAACTATCTGAATAAAATATATCAACATTTATATGGAATGGATGAATAATCTTAATTTTAGCATGTCAGACATCTAAGTATCTGCTCCAGAGAACATAAACTCCCAACATCGTGGAACTAGCGTTTTTATCAAGTAATAATAACGCTCACTTTTCTTTCCAGCTTTATTTCATGTTTGTGTCACACAGACAAATATCAAAACAGCAATTAGCCAACAACGCTGTCAGGATTGGAGAAATCTTGTTGAAGAAGAAACCCGGAGAAAGTTGTATAAGGTGGCACCTCCCCATGTATTGTACTGTCGTAGATATGCTCAACTATCTGTATTGCCACGTCATCGCCTTTCTTCAGATGGACAATAAGTGTCTGTGTGCCGTGGTCAAAGTGACCGTCTCCATGGGTGTAAACCTGACCAAATAAAACAAGTTAATAGCCAAGGTGACTATCGACATTTGTTTTACAACCATTATCTCAAGTGCAGGTGCAGAACTGAATACAATTTATAAAGAGAAAGATTAAATATTTCAAACTAAAAAAAAGTTTCTTTCGGAAACCTATGAATAATGCGGTCTTACTTCAGCAAAATCAAATTAAATCTATCGTCAACGCATATGGGGAAATTTTACATAAAAACACAATGGCTTTTCCCATCATAGCTCCCTCTCTGGGTGTTGAATTATTTCGTGTTACGAACAAGTAGAAGGTCATTAGTTCTTTAAAGGTGCTCGTCCGTAATTGAAAGAAAAAACTGCACAGAGGCACCAACTTGCAGTTTTCCGCATTCACTGAACCTGGAAAGCTGCCAATTAAACTACAGTGACTCGATATTACCCAAAGCTAACAACAGCAATAGCAGCAGCAGCAGCAACAACAACAACACCAGCAGCAATATTAATATTATTTCGATATTGCAGGTCTACAAATTATATACAGCGTAACTTCAGTTGAAACACTGCAACACGAATATAAAACTACTCACACTTGCTTTTCGGACTCCATTTACAACAATTACACAGATCTTTCGACCAGAATTCGTCAAAATCGAAGTGGAAAAAACATAAATCCCTGCCACCGGAGCAGTGAAGACGCCATGATGAGGATTGTAGCCGTTCCCAATGTTGGTCTCTACATTGTCAAATACAACATTTTGGTTCTCCCCAGCGTGTTGGATTGAACTTGATAGTCCGGAAAAAAAGGCAACTGTGACCTCGTTTTCAGCTCTTCGTATTCTTAGTGCATCGGCACTGTCCCCTTAAAATTAAAACTGTTTCTTATCAATATCATCTAATAATTTATTTGAAAGAAGACCATAAAATAATATAAAGTACAGCATTAATAAAACGGAAATAAAACAAGAGGCTCAAATGAGCCTACGTCGCTCACCCAAGGAAAACCCTGACCTTTTGGCCTTGCTCTGATCAAGTTTGGTTAACATCCATACAGCAGTTTCATTAAAAGTTATTTAAAGGTTTTTTAAGTCTTGTTGTGACGGCTCTACCTGAACTCGAGAAATGTCCAATCAAGGGTGCTACAGATCAAACCTGATCCATAAATTGGTTCATGACAAGATGTTTTTTAAATGGTCCTATTTTTAGCTCTTGCAGTCAAAAGAATCATTTGAATAAAATTATGAAAGGTCCATCCACAAACTTAAGCCAAGATTTTTCAAGTTGTTCATAATTATGAAGAAGTTGTTTGAGGTTTTTGCTATTTTAGCCCTAAAATGTGTTAGGCGAAACCATTTGAAAAATAGAGAAAAATCTGTGCAAAGATACTCTAGAACAAGTTTGCTGAAGATCAATCCAGAGGTTTACAAGGATTTGTAAAGGTTTTCTATATTTAGCTCTGGTGGTCAAACAAAACCTTTTGAATTAACCTTGAGAAAGATCCATGAAAAACTGCTGTCAAACAAGATTGGTGGCGATCCAGCAAGCATATCATAACCGCTTAAAACGTTTTGTTCTTTTCTTTTTAAGTTAAGGTTTTCCCTAAAAGTGGTCAAGGAAAATCATTTGAACAAATGTTGACAGAAATTAGAAGAAGTTTAAGAAGTTCAGTGAAGATACATTTAACAGTTCCTGAGAAGTTGTATAAAGTTGTTCTTTTGTTAGCTCTGACAGACCCTATTGAGAAGTTGTTTAAATGTTGTTGTTTTTCCTTTTTCTAGATATGGAAGCTCCTAAAAATGCCACCGAAACGCTTTGATTAAACTTTATGAGGCCTATGCAAGGATGCAATAGGTCATGTTTAGTGACGATCCATTAAGCCCTTCATGTGAAGAAGTCGTTCAAAGATTTTTTTCTCTCTTTTTAGCAAAAAGGACCAAGCTGAGATATTTACATATTTACACAAAACTGCGAGGATCATCCAGAGATGCTACGAACCAACTTGAAGATCCATCAAGTGGTTCATGAGTAGAAGTTGTTCAAAAATATCTATTCTTAGCTGTGGTAGTCCCTAGCAAGTGGAACTATTTGAACATATTTGACAGAGGTCTATACAGTGATACTACAGACCACGTTTAGTATCTATCAAGCTGTTAATGAGAAATCTTTTAAAATGTTTTATATTATTCTTAGCTCTGGCTGAACTATTAAAACACATTTGATAGAGGTCCATACAAAACTACCACAGACCAAGTTAAATGAAGATCCGTCATGCGGCTCATGAGAAGAAGTCGTTTAAAAGTTTCTATTTTTACTTCAGGCTGCCCCTAAAATCAACCAAGCGTAACCATTTGAAAAATACTTTAGAAGTCCAAGCCAGGCAGATACAGACAAACTTTGGTGTAATTCTGACTGGTGGTTTTAAAAATGTTAATGCAGGGCGAGGGACAATGCATGAAGCATCTACCTATACTAATAGCTCGATCTGAAGCTGCAAAGTCATGATTTGATCTTGATTTCAGGGAAGATCATACAAAAGAAAAGATGAGACAGAAAATGTTCAAAAATCAATACCAAATAAAGGCATTCAGCGATATCGAAGGTAATGACAAGTACAAAAGTTACTTTTTATCAGCGTGCTTTTTTCTTTGTGATCTGATGGTATCTCTGCTCCTTGGTCCTCCTTCTTGGAACCACTGACCAGTTCAAGAATCTGACTGTCTTTGTTCTCAACACTAGTCCGAAGCTGCAGTATCTCTTTCCGTTGTGTGTCAACTTCCGCTTCCAGTCTATCGATCTGTTGTTGTTGGTTCCGGTCTCGTGATTCCAGAACGCTCAAACGCTCAATAAGCTGTCGAATAAACGGGCTAGCAACAAGTTGCTCATCACTGAGTGTTTCTCCAGCGTGAACAGCACTAGTAACTAAGATCCAAAGAAAAGTGACAAATGTACATGCAAGCATAATTGTGTTTAAATGGCTATAAATGTGCATATGCTATTTAATGCCAAATAAAATTTCTGTTCTGTTCTGTTTTGTTCTGTTTAAATTGTCATAAACTTGCTTCTGATTTCTGCCACTGCGATAACATATCTTATCTTACAAAGTGTATACTGTAGAACGTTAAAAACGCAACAATAGAGAGTTTGAGATTTCAACCTTCGCCTTCAACGTCTCTCATATATATTTGGGGTAAAACGTCACCGATATGCGTGTATTTTATTTATATCAGACGTTGCTACTAAAGTTTTCCATGTAATATCAAGTAAGCCTAAGACCTCTTTATTAGTATGTGAAATAAAAAGCTTACTTTCAGGATTTCTGCTTATTATGTTATCCGATTATCCATACGTGTAATTAGACTAAATTTGATGCGAAACACTATCAATAAGTATAAGAATAATAAAGTTTTGTATGGCTACTGATTTTAACTAAATACATTGAATTGAACCTGGGAGTATGAAGTTATCAACTGATTTTGAGAAACTTTGAGATTTTGTTCAAACTTTAACTTCTACGGCATATTTGTGTCCCAGGCGGTATCGATTATACTAGATGGGCCTTTTTGACGTATGAAGTGAAGTTTTGAACGTCCGAAGATGTGATATCACGGAAGTCAAAACTTCAGTCTTTTTACATCTACTCTGTCCACATACTCGGCATCAAAGACTGAAATCTTGATGGAGGCACATGGCATGACAGTCATTTTACTTGAAAGATGAATAATAACACGCGATTATCATTTGGTGGAATATTTTATTTTCACTTCCAAATAAAATCAATCCGTTTCTGTCGGACACTTAATACGACAACTGCGTTTTAATTATAAACATAAAATGATACTAGTAAGACGGAAAATTCTTCTGAAATATCAGACAATTTCAGATCTATGATATCATGATGCGAGACGTTTCCTGTTAGCCGTATGGGATAACTCCACTCTTTACATGCACGGACCCAGAGCCTGGCAGCGGGACATTGTTGGTCAATCCCCCCTTTGATTCTTACATTTTACAAAGAAAATCTTGAAACTCGGAGTGACCACTCCCACCACCTTTAAATGGGTGACGCCTCTTTAAGTGTGGTGTCCCTCTTACCAAAATTCCTGGATCTACACATGCTTTACCTATGAAATAGTATATTCAAGCAAAAACGTGTATATGCCCACATGTTATTTTGTGCGACAATTTTCGTCTCCGCCTAACATTTCTTGACTGTTTCGCTAGACAGTTGGTGACTTGGCACGATTATATTGTGCTGTCTGAGAGTTTGGCATCATACAGAGTCATAGAGTGTCATGATGCCAAAACGTATGATATCACGAGCGTATCTTACATTTGTTTCAAATCGCTTGTTAAATGTATTCATAAATTGTGTATATTGGCTCATGTTATCAACATACTCTTTTAAAAGGTTAGATTTTCATCAGGTACATTGTTTATGAGAGTCTACAAGTAAAACGCGTCTTTTAAGGAATTCGATGTACAAAGTACCAATGAAAAAAAAACTTTAATAAAAACTATGAAGTACTAGTCAACAACATGACGGATGAATCTGTCCTTTATATTTTATGGGAATGCCTTTTGTGTTTGCTTTATCGCATATATTTAACTTAACTTCAAGTATATCGAGAAATGCATTTGTAATAGTTGGTGTCTCATGTTTTTGTTTAAAAACTATTAACTGTGTTATCTTTCAAGAACACCGTCAACAATAGAATACGTTGATATGATTATCAGCTCGACTTTTCGAAGAAAAAGTAGAGCTATTGCACTCGCCCCGTTGTTGGCGTCGGCGTCGTCGTTGGTTAAAGTTTTTGATAAAGTCAAATATCTCTGTTACTATCAAAGCTATTGACTTGAAACTTAAAATGGTTATTTACTATCAAAGTCTACACCAGAAGAAACAATCCCCATAAGTCTGATTTAAATTTTGACAGAATTATGCCCCTTTTTAACTTAGAATATTTTGTTAATTTTATTGATAAAGTCAAATATCTCTGTTTCTATTAAAGCTTTTGACTTGAAACTCAAAATAGTTATTTACTATCAAAGTCTACACCAGGAGACACAATTCCCATAACTCTGATTTGAATTTTGACAGAGCTATGTCCCTTTCTAACTTGGATTTTTTCATTGGCAAAGTTCTAATTCAGTCAAGCACTGAGAAAAATCGAGCGCGTTGTCTTACGGACAGCTTTTGTCATTTTTATTTCCTCTCATGTATGATTTACAATTGTGCATTGTATACTGACATAATTTTACATAAATCCTAAATGTTCGGAGCAACACCATCGAGTTTTTACATTGTTCACATTGTTTCGTTTTTTATCGTAATCGCACTAATATCCATGCGATAATTATATTAATTGAAATGCTTTTATCTAATTTTCTTTTTCAAAACCTCTTGTAAAAGTCCTGCCCTTTCGGACAATTGATATCAAAATGCACGAAAAAAACGATCATAATTACAGATAAATTGAAGGGCGGATTAAAAGAAGTAAGGTTCATTCTAAAGTTTGAAATCTCAAGGAATTTTAATCGAACTTCAACTTCATACGTTAACTTCGCAAGAGACGTTGAAGTGGAAGGCGAAGGTTGAAATCTCAAACTCTCTAACATTACACGACCTTTGAACTTTAATTGTGACTATTCATAAACAGATAATTCAAATACAGTACATGCAGCTGTTGATCGAAAATTATTGGTATGTTGAACATAGTACTACATGTATAATCTTATCAAAGCTATTAAATATTTCCAACGCCGGAACAATATTTGAATTTGATACAAGAGGTTTTGTTCGCGACTTTTCTCGTCTGCTTTAAGAACGAGGTGCATCGTATAGTGGTTATTTGCAGGAAGGGTATTTTAGTTGGTTTTAACGTTGCACCGACACACGTGTTTTCCAGCTTTGATTGTGCATTATTTAACCACAGGTTGGTACCTGGGAAGTGTATTTTAAAGATTTAAATTTGATGACCGCGTAGTTGTACACATCCACCTTGTCACTTAGATTTGAAATATCCAAATTGAAGTCGGCGTAGAAATGAAATAAAGCAACTCATGGTATCTGCCTTTTGGCCCAAATGGGTGTAGTGTATATCATGTAGTGTTTTTGGACATGGCACTGATCCCTAGAGAACACTATATTTCATCAACATATGAAGAAAACAATCAAAAAAAAAATCCACGCACCGTCAACGACGTCAGTTTACAGTGGTTCTCTGTCGCGTCACGTTATCGCATTTAATCGTTTACGGAAGCATTATATGAGAGGTTACTAGATCTACGTGGAACGTTTTAACCATATTTCTGTATTAAAGAAAATAAAGAAACGATCTTTACCGATGGCAAAACTTCAGCTTTAGCATTCAAGACAAAATCAAAATCCTTTTTCCTGTAATTGACATGCCTCGAGATGAACATCAAACTTTCTATTTTTTAAACATATAGAATTGATAATATGCCTGACTCTTTTGCAGATTTTATGCATATCTTACAGAATAAAAGAGTGGATTTATAGAATACGTATTTTATATTACATAGAATTTAAAATTTCTGTACGGCTTTCTGTTATAGTTAGTAGCAATGAAAGTATTTTCTGAATTTCTAAAAATGACTTAAATCTGAGCCGCTTTAAGCATGAAACAGAAAGAAGGTTTTTCTCGTTAGTGCAAGTAACAACAGTACAACAATTAATATACAGAACTTTCTAGACAGACTCGGTAAAACTAAATACAGGTTTTCTCAACGCGAACAGGCGAGATATCAATTAGTTCTTGTTCTCACCTATTTTATGACAGAAGGTTGCATTGTATGCAAAAGTATTTCTCGGTACAAATATTATATCGTGTCGTTCTCATTGAACGCGCGCAAATGATAATCAAACCAAGACAAAAAGCTCCGAAGAAAATGGTATATTTTCAATGTCTCTGACAAGATTTGTCAGCCTTCATAAAGGAGAAAGCCAGAAAAAGTCGTAAAAATGAACTGTTAGCCTTCATGAAGGAGAAAGCCAGAAAAAGTCGTGAAAATGAATTGTTAGCCTTCATGAAGGAGAAAGCCAGAAAAAGTCGTAAAAATGAATTGTTAGCCTTCATGAAGGAGAAAGCCAGAAAAAGTCGTACAAATGTTGCTATCGCTGAAGATACCATCGTCAGCATACTGATTTTGAACAACAACATCATCACCTTTATTCAGATGAACGATTACAGCTTGACTACTCTGGTCGTACCGATCGGCTGCACCATGTGCATAAGCAGTGGCCTTGTTGTGACCATTGACAACGATCTGGCAAAATGTCTTTCGATTTTTCTGCGACATAACTGACGTGTGGGACATATATGTCCCAGTGACAGTGGCTACAAAGACGCCGTGATGGGAATTGTATGCGTTTCCCAAGTTAGTTTCCACGTGATCAAACACAATGTTCTGGTGCTCTACCGCAAGAAGAATTCTATGGTCTATGGGAGAGTCCGGCGGTAAATGCGACTTTCACTTCAGTCTCATCTCGTCGTATTCTGTTCTCTGTTGAAAAATACATATATAATCATGCAACTACTTAAAAAGAATAGTCCTCAACCGGCATAAATTTCATCCCTGTAAAGGTCCAGTACTTCAACTATTAAGCAATTTCTAAAAGACGAAATGTGTCATGGGGTTGTATAGATCTTCATGTGAATACATAAAGGAAATTACAAAGCACTGGTAAAGTATTTACTTTCATGGCTTCCAGACGGCTTCCTGGACGGGACATGAGGATTAATAGAATCTTTCCCTTTCATCAAACAATTCCGGATCAATTTCGACACATGACGATCTTTTTCTACGATCTGTTGACGCATGTGGGTCATTTCTTGGTTCAAGCTTTAACCCATCGATTTGTTGTTGCTGAAAAGTGCCACGTGCTTCAAGAGCATTCATGCGCTCAAGAAGTTGACGCATAGGTGCGTCGTTCGAAAGCGGAAGATGCTGACTTTTGGTACGAGCTTCCAGGACGCTCAGGTGCTCTAGAATTTGGCGCATGAACGCATCTCCTGTCAACTGCATGTCTTGTCTGCTGTCCTACGTCTCAGAGACAATCACTGTGGCTCCAAATGTTAATATCGAGAAGAAACCTGAGATAATACGTGACAAGTTTATATTCTCCGTTATAAAAAATATGTAAAAGTGAAGGCTAAGAATGATATCAATGACGCTTTTCGAAAATGAAAGTTTAAACTCTTATCTTGTAGCTCTACCAGCTATTTATGTTACACTAAATAACAACAAGAACACCGCCCGCCGGTGCCACCGCTCGTTTGATAAGAGTCAGACAACAGACAATATGCAACACAGAGTTCAGACAAACAGAGTTATAGTTCTTTTCTAAATAATTCCCTTTGTTTACCTAGTCACAAGGCTTTAACTACTCAATTAAGGACGCTCGCTACAGTTTCGTAATTGTTTTCTCAATAATAGATTTTGATGAAATGTTTTGCATTAAAAGATCATGTTATGATGTATTGAAAAATGAAATAAAAATACTAGGTCACCAGCTTTGTTTCAATTTAATTTGCCCCTAAATATGGTGCTATTTTTAACATTTTTCAAAATTTCTATAATCCTAAAATATATTTCAGTAAAGTACAATAATCAGCATAAATTTGATATCTAAGCATTTTTATAACGAAAACAATATATCTTTTTGAAACATGCTCAGAGAAATCAAAAGAAAATGATTTTGTAAAGAAAGGAATACTTGTTCAGCAGACCCAAGGGCTATTTTTGCATATTTTTGTCAAATATAAGTTAGTACTTCCGCTATTTATCGAGTTTCACATAATAGAATTTAATCAAACTTTGCACATACCTTTGGTAATGTCTACCTAATCTAAAACAAAAAGAAAATTGAGAGGTCACCATATTAGATTTCGCTTAAATCAAATTACAACGAGGTGGGATGTGGCGGGCATTTATACAACGCAGGTTGGTACGAAATACTCTTTCAGAGTTTGAGCAAATGACTTAAGAGATATATCAAATTATCAAACGGCAGATTTCTTAATAAGCGGTTTTAAGGTGTTTCTGAAGCATTTTGATGTCATTGAACGATGAAAGTTTCCGCCTTTCTCCGAACAAAACCTATAGTTTACGAATACGGATGTACGGTATGGGTACTGCACAGGATTGGAAAAAGCTGTGACTCAATGCAGAGTTGGGGCGCAGGTATAAATTACAGACTCCAGTATATGTCGGATTGAAGCAATTTGAACTAAAAGTACTTAAAATGTATATATTTTGTAACCATGGTGATACTTACCCTAACCTTTAGTCAGTATATTATACATATTATACGTTAAATGCATGCGAACATACAATAATTTGCCGTACGCGAAATTAGATAATCACTTCCGGGCATGCGCAGAAAACTGCTCCAACTCTGTAGTGAGCTACATCGATTAGAAACACAACCAAATTGACACGGTGTTGGGGTAAATATCGACCCGTCCGGAAAAACTGTAGCGAGTGCCTTTAAGCTAAAATAATATCAACTGAAAATTAATATAAATCCGAACAACTACCCATATTTTATTTACTGATAAAATTATGGGAACATGTTTATTATTTCGATTCAGGCAACGCAACAAACTCGCGTTTTACAGTTCTACACGTCATTCGGACCGTATGCTGTTACAATTTATCCCCATGGTTAGAAAACGTTGCATCGCCTACGGAACTTTTCGATATTTGTTTCTTTTTAACGTTTTTAGACGAATTTATGAACTAGCAATGTAACCGATCGCAGACTATCTATGAATAGAACTATCCAATAAACAAATGCAGAAGAGTTGCTATTTACGGTGTTCCGCTATGTCCACCGCCTGCTCCCTAGGAACGCGAAACGCGAGGGTACGACGGTGCGATGGTGAAGCGCGACAGTACGATGGCGAGGTGCGACAGTACGATGGTGATAACACGCCAGTACGATGGCAAAGCGCGACAGTACGATGCTGACAGTCCATCGCACTGTCGGGTGTCGCGCTTCACCATCGTATTGTCGTGTAATCACCATCGTACTGTCGCGCTTAGTCATCGTACTGTCGTGCTTCGCGTTATGCACTCCTAGGGAGCAGGCGATGGTCATAAAGGAACACAATTATTTATCAAGGAATACAGTTTTCTAAACGCGCCATAATTCTAACAAGGTTCCATGAAGATAAGATATAACATGTGGCATCTTAGCTGTTAACAAACTTTTTCTACGTTTGGCCTAGTGAGAAGAGACACATAATCAGATAAGATTGAAGAAAATGACCTCAAGTAGTCTTAACAATGTGTTTCTATAATCAGACCTAGCGACCTAATATTTACCCCAGATAGCACAGTTTCAATATTGCCCAGGATTTAATTGTGAAATTTTGACTTAACATTTCATGTAAGTTATTTAAAAAAAATGCGGCCGCAAGACTGTTAACACGATTTTTTCTGTGATTTGACCTGAAGACCTAGATTTTAGTTTAAATAACGCCGACAGTTAGACCTAGATTGTTATAAAAATAAAAATTCTGATCAGGTTTATTAATCAGACGAACGTAACAATAGTTTAAGATTGCTGACATTTGGTACGTGCATCGGGAAAGCTCAGGTGCTCAAGAATTTGGCGCACGAGCGCGTCTCTTGTCATCTGCTTGTCTTACCAACTGTCCTGAAACTCAAGAGACAGAAACTGTAGCTCCAAATCCAGCGGCGGAAGTCTCTACACTTATCATGCACCATTTATGTTTGTTGATTCAATCAGGTAGAAAATGAGATATCTAGATACTTAACAAGGGTTTTCTTTTATTCAAACTAATGACCTAGTTTCAAACATAACCTGCATTTCATTAATGTTTGTTTGTTTTGGGTCTAGCCCCATTTTTCAACAATCTTTTAGTTATGTAACGGAGGGCAATTAACCTAACCAGTGTTCATGGATTCTGTACCAGTACGAACCTGTTCTCTGAAAGTATCTGACAACTTTTCTACATGAATCAGCGGTGGAAGACGAATGATTTCAGACACAGTGTCTTTTATCAAATAATCACGGAGAACATACGCCGCACCCAAGGATCGAACTCTAGAACTCTGCGCTCTCTCTATTGAATTAAGCAGGCGGATATAATACATTCTGTACATTTTCAAGTTTTGAAACTGACCTACGTTTCACTGAGACATACATTCTCACAAAGATTTAAATCAAAATACTGTTAATTGTACAAGTATGTGATGCAAGTGCAATATGCTGCCTACAAAACCATTCCCTTGCATTTTTGGTGGCGTTTAAAATTGTTTTCCAATAGCACGGCAGTTACGTAGCGGCCACATAACCAGTGTTCCTGGATCTTGCACCATTATCAAACTGGCAACTCATGCGAGTTAGAGGGCAAATGATATCAAATGTGCCATCTTTTCTCAAGTCATCAACACACTGTACATTTGAATGAATCTTACAAATTCTCAACCGTAATAACGTGCTCTACCTCCTGGACTAGTAGGGCGGGCCTCAATGTGCTTACCCTGTTGGACTAGTCTGCCTAATGAGCTAGCAGGATGGACTTCATATAATAACCGAAGACAACTTTGTTCACTTTACTCAGCAAAACATGTTCTGCATATTTGAAGACACAAGAGTTGTTTTTAAAACATATGTGCCCCACCATGATGACTTGTCAGAGGCAACTGGATAAACAATTTTCTCAAGAACGCTGTGACCTTGACCTTTGACATAGCAACCATGAGAACAATAATTCTCTGGAATATAAAAATAGACAGTAGTAATTGACCCGAAAGTGTCTTCAACCCAAAGGCCACTGTTACCATGACCTTCCAGCCTACAAACAATACGGGCCATCTACTGACCACAAATAATTATTCTATGACATTTCGGGCTCTTGGTCGCTATAATCTTTGAAATGTTGATCTTTAAAAATAATAGGTCATCTATTGATCAAAGACCATCTCTGAATTCTGGCGGTCATTTGCTTAATTGTTTTAACGTGAAGCCTTTTCAGTCTCAATGTCAATGCGACCCTTGTCCTGCTGACGCCGAACAGCTGAGGTCATTCACATACCACAGGCAATCAGGCTATGCAGTTTGACGGTTGCAGGCCTAAGCCTTCTCTAAGTTTGACATTCAACATACTGCATGACCCCTAAATCAAGAAGAGTCACTTAGTCTTAGGAACCTATGTCCTTGATATTTGACCTAGCTACACCACAATATCAATACTGACCCTTGACTAACCATGTCAAGCTGACTGCTGCATTTCTAAGCAGTCTCTACTAATTAAGCAAACCGTTTTAACCCCAAATCCACTGTTTCCTTGTCATTTGAACCTGAACAAAGAAAAATTGTCATATATTTATTTGAGGCAATCATCCTGTAAAGTTTGGGACTATAGATCAAAATGTTTTACGTAATTAATTGTAAATTTTTTTCAGTTTTGAGGATGCTTTGAACAAAAACAACAGTGGTCAACTACTACCACAGGCAATCATCCTACAAATTATGACAGCTGAAGGCTCAAGTAGTCTCCTTTGGTTATCTACAAACAGTCTACAGACAGGCGTATCCACTAACAGTCACGAGCAAAACAATATACATCCTCTTCAAAGGCAGCTATAAAATGTCTTGATCGGAAAATGTATTAATCAATCAGGTATAATCTGGCCTTAGGGAAATTATAATCCATGAATGATTTTAAAGGAATATGGTATTCTGTTTGAAAATGGGTGGTCAATCCCTAACTTGTTTCACAAATGAGAATAACAGGAATATTATTGAATAAGTGTAGAAAGTATTGTCAGGTGATACAAAGTCCTCTAGTGATAGGGAAAATGCAGTTATGAACAACAGTTATAACAAACTACTAATCAGTCATAGGTATATATACATATATATCTGAAATACTGACATTATACCCGAGAATACCTGAAAATCTATTGTTAACAAGAGTGCCATGAAAGTCAAGTATCGCTAATATTTAATTTGGCCCAAACTTCCTAGAGACAACATTTTGACCATGTTTTATGTAAATCTGGTAGATTGTTAAAACAAAGTTTTCCTTGATTTCAACTAAAGACATAGTTTTTGACCTCTGGTTCCCCACTTTTGAACTCCATCTAGATTTCATACCAACAAACATTGTGACGAGCAAGTTGAACTGGAGCTATCACTGAAGGTTATGAATGTGCATAATTATGTGGACTGTATGTATAAAGACTCTATGTATAATAGTATAGTAACAAAAACCAAAGTCCCATAACTCTGCAGAATATTTTTCTGAAAGAAACTAACATGCACCATGCACAAGTAAGGTTGGTACTGACCACTTGTGTGAAGTTTCATTAAACTGTGTGTACTGGTTTGGGAGATTAGGCGCGCACAAGATTGCATATGCAGACTCTATGTATATAGTATAGTAACAAAACACAAAGTCCCATAACTGTGCACAATATTTGTTCGGGGCGAAATAGTGGCCTCTAAAGTGTTAGCAAAGCTTTCCTATGATTTGACCTAATGACCTAATTTACCCAAGTGACCTTCTTACACATTTATCCTATATCTTAAACAGACTAAACATTCCTACCAAGTTTCGTGAAGATACAAAACATAGCCTATTGAATGTTCACAATGTCTTACCATGACTTGACAGTGACCTAGTTTTTGATCTAAATAATCCAGTATGGAACTTGACATAGCTTTCATAGAGACAAACATTCTGAAAAAAATTCATGACAATCAAGTAGAAAATGAGGCCTCTTTAGTGTTTCAAGAATTCTCTATGATTCGACCAAGTGACCTAATTTAAGACCTCAGGTAACTCAATTTTAAACCTGAATTAGATTTCAAAGCACAAACATTCTTACAAACTTTAACTTTAGTAAATGTGCTCTCTAGATTGTGAGCAATGTTTTTTATGATTTTACCTACTGACCTAATTACTGACCTTTGGTAACACAGTTTCGATATCAGAGACAAAGATTTATGAAGATCAAGTACAAAATGTGGCCTCTAAAGTGTAAACAATGTCTTTCCATAATTTGACCTGGTGACCTTGTTTCTGACTTCATGTAACCCAATTTAAAATCTAATTTAGATTTCAAAAAACAAACATTCTTTAAAGAAGATCAAACACAAAATATGGCTCTAGAGTGTTTAAAATGTTTTTATATGATTTGACCTAGTGACATAGTTATTGCCATGTTATCCAGTATTGAAATTGATCTAGATTTTATAGATACATGCATTCTGACAAAGTTTCAGAAAGTTCAGAGACAATTTGGCTTCTAAAGTTTTAACAAAGTTTTGCTTTTTAATTTTGTCTTTTGACAGTCCTGTGATACGCAGGCTCAATAACCTCAGATCCCCTTTCTAAATTCAAGTTTGTTTACTTCTGCCCATTGTTTTCTCGTTTTGGGCAAACCCTTTACTTTATCTGGGGACCAAACGCCGCTCTTCATGGAATTGCACGCATCAACACGTGTATCATTGAAGGTGCCATGTTCACCGCCGTTTGAATACATCTGCGGATGTCTCTAAATTGCTTTTTGTACTTATAACATGTGTAAATGTTGAGTTCTGCTCAACCCGGGGCTAGAGGGCGTGGACGGTAGCATGCATTTCCATTACCGTCCATGAACAGGCTCAATCAAACCGAGCCTGCAACATTTTCGTTTTTGTCGTGCTGGGCGATCTGTGAAGTTTCCACTTTTTTTCTATTTTTATGATTTAACCTAGTGTCCTAGTTTTTGACCTCTGGTATTCCAGTTTTAAACTTGATCTAGATTTCTTACTGACAAACATCCTGACAAGAGTTTCACAAGGGTGAGGTATAAAATGTGGCCTCCAGAGTTTTAACGCGGTATTTCTATAGTTTGACCTAGTGACCTAGTTTTCTACCCCAGATGACTCAATAATGACCTTCTCGAAAAATTTTATGAGGGTAATATTCTGACAAAGTGTCATTAGGACTGTGTGCTATTAGGCTAAAACGGTAACCTCTAGAGAGTTTACAGTCAAACTGTTGACAATGCACGACGACAGAAGACGGACACAGGGTAATTACAATAGTTCACCATGAGCAGTTTGTGCTCAGGTGATTTAAAAAGTTTAACAAAAAGAAAAAACAATTCTTTACCTTATTGTCTATTTTGTTCTATTACTTGAATCTGATTACAGAATTTAACAAGACTGCCAAATTGTCAGAACATAAATTGTTATGCAGTAAGAATTACAGGTACAACTTGTTTTCAATATTAAGAAAGGGAAGTAATGTATCTATTTAATATAAGTACAGCTAGATATAAACTCTTTGCAAACTAAGTGAAACAATAATAGGTAACATAAGTTGATATTAAAGAGATGTATAACATATAACCCAAATAACCTGACTAAGGTAGTAGAGTAATCTCCATTCTGTCACATTTAAGGTATTAGACCCATAATAGTGTACCTCTTTTTGAAGAGTATTCAATTCCTACAATAAACCTACTTTGACTTAATTTTTTTCAAGTGGGCATAGGTTCGAGCCCCACTGGGACCAACTATTTTTTCCTTATATTCCTGTTTTTCTAGTAAGGTTTTACTTTTATCAAGACTTATTATTAATTTATTGTACAAAAGTGGATTTTTTTCATTTGATAAGCGATTTCTTGCTGTTCAAAGTGAATTTACATCTGAAACAGAAGGGGACAGAGTTAGACATCTTTAAAAGTACTGAGTTACATGCGGTAAAAGTTCTCTATTTCGCCTTTACTTTTTAGATTACATAGTGGAAGAAATGTAGGTAAGTTTTACTTTTGTCCCAATGTTACTTTTTTATAAAGTAAGCAAAATTTAAAACAGTCCCACAGGACTCGACCTTAATTTTTCAATGTTGGAGTAAGAATTCTGTCTAATTAAATTCTTTTACTTGAGGAACCTTAGAAAAATGATACTGACAGTTTTAGTTTGTGTTGCATAATTGTTTACCAACAGTTTGATGTTTATTTTATCAAAATTAATGATATAATGAATTATCTGCAAACGTTTTGGACAGTGGCCATCACTTTGAAATTTGTCTCTTCTTTAGCTTAAGGAAATATCATAAATTATACAAAATTTATAAAAACGGCACGGTAAAAGTTGTTTAAAACTTGCAACACAATGCTAAATAATGTCCACTGTAAGAAGATACCAACGAATGCCATTTTTCAAACATAACTATTAGGGGTCTAATGCCTTAAGCAGAATTTCATATTTTACTTATGTTATTTCCTGTTAGATTTATTTAAGGAACAACAAGCTGAATTTACTATCTAATACATACTGATCACCAAATGTCCTAACGGTTTTACACCTGTCCATACACTATAGAATTGGGCATAGAAGTGTCGAGACCTGGGAGGAATACCGACTGATAAGAACAGAAGAAGTGAAAACATCAGTGATAAAAGCAGTAAAAGACGTGCTGTTGAGATTAATACCCGTTTATACGCTGTCAAATACAACGTATTGATGCCATCCGGTGTAGAAATATATAAAATTGTCTCAACATTTTTAAAAGTGCAGTCTACATTATTTTTCCGAACGAATAGCAAATCATTAAAATTATTTTGATCATATGTTTTGACGTTGTGGGAATGAAATTAAGTCATTACATGATTGTTTAGTATTACACTACTGTAATAATTTAAAGCTTTGGCCAAATTCGTTTGGTCTATTACAGGTCAAGAAAGGAGAAATTTTATTGCTTCAGCTTACATGTGATAAAAGGAATATTACATTTGTGTACTAGCCACATTAAATTTATCAAACTTGTTGAATAAAATTGAAACCAAAATATCTACAGAACCTCGCATTTTATTATTTTATTCCACCCGTTTAATAAATTCAGTATGGAATTACATTACATTACATTATAAATATAATAACTGTGGTTATGTTCTCAATCTAAATTCCTTTCTATTAACTTGTCTACACTTAACACTTATCTTAATCCGGTATTTCAGCCGCGTTACGTCTAGATGCAGCCCCTGCACGCACTGTGTACTGCGAAACATTCTTGATGTCTGTTAATCTTGAGTAACATTTCTCTTGGAAAAGATCACACTTCTGGTTTCGGCTGGTCACCATTCTATTCATATTATGCATTTTTTCACGTCTTATACAACATCCACGGTGATATGTAACTGGTCTTTCTGATGTACATTTTATGTGTTTGTAAAAAAGAATGTCGGCAAACGGTCAAGGGCTACTTGAGAATTTTAAGTATTTTTATATTCTTGGCGTTTTACCTTTGAATAATCACAGAATCGACGAAAACTGACAATCTATCCATTTTGGTCACACGATTCTAAGTTTTTACTAAGGACATTATATATTATTAACCATCTGTATGAAATATACCAACATTTCTATGGAACTGATGAATCATCTTAATTCTAACAAGTGAGACCTCTAAGTATATGCATTTTCCAGACACAACGAACTCCCCACATTGTGGATCTAGTGTTTTTACAAAGTAATAATAACGATCACATTTCCCTTTTTTATTTCATGTTTGTGTCACACAGACAAATATCAAAACGGTAATTAGCCAACAACGCTATCAGTATCGGAGAAATCTTGCTGAAGAAGAAACCCGGAGAAAGTGGTATAAGGCGGCACCTCCCCATGTATTGTACTATCGAGGTTATGTTCAACTATCTGTATTGCCACGTCATCGCCTTTCTTAAGATGGACAATAAGTGTCTGTGTGCCGTGGTCATAGTGACCGTCTCCATGGGTGTAAACCTGTCCAAATAAAACAAGTTAATAGCCAAGGTGAATATCGACATTTCTTACACTACTTTCTAAAGTGATCGTGTCCATGAATGCAGAACTGGATACAATTTATAAAGGGAAAAACTAATAAAATTCTTTCGGAAACTTATGAATGATGTTGTCTCACTTCAATTTACCGTCAACGCTTATGGGGAATATGTTACATGAAATAACGCATTGGTCTTTCCCATCATAGCTCTCTCTGGGTGTTGAATACTTTCGTGTTACGAACAAGTGGCAGGTCATTAGTTCTTCCAAGGTGTCCGTCCGTACTTGAAAAAAAATGCCCAGAGGCACCAAGTTGCATTGGAGTTCTTTCTCCATCACTGAAGGTGGAAATCCGCCAAATTACCTGTATTGTTTGTTTGTTTTGTTCAACATCGCACCGACACAATTATCTAAAGGTCATATGGCGACTTTCCAGCTTTGATTGCGGAGGAAGACCCCAGGTGTCCCTCCCGGCATTATTTCATCACGTGCGGGCACCTGGGTAGAACCACCGACTTTCCGTAAACCACTTAACCAGCTTGGTGGCTTCCTCACATGAAGAATTCCACACCCGAAAGGGAGCTCTAACCCATATCGGTGAGGGGCAAGTGACTTAAAGTCAGCGGCCTTAACCACTCGGTATCGGAAGCCACCTACCTATATTGGCTCGATGTGACCCGAAACTAACAGCAACAACAACAGCAGCAGCAGCTTAAATATCAGGTTAAGAAATTGTATAAAACGTCACTTGAATTGAAACAAGAACATGATACTACTCACTTGTGCTTTTCGAACTCCATTTACAACAATTTCACAGATCTTTCGACCAGAATTCGTCATAATCGAAGTGGAAAAAACATAAACCCCTGCCACCGGAGCAGTGAAGACGCCATGATGAGAATTATAGCCGTTCCCAAGGTTGGTTTCTACATTGTCAAATACAACATTCTGGTTCTCCCCAGCGTGTTGAACTGAAGTGGATAGTCCGGAGAAAAAGGCAACTGTGACCTCGTTTTCTCTTCGTAATCTTGATATATCACCACTGTCCCCTTAAAATTCAAAATGTTCTTATATAAATAATCGAACAATTATTTGAAAGAAGACCATAAAATAATATATAGTACAGCATTGATTAGACGGAAACAAAACAAGAGACTCAAATGAGCCTATGTAGCTCACCTAAACAAATGAGCCTACGTAGCTCACCTAAGGAAAACACTGACCTTTTTACTTTGCTCTGATCAAGTTTGATAAGCAGCCATACAGTAGTTTCATTAAAAGTTATTCAAAGTTTGTTTTTTTTTTCTAAGTTTTGTTGTTACGGCCCTGCCTGCAACCATTTGAGCAAACTCGAGAAATGACAAATCAAGGCTGCTACAGATCAAACCTGATCCATCAAGTGATTCATGACAAAATGTTGTTTGAAACATGCTCCAATTTTTAGCTCTTGTGGCCCAAGTGGCAGTAAAAAGAAACATTTGAATAAAACTGAGGAAAGTCCATCGAAGGATGCTTAAGACAAACTTTAGCGGAAAGTTTTCAATTTGTTCATAAGTTCATAAAAAGAAGTTGTTTGAGGTTTTTTGCTATTTTAGCTCTAGTAGCCCCTAATCCAGAAGTTCATAATAATTTGTTGTAAAGCCTTCTACTTTTAGCTCTGGTGGTCCTTAAAGTGGTCAAACTGACCTTGAGAAAGATCCATATAAGAATGCTATTGAACAAGTCTGGTGGAAATCCATCAAGCATTTCATGATCGCTTAAAACGTTTTATTCTTTTCTTTTTAAGCTAAGGTTGTCCCTAAAAGGGGTCAAGGAAAACCATTTGAACGAATGTGACAGAAATCAGAATGTTTAGTGAAGATCCATTTAACAGTTCCTGAGAATTTGTTTAAAGTTATTCTATTTTTAGCTCTGACAGCCCCAATTGAGAAGTTGTTTAAATGTTGTTGTGTTTTTCTTTTCTTAGATATGAAAGCTCCTAAAAAGGCCAAGTGAAGCGTTTTGATTAAACTTTAAGGAGGCCGATGCAAGGATGCAATTGGTCATGTTTAGTGACGATTCATTAAGCACTTCATGTGAAGAAGTCGTTCAAAGATTTTTTTCTCTTTTTAGCTAAAAGTTCTAAGCTGAGATATTTACACAAAACTGCGAGGAACTTTAATGAACATCAAGTGGGTCATGAGTAGAAGTTGTCTAAAGTTTTTTTTTATATTTTTAGCTCTGGCAGTCCCTAAGGCAAGAAGAACTATTTGAACAAATTTGAGAGAGATCCATGCAATAATTCTACAGACCACGTTTAATATCTATCAAGTGATTAATGAGAAATCTTCTAAAAGTTTGTTCTTTTTATTTTTAGCTCTGACTGTCAATAAAAAAGGCCAAGCAGAACTATTAAAACACATTTGACAGAGATCCATACAAAGATGCCACAGATCAAGTTTAGTGAAGATCCATCATGTGGTTCATGAGAAAGAAGTCGGTTACAAGTTTTGTTTTATTTTTACTTCTGGTCGTCCCTAAAAGCGGCCAAGCGTAACCATTTGATAAATACTTGAGAAGTCCAAGCCAGGCAGCTACAGACCAAATGACACAGGGCGAAGGACAATGGACGGATTATCAACCTATACTAATAGCTCAGCCTGAACAAAGTTCATGTGAGTTACAGAGTCTGTAATATTTTGAGCTTAATTTCAGAAGAAAAAAAAAGAGAGAAAATATTCAAAAATCTATAGCAACAGTAAGGCATTTAGCGATATCGAAGGTAATGACAAATACAAAAGTTACTTTTTATCACCGTGCTCTTTTCACTGTGGTCTGATGGTATCTCGTCTCCTTGGTCCTGATTCTTGAAACCACTGACCAGTTCAAGAATTTGGCGGTCTTTGTTCTTAACACTAGTCCGAAGCTGCAGTATCTCTTTCCGTTGTGTGTCAACTTCCGCTTCCAGTTTATCGATCTGTTGTTGCTGGTTCCAGTCTCGTGATTCAAGAACGCTCAAACGCTCTATAAGCTGTCGAATAAACGGGCTAGCAACCAGCTGCTCATCACTGAGTGTTTCTCCAGCGTGAACAGCACTAGTAACTGAGATCCAAAGAAAAGTGACAAATGTACATGCAAGCATAACTGTGTTTGAATTGTCATAAACTTGCTTCTGATTTCTGCCACTGCGATAACAGATCTTATCTTTCAAAATGTATACTGTAGAACTATAAAAACGCAACAATGTTACACGTCTGTGAATAATCATAAACAGATAATTCAATTTAGTTGAACATAGTACCACATGTATAATCTTATCCAAGCTATTAAATGTTTCCAACGCCGGGACAATCAAGAGGATTTGTTGGTGACTTTTCTCGTCTGCTTTAAGAACGAGGTGCATCGTATTATAGTTATTTGCAGGAAGCGTATTTTAGTTTGGTTTAACATTGCACCGACACACGTGTTTTCCAAATTTTGTGGTAGAGGAAGACCCCATGTGCCCTTCCGTGCATTATTACGTCACAAGTTAGCACATGGGAACCGTATTTTAAAGATTGAAATTTGGTGACCGCGTGGTTGTACACACCCTCTATGTCACTTAGATATTGGACTTACACTCGAGTCGTCGGAGTAGAACTCGTGATATATGCTTTTTGACCCCACGACTGTAGTGTATATTATGCAGTGCTTTAGACTGATCCCTAGAGAACCCTATATTTCATCAACATATGAAGAAAACAGTCAACCATTTTTTCCACGCACAGTCAACGACACATTTACAGTGGTTCTCTGCCGCATCACGTTATTTAATCCTTTTTACGGAAGCATTATATGAGAGGTTACTAGTAGTGGAACGTTTGAATCATATCTCAGTATTAAGAAAATTAAAAAAAAACGATCTTAACCGAGGGGAAAACTTCAGCTAAAAGATTTAAGACAAAATCAAAATCCTTTTTTCCTGTAATAGACATGCCTCCAGATATAGAACCGATAGCGTGACTAACTCTTTTGCAGACTTTCTGCATATCTTACAAACTTCTGTATGATTTTCTGTTATAAATAGTAGCTAATGAAAGTATTTTCTGAAATTCTATAAATGACATAACTATAAAGGAGTGCCGCTTTAATCATGAAAAAGTAAGAAGGTTTTTCTCTTTAGCGCAAATCCATGAAATCACACCGGTACGGCAAGTAATTTATAGAAGAGATATCAATATAGTTATCGTTCTCACCCATTCTATGACAGAAGACATCATAGTATGGGTAAACATATATCGCGATGCTCTAACTAAACACACGCAAATGATAACTAAACCAAAACAAAAAGCTTCGAAGAAAATGATATATTTTCAATTTCTCTAGATCGAAAACATTGACAAGATTTGTCAGCCTTCATAAAGGAGAAAGCCAGAAAACGTCGTCCAGATGGAGCCATCACCATAGATACCATCATCAGCCAAATAATTTTGGACAGAACGTCATCGCCTTTATTCAGATGAACGATTACAGCTTGACTACCCTGGTCGTAGCGATCGGCTGCACCATCACTTGCATAAGCAGTGGCCTTGTTGTGACCATTGACAACGATCTGGCAATATATCTTTCGATTTCTCTCCGACATAACTGACGTGTAGAACATGTATGTGCCAGTGACAGGGGCTACAAAGACGCCGTGATGGGGATTGTAGGCGTTTCCCAAGTTAGTTTCCACGTGATCAAACACAATGTTCTGGTGTTCTCCAGCATGAAGAATACTATGAGAGTCTGGCGGTAAATGCGACTTGCACTTCAGTCTCAGCTCGACGTATTCTGTTCTCTGTTGAAAAATACATCATTTGAACACCAGGCTTATATAATAATGCAACTACTTAAAGATTTGAAAACAGAATAGTCCTCAACCTCGCATAAATTTTATCCCTGTAAAGGTCCAGTACTTCAACTATTTCAATACCAAAGAAAAGCAGTTTCTAAGAGATTTAATGTGTCATGGGTTTGTATAGATCTTCATGTGAAATTGCTTCATGTATAAAGGAAATTACAAAGAACTGGTAAATTATTTACTTTCATGGCTTCCAGACGACTTCCTGGTCGGGACATGATGATTAATAGAATCTTTCCCTTTCTTCAAACAATTCCGGATCAATTTCGACACATGTCGATCTTTTTCAATAATCTGCAGACGCATGCGGGTCATTTCTTGATCTTTATTGGTCAGTTCAAGCTTTAACGTATCGATTTGTTGTTGCTGAAAAGTGACACGTGCTTCAAGAGCATTCATGCGCTCAAGAAGTTGGCGCATAGTTGCGTCATTCGAAAGCGGAAGATGCTGACTTTTGGTACGAGCTTCCAGGACGCTCACGCGCTCTAGAATTTGGCGCATCAGCGCGTCTCCTGTCAACTGCGTGTCTTGTCTGCTGTCCTGTGACTCAGAGACAGCCACTGTGGCTCCAAACGTTAATATCCAGAAGATACCTGAGATAATACGTGACAAGTTTATATTATCCATTATAAAAAATGTAAAACTGAAAGCTAATAACTGAAGGCTGAAAATTAATGACGCTTTTCGAAAATGAAAGTTTTAAGTAACTATTATCTTTAATTACTGAATTTATTATTCAAATGTTTGTATGAATTGGTAATTTAATGTCTTCTTCTATGTTATTGTCTTGTAAATGTTCTTACCTTATAAAGTAAATGGGGTTATCCTAATAGGGAGCCCGAAAAAAAAAAAAAACTTTACACAGTGTGCTAAAAATATTTTAAAAAGATATTAAACCATTAATACAGTTATCAATCAGTTTTGAATCTTATATTACATTTATAGTTTTTAGAATTGTATCAAGCAATATTTGAAATTAGAAATTGTGAATTGCGGTAAAGAACGAGAACATATTACTCGATACAGAGCTAATAATCAATCTATAACATACGTATCTACAAATATTAATATCACACTAAATAATATGAATATGTTTCAACGGATGTTACAATTAGCATTTGAAATTTATTGTTTCGTATTTCGCAATTAACAGCGTTTATCATTAGACACTTACCGTTTGACAGTCAATATTTATCATCAAGCATGTGGCAGATAGATAACGATCTGGCAATTAGCATGGCCTTCCATAATTCTTAGATCAATAGTTTTAAATGCTGTCATATGATATCTGAACTATTCCAATCTTTAACTGGATTTTAAAGAGCACTTTTTACAAGTATGTTTAACAGGAAATTTTGGTTGAAGCTGTTATGTCTAGTTTGTAGGACAACCTATTTTTAAGACGTTATTGCTTCCGTTTATCGTTGACGTTTGACACTGTTTTAGAGGCATTATTTGGTAAAAAGCTGTTATCTACTGTTTTTAAATATTTCAACATTCATCAACAACGAGTTTTATATCTGACTGCGGGAATACTTCAATATAAAAGCTTCCTAATTGAAGCAAACTTGAAAAAAAAAATGAAAGTTTAATCTCTTATCTTGTAGCTCTACCAGCTATTTCTGTTACACTCAATAACAACAAGAACACCGCCCGCCGGTGCCACCGCTCGCCTGATAAGAGTCATGCAAGGCAGATTATATAGTTCTTCTCAAAGTAACTCCCTTACAAGACTTTAACTACTCAATTTATAGTCTACAAAATGAATACGCCGGTCAATACATTAATATAACAAAATACAGGACAGTGTTTTAGCTAGATAAATAGTTCTAACGATAACAACTAAGCTGACAATTAATATAATTTATTTATTTATTTGGGTTTTACGGCGCACCAACACAGTATAGGTTATATGGCGCCAAACAGGACTACAAATTTTGGTTTCACATCTCATTTACATCGAAAAAAAAACATGAGGTATGGAATCAAAATTTGCATACCTGCTGGAATCATAGAGTTACAGCAAAACCAAGTGTTAAGACTCTATTAGTCGCCTCTTGCGATCATCCGAACGACTGTCCATAGAATCTATTTTATTTACCGATTGAATTATTGGAACATGTTTATTATTTCGATTCAAGAAACGCAAATAATTCGCGTTTTACAGTAGATCTACTACATTTTCAGCTAAATGCGTCATTTGGACCATATGCTCTTTCATTTACCTCCATGGTTAGAAAACGTTGCATCGCCTACGGAACTTTTCGATATTTGTTTCTTTTTAACGGTTTTTAGAAGTATTTATGAACTATGAATCTCGTGAATCTAACAACTCGCAAACTATTTATGAACAGAATTATCCATAAAACAAATGCAGAAGTTTTGTTATCCGGTGTTCCTTAGGGTCATCGCCCTGCTTCGCGTTCACAGGGAGCAGGTGTAACATTAAATATTGATCCCATTGAAAAATGACCCCACTGATCAAAATTTAATGTTGAAATGTTGGCGTGGTCAGTTCTCAACGTTGAAATGTTGGCGGGATGAATTCTCAACGTTGAAATAGGACCGTTGAAATAGGACCTTTTGATCAAAATTTAATGTTGAAATGTTGACGGGTCAATTCTCAACGTTGGAAAAGGAGCCATGGGGTCTACGTTCAACGGGGTCAGTATTTTAAGTTAGGCCTATACAGGCGCTTGCCCTAACGGAATACCGTAGTTATTTTACCCAGCGCTTGTATATGACGTCACATCACTATGATGTTATACTTTGTCATAGATCTGTAATGAGAAACGTTGGTCATAATTTATGATGTCACTGCTAAATCGCAACTGAGCTAATTCATAGAGATCAAAAACGGGTGTATGTTCCCGCATAATTCTGTAAGACTATTTATCATAATTATGTTTCTGGCACTGGAATAATTCGCATTTAATGGAACAGAAGTAGAATCTCTTATAAGTCTATTACAGTCGTAGGGGGTAAAATATATTTATGATCCAGCAAATAATGATTAAAGCGGTTAGCGTTAAAATAACCGATAAAATATACTAGACCAGATTTATTATTTCTTAACTCTTAACAATAACTTTAACAATTAAATACCAATCTTCTAAGTACCAAAAGTTCAATGTCTACATGATATACTAACGTTAACTTCAAGTGGTAAGGAAATGCTGGCGGCAAGTGATTCTGCGTTTGCGACCAGTGCAGACCAAAATCAGCCTAGCTGATCACGGTCTGCACTGTTCGCTATTCAGTCTGTACATTTTCAGTGAGCACCCCTTTGAAAAACAGTGGGACTGCCCAAATTGATGATGGACCAGTCCATTATAGAAATTTAGTAGGGTAAAGTGTTCTTAACACAATTATTTATCAAGAAATACATACAGTTTTCTAAAACGTGCCATAATTCAAACAAGGTTTCAAGAAGATAAAATATAAAACGTGGCATCTTAGCCGTTAACAAACTTTTTCTACGACTGGCCTAGCGAGAAGAGACACTCAGATAATACCCGAGATAACACAGTTTCAATATTGCCAAGGATTTTGACTTAACATTTCATGTAAATTATAGAAAATGTGGCCAAGACTTTTTCTGTGATTTGACCTGAAGACCTGGTAATTTTATTTCAAATAGCACTCAAAGTTAGACACAGAATTTATAAAGATAAACATTCTGATCAGGTTTACAAATCAGACGAACATAACAATAGTTTAAGATTTTAGCGAAGTTGCTGACATTTGGACGTGCTTCGAGAAAGCTCAGGTGCTCAAGAATTTGGCGCATGAGCGAGTCTCTTGTCAACAAGGAGAGACAGAAACTGTAGCTCCAAACAATGTTAATATCCAGGGAATGAAGTTTCTTCACTTATCATGCACCATGGAAAACATTAAACGTCACGCATTCCTGTAAAACATGTAGAAAATGAGGTATCTAGAGACTTAACAAGTTCTCTTTTATTCAAACTAATGACCCAGTTTCAAACATGACCGTTTGTTTGTTTGTTCGTTTGTTTGTTTTGGATTTAACGCCGTTTTCCAACAAAATTTCAGTTGTTAGCCAAACCAGTGTTCAAGGATTCTGTAGCAGTAGCAACCTGTTCTCCGCAAGTATCTGCCAACTTCTCCACATGAATCAGCGGTGGAGGACAAATGATTTCAGACACAATGACTTTTAACCAATCGTCACGAAGAACATACGCCGCGCCCAGGGATCGAACTCACGACCTCGCGATCCGCGCTCTCCCTATTGAGCTGACATACATTATGACAAAGATTTAAATCAAAATACTGTTATTTGTATAATTATGTGATGCAAGTACAATGTGCTGCCTACAAAACCATCCCCTTGCATTTTAGCAAACAATTCATTATCAGGGGTTTAGTCTGGGAATTAAAGACAGCATCAACTGTTGTTTGATTGATGGCGTTTTTTTTATTAGTATTGCAGTTATGTAGTGGCCACATAACCAGTGTTCCAGGGTTCTGTGCCATTACCTTCTTGTTCTCTAGAAGTATCTGACAACTCATTCGACTATTTGGAGGGCAAATGACATTAGATAAACCATCTTTTGTTAAGTCATCAAGAATAACACGATGTACGTTTGGATCAAACTTGCAACTTCTCAATAATGTGCTCTACCTCCTGAGCTTGCCGGGCGGGCCTCGGTGTGATTTACCAATTGTGCTAATCTACCTCCTGAGCTAGCCTGGGGCGGGCCTCGGTGTGATTGACCAATTGTGCTAATCTACCTCCTGAGCTAGCCGGGCGGGCCTCGGTGTGATTTACCAATTGTGCTAATCTACCTCCCGAGCTAGCCGGGCGGGCCTCGGTGTGATTTACCAATTGTGCTAATCTACCTCCCGAGCTAGCCTCGGTGTGATTTACCAGTTGTGCTAATCTACCTCCCGAGCTAGCCGGGCGGGCCTCGGTGTGATTTACCAGTTGTGCTAATCTACCTCCCGAGCTAGCCGGGCGGGCCTCGGTGTGATTTACCAGTTGTGCTAATCTACCTCCCGGGCTAGCCGGGCGGGCCTCGGTGTGATTTACCAATTGTGCTAATCTACCTCCCGGGCTAGCCGAGCGGGCCTCCGTGTGATTTACCAATTGTGCTAATCTACCTCCCGAGCTAGCCGGGCAGGCCTCAGTGTGATTTACCAATTGTGCTAATCTACCTCCTGAGCTAGCCTGGCGGGCCTGTGTGATTTACCAATTGTGCTAATCTACCTCCTGAGCTAGCCTGGCGGGCCCTAGTGTGATTTGCAAATTGTGTTAATCTACCTCCTGAGCTAGCTGGGCGGGCCTCAGTGTAATTTACCAATTGTGCTAATCTACCGCCCGAGCTAGCCTGGCGGGCCTCAGTGTGATTTACCAATTGTGCTAATCTTCCTCCAGAGCTAGCCGGGTGGGGCTCAATGTGCTTTATCTATTGAGCTAGTCTACCTAATGAGCTAGCCTGGTGGGCCTCAGTGTGATTTACCAATTGTGCTAATCTACCTCCTGAGCTAGCCTGGCGGGCCTCAGTGTGATTTACCAACTGTGCTAATCTACCTCCTGAGCTAGCCGGGTGGGGCTCAATGTGCTTTATCTATTGAGCTAGTCTACCTAATGAGCTAGCCTGGGGGGCCTCAGTGTGATTTACCAATTGTGCTAATCTACCTCCTGAGCTAGCCTGGCGGGCCTCAGTGTGATTTACCAATTGTGCTAATCTACCTCCTGAGCTAGCCTGGCGGGCCTCAGTGTAATCTACCTCCTGAGCTAGCCGGGTGGGGCTCAATGTGCTTTATCTATTGAGCTAGTCTACCTAATGAGCTAGCCTGGGGGGCCTCAGTGTGATTTACCGATTGTGCTAATCTACCTCCTGAGCTAGCCTGGCGGGCCTCAGTGTGATTTACCAATTGTGCTAATCTACCTCATGAGCTAGCCGGGCGGGCCTCAGTTTGATTTACCAATTGTGCTAATCTACCTCCTGAGCTAGCCTGGTGGGACTCAATGTGCTTTATCTATTGAGCTAGTCTACCTAATGAGCTAGCCTAATGGGCCTCAGCGTGATTTACCAATTGTGCTTATCTACCTCCTGAGCTAGCCGAATGGGCTTCAATGAACAACATAAATAAAACTATAAAAAGACAACACTTGTTTATTTCATTCAGCAAAATGTATTCTGCAATTGTATTACAAAACTTACAAAAGATACAAGAGTTGTTCGTAAAACATATGTGCCCCCTCCATGATGACTTGTCGGAGGTAACTGGATATATAATTTTGAGCCTCAAGAACGCTGTGACCTTGTCCTTTGACAGAGCAACCCTAAGAACAATACTTCCCTTGACTAAATAAAAAGAAGACAATAGTAATTGACCCGAAATTGTCTTCAGCCCAAAGGCCATTGATATATTGAAGTTTCAGCCTACAAACAATAGGGGGCATCTAATGACGTTTGAGACTGTAGGTCAATGTGTTCTTCCATGGTTGGTCTGAATTTATTTTCTATCTCTAGGTCGATAAAACCTTTGAAATGTTAATCTCTGAAAAAAATATTGGTAATCTACTGATCACAGGCCATCTCTGAAGCCTGGCGGTAATCTGCTTAATCATTCTTGATCGAAAAACCTTTCTAGTCTCAAGGTCACTGTGACACTTGACCTGCTGACACTAAACAGTTGATGTCATTTATAGACTTTGACTGTCTACAAATAGTCTACAGACAGACGTTTCCACTAACAGTCACAAGTAAAACAATATACATCAACTTCAAAGGCAGACATAAAATAATAACCAGCAACTTTATTCAAAAATTGTATCAATCAAATAAGTGTAACCTGGCTCTAGGAAAGTTATATTCCATGAATGATTTTAGAGGAATATGGTACTGTGTACGAAAATGGGTGGTCAATCCCTAACTTGTTTCACAAACAAGACATTACCAACTTTTAGTAACATCTCGAAACCGATAAAGCGGGACAGATCTACCTATCATAAAAATCAATAAAACCAATAATCCGATATCATCGCTACCAGACGAATTCGTTGATTTCCGTACTAACTGTTGTTGTTGTAGTAACACGGGGGAAAATCGATAATTAAGAGCTTTAGTCATTATCTGATGCATTTACAGGTTTACTAAACGATATACTTGAACTGAATGAAGTTTAGATAATTATTAAAGTGAAAATCGGAACAAGTCGAAAATTTATATAATACTTTATTAATACATGAAACATCATGCTAACGTATATCTATGTACAGAAAAGAAATATTTACGCACAAGAAACTGTCTGTAAATAAAATAAATATTCAAGAATATGAATGTTTTTTCTAGAAAATTTAGAAAGCGTATATACTTCCTCTATACGCGCTTTCTTTCACATATTATGAACATTAGAATATAAGCTTTTGTTTCTAAATATTTTCAAAATTCTGAATCACTAACGTTTTTCGATTTTCATCGTAAAAGGTAGTAAAACAGCAAATTCTCATGTATTTCCATAACATAATGTTTGTCAGTAATTAGTTTTGAAACCTTCATAAGATAAGAAATATAGCTTTTTTCAAGACATCTAAAAAGTATTTTTGTTGTCGAACGACCTGGCGGCCGGTCGCTTTAAAGAAAAATATGTATAGAAATAAGACTTATACTTTTAAAAGGGAATACTTAACCCTTACCATGCTAGACACTATTGGTTCTTCCTTTGCAATCAGTGTAGAACATGATCAGCCTGCACATCCGTGCAGACTGATCATGATCTGCACTGGTTGCCATTCAGCCAGTATTTTTTTTTTTGGGGTGGGGGGGGTGGTATGCACCCATTTTTCATAATTAATAGTACTGTCCAAATTGAAAGATAGACAAGTTCATTATTGTAGTTTAGCATGGTAAGGATTAAGTTTTTTATATCGTGCCTAAATAGAAATATCATATTTGCGTGACTTGAATAAGTACTGCTGACAAATACTACTACCATAGTATACTTGAACTATAAATATATTGTTACAGGAAAAAAAAATAACTTCATCAATATCTCAATTTTAGAATAGCAGACTTATCTAAGAAATAACGTAAGATTTTTCGTGAAATTTGGGCTAGGATCTTTACTCAGTAGATATGTACGGAACAACTCTATTAACGATCACGGTGAATTCTAAATTTGTACTGATTCTTCCTACTGTCATACGATTCATGAAGTAAGGGTAAAAATCGTAAAAAAAATCCTGAAAGAAAGGGGAAAGACTATATAAAGACAGAAGAAAGTGAAAGACATATATTACAACGCAAAAACCATAAAAATACCTATCACTTATAGTAAGTGGGGTAACATATCTTTTATGACCCGGCTTGAAACAACACTGACCGGATATTGTTTACCCCTAGGCAATATTGTAATACACAATAAAAGTCAGAGGGTAATTTTAAGATATTTGTTACAATAAAATAATTTTATGCTTAATGATTGTGTGCAATCTTGAGACTAAAACAAATAATAGATATCGCAATTTTATAAAACGAATGATTAAAGAATGTACCAAAAACACGCATTAATTTAAGAATACAGAAAAATATATAAGTAGGTTCGGAAAGAAGCAGAATTATCAGCTCATCAAGGCTATCTTTCTAATTAAAGTTTGGTCATATCATGAATAATAAAAAATGATTTTTTGGGTTTCAAAATTATTAAAAATTCCCATATGAAGAAAAAAAGATGACCACATCGGAGATCGAACCCGGACCGCAGCGGCAATAAAAAGTCTCCAGATCGATCGGCAAAAAATAATATAGGTATCTGGAAATTAATCATCGCTATATTTCTTAAGAATACTTTGAAACTCAATTACTGACAGACTATATTTTATGGAAACACGTGAGAAATAGTTGCTTTAAGTATTTTTTGCGATGAAAATTAAAAGCATTTGTATATTAAATGCGAATTGAACACTAAATCCTCCATAGCGTTATTTTAAACGACAGCGGATCTAGGTTTCGGCGTTTCTGAGTTCAACAATTAATTTGTTTTAATCTGTCTAATTACAATCTCAGATTTTTTTTTCAATGTGAAGCTGCCTACAATAGTCATACACCGAAAAAGTCAGACTAGCAGACGACAATATTTTCCGTAACAACTTCCGAGTACTTACGGATAACGGCGGAAGAAGCCGGAATTTTTTAAGAAATGTTCACTGTACACACTAAAATGCAAAAAGGACCAAACAAACCATTTTAAAATTTAAAACAAATTACACATAACGAAAATTGAATAATTTTTCTACATTTTTAGGGGTATCGATTTTTTGATTATTTGCGGAAAATATCTCATTTTATCTGTTATATTTGAAAAAGTCAATTTTTTTACCCGTTTCCTACAGAGTCTATATGGACTGAGGTGGGCCTGTTTAAAGTAAAAAAGGACCAACCAAATATTAAAATATTTTTTTAAAAAAATATTCATAATATCCGGAATAAATTAAACTTTAATTTGTGGGGTATCTAATTTTTGATTTCCAAATAGAACTTTTTCTATTTAAGTTTAAGTATTTTTTTCCTTCTTTGTTTATATAGGCAAATTTATCGATTTTCCGATAGACCGATGTTACTAAAAGTTGGTAATGATAACAGATTATTATGAAACAAGTGTAGGAAGTATTGTCAGGTGATACAAAGTCCCCTACTCATACGGGAATGCAGTTATAAGCTGTTGTAACAAAATACATTTACAATCGTATATATATATATATTTGAAATACTGACATTTTTCCTGAGAATACCTGAAAAACTATTGATAACAAGAGGGCTCTGGCCTATTTCTTACCCTAGATAACCTAGCATCTAATTTGGCCTAGACTTCAAAGACACAATAAGTTGACCTTGTTTATTACATTCGGTAGATCACTAATCAAATATTTCAATGATTTAACCAAGAGACATAGTTTTTGACCTCAGTTACTTCACTTCTGAAACCTAGATTGTTTTCATACAAACATTCTGACAAAGATTCATGATGATCAAGTTGAAAACATGACCTCTAAAGTGTTAACAAAGTTGTTCTATGATTTGACCTAATGACCTATTTTTTTCTTAAGTGACCCAGTTACACATTTATCCTACATTTTAAACAGACCAAGCATTACCACAAAATCTCATGAAAATCAGACAGAAAATGTAGCCTATTGAGAGTTAACAATATCTTACTATGATTTGAACAAGGAACCTAGTTTTTTGATCTAGATAATCTAGTATGGAACTTGAACATTCTGTCAAAATTTTGTGAAAATCAGGTAGAAATTGAGGCCTCTAGAGTGTTAACAAGGATTTTCTATGATTCTCTCTAATGATCTAGTTTAAAACCTCAAGTAACCCAGTTTTAAACCTGAACCAGATTTCAAAGTGACAAACATTCTTATAAGAGTTTTATGAAGATCAAATTGTAAATTTGGCCTCTGGAATGAAAAATGTTGTTCATGATTTTACTTCATGACCTAGTTTAAGACCTTAAGTAACCCAGTTTTGAACTTGACCTAGATTTTATTGAAACAAACAGTCTGACAAACATTTATGATGATCAAGTAGAAAATGTAGCCTCTATAGTGTTGACAAGGTATTTCCATGATTTGACCTGATGACCTGATTTCTGACCTCATGTAACCCAGTTTGAAATATTATCTAAACTTTACAAAAAAAAACATCCTGACAAAGTTTTAAGAAGATCAAATAGTGATAATCCTATAAATTTTAATTAATACAAGAGACATAATTCTGGAGATAATGGTCCACACTGACTGGTTATATAAATTGACTTGCATCTTCTGCAACGAAACATACTGTGTCAATTTGGGTTGTTTTGACTTATTCAAAGTGAAATAAAAATAAGAAACACTCTGGAATTAAAGGAGAGTAATATCATTTCATCAATTTCCTAAATCATGAAATTTTAAAGGGATTTAATACAATTTTGACCTCTTTGTGTGGCCTTTACTTTATAGTTAGGGTTCTGAGTCTGGCAAGAAAAACATATAGTTTTGTTAAGGTAAATGTTTGTGCTAAGTTATTTGAGCATCCATCCATGCATGGCAAAGGTATTGAGCAAAAAATAAATCTAATGTTCAAAATCTGACCATCACTTGTACCTTGACCCTGGGAAAGTGCACTTAGAACACAGCTTCTACATGTTAGAACAGAATGAACGTTCCATCCAAGTCTCACAGATATCCTTCAATGTGTTAAGAAAATATGTAGCTGACAAACAAACGAAGGCCTAAATGAATGACCTTAAATTGTGTCCTGGGCTTTGGTTTAGCACAACTGGAACATGACTTCTGCAGGTAATCTATGTGAGATGGCCATTCCACTCAACTTCAAGTGGTTTATGCATGAAGTGGTCACAAAATACAAGTCTCAAACCGTTTGAACTTCAATATGTGACCTTGACCACACACCTATTGTAACATGGGTTCTACATATCTTCCTGATAAGATGAATATTCCAACCAGGTTTCATGAGAATCCTTCAAGGTATTAAAAGGTCATGGACAGAAGGTCAGACAGATTGGCAACGTTGAAACTATACCCCTTCATCTTTATTTTTGATTGTGAATTACAACATGTATGCTACTGTCTATCTAATCCTTGTTCTAGGTCTTCTGGTTCCTGAGCTTAAATATTTACTGCTGGTCCCTGGTTTTTCAGACTGGTTTTCCTGATTTATATCTCCAGATAGTCTGTATACATTACATATAAACTGACCCAGTCTAGGTTTGGTTACTTGCACTATAGTGTCCAAGTCAACATACACATTATGTTCATACAACTGAAACAAAATGAGAGAAAGTAGATAATCCTGATGTTAGTTACCAAAGTACAAAATAACATTTCAAGACTGGAATACTCATATAAAGATCAAACAACTGAGAAAGCAATCTCCTACACAACTGCTGAAATCTTTGCCACTACAAACACTTGTATAAGGATTTTGATAAATCACTTTCTTAAAATTTGAGATCAGATTTTAGTTTTTGAAATAGTATCATTCAGGCTGTTAAGACTAATGTTGGAGATATAATGAAAATATAAAACAAAAAAATAAGACACTAGAATGTTTCTGTAGGACACAGGGTGTGCCCCCCACTGGTACATCTGTCACAAATAAGGGGCAATAATTCAAATGTTTGCAGTCTTAATGGGGTATAGCCTCAACAAACATTTTATGAAAAGGATTCATTATTCTAGGCCCTATACTTTTTGAGCTATGAGCATCACAAACAAAAAATCCATTATTTTGACTATTTCAAGGGCCATAACTCTGTAATAAGAGCTAAGATTCTAAAGAAGAATGCCAAGTGTGCAAGGTCACATCACGTTAAAGACTCCGGCAAGGTTTCCTGAATTTACATCTAATACTTATTGAGCTAGGCACATAATTAGGTGAAAAAGTGCATTGTTTTACTATTTCTGGGGCCATAACTTTAAAAATAAGGGGTGGAGCCAGCCAAAAAATAAGAGGTCTGCAAGTTTATACCATGATAAAGACTGATGCAAGTATTCAACCATTTATATTAAATACTTCCTAAGCTAGGTGCGTCACAAGGTGAAAATGTACATTTTTGACTATTACAGGGGCCATAACTCTAAAAATAGGGGACAGACCCAAATGAAAAATAGGAGGTGTGCAAGTTTATATCATGATTAAGACTCATGCAATGTTTCATGAATCTATATCAAATACTTTTTGAGCTAGGCATGTCACAAGGTGAAAATGTGCATTTTTGACTATTTCAGGGGCATAACTCTGAAAATAGGGGGTGGACCTAAATGAACAAGAGCTGTCCGTAAGACAGCCAAGCTCGACTATTCGAAATATTGGCCCAGAAGCAGGAAAATATTACCCAAAAAAGTTAAATATCAAAAGAGTTTTAAGTTCAAAAGGGGGAATAATTTGACCAAAATGCATATCAGTTATGGGACTTGCTGCTATCAACTAGTTTTATAACCCCGAAGGCACATGGGAAGTTTCAATTCAATATCAGCATTAGTTTTGGAGATAGAAACTTGCATGTAAAACTTTAACCAGAATTTTCAAAGTCCAAAAGGTGGCATAATTTGCCCAAAATACATGCCAGAGTTATGGGACTTGATCCAGTGAGGTTAGTAATTAATCTAGAAAAAGAAAAAATAAGTTTCAAATCTATATGCCTTTTAGTAATAGCTGTATGTACTTGCACGCAAAACTTTAACCAGAATTTGCTAAGTCCAAAAGGGGGCATAATTTGGCCAAAATGAAGGTCAGAGTAATGGGACTTGATCCTATCAACTAGTTTTATAACCCCGAAGACACATGTGAAGTTTCAAATTAATATCTGCATTAGTTTTGGAGATAATAACTTGCATGTAAAACTTTAACCAAAATTTTCTAAGTCTAAAAGGGGGCATAATTTGCTCAAAAAAACATGTCAGAGTTATGGGAATTGACCCAGTGAGGTTGGTAACTGATCTAGAAAAAAAAAAATAAGTTTTAAATCTATATGCCTTTTAGAAATAGTTGTATGTACTTGCACGCAAAACTTTAACCAGAATTTTCTAAGTCCAAAGGGGGCATAATTTGGCCAAAATGAAAGTCAGAGTTATGGGACTTGCTGCTATCAACTAGTTTTATAACCCCGAAGACAAATGTGAAGTTTCAAATCAATATCTGCATTAGTTTTGGAGACAGTAACTTGCATGTAAAACTTTAACCAAAATTTTCTAAGTCTAAAAGGGGGCATAATTTGCTCAAAATACATGTCAGAGTTATGGGTCTTGACCCAGTGAGGTTGGTAATTGATCTAGAAAAAGAAAAAATAAGTTTTAAATCTATATGCCTTTTAGAAATAGTTGTATGTACTTGCACGCTAAACTTTAACCAGAATTTTCTAAGTCCAAAAGGGGGCATAATTTGGCCAAAATGAAAGTCAGAGTTATGGGACTTGCTGCTATCAACTAGTTTTATAACCCCGAAGACACATGTGAAGTTTCAAATCAATATCTGCTTTAGTTTTGGAGATAGTAACTTGCATGTAAAACTTTAACCAAAATTTTCTAAGTCCAAAAGGGGGCATAATTTGCTCAAAATACATGTCAGAGTTATGGGACTTGACCCAGAGAGGTTGGTAATTGACCTAGAAAAAGAAGAAATAAGTTTCAAAGCTATATGCCTTTCATTGATGGCTGTATGTACTTGCATGCAAAAACTTAACCTTGGTGTGACGCAGACGCCGACGCCGACGCCAGGGTGAGTAGAATAGCTAGACTATTCTTCGAATAGTTGAGCTAAAAATAGTAGGTGCGCAAGTTCATATCATGATTAAGACTCATGCACGGTTTCATGAATCTATATCAAATACTTTTTGAGCTAGGTGTGTCACAAGGTGAAAATGTGCAATTTTGACTATTTCAGGGGCCATAACTCTGAAAATAGGGGGCAGAGCCAGATGAAAAATAGGAGGTGTGCAAGTTTATATTATGATTAAGACTGATGCAAGGTTTCATGAATCTATATCAAATACTTTTTGAGCTAGGCATGTCACAAGGTGAAAATGTGCATTTTTGACTATTTCAGGGGCCGTAACTCTGAAAATAGGGGGCAGAGCCAGATAAAAAATAGGAGGTGCGCAAGTTCATATCATGATTAAGAAACATGCAAGGTTTCATGAATCTATATCAAATACTTTTTGAGCTAGGCGAGTCACAAGGTAAAAATATGCATTTTTGACTATATCAAGGACCATAACCCTGACAATAGGGGGCGGAGCCAGACGAAAAATAGGAGGTGCGCAAGTTCATATCATGATAAAGACTCATGCAAGGTTTCATCAATTTATATCAAATACTTTCGAGCTAGGCGCGTCACGAACTTCGGACGGACAGATGCACAGACAAGACCAAGTCTATATGCCCCCACCACTCGATACTAGAAATTTCTTTTTAATGGTCATGTGATTTTCAAGGTAACAAGGTACATTGGAAACAGAACACTTGGAATTGCTGCAGGGAGTTTGTTGAGAAAGACCAGACTGTCACTTTTGCTTCCAAGCATTATAGTAGTCATATACAGTCAAACCTGTGTTAAAGACCACCACTGAACAGAGGCCACCTGGCTCTAAAGACCACATGTTTTGTTTCCCATTTTAAGATTTACAGTGTATTTTAACCTGTGAGTAAAGACCACCTCCCAACAAAGACCACATTTTGGCTTTCCCAAGGGTGGTCTTTATAGGCAAGTTTGACTGATTACCTATATAAATTCTGTCAAAAATACAGCTTGTATTTCACAAGTAAATATGAATAGGCAGAAAAAAAATCCATATTGTACCTTTTGTATTGTATGTTGCCAGATTACTTTCATTTACCTGATACAGTTCTATAAATAGCGCACACAAAAACTTCACTCATTTCTATTTTAACATAGACAAACATTTAAGATTTTGTTCGATAATAAACAACAAACAAAAAGATGGAGGTATATAATAAAAGGGTCATTAAAACAGTAGCTAGGTCTGGGATTTTACATTCCACTCTCGTGGATTTTGCAAGGATGAGTCACACATAGCGCTTGCAGGCCTCGTGAGATCCGATCTGGCAAAATCCACTCGAGCCGAATACAGCATCCAAGATCAAGCTACTATTATAATAATCCTATTATATAAACATCTATAATTATATAAACACCTGTTAGTCTAAACTTTCAAGCTGAAATATTTCTTTGTTTTTTTTTTTCTTAAACTGATAATTTAAAAGTAGAGAAAATGGAGTAAAATCTTTTGCCTTAATGCAAAATTATAGTTACTAAAATTTACAGCAATTTAACAGAAACTTTCATACCATGTCAGATGCATCTGTATCTTCTAAATAAACCTCTTTAATCAACTCAAAAGACTGGTTGTCATAGAAACAAACTCTTGAGGGTTGATTTGGACTTGTCACTGAGATCCATGTTAGGTCTAATTCATCCTCATAGTCTACATGATGTATAAGCTGTGAAATGATAGGAAACTTGATAAGAAAATATCATAATATACTGTATTCCCTAACAAACATCCTGTGGTAGTTTTGCAACAGACATTTATTTTGGAACCAAGTATAAACAAAAGCTGCTTCACTATTCAAAAATGTTTACCAACAGAGAAGAGAAAATGACCTATAAGAGTGAATGGAACAGAAAATTTCCAACAGATTTTTTACCTTTGTGTTTAAGGGGGTGGACAGGGGAGATAAAGGGTGTGTAACTATAATACTATGAAATAGTAAGTTGAAACCCAAACAATTGTAAAAAAAAAATGGTAGGAGTGTGTGAAGGAGGGAGGGGTGTAACAGTATGATTGTAAGAAGCAAAATCAGACCGGACCTGCTTGTGTATACCTTGTCTCTTTGTAGGTAAATATACCCTAAACCCAAAAGATGTCATCAATACAGAAGTCCCCTACCAGTGAAAAAACAATTTTACCTGACCTGCAATAGTAACCTTGACCTTTGACTGACAATCATGAGTCATGTGCACAACACATAGTCTAATCATGGGGAACATTTCCTTGTAGAACTAAAAATATCTATCAATGACATTAAAAGGTAAGGAGCAGAAACAAATTTTTCCTTTGCATTTAACCGACAAGCATAGATCATGCGTTGAGACATTGTCTCATCATGGGGAACATTTGCGTGTAGCACTAAGATAATCCATCAATGCATGTAGAAGTTATAGAGTAGAAACAATTTTTACTTGACCTTCAACAGTGACCTTGACCTTGAAGGACGGACAGATGGAGGTCATTCCTAAAGTCCCCTCTGGTTTTCCACCAGTAGAGGACTTAAAAGCTCTCCATAGAAATTTCACAATGTCTGACCACACTGACCTTGACCTTTAAGATACCCCAGCCTTAACTAACAAATGTCAGCCCCTTACCAGGACAAACCCAATTCTGACAAAACTTCTCAAAATGCTTGACATTTGCGTAAAAATTTGTTGGAATCCTTTGCATTGCTAAAGTTAAAACCTAAGACATCACATGAATGAACTAATTAACAAGTGAGCAAAACTAACTTATGAACTGTGTGATTACTTACTATGCTACCCTTCAGAGGCACAAACAATTCCCAGATCTCAGTCTGGCCTATCCTTGAAAAAACATTTGTGAAACAATGAAAAGAAAATCTCATACTTTTTAACAAATATATGACCAAGTGAATAACTGGATTCACAAAGACTTACAGTATTGTCCTGTCCTGAAATCTCATCAACGGTCTGCCTCCTCTTCACACATCTCCCTGATGAGGTCATCAGTGACCTCTCTTCCTACAGTATTTCAACAAATAAGTACAGTAAACTTCACTTATAAGGAACTCAGATATAAGGAACACTCGGTTATAAGGAACAGTTTTCAATTCCCCGATCTAATTTCTTCTTTATTCAATGTAAAAATCCTCGGTTACAGTGAACTCGGTTATAAGGAACACTCGGTTATAAGGAACTCTTTTTCCAGTCCCAAAGTATGAAATTCGCTGATGACGTCAGAGTAACATTGGCATTTTCACGTGCATAAACACAATCTATGATCTTTAGTTTGTTGATTCTCGTATACGATAAAAAGAAAATATAAAATATCATCATTAACATTTACCAAATACTAGATGATTGTGTATTATGCTTCAGTCTTTAAAATACACTCGTAGATAGCTCACTTGTGTTGTTCATTAATAATACAACACGCTTGTTGAAAAAGGACGCTAGAAAAATCCCATGCTTGCCCAATACACAATGAATTACATTATGGGAAAAAAGTTGCCCTGCCAATCAAAAAGCGGAGTTTACAACCTTGGTGACCCTGACCAATCAGAGATCCACGTTTTTCAATAGTGTTTACGTAATCTAATCAACACGCGACAAACCACTTTTGATTTATTGTTCTGAATATGGTTTTTAACAAGCGGCGTACTTAGCAGTTTTGAATTCGCCGCTAATCGTGATAATTGGATTAAATGATGACTGAATTTAGACTGTTTGCAGGACAGTCACAGGACTTGATTGTGTTGTTTTTCATAGCCGTTCCTGAATTAATCAAACAATAACTGGCTCACTTTTTTTTCAAAATGGATGCGATATGAAATAAATTCCATTGGCTGGTATCATTTGGACATTTTAAGTATAGAGTTTCCCAGTGCAAGATAAATATATAAAACAAATAGACAGAGACTCGCAACTTTCTCGGTCGGCCCGGAGTGTGAATACATAGCCCTTTTCAAACGTAAGTCAAATCGTGTTCGTTATATACAAATTGTGTTCGTTATACAAACCTCGGTTACAAGGAACTTGTTCGCTATACGGATATAAGGAACCTCGGTTATAAGGAACAATTTTTAGAGGTCCCAAGCTGTTCCTTATAAGCGAGGTTTACTGTAAATTGTCAAAATCTGCAATATTTTTTAACCTTAAGCCTGCTGGCAGCAAGTGATTCTGCCTTTGCGACCAGTTTGCTATTCAGTCAGTAAATTATAGTTAACTAGTTAACACCCCTTTGAATAATAAATGGTATTGCCCAAATTGAATGATGGACCAGTCCATTTTAGAAATATAGCAGGCCAAACGTTAACTCAACTGCAAAGCATGGTGAGCTACATGTGTAATTTATTTAATATATATTGTCATCACCTTTTGTTCATGCCCTCTCCATTTGTGTTTTCACACTATTTTTTTCTCTGAAACTGTGTGAAACTTTATAAAAGGTATTCTAATGGACAGATGGGTAAGATATGATAAAATCTTGGTACTATTCCAACAATGTTGTTGGTAAAGCTACTGATGGAAAGAGAACAATCTGTTGTCTATATTTATGCATTAAAGTATGCAAACAAATATCCAGAAATATGAAAAGAATCACCAAAAAAAAATGCGGACTGTTACAAGCATGACTGTGTCATCTTGTATTGCAGGTAACATAGATAAATTACTTTTCCTCTGCACTGAAATGATGTGGATAGGACCAAGATTGACACATGTGTTAAACAATTTACATTCTATAAACAGATTGTCTCCCTTGTGTAGAGAGATTTAAACTACCAAGTATTGTTTGTATATTGATATATTTAAATTGTTTATCTTTTCTATAAACAACTGTTTGTATATGGCCAAATGCATGTTCAGGTGATATGCTGATATTGGCAACAAATATGAAGGTACATTTACATCAAATATGACACATGACTTAAACTTCACAAAAACTTGCAAACAGTTAGGCAAGGTTTAACGCTTGTGCAAGTAGTAAATGTTTTGCTTACAAGTAATTAAAATCTTAGTTTCAGAAAGAGCTAATTTTTGCAAGATAAAAAAAAAATTGCTAAATTAACAAAAAAGTGAATCCCACATAAATGCTTACCCTTTGTTCTTTTTTGTGTGCATCTATTGTACAAACAGTCTGCAACTGTCTTTTTTCACCACCTGCCTCACTCTGCAACTGTAATACCCTACAACAGAACAAACTAATGTGATTGATAACCCCACAAAAAGCCTTGTTACAAAAGGCACTATTGGTAGTAAATAACACTCACTACTACTCACTGCACCTTTTATGCTCAATCTGGAAGATCGTTTTATCTATATTCAAAAAAGAGTTACAGTTGTAATGCTTTTCTGTTTATTGCCTTAAAATGATTAAAAAGAAGAACAAATTGGCAGATAACTTTATCATTATTCTGGGCAGATTTTTGTTAAAGTGTCTTTAAATTTCTCTCAGTGTCATGTATCACTGTATCATGAATTCCTCTCAATGTCATGTACTACTGTATCAAGTTTTATCAAATCCATACAGCAGATTAAACAAGGCAGTCTGAAAGACAGCTATATCCCCCGCTATTGTTATGGATAGTGGAAGGGTTTATGGTATTGGGTGGAACCATTAAAAAATTGAGTTGTGACCTTGACCTTAAGCTGGCAGGGGTGAATTTTGAATTCTGCACAATTGTCTTGATAAATGGAATATTACAGCCAAGTCATATTAAAATCCTTCAAGGGGTTAAGGAGATACAGAGCAGACATAAAATGGAAGGCTCAAACCTTTGACCTTAAGTCGTGACCTTGATCTTGAGCCAACAAGGCTGAGTTCTGCCCATCCTCTTGATGAGGTGATCATTTGACCCAAGTTTCATGATTATCCTCCAAGGGGTTTAGGAGATACAGAGAGGACACAAAATGGAAGGCTCCAACATTTGACCCTGAGTTGTGACCTTGACCTTAAGCCAACATGGCTGACTCGTGAGTTCTGCACATCGTCTTGATGCTGTGATCATTTCACCCAAGTTTCTTGAAATTCCTTCAAGGACTTTATGAGATACAGAGCGGACACAAAATGGAAGGCTCAAACATTTCACCCAGAGTTGTGACCTTGATCTTGAGCTGACATGGCTGACCCATAAGTTCTGCACATCTTCTTGATAAGGTGATCATTTGACCCAAGTTTCATGATTATCCTTCAATGGGTTTAGGAGATATAGAGCGGACACAAAATTGAAGGCTCAAACCTTTGACCACGAGTTGTGACCCTAACCTTGAGCCAACATGGCTGACTCATAAGTTCTGCATATCCTCTTGATGAGGTGATCATTTGACCCAAGTTTCCTGATTATCCTCAAAGGGGTTTAGGAGATACAGAGCAGACATGAAATGGAAGTCTCAAACCTTTGACCTTGAATTGTGACCTTGTCCTTGAGCTGACATGGCTAACTCATGGGTTCTGCACATCGTCTTGATGAGGTGATCATTTGACCAAAGTTTCATGAAAATCCTTCAAGTGTTTTAGGAGATATAGAGTGGACACAAATGTTACGGACAAACGGAAGGACAGACGGATGGAGACCATTCCTATAATTAAATACAATTGCAAAAGGGGAACAATTTTGTATAAGAATTGTTAAGTTCACTTATCTTTCACAGTGTTAAGTCATATTAAATCCCTTTCCATAAAGTCAAAGTTATTCCTTAAATTTTAAAAAAGGTGCAGAAAGGGAGATGACAATCAATATTCAGGACAAAGTTCTGGTTATTTTGCCTTTCAGTTCACAATGTCACATTTAATTCCCTGCTGTAGATTTAATGTCATTCCCTTAAATTTCAAAACCGTGAAAAATTAAATACAATTACAAAGGGTGACATTTTTTTCTAAAAAAAGCCATCAGAGTTATGGGACTTGTTAATTCAACATCTTCATCAGCCAAACGGCTTATGTAAAATTCAAATGAAATATCCCAATTGGTTTCAGAGCTATTTAAGGAAATTAACCCAATGAAATTACGATGAACTTACTTCACAGTACTCCCTGAGACATGAATTATTCTACCTGAATTATCACCATGGAATATACAGTTGTCAGGGTCAGGATTCATATAACTAGCCCGCAATGTTCCACCTTTTGCCTGAAAAATATGTATGACTTGACAATATACCTTTTTGATATTAAATATATAAGATTGCTACTGCTAGGCTGGCTATAGTACGGATGGTCAAACATATTCTGTCTAAACATGATTCAGAGTGATGAAGAAATAAAGGACTAGACTTTGCAAAATGAAGGGCATGTTGCTCTTGCCAAACTAGTTGATCTGGTCCATACTCAGTCTCTAGACTAGAGCTTTCATAAGGTAAAATACAGATGTTTTTCTAAACCACAGGCCATAAATCTTGTTATGCTGGTCCAGTGTTGTCCATTATTTAACTAAGCTGAGATTTTATGGTTATTAACATTGTCATTTATCTAAATATAGTTAAGACAGTTCAAGAAATAAAGGAACCAAAGTGTTCGCAGAAAGAAATATGGCAAATTTTCTATAATCATGGGCAATAGCTCAGGCTACACTAGTCTAATATTTCTCATAATTGAATTTGGCAGAGATCTTATCACTGTACACGTACACTGGAAATTTGTTTCAGACTGCTCAAAGAATGTAGATACTAGTGTTCACAATTGTGGACATCTGACAACAGACATACAGCAATCCTATAAATATACCACAAGCACCTAGGGCTAAGGCAAGCTCACAAAAAATCCTGGATTCCCTTCACTGCTTTGGTTATATTAAATACAATAGGGTTATTATAACAGTAGCTCAATCTGGGATGCTGTTTTCGGCTTCAGTGGATTTTTGCCAGATCAGATCTCACAGGGCACACAAGTACTGAGTGTGATCCAACCTTGCAAAATTCACGAGAGCCGAATACAAAATCCCAGATCCAGCAACTGTTATAATGACCCTTTTATTACGTACTTGTACCTTTTTGTTTGTTGTTTTGTTACTGAGCGAAATCTATGTTTATCAATATCAAAATGGAATTAAGTGAATTTTTTATGTGCGCTATTTATAGAACTGTGTCAGGTCATGCATATTAATGAAAGTAGTCTGGCAGCATACAATATGTAAGGTACAATACGAAATTTAAAAGGGACAATACGGATTTTTTTTCTGCCTGTTCGTATTTAACTGTGAAATACAAGCTGATTTTTACAGAAGTTATATAGGTATACAATAAAATCACATATATCCTGTTTTGATATGATTCATATATATTAAATCATAATGCAATCAAATTAGCAGCAATTGGTGTTTGGAAACAAATTCCAAAACAGAAGATGTTTTACCATTTACCTGAATATGATCCTTGAGAGATGTGATTTCAAACATGCCAAATGTTCCCCTAGGTGAGTAGATATAATGCCAGGGAAATCCTCCAATCTGTACATCCTGGTCTGCACAGCGTACTTCAAACAGTGCTGGTGGACACTCTTAAATATATGATGACAGTAATATATTAGAAAATTAGAGGTTGCTTTTGCACTTGTCTCCAAAAAAGCTTCTTTTATATGGAAGGGTAAACAGATGAATAATATACAGTCACAGATGTGTTGGAAGACTGATAAATTAGAATGCTAGGGGCAAAAAGGAACAGAAATATTCTCTATTTGATTGTTGACCTCAACATGCAACTTTGACCTTGAAACAATATGACAAGATGGTAACAATTGTAAGTTACTGATTTATAAGAACAACATGTAGTGACAGCTTTAAATTTAGAAAAGTGTACCTGTAATTTTGATGTTCATAGGTAGACCTAGAGGTATATCACCCCAGTGTATGTTCTGTGCTGTGTTTGCTGAATCCAGTGAGTGCTCAAAACACTTAAACTGTAAAATATGAATGGCAAAATGTCCTAACTGTATCATAAAATGTCAAGTTATGTAAATGCCTGAAGACTTCAACCTGAAGATAAAAGTTAAGACGATGACTATGGAATTCTATCACTAACATTTTCTGTTATTGTTCTTAGCCATATAATCAACAGAAACATAAAATGTTGCTTTTCAGAATTGCAGGCATTATAATACCCCTTGTTGCCTGGTACATAACAAAACAATTAAAAAGTTAAGCAGATCTTTCCTAATGACTAACTTACAGCAGGCACATATTGGTAAAATGTATTATGGCTTGAAAATGCTCATAATGCTGCAAAAACAGCACCGTTTTCATTACCATATATAGTAACAAAGGTGTAAAATAATTTTCATTTTTTGCATTATAATTACTTTACAATGAAAAAACACAATAAGAAATACTGTTTTGTTCACTTAAAATAAAGTGGAAAACCATGAATTCACATACAACTGAATCAGGTTGTTCTATGAAAAGACTAGGTTGTGATACCTTTTCAAGAATATGATCAAAACTGAAGAATCTGACATGTCCGGTTATGTACATGACAACCAGCATACCATTGGTGAGTATGGCATTAGTAATACCTGCTCCAAACACCTGAAATAAGTGAAACAGACAGTATAGTTATGTCACTAGAACCAAAGGATTACTCAGTATCAGGCATGAAATATCATGTCTGTTTATTTGTTGGGTTTAATGTCATCTGAACACAATTATAGGTCCTATGACCACTTTCGAGGTTTTCATGGTTGAGAAAGACTAGATGCCTCCTGGATAATATTTCAGGTACAAAAGGGCACCTGGTAAAACCACCATCCTTCCATGAGCCAGCTGGCTAAATTCAATTTCTTAAAAATCAATCTTTTGAGTCATTTCTTACGATGTATGATATTAACAGTACTGTGTTATATTTGAACAGAGATCAATGAAAGTCCATATTACAGAACAGGTGAGTCAAGCAGTAGTGAACACTGTATTTAGACTGTAACTTACTCGTCTATCAACTTCCAACATTCCAACATATTTCAAAGGAAATGCTGAAAATGCTGCAATCACTATAGCAATATTCATTGATATTCCAGTCTGAAAATAAAATGTACAGCATAACATATACATGCATAGAAGTAAGTACATCAATCTAAAGCTTGTTAAAAAGATCCCCTTTGAATAAAAGCAAGCTGGTTAACATGGCATGCAAAATGTCTCCTATGTAGGGATATACTGGTACCCTTACCCTAATGGGCTCTGGCACCTACCAATCCTTTAAAATATGGCAGAGGTTATAACACGAAATAAACATATGGTAGCACTATTCTATCATAAAATGTATAAAAAGATTTTAAAAAAATGAAAACATAGTCAATCAACATTAACATTAAATGCCCATGAAATGTGTGGGAATGTCAGTTTATTTGATCATACCGATATCATTTCCTTTTGCATCATCTGATATAGGGCTGTAATAGAGAACCTTGCCAAGCTGCTACAGACAAAGTTTGATTTAATTCTGACCAGCAGTTTAGGAGGAGATATGTTTAAGTTAAAATGTTGCCAACGGATGACAGACCATATGCCTATACTTATAGCTCACCCTGAATAAAGTTCAGCAAAAAAAAGAACCAAGAAATTCCAATTTTCTAAGTATATAATGGGACATAATTCTGACAAAAATGCATGTCATAGTTTCTTTGTCTACTTACTTAGCTGATGATTATAAACAAGTGTGCAAGTTTAAATCTTTGGCTTTTATAGTTTTCGGAAAAAAACAAACTGACCAAAACAAAAAACTTAACCAACATCCATGCCGACACTGATGACCAGTAATGTCATGACAATACCTCGTACATTTTAAGAAGGTGTGATAACAGCAGGTTACCTCGAAGTAAAACACTCAATCCCTTGGAATTTGAGATACCAAGTTTCAACTGTATATTCATTTAATAAACTTAGACATTAAATCAAAATAAGACTATCTGCAGCATGTGACATCCTACATACACAGTGTAAGATCAGTTTTTCCAGCAACAGTGAAAATACAGATAAACTTCTGTCCAGTATGCAAGAATAACATAATTAACATTTCTGTATGTTGGTACTTACAGCCATATGGAACCTTGACCTTTCTGCAGAATGTACAGATTTAACATAGAACATTTCATTCATCTCTGCCCAGGCAATGTATCTGAAAGTTCAATATAAAGTCACTGTAAATTTATTCAAGGCAAGAAAAAAATATAAGCAGTTGACCTACTGTTTTCTCAGGTCACTTGCCAGAATATTGAGCTACTAGGATTAAGATAATAAATGTACCAGAAAGGTCACACCGGATCTAAGTGATTCAGATTTTCACTTCCGGTTTATTCATTTTTCTGCAAATGGCTAAATTTTAACAATTTACATACACATATTTACATATACAAACATGTACACACATATACACATACATATACACGCATGTACACACATATACATGCATGTACATATACACAAACCTACATTTGTTAAAAGCATTTGGTCATTACATAAATGGCTCAACAATTTCTTTAATAAACATACTACGACATGCTATAACAGTTTACTTTCATAAGCATGTCAATAAAACAAATGTTTGGTCTTTTATAATATTTCACTTTGAGAGATTTTTTCCTTTGTTTACCAAAAAACCTACATGGAAAAAGATAATGAAATTCATCACCTATTGAGGAATTACATTGTGTATATTTTCTCAAACTGAAGTCTACACCATGTCAAGATCCAGTTTCTACAGCAAATTTATGGTTTCTTGTTCTAAACCTTATCATGTATCTAAATAACTTTGAGTGTGTGTTTACGTTATACTTCTCAAACTCCCTCATGTTAATGTTTAAACAATTTATAATTTCTACATTTACTAAAGTTTCTAAACTTGAATACCATTGGTTTAAAATAGATCTGATAGTTTTTGTTTGACTGCTGCAATCAGCCATTTTGAATTTGGAAACATGTGTATTCCAAACATTGTTCAATCCACATTTGAAAAGTAAACCGTTACGCATTTTATCCATTGAAATCTACTATTTCGCTGTATCTTTGCAAAGTTACACTATAAAGTGCAAAATTATACATAACATGTGTCAATCAAAACTCTTATGTAACTCTGAATTTATCCAAAATGAAATTAATCTTGTCTCAATATCTAATGAGAGTGGTTTTTGATATAGAAATCTAAAACGTTTGTTCAGTTTTGAAGTAGCGAAGTTTCGGATTATAAGGGTATTTCTGTTTAGATCGTTTTTTGGATAACAGGGGTTTGGATATGGTTTCACTGTACTTTCTGACTTACATCACTGTTAACCTTCAATCTATTGACCCCATATGCCTCCCCATTCAACAAAAAAAAACTAGTTGTTACAGGAGTGACGAATAATACCCCCACAATATGGCCTTGTCATAGAATTAAGCCAATGTCAAAGCTGAACTTGCTTGACCTTTGACCTACTGATCTCAAAATCAATAGAGGTCATCTGCTGGTCATGATCAACCTCCCTATGAAGTTTCATGATCCTCGGCCCAAGGGTTCTCAAGTTATTGTCCGGAAAAGGTTTAAATGACCTTTGACCTTTGGAACCCAAAATAATTTAGGGTCATCTGCCGGTCATGACCAACCTCCCTATTAAATTTTGTGATCCTAGTCCCAAGCATTATGAAGTTATTGTCCGAAAACCGTTTAAGTGTTCCGGATCACTGTGACCTTGACCTGTGACCTGCTGACCTCAAAATCATTAGGGGTCATCTGCTGGTCATAACCAACCTCGCCATCAATTTTCATGATCCTAGGCCCAAACGTTCACAAGTTATCATCCGGAAACCATTTAACTGTTTCGTGTTATTGTGACCTTGACTTTTGACCTACTAATCTCAAAGTCGAACATGACCTGTATTTAATCATGTTACACCAGTGTACAAAAATTTAAGATCCTAGACCCAAGCATTCTCAAGTTATCATCTGGAAACCATTTAACTGTTACGAGTCACTGTGACCTTGACCTTTGACCTAAGACCTCAAAGTCGAACTTGACCTGTATTTCATGATGTTACACCTGTGTACCAAAATATATGATCACAGGCCCAAGCGTTCTCAAGTTATCATCCGGAAACTGTTTAACTATTCAGCGTCACTGTGACCTTGACCTTTGACCTATTGACCCCAAATTCGAACTTGACCTGTATTTTCTGATTTTACACCTGTGTACCAAAAATTATTTAAATCAGTCAAGCCTTTCATGAGTTATCATCCGGAAACCACAAAAACCAACGGACCGACCGACCGACCGCCAAGCTCACTCCTATATACCCCCCCCCCCCCCCCCCCACCAACTTTGTTTTGTGGGGGTATAATAACTTAAACAAGAGAAACAATATTCATCTTCCACTTTTGATACTTAGTTTGTAAGTGAAAATGTAGATGGATGGACAGATGGATAACAATGGAAGAAGATGAACACAGTAAGACTTCTAGATTAAATCCATTTGCCATATACCAGACCGCTAGACTGTTTTCCTGATAACACTTAGCAATTATCATTCCAAAAACTTCCTTCTTCTTTTCTTTTCATGACAATGAAAGACTAAACTCAATCTTGTACTTACTTGAATTTGACAGCATGTGATAGATATATTTCCCGTATAAGCTGTCCAGTGTTCAGGTCATATTGTACAAGGCTTTCCCCCATCTCACGGGCTTTTAGTGCAATCAGACATGCTCTGTTGTCAACCTCATGAAACTTATCCTATCATTATAAAAATTCATTTAAATAATGTATCTATCAAAAGCTTACTTTTTACCACACACTACTAGTAGTACATTAAATGTTACTGAAATGCCATGATTTTAATTACTTTTAAGGGAAAAATTTAAGGCTTATGCAAAGGTTAAACATTATGCAATTTGACAGTCCTATATTTTGCAACATTCTGGTAATTCAAAAATATGTGATTTTCCAATGTATATCCAAGACTGCTGCTTTAAAAGGCATTTTTTAAGCAATCAAATATCTAGGACTGCTCTCTGTAAAACACAAGTCTCCCAAAACAGCTTTATTTACATTGAAAGGTGAACAGATATATTATGCAATATCTAGTCATATCACAACAACATGTGTTTGGAAAGAGACTGAAATTAACTGAACTAGATGTGTGTCCATAGGAAACAGAACCACTCCCCCCTCCCCCATTCCGCCCTCTCCTCCAGAGCCATAACTCTGGTCTGGCTGAGTGAAATCTCAAACAAATCACCAGGTGCACAACTTCACAGTCATGCTGATTAATATTTCTGTAATGTTTCATAATCCTAGGTAAAATACTTTTTGAGATATATGCTACACAAACTGTTAGGACCTTTTTATGCTAAGTCAAGGGATATAACTCTCTTCTGGCTTTATAAAATCTCAATTAAAACACCAGGTGCAAAACTTCACATGCAGAATGACAATCCTGTGAAGTTTGATGACTCTGGGTTTAAAATTTTTGAGATATGCATAATACTAAAACTATATAACAAGTCTGGCTGATATATAATCTGCAGTTTCCTAGGTAAAGCATAAACAAAATTTTATGGACAACAAAAACACTTATACTATGCAGAACTAAGATTAATAATGAAGGAGTTTGAGCAGTTCTGTTCAAATCTACTCAGTGGATGCAGATCAATAGTCACGACAAAACAAAGTTTACATATTTGGTATTTCAAAAGCTCATAATTCATAAAATTCATTTGAATGTCAAATTCATACCAGTCTCAGAGATTTCATCTTCCTATTCTTGAAACAGTCAAGTTAAAAACAAAACAATGCTGAAAATGGGGGGATGGGGCAGGGTGATGCATGCTTGGGGTGGTGGGCATGACTGGGTGGAGTGAGGTGGGGGAATGGTACAACTTTGCATGTTGATAAATATTCATGGAAGGTTTGAAAAAAATAATAAAAAGGAATGAAAAATTATCTTTTTTTTTTTTTTTTTTTTTTTTTTTTTTTTGGGGGGGGGGGGGGGGGTGTTACCAAGGCAAGGTGGTGACCAGGTGTGGGTACACAACCTCACATGTTTATAATAATTGTTCATGGAAAATAATGAATGATATTTAATGAAATTCTACCAATATGTTGGTTTGTTATGTACAAATCTGTAGATTTTTAAACTATTAAAGGGCAATAACTCTAAGGAAAATTGACCAATTAAAAAAAAAAATGACAGGCATCATCGAAGAATGTTGGTTCATATTTATTTCAAGTTTCATGAAATTCTACCAGCTTGTCACTGAGAAATTGCTGCAGACGTGGATTTTTCATTAAATCAAGGGCAATAACTCTAAGGGAAATTGACCAATCAAAAAAAAACTTGACGGGCATCATCGCAGTATGTTGGTGCATGTTTATTTCAAGTTTTATGAAATTCTACATGATAGTTACTGAGAAATGGCTGCGGACGGACATTTTTGGGCATTTTTCATTAAATCAAGGGCAATTACTCAAGGAAAATTGACCAATCAAAAAAATGCTTGACAGGCATCATTGCAGTATGTTGGTTCATGTTTATTTCAAGTTTCATGAAATTCTACTGGCTAGTTACTGAGATATGGCTGCGGACGGACGCACTGACGGACAAAGCCATTTCAATACCCCTCTCCCGCTTTCATCGGCAGGGGATAACAAGGAGCTGCGTTCAATAAACGCTTGATGCCCCCAGTGGCATCCTTGTCTATACAAAGCAACCTAAGTTCAAAACGAGGTCAAGTTCAAGGTCAAGGTCAAACTGAGGTCAGGTGATGTCTGAAGATGAGGAATGGTCACAGGTTACACCTGCATTAGTATCAAGTCATTCTAGTTAGGGGTATTGGTGCTAGACGAAACAGTCCCATTTGGTTAACCTCTTACGGGCGGACGAACGGATGGACAGGACAATCACTATATGCCTCCTGCATCAGTAGATGCCAGGGGCATAAAAAGAGCCTTGGTACTGAAGTTTCAATTAAAGTTTAGTTGAAACAAGTGAATGAAGTATTGCCATGCAATACAAAGTCCCCTACTGGAAGGCACCTAATTTTCTCTACTGCAGTATAGCATAATGAACTGATATCTGTCAATGATGTATAAACAATATTGTACTATATATACAGTATTTTATAAACAAAAGACTTGGATTAAAATTTGTATATATAAAACCCAAAAGTTGTTTTCATATAGCATTTTTGGCCGATTATCAAAAAGGAAACGTTATTAATAGTAAAAAAAAAAAACATCCATATCCATCTCTTTACCTTGACCTTTGAGCTAGGGGTCTGAAAGTTGTGCATGACACATTGTCTCATTATGAGGTACATCTGTGCCAAGTAATATTAAAATCCCTTCATGGATGACAGAGTTATGGACCGGACAGGAAAAAAGCTCTGTTGACCTTTGACCTCAAATTGTGACCTTGATTTCTGGTACTTTTACCGGTGCTTGAAAAATCCATCTTACACCCTGGGTGTAAGATGACTCAGGTGCTGTAAATGACGTATTACAAACTACATATATGTAGGAGATTTATGTAGTAATTTATATTTTATTTCAAAAAACGGAATAAAAATCCAATACCTTGACAGTTCCTCTTTGCTCCTGATAGTATATTTCTCTATTCAATAAACATTATTTTAACAAAAATTCGTAACGTTTCGCTGCAACTGATAAAACAAAACTCGAACTAAACATTGTTATTTGTCTTTGAAATGTCATGACGTCTTTCTTGTTTACGGACGTTGGTTTTTCATGCTTTGTTTAAATATGCTGCTATAAGAAATAGTTCTAAAAAGAAACCGTTCAATTGATTTCATTATCATTATCATTTCTTGAATATGGTATGTAAGAAAAAGATTCTATCACCAGTTGTAGCTGCAGATGGGAATATCCGGCTCTCAGGTAACTGTTTATGTGGTAACTCAGCAGAGCCTGGTTACCGCCTAAACAGTTACCCTTGAAGCCGGAAATTCCCATCTGCACCTACAACCAGTGAAAGAATCTTAGACTTATATCATAAGGCAGGATACTGAGTTATGACTTTTCATATTTACAATTCTTCTTTAAACAACACTATATTCATCTGGAAGCATGCCCCTTAAAATGCAGGTTTCACACAGTTAGACCTGCAAAAGAGTAGTCGTAGGTTTGATAGAGAAAAACAATACTTAATATTTTCCTTACATGGTAACATTTGTAGATGAGAGCATCCTCTAACTTTGTCCTGTTGTAATTGTCAGATCTAGGCATCCTGTATGATACATGTGGTCCACCATTTATGCCGTACCTGTATCATAAATACAAACTGAACATTGCAGGTCAAGGTATCATGTACGATACATGTAGTCCACTATTAATGTCATACATACATCATACACAAACTGTACATGACACAGTCTAGGTATCATGTACGATAAATGTTGTCCACCATTAACCCTTATCATGCTGAACACAACTGATTCTGCCTTCGCGACCAGTGCAGATCACGACCAGCCTGCATGTCCATGCAGTCAGATCATGATCTGCACTGTTGCCATTCAGTCAATATCATTTTAGTATGCACCCCTTTTAACTGTTAATGGTGCTGTCCAATGAAAGATGGACAAGTTCATTATAGAAATTTGGCAGGGTAAGGGTTAATATCATACCTACATCATATATGTATACTGAACATGACAGATCTAGGAATCGTGTATAATACATGTTGTCCACTATTAATGTCATACCTACATCATAAGTACAAATTCAGTGTTTTTTTCCCACCAATTTGGGAATGAGGCCGGGGCCTTTACAATTGGGAAAAATGCATCGGAAAATGCCTAAATTGGGAATTGTTAAAAGTCATATCTTCTGTTAAAATGTAACATTTATGAGAGAAAATGGCCATTTTTATAATTTATCATTATGCATTAATTTAGAAAACTGTCTTGTGTTTCAAATGTTTATGGTTTTAGTCTTGTTTGAAAAAGTTGGAAAAAAAGAAAATATATTTAACTTTGGGAATTTTAGCCTTGAATTTGGGAAAAAAACATACTATTTGCCATTGGGATTGGGGCACTATTTCGGCCCCAAATTGGCTAGAAAAAAACCCACTGAAATTATACAGGATGGATCTAGGAATCATGTATTGTATATGTTGTCTAAAATTAATCCCATACCTACATCATAAATATAAATTATACAGGATGGATCTAGAAATCATGTATGATACATGTTGTCCGCCATTAATGCCATACCTACATCAACATGTACACTGAGAGCTAGGTTTCATGTATGGCACATGTTGCCCAACATCAATGTCACACCTACATGACAAATAGAACCTATACATGGCAAATCAAGGTATACTGTACAATACAAGCTGTCCAACATCAATGTCACACCTACATGACAAATAGTACCTATACATGGCAAATCAAGGTATACTACTGTACAATACAAGCTGTCCAACATCAATGTCACACCTACATGACAAATAGAACCTATACATGGCAAATCAAGGTATACTACTGTACAATACAAGCTGTCCAACATCAATGTCACACCTACATGACAAATAGTACCTATACATGGCAAATCAAGGTATACTACTGTACAATACAAGCTGTCCAACATCAATGTCACACCTACATGACAAATAGTACCTATACATGGCAAATCAAGGTATACTACTGTACAATACAAGCTGTCCAACATCAATGTCACACCTACATGACAAATAGAACCTATACATGGCAAATCAAGGTATACTGTACAATACAAGCTGTCCAACATCAATGTCACACCTACATGACAAATAGAACCTATACATGGCAAATCAAGGTATACTGTACAATACAAGCTGTCCAACATTAATGTCATACCTATATCATTCACAAGTACAAATAACAAACCTTAAACTTGGGCCCTGTTATATATCAAACTTTTGCTAGGTAAAATCACAGACTCAGTTATCAAAGTATCATTAAAATTTTAAACTCTTACACAAATTTGCACTACCTTCAAGTAGACTTATACTCCAGTTCTTGCTACATCGAAGTTGTTACATTCAAATTTTAGTTACCTCAAATGTGTTTCCTTCCAATACTCTCTACCTTACAGTTCTTTTAAAAGAATTTCTTCTACAACTATTACTAATGACTGCTGGACACTACATAATCACAACAGCTCACTTAGATCAGCTAAAAACACATACCGGTACAACATAATGTTCACAAAGTAAAAACAGTTACTGCATAATTATTCTCAAAGCTTTGATTGATTTAATTAGAACTTACCCATACTGACATTCTCTGTAATTGTCAGAAAACAATCTTCCGCTGAAATGAATGAAAACAAATAAATTTGCTATATTGATTCATTGGAGAAAAACGTAAGTAATTCAAGAGCAATAGCTTTTTAGGTTAATTTGCACAACATATTTTTTCATAGCTTCCTTCTATCACATGTCTACATTAGCATTTTATTCTGAAACTAATGTGACAAAATTACTTTACAGTTTGAAATTACTCTGCCTTGCTAAGTTGCATGTGTGGTAAGTAACCAGTATCTTCCAATCAAATTCATAATTCATTCTAGTTTGTGTAACATGTTGGTGCTTTTTAGGTTTTTTTTTCATGCAAGTCAGTTTAGAGTCTGATATTTTAAATACTTGTTTTGGTTAATTTTGAAGCAAATATGTATGGAAGAGAGATTTATATATTTTATAACTAGAAAACTGAAATATAGAAGCTATTTATATGTCTTCTTTCAAAAGATTTCTTATTACCTCTCATAGCAGAATACTTTGTTTGACTTCCTACTGCTTATTTTTCTATATACACGGTTACCCTGAAAAAGATATTCAAAATATGCAATATTGCTTAAATGTAATAAATGAAATAGGCCAAGCTGAAACAGACTTTTGTTAAAGTAATCTCAAGTAAAATGGAAGTGTTGTATAAATCACTTTGAACAAAACAGTTCAAATGCGAAAAAAAAGCAAACTAATATTCTCCCACAAAATCAACCTTACAAAACTTGAAATATGAACTGTGACTGAGTACATGTGACCTTCCTAAGATCTGTACACAAAGTACAAATCTGAGCAAAGCCATACAAAGCTTATTCTAACCAAGTTTGGTTAATGTGTACTGAGTGGTTCATACGGTGTTTAAAAGTTTTCAATTTTGACCTCTGGGGGCCCATAATTGCAGTTTAAAAAAATAATTTGTACAAAATTTAGAAAGGATCATACAAAGGTATTTCTACCCAATTTCAATAAACATCAATCATCTAGACAGGAACTTCTCCTACATTGAGAGACTTTCTCTCAATCTTAAACAATGCCTCTGATTTTAAAGACAAAACATCTTTCATTCTAAAGACTTAAATAAGCAAAAGAAATGAAAATGACTGAAAGAATAATTTTATCATTTATAAATTCTAGAATGTGAAAATAAATTTCAATGGCTGAAAACTATCTTTTATGAAATACAAAGTCCAAATAATTGGGGAATTTTATCTAAGTATTATAATCCTAAAGCAAACTTTTATGAAAAAGTTGTTTCTTGTCAAGCTTACTTAAAATAGCCGGTTGTTCAAATACGAAAATAATACCCCATTATTGAAATGCTTTTTAATTTAAACTTTGTTTTTTGAGCTCTTTATTTTGATTGAAAGACATTTTGTCCAATTTTTTAATCAAAAGAATGTACGTTAATCAGGAGAAATCCAACCTCATCTCAGGATACATAAGAAAAAGTCAACTATTTTTTATAGCTTATAGATGGAAAACACATACCACTGTGATGGCCCTAAATTTAGCATTAACCACAGGAAAGATAACATGCAAACACTAGTCAAAATAATTCAACGTTCAGATTGTTTTATATTTGTGACAGGGCAATCTAAATGTCACTTTGAAGGACCGAAATAATGGAGGATAAATCACAGTACACAGCTGTGTAAAGTTATTGGTTTTATCGCTTGCGCATACTGGCATGTAGACACGGTAAATGTTAACTGTGTACAGAACATACAAAGGTAATTTTGGATATTATTTGATAATTTTTACATAAATCAAAGAGGAATTGAATCCCCTTTCGATACATGTAAGTTTTATATGAATTTATGGCCAATTAGTGACATAATCGGCATTTAAACCTATAGCATGTAAAGCGTCGGCAGCGATGAAAATTTCATCAGAAATTGCTTCCACTATTTTGGTCTTTCGAGTGTTTGATGCAAGTGGGAATATTGCCCATATGAAAAAAAAAATCTCAATATTTCCTAGGACTGTGTCAAATTTGTTGGACTATTACAAACACTTGATTCACAATTTCAAAAAAATGTGTGCACAAAAAAGCACAAATGCTCACACCAGATTACTGTTGCATAGGGTGTATTTTAAATACGGTATGATATCTACGGCATAAAAGGGTGCAGACTGGAAACTATATATAGACTATTTTCCAAAGTGAAAGCACCTTTAATTTGTATTTGAATGGAGCTAAAATTTCAATCTTAATTTTTCACTGAATGGCTTTGTTACCTTAGAAAAATGGGGGAATCTTCCTTTGTAATAAATGAATAAGTCATATTAAAATATTAAAACCAAATCTATGTAGATCTAGCAGAAAAAAAAATCAATAAGCTGTGGTCACTTTTGAATAAAAACCGGAAAAAAGTTGTTGCAGGTCAAAATCTCGGACATGGTTTTGACAACCATAAAAATTCATCATTAGATTTTATGTTCAAAAACACAATGACTTTGTCATTCATACACATATAAGAGCCCAAAACATGTTTTTCATTGTGTATTTCAAAACTGCAAAGAGGTGGTGGCTGTTGCTATTAAAATTAAATTTTGACAGCTTTGAAACATGCTTCATTTAACTTTTGAAAAACATTTATTTTTGTTACCTTGCAGATCAAGGTTTTCACCATACAAAAGTCTTTCCGCATGCAATGGTTACTGTGTAATTCTCTGTTTCTAAGTCTGTATATGATGCAGGAGCTCATTATGAATATTTCTCAATGCAAATGCATGCAAAAGGCGACGTTTAAACTAAGGGAGGTAACCACTTCAATCTCACTTACACAATTTGTGTATTCTCATTAGATGACTAGAGCGCCAATTTTAAGGAAAACTCTACACTTTACAGTATTAGGAGGTTATTTTAGATTCCAGACTTTCAATGACTCTCTTACAAAAGTATAAAGATTGCGTGCGGTCTGCGGGCGAACTTTCAATAAAGTCGGATGTACTCGACGAACTTAATTCGCTTTTAAAAGCAAGAAGCGAAGCAAGACCATTTTATTAAATTAAGAATTATAATTAACTTCATACGTTCTGATTTAGACAAAAGAAGGCATTTTTAGCATTTAATGAATGATACTCATCGTCGGATAGCCACGGGTGCCTTATTACGCTACTCTACTTGTAGATAGGTAAAGCGTCCGCTTCGAGAGCGGGAGGTCGTGGGTTCGATCCCTGGCCGCGTCATACCAGAGACGTAATAAATGGTACAAACAGCTTCCTCGCTTGGCGCTCAGCATTAAGAGGATAGTGCTAGGACTGGTCAGCCCGGTGTCAGTATAATGTGACTGGATGGGATATCATGCCACGTGTCTACGGCGTGATATTCCAGTGAGGCAGCACTATAAAGTCGGGCATTGTGCTCACTGCTACAAGTAGACACCGTCGTTTATATGACTGAAAAATTGTTGAAAAAGACGTTAAATCCGAACACACACACACTACATGTAGATAAGTCACTCATGGGTATACGATGATGTTAGTATGAAACTTACTTCTTTCAACAACACGCCATTTTAAGTTCTTGTCACTCTCACTGTACGTTTATCACGGAATATATTCTTTGCGTTCTGATGCCGGTTCCTTTCCGCCTACACATTCTCTCAGAACAACTCACCATCAGATGATCAAATCCAGTGTGTCAGGTACCGCACGTATAGCGTTGGCACATCGATTCACACAAAGGCCATTCTTAGTATTTTCTTGCCGATTTGAAATAAAAACATATTACTAATTTTATCCAAAACACCATTGACAGAAATAGCACTTGGTATACCTTGCCCTGAGAGAAATGTCACTACACAAGCTTTCTGTGAATCGATGTGCCAACGCTATACGTGCGGTACCTGACTTTTCTTCTCTATATTTTTTTTTTCGAGTTTTCACCCCTATTTACATTTTACTGTGTTTAAACACTGCAATGGCGATACGATGTTTGATACGGACAATGTCTTGCCAGGGTAGAACCAGTAATGTCTAAGTAGGGGATCGCGATGGAATCGCGATGGTGCGATGGTACGATGGTGAAATGTCGATGTAATATCGCGTTTTCATCACCGTACCATCGCGTTTTCACCATCGCACCATCATGCCATCGCGTTTTCATCATCGTACCATCGTGCCATCGCGTTTTCATCATCGTACCATCGCGTTTTCACCATCGTGCCATCGCGTTATCATCATCGTACTATCGTGGTTTCACCATCGTACCATCGCGTTTTCACCATCGTACCATCGCGTTTTTCACCATCGTGCCATCGCGTTATCATCATCGTACCATCGTGGTTTCACCATCGTGCCATCGCGTTTTCACCATCGTACTATCGCGTTTTCACCAACGTACCACCGCCTTCTGGTTAGAAATGCGTAGTCACGTACACTTGTATTTTTGTCAACAATAGATGAATGTATCTCAATGTATTTTGTGAAACGAAATTTACCATTAGATTCTGATGTTTTGCAAAATGTTTTACAAAATGTTCAGTGCTCAGTTCATTAAAACTAAAATCTTCAAAGCCACGTCCTTTGTATTTTATGTATGCATGAAAATAAATAAAAAGCTGATGGTATTATTCAAACTCAGCTTATTCATGTTAAGATGTAAAAGGTAGATAGTGCAATGTGAAAATGAGATTGTATCTAGCTTGTATTTCACTGACACATATACTATACGACTGCGCTTTCTTTAACCATATTATGTTCAAATACATTCATAAGTTTTAGAGATACAGTTCTTTACCTCATACAGTTAAACAATTTAACAATAACCATTCAAACATTTAACAAACACAAAAAATATTTGACGTTTTTCTTCCGCCACTACACTTTTGTTCAGTTCTTTTTAACTTCAGGTCAAGGCCACGTTTAAGGGTCAAAGGTCATATGAATGTGTTTCGTGTTCGCTCTGTAACTCACGTCCGTGCAGGCTGATCTTGGTCTGCACTGGCTGCATTTTGGTCGGTATCAAATAAGTGGTTTTGGAGACTGGTAGAACTTGTTGTGAAGTAACAATGCGAAATTACGGTTTTGGAACATGGTTTAGATTTCTGGGGGAGAAATTTTGTTTCTACGGAAACACTAGAAACATATTCAATGATGATGTAATTGAATATCACATTTTTGATGCGTGAAGTCCGTGCAAAAACGAAGCATGGAATGAAACATGTAACAGGTCTTGTCTATACGACTTAAACATCGAAAATGAATTATATGACTTTTGATGTTGGTTTATTTCGTTCTCTCGAACTCCTCAGCAATCATGGGAAGAATTTCTGTACACGGGAAATTGTAACGTTTCTAGCAAACTCCGGGTATTAGGAACACTGCCAAAACCGGAGTTTGTTGTGATATATATATACATTATGGAAAGCCGGTGTGCCATGCTTACTGCCAAATGCTAAATGAAAATTATTTAATGCTAAATGCCAAATACTTAATGTTAATTGCTACATACCAAATGTTATATGCCGTATACTTAATGTTAAATGCCAAAATAGCTAGGCTAGTGCTTATTACCAAATGATAAAGGCTAATCATTAAATTCTTTAACTTTATGAATTAATGGTCTGTACCTCTTAAACTAATGAATGTAACCTTTAGTTATGCGAAAACGTATGTCCTACCAGTCAGATTTGAAGCAATAAATTGTTCTACCGGTCATAGGAACATGGGACCCAAACCGACTCTACTCTAAAATGTTTAGAAAAAAAAAGTTTTCTTATAAAGACAAAGTTAGCGAACAAAGGCCAAAGACTATTTAAAGGATGCATTCATACACTGATATAATCCGCTCTTTAGTTTAATAACCACTTAGCAATAAGCATTTGGCATTTATTGTTTCGGAATATCGCATTAACAATTAGCATTTATCGCTTGACGGTTACCATTTGACAATCAATATCTGACATTAAGCATTTGGCAAATAACATTTTGCACTTACTGTTTGGCATTAGCATCTGGCAATTAGCATGGCGCACCGGTCTTCCATGTTGATGTTTAGCATATTGCCAACTACCATGGAGCACCGACTTTCCATAAATGATTGTCCAGATGAGTTCGCTATGACCGGAGTTTACTGCAGTCCATACAAAACGCAATCAATACAAACTGAAAGACCCATTTTGTATTTATTTTCAATTATAAATTTTCTGGAGTCTTCACAATAAAAATAGTTATCACCCTTGATAGAGAAGAAGTCCAGAAAAGGACGTCCAGATATCTGGGTTGCTAAAAATACCATCGTCAGCTAAATAATTCTGCACGGCAACATCGTCTCCCTTTTGTAGATGAACAATAACAGCTTGACTTCCTTGGTCAAATCGAGCATCTGTACCACGCGCGTATGCTGTAACCTTTTTAACTCCGTTTACGACTATTTGGCACCAAATTTCACGATTACTTTCAGCCATAACTGACGTATAGAAAAGGTATGTACCAGTGACTGGGGCTAAAAAGACGCCATGATGGGGATTGTAGGCATTTCCTACATTAGTTTCCACGTGGTCGAATACAATGTTCTGATGCTCTCCTGCATGTAGAATACTATGGGAGAGCCCGGCGGTGAACGCAACGTGCACTCCGTCCCCAGCTCGACGTATTCTGTTTTCTGAAGAAAAGATACGATGTGTACGAAAAAAAAAAAACGTATACTTGTTAAATTATGTCATAATGTTGTTGGTTAACATTTTGTTAAAAGTTGTTTTCTTTGTTCGAGAACAATGACTCTACAACCATTGAACTAAAGTATGGATGGACCTATAAGCTGCATTTTACCAATGATGAATAGTGATTAGAGACGTCATATAAAAATAGGCAATAATGTTAAGAAAATATCCCCCTTGTCAGCTTCAGTATATTCTTCATGCAACAGTTAAGTGATCATATTCGAATGTGGTTAAAATAGTGTAAAAGTTCATGAGTTTAAAAGAAACATTTAGGTATGCATGTAATAGAAAAAAAAATGCATACCTTGATGTATTCTTGATAGTTTACTGGAATTAGACACACTATTCTGGTGATAATCCGGTTTGTTTGTCACTTTCTGCGAACAAATCTGGGTCAATTTTGACACTTGCAGATCTTTTTCTATAATCTGGCGACGCATGCGTGTCATCTCCTGCTTTTGATTGGCCAGTTCCAGCTTTAGCGCATCGATTTGGTGCTGTTGGCTCCTGTCGCGTGCTTCAATAATATTAACGCGTGCAAGAAGTTGGCGAGTGAGCGCGTCTCCTGACAACTGCGTCTCTTGTTCGCTTGAGATAGCAGATGCAGTACCAGACGTTACTATCCAGACAAAAATTGAGATAATACGTTTCATGTTCATATGCCTACTGCTCCTACTGTTTTGTCAAACTGTGAATGACATTAAGACTTAGATTGTAGGTAGGGAACTTAGTTCATTTACAGATATACTCTTATCTCTATGTCTACATTTATTGCTAATTGATGAAACACCGTGTCTTATCAGTGAGATGATTATAATCGATATCACTCACAGCATATCACTAACAGCATATCACTCACAGCACAGCATATCACTCACAGCATATCACTCACAGCACATCATACCACTCACTGTGAGTGATATAGCACATCACCTTGAACATCTATGTTAATTTCTCATTTTTCGTGTAAAACGGGATGGAAATTATAGTCCCGCTTTGATCTTTATAGTATATTTCTCGATTTAAATAACTTTACTAAACGAAAATTTTATAAGGTTATGCTACAAATAACAAGAGCTGTCTGTAAGACAGGCAATGCTAATGGAATAATACCCTAAATGTTAAAATATCAATAGAGTTTCAATCGAGTATCTGCATTAGTTTTGGAGATAGTAACTTGCATGCAGAACTTTACCCAGAAGTTTTTAAGTTCAAAAGGCGACATCATTTTGAAAAATTTATGTCAGAGTTATGGGACTTGATGCTATGACCAAGTTTCAATTTAATATTTGCATTAGTTTTTGAGATAGTTACTTGTATGCAGAACTTTAACCTGGATTTCCTAAGGCAAAAATGCATGTCAGAGTTTTGGGACTTGATACTATTACCTAGTTTTATAACCCCGAAAACACATATGAAGTTTCAGTTCAATATCTGCATTAGTTTTGGAGATAGTAACTGGCATGCAAAACTTTTACCAGGATTTTCCCAAAAGGGGGCATAATTTGGTCAAAATACATGTCAGAGTTATGGGGCTTGACCCAGTGAGGTTGGTAATTGACCTAGAAAAAAAGAAGTTTCAAAAGCTATATGCCTTTAATTGATAGCTATACGTACTTGCATTCAACGACGCTGACGCCAGGGTGAGTAGAATAGCTCGGACTATTCTTCGAATAGTCAAGGAGCTAATAAAATGAAACGGAGCCTTATGTCGTGTACATCTTTGTTACCACGTTTTAACGTCTGACGTCATGCTCGTCTCTGTTCGCCCTGAGATTTAAAGTCGCAAGATGCGTATTTCAAAAGCATAAGACAAACAGAAAATGTGTTCGTTTTTCGTGTATATGGAATATATATCGTCCTGAAGTGGGATATTTTCCATATTCACTCGAAACAAACAAACTTCCTCTATATACTATCTCAATTTTCTAAACTGACTGAAAAAATAGCATCGTATATTCTGTCCGTTTCTTGTCATAATTTTTGTTCGGTTTTAAGCCACACCGATACAATTTAGGTCGTTGTTTGTGTGACATTTTAGAACTAGGCTGATGTCGTTAAATAACTACAGTTAAACCTGTGCTTAGCAACCAGTCAAGGGAGTGACACAATCTGGCTGCTTAAGACAGGTGGTCACTTAATATAAGTTGAAATAAGAACAACATTTTCAATTTGAGAAGTTAGCTGCATAGCAGCTTAATGTTGTTTAGTACAGGCGGCCACTAAGATTTCAATATCTTATTGACAACAAATTTTCTAAACGTTCATGAAATTTCTCATAGTGTACTATTTATAACTTAAAAGACATTGCCAAAAGGTTAGTTTCGTTTAATGTATAAGATACAACACCATCTCTACTGTTAATGTTTCCTACCTGCATAACAACGTCACCATCTCTGATGACAGTGAAACATTTTCAAGAATTGCATGAATACTGTACCAAAATATATAATAACATTTAATCACATGGAATTTCTGCGAGTCTTTTTACACAGTTTCCTTGTGTTTGTACAAATAATTATTATTTCATCGTCGATTCTCATGTTGGATTAGAACTATTAACTGTTAAACTTTTATTTTACTCTCTACTAGTATGTCAAAATGTAATAAAACGGTCAAAACCTTTTAACATTTTTAAGTAAGTTAACAGAATATAACTCTCTTAAATACAAAATAAGTAGGGGAGACCGGGGATAATTGTTACATTTTTCATATTTTATAGTGTATCGGATGAATTATTTAACCGATTTTGTCCAGCTTATTATCTTTGTAAAGCTCAATCATTGCAATTTTCAAATTTATACTGTTAAATCTAAAACGAAGAATATTTCTATCCGTTAAAGATAGTTGTATCATGTTAGTGAAATGTAACAACTTACCCCACCGTTGGGGTAAATTGTTACAGCGTCTGGGGCAAATTGTTACAATAAGCAATTTTACAAAGAATTTACATTTTTACAACACAACAGTAAGCATACAATGCTTTCCAATCTTTTTATAACATGTGTAACACAGCATTTTCATTTCACCGAGTTGGAAGTTAAACAAAACCTTGCGAATTTCAAACCATTCAAGTCCATACTCTATTTTATCAGCATTTATCAAGCGTGAATTATGCTATACTATTTACTGAAACTGCTTCTTGTATTTCTTTGTATCTATTTGCATGTGTATAGGCAATACAGTATGGTTAAATCAAAACATCTCTTGCATTTCTCCATCATATCCACAATGATGACAAATAGGACGATGTTTACATCTGTTTACATTTTTCTTTTGTCGTGTTGTTTTCTGTTCTTTAGTGTTGAGCACTTGTTTTGCTCACTTTTAGCAAATTTTCCACAGTTTCATGGTGAATTCTTATTATTTTACTATGTTAGCACTCTTTTCGGGCGTATCTGTCAAAAGAGCTCTTTTACATCCTTTCGCCATCCAGCAGTCATTCGAAATTGGCATTTCTTATCTGGAGAAAACGCAGGCCTGTTGTAGTTGTTCGCTACTCTTAGTGCACTATTAGATTTTATTGACGCCACTGTAATGTTCATTTCTATATCTCCGCTGAATACGACATCTTTACAGACAAATTGCTAGGGCTGTGGGTCGTTGGACAAGTGGCGATCCGATCCGATCCGAGAGTCGGGCCTGACACTTCACAGATCGAACCAAGGATCACCAGCAACAATTTATAAGGATACAAAAATGCAAGACTGTTATATTAGTACCATTTTCTTTATGGATTCTAAACTTTGCAGTTCTCATATAGTGTTAAAGTTAATAGATCTGACTTATGTTTCAGTTTTTGCTAATTAATTTATGTCAAGCTTCGCGGGTGGAAGTTCTGTAATGTTTGACCATACTTGCAGAGTGCAGACGAACAATATAATAACATCAGTCATAAGTGTCACAATATTAAGTAGCAGTTTTTCTTTTTTTTATAGGAAAACTTTACTTATGGGAAAGAAATTGCGTATTTTACTTTTTTATTGAAATTAATTTCTTGAATGATAAATGTTAATTCACTGTTTACAGATTTCAAATTAATCTTAGCTGGAAAATAAGACCAATGATAACTCTACCTAAGATATTTGTTTAAATCTGGTTTAGAAACTTATAAGATCTTAGACGTGCAAGAAAATTCATTGAAGATGTTTAATGTGGCTTTAATTTAGTTGTATTGATATAATTTTTCATACTGCATGTATTAATGAAAAAGATCGCGATCCAACGATCTTGACAATGACGAATATCCGTACTCGAACTTTTGGTCGAATTCGTGGATATCCGAGTACTCGGATACTCGTTACAGCCCTACAAATTGCAATAATGTTTGTATCGTCATATGAGCTCTGATGGTTTAAGATGGCAGAGGTGCCAAGGCAGCTACACTAAGTCGACAATATAAGGTAGCGCTTAATATCGTTAGTTACATTTTGGCCATTTGAAAAATCTGTATAGTAACTGGTATGGTCATTTCACTTCATTTACGGTAATATGCGCATGGGGTAGTTGTCATCTCTGCTATTCAATGTAACTACAGCATAGAGCCAACAATGTCCATCCCCATATGCAGCTTCCTGGTTCAATCAGGCATTTACTATAGCAAAAGTAGTGTTCTGGTTTCCCTCGTCTCAAATAAAGATTCTCTTCTTGTGAATCTTCTCTTTGGGGTCAACTGGTAGTATGTACCAACGTGCCCCGCACTAATTGTAACAACATGCCCCGACCCCACACCACGTGACAATATCTTAGGTAGACAACTCAGAGGAAGCATGTAACCTCATGAGATTTTACGATTTTTAGCACAACTCCTTGTTTAGTCCAACAACATTTTTTATAAGTTTTATATATATTTCAAGTATGCACATGAAGCAAAAATGTATGAAAAACTCGAAAATTTACTTACGTGGCCCAAAATCTAGCTTTTTGTTCTGTTTTTCAAATAACTGTCACCAAGTTAAACAACACATCCGTAAAAGATGTCGACTTTTAAAACTAACAAACACGTATAATCTGTGACTTTATATGATGCGTCATCACTTCAATATTTGCCATGTAACAACCTACCCCATGTAACAACTATCCCCGGTCTCCCCTACAGCTACTGCTTTGTTCACAAAATCCGTGACAGTTTTTCGTGAACTTCGTCTTTATTTTGCAAGATTCACATATAAGTTATATATCATTTAAGTATATCCACATGTGGTAGTAGTCCTGAACATTTCTTAATCATGTTTATAATGTTTCTTCAAAAGGTCATGTTTATGGCAAACTATTTCTCTTAGTCGTGAAAACAGATCGAAAAGTATTTTTACAACTACATACATGTTGACATGTTGTTCATATAACCTTAAAGTTTTATAATAAAATCAACAAATAAAGCCAATATTTAAATGGTTGGACAGTCAAAATTACAAATAAAACCGTTTTCCATGATAAATTCAAATTTAATAAGATATTTGAAAAATTAGATAAGTTCCTATCAGCGCCATTATAATTCTTGAAAATGGTGTACAGAATGACTGATAACTGTTGTATAAAAAAAACTTGTTGCAAGAAAGGTGGATCAACCGGTAACGTACATCACTATCAATATTATGGAAACGTCACTTTCTTGTTTTCGGCCTATAATTTCTCATAATTTCATCAAAATAATGCAGCGCATCCATCGAGTTATTATTCAAATAACAGTGCAAATTTCTATTTAACTCTATCAAGCTTTTCTCCCGAGTTCCACTCTCAATTCGGCTCCCAACAACTTCTTTTCCGTATATCCTCTTTGTTTTCTTCAACTTCCAGGCACATTCACTAAACATCATCTCAGACCACTTCACTATAGAGCGCGGGGCGTAATTTCGGAAAATTCGGACAATTGCGTTACCAAACACGTAGTAGATACCATAGCAGACGATACAAAAGGCAACAATACTGCCGCAAGTAATACTTGCGATCTCCCATCCAGCGAGACCACTGTCCTCTTTTTTATCAATATCTTTCTTCTTTTTCTTGGTATCATCAAGAAGCATTGACTCTTTTGGAACAGATTTCTTGAACGGGTCACTAAGGAATAATTTATCGAGTTTGTCCGCTTTTTCTTCATACACTAACTTTGAAAGTTTTTCGGATAAATCAGTCCTTCCTATCTGTCCAAGACGAAATGCCAAGTCATCGAAAGATTGACCCTCGCCGTCTGTGCGGTCCCACTGCAATAATAGTCCAAGGCATGGTTTCTTTGGTTCCTCTGGCTCGTCCGTATCTTTTTCAAGTTCAAATTTGCTTTGGTGAAGAGCGTTCACTAATTTTTGGCACTCTTTTATTTCTAAATGATCAGCGACCATCTGCAGTTGGTGTATATTCAGATCAACAGTACATCTTACCACAATGAACAGAGAAACCACTATAAATAAATAGTCCACCTTCAGTTTCATTTTGGTACTCCGACATGAGATGAACGCTATTTCTAGAGTGACGTCATATAGATATTTGTGATGTATATGACGTCATCACGTTGTAGGTCTAAAAACATGACGTCATATACGTACGGTACCGGGTGTAATATTTCCCCATTTACGTTCGCCTATTTTATTCTTATTCAGGCCAATACATTATTCTTATGACCACCAAGGATGGTAATAGAATGTAGCGCCTTTTTCACAAAATTCACGATTAGGCGTACTTTTGAATCTATCACAACAAAAAGATTTTGCTAGAACGGTATTTCAGCCATTTCATGCCACAAAAAAGTCGAAACATTGCCAACCAGTACATTCTTATGCAACTTTCAGAATATCTTTTAATAGGCTAGATCTAGTATAAAACTATATTTAAACCTATCTAATAAAATCTTTCCTAAACAGAAGCTGGTTTCCAAATTCCAGCTCACCGGATCCATTTTCACGGACATTGTAATACTTTAATGTCAGTTACCATTTTTCGAGCCCCTTACTCAGAGGTGCGGAAGGAGATGTATCTATGAGGAGGGTGGGGGAAATAGTAGAAACGTGTGGGCATCTCATTTCGGATTTACATTGATAACTGTTTTTGCATAGGTTGTTTCTCTTGTCGCCGTTTTTTTAAAATAAATTCCATGCAAATATAGCAGGGTTTGTGCTCTCTAAAACCAAGCCAATATAGCATCGGGATTCTTTGATGTCAGTTTTGAAAGCGATACAGTCATTGTCGTTTAAAATCGAGGAGTCCAACATTTCTACTTGCCCGACCTTGTGGCACGACCTTGTGGCACAGCATGCGCTCAAAAAATTGGACGAAACAGTAAATTCAAGAGAATATTTGTTACAGAGCAGGTGCCATTTTGAATAACGAATTCTGTATTCATTAAATTCTATGGTATTCTTGATAGTAAATTAAGAGTCTTCATCTTTATGCTATGGGTTATATTGACTTGCTCATGTCGGTCGTTATACCTATTGGTTTCCAGTCAACAACTGGACATGTTGGCGTATTGTTAATTTCGCACGATTAGTGCCCGAGGTTGTTAGATGACCCTATATATCTAGTTTTGGGGGTTTAGCAGTTCAAGCGTCAAGGTCACATTGACCTAGATGCTGAACACGATTTCTTAACACTTAGACATTAAGCCGCCACACTTATTAAGATGATTGCCTAAGGTCAGTTGATGGGAGGACAGTAGGTAAAATATATAAGCCTCGGTAACCTTCAGGCTGAAATTGTTTTCCGAACGTTCTGTTATACAGACTCTAAAGGTCAAAGGATGACTGCTTAGATCAGCAGGTCATCCCTATTGCAGAAAATTGTATCCGCTCGAAAACTGGAGAACACTTCTGCTTAATAGCAATGGTACTTAATTTGATGTAGTAATGGAAACTCCTGATGTTTTGGGAGTCACGGTCATTTAGAGACTAGATCTATAAATGGTTTCCGACCAAAAAAGGAAAAATGTTTATGTCTACGGCCGCCCAAGTTGACAGACTGATTGCCTGTGGTCAGTGGATGACATAGCTCTATTATGTTGCGAGTGAATATGCAAAATGTGAAGATCACACTGAATTTGAGGCTGGAAACGGTTTCCCGTCAATCAGAACGCTTGAAACTTCGTTAGGTGGTCAGTATATGTTATGGGAGTCCTTACACCAAAGTGTCCTTTAGACTAAATACGATTTCTGATCAGTAACTGGTCGTCAAACTTCACAGGCTGACTGCTTGTGGAATGTACTTTTCCTCTTCGAGGGGTTATTAGATCAAAGGTCAAAGCAATCACATATTTGGGAATGAAAATTACTTACCCAATTACTGTGGTCATTATGGGGAAATATGTATTTTACAAACAGTTCTTGTTTAAGAAGTTCCAACTTATTTTAACTTTATGTTAAAAACAAACCTTGACAGATGCATAATACATTTATTATACTATATCACAATCAACAGGTATTCATTCAGAATGAATTTCAAATTTCTGCAACAATAAATGACAATATACACAATTTGAACAAGCAAAATAAAATAGCACAAAAAGTGAAGATAGTGTAGTGAAAGAAATACAGCTGATTTCAATATAGTTATGTTTTAAAACTAACAAGTGTAATATTTCTACAAAGTTGTATTATAACTACATTTCGTATATTGTTTATTGTTTTAGCAATAAATTTCTCCTGGTCCCGTGTTAACAAAACATTTTTTGGTCTCAGCTGAGTTTGTGTCTGAAATTTTAATATCAATTTTACTAAAACATCAAGGTTAAATTCCAACTGAGAGTGACCATCAATACTGAATAGCCACTTGAAAATTGTTATTAACTTAATATTTAGTTTTAAACATGCTTAGTATTTAGATATAAATGACAAATTAAGTTTCATTATCAAACTCAGCTGAGACTGAAAATGTTTTGTGAACATGGGGCCAGACATGCACCATATAAGTGTTCAGCTAAATTCTTTGTCTGCATGCTTCACACGATAAATAATTGTTTTTACTCATTATTACAGCATACAACTTGATGCATCTGTTTGATTCTCTTTTTTATTAACAATACTATGCAAAAAGTTATTTTTAATTTAAATATGGACTTGGTTTGGCTTCAGGAAAATAATGCTTTAGTGAGGAAAGGAATTTTTTTCTTGTTTTCACTCAGTGACAAACTTAACAGCAAATATGTGTGTAAAGAACATGTAACCTTTTTTTCCGTCTTTCCACTTTGTTAATAGTAATTCTTTTTCTTTTTTCTGTCCGAGGATATAGATTAGCATTGCAGAGGGAAACAATTGGTATGGTCAATTAACAAAAGTGGAATAACAACTACCATAAGAATATATGTATATCTCGTAAATGTATAGTTTCTGCTTAATACTTATTATATAAATGCATTATATTGCATGCCTGCATGCAATTACAACGGTACTAAACACAAAAAAAATTTAAGGGACTTGTTACCAGACTAACATCAGAATGTCATCATTTTGTAAACATATGAAATTGCCATTTCAGTAAGATCAAGTGTCACCCTTATTGAAACAGCTTGTCATTCTGACTTACAAGAGACGTTATGCCTTGTGCTTCTTTAAACCTTTATCACGCTGAACAGGACTGATTCTGCCTTTCCGACCAGAGTAGATCATGATCAGCCTGCACATCCGTGCAATCTGATCAAGATCTGCACTGTTAGCCATTCAGTCAGTATCTTTTTGGTAAGCATTCCTTTTAGCAGTTAATGGTACTGTCCAAATTGAAAGATGGACAGGTTCATTATAGAAGTTTAGCAGGGTAAGGGCTAATGCAAGACAGTGAAAATATCAATTTTATTTCACTGATATATTCCAGTATTTCAATGAAAAGCATAAAATAAAAAATATTCATAGTTATCTTTTAAAATTGAAAGCAATGTCAGCGGAAAGTGTATGAATTTCCAATCCATTTCTATTAGTGTGTACTGAGATACTAGCTTACATGCAAAAACTTAACCAAAAAATGTTATGGTGAAGAAGGGGCATAATTTTGTAAACATGCAAAATAGAGATATGAAACCTGTGTAATGCACGTCAGATCATCACAATAAAGTTTCAATTCATTTCTCACAAGAGGTTACTGAGCTACTACCTTGCATATGAAAACTTAACCACACTTACAAATGCGCATGTGCTTTAGCTCTACCTATTCTTCAAATAGTCAAGCTAAAAACAATGAAAAACTATCCCCATGAAAGAGCTGTCCGGTAAAAACCTAGAAATTTTAACAGAATCTTTTGTAAAACCAAACTTTCTGAAATTTGAAGAATATCTTCAATATTGAAAGGCAAGTGAAATTTTAAAGTGTACAAAATTACTCTATCATAACAAAGCAAAAGTAACATACAATATAGACATATTACTATATATTTTGAAACACCCTGTATCAAATGTCTATCAGTAAGAAATAAAAAATAATATTTCTCTTTTCCCATTACCAGTATATATCATATATATTATTCACCTCAATACTAATAGAACCTAAGGAGTTTAACTCGGAGTCAAATCAGCTATCTGGAGGTCAGTACAGATGCATTCTCACATATCAGAGGTCAAGCATGATTTCTGGCACACTTTCCCAGTTTTATTCTATTCCCGTAACAGGTAAAAGGTTTAAGCCAATCATAGGTATTTCATGACAAACCAATTATAATTATCTGTGTAAAGTCATGGCCACCCATGCTGTATTATAAGGCATATTTTTCTCTTCAAGGTGTATTTTTAAATATCTGATATTAGAGCAGTAAATTTTATCAATTACAGTCATTTTGTATCACTTTTACCCATTGCTTGCAAGTATTTTTCTTAGATAGTGCTTGACTTTTCAATTTGGCAGGTCAGATACATGGAAACATTGACTGGCTAAAACAACCACCAGTGACAAGTATTAGCTGGAATGCCCACCAAATAAATGGAATAAATAACAAGAGCTATTGGAAGGATGCATGCCTACTGGAAAATGTTGGCCAAGACATTATAAATAATTAGCTAGTGTGAGAGTTGGAGATGGGAAGGGGTGCAAGAGGGCTGGTGTAGGTGCAGGTTTAGGGGAATATAGCAAACAATGTAAGATATGATCGTGTAAAATAGGTAAAAAAAACAAGAGGACCATGATGGTCCTGAATCGCTCACCTCTTCCCACATGACCCAGTTTTGAGTATGACGTCGTTTTTTCTATTATTTGACATAGTGACCTAGTTTTTGAGCTCATGTGACCCAGTTTTGAACTTGACCTAGATATAATCAAGATAAAAATTCAGACCAATTTTCATGAAGATCCATTGAAAAATATGGTCTCAAGAGAGGTCACAAGGTTTTTCTATTATCTGACCTATTGACCTAGTTTTTGAAGGTACGTGACCCTGTTTTAAACTTTATCTAGATATCATCAAGGTGAACATTCTCACTAATTTTCATGAAGATCTCATGAAAAATATGGCCTCTAGAGAGGTCACAAGGTTTTTCTATTTTTAAACCTACTGGCCTAGTTTTTGACCGCACGTGACCCAGTTTCAAAACTGACCTAGATATCATCAAGGTGAACATTCAGATCAATTTTCATGAAGATCCATTGAAAAATATGGCCTCTAGAGAGGTCAAAAGATTTTAATAATTTTAGACCTACTGACCTAGTTTTTGTCCGCAGTTGACCCAGTTTCAAACTTGACCTAGATATCATCAAGATGAACATTCAGACCAACTTTCATACAGATCCCATGAAAAGTATGGCCTCTAGAGAGGTCACAAGGTTTTTTTATTCTTTGACCTACTGACCTAGTTTTTTAAGGCACGTGACCCAGTTTCGAACGTGACCTAGATATCATCAAGGTGAACATTCTGACCAATTTTTATGGAGATCCATTCACAAGTATGGCCTCTAGAGAGGTCACAATGTTTTTCTATTTTTAGACCTACTGACCTAGTTTTTGACCGCACATGACCCTGTTTCGAACTTGACCTAGATATCATCAAGATGAACATTCAGACCAATTTTCATACAGATCCAATGAAAAATATGGCCTTTAGAGAGGTCACAAGGTTTTACTAATATTTGACCTACTGACCTAGTTTTTGATGGCACGTGACCCACTTTCAAACTTGATCTAGATATCATCAAGATGAACATTCAGACCAACTTTCATACAGATCCCATGAAAAATATGGCCTCTAGAGAGGTCACAAGGTTTTTCAATAATTTGACCTACTGACCTAGTTTTTGAAGGCACATGACCCATTTTCGAACTTGACCTAGATATCATCAAGATGAACATTCTGATCAATTTTCATGAAGATCTCATGAAATATATGGCCTCTAGAGAGGTCACAAGGTTTTTCTATTTTTAGACTACTGACCTAGTTTTTGATCGCACGTGACCCAGTTTCGAACCTGACCTAGATGTCATCAAGATGAACATTCAGACCAACTTTCATACAGATCCATGAAATATATGGCCTTTAGAGAGGTCACAAGGTTTTTCTATTATCTGACCTACTGACCTAGTTTTTGATGGCACGTGACCCAGTTTCAAACTTGACCTAGATATCATCAAGGTGAACATTCTGACCAATTTTCATGAAGATCTTGTGAAATATATGGCCTCTAGAGAGGTCACAAGCTTTTTCTATTTTTAGACCTACTGACTAGTTTTTGAAGGCACGTGACCCAGTTTCGAACTTGACCTAGATATCATCAAGGTGAACATTCTGACCAATTTCCATGAAGATCTTATGACATATATGGCCTCTAGAGAGGCCACAAGGTTTTTCTATTTTTAGACCTACTGACCTAGTTTTTGACGGCACGTGACCCAGTTTCGAACTTGACCTAGATATCATCAAGATGAACATTCTGACCAATTTTCATGAAGATCTTGTGAAATATATGGCCTCTAGAGAGGTCACAAGGTTTTTCTATTTTTAGACCTACTGACCTAGTTTTTGACCGCACGTGACCCAGTTTCGAACCTGACCTAGATATCATCAAGTGAACATTCAGACCAACTTTCATACAGATCCCATGAAAAATATGGCCTTTAGAGAGGTCACAAGGTTTTTCTATTATCTGACCTACTGACCTAGTTTTTGATGGCACGTGACCCAGTTTCGAACTTGACCTAGATATCATCAAGGTGAACGTTCTGACCAATTTTCATGAAGATCTTGTGAAATATATGGCCTCCAGAGAGGTCACAAGCTTTTTCTATTTTTAGACCTACTGACCTAGTTTTTGAAGGCACGTGACCCAGTTTCGAACTTGACCTAGATATCATCAAGGTGAACATTCTGACCAATTTCCATGAAGATCTTATGAAATATATGGCCTCTAGAGAGGTCACAAGGTTTTTCTATTTTTAGACCTACTGACCTAGTTTTTGATGGCACGTGACCCAGTTTCGAACTTGACCTAGATATCATCAAGATGAACATTCTGACCAATTTTCATGAAGATCTTGTGAAATATATGGCCTCTAGAGAGGTCACAAGGTTTTTCTATTTTTAGACCTACTGACCTAGTTTTTGATGGCACGTGACCCAGATTCGAACTTGACCTAGATATCATCAAGATAAACATTCTGACCAACTTTCATAAAGATCCCATGAAAAATGTGACCTCTAGAGTGGTCACAAGCAAAAGTTTACGGACGGACGGACGGACGCACGGACGGACGCACGGACGGACGACGGACGACGGACACCGCGCGATCACAAAAGCTCACCTTGTCACTTTGTGACAGGTGAGCTAAAAATGGAAGAGGGGTGGTTTATTAGGGATACTAAAACAAGACATAAGCACTGTGATATAAGATATGTCTAAATGTAAGCAGAATGTATTTTCTTTTTTTGGTGGGCAGGGTAAGGTGTAATAGGTGTGGGTGGGGGAGGTCGGTATGAGGGAATTTAGGAAAGAAAATAAGTTAGTGTGAGGAATGACTTTTTATGTATAATAGGTGAGGCGGGTTAACAAGCTAGTGAGGTAGGTGTTAGAAGTGGGGTATGAAAGATACCAGTTATGAGTTATAAAGGTAAAATTGAGAAGGGTGCTATAATACTTAAACCAACACAAATCTTAACCAAGTGACCTTGACCTCTGAAGTACCTGTTTCAAAAACTAACCATTTCCGCCCCTTACTAAATCAATCCTTATGTAAGGTTTGATGATTGACAGATTGTCAAGCTAGAGACATGGACTTCTGATCCCCCTCAACAAAAACAATGAAGGAATAAGTCTAGATGATGGTTACTGTAAGACTAATGAATAAATTCTACTACAATTCCATGCTGTTTTTCCAAAAGTGTTAATATCCGAATATTACTAATATATTCCTGGTAAACATGCAATAAGCACAGTATCATACTGTTTTAACATGCATCATTTCCATGAAAATGAAATCTCATAATTTCATTACACAAACAAACAAATAATGCACTTATATCTAGCAACGCTTTTCCAATTATATAACATAATTTCAAAATAAAAGACATATAATCTTAAATAATGTAATTTTTCAGCAACTTTTATATGTCGTCACAACCAGTCCATCTTTCACAGTGGAATATTGGAGCAATTCCTATCCCCTAATCAAAGTCCTGTCATTTTTTAATAGATGTCATTTCCTTCTCCACTGGCACACTGACTTTTCAAAATAAAATGAATAAAATACAAAACATTTCAACACAATTCACTCCAGGATGAAAGCTGACGAGCAAAATGCTTTTCCATGGTTTTCAGTGATTCATAGAATGGTCAGACCCGAAAGAATTGTGTGTGTGATCCCGGTGCTAAAGCCGTTAACACTCTAACAAGCAGTGTTTCACTCTGTTTTCAATTCATATTAAAGTAATACTACAACTGAGTTTATATTTCTCTTTAGGTAAATGTACGTGTAAGTTGCAAAAAAATAACATAAAGCAGATTATGCCTATGCGTGTAAAAAATGTGATGTGTAAATACACAAAATTTTTGGCCCATAAGTTTTTCCCTGCAGATTTTGTCCAACATTTGTTTAACATCAAATAAATTCCACCAAATTTACAAAGTACTTAAACTGATTGTTAACATTTATAAGCTCACTACTGACAATACAAACTTAAAGGGATTCAGTACCATAGTTCCTAAGAAACCTGATTAAATTCAAAACTTCCACCAAAATTTTAAGTGAAAGAGGGGCATAATTTTACCAAAATATTTGAAACATTTTGTCAAGTAATTTCTGAGTAACATGCTTACATGTAAAACTTTCACAAGATCTTACATTACAAAGAAGCATAGTTTTGACAAAATGTTAGCTAGTGTTATGAAACATACTCTATGAGATCATCTCAAACACTTCTGGTGAGTATGGAAGCATCCAGTCAAATTAATTCTGAGAAACCTGCTCACAAAATTTTGTGATAGGAAAGTTATGCTGACACCTATGCAAATGTAAGAACAAAAGCTTTTAAAATTTTTAAAATAGTCGAGTTTAAATCTCAAATGAACAGTCTGCGGCTAATAAATAAGTTAGTTTTGATTGTTTATTTCAGATTTCAATGATCTTGGTCATGTGACTGTGGCAAAAGCACATGAGAACTGTGATTGCTGCTCCCAGAGTCTGTACTACTTGGTTGGGATGTCGAAAGATGTAATTTTATTGGTATAATTGCTGCACCGTCGTCAGTGTCTATCTCAGTGTCACCTGCTGCCGAGTCTTCACACATCACTGTGGCGTAGTCAGGGGGTGGGTTAAATGCCGAGTCTGATATTGTTTCTGTCAGCTCAGGGCCACTCGCAATACTGTCCAGCCTCTCTTCTGAAATTGCTACAATACACAGAGACAAATGACAACATTTCATTAGCATTAAACAACTGTTAAATATGTAGCGTTTGATTCTACTTTCATTCTTTATAGACTAGTACCATTCAAGGACAATATATCATTATTATTGTTTCACCTTTGCCTACATAAAGCTTCAGTTACTTTATAAGTATTTTTTTTTTCCCAGTTTCATCAACATCAAGCAGAATATAAAAAGTTAGTGCAAACTAAATAATTTGCAAGATTCAAAGATTAATTTTCAGACTAGGATAAGGTTATGCTCTAAGCTGTATATTCAAGAACTGATAAATTAGCATATTCACAACCTTCAGATTATCTTCAAAGTGTTCCTTGGTGGTCCGAAAAGTATCTTGCTATCGGAAATAAATTATCAGCACAATCCGAATATTGGAAATGACAATGAAATCTACAAAAATATCCCTTAGAAAACACAGAACACTAAAAAACAAAATAACTGCAGCTTCCATTCAATTTGATCTGTTCTAAGAACAAGAGGGCCAAGATGGCCCTAGGTCGCTCACCTGAGAAACACACCATAATACAACATAACAGTGTAAACATAGACCTAGTGATTGCATGGAAAAAAATATTCTGACCAAATATCATTAAAATTGGAGCAAACACAAGTATTTCTTTTATTTGACCTAGTGACCTAGTTTTTGACCCCAGATGACCCATATTCAAACTTGACCTAGATTTCATCAAGGAAATCATTCTGACTAAATTTCATAAAGATCAATTGAAAAATACAGCCTCTAATGCATACACAAGGTTTTTCTTTGATTTGATCTAGTGACCTAATATTTGACCACAGATAACCAATAACTAAACTCTATCTGAATTTTATCAAGGCAATAATTCTGACCAAATTTCATAAAGATCAATTGAAAAATACAGCCTCTATTGCATACACAAGGTTTTTCTTTGATTTGACCTAGTGACCTAATTTTTGAACCAAGATGACCCATATTCAAACTTGACCAAGATTTTATCAAGGCAATCATCCTGACTGAATTTCATGAAGATCAATTGAAAAATATAGCCTCTATCGCATACACAAGGTTTTTCTTTGATTTGACCTAATGACCTACTTTTTGACCCCAGATGATCCATATTCGAAGTTAACCTAGATTTCATCAAGGCAATCATTCTTACCAAAAATCATGAAGATTAATTGAAAAATACAGCCTCTATCGCATACACAAGGTTTTTCTTTGATTTGACCTACTTTTTGACCCCAAATGACCCATTTTCGAACTCGGCCTAGATTTCATCAAGGTAATCATTCTAACCAAATTTCATGAAGATCAGTTGAAAAATACAGCCTCTATCGCATACACAAGCTAAATGTTGACGGACAGACAGACGACAGACAGACAGACAGACGCCGGACATCGAGTGATCAGAAAAAACTCACCTGAGCATTGCTCAGGTGAGCTAAAAATGCAACATCCTTACATGCCACAAGCAATGACTAAACCAAACTTTATTTTACAATCACATAGAAGGGACTCAATGATCCAAATATTTCATAGCTGCTACATGGCACTTTAAGATTCTTGCTGCAAAGGTTAATCCAAGACATTCAGTAAGCAGAGTGCAATAAGGCAAAATAATAGCAGACTTCTTTTCATCAAGTCGGTTCATGAGAGGTAATAACTAGAATGTGTCTGTAGGACACAGGGTGTGCTCCCCACTGGTACATATGTCACAATTAAGGGGAAATAATTCAAATGTTTGCAGTCTTAATGGGGTAAAGCCTCAACAAACATTTTATGCAAAGGATTCATTACTTTTGAGCTATGAGCATCACAAACAAAAATCCACTATTTTGGCAATTTCAAGGGCCATAACTCTGTAATAAGAGCTAAGATTCTCAAGAAGAATGCCAAGTGTGCAAGGTCACATCACGATAAAGACTCCAGCAAGGTTTCCTGAATTTACATCTAAATACTTTTTGAGCTAGGCACATAATTAGGTGAAAAAGTGCATTTTTTTACTATTTCAGGGGCCATAACTATAAAAAAAGGGGTGGAGCCAGCCAAAAAATTAAAGGTGTGGAAGTTTATATCATGATAAAGACTTATGCAAGTTTTCAACCATTTATATTAAATACTTTTGAGCTAGGTGTGTCACAAGGTGAAAATGTACATTTTTGACTATTTCAGGGGCCATAACTCTAAAAATAGGGGGTGGACCCAAATAAAAAATAGGAGGTGCGCAAGTTCATATCATGATTAAGACTCATGCAAGCTTTCATGAATCTATATCAAATACTTTTTGAGCTAGGCATGTCACAAGGTGAAAATGTGCATTTTTGACTATTTCAGGGGCCATAACTCTGAAAGTAGGGGGCGGAGCCTGATGAAAAATAGGAGATGCGCAAGTTCATATCATGATTAAGACTCATGCAAGATTTCATGAATCTATATCAAATATTTTTTGAGCTAGGCATGTCACAAGGTGAAAATGTGCATTTTTGACTATTTCAGGGGCCATAACTCTGAAAATAGGGGACGGAGCCAGATAAAAAATATGAGGTGCACAAGTTCATATCATGATTAAGACTGATGCAAAGTTTCATGAATCCATATCAAATACTTTTTGAGCTAGGCGTGTCACAAGGTAAAAATGTGCATTTTTGACTATTTCAGGGGCCATAACTCTGAAAATAGGGGGCGGAGCCAGACGAAAAATAGGAGGTGCACAAGTTCATATCATGATAAAGACTCATGCAAGGTTTCATCAATTTATATCAAATACTTTTCGAGCTAGGCGCGTCACGAACTTCGGACAGACGCACGGATGCACGGACAAGCCCAAATCTATATGCCCCCACCACTCATGGGGGGGCACAAAAAGTGTAGTACCCCTTACACATCCTAACTCTGGCGATATACAGCAGAGGTTAATGCCTAACTCATATTAATTAAATTAACATACCACAACATTCTTCATCTAGATCGTAGTCTGGATCTGGCTCAATTTCTCCTTCTGACGTGTCTTCTCGCTCATCGTCTGCTAAATTTTCTGATGAAACGGTCAGGTGTGGATAAGGAACAGTAAGTTCAGTAGGACCATCACCTTCTACCTCTGGCACATCTGTTCTCCTCGGTATCTGAAATCAATGAGGTTAACAAGTGTAACTCTCTAATCTCTGAAATCTACACATTCATTTCATTGAATTACTTTAATCAGAGGCTCGGAGGTACAGTAAATATGTCTAAAATTCTCAAACTCATTTTCTCTCTAGTAATTTGACTATTTTTCAGTGTTTTTTTTCAATATACGAATAGCCCAGAACGTTAATGTGAGCTCGAGACTTACATTTTTGACTTCATTCACCATGTGAAGCGTATCTTCCTCTTTCTCCTGATCAGACGACGGTGACCTTGGCAATGAGGTGTTGTCTCCCGTTCCAACCTTCCGCAATCTGAAATGTACAATATTCAATGTGCCCCGTTAAATTACAAATTTCACTGTAAGATCAGAGCACATTTCAGTCAAAACATTAAAATGTAAAACCTGGAGTAACCTTACAAAACAAGAACAAACAAATCCTCAATATCTATATACAATAAGAGAGTAGAAATAATAGAACTGATGATGTAGTTGATAACATGGGGACCCTGAACTCTGAGGTTGTGGATTACAAAACCATTTCTAACCATGGCTATTCATATGAAGTACTCAAATTTCCTACATCATTAAAGTGATCATGTAATCTTCATTCTTCGAGATAGAACAAATCACCTTCAAGTAAAGGGTCGCATTAAACAGAGATCCTCAAACTGCTTCCACTTATCTCAGGACTTCTCTGTTTCAAACTACAGGTTTTAGAAAAATTTCATTTAGATCTACTTTAATTACTTCAATCTGGCTCCTTTTTACATGAATTAATCCATAAAATGCATAAATTAACTGGACAATTTTACTGCTGCATGACTGGCTTTGCACATAATCATTATTTACTGATTTGTTAACAAAGCCCTACCTGCCAGATCTATTTCGCTGTTTCTGTGCGGGAGATTTTGCAGGTTCAGCAAGGGGTACAGACGATTCAGTTTTCACTGATGTGTCTGTACGTTCCCCATCTTTATCTTCCGGTATCTTTTTATCATCTTCACTCATCATTAACTCTTTAACTGTTTCCACATGAAGCCCACGTCTGCAATAGTTATCAAACAAAGTTATGTTAATCCAAATAACACATTCAAACTTTACATGTTACGCATATACAGTTGAAACTCAATATCTCTGACTCGCTTATCTCAAAATTCTGGTTATCTTAAAACATTTTCAAGTCCTGTCCCAAAAACACAAGCACAAAATATCATTTTAAGAAGAATTTCAGTTATTATCTCAAAGTAAAATGAGCCCCGCCATGAGAAAACCAACATAGTGCATTTGTGACCAGCATGGATCCAGACCAGCCTGCACATCTGCACAGTCTGGTCAGGATCCATGCTGTTCACTAACAGTTTCTCAATAGGCTTTGCAATAGGCTTTGAAATCAAACAGCATGGATCCTGACCAGACTGTGCAGATGCACAGGCTGGTCTGGATCCATGCTGGTCGTAAATGCACTATGCTGGTTTTCTTATGGCGCGGCTCAAATTTTGAGATACCAAGTTTCAACTGTAATTATGGAACTATTGACAATTGTGTAAGATTTATGCTGGGTTTTAATCACAATATATAGACTGCAAAGTTTTTTTAATTTTTGTTGTTTAACAATATGAAAATTAGAGGATTTTGTTCATTTCTGTTTCATTTGATAATATGCAGAGAATTTCATCATTTCTGATTGGTTTTATGCGGAGGATTTCATTTCTGTTTGGTCTAACAGTATCCGGAGAATACCGAACATTTTCATTAACTGCACTATCCAGCTTCATAAAGTGATCCTTCATTTTTATATTCTAAAACTGAAAGTTACAACTTTTCTCATTGAAAGCAAAAACTTCTTTAGCCATTTGTCACAGAGAAGAAAGCTTTGTATGACTGAAAGAAATTTCACTGTGAAATGAAATTAAAAATCTCAAGGCCAACAAATTAACATACACTATCAAACCTCACAATGAAGTGATTTAAGAGTCTTACTTTTTGCTAGATCTTCTTTTATGTCGAGATTCTGTGTCTGTCTGGAACCTTGATGGAGGTGGTACATGGATCCCTGAATACAGATAACATAAATACCCATGTATAATGTGCACCTGTATATAATGTGAATCCCTGATTTGAGTATGGTATCTTAGGAAAAAAATGTAACATATTGCTAACAATTACATACTGTTTCTTTCTGTAAAACTGAGCAAAACTGTACAACCAGGAAATGAAACTTAATGTAACAACTAACTGTTAGCAATATGAAGCACATGCAGCATTTCTGCTTTATGTGTATTTGATATAAAACTGTAATATCTGCATAGACTAATACAAAAAGGAATATTTCTAAGTTCGTAAACATTTTTCTGTTTAATATTGTGGTATGTATGGACGAGCACCAATCCAAAAAGTACATGAATTAGCCAGCAGGCTCAACCAATACATTTTCCTTGTGTAGGAGTCAAAACATGTCACATGTTGTACACATAAACATTAAATAATCTTTTTATTCTGATAATGAAAACCAATACAGACATGCGTGATTCAATCTAATAAATTTGCATGTCGACTGAAACAACTAAGAACCATATTTTGTGCAATGAAGAATCATTCTGTCCAGTAAGAATTTACACATACATATACATAAATATTTGCTTACCTTCCATCGTGTTTAAGGGAGGTAATCCACAGGGGCCATTCAAAGCTTCTATGAGAGAGACAGCTTCATATCCAGGGGGAACACCTTCCTGACTGACTGCTGTTTCTTCCATTGTTTGATCTCCAGGCTGAAAAAAAAAATTTTTTTACAAAACAGCCAAAACTAAAACTCTTAATGTAAGCAACAATTAATGTGTGAAAAAAGTTCCATCAAAAACAATAAATATTTTTATACACAGTATTTAACAGCTGACTATCAGCATAATTTTCATATACCCATATTTGTATTGTGAAAATTTTTATATTTTCTCTTCAAAATTGTATAAAGTTCAAAATGCATTTCTTTCAATGGACCTCGATATGGTAAGTGAAGAAAAGTTTTTGATTTTTGTAACTATGCATCATTTGTCATACTTGTTTATATACAACATTATACAACTCTTATCAAAAACACTTTATTACCTGTTGTAGAGCAACAGCCTGTTTCCGTCTCATCGCCCTTATCTGAAGCAATGCTCTGAATGGCGACCTACATATAGGGCAACTACTGGCCTGGTACCTCAGTGACTCTGCACATGTGCTACACAGACATAAATGTCTGCATGGCAGAATCAGTGTGTCACGCATGTCAGACATACAGATGACACATTCAGCACCACTGTCTTCTAAATCATCTTCATCTCCATCTTCATCCTGCAAGAAAACAGTGAATTTAAGGAAATTTTAGTGAAATGTTTATGTTGCAAGTAAACAGTGACTAGGGAAATTGTAGCAAACCTCCTGCAAGTAAACTGTGAATTTAAGGAAATCTTAGTGAAATGTTCATGTTGCAAGTAAAAAGTGATTTTAGAGAAATTGTAGCAAACATCCTGCAGGAAAACAGTAAATCTAGGGAAATTATATCAGAAATTATATCCTGCAGGTAACAGTTAAATAAGTGAAATTCTAGACTAGATGCCTACGGGCAACATGTCGAGCCCGCCCTTTGACCCCTAACAGTGACCTTGAACTTTGAGATAGGAATCTGGGGTTTGCACATGACACTCCGTCTCATTGAGTTAAACATTCATGCCAAATATAAACAAGATTCCTCAATGCATGTCAAAGTTATAGGCTGGACAAGATCTGACATGACCTTTGACCTCCAACTGTGACCTTGACCTTTGAGATAGGAACCTGGGGTTTGTGCATGATACTCTGTTCATGCCAAATATAAACAAGAGCACCGCCTTGCGGGTGCTGACGCTCATCTGATTTTTTTTTTGTGTAATAGAAATATTGTCCTACCCATGATTTTCTAAGTCTAAAAAGGGGCATCATTCTTGCAAAAAGCAGGATAGAGTTATGTTTCTTGATGTTCAGTGTCCACTTATGATGGTGAAAAACTGTTGCAAGTTTTAAAGAAATAGCTTTGATAGTTTATGAGAAAAGTTGACTTAAACATAATACTCAACCAAGAAAATGATTTTCTAAGTCCAAAAGGGGCAATAATTATTGCAAAAAGCAGGATGGAGTTATGTTGCTTGTTGTACAGGGTCAGCTTATGATGGTGAACAAGTGTTGCAAGTTTCAAAGCAATAGCTTTGATAGTTTAAGAGAAAAAGTTGACCTAAACATAAAACTTAACCAAGAAATCTGATATTTTCTAAGTCCAAAAGGGGCCATAAATCTTGCAAAAAGCAGGATGGAGTTATGTTTCTTGCTGTACAGGGTCAACTTATGATGGTGAACAAGTGTTGCAAGTTTTAAAGCAATAGCTTTGACAGTTTAGGAGAAAAGCTGACCTAAACATAAAACTTAACCAAGAAAACTGATTTTCTAAGTCCAAAAGGGGCAATAATTCTTGCAAAAAGCAAGATGGAGTTATGTTTCTTGATGTACAGGGTCTGCTTATGATGGTGAACAAGTATTCCAAGTTTCAAAGCAATAGCTTTGATAGTTTAGGAGAAAAGTTGACCTAAACATAAAACTTAACCAAGAAATCTGATATTTTCTAAGTACAAAAGGGGCCATAAATCTTGCAAAAATCAAAATGGAGTTATGTTTCTTGCTATACAGAGTCAGCTTATGATGGTGAACAAGTATTCCAAGTTTCAAAGCAATAGCTTTGATAGTTTAGGAGAAAAGCTGACCTAAACATAAAACTTAACCAGGCAACGCCGACGCAGACGCCGACGCCGACGCCGACGCCGACGCCGACGCCGACAACCGCTCAAGTGATGACAATAACTCATCATTTTTTTTCAAAAAATCAGATGAGCTAAAAAGATTGCTCCATGCATGTCAAAATTATCCTGACAAACAAATCCGGACTGACGCACGCACACACTGACATACGAACATACACCGAACAGCCATTTGGACAATTATGTCTTCGCTTCTGCAAGCAGGCTTGACAATTATGTTCATCCTGCAAGTAAACTGTGAATTACAGGAAACCTTAGCAAAACGGTTATCCTGCAGGTAAACAGTGATTTAAGGGACTTTTTAGCAAGTACAGTGTACATATCAATATAGTATTCAAGATGATCATTCTGCAAGAAGGCAGTATATTTGCAGTGTTATATCTTAATAACCTTTTGCCCTTAAAAAAGTAAAACAAGGATCATAAACAAAGATTTCTGTATTCACAGGGGAGGTAAATGCAATGGGAATATTTCCAATGCATTTCTAAAGTATTTTTCCTTTTTAAGACATAGAAATGAAACAGTTCTAATATTTTAATAACAAAACATGTATACTCTAAAGTTAATCATACAACAGGTTAGTTAGTAAATAATCAAATAATTGTGCATTAACTTTGTTTTGTCTTATCTGATCACAAATAAACAATAAGCAAATGATAGTCATTCAACTATGATACTGTTTATCAAGATATTTCAACAACAAACAACTTTACACAGACAAATATCAGAGTCATTCCTGATTAGCAACTTTTACAACAAACAGTCAACAGACAGAGTGCAACCTTTGTTTGTTGATTCACATGTACTTACAGACCTAATGTTTGGAAATGTGCTAAATTCTAACCACCTCCTGGTCTCTCAAACTCCATGTGGCAATATGTATTCAATGACAACTTTCTGCAGTTCTAAATGTTTTAATCATACTAGCGTAAATCACAAGTATGATTTTTGTTTTTAATCATAGAATGAAAGTGAACATTATACGCCATTTCCTGAAGGATTTTCCTTGATTTCTCTTTAAAATATACATGTCAACAATACCACTGATATTATACATCATTCCAAAGAATTCAGAAACTGGTAATAAGAACTTCTCAATTTTTCAAGTATCTTGATAACTTTTAAATTTATCCTAAAAACTAGACGTGCTTTTGAGAAAAGCGTATGTCTCCCACAACTGCCTAATCATCTAAATAGTAAGTCAGTCTTTATATACTGTTTACTAAGAGCACATGTGCATGCCCTTTTTTGACACCAAAAGGACCCCTATACTACTTTAGGCGCCGGTTTGAGGCCAAAAATGCGCAATAAATCTGAGTGGTGTTTTTTTTGGAAATTCAAGGGCCATAATTCCGAAGTGCCTGGGCCGATATGGCTAGTTATCAAACTTGGCCGAGCACTTATTGGCAAACACATTTTGTTCAGGTTTAGTGAAGATCGGATGAGAAATGTTCGACTCAGAATGCGGACAAGCTTTGTGACAGACACACAGACTGGAGTAAATCAATATGTTTCCCAAACCAATGTGTGGTGGGAGACATAATAATGATTCTGATGCAGCATTTTCCATTGTAAATTTTTTTGCCATTTTTGACAAAAAATATTTCTAAAAATTCAATTTTGACTTTATATGTGCATGGATATCTGAATTACAATAAAACAACATTTCCAAAATTAATGTCCATATGCAAAATTTTATATTTCTGAATTACTCATTTATTGAAATCGTGACTTTGCTAAATGAAATATTCTAGACTGTATATATTTTAGAAAATCACTGAAAATACAAAGTGAAATATGATACCTTGACTTTTTCATTGCTCTTGTTTTCAATACCGTAGATTTCTTGTAGTAGGTAACAAAGTCCATGTACAAACTGTTTCTGTTTAAGCGGCTTAATGACATAGCATCCATCTAGTGAGCTCCGTTCTATCAGGGCAAATGTCATGTGTGCATGCATTGAATTTTCTGTGAAAATATACAAGATTTTCAATTAATTTTGTTCACAGTTTACCTAGATTAAATAGGACAAAGACATCAAGAATTGACTCCCAACATTTTAAAATATGCTCTTGAGACCATTTGGTCAATTTTTATATTGTTCAGGAAACAAGCCACTAAATGCTGCAGTTTTATGAGAGATGTTTGGAGACAAGACACAGAGACAATCATGGTCAATTTTTCAATTATGCTTAGGTTACAACCAATCAAATGTTAGATATGTCATATAGGTGTTTAGAGACCAGACTCGAAAACAACCTTGCCACTGGATTTTTTTTTACTATGCTCTGGAAACAACTAGTCAGATGCTTGCGCTAATAAAATTGTGATTCAGAAACAACTTCACCACTGAACAATTTTTTGACTGCACTTAGGTAACAACTAACAACCAATCGGTAATTTGAGTTGTAAGAATGGAGTTTAGAGACTAGACTCAGAACTAGTCTTGCTATTGGATTGTACTGTGAAACAAGCAATTAGATGCTTGGAGGTTTGGAGACGGGCATTTATAGACTAGATTCAGAAATAATCTCACTACTGGTTTCAGGAAACAACCAGATGCTGGATTTTTGAGACTGTTGTTTGGAGACAAGACTCCAAAACAACTTTGCCAATGGTCAATTTGAAGACTGTGCTCCAAAAACAGCCAATATAAGATACTTTAGTTTTGAGACAACTCACCACACTCAGTTTTATCACCTGATTTTCAGTCTCCTTGTTTGATCTTTTTTTATTCTTTCTTTTTACAAAATTAATCAACAGTCCAACTGATTTACCTGTACCAATACGAAAGTTTTGTGTTTAAGATGATTTGTAAAATTCAGTGATTCTACTCAGGCACCTTTCATGAATGAAATAATTCCCCCTTTGCCTTTCCATTTGGCATTTTAAACTGATACTGTGACTAAACAAAAGCAAAAGCAAAACTCACTAACCATCATCTTCTGCTATACACTGTATAACAACTGGTATCTCCTCTTTGTCTTGTGTATACTGTAGCTGGAAAAAAAATGTAAACGTTACTTTTTTATTCAAACTTCACATTTGAATTACTTGTAAAGAAAGATCTTTCAACTATCCTTGATGAAATCAGGACTGCACTCTTGACTTCAAACTACTCTTTTTTACTTATTTAGCATGATGAAATGTGCCATATACTGTCAAACCATATACAGCTGAAACTCGGTATCTCAAATTCCAAGGGATCAAGCATTTTACCTAGAGTTTAACGAGATTTGACTTGAAAAAAAAAATTGAGCATGTTTTTTTGGGATGGTACGTCTACATTTCTTTGAGATAGCTGGTATCTTGGGATACTGGAGTTCAAAATATCTAGTTTCAACTGTAATTTCATAGGCAAGAAATTTTTCATAGTTTAGGTGGAAAAGACTATTTTAAGGGGATATGATTCATATCCCCTTAAAATAGTCTTTTCCACCTAAACTATGAAAAGGGATCAGCCTACAAGGCGATTTGAGCGATATCGTCGCTTTAAAGTCGGCCACTTCGCTTAATTATCGCCTCCGGGCGAAATCCAAATCGCCGAGTTTTTCAGCGAGTTATTATCTGTTTACTTAAGTTGCAAAACTTGATGCATATTCTAGATTAAATTATCGATAAATCCATAGTCAACCCCGCCTACTCGCCTGTCAAACTTCAGCCAATCGTAGCGTTAATATCTAACAGTGTCAAGAAATAATATTGTAAGCCGCCGCCATTTTGAAAATTTTCAATCGGCGTGTAAAAAGCCGATAAACTTAACGAGAGCATGATTTTATGCAACAATTGTATATTATTCTTTCATTTATTAAAGATTACTTCAAAAATTATTTCAATTACCATAATTACGGTCAATTTCTGTAAATGAACGGCACGGGTACTGTGGATAAAAAATGATTTCGCGGACGTCAGAACTGCCGTACAAAATATTGTAAAAAGATCGCCATTAACTACGAGTTTGGTATTATTTTCGAAAAAAATAATAAATGAATAAATTAAATGTATAAATCTGAACAAATTGGTGCAAAAATCGGGCATTATAAAAGTACGAGAATCGAAACATTAATGAAAATTTTCACGCCGTTTTGATCGTGCACCTGTTAAATTTACTAATTTCGGACATGTAAATTTCGGATAAAAATTTAAAGGCGACTTTTTCATAGCTAAGTTTATACTTTATTTAGAAATTCATGAAAATGATAATGCAAGAATCAATTTCCTTAAATATTTACTGTTTATAAGTTACAGCTAGACCCACAGAAAGTGGATATATATGGGCAAGAAACTGAATGCTATGCCGATTCTTCTCCTTAAATTTCTCAACTTCTCCCTAAATTCTGTGGAGGGAGAAGTCACTTCTCCCTAAAATTTTGACCTAGGCTGATCCCTGATGAATTTGAGGTTTTCAACTTTTAATGATGAAATGAATGGGAATTTTATTTGTTTGTTAGAATTTTTTTTTCATGGATTGGCAAAGCCATGACACTTGCAAAAATTAGTCCCTCATTTCACAGTATTCATTTTTTTTTTGTTGGGTTCAACGTCACACTGACACAATTATCTGTCATATGGGAACTTTTCAGCTTTTTGTGGTGGAGGTTACCCCAGGTGCCCCTCAATGCATTATTTCATCATGGGCAGAAACTTGGTAGAACCACCCAACTTCTGTAAACCAGCTGGATGGCTGCCCCCACAGTATTCAATTTCCAAATTCAGTGATTTCGCAAAATCTGTTAACACATACTTCAAAATAAAAGAATAATACCCTATCAAGATAAGTCAATATTTACAGGTTTTCGTAGAAATAAAATGTTTTCAACATATGCAAGTGCTTGGATCATATAGAATGGATTGCTACTTTATAATGTTTATTTCAATTTATTTAATTTCTGAAAGGTTGCTTTAAGTATAATTATACATGTATATGATTTTATTTTATAAATCTATTGCTTATCTTATTTTACTGAAACAAATATATTAAATTTTAGTTCATCATTTCTTTGGACCAGATAGGAAAAAATTATTTTCATTTTTCATTTTTTGTGTGTGTGTTTCATACAGGATGCTATCTATCAATCATCAGAAATGAAATAAAGAATAACCCCACCCCCTCCTGCATTTTAACAAGAATCATGCTATTAACTTATAATGACCTAAAATTCATTGAATGTGTAATAACAGTATCTACATGACTCTAAACTAGATAACTATAGGGCTGTGACTGATGGACAATTTTGTATCGATTTATATCAACTGACAAATATTGACAAAAGATAGAGGATATTTATTTGTTTATCATGAATATGAATGATATATAACCGACAATACTTTTTATGAAAAAATTGTTTCACTTTGAGTTCAGATATATGTCCTATCAAAACTACAAAACATCATCAAGAAACACAATTCACAACATAAAAGAAACTGAAAGAGTTTTTTTAGGGGGAGGGGGGCTGGGGCAGAAGGGGAGGTAGTACAAGAGGTTTAATCCCAAATGACACCCAGGTGCAAAGCTTCAAATGCTGAACAATGTTCTTACATAGTTTCAGGACTCTAGGTCATATACTTAAGGTCTTGAGATAAATGCAACACAAACAAAGGTCTTGTGCATTATGCATTGTTTTATTAAGTTAAATATTGTTACACTGGTTTGACTTTGTGAAATCACAAACAGAACATCAGGTACAAAATTTCACTGTTACATGCTATATAACAATCCCCTAATGTTTCATAATTCTAGGAAAGTATTTTTGACATATGTGCAACACAAACTTTTAAGCCCTTTATGCACATTTTTTACTTAGTTGTTAGCCATAACTCATATGAAATCAAAAACAAAGCCACAGGTGCACAACTTCACATGCGGAATAATATTCTTTGACCTAGGTCAAATACTTTTAAAGATACATAACTTTTGTGACACAAACTTTTAGGCCCTTTTACACACAGTTCTTACAAAAACAAGGGCTACAACTCTGTTTGACTAAAAGAAATCCCAAACAAAACCTCTGGTGCACTTTTTCACATGCTGATTAACAATCCTATTTGGTAGGTTTAATTGCTCTAGGAGTAGACAGTATAGGGGGGTTGACTTTCAACATTTTTTCTTTTTACTTTTTTATAAGATAGTTACTAACCACACAGCTTTTATTTCTCTGTAGTCATGAAATAAAATATAAGTGAATATCAAAGACTATGGACCTGAACAAGGTGATGTTCATCTCAGCCTATCAGCTGCAGAGAATAAACATGACTATTCAACTCATCCTTATATAATAACTGTTTCTTACTGACAAGACCCCTATACAAGAGGTATGGCAGGAGGGAAAAGATCAATCCAATTTCAAGCTGCCCCTGAAATCTTAGAAGATTATAATGACCAGCAGCAGCATAAGTTATAGTAACGGTAAAGTTACAATGTTTAATTCATTTCATTCTGACTGTTCAACAGAAATATTTTCCATTTATTTGTGAAAGTTTTCCATCATTCTCCTTTCTTTCTAAAATTCTGTACAGATAAACCATTGACTTGATCATCAATATCATGATTAAAGATGACAGACCAAAAAATGTTTTATCAGTTTTTCTCATTTCTCTTCATTTCCTGGTTTCTGATCACTAAGATCTGTTTCTGTGAATCACGCATTACAGAAACATAATACTGACAAAACCACACCTCAACCATATTTCACATCAACACAATATTATCAACAATATACTTGTAAATGTAAATGTATCAAGCTGTGGTTTGACATCACGAAAACAGAATTCATCTGCTGGCTATTGATTATTTCCATAAAACACTGAGAAATTAATTATCATATTTCCTAAATCATATTGCTGTTATTCAAATGATGAATAATATATCAACAATAGTGTCATTTTCAATAAAGCTATGTAACAAGTTTAGTTATATAAGGTCAAGGGCCGGTAATGCCTAGCACGCACCCCACTCCCCATAAAATTTCCCAAGAAAACCTCTTTTGAACTATATAATTATGATTTCACCTTTTCCGTGTTTACCATTCATTTTGGGAAATGACAACCATACAGATGACAAGTCCATTATATCTTCTGGTAACAAGAGCACCGCCTTGCGGGTGCTGACGCTCATCTGATTTTTTTTGTATAATAGAAATATTATCCTACCCATGATTTTCTAAGTCTAAAAAGGGCCATCATTCTTGCAAAAAGCAGGATAGAGTTATGTTTCTTGATGTACAGTGTCCAATTATGATTGTGAAAAACTGTTGCAAGTTTTAAAGCAATAGCTTTGATAGTTTATGAGAAAAGTTGCCTTAAACATAATACTCAACCAAGAAAATGATTTTCTAAGTCCAAAAGGGGCAATAATTATTGCAAAAAGCAGGATGGAGTTATGTTGCTTGCTGTACAGGGTCAGCTTATGATGGTGAACAAGTGTTGCAAGTTTCAAAGCAATAGCTTTGATAGTTTAAGAGAAAAAGTTGACCTAAACATAAAACTTAACCAAGAAATCTGATATTTTCTAAGTCCAAAAGGGGCCATAAATCTTGCAAAAAGCAGGATGGAGTTATGTTTCTTGCTGTACAGGGTCAGCTTATGATGGTGAACAAGTGTTGCAAGTTTCAAAGCAATAGCTTTGATAGTTTAGGAGAAAAGTTGACCTAAACATAAAACTTAACCAAGAAAACTGATTTTCTAAGTCCAAAAGGGGCAATAATTCTTGCATAAAGCAAGATGGAGTTATGTTTCTTGATGTACAGGGTCTGCTTATGATGGTGAACAAGTATTCCAAGTTTCAAAGCAATAGCTTTGATAGTTTAGGAGAAAAGTTGACCTAAACATAAAACTTAACCAAGAAATCTGATATTTTCTAAGTACAAAAGGGGCCATAAATCTTGCAAAAAGCAAGATGGAGTTATGTTTCTTGCTATACAGGGTCAGCTTATGATGGTGAACAAGTCTTCCAAGTTTCAAAGCAATAGCTTTGATAGTTTAGGAGAAAAGCTGACCTAAACATAAAACTTAACCAGGCAACGCCGACGCCGACAACCGCTCAAGTGATGACAATAACTCATCATTTTTTTTCAAAAAATCAGATGAGCTAATAAAATGATAATAATGCCCGGATTAATGGTAGATATCAAAATGGAGCTTAGATAAGGCCTTTTATTAGCAGTATTTTTATAATAATAAATTAATTTTCATACACATCCATAAACTAATTTTCATATACAACCATACAATATAAAAGTTTATGACTTGACTAAACAGTGATACACGTAGTATCTGTTTTATGCCACGTACTACTGACTGTTAGCAACTGTGGCTGAAAGAGTGTCTGAGGTCATAAAATAGGACCTCTGGGTCTGAGGTCATAAAACAAAGTTTGAAGACTACTCTAAGAATGCAGTCTTATCATAAATAGATTTCAAATATACACTCAGAAACAACCAAACAGACTATAGATTAAAGACGGACTGCTTTCCAAACTCATTTGTGCCAAGGTATATTGTCACAAAACATGCCATGTTTTTTGTAGTAAATAAAATAAAAGGAATGCCCTTTAGCAGAAATGTAACATAATTACCTCTTCCTCTGTGAATCTAGATGGATCTATTACATATGAAGACTGTTGAAATAACTGAGTGGCCCCTCTTTTGTAATGAAAACTTTCTGAAGTAAGACTTGGATCCCTGGGATGGTAACTATAAAAAAATTTGCTCATTTTATAATGTAAAATTATTCATGTGTATACTGGTAATACAGTTTTGTTTACTTTTCCGGACATTATATTATATAAACATGAAACCCAAATGGGCCTGTGTCGCTCATATGAAGAGAACCTTGCTTCTTACCAAGATTCTAAATGTGCCTAACCCTTAGAACAAACTTCATAATAAGAATTACTGTTTTTAGCTCTGGTGTCCCCTAAAAAAGACCAAGTAGAACCATTACAATGAGATGAAGTCATTTCAAGAATTTTTTCTATTTCAAGCTGTAGTGGCCCATAGAATAGGCCAAAAGCAACCATTTGAACAAAACTGGGATAGGACCTTACAATGATGCCTCCTGTCACGTATGATGAAGATCAATCAAACAGTACATGACAAGATGCCACTTAAAGGCATTTTTATTTATAGCTGTAGTGGCCCCTTTAAGAAACCAAGCAATCCTCATTTGTAAAAAAATTCAGAGGACATTAATATTATGCTGATGATACAGACACAAGTTTGATGAAGATCCATCAAGGGGTTCATGAGAAGAAGTTGTTTAAAGTTTTTTCTATTTTTAGCTCTAGATGCCTCTAAAAGGGACCAAGCTCCCCCATTTGTAAAACATTTCCTGAGGATTTATGTTGATGCTACAGACAAAGACCCCCTTGAAAGCTTAGTGGTAGAGTGTCTGTTTCCAATCTGGGAGGCCGTGGGTTCGATTCTCGGCCGCGTCATATCAATGACGTGAAAATTAGTACTAGTTGCTTGGCACTCAGCATTAAAAGGTAAACATGTTTCTCTTCTCTCATACCCTTGTGGTGATGGATTCCATCAGGAATGAGGTGCCGAGAGTGATTAATGTAAGTTGTAGAACTTACTTCACAATCAACTGAAAATAAGTTAGTATTAACTACACACCAGGTTTGTTGACTTTATAATGATGCTACAGACCAAGTTTAACTAGAAAATGCTTTTGTAAAAAAGTGCATGTCTCCCCCAAATGCAAAGTCCTATAGGCAAGAAGTCAATAGGGGTCAGGAGCCATTTTGTCAAAGAGACACTGATGGTTGGCTGCAATAGGGATCATCTACTTGGCATGTCCAGTCATCCCGCTAAATTTCAACACTCGTGGCCTAGTGGTTCTCAAGTCACTGTTCAGGCTCCTGTGACCCTAAACTTTGATCAAGTGACCTCAAAATAAATAGGGGTCATGTACTTTGCATGTCCAATCATCCTATTAAGTTTCAACATTGTAGGTCAAGTGGTTCTCAACTTATTTCCAAAAAATGATTTTACATGAACAGGCCACTGTGACCTTGACCTTTAATCGACTGACCCCAAAATCAATAGGGGTCATCTACTCTGCAATTTTCAATCATCCTATGAAGTTTCAACATTCTAGGTCAAGTGGTTCTCAAGTTATTGATCAGAACTGGTTATCAATGTTCAGGCCCCTGTGACCTAGACCTTTAACGGAGTGACCCCAAAAACAATAAGGGTCATTTACTCTGCATGAACAATCATCCTATGAAGTTTCAACATTCTGGGTCGAGAGGTTCTCAAGTTATTGATTGGAAATGGTTTTCCATGTTCAGGCCCCTGTGGCTTTGACCTTTAACAGAGTGACCCTAAAATCGTTAGGGTTCATCTACTCTGCATGACCAATCATCCTACGAAGTTTCATCATTCTGGGTCAAGTGGTTCTCAAGTTACTGACCGGAAATGGTTTTCAATGTGCGGGCCCCTGTGACCTTGACCTTTCACAGAGTGACCCCAAAACCGTTAGGGGTCATCTACTCTTTATGACCAATCATCCTATTAAGTTTCAACATTCTGGGTCAAGTGGTTCTCAAGTTACTGACCGGAAATGGTTTTCAATGTTCAGGCCCCTGTGATCTTGACCTTTAATGGGGTGACCCCAAAATCGATAGGGGTCATCTACTTTGCATGTACAATCATCCTATGAAGTTTCAACATTCTGGGTCAAGTGGTTCTCTAGTTATTGATCAGAAATGGTTTTCAATGTTCAGGCCCCTGTGACCTTGACCTTTGAAGGAGTGATCCCATAATCAATCAGGGAAAATCGTTAGGGGTCATCTACTCTTTATGACCAATCATCCTATTAAGTTTCAACATTCTGGGTCAAGTGGTTCTCAAGTTACTGACCGGAAATGGTTTTCAATGTTCAGGCCCGTGACCTTGACCTTTAATGGAGTGACCCCAAAATCGATAGGGGTCATCTACTTTGCATGTAAATCATCCTATGAAGTTTCAACATTCTGGGTCAAGTGGTTCACTAGATATTGATCAGAAATGGTTTTCAATGTTCAGGCCCCTGTGACCTTGACCTTTGACGGAGTGATCCCATAATCAATAAGGGTCAACTACTCTTCATGACCAATCATCCTATGAAGTTTCAACATTCTGGGTCAAGTGGTTCTCTAGTTATTGATCGGAAATGGTTTTCAATGTTCAGGCCCCTGTGACCTTGACCTTTGACGGAGTGACCCCAAAATCAATAGGGGTCATCTACTCTTTATGACCAATCATCCTATGAAGTTTCAACATTCTGGGTCAAGTGGTTCTCTAGTTATTGATCGGAAATGGTTTTCAATGTTCAGGCCCCTGTGACCTTGACCTTTGATGGAGTGACCCCAAAAACAATAGGGGTCGTCTACTCCAGCAGCCCTACAACCCTATGAAGTTTGAAGGTTCTAGGTCAAATGGTTCTCCAGTTATTGCTCGGAAATGAAGTGTGACGTGCGGACGGACGGACGGACAGACGGACGGACGGACAGGGCAAAAACAATATGTCTCCTGGGGGAGACATAATGAAGATGCATCCAACAGTTCATACAAGAAGTCATTTTAATGTATTTCTACTTAAGCTCTAGTGGCTCCTAAAAAAGACTGAGTGACCTCATTTGAAGAAACTTGAGAAAGGACCTTTCAACAATGCAATAGACCAAGTCTGATGATGATGCAGCAAGCAGGGTTTGTCAGAAGAAGCTATTTTAAGGTTTTTACATTTCCAGCTCTACATCCCAGTAAAAGGGGTCAAATTAAACCATTTGAACAAATCTGACAGTGAACCTTGCCAGCATGGTACAGTCAAAAATTCTTAAGTTTAGTGTAATTCAGATCAGTAGTTTCAGAGATGCTTATGTAAATTGTGGACGATGAACAATGGATGCCAGACCATTCACCTATACTAATATCTCACTAAGAAACAGAACACTAGACCCCCGAGTTTCTGAACTTCAGCTCTTTTTTACTGACAGTTATTATTTTAGTTTCTATACAGTCATCTGAGGGATGTGCCTATTACAGATTTATGTCAAATTTTACATTGACTCTGTGGATTCTAAGGTAAATTCACATGTGAAATATGTAAGTAAAATATGTAGAAAAGCAGGCAAAAGCATAAGCTGGGCAAACTATAATACAAAATAGAAGTTGTTTAGCTGTACTTAATAACATACACTCAAACCAGTACTATGCAGCCAGCAGATGGAGCAATACAACCTACATAAGGCAGGTGGCTCCTTATGAAATTAGAACAAAAAATCAGTTTTGAATGTAAGCTGACTGGCTGTTTAATACAAGTGGCTGCTAAATCAGGTTCTACTGTTCTTCCTGGTGAACAATATTGATTTAAGATTTTTATATGATATATACTTTACTTTCATACATTAAAATTAGGGGGAAAAAATGCTTATCTAGGGGAATGCCTCTTTAAACCTAAGTATTTTTTTCTTTTTCTTAAAAAATCAACTAAAAATAATACTTGATCTGTCCATTAGCAATTTCCTCTGAACAGAAAAGCATAATCTTGACTGAGCATTTCACGTCACAATCAAATGTAAATTCCAAGTTGTATTTGTTATTCAATGTTTCATCCTTCTCATCAGGCTGCAATTTTTCTACTTCTGGAATCCTGAAAATTGGACACATTTGTTTAAGCCATACCATATGCTTGTACAATGTGGAGAAAATTCTAAACTACACTTGATTACTGTTTCCTAGATTTCAGACCAGTACTCAAAGTAAAGGCTGTGAACACCACAGTCAAATTCTCTTAAAACCTTCAGGGTAAGGAATAAGATGCTTTACCTCTACAACAGTGCATCTCTCTCCAGTTACATGATATAACTGCCTAGGTTATAATCTTTGTTAAATAAAACAGAACAGTCAGCAGTTTAACAATTACTCTTGCAAACAACTGTTAAACAATATTTATTCTACAGTTTGCAAAAAAGACACAGTTTATAAATTTAGTCAAGTTAAATTCATTTGATAAGGATTTTCTATAGTTTAATGAAATATTCACATTGGATGTCTTTAGTTTACTTCTGAAAGCTAATCTTTTTAATATGTAAATGCATACCTGACAAGTCTAAGGGTATCTTTTCTTATATTAACAAGGCTCTTCAGAGTTTTTGTCGGCTCATTCCCTGAGGCTGGTGGATAAGGAAACTGAAACAAATAATTATCTCATGAAACAAATGTATGTTCACTTGCAAGTCCAAAATTGTGTAAAAATCATTGGGCCGAACATGAATACTATCTTGCTTTTAAATGTCAGTGTTAACCCTTACCCTGCTAAATTTCTATAACGAACTTGTCCATCTTTCAATTTGATCAGCACCATTAACTGTTAAAATGGGTGCTTACAAAAAAGATACTGACTGAATGGCAAACAGTGCAGATCATGATCAGACTGCACAGATTTGCAGGCTGATCATGATCTACACTGGTCGCAAAGGCAGAATCAATCGTGTCCAACATGATTTAGTGTTTAACTACTGTACATTTGTACTTAATGGCGGAGATCAAGCCTGCCTTAATAAATATAAGGCATCATAAACACAAATCAAAGCAAACCCTTTACTTTTTTATTCAAACATCACACAATTCATTCAAGGATAGTTCTAAATTTTGTATTATTTCATTAAACTTATTAATCAGTTTTCAGCATATGCTTAAAAACTGATTACTTTTAAAAAGAAGTTACTAGATACGTGTGGCATCCTTCATGTCAAATCATAAGTAAATTTCAAATGAAGTGGCTTGAAATGAAATAGATTTGATAACTGTATTGGTAGCTCTTATGCTTACTCGGCCTGATTCATTAGGCGTTCCAGTTTGAACCTTTTTTTATAGAATGATATTTTTGTTGTTTACAAAGCCTTTAATATTTCCTAACAGCCTCTAATTAAGCAGTTTTCAAGCTTAAGAATGCAACTCAAGAGTCTGACTTTGAAAGAAGACATCACATGTTAACATTTTTCTCTATATCTCAATAACAACTAAACAAGGCCAAGTTACTGGACTAAGGCTTACCTACTGTAATTCTATTTGCACGAGAAGAAAATTTTTAAAAACTAACTCTTCTGTAAATATTAAATTAACTGACTAACTCTTTCTTCTTTTAACTTACCGGAACAGGCTTACATCCAAGAAAGTTTAAATCTGTGTTCTCTCCAAATAAGTAAGACTCTGGCTGTGACATGTCAAACCTCTCCCCACCCATGATAAAGTGGGTACCAAAGTAATTACCTGCAATGATATCATCAACAATGAAATTAATATATACATGGCATCCCCTAGGGTTTGGATAAGCACGAAACAGAATTATTTGAAAGAATTTGGTGGAGCCGGTCAAAACATGCCGGTGAAACACATTTTTCATCAAGCAACCAGTACTTAAGTTAATATTTCCTGGATTTCTTCCTTCCCAAGACAGCTTTTTTATGTTAAAATCTTTCAATTCTATTCAATGTGGCATGAGCAGTCTAAAAATTATATATGTACTTTCTTTAATTTGACAAACTGCAGAGTTTTTAAAACTTGAACTTTCAATGAAATTGGTGTTTGTATTGATTAGTAGATAAAGACTGAAAAATCAGGAACAATGTTTTTTAAAACAATGTACATTCAACATAAAAATAATTAATATTTGGTTAAATGTTTTACCTCCCTTTTAAACATATCAATGAACTAAAAGAGTCATCTGCTATTTTTATCAAACAACGAATTTAATAGTTTGTCTAACTTTATATTTTTTCATTAAAGAAATTGAGACCGAGAAATAACGATAAAAACAGTTAGATTGAAAACTCTGAAATTTGAAAGTTATCCCTGTTTTTCAAATTTTTAGGCCTCTCTGGTCACCGATTTTGGTCAACATTGTTTACCGTAATCACATTGGTTGCAAACAATAAGCAACATATTTACTGGCATCAACCTTAGACAAGCTTACTGTCGCTGAGTGGCTGCTTTTTAATTTCTGACTTTTGCAGCCACTGTTACAGTTTGACCGTCACAATAAAAAACAAACTGTATACGTCGGATTAGTTCGACTAGCGTCAACGACTCAACCTGAAATCAAGTGATCATCTTTCGTTGTCATGGTCACGTTTCGCTGCGCGTTCCTCCCAGTGACATTCTGTGTATTGCATATTGTCATTACACTCTTTACATAACAATGGTTGATTTAATTTCTGCGCACTTTATTGCCAATTATGTTTTTCTTTCATATAGTTTTAGGGCGAATGACAGTGGAACTACGGTTTTCTGGGCAAGAAGGGCAAAGTGAAATGATTTAAGGCGAGGTCCAAAAAACGTCCTATTATTTGGCCTAGAAGATTACATACCAGATTTTGGAGGATATTTGTAGGCATTGTTGGACGTTATGTCCAGTACTTCTACATCGCCGTTTCTCCGTCCAAGTGTGCTTGAAAATGCCCCCATATTGTACACAACGACTATTACGTTAATTTGTTTTGAACGTTAACACCTAAAGGCAACTTAACTTTTATTTTAAAAGATCAGGCGTAAAATCATTGTTTTGTATTTTTTCACTCTCTTTCGTCCATTTTCTCTGTATTATGCACTTCCGTGTGTAAACGTCATCAGTTATTGTGTATTGATAAATTAAATTAGACAGGTGTCCGTGACGTCAATGTAACTATGCTTTTCATCGTTTTTGCATGTTTCCAATATGACATCTGCATATGTCACTTAAGAACATTATAGAAGAAACACCAATATAGCATTAAGATACCCAAACAACCGATGATAGTGTTTTATTTTACGTATTTTTCTTAAAAATACATTGAATATTATTGGGGATAAGATGCAAATCATTCCGAAAATTTGTATGAAACCCCGCCCTTGTTGTTATGTTCTAGCCAATCACATGGGAATATTTTATTATTGTTGCCCGTCAATCAAGTGCACGCTTTACTTCCTGTCAAAAATATCAACACGGGGAGACAGCTAAAAGTTACCCCCGAACAAATGAAAGTTATGGATGGTTTAAAGCAGCAAGTTATGATGAACCAATTTATGTTTGCTACTGGGTGTCAGTTGGATCAAGCAAAACAGTTTCTAGTCGCTTCTAAATGGCAGTTTGAGGTAAGTAATCTGTGCATGTTTTTCTGAAATCCAAGATGGCGCGTGTTTACATTTTCATTGATCATATATAAACAATGATTTCCCAACTGTATTATGCGTATTCTGTAATGATCTGTTTGTAAAATCGGTTAATTTCATAACAAATTATTTTCTTTCAGAGTGCCCTTAGCATGTTCTTCCAAGAATCTTCAGTACCGACGTGTCGGACGTGCAATGGGAATCACGCTAGTGGAAATTATTCGGTGAGTTTGTCCTCCATCTTGATGACATCATTCAAAATAACTGGTTTGAAATTTCGTTTCATTTAGCGTTTTTACTACGAATCTAAATGTTTTCTGTTCAGGTTAATGTGAAGATGAAATAGTTGTATGCGATGAGCAATAACAGGGGAGTTGTCTCGATATTATTTGTGTATTTTACGCTGCCGGGGTTGTGACCTACTTTAATCACGCATCGCTTGACTGCTTGTCTAACGAAACATAAACATAGCCTATTCATAGCTCATATTAAACTACTGCACCCATTTTTATTTACGCAGTAATGCTAAAGGAAGTTTTTCACTTTCGCTTTCATATTTTTAAAAACCGGATTTTGAATTGAATTCAGAAAAAAAAATTGAGCTTTATATCTTATTATTTGACTTTGTTATCATATTATCTGTGCTTGGTATCTATTGTAAACAAATTTGACCTTTGAGTGATGAGGTCATAGTTTTTCAAAATAACAATGAATGATATGTAAGGATCCCATAAAGTAACTTATTTTCAGAAATGGCTAACAGTTACATCATGCACTTTGAAAAATATCTTAGTTACAAATCTTACAAGAAAAAGGGTTACATTAATACCTTTTTTTTTAATAATAGATAATGTGTTGAATGTCATTTATGTAAACCATATTCAAAGATGATTTAAACTGGCCTTGACTGGTCACTATTTAAGTCAAGTTCCCCTGAAAAAAATGAAAGTAGTCTTATCAAAATCCCAGGTATCTTAAAATCAGATGTAAAATGACTGGATTGCTACAACAGGAACATAATATTAAGTCATGTTATTATAAAGTTTGGTAATTTAATATTTGATTTAGATACTTAGTGCAATTTTACACTTAATTGTAAATATAAGCTGATAGAATAATATGATTGATGTATATTACATGCCTTTATATACCTACTGTTTTATTTCAGTTATGTGCACCTGCAAATACTCCTGCCACACCACCAAATTTCCCAGATGCTCTCATGGCCCTATCTAAATTATCAACAGCAGAAAAGTTTAGTTCATCACCATACGCCACATCACCAACGCAAGTAGCACACTCACCTCATGCTATGGAAATTGAAGCCCAGAGATAAACATGTAAAACATGGCAGGCATTTATTCAGTGAAAAATATGTGATGTGCTTGACAGTGAACATTATGTGAGAAGAACTGGGCTGTGTTTTTTTTTTTCCTGAATTCTTGCAGAATTATGGATTAGCGATTAGTCATTACATTGTGTGGAGAAAGTCAGTGGATATGGCTTGAAAGTAGGTCCAGTGGATATTTGAAAAAAAGTTCTAAGATTTCATTTCCTGGATTACTTGTGTTTATTTTTGTCTGTAGATCTTGTTTGGTACTGAAGTTTTGACAGAACTTATTGTTGTCATTAATGTATTTTTGCAGGTATGACTTCTGAATCATTGGTCTTAATTTTGATATGAATTTAAAATTATAACTCAGTTTTTTACTCCAAATGGAGGGAAAGGCAATAATGAACAAAAATATTTCACCTGGGTAATAGTGGTTGTTACATGTATTAAGGTGGTTTCAATCTACAATGAACATGTAAACATATTTAGAATTTATTTGCTTGAGTCATGTGTAAGATGCATATATATGTATGAAAATTGGCTTCAGGTAAAACAAGAGCAGCAAATCATGTAAAATGTGATGTAATTACTCAGGTTTATATTTCACTGTATCTCAAGTACATGTCTGCCTCTTATAAATTAATACATACAAACTCATTAAAGAAAGGTCAGGGTCAGGTCTAAAGTGCTAACTAATATTAACTTACTGTGACCTTTGGCTTTGACCTTTCTTTTTTAAATACATGACTAAAGGCGTAAGCAATTTTTTGTCATATTTAAAGGAAGTTAAACTGCCATTCATTTTCTTCAATGACAGTTGTTCCCCATCAACAGTTAGAAATTTTGTTTTGTACTTTTGTCATGTTATATATGACCATTTTTCATTATATACCCATTGAACAGTGCTGAACTATTTTGAATGCTAATGTTGATGAAATGAGTCGAGTACGTTATCATGTATTCACAACACTAAGGGCAAGATGGCATAATTTTGCATTGACATACATGTCTCTCTAATATTTTTCATTAATCATATGTAAATAGTTATTAATCTTGTACTCCTGTTTTTCATTCATTTATTTCAATTTGTTATGTCCTCATCCCGTACATGAATCACTGGCAACTAACGATTTCTGTAGTGTTTATATATACCATTTGAACATGTTTTATTGATGTTTTGTAAGCTGTTTTTTTTTCCTCTTTTTTCTTTTTGTACAGAATATGGTATAATAATTATGTGGTAATGTAGCTTTGTTAAAAACCTTAAATATATGATGTCAAGTCAGTGAACTATGATAAAAAAGAAAAATCCTTCATACAGGATATTTATTGTTAAACGGTCTTGAGTTTTATCTTTTCATCCATGAATGACTAATTTCCTGTAGGCATGCATTGAGTATATCTTATGGTTTTCATGCCCCACTGACACACATACTGCGTAGTCAGATCAATTTGATGTATTGGTGACAAAATGTTTCCATATATGAATTATGATAATTGCATAATTTAATTGTAAGTAGAATGGAGATATTCAAAGTGCATCTTGGCCACAATGTCCTGTTCACAAGGGTCTGATATTTATGTAAATATATTGTTATATGTCAACATACACACAGATGTATGCAGGAAATTGAATTTTTATGAAGGGGTTCAGAAATGAAAAACAATAGTTTTTTTATTGGATGAAGTAGGTCCAGAAAAAGATGGTTTTACATCAGAGTTAAAACGGAAACCTGCTTATGATCACTTAATGACATGGGTAGTGGAAAGCTAGTGTAACAGGAAGTTTTACCATAAACATGTTTAAGCTTGAAACATTGTATAATCAACAAATGAAAACTGTATAACCTGCTTTAAGGATACATATCATTTAGATGTCATACGCATGTACAATTAAACGTACATGTTTAGGCGACAGCATACTTATATCAATAGTAAAAGGTCACCTTTATTGATCAAAGAAAAATGACAAGCTTGACCGAGGTTGTTAGCTAGGTCACATATATTGTGTTATTAGTCAGGTGTTTAAAAACCTGACCACAGAAATACTTGGGAAATTCAAATTCGTCAGATATTCACCATTGTATAACAACTTAATGTTTTCTGTTTGTGAAATTAATTATTTGCACACTTGTGTTTTTGTATTATTTAGAAGACTAAAATAATGCTGTTTTACTTGCAGCCCTTAATTTGAAAAATAATTGGGGAAACTTAAAATTGTTTCCGAAGCAGTTGACAATGCAGTGTTGCTTTGGTTTTAGTTCTGTCCTTTGTATTGACAACTTTATAAGAAAAAATGCAAGTTACTCCTTTTGTTTTCGTAGCTCGATATTTCAGTAGTAAAACGATACGTTATGCAGTAGTCAAAACATGTTTAAAATTGTTTACAGACGTGGGCTTTAATAATTAGAATCGACTTTATTGTTGAAAAAAAAAAGCATACGGAACACCAAACATGAACTGCGACTATTAGTTCATTGATCTGTTTGAACCAAAACAGTCTTTGTTAGTGCAAACAAACAGTGACTGTGTATAATCAATAGCGACAGAAAAAAGTCCACGTCACGGTCGGTAGTACAGACATGAACAAATGTATTGAAACGTGGTTATAAACTTTACAGAATTATTCATGGTTTCATGAATTCATACAAAATTTCATAGTAGGACACATTTTCAAGGATTTTCAAGTATTCAAAAATAGATCTACCAGTGTTATGTTGATAAGACAATTTACCTTAGCACAGTAGGTCATATTGACAAGAACTTAACCGGTAAGGAGCTTAACCCTGTAAAAAAGAAAGAGCCGCCGTGACATTTTTGAAGATTTTGTTAACCATAAAATAATTTATCTTTCACGATAACTTAGATTATCGAACTTCAGGTTGATGGTTGTGAATCGTATATTTTGTTTTAACGTAATCGCGAAATGGACTGCAGCAATATCACAGGACTTCCTATTACATAAAGGATTTCAAAACATCTGAATGCCGTCTGGACGAACTTGGTCCATTCAATTTTTTTTTCGTAAAATTTTATGCAGTACTGTCTGTAAGTTATGCACTGTTACACACTGTCAATCCGTGGCCAAGTGGTCATTGACTTTACTTGCTCATCACTGCTGCTTGTTAGAGCATCGCACGTATTATTCTTAGCATGAGGAAGTCGTAGAGATGGACAGTGGAAGGTTTGACGGCGGCTGTACATAGTCGTATGGCGTTAAAGCTTGTTGGAAGTGACTAATGCCGTTTATATGTGAAACCATAAAAGTCTAGATCTTTTTGAGTAACTTTTATATGATAAGATATCTAGAGCACTTTGGGTCAAAACAAAACCGATTGTTTTAGTCTGGACATCAGCCAACAATAATTGGGTTTGTTTGTTTGCTGATGTTTTCGCATTCCATCTTTGAGTTTTGATTTAGTCATGCATATACATCAGAATGTATTTTTATTTAGTGCGAGAAAAATTGGAAACCAAAGCGGATTCGAACACGGATCTTTGGAAAAACACTGACTTAGCTTTCTCGACAGCTTGCATCACTTCCCAGTTTTGTGGTGGAATTTTAACAGAAAAAAAGACAATGGTGTTGAAAGCATCACGCAAAATGGTGTTTTGCATGATTTCACGTTTAATGAAAAGGTTTACTTTATGTACCGAATTGAACCGGGGTTCATTTTACGAAGTAAAATTTGGGGTATCCAGATGGGAAGTGAACACCGGTCAAAACGAATTTACGACGCTTGCTCACACACGTGGCACCAATAGGTACCACTTCTTTAACGATTAAAAATAGGAATAGACTTCAACTTCCTCGTGCAAACCACAACTCGGGCTCAATATATCCATGCGTCCTCGTCAGACTTAACCAGTGCATTTTCAAGTATTTCTACTAATACTGGTGCAGATTTGCATTATCTGACATACTACGTGCGTGCGTAGAAAGGTAGATCAATCTCCACACGTTAATAGGTATCAACAACAATTCGGTGAGTGAATGAAAAGTAGGTAAGAATGATGTAAACATCGTATCGTTTGACTCTGTTCCAAAAAAGAAATCGTCTATTTTCGATGCATTTAATAAGCTTATAGGGTCAGTAGCTAGACACAGCATGAAATTCGGTTAACTATTTTACTGCATCTTATTTACAATGTTCGCTGTCCTGTCAGATTATGCGACAGGAATATATTATATGAATGTTTGCATAATTGGTATGGTTGATTGCTCTTTTACTACGAGCTTCGATCACATTTACCTACCTTCAGACACATATTAAACTGATATTTCTTAGTGTTTCAGGCTTGGCTATTACAAAAGGTAGGTTGAAAGTTAAAGGTACAAAAGCACAGTAATGATATCCGCTCTTATACACACAATATTTCAATGTATTTATACATACATACATTTTCGTTACAACAAAATATGATATATCGACAGGATTAAGAAGTATGTAAAAAGACCATGTAAAATGAAACAACGTTTTATATTTACATGAAATTACAAACATTTAAGGAGAAAACGAGAGAAACAAGCCAATTGATTCAGTGAACAGGTATGGAAGTATCAAAGCCCTGAAAGGACATTGTGTGCGTGCGCGCGTGTGTGTTCGGGTTTAACGTCTTTTTCAACAATTTTTCAGTCATATAAACGACGGTGTCTACTTGTAGCAGTGAGCACAATGCACAACTTTATAGTGCTGCTTCACTGGAATATCACGCCGTAGACACATGACATGATACCCCACCCAGTCACATTATACTGACACCGGGCTGACCAGTCCTAGCACTGTCCTCTTAATGCTGAAGCTACTAGTACCATTTTTTACGTCTTTGGTATGGCACGGCCAGGGATTGAACCCACGACCTCCCGCACTCGAAGCGGGCGCTCTATACCACTAGGCTACCGAGGCGGTCTCTAAAAGGACTGATAGCCAGTGCTTACTGGGTGATATTTCAACCGATACACCTGAAGAATCAACATTTCATTGTGCATAGACCGGTCCACTAGACAATGCTACATGCCAAATATATAAGTTCTGTGCATTGTGGTTCAAGGCAAGATTTTTGACGGTTCCCTATACAACTCTATGTAAAACTAAGTTTGTCCCAGGGTGGGGCCAATTTCAGCCCTAACCCTAGAGCGGAGTGATTCCGAATAATTCGAATGTGAATATAAAGTTGATAATTATTTTAGAATTCGTTGCTGCTTGTTTGTGTTGTTTATAACAGTAGCCCCCAGTTGCCCACACACTCACACAATACCTAGATTATAAAGAATAAATATATGACTATTTTTCACACGTCCAGAATATTTGTGCGATGCGGTCACATAGAAATAGAAGGAAAACTCAAATGACGCTAGGCTGAAACTTGGTAGTTGGTTTAGAGCTTTATCCAGTTGCTAAAGCACTGGCTAATAAAAAGCACTTAAATCATGATATTCCTTACTAAAGTTACTGAACAGGGAAAAAAGATGTATTTCAATTACAGCGACCTTGACCTCGACCCCAGTGACCAGAACGCATATCGATCGGGTAAGTTATATATGTATTGAGCTTTGTTACAATATCCCATAGCAAAAATGGCATTTCAATAAGCTTTGTTACAATGTCCCATAGCAAAAATGGCATTTTAATAAGCTTTGTTACAATATCCCATAGCAAAAATGGCATTTTGATAAGCTTTGTTACAATGTCCCATAGCAAAAATGGGATTTTGATAAGTTTTGTTACACAATATCCCATAGCAAAAAATGGCATTTTGATAAGCTTTGTTACAATATCCCATAGCAAAAATGGACACTAAAATGCCATGGAAGTTGCATAGCGATACCCTATATAGTAAACAGTATGTCCCTGAAGCAATTTCGCTGAATCTCTGTACGGCAACATTTCCAAGATAATATTACCACCATGTTTTATTAAAATCCTTCAAATCATGTCTGAGATATTACTCCGCGGACGGACAGGAAATGAAATAAAACACTATACATACGTGCAAACGTCCAAAATTCTCTTTTCCTTCATGATATCTGAAATTTGCAGGGCCGCATTTCCCTACAGCAGTTACATTTCTATCAAAAGTTCCACTAAAATCCATTAAATCATGCCTGAGATATGACTGGATAGATTGAAAATAGACTCGTTTATGTGTTATATATAACTAAAAAGGGCCATACATGCAATTCAACTTGAACTTGCAGTGCCGCATTTCTTTATACCAGTTAACTTTACAAACTAATTTTGATCATGAGATACGACTCCAGACGGACAGAAAATGAAATAAAACACTCTGTAATTTATATAAAAGTACACATGGCCAAAACTCTTGCCTTCCTGAAGCATTCCAACCGCACTTGTTTATACATGTTGACATTTCTATCATGTTTTATTGAAATCCTACAAACCAGTTCTGAGATATGACCGGACGGAGAAAAAAAATAAATAAAAACTCTATGTACTATATACAATGTACAAAATTTCAAAGGGCCATAAATCTTGTCTTCAATCTTAACTCTAAACGAAATTTCCCTGTATAAGTTAACATTTCTTTTACGTTTCACTAAAATCCTTCCTATGACTCCGGATGGACAGAAAATGGAATAAAAACACTTTAAATCTTGTTTTACCCAAGCAACCTGACCGAAATTCGCAGGGTGTCATTTCCCTATAGCAGTTGACATTTATACCATGTTTTATTTAAAAACTACAAACTTTATAAGTCGGAAATAACATAATGCTTATAGAACGTGCTATTTGTAGTAAGATATTTTATCTAAATATCAGAAAAATTGAAAACGTTTCTATAATCTCACTCTACTGAACATACAAAGCCGACTGTTTCTTGTCCACTTTAAAGTGTTTCAGGATATATTGAAAGAGGTGCAGTAATAGAGATCCGGACTCCTGGTTCGGAGGACGCGGGATCCAATCCTGGCGAGAGTTGACTTCGACATCGAACAATTCTTGACAGAGTAAGCTTTCGCTCGTTATCACATTTTAGCGAATTTTAAAGGTGGGAATTCAGACTTTTAACTCTATACAAAAGCGATGAGTTCTTTTATATCAAGTTACTTGCCAAAAAGCAAAAATAACTAGAACAAACAGTAAATTTTACTCTTACATTTTTTTAGCATTTTCAATAGAGGGCTGCATGTAAGGTATCGTGAAACTTGCTTATTTAGCTAATGCAAATGTCGTGCAATAACTGCACATGAGCTGTGGCTACACCAGTATAATTGTTGTCGATGTATATGACAAAACTGCAGGCGTACGACAAAAATGGTATGTCGTGTTGTCGCACCATCATAATGCAGTCAGCATTGATAGACCTCCAGATGGTGCGGCATTTTTTTTTTTTTAGAAATTAGAAAATTATTGCTATATTTCTTAAGAAGGCTTTGAAACTTAGTTACTGACAGGTTATATGCTATGGAAACACATAAAATAAGCTATTTTTACAACCATTCAGTACGTTTTGTTTTATCCTGATTTATTGGTCAAGAATTTTTATTGCTGTTGCGGCCTGAGAATCAATTCCCGACTCGGGCATGTTTTCTCTCTCTCTCTCTCTTGATTTGGCATTTTTAAGATAATTTAGAAACCAAAAAAAAAACGCATGTTCTAGTGTTCATAATATGACCACACTTCAATCTTAAAGAAAGATCATTTTAGCACAAATCTGTAGGTCAGTGCCTTTAAATTGGGAGATTGATTCAGTGCTGATTTTTTTGTAGAGATGGTATAGTATTTGACTGGACAATAACCGTCCCGAGTGCCTGTAATAATTAGCTTTGGAAAGGCATTACATAGTGATTTGATCGCATTTGAGGTAGAAATTTACATTTTCATGTACCATTTTATGAAATGAGTTAGGCCTTGTCTGTGGCAGTATTTTCTGAGTTATAAAAGATTCCTATTTTTAGGGTTTTTTGAGACATTTGTGATAGTATCAATGTTCTTTGCGATATGTGCTCTTAACCAGTCAGACAGTCTGCCTTTGAAAATTTTCTAATTTATCACTGCCCTATTCTAGACAGAAGAAAAGTATTCTAACATTGCTCAGACAATGGCGATGTGCTGACGTGCTTCACGAAACTGGCAATCTATTGTCATTCGAGGTACAAATGTTTACATGTATGGCGTTACTTCAACCCTTAAATAAGCGTGTTCCCTTCGTACCTTCGACTGACAACAGATGTTGTAATGCTCTAATATTTCCCTTTACTTATTTCATATTGTACGCACTCATGTCAAAGAGAGGCGTGACAGTATAAGAAAGGTAGGAGAGGCTGGGGTACCTTGGGACAATAATCATATTTTTTTTCATTTTTCTAAAACATCTTGAATTAACTTTCTGTGATTGCACACTATTTTAAAGTATACTCCTTCATGTACATGAGGGGTAGTTAATGATCATGTTTTGTGCTGTCGTTTCTGAGATATGCATCATAGAAGACTACCATAAAATGTCCCATTGTACCCCGAAACCGGGACACCACGGGACACATCATGGCAACCATGGGGCAATGACAGATACAAACAAATCTATAATTTTATTTCATCTGAACTGCAATGATAACAATTGCTTAAACATCAACATCAAGAAAAAGACTAATCAGTTGCCATTTAATTACAATGACAGACCTACCTTTAACTTGAAACAACCTTAACTGTTTATTAACTGCTCAAAAAGTGTAAAATGACACACTCAATTTAAATAGAAACAAATGTATGAACTTTACTTCATCTTAACTGCAATGACAATTCTAAAATATCAGCATAAAGACTAAGATCAAATGTCATTTAATTACAATACCAGACCTATCTTTAACCTGAAACAACATTTATGCCTTTGGTAAAACAATACAACAGCATTAAATGAACACACATAGCTGTTTATCAACTTCTCAACTTAAAGAATAAACTGACTTCTCATCCCCGATTTATCCAGTAATGGCATTTCAACAATATCCATGCCTTAATACTCAGAAATAGTGAGTTAGGTCGAGATGAAACCTCAGCTGTTTTAAGCCCTCACAGTGCCTCCGTTATTGCTTGGCTGAGGCAATTTCATTACAATGTCATCATATTCCACCTCATCCATTTCCTTGTTATCTGGTATAATGAACATTGAAGACTTACGTTTCAAAAAACTCATACGTCAAGTTTTCTACATTTGTATGCATTAATTTACCAATGTAATAGATTGTGGGTTTCTTCCAGCTGTACTTAACACTGTCCCATGGTGCCCAATTACATGTGTCCTATATCGTGCCCAAACCCCACCACCCTTACATTTTCAAAATAATTTGAAGGTCATCCGCTTCACCGGGATTAAACATTTTGTGAAATTATCAATCAATGTGTGCTTTATAAATAGTGATATAAATATGATTTCAAAGATTTCACTGGAGAACTTTATGTGACAATATTTGTGATAAGTTTTTTTACTCAGAGTAGTGAAAAAAAAAGAAAAAAAAGACTCAACTGAAGTTTTATTTTAAATCCTCCGCCTTCAAACTCCTTATAAAAACAGTTTGAGAAAGGCAAGATTTTAGCAATTCAGATAGATTAGTTTATTTTGCAAAAAAAAAAGTTACATCTGATGTCCCATGGTGCCCGTGTCCCGTGGTGCCCCGGTCTCCCCTACTTGAGATTTTTAAATGATCGATGTTGCAGGAGATCCACAAGGGACAGTACTAGGACCTCTACTCTTTTTGGTCTATATCAATGACTTACCAGGGCGAGTCAGGTCTACAGCACGCCTCTTTGCCGACGACTGCCTTCTCTACAGAACGATCAGCTCGGACAAAGACAGCAAGGCACTTCAAGTCGACCTTGACCAACTTCAGGAGTGGGAACGGGAATGGTGATGGCGTTCAACCCCTACAAGTGCGAGATGATTCGCATCACTAACAAGCGAAAAATCATCATCCATGGCCAAACACTAAAACAGACAAACAAGGCGAAGTATTTGGGCGTTACACCCGACAATACACTATCCTGGAACAACCACATAGACAGCACAGCCAAGAAGGCCAACAGAACAACTGCCTTCCTACGTAGGAACATATCATATTGCCCATGCGACATCAAGGCAACTTGCTAAAAATCATTGGTCCGACCTCAGCTCAATATGGGACCCCAACACCCAGTCCAACGTCAACACGCTCGAGATTCAAAGTCCAAAGGAGGACAGGCCGGTTCTGTACCGGTGACTACAGACACACCAGCAGCGTTACCGCCATGATGCAAGAGTTGAACTGGGAGACACTAGAATCCCGTCGTCAAGAAACTAAGGCAGTAATGATGTACCGGGTCATCAATCACTTGGTGGACATCCGAGCCCATTTACTGGTTCCAACTGGCGTACACACCAGAGGCCATGCAAACAGATTCCTACAGCCTTTCTCCCATGTAAACGCATGGATTCACGTACTCGTTCTTCCCTTCCGGAATCCAAATTTGGAACAGGCTACCAGAAGAGGTATTGTCAGCCCCGTCCCTAGATGTCTTCAAGACCAGGATGGGCAGGTTACACATGTAACTCTGGAGCAGAATGTTTTTATCCTGTTTTAAGATGCACTGATTTTCCCTTCACACATGTACATACTCACAATTGTGCGACAATGCTACAGAGGAGTCCATCACATTATCCGGAAGAAGAAGAAGAGATGGTCGTTCCAAAACCGCTTTGCCTGAGATCTGATTTAGTAAATCATTACATGGTGAGTTTACGCACAGGAGTCTGAAATTTTATCAATACGACTCCAAAAGTCTTTTTTTTAATATACTGTATCCTCTACTGGTGTGTTGTTTATTTTATATATAGGGGATATGTGTTTTGAAAGATGTGCTTCTGGAGGCTTACTGATAGAATTACAGAATCCAATGGTTTAGCTAGGTTTATAAGTCGGAAAGAGAATATTGCCTTCACTTCTTTTACTTTGGGTTATTATCTTGGAGTAGCCTCCCTTAGCCGGTATTCTCCAAAATTTGCCAGCGGAAAAAAAAAATCGTAAGAAAATATTATGGTCAGTAGGTACGCCAGTGACAGTGGACATGTAGATTAATAAAATAGATGTTAAACATATTTCTTCTGAAAGCGCTTAACATCATTTACCTTTCTTGCTTGACTTGGATGAAAACCATATGTCTTGTTGTCATAGGTTTTCACGACATGTTCTTTCCTTTTCGAAAAAAAATCTCGCCTGTTGTATGTACTCAAGCATTCAGAGTGTAATGTACTAAAGAGTAGGGTATTGTTTAACCTGTCTTTAATAGTGTATGTTAAATGTGTGAGAATTACTGCCAACTTTCCTTTTTGGTTTCAGATATACGCATTCATGGCCGAGGCTAGGTATATCTGCATGGTGGTCGTGTGTTGATATATATTTCTTTATCCCCATGAACGGCATGCTGAATATTTCTTTATTTGCACAATAGTTATGCTGATTATTTTTCCTTACTGGAATGATGATCATACCTGAAAAGTCAAGTTGATTATTTTTGTTATCCGTATGAATATGGCTAAATATAGGAAGTGGCTAGGGGTTTGGTAACCTGAACTCTAATGTTTTTTTGAAGAAATCACCTTTATTTGCATAGTATAGTCTTTTTCCTTTGTCTCCAATTGTCACTTATGATAGGTCTTTCTGCTGTGTGAATAGTATAATTATGCTTCCTTCTGGTAAGGCACTTTTATAGCTTGACAATGGTCCTGTTTCATCCTTTAACAAATGACTACTTGAAGATATTTTTACAATTTCAGATGCTGGCTTACACATAAAACATTAGTGCTTGCTAATGGATAGGAGAAATCCAGAAAGTCGTCCACTCTTCAATCTTGAAGAAGTGTTGTCATGGGAACCAGGTCAAGATGAAATTTGTGTTGCTAGAATACCAAAGCGACAAAGGAAAGAACAAGATACACCAAAATTACTTGTTTGTCATGACTATAAAGGAGGTTACCTTGAAGACAGGTTTGTTTTATAATGTTTTTCTGTAGAGACACTAGATAATGCAATGGAACCCCTCTTCCAAACCAAACAGTTTTCTTTTTATACACCCATTTAAAAAAACAGGACATATTGGTATACCGTAATCGGCAGATTATAGGTCGCACTTGTGTATAGGACGCAGTGAAAAAATATCAACACAATTCTGCAAAATTGCTTATACCCAGAGAATCTCTTGCTCTGGATTGTCCATATTTAGATTAAATCTACATGTATTTAATCTGAGAATTCTTCTTATTTTATTTGCAATATCATAAAAGGAATAACAATCAATTTTCATAAACTTGCAAAATCCTTAGGGTATTATGAATTGCAATTTATCTCATAAAATTCACTTATCCGAATTTATGTTTGTCCGAAATTCACTATAGTTTCTGATGCGAACTCGCTGGTGTTTGCTAAATCATTGTCGATGTTTTTGCATGTTGAACTTGTGCAATTATTTAAATTGAAAAGCATAAACTCTGTGTAAGCATTAAACTGCCGCATCCTCTGATCACCCCATGAATATTGACGCCAGCGTAAACGAATGTGCACTTTGGCACGTGGCGGTAAAATGATGTAATTATGTCTCCCACCACACAGTGGTGTGGGAGACATATAGATTTACTCCAGTCTGTCTGTCTGTCTGTCTGTCACAAAGCTTGTCCGCACTCCATGTCGAACATTTCTCATCCGATCTTCACCAAACTTGAACAAAATGTGTTTGCCAATAAGTGCTCGGCCAAGTCTGATAACTAGCCAAATCGGCCCAGGCACTTTAGAATTATGGCCCTTGAATTACCAGAAAACACTCAGATTTGGTCTAAGTGAACAGTATATAAAAACTGACTTACTATTTAGATGATTAGGCAGTTGTGGGAGACATGCGCTTTTCTCAAAAGCATCTCTAGTTTTAAGACTGGTTTGCAAATTGTTTTGAACATTACGGATTACGGATCATGTTATTGGATCAGTCTAAAATCTTGCATGCACATGTTTACAATTGCCTCCGGGTATGATTAAACGGTTAATTGTTTGCAGATTGTGACAGTAGGTGGTAAGATAAGTAATGCCTCGGGCGTGAATTTCTCGATGAACAAGAGGATTATAGACAACTATCAAAGTTATGTTTGAAGACTAGATAATTGATTTCCGGGCTACCTGATATGAAGTTTCAAGTATTTTAATGCAAAATATGTGAAAACACACCGGGAAAGTTTTACACAGGTTTTGTTAAAAACTTAATGATCAGTTACAGAAATGCGTTGTAAAGTATATTTTAATGAAAAACAGCACTTATTTATCTTAAGATTTTATGTGAGCTCTTAATTTTACATTTTATACAAAAGTAATTTAAGACGCTGCATCCCGATACCGGCTATTAGCTATGCCTGAGTCATTGGTATTTGCTCCCCTTGAATTCTCTTCAATATAAAGGTACACGGTGTAAACAAAGATCGATTTTCTTAATTTTTGAGTCCGGGGAAATGTTTGGTCTTTTTCTATCCCCATATATAGGACGCACCAGTCCTTCGAGACCAAAATCTTGGTAAAAAATGTGCGTCTTATATTCGTAGGATGACGGTAACCTTATATGGACAAGCGGGTAGACGGGCATTTTGGCGGGAAAAAGTTGGTGTCCGTTTAATTACTGTATCTGAACTGAACTAAACCTACACACAGTTTGTGACTATCCCTATTTAATTGATAAATTTCGATAACCTGCCAGTTTGGACCAGTATTTCTAGAGTTATGACCCTTGAGTTGGTCAAAATTGCCAAAATTGATAGTGTTTGTTAGATAACTAGAGTAATTTTTCTTTGGTGTCAACCATACTTTAACCATAGTTATGCGTAAGATGTATTACAATAAAATCTGGTTTATATTCAATAACTAGCTAGTTTGGACAAGTGTCTCAAGAGTTTTTGCCAGTGAATGAGTCAAATGTGCCAAAATTGACAGTTTCCTCTTGATAGCTAGAGTAATTTTTCTTTGATGTCAACCATACTTATACAGAAGATCATGATGTATTACTATAAAATCTAGGCCAGGGTTAATAACCAGTCAGTAAGCCCTTGAATTGGTCAGAATGGCCAGAAATTATGGTGTCTGCTTGATAACTTGAGTAGTTCTTATCCGATGTTCACTAAACATGGTCACAGTGTTAATGGGCATAATATGTCAATACAAAAATTGTGAAAATTGAAAGATTCCGATTAATAACTTAAGCACTTCTTATCTAGTGTTCCACAAACTTAGTCAGAATGTAAACTAGCATATTGTCTTGGCCAAGTTCGATAACCAGTAATATAGTCTTAGCCACTCAGGAGTTATGACCTGGAATTAGTTGAAATTCAGAAAATTGACAAGTCTGTTCAGTAAGTAGAGTATTTTAAAAGTCAGAAAGGGGCATATTTTGTGACAGCATGGCATTCTTGTTTTCAGTTTAAATTTTCCCGTGAATACCGGAACCCCAGTACTACTGAAACAAGAAGATTTTCAGAATCATTTTACTAAAATGTAGTGTAAAATAGCCCCTGAATATGGAACAGCCAAACTGATAGTGAATGACACTTGACAAAACTCAAAATGAATCTGCTCAATTTGCAGTCAACTGTCATAATTTGTTTACCTTTTCATATTGCAAGTAATGTTTGTCTTTATGAAATATAGACAAGTTTAAACCTGCTTTTTCTGAGGTCAAAAACTAGGTCACTACATCAAATCATAAATAAACCTTGGCTACATTTTCTGTTGGAACTTTTTATAGAAACTTCCCCAGAATGTTTGTGTCTATGAAATCTAGGTCCTGTTCAAAACTGGATTACCTGTGATAACAACTTGTTTAGGGGCCATATTTTCTGTTTGATCTTCTTAAAACTTTGTCAGAATTTTATCTGCATGGAATCTAGATTAATTCAGATTGGGCTATATGATGTCAGAAGCTAGTCTCTAGGTCAGATCATGGAAATACCTTGTCAACACTATAGAGGCCACATTTTCTACTTGATCATCATAAATTTTTGTCAGAATATTTGCTTCAATTAAATTCTAGGTTCAAAACATGGTTACCCAAAGCCTTAAACTAGATCATGTGGTTAATTCATCAAAAAACATTGCTCACACTCTAGAGGCCACATTTACTATCTTAGCCCGCCCGCTTAGCTCAGTAGGTAGAGCGTTGGTCTACGTATCGCGGGGTCGTGAGTTTGATCCTCGGGCGGGGCGCATGTTCTCCGTGACTATATGATAAATGGCGCTGTGTCTGAAATCATTAGTCCTCCACCTCTGATTCATGTGGGCAAGTTGGCAGTTACTTGCAGAGAACAGGTTTGTACTGATACAGAATCCAGGAACACTGGTTAGGTTAACTGCCCGTCGGTACATGACTGAAATACTGTTGAAAAACGGCGTTAAACCAAAAAATAAACAAAAAAAACGACAAAACATTTACTATCTTCATAAAACTCTGTCAAAATGTTTGTTTATTAAAAACTGGGATACCTGAGATCTTAAATTAGGTCACTACGTTGAATCATAGATATTCCTTGTTAACACAAACCCACTTTTTCAGCTTGATCTTTATAAATCTTTGTCATAAATAATTGTTTGTATGAAATCTAGGTCAAGTTCAAAAGTGGGGTACCTGAGGTCAAACACTATGTCACTTGGTCTTACCATTGAAAAACTTGGTTAATAATTTACTTGATTTACATAAAACATGGTCAAAATGTTTGTCTCTATGGTATCTAGGCCTGATATACTAGGTTATCTAGGGTGAGAACTAGGTCAGGTGAACGGCCTTAAGGTTCTCTTGATTTACCTATATTTTTCTGTCTGTCAAGGAAATAAAACCAGTTTATTATTTTAATTGCTGAAAAATTAAAGGTAATGGCATTATATTTTGCTTTCTTTATTTTCTGCATATTTTTTTTGAACTATATCCTGCTGATAAAAAACCCTTTCAACTGAACTTTGAGGGTTCCACTGTAATAACCATAGTAATAATGATAATGATGATAATTTCTTGCATGTAAGGTAGAGTTGTATGTTGGTTTTATTTAGGGAGGAAACCAGAGGAAAGAGAAAACCAGCATGTCCAATCTTGTGATCACCTATGCATCACAGTTGCACTACTAAGGTCAGGGGTCAAACCTGTATCAAATTTATGAAGTGTTAGTGGTAGTGTGAAAAAGAACAGCCAGTTATTGGTAAATAGAACACTTGACTGTTTTAAATGATTGCTCAGTGAGAGCAGCGAGTATATCATTTTTTAGCTCCACTGTTCAGAGAATAGGGGGGCTATTCTACTTGCCCCGTCGTTGGCGTGACCTTTCTTGGTTAAAGTTTTTCGTTAACCTTTGTTTTCACATAAACATTGTCCAGCATAGAAACAAAGTATGTGCAGGGGCTGGGCCCATTATACATAAGGTCAAGGTCACCAAGGTGTTATATGGGTAATTTTTAAGGTTGAAGTTTTTCGGCAACCTTTGCTTTTCTGTCACATCTTTGTTACTATTGCTTATATCTGACTGTAAGTTAACATAAACATTGTCCAGCATACAAACAAAATATGTGCAGGGGCTAGGCTCATTATACCCAAGGTCAAGGTCACCAAGGTGTTATACTTGGGTTATTTTTAAGGTTAAAGTTTTTTGGCAACCTTTGCTTTTCTGTCATATCTTTGTTACTATTGCTTATATCTTACTGTTAGTTCACATAAACATTGTCCAGCATACACACAAAGTATATGCAGGGGATGGGCCCATCATAGCCAAGGTCAAGGTCACAAAGTTGTTATACTTAGAATTATTTTCATGTTAAAATTTTTTCGAAAGCTTTGTTTATAGACATGTCTTAGGTATTTTAAAAGATAATGACTTGAAATTAAAAAGATTTCTTTATAATCATCATCTGCATGTTTGGTTACCCTCCCCATAACTCTTTTTTGTATTTTTGACAGAATTATGCCCCTTTCATACTTAATGTGTTTTGGCAATCTCAGCTTTTTGGATATAACTTTGGTACAATATAAGATAAACACTTGAAACTTAAAATGTATCTTTATCATCATTATCTGCATGTGTGGTAACAATCCCCATAACTCTTATTGTATTTTTGACCTAGTTATGCCACTTTCATACTTAATTTTTTGACAAACTTCGTTTTCTGGACATAACTTTGGTACTATATAAGATAACGACTTGAAATTCAAAATATATCTTAACCATCATCATCTGAATGTGTGGTAATAATCCCAATAACTCTAATTTGTGTTCTTAACAGAATTATGGCCCTTGGTGTATCTTCCTTTTAAAAGTAGAGGTCTCTTATTGAGACATACATTCATTTTATTATCAAATCGCCGAATAGTGGAGTGCACAGTCTTACATACAGTTCTTTTTAAGAAGATATAATTTATTGGAGCATGCAGTATTAGTAACAATGTTGTTAGGTAGAAAGCTTCAGTATTTGTTTTTGCAATGATTCACTTTAAATTTTAGGCTTGTACAAGGTTGCGGTCGACCAAATGCCTATCGTTTCTACCACTGGCAATATGTGGACACGTTTGTTTACTTCAGTCATTATTTTGTGACAATACCCCCTCCAGCTTGGACTAATGCTGGGCACCGGCATGGAGTTAGTGTATTGGGTAAGTACATAATTATACACTTATGAAACTCAATTACCGGTAGACCTGTAAAGGTAGCATTAATTAGATAGACGCCGACGACGGGGCAAGTGCAATAGCTATACTTTTTCTTTGAAAAGTAGAGCTAAAAATGCTAGTTTTCAAAGACCAATCGAGTTACGTAAAGATTATGCTGCTTCTCTTGCGTGTTGGTTAAAGTTTTTGATGAAGTCAAATATTTCTTGCACACCGGACTGGCGTTTCCAGTAATTTTACCCATGCCGGCAAAACTCATCTGGCACCCCCATGCCAGATGACTCTCGTGCTGTTAATGACAACTAGTGGTTCATGCACTGATGATATATTGTTTACATAACAATACGAAAAAAAGCAGGTACCTTGATAGTTTCTCTCCTTTCCTTATGGAATATTTTTCGATTCAAAATACGTTAGTTCACTGTAAGAACATACAATTACGCTACAAACGATAAAACTAAAGTGGAACTTTGTTATTGTGCGTAACGCAAAACATCATGACGTCACTTCTGCTTATGGACGTTAATTTCCCGCGCTCTACTACAAGAAAGAGTGCTACAAAGAAAGTATTTCTACCTGTTATTTGTAAAATACGGTATGCAAATAAAATAAACAACTAGAATAAAATGCTAAAATGTATACGATATGCAAGAAAAAATATCAGTCATGTGTTTACGAATCGGATTGAAATATCCGTCCCTCGGCCATCTGCGCAGGTGCCCTCGGAACGGATATTTCTGTCCGATTCGTAAACACATGACGGATATTATTATGTCTCCCCCAGGAGACATATTGTTTTTGCCCTGTCCGTCTGTCCGTATGTCACACTTCATTTCCGAGCAATAACTGGAGAACCATTTGACCTAGAACCTTCAAACTTCATAGGGTTGTAGGGCTGCTGGAGTAGATGACCCCTACTGATTTTGGGGTCACTCCGTCAAAGGTCAAGGTCACAGGGGCCTGAACATTGAAAACCATTTCCGATAAATAACTAGAGAACCACTTGACCCAGAATGTTGAAACTTCATAGGATGATCGGTCATGAAGAGTAGATGACCCCTATTGATTTTGGGGTCACTCCTTCAAAGGTCAAGGTCACAGGGGCCTGAACATTGAAAACCATTTCCGATCAATAACTAGAGAACCACTTGACCCAGAATGTTGAACCTTCATAGGATGATTGTACATGCAAAGTAGATGACCCCTATCGATTTTGGGGTCACTCCATTAAAGGTCAAGGTCACAGGGGCCTGAACATTGAAAACCATTTCCAGTCAGTAACTTGAGAACCACTTGACCCAGAATGTTGGAACTTAATAGGATGATTGGTCATGCAGAGTAGATGACCCCTAACAATTTTGGGTTCACTCTGTGAAAGGTCAAGGTCACAGGGGCCTGAACATGGAAAACCATTTCCGGTCAGTAACTTGAGAACCACTTGACCCAGAATGTTGAAACTTAATAGGATGATTGGTCATGCAGAGTAGATGACCCCCTAACGATTTTGAGTTCACTCTGTGAAAGGTCAAGGTCACAGGGGCCTGAACATTGAAAACCATTTCCGGTCAGTAACTTGAGAACCACTTGACCCAGAATGATGAAACTTCATAGGACGATTGGTCATGCAGAGTAGATGATTTTAGGGTCACTCTGTTAAAGGTCAAGGCCACAGGGGCCTGAACATGGAAAACCATTTCCAATCAATAACTTGAGAACCTCTCGACCCAGAATGTTGAAATAAAGGTCAAGGTCACAGTGGCCTGTTCATGTAAAATCATTTTTTGGAAATAACTTGAGAACCACTTGACCTACAATGTTGAAACTTAATAGGATGATTGGACTTGCAGAGTAGATGACCCCTATTTTTTTTAGGTCACTTGATCAAAGGTCAAGGTCACAAGAGCCTGAACAGTGACTTGAGAACCACTAGGCCAAGAGTGTTGAAATTTAGCGGGATGACTTGACATGCCAAGTAGATGATCCCTATTGCAGCCAACCATCAGTGTCTCTTTGACTTTCGCTCCTGACCCCTATTGACTTCTTGCCTATAGGACTTCGCATTGGGGGAGACATGCGCTTTTTTACAAAAGCATTTTCTAGTTACTCTGTTACTTTCAAAGCTTTTGACTTGAAACTTAAAATAGTTATTTGCTATCGAAGTCTACACCAGGAAAAATTATCCCCATAACTCTGATTGAATTTTGACAGAGTTATGCCCCTTTTTAACTTAGAATTTTTTTGGTTAAAGTTTTATAAAATTTTTACTGGCAAAGCTCTAATTCAGAGTCAAGCACTGAGAAAAGTCGAGCGTGCTGTCTTACTGACAGCTCTTGTTCTGCTGGGAAGCAGCAAATAATTTGTAATGACATTAATAAAACAGAAATAAGTCTCTGTAATAATGTTGTTTTTGTCTTATTATTATGCTACAGTACTTATTCAGATATAATGTCATTATTAAATACCATGCTACCATGCTTTTTGTTTGGAGAATAGATCTATATTGTTCTGTTGATAAAGCTATAAAACACAGATAATATTCTTAACCTTTAGCCTGCTGGCGGCAAGTAAGTCTGCCTTTGCGATCTTGGTCTGCACTGTTCGCTATTCAGTCAGTAAATTTTCAGTGAAGTCGCCATATGACCTATCATGTGTCGGTGCGACGTTAAATCCAAAAAAAAAAAAAAAAATTTCAGTGAAGACCCCTTTGAATGATAAATCTTATTGCCCAAATAGAATGATGGACCAGTCCATTTTAAAAATTTAGCAGGCTAAAAGTTAAGACTTTAAAACAGAGAATTGTGTGTTACAGGAACTGTGATTACAGAATGGGATGATGGGAAGGCTCGGTGCGAGGCATTTCTCAAGTCCGAAGACTCCTATAAAAAGTTCGCTGATCAGCTTGTACAAATTGCAAAATATTACAGATTTGATGGCTGGCTCATCAACATTGAAAATAAAATAGAGGTTGTTATACATTTTGTCAAACCAACATTCCAGTTTAATAAGTTATAGAACTATGCAAATTATTTTAGGCTTCTGTCTGTATAAAAAACCCTCATTTCAGCCTTAACATTTCTGCCAAAAGAAATAACTTCCATATATTTCATAAAATTAATTCATTTGAAGAGGATTTTCTACATTGAAAGAGTTTTATCTAAAAATAAACTATTCTAAAAAAGATGCACATTGGAGATCGGTTATAATTTAGGCAATATGTATCATCATACAGAAAGTAAATGACTTACTAAATTTAAGCTATGTGTATTTTTTCTTTGTCAGACTGAAGAACTGGTGGCAAACTTAATAGGTTTTGTGGAATATTTAACAAAGGAGCAGCACAAACATATGCCGGGGTCACAGGTTCTCTGGTATGACAGTGTCCTCAACACGGGAGAACTGGACTGGCAAAATGCTCTCAATGACAAAAACAGGTAATGTGAATTGTATGCCATAACTGGCTATAGTAATGTGTACTGTATGCCATAGCCAGCTATAGTAATGTGTACTGTATTGCCATAGCCAGCTATAGTAATATGTACTGTATGCCATAGCCAGCTAGATTCAGTTTATTTAGTTAATTAGATTTTGTCACTCGAAAAAAAATTACCATTTTTTTTCACAAAATGGCCAGTTTTAAATTGGTTTATTTTAGGGGGTAAATTTGGTAGGTTAACTGGTTAAAGGTTCAGTCATCCAATAAATGGTTAGTAAATTGATTAATCAAGTATTTTATAGAGAAATGGATGCAGTATATTTTATTTGGTTTACCAAATAATCACATGTTAGGTAAAAAGGTTAACAGTTAGCAAATTGCCAAAATATCTGAATGTGGTGTCATTTTTTTTTTTTGATATTTTTTCCATCACTTTCTTTTTTTCTGTAGACAATATTTTGATGGCTGTGATGGGATTTTCCTGAATTATTGCTGGAAAGAGGATCATCTTGAAAAATCAAAATCAACAGCTGTCGAAGCTAAAAGACCATATGATGTATATGTGGGAATTGATGTATTTGGTAGGGGTTGCCTTGGTGATGGGGGCTTCAACACGAGAGAGGTAAAATATTTATTACCAAAACAATAAAATTGTTTGGCAACATAACATTAATATATTTTTTTCATAGAGGTCTGAATATGTAACTTAGTTTTAATTACAGTGGAAGTTAATGAAGCATATTTTCAGGATAATGACTTGATTTTGATTATACTATAAGGCCTTGCTCTGAAGTTAATTCTGATTTCAGTAACATAAAAACTTGCACTCAATACCTAGAAATGGTTTCCCTCCATTTAAGTTAGCAACTTATGGTGTATCTAGTTCTGTGAAGTTTAAAAGTAGCCAAAAACTGAGCTACTCTTGAATGTTAAATTTTGTAGCTTTCAACACGAGTAAGAATAGAATACAAATATTCTAATAAGTTTAATTAGTGTGATACTTAAAGCAATACTACTTTTTGTCATGTTAATCAGGCATTGGAAGCAGCAAGAAAGTACAATCTGTCTGTAGCAATATTCGCCCCAGGATGGGTCCTAGAGACACAGGGAGTGGAAAACTTCACACAGAATGAAAACAAGTAAGTTCACTACCTTACATCTGAAGGGTATTCAGCCCAAGATGGGTTCTAGTGACACAGGGAGCCAAAAAGATTTCACAGAATAAAAACTTAAGTAAATTATCACCTATATCTCAAATGGATACAATATTTTGTGCAATCCCTTTTGAGACAAAACCCTTGGACTACTTTCATTGTTATAAGAACTGTTAAGATGATTGACAGTTGTAGCAATTGAAGTATGAATGTTTTGTGGATTTACATTGTTCAGCACTGTTTCAAAGCGAAAACAGATCAGAGTTTGTCTGTTCCTGTCCTTTTGTGCGAAAATCAGTACTATAACAAGCTGTTGTATTGATAGATTTCATTGGCTGACTTGTTACCTATAGGAGGGTGTCAATGCCCCAACAACAACCCTGCTGGATGAAGTAGGCTTTTTATTCTAGTATGTTTTAGGAAAATTACCATGTAAGATTAGCTGTCAGAGGTAGAATGTGCTGAGTTCAGCAAACAATAATCGCTTTTCAAGCATGACTTCTCTTAATGATGATTTTAATCAAAACTTGCATTGTCAGCATTGAAGATTATCATTATACTTAAAGACCCACCAAACACCACAACTTAGTGACACACCACCCCCATCCCTACATAAACTTCATGACAGTCATTCTGATAATACTGGTATGATACAGCTGTACTACACCATGACAGGTGGACAATTTCAGCCCTTCCTGAATGAATATGTCAGCTTTTTCAGTCAATCTCTTTTCAGTTTTGTTTTAAAAACATAGACAAATAGCTGTCTTACCCTATAGAAACATACTCTGGTCTAAACTTATTTGAATACATCAAGTACTGTGCATACTGCTACATTAATTCAATAAAATGGTAAGACATTAAACGCATTGTCTTGGCTGTCAGTTTGTAACTTAATACTTGTACTTCTCAATTTTTTTCATGTATATCATGTTTAATTACTATGATGGAAAGATACGAGAATACAGTTATTCTGTGATGGGTCTTTAAACATTAACCAAAAAGGTTCAAGTTGGCAACAATTGAGTATGATATGTAAAATTGATAGGCAAGGTTTTATAGATAATGGATTGTTATGAGGTGTTACCTGTAATTTTCAGACATTGTCATATGATTAACTGGATAATGTCGTGAAGGTGTTAGGTGTTTTTAGTTCAAATCATGCTTCATATTTGAGCCGTGCCATGAGAAAACCAACATAGTGGCTTTGCGACCAGCATGGATCCAGACCAGCCTGCGCATCCGCGCAGCCTGGTCAGGATCCATGCTGTTCGCTAACAGTTTCTCCAATTCCAATAGGCTTTAAAAGCGAACAGCATGGATCCTGACCAGACTGCGTGGATGCGCAGGCTGGTCTGGATCCATGCTGGTCGCACACCCACTATGTTGGTTTTCTCATGGTGCGGCTCATTTATTAAGAAGGTTGCAGATGTTATAAATAGCTCATATATAAATAATGAGTAATTAAACCACTAAAATTTATTTCTGTAAACCAGACTAAGTCCTGAGTAATACCTAATGATTAATCTAGCGGCCGCAACAATGTAAATATGGAGTGTGTGGATTTGAAGCGATTGACAACTTCGTACTTCCTGATTTGACAGCATTACTGTTGTTTTTTTCCAGGAAACAGACTTGATTTGTATATGCTTCAAGGTTTCCTGACTAGAATATAAAATTGGAATGATTCGATCACATATTAATTTTGATGCAAGAAATTGTTTCTTTCTAGTAGAGTTTATTCTATTTTAAATGTATAATAAAATAATCACAATTTTCTTAGTTGAAAACTCAAAAGTGAAATTTTCTCATTTTAAAGAATGTTCACAAAAAGTGTTGCCATACTGTTTTATCTTTAAGATGTGTCTTTTTTGAAAACCACTGCAGCTTCTTTATGATGCGGGCCTACTTTGTGATGCATGGCACTCTTGCTGTGTTAGGGGTGCTCTGTGTGTCCGGGAAATCTATCCTTACCTTTTATTTTCTTATTGAATATTTCAGATTTTGGAGTTTGCTGCATGATTTGTGTTACCCATGTAGTTACACGACGCTCCCAATCAGTACAACATTCTGTCAAGGATTCGGGGAAAGATTCTTCGATAATGGTGTTGTAAGTAGCCTTCTGTATAGAATTATTGTTTCATTTGATAATTCGGCTGCTGGGTAATGGGTTGTGTTTAAAAGAATTCTTCTAAATCTGTATGTACCATTTTCCTATTAGGAATGGAGTACAGGACTTAAGAAAAGAAATACTTACTTTGCTGCAGTGTAATTTTCTCGTACTAGTATATGGGAAATAATAGAATGTATAGTTTTGGTTATAATTCTCTAGTTGAATACTGGAATATTATTAAATTGTTATCATTTATAGGAATTGTTCTTGGATTTTTTGTCACATCAATCCATGAAATTAAATTGGATAAAAAGACGGTTTACGTTTATTTCATCTTTGAAACTTGACAATACCCATAAAGATTCATAAAAAAATCCATAACTTCTTGTACCCAACAAAATGTTATTTTTGCCAAAATTAAGAATTAATGCCAGTGAAATTAATTGATTATACAGTATTCTGTTCCAGACAGTTTTGATATATTGTTGTTTATTGATAGTTCATTACATAGGTTAGTTGCACTTGTTATTGTCTGTGTGAATTCAGTATTAAGTCTGACCTTTAGTTTTGCAAGTGATTTATCTTCACAGAAGAACCAATTAACTTATATATTAAACCTAATGAATGTGGCAGAAGACTGAAGTACGATATTATATGATTTATTCTAATAGTGTACTTTTATTTTGTGAGAAATATTTAAGACAATATATCATGCATTTTAAGATAAGTTAAAAAACATGCACTTGACATGCGCGACAATAATGGAGTTGAATGTTTATAGAATGTTTATGTTAATGGGGAATGTAAATGTGATTGCATGTTTATTCAGCAAAATTTTAAGATAAATTAGGTGTAAAGTTCATAGAAAGAGGAACTATCTTGACGTTTCTTCACCAAATTGTATTATGCACTCCTTTAAAGAAGAGGTTGTGCATTATTTTGCTCATTATCTGTCTGTCTTTAGACAATAAATAAAGAATGCTATGGCCTATATTTGTCAAACTTAATAAGTTAATGGCCTGTGGTCAGTAGATGACCTCTGTGTTTTTGAGGTCAGTATGTCAAAGGTCAAGGTGACCACTAGACTTTATAATTAAAGAATGCTCCATAGGATGATTGCTTGTTGTTAGTAAATGACCGCTGTTGCAGGGTCAGTAGGTTAAAGGTCAAGGTCATAGTGACCCTAAGACTGAAAATGGTTTAGGTACAATAACTAAAGAATGCTTTAGGCTTCAGTCTTCAAACTTCATACGATTATCGCCTATGTTCAGTAGATTTCCCGTGTTGGAGTTAGTAGGTCAACGGTCAAGTTGTGATCTTGGGCTAAAAAATGGGACAAGCCATTATGAAGGGCATATGTATTTTACAAACATTTCTTGTTAAGAACAGCCTTATAGGCATGATATTTAGCTTGTCATTATCTTTAAATGTCCTCGTAAGCGGCTGGTCAGATTTTGAAAATATTACAATAGAAAAGTTATTAAATCATTCCAGTTTGTTATAAAAATGGCTGCCACAGCTAAAAACAAATCTTCAAAAGCCACCTCTTTTGTAACGACATGCCTGATTTTGAGATAATTACACAGAAATGTTCCTTAAGGACCTTCTACTAAAAAGGATACCTATTTGGAAACTTAAAATCTGGAAGTGAGTCACAAATTGAGTTGAAATCATGTTTGAAGCACAACTTCAAAACTATTCAAGGTATTGATTTAAACTTGAAATTAAGGTGGGTGGTGATGAGATAATTTGAGAAATGTAACAATTATTTACAACTGAAAAAAGTTACTTTAAGTTCCTTGTACCTTACTTTACTATCACCGTTGCTGCACAAAAACCCACAATCCTCACCCCCCAAAAAAATCTTTTTAATTTTACTTCCTCTTAATAATATGATCTAGAACTATTCAGGTCTGTATTTCCCCACTTTATTGAGCTCTTGTTCTCTGATGAACTTAAACTATTTAAGCCCAGTTCGAGCATTTGATTTGGACCTTTTCAGCCTGTTGGTAATCCCTGGTGGAATATGAACGTGCAGCAGCTGCAACCTACCTTCACACAATCACAGTTCACCAAAACACAGTTACCAGATACTCAGACTGATTCTCAAGTAGATGAAAAAAATACAAACCAGTCTGCTGAATCAAACAGTCAGTCTGGTGTGCAAATTTTAAACCAGTCAAGCAAGTCGTCTGCACCTGTGATCTTAAAAGGGTGGAATCAGGCTAACCAAACACTTGATCAAATGGAACAGGAACCAGTGATGGATATATGTACAGATGACGCTTTTATAGGTGGCTCATGTATAAGACTGGAAGCAGATGTTGTACACAGCAAATTTACCAAATACAGGTAAAAATCGTCATTTTCTTTTTCTAAGATACATAAATTATGTTCTTTTTACTGTCACCATAATGTGGCGTCAGTGCAGCCATCAAGTCTTCATCTTTCATTGCCTCCTTCATTTAGCTTCTCCTCTTCAACTGCTTCATTGAATGTACATGTTTAACCAAATTTTGCTTTGTTATCCAAAGAAGTGATTCAACAAATGAAAATGAAAGTATAACCTGCAAAGAGGCAATTGCACATGACCTGTGAGGTGTAATTAGTCCATTTGGCTTAAAGTTTAAAGTGGAATTATGGGCATTTTTCAAGTAAAAATCCAGCTGAAATAGATGTGTGTGTAAAAAAGGTGGAGGAAATTATAGCTTTTAACCCAATATACCAAACCCTTCCTATTACCAGTACGAAAAAATAACTTTCCAAATATGACTTTTCTTGTTTTAACTGGGGCAGTCTTTTTAAGAAAAGTCAAACTGCATGCAGGAGTTGCTTCCTTTCAACTTCAGAAATCTCTACTTATAGGTAAGGGAGATCACTGCGTAGAAGATTGAAGAAAGTCTGATTTCTTTATTTATAAAGCACCAACTTCAAATGCTTATGCGGCATCATCGTTAATTTAACACATTTAAATGCACAGCAACCGAAAATCGCTTTTATAGAACATCCACCAAAAACAAACTATGTGCAGTAAGATGCTCATAATGCCACTTTAAGAAACTTCCCTTGATTTACTAGATGGGTTTGGAAGCATCCTTTATATGAAGAGCTTCAAAAAGCTGCAAGTCATTGTATAGTGTGATGCTGGTGTATTGTTGATGTTGAGAAGATGTTAAATTAATGTAGACAAAGCATTGATGTATTAATATGCAATTTTATGATGTCAATACTATGAAAGGAGACATTTGCATTGGTGCTGAAACTGATTCAATGCCTATTTCTATACAGTGACATATTTCTGACGATCAACTTAAACCTTGTCTACTAGGAACATACTTTGACAAATTTGATATTTAAAAAATAAGTTCCCAAATGTGGTTTATCGTAGAATAACCAATGTTTTGAGTTCTTATGCGTAAGAATATATCACGAAGGCCATAGGCCTGAGTGATATATTGTTTCGCATAAGAACAAAAACTCTGGTTATTCTAAGATAAATTACACTTGGGAACTTATTATTTCGATTCTAACGCGACATACTAGTATCAACAGTGTTAGAAAAAATGGTAACTACTTCTTACGACCGTACTACATGCCTGGATTGGATGATGTCATTGCATGCAAGTGGTTTTTATTGCAGAATAACCCAAGATAGATTTTGCTCTACATGTATGTAGGTTATTTGCTGGTTGTTTTAGAATTAAGAATTAAGCACAGGTATTTAAAGATCATAATTAGTTGTTTGGCTGTAAACAACTTCTCTTTAACTAAGTATAACAATTCACTTAAATTTCATTTGTGGATAGGCCTAGAATACTACAAATAATGGCAGAGTCACACCTCACTTCCTCCAGTGAGAATGATAGTATGACATTTTAGGAATTAGAGATACAAATAGTTGTCTTTTTAATTTTCAGTCTTTTCTCCCTCGATGTGGATCTAAAGCAGTACACCTCTGTGTATGTATCAGTGACTTACAAGATTCTTCAGGATCCAGACTGTGATATTTTTCTAGAACTTCATCTTCAACATGATGACCAGTCTATTGTGCTGGTTCTTCTGCCTTTTCCTGATGGAGATAAGCCGGTTCCCACTTACGGCAAGGACAAAGCTTGTATGTATGTACATGCCATCAGTCAGTCCAGCCTGCCTAAATTATTGTCCCTATCATGTCCACAGTCAAACAACACAAGATGGAAAACAAGGTAAGATTTCTTACAAAATTTATTTTAAAAGATCAAAATTCATTCTGTGTAAAAAGATCTATTGGCAAAAAAAAATATACAGGTGCTATATTTGTTCTGTATGAGTTGTTTCCTTAAATTCTGATACTTCTTTGGATATGCTTGATAGAATACAAGACTTAAAACATGCAAGGTCTTTGTACATTAAGGGTACAGTGCATTTGCTATGAAGATATAGAGAATCTGTCATTGGCCTTCAGTTAAGATCAGAAAATCCCAACCCGAGGGCGCACCGCTTAAGTCTTAAACGAGGCTGTGCCGAGTTTAAGACTTGAGCGGTGCGCCGGAGGGTTGGGATTTCCGATCTTCACCGAACACCAATGATGGATTCTATTTCTCACTTACCACAACAGAAACACTAAAAACAAGCATGAAAATATGGAACTATTTAAAACGTGGGATATTGACGTCCGTAAGCAGAAGTGACGTCATGACATTTCAGTGACGCACAATAACAAAGTTCCGCTTTAGTTCTATCGTTTGTAGCGTAACGGTATGTTCTTATCATAAAGTAACGAATTTTGAATCGAGAAATACACTATAAGGAACGGAGAGAAAAGATAAAGGTACCTGATTTTTAATTATTTTACATAAATAATATGTATATTCAGTGCATGAAGTAGTCCGTCACAGGAGTGTGGGATAACCCATGTGGGATAAGATTTTCCAGCATTTCTAAAAATAGAGATTTTTCTGTCCGATAAGTGAGAAAAGATATTTTTGGTATTGGGATATTATTTTCATAATTCTTAGCATGACTTATGTTCTCCTTGGTGACTGACCAAACACTAAACTGATAGATTAGTCATCCTCTGCTGATGCATTTGAAGAAGTTGTCAGTTATTTGTGAAGAACAGGCTAACTCTAGTAAGGAATCAAGAGGCAGATAGCAGATTTACCTCTTTACCATATGTATGCAGGGCTGGAAAAATCAATTGGCCGAGTTGTCCAAGTTGTACATTTGCAGGTCCAGACAACCAAATTTTTGCATTTTGCTTGTCCGTGGACAAGTGAAAATTGAGCATCTGCTTTCTAAAATTTGACCAAAATTCCAGTTCAGACACTCAAAGCAATATTCAAGTCGCTCAAATTTTCTTGTGAAAAACTGTTTGGACCTACAATATAAACTGGTTGTCATATTTGCAGGGGGTACAAATGTGATTTTTGTCATTTTGCTAACTTTATAACTTTTGCATACTTCTTCATCCATTTTATTTCAGGATGTTTCCAGTATACAGTTTGTATTTAAAATTCTGCAAATTGAAACTGGTAAAAGTTGGCCTAACAACAACTGATCCCCAGCCAAAGAAATGTATAGCTTTATTAGGAGATCTCAAGGTATGTAGACTTGATATATATTAGCAAATTGTTAAAACAACTGATCCCCAGTTAAAGAAATGTATACTATAGTTTTATTAGGTGATCTAAAGGTATACATACTTGATATATATTAGCAAATTGTTAAACAAACTATTCCCCAGCCAAGAAAATGAATGATGTCAACTGTTAATCTGTTGGAACATCTAATTACCAGTAAGTAAAATCAGTATCTAGTTTATGGCATTTGTATATGTAAAGTAATTAAAAATTGAAATTTCATAATGAAATTGGTCTTTTTCAAAAATAAGATTGTGAACAAAGTGGTCCTTTGTCAGTCAGTCCATTTGACAGGTGTTTATCATTAAAATCCAAAGCGTTTGACAAAAAGGAATAATGGGCTTATAAGAAAGTTGTAAAAATAAGTGCTATAACTCTGACTCCTTTTTAGCTCATCTGATTTAAAAAAAAAAAAAGATGAGTTATTGTCATCACTTGGTCAGTGTCGGTGTCTGTGTTGCCTGGTTAAGTTTTATGTTTAGGTCAGCTTTTCTCCTAAACTATCAAAGCTATTGCTTTAAAACTTGCAACACTTGTTCACCATCATTAGCTGACTCTGTACAGCAAGAAACATAACTCCATCCTGCTTTTTGCAAGAATTATGGCCCATTTTGGACTTAGAAAATATCAGATTTCTTGGTTAAGTTTTATGTTTAGGCAACTTTTCGCCTAAACTATTACAGCTATTGCTTTGAAACTTGCTACACTTGTTCACCATCATAAGCTGACTCTGTACAGCAAAAAACATGACTCCATCCTGCTTTTTGCAAGAATTATGGCCCCTTTTGGACTTAGAAAATCAGATTTCTTGGTTAAGTTTTGTGTTTAGGTCAGTTTTAGCTCGACTATTCAAAGAATTCTACTCACCCTGGCGTCTGCGTCGGCATCACACCTTAGTTAAAGTTTTGCATGCAAGTACATACAGCTATCATTTAAAGGCATATAGCTTTGAAACTTATTTTTTCTTTTTCTAGGTCAATTACCAACCTAACTGGGTCAAGTTCCATAACTCTGACATGTACTTTGAGCAAATTATGCCCCCCTTTTGACTGGTTAAAGTTTTACATGCAAGTTACTACTGGTTTCAGACCAGTTTCCGACAAAAAAATGAGGGTTTTCATTATATTTATTTTTAAATACAAATTGTTTACACAAGTAAACTGCAAATCGTTAAACCCTAGTCTTTACTCTTTGCAAGGATGTAAACAATACCGGCCTTATCTGCGCATGCGTCCAAAAACAGGGGCTCCGAAAGGGCAGTCTAATTAATGTTAATTGGTTTATCTACAGTACCAGTTTCCGATAAATGGTTTTTAAAGCAGCTTTAAAATTGTTATGACTGAAAATCTTTAATAATTTTAATTTTAAATTATGTAATTAACCTTTACTACTTCTTCCCATAAATCGTACAGGGTGTGGCTATCTTCCGTTCCGTTACGTATGGTACCATACAGCACCTGTACAATCATATTATGCAACACTTCAGACAAGCACCTTTCACATCGTGTATTTGTCTAGCTTGTAAACAGTAGTTTATTTGATTACTGTATACATTGTACCCCCGGTATATGGGAGTTTTATATTGAGTTTAAGTCCTTAAGCTGTGTTATATAGATTTTTAAAAAAGTAAAAAAAAAAAAAGAAAAAAAGATAAAAATTTAAGTGGAGGCTGGGATTCGAACCCACAACCTCTCACACCTGAAGCAACTGCTCTACCTTGTTACTAAATACCCATATGATGCAAGATTAATATAATTTCCTTAATATTTTATCCAATTATAAAGGGAGAGTAATTCTACAACGGAGTGCAAATCGTAAGCTCAGGATTTACCTCCCTGGAATTGGACAAACATGGGTTTGTCTTCCGCGCATGCGTGTCATGTGGAATCCCTTGGATGTAAACAAAACAGAATGTTAATTGCTTAATAAAGAAGGTAGAATTTCTCTGTAAACACTTGCCATTGATGAACGAAATTTCGCTCGATGCTTGCTTGTGAAACAGCATTCCAAAACATATAGTACTCCCTTTATAAAGGGTTACATGGAAGGAGAAATTACGAGAATTCAGATACTGGTACTGTTTGGATACATATCCGATACCAGTATCTCTAAAACTAATGCAAATATTGAATTGAAACTTTGCATGTGCCTTCGGGGTTATAAAACTAGTTGATAGCATCAAGTCCCATAACTCTGACCTGCATTTTGGCCAAATTATGCCCCCTTTGAAAATCCTGGTTAAAGTTTTGCATGCAAGTCGTACAGCTATTACTTAAAGGCATATAGATTTGAAACTTATTTTTCTTTTTCTAGATCAATTACCAACCTCACTGGATCAAGTCCCATAACTCTGACATGTATTTTGGGCAAATTATGCCCCCATTTGGACTTAAAGCGTTTAGGTCAACTTTTCTCCTTTACAGTCAAAGCTATTGTGTTAAAACTTGCAACACTTATTCAACATCAAAAGCTGACACTGCACAGCAAGTACCGTAACTCTGCATTACTTTTTGCAAGAATTATGGCCCCTTTTGGACTTAGAAAATCATGGGTTGGTCAATATTTCTATTATACAGAGAGAAAAAATGAGATGAGCGTCTGCACCCGCAAGGCGGTGCTCTTGTTTTATGCAATATTGTCACCGTTGCTAATTATGCTTAATTTTTCAGATTTTTGATATATAAGAGAATGACATTAAATCAACTGAAGGGATTTTAATCTAACATGGTACTTTGATATGTGTCATTAAGAGAAATTGAAAGGCACAATAAGTGCAGTCCGCCCTGAATAGAGATGAACTTATCACCTGTTATGTTCTTTTTTTCCAATAATTTTAAGATAAAAATATTGACTCTACGTTTTAAAGAGAACTTATATGAGTTTACACAGTTAAATTTGAAATTAAAAGGAAGTGAAGAAGAGAAAAACCATAAATCTCTCATGAATATTTATGAAATAAACTCACTTTTTAGCTCACCTGAGCAATGCTCAGGTGAGTTTTTCTGATCGCTCGATGTCCGGCGTCTGTCGTCTGTCTGTCGTCTGTCGTCTGTCTGTCGTCTGTCTGTCAACATTTAGCTTGTGTATGCGATAGAGGCTGTATTTTTCAACTGATTTTCATGAAACTTGGTCAGAATGATTACCTAAATGAAATCTAGGCCGAGTTCGAAAATGGGTCATCTCGGGTCAAAAACTAGGACACTAGGTCAAATCAAAGAAAAACCTTGTGTATGCGATAGAGGCTGTATTTTTCAATTGATCTTCATGAACTTTGGTCAGAATGATTCCCTTAATGAAATCTAGGCCGAGTTCAAAAAGGGGTCAGCTGGGGTCAAAAACTAGGTCACTAGGTCAAATCAAAGAAAAACCTTGTGTATGCGATAGAGGCTGTATTTTTCAATTATTCTTCATGAATTTTGGTCAGAATGATTACCTTGATGAAATCTAGGCTGAGTTCGAAAATGGGTCATCTCGGGTCAAAAACTAGGTCACTAGGTCAAATCAAAGAAAAACCTTGTGTATGCGATAGAGGCTGTATTTTTCAATTGATCTTCATGAATATTTTTCAGAATGATTCCCTTGATGAAATCTAGGCCGAGTTCAAAAAGGGGTCAGCTGGGGTCAAAAACTAGGTCACTAGGTCAAATCAAAGAAAAACCTTGTGTATGCGATAGAGGCTGTATTTTTCAATTAATCTTCATGAATTTTGGTCAGAATGATTACCTTGATGAAATCTAGGCCGAGTTCGAAAATGGGTCATCTCGGGTCAAAAACTAGGACACTAGGTCAAATCAAAGAAAAACCTTGTGTATGCGATAGAGGCTGTATTTTTCAATTGATCTTCATGAACTTTGGTCAGAATGATTCCCTTAATGAAATCTAGGCCGAGTTCAAAAAGGGGTCAGCTGGGGTCAAAAACTAGGTCACTAGGTCAAATCAAAGAAAAACCTTGTGTATGCGATAGAGGCTGTATTTTTCAATTATTCTTCATGAATTTTGGTCAGAATGATTACCTTGATGAAATCTAGGCTGAGTTCGAAAATGGGTCATCTCGGGTCAAAAACTAGGTCACTAGGTCAAATCAAAGAAAAACCTTGTGTATGCGATAGAGGCTGTATTTTTCAATTGATCTTCATGAATATTTTTCAGAATGATTCCCTTGATGAAATCTAGGCCGAGTTCAAAAAGGGGTCAGCTGGGGTCAAAAACTAGGTCACTAGGTCAAATCAAAGAAAAACCTTGTGTATGCGATAGAGGCTGTATTTTTCAATTATTCTTCATGAATATTGGTCAGAATGATAACCTTGATGAAATCTAGGCCGAATTCAAAAATGGGTCATCTTGGGTCAAAAACTAGGTCACTAGGTCAAATCAAAGAAAAACCTTGTGTATGCGATAGAGGCGGTATTTTTCAATTGATCTTCATGAATTTTGGTCAGAATGATTACCTTGTTGAAATCTAGGCCGAGTTCGAAAATGGGTCATCTGGGTTCAAAAACTAGGTCACTAGGTCAAATCAAGGAAAAACCTTGTGTATGCGATAGAGGCTGTATTTTTCAATTGATCTTCATGAATTTTGGTCAGAATGATTACCTTGATGAAATTTAGACCAAAATTCGAAAATGGGTCATCTGGGGTCAAAAACTAGGTCACTAGGTCAAATCAAAGAAAAACCTTGTGTATGCAATAGAGGCTGTATTTTTCAACTGATCTTCATGGAATTTAGCCAGAATGATTACCTTGATAAAATCTAGGCCGAGTTCGAAAATGGGTCATCTGGGATCAAAAACTAGGTCACTAGGTCAAATTGAAGAAAAACATTGTGTATGCAATAGAGGATGTATTTTTCAATTGATCTTCATGAAATTTGGTCAGAGTGATTGCCTTGATGAAATCTAGGTCGAGTTTGAATATGGGTTATCTGAGGTCAAAAACTAGGTCACTAGGTCAAATTAAAGAAAAATCTTGTGTATGCGATAGAGACTGTTTTTTTCAATTGATTTTTATGAAATTTGGTCAGGATGATTGCCTTAATGAAATCTAGGTCGAATTTGAAGATGGGTCATCTGAGGTCAAAAACTAGGTCACTTGGTCAAATCTAAGAAAAAACTTGTGTATGTGATAGAGGCTGTATTTTTCAATTGATCTTCATGAATTTTGGTCAGAATGATTGCCTTGATAAAATCTAGGTCGAGTTTGAACATGGGTCATCTAGGGTCAAAAACTAGGTCATATCTAAGAAAATGCTTGTTTTATCGCAAGAGACCAATTTTTTGGTCCAATCTTAATGAAAATTGGTCAGAATATTTGTTTCCATGAAATCACTAGGTCAGACATGTTTTACACTGTTATGGTGTGTTTCTTAGGTGAGCGACCTAGGGCCATCTTGGCCCTCTTGTTATATTCAGTGTTTGTTTTTTGCATTTTTTATCATTTTATGATTTAAGAAAATAACATTAAATCCAGTTAAGGGAATTCTGTTTACATATCTATATACCATGTTAGATGAAAATGAAACAAAATGAAAAGCACAAGAACTGTAACTTGTTCTTATATTAATATAGATTATCTCCCATGTAGAATGTAAAAGGTACAGTGGCAAGTATTGGGAATGCATTATCTATGTCAATAATGGTATTTTTCATGCTGCCCATATTCATTTCACTGTTTCCAAATTGCACACCAATCATAAGAAATTGGCAGATTTTTGCTTATTTATTTTACCTAGGAGGCATGCAATAAAATTAGTATTCATGGTTTCTTCCTCTGTGCCTGTTTTTCAGGGGCATGAATTCATGGATTTCAAATTCTTATGACAATAAATTAGTCCTATTTGTCGGTAGCACAGTCTCAGATTCCATAAAAATTAGTCCCCTTTAAGTAGTGATAATCTGACAGTATTACGCAGAAAAAAAAAAACTATATGAATCTTGATGACGACATGTTCATTGCAGATATTACCAGGTGATGGTTTGCCGGAAGCATTCCCATGTGCTGACTGTATCTCAGTGAAACCAGACACTTCTACCTCATACCCACTTATTGATGTGGCCAAAAACAGCTTCCAGTCTGACAAAGATGATTGTGAGAAAAATCCAAATTCTGTGGAATGGGGAGGTAAGTATATTTGCCAAAGTAGATGATTTTTGTAAAAAAAAATCTACAATCTATATTATGTGGAATGCATAGGGAAGACATTCTGACAAAGATGATTGTCAGAAAAATACAAATTCTGTGGAATGCAGAGGTAAATATGTTCGACAAAAATGATGTTTAGAAAAATACACATTTTTTGGAATCAGGAGGCAAGTCTGTTCAACAAAGATGTCAGAAAATTAAACATTTTGTGGGATAGGGGAGGTAAATCTGTCTGACAAATTATATTGTCAGAAAAATATACTTTCTTTGGAATGGGTTGAGGGGGAGGCAAATCTCTCTTATAAAGATGATAGCCAGAAAAAAACATGCTTTCTATGGAATAGAGATGATCATCAGACAAATAATCATACAGTGGAATTTGGAGATTTTTTTTTTTACAGATGATAGTATTTTCAGGAACCAACAGGATTTGAACCATATTTATTTCGACAGTTTGCAGGGTTGTCAATAAGAACCAGCCGCCGTCCGAAATGGACAGTTCAAATGGCATTTGGGTCGGTTCAGATTCGCAAAAAAATTTGTAAAAAATCGGGCCTAAAAAGCTAAACCCGCCGACCATAGTATTTTAAAAGTTGTTTTCATGATTCTTTCATGAAAATATAATTTGTATAAAGAACTCTCCACCCAGTCTAAAAATTGATATTACCCCAGCCGTTTCCGTTCATAATACACAGCGTGTCATCACCTTAATTGCCGAGCGACATGTCATATTTATACGTAGTGTATTTCATACACTGCCACGTGCCTGTCGATCTTTGACTTGAGTTAAAACATGCGATAAACTAATGACAGCTTTAGATGTAGAACGCGTGACGTATTTTATCTACAAAATTATTTAAGCTGATGATATACGTACGTCATCCAAGCTAACGTCAAAGAAATGAAAATCATGTTTCATGGACTGAATAAATATGAGATCTACATGAAAAATATTTATCAGTTATCGTAGTGTCAAAGTTCTATTTTGTAGCAAAAACTTCGGAATGATGAAAGAGTGACGGAACATCCGCGATAATACGGGACATCCGCGAAAATTTAATTCCAAGAATTTTGAAATCATGAGTGACGGTCCCAGTTTAAAAGAAACAACAACAAAAAGAAACGAACATACAATTTTGGATATCCGGATTTTGATCAGTAAAACAAAATCGAGGCTAGGGGTTTTTGATACGGATAGGTGGGGATGAGAATCAAACAGTTAATTTTCTATTGCCTAAGCTTGTATTATTTCTAACTCTGTACATTTTTGTTTTGATGGTTCTAACAGTGACATTTTTTGTCATGCCAAATTGTAAAAATTCATTTGGGGAGAAATACAGGTACATGTTTAATTCTCAGTAGAGTTTTGAATTTAGATATACAGTAGTGCAATAACTATTTAATTTTGCATAGAAGTACAACAAATAGTTGAAGTGTGGTGACGAGTTAGATATAACATTTCAGGACTTGAAAAATGCATTCATGAACATGTAAATTCATTTTTATCATTTTCTCCAAATATACCAGGGGAGTTCATAAAAATGTGAAAATAAGGGGTATATTGTATTTAAAAATGCAGTGGAAAAGATGTTCTTAAATGCTCCCAAAATGCCCCAGAATGCAGAAAATGAAGCGCTGAATTTCAAAATTTTCCGGGGGAGCATGCTGGCCACCTACATTTCTATTTCAGCCTGTTCACCAAAAACTTATTGACAACCCTGAGATTGTCAAAATTAGGAAACTAATTAAATCTGTAATTTATGTAAAATTATTGCTGTCAGGTTTTGTTACATATCTTAGAAGACAGTCTTACATAGACAGGTTTAACAACTTTTTTTCTGTGACAATATCCCTGAAAGACTTCCAGTTTAACTGGTCATTATGGTCAGTGTTATATTAAGAAGTTGCTGTTTACTTGTGAAGAAAGTGTCTGAACTGTTTAGAATTCAACATTTTAGAGCCAGACAACTTTGAATATTTGTCAGCAACTTTCAATTTTTTAAAAGTACAGTTGATTTAACAGTTATGTTTATTTTCAGTTGATGCATATGGCAATCCAATCAACATCCCGTACAACGAGTTAGACAAGATGCGCGTTTCCTGTCACACACTACGGGAGTTCCGTCCTGGCATCGGTGGCCAGCTTTGTGAGGTTCTCTACCAGCTCATAACCAGTCTTGATTGTTTCACGCTTCACTGGAAAGCCGAAAGTCCCGACATAATCGATCATTATCGAGTTTATCAGATTAAAATTGACTCTGGGGTCGCGAAACTTCTCGGACATGTTACAGAACCATACTTTAAGGTGACATGGTTCGAAATTCCAGACTACGAAAAGGATGAATTGACTCATCATTTTAAGTTTGTAATTCGCCCAGTTTTGAAAAATGGTATAGCAGTGCCTCTTGATTATAATTATTGTAAACTTTTCCATGTTGCTTCCAAAAAGGAGACAGCCATGCTCATAAAAGACTCGTGCACTGAAATGCCTGAAGGAAATAATCAAGATGGCGAAATGTCAAGTGATATTGGGGGAAGCGTGAAGGAAGAACACACATGTGATGGTGAAAATTGTGAAGCAGACGGTACAGATGAAGAAGGAAAAAGTGGAAAAACACAAAATGCAGACAATATAGAAAACCTAACTCAACAGCTTCACATATCAGATGAATGAAGTTCTGGTAGTGTTTTAGTACATTGTATTATATTGAATTGTAAATGAAATTGAATCATCATAATGAGACGCACCATGAGAAAACCAACATAGTGTGTTTGCGACCAGCATGGATCCAGACCAGGCTGCGCATCCACGCAGTCTGGTCAAGATCCTTGCTGTTCGCTTTCAAAGCTTATTGCAATTAGAGAAACCGTTAGCAAACAGCATGGATCCTGACAAGGATGCGCAGGCTGGTCTGGGTCTATGCTGGTCGCAAATGCACTGTGTTGATTTTGTCATGGTGCGGCTCAGTTTTATCAGAATGGTATCTTTTTAAAGTAGCATACCTGCAGATTTTTTCAGTGTGTTTTTGGTTGACAGGGAAAACATGTTATTTTATCAACTGTAAGTTAAATGTGACAATACTGAAATTCTGTGATATCAGTTGTTTTGAAAAGTGTGGAATAAGTTTGTAAAATATGTGGAGAAGCTGATAAGCACTTTTTTTCTGAATTATCATTAATTTTAATCAGGATATAAGTTGTAATCATGTTGTAAAACAGTAAGATTTTACCTGTAATTTGCAGCTTACAATGAAAATATCAACTTCAGGTCCATTTACCATTATCATAAATGATTAAGAGACATTTCTATCTATTTTGAGTATAATGGTAGACAGATTGGGGTAAACATGTTCCAGTATTCTTACAAGTAGGCTTCCATTTCAATCCGAGGTGTCAAAGTTAAGCACTTATTGGTAAGCAGTTTTCAGTCAGTATAGCAGTATATTTTAGAAATGGCTTTTTAAAGTGCTAATTCCCAATGAATTAATAATTTGCTAAATGATTAATGACTACTTTCACTAAAAGTACCAATGGCATTTATAGCAGACATCCTTCACTATTAACCTGGTAGTGATAAAACTCTGGCTCTCTGGAGGTCAGCCATTTATTACCCAGGATGCTGTTCATAGTGACGCTAGATCACTCAGTTAGAAAGGTTACTTAATATTTATAGGGATTATTGCCAGAAATTAACTGCGAAAAAATAGTTCTGCCTCAGTTTAAAGCAAAAATCACCTAAGTGAAACATGGACAGTGGTTACATTTTCCATTCCTGGTCATATTTAGGACATATACTTGAGAATAAACAACTTGTTGTAACATAAAGTTTTTTGTGTACTGCTCAGTACAGTTTTTTGTTTGTTTGTTTTTTAACCAAAACTCATTTCTGGTGTGCAAGAACAACATAGTGCAGACATAGTGCAGACATCATGACTGTTAAAAAAACGACAAAATATTTGGTTGGTTTGTTGGCATCAGTTATTAGCCTGAGTTTACATTTTAGTTTTGCATTTTAGATATGTAAAACACTGCTTTTTCTGTAGATATTAACAAAGAAATCTAAATGTTGATATATATGAACAGATTTTAGAATTGTTATATTTTGAGTATCTAGTTAAATGGCAGTTAAGGCTTTATTCTGAATAATTGTTAGCTGACAAAATTAATTGAGAGCTGTGGAACATGATGAATATAGGAAAAGTTGGCACATGTTTGAAAGTAGAAAATATGTGCCACATGATGTTGCAACATGAAATAAAGTTGGGCATTGTGCTCACTGCTTCAAGTAGACACTGTCACTTATGACTGTAAAATTATGGAAAAAGATGCTTTACCCGAACACACACATGCTAAATTAATGGTGGAATGATACTTTGAAGAAAGGTGATGATATGGTAATGATGATTGAAGAAGTGTCACAGGATGATGATAGAAAAATGTCCCATGATGATGATATAAGTTACACATGATTAGAATAAATGAAGAAAGTGACATTTAATGATAGAAAAAAGTGGTGATAGGAAAAAAAATTGCTGGAAATGTAAAACGTTTATACACTGTATATAAAGGATATTTATATCTGTATTTACTGTATTATCATCTCTGAATAACTTGGAAATACCTCAGGATCTATGAACATGCTACTATGTTCCCTGGAAAATGTATGCAATATATTTATTAAATGTTGTGCAGTGCTCAGTATAATATGTTGTGAAGGATATGTGACAGTGTATATGAATGTATATATGAGTCAGAAGAAATGTGTTTTAATTGTACAGTGTATGTTATGTGGCCGTTTCCTCCAAAAGTGATTCTTGCTCACTTAATTGAGACTCGAGTATTTAGTATACAAGTAGATTATAGTCAGTATTTGTCAGAATTTCACAGACATTAGTCGCAGTGGCTGTATGTGGTTGCTGCTAGATGAAAGATGAACCACTAACGGACTTTTACTAAACTTAAAGAGATTCTTAAGATATTTTGCCTAAATTTGTTATTTGAAAATATACAGTTACTATACAAAATCTACGTATACATGCAATAATCCTGTTTGTGTGTATGATGTTATTAAACAGTACTGTATGTTCAGTATGAATATGTAAAGCCTCTTAAAAAAACATGAAGTATTTAACAAACAGCTGTTACTAGATAGCGTTTAATTGTGATCCCAGCTCTACATACACAATTACTTGATGTATTTCACAGAATTAAATATATTTGATTATGATTATTGTACCCCCCGACAACAAAGTTGTAAGGGGGGGTATACTGGTTTCAGGTTGTCTGTCTGTCTGTACGTCTGTCCGAGCTCACATTTGCATACTTTGGTGGCTATAGGAACAATAGGTAACTGTACTTTTTCTTTGATGTCATTCATTCCGTAAGGCTTTTATGTGGCTATTTTTCTCTTACGTGGCTAAAAGAACAATAGAGAGAACAAAAGAGTAGCCACGTAAGTATCCATATGTAGGAATGTCCGTAGACGCAATCTTGTGCGCACCATCTCTTCTTATCCCCTTGACAGAATTTAATGAAACTTCACACAAGTGATCAGTACCAACAGTAGTTATGCATGGGGCATGTTAGGTTCTTTTAGAAAAAAAATTTGCAGAGTTATGGGACTTTGTTTTTTTGTTACTATACTACATGTATATACATAGACACAATCTTGTGCGCACCATCTCTCCTCATCCCCTTGACACAATTTAATGAAACTTCACACAAGTGATCAGTACCAACAGTAGTTGTGCATGGGGCATGTTAGGTTCTTTTAGAAAAATTTTTTGCAGAGTTATGGGACTTTGTTTTTTTGTTACTATACTTTATACATAGACACAGTCTTGTGCGCACCATCTCTCCTCATCCCCTTCACACAATTTAATGAAACTTCACACAAGTGATCAGTAACAACAGTAGTTGTGCATGGGGCATGTTAGGTTCTTTCAGCGACAAAAATTGCACAGTTATGGGACTTTGTTTCTTGTTAACATACTATGTACATACAGTCTGCATATGCAATCTTGTGCATGTCTAATCTACCAAATCCTTGCACACAATTTAATGAAACTTCACACAAGTGGTCAGTACCAACCCTAGTTGTGCATGGTGCATGTTACATTCTTTTAGATAAATATTCTGCATAGTTATGGGACTTTGTTTTTTGTTACTATACTGTATACATACAGTCTATATACATACAGTCCACATAATTATGCAATCTTGTGTGCGTCAAATTGCAATGTACTGTGTCAGTGCACGCGGGGGGTACATTCATCACCTTTAGTGATAGCTCTAGTTTAGATTTATCTCGATACATAATCATAAAATATTTTAGTGAAGATAGGCTTATTATATCTCTGTTGCTTTTGTTTAAGTCTTGCTGTATAAATATTCTGAATAAAATAGCTAATCCACAATTTATTATGCCAGTTTCTTAAAAATTACTGAAAGTACTGTCTTGAATGTAAACCTATAACAATACGTTGTTGATAACATTTCAACAAAATCAAAACAAAGGCATCATATAAATATACTCATTTTATGATTTCAACCGATTTTTGGAATGTCACAATAAAATACACAAAAATGTCTAGAATTTTCTATAAACCAATGAAAAATGTTGAGGGAGAAAACAAAATAATGTCATTTTCCTGCTCTATCGAAAAAAGAATGTTTAATTTTGATATTTATATGATATTTATCCATATTTCAGTAAAAAACAGAAACTACCCCACCATATTCCTATAAAATTGTATTAATCCCTTTTCTAGAAATAACATGTATGGGTATTTTTGCGACTTTTGAAAAATGAGGTTTAGTAGTAAAATGAATAAATCTCATCTTTGCGTGACTCCATATATATGTTTATTTTTTTCATGCGGATCTAAAAATAATCTTAATTTAAAAAAAGGACTTATAGTAATTTTGGCAAAATAGCAAATGGTGGTTACCTATTTTTGTTCTGTATAGATCAGATGTCAGGTACTGTAAACACTACTTTACTGATTAACTGAGCCCCTACCAGAAAATGAATTTTTTACCAAATTTATTTATATCTGTACATGTACATTATGTTTCTGTGCGTATGTGTGTAAAGGATGGCTCCATTATTATTGCAATAAAGTGTCCAGATTATTTGATGTTGTTTTTTTTATTATGCCCCTGAAAGGACATGGTAATTGCCTGTCTGCCTTTAATTTGTTTTAGTTTTTCCATTTGTTTGAAACACTTGGTGACTTCTCTGTAACTTGGAAATAATTCAAGGGATTCCAACCAAACTTTGTACAGAATTATTAACAGTGAGGTGCACCAAAATCGCAACTGATCTCTGCTGTCAAGTCCAAGGTCACAGGCAAGTACACTGAACCTAACCCTCTGGCAAAGGCTCTTGTTTTGGACAAGGAACAATCTTGTGAAATTATTTTTAAATCAAGCCAGCAGTTTCAGATTGGGATTTTCACCGCCTGGCAGCCATGTTTTTTAACATAAACAGAATGACCTGAATGAATTTAGTTGAGGGTCACCCAAGTAACATTGATGGGAAACTATCAAGCCAGCAGTTTAAGAGAATTATTTTTAACTTTTACAAAAGTCATTGTCATTTTTAGAAAATTAGCTCTGGTCCCAGTCAGCTAATTTTTTTCAAACAAATTGAAATTGGTTGAAAGAATTTGGAAAAGAGTCGCCTAAGGAACGTTGCTGTAAAATTATTTTGAAATTGGTCCAGCAGTTGGAGAACAAGATTTTCAGAATTTTCCATAAAGCCATCCAGGGAAAACTAGTCTCACCCACTGGGGGGCATGATTTTTAACAAAACTGAATTATTTGAGGAAAGTAGAGGGTCACTGAAGGAACATTGCTGTGAAACTTTTTGAAATCCAGCAAGCAGTTTTAAAAAAAAAATATTTTTGAAAAATTTTCATACAGCAATATAGCAAAACCTAGCCCCACCTGCTGGAGGCAATGTTTCTTTAATGAAAAAAAAGATGTTTGAAAGAATTTAACAAGAGGATCACCCAAGGAACATTGCTCTGAAATTATTTAGCAGTTTCAGAAAGGAAAGATTTTCAAAATTTGCCATAATACTAGTCCTGGCAGCCGTTTTTTAATAAAACGGAATGATTTGAAGGAATTTGGTAGAGGGTCACCACAGGAACATTGCTGTGAAAGTTTTCCCTTTAACAGGTTGCCATGGCAACAAGAATTCTGCATGGATGACCTAGATTTGAAGGAATCTGATATAACTTAAATTCCTGTAAAGTTTTGTTTGGACAAACGATGGACATGAGGGCAAGATCCTTTATGTTCACCATGAGCACTATAGAAACAGACGCTGATGTGGATGCCAACAAATGGACGAGTACAATAGCTCTACCAGTTCTTTCAATAGTCAAGCTCAAGGCTATTACATTAATGTGTTTCAACATAAAAATTGAAAAACAACAATTTCTAAGGTGATTGTTAAATGGGATGAAATGAATATTACAGTATATTTGATTAAATTAAGGGTCAGAGGGGAGGGGATGGGAGAAAAGAGATGTCCAGTTACTGCTAAAGCAATCATAGAGTTTGCAGGAAAAAGGTATATAGTTGAACGTGTCTTACTGGCCATAAAGCAACAGCTTGCCTTAAGCAGCAGACAGCTAACTTCTCAAACTGATTTTGTTCAAATTTAAACTTTTCTTCAGCATTCACCTATCTTAAGCAGCCAGACTTTGGTACTCCCTTGGAAGGCAAGTTTAACTGCATTAATAATTTCATATGACTGAAGCAATGTTAACTCTTGTAACCTTTCGTTTTTATTCATTACATTTCCTACTGGAACACGACTTGCACCAATCATAAAGTAACAGCACATGTCAGAATTAGTATTTGAAGCAGCTTTGCATTTTAAATATATTCGTGTGGAACTATGTTTGGCAAAAGAAACAAGATACTGGCTTTTCAGGAAGAAAAAGTAAGCTCTAACAATATTTAGTAAGTTTTATTACAGAAAGCATCATAATAATATTTTCTAACCATTGTTTCTTTTCTTAAAAAAATGGTACCATTCTATTTTTCTATTATTATAAGCAAGTTATACATTTCTAACAGAAAATGATAAATAACCCTGTTGTTTTCAGTCATGATGATTCAATGTACCACTGTAAAATGTTGCTCGGTTATATACTTTAGGTATCTACTGTTTTGGCTTTCTGAGAACCCAGGTTGACCTCGACCAAACATTATTCTATATTCTTTTCTTACTTCAAAACATTTTTGTCTACTAATTTTATTGCTTTTATTGTAGTCCATATTCATTAAAGCTGTAAGTCTGAAACTATACATTTGTACTTTAAAATGCTATATTTTCTTTCTTCATTGTTTGTGTAAGCTGTGATGAAACTTGACAAGTAAGTTCATTCTATAGCTACATATGGCTCGGTTAAATTTCATGCCTGTATCTTTTTTATAAAATCTGCTATTTAAGTCTAAGTTGTTTCAGCCTTCAAACGTTGATGAATACGGGCTTAGAAACTTTATCTTGATACAAAAAGTGTTGTCAACTGTTTCATTAACTTATCAATCATGTCATAATGGGAAATTTTCGAGGGATAAGTAATTGGCCATTGGTCCCCTTCCCCAAGTGCAAAATGTCTATAAATACTAAAGTTTCAAGTAGTATGTATGAGTTATATATAACAAATGTAAGTGTTCTTCATCAAAACAAGTTGCAAGCTGGAAGACTAAGATTTATTAAGTCAAAGGAACAATATGAAATTATTCAATAAATAGTTTTTTGTAAAAGTCTAAAAAAACAAAATTATTAAGATTGAAAACAAGAGATGTAAATAGTTAATTAATTGCTTGATCTGCACAGTATATTTTACTAAGAGCATCCCAGCTGCAAAATATCTCACAGAAACCTTTTACCAGGCAACATCAATGTATCTTGGGAGTTGCAATCAATTGTAAATTTATTTTTTTAAATATGATAAATATATTAATTTTAAAAATATGATAAATTCTTTCAATACGATATTTTTTATTAAAGATAAATGCATACTATACCAACTAGGAACCAGTAGCCAGACAGAATTTAATGTTTTTCTTTCAGTACTCATCTGAATAAATAACCAGTATCACCTAGTATTAGTGATGTAAATTGTTTGTTTCCATGTGCCCAAATGGGATCATAAAAAGTAGTAAATTTTACTGGCTAGAAAACTCGCTGCCGAACAAATGCTTTTTAATAGAATGACTGACAGTAAATATGATATAAAAACCAGTAACCGATATATATTTTTAGGCTTCTGTAACTTTAGTCTCTCCAAAAATTGCATATTAAAGGGAACTCGATAGTAAAAACCACCAACAAAAGCAGTACAAAACACCTTACTATAAACAGAATTTTGTCTGACATGAATCTGAATAGCCATTTACAGCCTTGCATTCATAGAAATTTGTATCATTGAATTAAAATCAACAATGTCATCACTGAATGAAATATACAGGTAAATTATTTCTATTTGGACTTGGTATCTCAACCAGTTAAAAAGGTTGCACATGCACAATGTAATCTCCATGTACTGAAATAATGTTTTTAGACACAGGTGAGACAACCATCATTATGAATTTCTACTGACTTGCAGTAAACGTTTTCCTCCTAGACATGTGAAACAAAAACAACATCCGAACAATAATGTCAAAATGAAGTTGTTATTACACTTATCCAGAAACTGGTCTTGTACGGTTACTGGTTCCTAGCCAGTAGATGAAATAAATAGTTTTGTTCAATTTAGCACAAATATAAAATTATATAATAACACAGGAATGAAAAATAGCTAAATAATTTTCTTAAATATGTTAAAATGTTATAAAAACAAGAGGGCCATGATGGCCCTATATCGCTTACCTGAGTTTAATTGCTTGCTTGAACAAATTTCTTTGCTAAAGCTTCAAAAACAAAAATGAGAAGGTCATGGTAAAGATTCTTCAAGATAAGTACTGAAACCTGTTAAAAAATTATACATGTGGTCCAAATCTCTTTGCTTTAGCTTCAAATACAAGAAAGTAGGTCAGTAGGTCAGGGTTAGTAATATTTAAGATGAGTATTGAAATCTGTATCAAAAGTTCTACATGTGGTCCAAATTTCTATACTGTAACTTCAAAAATGAAAAATTAGTTCAGTAGGTCACAATTCAGAATATTCAAGATCAGTATTGAAATCTGTATCAAACATTATACATGTGGTCCAAATCTTTTTGCTGTAGCTTCAAAAACAAAACAGTAGGTCAGTAGGTCAGGGCTAAGAACATTAAAGATGAGTATTGAAATCTTTATTCAAAGTTACTGATGTGGTCCAAAGTTCTATGCTGTTAAGATCGGTGTGCAAAACTGTGTAATGTCATCCAAATTTCAAGGCTGTTTCTTAAAAAACAAAAAAGTAGGTCAGTAGGTCAAGGTCACAGTCAAGTGACCCCTAATTAATTGGGGTCATTAGGTAATTGTACTCAAACAGTCTAGGAAATATGATCAGATAATTTTTGAAGTATTTTTTCCTAAATAACTCATATTTAAGTGACCCCTGGGGAAGGGCCTCTTTTCACCCCAGGGGCATAATTTGAACAATCTTGTTAGAGAACCATTAGGTAATGCTACATACCAAATATCAAAGGCTTAAGCCTTGAACTTCCAGACAAGAAGATTTTTTAAAAAAAATTCCTTTAGATATAAGTCTATGTAAAACTTGGGGTAGGGCCTCTTTTCATCCCTGGGGCATAACTTAATAATTATGATAGAGGACCACTAGGCAATGCTACATACCAAATATCAAAAGCCTAGCTAGGCCTTGCAGTTTCAGACAAAAAGATTTTTGAAGTTTTTCCTATATAAGTTTATGTAAAACTTGATACCCCCGGGGCGGGGCCTCTTTTTATCCTAGGGGCATAATTTGAATAATCTTAGTAGAGGACCACAAGGCAATGCTTACATATCAAATATAAAAGGCCTGGGTCTTGTGTTTTTTTAAAGTTTTTTCCTATATAAGTCTATATAAAACATGTGACCCCCGGGGCGGGGCCATATTTGACCCTAGGGGGATAATTTGAACCATCTTGGTAGAGGACCACTATATGATGCTACATACCAAATATTAAAGCCCTGGGCCTTGTGGTTTTGGACAAGAAATTTTTTAAGTTTTTCCTTTCGGTTGCCATGGCAACCAGAGTTCGGTACAGAATTAATTTTTTTTAACAATTTTTTAAAGAAGACCATCCAAGGAACATCCCTGTGAAGTTTCATCAAAATTGGCCTGGTGGTTTAGGAGAAGATGTTGTTTAAAGGAAAGTGTTGACGGACGCCGGGCGATCACAATAGCTCACCCTGAGCCTTTAGCTCAGGTGAGCTAAAAATATGATACCAGAATTACACATGTTCATCTATGTACAGAGGAATGTATTATGCAAAAAGTATACAAAAATATGAATAAAAATTTATTTTGACAAAAGATATAAATTACAAATTAGTTTATGGTAACTAAAAAATGGAGTTAAGTAACTTAAGTTTATTAACATATTACTGTAGTGATTTTTGTGTCTTTGAAACAATAAAATTGCATTTAATCATGATGCTGTTTTACACAAACAATACTGAGATACATGTACAGAGATATAAAATGTTTACATATAAACAATATAATTATGAGTAGTCAAGTCAACATAAAATCATCTTGCTCATTGTTTAGTTGAGAAACAATGACAGAATTTGCATATGTTAGTTGTGACAAGAATTATTTCAATTTCACCTTCAATGAAGCAATATAAGCTAGTATTTACCATGCAAGTTAATCTTTAATTGTAAGAACTATAAAGACTAGTAACTATCAAAGTTAGATAAAGCTGAAAATGTTAGTCCTACCTTATTATTTAATACACACTGAAAATACTAACCAATTCAAAACAAGAATCAACGGCAATCCAGCCCCATAAAAGAAGCTTAAAACTATGGCACACATACGAAACAGAAAGTTAACAGGAATGTATTATAAACCTAATTTTGACCTTTAAACTTTTTTTCTTAATGAGATAATTTATTTGATTTCAAACATGGAAGAGCAAATATACAACAAACAAGAAACTAGAGGTGCTTTTGAGGAAAGTGCTTGTCTCCCACAACTGCCTAAGCATCCGAGTAGTAAGTCTGTCTTTGTATACTGTTTGAGTAACCAGTCTACAATGCTGTATCAGTAGTGTTGGTAATTATGTTCAAGGGCCACAATTCTGAAGTGCCTTGGCCGATTTGGCTAGTTATGGAACTTGGCCGAGGACTTATGGTCAAACACATTTTGTTCAAGTTTGGTGAAGATCGGATGAGAAATGTTCGACTTAGAGTGCGGACAGGATCTGTCACAGACACACACACAGACAGGAGTAAATCAGTATGTCTCCCACACCACTGTGTGGTGGGAGACATAATTAGTAATCTCATGCCAATGCATTAACAATAACAATACACCCTTAAACATGTCTTTATACAGAAATTCAGAATTCTTTCCCTTGCATTAATTTTGAGTCTTTTGTATTTGGAAAAGCTACATTCACCCTTTATTTTCAATGATGATTCTGGACAACTGGCTCATCATGTTCTTTCCACAATATGTTTCTTGATGGGATATTCCAAAATTTGCAGACTGGAAAATTTTCTGCCCTAGAGATTTTAATCTTTAACCTGCTGGCGGCAAGTGATTCTGCCTTTCCAACCAGTGCAGTCCAAGATCAGCCTGCACATCCATGCAGTCTGATCATGGTCTGCACTGTTCGCTATTCAGTCAGTAAATTTTAAGGAAACATCCCTTTGAAAAATAAGTGGTACTGCCTATATTGAATCATGGACCAGTCCATTTCACAAATTTAGCAGGGTAAAGATTAATTAAAACTTAGTAATAAACTGAATGTTTCCAATAGGACTGAATGTGTATATATATCCAAAATAGATTACATTAGCAGCTTTGCCTAAATCTAATTATATAATATTTCTATCAGTCAAACCTTTTACTAAACAAACATACTTTGCGTTTTACTGTTCAAACTGATATTTTCAAAAACTGAGTTTGTTTTAAATATCTAAAATGTAGCACCTCATATATATAATCACTCTGCCCATGATATAGCTGTCACTAGCATTCAGCCCACAGATATTCTCTAAGTAAAATCAACATTAAAATGCTTCAAGATTTTCTTCTTCACTGCGAAACATTCTAAAATACACATAGGAATAACAAAAAAGAAAAAAAAGTTACAAACTTGGAAGTCATCGGGATGTAATGATGACTAAAATATAGAGACTCGTTCCCAGGTAATAAAACTAAATCTGGATACCAGTCTGACGATGCAATATTGTCATTGGTCAAATTCAAAATTATGCTAAAGAAACAACCAATCAAACGCAAGAGTTTTGGGACTGGTCTCAAAACCAGTTTTCATGACCTTGAGTCTTAATAGTCCTTTTGTTCAAGAAATACAGTCCAACATTCAATCATCAGCACTACAGGTAGTTAATATTTGGCAAGTTGTTCATGTGTATCATCTTGCAAACAGGTATAAGTCCTTTTCCTTCACTTTCTGTTCATCATTGTATACACTGAAATTAGAAAATATATAACACATACACAATTGATTAAAATAAACATCCTGCCTGCCTGACAAATTCAGATTTGGGTCTATAGATTACCGGTCTTGTTATCAGTAAGCTGCTTTGCAGAACAAGAGCACCGCGCTCATCTGCAAGTGCAAAAAGGACCATTATTCGGATAAAATGCAGGTCAGAGTTATGGGTTTTGGCCTACTTAGTCAACTAATAATGATAAACAAGTGAGCAAAGTTTCAAAGCTGTAGCTTTTATAGTTTTTGAGAAAAGGTGGACCTAAACAAAAATTTTAACCAAGAATTTTCTATTTACAAAAAGGGCCAAAATTTTGACAAAATGCAAATCAGAGTTATGGTTCTTGGCCTACACAGTCCCCTAATGATGATCAACAAGTGTGCAAAGTTTCAAAGCTGTAGCTCATACAGTATTTGAGAAAAGGTGGACCTAAACAAAAACTTTAACCAACGCTGACACCAACACCGACGATCAAGTGACGACAACACCTCGTAATTTTTTTTTCAAAAAAGCTAAAAATGCTGTCTTTGCTAATTCTAGCTTAGAATTAAGATGCATTTCTTAATTACCTAGACTAATCAATACATCTACATAACTTAACCAACAAAGGAAACATTCAGCTGTGTATTGGTAAACAAATTATGAAAATCGGCATTAAACAGAACCTGTGACTTCTTTATTACAAATATTGCATTTTAAACTTTACCATGCTGGACAAAATTGGTTTTGCCTTTGTGACCATGCAGTCTGATCAAGATCTGCACTGTTTGCTATTCTGCCAGTATCGTTTTGGTAAGCATCTCTTTTAACAGTTAATGGTACATGTACTGTCCAAAATGGAAGATGGACAAGTTCATTATAGAAATTTAGCATCGTAAGGGTTAAAACCTCTTCATATAAATTTTCTGTGATGCCCAATGCAAACCTCTACAAAAACTATATTTTTAAGTTTATCTCCACAATGGAGTTGAGCTGATTTTGGATCTTACAGCACACCAAAACAGCACAGGGTTATATGGTCCTAAGTAAGACTAAAACTTTTGGTTTCACATTTCATTTACATCAAAATAAAAAGATGAGATATTGAATCAAACCTTTTATACCTGCTTAAATCACAGAGATAGAGCAAAACCAAGTTTCAGACCTGTTAGTTGCCTCTTACCATCAAGCAATGGTAAGACTATTTTGTTACTACTCTTTTCACACATAAGTTACCACTTGGGACCCGAAACAATGGAAACGTTCTTTAGGATTATTAAACTATAAGACAAAGGCATCTCTGATAATTACTTTTAAAAAATCATCAGGATAGGCAGCAACTTTAAAAATCAAATTTTAATGGATTCCAATGTCCAATTTTAGGACAAATGAAACATACAATTTCTACAATATCAACTTGTTAAAAAGAAGATGATTTTTCAAGTTTGGTCGCAATGACACCGAACAATTCCCTTTTTTGACAGTTTTCTTCCATATAAAAATTCTGCCACAAGTTTTATTATTATTTATTCATAATAATATAGAAGGAAATAAATCTTAGGATAAATAAACCTAATATGTTACAAAGAAGCATGCTGTAAAAAAATAAAAAATTATAGGCTACTGTTAAATTATATTATACATTTTCCAATTACAATAATTAATATTTATTTATTTTGCATTTGCTTACCTCCCCTTACATTTTTAAACCTTTAACACCTAAATAGTTAACAAATAAGACTTATTATTTTATTTATAAATAATAATATTTAATTTGGCACATCAAAGCTTGGTGTGTTTCCAAGGTTACCAATATGGGATTGGTATTTGGATAAACTCGGCATTTTCCGTATCCAATAACAGTCATTCAATAGTCGTGTACAGCCAACAGGAAAGAAAATGGTTTCAAAATGTTTCTGTCAACATCGTAATTTTGCTTCAAGAAAAAATGTTCAGCACGGTCTGGCATTTGTACAAAATACTTTCAATTATCTTGAAACTGGATATTGGAGGCGAAAACCAGGATTCCAAAGGTAATTTTCAACCTCGCAAATTTTGTTTGATTGGACTTGTAAAATCACGTGAGTTTTAAAATTGATGTTCTGAAATGGCATTGCACCTAGCATTAGCATCTTTAAGGTTATTGAAGATGTATAAAACATACACTTGATGTAAAAGTTCTGTTTGGTAAACTTTGGAAATTGACGCTGACTGTTGTTTCGGGTGTCCAGACGTTTTCCCTCCAAGACAGTTCCTCCCAATACTTTCCCCGCCCCCGTCCCCATTTCAGGGAGTGGGGGGCGGAATTGTCTCAGCTTTTAGGATGTTTCACCCCCAATTTCATTAAAGGTATTCAAAGATATCATATAACACATAGGCTAATAAATTAAGAAACTAGAGTTGCTTTTGAGAAAAGCGCATGTCTCCCACAACTGCCTAATCATCTAAATAGCAAGTCAGTCTTTATATACTGTTTACTCACTACAAATATACCTTTGAAGAGTAAAAAGGCCGATTTTGGGTAATTCAAGGGCCATAATTTTGGAGTGCCTCAGGCGATTTGGCTAGTTAATGAACCTGGTCGAGGAGTTATGGTAAAAAACATTTGGTTTAAGTTTGGTGAAGATCGGGTGAGAAATATTGGACTTATAGCGTGGACGAGAATGAAAAGGCCAATTTTCGGTAATTCAAGGGCCATAATTCCAAAGTACCTGGGACGATTTAGCCAGTTATCGAACTTGGCCGCAGACCTATGGTCAAACACATTTTGTTAAAGTTTGGTGATGCTCGGATGAGAAATGTTCAAGTTAGAGCGCAGACAAGAGTAAAAAGGCCAATTTTCGGTAATTCAAGGGCCATAATTCCGAAGTGCCTGGACCAATTTGGCTCATTATCGAACTTGCCCTACTAGAGCGCATGCACATTCATCAAGTCAAAAGGACTCCTATACTACTCAGACTGCATGCGCATTCCTGGAGCCAAAAGGACCCCTATACTACTCATGCCAAAAGGACCCCTATACTACTCATGACTACTCATGAGTAGTATAGGGGTCCTTTTGGCTCCAGGAATGTGCCTAAAATCTGAGCATTTTTCGGTAATTCAAGGGCCATAATTCCAAAGTGCCTAGGCCGATTTGGCTAGTTATCGAACTTGGCCGAGCACTTATTGGCAGACACATTTTGTTGAAGTTTGGTGAAGATCGGATGAGAAATGTTCGACTTAGAGTGCGGACAAGCTTTGTGACAGACACACACACACACACACACACACACACACACACACACAGACTGGAGTAAATCAATATGTCTCCCACACCGCTGTGTGGTGGGAGACATAATAATATATCTCATCCAGTGATTTGTCGTAAATCACTGCTTGGAGTTCAGATGCGAAGGAATTATATCAAGAGGGCACATCTGAACGACAAACAATGATTTTATTCAAGAGCAAATCACTAAATAAGATATTTTATTTCAATTATAATATGTTACCAAGGATTTTTAAGTATATCCTTGACGACGTCCATTAAATATTTGCCAGTTTTTTGTTGGTTTCTTTTCCAACGTGCTGGTATGCCGTTTGACACTATGACATAATAACTGTGACATCAGAACAGTGAATTGTTTAAAATAACACACAACTTTCAGCCTTCTGTGTTGAATAGGAAAATGAATCAGGTCGTTTTAGAATATGTAACAAAATGAAAAAAAAATGTACGGAAATAAAACGTAATGTAGCAATTGTTTTAAAAAATGTGTTTATAAAAAAAATAATACCAAAATTTCCATGATACTAATGGATATACTCCTGACTGACAAGAGATATAACTACAGCACAATTCAGGCCCTGAATGATATTTCTTGCACTTTATTTCTGTTGTAATTTTGTGTTAAGGATTCTTTGCATGAAAACAGTTAAAATAAAAGTAAAGCACGTCTTGGATATTACTAAATTGGGAGGGGGGTGGGGGGGTGAACGTCTTGGGAGGATGGAAGGAAATGTCTTGGGGGGAATGGTCCAGTATTCGATGTTTCGTATCTCGGTACAACCAGTTTCAGACCGCTTAACAAGTTTTCTGTCCAGTTTTGTTCACACACAAGTCCAACTCTTTGGTTTATTGCCTTGTACTTTCTGTCATCGTAAGTGCTATAAAAGCATACCATTTAAGTTTCAAGTTTCTTATTAAATCCCTGGCATGATCTGTGATTTTGAAAGTTGTCAGTAGGAAGTCATGCTGGAAATTTACAACCTAAATCAGACCATGTATGGTATTTTCGCTCCAACAAAAAGAAACAGCACAAAACTTTTACTGTATGGCAAACAAGGAACATTCACAAATCAAGTATGTTAACAAACATCATAATCAACATGGCAGATCAATATACTGTAGGTACACTCGCCAGAACTGGCAGCTATATTACAGAGGGTAAGGTAAAGTAAATGGCAGATAAAAGTTAGTGCATTATCTATCGAACTATATCATGTGCTCAATAACTCCAGAGAACCTAGGTGTCATATCTGCTGCATCGATAGCTATCACAGATGACAATGTATTACATTACTGCTAAGCTTCTGACACTCCGAATATTAAAAAATGCTCAAAAAATTAAGAAAGCTGTTGCAAAGGCAGGCATCAGGATTGAATTGTCAAAATAATTTTGTACAGTATGCTTCACAATTTGGATGGAAACATGGGTTAATGAATATATATTTAGTGCAAAAGATATATAAATAATGGACATTGGTTTAAGGAAGAATATGTAGTAACCAAGGAAACATGCAGGCTTTTTGGTAATAAGAAAAACCTCATGAAAATATGGTACTGCTACATAAAAAGGAATTCATATAAAATTCCAAGTACCAAAACTGAATGAAAGTAAGTTTCTAACTTGTTCTGTCTCCACTGTAAACAATGAAACAATCACAACTGATAAGTTTGGCTTGTAAAGATTTTTATCATACGAAGTCTTAGGTTGAAAATAGGTCATGGTCGGAAATAGGTTGTTTGGGGATATTCCTCGGGACCCATTTTCTTGGTGGTCGTAATCAAATTAATTACACTGGACACACATGTCATTTAATAATAGAATCATTCTACATGCAACAATTTAGACAACATATACACTCTAAAATGTAAATTTCCGTGCTCGAGGAAATGTGCAAAGTTGTCATGTTAGTGACTTGTCCGAATATGTCTATCTAAAAGCTTGCTAGGCAGATAAACATGCGATCTCGTTGGAAAATGTCTGCTGGGAAAATGTAGATTATTGACCTAAAGTACAATGTTGTATCGATCATGTTGTTTTTTCTCAGATCTACTAAAACCTGTGACAGTCATAATGTCCATGACGGTTTTATCACGGACTGTCATAGGTGTTTCTTTTACCGTCACGGCAATGTCACAGGTTTTTCTTTTACAGTCACAGCAATGTCACGGGTCTGAGAACCGGAACATCATTGACGGACAATGACGTTAGCGTCACAGTTACAGAGTTATCTTAGTAGTAATTAGCCTTACTCATTTGGCTTATCTGAATGACTTATTTTATGATCTGACATTCTATAGTTGTCATCCCTAGAGACAGCGACAGTCAAAAGTTATCATGCTGTCCTGAAACGTCCTATTATTTGGACTTAGTAGTAATTACCTTTTAAGATTGATTTGTAAAAAATACAAATTAGATATGTATTAAATGCAAAAAATTTTCGGCCGAGGCAATATTAGAAAACATAAGGGATCCAGAATCTGAACCGGCCCTTCCGTCCAAAAGGAGGAGATCTGTTTTTATTTAAAGATGAAGGAGTGAAAGGCATCACAAATGACTGGCGGGCAGATGGTCATCGGAACAGTGGCCTTACCAAGGAAAAGTCCTAAGATAAAGAAAAAATATTTTTACATCGCTACTGAAAGCGGGGCTTCCATGGAGTTTGTAAAGTTTGTTTTTCATCAACCTGGAAAGGATAACGGACCATTTTTGATTCAGTACTTGGTAATGACGAAGTGTCTCAACCACATGTGCACGGTAATGCAAAGAACACAACCAGACCATTTGTCCGTCCAAAGCCATACCAGTTCTTTGGAGAAACGGCTGCAGAAAACAAAATCTGAGGATCCGAATGCCGTTTATAAAAAAGAAATACCGTACATGAAGAAGATATGCCAAAGAATTTGAAACAAATGCAAAATCTTAGATATAAAGGTAACAATGAATTGCGGATATCAAGAGAATCTTTATTTAGTATTCATGCAATAGCACATGACACAAGTAATCAGTTTATACATGTTATACATACATACCCAAATCTGTTAGTCATTTGTGACCAGGCTCTTCTGATGGAGGAACATGAGAAAGTACTTCACTACAATTGACCAGTGCTTAAGTTAAGACACAACATTCCAGCTTGGCAATTTTTATGTATCAGCTCTAATTTTCAGACACATCATTTTTAGGGAAAATCCATGTATGTCAGCTTTGTTTTTGAACGCAAATTTCAAATACACCATGAAGTATTCTTTAATTATTTAAAGGACAAGATTAAGTTGCCAAGACGACCCACTGCATGTGTAAGTGACAGTGAGATTGGAATCAAAAATGCCATGTCCTGTGTCTCAAATCTTGTCGATGTCCGGTGTTGGAATGATATTCTGCAGGATTGTGGGCATTGGCTTACTGAAAAGGGCTATTCAAGAGCAGAAGTTAACTGCTACAAGGACCATTTGCGCTGTATATTTGGGCAAGACAGTAGAGAAAAAAGTTAAGAAGCAACTGACGAACTACAAAATGCATAGATGGAGGAGTTTAGAAAGTACTTCAACAGCAGAATCTCTCCAAACTAATGAGAGTACATAAGTGGGCAATTGAAAAATTAACTAGATTTGATCATATAGTGGGATAACTCAAAACCAAAGTGAAAGCATGAACAAGCTCCTGAAAAGTCTGAATAAATGGAAAGAGGCTCCAGCTGATGTCGTAGTTTTGTCTTTCTTGCGATTACACCAATACTATATAAAGGAGAGGACATGCTGGACTTGGTAATTACATTTTCAAAGTACAAAGATGGAAAGTATGTTATATGTGATAAGTGCAAGATTTGGTTTCACCCTCGACGAGAAGGACTTAGTGAATCTGAAATCCCAGCAGACGACATTCCATGGTTTTGTAAAAAAATGTGTTAATTACAAAAGAAAGAGAAAACATTATTCATGAGATTTCATGTCAAAATAAAATAAAGTTAAAGACATGCGCTGTTTATTTTCTGTAGGTTGCATAAACATCAAATTAACATCATTCAAACCATTATCTGAAAACCCGTGATGATGCCGGCACAGGTAATTATATAGTTCCCATCTTGATTTCAAGGTCAAGGAAAACAACACGTCACAGAATATACATAATTCTTGTCCTTCACATTAGATTTTATCATTCTTATTATTTTGTTATTTATTACAAAACCTAGATTACCCAAATATACATATCTGTAAAAACCGTGACAATAGCATCACAGGACATAAATCGGTCACGGATTTTAGGTATTGGACACAAGTTAGACCGTCACGGGTTTCTTTTGCGTAACAGGTTTTAGGTGATCCCTTTTTTTTGTTGGTGTTTATTACAATAACCACAGGAAAGACAACTCTCGCACACGCTTGATAAACACTATTCAAGCCAAGATAGTTAGGTATTTAAACATGATATAAGTTTGATGCTCAAAGGTAACCATGTAAGTGTCCGGCAATTTCATTTAAACTAGAAGATGCTTTTGTAAAACAAGCGCATGTCTCCCCAAATGCAAAGTCGTACAGGCAAGAAGTCAAAAGGGGTCAGGAGCGAAAGTCAAAGAGACACTGATGGTTGGCTGTAATAGGGATCATCTACTTGGCATGTCCAGTCATCCCGCTAAGTTTCAACACTCTTGGCCTAGTGGTTCTCAAGTCACTGTTCAGGCTCCTGTGACCTTGACCTTTGATCAAGTGACCCCAAAATAGATAGGGGTCATCTACTCTGCATGTTCAATCATCCTATTAAGTTTCAACATTCTAGGTCAAGTGGTTCTCAAGTTATTTTCCAGAAATGATTTTACATGACCAGGCCCCTGTGACCTTGACCTTTAATAGAATGACCCAAAAATCAATAGGGGTCATCTACTCTGCATGTTCAATCATCCTATGAAGTTTCAACATTCTGGGTCAAGTGGTTCTCAAGTTATTGATCGGAAATTGTTTTCCATGTTCAGGCTCCTGTGACCTTGACCTTTAACAGAGTGACCCCAAAATCGATAGGGGTCATCTACTCTGCATGTTCAATCATCCTATAAAGTTTCAACATTCTGGATCAAGAGGGTCTCAAGTAATTGATCGGAAAGGGTTATCAAAGTTCAGGCCCCTGTGACCTTGACCTTTAACGGAGTGACCCCAAAAACAATAGGGGTCATTTACTCTGCATGACCAATCATCTATGAAGTTTCAACATTCTGGGTAGAGTGGTTCTCAAGTTACTGACCGGAAACAGTTTTCCATGTTCAGGCCCCTGTGACCTTGACCTTTAATAGAGTGACCCCAAAATTAATTGGGGTCATTTACTCTGCATGTCCAATTATCCTATGAAGTTTCAACATTCTGGGTCAAGTGGTTCTCAACGAATGTTTACATGACCGGATTAAAAGTGACAATCATAGGGGTCATCTACTTGCATGTTCAATCATCCTTATGAAGTTTTAACATTCTGGGTCAAGTGGTACTCAAGTTATTGATTGGAAATGGTTTTCAATGTTCAGGCCCCTGTGACCTTGACCTTTGATGGAGTGACCCCAAAAACAATAGGGGTCATCTACTCCAGCAGCTCTACAACCCTTCTAAAGTTTGAAGGTTCTAGATCAAATGGTTCTCCAGTTATTGATCGGAAATGAAGTGTGACATACGGACGGACGGACAGGGCAAAAACAATATGTCTCCACCCCCCAGATGGGGGGGAGACATAATAATTGTTGGTGGTATACTTGTTGTAGAGTCCGAAAGGATTTTGGTTTTGTAATACTGCAGTAAGAAACAAAACAATTGTGATTGTTGATATAAATATTGCCTATCACAGGACTGCCCTGGGTCAGAATGTACAATAATCTGATGTAAATATCTGCATGTAAGTTTTAATTTACTGTCTTGCAGTATAATCAATGTGATAGAGAATATGGCGGCATATATAAACACAATTTCACACAGGAAAGTTACAAATACTAAATGATATAATGGCATTATGATCAAATACAAATTGATAACTTAAACAACTCTGTTATAAATGAAAATAGCAATCAGACATGATTATATTCTACAATAATCTGGCAGATAAGTACTTGTCTTGAAAGTTATTCAATGTATTTTATGGCTGAATAATATAATTTTGTGTATGGTAATTTAATACAGTAGATAAATTTTATTTGAGGCCAGTATTCGTACAGTTTAAACACTTCAATAGGACTCTAGAAATAAGGGATTATAATTGCGTACAGTCTTTTCTGTATGGACATTTACAGAGAATAGTTATTGCATGTTACCAGTTCTTGAAGTTACATTTGTAATTTTGTCAGCACAGTTATAAAGCCAAGTCTCATAATTATTTAATATTTAGCATGATCACTTGGTTCTAATGTTTCATTTGTAGACATTTTTAGAGCTAAAGAGCATCTTATGACTGCCAAGTTGGCTGGCATGGTTTATTAAAGCAGTCTCTCTGAACAGTTGATATTTATAGATAAAAGCTGGATGAAGCCTGAATTTTTTGCACTTTGGAGTTTGAAAAGGCTTTCTTATTGTTTGTCATGTTACAAATTAGCTTAATTTAGTTGCACTTTATACAAGCATGTTTATTGAATATCAACAAATTTGCTTAAGGCAATACATGGAGAGTGTTTTTATTCGGAAATGCATGTAAAATTGAAAAATTATGCTTAGCTTAACTAGAACTGTCACAAATTGTGATGATACGAAGACATTTAGCAGCAATTGGCAGTATCTGACATTGAAGTTTACGGTTAAATTACCTCTTATTTAAATCTTTTCATAAAAAAGTTGTTTCGTTTCGTGAAAGCAGCCAAACATAGACGATCTACTTTCGATTTCAAAAACTACAAGAAAATACAATTTAATGTTTCGCCGATTTGTTTATTTCTCGAAAAATAAGAATTAAAATCATTTTTAATATTAGTAGTAACTAAACAAACCAGTAAGAGCTTCTTCTTCCAATAATTTATCCGTTTACTGACTGCAAAATTCAACCCACGCAAAGTTTATAGAAATCATACGATGCGTGTTTACGTTCAATGTGGGAGAATTAAGGCTGATCGGCTATGTTACCTAACGCATCCAGACGATTCAGATTTTGTTTTTAAAAAAGCATTGTGTGCGTTTCTGTAATTTTATATACGTTTTTATACGCTTAGAAATTATTAGACATGCGTATTTGCATTATTTCTATACGTAATTTACGCTAATATGCATCTTATCTGGAGCCCTGTGGAACTATTTTTTGTCTTTCGCTGGATGTTACCCAAGCTTTGTAAGCCTGGGCAATTCTTAAAATGCACATTTATGCTTAATGAGTTACATTCGAGAATTGCACAATTACAAGTCATAAATATGACAGATTACATCGTATATTGGTCATAGCAAAGGGAATTGACACAACATATCTTCATTCATGCAGTGAACTGTTTGAAGTTTGAGAAATCTAATGGAACTACATCCCTTCACTGTGTTATTTGGTCCATTTAGAGAATTGTTGGATAGCAAGGACCTGTCAAAAGGCTTTCAGCCTTTAGCCGACTCAAAAAGTGTCTTACCGACCCATGTTACCACAGAAAAATGTTTTTACTTTTTACATAGGACTTACAATAAAAAAGTTGAAAAAAAATATTGAAAATCTAAAAATAGGATTTCTAAAAATAGACTAATTCCTGGAATTTAAGGGGAAGAAACTCAGTACAAAAGTTAAAACAAGAGGACCATGATGGTCCTCAATCGCTCACCTATCCCCACATGACCCAGTGTTGAACCGAGTATGGTGAGTTATTTCTATTATTTGACATAGTGACCTAGTTTTTAAGCACATGTGACCTAGATATCATCAAGATAAAAAATTCTGACCAATTTTCATGAAGATCCATTAAAAAATATGACCTCTAGAGCGGTCACAAGGTTTTTCTATTATTTGACCTAATGACCTAGTTTTTGAAGGCACGTGACCCACCTTTAAACTTGACCTAGATATCATCAAGGTGAACATTCTCACTAATTTTCATGAAGATCTCGTGAAAAATATGGCCTCTAGAGAGGTCACAAGGTTTTTCTATTTTTAGACCTACTGACCTAGTTTTTGACCGCACATGACCCAGTTACGAACTTGACCTAGATATCATCAAATTGAACATTCTCACCAATTTTCATGAAGATCCATTGAGAAATATGGCCTCTAGAGACATCACAAGGTTTTTCTATTTTTAGACCTATTGACCTAGTTTTTGACCGCACGTAACCCAGCTTTGAACTTGACCTAGATATCATCAAGGTCAACATTCTGACCAATTTTCATGAAGATCTCTTGAAAGATATGGCCTCTAAAGAGGTCACAACGTTTTTTCTATTTTTAGATCTACTGACCTAGTTATTGACTGCACGTGACCCAGTTTCGAACCTGACCTAGATATCATCAAGATAAACATTCTGACCAATTTTCATAAAGATCCCATGAAAAATATGGCCTCTAGAGAGGTCACAAAGTTTTTCTATTTTCAGACCTACTGACCTAGTTTTTGACCGTACGTGACCAAGTTTCAAACTTGACCTAGATATCATCAAGGTGAACATTCTGACCATTTTTCATGAAGATCCATTGAGAAATATTGCCTCTAAAGAGGTCACAAGGTTTTTCTATTTTTAGACCTACTGACCTAGTTTTTGACCCCACATGAGCCAGTTTCGAACTTGACCTAGGTATCATCAAGGTGAACATTCTGACCAATATTCATGAAGATCTCATGAAAAATATGGTCTCTAGAGAGGTCACAAGGTTTTTTTATTTTAAGACCTACTGACCTAGTTTTTGACCCCACGTGAGCCAGTTTCGTACTTGACCTAGGTATGATCAAGGTGAACATTCTGACCAATATTCATGAAGATCTCATAAAAAATACGGCCTCTAGAGAGGTCACAAGGTTATTCTATTTTTAGACCAACTGACCTAGTTTTTGACCCCACGTTGACCCTAGTTTAGTGATGAAACATGACCTAGAATCAATCATCATAGAGTGAACCATACTCGAACTCCAATATTATTCATTGAAGATCTCATGAAAAATATGGCCTCTAGAGAGGTCACAAGGTTTTTCTATTTTTAGACCTACTGACCTAGTTTTTGACCCCACGTGACCCAGTTTCGAACTTGACCTAGATATCATCAAGGTGAACATTCTGACCAATTTTCATGAAGATCTCATGAAAAATATGGCCTCTAGAGAGGTCACAAGGTTTTTCTATTTTTAGATCTACTGACCTAGTTTTTGAAGGCACATGATCCAGTTTCGAACTTGACCTAGATATCATCAAGATGAACATTCTGACCAATATTCATAAAGATCCCATGAAAAATGTGACCTCTAGAGTGGTCACAAACAAAAGTTTACGGACGGACAGACGGACGGACGACGGACGCCGCGCGATCACAAAAGCTCACCTTGTCACTTCGTGACAGGTGAGCTAAAAAGGTTACTTCCCTTTGGCTCTAAGCCAATCAGAATGAGATATAGTGAAAATACATCAAAATTAACCTTAAATTCTGGGTAAAAGGGGACACAATTCAAGAAAAATTAGTGTCAGAGTTATGCACCTTGTGTCACATGATGTGGGTGATGAGGTGGAACATCTATTTTAAGTCTGAATCAAATCCATTCAGTAGTTACTGAGATATAGTGAAAATACATCAAAATTAACCTTAAATTCTAAGTAAAAAGGGGCATAATTCATGAAAAATTGGTGTCAGAGTTATGCACCTTGTATCACATAATGTGGGTGATGAGGTGGAACATCTATTTTAAGTTTGAATCAAATCCATTTTGTAACAATTGAGATATAGTGAAAATACATCAAAATCAACCTTAAATTTAAAGTAAAAGGGGACATAATTCATAAAAAAATTATGTCAGAGTTAAGCACCTTATGTCACATCATCTGGGTGATGAGGTGGAACAACTATTTTAAGTTTGAATCAAATCCATTTAGTAATAACTGAGATATAGTGAAAATACAACAAAATTAACCTTAAATTCTAAGTAAAAGGGGACATAATTCATGAAAACTTGGTGTCAGAGTTATGCACCTTGTGTCACATGATGTGGGCACATGATGTGGGTGATGAGGTGGAACATCTATTTTAAGTTTGAATCAAATCCATTCAGTAGTAACTGAGATATAGTGAAAATACATCAAAATCAACCTTAAATTCTAAGTAAAAAGGGGCATAATTCATAAAAATAATGGTGTCAGGGTTATGCACCTTGTGTCACATGATGTGGGTGATGATTTTTTAAGTGATCTATTTTAAGTTTGAATCAAATCCATTTAGTAATAACTGAGATGTAGTGAAAATACAACAAAATTAACCTTAAATTCTAAGTAAAAGGGGACATAATTCATGAAAACTTGGTGTCAAGAGTTATGCACCTTGTGTCACATGATGTGGGTGATAAGGTGGAACATGTATTTTAAGTTTGAATCAAATCCATTTGGTAATAACTGTGATAATAGATTTCGGGACGCGACGCGACGGGACGAGACAGGACGCGACGCGACAAAACTGACTCCTATATACCCCCCTCAAACATGTTTGGTGGGGGTATAAAAACAGTTGCATTAAGGACGTATGCTAGAATTCCCTGTATATGATGGGCAAAATTTTTCCCAGTAACAGAATTTCTTCCAACTTTGGTTATTGAAGGACAATTATCTAAGAAACAAAAATATGCAATAAAAATCATAGGTCTTTGGGGAAAATGACATTTTCAAGGGCAGGTAACTCTTTTTCAATACCGGTGACCTACGATTTCTATTGCATATTTTTGTTTCTTAGATGATTTTTCTTCAATATCCAAAGTTTGAAGAAATTCTATTATTGGGAAAAATTTTGCCCTGAATTCTAGCGTACACCTTTGAGGTAGTAAACTTTAAATGGGAATAAGTTGGTTCACTTTTGATTACAGTGCAAAGATGCTCAACTACTAAGGTATAACAAATTTAACATGGTATGAATATTAAAGTTATATAATGAAGGATAGGTACTATTACTTTAAGTGCAAAATCAGTTTCAAGTGCCTGTCATGTGCAAACTTTTTAAACCTGATTCACATTTAACAGGGATGATTGTGCAAAGAATAAATTGTTTCTTGTAGTCTCCTGCTCACATCTTAAACAAGAGGACCATGATGGTCCTGAATCGCTCACCTCTTCCCACATGACCCAGTTGATAAACATTCAGACCAACTTTCATACAGATCCCATGAAAAATATGGCCTCTAGAGAGGTCACGTTTTTTCATTATTTGACCTACTGACCTACTTTTTGAAGGCACATGACCCACTTTCGAACTTGACCTAGATATCATCAAGATGAACATTCTGACCAATTTTCATGAATATCCGTTCACAAATATGGCCTCTAGAGATGTCACAAGGTTTTTCTATTTTTAGACCTACTGACCTAGTTTTTGACCGCACATGAACCTGTTTCGAACTTGACCTGAATATAATCAAGATGAACATTCAGACCAACTTTCATACAGATCCCATGAAATATATGGCCTTTAGAGAGGTCACAAGGTTTTTCTATTATTTGACCTACTGACCTAGTTTTTTATGGCACGTGACCCACTTTCGAACTTGACCTAGATATCATCAAGATGAACATTCAGACCAACTTTCATACAGATCCCATGAAAAATATAGCCTCTAGAGAGGTCACAAGGTTTTTCTATTATTTGACCTACTGACCTATTTTTTGATGGCATGTGACCCACTTTCGAACTTAACCTAGATATCATCAAAGTGAACATTCTGACCAATTTTCATGAAGATCTTATGAAATATATGGCCTCTAGAGATGTCACAAGGTTTTTCTATTTTTAGACATACTGACCTAGTTTTTGACCGCACGTGACCCAGTTTCAAACTTGACCTAGATATCATCAAAATGAACATTCAGACCAACTTTCATACAGATCCCATGAAATTTATGGCCTTTAGAGAGGTCACAAGGTTTTTCTATTATTTGACCTACTGACCTAGTTTTTTATGGCACGTGACCCACTTTCGAACTTGACCTAGATATCATCAAGATGAACATTCAGACCAACCTTCATACAGATCCCATGAAAAATATAGCCTCTAGAGAGGTCACAAGGTTTTTCTATTATTTGACCTACTGACCTAGTTTTTGATGGCATGTGACCCACTTTCGAACTTAATCTAGATATCATCAAGGTGAACATTCTGACCAATTTTCATGAAGATCTCATGAAATATATGGCCTCTAGAGAGGTCACAAGGTTTTTCTATTTTTAGACATACTGACCTAGTTTTTGACCGCACGTGACCCAGTTTCAAACTTGACCTAGATATCATCAAAATGAACACTCAGACCAACTTTCATACAGATCCCATGAAAAATATGGCCTTTAGAGAGGTCACAAGGTTTTTTTATTATTTGACCTACTGAACTAGTTTTTGATGGCACGTGACCCAGTTTCGAACTTGACCTAGATATCATCAAGGTGAACGTTCTGACCAATTTTCATGAAGATCTTGTGAAATATATGGCCTCTAGAGAGGTCACAAGGTTTTTCTATTTTTAAACCTACTGACCTAGTTTTTGATGGCACGTGACCCAGTTTCGAACTTGACCTAGATATCATCAAGATGAACATTCTGACCAATTTTCATGAAGATCTTGTGAAATATATGGCCTCTAGAGAGGTCACAAGGTTTTTCTATTTTTAGACCTACTGACCTAGTTTTTGATGGCACGTGACCGGGTTTCGAACTTGACCTAGATATCATCAAGATGAACATTCTGACCAATTTTCATAAAGATCCCACAAAAAATGTGACCTCAAGAGTGGTCACAAGCAAAAGTTTACGGACGGACGGACGCACGCACGGACGACGGACGCTGCGTGATCACAAAAGCTCACCTTGTCACTATGTGACAGGTGAGCTAAAAATAATATATATTTTTTGAAAAAGGATATTACCAGTTTTACTACCCTCACTGGCATGTTTCTGCTTAACAAGAAAATTATATATTTCATGATTTTCAATCTGCAACAGTTGAAACAATATTTCCAATGAACTGTAAAATCATTGATTTTCATGGGGGACAATTTTTTATTTATTTCATTGTTGGGTCAATCAATGAAATTAAATTCCAGTGAACAAGTAAAATTTCCATTCATTTTATATTCAAAAGTTGAAATTTTCAAATTTATATCCCCACCAAACAGCAGTTCTGGCCAAATTTTGTGCCCACATAGTTGAGTTCACAGTAACCTGCTTTATATTTAGCTTCAAAGAAAAGATGTAAAAATAATTCCATGATGTATCTAGAACTTGTTGCTTGTTGGACAGAAATACCATATACCGGTAAGTAATGAATTAAACAGCAGTAACAAATGTTTTACTGATTTATATTTGACACTTGTTGCTTGTTGTAAAGATATAAGTAATGAAATAAAAAGCAGATACAAATGTATAATAGATTTCCTTTAACGTATTGAATCCTTATTTCTCTTGGGGGACTGATTTACATGGTGAAAGTAAGCCTCAACAAATAAAATTCCAACTGATATTATCTATGAATTTTCAAACCCACAAACAACTCCCCATTAAATAACAGTTTCAGTCAAAACCATGACAGTTTATGCCTCAGAGATTTAAAAGCTTCTCATGAACCCTGCACAAGTATTGTGGAAACACTTAATTTTGTAAGCATTAAATTTCATGGTTTTTGCCAAAACAGCATTTTCATGAATTTCAAATTTTCGAGATAAAGTGAATAGGAACTTTGTTCATTCATTGGAATTTAAAATTCATGGATTGCTTCAACCATGAAATCCGATAAAATAAGTGCCCCAACAATAATACTGTTATAACAGTATGTGCTTACTTTTAATATCTTGTGGAGTGGGTGGGTTGTTTATCACAGTGGTCAGTGCAACGATCCATAGTTCTTTATCTTCTATGCTTTCTGCTTTAAGTTCATACCCTCGCTCTGGCGTTTTTAAAAAAAATTCCAGAGTATCTGAATTGCTCTTTGTACTATTGCCAACATAATAACCCGCATCTTTATGACCAATGTATACTTCACCTTTTGGTGTGGGTGACTGAAATATGAAATGTACACATGTCATACACTTTTCTCTAAGAACTCTCTTCTACATGTTTTCTACAGCTGAACAGTTTTTTAATACTGAACCTTTTTTAATTGTTTACATAATTTATAATACTTGTATATCAAATGCTTGAGAACAGACTAGAACTGTGCCTTCTACCTACATGTATATCAAATGACAGGGAAGTCTGATGCTCTACCCAGACAGCAATGTGCCTTCCATTCACGTTTATTTATCAGTTATTTTGGTTTTGAGTTTCACCAACTCAGTTCAGGCAGTATTGCACCTTCCCTGCTTCAACCTTTAGCCTGCTGGCGGCAAATGATTCTGCCTTTGCGACCAGTGCAGACCAAAATCAGCCTGCACATCCACACAGGCTGATCATGGTCTGCACTGTTCGCTATTCAGTCAGTAAATTTTCATTGAACATCCCTTCAAACAATAAATGGTACTGCCAAAATTGAATGATGGACCAGTCCATTTTAGAAATTGAGCAGGCTAAGAGTTAATGAAGGAGGAGGACCCCCGGTGCTCCTCTGGGCATTATTCAAGGCAAAGACAGACACCTGGACAGACACCTGGGTACAACCAACAACCTTTCACTGGCCATCTTGATAGCTTCCTCACATGACAACCAAAGCAAGACTTGAATGCACAGAGGTGAGAAGCAAGCAATTCCACACAAGTGGAAGCCCCATTTAACATTTAATAAATAACAAAATCTTACAAGAGGCTCTGCAAAGTACATGAGTTTCCTTCTGTCCAGAGTAAACCATCGTTTTCTATATGGTTCATTTCTTGGTCCTCTCTTTGATAAATACCCTTCACACAGAAAGTTTGAGGTCAATTCTTTGCACAACTGAAGTAAAAAGTCTCCTCTATTAACTAATTACCTCACCTCCTACAAGTTCAACAACAATATTTATAGGTCAAGGGACGCCTCATGCCTACTGGAAACTAGAAATTGCTTTTGTAAAAAAGCATATGTCTCCCCCAATGCAAAGTCCTATAGGCAAGAAGTTAATAGGGGTCAGGAGCAAAAGTCAAAGAGACACTGATGGTTGGCTGTAATAGGGATCATCTACTTGGCATGTCCAGTCATCTCGCTAAATTTCAACACTATTGGCCTGGTGGTTCTCAAGTCACTGTTCAGGCTTCTGTGACCTTGACCTTTGATCAAGTGACCTCAAAATAAATAGGGGTCATCTACTCTGCATGTCCAATCATCCTATTAAGTTTCAACATTCTAGGTCAAGTGGTTCTCAAGTTATTCTCCAGAAATGATTTTACATGACCAGGCCCCTGTGACCTTGACCTTTAATAGACTGACCCCAAAATCAATAGGGATCATCTACTCTGCATGTTCAATCATCCTATGAAGTTTCAACATTCTGGGTCAAATGGTTCTCAAGTTATTGATCGGAAATTGTTTTCTATGTTCAGGCTCCTGTGACCTTGACCTTTAACAGAGTGATCCCAAAATCGATAGGGTTCATCTACTCTGCATGTTCAATCATCCTATGAAGTTTCAACATTCTGGACCAAAAGGTTCTGAAGTTATTGATCGGAAATGGTTATCAATGTTCAGGCCCCTGTGACCTTGACCTTTAACAGAGTGACCCCAAAAACAATATGGGTCATCTACTCTTCATGAACAATCATCCTATGAAGTTTCAACATTCGGGGTCGAGTGGTTCTCAAGTTATTGATCGGAAATGGTTTTCAATGTTCAGGCCCCTGTGACCTTGACCTTTGACGGAGTGACCCCAAAAACAATAGGGGTCATCTACTCTACATGACCAATCATCCTATGAAGTTTCAACATTCTGGGTCAAGTGGTTCTCTAGTTATTGATCGGAAATGGTTTTCAATGTTCAGGCCCCTGTGACCTTGACCTTTGACGAAGTGACCCCAAAAACAATAGGGGTCATCTACTCTTCATGAAAAATCATCCTGTGAAGTTTCCACATTCTGGGTCAAGTGGTTCTCTAGTTATTGATCGGAAATGGCTTTCAATGTTCAGGCCCCTGTGACCTTGACCTTTGACGGAGTGACCCCAAAAACAATAGGGGTCGTCTACTCCAGCAGCCCTACAACCCTATGAAGTTTGAAGGTTCTAGGTCAAATGGTTCTCCAGTTATTGCTCGGAAATGAAGTGTGACATACGGACGGACAGGGCAAAAACAATATGTCTCCCCCAGAGGGGGGGAGACATAATTATTCCATATCAGGATACTTAATATCAGAAATGGATTCCAATTTAAATACTAGATGCCCACGGGCAACATGTCGAGCCCTCCAGCTGTCAAAAGGACTAGGAGTTGCACGTGACACCCTGTCTCACTGAGGCAAACATTTATGCCAAATAAAATATAATTGCAAAAATGTACAATATAAGTTATTTAGAGTAACAACAAAGGAAAGTAAATCTTTAGAAAAATTTAAGCCACACAAAAATCCTTACCAGTAGAGATAGGTCAAAATACACCTCAAAATTGTATGTAGCATGCATATTGTACTACAGAAAAGTGGTCTTGATTTTTCCCTACGACCAGTAATAAAACAAGAGCTGTCTGATGACAGCGCGCTCGACTATTAGAAGAATTGATTGAAGAATGGGGTCAAAATATTTCCATGGATATTCAGACAAAAGAAATAAATAGATTAGACAAACAATGTTCCTGTATTACTTTGATTTCAATAAGTCTTGCACTAAATGGCAATATATGAGCCAATTTCAAAGTCCAAAAAGGGCCATAATTCAGCCAAAATAGTTATGTACTCTTGCCTACAGATGGAAATCATAATGATAAACAAGTGTTCAAAGTTTAAAAGCCATATGTCAAATAGTTTTGACAAAACATGGACTTGTATGAAAACAGAACCAATTTCAAAGTCCAAAAAAGGGCCATAATTCAGCCAAAATAGATGACAGAGTTATGTTCTCTTTCCTACAGATAGAGACTATTATACTAAACAAGTGATAAAAGTTTAAAAGCCATAATTATGTCAAACACTTTACAAAAAATATGAACTGATACGAAAAACTTAACCAAGATTTCTAAGTCAAAAGGGGCCATAATTCAGCCAAAATCTTTGATGGAGTTATGTACTCTTGCCTATAACTGGACATGGTGATGGTAAACAGGTGTTGAAAGTTTCAAAGCTTTATCTTAAAAGACTTTGTCAAAATATGAACTGGTACGAAATATTAACCCAGATTCTAAGTCAAAAAGGGCCATAATTCAGCCAAAATCCTTGATGGAGTTATGTGCTCTTGCCTATAACTGGACATGGTGATGGTAAACAAGTGTTGAAAGTTTCAAAGCTTTATCTCAAAAGACTTTGTCTAAATATGAACTGGTACGAAAAACTTAACCAAGATTTCTAAGTCGAAAGGGGCCATAATCAAGCCAAAATTCCTGATGGAGTTACATACTCTTGCCTATAGCTGGCCATGGTGATGGTAAACAAGTGTTGAAAGTTTCAAAGCTTTATCTTAAAAGACTTTGTCAAAATATGAACTGGTACGAAAAACTTAACCATGATGTCTAAGTCAAAAGGGGCCATAATTCAGCCAAAATCCTTGATGGAGTTATGTGCTCTTGCCTATAACTGGCCATGATGATGGTAAACAAGTGTTGAAAGTTTCAAAGCTTTATCTCAAAAGACTTTATCAAAATGTGGACTGGTACGAAAAACTTAACCAAGGTGTGACGCCAACGCTGACGCCGACACCGTGGTGAGTAGGATAGCTCTACTTATTCTTCGAATAGTCGAGCTAAAAATTACAATATAAGCGATTTACAGTAACAACAAAGGGACATAATTCTAGGTTCTTGCACATGACACTTCATCCCATGATGGTGGCCAAGTTACATCAAAATCCCTCCATGCATGAAAAAGAAATGCTCCGGACGAAGTCATTCTTGTATCTGACCTTTGACCTCTAAGTGTGACCTTGACCTTAGACCTAGGGTCCTGGTTTTTGCGCATGACACTCCGTCACATGTTTTTGTGAACATCTGTGCCAAGTTACATCAAAATCTCTCCATGCATGAAGAAGAAATTCTCCCAGACAAAGTCACTATTGAATTTAACCTTTGACCTCCAAGTGTAACCTTGACCTTTGAGATAGGAACCTGTGGTTTGTGCATGACACTCCGTCCCACTGAGGTTAACATTCGTGCCAAATATAAACAAGATTACTCCATGCATGTCAAAGTTATGGTCCGGACAAACAAATCCAGACGGACGGACGCACGCACATACACCGAACAGCCATTTGGACAACTATGTCTTCGCTTCCGCAAGCGGGCTCAACAAAAATGGCATGCATGGCTGGCATAGTCTGACTGAGTCAGGTTACTACTGTAAATACTGAAATAAATGAAAGTCAGCAATACATTTTTTTGTGTGGATTTAGTGCAGTTTTTCAACAGTATTTCAGTTACATAATGGCAGTTAACCTAACTAGTGTTCCTAGATTCTGTAAAAGTAATAACCTGTTCTCTGCATGTAACTGCCAACTTCTCCACATAAAGCAGAGGTTGAGGATGAAAGATTTCAGACACAATGTCTACCTTTGCAATACAAAACTGTTAAATATTTTGTCAGTGAAAAAAAAATGGTTACATTCATATCCAGTTTGAGCTTTGCTTTTCAAGATACAGATTTCTTTGACACTATTTTACTCTGTCTATGGAAAACAGACAATGTAGCTTATAACACTCAACCCAGTAATTCAATTATTTAAAAATTCTAAAATAGTTATTCCTTTAAAATATCAGTAAATACTTCACTGAACAAGAGTGCCAGAATGTCACAATATATGCCCGTCACAGCAAATTAGCAAATAGCACCTGTATTTGCAAATGGAATTTTAATTTTGTGGTTGTTTAGTAATTATTGTAATTCCTTTGTTTTTCTAAGTCCACAAAAAAACTCCTTACCAGGTTGAGCCACCTTAAAATACACCTAAAATTTGAAAGTAACACCTATGTTGTACCACAGAAAAGTGGTATCCCTATGGTCAATAACAAGAGGGCCATGATGGCCCTATATCGTTCACCTGAGTACCATTGCTTTAACCAAAAACAAAAAGAAAAAATTCTTACAAGGTACAGATATGTCAAAATACACCTAAAAATTGGAGGTACCATCCATGTTGTACCACAGAAAAGTGGTTTTGGTTTTTCCTACGGCCAATAATAAAAAAGTTACTAAATAAGCTATTTATAGTAACATAAAAGGGAAGTAATTAAAAAAAATTATTGAAAGCGAACAAAAGAAGGATCTGCCAAATAAAAACACACAAAACAAAGTCATATGACCTTTGACCCCTAAGTGTGACATTGATCTTGAAGTGAGCCATCCGAAACATGCGCTCTGCATGTCGTTTTGATGAGGTGAACATTTGTGTCAGGTTTCTTTGAAATCCTTCAAGGGGTTCAAGACTTACAGAGCGGAAGGGAAATTGCTAACCAACAGACAGACAGATAGACGGACACCGAGGCGACACATACGTCCCTTTGGACGTATAAAAAGGAATCGAGATCTTATGGTGATACAAGTTGTGTGCAAGTCTGGTTAAAATTAAATCATAAATGAAGCCGCTATTGTGCAGACAAGGTCAAAATAGCTAATTTTGGCCGTTTCAGGGCCATATCTCTGGAACAAATTATGGGATCTGGCCGGTTCAAGAAAAGTACCAAGATCTTATGGTGACACAAGTTTTGTGCAAGTTTGATTAAATTCAAATCATAAATGAAGCTGCTATTGTGCAGACAAGGTCAAAATAGCTAATTCTGGCCCTTTCAGGAGCCACAACTCTCGAAATAGCTAATTTTGGCCCTTTCAGGGGCCATAACTCTGGAACCCATAATGGAATCTGGCCAGTTCAAGAAAGGAACAAAGATCTTATGGTGATACAAGTTGTGTGCAAGTTTGGTAAAAATCAAATCATAAATGAAGCTGCTATTGTGCAGACAAGGTCAAAATAGCTAATTTTGGGCCTTTCAGGGGCCATAACTCTGGAACCCATAACGGGGTCTGGCCAGTTCAAGAAAGAAACCAAGACCTTATAGTGATACAAGTTGTGTGCAAGTTTGTTAAAAATCAAATCATAAATAAAGCTGCTATTGTGCAGACAAGGTCAAAATAGCTAATTTTGGCCCTTTCAGGGGCCATAACTCTGGAACCCATAATGGAATCTGGCCAATTCAAGAAAGGAACCGAGATCTGATGGTGATACAAGTTGTGTGCAAGTTTGGTTAAAATAAAATCATAAATGAAACCACTATTGTGCAGACAAGAAATTGTTGACGGACGCACGGACTGACGACGGACAAAGGGTGATCACAAAAGCTCACCTTGAGCTAATAAAAAAGTTACAATATAAGTTACAATATACAGTAACAACTAAGGGAAGTTAATCTTAAAAAAAAATATTTTTTTTAAAAATAAAAAAAAATTGTAAGTCCACACAAAAGTCACTATGTAGAGATAGGTCAAAATACACCTCAAAATTGGATGTAACATGCATGTTGTACTACTGAAAAGTGGTCTTGATTTTTCCCTACGACTAGTAATGAAAAAGTTACAATATAAGCTATATATAGAAACAACAAAGGGAAGAAATTCTAAAGACGGGACCTGCACATGATATTCCGTCTCATGATGGTGTACAATTGTGCCAAGTTACATCAAAATCCCTCCATGCATGAAGAAGAAATGCTCCGGACAAAGTCATTCTTTTATCTGACCTTTGGCCCCTAAGTGTGACCTTGACCTTAGACCTAGGGACCTGGTTCTTGCGCACGACACTCCGTCTCGAGGTGGTGAACATTTGCGCCAAGTTATATCAAAATCCCTCTATGCATGAAGAACATATGCTCTGGACAAAGTTTTCATTCTTATATCCTTTGACCTTTAAGTGTGACCTTGACCTTAGACCTAGGGACCTGGTTCTTGCGCATGACACTCCGTCTCATGATGGTGAACAATTGTTCAAAGTTACATCAAAATCCCTCCATGCATAAAGAAGATATGCTCCGGACAAAGTTATTCTTGAATTTGACCTTTGACCTCTACGTGTGACCTTGACCTTAGACCTAGGGACCTGGTTCTTGTGCATGACACTCCGTCTCATGATGGTGAGCAATTGTGCTTGTGTAATATGTCCCGTTTTTCAAACGGGCGTATAAAAAGTCAAAGGGAGATTTTTCCCACCCATTCAAATTTGCTTATGTTTTACAGTCGTAATTTCATACCTCATCTTCATTTCTATCAGGGAATGCTAATCGTCGTCTCTCTAACTTGGCACATCGTATTGCTGTAAACCAATCTACTGCTTCCTACATTCAATGAGAAACATTTCTAACTTTTAAAAAAAAAAAAACTTCAGACAATTTATGACAATCTGATGATGACATACAAAATAAATAACAACTAGACATGGAATACAGAAATGATCCATCAGGACTGATCCAGAAGCAATGTCACTGGAGCCACGAAAATGTGTATAAAGGAAATAAAACAACAAAACTTCTTACCAAAGTGCCCTTGACCTTTTTACCATAGTTTTTATTACTTATGGAGATACTGATACACATTGAAAGCTATGACTTCAATATTCTTTTATTTTGGCACAACTGGCCTTGAAAGACACCAGATGGAATTATCAATAGCTTGACAAAATAGGAATACATGTAATGACATATTTTGAAGTATTTACATGAATGAACTTAAATCAAGTCTGGTGTAAAAGTGAGCCAGTATTCCTCCTTACTGGGAGCAGAGGTTTGAGATTAAAGCCTCACACCCAAAGAACATACCAAAATGAAACAAACCTAGAAAAAATAGTTACCAGTATCGTATAATCAAAACTGAATTAGTGTACTTCTTGATCAGTCCAGGTTTTTAATACTCCAGTAAATCATTTCAATTCTAATTATTGTAAAGATATTGTATCCTGATGAAAGTCCTAGTGGACTAAAACTAGTTAATTAAATTAAATTAAAGTCTAACGATGTTTGATGTGCAATTCCCATCAACCAATTTTTATAGTTGTACTTTTTATGACAGTACAAGGACAGATAAATGCGACATGAACACAAAGACTATACTTCTGAATCAACACTCATTTAAAAGGTTTAATATGCAAATATCAAAACAGTCTGTCTATGTCTCACTGACCATAAATAGATATTTTCCTTTCAATAAAATCAATGTCTGTCCAACTGTAAGGCCACTGTAACTGACATGAGACTACATATGTCTACAGTGATGTTATTAAAAGTTCTATTTGTGGCTGATTGTGAAAAGTTTGTCCATGGATGTTATCACAGTGTACCAGAAATACTTTTATTTACCTAAGAAACATCACAGTAGAGGAACAGCTTTTGTTTACCTTCAGATGAAGTGTCTCTATGTTGCAATCATCAAAGTAAAGGATGAAATTCTGTTCAACATTTGAATACCTTGGAAACATCATGGTGGAGGGAGAATTTTATTTTCTTTCAGACTCCCATTATCATTACTATCTATTATTACAGTGGAACAACTTTGTTTTGTCTGGGTTTAGCAACATTTTTCAACAGCATTTCTGTAATGTACCAGCAGGCAGTCAACCTGAACAGCGTTCCTGTATTCTGTACCATGCTGATCTGTTCTCTACAAGTAACTGTCAACTTCTCCACATGAATCAGTTGTTGGAAGACCAGTAATTTCAGACATAATTTTTTAGACATAATTCTTTATAAAATCGACATGGAGAACACAAAAGGATCAAACTTATTACTCCACCACACATATATCTGCACCCTCCCTATTGAGCTAGGGGGGCATCTACAGTAGAGTTAGAGGTTTTGATTCATATAACATGTAGAAGAAAGAAAAATAACTGTTTACCTTAGAATCCTCACAGTAGAGGAAGAGATTTCTTGTAGTTCCATTTTTCAAATAAGAAGCCTGGAAACCATTGGGGTTGCCAATCTTATCTGGTACAAATACTACATTTACATCATCTAATGGTACTGTGTCTTTTGGTCCCTTTGGCTGAAGAAAAACAACATTTTGGAATAAATAAATGATTTCGTGAATGTGTGTTCTAAACAAATCATTTAAGCTTTCAGTTCAACAGATTTATGAGTAGAAAAACTGTATAAATGGACTTATAAAACCAAACTTTCGGAGGGAGGAGATTTTCAAAGTTTTCCATATAGCCAACTCGCAGTCATGTTTTAAAGCAAACCAGAATAACTTGAAGGAACTTTATGGAGAGACTCCCACGGAACATTTCTGTGAAACTACCTTGAAATAGGGTTAGCAGTTTTTGACAAGAAAATTTTCAGGGTTTTATTCCTCCAGTAACCACGGCAACCATAATTCTAAATGGATGACCTAGACTAGAGCGAATTTAAAAGGGGAACGCCCTTGAAGCAGTCCTTGAAGCTGGCTTGGTAGGTTAGGAGGGGATGTTCTTTAAAGAATTTGTGGATGATGGAGGGACAGTGGACATCCAACAATCTTAGAAGCTCATGATTGTGCTAAAGTAAGCTTAAAAAATTGAGAGTGGGGGCTGTCATGGGTGAGGTAGAAGGTAGAAACCAGGGGGAGGATGGAGTGTTAGGGATCCAAAGAAACAACAGAAGTTAGTGTCAGAAACAAACAAAAAATTAGATGCGTAGGCCTGGGAGTATAAAAGATAACATCAGTTAATATGAGAAATGTAAAAACAAGCTAGAGTGGGATAGTAATGGTGGAGGGGTGAAACAGAAAGGGATGATGGATATGAGATACAAGAGGATCATCATGACCCTGAATCGCTCACCTGAGTAATATGAGCCACATGTTCAAAATGGCAAACTGATGCTAAAATATTACAAAGTAGGTCAGTACGTCATATTCATAGTCACTGAAAGTCAGTTTTAAGATCTGTGTGCAAAACTGTACATGTCATCCAAATTTCAAGGCTGTATCTTAAACAAGAGGATCATGATGGTCCTGAATCGCTCACCTCTTCCCACATGACCCAGTTTTGAGTATGACGTCGTTTTTTTCTATAATTTGACATAGTAACCTAGTTTTTGAGCTCATGTGACCCAGTTTTGAACTTGACATAGATATTATCAAGATAAAAATTCTGACCAATTTTCATGAAGATCCATTGAAACAAATATGGTCTCTAGAGAGGTCACAAGGCTTTTCTATTATCTGACCTATTAACCTAGTTTTAGAAGGTACGTGACCCTGTTTTAAACTTTACCTAGATATCATCAAGGTGAACATTCTCACTAATTTTCATGAAGATCTCATGAAAAATATGGCCTCTAGAGAGGTCACAAGGTTTTTCTATGTTTAAACCTACTGGCCTAGTTTTTGACCGCACGTGACCCAGTTTCGAACTTGACCTAGATATCATCAAGATGAACATTCAGACCAACTTTCATACAGATCCCATGAAAAATATGGCCTTTAGAGAGGTCAAAAGATTTTAATAATTTTAGACCTACTGACCTAGTTTTTGACCGCAGTTGACCCAGTTTCAAACTTGACCTAGATATCATCAAGATGAACATTCAGACCAACTTTCATACAGATCCCATGAAAAGTATGGCCTCTAGAGAGGTCACAAGGTTTTTTTATTATTTGACCACCTGACCTAGTTTTTTATGGCACGTGACCCAGTTTCGAACTTGACCTAGATATCATCAAGGTGAACATTCTGACCAATTTTTATGGAGATCCATTCACAAGTGTGGCCTCTAGAGAGGTCACAAGGTTTTTCTATTTTTAGACCTACTGACCTAGTTTTTGACCGCACATGACCCTGTTTCGAACTTGACCTAGATATCATCAAGATGAACATTCAGACCAACTTTCATACAGATCCCATGAAAAATATGGCCTCTAGAGAGGTCACAAGGTTTTTCTATTATTTGACCTACTGACCTAGTTTTTGATGGCACATGACCCATTTTCGAACTTGACCTAGATATCATCAAGATGAACATTCAGACCAAATTTCATACAGATCCCGTGTAAAATATGGCCTCTAGAGAGGTCACAAGGTTTTTCTATTATTTGACCTACTGACCTAGTTTTTGACGGCATGTAACCAACTTTCGAACTTGACCTAGATATCATCAAGGTGAACATTCTGACCAATTTTCATGAAGATCTAATGAAATATATGGCCTCAAGAGAGGTCACAAGGTTTTTCTATTTTTAGACCTACTGACTTAGTTTTTGACCACACGTGACCCAGTTTCGAACTTGACCATGATATCATCAAGATGAACATTCAGACCAACTTTCATACAGATCCCATAAAAAATATGGCCTTTAGAGAGGTCACAAGGTATTCTATTATTTGACCTACTGACCTAGTTTTTGATGGCACGTGACCCAGTTTCGAACTTGACCTAGATATCATCAAGGTGATCGTTCTGACCAATTTTAATGAAGATCTTCTGAAATATATGGCCTCTAGAGAGGTCACAAGGTTTTTCTATTTTTAGATCTACTGACCTAGGTTTTGAAGGCATGTGACCCAGTTTCGAACTTGACCTAGATATCATCAAGGTGAACATTTTGACCAATTTTCATGAAGATCTTGTCAAATATATGGCCTCTAGAGAGGTCACAAGGTTTATCTATTTTTAGACCTACTGACCTAGTTTTTGAAGGCACGTGACCCAGTTTCGAACTTGACCTAGATATCATCAAGATGAACACTCTGACCAACTTTCATTAAGATCCCATGAAAAATGTGACCTCTAGAGTGGTCACAAGCAAAAGTTTACGGACGCACGGACGGACGACTCACACCGCGCGATCACAGAAGCTCACCTTGTCACTTTGTGACAGGTGAGCTAAAAACAAGAAAGTAGGTCAGTAGGTTGAGGTCACAGTCAGGTGACCCCTAATTACTTGGGGTCATCAGGTAATTATAATTAAACAGTCTAGGAAATATGATCTGATAATTTTTTAAGTATTTATTCCTATATAACTCATATAGCAAGTGACCCCCAGGGCGGGGCCTCTTTTCACCCAAGGGGAATAATTTGGACAATCTTGTTTGACATCCACTAGGCAATGCTACATACCAAATATCAAAGGCCTAGGCCTTAAACTTTCAGACAAGAAAATTTTTTTTTCCCTATATAAGACTCTATGTTAAATTTGGGACCCCCAGGGCAGGGCTTCTTTTCACCTCAGGGGCGTAATTTGAAAAATTTTGGTAGAGGACCACAAGGCAATGCAACATACCAAATATCAAAAGCCTAGGCCTTGCAGTTTCAGGCAAGAAGATTTTTAAAAAATTTTCCTATATAAGTCTGTGTAAAACTTGAGCTCCCCCAGGGCAAGGCCTTTTTTCATCCAAGGGTTATAATTTGAACAATTTTGGTAGAGGACCTCAAGGCAATGCTACATACCAAATATCAAAGGCCTAGGTCTTGTGGTTTTAGACAAGAAGATTTTTAAAGTTTTTTCCTATATAAGTCTATGTAAAACTTGGGACCCCAGGGGTGGGGCCTCTTTTCAACCCAGGGGCACAATTTAAATAAACTTCATAGAGGACTATTAGATGATGTCACATGCCAAATATCAAAGCTCTATGCCTTGCGGTTTTGGACAAGAAGATTTTTAAAGTTTTTCCTTTACCAGAGTTCTGCATGGAATTCAATTCTTTGAACAATTTTTAAAAGGGGACCACCTAAGGACCATTCCTGTGAAGTTTGATGTAATTCTGTCCAGCAGTTTTCAAGAAGAAGATTTTTTTTAGAAAATGTTGACGGACGCACGAAGCACAACACACAACAGACATTGAGCGGTCACAAAAGCTCACCATGAGCCTTTGGCTCAGGTGAGCTAATAAAAGAGGAGTGGTATGAGGAACATTTTGTATACTAAGTCTTGTTTTCTTTGTGCTGGGTTTAATGTCACACCAACACAATTATAGGTCATATAGTTACTTTCTAGCTTTGATGGTGGAGGAAGACCCTTGGTGCCACGCCGTGCATTTTTTCATCATGGGCGGGCACCTGGGTAGAACCAACTACCTTCCGTAAGCCAGCTTGATGGCTTCCTCACATGAAGAATTCAGTACCCTGTTTGAGGCTCCACCCACATAAATGAGGAGTAACTGATTTGAAGACAGTGACATTAACCACTCAGCAATGGAGGCCCTTGTTATACTTAGTAACAGTATCATATAAGATATGATAGTTGAAGAAAAACAAGTATGCCCACAGGCAGAATGTCGAGCCCGCCAGCTGTCTAAGTGTGACCTTGACCTTAGACCTAGGAACCAGGTTCTTGTGCATGACACTCAGTCTCTTAATTGCATGACACTCAGTCTCATAATGGTGAACATTCATGCCAAGTTACATCAAAATCCCACTATGCATGAATAAGAAATGCTCCGGACAAACTTCAATTTGACCTTTGACCTCTAACTGTGACCTTGACCTGTGTAATAGGAACATGGGGTTTGCGCATGACACTCCTTCTCATTGAGGTAAACATTCATGCTAAATATAAACAAGATTGGTCCATGCACGTCGAAGTTATGGTCCAGACAAAATCAGACGTACACGCACACACGGACGCACCCACGCACATACACCTACCAGCCAAAAGTGATGACTAAGTCGAGCTCACCGCAAGCTGGTTCGACGAGAACTCCGAGCAGCATTTGAAAGTCTGATCCTATGACCTTTACCTTAGAGGTACCTGACCCTAGACCTTATGATGTCTGGCCCCTACCAAAACTAATCCTTGTGTGACATTTGATGCTTACAGGGGTGGCAATTAAGTAGAAAGAGTGGTTTGAGAAGCTTTCCACAATACTATAATCAACACTACTACATATCTGACCCCAGTGACATTGACTAAAATTTTAGGTACCTGACCCATAAGCATAATGCATCTGCTCCTTAACCAGACCAATCCTTGAGAGGTTTGGTGAGGATAGGAACAGTAGTGAAGAAGATAGAGCGAAACTGAGAAGATTGACAATAATCTTAAACCAGAATGCAACAGTGACATTTGGCGAGATCAATAGGCCTCCTTTTCTTAAAACAGTTGAGATAAAGTGTTAAAACATGTGCTGTAAACATAAAAGCTAAGTCTATCTGGATTAAATTCTTCTTCTTAAAACCTCTTCATGTGTAAAACTTATCATAGACTAAAAATAGTTACCCCTTCTTTATTGAAATACTGTAGACAGTTATCTTTGGAATTGATAATAAATCTCCTTTGGTTGTATTTTTTATCATGTTTGCCTTTCTTCATTAGATTGCCTTCTTTAGTGTTGGAGCTATAAGGCGATTGTTTGTCCGGGTATACAAATTCCTTACGCTCATATTTAGCTCGTATAAACTGCCACCTTAATATCCTGAAAAAAGAAAATGTCTATGTAACAACCACATAGCAAACAGACAGACGGAAGTAAAACACACCATACCAATTGTAACTAGAAAATGCTTTTGTAAAAAAGCGCATGTCTCCCCCAATGCAAAGTCCTATAGGCAAGAAGTCAATAGGGGTCAGGAGCGAAAGTCAAAGAGACACTGAATGTTGGCTGCAATAGGGATCATCTACTTGGCATGTCCAGTCATCCCGCTAAATTTCAACACTCGTGGCCTAGTGGTTCTCAAGTCACTGTTCAGGCTCCTGTGACCCTGACCTTTGATCAAGCAGTGCTCCAGCTAGCTATTTACAGCAGGGCGCATCGCCCGTTCCGTAATTCGTTCCGCCCTGTTGCCCCGCCAGGCACCCTGCCCGTTTTACAACCATTTATTTCTTTTTTTTAGCCAAACTTCCCTTTTTTGCCTCTGTGATTATAATACACTGCTTTATTGCCCCCTTTTTATCGAGTGATACACGCCGGGGGGCATTGACATAATTAGCAAACAGTTAAACAATATTACCTGCTGTAATCGTGCCCGAGGCAGACCATGATATTTTAGACTGCTCCACTAGCATTAAAATCATTGAACATTAGTGTTAAAACAGTTTGCAAACCAGTCTGAAATCATTATCATTTCGCGCCACCTGTCAAAGTGTACTTTCGTTTTCGGTAATATAGTCGTAAATACCCCTTTATACACAACTGAAACTTAAGTCCAGACAACAGACATTTATATGTAATTAATAAAAATCGATCACAATCAAATTTAAATAGGAAAATATTTTGATTTTATCGTTTTACAAGTTTTTGAAATCGAAAGTAAGTTGTCGTCTGCTTTGTGAAATTGCCGTTTTTTCATGAAGATTTCTTTGAAATTAGTTTACTAAGATGTAATGACAGAGTACACTTTAATGTCAGATACTGTGAAATGCTGTTAAACTGTCTTTGCATCATAATATTTTTTCAAAAATATTGTTTAAACTGGACATACGACGACTTTTAGAAAAAAGTGTAACCATATCCAGATATAAAATTTAGATACCCGGAATATGTCTATTACAAGTGCTAAACTTGCTTTTAGACTGTTGTAAGTTAAAAACTTTGCCTGATTTCATTTATTTAAGTGGAAGTTTAAACTTTATTTTCTGTATATAATATGTTGCAGGTATAAATTTATAAATATCAAGTAGCCTACATGGAGAAGATGTGTACTGAAATTGTAGCAAGTAAAATAGGCCTAAACACATAGATATTGTTATTTAGTATGCAATTACAAAGAAATGTTACAAGTTGAAAATCAATGCCAAGTAAAATACAAACAGCAGAATTTTTAGTTAATAAATAGGTGCATTAGAGATGACAGACATAGCCTATTAAAAGACCATACCTAAAGTGTGCCAAAAACCATGCCTAAATTATGCCAAATTCCATGCCTAAAGTATGTTAAAATGCACTGTATGCATGGACCAGTTATATTTTTTTCCCGTAGGAGCACGGTCCCGGACCGACCACCACCCCAGAAGTGCCCTTTTCAGTGCCAGCACCCTGCCCTTTTTTAATCCTAGCTGGAGCACTGTCAAGTGACCTCAAAATAAATAGGGGTCATGTACTCTGCATGTCCAATCATCCTGTTAAGTTTCAACATTGTAGGTCAAGTGGTTCTCAAGTTATTTCCAAAAAATGATTTTACATGAACAGGCCACTGTGACCTTGACCTTTAATAGACTGACCCCAAAATCAATAGGGGTCATCTACTCTGCATGTTCAATCATCCTATGAAGTTTCAACATTCTGGGTCAAGTGGTTCTCAAGTTATTGATCGGAACTGGTTATCAATGTTCAGGCCCCTGTGACCTTGACCTTTAACGGAGTGACCCCAAAAACAATAAGGGTCATTAACTCTGCATGAACAATCATCCTATGAAGTTTCAACATTCTGGGTCGAGAGGTTCTCAAGTTATTGACTGGAAATGGTTTTCCATGTTCAGGCCCCTGTGGCCTTGACCTTTCACAGAGTGACCCTAAAATCGTTAGGGTTCATCTACTCTGCATGACCAATCATCCTACGAAGTTTCATCATTCTGGGTCAAATGGTTCTCAAGTTACTGACCGGAAATGGTTTTCAATGTGCGGACCCCTGTGACCTTGACCTTTCACAGAGTGACCCCAAAATCGTTAGGGGTCATCTACTCTTTATGACCAATCATCCTATTAAGTTTCAACATTCTGGGTCAAGTGGTTCTCAAGTTACTGACCAGAAATGGTTTTCAATGTTCGGGCCCCTGTGACCTTGACCTTTAATGGAGTGACCCCAAAATCGATAGGGGTCATCTACTTTGCATGTACAATCATCCTATGAAGTTTCAACATTCTGGGTCAAGTGGTTCTCTAGTTATTGATCAGAAATGGTTTTCAATGTTCAGGCCCCTGTGACCTTGACCTCTGACGGAGTGACCCCAAAATCAATAAGGTTCATCTACTCTTTATGACCAATCATCCTATCAAGTTTCATCATTCTGGGTCAGGTGGTTCTCTAGTTATTGATTGGAAATGGTTTTCAATGTTCAGGCCCCTGTGACCTTGACCTTTGACGGAGTGACCCCAAAATCATTAGGGGTCATCTACTCTTCATGACCAATCATCCTATGAAGTTTCAACATTCTGGGTCAATTGGTTCTCTAGTTATTGATCGGAAATGGTTTTCAATGTTCAGGCCCATATGACCTTGACCTTTGACGGAGTGACCCCAAAATCAATAGGGGTCATCTACTCTTCATGACCAATCATCCTATGAAGTTTCAACATTCTGGGTCAAGTGGTTCTCTAGTTATTGATCGGAAATGGTTTTCAATGTTCAGGCCCCTGTGACCTTGACCTTTCATGGAGTGACCCCAAAAACAATAGGGGTCGTCAACTCCAGCAGCCCTACAACCCTATGAAGTTTGAAGGTTCTAGGTCAAATGGTTCTCCAGTTATTGCTCGGAAATGAAGTGTGACGTACGTACGGACGGAAGGACGGACGGACAGACGGACGGACGGACAGGGCAAAAACAATATGTCTCCTGGGGGAGACATAATTAACCTCTATCTATTCCCTTTAGTTCAGTTATGAAACTAAATTTTGTCATTTTGAGTAACTTTCCCATCTGGCAACTTCTCAATAATTACAAACAATAGTTATCAGTAAAACTGATGTATATCTTGACAATACCAATAAAATGGAACAAGAAAAGAAAACAACTAAAGGTGACATAATAAGGTAATTATTGTATTTAGTTATATTTATTGTATCTGACAATTTTTCAATATTATAATACTTTATTTATTTCCTGTTTCAAATATATTACTCTAACATAATTTTGACATCTACAAATAAGTACAAAAGGGGAGATAAATCTATAAAAATTCAAGACAGAGATGTTTTTTGCTCTCTGTATTTCCAGTCATCATATCTGCATTGCTCTTAAAAGAATTCTACATCCCTTGGATGATTTCAAACCTACAAGGTCAAGTGATTCAAGGTCAGCAATCTTAACCACTCCACCACTGTTGCCCTATAAAATTTTCCAAAGAATGGACAAGCCTACTTACTCAACATCGGTTTTTGTTGGACGCTTGTAATACTTTGGTAAATGCTGTTCATACTTCATGTTCACCACATCATTTCCCAATTCTGACATTTTCTAAACATGAATGAAATGAAAATACATCATGGGTATCAGCAGAAAAATTGACATACACAATACACAAATTCCTCCGGGACCAAGCCCGAAGTTCTTTATTTAAACCCAGGTGTATTAATTTTTGTCAAAAATTTGAAAATATTACATAGACTGCTACTAGATGCACAAAAATTAATAACTGGAGTTTTGATGAATTTCTACCCTTTTTTTTGCAAAGCTTAAGAACAAGTTATGTCTCATTGTACATACCTCCAGGGGTGGCTGTAGGAACTTTTTGAATTTTTAATCATTTCAATTTTATGAACTAAAGTAAAATGTTTTGCCTATAAAAAGTTAATGCATATTTTGTTTTATTTGAAAAATTTTATATTGATCTTGGGATAAATGGTGTCAAAACTAGAGATGGTACCTAAAAAATTCAAATTCATCTTTATAGGTTTTTTCAGACTGAAATGATAGCTAAGTGCACCAATTTTCTAAATATATTCATGGTTTTCCTCTTCTCCATGTCAAAAATAGAAATATTTGATATCTAAAAAATGACTTTCTCAAAATATCTGAAGCAAAATGAACAACTCTTGTATTGACCGTTTTTCAAAGATTTTAGGACTTCCCCAATTATAGTCTATATCAAAAGCTCCAACAGCTAAATAAATTCAATAGAGTATAAGGTAAGTTTACTCTACTTTCAACATTTTGAAAGAGCCTATACTGAACTTCCTTTTGTCTTTTAATAAAGTCAAATTCCAAGACTAGCCAAGAGTCTAAAACGCTTGAAAAAATTCTGAGTGAAAGAGAATGGCATGCTTTTTATTATAAGCTTACCAAAACCATACCAAAAATGTACCTTAAAGAAGTTATTAAAGATTTTGTATTGTAAACAAACCCCTACACCATTTTACTATCAAAATTTTCCACTCATGAATGCACTCAATTCAGGTGATAATTGTTGATATATTTGTAAATGAGAGGCCCCAACAAAAACTTTTTTTCAAGTTGTGTAAACAGTATAAGTTTTAAATTAATGTTGATATCTGAAATTATCCGATTACTTTGTTTTCAACAATAAATAAAACACCTTTTAGTTTGTTTAGGGTAGTTGACCTGTAACGAAAATCATCAAATAGAGTAATCTCCATATACTTTTTCAGCATTTATTCGTTTTTCAAGGAAAGCAAATGATCGTGCTAGTTCCCTCCAGAGAATGTTTAAATTGAGAATTGCTTAAAATACATTTCATAGAGTCATTACCTGTCAGCTACCTTAACATGTAGTAATTACAACCATTACCTTAAAACATTGTAATTATATTTGACGACAATGAATTTTTGTGTTACCAATTTAACTTTGTTTGTTATTTCTCATTGTTGGATATATACATTTTACATTTTGATATATAAATGTTGTGTAAACCAATATATCACCATTGAGAACAATAAATAAACAACTTTGGCTAAAAGATCAAAACTTAACGTTTCTTAATGTCGTTAATTTTCTTCAAAGGAATACATGCATTATTCCATATAATCTTCATGCATTACAAAACTTTCTATCAGGGTCTCACTACAACTTACAAAATAACTGTCAGTGTAAGTCATGAGAAAAGCATGCATATTGTATATTGAATACAAAGGGATTTAAACAAATGTAGGTCATATTTTGTCTGCCTGATAAGTTGTTTGAAAAAGGACCTATCTGATTTTTCTTTCAGTTTTGATCAATGTTTAATGTTGGCTTCAGTTTATTGATCAATCCAGAGTTGTCCCCCTTTGATTTATTTGGGTAGGTACCATCTCTATCAAAACTTAACATTTTCAAAATATGGCCAAAAATGGTGGACAATATGGTTATCCTATCAAAACTGTTCTTGACAATAAATCCAAAATCTTTAAAAGTTCTTACTAACATAAATGGAGTTTGTTCTGTAACATCAGATCTGATGTAAAATCTTGGTGACGTTGCCTTAAACTTGGAAGACCTTAGAATGGAATACTCAAATCGAACTACCTTATATACAAATCAAATCAGAAAAAAAGTTGTACAGAAAATCACTTTATTCTGTAGATATCAAACATACATGGTACCTGTTTGAGAACAGTCAACCCTTGCCTTTTGTGCAAGCTTGTAAATTTAACCAGGTACCAGTATTAAAGTTTAAACTTTTCTAAAAGAAGGGGAGATAGTCACTTACCATGACTTGATCATCATCCCAGTTGTCTAACTTGATAGATTTCACTCGACTGGTGTCTACCCCTAGACTTCTGTGAATACCAGCACAGTCCTGACACAAGAATATACCTAGATTGCATGATGCCCATACTACATTTTCTGAAATTTTAAAAGATAACTTATATTGTAATGACAAGCATACAACAATTTCTGTGAGATTAGGAATTATCAAAACCTATTTTGTCATTCTTTAACTGTTACAAGAACATGGCTTTCCATATTGTCCAGAGAATGCCAAAACCTCATACTGAGAACATATAACTGTAAGAAAACTGCTGATTACCTGATTATGGGTGCTGATGTATAAACAGTGCTACCTTAAATACTGCTGTATAAACAGTCAATTTTTTCACAGTCAGTCTACATGTACCTATTAAAGCATTGTATTTTTTGCATAAAAACACCATACCTGTAAGTACTGCACAGTATTATGGTATTTCTATTTTTAGCAACATGTAAATAAAAAGTCAGTACTTAGCACTCTGTTTTAAAACAAAAGATATAGGAAGTAAGTTCAATAGTTGGCTTGATGGCGCAGTAGGTTGAGTGGATAGACATGTACTAGTAATCATTTTGTAGTGATAGTTTTGATGGTTTGAACCTCACACCCATCCAATAATTTTGCATTTAATTTATATACTTTTTATAAGTTTGTTTTTCTCTGGTTTCTAATTCATTCATGAAAGCTGCAAAAACATTAGATCATACTAAAGACGAAGCGTTTTTAAACATAATTACGTGTTAACAGCTGTGACATATATAAGTTAGTGAAGAAGTTAGTACTAGATTAACCAAGTCGTGTTGCTTTCATTGAATCTTACTGAAAAATAAATAAATAACAAGAGATCACAGAGTGATCTTGGCGCCCACCAATGTGCCATTTTTGAGTGTTCCAAATTTCAAGACTTATTGACTAGCTCAAGGTCAAATTTCATTTCCGTACACAACACAAATCTATGCATGTGGTCCAGATTTGAAGCCTGTACCTTCAAAAATGTGAAAGTAAGTCACTAGGTCAATGTCAAAGTTTGTTTCGGTACACAAAACTATGCATGTGGTCCTAAATTTGAAGCCTGTAGCTACAGAAATGTGAAAGTAGGTCACTAGGTCAATCTTAAGGTCAAAGTTCATTTCGGTACACAAAACTATGCAAGTGGTCCAAATTTGAAGGCTGTAGCTTGAGAAATGTAAAAGTAGGTCACTAGGTCAAAATTATGGTCAAATTTTACTTCGGAATACAAAACTATGCATGTGGTCCAAATTTGATGCATGTACCTTCAAAAATGTGAAAGTAGGTCACTAGGTCAATGTAAAGGTCAAAGTTTGTTTCAGTACACAAAACTATGCATGTGGTCCAAATTTGAAGGCTGTAGCTTGAGAAATGTAAAAGTAGGTCAAAATCAAGGTCAAATTTATTTCAGAATACAAAACTATGCATGTGGTCCAAATTTGAAGCCTGTACCTTAAAAATGTGAAAGTAGGTCACTAGGTCAATGTAAAGGTCAAAGGTCATTTCAGTACACAAAACTATGCAAGTGGTCCAAATTTGAAGGCTGCAGCTTGAGAAATGTAAAAGTAGGTCACTAGGTCAAAATCAAGGTCAAATTTTATTTCAGAATACAAAACTATGCATGTGGTCTAAATTTGAAGCCTGTACCTTCAAAAATGTGAAAGTAGGTCACTAGGGTAATGTCAAGGTCAAAGTTTTTTTCGGTACACAAAACTATGCATGTAGTCCAAATTTGAAGGCTGTAGCTTGAGAAATGTGAAAGTAGGTCACTAGGTCAAAATCAATGTCAAATTTCATTTTGAAACACGAAACTATGCATATGGTCCAAATTTGATGCCTGTACCTTCAAAAATGTGAAAGTAGGTCACTAGGTCAAAATAAAGGTCAAAGTTTTTTCCAGTGCACAAAATTATGCATGTGGTCCAAATTTGAAGGCTGTAGCTACAGAAATGTGAAAGTAGGTCACTAGGTCAAAATCAAGGTCAACTGATGTCAAGGTTCATCTTGCCACTCAAAAATATACATGTGGTCCAAGTTTGAATGTTGTAGTTACTGACAAGAACATTTTAAAAGCTTTTCCCTATATAAGTCTATATGAACTATGTGACCCCCGGGGCGGGGCCATATTTAACCCTAGGAGGATAATTTGACAAACTTGGTAGAGAACCACTAGATGATGCTACATTACAAGTATCAAAGCCCTAGGCTTTGTGGTTTGGACAAGAAGATTTTCAAAGTTTTTCCCTATATAAGTCTATGTAAACCATATGACTCCCAGGGCGGGGCCATATTTGACCCTAGGGGTATAATTTGAACAATCTTAGTTAAAGACCACTAGATGATGTCACATACAAAATATCAAAGCCCTAGGCCCTGTGGTTTTGGACAAGAGGTTATTCAAAGTGTTTCCCTATATAAGTCTATATAAACCATGTGACCACCAGGGCGGGGCCATACTTGACCCCAGAGAAATAATTTGAATCATCTTGGTAGAGGACCACTAGATAATGCTTCATACCAAATATCAAAGCCCTAGGCTCTGTGGGTATGGACAAGAAGGTTTACAAAGTTTTTCCCTATATAAATCTATATAAATTATAGAAATAAACAAAGGGCCATAACTCACTCATAAATTGTTGAACCAGTCTGATTTTCAGGGGGACACAACTAGGGTACCAATACATCATTCTGACAAAGTTTGGTCAAAATCCCCCCAGTAGTTTCTGAGGAGATGCGATAACGAGAAATTGTTAATGGACGGACGGACGGACGGACGGAATGATGGACGGACGGACCACGGATGCAGAGTGATTTTAATAGCCCACCATCTGATGATGGTGGGCTAAAAATGGTTTTAAAAATATTTTGTACGGGTCTGGGAATCGAACTCCCGACGAAAAAGTATAACACGAATACTGTTACTGCTCGGCCAAAGAGGAATTACTGTTTGCATCGTAAACGTAGTGTATTGACTTAGATTTATGCTATTGTTTTGTTTGTTTACATTTCAAAGCACCTTATTACTGTGCGATACCTGTAGTTTGCTAATCCCATATTACCAAATCTATGTAAGCACTCTGGGCATGCCAGGACAGGTGAAACATTTGGCCCTATGTCACCTAATCCCAGCAGATCAGAGATGCGTGCAACAAATAGCATGACAAAACAATAAATAATGACGGGAACCCTAGGCTTTGGAAGTAGCTCTACCACTTATTTGAATGAAACAGAAAGACTAATAAACGTTGAATCTGTTCATGTGAGTTTCGTTACATAGGTAGATAAATGTCATCTACATAATTATATTGTTGTTTGAATGCAAGCTCCCCACTAAAACAAGAGATCACAGAGTGATCTTGGCGCCCACCAATGTGCCATTTTGGAGTGTTCCAAATTTCAAGACTTACTGACTAGCTCAAGGTCAAATTTCATTTCCGTACACAACACTGTGCATGTGGTCCAAATTCGAAAGCTGTAGCTTGAGAAATGTGAAAGTAGGTCACTAGATCAATCTTAAGGTCAAAGTTTAATTTGGTACACAAAACTATGCAAGTGGTCCAAATTTGAAGGCTTAGCTTGAGAAATGTGTAAGTAGGTCACTAGGTCAAAATCAAGGGTCAAATTTCATTTCAGAACACAAATCTATGCATGTGGTCCAAATCTGAAGCCTGTACCTTCAAAAATGTGAAAGTAGGTCACTAGGTCAATGTCAAGGTCAAAGTTTGTTTCGGTACACAATCCTATGCATGTGGTCTAAATTTGAAGCCTGTAGCTACAGAAATGTGAAAGTAGGTCACTAGGTCAATCTTAAGGTCAAAGTTCATTTCGGTACACAAAACTATGCATGTGGTCGAATTTGAAGGCTGTAGCTTGAGAAATGTGAAAGTAGGTCACTAGGTCAAAATCAAGGTCAAATTTTATTTCAGAATACAGAACTATGCATGTGGTCCAAATTTGAAGCTTGTACCTTCAAAAATGTGAAAGTAGGTCACTAGGTCAATGTAAAGGTCAAAGTTTGTTTCGGTACATAAAACCATGTATGTGGTCCAAATTTGAAGGCTGTAGCTTGAGAAATGAGAAGTAGGTCACTGGGTCAAAATCAAGGTCAAATTTCATTTCGGAACACAAAACTATGCATGTGGTCCAAATTTGAAGACTGTACCTTCAAAAATGTGAAAGTAGGTCACTAGGTCAAAATCAATGTCAAATTTCATTTTGAAACACGGAACTATGCATATGGTCCAAATTTGATACCTGTACCTTCAAAAATGTGAAAGTAGGTCACTAGGTCAAAATCAAGGTCAAAGTTTTTTCAAGTGCACAAAACTATGCATGTGGTCCAAATTTGAAGGCTGTAGCTACAGAAATGTGAAAGTAGGTCACTAGGTCAAAATCAAGGTCAACTGATGTCAAGGTTCATCTTGCCACTCAAAAATATACATGTCCAAATTTGAATGTTGTAGTTATTGACAAGAAGATTTTAAAAGCTTTTCCCTATATAAGTCTATATGAACCATGTGACCCCCGGGGCGGGGCCATATTTGACCCTAGGGGGATAATTCGAACAAACTTGGTAGAGAACCACTAGATGATGCTACATTACAAGTATCAAAGCCTAGGCTTTGTGGTTTGACAAGAAGATTTTCAAAGTTTTTCCCTATATAAGTCTATGTAAACCATATGACCCCCAGGGTGGGGCCATATTTGACCCTAGGGGTATAATTTGAATAATCTTAGTTGAAGACCACTAGATGATGTCACATACAAAATATCAAAGCCCTAGGCCCTGTAGTTTTGGACAAGAGGTTTTTCAAAGTTTTTCCCTATACAAGTCTATATAAACCATGTGACCTCCAGGGCGGGGCCATATTTGACCCCAGAGAAATATTTGAATCATCTTGGTAGAGGACCACTAGATAATGCTTCATACCAAATATCAAAGCCCTAGCTCTGTGGTTTTGGACAAGGAGGTTTTCAAAGTTTTTCCCTATATAAATCTATGTAAATTATAGAATAAACAAAGGGCCATAACTCACTCATAAATTGTTGAACCAGTCTGATTTTCAGGGGGACACAACTAGGGTACCAATACATCATTCTGACAAAGTTTGGTCAAAATCCCCCCAGTAGTTTCTGAGGAGATGCGATAACGAGAAATTGTTAACGGACGGACGGACGGACGGACTGACGGACGGACGGACGGACGGACGGACGGACGGAATGACGGACGGACGGACCACGGACGCAGAGTGATTTTAATAGCCCACCATCTGATGATGGTGGGCTAAAAATGCTTGTACATAAAAAAAATTACATAAAAGTCTATTTTGCTTAATTTTCTTTACTTCAATTTACATGTACATGCACCATTTGACACTTGCGTTAACTTCATAATGATAAACTAACATGGAAAAAAAGGTGTTTATATTATTGACAAAATGCAGCTACTTTATTGTGCTGCACAAGGTCACAGCTTGGTAAATACAAGAAATTTATTAATGTACTAAAACATTGCTCTTTGTAAAATAATAAATAGAGATAAATTCAAAAAGCACAAAACCACAAATAGTGTTTTTATTACCTAAAATTTATTGCACTATTATACAACAATAATAAAGTATTTTTGTACCCGGCACATGTCACTTCCAACTTTCTCTATACATGCAGCAACTTTTACCTTGTATTTTTCTTAAGAGGTTACACCATCAATCATGAGCAAATTGAATGATTTATGTCAAAACAACACACTTGAAGTCATTGGATTCCCACCTCATGTGGAGTAGCTCTGGGTTCAAACCCTGTGCAATATGTAGAATTCTTTCATATAATAATTATCCAGCTGGCTTGCAGTATGATCATTGCTATTCACTTGTACCCACCCCTGCCTCAAATAATAAAGGGGGAGGAGTACCTGGTACCTTCCTCCTGTAAACCTGTAAGGCCTGAATTTTCAGTGTAACCTGAACCCTACAAACATTGGGGAAAGCTGTAAAAGTATTTGTAATTAACTGAAGTCCCAGACACAGTTTTCTTTCTCATGAACCTCAAGCTTTTACATGTATCTTATTACAGAAGTTGGACAGAAATTGTTTTGAAGTACAAAAGTAACATTTAAAACATAATTATTAGTTTGTACTTAATCTACACATGCCCGATTTTTCCATGTTTTACACTATATACTTCTGTGGAATGTAAAACTACATATCAACTTCTTTACCATGAAGGGTTTTATAATGAGGCTGACCTATACGAGCTTTATTAAAAATAAAAGTAAAAAGAGCACCACCTATGGGTGCCATCGCTCGTCTGCAAGTGCTGGACAGTATATACGAAGAGTTATAGTTCAGATTTTCTAAGTACAAAAAGGGCTGTAATTCTTATAAAATGCAGGTTAGAGTTATGGTACTTGACCTACATTGTGTCCTTATGATGCTAAACAAGTGTGCAAAGTTTCAAAGCTGTAGCTCTTACAGTTTTGAGAAAAGGTGACCTAAACAAAATATTTAACCAATAAATTCAAATGTTCTAAGTACAAAAAGGGCCATAATTCTAAAACCAATGCAAATTAGAGTTATGGGTCTTGGCCTACATAGTCCCCTAATAATGATAAACAAGTGTGCAAAGTTTCAAAGCTGTAGCTCTTATAGTTTTTGAGAAAAGGAGGACCTAAACAAAAATTTTAACCAAGACACTCGAATTTTTTAAGTATAAAAAGGGCTATAATTCTAAAAAAAAATGCAAATCATAGTTATGGTTCTTGGCCTACATAGTCCCCTAATGATGATAAGAAAGCATACAAGCTCTTTCAGTGTTTGAGAAAAGGTGGACCTAAAAATCTTTTTAAACAACGCTGACACCAACACCGCCATCGGCGATCAAGTGAAGACAATACCTTGTAGATTTTTTTAAAAAATTAAACAAGCTAAAATTCTTTGCATTATAAACACCATAATTGGTAACTACCCTATTTTCAGTTTCTTTATAGGGGCAGGGAACAGTTAAGTTAAAATTCTACAAAGACTTGTTGATACTGGAGCAAGAAAACTCATTAACAATAGTTGTCTAATGAAAGCATGCCTGACTATTTGGTGCCGTTCCAATACTAGCTTACATACAAAAGCTTTCGCAAAATTTAAGGGGCATTTTGCAAAAATGTAAGCCAGACTTATGAAACTTGCCTTGTGAGGCCATCGCATGATGCCAAAGGCGTCTGGTGTATAAGAATACATTTTATCAAGTGGTTCCTGAGAAACATGCTTACATACAAAAAGTGTTATAATATGATTTCAGTTATGCACCTTACCCTACGTGTCATGATGCCAAAGATACGTCTAAAGTTTGAAAGCATTTGGCCTACTCAGTGTGCCCAATCACGTGATCGCGCTACGTCATTTTGAGCTCGAAAGTGAAAGTAGAAAGGTAAACAAAAATTAAAAATCAGGACGTAAGTTTTTTAATCTATATATTATTGTGTTTATATCATGCACATGATTAAAACCTATTTGAAAGTGCTATCCCCGGTACTACGATTTTCCCACTAAATTTTGAGAAACCTGCTTCCATGCAAAACTTCACCCCAAGTTTGGAAAGAGACATAATTTGATAAAATAAAAGCTAGAGTACTGTCACATGGGTACTAGTGTGTGCCTATCCCTCTGTTCTACTCTACTTTACCAGTATGTGTCTAGACCTCTGCTATTCTCAACCAGTTGTGCCTATCCCTCTGTTCTACTCTACCAGTATGTGTCTATCCCTCTGTTCTACTCTACTATACCAGTGTGTGCCTATCCCTCTGTTCTACTCTACTATACCAGTATGTGTCTAGACCTCTGCTATTCTCAACCAGTGTGTGCCTATCCCTCTGTACTATACCAGTGTGTGCCTATCCCTCTGTTCTACTCTACCAGTGTGTGCCTATCCCTCTGTTCTACTCTACTATACCAGTATGTGTCTAGACCTCTGCTATTTTCAACCAGTGTGTGCCTATCCCTCTGTTCTACTCTACCAGTATGTGTCTATCCCTCTGTTCTACTCTACTATACTAGTGTGTGCCTATCCCTCTGTTCTACTCTACTATACCAGTATGTGTCTAGACCTCTGCTATTTTCAACCAGTGTGTGCCTATCCCTCTGTTCTACTCTACCAGTATGTCTCTATCTCTCTGTTCTACTCTACTATACTAGTGTGTGCCTATCCCTCTGTTCTACTCTACTATACCAGTATGTGTCTAGACCTCTGCTATTTTCAACCAGTGTGTGCCTATCCCTCTTTTCTACTCTACTATACCAGTATGTGTCTAGACCTCTGCTATTCTCAACCAGTGTGTGCCTATCCCTCTGTTCTACTCTACCAGTATGTGTCTATCCCTCTGTTCTACTCTACTATACTAGTGTGTGCCTATCCCTCTGTTCTACTCTACTATACCAGTATGTGTCTAGACCTCTGCTATTCTCAACCAGTGTGTGCCTATCCCTCTGTTCTACTCTACCAGTATGTGCCTATCCCTCTGTTCTACTCTACTATACCAGTGTGTGCCTATCCCTCTGTTCTACTCTACCAGTATGTGCCTATCCCTCTGTTCTACTCTACTATACCAGTGTGTGTCTATCCCTCTGTTCTACTCTACTATACCAGTGTGTGCCTATCCCTCTGTTCTACTCTACTATACCAGTGTGTGCCTATCCCTCTGTACTATACCAGTGTGTGCCTATCCCTCTGTTCTACTCTACCAGTGTGTGCCTATCCCTCTGTTCTACTCTACTATACCAGTGTATGCCTATCCCTCTGTTCTACTCTACCAGTGTGTGCCTATCCCTCTGTTCTACTCTACCAGTATGTGCCTATCCCTCTGTTCTACTCTACTACACCAGTGTGTATACTAAACTTGTTATTCGCAAATGCCAAAAAAAGGATAAATATTTCTAAATTAGAAAATATGACACAGATCTATATATGTGACCCTTATGTATAAAAATTGAGATAAAGGATGTGAAATAATCTATTCATCTGGACTGGACAGCTTCCTTGTTTGCTTAGTGTGTCTTCCTTGATAGAAAGTCACTTTAAAGGTGGTTACTCAGGTTTTGATTAAATAACAGATTTGTCAAAATCTTAAATATCTGATCATAATAAAATACACTTCATGTTTCATTGAGCCTTTTATATGTGTTAGATATTCACTAATTTGACTTTCCTATCCTGGTTGCCCAACCAAGAGTTATTTTATCATGAATATAACATGTTTTTTCTAAGGATATGCATATAAGAACTATTATATTACATCGGTGTCCACAACACAATTTGTGAAGAGGTGAATATACTATTCTACATGCATAATTAAACTTGAACATTTTGAAAATGTTTGACTATGACTGGTTGAAAAGGTAGCATGTACTCTAAACACTGACATCATTGTGTATCAGGCTTTGACTTTCCATAGTTGACACTTTTTTATGATTACACCGGTATCATGGGAAACAACTTTAACTTGTCAGATTTCAACATGGCATCATGCTTATCGGGAATTCATAAACAATAACCAGATAATTAAAATTTTCAATTCATAATAATAATGAGGAAGGATGTAGGAAGCAGCAAAGAAATAAAAAACTTGAGGTTAATTGTTTTCTTTAGTTTCGTTCGTTTTGCACATGTTAAGTACCCCTGTATCATGAGAAACCAGGCTAAAACTTCACTTGAGAGATTTAAGCTTTTAGCATCAAAGTGAAACAATTAAACAGGAAAACATTGAAATACTAAATTATCTTGTGTTACAAAACAGTCTGCTGTTACTGAAAGGGGTGTGTCTCCTCATGTATATGACAGTAGCCTGGTTTCTCATGATACCGGGGTACTTAACATGTGCAAAACAAACGAAACTAAAGAAAACAATTAACCTCAAGTTTTTTATTTCTTTGCTGCTTCCTACATCCTTCCTTATTATTATAATGAATTGAAAACTTTAATTATCTGGTTACTGTTTATTAATTCACCATGAGTATGATGCCATGTTGGAATCTGACAAGTCAAAGTTGTTTCCCATGATACCGGTGTAATCATAAAAACTACATGGAAAGCCTGATACACAATGATATTAATATTTCTCAATACTTCAGGTAAGTTTACAGTCTATGATTTCAGACAAATTTCAAGTGTTTTTTCACCAGAAAAAAGAACACTGAACAATCCTGCATTTAGGGTGCATATTACCAAAGATATACTTTTTCCAAGTGAGATCTAGATCTTTTCTTTTAGACCTAGATCTATCTAAGTCAAAAATTTTGGCAAGTATTTCACCAGCTACCATATTAAAGAGTAGCAAAGTTATCTTGTGAGACTATACATTAAAATCTTTTTTAAATGACAAACCCATATATATATATCAACTGGGGCTTAATTGGGTATAATTATATTTTGCATATTGCTGTATAATTCCATTAATTTTGCCTTAACGGCTTGCCATACTTTCATTTCTAAGAAATGTCCTAGATATAGAGTGGTGGTACCTATGCTCGCGGTATTCCTATGCTCGTGGTATTTCGATAAATACCCTCTCTGCAGAAGCACAGATAAAAATATTTCATCATGCTATGTTCAACACCGAGCAGTCGTGAAATGCCTTTACAACAAACATAGCGATAGCCGCGTGTGCCGATCACGTGATGTATACAGCAGCTGATACATTTTACGCAATCTGTATTCGTCGCACAAATCTCAGACAAATATGTTCAACTCACCCAACTAAAGTTAGTTTTTTAGAAATCATGCATTGCATTCAGATATAAGATACATTTAAGAGCAAGATGTGATGAATTTGATGCCTGGCTACACTATGAGCGTCTGTCGAACCATGAAAAGATCGATGTTTATCTTAGTATTTTGACAAAGTCCAAATGGCTCTTTCTGAGATGTAGGGAGAAGTAATTTTCCTACACACCAAAGAAGTGCAGGAAACATTAGTGAGTTAATCACTGACGTTGTTTGAATCATTAATACTTGAACATTCTGTTTTTATATACCATTATTAAACGGTTTTAAGCTTTGTTCTAATAATGACTCCATTTCTGTAAGGGAAATATACACAGAAGCACATACTAAATTTTATCCTCATTTCTTTTGTTTTTCACATAATAAATGAGTAATGTTCTAAATATTATATTCGCATATGCTTGTTTGTTCATTTTAAGCCTGCTGAATTTTATTTCGCCCTTAGTTTAATAGATATAATATACCGCCAGCATAGGTTCCCTTCAGGGCGAATTTTCACCTTTTCACGTATGCCGTGCCGATAGCTCACAAGACGACTAAGTCACGTGATGACGCACATCAACAATATGTTTCGATAAAAGGAGGATAACTTTATGTATTTGCTTAGGCAAATCGAATTAATAATTTTTTCTTGCTTCTTAAAAAGATAATTTATGTACAAAATACCACGAGCATAGGTTCCACCACTCTAGAAACAACATGGCTTCCGGTTTGGTGAAGTCATCAGCATTATGTCAGACGATATCTTCGCTAAAAATTCTAGATGATAAACATTGTTTATAGGAGATATAGATGTTTGTTTGACACATGGGGTGAGGACCAAAGGCGAAAAAATCATGTTTTAGATGTTTTTTATTAGGAAGTGTCTAGCCGTCCGGTAACCAGACGCTTAGCCTGCGTTCTAGTCGTCCGGTTACCGGACGGCTAGCAAATCCTCAGGGAATATTCTAGTCGTCCGGTAATTGATTTCCTAATGAATAAGACATGATTTTATAGAGTTTCAACTTTCAATGTCATTTACTTAAGATATCGATACTATCTGCAAACAAAGTTTTGTGTAAATACATACTATAAACATTTACAATAAATCACTGCATTGTTCAGCCTATAAAATGGAAGTTTGCCGAACTCAATAATGGCGAGATCAGCGTGACGTCACTTATTTAAAATCTATTCATCTGGAGGCTTTTATAGGATCAGAATTTTAAAATTTTAACAACTTTTACACTGGATTTTCAAAATTAAAACAGTTTTGAAGTACTTTCAAATTTTCTTATTTTAGTATTCAAATATTTTTAATGAATAACTGTTTTAAATGACATCTAATTTCAAAAGCGGCAGCGTGATGTTCAAGTCAAAATAAATAGTCAAAATTAACGAATGAATTGCTTTTTTTAAGCTTTCCATTCTTCAAAAAATACATATAAATTTTTGTTTTAATAATTAAAGTTTAGGCCGTTAGAAAAAAACATCACTTTTTACAAAATAGCATACGGACGTTCGGCGATCAATGTTTTATCATTTCTAAAAATAGAATATCAACAGATCTGAAAACAAACCGATCTCTTGCGTTTAATCGACTGAAAAATCAGATAAGTATTGATATTTTAAGTAAATAACATTTAAAACTATATAAAATCATTACTTATTCATTAAGAAATCAATTACCGGACGACTAGAAAATTCCCTGAGGATTTGCTAGCCGTCCGGTAACCGGACGACTAGAACGCAGGCTAGGCATCCGGTTACCGGACGACTAGACACTTCCTTTTTATTAAAAGGTAAATAAATCACCAGAAAACCTGACATTTTCACAAAAAAATGTGCGATACGGAAGAGCGGCTTCCGGTTTACTCTGCTATGTTATGTCAACATCCAGTAGGCGGGGCTAACATAAAAGTCTCGCAAGAAAACTGTTTACACCGGTATCATGGAACCCCCGGTACCATGAGAAAGGAGTATAACAGAAAAAAGGAAATGACAACAAAATGATTACTGTGTACTTGTCTGTTGCTAGGTTACAAGCACTGTGATTTACAATTTGAGCCCTAAATTAAAATTTCATATCAAAAATTAGTCATTACAATACAGTCTTTTTTACTTATCTTTTCTTGAATTCATGAATATGTTACGCGCATATAGCCAATCTGCGCATTTGGTAAATCGCGCAGCGCAAATAACCAATTTGTTATCTGCACAACGATTTGTAAATCGGGCAACCTTATATATTTCTTATATGCGCAGGGCAACTGTCTTGCGTGTTTGGTAAATGAGTCTGCGCTTTTAACATATGGATGATATCTCCCGATAAAATTGAATATCATTAGAGTGTTTGACTTGTAGGCCTACATAAAATTGTAAAACTGACGGTGATCAGGCACGCGTAAAGGTGTGAATTTGTACAGAAAAAGAAAAACATTTTTTAAAGTAAATGAGCGTATTTATGCGGTAATTTCAATGAGATTCTCATGTCCCTGGTAGTTTATGGCCTATAAATTTCTGTTCACGACGGTATTAAGAGTCATTTGTCATAGGTGTTAAAAAACGTTAAAATGATACAAAATATCCCAAGTATATTTAATAACACAAGTATTTTTTATTTACTTTTTTACTTTTTTAAACTTTTAAACATCGTAGCCTGTGCGGGATGTCAATCCTGCGCTAATAGAAAATCTGGAAATCTTGAAATTACTCTGATAATATGCATATCTGCCATAAACCATGCTAACTTTTACATTGTTTAACAATTACAGACTGATATTGCAAATCGTGGTTTTAAAAATGTGTCATAAATTTATTTCAACATCATTAAATTCATGGGAGTCGGTCACCTGCAATATAATACAATATGCAATAAAACTCAAACATGCGTGAAGGTGTGATTTCCTTCGGATAGCCACATAGTCCTCTCTATTCTTTTTATAACTAAAGTATTTTATTTCATTCGATCACACGCAGTCATTTTATACCGAATATAGAACATATAGGAGACTTACATAACAGACTGAATTGTCACACACTTACCACATTTCACCATATCGCTTTTCTTTTCATCATATTGAAAAAGCGCAATTCTTTTTACTGACGTGAGCATATCTCTTGGCATGGCCAAGATTAAAAATAAAAGAAAAATAAGCAGAATTAAAAGACGAACTTACAGATCTTTTATACTTATATAATTGTTTAATGTTTTATAGTGAGATAAATAGAATGAATAACTAATAAAATTCCTCAAAATGTGAACGAAATTTTACATTTTGTAGGTGTGCAAGATGTGTGTCCTGCGCTAATAGAAGTCTGAAAATTACTCCAATAACTTGAATATCTTTTATAAACCATTTTAACTTTTACTTCGTTTTTCGATTACAATCTAAAAATGTAGCTTTTGAAAATCTGAATATAATGTTTCATCCGTAGCCTGCGCGAGATGTTGTTCCTGTGCTAATAGCAATTTCTGAACTGACGTTGATATTTCAAACATATTTCAATTCTAAAAGATACTATTTATGTAACTTCATAAAAATGTTTTCGGAGTAGAAAAAAAATAGAAAGAAGCATGATTTCCGTCATAATGAGAATGAAATATTACATTTGTTATCTGTGCAATATGTGTTTGCCCTGCGCTAATAAAAAATCTGGAAATAATCCTGATAACTATGATATCTTTCATAAACCATGCTAACTTTATCATTGTTTTATGATTACAGGCTGAAATTGTAGCTTTTGCCAAATGAATATTTTGTTACATCTGTATCCTGCGCGGGATGTCGGTCCTGCGCTAATAGCAAATTCTGAAATGACGTCGATATTTCAAACATATTTCAAGTCTAAAAGATACCATTTATGTAACTTCTTAAAAAATGTTTTCAGAGTAGAAAATAATTAGAAAGAAAAGGGGTTTTCGTCATAACGAGAACGAAATATTACATTTGTTATCTGCGCAAGAGTTTAAGTTAACATAGTTTATGAGAAACATTCAAGTTATCAGAGTAATTTTTAGATTTATTATTAGCGCAGACACACATCTTGCGCAGATAAAAAATGTAATATTTCGTTCTCGTTATGACAGAAATCACTCTTTTTCTATTCATTTTTCTACAGTATTCATTTGAAAGTTACATAAATAGTATGTTTTATGAATGAAATATATCTGAAATACAGTGTATTTTCAAACTTTGCTATTAGCGCAGGACCGACCTGCCACGCAAGTTACAGGTGTAACATTATAAATCCATTTTGATTTGTAAAAAACCCCTATAGTTTTAGTCTGTAATCAAAGGCCTACTCTTTATTCAATCAATTTGTACTATAAAATAAAAATAATAATAATAATATAGATAAGATCTGTAAGAATTTTCTTTTAATTCTGTGACTTTTTTATTCATCTTTTATCTTAGACATGTTGAGAGATATGCTCCCGTTGGTAGAAAGAATATTATTGGGAAATTTCAAGATATTTCAATATAATAAAAACCATATTTTGCTAAGTGTGTGCTCGGGTGAAGTAGAAAATTTTAAAAATAGCCTAAAACACACCAGGGGACGACGTGTGCAAGCTGGAGGAGATCACACCTTCACGCATGTTTGGGTTTTATTGCATCTTGTATAAGATTGGAGGTATTGAAACTGCCGTGAATTTACTGATGTAGAAACAAATTTATGACACCTAATTTAAGTACCGAGATATTCAGCATTTGACATCTATATTTAATAATAATTGACCAACTGCATGATTTATCAAACACGAAATGCAGATTTCTGATATATAAAGTTACATTTGTTATTTGCGCTGCGCATTTGGTAAATCGGGCAGGTTAAATTTATCCTGGTAAATGGTAAATCGTTGCGCATATAACCAACGTACACAAATTTGTTATATGCGCTGCGCGTTTGGTAAATAGTGCAGATTGGTTATTTGCGCTCAACAAATACACCACTCCCCACCCACATAAAATACACAACAGTGATATCATATGGTCGGAAAATTGTCGATAAAAATACCTTCGGATTTACAGTCAGCACAATAACTATTTCCAGGTTTCTTTAAGAGTTCATTTAAAACTTGTCGGTTTCTGTCTGACATTTTATCATTAGTCAATCATGAATATTTTGACCAACTACTATAATCACAACACAACTTCCGCATTGAGAAAGGGAAAGCGGAAAAGTATTCCGAATGATATATTCAAGTGCATTTGTTTATAAATGATATTTGTTCCACTTTTCAATATCTCCTCGATAGTATAGTGGTAAGTATCCCCGCCTGTCACGCGGGAGACCGGGGTTCGATTCCCCGTCGGGGAGCATGTCTTTTTTCCCCCCCATGTTTTTTCTTGAAATCAAAGCCAAAAAGACTAAAGATTTATTACTTCGCCGTTATGTCGTAAATTGTCACTTCCATTTTATTTCTTCTTCTTCTAATTACACTCCTTCATAACTTTGAAGATTATGTGTAGGGAATGAATTAAAATTTATAGTGTTTTTACATATCGAGGGTTCAACGCAATAAGGGCGTATCTACATATAGTTATTATTATATGTAGATACGCCCTTATTGCGTTGAACGCTCGATATATCAAGTTTGTACAATGTGCTTTTACATATATCAAATTTGTACATGTGCTTTTACATATATCAAATTTGTACAATGTGCCAAGACAATAAAACTTTCTCAAAACTTTGTACACTGGTAGCTGTTTAAAGACTTAGGGCAGAGATTAGAACAGGCACAGTGACAAAAACTTTGAAGGAGTCAACTGTGGCTGCTGTGTGTAGGCCCCTACTGTTCTAGGGAAAAATGAATATTTATAAGAACCTTCAGTCGGATGTGCCAATGTGTCTGAAGATATTATGTTACCATGTCCATGCCGTGTTCTTGAATCAGCTGGTATTAATAAATTCTTTTCCGGATATATAGCTACTATCTACATGGTGGACAAACATTATTGAACGGGCTCTAGTTCTTCTTATCTCTAATGATGGCCAATATATCAGAAACTGGCCGTACTGCTTACAAAGCCGGTGTATTAATGTACTATATATGCTGTATCTGTTTCCGATGTAAAATACTTACCGTTAGCTTTATGATTTGTCACTGTATGTACACGTGATACCAAAATATGTAATGTAAACCTGTAAAAACCGTAAAAAAATGTTTCCTTATCTAAATAAGCTTATTTGTATACTCCGGGTGATCAAACACTTGTGCCCTTTGTGCATTTTTCTATTTTCCCTAGAGAAGCCTATCTTTTGGCAACTGGACGAGTAGACTCGTTGGGCAGATAAGACATTCAAACATCAGTAAGAGCCAGGTGTTCTGATCACCTTGGAGTATGTGTTCAGTTTGTTTGTGTTCTTTATGTTGTTTGCTTCTTTTTTACTCCCACAGGTTATTTCTTAGCATGTAACTGTAAATATGCCTGTTTTAGCATTAAGCTAGTCAATGTTTCTATGTGCTAATCTACTTTTATATAGTTTTAATACTTACTATTTTTATGTTCTATAAATTTGTTATATTTGTCTTATCTAAATATGTCTTAAAATTATTATAGTAGCTATATTAGTAATTACTATTATTTTATGTTTTCATGAATTTTTATTTATTATTATTACTAATTTGTCCTATGTATACTTTAAAACTTTCATGGAAATTATTTGTTTTAATCTAAATCTCTTGATATCTTACTCAACATAAATATGTTTCAACATGCTTAAAGCAATTATTTTATGTTTTCCTTTTTAGCTACTTTATCATTGTTAATCTCTGTTTTATATATGTTTGTCGGAAAATAGCTCATAAGCTAATGTTAACTTGTTATATTGTATCCGACGTAAAAAAAAAAGCTTCTTGTATCTTAACTGGGCTTGAATTATGGTAGCGATTAGTGACATGAAGGCTTCTCTGAACTTTTTCAATTTGATCTATAGTCTCCTCGGGTATTCCGCAACAGTCTTAAACGCGGGTCACTCTAAACGTTTTACAGCTGATGACAACAAATACTCAAGTAAAAATTAGAAAAAAAAGTTGATGATTGTAATCTTTAAGTATCTATGCATATTAAACAACCACAGGTGATAACATTGAACTATTTTTAATAATAAACGCAGTATAAGTATGTCGCACATATTGACTCAAGATGCTATTTTTTGCAGAGAAAATACGGAGCTATTCCCTTCAAGAGAAGCTTACTTTATTGTCCGGTGATGTACACAGATAAATGATACATGGACTTGATATAAATGATATACATATCACACTATAGATATATAATTTTTTTAACATATATTATAAAAAAGTTGTTTTTATTAAACGTAAGTCATTAAATATGGGGTATTCCGAATTACACACTTATCTGATCTATTCTGTATCAAGTTTTTGTTTATATTTCTAACAAATGTGCCTCATTTCTCTTTCATAACGCTTAAATATTTACCAATGTCACCATATTCATTTGAAAATGCCTTGAATTCATGTTCAATAGTTAGTCTGGACCATTTTATATGCTACTATATGTTACATAGCCTGGGAATCCAGTCTGGCAATTTCTAACTTTTTTTCTACCTGCAAATTGACAATTGATAATATCAGAAACTCCACGAATGCCAATTAACACTAATTAGCGCAAGTGGGATCTTTAATGCATAGATATTAGGTATGATTTCTTCTGACAAAGCACAAATATTATCAACGGCTTCCCAGGCTATGTGTTACACTGAACGGCGGTTTGTTTCAATTTTGAAATTGTAACAATAAATATAAACAGCGTTCATTATGGCCTTACGAGATTCTGTATTTTTAAACTCATCATTTTGTGTTATCTGAACGAATACAGTTTTCTTAGCATTCTGAAGTCCATTTCACTAAACTAGTATCACTAAGCAGACATCTACAGTTCGGAATACCCTGAAATGACTCGAAATAGCAGAGGGTATGGAGGTCGGGAAAAGCTACATAGGCCTAATGTGCAAAGTAAGCGATATTTCATAATTCAGATACTAGTAATGTCTTTTTATTGGCAATTTAATATGATTTATTCATAGATATGTATATAAACGATATTGTACATGTTGAAGCATTAGTCCAATTTTATTTTTTACGAAAACTGGTTCGGAATACCCGGGTAGATCTACACTGTACATGGCTAATAGTATGTGGGTCCTAAATAGTACATGATTATTCTAACTTTGGTATTACTATAGCTTTACTGATGCATGTTCTTTCACTTTAGAAGAGTTAATATTTAAATTTCTAGCTTTGTTAGTTTTTGAGTTTATGTGCTTATCCCATTTCAAGTTGTTTTGAAGGGTACGTTTCGCCTAGATACTTTAATGACTGAACTGTGCCCTGAAGTACACCAGAAGTTACAGACACATTCTTTGACATTTCTATCCTCCAGAAAATCAGAAATCCAAATTGAGAGCATTACAAGATATTCCATAGTATTTTAATTTATACAGTAGGTGTTTATGTGGCACCTTGTCAAATGCTTTGGCAAAATCCATTACGGTAATATTGGTCTGTAGTTGATGGCATCATGTTTATCTCCCTTTTAAAAACGGGGTTTCCAATCAAGTGGGATTTTGCCTTCCACAAGAGACTTATTAAAAATATTCAGTGTGATATTATAAGAAGAAGAAGAAAATGGTAGATACTATAATGCAATGGTTTTCATAGCAAATTACTAAAATTCGGTGTAGGATATACTGATAGGTTTGATTATTATGAAAGAAATTTATTAGTTAAAAAATTGAATATTAGTTTACTGAAAAGACGCAACACTAAATAAAAACAAACACAATTTCTCTATGTTCAAATGGTCAATGTAACATTGGTTAGTAATATTCAACCCATCCATAACTTAGTAGACTGACTCCCGTCCTTTTGTTCTGTCATATTTCTCATATTCACATACACAAAGCACTGTTCAAAATTTTCACTTCCATCTCCAGACACAACCACAGAGAATTTAAAGATTTTAAAATCACTAAATTTACACTGCTCCTAGAATTATGATTTGAAACAAACACTTTATTTCTACTCCATAAAAATAGTAGTTCTGGCTACCATAACTTAACTGGCGCTATTTTCCGATGGATTTTCAGGATGCTGACGGCATACGTCCATAGAAGGCTTCATTACGAAATTGGAATATGTTTTGGTGCTTAGATACTGCTGTTATATGGACCGAAACAATGGACTCGAGCGAACATCTGGCCAATGTGGTCATCATTGGTGTCCTTATATACAAAATGAAACCAGTCAAATGGTTTATCGCGGCCAGAAATTTGTACAAACCGGACAGAAGTTGCGAAATTGTCATTTGTGCAGGAAAGAAGCGTTTACCATAATGTCCAGTACTGGACAGGTATAGTGACCATGCACGGACACAGCCAATTTTTTCAGAGGGGGTCCGATCCCCTGCCCCCCCCCCACCCCCCACCCTGAAAATTTTGAAATTTAGCACTTCATTTTTTGCATTCTGGGACAGTTTTATGGACTAACCTTTTAAATTTGGGAAAATGATAAAATCAAGTTTTCTTGAAGGTAAAATTCTTAGTTTCTTTTAGATAAATAATATGAATTATGTCGGGGTCGTATGTAGCAGCCCCCCCCCCCCCCCCACACTCTAGATCCGCGCATGGTGACATATCATGCTTTCTGTTTATGCAGGTAAACTTGTGTTTGGTTAAATTTCAACAGAGCACAATTGTCTGAACAGTGTACAAACTCATTACTGTTTTTTTCAGGCAAGGGTGGAAAAAAAAGTGGTAGACAATGAAAGCAGTAACATGTTTATTAAAAAAAAATAAACAATGACACAAACATTTCCAACATCTTTGGACGGTTCAAAAATCCCATGTTAAACATACGATAAACCCCGAAACGCGTGAAAATGTTCCGAATGTAAATCGGGTGAAGTAGGCGCTCTCTATACAGTTAGATTATGCGTCTAGATTGATTAAACTGGGCGAGTCTACTTACTTATTACTTGAGGATGGAAAAATAACGTGTTTTTTAAATGTTGCTCTTAAACAAGGGTGGCAGTTGAACTACAAAAAGTACAAAAACAGTTAATTCACAACAAATCGTACGGTATGTTTTATAGTCAGTAGAAGCTAGTCGTATTTAAGCTTATGAGACCTGTTTTACCCACAAGTAAAGAATTCACAGGTCCATCATGAAATATTTTCCCCAGCGCGCATACACTTGTCCTATTCAATATGATCGCCTCATCGGCCGCGATCAATTAGTAATTTATACATTATGTGCCGACGAAGATAGGTGAAATCTGTTGCAAATCGTAGTTCTGGTCATTTTTCAGGTTTACGAAAATAGGCTCGAATCCATCCTTGTTACTGCTGTAATTCACAGCTTCCAGGAAGGCTTGGCGATGATTTGAACCATTTTGATATATTGTTGGTATGCACACCCAAAAAGAATACATATAACAACTTCGACTAATTTCCAGGAAGCCGATAAAGGACTCCACAGATACTCGACCGAATGTTCTTATTTTCGTCATTTTTCATGTATCAGAAACTTACTAGTGCAATAAAGTTTTGAAAGAGTTATTAATTTGAAAATGTCTATCGTTGACTAGGTGAGTCGCCATGCAGAATCTTTTTTTTGGTTAAATTTAGTATATCCACATAACCGTGTATGAAATACATGACCAGGAACTGAACTAAATAATAATTTTAAAGTGGGTTTAAAGTTTAAAAGAATGTTCGCTTGAATTCTTGTTTAAAGTAAATATGCCGAATACTTTGCAATATTTAGAGACTTGAGTAGCTGTCCGCCTTTTTCAATACTTCTGTTACTGCTACTAGATCTAGTATAACTTCCAGCAGTAAAAGCTCTTACTGCTCTTCCTGCCCAACTGGCTCTACTGCAAACTTCACGCTGGTCATTCCCTGTCCATTAGTTTCAGTACAGGACTTGTGTGAGTTTGACATATACTGTAAAATCTGGAAAATAAGCGTATACGCTTATAATAATTTTAGTGACACTTTTATGCGCCTATTTTTGATATGCGCTTATACTTAAGCCAAAACTATGCGCTTATATTTGATATGCGCTTATATATGGGAAAATTGACAGTGCTTACCTTGGTTGAGAAAACGAAAGTAAAACATGGTCATGGACGTGTGCAGTGAACTACTTCTTTTTATTGCATACATTATTTATACATAATGAAAGCATAATGAACATACATATTTGTAATTTGTAAATAATGTTCAATTTCTCGAACCATTCAATCATTGTTCAACACTAAGATTGTAGCATTTTATCGATATTGTTTTCACAGACTAATAAAAGAATGATTAACTGTTATGACAACGCAAACAACTTTTCTGGTATTCAAACTTTTACTTTCATTTTCTGAAAGCATTTTCGATTCAAAAAGCATGATTATCGTAAACAATTAGCCTATCGTTTTATCAGACAATAGACGTTAAAGTCTTTTAACACCATCGGCTATTCAACAGGTAAGAACACTTGTCACCTGTATTTATGATAAACAATTATCACGGTATAATACCGTTAATTACGTGTTTTTGCTGCATCTGTTGTTTGTTTAGCAGTAATGGGATATGCGCCTATAGTGGACGCAACTTGACCCCGATGGTTGACCTTTGCATTATAATACATAATGAGGCACAACCTATTACTGAAAAGGAGTGTACGTAAAACACGAGCTGCACGAGAAAAAGGAAATATAAAATTGTATAAATATAAATTAGTGTATTGGAAAGTTTTAATGGCTCAAATGAAAGTATATATACTTTGATACTGCACTGTATACAAACTAATTCCATATAAATATACACGGCTACCCTAAGCACCCTTGATTTCTAATATGAAATAACCAATATGAATAATCAGCCTAAGGTCAACCATCGCGGTCAAGTTGCGACTACTATACTTTCGAGATAAAATTATGGTAAGGGCATGACATGCCGCTTATTATCCCACACGGAATAACGGTAAGGCCGTATGCGCTTACTTTTGATATGCGCTTATTTTCGAATATGCGCTTATTTACCAGATTCTACAGTATTCTAACACGATCAGATTCATTTTCCTATTAAACAAAGAAGGCTGAAAACAGTGAATTATTATACAGAAATTCTCACTGTTCTGACGTCACAATTATTACGTCATAGCGTCAAACGACATAGCGGCGCGCTAGAAAAGAAACCAATTGAAAACGGGCAAATAGATCTATTAAATGAATGCAAGGATGTGCTTGAAAAACCTTGGTAGATCTAACGTGTTATCTAGAATCGAAATGATATATCTCATTTAGTGATTTGCTCTTGAATAAAATCATTGTTTATCGTTCAGATGCGTATCATAATAGATCTATTATTAGATCTATATCACTCGGGCTACGCCCTCATCATATAATGCCTTCGCATCTGAACTCCAAACAATGATTTAATCAGCGACAAATCACTAAATGAGATATATTATTTCTTAAACAATTCACTGTTCTGACGTCACAATTATTACGTCATAGCGTCAAACGGCATAGCGGCACGCTGGAAAAGCGGGCAAATATTTAATGAATGCCGTCAAGGATGTACTTTAAAGTCCTTGGTAATGTGTTAGAATCGAAATTATATATCTCATTTAATGATTTGCTCTTGAATAAAATCATTGTTTGTCGTTCAGATGCGTATTATTAGGCCTATAGCCTATCACTCGGGCTGCGCCCTCGTGATATAATTCTTTCGCACCTGAACTTCAAAGAATGATTTATTCAGCGACATATCACTAATTTCTTAAAAAAACCAGTATAAACACGTAGTGACAGATCGTTCTAAGCCGGTACTCCCATTTTGAGTTGTGTACATTTTGTTGTAGGCTATATTGCGTTTTTTAAGCAGGCTATAATTACGTACCACCTTTATGTCGTTTTAAGTTCTACATTTTTGGTTTATATTCCAAAAGTAAAAACAGCCGATTTACGGCGTTATATATTTTGGAATTCACGGGCTTCTGCACTTTCGAGCTTCAGCCAATGCTCTCTTTTTCTTGGCGGTTCATGCAGCACGTATTGTTAACATCGAAACAACGGTGTAAGCATTTGTCTATGATATCTCTCTAGACCACTTCTTTACTTCTTTGTTTATATAAGGAGATATGGATTGTTGAAGAGATGTATTAAACAGGTGCCATTCTTCGGTACGCAAAACTGACTCTCTGTTTCAAATAGAGCGGGTGTGGGTATTTCCGAACAGTTAAGCAATAATGTTGAATGTTCAAAAATACCCACTTATATTGCCATTTAAAAACAACTTGTTTATAGAGTGATTCCAGCTGATTTAGCGTGTATAATTCCGAACTATATAAGTAAACAGATATTGTCAGTATAGTGTATTGAAGATATTACCTATTGGACGTGTATTTCCGAACAGAGGGGGTAATTCCGAACAACATGGGGGCTAATTCCGAACAGTTCCAACTTCTTAAAAACAGAATGTTTGTTTGTTTACAATGATAAACAAAGACATTCTTTACGGTATTACTTGCATTTTTAACAAAGAAACTTTATAAAACAAAACATATAACTGGAATTTACAGAGCATCTGTATCTAAACCTAAATTTGCAGAAGCACAGCACAACATCTGTGACAACTTTCTACATGATTAATGTCCGAAACATTTAATATGGTATTAACACCCTTATACATGATGGAGTGTGCAGTGTTAAAAATGTCTTAGAATCTGTGTTTAAATTAACAGTATTTGCATTCAAAAGGAAGTTCGTCTGTATAGCCCAATAATTCATCTGCCACACATTTAGGGTGAAATCTGCATCCACAATTGGTGCATGTAGGGTTTTTTCACATGCATAGCAGTTACGTGGACCTTGTCGTGCAGGGTTGTCTTGGCACCCAAAATTTGCTTGCAACTCTTGACAAGCTCATGCTATTGCTACATGAGTCGCCGCCTCCTCTGCCAGAGTCGGATCATATTGCACATGTTTAAAACAAGCCAATATGAATGAAAGGAAGTTGAACTCATTTTACAAAGTAGTAGATTTATTTATTTGTTACTGTATCTTTTTTATATATATATTTATTTATCAACTTATTTATTTATTTATAATCTAGCTCTAGTTATTTGCTTCAAATATAGTACAAGTCTTTATATATACTTATTTTGGATAAACTGTTCCTCATACATTGATTGTTTGGAATTAGCCTCACATTAATTAACAAGTGTGTCTAATTCCGAACGGCTTCATTGATCTTTCAACGTTTTCCATAATGAGAAATGCAGTTAACTCCCTTCCCACGGGACACTTGTGATGTAAGAATTCCATCAAAACATTGTCAGCGGTAAAAACCAATACTTTTAGATCCTTACATACTACTTACATCAAAATACGAAAACAGGTAAGAACGACATGCATGCAAGCTGTCGTATAAATTCTAGTCTGTTATTTTGAAAAGGTGCACGACAAAACTTTGCATTCATTGCAATATGATATGGAATTCGTTGTTATCATGTATGTGACGCTTTGGATTAGATTGGTGCCTTTCAAGAATACGAAAATGTCATTGGAAAAATGTGTTCGGAATTACCCCCCTGTTCGGGATTACCCACACCCGCTCTACCACGATCTAGTAATACTGGTGGACATGAAGGGTCAGTTCCTTTTATTAGACGAGGTATTTCTTACATTTTCATAACTATAAAACGTTTCATGATGACTAAAAGTAGTTACTAAAACTACGCCATGCATCATCTCGCCTTAATATTACGATTATGTAACGACACCTGCATTCAGCTGTCTCACCTGTTTCTAATCTTATATAAATCACTAAATATACATTTAATATGTTCTGCATACCAAAGGTATCATCCACATTTCCGTATCTGAGCTTCACACCTGATTTTCTTCAACATTGCCTCCTCGCAAAATGTCCACCACCTTTATCTGAAATAACGAACAAACATATTATTGTGGCGTCATTTCGTTGATATGAGTTTTGGTGTCTCATCCCGAAAATTGGGTGCAGCGGCTTTATATAAACACAGAAGAAAAAGGTGGTCTAGAGAGAGAAATGAAAGTAATATCAGTTAACATGTGTCGTAAACCCGATTCATCTCCAGTCTCACCGGACGAATGCAGTTAACCACGGGCTTAACCGGATAATATTTCAAAGAGGACCTAAATTGTAGTTCCTCGCAAGACTTAGTGTCTTATTGCACTCGGATACTGGGGTTTAAAAGAATTAATTTTTTAAAGAAAAGCAAGGATTCCTTATAAAACCAGTTTCTGGTTTGTTTCAAAGTCTTTATAATAACTGGTTTTAAATGTCCATATTATTCCCAATCCAAAAAGATGTGTTAAGTCCAAAGTGTAAACTTGAAGAGCAAATAAAGAACTGATAAGCCCATATATTATAAACAAGCACAATCTGACTGGTCAATGATATTTTCCCAAATATGCAACACTTTTCTCATAAAATGCAAGAAACAGAATGGATATCACCAAACACGATACAAATAAACAAACTAGAGGAAGACTACAATTTATTACAGATAATGATTTAAAAGTACTTAAATCAAGTATCAAATAATTGACACATAAATGACACAAGTTCTCCCCAAAAATTCAATACGGCCGCAAAATTAGGTGTATACTTAGGGGTACAAGAAACGAACAAGGCTTCTGAAAATTTACAAAATTCAATATAACTAAAACATAATATTCTTGACATGACATGACATTCAAATATTTTCGATAAATCATTTACATTTGGTGAGCTCGAGCCATCTAAGAAAGTGACTAAGAAAATGTAAACAAATTTTAATAGATTTTTTTCAAGATTTCTCTAAAACTACTCGATGTCATGTCCTAAAACTTTGAAAAAATGTTAAGACATATGTTTACAACATTCTGGAGAAAGAAATGGCATGGCGCAAAATATAAAATATACATTAAAGAGCAGATGTTTATTTTTACAGCAACCATGTTCCGAGCCGGGGAAAAATATGCAACATGTGTTTGCTCATAACTTTATCAATAACAACTCCATCAACTTGAAACCTACACTAAAGTTGCGTTATAAGATGCTCTACAAGTCATTGTCCTAAAACAGTCCAAAAACAGTAAAATCACGAAGATATTCATAAAAAGCAAAATATTTTAGTCAAAAACAGGTTTACCACAACATGGCCAACATTCCAATACATTGACCAGTAGTTTCGGCAAAAGTAGTCTCCCTTGAATATACACGGATCGCGGACCCGGTAACGTTTATCGATAACAGTTTTACTATAGATTTGTATAGGAAAATATATTTCAAACATTAAAAACGTATTTTTATTGTTATTTAACAAAATTTTATAACCTCGTGAAGTAATCTTCATATTTTGCTCTTTATTTCAATATATTTTTTATCGATGTGATACAAAAACTTATTGCTTCCATTTTTGTTTGAAGTTGATGACTATGGTTTCTATGTATTTCTACATAGAAATTTTGAAAATATCGGTTATGTCAGGTTTTAAAAGGCTATAAAACATTTTCTATCAAAATGACATTATTTTATAACCTCGTGAAGTATTCTCCATTGTCTGAACATCGTCTTGGTATTTTTTATTTTAAAATTGAATAATGACAAATTGCTTCCATTTTAATTTTAAAATGAAGTAATCGCAATCTTCAGCACGCTTTTCACAAATATTTACTTGGTACGACGGCACAAGGCAATGCTTATCAATGTGTTGCATATCTGTTCGAGCATTTTATTTATTTATATATTATGATTAAAAGTAAAACTTTTTTGAATTGGCAAACTTTAAGTCACATCTTTATCCTATTGGAAAATAAATTGGTCTTAAAAAGTCCGCATTAAATTAAAAAGGCAATTAGAAGTAATTCTATGTAATTGCTTTACAAACTGTGTGCCGGTATAATTTTTGACGATATTACAATAAACTGTTCAATAATTGAAACATTTCGCGAAAATTTTGCTACATATGGGCCTAAAATATTACATACAACCATGGCTTCTTTACGTTCACTTATCACTGCGTGAACGTAAAAGTATAAATTACAAATTAATGAATGATGGTCATATTAACTGTGGTGATAATTTGATTTATTTTACCCGTGCGTTCATTTTCAGTAGAAGATGAAAAAAGGTACACTTTACGAAACTTATTATTCAAATTGAAAAAACAAAACAAAAAACAAGTATTATATTTATCAAATACAATAATCACTTTCACCTGTATATGACCTTTTTCATTATCATGATATTGGCAGAAATCATTTATGAAAACAGAGACATTTTTTATAACTTTATTATTATTCTACATTCCATAAAGGAAAATTAATTGCTACTCCACAAATCTTCATGGTCCGTGGGGACCCCTGTTGTGCAAAATTGCCCATCAGTTAGCGACTATTACATAATCGCTGATAAGCAGCAGATATGATGGGGTTTTTAGATTGGTTTATCGTGTAGGACACATCTTCACAAATGTTTTATGGTCTTACTGCGAATGTTGTGAAACTGAAGTTTTATTGTAATACAATAATTTTTGATAGCAAATAGATACTTTCGTCTAATATTGTAAAATGTAAAATAGTATATGTTTTAGACAATTATAAAATGTGTTGTTGTTTTTTAACAAATGTATGTATAATAAATATGTGCACAAAGATGACTCAAATGAAATGTTGAACTTATATAGTAGTGATCTAGGCATTTAAAAAACACACATGACACTAGAAATTGCCAAAATTTATATATGTGTTTAATTCAGTTTAGGTTGTATTGTCCAGCTGTTCGAAACTATTCTGAAACAAACTGCTTAACCGTCACCTAAATTTCTTTAATAATTTTCTACACCCATCTAAAATTTTATGCAAAAAGTATAATAAGTAAAAAAAAGTACATCTATGATCAATTTGCCGATAAATAATTTAATAAATAAATATCTGTTTTATCGTTTAAGCTATAAGAAGATATATATGGCAGAACATCTCTACTTTATGTCTCACTTGATGATTTTTATTACAGACTTATTTTGGGGGTAATTAGCATAGCCTTGGGTGTTCATCTTGTCTCCATCCGGTGTATTTGCAAAGGTCCATAAAACATCACGCGTAAAACACTTACAGTCAATATGCAGTAATTGTCAAAATCGAAATTTTCAGGGCGATAAATTAAAAAAAAAATATCTCGAGAACATAATTTTACAACATTACGCTTCACAGCAGAAAGGGGAAAAGCTTTCAAAAGGGAATTGAAAGAAAAGGAATTGTTTTGTGTGATGTTTTATGTATATCCTTTACCACTGAAAAGTGGCATTCTTTATTTTTATATTTTCGGTCCATGCATTCAACGAAACTTATAACTTCACTCAGCATATACATGACAGAAAAAACACATTACATACGCATGATAAACAAGTATTTTTACTGTAAAATCGTACATTTTACTTATTGTTTAATATAATATAATTATTTATAACTCATGGAACAATGTCGGTATCTAGCTAAGTCCATAAAATACAATTAATTACAGTAGCTTAAAGATGTGTTATGATGGACAAGAAACAGAAAGAAAACTTGAAAATCTCAATATACTGGTACTTTTTATTATATTTGTGTAATGAGAATCGTAGCAAGGTTTTTTGCGTCAGGCGTAAAAGCGAACTTCGGAGTCGCACGTATATCTTAAGGCGCATGCATGCTTTAAAAAGCCGTACCTACGTTATTCAATGCGTTATGTATGCTACGAAAAGTCGCACTTCTTTAAGTCTTTCGTAAACCGAGCGTGCACATATTTTTTTTTCACAGACATCAGTCTGAAAAGGTTACGTCCCATGTTTACTAAATGCATATAAATCAACAACGTTGAAGAATGGCGGAAGATGATGTAAGCGCATGTGTGCCGATGTTCTCCAAGAAAAAATCATTTTCTTTTTATTTTCGAAACCTCAGCTACGGCCTGTCGGATATGGGCCATGAGGTGTCATCCCGGAGTTGAAAATCTTGTTTGAAAAGAAATCAACTTGGTAAATGAGGAAGGCATAAATTGTAACACAGCACAGCGGTGCGGTGCAACGACCCGGTAAGCCTGATGAACTCGTACAAAACATGTTTGACACAGTCTTACACAATTCACTCATCCTTTATAAATCAATCAACACGTTTTTCCCGAGGCAATGCCTATGTTCAGTTCACATAGCGGGTGATTTTTATGACTACATATTGTTATTGTTGGCGCCAGCGCGGATATATTTAAAGTGACACGTCTAAAAGGTATGTACATTTTTTCTTCCTCTATTTTTTTCTCTGTTTTCTTTCTGTTTCTGTCGTTCTTCTTTTTCTCTTTTCTTCCGATACATATATTACCTATTCATTTTGTGTTTACCACATTTTTTTCCTGTGATAAAAATCGTGCAAATTCGACTGTAGTGTAAACAATGGAAACTATTTATAGAGAAATAGCTTATGCAACTGCTTTCTCAGTTCTGCGGATTGATAAAAAAGAATAATACATCAGAATTTTCATAGTTTTAATTGATTAACTCGGAGTGAAAAGCATCGGGAGAGAAACAATGATTATGTTCAAACTGATGTAGATATGATGGAATTTCCGCGTGTACATGTTCCTGTTTTCTGAAATGGACTATAACAATGGAAATAGCCAAATTATGTTTTGTGCAAATGTATTTTTAATGGGAACATTGTTGATCACGCAAACAACCTCGCACCCATGAAAAAAGTGTTTTTGGGGCGCATGGTATAGCTTCCTGCCCCAGGCCCAACCCCTATCTATCATCAAAATGTATTGTACAAAATTCGAAGAAAATTTTTATTTGAAACTTCCCTATTACTTACTGAATGAAACTTTTACAGCGTCTTTTGACAAATATCAAAAATATTTTGGTCAAATTTCGAGGGTTTTCTTATCCTAGAAGTGAAAACAGTCAGTCTAGAATCTTTTTTTGTAATTTGGTCGTGAGTTTTTCTACCGATTGCCAAGCCTTTTGTATAAGTGTTGTTCCAATGAAAACAAGTGTTTTAAAATAACTTTGATGGTTTTAATTGCAAGTGAGACATTTATGTTTAACAAAGTCTTATTTCTTTTTTAGGTTGTGTCTTTGTGGCAGAGATAAAGTGGTGTATATAAGATCATAGATGGGTCCACGTGGTTTCAGATTTCTACTGTAGGGTAAAAAGGTGCGTATGTTGTCTTACTTTCTGTGTTTGAAATTTCTAAAGGCAACACTACGATACATATTTGTTTCTTTTTTTACACACCCCTTTCTGTATTTCGTATCCTTATGCTGCGTTTACACTTAGCCACGATGTCCACGATGCCCACGATTTAAAGAAAAGCTCGGAGCTCCACGATTTATTGCACGATTTTTTTTATTTCTACGCTTTGTTACTACCTGCAGCGTTTTATTACGAAACCATCACGATTCTGATTGGGATCTACCACGATTTTTTTTTATTTCTACGCTTTGTTACTACCTGCAGCGTTTTATTACGAAACCATCACGATTCTGATTGAGATCTGCCACGATTTTTTAGTTTCTACGCTTTGTTACTACCTGCAGCGTTTTATTACGAAACCATCACGATTCTGATTGAGATCTACCACGATTTTGTTTTATTTCTACGCTTTGTTACTACCTGCAGCGTTTTATTACGAAACCATCACGATTCTGATTGAGATCTGCCACGATATTTTTATTTCTACGCTTTGTTACTACCTGCAGCGTTTTATTACGAAACCATCACGATTCTGATTGAGATCTGCCACGATTTTTTTTATTTCTACGCTTTGTTACTACCTGCAGCGTTTTATTAAGAAACCAACACGATTCTGATTGAGATCTGCCACGATTTCATCACGTTCTCTCAAGTTCTCTTACGGTTACCACAATATGGTATCACGCTTTGTCACGTTCTGCTTAGATCCCTCACGTTATCAAGTTTTGTTAAGCTCTCCTACGATTTATGGCCACTATTTGACCAAGATTGACACGTTTGAGCACGATTGGAGTATAAATAGGAGTCATTGATCATCCTCACATTCTTTTCAGAGATTCCAAAGAGGAACGAGATATGCATCAAAGAGATGAGCAAGATGCTTAATTTACAATTTTCATCATGGTATGCCTATAATAGTTACTCGTCGGCAGCAGCAACAAGGGACGGAAGTGTAAACGTAGCATTAGTAAGGTAAACGAAAATCTAGATAATGATATAAAATGAATGACCGACGTTCAACTAAATTAATATTTGACCAATATTTGATTTTTAGCTCATCTGATATTTGGGGAAAAAAATGATGAGTTATCATCACTTGATCGGCGTCGGCAATATCAGATTTCTTGGTTAAGTTTTATGTTTAGGTCAATTTTTCTCCTAAACCATCAACTCTATTGCTTTGAAATTTGTAACAGTTGTTCACCATCACAAGCTGACCCTGTTCATTAATAAACATAACTCTGCCCTGCTTTTTGCAAGAATTATGACCCTTTTGGACTTAGAAAATCATGGGTAGGACAATTTTTCTATTATACAAAAAAAAAAAAAAAAAAATCAACAAAAAAGTTGGTTGTCGAGGCGTTGCCATGGAAGTAAATACTTTAGAATAGTTTTAAAGCCCTGCTCCCGTCCTACCTTTTAACCTTGAATTGTCACTAAAAAGCATGAAAATCCTGACTATGAACAGTGGTGCCTGTCAAAATAGAGTCTATTTTATATAAAATTCTATATGAAATACCTGTGGTTATGCGTGCTAAACTGTGGCACGTGGCGGTTAACTGTTTCCTATTGTAATCATGGGTTGCATACACACAAAGGAATTTGAATAGCAGCGTAGCAGGGCTTTAAATACAAAATGAGATCAGCCGGCGCGCTTAGCTCGATAGGGAGAGCGTAGGTTTACGGATCGCCGGATCGTAACGGGGGCGTATGTTCTCCGTGACGATTTCAAATTTTGTTGAAAGACATTTTGTCTAAAATCATCCGCCCTCCACAATTGATTCATGTAGGCAAGTTTTCAGTTATTTGCGAAGAACAGGTTTGCACTAATCATAATCCAGGAACACTGGTTAGGGTAACTGAAATACTGTTGAAAAATGGCATTAAACTCATAACAAAAAAAAAAAGAAGAGAGATTTAAGCAGAGCAACATTATGTTTTCTGTTTTCTTGCTATGTAGGTTGTGTTCAAGTGACAAAAAAGTTCAAGATCAAAGAAACAGATCACGGGTGGATGTGTTTTTCAAATATGGAATATTAAATGTATGTATTTTACCACTTTTTATCTGGATTTTTAAGGCAAAACTGATTTATTTTATATTTGCTTCAGTTCTTACACATGTCTTTCTGTATTTTATACAATCAACAGTGTTACTATGGAAACGTACATCTACATTTTGATATAGGTGCTATAAATGAATGACTGATTCTGTAATATTGTTTATGGATTGCCTTCATTGATTTTGTCTTTTCGTCCGTCCAGAGCCATGTCTAGGAAATAGTTGGGAATATTTATATAAAACTCGATATACATGTTCATCACTACGAGTTTTTGCGGCCCGCCAAGTGTCAGTCAGACTTTATATTGAAATTTAAACAGACTTTAGATCATAATGTGGTTGTGTACACACAATTTCGTTCAGATTTCTTTTGTAAACTAAGAGTTATTGCCCTTTAATAGTAAAAATTTGTACATAACAAAGTTACCATTTGGTAGAATTTCTGGTCACCCCTTACCTTGATCACACCCCCTCCCCCCCCCCCCCAAAAAAAAATCCTTATTTTAGATTTTTTTACAAACGTCAAATACATGTTCACCACTATGAGATTATTGGGCCCATCAAGTTTCAGTCAGATTGCCCAAGTAACACCAGAGTTATGGCCCTTAGAAGTTGCTAGTGCTAACTGTATAGGGTACTTGCAATTTCTGCATCATAACTTTTGATATATTTGACCTAGATCTGTGAAACTTAAACAAAATTTAGAGCACTATAATGTAGTTGTGCATACACAATTTCATACGGCTTTATTTTTTGTAAACTAAGAGTTATTGCCCTTTAATTATCTAAAAATCTACATATTTGTACATAACAAACCTACTATTTGGCAGAATTTCATTAAATTTCTTTCATTTCTTTTCCCTGAACATTTATTATTAACGTGTGAAGTTGTTCACCCACACCTGGTCACCCACTTGCCTTGGTCACACCCCCTCCCCGTCCCAACACCCCTTCTCCCTACACACCCCTAAAACATTTTAGCTCCACACTATTCGGAGAATAGGGGGCTATACTACTCACCCCGGAGTCGGCGTCGGCGTGACCCTTTTTGGTTAGTCTTTCGGCAACCTTTGTTTTTCTGTCATATCTTTGTTACTATTGCTTATATCTTACTGTAACTTCACATAAACATTGTCCAGTATACAAACAATATATGAATAGGGGCTGGGCCCATTATATCCAAGGTCAAGGTCACCAAGGTCTTATATTGAGGTTATTTTTAAGGTTAAAGATTTTTGGCAACCTTTGTTTTTCTATCATAACTTTGTTACTTTTGCTTATATCTTACTGTAAGTTCTCATAAACATTATCCGGCATACGAACATAGTATATGCTGGGGCTGGGTCCATTATACCCAAGGTCAAGGTCACAAGTTATACTTGGAATTATTTTCATGTTATTTTTTTTGTACCCCCCGACAACAAAGTTGTAAGGGGGGGTATACTGGTTTCAGGTTGTCTGTCCGTCTGGCCGTCTGTCCGTCTGTCCGTAGACGCAGTCTTGTGCGCACCATCTCTCCTTATCCCCTTGACAGAATTTAATGAAACTTCACACAAGTGATCAGTACCAACAGTAGTTGTGCATGGGGCATGTTAGGTTCTTTCAGAAAAAAAAATTGCAGAGTTATGGGACTTTGTTTTTTTTGTTACTATACTATATACATTGACACAATCTTGTGCGCACCATCTCTCCTCATCCCCTTGACACAATTTAATGAAACTTCACACAAGTGATCAGTACCAACAGTAGTTGTGCATGGGGCACGTTAGGTTCTTTTAGAAAAAAAATTGCTGAGTTATTGGACTTTGTTTTTTTTGTTACTATACTATATACATTGACACAATCTTGTGCGCACCATCTCTCCTCATCCCCTTGGCACAATTTAATGAAACTTCACACAAGTGATCAGTAACAACAGTAGTTGTGCATGGGGCATGTTAGGTTCTTTCAGAAAAAAAATTTGCAGAGTTATGGGACTTTGTTTTTTTTTTTGTTACTATACTATATACATTGACACAATCTTGTGCGCACCATCTCTCCTCATCCCCTTGACACAATTTAATGAAACTTCACACAAGTGATCAGTACCAACAGTAGTTGTGCATGGGGCATGTTAGGTTCTTTCAGCGACAAAAATTGCAGTTATGGGACTTTGTTTCTTGTTACCATACTATGTACATATAGTCTGCATATGTAATCTTGTGCGTGCCTAATCTACCAAACCCTTACACACAGTTTAATGAAACTTCACACAAGTGATCAGTACCAACCCTAGTTGTGCATAGTGCATGTTACATTCTTTTAGATAAATATTCTGCATAGTTATGGGACTTTGTTTTTTGTTACTATACTGTATACATACAGTCTATATACATACAGTCCACATAATTATTATCCCCCGACGAAAGTCGGAGGGATATAGTTTTGGCGTTGTCCATCCGTCCTTCCGTCCGTCCGTCTGTCTTTCCGTCCGTCCGGAGCCATATCTAGGAAATGGTTGGGAATATTTATTTAAAACTTCATATACTTGTTCACCACAATGAGTTCTTGCGGCCCGTCAATTTTCAGACAGATTTCCCAAGTAACACCAGAGTTATGGCCCTTAGAAGTTTAGGGTACTATAGATCTATAGATATGCCAATTTCTGCATCATAACTTTTGATATATTTGACCTAGAACTATGAAACTTTAACAGAATTTAGAGTACTATAATGTGGTTGTGCACAGACAATTTTGGACGGATTTCTTTTTGTAACTTCAGAGTTATTGCCCTTTAATTGTCTAAAAATCAACATATTTGTACATAACAAACTTACCATTTGGCAGAATTTCATTAAATTTCTTTCATTCTTTTCTGTGAACATTTATTATAAACATGTGAAGTTGCGCACCCACACCTGGTCACCCACTTGCCTTGGTCACACCCCCTCCCCCTCCCCCCCCCCCCCCCCCCCCCCCCCCTCCCAAATTTTTTTTTTTATTTCTTATTTTAGATTTTTTTCAAACCTTCCAAGTTGTACCATTCCCCCACCTCACTTCTCCACCCAGTCATGCCCACCACTGATCATGCATCCTCTGCCCCCCCCCACCTCCAACTTCACCCTTTTACCTTTTTTTTTCATTTTTAATTTTCAGTCAATATTTATAATCAACATGTGAAATTTTGTTTCCTCTCCCGTTCCCCTGCACCCCCACCCCCTAAAAAATATATATATTTCCATTCCTTTTTTTTTTTAAATGTTCAAACCTTCAACATGTTAAGTTGTGACTGCACAAACCTTGCCCTCAGCCATGTTCAAGATATCTTACCTGTGTTCTCTTAAGGACATCTGATCTTTTAAGTTCAAATGTACATGTAAAACAGCAACACCTGGTGCCAAACCACTCAAAGACAATATTTCATTCCAGTTAAACTTCAAGCTCACATTTCAATTAACTGCATTTAATTTTAAAAGCTAACCTTATTACAGTAAGCATATCCCATTCAAAATAAATTCTTTAGTCAGGATCAAAGTATACATTTATTATGTACTCTTTAATTAAACATTTGTTTTCTGTTAAATTGATTTTGACTAATGAAATTAATTGCTTCTTATCAACATCCTTAAATTTTTGCCGGATATATCTTTTTGCCATTCCTCACCACAAACCCTTTCGGCGGGGGATACCAATTCATCAGATTTGCTTGTGCAATCTTGTGTGCGTCAAATTGCAATGTACTGTGTCAGTGCATGTGGGGGGTACATTCATCACCTTTAGTGATAGCTCTAGTTTCAAAAGCTTTAATAGACAAATCTTTGGTACTCTAAAAGATAATGACTTGAAATTAAAACTATTTGTTTATAATCATCATCCTAATGTGTGGTTACATACGCCATAACTCTGATTGTATTTTTGATAGAATTATGCCTCATTTGTATATATATATATTTTTTTTAATTTTTGATTTCTTGATGTAACTTAAATGCAATATAAGATAAAACTTAAATGTATCTATATCACCATCATCTGCATGTGTGATAAAAATCCCCATAACTCTGATTTGTATTTTTAACCAAATTATGCCCCTTTTATACTTAAATTCTTTTAACAAACTTCGATTTCTGGACATATCTTTGGTACTACATAAGATAATGATTTGAAACTCAAAATATATCTTTATCATCATCATCTGCATATGTTGTAACAATCCTAATGACTCTAATTTGTGTATTTGATGGAATTATGCCCCTTGGTGTATCTTCCTTTTATAGAAGAGGTCTCTTATTCAGACAAATATTCATTTTACTGTCAAATCCCCAAATGTAATTATGTAATATAACTGGCTGCCACCATTTTACAATCCGAATGAATCTTTATACTTTAATGCATTCTCTTTCTTTCTCTGCTTATCTCACTTTAAACTTATACACTCATTAGCCATGGGTGCTTATTTCACTTTTGTACCCCTTTATTGATATTGTTCTTATATATAGTTCTTTGACTAAGCGCTAAGATTTATTATATTGCTTAAAGATAATATTTCAGACAAGATCATAAACACTGCCGTACTGTACCTACAACAATATGTTTCTGTAGGAGAAGACCTCTATAAGCTGTTGTTTTCGGCTCTGATCCTTTTTCAGGCATTATCTTATGTACCATGTATCATGAATTGTAAATATTGCAATTTTGTTTGAAATAAACTATGTTTAAACTAAACTAAATCCCCAAATGGTGGAGCGCGCTGTCTTAAGGACAGCTCTTGTTTTTTCATGCCTTACTTTAGATTTTTTTTTCAAACCTTCCATGAATATTTATCAACATGCAAGTTGTACCACTCCCCCACCTCGCATTTCAATTAACTGCATTTAATTTTAAAAGCTAAGCTTATTACAGTAACATCCCATTTAAAATAAATTCTTTAGTCAGGATCAAAGTATCATACATTTATTATGTAAATTGATTTTGACTAATGAAATTATTATTAACATCCAGAATTTCTTGCCGGATATATTTTTTGCCATTCCTCACCACAAACCCTTTCGGCGGGGAATACCAATTCATTGAATTGCTTGTTTTTCTTGGCATTTTAAGTTGTGTTTTAGGGCAAAGATCAAGCACAACATACAGATCATGGACAAAGGTGTTGTAGATCTGGAGCACAAACGGTAAGCATATTTTCTATTTTTCTTTGTCTAGAATTTCTGAAAGCAACACTAGAATTAGTATTTGTTTCTGTTTTTAAGCATGCCTTCTTGTGCCGCCATGCGTGGTTGGCGCATATAGATTTGGTCTTGCCCGTCCGAGCGTCCGTCCGTCCGTCAGTCCGAAGTTCGTGACGCGCATAGTTAAAAAAGTATTTGATATAAATTGATGAAACATTGCATGAGTCTTTATCATGATATGAACTTGCGCACCTCCTATTTTTATGCTCCCAGCATCTACTGATGCGGGAGCATATAGTGATTGTCCTGTCTGTCCGTCCGTTCGTTAGTCCGTTCGTTCGTCCGTCCGTCCGTGCGAGGCTAACCAAATGGGACCGTTTAATCTAGCATCAATACCCCTTACTAGAATGACTTGATACTAATGCAGATGTAACCTGTAACCATTCCTTATCTTCAGACATCACCTGACCTGAGTTTGACCTTGACCTTGAACTTGACCTTGTGTTAGACTTAGGTTGCTTTGTATCGACAAGGATGCCATCGGACGTTTATTGAGCGCAGCTTCTTGTTCGTCTGGCTCCGCCCCCTGTTTTTAGAGTTATGACCCCTGAAAAAGTCAAAAATGCACATTTTCACCTTGTGACACTCCTAGCTCAAAAGTATTTGATATACATTCATGAAACCTTGCATGAGTCATAATCATGATATGAACTTGTGCACCTCCTATTTTTAATACCCGCCACAAGTGGTGGGGGGTTATAGGAATGGTCTCCGTCCGTCCGTCCTTCCGCCCTTCCGTCCGTCCTTCCGCCTGTCCGTAACACTTTCGTGTCCGCTCCATATTTCCTAAAGGATTTCCATAAAACTTGGGTCAATGATCACCTCATCAAGACGATGTGCAGAACCCATGAGCCAGCCTTGTTGGCTCAATGTCAAGGCTACAACTCATGCCGGCTCTAGTTCAAGGTCACAACTTAGGGTGAAACGTTTGAGCCTTCTATTTTGTATCCGCTCTATATCTCCTAAACCCCTTGAAAGATTTTCATTAAACCTGGGTCAAATGATTACTTCATCAAAGCAATGTGCAGAACTTATGAGTCAGCCATGCCGGCTCAAGATCAAGGTCACATCTGAAAGTCAAAGGTTTGAGTTTTCCATTTTGTGTCTGCTCTGTATCTCCTAAACCCTTTGAAGGATTCATATGAAACTAGGGTCAAATGATCACCTCATTAAAACCATGTGCAGAACTTATGAGGCAGCCATATCGGCTCAAGGTCAAGGTCACAACTTAGGGTGAAAGGTTTGAGCCTTCCATTTTGTGTCCACTCTGTATCTCCTAAACCCCTTGAAGGATTTTCATCAAACTTGGGTCAAATGATCACCTCATCAAGAAATGAGTCAGCCATGTCAGCTCAAGGTCAAGGTCACAACTCAATGTCAAAGGTTTGAGCTGTGTATCTCCTAAACCCCTTAAAGGATTTTCATGAAACTTGGGTCAAATGATCACTTCATCAAGACGTTGCGCAGAATTCATGAGTACGCTGTGTCAGTTCAAGGTCCAGGTCACAGCTAAAGGCCAAGTGTTTACCCTTTCACTATCCGTAGCACTGGCGGGGGATTTAGCTGTCTTCCAACTGCCTTGTTTATTTTGGTCTGCCCCCAATTTTTAGAGTTATGGCCCCTGAAATAGGCAAAAATGCCCATTTTCACCTTGTGACGTGCCTAGCTCAAAAAGTATTTCATATAAATTGATTAAATCTTATATGAGTCTTTATCATGATATGAACTTGTGCACATCTTATTTTTTGTCTAGCTCCACCCCCTAGTTTTTTAGAGTTATGGCCACTGAAATAGTCAAAAATGTACATTTTCACCTTGTGACGTACCTAGCTCAAAAAGTATTTTATATGAATTGATTAAACCTTGTATTAGTCTTTGTCATGATATGAACCTACGCACCTTCTTGTTTTTGTCTGTGTTTAGTAAGTTATATAATATTTCAGTGGTCAGACCCAGTATTGGTGTTTTATAAGTTATATAATATTTCATAATATTTCAGTGGTCAGACCCAGTATTGTTGTTTTATAAGTTATATAATACTTCAGTGATCAGACCAAGTATTGTTGTTTTGTAAGTTATATAATATTTCAGTGGTCAGACCCAGTATTGGTGTTTAGAAAGTTATATAATATTTCAGTGGTCAGACCCAGTATTGGTGTTTAGTAAGTTATATAATATTTCAGTGGTCAGACCCAGTATTGGTGTTTAGTAAGTTATATAATATTTCAGTGGTCAGACCCAGTATTGTTGTTTTATCAGTTATATAATATTTCAGTGGTCAGACCCAGTATTGGTGTTTAGTAAGTTATATAATATTTCAGTGGTCAGACCCAGTATTGGTGTTTAGTAAGTTATATAATATTTCAGTGGTCAGACCTAGTATTGGTGTTTAGTAAGTTATATAATATTTCAGTGGTCAGACCCAGTATTGGTGTTTTATATAATATTTCAGTGGTCAGACCCAGTATTGTTGTTTAGTAAGTTATATAATATTTCAGTGGTCAGACCCAGTATTGTTGTTTAGTAAGTTATATAATATTTCAGTGGTCAGACCCAGTATTGGTGTTTTATAAGTTATATAATATTTCAGTGGTCAGACCCAGTATTGGTGTTTAGTAAGTTATATAATATTTCAGTGGTCAGACCCAGTATTGTTGTTTAGTAAGTTATATAATATTTCAGTGGTCAGACCCAGTATTGGTGTTTTATAAGTTATATAATATTTCAGTGGTCAGACCCAGTATTGGTGTTTTATATAATATTTCAGTGGTCAGACCCAGTATTGGTGTTTAGTAAGTTATATAATATTTCAGTGGTCAGACCCAGTATTGGTGTTTAGTAAGTTATATAATATTTCAGTGGTCAGACCCAGTATTGTTGTTTAGTAAGTTATATAATATTTCAGTGGTCAGACCCAGTATTGGTGTTTTATAAGTTATATAATATTTCAGTGGTCAGACCCAGTATTGTTGTTTAGTAAGTTATATAATATTTCAGTGGTCAGACCCAGTATTGTTGCAGGGCCGTGTGCAGGATTTGTTTGCTGGGGGGCCCAACCTGGGGTGGGTTCGGGAGGGGTATCCCCTCCCGTTTGCGAAATTTCTTTAATATGGCACATGAATAGATGCACTTTCCTGCTACCTGAAACACCTTTAAGGATGCATGAATGTATCATATATTTAAGGAAAAGTCTACTTTTTAATCATTTCATCAAGCCTTTTCAATGTATGTATGATTGTAAAGTCACAGTGTATGGACTTATTTTTCTGTATGATACCCAGTTGAAAAAAATGTTGAAGTTTTAAGATGATTATTAAGTAGACTAGCTCCTAGACTATGATAGTTGTTTTCTTCACATTTTTATGATTTCATGTAGTGAACTGAGCCAGTCTATATACTATGTCCAATATTACAATTTTAACATAGTCCTCTTAGAAAATCTCTAAAATAGACTGGCGTTTGTCTCAATGAACATAAAAAAGAAAAAAAATCATAGAAATACCGTAATTATCAGTTTAGTGGCTAGTCTAATTATTAAGTGTATCCTATTTGCAAAATGGTCAAATGTTTTTAGATTTTCAACAAAACAAACGAAATATTATGACAATTACTATTTACTCATAGATGTCAAATGACACTGCAACTTTAATTTACAGAGAATAGATCGTATGAGAAAACTAAATAGATGTGTTATTTTATAATTCTTTGACTTAATTGTTGGGTAAAATAAACAGATAGGATAAATATTAACAATTTAATAAATTTGGGGAATGTGCCATATGTAAAAACAAAATACACCATCATAATGTTTCAATTTTCACGATTCTTTTAAGATTTATCAACTAAACCTACAATGTTCTGATCATTTTTCTAACACTTCCGAGTAAAAAATATGTAATAGAGTTTCTCCCACTACCAATCAAGTACGCTAAGCGATCAATGAAGCATGCACGATTAAACTTTTACCTGTGCCATGCCTGGGGCTAATTTCCACTACCGGACCAGGTATTTTAAAGGTCCTTTAGCTGTGTATTGCGTTCAAGAATCAAGGCCTGTGCTGGGTTTAGTACTTAGTAAATAGAGGGGCCCATAGTATAAAATCGTAACTTAGCCAGCTAGCTGGGGGGGGGGGGGGCGGGCCCCTGGCCCCCACTGGCCAGTGACTGGTTGTTTTATAAGTTATAACATTTTTCAGTGGTCAGACCCGTATTGGTATTAGTAAGTTATCTAATTTTCAGTGGTTCAGACCAGAATTATTGTTTAGTAAGTTACATATATTTCAGTGGTCGACCCAGTATTGGTGTTTTATAAGATGTATAATATTTCCGTGGTCAGAACCAGTATTATTGTTTAGTGAGTTATTTTAAATATTTTCAGTGGACGGAACATTGTATGGTGTTTTATAGTTATAAATTTTAGTGGTCAGCCCAGTATCGTTGTTAGTAAGTTAGATAACATTTCAGTGGTGTTTTATAAGTATATAATATTTCACGTGGTTCAGACAATAATGGTGTTTATAGATATATAATATTCAGTGGTCAGACCCAGTATTGTTGTTAGTAAGTTATACATTATTTCAGTGGTGTTTTGCTTAAGCATATATAGTATGTCAGTAGGTCAGACACAATATTGTTGTTTGAAAGTTATCATAATTATAGTGGTCAGACCCAGTGTTGGTGTTTCATATAATATTTCAGTGGTCAGGACACAGTAATGGTGTCTAGTAAGTTATATAATATTTCCGTGGGTAAGACCCAGAATGGTGTTTAGTAAGTTATTTAAATTTCAGTGGTCAGACCTGTATTGGTGTTTTATAAGTTATATAATATTTCCAGTTTTCAGACCAGTATTCTTGTTCAGGAAGTTTCTATAAATTTCAGTGGTCAGACCCTGTTTGGTGTTTTTATAAAGTTAGTAATAGAAGATTTTCAGTGGACAGACCAGTATTGTTGTTTTATACAGTACTAATGAAGTCAGTGGGTCAGACCAGTATGGTGTAGAGATAGAGATATATAATATTTCAGGTCGACCAGTATTTGTGTTTTATGACAGTTTATAATATTTCTAGAGGTCAGACCCAGTATTGGTGTTCTTTAGTAAGTATAGATATAATATTTCCAGTGGTCAGGACCAGTATTGGGTGTTTTATAAGTTATATAAATATATTTCAGTGGTCACACCAGTATTGTTGTTTATTAGGTATATAATATTTCAGTTGTCAGAACCAGTATAGTTGGTTTAGTAAGATTCTATAATATTTCAGTGGTAGCCGCGTATGGTGTTGATAAGTTATATAAATTTCAGTTTTCAGGACCAGTATTCTTGTTTAGTAAGTTATTAATATTTCAAGTGGTCAGACCTGTATTGGTGTTTTATAAGTTATAATAAGTGTCATGGTCAGACCCAGTATTGTTGTTTTATAAGTTCTATAATATTGGTCATGTGGGGTCAGGACCCAGTATGGTGTTTTAATCAGTTGTATAATATTTCAGAGGTAATACCCAGTACTGTTGTTTAGTAAGTTCTATAATATTTCATTGGGTCCGACACAGTATTGGTGTTTTTATCAGTTATATAATATTTCATAATATTTCAGTGGTCAGACCCAGTATTGTTGTTTTATAAAGATTGTATAAGATTTCAGTGTCAGACCTAGTATTTTAGTTGTTTTAGTAATTTATATATGTTATCAGTGGTCAGCTAATTATTGTTGTTTTTTTTTTCAGTAAGTTCTATAATATTTCAGTGGTCAGCCAGTAGTGTGTTTTATAGGTATATAATCTTTCCCCCGTGGTCCCGCCAAGTATTGTTGTTTAGTAAGTATAGATAATGTTTCAGTGGTCAGATCGGAGTATTGTGTTTGGTAAGTTATATAATAATGTCAGTGGTCCCGTCGGATGTTGCGTTTAGTAAGTTATATATGTTTCGGTTGGTCAGACCCAGTATGGTGTTTTTATAAGTTATATAAAATTTCAGTGCGTCACACCCGTATTGATGTTTTAGTGAAGTTATATAATGTTTCAAGTGGCAAGACATGTATTGTTGTTTTAGTAAGTTATATAATTTTCTGTGGTCAGTCCCAGGTATGTTGTTTAGTAAGTTATATAGTTGTTTCAGTGGAGCAGACCAGTATTGGGGTTTTTATTAAGGTTATATAAATTTCTGTGTCACACCCAGTATTGTTGTTTAGTCTGTTATATAATGTTTTTCAGGTGGTCAGACATGTATTGTTGATAGTAGTTAGTTATATATAATATTTCAGTGTTCAGACCCAGTATTGGTGTGTAGTAATTATATAATGTTTCAGTGGTCAGACCCAGTATTGTTGTTGTACTTTATATAATTTCAAGTGGTCCTCCAAGAGTATTGGTGTGTTATAGTTATATAATATTTCATTGTTCGACCCAGTATTGTTGTTTTATTAAAGTTCTGTATTATTTCAGTTGGTGTTTAGTAGTTATATTTATTTCAGTGATCATAGACCCAGTATTGTTGTGTAGTAAGTTTATATAATATTTCATTGGAGACCCCCCCAGTATTGTTGTTTAGTAATTTATATAATATTCATGGTCAGACCCTAATTTTTTGTTTTATAAGGGTTATATAATATTTCAGTGTCAGGACCCGTATTGTTGTTTAGAAGTTATATAATATGTTCAGTTGTCAGACCAGTATTGTTGTTAGTATTGTATGTAATACTTTCCGTTGGTTTAAGACCAGTATTGCTATTAGTGTTTTAGGAAGTGATAATAATATTCAGTGGTCAGACCCAGTATTGTTGTTTAGTAAGTTATATAATATTTCAGTGGTCAGACCCAGTATTGTTGTTTAGTTAGTTATATAATATTTCAGTGGTCAGACCCAGTATTGTTGTTTAGTAAGTTATATAATATTTCATAATATTTCAGTGGTCAGACCCAGTATTGGTGTTTTTATAAGTTATATAATATTTCAGTGGTCAGACCCCAGTATTGTTCGTTTAGTAAGTTATATAATGACTTAAGTGGTCAGTCGAGTATTGTAGTTTGGTAGTTAACATAATATTTCAGTGGTCCAACCCGTATGGTGTTTTATAACTGATATAATATTCAGAGAAATGGTCAGTTCCCAGTATTGTTGTTTGAGTAAGTTATATAATATTTCAGTGGTCAGACCAGTATTCGGGTTTTATAAGTTATATAAAATTTCAGTAGGTCACACCCAAGTATTGTTGTTTTAGTCAGTTATATAATGTTTCAGTGGTTCAGACATGTATTGTTGTTTAGTAAGTAATATAATATTTCAGTGGTCTCAGACCCAGTAGTGGTGTTTAGTAAGTATTAAAATGTTTCAGTGGTCAGACCAGTATTGTTGTTTATGAAAGTTATATCATATTTCAGTGGTCATACCATGTTTTGGTGTGTTATAATGTTATATAATATTTATTGTATCAGACCCAGTATTGTGTTTTTATGTTCTTTACTATTTCAGTGTGTTTAGTATGTTTATATATTTAGTGCTGCATACCCAGTATTGTTGTTTAGTAAGTTATATAATATTTCATTGGTCCGTCCAGTATTGTTGTTTAGTTAGTTATATATATTTCAGTGTAGTCAGACCCAATACTTTTGTTTTATAAGTTAATAATATTTCAGTGGTCGACCCAGTATTGTTGTTTATAAGTTTATATAATATTTCAGTGGTCAGACCAGTATTGTTGTTGTGTAAGTATTATTATAATATTCATATATTTCAGGGGTCGACCCAGTATGTGTTTAAAAGTTATATAATATTTCATTGGTCAGACCAGTATTGTTTGTTTAGTAAGTTATATAATGTTTCAGTGGTCAGGATCGAGTATTGTTGTTTTAAAAGTTCTGTAATATTTCAGTTGTTGTTTAGTATGTTATATTATATTTCAATGATCATACCCAGTATTGTTGTTTAGTAGTGTATATAACAATTTCATAGAGTCAGACCAGTATGCTTGTTAGTAAGTTATTTAATATTGCACTGGTCACGACCCCATTTTTTTTGTTTTATAAGTTATTTAATATTCAGTGGTCAAGACCCAGTATTGTTGTTTATAAGTTGTATAATATTTCAGTGGTCAGGACCAGTATGGTTGTTAGTTTGTTATGTAATACGTTCGTTGTAAGACCCAGACAGTATGGATGTTTTGAGTGATATAATATTTCAGAGGTCAGACCAGTAATGTAGTTTTATAAGTTCTATATATTTCAGTGGTAGACCCAGTATTGGTGTTTTATAATCTATATAATATTTCAGTGGTCGACCAGTATTGTAGTTTAGTTAGTTATTATAAATCTTTCAGTGGTCAGACCCAGTATTGTGTTTAGTAATGTATATAATGTTTCATAATATTTCAGTGGTCAGACCAGTATTTTTTGTTTTGTAAAGTATATATAATATTTTAGTGATAGGACCAGTATTGTTGTTAAGTAAGTTATATAATATTTCAGTTGGGTCAGACCCAGTATTGTTGATTAGTCTGTGTTATATAATATTTTCAGTGGTAAGACCAGTTTTGGTGTTTAGTAAGTTATATTATTATTTTCATTGGTGGACCCCGTATTGTTGTTTAGTAGTTTTATAATAATTTCATGGTGAGAGCAGTATTGTTGTTGTATAAGTTATTATTATTTCATTGGTGAGACCAGTATTTTGTTTAGTCAGTTATATAATTTTCAATTGGTGAGACCAATATCGTTGTATTATTAAGTTATATAATATTTCGACATGTGGTCATAGACCAGTATTCGTGTTTATTGTTATTAATATTTCACTGGTAGACCAGTATTGTTGTTTAGTAAGTTTTATAATATTTCAGTGGTCAGACGCAGTATTGTTGTTTAGTTAGTTATATAATATTTTAGTGATGAGACCAAGTATTGGTGTTAAGAAAGTTATATTATATTTCATTGGTCAGACCCAGTATTCTTGTTTAGTAAGTTATATAATATTTCACTGGTCAGACCCAATATTTTTGTTTAATAAGTTATATAATATTTCAGTGGTGAGACCCAGTATTGTTGTTTATAAGTTATATAATATTTCAGTGGTCAGACCCAGTATTGTTGTTAGTATGTTATATATACTTCAGTTGTACGACCCGTATTGGTGTTTTGTTTTAGAAGTGATAAATATTTCAGTGGTCAGACCCAGTAATGTTGTTTTAAAGTTATATAATATTTCAGTGGTCAGACCCAGTATTTGTTGTTTTATAAGTTATATAATATTCAGTGGGCGGTCCGACCCTAGTAGTATGTTGTTTAGTTGGATATATAATTATTTCAGTGGTCAGACCCAGTATTGTTGTTTAGTAAGTTATATAATATTTCATAATATTTCAGTGGTCAGACCCAGTATTTTTGTTTTGTAAGTTATATAATATTTCAGTGATCAGACCCAGTATTGTTGTTAAGTAAGTTATATAATATTTCAGTGCGGTCAGGACAGTATTGTAGTTTAGTATGTAGATTTATAATATTTCAGTGGTAAGACCAGATTGGTGTTTAGTCAGGTATGTATATTTCATTGGTGAGACCAGTTTGTTGTTTAGTAAGTTATATAATATTTCAATGGTGAGAATCCCAGTATTGTTGGTTAGTAAGTTATATATTATTTCATTGTGAGTACCCATTATTTGTGTTTAGTTAGTAGTGATACTATTTCAGTGGTCAGACCCAAATGATAGTATGTTTTATAGGTTATTTAATATTTAGTGTACAGAACCAGTTTTGGTGTTTTATAAAGTTATATAATATTTCAGTGGTCTAGACAGTATTGTGGTTTAGTAAGTTATATAATCTTTCAGTGGTCAGACGCCTATTGTTGTTTGTTAGTTATATTTTTTTTCAATATTTAGTGATCAGACCAAAGTTTTTATTGGTGTTAAGAAAGTTAGTTTAATATTTCAGACCAGTATGGTTGTTTAATAACGTTATAAAAATATTTCAGTAGTGGTCAGACCAGTATTGTTGTTTCGTAAGATATTTCAGTAGTCAGACGCAGTATTGTTGTTTAGTCAGGTTTTCTAATTTTTCTAGGGTCAGTTCTGCCAATATTTTTGTTTTATAATGTTATATATATTCCAGTGGTCCGACCAGTATTGTTGATGATAAGTTATATAATATTTCAGTGGTCTTCCAGACCCAGTAATTGTTTTTTAGTATGTTATATAATCTTTCTGTGGTAAGAACCAATATTGGTGTGTCTTTAGAAGTTATATAATTATTTCGAGGTCAGCCAAGTATTGGCTGTTTTATAAGGTTATATAATATTTCGTGGTCAGGAGACCAGTATTGTTGTTTGTAAGTTATATAATATTTCAGTTGGTCAGACCTAGTTTTGGTGTTTTTATAATATTTACATGGTAGATCCAAGTATTGTTGTTTAGGTGAAGTTATACAATATTTCAGTGGTTAAACCCAGTATGGTGTTTGTAAGTTATAAATATTTCAGTGGTCAGCACCCCAGTATTGGTGTTTTAGTCAGTTATATAAAATTAGGGGTCAGACCAGTATTGTTGGAATAGTAATTTTATAGTATTTCAGTGGTCAGACCAGTATGCTTGTTTTATAAGAATATATAATATATAATATTTTCATTGTTCAGACCAGTGTTGTTGTTTTATTAGTTTGTAATATTTCAGTCGTTGTTTAGTTTAATTTTATAATATTCATTGGTCAAACCCAGTATTGTTGTTTAGTAAAGTTATATATATTTCATATTGTCAGACCAAGTATGTTTTAGTAAATTATATAGAATATTTCAGTGGTCAGACCTAATATTGAATTGTTTAGTACGTTGTATTATATTTCAATGGCTTCGACCAGTATTGTTGTTTAGTAAGTTATATGCATATTTTATTGGTCAGACCAAGTATTATTGTTTAGTAAGTTATATAATATTTCAGTGAAAGCCTCAGACCCAATATTGTTGTTTGTAGAGTTATATAATATTCAGTGTTTCAGACGAGGTATTGTTGTGTAGTATGTTCTTTAAATATCAGTTGGTAAACCAATATTGGTGTTTAGAAGTATATACATATTTCCGTGGTCAGACCCAGTCTTGTTGTTTTAGTTAACGTTATATTATATTTCAGTGGTCAGACTGTATTGTTGTTTAGTAAGTAATGTAATATTTCATCATATTTCGTGGTCAGACCCAGTATTGTTGTTTTATAAGTTATTAATATTTCAGTGATCGGCCAGTAATATTGTTTTGTAAGTTAATATATATCTCAGTGGTCAGACCCAGTATTGTTTTTTATAATGTTTATAATATTTCAGTGGTCAGACCCAATATTTTTGTTTATATGTTATTAAATACTTAGTGGTCAGACCAGGTATTGTTGTTTATAAGTTATATAATATTTCAGAGGTAAGACCCAGTATTGTTGTTTAGTATGTTATATAAAAGTTCAGTTGTCAGACCCAGTATTGGTGTTTTATAAGTTATATAATATTTCAGTGGTCGGACCCATTATTGTTGTTTGATAAGTTATATAATATTTAAGTGGTCAGACCCAGTATTGGTCTTTAGTAAGTTATATAATTTTCATACTATTTCAGTGGTTAGACCCAGTATTGTTGTTTTATAAGTTATATAATATTTCAGTGATCAGAACTGTATTTTTGTTTAGTACGTTATATAATTTTCCAGTGGTCAGACCTAGTATTGGTGTTTTATAGTTATATAATCTTTCAGTGGATCAGACCCAGTATTCTTGTTTAGTAGTTTTAGTTATTGTTTCTGTGGTCAGACGCGTAATGTTGTTAAGTAAGTTATATAATTAATTCAGTGGGCAGACCAATATTTTTTTTAAAAGTTATATTAATATTTCGTGGAAAAGCATAGGTGTTTTATAAGTTATATAATTTCGTGGTCTGACCCAGTATTGTTGGTTAGTTATTCATATAATATTTCAGTTTTCCAGACCCAAGTTGTTGTTTAGTTACTTATATATATTTCAGTGATCAGGACCAAGGTTGGGTGTTAAGTAAGTGATATATATTTCAGACCCAGTATTGGTGTTTCATATTAAGTTATATAATATTTCAGTGGTCAGACACAGTACTGGTGTTTACTAAATTACATAATATTTTAGTGGTCAGACCCAGTATTGTTGTTTAGTAAGTTATATAATATTTCAGTGGTCAGACCCATTATTGCTGTTTTATCAGTTATAAAATATTTCATTTTTCAGACCCAGTGTTGTTGTTTTATAAGTTCTGTAATATTTCTGTCGTTGTTTAGTAATTTATATAATATTTGAGTGATCAGACACTCTATTGTTGTTTAGTAAGTTATATAATATTTCATTGGTCAGACCCAGTATTGTTGTTTGGTAAGTTATATAATATTTCAGTGGTCAGACCCAATATTGTTGTTTAGTAAGTTGTATTATATTTCAGTGATCAGACCCAGTATTGTTGTTTAGTAAGTTAAATTATATTTCATTCGTCAGACCCAATATTATTGTTTAGTAAATTATATAATATTTCAGTGGTCAGACCCAATATTGTTGTTTTATAAGTTATATAATATTTCAGTGGTCAGACCCAGTATTGTTGTTTAGTAAGATATATAATATTTCAGTGGTCAGACCCAGTATTGTTGTTTAGTAAGTTATGTAATATTTCATCATATTTCAGTGGTCAGACCCAGTATTGTTGTTTTATAAGTTATATAATATTTCAGTGATTAGACCCAGTATTATTGTTTTGTAAGTTATATAATATTTCAGTGGTCAGACCCAGTATTGTTGTTAAGTAAGTTATCTAATATTTCAGTGGTCAGGGACGTCTTTTTTGTTTGATATGTTAAAAATATTTCAGGGTCAGACCAGTATTGTTGTTTATAAGTTATTAATATTTCAGAGGTGACAGACCCAGTTTGTTGTTTAGTATGTTATTTAATAGTTCATTGGTCAGACCCAGTATTGGTGTTTTATAATCTGATATAATATTTCAGTGTCGGTCAGTAACCCATTATTGAATGTTTGATAAGTTAATAATATTTCAGTGGATACAGGAACCAAGTATTTGTCTTTGAGGTAAGTTATATAACATTTCCATTATTTCAGTGGTTAGACGCAGTATTGTTGTTTTATAAGTTATATAAATTTTCAGTGATCAGACCGTATTGTTGTTTAGTAAGTTAATCTAATATTCCAGTGGGTCAGACCCAGTTATTGTGTTTTATAAGATTACATAATATTTCAGTGGTCTGACCAGTATTCTTGTTAATAGAAGTTATTATAATGTTTCAGTGGTCAGACGCCGTATTGTTGGTTAAGTAAGTTATATAATATTTCCGTGGGCAGATCCATATTTTTGTTTTAAAGTGATTTTATAGAATTCACGTGTCAGATCCAGCATTGGTGATTTATAAGGTTATATAATATTTCCAGTCATCGACCCGTATTGTTGCTTTAGCAATTTAATAATGTTTCAGTTTTCAGACCCAATAATGTTGTTTAGGTAGTTATATAATATTTTCAGTGATCAGGACCAAAGTAGTGTGTTAAGTAAGTTTTATTATCTTTCAGACCCAGTATTGGTGTTTAATAAGTTATATTAATATTTCAGTGGTCTGACCCAGTATTGTGTTTAGTAAATTACATATTATTTTTGTGGTCAGACCAGTATTTTCTGTTTTCTTTATATAATATTTCGAGGTCAGACCAGTATTGTTGTTCTAGTAGTTATATAATATTTCAGTTGTCAGACCCAGTATTGTGTTTTTATAAGTTATAAAATTATATTTCGTGGACATAACCAGTATTGTTGTTTTTATAAGTTATATGATATTTCAATGGTTGTTTAGTAAGTGATATATTTATTTCATTGGTCAACCCAGATAGTATTGTTGTTTAGTAAGTATATATAATATTTCAGTGACAGACCCAGTATTGTGGTTTGAGTAAGTTATATAATTTTTCGGTGGTCAGACCAGTATTTTGTTGGAGTAACTTATATATATTTCATGTGGTCAGACCAATTAATTGTTGTTTTATAAGTTATCTTGATTCTTTCAGTGTTCAGACCCATATTGTTGCTTAATAAGGTTATATCATATTTCAGTGGTCAGACCCAGTTTTGGTGTTTAGTAATTTATATAATATTTCAGTGGTCAGACTAGTATGTTGTTTAGTAAGTCGTATAATTTTCAGTTGGTCAGACCCAGTATGGTTGGTTAGTAAGTTTATAATATTTCAGTGGTTCAGAACCCAATATTGTTCCTTTTATTAGTTTATTTAATATTTCAGTGTTCAAACCAAGTATTGGTGATTGTACGTTTTATAATATTTGTGTTGGTGAGACCCGTATTGTTGTTTAGCATGTTATATAATATTTCTGTGGTCAGACCAGTATTGGTGGTTTAATCAGTTATATAATATAGTCATAATATTTCATTGTTCAGACCAGTATTGGTTGTTTTATTCAGGAGTATATAAAGATTCATGTGGTCAGACCCAGTATTGTTTTTTAGTTAGGTTATATAATATTTCAGTGGTTCAGGAACCAGTATTGTTGTTGAGTAGTTATGTAATATTTATTAATATTTCAGTGGTCAGGACCAGTATTTTTGTTTTGTAAGTTATCTAATATTCAGTGATCAGGTCCCTTATTGTTGTTAAGTAAGTTATATAAATCGCTTTTCAGAGGTCAGACCCAGTATTGTTGTTTTAGTATGTTATATAATATTACAGTGGTAAGACCCAGTTTTTATTGTGATTTCGTAAGTTATGTAATATTGTCATTGGTGAGACCCAGTATGTTGTTGTTTAGTAAGTTATATATTATTTCATTGGTGAGGACCAGTATTTTTTGTTTAGTAAAGATAATATAATATTTCAGTGGTTCAGACCCAATATTGTTTGTTTTATAAAGTTATATAATATTTTCAGTGTCAGAGCCCATGTATTGGTGTTTTATAAGTATATGATATTTCAGTGGTCAGAACAGTATTGTTGTGTAGTAAGTTATATTAATATTTCAGTGGTCCGGACGCATATTGTGTTTAGTTAGTTATATAATATTTCTCAGTGATTCAGACCAAATATGGTGTTAAGAAAACGTTTATATAATAATTCAGACCCGTTAGATGTATTGGTGTTTACTAACTTATATATATTTCAGTGGTCAAGGACAGTATTTGTGTTTAGTAATTACATAATATTTTGTGGTCAGACCCGTATTTTCTGTTTTGAGTGCGGTTATATAATATTTCCCCAGTGGTGCCCCCAGTATTGTTGTTTAGTAAGTTCTATAATATTTATTGGTCAGACCAGTATTGGTGTTTTATAAGTTATCAAATATTTTAGTGGTCAGACCCAGTATTGTTGTTATCAGACCCAGTATTGGTGTTTTATAAGTTATCAAATATATTAGTGGTCAGACCTCAGTATTGTGTTTTATATGTTATTTATGATATTTCAATGGTTGTTTAGTAAGTTATATATTGCTTATGTGGTCAGGACAGTATTGTTGTTTAGTTAGTTATCTATATTCGTCAGTTGTCAGACCCAGTATTTTGTTGTTAGTAAGTTATATAATTTTTCGGTGGTCAGACCCAGTATTGTATTGTTTAGTAACTTATATATTAGTTAGTGGGCAGACCCAATTTTGTTGTTTATAAGTTATATAAATTTCAGTGGTCAGACCGAATATTGTTGCTTTATAAGTTGATGTAATATTTCCAGTTGTCAGACCCAGCAGTTTTTGGTGTTTAGTAATTTATATAATATTTCAGTGGTCAGTCCTAGTATTGTTGTTTAGTAAGTCATATAGTATTTCAGTGGTCAGACCCAGTATTGTTGTTAGTAGTTATAGATATTTCAGTGGTCAGACCATTTGTTTCCTTTATATGTTATATATTATTGCAGTGTAGTGTCAAACAGTATGGTGTTTAGTACGCAAAAAAAAAAAACACCCCTTATATAATATTTCTGTGGTGAGACCCAGTATTGTTGTTTAGCATGTTATATAATATTTCAGTGGTCAGACTCAGTATTGGTGTTTAATCAGTTATATAATATTTCATAATATTTCATTGTTCAGACCCAGTATTGTTGTTTTATCAGTTATATTAATATTTCAGTGCAGTCAGACACAGTATTGTTGTTTAGATAGTTATGATATTATTTCAGTGGTCAGACCCGTATTGTTGTTTTAGTAAGTTATATAAATATTCATAATATTACAGTGGTCAGGGACCCAGTATTTTTGTTTTGTAAGTTATATAATATGAGTGATCAGACCAGTATTGTTGTTAAGTAAGTTATATAATATTTCAGTGGTCAGACCCAGTATTGGTGGTTTAGTGTGTTGTATAATATTTCAGTGTAAGACCAGTATTATTGTTTAGTCTAAGTTATATAATATGTTCATTGGTTGAGGACCCAGTATTGTTGTTTAGTAAGTTATAGTTATTTCGATACTTGGTCAGCTGACCCTAGGTATTGTTTGTTTAGTAAAGTTATATAATATTTCAGTGGTCAGACCCAATATTGTTGTTTTATAAGTTATTAATATAATATATTCAGTGGTTCAGACCAGTATTGGTGTTAATAAGTTATATAATATTTCAGTGGTCGACACAAGGATTGTTGTTTAGTAAGTTATATATTATTTCAGTGGTCAGACGCAATATGATTGTTTATTTAGTTATTATAATATTTCAGTGATCAGACCAAATAATGGTAGTTAAGAAAGTTGTATTATATTCATACCCAGTATTGTTGTTTAATAAGTATATAAATAGTTCAGTGGTCGACCAGTATTTGTAGTTTAGTAAATTACATATATTTTTGTGGCACACCCAGTAGTATTCTGATTTTCTGTTCTAGTAATATTTCAGTGGCAGACCCAGTATTGTTGTTTAGTAAGTTATATAATATTTCAGTGGTCAGACCCAGTATGGTGTTTTATAAGTTATAAAATATTTAGTGGGCAGACCCAGTATTGTTGTTGTATAAGTTATTTGATATTTCAAAGGTTGTTTGTAAGTTTATATTATGTCCGTGGTCAGGGACCAGAATATTGTTGTTGTTAGTAAGTTATATAATATTTCAGTGTCCAGACCAGTCATTGTGTTAGGAAGTTAATATAATTTTTCGGTGGGTCAGCCAGTATGTTGTTTTAAATAAACTTATATAATATTTCAGTTGTCAGACCCAATATAGGTTGTTTTATAAGTTATATAATAAATTTCAGTGGTCGACCCACCCAATATTGTTGCTTTATAAGGTTGTATATAAGTATTTCAGGTGGTCAGAACCGTTTTGGTGTTTAGTACTTTATATAATATTTCAGTGGTCAGTCTAGTATGTTGTTTAGTAGGTATATAATAGTTTCAGTGGCAGACCCAGTTAGTGTTGTCTAGTTAGTTTTATATATTTCAGTGGTCAGACCCAATATTGTTCCTTTATAAGTTATATAATATTTCAGTGTTCAAACCCAGTATTGGTGTTTAGTACGTTATATAATATTTCTGTGGTGAGACCCAGTATTGTTGCTTAGCATAGTTATATAATATTTCATGGTCAGACCCAGTATTGGCTGTTTAATCAGTTATATATTATTTCATAATATTTCATTGTTCAAACCCAGTATGTTTGTTTTATCAGTAATATTTTCTTTTTCTGTGGTCAGACCCAGTATGTGTTAGTTAGTTATATAATATTGCAGTGGTCAGACCCAGTAGTGTTGTTTAGTAAGTTATATTATTTTACATAATATTTCAGTGGTCAGACCAGTATTTTTGTTTTGTAAGTTATATAATATTTCAGGTGGTCAGACCCGTAATTGTCTGTTGAAGTAAGTTATATAATATTCAGGTGGAGTAGAACCTCGTATTGTTGTTTAGTATGTTAGATAATATTTTCAGTGGTAAGCCCCAGTAGTATTGTTGTTTTAGTAAGTTATATAATATTTCATTGGTGAGACCCAGTATGTTGTTTAGTATGTTATTTATTGTTTCAGTGGTGAGACCAGTATTTTTGTTTAGTAAGTTATATAATATTCAGTGGTAGACCCATAATGTTGTATTATAAGTTATATAATATTTCAGTCGGTCAGACCAAGTATTGGTGTTTTGTAAGTTATTATAGTATTTCAGTGGTCAGACACAGTATTGATGTTAGTAAGTTATATAATATTTCAGTGGTTCAGACGCATTTATTGTTGAGTTAGTTATAAATATTTCAGTGATCAGACAAGTTTTCTGGTGTTAAGAAACGTTATTTTATATTTCAGACCTGTGTGATTGTTGTTTAATTGTTATATAATATGTCCAGTAGTCAGGACCCAGTATGGTGTTTTGTAAGTTTACATGCATAATGTTTAGTGGTTAGATACCTGTATTTTCTTTTAATCAGTTATAAAATATTTCAGTGGTCAGACCCGTATTGCTGTTTAGTAGAAATTATATCATATTTGCAGTGGTCAGACCAGTATTGGTGTTTTATAAGTTATAAAATATTTCAGTGGTCCAGTACAGTATTGTTGTTTTATAAGTTATATGATATTTCACTGGTTCTTTAGTAAGTTATGTAATATTTCAGTGGTCTTATCAAGTATTGTTGTTTAGTTGTTATATAATTTTCAAGGTGGTCAGACCATGTATTGTTGTTTAGTATAGTTATATTATATTTTCTGTGGGGCCAGACCCAGTATTGTTGTTAGTAAGTTAATAATAGAATTTCAGTGGCCAGACCCAGTATTTCTGTTGAGTAAGTTCTTAATATAGTTTCAGTGCAGTCCCAATGTTGTTATTTTTAACTTATATAATATTTCGTGGTCAGCTGGATCCAAGTAATTGGTGTTGTGTAGGTTATATAAAATTTCCAGTGGTGAGACCCCAGTTTGTTGTTTTGTAAGTTATATGAGTATTTCATGGATCAGACCCAGTATGGGTTTTATAAGTTATATAATATGTCATTGTCAGACCAGTTTGGTGTTTTATAGTTCTGTAATATTTCAGTTGTTGGTTAGTAAGTTATAATATATTTCAGTGATCAGACACAGTATGGTTGTTAGTAAGGGAATATAATATTTAATTGGTCTGAACCAGTATTTGTGTTTAGAAGTTGTATAATATTTCAGTGGTCAGACCCGTATTGGTGTTTAGTAAGTTATATATATATTTCATTGGAGTGAGACCCAGTATTGTTATTTAGAGTAAATTATATAATATTTTATTGGTCAGACCCCAATTGTTTGTTGTTTTATAAGTTATATAATATTTTCAGTGATCAGACCCCTGTAGTAATTTTGTTTTAATTAGATATATAATATATCAGTGTGTAGACCCAGTATTGTTGTTTAGTATGTTATATATATTTCGTGGTTAAGACCCAGTTTTGATGTATTAGAAGTTATATATATTTCGGTGGTCGACCCGTGTTTATAAAAGTTATTATAAAGTTTCAATGGTTTAGAACAGTTTTGTTGTTCAGTAAGTTATTAAATTTATGTGGTTTCAGCGCAGTTTTGGTGTTTTATAAGTTATATAATATTTCTGTGGTGAGAACTATTATTGTTGTTTAGTAATTTATATAATGTTTCATTGGTCAGACCCAGTATTGTTGTTTAGTAGTTATATAATATTTTGTGGTCAAACCCAGATTGGTGTTTTATAAGCTTAGATATATTGCAATGGTCAGCACTCAGTTTTGGGGTTTAGTAAGTTATATTAATATTTTAGTGGTCCAGACCACAGTGTTGTGGTTTAGTAGTTATATCTATTTCAGTGGGTCAGACCCAGTATTGTTGTTTAGTAAGTTATATAATATTTCAGCGGTCAGACCAAGTATTTGTGTTTAGTAAGTTATGTAATATTTCAGTTGCCAGATCCAGTATTGGTCTTTTATAAGTTATAATATATTTTAGTGGTCACACCCAATATTGTTGATTTGTAAGTTATTTAATATTTTAGTGGTCAGACCAAGTATTGGTGTTTTATCATCAGACATAGTATTGGTGTTTTATATAATATCTAACTGGTCAGACCCAGTATTGTTGTTTAGAAAGTTATATAATACTTCAGTGGTCAGAGCAAGTACTGGTGTTAAGTAAGTTATAAAATATTTCAGTGGTCTGACCCGGTATTGTTGTTAAGTAAGTTATATAATATTTCAGTGGTCAGACCCAGTATTGGTATTTTATAAGTTATATAATATTTCATTGTTCGACCAGGTTATTTTTGGTAGATTATAAGTTCTGTAATATTTCAGTTGTTGTTACAAGATTGTATTATATTTCAGTTTCAGACCCAGTATTGTTGTTTAGTAGTTATATATATTATCATTGGTGAGACCCAGTTTTATTTTTTAATAAGTTATATAATATTTCAGTGGTCAGCCCCCAGTATTGGTCTTTTATAATTTAAAAATTTTTCGTGGTCAACCCAATATTGTTGATTAGTGTTAAAATTTCAGTGGCCGCCCCTTATTGGTGTTTTGTAATTTTTAAAAAATTTTTCAGTGGTAGACCCAATATTGTTGTTTAGTTGTTATAAAAATTTTGGTTTTAAAGTAAGTTTATTATTTTAAACCCCGTTTGTGTTTTTATAATTTTATATAATATTTCAGTGGTCAGTCCCAGTTAGGTGTTTTGTAAGTTCATAATATTTAGGGTCAGCCCCGTTTGTTTTTATCAGTTTAAAATTTCACTGGTGAACCAAATTTGGGTTTTTAGTCAATTATAATATTTCAGTGGTCAGCCCCAGTTTTGGTGTTTTAAAAAGTTTTTAAAAATATTTCTGGTCAGACCAGTATTGTTTTTTTAAAAGTTATATTTTTAATTTCACTGGTTTTTTAGTAAGTTATCATATTTCAGTGGTCACCCATTTGTTGTTGTTTAGTAAGTTTTTTAAAATATTTCAGGTCGTCATACCCGTATTGTTGTTTAGAAATTATAATTTTTCTGTGGTCAGCCCCAGTTTTGGGTGTTTTATCGTTGTAATATTTCGGGGCCCAGAACAGATTTTTTTTTGTAGTTGTATAATATTTCAGTGGTGGGCCCCAGTTTTTTTGTTTTTTTGTTATTAATTTTTTCGTATCAAACCCGTATTTGTTTTATAGTTTATAATATTTCAGTGGTCAGACCCGTACTGGTGTTTAGTAAGTTATATAAATTTTCAGTGGTCAGCCCCTTTTGTTGTTTTAAGTTGTATAATTTTCAGTGGTCAGACCCATTTTGGTTTTTTATACCTTGTATTATTTTTCAGTGGCCAGCCCCAAAAAAGTTTTTTTTAAAAGTTGTATAATTTTTCAGTGGTCAGACCCAGTTTTGTTGTTTATCTTTTATAATATTTCAGTGGGAACCCAGATTGGTGTTTTATAAGTTATAATAAGTTTTCATGGTCGAGCCATTGGTGTTTATAAGTTATATAATTTTTTAGTGGTCAGACCCAGTATTGGTGTTTGAAAGTTTATAATATTAGGGGTCGCCCCCAGTATTTTTTTTGTAATTTATAATTTTCTTTGGTCGCCCCAGTTTGGTGTTTTATCAGTTATAAATATTTCGTGGTCAGACCCAATTGTTTTTAGTAAGTTATAAAAATTTTACATTTGTCAGACCAGAATTGGTTTTTTATAAGATATAAAATATTTCAGTGGGAGCCCCCCCGAAAAATATTGTTTAGAAAATTTATATTATATTTCAGTGTCGGCCTAGTATTGGTTTTTTTAAAATATTTTAACGGCGACCCAGTTTTGTTGTTTATAATTAATAATATTTCAGTGGAAGCCCCGTATTGGTGTTTAGAAAGTTTTAAATTTTTCTTTGGCAGACCAGTATTGGGTTTGAAAGTTTTTTAAAATATTTTGGTCGACCCAGTTTTGGTGTTTAGAAAGTTATATAATTTTCAGTGGGTGAAACCCAGTTTTGTTGTTTAGTAAGTTATATATTTTTCATGGTCAGACCCGTATTGCTTTAGAAATTTTTCAAATTTTTCAGGGGTCAGACCCAGTATTGTTTTTTGAATTATAAAATTTTTTAAAATATTTCAGGGGTCGCCCCCAGTTTTTTGTTTAAAAAATTATATAATATTCAGTGATCAGACCCAGTGTTGGTGTTTAGCATGTTATTAATTTTCATGGTAAGGCGCAGTAGGGGGTTTTTTAGAATTATAATTTTCAGGATCAGACCCCAGTATTTTTGTTTAGTAAGTTATTAATTTTCAAATGGTAAACCTGTATTGTTTTTTTAGAAGTTTATAATTTTTCAGTGTCGCCCCAGTATTGTGTTTAGTAAGTTATAAAATTTTGCTGGTCAACCCAGTATTGGTGTTTAAAGTTTTAAATATTTCATAATATTTTTTTTGGTCAAACCCAGTTTGTTTTTTATATGTTTAAATTTTTCAGTGGTCGCCGTATTGTTTTTAGTTAGTTTAAATTTTTCGTGGCAACGCAATTGTTGTTTAGAAAGTTATTAATATTTCAAAATATTTCTGTGGTCGCCCCCATTTTGTTTCTTTTAATTAGAAAAATTTTTCATGGTCAGCCCCAGTATTGGTTTGTTAGTTATAAATTTCGTCGTCAGCCCCAGTAATGGTGTTTTTAAGTTTATAATATTCATTGTTCGACCCGTATTTTTTTTTTAAGTTCTTAATGTTTCAATGTTTAGTAATTTTTATTTATATTTAGTGATCAGCCCCCAGTATTTTTTTGTTTTAAAGTTATATAATTTTCAGGGTCAACACAGTTTGGGGTTTTTTTAAAAATTTATAATATTTCAGTGGTCAGCCCTTATTGTTTTTAAAAGTAAAGTTATAAACATTTCTGTGGTCGCCCCAATATTTTTGTTTCGTTGTTTTAAAATATTTCAGTGGTCAACCAAGTTTGGGTTTTAAGAAAGTTATATTATTTTTCAGACCCAGTTTCTTGTTTAATAGTTTATTTTTTCGTGGTCGACCCAGTATTGGTTTTTATAATTTACATAATATTTTAGTGGTCACCCAGTATTGTTCTTTTTTTTTAGTTAAAAATTTCGTGGTCGACCCAAATTGTTTTTAGTTATTTATAATATTTCAGTGCAACCCATTTTTGGTTTTTTAAAGTTATAAAATTTTTTCATGGCAGACCCGTATTGTTGTTTTAAAGTTTAATATATTTCACTGGTTTTTATTAAGTTAAAAATATTTCATTGGCAGCCCCGTATTTGTTTTTTGTAATTATGTAATATTTCTTTGTCAGACCCAAATTTTGTTGTTTTATAATTTATATAATTTTTTCATGGTCAGACCCAGTATTGTTGTTTAGTTTTTTAAAATTTTGGGGTCAGCCCAAGTATTGTTTTTCGGTTATAATATATTTCAGTGGTCACCAATTTGGTTTTTTAAGTTATATAATATTCAAAATATTTAGTTGTCAGACCCAGTATTGTTGTTTTATGGTTATAAAAATTTGTGGTCAGACCCAGTTTGCTGTTTAGAAAAGTTATTAAATTTCAGTGGTCAGCCCCGTATTGTTGTTTAGTAAGTTATATAATTTTCAAAATATTTCAGTGGTCAACCCCCGTATTTGTTGTTTTATAAATTTTAATACTTCAGTGACAGACCCGTTTTGGTGTTTAAAGTTATATAATATTATGGTGCCCCATATTGTTTTTATTTGTTTATATAATTTTTTCAGTGGAAAGGGCCCCAGATTGGTGTTTTAGAATTTTTAAAATATTTAGTGATCAGACCCGTATTTTTGTTTGAAGTTTATAATTTTCAGTGGAAAAGCCCCCATTTTTTTGGTTTTTTTAAAGTTTTTTTTCCCCGTGATAAACCCAGTTTGTTTTTAGAAATTTTAATAATATTTCAGTGGTCAGACCCAGTATGGTGTTTTATATGTTATATAATTTTTCTTAATTTTCTATGGTCAAACCCGATTGGGGGTTTTTATAAGATATAATATTTCAGTGGTCAGCCCCGTATTGTTGTTTAGTTAGTTAAAAAATTTTTCAGGGGGTCACCCCCGTTTTGTTTAGTAAGTTAATAATTTTTTCATATTTTTCTGTGGTCAAAAACCAGTTTTGTTTTTTAAAGTTTATAATAAAAACTTTAAAAATTTTAAGATATCTGGAAATAAATCTATTTTTCTTAAGAAGTTTTAAGACTTAATTCTGAAAAGTTTAACTATATATTAGGGAAAATATTTGAGAATTGCTGTTTTTCTTATGTGAAAAGAAAAGCGTTGTAACGTTTTCTCAAGGTAAACTGTCTCGATTAAAAAAAAATTATTTTTGAAGTCTAATTCACTTATTCCCTATAGCGTTTTTGTTTTCGACAAAATATTTTAGACAAAAAACAATCTTTAGTTTTAAAAAAAACTTAAATTTGGAAAAAAGTTATTTTTACCAATCTGGAGCCCTTAAAATACATATTTAAAAAATACTTGGGAAAATTGGGGAATTTTATAGTTCCCTTTTTTAAACAAACCCCGTTTATCTTTCAAAATAATTTGAAAAAATTAATGAACATCCAACCAAAAATGTGACATCTTGCGAAGAAACATTTTTTGTCCATAATTTCACCTCTTGACCTAGTTTTTAATCAAACATAACCCAATTTCAAAGTTGACATAGATATAATCAAGATAAACATTGTGACCAGGCTTGATGAAGATACGACCAAAAATATTACATTTAGCATGGTAACAAGGTTTTATCATTAATTGAACTTGTAAACTAGGTTTGACCCAACTTGACCCAGTTTCGAACTTGACCTAGATATCACCAAAATATTTATTGTGTTGAAGATCTGATCAAAAATGCTACTACTAGAGTGGTACCAAGGAAATGTTGACGCACACACGGACAGACGGATGCTCAAACGGACGACGGACGAAAGGAGATCACAAACTGACCTTGTCACTCTGTTACAGTTGAGCTTAAAAGCTCGTCTGAACATGACCCCCTACGGCCGGTCATCATACGCGCGGAAAGCTTGGAGATGACTTCAGTAAGACTAGGTATTTGCGTTCACCCACGTGGCTGTAGGCTAAGATGCACATCATTTACCTCGGCAATAAAACTTCAGAGTGCAAGCGGCCTAAATCTGAGAGCCATCGGTGCTTTTAATTGTGCATTGGCAAAACTCGTTAAGTTGCGTAAGTTTTCATTCATTGTACAAGAATCGGCATTAACACTTAAATAACCACCAAGAATTATAAAAACGACTATCGTCGAGAGATTCTCTGTAAGCATTTTAGAAAACCAAACTTAAGGGGACGCATACTTTGAAATTAGAAAAAAGTGGGTGGGGTATGATAAAATTTACCTGCAAAAAAGTACAAGGTTTTGGTACATGAAATGGATACTGTTTCAACTGTTATAAGTACACAAAGGATTGCTCACTAAATTAAAAATGAGAAAAACTGAAACAAGAAAGTTATTGTTGAATTACATAAGACTTATTGTGTACATTCAAAGTCAACAATTAATACTTTTTTGTGCGAAAATAATAGTGCTTCACCTTGTCCAAACATTTATCAATCTCCTACAGATTCTAATTTAAAGAAAGAATGTGAAATAAGTTCACTGTCTTGCTTTTCAATTTGCATATGTAAGCTAAAATACATTATTTAGTTTGTTTACAAAGTAGTGCATAAGAAAAGATACGGTGGTCAAGGAATGCCACATTCCAAAACTAAAAGAGTATATTCCCCTTAATACATTAAACATTTATCATTACAGAAGTCTAAAGGCTTACAATAAGGGCCTAGAAATGTTGCCATTATTAATTTTTAACTTGGTATTCATGAAATACAATGCACTTAAATATCAAAACACATTCAACAAACTTTTGAAAATGTATTGTCTTAAAAATCCCTAAAATAAGGTATGAAATTTGGTTGAGAGGTCCAATCAATGTGTATATGTGCAAAAGTAACATTCTAATATTGTTCACAAAACTTACTAATACACAGCAGGAATGTCAATGATCAAAACTGGACGAATATACAGTTATTCTCACTTTAATGTCATTTATAATTTGTCCTTGAATTCTCCACCATACTTTTCTTAACTCTGTTTGCACGAGTTACACGAGAATGCTGTCATTCACGTAAAAAAACGGGGTCAAATAAGTTGTAAATGCAATATTATCTAAACGTAATTAATGGATTATGCAGTTCAAGATGAACTTTATCTCATAACGTTACGAACATGTATAATGTTGTAACAACAACTATACTTACACTGATTTAAGTAGCAGTCGGTTTATAAGTGACTTTAATACATATGTAACTATATATATAGTAACAAAATTGAATGTGTTTTCAGCAGGTTATTGCTTTCACGTACTGATTATCACTTATCGGCCCGGGCCGAAAACTCATAATCATAATCCGCCTGGTGAACACGTGCGCGTGAAACCAATAGCTACATAAAACGTCATCATAGACGTCATAATTATCTGTCACTGGTCTACACGTTAAACCGTTGTTTATCGCAGAATTATAATGTTTGGCTTAAGATTAGTAATAAAACAGGACATGCACATATTTACTTTGGAGCCAGTTCCGAGTTTCAACAGTGTTCGAGTATACGTTGTAAAACAGCACGATTCGCACCAATTTCGACGAAGTAACAGGTTTCTTCTCAGTGAAAATGCTATGACTGCTTTTCATAAACATAGATCTAGACAGATCTATCCAGCTATTGTTAATAAAATTGCAGTTTTTGTTTTGTTTTTTTTTTCATGAACTGGCTCGAAGTATGTGTTGTTCCACATTTTTAGAATGGCGATTTGATGAGTTTGATAGATAGAGTCTACATTACGAATTTACTTTTAGCTCCTGACCGACAAGAAATTCTGTCTAAATGCTCAAGAGTAGGCTGTAGTACACTCACTTATGGCCCCAAATTGCTTCCGGCTACGAACAAACACATTTTTTTGAGACAAGAGTACCCCAAACTATTTAGCCATTGAAATCTAGCGACAGGAGTTGTAATTCTACCTTCCTTGAGTAGTGCAACAAAACATATGTATTAAAGACATTAATACACGCAAGAACCTGGCCGGGAGGTGATAATCGGTCCGAAATTCATAATGGCCCTCGGGCTAAAGCCCTCGGGCCATTATTCATTTTCCGGGCCGATTATCACCTCCCGGCCCGGCTCTGTCGTGTATTAACCTCTAATTATTGATTCATTTTGTGTTTTGTTATTGTTGTAAAAACCATGTAAACGAACTAAAATTAACCACCTTTTGAAGATGAATTTCAAGTGATCGACATTATGCATTTAACCCCCCTGACCTGTGTAGCATCTTAGATATCTGTTCTAAGGTATTCATTGTGTAGAATGTCATGTTATGCCCTTGCAATGCTAATCCCACTCTGATTTTTTTGTTTACATTTTTTATCAATGAGAAATATGGCGTCCATCCCGAGCTGAAATGACGTGGCGTTAAATTTTTACATGTTTAAGCAAACCTGGTGTGTTAGAAAGAAAATTTCATCCCTTCAACATTATTTGGAACACTGTTATTGTAAAAAACCTGTTTTTTCCTTATACAAAAGCTTAATATTTTGTGTTGAATGTACTTTCACAAAGACCTCTGTTTTCCTATTACATTCATAGTACCACATCCTTATCCACAAAATACTGAATAATACAGGTGTCCATCAGTATTATATCAGTTTAGGAATATGTTTTTTATTTTCCCACTATCGATTTCTTGAATATGCACCCCTTCTGCATTTCTGTATGAATTGTGAATGTAGCAATATGCGTCCCCTTAATAAAACTACCATATATGGACGTACAGTTTGACTTCAAACTCATATGTCATAATATTTTTGTATAGGTTGAAGCGTTGTATTTTCAGCTGTGATCTACTCATGGCTTTGGCTGTTAAATAGTTATGACTTCTCTGACTTTGTTTGATTTCATACCAAACAAAAATGCCTACTGATGACCTTAAGGTAGCTATCAATAAGTTTGTTTTACCAACGATGAAAACTTACAAAAATGTTTATATCTTTAAAACTACTTGCAATAAGTGTATATGAGTATACATTTTCTGTAAGGTCTTGAAAAGCCCTTTTACATGGTGTTATTGAGAATATACCTAAATTATTGAACGAAAAATGTTGGTCAACCAGTTATTTTTGAACGGGCCTTGAAATTTCATCATACCCCTATAATGTAAATTCTTTTTGCTATTTGTAGCAATTAAATAGCTTCAGGGAATCTTGTTACATTTTCTGCATCTGCAATGTAACAAAATGTACAGGCTATTGAGTACAGAAATCTTGAAAAGTACTCTACTCTGTAACAAAAATGTGTTTATAATTGAATGTATAATTTTATCAAATAACTGTGTAACAATTCCCTAAAGCTATCTTTATGCAATATTTTGTAAAAGATTTTTTTAAATATGGAATAAGATGGACTTGCAAGCTATAAAGGAAGACCCGTAAACTGATATTTTGCAAATAGTTATTGCTCAATATTAATTTACCACTGCCTTAAAATAACTATATTAGCATGTCAAATGATAGAACTTTCAAAGACCTTTCCAATTATTTATACTTCGTATACTTGTTTAAAATACTTTTAAAGATTAGAACAATTTTCTTGATTTCCAGTTGCCACTTTTCAAAACTTATCTGTATTACCCTTTTCAGTAGTTTTATTACCAAAGTACGCACATGAAGTATACATTAGTACAAAGACAGTTTTTGGTCTATTTATGTTTAATCAGTTCTCGAAATTAAATTGTTCAACTCAGTATATGTGTAGTCGTAGTGCTGATTCATCGTCCAATGGCATCTGTAGGTCTGTACGTCACTCAAGTCTTTTGCAGTGCCGATGTCGTTAATTTCAAACAGATCTGGTATAAAGAACAGTGTATCAGGTTTTCCATCAATAACCTGAGAACTGGTTTGTTCCCTTAACTCGTGAACGTTCCATTACTATGCAATCCGGTCTAACTCGGTTTGTATGAGATCCATAAAACAAATTTTAAGTTCTCACAATGTATTGCGTCCAGTTTAATATAATTTAATCATATTTTATTGCTTCTGAACACATAATACATAGCACATATACATAATAAGTAACAAAAGCAAATGGGTTGGGCTACAAGTTATTGCAACATTAGAAGTCAGCCCTTCCCAAGTGCGTAACATTAATAGCATTAATTGCGTCCAGTTCATTGAATGTCCCTGTATCGCGTAAGTCTTTCCAGATTTTATTTGAAAAGGTTAATCCACCAATGGACTCCATTTTGTCATAATGTACCCCACCACTTCACAATGCGCTGGTTAGATGTGCTTTTTAGTCCCCTACTGGTTGAAAACCAGTTTCGGGGACTATAGGAATGCGCTTTTCCGTCATTCCGTCCGTCCGTCCGTCCGTCCGCAATTTCGTGTCCGGTCAATAACTCTGTCATCCATGAAGGGATTTTAATATTACTTGGCACAAATGTTCCCCATGATGAGACGACGTGTCATGCGCAAAACCCGGACCCCTAGCTCGAAGGTCAAGGTCACAATTGAAGGTCAAAGGTCAACAGGGCTTTTTTCCTGTCCGGTCCATAACTCTCCCATCCATGAAGGGATTTTAATATTACTTGGCACAAATGTTCCCCATGATGAGACGACGTGTCATGCGCAAAACTCGGACCCCTAGCTCAAAGGTCAAGGTCACAGTTGGAGGTCAAAGGTCAACAGGGCTTTTTTCCTGTCCGGTCCATAACTCTCCCATCCATGAAGGGATTTTAATATTACTTGGCATAAATGTTTCCCATGATGAGACGACATGTCATGCGCAAAACCCGGACCCCTAGCTCAAAGGTCAAGGTCACAATTTGAGGTCAAAGGTCAACAGGGCTTTTTTCCTATCCGGTCCATAACTCTGCCGTCCATGAAGGGATTTTAATATTACTTGGCACAAATGTACCTCATAATAAGACGATGTGTCATGCACAACTTTCAGACCCCTGGCTCAAAGGTCAAGGTCACACTTAGCAGTCAAATGTTAACATAGCATGAACAGGGTCTGTTTCGTGTCCGGTCCATAACTCTGACATTCATTAAGGGATTTTAATATTACTTGGCACAAATGTTCCCCATGATGAGACGACGTGTCGTGCGCAAATCCCGGACCCTTAGCTCAAAGGTCAAGGTCACAATTGGAGGTCAAAGGTCAATAAATTTTTTTCCTGTCCGATCCAGAACTCTGTCATCCATCAAGGGATTACAATCTCATTTGGCATAATTGTTCCCCATGACGAGATGACATGTCATGTGCAACACCCAGTACCCTAGCTTAAAGGTCAAGATCACACTTTGAGATCAAAGGTCAGTAGGATTTTTTTCCTGTCCAGTCTAAAACTTTGTCATGCAAAACAGGATTTAGATATCAGTTGGCACAAATATTCCCCTGGATGAGAAAACATGTTATGCGCAAAACCCAAGCCCAGGGTCTAATGTCAAGGTCACACTTAGAGACCAAAGGTCAGACACAAGAATGACTTTGTCTGGAGCATTTCTTCTTCATGCATGGAGGGATTTTGATGTAACTTGGCACAAATGTTCACCAACATAAGACGGATTGTCATGCGCAAAAACCAGGTCCCTAGGTCTAAGGTCAAGGTCATATTTAGAGGTCAAAGGTCAAATTCAAAAATGACTTTGTCCGGAGCATTTCTTCTTCATGCATTGAGGGATTTTGATGTAACTTGGACCAAATGTTCACCACCATGAGGCACCCTTGTTTTTAGAATTACGTCCCTTTGTTTTACTATAAATAGATTTTATTGTAACTTTTTTATTATTGGCCGTAGAGAAAAATCGAGATCACTTTTCTGTGGTACAACATGCATGTTACATCCATTTTTTAGGTGTATTTTGACCTATCTCTACCTGGTAAAGAGTTTCTTGTGGACTTATATTATATAGATTTTTTTTTTTAAGATAAATTTCCCTTTGTTGGTACTATAAATAACTTATATGATAACTTTTTTATAATCGGCAAAAACATTTCAATATGAAAACAACTGTGGGTTTTTATATATGCACATTTTAATCCAGGTGTGTCGTTATAACATATTGTATATAATAGTACAATATTGTTTATACATCATTGACAGATATCAGTTCATGATGTTATACTGCAGTAGAGAAAGTTAGGTGCCTTCCAGTAGGGGACTTTGTATTGCATGGCAATACTTCATTCACTTGTTCCAACTACAACGCAAACGGATCAGCAGCATCATATCGGACGTATTGCTGCAAAAGTAAAGCAATGGAGTTTTCGGTGCCACCATCAGAACTTGGTATTCGAGGGACTTTTATGCTCATTCAATGCATCTAAAAGTATATTGCAAACAAGTGTGGGTCATTATTTAAGTCCAAAATCTCTAACCATATTATTTTTCTACTAAACCCATCCGCCGCACCATGAATACAAAATCCATATGGTTTAGTTAGTCGTAACCGTCTATATGCCATATAAAATTGGGTCCTTTGGAACAGTTGACGCACCGGTGGAGACGATGTGCTTTCTGCAGCTCAACACCAACTGGATCCAGCGCTGTCATTATTTCCATGACGTCGTCCCTTTTGACGCACATATCTTAAAGCCTTTCGTAAAGTACTCTACAATGAACATAGTTTTGTCGGTTATAGATGTTGATGGTAGGTACTTGGGCTCAGTAGCTTGATAATACCGAGCAGTATTATGAAGCAGACACAAAACACCATCCAAGTTTTCATCTTCATATTTTTCAGTCTAGTAGATGAGTCTGAAATACATGTTTATCTATGATTTTAATCTCTGCATGGTACAAAATAGGTACAATTATTAAGTCCAAAGTATTCCAGATCACTGACACTTGAGGTTCGGACCACCACATACCCTATTCACCTCCGCTCCCGGTTAAATTTAGCCAATATGTTTGAGTCGGCTAAAGGCTGAAAGCCTTTTGACGAGTCCTTGCTATCCAACGATTCTCTAAACGAACCAAATAACACAGTGAAGGGATGTAGTTCCATTAGATTCCTCAAACTTCAAACAGTTCACTGCATGAATGAAGTTAAGTTGCGTCAATTCCCTTTGCTATGACCAATATACGATGTAATCTGTCATATTTATGACTTGTAATTTCGAATGTAACTCATTAAGCATAAATGTGCATTTTAAGAATTGCGCAGGCCTACAAAGCTTGGGTAACATCCAGCGAAAGACAATAAATAGTTCCAGCAGGGCTCCAGATAAGATGCGTATTAGCGTAAATTACGTATAGAAATAATGCAAATACGCATGTCTAATAATTTCTAAGTGTATAAAAACGTATATAAAATTACAGAAACGCACACAATGCTTTTTTAAAAACAAAATCTGAATCGTCTGGATGCGTTAGGTAACATAGCCAATCAGCCTTAATTCTCCCACATTGAACGTAAACACGCATCGTTTGATTTCTATAAACTTTGCGTGGGTTGAATTTTGCAGTCAGTAAACGGATAAATTATCGGAAGAAGAAGCTCTTACTGGTTTGTTTAGTTACTACTGATATTAAAAATGATTTTAATTCTTATTTTTCGAGAAATAAACAAATCAGCGAAACATTAAATTGTATTTTCTTGTAGTTTTTGAAATCGAAAGTAGATCGTCTATGTTTCTATGACTCAACTCATGTTTGGCGAAACGAAACAACTTTTTATGAAAAGATTTAAATAAGAGGTAATTTAACCGTAAACTTCAATGTCAGATACTGCCAATTGCTGCTAAATGTCTTCGTATCATCACAATTTGTAAAATATATTGTTCAAACTGGAGAAAAGTGTAATCGTATCCGGATATAATATTTTGGGTAAATATCGAACTGTGTTATGAAATTTTAAGAAAAAAACTAAAAACAAACTGAAATGGTAGACTATACTGTCCGTACATCAATCATTAGCCGACTCAGGCCATTCAGGCCTTTGATTTAGCATTTTACCATGAATTGAGCATAGGTGACGATCATAAAACGCATTTTGTAACATTTCAGCGTGTATTTTTCAAAAAAAAATATTTTTACCATCAATGCTCTCAATATGACAAAATTTGAAACATCCACGAACAATGGGAACACTTGCTTGCGCTGGACCCTCGCTTTGTGTAGCGCATGTCATAAACCGGATACCAAAATTGATTCTCGTACGGCTGTGTTAAACCAGATCATCACTTTTTTATGTAAACAAACCTCGTGTAACACGTGCTGAAGCGATAATCCGGTTTAATGTACACATGTAGTCGAAACGGTATCAATTTTAGTATCCGGCAACCATATGCGCAGTTCAAAGCTGGGATCAATTCGCAAGGAAGTGTTCCATAGAATTAAGATTGATTAATTTATATTATTTATTGATTTCTTGTCGGAATACAAATGACAGTTATCGGGACCGGTGTCATTTGACAGAATGGTAACAGACCAGACGATTGATACCAGTGATTCATTCAGCTGGCATTGGTAGGGGTTCATTTAAAAGTTTTACTAGCTATTGTTGCCCTAGTGTCTGTGCATTGTTTCAAATCTTGTTTCAAATATTGAGAGCATTGATGGTAAAAATACATTTTTTTAAAACACGCTAAAATGTTACAAAATGCGTTTTATGATCGTCACCTGTACATGGTAAAATGATAAAAAATATTGGCTATATTTAACCAGGGGTGGAGGAGAATGGGGTTTATGGCGAATATCTAAAGCCAATCCACTGGAGTGTATGGCTTTAGCTTGGGATAATGATCGTGGAAAACCTGAAATATATGTACACACTTTATACATGTTTTAGGATTTTTGGTCAACATTGTCATTCAAGTCAAATTACATTGACACAAATTCCATCCCACATCCTCTCCTCCGTCACAAACCACTTAAATATGCGCGATATTGAGTATTTGAGCAAGAATAATGGAAATCATTTTAATTCACAGCGTATGTGTTTGAAGAAAAAGTTTAAAATATGGATTACATACCTGAAATCAACGTAGTTGCCTTCAGCTTCTAGAACACGTGTATAATGCTTAGCCTAAGCCAAAAGTTTTAAGTCAAAAGTCTTGGGTCAAAAGTCGAAAGTCATAACTCAAAAGTAAAAAACACCCGTAAGTCAAAACTCAAAATTGGCCCTCCACGGCTTCCATACATTACCGTGTATATATCGCTACCACGTAGATAAATTATGAGGTACTGTTCAGGAAAATTGTATGATACAGTTCATTACGTATTAACATTTTAAGAAATACATAATAACAATTAATATATATATTCCCGTATATATTTACAAATTGTATAGCATTTTAATTAAGAAATTAATAATTTGTCGTCTATATATATTATAACCAAGTTTTAGTCCCTTTTTATTTATTACTTTTAAAAAGGTATCAGAAATAGTTCCCAGGGATGATTTTTTATTGGTATTGAGCATTGATAAATAGTACCCGGGATTATTCTTTTTAAAAGTTAATAACATTCTGTTCTGGGACTTGGATCAACTCAGTGACTAAACGAGAGATGCGCCTTTACTCTTTTATTTCTCTAGTTATAGCGATTCTCTGCAAATACAAACATACAAACAACATTCATACAACGCTCACCAATTATACATATACTCATATAAACAACTGATGTACTTTTGAACATACTTCACATCAAAAAGCTTGCACTATCCAATCATTCAGAAAATTAAATCTAAAGTCTATATATTCATTCTATGCTATTTAACAAATTCGATATCATAACTTCGAGTTCAATAATTACGCTTTGAATAAATTAACAGTATTTAGTTACCGAATTTGGTCTCTTACTCATCAAGTCTCATCAGAATAATTTATGTCCACAGTTAACGTTCAGTTCAGTTAACGTTTCAAAGTCTGGGCGGAAGTATAAACAATTATAACGTTGACGTCAATGAACGCCGCAAATTATCACGTGGCTGAAGACGCCAAACAGACGTCAAATAAATAGCGTCAGATACAACAAATATTAGAAACTACATTTATGTTTCTAACAATTCATTCCGTAAATTCCCTTTAAAACACTTACCCCAAAACATTGCCAAGCCCCATTTGCTGAAGCATTGTAGTCCCCCGAAGAAAACCCTCTCTCCGGGGAAGACTTCCCCTAACGTAGCATAACAATAAATGAATAAATTATTTCTCTTCTATATATATAATCCGGTTTTAGTCCCTTTTAATTTGTTAACAGTGTTAAACTCCTATAAGAAATAATCCCCGGGGATGATTTCTTACAGCTATTTAACATTGAGAAATAGTACCCGGGGACTATTCTTTTCAACATATAATAAGATTCATTCCGTAAATTCCCTTTAAGACACTTACCCCCAAACATTGCCAAGCCCCATTTGCTGAAGCATTGTAGTCCCCCGAAGAAAACCCTCTTCCCGGGGAAAACTTCCCCTTATGTACCATCGTATACGTCATTTATATTGTACTACACATTTATGTTCTGCACGATTTTTTGGTGGTCAATATCCACTGAATATTACATGTGGTAACTAAAGAACGTGTGCATCCTCTTGGAGGAAATTATAAAAAACGGATATTGGATGTTGAAAAAATCTCTTTTAGTGACTTTGAGAACCCGTGGAACTTTTTCTATGTTTTAAATCAAGATGACAATTCTGTAAATCAATGGCTAATGAAGAATAGGTTGTTGGCTAAGAGCATTCCTTGTTCCAGAAAATACAAGGTTGGTGAAGATTTGTATGGCAACGAAATAGTAAGTGATTGCCCGGGAACGATGAAAGTTTGTCAGCGGGCTGGGAAGGCGTCAGGGGCATCACTGAGATGTGATAGAAACAGGAACCATGAGAAGACCATTAGAACCAACAGCTTTTTTGAATCTTCCAAACTCACTGTTCAGGACATCATGGTGTTCATAAAGTCATATTTAGATAACAACTCTCTTCTCCTATGTGCTCGTTCGTCAGGTATTCACTATAAAAGTACGGCTGTGGATTGTGCCAGCTTCGTTAGAGAGCTGTTCAAGGAACATTATCATCGGAATTTACGTACTAAGCAGTTGTCTGGGGTGATTGAAATTGACGAATCTTTGTTTGGAAGAAGAGTCAAATATCATAGGGGCGATCCCAGGAAAGGATTAAGAGTATGGGTATTCGGAATGGTAGAAAGGTCTTCCAATTTCCAATACTCTGATCATCTATCCTGTATCAGATCGGACACAAAAAACCTTAATGCCACTTATACAGAGACACGTGCAGCCCGGATCTACCATATATAGTGATGGCTGGAGTGTCTATTGCTCCCTCAACGACATTGGATATCAACATTTCACGGTAGTACACAAATATGCCTTCAAGAAGGAGTATAAGAACGTCCAGACAGGTGAAATCACGACAGTCCATACTAATCAGATAGAAGGTGCTTGGAAGCACGCGAAGGATCACTTCCGACGCATGGCTGGCACAAAAGCAACCCAGTGGGAGGGACATATCGCCGAAGTGATGTGGCGAGCGGAGGTAAAATGTAACATTTATGATTCCTTCTTTGGTCTCCTGAAATCCATTTACACTATAGATGAGCCAGCCAGATACTACTACACTACCCCACTGTTTGACTCCTGGGGTGGAATAGAGGACATTGAAAGGTTCCGTGACATGGAATTACAACCTGTATTAACTGATGCGGAGTCCACTGACCAAGAATCCACCTCAGATAGCGATGATTTCTCTGAAGTTTGTGGAAATGTACGTAGTGCAGAAACATCAATTACTCATGAAACTGTTCAAGTTCCTGCTACTCGTCCTTGTGAAAAATCATCTCTTGTAGACACCGATGTTTGCGTTATATCAACAGACGAAGAAAACCCAGAGTTACCTCAGGATACACTGAAATTATTATCAGATCTGTTCTCTGGTTCCAGTCTGTCAGATGAAGACACAATCGTAGAGGCGCCAACTCCTATTCCAGAAAAAAAGACAAATCCACAGCCCAGACCTTCTAAACGAACTGCTTTGAGTCTTTCTAAACGGAAAGTTGGAAGTTCTAGTACTGCAAGCTGTGCACAAGGAGATACACATGCAAGAAAGAGTTCATCCAGTAGGATGAAGACTGACGCTGTTTGTCATCCGAAAGGGTTTCTTCCCACAAAAGACGATAAGAAATTTCGATCAACTGCTCGTCAGAAAAAAAACCAGAATCCGTATACAAAACAGATTTTTTTGCATTGGTCGTCATCAGATGACGATTTTGTGTAAAACTGTTATACAAGTGACAAAAAAGTAATTGCAGGAAGCAATTTATAACTACAAGAAGCAGTGACATTTGTATATCTAGAAGTGTAAATAACTGGAATTTTAGTAAAGTAACTAACATTATTTGTACAGTTATTTTTGGGGAAACTTTATGCATCACAGAATTACAGTACCTACGATTGAAAAAGATAATTATCACCTTTAAGCAGAGTAACAGGTAAGTCGAAATTTTATGTACATTAACATTTTTCTGGTTTGGTTGTATTGATATATAATTTTTGACATATGTCATTTTTGACATTGCACGCTTGAACTATTAAAGTATCACGTGATTTGAATTAACGTTTTCATTGGTTATAAAAATCAAGCGTCTGGATGACAATGATCAGACACATCAAAGCTGAAAGTATACATAATTTATTTTGGAAAAAGTTAAACTACCGCTCCCCTTAATATGGCCGATAAGTATTTAATGGTTTAAAAGTCGCACTGACTGATGATGCTGTTTATTTCTTAAGTCAAATAAAATAACACTGCGCGGGTTTAAGCGAATCCCCTATTTTCAGAAAATTATTTGAACTAAACGTAGATCTTCTTCTAGGCAACGTGGCACCGCTTGTATATGTTGTTTCATTGTAATATGTAATATCAATTTAATATATAGAACGCAATTATTAGATATATACATATTCGGTTCCTTGGTGGTTCCAATACGCTTTTATAGCTTTGGGTATTGTATAATCACCCCTTGGATATGGCGCCTGCTTTTTAATTTTGTCTTTTGGCAGTTCCTGTGATATGCAGGCTCCATAACCTCAGATCCCCTTTCTAAATTCCAGTTTGTTTAGTTCTGCTCATTGTTTTCTCGTTTAGGGCAAACCCATTATTTTAACTGGGGACCATACGCCGCTTTTCATGGAATTACACACTAGTGTAGGATTGAAGGTTCCATGTGCACCGCCGTATGAACACATCTGCGGATGTCTCTAAATTGTTTTTTGTACTTTTAACATGTGTAAATGTTGAGTTCTGCTCAACCCGGGGCTAGAGGTCGTGGACGGTAGCATGCATTTCCACTACCGTCCATGAACAGGCTCAGTCAAACCAAGCCTGCAATATTTTCGTTTTGTTGTGTTGAGCGACCTGTGGAGTTTCCACTTTTTCTATTTATTTTCACAGCAGCGTTGTTTGTGCCGTGTGGCGGCCGTAAAAAGTCTCCCCGTACATTCAATCAGGGCTGTTATATTTCGATCTTCTCAGATCGTTCAGCACGACTTTTATGTCGTGTTATTGGTACTGTTTAGCTCCTGAACATGAGCATTTCGGCCTGGGTGGTTCCAATACTCCCGCTTTTATAGCTTTGGGTATTGTATAATCACCCCTTGGATATGGCGCCTGCTTTTTAATTTTGTCTTTTGGCAGTTCCTGTGATATGCAGGCTCCATAACCTCAGATCCCTTTTCTAAATTCCAGTTTGTTTAGTTCTGCTCATTGTTTTCTCGTTTAGGGCAAACACATTATTTTAACTGGGGACCATACGCCGCTTTTCATGGAATTACACACTAGTGTAGGATTGAAGGTTCCATGTGCACCGCCGTATGAACACATCTGCGGATGTCTCTAAATTGTTTTTTGTACTTTTAACATGTGTAAATGTTGAGTTCTGCTCAACCCGGGGCTAGAGGGCGTGGACGGTAGCATGCATTTCCGCTACCGTCCATGAACAGGCTCAATCAAACCGAGCCTTCAATATTTTCGTTTTTGTTGTGTTGAGCGACCTGTGGAGTTTCCACTTTTTCTTTTTATTCCATTATAAATACATTTGTTCAGAGTCAGCCATTGGCCAGGAATTAATAAAATTTACCAAGGACAAGTGGCAATCTTATTTTCTATTTGTTGTCGATGTTTTTGATATTTTTTCTTGCTTTTTCTATTTTTCTACTTTATTTCAGATTTTCAAAAGTTGAATTAAAAATTAAAAGAAGAAAATGAAACATGAAAATTATATTTTTATGTAGTTTTTCAGTAGTTGACGGCCACACAAATATTCAAAATGTAAACAAAATAATAAAATGTAAAAACTATTATTATTTTTTACAACTTGGCTACTTTAAACTTTTTCAATACATAAGTACGTATCATTATGGTATTTACATTATATAAATAGTTAGGCCAGTTAAAATATCTATTTGTTAAGCACAATAGTATGTGTGGTTTTGAGTATAAATAAGAAAACAAGCACCCCTTTTGCAGCTTCCTTTAGAAAATGTTAGACTTGCAGTCCAATTTTGCAATGTTTCTGGCGAAAAGATGTTATGACAGACGAGGACAATGTCCTCGCGATAACACCCAGAGGGTCTGTTATATGACATAAGTTAGAACACACAATCTTTATAATTCTTTCAGAATTTTTTTTTTATACACGTGCAGTTTTCAAAGAAAGGAATTTGATATATATTTAAACATGTAGCAAAATGGAAACAGGAGAAACATGAAGCCTGTTTATCCTGGACAACAGACTAATCTACACTTCAAGAATATCTCAGTTTTACCATTTATTAGACGAGGGAGGTAATGCTTCATTATCTCCACATTTTGACGAAGAGTCTATAAATAGCAATAAATTACCAAGAACCAGACATATCCTTCCGACGTATGCTATTTTAGTAGAAAATGTCACATTTTTAACGATGTGTTTTCCCACATGAAATATGATAATGTTTAATCATTCTTTCATTCTATATTGAGGATCAGACATATTCACTAAGAACTGAATAAAGCTTGCCAAATTGTTTCTACAGTCTACGTCTGCTGTTTATTTCTTTCCTGGTGACTTTATCTTATATAGTTTCAACGAAAAAAAAGGCCAAGACAATGGTAAAACGTCATCAATGATCCCAGGATGACTGCCTACAATAATTCTTAAACAGATATGGCTTTTAGAGGGCGTAGTCATTGTTCTCTGCGTGTAAAGTGAAAACTAATGCAAGAAACAGCTGGTCCGATTTTGAAATAAAATTACATAACTGTTTATTGGGTGACTCTTTGCAAAGTTTCTTTGAATTATTCCGATTCGTCCAAGTTTCCCCTATATGTTTCAATAGGAAATTTGAAAATTCCGATCTTCTATTCATCATTTAATTCGTTAAATTTCTTTCGGTGTTCGTCATATTTGAGCAATGGCTTAGTAACATATATGAACACACACCTTCACTCATACCGATATTTTGCTTCAGTTCCATTTATTTATTTGTTACGAGACAGGAGATCAAAATTAGGAATAACAATAATTGTTCGTATGCAATGTGGAAAAGAGAACAGCCGTGAAAAGTAGACATAAACTACAGAGCAAACAGCGACTAGACCGTGCTATTGTTATTTATGTATTTTGATTCCCAAGATAAATACTGACATACCATTTATCTCATTACTGAAACAATAGATGCCAATATAGAACAGAACAGAACAAAAGTTTATTCAGTAATTTGTACATATAGTACCTCATTACATAATATACATTGACATATAAGATATGATCATGTGACAAAGTTGTTGAAAATTTAAATGAGTAGTATAGTAATTGTTTGTGAGAGCGTTTTTGACCCCATTTAACCTTTTGACCACTTCTAAAAAACTGACCAATGCTGGACAATTAAAAAAAGAAAAAAAAGATTTTAACAAATTATTGTTAAAACCTATAGTAAAATAAAGTAAATCTATTTTTAGTAACGTTTACAATGTAAACGCCTATTTTTAGTAACGTTTACAATGTAAACGCCTATTTTTAGTAACGTTTACAATGTAAACGCCTATTTTTAGTAACATTTATTTTTAGTAACGTTTACAATGTAAACGTCTATTTTTAGTAACGTTTACAATGTAAACGCCTATTTTTAGTAACGTTTACAATGTAAACACTTATCTTTATATTTGAAATACCATGCACAATGTTTGTGTTTATTTTTAGTAACGTTTACAATGTAAACGCATGTCAGTTCCGTTCAAGTTTATTTTTAACATTAGTGGAATTTCTTTATGTCTATACTTTTATTTATAGTAACGTTTACAATGTAAACGCATGTCACTTTCATATATTGTTCAACCATACATCGTCGAATGGTTTCAGTTGTTTATACAACATATTTGATCTTATTTTCAATTAGTAAGTATATTATTAGGGTACACATAATAATTAAAACTTTAATTAAGCTTTTAATCCAAAAGTCTGTTTCTATCATAGGATACAGGTTCATCCGATATGTAGAATCTGATGTAACTACCCATCAAAAGCATAAATGTTACTTCTGTAGATGCTGAATCGTTATAAGGATGAATATCAAACTTTTTCCTTTGTTTTAGATAAATTTTAATTTTTTTATTATACATAGATATTAACTTATCAGTATCAAAGTCCTCAGCTGCCTCAGCTGTTATATTTACATTATCAAATATATCAAAAAATAAAACATCATCCTGAGGCCTATAATTCCGCCACCTAAATATAAAATGTGATATTGGGCTTTTAGTCGGTTTATACGGTTCACCTATAGGACTCGCACCCTTTAATAAAATCTTAATATCTATTATATAAGTTCCGGTTTTTCTGACTATAAGCACACCACTTAAAAGCATATCTAGTACATCTATTTTATATTTTTGGTCTATGAGTATAAAATCTTTATAATCTACGATAATTCCAGGTCTTATTTCAAATATATTTAAATAGTTCAGATCGGCCATATTTTTATATGTTGAATATATCCAGGCACCACGACGGTCAAAATACTTTTTCATTTGTATGTAATCAAAAGTATGATTATAATAGTATTCAAAGAGAAACACTTCACGTCCCACTTCCTCCAGCCTTTTTTCTATTTTTTTATCTTTCTTTTTAAGTTTAAGAATTATTTCAGCTAAATCACCAAGTCGTTTTGTTGCGGCAACTTTAGAAGCAGATAAATTGTCAACAACACCTTTTGTTCTAGCTAATTGTGTTTCTTGTTTTAAGAAAACATTTTTTACTTTTGTAATTTCTTGGGTATTAGTGGTAATTTCTTCGACATTAGCGGTTATTGCTTTAGTATTAGCAGTAATTACTTGGGTATTAGCAGTGATTGATTCTCCTTGTTTAGCTGATATTTCAACTACAGAGTCCAAATCATTTATTATTATTTTAATTTTATCATTAACTGTGTTAATTGCTTCAGTATTAGCAGTAATTAACTCTCCTTGTTTAACTGATTTTTCAACTACAAAGTCCAGTTCATTTTTATGTTCTTCAACTTAAGCATTAAATTCATTAATATCATCTTGTAATTTTTTTGTAATATTACTTAAGTCTGCATACTTTAAATTATGACGGTTGTCAACAATACTAATCCAATTTCGAATTTGTTTTTTAAAGTCATCTATTTTAGAATTGAGCTCTTTTTTAAAGTCCTCTAATGCTGTGTCGTGATCATCACCTCTTTGTGAAGCTGCCTTTTCCAATTCAGCTTTATATTCTTCAAGTTTATTTGAAATTAATTCTAATAAATCTTTATGTTTATTTTCAGTTTCAGTATTTAGTTTATTTATTTCTGTTCTGATTTCTAACTGATACATATTTTGTAACTTTTTCTCAGCTTCAATAATCTTGTCTTTTAGTTCTTCATGTTTAATCATACTATCTTTTAATTCTTGAATTTGGGTGAATAAAATGTTTAAATTAACTCGAAATACTTCTTTTATGTTGTCATCTGTCAAATCAGATTTCTCTTCAAGTTCTTTAATAGAATCAACCATAGCTTTCATTTCTTCTTCAATTTTACCTTGTAATTGATTAATTAATAATGAATTCTTTTTAAAATCTTTTGTTAATTCTTCAATATTCTTTACTTCTGCTTCTAGTGTTTGTTTTATACTTTTAACATCTTCAAGTTTATAGTCATCTATTACACTTTGAAATTTTCTATACAAAAACCGTCTTGGAACTACATCAGCGGATTTATCTGGATTTCCTAGGTTGATTATTTTATTACCCCCCATATCTAATGCTCTGCTCATTGTGTTATCAAGTTCCTTATTTCTGTGAAGATATGATTCCATGTCCTTTCTAAGCTTTTTGTATTGTTTTTTAGTAGCATAATCACTTAAATCAATATCAAATTTAACTTTACTTATACTGTCAGGTTCACTTATTTGTTCTATATTATTAAAAACTCCCATTATATAATTATTATATATTACCAGTAAAGTTTTTTCTTAAAAACTTCCTTGGTTTGTCAATATATAAGAAATCATATTTTTGATTTGTTGCATTAGCAAAAGAGTTAGAGTTAATATTTTGTTCATTACAAATCATATCATTTTCTCGTTTACCTGGACTTTCAAATAAAATATAATGTGAACAGTTAATTCGAATATCTTTTGGTGTTTTATAGTAAGACTGACTTAAATAAATAACACAACAGTTTTTGTGTCGTCCTTGAATAAAGTATTTTGTTATTTCATTTTGAACTTTTTTATCTTCACATACAAAATCATCAAATATTACTACTTTTTGTTTTTCTGATTCAAGATTCTCACAAGGTTCAATTTGGTTGGGATCAGCTGAATATTCAAGTATTTCATTTGGATCTACTTTAATTTTTTTTGCAATTTGGCTTAAGTTGTTAATTAAATCTTGATATTTAGATTGTTCTAGGTTTTTAGCATATAAGTATAATTTATCATAATATATAAGAGGTTTTCGAAGTATATGCATTAATGTATTTGTTTTTCCAGATCCAGAAGATCCACATATTAACATTCTAAAACATGAATCTGGCATAAAAGGATAAAATTGTGTAAAGTTATTGGATTTATCACTTTTTGTATCATAATTTGGAATTTCCATTTATATAATATTACATTATTTTACATTATTTTACAATATCTTACATTATTTTACATTATCTTACATTATTATATAAATGCAATCAAAACTTAATGAAATAAGAATAAGAAAAAACTTAGTCGGGCAAAAGATGAGAGATCTTAGAGAAGAAATAATGAGAGAAAAAATAAGAAAAGCTACAAATCGGGATATGTATACTGAAATTTATAAGCCAATTACTGAAAAAATAGAAAGTCAAAAAGAACAATTATCAAGTCAGTTAAAAGCATTACCTGGAATTAAGGAGCAATTAGCGTTACTTCCAAAAAGTATATCAGAAGATTTGACACAAGGTATTGCTGAATTAACTAAAGGAATGCAAGAAGAATCTAAAAAACAACAAGCTTTAAAACCGGCTCCTTATACATCAATAGATTGGGGAGATGAACCAGCTGGATGGGTTCCTCAAGATGAACTTAAAAGATTAGAAGATTACGGAAGAGAAAAGATGGGAATAACTGAAGAATCAGAAGAATTTCCTGAAATTGTTGAGACAAGACCGAAAGAAAAGGAAATACCTACAGTAGATTTAGATGCTTTTCTGGATAAAAATGTTAAAGAAAAATATAAATATTTCAAACCGTCTGAAATGTTTGACTTTTTAAATACAGATATACTTGATCCAGGTAAAATACATAAAGACAATCTTAAAGCTACAATAGATGATGTTACTGAAAATATTAAAAAATTAAATGGTTCAATAACTGGCAAATCAAATTCAAAAGATCCAAATAAACAAAAAGAAGTAAAAGAATTAAAACATGATCAAGGTGAACTTATAAAGTACAAAGACAGGTTAAATAATATTCTTGGTATGGCTTCTACATATGGACAAGGAAAAAAACATCATAATCCATATAAAGTTTCGCCAAATGGAAAATATCGTAATTTAATTATTAACTTAAATAAACTTTATGGTCAAAATAAATTAATTGCTAAGGATAGAATAACTGGAAAGGAAGTAATTAACACTAAAGTAGATGATGATTTAATTGATTTGATTAATAAAAGATATAACAATAATAAAAAGCATTCAATTCATTCAAGAAAAATATTTAAAGAATTAACAGAAAAGTCAGGATTACCTATCAATAAAAGATCTATGAAATTTAAAAAAGTAATTAGGGGACAAGGTTATGACATTTGTCCATGTAATCCAGAAGAATTGGTTAATGAGTTGGAGTTAATTTGTGGTTCGATTGATGCAGGAAATAATAATGAAGAACTAAAAAATGAAGGTATTAGAATAATTGATGAACTATTAAAAATGAAAAAATTGTTACCAGAACAACATGAAAAGTTATATAAAAATTATTTTTCTTGAATTTAGATTTTAATTAAAGTTTTAAAACTTTAGTTTTTAATTATATATAAATGGAACAAAAAATAGTATTAAGTTCTGAAACAGTTAAAGATAATAAAAATAAACCGAGTGATTTTACAATCAGATTTAGTCGTTCTTTAATTTTAGATAAAAATAAAACTTATGTTGTTGGTTTGGATAGTATTAACACTATGACCTACTCTTGGCATAATATTAGTGATGAATATGACAATAAAAGAATTCGTTACAATAATAGTAAAGAATGGAAAGATATCATATTTACAAATGGTTCTTACAGTTACACAGATATTAATAATTATATTAGGGAAACATTAATAAGTAATGGTGATTATGAATTTGATAAATCAGAAATTGCTCCAATAAGTTTGGAATTTGATTTAAGTAGTTTTAAGATTTTGATTTCAATTACAGATAATTTTATGTTGGATTTAAGAATGTCAAATTTTCATACATTGCTTGGATTTGAGAAAAAATTTGTAAACAAAACTGAATGGGGAACTACAACACCAAATATAACTAACTCTGTGGATACAATTTACATTCATTGTGATCTTATTGATAATTCACTTGTTGATGGTAATTTCAGTGATATTATCTATGCTTTAAGTACTGCAGATTTAACAAGAGCTTATCCTTTTACAAAAGAACAACAAAGAGTTGGATATTCTGAAATTAATAAATATATTATAAATTCAATTAGAATATATATTACAGATGTATTTGTAGAATAATTAATTTTAATGAGGTTGAAACAAGTTTTACACTAATTTTAAAAGAAATTAATTAAAACTAAAGTTTTAAAACTTTAATTAAAACTTTAATTAAAACTTTAATTAAAACTTTTATTAAATTTTAGTTTTATATAATGTATAAAAAAGTTTATGACAAAAATAAAGGAATATTTATTTATGTTGATGCTCACACAGGAAAAGAAATCATACATGGAATACCTGTGGTCTCCGAGGACGCGGTCCTTGGAACAGGTATCTTTGACACTTTAACGAAATTATTTTCAAGCGGAGTTGCATCTTCAATTAGCACAGCTGGAAAAAAAGCTTTGAAAACAGCAGGAAAAGCTGCGTTAGAAAGTGGAACAAAAAAGGTTGGAACAGAAGTTGGAAATTTAGCTGCAGCTAAAATTGTTGAAAAATTTAAAAAGAAACCTGCTCCAGCAGTTGGTAATTTAATTGCTAAGGAATTACAAGAAAAGAATAATAGTAAAAATAGTAAGGAGGAGGATATTCATATGAGAATAAATAGAATATTGTCAGGATCTGGAACTTCAGCCCAACAAAAACGTATTAACAGATTAATTTATAAAAAATAAAGTTTTAACTTTAATAAAAAATAAAGTTTTAACTTTAATAAAAAATAAAGTTTTAACTTTAATAAAAAAAATAAAATAATATATAATATATACATGTTTAGAACAAAACAATATTGTGAAAGATATGAATTAACTCCTATTCAATTAGATACAGCATTATTATCTGTCTTGGGAAATAATGTTAAGCAACAAAAAAACGGATATCATTTTACAATTAATGATAGATTTTCATATTTTGATTGGTTTAATGGTTATTTTGAAGTAAGTTTTAAAGTAAATAAACTTGCTGATGGTGCTGAGTATGATGGAGCCCAAATTGCTCTAATTAATAATGCAGCTTCATTAATTGATCAGTTAGTGGTTAAACAAAATGGAAAAATTGTTTATGATTGTAATAATTTATATAAGGTAGTAAATGTAAAGAGTTTGGTTGAACTATCTGAAGATTATGTAAAATCAACTGGAACAAATTAATTTATCTATTTAGATACTACTGCTGCTGCTACTGCTGATGATAATTCGGGGTTTGCTATTAGAAAGGATTTAATCAAGAAAAATAATGAGGTAAATGCTAAAATTCCATTAAATAATTATTCATTTTTTCAGGGTTTAGAAACTAATATTTTACCTCCAAGTCAAATTCAAATAACACTGCAGCTGACAGATTATGATGAATTAATTTTTAGAGCTAATGCTGCTGATCCAGGTAGAGTAATTGTAACAAAATTAATTCTATGGGTTCCACGTTTGATTTTTAATGAATTTGGGTTTGATCTAATTACTACTGAAAGATTTAAAAAAGCAAGATGGTCATACCTTCGGGAAATGATGATGCAATCAAGTGACACATAGCAGATTAATGCAACTTTTAGAATAACAGCTGGTGTAACAAAACCACAACATGTATTTGTTTATTTACAACGACCTGACAAAAGTAATAATCAAGAAATGAATCCACATTTATTAGATACATTTAAAGTTAATGCAGCAGGTGATGCTTGTACTTTGAGTTCTTGTCGTCTTGAAGTTGGTAATGGTGTTTTTTATCCAGAAACAGAATATACAAGTATATCAAGAATATATGATGATGTAATTAATTATTATTATAAACAAAATAATAAGACTACTGGAAGTCTGCTAAATAGATCAAACTTTAATAGTTTATTTGGATTTATTCATTTTAACTTAGAATATAAAAAGGAAGTAACTACAGAAGATCCTAAGCAGATTACATTAACAATTAAGTTAACTACACTTCCCGCTGCAAAATATCGTATTTACGCAACTGTATTATATGAGGAAACAGTTGAAATAAATACTATTGGAAATGAACTTGTTATTGTTTAAATAAAATAAATATAAATTATATATAATGACATCAAATTATATTGAATATAAAATTAACCTTACAGATGGACAAAAGAAAAATTTAGCACAAGCTTATAATAATAAAATTCCACATACTTTTAGATTAAAACATGAACAATTACGTGGAAACTTCCCTTTACTTTTAACAAAAACACAAATTAATCAAATTAAAAAAGCTGTTGCAAATAATAAGGGATTAGAAATTACAATTTCAAAAAAACAAATGTCCAGTCAAGGTCAAAATGGTGGATTTTTAGGAGCTTTAGCTGGTTTGTTAGGAAAAACAATTCTTCCAATGGCAGCAAAAATAGCTCCAAAAATATAAGCCCCTCTAGGCATTGGCGCTTTGTCTGGGCTGGCCAGTACTGGTGTTAGTAAAATACTTGGAAATGGTATGATTTCAGTAGCTAATGATAAGAGAAATATGATATCACCATATCTTACACCTAATCAAAGAAAGCAACTAGTAGGATCTGGAGTGATTAAATTAACACAAAAACAAAAACAAGACGGTGGGTTTTTAGGTATGTTGGCTGCTAGTCTAGGAATACCTTTGATTACATCTTTGTTAAGTGGAAAAGGACTACAGATTGATTCTCAGAGAAGACCTTACAGACGAATTCCTATAGTAAAAAAAAAATAAAATTTATAAACAAACCAATATCTAACTTTGAAATTGAACAATGGGTAAAACAATTAAAAATTAAAAACTTTAGGGGTGTGTTTAGTAGAAATAATTTATTTAAATTAAAAGAAAAGGACGAGTGTGGAATAATCAATTTAGATGACTCTATTGGTCCTGGAACACATTGGGTTTGTTACTTTAATACTTTGTATTTCGATAAAACCAAAAGTTTTCTGAAAAGTGCTTTGTACTTTGATCCATTTGGACTTCCTCCACCATAAGAAGTAATTAAGTATATACCAAATGTAAAATACAACAATGTTCAATATCAAGACAAAACAAGTATGCTTTGCGGATATTATTGTTTATTTTTCATTAAAATGTTACAAGATAAAGTACCGTTGTATGATTTATTGTATAAAATACTAAAAATTAATAATGTAAAACAAAATGAACAAACTATTATAAATTATTTTAACCAATAAGGACATTTATTTAACTGGAATAATTAATATAATGGGAATATTCAATAATATAAATGAAAAAGTAAATAAAATAGAAAAACAAATAGAAAGGCAATTAATAAGAAAACCTCCATTGTTTTTAACAAGTTATACCCAAGATACTGATGGTGGATTATTTCAATGGAAAACTGTAAATGCTAGTCCTGGTTTAGTTCAAAATGGTAATAATGTAACAATTAAACAAAATTGCATCTTAATTATTCTTGTTGATGCAATTAAATTAGATAAAGGAGAAGCTAAATTACAACTAAAAAATAAAGAAAATGTAATTCTTCAAAGTTATCATGTAAAAAATAATAGAAAAAATGAATCTATTTCTATTAATTATGCTAATAAATTTAAAATAAATGATGTTATTTCTATTAATTCTTTAAATCTTAAGAATATTCAGTTAACAATTTATGGTTCTATAATTTAAGTTTTAATTTAAGAGTTAATTAATTTAAGAATAAGCTAATGTATCAATACCATTATCAAGAATATATCTTTTATCGTCATAACATGGTAAAGATGTTTTATTTATAACATAACTTGAAAGATTGTGTTTATTAGAACGAATAACTTTAAAGGTGTGATTACTTTGGATTGAATTAAACAAAGTATCTTTATAATTTTTATGAACTATTGTTTTCTTAACAACAAGTTTTTTAATTCCTCTTCATTTTTTAACATTAACTTCGTTTTCTAATAAATATGAATACATTTTACTTCTTAATCCGACAAATTCAACAATGGGAATGCTTCATCTTTAAATTTTCCAATTACTTTTTTATTATTATCAAAATAAAATTTTGAATTACTATCATAATCACTATTATCAAATAAATCTTTGTCCTTATAAAAATCCTCATATGCATCTTTGGCTTTTATCTCATAACATAATGAATCAGTGTCAGTGAATAGTAATTTACAATTACCCTCGTACTTTTCTTTAATGTAATTATAATGAAAATCATACATTAAATATTTTGATAAATCTAGAATGCACATTCCAACATAACAAGGTCTGTTTAGTAACAAACTTTCTTTTATTCTATGAATGCCAAAAAGGTTAGAGTTAAACATCGTTGAACTAACAAATGAAGGTTTGGCTATGTATTTTAATAAAATATTTTCATCATGTGTTAATTTTATATTAACCCTCTTGCGTAAATTCTCCATCGTCTTACCGAATACAGAATTGTTCATTAACTTAAAAAAGTCCTTTTCAAATGAATTTTTTGCTTTAGATCTTTTTTGAGTATTAAAATCAATATACTTTTTTAACCAAGGAGATGAATCAAAAGATAATATTTTATGTATTTTTGTTACTTTTAACCCTAATTGTGTATATAGTTCCAGATTTTTAAAATGAACTACATAATTTTGTTTTTTCATTAAAGTTGGAACTAATTTTTTTACATTACTTTTTCCTATTTCAAATTCTGTTTTAATAGTTTTACTATAATCAGAAAGCCATTGATTTGGTATTTTAATTTTTTCAGGAGCTAAAGGATAATCGTTGTGGGTTTTATGTAATTCTTTTGGATATTCAAGATCACATTCAACTATAAAGTTACTTTTACCTTTTGCAATTAATTTCTTAAATTGTTTTTCGGATATAAATTTAAAGTTTCCAGAGGGTAAAGGTTGACACATAGCCCAACCGTAAAGGTTATTGGCGTCGAGGTACATAATGTATTTGCTGTCAAGTTTAGGATTATAATCCTTCATATATTTATTGTTTGCTTTACTGTATCTGTTTGAAATATAACTTATTCCTCCTCTCAGTCCCTTTTCAATAAAAAGATACATATCAATATCAGTTATTAAATCTAACTTAATTCCAGTCATTTTTAACATTGCATCCCAAGCTAACCCAGGACTACTAAAATAATGACAAGGATCTAATTTGTAGTACTCTAAACATAGTTTTCTAAAATTTTCAAATACATCAGCTAAAAGTAATACGTCAGTTTTTAAATATAGATCATGATATTCTCCCATTGTTTTAATCTTAAATTTATGCCAAATATTTTTAGCATTTTCATATTCGTTGTCAGATATGTGTGTTTCATTTAAAATTGAATAAAACTCTTCTTTAGAAGGTAATTCTGTTTCTTTGAATTTTTTGAATGAATCCATGTAATCATATGGATAAACACCTTTTGTTTTTAATAAATTAATGCTTTCGCAATCAAATTCTTGAGATAAATATTTGAATTCTGGAATATTTTTTACTAAGTTATCCAATGATTGAGACATAAATTGGAATGAATCAATAAAGACCAAGTCAGAAATCATAAATGCCATATATCTTTCCATATTGTTAGGAATAACATTAATTTCTTTTTTAAATTTCCCTATTTGTTGCATAATAAAATGACCGTCATAACCTCTTAAATTATGAAAAATAACAGGAATTTTATGTGTTAGTTTAAAATTAATATTACATTCTGAGTGAGCACTTCCTCTGAATTTTCCTGTTATATGACAATGATCCCGGACCTTTGGTCCGTTTGGAAACTTTGTTTTTCATCACGTACTGGCACTTCACCTTCTATATATTCTTTTTCACAGATATGACAAACTTTTGTTTTTAAATTCACTTTCATCTTTTTTAGACATTCTCAAATCTTTGTTAAAATGTTCTTTAAATATTTCTTTACAATATTCCTCTTCCTCAAGCATTTTTTCAATAAACTTATAAACTGCATTAGGGCCTCTATAAATCTGGGTTTGTTTAGTATATTTATCGTCATAACAACAAACAACTTTATAGCCGTAACCACAATCTATATGATTTTGATATGGTAAAGTGTAACTTTCCGAAGACTTCGTCTTTGTTACAGTAAATGAAGATTCAGTTGATGGTAAAGCAGTTAAAACTTTTTTAGTTATTGATTCAAAATCAGCATAAATTACAAAAGGTACTGCTAAACCTTTATGATAATTTTTAAATTGTACTTTACTTCCCTCTTTTGGCATTTTTACACCTTGGGTACCATTAATAGCTAAACAATTTGGAATATGTTCATTTAATATTCTTTCTTGAGTAAAGTGTTGCAGACAAGATCTACAAAAATGTTTCTTGTTTGTATTTTTTGTTTTTGTTATTCATTAATCTATTAAAGTCTTTTATCCAAACATAATGTTGGACTACAGTTCTTGAGGGCTTACAGTCATCATCAGTTATTTTATCATTTATTTTATCATTAGTAATTAGCAACATGTCACAGTGTTCTTCGTATTGATATTTTGATATGTACAATGGATAAATACTATTTTCTTCATATCCAAATATATTAAATGATATTTCATTTAAAACTTCTATTTTAGGTATTTGATTTAATGTAACAGGAAATTTAATTCCAGTATAATCAAGATCGTTTATATGTTTTTTATATTTTGAAACTTTTTGGGGGTCTTTTTCAACAGGAAATTTGTAAGCTAAATGACACCATCTAAAACATTCGTTATCATCATTCTTTATATTTATTAATCCTTTCATTGAATTTTGTAATGGTTTTGGTAATTCTAAATAACTTGAAGCAGCCAATGGACTATACTTATATCTATTTATATAATGAGCATCAACTGACTCTATTCTCCAGCCACTTCCTTCAGAAATCCAATTACCAATTCTATTTATTATTTCATCAAAAGCTTGATGTAAAGTTTTTTTTATTTCGTTTGTGTTAATAATTTCTAAAGCCTTTGATTGAAAATAAGCTGATTTATATATTGTATCAGTTTTATCCATTTTTGCAAAAGTTATTTTTAAAACAACGTTTATTTTTATACCTTTTAAGTTTTAAGTTCAGATTTAAGTATTTCATAAGAGTCGTTTATAGTTAAATATAATTGATTCTTTGGATCTTGTCTATATGTAATTTTAATTTCAAATTTCTTATAATATTGTTTTGTAGATCTCTCGATTTCCATCTATATATTATATTTAGAAAATAAAATTCGTTAAGCAAAAAATAATTAAAAAAATAATTAAAAAAATAAAGTTTTAAATTATCTTTAAGAAGAAATAAAATATTTAAATTTATATCTTTTTCCATTAGTTTTTGATATTCCACATTTTACTCGGTTTTCTCCTTTGCAGCACATTGTTATTAACCCAGAATTAATATCAAGGTCTTTAGACGCTGCATAATTGCTTTTATATGTTTTTTCTTCATTAGTATCACAGTCGGTTACAATAACTTTTTTAGAATTGTTTCGAATATTATTTGGTTTGGGACAATCACATAATCTTTCAGCATTTTCTTCTTCAGTTAATAGACAACCACAGTTCCATTCAAATAAATTATTTTTTAAAAGATAAGGATCTATAACATTTTGTAATTTATCAATAACGTGATTTTTATATTCATCGCTAACTATTTGATCAAGTTTTGATTTAATAAAATTTCTTCTTTTAAGAACTTTCTTATATGAATTTTTATCTGGATTCATTATTTCTCCTAAAGTGCTAGATAATTTTGGCATAATCATTCTATCTACCTTTCTATTAACCATCTATATATAATATACTTATAGAAAAAAATCTTTAAAAACACACCTAATGAAATTATATTGATTTGAGAAATTTGTTTATATTATCTATATCTTTTGAATAAGATTTTAAAGTCATTTTTTCTAAATTGTTATCAACTGTTAAAATTTTAATACCTTCTTGAAACATTCTGTTTAACCATTCTTCGTGTAATTTGTGTAGTTTTTCTAAATAATCTAAACCAACTCTATTTTCTTCCGTTCTGTTTCTTTTTTTAAGCCTTTTAAAGCATATTTCTGGGTTGGTTTTAACATAAACAAATCCATCAATTGGATTTTTTCCGTATGGTTTTATAATATGATCAGTTAAGAAAAGATTGTATACTGCCCACTCGGGGTCATTTATAACACCGTTGTCGTGATGTTGTTTTGTAAAAACGTTACTGTTAGTTAAATAACAACGTTCAAGGACAGAAACACCATCAAACTGTTTAGCAGAAGATAACATTTTTTATATGACTGTTTAAAGTTGTTAGCTGAAAAGGAAATAAATATTTGGAAGGTTCTTGAGCAGCAAGTTCAAAAAGGTTATATGAATTATAACTTGCGAAGCTGGAACCTTCGGTTGCACGTGGATCCATAACATTTTGCCATTCGTGAATTGGTTCTGGAATTATATTAAAATTAGGATTATATTCTTTAATAATATCTAAAAACGTACTTTTTCCTGATGCAATATTACCTTCAACTGATATAATTTTTCTCATTTATATAAAATACTTATAGAAAAAATATTTAATTAAAGTTAATACAGCTCTTCTTCTTTTTTACTTTTATATCCGTTAAGTTTAAATTCCTTCATGTACGTTTCAAAAGGCATTGAATATTTTTTTTCTTTCTGCATTTCTAATAGTATTGTAAAAATATCCTGAATAACTTGTTTATCTTCTTCTTTATTTACTTTTCCAGGATCATTAGGGTCATGAACAGCTAAAGCTGCAATCCGTGCTTTTGTTATAAGTTGTTTTATTTTGTGATGATGTGTTTTTAAAATAAATTTCTTGTCGTCAAGTTTTAGTCTGTTAGTAAATATGGTAATTACTGATGGAACAGCACCAGCAACTGCTACAAATACAGGAATAGTTGGAACAAGTGCTAATGCAGCTGAACAACCAAAAACACCTGCTGTAATATATAATCCAGTACTTACTCTTCCGCAAAACTTATAACTTTTTCTGTAAGCAGCAGCTAGTTTAGTTAAGTGAATAATTAATTGATCTATTGTTTCTATTCCATTATTATTAGAAATAAGATTTTTATTACTCATTTATATAATTAAACTTTTTATTTTCTAAGTTAAATTTCTTTCAATTCACTAAATGGTACCCAACTATTAAACTTTTCATTGTAACCTTTCCATTTTACTAAAGCTTGTTTTTTCTTATAGTCTCGTCTAATAACTTTTTCTATTCTAAAAACTTCTTGTGTAGTAGGTAAAAGTTCTTGTTCATAAAATGAACCTTGAATTATTTCATCATTTAAATCTTTAATAGTGTATGTTCTGGGATTTGTATTATTAATTTTATAAATTATAAATATTTCCTCTGTCCAATTTGGTGTATATCCTTTTTCAAAATGTCTTTTAAGTTTACTTAAGCGAACTCGATCACCAATTTTAAATTTTGCTTTACTCTTTGGTATCTTTAAATCACCATATAAATTAAAGTAAACAGTACCTTTATTTAAGTTTTTACTAGCTTCGGTTGGTGTCATTTTTATACTAGAATGTTTTGTTTTGTTATATTTATCAACCATTTCCTGTAAATTATCTAAATAAGTATAAGTATTATTTGCTGTAAAATATTTCCACATTATTCTTTTTAAACTTCTATTAAATCTTTCTATTACTACAGCCTTTCCTTCATTAAATGTATGGTACATATTAATCTTATTTTTATTCAAAAATGATTCAAACTTTTTATTATAAAATTCTTTTCCTTCATCTACCCATAAATTTACTGGTAATCGTCCTTCTAAAATTATTTTTTCAAATGCTTCAGTAACAGATTCTCCAGTTTTATTCTTTAATGGAATAACCCAAGCATATTTACTAAATATATCAATAACGGTTAACAAGTACTTTACTCCTTTATTATATTTTGAAAAGGTTTGCATGTCAACTAAATCAGCTGACCAAGTATCATCAATATCATTAACTATCACTCTTCGTTTCCTAAATTTTCTTTTAATTGGTTTGTGTAATTCTTCTGCTAATTCATCGCTCCAGCGGTAGCTTGGTACAGTGATTCCGGGGGTAGTAAAAGTTTGCTCTACCCCCTTTTCCCGTTTTTTGACTTTTGTCCGAGACCAAGTGTGTATTTCGTTTTGATGGCTGGTTTTACAACTAAATGTTTTGCAATCTTTTCTCCAAATGTTTTTGATTTAGTTTTATTTAAATTGGAAAGCATTTGTTTATCACATGTACCCTTTTTTACACCACTGTCATAGCAAAAATCATGGTCCATACATACTGCATCCAGTTCATTGACAGGGGGTCCATTATCTAGGGGATTTCCTGGCCCACAATAATTATATCCTGGGAGTGTTAAACCTTTCTTAGGTAATAAAGGTAACATTGCTTTATGGATATCTAATTTACCTCCAGTTTTGTTTTTAACGAATTTTGATTTCGTTTTTCCGCAAGATTTACATTTTGCTTTTATCATTAACCTCCCGTTTTTTGTTGTAACATAGTGAGGATTTACATTATCTGTAAATTTTCTTTCTTTCAAACAATATATTTTATTTTGTAAACTCATCTTATATTATATATGTTTAAAACTTTTTAGTCTGTTTAAAACCCACAGGTTTTAAATTGTCCGGCATTGGTCGGTTTTTTAGAAGTGGTCAAAAGGTTAAGTGGGGTCAAAAACGCTCGCACAAACAATTACTATACTACTTAAATGGACAACGGATCGTAACGAGCCGTAACGGGCGGGTCTTTTTATAGACAAGGGTCAATCTGCCCGTTCATCATACTATTTACATAATGCAAATACTAAGATAAGAGTGGTACCAGCATATAGTGAGTATCTGTTTTGTTACACGCGTTTTTTTTTTCAAAAAAGACCAGGCGGTTTTGCACTATCCTTTGTAGATGGGTTGGGGAATAGATTTGCAATTATTTCAATTCTTCCAACTTTGGCAGCTAACTGAGTATGCAGTTAGGATTTTGCGGGAATATAGATATATTCGCAGGTCAGCATGATCTATTTTGTTATTCAGACGATGCCACATAATATACATTCATTAGAATAGCGAGCTAATACTTCATTATCCCCGAATTTTAATAATGGGTCTGTAAATAGCGATATATTGCTTATATACTAGACGTTTTCTTCTCAGTAAATGATATAAATTTTTCAACAATGTATGTTCCAAAATGATACTACTTTTTATCTCTTCTTCCTTCTATTTTAAAGGGATCAGACACAGTCTTTGAAAACCAAAACACATCAAAAATAAAAAATAAAAAATTAAAAAAAAAAAATATATATATATATATATATATAAAAGCACTTGTCTGCTCGTCTTTTACTTATTTTAAGGACAACGTACATCTTCTCTTCATGTATCTTGCCGCTGATCTTACACTGTTGCTCCACGGCGAGATGCATAATTAACACTCTCATGTCAATCAGCTTGAGTTTAGGGTAAGTGTAGGGTTGGCATGCCATAAACCAGAATATAACATCCCAGACTCACAGATCCTTCCAAGGCGAAGCTCAATCTGTTTTCAGGCAGCTGTTATTTGTTTGTTGTTTCATATCAATTTTGTAGTGTAACAGTTCCTTTTCATGTTTATTTTCAAAAAAATATTCCATTTAAATACAAATTGTGCTCACTAATCTTTTAAGTGCTTCTGCAATTTTTTCTCAGATCATTTTCAGTTTTGCATAGCAGGGTAGATGTTTATATTTGTGTTGAGTTTTAGCTGTTATTTTTGTGGTTATATTTTTCGTCTTTTTTATTCGCGAGCAGTTCTTCGCGTAAAGTTATAACTGATTTTGAGAATGCTTGTGTAACCTCGCTTAAGAAGACATTGTTGAGGGTTTGAAAAGAATTGAAATTATTACTCTGTCTCCAAACTTTCCATTTTTCTACGCGAGGTATATGTAGTACATATCTTAGTACACATTTCCCTATTGTTAAGACAACCCCGAAAATCAATGCTATCTTGCCCTACAGCGATGACAGCTATTTCATTTATTACGAATATAATTAATAAGATACTCTTAATGATCTTCAAATATCGTGAAGGAAGATTTATTCCGTGTTAACGGAAAACATCTTAAATTAGATTCTTACCTTACTGAATACTAGTATTCTTAGTTAATTTAGTTTTGGTGTATGTTCGTGCGGTGAAGAGTTCTGAATGTTTTGTTGTTGTTGGTTTTTTTTGGCTTTGTTAATCGTTCTCCAGTCCTTTAAAATATAAACAACCATACGGGAAGAAAGCAAATGTGAACATGAATAATTAAAGATAGTGGTTCTCAATTTACTACTGATCCAAGAGAGTCTAGAAAATTTCATCTGTAATATGTATGTATATGAAGATAATATTCTGTAATATATCCAACCATATCCTATACAGTAGCCATGGATTCTCTTACAAGTACAATAAGTTAGACTTATTAACTGATGTAACTGGCGAGCTGAGGTGGACAAATGGTGTGATACTCGGAGGACGACCTTCAAATCAACCGGAGGCTGATGGTCGTTTAAGAAGCCTGTTGGGACTTATGTTGTATTGTTTTGTGTCTGACCAGTTTAAAATAAAACTGTACTACACTTCCATAGCCAATCATGGTACAGTCAAATTAGTTGGTCGTGATGCGAAGTTTTATTTTCATGTCCAATTTTAACATAGACGTGTAGACTTTCACTTGTAGGCGGTATCAATAAAAGAAAAACACTAGATCAGAAATAACATCAGAAAGGAATGTGAAAGAGATGACATAACAGACAAAAATTGACTGACAAAAAAATGGTAATTTGCCGAACCGAAGAAGGACAATAACACAAAAATGTCGTTAAACTCTTCCCTGTAACTTGATAAACCACCTACGGTACGTCAGTTCGGGACTTGAGCAAATGACATTTACTCAATATAACATAAGAAGTTGCATGCTATTCTCATATTTTGAAAATCTTTCTCTGAAAGAAGTAAAATCATACTGACAAGGTCAGACACGAAAGGTCGACACACGCCAGCGCTTGCATTGACACTTTGCGCCAATACATATCAGTGTGGTAATGCATGACAACATGGGAATAGAAAAGAAATATAATACGTGAGGCAACAATATGGCAACGAGTTCCTTCTTTAATACAGGTCCATAAAATGGCTTTTATTCCATTATAGATACATTTGTTCAAAGAGTCAGCATGTGATCCAAGAATAAATAAAATTTAGCAAGGACCAGTGGCAATCTTGTTTTCTATTTGTTGTTGCTGTTTTGTTTTTGAATTTTTTTGTTGCTTTTTCTATTTTTCCACTTTATTTAAGATTTTTAAAAGTCTAATTAAAAGTAAAAGAAAAAAAAATGAAACGTGAAAATTATATTTTTTGACGTAGTAGTTTTCCGTATCTGTTTTTTACAACTCCTCTATTTTGAACTTTTTCAATACAAAATGGTTGATCGCCAGCGTAAGATGTATGCACACGCGACCACACGCACATTGGTACTTTTCCTCCACTGCAATTAGCGATACTGGACCATACTTAATATTTACTGAAAAAATTATTGCCAACATAGACAAATATCAATCCATCTATCATTATGGTATTTACATTATATAAATAGGAAAATCAGAGTGGTATTAGCATCTAGTTAGGCCAGTTAAAAACAGATTTGTTAAGCATAGTAGTATGTGTGGTTTTGAGTAAAAATAAGAAAACAAGAACCCCTTTTGCAGCTTCCTTTAGAAAATGTTAGCCTTGCGATGCAATCTTGCAATGTTTCATTACCTGCCGAAAAAGGTCGAGATGTTATGGCCGACGAGGGGTCTGTTGTATGACATAGGTTAGAACTTACAATCTTTATAATTTTTTCAGAATACTTTTTTTATACATGTGCAGTTTTCAAAGAAAGAAATTGAATATATATTTAAACATGTAGCAAAATGGAAACGGGAGAAACATGAAACCTGTTTATTCTGGACAACAGACTAATCTCTACACATCAACAATCATTTATTAGACGAACGAGTTAATGCTTCTTTATCCCTGCATTTTTATGTTGGGTCTATAAATAGCAATAAATTGCCCAGTACCAGATATTTCCTTCAGACTTATGCTGTTTTAGTAGAGAATGTCACATTTTTAACGATGTGTCTTCCCACATGAAATATGATAATGGTTAGTTTTTCTTTCAGTCTATTATTGTAGATCAGACATATTCACTAAAAACAGAGTAAAGCTTGCCAAATTGTTTCTACAGTCTGCGCCTGCTGTTTATTTCTATACTGCTGCTTCCAGCTCCCTCCTCCGCTCCGGCTGATTTAACCGCGCTATCGAATACATTTTCCATACTACTAACAACAAGTCTTTCCGCGGGGGTAAGGTGTAACATTTGCGACAAAATAAATATTTGTAGATGTACATTGAAAAATTCTGTGATAATTCTTTCTACATTTTTTATAGTCAAATTTCATTGTATTTCATTTATTCAGTACAGCAGAATGGAGGCTTCCACATCGGTTTTATTTCTTCCGGAAATGGCGGATACTTACGTTGTCTTATGATACAGTTCCAGTGACGTTTTACCATTGTCTTGGCCTTTCTTCGTTGAAACTAAAAATAAGATAAAGTCACCAGTAAAGAAATAAACTGCAGACGCAAACTGTAGAAACAATTTGGCAAGCTTTATTCTGTTTTTAGTGAATGTCTGATCATCAGTAATAGACTGAAAGAAAAACTAAACATTATCATATTTCATGTGGGAACACACATCGTTAAAAATGTGACATTCTCTGCTAAAATAGCAGAAGTCTGAAGGAAATGTCTGGCACTTGGCAATTTATTGCTATTTATAGACCCAACATAAAAATGCAGGGATAAAGAAGCATTAACATGATTGGCTATGGAAGTGTAGTACAGATTTATTTTAAACTGGTAAGACATAAAACAATATAACATAAGTCCCAACAGGCTTCTTAAACGGCTATCAACCGGTTGATTTGAAGGTGGTCCTCCGAGTGTTAAACCATTTGTCCACCTCATCTCGCCAGTTACTTCAGTTAATAAGCCTCACTTAGTACTTGTAAGAGAATCCATGGCCGCTGTATAGGATATGTATAGGATATGGTTAAATTACTTATACAATAGTTTCCGTACAAAAACATAATCTATATGAAATACGAATTAACGTGAATGTCTCACTATAATGGATATACATGTATTAGATATGATATCTTCATACATATTACAAATGAAATTTTCTAGACTCTCTTGAACTAGTTATTAATTGAGAACCACTATCTTTAATTATTAATGTTCATATTTGCTTTCTTCCCGTATGAATGTTTCATTATTTTTTTCGTGATAAAGGACTAGAGAACGATCAACAAAGCAAAAACATTCAGAACTCTTCACCTCACCAACATACACCAAAAAAATAACTGAAATACTAGTATTCAGCAAGGTAAATTTAAAATGTGTACATATAAAGTGCACACAACAAAGATAAAAAAGGAAATACCAGCGATACGAAAAAATGTAATTACTGTAATAGATGGAGAGCATCTAATTTTGAACCGAATATGTATATATCTAATAATAGCGTTCTATATATTAAATTAATATTACATATTACAATGAAACAACACAAACAAGCGGTTCCACGTTGCCTAGAAGATCTACGTTAAGCTCAAATAATTTTCTGAAAAACCCACGCATTGTTTTTTATTTGACTTACAGAAATAAACACCATCATCAGTCAGTGCGACTTTTAAACCATAAATCGGCCATATTAAGGGGAGCGGTAGTCTAATGGTTACGGTGTCGGCCGCTCAACCTGGGGGTCGTGGATTTGAGCCCCCCTGGGGTCACGACCATGACTTCTCATATGACATCACCAGTGCTGGTTTTTTCAGGAAGCGGACTCAAGAGTGGTTCAAATAAGTTTTAAGCTTTCATCATAATCGAGCTAAAATAAATTAGTATAAACTATGAAACAGTCGTCAATAAAATGTAGATAACACATTTCTTTCAAAACATTTGCAGTCGATTTTTTTCTCGATACAAGCCCACTTTTACTCCCGTGCCAGATCTTCTGGGTCAATTTGATAAAAACTGGCATTAAAATAATATATCCTACGGCGAAAAATATTAAATCACTTATTCCAAAGCTCTTTTTATCGCAATGTGCAGCTGCTAATTTAATATGTTATCCGTTACCTCGGAGTAAATCTTCATTCACAATATTTGAAGATCATTAAGAGTATCTTATTAATGATATTCGTAATAAATGAAATAGCTGTCACTGCTGTAGGGCAAGATAACATTGACATTCGGGGTTGTATTAACATTGTGGAGAGGTGTACTAAGATATGTACTACATGAATCGCAGAGAAAAATGAAAAGTTTGCAAAAAAATAAGCGTTCTCAAAAATAGTTATAACTTTACTCGAGGACTTCACCGCTTGCGAATAAAAAAAAAAACACGGAAAAATAACCATAAAAATCACCGCTAAAACTCAGCACAAATAAACATCTTCTATGCAAAGCAAAACTGAAAATGATCTGAGAAAAGATAGCAGGAACACTTAAAAATTAGTGAGCACGATTTGTATTTGAATGGCAAAAAAAATTTATTAAGAATAAACATGAAAATGAACACTACAAAATTAACATGGAACAACAAAACAAAAAGCAGCTGACTGATAACAGACTGAGCTTCGCCTTAGACGGATCTGTGAGGCTGGGATGTTATATTCTGGTTTATGGCATACCAGCCCCACACTTGCCCTAAACTCAAGCGTGTTAACCATGCATCTCTCCGTGGAGCAATAGTGTAAGATCACCGGCAAAATACATGAAGAGAAGATTTACATTGTCCTTTAAATAAGTAAAAGACGAGCAATTGGTTATTATTTATATATGTATTTGCTTCGCCTAATTACATTTTTTTCTTGTGTTGACATTTTTTCGTTTTTCGTTTGCATTAACGCCAAAGTAAACTCATCAAATTAGACTAGTATTTTTGCGTGTGTTTTGGTTTTCAAAGACTCAGTGTGTCTGATCCCTGAAAAATAGAATGAAGAAGAAATAAAACGTAATTTTATTTTGGAAGATACATTTCTGAAAATGACATGAGAAGAAAACGTCTAGTACATCAGCAATAATATCGCTATTTACAGACCCATTATTAAAATTCGGGGATAATGAATTAGCTCGCTCTTGTAATGAATGAATATTATGTGGCATCGCCTGAATAACAGAATAGATAATGCTGGCCTGTGGATTTATCTATATTATATATATTCCCATAAAATCCTAATTGCATAATCAGTTAGGTGCCAAAGTTGGAAGAATTGAAATAATGAAAATCTGTTCCCCCATCCACCAACAAAGGAAAGTTGTCTTTTTTCCTGAAAAAAAATACAGAAAACCGTGTGTAACAAATACTCACTGACTTTAGATGATAATACCACTCTTATCTCAGTATTTGCATTATGTAGAGTACGATGAACGGTCAGATTTACCCTTGTCTATATTGGCATCTATTGTTTCATTAATGAGATAAATGGTATGTCAGTATTTATCTTTGGAATCTAAATATATAAAATAGCAATAGTACGGTCTAGTCGCTGTTTGCTCTGGAATTTATGTCTAATTTTCACGGCTGTTCTCTTTCCATATTGCATACGAACATTTTTTGTTCCTATCTTTGTGGCCTCACTTATTGACTCCAGTCTCGTGACAAGTAAATAAATGAAATTGATTCTAAGCAATATAATACATGTATATCGGTATGCGCGCGGGCGTGTGTTCATGTTAGTTACTAAGCAATTGCTCAAATATGACGAGCACCGAAAGAAATGTCACGAATTAAATTTTGTCAATGAAACGCAAGTAAACCCCCACTTTGACAAAATCCGCCAATATCAAAATTCCGCTACATCTTAACAAGTGCAAAAATATCTTATGCAAACCAACATCCTAGAATATTCAACCAAATTCAACTGTAGTGCCATTTTTTTTTCAAGGAATTCGTAATCTAAAACTAACAAAATTTAATACCGACTAATTTCTGTTTTACCAGTCCTCTAAAAATCTCGGAAAACATCACAAATCCAAAAAACACAGTCTAGTCTCAGATAAAATCACACATGAAACAGCCCTAAGTAACATTATTGAAACATGGATTGGTGATATTAACAATAATGATGAACTACTTTTACACTGTATTTTGAATTCGTCAAAGCGTTCAAGATCTGATGACTACTGCTTATTACTAAATTGAAAGCGTTCTGTATCTTACAGACAGTCATTGAGTTAGCTAACAGGTAACAGAACAGCTAACAGCAAGTTTCAATTTCAGGTTAAAAATAACTTATGGGTGCGCAAGATACTGTACTTGGACCTCAACGTTTTATTATATGTATAAACGACTTAACTCTGCACCTACCAAACGCATCCACACACATGTTTGCTGTCGATACTGCTTTAACAATTGTTTCTTGCATCACAGATATAACTCAATCTTGACGCCATTGATAATTTGTGCCATAGAAACCCTATACATGTATTTCCAAATTCACAAAAGACAAGACACTGTACTTTGGCCTCATTTTGTTTTATTATATGTATAAATGACTTAACTCTGCACCTACCAAACGCATCCGCAGACATGTTTGCTTTCGATACTGCTTTAACAATTGTTTCTAACGCCACATATATAATCCAATCTTGACGCCATTGACGACTTGTGCCACAGAAACTCTATATTTTTTAAATCCACAATAGACAAGACATATCTCTGTCAAATAACAGCAATTGTTTAGAGACCTACATGTATTTATCTTTAGCTCTGGTCGGGTCATATTTTTACGAATCGGACTAATTCAACTCTCCTGGTAAAGGGTTACCCAATAGAAAGTGGCCATGCCTAACGGCCAGGTTTTTTTTTGGCAAATCTGATCATTGAACACATTTTGTAAAAAGTCAGCTAGAGAACATTAAAAATCGGGTCAACAGTTTCTGACAAGAAGATCGGATTTTTCAAATTTCCTATTGAAACATGTGTAGGGGAAACTTAAATATAATAATTTTAGTTCTGTAAACATTCTAAAATCGGGCCAGCTGTTTCTGGCATTAACATTTTTAGTTTTTCCTTTACACGTAGAGAAAACTGACTATAGATGCCCTCTGAAAGCCATATCTTTTTAAGGATTACAGTAAGCAGTCAACCTGGGATCATTGTGTGAAATTATCTTAAAATCATGTCAGTAGTGTCTGACGAAAAGATGTTCAAAGTTTCCAACATATACATATTAGGGATGGAATGTGAGGACGTACTCTGGCGGTCGTTTTTTTTTTACAAAGTGAAATAATTCGAACAATATTGGTTTAGGACCACCTGAAGTAAAGCCTATTGTCTTCTCAAATTGGCTTGCAAACATTATGGATCTTGCTGATATGAGAAGATAGCTTTTTGTCTGAAGAAAGATATATCTTTATACGCATAAAAATTTACGGTATGTCAGTAGAATTAGTGTATGAATGCACTCTTAGTAACATCAGACTATTATTCAACTCTCACTTCACAGCTTCGAAAAACAAAATTCATTTTCATCTTCATTTCATTTTATTGGCAAGTTGACGAATAACATTACGTTTATATTGCCCAAGACATTCAACATAGACAGTAATGAATATTTTCACTGTCTGGTTGATCCAATTCACATTTCAATTAAGAGTGCAGTGCCTTACCCAGTGGGGATAATACTATAATAAGCGTGCGTTGCCTTACCCTATAGGGATACGACATTTTGCTCTAGGAGTATAACAGAGAAAAAACAAGAGTGAGTATAGCACAACAAATTCGGTCTAGGTCATTGATTCCATTCTATATAGCATCATTTGACGTATCGCAGATGGTTTATTAAGTTTCAGAGATACTTTTTATGTTGTTGTTCTTCTTCGCTCCGTCAGTTGACATAATTTAGTATATTATTTTTGTCAGTCAATTTATATTCACATCTGACTTGTCATATTTGATCTAGTCTGTTCATGAATAGTATTTAGTTATTGAGGCAGCCTAAAAGTACAAGCTTATGTTGAGGTCTTGTCCGATTAAAATGAAAACAAACAAAAATCAAACAAAACGTTTTATATGGTTTCCCCCATTTTTTCTTTGAATTATGAAAGAAGTGAACGGTAGGGACAGGAAAAAGTGATTATTTTACAAATATATGTAATTATAAGACCTAACTAGCCGCGTTCATATATGGAACAAAGAAGGAGTTGAATTAATGACCATTAACCTTAAGACTCAAATATTTCTACAAGGGAAGTCTAAAAGCTGCTGTATGCACGACAAATACCTTATCGCGAGAAGCTGCATCCACCTCTTTTAAATTTCTACCTTTCCGTGCTATAGTGTTGTTCGAGAAACTGAAATCTGCACGACAACTGTCGTGTCAAAAACTTCAAATTTTCGATTTTTAACACTCTACCTGGTCGAAAAGTCTACGGCGGAAACAAGACTCTATAATTTGTTACCGTTCGTTTTTGTATGAATACCCGGTATTTCATTATAAAACTAAAATAATGGTTAAAATCTAACCTAATATCAAAATCCAAAGCGTATTTGGGCTAGATCAGGTGTGCATTTTCCCACCATGAGCTCTATCTAAACAAAACATTAACAAACAGGGATATTACAGAATGATGTACGAGCTATGATCATTGCCGTGTAAATTATGCAGATGATACATCATAGACATTCTTGAACCAGCTGTCTAATGGAGTGCCGCTATTTTTTATAGTTGATATAATAATTTTCTTCCTGTATGATTGTTTGATATAGTGGCTGCATGAACATGGATTAAATATTTTCCTAATTTATAATGATGATTATTGACTCAGATTTGTACCTGTAATGTCTATTCCCATGGCAGATCTTCAAAGCAAAACAGAAAATATCTGCCATTATTATAATAATATATCCTCATCAAACAGGTCTTCCATCGAAGAAGTGCAGAATCTAATTCAACATTGAAATAAATCTTATTTTAGAATATTTAAACATCTTTAAAAGTAGCTTAATAGCTGGTAAACCTGGTTTTTGACTAAAATTATTTTGCTTTTTATGAATATCTTCGTGATTTTACTGTTTTTGGACTGTTTTAGGACAATGACTTGTAGAGCATCTTATAACGCAACTTTAGTGTAGGTTTCAAGTAGATAGAGTTGTTATTGATAAAGTTATGAGCAAACACATGTTGCATATTTTTCTCCGACTCAGAACATGGTTGCTTTAAAAACAAACATCTGCTCTTTAATGTATATTTTATACTTTGCCATGATGTTTCTATCTCCAGTATGTTGTAAATATATGTCTTAACATTTTGTTTTCAAAGTTTTAGGACATGACATTGAGTACTTTTAGAGAAATCTTGAAAAATGTCTATTAAAATTTATTTACATTTTCTTAGTCAATTTCTTAGATGGCCCGACTTCACCAATGTAAATGACTTATCAAAAATATTTGAAGACATTTTTCAGGACTGACATTTTACTGTCATGTCAAGAATATTCTGTTTTAGTTATATTCTGTAAATTTTCAGAAGCCTTGTTCTCTTGTACCCCTTAATGTACACCTAATTTTGGCGGCCATATTGAATTTTTGGGGAGAAATTGTGTCATTTATGTGTCAATTCTTTGATACTTGATTTAAGTATTTTTAAATCGTTATCTGCAGTTTTCCTAGTTTATGCTTATTTGTATCGTGTTTGGTGATATTCATTCTGTTTCTTGCATTTTATGAGAAAAGTTTTAAATATTTGGGAAAATATCATTGACCAATCAGATTGCAGCAGCATTTTTTGCTTGATATATGGGCTTATCAGTTTTTTATTTGCATGTTCTTCAAGTTTACACTTTTGACTTAACACATCTTTTTGGATTGGGAATTATATGGTCATTTAGAAACAATTTAAGGAACATTGGACTTTTTTTATTGGATAAATAAACCAGAACTTTAGTGATTTATCATTATTTTAGTTGTCACAGTATATAACTATATTTAGGTGATTTTTTTTTGGAACAGATTCATACGCAGGCTGTGGAATTTTCTGACTATACTGACACATATTTTCAAATGAAGGAATTTGCAGAATTTGTGTGGTATTTCAGCTTAGTCATCTCCAGTAACTGCACACGTTTATTTATAGAAATTTTAGAAGTTGTAGTAATGAATGTGTGTTTGAAATGTGTGAAAGGTTATATAATAGATTAATAAAACTGGACTTATTTTTGTGTGTTCATTTAAAACATGTGTGTTGGTTTGTCTTATTTTTAATAAGAGTTATGTGTTGATAATTAAATAAATATTATTGCAGCACTTAGTATTATAAAGACTTTGGAATCCTGGCTTTTCTTTGAAATAATAAGTCTTTGGTTTTAAACCCCAGTATCCGATTGTGAGGAACAACAATTTAGGTCCTCGTTGAAATATTACCCGGTTAACTATAGTAAAGGAACCAGCGTCTAGTCGCGTAATGGCGGACAGGTTTTTGAACCCTAATTTGCAACTTGGCATGGTCAGAGAGGTCTAAATGAAAGCTGGTTTCTCTTTAAATTTTATTGTTGGTGTATATTTGACATACTATGGTTAGTTGTAATAGTCTGCAGTATGCAAATCTGCAAATATGGTAGTTATATCCATGTTAAGCACGATATAACGAACTGAAGTATTTGTATATTTCTTATTTCTATACTTTTTTTCTGTAAAATTCAGTTTTTTTTTTTTTTTTGTGTTCTGATCTATAAGGTAATCAGATACGGTTCTGATATAGATGAAAAGTAAAGATTGAAGACGCATAAAGGGCAAAAACAAGCATTTGAAATAACAGACTTGGCTTAGCAATTACTTAAGTTTTTTCGTGAAATTGGGACCTGTACTTCCGTAATTGCTTTTACTGCAGTAGCATTAACAGAAGTATTGAACAAGGTAGATAGTTTTTCAAGTCTTTGAATAAGCATATTTGCTTTAAACGAGAATTCTAGCATAAAACTGTTGTTCTTGTCACTTTTCGGGAGTGTTTTAACAAGAGAGAAAACGTGTGCTAACAGAGAGATTCTCGCGCTCACGTGCTGTTATAACACTTTTTATATGCGCGTTCCGTGGCAAAGCGTAAACATATTACGGCCCCAAAACCGATAATTCAAATGGAAATGTCGTCCACGTGAAAAAGCAACTCAGAGATTTCCGCGCATTTCATGTAAATGTGTAATGACGTTGAGGTAGAATGTATTCATTTATTAGTTGTTTTTTTCGCGTTTTATGCTAGAATAGCGTTGGCGCATGTTCATTTCGTGTTATAACATCTCGGGATTCTGAAGATGTTATAACACGATAAAACATGCGTTATCCCTACATTCAAGCGAACTTTTTTAAAACTTTACATGTACACCCACTTTAAAATCATTATTTAGTTCAGTTCCTGGTCATGTATTTCATACACAGTTCTGTGGTAATACTAAATCTAACATATTTTTTCTGCATTGCGGCTCACCCAGTCGAAGATACAAATATCAGTTGCGATTTTCAAACTAATAACTCTCTCAAAACTTTATTGCACTAGTAAGCACCTTCGCTGGCACATAATGCATTCTTTGCTTAAAACATATTACATAGTGTATCTCAAAGTCCTCGACGATGACCTTATGCTGCGTTTACACTTAGCCACGATGTCCACGATGTCCACGATTTGAGAGAAGCGTGGTGAGCGTGGGGGCTCGTGGGATCGAATCGTGGTAATCTTGAGAGAACTTTGTGGAATCGTGATGATCGTAAGTATCGTGACAAAATTTTTGACAGTCAAAAATTTTGCCACGATTACCCCGATTTATCTTAAATCTTGAGAGAGCGTAACAAAACGTGAAAATCGTTGTAGAGCGTAAGGCAGATTAACAGACCCTAACGTAGCGCAACAGACCTTGATGCTCCATCGTATGGGGATCTTGGTGAACTTGGAAATACGATTCTAAGTTCCACTAGATTTGGAGGCATCCTTACATAGTTGACGTTGGAGCCAACATCTTCACACCTGAGTTCTGTGTTGAAAAGTTGAGGATAATGTCCCAGTCGGTGCCTTCGGTTTTCACTTAATCATGATCTCATCCAACAGGTCTTAGGCCTTCTATTTCTTCTTCTCCTTCCTCTCTCTTCTATCCCGCCCTGTTCCGTCCCTTGTTGCTGCTGCCGACAAGTAACTATTACAGGCATACACGAAAATTGCAAATTCAGCATCTTGTTCAGCTCTTTGATGCATAGCACGTTCCTCTTTGGAATCTCTGGAGAGAATGTGAGGGTGACCCTTGCCTCCTATTTATACTCCAATCGTGCTCAAAACGTGACAATCTTGATCAAATCGTTGTCATAAATCATAGGAGAGCTTAACAAAACTTGATAACGTGAGGAATCTAAATAGAACGTGACAAAACGTGATAGCATACCATGGTAATCGTAAGAGAACTTGAGAGAACGTGATGAAAATCGTGCCGGAACTCGACCAGAATCGTGTTAGCTTCGTAATAAAACGCTGCAGGTAGTAACAAAACGTACTGAGAGCGTAAGAAAGCGTAGAAAAGCGTAGTAATACAAAATTCGTGCAATAAATCGTGGAACTCCGAGCTTTTCTTCATATCGTGGACATCGTGGACATCGTGGCTAAGTGTAAACGCAGCATAAGCGGACGAAATCATGGCTCGAGTCCATTGTTTCGCAGAAGTGTCTGAGCACCCAAACGTGTTCAATTTTTGCAACGAGGTCTTTTTTGGACGTACGCGGCTCCGTAGACAATGTAATATGTATCATTTATTGAACAAACAAACCAGCAAAATAACATCAATATTTCGTGAACCCCACTCCCAACAACCCCACCTGAACATTGTTAATTTTAGCAGTAAGAAGGATTTAGGCCTATTTTCCCGACACAAAAAAAAAATATTGACAAAAATAAGAACATTCGGCCAAGAATACATCAGTATCTACGTTTTAAAACATGTTGAGTCCTTTATTAGACGTATGTCGTCGGCTTCCTAAACATTAATCGACAATGTTATATGTATTCATTTTGGGTGTACATACCAACAGTATATCCAAATGGTTCAAATCATTCTCAAGCCCTCCTGGGCGCTGTGAATTACAGCAGAAACAAGGATGGATTCGAGCCTATTTTCGTAAATCTGAAAAAATGACCAAAATTACGATTTGCAACAGATTTCACCTATCTTCCTTGGCACATAATGCATCAGTTGCAGAAACTAATTTCATTTTGTCTCTTATACGGACTCCAATGATGACCTAAGGTAGTCAAATGTTCGCTCGAGTCCATTGTTTCGGTCCAGATAACAGCAGTATCTAAGCACCATAACATGTTCCAATTTCGCAATGAAGCCTTCTATGGACGTATGCCGTCAGCATCCTGAAAATCAATCGGACCAAACGAACAGCTAACTGTTCGCTTCGGGTGGCGGCAGGGGTTTTGGTAGGCGGGAACGTGCGGTGCGGTTCCGGAACGTCTTACGCGCGCGCGATAATTATTCATCTTTCTGTCCTGAGCACTAAAATTAGGTCTAAACTCAAATATCTCAACTCAACTTTCTGCAATAAGCACTAAAGTTAGGTATAAACTCAAATCTTCAACTAAACTTAAATAAGGTAAAAGCTCTAATGTAAAGTTAGGTCTAAACTCAAATCTAAAACTAAACATAAATTAGGTCTCGCCTCAAATCTAAAACTCAACTTTAAGTGAGGTATAAAGTTTCTCATCTTTCTGCACTAACCACAAAAGTTAGGTTTAAACGCTTCGGTTGGCGGAAGGGGTAATGGTAGGCGGGAACGCGCGGTATAAAGTTGGGTATAAACGCTTTCGGAACGCCTTACGCGCGCGCGATAATTGTTCATCTTTCTGCCCTGAGCACTAAAATTAGGTCTAAACTCAAATATCTCAACTCAAATTTCTGCACTCAGCACTAAAGTTAGGTATAAACTCAAATCTTCAACTAAACTCAAATCTAAAACTAAACATAAATTAGGTCTCAACTCAAAACTAAAACTCACCTTTAAGTAAGGTATAAAGTTTCTCATCTTTCTGCACTAAGCACTAAAGTTAGGTATAAACGCTTCAGTTGGCGGCAAGGGTACTGGTAGGCGGGAACGCACGGTGCGGTTCTGGAACGTCTTAAAAAAGGATATTTCTCACATACAAATTTTCTTCCTTAACTGTGGAAGTAACTCCAGCAGATAAAGATAATAATAATGATGTATTGACATTTTTATTACATAGGTTTAGCCATCAGATTAAATGTGCGATTTTAGAATATAAAAGGTTTGCAGTATTTAAAAAAAATAACCATGCAGCTAAGGAGCCCGGCTATGATTATGTGTGTATTTATGTTTGACAGTGCTTACTCTGTTTTCTATGGGGTTTTTAATCTGCGAGTATCGAATTTTGTTAAAAAAGACAAGTCCTGAAGAACAACAATATAAGCTTGGCCTTACAGTTATAAAAGGCATTTCATTTGTCATGGAATTATGTTAAGTAACTTTAAAGAATTTCAATATTTGAAATAAGATTTATTTTGAGTCTAAAAATAGATTCCACACTTCTGGAACGAAGAAAATTTTAAAGATAAGTGATTTTATAATTTATAACTCGCAGTAGGATATCTATTGTTTTAACCCTTACCCTGCTGAATTTCTATGATGAACTTGTCCATCTTTCAATTTAGACAGTACCATTAACTGTTAAAAGGGGTGCTTATCAAAAATATACAGATTGAATGGCGAACAGTGCAGATCATGATCAGACTGCACGGATTTGCAGGCTGACCATGATCTACACTGGTCGCAAAGGCAGAATAAATCGTGTTCAGCCTCTCACGCCCCAACCCCTTCTGTCCTTAGAAATATGACCATGAAAAACATTTTATAATGATGTAGAAGAAAATGTTCTTAGTATAGTATAATACCGTGTCATGTGAACATTTGTAATAATTCATTTATGTCTTTGTATACTCGCATGTTACATATGAAACTTGAGTTAATAAAGTTCTGTTCTGTTCTATTCTGGTAAGGGTTAATGCTGAATATTGTCTAGATGGGTGGCCTTTAAGATCTGACAAGGTAGTTGACAATGTGCATAAAAACCGGTCCAGTTCTCATTAACATTAATAGTAAAACATTTAAATTATATATTTAAATAGTTATCATGGTTATACGGGACGAGAAGTATTATATTACAGATGTTCATTTTGTATGTATATCTATGTTACATGCATACCATACCTCATTCACCATTCTGTAATTTCCCCATAGAGTAGAAAAAAATTATACTGGTTTAACAAAGAGCTATGAAAAATAGTTTGAAGACCGATACAATATTTAAAACAATTCCCTTCAAAGCGTTCATGGATCTCAGACCAGTACTAGCTGGGCTTTTTTCTCTGTAAGTCACTGAGACAACTCAGTCACTATGGATCAAAACTGGGAAACACTTGACATTCTGTGTTACCTCCATCTTACAAAATGTCCTGAAAATCGAACTCGCGACCTATTAATGGAGTCTTTTATTGCGTTTGTTGACATAAATCCCTGCCTCTGTGGCGGAGTTGTTCAAGTCGCTGACTTCAAATCGCTATAATATGTATCGAAACCTTGCTTTGGTCCTAGAATTCTTTCATGTAAGGAAACCATTTAGTTGGGATACTAGGTCGCTGGTTCTACCCAAGTGCCCTCTCATACTGACATTATTCCTCTTGGAGCATCTCGGGTCTTCCGCCACCATCAAAAACCGGAAAGTCGCCATATGACCTATTATTGTATTGGTATGATGTTGAACCCAGCAAAAAAAAAAAAACCTATGGAACGTGACGTAAAATGACCGGCATACCAGGGTCATTCAATATATGCGAACTATCAGTTATCAATAAGATCGACCATATGAAAATGTTATTCTTTTTTTTTTTTTTTTTTTTTTACAAACTGAAATTTTACAACGGTGCTGTCGTTTTCTTGGTGTTGTTGTTGTTGTCTTGTTATCGTTGTTTCTTTGTTGTTGTTTCTTTATTTCTCTTGCTTTCATGTACTTGTAGTTTGCCAAGTTGCTAATGTTTTCCTGTTTTATATACACAAACTAGATGGACTTTTAAGACATTTGGACAAACATGATTTCTTAATCAATTTGGTCAGTTGTTATGGCAAACAAATGGTCTCTACATTTACAATGTCACATGATTTCTTAATCAATTTGGTCAGTTGTTATGGCAAACAAATGGTCTCTACATTTACAATGTCCATCATCTCGTTAACTAGCTATCAAAAGCACGTGCACTGCACGAACATTGCAGATTTTTCTGTAACCACATCATAACGACCAGTAATCCGCCCGTATTTATTAGCATCTCCTATCAGCTCTCTGTGATCTTTGATAGGGGATTAACATGACTTCCGAGCGCGGTTTATAGTTGTCGATATTCGCCGAGATATTTGGCTTCCCTGCTTTGATTGCATCGGAAACTAGACTGAATGGAAATCTCTTAAGATGAGTGTATCTCATCAAATGATGATGAGAATTTAATTGGATTTTATTTAGAAAAGACGTTTTTACATTGTGTTTCGTGGAGGAATTGTAAGAAAAAGGTGTTGGCATAAATTCTGTGGAATTAAATCAATTTTTTTACCAAGTTTAAAAAAAAACGTGCACGGATTCAAACAGATGTCCTCTAATATATCGCAAAAAATGTAACGGTAAGGGAAATTTACATTTAAATTGTTTAACGAAATATCATATAGAAAAAGAAAAAGAAAATTTGAAAATGCAAAAGAAATAAAATCATACTAGGTTAATATCACAAGTATATATACTATATGCAGGGAAAAGGGTCGTTAATGTCCCCCAAAATTTTCTGTATCTGCAGATTTGAAAAATGTTCCCAGTTTTGACACACATTTTTTTCCAGTATTTGTGTGTTGTTCAACGGTTCTTGTTGCTTGGAACAACGCTTTTATTACGAGTGCAGAAGAATATAAAGAAGGGTATTTAACAAATGCTAGATGTGGATAAAATATAATAAAATACGTTCGATGTTGTACAAAATCTTATTTACACTTTGTCTTTCTAAATGTACATATATTTGGTCTAATACATCATTTCAGGGTCTGACAAGTGTTGTTGTTGTTGTTGACAAGACGTATTATAAAATAGGCATTTTCGATGTTTCATAAAGATGTGTGTAGTATATATTATAATTCTTAGTTTTTTGCTAATTTAATATATAAGCCGCACCATGAGAAAACCAACATAGTGGCTTTGCGACCGGCATGGATCCAGACCAGCCTGCGCATCCGCGCAGTATGGTCAGGATCCATGCTGTTCGCTTTTAAAGCCTACTGAAATTGGAGAAACTGTTAGCGAACAGCATGGATCCTGATCAGACTGCGCGGAAGTGCAGGCTGGTCTGGATCCATGCTGGTCGCAAATCCACTATGTTGTTTTTCTCATGGCACGGCTCAATTATATTGACCGCCACGCATAAAGGGCTTAGGAATTAAACTCATACAATCATTTAAGAAATTACAATTATTTTTATTTGAACAGTATTTTTGATGAACTCCGAAATGTTACTGTACGTCTATTAAAGAGGCTGTTTCTCAATATAGATCTAACCTGTTGTTTTGCAAGACTGCTTTTTCATGTTTTAGAATGATGTCTTTCTGTTCAAGAGAAAATAGCAATTTCAACTGTCTGGAAATAGAGAAACTGCAAAACTTTATACATTGTTATTTTGTCAGCTATATAGAATACAGTATACTGGATTACATTTCTATATCCATTTTGCCTCATGGGGTTTCCCATCAAAGTAATTAGATACTCTTTCCTATATCTTTTTAACAAAACTGTTTAGTCTTTGCGGGTGATAGATGTGATTTCCTCTTGAAATTAGTGTCTGATCATTCTGCGAAGTTTGCAACTTTTTTGCAATTATTTGAATAAAATTACCCTAGGATTTTTTCTACATATACAAATTAAATCAGTTTGATACCTAGAAATAAAGATTAAGGGTAGATTATGTGCACAACTTGTGAGTATCTGCCTCGGAACATATACTTCTATCGCTATACAATGCCAGACTAAAGCTTTTCTTGTCATATTGATGTCGATAATTCTTGTTCTATCGGTGCAGACTGTTCTTGTTCTTTTGGATGTACAGTGCCAGATATAAGCAATTATTGTTTTATCGATGCAGGCTATTCTTGTTTTGGTGTGCAGTGCCAGATATAAGCTATTCTTGTTTTATCGATGCAGGCTATTCTTGTTTTGGTGTACAGTACCAGATATAAGCTGTTCTTGTTTTATCGATGCAGGCTATTTTTGTTTTGGTGTACAGTACCAGATATAAGCTGTTCTTGTTTTATCGATGCAGGCTATTCTTGTTTTGGTGTACAGTGCCAAATATAAGCTGTTTTTGTTTTATCGATGCAGGCTTTTGTTTTGGTATACAGTAACAGGTATAAGCTATTCTTGTTTTATCGATGCAGACTGTTCTTGTTTTGGTGTACAGTGCCAGATATAAGCTGTTTTTGTTTTATCAATGCAGGCTATTCTTCTTTTGGTGTACAGTACCAGGTATAAGCTATTCTTGTTTTGTCGATGCAGGTTTTTTTCTTGTTTTGGTGTACAATACCAGATATAAGCTATTCTTGTTTTATCGATGCAGGCTTTTGTTTTGGTGTACAGAACCAGGTATAAGCTATTCTTGTTTTATCGATGCAGATTGTTCTTGTTTTGGTGTACAGTACCAGATACATATATGTATAAGCTATCCTTGTTTTATCAATGCAGGCTTTTCTTGTTTTGGTGCACAGTACCAGATATAAGCTATTCTTGTTTTATCGGTGCAGGCTATTCTTGTTTTGGTGTACAGTATCAGATATAAGCTATTCTTGTTTTATCGGTGCAGGCTATTCTTGTTTTGGTGTACAGTACCAGATATAAGCTATTACTGTTTTATCGATGCAGGTTTTTTTTTCTTGTTTTGGTGTACAGTACCAGATATAAGTTATTCTTGTTTTGTCGATGCAGGTTTTTTTTCTTGTTTTGGTGTACAATACCAGATATAAGCTATTCTTGTTTTATCGATGCACAATACCAGATATAGGCTGTTCCTGTCCTATCGGTGAACAATACCAGATGTAGGCCGTTCTTTTTCCGTCTATAAGCAATTTAAGATTTGGACAACTCCTGTTCTATCGGTATATAGTGCGAGACGTAAGTTACTCTTGTTGTATAAATATACATTGTAGGACATTCAAAGAAAAAGTAGAGCTATTGCACTCGCCCAAGCGTCGACGTCGGCGTTGGTTTAAGTTTTTGATTTTAGTCAAATATCTCTGCTACTATCAAAGCTATTGACTTGAAACTTAAAATGATTATTTACTATCAAAATCTACTCCAGGAGAGATAATCCCCATAACTCTGATTTGAATTTGACATAGTTATGCCCCTTTTAACGTAGAACTTTTGGTTAAAGTTTTTGATAAAGTCAAAAATCTCTGTTACTACAAAGCTTTTGGCTTGAAACTTAAAATAGTCATTTACTATCAAAGTCTACACCAGGAGAAACAATTCCCATAACTTTGATTTGATTTTTGATAGAGTTATGCCCCTTTTAAACTTAGATTTTTTTGTTAAAGTTTTTGATAACGTTAATTATCTCTGTTACTATCAAAGCTTTTGACTTGAAACTTAAAATAGTTATTTACTATCAAAGTCTACACCAGGAAAAATAATTCCCATAACTCTGGTTTGAATTTTGATAGAGTTATGCCCCTTTTTAACTTTTTTTTTGGTTAAAGTTTCATAAAGTTTTTACTGGCAAAGCTCTAATTTAGAGTCAAGCACTGAGAAAAGTCGAGCGTGCTGTCATCAGACAGCTCTTGTTGTTCTATCAATGTACAATGTCAGATGTAAGCTATCAATGCACAATGTCAGATGTAGGTTATTTTTTTATATCAATGTAAAATTTCTGATGTATGATAATGCTACTCTTGTTGTACCTATGTACAGTGATGGTTGTACAGGCAATTTTTGTTCTATAAATGTACACTGTTTGATGTAAACTAAACTCTTGTTCTATCAATGCACAATGTCAGGTAAAGGCTATAATTCTTGTTCTATCGTAAGACAGTGCGAGATAGAAAGGATTTTGTCGACGAGCAATGCCAGATTTAGGTATTTCTTGTAAAATCCATGTAGGCCTACAGTGTCGGAATTAGGCTGTTTGTGTTCTGTCGATGCACAATAACTGTTCTGTCGATGTAGGATTGTGAAATACAGGCTACATCTGTGTATCTGATGAATATGTAAATATATAACTACAAATATTCTTCTTTCATAATCATATCGCCGTTCCCCAAGTATGCCCCATTTTGAAGTGACGGCTCAGTTATCACGTCATTTTCAAAAATAAATCAGAACAATACAGATTGACGTATCGTATAGTAAATATACAATTTCTCTGTAACTAAAAACCCATTTTAATTAAGAAGAAATGGTGTAATTTCCGGAAACTTGACAGAAGAATGAGTTACAGGATTTCAAATTGCATACATGCGTGATTAAAATGTCTGTCTTAAATCAATTTATGACAAGGGTCGAGTTGAAGGAAATGAAATAAAGAAAGTAATAAATGTCCATAAATGAATAAAATCGTCGGGCACTTAAAGGACGGATGCGAGCACAGGCTTTTGTCTGCATTCCCAAACAACCAGACTCTGGAAAGGCTAGTAGCACCAGGTCTTATACCAAAAGGGCCTGACACCTGCTTGGTATGGGCACGATCAGGAAAACTTGTGTGGGCGGCAGCGACTGCCTATATGCCACATTTCAGTCTATTTTGGTATTGATAGCCATAAACGTCTGTCCTAGGGGTTTTCTTTGAAAGCCACTTTTTACCCTATCCTATCTAAACTTGTCCTAGATCTAAATTATTTACTTGAAAACAATCAAGAATGTATTCATCGTCTTTTGCAATAACGGAATTGTGGACAGCTGGTCTTGAGGAAACATAATACTCTCCGGGGTAATCATTGTGCTTTGAATGAAAAAATGGGATAATCGGGAGACATATATACCTATAAAGACTGCGAGATAGCATTTAGAAAGAAAATTACGTTTACAGGAACTGGCATTACCCCCCCCCCCCCCCCCCCCCCCCCAAAGGAATGTACTTTCTCCAGGTCAAAAATGATGTATTTTCTTCTATGTAACATCCGTGGATCTTCAATAGTTTATAAATGTACATGTACAACGGCTGAGTTTGTTCGATAAAAAATAATTCTATCTATTTACTTAGGAAATAAATTGTACACATAGGTAAAATACGACTGGTAAAACACAAAACACCAGTTCCACTGAGATTCATAAAAAATAATCCGTTGAGGAAGGGGTGCCTCCTAGTTAATTTTGTGCAGTGGTTTGTTGGGAATTGCAGTTCGTGACTTTAAGAGACCGGGGCTAATTGGAATCCATGGCAAGTACAAGCAATACGAATAATTTCATAACACGTAAGAATTTGAGGCCGAATCAATTGCATATATATGTGCTGTACCAGGCCCCAAACACCTCCCTGATACAAATATCAGCCGCACCATGAGAAAACCAACATAGTGCGTTTGCGACCAGCTTGGATCCAGACCAGCCTCAGATCTATGCTGTTCGCTTTCAAAGCCTATTGCAGTTAGAGAAACCGTTAGCGAACAGCATGGATCCTGACCAGACTGCGCGGATGCACAGGCTGGTCTGGATCCAGGCTGGTCGCAAACGCACTATGTTGGTTTTCTCATGGCGCGGCTCATATATACATCAAACAAAATCTTTTTATAAATACGTACTTGGCATTTCGGTTACTTCGATATGTTGTAACTTGAGGAGGAAAGCAGGATTATTCGGAAAGCTTCTTTTCCTGGTTTTGCCATTGCATGTCTGCATGCAATTTATTTCTCTTTAAACAAGAAAAAAAAAATGAACATTACATTAAAATCTAATTCTGTTCAATAAACAAGTCTCAGTTGTGTTTACATACAGTGAAGCACCGTTTGCTCGGGCAGCTACACTCACGCGAACAATTCATGTGGTCCACAGACGTGTTCATTTTTGGATCGTCCGAAAGGCATTGTTTTCATCCCTTTGTAGCATCGAGCATTTGTGCTACCGTGATGAAGAGCAGTGTAGAGAGACGCTTTTTCTAAAGAATTATTTTTCTGTTCAGTTCTCAAAGCAACATAACATGTTGTGTGACACGAAATCGCTGCAAGTTATGCTCCTTACACTAAGAATGTCTTAAAAGATTACTGTTTAAAAAAAAATAATATGATCAGTATTTTTTTCTACTTTACACTATCTTTTATAAATACGTGTATTTGCTATTCTAGTTGAGCAAGTTCAGATTCTGCAGAACCACAATGAAATCCGCATATTCAGCTGACTGGTATTTTACGGAGCTTAGACTTTTGAAAATAATTGTTTTGTTCCTTCGATTTAATTAGATTTTGCTTAACTTTGAATAGAACTTAAAGCATTTTGGCTTAATTGAGATTTCCTCTCAAAGTAGTCATTTATGTGGGATTTTGAATATTCGGTTGTTTTTTTTTTTTTGTTTTTTTTTTTTTTTTTTTTTATAAATGGAGACCTCTATATACGTTTGTATAAAAAATCAAACAAACTAGGAACAATAAGGATGATTTTCATAATCAGGATGTTTTTAATCATTTTATGGACATTATTATATAAATTTATATTGAAGTTTTATTGTATTTGTATTTTTAGAGCAATAAATGTCAGTTTTATTTGTTTATAAGGCATATTTTCAATTGCAATGTTGCACAGGGGGCGGATCCAGAATTTTGAGATATAGAGGCGCGGAATTTCTATATGGGTCCGGGGAAATATCCAATTAAAATTATTTATTAAATATACCTCATATGGAGCAATCTGATGTCCATTTGGACATAATTGTTTGATAAAATGCCACCTCAAATAAAGTTTGAGAAAAATATTAATCTTTGACTTTGACTGTCTCTTTAGCCGTTATAAATAGCCTACTATTGATAAATCTTAAAGTGAAACCTTACAGTGAATTTACTGGTACTTTGTTTTGAACAATATTATTGATTCGTATCACCATATTTATGTTTTAGCCCACCATTTATATGATGTATTCTTGTACTTTTCTTTTGATCATGTTGTTATACGATGTAATTGTAATGCCATGTGTAAAACCTGATATGGAAAATAAAGAATGTCTGTCTGTCTGTCTGATACAACAATTTGCGAGAGAAGCAAGCTGTTGTCTCAAAAAGTAAAGGAGGGACGCGTCCGCCGCTTGTGCAAGTCATCCTATTTCTTCACGATTATAATTTGGTGAGAAGGTTGAAAATAACCGCTAGCCATTTCCTCTACTTAGCATTCTGAAAATGTTCGTTTGTGTAATACTTATTTATTGATATCAAAACTATTTTCTATCTCTGTTGATTAAGGTCTCCATTCAGTTTTGATTAGTAGATAATTATCCGACAAGTGTATTGATCGAAGTTAATCTGAGCCGCACCATGAGAAAACCAACATAGTGCATTTGCGACCAGCATTGATCCAGACCAGACTGCTGTTCGCTTTCAATGCCTATTGCAATTAGAGAAACCGTTAGCGAACAGCATGGATCCTGACTAGACTGCGCTGATGCAAATGCACTGTATTAGTTTCCTCATGGCGCGGCTCAATTTTGGTGTTTCATCTTAACCCAATGTTTCAACTTTCCTCATGTCGGGGGCAAATTGAAACAAGGTGAGTTTCTAACAAGTCTGATTGAAAACGAGATGATATTTTGGAGTTTGTTCTGTCTGGGAAATTAGTTTAAAAGATTGATCTTTATAGCAGTAACATTATGTATACATCTTTGTGGTAATAACAAACAATGTAGACAACTCCAGTATGCTTTATTTGCCTTCTTTTCTTACAAGAAATCCGGTATGTTGCTAATTACTAAACAAACAACAGGAAACAGAAATTAAGAGAATATCATCTATTACAAAGCAGATACTTTCATACAAAGGCACATACTCTGTTTCCAGGTAGACAGGTTTCTTATTATTATATCATACCAGAGTTATTCAATGTCCTTTTCATGATAAACACGCTTAAAGGCACTTCATATAGCCTAATTAATTCTCTATTAGTACAGACACACAGCTATCTGACCAGAGGGACAGAGCAAGAGAAAGCTCCTAGTACAATGACAAAGAAATCTATTTGATACAGAGCAACCACTATTGTAATACAATCATCCAGCAGTCCTGTAGCTGTCGTTCTGCACGGATTTCACTGTTTTTAAACGGACAAACTGGCGTAGTCAGTGAATGTAAGGGTGCATGCTCGTTGTCGGGTCAAGCGTTCCTTGGTGACTTCTTTTAGATCTATTCCAAAATGCTTAAACCGCTGACATCACCAATTTCTTTCAGCATTCCCACAGGCATTTGCTTTATTGCTAGAAATTACGCCCCTTTTCCTGCAGTTAATCATTTAGTATAAAACAAAAAGAAACGATGCGCCCTCTGGGTTAATATAGGAGAAATAGAGTGTATTGTAAATGATATCTTGGCAGTTATTTATACTTTTATCTAAATTTCATTAGAAGAGGAATGAAAACCTCTTTGCGCAGTTTGATCAGTCTTTTTTTCTGGAATAACAGATACATATCGGTACTGTGCACGCAAAAGACATGAACGGCTTTTATTAGAGGAAAAATACCACACATATCCCCATGGCTTTATTTCAAGCACGGGTGAACACCTGGCTAAAACCACCCAAGCTTTCCGCAAGCAAGCTGTAGAGATTTTTTTGTACACCAAAAGTAGGTGATTAAAGACAGTAACGTCATCCACTTTGTCATGGACCCAACCCAGCTTACCTGTATTCATGGGAAGAACGTACGGTTCCAGCAGAATGAAATAATGGCAATATAATGGCAAGAAAATGAGACGAACGCGTAACAGCACTGATGTTTAAAATGGAAGTGCTAAAATCAATATACTTATAGTATACGTTATGCTATAAATGATCTGTTTAGTTATTTTCTTACAGTCTTCGTTTCAGAGAATACCATTCGCAAGAATTAAGTGTTTGAAATACAATTTAAATTTTTATCTCTACTATGCTAATCATGCGTTTTATGTTGTTGTTTTTTTTCACTAATTTGAAACAAAACAAAAAAAAAAACGCATCGCAATGAATACGTGTGAAATTCACATTCTTCTCTTTTTATTCCAGCAAGAAACAGCATTGAGGAGAGGAAAACGATTGCTTTGAAACTGTGAAAAGTTCAAAACAACGTCTGCTAGTTGTTGACTTGGAAAATAAAACAAATTTTCGTTTCCGCATTTTCCGCTAAAGAGATGTTTTGGTGGATTTTCAGTTATCAAAGATTTAAAATGTGTCAATGAAACCATGCAATTATGCAAAAATGTTACACGAAGACGACTGTTCCAAGGCGTTTGAGGCGGTGCTAGCCCAAAGTGGGAAATTTGGGCATTACCAGCGCCGTCTGTACGCGATTGTCAGTGCAATGCATGTGGTCTGTACATCCATTCTGACGTACATGAAATTCATTCCAAATCTGGAACTGAAACAGGAATGCACAGAAATTATAGTATCAGACGGCAATTCGAGTTTCTTGTTTCTTCGCTTCAACGAGACTGCGACATATCCGGTCACATGTCGTACTTATTACGACAATGACAATGGACTGGAACTCGACTGGAAATTCCCCGAGGTAAGCCAAATGTTTTGAAAACTTGGATTTTGTTAGGTATAGATAACTTTGTAAATAATCGCCACATGTGCACAACGCAGAAACTATACGCCTTCTGTCCTTTAAAATTAATTGGTCGAATCCCAGGATACCGATAAAGCTCTGCCAATTGAAAGTTTGCATGCAAAAATGATATAAATTTATCTATAAAACTGGAATAATGGTATCCCCAAATGGAACATTTAACATAACAAATTCGAACGATCAAGCAAAACAGAAAGACCAGACACATCTTAGATTCCATGGTGGGTAATTCAACCTTCGGAAAATTAAGTAGCCGCAGTTTATATCAATCATAGTGGCATATACAAGATACAGTATAAGTTGATATTATTCCACTTGTGCAGTATTACACACAAGGTCAATTGTGCAAAGCATATGAAACAAATTCAGTCAATTCTAACCTCGGTTGCCCCGAGCCAATATGAGAAAATCAGGGCCAGAACCAGAAAACAGGACCAACACTGGTTAAATTGAGAGGACCAATATAGTGTTAGACAATAGATTATCATAAATAAGATAATTTCATATATGCCTTATTAATTGTCCTCTGGCAGTCCTAGCCGCCCTCGGCCTTCGGTCAACAGGATCACCCTTGGGCAAATAACAAGGCCAGTATAAAATCATATCATTGATAACATTTTATAAATTAATTTGAACCGTCCGTTCCGGTTAATGGATAGTGACGCCACACTTACCCATTCCTGCTCACATCACATTCATTTTTAAAGTATATCTACTTTCAAATTTAAAAACAACTGAAATGTTTAAGAGATATAGCTTTCAGAATTTTAGTGTTTTTTTACGTTTCTACGTGATCTATTTCAAGTAAGCAATGTCTGGTTCTGTATTTTTTGATACATTTTCTCGAGTATTACATTGTTAAACTAGAAGTATTATTGCAGAAAATAATAATAAAAATAATAAATTTTAAAATTTAGACTTTTTTATTTCAAATAAAATTGTTTTATTACTTTCACTTATTTTGTTTTTGTTTGATTTATCATTATTGCTGAAAAATGGTCCTTTTTTGACATTTTAAATTCTTTATTTATAAAGATGGACTGACACTCTAGACTGACATTTTTATGACTAAAAACAATACAAAGTAATAGTTAAAAAAACAGCTGTACCCATCGTAATAGACTGTAACTTCATTGGGCATATCTTTACATAAAATGCATATATGAGCCGTGCCATGAGAAAACCAACATAGTGGGTGTGCGACCAGCATGGATCCAGACCAGCCTGCGCATCCGCGCAGTCTGGTCAGGATCCATGCTGCTCGCTAACAGTTTCTTCAATTCCAATAGGCTTTAAAAGCGAACAGCAAGGAGCCTGACCAGACTGCGCGGATGCGCAGGCTGGTCTGGATCCATGCTGGTCGCAAACCCACTATGCTGATTTTCTCATGGCCCGGCTCATATGTGTTTCAAGAAGTCTGACGTACACATATTATACAGCCTTATTCATTCTAAAGTAAAATTTCAAAAATGACATTTGATTTCCAGTAAGCCTTTGACCTTTGACCTACTGATTAAACTTCTTATTCTATGAAAGATTGGCGGTCAGGACCTATAATGTTCTCGGTGCATACGGAACTGCCACTATGACCTTGACCTCTGACCTGCGGATAAATAGATTTCAGTTAATTAACAGAAAACCATTTTCGGTAAACAGCGGCAAACAGCCACAGTGTCAAGAAATATGCCAAACTAAATTACCCTTACAGTATGTCGTTCTTCCACTTGTAGGGAGGTTAGGATTAACAACTTAGTAAAATAAATTCATGTCAGATCGTAGTTTTGGATGAGAGCTGGGGTAATCGGGGCTAGAACTGCTACATATTCCAATTGGTATTAGCGGAAGAAATATGATTGAAAAGTCTCATCCTACCTTGTACGAAATTAGAGCTAATACAGAGCGTCATTAGATTATTTTCAATTAGGTTGTCACATAACTTTACACCTGCATCACATAAATCAACATTAACGGGAAGTAATTAAGTGCATTTACTCATTAATCAAATAATTACAGGGATAAACAAGAAATATCTTTAAAAATGATGGTCGGCGAATTGTAATAAGGAAAGAAGTTTATGAATTTTTCATCTAACATTCATCTTTCATCTAGATCTAACATTTTTCAAATTGCAAAACTAAACACCGCACTTTAACAATTTAAATGGTTCTCTTTTAATTTTTCGCAAAGGTTTCGTAGGGTTGCAATTTTGTTTCCTTTATCCTTAGACGAATAATTACAGCAGTAGTTTGATGAAGATTCATGAAGCGGTTCATGAGAAGAGGTCATTAAACGTGTTTATATTTTTAGCTAAATTGGTCCCTATCCCCATTTGTAACAAAATAGCTGGAGACCTTACGATATTGTTACACATCGAGTTTGATAAAAATCCATTAAATTTTAGTGGTTAATGCGAAGAAAGGCATATCTATTTTTAGCTATAGTGGTCCTTAATAGGGCCCAAGTTCATATATAAATAAATTTGGAAGAGGACCTTATAATGATGCTCCAGACCAAGTATGACAAAGATCCACCAAGCTGTTCATGAGACGCTGTATAAAGGCATTTCTAGTTTTAGCTCTAGCAGCCCCTAAAAGGGGTCAAATGTCACAGCTGAACAAACTTGGCTGAGGGCCTAATAAAGGTGCTACAAATCAAGTTTAGTTAGAATACATGAGAAAAAATCAATTAAAGGATTTTTTTATTTATTATTTTTATTTATTTCTAAAATAGGCCAGCTGATCCCGCTTTAACAAATGCATATTCGCTATTCATGAATCTTTGGACAATGACGTCACACCTATAAAAAAGTGAAGGTCAAGCAAAACATACAATTGTAATTATTTCAATATTTCTGTTTCATAAGCAAAGTTTGACCGTAGTCATATCACATAGATAAACTGTATGCAGCGTACCTTCAGTACAGTGTAATGAGATTCAGTCATTATATAGCATATATATAATGAAACAGATTTCAACTGAGTTCAATATTTGCATACCATACTTAAGAAAAATATTCATATATAACAAATCAGTTAAATAATTTATAACAAATATATCAAAGCAAACAAGTACTCATTTTAATATGCAATCTGAATAAGTCACAAAAGCAAGAAACCTTTTCATATACAGATGACAATTGTAACAAGGAAACTCTTTTAAAAAGCACTTCTCTACATAAAAGACTCTTATCACACCCTTATTCATGTGATACGCAGACCGTATTCAGCTCTGCTCAAAGAAATCGGATTTAGCTAAAAATAGTATGCATCATTTATTTTTCATAAAAAAAACAATTCACTAGTCACAAGAATTCAGGAAAACCTATTCACTTAAAAAAGTCTACATTTAGTGTCACCATGCCTATAACAGTGAATATCATACGTTGCAAATTTATGGGAAGCCGGTGTCACGGTGACGTCATTACCGCGTTCCCGTTTCTTTCTGCTTTTTAATGACATTTTTTCCATTTTCTGGCCGATGCTTGATCTTTTAAATGCAAATATTATTTTTTTCAAACAACTGGAAATCATTTTTTCATTATTGTTGAGTGATGAATAATTTTTAGCAGTTGAATGAAGTTCTGTATTCACTCCGGAAGAAGTACTTCCTGTGAGCACCAGTCCGCTAGGGAGCGCTTTTTTAAAACTTCCGACGAAACTTTTCAAATCCATCACCAAGTGTGAAAGTATACTTGCGTTACCGTAAAGCTCGATTCTCGAGCAGGCCCGAGCTCGCTATTAAACTTACTTATCATTTTGAGATATATCAATATTCTTGCTAAATATACTGAGCCAAAGTTAGCTTTAAAACTGTGAACAGCGTCGTTTAGGATAAACGCTTTGTCTACATTTCACTCAGCGTAGCACAATCAACAGAGTGAAAGAAATTGACATTCTCGTCCAATCAGGCAGAGTGTTGCATAAATCTTCCATTTTGATAAATTATCTATAATGCGTTATCAAGCAGTTTGATTTGCAGTTTGAAGTCACGTGGCATAGGTAACGAAAACGAATTTAGACGGCGTCGCCGAAAAAAAGAACAACAGCAATATTTTGTAAACCAGCTGTGCTAATTAAAAATTGTGCCAATGCAGAAGTTCTGTTTATGTTATTCAGATTATTTGGAAAGCCAAAAATCACATTGCTCCAATAACAACCGCTCCTCTCGCATCTGTTTCAAAAACCAAATAAATATATACGGCGGTGGCTTCTGCGACGACCGCAGTGCCAGGCTGTACCGATAAAAAATTCTTTAAAATTATTTAAGAAAAAATACAGCTATTTAATTCTGGGTAGAAAGGTATAATTACAACTGCCTATCAAAACTATTGCGTACACTTAAAGATAAACGTAGATTGTCTATGCACAAATGGACACATCTCCATCGATCAAACGTCAGTTGTCTTAATGAATGATGCGCTGACCTTTGGTAATTCCGAAAGTTACATTATTTATTACTTTTTATTCCACAATACACGTCTAGTACTCTATTATGCTTGATGGTTATTCTCTCTTCCTATAGAAGAAATCTCAAATGCAACATTGCACCACCATTTTATGATATAAACTTGATTACGTATTAGGTGTGAAGGTACTCTGTTGTTTTTACCGGCGAACGATATGATGAATAGCAAACTGATTGATAGTTAAAGTTTGAGGCAGATAGATCTTTAATTAAAAGCTATGATTTCCAAATATTAAAATATTCTGGTGATTTAAACGTTATGCTTTTTGTCTTAAGTGTACTTTTTTGTCTGCATACCAGTAAATACAAGTCTATCTTTGAACTGTCAACGGATTTTCCATTGGGCATTGATTCACCGGCAGCATTTTTCACTTTGCTATTTCTCATTGATATATATCAAGGATATATGTACTATGTTGCTGTCTTTAAGACTTCATTCGGAGGAACATACCTGTAGAATAACGGAGCAAACGAAGCCAATATAATATTTTGTAAAACAAATAAATACCGACAGGAAGCATTATCACGTCATTGCCCAATCATTCGGTTCACTCGGTGGAAATGGTTGAATAAGGAATCAGAGTGTTCTCACGTGAACCTTGTGGGAAAAGATCGTTATACAAAAGCGCTGGTTTCAGCATTTTCTTGAACCCGTAAATTTATCTTACACCAGCAAGATATAAAAAGAGATTTGTTAATTGACTGATTCGTTTGGTACGAAGTACGTTTGATATAGTACTCACGAAAAAATATTTACATTTAGAAAGACCAACATGGTGACATGCTATTCATTACGCTAACGAGCTTATAAGTACTCTAATGGATTAATGCCAGTTTTCAAGACGTCATCTGGAATAAATTTCATTTGTGCCTATTAATAGTAAATTAGGCCAGAACTTACCAATTGATTACACAGGGTCACTTATATGTCGCTTATTTTAAGTTTTCAGTACTTGGTCTGTAATGTACATAGGATGTTCTAAAAGTTATATTACTACCCTCATACCTTTATCTCACAGGAACAGTGTGCAAGATTTTTTGTCATTAAAATCACATCAAATGCAGCATTTGAAAAAAAAAATGTGATGTCAATAACATACATGTATAATAAAATTTAAACATAATCAAGTGTTTCTATGTTACCATTATTTATTTTACTGACACAACCCAATTTTGAAAAGTCACAAAAATTCATATGAATATTGAGAATTTAGAAACTTGCCATTTTCATTGTAATGCAGAAAAGGCATGTCAAACACAAAATAACTTCTTTATCCTGTCATATATTGGGAATATATGGTTTGATATTTCACCATATATCAGTGAAAAATCATTATCTTCACCTCAGTATCCTTGTAAATGATATTTCTCGTTTTATAAAAGCACTACTTGTATAATTATGTATTTTAGTGATTAAAAAAATAGTTTGGGCTATGATATCATTGCGCGACTGGATTTTGTTGAAAATTGAATATGTTACCAACAACATATTTTTCTAAATGTGTAAGAACTTTAATGACTGAACCTGTAGAATTATGAAAAATATTGCCAAATATATCCTGGAAGCGTTTGAAGTTTTGACTAGTATGTTATGACACATCTTAAAACCTTTTAAAATCTAAATTTATCGAACCCATTTTTGTTTACTGTCATGCTGCAGTTTGTACCTTTATATTATAGACTTAAAGTCTATACACTATAGATATAATACTGGCTGGGAACCATTATCCGGACACATTTTCATATCTTGGCTCCATTATTTCCTGAAAAAATATTTGACATAAATGAAGCCCGCACTGCACAAACTTCAGCTCCTTCCGCATCCGATGTTGTAATCAGCATCGCGTTGTGACGTAAAACATGGGTTCTATTGAGCCTCAAATGGGGTCACTAAAAGAAGTTATTTTCCCCGTAAGGTAAACCAGTATCCGGACAAATATTTTGACGGTACTTTGCTGTTAATTTGATATCGAATTTAGTAATTAAACTATTTTTACACATTTCTTTATCATTCATCTCTTCAAAAATGCGCATGAAACATAACCTGATGTTCAATAGCAGCTACGAAAGAAAACCGAAGTTGACAATAAAAATTTCGAATTTCGTCTAACTCGATTTCTTGATAATTCCAATAGATATAGAATAAAATTAATGCAAAAATCGACAGCCCAGCATTTTATATAACTATCACCGTGAAATTATAAGTAGCACATGTTATCAGCAGACAATCAATATGAAGTTTAATTATTTCTTCCCCACTTGATACCTCGGCAAGTGCGAACTACTGCGCATGCGCAATGTTATCTTCATGTCCCGTTAAGACAGAAACTTGTTTTGTTATCATCATAAAAACTAACATAAAACAGTTTTGTAATGTAGTGGTTTGTTGTAGACATGAAGAATGAACACCTAAATGATCTAGATGAAACAATAACAGGAATAACAACGAAATAAAGCTGATATTACATGTGTCCGGGAACTGGTCCAGTCCGGAAAAAGTTCCGAACCAGTATATACATTGTATCTGTATATGATATCATTTTAAAAACTTTACTTTCTATTGATGCATTAATTTACATACACTGCCGATCAGTTATAGCAAAGTTATGGCTTGTATCACAACTTTTAGAACAACCCAGTTTTGCTAAACTTGGAATTGCCGTGAACGAAAGGCTAGTCTGCATGTTGTCGTCTGCTCTTAGACAAAATTATGCAATTTAGCTGTCTGTCATCTCTGAAATCAACAATGCGATGATGTCTATTAAGTAACATGATCTTGTTGCATGTCTGACCTTTCCTATGTCAAATTGACAGACGACAAGTTGTTTTTTCCTGAAAACAATCTGCAAATCTTGAAAATACCAGTACGAGACGAGCTACTAGACTAATAACAAAGAATTTGTCTTTTTATAACATACAGTAGATCTAGCTCTCAGAGAACAGACTGTATTACTATCAGGACACAGGATATAGACTGACTACATATGGAAAAATTAATATATCATAAACAAGGACCGGACCTTGTCTCGTACATATTCAGTTACACATTCTGTTTCTATTCTGTGTTCAATATAAGATTATATGATGTGTAACAATTAAAGCAATCAGATCTGTAAGTAGACCTCTAGCTAATAGATATTTAAACATTTACAACAGTCTATCTGCGATTACTTTCCACGGTCCTAATATTGTCTATATTATTCACCATTTGTGTTCCTTCTTTCAGTGGGCATACCCTGGGTTTGAGCCAGATGTAAGAACTGCAATTCACTACTCGCAATGTATTGGTCTCGCCGTTGGATTCGTTCTGGGTTCGATCCTCTCAGATCTTCTAGGCCGGCGACGCGTGATGTACGCATTCTTTACGTTGTTATGCATTGCCCAGTGTTCTTGTGGTGCAGCTCAATCTTGGAAATTCTTTCTCGTCTGCCGGGGAGTCGTTGGTTTTGGAGCGGGTGCGTATTATAGTCGGATTTTTGACGCTTTGTGAATACATTTTTCTCATTTTCTTAAAAATAGTAGATGTTGTTCTATCAAGTAAAAATTGTATATGAAATGTGATTTGAAAATATGTGTTACAAGTATCATGGAAATATATGACAAATCTTAAATAAAATTGTCCTTTTGATAGTTAGGTACATGTTATTCAAATGGAAGATCTTAGCACATTCCATGATATGTAACAACCTGGCCTGCATCGAACCATGAAAAAGGCCCAACTATCGCTCAAATTAGAACTATACTACTGATTTCTTTTATAAATTGGCGGTTCATAATTTGTACTATTGACCTGTTAATGTATGTTTGCTGGGCTAAAGTCAAATTTTCAGAGAGAAATAAAAAAAACAAACAAAAAAACTTTGAAATATATTCTGATGCCATGTTATAAAACACTAACTGAATGACTTACCGGCCAATAGTTAAAACTGTTAACCCTTGTTCCTTCGGACCTCCGGCAAATAGTTTTGATGATTGACGGCAAGCCATCCAATAAGTTCATACTTTAACAATCTTTAAAAGATAAACATAATTATTAGAAAAATGTCTCTTTACGAAATATTTAAACGCAGCTATGAATTTTAAGCATGGAATTACGAGCTTATTTATTTCCTCTTTTACACCTGTGAATACGGAAGTGCATTTGAGTTATAGCTGAATGGCATTTCAAAAGAGAACGCACTAACTACATTACCGGAGGTATTCTTAAGAGAGCAATTGTTTTAAATGGTTATGTAGCGAGAAACACAATCACTCTGTCTGATTTATTATATTAAAATACCCAATTAACATCGTGAACAAACGATTTTATATCATGCACGTGTTAACGCAGAGGTTTTACAGTTTTCTTCCAAAGTAAGTTCGAAAATCACGTTAATCACAGTCATAACAATGAGGCGTCCCTAAGCTCTATTCTGCTTTGGGGGATATAATGTACAATTATTTTATTGCTCCCAGAAGGCTTCTAACACGTAAAATGCATTTGATGTTGCTTACATTTCCACATAGTGCATCATTATACATACTAGTATCGTAATTTGTCTGTGAATAACAGAAGTAGGCAGATTTTGAATAGTGTATGTCGTATAACCAAAGAAGTATAAAATACACAGATCTGTTTATTTTTGTAGCTTTTTGGTATAACGTACAAAAGAAAGAACAAAAAGACAAAGGCAGCGTTCCAAGTTTCTTCCTTGCAAAGCTTTCTTGCGCGATAACAGGCATGTGTTAAAATGTTTTAAATCATATTTCGACTTTTTGGATTGCAGGAAGTTTCATCGTGACAAGCCTGGTTCTCGTTCTAGAGTACGTCGGGCATGACTGGCGAGATATATGTATATGTCTGGTTCCCTGGTGGTTTGGACCCAGTCTGCTGTCATTGGAAGCGTTGGTCACTCGCCATTGGCGATACCTGGCCCTGTTCTCCGGACTTGCAGGAGGACCGCTTATTGGCTCGTATTTGTAAGTAATCTACCATTGGTTACATGTGTCCACGAATTAAATCCTCAAATGTATGACAACAGTTTTTCAAACGATATCCCATTCACTGAATAATGTAATGGCCAGTTTATCTTTTTGCTTGACTTACTTCTTTAGCTTTAGAAGTTGATAACTTCAGAAATAATGTTGCGTTAACAATGCTACAAGAGTAAATATTTGTCGCGTAATTTTTGTTATTAATGTCTGCAAAAAATAAACAGTATATCATTATTAACTGTGATCATTGTTATTATTATGTTATTACTTTCAATCTACATACTTATGAATCTCAATTCCAAAAGGCATCTATTGTATGCAAAACAAACATACCATGGTAATGTGTTTACTCGAACCCATGCTTTAGCCTTTAGCATGCTAAATTTCTAACATAGTCTGGTCCATCATTCAATTATTCAAAGGGGTGTTCACTGAAAATTTACTGACTGAATAGCGAACAGTGCAGACCATGATCAGTCCGTGCAGGCTGATCATGGTCTACACTGGTCGCGAAGGCAAAATAAATTGCCCCCAGCAGGCTAAAGGTTAGAAATATATTCAATAAACTGACTAATTATTCATGATTGGTTTCGGATTGGATTAGTAAAAGTTAATATACAATATTCAACAAAATCCTATACGGAAACGTACATTGAATCAGAAAGCAGAAACAATTCACCCCTAATTCTTGAATGAAGCTATTTAAATACCATTGTTAATTGGTAGTGGATCATTAATGGCAATCGGCTATTACTGTTTTATTACGTATTCCGTATGCGATTTCGACATAAGAAGACTACGTAATCTCACGGAACTTGCCGAGTGTCAATACAGCATATCGGTAATAAAATTTATGATTTCTTTTAAAAAGAATTCAAATTATTATAATTATCATAATTATTATTATTGTTGTTGTTGTTATCATTGTCGTTTTCACTCTTTTTCATGTATGCCGTCGTGCTGAACGAAACATAACATAACATAATATAACATAAATTTTATTTGTCTTAAACATGAAAAGCTCATCGACACAGCAAAAAAACATATAAACATCATTTTTTGGCATGCGTAAAATACATATTCATGTAAAGATGCGAGAAAATCAAAATTAACATAAACATAACACAAAGTATAAATTTTAAGATGTGAGAGTATATTCAAAACACGAATGAACATAAATAGACTAATACCTAAGTGACATCTGGTCTAACATTAGACTGTCTTAATTTAAAAGCTTTAGTAATATACATGTATAATGCAAGTTTCGTTAAACAGAATTTGAACAACTAAAATTGTTTCAAATAAAAACAACCTGCCACATGAATTTGTAAAAGACTTAGCTTATTATCAACTCGAGATTTCTACCATGGTATACTTATAAATACGTATATAATATTACATAGGTTCTGGCCAATATTATGTACCTTGAGTAGCCCTCGGGTAACATTATATATCAGATTACCATAAAATATCGCTATTTAACCAATCGTAAAGGTTTTCGATCCAGTTTGAGCCCATATTGCAAGTAAATACATGTGATTTGAGACCAACCAGTACCGAGTAAATGGGTAGCTCTAGATTTTGAGGAGATGTCATAGAAGGTGACCGGGCAGTGTTCAAACCTAGAATATGTCACTATTTTCACCATATCTGGCAGGCGGACAGACGTTTAAGACTTTGCGGATAAAAAGGCAAGCTACTAAATTGAAATTTGGTTTAAACATATTTATTCCAAACTATGTACATACTTATATTTATATATTAACATTACAAGTACAGTTGATGCAAAGGATTTTAACGAAAGACAAGTCTTATAGAATTCTTCTCCTAAAATGGACAGGTAAAAAATTGTTGCGCGAAGTTGAAATTTCGAGTTACGGTAATTCGAATCTCTAAGTCAAAGTTTCGAGATAAGTAACGACCTTAGTAGATGCGCAACTCGAAATATCGACTTAGTAAAACGAAATTTCGAGAAAAATTAGTCGAAATTTGGGGTATATAAATTGTATACACGTGGCACTAATGCTCTGTCGCATTGATGATGAAGATTGTAAGAGAAACTACGAACAGTGTAAAAGACAAAAACACCTGCCCTGTAATCTTAACTTTACGTTTGAAGATCGAATATCTTTTATTCCAGTCGAGATAATACACATATTTTATGAATTTCGTTCCTTTATACTTTTAAACAAAAGCTAATCACAGTAGACTTTTAAGTGGACTGAAAACTTCTCGTTTTTCAAAAATACGTTTTCTGTAAACATAGCAGTCGTATTTTGACAGATTGAGGAGCTATTCTATCACAGAAATCATCCAAAGTGCTTGGAAAATATTACATAATGGGAATTGGTCGTAACAATATCCCCAGATGGCACGGCTCGTAAATATTATTGCTTTTTTAACAGTTTATATATTGCTTGATTGTCAAAACAAATAACCACATTTTGCAGAGCACAATATTCCAAGAACCTATCCCATGGCATTTCCAGTCAATAAGATGTCACGCTTCTGGTTTGATGTCACTGCGCAACCGCTTTACGAAATGATCGTACTCTTGGGACTGTAAATCAAGCATTTTTTGCTCAATTATTCCTAGACGGCAGTATAAATAAGACTGACAGAAAATCTATATTTCAAAGCTCAAAATAAAGGAACATTTCCCAAGTTTGGTTTTCTATTTACAGTTAAATGCACCGAACACGAAGTTATTTCTCTCAAGGCCAGCGGTTTCCTATCTACGGCGCGACTCTAGATAAGTTCTGTTTCGTTAAATGTATTGTAATTGTATAAAAGGCACTGGTTTGTGATAAAAATGAAAATTAGGGAATTTCAAGGAAGAAGCCAGTTTTAGGGAAATACCTACCCAAGTACATGTATTTTACGGTGTGGTAGATGGACGTTTGGATTAAATAACTAACCGAACTGATTCGCACAACAAAAACAATATCCTCATCCTCATCATCATCATCATCAACAACAACAACAACAACAATAATAATAACAATAATAATAATAATAATAATAATATAGGACCAGCTGGCAACTTTCAAAAAGGTTTTATTTCAAAGTCTACCATAATCATAACGAAAACAAATATAGAGGGTGTGCGGTGCTTGAACTATTCTGGTGTACGTGGTATGATAAGGTAAATCAGTCCGTATTTCAGAGAGGAAAAGCATGAAGTTCACGCTCTCATTTATTCTGGCACTATTTTATTTTCACCATTCACTTGTTCTCGCCAAGAACGCATCCAATTAGAAATCATAGTTGGCTATTTCGTAAAAAATGTTTACATAATGTCTTTAGTATTTTTTTCGGAAACGAAGAAAATTTTAAGATGTTTGGGAATCGGGCGATGTAGACAAAAATGCATACACAAATATTGTATTAATGAGGTCTGTTCAAAACGCAGAATCGTTAGCAATTTTCCAGAGAGAAATAAATCTACTTTCAATGTGTTTGTCAGAAACAAAACGTCGATGTTATCGTTCAATTGTTGTATTTAAAATTTCAGATGAAATTTTGTGAAGATGTCGTATTTCGAACTCAGTGCTATTAGTTATTTGGTTCGTTAGTAACTATCTACAGAAGTACGGATAGACCTTAAGCTGTTTATTGATGTATTTTTGAGCTCAGTTTATTATTTTAATGCAATGAACAAGTAATCTGTCTGTGCTACCTATAATACAAGATAACACAACCCTGCACCTAACACTCCTCAAATTGTGTTCTTTGATTTTCTCATGTTTCTACATATTTGTTTATATATACTAGTAGGTAGCTGAAACTTTTCTGTTTCAATCAGTAGGCCTACATTCATCAACATATGCCACTTTGTGAAATTCTGTGGGTTTTTACTTTATTCAAGTTTAGATATCGTCTGTTTGTTGACAAATTTCGTTTCATTTTTCTCGGAGCATTTCTTGATTTGATCTTTTTATGCATGCCTAGAGGTAAAAACTGCAGGGTCATAGTTCATAGTCACGTAAGCCTAAAATAAACGTTCAGCGAATTTGTCTTTTTTTCCCCAAAAAAATCTACCTAGGATATTTTTTTCTACGCAAGTAACTCTTTTTCTGGACAAAAACAGATCCTTTACTTAAGTTTTCAGTATGAACTCTTGATACAGTTACCAAAACATTATCTTAAACATAAAGTAGCTAACTGAAGTTTACATTTTAGGTACAGATGATAACTGGGGAAGGGGTGAGCCGAGGTCTGAGGGTGTTAGCCAAGTCACCATATTTATCATACTGAACCTACATAGTTCCAATCCACTGGCACAAATGTGAGAAATGCTAGAAGACTGTGATTGCTTCAGACCTACCCTGCATTAACAGGGATGAACGTATGTTGTGATTTGATGTTTTAGGCGAGAAAAAATGTTGGGCGATATTTGTGTACTTTTTGACATACCAGGAGACACATGTTAAGTAGTAAGCGTGTTTAACTGTTTCTTAATTTTAATAATGCTTTTTCCTGCCTTATGTTCTTTCAGTTTAGTTTTGGAGAGTTCGAGGTGGCTGCTGTGCCACCACAGGTTCTCGCAGGCTGAGCAGACGATTAAAGAGGTGGTCGCGTGCAATTGTCGACCTGTTCCGGAACTTACGACATTGTTCGATATTTCCAGAACTTGTATTTTAAACACTATGCACAAAAAGACTTTCACGTATCTGGATTTGTTTACAACTGGTAGACTACGAAGGGGAACATTTGCTGTGATATTTACGTGGTATGATTTTATTGAATTATTATCTCGTCATCAAACAAAAACATATCAGCTCTTACAAGGAGCTGTTGAAAAATGGGTTTGGCAGGCGTGATTTCACTTTACGAGTTCAGTATTATGCTAAGTGTAAATAGTTAGTTGTTCTGTCAGAAACAGTCTTCTCTAGACAAGACGTGTGTCAAGTGCTATATATATATATTGTAGGCCCTTAAAGCCCTGCTCCGCGGCTATTCAAATTCTTTTGTGTGTATGCAACCCATATTACAATAGGTAACAGTTAACGGCCACGTGCCACTCTTAAGCACACAAATTCACAGGTATTTCAGATAGAATTTTATATAAAGTAGGCTCTATTTTGACAGGCGTCACTGTTTATAGTCAGGATTTTCATGCTTTTTAAGTGACAATTCAAGGTTAAAAGGTAGGACGGGAGCAGGGCTTTAAGTCCCTCTCTGTGAAGCTGTAAACCTCGGGAACTCGTTGAATATTTCTATGGCCAAATGAGCTTGATTTTTTAATTTCTTCTTTTAGGTTTTTGGGATCTACGGCATACTGCGGACTATTCCGAGATATACGCCAGCTCACCTCCAACCCCTACCTCAACAATTTTATTTTGTACAATACGGACGCTGTTGTCATTGTGTGCGCCGTTCTCATCAATAAATGGTATGGTATATACATGTATATCGCATTATGTAGGAAAATTATTTTGATATCTCATGGATAAACTTTTGTTGGATCGTATGTCACACACACAGTTTTGGTCATATGGCGACATTTTTTAATGGTGGGGAAGAAACCATGTGCTCGATCGTGCATTTGCCAGGCATAGGCGGACACCTTGGTAGAACCACCTCCCGTGAATATATATCTAGAGGAAATACATATGCGGGTATGTAACAGAGAGGTCTGTCTACATTTCAGTGGGGTACTTGTCGAGGACAAAATACAGAAATGTTCCTGTAAATATTCATCGGTATGCTTTTAAAACGTCATCGGATATATATACGGGGGTCTTACAAGATTTTGTAACAATGTAGCCAGATGTAATACATGCAGTTTAAATGTTTGCTACATTAGAATGACATTTCTTCTTCTTTTTTATGAATTTTAGTTTAGGTCGACGTTGGTGTTTGTTCCTATACGCAATGTCGTCTGGTCTTGTCTCGCTGTGTATTCTCGTTCTCCACGTGAGCAACGAGACTATAGACATGAGTATGATCAACTCCTTGGGATTTTTCACAAAAATGGGCGTCACGACAACGCTGACAATCATCAATTTGGTAACCATGGAAACATACCCTACTGTTATCAGGTATAACTTACCTTTAGCAACAGCTTATTTTACATTTTAATTATACCTCCGACTCAGATAAATGAACTGTATTCATTTCGAGAAATTATATGACAACATACTTTCTGCAGTATTTGGACAATAAAAATTTCTTTGGTCTTTACTGTACCAGTCATCTTCAAAAGCACAGACAGGCAAAAACATGATTAATTTTATTAACGATTAAAAATATTTTTATCCGTGCTTATGTTTATATTTCACAGAACAATGGGATTATGCATCGGCTTTTTAGCAGGACTGGCGGGCTATATTCTAGCTGACAAAGTTATAGTGTACTTGGTAAGATCCGTGCCTAGAGTTCAGTAGAAATTTATAGCTGAATTAATGCCAATTTTTATAAAATAAGAAATCGCAATTCAATGTACTTACTACATTCCGATTTTATCGTATTGATCAGTGAAGAACTCAGGCATTGAGACAATATTGGAACTGACAGACATATTTCTATAGACAAAATGAGATATAAAATACACTTACCAAGTTTTATTTACATACGAGTGCAATAAAACGGGAGAATGAATATCGACTTTTCTGTAATTGAGGTTTCAATAACCTAGTTTTTTCTAGCATTTATACAGAAATTATACTATTAAGGAAGAAATGGGGCATGCTCGAATTGTATACTAGACTAAATTAGAGGACCAAAACTAACAAGAAAATATCCTGTAAATGCACGCATCGACTCAAACATGAAATGACACGAATTTTGACAGAAATGAGCTTTCGTCTTATTATACAATAAAACACCCATGTGCATGTAATATTTAATGATTTTTTTTTCAGGTACCATTCCACTACACAATACCGTTTCTTGTGTACGGCGGCATGATGTGCGTTCTGGCTCTTGGGGTTCTTTTCTTCCCAGAAACCATCAGAAAACCACTTCCGGATATCCTTCGATGTCGTCATAGAAACTTGTGTGCCCGCGAACCTGTGAGGCTTTCGCATCCCATTTCGCACAGCTGGTTCACTTGATAACTGGTTCACTTGATAATACATTCCATAGATAGGGCGATCTATTTTCTTGTCTGGGATTCAGATTTGTAAATTTGGGAGCAGATGAAGAATTCAATTCCGCGAAGGAAGGTAGGTCTAAATTATCTGTCTACCTGTCCTGTTTGAAGCCTCGGTAGATCTATATGATTTTTTTAAGAACAAGAAACATTTTAAGTACTAGATCTAATACTAGGTAACCGAAATTTTCGCCGTAGTGAAGTGTTTGCTCTGTCAGTAGTTCGATCACGTATTTAAAAAATCTTTAATTAGATCTATCGCTTTTTTTTTTTAATTCCAGGTTTGTAGCCGAGGACACGTGAAAAGTGCCTTTGTAGCATACATTTACAAGTGCCTTCATATCTGAGTAACTATAATAAACTTGTGGACCATAGCACTGTTGTTACCAATTTCGTCAACCTTACCCTACATGGATCACATACCGGTGTGGTGTTTTATTTCAACAAGACATGTACAATATGTATTTGGATGTTAATGAATATTGGACGAAAGGGCATGAATAAACATATCGACATTAATCGCCTTCGTTTGATATAATCTAAAGGAAATCGATTTATATTTTATAGAAGACGAAATTGTATCTCTCTGAACGATGTACTACAGGAAATTTCAGTAGGCCTACAACTAAGGCACTGTTTTTTTCAAAACTACTGTTATTCAGTCTTCCAATGTAGCCATTAAAGGTGTGAAAATTACTTTAACCTTTAGCCTGCTAAATTTCTAAGATGGATTAATTTGGGCAGTACCACTTATTCAACGGGATGTTCACTGAACATTTACTGACTTAGTAGCAACAGTGCAGACAGTGATCAGCCTGCACGGGTGCGATCTTGGTCTGCACTGGTCGCAAAGGTAAAATCACTTGCCGCCAGCAGGCTGAAGGTTAAGGTAGAGCATATGGTTTTAAGCTATGAAATTTATTCCATAAAACTTGCATTGGTTTGTACCTTATGTTTTGTATTTAGGGAGTCTATATGGACCTATACAGTTCTGGTGGTCTACTGATAAAACAAATCTGGCCCATAGTCCTTATGACTTACAAAGAAATAGGTAACTAAAGCGGTAACTAAAGAGAACAAGAATTGTTGAAGGACAGCATTGCTCTACTACTCAAAAGCTCGTCACTGAAATAAAGATAAAATAATGAAAACATACATATAAACAAGTACAGAAGGAACGATTCCGAGTCGCAAAACTTTCCCAAATTGACAAAAGAATTGCTAGTGTGCACAGCATGTCATATCATCACATTTAACAAGTGTAAAAAAGGTGATAGGTCAAATCCATTTAATTACAGGCCAATTTCATTAACGTGTGTCCTATGCAAAGTTCTTAAACACATTGTTTCCTCATCTATTGTTAAGCACTTCACCAACCATGGTATTCTGTATGACCTACAGCATGGATTTAGGGAAAAAAGATCATGTGTTACCCAGTTAGTTATGTTAGTAAACGATCTGGTCACTTCAGTCTACAATAAGAAACAAGTAGATCTTATACTGCTAGATTTTAGTAAGGCTTTCGACAAGGTTAGCCATGAGAAAGTTCTTCTAAAAATGCACGAATACGGAGTCAGAGGTAACACACTAAGATGGTTCAAAGGCTTCTTAGATAATAGGATCCAATCAGTAGTCTTAAATGGCACTACCTCTGATGCCATCCCAATATCAACAGGTGTCCCACATGGGTCTGTACTTGGTTCCCTGCTCTTCCTAGCTTACATAAATGACCTCCCACAAAACGTCAGTTCCAAAGTGTGTTTGCAGATGACACGGCAATATATCTAACTCTGACATCTGCAGACCAATCTGTCACTCTCCAAAATGACCTCAAACTTCTAGAAAAGTGGGAGATGGAGTGAGATATGGAGTTAAACCGGGCCCTTCAAGTGTCAAGTGATCCACGCCACTAGAAGGAAACATCCTATCCCTACCCAGTATTGCCTACATGGAGTCCAACTTGAATTGGTCAGCTCAGCTAAATACCTAGGCGTAGATATCTCAAATGACCTATCATGGGACAATCACATAAACAGGTCAACCAAGAAAGCTAACCAAACCCTAGGGTTTTTATGAAGAAACATTAAGGTCAAATCACAACCCATTAAGACCATTGCTTACCAGACTCTAGTCCGACCCCAGCTCGAATATGCCTCCGAGGTATGGTCGCCCCACACCCAAACTCAAATTGACCAAATTGAAAGCGTCCAAAGGAGAGCCGCCCTTTGGATCATGACCGACTACGACCGTACTTCCAGTGTAGCAGATATGCTACACCCCATAAACCTTCGTCGACTGGATTTAAGGCGTATAGATTCTACGTTATCACTCTTCTATAAGATCCATCATGATCTGGTTGCTATCCCAATCGTAGATTACCTGACCCCAATGACCCGCCGTGTCCGCTATGGCCATTCCCTAAGTTATAGGTCAATTACTGCAACCACTGACTACTGCAAGTTTTCTTATTTTCCGATAACAGTGTACCATTGGAACCAACTTCCCCCCAGTGTCGCCCACCTCCCTACGCTAGAGAGTTCAGTGCTGCAGTTTGCAGCCTAGAACATGTCTCGCCCTAGTTATCCCGCAAGGGGTTTGATGCCAGCGGCAGATAGATAGTGTGTGAAGTTTCAATCCAATTTCACAAGTGGTTACAGACTGTAACAGAGGTACAAGCTTACATACAAAACAACCAAAAAATTCTAAGTTGATATAGTGGCATAACTTTGTAAAATTGCAAAACAGTGTTCTCTAAACCGTTCATCATAACCAACAGGTGTATGAAGTTTCAATTCATTCCTATCAGCGGAGATACCAGTTTACATACAAAACATAACCAAACTAGATGCGTGCCCAAAGGACACTGGTGCCCCCACTTCCTGTCACTGTACATGGTTTCAGGTGAAATATTTCAAGATATATGCAACACAACTTTAAAGCACTTTATGTATATGTTTTACTAAGTCAAGGACAGACATAAAGGGGCATAATTTTGTAACAAAAGCATCACCTGCGGGTGCCAACGTCCTTCTGCAAGTGCTGGACAATATGTTTAAAAAAAAGAGTTATGTTCTTGTCCTTACTCATCTTAATTGATGACAAAAATGTATGCGGTTTCAAAGCTATAGCAAATTTTCAAGGAAAGTGAACTTAAACAAAAAAACCAAGAAATACTGATTTTCTAAGTTAAAAAGGCCCATAATTCTAACAAAATGCAATAGAGCATTATGGTTCTTGACTTGCATACTAATCTAATGATAATAAACAAGTGTACACAGTTCCAAAGCTATAGTTCTTGCAGAAATCAAGAAAAGTGACCTAATATGAAGAAATTCTAATATATATGGGCCATAATTTAGGCAAAATGCATTTCAGACTTAGAGCTCTTGGCCTACTTACTCAACAAGCCTTCAAAGTTTCAAAGCTAGTGTTCTTATACTATTCAAGTGAAGTGAACCTAAACAAAAGTTTTAACCAAGAAATTCCAATTTTCTAAGTACAAAAAGGGTTGTAATTCTTACAAAATGCAGATTAAAAGGTATGGTTCTTGGTCTACTCACTCAACTAATGATGATAAACAAGTGTGCAAAGTTTCAAAGCTATAGCACTTAAGAGTTTTTGAGAAAAAGTGGACCTAAAAAAATAACAAGAGATCACAGAGTGATCTTGGGGCCCACCAATATGCCATTTTTGAGTGTTCCAAATTTCAAGACTTATTGACTAGCTCACGGTCAAATTTCATTTCCGTACACAACACTGTGCATGTGGTCCAAATTCGAAAGCTGTAGCTTGAGAAATGTGAAAGTAGGTCACTAGATCAATTTCAAGGACAAAGTTCTTTGTACACAAAACTATGCATGTGCATCAAGTTTGAAGGCTATAGTTTGAGAAATTTGAAAGTAGGTCACTAGGTCAATCTTAAGGTCAAAGTTTATTTCGGTACACAGAACTATGCAAGGGGTCCAAATTTGAAGGCTGTAGCTTGAGAAATGTGAAAGTAGGTCACTAGGTCAAAATCAAGGTCAAATTACACTTCAGAACACAAATCTAGGCATGTGGTCCAAATTTAAAGCCTGTACCTTCAAAAATGTGAAAGTAGGTCACTAGGTCAATGTCAAGGTCAAAGTGTGTTTCGGTACACAATCCTATGCATGTGGTCTAAATTTGAAGCCTGTAGCTACAGAAATGTGAAAGTAGGTCACTAAGTCAATCTTAAGGTCAAAGTTCATTTCAGTACACAAAACTATGCAAGTGGTCAAAATTTGAAGGCTGTAGCTTGATAAATGTGAAAGTAGGTCACTAGGTCAATGTAAAGGTCAAAGTTTGTTTCAGTACATAAAACTATGCATGTGTCCAAATTTGAAGGCTGTAGCTTGAGAAATGTGAAAGTAGGTCACTAGGTCAAAATCAAGGTCAGATTTCATTTCGGAACATGAAACTATGCAAATGGTCCAAATTTAAAGACTGTACCTTCAAAAATGTGAAAGTAGGTCACTAGGTCAATGTCAAGGTCAAAGTGTGTTTCGGTACACAATCCTATGCATGTGGTCTAAATTTGAAGCCTGTAGCTACAGAAATGTAAAAGTAGGTCACTAGGTCAATCTTAAGGTCAAAGTTCATTTCGGTACACAAACCTATGCAAGTGGTCCAAATTTGAAGGCTGTAGCTTGATAAATGAGAAAGTAGGTCACTAGGTCAATGTAAAGGTCAAAGTTTGTTTCAGTACATAAAACTATGCATGTGTCCAAATTTGAAGGCTGTAGCTTGAGAAATGTGAAAGTAGGTCACTAGGTCAAAATCAAGGTCAGATTTCATTTCGGAACACGAAACTATGCAAATGGTCCAAATCTGAAGCCTGTACCTTCAACAAGAGGGCCATGATGGCCCTATATGGCTCACCTGTTATCATTGCACTTGAGGACAAGAAGGTCCCCAGAACAAGAGGGCCAAGATGGCCCTAGGTCGCTCACCTGAGAAACACACCATAACAGCTAGTGTAAACATGTTTGACCTAATGATTGCATGGAAAAAAATATTCTGACCAATTATCATTAAAATTGGAGCAAAATATCTTGAGTATAAATAAGTATTTTCTTTGATTTGACCTAGTGACCTAGTTTTTGACCCCAGACTACCCATATTCAAACTTGACCTAGATTTAATCAAACCAACCATTCTGACCAAATTTTATGAAATCCAGTGTAAAATGCAGTCCCTATTGCATACACAAGGTTTTTCCTTGATTTGACTTAGTGACCTAGTTTTTAAACCTAGATGACCCATATTTGAACTTGACCTAGGTTTCATCAAGGCTATCATTCTGACAAAATTTCATGAAGATCAGTTGAAAAATACAGCCGCTATCGCATACACAAGGTTTTTCTTTGATTTAACCTAGTGACCTACTTTTTGACCCAGATGACCCATAATAGAACTTGAACTAGATTACATCAAGGCAATCATTCTGACCAAATTTCATGAAGATCAATGGAAAAATACAGCCTCTATCACATACATAAGGTTTTTCTTTAATTTGACCTAGTGACCTAGTTTTTGACCTCAGATGACCCATATTCAAATTCGACCTAGATTTCATCAAGGCAATCATTCTGACATAATTTCAGGAAGATCAATCGAAAAATATAGCCTCTATCACATACACAAAGTTTTTCTTAGATTTAAGCTAGTGACCTACTTTTTGACCCCAGATGACCCATATTCAAATCTGACCTATATTTCATCAATGCAATCATTCTGACCAAATGTCATGAAGATCAATTGAAAAATACAGCCTCTATCGCATACACAAGGTTTTTCTTTGATTTGACCTAGTGATTTAGTTTTTGACTTCAGATGACCAATTTTCAAACTCGGCCTAGATTTCATCAAGGCAATCATTCTGACCAATATTCATGAAGATTAATTGAAAAATACAGCCTCTATCCCATACACAAGGTTTTTCTTGATTTGACCTAGTTTTTGACCCGAGATGACCCATTTTCGAACTCGGCCTAGATTTCATCAAGGTTATCATTATTGACCAATATTCATGAAGATTAATTGAAAAATACAGCCTCTATCGCATACACAAGGTTTTTCTTTGATTTGACCTAGTGACCTAGTTTTTGTCCCGAGATGACCCATTTTCGAACTCGGCCTAGATTTCATCAAGGTTATCATTCTGACCAATATTCATGAAGATTAATTGAAAAATACAGCCTCTATCGCATACACAAGATTTTTTTTGATTTGACCTAGTGACCTAGTTTTTGACCCGAGATGACCCATTTTTGAACTCGGCCTCGACTTCATCAAGGTTATCATTCTGACCAATATTCATGAAGATTAACTGAAAAATACAGCCTCTATTGCATACACAAGGTTTTTCTTTGATTTGACCTAGTGACCTAGTTTTTGACCCGAGATCACCCATTTTCGAATTCAGCCTAGATTTCATCAAGGTTATCATTCTGACCAATATTCATGAAGAATCATTGAAAAATACAGCCTCTATCGCATACACAAGGTTTTTCTTTGATTTGACCTAGTGACCTAGTTTTTGACCCGAGATGACCCATTTTGGAACTCGGCCCAGATTTCATCAAGGTAATCATTCTGACCAAATTTCATGAAGATCAGTTGAAAAATACAGCCTCTATCGCATACACAAGCTAAATGTTGACAGACAGACGACGGACGCCGGACATCAAGTGATGAGAAAAACTCACCTGAAAAATATCTAAGTCCAAAGAACAGGAACAACAAAGGGAAGAAATTAAACCAAAAAGAAAAAAAATTTTTTACAAGGTACAGATATGTCAAAATACACCATCCATGTTGTACCACAGAAAAGTCGTCTCGGTTTTTCCCTACGGCCAATAATAAAAAAGTTACTAAAAACAAGCTATTTATAGTAACGTAAAAGTGAAGTAATTAAAAGAAAATGATTGTAAGTTAACAAAAGAAGGATCTGCCAAATAAATCGGTTGACATAAATGAAATTTCAGATCAGTATCTTCATTAGTTGCGGAGATATACCCATTTTTATTTGAAATAAAGGGAGGTAATTTGAAATAAAATCAGCCCATAGTTATCTACCCTCATTGGCTCAGTCCAACTAATGACAATAATGAAATTTCAAAAAAGTCCTATAAGTACTTACTGATATAAATCCATTTTGATTACAATCAGGGGAGGTAATCAGATATAAAATAACCCTGGAACCTACGAATGGATCTGATTTGTCATGGAATCCAAGATTTATTGTTGTTGAAGATATTTTGGAAGTTTGTATCAATTAAAACCATAAATGAAGTCTCTATATGGCTGCAAAAGCCAAAATAGCCAATTTTGGACCTTTAAGGGGTCATAACTCTGGAACCCATGAAGGAATCTGGCCAGTTCAAGAAAGGAACCAAGATCTTGTGGTGATACAAGTTTTGTGCAAGTTTGGTTAAAATCAAATCATAAATGAAGCTGCTATTGTGCAGACAAGGTCAAAATAGCTAATTTTGGCCCTTTCAGGGGCCATAACTCTGGAATCCATTATGGGATCTGGCCGGTTCAAGAAAGGAACCGAGATCTTATGGTGACACAAGTTTTGTGCAAGTTTGATTAAATTCAAATCATAAATGAAGCTGCTATTGTGCAGACAAGGTCAAAATAGCTAATTCTGGCCCTTTCTGGGGCCATAACTCTGGAACCCATAAAGGAATCTGACCAGTTCAAGAAAGGAACCGAGATCTTATGGTGATACAAGTTGTGTGCCAGTTTGGTAAAAATCAAATTATAAATAAAGCTGCTATTTTGTAGACAAGGTCAAAATAGCTAATTTTGGCCCTTTCAGGGGCCATAACTCTAGAACCTGTAATGGGATCTGACCAGTTCAAGAAAGGAACCCAGATCTTATGGTGATACAAGTTATGTGCAAGTTTGATTAAAATAAAATCATAAATGAAACCACTATCATGCAGACAAGAAATTGTTGACGCACGGACGCACGAGACGGACACATGGACGGACTGACGACGGACGAAGGGTGATCACAAAAGCTCACCTTGTCACTATGTGACAGGTGAGCTAAAAATGTGTAAGTAGGTCACTAGGTCAATGTCAAGGTCAAAGTTTATTTCAGTGCACAAAACTATGCATGTGGTCCAAATTTGAAGGCTGTAGCTACAGAAATGTGAAAGTAGGTCACTAGGTCAAAATCAAGGTCAAATCATGTCAAGGTTCATCTTGCCACTCAAAACCATACATGTGGTCCAAATTTTAAAGTTGTAGGTTATTGCCAAGAAGATTTTAAAAGCTTTTCCCTATATAAGTCTATATGAACCATGTGAACCCTAAGGCAGGGCCATATTTGACCCTAGGGGGATAATTTGAACAAACTTGGTAGAGAACCACTAGATGATGCTACATTACAAATGCCAAAGCCCTAGGCTTTATGGTTTGGACAAGAAGATTTTCAAAGTTTTTCCCTATGTAAGTCTATGTAAACCATGTGACCCCTGGGACGGGGCCATATTTGACCCTAGGGGGATAATTTGAACAATCTTAGTAGAAGACCACTAGATGATGTCACATACAAAATATCAAAGCCATAGGCTCTGTGGTTTTGAACAAGAGGTTTTTCAAAGTTTTTCCCTATAGAAGTCTATATAAACCATGTGACACCTGGGGCGGGGCCATATTAGACCCCCGGGAAATAATATGAATCATCTTGGTAGAGGATCACTAGATGATGCTTCATACCAAATATCAAAGCCCTAGGCTCTGTGGTTTTGGACAAGAAGATTTTCAAAATTTTTTCCCTATATATTATAAATCTATGTAAATTATAGAAATAAACAAAGGGCCATAACTCATTAAAAAAATTGTTGAACCAGTCTGATTTTCAGGGGGGACATAACTAGGGTACCAATACATCATTCTGACAAAGTTTGGTCAAAATCCCCCTGGTAGTTTCTGAGGAGATGCGATAACGAGAAATTGTTAACAGAAGGACGAACGGACGGAAGGACGACGGACCACGGACGCAGAGTGATTTGAATTCCAAAGAAAACCTTTCTGTTCCGGAATTATAATAATAACAAGCCCATTCGCGGAACGAAAAAATCGGAAATATTGTAACTTAAGTGGAACGGCTCACAAATAATTTGCGAGATCGTCGCGTTCGTTTCAACAGACTCGAAAATTTCAATCGCGTTCATTTCAGTCCACGCGTAAACATTTCTGTGTGCCCAACATTTCACTCGCGTTGTTACATTTCAGTGAAGAAAGTTTGAGATACAAATGAACTAAAGCAGTTCGTTTGGTTCTTTCACGTGCCCAATGTAATGCATTGATACACCGGGAAATTTTTTTAAGCTAAACCCCAGAGCTTCAAAACAAAGTGCTAATAATACTTAAAATGTGTAAGTATAAAAGGGCCATAATTCTGACAAAATGCTTATCAGAATTATGGTTCTTGGCCTACACAGTCATCTAATGATGATATACAAGTGTACAAAGTTTCAAAGCTGTAGCACTTACAGTTTTTGTGAAAAGTTAACTTAACCAAAAAATGACAAGTCAAAAAGTCACACACCTGAGGCAGACCTTGACCTAATTAGATCTTGCTTGTGACAAAGTATTAAATTTAAAATAAAAAAAAAACAACAACAAAAAAAAAAAAAAACAATATGCTTTATTACAGTCTAGCTAGTTTTTTTCATTTTTAGCTTTAGGCCTAGCGCCCCTTAAAGGGACCAAATGACCCCCTTTGAAAATATTTGTAAGAGGACCATATAATGATGCTACAGACAAAGTTTAATGAAGATCTATCACAATTCAGGCAGTTCGTGAGAAGAAGTCGCTTAAAGGTTTTTCTATTTTTAGCTCTAGCAGCCCCAAAATGGGCCAAGTACCCCCATTTGAACAAAATTAGGGAGAGGACCACATAATGATGCTACAGAACAAGTTTGATGAAGATCCATCAAGCAGTTCATGAGAAGAAGTTGTTTGAAGGTATTTCTGTTGTTAGCTCTAGCGGCCCCTAAAAGGATACAATTTTTATACCTGCAGGTATAAAATTGTACCTGTGGGTACAAAAATTATACCTACGTGTATAAAATTGTACCTACGGTTATCTGTTAAACTGTTGTCCCAGAAGCAGGAATATTACCCTAAATGTAAGAATAGTTTCGATCCTGTATCTGCATTAGTTTTGGAGACAGTAACTTACACAAAAGTTTTTAAGTTCAAAAGGGGACACAATTTTGCAAAATACATGTCAGAGTTATGGGACTTAATAGTATGACCTAGTTTTATAAACCCAAAGAAACCAGTGATGTTTCAATTCAATATCTGCATTAGTTTTTAAGATAGTAACTTGCATACAAAACTTTAACCAGGATTTTCTGTCCAAAACCGGGCATAATTAGGCCAAAATACATGCTGGAGATATTGGACTTGACCCCGTGGGGTTTGTAATTGACATAGAAAAAATAAGTTTCAAAGCTACATGCCTTTCAAGGACAGCATTACATACTTGCATGCAAAGTGTGACTCCGATGCCAGGGCGAGTACAATAGCTTGGAGACTATTCTTTGAACAGTCAAGCTAAAAACTTAACACAAAAGCGGCAAGTCTAAAAAGGGGCATACTTTTGCTTAAAAGTAAAGTAGTTTTTGTACTGTGCAATGCAACTCATTTTATCACAGAGAATAGAAATTTTTATCCATTCCCACAAGTGGTTACTAAGATAACCAGCTTACATACAACAAGAGCTGTCAATATTGGTGACAAATGCCCCCGAAGGGTGCCCAAGAATGCTACACTTGTCTGCGCAAAAAAATCGTGCATTATTTTGTGACCTTGACCCCAGAGACCCGTGTCATAAGCATGACACACCTTCTCAATATGGTTAACATTTGAGTCAAATTATTATCAAATCCCTTGATAAATGGCAGGGTTATGGACCAGACAAGAAACACCTTTGACTTCGAAGTGTGGCCTTGACCTTGGAGCTAGGGGTCTGGGTCTTGCGCATGACATGTCATCTCAATAATTATAGGGAACATTTATACCAAGTAATTTTAAAATCCCTTCATCAATGGCAGAGTTATGGACCGGACAAGAAATAGACCCTGTTAACCTTTGACTTCTGTGACCTTGACCTTGGAGCTAGGGGTCTGGGTCTTGCGCAAGACAACACGTCGTCTCATTATGGTAAACATTTATGCCAAGTTATTTCAAATCCCTTCATGGATGGCAGAGTTATGGACCGGACACGAAACAGACCCTGTTAACCTTTGTATCCTTGACCTTGAAGCTAGGGGTCTGGGTCTTGCGCAAGTCACGTCATCTCATTATGGTAAACATTTATGCAAAGTTATTTCAAAATCCCTTTATGGATGGCAAGAGTAACAGCCTGGACAAGAATTTACAGATGCACGGACAGTGTGATTTTAATATGCCCACCTTCAGGGGCATAAAAACTTAATTAAACCAGGATGCAGATGGCGAGTGCAATAGCTCTCTACCTATTCTTCTAATATACAGCCAATGCCAACCCATAGGGGAGTGCAATATCTGTACTAATTCTTCCAATAGTCAAGCTTATGAAATGTATTACACATCACAACTTTTTAACTATGCTTGCAGCTATGAATGAACCAATTTACTGCATTTTATTCAGTATTCATTCAAGGGGAAAATTCATAAAGCATCTTATTACATTCTCGTTTCTATCCCCCACAAGTTACAATGGTACTCGAAACATCAATATTTTTCCAGACATGGACGCCTGAATTTCATATTAATGTGTGTTGTTGCATCCTTTTATTTAATTCAGTATTGTCAATCTTTTTCAGGCTATTGAACAAATTCAATACATTTACATTACATTTATGTGTGTAGATACGTATGTAATACTAGATGCCAACGGGCAACGTGTTGAGCCTGCCCTTTGACCCATAACTGTGACCTTGACCTTTAAAGTAAGAGTCTGTCTCATAGAGTTACACTCACGCCAAATAAAGATTCCTCAATGCATGTCAATGTTATGCACCAGACAAGATCTGACATGAACTTTGATCGCCAACTGTGACCTTATCCTTTGAGATAGGAACCTGGAGTTTGTGCAGGACACTCCGTCTCACTAAGGTTAACATTCATACCAAATATAAACATGATTCCTCAATGCATGTCGAAGTTATGGGCCAGACACGACCTTTGACTGTGATCTTGACCTTTGAAATAGGAACCTGTGGTTTGTGCCACAAGACTGCTCCATGCATGTCAGTTATTGTTCAGACAAACAAATGCGGACGGACGCCCGCATGGACATACACCGAACAGCCATTTGGACAACTGTCTTTACTTTAGCAAGCAGGCTCAACAATAAGGTTTTATCTTTGCAGCAGGACATATGCACTCATTCTTTAGCAGAAGAATATTGTGCTCCTAAAGTCACACATTATTTCCGCTGCATATTTTCTAATAACAAGAGGACCATGATGGTCCTGAATCGCTCACCTCTTCCCACATGACCCAGTTTTGAGTATGACGTCATTATTTGACATAGTGACCTAGTTTTTGAGCTCATGTGATCCAGTTTTGAATTTGACCTAGATATTATCAAGATAAAAATTCTGACCAATTTTCATAAAGATCCATTGAAAAATATGGTCTCTACAGAGGTCACAAGGTTTTTCTATTATTTGACCTATTGACCTAGTTTTCGAAGGTACGTGACCCTGTTTTTAAGTTTACCTAGATATCATCAAGGTGAACATTCTCACTAATTTTCATGAAGATCTCATGAAAAATATGGCCTCAAAGAGAGGTCACAAGGTTTTTCTATGTTTATACCTACTGGCCTAGTTTTTGACCACATGTGACCCAGTTTCGAAACTGACCTAGATATCATCAAGGTGAACATTCAGATCAATTTTCATGAAGATCCATTGAAAAATATGGCCTCTAGAGAGGTCAAAAGATTTTAATAATTTTAGACCTACTGACCTACTTTTTGACCGCAGTTGACCCAGTTTAAAAACTTGACCTAGATATCATCAAGATAAACATTCAGACCAACTTTCATACAGATCCCATGAAAAGTATGGCCTCTAGAGAGGTCACAAGGTTTTTTATTATTTGACCTACTGACCTAGTTTTTTAAGGCACGTGACCGAGTTTCAAACTTGACCTAGATATCATCAAGGTGAACATTCTGACCAATTTTAATGGAGTTCCATTCACAAGTATGGCCTCTAGAGAGGTCACAAGGTTTTTCTATTTTTAGACCTGCTGACCTAGTTTTTGTCCGCACATGACCATGTTTCGAACTTGACCTAGATATCATCAAGATGAACATTCAGACCAATTTTCATACAGATCCCATGAAAAATATGGCCTTTAGAGAGGTCACAAGGTTTTTCTATTATTTGACCTACTAACCTAGTTTTTGACGGCACGTGATCCACTTTTGAACTTGACCTAGATATCATCAAGATGAACATTCAGACCAACTTTCATACAGATCCCATGAAAAATATGGTCTCTAGAGAGGTCACAAGGTTTTTCTATTATTTGACCTACTGACCTAGTTTTTGAAGACGCGTGACCCACTTTCGAACTTGACCTAGATATCATCAAGGTGAACATTCTGACCAATTTTCATGAAGATCTCATGAAATATATGGCCTCTAGAGAGGTCACAAGGTTTTTCTATTTTAAGACCTACTGACCTAGTTTTTGACCGCACGTGACCCAGTTTCGAACTTGATCTAGATATCATCAAGATGAACATTCAGACCAACTTTCATACAGATCCCATGAAAAATATGGCCTTTAGAGAGGTCACAAGGTTTTTCTATTATTTGACCTACTGACCTAGTTTTTGATGGCACGTGACCCACTTTCGAACTTGACCTAGATATCATCAAGGTGAACATTCTGACCAATTTTCATGAAGATCTTGTGAAATATATGGCCTCTAGAGAGGTCACAAGGTTTTTCTATTTTTAGACCTACTGACCTAGTTTTTGATGGCACGTGACCCAGTTTCGAACTTGATCTAGATATCATCAAGGTGAACATTCTGACCAATTTTCATGAAGATCTTGTGAAATATATGGCCTCTAGAGAGGTCACAAGGTTTTTCTATTTTTAGACCTACTGACCTAGTTTTTGAAGGCACGTGACCCAGTTTCAACTTGACCTAGATACCATCAAGATGAACATTCTGACCAACTTTCATAAAGATCCAATGAAAAAATGTGACCTCTAGAGTGGTCACAAGCAAAAGTTTATGGACGCACGCACGCACGGACGGCGGACACCGCGCGATCACAAAAGCTAATAACCTATAAAAATGCTACCTTCAGGAATTTATAAAACTTCAGTATTTTGTGACAAATGATGCAATAATTATTTGGCTATTTAGAAAAGCCACAAGTCTTCATTTTTTTATTAATAAAATTTTATTACTGATTTTTCAGATTTCCATTTTGTATCTGGAAAAATGGACAAAAACATCCGTCTTTGCTGAGGCAGATTTTTTGCAATATTGGCATATGTATAAAATTACTGAAATACATCGGTCTACAACAAAGTGCATTAGAATTTAAGTCAACCTAAATCTGTAATGTGGTGCCATAAAACATCCTATCAACTTGCAGTGCCATAAAACACTATCTACTTGCCACAAATGTTAGCTAATTTGAAAACAACATCAGTTTCCTTTCAAACTTTTTAATGATAGATCATAAAAATACTTTGTTCCCATTACAAAATGTTCATACATGAATATAATAGCTACAGCAAAGTGAAGAAAAAATAATCCAAGAACAGAATTATCTGGAAAGGAGAAAGTTCTCTGGAAAACATAAAACCTTTACAAAATTGCCAATTTTTCAAAATGCCCAGAATGTGCTCTCTTCTCAACTAAGCTGTTTTCTATTCATTTGATAGTTTCTTGTGTCACACAAACCATATAAACTGCTTTAAATTCCAGGTTAACTTTATCCTATGACCTGTTTGTCAATTCGAGAAAACTAGCTTTATTTTCAAAATTAACCAAAAACTAACAAAAGGTAGAAAAACTACAATGAAAGAACATGACATAGGGCGATAGTTTTACATTGGGTATTATATAGGAACCACTGTGTTACATTAAAAGTGTATGGCAGAATTTTTCTACAGGAAGAATTTGATATGCTTAATGTGAGTATGTTATACATGCAAAATAACAAAAATAATGTATTACTGTGAATATTTTTTCTTGTAAATTATATGCATTCAAAATTATGAATGTAGTACAAAGCCTTGGCACAATCATCCCAGAAAGAAAATATGTGGAAAACAGGTGTCACCAATTTCATTTGCAAGTGTGCTCCTATAAATTCTGAATTCAGAATTTTTCAAGCACAGGAAAATTTCTGAAGCTGTACATATTAACAGACCACTTTTTAGCAGCTGTAAATTTAATGAGTTTAAAATGTAAGCAATCAAGGGTCTAACTGGTGCAAGTATATTTAACAAGCAAAAGGTATAAAAAGTGACAGTCAAACATCTTTAGAAGCCATCTACCAACACTTTTGAAAAGCAAAACAGGAAGTTCATCTACTGATTTACAAGCACTGTCCATGACAGTCTGTGAAAAAATCTATCAGAATGTGAGCTATGTCAGGTACATGTCCAATGATAGCACTACTTCATCATATGCAGCAATATATAAGCCCTATATACTAACCATGGCAATGGAAACATGTTTTCTAACCGTGATAATTTGAGATTACATACTGAGAACTTAGATCATTTGAAAAATAATGATTGATATGGTGAACACAAGTTGCCAAGATTTTCCAAAACTTCAAAATTATGCAATCTACTGGCTACTACAAGCAGTTTGTATATTATTTCTCTTCATGTTAAAACTTAAGGTAGTGGATCCATAATGACCATTGTTAATTTCCATACGACTGAATAGTGAATTATCTAATATGTTACTTTGGCATTATTGTGCTGTAGGTCTAATGGGCACATGACCACTATAGCAACCAGAGAATGCCAAACCACATACAAAGGATCTTAATTAAATCATCATTAGGGATCTATCACCTTAATGTGAAAAAAAAAATTTCATTAAATACTTAACCTAGATACAGTAAAAAAACACAACTAAACCTATGTTAAAGTTTAAACCTACAACAAATTAATATCGCTAGAGCCAATGCCAATATATATAACAGTATATACACAATATAATAATAAATTCAATGCTTTGTTATGGAAGAAAATATAAAAGAAAAGCCTTGCAAAAAGCATTCAACTATCTTCAACGTTATGATTTGTTGTAATCGACAAACAATAACCTTCCACAAATAACATCAACAATTAACAAGTATTTAAACCATTAATGAATCTAATTCTTTTCAACTGAAATTCAATAACTATTTTCTTCCAGAGTTAGTGCGAATACAGTATGCTTGAACAAATGCAACTAAACCTTACTACACAGTCAAACCAATATGTGAAGACCACTACTGGTAAAGCCAAGAACAGGTCTGTATTCTCAGGCTAATACATCCTGCAAATTTTTAACTCAGATGAAACAACTGGTCTTGAGTCAAGTGTTCTCTGTTCACAGGTGACCTTGTGAACAGATTTTACTCTAGTACTGTATTCACCATTCTGAACCTTAACAAAACAGGATTTGCTTCAGGTCTTGCCACTCCAGTTCCATCAAACTTGGCCAACAAGAACTATATCAGCTTTTGAGACAGAAAAATTCTCATTTCAATTCAACATACTTCTTAAACCCTTGTGGCTGCACCACCACTTCACTAAAAGGCCAAAACCTTACAAGTTTCTACTTTGCCTGTGTACATGATCCTCATATCACATTTTTTTGTAACTTAACACCACACTTTCACAAAAACAATAAAACTAAATCACTAAATCACTTTAAAGCGCTCAAAGCAAAAGCGCAAAAAAAAAACTAACAAAATTCTGTATGTGGTAGGTTATATAATTAATAATAAAAAAGTATTTAATGGAATGCATTTGCAGGGATTAATGTTTCTTATACTGTTTAAAATAACTGTTCATCCTAGTAATTACCTTGGAGAACATTGTTCTAGACTAATTTGCTACATCCATTAGTATGTTTGTCTATGTTATATAACTAGATTACTGTTTATAATAACAAGATAAAGTTGTACCTAGTTTATTCATTAACCACATAACAATAACTGTTTATCTATCGTAATAATAATCATTCCACTGCGGGCATAGTGCAATAAACGAAGATTTAAAGAAGTAATACACCAGCCATTTTGGAACATTGTCTATCTCTCTTTATCCCCTACCTTTATATCAATAATCCTATTATTTTGCTGGAACAAATCCAGATAAAGTAACTGATTAACAATTTTAAGAATTGGTGCACTAGCAAAATAAATTTCATGAAATTTGCCAACAAATGCGCATACATTAAAATAAAACTAACTTTCTGACACCAATTTTAAATGAAAAGCAAAGCAGGTATGTTAGTTACACTAAGAGCTTGGCTTGCATAAAAACGGAAACAAAATACAAAAATATGATTTATTAATTAGCACTTGTATATATCATAACAACAGCAGACAGAAAGAAATGGAATAATATTCCTAACAAATAAAAAGGTACATGCATACATAGAGTTGTTCCCCTTCACACTAATGTTAATTAGCTTATATCACAAATTATACAGGCACCTAGGTACAGTATTATCACTTGTTTACATATAAACTAAGAGAATACACATACATTATACATGGTATAATATTACGATATTGTACAATTTTTTTTGTCTTTTTTAAAAAAAAAAACATTTCATTTTTTTTTGCTCCATGCACCTACATACATTTCATTTGAAATTGTTCTTCAAATACTATGAAGCTGTTATTTGCCTCTTTTTGTTTAACAAGGTGCCATAGATTACATGTACACAAGGTTATTGCTCAGTATTAATTGCAAATATAGTTTATTATCCTAAATAACAGGGTTGTCATGGTTTCAAGCAGTAGTGTCGTTCGTTTTATTGGCCTCATCTTCTTCATCATCATCCTCATCATCAAGTGGTGATATATTACTGCGCATTGACAAAACTGATCGTGTTGCACTCGATCTTGCAGATGGCCTGAAGAGAAATGAGAATAACAGTGATGAGTATCATGAATTGCAAACAGCCATGTACAGCTATAAAAAGAATTAGGAGAATTGCAAAAAGTCATTTGTCGCTTAATTTTTTTTTTATTGAGAATTGCAGACAGTCATGTGTTGCTTTGAAAATTTCATTAGAATTGCAAGTGGTCATGTGTTGCTTCAAAAAGTTTCTTGAGAATTGTAAATAGTTATGTGTCGCTTCAAAATTTTCATAAGAATTGCAAATTGTCAAATATCGCTTCAAAAAAATTCTTGAGCAGTGCTAATAGTAATGTGTTGCTTTAAAAAAAATTCCTGAGAATTGCAAATAGTTGTGAGTCCCTACAAGAAATTTCATGAGGATTTAAAAGTCGGTGTCACAAAAAAAAATGTATGAGAACTGCAAATAGTCAAATCACTTAAAAATAATAATGACAACTGAAATTAGTTGAGTCCTTACAAGAAAATTCATGAGAAATGAGAATAGGCATGTGTCACTACATTTTTTTTTAATGAAAACCAGAAATAGTCGGAAGCTGTTACGAAAAAGTTTACGAGAATTGCTAATAGGCATGTCTCCCTACAAACAATTTCATATAAACAGTATGTCAATAACAACAGCTTGATAAATAATTAAAGACCAAGTTGCTTAAAATGTCATCCACTGGATAATCTGTCTCAAATCTCTGCTACAAAATGTACACCACTGAAGCTGGTGGAAGTGACATTAAAACACCTGTTTAGTATGTATAAATTCCTGAATTCATATATTACCTTAACCATCAGATAAGTTTTAAGCAACCCAGTCCAGACATTTCCAAATGGGCTAGTGCCTTATGTATTTCAATACAAAAACAAATATATGGCACATACGTTTACTTATTTTGAATTGTTTTGTCACTTCTCTATATAAGACAATGTGTTTTGTCAAGCAAGGATGCTGAAACTTACTCGGAATGTGAGTAAGTAGGTTTAAGATTTCTTCCTTAGTTTGGTCACTCATTAACTCAATCTGACTCAATTTCATACAGACATAATTTCTTCCTTTCCAATAACACAAGAGAATCAACAGTATTAATAGAATATAGGTCTCAGAAATAAAGGTAAGTCTTAGAAATAAATATTTCATGCTCTGGGCCTATATTCATCAATAAATTCTACATGCATTATTTTCAATGATGTGTTGCAAATTCTACTGGTTTTTTTCTCTCTAAAAGAACAAGAGTCCTACAAAATATATATTACATTATAACATTATAAACACACTACAACTTGACAAAATTTATACAACTAAATTTTAAATTCTGACTTGGATATTGGTGCTAATGGGCTTTGCTCAAGTTCTGAACATGAGTAATGCCCTGGTATTTTCAAAAAACATGTTGATTATTATTCCAAAATTAGCAAAAAGCTTAAAGTACATTGAAGCGCTGCTTCTTGAGCAACAATGACTCAACTGCTAGGGCCGATTTGAGCAATTCATGCAAGTTTTATGAAAATTTTTCCAGAAGATAAGAAGATAAGGAGTTAACATAGACCAATGGACTAACATGCATGACTCCAAAACAGCCCCCAGATACAAAGTCTATGGCAGTTTAATTAGACATTTAATTAAGAGGATATCTTAAAACAGTCTCGTAACCCAAACAGCTGAAACAAACTTCATTCACAAGTTTTCAATAGTCTGTACAAGTCCTCAATATGTAAGCCAGGTGAGATCTTATGCAGCAAATTTTGCACAAGTTAAATTTGCACCAGTTAAAAGACAAAAATGCAAATTTGAGCAAAGTCAAGAGGTGTTGCCAAGAGATATCATGTCAAATTACCTTCTATTTCCTAGCACCCTACAAACACAGAAAATCTGAAGTATTAACAGTACCGGTAAATCCCCTGGGAACTGTAAGAGTCATAATAGACCTATGCCCCAAGTAGCAAAGTAATGATTTAAAACCAGTCTCAAAACCCCAGCATCTGATTGGCTGATTCTAAACTCAGTCTTTAATTCACCAATGGCAAAATGGTATTCTCAGACTGATCGTCAGTTCAAGATTCAACCAGCAGAATGGTAAAATACAATCTCTACAGACAAGTTTTATGCTTGTGTAGTAAAGGTTTTAGGGAAGATTTAAATCATTATCTGGTTCCAAGGTTTTGGTAGATGCACACCAAAGGGTCAGTTCTGTGTAGTCTCATCAGAATAAACTTAAGTAATGTAAGAGATGGTGATGATGGCACTTGGTATGTATAACGACCATTTTCTTCAGAAGTTTCCAACTGCAGTATCAAACTAACAGAATTAAAACAAAACATAAAAACTTAATAAATAACAGAAACAGATTTTGTTAAAAACAACAGTTAAAGTAACATAAGTTTTACTGCGGAAAAAAATAGATAGTTGTAATTGCAAGCAGTAACGAACACAAATATACATTTTCTTACAAACACAGTCATTGCAAAATTACAACTGTGAGATATTAAAAGCAAAACTGGTGTGATATACATTTATGTGAGCAACATCACTATCATCAATATATGTAATTCTTGTTTCATAAAAAAAACAAACTATTATGTAAATACTCATTTTGGATTTTGTTCTGTCTCATTTCTGGTTAGAAATTTGAGTGTTGGGTCACACCTAGTAACTGCAAAATATACATATGATGCGAAAATGTTACAATGGATGTGGAAAAAAATCTTGTGACTGCTGATTATGATGTGCCTAGTGATAATATGGCATCAAAAACTGTATTACAGTATAAATAAGGGCTGCACCCCATTCGTTGCCACATACCTTGTCTTGTACCTTCACATAGATATACAGACATCACATGAATTACATTATTTATTTTCATAAGTCACTGACAATAATTTCCTAAACATGTACACAGTTATATAGTGATGTACCACTCAAAGTACCACTTTTGCTTAGAAAGCATTGTATTAAGGATACAAGTTTAAAATATACAGAATGCTTGAAATGCCCAAAAAAGAATAAAGCTTTGAACATTACCGAAAGAAAACGAAAGATATGACGCAGACAGTGGAAAGCTTCATGGAAGGTCTGCAGAAAATAAAAGGTAGCCATGAAGAGCTGAAACTTTTCATGCCATTCTGTTTTATGGGAAGATTTAACTGTTTTGAGATGCAGGTTATTTTCAACCTTACCAAACAATTATTCTTTGTCTTCAACTATCCTAAAATGCAAACAATTCAACATGTGATGGAAATAGTTTTTTTTAACCAATACAACCAATAAACCGTTCATTTTTCTGAAATATACCTGTGGATACACAAACAGCACACAAAATAAACTGTAAAAAACTACAAAAACAGGCATGATCCTTTGCAAGGACAATTCCAAAATATCCTGATGTACAAAAAAAAAAAAAACAATGCGGTTTGTTAAAAACTAAAGGCACTTTAATACTAGGGCTATGAGAGAGCTTTTCGACAGCAAGTATCTACAAGACCTATGCTCTGCTCCTACATCTTAAGGCAACAGCTATTCAACAAATGCTCTATAAAAGATGCTACTGGTATATTTAAGCTGTTGATAAAATAATTCCTTTTAAAGCTACACTTTGATCAAAGGATATAATACTGATTTTGGAGATTAGTCTCAGAATTAAAGCTTGCCATTGGTCAATCCAAAAATGAGCTTGGCATCAACCAATCAGATGCAAGAGTATTGCGACTGATCTCTTAACTCAGTGTTATAACCTTTGATCTTGACCTAATACCTTGCTTGGCAATGTCTTCAGTGTAGATACAAATCAGGATTAAAATTTATTTACTGAAATACTTGTGAAAAATTCTTCTTTACTTAAATAGCAATGTAAGTACCAGAATACAGAAATATATTATGTAAAGATCTATACAGTTGATACAGAAACTGTAAAGATAACGATATACAGTCATGCTTGATATGCCAATATCTTATAAAAGAATGAATTTTAAAATTCTCTATATGAAACATGGCAGGCTGAAGTTGCATCCAAAAACATAAATAAAATACTGAAATTTTAGAACAAATTTATTTTTGCCTCTAATAAATGTTCACCTAGGATGAAAGACAACTTTGCACAACCTATACAAACATCAAAGAGATATAAAAAAAAAATCAAATCTTAGAGAAAAGAATTAAATAAATGAGTCAGTCATTGTGTGTGAGATACTGAGTTCACTGATGCTGCAAGCACAGACGGACCTGTAGACAGACATACGAAGAAGCACATGCAGCATTGATACCTCTCAATCACATCTTGTTGCTTAGAGAAAGACAGAAGAACCAATTACTATATGCGAAAACAATCAGTTTCTATAATACCATGCACACAAATTGAAAAAATGCAACAATCACAACCCTATGCATCAACACTATATATCAAACAACTACATGTACACTCTACTATGAGTTCTTATTCTCCCCTTTATCAAACTTTCTGTCAGCACTTTCTATTGCACATTTCAAGGAATTTAAAATAAATTTATATATTTGTTTAAAAATATGCAATTTTCATCACCTGAACAGAGCTTCTATTAAATATTTCTATAAACAGCCAAAACACACAGCACATTAAATAATAAATGTATTTATAACTTACTTTATAGGCTTCCAGTTTACACTTCGATTATCTAAACATGACGGCAAACCACATCACCGGGCTGCCTAAATAATATCAAGCATATACATTTATTACTTAATTATAAATAGTGCTACCATTAAACAAAGTATTCAGAAATTAGGATAGGTAAACAAAATACAAGAAGAGGACTGCCTACAGTGCCATCGCCTCGCAAGTGCTGGACATATTAAGGCAAGTTAATATTCAGATTTTAAGTACAAAAAGGGCATAATCCTGACAAAATGCAGGTTAGAGATTATGGTTTTACAACATACCAAATGATACAAAAGTGAAAGCAAACTGGCTCTTACTATCAGTGTTTGAGAAAGGTGTACTAAAAAAATTTTAACACAAACTCAAATTTCTAATACAAAAAGGGCCATATTTTGACAAAATGCATATCAGAGCGATGATTCTTGGCTTACTAACTCATCTAATGATGACAAACAAGTGTGCAAAGCTCTTACGGTTTTTGAGAAAAGTTGGACCTAAACAAAAATTTTAACCAATGCCAATGATCAAGTGACGACAACAGCTCGTAGATTTTTTTTTAACAAGAGGACCATGATGGCCCTATATATCGCTCACCAGAGTTGATCTGGCCTACTGACCTAGTTTTTTACCCCACATGAGCCAGTTTCAAATTTAGCCTAGAGATCATCAAGACAAACATTCTGACCAAGTTTCATAAAGATTGAGTCACAACTGTAGCCTTTAGTGTTCACAAACTTTTCCTTTGATTTGACCATGTGACCTTGTTTTTTGACCCTAAATGACCCAGATTGAAACTTGACCTAGAGATCATCAAGACAAACATTCTGACCAAGTTTCATTAAGATTGGGTCACAAATGTGGCCTCTAGAGTGTTCACAAGCTTTTCCTTTGATATGGCCTACTGACCTAGTTTTTGATCCCACATGACCCAGTTTCGAACTTTACCTAAAGATCATCAAGATAAACATTCTGACCAAATTTCATAAAGATTGGATCACAAATGTGGCATCTAGAGTGTTCACAAGCTTTTCCTTTGATCTGGCCTACTGACCTAGTTTTTGACCCCACATGTCCCAGTTTCGAACTTGACCTAGAGATCTTCAAGACAAACATTCTGACCAAGTTTTATACAGATTGGGTCACAAATGTGGCCTCTAGAGTGTTCACAAGCTTTTCTTTTGATCTGGCCTACTGACCTAGTTTTTGACCCCACATGTCCCAGTTTAAAACTTGACCTAGAAATCATCAAGACAAACACTCTGACCAAATTTCATAAAGACTGAGTCAAAACAGTGGCTTCTAGAGTGTTCACAAGCTTTTCCTTTGATCTGGCCTACTGAACTACTTTTTGACCCCAGATGTCCCAGTTTTGAATCTGACCTAGAAATCATCAAGACAAACATTCTGACCAAGTTTCATACAGATTGGGTCACAAATGTGGCATCTAGAGTGTTCACAAGTTTTTCCTTTGATCTGGCCTACTGACCTAGTTTTTGACCCCACATGACCCAGTTTCGAACTTGACCTAAATATTATCAAGACAAACATTTTGACCAAGTTTCATAAAGATTGGGTCACAAATGTGGCATTTAGAGTGTTCTCAAGCCAGGCTGTCTAGCATACCCCGACAAAAAAATTAGGGCTAATTTTAGGGCAATTTGTACAAAAAAAATAGAGCTAAAATTAGGAATTTGGTACAATTTTAAGGAAATTTTAGGGCTAAATTTAAGGGAATTTCCAAATCAAAATATGGACTTTAAAGACCATGTAATGTGCTTACCTTTATGTGACTGACATAAAAGTAACTCAGAAATAGTGCTTTATTTACAGAAAAGACGTCTCCTAGCTTTCCACTGTTTTGAACTGTGCTAAACTGTTTTTTTCTGAATTAGAAGAACTTTTAAACAACATTTAAAACATTTTCTCTTTTTGATCATTGCAAAAAAGTTAAAAAAATTAGGAATCTTTGTGAAAAAATAGGGCCTTTTTAGGAATTTCCTTTGATTTTTTTTAAAAAATAGGAATTTTAGCCAAATTGAAAAAAATAGGAAAAAGTAGGAATTTTAGGGACGCTAGACAGCCTGTCAAGCTTTTCCTTTGATCTGGCCTACTGACCTAGTTTTTAACCCAACATGACCCAGTTTCAAACTTGACCTAGAGATCATCAAGACAAACATTCTGACCAAGTTTCATAAAGACTGGGTCACAAATGTGGCCTCTAGAGTGTTCACAAGCTTTTCCTTTGATCTGGCCTACCAACCTAGTTTTTGACCCAACATGACCCAGTTTCAATCTTAACTAGCGATCATCAAGACAAACATTCTGACCAAGTTTCATAAAGATTGGGTCACAAATGTGGCCTCTAGAGTGTTCACAAGCTTTTTCTTTGATCTGTCCTACTGACCTAGTTTTTGATACCACATGACCCAGTTTCGAACTTGACCTAGAGATCATCAAGACAAACATTCTGACCAAGTTTCATTAAGACTGGGTCACAAATGTGGCCTCTAGAGTGTTCACGAGCTTTTCCTTTGATCTGGCCTACTGACCTAGATTTTGATTCCACATGACCCAGTTTCGAACTTGACCTAGAGATCATCAAGACTAACATTGTGACCAAGTTTCATAAAGATTAGGCCAGAAATGTGGCCTCTAGAGTGTTCACAAGGCAAATGTTGACGCACGCCGCCGGACAATGACCGGTCACAATAGCTCACCTTGAGCACTTTGTGCTCTGGTGAGCTAAAAATCAGTGAAGAGCTAAAAATGCCAAATTAAACTGACTTACATATGGTCATGTATTATAATCTATGATGCCAAATGAGGCCATCAACCACTCACAACAGCAAAACATTCATCCCCCCAGGCCGCTGCCTGATATTATCCAGGGTTTAGAGCATTCAGATTCCAACAACAGAAAATAGGAAGGAAACCACCCGAGACCACAAAAGGGGGCATAATTCGGCCAAAATGAAGGTCAGAGTAATGGGACTTGCTGCTATCAACTAGTTTTATAACCCCAAAGACACATGTAAAGTTTCAATTCAATATCTGCATTAGTTCTGGAGATAGTAACTTGCATTTAAAACTTTAACCAGAATTTTCTAAGTCCAAAAGGGGCATAATTTGCTCAAAATACATGTCAGAGTTATGGAACTTGACCCAGTGAGGTTGGTAATTGACCTAGAAAAGGAATAAATAAGTTTCAAAGCTATATGCCTTTAAATGATGGCTGTATGTACTTGCATGCAAAAACTTAACCAGAATTTTCTAAGTCCAAAAGGGGGCATAATTTGGCCAAAATGAAGGTCAGAGTTATGGGACTTGCTGATATCAACTAGTTTTATAACCCCGAAGACACATGTGAAGTTTCAATTCAAAATCTGCATTAGTCTTGGAGATAGTAACTTGCATGTAAAACTTTAACCAGAATTTTCTAAGTCCAAAAGGGGCATTATTTGCTCAAAATACATGTCAGAGTTATGGAACTTGACCCAGTGAGGTTGGTAATTGACCTAGAAAAAGAATAAATAAGTTTCAAAGCTATATGCCTTTAAATGATGGCTGTATGTACTTGCATGCAAAAACTTAACCGAGGTGTGACGCCGACGCCGACGCCAGGGTGAGTAGAATAGCTAGACTATTCTTTGAATAGTCGAGCTAAAAATACTCTTAGTTACTGAGCATACCAGTTGTCAATTTTCTTAATTTTGACTACATCAAGAACCATAACTCAAGCGAGGACTATCCAACCAGTTTTTGAACTTGCCTAAGATAATGTGCCCATAAACATTTTGTCTAACTTGGGTGGACATTTGAACTACCCAAGTTATTGAGAGGACACTGTCAATTTTCACAATTTTGATTAATTCAAGGGTCATAACTCAAGACTGGGTGTTTTTGGCTGATTATCAACCTTGTCCTAAAAATTATGTTCATAAATAATGTGACCCAATTTTCCAAATACTAGACAAGAACTACTTAAGTTAAGAGCAGAAACTGTTAATTTGCCCAATATTCAGTTATTCAAGGGCCGTAACCTGGCCAAGATATTATGTCAATTAAAAATGTGACCAAGTTTAGTGAAGACTGGAAAAGAAATGCTCAATTTAGAGAATGGACACTCCCTATTTTCAAAATTTTGAGTGATTCAAGGGCCATAACTCCAGAGAGACTTTGATGATTAGGCTGGTTGTTTTCTCTCTGAGATATAATGAACATAAACAATGTCACTTAGTTTGGTGAACACTGGATAAGAACTACTCAAAGTAGAGAGCAAACACTATCAATTATCACAATTTCTAATAATTCAAGGGCCATAAACCCAGAGTCTTGGAGAATCCAGCTGGTTATTGAACCTGGCAAAGATATTATGCCCATAAACATTGTGATAAAGTTGTGTACATTGGATAAAAAATACTGAACTTGGAGAGTGGCCAATTTTTATTTATGCAAAGGCCAACACCGCAGATGGTCTGAAGGGGAGCGGTGGTCTTGTGGATAAGGTGTTGGCTGCTCAATCCAGGGGTCGTGGGTTTGAGCCCTACTGGGGTCACGACCATGACTTCTCATATGACACCAGTACTGGTTTTTCCAGGAAGGGGACTCGAGAGTGGTTCCAATAAGCTTGAAGCTTTCATCACAATCGAGCTAAAACAAATTACTATAAACTAACACCGCAGAGCCACTGGGACAGTCCTTCCATTTACTGAATTTGGCAGATATTATGTCCATAATTTTGTGACCAAGTTGTGGAGAATAATGGAGAAGAAATGCTTAAGAACTGCTGCAAGTGGTCACATAATACAACCCATTTCACGGGTGTATACAAATTGGATATCCTCAGAAATATATGAAACCCCTGAAAAAATACAGGAGTATAGGAGTTGGTTGACAGCCTGAGTAAATGCAACATAATAACTAACATATTTACACAATGGCCAGCCCATTAGGTAATATATTTCACAAATAAATAATAAAGAAAGAAATAAACAGGTTAACAAATAAATTAAATGAAAAACAAGAGCTGTCTCCATAGGATGACACATGCCCCCGATGGCACTTTGAATGAAAAGTTATGGCCGATGTTAGAGTTTAGGACCTTTGACCTATAAACCAGGGTCTTGCGCACGACACGTCGTCTTACTGTGTCACACATTCATGCGTAGTTATTTTAAAATCCATGCATGAATGACAAAGATATGGACCGGACACGCCCCAATGCACTATCATAAAATGACTTTAATCAATGACTAAACTGACCTTTGAACGTCTACGTGTTCACCATTTTGAACCTCTGATATGACTGACGGACACCTGTGTCTTGATGCAGACGGTCGAGGACACGTCGTCTTACTGTGGTACACATTCATGCCAAGTTATTTGAAAATCCATCCATCGATGACAAAGATATGGACCGGACACGCCCATCAATGTACTATCCTTTAATGTCTAAGTGTGACCTTGACCTTTGAGCTACGGACCTGGGTCTTGCGCGCTACACGTCGTCTTACTGTGGAACACATTTATGCCAAGTTATTTGAAAATCCATCCATCGATGACAAAGATATGGACCGGACACGAAAATTGCAGACAGACTGACAGACGGTTCAAAAACTATATGCCTCCCTTCTGGGGCATAATAACATGTTTTACAAAAACTGATATTTCATGCATAGCATATTTTTAATATCATGCTTTAATATTTTTGAAGATGGTTAACATGAAAATGTAATGATATTGAAATAAATAGGGCCTCCCTTTCTACGAAAAGCTTGTCTCTTTTTCCAACAGTATTTCTAAAAGTTTGGAAGACAGTGCACAATTTGCAATCTAAGTATAGTCCAGCTCTGTCTAAATACTACACATGATTTATTTTTTTAAGAATTTAAGCTGAAGCACATATGGATTTACAAAGCTTACATGTAGTTTGGGTAATGGAAGGCTCTAATAGTATCATACAAAATTTACAAATGGAGATTTCATCAATTTCTAGTATCATTGAATAAGCTGTTTTTCGAATTCAGGGGAGAAAGCTTAAGGGACCCATCTGCTTCTTAAGACCCCTTTTGCTCTCATCCCCCAAGATGCAGTTTATAAACTTATACAAAACAAAGTAAGCTCCCAAGACCCCATTACTATGCATGAGGAGAAAATGTTTGGGTGTATAAGCAAAGTGCACAGTAACCATGGCAACAGTAACCATGACAACAATGTGATCAACTTACCTGCTGTCTCTGCTGTAAATTAAGCAGCAACAAAAGATGAATATAATGGTGGAATACAACATATAAAGCCATTCTCCATAAACCAAAATAATAGTAAAAGGCTACTTTAGGAGGCCGATTTCTAAAAAAAATGCTTTTATTTCAGCCTTAACTAACCTTATAAAAACTTTCTGTATCATTCAATGACTTAATGTTTTCATAAAGGCAAACAATAAGCCAATCAAGACTTAATAATTTGGTAAAAATACAGAATGCAGTTATTTCTAAAAATCCTTACACTTTCAAAACGTACACATCTGAATAAAATGCTATAATTTGACATTTTTTTTTTATAAAGTTCTACTTTTCTGCTATAAAGTTCACTACAATTCTTTTCAAGGGTCCATCCAGTGGTATAAAGAGAGGTATACAACACTGACTGAAGTAAGTTTTTCTGTGGCTATATTCTATGCAAAACAAGCCTTTTGTGCCTACACAACTTATGTACATGACTACCCTAAATGGGGTTGTGGGGGCTAGCCTTTCTAGCAAATAATCCCAAAGTAGCCTCACTGGAACCAAAGTTTTAAAAGCACCAAACAATATACAGCAGCTTTCTATACATGAATATAAACCAACGAACGATAAAAAGCTACTTCATACAGTACATTTGATAACAAACAATGGATATGGGGTTCTCAACTAATATATATTGTGTCCAATTGTGTTTCAATTACCACCAACACCTTGATTCCCATCTCCTACTACTTATACAGGAATTTAGTTTTTCTACAGATATATCCTGACCTTGAACTTTGAAACTTAGAAACTATAAATTTCAGAAAAACCTGCCTGATGTGTTCAAATAAATTAAATTAAAAACATGACTTCCGTACTTTTAAAAATATCAATGATACAGTTTGACAATAATTGTTGATGTGCATCACTATTAAGTAACTTCGCAGAATTCAAGTAATTCCTCAAACCAGATTTTTTTTCAATGACCACTTTTGTAACTCTGAAGACAAGCAAGCTGATTCACAGTTTGCTCTATCACAATGATGGCATACCATTCTGAACATAACAGATTCCACAAAATCATAATTATTTGTGAAAGGATTTTGTTGTCAAAATAAAATTCCACTCAACAAAAAAATCCCATTTATCAAACTTTTGAAATCAATAAATTCACATCCCACAAATTTTCATGCTAATGAAATCAAACAACTTCACGCTGAGGACAAAAAAAGTTAACACAGCCTGTTTAAAAGCATCATCTTAAATATATATATTTTTATTGGATTTACTCACATCGAAACAATTCAGGTCTTTCAGAATTTTTTCCCAGCTTTTGATGGTGGAGGAAGACCCCAGGTGCCCTCTTAAGCATAGGCAGGCACCTAGTTAGAATCACCATCCAACCATAAGCCACCTAGATGGTTCATCACATGAAGAATTCTACACCCTAAGTGAGGTTTCGAGAGCAAGATCTTAACAGCCCAGCCACAGAAACTCCATAAAAAATTAATTTTAACCTCTAAATATACCTTGAATAATTCTATCTTAGCAATGTAACTGTGTAACAGTTCTCCAATCTACCATCAGACAGGTTTAACCAAAGCCACATTTGAAGTATTTTCATACAAGACTGAATTTTTCTATATTCAAAGGACATTATGCTCACCTGTATTTTTTGAGTTGTGAGATTTCCCTTGATGCAGATTCATTGAGTTCAATTTGATCATCTAGATCCCGCTGTATTTTACGTTTCTGAGCATTCATTCTTGTGACTTCCTCTTCAGCTTCGTCAACTTGACGTTTCAAAGCCTTCACGCGGGCGTTCATCTTGTCCACCTAAAAATATTACCAATACATTTAAGAATGGCAATAAAGTTGAAACCAATCTGTCCTAACAGGTGCTTCCTCGCATGACAAGGTAAGAATGGTTCAAACCCAAAGTGAAAATGTACGATGAATATGTAAATCTAACCACTCTAGCTCTTACAACTTTGTAATGACCACAAGTTGTACAAGTAGCAAATATACAATTTAATTATTACATAAAACTGATGACAGGCAAATTTACTGGTAACAACACTATGACCTCAGTCATAAGAAATTGTAACGAATGTCCCCTACCTAGGGACATTTTTTACAATCCTCTTCAAAGTAAGTGGTCAACAAACTAAAAATGTCTATCAATCATAATTATATATATCGAAAGTATATAATTCACAGAGATGTAGTTTAGAAATGTCTGGAAATCTGTAATTGGTGCATGCTTTAAAATGTAATACCTGTATTTTAAAGATTTAATGCAATTTTATTTCAAAATTGGTAAGAAAAAGTAAGTAACTAGATGCGTGACTTATGCCCCTCACACCTGTCACTGCACATGGTTTCATGACTCTAGGGGAAATAGTGTTTTCAGATAACTGCAACACAAACATTTATGCACTCCAGCCAAAAACAAAAACAAGACAAGAGCTGTCAGTGGACAGCGCGCTCGACTATTCCCAGTGCTTGATAGTATAATATAAGCAATGAGTAAAACTTTAACATTACAATAAGCATATTCTAAGTCGAAAAGAGGCCATAATTCAGTCAAAATGCTTGATAGAGTTGCTTCCTCCTTTTTACAGACTGGGGTCATGATGGTAAACAAGTATGCAAAATATGAAAGTAATATCTCTATGGACTTTGAAAATATTTGGGGTGGTACACAAACTTTAACATTTATTCCAAGTCGAAAAGGGGCCATAATTCAGTCAAAATGCTTGATAGAGTTGCCTCCTCCTTTTTACAGACTGGGGTCATGATGGTAAACAAGTATGCAAAATATGAAAGCAATATCTCAATGGACTTTAACATTTGTGTGACGCTCACGCTAACTCTCACGCTGACGCCGGGGCGAGTATGTTAGCTCCCCTGTTCTTCGAATAGTCGAAAAAAAAAAACCATTACTTTTGACCTCTTAAGTGAAACCTTGACCTCTGAGATAAGGGCCTGGGTCTTGCACATGACATGTCAACTCATTCATGGAACACTTGTGCCAAAAGATTTCAAAATCCCTTGTCAAACTGCAGAGTTATGGATCAGACACAAAACAGACTCTGTTAAACAATCTTTGACCTGTAAGTGTGACATGACTTTGGCGCTAGGGGTCTGTGTCGTGCATGCCACATGTCGTCAAATTATTGGGAGTATTTCTGCCATGTGTTATTTCAAAAGCCCTTGATGAATGGAAGTGTTATAGACTGGAAACCAAGTGTGACAGACAAAACGACAAAGCCCATTTCTGTGTGCCCCATTTTTCTTCGAAAAAGATGTTGGACAATAAACTGAGTCTGGAGACTATCAAGATCATGTTTACTATTTTGCTATGGTCAATTTGGAAAACAAGGCTGGAGTTATAAAAAAGTCTTACTTCTACAATCTTGACTATAATCTTTAAAGACAAGAGATCACAGAGTGATCTTGGCGCCCACCAATGTGCCATTTTTGAGTGTTCCAAATTTCAAGACTTACTGACTAGCTCAAGGTCAAATTTCATTTCCGTACACAACACTGTGCATGTGGTCCAAATTCGAAAGCTGTAGCTTGAGAAATGTGAAAGTAGGTCACTAGATCAATCTTAAGGTCAAAGTTTAATTCGGTACACAAAACTATGCAAGTGGTCCAAATTTGAAGGCTGTAGCTTCAGAAATGTGAAAGTAGGTCACTAAGTCAAAATCAAGGTCAAATTTCACTTCAGAAACAAATCTATGCATGTAGTCCAAAATTGAAGCCTGTACCTTCAAAAATGTGAAAGTAGGTCACTAGGTCAATGTCAAGGTCAAAGTTTGTTTCGGAACACAATCCTATTCATGTGGTCTAAATTTGAAGCCTGTAGCTACAGAAATGTGAAAGTAGGTCACTAGGTCAATCTTAAGGTCAAAGTTCAATTCGGTACACAAAACTACGCAAGTGGTCCAAATTTGAAGGCTGTAGCTTGAGAAATGTGAAAGTAGGTCACTAGGTCAATGTAAAGGTCAAAGTTTGTTTCGGTACACAAAACCATGCATGTGGTCTAAATTTGAAGCCTGTAGCTACAGAAATGTGAAAGTAGGTCACTAGGTCAATCTTAAGGTCAAAGTTCATTTCGGTACACAAAATACGCAAGTGGTCCAAATTTGAAGGCTGTAGCTTGAGAAATGTGAAAGTAGGACACTAGGTCAAAATCAAGGTCAAATTTTATTTTGGAATACAGAACTATGCATGTGGTCCAAATTTGAAGCCTGTACCTTCAAAAATGTGAAAGTAGGTCACTAGGTCAATGTAAAGGTTGAAGTTTGTTTCGGTACATAAAACCATGCAAGTGGTCCAAATTTGAAGGCTGTAGCTTGAGAAATGTGAAAGTAGGTCACTGGGTCACAATCAAGGTCAAATTTCATTTCGAACACGAAATTATGCATGTGGTCCAAATTTGAAGCCTGTACCTTCAAAAATGTGAAAGTAGGTCACTAGGTCAATGTCAAGGTCAAAGTTTATTTCAGTGCACAAAGCTATGCATGTGGTCCAAATTTGAAGGTTGTAGCTACAGAAATGTGAAAGTAGGTCACTAGGTCAAAATCAGGGTCAACTCATGTCAAGGTTCATCTTGCCACTCAAAACCATACATGTGGTCCAAATTTGAATGTTGTAGGTTATTGACAAGAAGTTTTTAAAAGCTTTTCCCTATACAAGTCTATATGAACCATGTGACCCCAGGGCGGGGCCATATTTGACCCTAGGGGGATAATTTTAACAAACTTGGTAGAGAACCACCAGGCGATGCTACATTACAATATCAAAGCCCTAGGCTTTGTGGTTTGGACAAGAAGATTTTCAAAGTTTTTCCCTATATAAGTCTATGTAAACCATGTGACCCCCGGGGCGGGGCCATATTTGACCCTAGGGGGATAATTTGAACAATCTTAGTAGAAGACCACTAGATGATGTCACATACAAAATATCAAAGCCCTAGGCCCTGTGGTTTTGGACAAGAGGTTTTTCAAAGTTTTTCCCTATAGAAGTCTATATAAACCATGTGACCCCCAGGGCGGGGCCTTATTAGACCCCAGGGAAATAATTTCAATCATCTTGGTAGAGGACCACTAGATGATGCTTCATACCAAATATCAAAGCCCTAGGCTCTGTGGTTTTGGGCAAGAAGATTTTCAAAGTTTTTCCCTATATAAATCTATGTAAATTATAGAAATAAACAAAGGGCCATAACTTACTAAAAATTTGTTGAACCAGTCTGATTTTCAGGGGGACACAACTAGGGTACCAATACATCATTCTGACAAAGTTTGGTCAAAATCCCCCTGGTAGTTTCTGAGGAGATGCGATAACGAGAAATTGTTAACGGAAGGACGGACGGACGGAAGGACGCCGGACCACGGACGCAGAGTGATTTGAATAGCCCACCATCTGATGATGGTGGGTTAATAATCTAAGCTTCGAGACTACTTTCAGAATGCAGCTTTACCATTGGTCAAGTTCAAATTTGTGATCAGAGGAATGAAATCGTGAATTCTATAAAATTCTTACTTGTTCTTTATATTGGTCAGCATGGCGTCTCTCGTCCTCTGCCTGTATAGCCTGTTCCTTGAGTTTTTTCTCCAGACGGCGGTTAGCCCTCTGTAATGTGTTCCTTTCCCTGTAAGAGTTTATATATAAAGAAATAAGAAACAGCTTTTCTAAGCACAGAAGTTTTACTTTACTATGCAAGAACAATGTTCTATTGTTTGTTTGCATAAAATTCAAAGTGTATTTAATTCAGTATACTTGTTAACTGTAGAAATTTTTTAAGACAGACTTTAACTGTTGGGATCTTTTCAAAATTTGATATGATCTATTCTAATTTGCACTAAATTTCTATTTGGCCACTTTTAGTCAATCTGTTAGATTATCATGAAAATCCATCTTTTTAAAAGGTGGGACAATTTTATCTTTTATTTCTGATAACTGATGAAAAGGCATAAAATGATGAGCTAAAATAACAAATGGTCTTGATGTCAATTTAATACAAGAGGACCATGATGATCCTGAATCGCACACCTGTTCCCACATGACCCAGTTTTGAACTGAGTATGACGTCGTTTTTCTATCATTTGACATAGTGACCTAGTTTTTGAGCTCATGTGACCCAGTTTTGAACCTGACCTAGATATCATCAAGAAAAAAAATTCTGACCAATTTTCATGAAGATCCATTGAAAAATATGACCTCTAGAGAGGTCACAAGGTTTTTTATTATTTGACCTACTGACCTAGTTATTGATCGCACGTGACCCAGTTTCAAATTTGACCTAGATATCATCAAGGTAAACATTCTGACCAATTTTCATGAAGATCCATTCAAAAGTATTGCCTCTAGAGAGGTCACAAGGTTTTTCTATTTTTAGACCTACTGACCTAGTTTTTGACCGAAGTTGACCCAGTTTCGAACTTGACCTAGATATCATCAAGTTGAACATTCAGACCAACTTTCATACAGATCCCATGAAAAATATGGCCTCTAGAGAGGTCACAAGGTTTTTTTTATTATTTGACCTACTGACCTAGATATTGACCGCACGTGACCCAGCTTCGAACTTGACCTAGATATCATCAAGGTGAACATTCTGACCAATTTTCATGAAGATCCATTTGAAAGTATGGCCTCTAGAAAGGTCACAAGGTTTTTCTATTTTTAGACCTACTGACCTAGTTTTTTGACCGCAGTTGACCCAGTTTCGAACTTGACCTAGATATCATCAAGTTGAACATTCAGACCAACTTTCATATAGGTCCCATGAAAAATACAGCCTCTAGAGAGGTCACAACGTTTTTTTATTATTTGACCTACTGACCTAGTTATTGATCGCACGTGACCCAGTTTCGAATTTGACCTAGATATCATCAAGGTAAACATTCTGACCAATTTTCAGGAAGATCCATTCAAAAGTATGGCCTCTAGAGAGGTCACAAGGTTTTTCTATTTTTAGACCTACTGGCCTAGTTTTTGACCGCACGTGACCCAGGTTCCAACTTGACCTAGATATTATCAAAATGAACATTCAGACCAACTTTCATACAGATCCCGTGAAAAATATGGCCTCTTGAGAGGTCACAAAGTTTTTCTATTATTTGACCTACTGACCTAGTTTTTGATGGCATGTGACCCAGTTTCAAATGTGACCTAGATATCATCAAGGTGAACATTCTGACAAATTTTCATGAAGATCTTGTGAAAAATATGGCCTCTAGAGAGGTCACAAGGTTTTTCTATTTTTAGACCTACTGACCTAGTTTCTGACCGCACGTGACCCAGTTTCAAACTTGACTAGATATCATCAAGGGGAACATTCTGATCAATTTTCATGAAGATCTTGTGAAAAATATGGCCTCTAGAGTGGTCACAAGGTTTTTCTATTGTTAGACCTACTGACCTAGTTTTTGACCGCACGTGACCCAGTTTCGAACCTGACCTAGATATCATCAAGACGAACATTCTGACCAATTTTCATGAAGATCTTGTGAAAAATATGGCCTCTAGAGAGGTCACAAGGTTTTTCTATATTTAGACCTACTGACCTAGTTTTTGACCGCACGTGATCCAGTTTCGAACTTAAGCTAGATATTATCAAGGAGAACATTCTGACCAATTTTCATGAAGATCTTGTGAAAAATATGGCATCTAGAGAGGTCACAAGGTTTTTCTATTTTAAGACCTACTGACCTAGTTTTTGACCGCATGTGACCCAGTTTCAAACTTGATCTAGATATCATCAAGGTGAACATTCTGACCAATTTTCATAAAGACCCCATGAAAAATGTGACCTCTAGAGTGGTCACAAGCAAAAGTTTACGGACGGACTGACGGACGCTGCGCGATCACAAAAGCTCACCTTGTCACTTTGTGACAGGTGAGCTAAAAAATAGAAAATAAAACAACAAAAATTAGTGAATTGAAATGCATTGAACAGTAATCTACGATTAAACTGGTCTCTACAAAAAACCTTCAAGTAACTAATCTATTATGGTCTAACATAGTTACACCCAGTGGAATCAAACAAATGGCTCCTTACTCAACAAATACTGACATTTCAAAAACTAGTTACAGCCATTGGCTCCATTCTAATGTACAACAGTACTGACTCAATAGATTTAGGTATTATACTAGTAAATATCCTTCAATACAGCCTTACACGTTCTACATCCAACTGTTCCTCTATTTCTCAATATAGGCTTACTAGCAGTTTCTAAATCTAACAATTCCTCTATCTCTCAATATAGCCTTACTTGCAGTTTCTAAATCTAACAATACCTCTATCCCTCAATATAGCCTTACTTGCAGTTTCTAAATATAACAGTTCCTCTATCCCTCAATATAGCCTTACTTGCAGTCTCTAAATATAATGGTTCCTCTATCCCTCAATATAGCTTTACTTGCAGTTTCTAAATATAACGGTTCCTCTATCCCTCCTTAACAGCCTTATTTACTTAGTTTCTAAATCTAGATAAACCCTCTTTACAGCCTAACTTTAGTTTCTAAATCTAACGGTTCACTCACCATCCTTGCAGCCTAGCTTGCAGTTTCTAAATCTTAAAATTCCTCTATCCCTCATTACAGCCATACTTACTTAGTTTCTAGATCTAATTGTTCTTCTAAGTTGGACACCTTGCCCTCAAGAGCTGCTATAGTTGCCTTTGTTCGTGTTCTAATCTGGCCTTCAAGTTCGGACAGTTTTTCCTTCATATCCTTGTTCTGTCTCTCAAGCTGCATTCTCTGGGTTTCCAGTTTCTGAGTAACTGATCGTTCTGACTGTAGGTCAGTCTGACACTGCTCATACTGTATAAAGAAATTTATGTATTCAACTTATTACCTGTTTAATAAAGTATTTGTTTTTGCTTTGTTGGAACTGATGTCAAACCAAAAAAGTTAAAGTTATATATATAACACCATTATTAAAATTTTCATTGTCCAATAGATGACCTTTGTAGGCTTTGACTCCTGCTGTTGTTAGGTAAGGCTGGCTAAGAGAAAAAGATTATAATGGTGTTATAATAGTGCATGTAGACTCTAAGTACAACCTTTGGGCATTAGGGCACCTAGTAGAACTGCCGATTTTCTCTTAGCCAGCCTTACCTAACAACAGCAGGAGTCAAAGCCTACAAAGGTCATCTAGTGGACAATGAAAATTTTAACAATTTAACGTAATTTAATGGCCATAATTCCTGATTCACTGGGACAATCCAGCTGGTTATTGAACAAGGCCAAGACTAGGACTATGTATTGAATGGAAAAAATCGATACAATACGTTTTGCAATAAAGAAGGATCAATACATGATACGTATTGACGATTCAATACTCTAGTAGGACCTATAACTTCAAAGCTACAAAATGACGGGTCCAAAATAATTGCTTTGTTTGGGTAACATGACCATGACGAACTGAAAATGTCTAGTTGTGTTGGCTCCAATAAAATTTGAACTCATTTAAATTGTTATAGAAAGATTAAGGCACGATCTTTTTATCTAATACATGTATCAGTCTATATTTCAGAACTATACGCCGGGAAAATGCATATATTTCTTCTTAAAGTCGTAAATTTCGACTGAGAACTTAACATTTATGCAAGGTCTTTATTGTTATACCAGATCTTTAAGTTTGTTTTGCTTTTACTTATTTCTGTAATTACCGAGATTGCTAAAATTAAAACAGCAACACGCGCTGTAACAACATCCATGTAAATGGAATTCCCCGCAACTAAAATAAGTAGCAGGTGCGCTCGAAATGGAAAACTACCGACGTTGCATATGGATTTCAATTCATTTTAGCGGGTAACTTCCTGTCAGTGCGAGAATAAAAATAACAAGAGGACCATGATGGTCCTGAATCGCTCACCTGTCCCCACATGACCCAGTTTTGAACTGAGTATGACGTCGCTTTTTCTATTATTTGACATAGTGACCAAGTTTTTGAGCTCATGTGACCCAGTTTTGAACTTGACCTAGATATCATCAAGATAAAAATTCTGACCAATTTTCATGAAGATCCATTGAAAAATATGGCCTCTAGAGAGGTCACCAGGTTTTTCTATTATTTGACCTAATGACCTTGTTTTTGAAGGCATGTGGCCCAGTTTTGAACTTGACCTAGATATCATCAAGGTGAACATTCTCAACAATTTTCATGAAGATCTCATGAAAAATATGGCCTCTAGAGAGGTCACAGGTTTTTTCTATTTTTAAACCTACTGACTTGGCTTTTAACCGCACGTGACCCAGTTTCGAACTTGAACTAGATATCATCAAGATGAACATTCTGACCAATTTTCATGAAAATCTATTGAAAAATATGGCCTCTAGTAAGGTCAAAAGGTTTTTCTATTTTTAGTCCTACTGATCTAGTTTTTGACCGCAGTTGACCCAGTTTCGAACTTGACCTAGATATCATCAAGATGAACATTCAGACCAACTTTCATACAGATCCCATGAAAAATATCACCTCTAGAGAAGTCACAAGGTTTTTTTATTATTTGACCTACTGACCTAGTTTTTAACAGCACGTGACCCAGTTTCCAACTTGACCTAGATATCATCAAGGTGAACATTCTGACCAATTTTCATGAGGATCCATTGAAAAGTATGGCCTCTAGAGAGGTCACAAGGTTTTTCTATTTCTAGACTTACTGACCTAGTTTTTGAATGCAGTTGATGCGGTTTCGAACTTGACCTAGATATCATCAAAATGAACATTCAGACCAACTTTCATACAGATCCTATGAAAAATATGGCCTCTAGAGAGGTCACAAGGTTTTTTTTATTATTTAATCTACTGACCTAGTTTTTGATGGCATGTGATCCAGTTTCGAACTTAACCTAGATATCATCAAGGTGAAAATTCTGACCAACTTTCATAAAGATCTCATGAAAAATGTGACCTCTAGAGTGGTCACAAGCAAAAGTTTACGCACGCACGGGCGACAGACACCTTGTCACTTTGTGACAGGTGAGCTAAAAAGCCAATGAAAAGCGAGATTTCCTTAAATCACGTGCTTGATTTACATGAGACGTCATGCTTGTCGGCAAATGTCTTTGAACTTAGCTGTCAAAACAAAAAGTGGTTTATGCAATGACTGTTTTGGGATATAATGGCGGCCCGAGGTTACAAAATTATACTTTTCTTTTGATTTCTCCCTGTATTTTATTGTAAAGTGATAAAAATGAAGACGTGTGAACTTATTTTGTGTTAAAAGGGGCATCAATAAATATATCGATACATAAAGAAAGCCGATATGCGTATCCGTGTTAACATGAATATTCAATTCATATATATATACTGTAGGCTTACTTATTTTAGCGGTGTACTAATAACAGCGCTTTTAGCGCTATCGCACGTGCGCTAATTCATGTCCGCGCATTAATTTGTCCAAGCATTTTCATGTACATTTTCATTTGATGATGTTTTCTTCTAACTTTTGCAAATAATTACTCTTGAGAGTTTGCACTAGTGACACTGCTTGCTAATATTTTAAGGTTCGTATGATATTCCTGTTTATTGTTCATATTATTATTTTAAATATATGATCATACAAATTAAAATATTTAAGCTTGTAGTTCGTGTTTTTTCTCATTTGGTCATGTTGATATCGATTTCCGTATCACCTTAGGGCATGTGCGTTGTTGCAGTCGCTCGTTTACGAAAGGTGTGAACGTTTGTATTAAGACACAATGCATGTAGGACAATGGGGATTCAATGATTAAAATGTGTGACAATCTCGTTTTATTTCAGCAATTATAACTAGTATACAGAATATAAAACATGCAGATTATTATAATTAAATACAAGAAGAGATTTACGGTATAACACATTAGTAAATAATTTCAAATAAATCGTACTTTCTTTAGCCCGCTAACAGTGAAAAAAGTTGATTTCATAATCAGTATGATGTATAATTACAGCAGAAACACATTACATAAAAATTGCTGATGGTTAAGTTTATTTCCGAATATTTTCGTAAATCTCCATTAATCTCCGAGAGCCTCATCTCGGACAGCGCTAAAATTAGAAATTAGCGGTCTCGCGAGAGCGCTAATTCACGTCCACGCATTAATTAGGTATTTCACCAAAAATTGCGTTTGTGCTAAATTTTTGCCGCGCTAATAAATGTACGCCTACAGTACCGGTATACTGATCCAGCCCTAGCCAAGACATTATGCCACTAAACAGTATGACCAAGATTGACAGACACTGGATAAGAACTAATATTAAAAAAAATAAAGTGCACAATTTTAATGGATGCTGCCCCCCACCTAAGGTGATCACATAGTATTTTCCTTGATGTAACAAAATCACGCTCCCCCCTCCCCCCAACTCACCCTAAAGTTACCAAGACCCTTGGTCAATTTCCAAAGAGTGAAGGTAGGGCCTGAAAACAGAATCCCAAGTAACAATATTGTAAGATTCATAGCCAATGACATCCTTGGCAAAGTTTTGATAACATTCCCAAACCTACATGTCTCCATAATAAGCTTATGCAATATGTATTTTCTGAAATATTTCATGAAAGTTTGGCAAAAATGGCTTAATCTAAATTTCCACTTGCCTGCATAGTTGCTTTGCGTGCTTTGTCGAGAAGATCTGCATTAGCTCCTTGTTCATCATCAAGTTCATCTTCCAGCTGGCTAATACGTGCTTCTAATTTACGTTTTTCATCCAGCAGCGCTGACCTTTAATACAAATACAGTTATTTATAGAAGTGGTTGAAGAAACTAGTTATCACTTTAGGTGATTAATATCTCCAGACACAGATTTTATACTGTGAAGGGGGTGGGGCCTAGTAAACTGGGTGATGCACTCTGCATGTCCTTTTTGAGGAGATCAACAATTACATTATTGATGTATATTTTATGAAAATCTTTCCAGCAATTTTGAAATATACTGTGGACACTGGCACCTGAACAGAAAGAAAATGCCTTGGTATATGTCATACCTTACCCCTAGGTATTCTATATGAACCATGGTCATGAACGGGAAAATATACTAACCCGTTTCAATCGTAAAATTCTCAACTTAAATGCGCAGTTCCGTGAATGGGTACCTAGTATATTGAACAAGCGATAATTCATCTTCCATCGTGCACCAGTCACATTGTCTCAATATTCCATATTGCTGAGATTATCAACATATTTTATGCTTTTGTCAACGTTACAGAAAAAACTTGCTTGACCTTCCCTAATGAACATCTGGTCTAGAGGTCACGGCAGTGTGCACATGTTTGGCGAAATGTAAACAAACAAAAACAGAATTTTAAAAAAAAATCACATTTTTACAATAAAATCCAATGAAATTCATCTTGTACATGATCTTCAATTTGAAATAATACATTGGTCTGCATCTGTTCTGATTATTTTATTCATTTTGCACATTTATGCTGCATTTTCACATTTTAGCGAACACGTGTAGTAAAATGACGACTGACATACATTTTCACATTAGCCAATCAGAATGGTTTTGTAATCTAGAACGGAACTTCACCAGGGAAGTTCAAGCAAGTTTTTTGTGTAACGTTGAAATAACTATAAACTACGTATTGTTTTTCTAAGATAAGATGTATTGAAGAAATGTGACCGGTACACAATGGAAGATAAATTACTACTTGTTTGATATCCATAGTACACATTTACCGAACTACGTGTTTTAGGTTTGAAATGCGCGATTGAAACTGGTCAGTATATTTTCCCCTTTATGACCATGGTTCTTATAGAATACCTAGGGGTAAGGTATAACATGTACCGAGGCATTTTCTTTCTGTTCTGGTGCCAGTGACTGTGGACTCATAATAAAGCTATAGATCTATTTGACCTTGACCCTAGAGCTAGTGAACAGCGTTATCTGCGCATCAATTTGATGAGATAAACAACTGAAGCTAATTCAGTGAACATTTTTCCAGCAGTTGAGAAGATGCAGAGTGCACACGAAATAAAGCTACTTGACCTTTGCCCTCAGTGTGAACTTTGACTCTGGACATATATGTATCTTGTATTATATGTGCTTACTTGAAATTCCATTAAATAGTTTCAGAGACATGCCTCAAATTTGTTTTCAACATAACCCTTGAGAAACTATGAATCTGGGCATATAAAAACAGGCCTAGAATTCTGTTCACATGCTTTCAAGTGGTCCCTGACAAAAAATGGCTTATTCCAGAGCTGAAATCAACAAACAAGAGGACCATGATGGTCCTGAATCGCTCACCTCTTCCCACATGACCCAGCTTTGAGTAAGACGTCGTTTTTTCTATTATTTGACATAGTGACCTAGTTTTTGAGCTCATGTGACCCAGTTTTGAACTTGACCTAGATATTATCAAGATAAAAATTCTGACCAATTTTCACGAAGATCCATTGAAAAATATGGTCTCTAGAGAGGTCACAAGGTTTTTCTATTATTTGACCTATTAACCTAGTTTTCAAAGGTACGTGACCCAGTTTTGAACTTTACCTAGATATCATCAAGGTGAACATTCTCACTAATTTTCATGAAGATCTCATGAAAAATATGGCCTCTAGAGAGGTCACAAGGTTTTTCTATTTTTATACCTACTGGCCTAGTTTTTGATCGCACGTGACCCAGTTTCGAAACTGACCTAGATATCATCAAGGTGAATATTCAGATCAATTTTCATGAAGATCCATTGAAAACTATGGCCTCTAGAGAGGTCAAAAGATTTTTCTTATTTTAGACCTACTGACCTAGTTTTTGACCGCAGTTGACCCAGTTTCAAACCTGACCCAGATATCATCAAGATGAACATTCAGACCAACTTTCATACAGATCCCATGAAAAGTATGGCCTCTAGAGAGGTCACAAGGTTTTTTTATTATTTGACCTACTGACCTAGTTTTTTAAGGCACGTGACCTAGTTTCAAACTTGACCTAGATATCATCAAGGTGAACATTCTGACCAATTTTCATGAAGATCCATTCAAGGGAATGGCCTCTAGAGAGGTCACAAGGTTTTTCTTTTTCAAGACCTACTGACCTAGTTTTTGATCGCAGTTGACCCAGTTTCAAACTTGACCTATATATCATCAAGATAAACATTCAGACCAACTTTCATACAGATCCCATGAAAAATATGGCCTCTAGAGAGGTCAAAACGTTTTTTCATTATTTGACCTACTGACCTACTTTTTGATGGCACGTGACCCACTTTCGAACCTGGCCTAGATATCATCAAGATGAACAGTCTGGCCAATTTTTATAGAGATCCATTCACAAGTATGGCCTCTAGAGAGGTCACAAGGTTCGTTCTGACCAATTTTCATGAAGATCTTATGAAATATATGGCCTCTACAGAGGTCACAAGGTTTTTCTATTTTTAGACCTACTGACCTAGTTTTTGATGGCACGTGACCCAGTTTCGAACTTGACCTAGATATCATCAAGGTGAACATTCTGACCAACTTTCATAAAGATCCCATGAAAAATGTGACCTCTGGAGTGGTCACAAGCAAAAGTTTACGAACTGACGCATGCATGCACGGACGGACGACGGACACCGCGCGATCACAAAAGCTCACCTTGTCACTTTGTGACAGGTAAGCTAAAAATTAGAGCTCCCTTAGTAACTGAAATAAGCACACATCCTGGTAACTGAAATTAAGTAAGATTCAAATCCAGTGTAAAAACTTACTTTCCTGTTGTGTTGCTACCCAACTCATCCTGAAGTTCGTCTCTTTCTGCTTCAGCATTTCGCCTTCCTCTCTCGGCAGCTGCTAGGTCTTCTTGCAGTTTAAGATTATCGGTTTCTAGATTTTTCAGTCTCTTTTCATTTTCTTTGAATTGTGCCTGCATCTCATCCCGCGACATACGGGCTTCATCCAACTCCCTGCCAAAATCTTTCATCTGGGCCTGAATCTTTTTATACTGTTTAATGGCATCGTCTTTCATTCTAGTAGCTCCTTCAACTTGTTGTTCCATATCTTTTATATCACCTTCAAGCTTTTTCCTAGCGTTTACTGCAGTTCCCCTCTGTTTCCTCTCATCTTCTAACTCTGCCTCCATTTCACGGAGCTACAATGAACATTGTTTTTCTTCAAAGCACTACATTTGTTTCAAATAAATCAGTTTTACATTATAAGTTATGTTACGTTAATATATCTTCATTTTTATCTCACCATCCTTAGCAAGAAGGCAATCACTGAAGGCGGACAATTGTATATATGTGACTCATTCTGAACATCCTAGGTTGGAGATCAAACTCCTTACCATACCACCACATAATGCACAAGAATTGGTTAAGCAACAGAACAGACCTGTGTAAAAGTCTAACGTTATCCTTAAAAGTTAAATTTTCTTTTATTTTCAAATGTGGGTATTCCTACTTTTTTATCAAACCCAGCAGTATTTGTCTAACATTTCTAGTCAGTCAGACTGTAGAAAAAGAAAAACAGGAACTGGCAGAATCGCTCAATATGACACTGGACAATTACTCATACCTGTCGGATTAGAGATTTCTTAGACTCTTCCACAGCATCATCACGTCCAGCAAGGTCTCTGTCAAACTGTGCTTTCATTGCTTGCATATTCACTTCCAATCTTAACTTAGCATCTTCACTTGCTTGAAGCTCATCTTCGAGCTCCTCAATCTGGAGGCGTTGTGATTCCACTTGCTCAGATAAGTTACGTTTCAACTTCTCAAGCTCGTGAGCCTAAAAGTGAAGCAAACAGGTTGATAAAGTTTGGTATGTTTAAATATCATGTCATGTTTGACTTTTGGCAAGAACTAACTTAAGAGCTTTTAAGTTCTCAGACTTCTAAAATATTCTTATCAACTACAATAACTCCATTCAGAAAGTCAATAAGCTTTAAACAAATAAAATGTAAAACCTAAACTTACACTTTTGCCAGCATCATCCTTGCTCGAGTACAAGTCCTCCAATTCTCTCTGTTGTGCAGCCTTCTGTCTCTCCAACTGTTCAAACCTATCACGAATTTCTTCGAGCTCACGCTGCAAGTTCAGGATCTTAGTCTCTTTGTCACGGCTCTCCTTCTCAATAAGCTCCTTATCTTGTAGCAGTCTGTACAAATAGTTCATATATTAATATCTGATCTACCTTTCTTGAATTTTTTTTGTTTTTCCTTGACTTCTCTTTAAATATAGGACAATACCATAGATCAACATAATTTTAAAGAAATCTAAGGGTGGTAATGGCAACTTGTGTAAATATTCTGTTTTGATGTTTTTGCCTTGAAAAGATTTCGGCAGGGTTTTATCCATTGAAAATTTCAGCCATTTCGGGCACCAAAAAATTCTAAAAATTTAAATCATGACTTTATTTATTCATAGACTTTTAAAGAATTCCAGGATGTCTTAGTAAATAAGCATAAAAGCAACATTTCAATTTAAAACATTTTTTACAGAAACTGTGATTTTACCCACTATTTATACAAGGAAAAAATACAATTTAAGCAATAAAATTGACATTTTTAAAGATGTCTTAAATATTCAAAGACTCTACTATCTCAAAGACCTTTCGACTGATGCATAGTTTATCAGGGCACTAGACAACTTTTGGTGACAGGTACCCATGCCCTCAGGAAGAGGAATTTTTCGTCATTTTAAGACAAAAAGGGTAAGTTTTTAGCCATATACAGTGTAACTTCCGAAAACCGGACATTCTGAAAACTGGAAACCTTTGAAAACCGCACAAAACTCAAGGTCCCGTTTTTTCTGTTCTTATTTCTATACATTTTTAACCTCTGAAAACCGGAACTTCCGAATTCTGAAAACCGGACGATTTTTGAAGCACCGTTTAAATTTTAGCACTAAAATTGACTTCTGGAAGTAAATAGAAAATGCTTTTGTAAAAAAGTGCATGTCTCCCCAAATGCAAAGTCCTATAGGCAAGGTTGTCAATAGGGGTCAGGAGCGAAAGTCAAAGAGACACTGATGGTTGGCTGCAATAGGGATCATCTACTTGGCATGTCCAGTCATCCCGCTAAATTTCAACACTCGTGGCCTAGTGGTTCTCAAGTCACTGTTCAGGCTCCTGTGACCCTGACCTTTGATCAAGTGACCTCAAAATAAATAGGGGTCATGTACTCTGCATGTCCAATCATCCTATTAAGTTTCAACATTGTAGGTCAAGTGGTTCTCAAGTTATTTCCAAACAAGAGCACCGCCTTGCGGGTGCTGACGCTCATCTGATTTTTTTTGTATAATAGAAATATTGTCCTACCCATGATTTTCTAAGTCTAAAAAGGGCCATCACTCTTGCAAAAAGCAGGACAGAGTTATGTTTCTTGATGTACAGTGTCCACTTATGATGGTGAAAAACTGTTGCAAGTTTTAAAGCAATAGCTTTGATAGTTTATGAGAAAAGTTGACTTAAACATAATATTCAACCAAGAAAATGATTTTTCTAAGTCCAAAAAGGGCAATAATTATTGCAAAAAGCAGGATGGAGTTATGTTGCTTGCTGTACAGGGTCAGCTTATGATGGTGAACAAGAGTTGCAAGTTTTAAAGCAATAGCTTCGATAGTTTAAGAGAAAAAAGCAAAAAGCAGGATGGTTTGTTTGTTTTTTGTTTTGGGTTTTAACGCCATTTTTCAACAGTATTTCAGTCATGTAACGGCGGGCAGTTAACCTAACCAGTGTTCCTGGATTCTGTACCAGTACAAACCTGTTCTCCGCAAGTAACTGCCAACTTCCCCACATGAATGATCAGAGGTGGAGGACTAATGATTTCAGACACAATGTCGTTTATCAAATAGTCACGGAGAACACAAGCCCTGCCCGAGGATCGAACTCGCGACCCCGCGATCCGTAGACCAACGCTCTTACCTACTGAGCTAAGCGGGCGGCTTATGATGGTGAACAAGTGTTGCAAGTTTTAAAGGAATAGCTTTGATAGTTTAGGATAAAAGCTGACCTAAACATAAAACTTAACCAAGAAAACTGATTTTCTAAGTCCAAAAGGGGCAATAATTCTTGCAAAAAGCAAGATGGAGTTATGTTTCTTGATGTACAGGGTCTGCTTATGATGGTGAACAAGTATTCCAAGTTTCAAAGCAATAGCTTTGATAGTTTAGGAGAAAAGTTGACCTAAACATAAAACTTAACCAAGAAATCTGATATTTTCTAAGTACAAAAGGGGCCATAAATCTTGCAAAAAGCAAGATGGAGTTATGTTTCTTGCTATACAGGGTCAGCTTATGATGGTGAACAAGTATTCCAAGTTTCAAAGCAATAGCTTTGATAGTTTAGGAGAAAAGCTGACCTAAACATAAAACTTAACCAAGCAACGCCGACGCCGACGCCGACAACCGCTCAAGTGATGACAATAACTCATCATTTTTTTTCAAAAAATCAGATGAGCTAAAAATGATTTTACATGAACAGGCCACTGTGACCTTGACCTTTAATAGACTGACCCCAAAATCAATAGGGGTCATCTACTCTGCATGCTCAATCATCCTATGAAGTTTCAACATTCTGGGTCAAGTGGTTCTCAAGTTATTGATCGGAACTGGTTATCAATGTTCAGGCCCCTGTGACCTTGACCTTTCACGGAGTGACCCCAAAACAATAAGGGTCATTTACTCTGTATGAACAATCATCCTATGAAGTTTCAACATTCTGGGTCGAGAGGTTCTCAAGTTATTGATTGAAAATAGTTTTCCATGTTCAGGCCCCTGTGACAGAGTGACCCTAAAGTCGTTAGGGTTCATCTACTCTGCATGACCAATCATCCTACGAAGTTTCATCATTCTGGGTCAAGTGGTTCTCAAGTTACTGACCGGAAATGGTTTTCAATGTTCAGGCCCCTGTGACCTTGACCTTAAATGGAGTGACCCCAAAATAGATAGGGGTCATCTACTTTGCATGTACAATCATCCTATGAAGTTTCAACATTTTGGGTCAAGTGGTTCTCTAGTTATTGATCGGAAATGGTTTTCAATGTTCAGGCCCCTGTGACCTTGACCTTTGACAGTGATCCCATAATCAATAAGGGTCATCTACTCTTTATGACCAATCATCCTATCAAGTTTCAACATTCTGGGTCAGGTGGTTCTCTAGTTATTGATTGGAAATGGTTTTCAATGTTCAGGCCCCTGTGACCTTGACCTTTGACGGAGTAACCCCAAAATCAATAGGGGTCATCTACTGTTCATGATCAATCATCCTATGAAGTTTCAACATTCTGGGTCAAGTGGTTCTCTAGTTATTGATCGGAAATGATTTTCAATGTTCAGGCCCCTGTGACCTTGACCATTGACGGAGTGACCCCAAAATCAATTGGGGTCATCTACTCTTCATGACCAATCATCCTATGAAGTTTCAACATTCTGGGTCAAGTGGTTCTCTAGTTATTGATCGGAAATGGTTTTCAATGTTCAGGCCCCTGTGACCTTGACCTTTGATGGAGTGACCCCAAAAACAATAGGGGTCGTCTACTCAAGCAGCCCTACAACCCTATGAAGTTTGAAGGTTCTAGGTCAAATGGTTCTCCAGTTATTGCTCGGAAATGAAGTGTGACGTACGGACGGACAGACAGGGCAAAAACAATATGTCTCCTGGGGGAGACATAATTAGCGATTATTTTCATTTGTATTCAATTAATGGAAATGTGATGAATTAAATATCTTATGTGTTAAAAACTTTCTTAATGTTTGAACGAAAGAAAGATAGATGTTTTAAATGATTAGTTACATCGATTAAACTATGCATTATCAACATTAATTAAAATTTAATGTTGACGAACTCGGGACTCCAAAGATGGTAAAATGTTAATGGAAAATGTTTGCGTAAATGCTATTATTAAAGTTCTGTTGTTTCTTTTTAAATTTGTTATTTATGTATTTATTATCCTTAATGTTTGTAATTAATTGATCAATTAATTAATAAATTAATTAATATAAAATTGTAAAATTAAAAAGAATAAAATTCTCCTTCATCCTACGTGTAAGAAACCATAATTCTTGTGCACCACGTCAAGTTTGCCAACAAACTTTCAAACTTCTGAATTCCGGAAACTTCCAAAAACCAAACTTTTAGGCTGGTCCGGAAGTCGTTCAGTTTTCGGAAGTTACACTGTATATGTTACTACTTTTCACACTTATTAATACTGTTTTCAGTCATTTCTTACTAATTTAACTATATTGCAGCAGTAACCTTCCTTAGAGGCACTATAATATAACTTGAAAGAGAGTTCATATTTAGTTGTGTCAAACAACCTATTATCAGGGGAATTTTTCTTCTGAGAAAGGGGAAAAATACATATTATTTTATGAGGGGAATGAGGATCTTCCAAAATAAAATCGCAATTAAAAAAATAAAACCGGTTACAAATTAGGTGGGTCAAGCAGTAAGTACAGCTAACTTCTGCTAACAACCATCTGTGAACAGAGACCACTAGTTTCATTTCCAAATTAAGAATTGTCAGTTAGTCTATGAATAAACACCACCTGCACATAACAAAGTAAGGTCTTTATATGCAGGTTTGACAGTTAAGTTTTACAGTTATATTCGGTTAAACATTTTCCAAGAATGTAAACTGAATAAAAAATATCAAAACTAAACAATGTACAGTTAAACATACCAATAGACAGCCCTAAGGTAACAAGAAAGTGGTCTATGTTAACATGTGATTTCTCATAGCTGATAAAATCATACCATTTGCTTTATCTTTTAAATTTAAAATCTACAAAATTACATCCTAAAGAAATAACCATTTCAGCCAAACTGTGCTCCAAAATATTAAAGGACTGCACAGTAAATAGAAAGTTTTAAACCTTACCTTTCACTGTGTGCTTTTTCTTCAGCAAGGAGAGCATCAAATTTGCGTTGCTTCTTTTCTGCATTAAGAACACTAGAACGCTGCTTCTCCAGCTCCATATTGCAATCATCCACCTCTGCTTGTAACTTCTTGCGTGATTTGTCCAGACGATCTGCAGCTGCACGAGTCTCCTCCAGTTGTCCCTGTAAGGTCTCCATCTCGCGACTTGCTTTCTTCTTGTAGTCGTCCAGTGCTTCATTATTTTTGGCATCCTCTTCAGCCTTCTTCTTAACTTCAACAATCTACAGAAAAAATATATACACACAATTTAAATTATAGAAACAACTAAAAGCATTTAAAATGACAAAACTAGAGCTCTCTCTGACTAACTAATACCCCCAGCCCTGCCGTTACCAAAGGCTTGTTTGAAATTAGTTTAAACATCAGGAAATGTTTTAAATGCAATACATTTAATTCCATTCAATGGAATCCAAGATACTGTCTTAAATGTAAGGAAAGTGAAAAGAGCAAATAGAGAGATAATTCTAAAACAAAGATATTGCTATTGTTCTCACACTATACACTCTCACTGGCATCTATCACTATATCAGTTTACATTAAAATTCCCTTCAACTTCCCTGTGACTAATTCAAGGGTCAAGTTCTGGAAATACTTATCCAAACTGACTGGTTATTAAACTGACCTAATTTTTATAGAGATACACCATCTGTACAAGTATCGTTGAGAACAAAGAAAAAACACGCTGCTTATTAAGCAGACAGCCATACACATCTTGATAAAGGGCCATAACTGTGGAGATATTAATCCAACCTGACTGGTTACTGAACTTGACCTATAGTGATACAGATTCTATATAAATGTTGTTAACTTCCAAGAAAATTGCTTTATTTAATCAGCGAACATCAAGTTACTCAAGGGCCATAAATCTTGAGCAACAAGGGCTATCCGATTGGTTATCGAACAGTATGCCCATATTCTGACCAAGTTATATGAAAAATATTCAAAGGTTTAAAAAGAAAGAGATGACAAAAAAAGTTCCTATCTTTCCTACAATCTCAGAACCATGACCTCGAACTAACATGAATTAAAGTTGTGCTCTACATATCGTCTCATTAATGCCAAGTGATTGAAATCTTTCAAAGGGGTAAAAAGATATCAAAGGGGTAAAAAGATATAGTGGACACAGAATACTGCCTAACTGAGATTTAACCTCACTGTACAACCATGACCTTACATGCTGCAAATTGCTCTCTACAAGCTGTTACATTATAGCAAATGTTAGCATATAAGTTATTTCAAAATCCTTTCAGGGGGTGAAAAGATATCTGGCGGACAATATCTTGTGACAGACAGCTGACAGTACTGAAAAAGTCCCACACCAATCCTTACAAACTTTGATGAGATATAATTATAAAGGCAAATTCATTATAAAACAAGCAAATTCGATGAATTGGTATCCCCCGCCGAAAGGGTTTGTGGTGAGGAATGGCAAAAAAATATATCCGTCAAAAAGTTAAGGATGTTAATAAGAAGCAAATAATTTCATTAGTCAAAATCAATTTAACAGAAAACAAATGTTTAATTAAAGAGTATATAATAAATGTATGATACTTTGATCCTGTCTAAAGAATTTTTTTTGAATGGGATATGCTTATTGTAATAAGCTTAGCTTTTAAAATTAAATGCAGTTAATTGAAATGTGAGCTTGAAGTTTAACTTGAACGAAATATTGTCTTTGAGTGGTTTGGCTCCAGGTGTTGCTGATTAACATGTACATTTGAACTTAAAAGGACAGATGTCCTTAAGAGAACACAGGTAAGATATCTTGAACATGGCTGAGGGCAAGGTTTGTGCAGTCACGACTTAACATGTTGAAGGTTTGAACATTTAAAAAAAGAAAAAAAAAAAAAAAAAGGAATGGAAATATAATTATATATGTATATATTCATTTTTATAGGGGGTGGGGGTGCGGGGGAACGGGAGAGGAAACAAAATTTCACATGTTGATTATAAATATTGATGGAAAATTAAAAATGAACAAGAAACGCGTCAATGCCACGAAACCAGGTTTTCAACACTTTTCATAAGAATAAACAAGAGTGCCAGAATGTCACAATATACGCCCGTCACAGCAAATTTCTTTACTCTAGCACCTGTATTTGCAGATGTAATTTTAATTTTGTGGTTGTTTAGTAATCATTGTAATTCTTTTGTTTTTCTAAGTCCACAAAAAAACCCTTACCAGGTAGAGATACCTTAAATACACCTAAAATTAGAAAGTAACAACTATGTTGTACACAGAAAAGTGGTCTTGGTTTTTCCCTACGGTCAATTATAAAAAAGTTACAATTTAAGTTATTTATAGTAACAACTAAGGGAAGTTAATCTTAAAAAAGAAAAAAAAAAAAAAAATACAAAAAAAAGAATTGTAAGTCCACACAGAAATCCTTACCAGGTAGAGATTGGTCAAAATACACCTCAAATTGGATGTAACATGCATGTTGTACTACAGAAAAGTGGTCTCGATTTTTCCCTACGTCTAGTAATGAAAAGTTACAATATAAGCTATTTATAGTAACAACAAAGGGAAGTAATTCTAAAGAATGGAAACTGCGCAAGACACTTCGTCTCATGATGGTGTATAATTGTGCCAAGTTACATCAAAATCCCTCTATGCATGAAGAAGAATATGCTCGGACAAACTTTTCATTCTTGTATCCTTTGACCTCTGTGACCTTGACCTTAGACCTAGGGACCTGGTTCTTGCGCATGACATTCCGTCTCATGATGGTGAACAATTGTGCCAACTTTCATCAAAATCCCTCCATGCATGTAGAAGAAATGCTAACCCTAACCCTAGCCTAACCCTATTTTTAGTAACAATGACCTTGACCTTGATCCCAGAAACCCCAAAATCAATCCCAAGCTACAACTTTATGTAAGTTTTCTATACACCAAGTTTCATCATGATAGCTCATTCCTAAGTTAAGTTATTGACCGGAAACCCTTTTTCTATTTTAAGTAACAGTGACTTTGACCTTGACCCAGAAACCCCAAAATCAATCCCAGCCTTTGTCTTGATATAAGCTACATACATACCAAGTTTTATTCAAATATCTTTACCGAAACAAAGTTATTGACCGGAAACCCTTTTTCTATTTTAAGTAACAGTGACCTTGACCTTGACCCAGAAACCCCAAAATCAATCCCAGCCTTTGTCTTGATATAAGCTACATACATACCAACTTTTATTCAAATATCTTTACCGAAACAAAAGTTATTGACCGGAAACCCTTTTTCTATTTTAAGTAACAGTGACCTTGACCTTGACCCCAGAAACCCCAAAATCAATCCCAGCCTTTGTCTTGATATAAGCTACATACGTACCAAGTTTTATTCAAATATCTTTACCGAAACAAAAGTTATTGACCGGAAACCCTTGTTCTATTTTAAGTAACAGTGACCTTGACCTTGACCCCAGAAACCCCAAAATCAATCCCAGCCTTTGTCTTGATATAAGCTACATACATACCAAGTTTTATTCAAATATCTTTACCGAAACAAAAGTTATTGACCGGAAACACCAGTTTGACGCCGCCGCCGCCACCGCCGCCCGCCCGACCGACATCTACCCCAATCTAATAACTCAGGGTTTCGTTGAAAACCTGGTTAAAAAGGGTGAAGGGGGGGGGGGGGGGGGGGGGGGGGGGCAGAGGATGCATGATTAGTGGTGGGCATGACTGTATGGAGGAGTGAGGTCGGGGAACTTGCATGTTGATAAATAATCATGGAAGGTTTGAAAAAAAATGTAAAATAAGAAATGATAAAAAAAATATTTGTTTTTTTTTTTTTTTTTTGGGGGGGGGGGGGGGGTTGGTAGGGGGAGGGGGTGTGACCAAGGCAAGTGGGTAACCAGGTGTAGGTGTGCCACTTCACATGTTTCTAATAAATGTTCACAGAGGATGCATAATTAGTGGTGGGCATGACTGGATGGAGGAGTGAGGTGTGGGAACTTGCATGTTGATAAATAATCATGGAAGGTTTGGAAAAAAATGTAAAATAAGAAATGATAAAAAAAAAAAATCATTATTTTTTTTGGGGGGTGAAGGGGGGTTGGGAGGGGGAGGGGGTGTGACCAAGGCAAGTGGGTGACCAGGTGTAGGTGTGCAACTTCACATGTTTCTAATAAATGTTCACAGAAATGAAATTCTGCCGAATGGTAAGTTTGTTATGAACAAATATGTGATTTTTTTTTTTTTGGGGGGGGGGGGGGGGGGGGGGGGGGGGGGGGGCAGAGGATGCATGATCAGTGGTAGGCATGACTGTATGGAGGAATGAGGTGGGGAAATGGTACAACTTGCATGTTGATAAATAATCATGGAAGGTTTGAAAAAAATCTAAAATAAATGAAAAAAAAAAAAAAAAAAAAAAAAAATTTCGGGGGGGGGGGGGGGGGGGGGGGGGGGGGGATGGGGAGGGAGTGTGACCAAGGCAAGTAGGTGACAAGGTGTGGGTGCGTAATTTCACATGTTTATAATAAATGTTCACAGAAAAGAATGAAAGAAATTTAATGAAATTCTGCCAAATGGTAAGTTTGTTATGTACAAATATATGTATTTATTATTGGGAGCATACACCGTAACTAGAAATCTCCTAGGAAATAAGCGGGTTTATGATTACGCTGTAAAAATGCACAAGTTTTTCGGTAGTAGTAAGAGTTGCCATTCGAGGTTTATTAGACAAGCCGTCAAGTTGTGAAATTTCCGAAAATGTTTATTTGTTAAAAAAAAAAAAAAAAAAAAATGTCAACAATTATTATGACATACCATTTCACATGACTCACAGTATTTAATTTTAATTTCAGATTTACAGTTCGGCAGGCGATTAAATGGAAGTGTAACAATTGTGAAACATATTATGGACTCTTTTTTCATCACATGAAATAAGTTTGGTTTTTCACATGCAATTATACATGTACATTGTTTTGTGCCTAAAGACATTATTATATGTAATGTAAAAATCAATTTATATTTCAGGAAAATTCCTCCTATATTTTCAGTCATGTTTTTTGCGTCAGAACTACAAAAACGTTTTATTATGCTTCAAAATTGGGTATATATGTCAGGCAGGCCGGAAGGAGCCGCTGGTCTTGAGCCTTGGACCCCTTCATTAAATACCTCCCCCTCCCACGACGGAGTAGGGTTAGGTATCCCGCTCGCAGCACACCTGACTTTGGCTTTTTCAGAAATTTACAAATATGTTTTTATAAAGATATTTTATTAATTAGAAATTTCATTAAAAATTTTGTTGGTGAACGAGAAGATGTGTAATATTTTGACAGTAAGGATTCTGACAGTATATCTTTTTGTTGGTTGGGTTAAGAAACGGTTGATTGGGACGGTTTGCTAACGATCCCTCTAGCCTAATTCAATCTTGTGTTATGTTGTTTTTAAAAGTGTATGTTCAAAGAGTGTAAATGATTTATGCTCGTTTGAGAGTAACGAATTAGAGCATAAGTGGATTTTTAGACAATTAAAGGGCAATAAGTCTGAAGTTACAAAAGAAATCCGTACAAAACTGTGTGTGCACAACCACATTATAGTGCTCATAAAAACTGCCATATCCATAGATCTATAGTACCCTATATTATAGTTAACACTAGAAACTTCTAAGGGCCATAACTCTGGTGTTAATTGGGCAATCTGTCTGAAACTAGATGGGCCCCATAATCTCATAGAGGTGAACATGTTTATGAAGTTTGTCTGAAAAAAATGTAAAATAATGAATTTTTTTTTTTTTTGGGGGGGGGGGGGGGGGGGGGGGGGGGGGGGGTGTGATCAAGGTAAGAGGGTGCCCAGGTGTGGGTACACAACTTCACATGTTTACAATTAATGTTCATGGAAAAGAATGAAAGAAATTTAATGAAATTCTACCAAATGGTAAGTTTGTTATGTATAAATATGTGGATTTTTATACAATTAAAGGGCAATAACTCTAATTTACAAATAAATCCAAACGAAATTGTGTGTACACAACCACATTATGGTGATCTAAGTTGAAGTTTCATAGTTCTAGGTGAAATATATCAAAAGTTATGATGCAGAAATTGCCATATTTATAGTACCCTATATAGTTAACACTAGAAACTTCTAAGGGCCATAACTCTGGTGTTACTTGGGCAATCTGACTAAAACTTGACGGGCCGCAAGAACTCATAGTGGTGAACACATATATGAAGTTTTAAATAAATATTCCCAACCATTTCCTAGATATGGCTCCGGACGGAAAGACGGACGAACGGACAACGCCAAAACTATATCCCTTCGACTTTTGTCAGGGGATAATATGGTGGCATTATCATACCTTCTGTTGAAGATCCTGGACCTGTTTCTCCAACAGACGTTTGCTATCTTCATCTTCTTCTAATTTCTCTTTCAGCAATTCCTTCTCTTCATTTTCTTGTCGTAGTTTAGCCTGAGCTGCCAACTTCCCACGTGTTTCTTCTTGAACCATTTCCTGTAACAGTACAGAATAACTTATACAACAGCTTTGACAGGCAAATATATCCATTCAAGAGCAGGTATATTCACATCCCCATCTCCACAACCACAAGCAGGTTCTTTGCAAATAAAGCTATTCAGAGCCACAGTCTCTAGACTTCACACCAACCTGACTGGTAACAATTGTTTTTCAGTGTGCTAAAAGAATATAAACAGTTGATCACACATGGCTGTTAATGGTTCCATACTTGTTGGAAGAATGACAAAAACTGACACTTTGGAGAAATTGAAGTAAGTTAAAAACTGGCCAAATTAAATCAACAATCTTTTTTGCTTTATTTGAAGTTGATTTTTTGGTGCATTGTATACACAAAAGCAAGACTTTCAGGCCAAAAATTTTCAACACACTGGTTAATCAGTATATGTTTCTAAATATCTTTATCAACTGCACATTACAAAAAAACACTGATGGAAGTATTTCACACACTTTTAAATGTTGAGTGTTTCACTTAATCCTTTTTCACTGAGGACTTCTTCCATTATAAATATGAGCATATGGCTGAGCACGAAATACATATTCATGTGAAATCTATTCATCTATATGGTTCATATCTGAACACATGCTTACCTGTGCATCTGCAAGCTGGGCCTCTAGAGAGGACAATTTCTGGGAAAGCTGTATGTTCTTAGTGTCAGCAGCCTCCAGCTGTGTTGACAAAGAGTCAAGCTCAGTTGTGTTCTTTGATATTTTGTCTCCTTGATCACTTTTAATTCTTTCCAATTCTGCTAATTTGATATTCAATTCCGAAATAGCAGCTTCTGCTTGTTTACGCTTTCGTTCGGATTCCTGTTTTGCCATTTGTACTTGCTTGAGATCATTAGCTAGGTCTTGGTTCTCTGCCTCAAGTGTTCCTTTTGTTTTTTCTAACTGGGCCCTGGTCTAAAAAACAAAAAAAACATTTATTAAAATGAACACATAATTAAACAGATTCAAACAAAATAGTTCATATTAACATTTCAACATTAGGTTCAACAAAAATAATACTTAGGCTGTCAACAATGGAACAGGACATTTATTAATACCACTGGGTGCGATCTGATCTGTACAATTAAGTCTTGTCCATGCCATTCTCTGGTCATATTCTGTATGTTGAATCTATCAACTGCAACAAAATTTACTACACCAGTACCTGGTAATCTGCACAAGAGCTGCTAGATGCTGCACATCTGAGGAAGCTGGAGATATCACTGGTGTGTTTAATGACTCCAATTAAGATGACCATGTTAGACATAGTTTAAGTTCATCAAATCTGACTTCTGTTCTCTGCAAGTTCTTTACAACTTCTCCGAATGGCTTAGAGACAGAGGTCAAATTACCTCAGACACAATGTCTTCTGTCAAATCATCACAGACAACATTCACTGCACTAAACACTCTTGAACCATTGCCTTGTGCTCTCTCTATTATTAAAGCTTACTGTACAGGAGAGTAATTCACATGAAAATAAAACATTACTTACCTTTCTAACATTTTCTAGTTCTTCATTAAACTGTTCCATCTGTTGTTGATGTTTACTACGCATATCTGCGACCTGAGTTTCGTAAGTTTTCTGGTTCTTTTCTATGGTGCCTTTGAGGTCCTTCAGTTCATCTTCACGCTTCACTCTCAGATCCTGGACAGCGGCAGTTGTATCAAGGGAATCCTCAAGCTCCGTTTTCAGAGCCTCAAGTTCCTGGAGAGAAAAAAACAAGTACAATACTGGTGTGTTAATACAATGGCACATGTTTCACATTTGGTTTGTTCATTGTTTGAATCTCACATACCTTGATTTCTCTTATTAAAAGAAGCTGCATTTAACAGGATACATGTTTAGAATATTTCTCAATGAAGGAAAACTTGATGAATAAGTTAGGCATGAACAAATAGATCAATTTTCATTTTCAATGTGTGTATAAAACACACTAATTACAATGATAAACAAGGAGCAGCATTCAATAAACACTTAATGCCCACAGTGGCATCCTTCCCGGTGGCATCCTTGTCGATAAAAAGCAACCCAAGTCCAAAACGAGGTCAAGGTCAAACTGAGGTCAGGTGATGTTTGAAGATGAGGAATGGTCACAGGGTACATCTGTATTACTATCAATTCATTCTTGTAAGCGGTATTGATGCTAGACGAAACGGTCCCATTTAGTTAACCAAGAGATGGCCCATATAAAGCAACCTAAGTCCAAAATGAGGTCAAGGTCAAACTGAGGTCAGGTGATGTCTGAAGATGAGAAATGGTCACAGGCTACATCTGCATTAGTATCAAGTCATTCTAGTAAGGGGTATTGATGCTAGACGAAACGGTCCCATTTGGTTAACCTCGTACAGACGGACGAACGAACGGACGGACAGGACTATCACGTATGCCTCCTGCATCAGTAAATGCAGGGGGCATAATATTGCTTTTTTTCCCTCAGAAAGCCATCTACCAGTCCAATTATTTTATATACCTCATTCAGATCTTTCTTCTGTTTCTCCGCTTTTTGTCTAGCATCTCTCTCTGTATCTAGGTCCTCAGCCAGTTCTTGTATCTGATTTGACATTTCTCTCATTTGTTTCTGTATGGTAAACTTGGCCACACCTTCCTCATCAACTCTGTTATCAATGACATGCTTTTTTAAAAACTAATTTTCAAAACCTTTTTTTAGGACATCCAGCTAAATTGCTTATCTGCAATGTCAATGGTACTCTCACTTTTTTCTATAAAATCTATATCAATCACCTTAATCTTGTGCATCCAATGCCCATCTACGGATGGAAAACATTTTTCTTTACTTGCCTTGAAGGACTAAGCAGTCAGTAAAATCAACTCACCCTCTATTAATATCACTTGTCCTTTTACCCCTATGGAATAACATATTTATAAAACTTTTCAACAATTTTTTGACAGAGCAGGAAATAGAACTGTGATCATAATAACATTACCTCTGATAAAATATTTCAATGTCTGGACTGGCTTACATGTATCTGATGTAACATCTTCAAAAAAATTGTCAAGTGACACAGTCTATGCATAGCCAACCAATTTACAGGAAAATACTAAAATCAATGTGCCAATTGAATTTCAGGTGTATACTAACCCAGAGATTTAGAAGATACAGAAGAATATTTTTTGTGAAATAACTTTTCCAAAGTTCATCAAAATGTATTCAGAAATACTCGGAAAAACATTTGATGCAAGGGTGTAAATTTCCACAGGCTTGGGTGACTGACACTTAACCAAACCAACTGGGCAAGTGCTCTTTGTGATTAACATGTGAAAAACCTTCCAGAAATAATAACGAAAACCAAAACATTGTTTTCTTACAGACATACTTCACTTTGCTGTTTTCATACCTTTATTAAGCCTCATATATTTCTTACTTCCAGCTCACTTAAACGGCTGCCTCATTTTTTCCCCATTCATGCTAAGTCTGCAATACCCACATTCCCCTACGCCCCCTCTACATTGCTGCCCATTCAATTAATCACTGTAATTTCCCCTCTTCATATCAACCTATTTTTATCCCTCTGCTTACCTCTGTAGTGCTCCTTGTATTTCCTCCTCCCTTCGAGCTAGTTGAGACTGTAATTCTTCAACTTGTTGTCTCTTCTCATTTAGCTGTTCCTTAAGATCAGCGATCTCTGAATCAAGACGTCGCTTTATCTTCTCCAACTCTTGCCTTGCCTAAAATTTCAACAAGTTCTTGTTCATGTCATTAAAAAGTGCCTTAAAACGCAGGCTTAAAGGAAACAGATTAATTTTCCTATCTGAAAAAAAGGCAGCATGCTTAAATTTCCTCTTGCCAAACCCGACAGTTTACAATGCTTTCCAACAGAAAAACTTGAAGTCATCACCTCTTAAGGAAACCTTCGTCTTCTTCTGTATTCAATAAAAACCTTATTTCTTTTTCTTTTTTTTAAAGTACAGATGTAATAACATTCCCTATTTCAATGTTTAATTCTGCAACATAAGCAAACAAACAAATCAGCTGAATAAACTCTAAGATAGCTTTTACAACAGGAATATTATCCTGGCAACAACTTACTTGCTGCTCTTTGCGTAGTCTTTCCTCTAAGTCAGCTATGATAGATTCATATTTGTTTTTCAATTTTGTTAATTGTTTACTCTTTTCTTCCTCCTCGACAAGAGATGAGCTAACTTCGTTCAGTCTCTCTTCTAAACTTCTCTTTTCCTTATTTAGTTTTTGATTAGCATCATCCTGAATTGCAATGTCCTCTTCGTACTTCTTTAGTTTGGCATCTACCGAGACTTTTTCAAGTTGTAATCTCTGCCTAACTGATTCTTCTTCCTCAAGTCTGAAAAAACACAAGAACAATTTTTTAATCAGAATAAACTGTCGATGCTAGTAAATGGCTCACTTCAACAAAGCACTGGTTGAATTGGACAATGCGCATTTTTCTGATGTTACATTTTCTGTCAGGGAAAATGGTTAATTTTTCATGTACTTTTCAGACATGCTGATAATCACTGTGCTGGCAAATCCTAAATAAATGGTTTATGATGAGACTGTTGACAAATTTCAACGTCCTAAAAATGTTCAAAAATAAAGTAAACCTAGAGTTATGTTGCTGTTACACTGATAATATTGCCAGATTTAGTTATGTACATGCAAAATGATTTCTAAGCAGATAAATTGTGAAAACTTGACCAGTCCTGTCATGTTCAAAGTCTGCAGAATACAGTAATTATTTCAACAACAAAAATCTAGAAAGTTAGATGTTTGGAGTAATTCAACCATAATCAATATATTTTATTTCAATTATGATTAACTGATGACCAGGCTTTTTTGTAATGATTAATAAAATTTTGACTGATTAACATTTTTTGAATGACAGCTTTAATGATATGATAAAATACAACGTACTTTGGTCATGCATTTTTTTTTTAAAGCTTTCTTGTGAATTCATTCCACACACCCATATTAAAATGAAAGGTTTTCTTTCAAACTGGAATCAAAGACTTTCAATAACTTACTGTTCTTCTAAATCTTGTATAGTTTGAGTGAATTTTTTCCTTTCATCATGCATGGCAGCGACCTTTTCCTCTTCTTCCTCCATACGTAACTCGATGTCATGCAAAATGTCTTCTAACTCCTCCTTCTTCTGTGACAGACGTAGTCGAGACTGAAATAAGAAACATTTACTGTAATACTTTCTAAGTTAAAAAGGGTCATAATTCTGAAAAAGAGAGAGTTATGGTTCTTGACCTTCTTACAAATCTAGTGATAATAACAAGTGTTCAATGTTTCAAATCTATACCTTTTAAAGTATTCAGAGAAAGAGAACCTTAACAAAGAATTAAACCACACGATTCCATTTTCTAAGTACACCAAGGGCCATAATTCTAGCAAACTGCAGGTCAGACAGAGTTATGATTTTTGGCCGAGGATCTCACTGATAATAAATATTTGCAAAATTGCTATTGCTCTTACAGCATTAGTGAAGTGGACCTGAACAAAAAGAAATTCAAATAATCAAGTACAAAAAGGGATATAATTCTGAAAAAATTCAAATGAGAATTTTGGTCATTGACCGATGTACTCAACGTATGATGATAAATAGGTCTGTGAATTTTCAAAGCTATACCTCTTATAGTATTTAAGAAATGTGCACCTAAACAAAACTTTTAACCAGAACTTCCGATTTTCTAAATACTAAATGGGCCATATTTCTGACAAAATGCAACTTAAGAGCTAGTTTGGTGTTTTTTTTGCCTACTATCTAATCTAATGATGACAAGCAAGTGTGCAAAGTTTCAAATCTATAACTCTTTACAGTTGACCTAAACAAAAATCTTAACCAACACCAACGATCAAGTGATGACAATTAAGCTATGTTTTCTATTAGTGACATTATTTAATTCAGGTTTTTTGTATAGTTTTACTGGTCACCATACCTCCTCAGCCTCTGCACACATTTCTGTCTCAGCCTGAAGTTGTTCTGCAAGGATTGATTTTTCCTCAATGATCTGAGCATATTTACGTTCCATTTCCTCTGTCTCCTGTTTTTGTCTCTCGTAACTATCCTTGAACTTCATCATCTCATTCTCCAATGTATGAACTTTTTCCTCCTGGCCAGTCACTTGCAGCAGAGGTTTCACCTGTAATCATAATTTCTTCAGGCATATAAATGATCATCTACAATAGCAACTTTACTTTTTTCCTGCAATTTAACAATCCATTCCTTCATCTGCTACTGCGCATGTTATGACAGTCCATTACATTACCAGTGCAACAGGATTTCACCCTAGTCTAAACTGTAAAACTAATGGACGATTTCCCTGTATGAATCAGCACTGAAACTGAATGTCTTATATTTTTTACCAAATGACACACAGAACATCCGCCTCAGCAAGGTATCAAACTTGTATCCTTTGGAATAGCAGTTTTACAATCTGCCTTCCTAACATAGCTAACAGGCATACAAGTTTCAACAGAAAAAACATTACACAAGGTCAGTTTCACATGTAATCATGTCTCATTTAAGAATTGCATTGGGGCTTACACGCTTGCAACAGTGAAATTGAGACGGCTGTCAAGAGCTGACATTAGGATTTCTATTACAGACAATTTGATTAATTAATTCTAGCATACCAGATGGGACTTTCTAGTGTTTTTATATGTGCCGGCAAAACTCAACAATTCTTATGCTGCGAATAACATGGTAATTAACTACATTTATGAAGAACGCTTAGATTTAAAGGCTACTATAAGTGTTTTAAGAACTTGTTTTACTTAATTTCTATTACATGGTGAAAAGTTTTGGTGCTAACTTTGCAGGGCCTCGTCACTGCTAAATACATTAACAGTTATCTGAGAGTCAGATATTCCCATCTGCATGTAAATCCAGTGGAATATTTCTATATGAAATCATACCTTTGTGAACAATCTCCACCATGACCAGTTTCGCAATTTGAGATATGCTGCACAATTCCTCTGTATAACTCGGATTGCACTCTGCTGTTGTGTGCGACGATAGAAAGCCCTACCAAGAAAATATTTGACTGATTACAAGACATATCAAAGTACTCTAGGGGGTTTATAATATATACTTATTAATAAATGGCAATAGCGGGACAGAAGTGGTTATTTGCACCAATAAACCTATATTGCAAGAGGGCATAGCCCGAGTGCCAACATAGGTTTACGAGTGCTAGCAACCATTAATCTTAACGAACGTCATTATCATAAATGAGCTGTTTATTACACATCTAAATAAAACTAGAACTGTCACAGGAGTGACTCATACCCCCACCATACGGTCTTGTCACAGAAGAATGGCAACCATAAGAAATCTTAAAAATACTTTGGAGTACTTCATCCTGGGCTTCCACATATAAGTAATACTAGTATAATACTAGTAAAGTAATACTAGTAAATATATTAAATCTCTAATATTAGAGATACACTAAAAGTGAATTTAAAAAAGTGTCTTACCGACCCATGTTACCACAGAAAAATGTTTTTACTTTTTACATAGGACTTATAATAAAAAAGTTAGAAAAATACCTAAAATATTGAAAATCTAAAAATAGGATTTCTAAAAATAGACTAATTCCTGGAATTTAAGGGGAAGAAACTCAGTACAAAAGTTAAACAAGAGGACCATGATGGTCCTGAATCGCTCACCTATCCCCACATGACCCAGTGTTGAACCGAGTATGACGTCGTTATTTCTATTATTTGACAAAGTGACCTAGTTTTTGAGCATATGTGACCTAGATATCATCGAGATAAAAAATTCTGACCAATTTTCATGAAGATCCATTGAAAAAATAAATTGACCTCTAGAGAGGTCACAAGGTTTTTCTATTATCTGACCTAATGACCTAGTTTTTCAAGGCACGTGACCCACTTTTAAACTTGACCTAGATATCATCAATGTGAACATTCTCACTAATTTTCATGAAGATCTCGTGAAAAATATGGCCTCTAGAGAGGTCACAAGGTTTTTCTATTTTTCGACCTACTGACCTAGTTTTTGACCGCACATGTCCCAGTTATGAACTTGACCTAGATATCATCAAGCTGAACATTCGCACCAACTTTCATGAAGATCCAGTGAGAAATATGGCCTCTAGAGACATCACAAGAATTTTCTATTTTTAGACCTACTGACCTAGTTTTTGACCGCACGTGACCCAGTTTTGAATTTGACCTAGATATCATCAAGATGAACATTCTGACCAATCTTCATCAAGATCTCTTGAAAAATATGGCCTCTAGAGAGGTCACAAGGTTTTTCTATTTTTAGATCTACTGACCTTGTTATTGACCGCACGTGACCAAGTTTCGAACCTGACCTAGGTATCATCAAGGTGAACATTCTGACCAATTTTCATAAAGATCATATGAAAAATATGGCCTCTAGAGAGGTCACAAAGTTTTTCTATTTTCAGACCTACTGACCTAGTTTTTGACCGCACGTGACCCAGTTTCAAACTAGACCTAGATATCATCAAGGTGAACATTCTGACCAATTTTCATGAAGATCCATTGAGAAATATGGCCTCTAGAGAGGTCACAAGGTTTTTCTATTTTTAGACCTACTGACCTAGTTTTTGACCCCACGTGACCCAGTTTCGAAATTGACCTAGATATCATCAAGGTAAACATTCTGACCAATTTTCATGAAGATCTCATGAAAAATATGGCCTCTAGAGAGGTCACAATGTTTTTCTATTTTTAGATCTACTGACCTAGTTTTTGACCCCACGTGACCCAGTTTCTAACTTGACCTAGATATCATCAAGGTGAACATTCTGACCAATTTTCATGAAGATCCATTGAGAAATATGGCCTCTAGAGAGGTCACAAGGTTTTTCTATTTTTAGACCTACTGACCTAGTTTTTGACCCCACGTGACCAAGTTTCGAACTTGACCTAGATATCATCAAGTTGAACATTCTGACCAATTTTCATCAAGATCTTATGAAAAATATGGCCCCTAGAGAGGTCACAAGGTTTTTCTATTTTTAGATCTACTGACCTAGTTTTTGACCCCACGTGATCCAGTTTCGAACTTGACCTAGATATCATCAAGGTGAACGTTCTGACCAATTTTCATGAAGATCCATTAAGAAATATGGCCTCTAGAGAGGTCACAAGGTTTTTCTATTTTTAGACCTACTGACCTAGTTTTTGATCCCACGTGATCCAGTTTCGAACTTGACCTAGATATCATCAAGGTGAACATTCTGACAAATTTTCATGAAGATCTCTTGAAAAATATGGCCTCTAGAGAGGTCACAAGGTTTTTCTATTTTTAGATCTACTGACCTAGTTTTTGATCGCACGTGACCCAGTTTCGAACTTGACCTAGATATCATCAAGATGAACATTCTGACCAACTTTCATAAAGATCCCGTGAAAAATGTGACCTCTAGAGTGGTCACAAGCAAAAGTTTACGCACGCACGCACGCACGCACGCACGCACTGACGCACGGACGACGGACGCCACGCGATCACAAAAGCTCACCTTGTCACTTTGTGACAGGTGAGCTAAAAAAGGTTACTTCCCTTTGGCTCTAAGCCAATCAGAATGAGATATAGTGAAAATACATCAAAATTAACCTTAAATTCTAGGTAAAAGGGGACACAATTCAAGAAAAATTAGTGTCAGAGTTATGCACCTTGTGTCACATGATGTGGGTGATGAGGTGGAACATCTATTTTAAGTCTGAATCAAATCCATTCAGTAGTAACTGAGATATAGTGAAAATACATCAAAATTAACCTTAAATTCTAAGTAAAAGGGGACACAATTCAAGAAAAATTAGTGTCAGAGTTATGCACCTTGTGTCACATGATGTGGGTGATGAGGTGGAACATCTATTTTAAGTCTGAATCAAATCCATTCAGTAGTAACTGAGATATAGTGAAAATACATCAAAATTAACCTTAAATTCTAAGTAAAAAGGGGCATAATTCATGAAAAATTGGTGTCAGAGTTATGCACCTTGTGTCACATGATGTGGGTGATGAGGTGGAACATCTATTTTAAGTCTGAATCAAATCCATTCAGTAGTAACTGAGATATAGTGAAAATACATCAAAATTAACCTTAAATTCTAAGTAAAAAGGGACATAATTCATGAAAAATTGGTGTCAGAGTTATGCACCTTGTGTCACATGATGTGGGTGATGAGGTGGAACATCTATTTTTAGTTTGAATCAAATCCATTTTGTAATAATTGAGATATAGTGAAAATACATCAAAATCAACCTTAAATTTAAAGTAAAAGGGGACATAATTCATAAAAAAATTATGTCAGAGTTAAGCACCTTATGTCACATCATCTGGGTGATGAGGTGGAACAACTATTTTAAGTTTTAATCAAATCCATTTAGTAATAACTGAGATATAGTGAAAATACAACAAAATTAACCTTAAATTCTAAGTAAAAAGGGACATAATTCATGAAAACTTGGTGTCAGAGTTATGCACCTTGTGTCACATGATGTGGGCACATGATGTGGGTGATGAGGTGGAACATCTATTTTAAGTTTGAATCAAATCCATTCAGTAGTAACTGAGATATAGTGAAAATACATCAAAATCAACCTTAAATTCTAAGTAAAAAGGGGCATAATTCATAAAAAAATGGTGTCAGAGTTATGCACCTTGTGTCACATGATGTGGGTGATGAGGTGGAACATCTATTTTAAGTTAGAATCAAATCCATTTAGTAATAACTGAGATATAGTGAAAATACAACAAAATTAACCTTAAATTCTAAGTAAAAGGGGACATAATTCATGAAAACTTGGTGTCAAGAGTTATGTACCTTGTGTCACATGATGTGGGTGATAAGGTGGAACATGTATTTTAAGTTTGAATCAAATCCATTTGGTAATAACTAAGATAATAGATTTCGGGACGGGACGGGACGGGACGGGACGCGACAAAACTGACTCCTATATACCCCCCTCAAACATGTTAGGTGGGGGTATAACAACAACTACCAGACTGCTTGAAATAAGTAAATCATACTGACGTTAACAAACTTTTATCGCAACAGCACAGGGTAAAAATGATGTGACAATGATGCCATTCATCCACAGCAGGCCATTACCGAATTATAATGCCCACTTCCATTTATGGCCTGGGTTACAAGATTTTGTCCTATGTAGTTTTGTTACTATTTATAGTAAGGTATGTAATAATTGTCTTCAGAAGTGTTCCAGTTAATCTCCTCAATGGTCCAAGTGTCTGTATCAATACCAGATTATACTGAACAAGCAACAGTTAATCATATGTGGAGACTAAATAACTTCAGACAAATACTGCCTTTTGTCCAGTGTCTAGTACATCATTTTGTTTGCCTCCTAATTTTAACACACAACCTCAAGAATAAGTCTCTGCTTTTTCTACAGAGCTTACCATGTGGGCCTACATTTAAATACGGTCTTTCCAAATCTAACCAATGGACAGCATATCCAGCAGATAAAGTTTTAAGTAACACTTTCCTGTCTGTTTTTACATACCTTCTAGCAAGCATGCCTCTACACAACGCCTGGAACGTAACGATGATGTCTGTCAACTTGAGATCTCTCTCTTCCTCCAAATGAGCCAACACTCCGGCACGGAAGAATATTTTACTCTGACCTACTCTATACAGGTTAGGGTCAAGTTCTAGGGCATTGATCTGGAAAATAATTTTAAGTATTCACTACATCATGTATTGTAGACTGGTTAATAATATTAGGGAAACTCTACCACAACAAGATCAGAAAGTAATGCAAAATAAAGGAACTGACTCCACCAGGATACTCTACAAAGCTATCATTTCTTGCAAGCAAACTGTGTCATCAAAACAATAGTGACCATCAACCTATAAAATAGAATACAGTGAAATACTGCTCACTCAAGCATCAATTATCTAAAGCACCAGCGTTCAGTCAAGCGTTTCTTGTAGTCCCTAGTCATTTCGCTTATATTTTCTATTTTGATCACTAGAAATCTTAAGATATATAAAACAAGCAGTTAAGCAGTTTTGCTTATCACCTTACCACCTGGAACGATTGATGTTTTACTGTATCATAAATATATGAAAAACAGTATAAGGCAGATAGTGTAGTTTTTAAACATTTTTTTAACAAAATAAACACTGATGCACTTTAATCAAGCAATCCAAACAGCAAAGAATCAATTTTGCTAAAACTTCAAAATGCTAAACCATTGAATAAGTAACAGGCATTATTTTTGTGTCAGTTTTTAAATAAGGCATTATTACCATTTTTTCTACAGCTTTCTTGCCATCCATGAATCCTCTAGGTATAGCATTAGGTGTAAGGATCTCATATCTTTGCCTGAATTCCTGGAAGAGGATTCTGTTCGGGAAGCCCTGTCTGCAAATACGGATACCCTCCAGCACACCATTACATCTTAGTTGCTCTAGCACCAGTGGGGAGTCTATCTTACCAGCCTGTAATAAACATATTCAAACACATCATTATTTTGATCAAGTTTTTAACCTTATATGACAGATAGCTGACAGAAGACTACTATCAAAATGTAACAAATCATTTGGACAATATTTCTTCTTAAAATCACTTTTATGTTCATAAAGACTCTATTGACGACACTCAATCTAATTATCATTCTTATTATTATTCCTCTATTTTTTTTCTGGTTTAAAGTCAAAACGGCACAATTTTAGGTCAAATGGTGACTTTCCATTATTTGATACTAAAGGCGTATGCTACTCTCTGTATATGAGATAGGGGAAATTGTATACATGTACAATATACTTACTTTCTTTTCATGATTTGGAATGATACATCTGACAAAGTTTGGATTAGTGTTTCTCAGGGTGGCCATTAACTTGGCAAGCTGTTCCTTGTACAGCTGACTCACTGTTCGGAACATACCCTTCCTGGTACGAGCCCCAAACATTGTGTCTCCTCCATCAGCAGCTCCAAGACCGACAATCTCAGCTGTAAACACAATATTTGTTTGGGTTAAGCATAATTTTTCAACAGTATTTCAGTTGCATAACAACAGACAACCTAACCAGCATTCCTGGCTTCTGTGCCAGACCAAACCTGTTCTTCACGAGGAACTGCTAACCTCCACATGAATCATTGAGGAGGACAAATGAATTCAGACATAGTCTTCTATCAAATCATCAAACAAAACTTATGTCTTGTTTGGGTATAGAACTCACAGGTAATTCAAACACTCTTTTGGCTATATCTGCTCTACGTTAAAGAAACAATCAAACTTATCTCTATAGATATCAATTATTAGTGGTAGATAGACCTTTATTTCAGGACATATACACCAAGTATAGATGAAATGGAATGAATTTAACCCAATTTTAAGTATGTAGTAACTTGTGAAAGGATTTGTTGGAGCAGTCTGCATAAGTCAACATTAAGGAGTTACATGAACATATTGCTTATAAATGGGTTATTATCAAGATATAAATGAAGGTTCCGAGCAACAAAGCACCCTACCTCAGGGCATATATAATCTTGAAAATTGTGATAAACACCCTAGCTCAAGCAAGATTTTACGTGTCAGTTGCTGTAAGATGTAAATGAATGCAAAACTGTTCTCATACATTAGAAGCAAATAAAATCAGAAACAACAGGACAAGTAAGGCCTAAGAAATTGTTTGTTTAGGATAACCTGGCTCTACTTATCTAAAGCTGCTGATGTTAACCTAAACAAAATTTTTTCAGGCCTATACAAGGATTAAGCAAACAGAACCAAGCCCATTCCAACATTGTTTTTTAAGTAGACCTAAAAACAAAATTACAAAATCAGGTTTATAATGCAATGTCCAGTCAAGGTAAAAATAAATTTTCAATCAAGATTCAATAATAATGGCATCTTGTATGTCAGCTCACTTTGTGATAATGGCTGAAGTGGAAGTGTATACATGCATATACTTACCCCCTAAGCTCAAATGGGCTAGCAGAACATTCAAGAAAGACATTAAAAATAAATTTAAGTTGAATATTTTAGATCATAGACAAAAAGAAAACATTCCAACAAAACATTCTGGAATTCAAACACATTTTTAACCAGAGGAAGAAATATTTTTGTATCAGTAAGTTTGGCATACCAGTAGAGTTAAGAACAGAAACAATCACGACTAACTAGAATTGTGTCCGTATGACACAGATGCCCCCACATACTGCGCCATCTTCTAAATAGAAAAGTTTTTAGTATAGACCATCTTCATATGAAGGATGTTTGACTAAAAGTTTGAAACAAATTATATTGAAAAGGGTTGTGCATCTGAGCATCCCTGAATCCATTCTTTCAAAAAGTGTTTGAGTTGAACACACCAAATTTCTTCACTATGGCCTATTTTGTGAAATTAAGAAAGGGCCACGATTCTAGAAAAAATAGCCACAGAAAAAAGTCCATTATTTATGGTCATCTTCTCATCAAGGTCCTTCATGTGTGATATATATATCCTTTCAATAGTGTTTTGAGGAGTTGAACACACAAGATTTTTCTCTATATTCTATATTGCAAAACTATCAAACAGCCATAACCGTGGTAAAAAAGTTCCTTTCTTTAAGGTCATCTGCACATCAAGCTTGTTCATCTGTGAAATTTTGAAGCAAATCAGGCTAATAGTGTAGAAGGAGTTTGACACACAAGATTTTTCTCTTATTCTATATAGCAAAACTACCAAAGGAAACATAAATGCCGTAAAAATAGTAACAGCAAAAGTTCCTTCCTGTATGTTCATCTCTTGTTCATCTGTGAAAGTTTGCAGCAAATCAGGCTAATTGTGTGTGGGAGGAGTTGGTCACACAAGATTTCGCGACGTACAGACAGACAGACAGACTGCAGTAAAGGAAACTTATGTTGAAGTATTTAGGAAATAACAAGGCACAACAGGCGTATTTCAAGAAATTCACTTGTGAATTTTCTTTGAAGATTACAACATTATATATTTAGTTAATTTGTTACACTTAAAGAAATAACAAGTAAACCGTCATGTTATACTGAGCATATGTTACACTGAGCAATGTGATAATATAAACAAGAAATGATAATTATAAATAAAGGACAAACTTATGTCACTTCTATTACAATGATAGTGAAACTGAAACTTACATTTTTCTAAGTCTAACAAGTAGCTTGTGCAAGAGAAATAATACAAGCGAAAGAAGGAAAACATTCATTTTCATGCTAAGTGGGCAAAAACCCATGCAATTTATCACAGAAAATGGTAAATAACATGAGCAATGACCACAACATGCCATATATGCAACATGAACAAATAAAGATAAAACTCTACCTACACAATACAGCCATTGCAACTAAAATTTTAAAGCTGACATTTCAGCTGTCAATTTAGCAAATATGCAGATTTGTTTCTTTAACTTCTGATGAATACATTGACATCTGATATCTAGGTAAAGACCATTTCAAAACCTCTTAAAAATATTGGACAATTGAAGTTTCGACAGTCTTTCAATGAATAGGAAATGTTATTAAGTCTGCAGCAAAATAAACTGAACAGAAATATTATTAACCTCGTCTGCTTTTGAACAATTCTGGAACAGTTTCTGCCACGGTCTCAGTGTAGCTTATAAGCCAAAGAGCTTACACATCATAAGGAAAGTGCAAATGGGTTATGTCAAGAGCAGAGAAGTTACAAATATATAGATATCCTGTTTCGTCTCGAGGATCAACTGTTAGGAAAGAGCCTATTTGATTTTAGTTCACTTCTGATGATTGCAAGGCTTTAGTTTATACAACAATTCAGGGCTATTCCCCTTCGATTTTCACTTGGGTAATTACAATTCCTATGTAACCATCTGTAATCCTGTGAGAAATGCCATGCAATACATTTTTTTAATCAGAAACTAACCATCTTTCCAGATTGCAGCAACAAATGGATCTGAGGAGGTTTGTAGGAGGGAGACAACATTCTCATTCAGGGGATCCATGTTCTTCATCAACCACTGGTTAGCACTGTAGTCCACCTATATAATATAAATAAGTCACATTTTTACAAGAACAACTTCTTTTCATATAAAAGCATCAAGAACAAATATGACCAGTCGGTCTGCAGACCTCTTGTAATTCTACATCATAAGCTTTACAATTTTCCGTTTTTGTTGAAACTTTCGACATTTGTCATGTCCATCATTATTAATATAATGACCCGTCATCTGAGGAAGGCATAAACTGTCGAAATGTTGGTTAAAAATTCAGACATTTTAAAGTCTTGACTACCATCATTCAAAACAAGAAATGATAAAATGCGATTAAACATGAGGTTCAAGTACTTACTTTGCCAGCATAGTGGATCATAGAGAAGTCCGCCTCAGCTCTGAAGTCGGGCTTTTCAAACTTGGGATGTGTGGAATGTTGTGCAATAAGCTTGTCCACAAATGTCTTATCAGTTGCCTTCGGGAACCAACATTCTTCATCCAACAACGCCAAAATACCCATTGGCTGAAATATACAGGAAAAAACCATCTAGTACGTAAAAGTAACTCATGATTCTGCAGATATAAGAATAATATTCACAAGTTTTTTCATTTTTCAGTTTCTCCCAAATGTAGCAAGTGCAAATTGTTTACAACCAAAACAAGGCAGTAAATTAAATTAAAACTCACTGTGAACAGTCACTTGTATCTTACTCAAAAGTGACATAAATGGGTAGTTTTGTTTTGTAGGGTTTTAAGTCATAATGACTATAAGCTTCCCCTTCAAGAAGCATAACAAAGAAAGAATTGGAAAATAAACCAATAAATATATGTGAGCAAAATGTTGTGATTTAAATTCAAATTAAATTAAATTTTCCTAACACAAAAACTTATAAATTATGCACAATAAAATCACAACAATTGGTGTGTATTCAACCATTTAGAAGAAAACACTTCTATCATGATAATATATCACATGCACAATGTTTGTTATATTACCCCATCAAGATAGCAACACAATCATTTATGAAATCTTTTAATTTCAGTGGTTTCACTTCACACAAACACAAGTGCGCACATAGCGACATTTATATATTATCTAAGGTAGACTGAGCTGATAAAATAAACCTTGTATATATACATCCTGAACAGGTGAGTTGAGTGTGCAAAGAAATCAATCCCAGCATTCTGTAAGGTCTTTACAATTCTATCTTGTTTTAATATGCTCACAAGTAACACTGACAAATACTGACATACAGTGACTTTCCATTTTTACAGCTGTCAATCTGCATAAATTCATCTACCTTCCGCAATCCAGCTTGAAAAGTCTCTTACTTTAACTAACTCATCCAGGCTGTGCTAGCACCAATAGGCAAGGAAAGACATGTGATTCGAAGTAACAAAATTGAAACTCTCAATTTCTGACCTAAGAAATGAAATTTAAACCTGTGCATAGAAACAGCAAACCCTACCTTTTCTAGGAGGTCAATTGTTGGCTGTAAATCTAAGCCAAAGTCGATAAACTTCCACTCTATTCCTTCTCTCTGGTACTCTTCTTGTTCCAGGATAAACATAGTATGGTTGAACAGTTGCTGTAACTTCTCATTTGTGTAGTTGATACAAAGTTGCTCAAACGAATTCATCTGGGAAAACAGAAAAAAACACATTTCATTATGTCTTCACTGACAACTAATCCACAAACTAATCATGGTTTATGCTTTTCATTATTTTCCCCCATATTCATTAATCCTTTTTCATAAATATTCACATGTGTCATTCACATGTTTAGCCTAGGACGAGAGGTTACAAAAAAAATTTCATGAAATCACTTGTAAGTCAGCATCTTAAACTTTGATGATTATTAGTTGGTATAGTATAAATGATTCCATCAAAACTGAACTTTAAGAGTTCAATATCTGTTAAATACTGGACGATCTCTGTGTCATTAATAAGGAGGAAACATTTAGATCAGTTTGTATGATTGTCTCTTGTTGACTCCTTTCAAATATTACTTTTAGAATTTGGCAACACTAAAATAAAACAAGAGGGCCATGATGGCCCTATATCGCTCACCTGTTATCATTGCACTTAAGGACAAGTCTTCAAGGTCAAAAGATCATAATAGAAATCAATGAAAAGAATTATGAGAAAATATAGTTGAAATTTTCTTTAAGTAACTTTAACAAGAGCACCACCAAGCGGGGCAATATATGCCCTAAGGATTACATCAGAGGAGGATAGGAGCAAAATTTTGACTGATGAAGCCCAAAGGACAGGAACAACAAAGGGAAAAAATAAACCTAAGTCCTCAGAAAAAATATCTAAGTCCAAAGGACAGGAACAGCAAAGGGAAGAAATTTAACAAAAAAAGAAAAAAAAATTACAAGGTACAGATATGTCAAAATACACCTAAAAATTGGAGGTACCATCCATGTTGTACCACAAAATAGTGGTCTCAGCTTTTCCCTACAGCCAATGATAAAAAAGTTACTAAATAAGCTATTTATAGTAACATAAAAGGGAAGTAATTAAAAAAAAATTGTAAGTGGACAAAAGAAGGATCTGCCAAATGAAAACAAGAGCACTCAATGCAACGCAAATGCAGAGCAATATACACACAAAACAAAGTCATATGACCTTTGACCACGAGGTGTGACCTTGACCTTGAAGTGAGCCATCCAAAACATGCGCTCTGCATGTCGTTTCGATGAGGTGAACATTTGTGTCAGGTTTCTTTGAAATCCTTTAAGGGGTTCAAGAGTTACAGAGTGGAAGGGAAATTGCTAACCAACAAACAGACAGACAGACACCGAGGCGATAACATAATACGTCCCTTCGGGCATATAAAAAGGAATCGAGATCTTATGGTGATACAAGTTGTGTGCAAGTTTGGTTAAAATCAAATAATAAATGAAGCTGCTATTGTGCAGACAAGGTCAAAATAGCTAATTTTGGCCCTTTCAGGGGCCATAACTCTGGAACCCATTTAGAGATCTGGCCGGTTCAAGAAAGGAACCAAGATCTTATGGGGACACAAGTTTTGTGCAAGTTTGATTAAATTCAAATCATAAATGAAGCTGCTATTGTGCAGACAAGGTCAAAATAGCTAATTCTGGCCCTTTCAGGGGCCATAACTCTGGAATCCATAATGGAATCTCGCCAGTTCAAGGAAGGAACCAAGATCTTGTGGTGATACAAGTTGTGTGCAAGATAAGTTAAAATCAAGTAATAAATGAAGCTGCTATTGTGCAGACAAGGTCAAAATAGCTAATTTTGGCCCTTTCAGGGGCCATAACTCTGGAACCCATTATGGGATCTGGCCGGTTCAAGAAAGAAACCAAGATCTTATGGTGACACAAGTTTTGTGAAAGTTTGATTAAATTCAAATCATAAATGAAGCTGCTATTGTGCAGACAAGGTCAAAATAGCTAATTCTGGCCCTTTCAGGGGCCATCACTCTGGAACCCATAAAGGAATCTGGCCAGTTCAAAAAAGGAACCAAGATCTTATGGTGATACAAGTTATGTGCAAATCTGGTTAAAATCAAATCATAAATGAAGCTGCTATTGTGCAGACAAGGTCAAAATAGCTAATTTTGGCCCTTTCAGGGGCCATAACTCTGGAACCCATAATGGGATCTGGCTGGTTCAAGAAAGGAACCAAGATCTTATGGTGACACAAGTTTTGTGTAAGTTTGATTAAATTCAAATCATAAATGAAGCTGCTATTGTGCAGACAAGGTCAAAATAGCTAATTTTGGCCCTTTCAGGGGCCATAACTCTGGAACCCATAATGGGATATAGCCAGTTCAAGAAAGGAACCAAGATCTCATGGTGATACTAGTTGTGTGCAAGTTTGGTTAAAATAAAATCATAAATGAAACCACTATCGTGCAGACACAAAATTGTTGACGGACGGACGGACGACGGGTGATCACAAAAGCTCACCTTGTCACTATGTGACAGGTGAGCTAAAAAATTCTAATTATTTATATATATATTAAAAAAAAGCTGCGATGATCCAAAAATGTGCGAAAAAATTACTATAACAACGGGCACATCTTTATCACCTTTCCAGGTAAATATCCTGCATTTTAGTAATAAAGAAACAAAAAGAACTTGAAATTCAACAATAACAAAGAAATCTTGTACAACGAGAGAAAACCATGCTGCTCGTCTTCAATCATGCATGCCAAGCATAGTCTCTGTAAGCTCTTTAATTTAGCAACATGCAACTTTTCAAGTTCCACTTATGTCTAAATCACTTTCACTTCTTCGCTGTGTGTCTAACAGACAAAAAGCCATGTATCTGGCACTTTTTGTTTAGCCAGGAAGATTTTTCAATCAGTCACTGATCCTATTCTTGATATTCCTTCTTTCATAGTTACAGTGAACTAAACACATTAATTCAAATTCAACAATTCCTAATTTGCAAACGCAATTAAACTCAACAAAACATTGGAATTTAAAAGGAAAGAAAATTTGTCACTAGGACTCGAACAGTGCATCTCATTTTTAATTCACAATGTAAATTCATTTACCAGTACATACATCTGGGGATTTTGTCTATTTCCATTACAGTACATGGAAAAAAATGTACTGTAAAGAAAACCTATCAGTTTTCAAAAAGCTATTATCAGGAAACTGTATGTTGCAAATTTCAGACCAAACCCCCAAAAAATCTTGGAGATGAACATTTATTAAGTAGGAATCGAATACAAAGCCAAGCTTTCACTGATTTAATAATGAGATGATTTGTTACAGTCCTGTGTCTCACTCACTCGCATCACAGTGCCGGGATGGAATGGCCAAACCTAACAAAGTCAACACTGAAGTCTTAAGTTTGCTTCTAATCAAAACTTGCTTTCTAGACATAGCGTCAGCACATATTGATGCACTAACTATGACATCGAGACAACCACAATGTGAACATGCACAGGACAAAATAAACGTCTAGGCAACAAAGTCTAAACATTTAAGCTTATACTGCTATACCATATTCTTTTCTTCAAGACGTTATTTTCAAAACTTGTTTTTTCACACTTTTATCTGATTATAATATGACTGGTGTCTGATACCTGCTTCATGCTGTTTTTAACCTGTTTTCCTAGCTCTCCCAATTCAAACATTAATATTCCTTTATGAAACAAATATGGAAGGCAAAGAGACTTCAGTCATAATGTCTTTGAAATGGTTAAACTGTCATAAGCATCATGTTACAAGATAATTATCTCAGAATTGCATTCTGAAATTCTGAACACTGACCAAACTTGTAACAAACAGTCAAGATGTGCATTTCATAATAAAACCTTTAACATTCAAAACTTGTCACTGACACTACGTCCAGGCAACAGCCATTAAAAGTAAATTTTCACTGAAGCATACCTGCCACAGATTACATGAAACAGTCACACGATTAGATTACAATTTTCAATTGACAGATAGTGCTACTGTCATGCAGCATAGAAAAATGTAAAGAGCTACAGTCTACGAAAAATTGTCGGTCAAGGATTTACCTTGCCAGCCGAAGTCTGAAAGAATTATATTATAAAGACAGATGGATTAAACTAATCTAGGTAGCACCTGCTGACATGCAGAGAAAAGAGAATTCTGCAAAGTCAAACTATTTAACATAATTGTACATGGAGAAGTTTGAAATGGACTGGATACATGCTTCAACAATTCCACAGTGGTATGGAGTAAATAAACATGAAAAGTTTTGATCTCAAACAATGAAACTGTATCTATAAACTTCCTGTTATATAATGCTGTAACTAACTCGAAACTCATATAAATAACAACTCTCATTCAAGCAGGGGTCTTTTGCCAGTTAACCAAGGATCATAAACAAACAAGAATGTAAAACTATGCCATGCCAGGAAATGTAACTCTCAGTACTTTAAACAAATTTTCATCCTTAGCTGGTTTAGGTTACTTCCTGGACAGAACAAACTCACAAACATGAAGTCGCTTACATGCAGTAGCAATTAACTTTGAAGTTGGTGAGCAAATTATATAACGTTGATTGGCAGATAACCCCCATATACACAGAAAAGACAAATGTAACCATTTCCTTCCTAACCTTTCACAATATAAATCATCCACTTTTTATACATATGGAGTTTACTACTAATACAACTATTTCAGACAAAAATACCAATTTAGAACTCACCTTGAAGATTTCAAATCCAGCTATATCTAAGATACCAATGAACGAGGCTCCTTGCCTCTTTGTTCTGTCTAGGGATTTGTTGATTCTTATAACAAGCCATTTAAACATACGTTCATAGCACGCCTTGGAAATAGCCTCCACTGCAAACTCAACCTAAAATATCAACCAACTTGTTACAAAATGCCTTTATAGGAATAGATTCCAAGACTTGTTAAGGACTTTTAATTCATTTGCAATATTGTATTTTTCTCATTTAACTGTGGTTTAACAGAATCTTGTCAAGTTAAGGATTTGTTGGAAACTTTAACATCTAATCATTTACACATATTTGAGCCATGCCATGGGAAAACCAACATAGTGGGCTTGCGACCAGCATGGATCCAGACCAGCCTGCGCATCTGCGCAGTCTGGTCAGGATCCATGTTGTTCGCTAACAGTTTCTCTAATTCCAATAGGCTTTGAAAGCGAACAGCATGAATCCTGACCAGACTGCGCAGATGTGCAGGCTGGTCCGGATTCATGCTGGTCGCAAGCTACAATGTTGGTTTTCCCGTGGCGTGGCTTATTTATTATCACTTTGTGCTTATACAAGTTAGAATTTCTCTGAAGCTCTTTTTTTTAAATCTTATTTTCTTATTCTGGTTGCCTGACCAAAACAGAGCTATTTTAGCTTTCATAAGTACAAATTTGATAAACAAGGAATGACAAACATATAAGAACCTTATGTTTGTAAACGCAAGTTTGAAAAAGTTATTACCACCTTTTGCTATAAATATAATTCTTTTTTTTTTTTTGGATAACTCGTATTTTCAAAAAATATTGTTTTCTCATGTATTTGTGTGAAAGGTTTGAACACTGAGTTCAGTTAGCAGGAATATTATAAGTATTAATGAATCCAGAAAGAACTACTGAATCCACTGATCTTCATTACCTCTCTTCATGGCTTTGATGTGCTAGTTTATGTGCAATATTGAAAGAAGTGCTTTTCTAACTATGTCATTAGGTATACTGTCTATTTGGACAGCTGCTGTTTTTTTTTTTTGTTGGGTTTAATGTCACAACGGCACAATTATAAGTCATATAGTAACTTTCCAGCTTTGATGGTGGAGGAAGACCCCAGGTGCCCCTCCGTGCATTATTTCATCACGAGCGGGCACCTGGGTAGAACCACCGACCTTCTGTAAGCTAGCTGGATGGCTTCCTTACATGAAAAATTCAACGCCCCGAGTGTGGCTCGAACCCACATTGGTGAGGGTCAAGTAATTTGAAGTCAGCGACCTTAACCACTCGGCCACGGAAGCCCCCGCTGCTGTTTTTTTCTAACATCAAATCAAACAACTTATCGGACTTTTAATATTGAAGAATTAAATACCATACTTTGGGATATTTTCGTCATGGTTAATTTTTCACCTATTTCGCCACCCATATGAAGTGGCGAAAATATAACGCTCAAAAATATACCCATGTCCAAAATTTGAAACCATATAAACGTTAACACTACAATACCTGCTTATCTACATTGTCTATCGATTGCAAATACCTGACATCGGCTATGAAAGGATAACTGCTTTTGTATTAACTGTATTGTTACAAAAACATGAAACCCGACATTTATCACCTTGACCAATTTTTATTAAACCTATTGAATACGTATAGTTGATAATCGGCAGTTAGAATTTCGATACACTTACTGTACATGGTTGTCACAGTGTGAAAATAAACATGTCTATTCTCATTATTATATTTTCAACCGGAAGAAAAAGAAATCGAAATGACTGTTTTAAATAAGCAATTTGTTTGAAAAGCACCTCATCTGATGCTTGTATGTTTTTAAATTGAGACGGTATGGCAAAAAGAAATTTTAGACGTTCATTGACATCTTAACGAATTTTATTTACTTTTATATTTTAATACAATTTGCAATAATTTTCAGTATGTATATACCAGATAAACCGTAATAAAGGCACATGTACGCAGTTTGTGTTCTTGGATAATCGCAGAAAAGTAACCTCCCTTGGATAGGCCTACTCTTCAAATATGCTGGTAATGTTGTTGGATTTTGATGAAATTTTCGGGCAAATTTTCGCCATTTATGTAAGATGGCAAAAAATACACATGCCAAAATAAAACCACTACATTTTGGGTTAAAAGGGCGAAAATTTGCCAAATATCCCAAAGTACGGTAGTTGTGCTACACCTCAACTGATTTTGAAATTCTGTTAAAAAACTGAGCCTAGAGACAAATGAATTGATGGATACTGTGAAATCATTAATATTCGTGGGGGACTAATTTTTGTGGATTTCGTGGTTGAGTCAATCCACGAAATTTAATCCAAACGAACAAGAAAAATTCCCATTCACTTTATGTTCAAAAGTTGTAATCCACGAATTCATATCCCCATGAAATTTTCGTTTTGACCAAAACCACGAAATTTCATGCGCACAAAATTAAATGATTTCACAGTATATGTTTCTTGCTTACCTAGCAGGGAAAGTTTATGTTTGTCCTATCCATGCCTGAGACAGATATTCCCTAGGTAAAAACCTGGTCTAGAATAGTGTGCTCATTGCATTGTGTTAGCATAAACTATACATATATTGTCAGAAATGACCAAATCTATTTGTAATAGAGACCTATTTTGAATGTGATCACACTGATAGGCAAGAAAAATTATCTTACATGTCTGCCTGTCAATGGTAGCTGTTTTCACCCAACCCTTGTGACAGCCTGGATATAAAACCTTATTTATACTTGGTTTTTCATTCCACTCTTCCCCCTCATGTAGGGAGAGTCCTGTCTTACAGCTGTTATGCCCTTATCAGCAGCAAGCATTACAGTACCAAATACATCTTAAATTTTTACAGTCACTATAGTGTATCCTATGTCTATAGAGCAACACTGCTAAGAAGTCTAAAACTTGTTTCTCTGAGTAAGAAACTGGTGAAAACAAGAGCTGTCACTAATGGTGACAAATGCCCCCGCAGCACCTTGACCTTTGACCTGGTGACCCCAAAGTCAGTAGGGGTGGTGTACTCAATAAGTACTATCAGCATGTGAAGTTTGAAGGTCCTGGGTGAAGTGGTTCACATGTAAAGTGCCTTCATGCAAAAAGTTAACGTTGGCCCCTGTGACCTTGACCTTTGACCTGGTGACCCTAAAGTCATTAGGGGTGGTGTACTCATAAAGTACTATCAGCATGTAAAGTTTGAAGGTTCTGGGTGAAGTGGTTCGCGAGTAAAGTGCCTTCATGCAAAAAGTTAATGTTGGCCCCTGTGACCTTGACCTTTGACCTGCTGACCCCAAAGTCAGTAGGAGTGGTGTACTCAATAAGTACTATCAGCATGTGAAATTTGAAGGTCCTGGGTGCAGTGGTTCGCGAGTCAAGTGCCTTCATGCAAAAAGTTAATGTTGGCCCCTGTGACCTTGACCTTTGACCCCAAAGTCAGTAGGGTGGTGCACTCAATAAGTACTATCAGCAGGTGAAGTTTGAAGGTCCTGGGTGCAGTGGTTCGCAAGTAAAGTGCCTTCATGCAAAAAGTTAACATTGGCCCCTGTGACCTTGACCTTTGACCTGGTGACCCCAGTCAATAGGGGTGGTATACTCAATAAGTACTATCAGCATGTGAAGTTTCAAGGTCCTGGGCGCAGTGGTTCACGAGTAAAGTGCCTTCATGCAAAAAGTTAACGTTGTGACTAACGAACTAACTAACGAATGAACGGACGGACAGTTGAAAACTAATATGCCCCCTTTGGGGGCATAAAAAAATATCTATATTTTAGATAATGTATTTGCTGTTCAGAGTTTCTACTAGGTCTTCTGAAAATTAATTTTTGCTATACCTGTTCCCTGGTTTGAGCTTTGGTGACATAGTCTCTGCCCACCTTGATCCTTGGACGAAGGAATGCTTGGGTAACAGCAGTTACTGGAAGCCCTAACAAGTGACACGCTTTCTGGGCCACTGAAAAAAACAATTTCATAACCCAGGGACGTAAGTAAGAATATAACGAAATATTCATATTTTACTTATCATATGCATAGAAGTAACTACTACACCTGTAAATGTCTTTTAACTGAAGTAAACCTTTTAATTTAAAATGTAAAATGGAATTTTTGGAGAGAAAAAACAACAAAGAGTGAAATGTTGGGTTGTTGTGTGCGTTTGTTTTAGCTTATTTGCACTTTATTGATAAACAGTTCGAAATTTGCATTTACCTTTATCCACTGCTATTTTCTTAACTTGAAAAAATTACATTAAATTACTTTTCATCACCAACATTTTTTTTAACTTACAAATAAAGTTGTTTAACATTGTAACACAATACGATTTTTTTCCTATTAAAAAAGAAGACTGAAACTGTGTAATATTATGCAATAAAATCACTGTTTGTACATTACAATCATTTCGTCATACTGTCCAACATCGTGCCAGCAGGCAAGTATTTGGTGGATGTCTTCAATGATGTAGATAATAATCCTTTATACTGTGTTTGAATCAAATTGATTTATCTCAAACTGTGATATCCTCTTCACTAATATCATCGTCATTCAGATGCGAATATATCACTCATGCTCATCCTCGTAATTCCTCAGCATATGAGCCCAAAACAATGATTTTATTCAACGCTATATCAATGTTTGGGATATATCATTTCCTACAAATTTGCATTTGTCACCCATGCTGGAATAATCAAAGTTACAACTGCGTATGTGTGAGGATTTCATTTTATTTCGATATGTGTCTGATGTGTCGAAATTCATAATGCTGCGAATCACTCCCATATTAATGTAGCTGTACACATTCTTACAAACTTGTGAAACTCAGGTTAGAAGTTTTATATGTGTAGATTCACCTACAGTGAACGAAAATCTATCGCACACTTTCAACTGACAAATATTTTGTATTAAGGTAAGCATACACATACAGAATTAAAATCTGAATATGCCTTTTACCACAACTTTTTCATTAAACTAACCTGTATTGTCAGGAAGTGTGGCCTGGTCAGATTTTCTGTCTTGCTGAAACTTCATGTTTCCCAACAGCAACACTGATGACATTATCCGGAGAAGTGCTACAAAAAAATTATATTCATACTATGATAGTCAGCAAATAAAAAGATTTTTTTTTTCAAATGTACCTACATGGGCTTAGCAAGAGGATCTAGGACATTTTTTTGTTTTTGTTGGGTTAAACATTGCACAGACACAATTATAGGTCATATGACAACTTTCCAGCTTCGAAGGTGGAGGAAGACCCCAGCTGCCCCTACATCATTATTTCATCATGGGCAGGCACTTGAGTTGAAACACTGACCTTCTGTAAGACAGCTGGATGGCTCCTCACATGAAGATTTCAATTCCCCGAGTAAGGCCTGAACTTCCATAGGTGAGGGACAAGTGATTTGAAGTCAGAGACCTTAATAACTCGGCCACAGGGCCCCCCGACCTGTGACTAGTGCGGGTGCGCATGACGCAGCATTCTCCACTTTTACAGTTTTACAATTTCTGTTCTATTAAGATAAATGTTTTATGCTATCTTCTTAATGTTTTTCTGTAACCTGCTTGCACTCAATGTATTTTTGATTCCCATCCCTATTCCAATGACAGTAAATGATCATTTTGAAACTTAAATAGTTGTCATCTTAAAACTTCAAATATTTGCATTAGACAAGACACAAGGATTCTCAACTTAATTTTAAAATCAAATGATTAAACAGATTAACACATTTTTAAGCAGAACACTCGAACATTAATTCATATTCTGCTTAACAGTTCTAGTTTTCCCCCTTTTCATGGCAAGGTATGATTTTGTAACGACATGAATGTTCCGTGTGCAAGGCTTATAAAATCATGTATACCAGATTGTTCTTCAGGCGTAATACCCATGATGTTCATAGCTTCTATAGTTAGTCGGAACTCAGCTGCATCATCAATACCACCTACTGTAATCTGCCCCTTGGTCAGGTATCGGTAATTGTTGATATCCTCTAGCAAGAACTCCTCTGAAAAGGAAACCAGTGAAACTCGGTTAAAAACTGTGAAATTATTATTCTTCATTTTGGGACTTACCACCACAGATTTCATGGTCGACTCAATCAATGAAATTAAATCCCAACAAATAAGTAAAATTCCCATTTATTTTCTGTTTAAAATGAGACTAAGCACAGAGTTCAAGCACTATCCCTGAAAAATTCTTATTGTAAGTTGTATAACATACTTCTCTGTGCAGCCGTGGCCCCATTAAGGAACTGGTAGAAAATGTGGAAACATCTCTCCTGGTCAGCCTGTCGTATAGCTCGAGATTTCTCTAGTAAATCTAGCAAACAGTTAAGGAAACCAACAACAGAGAAGAAACATTTGTCTACACAACCTATTTTCAAAGAGCTGCAGAAGGAACAAACAGTTAAGAAATGTACATGTTAGGCTCTTTTTCTGGTCCTTTGGGATCATGGAGTCCATCAATGTATGTGTAATAGAGTTCCGCTAAAGCCGGTGCTAGGGGACGTAAGTTGTATTGCACATTTCATTACCTCTCATGAACAGACTTTATCAAACCGAGTCTGCTATTATTCTTCTTGGTTGCATTCTTTGCTCCAAAGGTTCTTTTTACAGATTTTTTTAAGTCAAACTGCCACTGTTAAGTTCATACGGCAACAATGGAAAAAGACCCTAGATGCCCATCCTGGCATGGTTACTACCAATCTTTTACAAATTACTGGATGGCTTTCTCACATGAAACTGGTCACACTTTTTTGTTTTGTTTTTTAGCTCACCTGTCACATAGTGACAAGGTGAGCTTTTGTGATCACCCTTCGTCCGTCCGTGCGTCCGTCAACAATTTCTTGTCTCTTTTTGGTTAAAGCAATGGTACTCAGGTGAGCGATATAGGGCCATTATGGCCCTCTTGTTTGTAATTTAATGCACATTGTACTTCTAGTCTAATGTACTAATGACACTGTAATTACACTTTATAGATAAAAACATACTCCCCACACATATAAACATAAATAACTAAGCAGATATCAAACAGACAGCCTGTCACCAGCCCGCCACTGGGAATATCTCAGTCTAAGGATACATGTTTCTATGTTGGCCCCAGATATATATCCAGATGTGTCGAAATTGATTCGGATAAATTTTCCCTGAAATAAAGTAATAAGGAAACATATAGTATCTTATTACACAATTAACTTCCTATCTGACTATATACTGGTATAACTACACACCTGGATCTCAGATACTCAGAATGGTTTCTGAAAGTAACAGTCAACTTCCTCACAGTAGCAGGCAGAGGATAAATACTCTCCACTTGTTTTCTTAATTCAAAACAAACAACCTGCTCTACTTGCCTTCAGCTGTACTGGGAACTAGCGCAGAAAAGAATATAACACATTACTGTTCATATTAACTTTGAAAGAGACACATCATTTTATACACCATATAAAAAGTGACCAATAGTGTTAGGGCCAATTAAATGACAATCGAGTTTCAAACATATTGATATAACACGTGTCAGAATAAAAGTTTTGACCAGCTTTTGGACATATACAGTCATCATAACACAAGTTGGTTGAAAAACGAAAACTTACGAATCTTGAGGAGTTGTCATTCTTGATAGTCTTAGCATTTCCGAAAGCTTCCAAGATTGGATTGGCCTGTAGCAGTTGATTCTCAAGTTCTCCCTGTAAAATTTACACATAAAACAGTGAATATCACTCTACACAAGATGAACGCATACATCATGCTTACAAAACACACATGCCAACACCACAAGGGTTACAACAACTAATAATCTAATTTAAATATCTGTGAAATTACTGGGTGACATATTTAATAATATAACAAAATAAATACTTTTTAACCAACACATGGATGGAATCAAGATTTTATTAATACAAGAAAGACTGTTACTTCTTATTTTTACCAATCTGCCGTTTCGAAAAAAAAAAGACGACATCTTTCACCCAAACTAGGAAAGTGAGGTGCATAGAAATATCATAAAAACATATTCAATATAAAATATATAAAAATTAATAAGCAAACATGTAAAACACAACACTGATAAGTAAAAATGAAAGCTCTATAAAAATGATCCCTGAAAAAAATTACCAAAAAATTCTGACACGAATAATTATTTACATTCAGTATGTTTAATATTGCAAAATAATTTTCATCTGCAGTTGCATTCATTCTGTGTAGTAAGTTTTCAGACAACCTAAATCTGGCACTAGATTCTAATTTTCTCTAAAAAGACGGTATAAAAACATGAGAGCTTTCATTCATAGCTACCTCAGTGTTGTGGAAACAATGTGCAAAATATCGTTCTAGTGCAAGGTAATGATTATTTCATCGACATCCTAACAGATGAATTTTTTTGGTCCACATTCCTGTCTATATTGTACGATCTACAGGATATGACTATTACCTGTTTCAAATCCAGAAAGGAAAAAAATTTGCTACGCCTTTGTTCAACATTTTCTACAAATTTTACAGAATCAACACTTTTTCTACAAGACAGTGTTTTTATCACATTGAGAATGCATCGAAGCAATAATAAAAAAATTTGATGACATATATAAACTGCTATCCCTACATAGCTTTTCTGAAAACTCTGAAGTGTAAGTTCAATTATAATTTGACACTAATCTGAATTCACAATTTCCACTGACCATGAAATCACAACATACTTTAGGCATATATGACACGACAGTCTCTACTTTAAGATACTCCCTTACCTTTATTCCCTCTCCCTCCCCACAAAAAAAAAAAATGCTCTTGGAAAATGCTGTTTTCTTCACTTTTCACAACGTGAGCTATGTCAGTAATCTGGTCAAATTTGAATTTCTCACATTTTTCATGCTTAAAGCATTATGTATCAAAGAAACTCATTTCCCTGCAACAGTATAGAACAAAAACTTGAAAATGTAATTGTAACAAAAACACTGTCAAGATTGTTCAAGTAGCTTGTTTTTCTCTGTTTATACTTACGAGGTTGATGTCTCTGTGCTACAATACGCAACAACGGTGAAATTTCCCCATAGCAAGGAAAGAAAAGGAGAGCCTGATTAGACAATGTACATGCTTGGGCCACAATGTATCGCCAGACAACAATGTTTGAAATATTCATAACAATTTTATCTGCTACTACAAATTCCAAGGACGACCCGAAATGAGAATTTGTATATTGTGTGCGATTATGTATTTTTTGTATGCTTTCTCGCCACTTTTCAGTCCTTTATGATGTTCATTTGAGCATGTGACTTTTCTACTAGACACAGAATGCCAAAGTTACATATCAATACTAAGGATTTTTATAATGGGTCCACTCCATAAAAAAAGATGGTCACTTTTCAGCCTGTCTCAGACTGTGGTGCTGGTCATCAGGTTGCACTCTGCAGTTTGAAAAGCTTGAGGTATATTTTCAAGTTTTCTTACACATTTGTCTAAATGCATGTTCAATACTTTATATGCAGAAGTAACAAATAAATGCACCGGATTCCAGAAATATTATCCAATGGCACTTGTAAATATTAAGTTCAAATATCAGTAAATATTAACTTTCAGCACTGAATGAACTAAACCCTTTAATCCGTAAAACACCTAAAAAAATTCTGCAGTTTCCTTAAAGACATTTCCAACATCAAGTGGGCTACTTAAGCGAAATATTTAATAAAAATGTGTGTTTACTATCTGACAACAACATACACAACTATTTCAAACACTGTTAGTCTGGGAGACAACAAAATTATCACATGCAAGTCTTATTTTCTCCTTACAGTATTTTAAAGAATATTTAATTCTACTACATATCTTGAAATTTTCTACAGCGCTATAGTATTAATGCCTTTTAGTTTTCTACTATTTCTGGTACTAATTATTGGATGGTAAATATTTCTAGTAATTTTTTTCCAATTTAATTAACATAACAAAAAAAAAATACATCTGTTATTATTCAATTTTTGAATTTACATATTTTACATAAAATATTTCTGATGTGATTTAAATGCAGAGAAATGCATCCAGGTATTATTATTTCTATTCAAAAAATATTTAAGTGCAGAGACATGTATCCAACTTCTATTTTATGTGATTAATTAATTACATAACCTCTGCAATAGAAGTTTAGTCATCAGTTCACTGGGTGCTCAAAAAGCCAAATTTATGCATTTATTCTTATAATTAATTAATAGGAAAAGTTAATTTGCAAATGGTAAAAGATATAATGTATATTAAGGTGACAAGCAGACAATTTATGCAGTGCTGTTTGTAAAATTGCTTTAATGGGTGAAAGAAATGCGTATTAAATTCCATAGCTTTATAAGCATTTTTTGACAAAATATTGTGAAATGCAGTTGAATTTGTCATTAAGTATATTTCAATAAAATTTTACAACTGAAGTATATAAAGTTTTAACAAAACCCTAAGCAACAATTGACTGTTTGACTGTCCTACAGTTCTTGATAAGCTACAGGAAACTTTCATGTAAAGCTCATTTCAGTGCATGAGAAATGCGCAATATGCCTCAATTATTTCAGACATCAAAAATAATTATGGATGCTATTTCTCTGCTTAAAAAATATTAAAAACACACAAAAATTCGTTCAAAGAATTATGATGAATGAAGGAATGATGCGGCTAATGAAAGCTATTTGCAAGCATCACTTACTATATAATATACACAATGCCTCTATGACGTAAATACAAAAATGCACTATAAGATCTTGTAGCCAGCAGCATGCACTTATATTAGTTAAGGATACCTTTTAGTTTTTGTTTGATAAGTCTGTCTGATCAAGTTTTAAAACTATATATACAAGTAAATTTGAGTTTTCATAGACAAAACCTGGTTCTTTTAATAATTACCTCATAAACATTTTAATTAAGACTTCAAAATACCTTTAAATATCAGGAAACAACTCAGTTTTGAAAATTTATTGTTCTCCAATTCGATACACCCCTTTTAATGATTTTTTTTAAGAAACGTTAAAATTCAGGGCTTCACGTACAGTATTTATCCAGAAGACTGTATGCTCTATAGTGGAACAAAGGCTATAACTTGGTAAGACTTAAGTTACAGTTTATTACAAATTTAAATTTTATTTCAGCAAATGATAAAAACTTGCATGCAAAACTTCAGTCAAACAAGGGCAATTATCTGAATAAATTCCAACCAAGAGTTCTCAGACTTGGGTACACAAGTACACTTGATAAGAAGGATGTTTTGTGTGAAGTTTCAATCCAATAAATGTAGCTGTTACAGAGAAAAGTAAAGATTGTTGCACCCAAAATTCCAGATTCTCTTAGATCAAGGGCCATAATTTAGTGGAGCCAAAAAATGGCAAAATGATAGAAAGAAAAAAGACCCATATGACAACTGGCAATTTGTTTCACAACATACCCTTCACATGCAATTTCTGCATCATCCAGTTGTTACAATTTACAGCTATTAAAGAAATTAAATAACATAATGGGAATATGTATCACATGGAAATTACTGACTACCAATACCAGTCTACTACCTTACGAAATATATCAAGGAAATTTTTAAAATGCATTATTTTTTAAGAATATACACTTTATATATGTATAAAAGGAAAAAGATATTTCAACCTCTTATCAGACCATTTTCTTATAAAACCAATATTAAAGGTATCCTTTCACTTCAATAATAGAAAACTATGGCTGAAAAATAAATACAAGACAGAAACACTGTATCTAAACAGATTATAGCCTATAATAACACAGTACAACTAAATTAAACCTGGAATAATATATCATTCTACAAGAAAAACTCCTATCCTTTGTGGAGAGATTCACAATAATAAAGAAAACAAGACTTTTCAAACAGTGCTATTAACTAACACCTACATTTGGTTAAAAGTAGACTGGGTATGTTAAAAACACAAAAAAAGAACTTTGTGGTAAACTGATAAGGTAGGTATTTGTAACAGGGGATTTCGTGAAAAGAATAATTTTTCTTTTATAAATATATAACAAACAATCAAAAAAGAGATATAGTTTGTATAGTCGTGCATTAATGATTTCTGTCATGCATTTTTATCAACTGTCTGTACTCACAAAAGAAAATGTGTTCTGCTAAAAACAAGATTGGTTCACAACATTAGGTATATATATATATTCTAACTATCACACATAATGTATCAAGCAACACATCAAATAAAGCCAAACATTATTTGCAATAAAATCATTTTAGCCATAACAGTGACAGACCCCATCTAAACTTGGATCAGTTGTAACGAGCAACAAACTGTGCTGCAACTGAACTAAGTTATGCATTCACTGCAACCATCAGGCGATGAACTCTACTTTAATGGCAAGAAGTGGTTCCATTCTTGACCATTCAATGCACCTTTCTGACAATGAAACTCACTATGCCTGTAATAATACAGTTCAAATCTGACTTGTTCACCAGTAACAACAGTTCCAGTTTAAATGAGGTCTTGTGCTGAACATGCAGTTTTTCTGCTTAGTATAATATCATGCTATCTTCAATTTTATTTGTCACGCTAAACCGAATCAATCACAAAAACATACATTTTTCTCACTATTTGTTTTTCTTGTATATATATTGAAGCAACTTTAAAGCATGAAAACTGTCACAAATTACAGTTGTTTGCAAATTTGATCGAGGAATGAATGATGACACAAAATGAAGCTCAACTAAATGATACGTTATGGGTCTAAGGCCATTTTTCACCCTTACTTCTGTTATAACAAATGTGGGGCAGTTAGCCTTATTAGTGATCATGGATTCTGCAGCAGCTCAATCTTGTTCCCAACAAATAAATGACAACTTTGCGATATGAATCAAAAGGTTACGGGACAAATGATTTAAGGCAACTGTCTTCTATCAAATGGTCAAGAAAACAATTTTCCTCCTTCAAAAAATAAACTAAAAGCCTCATGTCTTTTTAGTCTTTGGCTAATATACTGAGCTAACATTGCAACCTTCAGGAGAACTGTAAACTATAAAGCTGACATCAATCTGTCAACCTTAAGGTAAAATTGTTAAGATAAACACTTAAAAGATGTTAGTTTCATAATTATATATCATTTCTAGATGTTATCACTACTTTTATAAGAAAAGAAGATTTTATAACTTTCAACTGAAGAAATTAAACTGATGGCAAGACTGCTGTGAATTTCATTCCATGTGGATAAAGTCCAAGGACTGACCACAGTTTTCACATGCTCTTACTTACTAGCTTAGGAGCTGAAGTAGACTAGAAAGCAATCATAATGTGCTTTAAAAAATTTATTATGATTTTTACCCTTGTCACTCATATGACTTCAAAAGGAGTCGATTGATGCTAAAATGAAAGGGGTATAAATTCTGAGGTTCTATACAGAGCAAGAGAACTGCTCAACTTCGGGGCTAGAGAAGTTTGAGTATATAGTTACTATGTGAGATGGAATTTCAGGTGTTTCAGATTTATATGGGCTTTTAGTGTTGGTGTTAATGGGAAATGTGTATAATGGTAATCTATAACTGCCATCTTACTTTTGAAAATTTGTCATCCTTCAAAGAACAAAAATCCAAGTAAATGTATAATTATAACCCCCAAAATATCAAAGTTATTCAATTCTATTTCGTTATGGAAACTTTGGTTTAAAAAGTTACAATATTATTATTAAAGAAATATGTGTCTGAACAAATCTTTTTCCTAATCAAATATGTAGTAATTTACAGTTATCCTTAATCCTGATGAATATGCAAGACAAAACAAACATTTCGCATGTTGAGAAGATACTTGCTGAATTCTTACTTTAATAGTATTAATGTCAGTTTGATCTAGACAAACTGAAAGCCAAAGAGTGCATCATAGACTTGATAACATCTATGAATTTCTAAATCAAACTGTCTCCATCCAAGTTCGCCACAAAATGTGTTTGTCTTGAAATTCACCACATTAATAAAATTCTAGATATATAACGAAAGCATGGTTAATGGAAACAGCCACACGAAAAAAAGCTTCCACAACTCTGAATCACGAACAAAGACATCCACACGGAAAGTACGAAAACTTGTGTCGTACGTACCATGATATGACTTCTTTCGTCAATTCCCTAGAACATTTACACAAAAGTACAAACGACTTCAAACTAGTAAGTTTAAGGCCTTTTATTGCTTTTGGTATGTAGGAATTAGATTTAACTGCAGTGCTGGAGAAACAGTTTGTAACAAGTTTTCTTTCTGTTACTTTCTTGTACATAAAATGAAGTCCTAGTTCAATATTCTGGCATTAGTTTGAAAGTAATGGGTCACAATTGCAAATAATTTATGTACAAAATCTGAAGCAAAGATTGGTAAAAAAAAAATGGGTATTATTCATGCACATCAAAAAGGGTTGTTTCATGAATTCCGATATAAATGTAGTTTAGCCATTTTCTACCCAAGGCTCAAAAAATATGGGGATAGATTCATAATAACATACTTTCAAGTGACCTAGTCTATGAAGCAAAATCTAGACTGGACTACCTTACCAACATCCAGTCAGTACAAAAAAATATCTAGCTCTTCAAATCTACATTGATTTTCTAAAAATTTGGAAATTTTACCAAATAAAAACAAATCTCTAGCAAAGTTATTCTATTGCTGAAGCAAAACTTCTAGTTGGCAAAGAGCTTGTACAAGTGAAATCTACTGAAAATATTCACTAAAAAAATTGAACCCCGTATCCTTAAACACGCTGCAGTCGCTATTTCACACATACAAATAATATAAAAAATAATAGTCACAAAACAAGACCAGCAGCCAGAGCGAATATCTAGTGAGCTGATGATGATGACAATGATATTTCTGTGACTAATATTTACACCAGTCCAAAATACATACCTGAACGTGGACATTAGAGACAGAGGTGCGTTGTTGTGTGCGTGATGAAGCTGCAACATAAGCGAGATATTGGATGACTTTCTTGGTATTCTCTGTCTTACCAGCACCTGATTCACCTCTGAAATAGAAATGTTACTTAGTGTTACTATGTGTTACTACTAAGCATTCATTTAAACGCAATCAAGGATTTAAATAGGAAATAACAATATCACATGTATATATCACTCTTGAGGATATAATTATTATGCTTAATACAATGACAAACTATCCTGCTATGCATCTAATTTTGAAATCTATTTGAACCCTTAAAGATGTGGCTGAAAAATGTTTCTTGATTTTCCAGATATCTCTTACATAGAAGGGCTTCTCAACTACTAGCTCCTAAACTAGATGCCTATTGTAATGGAAGTTTGACAACAGCTGGTAAGTGACCTGCCAGATGAAACAGAAAAGCATCGTAGTTGTGCATTGAATGTAGAGGTTTTCAATTAAATATTCATTGGTGATGATTTGATGAAACTATAAGAACAGATCCCCAACAGAAGAACTTAGACTAGGCGGCAAATAAAACTGACCATTTTTCTTACCAATCTTGAATCTAAGAACAGCTGTCTTTAGCTGTCAACAGTCATCAGAGCGCACAGCCAACAAGTGTATCATGAATTTATTCAATCTGTCATGCATTCCAATTATGAAATATGCAGTAGATTGCTGCAGCTCAAAACAAAAACAACAGAGATGTGCTTATTATATTTTCGAGTTTTCATATAGTTGTTGCCTTCTATGCCATAATTTTTGTTTTGTTTCTGATGGGTTAAACATTATTTAGGTCATATGGTGACTTTTGTTGGGGAGGAAGAATGCTTGGTGCTCCTTCATGCATTATTTTAAGTACAGGCTGGCACCTGAGTAGAAATACTTACATGATATAAGACGGAATGAATTCTCACACAAAAGAATTCTACACTCCAAGGAAGATTTTGAACCCAGAACAGTGAGGAGCAATGGATTCAAAGTAAAGTGACCATAACCATCTGGCCATAGAGGTCTCCTGACATAATTTATAATACAATTCAGATACTGAGATTACCTTTCATAGTCAAATGCTTTCCGTGACCCTGGAAAGAACTACTCTGTTATGCTGGTGTTTTGGGTTTTTTTTAAATTTAAGCTTAAAGCAAAAGTTGATAATTAATCAGCTGGCATATCTAATTTGCTCAGTGTAGGTCTAATTAAATAACAGCAATACTGGCTGTATCAGAACATGATCTTCATATACAAAGTGGCAAGAAACAAGGTAGGATGCTTGCATGCTGGGATAATGAGATCATTATTAACTGTTCCTATCATGTTTAATCACATTCCCTATGTTCCTAGATTTGCAAATATTTCTCAAAGGAAGATAACAGATAAAAAAAAAATGGACAGAAAATGATACACTTGTTATAACTAGAAAATGCTTTTGTAAAAAAGCGCATGTCTCCCCCAATGCAAAGTCCTATAGGCACGAAGTCAATAGGGGTCAGGAGCGAAAGTCAAAGAGACACTGACGGTTGGCTGCAATAGGGATCATCTACTTGGCATGTCCAGTCATCCTGCTAAATTTCAACACTAGTGGCCTAGTGGTTCTCAAGTCACTGTTCAGGTTCCTGTGACCTTGACCTTTGATCAAGTGACCACAAAATAAATAGGGGTCATCTACTCTGCATGTCCAATCATCCTATTAAGTTTCAACATTGTAGGTCAAGTGGTTCTCAAGTTATTTCCAAAAAATGATTTTACATGAACAGGCCATTGTGACCTTGACCTTTATTAGACTGACTCCAAAATCAATAGGGGTCATCTACTCTGCATGTTCAATCATCCTATGAAGTTTCAACATTCTGGGTCAAATGGTTCTCAAGTTATTGATCGGAACTGGTTATCAATGTTCAGGCCCCTGTGACCTTGACCTTTGACGGAGTGACCCCAAAAACAATAAGGGTCATTTACTCTGCATGAACAATCATCCTATGAAGTTTCAACATTCTGGGTCGTGAGGTTCTCAAGTTATTGATTGGAAATGGTTTTCCATGTTCAGGCCCCTGTGGCCTTGACCTTTAACAGAGTGACCCTAAAATCGTTGGGGTTCATCTACTCTGCATGACCAATAATCCTACGAAGTTTCATCATTCTGGGTCAAGTGGTTCTCAAGTTACTGACCGGAAATGGTTTTCAATGTTCGGGCCCCTGTGACCTTGACCTTTCACAGAGTGACCCCAAAATCGTTAGGGGTCATCTACTCTTTATGATCAATCATCCTATTAAGTTTCAACATTCTGGGTCAAGTGGTTCTCAAGTTACTGACCGGAAATGGTTTTCAATGTTCAGGCCCCTGTGACCTTGACCTTTAATGGAGTGACCCCAAAATCGATAGGGGTCATCTACTTTGCATGTACAATCATCCTATGAAGTTTCAACATTCTGGGTCAAGTGGTTCTCTAGTTATTGATCAGAAATGGTTTTCAATGTTCAGGCCCCTGTGACCTTGACCTTTGACGGAGTGACCCCAAAAACAATAGGGGTCGTCTACTCTTTATGACCAATCATCCTATGAAGTTTCAACATTCTGGGTCAGGTGGTTCTCTAGTTATTGATTGAAAATGGTTTTCAATGTTCAGGCCCCTGTGACCTTGACCTTTGACGGAGTGACCCCAAAATCAATAGGGGTCATCTACTCTTCATGACCAATCATCCTATGAAGTTTCAACATTCTGGGTCAAGTGGTTCTCTAGTTATTGATCGGAAATGGTTTTCAATGTTCAGGCCCCTGTGACCTTGACCTTTGACGAAGTGACCCCAAAATCAATAGGGGTCATCTACTCTTCATGACCAATCATCCTATGAAGTTTCAACATTGTAGGTCAAGTGGTTCTCAAGTTATTTCCAAAAAATGATTTTACATGAACAGGCCATTGTGACCTTGACCTTTATTAGACTGACTCCAAAATCAATAGGGGTCATCTACTCTGCATGTTCAATCATCCTATGAAGTTTCAACATTCTGGGTCAAATGGTTCTCAAGTTATTGATCGAAACTGGTTATCAATGTTCAGGCCCCTGTGACCTTGACCTTTGACGGAGTGACCCCAAAAACAATAAGGGTCATTTACTCTGCATGAACAATCATCCTATGAAGTTTCAACATTCTGGGTCGTGAGGTTCTCAAGTTATTGATTGGAAATGGTTTTCCATGTTCAGGCCCCTGTGGCCTTGACCTTTAACAGAGTGACCCTAAAATCGTTGGGGTTCATCTACTCTGCATGACCAATAATCCTACGAAGTTTCATCATTCTGGGTCAAGTGGTTCTCAAGTTACTGACCGGAAATGGTTTTCAATGTTCGGGCCCCTGTGACCTTGACCTTTCACAGAGTGACCCCAAAATTGTTAGGGGTCATCTACTCTTTATGATCAATCATCCTATTAAGTTTCAACATTCTGGGTCAAGTGGTTCTCAAGTTACTGACCGGAAATGGTTTTCAATGTTCAGGCCCCTGTGACCTTGACCTTTAATGGAGTGACCCCAAAATCGATAGTGGTCATCTACTTTGCATGTACAATCATCCTATGAAGTTTCAACATTCTGGGTCAAGTGGTTCTCTAGTTATTGATCAGAAATGGTTTTCAATGTTCAGGCCCCTGTGACCTTGACCTTTGACGGAGTGACCCCAAAAACAATAGGGGTCGTCTACTCTTTATGACCAATCATCCTATGAAGTTTCAACATTCTGGGTCAGATGGTTCTCTAGTTATTGATTGAAAATGGTTTTCAATGTTCAGGCCCCTGTGACCTTGACATTTGACGGAGTGACCCCAAAATCAATAGGGGTCATCTACTCTTCATGACCAATCATCCTATGAAGTTTCAACATTCTGGGTCAAGTGGTTCTCTAGTTATTGATCGGAAATGGTTTTCAATGTTCAGGCCCCTGTGACCTTGACCTTTGATGGAGTGACCCCAAAAACAATAGGGGTCGTCTACTCCAGCAGCCCTACAACCCTATGAAGTTTGAAGGTTCTAGGTCAAATGGTTCTCCAGTTATTGCTCGGAAATGAAGTGTGACGTACGGACGGACGGACAGGGCAAAAACAATATGTCTCCTGGGGGAGACATAAATACATACGTTACTAGACCTGTGTGTGCTATTTTAAGATTTTGCTTCTAATTTCTTCCAATATTTTCTTATTTTTGACATCATTTAATTTCAGAGAAGCCAAATTTTGTAGTTTTGGTGTATTCCTTATATCACATTTTATAAGACAAGACAATTTAGAAGTAAGTTATCAAACAAACTGCTCATTAGTATGTTCTCTGGAATATCATAAATTCTAATCTCAAATATTATAAAACATCATACCTATCATAGTTTTCATGCAATTCTATGAATAACAAAAAGTAAAGAAATTTCTTAAACACAATGTTAAGGTGAGGAACTGAAACTTCAGTGAAATCAACTTCAAAGGTAATTGACGACAATTTTTGGTTCAATTAGCTAATCTCTTGTGCTATTTGGGGGTGTTTTGGTTTCAGTCCTTAATGCAGCTTGCAGGTTTCAACCAACCAATAAAGCTGAAATTGCAAGCATAAGGTAAGGATTGCTGATAGTGTGTTCATTAATAATCTCTTCTCCATGAAACAAGATTTATCTGAGGAAACAGGTTCTTCACAGCATTTTGCAGTAATAGCAATATGATTGTTTTTAAATACATCTATAATATAGATTCTGAAGTGAATACAAGAGATCACAGAGTGATCTTGGCGCCCACCAATGTGCCATTTTTGAGTGTTCCAAATTTCAAGACTTACTGACTAGCTCAAGGTCAAATTTCATTTCCGTACACAACACAAATCTATGCAAGTGGTCCAAATTTGAAGGCTGTAGCTTGAGAAATGTAAAAGTAGGTCACTAGGTCAAAATCAAGGTCAAATTTTACTTCGGAATACAAAACTACGCATGTGGTCCAAATTTGAAGCCTGTACCTTCAAAAATGTGAAAGTAGGTCACTAGGTCAATGTAAAGGTCAAAGTTTGTTTCGGTACACAAAACTATGCATGTGGTCCAAATCTGAAGGCTGTAGCTTGAGAAATGTAAAAGTAGGTCACAAGGTCAAAATCAAGGTCAAATTTTATTTCGGAATACAAAACTATGCATGTGGTCCAAATTTGAAGCCTGTACCTTAAAAATGTGAAAGTAGGTCACTAGGTCAATGTAAAGGTCAAAGGTCATTTCAGTACACAAAACTATGCAAGTGGTCCAAATTTGAAGCCTGTACCTTCAAAAATGTGAAAGTAGGTCACTAGGTCAAAATCAAGGTCAAATTTTATTTCAGAATACAAAACTATGCATGTGGTCCAAATTTGAAGCCTGTACCTTCAAAAATGTGAAAGTAGGTCACTAGGTCAATGTCAAGGTCAAAGTTTTTTCCGGTACACAAAACTATGCATGTAGTCCAAATTTGAAGGCTGTAGCTTGAGAAATGTGAAAGTAGGTCACTAGGTCAAAATCAATGTCAAATTCATTTTGAAACAGGAAACTATGCATATGGTCCAAATTTGATGCCTGTACCTTCAAAAATGTGAAAGTAGGTCACTAGGTCAAAATAAAGGTCAAAGTTTTTTCCAGTGCACAAAATTATGCATGTGGTCCAAATTTGAAGGCTGTAGCTACAGAAATGTGAAAGTAGGTCACTAGGTCAAAATCAAGGTCAACTCATGTCAAGGTTCATCTTGCCACTCAAAAATATACATGTGGTCCAAGTTTGAATGTTGTAGTTACTGACAAGAACATTTTAAAAGCTTTTCCCTATATAAGCCTATATGAACCATGTGACCCCTGGGGCGGGGCCATATTTAACCCTAGGAGGATAATTTGAACAAACTTGGTAGAGAACCACTAGATGATGCTACATTACAAGTATCAAAGCCCTAGGCTTTGTGGTTTGGACAAGAAGATTTTCAAAGTTTTTCCCTATATAAGTCTATGTAAACCATACGACCCCCAGGGCGGGGCCATATTTGACCCTAGGGGTATAATTTGAACAATCTTAGTTGAAGACCACTAGATGATGTCACATACAAAATATCAAAGCCCTAGGCCCTGTGGTTTTGGACAAGAGGTTATTCAAAGTTTTTCCCTATATAAGTCTATATAAACCATGTGACCCCCAGGGCGGGGCCATATTTGACCCCAGAGAAATAATTTGAATCATCTTGGTAGAGGACCACTAGATGATGCTTCATACCAAATATCAAAGCCCTAGGCTCTGTGGTTTTGGACAAGAAGGTTTTCAAAGTTTTTCCCTATATAAATCTATATAAATTATAGAAATAAACAAAGGGCCATAACTCACTCATAAATTGTTGAACCAGTCTGATTTTCAGGGGGACACAACTAGGGTACCAATACATCATTCTGACAAAGTTTGGTCAAAATCCCCCCAGTAGTTTCTGAGGAGATGCGATAACGAGAAATTGTTAACGGACGGACGGACGGACGGACTGACGGACGGACGGAATGACGGACCGACGGACCACGGACGCAGAGTGATTTTAATAGCCCACCATCATCATGATGGTGGGCTAATAAAACATTTATAACTGGCACAGATTAACCATAAGCAAAATCCTGTAACTGAAGGTCTCCCACCATAAGGAATTTCATTCATAAAAAAAGTTTTCTTTTGAATCAAAAGCAGACAACAGATGCACAGAAAGTGGAAATTATTTGTGTACATGCAAGCCACCTGTAGACTTGGAGGTGAGACTCCATTACACTACATGTTGAGAGAATATTACTGTACAGATGCCAGGATATTGTCTTTCAACAGTTTCAATCATGTCAGCTTACATACTACTGTCTCAGGTATGTTATACTGTACCAAATATATTACTTTATGACTTTCTCATCAAATATTTCTATCTCACCCAATTCTGCAAATACCTCATTTTATATACTTCCTGTATATACTGTAATAAATGATATACAGCCGCATATACAGGGCTACTTTCCCTCAATCTACAGCGATTTTTTTTTTGGCATTTTTGGAAAGCGTCCGCGTCCGGACGATTTGGGAAAAATAGCCTCGTTTTCATCCTAATTGGGAATTTTGTGTAACATACAAAATTACAATAACCCCTTTCCTGGATCTAATTGAGTTACACTAGAGCTAGTGTTCTGATCATCACAACATGATACAGTGGCCTGACTCTGAGATAACGATGGTTGTTCTTAAGGCACACACTCTGGCACAAATTAAACCGGAGTTACACAAGAGTTCTCCTGACTTTGACATGAAAACGACACCGATGTCGACGATTCAACAGATGTTTACTCAGTCAGAACAGGCTGTGAGTTTGCCCGTGAGAATCTGAACTCCACAAGGCTTTTGCAGCCAGCAAGCTTAGATTTTGTTAGCCTTTGAACATTATATTTGCTGTTGTGACTCATTGTTCGCACAGTTTGTCACTGGTTCTACAGAAAAAGATCGTGGAAACCGGTTACCGAAAACAATGCATGGTGCGATTGATTAAATTCGCGCTTGTAATGACAGAGAACATGTTCTAAATTTTAATTGAGTATTTGCTCTTTGGTCAAAATTAGCAAACACTCGATTAAAATTCGGAACATATTTTCTATAATTGGCGAATTTTACGATGTCTGGACAGCAGCCGTTTCAAAAATGTTTGTAGGCCTTTTTTGGGAATAATTTGGTCTGAAATTGGGAAAAATGGTCATTATTTTCAATTGGGAAAGGGTCCGTTTTACGGACCCTATTAAAGAAGGAACAAAATCGCTGATCTACTCCCCACCCCCACTCCTTAAGAATTGCATTCAGTACCTACCTGGTGTCTCATTAATGTTTATCAATGAACTGAAGAAAAACTAATCGATGATTATCATTTATTTCTAGGCAAAGAATTGAGAAATACTTTCATTTGATCTTTTTATTTTCACATTTATCATGTATAATACTCTTGACAGATAGAAGCAACAGGCCTGCTGTACATATCTAATTCATCCTTGGGATACATGTAATCAGTTCAGCCCAGGCAAAAATCTATTTCTGATTGCCAATCAATTAAGCAGTAGGAGCAAAATTACATTATGGACAGAACTCAACATTTCTTAAAGTTCTGTTAAAAATATATAAAAACCACAAATGAAAGGGAAACCCAGGGCTTAAATATGACAGTTCAAATGATAAAGACAACAGAGACCTTAATTATAAAGCATTAATAGGGCTAATTGTTATTCTGATGATCCTGGTTCTACTTGAAAACGGTGAATGAAAAAACTAAATTCCTAAAAATGTTAATTCTGCCAGCAGCAACATAGAATACTAAATTATGACAAACCCTTTGATAACAAGCTGTTACTAATTAATACAGATGACAACTGCAGGTTTCCTGTATTACTCACTAGAATACAATAATGTAAAACCTGGTAACCAAATATGACCTGTCATTTGTTGTCTCATGAAAGTCTTTTACAAGAAAGGCAAAATGAAGGGATTACCAAGACAACATACCATTGTAATTCATAGAATGCAAAACATCTTAAGGGAAGTCATGGTTTAATGGTTAAAGTCTCAGCCACTCAACTCGGAGATCGTTTGTTTCTAACCTTCTCATATATATCACAAGTACTGGTTATTCCAGGAAGTGGACTCAGTGATTCAAATAAGCTTAAAGCTTTCAACACAAACCAGCATAAGCTAAGATGTCTCAGCATGCAAAAATCATCCATTTAAGCAAGACACAACATTTCAGGCTGGGAAGTTTGCTATTAATAAAGAGAGTTATGATGATCCTGTGTTGCTCACCAGAGTAGCCAAATATTAATCTGAAACTGGTCTGCAGCTTCGGGAAATTATATTCAGTGCAATATGGAAAAAACTAGAACAGACCCCAGCAGCCAGTTTTTTTCTAAAATCAAGACTGCTTTTATCAGTTTTAATACATGGTTACCCAATGAACATTTTCATGAAATTATTTCAAAATCAGACCAGTGGTTAAGGTGGAGATTGCATTGAAGACTTCTAAGTTTAGCTCTGGCAGCAACGCTTTTAGCTGAATCAGAAAGACTGAAATAATCTTGTAAATGGTTCATCCACGGAAGACCATCATTTAAAAATCTGGAAAAGTAGATTTTTAAACCTTTCACTATTATACCCAATAGTGACCAAACACCCTGGTGGCCAGGTTTTCATCTTCTTTTCCACAACTTTATACAGTTTTTTACTTTTTTTATTTGAAGTCCTATTCATAAAAATTCCCCACCATCAAATTGTTATGCAATCTGTAAAACTTCCTCCATTTAATACTGTACAGTTTAAAGATTGGTATGAGAGAGACATGACCTTTAACTTTAACGACTTGTCACAAATGACCTAATACAAAATCATAAATACAGCTGATACTAATTTAAAATCTCAGAAAACTCCTATTACCAAACATGTCCCATCTTTTTGACCACAAAAACCACAAAATGAATTTTAACATAGTGTAATACCATATTTGGTTAAATTACGTCTTTCTATTTTGTTTATTCATGCTTCAGTGTATTTACAACCTTTAATGAGCAATTTTAGTAAGGCCTGTAAAATGTAAGGTATGCAAACCACCGGTGAGAGGTGCAGTGAACTTTTCAGCTACATGTACAAAGTTGTCTATGATAATGGGTAGTTCTGGATTATGTAAAAACAAGAGCAAACACTTGAGTGGACTCTTGTTACATCATGTACTTTGATAAGATCAAGTATAAGGGTTCAGGTAAACAAATTCTAAAAGTTTGCAAGCATTGAAAGTGTATTCCTTGCAAGTCAACTTAATGACCTAACACCTTGTTTTAAGCCAAGGTAAATATTTTTCACAAAATGTCACAAGAATCAGAAAATTCCTCTCTTTGGCTTGTAAAGAATGCAAAAGAAAGTTGAAATTGTATCAGAATTTTGTCTATGAATATCACCATGGTGTGATGCAAGTTCTGAACTATTTTTTCCGAACTTTTAATAGTGCAGGAAGACCTAAGTTGCCCCATCACATACTTCTGGAAGGAGCAAGATTTAACTTCAAAGAGGGTGAGCATCTGAACAAACCAAGCTATTGGTGTCACTTACTCAAGTCAACCCCTGGTGAGGCTCAAATGCACTGTCCAAGGTTGACAAGGGGTATATAACTTAATACTAATTTGGAGCTAGCAAACTTAATTTTAGACACAGGTTAATTCCAACTCTTTGCATGGCTCCAGGCTCTGTATATAGCACTGACACAATGTCATGCAAAGCTCTGTTTGTTGGGAAGAACCAGTACTGGCTTCTTAGTAGGGTTTCCAGTGCCTGGACCAGGATTCAAACCATGTAGCTCTGCATTGACTGTTACCACTAGACCACACAGCCACTAAGCAACTAAGGTCCAATGTTATATACAAGTATTACTGATTATGAAATTCCTGACCATCCAGCTACAACCGATTTCTTTATCAAATAAATTAATTTCATATCAAAAGGAGGAAATGATTCACACAGTACTTTTCCCGCCAAAGTGAAGGAAAGATAAAATATCTGTACTTGCAAGAATGTCAGATGAAAAGCTGGCCGCATGTACCAGTTTTGATGTACATGGTCACAGTTGACATACTAGTGACATCGTGTAATAAGATATGTCACAATCTTCACCAAGCAGACAAAAATATGTTCAATGTTGTGGAAATTCATAGATAAATCAGCTGATAAGGCTTTCAATTAATTTATTTTTTAAATAACTTATAACTTGTGTGTTGACTACTTTTGTGACTTGATATTATTCAACCTTACTAATCGCATACCTGGAAGTAGCAAAATTGGTTGAATCATTACCACATTGGCCTATTAAGAATGAACGGTGAAGACACTAAATTTTTTAAGTTCCTTTCTAACATTTGGCTCTTGGATAAAAAAATTAGGTTTGGATGCAAGTCTCAGAATGTAGTTATGCCATTGGTCAGTTTTAAAACAGTTCTCAGAAATAACCAATCTGTCAGATTGCTGGATATATGATCTGGCTTCTGTATAAATTTTTATTTTAGATATACAGCTGGCTTTATATTTATCTACTGATCCAAATTGATCTTTGATTTGATAACAAACCTGTCTCTTTACTAATGATGGAAATAATTATTTTTATTAAAGACCACCTATCAAGAATCTAATTTCAATGTACAGAGTCATTACCATATGCTGCAAGGTTTATAAATTTTCAGTTTAAGAGGAGAAAATATTTGTACTTTCAATGCAAAGGATGACAAATGATTTTTACTTTACTATAGCTGTTTATGGACAAAACTGACTTTTACAGGTTCTTGACCTACACAGGTACAGATAATTAAAATGCCAGTGTGATCATTCCATATTATGTAAGAGAAATCCAGAACAGCTAGTGAGTAGAATTCCAAGGTTCAAATCCTGTGTAAAGCTTATTTTGTATTAACTATTAAAGACAATTATATTCAAGTGGTGAAGTGGTCACTTACTTGTGGAGAACATTGTCAACAATGGTATTTCTTTTCAGGAAGTGCTATCAAAAAAGGTTTTATGGTAAAGATACTCATTTTAAAGGACTCTTAACAACAGATGCCAGTCTAGTAAAGGAATCAAGGAACACTGGTTGGGTTAACTGTCTTATAAGGGAAGTACTGTAGAAAACTGCCTGATAAAAGCAAAGCAGGTTATATTGACTACTTTGACATACAGGAAGGCTGATATTAGACACTAGAGAGTTTGAGATTTCAACCTTCGCCTTCCCCTTCAACGTCTCTTGCGAAGTTAACGTATGAAGTTGAAGTTCGATTAAAATTCCTTGAGATTTCAAACATTAGAATGAACCTTACTTCTTTTAATCCGCCCATTCAATTTATCCGTAATTATGATCGTTTTTTCGTGCATTTTGATACCAGTTGTCCGAAAGGGCAGGAATTTTACAAGAGGTTTTAAAAATGAAAAAAATGGAAATTAAATAAAAAAACATTTAAATTAATATAATCATCGCATGGATATTAGAGCGATTACCTACACAAAAAAAAAAGAAAAAAAAGATAAAACAATGTGAACAATGTAAAAGTTCGTTAGTGTTGCTCCAAACATTTAGGTTTTATATAAAATTATGTCAGTATAGTCAGTTTACAATGCACGATTGTAAATGATACACGAGAGGAAATAAAAATGATTATTACATACCAAAAATTATTTTCCACTGGGTTTCAATGGACCGCGATCGTGCAATATTTTTCCATATCATGACGTTGAACGCTTTCATATCGAACTAGTCCCAATCCGTGACTCTAGTTACCTCCCCTGACGGTCCGTCCATTGCGAATCTTTAGATTTTTGTTGCTATTGTGTTTTTGTTTAATTTGTAATTTATGCAACATTTTGTTTACTTTTACACTTTGATTAATCTGACCTATTAGATACTGGCACGTAGTAATTTATCAGACTGAAATGAAATGGAAGTTATAATTACGTCATGAGTTGGACTAATATAGGACGTGGGGTGTTTTCTTAACGCGGTAATGGAAAGAATCGCGTGACGTCCATGGCGTCCACGCGCACGTCGCGACAACAAGTTGACGTCATTTTCGCGGAAAATATTAATGCGCGTCAGTTTGATTTGTTTATTGCGTTTTCGGAGAATTTTTTCCGTCTTTTTTCCTGTCTTCCGTGACAGAACGGTAATTTAGATATAAATTAATCATTTGATAGTGGATATGTAATAAAAAGGTTATCAATTTTGTATGTGGATACATGCACTCGTTCTTTCGCGGACAATATTGCGCTCCTAAAGTCGCGCAATATTACCGCTGCAGAACTCGTGCATATATCCAAATACAAAGTTAATAACCTATAATGATCATATCAAAGTGATAATGACACTCTGTATGACTCTGTATAATGCCAAACTCTCAGACAGCACAATATGATTTTAATATACTATTTTATAAGTAAAGCATCTGCGGATCCAGGACTTTTGGTTAGAGGGTCACCAACATTAAAGAGGGGGTCACCCATTTCAGGCGGGGTGCGGGGAGGGGGTAGGGTAGGGTAGTGTCACACCGAGTTTCAAGACCGACTTTCTTTGTAAAATGTAAGAATCAAAGGGGGAATTAACCCACAATGTCCCTCTGCCAGGCTCTGGTTCCGTGCATTTAAAGAATGGAATTATCCCATACGGCTAACAAGAAACGTCTCTCATCATATCATAGATCTGAAATTGTCTGATACTTCAAAAGAATTTTCTGTCTTACTAGTACCATTTTATGTTTATAATTAAAACGCAATTGTCGTATTAAGTGTCCGACAGAAACAGATTGATTTTATTTGGATGTGAAAATAAAATGTTACACCAAATGATAATCGTGCGTAATTATTTAATTTTCAAGTAAAATGACTGTCATACCATGTGCCTCCATCCAGATTTCAGTCTTTGATGCCGAGTATGTGGACAGAGTAGATGTAAAAAGAATGAAGTTTCGACTTTCGTGATATCACATCTTCGGACGTTCAAAACTTCACTTCATACGACAAAAAGGCCCATCTGGTATAATCGATACCGCCTGGGGACACAAATATGCCGTAGAAGTTAAAGTTTGAACAAAATCTCAATGCTTCTCAAAATCAGTTGATAACTTCATACTTCCAGGTTCAATTCAATGTATTTAGTTAAAATCATTATCCATACAAAACTTCATTATTCTTATACCTATTGATAGTGTTTCGCATCAAATTTAGTCTAATTATATATATGGATAATCAAATAACTTAATAAGCAGAAATCCTGAAACTAAGCTTTTTATTTCGCATAGTAATAAAGAGAAGTTTTAGGCTTACGTGATATTACATGGAAAACTTTAGTAGCAACGTGTGATATAAATAAAATACACGCATGTCGGTGACGTTTTACCCAAAATATATATGAGAGACGTTGAAGGGGAAGGCGAAGTTTGAAATCTCAAACTCTTTATTATCACCATCTTAACCTTCACAGCTTCAGATGACTAACATCACAATAAATAAAACAGCATTATCTGTAGCTAAACCTCTCAAACATAATTGACAATATTAACAGGACACAATTCACAATGTAAGGTTTGAGGTCCCGGAAACTATTGCCACTTAAAGTGAAGTGTTTTATCTCAAAACCATATCATTTACTGTCAATACCATATAAATGGCCTCGAATAAACAGAAAACTTATAAAAATGCAGTTCATCCCATTTCCTATCTGCTAGGAAAATGCAAATCATTAAGGAGCCATGGGCAAGTGATAGGGTTGGCTGCTGTTCTATCACCACAGGAACGGCGAAATCTGGTTTTGACTAACTGTTCCATTTTTGACAAGATCTATTTTCTACTTGTCCATACAATTGTAATAAAAATGTAAAATCCTGTCCGTATGGACTCTGGGACAAACTTGGCAAGTCAAATAATTGATTCAGTCACCACTGCACCACAGCTGCGACGACCATCATGACTCTTATCTCTCACGTATGGCCAGCAGTAACAAAACTAAGCATATATGACTGGTTGTTTTTCTTACAACAGACTTTACACTGACCAATGGCAAGGTTGAACTCCTTACTTGTGTAATCTTGGAATCCTGGCACTCGATAAACTTCAAAGCTTTTCACTAAATCTGATCTTAACTAATACAAAATAATCTTAAATAATACAAAATAATTTGTAAAGTTCCTCTAGGATCTTTTTATTTGATGCAAAGATATGACCTCAAGCTTTTATACAGCAACACATGCAGACAGTGCTTTCATATTTTTTTGCAATAAAAACCTTGAGGAGTGTAATAACAAGCTGTAAGGGATAGGTTGCACTATAGTGCATATTGATTCGAACATAAAATGTAAAATGAACATACATTAGTCATGCAGCAACAGGCACAAAATGACTTCTTAAACAAATATGAAACTATCAGATTTACAATTAGGCCTTGACTGTAATTATTGACAGTATGTGAAGAAGAACATGAAATGACAATGCATTAAATAATTTTGGGGGAAAGAGTCCCATTCATGCAGGTGAATTTTCACTTTGTCAATCCTATTTTTAGTAAATCATTAAATTTTATATTCCCAGGTTCTTCCCTACATAACTAACGAATGTTAAGCAACTTCTCTGCTAGTAAGAGATGACTAACAACTAACAACTTCTCCACAGGTAAATGACCATTTGAGCCATGCCATGAGAAAACCAACAGTGGCTTTGCAACCAGCATGGATCCAGACCAGCCTGCGCATCCGCGCAGTCTGGTCAGGATCCATGCTGTTGCTACCAGTTTCTCTAATTACAATAGGCTTTGAAAGTGAACAGCATGAATCCTGACCAAGGTTGGTTTTCTCATGGCGCAGCTCATTTCTCTAAACCTACCTGTGGAGGAGAGACTACGGAACTGCCAGCTCTACATGCATTTTGTATGCTTACTTATTTTGTGTTCTTACAAGTATGTAGATTTTGGTAAACAATTATCCTCAATTCAAATTACATATATAAATGTACATACATGTACAGTTTTGATATACTTGAAAAACTCACATGATGCACTTGGCCAGATAAAAGAAGTAATGACCTTAAACTACCTCTTTAATCTAGCACATGACACCAGTTAATACAGCTGTTGACAGGCCCATCACTCAATAGACATGTCAATCAACATAATATATACATCTGGCAGCCACAAAATAGATATATCTATTATATGCAAAACTACCTTAGTTATCATACTTCCAATGCAGTATATTGATGTATTTGATATAATGCAAAATAATTAGATAAGAAATTCTTTTTGGCAAGTATGCCAACTTTTGTCACTAAATGCATTTAGACAGGTATATTACATGTCCTAAAATACTTTCTTGGTACTACTTTTAAGCCAAGAATATCATTTCTTTAGAAGTACATGTATATGTCAGAATATCACCAAACAATCCACATGAACAGTTTTTGAGTATTTCTAAAACAGGAACTTGCATAAAATAATGGTACTTACGTGCAAAGGATGGACTGGTCTTCTCTATCTGTAAAACAGCAAAAAAAAAAAAATTAAATATTACAGACATATTGATTATTGGGTCTTCTGCAAGCTCAAAGAAGGGGACCAACATCAATACATGATTTCTGGCATGATTTTCTGGTGTATAGACCAACAGGGAATTCAAAGTACTTGACAATAGTATACCTAAACAATCCTGGTAATTACACATACAGTACTCCTGCAGGCTATACTTTACATGACACTGTTTCCCTGTGAGCTTCAATAAACCATTTCAACTTTGAAACAAACTCTGCCGCACAACAAAGCCTAGCTCTAGAACAATCGGCCTGATGGACATTTGAGACTGCTGAACTTTGAGAGTGATACTATTCGGAAAAATGCCAGACTACTGAGGCAAGAGCAAACTAAAAATGTTGTCTAATCTATTGATTGCGAACAGAATGTCAGGAATGTGCTTTGAATGTAATTGCTGATCGATCAATTTCCATTGAACTCTTTAAGAGGATCAAGTAGTCATCATTTACAATTCCTGACACCAAGTTTCCAGCAATCATTTCCCTTACCTGCTTGTAGTGTTTGGTAACAAACTGATTGCAATTAAAATGAGAAGCAGAACAAAAATATATTATATCACAATTTGTCATACAGCCAGCGCATGTGTAAAACCTACAGGCACCTTGAACTAAAATGTAAATGGTTAGAACTACCACATTAAGAATATGGAATGCAAGAAATTTAAATATCTTGCAAGGATTAAGACTGGACGGATTCTGCATTACTTGAAAATGCTCATTAGACCTTGCTCTGATCTTTTTATACCTATATCACAAGAAGCATCTTTTATTAAATTAATCAGATTCTAACATATTCTGTCCATTTTCAAAACTACCTTAACTGCACCCCATACTAAGATTTAATCCCATGACAGTTTCATTTTGTAACATCTGTGACAGTACTATGTCTGTACAAAAAAAAAAGTAACATTGTATCAAAGTTGAGTTCCAGAAGCAAAAAAGATCTATCATGCTAAATCATACAACATATTTACCTGTATCAGGTTTTTGCAATGTTTTATCAGCTGATTTAATGTTCAGTTTTGCTGGCTCTCTTCCTCATTTTAAATTCTTGATTTCATTTCAAGCATTAAGTTCATTTAATCGGAAACATGTTTTCTAAAGTATTTAACATCAATTCTGCCAGTGATTTACATGTATAATGACTCATTTTCCTAATCTAAACTGGTATTTATTTAACTGTAAAAGGAAGATTAATTGCAACTGGTAACATGACATTGAAATCATTACCAGTCTCAGTACTACACAATATGTATGACTGTGACAATGAATTTTAATCATCTCTGCATGGAAAACAGCTGCAGGAATATATATGTATATATATATTTCACAACTGAGTCTGTTCAGCGAAAGTTTGAGAATTTGTTGAGTTTCCGTTGCAGTCATATTGGTGCTTTTCCTTTCACACAGACATTACATCACTTACTGCGAAAGTTTGAGAATTTGTTGAGTTTCCGTTGCAGTCATATTGTGCTTTTCCTTTCACACAGACATTACATCACTTCCTGCGACTTAAGATGTACATACCCTTTAAATGTCAGTTTCAAATAAATGTACAAAATGTCTAGGTTTCTGACAGTTTCTAACCAAGATAACTTATAATCACATGGCAGGAAGATTTCTTTTCTTCCTCCAAATATTAAAATAATTTCACTTCATGTCTGTTCTGACAAACATAATTATGACATTTCTGCATCAAAGGAGTCACAAGAAACAGAAAGAGGAAACGTTTGCATGTTTAATATTGACCTTGGACCTAGTGACCTTGGTTGTGCTTCTAATAGACATCTTGGTGAGGTCAACATGTCACTGCAGCTGTGAAAATCTTTCTAGCTGTTTAGGAGTGAATACAGAATAAAGCCTTAAATTTGACCTTTTACCCTTAAGACCTTGACCTTGGACCTAGTGGAGGGTGTTGTGTATGTATCTAGTCATAAAATAGTTAACATTTATTTGCAGCTATTCGAAAATCTATTGAAGAGTTTTGAAAATATGCCTCCAGAGAAAGGAATTACACATTTGTCTGACATGTCACTTCAAAATCGTACCTTTATTGACAGTGGAATTAGTGTTCTACTACACCTGCAAAAACTCTGGAACACTTTTTTACAGAACAGTATTTCAACATTTACAATACACTCGCCATTTTATAGAACAATATTTCAACATTTACAATACACTTTCGCCATTTTTATTTCAACAATCTGAAGATACTATACACAACAGTATCATTTCAACAATTATCTGGCCTACATTGAACTATGCACAGTATGAGACTAGATCGAGAGGTTTGCACCTCGACAGTGTTATCTTGTATGGACAGCCTTCGTATCCTGCTGATTATTCATACAGTCACTTTATCATCAAAACCGGCAAAGAAAACTATTTCAACAATGTAAACACAGTCAACCTTAAAAACTCGAGTATCATTTAAAATATCCTGTATGATAACTGCAAACTTTTCAAAATAGAAACATGTTGAGATAAGATGAGGCTGACATGAGGAGATGCAAATGATGATAGTCGGCTACTGTGTGAAGAGGCAAGTACTTAGCTGACTGATACAGTGTGTAACTTCTGTACATGTACTATGCAAATAAGCTTATCAGTATATATTTGAACTGGGTTAATAGCATAAGTCTTTTAGTCTTCAATTCATACTGTAATACTACTTAGTTCACTAATTAACAGAGACTGAAATCATCTCATTGTGATGCTGATATAAAAGACCTCCTTTTGCGACAGTCTGCAAGGCAATTAAAAGAAAATAACAAAGAGCACCGCAATGTGGAGCAATATACGCCCGAGGGTATGACCTTTGACCCCTAAGTGTGACCTTGACCTTAAAGCGAGCCATCAGAAACATGCACTCTACACGTCATCTCGATGTGGTGAACATTTGTGTCAAGTTTCTTCGAAATCCTTCAAGTGGTTCAAGAGTTACATAGCGGACACGAAATTGCTAACGGACGGAAGGACACTGGCCACACAACAATGTAAACACAGTCACCCTTAAAACACAACATACGTCCCTTCGGGCGTATAAAAATTATGTAAGAAAGAAATATTTTTATGCATAAACCATACTTATATCAAGCTTAAAGAAACGAACAAATCAAAACTGCTTTTAAACCATATTTATATTTGATCAAGGCCAGACATTTCCTATTCATGCAAATTCAAAACTGGCTTCTAAAGACCTACCTTTTAAGTGTTTGTGCCAAACAAAAATATTTATGACAAACACAAAATGGAACAATGAGAGCATTGTTCTAAACCAGCCGGTATTATTAATCACTTGAAAAAAGTAGGCAAGTCAATTTACATGTATGTTTCATTCATAGTTTACTTACTATGATCTCATATTTCTGGCAGTTCCTCAAGATACAAGTGCACTGGCACTATTATTGATATCCCAATACAAAGAAATCTATTCCTAGCAACCTTATCTTTCAATGATCCATTTATTCTCCAGTGTTTTGACTGATAAAGAAATTTTCCCTTTTTTTCAGTAATTCAATCATTACTGGAAACAAAACTACCTTAATTAACCACGCTGATAAACACCACTGGTCCAGGCTTCACTTTTGCAGGGGTCAAGTATTCAGCTTGCGAGGGTACTTTTCCCTCTTTAAAAAAGTGCTGACATGGCATTTTACAAATTTAGTCATATTGCATTAAAAGGTGAAATCTGTTTTGTATAACACTTCAAAATTTGGCTACAGGTATTTTCACTTACCCATATGGTATATTCTTACATTTAATATGTATTTTTAACGGTAACTGGTATTATGTTCATTTTAAGTTCACTAATTTGACAAGTATTTATGCCCACCTGCATGAAATCCCAAATTTAATAAATTGTGTTTTAGCATTTTCAATATTCGGTAAAATTTTAAACCACCCTTTAAAGTGTAAACTGACCTTCAGTAAATTTGTCTTTATATTCAATTTTAGAAAGCAACTTTGCCGGTAAAATGTTAACATTGCAACTTTTAAAACACGTTAATAATGTAAATAATAACGGCCAAATCAAGTGACATTATGTGATCCCCTATCATTTTCAAAGATGACCATCATTATCCGAGACTTTAAACGATCATGTTAAACGTATGTCGTAACATGAATATTGGTAGCTGGCCTATTTAGGTAATGACAAGTGGTGAATGGTTGAGAAAGCACACACTGCATTCCTAGCATAGATAAGATCACAACCAAATAAGGACTAATCCATACCATAAAATAGGCCTTTGTGCAAAACTGAGATAACTATTGGGTGTAATTAAACAATGCTTGTGCAGTAAAAATTGTTTACACAGCTATTTAGCTTTCAGAAAGTATTTTGATAACTGCGTACAGTTTCAGCAAAGTTACTGAAAACACTTTACGCAAGTAATAAATTAAAAAGATCTATAGATCTATCTTGCTTGTCATTGTTAACAATCAGATTTGCGGGTATAGCTGTATACAATACACAGCGCCGTGTACCCAGTGTGTTTGCTAAACCCCCATGTTTTCAAAGCACGACGCCACTGGTTTACAGGTTATGTAAAATATTCAAGATGATTCGATACACATAGTAAAACTAAATCAGATAATTGAAAGTTACTTCAGGCAGTTTTTATGTATGTAATTTTCAACATGACCACATGAAAGCCAGCTTTTAAGATAATTCTACTGAAGCCTAATCAAATAAAATCATGTTAAAAAATATTACATCATGAATCATTTGTTATCAATGCCGCATTTTTCTTTGAACACAAACTCTTATAGATTAACAACAATTATTGACAACTAAATTCAACATCTCTCCAACAATAAAAGCATGTATAGAAAGCTAAACAAATGAGTAAGAGTCTATAAAGAGATAAGAAACTGCAGTGAGGGTAGATGATATTCTAATATCACAGTGGAGCATCACAGCACTCCTGGCACCTTGCTGAGCCACCCATCAACACTTCTATATTATAGATATGGCGGAACAAATATTCAAGAAGTAATTCAAGTATAATCTCTATACTGACATTCAATAATCCATCATACCTATTCCAAATAAATATGTACTTACTTCAATATTGTACGGCAAGCCTAGAACAACTTGGTGAGTAACAGTTTAACATGGTTTTCACCACAATTAGCTTAGTGCCTTAGGAATGCAGCCCTGTTTTTTTCTTAGAGCAAATAAACAGATATATGGCTGTAGGTGCAGATTTGATGACATAGGAAGATTTCTTGTTTTATGCTTTATTTCAAGTAGGAAAGCAGTCAAATGACAGCAGGTTTGTTTAATATGGTTTAAAGCCATGAACAACTGATAAAACATAGGCCAACATAAATTCTCTTTTTGACTTTTTGAAATGAAAGTCTGTCATCAAATTTTCTGTGCCATTGTCATTTACATCTGACAGAGTTTACCATTTAACACCTCAGTGTGTTAAAATTATGTGAGAAAACCAGAACCACTATGTGTTAGATAGGATGGGTCACAAAACAACAGGATATTACACAAACCAAATAAACTCAGAAACTTCTTAATGATGACTGTACAACCATACCCAAATATACACATTCCACATTAAAGGTGACACAGGCCTCATTAAAGGTGCACTCTGAATTGTCAATTACATATAACCAATTTAAGAGAACACCTGTAACAAATAGTTTACTGAGATCACATGACCACTACATCTTATATGACAGTTATTTGCTAAACCAAATTTAGTCTATTTACATACATGTATATACTGAGAGTGTAGAACCGGTTTGTAGGTCACTGGAAAATAAAATTTGCTTTCCACTGCAAAAAGCATTTCACACCTGCCATGTATGTACCTAATAAATACTGGCATTGTAGTTCAACCTATTTTTAATGGTTATTTATCTTACACAATCCATCAAGATCCTCCTCTAAAGATTCTTCATAGATAAATTTCAGATTTACAATCAAATAGAGTAAATAGCTGCAATCATATCCTTTGGCTATGACCGTTTTACAACCACCAAAATAAATTGCAATTTTATGACCAAATAAGCTAGTACAAGGTTTGGGACGAAAATTTTATGCGGTCTGTCTTATATGAAGCACTGAAATATCTGCTATCATTTTCAGAAAGTTAAGTTAGGTTTTTTCTTCAGAAACAGTGCTTAAAATATATTTACAAACACAAAAATGCCACTGTCCTTTTGTTTTTAATGGATAATCAAACCATAAGTCTACACTGTCATTGTCACTCCTTAAGGCAAAATTACTCCTCAAAACCTGCAATTTACAACCAAGATTAAAACCTGAAACATTTCGGTTCAACACCTACACAAACTTTAAGTTTCCTTCTGACCTAAGCTTTTCAAATATTTTTACGCATAATTATTTGTAAATTCTTCGGTAATATGTTGAGCCTTTACGCAAGCAAGGATATCTTGGTTATTAAACTGTTCACACTTCAGTGCGAATATTGGGTTAAATTTCAATCCTTCTTTGTAAACAATGAATAAAATTTACAATATATTGAACCTTATTCTCAGACTTGCTGAACAGGCAAAATGACAATTTAAAAAGCTAGACATGTCTCAAAAAGCTAATGACTGTAACTAGGATTCTCCTGTCAAACAAGACATACAATATTTCCAGGGCTGCCCTCCCCAAACCAGCTATCTCTCTGTTCACTACCAATTGCACAGAGCTGTTACCAAATACTGCTTAGTGTGAACATCCAGCAAAACGTTCCTTAAAAACCTGCATAGGCATTTCAATATATGTATAACATCCTCTTTTCTGACACAGTAAGAGTTGGAGATAATTTTCATAATTTTATCTTTTCATGATCAATGACATAATATGATAATAAATTTTAAAGTTTGGAATAAAACTGTTGAAAGTCCTATTACATCCACACCTGTAGCAATAAAAGGGCGTAAGTTTGAAATTTAGGGAAACAATTTGGTTCTCGAGTACGACTACAGTCCTCACCCACAAGCTAGCATAGAAACTCTTTGAAAAATACATTTTCCATACAGAAATAAACCCACCTTGCAACATACTCCTGTAAGCAGTATCTGTGATGGCAAACACATGGGGTGGCACTTCATGACGTTTTTTGCCTTTATACAGTTCTATCACCTTTTCTGTGTATATTGGCAACCTTTTGTATGGATTGACCACTACACAAAACAAGCCAGAGTAAGTCTGAAAAGTAGACATATAAATTTAAAATAGCGATTTTCAGAATCCCTTCCTTGTAAACAGTGGCTCATCAGTTTTAGCAACTTCTGAAGAACTGTGATTTAAACTTGGGTAAGGGTGGCCAATGAATGGAGCAGTGTCCTATATCAATTTGGGAAGCTTCAGGGAAGATTGCCTGACATTCAGCTAATCATATTTATAATCATCCCGACCCCTGGTCAGAAAAAATGTGTCTAACTGCCATTTTCATGAGTCACAGAAGTTAATCCTAATGTTTAATCACTTAACTGGAAGTCAAAACCTTAGTTTCATTCATTCTTATCAAGGGAAGTAACTCTTCCAGCTTTGGAATGTATGATGACTACATTCGGTCCAGGACTTGGTAACGAGTTACTAAACCTGCAAAAAGTTTGCTTGACATGTACATCATCATCACTACATGTAGGACAGTCTGGTAACTTCGGAGAAGCTTGAAAGTGAAACATGGCATTTACTGTATTATATATATATTACTTTTGATGTGAACTGTTCATAGATTAACAAATGGTAGGGAATTAATTTTGTCTTCATGTCATAGAATAGTTATTGATTAAGTACAGAATGTCGAAGCCTACCAGTGCAAAAGTGTACAGAAAGTAGCATGTCTAGTTACGTACATGATGAGGCATCCGTATGTTTTATTTAATAAATTATTAATTGTATTTTTACCAGGGATTTTATTTCATGAAAATTTGGAGTTTTCTTCTTTTGAATAAATGTATTAACAGCACAGAAGATAAGGTCTTTCTTACTGCATAAAGTAAATAAGTATTCACAAATGTTGTTCAGGACTGTCTTTGAAAAGTAAAGGAGTGGTCACAAACAGAAGGAAGAAATGTAAAAATAACTTATTGGCAAATTATTGCCCATACACATCAATGTCAATTATTTTGCATAAATAAAATACATTACACACATATTTCTGAGCATAATCAGTATGCAAATTCAGGGTTTTTTTTTTACGACTAGGGGAAGAGGTCCCAGCCTGTCATTGGGGGAAGAAAATAGCGCGGGACGAGCTGTTTGGGGGATTTTTTCACTCAGGGGGGAATTTACAATTATGCATAATAAACACTTTAAACTATGTTTTTATTACATATTCTTGCAACTTTTAGCAACTATACACACTGTCACTTAGAAATAGATGGACTTGCACTAATGTTCACTTATCATTGTAACAAGGTGGGTGGGGAGAGCTGAAATGCTCAAATCATTGAATATTTAAAGGTCACATGCTCATATTCACAAAAAATGCTTTAAAATAAGAGTTGCTTTTGCAAGAGTCATCATATTATTATTAAATGCATAATTTTGTTGGCTTTTATTTCAATTGTACTAGAAAATCTTGTAAGAAAGAATAAAAAAGTCCGAAAATCACGATCGCGAAAACGTGTGACAGATATGAAAAAACGAAAGCAAACATTAAAAATTCTTGATAAACTACCCGTTTTAAATTTCATCTTTTCACCAGAACTATTCCATACTTATAATACCTGATTACTTAAAACATTTATATTTAATTCTGCTCTAGCAAAATACCTCGGCAAAGATAATAAACTTGCGTAACGGCCGATCGGCTTATTTAATCGAATCAAGCACATAAAATAATTACTTTAAATTAACAACACATATTACACAATACAGCATAAGCTGTTACCGCTAATTAACAAGAGGTACAAACACGATAATCTGATGCTGCATTGTTTATCAATCATCTATATTACATACTGATGATAACCACGTGTCAGTCGGCGCGTGGCGTGACTGACATCTGTCAGTAGCTAATTAACATACGACGCTCCGCCTACTGTCATACTTACGCTGGTGTCGACAAACAGTATGAAGTTCACTGGGATTTTGATTGACAAGGGGCAGAGCTTTCGAATTTGTTACGCATCAAAGAGTATTCCCTGCGAGACAAGCAGACGCCCACGGCATATTATGTGCGGGTCAGATACGAGTTTTTATCGATTTTCGCTGGTCGAAACCGGAACCTCGGGTCCACTGAACGCTCTTCTAACATTTTTCTACTACTTCTAAAGGTTTTCACACCCATTGAAAATTGTGAAAGACCGTCTGCAATTGTGAACGGGTCCGATATTCGGCCAGGAAAATCGCTGGGAGTAATCTCCATTGCTTTGTTTACGATTTTGGAGGGGGGAATTTCGGACGTAGGGGAATTTCGACTGCGGTAGGGGAAATCCTTGACTGTGGGGGAAATCCTCGGCTGGGGGACGAGGCCGATATTCGGCCTCTGCTATAGAATAAAACAAGAGCACCGCCTTGCGGGTGCTGACGCTCATCTGATTTTTTTTGTATAATAGAAATATTGTCCTACCCATGATTTTCTAAGTCTAAAAAGGGCCATCACTCTTGCAAAAAGCAGGATAGAGTTATGTTTCTTGATGTACAGTGTCCACTTATGATGGTGAAAAACTGTTGCAAGTTTTAAAGCATAGCTTTGATAGTTTATGAGAAAAGTTGACTTAAACATAATATTCAACCAAGAAAATGATTTTTCTAAGTCCAAAAGGGGCAATAATAATTGCAAAAAGCAGGATGGAGTAATGTTGCTTGCTGTACAGGGTCAGCTTATGATGGTGAACAAGAGTTGCAAGTTTTAAAGCAATAGCTTTGATAGTTTAAGAGAAAAAGTTGACCTAAACATAAAACTTAACCAAGAAATCTGATATTTTCTAAGTCCAAAAGGGGCCATAAATCTTGCAAAAAGCAGGATGGAGTTATGTTTCTTGCTGTACAGGGTCAGCTTATGATGGTGAACAAGTGTTGCAAGTTTTAAAGGAATAGCTTTGATAGTTTAGGATAAAAGCTGACCTAAACATAAAACTTAACCAAGAAAACTGATTTTCTAAGTCCAAAAGGGGCAATAATTCTTGCAAAAAGCAAGATGGAGTTATGTTTCTTGATGTACAGGGTCTGCTTATGATGGTGAACAAGTATTCCAAGTTTCAAAGCAAAAGCTTTGATAGTTTAGGAGAAAAGTTGACCTAAACATAAAACTTAACCAAGAAATCTGATATTTTCTAAGTACAAAAGGGGCCATAAATCTTGCAAAAAGCAAGATGGAGTTATGTTTCTTGCTATACAGGGTCAGCTTATGATGGTGAACAAGTATTCCAAGTTTCAAAGCAATAGCTTTGATAGTTTAGGAGAAAAGCTGACCTAAACATAAAACTTAACTAGGCAACGCCGACGCCGACGCCGACAACCGCTCAAGTGATGACAATAACTCATCATTTTTTTTCAAAAAATCAGATGAGCTAAAAACCCCCTGACATTACTAAAATTAATTGTAATTTCTAAACTTTTAAATGCATACTTGTAGAAGTGTAAGGTATACCATATACTGTACGGGTCTATACTACCTTGCTATATGAGCTAGCTTTTATAACAGGGTACAGTCACTACAGGTTGTGCCTTTAGTTCATTAGTTTAACGGTCCCAGGTTCATATAAAAAGACCTCTCACGCAGCGTGAGTCACGCTTAAGGTGGACGCTCTCTACCATGTCCCTATAAAAGCTAGGTCAGTGTACATCCACCTTTATAGTTATAGTTATACTCAGCCCTACCACATATTTATCAGATTTACGCAGGTATGCATAGCTGACTAAAAAATACATAGATCTCTTTATGATTATTGCTGGACAAGTATTTTACATTAAATTATAATGAAGCATTCACACATTTTGTACATGTTACTTCTTAAAATTACTCAATCAAGAGTACAAATTCTACTATAATTACAGAACTTTAAAATGTATATTCACACGCGATCTTTATAAATAGGTTACCAAACAAAAATTTTCATTTATTCAATTTTATATTGTTCGATTTGTTCTTAAATGGTATATATACTGGTGCCCTTTGACAAAGGTACACTTCATTCCGCGTAGTCTAAAGGCAAGTAGCGGTTACTTTGCATATTATGCTAAGCTCTGAACTATTTTCTGCAGAGAACATTGCTTAAGTTAAGCATCTTAAAAATGTATTTTCATGACAACTCTTAAGACAGGGTTAATAGAGTATGGAGTAACTTTAACCAAAGAAGTATAAAATACACAGAATGGCAACTGGCTGTAATCTCGCGTGAGCTCGTGTCAGAGCGTTATTCAGCGTTATCTTACTAAAAACAAACATCGACGAGCATGGAGTTACAATTTGTACCTTTAAAACAACATTTAAAATATATGTTAGCTTCTAAAACAAAATTAGTTTAATGTGAAATGGTCTTAAGACACGAAGTACACGTTTTTTTTGCCATCGAAAGAAGCATGGTCATACGGTGATAATTATTTTACCGATGAATAGTTGCTTTCACATACAAAATGGCGCGTGGAGAAAGCGCCACTTCCAGTAAACGAGATCTCGTTTTTTTTTGTCACGGGAGGTTGGCGAGATTTGCTCTATATGCCTTTCAAGTTGCCAATCTATTTATTTTTATAGCTCTTTGCATTGACCATTATTTTTGTTTCTTGCTCAATCCAAAAACTATCTTGATTTACTCACATAAATGAGACCAGAATAATATCGGTCTTTCAAGTTATGAAGGACGGAGGCCTCATTTAAACATGTCAGTTCTGCCATATCTTCAACTTTTGCAAATTTTGGAGGGTTCATCTTTTGACAATCGTCCCTGTGAAACCTCATTCTCTTTCCTGACTCTTCTATCTGAACCTCAATTTCATCACCGACTTCCGCCTTAATGCTTGCAGTAACAAAACCCTGTACTTCATGTGGCACAAAGATGAGCTTCTTTGACGCCCATTGTGCCTGCGTCGTAGGATCATTGATGACCCTTTTGTCCACCATCAAATACTTCATTTCTTGGTCAGTCATGCCCGACATCGCATAAGGATCATCACCAGCCGCCATTTTGAAAATACCCAAACTGGTCACCAAAATTTCAAAGTGAAATAACTTTGTGCACTGAGAACGAAAATAAATGTATCCACGTGTCAAAAATGGACAAATAAATCCGCAATACAACTATTATATAAAATACTAAATATATTCCGTAGTTTCAGGTCAAACTTTCATTACTTCCAAGTTATACCCGGGCCGACGCCCGCCTTTGAATGATTCGATAGTAGTGAGTCACGTGACAGATTAGGTTATCAAGGGGGATAACTGAGTAAGACAGGTGACTCAGAATTGTGTATTCGATGAACATTACCACAATCACAGCATCACCATCACCATCACTTTGGTATTGCAGTTCAAAATCTGAGAGACCTCGCTAGAGTCCACCGTGTCCAATCGTTACTTTGACTAATCGGACCAGTAACGATATTTGATATTTGAAGTAACAGTAGATAGGCCTACTATTTTCAAGGATGATCGACATACAGTTCAAGAAGTGCTCCTAGTCAAAGAATTAATAAATACACCCCGACATTGCGGAATACTTAAATGTTTGCAGGGCCTCTGGAAAAAAAACATACGGAAATAGAGTTAAAAAGGACGTTTCTCTCAAAAAAAAAGTTATAGAGGCCTACCGAACACACTTTCAGACAACAACAACAAACAACATTTCACTAGCAAACATCGATAAGAACTTGCCTTCAGACTTAATAAAACTATTTCAAAAACCTTGAAACATGTAAATTTATGCCATGGTAAATGAATTGACCGATATAAGCAATAGGCCTATCTGATCTAACTTGCCTGTTACTTATAGTAACCTAGGCTTTTCTACAATTTTCAAGGAAAGCGTAGGCTAACTCTATTCACTGTATAAATCGATCAAAATATTGATAAATATTACCTGCACAGTTAACTTGTCGAACAGAGTTACAAAGTTTTGTTTATTTCTAAGTAAATCATTCTTGAAAATTATGTTACTTAATTTATCCTACCGAAACCCTGAGTAAAACCAGGATTCGTTTGTTGTAGGGACTCTTTTTACACTAATTAATCTGCCTAAAAGAAGTGGGCATATAGTATTTTTACACAAGAAATCGGTCTTCTGAAACATAATGTAAGACTTTTATTAGTTATGACCGATATAAAGGGAAGTAAGACTACGTCTGAGTTAATGATATGCGGAAGACATCAGAACCAGTCAGCATAACCACATTTTATGCAAAAAAGTGCAATCCTAAAATGTTTAATATTCCACTCTGGCAAGAAGAAACTGTTACTACATTTTTACTTCAGAATGCCGGGTATATTGTTAATCCAACCAAGGACGTATAAATATCTACGATTTACGTCCTTGATCCAACCCGTCTGTTCTTTTGATATGAACTACTCATTTCTAACAGACTTATTTAATATATATGGTTTCTGTGAAACCATTTTGAACATATTAGCTCATCTTTTAATTTCATGACGATCACAACTTCAGATGATCATCAACTGATCACTTCAAAGACACGCCATGGCAGTGTATAGTTATAAAGTACATGTATTTTACTTTATAGAAATAATAGTTTAAAAACGTAAACGTGTGTTTTCCTTCTTGCCAAAATCCTTACTTATCAATGTAACTTTAGATTTTTAAACTGAGCCTGTTTTTATGGTAGATACGGTTATGAAATGGTACTGTTTCTGTAAAATGTCAGGTTTGTCTCTTCCTTCGCCAGAATATAAATATAGATATAAATTTAATTTCTCAAGGTACAAAAGAATTTCACTAAATTTTACCACAAATTGTCCGAATGTTTAAAGAAATATGACAAAACAGTTAACAGTTCTTAAACCTGGTCTGGCACACCCCGTATACTAATAAACTACGGAAAATAAGAATTTTTGTCTTGCATCTCACATACGCGTCCTTAAAAGTTATGCATTTGGTGTTCTAACTTCAGACATTAGTGTACCTCGGGTTGGCACTATTTATATGTTTTAATCATGAGAGTTGTTGCACATTTCATTACCTCTCATGAACAGACAGTCAAACCGAGTCTGCTATTATTTTGTTTGGTAGTGTTCTGTGCTTCCAGAGGATCCTCTCACAGATTCTATTACCATCTTGTCCATCTGTAGAAACCACGGTCTAAACCACCACTTTTATGCAGATGACTCCCAACTCTATCTATCGTTTAAACCAGTTGACCAAGCATCAAAGGCAGCCACAATCACACGGGTTGAACAATGCCTAAAAGAAATCATCTCATGGATGAATTCAGACATGTTAAAATTGAATGCAGACAAAACTGAAGTAATTCTTTTTTTCGAGTCAAAAACACTCCAAACATGTTGAAAATCTAGCACTGAAAGTTGGCGAATCGAGCATAAGACCATCAAAAACTGTTCGAAACCTTGGTGCTACGCTTGATTCGAACATGCACATGGACCATCATGTTCATTCTGTGACTCGAACATGCTACGGCCAAATACGACACGTTGGTCATATTCGACCATATTTGACAACTGAAACCACAAAAACCCTGATAAACTCGCTTGTGACCCACGATTAGATTACTGCAATGCTCTTTTGTACGGCGTGCCAAAATCAACAACGAGCAAACTGCAAAATGTCCAAAACACAGCTGCACGTCTTATTACGAAAACAACCCGTTTTGAACATATAACACCAATCCTTAAAGATCTTCATTGGCTTCAAATACAAGATAGAATCAAATACAAAATTCTCATTCAAACATTCAAGACCTTGCATGGACAGTCGCCGGTGTATATGAGAGACTTACTGGAGGTGTACGTGCCAACTAGAAATCTGAGGTCAGCAAATGCAGCAACAACCCTTGTGCCACAAAAAAGTCGACTGGTTACCTACGGGGATAGAAGTTTCAGGGTTGCCGCCGCAAAACTATGGAACTCTCTCCCTGACAATCTCAGAAAAGATTCATCACTTAATTCATTCAAAAGAGCTCTCAAAACACACCTTTTCAAAATTTTCTACAACACATAGATACCACTGTGACTGTTTCTACTCATTATTTTTGTAATACAGAACTACAGCAAGTCATTCGTCGCTGACGAAGGTCTCTTAACTGTACAATTCATCATGTAATTAACTAAATTGACAATCCATCTTTTATTTCAGCATGTCACATTTTAAGGGTTATGCCGTTCTATGTGTGTGTTTTTCGCAAGACTTGAGTTTCACTTGAAATGTGTGGTATTTCTATCTAAAACAGTGCATGATGGCACCATTTACCGGGAGGTTGAACCACTATATGCAGCCCGTCTGGGCGTACCAGATGTTTAAAGCACTGGTATTTGCAATAGGGGTAAAACGACCTCGGGGGTGGGGGTGTGGTCATGGCTGTTTGTTACAATAAGGCTGTAAGTATTATCATTGTTCATTTATGATATTGTTGTAATAACTATTATTTTTTATTATTATGTACAACGCCATTGAAAATATCTTTTATAAAAAAGGCGTTTAATCAAATTGTTCAGTTTCAGTTTTGTGATTGCATATGTCATGTTTTGTTATTTTCCTACATATCTGCGATGTGTCACATGTTTAATTGTAAAGCGCCTTTGAACGTATATTACATATGAAAAGGGCGCTCAACAAATCTGGTATAATAATAATATAATAATAATAATAATAATAATAATATTACTTTATACAGTCTGGTATTTGCTTATCTAAGAGGGGAATTACTGTTTTGTACTACACTTTCTTGCCTAACTACATGTAGGTGAAAATAGGGTTAGTGTGAATTTAGCATGCCCCAAACGTGTTTGTTAATTCTCAGTTCCATTATCTATATTACGTATGTAAATTCCCTATCTTTTCATATCTTTCTTACAATATTCGAAGCAGTCCGTCCGCTACATCTTTCCACTACATCTTTCCACTACAGTTTATTTTGTGTTTGGTCTACTTTGTGATGTGTGGCGCTGGCTCAATACCTCATCGCAGGAAGTCTACCCTAACCTTTTATTTCTGTTATGCTTCGGCAGCTGTAACCAGGTTCTAGCTTTAACCGGCAAGTGTAAAATTATCCATTTATAAAGTAATTTCTGCCTTTACTCCTATTAACACATAAGCTTCCGAATAGATAACAAAAGCTGAAATTTATTGTGCCAGAAGATGCAAGTACCCATAAAATGACACAAAAAAAACCCTTTCTTACTATATTATAGGTAAACATTTAATAAACAGGTAAATACATGAGAGAGCGGTGCCTTTGAGTGATAATGGCCCTGGAAGAAGATAATAGCCCTCGGGCTATTATCACCTTGCCAGGGCCATTATCACTCAAAGGCACCGCTCTCCCATTTATTAACATATACTTAAGGCATGTTTCCCTGAAAAAAATCTCTAATGCATCGAATTACAAGAAACTGGATAGCAACGAGTATTTAGAAGTGATAACAGCACACATTGCCGTTACAATGTTATCATTTACAATAGTATCTTATGTCGACTTCCGATTTCTCTAGCAACGACTGGACGCAGTGGCGTCTGGTGTTCAAGATGATGCAAATTATACTCAGTTAGTGAGATGACCATATCATTTTTTTTTAATAGAATCACTGAATTAAATGGCACTTGCAAGGCTGTTCATAACGTAACAAGCTACATCATTGGGAAATATGTGAAAAGGAACCACTGAACGAAACAGACTCATTGGGTTCGAGTTCCACCAATCGTTTTCACTCATCGTCTGGTCTATGCTAGTACCAGGTCTAGAGATAAAGCCTTCCTCTGTCTGATGGTATGAGGGAAGAAACTAATATTGCAGTGTCTATGGGATCTGACCTGTTCAAACAGGGATCCCACAGACAGAAGGCACATTTGAGATGCGGACAAACTAGAGATGTGAAGGCTTTTGCTTTTTTTTCTTTACTACAGCCAGTCGAGCCGTCTAAAACTCTCTGTGATCGGTGACAGATAAACATGGTGTTTCTGGTTATACCATGTGCGTAAGTGGGCGACGGGGCGCTGTAGCAAACACTATCAAGTATTAGTAGATAGGTCAGTCTGTTGTTTTCGTTTGGTTAAGTCTATGACATAGATCTTCACCTGCGTTTGTTGGCTGTTTCGCAAGAGTATTTTGCGGCACGAAATCGATGTCGAAAGTCAATTAATACTTCAAACAGACAGAGTAAAATTGAAAAAATGGAATAACTTCCTTACTTAGGATAAAACTTATTGGTGTGACCACTCATTTTCTTAGTCAGATATACACTAGTCGTAATCTTGACCAGTAATTCAGACGGAAAGGGTTGTTTGAAAAAAGCAAAAGCTTGTACAGCCAGGCCAATATTGCCTAACACCATGCCAGTATTGCCCAACACCAGGTTTTAGCGATGTATGAGAGACTTGCTTTCTCTCGATTTTTAAAGAATATGGTATTAAATGGTGTGTAAAAATTTAATTGTTATAAAGATTTTACATTAGTTATGAGAACATACATTGCCACAACGTTCTGTTGGACAAGTACTAAAACTGAGAGCCATAATAGCCCTAAATCGTTTATCCTGGACCTGACCACTTGACCACGAACATCTTATAACACACCATCATGGAAGGTTACAGTCATGTTTGGAATATATGAAACTATATAAACAATAAAAGTTTCGTGAAGATCCAATCGAGAATGTGATTTCGGGGAATTTTTAATTTTACATGGATTTTTTACGCCCAGTTTTGTACAACTGACTTCATAAATGCAAACATTCTATCTAGACACCATGCAAATCAGGTGGCATCATGAGTGATTTAAAATTTCTTTGATGTTGGATGACCCAATTTCAAAGCCTGACCTAATAAGAATCATGAAGGTAGAACATAATGCCACCGCAGTAAGCTCTATCTAAGCTCACCTGAACCAAAGGTTCAGTTTTAGCTATTGGTATAGGTGGATGGTCCGACGTCTTGCGTCCACAATTGGTTCGTTAACATTCTAGAGGTCACTGTTTTGAATAAGAATATTCATCTTAATAATAAAATCTTATACGAGTTCGAAACTGTGTGACCTGGGAACAAAAACAATGTCACTAAGTCTGATAATAGAAAAACGTTGTTAACACCCTACAGGCCATATTTGCAACTTGATCTACATAAAACTCAATCATGCAGAGCTTGAGCATCACCTGCAAAGTAGCACTCCAGTGGATTCCATCCCATTGTGGACTTGCAGGCAATGAAGAGGCAGACCAACTGGCTAAGCTAGGAGCTTAGTCAGAACAGCCAACAACACCTGTGAGCTACAAGGAGAAAGACACCACCATCAAGTAATGACAGTAATTCTGATCATTTCAATTCTTTTATGCTGCTAAAATTATTTCACATCACTAAAAAGAACACTAGTAGAGAGAACAAAGGAGAGGCCACTTAACTACTGTACCGTAAGAATGTATTTGACCTAGAGTCATAAAACCTAAGAGGATTGTTATTCTCCTGGCTCGCTGTGGAGCTTTATTGTTGGTCAGAGCTTCCATGACAGACAGTGCATCTGTGAGAAAGACGACTGAGGAGCTTTCTTCTGCCAAGTCTTCAATCATTGAGACGGCCTTCATGAGTACTTCACTCTCCACCTTGTAATTGCTGCAGTGTTTTCCTGTGGCTGCATGTAGTGTTTCTCTCTTGCCAGATGGGTAAAGAATGAAAACTCCTGCTCCTCCATCTTTGATGGCGCATGTGGCTGATCCATCTGTATAGACATGAGTCCATGTTTCCGGAGGATAATCTTCATTGATCATAGCTAGTGCGAGGCTCTTCCGAATACTTTTATCCTCTTGTTTCCCGCGGTCAAGGTGAGGAACAGCAAGTCTCACACTCACTGAAGACAGATTTCCTAGAGGGTTTATAATGTCTTCTCTACCTAGGGGAGTCATTGGTATGTTCAGCCCAGTTTCGAACTCTCGATTAAGTTTCTTTGCCTCGTGAAACGCACCTGCTACGTTTGAGTCAATTTTTGGTGTAGCCATCCAACTTGGCTTTCATGGGATGGTCTTGAAAAGACCTGAACTTCTCTGCTTGAAGCAGGTTTGCATGTCTCCTGTCTTGTAACGGCTGTGTACCTGTTAGCTTCTCAATGAAGGAGATTGGTGTAGACTGTAGCACCTGTCATGATCCGCAATGCTTGGTTTTGAACCTTGGCTAGAACCTGTTGGTTAGTTTTGGCAGTAGTGGACCAGGCAGTTGATCTATACTCTAAATGGGGTTTCACTGTCTTGAGTATTTGCTCATTTGCTCCCCACGTTGATCCAGCATGTTTACGCATCATGGCAAGCTTCTTACGGGCATTCCCTCCTGCTTGACTAATGTAGGGTCTCCAGGTTAGCCGTTTGTCAAAGGTCACTCCAAGGTATGTTACCTCGTCTGCTTCAGTCAGCGAAGTACATGTATTTCCCATCTTGATTTTACCCGCCCTCTGCTTTGACGACAGGGAGAAAAGTGTGGTGGACGATTTCTCTGTATTGATCGCGACACACAAATCCTCAGCACAAGCTGAAGCTTCTTGATGGCTTCTTACATCCTGTATATGGCTGTTGTGGCATGTTCCTCCTTGCATCATAACACCAGGTCGTCAGCGTAGAGTACAGCCTTTACTCCTTTCGGTAGTTCAGACACCAGGACATTGATGAAAAGCAGGAAGAGTGTAGGGGATAAGACTCCGCCTTGCGGGACACCATGACGCAATAGGAACCTACTGCTGGCATGTTCTAAGTTGACTCTTGCTCTCCTGTTGTAAAGGTATGAGTTAATCCACCTCAGCATGTGACCTCCTACTCCACTCCTCATCAGTTTGACGAGGAGTCCATCAGCCCAGACTTTGTCGAACGCTCGCTGCAGATCAATCCATGCGATAGGTAAGAGGTCTGGTCCTCAGTGAAGCGAAAGCCAGCACGTTGTGTTGCGAGTAGGTTGTTGGTCTCCATGTACCACTTCGGACGTGCATTCACAATCCTCTCCATGGTATTTCCAACACAACTGGTTAGACTGATTGGACGATAGCTTGCAGCCTTCTTTGAAATAGAAAAGTGGAAATTTCACAGGTTGCTTAACACGACAAAAACGAAAATGTTGCAGGCTCGGTTTGATTGAATGAAATGCATGCTACCGTCCTCGGCCCCTAGCCCCGGGATAATTTTTATTTACACTGTCCTGTGACTTTGGAACATGGTAGGGGTAAGAGTAAGGTTAGGTGCACCATAAACCGGTTTAAGCTCCCCAGTGGTGGTTTTGCCACTGACCGTTCCAAGGCGGTGTCCCAATGTGCTCCTTTATTTGTTTGTTTTGTCTTTGTGTGTTTGCTCTGTGTGTGTATGTGGTGTCTGGCGTGTGTGTTGGTCGTGTGCGCGTTCGCGTGCTGGGTTTGCGTTTGGGGAGGCTGAGTTTTTAGAACGGGACTTTCCGTGTTGGATTTTCATCCTTTTTTATTTTTAGCAAAACTCAACATTTACACAAGCTATATATAAGTACAACAATCAATTTAGAAACATCGCAGATGTATTCATTCGGCGTTGCACATGGAACCTTCAATGATATGCTAGCGTGTAATTCCATGAAAAGCGGCGTATGGTCCCCAGTTAAAATAATGGGTTTGTCCTAAACGAGAAAGCAGTGGGCAATCCTTCCCTTTCTTATGGATGGGGATCATGACTGCCTCTTTCCGTATATGTGGGAGTAGTCCTTGTTTCCAGCTGCAGTTGTAAATTACCAGGAGTTTGCAAATTGCTGCAGTGCCTAAGAAGGTCAGCATTTCATTTATGACTCCATCTGGTCTAGGAGACTTCTGATGTCACTTGACTTGTCTGCCTTTCCCTTTTCACTCTTCGGGCTTCCCTTTGCCGTTCCCTGTTGATGCGAATGTTGGAAACATCTTTGTAGTTGGAGGTAAAAGTGTTTGCCGCTTGTTTATCCGTCAACAGTTCACCATTCTCTTCCAAAGTTGTTGGGACTCTCCCTATGTCTTCATCGTTCAGCTGTCTCGTCAATCTCCATAGCTTTAGACCATCTCGCTCTAGTTTGATGCTTCCAGTTTGTACCTGAGGAATTTGGACTTGGCTCGCTGTAGAGAAAGGTTACTTTCTTGTGAGGGAATGTTTTCTACTTCCTCCCTGACTTCTGATAACTTTGCCTGTAGATTCTCCAACTCATCACTCCAGCAGGGCTTATAGTCCTTTCTTTCTCCCTTTGGAATGGCGCTGTTAGCAGCCTTTAGTATACTGGCATTGAAGTCTTTGAAAACCCGGTTGATGTCTGATGTCTTTACAGAGCTCATAACTTAGACATTGGTAAAAGGTCCATCTAGCCTTCTTGTAGTTCCATCTGGGGATGTTGGGTGAAGTAGAGGCTATACGGTCCATAGTAAGATAGACTGGGCGATGGTTGCTACCTCCTAGTTGCTCATCAACTTCCCGTTCGACATGTCCGTGTATGTCATTAGTACATAAAGCAAGGTCAGGGGTTGACGTTGTTGGCCAGCTTCTGGAGTAAAAGGTTGGGGTATCGTCCGGCTTGTTGATTAGGTTAAGCTTGTTATCATCTTGCCAGGTCTCCACTTCCTCTCCACGTTTATCCAGGTGCTCATATCCCCAGCTTTGTGAGTGACTGTTAAAGTCTCCCACAATGATGAACCGTGTTTCATCAGTTGCAACTTTGTCCAGGGACAGAGCTTTGTCACTTGGAGAGTATATATTCACAAGTTTCAAATTGAACTTATTCTTTCTGAGGCTAAGAACTTGAAACTCGAAGTCATCCATACGCATGTTGGTCTGGACAGCACTGATGTTGTTCCTGGCCTCCTTTTCGTTTGCCAATTCTGTCACAGCGAAAACACTGGTATCCTCTGACTGAAAGATTTCTCTGGTTGCAGGTGAGTTTCCTGAATGCAACAGACATTGATGTCTTTCTCATGGAGGATGTGCTCAAGTTCAGCCTTCTTGTTGAAGACACCCTCCGCATTACAATACATCAACCTGAAAGGCTGGTGCTGATTGGTTCTCTTCCTGATTCTTCTCTTTGCATCTTGTGGATTGAAGGAGGGACCCCAGTAGCTGTGGGTGGACTCTGGCGAGGCTCAGATCCCGGCAGCGAATCTCCCTGGAGGGACCTCAGAGATTAAGCACCACAATGCTGTATACCGGATGGCTGTGTAGTCATAGCGATATTGCATAGTGCCAATGGCCCAGCACCACTGTCTTCAGCTCTCTAGGTTTCTGTCGGGGTTACCTCACCCTTAGTTCCGAGTTCATACTCTACCCTGGGAACACAGTGGCTATTTGTCCCATAGCTGGCCGTCTGTTCATAGGCATCAGGGCGTGTCCAAACACTGGTGGGCCTTGCATACCTCATGTCCGAGTCCCTGCAGTTCTACCTGAGGTCGCAAGGTGCTCAGTTACCGTGTGGCACCATTTGGGAGGCACTGCAAATGGGCTTGTCTGCAGAGAGGCTATGTACTAGCAGGGAAGACTTACGCACTCTGCTTTTTTTTCACCAGAAGGCTAGCCAGCGACGGAGGCTGAAAGCATAAGGTGACAAGCACACATCACACAGCACACCACACTCGACGCATCAACAGACCAATGCCACACATACTGACAATTGTTTTGTAGAGTAATATAGATGTTTCATACGCTATTCAATTTTCATATGAAACAACACTTTCTTTCTGATTTGGTGTCGTTTGATTTTTTCTTTCTTAAAATGTAAGGGTTAAGTGTTAATGTTAGCTAGCTTTTGACCTAAGATAAACAAGATTCAAACTTGACCAAAATTTCATTAATTAAAATCTTAAAATCAGTCTTGAAAGCAAAACCATTTGAACAAACAAACTTGTTTGATACTGATATTTTTTAAGAATTTTCTATCTTTAGCTCTGGTGGCCTGAAAAATATGTCAGGTGGAACCATTTGAACATAATTGACAGAGGACCTTAAAAGGATACTACAAACCTAGTGTAGTGACAAGCCAACAAGCAGGTCATAAAAAGTTGTTTAAGTGTTTAGCTGCCCCTAAAATCAGTCAAGCGGAACCATTTGAACAAAACTGATGAAGGTGTAACATGGACGCTACAGACCTAGTATGATGATGTTCTGATGTTACAGACCAAGAATAATGAAACTCTTATCAAGCAGTTCATGAGAAGTTTATTCGTTTTTTTTTCTATTTTCAGCTTTAGTGTTAGAGGCCAAACACCACCCTATAAACAATATTGGGAAAAGACCTTAAATTGGTGCTACAGACTAAGTTTAATGAACATCTATTTTGTAATTGTTTAAAGGTATTTATTTTTTGGCTCTAGTGGTCCCTTAAAGGGTTGAAAACATTTGGGACAGGACCTTATATTGACGCTGCAGACCGGGTTTGATGAAGATCTATTAAGTGGTTCATGAGAAGTCAAAATTTTTTAGCTCTAGTGGCTCCTAAAAGAGGCCACACACTCACACTGCATCAAATTGAGAAAAGACTATACAATGATGCTACAGACCAAATCTGAGCAAGCTCTGTCAACTGTTCATGGGAAGTCGTTCAAACGTTTTCTGTGATGAGTACCAGAGGCTTCTAAATGGAGCAAAGTACCCCAATTTGAACACATTTGGGAGTAGGCCTTACAGTGATGCTACAGAACAAGTTTGATGAAGATCCATCATGAAATTCTGGAAAAGAAATCGATTAAGGGTTTTTCTATTTTTAGCTCTAGCTGCCCGAACCAAGGAGTCAAGTGACCTTTTTTTAAAACAAACTCGAGATAGGACATTGCCATAATGCTACATACCAAATTTGGTGCAATTCTGACCTTCAGTTTTGGAGATGTTTATGTGAATCATGGACACGGACGATGGATACGAGATAATCCATCTAAACCAGTAGTAAAAGCTCACCCCGAACAGAAGGTAAAATGAGATAAAATGTGTAAACACTGTTACAGAAGCTGTGCAACATATATATTTTCAGCTCTTATTTGAAGCTAATGCACTGATTAACAAAATTATCATATATGCAGACTTCCATGTGTTGAAGTAAACACAAAATAAGCTGAAGTGTTAAAAATCAATATTTTCCTTCTTCTTTTGATATAAAATACCTTTAGAACTTTTAGATCATGAACTTGAAACACAGATAAAATTGGGAAAATTGTGACCTCTGACATTCATCAAATACCTGGGATGTAGATGGCATTCAGCCAAAAACTTCCAGTAATGTCAAACAAATTTAGAAAACATACAGCAAAACAGTCTGCAATATACCAAACATTCTGCAACACACTTTTGAATATACCCTATATTCAGAGATTATCTGATATTCAGCAGTAGGCTTTGGTATATACTCATTCAGCAGTAAACTGGGATATACAATACTCAGCTGTAAACAGGGACGTATGACATTCAGCAGAAACCTGGGATATATCACACATTCAGCAGAAATCTGGGATATATCAGACATTCAGCAGTTACCTGGAATATATCAGACATTCAACAGTAATCTGGAATATATCAGACATTCAGCAGTAACCTGAAATATATCAGAGATTCAGCAGAAACCTGGGATATATCTGAAACTATGCAGGAAGGTTTCAGATAAACCATACATTCAGCACTAGGCTTTGAGATATATCACGCATTTAGCAATAATCACTGGGAAATATCTAACATTCAACAGTAAGGTTCAGGATATATCTAACATTCAGCAGTAATTTTTGGGAAATATCTGACACAGCAATAAACTAACAAGAGGACCATGATGGTCCTGAATCGCTCAACTCTTCCCACATGACCCAGTTTTGAGTATGACGTCATTTTTTCTATTATTTGACATAGTGACCTAGTTTTTGAGCTCATGTGACCCAGTTTTGAACTTGACCTAGATATTATCAAGATAAAAATTCTGACCAATTTTCATGAAGATCCATTGAAAAATATGGTCTCTAGAGAGGTCACAAGGTTTTTCTATTTTTTTGACCTATTGACCTAGTTTTCGAAGGTAGTGACCCTGTTTTGAACTTTACCTAGATATCATCAAGGTGAACATTCTCACTAATTTTCATGAAGGTCTCATGAAAAATATGGCCTCTAGAGAGGTCATAAGGTTTTTCTATTTTTATACCTACTGGCCTAGTTTTTGACCGCACGTGACCCAGTTTCGAAACTGACCTAGATATCATCAAGGTGATCTTTCAGATCAATTTTCATGAAGATCCATTGAAAAATATGGCCTCTAGAGAGGTCAAAAGATTTTAATAATTTTAGACCTACTGACCTAGTTTTTGACCGCAGTTGACCCAGTTTCAAACTTGACCTAGATATCATCAAGATGAACATTCAGACCAACTTTCATACAGATCCCATGAAAAGTATGGCCTTTAGAGAGGTCACAAGGTTTTTTTATTATTTGACCTACTGACCTAGTTTTCTAGGGCACGTGACCCAGTTTCAAACTTGACCTAGATATCATCAAGGTGAACATTCTGACCAATTTTTATGGAGATACATTCACAAGTATAGCCTCTAGAGAGGTCACAAGGTTTTTCTATTTTTAGACCTACTGACCTAGTTTTTGACCGCACATGACCCTGTTTCGAACTTGACCTAGATATGATCAAGATGAACATTCAGACCAATTTTCACACAGATCCCATGAAAAATATGGCCTTTAGAGAGGTCACAAGGTTTTTCCATTATTTGACCTGACCTAGTTTTTGACAGCACGTGACCCAGTTTCGAACTTGACCTAGATATCATCAAGATGAACATTCAGACCAACTTTCATATAGATCCCATGAAAAATATGGCCTCTAGAGAGGTCACAAGGTTTTTCTATTATTTGACCTACTGACCTAGTTTTTGAAGGCACGTGACTCACTTTCGAACTTTACCTAGATATCATCAAGGTGAACATTCTGACCAATTTTCATGAAGATCTCATGAAATATATGGCCTCTAGAGAGGTCACAAGGTTTTTCTATTTTTAGACCTACTGACCTAGTTTTTGACCGCATGTGACCCAGTTTCGATTTTGACCTAGATATCATCAAGATGAACATTCTGACCAACTTTCATACAGATCCCATGAAAAATATGGCCTTTAGAGAGGTCACAAGGTTTTTCTATAATTTGACCTACTGACCTAGTTTTTGAAGGCACGTGACCCAGTTTCGAACTTGACCTAGATATCATCAAGGTGAACGTTCTGACCAATTTTCATGAAGATCTTGTGAAATATATGGCCTCTAGAGAGGTCACAAGGTTTTTCTATTTTTAGACCTACTGACCTAGTTTTTGAGGGCACGTGACCTAGTTTTGAACTTGACCTAGATATCATCAAGGAGAACATTCTGACCAATTTTCATGAAGATCTTGTGAAATATATGGCCTCTAGAGAGGTCACAAGGTTTTTCTATTTTTAGACCTACTGACCTAGTTTTTGATGGCACTTGACCCAGTTTTGAACTTGACCTAGATATCATCAAGATCAACATTCTGACCAACTTTCATAAAGATCCCATGAAAAATGTGACCTCTAGAGTGGTCACAAGCAAAAGTTTACGGACGCACGGCGGACACCGCGCGATCACAAAAGCTCACCTTGTCACTTTGTGACAGGTGAGCTAAAAACTAGTGGGTCATTGACCATAAAGCAATCATCTGTGTATAAGACTTCAAGTGTGTTCGTATAATGTAATGGTACAACTACAGAGTTAGGTTTATATTAATATGAAGGCTCTAGCTAATTTGGATTCAGAGAAGAAGATATTCAAAGTTTCTTTTATATCAACCTATATTATATACATGTCACACACATTTTTGAACCTAGGGCAATAATTTCAACAATTAAGGTAGAAAGTAAAGCCCTGATATCACACGCCAATTATCAAGGCTCTAGCTTTTCTTGCACACCAGACTGGCGTTTCCAGTGATTTTACCCATAATGGCGAAACCCATCTGGCACCCCCCATGCTAGATGACTCTCGTGATGTTAATGACAACTAGTGATTCATGCATTGATTATGTTTATGTAAAATACGAAAAAATCAGGTAACTAGATAGTTTATCTCCTTTCCTTATAACATATTTCTCCATTCAAAATAAGTTATTTTACGGTAAGAACATACCGTTACTCTACAAACGATAAAACTGAAGAGGAACTTTCATTATAGTGCTTCATTGAAATGTCATGATGTCACTTCTGCTTACGAACATCAATTTCCCGCGCTTTGTGTACATACTCTACTATCAGAAAAAGTGCTACCAAGAAAGTATATTTGTATTTCTATTTGCTTTATTTATTCTATTATTTGTAAAATACGGTATGCAAGAAAAATCATCTGTCTCTGGTTATAGATCAGATGGTAATACCCAACTCTAGGGTAATACCCAGTTCTAGGGTAACAGTTTTCACAGTAATTCGGCACAGTCTCATTGCCGCCATACAGTTACCCTCAAACAGGATATTCCCATCTGGATCTTAAACCAGAGACAGATTATTATATTATGGCTTTAGAGAAGAAGATTTTGGAAGTTTTTATATAAAAGCTATAGTTAGTTAATGTCACACACGGGCTTGGCCATTTTTGACATTAGGGCAATAATTTGAACTATTATGGTAGTGTCAAACCCTTATATTACATGCAAAATATCAAAGCTTTAGCTGTTACAGCTTCAGAGAAGATTTTTAAAGTCTCATAGCTGGAAACCTATTTTTAACCAAAGTGACCCATACGTTCAATGAACCAGAACCATAAAGAAGGCCACCAAGAGAACATTTGTGTTAAGGAGGTGTTAACTTCATATTTGATGTTTGGCATGTCCAAACCGGACGAATTGTTCGACGTGTAAAATTACCACCACCTAATGGTCTGCCTATTCATTCTTCTGAAAATATAAATCATGAACCTTTGATCACAGATTGATGCTTTAATGGTTTAATAATGGCAGAAATACATAATTTACATTGCCGCGGAACGTTCAAACACATGTTGCTTAAAAATGAAGTCAATTCACGACTCATTACGTTACTATCAGTTCCGCGTTACAAAAATTAATAGCACTTTTATCTCTGAAAGTACGTAATCTGTGCATTTTCTTAACATTATTTAACTATTTTTCCAAAATAACCATTAAATTGCGAAAGATTATGTTTATAGTCTTTTGCTCTGATAGTAAAATCAATTCTGCTTCTTTTTGTAGATATAATCGAAATTGTAAGCGGAAGTAAGGAAAATTGTGATGATAACATGTATTTGAATGATAGGTGGAGAGTGAAAGTTTCTGTTTTACCGGGCCATTTCAACATAAACAAATCTAGCATTGATTTCTAAACCTATTTTCAGGTTCTTGATAATTTGTTACTTCTTACTAAAACTAAGATCTAAAATTGTTGCAATTTCAGTAGGAAATTGGGGGTCTTGAATTTAATTGATGTAACCAGGAAACAAGCCCGTTGACCTTTGTATACAAATGAAGAAAATTTAACAAGACTCTTGACAATGTCTATTAGAAATACGCTTCGTTTATTATTAGTTCTAAATTTCAACAATATACCATGTGAATAAAACAGCAAGCTGACGAATTTCTGTAATCTATGAAAAAATTCCAGACAGGTTTGCTGTAAGTACTTCAAGCTGTGAAATTATGTTTGAAGAATGAAATGCAAAGAACCAAATTAAAACTTAACGTTAGACAATAATATGTTTTATAAAGCTACATCACACTTGAATAGATAATCAAAATTCCCAATATCTTTTATAAAAATTACAATCACAGCAAGTTTATTAAGCTATTTTTAAACATTCAGTTGCCATGGTTTACTATAAACTTTAGATCAAACAAAATGGGTACCATGTAAAGTCTAAGTTTTGCTAATATATTACCCAAATATTGCCATGTAGGTCAGTTAATTCATCTCAAGGCTACTGAGCAGTTTTAAATACCCCTATTTTTATACATATTGTTTAAAAAATGAGAAGAAATTAGCGTTACCATGCTAAACACACCACACGAACATATACATTTTAAAGACTTATAATTTAGGAGCAACTGCCATATTAGTAAAATTATCAATTATGCATGACTTCTAATGATATCGATGAAACTAAATATCCTGAAAGTTGTTAAAATCGTATTTTCCTTCATCTTCAATATGAAATACCTTGGAGGGTCATGTTCTTCAAACCTGGATAAAAATTTAACTTGAAGGGACAGAGACAAACGAAATTGAGATTGTAGCAGTTAAAACTTCATATTACACGAAATACAAAAGAATGTTGCGGTTCAACTAATTTGAATTTACCCTTGTAACAAGGTAACCTACCTCCTTAAGTTTCATAAAAACCTATTTGATGGTTTTGTAGATGTTGTTTAAAGAAATTGTTGATGAAAAGTGACCACGCCCTTTGGTGGCCATGTCTTCTGACAAATCATAATAATCTAAAAAAAACTTTGTTGAAGGTCACACAAGGATAATTTGTGTGAAATGATTTTGAAATCGGGCTAGCAGTTTCATACATAAACTTTCTACTATATACATATACGGAAGTGTGACCAGACACCCTGGCGACCATGTTTTTTTGATGAAGTGGAATAATTTAAATAATCACACGACCATTTAGGCAAAATTATATTAAAATCAGGCCAGCAGTTTCACACAAGAAGATTTTTAAAGTTTCCACTATTTACATACTGGGAAAAGTGACTATGCCCCCTGGCAGCTATGTCTTCTAACAAATCAGAATAATTTGAACAATCTTAGTAGAGGGTCACACAAGGACCATTTGTGTAACAAAAATTAAAATAGGGCCAGCAGTTCCATACAAGATTTCTAAAGTTTCCATATATACATATAGGGAAAAGTGACCATGTCCCCTGGCACCCATGTTTTTTGATGAAATGATATAATTTGAACACTCTTTGTAGAGGGTTACATAAGGATCATTTGTGTGAAATTATTTCAAAATCGGACCTAGGGTAGGAGATGTTGATTGAAGATTTTTTCTGTTTTTAGCTCTGGCAGTTCCTATATGCAATCACTTGAACGACTTAAATGGTAGAGGACCACTCAAGGAACATCCTGGCCAAGTTTCATCAAAATCCATTCTGTGGTTTTGGATAAGATGTCGTTTAAACACATTGTTGACAACGGACAGACGGACAGATGCACAGCAGACACAGCATGATCACAACAGCTGATCTTGAGCACTTCTTGCACAGGTGAGCTAACAAGAGAACTGAACAGAAAATATAACATTGAAACATCTTATTCAATTTAATAGCAAAGGCATTTATGTTGAAATAATACAGAATGAATTAAGGTTTCATAAATATTTACAAGTGCATGTATGCACCGAGATAAAGAAAACAAACAGAAGCACATATCGCAATTAAACATATAGCAGTGTGAATACACAGTAATGAACACAATACATCCTGTACTTTTGTATACTTTAGCAGACTGTACATTCAATTTACATGTTCATGGAATGAAAAATGGGTGGAAGGAGAAAGGAAACCACAATATGTAAGAAGCACTCTGCAAAATGTAGACAGCAAATAGGTTCTAGTACTCAAGTTTTTATTTATTTTAGCACACTTTAGATGTAAATCAGGATATCAAAATTCCCACAGGAATGCTTTATAAAGAATCAAAATCATACAGGCAATTTCTATTCAACAGCATGTTCTCCTAGTGTAGTTTCAGTGTTCTCTGGCTGTTACATGAAACTTTGTGCTGGTATGATCAAATTAACAGCGGAAGACTGCTGGAACAACATAACTGTAATAGTATGTAAGCTGCCAACCATCATTACCAACCCAACTCTATATTGTGGACGTCTGTAAGTACAGTTAACTTCATTCTTTTTCACCTAAGACTAACGCAGTACATTGTTTTTATACATACCTTACAGACTACAAAGTGTTTTTTTTTTTTTAAACAAATACTGCTAATAAAGAATTAGCTGCATTACTCTGTCCTTACTTTTTACTATCATCAACAAATGAAAGTACTTTCTTTATTTCGATAGAACTGGAGTAATTTTAGGAGCACTTCCCGTTTTCACCATACACAAAATACATCACAGTACTTGAAATTCACAAAATGTATGAATACATGTATACCAACTATAAGGTACCTGTATTACTGTTGATAATTTGCCTATGATCAATGCGCATCTATTTCTAAAGTTTGCATGGGTGAATGAGTAAATAATTACTATATATAAACTAAAAATTTTATATGAATTTTACTCTCCACACAATACTTGAAATGCCCATGACTTCCCCATTTAATATAGTAAGACAATGATATGCATGCCTTGGCAGCAACTATATAAAAAGCCATACCACTGCATAAGGTATACAGACACTAAATAGGAAAATGGTGTGAAAAAAGGGTAGTCTCATTATGGCAGATTCAAATCGTCCTCAGTTTTTTTGTTCCCTAGAGTAGAAAATGACAAAACAGAGCAAAACTAGGCTATAGTTAGGATAACTGATTGAAAAAAAATATCGCAATAGCTATTTTTGGCAGAATTTGACGCGTTCTAAAGTTACAGAAAATGCCACAAAACTTTAGAAACTGTTCGTATCAAGCTTAAACCTATTCTTTTTCCTGCACTTCGGATGCTGGTACATTTCAAATGAAATTGGTACAATCTTTGAGAAAAAAGTTTATCTTATAGGTAAACAGACACTAAATAGGAAAATGGCACCCCCAAGAAATGGTAGTCGCATAAAAGCAGATTCAATTACTCCTCAGTATTTTTTTCTCTAGAGCTATTTTCCTTATTTATCTTGGCAATTTTCTGCTGCAGTAACATGACAGATCTTTGCTTAACATGCAGGTAGCATTTTCATAATAAATAATAATAATATGATAGAATTTGTCATGGAAACTTAAATCATATACCAACACTACAATTTAAGGTTTCATTTTCTAACGGATTCTGCAGTTTGTATGTTGGACTGAAAATATTATTCTTGCATTAAGCACGGCCCTCACTTTTCTTCTGATTTTTTAAATTTTGTTTTTGTTGGGTTTAACATCGTACAGACACAACTAGAGCTATCACTAAAGGTGATGAATGTACCCCCCGCATGCACTGACACAGTACATTGCAATTTGACGCACACAAGATTGAATAATTATGTGGACTGTATGTATATAGACTGTATGTATACAGTATAGTAACAAAAAACAAAGTCCCATAACTATGCAGAATATTTATCTAAAAGAATGTAACATGCACCACGCACAACTAGGGTTGGTACTGATCACTTGTGTGAAGTTTCATTAAATTGTGTGCAAGGGTTTGGTAGATTAGGCACGCACAAGATTGCATATGCAGACTGTATGTACATAGTATATTAACAAGAAACAAAGTCCCATAACTCTGCAATTTTTGTCGCTGAAAGAACCTAACATGCCCCATGCACAACTGCTGTTGCTACTGATCACTTGTGTGAAGTTTCATTAAATTGTGTCGAGGGGATGAGGAGAGATGGTGCGCACAAGATTGTGTCTATGTATATAGTATAGTAACAAAAAAACAAAGTCCCATAACTCTGCAATTTTTTTTTCTAAAAGAACCTAACATGCCCCATGCACAACTACTGTTGTTACTGATCACTTGTGTGAAGTTTCATTAAATTTTGTCAAGGGGATGAGGGGAGATGGTGCGCACAAGATTGTGTCTATGTATATAGTATAGTAACAAAAAAACAAAGTCCCATAACTCTGCAAATTTTTTCTCTAAAAGAACCTAACATGCCCCATGCACAACTACTGTTGGTACTGATCACTTGTGTGAAGTTTCATTAAATTGTGTCAAGGGGATGAGGGGAGATGGTGCGCACAAGATTGTGTCTATGTATATAGTATAGTAGCAAAAAAACAAAGTCCCATAACTCTGCAATTTTTTTTCTAAAGAACCTAACATGCCCCATGAACAACTACTGTTGGTACTGATCACTTGTGTGAAGTTTCATTAAATTCTGTCAAGGGGATAAGGAGAGATGGTGCGCACAAGACTGCGTCTACGGACAGACGGACAGACAGACAGACAACCTGAAACCAGTATATGCCCCCCTTACAACTTTGTTGTCGGGGGGTACAATTATAGATCCTCTGTGCATTATTTCATCACAGGTGAGCACCTGGGTAGAACCACTGACCTTCCGTAAGCCAGCTGGATGGCTTCCTCACATGAAGAATTCATTGCCCCCAGTTAGGCTTGAACCCACAACGGTACTTTTCTTTTGATTTTTATTCAGCACTGACAATATTCTTCAAGACAATGTAAGCTACAGACATTTAAAATGGGCCCTGATGCGTGCTACAGCCATTGTAAATAAGTTAATTTTATACAGAATAAAGACCAGCTACAAATGTATTTAGTGTGTTCGTGCCATTAGCGACAAGGCTAAGTATTGATCAATTCTATCAAGTCTGAAATATAACATGGTGCAGAAGGATAAGTTCATACAAATTATGAATAGGAAAGAATTCACTCCAGCTTAAAATTGAAAATGTCAACAAACATGCAACAAGCCTTCATACAGATCTAATCAATGTCCAATCAGTGATATACTGGTGATAATGATGGGACTGAATACTTAAAGTAACATTGTAACAGTTTTAAGATTTCCTTTTATATATGAAGGATTTTACCGTGTATTGTCTTGTTGATTAAGCACTTTTCGTAAAATGACCTTCATTTTTAGCGCCAAGGGAAGTAATGCGTCTATTTACGCCTAAAAAGGATTCCAGATTAGTATCCCTTCCTGGTGTAATTTGAACGTGTTAGAATGGAAACAGATTTTCCTTTTGCATAATTTGTTGGCAAATAAAACACAAGATTGAGTTCAGATGCGTAGTTATCTAATCACGTAGGCCAAAAATCGTGTTTTATTTGCCAACAAATCATGCAAAATGAAAATCTATTTCCCAATCTGAATATTTTTAATAGATTATTCCAATATTTGTAAACAAATACAAATTATAGTTTTATGTATATTTAATGTCCGAAATAACACATAGTTAAGACTATCTATCTATCTAAGATGAATTTGTTGTTAATGTTCACTGTTATGGGCATTCAGAAACTTCAATTTTAGTTTTTTATTTCGTAAGTTTTTGATATCATGTTGTTTTCAGAAGTTGAATGTTTTCGAGTTTCTATTTTTGGTTTACTTGTAATTGCATACGGACGCCGAAACGGTGAGCGATCACAATAGCTCACCTGAGCACTTTATGTTCAGGTGAGCTAAAAAGCCAACATATTTTTGCTTGACTGCCAATCCAGAGGTCCGGGTTCGAATCCCGGTCCAGGAACTGGAAATTTCTGAGATGCTCTCGAGTGTCTCCCACCTGACTAAGAGGCCTGTACTGGTTCTTCCCAGGAAAGACGGCTTCACGTGTATCAGTGCTATACACCAGGCACATTAAAGAACCAGACTGTCTATTCGCAAAGAGCAAGGCTAAGTTAGCCGGACAGGCCTGTATCTCTCTCTGTTCTCTCTGTCTGTTCTGGGGGCTTTATCTCACTCTGTCCCCCTGGTCAGATCGCTCTGTGTCTGTACTAGTAGAGGATGAATTTTGCGCCCTGTGTGGCTGCATTTGCTATATGTAAAGCGCCTTTGAACGTGTTTATCATGAAAAGGGCGTTATATAAATCTGGTATAATAATATAATAATAATAATAATAATAATAATAATTTTTGCCTCATTTAGTGTCACTTGACTGCGTGAAATACTTCTATGCACATGACAAAGTTCATGGCAGCATTTTAAATAGCAGTTATAGCATTGGTCGGATTAGTTTGATGAAAAGAATATTATTTGTTTGTTTGTTTTAGGTTTAATGCCATTTTTCAACAGTATTTCAGTTATGCAACGGTGGGCAGTTAACCTAACCAGTGTTCCTGGATTCTGTACCAGTACAAACCTGTTCTCCACAAGTAACTGCCAACTTCCCCACATGAATCAGAGGTGGAGGACGAATGATATTAGACACAATGTCTTTTATCAAATTGTCATGAAGAACTTCTCTTAAAGAAATAAAAGTTAGCAAGATAAAAATTCTACATGCATTTGTCAGAAGTTCTAGCAATGAGATTGTTCGTCTTTTTAACAATTTGGCTGTTTTAACTGACGATCAAACATGATCTGTGTTGTTTTTTTTCATGCAGCAACTTTGCAATATATCATGCACAATTAGATTCCTACTTTACTAAGTCAATAAAATAGAAGGAAATTATGACCATACATGTGAATTACTGTCAAACATTTCCAATTATAGATCTGTAATTTGCAAAAGTGACACTTACAATCAAAACACACTCCAAAGCAAAGGATTGGGAAACTGATTAACTGAGTCCAAAATACAACCCATAATCTTTTCACCACACTGATGGAAGATATTATGGTTGTCTTATGTCAAACTTGGAAAAAATGAAAATAACTAGAGCTATCACTAAAGGTGATGAATGTACCCCCCGCATGCACTGACACAGTACACTGAATTTGACACACACAAGACTGCATAATTATGTGGACTGTATGTATACAGTATAGTAACAAACAAGAGCTGTCGGAGGACAGCAACGCTCGACTATTCAACAGCCTTGTCGACTGAATGAATACGAGTCGAAAAAGGGGCATAATTTAAAAAAAGCAAAATAGGGTTATGGAACCTGCATAGTGCTTATCAGCTCATGACAGTGGACAAGTGTGTGAAGTTTCAATCAATTCCCATTAGTGGGTACTGAGATACCAGCTTACATATAAGAATTTAACCCAAAACTCCTAAGTTTAAAAAGGGGCATAATTTTGTAAAATGCAAAGTTGAGTTATTGACCCTTTGCACTGCATGTCATATCATGACAGTGAACAAGTGTGTGAAGTTTCAATCCTTTCCCATTAGTGGATACTGAGATACCAGCTTACATACAAAACCTTAACCAAAAAATTCTAAGTCGAAAAAAGGGGCATAATTTTGTAAAAAAGCAAAACAGAGTTATGGAACCTGCTTTGTGTATGTCAGATCATGACAGTGAACAAGTGTGTGAAGTTTCAATCCATTCCAATTAGTGAGTACTGAGATACCAGCTTACATACAAAACCTTAACCAAAAATGTCTAAGTCGAAAAAGGGGCATAATTTTGTAAAAAAGCAAAATAGAGTTATGGAACCTGTGCAATGTAAGTCAGTTTATCACAGTGAATAAGTGTGTGAAGTTTCAATCCATTCCCACAAGTGGTTGCTGAGATACCAGCTTACATACAAAACCTTAACCAAAAATTTCTAAGTCAAAAAAGGGGCATAATTTTGAAAAAAAGCAAAATAGAGTTATGGAACCTGTGCAATGTAAGTCAGTTGATCACAGTGAATAAGTGTGTGAAGTTTCAATCCATTCCCACAAGTGGTTGCTGAGATACCAGCTTACATACAAAAACTTAACCAAATCAGGACGCGGACACCGACGCGGACGCCGACGCAGACGCCGACGCCGACGCATGGGCGAGTCCAATAGCTCTACTATTCTATGAATAGTCGAGCTAAAAACAAAGTCCCATAACTATGCAGAATATTTATCTAAAAGAATGTAACATGCACCATGCACAACTAGGGTTGGTACTGATCACTTGTGTGAAGTTTCATTAAATTGTGTGCAAGGGTTTGGTAGATTAGGCACGCACAAGATTGCATATGCAGGCTGTATGTACATAGTATGTTAACAAGAAACAAAGTCCCATAACTCTGCAATTTTTGTCGCTGAAAGAACCTAACATGCCCCATGCACAACTACTGTTGTTACTGATCAGTTGTGTGAAGTTTCATTAAATTGTGTCAAGCGGATAAGGAGAGATGGTGCGCACAAGATTGTGTCTATGTATATAGTATAGTAACAAAAAAACAAAGTCCCATAACTCTGCAAATTTTTTTTCTGAAAGAACCTAACATGCCCCATGCACAACTACTGTTGTTACTGATCAGTTGTGTGAAGTTTCATTAAATTGTGTCAAGGGGATGAGGAGAGATGGTGCGCACAAGATTGTGTCTATGTATATAGTATAGTAACAAAAAAACAAAGTCCCATAACTCTGCAAATTTTTTTTCTAAAAGAACCTAACATGCCCCATGCACAACTACTGTTGGTACTGATCACTTGTGTGAAGTTTCATTAAATTGTGTCAAGGGGATGAGGAGAGATGGTGCGCACAAGATTGTGTCTATGTATATAGTATAGTAACAAAAAAACAAAGTCCCATAACTCTGCAAATTTTTTTTCTTAAAGAACCTAACATGCCCCATGCACAACTACTGTTGGTACTGATCACTTGTGTGAAGTTTCATTAAATTCTGTCAAGGGGATAAGGAGAGATGGTGCGCACAAGATTGCGTCTACGGACAGAAGACCAGACGGACAGACAGACAGACAGACAGACAGACAACCTGAAACCAGTATACCCCCCCTTACAACTTTGTTGTCGGGGGGTACAAAAATGAATATTCAAATTCGAAAATTGCATTTGGCAGAAACATGAATATTTGTTTCAATCCTTACAAGATAATAATAATTAACAATGTACTCTCATAGTTCTGCTAAATCCTGCCAATAACTTGCACAGCAAGGCTTTCTAAGGATCCTTTCTATAAACATTGGAAAAATGTAACCAGTAGTCTAAACAAATCCTATGTATGGGAAAAAAACTGTAAAGTGCAATGATTCCATCAAATATTGTTACAATAACCTGGAAAACATTATCAACCAATCTAACAGCACAAGACAAAAAAGTCTGGTCAAACTTTCTCTTTTTATCTTAACAGAAACAAGTCTGCCAAAAAATATTACCATTACATTGGAAAAATGTGCAATTTAGTACTGATTGTTCAAAATAATCCATAAGAAAAAAGTTATGACAAACTATGTGACATACAAACAAGCAGACTGCCAAATAGAAAAGGCAATATAAAACTCCCCATACGAGGGGACAGAAATAAACTTCAGCTAATTTTAATTCCCAAAAAATCAGGAACTAATATTCCCCTATGAAATCCAATTTTACAACAACAATAAGACTGACACATAAGGATATTCAGTGATGTTTAGAAACACACCATTTCAACTATTTTGTCCTTAATTAATCATTTTATGAAATAGTATTCCTTGTAAATGATTTCAGATATAAATGAACAATACAATATATTTTACACTAAATACTGATGAAAACAGCAATTTGGCATTGTGGTAAAAAATAGCAAGAGATCAGAGTGATCTTGGCGCCCACCAATGTGCCATTTTTGAGTGTTCCAAATTTCAATACTTACTGACTAGCTCAAGGTCAAATTTCACTTCCGTACACAACACTGTGCATGTGGTCCAAATTCGAAAGCTGCAGCTTGAGAAATGTGAAAGTAGGTCACTAGATCAATTTCAAGGAAAAGTTCTTTGTACACAAAACTATGCATGTGCATCAAGTTTGAAGGCTGTAGTTTGAGAAATTTGAAAGTCGGTCACTAGGTCAATCTTAAGGTCAAAGTTTATTTTGGTACACAAAACTATGCAAGTGGTCCAAATTTGAAAGCTGTAGCTTGAGAAATGCAAAAGTAGGTCAAAATCAAGGTCAAATTACACTTCAGAACACATATCTATGCATGTGGTCCAAATTTAAAGCCTGTACCTTCAAAAATGTGAAAGTAGGTCACTAGGTCAATGTCAAAGTTTTTTCGGTACATAATCCTATGCATGTGGTCTAAATTTCAAGCCTGTAGCTACAGAAATGTGAAATAGGTCACTAGGTCAATCTTAAGGTCAAAGTTCATTTCGGTACACAAAACTATGCATGTGGTCCAAATTTGAAGGCTGTACCTCGAGAAATGTGAAAGTAGGTCACTAGGTCAATGTCAAAATTTGTTTTGGTACACAATCCTATGTATGTGGTCTAAGTTTCAAGCCTGTAGCTACAGAAATGTGAAAGTAGGTCACTAGGTCAATCTTAAGGTCAAAGTTCATTTTGGTACACAAAACTATGCATGTGGTCCAAATTTGAAGGCTGTAGCTCGAGAAATGTGAAAGTAGGTCTCTTGGTCAAAATCAAGGTCAAATTTTATTTCGGAACACAGAACTATGCATGCGGCCCAAATTAGTTTGAGAAATTTGAAAGTAGGTCACTAGGTCAATGTTAAGGTCAAAGTTTGTTTCGGTACATAAAACTATGCATGAGGTCCAAATCTGAAGGCTGTAACTTGAGAAATGTGAAACTAGGTCACTAGGTCAAAATCAAGGTCAAATTTTATTTCGGAACACGAAACTATGCATGTGGTCCAAATTTGAAGCCTGCACCTTTTAAACTGTGAAAGTAGGTCACTAGGTCAATGTCAAGGTCAAAGTTTTTTTCAGTGCACAAAACTATGCATGTGGTCCAAATGTGAGGGCAGTAGCTACAGAAATGTGAAAGTAGGTCACTAGGTCAAAATCAAGGTCAACTCATGTCAATGTTCATCTTGCCACTCAAAACCATACATGTGGTCTAAATTTGAATATTGTAGGTTATTGACAAGAAGATTTTAAAAGCTTTTCCTGTATAAGTCTATATGAACCATGTGACCCCCAGGTCAGGGCCATATTTGACCTTTGGGGATAATTTGAACAAACTTGGTAGAGAACCACTAGATGATGCTACATTACAAATGCCAAAGCCCTAGGCTTTGTGGTTTGGACAAGAAGATTTTCAAAGTTTTTCCCTATATAAGTCTATATAACCATGTGACCCCTGGGGCGGGGCCATATTTGAACCTAGGGGGATAATTTGAATAATCTTAATAGAAGACCACTAGATGATGTCACATACAAAATATCAAAGCCCTAGGCCCTGTGGTTTTGAACAAGAGGTTTTTCAAAGTTTTTCCCTATAGAAGTCTATATAAACCATGTGACCCCCAAGGCGGGGCCATATTAGACCCCAGGGAAATAATTTGAATCATCTTGGTAGAGGACCACTAGATGATGCTTCATACCAAATATCAAAGCCCTAGGCTCTGTGGTTTTGGACAAGAAGATTTTCAAAGTTTTTCCCTATATAAATCTGTGTAAATTATAGAAATAAACAAAGGGCCATAACTCACTAAAAAATTGTTGAACCAGTCTGATTTTCAGGGGGACATAACTAGGGTACCAATACATCATTCTGATAAAGTTTGGTCAAAATCTCCTTGGTAGTTTCTGAGGAGATGCGATAACGAGAAATTGTCAACGGACGGAAGGACGACGGACCACGGATGCAGTGATTTGAATAGCCCACCATCTGATGATGGTGGGCTAATAATACGGATTTAAAAAGCATGTCTTTTCAATCCTTTTACAAGCTGCAAGGTATACAATATTCTAGGGGTAACAATTAAAACGTTTGTGAAATATGTCATTCGGTCTCCAGGTTATATAAATGAATGCTTTAAATTTTTGACTTAGTCTATACTTCAGCCCAATAAAAAACATGAAACTTCACAAAATTAATTAAACTTCTAACAGTATAAGTAATATTGTAATACATTATCTGTAACTCAATATATACCAAGAGCAGTACTGGAACTTTTTTGGGGACTATAACAGCTTAAGTCAATACTTATTTTAATAGAAACAGCTTCACGAAAACTTTTTTTACAATAAATTGACTTTTCAGTGTTCAGTAAATGTTCCAAGAAAACTGTAATGACACTGTGTTTCAGAAAATCTTCTTTTCTTAAAGGCAACAAATAATGTGGCATTTATAATGATAAATTGTTAGCTTTTAACAGAACAAAAATCTTAGACCAAAAATAGAAACAAATGCTAACTTTAAACTGAAAAAAAAAAAAAAAAAAAACAAAAAACCCCTTAATCCTTACCCTGCTAAATTTCTATAATGACCTTGTCCATCTTTCAATTTGAACAGTACCATTAACTGTTAAAAGGGGTGCTTACCGAAAAGATACTGACTGAATGGCAAACAGTGCAGACCATGATCAGTCTGCACAGATGTGCAGGCTGATCTTGGTCTGCACTGATTGCAAAGGCAAAACCTCTTGCCGCTAGCAGGCTAAGGGTTAAACAAAACAGACAAGGGAAAGAAAGTGAATAAAAACACAACCATTGAAAAATAATAATCACAGACATTCCGTCTTCAAATATCAAATAACAAATTGGGAGGAAAAGTCTTTTATACATGTAATTTACAAAATATACATATGCCCGCATTGAAGAATAACTGATCTTATGAAAAAAAAAAAAAGATTCTTCCAATATATTTATCAATACTTAGTTCCAAGAATTAAACATATAAAAAGGCACTAAGAAATCTAAAGAAGCAGTCTTTTTGCTAACAATTTACAAGAAATAATGTCCAGCTAGTGGTGTATTTACAAAGTCACAACATCGCTATAAAACTATCACAGATGCACATGTTTTAACAACAAAGTAACTTTATTACATCAAACACTATTCTTATTTTCATACAAGAACTTTAAAGATCATTCTTTTAGACATAAAGAATTTCAAACAGTACCTTGGCTTGGTTTCAGCAAGCTAACTCTAAGAAACTTCATTTGTGAAAATATATTAAAGAAACAGGTGACAAGGAAATCACACAAAATGTAGGTTTTTTAACCTACAAACGATTTTAAGCGGATTACAGTACTTTTCAAGGATCCATGCTGTTCGCTTTCAAAGCCTATTGGAATAAGAGAAAATGTTAGCGAACAGCATGGATCCTGACCAGACTGCGCAGGCTGGTCTGGATCCATGCTGGTCGCAAACCCACTATGTTGGTTTTACCATGGCACGGCTCATTTAAATCTTAGTATTATTAAAAGCAACACATAGGCTTAGTTTCCTTTCAATACATCAGTTCAACCTCACTATAAATTGAGGACATCATCAGTTTGATTTAAGCTTTTCCTGTACGAGTCTTTGTAAAACAAGTGCAGGACCAATTTTGACCACAGGGGCATGATTTGAAAAAAAAACTTTGCAGAGGACCACCAGACAATGCTACATACCAAGAACCAGACCTTGAGATTTTAGACAGGAAGATTTTTGTCTCTAGTATAAAGACTATGTTCAACAAGTGAACCACAGGGAGGGCCACTTTTGACCAGTGGTGCATGATTTGAAAAATTCTGGCAGAGGACCACAATGCTACTACATATCGAATATCAAAGCTCTGGGCCTTCAATTTTGGAGAAGATTTTTGAAGTTTGTCCTTTTGGTTGAACTGCAGATACATCAGCTGAACAAGACCAAATTAGAACAATGCAAAGAATTCAAGGTCAATCCCAGAATACACCTATGTCATTGGTCCATTTAAAGACTGAATTTAAATTCAACCGATCAGATTCAAGGGAAAATAGACTGGTCTCCAAAGAAAAGTTTTACAACCTTAGACTCAGTCATCATATTTCATAAATAATGCTATTAACATTTTCAATCACCACTCTTGGTATGAAACAGCATTACAATGTATTTAGAAACAATTAAATTATTAATTTTTGAGGGCATTGTTGTGCATTTATTTCCAACAAAAGAGTATTCTTTAAAAGCCCACATGAATTTATAACCAGTGCATTATTTTACTTAAAAAAGTACATCTATTTCTGTGTGCCTTACTTCAAAAACTGATCTACTTCAAGTTTGTTTTAGGTGAAAATGTCATACATTCCTGTTATTTAAAATTCCGGAATAAAAGTCAACCTTAAATGATAAATAAATGTTAATAGATTATTCCACATTCAGATGACTGTACTTTCTAATAGCTAAACAACAAAGATGAATGCAGCCTTGCTAATGGCCAATTTCAAGTTAAAAACTGACAAGGCCAAATCATGCATGCATGTCCCCCCCCACCCCCCTCCTCAGATGTGTGGGTATAACAACTTGAAATATTTTGTTTGTTGTGAATGAGGCGGGGAAATCTGAGGTAAAATCTGTTTACATGCAAAAATTGAAAGAAAAAAAAAAAAGAGATAATAATTACAACAACATTTTCCCTCGATATACATATTCATGTTACAAGTTTCAATTTCAAATGCAGCAACTTGACAACTATTCAAATACAAATATAGGAAAATTGGTACAATTATAATGATATTGGGAGTCATCAAAGTGCTTTTAGTAAGTCTAGAATAGTTCCTATCTGTCCACTGAACAATATAACCAATTCAAGTTTATAAACTAATGTCACAATCTCCCATTTTTCAATTTTACACATTAATAAAATGCCCTTTCAATATACACATGTAGTGATGTAGTAAAGGTTTACAACAAAATTAAATCTTACTGACTTGATTATGCTAGAGACTACTGTATACACTTCTTCAAAACAGTCCATAAACATATGCTAAAAGCTGAAAAACCTCCAATTTAAATGCATGTTAAACACTTTAAATTGTACCCTAGCATTGTACATGCATGTTCTGATTTATACACAACATCATAATAATCTACTGATAATCATAAACCCAGAACTTAACAAGAAGTTTCTACATTAACAACACTGTCTCTCTTATCCCTCAAGGTAAATGATCTAATAAAATTTGTCTGTAAGGTGATATGCTCTTTAAAGTCAACTTCTCAGTTTGCTCCATCTGCTCCAACAGATCTTTTTCTTTGTAATCAGCTCGGCAACAGCTGATGCAGGAATCTGTTTCATATTGTGTTACGTCAAGCCTTGAACCCGTGCAAAAACAAGCTGTCATCTTTAAAGAGTGGAAGAGGCTTGTCCAGTTATAGGTACACTGTTCTATCAACTGACACTAGATGACGTGGATGCTTCCTCTAGCTGTTTCAATTTTTTTACCTGTGAAGAATCAACAGAAAAACTAACAAAAATGCAATAAATGTATACATGTATCATGATTTATTGAATCATTAAATTCTATCTATCTTGTCCTACTGCAGACAAGGAGTCATGTTACTGCATTTTAACACATACAGTATTACAACATGTTTTAAGAACAAACCTTAAGATATGTTCAATTTTATTACTCCCAACTAGATCCAATTTCAGTTTATATAAATTAACAAAAGCAACAACTGCTGTACAATTACAACCAGTGTTTGGAATCTGTAGATGAAATCTCATTAAGCTAAAGCATAAAAGAACGAGAATCAATAGGGCAACTAGTACCAGCAGTCACATATCTGATAGCTCTGTCAGTGGTGTTACCCCTGCCACCTTAAGGTGGAAAAACATACTGATAACTGTAAGAGAAGGGATATTTTTAATGGCAGCTGCAGACATGGAGAACAAAGAATCTACATCTCTTTTGTTGTTTTAACCAATGCTAACACATTATATTTCATATTGGAAATTTCCAGCTTTAAGGTGTAGAAAGGTAGGGATACTTCCTAACATAAAAGAATATTGATCACAAATGGGGTTTCTAACCAATAAGGCCAAACTCAGCAGCAATGAAAACAAAACTTTACAAAATCTTACTAAGCAAGAGCTGTTAGTAAATCACATACATACCAGATGATACTGTAAAAGCACAAATATTCGCAATTTTGAAATTGTAAAGGGTTACCTATAGATATATTTATATGATAAATATCTACTGATCTATGATACCGCTATTGATTGTATGGATTTTTTAACACATCTAAATGTCTACTGATCTATGATACCGCTATTGATTGTATGGATTTTTTTAACACATCTAAATGGTTAGAGTAGATACCTAATAGATTGTATGGTTTTTTAACAATCCAAATAGCAGCAATGACCAATTACATCTTATGATAGTATGAGTTTTTAAACACATCTACAATGTCTGTAAACACAATATACCGCAATTTGATTGTAAGGATTTATTTAACATTAAATGTCTACTGATCTATGATACCGCTATTGATTGTAAGATTTTTTAACACATCTAAATGTCTACTGATCTATGATACCGCTATTGATTGTATGGATTTTTTAACACATCTAAATGTCTACTGATCTATGATACCGCTATTGATTGTATGGATTTTTTAACACATCTAAATGTCTACTGATCTATGATACCGCTATTGATTGTACAGATTTTTTAACACATCTAAATATCTACTGATCTATGATACAGCTATTGATTGTACAGATTTTTTAACACATCTAAATGTCTACTGATCTATGATACCGCTATTGATTGTACAGATTTTTTAACACATCTAATTACCTGTAAACTGTGACTACTCTATACTTGTTACAAGTATTATTGTAGAATCACGGTTCACAAGTACATGTAATCTACATCCCTGAGCATAAAATGTCAAAGTTTGTATAAAGAAGTAATTGTACATGTTTTAAATTAGACATCTATATGGTTTGTTCTACTCCTTTATACTATCCTGTAGTAATGAAAAATATGCAACATAAGAGTTTTGGGAATATGTCCCTTTCCATTCGATATGCTGAGGAAGGTTTGCATAATGACAAAATTTTCTTGTTTTTTTCTTTTACTATGGTATAATGTTCTACTGAATTAATGATCAGGAGGTGAGCAAGCTCATAATTATCGCAAAAATTAAATCCTTGCAAACATTTCTGCTTTTACAGTAGACTGTCTAAGGTATATTTATGTAACTGGGTTTAATTTTCACTCTAAAAAACTCTTTGTCTTTGACATGAGACAAAATGATGACAAAAAGATATGGGTCAACAACTGGCCATAAAATATCACCCAAATAAAGTACGACTGGTGTATGCCTGAAGTTCTCTGGTGATTACTAGAAAAATGTTTCCATTCTAGGTCAATTACTCACCGCAGGATATCATTGTTTAAGATTGACACACAGGTCCAAGCATTACCAGTTACTGATCAGTCATTATCTTAGATCAGCACCATGTCCCATATGCATACAATTTGATAGCGACACATTATAAATTTTAAAGACAAAAATCCCCCTGGTCGACCTGTATCACTCTAAAAGCAAAAATTACAATTTGATAAATATATCATGCACTGGGTGTGGAAATGAAATATGAGGAATTTGAATTGCCAAAGCTAATAGTTTTACCAACAGAATTTGTTATTGTACTTTTGATTAGGTTTCAGTGCCAAGAATATTGTTTGCAATATTCCTCAATGTCACTGCCACAAAAAAACGTAAAAAAATATGATCGGAAACAACAGGAGCTGACTTCTGGTTCAGCTATTAACGTGCATACCAAAATAAGAACTCACTGTCAGCCTATGTTCATACAGCTGCTTATGAGAGAATTTCTTAAGCACAAAAATGTACTAGCTACTTTACTGTGACACAACTTCTGATGATTACTGTAGTTACAAAAAGATGGAATTAATTTAAACAAGCAGTAGCCTTTTAGAAATATCAAATAGTTCAGAAGCTGAAAGAACTGAAATATTTCAAGTATGTGAGGTGTATGTGTTGTAACAAAGCATCTGCCCTGTTTTCCAAATGTCTTCAGTCATGTTCAAATGCAGTGCTTTTACTCAAGGTTTCTTGATATGGGACCCCCAGTCTTTTTTGGGACTCGTACAACTGAAAGTTAAAGAGTCCATAAAACAACTTGCTATTTGTATTTGTTAATTGATTACTCACTGACTACAACTCAAGTTCACCTTGACTTTAACCTTTGGCCCCTAAAAACAGGTAGGGATCATCCACTGATAACAGGTAACCAATACTAACCATCCTATAAATTTTGAATTTATTGATCAAGAACAGTTTCAAGCTCACAGTGACAATGACGTTGGTGTATTGGCCCCAAAAGCGTAGGGTCATACAATCAGTCCCAACCACCCTTTTATTTGTTTGTTTGTTTTGGGTTTAACGCCGTTTTTCAACAGTATTTCAGTCATGTAACGGCGGGCAGTTAACCTAACCAGTATTCCTGGATTCTGAACCAGTACAAACCTGTTCTCCGCAAGTAACTGCCAACTTCCCCACATGATTAATCAGAGGTGGAGGACTAATGATTTCAGACACAATGTCGTTTATCAAATAGTCACGGAGAACATAAGCCCCGCCCGAGGATCGAACTCGCGACCCCGAGATCCGTAGACCAACGCTCTTACCTACTGAGCTAAGCGTTTTAAATTTGAGGGCCATTATCCTAGCAATTAATGATCGCAACACCAAATGATCTACTAACAGACTGACCAACCATCATAAGCAAAACAATATACCCACTAATTTTTGAAGGGGAGAAGGAGGACATAATTTATAAGCTTTTATCTTTAGGTACTGACTTACCTTGTGTTTTGGACAAAGAAGTGAAAAGTTCTCCTCATCCAAGTAACAGTCTGATATGAAATATAATACACAAATAAAATGACTACAGTATTTCAAAGAAATGGATTGGTGAAACTGACTTTTTATCATTGTCATATTATGTCATATAAATTTGAGACAGGCAACACATATGTGTGTTGCACAGAAATTCAGTGGACCAAATGTAGACTAGCAAGCTATTAATACTACAAAAGTCACACTGTCATTCCTCATCTGAGCCATTTTGCTAAAATTTCATGAATGTGGCTCTTTACTTTTCCATGTGGCTCATAAATTAAGGCCATTATCTTAATAATAAGTAAAATTCTAAATTGTATACTCCTGAATGGAACGAATAAAGAAGTTTTAAGCAAATAAGACCCCATTTACCAGTAGACCTATACGTATTAACATTAATATAAAGATTTTCAAAAGCAGAAAAGAACATTTATTTATTTAATTTGTTTGGTTTAACATTGCACCGACACAGTAATAGGTCATATGGCGACTTTCCAGCTTTGATGGTGGAGGAAGACCCCAGGTGCCCCTCCATGCATTATTTTATCATGAGCGGGCACCTGGGTAGAACCACCGACCTTCCATCTGCAAGAATTCAACGCCCCGAGTGAGGCTCAAACCCACATCCACGAGGGGCAAGTGGTTTGAAGTCAGCGACCTTAACCACTCGGCCACAGAGGCCCCTGCAGAAAAGAACAAGGTAATATTTTGTGATCCTGAATTTTTTTTACTTAAAACTGCTAATCTGTGTTTTTACTGTATTGTCCATTTCAGTCTAGTGTAATTTAATATTCTTTTTCCAGATTGATGATCCAAAGGTACTTGCAAAGTTATACAATTACACTTTCAATGAAAGATGTGCTATTTACTTTTGATAATTATCACTTTCTGTTGTCTCAAAACTAAAAGGTTTTAAGACTTACCAGCTCCCTGAGCACAAACATGGTGGAATTTCTGTTGGCAACCTTTATTCAAACAACCAATCATTGCACCCATTTCATTACACACAGAACAAGGCTGAAATCAACAAGATAATAATCAAATTCAATTTAAGTCTTACTGATTTACATTTTGTTATCAGTCACTGCTTACCCTGTTATAAGCATAGGACAAAATGATGTTCAGAGACAACTCGTCCTGCAGGACTACTGACTTATAACTGTTTCTCGTCCTGCAACAGTCAGTTCACTGGTCCTGCATTTTTCGTGTGTCTAACACTTTTTGCAGATGACACTTTTAAATGTTTTATGTATCGAATAACTGTGATGAAATCAATGCACAGTCTGTTTTTAATTAATATGCGTCATAGCAATACACTGGCAACTACAAGTACGGACTTGCTTCCTGTTTCATTTTAGATGTGTGACACCCAATGAATATGCTAAACACCCAATATTAACTACGACATTACAACAGTATTATGCAGTTATTTCACCAAGGATGGTCTTATTAATTTGTATATTCATTGCATAACTGATTTCTACTGGAAAAATATCACTTGTCCTACAGGACAATCCAACAGAAAATCCCACTTGTTTTGGGCCGTTTCTACAAGTCAATAAGAGGACAATGGAATTTTTGTCCCCTGTACTGGCAATGTGAGCCATCTGCTGTGACTTTACTGAAGTAACTCAAATCTAAAATTTAATAATGGCTTTCTATGATCTGACCTGGTGACCTAGTTTATAAACTTATATAACCCAGTTTTGAATTCAATCTAGATTTCATAGAGACAAACATTCTGAAAAATTCCATAGAATCGCAAGCAATCTTATCATTTGTCTATATTTTCTTTATGGTTTCAGACTATGCAAATAGCAATTATTTATATAACTTCCATTTTGTTACTTTGTAATCGCTTATTTTCCTCGTGGTACCGAAACCTATTTTTAGAATGTGAAATTGAAAGTAGACTCTGATAATCAAAAGAGCGCAACACTTAGTTGGCAAACAGTAACAAAATGGCTGCCCTAGCGCACAGTAAGGCTTCTGGGTAAAGAAATTCGGTACTTAACGGCGAATATTCTAATATACGGCCTTATATGCAATGTAAATGTTCAACAGCTTAAAGACAAACTGTCAGGGAATGTGACACAATTTATTATACATGAATTTAAACGTGATGTTAATTTCTTTTAAATGCATGTAGGGCAACGCGCATACTTTGAGAATGAATAGGGTGTATTAATAAATTTTGTATGTAGCTGTCAAGGGAGAAACACCGTTAGTGAACATAATGAAGAGCAAACAATTACTATGCCAGGGATAACATCACTTACTGTACACCATTTTAAAGGTATTTATATTGTCTTTCAAAAGCTTGAACATGCAATGTTCTATCTTGGGGAAAGTACTTCTAACGGCATTCTCATAGAAGACATAAGGTAGAAGATTGAATGAACTACCTAAATCATACCAGAGATAAAAACTGGGCCATAATAAATTTGAAAGACAGTAAATATCTTTAAATATCTGTAAAATGATGTATGATGAATTGTATTAAATATTCCCAGAAAAGGAACCTGTGACGCACATTTTTAAGCTTCGTCGACCAATAAACATTAGTGTTCTCAAACGGTGTTACTGCTGTTTCTGTTACTGATGGCCAAAAAGTGGTTATCTTATAACTGTTAAGTGTCGTCGACATTTAGTAGTTTACCATTGAAATCTTTGAAAGTACGCTGAATTTAACAATTATCAATATTTCACTATTGAAACCAGAATTATTAGACCATGTACAAGTAGAATTATTTTTTTCTATAACGAAATTTAATTAGAGTGTGGAAAGCAGCTTTAAGAAGATCAAACAGAAAATGTGGCCTGTAGTGTGTTAATATCGTTTTTTATGATTTGACCTAGTGACCTAGTTTGTGACCTAAGGTAATCAAATTTTGAAACTGACACAACATTTCATAGAGACAATCATTCTGACAAAGTTTCAAGATGATCAAACAGAAATCATTCTCATCCATCAGAGGTTCGTCAAAATCCCGAGAAGAACCGGGAGTGGTTTCAGCCAATCATTGTTCGCCATTATTTGGCACGCCGAATTGAAACTTCAAACAACATATACTTGCTTATGAATTACTATGGATAAAGGCGATATTCTATGATTGTGATTAATATAGATTAATTCCTGCAATTCAATGTTAAGAGATTTACATCAAGAAATAACAATATTCTGCGTAATTCAACATTGATATTAGGAAGGACATGGTCACGCTTTTCACCGACGATTTTGATTGGCTCGCTATAATTTGTAGCGAAACAATGCTGATTGGCTGAAACGTTTTACCTGTAATGTAACCAAACCACAAGTAACAGCGAAATGTTCCAGAGGTTCATCCGGGGAACCATGGCAGACCTCTGGTATGCGAGAATGACAGAAAATGAGGCCTCTTATAGTGTTAACAACATCTTTTTCTATAATCTGACATAGTGATCTAGTTCTTTGACCTCAGGAAACTCAGTTTTGACACTAAAAATTGTGACCTCTAGAGTGTTAACAAGCTTTTCCTTTGATCTGACTTGGTGACCTAGTTTTTGACCCCAGATGACCCAATATTGAATTCATCCAAGATTTTATTGAGGGAAACATTCTGGCCAAGTTTCATTAAGATTGGACCAAAATTGTGACCTCTCTAGTGTTAACACGCTTTTCCTTTGATCTGACCTGGTGACCTAGTTTTTGACCCCAGATGACCCAATATCGAACTTGTCCAAACCTTTATTGAGGGTAACATTCTGACCATGTTTCATTATGATTGGGTCAAAATTGTGACCTCTAGAGTGTTAACAAGCTTTTCCTTTGATTTGACCTGGTGACCTAGTTTTTAACCCCAGATGACCCAATATCGAACTTGTCCAAGATTTTACTGAGGGTAACATTCTGACCAAGTTTAATTAAGATTGGGTCAAAATTCTGACCTCTAGAGTGTTAACAGTCAAATTGTTGACCGGACGACAGACGGAGGACTGACGACGGACACAGGGCGATCACAAAAGCTCACCTTTAGCACAAAAGGTGAGCTAAAAACGAAAGTAGGTTGCTTATTCTGCGGCAATATGAGGATATCTGACTTCAGCTGACTTGCATTTCATTGCTCCCTTTTCACTCACTTTCTTTAGCAAATGTATGAACATCTTGTTGAAAATAGTGACAGAGTGAAAATCTACAAACTGTATTAAAATGGATCTGAAGTAGCTGAATTTTGTATGAACTCATCCAAGATTTTATTGAGGGTAACATTCTGACCAAGTTTCATTAAGATTGGGCCAAAATTGTGACCTCCAGAGTGTTTACAGTCAAACTGTTGACAACAACAGATGACGACGACGGACATAGGGCGATCACAAAAGCTCACCTTGAGCACTTCGTGCTCTGGTGAGCTAAAAAATGCGGAAAATTCAGTCCTGAGAGAGGATGAGACACTGAGGAGTAAAACAGAACAGTTTTCAAGAAATAGACCACATGTTTGTCATATGTTGGCTTAGAATTTAACAAAACTGAAAATCGATATGCAAAGTTTTCTTCCATTTCACAATACCAATAAACATAGGAGAACTATAGGTACATGTCCACTTATAGACCACATTTAATCTGAATTCGGGAAACTGTTGAAGGAGTTCACAAGGTACAGAGGTAATTCTAATATGGCTAAGTCCAAGAAAGGGGCATAACTAAACAAAAATGGAAATGAAAGTCCCATCATGTGGATGTCTACTTCATGTTGATGATCTATACTATATTTGATTTGATTTGTTTGTTTTGGATTGATCGCCATTTTCAACAGTATGTCAGTTCTTTAATGGCTGGCAGTTAACCCAACCAGTGTTCCTGGATTTTATACATATACAAACCAGTTCTCCGCAAGTAATTACCAACTTCCCCACATGAATCAGAGGTGGAGGACGAATGATTTCAGACACAGTCTTTTATCAAATCGCCACGGTGAACATGCACCTCAGCTGGGGACCAAACTCACAACCCAGTAATGCGAAGATCTGCGCGCTCCCTACCGAGATAAACATTTCATTTTAACTGAATGGGAACTGTGGATGTGGAGTATGCACTGTCCACAGAGGCAATTCTAATATGGGTAAGTCCAAAAGAGGGACATAACTCTAAAATATTAATTTGAGATGAAGTCCTGAGAACATGCACATGTGCAATTCATATCCATGATAAAGACCAAGTTTCATTTGAATTGGAAACTGTAGTAGGTGTAAAGTACACACGGTACAAATGCAAAACCGAAGTCAAAAACTGGCATAACTCAAACAAGAGGGCCAAGATGGCCCTAGGTCGCTCACCAGGGTAATACACCATAACACATAACAGTATAAACATGTTTCACCTAGTGACCCAGTTTTTGACACCACATGACCAAGTTTCAAACTCGTCTGAGTTTTCAAGGAGATAAACATTCTGACCAAGTTTCATGAAGACTGGAGCAAAAATGTGGCCTCTAGAGTGTAAAAAAAGATTTTTGTTCAATTTAGCCTGTGACCTAGATTTTTACCCAACCGTACCCATTTTTTAATCCATCTGAGATTTCATGGAGACAAATATTCAGACCAACTTTTACTAAGATTTGACCAAACAAGTGGACTAAATGTAAACAAGCATTTCTTTGCTTTGACCTAGTGACCTAGTTTTTGACCCCATATGACCAAGATTAAAACCCATCCATGATTTCATGAAAACAAACATTTTGAAAAAGATTTGTGAAGACTGGAGCAAACAAGTGGCCTCTAGAGTGTAAACAAGCTTTTCCTTTGATTTTACCAACTTTTTACAAACTTTTGACCCTACATGCCCTATATTCAAAATCATACAAGATTTCATGATACCAAACATTCTGACCAAGTTTTATGAAGACTGAATAAAGAATGTGGCCCCTAAAGTGTAAACAAGCTTTTTGTTTGATCTGACCTGGTGACCTAGTTTTTGACCCCAGATGACCCATATTCAAACTTTACTTAGATTTCATCATTCAAGAAGATCATTATGATCAAATTTCACGAATATCCATTGAAAAATGCAGCCCCTAGTTTTTGACCCAAGATGACCCAGATTCAAACTTGGCCTAAAGATCATCAAGATAAACATTCTGATCAAGTTTCATGAAGATAGGGTCATAAATGTGGCCAAGCTTTTCCTCTGCTTTGACCAGATCACATAGTTTTGGGCCCCACATAACCCAGATTCTAGATTTCATTAAGACAAACATTCTGACCAATTCCCACTTAAAATGTGGTCTCTAGAGTGTAAACAAGATTTTCCTTTCATCCCGCTTAGTGACCTAGTTTCTGAACCCACATGACCCAGTTTCGAACCTGGCCTAAAGATCATCAAGATAAACATTCTGACTAAGTTTCATGAAGATAGGGTCATAAATGTGGCCTCTAGTGTTAACTAGAAAATGCTTTTGTAAAAAAGCGCATGTCTCCCTAAATGCAAAGTCCTATAGGCAAGAAGTCAATAGGGGTCAGGAGCGAAAGTCAAAGAGACACTGATGGTTGGCTGCAATAGGGATCATCTACTTGGCATGTCCAGTCATCCCGCTAAATTTCAACACTCTTGGCCTAGTGGTTCTCAAGTCACTGTTCAGGATCCTGTGACCTTGACCTTTGATCAAGTGACCTCAAAATAAATAGGGGTCATCTACTCTGCATGTCCAATCATCCTTTTAAGTTTCAACATTGTAGGTCAAGTGGTTCTCAAGTTATTTCCAAAAAATGATTTTACATGAACAGGCCACTGTGACCTTGACCTTTAATTCACTGACTCCAAAATCAATAGGGGTCATCTACTCTGCATGTTCAATCATCCTATGAAGTTTCAACATTCTGGGTCAAGTGGTTCTCAAGTTATTGATCGGAACTGGTTATCAATGTTCAGGCCCCTGTGACCTTGACCTTTAACAGAGTGACCCCAAAAACAATAGGGGTCATTTACTCTGTATGAACAATCATCCTATGAAGTTTCAACATTCTGGGTCGAGAGGTTCTCAAGTTATTGATTGGAAATGGTTTTCAATGTTCAGGCCCCTGTGGCCTTGACCTTTCACAGAGTGACCCCAAAATCGTTAGGGGTCATCTACTCTGCATGACCAATCATCCTATTAAGTTTCAACATTCTGGGTGAAGTGGTTCTCAAGCTACTGACCGGAAATGGTTTTCAATGTTCAGGCCCCTGTGACCTTGATTTTTAATGGAATGACCCCAAAATCGATAGGGGTCATCTACTTTGCATGTACAATCATCGTATGAAGTTTCAACATTCTGGGTGAAGTGGTTCTCCAGTTATTGATCGGAAATGGTTTTCCATGTTCAGGCCCCTGTGACCTTGACCTTTGACAGAGTGACCCCAAAATCAATAGGGGTCATCTACTCTTCATGACCAATCATCCTATGAAGTTTCAACATTCTGGGTCAAGTGGTTCTCTAGTTATTGATCGGAAATGGTTTTCAATGTTCAGGCCCCTGTGAACTTGACCTTTGACGGAGTGACCCCAAAATCAATAGGGGTCATCTACTCTTCATGTCCAATCATCCTATGAAGTTTCAACATTCTGGGTCAAGTGATTCTCTAGTTATTGATCGGAAATGGTTTTCAATGTTCAGGCCCCTGTGACCTTGAACTTTGACAGAGTGACCCCAAAAACAATAGGGGTCGTCTACTCCAGCAGCCCTACAACCCTATAAAGTTTGAAGGTTCTAGGTCAAATGGTTCTCCAGTTATTGCTCGGAAATGAAGTGTGACGTACGGACGGACGGACAGGGCAAAAACAATATGTCTCCTGGGGGAGACATAACAAGCTTTTCCTTTGATTTGACCAGGTGACCTAGTTTTTGACCCCATATGACCCAGTTTCAAACTAGACCTAGAGATCATCAAGACATACATTCTCACTAAGTTTCATAAAGATTGGGTCACAACTGTGGCTTCTAGAGTGTTAACAAGACATGTTGACGCACGCCGGACAACACCGGACAATGACCAGCTGACACAATAGCTCACCAAAGTAATGAACAGACAGGAAAGTCCCCAAATATGCACATGTTCACTCAGGGCGTCTGCTGCCTATCGCATTTGGAGCCACTGGCTCAAACTTTGACTAAAGTAGCTCCACATAGTTATATTTTCATTTTTTCCCCACGTTGTTATTGTGTATTTGATCCGGAAGCATGGTTCCCGTTTTGCACCTCTCTGATATTCTCCTGGGTAGATAAAACCGACAGCAAGTAATCAGATGACGCATGTTTTGACAGGTGTGTATATTACATAATGTTGTGACATGTGTGTGCGAGTTAACTGGAGCGGGGGAGACGGATGCGATCAATTTTTAAAGAAAGCATATTTTTTAATGGAAATGTTTGAAGTATCCGCTGATGTTTATTTTAATTGATCATATTATCGATGACCAAACCAATTTTATTGATCAATGAACGGCGATCCATTTGTTTTGAATGGCTGTTTTCCAAGCTGTTTTCCCGACGATTTTTTCGGTTCTTTGTACAAGATTAACTTAATCAGATAATATTTACGGTAATTGCGATAATTATCTGACATTTTTAAATAATTTCAAACTTTTCTTTCAATTTCCGCCGTATTTTGTAATTTTAGCTTGACACCTTGTGTCAGTTTTGTTGTTCACAGTTTGATCTCGGTTGGAGTTGATACTCGATATTTAATTACTTAGTTTCGTAATATCTATGATTTTTATATTTCTTTCAGCAAAATAATGTTAAATTTACATGAAATTAAAATTGTATAAGGAAAAAAATCAACAACAAACAAACACTCGATCTTTTACGGAATGTAACGTTAATCTTAAATTTTAGCGTAGAGAGACAATTAGCGCGAAGTGTAGTTTCCCTTTAACAAAATGGCGAAAATCATAAATAAACTTATTTTGAAGTTGAAAAATTGTGTATACCTGTGACTACTACGCCCTCATGATTCGGGGGTGGTCCAAGAGGTTATAAATCTGCACATTTTACATGAATATCAACGGTATGTTCAACAAGAGGACCATGATGGTCCTGAATCGCTCACCTCTTCCCACATGACCCAGTTTTGAGTATGACGTTTTTTCTATTATTTGACATAGTGACCTAGTTTTTGAGCTCATGTGACCCAGTTTTGAACTTGACCTAGATATTATCAAGATAAAAATTCTGACCAATTTTCATGAAGATCCATTGAAAAATATGATCTCTAGAGAGGTCACAAGGTTTTTCTATTATTTGACCTATTGACCTAGTTTTGGAAGGTACGTGACCCTGTTCTGAACTTTACCTAGATATCATCAAGGTGAACATTCTCACTAATTTTCATGAAGATCTCATGAAAAATATGGCCTCTAGAGAGGTCACAAGGTTTTGTTTTTTTTTATACCTACTGGCCTAGTTTTTGACCACATGTGACATAGTTTTGAAACTGACCTAGATATCATCAAGGTGAACATTCAGATCAATTTTCATGAAGATCCATTGAAAAATATGGTCTCCAGAGAGGTCAAAAGATTTTTAAAATTTTAGACCTACTGACCTAGTTTTTGAACGCAGTTGACCCAGTTTCAAACTTGACCTAGATATCATCAAGATGAACATTCAGACCAATTTTCATACAGATCCCATGAAAAGTATGGCCTCTGGAGAGGTCACAAGGTTTTTTTCATTATTTGACCTACTGACCTAGTTTTTTAAGGCACGTGACCCAGTTTCAAACTTGACCTAGATATCATCAAGGTGAACATTCTGACCAATTCTCATGAAGATCCATTCAAGGGTATGGCCTCTAGAGAGGTCACAAGGTTTTTCTATTTCAAGACCTATTGACCTTGTTTTTGATCGCAGCTGACCCAGTTCAAACTTGACCTATATATCATCAAGATAAACATTCAGACCAACTTTCATACAGATCCCATGAAAAATATGGCCTCTAGAGAGGTCACGAAGTTTTTTCATTATTTAACCTACTGACCTACTTTTTGATGGCACGTGACCCACTTTCGAACTTGACCTAGATATCATCAAGATGAACATTCTGACCAATTTTTATGAAGATCCATTTACAAGTATGGCCTCTAGAGAGGTCACAAGGTTTTTCTATTTTTAAACCTACTGACCTAGTTTTGGACCGCATGTGACCCAGTTTCGAACTTGACCTAGATATCATGAAGATGAACATTCAGACCAATTTTCATACAGATCCCATGAAAAATATGGCCTTTAGAGAGGTCACAAGGTTTTTCTATTATTTGACCTACTGACCTAGTTTTTGATGGCACGTGACCCACTTTCGAACTTGATCTAGATATCATCAAGTTGAACATTCAGACCAACTTTCATACACATCCCATGAAAAATATGGCCTCTAGAGAGGTCACAAGGTTTTTCTATTATTTGACCTACTGACCTGATTTTGATGACACGTGACCCACTTGCGAACCTGACCTAGATATCATCAAGGTGAACATTCTGACCAATTTACATGAAGATCTCATGAAATATATGGCCTCTAGAGAGGTCACAAGGCTTCTATTTTTAGACCTACTGACCTAGTTTTTCAACGCACGTAACCCAGTTTCGAACTTGACCTAGATATCATGAAGATGAACATTCAGACCAACTTCATACAGATCCCATAAAAAATATAGCCTCTAGAGAGGTCACAAGGTTTTTCTATTATATGACCTACTGACCTAGTTTTTGACGGCACGTGACCCACTTTCGAACTTGACCTAGATATCATCAAGATGAACATTCAGACCAACTTTCATACAGATCCCATGAAAAATATGGCCTGTAGAGAGGTCACAAGGTTTTTCTTTTATTTGACCTACTGACCTAGTTTTTGATGGCACGTGACCCACTTTCGAACTTGATCTAGATATCATCAAGTTGAACATTCAGACCAACTTTCATACACTTCCCATGAAAAATATGGCCTCTAGAGAGGTCACAAGGTTTTTCTATTATTTGACCTACTGACCTAGATTTTGATGGCACGTGACCCACTTGCGAACTTGACCTAGATATCATCAAGGTGAACATTCTGACCAATTTACATGAAGATCTCATGAAATATATGGCCTCTAGAGAGGTCACAAGGTTTTTCTATTTTTAGACCTACTGACCTAGTTTTTCAACGCACGTAACCCAGTTTCGAACTTGACCTTGATATCATGAAGATGAACATTCAGACCAAATTTCATACAGATCCCATGAAAAATATAGCCTCTAGAGAGGTCACAAGGTTTTTCTATTATTTGACCTACTGACCTAGTTTTTGATGGCACGTGACCCAGTTTCGAACTTGACCTAGATATCATCAAGGTGAACATTCTGACCAATTTTCATGAAGATCTTGTAAAATATATGGCCTCTAGAGAGAACACAAGGTTTTTCTATTTTTAGACCTACTGACCTAGTTTTTGAAGGCACGTGACCCAGTTTCGAACTTGACCTAGATATCATCAAGATGAACATTCTGACCAACTTTCATAAAGATCCCACAAAAAATGTGACCTCTAGAGTGGTCACAAGCGAAAGTTTACGGACGGACGAACGAACGCACGAACGAACGGACGCTGCGTGATCACAAAAGCTCACCTTGTCACTATGTGACAGGTGAGCTAAAAATATGATGAAAGTATAATGACATTTATTGAAAATGTATTCAGATTTGCACTAGAAGAAACTTGCTATGAATTCAAATGAAAAAGAAAGTTTATATAACATGCTTATGATTAATAAATACCTACTGTCTGATTTATGATTGCAGTCATTATTTTTGTCTTGCAAGTTTTCTTTATTAGAAATATCATAAAATGTTATGTTCTGCATAAAGATTGTATTGCACACCATGTAGTAAACAATGCAGTAACTTACAAAGAGACATTTATAACCAAAAAACCTTGGACATATACCTTTTGTTTGTTGTAGACAAAGGTGTGAAACGCGCAAAATGCACCCTGTCCCATTTTTAACAGTACCCTGCCCTTTTAAGAGCTCTCGAAAAATCCCTATAAATGCTCATCTTTCTGTTTAATAAAAGAGTCTGTTGATAGTTGAAAGTTGATATATACGATGAATATATGAGATTGTGTTGTTAATAAGCATGCTAATTTAATTTTGTATCATCATCGATAAAAAGACTTAAAATTGTTATTTATTTATTTGTTATCAAACACTATATGCCTCCTAAAATTCTACACCAGGGGTATAAAAATTATTAGGCAGTCTCAAGGCTTGTTATAAGCAAGTAAATACATTGTATGTACATTTATCAGTGTTACATAGACTTACAGTTTGGCTAGCAATTCTCACAGCTTCTTGGAGACCATATATCTTGGAACCAATCAGAAAGACACCATCAGAGTAAACAGAACAGCTTTCGTGGACCCAGACCTCTTTCCATTCACTAGCTTCCTGTGACACGCTGCTAGCACGTCTCCCTGATTTATTACTCTTATTCACACTTGACTGACTCTCCTCTGATCTTTTCTTTTTTGTACCGAGGCGAACTTTTGGACTCAAATCCAACATGTCATCTGACATTATCTCAACTGTATATGGTCCAAAGAGATCACCAAGAAATTTATAACTACTATGTTTACCACAAAGAGCACATATCCATTCCTCATTTTCTGTAGTTTCATTGTATGGAATAAGAACTGATTTATCTGATGGAAGTTGTGAGATCTCAATTCTGGTCACATTCTGAGCCGTGGTCTTTGTTTTCTTAGAAACACTTTCTTCATATGGGTCATTTATCACAACACAATTTTTTGCGGTTTCCTTTATGCCATCAAATACTACTTTAGGTCCCTTGAAATTTGCCCATCTATCTACTTTCTTTTTAGTTTTTTTAGAACTTGATGAATCTCTAGTCTGATCCAATTTATTTGATTTAAATGCCTTTTTAATTGATCCAAATTCAAAATCAGGATCATGGTCAATAAAAGCCTTTCTCTTAACACCTTTACCACTTGTTTTAGACCTATCACGTCTAGCACTAGATCTTTTACACTTTATATTTGACCCAGAACTGGATCTTTTAATATTTTCTTTAGCAGGAGTTTCATGTTCAATATCAATATCACCTTCCTCAGTTTTTTCTTTGAGATCAGTATGAATTTCCCCAACCAACTTTTCATCCACAACTTCATCTTCGACTAGAGAAAACATATAACCTCTCCCTTCTTTTTCTTCATCACTTACTAGGTTCTGACATTCAACAGCAACAATTTCTGCCTTTGGTACTGCTTCTCTATCTTCAAGCAATTCAGTTACATTATTGTTAGCACCAGTTTCATTTGCAGCACCTACACTGTCTTCAGAGTCAATTTCTATAACTTCAATGTCATCATCTGGTATAGCTTTTTCCTTAGATAACTGTTTTAATTTTTTCGTTTTTGCCATCTTTTCTGTATTTTGATTTACTACAGAACTGCTCTTATGGGTTCTTTCGCTTCCTTTTCTTTGGCCATTAATACTATCAGTTTTAACACCATTTAGCTGTCTTCTAGGAGCTTTCTTTTTGACACTTTCATTCTTTTCAATATTACACTCTTGTTTTGATGACTTTCTGGTCATTACAGCAGTTGTATGACTAGGAGTGTTTTTTGGATCTGACTTTGACTTCGGAGCTTGGTTAACTGACAGTATCCCAGTTTTTGAGACACTATTTCGCACACAGTCGTCTTTGGTTACTTCTTTCACAACTGTTACAGTTTTCACTTCTTTCAGTTTTCCATCACTACCTTTTGTCACAAATTTGATATTATTTGTTGTAAATGTGCTTTTTGACTTTTCAGCTTTCATTTTTCCTTTTTGCTTTGCTAAAAGCTTCATAGTATCCTCCAGATTTTTTGAAACGGACGAGTCTGACGAGACCTGGATTTTTGGTTTCACACAATGTTTTGCCTTTAAAGAGCTACTAGCGTTGTTATTACTGCTGCAAGTATTGTCTGACTTTTTTACAACTCCATTTTTCTTCGGATTGTGATTTACATCTATACTTTTCTTAGCCATTTTCCTCTTGGGTTCATCTACAAACTGCTCCTCCTCTTCAACAAAAATAAAATCTCCCTGAAAAAATGAGGTATCTTTGTATTTGACAGGAGTTTTTCTCTGCCTTATATGGGACGGTCTTCTAACCGAAACTGTACCATCACCATTATCTACACCAACAGGTCCTTCTAAACCATCAACAACATCGCCGCCTAGTGGGCTTGGCACATCATCAGAGTCTATTTCAGACACCTCTCTCATAAAAGGTAATCTTTTAACATGCCCATTTTTTTTATGCTTCTGACTGTTACTAATACTTCTTTTTCTAATGCCATTCTTTTCCCAGCACGATCCTGTAATCATGACCCGATCAATAACCATACCTCCATCTGTGATATCATTATCCAAATCCTTCGCATCATCAACAGACTCTTCTATTATTTCATTCGACTTATCATCAATATCACTAAATCCTGTTTCTATGTCATCACATCCTATATGATCTTCATACTCAAAATCACTATTATCCCGATCATCACTTAGAGATCCAGTACTATCTCCTCTTAATCTTGGACTGATCTCGAAACTTTTCAACCTCTCTTGTTTACTGTATGTTTTTTTCACATCTTTACGTACAAGAAGCTGTGATTCATTATCACTATCTGAACTTTCTGACTCATATGCCACTTCAACATCTTTTGATTGCACTTTGGCTCCTTGTTCAATGTTTGCTGTATTTAATTGCACATTTTCAGACGTGGTAGCACCTATCCCAAAATTAGCATCACAAGTTTCTTTATTCCGACTAGAATCAGGTACGTTTTCAATACCCTGTATGCCATTTTCTGAACCTGGTTTCAAATAATCAAATGCCTTATTTTCTACATTAGAATCAACTCCATCTTTGGCAGAGCCACCTTCACAGTTTTCAGCTGGAGTTTTACATTCTGAGGGTTCACAAGTTTTTTTCTTATCAGTCTCAGATGTATTTGTTTTACCATCAAAAATGTCAGAATTATTTCTATCAGTATTCAATGATTCAACTGAACTTTGATCTATTAAATGTTTTTTATCATCTCCATCATCTACTGACTCAATTTTGTAGTCTTTCGTATCATCACTCTCTGATTTAACACTACAGTACTGAACAGTTTCATCACTTTGCGGAGAACACAAATCATCCTTTGCTGCTCGAAGTAACATCATCTTCTTAGGTTGACATTTAACATCTGGACTGACAGCAGTTTCAGATATACTCTGCGTCACTTCTGATTCTGAACTTGATTGAACTACTTCATTGAAAGCTGGAGAAAAACTGGAATCTGTTGGAGCGTTTGTACACACTGGTATTGATAAACTACTTTCTATGCTTTTTGCTATAGAAGAGTCATTTGGAGAAGGAACACAAGCTTCTTTTACTACAGTTTTAGGATCAACAACTTGTGCTTCAGGCAACATACAAAGTTTTTGCAGAGACTGAAGTGGGCTATTACACTGCTTCATGTTTGGTGAGTGTGACACACTACTGTCTGGCACATGTTGTGTTGTAGATGGGGAACTATGAGTTTGACCTGGACTAAGGTAGTTGCCAGACCCCGGAGTGTAAGGAGATGATATGTTACTAAAATGTCCGCTATGGCCGCCAGGGGAATGTGGAAAATTTCCGCTATGCGAACCAGGGGAATTACAAAATTGTCCACTATTAGAAATTTGGGAAATTGAACTGGGTGAATATTGGACAGACATCGGTTGCTGAAATGTTGGATATTGCGATGTGTTTAACATATTTCCAAAGTAACACTGTTGGAAAGGCTGTGACATGGAAGACGGAACAGAGACTTTTAGTTGTTGATTGGAAGGAATAGGAGAAACCATTCTTTGATGTGAGGTATTCATTGACGATGACATTTGATACTGTCCTCGTTGTGGTGAATTTACAAACTGCGAATTGGGGCCTGGCGATCTTACTAGCCCTTTACTTGGACTATGCATCGAGCAAGGACTCGAGCTTGGTACAGAACGCCCACTTTGGTGTGAGTGTGGACTGGGTATCATTCCTACAGAGGCTGGACTTATTGGTGACAGTCTTGGGTCTCTAGACTGCATGTGCAGCTGCGACTGATGAGGTGGACTAGGGTAAGCAAACTGTCCTTGGTTATAATCTGAACACATAAGCTGTTGGTTGTCTTGCAGCTTTGAATTGTAATTTGGTGATCTTGATGGTACATGATATGGTGAAGATCTGCTTTTCGACAGTGGCACTTGTACTGTATTATTTGTAGGATAAGAGGAGGCAGCCATATGCAGGATATTATTTGCAACTTCCTGTGGAGTCTGACCAGAACTCCTCAAATGTGGATGTGAATGCTGCATATTTGACTGACCCATTAGCGGCGACCCTGGGACATGCCCTGGAAAAGCATGGCGTGATGTTACAACAGCAGCACTTGAAGACGGAGATGGCATTCCCATATTAGAGTACTGCGCTCCATCTGCCAACTGCTGTGGATAACTAGATGATCCTTGATACTGTTGTCTATAGGCTGAACTCATCATGGGATCGAGAGACTGAGACACACCTTGGTTATAGAACTGGCCGCTTACACTGGAACTCTGACTGCCATAGTTGTAACAGCTTCTATCAGGGCCCATGTAATTCTGCAAGAAGATCGATAAAAGTTATGAACACATTTTCAGTTTCACTTAAATGACAACACAATTATAATATTTTTTCTTCATTTTAAATTCAAGCCAAAAAGAGCTCCATAAAGCTGGGCAATATACGCCCAAGGGTCGCATCAGAGGAGGACAGAAAAAATCAAAATGTAAAAGTGTTTTTTTTGGTGGGAGGTCAGGGAAGCAGGGTGTGTGTGTGTGCAGTGGTGGTGGCAGGATTATAGATTGATGCGACCTGCAAATCTTCTCATCACCACCTGACTATATTCCAAGTTTCAAGTCAATACCTTTAATAGTTTTTAAGTTACACTCTGGACACGAAATATGATGGGCAGATTTGACCTTGCTGTGACCTTGTCCTTTGACCTACCATCATTGTTCATGCACTCTGCACATACATCCCAAGTTTGACATCAATACCATGAATGGTTAATAGTTATGCTCCAGACACTAAATATGACAGACAGATTTGACCTTTAAGCTCAAATTGTGACCTTAACCTTTGACTTACAGACCCGGTTCAAGAGCTCTGCACATCGTATCATCACCATCTACCTATATGCCAAGTTTAAAGTCAATACCTTTAATGATTATAAATTTATGCTCCGGACACGAATTATGATGGACAGACAGATGGACTGACGTGCACGCCATCACATAGTATGTCCCGTTTTTCCAAAATGGGCTTATAAAAAAGCATGATTATCTTTTAGAGATTTATGCCATGTTATGAAAGTTAAGTTAATGTTATGATTCTGCAAATAATGGTATAGAAAATTTTCTTGATAGCTTTATAGTTTAAAACATACAAGTGCAAAAAGTCATTATTATTAATTTTCAAATACCGTATGTTCTTGTAAAACATCTCTGCCCTGAAAGGATGTTCCATGATGGTCATGTGACATACTGTTGCTATAGCTACCACTCATTCCATGTTGCATTTGTTGCTGGGCAACTGAAATATGTAAGAAATCTCAATCAGCTTTAAAACATTTCATGTAGATGACCTGAACACATATAGTTCTTTATTATCATATTTCTCATCAATCAAGCATTAACTGACAGCATCTAAACAGTGACTGATATTTTTTAAATGATTTTTGTATGCTGGACAATTTAAACTCAAGGGTCTTTTTAAGTTGGATTCAACATAACACCAACATAATTATGCCCCGCTTTGAAGGAGGGGTATATTGTTGTGCAGATGTTGGTCGGTATGTCGATCGGTTTGTAGACCATCAGTTTCCGGATGATAACTCAAGAACGTTTGGGCCTAGGATCATGAAAGTTGATAGGGAGGTTGGTAATGACCAGCAGATGACCTCTATTGATTTTGAGATCAGTAAAGCAAAGGTCAAGGGCACAGTGACCCGGAACAGTTAAACGTTTTCTGGATGATAACCTGAGAACGCTTGAGCCTAGGATCACAAAACTTATTAGGGAGGTTGATCAGCAGATGACCCCTATTGATTTTGAGATCAGTAGGTCAAAGGTCAAGGTCACATTAACCCAGAACAGAAGACCTTTTTTTGCCAAATAACTAGAGAATGCTTTGGTCTAAAATCACATTTGATACGGAAGCCACTTATGACTGGTAAATGACCCATAATTATTGATTTGAAGTCAGTGTGTCAAACATCCAGTGCACAGTGACAAAATAATTTCTGTTCCTTGTACAGTAACTGAATGCATCAAGGGGGGCATTTCGTGTTCTACGAGCTCTTGTCATATTTGAATTGTAGCACTGGTAAAGAATTCAATAAAAAATTAATATGGTGTTACAATAATTTACAAAATTGTCTTTCTGTTGATGTTATAGGTAAGAATGTTTTCTGAATTCAGTCTTCCGCAGTATCTTCATTTTTTGTGACACCCCCCACAATTTGGAGGGGGGGGGGGGGGGGAAGGGGGGGTATTAGAGTTGCCCTTGTCCGTCTGTCTGAGCCCAATAAGTAACTGTACTCTTTTTTTTTATGTCATTCATTCGGTAAGGCTTTTATGTGGCTGTTTTTCTTTTACATGGCTAAAAGAACAATAGACTAGAGAGAACAAACAAGGGTGCAGAATGTCACAATATACGCCCGTCACAGCAAATTTGTTTACACTAGCACCTGTATTTGCAAATGGAATTTTAATTTTCTAGTTGTTTACAATGTTGTTTTTTTTTAGAAATTATTGTAATTCTTTTATTTTTCTAAGTCCACAAAAAAAATCCTTACCAGGTAGAGATACCTTAAAATACACCCAAAATTTGAAAGTAACATCAATGTTGTACCACAGAAAAGTGGTCTTGGTTTTTCCCTACGGTCAATTATAAAAAAGTTACAATGTAAGTTATTTATAGTAACAACTAAGGGAAGTTAATCTTTAAAGAGAAAAAAAAAAAAAAAAAAAAAAAAATCGAAAAAAAAAAAATTACAAGTCCACACAAAAATCCTTACCAGGTAGAGATAGCTCAAAATACACCTCAGAATTGGATGTAACATGCATGTTGTACTACAGAAAAGTGGTTCTCGATTTTTCCCTACGACTTGTAATGAAAAAGTTACAATATAAGCTATTTATAGTAACAGCAAAGGGAAGTAATTCAAAAGAAGGGACCAGTGCATGACACTCCGTCTCATGATGGTGTACAATTGTGCCAAGTTACATCAAAATCCCTCCATGCATGAAGAAGAAATGCTCCAGACAAAGTCATTCTTGTATCTGACCTTTGACCTTTAAGTGTGACCTTGACCTTAGACCGAGGGACCTGGTTCTTGCGCATGACACTCCGTCTCATGCTTGTGAACATTTGTGCCAAGTTGTATCAAAATCCCTCAATGCATGAAGAAGAAATGCTCCGGACAAAGTTTTCATTCTTGTATCCTTTGACCTCTAAGTGTGACCTTGACCTTACCCCTAGGGACCTGGTTCTTGCGCATGACACTCCGTCTCATGATGGTGAACAATTTTGCCAAGCTACATCAAAGTCCTTTCATGCATGAAGAAGATATGCTCCGGACAAAGTTTTCATTCTTGTATCCTTTGACATCTAAGTGTGACCTTGACCTTAGACCTAGGAACCTGGTTCTTGCGCATGACACTCCCTCTCATTATGGTGAACAACTGTGCCAAGCTACATCAAAATCCTTCCATGCATGAAGAAGATATGCTCCGGACAAAGTCATTCTTGAATTTTTCATTCTTGTATCCTTTGACCTCTAAGTGTGACCTTGACCTTAGACCTAGGGACCTGGTTTTTGCGCATGACACTCCGTCTCATGATGATGAACAATTGTGCCAACTTTCATCAAAATCCCTCCATACATGAAGAAGATATGCTCCGGACAAAGTCATTCTTGAATTTGACCTTTGACCTCTAAGTGTGACCTTGACCTTAGACCTAGGGACCGGGTTCTTGCGCATGACACTCCGTCTCATGATGGTGAACAACTGTGCCAAGTTTCATCAAAATCCCTCCATGCATGTAGAAGATATGCTCCGGACAAGGTCTCTGGACGCCGCCCGCCCGCCCGCCCATCCGCCCGCCAGGGGCGTTCCCATAATACGTCCCGTTTTTCAAACGGGCGTATAAAAAGCAGCCACATAATATGTAGAATGTCCATCCATCCGAATTGTATCATTCATATATCTCAAAAAGTATTTGACCCAGTCATCAAACCTCACAAGATTGTTATTCAACATGGGAAGCAGTGCACCAAAGGTTTTAATTTGGATCTCACACAGTCAGACCAGTTATGGCCCTTGACTTGTAGGTCTAAAATAGGTATAACAAGAGCACCGCCTTGTGAGTGTTGACGCTCATCTGATTTTTTTTGTATAACAGAAATATTGTCCTACCCATGATTTTCTAAGTCTAAAAAGGGCCATCATTCTTTCAAAAAGCAGGATAGAGTTATGTTTCTTGACACACAGCGTCCGCTTATGATGGTGAAAAACTGTTGCAAGTTTTAAAGCAATAGCTTTGATAGTTTATGAGAAAAGCTGACTCAACCAAGACAACTGATTTTCTAAGTCCAAAAGGGGCAATAGTTATTGCAAAAAGCAGGATGGAGTTATGTTTCTTGATGTACAGGGTCAGCTTATGATGGTGAACAAGTGTTGCAAGTTTCAAAGCAATAGCTTTGATAGTTTAAGAGAAAAAGTTGACCTAAACATAAAACTTAACCAAGAAATCTGATATTTTCTAAGTCCAAAAGGGGGCCATAAATCTTGCAAAAAGCAGGACGGAGTTATGTTTCTTGCTGTACTGGGTCAGCTTATGATGGTGAACAAGTGTTGAAAGTTTCAAAGCAATAGCTTTGATAGTTTAAGAGAAAAAGTTGACCTAAACATAAAACTTAACCAAGAAATCTGATATTTTCTAAGTCCAAAAGGGGGCCATAAATCTTGCAAAAAGCAGGACGGAGTTATGTTTCTTGCTGTACTGGGTCAGCTTATGATGGTGAACAAGTGTTGAAAGTTTCAAAGCAATAGCTTTGATAGTTTAGGAGAAAAGCTGACCTAAACATAAAACTTAACCAAGAAAACTGATTTTCTAAGTCTAAAAAGGGCCATCATTCTTTCAAAAAGCAGGATAGAGTTATGTTTCTTGACACACAGCGTCCGCTTATGATGGTGAAAAACTGTTGCAAGTTTTAAAGCAATAGCTTTGATAGTTTATGAGAAAAGCTGACTCAACCAAGACAACTGATTTTCTAAGTCCAAAAGGGGCAATAGTTATTGCAAAAAGCAGGATGGAGTTATGTTTCTTGATGTACAGGGTCAGCTTATGATGGTGAACAAGTGTTGCAAGTTTCAAAGCAATAGCTTTGATAGTTTAAGAGAAAAAGTTGACCTAAACATAAAACTTAACCAAGAAATCTGATATTTTCTAAGTCCAAAAGGGGGCCATAAATCTTGCAAAAAACAGGAGGAGTTATGTTTCTTGCTGTACTGGGTCAACTTATGATGGTGAACAAGTGTTGAAAGTTTCAAAGCAATAGCTTTGATAGTTTAGGAGAAAAGCTGACCTAAACATAAAACTTAACCAAGAAAACTGATTTTCTAAGTCCAAAAGGGGCAATAATTCTTGCAAAAAGCAGGATGGAGTTATGTTTCTTGAAGTACAGGGTCAGCTTATGATGGTGAACAAGTGTTGTAAGTTTCAAAGCAATAGCTTTGATAGTTTAGGAGAAAAGTTGACCTAAACATAAAACTTAACCAGGGGTCTAGCTAGGTCCAAATTTTTGGGAGAAGTCACTTCTCCCTCAAGCTGATTTAGGGAGAAGTGGGGAGACTTTAGGGAGAAGTGGGAAGACTTTTTCTACCGCAATGATGTTGAGTGATTCGAAAGGTGGCTGTAATTTTCTTGTTTCTTGATAAAAAACATTGATGTGACCATTCATTTTCTTAGTTAGATCATTTCCAATACAGTGGTTATCGTTTTGTTACAAAATTCTGAAAAAAGTCGTTTTCAAAATTCAAGCCTATGCTATAAATGTAACCCGCCGAATTTTGGTTATATCTTGTACATGTATGAAGTGTTTATTATTAACACCAGCAAAGAAGTAGAAGTGTATTTATTTTTTATAGCTCTTTGCACCGAGTCATTCACCGAGAAATGTCAGTATCTCACTCGAAATATAAAACTGAAAGTAAAATGTGTACAGTAATCTAGAAATACATATTCAAATAAATTCATCGATGGAAGTCAATTTAGCGTAGTTAATACATTACATGTCGTTCTTTTATCATAGATAACAAATAATTGTGTACCATATTCCAATTAATCGCATGGTTAATCAGCAGTTTCTTAAATAAAACAATAGTTTTTTTTTTTGCACTCGAACCTGTTGACAATTAACGCGAAGTGTCAAAGACGTAAGCGCGGCGCTGATTGGCTTAACACAATAGACTCTGGTGTATCGGATAATTTGATTCGCTTTCACACTTCTCGGGATAATCTCGCAAGTACCTGAGGTAGGCGGAGCTTAAATTATGCTGCCGGCGTGTGTTTGTGTATTCGACACTCATTATATGACACGGTGCAAATTGTCAACAGTCTGGGTAGCAGTAATTAGCGAGTGCGGAAATCAAAGAAAATCGGGCGACTTGCATTTCGCTTTGAGGTTAGATCTGAGCGAAGTTTGAAGTTCTAGAGCGCCTATTTCGCTCAAGTCGCCCAGTCGCGAGAGCCCTGCTTAACTAAGAAATCTGGTATTTTCTAAGTACAAAAGGGGCCATAAATCTTGCAAAAAGCAGGATGGAGTTATGTTTCTTGCTGTACAGGGTCAGCTTATGATGGTGAACAAGTGTTGCAAGTTTCAAAGCAATAGCTTTGATAGTTTAAAAGCTGACCTAAATATAAAACTTCACCAGGCAATGCCGACGCCGATCAAGTGATGACAATAACTCATCATTTTTTTTTTCTCAAAAAAATCAGATGAGCTAAAAAGAGCCTAAGTTTGTGTCACATGTAACTAAGTAACACTGTAAGTATTTGACCCAGTATTATGAAACATTACATGAGTATTATTTAGCATGTGAAGTTGTGCATCTGGAGTTTTGTTAGAGATGTCACTCAGTCAGACCAGAACTAGAAAATGCTTTTGTAAAAAAGCGCATGTCTCCCCCAATGCAAAGTCCTATAGGCAAGGTTGTCAATAGGGGTCAGGAGCAAAAGTCAAAGAGACACTGATGGTTGGCTGCAATAGGGATCATCTACTTGGCATGTCCAGTCATCCCGCTAAATTTCAATACTCTTGGCCTAGTGGTTCTCAAGTCACTGTTCAGGATCCTGTGACCTTGACCTTTGATCAAGTGACCTCAAAATAAATAGGGGTCATCTACTCTGCATGCCCAATCATCCTATTAAGTTTCAACATTGTAGGTCAAGTGGTTCTCAAGCTATTTCCAAAAAATGATTTTACATGAACAGGCCACTGTGACCTTGACCTTTAATAGACTGACCCCAAAATCAATAGGGGTCATCTACTCTGCATGTTCAATCATCCTATGAAGTTTCAACATTCTGGGTCAAGTGGTTCTCAAGTTATTGATCGGAACTGGTTATCAATGTTCAGGCCCCTGTGACCTTGACCTTTAACGGAGTGACCTCCAAAACAATAGGGTCATTTTACTCTGCATGAACAATCATCCTATGAAGTTTCAACATTCTGGGTCGAGAGTGTTTTCAAGTTATTGATGGAAATGGTTTTCATGTTCAGGTCCCTGGGGCCTTGACCTTTACGAGTGACCCTAAAATCGTTAGGGGTCATCTACTCTTTAGGGACCAATCATCCTATGAAGTTTCATACATTCTGGGTCAAGTGGTTCTCAAGTTATGACGGAAATGGTTTTCAATGTTCAGGCCCCTGTGACCTTGACCTTTCACAGAGTGATCCCAAAATCGTAGGGGTCATCTACTCTGCACGACCAATCATCCTATTAATTTCAACATTCTCGGTCAAGTGGTTCTCAGTTATGACGGAAATGGTTTTCAATGGAGAGCCCCTAGTGACCTTAACATTTAATGGATGACTAAAAAATCGATAGAGGGTCATATACTTTGCATGTACAATCATCCTAGAAGTTTCAACATTCTGGGTCAAGTGTTTTAGTTATTGATCGGAAATGGTTTCATGTTCAGCCTTGACTTGACCTTTGACGGAGTGACCCCAAATTCAATCAGGGGTCATCAATCTTATGACCAATCATCCTAATGAAGGTATTCAAATTGGTCAGTGGTTCTTAATGATCAAATGGTTTTCATGTTCGGCCCCTGTGACCTGACCTTGACGGAGAACCCAAAATCAACAGGGGTTCTACTCTTCATGTCCAATATCCTATGAAGTTTCAACATTTGGGTCAGAATGATTCTCTAGTTATTGATCGAAATGGTTTTCAATGTCAGGCCCATGTGCCCTTGACTTGACGGAGTTACTCCCAAAATCTATATGGGTCATCACTTAATGCGCCAATCAATCCTATGAATTTCAACATCTGAGTCAAGTGTTCTCAAGTTATTGATCGACAATGTTCAATGTTCAGGCCCCATTTTGACTTGACTTTGACAGAGGACCCAAAACATTTAGGGGTCGTCTACTCAGACACTCCTACACCCTATGAACATCGAGGGTTTAGGTCAAAGGTTTCCAGTTATTGCTCGAAATGAAGTGGACTACAAACGACGGAATAGGACGGACAAAAACAATATTCTCCTGGGGAAAGAACATATTATGGCATTTGACTTAGTAAAATAAATATTGTAACAATGGGTCTGATGACCCTTATTCATCACATGTTTATTTTGCATTAGAATCATCAGATAAAATTCTGACCTATTTTATGAAGATAGGGTCATAACTGGCTCTAGGGGTTACAAGCTTTTCCTTTTTTGAACTGTGACCTAAGTGTTTGACTCAAGACCAGTTTCAAAAGCTGGCCTAGGAAATCATCAGAGTTAATACATTCCATTACCAAGTTTTCATGAAGATAGGATCATAAATATGGCCTCTAGTTAACAAGCCTTGTTCTTTGATTGACGGTATGAACTGTGACCACATGATTCATTTTGATTTGGCTGGAATCAAGTAACATTCTGACCATGTTTCATGAAGATATGGTCATAAATATGGTTAACAAGTTTTTCCTTTGATTTGTCCTGGTGACCTAGTTTTTGACCACATGTCCCAGTTTCGAACTTGGCCTTTGCAAGTTTGTATCAAATCAAGAATGAATGAAACCTCTATACGGCTGAAAGAGCCAAAATAGAAAATTTTGCCAATTTCAGGAGCAGTAACTCTAGAACCCATGATGGAATCTAGCCGGTTTTCAAAAGGAACTGAGATGTTGTTGTGACTAAAGTTGTGTGGTTAAAATCGACTGTAAAATGTCACTTCTATCGTGTTCACACAGTAAAAAATAATTTTTTTTGGCTCTTTCAGGGGTCAATCAGGGGCCATAATTCCTGAACCTATGATTGGATCCAACGGATTCATCGTGGAATCCAAAATCTTTTGTTGTTAAAGATATTTTGCAAGTTTGTATCAAATCAAACCATAAATGAAGTCTTTATATGGCTGCAAAGACCAAAATAGCAAATTTTGGCCTATTAAGGGACTATAACTCTGTAAGTCATGAAGGGATCTAGTCAGTTTTTGAAAGGGACCGAGAAATTATTGTAATACAAGTTGTGGGCAAGTTTGATTAAAATTGATTGCAAAATGTGGTCCCTATCGTGTTCACAAGAAATTGTGGACAGATCCCAACAGCTCACCTTGTCACTATGTGACAGGTGATGACCCTATATCGCTCACCTGTTAAACCTGGCCTTGGAATCATCAAGATAAACATTCTGACCAAGTTTCATGAAGACAGGGTCATAACTGTGGCCTCTACAGTGTTAACAGGCATTTCTTTTGTTGAATGGTGACCTAGTTTTTGACCCATCATGACCCAGTTTTGAACTTAACCTAGGAATCATCAAGATAAAAATTCCTACCAAATCAGGGTTTTCCCTCGGGTTTTTTATTTGGGAGTCCATGGACTCCCATGGCTGCTAATTTAAGGGTCCCTAATAATTTTTGGGGGTCCACAAATTATTGATCTTGAAAATGGACATTATTACTAAAAAAATTTACCCTAAAACCGAATGAACTTAATTGTATCTTTTTAATTTAGATAGCAGTTGATTCAATATTTCGGAATGGTAACTTTCAGAATGGCATGAGCTTCTCAATTCAGACCAATTACAAAAGGTGTGATAGTCTTTTTGTTATGATCAAATAGCCAGTTATTACTGGCAATTAACGTGTCACCTCGTGTCAATTATGTTGTTCACAGTTTTATCTCGGTTAAAGATAATACTCGATCCTTAATTAGTATCATAATTTTTGTGATTTATTAATATTTTTTCATCAAAATACTTTAAATTTATATGAAATTAATTTTGTTTAATAAAAAAATAAACCATTCGATCTTTTACGGAACGTAACGGCAATCTTAGATTTTAGCGGTGACAGTTAGCGTGGAGAGTAGTTTCCCTTTACCAAAATGGCGAACATCGATAACAAAACTTGTTTTGAAGTTGGAAAATCGTCTATACCTGTGTATAATGAGCACCCACGATTCGGGGATGGTCCCGGTGGTAAAAAACTGCGTATTTTACATGGGTATCTGCGCAAAGAAGGCTTCAGTGCAAAGGAGTTTCGTGACACATTTTGCGGGTCCAGTGGAAGCAGAGGCACTAAAAAATACGAGTTCAAAGCAGTAAAAGCGCGTCAGGAACGCAGAAAACCTGCATCCGGGAAAACCCTGCAAATTTAGAGTTATGACCCTTGATTGTCAAAAATATGCATATTATAATGGGATACAAGTTTGTGTCACTTGTATCTCAAAAGTATTTGACTTGGAGTCATAAAAAATTAGGGGATTGTTATACAGCAGGAGAAGTTGCCAACCTGGTGTTCTGTTTAGGATTTCACTCAGCCAGGAGTTATGGTCCTTCACTGAACATATTTTCATCTAAGCATGTATAACTGATTCTGTATATTTTTTAGTGTTGCATTGTTCATAGTATTTCATTGAATTACGTTAAAAGTCTGTGTAATGCGTCGAGGAAGTGATATTGGACATGGTGGTGCAGTTTTAATTACGGTTAACCAAAATATTAATATTATTACTTGTTTGAGACTTTTCCTACATTGAACTTCAATACAATAAGGTTGAAATTTTTGCTATGCAAACTGCTGTCATTGGATTAAACTAGACACAGGGACATGATGAACATCCAAATATTAAAAGGTGCCCTTTGTAAGTTTAATGTTTAGTATTGAACTAACTCCAACTTCCAGGACAGTCAATACATTTAAGACTTGTCTACAGAACTGCTACTAACTTTACACACCCACCCATACTGTTATACCAGTATTGAGATCTACTACGTAACATTTAGTCAGTCAATAGCTATTCATAGTTAATGTTGATTTGTTATGCCATACCGACAGTAAATAAATTTGTATTATAACCAAGTCAGTGATACCAAGAGAAGTCAAAGGAATGTGTCCATGATTTGAGCATGCTTTATTTAACTGCAGATAATTAATTACCTGCAGCTGTAGATTGTCTAAGGATCTGTATATTTTGGAGTATGATTTCACTTTCTTTATGTGGTATTCCAATTGATAACAACTGTGGTAGCTGCATCTGACATACCTGAAAAACGAAAACAACACCTCATGACATAAGCTACGATAAAAACAAATCCATCCAAATGCCATAATTTAAACAGGCATATTTTCTTACTGTTTGTAGCGTTCTGTAGCCGTATCTCTCGAAATTATCAGCAAACTGTCCGCACAAAAACGTTTCAAGCCATCGTTCAAGAGGTCCTGGCATTTCTTAGCTATTTAAAAGCTAGTGAAAATGACTAAGAGTAAGTTTGCAACATTTACAGATTTTCGACTTCCATAATAGATCACGTGATTACAACTCAACTTCATTTATGTATTAAACTTTTTTTTTTTAGTTCTCTTGATAAAACCGTGGCTGAAGGTTACAACACACTAAATAACTGTTTCCTTCTTTATTTATATAAAATTGACATATTTCCAATGACCGCAGCACACATCGGGACCCATTTTAAATGTCTGTTACTTACATTTTCTTGAAGAATATTTGACAGTGCTGAATAAATATCAAAAGAAAAGTGGGAGTCATGTTTGATGCAAGAAAAATATTTTCAGTCAAACACACAAACTGCAAAATTAGCCAAAAAATGAGACCCAAATTGTAGTGTTGGTGTATGATCTAAGTTTCCAGGAAAAATTCTGTCATGTTGTTATTTCATTATGAAAATGCTACCTACATGTCAATCATAGATCTGTCAAGTGATTTTAAAATAGCAACAAAAATGCCAAGAAAATAAGGAAAATAGCTCTACAGAGCAAAAAATACCTAAGGACTATCTGTATCCGCCATTTTTTCGTGCCATTTTCCTATTTAGTGTCTGTATGCCAGAAGTCACCTCACCTGAAACTGAATAGCATGAAAGCATGCCCCTCCCCCAACCCCTTTCCTTACTTTTGAGATATATACATCCCATGACATGTTGCCTCACAAAAAAGTGCAAAACAGGACTCACCGGATATTTCTCCACTGTCACAGTAGAGAATGGCGAACTCTACATTCAACAAAATTCCTAACCGGTCAGTTTATATTGTATTCCTATTTTGTTAATAATGCATGTATTCACACGAAAATTCACATATCAACATTTGAACAGGTACTGCAGTTAATTATTAATTTATTTTTTGCAACTCACGACCAAAGTAACCGCATTAGGCGTTTTGACAATGTTGCATTTTTTTAGTAATTTCAAAAGAATTTTGATATAATTTGTTTGTAGCTGTTTTTTTGATGGTTGTTTCCTTTTTCAACCTTATTTCCATTTACAAGAATCTTCAGTCGTTGGTTATCTACCATCCGCGCTCTTTTGGCGAAATTTAACCGAAGTACAATTCATTGATGTCCGATTTTGAATTTTGTTGTAAAATTCCGACAGCCCGGGCGCGTTTCTCTTGTGTCAATTTCACAATGATATGTGTTTTTCTAGTAGGACTTTCGTCAGTGATGCCAAAAGTATTATTAACACGTGCATGTTGGTGCACATGCCCTGCACGTGCAAAATATGCTATATTGGTCAAAACGCCTAATGCGGTTACGTTGGCCGTGAGTTGGCCAGAAATAAATCAATAATTAGCTGCTGTACCTATTCAAATGTTGGTATGTGAAATTTCTTGTAAATACATGCATTGTTAACAAAATAGTAATACAATATAAACTGACCGATTAGGAATTTTGTTGAGTGTATACAGATAGTAAGGCCAAAGCAGATGTATTAAATCGCCAGTTTTTAATCAGTATTTACACCAATGTCACCTCTTAAATTAGGTCATCTGTGCAAAATGAAAATACAAACTCTCCTGAGTAATACCCTACCCCAAAGCTTAAAGTGTTAATATCCGATAATGTCAAAGGTCACTGCTGATGTTAAAGGTGTCCAAAAATTACTGTCAACCTTAAAAACCGACAAAGCATGTGGCCCTGATGATTTAAACCCAATTGTTCTAAAAAATTGTGTGTCCAAATAGCCCCACTAGTTACCAAGTTATTTAAAAAATCCCTTGACACTGGTACCATGCCAGCTGACTGGTCCAAAGCAAATGTCACTTCTCTTTTTACAAAGGGGGATAAAGGTAACACTGCCAACTATCGGCCAATTTCTTTGACATATGTTCTCCGTAAACTATTAGAGCACATTGTTGCATCCAATATTACAAAGCACTTCCATGTCAACAATATTCTTTATGACTTACAGCATGATTTTAGAGAAAAAAGGAACTGGGAAACACAGATCCTAGAACTTGTTGAAGATCTGTCAAGAAACTTAATCCAGGTCACCAAACAGACTTAGTGCTAGGTGCTAGGTGGGCGTGGGCAGTGTTGCATTTTCCATTACTGCTCATGAACAGACTCAATCAAACCGAGTCTGCAATTTTCACTGTTTGCCTTGTTTTCGGTGCTTCCGAGGGATCTACTTTTCAGATTTTAGTACTATTGGATTTCTCGAAAGCATTCGATAAGGTCAACCACCTAAAGCTTCTCTTTAAACTGCATCAACATGGCGTCCAGGGCAACACTTTGCAATGGGTCAAATACTTCCTGATAGGCCGTCGCCAGTCAGTCTTAGTTGATGGGGAAACGTCAGATAAAGTCCCAGTAACATCCGGAGTACCTAAGGTTCTGTTCTAGACCCTCTTCTCTTTTTACTATACATAAACGACCTGCCTGAAAATATAGCTTCACAGGTCCGGTTATTTTCTGACGACACTGCTGTTTACATCACCGTCAAAAACTCTTTTCATGAAAGTATTCTTCAGCAAGATCTTGACGGGTTACAGGTCTGGGAAAGCAAATGGGACATAGAGATTAACTCCTCAAAATGTACAGTGATAAATATCACTAGATCAAAAAACCCATATAGGTCCAAATATTCACTCCAAGGCCAAATCCTTGAAACAGTAAGTGATGCAAAATATTTTGGAATCACTTTCTCCTCAGGCCTTAACTGGAACAAATATGTTAATCAGGTCAACTCCAAATGAAGCCAAACTCTTAATTTCCTGAAAAGGAACATCCCCACTAAAAGTGACAAAATAAGAGATATCACTAGAGCAATATACTATTTATAAAATTGTAAATGGACTGGTTGCAGTGCCAATGCCCCCTTACGTTATACCCCCTACCGGCTTCACTAGACACATGCAGCCCCTGTCTTACAAGTAGATCATTACACCCTGTTATTTTAACAAATTCTCTTTCTTCCCAGCTACTCTTCCAACCGAGGTTGTGCAGGTCTCTACTTTGGAACAATTCAGACAGGGAGTGACCAAATGTTCTTACACGATCTAATGTGAAAAATGCTGTTTTTAATCTCTTTTAACTGTTTATACTCCTCTTTCAAATAAAACTGTCATCTTGATGTTCAACACTTCACAAATACATCTTTTAATTCTTTTGAACAGACGCGCACCTGCACGTAATACTCGAAAAAAGAGCGTGGCAGTATAAATAGATAGATAGATAGGGTACATCCTCATTCGAATGGGAGAAATTTACAATAGGCCTATTGAAATTAAAATGATCCCTCGATCTTGTCATTATTTTTGGTATGTATAATATTGTCATAAATACAGAGATGCTTATCTAGAAATGAAGCAGTAGTATCCGAATTGTTAGTTTTATACAACTGGAGCTCCACCAATTGAGAAAAACGGATTATCCATATTAAGAATATCATTCAGATAGCATACGATGTATTATTAAATGCTTTAATAATGTTTGCCTGCAGAAAAGGAGAAAGACTAAACATAAAGTCTCTTTCATAACAACATGAAAACAAATCTGCGACAAGGGGTACACAATTTGTTTCCCAGGGAATACAAATTACTTGTCTAAAACTGTATTCCAAAACCACCTGACGTAAGTACTGTTCAACAAAAAGGAAAGAACTTTACAAACTTTGTTGCAGGTCTACATAGTATAATTTTTAACAATGCAGCTAGTAAAAATGCTTTATCGAAATTACAAGCGGAAAATGTAGCATTTTCCCTGGCAAAGGTCTTTTGAATTAAGGCAGTTAGTTTTGGCGTGGGGAGTGAAATTTTGTTTTGCAACTTGCCCTTAAAAGCTAGAGCCTTGGTGCTTTGACTTTAGACACGTTATTGAGTATATTGCTCTAGTGATATCTCTTATTTTGTCACTTATTTTTATAGCTTTAGGGAATTATTTTTTTTACATCGTTTTGCATAACTTGTTGAAAATATGGAAAATATGGTATTAAAGTACGTGCCCTAAACGGATTTTAGCTCCCAGTTTCTTTTTAATATAGATCAATGACCGTTCTAAAACAGTGCCTCAGTTTTATTTGTTCGTTTTGTATGATATGTTATCTATCTATTTTATATACTAGCCCGGCTTATAAATCCTAAAATATGGCCGAACCTTGCACATTTTAGTAGAGACTTAAGGTAATACATTTCTTAAAGAACAATACCAGAAGATAAATTCTGGATATGGAACACTCGAATGAGTCAACCAAGAAAGCCTGGTCAAACTGTTTTATGACGTCATCTTTAGGACTACTGAATTCGTAAAAAAATATTTGATCATGTTCAGCAAAGTTAAAAATTTTATCGCCCTTTTCGAAATTTCTAATAATCTGGTGACAAAACCATTGGGCTATGTAGAGCTTCTCAAAGTTACATTATTTTAAGAAATTTCAAAGAAAGGTTACTTTTGGGATAATTTGTATGAACAGGGATAAATTATCTAAAACGACGTATCACATTTTTTTAAAACTTTATATCCTGTTTTCAAACAAGGACAATTTTTTTTTATAAAACAGTGTTATAAAAAAGAGGAAACATGTGTTCATAATTAGATTATATCGCCTTAGAATTCTTCCGACTATAAATGCCTTTTCGGGTCATTTTAAACTTGGCCACACACACGGGAGAGATGCCTCATATTTTGCTCATTCTAAATGTTGTCATAATGGACTTCATAATGCTGTCTTACCGGTCTGCGCGTCAACCGTAGTTTATCGCATATTCTAACACAACCGAATTCATTTCCCTAGCTGATTATTGTGTATTTTTATATATCAATACATTTTCCTGACGTCACAATTATTACGTCAGTTGCACAGGAAACGAAATCAACACAAAATAGAAAATAGGCAAATACTAGCATTTGATGGATATCGTCAAGGATGTACTTTAAAGTCCTTCGTAAAGTGTTAGAATCGAAATAATATATCAAATTTAGTGATTTGCTCTTCATTGTTTGTCGTTCAGATGCGTATTATAATATCACTCGAGCTACGCCCACGTGATATTAATTCTTCTTTCTTAAATATACAGAGATTGGCTACTTTCTTCTTTGTTTAACTTCTAATCAAATCCAGCTATGTCAGAATGTGCAATTTATTTAAGTAAACGGTAAATCGCCATGAATGATTCCATTCAATTATTCTTTCTGAGACCACGAATTTTTTAATCTAAATACATAAGTGCCTGGATACTTGTAACTAACCAATATTAGAACACATTATTCACGGTAATGCGACAAATATGCACAGTCTATTTCCATTTACCGATTACCCCCCTTTTAATTGCGTTGACTAATGTTAACTAATTTTTTTTCTTCAGGAAAATGATATATTCGATCGCGGATAATGTCACAAAAGTGTAATAAGTGTTGTTTTAATGGTTTTTTTTATTGAAAAATGAGTATTATATTACAAACGTTTTACGGTAATTTTGATAATAAAGAAGGACCGGTAGCTGTTATAAACCACAATGAAAAATTTTGTCTTTTTCTGAAATATATTATTTATTTACATTATTTCAATTTTGCATTCCTTTAAAGATAAATTATATTACAGTTTTGTCAGGATTCATTAAAAAATGTAATTACTAAGAGCATTTTTATCAAAATAACGGAAGTCGTTGCGCATGAATAAACTTGGCAGTAAACCTGCTTTTAATACTATAAATAGAAAGATATTAACACAAAACACTTAAATCCAAAAAATCTTAAAGTTTTATTAAAAATTGAATGAAATATGACAATTTAAAAAGAAATTCGCTGAAAATATCCTTTATATGAGTTGTCTGCCCCTGACAAGAGAAGGTGCGAAAAGTCAGTGTTCCATATCCAGATTTTTATTTGACATAACCTTCAATCATTTTATGTTCATGGTTTGTCTTTACTAAAAAGTGCAAGATCGAATGACTTATAAGCCGGGCTATACTGTCTAAGGTACCCTTACAGCTTCATGTCAGTGCAAAAAAAAGACAAACAGATTAAAAATAAAGGAGACTTCATATAGGTAAGATAGTGGGGTAGATAAAAGTATGATAGTATTAATCATCAGGAAAGGTAGTTTCAATAAATAATTCAACAGATAAAAACATCGTTACTAGCATTCAAGGGCCGCAGGGCAGCGCAGAGCTTGCAGTTATGCTTGGACTGCCCTACATTTAAACATTTTAACATATGTTATTCATTAATATTTCACCCTGTATATATTCTCTTATATAACTGGGAGATGGATAAGCATCATCAGTATATTCCAGATCTCACTAAAAAGTTTTATATCAAAAAAGAAGAAACATTTGTTTTCAAGGACTTCATTGGAGTCGTTGAGCGGATCATACAATTAGAATTATTATGTCAGTAGGGGAAACTTCCCGTTCGGAAAATCAATTTATAGTTTTCCTGCTTCCCGAACAGGAAACTTGTTACTAAATATAGCGACTTGTTTCCCGTTCGGGAAGGAAAATCATCATTTTTTTTACTTGTTTCCATCGAAAGGCCCGGTGCATAAGAGTTTATATGGTGTCATTAAATGAAATATGCCAAGTTAAATTAAGATATATTTCTACCGTTCAGATTTTATTTAAATGCCTTAACAAAAATTTTATTTGACTTTTATTTTTATTAATTTCAAAGCTTCCCGAACAGAAAACATTGCTTCCCAATCGGGAAACACAGATATGTACATTTACATTGAATTCCATTCAGTCAGAATTAGTACCCCTTTTCCAGTCAGAAAAGTCCTTTTTTTGTTGTTGTTTTCAGGTAATCAGTAGGGGAAACTTCCCGTTCGGGAAATCAATTTATGGTTTTTCCCTACTTCCCGAACGGGAAACTTGTTACTAAATATAGTAACTTGTTTCCCGTTCAGGAAGCAAAATCATCATTTTTTGACTTGTTTCCATCGAAAGGCTCAGTGCATAAGAATATACATGGTGTCGTTAAATGAAATATGCCAAGTTAAACTTGGATACTTTATCTAACTTTCTACCGTTCAGATTTTCTTTAAACTTTTAAAATTTTATTTAACTTTTAAATTTATTGATTTCAAACTTTCCCGAACAGGACACATTACTTCCAAATCGGGAAACACAGATATGTATATTTACATTGAGTTGCATTCAGTCAGAATTAGTCAGAAAATTCTTTTTTTTTTCTTTTTTTTTTTTTTGTTTTCAGGTTTTTGTACAGGTCCATATGAAACTTTTAATGATGCATACTATTGCATAAAATCATTTTGGGCCAGTGTGATTTTAAGCAATAGAACATTTAAAACAAGAACTGCATGTGTACGAGTATAAAATGCCAATTTGTCACAAAAATAATGCTGAAGCAAGGCAATTTTAAGAAGTGTTTTATTAGTATTATTTGTGCAACTTAAGTACTCTATAAAAGACAAGCAATTCAATATAAATCTATATGATGAGCTGCCTGATCGGGAAGTTAAGTTTCCAATTTGGGAAATTTTGAAATTAAATAATTTCAAAGTTGAATATAATTTTTATTAGGATAATTAAAAACAATTTGAACGGTAGAAATTTAGACATATTTCTCAAGTTTACAATGGTGTATTTTATTTAATGATACCATGCATATTCATATGCACTGGGCCATTTGAATGAAACAAGTCAAAAAAGGGTGATTTTACTTCCTGAACGGGAAGCAAGTTACTATATTTAGTATCAAGTTTCCCGTTCAGGAAGTAGGGAAAAACCCGGTGGCTGACTTCCCGAACGGGAAGTTTCCCCTACTGGTATTTGTACAGGTCCATGCGAAGCTTTTAATAATGCATACTATTGCATGAAATCATTTTAGCCAGTAAGATTTTAAGCAACATAACATATAAAACAAAAACTGCATGTTTATGAGTATAAACTGCTTATTTGTCACAAAAATAGTCTTGAAGCTTTTTTGAAATTTTAATTTGTTTTAGCAGTCATCAAGCAGGGCAATGTTAAAATGTTTTATTAGTGTTATTTATGTAACTTTGGTACTCTATGGAAGGCAAGCAATTCAATACAATTCTATATACTAAGCTTCCCGGTCGGGAAGTTAAGTTTCCAATTCGGGAAATTTTAATGATTTCAAAGTTGAATATAATCTTAATTAGGATATTAAAAATGTTGAACGGTAGAAATTTAGACATATCTCAAGTTTACAATGGTGTATTTCTTTTAACCTATGTCTATGTTTTACTGCTTAGCAATCGTTAGCGATTATGACTAGCAGGCGCGTTGTCAGGGACAGCTGTTAAAAATATAGTAAGAACACTGAGATTATGTGATTTACAAAGATAAAGAAAAAGAACTATTTTACAGGTCAGATTAAAAGTAAAAGCAGGAAGTTGAATTAGAACTGATAGAAGGGTGGTAGCTGCCCAGCAAATATTTCTAAGCTGGGACTAGCTTGCAAAGTCACAGGGAGACTGTTCCACAGACGTATACTTCTGGGGAAAAAGGAATTTGTATGATAGTGCGTCTTTGAATACGGTATCAAGTAGTTCAAGTTTCTAGTTATTCTAAGGTGACTGTGGTCAACAAAAACAAGGTGTTGTTGGATCTTGTACAACATAGTAACTGCACTGATCTTACGGCGTTGCTCTAGGGTTTGCCAGTTTAGTTCATTTAACATTTTGGAAACACCACTGGTGTAACTGTAGTCATTATAAACATATCTTGCTGCAGATCTTTGACCCAAAAAGTGACCTGTAAGTTGACACCTAATCTTTGTAACTTATGGACTAGTTTATGGTGATCTACCTTATCAAAAGCTTTGCTTAGTCCATGACTATGATATCTGTTTGTTGACCTAGTTCTAAGTTGTCACTGACTTCATGGGAGAAACTTATTAGCTGGGTTTCACAGCTGTGCTTTGACCTGAAACCATGTTGGTAAGGGCTAATGATGTTTAACTGATCATAGAAGGACATGATATTGGAGACCAGGATATGTTCCATTATCTTTCTATCTATCTTTTTATACTGCATCACTCCTCTTTACGAATATTACGTGCAGCTGCGCGCCTGTACAAGAAATTTAAAAGTAGAATGGACAGGAGAATAAAAGTAATACACGATGTGTATTGCAAGCATTAATACAGTTACAAGAAGGATGTACAGATAAAAGCAGTTTAAAAACAGATCTATCATGTTAAGCATTGTGTGCAAGTTTGGTCACACCCTGTTTAAACTGGTTCAGGGCGGGGGTTTGCATAAGTTGTACTGGAAGGGAATTCCAAAGCACTATGGTGGCTGGAAAAAGAGTACTTATAGTAATTACAGGGAGTGAGGATCTGGGTATAGGAGTGGGGATGCATATCGGGGGCTGAGCGCGAAACTGTTGTATCTTGTTCTTTATTTATATACAGTTACAATAGTTCCGCGCTCAGCCCACGATATGTCTTGTTAGACAGGATGGGGGGCTGACATAGGGAGGAAGTGGTACAGCAACCAAACCATTCACTATTTTGTAGAACATAAGGAGGCGTGAATCAGATCTCCTATTTTCAAGGGTACGCCATCTCAGCTGACTTAACATGTTTGTGACACTGCTGTAAGGGGAGTAGTTATGATTAACTCATCGCGCTGCCCTCCGCTGAATCATTTCGATCTTTTTTTTTCTTTTGGATTTAACGTCGCACCGACACATGATAGGCCATATGGCAACTTTCCAGCTTTAATGGTGGAGGAAGACCCCAGGTGCTCCTCCGTGCATTATTTCATCACGAGCGGGCGCCTGGGTAGAACCACCGACCTTCCGTAAGCCAGCTGGATGGCTTCCTCACATGAAGAATTCGAGCCCGATCTGGTGGATGTTAAGTTGGGTATAAGGGTTCCAGACGCAGCTAGCATATTCCAGCTGTGGCCTGACTAGGACTTTATAAGCTACTTCCCGAACTTTTGGGTTTTTGCATGGGATAATTCGCTTAATGAAGTTAAATGTTCGAGTAGCTTTGGACGTAACTAAATTGATGTGTTTATTCCAGTTAAGATCTGAGGATATAGTAACCCTGAGATACTTTGCATCAGGAACTGTTTCCAAGACTTGGCCATGGAGTGTATACTTTGATTTGAAAGGTTTTTTTTGACCTTGTTATGTTCATAACTGTGCATTTTGAGGGGTTAAACTCCATGTCCCACTTACTTTCCCATAACTGTAACCTATTCAAGTCTTGCTGGAGAATTTCTTGGGCAGGACTATTTACAGATAAATAGACAGCAGTATCATCGGCGAATAAACGGACCTGTGAAATCAGATTTTCAGGCAGGTCATTTATGTAGAGTAAGAATAGAAGGGGGCCTAGGACGGAGCCCTGTGGGACTCCGGACGTTACTGGAACTTCATCTGATGATTCACCATTCACAAGGACTGCCAATCAAGAAAGACTTGACCCATTGCAACGTGGTGCCCTGAAAACCATGTTGATGAAGTGTGTACAGAAGTTTCTGATGGTTAACCTTGTCGAATGCTTTAGAGAAGTCCAGAAGGATTAAGTCCGTCTGGTGGCCTTGAATTAAGTTACGAGATAGATCTTCTACAACTTCGAGTAACTGAGTTTCGCATGACCTTTTCTCTCTGAACCCATGCTGTAGGTCATAGATGATATTGTTAACCTGGAAATGCTTGGTAATATTAGAGGCTATGATGTGTTCCAGTAACTTACAAAGAATACAAGTTAGGGAAATAGGCCGGTAATTTGCAGGATTGCTTTTGTCGCCCTTCTTAAACAGAGGAGTGACATTGGCCTTGGACCATTCAGCTGGGATAGTGCCCGTGTCAAGGGACCTTTGAAAGAGCTTAGCGACCTCTGGTGTGATTTGTTCACTAAGATTTTTAAGAAGGATCGGCTTAAGACCATCGGGACCACATGCTTTGTCTATTTTAAGGGACGAGAGGAGTTTCTGAAGGCGATACATGTGAGGGATATGGGGCGATAATTAGAGAGTTTACACTTTGGATCTTTTTTATATGCAGGGACAATGACTGCATTAAGGCCTAAAAATTCTTTGTTTCCGGTAACATGCTACAAAAATAGGGTAGGTAGGTCGGAAATATTTTTTTTGGGATTTTTTTTTATTAAGGGAGACTTTTCCGAAATTATTTTTGTGTCAAAAAATGAATACAACTCGAGGGTTATGCCTTAAGAGTATCAGGAAGTTGATTTCTAACATCACTGACCATGTTTAAAGCATAACTAGAATGTGTCTGTAGGACACAGGGTGTGCCCCCACTGGTACATTTGTCATAAATGAGGGCCAATAATTCAAATGTTTGCAGTCTTAATGGGATATAGCCTCAACAATCATTTTGTGAAAAGGATTCATTATTCTATGCCCTTTACTTTTTGAACTATGAGCATCACAAACAAAAAATCCACTATTTTGGTTATTTCACGGGCCATAACTCTGTAATAAGAGCTAAGATTCTCTAAAGGAATGCCAAGTGTGCAAGTTCACATCACGATAAAGACTCCAGCAAAGTTTCCTGAATTTACACCTGATACTTTTTCAGCTAGGAACATAATTAGGTGAAAAAGTGCATTTTTTTACTATTTCAGGGGCCATAACTTTAAAAATAGGGGGTGGAGCCAGCCAAACAAATAGAGGTGTGCAAGTTTATATCATGATAAAGACTTATGCAAGTTTTCAACCATTTATATTAAATACTTTTTGAGCTAGGTGCATCACAAGGTGAAAATGTGTATTTTTGACTATTTCAGGGGCCATTACTCTAAAAATAGGGGGCGGACCAAAATGAAAAATAGGAGATGCGCAAGTTCATATCATGATTAAGACTCATGCAAGTTTTTCATGAATCTATATCAAATACTTTTTGAGCTAGGCATGTCACAAGGTGAAAATGTGCATTTTTGACTATTTCAGGCGCCATAACTCTGAAAATAGGGGGCCGACCCAATGAAAAATAGGAGGTGCGCAAGTTAATATCATGATTAAGACTCATGCAAGGTTTCATGAATCTATATCAAACACTTTTTGAGCTAGGCGTGTCACAAGATGAAAATGCGCATTTTTTAATATTTCAGGGGCCATAACTCTGAAAATAGGAGACAAAGCCAGATGAAAAATAGGAGGTGCGCAAGTTCATATCATAATCAAGACTCATGCAAGGTTTCATCAATTCATAGCGAATACTTTTTGAGCTAGGCATGTCACAAGGTGCAAATGTGCATTTTTTACTATTTCATGGGGCCATAACTCTGAAAATAGGGGGCGGAGCCAGACGAAAAATAGGAGGTGCGCAAGTTCATATCATGATAAACACTCATGCAAGGTTTCATCAATTTGTATCAAATACTTTTCGAGCTAGGCGCGTCACGAACTTCGGACGGACGGACGCACGGACAGACGGACGGACGCACGGATGCACGGACAAGACCAATTCTATATGCCCCCACCACTCATGGGGGTGGGGGGGGGCACAAAAAGTGAAGTTTGACAACTTTTTGTCAAAAAGTTGAAAAAATTATTCCCGAAGGCCATAGAAACATTTAGGGTCGGGCCAAAAATTTAGGGTAGGTCGGGATACCGGAAACAAACATTTTTTTACGCCTAATGATACCATGTATATCCTTATGCACCGGGCCTTTTAAATAAAACAAGTCAAAAATGGTGGTTTTACTTCCCCATTGGGAAGCAAGTTACTATATATAGGTCAGAGACCACCAATTCATAAAAGTACAGGGAACTTACTGGAAATGAGGTAAGTGTATACCTGGTAATAAGGTAACGTCTGTGCATTCTGATTGGTCAGTGATGTAAACAAACCCAGGAAGTGATTATTTTTTTCAAAATTGATATTTTTTCACTGCATTTACAATATTTTATTATACATTTTGACAAAATTTGCTACATTTTATGTGTATTGAAAAAAAGTTTTATCAAACGAATTTCTCCCGCCATGTTGTTGTTGTCTTGATGTTTCCTCCGTTGACTTGTCGGAGCACCCAGGAGACTCTCTTGGTGAGTATCGAAGGCGGGTAGTAATTCTTTCCAGAAAATTAAGATGAACCAAAAGTTGACGAATCGAAGATCACCACAGAATAATATATCCAATCCAAGAATGAAAACACTTTTATCCAGGAATTACCTTATGGTTGTTTTTAGCCTTATTTTATAAAATCTTAATACATTCGCAACTTCTAACTAATTTCAAGTTAAGATGAAATTCTCTATAATTCGCAGATGCTTTAAGTATATTACAATGATATTAATATTTTACTGTATACGGTAGATATACATGATTCACTATTATTCCCAAGTGCCTTACTATAGTATATTTCACTGATATTAAAATTTTATAATGTACACTGAGCATATACACATGTGCCTCCCAAAGTTTATTCTCTGTTATCATCTGTATGTACGCTATATGGGACCTATTTACACGGGTATTTAACTGTCAGATACACATATCAGTTTATTATTACATAACTCCCTCAAGCAATTTTGATCTTAGAAAATGTAGATCAAATAGGAATTTTCTTGAATATTGTTCTAATTGCTCTATACTAGAGTCTTTAATTGGTATTACTTTTTGAAATTCTGGCTGAGAGCAATCTAATACCATTTGTGTAAATAAATTTGGAGTCAATGTTTGTATGATGTGAACTGATTAATTAAGAATGCTAACAGTTCTTGATATAAATCGATTTCTAATTGTTGTGTACTTTTCACAAATTGCGATCATGTGTTCGCGAGTTTCTGGGTGTTTTTTTACATACACCACATGTCGGATCAACCTGGAACTGATTAAATTTTGCTCTGTTTGCCTGTAGAGTGTATGTATCTGTTAAGAATTTAGCTTTCAACTCTGCTTTCTGAATATCATGAATGTTCGGTCTGACAGTTGCATATACTGAATGTGTCTTTCCAACTTTCATGGTGAGAGGGTTTAGGTACTTTAATGATGATTTCTCTCTAATATTATTACTCCAGTCCTGTTCTACACTATGGTTGATTGCATATCTTAGCATATCTTTCCATCTTTCCTTGTTTGGTGGTTCAGTGATGTCAATGATGTAAACAGGGGGTCATCTCATTCACACGAAAATTACTTAAATAAAGTATCACTATTCATATGTTTTTCGTCCGATATTTTGGTAGAACTAAGATAGTTCTTGAAAAACTTGTAATTAGATATACATGTTTCGATGTACGGAAGGCCGTGCACACCATAATGTTACAATGTAAGTCTATGGGAAAACAATTGGTGGTCTCTAACCTTTAGTATCAACTTTTTAGGAAGTAGGGAACACCCCAGTGGTTGACTTCCCGAACGGGAAGTTTCCCCTACTGTAAAAAGATATCTTTTATAATTGAGAAAAATATTGACTGAGTGCTTAGACCTTACAGGAGCTCAGAAGTTGCTTTTAAATGATTCATTTATGTCTTATCCCAAAGTAAATAACGTCGAGTATGTAAAACACCTTCCATAATTCATTGTATTACCTTTTTTTATGAAAATAAGTAATAACTTTAAAACCTAACTTAGATTTAATATCGGAATAATGCATCAAGATACACCCGTATACGTTTTATTTTTTCAAAAAAAATACTATTTTTCGACATATAAGTGTGGAATTATATTCTCAATAACGGCTCAACGCGATTTTAATTTTACGATTTGATTTTTCTTCCACGCAGAATAGGACGAAATCAACACTCGCATTGGATTTTCTTTTCAAAACCTTACTAAATATAAATATTTTTTCTTGAAAATTGACATGGACACGTAGAAATACATTCCTAATAAAAGCACAAAAGGATATTTTAAAATAATCATTACTTTAGATTATATGTCTTGATTTTGCCTGACACTGAGATTTCTGCGCATACAGAATCAGGCGAATTCAAGACCCACATATGCTTTCTTTTCAAAACAATACTAAATATTATTCTTTTCTCTTGAAACTTAGAAATATGTTCCTAATTAAAGCTCAAAAGGATTCTTTCTAAAAATATTCATTCTTTAAGATTTTAAGATTTGATATAAAATCTGGCGAAATCAACATCCGTATAAGTTTTTCGTTTATTAATCATATTAAATATTAATATTTGTTCCTGAAAATTGATATGCACGCATACAACTATATTCTTGATGAAAGCTTAAAAGAATTTCCAAAAAATATCCATCAATTTAAATTTTATGTCTTGATTTTACCTGTCGCTTGAGGTTTCCGCGCATGTAGAATCGGGCGAAATCAAGACCCGTATGTTTTGTGCTTCAAAACTACCCTAAATATAAATATTTTTTCTTGAAATTGACATGCAAACGTAGATTTATATTCCTGATAAATGTTTAAAAGGATTTTAAAAATTATTCATTACTTTAAATTTTATGACTTGATTTTGCATGTCACTGACTATCTGGCAAAATCAACACCCGTATTTTTCGTTTCTAATTATTACTAAGTATAAGTATTTTTTCTTGAAAATTGACATGCACACTTAGAAATATATTCTTAATAGAAGCTTAAAAGGATTTTGAAAAAGTATTCATCACTTTAGATTTTATGTCTTGATTTTGCTTGTCACTTGAGATTTCTTTGCATATAGAGTCTGGCGAAATCAACACCCGTATAAGTTTTTCGTTTCAAAACCACCTTATATATAAATATTTTTTCTTGAAAATTGACATGCAAACTGAGAAATATATTCTTAATAGAAGCCTAAAAAGATTTAAAAAGAAAATTCATCACTATCAATTTTATGTCTTGATTTTACCTGTCACTTGAGATTTCCGCGCATGTAGAATCGGGCGAAATCTAGACCCGTATACGTTTTTCGCTTCAAAATCACCCTAAATACAAATATTTTTTCTTGAAAATTGACATACACACGAAGATTTATATTTTTAATAAAAGCTTAAAAGGATTTTTAAAAATATTCATTAGTTTACATTTTATGTCTAGATTTCGCTAATTTGATTAGATTTCGCGAAATCTACTAGATTTCGCTATTCAGTCATACCCAAAACTATCAAACATGCAACCGGTTAATCTGAAATACATATTAATCAAGAGTCTCTTGACTGGTTCCATGATCTACTTTTGAAATGAGGATGGAATTACAGTAGAATTTGCTGGTTTTACATACATTTTGTTCTTAATTTTAAAAGTAATGAACTTACACTTTTCTGTCTAATTGGTTTGAATCTGATGGATAAAAACCATTTATATTTACTTATTTGTAGTGTCTTGCAGTAAATTGTAATGTCCGTACTCGTATCAAGTCGTACTGACATGTTTCGTACTCGGTCAAGCAGAAAAGCATAAGGCCTACATGTCCCAGGAATAAATGGTCGTGGTAGTGAAAAACACTACTTTAGTGAAATTAAAAAAACAATTTGTTTTTGCAGATTTCTCACTCAACTGGACTGTGTTCCTATTGCAACACCAGGGGTGTAAAATTTCACTCGCCCTCTCGCATTGGCGAGTTAAAGTCTGGATAGGACGAGTGGATCTCGCTGTATACTCGACCGATCGGGCGAGTGGTTTTTACGTCGTAGCTTTAATGAAATTCAGAAATTACATCTTGAAAAACGTCAACAAACTTTGAGATAGTTCAGTTGCTACTTTGATTGACTGGAATTTACCCGCGAATCGTAAAGATATCAAAACGTCATGCCGGTAATTTTCCATTCCGAGAGCACGTGCGACCTATCGTAATATCAATTTTACATCTCTGTTACTTTTGTTTATCGACACGTACACAAAAAAAACGCGTGTAGTGCATTCATTTTTTTAACATTATCGCTTCAATTTTTCAACATCGCTTGAGAAGTAATACAATTTGAATTCTATTAAGATTTCAATAAAATATCGACGGAAATGTAAGCAAATTTGTATGAAAACGGTCGAATTGTCATATAATCATTTGTTAAATTTCTAACAGCGCGATCTTAATTACTGATTTCTTTCTAAGAGAAAATAAGTGATACATACTATGGGTATAAAATTCGGACTTTTGACCAGAAAGAACAAAAAACAGAATTAAAAAATCTTAAATAATGAAAAAGCGGCAGTAAGATAAATACATTGAGTAAAACGATTTTTTTGGTAAAATGGTTTTTGTTAGTGCAGCGGAATACGGTACGTGACCTCGTGGACGTAAATAGAAATGTGGTTTTAAAATAAAACAAAATGATGTTGTTGCGGTTTTTAGTAAGTTTTAAATGAATCTTTGTACATGTATTTTTTTTTATAAAATATTCTTCTCAAACGATAAAGTAAATTCCTTGAGGGCAAATAGGTCACATGGCACGAAAACTGTAATATGACGTAATGCCATGACAATCTCGTGCAACAATACCGCTTTGATCTCCACTTCAGATGTCATGATACCGACACACTTCTTTTAGCTCTTTGAGAGGATGTTAATTGATGATGAAAACAGGCCAGTTACTTAGTTTATCAACAGAATAATTACCGATGATCGACAACTTTTTTTTTTTCGCTTTCAAGACGGGTAGGTGGATGATGATTATTGTGTCCATAGTTTTAGGACACTTCAAAATAATTATTTTTCGGGAAATAAGTCTTGAGAAAATGAAAATAACTGATGTTTAATACTTTCCTGACACTTTGGGAAACTACGGTAGGGGCTAGACTGTGATTATTTTTACTATTGATGCAGTTATTATGGAGAGCAACTTGATGGTGGACATGACAAAATTAGTGAAAGAAAAATGTCTGGTGTGAAAAGGAAATTTAAAAGTAGCAAAAATAAATAATCAAAAAGGAAATATAGTGTACGAGCTATGTGTTATGTTTGAAATTTGCTTGTTGTACATAATACTCCTTCCATAAAATGTGACAGTATTAAAAATGTCAATTATTAAGGCGAGTGAATGTCCACTAAGGGCGAGTAGATTTTACTAGCTACTAGTCCTGCAGGGCGAGTGGTATGAAAAAGAATTTTACACCCCTGAACACAGGAGCAATAACAACAGGAAAAATAACTGTTGTAAACCCATGATTCTGGATTTCCATAGTGACACAGAACTGAAGTGCTCCCATTCACTTATTATTAAATACAATACAATTTTTAAGTCGTAAAAGTGTACAGATTGGAAATTACACACTGTTTTTAGCTCACCTGTCACAAAGTGACAAGGTGAGCTTTTGTGATTGCGCGGTGTCCATCGTCCGTCCGTCCGTCCGTCCGTAAACTTTTGCTCGTGACCACTCTAGAGGTCACATTTTTCATGTGATCTTTATGAAAGTTGGTCAGAATGTTCATCTTGATGATATCTAGGTCAAGTTCAAAACTGGGTCACGTGCCGTCAAAAACTAGGTCAGTAGGTCTAAAAATAGAAAAACCTTGTGACCTCTCTAGAGGCCATAATTTTCAATCGATCTTCATGAAAATTGGTCAGAATGTTCATCTTGATGATATCTAGGTCAAGTTCGAAACTGGGTCACGTGCGGTCAAAAACTAGGTCAGTAGGTCTAAAAATAGAAAAACCTTGTGACCTCTCTAGAGGCCATATATTTCACAAGATCTTCATGAAAGTTGGTCAGAACGTTCACCTTGATGATATCTAGGTCAAGTTCAAAACTGGGTCACGTGCCTTCAAAAACTAGGTCAGTAGGTCAAATAATAGAAAAACCTTGTGACCTCTCTAAAGGCCATATTTTTCATGGGATCTGTATGAAAGTTGGTCTGAATGTTCATCTTGATGATTTCTAGGTCAAGTTCGGAACTGGGTCACGTGCCATCAAAAACTAGGTCAGTAGGTCTAAAAAGAAAAACCTTGTGACCTTTCTAGAGGCCATATATTTCACAAGATCTTCATGAAAATTGGTCAGAACGTTCACCTTGATGATATCTAGGTCAAGTTCGAAACTGGGTCACGTGCCGTCAAAAACTAGGTCAGTAGGTCTAAAAATAGAAAAACCTTGTGACCTCTCTAGAGGCCATATTTTTCAATGGATCTTCATGAAAATTGGTCAGAACGTTCACCTTGATGATATCTAGGTCAAGTTCGAAACTGGGTCACGTGCCATCAAAAACTAGGTCAGTAGGTCAAATAATAGAAAAACCTTGTGACCTCTCTAAAGGCCATAATTTTCATGGGATCTGTGTGAAAGTTGGTCTGAATGGTCATCCTGATGATATCTAGGTCAAGTTCGAAACTGGGTCATGTGCGGTCAAAAACTAGGTCAGTAGGTCTAAAAATAGAAAAACCTTGTGACCTCTCTAGAGGCCATATATTTCATGAAATCTTCATGAAAATTTGTCATTATGTTCACCTTGATGATATCTAAGTCAAGTTCGAAAGTGGGTCACGTGCCATCAAAAACTAGGTCAGTAGGTCAAATAATAGAGAAACCTTGTGACCTAACTAGAGGCCATATTTTCCATGGGATCTGTATGAAAGTTGGTCTGAATGTTCATCTTGATGATATCTAGGTCAAATTTGAAAGTGGGTCACGTGCCGTCAAAAACTAGGTCAGTAGGTCTAAAAATAGAAAAACCTTGTGACCTCTCTAAAGGCCATATTTTTCAATGGATCTTCATGAAAGTTGGTCTGAATGTTCATCTTGATGATATCTAGGTCAAATTCGAAACAGGGTCATGTGCGGTCAAAAACTAGGTCAGTAGGTCTAAAAATAGAAAAACCTTGTGACCTCTCTAGAGGCCATACTTGTGAATGGATATTCATAAAAATTGGTCAGAATGTTCACCTTGATGATATCTAAGTCAAGTTCGAAAGTGGGTCACGTGCTTTCAAAAAGTAGGTCAGTAGGTCAAATAATGAAAAAACGTTGTGACCTCTCTAAAGGCCATATTTTTCATGGGATCTGTATGAAAGTTGGTCTGAATGTTTATCTTGATGATATCTAGGTCAAGTTTGAAACTGGGTCAACTGCGACCAAAAACTAGGTCAGTAGGTCTTGAAATAAAAAAACCTTGTGACCTCTCTAGAGGCCATACCCTTGAATGGATCTTCATGAAAATTGGTCAGAATGTTCACCTTGATGATATCTAGGTCAAGTTTGAAACTGGGTCACGTGCCTTAAAAAACTAGGTCAGTAGGTCAAATAGTAGAAAAACCTTGTGACCTCTCTAGAGACCATATTTTTCAATGGATCTTCATGAAAATTGGTCAGAATTTTTATCTTTATAATATCTAGGTCAAGTTCAAAACTGGGTCACATGAGCTCAAAAACTAGGTCACTATGTCAAATAATAGAAAAAACGACGTCATACTCAAAACTGGATCATGTGGGAAGAGGTGAGCGATTCAGGACCATCATGGTCCTCTTGTCTTAAATGAAAGTACCATTTATATCCCCGTGACATCGGTTTTCGACGACGCAAGGAACCATACGATTGCCAAAAATAGGAAAGGAGAATAATTAAATTGCCTACTTGTCAAGCGACAAAACAATACAAGACCTTCACTTTGTGTGTGGTTATTATCCGGAAATCTGATTTTTGCAAGTTCAATTTGGATAAAAACGGAAGTTGGTTGAAAGCACCTGCTCGCACTTTACGACTTATGTATTCGACGGTTCCCGCCAATCACGCTAAAAATCTATACCGTACATTGAATTTAGTACAAATCATCATCTATAACGAGAATCATTTATTGTTATGCATTTTATTAACGTTTTAAACGTATTCAACGGTATTTAATATATTTTCAGTGAGTTATTGGTAAGTCCTATTCAAATTTGCATTTATTAAATATCATTGATTGTTAAAGTTTGGGCACCTTACATAAATCGGCTCTGCTCCGTGTTACTCATGTAGATCTTTGCACCCAACCTTAACATTTATTAAGTAACACCCAATTAACAATGTACATGGGATTTTTTTATCAATTTCTGCCTGAATTGTTAACAATTAGCATTTGCAATGTAAGCACATCTTAAAGAATGGCTTTAACGTTCTTAGTTTATTCTGCAAGGGAGTCATCTAAATTAGATCGTGATATTTTTACTGTGTGGTATAGGGTTTTTAAAAGCATGACACGACCAATAACAACAAAGATGGCCGTGTCTGCAGACGAACATCTAAACTATTTTTATGCTTCTAAGTGATTCAATAAGAGTGTCACTGAAATACCAGTTTTGGGATTAAATTAAAGATGTATAAAACGGTATGTTGATATTAATTTATCATTTTACTTTACATTTTTATTTGATTAAGACATAAAATGTAGACACGTGTAGAACTTTGTTTATTCTACCAAAATACCATGTGATCACCACCTGACATGCGCGGGATATGCAAATTAACCGGAAATATTGATATCGTCGAAAACGTATGTCCGTCGAAAACGTAAGTCGTGGGGATATGCATGGCCATGGAGCTAAAATGTCATTTTCAGTTTCTTTATGAATGGCTTCGAAATCTCTCGAACGAATTAAGAGAAATCTTCCAGGGCTCAAATTGAACTTTTCTGGTCACTTGCAAATTTTAACAAGTAGCTTTTTTCTCACTTACTAAATCTGAAAATCTACTTGCAAATTTAGACTTTCAAATTGAAAGTCTAAATTTGCTCTAGATTTTCAGATTTGAATTCAATTAAAAATGTTACAATATCCTTAAAAATCATGATAGAACATTAATATTGTTTGCAGGGTTTTCTTTCAATCTTTGACACACAGTTTTGTGAGCATTATTGATGGCCAACTTATTTTGGCGACACGAATTTTCGTACCCAATATTGTAAGTAAGTTCAGATTCCCACGTAGGTACGAAGTAGTAAGGTAGACTGTGTTCTAGTCCAAATAATAGGACATTTTGGGACAGCGTAATAACTTGACTGTCGCTGAGGGATGACAGCTATAAAATAACAGATCATAAAAAAGTCTATAGACAAGCTTACTGTCGCTGAGTGGCTGCTTTTTAATTTCTGACATTTGTAGCCACCACAGTTTGACCGTCACAATATAAAACAAACTGTATGCGTTGGATCAGTTCGACTAAAAATAAGTCATCCCAGTAAGCCAAATAAGCTTAACTGCGTTCTAGATTTAATTATCGGATTGACCTCTATGTCTCTATACAGTAAACCATTCAACAAAAATGGCTCACCAACAAAAGATGATGTGTTTTCTGTCTTCTGCAGCCGAGGAAAACCCTGTCACTGCCTCTTCCGCAAACAAAACCGAAGCAGTAACAAAAACCACAACAATTTCAACTATTATTTGTACTTGCAAAAAGATTCATGTGACATTTTATCTACTCGCATTCCGTGAAATCTACTCGCATGTAGCATCAATAATTTTCTAACATACTTAATATGCTGTTGATGACCCTTCGTGATTACATGATCCCTTGACCATGACTTTGACCTGACCTACTTTCTTCTTTTTTAAGATATTGCCATAAAATTTGGACTACTTGTACAGTTTTGAACACACATCTCAAAACTGACTTTCAGTGACCTTAATTTGACCTACTGACTTTCAGTGACCTTCATTTTGACCTACTGACCTACTTCCTTCTTTTTAAGGTAAGCAATGAAATTTGGAGATCTTTGTACATTTCCTCCCTGTACAATATACAAATGCAATGTATCATATTTTCAATACCCCTGTTCATCTGACAAAAAGCTGCTCTCTAGGGGTATTTACTAGTGATAGGTCTTGTTTGATCTGGACTGTATGAAACTTTTTTAATAGTGGAGCTCTTGTTGTCGCCCTTACATTGGCATCCACATCACAAAAGCTTTATCCACATCACAAAAGCTTTAACAAGGTCAAATGCTTTCAAAGTTCACTTTTTTCTTCAGCGTCATTAGGTATTCTCACAGGACAAGTAACATAACTCTAGCTTTTATTTCTAAACCTAGCCACACACACACACTAGCTTTTTTTCATCAAATAAGCACTTTTTAAACTTTGAGATTTTAGTTAAAGTTTTGCATGTAAGCAGGTTTCTCAGAAAGCAATGACTAATGCTGACTTAAAAAGTTTGTTGAAAGTTTTGCTTGTAACTTGTGTTTTTCAGGAACTGTTAGTAAGTCTTTGGCATATGAAATGACCATTCTGAACTTGGCTCCGTGACTGAACTTTGTTTACAAAATTATGCCACTTTTTCATCTTAGAATATTTTGGTAAATTTTTGTATGTTTAAAAGTTTACAAAATTATGCCACTTTTTCATCCTAGAATATTTTGGTAAAGTTTTTGTATGTAGGCTAGTTATATGTGGAAGGGTTTGAAATAGTTGAGTGGGCTGATAGCTCTTGCTTAAAGATGATCTAACAAAAATGTTTTATTTCAGTTGCAAGTCACTCTAGCTGTTATTGATGTTGTAATACTACGAAGACAATGGCTTTCTTTGATGAGAATACAAGTGTAGTTCGCATGAAGAGGGACTTTGATCAGTTTGTACAGGACCATGATGAAAGTAGAGGGGTGGGGATATTCAGTTTAGACAACTTAAGCAACACTAGCTTCAGGAATAGGTCCGGAGATAGCGGATCTGTATCTGTGCAGGCTTTACTTGGTGAGTACTTGCTTGTGTAGCATTGAAAAAACGAGTGGATCATCTAACTGTTTTTACGTTAGGTTTGTTATTGGTATGACTACGGAGGCACAACAGTTGTTTTTTACGAGCCTGGAGGTTTTATACCTGTATAGCTTAATAATGGTATGACTTAGGTTCAAGAAAAAAAACTTGAGCAAATACTACTATGTACATTCAGTGATAAATGGTATTATAATATAAAAGTAAATAGAAATGCTAAAAAGTGGATATGTTGAACTTGAAAAACAAAAATAGGGATTATATGTTTAGAAATATACACATTGTTGCCTTTTTTATGCCCCCGGCAGGCATATAGTGATTGTCCTGTCCGTCCATCCGTTCGTCCGTCCGTACGAGGTTAACCAAACGGGACCGTTTCGTCTAGCATCAATACCCCTAACTAGAATGACTTTATACTAATGCAGATGTAACCTGTGACCATTCCTCATCTTCAGATATCACCTGACCTCAGTTTGACCTTGACCTTGACCTCATTTTGGACTTAAGTTGCTTTGTATCAACAAGGATGCCACCGGGGGCATCAAGCGTTTATTGAATGCAGCTCCTTGTTTCCACATGTTTTGATATTTCTGCACAATATACTGGTATTAGTTTTTGGTAGGTTGTAAGTTTTCTATTCTTGGCAGTTTTTTACATTTTGTGTTGGAATGATAATTTGGTTCTAAATTACTAGAGAAAGAGAAGAGTTATAAGTTGAAAGAAGCAGACTACATCGCTGCAAGAAGTGAGATAACCCGACTAGAGGCAAAGATAGCATCACTTGAAACATCCAATAAGAGGGCGAAACTTGATTATGAACAGCAGATAGAAGCAGTCCAATGCGAAAAATCAGTAACTTGTTTTGTTTCTTCAGTTAATGAATGTTTTTGTTATGTTAAAATCACTATAAAGTTCAGAAACAGTTATATATTCCTCCTTAGAATACATAACGTACTTAACATATCAGAGATCAAATTGAGCCTTCTGCCAAAGTGTAATAAGTAAAATCCTATTTATATTTTATTTTTAAACAGCAACTGATATTTCATGTTGCATTCCCTAAGATGTTAGTTACAGACCTTAGTCATGTTCATCCTGATTGTGACACTCATGGACATTTCCCAACACTTAGGCCATACCAAATTGATATGTCGTTCGTCTGAACTACTGCATCAATAATTTCATTCCCGAGAAAAAAAATAAAAATCACCCGCCCGCACGTACATAAAAATCTCCGAAAAAAATTTTTTTTTCCGATTACGCGGTCCGGAATAATAACGGCAAAACAGGTTTTTTCGCTGTTTTAATGCGTCAAAGTGATATTGATCGGATTTCGTGCATCCGTAATACATGTAGCTGATGACCCAAACTCAAAAAGTCAGGAATTATGGTGTTGTCCATCATTTGTTTTAAATCTGGAGTGTCTGTGCTAGTGCCACACATGGTCTTCGATGTACCGGTAGGTAATGAAGTAGCCACGTTCTACGTTTGTTCAATACAGTGAAAAGAACAAAGCCCAACTTGTAAGACGTGCATGGGGATGCAGTTAAAATTATTTGGATTAAACATAGAAATATTGTTCAGATATAAAGTTTTCAAACCATTTGTTATCAGTTGTTTAGTTTAGTATGTTAGATCTAGAGCCCAAAGCCGAGGCCGACTACTATCTTAAAAAAATGTTTGTTCACAGGTCCTGACTGACCCATCACATTGTCTCGACCCAAATCTTTTTATACGTAACTTCTTTTGTACAGCAGTCAGATATTCTATCAAAACACATTTAGTCAATTTAAAAAATGTTTAGCTTTTCAAATAAATAGTGTAGATATGAAAATAATTTCTAACAAAATCTGTCCTTTTGTAACCCCAATTTTTTGCCTGTTTGTATATAAATTGGCTGTGAATTGATTGAACGAAATAAACTGAAAAAACAGACCTCCCCAACTCTAAATTTCTAGTTCAGTCAAAGCACAACAAATAACACTTTTAAGGGTGGCCATATTGGGATCATACTATGTCCGTCTGTTATCATTTTTGCCTGAAATGAATCTCTACCACAAAAACTTAAGCTAGCCTGATCTGTTAAGAAATTATTCAAAAGGGATTCGAGCAATGTCGAAGCATTTGTATGCCCAACTCTGTTTGGTCTCACTGGTCAAGTGGTTTATTTATTCCCCTCACCTCTATGGGTTAGAGTTCCACTAGGGGCACAAAGTTGTTCATGTGTCGAAGCCATCTAACTGTGTTTCAGAAATGTTATTCCACACATGTGCCTGTTTGGTCTTAAATATTCCTCATCCTGTGCCGTTAAATAGGCACGCCTTCAGATTAATGTAGAAAAATCAAAATTAAAAATAAGACACTCATCCCTTAGTAATTATAATTACAAAATAAATAAAAAAAAACAAAGTGATTCAGTGAGATTTGGCAAGAATTTATTTGCAAAATCATTCATGTAGTCTTTAAAACATGTAGAAAAGCTATATACTGTGTTAACCACACTGTAAATGTTTGATTTCTGTATTATTTCTAAAGAAATGTTAACTCATGTATAATCATAACCGCCTCCTCAAGGGTCCAAGTTGGGAAAAAAATTTTAAAAAGCCCGCTCGCTCCATATAAAATATACCCGCCTCTGAAAAAATGAAAATTGAGAAAAAAAAAATAAAATAAAAATTTCGCTCGCTCCTATTTTTTTTGAAAATTTTCCGAAGAACTATTAATCAATTTGGTATGGCCTTACTGATATTTTGGTGTTTCCTAATGTTAAATGTTTATACATTGATTTCTTACATCTCCAGCGCGAAAACCAGAGAATGTTGGATACTCAATCTCAGTTGAAGTTTCTGAAGGACCGGGAGTCTCAGGCCAATGAGGCATTGGCAGAGTGCCAGAAAGAGGCAGAGAGACAGAGGAAGAAATATGAGGAACAGATTCTCTCTCTACAGAAAGAGAGAATACAACTTTCAGATGAAATACAACAGGTGAATAATAAATAGTACATACTTCATGCATTTGACAAATTTCGCTGATTTTTTTAAATCGTCTTTGCTAATGTCTCAGTAAAGTGAAAGCAGTTAGGTTTTTTAGATCACTACTGGACCTCTGTGCTCTTTTAGGGTGCTGACTTCAAATCACTTGCCTCTCACCTCTGTGGGTCTTTAACCTGCTTCGTTCGCCACTTAGCTCAAAAAGGGAGAACGCAGATTTACGGATCGCGAGTTCGGTCCCCGGACGGGGCGTATGTTCTCCATGACAATTTGATATTAGACATTGTGTCTGACATCATTCGTCCTCCACCTCTGATTAATGTGGGGAAGTTGGTAGTTACTTGCCGAGAACAGGTTTGTACTGGTACAGAATCCAGGAACACTGGTTAGGTTAACTGCCCGCTGTTACATAACTGAAATACTGTTGAAAAACAGCGTTAAACCCAAAACAAAAACAAACTTTAACTTGCTCACATCATCATTAAGTCATTCAGCTGGATTGCCAAAGATTTGTGGTTCTACTTGGTTGCCTGCCCATGCCTAGATTAATGCATTTAGGTGCACTTACGGTTTTATGCAGCAGACATGAAACAGTTATATTTTTGCGAACTGCAGCTTTATTTTGCAAGATGCAGATGTAAACTATACATCGCTCTTGAGGTATCCAAGTACAGAAAAAGTGGATCAGACAGTAGTGTCACCCTCCACCATTAAAAGCTGGAAACTCGATATATTGATGAAAAGTCATTCAATGACATTTGTTTTCAGGAAAAGGAACAGAGTTGGGAAAAAATTACACAGTTGAAAAGTGAGATGATGAGAAATGACACGGAGCTGAAAATATGTACATGTGAACTGGAGGAAACTAAAGCTCAGCTAAAACTTCAACTCAAGTTAGTATATTTTTCAGCAAGCAGCTTGTTATACCATCAATCGGACATGAACTCATATTGTTGCATTTTTGATAAGGTTTCGGACTTGATGCATTCTTAGTTAAAAATTTAAAAGTTTCCTATTTATAACTGTAAAGTATAGGTAGATATATAACTTTGGATGATTGTCGGTGGTTAGTAGATGAGCCCCATTATTTTGGGGTTGTTATTCACGCTTCAAAGAAGACAAAGAAGTGGGAGTGTATATTGTATATCTTATGTTGGTCTGTCTTTCTGATGGTTGGTCAGTAGACTATTTGGTTTACGATCAATAACTGGAATGTGCTTTGTCTCACAGTGGTCAAACTTCTTCGGATGATTTCCTGTTGTCAGTAGATGACCCCTATTATTTGGGCGTTAGTAGGTCAAGGATACAGCAACCTTAAAACTGAAAACAGTTGCCTCTCAGTAACAAGAGTGGCTTGGCATAAAGTCATCAAACTTCATGCCTGTGGTCAGTAGATGACTCCCTGTTGTTTTAACTTTTGGGGTCAGCAGGCCAAAGGTCAAGGTCACAGTGACTTAGAGATTGAAACTGGTTTTCTCTCAGTAACTGAAGAATGCTTGAGCCTACTGCTTTCAGACTTCTTAGGATGATTGCATCTGGTCATTAGATGACAACTATTATTTTGGGGGTCAGTAGGTCAAAGGTCAAGGTAATAGTGATCTCGGGACCGAAAATGGGCCAAGCCATCTTGAAGGGCATAGGAGTTTTACTAACAGCTCTTGTTAGCTCAAACTTAAAAATGCATTAGACTGAAAATTACATATATAGCAGCCTATGACACTACATCATATTGGGCATATATTTTTTTTATGCCCCCGAAGGGAGGCATATAGTTTTTGAACCGTCTGTCAGTCTGTCGGTCTGTCAGTCTGTCCGCAATTTTCGTGTCCGGTCCATATCTTTGTCATCGATGGATGGATTTTCAAATAACTTGGCATGAATGAGTACCACAGTAAGACGACATGTTGCACGCAAGACCCAGGTCCGTAGCTCAAAGGTCAAGGTCACACTTAGACGTTAAAGGATAGTGCATTAATGGGCGTGTCCGGTCCATATCTTTGTCATCCATGGATGGATTTTCAAATAACTTAGCATGAATGTGTACCACAGTAAGACGACGTGTCGCGCGCAAGACCTAGGTCCGTAGCTCAAAGGTCAAGGTCACACTTAGACGTTAAAGGATAGTGCATTGATGGGCGTGTCCGGTCCATATCTTTGTCATCCATGGATGGATTTTCAAATAACTTGGCATGAATGTGTACCACAGTAAGACGACGTGTCACGTGCAAGACCCAGGTCCGTAGCTCAAAGGTCCTTAACTCTAACATCGGCCATAACTATTCATTCAAAGTGCCATCGGGGGCATGTGTCATCCTATGGAGACAGCTCTTGTTTTTTAATTTTATGTGCAGTATGAAAAACTCTGAATCAGTCTGCCTAGACAGAATTTACAGTTGTTGATGTCAATGTCAGCAGCTGCTCACTATTTTAATCTGAAATAGATGAATAATGTTTTGAACATGAAAATATAAACTTTTTTTTTTTATATGTTACTTAAACACTTATTTTAGGAGATCATCAGAAATAAGCAACCAAATGAAAGACTTAGAAGAACTAAGATTAAAATACACACAGGCGGAACAGAAAATAAAGGTAAATTATGGTACATGTATTTCTTTACTGTAGCAGTGATTGAAATGTCCACTGGTCCAGTTGGACTGTTTCACTAAAAAAACTGGGGGTCATGATTTCAGTCTCGGATTTGTAAAACGAAAATTACTAATGATATTTGGATGAGACTAAATAGAGATCTCTTTGTGCTTATTAGTGCTTTGTAGAGGAAATTTTGGAAAATGGAGCATTGTGACCCAAATGACTAGCTCTATTACAAGATACATAATACAGTGTATAGTATATTATATTGGTAGCAGTTATAAATGAACTGGGACATGCATACAAGAATTTGTAAGATTTTAAGTTGGTCATTTTCATGAGGGTTTTATGTCTGCTAACATGCTATCTGAACAACACACAAAATCAGAACTCGAATACATATCACAAATTCTTCATAATGGAAATAAGTCTGTTGTCTGTCTAACCGAGAAGTGAAAGTGATGTGAAAATAACCCAGTCTATAGAAAATATTCCAGTCTACATATTAAGAATAACCCAGTCTACAGAAAATATTCCAGTCTACAGAAAATAACCCAGTCTGAAGTGTTTGTTTATTGTAATCTGCTCTATGGTGAATCCACAGTGGTTGAAAAGAGCTTATATTTAAGACATCACTCGTATATAGCAAGACAAGAAGTGCTATTATAACGAAGTTTGAGACAACATAGATGATAATAATAGTAAATATATGAGGTTCTGTTTTACTTTTATCTTTAAATCCCGTATTCATTAAAAGTTGTCTAAATATGATCTGTATTTAACTATAGTAACACATTTATGGCCCTTTGCTTATTATTGTGATGAATGTGTAGCTAATAGCGTATGCAGATTTGGTGCACATATTAAAGTAATAGTATTTTTTTGTGGATATTTTCAGGATTTAGAGTTACAAATTGAACGTATGGAGGAAGACCATATTGTCGGAAAAGCTATGAAATCACAATTGACTACGTTTCAAGAAATGGAAAAAGAAAACAGAAGATTACTGGATGAAAACCAGTACTTAAGGTACATTGAAATATGTTCATATTTTGTAAGGATTTTCTTATTTGTCAGTGATAGGATAAAAGCCCACCTAGTTAGCTCATCTGGAGAAGAGAGAGAATGAAATAACTAGGGCATACGTTATAAAGGAAATCCATATAGGACAAAGGTGAAGCTGGTCTGTTTTATATTTATGAGGTGGCATATACCCAGTATCTGGTCACCAAATAACATTGTAACAATTTTACCTTGCCAACTGCCTTATATTTATTCAATTTATTACTTGACATTAATATCATAATCAGATGATTAAAAAACTCATTATCAGATGATTGAAAAACTAAACCAGTATGGAGTATTGTTTTACAAAATCAGTGTCGAAAACATGTAGAGGGTGAAATGGGAAAAATGTTATTAACATTTTACAGAGACATACAGGAGAACAACTTACTGCTAAAAGAACAGCACGACTCGATGAAGAAAAAGTTAGACAGGCTGGAAGATAAACTTGTTAATTACAACAAACTGGTAGCTGAAAATGAGGTAGAATTTTTATGCCCCCAAGGGGCATATTAGTTTTCAACTGTCCGTCCGTTCGTTAGTTCGTTCGTTCATTCGTTTGTTCGTTTGTCACAACGTTAACTTTACTTGCGAACCACTGCACCCAGGACCTTCGAACTTCACATGCTGATAGTACTTATTGAGTACACTACCCCTACTGACTTTGGGGTCACCAGGTCAAAGGTCAAGGTCACCAGGTCAAAGGTCAAGGCGCTGCGGGGGCATTTGTCACCATTAGTGACAGCTCTTGTTGAAAATGATAAGATATTTAAGTAGCCTGCATGGCTAGCTCTGACAGTAGATACAATATCAGACTGTGACTCACGAGGCTGTGAGTTAAATCAGTAGGGAGAGCATATCTTCTCAATGAAGATTTATCATTCCCCACCACTGAATCATGTACAGAAGTTGTCAGTTACTTGTGAAGAACAAATTGATATTGATATAAAGAATCCAAGAAACACTTGCTAGGATAATTTGAAAACCTTTGCATAACTTATTCGCTGTTGAAAAAATTGCTTTAACCCAATCACAGACAAAAAGACATATCTACTTCTTGCATACATAGTATATCAGATTTATACTATATGGTACTATATTTAATCATATATATGTGACTGTCTTGAAGTTAAATATGAGCCGTGCCATGAGAAAACCAACATAGTGGGTTTGCGACCAGCATGGATCCAGACCAGCCTGCGCATCCGCGCAGTCTGGTCAGGATCCATGCTGTTCGCTTTCAAAGACTATTGTTATTAAAGAAACCATTAGCGAACAGCATGGATCCTGACCAGACTGCGCGGATGCGCAGGCTGGTCTGGATCCATGCTGGTCGCAAACCCACTATGTTGGTTTTCTCATGGCACGGCTCAAATATTTTTTTTTTCAGTTTTGTTGTTGTTGCTTAATATTCAAACTTTCTTCCAACACATCCTTTTCCAGGTTATGAAAGCTCGATTAGATCATTGGGAAAATGCAGACAAATCAGGACATAGATTGAGGTATCTGTATGTACATCTTCTTTAATGATACATATGGAATGTGGGTAGGGACATGCCAGTTGCTAGTTGCTAGTTCTTAATTGCCAGTTGCCAGTTGCTAACTTGAATGATCAGAATCTGAGTCTTGCAGCTTTCGACAGACATGTGTCAGACATATTTTGTATCCTTTTGGTTATATACAATACAGTATATTGATTATAATTAGGGAGAGAGACAAGATAAAACTAAACGAGCATAAACTGACAAGTAGCAACTGGCATGTACCTTCCGTAGATACAGGAGAGAAATTGAAAAAATTGTTTTCAGTTATTCTTTATCATTTAGGTACTTTCAACAAAAATGACATATTGCCAGATTAAATATGTTTCTTTCTGTGAAGCTATATACAACTGTTGTATTCCAATTCTCAAGAAAGTTATTTACACTTAAGGCAGAAACACACCACTCAAGAAATGAAATTATTTTTTGGCAGAGTCTGTGTGAAATGAACAACAGAATATGACTGGCAAATTCATGAATTGCTCTAGTGATTCATGCTTAATTGCCAGTCATATACTGTTTTTCATGTAGAATGAATTAAAAAAAAATTAACATGGTGTTTCCATACATTGGACATAATTTGTTGTATTAACATTAGAATCTGCTTCCCAGTCATTCTGTTAATTGAAAAGAACAACTTGAATGCCATCTAAATAATGGTCTCTGTGACTTATAGTGGCATGTTATCACTTAGTGGCATTACTTTAACTTTGATGCCTTTTCTTTTGAAGCTCATAAGCAGTGAATGTCAGAATTTTCAGTGAAAGGAATTGGGAGATGTGAATATTTGGCTAAAATTGCTTACAAATCACATTATTATATGACTTTGTCTTGTATGGGAGGTTGCCAAGGGAAAGCAAATGTTAACGGCTAAACTGTCATTTGTTTGTTGAGTGAATTTGACTACTTTATACAAACATGATAAGGAGAAAGTTAAGACATATTAATACACTGAGGTCTATTTCCATCTCTTTTTAGAAGTTACTATATTTACACTATACTGTGAAATCATTAATATTCATGGGGGGCTAATTTTCGTGAATTTCATGGTTGAGTCAATCCACATAATTTAATCCCAATGAACAAGTAAATTCCCATTCATTTTATGTTCAGAAGTTGAAATCCACGAATTCATATCCCCACGAAATTGCCGTTTTGACCAAAACCACGAAATTTCATGCCCACGAAATTAAATGATTTTACAGTATTTACCACTTGCTATAACTACATACTTTTGAATTGTGAACAGGTCACCATCTGACTTGACAAAAAGAGTGACAGAACTACAGAATGCAGAAGCTATCATGTTGTCAAAGCAGGGGGAGTTACAGACCAGGTGAGACCCACTGAAAATCATTGGCCAAGTGCTTAAGTTTGCTGGCTTCTTATTATTTGACCCTCACCTCTGTGGGTTTGAGACCTGCTTTTAATGTAAGGAAGCCATCCAGTTTCGGATGGTTACAGGTTCTGCCTCGCTGCCTGCCTATGCTTGAAAGAATGTCCTGGTGTGAAAATGAAAACTATGAAAAGCCGGATAAACACCATACTGCCAGTATCAGTTCTACTTGGGTGCCTGCCAGTGCTTGAAAGAATGCCCTTATGTGACGGTTGGGTCTAACACTATTAAAAGCTGGATAAACACCATACTGCCAGTATCAGTGTGACTTAAAACCCAGCAAAAAATGGATAATTGTTATTACAGTAATTTATATCATAAATCATATTTACAGTAATCTTAGAGGATACAGAGTAAATGTGGATTACATCAAAAGAAAACTATTATAATGTAGTGGCTACCAAAATCTTTTGGGACACAACATACCTTTGTTAGATGGTCTGATAAGGAGGTGAAATCTTTACAAGAACAAGCAATTTTTAACCAGGTTTTCTGATTGTTATACCTAGTTATCAGTTTGGCACATGTTGTTAGGCTGGCAGCATCAAACTTACCATGTATACTCAATACCTCATTGGTTTGGATTGAAATATTCAGACAAAACTTAGTCAGTATGTAGCTTAAAGTAAGATCAGGTTTGGAATAACATGGATTCATTGGAGTCAAGGTCACTGTTACTGAGTATGAAAAAACATTGTCTGCTCTATAACTCATGATTGGATAAAGGGAATCAAGCAAAGTTAACATATAGTAATTATATCAAAACCATATTCATATTTGGCCAGTGGGGAGAGGTTATGATTTGAAAAGCCTGGTTTTTGCGGAATTACAACCTTTTGTTTGTTTTATAGCCTCCATTTGAAAGAGAATAGCCTGCATAGTCTACTAGAGCAAGTGAACTCACTACAACAACAGGTGGTCATAGAGAAAGGCAAACATCAACAAGAGGCAGAGCTTATAAAGAGGCTGAAAAGAAAACTCCTCCTTGTTACAAAGGTTTGTTGTTGAAATATACATAGGATGACATCATCACTGCAAGGACTTAACTTTGTTACTTTGACTTAAAACAATATGGTAATAAGATTAGGTTCAATAATGTTTTGAAGAAAATGATAACAGAATAAATGACTAAGAATATGCTAACATGGTTAGGTTTAGTATTAATGCTAGCAGTTGTATGAGTGAAGCTTGATCTTATATAGCATTATCTTTGAAAAAGTTTATAGTTGGTTATTGTATAATTGAAATCAATATAAACTGTTTCTGTTAGGAAAGAGATGGGTATAAACGTATCATAGATTCATACGAGAGTGAGGTTACAGTATCCATGGACTCAGCAGGTTCCTTAAGTAGGGTCCACCACCTTGAGGAGAGTGTACAGGGATACAAGAAACAAACAGAGTTCCTGGATGCAGAGTTAAACAGAGTGAACGAGGAACTTACATCAGCTAAACAACATGCTAGACAGGTGATTAGTATATGAGCCGTGCCATGAGAAAACCAACATAGTGGCTTTGCGACCAGCATGGATCCAGACCAGCCTGTGCATCCTCGCAGTCTGGTCAGGATCCATGCTGTTCGCTTTCAAAACCTATTGCAATTAGAGAAACAGTTAGCGAACAGCATGGATCCTGACCAGACTGCGCGGATTCGCAGGCTGGTCTGGATTCATGCTGGTCGCAAAGCCACTATGTTGGTTTTCTCATGGCGCGGCTCATTTGTATTTGCATATTTGTAGACCTTTTAGTATGTCTTCATAGGGTTAGGGAAGTAATTTTCTTTTCATCAGTTTTAGCTAGTGCTGTTAAGATTTGTTTGTGATAAATGAGCTGAGATAGTTATTGAGGCTGTGTTGAAAATCTTGGGGGTAATTAAATAATGAGGGTTTAGCATAACTATTGTATCATGTTTTTAAAATTCGCTAAGTTGTGACAGTTTTCTATTCAGCCCTTATTTATTATTCATTTGATATGTGCCAGTATTTAAAATCAAGTTTTGTACTACATTTTGAAACTATACCTGGCTACAGTACTAGAAGGCATAGGGGAAGAAAATTCTTTCAGATTTTTGTAAGCATGGTTGCTACACGATTGGTTGTTATAAATTTCATGGATTTTCTATCAAAACCCTCATAGATTGAATTTATGCATGGATTAATGCTAATCCAGAAAAGAAAAATGTGAAAATTAATTTCTGGCCATGTTTCTTATTCAACAGTATTTATATGTTGTAGGTTGAGTTGAGATTGTCACAATTACAGCATGCCAGTCACAATGGAGTATCATCTTCACCAGGAGATCAACAAACCATCCTTCATCTTAGGTTTGTTTGTTTTAGGTTTAGCATTGGTTTTCAACAGCATTTCAGTCATGTAACGGCGGGCAGTTAATCTAACCAGTGTTCCCGGATTCTTTACCAGTACTAACCTGTTCTCTGCAAGTCACTGCCAACTTCTCCACATAAATCAGAGGTGGAGGTGAAATTATTTCAGACACAATACAACCGCCTCGGTAGCTCAGCATTAAGAGGATAGTGCTAGGACTGGTCAGCCCGGTGTCAGTATAATGTGACTGGGTGGGATATTATGCCACGTGTCTACGGCTTGATATTCCAGTGAGGCAGCACTATAAAGTTGGGCATTGTGCTCACTGCTACAAGTAGACACAGTTGTTTATATGACTGAAAAATTGTTGAAAAAGACATTAAACCCGAACACACACACTCAGACACAGTACTTTTATCAAATTGTCACGGAGAACATTTGCCTCACCCAGAAATCAAGCTAAGCAGGGAAGCTATCTTAGGTTTGTGTCTGTAATAACATCTGAATAAAAAATACTGATACTGGGTTCTCTTTTCATTCTGAATGATTTATAATGACTTAAGAAAGTCTTTCAAGGACTGTAGTGGAGAAGACATAGGCAGTGAATTCTCCTAAAAGGAGAAGATATTCAGGTGACTGAGTGGTTGAGGTTCCTGTGTTCGAATCACTTGTGTGACATTTCTCTGTTAAATCTTGAAATTCCCTTTATACTGTGAAATCACTTAAATTCATGAAATTTCAGAGTATAGCTAAATTCTGTTTATTTTTAGCTCAGCTGAACTTTGTTCAGGGTGAGCCCTAAGTATAGGTGGATGGTGTGGCATCTGTCATCTACGTTTTAACTTAAACATCTCCTCAGAAACTACTGGTCAGAATTATGCTAAACTTGGTTTGTAGAATCCTGGCAAGGTCCTTGAGTTAAATATAGAAAAGCCTGTAAACAACTTCTTCTCATGAACTGCTTCATGGACACACATCAAACTTGATCTGTAGCGTCTTTTTAAGGTCCTCTCCTACATTTGTTCAAATGGGAGCATTTGGTCTGTGTTAGGGTTGCTAGAGCTAGCGTTAGAAAAAACTTTTCAGCAGCTCCTTCTCATGAACTGCTTTATGCACCTTCATCAGTCTTGGTCTAGACTGTAGCATCATTTTAAGGTCCTCTCCCAATTTTGTTCAAATGTGTGGCACTAAGGCCTCTTGAACTAAAAATAGAAAAACGTTTTAACAACTTCTTCCCATGAACTGCTTGTTAGATCTTGATTAAACTTGGTATGTAGCAATATAATGTTTAAAGTGAAGTTACTTGGCCCCTTTTAGAGGCCACTGGAAATAAAAGAAATAACTCCTGATTAAATGCTTGTTGGACCCTCATCAAACTTGGTCTGTAGCACCATTTTACTGTCCTCTTCAGTTTTGTTCAAAAATTGGGGCACTTGGGCCACTGGTCCTGAAAATGGAAAAAAAAACTTTGAATGACTGATTATGAACCTGTTGGTTCTTCATCAAAGTTAGTCTGTAGCATCATTTTAAGGTCCTCTTTTCAGTTTGTTCAGTGGGTGCACTTGACTCCTAATTTTGACCATTATAACTTAAATTAGAAATATCTTTAAACAACTTTTCATGAAGCGCTTGATGGATCTTCATCAAATCTAGTCTGTGGCATTTTTATAAAGTTCTGTGTTGAATTCTTGCAGATGGGGGCAGGGCACTTGGCCTCTTAAACAGACCATTAGAGCTAAAAATAGAAATGTGTTTAAATGATTTCTTCCTTGAAACTGTCAGAGGATCTTCATTCAACTTGGTCCATTGCTTGTAAGGTCCTGTCTCAAATTTTTTCAAATTGGGGCATTTGACCTGTTTTACTCAACACATTTTACCATTCATGTTTCAATATGTCATACATTTATTCAAGGGTCAGGTGAGCGACTTTATATTAAATTTCTGACAGTAGCATGATTTACTTTTTTGAAAATTTTCTCCACATATTTAATGTTGTTGTTATATGGAATCATTATAACATTTCTTTCTATTGCAGTTACTAACTAAAGAAAACCTTTTCTAAGTTAAAATAAATGACATAAAACCTAGTAAGGTATTAATATATTAAATTGTCTATTGATAATATTTTTCTAGAGAAAGGGTTGCCAACTTGGAGAAGGCACTGGAGAAATGTGAACAGGAAAAATATACACTGGAGTGTAGAATAGAGCAAAGACATTTACAGGTATATCTTTGTCACTTTTGCAAAAATATTTTACAGCTTTTGCTTTCAAAAGAAAGATGAATATTGAATGGAGTTTCTTTGAATACTTATTTTGTCTGAAGACTGACAATAGTGTTTATTTCCAGCAATAGTTTTAGGAATATGCATAGAGCTGTACTATGTAATTTTGAAAAGAGAAATGTGGATGAGTATTTGATTTTTAGGCTATGAAATGCTCTGTTGCAGCAAATTTAGCCCTGTATCAACTATTTTATCATTGAATAAGTCAAAAGAATTTCATTAGTTTTATTATTTATTATTATTGTGACCGCTTGATGTCCGTCGTCCGTTGTGCATAGTGCGTCATGCATGAACAATTTCTAAAAAAATCTTCTTCTTGAAAACTACTGGGCAGAATTACACCAAACTTCACAGGAATGATCCTTGGGTGGCCCCCTTTCAAAATTATTCAAAGAATTGAATTCCATGCAGAACTCTGGTTGCCATGGCAACCGAAAGGAAAAACTTTTAAAAATCTTTTTGTCCAAAACCACAGGGCCTAGGGCTTTGATATCTGGTGTGTAGCATCATCTATTGGTCCTCTACCAATATTGTTCAAATTATCCCCCAAGGGTCAAATATTGCTCCGCCCCGGGGGTCACATGGTTTATATAGACTTATATAGGGAAATCTTTGAAAATCTTCTTGTACAAAACCACATGGCCTAGGGCTTTGATATTTGGTATGTAGCATCATCTGGTGGTCCTCTACCAAGATTGTTCAAATTAACTCCCTAGGGTCAGATATGTCCCCGCCCCGGGGGTCCCAAGTTTTACATAGACTTATATAGGAAAAAATGTGTAAAAATCTTCTTGTCTGAAACCACAACACTTAGACCTTTGATATTTGGTTTGTAGCATTGTCTTATGGTCCTCAACCAAAATTATTCAAATTGTATCCCTTTGGTGAAAAGAGGCCCTGCCCTGGGGGTCCCAAGTTTTATATAGACTTATATAGGAAAAAGCTTTAAAAATCTTCTTCTCTGAAACCATACGACCTAGGCTTTTGATATTTGGTATGATGCATTGTCTAGTAATCTACCAAAAGTGTTCAAATTATGTCCCTAGGGTTAAAAGAGGCCCCGCCATGGGGTCACTTAGTTATTATGTGAGTTATATAGGAAAAATACCTAAAAAATCATCTGATCCTATTTCCAAGACTGTTTAATTATAACTACCTGATGACCCCAAGTAATATGATGTCACTTGACTGTGACCTTGACCTACTGACCTACTTTCTTGTTTTTTAAGATACAGCCTTGAAATTTTGATGACATACACAGTTTTGCACACAAATCGTAAAACTGAATTTCATTGACCATGAATGTGACCTACTGACTTTCTTAATATTTTATCATTAGTTTGACATTTGAAACATGTAGCTCATATTACTCAGGTGAGCGATCCAGGGTCATCATGACCCTCTTGTTTATTCTACTGAAGTTAGATAAAAAAAAACTACTATTCATGATTTCTCAGGGTGATTATGATCCAACAAAGTTAAAGGTGCTGCATTTCAAGATGAATCCTGTTGATATAGCAACAGAACAACGTAGAGAAGAGGTTTCTAAATTGAAAGCAGAGAATGAAAGATTGAAACAGAGAATTGAAATTCTGGAGGAAAATGAAGGCCGGATAGAAGACCTCACTGTCGCTGTTGAACAGAAATTGAAGGAGCCAGGATCTAGCAAAGATATTGAAGGTAACAGATTGCCATACAACCATTTTTGCTCGGAAAGAAACTTTATTTGGGTAGCAGATCTTTCTGTTAGGTTTGTGTATTATAATGTGCATTTGTACTGCCGAATATCATGATATTTTGCTATGTACTGGGATATTTTCCAGATCTAAGTCTAGGGAATTACGTCTTTGACAGGAATAAAGTCTTCATTTTTAGCTCATATGAGCAAAAAGGTCAAGGGTAAGATATTAGTATAGGTGGATGGTCCTGCTTCCATCGGTCCTTGTCCACAATTTACATAAACATCTACTCTCAAACTAGAGTTTAGAATTACACCAAACTTGGTCTGTAGCATCCTGACAACATACTCTCACAATTTTGAAACAGTTCTGCTTGACCCCTCTTAGGGGCCTCTACAGCTATAAATAGAAAACATTTTAACAATTTTTTCTCATGAAGTGCTTTTTGGATCTTCATCAAACTTGGTCTGTAGTATCATTGTAAGGTCCTCTCCCAACTTTGCTAAAAAATACAATTGTTACCATTCATGAATCAGTATCATACTTGTATTCAAAGTTAAAACAAAAGGTCAGTCAGATGAGGGCTACTATGGCACTCTTGTTAACTTTTGCCAGCTTGATATTTGCTGTTGAATATAGATCTTAGTCTGTGTCCACAATGTTTGACAGACATAGCATACACTCAGCATATGATGAATTATCAATAACAAACAAAAACAGTTCACATTATTTATGCATGACTGTATTTCTTGAAAAAACACATTTCATAACTTTTGTAGATACTTGTGATATTTTCTAAAAATATACCGTGCTTATGCTTCACATTTCCATATATACCACAATCAGCTGACAGCCCTACTTTCTATATTTTGAAAAAGAAAATGTTTGTAAAACTGCTGATAATTTGCTTTAACATCTTGTTCTGAACTTCAGAAATGCGGTCACAATTGACAACAGCAGAGTTGAAGAATAAACGTCTGATGGAGGCCTTTAAAAAGACGAGTCAGGAAATACGAGAAGTATGTTATCAGCTGACTGGATACAAGATAGATATCCCGACTTCCAACCAGTACAGGCTGACCAGCATGTATGCAGAGTCCTCTAACGACTTTCTGCTATTTAAGGTAAAATATTTATCTTTTTAACTAGACTAATATGTTTAAACTAGGGATGGGAACGAATAGTGAAATCAGTATTCGAATATTCGGTTTGCAATATTCGAATATTCGGCATGTTTTAATGGAATTTTTAAATCTTTATTAATTGATACATTTACACCTGTTGAAAACTGTTAATCCGTAACAGTAGCCCCTGTCAATTATGCATAGTCTTTTTCTTGTTAATTGGACATATTTTGATATACGATAAACAAACACGACAGAACAAACGGTTTTATTCTGAAATATTCCAAATAAACTATACTTAATATACACTAATTTACGAATATTCGAATTTGATTTTCATATTCGAATATTCGGCCGATTTTCGAATATCCGAATATTCGTTCCCATCCCTAGTTTAAACTAAACTAAGCAAGCATAGGTTAAAATTCATTTTGTTCTTTTCTTCATATGTTCTGTTTTTAGCTCACCTGTCACAAAGTGGCAAGGTGAGCTTTTGTGATCGCGCGGTGTCCGTCGTCCGTCCGTGTGTCTGTAAACTTTTGCTTGTGACCAACCACTCTACAGGTCACATTTTTCATGGGATCTTTATGAAAGTTGGTCAGAATGTTCATCTTGATGATATCTAGGTCAAGTTCGAAACTGGGTCACGTGCCATCAAAAACTAGGTCTGTAGGTCTAAAAATAGAAAAACCTTGTGACCTCTCTAGAGGCCAGATATTTCACAAGATCTTCATGAAAATTGGTCAGAATGTTCATCTTGATGATATCTAGGTCAAGTTCGAAACTGGGTCACGTGCTGTCAAAAACTAGGTCAGTAGGTCGAATAATAGAAAAACCTTGTGACCTCTCTAGAGGCCACATTTTTCAATGGATCTTCATGAAAATTGGTCAGAACGTTCACCTTGATGATATCTAGGTCATGTTCGAAACTGGGTCACGTGCCATCAAAAACTAGGTCAGTAGTTCAAATAATAGAAAAACATTGTGACCTCTCTAAAGGCCATATTTTTCATGGGATCTGTATGAAAGTTGGTCTGAGTGTTCATCTTGATGATATCTAGGTTGAGTTCGAAAGTGGGTCACGTGGCATCAAAAACTAGGTCAGTAGGTCTAAAAATAGAAAAACCTTGTGACCTCTCTAGAGGCCATATATTTCATGAGATCTTCATGAAAATTGGTCAGAATGTTCATCTTGATAATATCTAGGTCAAGTTCGAAAGTGGGTCACGTGCCATCAAAAACTAGGTCAGTAGGTCAAATAATATAAAAACCTTGTGACCTCTCTAGAGGCCATATTTTTCATGGGATCTGTATGAAAGTTGGTCCGAATGTTCATCTTGATGATATCTAGGTCAAGTTCGAAAGTCGGTCATGTGCCTTCAAAAACTAGGTCAGTAGGTCAAATAATAGAAAAACCTTGTGACCTCTCTAAAGGCCATATTTTTCAAGGGATCTGTATGAAAATTGGTCTGAATGTTCATCTTGATGATATCTAGGTCAAGTTTGAAACTGGGTCACGTGCGGTAAAAAACTAGGTCAGTAGGTCTAAAAATAGAAAAACCTTGTGACCTCTCTAAAGGCCATACTTGTGAATGGATCTTCATGAAAATTGGTCAGAATGTTCACCTTATGATATCTAGGTCAAGTTTGAAACTGGGTCACGTGCCTTAAAAAACTAGGTCAGTAGGTTGAATAATAAAAAAAAACTTGTGACCTCTCTAGAGGCCATACTTTTCATTGGATCTGTATGAAAGTTGGTCTGAATGTTCATCTTGATGATATATAGGTCAAGTTTGAAACTGGGTCATGTGCGATAAAAAACTAGGTCAGTAAGTCTAAAATTATTAAAATCTTTTGACCTCTCTAGAGGCCATATTTTTCATGGGATCTGTATGAAAGTTGGTCTGAATGTTCATCTTGATGATATCTAGGTCAAGTTCGAAAGTGGGTCACCTGCCTTCAAAAACTAGGTCAGTAGGTCAAATAATAGAAAAACCTTGTGACCTCTCTAAAGGCCATATTTTTCATGGGATCTGTATGAAAATTGGTCTGAATGTTCATCTTGATGATATCTAGGTCAAGTTCGAAACTGGGTCAACTGCGGTCAAAAACTAGGTCAGTAGGTCTAAAAATAGAAAAACCTTGTGACCTCTCTAGAGGCCATACTTGTAAATGGATCTTCATGAAAATTGGTCAGAATGTTAACCTTGATGATATCTAGGTCAGGTTTGAAACTGGGTCACGTGCCTTAAAAAAATAGGTCAGTAGGTCAAATAATAAAAAAAACCTTGTGACCTCTCTAGAGGCCATACTTTTCATAGGATCTGTATGAAAGTTGGTCTGAATGTTCATCTTGATGATATCTAGGTCAAGTTTGAAACTGGGTCACGTGCGGTAAAAAACTAGGTCAGTAGGTCTAAAATTATTAAAATCTTTTGACCTCTCTAGAGGCCATATTTTTCAATGGATCTTCATGAAAATTGATCAGAATTTTTATCTTGATAATACCTAGGTCAAGTTGAAAACTAAGTCACTATATCAAATAATAGAAAAAAAGACGTCATACTCAAAACTGGGTCATGTGGGAAGAGGTGAGCGATTCAGGACCATCATGGTCCTCTTGTTTCCCTTTGTATTTATTTTTTTTCAGAGGTACTACTGATGTCAAATTTGAGATATACTTTGACATAAAGATCAATTTTCAAATTCATGTCAGTGTTTGATCTTGTACTGATACTGCTATCATAAAATTCATTTGATTCTGGTCTTGCTGCATTTAGTTATCAGAGTTTGATGTAGTTACTGTTGATTTCAGCAAAACTCGAATGGCGATATAGAGATGTTGGGTACAAGCTTCTCGTCGACAATGCAGGACCTGATGGAGATGTATCTTATACGTCAAGATAGTATCCCAGCATTCCTTAGTGGTGTAACACTTGAATTGTTTTCCCGACAAACGATGAACTTTGGCTGATCAGTTTCATTTGATATTCGTATTATTGATTGATTAACAACATTAACCAGTGTTGGTACCCCTTGGGCTTTCAGAATTTAGGAAAAATAGCTTGTGTTGTTCAAGCAGTCTTAAACAGCAACTTTGAACTTGGTTGCAAAGGAAAAACTGTTACAGATTAAAGAAACTTCATGTAGTTATGTACTAACATAACAGTCTTGTTTTTTAATGTACCAAATTGAAATGTACATGTAATTGAAATATATTCTCAAAACATGCACTTGTCTCTTATTATTATAACGAGGCTCTGCCTATTACCACGAAACAATTACTCGAGAGCCAGATATTCCTGTCTGCACCTTCAAACTAGTGATAGATTCTTTTTCTTGCAAATCGTATTCTGCAGTGAATAGCAAAAATAAAAAAAATGAATGCTTTTCTGTTAAGCACTATTTTGTTATAGTAGCATATGGATTTATGCATTCATTCATAAATTACTGCACATGAGTCATCTTATGCCCAGGGGTATATGCATTCTTAATGCTGAAAGAATTTTTAAAATCAGACCACTGTTGAAAAAGATATGGCACTTTAAATAGTAAGAAAATGGTACCATGGAGGTAGCAATTTTACTTTATATGATGTCATTTACACACTTCGGAATTGATAATTTAAGAAATGCCTGTCTTTTTAGATTAATTTCTACAGTTTAAAATATGAGCATGATAATTTCTTCTGCGAAGCTAGAGAAATTATTTTTTAGAATAAGGAAATACAGATGAAAAAAATGCCTGGAAATCAATTAAATCTGCCATTTTTAGTTCGACTATTCGAAGAATAGGGGAGCTATCCTACTCGCCCTGGCATGAGCATCACACAAATGTTTTGCGTACCACCCCAAATATTTTCAAAGTCCATTGAGATATTGCTTTCATATTTTGCATACTTGTTTACCATCATGACCCCAGTCTTTAAAAAGGAGGAGGCAACTCTATCAAGCATTTTGACTGAATTATGGCTCCTTTTTGACTTAGAATAAATGTTAAGTTTGCGTACCACCCCAAATATTTTCAAAGTCCATTGAGATATTGCTTTCATATTTTGCATACTTGTTTACCATCATGACCCCAGTCTGTTAAAAGGAGGAGGCAACTCTATCAAGCATTTTGACTGAATTATGGCCCCTTTTCGACTTAGAATATGCTTATTGTAATGTTAAAGTTTTACGCATTGCTTATATTATACTATCAAGCACTGAGAATAGTCGAGCGTGCTGTCCACTGACAGCTCTTGTATTTCCTGTTTTTCATGGAAATAAAATGTCTGCTATTCATGTTTTTCTCATTTACCGGTATAAGCTGACTTTAAAATTTGTGGGGGCAGGGAGGCATTTAGAATTACATTTGTCCTTGTAACTGTCGGGATGTCTGTCCGAATTTGTGTTGTGCATTTGACCTAAAATCATCAACCATCATAGAATTGTTTATGGGCCCAGTCTTAATCAAATATATGCACAAAGGACCTGAAAGTTTGTGTTGCATGTTTGACAAGGGTTATGATAGTAATGTAAGTCAGCATATGAATATGTGCTTATTGGGTTTTTAGCTCAACTATACGAAGTATGGAGAGCTGTCCTACTCGATCCGGCGTCCGCGTTGGGGTCCTTCCGCGTCCGCACCTTGGTTTAAAGTTTTAATGCATTTTCTCTTTAACTCTGTAATTACTTGATGGATTTGTTTCAAACTTAAAATAGTTATTCCACATCATATGGCACAAGGGCCATAACTCTCACACCAATATTTCATGAATTATCTCCCTTTTTACTTAGAATTTCAGGTTAAAGTTTTGATGCACTTTCACTCTATCTCAGTTAATACTAAATGGATTTAATTCAAACTGAAAGTAGTTGTTCCACATCATATGACACAAGGTCCATAACTCTGGTACCAATATTTAATGAATTATCCCCCCTTTAACTTAGAATTTCAGGTTAAAGTTTTGATGCACTTTCACTCTACCTCAGTTATTATCTCACCTGTCACATAGTGACAAGGTGAGCTTTTGTGATCGCGCAGCGTCCTTCGTCCGTCCATGCGTCCGTTCGTGCGTGCGTAAACTTTTGCTTGTGACATCTCTAGAGGTCATAGTTTTCATGGGATCTTTATGAAAATGGGTCAGAATGTTCATCTTGGTAAATTCTAGGTCAAGTTCGAAACTGGGTCACGTGCGGTCATAAACTAGGTCAGTAGGTCTAAAAATAGAAAAACCTTGTGACCTCTCTAGAGTCCATATTTTTCATGAGATCTTCATGAAAATTGGTCAGAATGTTTACCTTGATGATATCTAGGTCAAGTTCGAAACTGGGTCACGTGGGGTCAAAAACTAGGTCAGTAGGTCTAAAAATAGAAAAACCTTGTGACCTCTCTAGAGGCCATATTTTTCATGAGATCTTCATGAATATTAATCAGAATGTTCACCTTGATGATATCTAGGTCAAGTTCGAAACTGGGTCACGTGGGGTCAAAAACTAGGTCAGTAGGTCTAAAAATAGAAAAGCCTTGTGACCTCTCTACAGGCCATATTTCTCAATGGATCTTCATGAAAGTTGGTCAGAATGTTCACCTTGATGATATCTAGGTCAAGTTCGAAACTGGGTCACGTGGGATTAAAAACTAGGTCAGTAGTTCTAAAAATAGAAAAACCTTGTGACCTCTCTAGAGGCCATATTTTTTCATGAGATCTTCATGAATATTGGTCAGAATGTTCATCTTGATGATATCTAGGTCAAGTTCGAAACTGGGTCATGTGGTTTTTAAAACTAGGTCAGTAGGTCTAAAAATAGAAAAACCTTGTGACATCTCTAGAGGCCATATTTTACAATGGATCTTCATGAAAATTGGTGAGAATGTTCATCTTGATGATATCTAGGTCAAGTTAGAAACTGGGTCACGTGCGGTCAAAAACTAGGTCAGTAGGTCTAAAATTAGAAAAACCTTGTGACCTCTCTAGAGGCCATATTTCTCAATGGACCTTTATGAAAATTGGTCAGAATGTTTACCTTGATGATATCTAGGTCAAGTTCGAAACTGGGTCACGTGCGGTCAAAAACTAGGTCAGTAGGTCTAAAAATAGAAAAACCTTGTGACCTCTCTAGAGGCCATATTTTTCATGAGATCTTCATGAATATTGGTCAGAATGTTCGCCTTGATGATATCTAGGTCAAGTTCGAAACTGGGTCACGTTGGGTCAAAAACTAGGTCAGTAGGTCTAAAAATAGAAAAACCTTGTGACCTCTCTAGAGGCCATATTTCTCAATGGATCTTCATGAAAATTGGTGAGAATCTTCAGCTTGATGATATCTAGATCAGGTTCGTAATTGGGTCATGTGCGGTCAAAAACTAGGTTAGTAGGTCGAAAAATAGAAAAACCTTGTGACCTCTCTAGAGGTCATATTTTTCATGAGATCTTCATGAAAATTGGTGAGAATGTTCACCTTGATGATATCTAGGTCGTGTTTAAAAGTGGGTCATGTGCCTTCAAAAACTAGGTCATTAGGTCAAATAATAGAAAAACCTTGTGACCTCTCTAGAGGCCATATTTTTCAATGGATCTTCATGAAAATTGGTAAGAATTTTTTATCTTGATGATATCTAGGTCACATGTGCTCAAAAACTAGGTCACTATGTCAAATAATAGAAATAACGACGTCATACTCAGTTCAACACTGGGTGATGTGGGGATAGGTGAGCGATTCAGGACCATCATGGTCCTCTTGTTACTAAATGAATTTGATTTAAACTTAAAATAGTTGTTCAAAATCATCACTCACATCATATGACACAAGGGCCATAACTGTTGCACCAATATTTCACGAATTAACCCCCCCCCCCCCCCCCCCCCCCCCTTTTTACTTAGAATTTCAGGTTAAAGTTTTGATGCACTTTCACTCTATCTCGGTTAATACTAAATGGATTAAATTCAAACTGAAAGTAGTTGTTCCACATCATCTCCCACATCATATGACACAAGGTCCATAACTCTTTCACCAATATTTCATGAAATATCCCCCCTTTTTACTTAGAATTTCAGGTTAAAGTCTTGATGCATTTTCACGCTATCTCTGTTAATACTAAATGGATTTAATTATAACCCCACCAAACATGTTGTGAGGGGGGGCTATATAGGGGTCAGTTTTGTAGCGTCCCGTCACGTCCCGAAATCTATATCTCAGTTGTTACTAAGAGTTTGATTCAAACTTAGAATAGATGTTCCACCTTATCACCCACATCATGTGACACAAGGTGCATAACTCTGACATCAATTTTTCATGAATTGTGCCCCCTTTTACTTAGAATTTAAGGTTAATTTTGATGCATTTTCACTATATCTCAGTTATTACAAAATGGATTTGATTCAAACTTAAAATAATGTTCCACCTTATCAGCCACATCATGTGACACAAGGTGCATAACTCTGACACCAATTTTTCATGAATTATGCCCCCTTTTACTTAGAATTTAAGGTTAATTTTGATGCATTTTCACTATATCTCAGTTATTACTAAATGGATTTGATTCAAACTTAGAATAGATCTTCCACCTTATCACCCATATCATATGACACAAGGTGCAAAACTCTGACACCGATTTTTCATGAATTATGCCCGTTTTTACTTAGAATTTAAGGTTAATTTTGATGCATTTTCACTATATCTCAGTTATTACGAAATGCATTTGTTTCAAACTTGAAGTAGTTGTTCCACATCATCACCCACATCATATGACACAAGGTGCATAACTCTTGCACCAATATTTCCTGAATTACGCCCCCTTTTTGCCAAGAATTATACTTATATAGTGTTTTGATACACTTCATCTGTACCTCTCTTATTATTTGATATTTTTTAACACAGACTCGAGCTATTGTGCAATATTCATCCACCATTGGAGTCATTAAACACTCCAGTGACAGTTCTTGACAGATTTAAATGTTTTTGGTACACAGGTGTAACATCATAAAATACATGTAAAGTTCGACTTTGGCTACAAACCACCAATTTTATATGTAGTTAATGGCCCCTTTCCAACTTATAATTTGTCAAACTCGTGGTTGCCGGACAATAACTCACAAAAGGCTTGACAGATTTAGATAAATTTTGGTACACATATGTAACATCATAACATACAGGTCAAGTTCGATTTAAATTGCACCTTCTTGTGGCCATGTCTTTCTTATGGTTGCCATTCTTCTGTGACAAGACCGTATTGTGGTGGTATTCGTCACTCCTGTGACAGTTCTAGTTCAAACTGAAAGTAGTTGTTCCACATCATATGACACAAGGTCCATAACTCTGGTACCAACATTTAATGAATTATTCTCCCTTTTACTTAGAATTTCAGGTTAAACTTTTGATGCACTTCCACTTTATCTCAGTTATTACTAAATGAATTTGATTTGAACTTAAAATTGTTGTTCAACATCATCACTCACATCATATAACACAAGGGCCATAACTCTTGCACCAATATTTCATGAATTATCCCGCCTTTTTACTTATAATTTCAGGTTAAAGTTTGGTGCACTTTCACTCTGTCTCAGTTATTACTAAATGGATTTGATTTAAACTTAAAATAGTTGTTCCACCTTATCACCCACATCATATGACACAAGGTGCATAACTCTGAAACCAAATTTTCATGAATTATGCCCCTTTTACTTAGAATTTAAGGTTAATTTTTCACTATATTTCAGTTATTACTAAATGGATTTGATTCAAACTTGAAGTAGTTGTTCCACATCATCACCCACATCATATGGCACAAGGTGCATAACTCTTGCACCAATATTTTATGTTAGCGGAAACAGTACTAACAGCAAAGGAGTCGGTATATTATTAAGTGATTCATACGAAATAACAAAACATGAAGAGATAGTGGAGGGCCGCCTGCAATGTTTAACGGTAACAATAAACGAAACGGTACTAGTTATAATTAATGTATATGGACTAAATATGGAAGACATATAATTTTTCAATATTCTCGAACGACTCATAGCGGATAATGATGACAAAACACTTATAATTGGGGGAGATTTTAATGTTATTCTGGATACTGATATGGATAAGAAAAATGGCAAAAAAGACACAAATATGTGCTGTAGAAATAAAATAAAAAACATTGTTGAAAACTTTGAATTAGTAGATATATGGCGTGTTTTACATCCACAAACAAAAAAAATTACATGGCACTCTAATCACAAACCTCCTATTTTTTATCGGTTAGATTATTTTCTTATTTCATCAAATATTTCTAACAGAGTTAAAAATACGAAGATAACGACCGGTATCAGGTCAGATCATTCATTAATCACTGTTGATATTGACTTAACCTCTCAGACTCGTGGCCCAGGTTATTTTAAACTAAACAACTTAATCTTATTTGACGAAAAATATCAAACGGATATAAAGAAAGCAATAAATGAAACTGTGGAAATAAATCATGAAGCTAATGCCAACACACGTTGGGAGTTAATAAAAGGTTCAATCAGAAATGTAACAATAAAGTATTGCTCCTTTAAAAAGAAAAATGATTCATTAAGGGAAAAGCAGCTTATAAAAAGTATTGATACCTTACACGAACAATTTGAGAATAATGAATCAAATGAACAGCTAACTGATCAAATTAAAAGTAAAAAAGAGGAACTAGATAGCATTACTCAATATAAAACACAAGGCTGTTTCATTAGGGCAAAAGCACAGTATATAGAAGGCATGGACAAAAATACCAAATATTTTTCTAACTTAGAAAAAAAGAAAAGTGAAAACAAATTAATTAAAAGATTAAACGTACACGGAAATGAAATAACAAACGAAAAAGAAATATTACAAGAAACGAAACTTTTTTATGAAAAACTATAAAAAAGACACGCTGTCAAATACTGAACTTTACAACTTTCCAGAAAATAACAAAAAAACTTAATGAGGTTCAAAAACAGTCGTGTGAAGGTTTCTTAGCAGAAAGCGAATGTGCAAATGTACTCTTAAACATGCAAAACAACAAGAGCCCAGGATCTGATGGACTAACTACAGAATTCTACAAAATATTTTGGCCAGAACTAAAGAAACATTTTATTCAGTCTATCAATTATTCTTATAACTTAGGTCACTTAACTCAACTACAAAAACAAGGAATTATAAATCTGATACCAAAGAAAGATAAAGATCTGTCATCTCTTAACAACAGGAGACCTATTTCTCTTTTAAACATTGACTATAAAATTGCAACTAAAGCAATAGCAAATAGAATAAAAAATATACTGTCTGATATAATAGATGAGTCGCAAACTGGTTTCATTAAAGGGAGATATATTGGAGAAAATATAAGATTAATTTATGATATAATTGATTTTTTAAATGGAAATAATAAGCCTGGACTACTTTTCTTCGCCGATTTTGAAAAAGCATTTGACAGTCTAGATCACGATTTTCTTATGAAAACTCTTGAATACTTTAATTTCAGCTTCTTTAAGACAGTGGGTGACTACTTTTTATAACGATATGCAAGGCTGTGTTTCAAATAATGGACATCTGTCTGAATATTTCCGTATAAGTCGTGGCGTAAGACAAGGCTGCCCTCTCTCTCCCTATCTCTTTATCATAGCGATAGAAATTCTCTCTCTAAAAGCAAAACATGAGCCCCATATAAAAGGTGTAACCCTAAAAAACCATGAGATTAAAGAATCATTTTTTGCTGACGATGCAACATTCATCTTAGATGGGTCAGCAAAATCTTTCAACTGTTTGCTAAGCAAAATCGAAGAATTTAGTCAATTTTCCGGATTAAAACTAAACACAAAAAAGTCAACTATTTTACGAATTGGGTCCCTAAAACACACAGACAAAATATTTTGCAAGATGAAATCATTTAATTGGACATCTGACAAAGCCACAACGCTAGGAATTGTATTTACAAATCAAAAGAATAGAGTGGAGTTGAATTTAAATAATAAATTAGAACAGTTATATCTCTGCTTAAATAGATGGCAAAAACACAAACTAACTTTACTTGGAAAAATTACAGTTATAAAGACCTTCGCTCTACCTAAAATAATATACCCTTTGACGGTCCTTGAAAATCCTCCAGAACATATACTGACAAATATAACAAAACGTATATATTCTTTTCTGTGGGATAATAAACCAGAAAAAATCGCACGAAATGTAATAAAAAAAGAATATGCAGAAGGCGGACTTAAGATGATAGATATAAAAGCATATATAAGCTCAATAAAAGCAAGCTGGGTAAAGCGCATAACAAATATTGAAAATACAGGCTTCTGGAAAGATAAATACAAAAAAGAAATACAAAAATTTGGCGGTAACTTGTTATTTGAAGCAAACATCTTTGAAAACGATATAAAAGGAAAAATAAAAAACACATTCCTAAAAGACGTACTTATAAGTTGGGCACGTATAAACTTCAACTCAGATGTAGGAAGTGTGTTAAATGAAATCATATGGAACAACTCTTTTATCAAAAATGAAAATAAAACCATGTACTATAATGAATGGTTTACAGCTGGAGTTAAATACATTAAAAATATATAAGACTTTAGAAAAAATCAGTTTTTGCCATTTGTAACAGTTCAAAATAGGTTTAATCTAAACAATTCAGAATTCCTTAATTATCATACAATCGTCTCTAATATTCCGTGTGAATGGAAGGGAAAGCTAAAAAAAATGATAATCAATATGATGAGACAGAGACATTATTTGCAACTATTCAGAAAGTTAAAAAACCAAATAAATTACTATATAAACAATATCAGAGAAAACAAAACACAATGACAATAAACAAATATGAAATTAAATGGAATAGTGTCTATGAAAATTTAAATTGGAGAATGATATAGAGTGCGACTTTTTCTAGTTGTATAGACTCAAAATTAAGGGTTTTCCAATATAAATATCTTAAAAGGATTATAGCAACTAATCAGTTTGTGCATAAATGCAAAATAATCGAATCTAGCTTATGCGATTTTTGTAACATGGAGATAGAATCTTTTAACCATCTCTTTTGGGAATGCCAAATCGTACAAGACTTTTGGTCATGTATCAAACAATTTTTAAATAACAAAGGTATAGAATATACATTAAACTTCCAAAATGTTTCATTTGGTTCTCAAACAAAATCTCCAACTCAACAGATAATAAATTACATCATAAGCTTAGCAAAATACTTTATATATACATGTAAATGCAAATTAGGAAATCATAATCCAAGGATTGAATCGTTTATTAATTATATCAAAACAATGAAAGAAATTGAAAAGCACATAGCATTAAAAAAAGAATAAAATAACCAGCTATAACAAGAAAATGGGATCGGCTGCCGCTATAAATTGCGACATTCCAACATTTTGAAGATCTAAGTGAAGGATACTGTTACTTTCTTCGGACCATTTTAGTTACCGTTTTTCCTTGAATTATCTCTTTCCAACTAATACTCTAACTCTCTGACGCCTTTAGACTCTTATCTCATATCAAAACATCATACTTTACACGCCCACATTCGAACCATCATACAATCATAATATATTGAACTACACACTGATGTATATTTGAATGTTCTTTTAGTTTTTTGTTTACAATCATATTATACATGTTATATTGAATTACGTACTGATGTATATTTGAATGATTTTTTTTCTCTGTTCACTGATCTATTCAGAAGTATGTATCTATATATGTTATGTGTGTGTAAAGTTTTGAATAAACGGGCTATATTCTTTGTAGCTCAAAAAAAAAAAAAGGTTATTTTACTTGCTATACTGATAGGAGGCACATCATTTATTTTTTGCAATTTTTGTACCTTGTCATGAGAAAACTTAATAAAACAGCTCTTGCAATAAATTGAAAAGCATTAGAGGTAGATCAATTAAGGGACTTTTTTACAGAATGAGTACACACATAAGGCATTAGACCGATAATTTTAAAAGTATTTTGGTTGTGTAAAAATAGGGAATATTGAGAAGATAGTGACATTTATGCCCCCATGTATTTTAGCAGAAGTATTTTGTACTTAAAGAAAACAAATTCAGTTTAATTTTTGCGTGCAAGTTAAAATCTCTGTAACTATTAAAGATATTCAATTTAAACTTCACACATGTCTTCAATGTCATAATGTTAGGTCACTGGCTATGTCCCGTAACTCTGACCTCCGTTTTAGCAGAATTATGCCCTTTTTGTACTTAGAAAATTCTGGTTAAAATTTTGCATCAAAATATCTCTTTAACTACTAAAGTAGTTATAGTACCGCGATATTTACATACAACATAGTCTAATGTTGTTAGTTATCTATAAATGTATCTTCTCCACTTACAACATGCTTTTTAGCTCCACTATTCGGAGAATAGGGGAGCTATACTACTCTCCCCGGCGTCGGCGTCGGCGTCGTCGTCGGCGTGACCCTTCTTGGTTAAAGTTTTTTGGCAACCTTTGTTTTTCTGTCATAACTTTGTTACTATTGATTATATCTTACCGTAACTTCACATAAACATTGTCCAGTATACAAACAAAGTATGTGTAGGGGCTGAGCCCATTATACCCAAGTTCAAGGTCACCCAGGTCTTATACTTGGGTTATTTTAAGGTTAAAGTTTATCGGCAACCTTTGTTTTTCTGTCATATCTTTGTTACTTTTGCTTATATCATACTGTAAGTTCACATACACATTGTCCAGCACACAAACAAAGTATGTGCAGGGGTTGGGCCCATTATACCCAAGGTCAAGGTTACCAAGAAGTTATACTTTGAATTATTTTCTTGTTTAATTTTTTCGAGAACTTCGTTTATAGACATATCTTTGGTACTTTAAAATATAATGACTTGAAATTAAAAATATTTGTTTATAATCATCTGCATGTGTGGCTACATACCCCATAACTCTAAATGTGTTTTCGACAGAATTATGCCCCTTTTGTACTTAAACTTTTTTGCAATCTTCGCTTTCTGGATATAACTTAAATGCAATATAAGATAAAGACTTGAAACTTAAAATGTATCTTTATCATCATCATCTGCATGTGTGGTAACAATCCCCATAACATTGATTTGTATTTTTGACTAAATTATGCCCCTTTTACACTTAAATTTTTTACAAACTTTGTTTTCTGGATATAACTTTGGTACTATATAAGATAATGACTTGAAACTCAAAATATATCTTTATCATCATCATCTGCATGTGTTGTAACAATCCTTATAACTCAGATTTGTGTATTTGATGGAATTATGCCCCTTGGTGTATCTTCCTTTTGAAGTAAGTCTCTTATTCAGACATATATTCATTTTACTGTCAAATCCCCGAATAGTGGAGCGCGCTGTCTTATGGACAGCTCTTGTTTGTTGATCACTACTGCAATCGATCCTACCGATCCCTGTACTGTAACATGCGCTGTACAGAATGAGGTACATACTATCAAATTAAAAAATGTGTACTTCTGGCACGTGCAAAGAGCGTCTGACCATGAATTGTTTGAAAGAATACGTTTTTCCTTGTGCCTAGTGTCAACATTACTTGTATGAACCACATCTTCTTGCACAGTAGTACAAATATGGGCAGTTCTGTCTTTATTCCAAAATGTACCTTTAAATTGATAGGGAACAGATCTTGAGCGAAGCGGTAAAAATCGGGATCGATCCATTTTCGTTAAATGTTATGTTTGATCGATTCCCAGTTGAGGCAGTCCTTTTTCATATAATTATGACATGATTGTTTTCTTTTCTAAAGGTCAAGTAACACTTGGAATTAACTTACAGCATGTTACCATATATTTTTCTATGAAATTTTAGTTGTCTCTTCATAGAAAACAAGCCCGCCCGCTTAGCTCAATAGGTAAGAGCGTTGGTCTACGGATCTCGGGGTCGCGAGTTCGATCCTCGGGCGGGGCGTATGTCCTCCGTGACTATTTGATAAACGACATTGTGTCTGATATCATTAGTCCTCCACCTCTGATTCATGTGGGGAAGTTGGCAGTTACTTGCGGAGAACAGGTTTGTACTGGTACAGAATCCAGGAACACTGGTTAGGTTAACTGCCCGCCGTTACATGACTGAAATACTGTTGAAAAACGGCGTTAAACCCAAAACAAACAAACAAATCATAGAAAACAGTCAAAGACCTGCTCCGCTACTATTCAAATTCTTTTGTGTGTATGCAACCCATGATTACAATACGTAACCGCTGTAACGGCTACGTGCCTCACTTTAGCACGCAATACCACAGGTATTTAATATAGAATTTTATACAAAATAGACTCAAGTTTGACAGGAGTCACTGTTCATAGTCAGGATTTTCATGCTTTTTCACTGACAATTCAAGATTAAACGGTAGCACGGGAGCAGGGCTTTAACTGTTACCTATTGTAATCATGGGTTGCATACACACGGAAGACATTTCTCTCTGTTTTGCAATATCATTGAAATAAAAATACTACATGCTATATTTCTGATTTATAATTTAAACTTTTAAAAAGCAACGCTAAATTATGCTCTGAGCAAATAAAGGCCAATTTCGTCAGAAAGTTTATAACTTTCTAGGTAAAATAAATGATGTTTGTAATTATGGCATGTTCTAATCTCTGGCCTGGCCTGGCCCGGCCTGGCCTGGCCCGAAGAGCCCAATTTTCGACTGGGTCGGGCCAGGCCAGGCCATAGATTTCAATTTCGTAAAAGGTGAAAGTGATTTCTATAGCATCTGACTTTTGAAACTTATTAATTGAGGAATAAGTTTGGATATTTCAGACATTATATAAATACATTTTGAATTCCCACTCTGTAAAATTATACACCTGGGAATAAGCCTGTAGCTAACATCACTATTAAGTCTAATTTAAAGATGATGCCTGATTTATTGTTATGACTATTATCAGGGGATCTCCACCTCAATTGACTCTTGACTGGTGGTTTGGTTTCCCCCCAACTGAATAACTAATTATTATTATTTTGTCTATTGAGGATTATTTAGTATTGTCCGAAATTATTGAACTAGCACTCAAGAATATTCCGTATGCTTCCGTAAATATAAATAAAAATATAAATATTGCAACCAAATAAAATATAAACATTTCTTTACTGCCAGGTCGTACATGCAGATATAGTTGTGCTGACAAAACGTTCAGCTACCAATCTCGGGACTTTGAGTTCAAGACATCTGTTTGACCATTTTCATTATCATTTTTTAAAAATTTCATCTGTAAACTTAGAATGCAAGAAAATTTTCACTTATCGTGATTTATTGTTCATTTATTGAAAGAAATACACAAGTATTTGACATTCTTCTACAAACAAGTTATTACCATAAAATGTTGTAAGAATAAAAACAGTATCGATAAAATGACATTATATTGATTTAATGAAAACAATCTGAATTGAAATCGAACCCACAGTAACATGCGTAAAAGTCGGAGAACTTATCACTATGCCACTGTGCCATTGGTAAACTGTGCATGTTATTTTGGTCAATTTAGATATTTTCAGGTTACAAAATTTAATATGGTGTAAAATATAAAAAAAAAAACGCCCGAAAATATTGGCGAAGATTAATGAGTGGCACCTGTCAATACTTACGGACAACAACTTTCAATTTCTAAAATAATGCTGTCTCCGTTCTAGGATCTGGGATAGTATGATGCGGGGAAGCGATAAATAAATTTTGTAGTTTAGGTTATACACATACTCAATATTTTTGTAAGACTGTTTTTATATTGATCTAAGTATGTGAAAAAAATCCTACAAAGTTTTGTGAAACAGGCGCAAGAGCATCTTTTAGCGTTAAATATATCACTTAGAAATAACATAAACACAATGCACCATTATTTTTTTTGCAAGAAAAATATCAATAATCTAAAATGCCAACACCCTGACAATGAGTTAGAGGTCCCACAATGAATATTATTTTTATTACTCTTCAACAAATTGAACATCAGCTTAGCTAAACCAAACACACATTAAAAGTTCAACTGAACAGTTAAGAGGTCAGCTAAGGATAGTAGGGACACAACCTGTAATTACAATTCCCAAAGAGATGCATTCACTGCATTCAAATATTCAGTTATATTGCAGTAGGTAAACTTATCAATGAAATTAGCCATTAGTTTTAAAACCAAGTGTTAAAGTTGACTTTAAATAATTTGATCACAGAAAAAAATGGGTAGTTATCATTTAGTTACACCATTTTCTTCAGTGCAAATCTGTATTTCAAATAAGATTAATGACAGCTAATTAATGATTCTCCAGAGGACTGGTTTCTCATTTTGTTTGACCTGCAGCAGTAAACAAAAGAGCTTAATACTGCCTGCTACTGTAATTGTATATTTTTATATTTTATGCCATTTATTTCTCTATGTACAATAAAATCTGGCCTGGCCTGGCCTGGCCTGGCCCGGCCCGGTCGAAAATTGGGCTCATCGGGCCAGGCCAGGCCGGGCCAGGCCAGGCCAGAGATTAGAACATGCCTGTAATTATTACATTCAAAGTATTACTGGGCCTTTAAACTATTACTCCAATATGAACTGCTAATTGTAAAGATTTCATATGTATTGAATTTCAAGTGTGTGAAATTTCCTTCAACATTTCATTCAAAATACAACAATTGTATCTTTTTCTTGATTCCTCATGCAATAAAACCACCTGACCTAATGTTCATCTCAATGTCATAAGCTGACCATGGAGAAGAGTGCCGGTAATTTGATAGGGCTATTAAAAGCCAATCTAAAGATGCTATCTGAAACTCTCTGGCATTCCATGTTATTATAATTTCACGCAAATCATTATTAACCCTCTGACCAGAAATTCTGGGAGAAATTGAAATCTTGGACATTTTAGTAGGACTGATAGTTGTTTAATGTTGCTCTTAAGACAATTGGCGCTGCATGAATTTACCGTGTGCAACTTTTAAGTTTGAAGTCCTTATCATATGTTGTACTAAAGTTATATGAAATAGTAAAAATATGCACTTTCTCACCTAATTATGTGCATAGTTTAAAAAATATTAGATGTAAATTCAGGAAACCTTGCTGGAGTCTTTATCGTGATGTGATCTTGCACACTTGGCATTCATCTTAGTGCTTATTACAGAGTTTTGGCCCTTGCAATAGCCAAAATAATGGATTTTTTGTTTGTGATGCTCATAGTTCAAAAAGTATAGGGCCTAGAATAATGAATCCCTTTCATGAAATGTTTGTTGAGGCTATACCCCATTAAGACTGCAAACATTTGAATTATTGCTCCTTATTTGTGACAAATGTACCAGTAGGGGCACACCGTATGTCCTACAGACACATTCTAGTTTTCTTCTTGATTTAATATTTTCAAGAGAGAGCAGAAACAAAAATTTATGTTATAAAGAAAGATTATTTTTAGCCAAAATCTGGAGGTCAGGGGTTTTAAGATTTTACAATTATAAAGACTAGTTTGCTCTGGTTTGCATTATTGGTTGGAAGCAGGCGCTTGATTTCAAACCCGGAATGTGCAATCAGCAGTGGTAAGATAGTTGATAGGTTGTTATTTCTAAGATTATGAAAATCAAGGGATTTAAAAATAACATATTCTTTACTATATAGTTTCGACCTTTATGTCTTCGTCAGAAATAACAACGTACAATACAAACGACGTCACGCGAACGTCAACGTGACAAAAAGCGCAAATATAGAATATATTTCTATTAATGTATATATAGACACGGATCATAATGATACGGCGGGTATTTATCGAAAACATATTTCTTCAATATGAAGCAGAGAAAAAAATAAAACCCAACATATCTACATGACAAATTTTGAAGTACACATGTGAAGCATAAGTGAGAATTAATGATAGAAATATAGTAAAATAGCATTAATTTAAAAGCTAACCACACACATATATATAATTACAGAAACAATAAAAAAAATTGAAAACCTTCATTAAAATACGACTTAAAGACAAAGTGCAGTCAAACGGCGGAAAATGGGGTCTCGACGCAGTAATAAGGGGAGGTAATAAAACGACAATAAAGTATCAAAATGCTGGAAAATAGAGCAGGTATATTTTCTTAACTTTAATATAAATTATTAATATTATTTTTAAAGTTAGAAAATATCCTAAAAACATTACTAAACAGTGATGATATATAAGCTGTAGGAATATTATGAAAAAGTTAGCATATAAAACCCAATTAAATGTTACTCAGTAACTGTATTCACACAGTAAACAATACGCTGGTGTTCATGCCAGATGGGTGCACTGTATTTAATCGGTGTATCCAGGACATTTCACGAAATAACCTATATAAATCATTTTCAACAATATCAATTGGTAAAAAGCTGAAATCATCTAAATTGTGATGAGTACTGTTGAAATGCGCAGACACGCTACTAGCATATACAGGATCGCTGAAATTGTTAATGTCAAATTTATGACTGTTCATACGTTTAGAAACCTGTTGTCGTGTTTGACCTACATATTGCATGTTGCATTTTTAGCTCGACTATTCATAGAATAGTAGAGTTATTGGACTCGCCCATGCGTCCGCGTCCGCGTCCCGATTTGGTTAAGTTTTTGTATGTAAGCTGGTATCTCAGCAACCACTTGTGGGAAGGGATTGAAACTTCACACACTTATTCACTGTGATAAACTGACCTACATTGCACAGGTTCCATAACTCTATTTTGCTTTTTCACAAAATTATGCCCCTTTTTCGACTTAGAAATTTTTGGTTAAGGTTTTGTATGTAAGCTGGTATCTCAGTACTCACTAATTGGAATGAATTGAAACTTCACACACTTATTCACTGTCATGATCTGACATGCACAAAGCAGGTCCCATAACTTTATTTTGCCTTTTTTCAAAATTATGCCCCTTTTTCAACATAAAAATTTTTGGTTAAGTTTTTGTATGTAAATTGGTATCTCAGTATCCACTAATGGGAAAGGATTGAAATTTCACACATTTGTTCACTGTCATGATATGACATGCAATGCAAAGGGTCAATAACTCAACTTCGCATTTTACAAAATTATGCCCCTTTTTCAACTTATGAGTTTTTGGTTAAATTCCTATATGTAAGCTGGTATCTCAGTACCCACTGATGGGAATGGATTGAAACTTCACACACTTGTCCACTGTCATGAGCTGATAACAACTATGTAGGTTCCATAACCCTATTTTGTTTTTTTTACTAAATTATGTCCCTTTTTCGACTTCCGTATTCATTCAATCGACAAGGCTGTTGAATAGTCGGGCGTTGCTGTCCTCCGACAGCTCTTGTTTTACAAGTTATGACATGAAAATCAAGGGATGCACATATAATTTATGTCCCTGAAGAGAGGGGTTATAGTAATTACACCATCCAATTACTGGTAGTTTCTTAATTTGTTTGTCTGAAACTTGTTTTTTTTTTTTTGTAGGGTTTAACGTTGCACCAACACAATTATAGGTCATGTTGCGACTTCCAGCTTTGATGGTGGAGGAATACCCCATTGGTGATGAAATAATGCACAGAGGGACACCTGGGTAGAACCACCAACCTTCCGCAAGCCAACTGGATGGCTTCTTCTCATGAAGAATTCAATGCCCCGAGTAAGGCTCGAACCCACATCGGTGAAGGGCAAGTGATTGGAGCCTGCGACCTTAACCTCAACCTCTCAGTCACAGAGGCTCCCTACACTTATTAAATGGCAATGGCAGGCCAGAAGATGATGTTAGCACGACTAAATCTATATTGCACGAGGGCATATAAGTACTATAAATGACATTTTTAGTAATACCAGTGTGTCAAGGTGAGAAAATAAGTACAGAGTACATTTTACTTATCTTTCTGTTTTGTATTACATTTACATTAGTTCGATCTGTAAAGTTACAGTGTGACAGTTGTATGTGACATATATCTGCACACAAAATTCATGGTAAAGCTCTTTTTTCTTTGCATTCCCTTTGTCACTGGTCTCATGAAATACTGTCAAGTCCTTTAATTTGTTTAATTTTCTTTTGCAAAATTGTGCTTTTTTTGTAGGGACTACATAAAGAAAACAACACAATGGGATTATAAACCCAATGTTGGCTATGACATGAAAAAACACTTTGCTTTCAATGAATATCCGAGCTTCAAGAAACAATTTCAGTGATAATTGTAAGTTAACCAAAATTGAGGATCTCTCAGCTTTTAAATTAATGTTCATAGACAGGCAAATTACAAGCTGGGCTGATTGTAAAATGGTTTCAGGTAAGGTCAGGTTTTTGTCTTTACACGGTAGAGATTGTTTTCCAAATCTGGATATCCTTATCTTTCAGTGTTAGAATATGACCCTATAGGTTATTGTAATGATATAAAATCAAAGTTAAATAGACTATGAGCCAGAAGGGGTTTTGCCCCCCAGGGGGAATTTTGTGGACCATATTTTTTTGAAACTCCAATGTGTGGTGAACATTTTGGCATAAAGTTTGCAACTGGCGAATGGAGCTTTTCTCCGTAACAACGCCTTAAAATACGTTACCCTCAAAACCAGTAATTTTTTCATCAATTTTTACAGACAAATGGTACCATTATGTTAGTTAATCATTTCAAGTTTGCATATTTTATTTCAAGGTGTATACTAGATACTGCAATTTGATTAAATTTCAATGTCTAAAATGTGATGTTAAAGAAGAAAAATATCAGAAAAAGATACGTTACCCTAAAAAATCAAATATTCTTGGCATAAAGTTTTTACTGCAAATTTAGATGACCAGGTAATTAAAAATTGAAGTTACTATTAAAAAGTTCAAATTTCAGCAAAAAAAAATGATATATAGATTGCTAGTATAAATTAAGGGAAAGCATACTTTTCGCGATTCTTAAAATGTAACGTCATTCTTCCAAAATATGCTATTTTTCAATCATACCTAATTCAAACATGTTTTTCATTAAAATGTTCTATCAATTTTATATTGACATTCTTTAGTTACATGTAATACAACTATATACTTATTTATCAACAAACCTCTAACTTGTGAGATGTGTTACACTGAATTCTACATTACATTTTACGTTACCAAACATACAAATTATATTGTATGTCTTCAGTTTTTTTAAAACATACTTTATCATTTGAAAAAAAAAACATTAAAATTCTGTTCTCAACAGTATAGTTTTGCATTTCAAACTGAAGGTTTAACTTAAAACAGATGTATTAATATATCAAATTAAGTTACAGTTTACGTTACCGAACACACAAACTATATCTCTTGTGTTCTGTTACCTTAAATATACTGCAGCATTTAGAAAAAGCATATTTACAATCAATCAAAATATGTTTTAACATAGCTTTGCATTTTAACTTTAAACCCATGTATTTAAAAAACAATCTACGTTACAATTTACGTTACTTAACATATAAGCTATACATTTTCATGTATTCTGTATTGTGAACATATACTTTATCTTTGAAAAATAGCAAGCTTACAATGATTTTTTTGTTTTAAATATTTTGCTTTCAATTTTAAACACATACATTTAACAATCAAACTATGAAACTAGAACCTAATTTACATGGTCCATGATTACACCTTCACGAGAACACTACCCACTCAGACATTTTTTTAAACAATTAAAATATATGTATATATATATATATATTAAGCTATTTAAGCACATTGTAGTGACATACTTATAATATATACAGACAGACATTGCCCGAAACAGTGCTCTATAATGATGCTAAATTTGAAACAGGCATATAAATATATTTAGAAATCTTGTGCATGTTTATGCACACAAATGTTACATTTTATTAACTGCTGTATGTTGTAACTGTGATTGTTTTGAATGTACAGTAGATTCATTCATCAACATAGACTTCATCCAACATGTTGACAATCTCAACTTTTATCCTTAAGTAGATATACCATGTATATATAGCTTCTATGGAGCCGGTATCCAGTAACGGTCATGTCTGGAATACTGTGACTTTCTTTAATACTGTCTGTATATATCGATGGTAGTTCAATAAGACAATTATAGGAACTTCCTCAAAATAGGATATTCTGTAAGTGAAATTAATGTAACTCTAGAAGGTAAAGTAAAGTGCAAAATGGTACATTAGATTGCCCAGTCTGAAGGCAAGTTCTTACAAAAATAACTCTTTTGATGGCAAATATTGGGACTTTAAACTTTTATTGGTGAAGGCCGTTACCCCTTGACAAGTTTATGCCAGACAGAGGCCCTATTTGATTTCCAGTCATTTGAACCTCAACTGGTTTCTAGAGAACCTAAGGTTGGAGACAAATAACAATATTGGGGAATATTGTTACTAAAAGTCAAGCCACTTGTGTGAAGTTCAGAGGCCACTTCCTTCCAAAGGTTTGTGGACCTCATACTAGCAACCCCATTCAACATCAAAAGCTCGCTAGAGTATTACCCTTCAATCACACTGGGCAGTTGCCTTTTAATAATGTTGGGTACCAACAGTTAATCTATCATAGTTTTGTCTATTTGTCTAGGTCATGAGGGCATACAGGTCTGGTGGTTGCAACCACTAGAAACGCTGTCATTGTATTCGGTACCACCTTCTCTAACAGGATTCCATCTTCCTGCATGTACATCAAGTCCATCTCCATGATAGCAACAATGGAACAAATATATGTTGAGCAATACTTGTCATGCGTTGCAAACTGCAGTGTCGTTCATTGGGGATCTGTGTCCTTTACGTCCATTTTACTAATTCTTTCATTACGAGAAAGGTAGTTTACACTACCCTCCTTACTGTGCACATTTTGGGGGAAAGGGTTGGGTTATGACAACAATTACCGTATGGACCTTGCTCCTGACACTATGGTTTTACACAATTATGGAAACATCGTCTTGGAGGGGCTGGGTCTGTGGGATGTGTTCAGGTCTCCTGTTCTGATGGATAGACCAGAATGGGCATGTTGTACCACAGTCTTACTTATGGGTCTGGTTTTGGCTTGTTAACCCTTACTCAGTAAGTGGACGTGTGGATTTGGTTAAGTGGCGGAAAAATCAACTTACCTCCAGTGTGAGACTGCAATCTCTAAAACTGATGGTAGATATGGCTGTGCAGCCTTTATTTAACCACAACATCCTTTGTAATTGGGTTGAAACAGGAGTCCCTTCGAGATGGGAATTGGCATTTTGGGACCTGTCGCGGAACCTGTCTGGTTTAAGCAATAGAGATCCTTGGGCTAGAGGCCTTAGGAAAGGGACTCCGGGTCTTGGATCATTTACTTTGGATCCTCTTTTAGATATGTGTCAGCAGAGGCAAAGCCCAGTCCGGCAATAGACGCAGAAACTGTGTCCTTCTGTTTGAAGTCTTCCCAGCTTCCTGGGCATCCCAGGTTTATCCTTATGAAAGATGCAGACACTATGTCCATCCATCCTCCAAACTTCAAGAAAACCCAAGTTTCTTAGATTTGTATGTTTTGCTAGGTACCTTGACTGTGGTTTAGAAATCTAGGTCAGAATGGGTATCCCATAGTACACATTAGTATGGGTATGATAGTCCCATTCCTGGGTATTCCAGCACGGTAATAATTTGGTACATTTCTCCATGCAACCCAAGAGTTTATGAACTAATGCAGTATGTGTATAACCTAGCATACATTAGTGTCAGTATTATAGTCCTTGCTCTGGGTATCCCAGGGCCTTAATAATTTGGTAAGATTTTCTAAGCATTCCGGAAGTTTATGAACTTGGGTCAGGGTATCCCTTGACCTTAATTTTTGTTATTATAAGATATGTGTGGAATAACTGCTTCAATATAGTAATTAACCGTCCATTGGGGAATCTTGTCTGTTTTAGGAAGGAAGTACTTGTGATCTGCTTCACATTACATGTACAATCGTTACTGGCAAAACCTCCATGTTAATTATCCTGCAGGGTATCCCTGTTATGTCTGATTCTGCAAGGAATCCATTTGTGGCCTCCCAAACCCTTGTGACCCACTTTATAGAACAGGGCTTGGGGAGTGTAGTGGGAATGCTGTTAATGGTTACCAAGGTCACATTCAGAGGTCACAGGAGAAACAGCAAATCAGCGAGGAGGATCAACATCACATGGCTAGGAGGACCAATCGTTAACAAGGAGTATCTCCTCTCGACCAGACTCTATTGAATGCAGTTGTATTTATCATCAACAACCGAAATCTAAGGCCATCTGCCATTTAGCGTTAGAAACCTCTTCCGCCCCTAATAAGAGTGTCGACCCTGGTATAGTGGATACCATTTTCACTTCAAGCTCAAGGTCACACTTTCAAGGTCGTCAGAGGTCATACCTTAGGACTAATACTGCTTCACATTGCGGAGTTCATGTTATTTATTTATACTAATGATAATTATGATATGCAGTCATACTGGTAAATTCAAAGAGCTATATATTCTTAATATACATTAAAATAATATTGTCTAATGAATTGTAAAATCTATATACATTTATTTGATAATGTTGTTCATGTCTGTTGATGTTTATTTATAGTCCAATGTATAATTTTTTAAAAATCCTAATCGTATAGGTTATACCAAAATTTTAAATAATTTTTCTTTAAAACATATAGTCATATTTTGCAAAGGTAACGTATTATTCGCGACGTATTTAATAAGTTAACTCTGGGGGCAGTTTTGTTGTATATAAATTTAATTATTGAACTGTGTATTGGCCATTACCATTATTTCACTTAAAAAATCATCATATTTGTTGATATATTTTTATGTTCTAGTAATTTCAAAAAGATTACGTAAAATGATTACGGATAATACATAACATCTGTTCACCTAAAATGATATGAACATATGATAATTTCAATTTTAAATACATACACATATGTAAATGTCTTGCAAAATGTGGTCTCTATCATGTTCACAAGCCAAAAATAGTAAATTTCTTTAAGGGGCCATTACTCTGGAACCCATGATGGGATCTGGCCAGTTTTCAAAAGGAACCGAGATATTATGCCATTTCAAGTTGTGTGCAAGTTTGATTAAAATTGATTGCAAACTGTGGTCTCTATCATGTTCACAAGAAATTGTGAATGGATGGACGGATGAAGGGCGATCACAAAAGCTCACCTTGTCACTATGTGACAGGTGAGCTAAAAAAAAGAAAACTCTACTTTGGAAAGAGAAAAGTTTACACTAAAATTGGTACTTGGGTATCTTGCATAGGGACCAAGGTTCAGTTGCATTTTGGTTTGCTTGGGTCAAGGTCATTGTAACACAACTCATGTACTTTAAATTTTATTAAATGCTTTTTGCTCATTAATTTCTGTTAGAAATGAGATATTTAAAATATGACAACTAAATAACTTCAGAAAGAATGACAGATTAGGACATTCTATTTGAAAATACAAGTGTGCTTTGTAGGTAGAGAATGCTTTGATTATGGTACGTACATTTCAGCGAAACTTGATGTGTAGGGTCACCAGATTCAAAAGATTTGGATGACTTGGTCTTACTGCAGTTAAGATCCAAGACACTGCTACTAAATAAAATTGCTATAATCTACTCAATTACTTTAGCCTGCTGGTTGCAAGTTATTTTGCCTTTGCGACCAGTGCAGACCAAGATCAGCCTGCACATCTGTGCAGTCTGATCATGGTCTGCACTGTTCGCTATTCAGTCAGTAAATTTTCAATGAACATCCCTTCAAATAATAAATGGTACTGCCTAAATTGAATGATGGACCAGTCCATTTTAGAAATTTAGCAGGGTATGGGTTAAAAGTAGTTGAAAGATGCATGTGTAATGGTATGTGCATGGCACTGAAATTTTTGACTGTGATCAAGCTTAAACTATCATTGAAAATAGAATTTAAATTTCTGCTTACCAGTATTTATATTTCAGCTACAATGCAGGTGTTTCAGTGGAAATGGAATATGATACATGGAAGCACACTGTGCAAAGAAATAGTGGAAATGTTCATGGGTTTACTAATGAATAAAAACGTGCATATTGCATACACAAGTCTTAATCTGATTACTTTTGTTAGAAACATGGCGACTGTTGAGAAGTACCCTTAATTTCAAGTTCAGTCTTTGTTTAGTTCATAAAGTTCTTCTTGAATATTTCTAGAAATATCTTCAGATACAGTAAAACACTGATACTATGAAGTCACTAGGGGTTGAGCAAAATGCTTGAGATATCAAGGTTTTCAAGCAATCCAAACATACCCTAACAGATGGTGATCAGTTTAATTGATCTAGTCAGCCCTGATGCTCAAGTGAGCGGTGTTTCACATAGTTCTAAATGTTCATTAAACTAGCACAAGGCTGTATATTCTCAGTGATTTTTAAAATCACTCTGCGTCCGTGGTCCGTCATTCCATCCGTCCGTCCGTCCGTTAACAATTTCTCGTTGTCACATCTCCTCAGAAACTACCAGGGGGATTTTAACCAAACTTTGTCAGAATGATGTATTGGTATCCTAGTTGTGTCCCCCTGAAAATCAGACTGGTTCAACAATTTTCAATGAGTTATGGCCCTTTGTTTATTTCTATAATTTACATAGATTTATATAGGGAAAACTTTGAAAATCTTCTTGTCCAAAACCACAGAGCCTAGGGCTTTGATATTTGGTATGAAGCATCATCTAGTGGGCCTCTACCAAGATGATTCAAATTATTGCCCTGGGGTCTAATATGGCCCCGCCCCGGGGGTCACATGACTTATATAGGGAAAAACTTTTAAAAACCTCTTGTTCAAAACCACAGGGCCTAGGGCTTTGATATTTTGTATGTGCTATCATCTAGTGGTCTTCTACTAAGATTGTTCAAATTATACCCCTAGGGTCAAATATGGCCCCGTCCCGGGGGTCACATGGTTTACATAGACTTATATAGGGAAAAACTTTGAAAATCTTCTTGTCCAAACCACAAAGCCTAGGGCTTTGGCATTTGTAATATAGCATCATCTAGTGGTTCTCTACCAAGTTGATTCAAATTATCCCCCTAGGGTGAAATATGGCCCCACCCTGGGGGTCACATGGTTCATATAGACTTATATAGGGAAAAGCTTTTAAAATCTTCTTGTCAATAACCTACTACATTCAAATTTGGACCACATGTATGGTTTTGAGTTGCAAGATGAACCTTGACATGAGTTGACCTTGATTTTGACCTCGTGACCTACTTTCACATTTCTGTAGCTACAGCCTTCAAATTTGGACCACATGCATAGTTTTGTGCACTGAAAACAACTTTGACCTTGACATTGACCTACTTTCACATTTTTGAAGGTACAGGCTTCAAATTTGGACCACATGCATAGTTTCGTGTTCCGAAAAGAAATTTGACCTTGATTTTGACCTAGTGACCTACTTTCACATTTCTCAAGCTACAGCCTTCAAATTTGGACCACATGCATAGTTTTGTGTACCGAAACAAACTTTGACCTTTACATTGACCTAGTGACCTACTTCCACATTTTTGAAGGTACAGGCTTCTTGGACCACATGCATAGTTCTGTGTTCCGAAATAAAATTTGACCTTGATTTTGACCTAGTGACCTACTTTCACATTTCTCGAGCTACAGCCTTCAAATCTGAACCACTTGCATAGTTTTGTGTACTGAAATGAACTTTGACCTTAAGATTGACCTAGTGACCTACTTTCACATTTCTGTAGCTACAGGCTTCAAATTTAGACAACATGCATAGGATTGTGTACTGAAACAAATTTTGACCTTGACACTGACCTAGTGACCTACTTTCACATTTTTGAAGGTACAGGCTTTAAATTTGGACCACATGCATAGATTTGTGTTCTGAAGTGTAATTTGACCTTGATTTTGACCTACTTTCACATTTCTCAAACTACAGCCTTCAAATTTGGACCATTTGCATAGTTTTGTGTACCGAAATAAACTTTGACCTTAAGATTGACAAAGTGACCTACTTTCACATTTCTCAAGCTACAGCCTTCAAACTTGATGCACATGCATAGTTTTGTGTACAAAGAACTTTGTCCTTGAAATTGATCTAGTGACCTACTTTCACGTTTCTCAAGCTACAGCTTTCGAATTTGGACCACATGCACAGTGTTGTGTATGGAAATGAAATTTGACCTTGAGCTAGTCAATAAGTCTTGAAATTTGGAACACTCAAAAATGGCACATTGGTGGGCGCCAAGATCACTCTGTGATCTCTTGTTATCATTGGATCATGAAATAAGAACCTGGTAAATCAGACAAATAAAGCTACTGGTTGCTGAGAAGCCAGGTTCAAATACAATCGGGCCATGATGACCCTATATCACTCGTCAGCGTTTCACAGCTCAAACAGGTATAACACACAACATCTATCCGTAATAACTTTGAAAACTGACCTACAGATTCAGAGACGATTTTCGAAGTCTTCCATAAAGCCATGTAGAGCAAAACTAGACTCGCACCTGGCAGTCATGTCTTTGGTGGCTGTGTTTTTGATGAATCAGATTAATTTGACCAATCTCAAGTGAAAGGTCATGTTTTAAACTGGACAAGATTTGCAAAGTTTCACTATAAGATATAGGGTAGTGACCACGCTCTGCGGCTGCCATGGTTTTTGACAAATCGGAACAATCTGAACAATCTTGGTAGCGGGTAGCCCACGGATCATTTATGTAAAACTATTTTAAAATTGGCCAGCAGTTTCTGACGAGAAGTTGTTGTTTTTTTTAAGTTTTCGCTGTATACACCTAGGAAAACTGACCAAGCCCTCTTGTGGCCATGTTTTTGATGAATTGCAATTGTTTGATATTCTTGTTAGAGGGTCACCCAAGGAACAATTCTTGCTCTGGTGACAGAGGACCACCCAGAAAGATTTCATTAATTTCTGACTGATGGCTTCAGAGGAGATGTCATTTGGAGAAAATGTTGACTGACAGACTGAATGGGGAGTGATCACCATAGCTCACCCTAAGCACACTGTGCTCTGGTGAGCTAAAAATGGCAATATCAAACAGACCCTTTATACAGCATTCAAGAATCTATGAGGTTTGAAATAGCTGGATAAAAACACAACAACTGTTTAAAGAATACTTTTAATCTATTCCGGTGGGTGACAATAGAATGTATGCCAAAAATTCATATAGATAATTATGCAAAATAACATTTTTGATTTTTAAATATAACAACTTTCTAAATCACTTTTTATTTTTAAATTCACAACCATTTTGTTTTTTTAAAAAAGGATTTTTTTTTTTCATTGGAGATAAACTGATTTCTAAAATAATTATTTTTTTATGTTCACTAAAGACGTATACAGACAAAATCTTCTACAATGATATAAGTCACACAGTGCTGACTAGAGAATAAAAAAAAATAGGAAATTCACAAGGAAGAATGTAACTACCATAAAATCACTTAATTTCTTGATATTGCGTAGTTTTGGAACAGTTATTATCCAAGATACAAGTTGGTGGATTTCAAGTTTTAAAAATAAAATAAATGTAAAAATTATTTGTTCCCTGGGATTTAAATCCATGATGATAAAACCATGAAATCCACAAAAATTAGACCTCAGTCTATGAGTATTAATGATTTCAAGAGTTTACAAATCATCTTGATATATTCTAAAAAATGCAAGTCTGTAACACCTTGGGATTTTATAAATTATGCAAAAATCTTCTCTGTTGTTATACACCTATAAACTTTCTGTTTAAACTACTGCTTGTATTAAAAAAAATCATGTGTTCAACTCCCATTTGATATGGAAAAAAATAACAGATGGTTGGACGACTTGCTTTAATCATGACATCAAATAGTACATCACTATGCATCAGAAAATCCATCGTTCCAAATCAGTGTTATTATTTGCCTAAAATTATAGCTAATTTTGACTAAGATAAAGGCAGAAAAAGATAAATGCATATAATTAAAGGGACTTTAAAGTAGTAACCTTATCTGCAATGATGCATTCGACTCTTGCAATGTTTGCTAGACTAGATTGAACTTTGTGCAAGCACCTAGTGTGATCCAGACCTGGCTGCAAATCTACATACTCGAGTTGAACACAACATGCCAGATCAAGGTACTGTTATAATCACCCTATTATCTTGCCCTTTGCCCTGAAAAAAAAACAAGACTATCTATCCTTTTTAATGGGTTGCATTTTTTTTCCGCTTAATAAATTTAAAAAATGTATAAGTGATTAATGTAAACATTTCGATACTTTAAGAAAACAAATAGTCTGAAAACAATATATATCTAGGTATATGAAATGAAAATGTGTAGTTATTTAAGAGAAATAGCATTTAGTTGTACAAATAATTTTTTTTTTTAATTTACCCCATTTTCCTACATTTTCATTTACCCTTCTTCTGTTTCTGAATGTAACTTTCGTTTTCCGCAAAAAAATTCTGAAGATAATTGATTTTCATGCTACAGTTTCTTTACTAAAATTTCAGAAGGTAATTAATTTTCATGCAACAATTTTCTACAAAAATTTCAGAGCTATAGTTTTCTACAAAAAAAGACCATAATTTTTCTTTTTATTTCATATTTTTTTGCTTTAAGAGAGTACATTCTTCAAATGTTCTTGTTCAACTTACTGTTAATCAAAACTGCCTGCTGCAAACAGCTGGTTAAAAAGGACCACCTGGTTGTGTCTTCAAAGGTTCAGAAATAATGGTCTTTTGTTGTTAAAGAAATGTTTTATGTCTTTAAAGGGGCATACCTCCCAATTTTTTTTCTCCAAAGTGTGGGAATTACTTTCATTTGTAAGTAATTGTAAATTACAAATAAAATCAGAGTGATCAAGCAAGTTGCATGCAATAGTAATTTAAAACAAGAGGACCATGATGGTCCTGAATCGCTCACCTCTTCCCACATGACCCAGTTTTAAGTATGACATCGTTCTTTTTTCTATTTTTAGACCTACTGACCTAGTTTTTGACAGCACATGACCCAGTTTCGAACTTGACCTAGATATCATCAAGATGAACATTCAGACCAACTTTTATACAGATCCCATGAAAAATATGGCCTTTAGAGAGGTCACAAGGTTTTTCTATTATTTGACCTACTGACCTAGTTTTTGATGGCACGTGACCGAGTTTCGAACTTGACCTAGATATCATCAAGGTGAACGTTCTGACCAATTTTCATGAAGATCTTTTGAAATATATGGCCTCTAGAGAGGTCACAAGGTTTTTCTATTTTTAGACCTACTGACCTAGTTTTTGAAGGCACGTGACCCAGTTTCGAACTTGACCTAGATATCATCAAGATGAACATTCTGACCAACTTTCATAAAGATCCCATGAAAAATGTGACCTCTAGAGTGGTCACAAGGTTTTTCTATTTTTAGACCTACTGACCTAGTTTTTGACCGCACGTAGCCCAGTTTCGAACTTGACCTAGATATCATCAAGATGAACATTCTGACCAACTTTCATGAAGATCCCATGAAAAATGTGACCTCTAGAGTGGTCACAAGGTTTTTCTATTTTTAGACCTACTGACCTAGTTTTTGAAGGCACGTGACCCAGTTTCGAACTTGACCTAGATGTCATCAAGATGAACATTCTGACCAACTTTCATGAAGATCCCATGAAAAATGTGACCTCTAGAGCGGTCACAAGGTTTTTCTATTTTTAGACCTACTGACCTAGTTTTTGACTGCACGTGACCCAGTTTCGAACTTGACCTAGATATCATCAAGATGAACATTCTGACCAACTTTCATGAAGATCCCATGAAAAATGTGACCTCTAGAGCGGTAACAAGGTTTTTCTATTTTTAGACCTACTGACCTAGTTTTTGACCGCACGTGACCCAGTTTCGAACTTGACCTAGATATCATCAAGATAAACATTCTGACCAACTTTCATAAAGATCCCATGAAAAATGTGACCTCTAGAGTGGTCACAAGGTTTTTCCATTTTTAGACCTACTGACCTAGTTTTTGACTGCACGTGACCCAGTTTCGAATTTGACCTAGATATCATCAAGATGAACATTCTGACCAACTTTCATGAAGATCCCATGAAAAATGTGACCTCTAGAGTGGTCACAAGGTTTTTCTATTTTTAGACCTACTGACCTAGTTTTTGACCGCACGTGACCCAGTTTCGATCTTGACCTAGATATCATCAGGATGAACATTCTGACCAACTTTCATGAAGATCCCATGAAAAATGTGACCTCTAGAGTGGTCACAAGGTTTTTCTATTTTTAGACCTACTGACCTAGTTTTTGACCGCACGTGACCCAGTTTCGAACTTGACCTAGATATTATCAAGATAAACATTCTGACCAACTTTCATGATAATCCCATGAAAAATGTGACCTCTAGAATGGTCACAAGGTTTTTCTATTTTTAGACCTACTGACCTAGTTTTTGACCGCACATGACCCAGTTTCGAACTTGACCTCTATATCATCAAGATGAACATTCTGACCAACTTTCATGAAGATCCCATGAAAAATGTGACCTCTAGAGTGGTCACAAGGTTTTTCTATTTTTAGACCTACTGACCTAGTTTTTGACAGCACGTGACCCAGTTTCGAACTTGACCTAGATATCATCAAGATGAACATTCTGACCAACTTTCATGAAGATCCCATGAAAAATGTGACCTCTAGAGTGGTCACAAGGTTTTTCTATTTTTAGACCTACTGACCTAGTTTTTGACCGCACATGACCCAGTTTCGAACTTGACCTAGATATCATCAAGATGAACATTCTGACCAATTTTCATAAAGATCCCATGAAAAATGTGACCTCTAGAGTGGTCACAAGCAAAAAGTTTACGGACGGACGGACGCACGGACGGACGGACGGACGACGGACACTGCGCGATCACAAAAGCTCACCTTGTCACTTTGTGACAGGTGAGCTGAAAATACTTGTGTAATCTGTAAACATGTAGAAAATGTGTTTTAAGTATAAGTCACTCTCGTGCTGTAAAACTGAAGCAGGAATTTTAATGTATCTTTTATTACATGAAGTTAATTACTGTCATGATTTGTATTATTCCAGTTAGTAAACCAGTGATGACAAGCAGCTATTTCCATTCAATGATGTACTCTGTGTGTGCAATTTTTGTATTCTCCACTTCTCATGAACAAACAATACTCTCTTATGACCAAAGGATCACAAAGAAACTGCTGAATGTCATAACAGATCAACTACTCTAAGATCATGCTACTTTTTTGTTTTAACAATTCTGATGACAATTTTGAGGTGTGCCCCTTTCAATATTTTACCAGTGTTGAACAGTTGCAACAGCCAAAATGGTATAAATTAACAATGATGTAAAAAAAATTCATTTTACCAGTCAAAATACTTTTACAGAGAACGGTCCTTATATAATTTGAGGAATAAAGTGATCACAATACATGTATAACAATAACAACATCAACAAATAACAACAACAATACTACTCTCTCTCCTCTACTATTGCACCCATTAAAGTTAAAGTGTTCTAAAATATATAGTAACTGCAAAATCATTATATTACATGGGGCATAAAATTTTTGAAGTTTGGGCCCAAACAGCTATATCCTACAGATATGAATACACTGATTTCAACTTTTGACTGTAAAATGAATTGGAATTTAATTTACTTTTTTAAATTTAACTTTGTGGACTGATACAAACACAAAATCAATGAAAATTAGTGCCCCATGAATATTAATGATTTCAAACTATTTGCTATACAGTGTTGCCTTATTTTTGACCTAATTCCACAATGCTGTCAGTCCAATTTTGGCATTCTGAGAAAAACAAGTTGAAAGTTTTGAAATGTTAATGATTAACCAGCCACATGACTTTTGGGGAATTGTTTTCTGGTCATACTGATTAGTTTTAGTTCTTTAAGACAAACAAAATGATACCAAAATCTGAATACTGATTAAAAAAATTTTAGATATACAGCATTTTGGAATTAAGCAAAAGTTATCATATCTATAAAGATATCTGATGAAAAGCTTTTTTTGTATCTGAATAAGCACTGATTATAAAAACACTTCTAAATATGGTAATAAAACTGCTTATAATGCAAAAAAAAGCTTCAATATAATTGGTTGTAAATAACCTTTAACTCATGAGATACTGCTAACATAACTGGCTTTCTTTGAAAAACAATTATAAATGCATTGGGATGAAACATAGAACAAAATTATGTAAAAATAACTTTAAATAGAATATAACTTTGTAATGTAATGTGTACAGAATTTGGCAAAATACCAATGTATATTGTGCACCTCTGATTCAAGTGTAAGTTCAAGGGGAAAAACTATGTTGGTACACACTTTTAAGTAGAAAAAAACAGAAGTTAAACGAAATGTAGAAAATCACTAAAATATATAATACATTTGGCAATATAGTTAACAAATAAACTGTTCTGACATTTTTGAAATATGACAGTTAAAAATGGTACCAGCATTTAAGAACTGTCAAAAAATTCTAATGAAAATGATGAGAAGAAAAATTCAGATCAGTTCATGACAAACTTCTTCCTACTTTTTTTTAATTTCAAATCTGACTTTTATTTTTCGATATTATACTTTTTGCACTTATGTTGTTTCCAGCACATATACTACAACATAAAAACTAAATCTGAATAAATTTTGATGAAAATATGAATTAGGCCTAAAAAAAGACAACCTTTGTTTCCGGTAACATGCTAAAAATAATTTAATAGGGTAGGTAGGTCGGATTTTTTTTTTTTTTTCGAAATACATTTTTATTAAGTGAGACTTTTCAGAAAGTATTTTTGTGTCAAAAACGAATAAAAATAAGGGGGTTATGCCTTTAAAGCATCAGTAAGTTGATTTCTAACATCACTGACCATGTTTAAAGCATAAAAAAAGTAGTTTAGCAACTTTTTCTTAAAAAGTTGAAAAAAATATTATCAAAGCCATAAAAGCATTTAGAGTCGGGCCAAAAATTTAGGGTAGGTCGGGATACCGAAAACAAACAATTTTTTTACGACTTAAAGGTTTCTTACAGAAGAAACTAGATTTCAAGATCTATTAACCTTTACCCTGCTAAATTTTAAAATGGGCTGGTCCATCATTCAGTTTGGGCAGTGCTACTTACTAATCAAAGGGGTGTTCACTAAATATTTTTTACACTGAATGAATAGCTAACAGTGCAGACCCTGATCTGCCTGTCGCATGTTCAGGCTGATCTTGGCCTACACTGGTCAAAAGGGCAAAATCACTTGCCACCGGCAGGCTAAAGGTTAACACTATACATAAACTCTATTAACACTAAAACAGTGACATTGCGGATTTCTTATATTCCTGAAAAGACAATCATTCTATCATTGTATATTGACAGTAAATACATGTGTGGCATTAAAAAACCCAACTGTCCTGGATTTCTAATTATAGATTTCCTAAAAATGGCAATAACAAACTTTAACACTATAAAAATAAATCCGTGTCTGGCTAACAGATTCGGTGGGTTTTCTAATTATTTTTTTATGTTTTGGTTTCAGCAGACCAGTTTTCCTTTTGTAACTTATTTCTATAAGTAACTCAGCTCTGTAAGTCCTGGTGATATTAACTAATTTTGACTTTTAGCATCTTGAATACAATTTGATCACATGTCCAAAAAAACCTGTGTAGTAAAGTTTAACTCAAAAGTTATTTATTTCAATTCAAAGTGATCTGCATGCATTGTTAAACAAATCTCCTGAAGAACATTTTAAAAATACATTGATCAAACAATAAATGTACACATTAACTGTGCTAAATGCATATGGTACTGTACTGCACAGTAAAAATTTACACAGTTAACAACTTAACACTGAGATTTTACCCTATGTATAAAATGAAACTGAAGTTAAAAGTACCCAATTTTTATTTTCCTCAAATACTGAGGTGAATACTAGTAAATTATATGATAAAATCTATGAACCTTTTATGCTTGAACACAAACTTCTGAAAATTACTGAAAATAAAAAATATATTATGCATCTCATGTTTATTTGTATCTGAGATTCTTTTACTTTCACTTCACTTATATTTCTTAGCCTCCTGTAGTGCATTCATGTTTATTTCTCTTGGTAAACAATAGATTAAACAGACTACAGTATTAACTCTTGCCAATTATTAAGCTCTTGTTCCTCATATACATCTTCAGTCCATATGTTTCACAAAGACTGCAAAAAAAACTGAGGTTACAAAATAGAAATATGACATTTTTGACTAAGTCAAGGGCCATGACTCTGTATGAGACATTGTATGTAAATGATTAAATAAACAAAAGGCAAGGTACTACTCTGGCATGTTAAATCCATTTATGAAAATGCTGGGAAATAGTGAGGGTCATAATGACAAACAGAATGGTAATCAATTCAGACAACAGAGGTGCTGGTCTATATATAAGCTGCTATTATGCATAGTTGAAAAAGTGTGGCAATGAAAATTTAGGTCAAATCTAAAGCTATTTACTACACAGTGATAGGTGTTTAACAACTGCAAATCTGCAGATTTGTAACCAACTGAGCCACAGAAGATGGGGAAAGCTAATTGCCAGATCCTATCAAAACCCTATTTTCCATTGTTCTTTTGTTATAAAGCATCAAGTATCAGCCCATGATACTGACTGAGAACCAATAAACCTGTTGAAAGCATGGTTCAACTGTGTAAGTTCATGTCGTGGCCTCAAATCAATTGTGAATACTGCTTTATCAAAATAACTATTTCACAGCATTTTTCAGATGAAAAACATATTTCTCCAGTTACCTAGCACTATTTTTGTTGTCTTTTTCCCCCCTAAAAATTATTTTCTTATTCATGGTATACAATGGGAGTGACTTTGCACATGTATGTGAGGTTTCTAAGTTTTTTTAGTGTTGGCTAAATTATAATACTAGACAGATACAAAAATGTAAATTTTACAAAATTAGTTCCTTTGTTGTACCTGGCTCATTTATAAAAATACTGAAAAATGTCAATCCAAATTAAATGCAATATAGTAATAACTTGCTAACAAATATATAAAACATGTGTCTCTTTCAATTAAAGTGACATTAAAAATTTTAGAAAACTAAGTGGAACTTTAGAGTTAGTAAGGAAAAAAAATAGATTTCTAATTTAACCTCTTCCAAATGTTATCAAGTTGAATGGCATTTAGTATGTGTGTGCTAATTCAAAATGTGTTACAAAAAATCATCTACTAAGAACTGTTATGAGATTATCCAAAAAATCTACTGGCAAAGAACTAAGAAATATTATGAGATGGTCCCTTGCTCGTCTTCCTGTGTCATCTAGGAGCCCATATATCTGTTCAGGTACTTCTTGAGAAAGCCCCTCACATCATAGTAGTAATCCCTGTATTGACTGTCACTGTCCTGACTGTCACTGGACATTTGCTGAAATACATGATTGAAACATACAAGTTTGAATTTACAGAGGACACTTGCACTGATGTCCACATCTTATGTTTTGTTTCTTTGATTTTGTGGGGCTGATGTAACACCAATATAAACTGAAGTGACCTTCGGCACATAATGGTGGAAGACACCAGGCCCCAATTTTACAAAGAAAACTTAATTACTTAGTTAACTCTATTTTAAAATTGTGCTGTTGCTTAAGTTATTATTTTTTAATGTTGATTTTTTCTATAACAATGTATTTATAGCTAAATTATACTATTGTTAGCAGTATTTGTCTGCAGTACATATTTCAGTCACGCAAATATAATATTTCTATTTAAGCACCATATAACAAACTTAAGTATTTGCTTAAGTATATTTCTAATTTCTATACTTTGTTTCTTTGTAAAATTCAGAATTGTTCTGTTTTGTTCTATGAAATAGTCATATACGGTTCTGATATAGATGAAAAAGTCAACATTGAAGACATAAAGGGCAAAAATATGCATTTGAAATAACAGACTTAGCTAAGCAGTTACTTAAGTTTTTCCTGTAAAATGGGGGCCAGGTGACCCTCCATGCATTATTTCATGCACATGTGGGCATCTGGATAGAATTTCATTTTATAGATCTATTTAATAATTAGTCTATCCTATTTCAACTTAAAATTGTATTAAAAAGCTTTTAGAAAAATCCTACATAAATAAATGTGAAAACCAACCATGAGAAAACCAACATAGTGCATTTGCGACCAGCATCCGCACAGTCTGGTCAGGATCCATACTGTTCGCTAACAGTTTCTCTAATTGCAATAGGCTTTGAAAGTGAACAGCATGGATCCTGACCAGACTGCACGGATGTGCAGGCTGGTCTGGATCCATGCTGGTCCCAAATGCACTATGTTGGTTTTCTCATGGCGCGGCTCAAATGTTTTAAAGAAAATAATCCTTTGTAATTTATCTGACATGTGAGAAGCCAAATTTTTTATTTCCACAAATACTTGAAGTGAATGCTCTTTAAATTATAGTGATAACATACTTCTTGCCTCAGTACATTTCTTCACCATGTGGACTTACAGGGAATTATGCAGTATTATCATTTTTAACAGCAACCTCAATGTGTTGTGGCCAAAGCCTGTGTTACTATAAATAAAAAAAATGTGTCTGTCCTCTCAGCTGAAATTCTTAACCTTTAGCAAGCTAAATTTCTATAATGGACTGGTCCATCATTCATTTTGGGCAGTACCATTTATCATTTGAAGGGGTGTTTACTGAAAATTTATTGACTAAATAGCCAACAGTGCATACCATAATCAGACTACATGGATGTGTAGGCTGATCTTGGTCTGCACTGGTCGCAAAGGCAGAATCACTTGCCACCAGCAGGCTAAACTTATCTATTGAGCCATTTTGTAGAAAAATTTGAAAATTCCATGATATACATGATTTTACCTTGTTTCAAACTTTAATTCAGTCCAGACGAGTAAACTCGGTAAATTAGTTTAACCAATTTTTTAATCAATCACATGGCATATTTTTTGTGTGTAAAACTTATTCCCACCAGTCCAAGTCTAACAATATATAACATATGAAAACAGATCTGAAATACCATCATCTGCTCACCTCACATGACAAGCCACTGTTTGAATCGGTGAAATCGAAGTCAACAGTCTTAGCTTCCACTCTCCTGATGGGATCATTACTGACATCAACACAAGTTGTGCGACTTGTAATAGTCTTACCATCTTTGTCCTGAAGTATAGCTGTGACGGTGTATCTGCCGTCAGCCAAAAGCCTGAAGTAGTCTCCATATTTTGCTGAAATACACACCAATGAATAAATTTTATTTCAATGCAAAAATCAAAACTTGTAAGATCATTTTAAACAGATTTATATAAATATATTGTTGCAAAAACTGCCAAGGCCTCTGGTATTTGCTGTTAGACCCATCAAATCCATAAAAGGTTTTTTTTCATGAATTGTGGCATTGTTCAGAATCCAGATCTACAGTATTCATGATTCAAATCCTTACTCTGCTAAGTTTCTATAACAGACTTGTCCATCTTTCAATTTGGACAATACCATTAACTGTTAAAAAGGGTGCATACCAAAAAGGTACTGACTGAATGGCGAACGGTGTAGATCATGATCAGACTGCAGGGCTCTAATCCACAGAGGTGAGGGGCAAGTGATTATGTTTCAGCAACCTCTGGGTACAGAGACCTCTAGTAACACTCATTCTTTTCGAACCATATTGAATTCCCATTAACAAACAATTGGGATTGGTTACAATTTTTCCGCACTGGCATTATAGCTCCAATAGAGGATATTACATGAGTGTCTTTTCATATTGAATTTATTAAACGAGTTGAATAAAATAATAAAATGTGAGGCTCTGCTAAGCATTTTATCAATTTTATTCAACTTGTTTAATAAATTCAATGTGGAAAAGTCAAAAATGTAATATTCTTTTTATCACATTTTAGCTTTTTCTGTCGAAACATAAAAATTTTTACTTTCTTTTACTATACAAACAAGTCAATTTGACCAACGTCTCCTATACTATAAACAACGTCGACATCAAAGCTTTATTACACTAGTGTATTATCACTTTTAAGTAAATGGTTTTATTACACGCCCACGACGTCAAACATGTGATAATACTTGTTGTGTCATGTTATCTGAATATATCATTCATTCAGTATAGGTAATAACAAGAGCTGTCTCCATAGGATGACACATGCCCCCGATGGCACTTTGAATGAATAGTTATGGCCGATGTTAGAGTTTAGGACCTTTGACCTACGGATCTGGGTCTTGCGCGCGACACGTCATCTTACTGTGCCACACATTCATGCGTAGTTATTTTAAAATCCATGCATGAATGACAAAGATATGGACCAGACACGCCCATCAATGCACTATCATGAAATATGACCTTTAACGTCTAAGTGTGACCTTGACCTTTGAGCTACAGACCTGGGTCTTGCACGCGACACGTCGTCTTACTGTGCCATACATTCATGTGTAGTTACTTGAAAATCCACCCATGGATGACAAAGATATGGACCGGACACGCCCAACTATCATGAAAAATGACCTTTAACGTCTAAGTGTGACCTTGACCTTTAAGCTACGGACCTGGGTCTTGCACGCGACACGTCGTCTTACTGTGGTACACATTCATGCCAAGTTATTTGAAAATCCATCCAGCGATGACAAAGTTATGGACCGGACACGCCCAACTATCATGAAAAATGACCTTTAACGTCTAAGTGTGACCTTGACCTTTAAGCTACAGACCTGGGTCTTGCACGCGACACGTCGTCTTACTGTGCCATACATTCATGTGTAGTTACTTGAAAATCCACCCATGGATGACAAAGATATGGACCGGACACGCCCAACTATCATGAAAAATTACCTTTAACGTCAAAGTGTGACCTTGACCTTTAAGCTACGGACCTGGGTCTTGCACACGACACGTCGTCTTACTGTGGTACACATTCATGCCAAGTTATTTGAAAATCCATCCAGCGATGACAAAGTTATGGACCGGACATGCCCAACTATCATGAAAAATGACCTTTAAAGCTAAGTGTGACCTTGACCTTTAAGCTACGGACCTGGGTCTTGCGCATGACACGTCGTCTTACTGTGGTACACATTCATGCCAAGTTATTTGAAAATCCATCCATCGATGACAAAGATATGGACTGGACACGAAAATTGCGGACAGACCGACAGACTAACAGACCGACAGACAGACAGTTCAAAAACTATATGCCTCCCTTCGGGGGCATAAAATACTATTAATCTTATTTTGAGAAATATGCACAAGTCCTGTTCTTACACAGATTAATATTTGTAATATCTCTGCTGCAGAACCTGCATATTTCTGGATATGAATGTACTGGTGGCAGATAAACAGAATGTATCAGTCATCCTTGTATGTATGTACTTACTGGCTAGTATATCATGATCTATATATTTTTCAGCATTGTACTCTCTCACACGTATAACTGTTACAAAATCTTGATCTAGCAGCTCGTTGGGAAGTGTTATCATCCCCTTTATTCCAATATGTGACTGGAAATACAAGAAAATACATCGTAAATTACAAGAAAACTGTAACTATTATAATGAGAAAAACATCCACTGCTGCAGATTGCAAAGGGATGATGCTTTAGTACTCTAGGGTATCAAGTTATCCAACCGCAGAAAATGTTAGAACAGCTGCGATTCACAGGAACTGCTAAATGAGCATGGGTGCTGGAAGCATCGATGCTCAAACAGTGTTCAAAAACTTTTATTGCATTTTTTTGTTGGGTTAAATATCATACCAACAGAGAATGTCATTTGGTGACTTTCAATATTTATAGCAAGAGCTTCTTTGCACATTCTTTTTGGAACTAGCAAGTAGAACCACAGATTTTCTACAAGCAAGCTTTGGTGGTACTTTTGAAAGAACACAACTCCTGGCAAGATTCTAAAATGACGGAGGCATATGAAGGGAAGCCAGTATTAAAACTGCTTTGCCGTGAATGAGTTTTATTTCATATTTTCCAGTGGTATTGTAACAGATTCAATGTTCATAAAAACAATCCAACAAGTAATTTAAGAAAAGTGATTTGTCTTGCAAACCTGAACACAGGAAGTTTCATCACAAACATGGCTACCTCACTCAAGGAAATACTATGTCCGGTGTTCAGTACATTAAATTTTTCTGTTTCTTAAACAAATATACCCTACAAAGGTCCGAAAATCTACTTTAAGAATTCCGAGTACCTGGAACATGAAGTTAAAGAGTGCATCTATGTTATCCTTCCAGAGTGACGGTAGTTCCTTTGCTGCTGGGAACTTGTCACAGCCAAGTTCTAACGTGATCTCAAAGCAGTTTGTACTCAGGTAGTTATAGTCCTGCATACCTTTAACCAAAGAAATATTTAACTTAAATATCTGCCTGACAACTTCAAATAAAGCTGGTAGGGAGACTGTCAAGTGTCATGCAAACTTGATTTTGAAGTTTTATAAAACTGAAGCTTATTAAACAACAAGAGGGCCAAGATGGCCCTAGGTTGCTCACCTGAAAAACACACCATAACACACCATAACAGTGTAAACATGTTTGACCTAATGATTTCATGGAAAAAATATTCTGACCAATTATCATTAAAATTGGAGCAAAAAATCTTGAGTATAAACAAGACTTTAGTATTTCTTTGATCTGACCTAGTGACCTAGTTTTTAGCCCCAGATGACCCATATTCAAACTTAACCTAGAGTTCATCAAGGCTATCATTCTGACCAAATTTCAAGAAGATCAATTGAAAAATACAGCCTCTATCGCATACAGAAGGTTTTTCTTTGATCTGACCTAGTGACCTAGTTTTTGACCCCAGACTACCCATATTCTAACTTGACCTAGATTTCATCAAGGCAACCATTTTGAACAAATATTATGAAATCCAGTGTAAAATGCAGCCCCTATTGCATACACAAGGTTTTTCCATTATTTAACCTAGTGACCTAGTTTTTAAACCCAGCTTATCCATATTCAAACTTGACCCAAATTTCATCAAGGCTATCATTCTGACAAAATTTCATGAAGATCAGTTGAAAAATACAGCCTCTATCACATACACAAGGTGTTTCTTTGATTTGACCTAGTGACTTACTTTCTGACCCCAGATGACCCATAATCAAAATCAACGTAGATTTTATCAAGGCAATCATTTTGACCAAATTTCATGAAGATCAGTTGAAAAATACAGCCTCTATAGCATACACAAGTTTTTTCTTTGATTTGACCTAGTGACCTACTTTTTGATCCAAGATGACCCATATTCTAACTTGACCTAGATTTCATCAAGGCTATTATTCAGACAGAATTTCATGAAGATTTATTGAAAAATACAGCTTCTATTGCATACACAAAGTTTTTCTTTGATTTGACCTAGTGACCTAATTTTTGACCCCAGATGACCCATATTCAAACTTGACTAATATTCTATCATTGCAATCATTCTGACCAAATTTCATGAAGATAAATTGAACAATACAGCATCTATCGCATACACAAGGTTTTTTTTTGATTTGACCTAGTGACCTACTTTTTGATCAAAAATGACCCATTTTCAATCTCGGCCTAGATTTCATTAAGGTTATTATTTTGACTTAATTTCGGAAGATCAATCGAAAAATACAGCCTGTATCGCATATACAAGCTTTTTCTTTGATTTGACCTAGTGACCTAGTTTTTGACCCCAGATGACCCATTTTCGAACTAGACCTAGATTTTATCAAGGTTATCATTCTGACAAAAATTCATGAAGATTAATTGAATAATACAGCCTCTATCGCATACATAAGGTTTTTCTTTCATTTGACCTAGCGACCTAGTTTTTGACCCCAGATGACCCATTTTCAAACTCAGCCTAGATTTCATCAAGGTTATCATTCTGACCAAAATTCATGAAGATTAATTGAATAATACAGCCTCTATCGCATACATAAGGTTTTTCTTTCATTTGACCTAGCGACCTAGTTTTTGACCCCAGATGACCCATTTTCAAACTCAGCCTAGATTTCATCAAGGTTATCATTCTGACCAAAATTCATGAAGATTAATTGAAAAATACAGCCTCTATCGCATACACAAGGTTTTTCTTTGATTTGACCTAGTGACCTAGTTTTTGACCCCAGATGACCCATTTTCGAACTCAGCCTAGATTTCATCAAGGTAATCATTCTGACCAAATATCATGAAGCTCAGTTGAAAAATACAGCCTCTATCGCATACACAAGCCAAATGTTGACAGACGACAGACAGACAGACGACAGACGCCGGACATTGAGCGATCAGAAAAACTCACCTGAGCTAAAAATATGATTAATTTTCTGAAATGGTCTTTATATTAAAAACAATTAAAACTTTGATTTATACTAAAAATTGAAATAATTTTGCACTTTATGAGGTAGAAAAATTCTTAAGGACAGCATATTTGCAAACTTTGAAGAAACTGAGCGCAGCACAGAGAATCTTTATAAAGTCAATAAGTGATTTATAACCAGCTCAGTTGTCTGATATGGCATACGCACCACACCATGAGAAAACCAACAAAGTGCATTTGCATCGGCACAGTCTGGTCAGAATCTAGGCTGTTCGCTTTCAAAGCCTATTGCAATTAGAGAAATGTTAGCGAAAAGCATGGATCCTGACCAGATTGTGCAGATGCGCAGGCTGGTCTGGGTCCATGCTGGTCGCAAACGCACTATGTTGGTTTTCTCATGGCACAGCTCATATTAAGTTTGCTGAGTAAGTAACGGTCAAGATTTCCATACAAGACAATGTGAGTTTAATTCTCTCAAATGACAAGACAACAATACATCTAACTAATTCAACTTCCACCACAAATTCATGACAGGAAGTTGTAAATTAATTTCGAAGAACAAATTAGAACTGGTACAAAATCCAAGAACACTTGTAACATAAAATGGAAGTCCGTTCATAACCTATATAGTGTTGAAAAACAGCTTTTAACCAATTATCAAAAAATCAAATAGATGCCAGTTTATCATGTATGTGATGCCATTGATGTATTCATAAACAGTGATATATTTAATTTTACTCTGTCTCTGGTACAAGTGTAAATCAGAATGTAACAAGAGCCTGTAGAACACGAAATGCCCCCTTTATGCATTCAGTAATTGCACAATGAACAGACATTATTTGGTCACTGTGCACTTGACATTTGACATACTGACATCAAATCAATAATTATGGGTCATTCATAAGTGACCTCCATATCAAATGTGATCTTAGACCATAGCATTCTCTAGTTATTTGGCAAAAAAGTTCTACTGTTCTGGGTCAATGTGAATTGACCTTTGACCTTCTGACCTCAAAATCAATAGGGGTCATCTGTTGGTCATGCCCAACCTCCGTATCAACTTTCATGATCCTAGGCCCAAGTCTTTCTGAGTTATCATCTGGAAACTGTTTAAACTGTTCCGGGTCACTGTGACCTTGACCTTTGACCTACTGACCTCAAATCAAAAGGGTCATCTGCTGGTCATGCCCAACCTGCCTATCAACTTTCATTATCCTAGGCCCAAGCATTCTTGAGTTATCATCCAGAAACTGTTTAACTGTTCCGGGTCACTGTGACCATGACCTTTGACCTACTGACCTCAAAATCAATACGGGTCATTTGCTGGTTATGACCTGCCTCCCTATCAACTTTTATTATCCTCTGCCCAAGCTTTCTTGAGTTATCATCCGGAAACCTATTGGTCTACGGACGGACTGACCGACCAACTAACATCTGCAAAACAATATACACCACCTTGTTTGAAGGGGGGCACAATAAACATACTATTCCCTATACATTGTGGAAAATGCAAATTCTGTTACAGACAGTTACACCATACTTCTAAAGTTGCACAATAATGTCCAATGCAGAATACATGCATAATTCTCAATGAATATCTAATAACATTAGGTGTTTTAATCAAAATCTTACCTCCAGGTACAGAGTACCATTCTGCTCCATTAGTGATACCATTCTTAAAGTCTTTTTCTCTTTTGTCACATCCAGCATGATCTTTCTTCCCCATTACTCTGTGTGCCAGTGAATAGCTCTTTGCAAGGTACCTATTAACAATTAATATTAGCATTAAACTCGCATATCTAGCCATAAATTACATTACAATTCTGTGAGAAACTACATGTAATCGCTATGATACAGATAGTGCCACGACCAGAAGTTTTGAGTATTGGCAGATGTCCTGCAGAAGGAGAGGATAAAGGTTGGAGCCCCTAAGAAAACAGTTTCCCCCCTTTGTCAAGCAAGGATAGCACAAGACTAAATCCATTAGTATTACCCTCTTGGTCTAAGAGGCAAGGAATTGAAAGATGTAAATGGTCTTTGCCCCTATGTCATCCAAAACAAGGTGACCAGACATAATTTAGTGGTCACAGATGCAAAAACAGACGTAACTGGTGGAGGCAACTGTTCACTGTCTCTTGGTAGGGAGAAAAGACAAGGCCTCTGAAAGGAAGATGGCCAAGTTAAATGACTGGGCTGTCATATTTATCAATTGGCATTGGTATCAATGTATTAACAGTATGGTCAAGTCAGTATGCATTCATACAAACTTTTTTAATATATTGATACAGTCAAATTGTGTTACTGAAAGTCAAAATCCTAAGACAAATGAAAAACAGTTCCTTTAAATAATCAAAAGAAAATGAAAATGGTTTCTGACCATCACTTATACACATACTATGTTTGCACGTAACAGTCAATCTTGAATAACAGCTTGAGCAAAAAATATTATCTGATCTTCAAACAACTAAGATGGAACTATTTCTACTCACAGTAATTCTGATACATCAATTTTTGGTTGATATGTGTGAACTGACAGATCCATCTAAAATTATCAATCAATGACAGCCCTGTTTCATGAACTGGCAGATGTGTGCAAAAAAACGCAAATGGAAAATTTGGTTTTCACTGTAGAAGTAGAATGTTTTGTTAGAGAAAAAGTAAGAAATTCAGCAATCAATGCCTTTGGTAAAGCTGTTCAGGGAGCATCTAGTTGGCTCTAGTTACATCAAAATGAACCAAAGTGGCAGCCATCACAGACAGGCAGTGCCTGATCACCACTGCTGCCCCGCTCCACCCACCACTGATACCCCATCCACCAACTGCTGCCCACTCAACATTGCTGCTCCACCCACCACTGATACTCTATCCACCAACTGCCGCCCCACCCATCATTGCTGCCCAAAAATTCCGAGTATTCCATGATTAAGAGGCTGAGCAAAACACTTGTGAATAATTAGGTAATACCGTATCTGGCTGACATTGTATGAATTAAGTAGCAACACTAAGTTCTGTTTTTTCAAAACAAAATCTTTTATTGGATTTAACAGGATTTATTTGTTGTTCAGATTTTTTGTTCTTGATTTTTTCTCATATCACAAAGTCAATAAGAAGTTCGCAAGAAAGTCTATTTTTAATTCTTAAAATCTTTCTGCAGTATTACGTTTAACTTAAAATAGTTCTTACTAACACACTTTACTAACAAACTTAACTAGATGAAAAGATTTGGTAATTTTTCTTATGAAAATCTTCTTACTTGAATGTCTTATCATCAGGACTGGCAGTGTATTTGTGTGCACTCCCATCGGGTGTTTCATCAAATGGATAATTGGCTACCAGGTCACCATTATGCATGTTTGATGACAGGACGAACGGTTCACTGTGGATCCATGACATCACCATCTTGGTCTCAGGTTCGAGCTTTAAGCCAGGTTCATTCTAAAATTGAAAAATGTTTACATACAGTCCAACTTGAGCTAACAGTCACCTTTCATAAGCTTTGAATTCCCTCCCCCCCCCTCCAACAAATTTCCTTCCTTAAAATTACTTCATTAATTAGACATCTGCTTTATGCAGTCAGCAGCAACTGTTTTTCATTCCTGAATGCATCTTCAGATCCCATTCAAAGGTCTTTTGCACCTTTTTTTGCTCTGGCAAAAATCAACAGAAGAAGTTGGACAAGATTATGTGCTGAGGACTTTTTTTGTGGATTACAGCATTGCCACTGGTGTGTAAACAAGAGCACTGCCTTGCAGGTGCAGATGCTCATCTGATTTTTTTGTCTCTGTATAATAGAAATATTGTCCTACCCATGATTTTTTAAGTACAAAAGGGGCCATAATTCTTGCAAAAAGCAATGTAGATTTATGGTACTTGCTGTGCAGAGTCAGCTTTTAATGGCGAATAACTGCTCCAAGTTTTAAAGCAATAGCTTTGACTGTGCAGGATAAAAAAGTTGACCTAAATGCAAAACTTAACCAAGAAATCTGATATTTTCTAAGCCAAAAAGGGGCCATATTTCTTGCAAAAAGCAGGATGGAGTTATGTTTCTTGCTGTAGTCAGCTATTGATGGTGAACAAGTGTTGCAAGTGTTAAAGCAATAGCTTTGATAGTTTAGGAAACAAGAGGGTCATGATGACCCTGGATCGCTCACCAGAGTAATATGAGCTACATATTTCAAATGTCAAACTGATGATTTTTAGAATTTTTTTGGAAGATTTTCTGATGTACAATCAAGTAACCCCTGGGGCGGGGCCAAGTTTACCCCGGGGGTCATGAATGGAACAAAGTTTGTAGAAGTCTACTAGGCAATGTAACATATCAAATATGTAAGATCTAGGCCTTCTGGTTTATTTTTAGCAAATTTATGAAGATTTCCCTATATACAATCAAGTAACCCCTGGGACTGGGTAAATTTGACCCTGGGAGATCCAGATTTGAATTTTTTTTGTAGAAGTCTACTAGGAAATGCTACACGTCAAATATCTAAGATCTAGGCCTTCTGGTTTATTTTTAGAAACTTTTTGAAGATTTTCCTATATAAAATCAAGTGACCCCATGGGGCGGGGTCAATTTGACCCCGGGGTCATGATTTGAAGAAATTTTGTAGAAGTCTACTAGGCAATGCTACATGTCAAATGTCTAAGACCTAGGCCTTTTGGTTTATTTTTAGAAATTTTTTGAAGATTTTCCTATGTAAAATCAAGTGACCCCTGGGACGGGGTCAATTTTGACCCCAGGGGTCATGATTTGAACAGATTTTGTAGAGGTCCACTAGGCAATGCTACACGTGAATATCTAAGCTGTAGGCCTTCTGGTTTATTTTTTAAAATTTTTTTAGGATTTTCCTATGTAAAATCAAGTGACCCCTGGGCTGGGGTCAATTTGGACCCCGGGGCTCATGATTTGAACAAATTTTGTAGAGGTCCATTAGGCAATGCTACATGTCAAATATCTAATCTGTAGGCCTTCTGGTTTATTTTTAGAAAAATTTGAAGATTTTTCTATGTACAATCAAGTAACCCCATTGGGCGGGGTCAATTTGATCCCGGAGGTCATGATTTGAACAAATTTTGTAGAAGTCTACTAGGCAATGCTACACGTTAAATATCTAAGATCTAGGCCTTCTGGTTTATTTTTAGAAACTTTTTGAAGATTTTCCTATGTAAAATCAAGTGACCCAATGGGGCGGGGTCAATTTCACCCCGAGGGTCATGTTTTGAAGAAATTTTGTAGAAGTCTACTAGGCAATGCTAGACGTGAAATATCTAAGCTCTAGGCCTTTTGTTTATTTTTAGAAATTTTTTGAAGATTTTCCTATGTAAAATCAAGTGACCCCTGGGGCGGGGTCAATTTTGACCCCGGGGTCATGATTTGAACAACTTTAGTAGAGGTCCTCTAGGCAATGCTACAGGTCAAATATCTAAGCTCTAGGGCTTCTGGTTTTTGAGAAGAAGATTTTTTAAGATTTTCCTATGTAAAATCAAGTGACCCCTAGGGCGGGGTCAATTTTGACCCCGGGGGTCATGATTTGAACAAACTTGGTAGAGGTCCACTAGGCAATGCTTCACACCAAATATTTAAGCTCTAGGGCTTCTGGTTTTTGAGAAGATGATTTTTAAAGTTTTTCCTTTCTGTTGCCATGGCAACCAGAGTTCTGCATGGAATTAAATTCTTTGAACAATTTTTAAAGAAGACCATCCAAGGAACATCCCTGTGAAGTTTCATCAAAATTGGCCTGTTGGTTTAGGAGGAGATGTTGTTTAAAGGAAAGTGTGGACGGACGGACGCCGGACGGACGGACGCTGGACGGTGAGCGATCACAATAGCTCACCCTGAGCACTCTGTGCTCTGGTGAGCTAAAACGCTGACCTAAACATAAAATTTAACCAGGCAACGCCAAAGCCGACGCCAATCAAGTGATGACAATAACTCATCATTTTTTTTTCAACAAATCAGATGAGCTAACAAGAGCACCGCCTTGCGGGTGCTGACACTCATCTGATTTTTTTTGTGTAATAGAAATACTGTCCTACCCATGATTTTCTAAGTCTAAAAAGGGCCATCCTTCTTGCAAAAAGCAGGACAGAGTTATGTTTCTTGATGTTTAGTGTCCACTTATGATGGTGAAAAACTGTTGCAAGTTTTAAAGCAATAGCTTTGATAGTTTATGAGAAAAGTTGACTTAAACATAATACTCAACCAAGAAAATGATTTTCTAAGTCCAAAAGGGGCAATAATTATTGCAAAAAGCAGGATGGAGTTATGTTGCTTGCTGTACAGGGTCAGCTTATGATGGTCAACAAGTGTTGCAAGTTTCAAAGCAATAGCTTTGATAGTTTAAGAGAAAAAGTTGACCTAAACATAAAACTTAACCAAGAAATCTGATATTTTCTAAGTCCAAAAGGGGCCATAAATCTTGCAAAAAGCAGGATGGAGTTATGTTTCTTGCTGTACAGGGTCAACTTACGATGGTGAACAAGTGTTGCAAGTTTTAAAGCAATAGCTTTGATAGTTTAGGATAAAAGCTGACCTAAACATAAAACTTAACCAAGAAAACTGATTTTCTAAGTCCAAAAGGGGCAATAAATCTTGCAAAAAGCAAGATGGAGTTATGTTTCTTGATGTACAGGGTCTGCTTATGATGGTGAACAAGTATTCCAAGTTTCAAAGCAATAACTTTGATAGTTTAGGAGAAAAGTTGATCTAAACATAAAACTTAACCAAGAAATCTGATATTTTCTAAGTACAAAAGGGGCCATAAATCTTGCAAAAAGCAAGATGGAATTATGTTTCTTGCTATACAGGGTCAGCTTATGATGGTGAACAAGTATTCCAAGTTTCAAAGCAATAGCTTTGATAGTTTAGGAGAAAAGCTGACCTAAACATAAAACTTAACCAGGCAACGCCGACGCAGACGCCGACGCCGACAACCGCTCAAGTGATGACAATAACTCATCATTTATTTTCAAAAAATCAGATGAGCTAAAAACAAAACCAGTTAAACTTGAATTTACATTTCACCAAATTTGGACAAACAGTAAAATCTCACTTTTTCAGTCATGCTTTAGCTCACTTTAAATATATAGTATTAACTGTAGTTTGTATAGTTTACACTACAAGGCTGAATTCATTTTATTTTTGTAATTTCAGAAATATATCAAAATCCAATTTCAGTCTTACTGCCTGGGCCTGCTTAATCATTTCAAAATGTTGATCAAGATGGTTGTTCTTGTGACGGCGATTATTAACGTTTCTGTAATAGATCTCATTGAGATTTGGGAAGTTCCGGTTCAGGTCTACCCCATCAGAATTGGCTCGTCCTTCCAACCAATCCTCAACTCCATTCTGATAATCACCTGCTGCTGATGACTGAAAAAAAAAAGAAAGAAAAAAATTTAGCTAACAAGCATATAAAACTATTAATTTGTTTTGTTAAAGATTTATTACTAAAACAAATATGTCTGTGCAGCAGGTGCATAAAATGTTGAAGAAGCAGAGAATAACCTCTGCCTCACTGAAAATGACCAACAGCATGTATCTGAGCCATGTTCAGTACAATAGTGTGTGAAATATACATGTATAAAAATAGAAAGCAGGGTTGCATTTAGGTATTTTGTAAGAAAAAATAAGAGCTGAGGTTCAGATGATGCAGACTGCAAGCAGAGCATCAAGCATGGGGTGGATTTCTGCATTTGATTTCCTGTAGACTGAGCTGTAATAGTGGTGAAAATGTTGTCATTTGTACTGGCCTTTCAAATGTTTACAGCAAAACACTGGTAGAGGGTAACATGTATGCACAAGCTTATTGAAATTTGTAAATTTTTCATTGCAATTTACAATTAAACAACAGCTATCCATAAAGACGGGGTGCTTCACTATTCAGCCACTTCTAAGTTAAACTTCAAAAAGGGCCATAACTTGGCAAGACATATATTATGTAACTGACTTATTAAATTGAACCAAGAGTTATTTAACTATAATACATTGTATTTCAGTAGGTTTGTTGAGCAGGAAACCTAGTTTGAGTTTTAATACAATATATGCAACGGTTTCTGAGATAGGAACTTGCATTCAAAACTTAAACCAAGATGTGGCACGTACGTGTACTTCTCACTAAAATGTGCATGCATGTTTCCTCTAAGTAAGTTGCCTCCACTGCTTTTTGGTCAAAATTGGGTCTCTTCGTCAGTCTTCAAGACATAATTTTCATTTCATGTTATAAAAATCACTGGCATCTGATTTTTTGGTTATGCACCTACACCACAGACTGCACATGTACTGACATATATTGTATCAGTAACTGGAGAAAATCTGATATATTTTGAACATATAAAATATAGGTATGCTGAATTATGGTGCATGACATAGTCACCAAATGTGCAGGTATAAAGCCAAACAAGAGCTGTCCGTAAGACAGCGTGCTCGACTTTTCTCCGTGCTTGACTCTGAATTAGAGCTTTGCCAGTAAGAAAAATTCTAAGTTAAAAAAGGACATAACTCTGTCAAAATTCAAATTAGAGTTATGGGAATTGCGTCTCTTGGTGTAGACTTTGATAGTAAATAAATATTTTGAGTTTCAAGTCAAAAGCTTTAACAGTAACAGAGATATTTTTAACAAAAAATTCTAAGTCAGAAGGGGGCATAATTCTGTCAAAATTCAAATTAGAGTTATGGATATTGTTTCTCCTGGTGTAGACTTTGATGGTAAATAAGTATTTTAAGTTTCAAGTCGAAAGCTTTGATAGCAACAGGGATATTTGACTTTATCAAAAACTTTAACCAAAAGTTCTAACTTAAAAAGTGGCATAATTCTGTCAAAATTCAAACCAGAGTTATGGGAATTGTGTCTCTTGGTGCAGACTTTGATTGTATATAACTACTGTGAGTTTCATGTCAAAAGCTTTAATAGTAACAGAGATATTTGACTTTATCAATTTTTAAAAAAACAATTCTAAGTTAAAAAGGGGCATAATTCTGTCAAAATTCAAATCAGAGTTATGGGGATTGTTTCTTCTGGTGTAGACTTTGATGGTTTAATAAGTATTTTAAGTTTCAGGTCAATAGCTTTGATAGTAACAGAGATATTTGACTTTATCAAAAACTTTAACCAAAAATTCTAAGTTAAAAAGGGGCATAATTCTGTCAAAATTCAAATCAGAGTCATGGGGATTGTTTCTCCTGGTGTAGACTTTGATAGTAAATAACTATTTTAAGTTTCAAGTCAATAGCTTTGATAGTAACAGAGATACATATTTGATTTTTACCAAAAACTTTAACCAACGGCGACGCCGACGCTGACACCGCGCCGGAGGGAGTGCAATAGCTCTACTTTTTCTTCGAATAGTTGAGCTAAAAATCAGGTGCCTGTGCTTAAAACTGCTATATCAAAGCAAATGTCTGGGGCGTATAATTTATAGTTTCAAATGCATCTGTCCATAGCTCCTGTGTTACAACAGGGATATTTTGCAAAATCTTTGTCAATAAGTTTATAACAACCAATAATGTTATAAAACTTAATAAGTTTATACTAGTCAGTCTTAAATGTTATATCAGTGAATAAGTTCATACTAGTGAAAAAGTATATATCAATCAATGATGCTATACCAGTCAATAAATCAATAACGTTATACCAGTCAATAAGTTTATACCAAAGGATAGTCATACATTTTTTAACAAATATAAAGTGAACTGACTGCCTTTATGTCCATTTAAAAGTAAGAACTTTCATAATGTATGGAATTTTCACTCCTGATATTTCGGAAAATGGAAACTTCTTGAGAATTTGACTGAATGTGGACAAAGAACATCAATATATAATGGACTTGCTGTCATTATGGTCTATGGTCAGCAATTATGTTTCCCCTTTCATTTACCACCAGAATAATTTGGAGAAACAACAAATTGAGATAAATGTCCTATTCCTGTCCTTATACAAGTCAGATAAAAAATGCCAGTGTTCACCCTTAGCATAAATTAAATCTAACATTCTATGACATTTTTAATCCCCCGCCGTGGCGTAGGGGGTAGGAATGGTCTGCGTCCGTCCTTCCGTCCGTAACAAAATCGTGTCCGGTCCATATCTCCTAAACCCCTTGAAGGATTTTCATGAAACTTGGGTCAAATGATCACCTCATCAAGACGAAGTGCAGAACCCATGAGTCAGCCTTGTCGGTTCAAGGTCAAGGTCACAACTCAAGGTCAAAGTTTGAGCCTGCCATTTTGTGTCCGCTCTATATCTCCTAAACCCCTTGAAGGAATTTTATAAAACTTGGGTCAAATGATCACCTGATCAAGACGATGTGCAGAACCCATGAGTCAGCCATGCCGGCTCAAGGTCAGATCACAACTCCAGGTCAAAGGTTTGAGCCTTCCATTTTGTGTCTGCTCTATATCTCTTAAACCCCTTGAAGGAATTTTATAAAACTTTGGTCAAATGATCACCTCATCAAGACGAAGTGCAGAACCCATGAGTCAGTCATGCCGGCTCAAGGTCAAGGTCACAACTTAGGGTCAAAGGTTTGAGCCTTCCATTTTGTGTCCGCTCTATATCTCCTAAACCCCTTGAAGGATTTTCATCAAACTTGGGTCAAACGATCACCTCATCAAGGCGATGTGCAGAACTTATGAGTCAGCCATGTTGGCTCAAGGTCAAGGTCACAACTGAAGGTCAAATGTTTGAGCCTTCCATTTCTATCCGCTCTGTATCTCCTAAACCCCTTGAAGGAATTTTATAAAACTTGGGTCAAATGATTACCTCATCAGAACGATGTGCAGAAATTATGAGTCAACCATGCCAGCTCAAGGTCAAGGTCACAACTAAGGGTCGAAGGTTTGAGCCTTCCATTTGGTGTCCACTCTGTATCTCCTTAACCCCTTGAAGGATTTTCATCAAACTTGGGTCAAATGATCACCTCATCAAGAACTCATGAGTCAGCCATGTCAACTCAAGGACAAGGTCACAACTGAAGGTCAAAGGTTTCAGCTCTGTATCTCCTAAACCCCTTGAAGGATTTTCATGAAACTTTGGTCAAATGATCACCTCATCAAGACGTTGTGCAGAATTCATGAGTCAGCCATGTCAGTTCAAGGTCAAGGTCACAGCTAAAATCAAAGGTTTACTCTTTCACTATCCATAGCAGTGGCGGGGGATTTAGCTGTCTTTCAGACTGCCTTGTTCATTTATAGTATATCCTGTTGGAGATTAATGTTTATTTTAGTATTTTTATAGATTTTTGTAATCAATTACTCCCATTTAAGTTAGAATTATTCAAACAAGAGGGCCAAGATGGTCCTAGGTCGCTCACCTGAGAAACACACCATAACAGTGTAAACATGTTTGGCCTAGTGCTTTCATGGAAAAAAAAATATTCTGACCAATTATCATTATAATAGGAGCAAATAATCTTGAGTATAAATAAGTATTTTCTTGATTTGACCTAGTTACCTAGTTTTTGACCCCAGATGACCCATATTCGAACTTGAGCTAGATTTCATCAAGGCTATCATGCTGACCATATTTCATGAAGATCAATTGAAAAATACAGTCTCTATCGCATACGAAAGGTTTTTCTTACATTTGACCTAGTGACCTAGTTTTTAACCCCAGACTACCCATATTCAAACTTCAGTGTAAAATGTAGCCCCTATTGCATACACAAGGTTTTTCCTTGATTTGACCTAGTGACCTAGTTTTTAAACCCAGATGACCCATATTCGCACTTGACCTAGATTTCATCAAGGCAATCATTCTGACCAAATTTCATGAAGATTAATTGAAAAATCGACCTCTATTGCATACAGAAGGTTTTTCTTTGATTTGACCTAGTGACCTACTTTTTGACCCCAGATGACCCATAATCAATCTCAACATAGATTTTATCAAGGCAATCATTTTGACAAAATTTCATGAAGATCAAGTGAGAAATACACCCTCTATCACATACATAAGGTTTCCCTTTGATTTGACCTAGTGACCTACTTTTTGATCCCAGATGACCCATATTCAAACCTGGCCTAGATTTTATCAAGGCTATCATTCTGACTTAATTTCTGGAAGATCAATTGAAAAATATAGCCTCTATCACATACACAAAGTTTTACTTTGATTTGACCTAGTGACCTACTTTTTGACCCCAGATGAAGCATATTTGAACTTGACCTAGATTTCATTAAGGCAATTATTCTGACCAAAATTCATGAAGATTAATTGAAAAATACAGCCTCTATCCCATTACTATTACTGACCAATTTTCAATGAATGATATATTGAAAAATCATCGACCAATCTTAATTGCAATAACACGAACGGTTTTTCTTTGATTTGTGACCTAGTTTGACCTCCCCATTTTCGAACTCGGCCTAGATTTCATCAAGGTTACCATTCTGACCAAATTTCATGAAGATCAGTTGAAAAATACAGCCTCTATCGCATACACAAGCTAAATGTTGACAGACAGATGCCAGACGACGGACGCCAGACAACGAGTGATCAGAAAAACTCACCTGAGCATTGCTAAGGTGAGCTAAAAATGGAGTTTTGATTTCAATATAATTTCTAGTTTTAAATTTGCAATTGAAAGATAATGCGACATTTTAATAATCTGAACCCACAGGCAAGTTTTAAAGCTGTGTCACTTCCAAAATTCATCTACTTCCAATCTATCCAAGTTGCACAATCAAGATAGGTACATGGATTTTTCACCATCTTATATAGACTTTTAATGAATTTTGGCTTATTATTATATCCATCAATGTAAATCTTTCACAAATATAATACAATTCTTCTTATATTCTCAATAGTCTTCAGGAAAAGCTGTACATGTGCCAGGGCCTGTAATGGCATATTGCAGCTGCAACACTGACTTCTTATTTCTTTTTTGTGTTAATTTAATCTACCATGAAAAAACAGTCTTTCAGTAAAAGAATTATAGTGATGACATCTGAGACTGTATAAGTAAATTTCACCTGGTACTGCTTGTTGCCCTTTGCAAGCCTAGATATGATGTGGGCAGCCATTACAAAAGAACAGATGCAATATCTTGAAGCTGTAAAGGTTGCCCAGGCAATAGGAAAATATGCCACCTGCACCCCTAATAACTTCATATAACAACTTGCTGGGGAATACAAAGTCCTATATAATGTTGTGCAATATTATAATTATATACTAGTATACAATAAGTTATAACATTCAAAATTAGGACTAAAATTTGCATATATATAATTCAACAGTGTTGCTGATTACTTACAACATCTATAAAAGTTAAAGAAAAGTATTTAATTTCAATTTTAATAAGATTTCATTTTTAAATTGATTGGAGAATATGAGGAAAAGTCTAAGAAATCATCACATTAAAGGGAAGTAATTCTGAACAAAATGCATCAAATTTTTTTTTCCATTGGGTCCATATCACACACAAGCTTATAAATATTAAAATATTTAAAGGAAAGACAATGTTGTTCTTACGTTAATTTCATCAGCTAGGACTTCTTAAATCATTTAACAAGAGGGTCATGATGACCCTGGATCGCTCACCAGAGTAATATGAGCTACATGTTTCAAATGTCAAACTGATGATTTTTAGAATTTTTTTGGAAGATTTTCCGATGTACAATCAAGTAACCCCTGGGGCGGGGACAATTTTACCCCAGGGGTCATGATTTGAACTAAGTTTGCAGAAGTCTACTAGGCAATGTTACATATTAAGTATCTAAGCCTTCTGGTTTATTTTTAGCAAATTTATGAAGGTTTCCCTATGTACAATCAAGTAACCCCTGGGGCTGGGTCAATATGACCCTGAGGGGTCAAGATTTGAACAACTTTTGTAGAGGTCCACTAGGCAATGCTACATGTCAAATATCTAAGATCTAGGCCTTCTGGTTTATTTTTAGAAAATTTTGAAGATTTTTCTATGTACAATCAAGTAACCCCATGGGACGGGGACAATTTGATCCTGGGGGTCATGATTTGAACAAATTTTGTAGAAGTCTACTAGGCAATGCTACATGTCAAATATCTAAGATCTAGGCCTTCTGGTTTATTTTTAGAAAAATTTTGAAGATTTTCCTATGTACAATCAAGTAACCCCTGGGGCTGGGTCAATTGTGACCCCGGGGGTCATGTTTTGAACAAATTTTGTAGAGGTCCACTAGGCAATGCTACAAGTCAAATATCTAAGCTCTGGGCCTTCTGGTTTATTTTTAGAAAATTTTGAAGATTTCACTATGTACAATCAAGTAACCCCATGGAGCGGGGTCAATTTGACCCCGAAGGTCATGATTTGAACAAATTTTGTAGAAGTCTACTAGGCAATGCCACATGTCAAATATCTAAGATCTAGGCCTTCTGGTTTATTTTTAGAAAAATTTTTAAGATTTTCCTATGTAAAATCAAGTGACCCCTGGGGCAGGGTCAATTTTAACCATGAGGGTCATGATTTGAATAAATTTTGTAGAGGTCCACTAGGCAATGCTACATGTCAAATATCTAAGCTCTAGGCCTTCTGGTTTATTTTAGAAAAATTTTGAAGATTTTCCTATGTAAAATCAAGTGACTCCTGGGGCGGGGTCAATTTTGACCCCAGGGTCATGATTTGAACAACTTTAGTAGAGGTCCACTAGGCAATGCTACATGTCAAATATCTAAGCTCTAGGCCTTCTGGTTTTTGAGAAGAAGATTTTTTAAGATTTTCCTATGTAAAATCAAATGACCCCTGGGGCATGATTTGAACAAACTTGGTAGAGGTCCACTAGGCAATGCTTCACACCAAATATCTAAGCTCTAGCGCTTCTGGTTTTTGAGAAGATTTTTAAAGTTTTTCCTTTCGGTTGCTATGGCAACCAGAGTTCTGCATGGAATTCAATTCTTTGAACAATTTTTGTAGAGCTTCACCCAAGGAACATTCCTGTGAAGTTTGGATGAAATTGGCCTAGCGGTTTATGAGGAGATGTCGTTTAAAGTAAAAGTTTACGGACGCCGGACGCCAGACGGTGAGTGATCCTAATAGCTCACCCTGAGCCTTTGGCTCTGGTGAGCTAAAAAAGTGAAAGAATTTTCAAAATCGGCTAAAAAATGAGAAAGTTATGAGCATTGATCAAAATGGTGGCCATTTTGTTTCCATGGCAAAATAAGAACAAAATGGTGGAATTATTGAATTTCCAGATATATATATTGACTGTATTTACATTTGTCCTAGCAGATCATTCATGTACATGCAAATTTTTAATCTGAAAGTCAGAGTGAGTACCTTAAGAAGGGGCATAATTTTGACCCAAAAAATGCTAGAGTTACATGACTGCAAGCTAGGTCACCTCTTGTCAGATGCCAAATTCATATGCGGAAGTTTGAAAGCATATATTAGAAGCCTACTAACATGGATGTAGACGCCAATGCAGACACCAACAAAAGGGTGACAACAATAGCTCTTCAATTTGAAAATTTTTTAATAGTCGAGCTAAAAACTGACCCATTTATGTTCTCAAGTTTTTGCCGACAGGTCTGAAGTATTTACCAATTGGAAATGCTGGAAGGAGACTCAAGTAAAATAATGACACAAAAGATACACAATTACAGGCAAGTGAATCATAATTATTGACTGAGACAAGAGGCTGTTTATCATGTTTCAGCCCTGTATAATTTCCATCAGGGATTGGCTGCAGGCTGATATTGTAAACATTCTTACCATATATTGATTCTTAATCAAATTTGTCCAGTTTCCATGTCAGAGATGACCTTTGTTGACACAAGTGCACAAATCTGCTCTATACTAAAACAGCAAGTAGTTTGGACTACCTTTTATTACAAAAGGTTTGCAATATTTGAATTGTATCAATAGCCATCATACATCTTTTTTTGGCAAGTTTGAACCAAGTCAGTTAATTTTCAAAAATCATGCCTTTTAAGTATTTGCTCTTGGCATCTAGCTAGATCTAATAACCCACAGTTCTGTCGACTGAGAACCCTTTTACAAATTCATCCTAGTAAAAAATTTCAGAGCACTCTGTAAACCCTGAAACCAGTTCACAATACACATATTTTAACCACTAAATCACATCCAGACATGGATTTTGTCAATTGTTTTTCTTACCAGTAAAATACTAAGGCCCTCTTATATACAGAAGTCAATGAGTGTAATCTTTAATAAATATACTATGGAATTTACAAGTTTCCAATTAGTAAATTATGGGATTATAATCTTGTTCCAATGCTGAAAAATTCTACAGCTAATCCTGTTAATTTACTTTAGGTAATAATATTTTCTTAATCTAGATCAATGCTAAGAAATGCTAGTCAGTACCGGTACACTCTGGACAATCACCTTCTGTCAGGCAATGTCCTTATACATCCAGATTAACTCCAGAGTTTCCAATAAACTTAAGATAACTGTTTAGAATCACATCAACACAATTTAGGTCTATTGGCCACCAGGGGTCAAAATTAGCAACATTTTCTACTAGCTAAAAGTACCTTTTTGTTAACTAGCTAAAATGAAAAGATACCGGCTAATGTCATGAATGTTAAACTATAATATTTAATTACTTTATTAATATTTTACTGGCCAGAACCTACTGATAAATCTTTGTAAGTAGCCAGTCACAAAAAAAATTCTATAAGCTTAAAATAGCTAGTGCCATTTTTATCCACTTACAAGCTAAAGTCAAAGCCTTCCATGTTAACTTAATGCAAGCTGCAATCATGTATCATATCAGAGTTTTGTTGAACAATGAAATATCATTTTTAAACATAAATGATAACACATGCAGAAAAATGTATACCTGCAGAACAAATTTTATTAAACCTTTGAAGACATTTACTTGGTATATTATTGACTAGCTGAAATTAGCTAGTACATTCCAAGCCTACTAGCTATTCTCAAATTCCACTAGCAATTAGCTTGTATGTGTCTAAATTTGAACCCTGGCCACTTTTTCAGCTTTTGATGGCTGAGGAAGACCCCAGGTGCCCCTCTAAGCATAATTTCATCACAAGCACTAGCTGGATGGCTTCCTGACATATTATTATTATTATCTAATAAAGTAAAGTCCCTTTGACCTTGACTTTTGAGTCACTGACCCCAAAATCATTACGGGTCATCCCCTAATAATACTAAGTCATTGTAATAAGTTTGAAGGCTGTAACACTTTATGATTTAGAGTTCAGAAACCATTTTCATTCATTATGACCTTGACCTTTTAACCCCAAAACAATAAGGATCCTCCTCAAGGGGTGCAAGGGGTCATCTTCTTTATAGGTTTTAAAGCTGTAACTGTTTCTGACACCTTCCTTTCTGACACCGAGTTCAGAAATGGAAAATGTTGACAGATGGATGAATGGACAGACAATACCTTTCCATGATACCGAAATCTATTTCAAAAGGGGCTTATGTAAAATATTATATGTCATTGAGCATATGAGTATGGTATGAAATGAGAACCATGGCAAAATAAACAGAAAGGGTTGAAAAAAATCCTTACTGCTGCTATCTTCCAGCCATCAGGATTCATAGATGGCATTATGTGTATACGGGTGTTTTCAATCAGCCACAATATATGCTCTTCATCAAATTTTCCCTCTGCCTTCCTGTCACCTCTGTATATACCACACATGTAGTCCATAAGTCTGAGGAGAAGCTCACGTCCCACAACCTCGTTTCCGTGCATGTTGCCAATATACTTGAACTCGGGTTTGCCTAGAAAATATGACTCACAACAATAATTCTAGTGTCTTTTTTTTCTAACAGACACGGGAATGTGGCTGGAGCCTTCAAAACTGGGGAAAAAATCCGCGCAGTCTGGTCAGGATCCATACTGTTTGCTAACAGTTTCTCTTATTATAATAGGGTTTGAAAGTGAACAGTATGGATCCTGACCAGACTGTGCAGATGCGCAGGCTGGTCTGGATCCATGCTGGTCGCAAATGCACTACCGGTATATTGGTTTTCTCATGGTGCGGCTTAAATGTTACATTTAGAAAGAAATTTGTTCAGTAAGGACTTAAGTTAGCACATTGCCATGGGTTTCATACCTTTGCATTTCCAAGAATACAACTTATAAAGAAATATGTTAAAAACTAGATGTATGCCTCCACTTCCTGTCACTGTACATGGTTTCAGAACAAGGTGAACTAGAATTATAACACAGGAGTGACGAATTATACCCCCACAATATGGCCTTGTCACAGAACTAAGCCAATGTCAAAGCTGAACTTGCTTGACCTTTGACCTACTGACCTCAAAATCAATAGAGGTCATCTGCTGGTCATGATCAACCTCCATATTAACTTATAATAATAAGTTTCGTGATCCTAGTCCCAAGCATTCTGAAGTTATTGTCCGAAAACCGTTTAAATGTTCCGGGTCACTGTGACCTTGACCTGTGACCTACTGACCTCAATATCATTAGGGGTCATCTGCTGGTCATAACCAACCTCCCTACCAATTTTCATGATCCTAGGCCAAAGCGTTCTCAAGCTATCATCAGGAAACAGTTAATTGTTTCGTGTTATTGTGACTTTGACCTTTGACCTATTAACCTGAAAGTCAAACTTGACCTATATTTGATCATGTTACACCTGTGTACAAAAATTTATGATCCTAGACCGAAGCGTTCTCAAGTTATCATCCGGAAACCATTAAACTGTTCGGAGTCACTGTGACCTTGACCTTTGACCTACTGAACTCAAAGTCGAACCTGACCAGTATTTTATGATGTAACACCTGTATACCAAACTTTTTGATCCTAGACCGAAGCGTTCTCAAGTTATCATCCGGAAACCGTTTAACTGTTCTGAGTCACTGTGACCTTGACCTTTGACCTACTGACCTCAAAGTCGAACCTGACCTGCATTTTATGATGTTACATCTGTGTACCAAAATTTATGATCCTAGGCTTTAAGGTTCTCAAGTTAACATCCGGAAACCATATAACTGTTCAGGCAGGGTTGGCGACTACCTGCCCAGGGTGGGTAAACCCGCCCGGGAAAACCCGGGTTGGGCAATACTCCTAAAAATGAATGAAGTGGGCAATACTGGACAATAAGAAGTTTTTCTCCTTTTTTTTACAAAACAATTGAGTTTCTATGTTGTAAAATGTGAGCTAATTCTTACATTAAGTTTTACTTACTTTGAAACCATTGGTGAAGTGATATGTAGCTGACAGAACAGTTTTATTAACAAAATTATCATTTATTTACCCAACAAAATATTTTCTATGTGAAAGTAAACACCCTTCAACATTTGTAGTTACAGATATATGGTATGAATTTATAAATGACACAGTATTACTTTGTATATATAATCTACACACTGTCAGTGATCACAATATAGAATGACCTCTCTAGGTCACAACTAGATTTTGCTTATATGATAGTCTAACAGTCTAGTTCTTCTTTGTCACAAAGCATCCTGTAACTGAACACAAGTTTTGTAGTCTTTTCAATCCCAAGCCTGTTTCTGAGTTTTTGTCTGAATAATACCAAAATTTGAAAACACCCTTTCTGTTGATGCAGAAGATGCCAGCATATCTAGAATGTTTTTGGCTACAGTACCCTACAGAGTGGTCTCAGGCTGATCTAAAACCAACACACTGCAACAAGCCTATGAGCTTTCAGTCTAAATTTTGGTACTAACCACAGTGTCACAGTCTTTACATTTTGCAATCTTTTTTAATCATCCTCAGTAACATTAAAACAATTCCACACAGGGTCCGTAGGTTCCATGGTTACAGGACAGAAATTAATCAACATTGTGATCTAAATTGGAAAGTTGATTTTCATGAGTAAAACCACAGGTGGCAGTAACGTACCTAGGATACAGTATGGGTCCATGAGCCATATGCACTTAAATTTACTACAATTATAATGTTTTCTTAGGAAAAAATGACAAAAAGCCATTTTGAAAAAAATTTTGCTCCTGTGACAATGAGCCATGAGATACATTTGCGAATATTTGCAAAAAAATCTAAATTTTAAATGATAAAATTAAGCTTCTTTCTGCTCTTCTACAACAATGACTAAAATTCTAAATTGTTGTTATCATTTTATGGGGAGAGGTGGACCATGTGTGGTGGTGTAAAACGTATTTCATTTCCGTAGGGTTTAGTTTTTTTTGGTTTTTTTTGTGTTTTTTTTTGATAATTTAATTTTGTTCATGTTTTTTTAACAGACGAACTTAATGTAGGGGAGAGAGAGTGATATCTGATGAGGCTACAGATCTATGATAATGTGGTTTAAACGGATTCACCGAAAAGGTCACACACTCGCAATCTCCGGACGTCGATCTAAAAATTTCCTTCCGTAAATACTGTGTGCTAAGAAAATCTACATTTCTGAAACTTTACTTAAAGTAATTTACATAAGCCTCTAAATGTTGAAATCTATTTGCATATGTTAAGAGAAAAATATGCACACATTTAATAAACAGAATACTTACGACATGCAACGCACGTGTATTGTTTTCCCGCCAAAATTTAATACAGAGTTCATCAGCAATAAATTAATTTTTAGTGCTCAGAGTTCAGGATTTTTGTTTAACGTCATTTTTTCAAGTCGTGAAAAGCGAGATTCTAAGCTATTTTCATGTTAACATCTGATAAATTAACAAATTTTGCGCAGCGACATCAAGTAACAAGAGGACCATGATGGTCCTGAATCGCTCACCTCTTCCCACATGACCAAGTTTTGAGTATAACGTCGTTTTTTCTATTATTTGACATAGTGACCTAGTTTTTGAGCTCATGTGACCCAGTTTTGAACTTGACCTAGATATTATCAAGATAAAAACTCTGACCAATTTTCAAGAAGATCCACTGAAAAATATGGTCTCTAGAGAGGTCACAAGGTTTTTCTATTATTTGACCTATTGACCTAGTTTTCGAAGGTACCTGACCCTGTTTTGAATTTTGCCTAGATATCATCAAGGTGAACATTCTCACTAATTTTCATGAAGATCTCATGAAAAATATGGCCTCTAGAGAGGTCACAAGTTTTTCTATTTTTATACCTACTGGCCTAGTTTTTGACCACATGTAACCCAGTTTCGAAACTGACTTAGATATCATCAAGGTGAACATTCAGATCAATTTTCATGAAGATCCATTGAAAAATATGGCCTCTACAGAGGTCAAAAGATTTTAATAATTTTAGACCTACTGACCTAGTTTTTGACCGCAGTTGACCCAGTTTCAAACTTGACCTAGATATCATCAAGATGAACATTCAGACCAACTTTCATACAGATCCCATGAAAAGTATGGCCTCTAGAGAGGTCACAAGGTTTTTTTATTATTTGACCTACTGACCTAGTTGTTTAAGGTACATGGCCCAGTTTCAAACCTGATCTAGATATTATCAAGGTGAACATTCTGACCAATTTTTATGGAGATCCATTCACAAGTATGGCCTCTAGAGAGGTCACAAGGTTTTTCTATTTTTAGACCTACTGACCTAGTTTTTGACTGCACTTGACCCTGTTTCGAACTTGATTTAGATATCATCAAGATGAACATTCAGACCAGCTTTCATACAGATCCCATGAAAAATATGGCCTTTAGAGAGGTCACAAGGTTTTTCTATTATTTGACCTACTGACTTAGTTTTTGATGGCATGTGACCCATTTTCGAAATTGACCTAGATATCATCAAGATGAACATTCAGACCAACTTTCATACAGATCCCATGAAAAATATGGCCTCTAGAGAGGTCACAACATTTTTCTATTATTTGACCTACTGACCTAGTTTTTGATGGCATGTGACCCACTTTCGAACTTGACCTAGATATCATCAAGGTGAACATTCTGACCAATTTTCATGAAGATTTCATGAAATATATGGCCTCTAGAGAGGTCACAAGGTTTTTCTATTTTTAGACCTATTGACCTAGTTTTTGACCGCACGTGACCCAGTTTCGAACTTGACCTAGATATCATCAAGATGAACATTCAGACCAACTTTCATTCAGATTCCACGAAAAATGTGGCCTTAAGAGAGGTCACAAGGTTTTTCTATTATCTGACCTACTGACCTAGTTTTTGACGGCACGTGATCCAGTTTCGAACTTGACCTAGATATCATCAAGATGAAAGTTCTGACCAATTTTCATGAAGATCTTGTGAAATATATGGCCTCTAGAGAGGTCACAAGGTTTTTCTATTTTTAGACCTACTGACCTAGTTTTTGAAGGCACGTGACCCAGTTTCGATCTTGACCTAGATATCATCAAGATGAACATTCTGACCAACTTTCATAAAGATCCCATGAAAAATGTGACCTAAAGAGTGGTCACAAGCAAACGTTTACGGACGGACGCACGCACGCATGGACGGACGACGGACACCGCGCGATCACAAAAGCTCACCTTGTCACTTTGTGACAGGTGAGCTAAAAATAGCGGCATTCATAAAGTTTTCGGTGGCAGCGCACACAAATTTAATCGGAAGAGGTGTAATGAATGAATAAGACAGGTTACCCTTATAAAATCATTATTGTCAGGACCAGAAATGGACAGGAAATATCAGTTCCCGCTATAAATACTCCTGATTTACACTGACCTGAAAAGAGACTGGAGTAGCCCTTCTGCAAACACAGTATCAGTCATGAAACGCACGTGCTTCTTTCCCGGCAAAACTATAATAACGTATCCACAACATAATTATTTTCGCACACATGCACAATCAATCTCATTTCAAATTTACCAAAAGTATTCTCAGATGTTAAACAAGAGGTTCTTACAGTTTTATATATAGTTTCTTGGGTTTTTTTTGTGGTTCAATACGTTTTTTTTTCTTTAGAACGGACAGCATTATTGCAGCAGACGACTTTGTGCACGTGAATAGTTGTTTCTTGTTTAAGACGCTTACTATAAAAGATAGGTTCTTATTCATAATTATTTAAATATATAAGCAAAAATAACATTTTACATCTAAAAATATATTATAATGGTCTGAGGTAAGTATGGTATTTCGCGCTTTGAAAATTTGCTTTTTGCACTCGTCGGCAACATGAACCTAATTTTGTAAGCGTGTCAACGCAGCAATCATCAGATCTAATATATTTATTTTTCACACCTTGTGGCTGATGTAATTATCGGCCAGTGATAGAAATTCGGGGGGGAGGGGGTTAATTGAAAGTGCTGCTCTGTCACGAATGCAGTTTGGATTAATGTTCTGCAGCTGATGGGAACTAATAAAAATAAATTCTGTTCAGAGGGCCAATAAAAAAATTCGGAGTGCAGTGTTTTCAGTGGGTGGTCGGGAGACAGCAAACAAACATAATTTTAATTTTGGCCTCAGTAAGAGCCAAGTGATCTCGTTTGCAGTACAGACAGTGTACTGTCTGTTTGTTGATGTTTTAAATTTAAGTCTTCTATGTGCTTTAAACTTAGTCTTTTATGTGCTTTCTTTTATATGATCTAGAGCAGTGATCTAGAGGAAGATGCTCAAGGCCACACCAACCTTAGTAAATATGCTACTAGCATTCACTAAAGCTTAAAATGCCTTTAAAAATTTCTTTTGCCTTTTATTTTTCTTTTATATATAGATGCTGCCAAAATTAGCACCTTCTATGCAATAAACTCACTATGTCGTGTATTATGTGTATGTCATTTCCCTTTTACTTATGTACTTATCTTTTTACAGGTTTGTGCTTATATGTGCTATGTATGTAAGTTTCTTTTTTAATCATATAACCGTGCCATTCTTCCGCTGTAATGTAATTTATGTTTTAATATGCATAACTTAGGCGTTAAAAAAAAAATTGTTTGTTTCCGGTATCCCGACCTACCCTAAATTTTTGGCCCGACCATAAATGTTTTTATGGCCTTGGAGAATTTTTTTTTCAACTTTTAACAAAAAGTTGCAAAACTGCACATTTTATGCTTTAAACATGGCCAGTGATGTTAGAAATCAACTTACTGATGCTCTAAAGGCATAACCCCCTTATTTGTATTCACTTTTTGACACAAAAATAATTTCCGAAAAGTCTCCCCTAATAAAAAAGAAATTTCCGAAAAAAAAATGTATCCGACTTACCTTCCCTAATATTTTTTTGAGCATGTTACTGGAAAGAAAGAATTTTTTTTTAGGCCTTATCTTTCTTTTTAGCCGTTTTATTTTTGTTAATTTCTGTTTTCGTTGTTTGTCGGGAAACAGCTCGCTAATGTTTTTTGTTATATTTTATCTGACGTAAAAAAATGGTTCTTGTACTGAATTTTTCACTTGTGATAATCATCGAAGTATAAGACAAATTTATAGGTGATTTATCCACGGTGCAAAGCGCCGGGGATGAAAATCCCCAAGATGGTAACGTCCGTATATAGTTATTCGTCTTTGTTGTCTGCATATACTGAGGCAATTTTTTCGATGTTTTCCGGTTCCGGTTTATGTACACAACGCAGACTGGTTATCTGCAAGAACATCCGAGCACCCCGAATCAGTCACAGAAATTCGTAAACCGCGCCAACATTATTCGTTTAGTTCTTTTTCGTAATGAAAACTGTATATGCAACTGAAAAACACTTTTAAAACAGTAAGGAAGTGTAAAGACCGTCAAGTTTCTGCGTGGAGTGCAAACAAACAAAACAAGAGCTGTCTGATGACAGCGCGCTCGACTATTCGAAGAATTGATTGAAGAATGGGGTCAAAATATTTCCACGGATATTCAGACAAAAAGAATAATAATAGATTAGACAAACAATGTTCCTGTATTACTTTGATTTCGATAAGTCTTGCACTAAATGGCAATATATGAGCCAATTTCAAAGTCCAAAAAGGGCCATAATTCAGTCAAAATAGTTATGTACTCTTGCCTACAGATGGAAATCATAATGATAAACAAGTGTTCGAAGTTTAAAAGCCATATGTCAAATAGTTTTGACAAAACATAGACTTGTATGAAAACAGAACCAATTTCAAAGTCCAAAAAGGAATATAATTCAGCCAAAATAGATGACAGAGTTATGTTCTCTTTCCTACAGATAGAGACTATTATACTAAACAAGTGATAAAAGTTTCAAAGCCATATGTCAAAAACTTTACAAAAAATATGAACTGGTACGAAAAACTTAACCAAGATTTCTAAGTCAAAAGGGGCCATAACTCAGCCAAAATCCTTGATGGAGTTATGTACTCTTGCCTATAACTGGATATGGTGATGGTAAACAGGTGTTGAAAGTTTCAAAGCTTTATCTCAAAAGACTTTGTCAAAATATGAACTGGTACGAAATATTAACCCAGATTTCTAAGTCAAAAAGGGCCATAATTCAGCCAAAATCCTTGATGGAGTTATGTGCTCTTGCCTATAACTGGACATGGTGATGGTAAACAAGTGTTGAAAGTTTCAAAGCTTTATCTCAAAAGACTTTGTCTAAATATGAACTGGTACGAAAAACTTAACCAAGATTTCTAAGTCGAAAGGGGCCATAATTCAGCCAAAATCCCTGATGGAGTTATGTACTCTTGCCTATAACTGGCCATGGTGATGGTAAACAAGTGTTGAAAGTTTCAAAGCTTTATCTTTAAAGACTTTGTCAAAATATGAACTGGTACGAAAAACTTAACCATGATTTCTAAGTCAAAAGGGGCCATAATTCAGCCAAAATCCTTGATGGAGTTATGTGCTCTTGCCTATAACTGACCATGATGATGGTTAACAAGTGTTGAAAGTTTCAAAGCTTTATCTCAAAAGACTTTGTCAAAATGTGGACTGGTACGAAAAACTTAACCAAGGTGTGACGCCGATGCCGACGCCGACACCGACGCCGTGGTGAGTAGGATAGCTCTACTTATTCTTCGAATAGTCGAGCTAAAAATCCAAAAGCCAGTGCGACTGCGAGAACGTGGTGAATGACGTCACCGTCACGGCTTTCCGTAAATTTTGCAAAGTATGATATTCGCCGTAAGAGGTATGACACTAAATGTAAACTAGTTAGAGCGAAGTTTCACTTTTTTTGAGCAATGAGTGTTAATATTTATTTGTAATAGAATATAAAACATAAATCCCCATGCTAGGCAATGCCTTAATTCATATTATAGCTAATTTGTGACTTTCCTGGGACCTGGTAAACAGGGCCGCTCTAGAAAAGCTTACTGTCGCTAAGTGGCTGCTTTTTAATTTCTGACTTTTCCAGCCACCGCAACATTACAGTTTGGCCATCACAATACAAACCAAACTGTATACGTTGGATTAGTTCGACTAAGGGCCGCTCAAAAACTCTACAGAGCTTATGTTCAATGTTTCACAAAACCAGGTTAAACAAAATTTACCTTTAACTTAATATCAGGATATAAATGTAATAACTCACCTTTTACATGTATTCCAGGCCCCGGCTCTTGGCTAGCAAATTCAATGACCCACAATTTACTGTTGTTGGCCGTCGTCTTAGGTATATCTATGTTGTCTACCTCTGGCAAACTGTAAAGTCTTGTAATTTCGGAACATTTGTTATTGACTGCCATCATAATGTTTAACATTTCATCGTTATCGTGGTGTTTATTCCAGACGAATTGCTCATTTTCAATTTCAGTTCCGTAAGTTGTTGCGAAAAACAAAGGCAAAATCTTCAACAAAAAACAAATTTTCGCCATTTCTCTTACTTAGACTTCCTAAATATTCAAAAACCAGACTGTTCTCGGAGTGATCGTCAGTAGCTTAGAAGAAATTCAACAAAATCTGCTAAAATATTGGATTTTCATTTCTTATCCTGTTCGCTAATGTAAGTTGTTTGTGAATGACGTCATGAAATCATGTATAAAAATCAATACACAAGTGGAGAAGCCGTCGATGCTAAAATTAAAGGTGTCATTATTTTTCGAAGATGTGTTCAAAAATATAAATTTTAACAGAAAAGTGACCAAATAATATTTTCATATATATAATAGATGCAGCTAAGTTATATATTTTATATGATTTGAACATATATATAAAAAAGAAAATAACAATAATGGATAGTCCCTTCAGCCGATAGACCTACTCCCACGCGCTCACGCGATTGGTCCTGTTGATCGCTGCTGCAATTTCATTGGTAAAGACAATAGGTTAACTATACCAATTCAGTTCCTTCTTTATTTCACATAAACAATGAAATACTTGAAACCTCATTTTCAGTACTTAAATTTACTGTAGAGCATTTCAATGATACGAAAACCATATATAGTCATAATATGAAATTAGGCGCTGAACTATCTTACGGGAAAACCTAGCCTTTCTGATATTTTCAGTACTGACAGTAAGCCTGACGGTTTGCTCTTGTTATGAAAATATGGTACAAAGGCAAATGTTTTAAAATGTGTCGGTTTAACTGAACGTAGATCTAATCATTTCTTCAAATGTACCAAGACTAGACTGACGATGGAAAATAGTGTTCATGAGTTAAAGATAAAAGTGATATTTGGGAGCTCAGAATCTAGTCCCAAAGGATGTTAGTCAAAACACCCCCCATTTTGGTCAAAACGTCCCCCTTTTCTGGTCAAAACACCCCCCTTCCAAAATTTACCAGGTCAAAACACCCCCCTTAAAAATTACATATGTAAATACATATTAATTAAGTTAATTTGGTAAATAAAACATATTTATTTTAAAGTACCAGAATTAAAAAGAAATAATGGGTCGTTCCATGAGGAAACCTGTATTAGTGACCAAAAAAATCAAAATTAAGATAACAAAATATTCATTAAGAACATTCTTTTATCTTTAAAATCTTAAAATTTGAAGTAATTATCTTAAAGTATAGGTCCATGCATTGGCCAGAGTATTCGCAACTTTGGACAGGTGATTATGTTCATGCTATTAGTATTTCACTGCCTTGATAAAAAAATTTATGATTTTTATAACACTCTTCTCTTCCAGCAACAGCATGATAAGAGATTTTTTTCGGAAAATTATTTATAGTTTGTGTAAAAAGGTATTATTATTTATAGTTTGTGTAAAAATGTATTAAGTTAAACATTCTTTTCAGTAATATCATTCTCTTACTACGGTATATTTTTTCAGTTACTTATGCATAATTTGTCATTTCTATCTCCTATAACTGTTTCTTATGTCTTTTACAGCTACCGTGCAGGGGTTATGTCTGCAAGTTCCTTGCTAAAAAAGATGAGCACCATTTACAAACGCAGGCTCACTACAACAGTTCACGAGGAGGAATGATTGTGATAAAAACATTAACTAGCATAGGAGTGGATTTGACTTCTTGATATTGTGTAGCTGGAACACTTTGAATTATTATATTGTGAATTTGACTTCTTGGTGTAGAACAGTGAATGAATAGTGCGATATGTGATTTTTACTTAATAACTATGCAGTTGTGACTGTTCTGATGTTTTATTAATGTTTTATAAATAAAGTTATAACTCTGATCAGGATTTTTGTTCATTCTACACAAATTTAGATTGTATAGAAGAAAAGATTTTCCCTTCATAAATGTTCACACCTAATTACTGGTGATTAGTAGGTTTATAACACCTACTAATATTAAGCCCTCAGCACAGTTAATGCACAACCATATAGGTGATAGGTGTTGATTGCATTAATTAAGGTGCTAATAAATCATAAAATTTTGTGTATTATCATAATCCATAAGTTTCAAACCCTTTAAAAGATATGAATTAATTAAAAAGAATTAATAGATCTAATACAAAAAAAATTAGGGGGACGTTTTGACCAAATTCTAAACTGAATGGGGGACGTTTTGACCAAAATGGGGGGTGTTTTGACCAGGGGACGTTTTGACTTGATACCGTCCCAAAAATGCACCAATCAGAGGCCACCATTTACATACTTATATTTATAACTGTCCAGTACTATACCTCCTTCGGTACATACCTACACTCGGCGCAATGCGCCACGACGATCATGCATTAGCTGTCAATTTGTTTCTCTTATACAAATTTCTGAAACCGGGAATGCAAAGTTTCTTTTCATTTCGCGTGTTACCAATAGTGTTTTTTTTTTTTTTTTTTTTTTTTTTTAAAAACCCAACAATTTACACATTAAGCCTGCATAACGTCACGCTCAACCTCATGGCATCAGCGCATTGGATGATGTCGGTGCAACATGAAGTCAGACGTGACAGTATTCATGCTTAATAGCAAAATTAGAATTTTCTTTTAAAACTTATCTTTTAAAAGAGAAAATGGACATCACATGTACACTTAATAGGAAACCAGTATGAAATTAGGTGCTATTCTAAATGGCAGAGCTATCTTGATGAATCAACAGTGCCCCATAAAAAAATAAAGAAGTGGTGTTATCTTAAAGTGGCATATTAACCGGACTAATAAAATAATGGTTCTTTTCTTCAATCTTCTACGCAGTGATCTCCTTTACCGATAGGTAGAGATTTATGAAGTTGAAGGGAAGCAACTCCTGTGGCAGTTTGACTTTTCTTAAAAGACTGCCCCAGTCAAATTAAGAAAATTTATATTTGGAAACTTATTATTTCGTACTGGTAACAGGAAGAGTGTGGTATATTGGGTAAAAAGCTATAATTTCCTCCACCCTTTTTACACACACACACACACACACACATCTATTTCAGCTGGATTTTTACTTGAAAATTGCGCATAATTCCGCTTTAAATTAATGGCAATACCTGGTATTATGGATTCTTTTTATGAAGTTTAATGTTCTAATATAAAATAAGACAGAGCCTCAATCGGGAGTCGTTACAATCCATTAGCTTTCCCAGAAATATGCATTTGTATCAATTTAAAGGTTGATTTTGGAATAAAAAAAAACAATACTGCAAATATTTGTACTGATGTGCAAGACATTGCTGTTCGAACAAGTTATCTGTGGACGCTTATATTACGCACAAGGAAAAAGTGTATTCTTCCAAAAAAATCCTAAGCCAGACGTTCTGTGCACGTGCCGGAAGACCACATTTTTTAATTCAATAGTATATCTCATTCGGTATATAGGCATGAAGGGGGCAATTAGCCGGATATGCCTCCGTGGTCCACTCGAATGTAGTCCATATCAATATATAGTGCAATTTTCCCGCCTAGTAAAGGCCATTTTCATGCCAGATATAAGATTTATTTGTGCTTGATTGTAAAAAGGAATGTTCGCAGATGATTTTAAGCTACGTTATATGCTTCAGAAGATGATTGGAAGCTGCCTTGTAAAATGAAAGTGAAAGTAGGTATTTCCTGATGTCTACCTACGCAATATTAACGTTTTCATCACGTGTCTCAGTCACGTGACCATGGTTTCACTGCATTATGGTCAACCCCATATTTTTTGGGTATATTTTGATTGCCTAAAGACAGACCTTCAAGACAAGGGTAGTCTCGCAGGTAGTGAAAGGCTAGAAATCTTGATAAAAATATGTTATAAGTTGTTAATTTTATATAGAAAATAGCAGCGGATGCATTTAATACCTTCATACCTAAAATGAAAAATTCGCACTTCGTGAAAATTGCTTCAACCGATGTAAAACTGGTATTTTCTGATCAGAATTAAGCAATAAGCACCATTTTAAGACAAACATGGCATACTATTTGCATATTTCGGGCAAATTTGAGATTTTTTCGGAAAGTAGGCAAAATTCTGATTTTAAGGTGATTCCCCACATCTCAGTTTTGCATCAGCGTCACCATTTTAGGTAAAAATGACAGAAATCGATTATTTTTCGTGTTCTTCTAGCTGTTTCTTGCAAACAAATAATAGAAATAAGATAAGTAAGGCCGTATGATACTATATTTAATGAAAAATTGGTATTATCTATGCCCCTGACACGTTTTTTGCAGGTGTGGACTGTCTGTCTGAATGGGGCATAATTCCAACAGTAGCCATTCTTTCAAACTGAAAGTTGGCAAAATTGTTGACAATTGACTTACGTACATTAATTGACTGCAACAGAACGATTTTGAAAACTTTGGTATTTCTTATAGGCATGAAGGGGGCAATTAGCCGGATATGCCTCCGTGGTCCACTCGAATGTAGTCCATATCAATATATAGTGCAATTTTCCCGCCTAGTAAAGGCCATTTTCATGCCAGATATAAGATTTATTTGTGCTTGATTGTAAAAAGGAATGTCCGCAGATGATTTTAAGCTACGTTATATGCTTCAGAAGATGATTGGAAGTTGCCTTGTAAAATGAAAGTGAAAGTAGGTATTTCCTGATGTCTACCTACGCAATATTAACGTTTTCATCACGTGTCTCAGTCACGTGACCATGGTTTCACTGCATTATGGTCAACCCCATATTTTTTGGGTATATTTTGATTGCCTAAAGACAGACCTTCAAGACAAGGGTAGTCTCGCAGGTAGTGAAAGGCTAGAAATCTTGATAAAAATATGTTATAAGTTGTTAATTTTATATAGAAAATAGCAGCGGATGCATTTAATACCTTCATACCTATATCGCATGTTACCGTAGTGAAATCTGGCAAAATTTATAGAGTGCGCATGCGCGAAATATTACTTCCGTTGCTAAGGTCTTCGCCAAGTGTAAATCCCTCTACTGTCTATAGGCCTAATTATAATAAAGGAACCCTAGTCGCGTAATGGCGGACAGATTTTTGAACACTATTTTTTCACTTGGCATAGCCACAGAGGTCTAAATTAAATCTGGTTTCTGTTTAAATTTCATTTTGGACGTATTTTGACATTTTAGTAGGAAAAATGGGAGAGGACGTTGTATTTGGTGAAGTGAAATTCAATTTTAGTATGAGTAGTACTTCCAGGTCACAGCAGTGTGATTTTGATGTGATTTTACATGAAAACATATCAGGTCGGGTCTTTGAATCAAATCTGTCTGTTGGACGGATTACACCAAACCGGAAGTGACTACTCAGTGTTACATGTGAAGTAGTCCAAAATGTAGTTCCATGCTATGGATGAAATCTGGTATAATGAGTGACATGAGGAGATGACAGTTAAATTTTTGGCTTATGTTTATTGCTTATTGTATTGAGAACAGATCTAGACCATTTTCATTGTAAATTTCCTGGAATAAGTTTTATTCTTTGCGAAAAATGTCTACCTACGCGTAATTGCTAAACGGCTTTTTCATGGGGGCATTTTTAGAGAGTGATGTTTCTCAGAACAGATTATTTTTCTTATATACAACATAACATGTCAATATTTTTCTATTTTTGATAAGAAGACATGTTATACTAAATGATCATATATGGTTTTCATATCATTGAAATGCTCTAAAGTGCTGAAAATGAGGTCTGAATGTTTTGTTATTAATATGAAATAAATAAGGAATTGAATTGGTAGAATGTAACCTGTTTCGTTTGGGACCAAAACTAGAAATTGCGATTTTTGTAGATATATTAAATACATGTACATAAAAAATGCACGACACTGTTACAACTTTTGGTCTCTTTAATCAGAACAATTCGTCAATTATGAACAGTTTCGGCCCTACGGCTTTTATGTACAGTGTCCCAACCCGACGATATCATAACGAAATCCCACCGAGGATACGCTCACGACGAGCTACATGCGGTAAGAGAAGTTTTAAAAAGGCTGTAGGATTTTCAAATGAATACACATCCAGTGTTTTGCGAAAGATTCAAGCATTCTGGCTTTTGTTAATACGGGCCTTATGGTTTGTGTTATATGTGTGCTTTTGCGACAAACTGTTTCATCTTCAAGCACATTTTAAGAAGATTCGACATGCGCGAAATAATGAATCCGACTCAAAGTGGACAGTCGGATGGACTTTTAGAATTATGGATCACTCGTAGGCAAATGCTAAATGTCAGATAGTTTATGCAAAATGTCAGATACTGACTGTCAAACGATAGTCGTGAAATGATAAATGCTAATTTGCTGAATGCTTATTCAAATAAAGAGCAGAATACTACTATACCAGCGGATGAATACATCCCGAAAGTTTATTACCTTCTTTACATAACTTTTCGCTGTTATTTTTTTTTCTTGTGTAAACATTTCAGACGAGTAAATTGCTTCGGTCCCATGTTCCCATAACCGGTAGCTGATATCATTACTTCTGTCAGACAGGTAGAACAATAAATATATTCAAATAATTAAAAGGAACATTTACTATTTTAGAGATACAGATCATTAACTCATATGGTTACTAGCATTTATCATTTAACATTAAGCATTAGCTATAATGGCATTTAACATTTGACGTCATAAGTTACCAATTTTGGTATGAAGCATTTAGCATTAAGTTATTGGCATTTAGTATTTAATATTTGTCATTAAACATTTCGAAATTAGCAGAAAAGGCTTGACCTCACCGATAAAAAGCGTAAAGAACAACCTTTCAAGTCTCAATGGGGTAACAGAAGTCGTTAAAGATACTTACTAGTATTGTATTGAAAGTTAAAGAAAAATGAAGTGTTTGCATATATAAGTTCACAATTATTCAATTAATTAATGTACAACATGTACCTCGTACTTTTCACAATTTTAAGCGTTGTTTCAAGGGGAATAACTATGTTACTTGTGCTTCACGGTAAGTTGCAACATAGAGCAATGTACAGATGTGTTGCAAACCTGAATTCTAATGAAAATGCTTTACTGAATATGCAAGCCCTGCGCCAAAAAATGCTGAAGTACGGAAAAGAAAGTGATCCCCTTTTCCTCTCCTTTATTCAGGATATTTCTTATTTTATATACATTTCGACGAACATTAAATGTGATTTTTAAATTACTTGCTCCTCACCCATGAGGATTTGGAACACTTTGTAGAATTCTTAAAGTGAGGAAGCGATCCCGCTGACCTATAGAAGGTCGGTGGTTCTACCAAGGTGCCCACATACGCCGGAAACAATGCCTCGAGGGGCACCTGGGATCCCCCCTCACCCCCCACCCCCCTCCCACACACACACAAAAGCTGAAAAAGTTGCCATGAAAGAACATTACATGATATAACAATGAACCGTCGATGATATCACATATTCGGCCAAGACAATTGGGTAAGCTCTTTTAATAAGTTCTATATAACATTTCTTTCATTTTTACATCCTTAAACAAAGTAAACTTTTCCTACAAAATAAATAAGATCCGTTTGTGGCATCTTGTAAAACCTACATATATTACATGAAAAGCTAACATACGATCATTGTAACAATACTGCTATGACATGGCAATGCTCGCTAGCTTTTTTGTTATATTATCATGTAAAGAAGTTGCCATTGGTCAAGCATTTCGAAACTTTAATTTATCACAGGTGAAATATGTTATGTATGGTGGCTGATTTCTGCCATTTCGTGTTTTTGCCCCGCGACCCCGCCGAACAAAAACACGTGAATTAACAAGTTAAAATGGCGGGGACGCGGGGCGAAAACTCGCTATCATGAAAATTGATAGGGAGGTTGGTCATGACTAGCAGCTGAACCCTATTGATTTTGAAGCTAGTAGGTCAAAGGTCAAGGTCACAGTGGTCCGGAACAGTTAAACAGTTTCCGAACACTTGGGCCTAGGATCATGAACGTGGATATGGATGTTGGCCATGGCCAGCAGATGACCCCTATTGATTCTGAGGTCAGTAGGTCAAAGGTCAAGGTCACATTGACGCAGAACAGTAGAACTTTCTTTGCCAAATAACTAGAGAATGCTTTGGTTTAAAATCACATTTGATACAGAGGTCACTTATGACTGGTAAATGACCCATAATTATTGATTTGAGGTCAGTATGTCAAATGTCCAGTGCACAGTGACCAAGTAATTTCTGTTCCTTGTGCAGTTACTGAATACATCAGGGGTGGGGGTGCATTTCGTGTTCTACGAGCTCTTGTTACAGTTTACTGTGTTTAAACACTGTAATGTTAGTACGATGTGAGATGCGGATAATGCCTTGCCAGGGTAGAACCAGTAACATCTAAATTCATTAAATGGCATTATAAAGGTAAAATGCAATTTACTGTTTTCTTTCTGAAATAAGCACTAATTATATACTCGTATGTTAATATATTTTAATTTCATTACATAATGTATCGCACACAATGTACAACATATATGTAGAGCTAAGAACAAAAACTACAATTATATCATCAATATTTAACAAAATCTTTGCGATATAGCTGATGATATCTTGAAACATCATTAGCACCAATAGCTTGCTGATACCAAGTTAAACAAACTTTCCAAATGTACTTTTGCGTGTTTCATTTCCACAAACAAATTCATTTGCCACTTCCATCATGTCAATTTTGTCCGTCATCCTCCTATGCACGTAGAATGTCATGAAATGGTTTAACCTTTTCTGTGTCATAGTGGTACGCAAATAAGTCTTAACTCAGAGCCGAGAAAGTACGTTGACTAGTCGCATTCGTCGCTGGCAGCACTTGCACAAGTTTTAAAACAGTCACAAAAAAAAAACAAAAAAAAAAAAAAAAAAAAAAAACAACACACACACACACACACACACACACACACACAATTTGTGTCGCTGATTGCACTTTCCGCATTCACTTAAAGAGTTTTCAGCTTGGTGAGTAGAGATGTCTGATCGATGTCATCCGACGTAGTTCATGTCATCGACAAAACAGTTCACCAGTCACACATTTCGAGTTGTCTGTAGGTCTTGTACACGGGTTGGTCGAACCAGCTCTGCACGCAGTTTATAGTTAGGTCGAGCACCTCATAATACTTAGTTTTGGCTGTACAAGTCCTTCACTGTGGCAGGCCGATTTTCATTGGGTGCGCATCCACTCAAATCGTTTTGGCACTTTTCGTCGGCGCGTCATAGTCGGTTCATTGACATCGAGAGTGTTGAGCTGATCATTCGCTTGGTCCTAGAATTTAGCTCTTACGCCCTTGCATTAACATCCTTTTTAGCTCACCTGAGGAATGCTGCTCAGGTGAGTTATTGTGATCGCTCGATGTACGACGTCCGACGTCTGTCTGTCTGTCTGTCGTCTATCAACATTAACTTGTGAATGCAATAGAGGCTGTATTTTTCAACTGATCTTCATGAAATTTGGTCAAAATAGTTACCTTGATGAAATCTAGGTCGAGTTCAAAAATGGGTTACCTGGGATCAAAAACTAGGTCACTAGGTCAAATAAAATAAAACCTTGTGTGTGCGATAGAGGCTGTATTTTTCAATTGGTCTTCATGAAATTTGGTCACAATGATTGCCTTGATAAAATCTAGGTCGAGTTTGAATATGGGTCATCTGGGGTCAAAAATTAGGTCACTAGGTCAAATCAAAGAAAAACCTTGTGTATGCGATAGAGGCTGTATTTTTCAATTGATCTTCATGAAGTTTGGTCAGACTGATTGCCTTAATGAAATCTAGGACAAGTTTGAATATGGGTCATTTGGAGTCAAAAAGTAGGTCACTAAGTTGAATCAAAGAAAAACCGTGTGTATGCGATAGAAGCTGTATTTTTCAATTGATCTTCATAAAATTTGGTCAGAATGATTGCCTTGATAAAATATAGATTGATTTTGAATATGGATCATCTGGGGTTAAAAAGTAGGTCACTAGGTCAAATCAAAGAAAAACCTTGTGTATGCGATAGAAGCTGTGTTTTTCAACAGATCTTCATACAATTTGGTCAGAATGATTGCCTTGATGAAATCTAGGTCGATTCGAATATGGATCATCTGGGGTTAAAAAGTAGGTCACTAAGTCAAATCAAAGAAAAACCTTGTGTATGCGATAGAAGCTGTATTTTTCAATGATTTCATAAATTTGGTCAGAATGATTGCCTTGATGAAATCTAGGTCGATTGAATATGGATCATCTGGGGTCAAAAAGTAGTCACTAAGTCAAATCAAAGAAAATACTTGTTATCAAGAGGCTGTATTTTTCAATTGATTTTCATGAAATTTGGTCAGAATGATTGCCTTGATGAAATCTAGGTCAAATTTGAATATGGGTCATCTGGCGTCAAAAACTACGTCACTAAGTCATATCAAAGAAAATACTTGTTTAAACTCAAGAGACCACATTTTTGGTCCAATCCTAATGGAAATTTACCAGAATATTTGTTTCCATGAAATCGCTAGGTCAAACATGTTTACACTGTTATGGTGTGTTTCTCAGGTGAGCGACCTAGGGTAATCTTGTCCCTCTTGTTTTTAATCGGATACAATAGATAATTAATTAAGCATGTTTTACTCGAATGACTAAAAAATAAAACCTTTTCTCGCATGCCGGACAGAATTTTCCTGTGTTTTGGTGGATGTAAGATGACTCTCGTGAATGAATGCATGTAGTCATACGTTACTATAATAACGTGAAAGAAACGCCTTTTATCGTTTATTTTGGTTATTTGAAGAATACGGCATGCAATTAAGAAATTTATGTAATAGATACCGACTGAAGTGGAGGTATGCATCGCTATATTAACATGAGCCCATGCGATGCGTGAATACCGAGCCACGAGGACCCAGACCCCTAGCTCCAAGGTCAATGTCACACTTAGACGTCAAAGGTTAACATGGTATGTTTCTTTTCTGGGCCATAACTCTGCCATTTATCAAGGGATTTGAAAATAATTTGACACAAATGTTAACCGTCGCGCTTATGACCAGGGTCTCAAGGTCAAGATCACAAAATGACATACCTAAACTATTCTGGCATATTTTGCGCAGACAACTGTAGCATTCATGTAAAATTCACCAAATCACTTAGCCTTATTTTATTTTTTTAAATTTACAAGCAAACAAAACTAGTATAAATATGTAATTTCTGAAGATTTTTCGAAGAAATCGGAACCTACCTAAATTTATATTACAATGTTTGTTTGATTGTTTGTTTTACTGGGTTTTAAGGAGGTTTTCAATACTATTCTAAATAGAAAACTATTGTCAGTTAACCTAACCGCTTTTTGTGGATTCTGCACCAGTAGTAGTACTCATGCACTTGGTCTCCGTAAATAAGTAACAATTGGCGCGGTTGACTTCGAATCACTAATACCCTCTGAGTTTGAAATCTCGCTTAAGAACTCTTTCACCGAGCTGGTTGGCGGAATGTCGATGGTTTTACTCAGGTGCCAGCCCGTGATGAAATAATGCTCGTATGGGAGCCTGGGGTCTTCCTCTACCATTAAATGCCGAAACGCCGCAACATGATCTATAAATATGTCAATGTGACGTTAAACCCAACAGAAAGTAGGTTACAACTGCATATGACTCGGATGTGGAGGACACTGTCCTGTGTAAAATTGTTAAGGAAAACATACAGCGATCCTGAGGGTCGAGGGCACGACCTCTTGATGCAAACTATTTTTCTATACTTTCTAAGCTAAGCAAGAGGGCCTACATAAAAAACGCACTATTGTGACCTATACGAAAACTAGAGAAAAGAAAAGAAAAAAAGATTAGTAAATTTCCAACACTTATTTCGTCAATGTACCTCTGCATTCACCCATTTTCTCTACTTATTTGTATTTAATGACTTGGAAATCATAAAAAGAATGTTTCAGCGTACTTGTGATTGGAAGAAGCAATTTTGATTTTGTGTACATGTATTATGTGTACGTTGCTTGCAAAACACAAGCGTAGATTGGTATTCAAATAATACCCTACGAGTCAAGTTAGTATTTGTTTACCAACCTGTGCTCGTGTGCTTTCATATGGGAAAATTAGACCCATCGTGAAAATCACCACAAAAACCGATAATACATTGGCCAGGTAAATCGGCTGTCGAGACTGTTCGCTAGTTTTCGGCCTACTCCGTATTTCAGGCCGATGTCTAACCCTTCTTCGCCAATGTACCGTTACATTAATACTTTTGATCATATGGATTTAGGGATATTGTTAAGTCTAATTTACAGTGATTGCAAAGATAGATTAGAAAATAGAAACCTAAATGGCTGTTGGTGGTTTAATCAGAATACCATTTGTAACGGTATTCTCAACAAACACATTATTATAAAACCAAACAATGACTTTCCAAAAGTAATTTCTACTTTCTTACAATCAGATGGAAACTCGCTTTTATAATACTTTTTTTGATGTTCATGATTATGAAATAAAGATTTCAAGTAGTTTTTTTATGTAATCAAATAACTGCACATTTATTATTATGTCGATAGCGGTGTCCAACTAGCTTAGAATTTTATGCCAGCTTGAAGATCGAAATTCAACTTCATAACTTATCGAATTTTAATCCTAAGTATAAGTACAACTGAAGATTGAAAAACGTGAAATTGCAAAATAGCTTTTAATTTCGGGCCAGCTCAATGATCGAAATTTATAATATTCCAAAAGCCAAATTTCGATCTCGTATCGAATGAACAGCCTGTTCCAAGATTAATATTGAAATGAAAAAGTCAAATATCGAGCAAACAATTAGTGTCGAGCCATCTCGAAAATCGTACTTATACTCAGTATAATACTGAAACTGCGATCTGCTAAAGATTCAAAGATTAAAAATCGTGCAAGATCGGATATATCGAAATTCAAGATTTTATGCCCCCGGCATCTACTGATGCGGGAGGCATATAGTGATTGTCCTGTCCGTCCGTTCGTTCGTCCGTCCGTCCGTCCGTCCGTCCATCCGTACGAGGTTAACCAAATGGGACCGTTTCGTCTAGCATCAATACCCCTTACTAGAATGACTTGATACTAATGCAGATGTAACCTGTGACCATTCCTCATCTTCAGACATCACCTGACCTCAGTTTGACCTTGACCTTGAACTTGACCTCGTTTTGGACTGAGGTTGCTTTGTATCGACAAGGATGCCACCGGGGGCATCAAGCGTTCATTGAACACAGCTCCTTGTTAAAGATCTAAATAGATTATTCTCGGTAATATATTTTAAGCATGCTCGAATTTTCAAAGCAATCGAATTTAAAACTGGTATTGAATGTGAAACTATCTTTTAAACAGCCAGCTTCCGGGAAAACCCAGTACTGGTTTCATATGAGAAGTCATGGTCGTGACCCCTTTCACGGATGCTCGAACCCACGACCCCTGGGTTGAGCGGCCGACACATTATTCACTGGACGACCGCTTCCCTCAAAATATTTGAATTTCTGTCATCCTTCTGGATCTAATTTCAATTCTACCTCGAAATTCGAAGATTTTTTTTTATTTTAATTTCGATTTCCTAGTCTGTGCGAAATTCAATGTAAGCGAAATTCAACATCATCCTTTCAAAATTTGAATTTTGATTTTCTACTTCTAACTTGCCCAAAATATGCCGCCTAAATTTTAACGTTTCTTTTTCAAATTTTGAACTTCGATCCTCAAGCTGTTTAAAATTGACTATTGGCTGTAAACAAATCATATTACGGAGCGTCCACTAATTTATAAATCCGTACATGTGTGCTGTTTAGCGGGTGAGAAGATATCAGCCTTTACCGTTAAGGAGCTTAAATTCCGTAAGAATTGACGGAAACATACGAGAATGTTCGAGTCTTTCCGATAAGGAAAATAAAAATAAACTAATCTGCAAAATGCTTAAAAAAGACCATTTTCTTCTTCACCTAGAAAACTGAAATTAGTATGAAACAATAGCTAAATGAATATATATTACTAAGTCGTTTGCAAAGGTCTTTAAGCACACATAAGAATCTATTTATTCTTTGTTAAACAGAAGAAATTTCAGCAAATTATCCATATTTTACTATATTTCTAATTGTAGATAGACAGACATAAAGTATACGCAGAAAAGACCATTTTCTTTTAAATTCATTTTTAAAATAAAATGTTCATAAGAAAGACAATGCATTGAATATTATCACATCGTTTGCAAAGCTAAAATATCTATAATACTTTTTCCATGAATTTAAATAAAGTAAAGGGTTCCTTCTTTGCGCTATATAAAATATTTTCACTCGTGTGAAAAATCGATGGGTCTAATTTTCCCATATGTCGGGTTGATACGCCGAATAACAACCCTATTAAACAAAGGAGCCATGCGGTAACGAAAAAAACGAAAGCGAGGCTCGCAAGAATGGCCGCCTAATTTTGAAAACTGACCAAATTGTTCAAATAAAAAGTGTATACAAAAAATCTGGGACTTATTTTGATCTTCGAAAAGTGGATTTGGTAGATAAATGTGGCTGGGATTAAATATAAATTAAATATAAACGGTAATTTGTGGATTTATTGTGTGATTTTGTGTCAACATGTCTCATTCTCAATCAGACTCAAACGGTAACAACAATGACAGACAAGTTCAACAGAACAATACAACAATGGACAACGTACAAAGTGGGCCAGGGTCAGTATGTATACCCCCCTACAGTGGACCCTCTTTCCTTGCACCACCATTTCCAGGATATCCTATGCCACCAGGTTTTCAAACATCACTCGCGAACTCTATGCAAAATGCCATGCTAAATCCAATGACTGACAATAATGTTAGCAGTTCAAAGGTAAATGTTGTTTCGCTTTTACAAGATATGAATGGTCGCCTAAAATCTATTGAACAAAGTGTATCTAAAATTGAACCTCTAGAAAGGTATATTACAAAACTATCAGCACAAATGGTTGAAATTCGAGAAGAGAGTAAATCCATGAACAAACGAGTGCGTGATGTTGAAGAATATTGTCAAACATTTCATGAATTCACTAATATAATTAGATGTGACAACGAAACAGAAACAACACATTTAAAACAAAGAGCTTCTGATCTTGAACGCCAGGTTGAGCATTTATACACACAATTCAGTGAACTCAATACACAATATGAAAATCTGAATTCACGCTCACTTGACCAACAGTGTAGGCTCATGGAAAATAACCTGATTATTTTCGGTATTGACGAGGCCCGGCCCGAAAATCCAAACTCTGACCAAAATGATAAAAGTGACAAAAGTCAAACAACCCGTGAAAACGTTGAACACACATTCAGAAAATTTTTAAACGACAAAATTCAGGGTGACGATGAAATTCAAGAAGAGATCCCAACAAGTGTTTCCGACATCAAATTTAAGCGTGTACAACGAGTTGGTAATCCCGCAAGGGCTGCTGAAACGAAACGTCCACGCCCAATTATAGCCCAATTTGACAGCGCATGTGATCGTGAAATTATTCGAAAGGCTGGTTTCGTTCTAAACAAAAAACTAACAAAAATTAAAATTCATGAGCACTTCCCGAAGGAAATTGAGGACAAACGCAAGATGCTTTATCCTGTCGTACGTAAATTGTCCGAACAAGGTGAAAAATGTGTTCTGGTTAGAGATCGCCTCTATGTGAACAATAAACTATATAACCCAGCTGATAGGAGATACATTGACAAAGTTGGGACATCACATACGTTATATCGTCCTGAAAATCCACCCAAATACGGAGAACAAAAGGCCTCCTACTCACTAAGATCTCAACGACAGGACACCGGACCCCCAAGACCACCCCGCCATGAAGGAACCAGTGTTTACCCTCGTGATAACGCTGCTGGTGCAGTTTCGTATCAACGTACAATTAACTTTACGACGCCAAATCGTTATGCTTGTTTGAGTGACGTAAACCGTAGTGAACAAATCAAGAGAAAAGACCGCTCCCCTCTTGATAATGAAACATCGAGTAAGCGATTTACTGATGAAGATTGTTATATTGAACCCCCGAAAAATGTTCCCAAAGACAAAATTGTATGTGACAATCGCATCATAGACAAAGATGCAAGCTATAGTGATGACATGGTAGATAACCCGTGGAAAAATATGACCCCAGTAGAAACCTCAGCAGAACCTCATTCGAAACATTTAACATGACAATGTCCTTAAGTAGGACAGGTGTGGAAGGTCACATAATACCGACAGTGACACAGAATTTGTATATCCGGTGACCAATCAGTACGAAAATTATTTTGAACTTTTTCATCATTATTATGATTATAACGGTAAATGGTTTTTATATAACGCAAGTATTGACCCTTATACGGTGTATAGACCAGGTTTGCTTTATAAATCAAATTATGTCAATCAGAATACAATGAATGACGGATTTATTAGTAGTAGTAGAGTTTCGCCAATTTTGTATTCGCACAATCTTTTAGATATTGACAATAATTGTAACACTCTGTCTATTGAAACTAATTTTCATCGGGATAATTCTCCATTTTGTTATAGAATACCGAACAATTATTTGACCATTTATAGTAGGACGTATAAAACCATTTTTGATGCGATGATCTGTAACGGTATTTATTGAACTATTCGTGCATGAGCACGTATTTAATGACCCTGTATAGTTATGATGTATCGTATAATGTCCAGATTTATTGTACATGTGTTTGTAAATACTATTATTTGTTAGCATTTTCGTATGCAATGTCTCATTATCTAGGTAATATTGCTATGCTGTTGTACTCATATATGTATGTATTGAATGCCGTAGTCATACATTTGGATAAAAATGTACATATTAGTAATTACCAATGCTGCTCGAAAGTTATATAATCCGAAACCCTGAAACATTATAGCTCTCGTACATGTAATAATAATGTCTCAGACTGTAAAATACCATTTGAAACTGCGAACCAATGCAAACCTCGTATATGCACAAATGACGTCATATATGCTAGAACAAACGAAGCCAGTGCATTGGGCACTCACATTTCTAATAAACAGTCGAATAATATAAGTTATCACCGTGATTCCGTAAATTTGGACGATAAAGCCGATCCTGATAGTAGTTCATCACCTCGCAACAGTGACTATAACATGGGCTCTCTCACTCATACAGAAAATCAAATTAAAATGTTATCTTTAAATGTCTGCGGTCTCCAAAGTAAACTATATTGCCCGGAATTTCTAGATTTAATTAACCAATACAGTTTGGTAGGAATACAAGAATCAAAACTTAATGATTTAGACTCAGTAGAGGTTAAAAATTTTGTTATACATGTTAAAAACCGTAAATCAATCTCCAGACGAAAGTCAGGGGGACTAGCGCTACTAATAAAGAATGAACTGTCCAATATATAACTATTTTGAATACAGAGAGTACACTCGTGCTATGGTTTACAATATCAAAACTGTTAACGAAAACTGAAACAGATTTACTCTGCGGTGTAGTATATATACCACCAGAAAATTCTGAATATGCATCTTCTGACCCTTTTCTGGAAATTCAAACCGATTTTAATAGTTTTGTTAACAAATACTCTGCTTATTGTATTTTTGGAGACTTTAACTCGAGGACTAAATCCCTTAATGACTATATTATATTCGACAATGAATTAAGTGAGATATTGCATTTAGATGAAATTTCCGATGAATATAATTTAGAAATGTCGAAATTTGATATCGCGCCAAACATAAATAAAATACGATGCAATAGCGACAATTCAGTTAATAATTACGGATATCGATTAATAGAATTTCTGCAAACTAATAATTTGTATATAATGAATGGAAGAATAAACGGTGACAAGAATGGCTTAACAACATGTAAAAGTGTAAGTACGATAGACTATGTCATTTGTAATTCACTTCTTTTTAAAGATATTTGTTCAGTTAGTGTACTCGACTTTTGTCCGCTCTTTTCTGATGCCCACAACCCGGTTGAGTTTTGTTTTAGTTTTGAAAATAGTCCGGCAGTGAAACCCAAAATAAATAAAAATCCATCAATAAAGCTGTGGGATAAATCTAAACAAAACGACTACATTAATACATTAGATAATAACAAAATACGTGAAATCAATGAAAAACTTTTAACATTCACACTTGTAAATGACTTTAATCAAACTGAAGCTGATGAGATCGTTAACGATATAGCTTCTTTATTCATAGACACTTCTGTCAAGGTATTTGGATATCGAAATGAATCAATAACTGAAAATAAGCAAAATAATAACCAAAACGCACCGAAATGGTTCGGATTCAAATGCAAAAAGGCTAGAAGAGATTTCCATCGAGCCAAATACCTATATAAACTAAGAAAATCAGAAGTAAACAAAACTAATCTGAAAACAAAAAGCAAAACATATAAAGATACATTAAAATTATTTCATAACAAATCAAAATCTAAAAATATTAGAAAACTGAAACGACTTAAAACTAATGATCCCAGACAATTTTGGAAAATTTTGAATGAGAAGAAAGCAACTGCTACTGAAGCACCCATCGACGATTTATATAATTTCTTTAGAGATGTGAACTACGCTGACAATATTGAAAATAATGATTTAAATATGCATTCAGATAATACAAATAACCATGAAACTGAAGAGATATTAAATGTAGAAATAAATAGAATAATTACAGAAGATGAAATTGAAAAATCAATAAAGACTCTTAAATCAAACAAAGCTAGCGGATATGATAAAATAGTCAATGAACACATTAAACATACGTATTCCCAAATGAAAAATATTTATGTAAAATTATTTAATCTCGTTTTAGATACCGGTGTTATTCCAGAATCATGGACCATTGGAATTATCAATCCTATTTACAAAAATAAAGGTGATATAAGTAAACCAGAAAATTACAGACCCATTACATTACTGAGTTGTTTAGGAAAACTTTTTACGTGTATATTGAACGAAAGAATCACAAAATATGTTGAAAGCAATAATCTTTTGCATAACACACAAGCAGGATTCCGGAAAGGCTACTCTACATCAGATAACATGTTTATTCTACATCAACTTATACAGTCACTAAATAATAACAAAAAGAAACTGTTTTGTGCTTTTATAGACCTAAAACAAGCTTTTGATACAGTTTGGAGAGATGGATTATGGTTCAAAATTGCAAATTTAAATATAAATGGAAAATGTCTTAACTTAATTAAAAATTTGTATAAGAATATAAAGTCTTGCGTAAGGGTAAATTCTGAACTATCAATTTTTTTCCCAAGTAACATCGGCGTACGTCAAGGCGAAAATTTATCGCCCTTATTATTTTCTATGTTTCTAAACGACTTACATGAATACTTTAGTACTAATGGAAGTACTAACGGCGTAAATATACCAATAGCACATGAAGATGGAACAATAGATCTAATAAAATTATTTATACTTTTATACGCCGATGATACAGTCATTATGTCTGATTCAGAAACTGAACTGCAAAATGCACTTAACACATATGCAGAATACTGTAACCATTGGAAACTTACTGTAAATACTTCGAAGTCAAAAGTTCTTATATTCTCAAAAGGTCGACAGCGAAACTTTAATTTTACTTATCATAATCAACCAATTGAAATCGTTAATGAATATAAATACCTAGGTATATATTTCAGTAGAAGCGGGTCTTTCTATAAATGTAAGAAACATATTGCATCGCAAGCAACAAGAGCTATGTACAGTCTATTGAGAAATTCAAATCGTTTACAACTGCCAATAGATATGCAAATTGAACTATTCCAAAAAACAATCAAGCCAGTTCTACTGTATGGTTCTGAAATTTGGGGATTTGGGAACATAGATGTTATAGAAAGGGTTCAGTTAAAATTTTTGAAACACATTCTTAAAATGAAACAGTCAACTCCGAGTTATATGGTCTATGGTGAAACTGGATGCCCCCCGTTACGTTTAGATATTGAAGAACGAATAATTAGTTTTTGGGCGCGAATATGTAACAGTGACAACAATAACCCAATGTCCAAGTTATCTTCAAAAGTATACCAAGGTATTATATCAACATCAAAAACACTAAATGATGACAATTTCAAAAAACAATACCCATGGTTATATAATATTAAGCAAATCTTTATAAAGTGTGGTACATTTAATATATGGAACGATCACACATTCCCGAACATTAAATGGCTTAAATTGACAATAAGACAAAAGCTTAAAGATCTTTTTATAAACGAATGGCACTCCAGCATTGAAAATTCATCCAAAAGTTCATTTTATAGAATATTCAAGACAGAATTTGGATTTGAAAAGTACCTAGCAAAATACTCAATTTCTTCATGTTTAACCTTTGCAAAGTTTAGAACTAGGAACCACCGAATGCCAATAGAAACAGGTAACTGGGCAAGAATTCCCTTAAGTGACAGAAAGTGTATATCATGTGATAAAATAGGAGATGAATTTCATTATTTGCTAGAATGTCAAGATCTTAGACAAGAACGAATTAGATATATTAAACCTTACTATTACAGAAGACCAAATACTCTTAAACTGTCCCAACTAATGACATCTGAAAACAAATCTGAACAAACGAAACTGAGTAAGTTTATGAAATGCATCCTTTCTAAGTTTGTACGTTGATTAAATTATATCTTCTATGTAAGTTATAGACTATACTTTTACTTGTTTTTGTCCATTAATTTAATGAATTGCATTTGATTCAGTCTTCTGTTTCGTTTCGTGGGCTTTTAAATAATGATCTATCTGAAATTCCACTTTATTTCCCAATTTCAATCCGAATCATATTACAAATAGTTTGACCACACATGCCACCTATATCAATTAATTTGACTTACTTATACCATACTGTCAAACTTAACAGACTATCAAATGCTGACAGATGTTTTGTTTGTTTATTTTTCTGTGTGGCCCTCCACAATTATATTATATTTTACTATTTTATTTAAAAAAAAAAATGATATCAAGGTATTTCATCATGCCTGATATAAATTATACTTCGATAAAGTAGATCGTTGGAAACCAATTTATAGATGTAGATTTTGTTTAGTGAGTATAATCATTGTTGTAGTGAATATTTTCTTTACTTAAATACACATAAATATAACTGTTTATATAAAGAGCCTCGATTATAAAATGTTATATGTTTTACCTCATGTTTTCATGTATGCCATGAATTGAGAGAATAAAAGAGTTTGAGTTTGAGTTTGAGTAACACTGGTTGTAGGTACGGATGGAAATATCCGGCACTCGGGTAATTATTTTGCGTTAACTCTGCAGAACCTCGTTACCATCTAAACAGATACACTCAAGCCGGATATGCCCACAGTGAAATAGTCTTATAATTTAGCATCAGGAAAAAACATACAAAGGAAAAACGACAACAAACTTGATTATAGTAACTACAGGTCACTGTTCTTCGCAGGAATAAAATAAAGAAATGTAACTAAAAGGACGTTCACATGGTAATATGTGTGCATTAAGGGTAAATATAGTGTAAAACTTCGTCATGGACGACTTTTTATGAGAAATAACGCTCGGCAAGTGTATCCACTTGATTGCGTTGCGTAGCGAAACACTCGAAACTACGTTGCTTGAGGTTTTGGGTCAATTGTTCAGAAACAAAACCGAATAATTCTATGAAAATATGCATGGGCATGGGTTGTCTTAAGAAGTAGCAGTTTAAATATCATTACCTTATCCCAACAAGCACTGCATATGTTGCGATATTCTCAAAAAGTGACAAAACTCAGATTACCCGCCGGACTGTACAAAAGCGTTTGAATAAACAGCACAAATCTCAGCTAAATGAAAACGGACACATTTGCGCTAACACATTTGCGCTCCAGGTGCACCCATTGTTTTCATTTAATTCAGTACATAACGGGTAGAAATTACGAAAACCGGAAATTTGTAATTTCGTCTTTTTTTCTCCATTTGTTCTGCGTAAAAATCACCATTCAAACAGCGGTGGAACCAGATAGGATGAACATTTTTAAGGGTACATCCTTTTCTTACTATTTATTCCATGTTCAAACTGTTCATTTATTCAAAGCTTTCTCGGAAACGACGATTTTTTTACTGAAAACTTCGATTTTTGTTTGTGTTCATTTCAGATTTTAATCAAATTATTTCAACTGGCGATAGTTTCATTCCTGGAAATGTTTTTTTAGCTGCGAAAAAAATGACGTTAATTTATAATTTACGTTGTGACTAAAGACATTTTCCCGACTTGTCAAACAATATTCATCAAATTTATTAATCTTTTTAATCCTGTACATGATGACCACCTACTTTTTCTTAAAAGTTGAAAAAAAAAACGACCTCGCGTTTTTCTCAGCATTGTCCGTATTTTTCGTTTGCAACATTCATGAAACAGAAGCGACATCAGCACTACCGAGCATCAAAAGATTTTGTCGTCTTGCATGGTCGCAGCGGCAAGTCTATGAAGTGCCGCGAAGGCGGAGCTTCGCTTTTTGATTGGCACCGCCGAAAAAATGTAGCTCTCAGCCTCCCATGTAGATAACTCAGACGTGCTTCATACATACAGGAGGGTGTTAGGTTTGGAATAAAATGGCTTCTTTAGCGTTGGATAATCCTGCTTTGTATCAAAATGCCCAGTTATTAAACTGGGTTTATATGGGCGATCAGACTCAACAAAATGGGGCGTCTCTTTACACAACAAGTGACCCTTGGACCAACCAGCCCGTCAACTCAAACGTGAGTACGGTCTCGTCTATGTTCAAGTACCAACGACAGCCGGATCCTTGGTCAACCAGCACTGTGAACACCATCAACGCTGTTGCTCCGGTAAATATTGTTTCTTTTCCACAACATTGTATATTATATTTCATCAGTAAATGTAAAATGTGCACTAATGTACATGCGTACAAGTTTCGTCCACTTAACTTGTTTTAAGAGTTAATTAAGAGCTCTTGAAAGTAATACATTTAACAAGTAATAAATTCCGTTAGTCCTTTGTTGGATTGCACAGCTTGTTACGAATGAATTCCGCACAAACTTTGTAAAAAAATAAAATGTAGTTTTTGTTCTACGAACTTTAGAAATGGTGGAGGGGATTTGGAAATATTTATGGTAATCTGATGAAGTCTGGAAATTAGAAAAAGTTACTTTAGAGGCTCGAAGCGGTGGCAGCTTAGTTGAAACAATAAATAGCATTGTTGTAAAAAATTACAATGCATGTACCAAATGGCATTTTTATCGAAATTTTACGTTTTGGAATTCAAACTATATCTTTTTTTCTCTCAGAAATTTGGTAAGGGCATTCTGGTAATGAAAATTCTTATCTCTGGGAAAATCAACATAGATCATGTTTCTGACACTGAAATTAATGATAACAGCCCCTAACAGAGCGTGACCCCCACGTGTGTGTGCTCTTCCAGGCTTTGTTTATAGGGGTCAGAGATAAAAACCACAGGGGACCAATTTGATGTTTATTGATATAAGTTATTTGTAGGAACATGAACATGTGTATTGTTGCACATCGCAAACTTGAAAGTAGGTCATGTTAGTTACCAGCAGTCAGGGTCTTTCAAAAATGAATTCTATTTAGAGTGGCCCTGTAGTTATTAACTGTAAAATTGGTATAACAAAGCTGTGTGTACAGTGCAACCACAATTAAGCAATTAACTGCCCATTAATGTTAAAAATTGATCTTGTTTTAGAGAGACTGTTAAAAATTGATCTTGTTTTAGACAGACTGTTAAAAAAATATCTAGTTTAAAGGCACTGACCTCTAGATTTTCCCTAGAAATTATCTTTTTTTTTAAATTGAAGTTTGGTCATATTATGAACATCAGAACATGAGTTTTTGTTACAAAACTGTCTTAAAAATGCCATATTAAGAAAAAAACATGCCTGAGTTGGGAATCAAACCTGTGCCACCTCAGCAATAAAAAAAATCTTGCATTCTTGACCAATACACCATCGAGGAACACATACATACATACTTAACACCTAATAAGTATATAAAGCTAAATAATTAAGGCAGTTTACCTGCAGTATCCCGTTACCAAAATTTAATGCTTTTTAATTTTGAATGGAAAAATGAGTAGAAACAATGAATTCTTGTGTTTCCATATATATATAATCTTTTAAAGCCTTCTTCAGAAATGCACTAGTATTATTATTCTTTATTATTTCCCTTATTATTATTTTTTTCATTAAAATAAAATAGAGTGAAAACTACAGTCTTTGAAACTTTGGTAAAAACAGTGATCTAGTCTAGTTTAGTTTAGATAATTGGAATGAAAATATTTTTGTCCTGGTTTTGCTGTGTGATGTTATAGTGTACTGTAGAAGAAATTTTGGCATTAATTTTATTAATATTGTACAGGAGATTCTACAATGATTGCAACACACATCTCTCAGGATTGTTCAAACTGCAGGGTTAAACGAAGGAAGAAAAATATAGCTATTTGAACACAACATTTTTTCATTGTTATCAAGTATGTAAAAAGGGAAGGAGCTAACTTCATGAAAATTTCAAGGTCACTTCAGGATGAATTTATAGTTAAAACAATGCTCTAGTTTTTTTCTTTTTTTTTACACATAAATCTCATACCAAAACTTGTGTGAGATATACATTGAAATTAATAATTTACATTATTTATTAAGAGTTTATGTATTGTTTTTCAGTATACATGCAGGAATTAATTTGAAAAAGTTAAATTGTACCAGGAATAAGTAGAAATAGAATGGTTAAATGTAGGTTAATATTTTGAGATGTTCCCCAAAATGTTATCAGCTGATACAATGTTATATTACACCAGTGTGTTCTAAGCATGTGTTGTAGGATTGCCAGATGTTTCTCATCAGATCTTGTGGATAAATTCTCCTCACATATGCAGCTTATGCATGCACTTATGTTTTATTATAAACCTACGAAGATACTCCATTTTGAGATAAGTCAAGAAACTTAGAATATGAGTCAAGTTAGCTGACATTTTTTAATTTCTATAAAAATGGTGGTGCCATTGAAAAATCACATTATATTAAAGAATATTTTTTGTGTTGAAAAAATAGTGTTTCCTGGAAACATACATTTTAATACAGGTAGGGTCAAATTCCTGTGAACCTGTAACATCAACTTAGAACAACTACAGATTTTTCCATAATTTGCAAAAGTTACACATTTAAAAATGTGTTCAACAAATTAATTTGTATATTCTAATGTGATGTAATATAATTTTTGTCAAATAAATAACCTTCGTTTAATGTAAATCGAACAGGATATTCTTTCAAAGTACCAAAAAATCATTCTTTAAATGCACTGACCCCCAGATTTTGGCTAAAATGATCTTTCTTTAAAATTGAAGTTTGGCCATATTATGAATGTTACAATTTGAGTTTTTGTTTCTAAACTATCTTAAAAATGCCAAATTAAGAAAAAAATAAAATAAAAAAAGATGCCCAAATCGGGGAATGGAAGCAGGACCGCCGCGGCAATACAAAAACTTTCATGCTCACAGTCTTGACCAATACACCAATGAGGACTATGTACTTAATGCCGTTAAATACAGATATTTATATAAATTAAGGCAGTTTACCTTGAGTAATTTGAGCATTACACTTTCCAATTTTCAATGTAAATTAGTAAAAACATAGTTTTATCATCAGTCAGTAATTAGTTTTAAACCTTTCTCAAGAATATAGCAGTATACTTTCCTGATACCTAATTTTGTTCTCTTTTTTGTTGTTTTTGTATGATCTTAGTGCCTTAAAACCAAATACAGCAGGAATGCAGTTTTTCTCATCCGTGAATTCTGCAACTTCAGCTTAGAGGCTGTGTTTCATTGCATTACCACATTCAATATGTCAGAAAATATAATGAACAAAAGCTGTCTGTAAAATACATGGCCTGTAGGAGGTAACTGTGTGTAAGTTTTCAATTTAAGGTATACTGTGTCCTTGACCTTTTGACCCCCAAAAATTTGAGAATTCCTCCAATTAACATAAATAAATATGCTATGAAGTTCATTTTAAAAACATTATAGACTCGAGGACACTTGTTACCTCGACTTCTTCAAAACCTCCAAAGCAATAGGGCAGACAATCATGCTATAAAGCATTATAGTAATGTAGGCTCTAGCATGTCAGATTTTGGTGTTTTGCTCATGGAGAAATTGCTTGATTCAGGTCAATTTTTACTTAATATAATTTTCTTATTACTTGACCGATCATAATATTATAAATATAAAAAGTGTTGAAGACAGGAAAACGAATGCACGAGTGCTTTCCTTGACACAAAACTTCTTCCAGACATTCTAAACACTTTGCCCAGATGTTTTTTCACAGACCAAGTATGAAGGTAACATGCACACTGAGCTCTTTGGGTGAAGTGTTCGAAGGAAGTATTGAGAATTTGTGACATACCAGCTGTGCCTAGGAAAGCACTCATTTGTTGTTATATTGTTAAAATCTGTTGAGGAAATTACAACCTGAATCAAATAACTTTTCCGTTGTGTACAATACCAAAAAGCCACATGGGTTGGTCACCCTGGCATTCTCCTGCTGTTGGTAAGAAACCATTGTAAGTCCCAGTGTTAGTGCATTATTGACCTTGACCTACTGAACTCCTGAAACAATCATCTACTAGCCATCTTAATTATGTACATTCAATATACCAAATTTAAAACATTTTCCAGTTACTGATTGGGAACGTTTCCAGTCTCCAGGTCAAAGTGACCTTGATCTTTGATCTACTGATCCGAAATACAAAAGGGGTCACCTACTGGCCATAGACAATAATGCTACGAAATTTGATGGTCATAGTCACAAGCTTTCTCAAGTTATTGAACAGAAGTTATCTACTGACTACTAAAACAACAAGTGTCATCTACTGACCACAGGAAGTCATGCCATGAGTTTTGACAGTTCTAGGTTAAAACATTGTTATAGTTATTTATTTGAAACTGTTTTCAATCTGTAGGTCATTTCACCTTTGACCTGTTGACTCCCAAAACAATAGGGGTAATTAGTGACCAGCAGGCAATCATCCTATGAAATTTGACTGCTGTTTGCCCAAGCAATCTCTGGTATTGAATGGAAACTGTTTTCAGTTTCGGGGGTCATTGTGACTTTGATCCTTGAACATCTGACCCTAAACAGTAGGGATTGTCTATTGACTGCAGGCATTCTATGAAGTACGCAGACATCCAATGTAGTACGACCTCTGTAGCCATAAGTTTCCTATAGTTTCAGATGACTGCTGGCCAGCAGACCAACAATGAGCAAAATATAAACCCCTAAAAATGTGGCACAATAAAATTGTTTGTTTTAAAAAAGCAATTTTTTTATTTATGGAATGCATCTTGTAGCGGGGTCAAAATGTTGTTAGAGGACCTCTTGTTATGTAAATACAGGGTTTTATACGATTTACTATATGTTTGGGCGATAGAATTGTCATGTTTTTCTGTATTATTTCAGAACCCATTCCAAGTGTCACCATATGGCAGTGTGAATGACCTTGCGGACCAGTTTAGTGACCTTTGCCTAACATTACCTAAGCCAAGCAAGCGCCCTCCATCAACTTATCTATGCCATCTTTGTTTTACAAAGGGACATTTTATAAAGGACTGTCCACAGGTATGCTATTGTAGTTTTTTCTGTAGGTGGCATGTAGCTTTGAGCTTTTCTGTCAGTCTGTTTGTTGTATGTCAGTTTTTGCGGTTTACCATTTATAGTCTGTTCATGGGTATTTTACAACTTCTCATTTGCCAAAAGGACAAATATTGCTCATTTCCCCTGCCTGTACCTATACCCTCAAAATTGTCTATCCAAATTTTTTTTCATCACAGATATTTTTTTAGAAGGTATAGCTCTTATTCTAAAAGAATCTTATTTACTAATCAAACTGATGATAAAGATTTAATACAGAGCTATTTATTATAATATTTTAATATGCAGGAGGCATTGACCATTTATTAATTACACATTATATTTCAAACGTTTGTTACATATTTATCTAAGACAAAAAAGAAATTTTTGAAACCTTATCATGCTACCTAACCATTCACAAGAGGGGAAATAAGGGCTTTATTTTAAAGTTGGCCTAGGAGGGCCCATATTTCAAGAGATAATTTATATTGACCCCTGTATTGACTATTCAGTTACTTAACAGCCAAATGACACATTAAAGAATACATGTTATAAAGTAAGACATTGTATTTTAATGAATAAATAGATATTAAATGAACATGGGTAGAGATAAGAGTACTTCTCGGTACATCCTGTAGTCAAAGATGTCGATAACTTAAAGATATTCAGAATGGTTCTTTCGCTAAAATAGTTTATTTCTATTAAAGGGTACGGAAAGCCTGACAATAAGTTAGTTCTATATTAAAGACATCTTCAAGCCATTCATAACGCTGAAAGAATTTTTAAAATCGGACCACTATTGAAAAAGATATGGCAGTTTGAAATTTAAGAAAATGGCTGATCATGGAGGCAGTTATGATGTCATTTACACACTGCTGAATTTTTATTTAACATTTTGAATAGATCTATTTTATTTGTTTCTGGAGTGTAAGGTGTAAAAGATGATAATTTCTTTCATTGTAGCTGGAAAAAGTGGAGAAACTGTTTTACAGAAAAAAGTAAATACAGTTCAAATGTGTATCTAAAATTTTAATAAATCCGCCATTTTGTTTTTTAATGTTAACTGTTTGTAGCTATAAAATACATTAATTCCCTATCTATTCTGGATACACAGCCAGGATATGCAAAGGGAGGTAATTTTACAAACTTGCACTTCAAATGAATATTGATTAAATATGTAATAATTGTCAATGAAAATATTTGAGAAATATAATACAACAGTTCTTATATCTTAAATTTCACAAGGCTATTAAAGAATGTTTATCAAGTTTATACTCTTGTGCTAAAATAACTCTTCATTTAAATCTTCATTTTAATTTTAGGCACGTCCTAAAGGTGAGGGTCTGACCCCTTACCAAGGGAAGAAAAGGTGTTTCGGAGAATACAAGTGTCCCAAATGTAAAAGAAAGTGGATGTCTGGGAACTCCTGGGCAAACATGGGGCAAGAGTGTATAAAGTGTCACATCAATGTCTTCCCTCATAAACAGGTAAACAAATAATTATACAGCAATATGATTCATGTCTGTATGTACATTTGAATCTAAATTCTACTTGGAATTGCAAAAAAAAAAGAAAAAAAAAAAAAAGAATGGGTATGCCGTTATAAAATTTGTATAACAGATAGCATTTTCTATAAAATACACAAAAAGTCTATTAAAAGACTTCGTTTGAAATAGGTAGAGCATTTTCATTGGATATTCAGTGAGTACCTGAAAAGGTGCTGTGTCGTCAAAAATCTAAGGAACTGTTATATGATGTAGATAAGGGAGTGATAGTTGATATTCTAAAATCTAATTTTCGTTGGTCAAATAATAAGTGAATACTAGCATGCCAATGTCATTTGACAACATCCAGCAGTATATTGTCTCAGACGAAAACATAACTTGCCACTTATAACTTGTTTTCAAAGCTACATTTTGCTAAAGCACTGGTTAATTTTGAGGTGAAACTGTTATGTCAGTAATACCAAATTAAAAATTTGACACGCAGGCATGTTGATTTTAGCTTTTGTGACCTCTCAATGTCCGTCGTGCATCGTCCGTCGTGTGTCTGTCAACATATTTTCTAAAAAAATCTTCTTGAAAACCACTTGGTAGAATTACACCAAAATTCACAAGAATGATCCTTGGATGGTCTCCTTTCAAAATTATTCAAAGAATTTAATTCCATGCAGAAATCTGGTTGCCGTGGCAACTGAAAGGAAAAACTTTTAAAATCTTCTTGTCCAAAACCGCAAGGAAAACAGCCTTGATGTTTGGCATGTGACATCATCTAATGGTCTTCTACCAAAATTGTTAAAAATGTGCCCTGGGGTGAAAAGAGGCCCCATCCTGGGTGTCCCGATTTTTACATAGACTTAATAGGAAAAAAATTTAAAAATCTTCTTGTCTAAAACCACAAGACCAAGGCCTTTGATATTTGGTATTTAGCATTGCCTTGTGGTCCTCTTCCAAAATTGTTCAAATTAATATTCTGAGGTGAAAAGAGGCTCCGCCCCGGGGGTCTCAAGTTTTACATCTTCTTGTCTGAAACTGCAAGACCTAGGCCTTTGATATTTTGTATTTAGCATTGCCTTGTGGTCCTCTGTGAAGGTTGTTCAAATTGTGCCCCTAGGGTGAAAAGAGGCCCCACCCCTGGGGTCCAAAGTTTTACCTAGACCTGTATAGGAAAATAATAAAAATCTTCTTGTCTAAAAGTTGAAGGCCTAGGCCTTTGATATTTGGTATGCTAAGCATTGCCTAGTGGACCTGTAACAGGATTGTTCAAATCATGCCCCTAGGGTAAAGAGAGTCCCCACCCTGGGGGTCATTTGTTATATGAGTTATATAGGAAAAAATACTTCAAAAAGTATCAGCTCATATTTCCTAGACTGTTTATATTTATTTACCTGATGTACCCAAGTGATTACAGGTCACTTTACTTTGACCTTGACCTACTGACCTAGTTTCTTGTTTTTTAAGATACAACCTTGAAATTTGGATGACATGTACAGTTTTGCATACGATATCCTAAAAACTGACTTTCAGTGACCATGAATATGACCTAATGACCTACTTTCTTAATATTTTAGTATCAGTTTGCCATTTGAAACATGTGGTTCATATTACTCAGGTGAGCAATTCAGGGTCATCATGACCCTCTTGTTCTTGTTGCCCGAGTATTAGTATTGAAGGAAGATCAGCGAAAACATTGTGTGTTCTGTATATAAGTTAAAGGAAAGAGACAGTTGCTTGTGCCTTAAAGAAAGCATTTTATCAGTGGTATATGAGAGATTTAAAGGTGATTAGGAATGTATCGCTGATGGCTCAAAGATCCTGGATGTTAGAAGACAAAATGCCAGTTAATGTTCTGATAATTAAAGAAGTTTTTGATACCGATGGAACACCACGGCTTATTGTCAAATTTCCTCAGTATCACAGGAATATCATGTGAATTGTTTTTACTTGTTTACAGGCAGGTGTGTATAAAATGCAGTTGATGTCATGATACATTGAACCATTGGTAAAACACCAGTTGTATTGATTTTAATTTTTTTTAAATATTTGATGCTGTCACATGTGATATAAATATTATAATACAGGTCAGCGAGGGTGATATGGGATATTGTCTACCTGAGAAAAGTTAGTATTGCAGATCTTGAGGCACCAGCCAAGGGTGTTAATTTGGTTTTTCAAAGGTTGAATAATATCCCACATCACCTGAGGCAGGCCTTAAAGATTATTTAAAAATTCATCTTATTTTATGGAAAATCAAATCTAGACTAAACGAAGAAGTAAGCATTAACAATCTTCCAATTCCAACATTGTTTTGTTTTCTTTGAAGTAGAAGGGCATGTTACTTTTTGGTGGTATGTTTATATGCATCTCAGTTGCATGATCAATTCATTAGAATGCTTTACGGCACAGGGTTCTGGATAAATTTGTCACTAACAACCGGCTGGGTGATTTTCAAAACATTACACACCTTGATAGTTTTCGAAATGTAGTATTCAAAACTAATTCCTGTTGGGTCTATGGTAATTTTACATTTAGTGTTTACACAAGGTGAAATGAATCAAAATGATGTTGGACTGGTTTAGCAGTAAAGACATTGCCTTAGAAATGATGCATAATATAGGGTCAGAAATAAAGATTTTAGAAGACATTTCAGGGTGCTTTTTTTTAGAATCATTCCTATTTTAGGTCAAACTTTTAATAGGTACTTAACACTATGGAGGATTTTCCTACATGTTGTACAGACTACATGAATGTTTTTTTTATATCACTTCTGTAGAATCACTTTCGATTTTATATTTTATCTACAACAACAGTGAAAGACTGCTCACTCTAGCACTGTAGAGCTGACTTGAGCAATTCATACAGTCCCTTGCATTTTTTCCGCCAGCAGAATCGATACATTTGACGTTACATGGTAGAATATGACTCAAACATATGGTAAATTATAACAGAGTGCACATGAATGCAGAAACTGTATGCATTGTATGCAGTGAACATCTTGAACTCATTAAAAACACAGTAAATTCCTAACTATCAGAACTACCGTATGTCTATGTTTTATAATTCATATTGTCTGAAACTTTATAGTATGTAGGAGTGCATCTGTCACCAGATTTTTCAAGTTACCATCTCTGTTCCTAGACTGTTTTAAAAATGGCTGCAGGATGAAATATGTTTTTTTCCCCTTGTCTGTTTTATTTTCGTTAAGCTAAATGCTTCCTGTTTTGTGACTTTTCTATGGTGAAAAATATATATTGTAAACAAGTATAAATTTTCCTGTCAGTCTGTGAATATTTGAGGAGTCTGAAAATGTTCACTTAATTTATCAAACATGTAAATATGTAGCTTGAAAGTGGCACGATTCCAGATTTATGTCAACTTTTTCAGAAGATACCCAGTTCTAACTGTTAATCTTTAGCCTGCAGGTGGCAAGTGATTCTGCCTTTGTGACCAGCACAGTTCGCTCATAATTCAGACAGTAAATTTATAGTGAAAACCCCTTTGAATAATAAATGGTTTTACCCAACTTGAATGATGGACCAGTCCATTTTAGAAATTTAGCAGGGTAAGGGTTAATATTTATATCAGAAATTCGGAATTGAATTGGAAAGCTAGTTTTGGGCATTGGTAATTTATATATTAAAATGTCTGTGTTGTCAGAAGAAGGTGTAAAATGGTCTAGACTGGGTTAGTAGCACAGAAAAGCAAGACGTTAAATCTGCTTTGAAAAGTTAAATATAACTGACAGCCAGTTAAATATTAACTGACAGCCATCAACAGTGGGAAAGTCATTATATGCCCGAAGGGACGTATTATGTTAAACCCCCGGTGTGCGTCTGTCCGTCCGTCCGTTAGCAATTTCGTGTCCGCTCTGTAACTCTTGAACCCCTTGAAGGATTTCAAAGAAACTTGACATAAATGTTCACCACACAGAGACGATGTGCAGAGCGCATGTTTTGGATGTCTCGCTTCAAGGTCAAGGTCACACTTAGGAGTCAAAGGTCATATCAGTTTGTTTCATGTCCGCTCTGTAACTCTTTAACTGCTTGAAGGATTTCAAAGAAACTTGGCACAAATGTTCACCACACTGAGACGACGTGCAGAGCGCATGTTTCGGAAGACTCGCTTCAAGGTCAAGGTCACACTTAGGGGTCAAAGGTCATATATGACTGCTTTGTGTTTATTGCTCTGCATTGCAGTGCTCTTGTTTTTATTTGGCAGATCCATTTTTTGTTCACTTGGAATAAAAAAATTTTGAATTACTTCCTTTATGTTACTATAAATAGCTTATTTTCAAACTTTTTTATTATTGGCCTTAGGGAAAAACCGAGACCATTTTTCTGTGGTACAACATGGATGGTACCTCCAATATGTAGGTGTTTTTTGACATACCGGTACCTGGTAAGTATTTTTTTGTGGACTTAAGAATTTTTTTTGGAATTTCTTCCCTTTGTTGTTCCTGTCTTTTGGGCTTCAACAGTCAAGTTCTTTAAATTTTGCACCCATCCTCTGGTGTAACCCTTCGGGCGTATATTGCCCCGCTTGGCAGTGCTCTTGTAAAACTTTTGAAATATATTGACATAAATCATTGATTTCTATACCAGTTGAATAGTCCAAGATGAATGCTACAGGTTTTCTAAACTGATGCAAAATATATTATTTATATTTTAACATTTTCAGCGCCCTCTCGAGAAGCCAGATGGTTTGGATGTATCTGATCAGAGTAAAGTTCATCCCCAGCATCTCTGTGGCAAGTGCAAGATGCTTGGCTATTACTGCCGTCGAATGGATTAGAGTTAACGTTTCGTAGGATGGACAACTTTCGCACAACTGATACACCCACAACTGTCTGAAGCGTCTAAATGAGCAACTGTCTGAAGCAACAACTAGATATATTGTCTACACCAACTGTTTGAAGTGTTAATTCATTGGAAAAAAGCTTGCAAGAAGGGCTTTTAATGGCAGAAAAATATAATTTTGAAAATTTTCGATCATAGACTAATGTACGATAGTTGTAGAACTACGAACATTTGTGCCTTGACTGAAATGGTGCTTAAAAACAACACATGTGTGATAGCCATTACCGGTAGTGCTTTTTGTTCCACTTCCATATTTTACCCATAGAAGTTAATTTAGATTAGAGATTAACTAAAATATTTGTAGAATGAAGAAATGTCTTTTTTTAAAAACCCAAATGTTTATTCAGTAATAGTTGGTATTACTAGTTGGCATTACTTCTGTTGTAAAGTGTTGAGCATAGTTTTATATCTTTCATGTCTTAGGAATTTGCAAAGAATGAAAACTTGAGCATTTAGAACAAACTGTATGAAGATAAAATATGTTTTCTTTGATGACACTATCTGACATGATCAGTATGTATTTCTAGATTTTTTTACCAGGAAATCTCCACATGGAATTCCATTTTATTAATTGTTGGCATCCTCTAGCTCTTGGCTATTTACTTTACACAATTAATAAACATGAGATGCTTACCGTAGATAAATTCTATGTCAGGGGGGAAACTCTACACTATGTAATGTTTCTTTATATCTCTTTAAGATCTTATTTATCATGGATATAAAAATGAAATCAAAATCTTTATCTTTGGTGCATGTGTTGCTAATCAAATGTCTTACATAAATGGTAGATTGTAAATAGATTTTAATAATATAGGTATGGCTTATCCAACTAAAGTTTTTTTTTAACCCTTACTCTGCTAAATTTCTATAATGACCTTGTCCATGTTTTAATTTGGACAGGATATTAACTGTTAAAAAAGGGTGCATACCAAAAAGATAGTGACTGAATGGCAAACAGTGCAGATCATGATCAGACTGCATGGATGTGAAGGCTAATCATGATCTACACTGGTGGCAAAAGCAGAGTCAGTCGAGTCCAGCATGATAAGGGTTAAGATAGCACCATATAATGTTTTAAATAAGTAATTATTACAAATTTGAAGGAAAAAGAGGGTGTAATCATATCTTGGGTAAGATGTCTATGGATAAATATGTCTTAAGGATGACTACCCGTAATAGGCCTCAATTTCACCAAAAGTGTACATACAACTTGATAATGTAAGCTTTAGAAATATCAAACAATAGAAATAAGGTGCATATTGACAAGTTATATAGTGACAGAAGTTCTCAAAATTTCCCTTTAGATTACCTCCCCTGATAATTATGGTTTTTCATGAGTTATCTCCCCTAAAAACTAGAAAAAAATAATTTTCTCCTTTTCCCTACGGGGAATTTTAAATTTCTTTTTGTTATTTGTATCAGAATCATATAATGCAACTTTCTACCGCAAAATTTTCTCGAAACTCAAGTTCAAATTCTCATAATCAAAGAAATTATATATTTCCCATAGGCATCAGTGTTAACTTCAATACCGATTATCTCCCCCAAAAATAATAAAATTTGAAACATCTCTCGGTGAAACGTTTTTAATTTTGAATGTCTTTAAAGTGACAAAATTTCTTTGAAATATTACCATCCAGTTACAAGATATGAAATATGGCTATTACACCATGTTATCCTTAAGGTAAATGATAATTTTTGGCAGAAAAGTTGCTCCTTAACTGTATGATACCATAATTTTAGTTTAAGTTATATAGTTTCCTTCATATTACTGGTACTTAAATTTTTGTTATATTCTGTTATATTACCATGAAATCACTTAATTTTGTGAGTATGAAATTTATAGGTTTTGATAAAAATAACTATTTAATGGGGTGATGAATTTGTGGAAATTTTGAAACATATTAAAATAAATGGGATTTTTCTTGGGTTTAAATTTCAAGGATTGAAACAACCATAAAATCCATGAAAAATAGTCCCCCTTGAATATTGATGATTTCACAGTTTTGTGTTATTAAAATTCTGCTAGATTGTTTTCCTTTGTAATTTAATAGGAGTTCCTACACATCTATGTATATTTTCTCCAAGTTTATAGTTCCTGTTCGTTTCATCATTTTTTATAAACATTGAGAGTGTTGAAAACACATTTTGATAGATGTCATATTCCAGCATACATTTTGATGTCTGGCATTTGACATATTATAGGTTGATCTGTAGCAAATGACAGGTGAGGGGCTTTTGGTATATTTTGGAAACCCAGATTTGTTTATATCAAACAAGGCGGAAGGAATAAACAGCTTCATTCATTTAAACACCTTCACAAAATTTCAACATTTTTTTCAATAATTCTAAGTTTTTTGTTTGGGAAATGGTATTTTTGAAACATACCCATTTTGAAAATTTCTTTTTGTTAAGGTATCCGACTACAACTGAATGTTAAGTATCTGACCACAACCAAATGTCGGGTGTCTGACCACAACTGAATGGTGGTTATCTGACCACAACTGAGTGTTAGCAATACTGGTTCATACAGGCTCAAGAATATCATATTTCATTACAGAAGGAATGGAGGTCAATCTTCATTGATACATGATCATATTTGGGAAAATAAAAGCATTATATTTGGATTGATTTGTAATTGTTGCCATGGTAACACACTTAAGGACCAGATTTTGAATAGTATTCCTATTTTGGCAGAATGATTCCTTTGTAAAATTTTGCAGTATCTTTTATTTTTTTGTATAAAATTTACCATAAAATGTTGGTATACTTGTGAGACAAGTGATTATCATAGGCTGAAGGCCGTAAGATTGGACCTTAGTTGGTAGTCCGTCCAGGGATGTTTGAATTTCTTAGTTAAAAACACAAGTGAGTTTGTATACAGTTAGTTAATTGATGAAAGGTTTTTCAATCAATTACACAGAGGTGTTTATTAATCTGTAAATTTTTGGGATGTGATATAAGTCTATTAGCAAGATTTTTATACAAGAAAGATACTTTTGACATTCGATTATTTTGGTAGCATGTTTTTTCTTTTCTTTTTTAAGCAAGGGAAGCAAGTGGTCATAGTATTTATTTGATAAAACTTGAAATGTATATATCCTGCTTTTAAAGTACTGATGGAAATTATATGAGACACATTTCCACGTTTTTTATTTGATCACTGTTCGGAACTTTTTTTATCGAAGGGATATGTATATATGTATATATTGTAGTTTCTATAAAAAGTGCATGCTTATATATTTGATGTGATTTTGAGATTTTGCTTTGGTATACTTTATAGTGTTCTTTCCAATTTTTATTGTTTTTATATAAATATAGAAAAAATGCTAGTCATAAAAAATATATTCCACTTTTGACCTTTACGCATTACATTTTGACAGGAGGTATTTCACATGTTTGACAGCTGAAAGAGTGTTGGGTTTTGGCATTTTGTTTGTGTTGTGAAAGTTAACCATTCTGTTTATTAATAAGTTTTTGTTTTTTTTTTGTTGAAAATAACAGATTCATTAGTTTTAAGTTCTTAATTTAAGATCTCTTGTTGAAACAATAGTTTGAACATTCTTCCATTTTATGAAAATTGGTGAATGTTTTAGGGTCCTTCATCAGTGATGTGCAATTAGGTTTCACATTATATTTATATCTACATGAGAAAATATGTAATTAATTTCATCACACTTTAAAAACTTCTGTTGAAGAAATTGATTACAGCGAGGAGTGTTCTTTAGAAACCAGTACTAAATAATTTAGTAAATTATGTTATTTTCCTTAAAGTTTCCTATTTTTGAAGGAGTTATTTTTAGTTGCATGTGTATATATTATACATGTATAGTTCATAATGGTTGTAGTATATTAGTTTATGTCTATTTAAATATATTTTAATTTATATATTTTTATCTTTCCATTATTATGTTCTTCCATTGTAGAAAGAAATTTGAAATGTTTCCGAGCAAGGTTGCCAAAATTTAACTCCAGTCTTTGAGAAAATGAGAAAAGCAGCAGATTTTCTTTGAAATAAATACAATAAAGAATTCAGGCTTCCATTCCTAGATTTTATAATCTATATAATTGAATCACATACTAAAAGGTAAATAGCCACACCTTGATTAATGACTTGAAAATATTTTGCTGAGTGAATTCTTGAATATTTTGCAAGAATTTGATTAAATTTGATGACTTGAAAATATTTCGCGGAATGCGACTTTGTTAAGATGTTTAACAGAACTCACCAGTTAAGAGAATAAATTATATAGATAAAGTTTGGCATTAAAACATCAAAGATATATTGACAGAAAACTTTTAATAGGCCAAATAAACTGTGTTAACAGAAGACTTCCGCTGTTCTCTAAATGCTTGAGACTGGAGTTCTGATGTATGTAATACATTTATGTGTAAGATAATAACGAGTGATGTACTTCGGCTGTATATGTAGCGATGTATGTACATGTGTATCATAGTGTTTTCAGTATTCGCTATTTTGTGATGATTGCTTGTCTATGCCAGTGTCATTGTGATTATTTGCATTTATTTTTTTTTTTCCTTTCAATATATAAAATGTACATTTTATAAGCATATATACAGTTAACTTGAATATTTACAGTGCTATTGAGTATTGAATTTGTATTAACAAAATAGAAACTTGACTTTTGGCCATTTATTTATAATATTTGAAATGGTATGAATTAGGTTTGACAGTTCTAGTAGGGCTTAACATTGAAACATAAAATGTGAATGTAACTAATATTGTACTATGTTAGCCCATGATCTAGATTTAAATAAATTGTATTATTGTTTTTATAAAATGTATCTTGATATATTACAAATAAATTATTCAAAATTCTGAAAAAAGAAATATTGTCACTTACCCATCAGCTGAAATACAAGTTCCGAGTACTTGAGTGTAATACCTAGATGTATTATGTCTTCTTCAACATATTATGACGGATCAGGCTGACTGTATTTTGTACAAAAATCTATTTGGCTAAACACATAGTGAACAGTTTGGTCCCCAATTCTCCCATTTCAACTTTGCCCAGAACTTTTATTGAGAAATTTTTTGTTTCTTTTGGTTAAAGTCACATCAACACAATTACAGGATCTACATGTATTTTCAATTTTCCAGCTTTTGATGCTGGAGGAAGACCCATGTTATTTCAGGCACGGGTGAGCTCCTAACCTTTTGTAAGCAAGCCGAGTGACATCCTCGCATGAAAAATTTTATACCAGTATCAAGATTTCAAACCAACAGCAGTGACGGGCAAGTGGTTTGAAGACATCAACCATAGCCATTTAACCATGGATGTCCCTAAAACATGAAGTCTGTTAAAAATAAACAATTACCAGTATCTGATGCCCAGACGTTTCTAAGCAAATGTTTCAAAAATTACATTGTTGGGGGAAAAAAAAACTGAGAAATATATATTTAATTTTAACGTACCAGGTAGACTCCTCCCATAATCTACAATGATTATATTGTTTGAAAGCAACCAGTTTCCCCACTAAATATACTTGATCTATCACAACAGATTTAATTTGAGATAAAACATGAAATTCTATTTTAAGCTCATTGGTGCACCACCCAAGTGTAATACTTCACTCCATTGTTAATTTTTGTACATTCACTGGAGATCTCGAAGATTTAGTCAAAGCAACATTCTATTGCGTCCACATTTTTACACCCTCTCCCCCTTTGCAAAGAATGTGCATATTGTTTTGCTCATCGGTCAGTTGGTTGGTCAGTTTGTCTGTCTGTCGGTCAGTAGACCGTTAATTTTGGTTTCAAATAAATAACTAGAAAATGCTTGTCTTGCCAGTGGTCCAACTTCATAGGATGACTAGTTAACCCTGTGTTTTTTTTGGGGGGTGGGGGGGGGGGTCAGTAAGACAAAGGTCAGTCATTGACCTCAAGACTGAAAAGTGTACGCTTCCAACTTCAGGATGACTGCCTGTGGTCAGTAGATGACACCGATTATTTTGGGGGTCATCAGGTCATCATTATGACCTTGAGACTGAAAACAACTTCCACCCAATAAATAAAGAATACTTTGGATTTTGGGTCATGGAGAACGTTACATTTTACTAAAGTTGAAACCCGCTTTTCAATAGCAGGTGCTAGAGGACTAGGTGGATGTCACACATTTCATTATCCATGGACAAACAAGTCTCAATTAAACAAAGTCTGCTTGGTTGTGTTCTATGCTTCCAAAGAATCTCTTCACAGATTTAACATGTTGTATATCAGTTGTCAAATTTCACAGGATGATTGCCTGTGGTCAGTAGATGACCCCTATTGTTTCGAGGGTCAGTAATCAAAAGTCAAGGTCACAGCACAGGTGCTTGAAGCTCTATCAATAAATATATGCATTATCATATTCCACCCACCTAATACTAATATACTACTTCAAGACATCTAGCCTGCATACACTTTTTTATTGACTGAGCTTCAAACACCTGTGGTCACAGATACTTCTACTGAACAGTTTCTGCTCAATGACTGAAGAGGACTTTGGCATACAATTGTCAGTCTTCATAGAATGATTGCCTGTGGTCAGTAGATGACCCCTATTGTCTTGAGGGTCAGTAATCAAAGGTCAAGGTCACAGATTCTTCTACCTGGCAGTTTCTGCTCAATAAGTAAAGAGCAATGCGACCAACAGTCATCAGTCTTCACAGGATGATTGCCTGTGGTCAGTAGATGACACCTATTGTTTTGGGGGTCTGTATGTCAAAGGTCAATGTCACAGTGATCTGTAGACTGAAAATGGTTTCTGTTCATTATAATGTTATGACTGTCAATCTTCATAAAATGGATGCATGTAGTCCATAGATATGATTAAATGTCAAGGTCATGGCATACAAAATTGCACCCACGCATTTGGCTAGACAGGCCATCATGAAGGGGGGTAGCATGGGTTTTATAAACAGCTCTGTTTATGCATTCGTTTCATGGATTGTCAAGCTGGCTTTGTACAATACATTTCATGAGGAAACCTCCTAAATTCCTGCACGATTATCAAACCCGCTTTTTGTTCTACAATGAATAGTTTTACATTAAGCTCTATAATGTTGTATGACTAAAACAAAACAAAAACAGCATTTCCCTTGTTAGACTGGATGCTCTGAATTGTTCAACTGTTACTTTTGGTAATAAAATGCAATACAAAGATAGAAGACATGCCTACAGTCTCATTTGAATTAGACAGAAACTGCAGGAGCTGAGTTAGACTAGTCACTCAACTGAAAATAATATGGAAAAAAACAAAAACAAAAACAAACCTTTTTCAATGTGGAATCAAAAGCCAGTATATTCTGGAGATTTTCTCAGAGAAATGAGGAAACAGTTGAAATACTGGCTCCATTTTGCTAGAACTGAATATAAACTGAAAAATATATCATGGTCTTAGAGCTAGTCTAGAGATGAGCTGTAAGTGAAATAAGCCTGAAAAGTGGGGAATACTCAAGAAAACGAGGGCCCTGAAGGCCCAGTATCGCTCACCTGACCTGTTGACCTAAAGATCAGATCATCAAAATTAACATTCTGACCAAGTTTCATTAAGATACAGTCATAAATGTGGCCTCTGGAGTGTTAACTAGCTTTTCCTTTGATTTGACCTAGTGACCTAGTTTTTGACCCACATGATCAAGATTAGAACTTGACCTAAAGATAATAATTTTAAAGATTAACGTTGTGATCAAATTTCATGAAGATACAGTCATAAATGTGGCCACTACAGTGTTAACAAGCTGTATGTTTGATTTGACCTGGTGACCTAGTTTTTGACCCCACCTAACCCAGATTGGAACTTGACCTTTAGATCATTAAGATTAACATTTTGACCAAGTTTCATTAAGATATGGTCATAAATGTGGCCTCTAGAGAGTTAATTAGCTTTTCCTTTGATTTGACCTGGTGACCTGGTTTTTGACCCCACCTAACCCAGATTGGAACTTGACCTTTAGATCATTAAGATTAACATTTTGACCAAGTTTCATTAAGATACGGTCATAAATGTGGCCTATAGAGAGTTAATTAGCTTTTCCTTTGATCTGACCTGGTGACCTAGTTTTGAACTTGGCCTTAAGATCATCAAGGTTAACACTCTGACCAAGATTCATGAAGATACAGTCATAAAAGTGACCTCTAGAGTGTTAACAAGATTTTCCTTTGATTTTTTGACCTGGTGACCTAGTTTTTGATCCCACATGATCCAGATTCGAACTTGACCTAGAGGCCATCAAGACAAACATTCTGATAAGGTTCATAGAGATATTGCCATGAATGTGTCCTCCAGAGTGTTAACTAGCTTTTCCTTTGATTTGACCTAGTGACCTAGTTTTTGACCCCCAATGACACAATATCAAACGCGTCCAAGATTTTATTGAGGGTAACATTCTGACCAAGATTGATTAAAATTGGGCCAAAATTGTGACCTCTAGAGTGTTAACAAGCTTTTCCTTTGATTTGACCTGGTGACCAAGTTTTTGAGCCCAGATGACCTGATATCAAACTCGCCCAAGATTTTATTAGCCCACCATCATCAGATGGTAGGCTATTAAAATCACTCTGCGTCCGTGGTCCGTCCGTCCGTCATTCCGTTAACAATTTCTCGTTATCGCATCTCCTCAGAAACTACTGGGGGGATTTTGACCACTTTGTCAGAATGATGTATTGGTACCCTAGTTGTGTCTCCCTGAAAATCAGACTGGTTCAACAATTTATGAGTGAGTTATGGCCCTTTGTTTATTTCTATATTTTACATAGATTTATATAGGGAAAAACTTTGAAAACCTTCTTATCCAAAACCACAGAGCCTAGGGCTTTGATATTTGGTTTGAAGCATCATCTAGTGGTCCTCTACCAAGATGATTCAAATTATTTCTCTGGGGTCAAATATGGCCCCGCCCTAGGGGTCACATAGTTTATAATGACTTATATAGGGAAAAACTTTGAATAACCCCTTGTCCAAAACCACAGGGCCTAGGGCTTTTATATTTTGTATGTGACATCATCTAGTGGTCTTCAACTAAGATTGTTCATATTATACCCCTAGGGTCAAATATGGCCCCGCCCTGGGGGTCATGGTTTACATAGACTTACATAAGGAAAAACTTTGAAAATCTTCTTGTCCAAACCACAAAGCCTAAGGCTTTGATACTTGTAATGTAGCATCATCTAGTGGTTCTCTACCAAGTTTGTTCAAATTATCGCCCTAGGGTCAAAAATGGCCCCGCCCCAGGGGTCACATGGTTCATATAGACTTATATAGGGAAAAGCTTTTAAAATGTTCTTGTCAATAACTACAACTTTGAAATTTGGACCACATGTATATTTTTGAGTGGCAAGATGAACCTTGACATGAGTTGACCTTGATTTTGACCTAGTGACCTACTTTCACATTTCTGTAGTTACAGCCTTCAAATTTGGACCACTTGTATATTTTTGAGTGGCAAGATGAACCTTGACATGAGTTGACCTTGATTTTGACCTAGTGACCTACTTTCACATTTCTGTAGCTACAGCCTTCAGATTTGGACCACATGCATAGTTTTGTGCACTGGAAAAAGCTTTGACCTTGATTTTGACCTAGTGACCTACTTCCACATTTTTGAAGGTACATGCGTCAAATTTGGACCATATGCATAGTTCCGTGTTTCAAAATGAAATTTGACATTGATTTTGACCTAGTGACCTACTTTCACATTTCTCAAGCTACAGCCTTCAAATTTGGACCACATGCATAGTTTTGTGTACCGAAAAAAACTTTGACCTTCACATTGACCTAGTGACCTACTTTCACATTTTTAAGGTAGAGGCTTCAAATTTGGACCACATGCATAGTTTTGTATTCCGAAATAAAATTTGACCATGATTTTGACCTAGTGACCTACTTTTACATTTCTCAAGCTACAGCCTTCATATTTGGACCACTTGCATAGTTTTGTGTACCGAAATGAACTTTGACCTTTACATTGACCTAGTGACCTACTTTCACATTTTTAAGGTACAAGTTTCAAATTTGGACCACATGCATTCCGTAATAAAATTTGACCTTGATTTTGACCTGGTGACCTACTTTTACATTTCTCAAGCTATAGCCTTCAAATTTGGACCACATGCATAGTTTTGTGTACCGAAATGAACTTTGACCTTTACATTGACCTAGTGACCTACTTTCACATTTTTGAAGGAACAGGCTTCAAATTTGGACCACATGCATAGTCTTGTGTACCGAAATGAACTTTGACCTTAAGATTGACCTAGGGACCTACTTTCACATTTCTGTAGCTAATGGCTTCAAATTTAGACCACATGCATAGGATTGTGTACCGAAACAAACTTTGACCTTGACATTGACCTAGTGACCTACTTTCACATTTCTCAAGCTACAGCTTTCGAATTTGGACCACATGCACAGTGTTGTGTATGGAAATGAAATTTGACCTTGAGGTAGTCAGTAAGTCTTGAAATTTGGAACACTCAAAAATTGCACATTGGTGGGCGCCAAGATCACTCTGTGATCTCTTGTTGAGGGTAACATTCTGACCAAGTTTCATTAAGATTGGGCCAAAATTGTGACCTTTAAGAGTGTAAACAGTCAAACTGTTGACGACGGACAACTGACAACGGACACAGGGCGATCACAAAAGCTTGAGTACAGGTGAGCTAAAAATGACTGGACATGAAAGCCTGATAATGCTTGCATGTTGAGTTCATGCTTGGACTGAAACTTTAGAAATTGAGTGCACAACATAGTGCAACTGACAGATGGACACTTCAAACACTAGAATCTCTTCCAACCAAAGGGGTGGGGACATAAAAATAGTAACAAAACAAACTAAAATACTTTCAAAAATATATATGAATTTATTTATTTTCCACAAAACAGTGTGAATGAAGACTTTCTTCATAAATGTATTGATAATTTAATGCAAAACTATTTTTGCTTCAAAACACACCATGAAATGTTCAAATTTCTGAATGTATCTTGCTGGATTTCCAAAGAAATTCTGAACAGACGTATCCAATAAAAGTCTGAAAAAAAATCTAAGATTTTACAAAGTCTAAAAATACAATCTTGGCACATTTACTGACAAGGGAAATTGCACAAAAAACGTAGAACTGTACATGTAAAGTACCAAAATATCAACATTTCAACAAAGGTGCAACTGGAGTATGATTCATCTAAAAATACAACAGTGTATGTATTTCCTGCACCTGCATAACATGTTTGGCACATCAAGTACTCTAACAATAAATATTTCCACGAGATTAAAAATTTGCTATTTTCAAAATTAGAAATTCATCCAAAGAATATTTGTGATATATTAATTGCCAGTCTGTGACTATTAATTTTATATAAAAATAAAAACAACTTCAGAATAAATTTTTGCTAAAAACAGTGAATATAGCAAAAATAAATCCCTTGTGAGAATTTCTAATTATACAGTACTAACATTTAAACAAGAGCTGTCTCCATAGGATGACACATGCCCCCGATGGCACTTTGAATGAATAGTTATGGCCGAAGTTAGAGTTTAGGACCTTTGACCTACGGACCTGCGTCTTGCGCGCGACACGTTGTCTTACTGTGGTACATATTCATGCCCAATAATTTTAAAATCCATGCATGAATGACAAAAATATGGACCAGACACGCCCATCAATGCACTATCATGAAATATGACCTTTAACGTCTAAGTGTGACCTTGACCTTTGAGCTACGGACCTGTGTCTTGCACGCGACACATCGTCTTACTGTGGTACACATTCATGCCAAGTTATTTGAAAATCCATCCATGGATGACAAAGATATGGACCTGACACGAATGCACTATCACCAAAAATGACCTTTAACGTCTAAGTGTGACCTTGACCTTTGAGCTACGGACCTGGGTCTTGCGCTCGACACGTCGTCTTACTGTGGTACACATTCATGCCAAGTTATTTGAAAATCCACCAATCGATGACAAAAATATGGACCGTACCCGAAAATTGCAGACAGACTGACAGACGGACAGACTGACAGACGGTTCAAAAACTATATGCCTCCCTTCGGGGGCATAAAAAAACAACACCTGATATGATTATCTTGCAATGTTTGATTAAAATTACTTCTTCATTGAGCAAAAGTAAGATATTACAGTTACAACAAAAAATAAATACTTGCATATTCATTCACATGACAGAATGATATAATTTTATGTAAATTCTTTTTAGAAATCTGAATTCATAAATATTACAAGGATCTTACATGTCTGTCTGTGAAAGACAAGGTTTTCCCAACCGTAGGGACAAACCAGAATGAAAATCTAGGCCCGGATCCAGAAATATTTGCCCTTCGGCCCAGCCCTGGATCTGGGCCTGCAATGCAAAACTTGTAAATTATAAAATTTTGCATTGTAGTTTATGATGTCATAATTATATTGTGACAATGTGCATGTGTGCCTTGGGAAACAATAACATGTTCTACTACAGGGGAGTCACTGTCTTTCCCTGTTTTAGATAGGCAAGAATTAAACAACCTACTACACAATATTAACTGCATTTAAACATCAAAAAGACAAAATGTGGTGTGTTTTTTTCATAATGACAGACAGCAATATGACATATTTGAATAGCATGACAGTCACTGTGTACTGTAAATTATTCTAAATTTTTAACAATGAGACAGTAAAAAAGGAAGTTTAGCTCTTGTTTTAGTACAAGGCTAAATTTTAGCTAGAGTATTTGTATAAAACTTGATTGCACTGAACATGAACAAATAAACAAGAGGACCATGATGGTCCTGAATCGCTCACCTATCCCCATATGACCCAGTGTTGAACTGAGTATGACGTCGTTATTTCTATTATTTGACATAGTGACCTAGTTTTTGAGCACATGTGACCTAGATATCATCAAGATAAAAAATTCTGACCAATTTTCATGAAGATTCATTGAAAAATATGGCCTCTAGAGAGGTCACAAGGTTTTTCTATTATTTGACCTAATGACCTAGTTTTTGAAGGCACGTGACCCACTTATAAACTTGACCTAGATATCATCAAGGTGAACATTCTCACCAATTTTCATGAAGATCCCGTGAAAAATATGGCCTCTAGAGAGGTCACAAGGTTTTTCTATTTTTCGACCTACTGATCTAGTTTTTGACCGCACATGACCCAATTTCGAACCTGACCTAGATATCATCAAGCTGAACATTCTCACCAATTTTCATGAAGATCCATTGAGAAATATGGCCTCTAGAGAGGTCACAAGGTTTTTCTATTTTTAGACCTACTGGCCTTGTTTTTGACCCCACGTGACCCAGTTTCGAACTTGACCTAGATATCATCAAGGTGAACATTCTGACCAATATTCATGAAGATCTCATGAAAAATATGGCCTCTAGAGAGGTCACAAGGTTTTTCTATTTTTAGATCTACTGACCTAGTTTTTAACCCCACGTGACCCAGTTTCGAACTTGACCTAGATATCATCAAGGTGAACATTCTGACCAATTTTCATGAAGATCCATTGAGAAATATGGCCTCTAGAGAGGTCACAAGGTTTTTCTATTTTTAGATCTACTGACCTAGTTTTTAACCCCACGTGACCCAGTTTCGAACTTGACCTAGATATCATCAAGGTGAACATTCTGACCAATTTTCATGAAGATCCATTGAGAAATATGGCCTCTAGAGAGGTCACAAGGTTTTTCTATTTTTAAACCTAATGACCTAGTTTTTGACCCCACGTGACCCAGTTTCGAACTTGACCTAGATATCATCAAGGTGAACATTCTGACCAATTTTCGTGAAGATCTTGTGAAATATATGGCCTCTAGAGAGGTCACAAGGTTTTTCTATTTTTAGACCTAATGACCTAGTTTTTGACTGCACGTGACCCAGTTTCGAACTTGACCTAGATATCATCAAGGGGAACATTCTGACCAATTTTCATAAAGATCCCATGAAAAACGTGACCTCTAGAGTGGTCACAAGCAAAAGTTTACGCACGCACGCACGGACGGACGCACGCACGGACGACGGACGCTGCGCGATCACAAAAGCTCACCTTGTCACTTTGTGACAGGTGAGCTAAAAATACTGTACTAAAACAATCCATGACAATGATGAGTTGAACACTAGTAAACATGTAGTGGTTGTCATTTCTGAACTTTAACACTTGAAAAACAAAATGTAGCATAAACAGCCCAAGTATAAACATTGATTAACAAAATTAATGCTTAAATTTTTATTGCACTGCAAAAGCACCAAATTTCAAAATACACAACATTTTTTAACTGAACAATTTATGGCAATGACTTCTTTGATATTGGTAAACATGGTTACAATTGTAAACATGATTTTTATGATATCACTTTCATAATCCCACCTAACTTAATAAACAATACATGGCATTTCAACATACATTATTAACCCTTAGCCTGCTGCAGGCGAATTTAACAGCCTTTGCAAACAGCTTGGAACCAGATCAGACGCCGATTAAATCGGCGTCTGATCAGGTTCCAAGCTGTTTGCTACTCTGACAATATTTCTTCCAATTTTGGAGCAAATTGAATGAACTTTACAATTTTAGCAGACGACATTTCCAGCAGACGACAATTTATCTAGCATGCTAAAGGTTAAAGTATCAACAGACTAAAAAGGACTATATTGTGACTAGGTAATTTCATTGTACAAAACAGAACAATTGACAGGATAATCACACTGAATTAAAGGCTGTAAGCCAATCATTAATGCAGGTCTTCGATGAATCTGAATGAGATCAATCTATGTGTCATGGAATAAATAACATGAAAGGCATCAATGTAATACGTCAATGTAATACTGGTAATAAACTTGTGCACTTAAAGCCAGAGAATTTAAGAATAGAATCTGCATGGTTATTCCTCTGCAATTCCTGCATGTCCTGGTTTCATTTTTGTATCAAACTGTATGCACGAAGATTATGAATTTCAATCATTTTTCTTCTGAATAAGTCACAGCCCATATTCATCAACATTTAAGTCTGGAACTTAGGCTTTCACTTTGAAATGCATAAAATTACTGTTTTAAACGGATGTCCATGAAATTTAGCATGAACGAAGTATATGCTACAGCAAAACGTTATGCAAAGTTTCAGCTAAAATAGCTATATATATAGAGATAGGAAATTTGACTCTTTAGTGAATACAAGCCTAGATTTTGTATCATTCAATAGCAGAGCTTTACTAATGTGAGTATCAAAGGTGGCAGCATTTTTTTGTAATTGTTTTATGCAAGATTAATGTCTGTAATTGTATTTGGACAGAAATAAGATCACAAATTTTTGTTCTGTAACAATTCAAGCATGATTATTTAAGATAAAAAAAGTTTATACATGTAGCACCAAGTCTGTAATGCATAATGAAGGCTCTAGTTTTTGTGAAGAAGTGTGTAGACATATCAAATATATGAAACTGTTCGATGAGGCACTAGTTTTTGGAATGACAAGGTATCCTCTGAAAATAGAAAAAAAATACATAAAGGTTTATGACTGGGATAAATCAACTTGCTCTCACCATACACTGAAAATGAAACTAACATGCATAATAACTCACAAATTAAGATGGATTTTCAGCCAAGTGAAATTGTTAAAAACACTCCCCCCACCCAACCACGAAATACAAATATCAAATACATGTACATTTTTCTGCATATTATATTTTTATATAATAATGTGCTAAGTTAAATTAACATCTATTGACAGTATGGAAACTGTATAGACATATGAGGCTCATCAGCTGTTACCTTCTATCAAGGTTTATCAGCTGAATATTTGTGATAAAACAGTACACTGTACTAGAATATTAATCTGCTATTTGACCCTTGTTATCAACACAACAATTTTTCTAATTTGAGGCTGACCACACCTCATATGACAGCAGTACTACATTCTTTTTACAGGAGCATTTAAAAGCATTGAAGCTAGGGCAGAGGTAGAATAAACTAACTCCAGTCTTTTTTACATTTATTTTTATCAGTTTACCAGAATGTGACAATCCACTGTGCTCTATCAACAAAACCAAAATATGATAAAAGTACAGTAAATTCTCCTAATTTGTAACTGGAGACATCCCTGATAAGCCAGTGATCTGGGTTTTGTATTTATTATCCAGCTATTCTACCCTAACACACAGAGGCTTCATTCACAAATAGTTCTCCTTGAAAAGCATTCATGCTGATTAATAGAATCACCTGGAAAAATGCATGCATTGATAAACAAAGGCTGGTGCATAACATTTTACTGAAATAACTCTATTGTAGTAACTGTTTATTCTTTTTCACAAATCCACATTCGTTTAAGAATTCATATTCCTCTGTCACAGAACTGGGGATCGAACTTGAGACCCATCTATTTACAGTCCTGTGCTTAACCCACCATGCTAAAAGGACCATTACCAAAAATTTATTATGAATTGAATCTGTTGTACCATACAGACAAAACTCAGAAACTTTATCCTGAAATGGCACATAAATGTACAACAATTTGTGCCTAGTATGCCTTTAAACATTAATAATAAAATCATTAAACTTTTTTTTAAGACCAGGACACTGGTGCCCCTACTTCCTGTCACTGTACAGTTACGCTACTTGTAAGTAACTTTTCATGTTACCTTGGTTTGTGGGTATGATTCACCAGGCAGGGGATATGTCCACAACAAAATTTCATCAAGGAAGACAAGATATAAAATCCCATATGCTAAACTTCACATGCTGAACAACATCCCTATAAAGTTTCAGGACTCCAGGAGGCCCTTAATGCATATTTCTGACTTAGTCAAGGCCCATAACTCTTGTCCTGCAAAGTGAAAACCTAAAGAAAACTCCAGTGGCACAACTTCACATCCTGATTAACAATTTTCTGAAGTCTGATAACTCTAGGTCAAATAATTTTTTAGATTTGCATGACACAAATTTGGACAGACAGATGTATGGACAAGGGCAAATCCAACAAGTGAACTTACTCTTTGCATTTTTATTTTCTGATTAATTTTCCATAATTTTAAAATTGTTATAGCTTTTTCATATTTTCTTCATTACCATTATTTCTCATTTGGAATACCTGCACAGCTGTAAAACCTCACTCTGCATAGACATCAACTTTGATTTCTTCATATTAAGAAAAGTTTTAAAACCTTACTTGGAAACTGAAATAATGCAAGACATTTATATTACTTGTTTGGAAACAAATAATTGGAAGTTGAAACAGTGCCATGCTTACTGAAACCCAGCAAAATAATATTTTCATAACCTGTACAGATCACTATGAAAAACCCTGCAATCTATCAAAAACAGTCATCTAAAGCACCCAACTACTACAGCACTAAAATCATGTCAGTCTAGAATTTGCAAGTTTTTAAACATCTAAAAGTCACTTTTTATAAATTATTTCCACCAGAATTATGTAGGTAAGAGGGTCAAACATTAGGTTTGTATAAATCACAGCAATCTGTGAACAGAGAGATAAATTAGTTACCATGGGAACAGTGTCTCACTTTCTCTCAAACAGCTGGTACAGAATGTAAGTTACAAGGACATCAATACACAACTCACTACAGATTATTTCTGGCTTGGCTTATCAGTTACCTGTCTGTAATGTGGTAGACTAGCAATATATACCACCTTTATTCTTTATATAAAACTCAGGGAGATTAAATACAATTACTACATAAATTGGTAGATTTTTTTTATTTGCAATGAGGGAGGCGGTTTGTTAGCTTTAACACTATTTGTATTTCTTAAAACCACTTACGGTAGGTACAAGTTATGTAACAGTTGTCAGTTTTCTTTACCAAATATAAGAGGTGGAGTAAAAACACTTTTTAAATAAAAACAGCACTGATGATGGCCATATTTTTCAACTTTGTAATTTCCTGTCATTTAAAATGTTCTTACTGCACAATGCAATACGAAGTTTGATAACATGACATTTGGGATAATGTGATAACATATTAAATGATTATCATTTAATTCCAAATATGGACATTTTATCATGACCCAGGCCCAGATCCAGGGGCTTAAATGGGTGGATTGGTGGGTGGTGGTTAGTGGGGGTCGGAGCAGGGCATGTTCCCCAATAGGCTGGGAAAAGTCTTTTAATCATTAAAGCAAAGTATAGACCCAGAAATGCACCAGAGACCTCAAACTCATACCTATATTCAAAACCTTTCCTGACCCCGCCCCCCATACCCCCCCCCCATCCCCTCCCACCCTACAGGAGAGGTAACTACACCCACAGGTTGAACAGCACTGGGGCTTTATAAAAATGATGTCTGCACTGAGGTTATTGTATGTCTCTGTCTCATCCTGCATCTACAGTATAGGGCCTCCGTGGCCGAGTGGTTAAGGTCGCTGACTTCAAATCACTTGCCCCTCACCGATGTGGGTTCGAGCCCCACTCGGGACGTAGAAGTTTTCATGTAGCTTACGGAAGGTTGGTGGTTCTACCTAGGCTCATGATGAAATAATGCATGGAGGGGTACCTGGGGTCTTCTCCACATCAAAGCTGGAAGGTCGCCATATGACCTATAATTGTGTCGGTGTGACGTTAACCCAACAAAATAAAATAAATAAATGCATCTTAACTAATCATATTTCAACGACCAAAAAGATCCACCAGAAAAAACTATTCCATATAATGATATGTAATTAATTTTCCAGGTTGAGACTCCCTGACTCCTGACATGAGGCAATACCCTCTCACATACTGTACAGCATTGAATTTCTGTCACAATGACATCTGCAGTGATGTCATATTACTCAGGAAGTTCTTATCGGTGGCCTGGGTAAAATAATTGACATTTATCTGCAGATGGACAGATGCAATCATATTCTGTCCCCACCTCCATGCATTTTACCTGTTAATTGATCTACAGTAGCAGTATATGAGGATATTCTTAAAATGTTAATCAACTGGTTTATTAAATTAGGTTTAATAAAGATCAGTCATTATTATTCATGTGGACAATGTGATTACAGAAAAAAACAAAGGTTTAGGTACTTTTCAACAGTACTTCATTCAATTCCGTCTTTTCCCAGTGATAACTGGAATCAGTAAAATTAAATGACTGTTGATACATATGTAACTAATAATTCTCCTAGACATTAAAGGCCAGGCATGCAAGAATTTGTCTGTTTGACCTGTAGTGACTTTTAAATGCAGACAAACATGCTGCAGTTTTATCCTGAAATGTCTGGAATATGAGCAGTTTACAGCCATTATGTATTTATAAAACATGCTTTTTCGAGGTTTCGCGGATGGGGGTGAAAATAGATATTTGTATATGTTAATATTTTGCAAAATCTGACTTTGCCTGGCCTGGCCCGACCTTGTCAAAAATGGAAATTTGGGCTCATCAGGCCAGGCTAGAGTTTAGAACATGCCATTATTCTGCCTTCAGAACTCAGAATCCATGCAAAAAAAATGCTCCAAGTCATATTTCTTAACTGTATTTCTAATATTTTCAGGAGATTCTCCTGTTGCCCTTACAAGAGGGTGTACCCCCTGAAGTACCTACCCCCAACTGAAGCTATACTCCTCACTGCTGAGGCCTCCACTTTCAACTTGTGCTCCCCAGTAAAACATTTCTCAACCCAGGCCTGTGATGTGTGCTATAACTTTTGCATTTGGAATTTAAAATCCTGAACAAAGGATGTCCAAATTTAAAACAATCTCTAAAAGGCTTTTTCCAGCAATTTCTTCCTGTTTCTCTAATGGTGTTATAAGTATGAACATTTACATGTGCTCTGCTGTTAAAGAAAGCATTAATATTGATAAACTCCAATAAACTGTAGACACCTGCAATTTAAGATTTATTACAATGTAAAATGTAATTCCCAAGGTTCATGAAAATGGCTGACCTCTATTAGGGGAATGTCACAGCCCATAGAGATTTCTATTAATCATGGCTGGTGCCAGACACTTGACATTTAATTGGCGGCAGATTGTTGTTTATATAGTCAGTGAAAGACACTTTCAATATGCAATGAAACAATATAAAGCTAATCTGTCAACATGTCATTTAATATAGAAAGTTTTATTCTATAGACTGGCTTTTGAGGCACAAAAATATTGAATGGGAGCTCTTCGTAAACTACATATTCTGTCACAGGTAAAGAACATATATAGCTAGAATACTAGGGCATTTTTAGTACGATACTTACATAAAAATAAGAAAAAATTCATAGAAATGGCCGAATTTTGATAAAATCAACTGTTAAATTTCATACAGCGCGATCATAAATATCTTTTCTATATAATGTGTAAAGTAATTAATACCAATATAATCATTAAATTTAGACTTTAGGCTAGAAAGTGCAAAAAACAGATCTGAAAAACATTAAAAAATGACAAAATGACAGCAATTTAAAAACATAGAGTAAAATGGTATCGTTAAAGTACATTGAATGTTTTAGATTATATGGAGTAAGCACATTTATCGATATGACACAATTATGCAGTAGGCGTGGCGTGTAATCTATAAATAACCTGTGTACTGACAACAATCGGACGTATATAAATGGTTCTTTTTAAAGGTGTTTTTAAAGTTTTTAAATTTTTAATGTTAATAAAATTAAGCTTAGAGTATAGATAGAGTTCATGGTTAGTGGCAGTTCTTCTCTGGCGTTTCATGTGTGTAAGTAAGAAAGGTAATCGCAGCTGTTACTCTGGATGATAATGTTTAATAAATTTAATTATATATCTCATAATCTATTCAATATTTTGGCAATTTAGACAAATTTAGGGGGATACAACAATTAATACATTGCAAAAACAACAAGAGATCACAGAGTGATCTTGGCGCCCACCAATGTGCCATTTTTGAGTGTTCCAAATTTCAAGACTTACTGACTAGCTCAAGGTCAAATTTCATTTCCGTACACAACACTGTGCATGTGTTCCAAATTCGAAAGCTGTAGCTTGTGAAATGTGAAAGAAGGTCACTAGATCAATCTTAAGGTCAAAGTTTAATTCGGTACACAAAACTATGCAAGTGGTCCAATTTGAAGGCTGAAGCTTGAGAAATGTGAAAGTAGGTCACTAAGTCAAAATCAAGGTCAAATTTCACATCAGAAACAAATCTATGCATGTAGTCCAAAATTGAAGCCTGTACCTTCAAAAATGTGAAAGTAGGTCACTAGGTCAATGTCAAGGTCAAAGTTTGTTTCGGTACACAATCCTATTCATGTGGTCTAAATCTGAAGCCTGTAGCCACAGAATTGTGAAAGTAGGTCACTAGGTCAATCTTAAGGTCAAAGTTCATTTCGGTACACAAAACCATGCATGTGGTCTAAATTTGAAGCCTGTAGCTACAGAAATGTGAAAGTAGGTCACTAGGTCAATCTTAAGGTTAAAGTTCATTTTGGTACACAAAACTACGCAAGTGGTCCAAATTTGAAGGCTGTAGCTTGAGAAATGTGAAAGTAGGTCACTAGGTCAAAATCAAGGTCAAATTTTATTTTGGAATACAGAACTATGCATGTGGTCCAAATTTGAAGCCTGTACCTTCAAAAATGTGAAAGTAGGTCACTAGGTCAATGTAAAGGTTAAAGTTTGTTTCGGTACATAAAACCATGCATGTGGTCCAAATTTGAAGGCTGTAGCTTGAGAAATGTGAAAGTAGGTCACAAGGTCAAAATCAAGGTCAAATTTCATTTCGGAACACGAAATTATGCATGTGGTCCAAATTTGAAGCCTGTACCTTCAAAAATATGAAAGTAGGTCACTAGGTCAATGTCAAGGTCAAAGTTTATTTCAGTGCACAAAACTATGCATGTGGTCCAAATTTGAAGGTTGTAGCTACAGAATGTGAAAGTAGGTCACTAGGTCAAAATCAAGGTCAACTCATGTCAAGGTTCATCTTGCCACTCAAAACCATACATGTGGTCCAAATTTGAATGTTGTAGGTTATTGACAAGAAGTTTTTAAAAGCTTTTCCCTATATAAGTCTATATGAACCATGTGACCCCAGGGCGGGGCCATATTTGACCCTAGGGGGATAATTTTAACAAACCTGGTAGAGAACCACCAGGCGATGCTACATTACAATATCAAAGCCCTAGGCTTTGTGGTTTGGACAAGAAGATTTTCAAAGTTTTTCCCTATATAAGTCTTTGTAAACCATGTGACCCCCGGGGTGGGGCCATATTTGACCCTAGGGGGATAATTTGAACAATCTTAGTAGAAGACCACTAGATGATGTCACATACAAAATATCAAAGCCCTAGGCCCTGTGGTTTTGGACAAGACTGAAGAGGTTTTTCAAAGTTTTTCCCTATATAAGTCTATATAAACCATGTGACCCCCGGGGCGGGGCCATATTAGACCCCAGGGAAATAATTTCAATCATCTTGGTAGAGGACCACTAGATGATGCTTCATACCAAATATCAAAGCCCTAAGCTCTGTGGTTTTGGGCAAGAAGATTTTCAAAGTTTTTCCCTATATAAATCTATGTAAATTATAGAAATAAACAAAGGGCCATAACTCACTCATAAATTGTTGAACCAGTCTGATTTTCATGGGGACACAACTAGGGTACCAATACATCATTCTGACAAAGTTTGGTAAAAATCCCCATGGTAGTTTCTGAGGAGATGCGATAACGAGAAATTGCTAACAGAAGGACGGACGGAAGGACACCGGACCACGGACGCAGAGTGATTTAAAAAGCCCACCATCTGATGATGGTGGGCTTATAAAATACTCCAGCCAACACCCAGACATGTTCCAAAACTAACACCCGGGCCTTGAATTAAGGTCCCCTCTTTATTATATCATACTGATCTAATTCTTTGGAATTAATCCAGGCATCGACCTGTATTTGGGTCTCAAAATTCAAATTTCGCTGGGCCTACGATTGATTAGTTTGACTGGAAACAGTCATAACTAGGCAGCGCCTCATAAACAAATAAAAATGAATAAAACAAAACAAAACTGTCACAGGTAACTAGGTAAGTAATTTTCTATTTCAAGTATGCTGCGATATGACCTTGACAAAACAACACAAAAAATGTAAATGGTCATCTATTGACCAAAGGCAATTACCCTGTTTAATATGAATATCATAAATTATTAAGTAATCTTTACCTTTGATCTACTGACCCCTAAGATCCTGTTTTCCTATGTTAAATGAAGAGAAAAAAATAAAATCATTAATTTAAACTGTAACCACCCACAGAATCACTAAAGTAACAACAAGAGGACCATGATGGTACTGAATCGCTCACCTGTCCCCACATGAACTGAGTATGACGTCGTTTTTTCTATTATTTGACATAATGACCTAGTTTTTGAGCTCATGTGACCTAGTTCTGAACTTGACCTAGATATCATCAAGATAAAAATTCTGACCAATTTTTATGAAGATCCATTGAAAAATATGGCCTCTAGAGAGGTCACAAGGTTTTGCTATTATTTTACATAATGACCTAATTTTTAAAGGCATGTGACCCAGTTTTGTACTTGACCTAGATATCATCAAGGTGAACATTCTCACCAATTTTCATGAAGACCTCATGAAAAATATGGCCTCTAGAGAGGTCACAAGGTTTTTCTATTTTTAGACCTACTGACCTAGTTTTTGACCGCATGTGACCCAGTTTCGAACTTGACCTAGATATCATCAAGGTGAATATTCTCACCAATTTTATGAAGATCCGTTGAAAAATATGGCCTCTAGAGAGGTCAAAAGGTTTTTCTATGTTTAGACCCAGTGACCTAGTTTTTGACCACAGTTGACCTGGTTTCAAACTTGACCTAGATATCATCAAGATGAACATTCAGACCAACTTTCATACAGATCCTATGAAAAATATGGCCTCTAGAGTGGTTACAAGGTTTTTTATTATTTGACCTACTGACCTAATTTATGACCGCATGTGACCCATGACCGCATGTGACCCAGTTTCAAACTTGACCTAGATATCATCAAGATGAACATTCTGACCAATTTTCATGCAGATCCCATGAAAAATATGACCTCTAGAGAGGTCACAAGATTTTTCTATTATTTGACCTACTGACCTAGTTTTGGACCGGACGTGACCCAGTTTGGAACTTGACCTAGATATCATCAAGATGAACATTCTGATTAATTTTCATGCAGATCCCATGAAAAATATGACCTCTAGAGAGGTCACAAGGATTTTCTATTATTTGACCTACTGATCTTGTTTTTGACCGCAGTTGACCCAGTTTCCAACATGACCTAGATATCATCAAGATGAACATTCTGATTAATTTTCATGCAGATCCCATGAAAAATACGGCCTCTACAGAGGTCACAAGGATTTTCTATTATTTGACCTACTGACCTAGTTTTGGACTGGACGTGACCCAGTTTCGAGCTTGACCTAGATATCATCAAGATGAACATTCTGACCATTTTTCATGCAGATCCCATGAAAAATATGACCTCTGGAGAGGTCACAAGGATTTTCTATTATTTGACCTACTGACCTAGTTTTTGACCGCAGTTGACCCAGTTTCGAACTTGACCTAGATATTATCAAGATGAACATTCTGACCAATTTTCATGCAGATCCCATGAAAAATATGACCTCTGGAGAGGTCACAAGGTTTTTCTATTATTTGACCTACTGACCTAGTTTTGGACCGGACATGACCCAGTTTCGCACTTGACCTAGATATCATCAAGATGAACATTCTCACCAATTTTCATGAAGATCCATTGAAAAATATGGCCTCTAGAGAGGTCACAAGGTTTTTCTATTTTTAGACTTACTGACCTAGTTTTTGACTGCATGTGACCCAGTTTCGAACTTGACCTAGATATCATCAAGGTGAACATTCTGACCAACTTTCATAAAGATCCCATGAAAAATGTAACCTTTAGAGTGGTCACAAGCAAAAGTTTACGCACGCACGCACGCACGAACGCACGCACAGACGGACGACGGATGCTGCGCGATCACAAAAGCTCACCTTGTCACCATGTGACAGGTGAGCTAAAAATGGCAGGAAAATTAAAACAAAGGGAGGTAAAAGGGCACTGACTGAATTTTTATAATGTTTATTACCATTACTACACTGTTAGTCTGTCCACTACTAGTATATCTTGTACTCCAAGGGCCATAATGCAACAGCCACATGGTTACTGAACTTGGAAAAAATGATGTGTCCATAAACAGTTTGACTAAGTTGTTGAACTCAAGAACTGCTTAACTTATTAAGGTGACATTGTCAATTTTTAAACTTCTAAGTAACCTAAGGGCAGTATGTTAAGAGTGACTGGGACTATCAAGCTAGTTATTGAACATTATGCCCCTATACAAGGTGCACAAGGTTGGTGAATATTGGTTATGAAATGCTCCATTTAGACAGGGACAACTTTTGCAGATGCCACCTACCATAGCAGGTGTCCATTTCCTGCTTTTACAAAATGGTTTGTGTCTAAAATCAGCATGTAAGCAGAGTTCTACAATGATCCATCTAAAATAACTGCTGAGCTTTTTCATAACAATGCTCTGTACTTTAATTACTAGCAATGAACATGTTTTGTTTGTTTTTGCAAATGAAATAATGTGTATACTAGTTAGCGTCACAACTGATTATTTTTGAAGAAATGTTTAATTGTAAGGTTTCAGGCATTTTAGCTTGAACAGTTTTTTCCACTAATTTGGGAATGGAGCCAGGGCCTTTACAATTGGGAAGAATGAGTTGTAAAACAGCTAAAACTGCATTAAGCTAGCACATTGCTTTGTGTTTCAAATGTTTAAGGTTTCATAGGTATAACCTTCGCTGATTTTTTCCCTTCTTTTATAACTTTGGGAATTTTAGACTTGAAATTGCGGAAAAAAACATAATATATGCCATTGGATTGGGGCCTGAGAAAAAACTGGCTTGTCTGATTTTTAACATGACATGTGTCCATTAGACACTAGTTCCTTACTTAGGCCAGAGTTTTTTTATTTTTCGTTTTACGGGAGATTTTTGAAAAATGAGCAGGGGGAGGAGGGAATAAAAACAAGAGCTGTCGGATGACAGCGCGCTCGACTATTCGAAGAATTGATTGAAGAATGGGGTCAAAATATTTCCATAGATTTTCAGACTAAACAAAAAAATGGATTAAACAAAAAATGTTCCTGTATTTGTGGATTTCGATTAGTCTTCCACTAAATGGCAATGTGTGACCATGATGGCAAATATGTTAAGTTATATGTTAGGCAAAACATGGACTTATATGAAAAATTTAACTTATCTCCAAGTCCAAAAGGGGCCATAATTCAGTCAAAATAGTTGACAGAGTTATGTACTCTTGCCTACAGATGGAAATCATGTTGATAAACTAGTGTTAAAAGTTTCAAAGCCACAGTTCAAATAGTTTTGACAAAACGCTGACTTGTAAGAAAAACTGAACAAATTTGAAAGTCCAAAAAGGGCCATAATTCAGTCAAAATAGTTGTCAGAGTCATGTACTCTTGCCTAGAGATGGAAATCATAATGATAAACAAGTGTTTAAAGTTTAAAAGACATATGTCAAATAGTTTTGACAAAACATGGACATATACAAAACAGAACCAGTTTCCAAGTTCAAAAAGGGCCATAATTCAGCCAAAAAAGAGGAGAGAGTTACGTACTCTTGCCTATTGATAGAGACTATTATACTGAACAAGATATAAAAGTTTCAAAGCCATATGTCAAACACTTTACACAAAATATAAACTGGTACGAAAAACTTAACCAAGATTTCTAAGTCCAAAAGGGGCCATAATTCAGTCAAAATGCTTGACAGAGTTATGTACTCTTGCCTACAACTGGAAATGGTGATGGTAAACAAGTGTTGAAAGTTTCAAAGCTTTATCTCAAAAGACTTTGTCAAAATGTGGACTGGTACGAAAAACTTAACCAAGATTTCTAAGTCAAAAAGGGGCCATAATTCAGTCAAAATGCTTGATGGAGTTATGTACTCTTGCCTACAACTGGACATGGTGATGGTAAACAAGTGTTGAAAGTTTCAAAGCTTTATCTCAAAAGACTTTGTCAAAATATGAACTGGTACGAAAAACTTAACCAAGATTTCTAAGTCAAAAGGGGCCATAATTCAGTCAAAATGCTTGACAGAGTTATGTACTCTTGCCTATAACTGGACATGGTGATGGTAAACAAGTGTTGAAAGTTTCAAAGCTTTATCTCAAAAGACTTTGTCAAAATATGAACTGGTACGAAAAACTTAACCAAGATTTCTAAGTCAAAAGGGGCCATAATTCAGTCAAAATGCTTGACAGAGTTATGTACTCTTGCCTATAACTGGACATGGTGATGGTAAACAAGTGTTGAAAGTTTCAAAGCTTTATCTCAAAAGACTTTGTCAAAATGTGGACTGGTACGAAAAACTTAACCAGGGTGTGACGCCGACGCCGGCGCCGTGGTGAGTAGGATAGCTCTACTTATTCTTCGAATAGTCGAGCTAATAAAAATAAAAAGCTTGAAAGTCAGCATCTCGGAAAAAAATAAAAATAAAATAGAATTTTTTAAGATTTTTTTTATTTTGATGAACTTTCGTTTCAAGTTTTGTTTACTTGTGTTTGTGTCCAGTATTTAATATTGTGATGTATTGTTATGTTTTAAGACTATAAAAGCCATTTATACAGGATGAACATTGAATAAAAGTTTCATGCATACTTGTGAATAAACTGCTTCAGGCACTGTAACTCACACTGGCAAGTCTTTAAAATTCAGAAAGCTTGTTTTACTTAATTTAAGTGGAAGACAAAAATTATTTTATCTGTTACAACAGCCACAGTAAATTTCAGTGACAGCAAGTAGAGACTAAACACGTCTGGTATAAAGTGGCTTAGTAGTATAGTAGTTTTGGTGGTTTGGTTTGCTTGCATCTTCTGCTGTGTAACCTCTGCTTTTTATACATAATATTTACTTATTGTATCTTTCACCCATATCATCTTTAACGAGCTAACTTTACAGTTTATGCCAGCTCATAATATACTGGATTTTATCAGCAAAATAAAGTATTTAATAACTTTGAATAACAGTCACAGTGCAGAGGGCAAGATTTTTTTTTCAGTGATGAAAAACGAAAGATAATCTAGCAAAAAGTAATCTGAAAATTTACCTCATTTAACTCATTTGCACCTTTTTATAATACACTTAGTTCAAGTACTGAAGTTGCTTCTGTAATTTGCACCTTTTTATACTACACTAAGTTCAAGTACTGAAGTTGCATCACTTTTTGTCAAAATATTGTCTCCAATAAAAAGTATTCTTTATTATTCTTTATACACTTATGAATTCTATTGAAGTTACAAAAGAAATGGACCATCTGTCTGAGATTTTGCCAACACTACCAGCTGCTTTATGCCAGACAGTCCCAAGCCTGTGTAAAGTGTGAGGGGTCACCATTGAAATAAAAATGTAAAAAAAATCTGCTGTTACAAACATTGATTTGTTCTGCAAACAACTAATTAATGTTTTGAATAAAATTTAATGTCAAAGCACCTTTGATATTGTATTACCTTTCTATGGCAAACTTGTAAGTTGAATCTATTGAAAACAAAATGTGAGTAAGACAATCTTTAGACAATCTAATACTTTTAATATTGTCACTTTTATGAAATGAGTATTATGTACAATAGTATTATTTCCCGAAAAATATATATTTTGAAAAGTGTCTAAAAAATTTTGGACACAATCATCGTCCATCCACCCGTGTAGAAAGAGAGAGAAAAAAACATTAAAGATTATCGGTAATTATTCAGTGATAAACTAAGTAATGTTGACCTTGTTTTCATGATCAATTTACACCCCCTCTAAGAGCTAAAAGAAGTGTGTCAGTATCTTGACATCTGAAGCGGAGATCAAAGCGGTATTTTTGCTCGAGATTGTCATGGCATTACGTCATGTTTTCGCGCCATGTGCATGTATCACTGTCTGATCGTACCACATCGGTTCTTAAAATTGCTGAGAAATAGAAATCAATAAAAAATTTCTTCTTTAATTTGTTATCAAAAGCGAATGTGCTATATCCCGTATAAAAGGTAAATGTCTCAAACGATAGTTACTATAGTGGATATCCTACCTCTGTGACCTATTTGCCCTCGAGGAATTTACATTATTGTTTGACAAGAAAAACTTTTAAATTGTTGGTCAAAAAATACATGTACAAAGATTCATTTAAAACTTATTAAAACCCGCAGTGACATCACATTGCTTTATTTTAAAATCGCATTTCTACTTACGTTCACGAGGTCGCGTAACCTATTCTGCCGCACTAACAGAAATCTGTTTGCCAAAAATCGTCTTACTCCATGTATTGTAATCGCAGCCGCTTTTTCATTATTTAAGATTTTTTTATTCTGTTTTTTGTACTTTATGGTCAAAAGTCTGAATTTTAAGCCCATAGTATTCATCATTTATTTACTTTTAGAAAGAAATAAGTAACTAAGATCGCGCTGTTCGAATTTTTACAAATGATTATATGAAAATTCGACCGTTTTTATAGAATTTTGCCTACATTTCTGTCGATATCTTATTAAAATCATTATAGAAATCAAAAAGTATTATTTCTCAAGGGGTGTTGAAAACTTGAAGCGAAAATTAAATAATGAATGCACTACGCACGGTTTTTGTGTACGTGTCGATGTAAATTAGATGTTACGATACTAAGGTCACACGTGCTTGTGGAATGGAAAATTACCGGCATGACGTTTTGATATCTTTACGATTCGCGGGTAAATTCCAGTCAATCCGGGTAGCGACTGAACCATCTCAAAGTTTGTTGACGTTTTGTAAATGTAATTTCTGAATTTTGGTAAAGTAAGGACATAAAAAAACCACTCGCCCGATCGTCCGAGTACACAGCGAGGTCAACTCGTCCTTAACTCGCCAATGCGAGCAGGCGAGTGGAATTTTACACCCTGTTAATGCCGATAAATGTGCGGCAAAACACGATATTTTGCACGCGTTAAACTCCCTTCCTGTGAAATTACGTCCAGGTGAATACACTAATTTTATTTTCTTTGGGGCTGTAAACAGCCGACCGGCGGAAAAAATAAAATAAAACTCGGGAAAATGAATTTTAATTTTATTCCACTTTTGCAATATTTAGGACCGGCGCTCCCGTAAAACGAAAAATAAAAAAACTCTGGCCTTACTGTCATTTTACTGTCATTATGTTACTTGTTGACAACGTTAGAGTAGGGGGAAGGAAGTATACTACAAAACATAATTATAAACACAAGATAGAAGAACTTGTCCTTTTAAGGTATGAAATTAGGGGATGGGGTACAGCATAAATAAAACCTTAGGTGCCCAACTTCACAAGCTAAATAACATTCCTACAAAGTTCTATGACTTTATGTAGACCACAATTTGAGATACCTGCAACACCCTTTTTGGATATTTTTGACTAAATTAAGGCCATAACTCTTGCTGAGTGAAATCCCAAATGAATACTGACCTCCCACACCCAACCAGGTGCAAAATTACACACACTCAATATTACTCAAATGTTTGGTATCTTGAGAACTGTAAGAGCTATAGCTTTGAAACTCTGTACACTTGTTTATGGTCGTTAACAAGTACCAACTAGAAGATGCTTTTGTAAAAAAGGGTATATCTCCCCCAGTGCATAGTCGTATAGGCAAGAAGTCAATAGGGGACAGGAGTGAAAGTCAAAGAGACACTGATGGTTGGCTGCAATAGGGATCATCTACTTGGTATGTCCAATTATACCACTAAGTTTTAACATTTTGAGCCCAGTGGTTCTCAAGTTATGAATTGGAAACAGTTTTCCATGTTCAAGCCCCTGTGACCTTGACCTTTGATTGAGTGACCCCAAAATCAGTAGTGAGTGGTCATCTATTCTGCATGTCCAATCATCCTAATAAGTTTCAACATTCTGGGTCAAGTGGTTCTCAAGTTATTGACTGTATAGAGTTTTCTTCGTTCAGCCCTCTTTGGCCTTGACCTTTGATGGAGTGACCCCAAAGACACTAGGGGTCATCTACTCTGTAAGTCCTGTCACCCTATGAAGTTTGAAGGTTCTAGGTCAAATAGTTCTCAAGCTATTGACCAGAAATAAATTTCCATGTTCTGTCTGCTGTGACCCTGACCTTTATCAAAGTGACCCCAAAATCAATAGGGGTCATCTACTCTCCATGTCCAATCATCCTATGAAGTTTCAACATTCTGGGTCAAGTGGTTCTCATGTTATTGATCGGAAATGGTTTTCCATGTTCAGCCCCCTGTAACCTTGACCTTTAACAGAGAGACCCCAAAAACAATAGGGGTCATCTACTCTGCACGACCAATCATCCTATGAAGTTTCAAGATTCTGGGTCAAGTGGTTCTCAAGTTATCGATCGGAAATGGTTTTCCATGTTCAGGCCCCTGTGACCTTGACCTTTGATGGAGTGACCCCAAAAACAATAGCAGCCTCTACTCCATAAGCCCTACCATCCTATGAAGTCTGAAGGTTCTAGGTCAAATGGTTCTTCAGTTATTGACTGGAAATGAAGTGTGACGTATGGACGGACAGGGCAAAAATAATATGTCTCCCCCAGTGGGGCCATAACTCCTACATGACTGAATGAATCCAGATGCAAAACCCCAGGTGCACAACTACACATGCTGACCAACATTCCTGTAAAGTTTTGTGACTCCATGTCAAATACATTTGGAGCTAGGCACAACACAACATTCTCGGAAGGACGGACAGACGGACAAGGGCAAATTTATATACCCCCACAAAAGTGGGGGCATAAAAAGGTCAACTATTTATGGTCATCTTCACATGAAGGTCCTTAATCTGTGAAATTTTTATTCAAAAATGTTTGCAGAGTTGGACACACAAGATTCTTCTCTATATTCTATATAGCAAAACGACCAAAGGACCATAACTACAGAAAAAAAAGTCACAGAAAATTTGTTTTCCTTTATGGTCATCTGCACATCAAGCTCGTTCATCTGTGAGAGATTGAAGCAAATCAGGCCAATAGTGTGAAAGGAGTTGGACACACAAGATTTTTCTCTATCTTCTATATAACAAAACTATCAAAGGGCCATAACTGCAGTAACTAGAATGAGTCTGTAGGATACAGGGTGTGCCCCCCACTGGTACATTTGTCACAAATAAGGGGAATAATTCAAATGTTTGCAGTCTTAAGGTGGTATAGACTCAACAAACATTTTATATAAAGGATTCATTATTCCAGGCCATATACTTTTTGAGCTATGAGCATCACAAACAAAAAATCTACTATTTTGGCTATTTCAAGGCCTTAATTCTGTAATTAGCAATAAAATCTCAAGAAGAATGTGAAGTGTGCAAGGTCACATCATGATAAAGACTCATGCAAGGTTTCATGATTTTACATCAAATACTTTTTGAGCTAGAAATGTCAATGTGAGAAAATGTGCATTTTTAACTATTTCAGGGGTCATAACTTTGGAAATAAGAGGTGGAGCCACAAGGAAAATAGAAAGTGTGCAATTATCATGATAAAGACTCATGCAAGTTTTCATCAATTCATGTCAAATACTTTTTGAGCTAGGTGCATCACAAAGTGAAAATGTGCATTTTTTACTAATTCAAGGGCCATAACTCTGGAAATAGGGGCAGAGCCATATGAAAAATAGGAGGTGTGCAAGTTCATATCATGATAAAGACTCATGCAAGGTTTCATCAATTTATATGAAATACTTTTTGAGCTAGGCACATCACAAGGTGACAATGTGCATTTTTGACTATTTCTGGGGCCAAAACTTTTTAAACAGAGGCAGAGCCAGACGAAAAATAGAAGGTGTGCAAGTTCATGTCATGATAAAGACTAATACAAGGTTTCATCAATTTATATCTGATACTTCTTCAGCTAGGTGCATCACAAGGTGAAAATGTGCATTTCTGACTATTTCAGGGGACATAACTCTGGAAATAGGGGGGTGGAGCCAGACAAAAAATAGAAGGTGTGCAAGTTCATACCATGATAAAGACTCAAGCAAGTTTTCATCAATTTATACCTAACACCTTTTGAGCTAGGTGCGTCAGAAACTTTTTTCGGACGAACGCACGCACAGATGTACAGCAGCAGCCGTATATGCCCCCCCACATAGAATCTGATGTGGGGTGGACACGCAACATTTTTCTGTATATCCTATTTAGAGAAACTATCAAAGAGCCATAACTGCAGTAAAAATAGTCATAAAAAAAATTCCTTCCTTTATGGTCATCTGCCATCAAACTTGTTCATCTGTGAAAGTTTGAAGTGAATCAGGCGAATAGTGTGGGAGGAGTTGGGAACAAGATTTCAGGACGTATAGAAGGACGGTACGTATGGATGTACGCACAGCAGCAATGCTTTATGCCTCCCACATTAATGTAGGGGCACAATAAAGCTATTTATTACTTAACCTTTAGCCTGCTAAATTTCTAAAATGGACTGGTCCGTCATTAAATTTGGGCAATACCATTTATTATTCCAAGGAGTGTTCACAGAAAATCTACTGACTGAAAAAATAGCAATCAGAACAGACCAAGATCAGGCTGCACTGGTCGCAAAGGCAGAATTACTTGCCGCCAGCAGGCTTAAGGTTAAATTAGTTGTAAAGGTCCACTTCTTTTATCACATTTTGTACTAGTTTTGAAAGTTTATATAGTTTTATAAAAAGCAGGGGTGCAGCAGAGTGATACCATTTGAACAACTCTTTAAGTGGACCATGTTTCATCAACTTCCATCAAATGATTTCAGAGATTTAAGAAAATGAAGACATTAGTGAACAAATAGGTGGAAAGACCAGAAGTGATCACAAACAATAACATGTCACACTGGTAAGCTAACAAGAGCTGTCTTGTCCATTTATTCTTGAGTTATCTAACCATCTAAGCTAAATTTAAAACCACTGATTTCCAGCAGGTACCTGACAAAATCTCCAAATACTGTCTCAATAGCAGTGTATCTGCCAACGTCTAAAAAGTACCTTGCAGCATGATGTTGTACTACATTTATACATAAGAACATGTCTGTTCCCACATACAACCACAGATGAGCAAGTAATAACTGGACACACTAACATATCAAAAATTTTAGAAAAAGCTTCATTCGCTAACTGTCCCATGGAGTTGGCTTTAGCTGCAATTAAACTAAGACCTCTATGAGCAGATTGTGCTACACTTTTCACAGTAAGTGCATAGCGTGTTCAAAATGCAATGGACCCAAATATTTGTAACTGTATGTGTAACGTAATACATCATTGCCAATTCAAAAATTATGTTCTAATAGTTGAACAGACAGATACCAAAAATGCTTAATACTGGACTTTGCATGATTCACATTCATGAAATTTTAGAGTATAAGTTATTGAAAACGTCTAACATACTTTAAAGATCCAGTTCAGATGCAGCTATGAGGGATATATCATCAGCATAGAGGGGAACAGAAACATTCTCACCATGAAAATTAATCCATTTACCAAGTACAGATAATTTCAGGTCAAGCCCAATAACGTAAAGGTTAAAAGGACTGGCAACAACAGAATCTTCAATACTCTAAAATCAGTATTATCAACCAGGCAACCCTTTTAAGCCTGTGAGGACTGAGTTTTCTTTAAACACCTCTAATGTGCACCTTTCACTAAAATAGTTTAGTTTTAGACACTAACTTCACATGTAGAAAATCTTCATCAAATAAATTTAACTTGACATAACTTACAAACTGACTGTGTTTGTACAGTGATATTCACAACTAAATGTAAAGTAAAACTCATTCGTTAAAAAAACTTCCAGCTTCTTTTTAAGTGATAGCACACATTGATACTGTGTTAAGCTATACATGTACCAGGTATTAAGAGTTCACTATTTCAAACTAACACATAGCACTGTTTACAGACTCAAACATGTTAAATTTATGTTTACATAGATACTAAGAAGTTATTGTTCATGTTTTCAAATACGAATTTTGGTCTAATATATCTTTAAAGTCTATGTACTTACCAAACAAAATTATTTGTTGGAGAGCAATGCTTTGCATTCTTCCGAATTCTTTTGACTAAGGAAATATGACAGGCCTTCTATATATGTTAATTTGCTAACTTTTGACTTGAAACTTCTGTCAAATCTTGTTGCTTTCTCATATTTGTCTACTGTATGTCTGAAAAAGAAACAATTAAAGTCATTATGCTCATTAATGAAATCAAATTTTGGGAGTGTTTGTGTAAAATTGAACAATTTACTTCAAGTATTCAGTCATGGGTAACATCCACTGATGTCCAATGGATTCAGTGTTGTTATATTTTACATTTTATTGGTCCTTGGGATCATGGAGTCCATTCAACATATGTGTAATACGGTTCTGCTTAAGCCGGTGCTAGGGGGCATGAGAGGTGTTGCACATTTCATTACCTCTCATGAACAGACTCAATCAAACTGAGTCTGCTATTATTCTTTTTTTTGTTGCATTCTATCATTCCAAGAAATCTTTTTACAGATTTTATTATGTACATTTTGGGTCCCGAATTATTTTGCCAACATACTGCAGAATGTATTATTTTTGCATCCCCTTTATTTTATGATTAGACAACTGACCTTTGTTCTTGTTAAGCTGGTTATTCTTTCAGAGAAAATTCTGAGTAATATTCACAAGTGTTTTGAATTAATGTGTTACTCTGTTTGCAATTACTGGTAAAAATAAAATATTCTCGAAAAATACCAAATCTACAACAGTTTATTGCTGGTTTGAGTTTTGGCTGGTATTTCCACAAGTTACTAAATAAATGGTAATATACACTGCATTTGTCCACAAATGACTTAAAAATAAGCTATTTCCTATCACATGCAGACCAACTGTGACTTGGGAAATGTATCTCTTTTCTTAGCTTCTATGTATACTTATAATATATCAGGAAATTAAGGCAAATTCTACAGCAGGAACTGATACTGTTGTTACAATGCTCAAATATAATTTATGCCTTTCAGACCTTAACCCTTACTATGCTGGGCATGATTGCCTTTGCGACTGGTGTAGATCATGATCAGCCTGCACATCCGTGCAGTCTGGATCATGATCTGCACTGTTTGCCATTCAGTCAGTATCTTTTCTGTAAACACCTTTTTTAACAGTTAATGGTACTGTCCAAATTGGAAAATAGAAGAAGTTCATTATAGAGATTTAGCAGGGTAACGGTTAATAAATGATTTCTGATTCATGCAAGTGCCCATTATCCGATACATTATTTGTGTTTCTTTGAAAATTTGAAAGACTGAAAAAAAAAGGTAGCTAAAATATTACAAAAAAAAAACAACAAACTTACTTAAATGCTGCTTTTGGACGTTTCATCTGCATACACATTTTAAATGGGGACTGGTAGAAATCTACGTCAGTTTCAAAATCTATAAATGCTTCCCCTTCAGCTGTAAAAACTACTCCAGCTCTACCCATCTCTGATGCCAGCCGCATTCCTCCTTCTATCACCAAGGCTCCACTGTATTTACAAAAAGGAAAATGTATTAGATTTTTATTTTATTTTGGGTTTAACCATTGAAGGGAAATTTATAAAATGTGACATGATATATGACAAAAAGGTGACATGCAAAGTGCAAGAATCCAAACTTTATCAAGAACGATTTTTAAATTATCTCCCTTTATATACTTTACTGCTGAAGGACATGTAATTAATCCTGATTTAATGATAGATGTCAATGGAAAGAAGTGCAGGAATCATATATCTGTCAAGAACAACTTCTAAATTACCTCCCCTATTATACTAGAATTTTTTGCAAAGTTAAATGTTATACCAATAGATGTTAATGACTAGATATGCAAAAACTTCTTTAACTACTGACTTGAAACTCTCTTCCAGTGTAAAACTCAAAGGCATGTCTATCAGACTACTCTTGTTTTGTTATTTAAGAAATAATATATCTCATTTAGTGATCTGTCGCTGAATAAATCATTGTTTGGAGTTCAGATGCGAAGGAATTATATCACGATACCAAGGACTTTAAAGTTCATCCTCGATGGCATTCATTAAATACATGCCCGTTTTCAATTGGTTTCTTTTCCAGCGCGCCGCTATGCCGTTTGACGCTATGACGTAATAATTGTGATGTCAGAACAGTTTTCAGCCTTCTTTGCTTAATAGGAAAATGAATCGGATCATGTTAGAATCAGAAATAATTTTTTCACTTTAAAGTTACTGTTTTTAAAATATGACCCACAAATATGACGATCTGGCTTAACCCAATTACTTATGAATATCTGCTAGTCAAAACATGTCAAAATGACAAAGTAACAGACTTCTTTAAACAATAAAAAAACCCAGTAGTTATTACTTTTCATATCAAAGAAATTATATTAAAACTAAATTGAACTGAACTGTTCGACTAAGTTTTAGACACAAAATGATGCTGTCAATCTTTTTTTCATACCTTTTTAATATCTTACCTATTTCTTATAAGAGATTCAGAATTTCTATTCCAGAGACTAATGCTAACCATCCCTGTTAAGTCTATGGAAGCAACACCAAGAACTTGTAAGTCTACAACAAGACCGTTAGCTAGATGAAATCTTTCACTATGATCCTGCAGAAGGAAACTCATCTGAAAATGAAACATCAAAGTTTAGATTTAGTATATGTATAAATTATTTTCTAATTCTGATTATATTATAACTGCCATTTATTTCTCATACTCCTTAAAGTGATGGCCATTTGGAATGAGAGCTTCCTGGTTCTTGTGATCTTGCCTTTCCTGATTCCCTGACCAGCAATAATCTGTTTTCTTCAAAAGTAAATGACAACTTCCTAACCACAAACAGTAGTTGGGGACAAATGCCATTTTTTATAGTCTTTGAAAGCATCTTATATGCCAAGTAATCAAACTATGAATAAGTCTAAGCTATCTGCTATATCTCTGCATATAGCCAAATAATGACAATGGCACCCAACTTCAATTTCCTAACCAGTCACATACATTTTAAAGGTATTCAAACCATCTCAAATTCTGCATTTAAACCTGCATAGTCCATTTTCTTTTCATAATTTGTCTGCTTTTAAAAGCTACAAATGGTTAAAAGAATTATTTTTACATATAATTCCCCTGAAGCCAGGCAATCTGTTTCCTTCTTTAAAGGACATTATCTCATCATTTTTTAGTTAGTAGTTCAATGCCTTATTGACAACCTTTAAACCCAGAAATTTATCATTAACATACTTCACACTGAAAGGTACACTGGAAGATTAAATTCATCATTACTGACAAGACATTTCTTCTGAATATCTGAGCAGTACTAAATGTCCATTCAGAAAGAGTATAAGGGCTTTGATTGTAAAAATATACAGTTGCATCTTCTCTCCATGTATAGACATGTGTTTTACCTGTAATGCAGTAACAGGATCAGATGGAGCATTCCATACAGCGGACATAAGACCACCCGAGCCTCGGAAAAACTCCACAGATGGCAAGGCAACATCAAGGATCTTAAGTCCTAGCCCCGCAGTGGCCTCCTCATCTCCAGCATCTGGGTCTGGCTCCTCGCCTAGCAAGGACTCCAACCCAGAAGCATAAATACCAAACTGAAATATGATGGAAATTACATAAAATGTACTGGTATAAAACAACAGGATTAAATAATTTCCTATTTAATCTATACATTCATTAAGAAGGCTTTTCCTAGAATTCTCTATAAACATAAGGCAAAACCATTAATATATAACATCATTTTAAAGAACTGCAAAGGTGGTACATGTAATAGCTAATTTTTAATTTTTTTAAAATATCTTGATTAGTTTAGAATTTATTAATAACAAGAGCTCGTAGAACACGAAATGCCCCACCACCCCTAAATGCATTCAGCAATTGCACAAGGAACAGAAATTACTTAGTCATTGTATACAAAAGTTCTACTGTTCTGGGTAAATGTGACCTTGACCTTTGACCTATTGACCTTAAAATAAATAGAGGTCATCTGCTGGTCATGATCAACCTCTCTATTAAGTTTCATGATCCTAGGCCCAAGCGTTCTTGAGTTATCATCCAGAAACCGTTTAACTGTTCTGGGTCACTGTGACCAGACCTTAGACCTACTGACCTCAACATCAATAGGGGTCATCTGCTGACCATGATCAACCTTCCTATCAAGTTTCATGATCCTAGGTCTAAGCATTCTCAAGTTATCGTCCGGAAACCATATAACTGTTCTAGGTCACTGTGACCTTGACCTTTGACCTGACCTTGAAATCAATAGTCATCTGCTGGTCATGATCAACCTCCCCATCAATTTTCATGATCCTAGGCCCAAGCGTTCTTGAGTTATCATTCAGACACTGTTTAACTGTTCCGTGTCACTGTGACCTTGACGTTTGACCTATTGATCTCAAAATCAATAGAGGTCATCAGCTGGTCATGACCAACCTTCCTGTCAATTTTCATGATCCTAGGCTTAAGTGTTCTTGAGTTATCATCAGGAAACCATTTAACTGTTCTAGGTCACTGTGACCTTGACCTTTGACCTACTGATCTCAAAATCAATAGGGGTCATCTGCTGGTTATGACAAATTTCCCTATCAACTTTCATGATCCTAGGCCCAAGCACTCTTGAGTTATCATCCGGAAACAGATTGGTCTACATACCGACCGACCAACATCTGCAAAACAATATACCCCTCCTTCTTCAAAGAAAAAAAAATTTATATATAAAAAAATCGTGTTCATCAGTGTCACTTATCCAACTGTTACAACTACAGCTAACTGATAGTAGGGTATAAAACATGAAAGCAAGTGTTCACAGAACTTACATAAGGGATCTGGTACAAGGAATATTTAAACTCACACTAAGTATTTTCTGTACAGCATCATTGTTAACAATGTTGATATCCATGGCACTCTTCTTCAGTACCTTGGACCTTGCCATCTCCATATATAAACCATAAGTTGCATTGGCATCCTGGGTTTCTGAAAATTTCAAAAGAAAAGAACTATTTTTAATCTTCCTGTAACCAAATCACATACACCCCTATGATTGCCAGTCTTATGTAACTGACTATGTAATACATTAGTGGAAGTGTTCTAAGAGATATTTACTGTTGAATATTTATACTCTGTAAAAACATTAAAAACTATGGAACTGGAAGAAAACTTTGTAGAAATACTGTAAAACCATTAATATTTGTGAGGAACTTATTTTCATGGATTCTGAGCTGAATCAACTCATGAAATTTGAATCCCAATGAACAAGTACAATTCATTTTATGTTCCAAAGTTGAAGCCCATGAATTCCTATCCCCTAAAATAGCCATTCTGACCAAATCTAAAACATTTGTGCCCATGATATTGAATAACTAGAAGATGCTTTTGTAAACAAGCGATCACAGAGTGATCTTGGCGCCCACCATTGAGCCATTTTTGACTGTTCCAATTTCAAGACTAGCCCAAGATCAAAATCAAAGCCAAATTTCATTTCGGTACACAACACTGTGCATGTGGTCCATGCATGTGGTCCAAATTTGAAAGCTGTAGCTTGAGAAATGTGGAAGTAGGTCACAAGATCAATTTCAAGGTCAAAGTTCACTTCAGTACACAAAACTATGCATGTGCTTCAAATCTGGAGGCTGCAGCTTGAGAAATATGAAAGTAGGTACCAGGTGAAAATCAATGTCAAATTTCAACTCAGAACACAAAAATATGCATGTGGTCCAAATTTGAAGCCTGTAGTTTGAGAAATGTGAAAGTAGTTCACTAGGTCATTCTCCAGATCAAAGTTCATTTCGGTACATAAAACTATGCATGTGGTCCAAATTTGAAAACTGTAGCTTGAGAAATGTGAAAGTAGGTCACAAGGTCAAAATCAAGGTGAAATTTCATTTTGGAACACGAAACTATGCATGTGGTCCAAATTTGAAGCCTGTACCTTCAAAAAATGTGAAAGTAGGTCATTAGGTCAATGTCAAGGTCAAAGTTTTTTCTGGTGCACAAAACTATGCATGTGGTCCAAATTTGAAGGTTGTAGCTTGAGAAATGTGAAATAGGTCACTAGGTCAAAATCAAGGTCAAATTTCATTTCGAAACACAAAACTACCCATGTGGTCCAAATTTGAAACCTGTACCTTCAAAAAGGTGAAAGTAGGTCACTAGGTCAATGTCAAGGTCAAAGGTTTTTCGGTACACAAAACTATGCATGTTGTCCAAATTTGAAGGCTGTAGCTTGAGAAATGTGAAAGTAGGTCACTAGGTCAAAATCAATGTCAAATTTCATTTCGAAACAGGGAACTATGCATATGTTCCAAATTTGACGCCTGTACCTTCAAAAAAGTGAAAGAGGTCACTAGGTCAATGTCAAGGTCGAAGTTTTTTCCGGTGCACAAAACTATGCATGTGGTCCAAATTTGAAGTCTGTAGCTACAGAAATGTGAAAGTAGGTCACTAGGTCAAAATCAAGGTCAACTCATGTCAAGGTTCATCTTGCCACTCAAAAATACATGTGGTCCAAATTTGAATGTTGTAGTTATTGACAAAAAGATTTTAAAAGAACCACTAGATGATGCTACATTACAAATATCAAAGCCCTAGGCTTTGTGGTTTGGACAAGAAGATTTTCAAAGTTTTTCCCGATATAAGTCTATGTAAACCATATGACCCCCAGGGCGGGGCCATATTTGACCCTAGGGGGATAATTGGAACAATCTAAGTTGAAGACCACTAGATGGCCCTGTGGTTTTGGACATGAGGTTTTTCAAAGTTTTTCCCTATATAAGTCTATATAAACCATGTGACCCCCGGGGCGGGGCCATATTTGACCCCAGGGAAATAATTTGAATCATCTTGGTAGAGAACCACTAGATGATGCTTCATACCAAATATCAAAGCCCTAGGCTCTCTGGTTTTGGATAAGATTTCCAAATTTTTTCCCTATATAAATCTATGTAAATTATAGAAATAAACAAAGGGCCATAACTCCCTCATAAATTGTTGAACATGTCTGATTTTCAGGGGGACACAACTAGGGTACCAATACATCATTCTGATAAAGTTTGGTCAAAATCCCCCCAGTAGTTTCTGAGGAGATGCAATAACGAGAAATAGTTAACGGACAGACGGAATGACGGATGGATGGACCACGGACGCAGTGATGATAGTGGGCTAAAAAGCGCATGTCTCCCCCATTGCATAGTCGTATATGCAAGAAGTCAATAGGGGAGAAGAGCGAAAGTCAAAGAGACACTGATGGTTGGCTGCAATAGGGATCACCTATTTGGCATGTCCAATCATCCCACTAAGTTTCAACATTCTGGGCCTAGTGGTTCTCAAGTTATGAATTGGATACGGTTTTCCATGTTCGGGCTGCTGTGACCTTGACCCTTGATCAAGTGACCCCAAAATCTCTGCATGTCCAATTACCCTATTAAGTTTCAACATTCTGGGTCAAGTGGTTCTCAAGTTATTGATTGGAAAGAGTTTTCTATGTTCAGACCCCTGTGACCTTGACCTTTGAAGAAGTGACCCCCAAAAACAATAGGGGTCACCTACTCTGTTATTCCTATCTCCCTATGAAGTTTTAAAGTTCTAGGTCAAATGGTTCTGAAGTTATAAACTGGAAATGGATTTCCATTTTCTGTCCACTGCGACCTTGACCTTTAACTGAGTGACCCCAAAATCAATAGGGGTCATCTCCTCTAAATGACCAATCATTCTAAAGTTTCAACATTCTGGGTCAAGTGGTTCTCAAGTTATTGATCGGAAATGGTTTTTTTCATGTTCAGGCCCCAGTGACCTTGACCTTTAACAGAGTGGCCTCAAAATCAATAGGGGTCATCTACTCTGCATGACCAATCATCCTATGAAGTTACAACATTCTGGGTCAAGTTGTTCTCAAGTTACTGACCGGAAATGGTTTTCCATGTTCAGACCCCTGTGACCTTGAACTTTAACTGAGTGATCCCAAAATCAATAGAGGTCATCTACTCTGCATGTCCAGTCATCCTATGAAGTTTCAACATTCTTGGTCAAGTGGTTCTCAAGTTATTGATCGGAAATGTTTTTTCATGTTCAGACCCCTGTGACCTTGACCTTTAATAGAGTGACCCCAAAATCAATAAGGGTCATCTACTCTGCATGACCAATCATCCTTTGAAGTTTCAACATTCTGGGTCAGGTGGTTCTCAAGTTACTGACCGGAAATGGTTTTCCTTGTTCGGGCCCCCGTGACCTTGACCTTTAACGCAGTGAACCCAAAATCAATAGGGATAATCTACTCTGCATGTCCAATCATCTTATGAAGTTTAAACATTCCGGGTCAAGTGGTTCTCAAATTATTGATCAGAAATGGTTTTCCATGTTCAGGCCCCTGTGACCTTGACCTTTGACGGAGTGACCCCAAAAACAATAGGGGTCGTCCACTCCATAAGTCCTGCCACCCTAAAAAGTTTGAAGGTTCTAGGTCAAATTTTTCTCCAGTTATTGATCGGAAATGAAGTGTGACGTACGGACGGATGGACAGGGCAAAAACAATGTCTCCCCCACAGGGGGGGAGGGAGACATAATTTCACAGTATTCTGGTATTTCTTTCAAGAAATATATTCATGGTTCATACCTACTATTTTACAGAACAAAAAGAAACTGTATTTTTAAGCTTAATCTGGTATAATTTTGGATTTACAGTTACATGTGAAGTTGCCAAAAATACCAAATCCGTAATTAAAAACTCTAATTATAGTAATGAAAAGTGTGCAACACATCCATGCCATCAATGCAAGAAATAATATTCTTTTTTTTCAACTAAGCATGCCAATAAAATGTGAGCAATATTGTTGCTACAATAATTAAAATCATTTTAAATTTCCACCCACTAATCCACCTCTACTAGTATATCCACATGTATATCTCTTTAAGGTTTTTTTTAATAATTGTCTGAAAATTATTCTGTATTAGCCTCTATTTGTTTGACAGCTTTTTGGATCAAGCCAATACAGTAAAATCTGCTTCAGCTGTCACCTCTATTAAGCAACCTGTCTTAAGCAGCCAGTGTATCATTTCCCAAAATGGTCATTCATTCTATAAATGACCTGCGTTAAGCAGCCACTTTTTCCAACTCCCTTGGCTGGCTGCTTAAGACAGATTTTACTGTATTAATAAATATACATTTCTTCCGAAGTTACCTGCTAATAAGCTGCTAAAGGCACTTGACTTTCCTTTCTGGGCCCAGATATTGTAGTTATTTATAGCTGTATCCTTCAAGATTTCCCTGGTTGTGTTCCTGAAAACAGGATCAGTCTGTTACATAAAAAATTCTTTATAACAGTTCTCTCGCATTTTTTCTTGAACGTGAAAAGTGTTGAAAATACATGGGAAAGTACCTCATTTCTTTAGATATCAGAAATGAAGAAATTGTTAGTTATATACATTTTGTGTAATACAGATATGTGAATGCCAAGCTGATGAATCATTAAACAATTTTGTTCTTGAAAAAGTAATCAGGAAATACATTAATACACTAGTCAACAGTGTAACATCATATATCTTTATCCATCCCAGTTTTGTTCCTTTCCATTTCTTTCAACTGACTAATACAATAGCTGCCACTAACTTATTTTCCAAGCAAGGATTTTCTAATGAGGGTCAAAAGTTAGGTAAAATGTAACCTTTATGCCAATGGCATTTAATCACAATGTTCTGCAGGCAGTTCGAAAAAATCTCCATTTCTATTCTGCTCTTACTGTAACCATGATTATACTTATAAAATTACCGCAAGAACTCACCTGAGCTCAGGACTATATTTGGCAATATCGACAATTTTTCTGAGTATAAATGTAGATAACTCAAAATTAATCTGGTCTCCTTGTGCTGCCAACATCAGATTACGAACAATTGAAGTTGAAGGTCGGAGGCTAAGCAACAATTCCACTGAAGCAGCTCTGACAGAAGTATCGTAGGTTCTTTCCGTTTGATGATAAATCTTCAGTAAAGACTTTATATCCTAAATAAAATCAATATATAAAATAAAGTTCATATAAGAACGTGCTGTCTTGCTTAATTCTGATCTTCGAAATGTGAAGAGATTTTAAAGATGCAACACGGTGGCTATCCAACATGACTATTTCTTGGACAACCATGCCATGCCTGTTACTATTTTTAGGACTGATTTAGGTTTTTTTATTAAGAAATCTAATAAACATGCACTTTTCAAGATGTGTCCACATCTATTACAGTTATGTGCAAAAACTTTCTGAAACAATATTAAGTAAAACAAGATATTACATAATAACAGGGTTAATAAAGTTTGAAACAGAATTCAATGTAAACACAATTTTTCAAGTAGATGTTATGAAAGCAACATCAGTCCTGTCTGTGATTTTGGGAACATGACTTTAAACATCTTCTACACATTTCAAAGAAAAAAGAAATAATAACACCATGAATAAATTCTTACAAAGATTTTATCTGTGTAAAATTATGCCAAACAAAACAAGAGCTGTCGGAGGACAGCAACGCTCGACTATTCAACAGCCTTGTCGATTAAATGAATACGAAAGTCGAAAAAGGGGCATAATTTAGTAAAAAAGCAAAATAGGGTTATGGAACCTGCTTAGTGCTTATCAGCTAATGACAGTGGACAAGTGTGTGAAGTTTCAATCCATTCCCATAAGTGGGTACTGAGATATCAGCTTACATATAAGAATTTAACCCAAAACTCCTAAGTTGAAAAAGGGGCATAATCTTGTAAAATGCGAAGTTGAGTTATTGACCCTTTGCACTGCATGTCATATCATGACAGTGAACAAGTGTGTGAAGTTTCAATCCTTTCCTATTAGTGGATACTGAGATACCAGCTTACATACAAAAACTTAACCAAAAATTTCTATGTTGAAAAAGGGGCATAATTTTGTAAAAAAGCAAAATAAAGTTATGGAACCTGCTTTGTGCATGTCAGATCATGACAGTGAACAAGTGTGTGAAGTTTCAATCCATTCCAATTAGTGAATACTGAGATACCAGCTTACATACAAAACCTTAACCAAAAAGTTCTAAGTCGAAAAAGGGGCATAATTTTGTAAAAAAAGCAAAATAGAGTTATGGAACCTGTGCAATGTAAGTCAATTTATCACAGTAAATAAGTGTGTGAAGTTTCAATCCATTCCCACCAGTGGTAACTGAGACACCAGCTTACATACAAAACCTTAACCAAAAATTTCTAAGGCAAAAAAGGGGCATAATTTTGTAAAAAAGCAAAATAGAGTTATCGAACCTGTGCAATGTAAGTCAGTTTATCACAGTAAATAAGTGTGTGAAGTTTCAATCCATTCCCACAAGTGGTTGCTGAGATACCAGCTTACATACAAAAACTTAACCAAATCGGGACGCGGACGCGTGGGCGAGTCCAATAGCTCTACTATTCTATGAACAGTCAAGCTAATAAAAAAAATGATAACAATAAACAATATCTCTCAAAACATACATAATATGTATTATCAAAATAGAAGTTTAAACACTCACCTTTTCCTCAATGTACTGGGAAGAAATTCTCCTCAAAGCTTGAACTGCTGTAAAACCTAGCATTGAACTGCTGTCCTTGTTTGAAATAGTTTCGAATATTTTCTCTTTAAAGTCAGGCAGACCCGAGTTGCCCATTGAACGTACATACAACAAATGACACTTCTCTTCTGGACATTGAGTGAAGAAATCCAAGATAGATTTCTTATAATCTTTAATAATCTGAAAATAGACAGGGTGTATCTCTTCAAAAAGTAAATATTTAAAGCCTGTTCAAAATCTTGTGTACTGTAAAAGTGATTTTCTGCAAACAATATAATGTTAAGTGTCTGAGACGCTTTTAAAGTGAGGAACAAAATAAACAATCTACTGTGAAATCATTAATATTTATGGGGGACTAATTTTTGTGGATTTTGTTCTTGTGTAAGTCAAAATAAAATTCCAACAAACAAGCAAAGTTCCTGTTTTTTTGTATCTGAAGAAGTGAAAACCCATCAATTCAAGTCCCAAAGTAATAGCCATTTTAGACAAAAGCACAACAGTTTCATACCCATGAATATTCAGTCATTTTTTATTTTTGTAGTCTGGATGATTATTGCATCCCTTTTATTCTGCCTCTTGAAAGGAAACAGCTACATTGGTGTTGTTAAGAATTTGCACTTTGTAGTTAGTTATTCTTTTGCAGATTAACTCAAGAGCGTAGGAGCTGGGGTGGCAGGGGGGGCACCCGCCACCCCAATATTTCGAGGAGCGGCGAAATGCCGAACTCGTAAATTTATGAAAAGGCTAGAAAATATAATTGAAAACAAGCAAATCTGATGAATTGGTATCCCCCACCGAAAGGGTCTGTGGTGAGGAATGGCAAAAAAATATATCCAGCAAAAAGTTAAGGATGTTAATAAGAAGCAAATAATTTCATTAGTCAAAATCAATTTAACAGAAAACAAATGTTTAATTAAAGAGTACATAATAAATGTATGATACTTTGATCCTGACTAAAGAATTTATTTTGAATGGGATATGCTTACTGTAATAAGCTTAGCTTTTAAAATTAAATGCAGTTAATTGAAATGCGAGGTGGGAGAATGGTACAACTTGCATGTTGATAATTATTCAAGGAAGTTTTGAAAAAAATCTAAAATAAGGCATGAAAAAAAAATTTTTTTTTTTTAGAGGGGGGTATGGAGGGGCAGGGGGTGTGACCAAGGCAAGTTTGTGACCAGGTGTGGGTGAAAAACTTCACATGTTAATAATAAATGTTCAGGGAAAAGAAATGAAAGAAATTTAATGAAATTCTGCCAAACGGTAAGTTTGTTATGTACAAATATGTGGATTTTTAGACAATTAAAGGGCAATAACTCTGAAGTTACAAAAGAAATCCCTACCCCTACCGAACTGTGTGCGCACAAACACATTATAGTGCTCTAAATTCTGTTTAAGTTTCATAGTTCTAGGTCAAATATATCAAAAGTTATGATGCAGAAATTGCCATATTTATAGTACCCTATATAGTTAACACTAGAAACTTCTAAGGGCCATAACTCCGGTGTTACTTGGGCAATCTGACTGAAACTTGATGGGCCCCATAACCTCATAGTGGTGAACATGTATATATGACGTTTGTTTGAAAAAGAATCTAAAATAAGGAATAATTTATTTATTTATGTTTTTTGGGGGGGGGGGGGGGGGGTCGGGTGTGATCAAGGTAAGGTGGTGACCAGGTGTGGGTACACAACTTCACATGTTTACAATAAATGTTCATGGAAAAGAATGAAAGAAAAATGAAATTCTACCAAATGATAAGTTTGTTATGTACAAATATGTGGATTTTTATACAATTAAAGGGCAATAACTCTTAATTTACAAAATAAATCTGAACGAAATTGTGTGTACACAACCACAATATGGTGATCTAAAGTCTGTTTAAGTTTCATAGTTCTAGGTCAAATATATCAAAAGTTATGGTGCAGATATTGCCATATTTATAGTACCCTATATAGTTAACACTAGAAACTTCTAAGGGCCATAACTCTGGTGTTACTAGGGCAATCTGACTGAAACTTGGCGGGCCGCAAAAACTCATAGTGGTGAACATGTGTATGAAGTAATATATAAATATTCCCAACCATTTCCTAGATATGGCTCCGGACGGACGGATGGAAGGACGGACGGACAACGCCAAAACTATATCCCTCCGACTTTCGTCAGGGGATAATAAATACAGCTGTCTTCCACTTATCATGAAGTGCATCAGCAACTGATATGTACACAGAATCTTGTCATATCGCTTAGATCTTGCTAGATCACCTTGGTGACAGGGTATTGTACAAAATCGATATTCCGCAATGACCTAGGTCGCTGTATTTTCACGCCCCGCAGACTCGGATTTTAGGCAATACATTAATTTAACTAATAAAAGTTAATCATATTTAATTGCTTACTGCCAAAATTGCAATTAATGTTGTGTCTAGAATTCTGCCGACAAAGGAAAGTATCTTGAGTAAAACACAAATGCAAATCGGGATCTTTATATGTCTTTACATAAAATATATTAAATTAAATATTTTTGACACTTAAACATATTGTTTGAAAATCAAAGGCACCAATAATAATGATAACTTCAACGCATAATATGTAGACAAATCCTCATAGATTTTACAGATCTAGTTAAATTTACAAGTATTACAGCTTCTACATAAAAATATAACAGACCAATCAGCCTAGCAATTTTGCATTTCCAAATCGATCATATGGTAAAAAGAACCCTGATTCCATTCATTCAACCCTCAATGGTTCAAAGAAAACAGTAAACTGCGTTTTACCTTTATAATGCCATTTAATGACTAAAATGCCAAAAGGATTGGATTACCCCTTTAAGTCAGGGTCTTGTGCTCGATCCCCTACTTAGGACATTACTGGTTTTACTCTGGCAAGACACTATCCTATCTAACATCGTACCGCCATTACAGTGTTTAAACATAGTAAACTGTAAATAGGGATGAAAACTCGAAAAAAAACCCGAGTATGTTCAACAGATACTGAGCAGTCCAAGAAGTTGCAAGATTGCACCAGCTATATGCAAAATTTTCCCGGGGCCAAAGGAGGGGGACCCCCCCACCCTCCGCCGCCCTAATGCTCAAATCGTCCCTACGCCCCTGTAACTGTTTAATGTTTATACAATGTACTTGTTTTAAATTCATTTGTTGCTTTCTTTGCAACAATTAGCAAAAATATCTCGAATATCACCCAATCTAAAGAGACAAACACACACACAAAAAAAGAAAATATTTTGCTAAAGTCCTGCACACACTAGATTCTCCAGAGTTCAACTGATCAAGTTTCAACTGTTCTATTTCTTAAGTCTCATACCTCAAACTGACATTGTTCTGGATCCTGACAGAAATTATATACCACAGCTCCAAGTGCTAGAGCCACAGCTTCTCTCACATCTGGACTAGGAAGCTGTTGCTTAAATAGTTTCTAGAAAGAGAAAGAAGATATTACAGTATACTGGTACATCCTGTTAATTCTAATCTTAGATATTCAGCTCTATGAAGAGTTTGCATTTTAGGGAATTTAAAGCATTACAAACAAACTTCTATCCAAGTTTCAAGTTAAGCTGTGAAATTCAGTTAGACTACTTTTAATTTTCTTCCTGCACACTGACAATAGTATCAGCAAGTCAAAGATATACTGAACCAATTAATAAATATGACGATGATAGTAATAATGATGATGATGACGTCAGATGATAATGATGATGGTGATGATGATGATGATATTAAGGGTCATTGTACAAAGTTACACTAGGTCTCCAAGAAAATTTAAGAGGGTCTCCAAAATCTGAATGTTAGGCAGTCCTGACACCATGAAACTGAATCCTAATGGAAGCTCTGCCTATAACAGAATTTCTTAAAACTTTGGATATTGAAGGACAAACATCATTTCAATACTGGTGACCTATGACTTTTATTGCATATCTTTGTTTCTCAGATGATTGTCCTTCAATACCCGAAGTTTGAAGAAATTCTATTATTGGGAAAAATTTTGCCCATGTCATATACAGAGATTCTAGCATACGCCTTTAAGAAGCCAGTCAGCTAACTTTCAAAGCAGAGCTTTTGTCTTAATCTCAACTTGTTTGAAGCACCAAAGCAGCCACCTGCCCTTAGCAGCCAGACTGTGTCACTCCATTGACAGGCTGCTTAATACAGGTTTGACTGTACATGACTTAAGCATATATCAGTAAATAATTTTCTGGAAGTACTTTGTCTAATGCATTACACTTGTGATCAAATAATCAAATAAAACCCCTGGATGGGATTAAACACTCAAACTTAAATCCTTATAGGTCAATAAATTTGTATTGAGAAATATACACAAGTTCCACAGTGGAGTTACATGATGACTTAAGTAATGGAATATTACTACACGAGAGAATAAGTGAATACTTACTTCTCCATGCAAAGCTTGTAATGTAATAAATAATACATTGTATTCATTTTTTACGAAGCATAACCAAAATTGAACAAGAGCTGTCTCCATAGCATGACACATGCCCCCGATGGCACTTTGAATGAATAGGTATGGCCGATGTTAAAGTTTAGGACCTTTGACCTACGGACCTGGGTCTTGCGCGTGACACGTCGTCTTACTGTGCCACACATTCATGCGTAGTTATTTTAAAATACATGCATGAATGACAAAGATATGGACCGGACATGCCCATCAATACGCTATCATGAAATATGACCTTTAACGTCTAAGTGTGACCTTGACCTTTGAGCTACAGACCTGGGTCTTGCGCGCGACACGTTGTCTTACTGTGGTACACATTCATGCCCAATAATTTTAATATCCATGCATGAATGACAAAGATATGGACCGGACACGCCCATCAATGCACTATCATGAAATATGACCTTTAACGTCTAAGTGTGACCTTGACCTTTGAGCTATGGACCTGGGTCTTGTGCGCGACATGTCGTCTTACTGTGGTACACATTCATGCCAAGTTATTTGAAAATCCATCCATGGATGACAAAGATATGGACCAGACACGCCCATCAATGCACTATCATGAAAAATGACCTTTAATGTCTAAGTGTGACCTTGACCTTTGAGCTACAGACCTGGGTCTTGCGCGCGACACGTCGTCTTACTGTGGTACACATTCATGCCCAATAATTTTAATATCCATGCATGAATGACAAAGATATGGACCGGACACGCCCATCAATGCACTATCATGAAATATGACCTTTAACGTCTAAGTGTGACCTTGACCTTTGAGCTATGGACCTGGGTCTTGTGCGCGACATGTCGTCTTACTGTGGTACACATTCATGCCAAGTTATTTGAAAATCCATCCATGGATGACAAAGATATGGACCAGACACGCCCATCAATGCACTATCATGAAAAATGACCTTTAATGTCTAAGTGTGACCTTGACCTTTGAGCTACGGACCTGGGTCTTGCACGCGACACATCGTCTTACTGTGGTACACATTCATGCCAAGTTATTTGAAAATCCATCCATGGATGACAAAGATATGGACCGGACACGAAAATTGCGGACAGACCGACAGACTGACAGACGGTTCAAAAACTATATGCCTCCCTTCGGGGGCATAAAAACAGGAACATAAGTAAACACTTTAATACAATATTAATAATGAATACAAAACTTACAGACCAACATCTAAAACATTTATGTCTTAGGTTCCATTGTATCTTAACATAAGTATGTTACAAGTTTTACACACTGATACTGTAGGACTAGACTATAACTCAGAATGTGACAAACTCATCACAATTTATAAACAAACAAAACATACTAGAAGATCTTTAACAAGGTATTCCCCAGGATGAGTTGTATATGCAGCACCCAGCAGGTATCTCAGGGGATACGCTAAATTCTTTGTCTCTTCAAAGTTCAGTAACTCCATCATGGCTTTCTGGGCAGACGGCGTCTGTGTTGCTGCACCAATATCCAACAACTGTGGTCTGATAATATACACATAAATGACTTAATTCATAAACTTACAGCACTACACATACACAAATCAAAAATCTAAAATGAAATGCAAATACTCATAAGCAAAGCAATCTGTATCATATACAACAATGTCGAAGTTTCAGATGTACTTCAAAATTTGGAGAAAATTTGTGTAAGCTGCCTGGTAGATACATGCTGTCATATTTTTGTCCCTTTTGGCTGGACATTTATCTCACCTGGTGACAATGACACTACATTTCATTTAATCAAATCTGATTATCTAAATAATACTGAATTTTATATCAATTTGCCGAAAAAGCCAGACGTATAAGGCATAATTTCTCACTGTTTATGGCTGGAAAAAATAACCCACTGAGTTTCTTTCTGAAATAATGCATGTGAACTAATATCTCACAATACAATTATTTCATACTTACACAGTATATGTGCTATCTGGACCAGTCATCGCTTCTGATATCTTTTCTTTCCCTGAAGTTCTAAAAGCTTTCAGGAGTTCTAAAAATGCTTTTCCTGACTCAGCAGTGCCTACTTTCTCACTAACCAAGCTGTCTTTCACTTTTGTAATCACATCTTGTGGCTGAAATAGACAGAGTTTATATAATTTTCATTAGAAGATTCACGACCTTCCAAGTGGCTTAGAAGATGAGGGGCTGGCACGAAATTAAGCTACATGTATTTGACATTCAAGTGTGACTTTGACCTTGAACTTACTGACCTGGGAGTTGTCTTGACAAGGTTAAAAACAACTGATACTAGTTTTATTACTTTAGTGGTAAACAAGATATAGAGCAGACACAATGGTCTTTATGGGGGGTGCTACTGTATTCTAAAAGTACTGACTGAGCAAATTTTACCTTCTGGCATGTATTACGTGTACAATGTTGAATTTCTGGAGCGCTTGGAAGTAACGTTTCCACCACTGGATAATTGGAGCCTGAAAATGGAAAATTTCTATCACTGCAGTGTGTTTTCTTGTTTAATTTTCATCATGACAATTTGTGATATAACTTTGAATGATACCAACCTATCAAGAATTTTAAGAACATTTTAAGGAAATTTCATCCATCAAATTTTATTCCTATTTTAGTGGCTGGTAGCAAGTTAAAAGCTGAAAGGAAACTAAATCTGACATAAGTGACCTTAAAGTTAAACATTGGCAATTCAGCAGTTAATAATCAGTTTGTTTAAATTCAAGTTTATTTAAAGTCGTCACAGATTTCTTGACCCCACCAGAAGAATATTCATTAGTTATTTTCGAAGATAGTACAGGATACAGAAGATAGCTTCCATTGTTTTTACATGCAAAGTGTAAAGCATACAACAAAGTCACATCCAAATACAACCTGACAGTAGTTCTTACTTAGAGGAGTAACTGTGGTATCAAACTCACAATCTCTTGTATCATAGTTCAGTGTCTTAACACTTGACTACTTTATTCAGTCTTAATAGTCAGTTGCTCATACATTTCACTTTAGTGAAGGATCTGACAAAGAAATAAACTGACTATGAAGTAACAGATTTATTTATATACAGTTGCAACTCGGTATCTTGAATTCTAAGGGATCAAGTGTTTTACCTCGAGATTACCAAAATTTGACTTATAATATTTTATGCATGTGTTTTTCAATAAGGAACTTGAAAATGTCTTCAAGACTGTCATAATTTTGAGATAAAGGAGTTTGAGATATTGAGTTCTGACTGTATTTAATTACTTTACCATCTTTAATGAATTGTGCTGCCGACTCGAAATCTTCAACAGGGAGTTTATCAGTATCAGCTGCTGGCTCTGTACTTAATAATGTCAACTTCTGTCTGAAAAGTTACAAAAAGTTTGTAATTGTCATCTCTCATACTTAATCATTCTTGAATAGAAATTCAAACTAGAGCTTGCTTTTCAGCAAAAACATGTCTTCCACTCCTCCAGACCTCTAGTACAGATAAAGCTGGTGAGGGAAGACATTACCTTAAACAGGTACTTTCACAATCAAGTTACACAGTTTATTCAGACTCTGTACTGAAAGCAGTAGATTACTCAAGTAAGAATTTTTAGGAAAAAACAACAGCCACAAGTAAATATTTATCAGAATGGTTGAAAATATTCATCTGAAGATGAATAAATTGACCATTTTTGCACTGTCTTGTAAACAGTACAACTTTTCATTTCACATCGCAATACTTGTTCCGGATGATCAATACACTTGGAACCTAAGGTCAATTCCGATTTGAAATACTGGTAAAGACTTTAATACCCCATCATGTATTTTATAATTCTTGGTGTACATGAATGTAACTTAGTAAAATCATGACATAATGTACAATTTGTTTGTTCACAGTAAGCAGTTAATTTTAAATACAACACAAAACATTTACTAGTATTATAAACACTTACACAGCTAACACCATAGCATTGAGTGTAGATTTAATATTAATTGATGCTACATGTCTGTTAGATCCCATCATGCTATGTACAACATTATTTTCCAGCTGATATGTCCATGTCCTACTGCTGCTTGAAGATACACCAAACACCTGTAAGATTCAGATCAAACACAATCTAATGTATCCTCTGAAATTACTGACTAAAGTTTGTAAAGAACAAAAGTTTGTGGATTTTGCAGTTTTTGTAGTCTACTAAATTTAATCCCAACAAAAAATGTAAAATCCCTTTTCTTCATCTTCTGATTAATTAATAACATGACCTACCTTGCAAAATATAATCTTAGGAGATTTTTACTACAATGTAATTGAGCTATTGATTTTTTTTCCATCAAAAGATTTATAAAATTTTAAATATACTTACTGCAGTATGATTAACTGAATGTGTATAGTCAACATTCAGCAACAGATGAGATGGCAAGAGATGCTAACTATACCCTTATTAAAATTAACTTTTCCTGGAACAGCTGAACCTGCCTTAGCGGCCACCTGTATTACACAACCAGATTGTGTTGCTAGCTGGCTGCTTAATACAAGGTTGACTACATAAATATATACTTACTACTGGTCTTTCTATAAAGAAATGGCACAAAATGCAAGGCACATTATGATTAGTTTTGCAGAGAAATCTGGGTAGAACCAACAACCTTATTAAGACAGACTTTTTTTAGACAGACCAATTCTTGCTCATATGGAAGAAATGGCTACAGGAAAGGTTTCAACAAACACATGTGATATCATATATATATTTACCTCATTTTCATTTTTATGCTGTCCTGCAATCTCCAGGTTTTCACACTCAAACTTCTGTTTCACAATTGTTGGGCCAGAAATCTCGTAGACAGTTTTACACTCTCCGGATACATCCAGCTAGAAGCCATGGAAAAACAGGCAAGTTAACATGTAATTATATATAACTAGCTTTGAACTTAAAATTCCCCATTTTCTATAAAATTCGAAAGGTTTACCATGAATATTCTGTACATCATGTTTAATTTTTACTAGTATTTTGTTTAAGCTAGAACTTCTGAGTCATTTAGACTCAAAAAAGATAGATATAGTGTTCAAAAGTGGAAGATATGGCGTTCATAAAAGAAAGCTACATGATCTGGCATCTAAAATATTTTTTTTACATGTTTTAAGTTAATAGATTTTACCAACATTTTTACAGTTTCTTACATGTAAAATATATATTTGATATACTTCATTGTGAAATGTCAGATGTATTTCACTCCAATAATTCCCCACAAAACATGTTGGATTTTTTCATTACTTTCTTAGTAACCTTTTACTCTCACCTCAGACCTCTCTCCAGGCTCGGACTGAACTTGGAACATGGAAATGAGACCTTTCTTGATGTTGGTACAGAATATGGAGTCATTTTCTATAACATACACTCTACCCACAGTTCCATCCATGTACTCAAAGTAAACAGGAAACTTCACCATGTCTAAAAGCTGCCCCTCCATTCCACCTCGATGAAGACTTGTGAGAGCAGCTTGACTGACCTGAAACAATACACCTCTTTGTTCATTCTTGTCTGTTATGAAAGCTTGAAAGCTTAAGATGCACTTTAGTTGTGAGATTAAATTAATGTCAAATATAAGGGTTCAGTAAGAAGTTTTATCACTGGTGTCACGTCACTGACATTTTTGACATCAGAAACTGATTTTTTTCACTAAGTAGTTACAAACATTAGTGCTGCAAAGCAAAGTTGACACTGTGAGGATGACACCAAATTTTTAACAGCAGACAACAGAAAAACATTAATTTCATGCAATGAGGCGTAACTGTCAATGCCTTAAGGCATGTAGGAGAAAATTTAATATATGTGCGTGAGAGCATGATTCGGACCTAAAATGTGTAAGCCTCATGCCCAACACTTGACAACGTCACAAGTATGATGAGGAACCAGAGCTTGACATTCTGTTGATGATTCTTTTTGTTTGTTTGCAGTGTATGTTTTAGCTTGCAGCAAAATGGAGTCGGTATACATTGCAATTCTATAAACTGTTAATAAACATGCACCTAAAATGAAACAATCCTAGAAAATAATATTTTACCCATGTAATTAGAAATGAAAAAGCATACAACTTGATACAGTTTTATAATGATACAACAATGAATGAATGCACCCTGGACACAGTGACATTTCTTCATGCTCAACCCTCGTAATTAGGTTTAAACCAAGCTTCGTTCTTTAAAAGCACTGATAAACCCACACCTGTAGTCTAACCATCTGCGATTCTTTATCCTCAAACATCGGGGTGAAATCAAACTCGAGTCGAACTCTCAGGCCAACATCCTGATATGCCCTTGTCTCCTTTTTAGGTGAATCATCATTAAACAACACCTTAGTTTCATAGGTGTACTTGTATGTCTTCCCAAGTTCATAGTGAACACATTCACCTGAAAAATTATTGTAGCTATATTAACATTTTCATTTTGTGACATTTGGTAATCAAACATCTGAAACAATATACACCATTATCCAGATAATTGTATAACCCAAACCTGCTCCCTAGCATTGGTCAGCATAATTATATAGACAGACAAATTCATTTCATTCCATTGTTTTCAAGCAATTTTAATCAGACAGTGGAGAATGAACCTGTAAGAAAAGGATGCTTTTACAACATGTGTAAGAGAGGCGGACCCAGGTCCCTTTGTTACAAACATGTTTTATAAATGTTCCCAATAATTTCCAGGTTAATCACTATGCTATCACTTTCCTAAATATTCTAAAATGTATGAATATTACTTATTAAAAGTAATTATACTATTTTGAAAATACCTTGACAACAGCCAAATTTTGCTAACAATTAGGAACATTTTCGGAAGTGCAAAAAATATCATTTACAAGTTTTAGTCCATTTTCATGTATTTTGGAACACTAGTAAATACATAATATTACATTGTACAATTTTGAAAATACTATTATGCGGCAATTTGCACTACATTAAAAATAAATCAAGTCCAGTGTAGTTTATCTGTTTTAATTTAATAAAGTTTCAATATTTTAACACAACAGAAATTTATCTGGTTCACCAGAAATGTGTTGGAACACCAAACACAAATTTAAACGCTTAAGTCCATGCGGAACACCACAAATAAAAATAGTGTAGTTAATCTTTATGAAGGAACACCTTCTACTTTGTCATCTAAGAGTAAAGTGCAAGAATATGCTATATTTTAAATTAAGAAACATCATGTTAAAATATATGAAGGATTCTCATTGGTTATGTGAAGTGACATCTGACATATTTACACATATGGCTTGAGTAATTACTTAGTTATCATGTAACACAATATTTGGCAGGTACTTAATGATTAAACAGAAGAACAGGAAAAACAACACAAAGCATTTTTACAAGTTGACAGCTTGGCTTCCTGGCTTAACAATCTTTTTGAGACTTTGAGAGTCACCTTAACATAATCTGACACTTAAGTAATTTCCTATAGTAAAAGAAAATGAAAATTTCCAATGACTGAAATAAACATAAGAATTTACAAAACTAATTATTAAATCAACTCTAACTTTAAAAGACAAACAGTTTGATACTAAACATGTCAGTATTCTATAAATATAAATATTATTTTAAATTTTATAAAAAATGCATTGTATAAAAAAAATGACAAATATTTGCTTCATAATAACTTCCCCCTGCTTCTTTTACTTTGGTCCCCAAAGTCAAATAAAATATTGAATATGAAATATAATTATGTATCAGTTCCAGTCACTAATCTTTTTTTCAAAATTCTATTAGTTCCAAAGTCACAACCCATAAGGGCCTGAAGGAGCTATGTAGAAAGGTCTAATGAATTCTTCTTTTGAGGTACATGCAACAGTGAAGTGGTCCTCTTGGTCACAGAGCTTGCATGTTATTCCAATGGAAGGACACTCATTCTGGGTGTGACTTATGTTACCAGTGCATCGTGTGCAGGCATACAGGAAGATGGAATTTCCTTTACTTTTATCTGTTTTATTTAATTTTATGATTTCATCTGCCAGGCTTTTTATTTCTCTTTCACAAGCCCAAACTATTTTCTCTAGTCCTTTAATTTTATCACACTGATTTTCTGCGATGGTTTCAAGGTGATTGTTTTGTATGTTTAACATGGCAACAACACGTTTTGAAGTATTGATGGTTTCTTCCAGCACTGAGCATTGATCCGTGATTTTAGAATGTTCAGTTAGTAAGGTGTCTTTACTTAGTTCCATTTCTTTCATCTGATCGCGTAATTTTGTGATGAGTTCAGACTGGATTTTAGACTTGTGAGTCAGATATTTGTTCTCATCCTCTAGAGACCTAATCATTTGGTTTTTGGATACATTTTCCTGTTGAATCGTCAACACAACTGATTTGACATCTTCTGCTTTAGCTGAGATATTCTCCAAATGGAATCTTGCTAATGAATTGAAACACTGTTTTTGTAGTTCTAAATCCTCCATTTGGTAGAAAGGAAGGTTTTCAGCATCCTTTCTGTTCAGGAATGCTGTCATTCTGGCAGTGTCCCTTAATTTCTTTTGTTTCTGAACAAGTGATGGTGACCTATAGTGCACACTGGTGTGATACAGTTGTTGTGATTGCTGAAGTATCCTGTAGTTCTGATTGATAGGAGATAAGTAGATCCAGTTTCCATGTTTATGAGTTCTTCTGGTAAATCCAAACATATTTCCTTGCAGTTTCATTTCAAGTTGACTTTAAAGTTCAGTAAAATATTTTCTTGTAGATGTGGGGAATAAGATGAGTAACTCACTTGGATTATGTCCTCAGAGGTACATGGAAAGTCAGATGAGCTAAAAAGTCATCTGGCCGGTTTCTCTCACCAAACTATTATGCGGCAATTTGCACTACATTAAAAATAAATCAAGTCCAGTGTAGTTTATCTGTTTTAATTTAATAAAGTTTCAATATTTTAACACAACAGAAATTTATCTGGTTCACCAGAAATGTGTTGGAACACCAAACACAAATTTAAACGCTTAAGTCCATGCGGAACACCACAAATAAAAATAGTGTAGTTAATCTTTATGAAGGAACACCTTCTACTTTGTCATCTAAGAGTAAAGTGCAAGAATATGCTATATTTTAAATTAAGAAACATCATGTTAAAATATATGAAGGATTCTCATTGGTTATGTGAAGTGACATCTGACATATTTACACATATGGCTTGAGTAATTACTTAGTTATCATGTAACACAATATTTGGCAGGTACTTAATGATTAAACAGAAGAACAGGAAAAACAACACAAAGCATTTTTACAAGTTGACAGCTTGGCTTCCTGGCTTAACAATCTTTTTGAGACTTTGAGAGTCACCTTAACATAATCTGACACTTAAGTAATTTCCTATAGTAAAAGAAAATGAAAATTTCCAATGACTGAAATAAACATAAGAATTTACAAAACTAATTATTAAATCAACTCTAACTTTAAAAGACAAACAGTTTGATACTAAACATGTCAGTATTCTATAAATATAAATATTATTTTAAATTTTATAAAAAATGCATTGTATAAAAAAAATGACAAATATTTGCTTCATAATAATACAATAAAAATGCTATACCAGTCAGTTCTATTAAAGTATTATTAAGTAAGGAAATTATTGAACTTTCAATCCAACATACATCTAATATCACAGTTTTTTTAACAGTTTATCTTGTAAATGTTATTGCAGCTTATACTTGGCATTTTCTCATGGACAAAGATGTTTTTATGACGGCTGAACAAAGTGTAGTCTTTTAAAAGATTTCTTTATTTTGTTGGTAAAACCACGTCGTGACCATAAAACAATCAAATTATAAAGACGTCTTCAGGATGTCTTTTGTTTGCTGGGTAACATAATTTAATGATTAAGTCCAAGTGGTGTTGGCTGCATGTGAGGTGGTTTATAACTACCCAACAGGACAGTGATGATGGGTATTTTCCAACACATCAATTTGTAACATAATAAAATCATGTTTACATGTTATACCATTAGGAATAATTACACCTTTCTGGAGAGATGTACCAAAAGGTTATAAACGCAAGCATTAGAATGTAGTGTTTCCTGCAGGCCTTTTTAACATGGCGCAGCGCCATGCCCCGTTTGAAGTGCCGCCAAGGTGCCCTTCAAGCTGCCCGTTTGCGCCATGTGCCCTTTTATTTTATCAGGCTTTTGTATTTATCTTGAAAAGTGCCCTTTCAAAACCAGCCTGGATAGCCAATGTCCGCGGGGCATGTTCCGTGTATTGTACCGTCAATTATCGGCTTTGATCAACAGGTCGACACGTGAGTGCATCAACTGTGAATGACCCTGATTAAGAACTGACAGGATTATGCAATCAATTACTGTTTTATGATTCTTTAATTGGAAACAGTAGATGAAAAATTGTTGTTTTTAGCACGTCGGCGGCGAAGCTACATTTAGCCTTTTTACGGAAGAGATGATTGAAAACGGTCAGTTAACACATGATTAAAGGATAATTATTTTAAAAGGTTGTAATCAATTAAAATGTAGATTGATTGTCGCACATTTTTGATGCGCTCATTAGGCCTTTAAAAATAAAATGTTGAATGTTTGCCCTTTGCCGATATGAAAAATGACCAGACTCAAAATGTTTTACATCGATTTTATCTACAAGATATATTTTATTCCTTCACGGGTATCATTTATTAAAATAATATAAGATAAACATTTAAGCTTCAGAATGATACCAAATTCATTAAAATCGTCAAATGTCTTGTTTAATAATTACGAAGTCGTACTTTCCAAAGCACATTCATAACGCGCCGATGCAGAAGTCGCCACCATTTTGAAAATTTGAAAACGTACATCGGTATGAAAATAACCGATAACCTAGCGATTAAGTTATAAAACCTGATCGAGAAGTAAATGAATAAACTAAAAATGCAAGGCCATAGTTTTGTTTTAGTAAAAATTTGTCAAAATGATTTTATAAGGCCGAAATTTAAGTTGAAAGTGCATGGCCGCTTTCAAGCAAGCCGAAGGTTTGAGTTACTATTCGCAATGAACCATAGGTATTCACATGTATGTTTATTTTACTTAATACTGTATGATTAGATAGAAAAAAAAAACAGATTCATAGTCAATCATTGATTCAAACTAGTGTATGTATCGCAGAAACTTGATAAAAAATAGTGGCAGAAGATCTAATCTAGCAAATTTCACAGCATGTACATTTTGCGTAGCATTCTACTTTCGTTTTCGTATGCCCAAAACAATAGAAAAATGTAACTTTCCATGTAGATTTGTCTTCTAAATCTTACTGACAACGAAGAACAATGGATTTAATCAGCGATATAGGTACACAGTCATTGATTACATGTAGATTTGACGAACTGCCTATGCTCTTAACGTAATTCAATGGTGAAATGGTATGTGATGATTGACAAAATAAAGTTGCGCATTGATAGTTGTTCAATAAAACTTGTTGCTTATTAAATTATCACCTGATATCTGTCTCTGAAAATGCAAGCCAGCACTTCATGTTGGTAACAAAATAAGAATATTTGAAAGTATGGTAAACATTACCTAAGGAATAATACAAAATATCTACCCCATATCTGAGATATGAAAGATTCTCAAATGCAATGTGAAAATAGTATGTAAAATGGTGTCTGTAAAATGATGCCAGCAAGCGTACTTAGACGAATGCCCTTTCAGTGCTAACCGCGCATTAAAAGTGCCCTTTTTCAAGGGAAGCACCATGCCCCTTTTAGAGTCTGCAGGAAACACTAAGAATGGTATAATTAGTTCAGGTTAAAATCTAGGGTGAAATTAATCATGAACAAGTTATGTAACTTTGAACTTAAGTAATGCATAATTATCTACCAACAAATACTTCTAAACAAAAGTTTTACTCAACATTCTGTTACAAATGAGTTAAGATAATTACTGAAAAAAATAACAACATACCTTGTAATGCTAAAATAGCAAATAAGAAGTAAATATACACTATATAACTGTATTCTGCTGCCATGTTGTAAATGTGTAGTTAACACACAAGAATGTATTAAATTTCCTCTTTAAAACAAAACCACACTGCTGTATCAAGTCTCAAGTCCAAGGTTCACATGCCCCCTACTTACAGTGATAAAATTATCACTGAATGTTTAAACCACTGATGTGTCAGTTGTTGAGTGGCTTTGCAACTTTATAAATGTTGCAACAAAGTACCAATACAAAGGGCAAACTATATTGATAAAAAAATTTTTCATAACTTTTCAACAAAAATTAACAAAATGAAATGCCAAATCCAGAATTCATGCAAACACTGCCAGCATCCTAAACTTCTAAAACTCCCCTCAGTAGCCTCACTAACAGAACAGCTGATCGTAAACAAAATATGAAACAAAGAACGAAGTGTCAAATCACTTCCTGGCCATCAAAAGTATGGATTACGGTAAGTATGAATTAATTACGTAAAATTATCTATGTATAGGCACCCTGGGGCACGACAATCGGTGGGAAATGTCTCGTGCAAATTTTGTCAATTGCAGACGACATCTCGCGAGATATAACGAGATCCAAGATGTCAGCGCCCATCGGTAAATTTTGCTCGTTTTATTTTAAAATAGATTAATGTATTGTAATGTAACGAAATAGGCAAAAATCCTGATTTTGTCATGTGTAATTACAATTTACAAATGATGGAGATGGAATGTCAATAGGTTTTGAATGATATCTAAGTAGAATTGCGTAAGGTGTCGACTGAAGCAATATTCGGACAATAGCGTGTAGTCAAAATCAATCGGAGAGATTTCAACAAGTTAACATTAGCTGCAGTCGGCGAACGATAATAAAAATGGCGCGAAAATGTCAGGCGAGACTAAGACAGATAATTTAGGTTTGTCAAAAGTCACCTAAATTAGATAGGAAATCATGATACTTGTCAAATAGAAATCAACATTTACTTGATTGGCAAATAACTCAGGTGGCTAAGCTGTCGGTTTTCAAATGCAGTGTGAAACAACACAAATTCGAAATGTGCAAGGGGTTTATTTTCTAAGGAAAAGTTTTATGTAGCCCTGCTTTTTTTTTATTTATTTCAGTTTGATTCTTAGTTAGTCTTCTCATTGTTTTCTTTTTTTCCTTTTTTCTTATTACGTTTGTTTCTTTTTTTCTATTTTTTCTATTTTGTTTTAACTTGTTTTAATATCTAAAATTCATTTCATTTCCGGCTTGTCCGCTGTATCTGTTGCAGAATCGTCGGCTGTGTCCATTTCAGAATAATGAAATCGCTCATCAGAAGCTTTTTTCAATGTTTGCCATTTCGAGCTATGGAATGGTATTTTAGTGTTTAATGTGGGGGTAATGTACTTACATTCCATCAGTAAAACTTTGACGTTCAGGAAGAACCCGTGTATGCTGTATTACCATATTATTTTTAAAGCCAGTTGAAAAACCGGTATTGTATCTATGCTGAAAAAAGGTAAGAAGTATACTTCAACCCAGTATTGAACTCCAGACCTCAGGTGTCATACCTAGCAGCCTAACCCATTGCGCTAACACAGTACTTCGTTCATCGAGTCTTAGTTTGAGATATTAATCCATATCGTCTATGCGTGATTTACCTAAACTGGTAAATAGTAAGGTCGACTGCGTTTGTTTGCAAATATCAAATTATCGTTCGATTACTGTATGTATAGGAAAGATCGTGTTTGTATACAAATCCGTTGTATTTTCTATTTTTAGAAATCAGGTGGGCATTCGCCGAACGTCCATGTTTTTAGCTCACCTGTCACATAGTGACAAGGTGAGCTTTTGTGATCACCCTTCGTCCGTCGTCAGTCCGTGCATCCGTCAACAATTTCTTGTCTGCACGATAGTGGTTTCATTTATAATTTTATTTTAACCAAACTTGCACACAACTTGTATCACCATAAGATCTCGGTTCCTTGCTTGAACTGGCCAGATCCCATTATGGGTTCCAGAGTTATGGCCCCTGAAAGGGCCAAAATCAGCTATTTTGGCCTTGTCTGCGCAATAACAGCTTTATTTATGATTTTTCTGACCGAATTAAATACAAAAAAGCAATCCTAGTATATAAATCGATTCATGACCAATGTCCTAATTATCTTACTTCAAATTTTACTCAAAAGCAAACATCCGATCGTGAACTTAGATCTAGAGAAAATGATGAACTAGTAGTACCTATGCCAAAAAAGAAAGTTTTCGCAAATCTTTGCACTATTCTGGAACAGTTATCTGGAATAACATACCTAAATATATACGTTCTTCAGACACCCTGGAGAAATTTAAAAGATCGTACCTTCAGTGGCAATACTCTGACAGTACAATAAGTCATAATTGCAATTAAATGTCAGGAAATACTGTCTCTACCATCTCTCTCCATTTTCATTGTAAATAGTTACTTCAGTTGTCCTGTATTGTATATAATCTTTCATTCTCATATTATTTTTCTGATAACATATAACTTTGTGTGTTTTATTTTGTCATAATTTTATCCGTGTTTGTATAAAGCCATGTATATGTGGACCATATTGTAAATTGGCTTAGCCAAATATGTTATCCACTATAAATAAAGTCGTTATTATTATTATTATTATTTGATTTTTACCAAACTGGCACACAACTTGTATCACCATAAGATCTTGGTTCCTTTCTTGAACTGGCCAGATTCCATTATGGGTTCTAGAGTTATGGCCCCTGAAAGGGCCAGAATTAGCTATTTTGACCTTGTCTGCACAATAGCAGCTTCATTTATGATTTTATTTTAACCAAACTTGCACACAACTTGTATCACCATAAGATCTTGATTCCTTTCTTGAACTGGCGAGATTCCTTTATGGGTTCCAGAGTTATGGCCCCTGAAAGGGCCAGAATTAGCTATTTTGACCTTGTCTGCACAATAGCAGCTTCATTTATGATTGGAATTTAATCAACCTTGCACAAAACTTGTGTCACCATAAGATCTTTGTTCCTTTCTTGAACCGGCCAGATCCCTTAATGGGGTCCAGAGTTATGGCCTGGGCTGAATGGACCAAAATTAGCTATTTTGACCTTGTCTGTACAATAGCAGCTTCATTTATGACTTGATTTTAACCAAACTTGCACACAACTTGTATCACCACAAGATCTTGCTTCCTTTCTTGAACTGGCCAGATTCCATCTTGGGTTCAAGAGTTATGGCCCCTGAAAGGTCCAAAATCGGCTATTTTGGCTTTTGCAGCCATAAATTAAAGAGACTTCATTTATGGTTTTATTTGATACAAACTTCCAAAATATCTTCAACAACAATAAATCTTGGATTCCATGACAAATCAGATCCAGTCGTAGGTTCCAGTTATTTTATATCGGATTACCTCCCCTGATTGTAATCAAAATGAATTTATATCGGTAAGTACTTATAGGACTTACTTGAAATTTCATTATTGTTGTTAGTTGGACTGAGACAATCAGGGTAGATAACTATGGACTGATTTTATGTAAAATCACCTCCCTTTATTTTAAATTAAAATGGGTATATCTCCGTAACTAATCAAGATACTGATCTGAAATTTCATTTATGCCAACATATTTATTTGGCAGATCCTTCTTTTGTTCACTTACAATATTTTTTTTTTAGTTATTCTTTTACGTTACTATAAATAGCTTATTTTTAGTAACTTTTATTATTGGCCATAGGGAAAAACCGAGACCACTTTTCTGTGGTACAACATGGATGGTAGCTCCGATTTTTAGGTGTTTTTTGACATATCTATACCTTGTAAGAATTTTTTTCTTTTTTTTTGGTTAAATTTTTTCCCTTTTTTGTACCTGTCCTTTGGATTTAGATATTTTTTCTGAGGACCTTCTTGTCCTCAAGTGCAATGATAACAGGTGAGCGATATAGGGCCATCATGGCCCTCTTGTTTGTAAACAGTGATGTTTTTCTAACTGTTAAAACTTTCTTAAAATTACAAATTATATCAATAATTTTTTGATCAATGGAAAGGTTATAAAATAAGCAATTTAATATGAATTAAGGCACCACCTAGCATGGGGATTTATCTTTTATGTATCCACTTACAAAGAAATATTCAACACTCAAAAGAAAGTGAAAGTGAAACTTCGCTCTAGACAGTGAACATTTAGTGTCATCATACCTATTACAGCGAATATCATACTTTGTGACGGTGACGTCATTCATCGCATCTTCACACTGGATTTAGGATTTGTTCTTGTTTGTTTGCACTCCACGCAGAAACATAAGTGCCTTTACACTTCCTTACTGTTTTACAAGTGTTTTTCAGTGCATGTACAGTTTTCATTAGGAAAAAGAAGTAAAAGAATCATGTTTGCGCGGTTTACGAATTTCTGTGACTGATTCGGGGTGCTCTGATGTTCATGCAGACAACCAGTCTGCGGTGTGTACATAAACCGGAACTGGAAATCATCGAAAAATATGCCTCAGTATATGCAGACAACAAAGACGAATAACTATATACGGACGTTACCGTCTCGGGGATTTTCATCCCCTATTAATCAGGGCTCCGGAAATTTTGATAACTCAATCGGTCCGAAACGAAAATCCTGACATCGGCGCTACCCCACCCACCGCATTCCCAATATTACATATTTTGTAAAACGTGATAGGGTAAAGAAATAAGCATGTCATGCATTAAAACTGAGTTACCAGTCACCGCGCGTTACCATACAATGAAGACATTTATTCAGTGTTATGTGTGATCGTTACTTTGTTTAAATTTCGATGTTTTTCCGAGATAATACAAGGCATTGACACCGTGTGCGTAACTAGTCTAAAAGCCAACGCACGTGACTTCGATACCGTATACACGGCAGATACTTTGTGATGTTTCCTCATTCTTTGACGGAATTCTATAAAATACAATGCGTCAAAGTGAGTAACACGACACATAGTCACTGCTAAACAGCCTCAGTATTTAAAGAATACTCTGCCGCGGACCGAATGTGTACATTATTTGAACGCTGAGATCGAATTTCCCACATGTATAGTACCAAAACGTCACGCGGGTTGGCCACGGATATTTCATTTCACTTACGTTGTACTTCAGTAAGCAACTACATTTTATAAAGTTATATGTTCTCTTCTGATGTAAACAAAATTTCATTTTGAAACGTTTTTTAAAAGACCGATTTGATAAACAGTGCCACTCCGGTTTTCTTTATCATTCGTGGTTGCCCGTCCATTTTTTTTCTTTTTTGTACAGTCGGGTTGCAAAGACGATTTTCTGCATTTGTTTCAACTGGAGCCCCAACAAATGAATCATGTAATTTTTTCAAATCAAGTAATTATAAAAATTATTTTTATCGGTTTTCCGTGTGATGTCTCATTAAATCAAATACCTATAATGTACAATTATAGCTCTTTGATTAAATGCAGCGACCATTTGTTTGTTACCGTGATCAAACATAGCCTTTTGAAATAATCCATCCATCGGATTCTAAATAAAAGAAGTGAATCCCCGTTGAAATGATTTGGATCGAGTCAGAAACGTTAGGAAACCAGTCAAAAATGATGAATACACCGCAGTCGGCTGTCTGCAAACATTAAAGGATGTGCCGCGCGAGCACTGATTGCGTCACGCGCTAATTACGAACCGATTATCAAAGTGACAATCAGACCGATTGACACGTTTTTTGATTATCTGAAGGTGCGACCAACAATTTCCTACTTGGCAGGTGATCGTGTATTGTGATATCAGACCGAAATTTATTCTTTTCTCCATTTTTACGGGACCGATTTTTTTCGTTTTTTCACTTCACGAATCGGTCTGAAAAGTCAAAAATCGGTCCAAAACCGACAAACCGGCAAATTTCCGAAGCCCTGCTATTAATTACTTACAATTACTATTTCGAAATAAAATGGATTAATTATGAACACTTAACTAACACTGTTTTTCTAATAGTTTTGAACATCACTACGCGCGCTATTAAAATTATATGTCATTCAAAACGGTTATTAATTTTAAGAAGATATTTGAATACGAAAATATGAAAATTGTTAGTATTTCAAATCTTTTGAATTTTAAAAAAACTATAAATGAGCGAAAAATTTATAAAAAAATAAAAATTCCGACCTCATACACAAACGATGTAAAAACATTTGTTTTGCCCACCACCAGATAAACAAATGTTATGCGTGACATCGCGGCAATCTCTCCTATAGCTTTTTACTGACATATTTGGACAAGATATTGCATGCAGACAATGCAATATCATGTCCAAATAATGCTACATATGATTTATCCAAAATGAAAGTTATGTATATATAGCATCTACACAAGTAGTCCAAATATTAGGACGTTTTGGGACAGCCTGATAACTTTTGACTGTCGCTGTCGCTGTCTCTGTCGCGTCCAAATTTAATCTGCATATTTCTGTTAGGAAAAGTCAGAAATTAAAAAGCAGCCACTCAGCGACAGTAAGCTTGTCTAAGCGCAAATGCAGCCACACAGGGCGCGAAATTCATTATGACTTTTTTGGATTTTTCAATGTCTTTGTTTTCCAAACTGTAAAATGCAGATACGGGTAAGGCTTAGAGGGATGAGCTATAAAGTATCAGATCGTAAAATAAGTCATACCGATAAGCCAAATGAGTAGAGCTGTCATTGATTCGGTCTGAGGCATATTGACGATATATTGGAAGACAGATATCAATGATACAATGATATATCGATTTCCACACATTTATATGAGCCAGTCAGTAACAGACTATCACTTATTTAGCTGTTTTGTGCACGTATATTTGACTGCTTATTACATATGTTTTTGTATTACACTATATTCTGTCTTATGGCTATGGTGCGAGTTTAGACATGACCCGATCTGACAGTTTGTCAACTTCATTTACCGAGCAAAGTACTTTTGGGCAGGAAAAACGAGGATTTCGGGTTGGAAAGAAGAAGCTTTTTAGCTCCACTATTCGGACTGTGTCGCTGTTGGCATCGGCGTGAGCTTTCTTGGTTAAAGTTTTTTGGCAACCTTTGTTTTTCTGTCATATCTTTGTTACTATTGCTTATATCTTATTGTAACTTCACATAAACATTGTCCAGCATGCAAACAAAGTATTTGCAGGGGCTGGGCTCATTATACCCAAGGTCAAGGTCACCAAGATGTTATACTTATTATTTTTAAGGTTAAAGTTTTTCGGCAACCTTTGCTTTTGTGTCATATCTTTGTTGCTATTGCTTATATCTTACTGTAAGTTCACATAAACATTGTCCAGCATACAAACAAGGTATGTGCATGGGCTGGGTCCATTATACCAAAGGTCAAGGTCATGAAGGTTTTATTCTTGGAATTATTTTCATGTAAATTTTTTTTGAAAGCTTTGTTTATAGACATATCTTTGGTTCTTTAAGAGATAATGACTTGAAATTGAAAATATTTCTTTATAATGTGTGTTACAAGCCTCATAACTCAGACAGAATTTTGACAGAATTATGCCCCTTTCATACTTAAATTTTTTGGCAAACTTCGCTTTCTGGATGTTACTTTAGTACAGTATAAGATAAAGACTTGAATTTTGAACTGTATCTTTATCATCATCATCTGCATGAGTGGTAACAATTCCCATAACTCTGATTTGTATTTTTGACCAAATTATGCCCCTTTCATGCTTAAATTTTTTGACAATCTTCGTTTTCTGGAAATAACTTTGATACTATATAAGGTTATGACTTGAAACTCAAAATATATTTTTACCATCATCATCTGCATGTGTAGTAAAAATCCCACAGTCCCAGTAACTCAAGTTTGTGTTCTTGACAGAATTATGCCCCTTGGTACATATATTCATTTTACTGTCAAATTGCCGAATAGCGGAGCGCGCTGTCTTACGGACAGCTCTTGTTTAGAGATTTTGTGGATCTATTTATTTGTAAGTGTATGGATATTTTTAAATGTGTATCGATAATCGATCAGCCAAAAAATATTATCGGTACATCGATATTGTTTCTGTCGATGACAGCTCTACAAATGAGTAAGGCAACTACATAAGGGAAAATTATGTGGTGAAATATGAGCTCCTTTCAAATGATATATACCACCCTTGTGTAGATATAAATCATTTGAAAGGGGCTCATATTTCACCACATAATTTTCATTTTGGATTGATTTAGGATGAAAACAGGGTTTTTTTTTATCTGTCTGGTCATATTGTTTTCATCCTAGGTTGGATATTCATGCCTGTGCTAAGAAATAGATGGCCAAATATCAACAAGCCAACAACACCCTGGCATTGAATATTATTTTTCAGTTTGCAGGTAGATCATTTACATCCCAATGTTCATTTCTGAGAAATAAGTTTTTAAACATTGACAAGATTTAACAGTTAAGCTTTGTCAGTCAGAAACTATTGTGGCGATGCAAATGTCACAACTAAACAGCCATTCAAAAGCTTCTAAGAATAAAATACAACCACATGCATGTAAGTTATATCAAATGATTTACTAAAGCTATCCTTCCCTGGCATCTGCCTTTACTAATGTAATTTGGCACTATTTTAAATATTGTTCATTTTGCTTTATTTTTTGGCAATTGGAACGTTTTGTTGTTTTGCTTCAAAAACATAAGCGGAATAATGCAGATGAAATGGCAATTAGCAAACGAAAGTGAACAAGATTTGAAAGAAGTTAGAATTGCATTTGTTAAAGATATGCAAGGTAAGCATAGGCTCAATGAATCATAATAATTTGTTATTTATGAATTACACAAACATGGTTGTATTTTATTTAAATTTACAGCTAAATATTTAAACGCCATTAAATCACTTGTCTTTGACAAACTTGATTTATAGCATTGATATGAGGTGCTCAACCAGCTTTATTCAGTTGGCTTCTCTATCAGCTTTTTAGGCTCAGGGTGAGCTATTGTGATCACTCACCGTCTGGCGTCAGACTGACTGTCCGGCATCCGGCCACACTTTCCTTTAAACAGCATCTCTCCCAAACCACCAGGCCAATTTTGAGGAAACTTCACAGGGATGTTCCCTGGATGGTCTTCTTTAAAAATTGTTTAAAAAATTGAATTCCGTACAGAACTCCGGTTGCCATCTTCTTGTCCAAAACCACAGGGCCTAGGGCTTTGATATTCAGTATGTAGCATCATATAGTGGTCTTCTACCAATATTGATCAAATTATCCCCCTAGGGTCAAATATGGCTCCGCCCCGGGGGTCACATGGTTTATTTAGACTTATATAGGGAAAAACTTTGAAAATCTTTTTGTCCAAAACCACAGGGCCTAGGGCTTTGATATTTGGTATGTAGCATCATCTAATGGTCTTTTACCAAATTTGTTCAAATGATCTCCCTAGGGTCAAATATGGCCTCGTCCCTGGGGTCATGTAGTTTATGTAGACTTATATAAAGAAAAACTTTGAAAATCTTCTTGTCCAAAACAACAGGGCCTAGGGCTTTGATATTCAGTATGTAGCATCATCTAATTGTCCTCTACGAAGATTTTTAAGATTATCCTCCAAGGGTCAAATATGGCCCCACCCTGGGGGTCACATGGTTTATATAGACTTATATAGGGAAAACATTGAAAATCTTCTTGTACAAAACCACAATGCCTAGGGCTTTGATATTTAATATGTAGCATTCTATGGTAGTCCTTAACCAAGATTGTTCAAATTATCTCCCTGTGGTCAAATATGGCCCCGCTCTGGGGTCACATGGTTTATTTAGACTACACACACAGAGTTGAACATGGCTCGAAGTCGGATCTTTCAAACACCCAGGATCGCTCGACCCGAATTTATTCCTTCCTTATTCTATATAGCTCTACCTTGGATTCTTGAACTTCAAAAATTCGAACTCTCGAACTCATTTGGTGGTCCCCTCGGCTTAATTACAGTGATAATTACACCTATTGAGTCGAACAGACAATTTGTCACCGAAATGACTTGTGTTTACAAAGTTTTTCACACCTCTGCCTGACATTCGCCAAGATTCCCCTTTAATATGCATAATTTTTACACGCTTACGTAAATTGGGCCGGATGATGTCACATGACGTTGCCATGGGGACTAGTATTTACTTATTATTTAACCAATGAAAACATAATTTTGTCATTTCAACTCGGTATTCCCTAATCTACATTTATTAATATGTAGCAGTTTCATTCATTTTTCATGATACATGAAGAATTGAGAGCACATTTCCGTGTATTTATTGAAAACCCCTCGTATGTCATGTTTGAAAATGAATAATAAAGCATATTTCAGCATTCGTTTTTTAGCTCATCTGATGTTTTGAGAAAAAAAATGATGAGTTATTGTCATCACTTGATCGGCGTCGGCGTTAGCGTTGCCTGGTTAAATTTTATGTTAAGGTCAAATTTTCTCCTAAACTATCAAATCTATTGCTTTAAAACTTGCAACACTTGTTCACTATCAATAGCTGACTCAGTACAGCAAAAAACATAACTCCATCCTGCTTTTTGCAAGAATTATGGCCCCTTTTGGACATAGAAAATACGTGTATCAATTTTATGTTTAGGTCAACTTTTCTCCTAAACTATCAAAGCTATTGCTTTGAAACTTGCAACACTTGTTCACCATCAGAAGCTGACTCTGTACAACAAGAATCATAACTCCATCCTTCTTTTTTGCAAGAATTATAGCCCCTTTTAGACTTAGAAAATCAGATTTCTTGGTTAAGTTTTATGTTTTGGTCAACTTTTCTCCTAAACTATCAAAGCTATTGCTTTAAAACTTGCAACACTTGTTCACCATCCAAAGCTGACTCTGTACAGCAAGAAACATAACTCCATCCTGTTTTTTGCAAGAATTATGTCCCCCTTTTGGACTTAGAAAATATCAGATTTTCTTGGATAAGTTTTATGTTTAGGTCAACTTTCCTCTGTAACGGTCAAAGCTATTGCTTTAAAACTTGGAGCAATTGTTCGCCATTAAAAGCTGACTCTGTACAACAAGTATCATAACTCTACATCGCTTTTTGCAAGAATTATGACCCTTTTTTGACTTAGAAAATCATGGTAGGACAATATATAGAGACAAAAAACTCAGATGAGCATCTGCACCCGCAAGGTGGTGCTCTTGTTTTTATTTATCATCATATCATAGTTATATTACACACATTTAGGTACAATATGACTATATATTACAATGTAAGGTTTGTAACACATCATGCTCCCAAATTCACAAATTCAAAATGGCCGCCATTTTGATGGCTCGAACAATGGAAAACTCGAACTAATTTCCATGGGACCCTCGAGTTTGAGCCATCGGAGTTCAACTGTATAGGGAAAACTTTGAAAATTTTCATGCACAAAACCACATTAGGGCTTTAATATTTGGTTTGTTGCATCATTTAGAAGTCCTATACCAAGACTGTTCAAATTATTCCCCTGGGGTTAAAAATGGCCCGCCGGGTGGGGGAGAGGGGCACATGGTTTAAATAGACTTGTACTAAAAAATTCTCATCTTAAACCATAAAGTCCAGAGCTTAGATATTTAATAGATATCATGCATTAGCGGTTCTCTAACAAGATTGTTCAAATCATGACCCTGGGGTCAGTATAGGCCATGCCTGGGTGGTCACATGTTTGTTTTTGAAGCTTTAGCAAAGAAATTTGTTCAAGCAAGCAACTAAACTCATGTGAGCAGTATAGGGCCATCATGGCCCTCTTGTTTTGAATTGGGGCACATGGTCCCTTATAGGGGCTGCTAGAGCTGAAAATATAAAAACCTTTAAACAACATCTTTTCATGAACTGCTGGTTGGATCTTCATCAATCTTGGTCTGTAGCATCGTTATAAGGTCCTCTCCTAATTTCTTTCAGAGAAATAGTTTTAAATGGCTTTTTCTCATGAACTGCTTGACGGATCTTCATCAGACTGGATTCGTAGCATTGTTGTAAGGTGCTCAGCCAACTTTATGCACCTGGGAGCACTTTGCCCCTTTTAGGGGGCTGCTAGATATTAAAATAGAAATACCTTAAAATGACTTCTTTTCATGAACTACTTGATGGATCTTCATCATAGTTGTTCTTGAGCATCATTATAACATCCTCTAACAAATTTATTCAAATGAGAGTACTTGGCACCTTTTAGAGACCACTATAGCTATAAGTAGAAATACCTTTAAACAACTTCTTATGAACCACAGGATGGATCTTCATCAAGCATCATCATAAGGTGCCCTGCTGATTTTGTTCAAATGGGGATGCTTGGCCCAATGTAGGGGCCACTATAGCTAAAAATAGAAATACCTTTAAATGAGTTCTTTTCATGAAATGCTTGATGAAACTTCATCAAACTTGGTTAAAGCATTATTGATAAGTCCTCTACCAAATTTGGTTAGTTGGAGATGTTTGGCCCTTTTAGGGGCCGCTAGAGTTAAACATAGAAAAAAAAACCTTTAAATGACATTTTCTCATGTAACACTGGTTGGACCTTTATCAAACTAGGTCTGTAGTGTCATAGTAAGGTCCTCTTCCAATCTTACTAAAATGGAGCACTTTGCCCCTTTTAGGGGCCATAAGAGCTGAAAGTAAAAAAACTTCTCTTGAACCGCTTGAATGATGGAGCTTCTGTAGCATCACTTTAAGGTCATCCCCAAAATTTGTTCCACAGCTAAAAACAGGAAAAGAAAATAAAACTTTAAATCTTGAAGTTTTATCTAATGGCTACACATTTTTGAGCGGTCACAGTCACATATAGAAGAAAAAAACAACTTTAAATAACTTTTACATTAATGAACTTCTTAAAAGATGTTCAGCAAACTTTGTCAGAGCCAAGGTCAAATGGTGAAGGTCTCTTCAGGTGAGCGAATTTGGCCCATTTGGGCCTCTTGTTAAAATCATACATCTTTTGAACTTAGAAATTTTGGTGAAAGTTTTCCATGGTGGCGTGCTTCTGAGCAACTGCTAGGCCAACTTTTAAACTTGACACATGTCTTTGGTACCATGAGGTGACATCACATGGTGGCAAGTCATATATCTGTAACTTTTATTTTGTTAAAATTATGCCCTGTTTTCAAATGAGAAATTTTGGTTATTATAAAAGGTCTGCATCAGAATTGCATGTAATTAGGTTTCTCTGAATTTATGAGGGTGAATGCTTTCTAGCTGAACATAAGATTTTTTTCCCAAATTCTACAGATATCTTTGCATCATGAGATGACTTCACTTGTCAGGTTTAACAACAGTACTTTGGCTTACATTTTTGCAAATTTATGCCCCTTTTCCACTTATAAATTTTGGTGAATGTTTTGCATATAAATGGTAATGCTTTCAAACTGGCATCATGAAATGACCATATTGACTGAGGTTCTATATTTCCATCTTACAGTTTTCTTCAGCTTAGAAAATTTTGCTAAAGCTTTTGTATATAAGTTAGTGTTAGGTGGAAGGGCTTCAAATAGCCAAGCATGCTGTCAGTATACAGTTAGGGCAGATGCAGCATTGACTATGAAACTAGGGGTCATGAATTCAAGATACTGTCCCTCCAAAAAAACCCAACTAACTTTGGGATAAGAGTCTTGGTTATGGGAGCTTTAAGATAAGATAACATAAGATTTTTTTGAGTCGGCAAGACAGCAACATATAAACATAAGCTCTTATGAGCTTTTACAACCGACTATGAGCATTTACAACAGACTATTACACCTGGAATGCTAAAGAACCAGGGAAGCATTTGGAATTGGAACATCATCAGTATCTTACACTAACCTCCAACTAACATTACTGACAGCCTTCTGGAGGAGTGGCCAGTATAGGTTACTAGTGGTGACAATAAATAAGCTTAAGAACAAACAAAGGTGACACTTCTTGGTTTACATGCTGAGGTGATAAATTGCCACAGTAAGTCTCAAAATTTGCCAATACCAGTTTGCAGGGTTTTTAGCTCACCTGTCACATAGTGACAGGGTGAGCTTTTGTGATCGCCCTTCGTCCATCGTCCGTCGTCCGTCCACAATTTCTTGTCTGCACGATAGAGGTTTCATTTATGATTTTATTTTAACCAAACTTGCACACAACTTGTATCACCATAAGATCTCGGTTCCTTTCTTGAACTGGCCAGATCCCAGAGTTATGGCCCCTGAAAGGGCCAAAATTAGCTATTTTGACCTTGTCTGCACAATAGCAACTTTATTTATGATTTGATTTTTACCAAACTTGCATACAACTTGTATCACCATAAGATCTCGGTTCCTTTCTTGAACTGGCCAGACTCCATTATGGGTTCCAGAGTTATGGCCCCTGAAAGGGCCAAAATTAGCTATTTTGACCTTGTCTGCACAGTAGCAGCTTTATTTATGATTTGATTTTTACCAAACTGGCACACAACTTGTATCACCATAAGATCTTGGTTCCTTTCTTGAACTGGCGAGATTCCATTATGGGTTCCAGAGTTATGGCCCCTGAAAGGGCCAAAATTAGCTATTTTGACCTTGTCTGCACAATAGCAGCTTCATTTATGATTTGATTTTAACCAAACTGGCATACAACTTGTATCACCATAAGATCTTGGTTCCTTTCTTGAACTGGCGAGATTCCATTAAGGGTTCCAGAGTTATGGCCCCTGAAAGGGCCAAAATTAGCTATTTATACCTTGTCTGCACAGTAGCAGCTTTATTTATGATTTGATTTTTACCAAACTGGCACACAACTTGTATCACCATAAGATCTCGGTTCCTTTCTTGAACTGGCCAGATCCCAGTATTGGTTCCAGAGTTATGGCCCCTGAAAGGGCCAAAATTAGCTATTTTGACCTTGTCTGCACAATAGCAGCTTCATTTATGATTCGATTTTAACCAAACTTGCACAAAACTTGTATCACCACAAGATCTTGGTTCCTTTCTTGAACTGGCCAGATTTCTTCATGGGTTCCAGAGTTATGGCCCCTTAAAGGTCCAAAATTGGCTATTTTTGCTTTTGCAGCCATATGGAGACTTCATTTATGGTTTTATTTGATACAAACTTTCAAAATAACTTCAACAACAATAATTCTTGGATTCCATGACAAATCAGATCCAAGCATAGGTTCAGAGTTATTTTATATCTGATTACCTCCCCTGATTGTAATCAAAATGGATTTATATCGGTAAGTACTTATAGGACTTATTTGAAATTTTATTATTGTTATTAGTTGGACTGAGACAATCAGGGTAGATAACTATGAACTGATTTTATGTCAAATTACCCCCCTTTATTTCAAATTAAAGTGGGTATATCTCCGTAACTAATGAAGATACTGATCTGAAATTTCATTTATGTCAACAGATTTTTTTGGCAGATCCTTCTTTTCTTCACTTACAATATTTTTTTTTCTTAATTACTTCCCTTTTACGTTACTATAAATAGCTTATATTTAGTAACTTTTTTATTATTGGCCGTAGGGAAAAACCGAGACCACTTTTCTGTGGTACAACATGGATGGTACCCCCAATTTGTAGGTGTATTTTGACATATCTGTACCTTGTAAGAATTTTTTTTTTCTTTTTGGTTAAATTTCTTCCCTTTGTTGTTCCTGTCCTTTGGACTTAGATAATTTTTCTGAGGACCTTCTTGTCCTCAAGTGCAATGATAACAGGTGAGCGATATAGGGCCATCATGGCCCTCTTGTTTGTTTGTTTTGTTTGTTTGTTTTGGGTTTAACGCCGTTTTTCAACAGTATTTCAGTCATGTAACGGCGGGCAGTTAACCTAACCAGTGTTCCTGGATTCTGTACCAGTACAAGCCTGTTCTCCGCAAGTAACTGCCAACTTCCCCACATGAATTATCAGAGGTGGAGGACGAATGATTTCAGACACAATGTCTTTTATCAAATCGTCACGGAGAACATACGCCCCGCTCGAGGATTGAACTCGTGACCCCGCGATCCGTAGACCAACGCTCTCCCTACTGAGCTAAGCGGGCGGGCTTGCAGGGTTTTTTCTAGCTAATTTGGGAACATAGCCTATACCTCCAAAATTGGGAATTTTGACGCGTAAATGTTCCAAATTGGGAAATATTTAGTCCCATAGGATATAGTAAGGATGTGTTTAAGCACTTTCTCATACACTTGTTTCACATTGTACAACCGCTTTAACATACTTCCATTACAAAATTGTCCATAATTTGGTCAGTGTTTGTGCAATTTTGATGAAATTTTTTTCAGAATGTAGATTGGGAATTTTTGCGCTCATTTTGGGAAAATACACACTTTTTGGCATTGGGAATATAGCCGAATAAAACTGCCGAAAAAAAACCCTGGCTTGTGTGATATTTCTCAGCTTACAGTTATAAATGGAAACTTGAGTTATTTTGTAGCAGTTTTTCTTAAACATTTTGTATTTATCCATGTTTAGAAATGTCAGAGGAAACACAAAGGGAAAACATTAATGACAAGGCTCATACAGCACCAGGAGCTATTACTGTTGAAGAGGATGGTAGTAATGAAGCAGAAGGAAAAAATAAAGCTGAAGTCGCTGAAACAGGGGGTGCAACTCTTTCAAAATCACAACTTAAAAAGCTGAAAAAGAAGGAAAAATGGGAACAAGTTAAGTCACAAAAAAGGTATTAGTTGTTCCACATTTTTTTGCATGTCTTAGTAGATTCTTTTACAGGTTAATGACAGAATAGAACTGCACACCAAACATACTACCATTTTCACCAACAGACTGTGAAAACAGTAAGTTATAGACCTTTAATAACCATTGGTAATTCCTGTTTGATTATGGTTCCTCTGAATTCTTCAGTTGTTATGGAAACCATTGCTCATATGAACTACACTTATTGCTGAAGAATGCCAGAATAACAGATGAGAATAAGAAACTGCACGGAAATTTTAAATGGACTCAAACCTACCATGTAGGAGCTAGTATTCTATCACACAACATTTCTATTTAAATCATAGTGGAATCTTTATATATCAATAATTTCCCTCTCCTCAAAAAGGAAAAGCGAGGTGAGCTTCTAAGGCTTGAGGACTAAAGATTCAGTGTTGATTGAAAAATATTTACTGGTATCTTTAGGAAAGCGGAAAAAGAGCGCCACAAAGCGCGAAAACGAGCATGTCGAGAGAGAGGAGAAGAAGTTGGACCAACCAGAAAGCAGCTACGCCACAACAAGATGTCAAAGTCCAACTGTAAAATCAAAGTTGTAGTTGATTGTGATTTTGATGACTACATGGCTGAAAAGGTTTGTGATTTTGATGACTACATGGCTGAAAAGGTATATCAGTGTAGATAAAACTCTCATACGGACAATAATTTTGATATAACATCTACATAATAATGACTTTTGTTAGATTACTGAAAATCAGGAAATTGTTGTATGCAAATATGGAAAACATGCCAGATTATATTTTATGTTTCTCAGTAGATTATTGAAATATAACAATGGGTTATATTTATAACTTTCACAGATTCAAACAGTGGGATTTTTATTTTATAATTTTCAGTATAACATAACTGTACTTTTATGTAAGAGAAAATAGTTATAAACAAATAAGAAATTCTTTCCAAAATGTAATTCAGTAAGAAATAGAAGTGTATAAATACACACGAGAACATAAATGTATGTTCTCCACTGTGTTAACATGTAAAAAATCTAAAAATCACAAAGAACTGATTTACATTTAGACCAGTATTAACATTGTAATGTTCTGATTTAGTGTATGACATTGCTCAATGAGTGTGACATTGTATGGATAAAACTGACATAATTTGATAAAAGCAGGTAAAAACATGAAATGAAAAAAAAATTTAACCATTTTACAGGCAGGATCAAAATATCTTTGGGTTGTGGAGGTCAGATTTTAAAGTTTCCCTTGTGGCTGGTAATTGCCTGTTTGACTTTTCAGTAATGTTTGCTGGCCTCAGTTTATATGTCTTCTTAGAGTTACTTCCCTTTAGGTTACTTTGCATTATCTGTTTTGGATAAAGATGGATAGAAATTCTGTTACCCACCCCGAAGTGTGCTAAAATGTCTTGACTTAACATATCTTGTCTAGTTGATTTAAAGATCCATATATTTTATTTCATTTTTAGGACATAAAAATGTTAGTGAAACAACTCCAGTACAGTTATTCTGCAAACCGAAGGGCAGAGAATCCTCTTCAGTTCTATTGTTGTGGTGTAAATGGGAAGACTAAAGAACGGCTTGAAAATATTGGAGACTACAAAGGCTGGGATGTAAGTAATCTGTAGATCTACATTTTCAGCTTTATGAATATTTTCACATGCTGAATACATTGTTTACATTATTATGTCATAGATGCTTTTTTTTTTTAGCTCACCTGTCACATAGTGACAAGGTGAGCTTTTGTGATCACCCATCGTCCATCATCAGTCCGTCCGTCCATGCGTAGGTGCTTCAACAATTTCTTGTATGCACGATAGTGGTTTCATTTATGATTTTATTTTAACCAAACTTGCACACAACTTGTATCACCATAAGATCTCGGTTCCTTTCTTGAACTGGCCAGATCCCATTATGGGTTCCAGAGTTATGGCCCCTGAAAGGGCCAAAATTAGCTATTTTGACCTTGTCTGCACAATACAGGGGTCAGATTTAGCAACATTTTCTACTAGCTAAAAGTAGCTAGTGCCCTTTTTGTTCACTAGCTAAAATGAAAAGATACCGGCTAATGTCATGAATGTTAAACTATAATATTTAATTACTTTATTAATATTTTACTGGCAAAACCTACTGATTAATCTCTGTAAGTAGCCAGTCACACAAAAAAATTCTGTTAGCTTAAAATAGCTAGTGCCATTTTTATCCACTTAACAAGCTAAAGTCAAAGCCTTCCATTTTAACTTAATGCCAGCTGCAATTATGCATTATATCAGAGATTACAAAAATATCATTTATAAACACAAATGATAACATTCCTTTCATGCAGAAAAATGTATACCTGCAGAACCAACTTTATTAAAGCTTTGAAGACATTTGCTTGGTATATTATTGACTAGCTGAAATTAGCTAGTACATTCCAAGCCCACTAGCTATTCTCAAATTCCACTAGCAATTAGCTTGTATGCTTGTCTAAATTTGAACCCTGCAATAGCAGCTTTATTTATGATTTGATTTTTACCAAACTGGCACACAACTTGTATCACCATAAGATCTTGGTTCCTTTCTTGAACTGGCCTGATTCCATTATGGGTTCCAGAGTTATGGCCCCTGAAAGGGCCAAAATTAGCTATTTTGACCTTGTCTGCACAATAGCAGCTTCATTTATGATTTTATTTTAACCAAACTTGCACACAACTTGTATCACCATAAGATCTTGGTTCCTTTCTTGAACTGGTGAGATTCCGTTATGGGTTCAAGAGTGATGGCCCCTGAAAGGGCCAGAATTAGCTATTTTGATCTTGTCTGCACAATAGCAGCTTCATTTATGATTTGAATTTAATCAAACTTGCACAAAACTTGTGTCACCATAAGATCTCGGTTCCTTTCTTGAACTGGCCAGATTCCATCATGGCTTCCAGAGTTATGGCCCCTTAAAGGTCTAAAATTACCTATTTTGGCTTTTGCAGCCATATAGAGACTTCATTTAAGGTTTTATTTGATACAAACTTCCAAAATATCTTCAACAACAATAAATCTTGGATTCCATGATGAATCAGATCCAATCGTACGTTTCAGAGTTATATCTGATTACCCCCTTGATTGTAATCAAAATGGATTTATATCAGTAAGTACTTATAGGACCTATTTGAAATTTCATTATTGTCATTAGTTGGACTGAGACAATCAGGGTAGATAACTATGGACTGATTTTATGTCAAATTACCTCCCTTTATTATCCCCCCGACGAAAGTCGGAGGGATATAGTTTTGGCGTTGTCCGTCCGTCCGTCTTTCCGTCCGTCCGTCCTTCCGTCCGTCCGTCCGTCCGGAGCCATATCTAGGAAATAGTTGGGAATATTTATTTAAAACTTCATATACATGTTCACCACAATGAGTTCTTGCGGCCCGTCAAGTTTCAGTCAGATTGCCCAAGTAATACCAGAGTTATGGCCCTTAGAAGTTTCTAGTGTTAACTATATAGGGTACTATAAATATGGCAATTTCTGCATCATAACTTTTGATATATTTGACCTAGAACTATGAAACTTAAACAGAATTTAGATCACCATAATGTGGTTGTGTACACACAATTTCATTTGGATTTATTTGTAAATTAAGAGTTATTGCCCTTTAATTGTATAAAAATCCACATATTTGTACATAACAAACTTACCATTTGGCAGAATTTCATTAAATTTCTTTCATTCTTTTCCATGAACATTTATTGTAAACATGTGAAGTTGTGTACCCACACCTGGTCACCCCCTTAGCTTGATCACCCCATCCCCCCCCCCCCCCCCCCCCCCCCCCCCCCCAAAAAAAAATTCATTCCTTATTTTAGATTTTTTCCAAACAAACTTCATATACATGTTCACCACTATGAGGTTATGGGGCCCATCAAGTTTCAGACAGATTGCCCAAGTAACACCAGAGTTATGGCCCTTAGAAGTTTCTAATGTTAAATATATAGGGTACTATATCTATTGATATGCCAATTTCTGCATCATAACTTTTGATATATTTGACCTAGAACTATGAAACTTTAACAGAATTTAGAGCACTATAATGTGGTTGTGCACAGACAATTTTGTACGGATTTCTTTTTGTAACTTCAGAGTTATTGCCCTTTAATTGTCTAAAAATCCACATATTTGTACATAACAAACTTACCATTTGGCAGAATTTCATTAAATTTCTTTCATTCTTTTCTTACATTTATTATAAACATGTGAAGTTGCGCACCCACACCTGGTCACCCACTTGCCTTGGTCACACCCCCCCCTCCCAACCCCCCTCCCCACCCCCTCCCCCAAAAATCTTTTTTTTTTCATTTCTTATTTTAGATTTTTTTCAAACTTCCAAGTTGTACCATCCCCCACCTCACTTCTCCACCCAGTCATGCCACCACTGATCATGCATCCTCTGCCTCCCCCTACTCCCCCTCCAATTCACCCTTTACCTTTTTTTTTTTCATTTTAATTTTCAATCATATTTATAATCAACATGTAAAATTTTGTTTCCCTCCCGTTCCCTGCACCCAACCCCCTAAAAAATAAATATAACATATATCTAATATAGATATATATATTTCCATTCCTTTTTTTTTTTTTTTTAAATGTTCAAACCTTCACATGTTAAGTGTGACTGCACAAACCTTGCCCTCAGCCATGTTCAAGATATCTTACCTGTGTTCTCTTAAGGACATCTGATCTTTTAAGTTCAAATGTACATGTAAAACAGCAACACCTGGTGCCAAACCACTCAAAGACAATATTTCATTCCAGTTAAACTTCAAGCTCATATTTCAATTAACTGCATTTAATTTTAAAAGCTAAGCTTATTACAGTAAGCATATCCCATTCAAAATAAATTCTTTAGTCAGGATCAAAGTATCATACATTTATTATGTACTCTTTAATTAAACGTTTGTTTTCTGTTAAATTGATTTTGACTAATGAAATTATTTGCTTCTTATTAACATCCTTAACTTTTTGCTGGATATATCTTTTTGCCATTCCTCACCACAAACCCTTTCGGCGGGGGATACCAATTCATCGAATTTGCTTGTTTCAAATTAAAATAGGTATATCTCCATAACTAATGAAGATACTGATCTGAAATTTCATTTATGTCAACAGATTTATTTGGCAGATCCTTCTTTTGTTCACTTTCAATAATTTTTTTTAAATACTTCCCTTTTACGTTACTATAAATAGCTTATTTTTAGTAACTTTTTTATTATTGGCCATAGGGAAAAACCGAGACCACTTTCCTGTGGTACAACATGGATGGTACATCCAATTTTTAGGTGTATTTTGACATATCTATACCTTGTAAGAATTTTTTTTTCTTTTTGGTTAAATTTCTTCCCTTTGTTGTTCCTGTCCTTTGGAATTAGATATTTTTTCTGAGTACCTTCTTGTCCTCAAGTGCAATGATAACAGGTGAGCGATATAGGGCCATCATGGCCCTCTTGTTGTTGGTGTCATCATTGTGTAGTATTTTTGCAGCTCATTTCCTTGATAGAACTGTAAAGCCAAAGAAAAGTGTTAGAAATATCTTAGGTTTAATTTTCATTAACTATTACTGTGACCTTTTTATGGAAGATAGTTGGTCATTTCTTCATTGGCCATATGTACACTGGCATCAAAATGTTAATGCAGTTAACACTTAACTATGTAAACACTCTAATAGGTAATTATTTTACATTTCAGATCAGATTTCATTCAGAGAGTTACACCGATAAGTTTGAAAAGTCATCAATAGTATACTTGTCAAGTGAATCTACAAACATTTTGCAAACATTAGAAGAGGACAAAGTCTATGTAATAGGTGGTCTTGTGGATCATAACCATCATAAGGTATAGAAGACACTTTCATAAGGTATCCATGCGTCTTTAAAACTGATGACTTTGTGTAGACATTTTTGTCTTTGATTATAAAGGAGATTCTCATAACTATTCATTACAAAGGAGATTTCCTTAACTATTCCTTAATATTATAAAGGATGTTCTCATAACCATTCAACCTCATAAAAGAGGTTCTCATAAACTTTTACTATAAAGGAAATTTTCTTAATTCCTTACACAGAATGTTCCCATAAACATTTCTTATAAAGGCTGTATTGTTAACCTTTCATTATCAAGAAGGTTCACATAGCCATTCATTCACACAGAGGTTCTAATTACCATTCATTATAAATGAGTTTTCTAACTATTTATTGACTCGAAGAAATTGCAGTATTTTACGTATACAGTGTCTAAACTTGTTACGTACATGCAGGCCTCGATGGTTAGTGTGACTCCTTTTGCTATCATGTTCAAACTTGGCTAGATTTCAGTGAACAAGTGCTAGAGGTTTTTACCAGGTCGTTTAATTAAGCACTGGGTTCTCCTAAGTAGTCCATATAAACTAATGGCGGTTGCGACGTTAACACATAATAACATGCAAGCTCATATCTGTCTAATTACTAACACAGGGGTTTCATGAAGGACAGGGGATTGGGAGCTCCCCCTGCTATACTATAATATAATAGTTGTTTGAAGCCTGCATCATTTTTCTGTTGAAATTAAAGTGCAGAATGGGGAAAACTATAAAATACTATGAAGTAGTTTAATAATATTCTAAGCATTGTCTGTCTGTTATTCCTACTGAAGTATTATTGCATATTTTGTGTAATTTTTATGCCCCCCTTCAAAGAAGGAGGGGTATATTGTTTTGCAGATGTCTGTCGGTCGGTCGGTCTGTATGTAGACCAATCCGTTTCCGGATGATAACTCAAGAACGCTTGGGCCTAGTATAATGAAAGTTGATAGGAAGGTTGGTCATCACCTGCAGATGACCCCTATTGATTTTGAGATCTGTATGTCAAAGGTCAAGGTCACAGTGACCCGGAACAGTTAAACGGTTTCCGGATGATAACTCAAGAACGCTTGGGCCTAGGATCATGAAAGTTGATAGGGAGGTTGGTCATGACCAGCAGATGACCCCTATTGATTTTGAGGTCAGTATGTCAAAGTTCAAGGTCACAGTGACCCGGAACAGTTAAATAGTTTCCGGATGATAACTCAAGATTGCTTGGGCCAAGGGTCATGAAAGATGATAGAGAGGTTCATCATGACCAGCAGATGACCCCTATTGATTTTAAGGTCAGTAGGTCAAAGGTCAAGGTTACAGTGACCCGGAACATTTAAACCGTTTCCAGACAATAACTCGAGAACGCTTGGGCCTAGGATCATGAAACATGATAGGGAGGTTGGTCATGACCTGTAGATGGCCCCTATAGATTTTGAGGTCTGTAGGCTAAAGGTCAAGGTCACATTGACCCGGAACAGTTAAACCCTTTCTGGACGATACCTTGAGAACGCTGGGGCCTAGGATCACTGAACTTAATAGGGAGGTTGATCATGACCAGCAGATGACCCCTGTTGATTTTGAGGTCAATAGGTCAAAGGTCAATGTCACATTGAACCAGAACAGTAGAATTTTTGTTTACAGTGAGCAAATAATTTCTGTCCCTTGTGCAATTACTGAATGCATCAAGGAGGGCATTTCGTGTTCGACGAGCTCTTGTTACTAATATCTTAACCCACTAGGAATAGTTATTTTATACTTCTGGGAGAATTAAGTTATAAAGTTTCCTTCTTTAACATTCATTCTTTGAGAACATTCCCATTTACCTGTGACAAAAGATAGTGAAAGATTGTGAAAAAGAACTCACAAAAGAGCTAGTCTTTACCTCTAGCAAACTGCTAAATATCAATTTCAGCAGGGGGGCCTGAACCTTCACTATAGGAGCACTGCCCTCTTCACCACTGCTGGGTGAGAACCCCTCTGTACATCAAAGAGTACATCTTGCTGTCATTCTGTTATCACATCCACAATAATAGACATATTTCTATATTATCAAATTCAAATTACTGTAGGCTACATTACACTGACCTGAAAAAGCATCAGTGCAGCTTAGTGCCATGATGTTTCAATCATAAAAGTTATAAACTGGCCAGCTGATAGCAATTATAGTACATATAAGACAAATCATTGTCATTGTTTAATTAGGAGACAAAAAGGAAATGAAAACACCTTTGTCCATCAGCAAACTAGCCACCCATTATCAGTAATAGTACAGATAAGGCACACAATACTTTCACTTTCATTAGGAGAAATGTCAAAACAGATAAGGAAATTAACACACCTTTGTCTGTCCCTGTCTAGAGTATTGTTGAAGTGTTTTGAAACTCTGCCTCAATCATAGTGACAGTGTACATTAGTGTGACAAGATGCATAACTCTACCTGCAATTTTTCCAAAATAATGCCCCTTTTTAACTTCAAAAATTTTGGTTTAAAGTTTTAATAAATTTCAATGTCTCCTTTATTGGCCATAAATGCTCATGGTGACAGTGTACGTTAGTATGATGTATAACTTTACCTCCAGGGTCTCCAGAGTTATGCCCCTTTCTAATTTATGTATTTTCAAAGTGTACAATACAGTGTTTTCAACCATTGCAGATACTATGTTAAAACTTCACACTAATCTTTTAGGTAACAATACATGTCAGGCAGGTGGATTGATACATATATCCAGACATGAAATAAAACTTTTCTTTGTAACAAATAAATGCGGAAACATAAATTTACAGACACATAATGCCCTTGATTTTATTTTAGGAAAATTAAAGCCCACTAATAATAGTACAAAAAGCTTTTGTTTCAGATGAGACAGTTACTTTTGACTTAAGAATTTGAAACATTACTTGACGGAATTGATTGCCTCATGTATCAGTGTGATACATGAAAAGAGAAATATTGATGTTTGCTGATTTTTTTAAACACTTTATCAGTGTATATTATTATCTGCTAGCCATTTGGCACTGGAATATATTTTGTGTGTCAGTGTAGAGAAAAGGCTAGCATATGCCCCATATCCAAGGTCAGACTTCTTTTCAGGGTCTTTGTCACAAGCTGGCTGAAGAAAAGGGTCTTGCCCATGCTCAATTACCAATATCGGACTATATTGACATGAAAACAAGAAAAGTACTGACTGTTAATCATGGTTTGTACCTTTACGTACTTTCTCATAATGTACAAATAGAAATATTATTATCATTATTTAAAGGTGCTTTACATATAGCAATTGCAGCCACACTGGGCACAAAATTCATCCTCTGCTAGACAGACACAGAGCGATCTGACTAGAGTGAGATAAAGCCTCCAGAACAGATAGAGAGAAATCCTTTTTAGATACAGGCCTGTCTGGCTAACTTAGCCTAGCTTTTTGCGAATATGACAGTCTGGTTCTTTAACGTACCCAATGTATAGCACCGATACAGTAAAGCCGTCTTTCCTGGGAGGGAAGAGCCAGTACATGCCTCTTAGTCATGAAATACATATACATGCACTTGTTAGTTGTACATATTATTTTAATTGTCATGTTATGTCCATTTTCTTTAGATAAGATAGGTGGATAGATAAAATAAGGTGAAAAACATAACAAGAGACTGAAAATATTATTTTCTGGTAACAATATTTTTTTATTTATCTTTTCAGTATTTGAAATATTATTACATTATACTGAAACAAAAGACTGGCAAAAAGCATTTTATACCGTGTTACCACCAAGGAAAGGAGCTGTATTGAAACCACCAAGTTCCTCTGAGATAGTCAAAAATATATCAGCATCTCAGGAAAACATTGATACTGAAAGTGATTGCAATGACGACCAGCTGGAAACAAGTGCAACACAAACAGTACAGAGTAAACAGCTGCATAGTGATGTGTCTGAAGATGCAAGCGCTGATTGTGAAAGTGTGAAAAGGGAATCAGAGGATGAACATACAAGCGCAGATTGTGAAAGTGTGAAAAGGATATCTGTTGATGAACATACAAGCGCAGATTGTGAAAGTGTGAAAAGGGTATCAGTTGATGAACATACAAGCGCTGATTGTGACAGTGTGAAAAGGGAATCAGTGGATAAACATGTAAATAATGATGGTGAAAGTGTAAAAAAGAAAGCAGTAGAAAAGGATGACCCTGTAATTGTGACTTAGATAGTAATCTAGTAGGATAGTAATCTAGTAAAAACATAAAAGAAGAGTAATCGAATGTTACAACAGAAAAACTGGATAGTTTAGTACTATAAACCACTGATGTTTTATTTCGTCTCGGGAATAGGCTCTTATGAATAGGTACAAGAGCAGTACAACCTATCAGAATAACATACCAGTAGTAATGAGTGATAGTAACTTTCTTTTCATTGATCAATATCAAAAAGAATCTTTCAACAAATTAGCTCCATATTGCTCACTGTTTTCACACTGATTTACACAAGCAGTGTGGGGTGAGATCGTAACGTCTGTTAAAAATTAAATCTGAGTGAATATAATATTTTGTTCTTGAAAAATGACATTAATTGTGACAAGAAATCAAATATATATAATAAAGCATAGTAAAAATGAAACAGTATCTTTTTGTCTAAGACAGTCTCAAACATACAGTGATTCTGAAATGACTTGCATGGAATCTCTGTTCAAATTCTGTTGCAAATATTATCCAATTTTGATTATTTAAAAATGTGGATGTTAATTTTTAATTACTATTTGTATTAATATCTTAATATCTATCAGGTTGGTAACTTCTTTATTTTAGGGCTTTCAATAAACGTGTTTCGAATTTTGGGTCAGCCATACTTGCTGTAACATATTTGTTTAAGTAATTTTCGATTTCATTAGATAAGTAAGAAGCAATGATATTTTCAGATGTTAATAACAATAGATAATTGTCTTTACATAGCACAGATTTCGAAATTACAGTCGATAGAATGAACATTTTAACCTCGTCTAGGAGATTTTCATTTGAAAGAATGAATATAAAATGTCTTGATTGATCCAGCTTTTCCTGAATTTCATCACGAATGTCTGTACCAGGGGCAAACTCATTTTCAAAAATTCTTATATCTATATTATTTACTTGTAAGTCAGGAATAAGTTTTTTTCTTATTTCATTGTCTAGTTCATCTGGATATGTAATATACACTAAATTGTTTTTAAAATCAATATCCGAGTCACTTCTATCCTCAATCATTGGTATACTTATTTCTTCGATGTTTTCATCTTCTCCATTCTTGTTACTAGTCTGCTTTGGCATAAGATACAAAACGCTCGATTGCAGAATTTTAGATTTCCTTTTGATGAATTTGCCAGTCTTTATATATTTTCTAAGATTTATGTCTTGGCATTTATGCACTATTTCGCTATCCACTATCAAAATGATAGAGTTTGAATAATTGTTAATAGCTGTTTCGTAAGCTATATTCCATGCTGACATCAGCAGATCATCGTTAAACGTGTCTTCCGTCACTGAGAATATGATTTTTCTTGATTTGTTAATTAATTGTTCAATGTTGTTCAGAAATGTGAAGCCAACAACAAGATCTTCATACAGGTTCAAAACAGTATACCCTTTGATGACTAGACCTTTGACTATATTCTTTTGCACAAAAGCATCGTCATTGTGTGAATAAAGCACAAAAGCATCATATTCCATATTTGCATCATCGTGTTTTTGTTTATCAAATGAATGAATCCCAAAGTGCATAAAGAGTAACACTTTAATTGTGAATCTTTGGAAATATATCAGCAGAGATATTGAAACTAAAACAAATAAAGTACAACCTGTTACAACTGATGGAAAAATTATATGTTCGGAAATACTCGTTGTAGACTGGGAATGACAAACAAAAAATGATTCCGACACAGATACCATTTGGTTTACTTTGCTTGTATTATAAGAACATTCAATTGCATTCCAGTCTGTAACTGGGCTCGTTCTTTTGAGGAGCCACGTTTTCATCCAGCGGATGCGACAGTCACAGAGAAAAGGGTTGTTTGCAAGTGTTAGCATTCTAATATTGGTTGACATTATTTGAACAGGAAAACTTGTTAAGTTATTATGGTCTAATTTTAAAGATGTTAAATTTGTCAGTGCAATTGCTGCAGTTGGTGTAATTACGTTTATTCTGTTGTGTGAGGCATCAAGTACCGTTGTATTTCTGAAGTAGTCCCTAGCAGTTAACTGTGTTAGACTTGTGTTTTGAAACCAAAGTTCTAGTTTCCCAGTTGGCATTTTTTCAGGCAAATGTGTAATGTTTAAATTTCTGCAGTCGACAATGATTGTGCTGCTATAATTATTGTGTCCATTTGCAGTTTGTCTGGTTTCACGCGCAAAACAAGAGCAACAGTCTGGGCAGTTTTCAATTAAAATTGGACAGTAAGTCTCGTCTGTTGATATACTCGAAACAAGTCTCCCTTTCAATTCCAAAGGGTACACACATATCCACTTTATACCCGTCACTGAATCTTTATTTATCTCTGAAATCAGTTGTGGAATATTTGGCATACATGTGCAGTCTATTGGATTTCCGGTAAGGCTTACATAAAAAGCTTTGATTAAATCTTGAAATTTAAACATCAGTGATTCACTCGTCACAGCATTTTCAATAGTTCCTATTTGATTGAAAGATAGGTCGAGAATGGCCCTTCGTAGGAAATATTTATTGTCAGGTGAAAAGTCAGATCCAGATCGTCGTACTGCATTGCTTACGTAAGCTGCAGTAAGGTCGTTGTGACTTAGACTGTCTATAAATGCTTGAAAACTACTTGAATTTATTCTACAATGACTAACAAATATCTGAGCAACTCCGTCGGCATACAGAGGGTAAACTGGAATCTTTTCAAGAGGATTCCACGATAACTTTAGTGTCCTTATAGAATGAATTTGACCTTTTAAAAAATCGTCTGGTAATTCTGTGATTTCATTATTTTCAAGATTTACCTCTTCTAATTTTGTTAGGTGTTTAAATTGACCTTGATTTAAGATTTTAATTTTGTTGTTAGACAAATCAAGGAGAAGCAGATTATGTAGCCAGTTAAACACATCGGGGAGTAAGACTGTCAGTTTGTTCATTCTCAAATACAAATACTTCAGTTTTGTTAACATTTGGAACACGTTTAGATCTATCATCTCCAGGTCATTGTAAGATAGGTCCAGTCGCGTTAAACCACTAACATTTCTGAATGTATTGTCATTCAGACTTTTCAAATGGATACTGTTTAACGTAATTATAGATATATCTCCAATGAATTTCACGTTGCTGATGTTTACATCGCTACTACGTATTGTTATTTCTCTTGGGAATGACGATGCATTCTTTACAACACTTTCATAATTTGAAGACAGGTATGATATATACTTGCCTTCTGGTGTATCAATATATACATTTGTCCATGGATATGTCACAAAAGATTTTGTCAAGTTAACGTATTTCAAATTTAATGTTTGAAGTTTTGGAAATGTGTGTTGTAGTAAATCTTGTTTAATTTCATATTGTTCATGGAAACAACCTTCTAGCTTTAGATTGAAAACTGTTTCAAACGGTTTGCTACAGAATTCCCAAAAAAATCTTGCTGCCCTGATAGCAGAAGATCTGCTGTTTGTATCACATGGAAGACGGGATGAAAGAATTTGTAATTGAGCAAGACTAGAGCAGTCGGATTCTGGATGTATTATTGAAGAATTTGTCTGAAGTATGGACCATATTCTTCCATGGTTCTTCAAGATGTGTAACTCATTTACAAACAGTGAACAACTTCGTAACACTATTTGTACTGCTACTTTAACTTTGTGATTTTTGTTTTGTTCCAATGAAGAGTTCAAGTGAATATCGTTTCCCACTGCATCTTCATAACAGAATATTCTTAAACTGATGAACAATTCCTTTCTATTGTGCCTAAAGCTTGAATTGTATAAAGTGCTCAGATTCGTGTATAATCCACTCAGATCAATTTCACATCCAGACTGATTTTCTGCAAGCAAGTATGTTATTTCTCCATCCAATGAGCTATTATATCTAATGGATGTATCCGACCCAATCACCTTGTACATGCACGGTTTCCTATTCTCCTGTCCAATAGCTAGACCAAGTATCGCTCCAATAATAACTAAGATCATATTCTTTATATTAACGTTTTGTCATCCAGAGGTTCAAGTGTTTTACACATCAAATCATGCTACATTCGTTTTCACTCTGTTAAAACTGAATTATTTATCAATACGTTAGTATTCAACAGTACAGAAATTACCACGCATGACCTTTTTGTTCGACCGGGTACAGAAAGACATAAATGTCCCATATTTGATTAAATGGGTGTAACTTAAAAGATTTTAACACTAGCATTTATCGGGTTATTCAAGCATATGAAATATATAGAGCAACCTTTACTAATACTTTTTAAGTTAACATTAATTAACTTTATATATTGTGTAGAATATACAATAACGAATCAGATTAACATCAACTGAATTGAAATGGAAATAATGCAGTTAGATATTTCAATAGAACAAAGCTACGCAACATTTTCATTATCTGTGATACATGATTATTTAGACTTTAATTGCCAGTTTTGTTCAACGTTTATAGAGTGTCACATGCCGGGTCATAAACATCCAGCAGAATTTCTTGCTCAAACTATGAACGGTTTAGGTAGTGTTATCCAAAGTCAATAAAATCTTTAAGAATATTTGGAAGCCCGAATGCTTTACAAGCAAGCAAAATACTAGTATACTTGGTATATTAAATTGAGTCTCTTACTGAGAGGTAATTAAATATGCAACATCTCTAACGCTTGACTGCTTGACTGAAGCTCCACTATCTACCATAGCACTGTCATGAAGCCAGAAGGACCAGAAAATATTACAACACAGGCCAAGTACATTTGTTTTTCAAATCCAGTTTATACCAAATACATGTACCTGTATGCACTCGTGTTAAATAAACTGAAGTTTTGCAATTCTGAAACTCGTTGATACTTTATTAATTAATCACGAGTATAAACATATCAAGTGTGCAAATGGCCTAGCTCGCTCATCAGAGCCAAATAGAAAAAAAAACAACTTTAAACACCATCTCGTTAAACGCTTTGTTTATAGCATCTATACATATTTCTTCCTTAAATTTGATTAAAAGTTGCCATGTGATTGCACTTATCATAACGAGAACAATCTTTAAACGATTATTGTTCTCCAAAAGAGTTTGCGTAAAATTATTTCCTTACTCTTTTATCCTCATTTTAGAAATTGTTTCTGATTTTGTTAGCGCCTACACTATGTTCATGTAAATGTTAGAAAAAGTCCTGAAAACTTGCATATTTCTTTTTAAAAGTTTTATAGTTTACATTTGTCTTGATATTTATAAAATGAAAAAAAAGAAGAAGATAATTCGCCACGCAACATGATAGAAAGTACCCGTAGGTCATGCAGTTGTAAATTACTTGAACTATAGATATCTCCAAAAATCAAGTTCATGTGCCGAAAATATACATATTATAAGAGATTATGGTATCTACTAGTATTTTAGGATTTTTTCAGAAGTGGGCCGATCGTATCTGTTTAATTCTGGATACATGTCAGATTTTTATTGCATTCACAATGAATTCAGTTGTCACAAATATGTATATTATATTATGGATATCATATTAAAGAAATAATGGCATCTGTTTTAGGATTTTTTAAAGTGGTACAATTTCATTTGATTAATTTTGGATATACGTCAGAAAAATCTTTTTGTATTCACAATGAATTAAGTGCATGGTTTCGTTCTTGCATCTTTGGTCGATTTTCGAACTTTTCGAGCAGAGTGTATTTCTAGTCTTGTATAGTCCTACCTATTAAGCAGTCGAAAATGTGTAATCCCCAGTCATAGAAAGAATATATCTTATTGTGAATAAGTGGTCGAATACTTCCATATTGTATTACTTTGTGTTTTATTATTATACCAGATTTATATAGTGCCCTTTTCATGATAAACACGTTCAAAGGCGCTTTACATATACTGCAGCCATACAGGGTGCGAAATCATCATCTACTAGTACAGACACAGAGCGATCTGACCAGTGGGACAGAGTGAGATAAAGCCCTCAGAACAGACAGAGAGAACTTTTCAAATACAGACGTTTCCGGCTAACTTAGCCTAGCTCTTTTCAAAAAAAAAAGAAGAGGTTAGTACTAAATACTATGCCATTTAGTATAGACAGTGTACTAGAGATAACACCTTTTAGAATAATTTCATTTAGTCAGAGCATACATTTGAACTGTACATGGCACAAAAAGGAGTGCTAAAAAGAGAGTAGTAATTAACTTTCATACAAAAATTAACGAAGAAAGAATCAGAATGGTCTGGCAAATATACTTTTTTATATAACGGGACTTCCATGTGAATAAAGTAAAAACGTACTATTTGCAATTTCGCGCGATTCTTTTTGGTGTTTTTAGCTCATCTCTCACCTCCTAGTGACTGTGAGCTTTTGTGATCGTCCGTCGTCCCTACATACTTCCTTGTAAACATGATAGAGACTACATTTTGCAATCAATTTTAATGAAACATACACACAACTTTTATTGGCATAATATCTCAGTTCTTTTGAACACTGGCCAGCTCCCATCATGGGTTCCAGAGTTATGGTCCCTTATAGGGCCAACATTTGCTAATTTTGGCTTGTGAACACGATAGAGACTACATTTTGCAATTTAAGCTCGCACACAACTTGCATTGGCATGATATCTCTTTCCTTTCGAAAACTCCCATGTCCCATCATAGGTTCCAGAGTTATGGCTCTTAAAGGGCCAAATTTGCTAATTTGGTTTTTGCAGCCATATAGAGACTTCTTTTATGGTTTGATTTGATACAAACTTACAAAATATCTTCAATAACAATAAATTTTGGAATCCATGATGGATCTGTCAGATCCAGTCATAGGTTCCGGAGTTACGGCTTCTTGTCTGACTCCAGAAAGAGCCAAAATTTGTTAATTTTTACCTTGTGAACACGATAGAAGTGGTTTTTTAAATTTGATTTTAACGACACCTACACACAACTTAAGTCATAATAATTTCTCGGTTCCTTTCAAAATCCGGCTAAATTCATTCACTGGTTCTCGAGTTACTGCTTCTGAAAGGGGAGGGGCAAATTTTCTATTTTGGCCCTTTCAGCCATATAGAGGTTTTATTTTACATTTTGAATGGATACAAACTTGCACAGAATGATAATCTTGATGATCCATAGGGCTGGAGCGAAACTGGGCCATGTTTGGTCAAAAACTAGTGACGGGGTGGGCTTTTGTGATCGCCCTTCGTCCGTCGTCTTTTCGACTTGCGCCCGTCCGTCCGACTATCGTCCGTCCATAATTTCTTTTGATAACGATAGAGACCACATTTTGCAGTCAATTTAATAAACTTGCACACAACTTGTATTGGTATAATAGCTCGGTTCCTTTTGAAAATTGACCAGACCCCAGCATGGATTCCACAGTTAATGTCCCTTAAAAAGGGCCAGAATTTGCTATTTTTGGTTTGTGAACGCGATAGAGACCACATTTTGCAATCAACCTTAATCAAACGTGCACACAACTTGTACTGGGGCATAATATCTCGATTCCTTTCGAAAACTGGCCAAATCCCATCATAAGGTCTAGAGTTATGGTCCCTTAAAGGGCCAACATTTGCTATATTTTGCTTGTGAACGCGATAGAGACCGCATTTTGCAATTAACTTTAATCGAACGCTCATAAAACTTGTATTGGTATAATACAGTAAACCTTACTTATAAGGAACTCGGATAAGGAACACTCCGATGTAAGGAACAGTTTTCAATTCCCCGATCTAATTCCTTCTTTATTCAATGTAGAAATCCTCGGTTATAGGGAACTTGTTTATAATGAACACTCGGTTATAAGGAACATTTTTTCCCGTCCTAAAGTACGAAATTCAATGGAAAACCCCTCTGTTATAGCGAACAGATATAAACTATTGAAAACTGGAAATAAACAGGAGAATCGATAATGACGTCTGAGTAACGTCAGCACTTTCACGCGTTTTCATGCACATGAATAAACACAAATTATTTCATTTTTATGATCTTTAGTTTGTTAATTCATGGATACGATAAAAAGAAAATATATAAAATCATCATTAACATTTACCAAATACAAGACGATAGTAAATTTATATTTACTCAAGATTATGTTCAAGAGCTAGCTTCTAGCATGAAATGGGTATCACCTATTTCATGTTAACAAGGCAGTCTGAAAGACAGCTAAATTCCCCGCCACTACCTATGGATAGTGAAAGGGTAAACCTTTGACCTTTAGCTGTGACCTTGACCTTGAACTGACATGGCTGACTCATGAATTCTGCACAACGTCTTGATGAGATGATCATTTGACCCAAGTTTCATGAAAGTCCTTCAAGTGGTTTAGGAAATACAGAGCTCAAACCTTTGACCTTGAGTTGTGATCATGACCTTGAGTTGACATGGCTGATTCATGAGTTCTTGATGAGGTGATCATTTGACCCAAGTTTGATGAAAATCCTTCAAGGGGTTCAGGAGATACAGAGTGGACACAAAATGGAAGGTTTAAACATTTGACCCTAAGTTGTGACGTTGACCTTGAGCCGGCATGGCTGACTCATAAGTTCTGCACATCGTTTTGATGAGGTGATCATTTGATCCAAGTTTTATAAAATTCCTTTAAGGAGTTTAGGAGATATAGAGCGGACACGAAATGGAAGGCTAAAATCTTTTACCTTGAGTTGTGACCTTGACCTTGAGCCGGCATGGCTGACTGATAAGTTCTGCACATTGCCTTGATGAGGTGATCATTTGACCCAAGTTTCATTTGAATCCTTTAAGGGAATTAGGAGATACAGGGCAGACACAAAATGGTAGGCTCAAACATTTGACCCTCAGTTATGACCTTGACCTTGAGCCGGCATGGCTGACTTATAGGTTTTGCACATCGTCTTGATGAGGTGATCATTTGTCCCAAGTTTTATAAAATTCCTTCAAGGGGTTTAGGAGATATAGAGTGGACACAAAATGGAAGGCTCAAAATTTTGACCTTGAGTTGCGACCTTGTCCTTGAGCCGGCAAGGCTGACTCATGAGTTCTGCACATTGTTTTGATGAGGTGATCATTTGACCCAAGTTTCACGAAAATCCTTCAAGGGGTTTAGGAGATATGGAGCGGACACGAAAGTGTTACGGACAGATGGACGCACGGACGGAGACCATTCCTATAGCCCCCGCCCCCCCCCCCCACCACTTGTGGCGAGGGATTAAAGATAGTGAACGAAAATCAGTCAAAATCAGACTGAATATCTTGATGATCTATAGGCCTGGACCGAACCTGTGTCATGTTGGGTCAAAAACTAGGTTATCCGGTCAAATCAAAGGAAAAGCTTGGTGAGGTGAGTTTTTGTTATCGCCCTTCGTCCGTCCGTCCGTCTGTCGTCCGTCCACAATTTATTGTGACCACGATAGAGACTACATTTTGCAATCTATTTTAATCAAACTTCCACACAACTTGTTTTGGCATAATATCTTGGTTTCTTTTCTAAAACTGGCCAAAGGGGTTCCAGAGTTATGGCCGCTTAAATGGCTAAAATTTCCGTTTTCAAATTGGCTTTTGCAGCCATATAGAGACTTCATTTATGGTTTGATTTAATTCAAAGTTGCAAAACATCTTTAACAACAATAAATATCATAACAAATCTTTCAGATCCAATCATATGTTCCGGAGTTACGGCTCTTGTTTGACCCCTGAAAGAACCAAAATTTGTTATTTTTTTCTTGTGAACGCGATAGGAGTGTCACTTTATATTTGATTTTAACAACACGTACACACAAAGTAAGTCACAATAATATCTCGGTTCCTTTCGAAAACCGGCTAAATTCATTCATTGGTTTTAAAGTTACTGCCCTTGAAAGGGGAGGGGCAACATTTTCTATTTTGGCTCTTTAAGCCATATAGAGGATTTATTTATACTTGATTGGATACAAACTTGCACAGAATGATAATCTTGATGATCTTTAGGGCTGGATCAAAGCTGGGTCATGTTGGGTGAAAAACTAGGTCATCAGGTCAAATCAAAGGAAAAGCTTGTTTTAGCTCACTTGTCGCATAGTGATAGTGTGAGCTTTTGTGATCGCCCTTCGTCCGTCGTGGGCTCGTCCGTCCGCCCGTCCGTCTGTCGCGAGAGACCAGAATTTGCCATCAATTGTAATCAAACTTGCACACAACTTGTATTGGTATAATATCTCGATTCCTTTTGAAAATTGGCCAGATTTCATCATGTGTTCCAGAGTTTAGGCCCCTTAAAAAGGACCAGAATTTGCTATTTTTGGTTTGTGAACGCGATAGAGACCTCATTTTGCAATCAACCTTAATCAAACGTGCACACAACATGTATTGGTATAATATCTCGGTTCCTTTCGAAAACTGGCCAGGTCCCTTCATAAGTTCAGTAGTTATGGTCCCTTAAAGAACATTTGCTATTTTGGCTTTTGCAGCAATATAGTGACTTCATTTATGGTATGATTTGATACAAACTTGCAAAGTATCTTCAACAACAATAGATCTTGGATACTTTAATGAATCTGTCAGATCCAGTCATAGGTTCTGGTGTTACGGCCCTAGATTGACCCGTGAAAGAGCCAAGATTTGTTAATTTTTACCTTGTGAACACGATAGATGTGACATTTTATATTTGATTTTTACCACTTTTACACATTAAGTCACAATAAGATCTCGGTTCCTTTCGAAAACCGAGTAGATTCATACATGGGTTCTAGATTTACTGCCACTGAAAGGGGCATCATTTTCTATTTTGGCCCTTTCAGCCATATAGAGGTTTCATTTAAGCCTTGATTTGAAACTAACTTGTACAGAATGAATATCTTGATGATCTCTAGGGCTATGTCAAAACTGGGTCATGTCGGGTCAAAAGCTAGGCCATCTGGTCAAATCAAAGGAAAAGCTTGTTTTAGCTCAGCTTTCACCTAGTGACAGGGAGAGTTTTGTGATCGCCCTTCGTCCGCCCGTCCTTCTGTCGTCCGTCCACAATTTCTTGTGAACTTGATAGAGACTACATTTTGCAGTTAGTTTAATCAAACTTGCACTCAACTGGTTTTGGCATAATATCTCGGTTCTTTTTCAAAAACTGATCAAATAGGCTCCAGAGTTATTGCCGCTGAAAAGGCTGAAAATTAATCAGAATGTTATTACTATTGTTTCCTAGGCCAAGTTTGAAACTGGGTTATATGGGGTCAAAAACAAGGTCGCCCGGTCAAATCAAAGGAAAAGCTTGTTAACACTAAGTGTTGTTCATTTAATGTGAATGAAACTTGGTCTGTATGTCTGTATGAAATATCGGATGAATTTTGATCTGGGCCACGTTGGGTCAAAAACTAGGCCACCAGATCAAATCAAGGAATAAGCTTGTTAGCACCATAGGGTGGGGGGCACATTTTTTATTCTTTCTTCGTAAAATTTGTTCAGAATGATTGTTATAATAAAATCTTGAACAATTTGAAATCTCGGTTTACGTGGGTTCAAACACTAGATCACTAAGTCCAATGAAAGGAAAAGCTTATATACACTGTAGAGGCTACTTTTTGCGCGAATCTTTCAGAAACTTTGTCCGAATGTTTGTTTTCATGAAGTTTTGGACAAGTTCGAATCTGGGTCATGTGGGATTAAAACTAGTAGTCATTACACGACATGGACCATTAACAAATGTGACTGAAAGGATCGTTCTGCATATTGTCTCATAGTGTGAAACATCTATTTTTTATCCAAATCCTTCAAAGTAGTTTAACAGGTTATGACCTAGTGGCAAGTTTAGACTGACCTTTCACCTCACTGCAACACATTCACATTGAATATTGTGTTAGGTACAGCAGCACCAACCATATTATTGTGCCAAGTAACTATAAAATCTGTCGAGCGAGTAAAAAGATAATGAACGGATATTACAATATCTGCTATGCTTTAACCGTTTGACCTTGCTCGTGAACTGACATGGCTGGAAGATACATTCTGGGAACTATCTATTACACTGTCAAGTCATGAAACAATAATGAAGTGTTGAAAGATGAGAGTAAACAGACATTACTGCCTATGACATTTTAACTCACATTACAGCATTGACCTTGAACTGATATGGATCGAAATCGCTTTCAATTTGGCAAACATTTTTGCTGAAAATTGAAAATAAAAGATATAAAACGGACAAGATACATTGCCTTTGATCTATCAGCTCAATGTACGTGCTAGAGCTTGACCAGACATGACTGAAAGATTTGCCCATCATTAACCCAGAACCGATATAGTAGCCTGGCTCCCTGGTTGCATGGTTATTTTTTACATTAACAACAACAACAACAACAACAACAACAACTGATATATGTAAATATGAACAAACACAGGGACAGGAGCCAGTCTTCCGATATAGCTGAAAGGTGAACACGATTTTGTTGCGAAGGGACAGACGGTTATTATATATTTGCCGGTCACATTAAGTTGTACTAGCCGTAAGGTACTTGAATAAGCATAACAAAGAGTTGTATGCCCATTTATTTCTAGACTTGCACAAACAGTTACAATAAATTTGTTTATATATGAGCAATCCACATTACACAAGATGCCGTATAAAACATAGATTTTAACATTTTAAAGAACGTCAATACATTCTTGTATACTTAGGTAAGAATGCAAAAACGTTTGCGGTCAGCGGTAATTAACATTGTTTATTTGTTCATTAACATTATTTTGTGGCGTTTCTATAGTAATTCATTTACAAGGTAGCTAATCAACTGTCCGTTTATTATGCAAATGTTCAGTACAGTATACATGTACCATAAAACCCGCGCGAATTTAGCAGTAGAACAGTTACAGCATTACAGCAGTATTACTGCTATTGCTGCTTTAACGATGTAGCAGTAATAGCAGTCATACACTGCCGGTGTTACTGCTAGAACTTTATAGCAGTAACAGCAGTGTATTACTGCTACAACTGCTGGAAGTTATAGCAGTAGCAGCAGTATTACTGCTATGACTGTTGTAAAGTTATAGTAGTAACAACAGAAGTACTGCTATTACTGTTGTAAAGTTATAGTAGTAACAACAGAATTACTGCTTTTACTGTTGTAAAGTAAAAGTAGTAACAACAGAATTACTGCTATTACTGTTGTTAAGTTATAGTAGTAACAACAGTATTACTGCTATTACTGTTGTAAAGTTATAGAAGTAACAACAGAATTACTGCTATTACTGTTGTAAAATTATATAGTAACAACAGTATTACTGCTATTACTGTTGTAAAGTTATATAGTAACAACAGAATTACTGCTATTACTGTTGGAAGTTATAGCAACATCATCATTATAACTGCTGCTACTGTTGGAAGTTATAGCAGTAACAACAGTAGTTGGAAGATGTGCGAAATACAATATGAAATCAATTTTAGCAATTTATGCATTATTGGCCGACGACATATTTCCAAAGCTGTTTTAAATAATATTTTTGTCTTTTTATGTCTCAGGAACGGGATCGAAATCCTCTAATTGCTTTTATTCACAACTTTCATGTGGGCTTTAAGCTGCATTGCTAACTTCACGCCGGTTTACGCAAAAAGGAAACCGCTTCCATTTAGAAAGAGTCGAGTATCTTTGGGTTTATATTGCTCGCAAAGAAAGCAAGTTAAAAAAGCTTCAGTAGGATTCAAAAGCTTCAGTCTTTTGGTTGTTTTCAAACAAAAATATTATCCTAATAACGTTAAGGTATAATACATGAAGTACTAAATTGGTAATAAGGCAACACTTCCCTAGTCGGATAACGGCGGAAAGATAAAAAAATCCCCATTTTTTTTAAGTGGCATTTTCATGTTTTACTAGTATGTAAGTCAGTTCCTGTTTTTATTTCATTATGGACCTAAACTTGACATTTTGGTAGCATTTTCGAGGAGAATATTTTTTTGCAATTATAAAAATTTAAACAAAACTTATTACACGTGTTCACTGTCATTTTGGAAGATATCCATAGTGTAGACCTGTCAGAAAAAAGCTCTTAAAAGATACATGACCCCTACTTTTCTTGGTGTTTTTTTTGTGGTTAAAGCACATAAGGCTAGTAATGCCTTCTTAGCTCACCTGTCACGTAGTGAGCTTTTGTGATCGCCCTTCGTCCGTCGTCCGTCCACAATTTCTTGTCTGCACGATAGTGGTTTCGTTTATGATTTTATTTTAACCAAACTTGCACACAACTTGTATCACCATAAGATCTTGGTTCCTTTCTTGAACTGGTCAGATCCCATTATGGGTTCCAGAGTTATGGCCCCTGAAAGGGCCGAAATTAGTTATTTTGACCTTGTCTGCACAATAGCAGCTTTATTATATCTCCCCCAGGAGACATATTGTTTTTGCCCTGTCCGTCCGTCCGTCCGTCCTTCCGTCCGTCCGTCCGTACGTCACACTTCATTTTCGAGCCATAACTGGAGAACCATTTGACCTAGAACCTTCAAACTTCATAGAGTTGTAGGGCTGCTGGAGTAGACGACCCCTATTGTTTTTGGGGTCACTCCATCAAAGGTCAAGGTCACAGGGGCCTGAACATTGAAAACCATTTCCGATCAATAACTAGAGAACCACTTGACCCAGAATGTTGAAACTTCATAGGATGATTGGTCATGAAGAGTAGATGACTCTTATTGATTTTGGGGTCACTCCGTCAAAGGTCAAGGTCACAGGGGCCTGAACATTGAAAACCATTTCCGATCAATAACTAGAGAACCACTTGACCCAGAATGTTGAAACTTCATAGGATGATTGGTCATGAAGAATAGATGACTTCTATTGATTTTGGGGTCACTACGTCAAAGGTCAAGGTCACAGGGGCCTGAACATTGAAAACCATTTCCGATCAATAACTAGAGAACCACTTGACCCAGAATGTTGAAACTTGATAGGATGATTGGTCATAAAGAGTAGATGACCCTTATTGATTATGGGATCACTCCGTCAAAGGTCAAGGTCACAGGAACCTGAACATTGAAAACCATTTCTGATCAATAACTAGAGAACCACTTGACCCAGAATGTTGAATCTTCATAGGATGATTGTACATGCAAAGTAGATGACCCCTATCGATTTTGGGGTCACTCCATTAAAGGTCAAGGTCACAGGGGCCTGAACATTGAAAACGATTTCCGATCAATAACTAGAGAACCACTTGACCCAGAATGTTGAAACGTCAAAGGATGATTGGTCATGCAGAGTGGATGACCCCTATTGATTTTGGGGTCACTCCGTCAAAGGTCAAGGTCACAGGGGCCTGAACATTGGAAACCATTTCCAATCAATAACTAGAGAACCACCTGACCCAGAATGTAGAAACTTGATAGGATGATTGATCATAAAGAGTAGATGACCCTTATTGATTATGGGATCACTCCGTCAAAGGTCAAGGCCACAGGAACCTTAACATTGAAAACCATTTCTGATAAATAACTAGAGAACCACTTGACCCAGAATGTTGAAACTTCATAGGATGATTGGACATGCAAAGTAGATGACCCCTATCGATTTTGGGGTCACTCCATTAAAGGTCAAGGTCACAGGGGCCTGAACATTGAAAACCCTTTCCGGTCAGTAACTTGAGAACCACTTGACCCAGAATGTTGAAACTTAATAGGATGATTGGTCATAAAGAATAGATGATCCCTAACGATTTTGGGGTCACTCTGTGAAAGGTCAAGGTCACAGGGGCCCGGACATTGAAAACCATTTCCGGTCTGTAACTTGAGAACCACTTGACCCAGAATGATGAAACTTCGTAGGATGGTTGGTCATGCAGAGTAGATGAACCCTAACGATTTTAGGGTCACTCTGTTAAAGGTCAAGGCCACAGGGGCCTGAACATGGAAACCATTTCCAATCAATAACTTGAGAACCTCTTGACCCAGAATGTTGAAACTTCATAGGACGATTGTTCATGCAGAGTAAATGACCCTTATTGTTTTTGGGGTCACTCCGTTAAAGGTCAAGGTCACAGGGGCCTGAACATTGATAACCAGTTCCGATCAATAACTTGAGAACCACTTGACCCAGAATGTTGAAACTTCATAGGATGATTGAACATGCAGAGTAGATGACCTCTATTGATTTTTGGGTCAGTCTGTTAAAGGTCAAGGTCACAGTGGCCTGTTCATGTAATGTCATTTTTTGGAAATAACTTGTTTGTTTGTTTGTTTTGGGTTTAACGCCGTTTTTCAACAGTATTTCAGTCATGTAACGGCGGGCAGTTAACCTAACCAGTGTTCCTGGATTCTGTACCAGTACAAACCTGTTCTCCGCAAGTAACTGCCAACTTCCCCACATGAATCAGAGGTGAAGGACTAATGATTTCAGACACAATGTCGTTTATCAAATAGTCACGGAGAACATGCGCCCCGCCCGAGGATCGAACTCGCGACCCCGCGATCCGTAGACCGACGCTCTTACCTACTGAGCTAAGCGGGCGGGCTGGAAATAACTTGAGAACCACTTGACCTACAATGTTGAAACTTAATAGGATGATTGGACATGCAGAGTAGATGACCCCTTTTTATTTTGAGGTCACTTGATCAAAGGTCAAGGTCACAGGAGCCTGAACAGTGACTTGAGAACCACTAGGCCACGAGTGTTCAAATTTAGCGGGATGACTGGACATGCCAAGTAGATGATCCCTATTGCAGCCAACCATCAGTGTCTCTTAGACTTTCGCTCCTGACCCCTATTGACTTCTTGCCTATAGGACTTTGCATTGGGGGAGACATGCGCTTTTTTACAAAAGCATTTTCTAGTTTATGATTTGATTTTTACCAAACTTGCACACAACTTGTATCACCATAAGATCTTGGTTGCTTTTTTGAACTGGCCAGATCCCATAATGGGTTCCAGAGTTATGGCCCCTGAAAGGGCCAAAATTAGCTATTTTGACCTTGTCTGCACAATAGGAGCTTCATTTATGATTTGAATTTAATCAAACTTGCACAAAACTTGTGTTACTATAAGATCTTGGTTCCTGTCTTGGACCGGCCAGATCCCATAATGGGTGTCAGAGTTATGACCTCTGAAAGGGCCAAAATTAGCTATTTTGACCTTGTCCGCGCAATAGCAGCTTCATTTTTGATTTGATTTTAACCAAACGTGCACACAACTTGTATCACCACAAGATCTTGGTTGCTTTTTTGAACTGGTCAGGTTCCATTATGGGTTTTAGAGTTATGGCCCCTGATAGGGTCAGAATTAGCTATTTTGACCTTGTCTGCACAATAGCAGCTTCATTTATGATTTGAATATAATGAAATTTGCACAAAAACTTGTGTCACCATAAGATCTTGGTTCTTTCTTGAACTGGCCAGATCCCATAGTGGGTTCCAGAGTTATGGCCCCTGAAAGGGCCAAAATTAGCTATTTTGACTTTGTCTGCACAATAGCAGCTTCATTTATGATTTGATTTTAACCAAAGTTGCACACAACTTGTATCACCATAAGATCTCGATACCTAAGACACGTATTATGTTATCGCCTCGGTGTCCGTCTGTCTGTCTGTCTGTTGGTTAGCAATTTTCCTTCCGCTCTGTAACTCTTGAACCCCTTGAAGGATTTCAAACAAACCTGACACAAATGTTCACCTTATCGAAACGATGTGCAGAGCGCATGTTTCGGATGGATCACTTCAAGGTCAAGGTCACACTTAAGGGTCAAAGGTCATGTGTCTTTGTTTTGTGTGTATATTGCTCTGCATTTGCGTTGCATTGTAGTGCGCTTGTTATTATTTGGCAGATCCTTCTTTTGTTCACTTACAATGATTTTTTTTAATTACTTCCCTTTTATCTTACTATAAATAGCTTATTTAGTAACCTTTTTATTATTGGCCGTAGGGAAAAACCGAGACCACTTTCCTGTGGTACAACATGGATGGTACTTCCAATTTATAGGTGTATTTTGACATATCTGTACCTTTAAGAAAATTTCAACTATATTTTTTCATGATTCTTTTGATTAAACTTGATTATGATTTTTCGGCGAACGCCGTCTAAATTCGTTTTCGTTACCTATGCCACGTGACTTCAGTTTGCAAATTAAACTACTTGATAACGCATTATAGATAATTTATCAAAATGTAAGATTTATGCAACACTCTGCCTGATTGGACGAGAGTGTCAATTTCTTTCACTCTGTTGATTGTGCTACGCTGAGTGAAATGTAGGCAAAGCGTTTATCCTAAACGACGCTGTTCACAGTTTTAAAGCTAACTTTGGCTCAGTATATTTAGCAAGAATATTGATATATCTCAAAATGATAAGTAAGTTTAATAAATATGATAAAAACCTGTTCAAATACCAATATATATCAAATTAAAGAAAGAGTTGAATACGGTCTGCGTATCACATGAATAAGGGTGTGATAAGAGTCTTTTATGTAGAGAAGTGCTTTTTAAAAGATTTTCCTTGTTACAACTGTCATCTGTATATGAAAAGGTTTCTTGCTTTTGTGACTTATTCAGATTGCATATTAAAATGAGTACTTGTTTGCTTTGATATATTTGTTATAAATTATTTAACTGATTTATTATATATGAATATTTTTCTTTAGTATGGTATGCAAATATTGAACTCAGTTGAAATATGTTTTATTATATATATGTTATATAATGACTGAATCTCATTACACTGAAATGAAGGTACGCTGCATACTGTTTATCTATGTGATATGACTACGGTCAAACTTTGCTTATGAAACAGAAGTATTGAAATAATTACAATTGTATGTTTTGCTTGACCTTGACTTTTTTATAGGTGTGACGTCATTGTCCAAAGATTCATGAATAGCGAATATGCATTTGTTAAAGCGGGATCAGTTGGCCTATTTAAGAAAATCCTTTAATTGATTTTTCCTCATGTATTCTAATCAAACTTGATTTGTAGCATCTTTATTAGGCCCGCAGCCAACTTTGTTCAGCTGGAACATTTAACCCCTTTTAGGGGCTGCTAGAGCTAACACTAGAAATGCCTTTATATAGCGTCTCATGAACAGCTTGGTGGATCTTTGTCATACTTGGTCTGGAACATCATTATAAGGTCCTCTTCCAAATTTATTTATATAGGAACTTGGGCCCTATTAGGGGCCACTGTAGCTAAAAGTAGTTATGCCTTTCTTTGCATTAACCACTAAAATGTAATGGATTTTTATCAAACTCGATGTGTAACAATATCGTAAGGTCTCCTGCTATTTTGTTACAAATGGGGATAGGGACCAATTTAGCTAAAAATATAAACACGTTTAATGACCTCTTCTCATGAACCGCTTCATGAATCTTCATCAAACTACTGCTGTAGTTATTCGTCTAAGGATAAACGAAACAAAATTGCAACCCTACGAAACCTTAAAGTGTGGTGTTTAGTTTTGCAATTTGAAAAATGTTAGATGAAAGATAAATGTTAGATGAAAAATTCATAAACTTCTTTCCTTATTACAATTCGCCGACCATCATTTTTAAAGATATTTCTTGTTTTTACCTTCTTGTCCTTAAGTGCAGTGATGACAGGTGAGCGATATAGGGCCATTATGGCCCTCTTGTTTAAAATGGGCATGGCTATATTTTACAGCTCTCTGAAGATTGTTGATTTTATGTAGAACATATAGCAAATTTATTTAAGTACCACTGTATACCTTATAACAACATTGGCACAAATTGAGATTTGTCCAGATATGGGTATAAATTGGCTCTTTTGGTCAGATTTTGATAGAAAATGAATATTTCATTGGAATTTGCTGCAAAAATTGTGAAAAAAAAATCCAAAAATATCACATTTTCACTGTTTTGGATGTATTTTTTTCTCTTAAGAAAGCATATTCAGAGCCTAAATATTACCTATTCATAGCTATCAGGGTTAAGAGTTTATATAGTAACAGTGTGTATGTCTTATTTGCACGAAATAGAAGAATAGTGCATAAATAAGCTTCGACTAGGAGAAATGGTTTAAAAAGTTATGTCGCAACAACTATTTTTGAGGAAAAGTCATTCCATGAGAAAACTATATTAGTGACATGATATAACTATTATGTAATTAGTAGTGTAAAATACTGAAAAATCGCTGTTTTCCTTATGTTGCGCCAGAAACTAGAAACTAATATACTATAATTGTGTCATCTAAGACAAATCAAATTCTACCATATTTTTCATATAAATGTTGTTTCTGTTGTCATGGCAACAGAAATTCCAAAGCACCCATGCGTCATGAAAATATAGAGGTGTATAGATAAAAGGCTCGTAATGAAACTAAAAATATACGGTTAAGTTATTTTTCAGTAAAATCGCTTTAAACTGTTCCTAAATATTCAAATGTATGATGTTAAGTAAGTGTTACGCATAATTTGTTCCATTAATGACTTGAAAAATACAGGGTATGCACAACGACGTCATACTGCTTTCATGACGTTCTTAACGTCACGTCTCAAAATACCCTCGGTGACTAACTTAAAAACATTGTAGCTCTTACGATAGTGAAGATAATCACTTCAAAATTTCGGATTTGAAAGATAAAAGAATGTTCTTTATGAATATGTTATTATCTTAATTTTGATTTTTTTGTCACTAATACGACTTTTCTCATGGAACGCCCCATATTTATCAAGCTCAAACTTGCTTTTTCATGTATCGAAACTACTGTTACTATATAAATGTAACTGACACTATTACAGAATGCCACTTTATCTTTAATGTTGTCGTAATTTCTTACATTTCGCTTCCGCTCGGACATGCATACTCTCAAACCTTAGTTTTATGCAATCTCGCCAAGCATACGTATGTATTTGACAACACAGAAAATGACGTCAGTTTTTTCCGAAAGTAAAGAAAATGAAAGTAAACATGCTAAACTTGAAAACGAAAATCGCATTTGCATTGGTCTATAGTCAGGCATCACGCGCAGGGGTACCCGTCTAAATGTATACGCGTGGACCTTTTTAAATTATTGTTTTGCGAATGGGTAGGCCCAATTTTCAGCACTTTCTAGCAATTTGAAAATACCTGGGCTTTAGCACGACATGTCAGCTTTTCATCTACGAAAAATCTACGAAGAAATATTTGAACTCTGAATAAACATAAATCTCACAGGCTGAGGGGTCCGTATCGGAGTAAGGGTATATGGAAGAGTTGTTTTTTTTTGATCTTCGTCAAATCGTTCAAAAGGTCCTTTTTGATGTTGTCTGAAAGTGTTATGATATGCCTCGGATCTAAAACATTTCCGTATTTGGGAGCTGCAGACCTAGACATTTAAGAATTATTTTCAAAATGAATTCCGAATAATAAATGTAGATTTCTACGGAAGCGTGAAAGGGCCATCAGACGCTAATACGTTTTACTACGTTACGGCAGCGGAAAGGACATAGAAAAGGACACATAAATATAGAAAAAGACGTTCAAGCTTTATACATTTTATGAATATAAACACAAATAATCATACTTCAATACGAAATATTAAAACTTTTCCCGCTGTTTCTGACTTAATATATAACAGGTATCTTATGCATGAGTATAATATCTTTAATTCCTCAGACACAAAAATACTTAATAAATAAAGAAAAAACTTTAATTTTGCTGCTAACAAGGTTAAACAATATAACAAATCAAATAAGCTGATTTACAAAATCATTCACTCACTGACAGACATAGAACAGTGACAAAAGAACTGGAGAACTTTACAGTGGTAGCCATTTTAAAATTTACAAAAACAGGAATATTAAAATAAGAATTTAGGTAAGATTTATTTTCTGATATATCCCTTTTATACCAGCCAAAATACGGGATATTTGTTTCAACACTGCATCTATATGTCTATTTATTGTTGTTAATACATAATATGTCTCTATCATAAAATCGGACTGAACTGATTCTGTCATGTCAATGAATAATATCTTATGGGCCAAAATATTTGTCAATACTAATCTTGATTAACAGAGTGTGAGACGATTAAGATCTTCCTAATATGATTTAAATATGTACATTGGCGGATTGGTTGTACTGATCTCATCCGTGTACATAATGACCTAATGCAGTAAACAATATCACAATAAAATAATTTTGTGAATACATACAGTGTCTGATTGGTTGTCTAATTTCAAAAGTACCATCTTATACAGGATATACAATATAAAATGATGGATACTCTCCAAATAAATATTTATCTAACATGCCTGTGTTATATAAATCAGTTTGACAACAAAAACACAAGATGTATAACAGAATACTGTTTATTTAAAGTATGTACCAGGTGCTCTACAAGTTATAACATTTGGCATTTAAAACAGTACATAATTATTATGTTCATGAATGGCAATTTTATCTTCAGCAGAATCTTGTCAACTTATCTCTACGTGATAAGCAATCAGATGAAAAAATTGGCAAGTAGATATATTTCTTTCAGAACAGTTTCTTTTATCTAAATCAAGACAAAGTTATAAGATAATGCGTTATACAGGAATGAAAAATAATTTTCACAACGTAGGCCTGAAATCTCAACCTTAAAACATATTTGATGATGTAAGAAGAAAACCCATTTAGTTTTTCTTACATCTATGGCTGAAAACGACATAAACATCTATATACAGCAGTCTAAATAAACCTTTACCATGGTTCATAATAACAAATTTCAAATGGTATGTGTCAAACTTCAACGTTATCTTGGATAGCGTAAAATGAACATTTTTTTAAACATTTATACATTTATAATAGTGCAAAACGAAGCTGTGAACGATATAAAACTTTTTTTTTCATAATGAGATAACAATAAAAATATAAATAAACCCTAACCATGATTTATAATATAAAATCTAAAAAAATCCATCTAGAATGGTGTAAAATGCGAACCTCAACAACGTTATCTTGGATAGCATAAAACGCATAATCCGTTTATGAAAATGTATATTACGATATCATTAAATAACGATGTAACATTACAGATCTAAATATACCTTAAGCATGATTTATAATAAGAGCATCTAGAAAGGTGTAAAAGGCAAACCTCAAGCGTAAAATGAATAATCATGTAAAATTTATACATTTATAATGGTGCAAAACGAAGCTGTAAACGATATCAGACTTCTGCAATAAATTTAAAGGATAATAAGCGCTAACAGTGGTACTGAATAAAATGTTTCAATGTTACAAACATCTAAATTGTGTAAAAAGACAAATATTCAAATTATGTCTACCGGTAGGGCCTACATGACAGCTGCTTTCAACTCCTTAGGTGACAGACGTAACATAGTTTAGCACTATTATATCACCAATACATAAACAAACTATATATATATACATAATGTCAGGAAATAGTCATCTCAATCTTTGCAACAAAAACGATCCATAGGAGTAGGAGCAGATGGGGGCTAGGCCTTCCCACACTGATTTTTGACCTAAAAACATTTTTTTTTAAAAATAGCAGTTGTTAAAGGGAAAATCCAGTTTGAGAGAGCATGTACTGATAAACTGATACTTAGGATTTGATTCGATGTCTGTTGTCAATAAGGGAAAAGAACGTACTTTTCTTGTTTGTATTTTAATTTTTTAGGGATAATTTTGATAGGTTAAGCGCTGATCGCCACCCGCCCGCCCCACTTCCGCCACTGCCACCCCTAACTTTCGAGTTCGCTCCTTCGCCATTGCGATCTTACAAAAATGTCTTTAAATTACAGAGCTCTGTTTTAACAATACTCGGGACAGCATGGATAAAAATGCATCGCTAGGGAAAATCCTGTTTTTACACAGTTAGGCATATGAAATCCTTATAATCACTTCCGATGGTAAAACTAGAATAAAAGCCTATAATTTTACAGTTACTGAGAAAAGAAGGTTAAATTAGTCTATTCAATTCATATATGACGTCCCGTTGAACATGGATGACTTTTCAGGCTATATACCAATAAAAGAAATTGTTCTTTGTTTCATATAAATTCATCTCCTTCAGAACAATTTTGATACAGTTTCTAGATTTTCACTCCGTCGTAGACCTATTTTCCACAAGATATCCATACATTTGCTTCGAGAAAACAAAAGAAAAAGGGGTGTTGAATAGTATGCAGTGAAATGCAAGTCAACTGAAGTCAGGTACCCTCATATTGCCACATTCAGAAAGCGGTCCGCAGAATAACACCCTACATTCGTTTTCAAGTAAACACACGAATATTAGCATGAAAAGTGTCTTATTTTATGTAAAATTCATTCCACGAGTGAAATAATGCCTATTTGGCCTCCGGTTTACGCGCAAATGCGCGAAAAATGGAAAAATTAGGATCTATTTATTTGGGACTTCTTTCGATTTCATTTTTTTTTGGACCGAATTACTGCTATATAACCTTTTAACACTGCAAGTTGATACGATGTACACGTGAAAATGATTTTGATCAAGGCTATAGCAAATTGATAACATAAATGTAAGACAATACTATTAATGTTTAGAGCATCGTTTTAAAGAGGATGAAAGCCAAATACGAATATTATGAATTTTCAAAACACCGTGAACAAAAATATGATTGGGTATTAACCATTGTAAATTTCAGCCATTATTGACAGTTATTACAGACACTACCATTGTAGACCGTCAAAATGATAATATATAGTTTATATCTGAATCTTGAATAATGAGGCCAAATTTCACCTAAAATCTCTGTAGCGGATTCGATAATTAAAACAGTACTTATATAAAACTAGAATCTATTTATGAATTTTGATCTCTTATTGACGTCGGTCTTTGTTTTCAAAATGATATACATTATGATTGTAAACGTTTGGATGATCCTAGTGAATATAAGATTAAAATCTGTACCCCAGAGCTTTTAACAAACGTCCTTTGAACTCAGGACATGCGATGCTTGCCGTAACATATTTGTTTAAATAATTTTCTATCTCTTTAGGCAAGAACGAATAATCTATAAAGCCAGAAGTGAATAGCAATAGATAGTTGTCATTACTCAAGACAGATTTCGATATAACAGTGGAGAGAATGAACATTTTAACACGGTCAAGAAGCGTTTCCTGTGAAAGAATAAATATGAAATGTTCGGAATCTTCAAGCTTTTCGGTGATTTCATCGCGAATATCTGTACCAGGAATAAACGCGTTTTCAAAGATTCTAACATCATAATTCTTCACTTCTAACTCAGGAAATATGGTGTTTCTGATTTCTTCATCATGTTCTTCAGGGTGTGATATGTACACTAAACTGCTATTTATATCATAGCCAAAATTATTTCTTTCCATTATCATTGGTATGGCAGGGTCATCAGCGTCCACAATATTCAAATTACTGTTATTTACAATGTGCACGTGCGTTGGCATAAGATACAAAATACTTGATTGTAGAAGGTTTGACTTCTTTTTGATAAATTTACCACTCCTTATATATTTTTTCAATTTATCGTCTTCACATGTACTCTTAATTTCATTAACAAGTACTAAAATTATAGAATCTGTGAAATTTTCAATTCCCTTTTCATAAGCTATATTCCATGCAGACATCAGCATGTCATTACTTAATGTATCTTCTGTCATTGAGAATATAATTTTTCTTGACTTTTTGACCATGTGTTCAATGTTATCGAGAAATGTGAAACCAATCACAAGGTCTTCATATAAGTCACATACAGTATAATCTTTCTTTGTCAGAGTTTCTATTATATTCTTACTTACGAATGCAGAGTCACTTTGTGAATAAAGCACAAAAGCATCATATTCCATATTTGCATCATCGTGTTTTTGTTTATCAAATGGATGTATCCCAAAGTGCGTAAAGAGTAAAACTTTGATTGTGAATCGTTGGAAATATATTATGAGAGATATCGAAACTAAAAGAAATAAAGTATAACCTGTTACAAATGATGGGAAAATAATATGTTCAGATATACTTATTGTAGACACGGAATGGCAAACAAAGAATGAATCTGAGAGAGATACCATTTGGTTTACTTGGCTTGTGTTATAAGTACATTCAATTTTATTCCAGTCTGTAACTGGGGTTGTACTTTCGTTGAGCCATGATTTCATCCAGCGGATGTGACAGTCACAGATGAAAGGGTTATTTGAAAGCGTTAGTGTTCTAATATTTGTTGACATGATTTGAACAGGAAGACTTGTTAAATTATTATGATCTAATTTTAAAGATGTTAAACTTGTCATTGCAATTACCGCAGTTGATTTAATAACGTTAATTCTGTTCTTTGAGGCATCAAGTACTGTCGTATTTCTGAAGTAGTCCCTAGCAGTTAACTGTGTTAGACTAGTATTTTGAAACCAAAGTTCTAGTTTCCCAGTTGACATTGTTTCAGGCAAACGTGTAATGTTTAAATTTCTGCAGTCGACAATGGTTGTGCTGCTATAATTATTGTGTCCATTTGCAGTTTGTCTGGTTACACGCTGAAAACAAGAGCAACGTTCAGGGCAGTTTTCAACTGTAATAGGACAGTAAGTCTCGTTTATTGATACAGTCGAAACGAGTGTCCTTTTCAATTCCAAAGGGTACATACATAACCAGGTGATAGACCGTCGCGAGTTTCCAGACTTTACTACATATTCATTTATATATGAAGTTAAATAAGGCATAACTGACATGCATGTGCAGTCTATTGGATTTCTGTAAAGGCTTACATGAAAAAAATAGAGCAAACTGTCAAACTTCAATATCAGTGGTCCACTCGTTACTACATTTTCAATAGTTCTTATTTGATTGAAAGATAGGTCGAGAGTTGCCCTTGGTTGGAGAATTGTCCTTGGTTGGAAAGGCCAAATGAACTCAGAACCAGTTCTTACTGCCTTGTCATCGTGAGCAGAATGAAGGTCGTTCTGACTTAAACTTTCTATAAGTGTTTGAAAACCACTTGAATTGATTTTGCAATGACTAACAAATATCCTAGTAACTCCTTCAGCATACAGAGGGTAAACTGGAATATTTTCAAGAGGATTCCATGATAACGTTAGTATTCTTAAGGAATGAATTTGACCTTTTAAGAAATCGTCTGGTAATTCTGTGATTTCATTATATTCAAGATACACCTTTTCTAATTTAATTAGGTGTTTAAATTGACCTTGATTCAAGGTTTTAATTTTGTTGCGAGACAAATCAAGGATTAGCAAATTATGTAGCCAGTTAAACACCCCGGGGTGTAAGCCTGTCAGTTTGTTCATTCCCAAATTCAAACTTTCCAGGTTTGTTAACATTTTGAACACGTTTTGATTGATTGTCTCTAGCTCATTGTCAGATAGGTCCAGTCGCGTTAAACCACTAACATTTCTGAATGTATTGTCATTAAGACTTTTCAAACGGATATTGTTTAACGTAATTATAGATATATCTCCAATGAATTTCACATTGCTAATGTTTACATCGCTACTACGTATTATTAGTAGTCTTGGTAATGACGATGCATTCTTTAAGACACTTTCATAACTGGAAGATAAATATGAGATTAACTTTGCGTCTGGTGTATCAATATATACATTTGTCCATGGATATGTCACAAGAGATTTTGCAAAGTTAACGTATTTCAGGTTTAATGTTTGAAGTTTTGGAAAAAAATGCTGCAGTAAATCGTGTTTTATTTCGTAGTGTTCATAGAAACAACCTCGAAGCATCAGATCGAAAACGCCTTCAAACGGTTTGCTACAGAACTCCCAAAAGAATCTTGATGCTCTGATGGCAGGAGACCTATTGTTTCTATCACATGGAAGACGGGAATTAAGATTTCGTAATTCAGCAAGACTAGAGCAGTCGGAGTCTGGATGTATTATTGCATTCGAGTGATGAAGTATTGACCATATTCTTCCATAGTTCTTAAAACTTGTAGCTCATTTACAAATATTGAACAAGCCTTTAATAGTATTTGTACAGCTACTTGAACTTTACTTTGATTCATGCTTTGTTCCAATGAAGAGTTGAAGTGAATATCGTTTCCCACTGCACCTCCATAACATGATATTCTTAAACTGATGAACAACTCCTTTTTTCTGTTGAGCCAAAAGCTTGAATTGTATGAAGTGTATAAAGTGCTCAGATTCGTGTATAATCCACTCAGATCAATTTCACACCCAGATTGATTTTCTGCAAGCACGTATTCTATCACTTCATCCAGTGACTTGTCATATGTTATGGACGTATCGAATCCGATCACTATGTACATGCACGGTTTCCTATTCTCCTGTCCAATAGCTAGACCAAGTATCGCTCCAATAATAACTAAGATCATATTCTTTATATTTACTTTTTGTTATCCAGAGGTTAAAGCTATTACGCCATTCGTTTTCACTCTGTTGAAACTGAATTATATATCAATACATGAGTATTCACATAAATAGACTAAACGGCGTACAAAATATTACCAGCTTTACTGGCCACTCGAAAAGATAACATTAACGTTTTGTTAAGCCGGGTACCGAAAGACATGCATGTCTCATAATTGGGGTTATTCATGCATATAGAAACAACTGAAATATGTTGGGCAAACTTTACAAATACCTTTTTAGATAAACCTTAAGTAAATACTGCAGGTAGATATTTCAGTCGAATAAAGCTACGGAAGCAATTTGGAAAAAAATACTTGTAATCATATGTATACACCGTTATATAGGATTTAATTGCGATATATGTCCGATGTTAATAGAGTCTCACATGTTATGTCATATACATCTTTCTGATGAAAAAATGCAGCAGTATTTCCTGCTCGTTCAGGATGTGTAATCCAAAGTGTCGATGAAATTTATCAAAATGTTTAGAAGCACGAATGCTGTACAAGCAAGCAAAATACTAGTATACTCGGTTTTAACCGAGTCTCTCAAAGAGCTCATCAGTAAGAGGATAGTGCTATGACTGGTCAGCCCGGTGTCAATATAATGACCAGGTGGGGTGTCATGCCACGTGTCTACGGCGTGATATTCCAGTGAGGCAGCACTATAAAATTGAGCATTGTGCTCACTGCTACATGTAGACACCGTCGATTATATGACTTAAAACCTGTTTTGATTTATATAGGAAAGATCTTTGAAAAATCATCTTGTCTGAAAGTTCAAGGACTAGGCTTTTGATATTTTGTATTGCCTAGTTGATTTCTAAAATGATTGTGGGTAAATAAAGGCCCCGCCCCGGGGGTCTGATCCAAAGAGCCATAAAATAGATAGATCTCCAACTTGAAAGGCATATAGAGCAAATCTTTCTAAAAACGAGACAACTGAATGAGATCTCGTTTACCGGAAGTGACGCGTTCTCCACGCGCCATCTTGTAAGCGAAAGCAATCATTCAACGGTAAATTAATTATCACCGTATGGCCACTCTTCTTTTGATGGTAAGAACCGTGTACTTTGTGTCCTAAGACTATTTCACATTAAACTAATGTTGTTTTAGAAGCTGCAGTAACGTGTATTTTAAATGTTCTTTTAAAGGTACAAATTGTTACTTCATGCTCGCCGATGTTTGTTTTTATTAAGATAACACCGATTCTCGCTCTGACACGAGATCACGCAAGATTACAGCCTGCTGCTATTCTGTGTATTTAATACTTCTTTGTCTTATCTTAAAATGTCAAATCATATTTCGCAGACCGTAAGTGATAAGAGGTCACCCGTATTAGACCTTTATCTACTGACCTAATGACCTTGTTTCCTGATGTTAAAGATACAGCCCTGAAATTTGGATGATATGTACATTTTACACACCGAACTTAAAATGACCATGAATGTGACTTAGCGACCTTATGTTTTGTTGGTGTTTTTCTAAAGTTACAGCCTTGAAAATTGGTTGACACCTATTTTCTTGTTTTTGTTTTGTTGTTTTTTTTTCTTTTAAGATACAGCCTTGAAATTTTGAGTGACATGTATAGTGTAGCACACCGATTTTAAAACTAACTTTCGGTGACCATGAATGTGACCTACTGACCAGCCATCTCTTACCTATTATGGCTGATTTCTGCAATTTCGCGTTGTTGGCCCGCGACCCCGCCTAGCGCAAACACTAGAATAAACAAGTTAAATTGGCAGGGGCGCGGGATGAAAAGTCGTTTTTTAGAAACGGCGCAGAGCAAAAACACGATAATTAGCGGGGTCGCGGGCAAAAAGTCGACATTAGGTTACTCTAATGACAAGACGCAATGCGAAACGTCGACGTTTTCGTGTTTTCTTCCCACGCCCTCGCCATCTAAGTAATTAAATCTCGACTTTTCACCCCGCGACGCCGACAATAACTTTACTTTTTAGCATGCTTGTGAATGATTTAGCCGTTAAAATAAACGGCTGCTGGTAAAAGTGTTTTGCATAGAAAACGAACGAGTTTGATATCTCTGTATGCAGACGATACTGTACTTTTATCTGAGAAGGAGGAAGAACTGCAGTTTATGCTTAACATTTTAAAAGAATGAGGTAATGTTAATTCAATGATTGCGAATCGTTCTAAAAGTATTAATGCTTTTAGAACAAACTCTGTAAACAAAACTTCATAAAATTTTACATGTGGTGACCAACTTCAAGCTTTTGTTGGATGAATATTTGGACTTCAGTGTAGCCTCCAAGTTTGTTGCTGAAAGTGCTGGGATGCTCTTGAGCTATTGGTAGTAAAATGTAAGCTTTTGGTAGTATACCGTTCAATGTATTCACAAAACTTGAAACTACAATATGGCCTGTCATAGCTTACGGTTCCTCAGTCTGGGGAATAGAGTCATATTCCTGCATAAATGCCATTCAGTCCCGAGCATCTCAAGTAAATCAATAGAAATATGTAGCCAATAAGTGGCATCGGTTGTAATCAATGGATATTAGTAATATCAACGGTAAGATCTACTCTTAGTGTTGTTATAAAGGTGTCACTTAATGTAATAATTGGTAGTATCAGTTTAAGAATCAAATGAACAGTATTGATATGTTGTAATCACTAGATATGTGTACAAGCTCAGCATGAAAGTAATTTTGTCATAAAGTTTTGCAAGGTTCTATGGATGATTTTAATAGTGCCTTATAGCTCCAACATTCAGAGTGAAGTTGGTCCATCTAGTCGGGGAAGAAAAAAAGTTGCGTACTATAGATTGTTCAAACACTATGAAAATGTCAAACATACATCTGCTTTTGCTTAATACCGATATGGAGTTGCTCCCCTAGATTAGAAACTGTAAGGTATGAAAACATTCTAGAAAATCACCGTGCTTTCCCAATATTTAAAATGTCAGTTGAAAATAAAATGTACGTTATGATGGAATCGAATGCATACCAAGATGTAAGAAATGCACTCAATGCAAAACAGCCAATCTCAATAAAATGACCCAATCAGAACAGAACAAATAAGTACATTCGATGTCATATATAACATTTTTTGTTCGTAATGGGCTTTCTGGATGAGGAAAGGACAATGTGTTATTAGTTAAAAACTTAAAGTTCGTATCTCAGTTCAGTGGTCGTGAAAAGAACACGAGTGCAAATGTTAATTTCCATTGCCGCATTTTTCATATTTTAGTAAGTACAGCTTGAAAAATGCTAATGAAGCTCGAAAATTTTGCAAGAACACATTTTGTGATGTTTGCGCTGTGAGGTAGAATGGTACAAAAATAAAATTAAAACAAAACATGACATTACTTTTGTTTTTCATTGAATTACAGATTTCCAAATTCGTCCCTTAAAATGCAAATTAAACTTAAAATGCATAATGCAAAGACTTTAAACATAAATATTTATGTTAAGATGAATATAATTTTGTTTCAAAACCTCAAACTTCAGTATCATAACTATTAAGCATTACTGTCAAACAGATCTATTTATCATAGACATTATTTTCATCATAGAGGAACACTACTCGGTCTGTCTCGAACACTCAGGTGTGACGTAAATATCAAGCAAAATGTTTTAAATACTCTGAAAACTATTGCATAAAGTACAATACATTTGCTATAAAGTTTAAAACTATTCTATTTTCGGCCGGTAGACATTTTGGTAGTATTAGTTAGATTACTTATCTGCGTATTGATATTTGTTCATGTCCGTTTCAAACATTGTGTATTTTCATATCGCAATTAAATGATGTCAGGAATAAAATACTGACCCTTTGATTTATATCATTAAAAACATGCCCAAAGGAACCAATAACAAAATTTAAGGTATTAGGCCCATAATAGAGTATGTCCTCTTTGAAGAGTATTCAATTTCTGCCATAAACCTACATTGACTGCGATTTTCAGGGGTGCGTAGGTTCGAGCCCCACTGGGACCAAATTTTTTTTTCCTTATTTTTCTTTTTTTCTAGTAAGTTTTTACTTCTTTCAAGACTTGTCATTGGTTTATTGTACAAAAATGGAAAATATTCATTTGATAAGTAATTTCTTGCTGTCCAAAGTGAATTTACCTCTGAAATGGAAGGGGTAGAGTTAGACATCTTTAAAAATACTGAGTTACGTGCGGTAAAAGTTCTCTATTTTGCCTTCATTCTTTAGATTACATATTGTGGAAGAAATTTAGGTAAGTTTTACTTCTGTCCCGCAGTTTTTTTTTAATAAAGTGAGCAAAATTGAAAACAGACCCGCAGGATTCGACCTTAATTTTTCAATGTTGGAGATAGAATTCTGTCTCATTAAATCCGTTTACTTGAGGCACCCTGGAAAAAATTATACTGACACTTATATTTTTTAGTTTTATAATTGTTTACCAATAGTTTGATGATTCTTTCATGAAAAATAATTGTATAATGAAATCTCTGCAAACATTTTGGATACAGGTCGCCACCTTGAAATATGTCTTTACTTGAGCTTGAGGAAATACCATAAATTACATAAAATTTATAAAAAACGGCTCGGTAAAAGTTTTTAAAAATTTGCAACAAAGTGCGAAGCACGGCCAACTGTAAGAATATACCAAGCAAATGCCATTTTTTAAACATTGCTATTAGGGGCCTAATACCTTAAGAAATCTACTGAACATTTTGCATCAGCTATGCAGACAGTATAAAAGGAAATGCTGAAATTCAGCTTAACAGATCTGTAACGTAAATATCAAATATTCAAAAAACAACTAAAAACTCCCTAAACCTATACCAAAACATATTTTTAGGCACGTATGACTAGATTTTTATATGAATATTTTTCCAAGTGTCTCCAAGTGTCTCTAAACTTGTATGTCTTCAATACACACATCATACTCGATCTTGTGTGCTTGTGACTTGCATTTTTACATATTTAGGATCTTTAAAAGTTGTTTTCATACTTAAGTATTAGAGGGCATGAACAAGCTCAATCAAACCGAGCCTGCAACACTTTCGTTTTTGTCGTGTTGGGCGACCTGTGAAGTTTCCACTTTTCTCTATTTTATAATTCATGCATTTCTAAATTTTGTAATATTCAAATATAGAAATCAAAAATATGGATTTGAGTAAGAAATGCGCACATTTTATTTCGATTTTATAAAAAAAAACCTTTTGACTTTACGAAAACATAACATGTCTGTTAAAAACGTTAGATTTTCAATTTCATCTACAGATCTGTATAATTACTCCTTGTAAACGTAAATATCTTTCAATATAAACATTAATCCATGGAATTAGCTTAAGCTCTTTGTAAAACAGAAACTATTTTTGTTCCTACTATTTCTTTTACAACAGTATGAAATAAAAATATCAAAATCAGTACATCCCTCTGTCTTCATTCGCCTTTCCTTTAATGCCACTGAAAAAAAATAAAATGACCGAGCTTTCATTTCTTTTTCCCGCCACAAACCTTCTAAAACATTGCTGCAAGGTATTGCAGTATGCCTTACTATACAAATGGTGCATATAGCCATATGAGAGACAACTCTGTAAGCACATTTAACTCCAATATCTTTCTTTTAGATAAATCATGTATTGTAAATATCGGTAACGTAAATATTTTTTCAGCATGTTTACTTGTTTAAAAATTATTCATTGATGAAACATTAAGTTTAATCTATGGTATTTGATGTATGAATCCATCAGGCTATTAGCTGATATAAAGTTCACATACAGTCTAGTTCTCGTAATCTAACTACACTAGCCCGCCCGCTTAGCTCAGTAGGTAAGAGCGTTGGTCGACGGATCGCGGGGTCGTGAGTTCGATCCTCAGGCGGGGCGTATGTTCTCCGTGACTATTTGATAAACGACACTGTGTCTTGCGGAGAACAGGTTTATACTGGTACAGAATCCAGGAATACTGGTTAGGATAACTGCCCGCCGTTACATGACTGAAATACTGCTGAAAAACGGCGTTAAACCCAAAACAAACAAACAAACAAACAAAACAAACTAACTACACTAAGTCATGTAAATATTGCAGAAAAATGTCACTTGTAGAAAGAAAAAAATGTACAAGATTTGTTTAAAAAATAATAGTGCTTCACTGAATATTTAAATTACATTACAAACAGGTGTCTGCAATCATTTGTATAAAGTTGAGACAATTTGTATTTATCGTTTAAGTTATTCAAAATTTATTGTGTACCTTAATAATTCATTTTAAATTTTGGCAGACTGAAATTATGAGACACCGTTTTGATTCTCTATTATGGAAATATGTTATCTCTCTGATTGTTGGAAATACCGATCACATAATCTCTGGTATTTTCTTATTGAAGATATATTACATCAGATAGCAAATACCTATCTACCTCTCTTTAACCTCAATTTCTAATACTTCCCTTGGCTTTGAGACACCACGTAAATATCGTTTTTGAGCATAAATGAAATATTAAATCAATTTTGTTTATTCACAATAATATGTATATGAACTATAATATGAAATAGTACTATAAAATATATAGTAAAAATGATCTTAATACATAAATAGTTGTTTCAATGAATAGCTATGTTAATGAGACAGGGTTTACTCTGACTAGGGCATTTTATTGAGATTGGCTGAAAAGCTGTTGCTATTAATGATAATAACATGAATTTTAATAACCAAGAGAAATTGATTTTTTTCGTGCTCTCCAAACAGGATGCCGTTAATGTTACTGCCAAAATGCTGTAAGATTTTAAAATCTAGGAACGATCTGCTGTACAAATAAACTAACTTGTTTAATCATGGTTTTGTTTTAATAATGGTTGAACAATTGCCATAGCTGAATTCATGATGCAGTATTTAAGCTCACCTGAGCACGAAGTTCTTAATGTGAGTTTTTGTGATCGCCGTGTGTCCGTCAGCGTCCGTCCGTCGTCAATAATTTGACTGTTAACATTCTAGAAGTCACACTTTTTGCCAAATCGTAATGAAGCTTGGTCAAAATGTTACCCTCAATAAAATCTTGGACGAGTTTGATATTGGATCATCTAGGGTAAAAAACAAGGTCACCAGCTCAAATCAAAGGAAAAGCTTGTTAACACTCTAGAGGTCACAATTTTAGTCCAATCTTAATAAAACTTGGTCAGAATATTACTCTCAATGAAATCTTGAAAAAAAAAAAGATATTTGGGTCATCTGGGGTCAAAAACTAGGTCACCAGGTCAAACCTAAGGAAAAGCTTGTTAAGGTTTTAGAGGCCAAATTTATGACTGTATCTTCATGAAACTTTGCCAGAATGTTAATCTTGATGATCTTTAGGTCAAATTTGAATCTGGGTAATGTGGGGTCAAATGCTAGGTCAGTAGATAAGATCAAAGGAATAGCTTGTGAACACTCTAGAGACCACATTTGTGATCCAATCGTTATGAAACTTAGTCAGAATGTTAGTCTTGATTGTGTCTAGGTCAAGCTTGAAACTATGTGGGATCAAATACTAGGTCAGTAGGTCAGATCAAAGGAAAAGCTTGTGAACACTCTAGAGGTCGTATTTGTGATCCAATCTTTATAAAACCTGGTCAGAATGTTGGTCTTGATGATTTCTAGGTCAGCTTTGAATCTGGGTCATGTTGGGTCAAAAGTAGGTTAGTAGGTCAGATCAATGGAAAAACTTGTGAACACTTAAGAGACCACATTTTTGACCTTATCTTTGTCAAACTTGGTCAGAATATTAGACTTGATAATCTCCAGGTCAGCTTCAAAACTGGGTTATGTTGGGTCGAAAACTAGGTCACCCGGTTTGTGAACACTTAAGAGGCCACAGTTGTAACCCAATATTTATGAAACTTAGTCAAAATGTTTAGTTTGATGATTTCTAGATCAAGTTTGAATCTAGGTTATGTGGGGTTAAAAATTAGGTCGCCTGGTCAAATCAAAGGAAAAGTTTGCAAACACTTTAAGGGCCACAGTTGGAACTCAATATTTATGAGACTTGGTTATAGAATGTTTGTCTTAATCATTTCTAGCTCAAGTTTGAATCTTGGGTCATGTGGGGTCAAAAGCTAGGTCACCAGGCCAGATCAAAAGAAAATCTTTTCAACACTCTAGAAACCACAGTTAAAGTTTGAAACTCATGAGAATTAGTCAGAATGTTTGTTTTGATAATCTATAGGTCAAGTTCAAATTTGGGTCATGTGGGGTCAAAAACTAGGTCACCTGGTCAAATCAAAGGGAAAGCTTGTGAAAACTCTAGAGGCCATAGTTGTAAAAAATCTTTATGAAATTTAGTCAGAATGTTTGTCTTAATGATCTTTAGGTCAAGGTCGACTCTTGGTCATGTATGGTTAAAAACTAGGTTAGTAGGCCAGATCAACTCTGGTGGGATATATAGGGCCATCATGGTCCTCCTGATTTTCATTTTAGTAATTGATTGTTGTTCATTTTAATGTATATATGTCAAACGATGTCATGGAAGAGAAAGTAAGTCAAGGTCAAACCTGGTATGGAAAGTCATGGGTCATTTTTGTATAATAATTCACAAAATGTAGCATACGTACTCATTACTTTGTTGAAAAATAGCTTGTTGTTATAATTCATTGTTAGCATTTAACCTTAATGTATACATGTCAAGCAAGGTCAGCAGTGTAGATCTTATCCCAATAAGTCGAAGCCAAACCAATTATCAAAGGTCAAATGTCAAATATGTTTAAAAAAAATCGCAAAACAGCATTTTTGCAATGATTTTTCTTTATGTTTTAGCGTATTTTTGTTACTACTAGTAAAACTGATCATCAGTCATTATAAAGTATGTATAAAAGATAATATCACTGTTGAAATAATAGCTGAAAATTAGTCAAGGCCAAACCAGACATTATAGGTCAAATGTCATTTTCCTGTAAAAATTCAAAATACAACATTTTTAATTTTTCTTCGTTTAAAATTTTCTTGTCATTTTTTTCCAAAGTGAAATCGATATATTACAAAAGTTATTCACAAAAAGCCTTTGGTCAGGATCCATGCTGTTCGCTTTCAAAGCGTATGTAATAAGAGAAACCTTTAACAAACAGCATGGATTCTGACTAGACTGAGCGAATGCACAAGGTGATCTGGATCCATGTTGGTTTTCTCATGGTGCGGCTTATATATGAAAATCAGCAAATATTCAGTAAGTTTGAATCACATTCACGTTACGTTTCGTATATGTTTGACCCCTATCGTGTAAGTTTTTCAACAATTGTTCGAAATGTCAGTGGGTACAATGTTGTTATTTTTTTTCAGGCAATAAGACGTACACTCATACATACATACTCATACTTACCTGTGTGTATAATTATCACTCCCAAAAATGATTTTGGATGAGAAAGAAATGAGGCTTACATACTTTTTTAAATTTCATGCTAAAGTATTTTCATAAAAGTGCAAGAACTGTAATTGTTCCTTCTCTTGAGAAGGAATATTTTAATTCGGTAAGTCACACTTGACTGAGCTACTGATATCGAAAAGCTGTTGTAATTACAAGCTGGCCAATTAAACTCCGTGACCTTAGAAATAACCTCTGACGTTAAACTATTCTTTCCTTATTGAGGCGACTCTGACTGAACGCGTTCCACGGAATGCATATTACTAAACCCGAGGATGATTGATGGATCCTTTTATTTCCCCCATTCTCGAAGAACATAACATATGTACATTCAGTCGACCAGATAGACATATATCAGCAAATTTAAATGTAAACAACTAAATATTACCGTTACATTCAAATGCATGGTTAATATGTGAAAACAAACCCCATTGCGACCCTCTAATTATGCGCAACAAATTCACGCATCGAATCGTAATGGATTGACCGGGTCAGTGTTTTATTGCCGTATTTACTCTACTGAAAGTGGTAACATATTTAATTTGTTGTTGGGTTTAACAATTTATGAACAGAACAGAAGAGAACAAATATTTTATGTTAAATAACTAGCGTAAATACTTACCTGACATTTTTTGGCAGTATAAAACAGACATTGCAACCAAAATTTTACAAGATGATCATTTTATATTTATATAGATGTGCCCTAGAAGGAACTTTTGCTGTGCTTTTACTTGTAAAATTTAACATGCTTTGTCCAGGAATGACAAACACATTAGAATGTGTAATGATTAAAACCTGTATGTTCTCGTGTTTATATGGCACTTTTCTGTAATCGTACTTAAGAAGTAACTGCTTTAGAGAAACGTAAAAAGATAAAGTCCATGTACGTATTCATACATAAATAATTTCTGCAACCAGTACTTGAACATGGTAGACAAATTTACGTCATATTATTTTAGTATGTTCCTTAAACATTTTAGCAGTTAGCAATAAACGCACCAACTAAATTAATCACAATCCGTGACTAAATGTTTCGAACATCCTACTTAATACTGATAGTAAGTAAGTTAGCTATGCTGGTTACATTGCACGAGTACATCTAGCAACAGGCATATCTAACATTGGCAAAATTTATGAAAATATAAACTAAAAAGATCAACAATAAAACACGTCTTGAACATGTTCATTTATGAAGTGAAGACTGAACAGTAGTAGAAGAAGAGAATACAGCGCATCAATAATTTTATGAATGAAAAGTGCGGAGATATATTTAATTGAAGACAAACTACATAAAGTCTTTAACCAATAATAGAATATAGACTGGACTTCTTAGATAAAGCAAAACTAAAATAAGTCTCCACATTTTATCAACATGTTCATGTTATTTTTTCTTAAAATAAAACAGATCAAATTAAAACTTTTTTTTTTGAGAATTTTCATACTCTCAAGCAATTTTATATATGAAATATACAAAAACAATGACAAGTTCAAATCTGTATTTTTAAAGCTAGAAAATATAACTGACCATTTTACACAATTACCCTATTGCCAGTCATTACTGCTGTGGAAATCAACAGCCTATGATCTAGACTGTGTCTTGAAAAAATGTATTAATGCCAATCAGTTAAAGCTACTTCTCCACCTTTAAAATGTGTTTAAACTTGGTCCTTGCTTTTGTTCTACTGTTGCTGGGGCAACAGGTTCAGGTATATTTCCTTATGTGCGGATGTAGTTAATCTAAGTACTGCGTGCTCCGGTGCTGGTGCCGCTTTTGATGTCGCAACGCGGCCATTTTGTTGACTTCTTAGACGTCCGGATGTTTTTTTTAAATGCGTCTGAGGTTGGTGGTCGTAAATTATCTTAAAAAAAAAAAAGATGTAATGTTCAAATACTATACGAAGAAGCTGTCGTTTCAAACAAACTTTACATTTTTTTTTCTACTGAGACCAAACTGTAATGTCGTTTTACTAAGTGTCGATGACTTAGAATTCAATCGATTGTATCATTTTTTGTCACTTGAATACGAAGATAGCATTATATTTCATCATGGATTTTGAATCCATATTTCATATCAAAACAACCATTAATTATACAAAAACACAAAGAATAATACCATATTCTTTCACCAAAGTACAAAGCCAAAAGCTGTAAGCAAATATGTGTCAGAAATGAACAGTTTTTATAAACCTTTACTATGGGATTTATGTGCAAAAAGTAAAACATGATATTGAAGAGCAGAATTATGGGGATATTTTGTGAATTTTGGTCTGCATTCATCAAAGTTTTGAATAAATAAAAAGTAGAGGTTAAGGTCTTGTTTATTATAGTGTCACCCCTATTGAAAGGGTCTGCCAATTTGGCTTATGAGAAACCTTTATTGTGCGTACCAATTATCCTCCAACTCCTACCAGTATACCAGGCGCCAGGCGGATAGAGGTCGGTAACCATTCATTAATCTTGCTCGCGGCTCACGAACCGGCCTTTTCGAAACGAATCCCATGACAAACATCTCTCGGACGAACGCTCCCCATGGGGCTCGTACCTTCGACCTCCCAATCCTGAGGCTGACGCTTTAACCACTGGGTCACGGTGAACGGTTTTATATTTTATATTTTATAATTCAGTTTTAAAACTAACAATTCGGATACTGATGCTTCATTTTTAGATTTACATCTCTCTATTTATGACAATATTATACATACCAAAATTTATGACAAGAGGGATGATTTTAATTTTAGTACTGTAAATTTTCCCCATTTGAATGGGGATGTACCTCAGGCTACATCTTATGGGGTATATATTTCTCAATTAATTCGGTTTGCCAGAGCGTGTAGTCATGTCAAGCATTTCAATGAACGTAATCAATATATTACAAGTAAACTTCTTCAGCAAGGCTACCGTTATTACAAATTGCGTAAATATTTTACTAAATTTTATTATCGTACTTCTGCTTTAGTTTTAAAATTCAATAGTAATTTAAAGACACTTCTGCGAGAAGGTATTTCTAAACCCGTTTTTTATCGGGATGTGGTTTACAAACTTCGTAAGATCTTGGGTCATGGTAATTTTCCAAATGTATTTGAAAAGATTATCAAACGTTTTATTAAAAGAGGTTACGACCCAACTGTTTTGAGACATACCGCATGTTTAGTGTTCAACCCGTTTACAGCTGGACACTACGCTTCCCTCTTTGATTGCGTCTGACGGAAGAGGGGGAGGACTCTATGATGAGCAGTTTTTAAATCCTACCAGGACTGAACTGTTTTGATATTTGTCTTCTGGCCTGTTTCGTCGGGCCCTTAAGGGTGTTTCTCTTGTTGCTCTGTCGTCTGAAAAGGCATTGAGTACATACGTTTTTGGTTCTTAAGGTTTGCTTTTTATATATTTATACACGAGCATTTTTGTGTTTTACATGCCATGCTTTTTTGTTTCCATTACGTGTGTTAGAGATTCACCTGGAGGGGATTACTTTTATTTACACTGTCCCATGTCTTTGGAACATGTTGGGGGTAAGAGTGAGGTTGGGTGCGCACCATAAACCGGTTTAAGCTCCCCAGTGGTGTTTTTGCCTCTGACCGTTCCAAGGCGGTGCCCCACTGTGTTCCTTTGTTTGTTCGTTTTGTCCTTGTGTGTTGACTTTGTGTGCGCGCGTGTGTGTATGCTTATTGTTCGTCTTGTCCTTATGTGTTGGCTTTGAGTGTGTGTGTTTGTGTGTTGTTCGTTTTGTCCTGATGTGTAAGCTTTGAGTGTGTGTGTGTGTGGTGCACGCGTTTGCGTGCTGGGGGGTTCGTTTTGAGGAGGCTGCGCTTTTGGTGCGTGGCATTCCCTGTTTGATATTTTTCTTTGTTTTTATAAACGTTTAAACGATTTGTAATAGAACCTCTTTGGGATACACTTCCAAATAAAATCAGATATATTTTAAGGTATACAAGGAGGCCAACCATTGAAACACTGCGAGAAAATACATCTGATAATTCCGAGAATTTTCAGCCACTGATTTATCATATTCTTATATGTTAGTTGGTAACCTTAATTCTAAAATTTATGTTGGAACATTAATCTAAACACTGGCCAAGATGTTTAGAATGATAGAGTGTGCATTCGAGCATTGGGGAAACTGCCAGGCAAAAATCTGCAATCAACATGTTTTGTACTTTTAATTTGAATAAAATAAAATACCATTCTTAGAAATTAGGAAAACAAATGAAATCTTCATATTCTGGAATGGAAAGAGTTCATCAAAAGTAAGAAGGCTTTCTTAAGAGGCTATCTTTGAGGAGACAACCTTTGCATGAAACTGTATTATTTTAAAAAATGATTGCAGCTTCAAAGTCATTATATATTGTCTATTTTTCAAGTTAAATAATAAAAAAAACTGGCAATTCATTCAAACTTCAAATTTAATAAAGAATAATGTGATCCAGTAATTTCGTTACATTTATTTTTGGAGAACTTATTTTGATTGATGAATTCTATTTCAAAATGGTACAGTAACCTTCAATTGTAGACTCTTCCACGCGTTTATACTACATATTATATCTGTATTCGCTAAGACAGATCAGTGTTACAGACTACCTTGAATCGGTCACTTAAAAAATCTGTAATCAGATCCTTTGAGAGCAAAGAATGCAACCAAGAATAATAATAGTAGACTCGGTTTGTTTGAGTCTGTTCATGAGAGGTAATGAAATGTGCAACACCTCTCGTGCCCCCTAGCACCGGCTAAAGCGGAACTCTATTACACATATGTTGAATGAACTCTACGATCCCAAAGGACCAGAAAATATAACAACACTGAATCCAAGTACGGGGAAACGTTTTACAGCCGCCACACGGCACTTAAAGACTGCTATTGTTAAGCCTTACACGGGTCGTCTCCCCTTAACTTGCTATGTTTCTGGAGGTGGAAGGGAGACAACTTTGTATTTTGGAAATATCTCATTAAACACGATTTATCATTAATATTCACAGATTTAGGTATAGTATTTTACTGTTATTGTCTACCGTTCGCATCATAAAATAACAACAAAATCCAAAGTACAATGATAATCTATATTGCCAAAGTTGCATTGTATCATAAATATTTACCTAGTTTGGGCTTGGGTTGTTATGTTGTTTGCTGCTGGGACCATGTGGCACCTGCTGGCTGTTTCCATGTCTCCACGAGCTCACTTCCGTCATCCTCTACCGTGAATCTGTAAACATTAGAAGAATACGATAACATATTCTCCAAACTTGGAAGTGCAGATATAGATTCCATAAAGTGATGTTCTCCATAGTGAATCAGCCGATACCCGTTACAAGATCTTGTAATTTTACCAAACGCCCTGATGACCCTTTGAGACGAAATACTTAGCTATATTTGGTTTGACAGTCTGATGAGATTCAAAATAACCGTACATCTGACATAATTGTAACCTCTGTAAAACAAGCAACTTTTGTTCAAATGGTCGTATTGAAAGGAACAATACTATAACTTTCTAAGATAATTGTTTTTGATGAGTGCTTAAACATTAATTACCCATTCAGGGCCATTATGTGAGTAATGGTACTCAAAAGCACAATCAACTCCTTTCAACCAAGTAATTTATTTCATCTAGTTTATAGTTCTTTGGTTGGTTAATGTCAGTCGTTTCATTTAGCTGGTTGGAACCCATTCCGAGTCCGCTTCCTGGAAAAACAAGTACTGGTGTCTTATGAGAAGTCATGGTCGTGACCCCAGCGGGGCTAGAACCCACGGCCCCTGGATTGAGCAGCCGACACATTATCCACTAGACCACGCTCTCCTTGAAATACTGTTGAAAAACGGCGTTATTCCCAAAACAAACTAACAAAAGCTACATTGAATTGGTATAAACATATTATGATATTTCCATACGAACCATTATCAAGATTCCTCTAAAACCTTTTTCCCCTTGTTTCTGGCTTAACATAAAACGGGGATATTAATGACAACAAATTAATTTTAGTTAGAATATATACTGCATTATACATTTCGTTTTATTAACTAATATATCAAAGACATGACATTTGTATATAATATATTTAATTCTTCAAACAGAAGAGAAACATACTTCATGCGCTCACCCGGCTGCACTTAATAAATAAACTAACGACCTTAATTTTGCTGTTAACAAGGGTTAACAATATAATAAACACCAAGGAATTGATACATTGAATCATTCATCGACTGGCATGAAAAGCGACAAAATAACCATTCTTTGCAATACTGGTATCCGATAATAAAGAACTGATGTTAAGGAAGTCAGGCTGATAGGGTACCTCTTCAACCTTCGAGGGTAATTATGTCCCCCCCCCCCGTGGGGGAGACATATTGCTTTTGTCCTGTCCGTCCCCGTCCGTACGTCACACTTCATTTCCGATCAATAACTGGAGAACCATTTAATCTAGAGCCTTCAACCTTCATAGGGTTGTAGGGCTGCTGGAGTAGACGACCCCTATTGATTTTGGAGTCACTCCATCAAAGGTCAAGGTCACAGGGGCCTGAACATTGAAAACCATTTCCGGTCAGTAACTTGAGAACCACTTGACCCAGAATGTTGAAACTTAACAGGATGATTGGACATGCGGAGTAGATGATCATTATCGATTTTGGGGTCACTCTGTCAAAGGTCAAGGTCACAGGGGCCTGAACATGGAAAACAGTCTCCGATCAATAACTTGAGAACCTCTTGACCCAGAATGTTAAAACTTCGCAGGATAATTGGACATGCAGAGTAAATGATCCCAATTAATTTTGGGGTCACTCTATTGAAGGTCAAGGTCACAGGGCCCTGAACATGGAAAACCGTTTCCGGTCTGTAACTTAAAAACCACTTAACCAAGAATGTTGAAACTTCAGAGGATGATTGGACATGCAATGTAGATGATCCCTATTGATTTTGGGGTCACTCTGTTAAAGGTCAAGGTCACAGGGGCCTGGAAAGTGAAAACAATTTCCGGTCAGTAACTTGAGAACCACTTGACTCAGAATGTTGAAACTTCATACGGTGATTGGACATGCAAAGCAGATGACACCTATTGATTTTGGGGTCACTCTGTTAAAGGTCAAGGTCACAGGGGCCTGAACATTGAAAACAATTTCCGGTCAGTAACTTGAAACCACTTGAGCAAGAATGTTGAAACGTAATAGGATGATGGATCTTGCAGAGTAGATGAAACCTATCGAATTGGGGTCACTCTGTTAAAGGTCAAGGTCACAGGGGCCTGAACATGGAAAACCGTTTCCGATCAATAACTTGAGAACCTCTTGACCCAGAATGTTAAAACTTCATAGGATAATTGGTCATGCAGAGTAAATGACCTCTATTAATTTTGGGGTCTTTCTTTAAAGGTCAAGGTCACAGGGCCCTGAACATGGAAAACCGTTTCTGGTCAGTCACTTGAGAACCACTCGACCCAGAATGTTGAAACTTCGTAGGATAATTAGTCATGCAGAGTAAATGACCCCTATTGTTTTTAGGGTAACTCCGTTAAAGGACAAGGACACAGGGGCCTGAACATTGATAAGCATGTCCGTCTGTCCGTCCGTCCGTCCGTACGTCACACTTCATATCTGATCAATAACTGGATAACGATTTGATCTAGAACCTTCATAGGGTTGTAGGGCTGCTGGAGTAGACGACCCCTATTGATTTTTGGGTCACTTCATCAAAGGTCAAGGTCACAGGGGTCTGAACATTGAAAACCATTTCCGGTCAGTAACTTGAGAACCACTCGACCCAGAATGTTGAAACTTCATAGGATGATTGGACATGCAGAGTAAATGACACCTATTGTTTTTGGGGTCACTTCGTTAAAGGTCAAGGACACAGGGGCCAGAATATTGAAAATAGCTTTCGGTCAGTAACTTCATAGGATGATTGGTCATGCAGAATAAATGATCCCTATTGTTTTTGGGATCACTCCGTTAAAGGTCAAGGTCACAGGGGCCTGAACATTGATTACCATGTCCGTCCTTCCGTCCGTGCGTCACACTTAATTTCCGATCAATAACTGGAGAACCATTTGATCTAGAACATTCAAACTTCATCTGGTTGTAGCGCTGCTTGAGTAGACGACGCCTGTTGATTTTGCGGTCACTCCATTAAAGGTCAAGGTCACAGGGGCCTGAATATTGAAAACCATTTCCGATCAATAACTAGAGAACCACTTGACCCAGAATGTTGAAACTTCATAGGTTGATTGGTCATGTAGAGTAGATGACCTCTATTGTGTTTTCGGGTCACTCCGTTAAAGGTCAAGGTCACAGGGGTCTGAACATTGAAAACTATTTCTGATCAATAACTTGAGTACCCATTGACCCAGAATGTTGAAACTTCATAGGATGATTGTACATGCAAAGTAGATGACCCCTATTGATTTTTCGGTTACTCTGTTAAAAGTCAAGGTCACAGGGGCCTTAACGTTGAAAACCATTTCCGGTCAGTAACCTGAGAACCACTTGGCCCAGAATGTTGAAACTTAATAGATGATTGGTCATGCAGAGTAAATGACCCCTATCGATTTTGGGGTCACTCTGTTAAAGGTCAAGGTCACAGGGCCTGAACATTGAAAACCATATCCGGTCAGTAACTTGAGAACCACTTGACCCAGAATGTTGAAACTTAATAAGATGATTGGACATGCAGAGTAGATGATCCCAATTAATTTTGGAGTTACTCTATTAAAGGTCAAGGTCACAGGGGCCTGAACATGGAAAACCATTTTTGGTCAGTAACTTGAGAACCACTTGACCCAGAATGTTGAAACTTCATAAGATGATTGGACATGCAGAGTAAATGACACCTACTGTTTTTGGGATCACTCCGTTAAAGGTCAATGTCACAGGAGCCTGAACATGGAAAACCGTTTCCGGTCAGTAACTTGAGAACCACTCGACCCAGACTGTTGACACTTCATAAGATGATTGGTCATGCAGAGTAAATGACCCCTATTGTTTTTGGGGTCACTCCGTTAAAGGTCCAGGTCACAGGGGCCTGAACATTGATTACCATGTCCATCCTTCCGTCCGTACGTCACACTTCATTTCCGATCAATAACTGAAGAACCATTTGATCTAGAACCTTCAAACTTCATACGGTTGTAGGGCTGCTTGAGTAGACGACCCCTATTGATTTTGCGGTAACTCTATCAAAGGTCAAGGACACAGGGGTCTGAACATTGAAAACCATTTCCGATCAATAACTAGAGAACCACTTAACCCAGAATGTTGAAACTTCATAGGATGATTGGTCATGTAGAGTAGATGACTCCTATTGTTTTTTGGGTCACTCCGATAAAGGTCAAGGTCACAGAGGATTGAAAATTGAAAACCATTTCTGATCAATAACTTGAGTACCACTTCATAGGATGATTGTACATGCACAGTAGATGACCCCTATTAATTTTTCGGTTATTCTGTTAAAGGTCAAGGTCACAGGGGCCTGAACATTGAAAACCATTTCCGGTCAGTAACTTGGGAACCACTTAATCCAGAATGTTGAAACTTAATAGGTTGATTGGTCATGCAGAGTAGATGATCCCTATCGATTTTGGGGTCACTCTGCTAAAGGTCAAGGTCACAGGGGACTGAAAATGGAATACCATTTCCCATCAATAACTTGAGAACCTCTTGACCAATATGTTGAAACTTCATAGGCTAATTGGACACGCAGAGTAAATGACTCCAATTAATTTTGGGGTCACTCTATTAAAGGTCAAGGTCACAGGGGCCTGAACATGGAAAACCATTTCCGGTCAGTAACATGATAACCACTCGACCCAGAATGTTGAAACTTCATAGGATGATTGGTCATGCAGAGTAAATGACCCGTATTGTTTTTGGGATCACTCCGTTAAAGGTCAAGGTCACAGGGGCCTGAACATTGATAACCATTTCCAAACAATAACTTGAGAACCTCTTGATCCAGAATGTTGAAACTTCATAAGATGATTGAACATAAGAATAGATGACCCATATCAATTTTGGCGCCACTCTGTTAAAGGTCAAGGTCACAGGAGCCTGAACATGGAAAACAATTTCCGATCAATAACTTGAGAATCACCTGACCCAGAATGTTGAAATGTCATAGGATGATTGAACATGCAGAGTAGATAACTCCTATTGATTTTTGGGTCAGTCTATTAAAGGTCAAGATCACAGGGGCCTGGTCATGTAAAATCATTTCCGGAAAATAACTTGAGAACCACTTGAGCAAGAATGTTGAAACTTAATAGGATGATTGGACATGCAGAGTAGATGACCCCTATTTATTTTGGGGTCACTTGATCAAAGGTCAAGGTCACAGAAGCCTGAACAGTGACTTGAGAACCACTAGGCCAAGAGTGTTGAAACTTAGCGGGATGACTGGACATGCCAAGTAGATGATCGCTATTGCAGCCAACCATCAGTGTCTCTTTGACTTTTGCTCCTGACCCCTATTGACTTCTTGCCTATACGACTTTGCATTGGGGGAGACATGCGCTTTTTTACAAAAGCATTTTCTAGTTAAGATATAATTTGCACGATGAATTGATTAAGGATAAAAATTAATATACAATCAATTTTACTGGACACTGATATTTTCAGAATGGCGGTAATTTTGAACATCCTAAAAATGGAATTTTATAAAGATATTGCCATAAAGTATTTATCTACTCTGAATATTCATGTCTATAAATATTTATTTATTTTTCCGCAGTGTCATCACGGGTTCAAAATAATGTCCGAAGTGTGGGTTGGGGTTGGGAGGGGAGCACTTAGGCGTCATATTCATCATTAAAATTTGAAAGAAATCTACCAAATAAGTACATATATGACGTTATGCTTCAGTCATAGGGGTGGTACTTTAAAAGCCTAAAAACAACTATTATTGTGTATAAAATAAGCTGTATTTATTGTTGTTAATACATATGTATCTGTAATAAAATCGGACTGAACTCATTCTGTCATATCAATGAACAATATCTTATGGACCAAAATATTTGTCAATACTGATACTAATCTTGATTCATGGTATTCTCTTAACAGTGTGAAACGATTAAGATCGGCCTACAGTAAACAACAACACAAAACAGAATTGAAATATATACATTGGCGGATTGGTTGAAATGATCTCATACTTGTACATAATGACCTGCATGATTTAGTAAACAATACCACAATAGAATAATTTTATTATAATATATACAGTGTCTGATTGGTTGTCTAGTCTCGAATGTACCATCTTGTACCGGATATACAGTATAACATGATGAATACTCTCCAAATAAATATTTATCTAACATGCATTTAATCAGTTCGGAAACAAAACACTAATTTATATAACAGAATACTGTTTATCTAAAGTATGTAAAAGACGCTCTACATGTTATAACATTAGACATTTAAACCAATACACAATTATTATGTTCATGCAAGGCGCAGAATCTAGTCAACTTATCTCTCTACACAATAAGCAATCTGATAAAAATTGGCAAATACTGTAGATATATTTCTTTAAGGACAGTTTCTTTGATATAAATAAAATGTATTATGCGCATAAAGTTAGAAGATAATATATTATACTTAAGCACAATCAGGAATAAGAAAATAATTTCCACAATGTAGGCCTAAAATCTGAACGTTTAAAGACATCTTTGATGGTGAGAATTTTTTTTTTTAGTTTTTTCTTTCATCTATAGCTGTAAACAACATAAATGTCTATATACAAACAAATTTCAAATTGATGGCATGTAGAATGATGTTATACTCAAACTTCTTGGATAGCGTAATATGAACATTTTTTATGCAATAGTGCAAAATGAAGCTGTGAGCGATATAAACATCTTTACCTAATGATGTAACAATATAAATATAAATAAACCCTAATCATGCTTTATGATATATAATGTCTAAAAGAATCCATCTACAACATAAAATTCAAACCTCCACGTTATCTTGGATAGCATAAACCACATAATCCATTCATGAAAATGAATACGATATCATTAAATAACGATGTAACAATACAGATCTAAATATACCTTAAGCATTATTTATAATAAGAGCATCTAGAAAGGTGTGTTAGGCAAAGCGTTGTCTTGGATAGCGTAAAATGAATACTCATGTAAAATTTATACATTTAAAATGGTGCAAAACGAAGCTGTAAATGATATCAAACATCAACAATAAATGTAAAGGGTATATGCTCTAACAGTGGCACTGAATAAAAATGTTTTAACGGTACAAGCATCTAAATTTTGTTAAAAGACAAATTTTAATATTATGACAGCTGCTTTCAAATACTTATGTGACAGACGTCACATATTATTAGCAGTATTATAACACCATTACATAAACTATATACATAATGTCAGGAAATAACCAAATCTATTTGTCATCTCGATCTTTGCAACAAAAACGATCCATAGGCGTTGGAGCATGTGGGGGCTGGGCCTCCAAAACTCGATTTTTGTTCCCATTTTTAGGAATATCAGTTGTTGAAGGAAACATGCCAATTTGAGACAGCAATTACATGTACTGATAAACTGATAAGAATTTTATTTGATGTCTATAGTCAATAAGGGAAAAGAACGTATTTTTCCTGTTTGTTTTTGGTTTCGGTAAATTTTTAGGGAATATCTTGATAGGTTTTGCGCTGTCCGTGCCCCCACATTTGCTATTGCCACCCCAAACTTTGCTCCTTGCCAATGCGACCTTACAAATTTGTGAACAATCTCCAGTAAAGCATGGATAAAAAAGCATTGCTTGGGATAATCCTGTCTTTACACAGGTAAGCATATTAGAATCTTTTCCAACAGTAAACTAAATTAAAAGGCTAAAATTTTACAGTTGCTGAGAAAAGAAGATAAAGTTAGTCTATTCAGTTCATATATGACGTCAAGTTGAATGTAAATGACTTTCCAACACTACAAGTTGAGACAATGCACACGAGAAAAGGATTTTGACTAAGATTGTAGCTAATTCATAACAAATGTTAGACAATATCATTAATGTAGAGTATCGATTTAAAGAGGGTATAGTAGCCTGTTAATATTATGTCTTTTCAAAATACTGTCAATATAAGTTTGAGTGGGTATATACCGTTGTAAATTTCAGTCATTGTTGACAATGTTAATGGATTTGTTATAAACATTCTGGATATTTTAGATAGCATGAAAGCAAAATTTAAGTGTTAAGAGAAGCAGACCGTCAGTGTAGACCGTCAACATGATATAAATAATAACATACATGAGTTAGTTAATATTTGCCAACCTGTTTTGTTAATTCATACATCAGGGAAAATAATAAAATATGACGTCATAAAAGGCGTAATTGTCATGCAACGTCATATGATGCGTACACATTTGTATACAACGTAAATATTGTAACGTCATTAATTAATTAAGCTTTAGTTTAAACATACTTATATATACATATATAAATGTATATTGGGTTTTCTATTGTCTTCTGAAGCCCCAATAAACATTTAGAACAAAAGCAAAAAGACCAAATAAAGAGGGAGAGACCCGGAAATTACGAAATGAATCTTATTGTAGTCCAAACAAGTCGTATGAAATAAAAAAGATAATATATACAGATTCGATGGCTTGAATAAAACTTTCATAAGATAATAGGTAAGGGTAGTTTTCTCGGAAGCACAGGGCACCAAAAAACACAGCCACAGAGCCTCGCATATGCATACTAGAATATATGTTTAAAATTCTGATCTTTTCATGACGTCTGTCTTTGTTTTCAAAATGTCATTCATTATAATTGTAAGCGTTTGGATGATCCTACAGAGTATATGATTAAAATCTGTACCCTAGAGCTTTTAACAAACGTCCTTTGAACTCGGGACATGCGATTATTCCTGTAACATATTTGTTTAAATAATTTTCTATCTCTTTAGGCAAGAACGAATAATCTATAAAGCCAGAAGTGAATAACAATAGAAAGTTGTTATTACTCAAGACAGATTTCGATATAACAGTGGAGAGAATGAACATTTTAAGTTCGTCTTCAAGTGTTTCCTGTGAAAGAATAAATATGAAACGTTCGGAATCTTCAAGCGTTTCGGTGATTTCTTCTCGAATATCTGCACCAGGAATAAACGCGTTTTCAAAGATTCTAACATCATAATTCTTCACTTCTAACTCAGGAAATAGGGTGTTTCTGATTTCTTCATCATGTTCTTCAGGGTGTGATATGTACACTAAACTGTTATTTATATCATAGCCAAAATTATTTCTTTTCATTATCATTGGTATGGCAGGGTCATCAGCGTCCACAATATTCAAATTACTGTTATTTACATTGTGCACGTGCTTTGGCATAAGATACAAAATACTTGATTGTAGAAGGTTTGATTTCATTTTGATAAATTTACCACTCCTTATATATTTTCTCAGTTTATCGTCCTCACATTTACTCTTAATTTCATTATCAAGTACTAAAATTATAGCGTCTGTGAAATTGTCAATTGCTTTTTCATAAGCTATATTCCATGCAGACATCAGCATATTATTAGTTAGTGTATCCTCTGTAACTAAGAATATAATTTTTCTTGACTTTTTGACCATGTGTTCAATGTTATCGAGAAATGTGAAACCAATCACAAGGTCTTCATATAAGTTACATACAGTATAACCTTTCTTTATCAGAGTTTCTATTATATTCATACTTACGAATGCAGAGTCACTTTGTGAATAAAGCACAAAAGCATCATATTCTGTATTTGCATCATCGTGTTTTTGTTTATCAAATGAACGAATCCCAAAGTGCATAAAGAGTAACACTTTGATTGTGAATCGTTGGAAATATATTAACAGACATATTGAAAATAAAACAAATAAAATACAACCTGTTACAACTGATGGAAAAATAATATGTTCGGAAATACTTATTGTAGACTCGGAATGGCAAACAAAGAATGAATCTGAGAGAGAAACCATTTGGTTTACTTTGCTTTTGTTATAAGTACATTCAATTTTATTCCAGTCTGTAACTGAGGTTGTACTTTCGTTGAGCCATGATTTCATCCAGCGGTTGTGACAGTCACAGATGAAAGGGTTATTTGCAAGCGTTAGTGTTCTAATATTTGTTGACATGATTTGGACAGGAAGACTTGTTAAATTATTATGATCTAATTTTAAAGAGGTGAAATTTGTCATTGCAGTTGCCACGGTCGATTTTATAACGTTTATTCTGTTTTGTGAGGCATCAAGTACTGTCGTATTTCTGAAGTAGTCCCTTGAAGTTAACTGGGTTAGACTTGTATTTTGAAACAAAAGTTCTAGTTTTCCAGCTGGCATTTTTTTCAGGCAAACGTGTAATGTTTAAATTTCTGCAGTCGACAATGGTTCTGATGCTATTATTATTATTGTGTCCATTTGCAATTTGTCTGATTCCAGACTGAAAACAAGAGCAACGTTCTGGACAGTTTTCAATTAAAACTGGACAGTAAGTCTCTTTCGGTAATATACTCGAAACAAGTCTCCCTTTAAATTCCAAAGGGCGCACACATATCCAGGTGTTAGCCCATGATATTGTATCCAGCTTTCTTTTATTATTTATAAATGAAATCAAATCAGGTATAACTACCATACAGGTGCAGTCTATTGGATTTCCGATTAGAATTACATAAAAACATTGAAGTAAATCTTGAAACTTAAACATCTGTGGTCCACTCGTCACTGCATTTTCAATAGTTCCTATATCATTGAAAGATAGGTCGAGCATTGCCCTTGCTGTGTAAGGCCCAAGTAACTCAAATCCAGGATGGTTATTGTAAGCTGCACTAAGATCGTTGTGACTTAAACTGTCTATAAAAGTTTGAAAGCCACTTGAATTGATTCTGCAATGACTAATAAATATACGAGTAACTCCTACAGCATACAGAGGGTAAACTGGAATCTTTTCAAGTGGGTTCCATGATAATGTTAGTTCTCTTAAGGAATGAATTTGACCTTTTAAGAAATCGTCTGGTAATTCTGTGATGTTATTATATTCAAGATTTACCTTTTCTAATTTAATTAGGTGTTTAAACTGACCCTGATTCAAAATTTTGATTTTGTTATGAGACAAATCAAGGAATAGCAAATTATGTAGACTGTTAAACACCTTGGGGTGTAAGACTGTCAAATTGTTCTTTCTTAAATACAAATACTCCAGATTTGTTAACATTTGGAACATATTTTGACTGATTGTCTCAAGCTCATTAAAAGATAGGTCCAGCCGTGTTAAACCACTAACATTTCTGAAAGTATTGTCATTTAGACGTTTTAAATGGATAAAGTTTAACTTAACTGTATATATATCTCCAATAAATTTCACATTGCTAATGTTTACATCGCTACTACGTATTATTAGTAGTCTTGGTAATGACGATGCATTCTTTAAGACACTTTCATAACTGGAAGATAAATATGAGATTAACTTTGCGTCTGGTGTATCAATATATACATTTGTCCATGGATATGTCACAAGAGATTTTGTCAAGTTAACGTATATCAAGTTTAATGTTTGAAGGTTTGGAAAAAAGTGCTGCAGTAAATCGTGTTTAAGTTCGTAGTGTTCATGGGAACAACCTTCAAGCAACAGATCGAAAACTTTTTCAAACGGTTTGCTACAGAATTCCCAAAAGAATCTTGTTGCTCTGATGGCAGAAGATCTATTGTTTGTATCACATGGAAGACGGGAGTTAAGAATTTGTAATTCAGCAAGACTAGAGCAGTCAGAGTCTGGATGTATTATTGAAGAATTTGTATGAATTATGGACCATATTCGTCCATGGTTCTTGAAGATTTGTAACTCATTTACAAACAGTGAACAACTTCGTAATACTATTTGTACAGCTACTTGAACTTTACTTTGATTTTTGCTTTGTTCCAATGAAGAGTTCAAGTGAATATCGTTGTATCCCTTTGCATCACAGTATATTCTTAAACTGATGAACAGCTCCTTTCTGTCGAGCCTAAAGCTTGAATTGTATGAATTGTGTAAAGTGCTCAAATTCGTGTATAATCCACTGAGATTAATTTCACATTCAGACTGATTTTCTGCAAGCACGTATTCTATTTCTTCATCCAGTGAATTGTTATATGTTAAGGATGAATCGAATCCATTCACCGTGTACATGCACGGTTTCCTATGCTCCTGCCCAATAGCTAGACCAAGTATTGCTCCAATAATAACTAAGACCATGTTTTTTATATTTACTTTTTGTTATCGAGAGATTTAACTCATTACACCACAGTGTTCCAGATAATTTTTTGACCCCATGGGTAATTACCCCCACTTTTCAGAAGATGGGGGTAAATTCAAAATTCCAAATTCGGATAAAGGGTAATTTTAACAATACTTACCGTTACTATAGAGACAAAGACAGACATTATAACAACACCATAAACTGTCCTTTTCAGTAAGTTTTATCCAAGGATACGATTTTTTCCAACTTTCAATGGTAGATTCTGTGACAGCCACATGCGACTTTTTATTTTTTAAAACGGCAGAAATAATGTCTTCGATTATTGGTTGCACCAAGCTCTTAGTCGGTAGAGGTGTTTTAACCACAAAAAACTTATCAATTTTTCTCTGTTTTGCTTCGGAAGCCATGATAAAAAAATAATGTGTTTACTTTCGTTTTAATACAACGATCAAACGCTTGATTTTGATAAGTAAAATCATAAAATTTCTAGAGCGCCTAGACGACGCAGATGTTCAAGTAGACTAGTTTACGGTTTCTAAGACAGGTAGAACGTTTTAGCGAAGTTAATAATGGTTACCCGTCGCATTGTTTATACGGAAGTAGTGATCAGCTGTTTTCAACATGTTTTCATTTAAATATAATTAAGGTACGCTTCAAGTTTTAATGTCGTGCGTAAGTTCAAAGTCATGTACGTATAATGTACGCATCAAAATGAAATCATGTGCGTTTTTAGTTGATTTTTATGCGTAAAATACGCCGATACGCAGCTTATCTGGAACACTGACACCATTCGTTTTCACTCTATTGAAACTGAATTATTTATCAATGCATGACTATTCGCACAAATAGACTAAACGGCGTACAAACTATTACCAGCTTACTGGCCACTCGAATAGATAACATTAACTTTTTAGTTCGGGCCGGGTACCGAAAGAAATATATGTCTCATGAATGGGGTCATTCAAGCATATGAGAACAACTGAAATATATTGGGCAAGCGTTACAAATACCTTTTTAGTTAAACAGTAACTTTATTTTATATATTGTGTAGAATGCACAATAAACGAAACAAATAAACATCTGAATTGAAATGTAAATACTGCAGGTAGATATTTCAGTCAAATAAAGCAACGGAAGCAATTTGGTAAAAATAATTTGTCATCATATGTGGTAACAGTGTTCTTTAGAATTTAATTGCGAGATATGTTCAAAGTTCATAGGGCCTCACGTGCCGGGTCATATACATCCTTCTGATGAAAAAATGCAGCAGTATTTCTTGCTCGTTCAGGTTGTGTAATCCACAGTGTCGATAAAATCTATCAAAATATTTGAAAGCACGAATGCTGTACAAGGAAGCAAAATACTAGTATACTCGGTTTCAACCGAGTCTCTCAAAGAGCGTTAATGAGATGTACTACACCTCCGCCTCTTAGCACCGGCTTAACTGCTTGACCACTATCTACCATATATGCACTGGACTTCAGTGCATATATGGTAGATAGTGGTCAACCAGTTAAGCCGGTGCTAAGAGGAGGAGGTGTAGTAACCTGCTGGACCGCTACCTACCATATATGCACTGAATGGACTTCAGCCCCATGTGTTTCTGGGACAATCTGTGTATGAAAAGAATTGGAACCACTGCCTTACCCTTGCATGATCGTAAGAGGCGACTAATAGGGTCTTAACACTTGATTTTGCTGTAACTCTGTGATTCCAGCAGGTATGCAAATTTTGATTCCATACCTCATGTTTTTATTTCGATGTAAATGAGATGTGAAACCAAAATTTGTAGTCCTGTTTGGCGCCATATAACCTATACTGTGTTGGTGCGCCGTAAAACCCAAATAAATAGATAAATAAAGAATGGATTTCATGATTCCAAAAGGACCAGAAAATATTAAAACACTGGCCAGGCACATTTACTGTTCAAACCAATTGATATCAAAAACCTGCAGGTTTTATGAAAGACATTCATGCTAAATAAACTGGAGACTTGGAACTCTGAAACTAATAAATGAGCCGCGCAACATGGTGCGTTTGCGATCAGCATGGATCAAGACCAGCCTGCGCATCCGCACAGTCTGGTCAAGATCCATGCTGTTCGCTTTCAAAGCCTATTGCAATTAGAGAAACCTTTAGCAAACAGACTGTGCGGATGCGCAGGCTGGTCTGGATCCATGCTGTTCGCAAACGCACTATGTTGGTTTTCTCATGGCGCGGCTCAAATGTGAGACAAATACATTTATAAACATAATAAGGTGGAAATGAGGGTAGGATTCAGCTCATTTAAATAAGTTTCCTGTACACAATTTTAGTTCACTTGAAACTGATGGATTAGTGTGGACTGTCTTCAGAGTTAAATGGTCGTTCGTCGCACATCGGGTATAGTCCGCAATTCTACATAGATATCCGCCTGGTAGAAATCTGCTTGTAAGAATCACAACAGAATTGAACTTTCTCAAGTTTGTGTAAATGGCCCTGCTCATCAGAGCTTAAACAGAAAAAAACAAACCTTTAAATGACTTTATGCCGTGAATTGCTTTAATGAATACACACTAAACCTAATGTGTAGCATCTTTACATATACCTTTCTTAAATTTACTTAACTGTTCCCATGTGACTGCACTTTAATTTAGGGACAGTTATAGCTTAACTAGAAGAAGCGTTAAACGATTCTATGTCAAAAATAATTCTCCAGAAGAGCTTGCTTATGATTATTTTCTTAGTCATTTATCCCCATTTATGAAATAGTTTCTCCCATTTGGTTAGTTCTTATAAATTATATTTATATGAGAAAAAAGTGTTATAAAAAGTCCTGAAAACTTGCATATTATTGATTGAAATTTTTAGTTTACAGTTAATTTGATAATTTGTCGCGCAACATGATAGAAAGTACCCATAGTCATGCAGTTATAAATTACTTGAACTATAGGTATCTCAAAATATCAATTTATTTGTCAAATATTATACAAATTATAAGAAATGATATGGCATCTACTTAAGGATTTTTTCAAGTGGACCAATCATATTTGATTAATTTTGGATGCATATAAAAATGTCTTTGTATTCATAATGTATTACCCCTTATCATGCTGGACATGACTGATTCTGCCTTTGCGGCCAGTGTAGATCATGATCAGCCTGCACATCCGTGTAGTCTGATCATGATCTGCACTGTTCGCCATTCTGTAAGAAATTTTGGTAAGCACCCCGTACAACAGCTAATTGTACTCTCCAAATTGAAAAACTGACAATTTCATTATAGAAATTAAGCAGGATACGGGTTGTAAGCCTAGACTAAAATTGCATGGTTTCGTTCTTGCGTAATTTGCCGTATTGTATATCGCGAGCGCTACCAAGTGCGATTTTCGAACTGGAAGCGATTTTATTGTGTGTGTTTTTTTTTTTTTTTTTGCATAAAAGTTTAAATACACTAGACCTAAATTTAAAAAAAAAAGACATTTAGGGCATGTATTATTTGTTATTTTACTGCGGGTTTATAACATCGATTATCCTGTGTTGAAGCATCGGCCAGGAACGAAGACAGTTAGTTCTTATTTAACGAAATCGAAGTTAAGGTAGATTTCGCGGAAACACATAACACCGAAAGCTAATTAAATTTCTTGATATGTGTCATTTGAGACTGATTATAATACTGAAATCTTGATTTGATATTTCAAAAGGAAGTTGTTTTAGTAGTTTTTAATGTTGCCCCCGTATATATGTCTTAGTTATATGAATGTATTTGTATACACTGTATATACAAACTGAGAGTTGATTGAAATAAACTTTGAAACTTTGAAAACTTTGAGTTGTATTAGTTTTGCTATAATTTGGAAAATCGAAAGAACTTATTACAAATACACTTATAAACTTTACACATATGTTGCAATATCGCAAGGAGAAATATGTGACAACGTCTCACATACGGTGTTACAAAGTTTCAGCATCATTATTGTCATTTGAAACAGTAGAAATATGTTTGTACATCTCCTCTTTACGTTGAGAATATTTTAGACACTTGGAAAATTTTTTGAAGAATGTCAGAGCAAATAGCAATTGAATACATCTTTTTGAGCTATTCGCCAACAGCTTGAGTAAATATTTTTAATATGCTCATTTCCAAAAAGTTTAGCATAGAATGAATATATAACACTGGAAAATGATAAAGTGGGTGAAAACAAAGTTAGATATTGGAAAAAAATGCAAGAAGAATGTAAATTTCCTGCGTTAGTTTAAAAGTGTTAGGTCAATAAGTTTGTACAACTAGTCATTTTCAGAGTATTTACTTTTTAGCTCACCTGTCACGTAGTGAAAAGTTGAGCTTTTATGATCGCCCTTCGTCCGCCGTCGGTCCACAATTTCTTATTAACACGACAGAGACCACATTTTGCGATAGATTTTACTCAAACTTGCACACAACTTGTATTGGCATAATTTCTCAATTTCTAATGAAAATTGGCCGCATCCCACCAAGGTTCTAGAGTTATGGCCCGTTCAAGGGCCAACATTTGTTATTTTGGCTTTTGCAGCCATATAGAGACTTCATTTATGGTTTGATATGATACAAACTTGCAAAATACCTTAAAAACAATAGACCTTGGAATCCATGATGAATCCGTCAGATCTAATCATAGGTTCCGCAGTTATGGTCCCCCTTTGACCCTTGAAAAAGCCAAAATATGTTATTTTTTACCTAACACGATAGAAGTGACATGTTACATTTAATTTTAACCACACTTATACACAAATTAAATCACAACAAGATCCCGGTTACCTTCGAAAACCGGCCAGATTCCATCATGTGTTCTAGAGTTACTACCCATGGAAGGGAGAAAATGTTCTATTTTGATCCTTTTAACCATATAGAGGTTTCATTTATGCTATGATATGAAACAAACTTGCAGAGAATGTTTATCATGATGACCTCTGGGCCAAGTTCGAAACTGGGTCATGTGGGATCAAAGACTAGGTTACCAGATCAAATCAAAGAAACCGCTTGTTAACACCTTAGGGGCCAGATTTATGATCCCATATTCGTGAAACTTTGTCAGAATGTTTATCTTGATGATTCCTAGGCCAAGTAACTGGGTCATATCAGGTTACAAACTAGATCACCACTTAAATCAAAGGAAAAGCTTGTTAACATTGTAGAGGCCACATTTATGACCCTATCTTCATGAAACTTGGTCAGGATGTTTTTTTAAAAACTTCTTTTCTGAAACCATAAGGCCCAGAGCATAGATATATGGTATGTGGCATGCTCTATTTTTTTTACCAAGATTGTCCAAGTCAAGACCAAGGGGTCAGTATAGGCCACGCCCCGGTGGTCCCTTGTTTTATATAGACAGAAAGAAATTTGGACAACAAGAATAATGTTTGATACAGATGTCAATACTTATCTTGAATAGTCTTAATCAAGACCTTCTACCCTACTTTTTCGTTTTTGAATTTACAGTATAGAACTTTGGACCACATGTATAATTTTTGATACAGATTTCAATACTGATTTTGAATAATCTTAATAATTACCTACTGACCTACTCAACTAGCTTGTCTTTTTGTTTTTTGAAGCTTTAGCAAAGAAATTTGTTCAAGCATGCAATTAAACTCATGTGAGCGATATACGGCCACCATGGCCCTATTGGTATGCATTTTAGAGAAAATATTTTCACCTAAAATGTGTGGGTTAGTCCCATTTATAGTCCAATATTTCTGCCTTACATTATGTTATGAATTTGGAGAGTATCCCATATTTACAAAAAAAGTGTTATTTCAAAATTAGTTTTAAGCAGTTTGTGTATATGAGGCATATATAAGAAACTGAGAAAATATCTGAATAAAAAAATGATGGAAATTTATAAATATTTAATGCCATTCTGTAAAACATTTTTGTGAGGGGAGTGGGTGTGATGAATCACATGATCAATTTTTAGGGCTAATATTTTGCATAAATTCATAACACCTCTTTTGAAGCTGTCTTTAGAAGCACATAAAATGCAAAAAAAAAAAAAAAAAAAAAAAAAAAAAAAAAAAAAAACAATAACAATGCAAATTAGAGAATTTCAAACGTTAAACTTTTGCAACATTCAGCCGCAAACAGAATTGCCTTTTACATACTGTTTACAATCTTGGTTTGTTCTTAAATATTTGTCCATATTTTAAATGTTTATGACTTTTAAGTATAGCTCCAGCCATAACTCAATAAAAAGTTTAATTGGAAAAATTAAAAAAAAAAAAAAAAGAAAAGAACAGAAAAACAACATCACAAAAAAACTCCTGATAAATCGGTACTTTTTATAAAACCACACTCCTGTTGTCTGATAAGCCAATACAGGTTCGGAGCAGGCCGTAAATCAGTAAAATAGCTCCTGGTCATATAATGACGGTCAGCACATGGTGTCCTTAGACAATGATAGAAGCTGATATTAATTGGCATTTCTCACAACTTTGTGAGACTTTCACCAGTCCCTATGTTCGGAGCCATGTCAGTTCTGCAGTTACTTCCATTGTTAATGAAAAAAATTATATATGAACAATAAGACAGAACAAACTTAGGGACGGGAGCCAGACTACATTAACTAAGTTATTGCTGTCCTGTTGTTCACAGTGCCAACGAAAACAGTACAAATATAGTTAAAGATTTTTATCTAAATAGCGTATGTGACTAATCAATTACATAGCAAAACTTGTCATAGATAACATGCTAGGATTTATAGATACGATCAGGCCGAATTAATGTAAAGGCAGTTTGGATAATTTTTAAGATTTTCAGATAATGCTATCTTCTATGGGGATACCTAGCTTTCGAAGTGGATAATGTGCATATATTGAATAAATGTGACAAGTGACAGATAACTGTCAAGTAATAGATAGAGGACCCACAGATATGATCTATACTTATATACATTGAACAATGAAATGGATCCCCTATACAGTAAAGTGTTTGTGTTTAAGACAAATGCTAACACACTTTGCTGGGTTCCTTTGTGGGTGAGACCTTTAACGATGACGGTGTACATTTTCAATACAATTTTCATGCATTTTCCTTGATTTGATAAGTCATAAGCAAATGATTGCCAAATGATCCTTATCTGAAGACTAACCAATCAAACAGCTCAAACTAGTTTCTACCCCCATAACAGAAGTACAACTCAACTTCCTTGACTAGACTTTTACTTTCCAACTGGCTTGAAATATTATAAATAAATACACACCCTGTTTAAGTTGTCGCAGGAGGTTGTCTTTGAACTACGTCGAGTTTAGGAACCCTGTCTTACTTGCTATCCACGAGCAATGATTTGAATTAAGTAAGCTCTAGGAAAATGTCTCAGAAAATCCACGACTGCTAAATATCTGCAGGTGACCACGTCCTCGAAAACGAAGAAATAATTTAAATATTGATGTATTTACTGGGGGTAATGTTATTTTAGCAGTAAAAAGCACTTTTATGAAAAAGATTGAATTTATTATGCTCAAAATTACAGCAAATTGATTACTAGATATCAAGTAACAAAATTTAGTTTATCTTAGAATAACCCTCGTTTCTATCACGATTCTTACTTCAAATAACGTTAGACGAGAATTAGAGGAGTATTTTCATCAAACGTAAATTACAATTGTGTGCTTAGCCGCAGCAACTGGCTTTCGAAATTTCCTCCCGTGTAAGGGGTGGCGATATACGCAATGTATTGTATAAATTGAATAACTAAAATACGGTGCGCGCGCTATATAGTTCAATCCCGGTTTATTCCCACAGTGGTGTGGGAGACATATTGAATTACTCCTGTGTGCGTGTATGTGCGTGCGTGCATGGGTGCGTGTCTGTCAGTCTGTCTTTCACAAAGCTTGTCCGCACTCTAAGTCGAACATTTCTCATCCGATTTTCACCAAACTTGAACAGAGTGTGTTTGGCAATACGTCCTAGGCCAAGTTCGATAACTAGCCGAATCGGCTCAGGCACTTCGGAATTATGGCCCTTGTTAATAATTATCGACACTACCGATACAGAATTGTAGACCAGTTACTCCAACATGTGAATACCAATAGGCCACAAACAGTATGCAAAGACAGACTTACTATTCAGATAATTAGGCAGCGCTTTTCTCAAAGCACCTCTAGTTTTATTAGGAGTACCTCAGTGTTTGTTACTGGTATAAGAAAGTTTAGATACGGTTTAGAAAGATCAAAAATCCTGTAAATGCATTCTAGCCAAAGGCTTATAAGCAAAGTAAATGACTTAAAGCTCTTTTAGACACAAAACACGATTAAAAACTAGCTCTAAATATACTTGCTTTTACTATAACGTAGTCAAAACTTTTTTCATTATCTTCTAAAACTAAACAGTTGTCATTTTGCTGTAAGTAGGTCTTGGATCGACACCGCCGATAAGCAATATTTTCGGTTAATACCACCTCAGACTTATGTTAGCTCGATAAGATGATGTGCAAAATATGATTACAGTCATGTCGATTCAAGGTCAAGATCGACCTGTGATATCAAAAGCTGCATAGTCAGTACTCAATAACTTTTTTTGTTTGTTTGTTTTTTTCCAGTTCACATTTTGAGTAACGTTTGTAATTGCATTATTGTAAAATAAAATCTTGAAGGTATTAGATCACTAATAGAGAACCTCCTTCTTGAACAGTATTCAATTCCTACCATAAACCTACTTTTACTGCAATTCTCAAGGGGCGTAGGTTCAAGCCCTACTCGGACCAATTTTTCTCTCCTTGTTTTCCTTTTTTTCTAGTAAGCTTTTACTTCTTTTAAGACTTATGATTGATTTATTGTACAAAAGTGGAAAAAATTAATTTGATAAGCTATTTCTTGCTGTTCAAAGTGAATTTACCTCTTAAACAGATAGGGTAGAGTTACACGTCTTCAAACATATTGAGTTACATGCGGTAAAAGTTCTCTATTTTGCCTTCACTCTTTAGATTATACATTGTAGAAGAAATTTAGTAGGTTTTATGTCTGCCCCAGGGTTATTTTTGAAAGAAGTAAGCAAAATTGAAAACAGAAACACAGGATTCGACCTTAAATTTTCAATGTTGGAGTTAGAATTTTGTCTCATTAAATCCGTTTACTTGAGGCCCCCTAGAAGAAAATGATATTGACAGTTTTCTTTTGTGTTTTGTTATTGTTAACCAATAATTTGATGTTTCTTTTATTAAAATTAATGGTAAAATGAGTTCTATGCAAACGTTATGGACAGTGCCTGTGACTTAGTAATTTGTCTCTACTTGAGCTTGAGGAGATACCATAAGTTATGCAGAATTTATATATATATATAAAAAATAATAATATAAAAAAAGAAACAACAAAAAACGGCACGGTAAAAATTGTTTAAAAATTGCAAAACAGCCCGAAACACGGTCACCTTTATTGATACAATCATTCTGAGCGATCTGCAAAAGACTTGATTTGTTTGTTGGTATCGTTGTATTTGAAAGAAATGTATTTAAATATAAATAATTGTATGCGTATTCTATCAATTTAATATTAGTTCAGAATTATCTTAATATAGCTATATACTTATATCTCTGGGTTTTTTTTTCAAACTTCCTTCTGTCAAATTTTGTTTTGAAATAATTCTAATAAAGCTTTCTATTACTTTGATAAAATGATTTTATACACACTTATTTAGATGTTGTGTAGATAAGTAAGAATTTGAGTAAGACAGATGGGGATATTTACAAAGACGAATATATGTTTTATCAATCTCTTTACACAATTTTATCAACCTTTTAATGATTAATGGTGAAATTATTCTGATAAAACGGAAAAATTACGACAGGAATTCTATAAACAAACACTATCTTTACTTGCAGGAATGTTTTTCATGAGTATTACCTTATGAATAAAGACCAAAAGGCTAGAGCTTTTATATATTCTTGAATGGTCATTTACTCTTAATTTTATTATCAAGTACTAAAATAATAGAGTCTGCTTTTTCATAAGCGGTAGACATCAGCAGATTATTAGTTAGTGTATCTTTTCTCATTTAAAATATTATTTTATTTGATTTGTTGACCATGTATTCAATATTATCGAGAAATGTAAAATGAACCATTAGGTATTCATGTTAGTCACATACAGTATAACCTTTCTTTATCAGAGTTTATATTATATTCTTACTCACGAATGCAGAGTCACTTTGTGAATAAAGCACAAAAGCTTCAAATTCAACGTTTGCATCATCCTAGCTGTTTTTGCGTATCAAATGAATGAATCCCAAAGTGCATAAAAAGTAACACATTGATTGTGAATCATTGGAAATATATCAATAAAGATAAGGAAACTAAAGGAAACAAAATATATCCTATAACAATAATAGGAAACATAATATTAGACCCCTGAACGGCAAACAAAGAATCAATCTGGAACAGATACCACTTTGCTTATTTTGCTTGTGTTATAAAAACAATCAATTCCATTAAAATCTGGGCACGTTATCGTGAGGAGGAACGTTTTCATCCAACGGATGTGGCAGTCACAGAGGAAAGGGTCGTTATTTGTATAGATAGACATGTTAATTATTATGATTTAACTTTAAATGTGTTACATTTGCCAATGTCTCAAATACCGCCACAGGTGTTAGAAAATGTATTCTTTTATGTGACGCATCAAATACTATTGTATTTCTAAAATACACCCCAGCAGGTATATTCATTCGATTTGCATTTTGAAACCAAAGTTCTAGTTTCCCTGTTGGCATTATCACGGGTAAACTTGTTTAGGTCAACAAATAATATATATCTATTATAACGTTTGTAACAAGAGCAAAGTTTTGGACAATATGACAGTATGTTTCATCAGCCAAATATTCCTTTCATTTCCAAAGTGTAAATACATACCTAGTCTGTTTTTTGAAAGTACTTTTCCGTAGTAATTACCACGGTGTACATGCTCTTAAGCAATTTTGTATGTGAAATGTACAAAAGCAATGACAGGTTCAAATCTGTAATTTCATAGCATGAAGATATAACTGACCATGTTACACATTTGCCCAATTGACAGTCATTACTTAAAAAAAAACAGCCTAAAATCCAGACATTGTCTTTAAATTAACTTGAATTTTTTTTGTAGAAATGCAAGTCAGCTAAAGCTATTTCTCGACAATAAGAATGTATTTAAACTTTGTCCTTGATCTTGTTCTATCGTTGCTGGGGCGACAGGTTTAGGTAGTTGAGGCCTATTTCCTTGTGCGGATTTAGTTTGTCTAAGTTCTTCTTGCTCTGGTGCTGGTGCCGCTTTTGATCTCGCTACGCGGCCATTTTGTTGACTTCTTAGACATCCGGATGTTTTTCTAAATGCATCTGAGGTTGTTATTATATATATATGGCAGTCACATCAAGCTGTATTAGCCCTTAGCTAATTATATAATAAATGTAACAAAGAGTTAAATGACAATGAATTCTTCATGTGAGGAAGCCATCCAGCTGGCATACGGAAGGTCGTTGGTTCTACCCAGGTGCCCGCTCGTGATGAAATAATGCACGGAGGGGCACCCGGGGTCTTCCTCCACCATCAAAGCTGGAAAGTCGCCATATGACCTATAATTTTGTCGGATCGACGTTAATGACAATCCAATATAGTGTGTTATATGTACCTTTATTTCCTGACTTGCACAAACATTTACACTTTTTCATCAAATTAAATTTGTTTATATAGGAGTAATCCACATTACACAACATTGTAAACAACGAGGACTGCTTCTTGTACGTATGGGTAACTACGCAAAAACGTTAGAGGTCAGCGGTAACATTGCTTTCTGGCGTTTCTGTAGATTAGCTCTCAGCGGCCCGATTATTATGCTAATGCTCATACGTGAGACTGAAAGATCTGCGAAGTACATATGCTTGTGTATCATCGACTAGTTAAGCAAAAAGGAAACCACTTTTATTTAGAGTCGAGTATCTTTGGGTTTATATATTGAAATAGCTGGTACCCAGCTCGACACTGCATTTGCAATTGCTCGCACAGAATGCAGGGTAAAATAAAGCTTCAAAGATATTCAGAAGATTCAGTTTTTTTGGTTGCTTTCGAACAAAAATATTATCGTAATACCGTTAAGGAATAATAGTACTAAATAGGTAATCAAGCAAGTCGGGTAACGGCAGAAAGGAAAATCCTCATTTTTATTCCATTTATGTGGCGTTTTCATATTTTAAGTAAGCTATTTCCCGTTTTTTTCATTGTGGGCCTATACTTGACATTTTAGAAGCATTTTCAAGGAGATTTCTGCATTTATAGAAATGTGAACAAACCTTATTAAACATGTGTTCATAACAACATTTTGGCTGTCAGTTTGGAAGATATTCCGTAGTGTTGACCTGGCAAACAAATAAGAGAAAAGGTTATGTCACAACAACTAGTTTTGGTGGAAAATTGCAACAGTGACACGCGTTATTGAAAATGCCATAAAACCTTAAAAAAATCATCTTTTCAAGCGGAAACTTATTTTTCATGCAAAGAAACTACTGTTACTATATAAATGAAACTGACACTATTACAGAAAGCCACTTTTTATTTGATGTTGTCGTAAATTCTCATATTTCGCTTCAGCTTGAACATATACGCGTTCAATGTTTATGGTATATATCCTTTATATAGAAGACACGTAGATATAGAGAAAGGCTTTTAAGTTTTATACATTTAATGAGTATAAACATAAACTATTATACATGTATTTCTATACGAATATTATTCAACGATTTCTCTAAAAGCCTTTCCCCACTGTTTCTGACTTGATAATAAACAGAGCTAATGACAACCAATTACTTTTAATTAGAAAATATACTGCATTATACATTTCGTTTTATTGAATAACATATATCTAATGTAAGACTTTTTTTATATGATATATTTAATTCTTCAAACAGAAGAGAAACATAGTTCATGTGCTTACCGGACTAAACTAACAACTTAATTTTGCTGCTTACAAGGGTAAACACTATAACAAAACAAATGAATTGATTTATTAAATCATTCAATGCCTGGATTGAAAAGCGACAAAAGAACCATTTCTGGAGAACAATACAGTGGTAGCCATTTTAAAATTTACAAAAACAGAAATGTTAAAATAAGAATTTAGGTAAGATTTATTTTCTGACATATCTCTTTTATACATATGAGAAAAGACCTTTCAGTTCAGTTTTTGTATTTATTCATTAGCTAAATACGTGATTATTACGGGATATTTGTTGAAGCACCACATTCAAATACAACTACATTCAGATGCAGACATACTGACGAACATGCTGATTTACATAAAGGATATCTTTCCTACCTTCGAGGGTAATTAAGAAATGATTTTCAGCATCAGTTGATCAAAAGATCAAATACTAGTATACAATCAATTTTACCGGAAACTGATATTTTAAGAATGGCGGTAAGTTTGAATATCATAAAAATAGAATTTGATAAAGATATTGGTCTAAAGTATTTATTGACCCAAACTATCACTCTGCATCTATATGTCTATAAATATAAATTCTTATGGTATTATCCTCAGAATCAGTATATGTTCAAAGTCATGTTTGGAGGGGCACTTGGGCTTCTTTTTCATCGTTAAAACTGGAAACACTACAAGATAAGTACATGTATGACGTTATGTTAGAGTCATAGTGGTGTACCTTTAAGTATAAAATCTAATTTTAAAATAACTACTTTTTTGCATGAAATAAAATGTATTTATTGTTGTTAATACATATGTATCTATCATTCTGTCATGCCAGTGATGAATATCTTTTGAGCCAAAATATTTCTCAATACTGATCTTTATTCACGGTATTTTCTTAACCTTTAGCCTGCTAAATTTCTAAAATGGGCTGATCTATCATTCAATCTTGGCAGTACCATCTACTATTCAATGGGTCTTCACTGAAATTTACAGACTGATAGCGAACAGTGCTGACCTTGATGAGACTGCACTGTCGCATAGCCAAAAGCACTTTCCGCCAACAGGCTAAAAGTTAACAGAGTGTGGAACGATTAAGATCGGCCTACAAAATACAGTAAACAACAACACAATAATATGATTTAAATATATACATTGGCTGATTGGTTGTATTGATCTCTTTCTTATACAGACTGACTTGCATAATTCAGTAAACAGTATCACAATAAAATAATTTTGTGAATACATACAGTGTCTGATTGGTTGTCTAATTTCAAAAGTACCATCTTATACAGGATATACAATATAACATGATGGATACTCTCCAAAAAAATATTTATCTAACATGCCTGTATTATATAAATCAGTTTGACAACAAAAACACTAACTTATATAACAGAATGCTGTTTATCTAAAGTATGTACCAGGTGCTCTACAAGTTATAACATTTGGCATTTAAACCAATACATAACTATTATGTTCATTACATGCAATTTTATCTTTAGCAGAATCTAGTCAACTTATCTCCCTACATAATTAGCAAACTGATAAATAATTGACAAGTAGATACATTTCTTTAAGAATAGTTTCTTTGATATAAATCAAAATGCAATATGCACATAAAGTTATAAGATAACGTATTATACATAAACACAGTAAGGAATGAATGAAAAAATAATTTTCGCAATGTAGGCCTAAATTTTCAACGTGATAAGACATATTTGATGGTGTAAGAAAAAAAAACATTTAGTTTTTCTCACATCTATGGATGCAAAATGAGAGCTGTAAACGACATATATATACAGCAGCGTAACAATTTGAATCTACCTATACCTTAACAATGGTTCATAAAATAAACAAATCTCAAAAAGCGTGTAGAATGTTCTTACTAGTCAATCTTTAACGTTATCTTGGATAGCGTAGAATGAACAATCTTTTAACATGTATACATTTATAAAAGTGCAAAATGAAGCTTTGAACGATATAAACATCTTTAAATTACATAATGGTGTAACAATAAAAATCTAAATAAACCCTAACCATGGTTTATAATATAAAATTTAAAGAAACATCAAGAATGGGCATACTACAAAACATGGAGTGGAGTCGTGGAGTGGAATCATGGAGTGGAGTGGTGGAGTGGAGTCAAAATTGGAGTGGAGTCATGGAGTGGAGTCAAATTTGGAGTGGAGTGGAGTCAAAATTGGAGTGGAGTCATGGAGTGGAGTCAAATTTGGAGTGGAGTGGAGTCAAAATTGGAGTGGAGTCATGGAGTGGAGTCAAATTTGTTTTATCAATAATATTTATTTATTGATATTTTTATAACTGTTCAACATAATAATGCTTTTGTCTTACATTAATTGTAGCCACACGGAACATAGGGCTTGGTCAAATTGTTAATTGTCAGTATATTTTATCTCATTGTTTTTGAAGAGATTTTAAAGCATCACATAGATATGAAATACAATTTTATTTATTTGAGAACAGTTGTAAACCAATCAAAAGGCGGTCAACCCATGGGAACATATTCAAATAGACCACAGTATAAAATACTGGTAAAAAGTAATAACCAAGTTTCCAAAACTAAGTTCCAACTGAACAACTGTAGGAGCATGTTCTAATTACTACTTGATGTATTCTCTGATGGGTTGGGTATAATAATAGACATTATTTTTCATAACCTTTATCAGTGAACAAATATAACACTCCTCATCAGTGTTTTATTTTTATTGAAGTTTGTTGTTTTTGTTGTTTTACTTAACAAATTTTTCACTTGGCCTGAGATCATTTTCAAAATTTGTCGACAGATTTATTATGAGAACCTGTTAGTCCCATTCTAAATACCAAAAATCAATTTACAAGTTTAATTATCTTATTAAATGAATTATTTCAGCAGCATTTAATTTAAAATAAACAAGAGGAATTTATGAGTCAGATAAAATTTAGATATTTAAACTTGTTACATAAATAATTTAATATTTTGTGATTATGCATTATTAGTGTTTGAAATTGTTTATGTCCACTGATATTGCAATATTGACTACCGTTTAGCTCGGGTAAAAAAAAAAAAATAAGTAGCATGCATGTTGGTGTGTTAAATTCATTAATTTTATTGCTGACAAAATTTCTATTGTATCAACCCGCGACCTGCAGCCCGAAGCCCGCAATTTTGTGTACATGTATATATTTTGCGGGCTGCAGGTTGCTACAATGAAACATTTTTCCATTATAACAACCCACAATTTAGTGTTACTGTATTAAATGATTGCACATTTTTACTCGAAAAATGAGGAGTTGAGTACAATAAGCCTCTGCAATTTTGTCAGATGTGATGTTGATCGTTGAAAAAATTCTTGTATTTTAAGTTTACACTAATTTCTTTATTTTCGATTGCGAAACAAGTTCTTACAACTTAAGATTAATCGCTCGCGAGACTCATTTCAGATGGAATTAACCTCGAGTTAAGATGTTTTAGTTGTCTTGTAAAATGAAAAACGCAATAAGTATTTAAAAACAAACTCAAACTCGTCACAAATTGCTGTATCTCGTACAAAAATGATAGAGTTTTGAGATTTCACAAGTTATTCTATTATTCTGAGACCTGGATGCCCAGGTCAAACCGAAGTTATGATTATTTTTTGATATGCTCCAGTAACCAGCGTGTACACCTCATTCAAATAATTATTTTTTATAATTTGGCTTTAACGATTTTTTTATTCCGATGTTACTTTGTTCCCAAAAAATTGCTTTACAGTGTAAAACCGCACTGAAAAATAACCACCGATTAAGGAACTACACATGGAGTAGCATTATTTATTGAACGACCCTCGTATTTTTGAGTGTCAAAAAGTTAGCAATTTTTGAAATCCATCTGTTTAGCGTGCACAAATTTTAGCAAATTTCTGATTTCCTGACTTATGTAATGATAACCCATTGTTATGGTACATTACAATTTTATTTACAAATATTAGCGAATTTTTACAATTTGCCAAAATGTCCACCTTGCTAAGTTTACCAATTCTACGGTATGTTACTGTCTATTACTTGGATTTTTCATTAATTTTCACCATTCTGTGTTTATCACAGGTAGCTAAATACCTTCTGGAAATATATTGGGCAAATAATTTAGTTAATTTATTACTATTTCATCTATGTACACACATATCAAAATAAAATACAATGCACATGTAATCTTAAAATCTCAGCCAAGTTTGATTCTGGGCTCCACCTGTATACTGTAAGTCAAGTGTTGTCGGCCCTTCAGTATCACACAATTTGTTACATATCACCTTGTTAGATCTAGTACATTACATGTATCTTGATTTCTTTAGGAATCCCAATCATATTTATATACAATATGAAGTGATCTTAAGATCTAGGTCTAGATCAGGAGTGATTACAAGGCAAATCAGACTAAAAAGTCTAGCAGAGTCAGAGCTATAAGGCCTTGATCTATAAAAAATAAAATGATTCCCACGTTTACACTTTCATTTCTGCACAATCCAAATGGTATGAAGAATTAAAATCTGGTGCAAGTGTGATGGTAAGATCGTTAAGAAATGGGCTGTGTCATAACCATTTATGCTTGTAATGTTTAAAAGAAAATTCTCTTCAAATGGTCACATTGACCTAATGATTCCAATAGCCCCTTCATCCGAGTGGTCTCAAATGCATTTCACAGATAAGAAACATGTATTTTATAAAGTTTCACCTAAAAGTCTGTTACTTTTAATTAACAAGAAAAAACAAGAAAAACAACATGTTATCTCTATGTGGTGAACATATAATATATAAATGCAAATGCCATTTCAAATTTAAATAAAAAATCCAGTGCTACATCATAAAATGCTACAATTTTTTTCATCATTTTTAATTGGAATTGACACCACTATGATAATGCACAACCTTTCTCCTGTCACTTAAAATGAAAATTAATGTAGGCAACAACCATCCAATATACCCTAATTAAACCTTTAAATATTCAATCAACCGCATGGTAGGTGTTAGAAATACATGGAACTAGAACATAGAGAATTATAGACACTACATTTATTTTTTCAGAAATATATTATATATATACTGACTCGCATTTTCTCTAAAGGGCAATAAATCAATTATTTTGTTAACGGGAATTTAGATGGAGCTTCACAGGCTTAATACAACATTTCAAAATTTTGACTCAATGACTCCACTCCAAATTTGACTCCACTCCAAAATTTGACTCCACTCCAAATTTGACTCCACTCCACGACTCCACTCCAATTTTGACTCCACTCCACCACTCCACTCCACGACTCCACTCCACGACTCCACTCCATGTTTTGTAGTATGCCTCAAGAATGGTGTAAAATGCAAACGAATAATTTATTCATGGAGATGTAAATGATATCAGCATCTAAATCTATATATATCGATGTAACAATACAGATAAAATTTACATTAAGCATGTTTTATAATAACAAATGAGCCGCGCCATGTGAAAACCAACAAAGTGGCTTTGCGACCAGCATGGATCCAGACCAGCCTGCGCATTCACGCAGTCTGGTCAGGATCCATGCTGTTCGCTTTCAAAGCCTATTGCAGTTAGAGAAACCATTAGCGAACAGCATGGATCCTGACCAGACTGCGCGGATGCGGCTGGTCGCATAGCCACTATGTTGGTTTTCTCATGGCGCGGCTCAAATATGAAAGAGAAAGGTGTGAAAGGCAAACCTTAACGTTGTCTTGGATACCGTAAAATGAATAATCTTATACATTTAAAATGGAGCAAAATGAAGCTGCAAACGATACCAAACATCTGCAATAAATCTAAAGGATATAAGCACTAACAGTGGTATTGAGTAAAAAGTTTCAGCGTTACAAACATCTAACTTGTGTAAAAAGACAAATTTTAACATTATGTCTGCCGTTGAATGACAGCTGCTTTCAAATCCTTAAGTGACATACGTCACATATTATTAGCACTATCATAACACCAATACATAAACAAACTATATACTTAATTTCAAGAAATACCCACATCTATTTGTCATTTCGATCTTTGCAATAAAAACTATCCACAGGCGTTGGAGCATGTGGGGGCTGGGCCTCCCTATCCCGATTTTGACCCAAACGTTTTTTTAAAGAAATATCGGTTGTTTAAGAAAAAAAAAAAACAATTTGAGAGATCATTTAGATGTACTGATAAACTGATAAAGATATCTATGTAGCGGAATCGATAGTTTAAACAATACTTACTAAAACTAGTTTCTTTTTAAACTTTTGATCTCTTATTGACGTTGGTGTTTGTTTTCAAAATGATTAAACGTCTGGATGATCCTAGACAGTATATGATTAAAATCTGCAGCTCAGAGCTTTTAACAAACGTCCTTTAAACTCTGGACATGAGATGCTTGCTGTAACATATTTGTTTAAATAATATTCTATCTCTTTAGGCAAGCACGAATAATCTATAAAGCCAGAAGTGAATAACAATAGGTAGTTGTCATTACTGAAGACAGATTTCGATATGATAGTGGAGAGAATGAACATCTTAACTTCGTCTTGAATCGTGTCATGTGAAAGAATAAAAATGAAATGTTCGGAATCTTCAAGCTTTTCGTTAATTTCATCACGAATATCAGTACCAGGAATAAACGCGTTCTCAAAGATTCTAACATCATAGTTTTTTACTTGTAACTCAGGAATAAAGGTGTTCCTCATTTCTTTATCATGTTCTTCAGAGTGTGATATGTACACTAAACTGCTATTTAAATTATTTCTTTCTATTATCATTGGTATGGCAGTTTTATCAGTGTTCACCATATTTAAATTACTGTCATTTACTATGTTCACGTGCTTTGGCATAAAATACAAAATACTTGATTGCAGAATGTTTGATTTCTTTTTGATATATTTACCACTCCTTATATATTTTCTCACTTTATCCTCCTCACATTTACTCTTAATTTCATTATCAAGTACTAAAATGATAGAGTCTGTGAAATTGTCGATTGATTTTTCATAAGCTATATTCCATGCAGACATCAGCAGAGTATTAGTTAGTGTATCTTCTGTCATTGAGAATATAATTTTTCTTGACTTTTTGACCATGTGTTCAATGTTATTGAGAAATGTAAAACCAATCACAAGGTCTTCATATAAGTCACATACAGTATAACCTTTCTTTATCAGAGTTTCTATTATATTCTTACTTACGAATGCAGAGTCACTTTGTGAATAAAGCACAAAAGCATCATATTCCATATTTGCATCATTGTGATTTTGTTCATCAAATGAATGAATTCCAAAGTGCATAAAGAGTAACACTTTGATCGTGAACCTTTGGAAATATATTAATAGAGATAAGGAAACTAAAAGAAACAAAAAGCATCCTATGACAATAATTAGAAAAGTAACATTTTCAGACATACTGACTATGGACCAAGAACGGCAAACAAAGAATGAATCTGAGAGAGATACCATTTGGTTTACTTTGCTTGTGTTATAAGTACATTCAATTGCAGTCCAGTCTGTAACTGGGCTTCTTCCTTTTAGGAGCCATGTTTTCATCCAGCGAATGCGACAGTCACAGAGGAAAGGGTTATGTGCAAGCGTTAATGTTCTAATATTTGTTGACATTATTTCATCAGGAAGACTTGTTAAGTTATTATGGTCTAATTTTAAAGATGTTAAATTTGTCAGTGCAATTGCAGCAGTTGATGTAATTACGTTTATTCTGTTGTGTGAGCCATCAAGTACTGTTACATTTTTGAAGTATTCATGAACAGTTATATTCATTAGACTTGAATTTCGAAACCAAAGTTCTAGTTCCCCTACTGGCATTGTATCCGGCCAAGTTGTAATGTTTATATTTTTACAGTCGACAATGAATGTATGTGCTTTAACACGTTCGTAACAAGTGCAAAGTTTTGGACAGTTTGTAATGTTAACTTGACAGTAAAATTCATTATCTTTTATACTTGTGACAAGTCGCCCTTTCATTTCAGAAGGATACATACATTTCCAGTCGATGTACGAATGTTTTATGTTGAAAGTTAAACATTTGCAGTCAATAGGATTCCCTGTAAAGATAATATAGATGGACTTGATCAATTGATCGTATGTCCTTCTTGCCGTAATATTAGTTATGTCTGTGTCAATGTACTGTATCTGGTTAAATGAAATGTCAAGAATAGCTCTGAAAGGCCATTCTGATGAATATAGTTCTTTTACACGACTATCATGGTCAGTGAAAGACTCAAGTAATTCAAGTAATGTCTTATATTTCAAACTTTTTATAAAAGTATAAAAAACTGTTGAGTTGATGTTGCAGTGGCTAATGAGAATATTCTGTAATTTATCACTATAAAAAGCGTTTATGGGAATCACTTCTAAAGGATTCCAAGAAAGATCAAGTGTTTGTAAGGAATGAATTTGATCTTTTAAAAAGTCGCCTGGTAGCTGTGTAATTTTATTGAATGCAAGATTTAATGCTTGCAAAATCAAAAGATGCTTGAAGTGTTCCTGGCTTAAGGTTCTAATTTCATTGAACGACAAATCAATGAGCATCACATTGTACAGGCTGTTAAAAACATTCATGGAAAGGAATTTTAACTTGTTCTTTTTCAGCTTTAAATAAGTCAAATTTGTTTGCATTTGAAACGCACTTTCATCTATTTCTTCGAGATCGTTGTTAGACAGGTCCAACACTATCAAACCAGTAACATGTCTGAATAGGTTTTCATTAATTCGTTTCAGATGCGAATTAATTATAACGATGCTTTGGATGTCTCCGTCGAGGTTTACATCACTGATGTTCATATCACTTGCACTTATTTCTATTTTTCTCGGAATCGATGATATATTTTTAGTTATACTATCAAAAGGTAATTTTGAAAAGATTCCATCATCTGAGGCATTCTTTGGTGAATATAGGTCAATGTGAATTTTTGTCCATGGAAATGTTTTTGGAAATCTGGTCAACCTTACGTTATTCAGTTTTAACACTTGAAGTCTTGGAAATGTTCTTTGAAGCAAATCTTGTCTCACTTGACATTTTTGTTGGAAGCAGCCATATATTTCTAGACTAACAACTTCGTCTAATGTTTGTTCGCAAGATTCCCAAAAGAATCGTGTGGCACTGTCAAAAGAAGAAATTTTGTTAAAACCGCATGGAATGTGATTGATAATACTTATAATATCTGCAAGACTAGAACAGTCGGCGTCTGGGTATATTGTCGTATCAAAGAATTTTGATAACGTCTTTATTCTGCCATATTTCTTAAATACTTGTAATTCATTTAAAAACACCGTACACGACTGTAGTTCTAACAATGCAGCTACTTTGATTTGAATTTCATTTTCCTCTATTTCTGACGAAGAAGTGAAGTGAATCTCGTTATCGACACAATTTATCTTCAGATTGAGAGTCAACTCGTTTTTGGGCTGCGTAACATTTGAATTGTGCAAAATACTCAGTTTCTCGTAAAAATCACTCAAACTGATTGTACATCCAAACTGATTTTCATGAAGAATGCATCTTATGTCTGCATCCGGAGAAACGTAATGTTTAATGGATGTATCCAATTTTACACATTCATACATGCATGGTTTCCGGGACTGCGAACCAATAACCCGTTTCACTCCAAAAACTCCAAAAATAATTGTGAATGCAACGAGGATATGTTTGTATCTTGGAAGACAGAAAGCCATATTGGAAGTCAATAAATTAATTTCCAGTTAAATAAAACTTTCAAGTACACTGCTTCCTCCTTTCTGTTGTTCAGAAAGCCAACAAAAACAGTACAAATATAGCTAAAGATTTTATTTATATAGCGTATGTGACTTATCAATTACATAGCACAAAATGCCATAGATAACACGCTAGGATGTATAAATACGATCAGGCCGAATAAATGTAAAGGCAGTTTGGATAATTTTCAAGATCTTCAGATATCACACTGGCCATAGCTTTATCAGATCAAGTGGTTCCAACGTTGTTTGAGTGGTGAATTTTACGCAGAACAGATACAGAAAATGGCCGATTGTATAAATTTCCGGTCTTATAAGTATGATTTAAAGGAATTTCTACGACCTGAATGAAAATGATGGATGCACCTTGAGTGCAAATGTCTGTGTTTCTTAGCACATGTGTCCATTTAGGTGAGATTTGTGTTTTTTATTCATACACTTCTGTACAGTCCGGCGGGGGAAGGGACTTTTTGTCAGTCAAATATAGTGCTTATCTGGAACAAGTAATTATTAAAACACTACTTATCTAAAGGGCTACCTCTAAAAAACAAAGCATGTGTGTTTTCATAGAATTATTCGGGTTTGTTTCAGAAAAATCGGCCGAAAACCTAACGCAACGCAGTTTCTAGTGGGTCGCTACGCAACGCAATCAAGTGGATATCGTTCTGTGCCTTATTTGCAAAGTCCTGTCCGTCATAAAAAGTCATTAGAACCTCACACAGAATAGCTTTAGAACGTTCTATATCATTATACTGATCCTGCCATTTCTAATACATTGCACTTTTGCATTTTTAAGTTCGCTTAACATTAGACATATATTTTTGCGGACATTGTCAAAAACAAACAACTTAAAGCAACAATGAATATCGAACAATATCATCAACAAAATATTAGTTAGTAAAAACAAGAACCAGTTAACGGATGTAACTCCATCACGTATGGTACTGAACAGCGTACCAAAACAATCACAAGCGTGTTAACTCTTTAAATCAGTATAGTTACATTTAGTTTATTTTTACTCCCTTAAAACATTGCATTGCTATTTTAGTACTGATATATTGTGCATTTAAGCTGTTCGTACAAAATATATCAAATTTGATCCAAGGTAAAAAGTATGTATCAGTTATCTGTACATGTTTTCATTCATATGCCTGATGTAGCGTTCATCTGTTTTAGAAAGATAAATCGGAACGTCGAAAATGACGAGAAAAAAACACACAAGATTTTACTTGTCGTCCATGAAACAGAAACGTCGGAATAAGCCTGTATGTTCGCCATTCAAAAATGTAAACAAAAGGACTGAACAATATACTGTATTAAGATTAGGGTTAGGTTTAACATTGTGAACATTCAATGCGTGCGTACACTGAATGCGGGAGATTTAATGCCGTCCGTTCTTTAGACTTGCTTTATTCTATTAATCAAACGTACCATTTTATATTGTCTTCAGTAAACCATTTACCATACATATAATTCAACAATCATTGTATTTGTCTTAAAATGATATGTCATTGTTTAATTAATATTTCCCTCTAGTGGACAACAAAAAATGCAAATATAAATGTTACATACGTAAAAGTGCAAAATACCTACATCGTTTTTTTTACAGACACCAATGTGGTACACGTCTGACTTTTCGTTGATAGCTCAGCTCAAAAAAGAATAATCGAACAATCTTTGGCGTGTCCGTGGGTGAAAATAATCTGAAACTGAAAGATGAAGCCGAGATAGAATCCTAAAATACTTTAATATCTGCTTGACAATCTAAGTCCGTCGTTTGAGTGTCATCAGGATTGAGACAACTGCGTCTGTCGCTAGTCATGAACCAAGCAAGAGGCTAAGACATATACAACTAGATGTATATGTCTTCAACCTAAACCTGACAAAGAGATACAGACGAACTTCTATGGGAATAGTGCCACTGTGGTGCAAATGCCTTTTTACCCTTAGTAGGACACAATTATGGCGCAACTAGAATGCATTTTAAGAACAACCTTTGCTTTAATTCGAAGCAAAGAACCACTGGATCCAGCATCCTCAACTCTTAACAGAACTACACAAGACACCAAGTCCGGCGCCTCCTGAACTGACCCTGGTGCTTCCAGAACTAACACTGACGCCCCCAGAACTAACACTGATTTCCCAGAACTAACACTGACATCCCCCAGAATTAACACCAATTCACCCACACGTCTGAAACTTATTCCGAAGCCGACCGAAATACCAGTAACGACCTTCAAAGAACTAACACTGACGCCCCAAGAATATCTACATAAATGTTGATACTAGCTAGTGAAGTTCTGTTCCATTGATATATTGGACCAGTCGGTATTTCATTAGACCTTTTCGGCGTAAATGTATATGTATATAACTATGTACATGTATAATGTACTTCGGACAAAATTTGGGGGTTGTCTCAAGACGACAACGAATAACGTATCATCGGTTAAAATTAATACCACGCACAACTGAGATTGACCAACTTAGGAAATGGTCTTGCATATCGCCATTTTGAACTGAAAGATTCTAAACAAATAAAATATTCCACAATGATCGAATATATTTGCCTCGTCTAACGCTCGAACTCTAACTTTCGCTCTGTAGTTCAGTCGCCCAGTGTGAAATGCTTGCACAAATTGGGATCACAACCATATTTTATAGGAAACTTGGAGCCATCAAACTATTCATATCTACATTAAAGCGATGATCATTAGAAAATCAGGGACGCGGATGTCAGAAAAGTAAATAAATTCTTCAACATTAAACTTAATGTATATTAGTAGTCTTTGTCCCAGTTATGAAGAAAATAATTTTCAGGAAATATATTCTAAAACCGGGGCCTCCGTGGCCGAGTAGTTAAGGTCGCTGACTTTAAATTACTTGCACCTCACCGGTGTGGGTACGAGCCTCACTCGGGGCGTTGAATTCATCATGTGAGGAAGCCATCCAGCTGGCTTACGGAAGGTCGGTGGTTCTACCCAGGTGCCCGTTCGTGTTGAAATAATGCAAGAGTCACCATATGACATATAATTGTGTCGGTGCGACGTTAAACCAAAAGAAAAATCTGAAATCTGATAAGACATTTTTCTCGCTTTGCTCTCAATAAATATTACATCTCTTTAAACCGGATTCGCCTGTCCCGTCGTCCGTCCCGCAAGGCCGTCGCCTCGGGAATCCTGGAGGGGAACCGGTACCCCCACTGCTCGGACATATCCTACTGCCTCCTAGCCAAGGTCAGTTAGAAATAAAATTGTACAAGCATTCTATTCTGTTCCATATGCTACAGCTTCAGGATGAAAGACAGTATTGTTATAAATTGGCTTTTATTCCAGCAAGGATATCCACATATGTATTGCTTCTCGTGCAGTAATTATGTTGCCCATTAAAACAAAATTTAAAAACGGTATGTTTAAATTTTACCTTTTGGCTAATCGTCTACACCGTCATAAGTTCTTATCATGCATTTCCTGTTGTTTCACATATGCCTTCCATCCATTTCTACATGTTTATTTGTACATGATACTGCTAATAGAGGAAGGAAAATTACGGTTGACAAAGGTGCAAAAATTGCTTCTCGCAATTGTAAATTTTATTCTATGTCGCACCGTGAATAACTGTCGTTTTCAGCTCTTTTTACAGATCTCATTCAAATCAAATAAACTTGATATAAATCATCAACATCAAGTGGACATGCCTCTTTTTTCTAGACAACAACGAATAACGTACCGTTAGTTAATATGCCTCAGCCGAGTTAGACCACACATGGAAGAACTGATCTTGCTTATCGCACGGTTTATTTTGGTGACAGCGTTTTATCACATACGTTCCTGTTCTGTCTTCGTATCTAAACAGGCTGGATTATTCGTTAAAGTTATTGCTATCAAAATATGTTCTGTCAAGTGTTTTGATAAAACCCCTCGCAATTGATCGAAATATGTATGCATATACATAGTCGTGTACATTTACATTTACGCCTTAAAGGTCTGTTATTAAATGTATTATTATGTTGTTTTATTTATTTTTTGTATTGGAGTAATAGAAAGCACATTTAAATGTTTGCTAGGCATTAAAAATTATAGGCTAAAAGTGCATGACTCTGTGGCGTAGCCGCTATTATTTAAGCACAGCAGGCCTGGGCCTACAGATAATTTAGGAAACTGAAAAATTAAACACACCAAGAATGCAATATTTAGGGACCTTGGAAAGAGCAAATGATGCATCTCTGATGCGTGTCTGTTGTGTGAAACTATACTGTAAACCAAACGTGACAAACGAGACAAAATCACCACACTGAGTCATTTAGGGCAGTTACACTACTGTTGTAACAATTAGTGATCTTTTGGAAGCACAAAACAAAAACTAGCAAAATGACAAATGGAAAATCGAAAACACCTTTATTCAAACAGATGTATTTGTATATGACAGGTTCAAATATATATTTTAGATGAATACTTAATACAAAACAATAAATTTAACATATTTATAATAAAAACATTTACAGACTCGAACATAATACAAATCTATCACAGATCACGCTTAATTCGACCTTTTAATGAAGTTTGAATTCTTTTGTTTACAGTAAAATCTTTTAGAAACCTTATCATGCCTACTTCCCGTCAACAAGCATGTATGCAATACATATACTAGTGCAATTCCATGTAATGAACACACAGTTACGTTACACTACACGTCAAATACTTTGCAAAGTACGAAATACTTATCACTAAGTATATTTCATTCACAGGTTATTTTGGATGTTATATAAATTGCAATATATCTTAACAGTTTAGAGTGTGTGTACAAATTAGAATGAACTTTCATTCATGTACACAATATGATTAGTTTTTACAAAATAATCAGTAGCTGATCCTTAAACAATTAAATAGAGGATCAAAATAATTTCATGAACTAAATACCGAAGTGAAATCAACATATTACAAAAGTTGTACACACAAAGTTGAAAACAATATTTCTTAGACCACAGCTTAAGCTTCAACATAAAACATAGATAAATGTAACATTTACGAAGTAAAAAATGCTATAATAAATAACAACACAACAAAATGTAACAGGAATATTACATAAAAATGACATAACAGCAGTTACCTCCCTTTTGCCCTTGATTTACATCTTCGATTTTGTGATCAAAAAGGAGGTATGTATTTTAAATGTATAAAAATAAGCAAATATTCAGTTAGTCTGAATCACGTTTACGTTTTGTATATGTTTGACCCCTATCTTGTAAGTTTTTCAACAATTGTTCAGTTGTTCGAAATGTCTGTTGGTACCATTTTTTTTTCTAGGCATAAAGACGTACACTCATACTCGTACTTACGTTTTTTCGTACATAATCACTCCAAAAATGATTTTTGATGAGTAATAAATGACGCTTTCATACTTTTTAAATACGTGCTAAAATATAATCATAAAAGTGCAAGGGAAACTGTCCGTGTACGTATTTATTCACAAATAATTTCTGCGAACACAGTACGTAAACATGGTAGACCATTTTACACCAACATTATTTTAGTATGTTCCTTATACATTTGAGCAGTTAACAATAAGCTCACTTACTATATTAATCACAATTCGTGACTAGATGTTTCGAACATCCTAATTAATACTGATAGTAAGTAAGTTAGTTAGCTATACTGGTTACATTGCACGGGTAAATCTAGCAACAGGCAATCTAACATTGGCAAAATTTATCAAAACATAAACTAAAACGATCAACAATAAAACACGTTTTGTACATGTTCATTTATGAAGACTGATCTGTAGTAGAAGAAGAGCTGACAGCGGGTCAAAAATTTTATGTATATTTCATTGAATGAAAAGTGCACAAATATATTTAATTGAGGACAAGTCTTTAAGCAATAAAAGAAGATAGACTGAACTTAAGAATCATTGGATAAAGCATCCGGCAAAATGAAATAAACCCTAGTAAGCAAAACGAAATAAATCTAAAATAAAGTTCTAACAGATCAAATTAAAACATTTTTTTTGAGAATATGAAAAGCCCCTCCACGGTTTTCATGCTTTTATGCAATTCTGTATATGAAATGTACAAAAAACAATGACAGGTTCAAATCTGTAATTTTAAGGCTGGAAAATATAACTGACCATTTTATACAATTACAATATCGCCAGTCATTACTTCTGTGAAAACAAACAGCCTAAAATTCAGACTCTGTCTTTTCATTAACTTGAAAAAATGTTGTTTATAATGCAAGTCAGCTAAAGCTATTTCTCGACCGTTAGAAGGTCATTTTATTGACTTCTTAGTCGTCCGGATGTTTTTTCTAAATGCATCTGAGGTTGGTGGTCGGCAATTATCTGAAAAAAAAAGATAAAAGGTTTGAATACTATTTGAAGAAGCTGTCGTTTAAAGCACACTTTACACCTTTTTTTCAACTGAAAACAAACTGTAATATAATTTTAGTAAGTGTCGATGCTTTAGGAATCAATCGGTTGATTAATATGGATTGTATCATTTTTATTAATTTGAATACGAAGATAATATTATATTTCATCATACATTTTATATCTATGTTTCATACTTACACAACCATTAATGATATCAAACACAAAGAATAATAGCATATTCATTCACCAAAGTACAAAGCCAAAAGCTGTAAGCAAATATATCTCAGAATTAAATAGGCTTTTTTAAGAGTTTAGACCCTTAACTATGGGATTTATGTGCAAAAAGTAAAACATGATACTGAAGAGCAGAATTATGAGGATATTTTGTGAGCTTTGGCATGCATTCATCAACGTTTTAAATAAACAATTTAGATTTATAAGAATTAAACGAAAAGTTTTCTATTTTCCCAGTTTCTGGACTGTACTGATCTGAGAAAATCTAAGTTTAAACAAAAGTTTAAACAGAGCCCCTTTTGAATATGCTTCCTTGCAAAAATCAGAGATATTTTAAGATATACAAGGAGGGCACACGCTAAAACATTGCGAGAAAATATATCTGATAATTTCGAGAATTTCCAGCCACAGATTATATACTAATATATTAGGTGGTAACCTAAAATATATGTAAGAACGTTGATCTGAACACTGACCAAGATTTTTAGAATGATATACTAATAGTGTGCATTCGACCACTGGGGAAACTGCCTGGCAAATCAAAGCCCTGAGTGGACTATAGGGAAGCGTAGCTGAACCGGTATGCATTTTAATCGAGAAGCCAGGCAAGAAAAGATTCCATCATTTTGCAATATTTCACTAAATGCTATCAGTTTTTTTAACTGATTGAACCCAAAAAGTAATCCACATCCAGACCAAAGTCAGTAAAGGTTACTCAAATCGTAATCTTTGACTTGACCCTAGATCTAATAGGAAACCAATGTCTGTATGTAAGAAGTCTGATCATCAGTAAAAGTAGACGAAAGCTTTAAAGGTCGCTTTGACCTCGACACCAACATCAATAGGGGTGGTTTATGTTTTTGGCAAGGTTCTAAGAAAATCAAACGGTCTAGACTGAAAGCAGGTTCGACGGACAATCATGGCAGGATCTTCCAAAGTGAGATGTCAACGCATTAAACCAAGAGAACAGTCAGAGAAAATGTTAAAGTATTTATTTACTAAACTGTGAAACAAGTTTTTAAAAATCTTACAAAACTGTGGAGAGCTAACAGATTAAAAATTCAGTATGTTGAAGGCCCAACATTTTCTAAATGTCAAGAAATCCAACTGATGCACTTAATAGTACTGTGTGCGCACTTGATAATAATTTGGCCAGACTAGCAGCATATCATAATCATAAGTGACTACTATTTTTTTGCAAATACTTCATTAAAAAATCTATATCCGTGATTTTCATGTTATAAAGATTTGTGCTACTGACGATTTATTTTTAGCGGATTAATATAGATTCCCGTTTGTCATCCGCCTTGGTGACATGACAAATATTTACCGCGTAATTAAAGTAGTTCAACGCGTAGAAAAAAATCAATACATTTATAAAATTTCCAAGGGTATCCGATCAAAACCACATTTTTTATTTAAAAATTAATTAGTGTTCACATTTATTGCATATCCATAATAAATTGCATCGGTTATTTAACATTGTTCTGTACAATACGGAGATATATTTGGACGTGTACCCAGCTGAGAAAACCATATTGGACGAGCCGCTAGGCGAGTTCAATATGGTTTTCTCAGCTGGGTACGAGTACATAATATCTCGTATTGTACAGTACAATGTTAAATAACCTTTTTATTCTATATCTATTTTATCTTACTATAATATTAGTTAAAAATCGGATGAAAACTTTTCGACTTAAAAGAGCGGACAAGGCTAAATTCCCCGTTTTTTCGAGTAATTGAAGGACTATAATCAAAGAGTGCCTGGTACAGTTTGGCTGGTTATCGAAATTGGCCGAGATGTAATGCCCACAAACATTGTCAGCAAGTTTGGTGAAGAGCCGACGATAACTGAATGTTTTGGATGCTGACCGCCCGTCCGCTGCCATTCATAATCTTCTCCATTTTGTTTCTTAACCGTTAAATAAAAACTGCTGAGGTAGCTATTCAGACAGTCAGGGCTGATACCAATTTCTAGGTTTCGTCCGGAACGGCTTCTTTTAGCGACTTTTCAAATATTCCAACATCCGATTAATTTTTTTTACTGTATTTTTAAGTTTTTGATTATTAACGAACGTTTTAATACCTAAACCAGATTGCATTGTTATCCCTTGAATCGTTTTTGTGTGTTGTAAACAAAAATCTCAAATTAAATCCAGATTTCAAGGCGCATAATCAAACTCTGTACATAGAGCGCCTACTTCATCCGATTTACATTCGGAACATTTTCACGCGTTTCGGGCTTTATCGTATGTTTAACATGGGACTGTTGAACCGTCCAAATACAGAAAATACAGGGTTTTTTGTACGCGCGTGCGTCCAAATACAGAAAATACAGGATTTTTGTACGCACGTGCATCCAAATACCGTAATATATTGTAAGGTCACGTGTTGCAAATGAACGTTTGCGATTGGATAGATAAAATAGGTATAGAATAAACTCTCATATCTTTCAGTTACTTGTAAGCATTGAACTACTTTTACGGCGCATGCATGGAGAAAGGTAGCGCTGAATCGGAACCATGTGTTCTTGGTCTTGGTCACGTGATAAATATTTACGTCGTAAAGTAGTACAACGCGTAGACAAAGTTCTTTACAAGAACTTATGATCCCTGCCATATTTTTCATTTACAAATCATAAGTGTTCACATTTATTGCATATGCTAATTAAATGGTATCGATCTGTTTACTCTCAGACCCTTGAATTTCATAGAAGTACTGAACTACTTTTATAGCGTATGTATGGAGAAAGGTAGTAACGGCATTTGTAACTACAATATCACCAATGTCGATATACGTAGTTTGGCGACTTTGGGAAGGCTACGTTTCCCAAAATCTGCAATCCACACGTTTTGTACTTTGAATTTTTATAAAATTAAAATACCATTTTTAGAAATCAGGAAAACAAGTGAAATTTTCATATTCTGGAATGGAAAGAGTTTATCAAAAGTAAGAGGAATATTTTTTAAGAGGCTTTCTTGAGAAATTCTTTATGAGAAGACAACCTTTGTATGACACTGTATTAGTTTCTATAATAACCATGATATCGACAGCTTCAAATTATGTCATTACCTGGTTTGTTATGTTAAATAATACAAACTGGCCACTCAGTCGTCTTGTTTAATAAAGAAAAACATGATCCCGTAAATTGTGTTACATTTGTCACACGGTGAGAAAAATGTGCAGTCAATCCGGGGCTCGAACCTGGGACCCCTTGCTGTACAGACTGAGCTAACCGGCTGCCTGACACATTCCCTCCCCTTACGTGACCAAGTCCATACCGTGACATACACCCCCGCAAACTGGAAATTCGTCCTCGAATTCTGGAGGTACATGATATTGCTTGAACGTTGTAAGACTGGCCAAGCAATCATGCCACTGCCGCACGGTTGGCGCCAAATGTCAATGGGTGAGAAAAATTTTCAGTCAGTTCGAGGCTCGAGCTACCGACTGAGCTAACCGGCTGCCTGACACCTTCCCTTCCCACACGTGACCAAGTCAGTACCGTGACACATTTATTCTTGGAGAACTTATGTGAAATTAAGATAATATAATGCTGAAGGATATTCAGAATCGTCCGCTGACCTTGAATTGGTCAGTGGAGTCTTACACGGGTTGTCTACCCTTCACTTGCTATGTTTCTGGAAGTGGAAGGAAGACAGCTGTTACATTTCTTTCCCATGGTTCAACACATCAAAACACGATTTATCTTTGCTGTTACAGCCTAATTTATTTTATTGTTATTATGTAACGTTTGCATCGTAAAACTAAAAACAAAATCCAAAGTACAATGATAAACTATATCGCCAAAGTTACATTGTACCACAGAAACCTACCCGGTTCTGGCTGTGGTTGCTGTTGTGTTGACTGCTGCTTGGACCACGTGGCACCAGCCGGCTGTTTCCATGTGTCCACGTGCTCACTTCCGTCATCCTCTGTCGTCAATTATGTAATTTTCTCTTTTTATATAATCATTATAAACATTAACCTGGTAACTAGCGTTACTCCTGTAGTTCTTTACACATGTTACATTATCGTTTAGAACAGTATGTCGTACTGTTTTACCTCTTTCTCCAGCGGAACATAAACAAGCTTTCACAGCATGTTTGTCTTCTGTTTGTAGAATCTGACACAGCATCATTAAATCCTAAGAAAATAAAGATATATATATATATATATATATATATATATATATATATATATATATATATATATATATATATATATGGTGGCTGATTTCTGCCATTTCGCGTTTTTGCAAAGTTTTGCAAGGTTCTATGGATGATTTTATTAGTGCATGGAGTTCCAATATTCAGAATGATGTTGGTCCATCTGGTCGGGGAAGAAAATAGATTGTTCAAAAAATATTATAAAACATACCTCAAATCATATTTATCTGTCAAACATAGATCTGCTTTTGTTACATTCCGATGTGGGGCTTCTCCCCTTAGGTTAGAAACTTGAAGGTATGAAAACATTCCAGAAAATCAGCGTGTTTGCCCAATATGTAAAATGTCAGTTGAAAATGAAATGCATGTTCTGTTTGAATGAACTCAATGCTAAGGCTACTGAAATTAATAATACCTACGTGAATTTTAATAACCAAGAGAAATTGAATTCTGTGCTCTCCAACAAGGATAATTATAGTCAATGTTACTGCCAAAACCTGCTGTATGATTTTAAAAACTAGGAACAATTTGCTGTACAAATAAACTAACATTTGTGTTGTTTTATCATGGTTTTGTTTTATGATGGTTGAAGAATTGTCATTGTTGAAAACATGATGCGGTATTTTTTGGTGGGAGTGGAGGTGGGATTCATAGAAGATTCATTAATTTGCAATGACTTCTATTTATATGTGTTGGTTATTGTATGATTATTATATAATGGTGTTCTATGCATTACTACTCGGTAATTATTATGCTTTTGGCAAATACCAGTTCTTCAGTCATTCTTAAACCGTTTATTCCCACATTTTATTTTAAGGCTTTTTACAATCTTGTAATATACAGCTAGTTTATCTAAGAAATCTTGTGTCAGTTTGTTTTATCTGCTTTTAAAACGCTTATATTAATCAATGAATAAACTATAAATGTATATATATATTTATCAGAAATATATGATCAATAAGAACAATACAGAAACATTGTTTATACCCATTTTGTCTAGTGTAGTAACACCCATTTATAAATTCACTTTATTATCAGTAATTTAAGACATTCCTTCTTTATAACTGATTTACAATGGTGTTTTCCTTTTAGTTTTTAAAACACTTATCTATGTTTGTCAGTGTATTTGAACTGTGTCTGTGATACCATATTGTCTCTTATAACTCTGCCTAGAGTGTCAATGTAGTTTTGTATAGATTAATATTATAATTGTGATGTTTCAAATCATATTATATGTGTGTACATTGATGAGACGTAAATAAACAAAATAAAATCTAAAATTCAAAGAAACTGGACGAGATTAGGAAAGTACCTTATAGTGTTTGTTTTATCACAGTTTTGATAAAGGAAATTAAATGTACATTCATCACCAAATTCCTGGGATAAGTGTGCATGTTCTTCCACGTATCTAAACATATTACGGCGAATTAAGAAAATTATTAATATTCCATCTTTGATCCATTGAAGAAGTGGGGCTAGAACCCCAGTTTTAAATGGAAAGAAACATGGAAAAGTCTTGAAATTGTAATATGTGCACTTGTATTAGTAACTGGTCAACATTTACTGAGATTGTGCATGCTCTTCTCCTTATGGCATGTAAATGTAATTTACCTTTCTTGGTAAGGTTTGTGAATAGTGTTGCAATTTCCACGCAAAAAGCTATACACTTTTGTAGTACATAGGAAATATTCTTTGTATTTGTTTAGTTTGCTACCTTTATCTATGTCCACCTCTTTGACCATCGAGACAGACATTATCAACTCTCATACAACACTTAAATGCAAGCTAAGCGTCCTTTTGAAATTCATGTTTTTCAAAATGTTATTCTGTTGCATAGATTATAATACCATCAACGTCATTGTCAGTATTTTGCCAGCATGTAGTAATTCCTGGGATTCCTGTAAATATATCCCTTTTGTAACATAGAACGCAATGAAGGAATGTGTAGCTTAGGCAATTACGTCCCCTAGCATTGGCAGAAGTGGAACTATACTGTAAACAAAGCGTGACCCCTTTATCCCAAAAAAACAGACAAAATCACCAAGGCAGTTACACGGCACGTAAACAGACTGCTGTTCTGGCAATAAGTGACCTTTTGGAAGCAAGAAAAATGACAAATGGAAAGTGGAAAACACCTTTTTGCAAACAGATTTATTTGTATATGACAGGTTCAAATATATATTTTAGAAGAATAATTAATACAAAACAATAAAACCTATTTATAATAAAAACATTTACAGACACGAACATTATACAAATCTATCACAGATCACGCTTAATTCGGCCCTCTAATGAAGTTTGAATTACTTTGTTTACAGTAAAATCGTTTAGAAACCGTTATCATGCATACTTTTCATCAAGACGATTTTAACATGATGCTTATATGTAATACATATACTAGCGCAATTCCGTGTAATGAACACACAGTCACGTTACACTATACATCAAATACTTTGCAAAGTACGAAATAATTATTCATAAGTATATTTAATTCACAGCCTATGGGTCACATGGTTTACTACTTTACGGTTATTACTAGACAAAGTGGTATATGCATTTTATCACATTATTTCGATAACAAAATATATTTTGGATGTTATATAGCGCTACATTGCAATATATCTAAAAGTTTAGAGTGTGTGTACATTTTAGGAAGCACTTTTATTCATGTACACAATTTTATTTGTTTTTACAAAATGATCAATAGCTGATCCTCATACAATACAATAGAGGATCAAAATAATTTCATGAACTAAATACCCAAAGTGAAATCGACATATTACAAAAGTTGTACACAAATAATTGAAAACAATATTTCTAAGGTCACAGCTTAAGCTTTAACATAAAACATAGATAAAGGTAACATTTACAAAGTAAAAAATGCTGTAATAAATAACAACAAAAACAAACACAACAAAATGTAACAGGAATATTACATAAAAATGACATAACAGCAGTTACCTCCCTTTTGCCGTTGATTTAACTGTTCGATCTTGTGATCAAAACGAAGATATGTAGTTTATATGTATGAAAATCAGCAAATATTCAGTTAGTTTGAATCACATTTCACGTTTCGTATATGTTTGACCACTATCGTATATGTTCTTAATGTCAGTGGGTACAATTGTCTTTTTACCCAGGCATAAAGACGTACACTCATACATACATACTCATACTTACGTTTTTGTATATAATCACAACCAAAAATAATGAGTAATAAATGACGCTTACATACGTTTAAAATACGTGCTAAAATATTATCATAAAAGTGCAAGAACTGTAATAAAACTGAATATGCGTTGTCCAAGAATGACAAACACATCAAAATGTGTAATGATTGAAACCCTGTATGTTTCGTGTTTACAAATGTATTCGATTGGAACTTTTCTGTAATCGTACTTAAGAAGTAACTTCTTTAGAGAAACGTAAAAGATAAAGTCAAGGTACGTATTCATACATAAATAATTTCTGCAACCAGTACTTAAACATGGTAGACCAATTTACGCCAACATTATTTTAGTATGTTCCTTATACATTTGAGCAGTTAGCAATAAGCGCACTTACTAAATTAATCACAATTCGTGACTAAATGTTTCGAACATCCTAATTAATACTGATAGTAATTAAGTTAGCTATGCTGGTTACATTGCACGGGTAAATCTAGCAACAGGCATATCTAACATTGGCAAAATTTATCAAAATATAAACTAAAAAGATCAACAATAAAACACGTTTTGTACATGCTCATTTATGAAGACTGAACTGTAGTAGAAGAAGAGATATTTTATGTATATTTCATTGAATGAAAAGTGCACAAATATATTTAACTGAAGACAAGTCTTTAAGCAATAATAGAAGATAGACTGAACTTAAGAATCATTGGATAAAGCATCCGGCAAAATGAAATAAACCCTATTCAGCAAACGAAATAAATCTCCATATTTTTTCAACATCTCTAAGTTCAGTTTCATGTTTTTTTTTTTCTCAAAATAAATAGATCGTATTAAAACATTTTTTTTTGAGAATATGAAAACCGCCTGCACGGTTTTCATGCTTTTAAGCAATTCTGTATATGAAATGTACAAAAACAATGACAGGTTCAAATCTGTAATTTTAAAGCTGGAAAATATAACTGACCATTTTACACAATTACCCTATCGCCAGTCATTACTTCTGTGAAAATAAATTCCAGACTGTGTCTTTTCATTAACTTGAAAAATGTTGTTATAATGCAAGTCAGCTTAAGCTATTTCTCGACCCTTAAAATGTATTTAAACTTGGTTCTTGATCTTGTTCTACCGTTGCTGGGGCAACAGGTTCAGGTAGTTGAGGCCTATTTCCTTGTGCGGATGTAGTTAATCTAAGTACTGCTTGCTCCGGTGCTGGTGCCGCTTTTGGTGTCGCTACGCGGCCATTTTGTTGACTTCTTAGACGTCCGGATGTTTTTCTAAATGCATCAGAGGTTGGTGGTCGGAAATTGTCTGAAAAAAAAGATGTAGGGTTTAAATACTATATGAAGAAGATGTCGTTTAAAACACACTTTGCATTTGTTTATACTGTTGTTTTTTTCTACTGAAATCAAGCTGTAGTATAATTTTAGTAGGTGTCGATGCCTTAGGAATCAATCGTTTGATTAATATAGATTGTATCATTTTTTTATCATTTGAATACAAAGATAGCATTATATTTCATCATACATTTTGAACCTATTTTTCATTCTTACACAACCATTGATAATATCAAACACAAGGAATAATAGTATATTCATTCACCAAAGTACAAAGCCAAAAGCTGTAAGCAAATATATGTCAGAAATAAACAGATTTTGTAAACAGTTTAGGCCCTTTACAATGGGATTTATGTGCAAAAAGTAAAACATGATAATGTAGAGCAGAATTATGAGGATATTTTGTGAGCTTTGGCCCGCATTCACCAACGTTTTAACTTATTTATAAGAATTAAACTAAATATTTTCTATTTTCCCAGTTTCTGGACTGCACTGATCTGAGAAAATCTAAGTTTAAACAAAAGTTTAAACAGAACCCCTTTTGAATATGCTTCCTTGTAAAATTCAGATATATTTTCAGATATACAAGGAGGGCACACACTAAAGCATTGCGAGAAAATATATCTGACAATTTCGAGAATTTCCAGCCACAGATAATATACCAATATATTAGTTGGTAACCTAAAATATATGTTAGAACGTTGATCTGAACACTAGCCAAGATGTTTAGAATGATATAGTGTGCATTCGACCACTGGGGAAACTGCCTGGCAAAAAACTGCAATCCACACGTTTTGTACCTTGAATTTTTATAAAATTAAAATACCATTTTTAGAAATCAGGAAAACAAGTGAAATCTTCATATTCTGGAATGGAAAGAGTTTATCAAAAGTAAGAGGAAGATGTTTTAAGAGGCATTCTTAAGAAACTCTTTATGAGAAGACAACCTTTGTATGACACTGTATTAGTTTCTGAAATAAACATGACAACGACAGCTTCAAATTAAGTCATTACATGGTTTGTTTTGTTAAATAATACAAACTGGCCACTCAATCGTCTTGTTTAATATAGAAAAACATGATCCCGTAAATTTTGTCACAGGGTAAGAAAAATGTGCAGTCAGTCCAAGCCTCGAACCTGGGACCCTATGCTGTACAGACTGAGCTAACCGGCTGCTTGACACATTCCCTCCCCTTACGTGACCAAGTCCATACCGTGACATACACCCCCACAAACTGGAAATTCGTACTCGAATTCTGGAGGTACATAATATTGCAAGCGTTAACCTGTAAGACTGACCATGCAAGCATGCTACGACCCCACGTTGGGCGCCAAATGTCAATGGGTGAGAAAAATGTGCAGTCAGTCCGAGGCTCGAACTGCTCTACCGACTGAGCTAACCGGTTGTCTGACACCTTCCCTTCCCTCACGTGACCAAGTCAGTACCGTGACACATTTATTCTTGGAGAACTTATTTGAAATTAAGATTATATAATGCTGAAGTATATTCAGAATCGTCCAGTGACCTTGAATCGGTCAGTAAGTCTTACACGGGTTGTCTCCCCTTCACTTGCTATGTTTCTGGAAGTGGAAGGAAGACAACTTTGTATTTGAAATTTCTTACCCATGATTCAACACATCAAAACACGATTTATCACTGCTGTTACAAAATGAATTATTCTACTGTTACACGGCTACTAAACGCTAGCGCCACCACCAAATTGTGGTGATAAGGAAATGAGCTATCGACATTTCCGTGGTGCAGCTATCGCCCGTTTCTATTTGTAAACACGTGAGTAAAATTTATATTTTATCTTATATTTTTATTGATAGAACTTTTTTCGAAAATCGGAGAATGTAGTTCCGTGTAACAACACTTTTACTACAGGTTGGCTGTTATTTCATTAAAATATTATGCAAATTGTGGTGCCAGGAGCTTTTCTCCTGAATCTGACAGTGGCATTTTTTCATATCGGTCAGTCTTCGAACACCATTCCGATGACTAGACACACTGTAAGAACATACCTGCGCATGCAAATGGTGTAGAAATGAATTACACGTATTCCTATACATCAAAGAATTATGAAAAACACAGTAAAAAGTTAAAACACGACTATTTTCGAAAGTGGTGGCGTTATCACTCAAGTGGTGGCGCTATACTGTAGTGGTGGCGCTGTTGTATATGATTAGTGGCTAATATATTCAATTTTAATATATGAAAATGTCTGTCTGCAATCCACGGAAATTTCTACAATAATCGATGATATCAACCTATCCACACTATAATAAAATTACGTTACTCAACAAAATACATACATAAAATAATCTACATATATATGGATTCAGATTGTACAACTAAGCTCTATTGATAATCATATTTAACCGATTGGAATTGAAAATGTACTGTATTCACTTTTCAGAAAAAAATTGTGAAAGTAAGGTCTTTTTGACATGCAAAAGACGTATAAAAACAAAGGGAAGTAACTTTCAGAATATTAAGATAAAAATAAATTCTACACTATCCTCGAATTATTGCCTGGACACAAATCTTCGTTTGAAATAAAGGTATTGCTACTATTTTTCTTTACCCGAATTTAAAGTACACTTACGTTTGTATTTAAGTACAATATTTAAAGGTTAGAAATAATTCTACATTAACATTTTAAACAAAGGAAAATATTTACTTTGACTACACGAGTCCCAAGGGTCTGTGAGTATTTTGTTCATTTTTTTCTTGGATAGAGAATGTTTCATAAAGGTAAATAAACTATGATCGTGTTTTTCTTTCTTTAATAACATAATTATTTGCAGGAAAACTATCAGTTAGAAAAAATATTGTTTTTGTTTTGTTCCGGACGCGTCAGCAGTTCGTATTATTGAATGTCGTAACAGCGCCACCACTACTGTATAGCGCCATCACTAGAGTTATAGCGCCACCACTTTTAAAAATCCTGGTATATTTCTTCTAACCCGAGATTCTATTATTCATGGTGTGTGCGTATATGATTATTTATCATTTCTGCACCATTTGCATGCGCAGGTATGTTCTTACAGTGTTTCTATTCATCGGAATGGTGTTCGAATACTGGCCGATATGAAAATGTGCCACAGTCAGATTCGGGAGAAAAGCTCCTGACACCACAATTTGCATAATATTTTAATGAAATAACAGCCAACCTGTAGTAAAAGTGTTGTTACACGGAACTACATTCTCCGATTTTCGAAAAAAGTTCTATCAATAAAAACATAAGATAAAATATAAATTTTACTCACGTGTTAACAAATAGAATCGGGCGATAGCTGCACCACGGAAATGTCGATAGCTCATTTCCTTATCACCACAATTTGGTGGTGGCGCTAGCGTTTAGTAGCCGTGTGTTATTGTCTAACGTTTGCATCGTAAAACTAAAAACAAAATCCAAAGTACAATGATAATCTATATTGCCAAAGTAACATTGTATCATAGAAACTTACCTGGTTCTGGCTGTTGTGTTGACTGCTGCTGGGACCACGTGGCACCAGCCGGCTGTTTCCATGACTCCACGTGCTCACTTCCGTCATCCTCTACCGTCAATCTGGAAACATTAGAAGAAAAAGCTAATATAATCTCCTAACTTGGAAGTACAGATATAGATTCCATATAGTGATGCTCTCCATAGCCGATACGTGTTGCAAAATCTTGCAATTCTACCAAAAGCCCTGATGACCCTTTGAGACGAAATATTTTAACTAAATTTGGTTTGACAGTATGATGTAATTCAAAATAACCTTTCCTATAGATGACGCTCATCTGTTATTATGGTGACCTCAGTAAAACAAGCAACTTTTGGCCGAATTGTCGTGTTGAATGCGACCATACTATAACTATCTAGGTGAAAACATTGCCTATTCAGTATTCAGGGCCATTATGTGAATAATTTCACTTAAGAGCACAGTCAAATCCTTTCCACTAAGTGATTTATTTCATCTAGCTTGTAGTTCTCTGGTTGATTAAAGTCAGCCGTTTCTGTCTGAAAACTTGATGTCCATGTGATATAAATCATTTAAATTCGCTGGCATGAAATTTCGCGCATATGTGAAAAAGGACTGTTTCGCGCGGGCTTTAATTCGCGCATTTTCAATTTTAGAAATAAAAAATAAAATAAAAATTAATAAAAGCGCGGTCTTTAATTCGCGCATCGGTCCTAGCGCGAAATACGCGAAAATTCGTCCTACGCGAATAAAAATGATTTCACAGTACTTACTTCTTTACATGGTCACAGTTTTAGCTGTGAATGTAACTAAAACTCGGATTAGACAATCAAAACTGAGTGAAATGTTATACTTAGTCAGTTTTAATCAACCAAATAAACTGGAAATAACAACAAATAAATAATTATGGAATTATCTCTTTTTATATAATAATTATAAACATTAACCTGGTAACTGTTTTAGGTTTACCATCATCTTTTTCATTTATTGGTGGTAGCTTAGGAACGTTGTAATTTTCTACATATTCTGGTTTAAACTGTCTCTCAAAATAGTCTTCTTTTGAACCTACAGCCGTTCTTATCATCTCAAGTACCATGGATTTTTCTGAAAAGATTATAAAACTCTTTAGACATCCTATCCTAACTTACTTTTTTAACGATTTTTGATCTTCTATAATATATATACTGCTTTTACAATGCAGTTTGATAGGGTCTCCGTTCCGTGGCCAAGTGCTTCGAACCACTTGTCCCTCACTGCTGCTGGTTCGAAACATCCAGCATGCTAACGAAAAGTCAAAGGTTCTACCCAGATGCCCGCTCATGTTAATGCCCGGAGGGGTCCCTTGTGCCTTCCTACACCATAAAAGGCTAGAAAGTCGCCATATGACTTATAATTGTGTCACCAAACAAAATAATCGAACAAACATAGCAGATTAGAGTTTTTCTTAACATCTTCAGCAGTCGCCTACTCTAACAATAGTCTAACTTCGCAATTTTACAAAAAGTGTACATGCGCCATTAGGATCGCCTGTATTTGTACATAGTAAAAACGAAGGTATTTTTTAATCAGTGGATGTTAACCAGAACAAGCTTTTTTCTTATTCTACCAAAATAAGTGTTTATTATGACAAAGCCAAGTGGGCACAACTTTACATTCGTTTGAGACAAAATTATTTCTATACAAGTAAACGTTTTGATGAAATGCTTTTTGACAGCGTAAAACATTTTATAGGGCTAGCGTAACACCTATAATTCTTTACATTTCGTTGCTTCAATTATCGTTTAGAACAATATGTTGTACTTTTTTACCTCTTTCTCCGGCAGAACATAACCAAGCTTTTACAGCATTTATATCTTCTGTTTGTAGAATCTGACACAGCATCATTAAAACCTAAGAAAATAAAGATATATACGTGTTGATACATTGAAAAGAATCTATACACTATCAGCGACGTTACCAAACTGCCGCAATGTTGACGTATCATGACGTATTCATAAGTGTCTAAAGCCTCATTCAATTATTTAATAAGTGAAAAATGTGGTAATAATCATTCCAACTTCATTACAAATGCAGTGATGTACAGTATTTCAACTTCAAGTGCGCTGTGTACAAATAGATTCAAATAACATGAGAGCAATTAGTCTTTCGTAATAAAAAATTTTCATAATTAGTAGTTCTGGGAGGTTTCTTCCGTTTCAGCATATTTACATTTAATCTAATTTAAAGGTGAAAATATGTATATGTGTCACAACTTTGGATGACACACTCACATGTGATTCCATGTCCGGGTCTTCTGTTATATGTTGGAAATTTCTTTGGAACATGTCTCTCTGACCCGCCCTTGATCCCTGTCGTGATCCATGTCTAGATGAACCCCTCGACATTGCACGTGATGGCGGTGGGATCAGACGCCCTGTTGTTTCTGAGTATTGTGTTTTTGGTCTTTCTAGTAGTTTTGGTTCTTTGGGTTGTTCAGGCTGTGCTTCTTGCAAAGCGTCTGTAAGGGCCTTCAGTTCATCTCTCCACGCCTCAGTGACTGGCACTAAATTGTTTTATAAATTATACTATTCGGAATTTGTTTTGACAATCTCTTGACATGAGTGAAAACAACGCATCTATTTCTAACTTGGAAAAGGCTAGCAATTTTTATACCCATGCGTCATGGAGTCGCGCACCGGTTATGCATTCTCTTTTACTCTTAGATAAATTACTTTTTTTTATCAATATTGGATTTATATGGAGATAAAAATCTGATATGAGTACCACACAACTAATGTAGTGAAGTAACTATACTCTAGTCAACAGCACACTTTAGCCCACTGCAGTCCTAATTTAATTTAGCTTGCTTGTGAAAATAGCTTAAAACTGACTTACCAAGCCCCACCTTTGGCACCGCCCGCTCTCTGAAAGGATAGTTTGTAAGCCCAGTAAAGTACTGTAGACCAGTGACAGTATTGATAGGGTGTAGTTGTGAGTTGACGTTGATGGCATTGACTGGAATTCTCTGCAATTTCTTCTGGTTGAAATAATTTGGCGGGAACTGTAGAGAATATCGTGGATTGGAGAAATAGCCATCGTCGTTGACGGCGCATATTGGAACATCTAACAGACCTATATAAAATGTAAAATTTGGAATAAATAAACATCAGAAGTTGAGCAGTGTGATAAGTTCTAATTTGAATTAATATATTTTCTTAACGGTAGGTGAGGAAGCCATTAAGCTGGCTTGTACACGTAAAATGGTGGATCCGACTGTGATGAAATTATGCATGTAGGGGCTCCTGAAGTCTTCCCCCACCATCAAAAGATGGAAATTCGTGTAGGTAATCATCTATGTGTATATCAAGACACAACGTTTCATATAATGAAATAAAAATTTAACGGGGATAGCAAGAAATGAAAATGCATTTTGATATTACTTTCTTTAAATTATGTACGGATGACATAAGTTGTTTATTAAAAGAGTTGTCAGCTGCTCGATTGTTTCACTGACAAAAGTGTGTTGCTCCCGTTTGATTTATAGAGATACAGCTTAGAAGTCTTATTCCAAGATAAACATTACAAAACCATTATACGTTAAATGTATGTCAAAGAATGAGAAAATGTAATAAAGATATATCATAATGGTAATAAAGACTGCTGTAGGATTAGCACGTGTAATCTCTTAAGCTAAAGTCCTGGATTTAAATTGAATACCCGTTGAAAATAACCTTACCGCCCTGGATACCAAGTCGACTTTTAATGAAATTAAAGTTTTAGATAATGTTTGCAAGATGAGGTCAATTTGAAGTATATAAGGACACTCAAAACTCGTGCAGCTATTAGCATACATTCATCAACGTATATCATAAAATATTTGCTCGTTTCTGATATGATTTTTTTTCACAAGATGTATTTATGCGGCATGCACTGATTTGAATATTTTATCAGACATTCTCAAGTGTATTTTCATCAATATGGTCGTTTTGCTAACAGTTTTTAAACACAAGTAGGCCAAAATAATGAAGTGTTTGACAAACATTGCCATATGGATGGTAATTATTGATTTAAACTTAAATACAAACACTCCGGGTGACTTAGACGATTTGCAAACATTTCAAAACTAAAATTTGGAATATTTCTGTGTGATATGACAATCTATGTCCCATAATTAAAGCTGTTATTCACGGTAACTTCTGTTTAATATAAATTCACGCCTAAATCAAGCAGTGTTTCTGAGGTTACGCGTTCCTGTGTGTGTTTATTTCTTCCGTACGTTACATGATTGTGGCATATGTTATGTGCGTAACGTAACGTTACGTTACACTAGTCGATGACGTTTTTTTCGTGCCTAGAATTACAGATTTCCAGTATTGTCTTTGAAATATTACGGAATATTTGCATTTTCATTTCAATGCGATTTTTTTCAGTAGCATTTGAAGTGCAGTTCACAGTGTTTATCCTTTATATACTTGAACGAGTTCAAAGGTTAAGAAGCAAACTGTTTTCCTACACTTATAATTGCCCCATGGTCTGTAAAATGAGATGAGTGTTGACTCTATAGGATGATTTTTATTTGTTTATGGAAATATAGAGAAATATTCTCTTACATGTCTGGAATATTATTAGTTAATCATTTAATTTATACATGAATTTATAGTTTTCAATTTATTTTTCACAACATGGTTTGGGTACATATACATACACCGGTCACCGTGGCCCAGTGGTTAAGGCGTCCGCCTCGGGATCGGGAGGTCGAAGGTTCGAGCCCCAGGGGAGCGTTCGTCCGGGGGATGTTTGTCAATGGGACTCGTTCCGAAAAGGCCGGTTCGTAAGCCGCGAGCTAGTTAAATGAATGGTTACCGGCTTCTATCCGCCTGGCGCCTGGCATAATGGTAGGAGTTGGGAGGTATTTGGTACGCACAATAAAGGTGTCTCATAAGCCAAATTGACTGGCCCTTTCAGTAGGGGTGACACTATAATAAACAAGACCTTTACCTTTAGTTTTTATAAGACTCCAAATATAAACGATAAAGAATACATTAGTATATTTCCTTATAAAAATATTGCTGGAATAGAGAAATAGAATATGTACAACGTTCTCCTTGCAAAGGGATGCGGACACTAAATATTGCTGGAATAGAGAAATAGAATATGTACAACGTTCTCCTTGCAAAGGGATGCGAACACTAAATATTGCTGGAATAGAGAAATAGAGAAATAGAATATGTACAACGTTCTCCTCGCAAAGGGATGCGAACACTAAATAACCAAATCACAACGCATAGTGGTTATAGCATAATAGCGGTATCAAATGGTTATTTAGCTTTTTTAAATTCAATTGCAAGTTCTTGCTGAAGCAGAAACACATGAGTTCAAAACCCATATTAAAGCCTTGTCATATTTTATCTGGTTTCACAGTGTGCTTGTTAATCACTGCCACAGGTGTTCAAGAGAATTATGGTACAAGACATTTAGAAAAGGCACAGGTCGCATGCCTTACATTTTTGTTCATTTAATTTAGAAAAAAGAAGACTAGCTAAAAGTTGTGTTATGGCCAACAGTTCAACTGATATGACATTCAGTTCACATATGGAATGTTATACTCGCTTTAAATAAGCATGTAATGTTATATAAACTTTACACAACCAAACGATTGAACTACCTTTTAAATGTCGAACTCTTGCAGGATGAGGGTTATGTCTGGTGAAAAATGAATTCTGACTAAGTTGACCAAATCTGTACCCTCCTTGTGTTGACGGTCGGCTATTTGTTGATTTCTTAAACGAGTCCACAGGTTCTGCATAACCCTCATTGATGGCACTTCTGGTCACGAGGTCGGCACCATTTGTGGGCTTGAACACTTCTGTTGACATTCTGTGAAAAATGGAAATGTTTTATTTTCTTATTTTTCAGTAATTTTATCATCTCAATATATAAAGATGAATGTTTTGTAATGTCCAAAACGATGTTGCTATATTAACCATACCACATTTACAAGGATTGTCTATTCCTTTTCATACTACATTCATACTACATGAGAACAAGAGAATACTATTTTCACCCTTTTCAAGTGTTAAATAATACCTACAGTACAACCTCTCCAGAGCGGCCCTCTCTTAAGCAAACACCTCTCTATAACAACATCATCAAAATTTCCCTAAGATGAAATATACTATCAAATTTACCTCTCCATAACAACAACCTCTACATAACTGTCAATATTTTATCTCCCATAGGGTGTTGCTCTACAGAGGTATATTCAATTTCCTTATTGATACTGTTTCATTATTTGAAAAACATTAAAGCTGAACGTAATCTGTCGCATAATTTTCGAAAATAGAATACATGTGCATTCAAATATTTTGTTTATTTGAAATATTTCGCGGTTTAGCGGTTTATATATTTCAAAAATATTTCATTTTGTATACTGACTTTAAACAACAGCCGTTGCAAGACATCAGATCCGGTTAGATTCAAGACAACCTGCGTCAGAAACTCAGATTAAAGACCACATGTGTCAAAAACTCAGATTCAAGACCTTCTCTGCCAGTAACTCAGATTCGGGACTACCTATGTCAAAAACTCAGATTCGGGACTGCCTGTGTCAAAAACTCTGATTCATGTCTAAGCTACATCACCAACAGAACTACGACATCACCAAACTTCAAAGTAAAAATGTAAGCCTACAACTGAAAAAATAATGTTGGTGAATCCAGCATAACCACACCAATGTTTGTTTTATGACCGAAAAAAGCAAGGTTCAATAAGTCCATTAATTCTCAATAATGGAAATGATAAGAAATAAAAAAAAATCTGTATTGCAAAAAAAAACCCTGTCGTACTTACATTTTAGAAACGTTAACCACAAACACATTCACAATCATGATTGAAATTTAGTCCGCGGGCGCGAGCGTGCAATACCTCATAATATTATGTCTAAATGTTAATGTGATTGTATGTAAAGTGTCTGGGCGTATATGATATTTATTTCTCTTAAGATTTCAATAGACTTTTCAATATGGGGTGTTCGGAATGAACTACAAGAGTCTATATTGTAGTGTAGCAGACAAACCATACAACAATTAAAGTCTTCTGAAAGGTTTCAAGATGGTATTAGGGAAGCTTTAATCTTTTGTAAATCTTTAAAAAGTTATAGTGTTACACTAGGTCTATTTTATCAATGGGACACAACGTATCAATTGTCAGTACATTTAGGGTTCGAGAGTCAAGTCCGTATATATTGATGTGAGATAATGTTATTTACATAGATTTATTTAGTTAATCTGCGGGACATTTTCCCAACTGAAATATGAAATACCTCAACAATGTATTGCCAAAAAGTTGTTTTCAAAATTATATTTCAGTGTCGTATTCTCAAATTGTATAGGCGACAGGAGCAAAAGAAAAATACATACAAGGAAAACAAACAAAAGAAAACGTAAGGCACATAATAAACTATTAATTATTTTGTAGGGTTTTCTCTCAGATCAAACGATATTGAAATGACACACAGATATCCATGTGACCGAATTCGGGACTGAAAATAAATATGAGAATACACTTGACCCGACTGATTAGGGTTAACTTACATGAAACCTCAATACAGATTATCTACAGATACAGCTAGGCACCATATGAATAAAAGCTAATAATAGGCTTGTTACACAGGTTATACTAATTAACAAAAGAAATGACACTCAGATGAAACAGTCTCGAAACCGTCTATAAAGTCCACCTTTACATAGCCACAAGTGGACTTTATTACAGACTTTAGACTAAAAGTATCTAAGGTGGTTTTATATTCAGTCTTACAGTTGGCCTCTGACACATGTTTGACGGTATCTGAGAAAACAGTATTGGAGTAGTTTTAGTAGTTTTTCTCTTAACAGTCTTAAAGCTACACGCCTATACATCGGGAGAAATCTTTAACCTGTTTATTTCCACTAAGTTTGGCATAGACTGAATATATGACATTGTAAAAATTGTAAATCTAGAAAACAGGTGTTACTGGTAAAAAAGTTGGACGAATGTTGATTGTAACTATTATTTCAAAACAGTTTATATAATCCTTTCTGCACAAAATATTTGGTTATCTATTAGATATCTTGCAAAAATTATATGTCAGTAAGTTTGTACCTTGGAGAGGTAAAAAAGCATATTAAACGTTCCTTAAAATACAAACGAGCAGGCATGAGATGCATTTGTGCGCTCCGTAAAACTAAGATCGATTTGATTAGAGCATGTAATGCCTTTCAATCAGTGTCGTGCACCATGCATATATTGAATGCATTCCTGTGATTTTTTAAAATTCCGTTCGATAAAACAATTTAGATATTAGCATGCTACATGCAATCAAAGCAATATCTCTGCTATAGCTAGGTTAAACAGTTACTTTACATGCATATCAAGAAAACAAACACTTCCTATTTTCCTTTATACATCGTATCGCAGCGAATTTGATTAGCGCATGCACTGAAAGGCGAGTCACTTACGTCGTAGAGGCGAGTCACTTACGTCGTACCGCATTGAATTTATTATCATGTTGTAAAAGGCAAGTCACTTACGACGTACCGCAGTGAATTTAATTACATGTATCGTGTAGTAAAAAGGAAAGTCATTCACGTCGTACCGCAGTGAATTTGATTATTACGCAGTAAAAGGCAAGTCAACAGTAGACAGTCACTCACGTCGTGCTGCAGTGAATTTGACTATCACGCAGTGAAAGGCAAGTCAACATTAGACAGTCACTCACGGCGTGCTGCAGTGAATTTGATTATCACGCAGTAAAAGGCAAGTCAACTCACGTCGTGCTGCAGTGAATTTGATTATCACGCAGTAAAAAGCAAGTCAAAAGTAGACAGTCACTCACGTCGTGCTACAGTGAATTTGATAATCACGTAGTAAAAGGCAAATCAACAGAAGACAGCCACTCACGTCGTGCTGCAGTGAATATGATTATCACGCAGTAAAAGGCAAGTCAACAGTAGACAGTCACTCACGTCGTGCTGCAGTGAATTTGATAATTACGCAGTAAAAGGCAAGTCAACAGTAGACAGTTACTCACGTCGTGCTACAGTGAATTTGATAACCACGCAGTAAAAGGCAAGTCAACAGTAGACAGTTACTCACGTCGTGCTACAGTGAATTTGATAATCACGTCGTACGGCAGTGAATTTGATTATCATGCAGTGAAAGGCAAGTCACTCACGTTGGTCCGCAGTGAATTTGATTACTAGTATCATGCAATGAGAATTCAGTGTCTCGCGTTGTGCAACGGCAAAAGAAAATACGGACCCTAAAAGACAAGAACAAATATTGGAAGGGAAAGCAGTATAATTTTATATATTCAAGACATGGTTAGTCAGGCTGATTTTAAAGAATCTCACGCAAAGGTATTGAAAGCAGCTGAAGTTTTTTGTTATCAGATACGTTGTAAAAAGGAAACGGTTGGGAGAAAATGTTCAGGATCAGGGTAGTTCGTGTATGAAAGATATCAAGATTTAAATAGTGGCTCGATCCTCTAAAAACTTGTCAAAATTTAAATAGTGCATGGCTCCTCTCTTCACATGTTCCTTAGCGCATTTCTGGTGTCCACATTTCTCTGATGCCACAGCTGCTGCGTTGCTTTCATAACTTGAAAGGGCAATTTACATTGAAAAATATCCCATGCCAAGCTGAATATTTCTTGTACTATTGTTACAATTATGTACGTTTTACAAAGCATATATCAGTCGTGTATCGAGTAATCTGAGTCCAGAATTAGCAGGCGTTAGATCTCAAGATAACCTTGATCTATTCAAAACGTTTGAAAACGCTCCATTCATATATGTAAAGGTAACACAACTAGACATGTAATTTAAATATTTTGATATTTTGATTTAATTACAATTCCTAAACAGCTAAATTGTCGATTTGGGTCGACTATAAAGAATTTGCATTTACGTTTAATGTTTCTGGCAATTAAATGTATAATGAAAAAAAACCCTGAAAACGAGGCCTCGGCACATACTTTTTAAAATGTATACTATTCATTTAAGTGATTGTTCGAAATAAAATTTCGACATTAACTATCTATAGAAATAATCTCTGTGTGTCTTAAATGTATTTTCTTCAACAAAGTGTGCACATACTGTATCTTTTAACCTTTAGCCTGGTGGTGGCAAGTGATTTTGTCTTTGCGACCAGTGCAGACCCAGATCAGCCTTCACATCATGGTCTGCACTGTTCGCCATTCAGTCTGTAAATTTTCAATGAACACCACTTTTAATAATAAACGGTACTGCCCATATTGAATGATAGACCAGTCCATTTTAGAAATTTAGCAGGGTAAAGGTTAAGTGATTTATACGCATTTCCGTCTCGGTTTGAACATTAAATTCTTTAAATGTTGTAAAAACTCCAAGCTGACATAATTATTATATTTGATAACACAGAAAATAGAGCTCTGCTGTCAGTTATAAGTGGATTGGAAGAGACGTTGCTCTTCTTAATTGATCTCGATAAAAGGCAAACTGAAAATGCGACACCACACGCAAATGGGAAGGAGTTCATTATACACTTAGCAAAACGTTTAACTTTAGCAATATCTTTCATAAATACTAATAGAATATTTATTAATTTTCTTACGCGTTTAGACAAATATGGGCATAATGACAATAATAACATTCCAAAATTTCAAAACTCGAATCATGCAATCACATAATTTCATTCATTCTACGACAATTTAAAGATGACTGTTTTGTTTTATTAACATTTACCGTACTAAATTTCTAAAATGGACTGGTCCATTATTCAATTTCGGCAGTGCCACTTATTATTCAAAGGGGTGTTCACTGAAAATTGACTAACTGAACAGCGAACAGTGAAGACCATAATCCAGCCTGCACGGATCTTTGTCTGCAGTGGTTGCAAAGGCAAAACCAATTGCCGCCAGTCGGCTAAAAATTCTATTTATAAGGAAACAGATGTGAAGATACTGATATTTCACTGTAACACATATGGACAAGAAGTTTTTAATTAAAATTTTGTTTCTTAAGTATGGCAGGGTAAAGAGGGTATTTTGTTTTTGCCATGATATTCCTCTCTTTTAACGAACTACGCCCGTTTGTAAATTAATTCTAGACAGCTATGTATATTTTAAAGAATAATTAAAATGCGATAGAGGCAGCCACGTCCTAAACTGAATAAAATGATAGCATAGCATTTCTCGTTTTGTTTTAGTTTAAATGTTATTGACAGCATAGTTTTCTTGCGTGTGAGAACTTTCTAATTGTACTATTAGTATTATGAAAGGTATTGCAAAATTAGTAAGGGAGGCGTTAGAATTTTCGTTTGGTGTAATGCCCGTATTTCGCTTTATTACGGTTTGTTTCAAAAGACTTAACGTTGCTATTGGAAGATCAATAAAAGCTTATGTTATTAAATTGATTTGACAAATAGTCTTATAAATACAAAAGTTCCGTGTCAAAGAGATAACAATTGTAATCAATATGTGAAAAGAAGAGCACCACGCGTTGCCAATAAAAATCACAATACTTAAAATGAAAGGTTTAATTGATGTTCAATGTACTAAACGAATATTTTATGTCTGTTAAAATCGATCACACCTATTTAGTGAAAGAAAATGAAATATGTATTTTATTTGACCAACGTTTGTTGAAAGCATTCTTTTATTTAGGAGCATTTTGTATTGACATTAGTGGTGCGTTGTTTCAATAAAGCCACGTTGCGAAGATTGATAATATACACTCTCACACCGCGTCATATAGATTTAAAATACTTTTTTATTCCTTTTGAATTTACTTAAACGAGAATTTCTTGTCTATGAATAAATTGCACGCTTCTGACCCGTATCTGGGTTTAATACACAACTGACACAGTTTCAATTGACACAGCGCGTGACATAACGACCAATCAAAATAGATTTATTTAAATAGAATTGTTTGGAAATCCAAAATTATAGTCTGTTTCTCTAGATCGCGTGTGCATTAAATATGTTTAAAAAAAAAAATAGGTCAAAGTATACATTCCCCCTCATTTCATTTCCTTGAATGAAATCCGCTTTTTAGTTCTTTTTCAGTTTTTTTTTCTTCTATTTGTGTAGATCTATAATATATTGTATCTTATATCTCAAGTCAATGTAAATTTTGTCTTTTTTTTGTAGCTTCTACACCATGTCACATTTTTCAGATATATACAATGTATTACTGTATACTCTTGTGTCACTTTGTGATTTGAGTTTAATAAAGGTAATGTTGTTGTTGTTGTTGTTGATAATTTAAGAGTCCATATGCACAGTCCTTTTGGATATTCCACTATTTCATTAAATACGTGAACCAATAGGTTTTGGGTAGGGAACTTGCAGAATAGTCTTGATTGGCTGATAACGACACATACAAGTTTTTTTACCTTTATAAAATTGTGCCATAAAATGCAAGTCCATGCTCAAATATTGAAAATAAACAGCAGAGGGCCTGATATGACCCTAGAAATAGTCCTTTTTTTCCAGAAATATTGACTAATCCCCTGCACTTCAGGGTTAGTGTCTTCGGCTAGAAATTATGGAATGAAAGTAACTGTTTTGACTGACTTTTTTACAATGAAGTTAGAGATCTTGATGATAATGCGAAACACTTTAACCAATGAACATTATGATGGGCTGTACAGAGCTAGGTATATGTTAACCAATTAGTATAGTCTTACCTTGTGAACACTAAATGTATTAAGACAGATTTAGTATGGTCGATTTTTTCATAAAAAGTAACGAAAACATATCCATTGCAAAAACATTCTGACAAAAAAAAACCGCTTGCGTTTCGGGATCAGAAAATATCATGGCTGGATGGGAAAAAACGAGCGTCTGTTGTGACAGGACCAACATCGTAAAACAAAAGAACCGATCAGTTTTGTTGGAGACGTATTGCTAGAAGAAAAGAATCAAGCATCAGTTGTCGAGCACCCAAAGTAGGTAAAAGAAAGGATGTATAACAGGAATTGCCTTTGTACCGGATCCCTTTTAAATGGAAATTGCCAAAGATCCTATAGTTTCTTAGCCGTTAGATAACCGATAATTTGAAAGAAATAAAATTTGCAAGCGGACATGCAGTCGCCTTGGTATTTTAAAGTAACAAAGATCTGTGTTCTGGATCATTTGCGAGTTAAACACAGAAACTGCCATAGCACTAAGTAGGACCCAATATTCTAGCAGTGGTTCGCCTACAGACTGAGAGGACCTGATATCCTAGCATAACATAATCTTCGGGTTCAAAAGCATTAAATCGTTCTCAGCGGACAAAACATTACATTTTAGTTATGGAGTTAGATGACAGAATATCTAAGATGACCCATGACTGGTCATTTGCAAACAGAGAACAAATGTGGAGTAGATGAGGACCAAGAAAGAAAAAAGTTCTTGCATAACTGTAAAATTGCACGAAGACAGAAATTGTTTTATAGATCTTAGTAAAACGCAATGTTTACCGGACCAACGAGTCCAGACTTTTTCGATTAGGATTATAAAATTGATGCAAAATGATCCAATAATAAATTCCTTTCATGAAATTATTGATTGAATTATTTAAACGCAATTGGTTCAGAAGTCACAAATCGACTGTCTATAGGTCTTTTTATACGTATTGAAAGGAACGCTGTCAAGTGAATAGCAACAAATATATATTTTCCTTAAGAATGCTTTTAGAGCACGTCAATCTTGTTTAATCTTTCCTTTTATAGAATTTGTCTAAAATGTTTGTTGAAATTCTTTAAACAAAAATCGTTCTGTATAAGGTAAGCCGTTGATTTCGCTACGGGCTGTATAGATCCATAAGGCGTACATATTTCGTGCATTTAAGATCTGAATGGATTATATTTGAATAAAGAAACATGCGTAAGGTTTAAAGAGGCATGTTTTAATCTCAAATCGTTATCGTCTGTTGATTCAATATTGATACATATTATTACGTTTAAAATGTTTTCTCGTGCTGAGTGACTTAGCCCCGTAATTTATCATTACAATTTAGCATTTGAATATTTCATGAAGGGTCTATAAAGGCCTTCAATATACCACTGCGGAGTCAAGCTATAAAAATAAGACCTCCAGCCAATTAGTTTATTATATACTGGTCCCAAAAGACAAATAAATATTGATTTGTTTTGGTGGACAGACACGTTTCCAGCTAAATATTTCGCAAAAGCAGACGAAAATTTTCGAGAATGGTTTTTGCATTATTAAACGACTTGTGAGTTTTGCTATTGAAGAGCCTTTTAGCCTTTGCCAGTTAGAGAAACATGCAAAATGCTCCTTTATACCTGCAATGATGAAGCAAGAAGAGTGCCGATCTCGAAACCTAGCTCGTGATTTTGAATGTTGTTGGGGCGATTTCCGCGGTTTCTTAATAGTACGTAGGTTAGATATCTAGAAAACAAACACTGAGCCTGTAAGTATCAATTGTAACAACATTTTTTATAACCGGTGTTATAAAAACAGTTTAGAAACGAGCTGCTAAATTTAGATTTGTTTCCTATCCAAAGTAAAAACATTAAGTTATTATTCAAACCTAAAGGTTACAAAGTCGAGTTAGGAACGTTAGCGCCTATTGTTTTTTGTGGGGTTTTTTTTTGGGGGGGGGGGACGCTAGAGATTGACCAATGACAATACTGCATTCTTAGGCGGTGTTTCAGTTTGTAATTATAAAACTGCATCTGAGGATGTTTTCAGCTAAGTCAAGGTGTTTCACCACTATAATAATTTTACTGTGTTTTTTCATAAGTAGTCGTAAAAAAAACCCCAAAATGTCTGACTTATTTCGCACTGTATTTATTCATCACAAGGTGTATACTGTCTATATGTGAATTTTCATTTAAATCCCTTGAATATACTTCCTGACCCTATAAACTTACTAACAGTATGTGCAAACATTGCTTAAAACGGTTTTAGAAATTAAACCAAATATTAAATATGCATAGGCGGGCAACCTTTTGTGATTGTTCCGATCTGTCGTTCAAACGGAAGCCAAGTATCTTGTAAAGGAATTGTACTCTAAGGGCAATGGGGTGGTATAAGTTCATGAACGGTTAAATTCGTCGCACTTTCGCACCCGACCCCACAAATATAAATATTTGGAAAATGTATTGTACAGTTTTGGAATTGTCGCTACATGATGCAGATAAACGAAGCATTATAAGCCATTTATCCTCCGCAATATATCAGCTGTAGCAACTTTTATTATTGCAATATCCAATAATATGCAATAAAAAATATCGACGGCGAAAACCATTTTCTATCATATTATAAGGCCTGTTTACCACATTTGCTCAGCATTATTAAGTGAACATGCTTTGATGTTAATTAACAACCTACTGCGCGAACATTTCCAATTTCCAGTATGCATTTTCACGTTGAATGGAATTTCCATTCGAAATGCACGAGTTTTCAAGCGCGCATTTATACCAGCGGATATCACCGATATATCTCACGCAAAGCACTTGATCAAATCAATCATTTTGCGGCATTGTATCTATTTAAGAAATCGAGGGAGACTTTATCAAAGATTTTTTTTTTCATTTTTGTTTACCAATCGCACAAGGCCAACAGAAAACTGAGTTTGGAATTTTTATTTAATGATTAAAACGTGAATGTAGACAGTTTGAGATAAGTTCTGATATGATAAGTCAAAATTGTTACAACACCTTGTGTGTTTATATAAACTATTTCTTTATCTTTCATTGTTTTTATAGGATAAAATTGCTAAATATACTTTAGTCAAAGGTACTTGTACTCAATAACGCATACCTACCGTTCAAGGAGTGTTTGTGTTTTTCAAGTATATATAAAACTAGAATGTGTCTGTAGGACACAGGGTGTACCCCCACTGGTACATTTGTCACAAATAAGGGGCAATAATTCAAATGTTTGCAATCTTACTTTTTGAACTATGAGCATCACAATCAAAAAATCCACTATTTTGGCTATTTCAAGGGCCGTAACTCTGTAATTAGCGCTAAACTGTCAAGAAGAATGCCAATTGTGCACGGTCACATCATGATAACGACTCGTGCAAGGTTTCGTGAATTTACATAAAATGCTTTTTGAGCTAGGCATGCCATTAGGTGAAAATGTGCATTTTTGACTATTTCAGGGGCCATAACTTTGGAAATATGGGGCGGAACCAGACGAAAAATAGGAGGTGCGCAAGTTCATATCATGATAAAGACTCATGTATGGTTTCGTCAATTTATATGAAATATTTTTGAGCTAGGCGCGTCAAAAGTTGAAAATGTGCATTTTTGACTATTTCCTGGGCCATAACTCTGGGAATAGTGGGTGGTGGTGGCGGGGGGGGGGGGGGGGGGGGGGGGGCAGAAAAAAAGGAGGTGCGCAAGTTCATATCATGATTAAGACTCATGCAAGGTTTCATCAGTTTTTATCAAATTCTTTTTTTTTTTTTAGCTAGGCGCCTCACAAGGTGAAAATGTGCATTTTTGACTATTTCAGGGGCCATAACTCAGGATATAGGGGGCGGGCGGAACCAGACGAAAAATAGGAGGTGCGCAAGTTCATCTCATGACAAAGACTCATGCAAGGTTTCATCAATTTATATCAAATACTTTTTGAGCTAGGCGCGTCACGAACTTTCTTTCGGACACACAAACACAAGGACGGGCGCACGGACAGACGGACGCACGGAAAAGACCAAATCTATATACCCCCACCACTCATAGTGGGGGGCACAAAAAAAAAACAAGTTTTTATTTTTCTCTACTAAATACAGTCATAAACATTTGTAGAATATACATTTACCTTACCAGAAATCGTAATGTACATATTTTGAAATATTTCCAAAGATAAATGCTACCGGTGTTAATTTGGCAGTTTTCAAACTTATTGATATGAAAAAGTGGTCTGTCAGATTAGCAGTTACACTAGTGATATCGCGTTTGAATGACAGTTTGTTTTCAAAGTTGTGATTTTCTCCAACCACAGTTTTTACAGGACGGGGACAGTGTGACAAATAACTGCAGTTATAGCTTTCAAATGGTTCAAACACATTGTAGGAAACAACTGTAATACTTTTTTTTCATTTCTAAAATAATTTCCTTTCTGACAGTAATAATAAGATAACTTATTTCAGTCTCATCATTATGTACATCATCATATACAACAAACAAAATACATGCAATGATGCATATATTGTACAGAGATACCACAGTAAAAGTATATAGTAGTTAAGTACATTACGGACGGACAGACGGATGCAATACGCTAACAAAAATGATAGCTATGAAATAGGTACCAAAATAGGTCATTTTTTTATTCATATGCTAGTACCTATCATAGGACATTAGAATGCCCAATTGTATTTCTGTAAGTTTCTTCCTTTTTTGTAACATACTTCCAATTACAGCTATCTTGCAAATATTTTTACGTTTAGTATTTCAGTTTGTGTATTGGAACTGTTAACTGATACACCATATATGCATAAAGATTATATCAAATAGATAATCCAAATCTTTTGTACTGCCAATAATAGGCCTTAAGCCCATTACCGTAAATTTACAACATGTATAACAATAGAAAGACTATAAGGTCCCAATACACACACTACCATAGAAATGTGTGTATTTAACTTAACAAATAGTAAAACAGTAGATACAAAAATAACAACAACAAAACACACACACACACACACACCACAAATTGAAAACAGACTTAGTGTGTGAATAAAGAATGCTAAGAAACGTTTGTTGTTGATTAAAAAAAATCAGCATGTCTTCCTTTACGGAAAAAACAACTTTATGAACATATTTTGCTTTCGTTAAAAAGTCTAAACTGCTATTATAGGGGTATCAAAATGGATAGAAAAGATCTATTCTATCTGTTGCTGCTAGATAACATGTATTTACTTAAGCAAAATATTAAATCATTCGATTCATTTCATAGGATCTAATCATTTGAAATGGATTCAGTTCTTAATAAACACTGAAAGATAGGCAAATAAATAGAATAAGATGGTTCTTTTATCAGTTTAACAATGGTGTAAAATGGAGAAAGGTGGCATTTAGTGAATTAATGATAACGTTTCTTACCTTTGTATTAAATCCTATCCCTGCTTATAATGGAAAGAAAGTGTCCGTTCAATAGATAAAAGAAACAGAACAGACAGAAGTTAACACGTCTCTACTCTATCCGAACTACCCGTTTTAGCCGAAGCGATTTTACAAATGGTCGTAACTAGGGACGCAACACTAGAGCATATAGATAGTCCTAGTGATTAATATGAGTGACTTAACGATATAATAGTCGCCGCGGATAGATTAGTTATTTAATCTTGCCTTCCATTTCCAAATACGATATTAGTTGTGTAGGAATGAATGAAAAAGTAATTGAAATAAAATAACAGATCAATGACAGGTATTAAATATTTCGTGACAAAGGTTGAAATTGATTGTGTATAATAAACTTTTAGTTTAAAATATTAATTAAAATAAATTGAGCATAAGGTTAAGCTATCTCAGTTATTCTGGAACAATAAAGTGTTTCATAATTTGTTTATTTTTGCTCCATACCAGTAAAGATATATATGTGCACAGCACTACTCTTACGAGTATTAGGCCTAATTGATGGCTCGGCCAACCGATTGATGTGGCTCGGTTATTTCCTTTGTAGTGTCTTTGCTAGAAGAGCTAGATAACTAGAGCATTTGGTTCGTCCCAATGCGACTTCGAGCGATTGATGTTAAACTGTGTTTTGTTGTTTCTAAAACTGTACGCATCTTGCTCGCTTTCGTACTCCAAAGAAAACAAGGACCACGGCGTCGCCGTGGGCACTAATTCAAACTCTGACCGGCATTCATAAAAAAGAAATACAGCTCTGTGGTAGCCGGATGTTTTCATATTCATGGTTTTAAAAAGAAATTTGATGCTTAGTAAAATTGGCGACTGCAGGATCGGTCTTCCGTCTATATAAATTACTGATAAAGTTACAATGACCTAATGCGTTTTAAACGATCAACAGCATATATGTTGCCATAATATGTGAGGAGCGGAACAGGTAGGCCTATACAACGAAGCCAATATACATCGTGTTACTTTATAGCATGTGTAGGTCGGATAGGCCACCATACATGAGCACCATCAATGTATGCTAAGTTTCCAGAATAACTGCAATAATATATGGCCCTATTTCATCTAAATTCACGAAAAATAAATACTTAAAAGTTGTTGTGTGTTCGTGTTTATAGTGAACATTTTTTCAGTCATATAAACGACGATGTTACTTGTAGCAGTGCAATACCCAACTTTATAGTGTTGCCACAATGAATTATCACGCTGTAGACATATGACATATTCCACCCAGTCAGATTATACTGACATCGGGCAGACCAGTACTAGCAATATCCTGAAATGCTGACCGAAACGCGGAGAAGGTAATAGTATCATTTTCACGTCCTTCGTAAGCGAACCCACGACCTCCTGCACTCGGAGCAAGCGCTCTATCACCGAGGCTGTAGAAAAGATATTGTTATTATTATCATAAAAATTCTATGCATTTCACAAGTTGACCAGGCATTGCAAATAGTCCACCTCTTGAATTAATGAAAACTAAAATTAGAGAAAAAAAGAAGAAAAAATGACAAAAAAAAAAAAAAAAAAAAAAAAAAAAACAGAAAAAAACAGTGAACTTTGTTCGACAATTTACGCATTTTTCGTATGTGACTTCTGCATTATCCGGATATTACGGAATTCCGTTAGGGCCATCGCCTTTGAATGTGTTGATCTGAAACGCGATACTCGATAGTACGATGATGAAAACGCGAAATCACGAAACTACGATAACGAAAACGCGACAACACGATGATGATAACGCAATACTACGATAACAAAAACGCGATAATGCAATAGTACGATGATGATAATGCGATATACTATCGCGTTTTCACCATCGTACTGTCGCGTTACCACCATCGTAATATCGCGTTATCGTTATCGTAGTATCGTACTATCGCGTTATCACCATCGTACTTATCATCATCGTACTGTCGCGTTATCACCATCGTACTATCGCGTTATCACAATCGTACTGTCGCGTTATCATTATCGCGCCATCGCCTTCCGGTGCACATATCCGATTTCAATAAAACAAGTATTTCCTTGTAGGCATAGCCTCTGTTAAAATGAGATTGTATAAACTCGTCCATTTGTACTGCTGTACTGGAAGATCTTCTAATTTTGAGCATGCGCATGCGCACCGGAAGGCGATGGTGTGATAATGATAACGCGACAGTACGATTGTGATAACGCGATAGTACGATGGTGATAACGCGACCGTACGATGATGATAACGCGACAATACGATGGCGATAATGCGATAGTACGATACTACGATAACGATAAATGGTGATAACGCGATATCACGATATTACGATGGTGGTAACGCGACAGGAGGATGGTGAAAACGCGATAGTATATCGCATTATCATCATCGTACCATCGTATTATCGCGTTTTCGTTATCGTAGTATTGCGTTATCATCATCGTGTTGCCGCGTTTTCGTTATCGTAGTTTCGTGATTTCGCGTTTTCATCATCGTACTATCGAGTATCGCGTTTCAGATCAGCACATTCAAAGGCGATGGCCCTGACGGAATTCCGTATCCGGAGGAGTCGTGTTCGCATGTGTGCGGGGAATAAAAGACGGTTTAAAGTGTTGAATAATCCTAAGATAATGTGGCTATTCAGCATTTTAGCATATAGTTTCATAATTAAATGGAACTCCTTATTAGTTTTAAAAATGTACATTCGTTTTAATGTCTTGTGATTAATGAGCTCACATACTGTCCCTAGTGAACTATTTTGTGACATCTCATCGTCAGTTTATTTGTCCCTTCGTCGACCAGTCCTTCATACTTACTTTAAACGACATTTCCTACATCCATTCTCCACATTGAAGTGTATGTCATATATATGTTTTCACTGTTCGCCAGTCATATCTGTATGTATGCCTGTTATAGCATGATGGAATAAAAGCCTTATGGAATAAATCAAATAAACTCTAAACATCACAATCGAACATAATATGAGCCGCGCCATGAGAAAACCAACATAGTGGGTTTGCGACCAGCATGGATCCAGACCAGCCTGCGCATCCGCGCAGTCTGGTCAGGATCCATGCTGTTCGCTTTCAAAGCCTATAGCAAATAGAGAAACTGTTAGCGGACAGCATGGATCCTGACCAGACTGCGCGTATGCGCAGGCTGGTCTGGATCCATGCTGGTCGCAAATACACTATGTTGGTTTTCCCATGGCGCGGCTCATATATAGATCAGTCACTATAAACTTCAAAAGATTTATCTCTTTCCAACCTATTTAATACGGATGGAGTCATTTATGAAAAATCCAACGTAATTTGATAATATATACAACTTATGAAAATGAACCAAGGGCTGACAATAAATCCATATGCACACGACACAATATACAGATCAACTTTTAATGACTGGCACTAATAGTTATTCCAGTATCTGGCTACAGTTTTCAAAATTTTGAGTCAAAAATACTTCAAGGATGAAAACAACTATGTTGAATATACGCAAACCGCAATTGTTCACTTTGTAAGTAAATATATTCCTCACCTGAAACAGTTCCTATACTTTAATTATTTTATATAGTTTTCGGAATTATGGGGAATTGAAAACGTTGATATTATTGACTAATTTCAATTGAAATATCTTTAATATATTTTAAATCTGAAGCAGAGCATGCCTAACTGTATGTTATCTGGCGAACTTGGTATTATAACACATGGTAATCGTACCAAAAGTAGAGTTTTAAATTATTGATTCCAAGATAGATTGTATATAGAACATCTCTTTTTCTGCATGAAAGATTGAATATTACGTTTAACTGGATCTCCTTTGTTCAAGATAGTTTGAAAAATCTGGGTATGTCTAATTATTGGTTTTAACAACAAAAAACTCCATCGTTTAGCTCATTTAAAAGGATAATGTTAATTCAAACCTTAACGACCAGTTTTTACAAAACTGGAACAGTATTGTTAGTATTTCTAGTAAATATTTGAATTACAGAACGTATAAACAAGAATTTGTATTTGAAAAATATTTGAAACATCTGCCAATCGATCTTGCTGTCACACTATGTAAATTCGGGTGTATGAATCATAAACTACCCCTAGAAATAGGAAGATTTTATAATATTGCTAGAGAACAAAGATACTGTCAATTATGTAATAATAACTGAATTTCATTACCTCTTCAATTGCCCCCTACTTTGATAATGTTAGAAAAAAATATATTGATGACTATTACTTTTAACATCCTAATGCTCCAAACTTATGAATAGTGAAAGTAAAACTACTTTACTTAAATTGGCAGTCTATTGTAACAATATAATGTCTAGTTTTAGAAAATTTGCAAATTTTGGGATGATGGACCCGTAATCAAACTTGGCAATAACCGAGTGATTGCTTTGTTCTTACTGGGAGGCTCGGCATTCTTTTGGTGTAGAAGTTGGATTATTTAGAGGGTTTATAGTTTACCAATTGTGGTTTCGGGTCGGCAGATGGCATGAAAATAAAAATAGTTTTGAAATATTGTCAGCGTTCTCGTAAAACAAATGACGAAAACAAATGCTGGCTTATTTTTACTGAAGCTAAAGGAAGTTAGAAGTATGTTTGTACCGAGAGAATACTAGTACCTCACTCAACAGTAGCCTAAAGTGCACAATAGTTAATCCTGATTAATAAGGTGGAACATCAAGGACACTAACTGACGCAAAACATTTTACAACATCCGACAATGCATCTGCTTTACAGGAGACACCAACTACAAGGAACTCCACTTTCTAATAGGACTTTGGATCTCAGGCAAAGTATCAAGCAGCAGTTTTTAGCAAATATCAGGGCATTTTCCACGATGCTCGAGTACAATTTGCATGTACAGCTTTCTGGACAGGCAGTTGAATCACTGATCACTATTTGAGTTGACATTATCTTTTCATTATTCTATCAGAAAAACAAAGAACAATCTCCATAATAAAATACATACATGTGATGGCACTATAGTTAATGAGTAGTTCTCGTAAGTTCTTAAATTATTATCATCAAGTAAAACTCTGATTTCAATAAAAGAGTTTTGCTTATATATATACTAGTAATCAACAGAAGATGTAAAAAATAAAAATGAAAAATGATCATCATTGGAAATGACAGTAAGGCCTAAATTAAAATTAAGTTTGTTTGACCTTTACCGACCCAGTATTTTTACAGTGGGTAGGTAGGTAGGTAAATAATTTTATTATATTTTAGTTTTTTTTTAATGTTTGTTGTCTCAGTAATAATAAAAATTAAAGTCTATATATTAATACCTATTGCTTGTAGATAATCTCGGAAGATGCTCTGTTAAATGTATGCTTGTAATAAACCCCTAGCCCTATTCATGCACACACAATATGGGCACAGACTTAATTTGCACATAAGGCAAAGTTGACCAAGTCTTTGAGTATCTTTCATGTCTATACTTTTTCTTTATATATATATATCAAAAATGTATTTACTACATCTGCGCTTAAAGTACAAAACGATATAGTCGCGAAAATATTTGGCATCTAAACACACTACTGAATTACAGCTTATTTTCAACAAGTGTTTGATGCTTAATTCAATAGATAATAACTTTTTATGAGTTTTAGAAGGTTTTTACAACGGTTATGGCAGTATGCAAGCAAAAGTGATGATTTTTTAGCTTCAAGCTACTTTCACGTATTGGTCATGTTACTAAGAACAGAAACAAGATTGGGTTTCCCCGACATCAGACATTTATTATGCCATTGTCCTGGCAAAAGAAGTATAAGATTTTTATACCTCTTTGTTCTGGCATTACAAAATTAAAATATTAAAACTATCTAGCTTGTCATATTTCAAAACATTTACGTTCGTGTCAAATTCTTGAAATTCGGAAACTGAGATTTTCTCACTTTGAACAAATGCATTTCAAAACGATCTCTGATTAAAGACATTTTGAAATCAACAATTAAGTCAGTTCATAATATATTTTCACAGATAATCAAATTTCCCACCACTCGCCTGTCAATTGCCGTAATACTGTCACTGTTATGAAAGCAGTATTATGTACAAGCAAATTTCAAGTATAACACATAGTAGACAAATAATAATCTCATGTACATTACGTTTCCCTTGTAATCAATCGTATTTGTTCTTAAATTTCGTTTTCACAGCAGACATTTTTCTTTCAGGGTATTTTGGTAATCACCACCACCTAGTTGCTCTCCATAATAACTGCATCGATAGTAAAAATAATCACAGTCTAACCCTTACCGTATTTCCCAAAAATGTTAGGACTAGTTATTTTCACTTTCTCAAGACTTATTTCCCGAAAAATGATTATTTTGTGAAGTGTCCCAAAAATATGGACACAAAAATCATAATCCACCCAATGTTGAAAGCGTAATAAAAAGCGTAAACGATTATCGGTAATTATTCTGTTGATAAACTTAGTCCTTGTCATTGTTTTCATCATCAATTAACACCCCCCTCAAAGAGCTAAAAGAAGTGTGTATATATCATGGCATCTGAAGTGGAGATCAAAGCGTTACAGTTGCCCGAGATTGTCATGGAATTACGTCATGTTTTCGCGCCATATAACACATCACTGTTTGATCGTACCGCCCCGGTTCTTTGAATTAATCAATAAAAAAGTTTCTTCTTTAATTTCTTAAAGCGAATTCAATATCCTGTATAAACTGACAGGTAAATGTGTCAAACGATAATTGTGGATATCCTACCTCTGTGAGCTATTTTGCCGCACTAACACACTGGCACCAGATCATAAAGAAAATGCCCCCGTACGTGTTATACCCTACCCCTAGGTATTCTGTAAGAACCATGGTCATGAACGGGAAAGTGCACTAACCCGTTTCAATCGTACATCTCTCAACTAAAACGCACAGTTCGGTGAATAGGTACCTAGTATATTGAACAAGCGATAATTTATCTTCCATCGTGCACCAGTCACATTGTCTCAATATTCCATATTTCTGAGATTATCAACATATTTTATGCTTTCGTTAACGTTACAGAAAAAACTTGCTTGAACTTCCCTAATGAACATCCGGTCTAGAGGTCACGGCAGTGCGCACATGTTTGGCGAAACGTAAACAAACAAAAACAGATTTTTAAAAAAATCACAATTTTACACTAAAACTCGAAATGATGAATGAAATTCATCTTGTATATGATCTTTAATTTGAAATCGTACTTTGGTCTGCATCTGTTCTGTATATTTTATTCATTTTGCACATTTTGCTGCATTTTCACATTTTAGCGAACACGTGTAGTAAAATGACGATTGACATACATTTTCACAACAGCCAATCAGATTGGTTTTGTAATCTAGAACGGAACTTCACCAGGGAAGTTCAAGCAAGTTTTTTGTGTAATGTTGAAATTACTATAAACTACGCGTTGTTTTTCTAAGATAAGATTATTGAAAAAATGTGACCGGTACACAATGGAAGATAAATTACCACTTGTTTGATATCCATAGTACACATTTACCGCACTGCGTGTTTTATGTATGAAATGCGCGATTGAAACGGGTTAGTATATTTTCCCGTTCACGACCATGGTTCTTATAGAATACCTAGGGGTAGGGTATAACACGTACGGAGGAATTTTCTTTCTGATCTGGTGCCAGTGCACTAACATAAATCTGTTTGCCAAAAGTCGTTTTACGCCATGTATTTAAATTGCTGACGCTTTTTCATTATTTAAGATTTTTTTATTCTGTTTTTGTTTTGTTTTTTGTACCTTCTGGTCAAAAGTCTGAACTTTATGCCCATAGAATTTATCATTTATTTACTCTTAGAAAGAAGTAAGTAATTTTAAGATCGCACTGTTTGAAATTTTACAAAGAACTAAATTTAAATGTGACCGTTTTTATAGAATTTTGCCTACATTTCTGTCGATATCTTATTAAAATCGTTATAGAATTCAAACTATATTACTTCTTAAGCGGTGCTAAAAAAGTATTGATGCGATAATAACAAAAAATGATGCACTACGCGCGTTTTTTTTTGTGTATGTGTAAACAAAAGTAACGTCGAGTGATGGAAATTAGATATTACGATAGCTCGCACGTGCTCGTGGAATGGAAAAGTACCGGCATGACGTTTTGGTTTCTTTACATTTAGCGGGTAAATTAGATACTAGATTTGTAAAATTATGTCCTTTCGTCAGATTGCCTTCCGGTTATAAGCGGTTTGATTGTCGTCTGCACCCTATGGCCTTAGGCAACGTTATCGGCATAGTTGACACGTTTTCGGAATACACGAGATGATAAACAGTCTGCTTTATCGATTTCTACTAACCGACCGCGGGTTACTTTCTCACTTGCCATAATTATGTACGCATTTGTTAAATAAAATAATCGCCAGTTTCAAGCACCAAAATAAGTTTTTCCCTTTGATAAGAAAATAAAAATATTTTTTTTCTCTGGAATGCAATAAAATTATTTGAGTCGCGGCAATTTTTTCGGGTCGGTCGGTAAAGGTCAAACAAACTTAATTTTATTTTAAGCCTAATATACGAAAAATAAAAAAAAACGTTTTGACAAACATATGTTTACAGTCAAAACTAAATCCGCTTAATGTGGTTTACTGTTTACTTGGAGGAGCGAAAGCTCGAACTCACGACCCTCGGTTCTGTAGCCAGACCACTGCGTCCGCTCTATATATGGTGTAGACATGAGTGCAGGCGGAAATAACACCCAAAACTGCAAAAGAAAGGTTGCTGCAAAAAAGAAAGGAAAGAAAATTATAAAAATTATGAGAGTTCGGAAAGAACATGTATAAGTGTAAATTTCATTTTTACAAATTTATTTACCATTAAAACAGGACTGTGTAAATGTAGTAGTGATGTTGTGGATTTATGGTGAACTCGTCCATGTTGTAGTTTTTTCCCCATCTATTGAACAGAGTACCAGTATAATACGTACCAAGAAAACTTAAAGACATAAAACCGTTGAGTAAAACCAGGAGCATGAAACGATATAAATTGTAATACACAATAACAATCGTGGAAATACGCAAATTTCACAAAACAATAAATATCTCGCGGTTATTACTAAATAAACAATTGCGAATAAAATAGCTTGCCAGATACGTCTATGATTCGTGCACTTAAATATAAAATAAGGCATGTTGTCCAAAGGTAAGAACAATTTACTGTAGAGTAGAAAGGAACTTACGTTCACTTTGAACTGATTCTAAAGAATGATGTATAGAGGGCCGTGCAAGTGTTAGTTCGCGCCAAAAAGTTATTCATTCAGAAAGCATAGCTGACCAACCAAAACGTATCAAGTTCATATGCACGGGCGGATACATTACTGGACACGATAAAACAAACACGGAGTACAACACAATACAACGGATCACAGGGTACAGACACGATACAACGGACTACGGAATACTGTTACAATGACTTTAAGGACATGTGCATACAAATCAAATAACTAAATCAATCATTTCATAAATAAGAATAAAAAAGTGAAACTTGACTTTGCTACATAAATTTTAAAAACATATTTTCGTACAGTTTATGGGTATTTTTGTAAAATTGAAAAATCAAATAAATTTAATAAGGGTGTCGTGATTGTTCTAGATCTCCCACCTGCGTGAACAATTCTGATAGAAGTTCGTGTTCGGAAAATATCTGTGAAAATGTTTAAAGTATCCACTGTATGCATATATAGGAAATCTTGCATACATACATGAAAAACGACTACCCTCTGTGGTGCCATGTTTTCGACAAACCGCAATAATTTGAACAAACCTGGTATACATGGTCACCAATGAAACATTTCTGTGATCTCAGCTAAATTAGATTTCAGAGAGACAAACATTCTGAAAATTATGAACTAAAACTATTGCAATGATGCGAACAATATTCACTCGCTAACACTATGAGTTGAACTATAATCAAACTTATTGATGCTTAACTTATATTGTTTACACTTAAAGATTTTAATCATTTTCGCATGTGTTATACAATAAATGAAGGAAGTCCAAAAATAAACGAAGGAAGACCACAGATCGGTATTTTACTTTCTTTGCGAGTATTGTCCAAATTAACAAAACAGGTGCAAAGGGCTAATGTATATCAAATAATAAAATACTTGTTTAGTTGGCTTTCGATACCGAGTCGAATCCAGGTCCAGACAGGACTGATCTTTGTGGAACATGTGATTTAGAGGTAAAATGGCATCCGGACAGAGGTATATTCTGTGAGGACTGTGATACCTGATTTCTCGCTGAATGTCAAGGTATGGATAGCATGATGTATCAGTTTCATGCAGATCATTCAAATGAACCATGGCAATGTACAAATTGTGGCGTACCACATTTAAATTCTTCTTCTTTTTTTATCATACTAAATCACTAGACTTAGATCAAACATTCTCATCTGTTAATACAGACAACTCATCTATACAGTCACAATGTGGTGTACCGCATTCTAGGACACTACACTGTAGCACACCAATCAGCAAACCTTCAGGTAACAGTACCAACTCTAGCGGCCAACCAAAGCCAAACAGCTTTGAATATCACTATGTACAACATTTGAACATTGTTACAGTCAATTGTCAATCTGTAAAAAAGGAAAACCTAGGTTTCTAATCTATGTTAGCCACTGTGAAACCAGATGTCTTCCTAGGAAATGAATCATGGCTAAAACCTAAAATAAAAAGTTTTCCCTCCTGATTATAATGTTTACAGGAACGATAGAAAAGGCAGAACAGGAGGTGGTACAACCAAACGTTTTTTGTGGTTTTATTAAAAGTTTAAAAAATTACTCTTGTGGCGTCGCTCCTCTGAGAGACAATGGTGTCTTGAAATCTAGTGCCAAGGATAAGTCAGTAAGTCAGAAATTTTAAATAAACAGCTTTCTTCGGTATTTACAAATGACCCCAATCCTAGCTTACCAAATCTTGGTCCTAGCCCATTTGCTAGCATGCGCAGAATAAAAGTAACTGAAAATGGTGTTAGGAAATTGCTTAAAAAATTAAAACCCGTACAAAGCAGCAGGTCCAGACCAAATCAAACCTAGAATCTTAAAAGAATGTGAAAATGAAATAGCTCCACTTTTTACAATATTGTGTTGTTTTTTTTAATCTCTTGATAGTGGTACTGTTCCCTCAGATTGGTCTGAGGTTTGGGTAACACCATTTTTTTTAAAAAAGGTTTTCAATTATAGACCAGTCTCATTGACATGTATAACTTGCAAACTATTAGAACACATTGTGGTCAGTAATATATTGGCTCTCTTAGATAAATTTAATATCCTGGCGGACAACCAGCATGGTTTTCGTGCCCGACGGTCTTGCGAGACCCAACTTGTGGGTTTTAATCATGACTTAGCTAAATCAGTACAGCGAAGCCAAGTTGATGCTGCCATCATGGACTTTAGTAAAGTATTTGATGTAGTTCACCATGGCCGACTCTTACTAAAATTAGATCAGTATGCATCAGGGGCTCTGTACATTCCTGGAACAAAGCTTTCCTACGACATAGAACAAAAAGGGTGGTGATAGATGGGGCAACATCTGGCTTGGCTCCTGTTATATGAGGTGTCTCTCAGGGGTCCGTCCTCGGACCTCTACTATTTCTGCTCTACATAAATGACCTACCAGGCTCTGTATCTTCCAATGTGCGTCTTTTTGCAGATGACTGTGTTATCTACAGAACAATTAAGTCATAGGCAGACTCAGCTCAGCTGCAACGTGACCTTAACAGTTTGTCATTATGTGAGTTGAAATGGAAGATGTCCTTTAACGTAAGCAAATGTCATATCATACATGTTTCTAGGTAAAAAAAAACACAGTGATTACTGTCTATACCTTACATGGTCATCCTCTGTCTGCTGTCAGTCAAGCTACTTACCTAGGTGTAGAAGTAACATCTAACTTATCTTGGTCCCCTCATATAAACAAAATATCTAGTAAAGCATGTCAAAGTCTTGGTTTCTTAAAACGTAACATTCTGCTAAGAGTAGTACCAAAACAGCTGCCTATAACACCATTGTTAGACCAACTTTAGAGTATTGTTCCAATGTTTGGGATCCTTATCATCAGAAGGATATGGATAAATTAGAAAACAATAAGAGGCAAGCTGCGAGATTTGTAGTAAATAATTATAGCAAGGCCCCGGGCTCAGTCACAAATATCGTAACAAATTTAAATTGGAATTCCCTCCAATCCAGAAGGAAATATAGTAGGTTGGTTTTATTTTATAAAATGGTTCATAATCATGTTGATGTCGATCCTAAACAATATCTCGCTCCAATCACAATAGAATCTAGACATTACCAGCAATTAACTCTGCAAATAACTTCTACCACAGTTGACTACTACAAATACTCATTCTTCCCCAGAACCGTAGTAGAGTGGAACGTCTTACCATCTCATGTAGTCAGTGCTGAAACAATCTTTGGATGTTCCAACCATGATTACTATATATTCATGCTTTTATTCTGGTTTTAACCCTACTAATATTTCTCTTTTCCTGCACAACAGCATATGTATATACATGTTTTACATTTAGGGCTATAAGGTGTTAGGTTGTGCACCATTTTTTATCACCAACTCTCAGGGAGTACTAGGTGGACTGAGTAGCTTGGGAAACTTGCTAGTCTTTCACTTTTTAACCCCACTCCCCCCCCCCCCCCACCCCACCACACCTACGCACGGCCAAAATGGTCATTATCATAAAAGAAGAAGAAGAAGGGCACATAGTTTGAGGCTTCTGCATACTGGTAAGCAAATGTAACAGGAGCTAACTAATCATTCTGACAAGCGCACTATATGTCATAATTTATTAGCTTACATAAAATGCTTTAGCAAATTTATATAAGATGATTTAGAAAATAATCTGTTCTGGTAAAACACTCACTCACACATTGTAAACTGAATTAGTTACAATTAATGTTACATTGTAGTCACAGAAACATTATGGCCAGCCACTGCCTTGGGATGGCAACACGCTCCTTCTTTCATAAAAATGAACAAGCTTGTTCAAGGGACTTAAAATGTTTTTTTTTGTAGGGTTTTAGGTCGCACCGACACAATTATATGTCATATGGCGACTTTCCAGCTTTGATGGTTGAGGAAAACCCCAAGTGCCCCTCCGTGCATTTATGTCATCACTGGCGAGCACCTAGGTGGATACAACCACCGGCCTTCCAAAAGTCAGTTAAACCAGTTGGACATAAAATGAATCTATATACTGCTGGAAAACTCACACACATTGTGAAATTAATTAGTAACAATTAATTTAAGGCACAGATCAAATCTCACCATAGCTTTTGTACGTAGGAGTCAGAGAAATGCTGTTGTCAGAAACTGTCTATGCAACAAGCTTATTTTTTTTCTCTTAAAACAACCATGTACGATGATTAGACGGAGTTTATATTAAAAAGACCCTTGATGAGACCAAAAATGCAAGATCAAACTATTTTTCAGTAAACAGTTAGTCTGTTACACTGATCTGTCTTAGCGAATACATATGTAGTATAAACGCGTGGAAGAGTCTAAGTAAACGGTTAAAGTAAATTAAAGAGTACGGTGTAATACGGGAAATAGACAGTACGCAATTTGTATCCTTTTGAGTGATTGGATGAAATGATATTAAAGGATCCGCTTAGAAATTCGCTTACAAAATGTGTTTGGAGCATATGGCAACATGGCGACTGTCAAAACATGTCAAAACAGGAAGCAAAACGGAAATGTTTAATATCACATTTTAAACCGGCTTATGACAAATTGAACTCATCAAAATTGAAGAATCAGCCAGACTTTATATAGAAGATACATAATAAGTATGATAAATGGCTGTCATATCGATTAATTTGCTGATACAAGGTCTATTTTAAAGTCTGTTAAATTTTAAAAACGGTATACTTGGTATCCCGGTACAACCCGTTTTCGGACAGCTAACGGTATATCGCTACGGTTTCGCTACGTGGAAAATGTTCAACAATTATAAATGCTGGAGTTTTGTTCAACAATCCTTTATCCTAAAAAATACGCAAGTAAACAAACCTCATCCCGCAGCATGTTTTAGATATCCTTTCCAACATGGCTGACCCACTTTTCCATTAACCGGAAGTTGTACAATCCGTTTCCGGACACCTGCTTCAAAATATACTGCGCTCCAAAGTATACGTCACAAAAAGTCAGAAACAGTTTAAACAAATCTCGAACATCAAATGTAACTGTTAGTAACAAGAAAACTACCCAAAACGTATAAAAATTTACAAAGTATTTTCAGTGTTAGTTTATAGAGTTAGTTGGTGGGATCAGCAGAAATTGGACACAGGATCGTGTCTCCTATTCTGATTACCCTCACTGTTACATACAAAATGATAAGTGTACCCATCCCTTACATATTATCAGCATAAGGCCTATATGACCCCCTAGTGGGCACATGCTTCTGAAAAGAAACAGAGAAAAAAAATTTTTTACTACTTAAAATTTTATTAACCATTTGATTAAGAAAACCTCGTAAGGTCCACTGGTCTATAAGTGGTAGCTTTTTGTGTGAAGTATACTTTTGCAAAATTTGATAGTGGGGGCGGAGCCTGTAAAATAACCTAATCTGTCGGACGACCAAAGCTTTCAACATGAAAATATTAGATTTATTTCTAAAAACACATATTTTGGATGTGAAATTTTGGGAATAGTGAAAAAAATTTAAAATGTATCAGTATGTAAGTTTTTATCATTTGCTTACCCTTTTAATTTCAATTTTTCTTCTAAACTGCCAGCGTGACATTTGTATGGTGTTTGTAAACAAAGCATGCATGTGGGAAACCGGAAGAGGCTGGTTTCCAGGAAAACTAAAACATTACCGGGGCCAGCCAAATATGGGTTGTGTCCGAAAATAGGTTGTCGCGGGATATACCAATTACCGTGAGTCTTATATTTATAGGACTCTATTTATAACATAATGATTGTGCGCCAATGATTGTATAAAAGGATAAATTTTATTGTGTTTAATTAATTTATATTTTAGCTTTAATTATTTGGCAAAAAAATTGTCTAAATACTAGATCTAGGTAAAAGTTACATTTTTGTTGTTCAAAGAATAGAGGTGGGGAATTTTAGCATATTTTCTAGCATATACCTGTAGGAGAGATAGTGTTTGTATATAAATCCCTTGTATTTTCTATTTTTAGAACCGATAAGAAAATATCGGGTGGGCAGAGGCCGAGCGTCCATCAACTCCATGTTTTTTGCAAACACTGATGTTTTTCTAAAGGCTTAAACTTTCTTAAAACACAAATGATATCAATAATTTTTTTTATCAACGGAAAGGATATAAAACAAGCAATTTATTGATTAGTTTTAATTATCATTTCGAAATAAAATGGATTTATTATGAACGCTTAACTTACAGTGGTTTTTCTTAAAGTTTGGAGCATTGCTACGCCGCTGTTAAAATCATATGTCATTCAAAATGGTTATTCATTTCAAAAAGATATTTAAATGAGAAAATATGAAAATCGTAAGCATTTCAAAACTTTTTGAATTTTTAAAATCCATAAATGAGCGAAAAAGTTATTAAAAATTAAAAATTCCGATCCCATACACAAACGATGTAAAAACATTTGTTTTTCCAACCACCGGATAAACAGGTGTTAATGCGATATGTCACAGCGATCTCTCCTATTACCGTGGATTTTAACTTCCAATCTAAAGAAGTTGTTAGATTAATCTAAGACAAGAAAGCATTTCTGTTTTACAACGGGTCAAACTAAATGTAAAACAGATCTATATGGCAGAAATAAGCAACTTCATTGAAAATTAACAGAGAAAAATTGCAAAGATTAACCATAACGACCAGTCACTTAGCTAAATTCTTTAATTTCTGGGATCAGTGTGAAATAAAACTAAAGACACACCAATTTTCAAACATAGTTTTTCTAAAAATCTAAGCACATTGAGCATAAATAAGAGAAAAAAATGTAAAGCACTTTTCATGTTAAGTGTCAAAATAGGACATTCGCGGTATGTATATCCCTGTAATTGGTATGCAAGGTATACATTCTGGAATCACTCCGTTTTTACTGTATTATGTTATATATGTTATTGAAAATCGCACCTTATCCTGAAGGATGATTACTATAGCAAATTCCACTTGCCCGGTGCCTATTTCTACTTGCATTTACAAGTGGATATACTGTGCTCTGTTTTAGTAATATCATTATCAACTAGTGTCATGTTTCATGCATCTAAAAACTCATAATGGAACAAGGTCAACCTCTTAAAGGTGATTAAAGTGAATTAAAAGTTATTGATGTAAATCTATACAAAGTTATACATGACCAGTCAGAACCTAGAAGAGTTGTTTACATTTTTGGCAGTTACTTTCAGTTACAGTTTTGGAGAATATTGGATTCAGTGCATTAAGATGAAACCCAGAAATGTTGACCCGCCTATAAATAAAATTTGGTGTTTTACTAAGCATGTCTTAATATCCCGATATGTTGTGGAGATTTTTTGTCTAGCACTAAATAGTTTCATATGGGTACCCTTTGTGCATGTCTGCATACATGGTACATTTTGTAATTACTTCCAGTTTCTAAGTATTTAGTGTAAATATAGACAAAATGTAATATTTTAATGATAATTTGTACCTGTTGATAATTTGTTACCTACAAACATCATTGAACTTGCAAGCACATACTACACTTATTTCAAACATTCTTATGAAATGCTAGCTTTTAGGTGTTTACAAAAAAATGGTGTAGGTGAAGGAAAAATAAATCATAACCAATTTCCTTCCATTGTCACAATTTCTAAAATCATCAAGATAGATTGTTTCATTTTTTTTTATTCCCCCGAAGGGAGGCATATAGTTTTTGAACCGTCTGTCGGTCTGTTGGTCAGTCTGTCCGCAATTTTCGTGTCCGGTCCATATCTTTGTCATCGATGGATGGATTTTCAAATAACTTGGCATGAATGTGTACCACAGTAAGACGACGTGTCGCGCGCAAGACCCAGACCCGTAGCTCAAAGGTCAAGGTCACACTTAGACATTAAAGGATAGTGCATTGATGGGCGTGTCCGGTCCATATCTTTGTCATCGATGGATGGATTTTCAAATAACTTGGCATGAATGTGTACCACAGTAAGACGACGTGTCGTGCGCAAGACCCAGGTCCGTAGCTCAAAGGTCAAGGTCACAGATGTTAAAGGATAGTGCATTGATGGGCGTGTCCGGTCCATATCTTTGTCATCGATGGATGGATTTTCAAATAACTTGGCATGAATGTGTACCACAGTAAGACGACGTGTCGCGCACAAGACCCAGGTCCGTAGCTCAAAGGTCAAGGTCACACTTAGACGTTAAAGGATAGTGCATTGATGGGCGTGTCCGGTCCATATCTTTGTCATCGATGGATGGATTTTCAAATAACTTGGCATGAATGTGTACCACAGTAAGACGAGGTGTCGCGCACAAGACCCAGGTCCGTAGCTCAAAGGTCAAGGTCACACTTAGACGTTAAAGGATAGTGCATTGATGGGCGTGTCCGGTCCATATCTTTGTCATCGATGGATGGATTTTCAAATAACTTGGCATGAATGTGTACCACAGTAAGACGACGTGTCTTGCGCAAGACCCAGGTCCGTAGCTCAAAGGTCAAGGTCACACTTAGACATTAAAGGTCATTTTTCATGATAGTGCATTGATGGGCGTGTCCGGTCCATATCATTGTCATTCATGCATGTATTTTCAAATGACTACGCATGAATGTGTAACACAGTAAGACGACGTGTCGCGCGCAAGACCCAGCTCCGTAGGTCAAAGGTCCTAAATTCTAACATCGGCCATAACTATTCATTCAAAGTGCCATCGGGGGCATGTGTCATCCTATGGAGACAGCTCTTGTTTTAGCATGTCTAGCTGTAATGAGATTTTACTTACACTTATTATAATATTGTCAGTTATAAAAGTTCTTCAGAACTTATGTAAATACTAAATGGTAGAGTGTCTGCCGACTGAAATAAATCTTTTTTTTACCTTTCCCTGATAAACCAAGATGGAAAAATTACATTTTCTTCAAATATTTTATTATCAGAACAACTGTAAGCTGGACTAGGTTCTTTATTTCCTAGCCAAAACTAATTTACAAGTTGCAGGTATCTATATCAAATGTATTTGTTTTTTTTCAACTCATATGAAGTCTTACATATATTTTTTTATTGCATGCCTTTCAGTGAATATTTGAATATTAGAGTGAAATACATCTGGCACTTTTCACAGTGAAAAATATCAAATATATTTTTCACTGGTAAGAAACTACCGGTATAACATGGGTAAAGTCAATCAAAACACTAAAATAAAATCTGTTTGTTTTACATGCAAGATCAAAATATCTTTCACTCATGAACACCATATTTTACATCTTTGGCAATGCCATTTGTGAAAATATTGCATCTGGTTTTCTCGTGAAAGATGTTTTAATCTTTCTCTGAAACAAAGAAATATTCTAGATATATACTTAAGTTGTTTTTTTTTATCTTTAATTTTACAGTGGACAAATAATATTCAACTTGAAGATGCCTCAGCTGGTAGCATTCAACAGGAAGTGGTCTATTGGTAGTGATGACTTTGTCTATCCAGGCATTGGAGAAATCATTCTTAGAGTTATATGGTAAGATGTTTTTTGTATCATTTCTGTTTGTTTGTCCTATTTTAGAAAACATTTTGCCAAGTTAATGTGAAAAATAGTTTAAAAATGGTAGCAATGAATACATCATTTTGTAATTAAAGGAGTCAAAACACCAACTTACAAGTAGGTTTTGCTGTGAAATCATCTAACTGGGTGTAAAGTTTCATTGTTTTGGCCAAATCAGCTAGTTTGTGGGAATATAAATGTGTAGATTTGACCTTTGAACATGAAATCAATCTGAATTTTACTGATTCAATGTGTTTAAATTTTGTGGATTGCCTCAACCACAGAGCTCACTCCGATTAGTTCTCCAGAAAAAATAATTATTTCACAGTAATTGAAGTCTTTCTTTCAATCCTCGATAATGCTAACCAAGTTGTTTAAAGAAGTAACAGACACAGAGAACATAAGTAATAACAGTGTTACCTTTCCTTGTAACATTTCATACCTTTTGATGTTGATGCTACATTATAATGAGTTATGCTGTCAATTCTTTCTTACTTACTTTCCAGGATAACAGTAGTGTCAGCCATATTTCATCTGCACAAGGATACTCTAGATTGTCATGATGGCAACTTGCTGCATACATACTATATTGGCCTACTTTCTCTGCTTGCCATTAGCATTGTAATGACAATCATTATCGTTTATGTCAGTATGCAAGGAACCATTACAAATTGCGCTGCCAGAAGAAAAATGTCTAAACTTATTTATGTAAAATTTGCGATCACTTTTCCTGAGCTGGCTTGGAATATTATGGGAACATACTGGGCATTTGGAATGTCGAGTGGATGTGAAAAGCATGTAGTTCTCACTGTCAAAGGTGTGGTTCTATTTGGCTGGGTGATGGGCATTGTGGTCCTCATTGGAATAGCTGTTGTGTTTGATCCTTTGGGAGCCATACATCCAAGAGCTGATGGAGGACAACAGCATAAAGACAAGGATGATATGGAGATTTCCAACTCGGCAAAAAGAGTTTGGGAGACTAGGTGAGAGATTATGGAATATGTTTTTATTAAAGAAAAAGTTCAATGTGTTAAAAAGAGAATACAGTCTTTATGTTTCCATTTGCTGTGAATATTTGCTGTATTATATAATGAAAAACAAGGTATTTTTTGGGTCAACTGCTACATGCATAATGACTATATTTTGCATATTTTGTGGTGATGTATTATACTGTTATTTCAGTGAGATATTCTATGGTTCCTTAAATGTGATTTTGAAATGTAATTCCAATATAAAATCTCATTTATTGGAATCTTTATTATTTTCTGGGATGTAGTTGATTTTTAGGCTTTAATGCAGGAGTAATAGTCTGGTGTAGTTTATTTTCAGGCTTCACTGCCTGTATTTATTTTCTGAGATGTAGTGGGTTTTCATTTCTCCTGTCTGCGTTTCTTAATGCTCTAATAGATTTTCAGGCTTTACTGTCAGAATTATTTTCAAGGTATTATTTTTTAATATGAGCATGGCTTGATTTAGCTTGGTTTTAAAGTACTGCAATGCAGATAGGGCATATCAAGCCAGAGTAGAGTTTCCTTTGAAAGTACAATGATGAATATAAAAAAGAAATCAAACCAAGACTTTTTTTTTTATTCAGATGCCGGATTCTGTGCTGCTGTGTGGGCTGTGATGAAAATAGCAAAAATGCTTTCAGTGGAGTAGCTGAAATAATGTCCAACTTTTTCAAGGTATATTTAAATTGACAGTTTAATAGCTGTTGAAACTGGCTTTGAATTGAATTAAGGTCCTAGTCAGAAGGAGAATCTTACTGTGGTCTCCATAGTTTGTCTCTTAGGTATGAGTATAAGTCAGAAGTCTAGGAAACAGTCATCAAGAGTAGTTAACATTAGTTCTGAGAATTTTCAATCAAAGTAGAATAAATAGGATTAAACTAATTGCATTCAGACTAAGTGATTGTCATACAGATCAGATTTAGAATGTCTGAAGATAATTCTTTATCACAATTACTTAACAATAATTGAATGTGAACAGGGAGTGGATCTAGTACCGACAGATGTAGCCTGTGGTTTGATCCTGGTAAATAGGGAACAGGAGAGAGAAGAATACAGACTATCCTCAGTTAGAGTAGAGGGTTCACAAAGATCACAAGGTCAAAGTTCACAGGATGGGCAAAAACAGTATTTACAAAGGTAATGGTCAGAAAATGGAAACCTTGATTTTCTAAATGAACCACTAAATGTATTTTCACCAAATTTGTTATGTAGCATCATTATATGCAACTTCAAGGTCAGTTTAAACAATTTTGTTCGGCACTTTTTATCCAGAGGTATCAAAAGCCTTTAAACAACTTTCAATCCTGTTTTATGTCACCTTTCATGATAAAGTATGTCTTGACATATTCAAGGTCAAATGGTCAAGGATTTGTTAGAGACTTTTGGCCCTTTTTTCTTTTGCTTTCTAGATATTTTAAGGCTTAAGCATAATATTTTAAGTATTAAAGATATTTTTGTGACTTCTGTTGTGATGTCAAGTGTAAAATGATTTGTATAAACAATGTGCATCTTTACAAAGTTTTTTTACTACTCACAACTTGCATGTCTCTTTGCTTGTGTATATAAAATGTTTTGTTCTAGAAAGTGGAAAAAAAACTAAACTTCATATACTGTATTATTGACTATTGGACTACTGATTTATTATTATGTTAACAGCCTGTTAAATATGTCTTACTATTTGCAGACCCCTGTCTAGTGCCAATGTAACACCAGAACCTTCAACTTCTACAACTCAAGGCATCACAACACCTAAACCATGGATGACAATAGAAATGATGGCACACTATATGAAGTTTGCAATGGCCAGTTATGGCTGGCCTTTGTACATATTCACTCACCTTATGACAGGAACATGTCAGCTTTCTTCACAGTGCAAGTAAGTTGTCCTTTAAGTTTGTAAAACATGAATAGAAATGATAAAAGAGACAGAGAGTATTCATTTTATTGCTCAGTTTTTCCTGACTGAACTGTTTGTTATTGTATTTTATACGAAAATATGCAAAGACTGCAGTTTTCTTCACCTGTCATGCATCTACAGATTTTTAGCTTAAGTAGGTTGTGAGATAGACTCATCATAGTACATGATACACGGACATGTTAGCAAAGACGTTAATTTATGTATATTGTATTGCAGCTCCTTCCATGTTTTATGGTTATCAGGCCTTTAAAAGTTGTCTCCCTTTACCTGACTACAAAAATACTTAGTGAGGTTACTTTAACATAGGGCAGATGTTGTAAAGTAATTGATACGGATATCGTAGTACTTTTGATACTACAGAGAAATTTGGCTTGAATAATTACATTTAGAATGTTTTATAGAAATTAAAACACCAAAAATGTTTTGATCGGCAATATAATTTTTGAAAGTCTAAGATAAATAAGCTTTTCTGATATAACTATATAAAATAGTTTTTAAGTATATAAAGACATATAAATTTGGTGTCTCAATGTTTCTTTGAAATTCTGTATGGTAAACTGTATCATATATCTGCAGGAGAAATTCCCTCTGATCAATCTGACCAAGGCCGGCGAAATTGACATAATAAAAAATAATAGTTTCTATGAGGATAATTATCTGTTTTTAAATTTAATTATTACACACCTTTGGATATACTTTTAAAAGCAGTGATGTGGGATTTTGCCTGCTTTGGCCACATTAGTGTACTTTTAACATATTTTATGTAACATTACAAAAACAGGAGTTAGGAAAGCAATGTTAGCTTCTGGTTGTCCTCTCCTTTGGTCAGAGCGAGCAGGGGGGATTGTTTCTGTATTTCATACCAAAACTATAACATTAAAGTTTGCTAGTTACTAAGAATGTCCTAAATTTTAACTTTCATCATATTCTTATGTCTGTGCCAGTTTATCGCAATGTTGCTTCATGTATTATTTTCAGCTATGCATGTTTACCCAGAAGTCTAAGATATAGCAAGACAAGTAGCCAACTTTCTTGTTGGGACGCATGTTTCAATTGCTTTCATGTATTTAAAAAACAGAGTTTGACTGTAATTGAAACAGAAAAGGAATTGAATGAGCTTTGCTTGTCTTTACAGTGAGTTGTGTAACAAAACCGCGGGAAAATGTTTCTGAGTGTTTTGTTTTATAGCTTGTTTTTTAGTAGACTTATTGTTTCAAGTGTTTAAACTTACCTGTAAGTCAGCCAATTTTCCAGCAGAATAAAGAATACTTAGTTTTGTACTATTTTATAAAAATTAACTTATGTGATTTTCTTATTGTTTCTGGAAGTTTTTCAGAGGGTCGGTTTTCAAAGTATTTACTGTATGATGTGTCGGCTTGCAGTTGTCTTGTGGTCACATACTTTGATTCCTTATCTGATGAAATATTTGAAAGGACTAAATGGTTTTGTAAAGTAAAATTTTGATATTATAACAATTGTTTTCTGCTCAGAAACATTTTCTCTTGCACAAAATGATTGTGTTGAATGTAGAAAAATTAATATCTCTAGTGTTCTGCAGTGTTCTCATCTATCTCTGTTTATATATCTGTGCTGGGAATCCTTTACCATGCATGGATTTGCAACTGTCATTTAGTTGGTCATTGATAGATCTTTTTGGTGTTTAGTTATAAAGTAGAAAAAACCTAAAGTTATGGTCATTTTTATTAAAAATTGGTATGGAAGCCCCAATGTAAAAAATGGCACCCGGTCCTTGTTAAAAAATTGTTTGGCAAGTCAAACTTTGATATCAAATTTCAGAGGATATTTGAACTTCTCAGAAATGATTATATTTTCATGTATTATGAAACATCTGTTAGATGATCAGTAATGTCTAAACTAGTTGTTTATTGCTTAAGTGTAAAAATCTTTAAGAAATTTAAGAAAATATAAAACTTGTTAGATGCATTCCTTCAAGCATCGCTTTAAGTTATCTAATAATAGGGTGACTTGAAGATTAATGGGGGCAAGTTAAGAGCAAGTTTAACTTGCCAAATTGGGGACTTGGTTAGACAAAAAACAATAAAGAATTGGAGTTATATCAGTTTTCAGTTCTTAATTTCTGTAAATCAAAACATTAGAAATAAGTCTGGGCTTTACATTGTACTTTGGATGAGAGATTATGTGAGTGGCATAGTACATAACCACCTTCTGATTGGCATTTGTATTCTTTACTAACATCTCTTGTTTTAAGATAATATAATATCTTTCATCTTTCAAATACAGTCAAGCCTGTATATAAGACCACACATAGGAAAGGCAGAAATAATTTTTATATGTAGCAGGTCTTCATTCACAGATTTAGATACTCTATGTACTGAAAATGTATAAATTTAAAATTGAACATATGGAGTTAAGTGGTCACTGTTCACAGATGGTCTTTGGCACATGTTTGACTGTAGTTTGATATTTTTCCAGAATAAACTTTTTATAATGTAGTAATATTCATTATACATATGAGCCTCACCAGAGAAAACCAACATAGTACATCTGCGACCAGCATGGATCCAGACCAGCCTGCACATCCGTGCAGTCTGGTCAGGATCCATGCTGTTTGCTAACAGTTTCTCTAATTGCAGTAGGCTTTGAAAGCAAACAGCATGGATCCTGACCAGACTGGGCAGATGCTCAGGCTGGTCTGGATCCATGCTGGTCGCAAATGCACTATGTTGGTTTTTTTCATGGTGAAGCTCAAATTTTATAAAAACCACAACTGATTTTGTTATTCCTCACTGCTAACTAGCAAAGCTTGTTTATTTCCTGTCTGTACTTTTGTTTGAAGTAGTTATTTCTTTATGATTGTAGTCCTGAATGTATATAACATTTTTGAAATAGTTTAGATTAGTTTTACAGTTTCCGTCCAAATCTGAAAAAAACTGAAATTGAATATTTTTCGTAAAATGTAGTAATGTTGTGATTTATTCTTAATATAAGCATTCTAAAGACAACAGAATAATTAAACTATTCATATGTAAGCTTGAAAAATATATCACAATTGAATTTTCTTGGTATATAGATTTGTGTGTGAAGTATATGATTGTGCTGATTATTTTGTTGTGGGTACACCTCAGTTTCATAGTGATCTCCCCAGACAGTTAAGAGAGTTAATGTAGCACTAGGGGAGGTAACCACAGAAGAGAGTTAATGTAGCACTAGGGGAGGTGTCCACAGAAGAGAGTATTGGTAAACCTTTTTTAGAGTATCAAGATCACAAAGGGAACATACTCTTAAACTCTCACACTAGCCTGAAGTAGTCATATACAATACAGTTTTTGTAACATAATTAATGGAAAAATATGAAGAATCTCCAGAGGTATTCTGTATGACTGATATTTCTCTCTTAATTGTGGGTTGGTAATTAACTAAGAAAAAGTTTTGATCAAATTAATTTCAAATCTATCCTCTTGCCTCAATCAGTAATGCAGAAAACTTCCAATCTTGGGGTCATAGGTTCAATTTTGAAAAGGCGTGTTTTCTTGTCAGTGGGTGATGGAAGATCACCTCTAACCTCTAATTCTTGTTGAGAAGTTGTAGGTTACTTGCTTAGAACTGGTCAGAGTTGATGAAAAATCCAATCACACCACTGGTTATGTTGATTTACCACAATGTATAACTGAAATGCTGTTTAAAAATAGTGTAATACCCTATAAAAGAAACAAACAAATTTCTTGTTAAATATTTAAGCACTATGCTTGTGGTCAAGTTGACTAGTTGATTATATTAGATATACGGTATAAATAAAATAATGCTGGGTTTTCAAATTAAGAAAATTTCTTGTAATATTTTTTTATAGAAAAGAATGGATCTTGAACTGTAAACAAGAACATAGACGGAAGTCCAGTGAATCTCATGACAACAAAATTATATCTCATTATCAATGAAGATGTTCTTTGCGCATTACTTTATAAGAGTTTAGGCATAAATGGAATAATTGAATTGATATGTTAATTCATGAGAGAATGCTTGTTAATTATTATGTGTTTGTGTAAAATAATGGTGATCATGAATTTACTATTTTCAGATGCTGTGCCTGCTGTATGACAGCCAATGAGATTAGAGATGATAATTGCTGTAGATGTAACACAGCATCTATCAGAAAAACCACTGGTGTTCACCAAGATGATATTATATATGCAAGCTTCCATAACAAAGTATGTTAGAAATGCTCCATTACTTGCTCAAATTGCCTGTAATCATGTTTTGATAGGCTGTCATTTGGGTGTCCAGGAATGATTATGACATTGTAGACTAGTTTGATACTGAATACGATTTTGATACATAGTGTTCATGTTGATAATTGGTGTTTCATGAAAAGAGGGCAGTATTTTAACTTCAGTTTGATTTTCATAATGTGAGTACAGTAGTTCCATTATTCGTGACAAGAGTACAGTCATTTAACATACATTTGGTTGCATTTGACTTATTAAATTTAATAGGGAGAGTTTTGGAAATAAAAATCCTGTGAACACAAGACATGACAAGTTGTTAATTTGTGATCTTTGATATAGACCATCCAGATATATTTTAAAGTAGAAATTTCAGAACAGTGTACATGTATTTGGTTTATATTCATACAAGTCTTTTTGTTTACAGAATTTGTTCTTTTTTCCAGATATATGAGGTTCCATTTTTTGTAAGCATAGACAGACAGCGACAGAGTGTAGTTGTATCAGTGAGAGGTACTCTGTCATTAAGGGTATGTATATAATTATAGTTGTTGAACCATACCTCTTTCTGCTGTGAAGTCAAATGTCCTTTGAACATTTAAATTCTTTCACATTACCAGGGTGCATGTGGAAGTGTGGAAGCCTTGAATAATTCTTGAAAAAGCTTTTGGAGTCATCTGCAACTAGGAAAGCTAAAGACCTTAACAACCACAAAGTTTTAACATTCTACCAACAATGTATACAAAACGATGAAAAAGGTTACACAAATAAATTGGGTGATGCCAGTAAAAATCTGAAGAAGTTCTTTCAAATTGTACTCCTTTGTAAAGTTTTACATAGAGTTGATAAGGATACAATTGTTAAAAAGTAATTACTCATTTACATTTGACTATGAAATATCTTCTGATTTGATTTTTCCTGTCTTATATCATTCTGCTGTAATGTGAATTTATCACTATTTATGGTCGAGTCAATCCACACAATAATTTTCCAGTGAACAGGTAAAATTCTTTATTTTATGCTAACTAATGAAATACTGTATCCTATCAGTTAAATATTTTTATATCTCATCACTCACACTGTGAAAATATGAAATCTATATTTTCACACTGTGAGAGATATGAGCTCCGCCCCCTCATACATTGTGTATGAATTTTAAATTATTTGCTTAAAACAGGATGAAAATTATAGTCGCACTTTGTTCTTTATAATATATTTCTCAAATCAAATTATTTTACTTAAAGAGAATTCCATACCGTTATGCAGCAAAATATAAAACAAAATGGAACTTTATGCTGCATGCGTCTTTATAACGTCAAAGCATGTCTGAACGTCGTGTCTGTTTACGTGCGTCTGTTTCCCGCGCTGAGATTAAAACTGTTGCAAAATGCATTTCTCAACATAATTGAGCATAAAATAAAAAGAAAATTTGTTTGTTTTTCGTGAATATGGAATATATCTCACCTCGAAGTGAGAAAATTTTCACATTTTCACTCGCGCTACACGCTCATGAAAATATTTGAAATTTTCTCACCTCAGTGAGATATATACCATATTCACTCAAAACAAACAAATATCCTCTATCACTTTGTGTTATAAAGTTGAAATCTGTGAATTTATATCCCCAGAAAAATAGCTGTTTTCCCTGTAAGAAATTGCGTGCCCATGATTTCACAGTATATCATTTAAATAATAAATCTTACTTATATCCTTGTTACAGGATGTTATAACAGATTTAACTGCTGAGTGTGACTCGCTAGGTATAGATGGACTAGAAAACTGTATGGCCCACAGGGGCATGCTTCTTGCAGCTAAATATGTACAATCAACATTAGATAGACTGCGTATTCTCGAACAGGCATTTGATAATGCGCAGGTATGGTAGACAAATGGTTTGTAAATCTCACAATCTTTATTAGACATGTTATATTTCTTTGGTAGAACTGCAGATGAGTCACTTCATGAGAAAACACAACTTTGTCAGCCTTTGCAACTTTAATTTTCTTACAGGTTTAAAAAGAAAGATGAACATTTAACAAAGCATTTTGGTTCATGAAACTTAAATAGAATACTTAAAGTCTTGATTTTTACGTCTTTAAAGCTGCAAATTGTATTATATGTAGCTATTCAAAATCATAAAATGACATTGGTTTGCATGTCATATTGAGACAGTTTGGAGACATGATAAAGATGTAGATGTTGTCGTTCTCTGGCTCAAATCATGATGAGAGCAAGTTATAACATTCTAAAATTCTTGCCTTGAAATTTGGTGCAGTCTTCAACATTAGCTTTAGCAGAATCTGTGTTAGGGTTTTAGTTTAGTGTCATAAATTATGTTGTAATTAATATTTGTTTGAACAAAATTAGATATCATGTAAATTCTTTGTTGTAAAATTAGTCACTTCTTGAGTGATTGTGCCTCAGACTGGTTTTCTCCTTAATAATTGCGTTGAATGACATCGCCATTATAAAATGTTTATGTATATTTCAGGGTGCTAGATTAGTTATTACTGGCCATAGCCTTGGTGCAGGTACTGCAGCACTGTTGGCCATTTTGCTGAAACCAAAATACCCAGATCTCATCTGCTTTACATTCTCTCCTCCTGGAGGACTTATGAGGTAATAATTTTATACCCACTTTTACAGCTAGAATCAAAGTGACCTTTAGGATAAAGTTTACAGTTAGATTCAAAGTGGCCTTTAGGGTAAAGTTTACAGTTAGATAATACGTTTATTGATGTTCAGAGAAATAACACTGTTACAATAGATGCTTACGTCATCTACACTACACATTCAACTTGTTTTTCAGTAACATTACTCTTGCATGAATTCTTTATCATTGTATCTCTCAACTGAAACATATCCTGTACTTTCACTTTTTTCAGTTTAAGTGCTAGTCAATATTGCCAGGAGTTTATGTGTTCAGTAGTGCTAGGTAAAGACATTATCCCACGCCTCGGTATACATACAATGGAGGACCTGAAAACAAGATTATTGCAAGCTATTCATGACACTGATAGTCCTAAGGTAACCATTACTGTTTATGTGGATTTTCCTTGTCAAGTTTATCTCCTAGTAGCTTAACCATGTCTGTTTTAGCAGCTCTTTTAACAATTGGATGCAGAGCTGCATACAGTAATGGAGATAGGTAGTGTATCGTATCACAGAATAAGACTTATCTCTGACATTCTTATTAGTAAAAGTATACTAGAGAAAGGCACTTGTGACTTTTCACTATCTTTTTGAGCAAATGAACACATGTAATAGTAAGGAAAGATTTCAAACTGTTGATTTACACTACAGTTTAACAGTTACTTTGCCACTTTATTATAGTTTCAACACATTAATTACAACCATTTTCATTATTAGCATTAATTTAGTAATTAACTTATCCATTGTAACTTCAGTATTGTGCTCTAATTTTCAGATTGTTATTAAAAAATGGTTGCTGCTTCACTTTATTTTACTACCCGAAATTCTACACAAGAAACAACTGCAATATTCACAGTTTACTACATGTTTATTTGTACATTTAGGTATTATGACATTCACATAGGCTATACTGATTATAGGTGCATATGATACTACAAGCAACAACTTTAATTATGTAATTCATACTTATATATGAAAGTTATTATAAATAGTATGGCAAAGTTTGGCCACTCCATTGTTTGTAGTAACCCTGTCGACCGGGAGGAAACCAGACGCGCCTGTAAAGCACCACACCATTACTCCACGGTTTGCTGTGGAAGCAACAGTCAGCACCACACGAACGCAAGGGATACCACAGTACACCTAAGTAAACCAAACACCCCCATAAATCGACGGTTGGCTGTCAAAGTAATGAGGAATATTTAGCGTACCAACGGAGCCAGGCAACGTACTGTGATTCTAAGCAAAGCGAGCAAGGCTACAGTACACCACAATATTTAGCGGACCAACGGAGCAAGGCAACGTACTGTGATTCTAAGCAAAGCGAGCAAGGCTACAGTACACCACAATATTTAGCGGACCAACGGAGCAAGGCTACAGTACACCACAGTAAATTAAACATTCCCCATAACTCGACGGTTGGCTGCCAAAGTAATGAAGGAATATTTAGCGGACCAAGGGAGCAAGGCAACGTACTGTAATTCTAAGCAAGGCAACTATACTATAATGAGCAAGGCTATGACATAAGCAAGGCTATGACACATTTAAGCAAGGCTAGTCAGATATTGCCAAAGCACTAGAGCAATACCTTTTACACAGTAACATCCATACTATGACAACGTTCGTAAGCACGCCCGATCGCCCCCGCGGTCGACAGAATTTTTCTCGGCCCTTAATATATTAGGAGTGACATCAGTATAAAGATAAAGAAGATTAATTTGAGTTTTAGATTCACTTTAAATAAATTCTTATCAGTATAACTAAAATGTCTATATTTTTTCTTTTTTCTTTTGGTCCTCAATGCATAACTTGGTAAATTGTCATCTAGGTTTCTCATCATCAGCCATCTGGAAAAAGTTAATACCAAATTGGATTTGTCTGTTTCACGATTGATTTGTAGCCCAGGAATCTGTTCAATTTTGTATCTGTGTAAGGTGCCTGCATTCTGTTCACTTCCGATGTTAACATCCAAATGGCAGCATATCATCTGTAACATAAGTACTTCACAGAACAGTCAGATTGCCATAGCAGAATTTAAAATGCGATAATATAATTAGTTTTAGCATAACAACAGAAATTTTTATTATTGGGGTGTGGCGGGTGGGCAATTTAACATCGATCTGAAACGCTAGCCAGTACACCTTAAATTCAACTGTGAATATTGCACGTGATCCGAAGTTAATATAACGCTTGAGTGGTTCCCAGACGCTAAGGCGTTCATCATTACTCTATTGTGTTTAGACAGGTAACCAATAAATCACAAAACCAGATTACTTGACAACAAGGATAGTTTCTAGTTTACACACCTAGCAACAAGATATCCATTCATTTCGTGAGAAAATAATGCAATTATTTTTAGGCAAAATAATTTTTATTATTTTACTACCCGAAATTCTACACAAGAAACAACTGCAATATTCACAGTTTACTACATGTTTATTTGTACATTTAGGTATTATGACATTCACATAGGCTATACTGATTATAGGTGCATATGATACTACAAGCAACAACTTTAATTATGTAATTCATACTTATATATGAAAGTTATTATAAATAGTATGGCAAAGTTTGGCCACTCCATTGTTTGTAGTAACCCTGTCGACCGGGAGGAAACCAGACGCGCCTGTAAAGCACCACACCATTACTCCACGGTTTGCTGTGGAAGCAACAGTCAGCACCACACGAACGCAAGGGATACCACAGTACACCTAAGTAAACCAAACACCCCCATAAATCGACGGTTGGCTGTCAAAGTAATGAGGAATATTTAGCGTACCAACGGAGCCAGGCAACGTACTGTGATTCTAAGCAAAGCGAGCAAGGCTACAGTACACCACAATATTTAGCGGACCAACGGAGCAAGGCAACGTACTGTGATTCTAAGCAAAGCGAGCAAGGCTACAGTACACCACAATATTTAGCGGACCAACGGAGCAAGGCTACAGTACACCACAGTAAATTAAACATTCCCCATAACTCGACGGTTGGCTGCCAAAGTAATGAAGGAATATTTAGCGGACCAAGGGAGCAAGGCAACGTACTGTAATTCTAAGCAAGGCAACTATACTATAATGAGCAAGGCTATGACATAAGCAAGGCTATGACACATTTAAGCAAGGCTAGTCAGATATTGCCAAAGCACTAGAGCAATACCTTTTACATAGTAACATCCATACTATGACAACGTTCGTAAGCACGCCCGATCGCCCCCGCGGTCGACAGAATTTTTCTCGGCCACAATAAATTTGCCAAAATTTATCCCCCAAAAATTCTGAGTTAGATTTCTTAAATCAAATATTGTACTTTTATCACAATTATATTTGTTCTATAAACGAACCTAATTGAACCATGTAACTTTAAATATAAATAAACTGGCAACTTAACAGACATGACATGCACGGCAAAATCTTGCCAACATCACGTGCAGATTAAATGAAATTACGTTAAACCTGTGTATAAGACATTTTTATGTAGAAAGAAATTTTAACCAAATCGTTGTTTTCGTGATAATGGTGTATAATACAACTCAGGTTCAACCTTTAAACGAAATAAGTAATAGATTATGTACAATTTATTTGCTTTGAATACAAATTTGAGTTAAATAATTATGTCCCAATCAATCTATTTAAAATCTGAATCCAACCTCTTACCCCATTAATTTAGGCGATAAAAACTGTCTCCTTTCAACGAGTTCGGAAATTAGTCGTATTAGACATGACGATATAATACAATTCACTTCTATACAAATCTTAATAGTACATACAATAAGATTTCCTCGGTCCAGTAGCACCAACAAACCATTCTATAAATAGATTGCACAATCGCACTGAAGTCCCATTACGAATAAATGGTCAGGCAAGCACGTGTCTATTTCAATATTACACTTCGCTTCGGTTAGCGACACACTTCTCTGACTGACATAATCTTACCTAATTTTAACCTTGTAATCGTGTTTGAATATCTATAAATAATTTCCTCAAAACAAAGTCAATGTGTTGCCTTCATATTTGCGTGACTAAATGAAATGTTTTCTTTGAAAAACTTGTATTTATCTCGTATTTTTGTATGTATATAAACTGAGAACTTATGAATAAACTTGAAACTTATATGGTGTTTCAAAATCTTAACACGCACACGAATACGAATTCAATCCAATGCCTATAAATGACGTTGACATGTCTGTCTTTAGTAAAAGTATCAGTTTAGTTTTGTCAATTCCAAAGAAATATTTAATGTATTTAGACTTAAATTGTTTATATAGCAAATTCGGTAATGATGATCTTAATCCAACAAATTTTGCGCGATCCACGGAATTATTGAGATAAGTTTTCATAATGGACAATATCCCTACTCGCTAAGATTGCCCGTCATAAATATAAAGAATCTGAACATGGAATAATTTTGACTAATTTGTAAATTCTACATACACTGATTTAAAAACCCGTTTTGACCCTGCCAACACTTACACAATGTTGTGTCGCATTTCTAAAAGAATTCCAGAAGTTTTAGACTGCGGCTACAATTGACCTTTATAAAGCAGAAGCTTAAAACTGGTTTGCTCTTTTGATGTCTGATGTGACTTACAAACATCGAATACCGATTATCGTGATACAAATTTATATCGTTGACATGTGTTATATGATCTATTCGAAAATGATTTGGTGTTGACAGTTCGCCTACTCAGACCAGACCAAAAATAAGACGATTTTTTTGTTTTTAAATATATAACTTAGCGGACAACTGGTATGATCAACTAAACCCAGTATTACCCGTTCCTGTGACAACCTTCTAAATTCGCTACACAAATGATAAACTTGTCCTGAACAGCCAAATATGTTGTAATAGAATTTGATAATTTAAAAGAAATGTTAAGAACAATATGATACGCGATGTTGGAATTGGCCTAAAACATACCAGCTTATCTTATATTTACAACTATGATATTCTATTATAATCTTTAATTACAAAACAAACAGTGACACTGTCAATGGGGAACAATTGAAAAAAAAAAAAAAAAAAAAAAAAAAAAAAAAAAAAAAAAAAACAGTTATATCTGCTGTTATCCCCCGTGAATACCATCCAAAATAACATGTTACCTGACACAAGTAACCTTAGAAGTAAAGCCCTTCAAAATAAATATATAACAGCTGTATGTTAGAATTCGAAACAAATGTCTATCAAGAATTAATGACAATCCTTAAATTTTGTAGAAAAGCTAACCACATTATTTATATATATATATATTTATTTATTTATTTTACTCTAATATTCTCATGGTCATACCGATATAATCCCAAACTATATTAATTAATATAATTAAGGTGATTTGACTTAATTCAATTAAACCTTCCTTCCTTTTTTAAAAACAAATACATGTACTGTATATACAAAACAAAACTTTCTAAGAATAATGAAATAGTTGGGCTGGACCACAAGTTCATAATATTACTAACTCGGTCCGCCCCAGATTTTTTTTTTTTTTTTTTTAACAAGAAATGCTTAAGACCAATTGAGCGTTGTTTACTTTTAACTATATGTATTACAGGAAATGCAAAACAGCCTCTCAAACATTTAATGTAGCTAATGGTCATGTACGAAAGTTCGAGCTTTGACAAAAAATTCCTCTCCAACTCCAAAACAAAAACGCAGTAATGCAACATTCTCCGGTATCGGATGGGTCCAAAACACCAAACAAAAAGAAACTGCTAAATACATTTCAACTTCTTAACACAAAAGATCTCATGCATTTTGTTTTAAAACCTCTTGTGAGCATTTGACGTCGATATGAATAAAAAGATAAAGTAAGATTTTTTGTAACGATATCTTTGATAAAAGGGGAATCTAATATTGAAACAATTATCCATTACAAAACAGTTGTACTACTTTTGAATCGTACTGACTCACACTGGCCATAGCTTTATCAGATCAAGTGGTTCCAACGTTGTTTGAGCGGTGAATTTTACGCCGATCAGATGGAGAAATATGGCCGATACTACAAATTTCCGGTATTGCAAGTATGATTTAAAGGAATTTCTACCCGTTAAATAACGAATCAAATGAAAACGATGGGTGCACCTGGAGCGCAAATGTGTCTATGTTTCAGCACACATGTCCATTTAGCTGAGATTTTTGCCGTTTATTCAAACACTTCTGTACAGTCCGGCGGGGGAAGGAGATTTTTGACAGTTTTTGACAATATCGCATCAAACATAGTGTAAATCCGGAACAAGTAACTGTTAAAACACGTTTTATGTAAAGGGCTACCTCTTAAAACAAAGTGTGTGTATTTTCATAGAATTATTCAGCGTTATTTCTGAAAAATCGGCCGAAAACCTAATGCAACGCCGTTTCGAGTGGGTCGCTATGCAACGCAGTCAAGTGGATACCGTTCTGTGTCTTACTTGCGAAGTCTTATCCGTCTTAAAAACAGTCATTAAAGCCTAACAATGAATAAATTTAGAGAGTTTTATAGCATTATAATGATCCCGCCATTTCAATTATATTGTACATCGAACAATATCATTAAGTAAATAATAGTAATAGTTCGTAAAAACAAGAACCAGTTCACGGATATCTATCTACTCCACGAATGGTACTGAACTGCATACAAAAGCGGGTTGACTCTTTAAATCAGTATAGTTACAGTTGGTTACTTTTTAGCCCCTTAAAACCGATACATTGCGATTTCATTACTAATTTGTTGTGCATTTAAGCTGTTCATACAATATAAATAAAATTTGGTCCATGATAAAAGTACTGCTCAGTTGTTTGTACATACATGTATTTTCATTCATATTCCTGTGCTAGCGTTCATTTATTTTCAGAGAAATTAATCACAAAGAACGTTAAAATTGGCCAGGGAAAAGACAAGATTTTATTTGTCCTCCATAAAACAGAAACGACGTAATAAAGCTCTATGGTCCCGTGCAAAAATGAAAATACAAATCGTGGCCTCAACGCGAAACTAGTCTATCTGCTTCTATTTCTATATACACATAGACTAGTTTCGCGTTGAGGTCACGAAATGAAAAACAGACACCAATGAAAGAAAATAAACGGACCAGCAATACTAATAGAGATGTGCCACAGTTGTACTAACCGAAGAAGAAAAGCGATGTTTGCCAACGGGTACTTATTCGATTTGATAAGAGTTAGAAATATTGTAAAATAATGTATCTTTTGCTTCAGAAAGTTGTCTCAGGACAGCCTTGTCGCTTGCAATGTCTAAAAAATCTGTCTCTTCCATTGTTAATTCTTCAAATATTTCATCACATAAAACTCTTTCTTTTAATACCTTATTGTGAACAGTTGTTTTTTTTTTCCTTGATATTTTGGTGCTTGAAGTTAGAGTTAGCAGTCTTTTCGGGTTTTTTTTATTATTATTATTATTCACTTTGAGAACATGGAGAAAACGCTCTTAATCGTTTGCTTGATGACACGTCTCTATTAGTATTGCTGGTCCGTTTATTTTCTTTCATTGGTGTCTGTATTTCATTTGTATTTTCATTTTTGAACGCCGACCATAGAGGTTTATTACGTCGTTTCTGTTTTATTGAGGACAAATAAAATCTTGTCTTTTTCCTGGCCAATTTTAACGTTCTCTGTGATTTATCTCTCTGAAAATAAATGAACGCTACACCAGCAATATGAATGAAAATATATACAAACAACTGATCAATACTTTTATCATGGACCAAATTTTATTTATTTTGTATGAACAGCTTAAATGCACAACAAATCAGTAACGAAATCGCAATGTACTGGTTTTAAGGGACTAAAAAGTAACCAACTGTAACTATACTGATTTAAAGAGTCAACCCGCTTTTGGTATGCAATTCAGTACCATTCATGGAGGAGAAAAATATCCGTGAAATGGTTCTTGTTTTTACGAACTATTACTATTATTTACTTAATGATATTGTTCGATGTTCATCTTTGCTTTATATTTTTGTGTTGATGTTTTTTGACAATGTCCACAAAAATATGTTAAATGTTAAGATAACATAAAATGTAAAAGTACAATATATTAGAAATGGCGGGATCATTATAATGCTATAAAACTCTCTAAATTTATTCATTGTTAGGCTTTAATGACTGTTTTTAAGACGGATAAGACTTCGCAAGTAAGACACAGAACGGTATCCACTTGATTGCGTTGCATAGCGACCCACTCGAAACGGCGTTGCATTAGGTTTTCGGCCGATCTTTCAGAAATAACCCTGAATAATTCTATGAAAATACACACACTTTGTTTAAAGAGGTAGCCCTTTACATAAAACGTGTTTTAACAGTTACTTGTTCCCGATTAACACTATATTTGATGCGATATTGTCAAAAACTGTCAAAAATCTCCTTCCCCCGCCGGACTGTACAGAAGTGTTTGAATAAACGGCAAAAATCTCAGCTAAATGGACACATGTGCTAAAACATAGACACATTTGCGTTCCAGGTGCACCCATCGTTTTCATTTGATTCGTTATTTAACGGGTAGAAATTCCTTTAAATCAGACTTACAATACCGGAAATTTGTAGTATCGGCCATATTTCTCCATCTGATCGGCGTAAAATTCACCGCTCAAACAACGTTGGAACCACTTGATCTCATAAAGCTATGGCCAGTGTGTGACTGACTGTAAAGAAAACCCAGATTTAATATAAAGAAAAGAAAAGCATAATCAACTGTTCTAATAGCGTTATCATTTTCTATTTATAACTATATATTAAAGAACTGTATTCGTTTGTATTCAATGACGGTAACTATACACGATTTGCATGAAAAATAAGAGGTACACAAGAATTTAATTTGAAATTGACCGTGACATACTGTAGGCCAAGACAATGTGTTTAATGTCATAACATTTTATTGAATTAATATAGCAATATGGATGTAAATCTACATCCATGTATTTGGTTACATTTCAATCACTCTTTGTTTCTGCAATATTAGGCAATTTTTCATCTATCCCTTAAAAACTATGCTGAAAAGATATTGTATAAACAAGTTTGCAAATAACATTGCGCAAACCAATTTATCCAGGAACAGCCTAAATTTACACCTGACAACTTTGTATAGCTGTATATTACCTGTATTACAAAGAAAAACATTTCAAAGGTCGACATGCAACCCTAACAAATTCGACCTCTTTATTTTTGTTAGATTTTATCCAATCTGAAATTAAACAGTGGATCTTAAATTCTTATTATTTGAATGCACGTGGACTCGTATACATTAATGAGATCATTCAGGGGCAAATTTGTAAGTACTTCTAAATCATAAATTTTGACTAGTGAATTTGCTGATTTTAAGATCCCGATAGAACTGGTCAGACTTGTGCAGGTGCCTACGTTTCACGCATGCCGGCGGATTCTCCCGGTCCTGTGCTACTTATCGCAGGATGACAGCCGGTGATTGTAAGCGCATGTATGGTAAAAACTTACTTGAACATCAATTGACATAAAGCTACTAGTATAAAAAATAAAACAAATTTATCTACTATCTAAGACGCTAGATTAGTTTTTCCTTACAATCTTTCTGCCCAGTTCTGATAAACTCGTCCAAACTTAACCCGCATACTCATGATACTGGGCCATTCACTATTTAGACAATTCAACGGTCCCTTTTAGATTCCAAGGCGAAATTAATGTAAGACCCTCTGCAAATATGCTATTTAATTGCTAGAAATAAATGTGCAAAGTATCCTCGTCCTATGCAACGTGACGTCACTAACTTGCTCTACGAGCACCTTGCGAATAGTTAGCGGAAATGCTATTTGTGAATCTCGTGTTTTGGAAGTACCAGAAAAACAAATTTTACAGTTGTTAAACGAGAAACTCTAATGGTTTGGTTCGAATCTGCAAATCATAAGAATTAGGGCCGCCACACCCCATATTTAGATTCTCAACAGAAGAACGGTAATTATTAGACTATAAAATTATTTGCGTGTTTCAAATCAATAGCAAAAAACCTACCAGCATTTGTTTGATACATGAGATTTATTGGCAAATCCACCGTCTTTTGTTTGCTTTCCTTGGACATCCTCCAAACAAGCTGGTTTGCCTCTACGTTCCTGGCGCGCTCTGTATCGTCCACGTGGCATGTAAATCTAGCTATTCAATTTAACATCGATCTGAAACGCTAGCCAGTACACCTTAAATTCAACTGTGAATATTGCACGTGATCCGAAGTTAATATAACGCTTGAGTGGTTCCCAGACGCTAAGGCGTTCATCATTACTCTATTGTGTTTAGACAGGTAACCAATAAATCACAAAACCAGATTACTTGACAACAAGGATAGTTTCTAGTTTACACACCTAGCAACAAGATATCCATTCATTTCGTGAGAAAATAAATGCAATTATTTTTAGGCAAAATAATTTTTATTACTGAGATAATTTCTTGTTTTGACAAAATGAAGCTTTATCTGTTTCAGTATAAGTTATTAGCACATGGAGCATGGCAACTGATCTGTGGTCTAAATGAGAAAGATCCTGAAGAATCTGCTCTGTCTAGTGAGAGACCGTTGCTAACGAGTGGATCTCGTGTACCTTCATACTGTGGCAATGATGATCAAAATCTGGAGGTAGGTCAAATACTGAAAAAATGCTAGCTGATATCTGATGTGTCAAGTATCCATTTTATAACTGGAGAATGATTTTGCATTTAGCAAGCAAACTTTGTATACTTTTGTTGAGTGATAAAGTGAGGAAGAGGACAAGGGGAAAAAAGTTGAAGTTGTAGAAACTAAGACACTGAATATGAAAAATATGGACCTGTGTATTCTGAACTCCATAGGTTTATTGTGTAGGATCCATGACTTTCTTCGAGTTTGTGGTGTGTAATACGTTCCTCAAATTTATGAACTTGATTCATTTTTGATCAGTTTTCTTTATTTGATTATCAGCGGCAGACAGAAAATGGATTACGGGTAACTGATATTAATTTCTTCTTACTGAGATCTTGTAGCTTGTTGACTATGAGTTTGGTTTCTTGAGACTTCCTTATGAAATATTTGCATGGACCTAGATTTGTAGAGCTTTTTTGTTTTTTCTGCAAGCATGTCTATATAAACTTGAAGTTTATGTCCTTGCAAACTTGGTTCAGTTGGAAAAACTGTTTCTTACATGTAACACAACAATTATTCTCTACATAAATTGGAAGAATTTTTACCGTAATTCCATCCTTACTATGAAAATTTAGACACGAGAGTTAAAATCCTAAAAGATTTGTTAAGACTTAAAACGATTTTGATAAAACTTGGATGAATACAGCTTCAAGTTTAGTCAAAAGCCCTGCCAAACTGCAGCTTGAAGGATGCGTTGTGAACAAAATTACCTACAGGAAATTCAGTATTTGTCACCTCTTAGTTATGTCTCCCACCACACAGTGGTGTAGGAGACATATTGATTTACTCCAGTCTGTGTGTCTGTCACAAATCTTGTCCGCACTCTAAGTCGAACATTTCTCATCCGATCTTCACCAAACTAGAACAAAACGTGTTTGACCATAAGTCCTTGGCCAAGTTCGATAACTAGCCAAATCGGTCTAGGCACTTTGGAATTGTGGCCCTTGAATTACCAAAAATCGACCTTTTTAGCTTGACTTTTCGAAGAAAAAGTAGAACAATTGCACTCGCCCCCGGCGTCAGTGTCGCAGTTGGTTAAAGTTTTTGATAAAGTCAGATATCTCTGTTACTATCAAAGCTATTGACTTGAAACTTTAAATAGTTATTTACTTACATGAGTGGTGGGGGCATATAGATTTAGTCTTGTCCATGTGTCCGTGCATCCGTCTGTCCGAAGTTCGTGACGTGCCTAGCTCAAAAAATATTTGATATAAATTGATGAAACCTTGCATGAGTCTTAATCATGATATGAACTCGCGCACCTCCTATTTTTCCTTTGGGTCCACCCCCAATTTTCAGAGTTATGGCCCATGAAAAAGTCAAAAATGCACATTTTCACCTTATGACATGCCTAGCTTAAAAAGTATTTGATATAGATTCATGAAACCTTGCATGAGTCTTAATCATGATGTGAACTTGCGCACCTCCTATTTTTCATCTGGCTCCGCCCACTATTTTTAGAGTTATGGCCCCTGAAATAGTCAAAAATGCACATTTTCACCTTGTGACATGCCTAGCTCAAAAAGTATTTGATATAGATTCATGAAACCTTGCATGAGTTTTAATCATGATGTGAACTTGTGCCCCTTCTTTTTTTCTTCTGGCTCCGCCCCCTATTTTCAGAGTTATGGCCCCTGAAATAGTCAAAAATGCACATTTTCACCTTGTGACATGCCTAGCTCAAAAAGTATTTGATATAGATTCATGAAACCTTGCATGAGTCTTAATCATGATACGAACTTGCGCACCTTCTATTTTTTTATTTGGGTCCGCCCCCTATTTTAAGAGTTATGGCCCCTGAAATAGTCAAAATGTACATTTTCACCTTGTGACATGCCTAACTCATAAAGTATTTGATATAGATTCATGAAACCTTGCATGAGTCTTAATCATGATATGATCTTGTGCACCTCCTATTTTTTATTTTGGTCCGCCCCCTATTTTTAGAGTAATGGCCCCTGAAATAGTCAAAAATGCACATTTTCACCTTATGACATGCCTAGCTCAAAAAGTATTTGATATAGATTCATGAAACCTTGCATGAGTCTTAATCATGATGTGAACTTGCGCACCTCCTATTTTTCATCTGGCTCTGCCCCCAATTTTCAGAGTTATGGCCCCTGAAATAGTCAAAAATGCACATTTTCACCTTGTGACATGCCTAGCTCAAAAAGTATTTGATATAGATTCATAAAACCTTGCATGAGTCTTAATCATGATGTGAACTTGCACACCTCCTATTTTTCATCTGGCTCCGCCCCCTTTTTCAGAGTTATGGCCCCTGAAATAGTCAAAAATGCACATTTTCACCTTGTGACATGCCTAGCTCAAAAAGTATTTGATATAGATTCATGAAACCTTGCATGAGTCTTAATCATGATGTGAACTTGCACTGCTCCTATTTTTCATCTGGCTCTGCCCTCTATTTTCAGAGTTATGGCCCCTGAAATAGTCAAAAATGCACATTTTCACCTTGTGACACGCCTAGTTCAAAAAGAATTTGATATAGATTCATGAAACCTTGCATGAGTCTTAATCATGATACGAACTTGCGCACCTTCTATTTTTTATTGGGTCTGCCCCCTATTTTCAGAGTTATGGCCCCTGAAATAGTCAAAATGTACATTTTCACCTTGTGACATGCCTAACTCAAAAAGTATTTGATATAGATTCATGAAACCTTGCATGAGTCTTAATCATGATATGAACTTGTGCACCTCCTATTTTTCATTTAGGTCCGCCCCCTATTTTTAGAGTTATGGCCCCTGAAATAGTCAAAAATGTACATTTTCACCTTGTGACGCACCTAGCTCAATAAGTATTTAACATAAATGGTTGAAAACTTGCATAAGTCTTTATCATGATATAAACTTGCACACCTACTATTTTTTATTTGAGTCCGCCCCCTATTTTCAAAGTTATGGCCCCTGAAATAGTCAAAATGTACATTTTCACCTTGTGACATGCCTAACTCAAAAAGTATTTGATATAGATTCATGAAACCTTGCATGAGTCTTAATCATGATATGATCTTGCGCACCTACTATTTTTGATCTGGCTCCGCCCCCTATTTTAAAGTTATGGCCCCTGAAATAGTAAAAAAATGCACTTTTTCACCTAATTATGTGCCTAGCTCAAAAAGTATTAGATGTAAATTCAGGAAACCTTGCTTGAGTCTTTATCGTGATGTGACCTTGCACACTTGGCATTCTTCTTGAGAATCTTAGCTCTTATTACAGAGTTATGGCCCTTGAAATAGCCAGAATAGTGGATTTTTTGTGATGCTCATAGCTCAAAAAGTATAGGGCCTAGAATAATGAATCCTTTTCATAAAATGTTTGTTTAGGCTATGCCCCATTAAGACTGCAAACATTTGAATACTTGCCCCTTGTTTGTGACAAATGTACCAGTGGGGGGCACACCCTGTGTCCTACAGACACATTCTAGTTAACTTAGATTTTTTTTTTAAATTTTGATAAAATCAAATATCTCTGTTACTATTAAAGCTTTTGACTTGAAACTAAAAATAGTTATATACAAGCAAAGTCTGCACCAAGAGACACAATTTCCATAACTCTGGTTTGAATTTTGACAGAGTTATGCCCCTTTTAACTTAGAATTTTTGGTTAAAATTTTTGATAAAGTCAAATATCTCTGTTACTATCAAAGCTTTTAACTTGAAACTTTAAATACTTATTTACCATATCAAAGTCTACACCAGGAGAAACAATATCCATAACTCTGATTTGAATTTTGACAGAATTATGCCCCTTTTTAACTTAGAATTTTTTGTTAAAGTCAAATATCTCTGTTACTGTTTTTTTTTATACTTTAAACTCAAAATAGTTATTTACTATCAATGTCTACACCAGGAGACACAATTCCCAAAACTCTGATTTGAATTTTGACAGTTATGGCCCTTTTTAACTAAGAATTTTTTTTACTGGCAAAGCTCTAATTCAGAGTCAAGCACTGAGAAAAGTCGAGCGCGCTGTCTTACGGACAGCTCTTGTTTCTCTTGTCCGCGCTCTAAGTTGAACATTTCTCATTTGATCTTCTCAAAACTTTAACAAAATGTGTTTGACCATAAGTCCTCGGTCAAGTTCAATAACTAGCCAAATCGGTCCAGGCACTTTGGAATTATGGCCCTTGAATTACCAAAAATCGTCCTTTTTACTCTTGTCCACGCTCTAAGTCGAACATTTCTCATCCGATCTTCAGCAAACTTGAACAAAATGTGTTTGACCAGAAGTCCTCAGCCAAGTTCGATAACTAGCCAAATCGGCCCAGGCTTTTAGGAATTATGGCCCTTGAATTACTGAAAATCGGCCTTTTTACTCTTGTTGAAATTAAAATTGTCTGCCACTATAGGGGTGGGTAGGGACATTAGCCCCCATCAAAATAATCAGAGTATCAATTGAAAGCATTTTCATTTACTATCAATGTCTACACCAGGAGACACAATTCCCAAAACTCTGATTTGAATTTTGACAGTTATGGCCCTTTTTAACTCAGAATTTTTTTTACTGGCAAAGCTCTAATTCAGAGTCAAGCACTGAGAAAAGTCGAGCGCGCTGTCTTACGGACAGCTCTTGTTACTCTTGTCCGCGCTCTAAGTCGAACATTTCTCATTCGATCTTCTCAAAACTTGAACAAAATGTGTTTGACCATAAGTCCTCGGTCAAGTTCGATAACTAGCCAAATCAGCACAGGTACTTCGGAATTATGACTCTTGAATTACTGAAAATTGGCCTTTTTACTCTTGTCCGAACTCTAAGTCAAACATTTCTTATCCGATCTTCACCAAACTTGAACAAAATGTGTTAGACTATAAGTCCTCAGCCAAGTTCGATAACTAGCCAAATCAGCCCAGGCTTTTAGGAATTATGGCCCTTGAATTACTGAAAATCGGCCTTTTTACTCTTGTTGAAATTAAAATTGTCTGCCACTATAGGGGTGGGTAGGGACATTAGCCCCCATCAAAATAATCAGAGTATCAATTGAAAGCATGTTCCTCTAAGTTCAGGTGTCCCTGGAATGCTATGTCTCATATGTGAGAAAGCTATAATGAATGATATATTTTCATGGTGCCTATTTTATACTAATCTTTTGTTTATTTCTTGATCTGCTTAAGGTTCTTAACTTGATTCAAGAACTAACTTGGAAAATCTCTTTTAACTTTCATGATTAGTAGTGTAACCTCAGTATCTGGGATATATTTTTCTTGCAGTTTGGAGTTATATAGCTGGTGATTTTACCTATGCTGGCAAAACCTATCTGCAGATGACTCTAACTAACAATTCATACACTGATTGTATATTATATTATGTAAATTTGATAAAAATCAAATACCTTGATAGTTGCTCTTTGGTCCTTGCAGTATTCTTCTCAATTCAAAGAGATATTTTACAAAAAATGTACTGTTATGCTACAAATGATAAAACTTAACTTGAACTTTGTTCATGTGCATCTATGAAATGTCATAATGTCATTTCTGTTTATGGACGTTAATTTCCCATGCTTTGCTTATATATGCTGCTGTAAGGAAGAGTGCTACAAAATTGAAAAGTATTTCAATTCCCTTTATTTATTAGATAATTTGTAAAATACTGTATGCATGAAAAATAATCTACCACTGGTGGTATGTGTATGGGAATATCTGACTTGCGGGTAACTATTTTGGCAGAGCATTGTAAGGCTCCATTTGCGGATTTTTGTAAACGTTTACACCATCTTCCAAACATGAAACAATACTGCTTAAATGGTAATAATCACTGTCTTCAGTCATGACCCTGGCTGACTTTTTTTCTTTCTATAAGGGGGGTGGGGGGAGGGCCCACAATCATAAATGCATTTACAGGGAAAAATATTAAAATATTTTGGTTATTATTGGTAACATTTTGGCAAGTTCAAGCTGTTTTAATGTTTCCCTGCTTAGCTCAGTAGGTAAGAGCGTTGGTCTACGGATCGCGGGGTCGCGAGTTCGATCCTCGGGCGGGGCGTATGTTCTCCGTGACTATTTGATAAACGACATTGTGTCTGAAATCATTAGTCCTCCACCTCTGATTCATGTGGGGAAGTTGGCAGTTACTTGCGGAGAACAGGTTTGTACTGGTACAGAATCCAGGAACACTGGTTAGGATAACTGCCCGCTGTTACATGACTGAAATACTGTTGAAAAACAGCGTTAAACCCAAAACAAACAAACAAATTAAAACATTTTGGTTATTATTGGTAACATTTTCGCAAGTTCAAGCTGTTTTGATGTTTCCCCACTATGTTTGGCACCATTTGATGTGATTCTGTTGAGAAATGGAACTATTTATTTTAATTGTCAGAGTAAACTTTAGCACTGTATACAGTTTTTTTACACGGTATAGTGTTGTCCAGATGAAATCTATCTCTTATCAAACAAGTGCGCAAAATGGCAGCTTACTGCTTTGCCAAAAAAAGAGACATATAATATCATCAACAGGCACAAAATAATTGTTTCCTTCAGTTTTATGAACAGGAAAAGACTTTGATGGTTGGAAGGGTCATTGTTCCGTTTAGCCGAGTAGAAATTTTGTAAATGTTTACCAGTCAAACACAACACAGACTCGTGTAAACATGGGAGCCTTAGAACATTGTTACTGCCAATACAGTTACCACTGACATATTCCTATCTGTATCTACAAACAGTGATAAATTAGATCTATTATAATTCTTCACATATTTTACTTTTTAGCTCACCTGTCACAGAGTGACATGGTGAGCTTTTGTGATAGTGCGTGTGTGCGTGCGTGCGTCCGTCTGTCCATAAACTTTTGCTTGTGACCACTCTAGAGGTCACATTTTTCATGGGATCTTTATGAAAGTTGGTCAGAATGTTCATCTTGATGATATCTAGGTCAAGTTCGAAACTGGGTCACATGCCATCAAAAACTAGGTCAGTAGGTCTAAAAATAAAAAAACCTTGTGACCTCTCTAGAGGCCATGTATTTCACAAGATCTTCATGAAAATTGGTCAGAATGTTCATCTTGATGATATCTAGGTCAGGTTCGAAACTGGGTCACGTGCCGTCTAAAACTAGGTCAGTAGGTTAAATAATAAAAAAACCTTGTGACCTCACTCAAGGCCATATTTTTCATAGGATCTGTATGAAAGTTGGTCTGAATGTTCATCTTGATGATATCTAGGTTAAGTTCGAAACTGGGTCACGTGCGGTCAAAAACTAGGTCAGTAGGTCTAAAAATAGAAAAAGCTTGTGACCTCTCTAGAGGCCATATATTTCATGAGATCTTCATGAAAATTGGTCAGAATGTTCATCTTGATGATATCTAGGTCAAGTTCGAAAGTGGGTCACGTGCCATCAAAAACTAGGTCAGTAGGTCAAATAATAGAAAAACCTTGTGACCTCTCTAGAGGCCATAATTTTCATGGGATCTGTATGAAAATTGGTCTGAATGTTCATCTTGATGATACCTAGGTCAAGTTTGAAACAGGGTCTTGTGCAGTCAAAAACTAGGTCAGTAGGTCTAAAAATAGAAAAACCTTGTGACCTCTCTAGAGGCCATACTTGTGAATGGATATCCATAAAAATTGGTCAGAATGTTCACCTTGATGATATCTAGGTCAAGTTCGAAACTGGGTCACGTGCCTTCAAAAACTAGGTCAGTAGGTCAAATAATAGAAAAACCTTGTGACCTCTCTTAAGGCCATATTTTTCATGGGATCTATATGAAAGTTGGTCTTAATGTTCATCTTGATGATATCTAGGTCAAGTTCGAAACTGGGTCATGTGCCATCAAAAACTAGGTCAGTAGATCAAATAATAGAAAAACCTTGTGACCTCTCTAAAGGCCATATTTTTCAAGGGATCTGTATGAAAATTGGTCTGAATGTTCATCTTGATGATATCTAGGTCAAGTTTGAAACAGAGTCATGTGCGGTCAAAAACTAGGTCAGTAGGTCTAAAAATAGAAAAACCTTGTGACCTCTAGAGGCCATACTTGTGAATGGATCTCCATAAAAATTGGTCAGAATGTTCACCTTAATGATATCTAGGTCTAGTTTGAAACTGGGTGACGTGCCATAAAAAAATAGGTCAGTAGGTCAAATAATAAAAAAAACCTTGTGATATCTCTAGAGGCCATACTTTTCATGGGATCTGTATGAAAGTTGGTCTGAATGATGTTTGAAACTGGGTCAACTGCGGTCAGAAACTAAGCCAGTAGGTCTAAAATTATTAAAATCTTTTGACCTCTCTAGAGGCCATATTTTTCAATGGATCTTCATGAAAATTGATCTGAATTTTCACCTTGATGATATCTAGGTAAAGTTCAAAACAGAGTCACATACCTTCGAAAACTAGGTCAATAGGTCAAATAATAGAAAAAACCTTGTGACCTCTCTAGAGACCATATTTTTCAATGGATCTTCATGAAAATTGGTCAGAATTTTTATCTTGATAATATCTAAGTCAAGTTCAAAACTGGGTCACATGAGCTCAAAAACTAGGTCACTTTGTCAAATAATAGAAAAAACGACGTCATACTCAAAACTGGGTCATGTGGGAAGAGGTGAGCGATTCAGGACCATCATGGTCCTCTTGTTCATTCCAGGTTTTATACAATATTAGTAATAATATGATTTTAAAAAGATTTGGTAATTTACTTAAATAATATGTTCTTGTAGAATAAATCGAGTTAATGGCTTTTTTTAAAAATCCATCTTGCAAATTATCCCTTATGTGTTAAACTGGAATCCAAAACTTCTTTATCTGCACCTGTTAAATTTTTGGTATACAAATGCAGTTATCATTTTAAAAAACATTCAAATGAAATAATTATGTTCCCCCCCACTGGGGGAGACATTGCTTTTGCCCTGTCCGTCCGTCCTTCCGTTTGTCCATCCTTTGCACTTCATTTCCGATCAATAACTATAAGAACCATTTGACCGAGAACCCTCAAACTTCATAGGGTGGCAGGACTTATGGAGTAGATGACCCCTATTGTTTTTGGGGTCACTCCATCAAAGGTCAAGGTCACGGGCCTGAACATGGAAAACCATTTCCGTTCAATAACTTGAGAACCACTTGACGCAGACTGTTGAAACTTCATAGGGCGATTGGACATGCAGAATAGCCTGACCCCTATTGATTTTGGGGTCACCCTGTTTAAGGTCAAGGTCACAGGGGCCTAAACATGGAAAACCATTTCCGTTTTTGGGGTCACTCCATCAAAAGTCAAGGTCACGGGCCTGAACATGGAAAACCATTTCCGATCAATACCTTGAGAACCACTTGAAACATAATGTTGAAACTTCATGGGATGATTGGGCATGCAGAGTAGATGACCCCTATTGATTTTGGGGTCACTCCATTAAAGGTCAAGGTCACAGCAGCCAGAACATGACAACATTTCTGGTCAGTAACTTGAGAACCATTTGACCTAGAACTTTCAAACTACATAGGGTTATAGGACTTGCAGAGTAGATGACCCCTATTGTTTTTAGGGTCACTCCATCAAAGGTAAAGGTCACAGGGGCCATCTGTCAGTCACACTTCATTTTTTATCAATAACTGGAGAACCATTTGACCTAGAACCCTCAAACTTCATAGGGTGGCAGGACTTATGGAGTAGATGACCCCTATTGTTTTTGGGGTCACTCCATCAAAGGTCAAGGTCACAGGCCTGAACATGGAAAACCATTTCCGATCAATAACTTGAGAACCACTTGACCCAGAACATTGAAACCTCATAGAATGATTGGACAAGTAGAGTAGATGACCCCTAATGATTTCTGGGTCACTTGACAAAAGGTCAAGGTCATAGGGACCAGAACATGGAAAATGTTTTCCGATCAAATTGATACATTTACCGACCTAAACTTATGATAGATACATGAGAGTAGTGACCTCATGATTCGGTCACTGAGCTAGCAAGTCAAAGGCTGCATGACACTTTTATCATGGACCTTGATAGGACTGATAGGATCATGAGACGTAGATGACCCTAAATGTTTTGGGTCACTTGAGTCTACAGAGTTCAAGTTCTGTCTAAAGGACAAGTCTCTGATTTGACATGCCAAATAGCCTATCCCTATTATAGCCAATCATCAGTGCCTCTTTGACTTTCGCTCCTGTCCACTGCTGACATTTTGCCTATTAGGACTATGCATTGGGGGAGACATGCGCTTTTCTACAAAAGCATCTTCTAGTTGTTACTTACTAAGACAATTCATCTAATTTGTTTAATATACAGTACATCCATCTTGAGGAATACTAAAAGATACTTGTTATATAGGGATTGTTGCTTTGGAGGGGTCAATTTACTGAATTGAAAGAAATTTATCAATTGGGAAAAAATATATACCATTTTAGAGAGGTGCTTTCTTTGTAAAGGTGTTGTTAACAGAGGTTGCTGGTCTATTTTAATCCTAAAAAACACACATGCATGTATATTTTATTTCAGAGTGCCCTACATGAAGCACAGAGACACAATGAGCAATGTAAGATCACACATCCACATATGTTCCCACCTGGACAAATACTGCATATTGTAGAAGCAACCAAAAAAGTGTAAGCTTCCTGTAAACTTTCCTTTATACGGCTAGTGGACGTCATAACATATTTTGTATTCTGTTGATAATGTCATCATTAATTATCAGTTATAGCCACATTTCTGATTTGTGCTACATTTTAATTCTGATAAGAGAAGTTAAGTTTTTTTTCAAGACCATTTCACCCTGATTTGGCTGGGACTAAAGAGATGAAGCAGTCATTAACTAACATAACTTTTCTAGTGGCCCTAAAGAAGAGTCTTAATATGACATCAGAATTTCAAGATCTGTTATTATAAAATCTAATTTTGTTAGCAGACAATTTCACTGTGCTCACTGCTAAAAGTGGACACCATCATTTATATGACTGAAATATTGTTGAATAAGATACTAAATCTGAAAACACATTCACGCATACTATAAATAGAAAATGTTTGAAAAGCCTGGTGGTCAGGGAACTTCCATATCTCGTACAGTAGTGTTAATATGTGTTAATTTTTCAGGCCATGTTGTGGTGTTCCTGATTATCAAGCACAATGGGTAACTGCTGAAGACTTCAATAAAGTTCTTGTCAGTCCAAAGATGTTTTCTGACCATTTTCCTGATGCAGTACAGAGAGCTATAGATCAGCTCAATGAAAGAGATTACACACCTATACTGGAGCGACAGTCATCTGTTATAAATGTTTGAATAATCACTTACATTTCATTGTATTACTTGCCTTAGGTCTGTCGTTCTGCTTTGAAACAAAACTGACTGTTTGATACACTTGTTCCATGACAGTGTTTTTGAGTGATTTTTCTATGTTTGAAAACAAGTCGGATAAAAGTTGTATGTCATTTTGAAGATCTCTTAGAAAGGATTTTATTTTTATGGACATTTTTTTGTGTTTTATGTTCACTGGGTGAACAACAGTTTTAAAAAAAAAGTGCTTTTATTATATGATTTTAACAATTTTTTCCCCTGTTTTACCATTGCAACATCATAACAACAATTAGTTGAAGTTGAAAGATGTAAAATAGTTTTATGAAAGTAATATTTGATAAGAAGAAGTGTGTACCAGTACTTACATGTACAATACATGTGAGAAATTTTGTAAATTAAGTTTTAATTGAAACATATTTTAGGTTCTAATTATTTATATGTCATATTCCATGTTCACATGTAGTTTCATACCAGCAAAATTATATTTGATAGTCTGAATATTGAAAACAGGGTTATTATTGGGATATAATCCATAATCCTAAATAACATGAAATGAAAAAAAAAATCATTTCCTACAGTTTAAAACATTTAACAGTGTTATATAGCTATGATGCTAACTAATTTTATAAATATCTGTCAAGGAATACAGACAGTTCATAATTTTGTGTGACTCAATATGGCTGAGTTACACACTAGGAAATTCCAGAATTTGAACAAATTGAGGAAATGTGGGAACTTGCAATACTCATCATTATTAGAGCAGTATGAACGATTGAAATTAAGTTTACAAAACAAATGTTATGGAGTACTTATGTTGGAATTTTAAATAAGAGTATCTAATTTGATAAAAGTGCTCAGTCACCTGTAATATACTATGAGCACATATGCTAATCATTGTATATATTTATGCTTGCTAAATGTACTTTTGATGTCTTTCACGGAGCTTGAATGAAAGTATTGAACTGCAATGTTCTGAGTGTATCCTGGTCTTACATAATATACAATAAATATACTTGATAGTTATTGGAGAATGGGAAAATACAGAATATTGTGTCCCAGATTTCAGCTGTATACAAATCATCACAAAGTGTAGTGTTTGCTCAGTAGATAAAGTGCCATTTGCTCAACACACATGTTGTTTGTTTGATTCCAGCTCAAATCACAACTTTGCAATCTCAATGTTTTATGGGGAAGCAGACTTGATAAAAATGTTTTCACAACAAAATAAGGATATAGTTAACTGAAATGTATTTGGTTTAAACAATATTTTGTTCATCATAATTTCAGTTGTTACAATATTACATACATTAACATAGAGGATTGAGTAGGAAGCTATTAGCATTTTTAGAAACTGAGTTTTTTGATTTACATTATTTACAGTAATAAATGTTTGCTTCATTAGCCTCCACTGCATGGCATTTTAATTATGTACATTCTTGCTGAATTTTAGAACCAAGAAACATTGAAACTCAAAAGAGATTTCACTCCCCTGTGTTTTACTAGGGTTTAAAGTGATAAAATTGAGTTTAGAGAACAATCTCAGAACGATACATTGTTATTGGTCAGTACCAATTTTAAAATCTGAATCAGCTAATCAGAAGCTTGGTTTCTAAGCTCAGTTTCTAATGTCAGTTATATATCCTTGAACCTAGCGTTTGTTTGAGAAAAATTCTGAGCTTGGTCGTGAAATTGACCAATGGTAACCTTGCATTCAGAAACTAGTCTTGATTTAAACATCTCCACATTTTGGTGGGAAGTTTGATTTTTTGATCAGTAGTTTACAACATTTATTTAATCAAAATTAATACAGATTGAAATTAAGTTTGTATTTTGCTGAAATATTTATATTTTAAAAACACTGGAATAATTTTATATATCAGTATTTAAATCATTGTCACACTATACCTGTTATAATAAGTGCAAATCTGTTTGTAATCACGACTGACTGACCATATAGATGGCTCCTTCAGAAGTTTATGTTTTGGAGGACTGATAATGAAGTTAAGGATCAGACATGTGAGCCTTGGGCTTATAATCCAGTCTCTTATCTAGACCTTAGGTCAGCTGTAACTATATCAGTCATAATACCGGTAGCAACACAATCAAAAATATTATCTGCTCTTACCAGTTATACTACTGCTTGTTCCATTGTGATAAATATTGTTACATACTGTGATATATGTATGACCTTCTGTTGATATTATTTTCTGTCAGTATTTCATTTATTTATGAAATCCATATTCATTTTTAGCTCACCTGAACACGAAGTGCTCAAGGTGAGCTTTTGTGATCGCCCTATGTCCGTCGTCAACAATTTGACTGTTAACGCTCTAGAGGTCACAATTTTGGCCCAATCTTCATGAAACTTGGTCAGAGTGTTACCCTCAATAAAATGTTGGACGAGGTCGATATTGGGTCATCTGGGGTCAAAAACTAGGTCACCAGGTCAAATCAAAGGTAAAGCTTAACACTCTAGAGGTCACAATTTTGGCCCAGTCTTAATGAAACTTGGTCAGAATGTTACCCTTAATATAATTTTGGACGAGTTTGATATTGGGTCATCTGGGGTCAAAATCTAGGTCACCAGGTCAAATCAGAGGAAAAGCTTGTTTACACTCTAGAGGTCACAATGTTGGCCCAGTCTTAATGAAACTTGGTCAAAATGTTACCTTTAATAAAATCTTGGGCGAGTTTGATATTGAGTCATCTGGGGTCAAAAACTAGGTCACCAGGTCAAATCAGAGGAAAAGCTTGTTAACACTCTAGAGGTCACAGTTTTGGCCAATCTTAATGAAACTTGGTCAGAATGTTACCTTTAATAAAATCTTAGGCGAGTTCGATATTGGGTCATCTGGGGTCAAAAACTAGGTCACCAGGTTAAATCAAAGGAAAAGCTTGTTAACGCTCTAGAGGTAACAATTTTGGCCCAATCTTAATGAAACTTGGTCAGAATGGTACCCTCAGTAAATTCGATATTGGGTCATCTGGGATCAAAAACTAGGTCACCAGGTCAAATCAAAGGAAAAGCTAGTTAACACTAGAGGCCACATTTATAACTGTATCTTCATGAAACTTGGTCAGAATGTTAATCTTGATGACCTCAAGGTCCAGTTTGAATCTGGTCATGTAGAGTCAAAAACTAGGTCACCAGGTCAAATCAAAGGAAAAGGTAGTTAACACTCCAGAGGCCACATTTATGACCTTATCTTAATTAAACTTGGTCAGAATGTTAATCTTGATGATCTATAGGTCAAGTTCAAATCTGGGTCCGGTGGGGTAAAAAACTAGGTCAATTCGAAGGAAAAGCTAGTTAACACTCTGGAGGCCACATTTATGACTGTATCTTCATGAAACTTAGTCAGAATGTTAATCTTGATGATCTTTAGGTCAATAGGTCAGGTGAGCAATGCAGGGCCTTCATGTCCCTCTTGTTTCATTTATTTATGAAATCATATACTATGCTTTAAGTCAAGTTCGAATCTGGGTCATGTTGGGTCAAAAACTAGGTCACTGGGTCAAATCAAAGGAAAAGCTAGTTAACACTTTAGAGGCCACATTTATGACCATATCTTAATGAAACTTGGTCAGAAAGTTAATCTTGATGATCTTTAGGTCAATAGGTCAGGTGAGCGATACAGGGCCTTCATGTCCCTCTTGTTTCATTTATTTATGAAATCATATACTATGCTTAAGTATTATGAACAAAATTGCAAAAAATACCGATTAATTCCTTATTCAGTTTTCCTTTGGATATTGAACAATTTAAGGTCTTAAGGAAATAATGACTTAGACCTTGAATAAAATGGCAATTTTCAGTCAAAATCAATGAGTTGTGTTTTCCTCTTCCCATACGAGTTTGACCTAACTTGTGATCTGATACCCCAACCTTGGACAATACATACGAGAACCAACTTTTTGCTTAGAGTTATACTTATATAGTGTTTTGATAGACTTTATCTTTACCTCTCTTATTACACAGACTCAAGCTATTGTGCAATATCTTCATCCGCCATTGGAATCATTTAACACTCCAATAACTCCAGTTTCCTCAGATGTGCCGAGTTTCACTATCAAGCATCAAAATAGTCGAGCGCGCTGTCTCCTGTGACAGCTCTTGTGTTTCTTAGCATCTAAATGCCTTGAAGCATTTTTAGTCTTAACAGTGTTGCCAACAACCACAAGGGACGATCACTAAGAAAGTTTTATACCGGTAGGATCGGTAACTTCGCCAGAAGCTGCACAATGACAACTTGCGCGAATGCCCTTATTCTAATAATCTAAAATAAATCGATTGGTAAATAAACACAAGTTGTAAAGATGATTCAAAGTGTGTGTTCAGTTATAAAGAATTTTAATTAGAAACTACGAAAAATCCAATCTTTTCAAGTACAATGTCTGCAGTAATATCAGCAGATGTTAGAAAAGTCCAGACGTGAATATTGTTGGCGTTATTCTAGTTTGTCCGCGATGGCTTTGCCTAATACTTCACGTACTTAAAATCATTCTATTGCATTTCAATTTTAATGATGTTCAAGACATATATACTATGAATAAAGTTCTGTTCAAATCCTTATCGGTTTATCTAAATGTTTTAAAGGGGGCCTCCGTGGCCAAGTGGTTAAGGTCGCTGACTTCAAATCACTTGCCCCTCATCGATGTGGGTTCGAGCCTCACTCGGGGCGTTGAATTCTTCATGTGAGGAAGCCATCCAACTGGCTTACGGAAGGTCGGTGGTTCTACCCAGGTGCCCGCTCGTGATGAAATAATGCACGGAGGGGCACCTGGGGTCTTCCTCCACCATTAAAGCTGGAAAGTCGTCATGTGTCGGTGCGACGTAAAACCCAACAAAAAAAATGTTTTAAATTTTTTTTTCTTCCTTTTATCTCCTCATTTCTGAGAAAAAAAATAGTTCTTTAAGGCAAAAGTCTGTGGGGATGGGTGGGGTTTGGGATGAAGGGCTAAGACCTTTTTACAAAAGCTATCGGTCGCTATGCAATTTCACGGATGTTTTGATTTTAACGCGCATGCGCTCTTGACGTGTGGCAAAAGAACTCTCAACGATAAGAAAACCTACATAAAATTATCATTATATTACGAATTGTTTTGCCACTATAAAGATGCTTTCATTCAAGTAATTTATTATACAGTATGCTCTGATAAAAGACATTTATGTTATTAATCATATCTTACATGAAGAGCCTGCTTTATTCTTATTTTCGTCAGAAGAAGAACAAGCATTTCCTGTCTATTTCCTCACATCATACAAATATAAAACTTGTTCCTATCACCTAGGTAATCAAGACCCTAACTTAATTTCGAGAGCGGATCATAATGCCTTTGGTCGTCAATGCCATAATAAGAACGCACTTGGATTAATATATCACGTGGCGGAGCTGTTTTGTGAATCAAAAATAAACATTTCACGTGATATATAGTATTCTAAAATCTATAGGAATATACTTTGGAACTTTAATGGACATTTCCTTTTAAAACGATGAAAGTGTAGTTTCAGAAGATCTAAATTCGTAAGATATGAATCAAATCAAAGACTATTGCTACATACTGAAGGAAAATACCTAATATAAAACTCTATTTTTTTATCTGTTATGTTTACATGCTGGATCATTTTCATATCTTAAATGCAGCGTGCGCAGAGGTCATTACCCGTAAATTACTAGAATAATTATGATAAACTTGAATTCTGCAAAAACTAGAACATCGTTTAACAACAGATAAAAAATGTAAGTGTAGACACCCCTCCCCTCTACTCCCCCCGCCCCCATGTCATATTAAAAAAAAAATTAAGATGATCTTTTTTTCTTGAATACGGAATGAATTGATCCCCATTTGAGTATAATTTGATACAAAATCTAGGGGCTGAACTTTGTTAATTGAAAATTTTATTTTCAACTTTTGATTTTTAATTATATACAAGTATCATGTAAGCTTATTGCGACAGGTGGTAAGTTCTGCGAGATCATGCTAGGAAATAAAACAAAAAAAACTTTATTATTAGGTTATTTAACATTGTTCTGTACAATACGGAGATATATTTGGACGAGTACCCAGCTGAGAAAACCATATTGGACGAGCCGCTAGGCGAGTTCAATATGGTTTTCTCAGCTTGGTACGAGTCCAAATATATCTCGTATTGTACAGTACAATGTTAAATAACCTTGTTATTCTATATCTATTTTATCTTACTATAATAATAGTTTAAATTAAAAATATTTCACTGAATATTGTATTCCTGCCTTTTCTAGTTTTTCCCAGCTTGGTATGAGTGCAAATATATATTATACAGAACAATGTTAGACCTTAAATAACCTTTTTATTCTATATTTATTTCACTTCATACATAATATACGTAATTCATTGAATGTTGTTTTTCTGCGTATCATCATTAAAAAAAAGTATATGGTGCAACCTCCCTACAACAGCCATTTGGCGATTTGGGTGGTAATAATACTTGGCTGAGATATTATGCCCACAAACATTGTCAGCAAGTTTGGTGAAGATCGGATGAAAACTGTTCGACTGAAAAGAGCGGACGGCTAAATTCCCCGTTTTTTCGAGTAATTCAAGGACTATAATCAAAGAGTGCTTGGTACAATTTGGCTGGTTATCGAAACTGGCCGAGATGTAATGCCCACAAACATTGTCAGCAAGTTTGGTGAAGATCCGACGAAAACTGAATTATAGAGCAGACATGTTTTGGATGCTGACCGCCCGTCCGCTGCCATTCATAATCTTTTCCATTTTGTTTCTTAACCGTTTAATAAAAACTGCTGAGGTAGCTATTCAGACAGTCGGGGCTGATACCAATTTCTAGGTTTCGTTCGGAACGGCTTCTTTAAGCGACTTTTCAAATATTCCAACATCTGATGATCCTTTTTACTGTATTTTTAAGTTTTTAATTATTAACGGACGTTTTAATATCTAAATCAGATAGCATTGTTTTTGTGTGTTGTAAACAACAAAAACTCAAATTAAATACAGATTTCAAGACGCATAATCAAACTCTGTACATAGAGCGCCGATTTACATTCGGAACATTTTCACGCGTTTCAGGCTTTATCGTATGTTTAACATGGGACTGTTGAACCGTCCAAATACAGAAAATACAGGATATTTTGTTCGTACGTGCGTCCAAATACAGAAAATACAGGATTTTTGTACGCACGTGCATCCAAATACCGTAATATAGTGTACGGTCACGTGTTGCAAATGAACGTTCGCGATTGGATAGATAAAATAGGTATAGAATAATATTAATTAATTCATGGAAAATATCTTCTTTTTTTTCTTCATTTTTCTTAACCTAAATTTGTCAAAATCAAAATTGCTGAAAAATAGTTTATTCATCCAAAATCATCAATTATAATGCGCATTAGTTAAAGTATATCAGCTGTGGGTTTGCAAAGGTCTACATATATTTTCCTTTGTCTTGCGTGGATATTTACTATAAAACAAACTCATTATTGATCGAATAGACGTAATTTATATTAGGCGGTCATGTCTTTTTTTGCCCTACGTAGAGTGCGCATGCGCGAAAATTGTCTCCCGTTGCTAAGGAAATAGCTCTCTGTAAAAAGGTCTAAGAGTAAAAGTGATTCAAGGTGTGTGTATAATTATAAAGAGGCGAAATTAGAAACTACAAAAAAGAAAGAAATTTAATCTTTGTGTTGACTGGTCGGCGTTCTTGTAGTTTGTCTGCACTGGCCTTGTCTTATACTCCTAAAAATATTCTTTTGCATATCATTATTATTGATGTTTACTCATATATCTTTCTGATAAAGTTCTGTTCTGTTTGAGGTTTTTTCGTCACGCTGGTTGTTTGAGCATATTCCAGCATCGGCGTGAAGTTGGCAGTACAGCAGTAGGAGCAGTTAACTGCTGCTACTGCCAGCAGTTAACTGCTCCTACTGCCAGCATTTATAACAATAAACTGCTCCTGCTGCCAGCAGTTACAGCAGTTCATTGCGTGTCGCAGTTATCTACCAGCAGTTACAGCAATTGATCGTGTGTACTAACACCAGTTAACTGCTACCACTGCCAGCAGTTATACAACAATTAAAAAAACTGTATTACCAGTTAGATGATCAGAATGGCACAAGGTATTTATTTTGTCAGTGTCCTACATATAATACTGTCAGCAGTTAAATTGTGTTTCTAAAATCAGTTTTACCAGTTTCCTTCAGATGTATAATAGGCCGTCAAACCTACTCTTCCCGCTTATACGTTTGTCCGTATCGTTTATAGATCACTGAAGCGCTCTTAATCTATTTATATCTTAAAACTTGTAAATCAAGTCTCGTACGCATTCAGTTGTTCTTAATACATTTGATGTTATTACATACTCGTTTCTATTCCCCGTTAAGTTACACTGGTACCGGAAACGTCAATACTTTTCCATACACTGACGCCTGAATTTCATATCGGGTGCGTGACGTAATTCAGTGTGTGTTGTTGCACTATTTTTTCTGTTTAGTTCAGAATTGTCAATCCTATTCAGGCTATTGAACATAATTCTGATATTTACATAATATTTATACGTGTAGATGCATGCGTATGTAATAAAAAGGTTATTATCTCTACATCGGGAAATATGCACTCGTTCTTCAGCGGAAGAATATTGCGCTCCTAAAGTCGCGCAATATTTCCGCTGAAGAACTCGTGCATATTTCCCGATACAAAGCTAATAACCTATAATTATTGGATCGCGCACGTACAACGTCCAATGATATTCACTTTTTGTTACAAAATTACTCAATGGTCATTTCTTTTACGGACATTGCCGAAGACTTGTTATGTTCTGTTGCTAAGTGTTGTTAATGTTTCTAAGACCAGCTTTGTCATTTCTTTGGGTATGTCACTGCCAGCAGTTACATATTGTCACTTACTGCAGTTTGTGGAGTTTTCTTTATGATATTGAAAGCTGTTGAAAAACGAATTTTTGAGGGTTTATAATTCCTTTAGCAGTTAAATGACGATATCTGGTATCAGTGTCAGATAGATGTTACTGTCAACAGTTACATGATGTTTCTACGATACGCTTCAAACAGTTTCCTGTATATGTTACTACAGGTTGTTAAATGATGCCAGCAATAAAATGATATTACTAAGAGCAGTATCGTCACCTTTCTTACCATTTTACTGCCAGCAATTAAATTGTTTATGAGAACGTCCACCAGCCTCCTATATACGTTACTGCCAGAATTTAAATATTACGTACAAAGAACAATTTACCAGTTTCATATATGTTAATGATTTATGAGAGCAGTTTACCTGGTTTTTATATCTGTTATTGCTAGCAGTTAACTGGTTTATACGAGCAGTTTAAAATTCACCTATACATTTTGTAATACCAGCAGTTAAATGGTTTACAAGTCTCATTTATGTTTCTGCCAGCAGTTGGTGTATGAGAGCAGGTTACTAGTACCGGACTCCTGTCACTACCAGCAATGAAATGACCAATGAAAGCAGTTTTCGAGTTTTCTGTGTGTTACTGTCAGCATTCAAATAATTACATTGTATAAGACCAGTATACCAGTTTTTTACATATAACTACCAGAGGTTAAATGTTTTATGAAAGCGATCAAGTTACCAGGCTCCTGTTACTGCTAGAAGTAAAATAGTTTATGACAGCAATTAACAAGGCTCCTGTTACAGACAACGAGAGCATTAAACAGTTTCGTATAAATTTCTTGAAAGAAAGCTTCAACCCCGTGTTCCCTAAAACAAGACTTTTCCTGGCAAAAACCGCCCGACCTCGACCCGGGGTTTTTCCAAACAAGAGTTTTCCCGGAATGGCGGCCACCCGTGCCTGGTGGGGGACAACCCTTTCTACAATGGCCACCCGGTCCGATCCAAAACTCAAGGTCTGGGGTGGAGCTGGGGGCGCCAAAACTGAAAAAAAAGAAAAATTCCGTAAATGATCTAAAACCAACTTTATAGCCACTATGCTGGCCCCCCATAGACCGTCACCCTCTACAACGGCCACCCGGTCTCAACCTAAACTCAAGATCCCATACGGACCTCCTATTAACTGCTAGAACGATTTTAGGCCACACCGCCTCACACCTCGACCCGGGTTTCTCCCAAACAACAGTTTTCCCGGAATGGCGGCCACCCGTGCCTGGTGGGGGACATCCCTCTCTACAATGGCCACCCGGTCCGATCCAAACAAAACTCAAGGTCTGGGGCGGAGCTGGGGACCCCCGAACTTCTCACTATTACCAAATCTACATAATGCGATATAAAACTTAGTTTAGTCCTAATTGTCTTTACGGAGCCAGAAATTCGATTCCACTGCAAGCAGCTGTTTGTTAATATTTATTACTATCTTCACGTCAATAATCATAAAAAATCTCATTGAATATATATGGCTATAAAATACACGTACTCGTTTTATATAGAAAACGTGCCACAATTGATTATCTAGAAAAGCGCGGGTTAATCAGGGGAATTGATTAGGCGTAGGAGCGGGGTGTGTGGGGGGGGGGGGGGGGGGGGGGGGGCAGGTAGCGCACCCCTCTCTCCAATTTTGTCCTTGAAATAACAGTACATAAAGGAAACATTTAGATGTACTGAATGTATTAATATAGGGATTTACTTGATGTGATGTATATTGTAAAGAAGGTGAAGGTTTTTATTTACACAGAATATCTGTAGTTTGATGATGTTGCTGTACAGCCAACTTCACGCCGATCAGTAATCCAAAATCATAACTGATACCAAACGAGTAAATGGAGGAAAGAATCGCAAATAGTAATTTAATAAAAAAAAAACCTCACTCAGAACGGCGATTATTCGAGTTAAGACATTTGAATCGTATAACGATATGTTTACAGGAAGTATATTCTAAAAGCGTTTAATTACAACGAGCGTCGGTGTGTCAGTGGTATTAATGTTCCTGCCCTACAGGAGGCAGAAGAGAATATTATAAGGTGAGTTGTATCTATGCAATATGCTTTCAAACTTTTTGAATTTGGTGATTATGTACTTTTACGTTTAGTATGTATGTAAGCATTTCATATTTCAAACTCTCACTAAAAATAAGCTTTAAAAATGGTTTATGAAAAAAGATGGCGATAAGGCAGTATTACTGAGGTAAGCATTATTATAAATCTGCATGGTCTAGTTTGACATTTAAAACTGAAACAGTTCAAAAACGTTGCAACGGTTTACTACCTTCTTCACAATATTTTTGGTTATTTAAATGAATATATATCTTGCAAAATTCTTATGTCAATAAGTCTGTACATTTAGTCATTTTCTGAGTACTCACTGTTATCGGGTTATTAAGAGAAACTATTTTTCGGTGTAGTCCCTTTAAGGGGTCATGTGATACGACACCGACTATCAAAGGGGGTTCATGTTATACGACCCATCATCCAATTTATCCTTTTCATAGAACATAGCAGTCGCTACAATTACGTATATAGAGCAATTAAATTGATCCATCTCCGAAATGACATCTTTCTTCAATAGTAAAAGCCAAACTTTGGTATAAACTCCTAAAGAAGCAGTTAGAAATATTGCAAAAAAAATGCAGTCTTCTTGTATTTTTACCAATTTCTAACTTTTATTTTCAGCCACTTTATCATTTATCAGTGTCGTATATACATTCCATGCCAAACTTGCAAGAAATGAACATGATGATAAATTTCACCCAAAATGTGGGCGAGTAGCTTTAAATTGTTGGTGTTGTAATATATGACGCCTTAAATTATATATTTTATCGCGCAGAACCCCCTTGAATTATTTGTGTCATCACATAACCCCCTTAAAGTATTGCTGTCATACCACACGACCCTTTTAAATCATTTCTGTCCCTTAAATTATTGATGTCGTATCACGCAATCCCCTTAGATTATTGGTGTTGTATCACATGTTCCCCTTAAACTAGTGGTGTTTTATCAAATGGCCCCATTAAATTAGTTTTGTTATATTATATGACACCCTTGAATATCATATGGCACTCCCTTAAATTTGTTTTCATATGTTGTTCGCATATTACATGACTCTCTTCAAGTCTTGATGTACAAACCATCTCACATTAGATATGCGTAATTACACGTTGTATGAGTACTGAAAGTAAATACATGTAGAATGGACCATAAAACTAGTTAAAACCTGTGATGTTCTTCACTTTGTTTCCTTCTTAGCAGGAAAATGTTGTTGTTTCTCATGAGACCATATCTTGCATTTCCTGTATAAAGAAGGTGTTACTGGCATAAGTATTTTTTCAAGTGTCTATATATATATAACTGAAAGGAGCAGTCTCATCTAATTTCAGGTTTTACTTTCTTTGAAATAGTATTATTTAGTTTTCTTTCAAAAGCATCGTATTTTAAGAAAGTACCTGGGAGGAACTCCAGCAGATCGTTCCTATATTGACTTTATATTGCTTTTTGTCTCGAGCCAAAAATGAGCTATATTTGAAATCAACACAATTATCAAATTAACAAAATGTTTGCTGCTTTTATTGAAAAATAAACGTTTAGTTAGCTTGGCAATCAGGCTATGGTTACATGTGAAAAACGTTTTCTTCTAATTGTTGTTGTTAATATCTATGCTGTTTGAATAACCAGAAATGTAAACATGGCCATAATGCCGCCAAAACTCTCTATATATTATAATGTTACAGTTATTTTAACATTGTTCGTAACTCGAAACATGTTTTTGTACATGAAAGTCATCATGTGGCGAGATGATATGTCATTACCTGCACTTGCATTACTAAATGTAACGATAGACTGAAACATTGTATTTTTTCTGAGATCTGATAGTACAAATGCCTAAATCTAAATACGACACAATTGTGTGATTGTTATCAAGTTGCTTAATGTTAACGTTATTTGATAATTCTATCTGTCAGTATATACCGACTAATGAGAGCGAATTAAGTGCTCTAGAAGCTTCTTTATTCTTTTACACTTAGACCTCTTTCGTTACCGCTCATCCATATATAAATTTGAAACTTTTAAAACGTAAAAAGTGTTTGTAGTTTAATTCATTGCTGTGTGTTTTAACTAAATTGAATTGTACAACCATATTTCCGTGTGGAATGTTGTATGGATGGATGTGTTCTTTGAATTTATCTTTTTCTGTCGGACTTTTTTCTTGTCATAGAACACGGACGAAAATTTGTCACATATAAATTTACAAAGCAAGGAAATTATATCCTATTGCAAAGGTATTGTAATCGTTAATATCCTGGTTTAGGTTTGGGTCTAAATCCTGACTGATTCATATTTCTTCCTTACAAACGACGCAAAATGGGGCAAAGTTGCATTGTGGATGTTTGAATACATAGAATCCACTGCTTGTAAACAAAGTTTGGTTGGAGATCGAAAGGTAAATATAGCAGAATGTTGACAGTTTATTTTGACTAGAAAATGCAACAAATAGTTGATATACATGTACTCAGAGTTTTAATATGCATTATGGTTGAACGAACCATCAGACACGAGAGAATAAAGAGATTATTAAGTACGTTTATGAAAGTTCACTTTTACCACCCGTTCATAGCCTTAGCTTTGTATAAAATGTTTAATGTTTTTTTTTTCAGAGATTGAGAAAAGAAACAATTATGTCAGAATATAGTTACATCACACCTATGTGTGACTGTCATCAGGATGAAGTTGCACTGGTACTCTGCCGCCACCATAAGGAATTGCTCTGCCTAAGCTGTGTATTAGGAAGAGAGAAATCACCAGCATGTTCGATCATTGAAATCCGAAAAGTTTCCGAAGAGGACGATATTCTGATGTTAGAATGTTTAGTTGCTAAACAAATGACAGTAATGAAGAAACGGTTAATAGACAATCACGAAGGGAAAACAGAAACTGTAAAGACTAATTTGGAAGAACAAGTAATAGAGATGCATAATAAACTAACAAAGCGACTCGACGAAATGAAAGATAATTGTCTTAAATCAATCGAAACACAAGCTAACGCAGTCATAAAAACAAACGAGAATAACAAGCAACGACTAGTTATAATCGAAACAAAAGTTAATGAATACCTCGACAAACTGTCGGCTAGCTCACCAGACGACATCGTTAGTATTCGACCTAACTTAATAAAGCTGAAAACAGAATTAGTGCAGAATATTCCATATAAAGAATCCGTGCCTGAAGGTCTATTTAAACCAAATAGTTTCTTTGGCGATTTCATTTTACAAGAAGATACTTCTCTTGGACGCGTGGTTTTGACTGATACCGAACATTATGATATGATTGATGCTTTGCCTGAAAATAAAGTTGAGATGCGATCACAAGAGACACTGCCTATCCAACATTTAAACAAAAGTGAAGTTAGATCGAAAGAAGAGGACAAAGAATCTGTCGTTACACGTCAAAAACTTTCAGCGGCGGTGTATACATCATCAGATGAAATAGTATATGGTATTAAAAACGAAACTCGAGTTCCTGCTCAAAGCGGCGAAAATACTGGTGAAAGTACGCAAGCCGACAAAAAATCATCGGAAGAAAAGTCGGGCAGAATATTTGGAGGACTACGTAGATGGTTTTTGTCGGATATAAAGAGATCAGATAAATCAGACGGAAAGGAACCTGAGAGAGGTACTAACAACTTGAAGACGGGTAGTCTATGTGTAAATAAATCCAGAAGCACTGAACATGTATATGATGTTAAAACGTTTGCTCCGTCAAGTTACGTGCATCCTAAATATCTGATAAACAAAACAGTAGTGCTATCAAAACTCGAACAGCAGTTCAGCTCTGCATGTAAGTTTTCCAAACTTGTTTATCTTGGAGATGGATTCATAGGGTTGCTGTCGAAAGCTCATAATTCTTTTGTGATGGCAGATTTATTCGGAAACGTTTACAAAACGAAAACAATGATAGGTGGATTGGAAGGTGCTGTTGCTACAGGAAAAACTGAGGTTGCTCTTCTCGTTGAAAATGGACATCAGATTTGTAAGTTTGATGTAAGCTTTGTCGGATTTTCAACGACGGATTACTTCGTGGTACATGAAGAAATCCCAAATATAACTGGATTCGATTTCGATGAATCGTCGTCGCAATTTGCCATAAGCTCACCAAATAAACTAGTCATTCTTGACAAAAGTGGAAGAAAGATGAAGACAGTACAGTATAGCTCCGTCCAGGCGCCTTTGACTCAAATGACAACAGCGTATGATTTCAAAAGAGATTGCCTTTACATAATGAACATGCAAAAAAAAACTTTAAAATGCTTCTCTTTTAAAACGTCGGATACACTTTGGAGATGTAAATATGAAGGCAGGTCGTTCATTCCGAGGAACATGTGTCTGTACAAAGACACGATTTGCATTGCGTGTAGGGATGAGATCGCCCTCTTGTTAGCTGATGACGGTTCACTGGCTGCAAAACATGACACTAAAAGGCTTTTGTGTGATTGTCTCGGAGTGTACGTTATTGATGACGTAATTGTGTTTACATCAAATTCAGATGACTTTAAGGAATCAACAAAACTCGCATATGTCAGCATTTGAAGAATATACACGTGCAATGACGCTTCAACTGATGCAAGAAATTTTGTATTCGAGACATATCTACTGTATTGCTTTTTCTGAAAAGCACAAAGTTGAAGGTCTTATATTTTCCGGTAAAAATACTTTTAGCACTGATTCAATGCTGAATGGTGATTCAAGCGTGTTTATCTTCTAGACCAATTTATTCTTGTGTGAACGCCAAGTCAATGCATTTTCTTTCATTACTGATTCAACGCTGAATGAATGATTGTAAATATGAATGCATTTTAGTGCAATTTCACTTAATAAGCCAGTACAAGTACGTTTTCAGAAAGGTTAACAAATCAGTGTAATAAGTCCATTTAAAACCAATGTAAAATTTTGCAAGAAGTGATCTATTCTGTGTCATGATGAATTTTGCTAATTTCATTGTTGTTTCGTGTTCAAGTTATACTTTTTGATGGCAATATGACGAATCCAAATAAGCTAAATAATAGAGTCACGTATAAATAAACGAAAATGTATGTATGCGCAAATAAAAACAACTGAAGAACGTAAAAGAAATACAATTACATGTATATACATTATGGTAGGGTGACAATCAGGTCCAATTTTTTTTGGACCCGACCATAAAACCTAACAAGCTGAGTCATATATCGAAATGTTCGGCATAGTCTGAAGTTAATCAAAATGCCGGGCTATTAGATGGCAACTTGTGGCGTTTTGAGAAATCCAAGATGGCCGCCAAGATGGCCGCCGAGATCTCAAAAGACACCTATCTGTCTATATAGACAGAATAACACAACTGTTTATTCACTTTTATTTGTTCTTTTAATATAATTGATACGAGTACACATGATTTGTATTATCTGATCACTTTTCAGCACCCAACTGATTATTTATATTTGAATTTTGACTTTTATAGTCAAACTTTTGGATGAAATTGGGGGGTAGGGGGTGGTATTTTCAATGAGGTTGTGTTATTTTTCAATCAGATGTCACTTATTGTTTACTTAGATGTAAGTTAAGATAAAAGCAACTGCAAATGATAACAGTTGCATGAAGATATACAGAGTAATAAAGAATTGTGAACAATTAAAGGTGGGTGGGGTAATCAAAAATGAATCTTAGGTATAATTTTTACCGATGTAGCAGCCACAATAGAATAGTCCTTATAAATTTACATGTTTGTCATTTAGATATGATATGTTTTAAATTTAATTTTAACAAAAGCCTAGAAATATTCTTGGTAAACATTGTTCTGCTTTAAATAGATCTCTTTAAAGCTATGTGCGCCGTCAAAACACCGGACATTTCAGATCGATGATATTTTAACTATTCAAACAGAATAAAAGAAGTATAAAAAGTGAAACCAATTATCTACCGGTAAGTTACATTCTGTCATTACGTTTTAAATCTTTTAAACCCATCAAATCCATTGAAAAATACAGTAGGATTAATTTCAAGGGGTACTTTTTACTGGTAGGACTTATTTTACGGAACCATGTTTACTATAACACCTGAAGTTTTATGGAGGGAAAATTTGAAAATGTAAAAAAAAGTTTTAAATGTTTGCCACAAACCAAAATACTAGTCCAAATGTAAGTTATGGTGGTTTTACACATTATATATGTATAAATGTATATAAGGATCAATATTTAAGGGAACTTTGTTTAGAATAGATTTATATTCAAATTTGCAGTGTCATCATTGAATGTTGTTTACATGCACTTATTAGTCTTAGATCTATAATGTTCTTTCTAAAATGCATGTGGTGATATGTTTAAGTTAGACAAGTAGCTCCTATGTTCAGGGTTATTCTAGATAATACAGAAATGATGTTTGGCACATGATTTATGTGCATGATTAATTCTGCATATTAGGTAAATTGAAACGGTGTTAGCATAAAATGATGCTCTTCAGATTTATCCCATTTAATTTGCAGTTTGTGCGGGGAGGCCAACTACCATGGAAAAGAAACGAAAACTTACATTTTCTTCAGACTATTGCTGCTTTTGTCAAAAGCAGTTTACTTCAACTGGCAAACAAACACTAAACCCACTTAAGTTTGATACATTGCTATCTATTTGCAAGGAACAAAATAATGAAATATCACAAAATATTGTTGTAAATGAAGACAACATTAGAAATGGTGATGTAAAATTGTCATATCATAAAAACTGTCGAACAAAATTTATATATTTAAAACCATTTAATTCCAAACCAGATGTAGAAAATGGTGCCTCTACATCAAATAGTGATCTTGCGACACCACCAAAGTATACCAGGTCACAGTCAGATCAGTTTAATTGGAAAGAAAATTGTTTCATATGTGGGTGCAAGTGTAGCACCAAACATCGTTCTAAATGGTCAATGGTTGAAGGATCAATTGATGAAAATTCTAAAATGTATTCACAACTATTAAATATATCTTCATCAAAAAATGACATGAACTTACACTCAAGATTGTTAAGTTGTAAAGGAGATTTGGTGTCTGTGGAGGCTAGATATCATAGGGGCAGTAAAAACAAAAATTGCTTGTCTAAGTATCTGCTGAATTTGCCTAGCCCAAATACTGATAAAGTTCTTGACCAGAGCATTTTAGAAAAAGTATGTACACAGTTGAAAAATGAGTTACATATTGAGATTGAAACAAAACGAAGTGTACTTGAATTGACTGATTTAAAATCGAGAATGATTGAACTTTTTGAAAAACACGGAATGGAAATTGGAGTTTCGATGATGCGCACTAACAGATTAAAAGTTGCCTTTGGAAAAGTTTGGCCGGAACTTATGTTTATTCCACGGGAAGGTACCACCGACCTCGTTTGTTCACGAGAGATTGATGTTGATGAAGCGTTAGCAAAGTATGTCAAGTTAGAGAAGTCTTTTCAGTCGGCAGCCGAACAGAATGATATTGAAGAATGCCTATCCAGTGTATTCTTAGATGAAAATGCAAATGAAAACACAGTTTTGTATGAAGCAGCTGTTATATTGAGAAGACGAATTCAGCAGTCACATGGCCTTGACAATATGTACTTTTCTAAAGATGAGATCAACATTAACGAACAGGTCAAATTCTTAGATCCTTTATTGTTCCAATTTGTAAATTGGGTAGCCTCTGATTCAAAACTAGAAGATAGTCATAATGATCCAGATCAGAGAATAGTATCTGTGTGTTCAGATATCACATATCTAGTTAAACATGTGATAACTCCCAAACACCTCGGATTATCCATATATCTCCACCACTCATTCGGGAGTAAGAAACTGATAGAGGATTTACACAGTCACGGATACACATTGTCTTACAACGAATATAGACAGTTCTTAACATCTGCAGCATTACATGCATCATCCATGCAGAAGAAGACATTTTCAGGTATATATAATAATAAATCTCATGTCAAATAACAGTTACAGTTAAATCTCTATTTAAAGATCACCAATGGTTTCCGAAATGTTTGGTCTTTATCAACATGTTATAATGGTCTGACAAGAGTTAAAAATGGTGGTCTTTGCAGACATGTTTTGTAATGGTGGTCATTATTCACAGGTGATCAAACCGACCACTTATTATCTGCAGACTGCCTTTTATATAAAAGTGCTTTCCGTGAACGGCTGATAGCCATATTAAAAATATACAATGTACTTAGTCTAATAATTATTTGGTGTAAACAATATTTATTAATCACAATTCATTTAAAATATGTACATTATATATAACAAAGGTATACAGGATTGAGTAGGAAACTCGGAGCTTATTTGAAATTCTCTCCTTATATAACATTATAATTATACAATACTTATTTAAATACAAATGAAATTTCACAGCAACAATAACAATAATCACTAAAAAAATCTTTAAAGTGTAATCATGTTTGGCTGGAGTGTAATCATGATCTTTTTTATAAAGGTGCAATTATCCCTGCTCATATGTCACGGGAAGAAAGACCTGATGATGACCTAATCGTAGTTGCAGCGGACAACTGGGACCACAACGAAGCAACGCTTAGTGGGAAACAGTCTACACATGCCATGACAAGTATCCTGATAACTGGAAGAAACCGGTGTGCATCAGAGCGCATACCTAGAGTGTCAGAACGGTCAATCAATCTATCAAGTCTACCAGGTATAATAAAATAACACGTAGAGTAATATTTTAGTTTTACTATTATCGATATAATATAATAATAAGAAGAATAGTTCTATTTTATAATAATGATGATGACTTATTATCATTATTATACAAGAATATTGATATAATAAGTAATAATAAGTAGAAATGTTTTTAAAATGACATGACAGTAAAAGAACATGTTCATTTCATAATATAGGATGTTTGATATTCATGTAAGTAACTGCATAATTATATTGCAAGCTTCCTTGACATTAGCAATGTGAGCATATGAAATTGATACTATTTAGGTGATCAATAAACGATAAGATTAATTCAATAGCGACAGTAAATTCATTGTAATAACATATTTGTTAATAAAGCATTAATGTTGCAGGTGTTGGACTATCAAATACTCTGGTGTACAAGAAACCTACAAGCAGGCCAATTCCACCATTATCTCCAGTTGAGATCAGCGAACTCAAACCATCCGAGCCCGCCGAAACTCAGAAGATGCGCACAAATGAGTTAATGTATAACATTAATCGATTAGTAACCACTGAATGTCCGCCGTGGACTGTTTTTCAAACACATGCATTTCCTGATTCAGTTCAAGAACCATCTGAAATTGTGTATAATCCAATCATCATGGCACCTCCAAATGATCCAAACACTGTTTACACAACACTTAAACGCACAAAAGAGCAAGTAAATGCATTGGGTCAATCTGTGTGTCCAGTAATATTTGATATGGGTTTGTTGACCAAAGCTCTGGAAATTGTGTGGTCTAGACCTGAGGAATTTGAAGGTGTTGTACCGATTGAGGGTGGAATGCATTTTAGATAGTTAGATAGTTTTCAGAAAGGCAAGTTCGTAGCAAAACTCACAGATGGCACGTTTAATTGTGTTTGGATTGATTACGTATTGGAGGTCACTCAGAATAAAAGTCTGAAATCATCAGGTGGAATAGTTGGAATAACACACAATGACAGTGCTTTGATGCGATGGTTCCTATCAAGACCATTAACAGCCAAGTATGCAATGGAGTTTCAATCAGGGCAGAAACCATCACACCATGACCCTGGGAAACATCACACAGATACTCCTTACCATAGGAAAGCATACAATGAGTCTGTTGATCAAATGCTTAAGCTGTTTGAAGAGGATACCTTCATTGATCCGTTTTGTCTGACTTCACCCCCATCTACCCTTACAAACATGGCCACCGGTGTGCCAGCCCCACCAGAGATTGCTGCAAGTCTATTGGGATGTCACATTACTGGTGAAACGATGTTGCACAATTTTGTACGTGACCGATTTCAGGTGAAAGGTGAACAGCCACCGAAGAAAAAATTCTTTGATCCAATGCCTCGAACAAAGGTAAAGACAATGGGAGCCACAAAGGCATCAGTAAAACTAAAAAACAAGACCCTTAACATCAATGGCGAAGAGATGTACCTCAGATTACTTGCCATCAATGCATACAAGAAGGTTCCATTGGAACGTGTTGTTTCCTTCGAGAATGCCCCAGCTCCCTTAAGTTTGTTTGCAGATGATGGTACGATGTGTTCAACCCAAAAAATCAGATTTCATGCAGAAGTTAGAAAATCTTGCCGGACCTGAAAATGTTATCAGGAATTGTTCTGACATATCACATATTGATTCTGTTGTGTTTGATGGTATGGCCATTATACAGATGTTGCAACCAAGGATGTCAAAAGCCACTTACCAGCAAATGGCTGAAGCATTTTGGGATCACATCCTAAGACTGAGTGCAGGTGTTTTAAATGTACATGTTGTTTTTGACAGGTATGATGAGAACAGCTTGAAGATGCAAACTCGAGAAAAACGTGGTGAGAATGTATTATCGATTGCCCCTGTCTCAATCCAGCCCAACATGGTCATTGGAGATTGGAAACGTGTCCTGACTAGTAGCAGGTCCAAATCTGAACTAACGAAGCTATTTACAATGTATGTTGCTGCTAATTCTCATGTCCTTCTTCTTGATGGTGTAGAGGTCTTTGTCTCAGGTGGTCTCTATGACAAAGTACTTAGAATGACAAATGAGTATGTAGCGTATGACAAATCCCTTTTCTCCACACAGGAAGAGGCTGATACTAGGATGTTGCTGCATCTTGTACATGCCGCCTCTGAAGGTGCAAAGAATGCTGTCTTATTCAGTCCCGACACAGATGTCCTGGTACTACTTGTTCACCATTATAGTTGCCTTGGATTGTCAGAGTTGTACTTTAGAACAGGCACTAAGGGCATGCACTCTGATAATACAAGGTACATCAAAGTACATACAATACATTCAAAATTGCTACCAGCTAACAGATCTATCCTGCTGACTGTCTATTGCATGACAGGGTGCGACACATGTTCCGCCTTCTATGGCATTGGAAAGAAAAAGGCGTATAATATTCTCTGTCAACATGCTGCCAATCTTTCGGGGCTTGCCAGTCTTGGAGAAACAACCGAAATTAACCAAACACAAATATCGGCAGCTACCTATTTCGTCGGACTTCTTTATGATCATGACAAATGTCTGTCTTTGAACTTACTTAGACGGTTTCTTGTTCAAGCTGGCAAGGTAAAGCCAAGAAAACTGCCTCCCACAAGTAACAGCTTCTTGTTACATTTGTTGAGATGCGTGTACCAACTCTACATTTGGAGAAATGCATTAACACATTATGTTGATTTGCCTGATCCATTAGATTTTGGGTACACTAAGTCTGGATCTGGATTGTACACTCCCCAATTAATGTCACAACCAATGTCTCCCACAGAGCTCCTCAATGACATGGTGTGCACGTGTGATAATCAGTGCAAGGATGATTGTGTTTGTTCCTCAAATGAACAACCTTGCACATCAGCATGTCAGTGTGAAGGGTCATTGGACAGTCAAAGTATATGCCAAAATCTCTTTACAATGCTGGCAAACATTTGTAGTGATGATGAGGATGATATATAAATCACAGTTACACTTAAGAGTTATGTTCTTTCTCAGTGTCATGCAACAGCTAAAGCATTTTAACCCCTACCATGCTGGACACGACTGATTTTGTCTTTGCGGCCAGTGTAGACTACATCCGTGCAGTCTGATCATGGTCTGCACTGTTCGCTATCCAGTCAGAAAATTTTCAGTAAACATCCCTTCAAATGATAAATGATACTGTCTACATCTTAAGATGGACCAGTCCATTATAGAAATTTAGCATGGTAAGGGCTAATTAGGATTTTACAAGCTGATAATGGGACATAGGTTATGAAAACTGTTAACACAAAGAAAAAATCTTGGCTTCGCCTCAGTTTGTTTCTGTATGTTAGTTTGTTATCCGCTTTTATTGCCCATGTCCTGTTACTGGCTGGTAAAGTCCTCTTTTTTCTATCCTATCTTAATCATTAAAGATATAGAGAAAAGGTACATGGAAGATTGTGTTTGTGGGGTGCCATATTAACTTACATTTGCTATAATGTAAAGTTAAAGCCCTACCTCCACGGCTTTTGTGGTCATGCAACCCATTATTATAATAGGTAATAGTTAATCGCCACAAGTCACGCTTTTGCATACATAAACAGGGAGCCATTTTAAAAGCATTGTTTCATTCTTTACTTTCTTACACTAAATGATGCATTATAGTATTAAGTTAACTGTTGCATTTATGCATAATGCATAGTGATTTGCGATATACATGTAGCATTGAGCAGCAAATCATATATTTGCATTTTGCAAAATTTTACCTTAGATGAGATTCATTTTAGATTACACCACCCACATATAAATCGCCTTATAATCATATGAATGTATTTTTTCAATACAATTGCTATTATTTGCAATTGCCTGTGTCTTAACTAGCATTTGAATTTAAAAAAAAAAATGTTTGACTGAAAATAAAGAAAATATCAAAATAAATACTACCCCCTACCCCAAATTTTCCCATATTTTCGGCTTAAAATTGTCAAAAATCATATATTATTTCTAACTTTGATGTTAATATGTCTTTAATTTAATGTACTATGTGTATTTCTATTAATGATATCAAAAGAACAAATAAAAGTTAATAAATTGTAGTGTTATATTGTCTATATAGACAGATAGGTGTCTTTTGAGATTTCGGCGGCCATCTTGGCGGCCATCTTGGATTTCTCAAAACGCCACAAGTTGTCATCTCATAGCCCGGCATTTTGATAAACTTCAGACTATGCCGAACATTTTGGTATATGACTCAGCTTGTTAGGTTTTGTGGTTGGGTAAGTCATTAAATAAGCCACTTATCAGCTAATTGTCACTCTACCATTACGCCTCCATATAAAAAGTACTGCTGGGTTTCTTTTTAGAAATATCTAGCAAGATTTCAATGTGTTGTCATTAAATGTTTTATTTGGGGCACTTAAAGCCTGAACTGAAAGTGTAACTATAAATATACAGCTGTCCTTATCCCTCGTGTTGTCTTCATTCTCAGTATTTTTAATTTCACCTCGTTCACTTCCTTTCATTCCCATGGGAAATGTTTCCCAGAGGAATTTTTTCTCACATGTTTCCCTAAGGAATGGCTTCCCCTGGGAAGATTTTGAAAACAATGAAAACGAAATTTATCACAAAAATTTCGATCATGGTGGGTATATGATACATTAATTACTGTGTCTTCACGGAGTTCAAAATACATTGTTCCTCGTTTGTTCCAATGGAAAATGTTCCCATTCCCATGTGGAGATGCCATTTCCGTAAGTCTATTTTTCTTTGCTTATACTGCTTAATAAATGAAATAAAACAAAAGAATAAAAGGCATGGAATTAAACAAGGTAACCAAGACCTCAAAATCTGTGTTATAATGAATACATGTACTTGCTTTATTTCCATATACTGGCGCGCATATATGGCCTAAATCTGCTGGTTGCTAAATACCCTAGTATTTTTGTTACCAGTAACAAATGTTCTGTGTCTTAGTAACAAAATGTCACATCAGAACCATGCAGACATATAGTTCATGTGAATAAAAATGTCCGCTTATCTATGTGTACCTTGTAACACTAGTAACGAAAGGTAACAGCCTATAAACTTGTAGTAACAAAAAGGGCACAAGGGGTAACATCCACTACAGTTATAAAAGTAAAATATTCTTTCATCCACAGGCCCCTTAGTAACACTAGTAACAAAAGATAACAGCCTATATACTTCTAGTAACAAAAAGGGCACAAGGGGTAACATCCACTACAGTTATAAAAGTAAAATATTCTTTCATCCACAGGCCCCTTAGTAACACTAGTAACAAAAGATAACAGCCTATATACTTCTAGTAACAAAAAGGGCACAAGGGGTAACATCCACTACAGTTATAAAAGTAAAATATTCTTTCGTCTACAGGCCCCTTAGTATCACCAGTAACACAAGGTAACAGCCTATATACTTCTAGTAACAAAAAGGGCACAAGGGGTAACATCCACTAAAGTTATAAAACTGTAAAATATACTGTCATTTACCTTAGTAACACTAGTAACACAAAGGTAACAGCCTATGGCTCAATTAAATACTAATAGGTTGTAATATTACATCAGATCTGAGGTTGAATGAACATGTAAGTAACCTCCAGATTTGAGCCATATCTATACTGGCGAGGCGGAAATAAATTAGCGGCCATTTGACTTATTTCTGTATCATTAGGATGTGTATGTAGACAATATGTTTTATTTACACGTTTGACATTCTATACTATAGAAAGCCAGTAAGGTCAATATCCTTCATGATAAATGGTCAATTTAATTTGCTAAATGTTTAATTCTGGATTCTTATTACAAACAAAACAAAACTTATCTTCCATTTTCGTTTCATAACCAGTGTCCCTTTGATGTGTATATATGGGGTAACACAGTATTATTTTAACAAAATTCAAAGTTCCTATTAAATGTTCTATGACATATGTTCATGTAGCAGCACTAGAATTGGTCATGTGGTTCTGGAATCCACAAGAGGTATAGGGATTGCTTCATTGAAACAAAGACTTTGTGGAAACAAAGAGGTTTTAGATGAAAAGATGTCCAGGTAAAGTTAAAAAGATAGAAAGGTTTTGTCAAAGCAATCGAGCAAACAATCATACGTAAAATGCGCTTGTAAAAGCACAATGACATTGTGGTATCAAAAGCTGGTAAACAATGTCCAATGCTGAATGCACCTATGTTAATTTGAATCAGTTTATTTTTTAACCATTGTTGAACATGTGCCTAATACTGTCTATATAACCATTGTACTTTATCTAGTTATCCTAAATGTCATGTCAAGGCATTTTTATAACACAGGATTCTTCTCGAAAAACATTTTACACCTAGATTGTTGGTTGCAGGAGAAGTGTTTGTGAATAGATAGGAGTATACATCGTGTTTCGACTTATGTTGCACATTCTGACATACATTATCAATATTTACTGTAATCATAAAGTGTGAAAAAGGCTCAGAAAGGCGAAAATAAAAAAAGGCATACTAAATGGTCATCATTAAGCATTTATCAGATAATTTATATAATGGCGAAAATATGACTTTCCACCAATTTAATATGACATTATGATGTCGGACCCCCACTTGATATCTCACAGTCTCAAATGCACATTTTATATCCATATTTACGTTCTCCCACATTTTACTGGAACAACAGAGTCAAACCCCGAATACGAGGGGAATATGTAGCATTGTGTTACACAGTAAAGGCAAATCTATTCATCAGTTAGTACGAATGGTAAGTAATCTTTATAGTCCCTATTTAGCAGATAAAAAATAGGAAGCTTCTTTCCGGTCGAGTTCCTGGTAATATGGATTTGACTATGACAACTACTATGCTTTAATCAAAATGATTTATTTGTCATCCTTCAGTTAAACATACAACATCGTGACTTTGCATTTTCTTAAACCCTAATGCGACGGAAGACAAGATCTAACAAGACACACCCTTTGCTTTTCTTATCTTAAATGCACTTTTACACTGCTTAAAAGTAAATATGGAGTTCACGTTGTTACAATGGGACAACTTATGGTGTCTTACAGTTTATAGATCCTACAAACAACAATTGATACACCTGGTATCTTTCAGTTTACTGGAACAATGACCAAACCAGAATAGCTTGATTCATGTATTTTACGAAGATAGCGCCAGAAATTATCTAGTCAGTACTGACACAATTCATGTGAACTTTCCTTTCCATGTGGTTGATAATGAAATGACAGAATTTCAGACATGGACAAATAGTTCCTAACTGGTTTTATGGACTTTGGATGCAAGTTCTGGGGAAATGGACGAAAAAGGCGGGACAAGCAGAAAACATAAGTCAATAGGTGAAATTGACCGGTCGGCAATTTCTGATAAGCTATGGTTAAATATCGACAGAGTGCGTGCGGACAAAAAATATTTGCTTTTTCAAGTTATAAAATTGACATTTGCTTTTTCAAGTTAAAATTGCATACAAATTACAACTGCACAGAGGAAATATAAAACAAATGATTTTGAAGTTGATACTTACATTCTGATTTAGTTTATATTCACGACACAGCAAATCAATGCGTTCCAACAGTTGGAAGGAAAAAAATCAAGGTTAAATCGTCATATATTTCAGCTTTCTATTATGGACCATCCAAAATATAATGCTCCTGTCATTTCAAATGAACAGAAATACAATATTAGAGAGGGAGACCAAAGAAACATACTGAAAGTAAGAAACCGGGCCTTTTTTCGAAGACGACTCTAGATTGAGAGCAGATCCACAATATTATTTAGATATTATGAAAAAAAAGAGATGACAAGAGGTCAGAATGCACAAGTCTGAAATACGTTCAAAATGATAACCTGAATAAAGAAAGACTTTTAGATAATCATAAAAGCGTGGTTTCTTATTTAAAATATATATGATAAAGATCAGAATAAAGCAGCAATGTACATTCACACTATGCCAATGAAAGCTTTGCGTTAAGGGTCGTCAGTTCGGGTTTGACAATCCCACAAAAATAATAGATGGCATTCGTGAACATGATCGAAGTACATGTCGGAAATGCTGAAATTAAGGATAACATGGTGTAATAGCCATATTTCATATCTTGTAACTGGATGGTAATATATTAATGAAATTTGGTCACTTTAAAGATATTCAAAATTAAAAACTTTTCACCGAGAGATTTTTCGAATTTTATCATATTGGGGGGAGATAATCGGTATTGAAGTTAACATTGATGCCTATGGGAAATATATAATTTCTTTGATTATGAGAATCTGAGCTGGAGTTTCGAGAAAATTTTGCAGTAGAAAGCTGCATTATATGATTCTGATACAAATATTAAAAAGAAATCTAAAATTCACCGTAGGGAAAAGGAGAAAATTATTTTTTCTAGTTTTCAGGGAAGATAACTCTTGAAAAAACAAAATTATCAGGGGAGATAATCTTAAGGAAATTTTTGAGAACTTCTGTCACTATATAACTTGTCAATATGCACCTTATTTCTATAGTTTGACATTTTCAAAGTTTACATTATCAAGTTGTATGTACACTTTTGGTGAAATTGAGGCCTATTACGGGTAGTCATCCTTAATCAGTGTTTAGACTATAAACCCTGTGACAAGGTTCCGTTCACCCACGGCGGTAAGAACTTGCTACTTGAACATTGGTACCTTGCACTACTGGACAATGTCATGTTAACTCCACATCTGCCACTCTCTTAGGTGAAGATCCGCCGGGTAATGATAATAAGAAACAACTCGGGAGACGAACATTCCGAAAGGAGTTACATATGACCATGGTTTGTATTCTAACATTATGGTGTGTAGATCTAATGAATGTCCGGTAATGTCCACCATTAGTGGCATTATATTCACCAGACATGTATCATTATTGCGCCTACATTTTTGTATATTGCCTGTACACAGTGTGTGTGTTTTTTTTCAGAACTGACACGCTGTACTACCTTTTTATTTTGTATGTGCAGACATGTTCTTAGCAAATTTTGGAAAGCCCTACAATTGTATATACTAGTAAACTGGTGAACACAACAACTTCATAACAAATTTTAGGCATTATCCAAGGAGTTTGCAGAATTATTCCGAAGGGGTGTTAGATCACACTATTAGACTATGTATGTCTTGATGTTACATAACACTTTCGCAATGCTACGTGACGTGTCCCTTTGGTAAATTACAATTTCCCAAAATACTACATTCTATGAAGATGAATCCCTCTGATCAGATAACAACTTGTGGGTCACTATGTAAAAGGTCAATATGCCAAATCACGGGCCTTTTACCTTCCGTATATTGATGAAAATGATGCATGTATATTATTTGATAAATCTTTAAATTTTATTACTATAAGATAAGTTTTTGCTGTTGTAGTTTAATTAAGGCAAACCTTTCTATTTTCTATTTCTGCCTTGACCTTTCTTCGCAACAGTTGTAAGTTTGTGTAAAACCGTTCTTGTGTTATAAGCAGTTAAAATAATAGTAGTGACTGCGAAATGTTACACCCACATGATCGGTGAACAAGGTCTGGAAAACCAAAGAGCTATAAAAGTAAAGTGTATTTTATACTTCTTTGGGAAAACAAATCAACAGTACATCAAGCTGTGGTTTACCAGCTAAAATCAATACGCCTGCAAAGAAGATATTAATCATCGATCAGTTCAATATCTGTATCTATGATGCAAATAATGCAATGACTGACATAACGAGATTGCCATAATACATGCTTAGACTGTCTTTTTAAACATGCATATAAATCTAATTCAGTGAATTTGTAATACCCGCTGAACAGGTTTAGGCATTCTCTGTCTAAAATGGATTTTTTAAATGTTAGTTTGGTTCAATACCTTATTCCTTAATGAAGTTAAATCTAACTGAAACCGTTTACCTATTTCTAACAAAAGTACCCGAGTTCTAACAAAAGTTATTGCCCCAAAACCATTTTTCTCTTTTAAGTAACAATAATCTTGACCTTGATGACAAAAACCAAACAAGAGCACCACCTGCGGGTGCCGTCGCTCATCTGCAAGTGCTGGACCATATGTAAGGAAAGGGTTATAGTTCAGATTTTCTTAGTACAAAAAGGGCCACATTTCTGACAAAATGCAGAAAAGGGCCATCATTCTGACAAAAATGCAGGTTAGAGTTAGTGTTCTTGGCCTAACTAGTCCCCTAATGATGATAAATAAGAGTGCAAAGTTTCAAAGTTGTAGCTCAGTTTATAGTTAAGCAAAACTTTTAACCAAGAAACTCAAATTTTCTAAGTACAAAAAGGGCCATAATTCTAACAAACTGCAAATCAGAGTTATGGTTCTTGGCATACATAGCCCCTAAATAATGATAAACAAGTATGCAAAGTTACAAAGCTGTAGCTCTTACAGTTTTACAGGAAAGGCGGACCTAAACAAAAGTTTTAACCAATGCCGACGATCAAGTGATGACAAACCCTCATACATTTTAAAAATGCAAAACAACCGTGGTCTCTGTGCAAGCTACCAATGTACAAAGTTTGGACTATATGTCTCATTTCTAACTGTACTTACTAAGAGTAAACCATTTACTCTACATTAGTATGGCCACCTTGACCCAAGTGATCCAAAATGCAGCTGAATATTGGTCTCCATGCAAGCTACCTGAAGACCAAGTTTGATATAGTATAACCACAGTTTGATATGGGCATAATAAGTATCTGTCAGTACAGAACTGGTACACAGGTTGCTATGTATTAATGAATGAAAGGCTAGTACAGTAAAACACATTTCTTTTCAGTATGTTGTATCGTATGATATTCTGAATCTGAAAATACAGCGAAATATTCTATATCTATTTTTCTTTTCATATCAGAGATTCGCACTTGTACCATGTGAACGTACAATATATTTCTTTAGTGGTTACAGTATAATTCCATACTGGATGATGCAACAACTTCTGTTCCAATCCCCATGTTGACCAAGCCAAAAAGATGTTGACTGATAAAGTTATCTACAGGAATTCAACATAAAACAAGAGCTGTCACTGGAGACAGCACGCTCGACTATTTCGATGCTGGATAGTGAAACTGGGCACAGTTGAAGAAACTGGAGCTGTCACTTGAGTGTTAAATGACTCCAATGGTGGATGAAGATATTACACAATAGCTTGAGTCTGTGTCAAAAATATTAAGGAATAAGAGAGGTAAAGATATAAAGTGTATCAAAACACTATATAAGTATAATTCTAAGCAAAAAGGGAGCATAATTCATAAAATAGTGGTGCAAGTGTTATGAGATATAGTGAATGTGCATCAAAACTTTAACCTGAAATCCTAAGTAAAAGGGTGGATAGTTCATTAAATATTGGTACCAGAGTTATGGGCCTTGTGTCATATGATATGGGAGATGATGTGGAACAACTACTTTCAATTTGATTCAAATTCATTTAGGAATAACTGCGATAGAGTGAAAGTGTAAAAAAACTTTAACCTGAAATTCTAAGTCAAAAGGGGGGATAATTCATGAAATATTGGTGTGAGAGTTATGGCTCTTGTGCCATATGATGTGGGTGATGATGAGGAATAACTATTTTAAGTTTAAAGCAAATCCATCAAGAAATTACAGAGATAAGGAGAAAAAAGAGGAAGTGTAAAAAACTTTAACCAAGGTGACGTCGCGGAAAGCCGCCGACGCCGGGGTGAGTTGGATAGCTCTCCATATACTTCGTATAGTCGAGCTAAAAACGCTGGGCGCAATGTTTCTGTGTACATTTTATAAACGAATCTATCTATATTGTTTTCTTTTTACTGAGAAAAATTCATAGAATATAGAGACTATTTAACAGTGTCCTGTACAATACAGTTTATATCTTGACTCCTAGCCATCCAAAAACCACACTGGACGAGCAGATTTTTCCAACTGGTATTCGTCCAAATTTATCACTATTTTGTACATAAACAACATAATAATATGATTCTTATTCAAGTTAAAATGAACCATATGAAATAAAAGACTGGGCTAACATTCTTCACAAAGCAGGTCAGAATTGTTTGACCAAGTCCTGTCAGACAATAATACACAATCAATTAGATTAAGAATCTGAAATGCCTTTTTTCCTAGTTACTATTCATAGCTTAAATAAATACTACAAATACCATGATTCTTCAAAATGTATAAATACACTTTGTTTCAATTTCATCTGCACCAAATGATCGTTAAGGGTCTTATTGGTATTACCCTTTACCCTGCTGGTGTAAAGTGATTCTGCCACGGACATGCAGGCTGATCATGGTTCATGGTTATTATACACTCTTTGCTATTCAATCAGTAAATTTTCAGTGAACACCCCTTTAAATAATAAATGGTATTGCCAAAATTAAATGATGGACCATTCCATTTTAGAAATTTAGCAGGCCAAATGTTAGATTTTCCAAGATTTCTACGTGGCATTCAAATTTGTCAAACTACAATGATCGTAAAGATTATTGTCTTAGAAAACTTCACAGTTATCACAGATTTTCAATGAATAAACTTTTATGTATTAAGCTAAACTGTAAATGTATCATTGATTCATTCTGCAACTGTCAGGCTGTTTGAATCTGTTACCATAGTGATAATAATTTCAACATAGTGCTATCTATATCTGTCAATCCTGTATGGAGCACTACAAGCTTTAATTCTTTCCTTTCTGTCTTCAGTAAGATTTAATTTAAAGGTTATTTCTTCAAAAACATCACTCCTGGAAATCTGTAAATAAAAATTGGTCAGTGCTTTAATCCATCTTGTATAATTATGTACCAGTAAGTAATCTCATTTACCACAACTTATTTTGTTGCCTCATTTCTAATTGATATCTTGTCAATAATGGGGTTATGTATATCATTCAAAAGGTCTGAAGTTTTCATCATTTTTTCCATATGTATACTTTTTTTCTTGAAAATCAAAGAATTCACAGTACTGTTACATTGGTGATAGCAAGAACAAGAGCTGTCAGTGGACAGCGCGTTCGACTATTCTCAGTGCTTGATAGTATAAAATAAGCTATGAGTAAAACTATAACATTACAATAAGCATATTCTTAGTCGAAAAGGGGCCATAATTCAGTCAAAATGCTTGATAGAGTTGCCTCCTCCTTTTTACAGACTGGGGTCATGATGGTTAACAAGTATGCAAAATATCAAAGCAATATCTCAATGGACTTTGAAAATATTTGGGGTGGTACGCAAACTTTAACATTTATTCTAAGTCGAAAAGGGGCCATAATTCAGTCAAAATGCTTGCTAGAGTTGCCTCCTCCTTTTTACAGACTGGGGTCATGATGGCAAACAAGTATGCAAAATATCAAAGCAATATCTCAATGGACTTTGAAAATATTTGGGGTGGTACGCAAACTTTAACATTTGTGTGATGCTCATGCTAACGCCGACGCCGGGGCGAGTAGGATAGCTCCCCTATTCTTCGAATAGTCGAGCTAATAACTGAACACATTTTTAATAATGCTTCATTACATCTTAAACATAATTATCATTAACCCAAGTGAACTTATCATTAACCCAAGTGAACCTACCATTAACCCAAGTGAACTTATAATTAACCCAAGTGAACTTATCATTAACCCAAGTAAACTTATAATTAATCCAAGTGAACTTATCATTAATCCAAGTGAACTTATAATTAATCCAAGTAATCACTGCCAATTCCAACAGAAAAACATTTAAAAGCATTATGCTGTCAATTCTGACTCGCTTTCTAAAATTCAACTGAGATCTGTGAATAAACTTTGGTAAGATTTTTTCAGCCACTGATATATTTCCATAATAACATCATCATGTTGTCATTATCATTATGTTGACAATATAATCATATTGATAATATAATCATGTTGATAATATCATCATGTTAAATAATATCATCATGTTGCACCTCGATTCACAATTAGAAAACATAAAATCAGTTGTCAGATTAGGCTGCCTACAATAGTTGAAAGTAGTGTTTGATACATTTGTAAGTGAAAACATTTTACAAGAAAATCATAAATAAAATACCTCTTGAAAACCTATGTTCATAAACATTTTTATGCTGGGTTTGTTGCTGTATCCAATCTTGGCAGTGATATGTGTAAGTTTCAGCTCTTCAATACCTGAAACAGTTATGTTACAAATAATAACAGGTGTAACCATAATTCATTAAGTTTTTTTATTATAAATTAAGTAATTACAAAACAAAATTTGTTCATAAGAAAGTAAGTGGTGAAATATTTCATTTCAAATTAAAAAATATTTTAGAAACAAAGAAAATTAATGGTATACTAGTAGTCAATAATGTGTCTGCCTCATAAGTTCAAACCCAAATGGAATCCTTGATATACATTTCACTAAGAATCAAAACTTATTTTTCAACTAGAAGTAATTTCATTTGTAACTAAGTAAGCTTAAACTTTTCATCATATATAAAGTGTTACCTCAGACAAAAAAAAAAACAAACATCAATGTGATCATTAAACAAGAGCTGTCAGTTGACAGCGCGCTCGACTATTCTCAGTGCTTGATAGTATAATATAAGCTATGAGTAAAACTTTAACATTACAATAACCATATTCTTAGTCGAAAAGGGGCCATAATTCAGTCAAAATGCTTGATAGAGTTATCTCCTCCTTTTTACAGACTGGGGTCATGATGGTAAACAAGTATGCAAAATATAAAAGCAATATCTCAATGGGCTTTGAAAATATTTGGGGTGGTACGCAAACTTTAACATTACAATAAGCATGTTCTAAATGGAAAAGGGGCCATAATTCAGTCAAAATGCTTCATAGAGTTGCCTCCTCCTTTTTTCAGACTGGGGTCATGATGGTAAACAAGTATGCAAAATATCAAAGCAATATCTCAATGGACTTTGAAAATATTTGGGGTGGTATGCAAACTTTAACATTTGTGTGACACTCACGCTAACGCCGACGCCGGGGCGAGTAGGACAGCTCCCCTATTCTTCAAATAGTCGAGCTAAAAAAGAGCTTGACATTAATGTCTGAAAACAAATTTTAAGGTGCTAGCAAACAAACAAAGTCTTACCATATCTCATCATACAGTACACAGCCTCTTTTCCAAGTCCTTTCCGCCTAGCAGCTGGCTCTGTCAAATTATAAACCATTAACAACTTCAGTAACAGAGATGATAAGTTTCAATTATTTCACTTCTTCAATGCTTTAAACATGCTCTTATCATATACTGTGAAATCACAAATAGGGAATCGATCCAACCTATTTTCGTTCCAAAGTGACGAAAATCAGGATCGATGCCTCTACGGTAACATGCGATATACTGAATGAGATATATACTATCACATTAAAAAATGTGTCCTTCCGGCACGTGCAGAGAGCATCTGACTTCGGATTTTTTGGAAGGATATGCTTTTTCCTTGTTCCTTATAAGCGTCCACATAACTTGTCCAAACCGCAACGTTTTGCACTACTGAATTAAAAAATGTGTCCTCAGTGCTGTCATTAGACAGTTCTTTTCAAATCTTATGGGATGAGCTGAAGTCGGATCGATTCCCGACTGAGGCAGTGCCTTATTTTATATTATTCATGACAGATTATTTTCATGTATTTAATGGGTGCATCAATCCATAAAATAAAACCCCAATGAACAAATAAAATAGCTAATTTCATTTTTTCTTCAAAATTTAAAATCTACTTATTAAAATCCCCATGGAATAACTGTTTGGGCCAAAACCTTTTAATACCCACAATATTGTATGATTTCACAGTACTGTTGAGTGAAACTAGATCTTTCTATAACAAGAGGGTCATGATGACCCTTGATCGCTCACCTGAGTAATATGAGCTACATGTTTAAAAATCAAGCTGATGATTTTTAGAAATTTTTTGGAAGATTTTCCGATGTACAATCAAGTAACCCCTGGGGCCGGGCCAATTTTACCCCTGGGGTCATGATTTGAACAAAGTTTGTAGAAGTCTACTAGGCAATGTTACATATCAAAAAACAAAGATCTGGGCCTTGGTTTATTTTAAGCAAATTTTTGAAGATTTCCCTATGTACAATCAGTAACCCCTGGGGCTGGGTCAATTTGACCCTGGGGGTCATGATCTGAACAAATTTGTAGAAGTCTACTAGGCAATGCTGCATGTCAAATATCTAAGATCTAGGCCTCTGGTTTATTTTTAGAAAATTTTGAAGTTTTCCTACATAAAATCAAGCGACCCCTGGGGGCCCTTGTTTTGAACAAATTTGGTAGAGTCCACTAGGCAATGTTTGACTTTCAAATATCTAAGCTCTAGGTCTTCTGGTTTTTTGAGAAGAAGATTTTTAAGTTTTTCCTTTGGGTTTTGCCATGGCAACCAGAGTTATGCATGGAATTCAATTCTTCGAAAAAATTTTGTAGAGTTTACACCCAAGGAACATTCCTGTGAAGTTTGGATGAAATTGGCCCAAGCAGTTTATGAGGAGATGTCGTTTGAAGTAAAAGTTTACGGACGGACAACTGACCCGACGGTGAGTGATCAAAATTTAGCTCACCTGACCCTTTGGCTCTGGTGAGCTAATAAAAACTCTGCTATATGATAAGTACTAAAGTGCATTAGGCCACACCAAATTGAAAAGTTGTTCATCGGATTTTTTTCTGAAAACATTGGGCGTGCGAAAAAAAAATGAAATATTCTTTTGGTTTTTGAGAAAATCAGGACTGAGCAAAAGGGGCGAAGAAATATATTTGTCTTGATTTGGCTCTCGATTGACTCATAAAAACCTTAAAACAGAATGTAAAGCCATTTTACTTTAAAAAATAATTCACAGGGATTGAGAAAATTTGACCTGAAGACGCAAAAACAAAGCGAACTCGTGAAAAACAGGTTTTAAGTAACATTGGCATACAGTACAGTGTAATCAAAAATGTATGCTTTTGAAAATGCCGTTAGAAAATAGTAATATACAACAGTGCATAACCTTAAAACCATAATTTTGAAAATAGATATAGACTTGACTATTTACTGCTAGAAAATGTACATTTTTCGCTCGAATTTTTTGATAAAGTCAAATATCTCTGTTACTATAAAAGCTTTTGACTTGAAACTTAAAACGTTATTTACTATCAAAGTCTACACCAAGAAGAAACAATCCCCATAACCATAACTCTGATTAAATTTTTGACAGAGTTATGCCCATTTTTAACTTAGAATATTTTTTTTTTAAGTTTTATAATAGCGTCCAATAGGTCTGTTACTTCAAAGCTTTTGACTACTATCCCCTTTTACTGGCAAAGCTCAAATTCAGAGTCCAGCACTTAAATGATGTGTGCGTAATATATATTTATTGTGATGATTAAAGTCCCATATAGAAAAATCTGGGACTGGTATTTAAGCATTTGTACACTGTTACATCCGTAGAAAGTAGCGCACCAAATTTTTTTGGCTTGAATTTTTTTCAATGGGGCAAGCGATGCCAAAAACAAAAACAATTTTTTTTTGTGTTTCTGAAAATATGCGAGCAGCAAATCCAATGAACAACTTTTAATTTGGTGAGGCCTTTGGAATTTTTTTTTTCATTATTCAGCGGACAAAGTAGTATAAAAAAAACATTCTTTATCTCTGCATAACCCCAACAATGGTAAGTTTGAATAAACTTTTTATTTGAAAATGTTGTCAGCTGGTAAAAATTTACAATTCATGAATACATGAAGTTATTTTATTTCCTTCATCAGAGCCACATCAGGGCAGACAAAAAAGTGTCTGAAATCCTATCACCGGCAAACTTCATTGCTCATAAAGGGAAAGTCATTACTGGGAAATAGCAGTCAGAAGCCACCCTCATGGGAAAAACTTTACCCATTATCAACATATAATTTACTAAGCTTAGCAGTCTAAAATCCCGTCACAGAAAATACTTTTGCCCTGGTCAAGATGTATGAACTATACTAGCAGGGAGAATCCTGTCACAGGGAAAACTTACCCATCATCAAAATATAACTAAAATTGCTTTTGGGAAACAAGAGGACCATGATGGTCCTGAATCGCTCACCTATCCCCACATGACCCAGTGCTGAACTGAGTATGACGTCGTTATTTCTATTATTTGACATAGTGACCTAGTTTTTTTAGCACATTTACCTAGATATCATCAAGATAAAAATTCTGACCAATTTTCATGAAGATCCATTAAAAATATGCCTCTTTGGAGGGCACAAGGTTTTTCTATTATTTGACCTAAGACCTCGTTTTTGAAGGCACGTGACCCACTTTTAAACTTGACCTAGATATCATCAAGGTGAACATTCTCACCCAAATTTTTATGAAGACTCGTGAAAAATATGGCCTCTAAGAGGTCACAAATTTTTCTATTTTTCGACCTACTACCTAGTTTTGACCGCACATGACCCATACGAACTTCCCCCAGATATCATTTAAGTTGAACATTCTCACCAATTTTCATGAAGATCCATTGAGAAATATGGCCCTTTGAGAGGTCACAGGTTTTCTATTTTTAGACCTACTGACCTACTTTTGGGCCCCACGTGACCCAGTTCAAACTTGACCTAGATATCATCAAGGTGAACATTCGACCAATATTCATGAAGATCTCATGAAAAATATGGCCTCTAGAGAGGTCACAAGGTTTTCTATTTTTAGACCTACTGACCTAGTTTTTGGGCCGCAGTGACCCAGTTTGAACATGACCTAGATATCATCAAGGTGAACTTCTGACCAATATTCATGAAGATCCACTGAAAAATATGGCCTCTAGAGAGGTCACAAGGTTTTTCTATTTTTGACCCACTGACCTAGTTTTTGACCGCACGTGACCCAGTTCGAACTTGACCTAGATATCATCAAGGTGAACATTCTGATCAATTTTCATGAAGACTATTGAAAATATTGGCCTCTAGAGAGGTCACAAGGTTTTCTATTTTTAGACCTACTGAACCCAGTTTTTGACCCACATGACCCAGTTTCGAACTCGACCTAGATATCTCAAGGTGAACATTCTGACCAACATTCATGAAGATCTCATGAAAAATATGGCCCCTAGGAAGTCACAAGTTTTTCTATTTTAAACTACTGACCTATTTTAAATCCCATGTGACCCATTTCAAAATTGACCTAGATATCATCAAGTGAACATTCTGACCAATTTTCATGAAGAACCATTGAGAATATGCCTCTAAGTGCACAAGGTTTTTCTATTTTTAGACTAATGACCTAGTTTTGACCCCACGTTACCCAGTTTCGAACTTGACCTAGATATCATCAAGTTGAACTTCTCACCATATTCATGAAGATCTCATGAAAAATATGGCCTCTAGAGAGGTCACAAGGTTTTTCTATTTTTAGACCTACTGACCTAGTTTTGACCCCATGTGACCCAGTTCGAACTTGACCTAATATCATCAAGTGAACGTTCTGACCAATTTTCATGAAGATCTTATGAAAAAATAGGCCTCTAGAGAGGTCACAAGGTTTTTCTATTTTTTAGACCCATACCTAGTTTTTTTATGGCACGTGACCCATTTTTGAACTTGACCTAGATATTTATCAAGATGAACATTCTGACCAACTTTCATAAAGATTCCCACAAAAAATGTGACCTCTAGAGTGGTCACAAGCAAAAGTTTACGGACCCGGACGCACGGACGGACGCCACGGACACGGACGCTGCGTGATCACAAAAGCTCACCTTGTCACTAAGGGACAGGTGAGCTAAAAAGCACATGTCTCCCCCAATGCAAAGTCCTATCGGCAAGAAGTCAATAGGGGGCAGGAGCGAAAGTCAAAGAAGACACTGATGGGTTTGGGGCAATAGGGATCATCTACTTCGCATGTCCAGTCATCCCGCTAAATTTCAACAATTTGGCCTAGTGGTTCTCAAGTCACTGTTCAGGCCCTGGACCTTTACCTTGATGAAGTGACCTCAAAAAAATAGGGGCATCTACTCTGCATGTCCAATCATCCTATTAAGTTTCAACATTCTAGGTCAAGTGGTTCTCAAATTATTTCCCAGAAATGATTTTACATGACCAGGCCCGTGACTTGACCTTTAATAGACTCTTTTTCGATGTTTTTTGCTAATTTCTTTTGTTTCGGGTTTAATTAACTTTTTGATGGCAATATGACGAATCCAAATAAGCTAAATAATGAGTCACGTTAAATAAACGAAAAGTAGTATGCGAAAAATAAAAACAACTGAAGAACGTAAAAGAAATACAATTACATGTATATACATTACGCCTCCATATAAAAAGTACTGCTGGGTTTCTTTTTAGAAATATCTAGCAAGATTTCAATGTGTTGTCATTAAATGTTTTATTTGGGGCACTTAAAGCCTGAACTGAAAGTGTAACTATAAATATACAGCTGTCCTTATCCCTCGTGTTGTCTTCATTCTCAGTATTTTTAATTTCACCTCGTTCACTTCCTTTCATTCCCATGGGAAATGTTTCCCAGAGGAAACTTTTCTCACATGTTTCCCTAAGGAATGGCTTCCCCTGGGAAGATTTTGAAAACAATGAAAACGAAATTTATCACAAAAATTTCGATCATGGTGGGTATATGATACATTAATAACTGTGTCTTCACGGAGTTCAAAATACATTGTTCCTCGTTTGTTCCAATGGAAAATGTTCCCATTCCCATGTGGAGATGCCATTTCCGTAAGTCTATTTTTCTTTGCTTATACTGCTTAATAAATGAAATAAAACAAAAGAATAAAAGGCATGGAATTAAACAAGGTAACCAAGACCTCAAAATTTGTGTTATAATGAATACATGTACTTGCTTTTTTTCCATATACTGGCGCGCATATAGGAGAGGTCGTGTTTGTATACAAATCCGTTGTATATTCTATTTTTAGAACTGATAAGACAAAGATCGGGTGGTCAGACGCCGAGCGTCCATGTTTTTCTGTTAACAGTGATGTTTTTCTAACGGCTTAAACTTTCTTAAAACACAAATGATATCAATATTTTTTTTATCAATGGAAAGAATATAAAACAAGCAATTTATTGATAACTTTTAAATATTATTTTGATATAAAATGGATTAATTATGAACGCTTAACTTACAGTGTTTTTCTAAAAGTTTGGAGCATCGCTACGCCGCTATTAAAATCAAATGTCATTTAAAACGGTTACTCATTTTCAAAAAATATTTGAATAAGAAAATATGAAAATCGTAAGCATTTCAAAACTTTTTAAATTTTAAAAATCCATGTATGAACGAAAAAGTAATTTAAAATTGAAAATTCTGATCCATACACAAACAATGTAAAAACATTTTGTTTTGCCCACCGCCAGATAAACAGGTGTTGATGCGTGACGTCAGGGCGATCTCTCCTATATGGCCTAAATCCGGTGGTTGCTAAATACCCTAGTATTTTTGTTACCAGTAACAAATGTTCTGTGTCTTAGTAACAAAATGTCACATCAGAACCATGCAGACATATAGTTCATGTGAATAAAAATGTCCGCTTATCTATGTGTACCTTGTAACACTAGTAACAAAAGATAACAGCCTATATACTTCTAGTAACAAAAAGGGCACATGGGGTAACATCCACTACAGTTATAAAAGTAAAATATTCTTTCATCCACAGGTCCCTTAGTAACACTAGTAACAAAAGATAACAGCCTCTATACTTCTAGTAACAAAAAGGGCACAAGGGGTAACATCCACTACAGTTATAAAAGTAAAATATTCTTTCGTCTACAGGCCCCTTAGTATCACCAGTAACACAAGGTAACAGCCTATATACTTCTAGTAACAAAAAGGGCACAAGGGGTAACATCCACTAAAGTTATAAACTGTAAAATATACTGTCATTTACCTTAGTAACACTAGTAACACAAAGGTAACAGCCTATGGCTCAATTAAATACTAATAGGTTGTAATATTACATCAGATCTGAGGTTGAATGAACATGTAAGTAACCTCCAGATTTGAGCCATATCTATAACTGGCGAGGCGGAAATAAATTAGCGGCCATTTGACTTATTCTGTATCATTAGGATGTGTATGTAACAATATGTTTTATTTACACGTTTGACATTCTATACTATAGAAACCAGTAGGTCAATATCCTCATGAAAAATGGTCAATTTAATTGCTAAATGTTAATTCTGGATTCTTATTACAAACAAAACAAAACTTATCTTCCATTTTCGTTTCATAACCAGTGTCCTTTGATGTGTATATTGGGGTAACACAGTATTATTTTAACAAAAATTCAAAGTTCCTATTAAATGTTCTATGACATATGTTCATGTAGCAGCACTAGAATTGGTCATGTGGTTCTGGAATCCACAGAGGTATAGGGATTGCTTCATTGAAACAAAGACTTTGTGGAAACAAAGGTTTTAGATGAAAAGATGTCCAGGTAAAGTTAAAAGATAGAAAGGTTTTGTCAAAGCAATCGAGCAAACAATCATACGTAAAATGCGCTTGTAAAAGCACAATGACATTGTGGTATCAAAAGCTGGTAAACAATGCCAATGCTGAATGCACCTATGTTAATTTGAATCAGTTTATTTTTTAACCATTGTTGAACATGTGCCTAATAACTGTCTATAAACCATTGTACTTTATCTAGTTATCCTAAATGTCATGTCAAGGCATTTTTATAACACAGGATTCTTCTCGAAAAACATTTTACACCTAGATTGTTGGTTGCAGGAGAAGTGTTTGTGATAGATAGGAGTATACATCGTGTTTCGACTTATGTTGCACATTCTGACATACATTATCAATATTTACTGAATCATAAAGTGTGAAAAAGGCTCAGAAAGGCGAAAATAAAAGAAGGCATACTAAATGGTCATCATAAGCATTTATCAGATAATTTATATAATGGCGAAAATATGACTTTCCACCAATTTAATATGACATTATGATGTCGGACCCCCACTTGATATCTCACAGTCTCAAATGCACATTTATATCCATATTTACGTTTCTCCCACATTTTACTGGAACAACAGAGTCAAACCCGAATACGAGGGGAATATGTAGCATTGTGTTACACAGTAAAGGCAAATCTATTCAATCAGTTAGTACGAATGGTAAGTAATCTTTATAGTCCCTATTTAGCAGATAAAAAAATAGGAAGCTTCTTTCCGGTCGAGTTCCTGGTAATATGGATTTGACTATGACAACTACTATGCTTTAATCAAATGATTTATTTGTCATCCTTCAGTTAAACATACAACATCGTGACTTTGCATTTTCTTAACCCTAATGCGACGGAAGACAAGATCTAACAGACACACCCTTTGCTTTTCTTATCTTAAATGCACTTTTACACTGCTAAAAAGTAAATATGGAGTTCACGTTGTTACAATGGGACAACTTATGGTGTCTTACAGTTTATAGATCCTACAAACAACAATTGATACACCTGGTATCTTTCAGTTTACTGGAACAATGACCAAACCAGAATAGCTTGATTCATGTATTTTACGAAGATAGCGCCAGAAATTATCTAGTCAGTACTGACACAATTCATGTGAACTTCCTTTCCATGTGGTTGATAATGAAATGACAGAATTTCAGACATGGACAAATAGTTCCTAACTGTTTTATGGACTTTGGATGCAAGTTCTGGGGAAATGGACGAAAAAGGCGGACAAGCAGAAAACATAAGTCAATAGGTGAAATTGACCGGTCGGCAATTTCTGATAAGCTATGGTTAAATATCGACAGAGTGCGTGCGGACAAAAAATATTTGCTTTTTCAAGTATAAATTGACATTTGCTTTTCTCAAGTTAAAAATTGCATACAAATACAACTGCACAGAGGAAATATAAAACAATGATTTTGAAGTTGATACTTACATTCTGATTTAGTTTATATTCACGACACAGCAAATCAATGCGTTCCAACAGTTGGAAGGAAAAAAGTCAAGGTTAAATCGTCAATATTTCAGCTTCTATATAGGACCATCCAAAATATAATGCTCCTGTCATTTCAAATGAACAGAAATACATATTAGAGAGGGAGACCAAAGAAACATACTGAAAGTAAGAAACCGGGCCTTTTTTCGAAGACGACTCTAGATTGAGAGCAGATCCACAATATTATTTAGATATTATGAAAAAAAAGAGATGACAAGAGGTCAGAATGCACAAGTCTGAAATACGTTCAAAATGATAACCTGAATAAAGAAAGACTTTTAGATAATCATAAAAGCGTGGTTTCTTATTTAAAATATATATGATAAAGATCAGAATAAAGCAGCAATGTACATTCACACTATGCCAATGAAAGCTTTGCGTTAAGGGTCGTCAGTTCGGGTTTGACAATCCCACAAAAATAATAGATGGCATTCGTGAACATGATCGAAGTACATGTCGGAAATGCTGAAATTAAGGATAACATGGTGTAATAGCATATTCATATCTTGTAACTGGATGGTAATATATTAATGAAATTTGGTCACTTTAAAGATATTCAAAATAAAAACTTTTCACCGAGAGATTTTTCGAATTTTATCATATTGGGGGAGATAATCGGTATTGAAGTTTAACATGATGCCTATGGGAAATATATAATTTCTTTGATTATGAGAATCTGAGCTGGAGTTTCGAGAAAATTTGCGGTAGAAAGCTGCATATATGATTCTGATACAAATATTAAAAGAGAAATCTAAAATTCACCGTAGGGAAAAGGAGAAAATTATTTTTTCTAGTTTTCAGGGAAGATAACTCTTGAAAAAACAAAATTATCAGGGAGATAATCTTAAGGAAATTTTTTGAGAACTTCTGTCACTATATAACTTGTCAATATGCACCTTATTTCTATGTTTGACATTTTCAAAAGTTACATTATCAAGTTGTATGTACACTTTGGTGAAATTGAGGCCTATTACGGGTAGTCATCCTTAATCAGTGTTTAGACTATAAACCCTGTGACAAGGTTCCGTTCACCCACGGCGGTAAGAACTTGCTACTTGAACCATTGGTACCTTGCACTACTGGACAATGTCATGTTAACTCCACATCTGCCACTCTCTTAGGTGAAGATCCGCCGGGTAATGATAATAAGAAACAACTCGGGAGAAACACATTCCGAAAGGAGTTACATATGACCATGGTTTGTATTCTAACATTATGGTGTGTAGATCTAATGAATGTCCGGTAATGTCCACCATTAGTGGCATTATATTCACCAGACATGTATCATTATTGCGCCTACATTTTTGTATATTGCCTGTACACAGTGTGTGTGTTTTTTTTCTGAACTGACACGCTGTACTACCTTTTTATTTTGTATGTGCAGACATGTTCTTAGCAATTTTGGAAACCCTACAATTGTATATAATAGTAAACTGGTGAACACAACAACTTCATAACAAATTTTAGGCATTATCCAAGGAGTTTGCAGAATTATTCCGAAGGGGTGTTAGATCACACTATTAGACTATGTATGTCTTGATGTTACATAACACTTCGCAATGCTACGTGACGTGTCCCTTTGGTAAATTACAATTTCCCAAAATACTACATTCTATGAAGATGAAATCCCTCTGATCAGATAACAACTTGTGGGTCACTATGTAAAAGGTCAATATGCCAAATCACGGGCCTTTTACCTTCCGTATATTGATGAAAAATGATGCATGTATATTATTTGATAAATCTTTAAATTTTTTACTATAAGATAAGTTTTTGCTGTGTAGTTTAATTTAAGGCAAACCTTTCTATTTTCTATTCTGCCTTGACCTTTCTTCGCAACAGTTGTAAGTTTGTGTAAAACCGTTCTTGTGTTATAAGCAGTTAAAATAATAGTAGTGACTGCGAAATGTTACACCCACATGATCGGTTGAACAAGGTCTGGAAAACCAAAGAGCTAAATAGTAAAGTGTATTTTATACTTTTTGGGAAAACAAATCAACAGTACATCAAGCTGTGGTTTTACCAGCTAAAATCAATACGCCTGCAAAGAAGATATTAATCATCGATCAGTTCAATATCTGTATCTATGATGCAAATAATGCAATGACTGACATAACGAGATTGCCATAATACATGCTTAGACTGTCTTTTTAAACATGCATATAAATCTAATTCAGTGAATTTGTAATACCCGCTGAACAGGTTTAGGCATTCTCTGTCTAAAAATGGATTTTAAATGTTAGTTTGGTTCAATACCTTATTCCTTAATGAAGTTAAATCTAACTGAAACCGTTTACCTATTTCTAACAAAAGTACCCGAGTTCTAACAAAAGTTATTGCCCAAAACCATTTTTCCTCTTTTATAGAACAATAATCTTGACCTTGATGACAAAAACCAAACAAGAGCACCACCTGCGGGTGCCGTCGCTCATCTGCAAGTGCTTGGACCATATGTAAGGAAAGGGTTATAGTTCAGATTTTCTTAGTACAAAAAGGGCCACATTTCTGACAAAATGCAGAAAAGGGCCATCATTCTGACAAAAAGCAGGTTAGAGTTAGTGTTCTTGGCCTAACTAGTCCCCTAATGATGATAAATAAAGTGCAAAGTTTCAAAGTTGTAGCTCAGTTTATAGTTAAGCAAAACTTTTAACCAAGAAACTCAAATTTTCTAAGTACAAAAAGGCCATAATTCTAACAAACTGCAAATCAGAGTTATGGTTCTTGGCATACATAGCCCCTAAATAATGATAAACAAGTATGCAAAGTTACAAAGCTGTAGCTCTTACAGTTTACAGGAAAGGCGGACCTAAACAAAAGTTTTAACCAATGCCGACGATCAAGTGATGACAAACCCTCATACATTTTAAAAATGCAAAACAACCGTGGTCTCTGTGCAAGCTACCAATGAACAAAGTTTGGACTATATGTCTCATTTCTAACTGTACTTACTAAGAGTAAAACCATTTACTCTACATTAGTATGGCCACCTTGACCCAAGTGATCCAAAATGCAGCTTGAATATTGGTCTCCATGCAAGCTACCTGAAGACCAAGTTTGATATAGTATAACCACAGTTTGATATGGGCATAATAAGTATCTGTCAGTACAGAACTGGTACACAGGTTGCTATGTATTAATGAATGAAAGGCTAGTACAGTAAAACACATTTCTTTTCAGTATGTTGTATCGTATGATATTCTGAATCTGAAAATACAGCGAAATATTCATATCTATTTTTCTTTTCATATCAAGATTCGCACTGTACCATGTGAACGATACAATATATTTCTTTAGTGGTACAGTATAATTCCATACTGGATGATGCAACAACTTCTGTTCCAATCCCCATGTTGACCAAGCCAAAAGATGTTGACTGATAAAGTTATCTACAGGAATTCAACATAAAACAAGAGCTGTCACTGGAGACAGCACGCTCGACTATTTCGATGCTGGATAGTGAAACTGGGCACAGTTGAAGAAACTGGAGCTGTCACTTGAGTGTTAAATGACTCCAATGGTGGATGAAGATATTACACAATAGCTTGAGTCTGTGTCAAAAATATTAAGGAATAAGAGAGGTAAAGATATAAATGTATCAAAACACTATAAAGTATAATTCTAAGCAAAAAGGGAGCATAATTCATAAATATGTGGTTTGCAAAGTGTTATGAATATAGTGAATGTGCATCAAAACTTTAACCTGAAATCCTAAGTAAAAGGGTGGATAGTTCATTAAATATTGGTACAGAGTTATTGGGCCTTGTGTCATATGATATGGGAGATGATGTGGACAATACTTTCAATTGATTCAATTCATTTAGGAATAACTGCGATAGAGTGAAAGTGTTAAAAAACTTTAACCTGAAATTCTAGTCAAAAGGGGGGATAATTCATGAAATATTGGTGTGAGAGTTATGGGCTCTTGTGCCATATGATGTGGTGATGATGAGAATAACTATTTTAAGTTTAAAGCAAATCCATCAAGAAATTACAGAGATAAGGAGAAAAAGAGGAAGTGTAAAAAAAATTTAACCAAGGTGACGTCGCGGAAAGCCGCCGACGCCGGGGTGAGTTGGATAGCTCTCCATATACTTCGTATAGTCGAGCTAAAAACGCTGGGCGCAATGTTTCTGTGTACATTTTATAAACGAATCTATCTATATTGTTTTCTTTTTACTGAGAAAAATTCATAGAATATAAAGACTATTTAACAGTGTCCTGTACAATACAGTTTATATCTTGACTCCTAGCCATCCAAAAACCACACTGGACGAGCAGATTTTTCCAACTGGTATTCGTCCAAATATATCACTATTTTGTACATAAACAACATAATAATATGATTCTTATTCAAGTTAAAATGAACCATATGAAATAAAATACTGTGCTAACATTCTTCACAAAGCAGGTCAGAATTGTTTGACCAAGTCATGTCAGACAATAATACACAATCAATTAGATTAAGAATCTGAAATGCCTTTTTTCCTAGTTACTATTCATAGCTTAAATAAATACTACAAATATCATGATTCTTCAAAATGTATAAATACACTTTGTTTTAATTTCAATTGCACCAAATGATCGTTAAGGGTCTTATTGGTATTAACCTTTACCCTGTTGGTGTAAAGTGATTCTGCCACGGACATGCAGGCTGATCATGGTTCATGGACATTATACACTCTTTGCTATTCAATCAGTAAATTTTCAGTGAACACCCCTTTAAATAATAAATGGTATTGCCAAAATTAAATGATGGACCATTCCATTTTAGAAATTTAGCAGGCCAAATGTTAGATTTTCCAAGATTTCTACGTGGCATTCAAATTTGTCAAACTACAATGATCGTAAAGATTATTGTCTTAGAAAACTTCACAGTTATTACAGATTTTCAATGATAAGCTAAACTGTAAATGTATCATTCATATCTGCAACTGTCAGGCTGTTTGAATCTGTTACCATAGCGATAATAATTTCAACATAGTGCTATCTATATCTGTCAATCTTGTATGGAGCACTGCAAGCTTTAATTCTTTCCTTTCTGTCTTCAGTAAGATTTAGTTCAAAGGTCATTTCTTCAAAAACATCACTCCTGGAAATCTGTAAATAAAAATTGGTAAGTGCTTTAATCCATCTTGTATATTTATTTACCAGTTAGTAATCTCATTTACCACAACATATTTCCATGCCTCATTTCTAACTGATATTTTGTCAAAAATGAGGTTATGCATATCATTCGAAAGGTCTGAAGTTTTTATCATTTTTTCCATATGTATACTTTTTTCTTGAAAATCAAAAGAATTCACGGTACTGTTACATCGGTCAGAGCAAGAAAAACTGAACACATTTTTAATAATGCTTCATTACATCTTCAACACAATTATCATTAACCCAAGTGAACTTATAATTAACCCAAGTGAACTTATAATTAACCCAAATGAACTTATCATTAATCCAAGTGAACTTATCATTAATCCAAGTAACCACTGCCAATTCCAACAGAAAAACATTCAAAAGCATTATGCTGTCAATTCTGATTCCTTTCTAAAATTCAACTGAGATCTGTAAATAAACTTTGGTAAGGTTTTTTCAGCCACTGATATATTCCATAATAATATCATCATGTTGTCATTATCATTATGTTGACAATATAATCATATTGATAATATAATCATGTTGATAATATCATCATGTTGCACCTCGATTCACAATTAGAAAACATAAAATCAGGTGTCAGATTAGGCTGCCAACAATTGTTGAAAGTAGTGTTGATAAGTGAAAACATTTTACAAGAAAATCATAAATAAAATACCTCTTGAAAACCTTTATCCAATCTTGGCAGTGATATGTGTAAGTTTCAGCTCTTCAATACCTGAAACAGTTATGTTACAAATAATAACAGGTGTAACCATAATTCATTAAGTTTTTTATTATAGATTAAGTAATTACAAAACAAAATTTGTTCATAAGAAAGTAAGTGGTGAAATATTTCATTTCAAATTTAAAAATATTTTAGAAACAAAGAAAATTAATGGTATACTAGTAGTCAATTATGTGTCTGCCTCATAAGTTTAAACCCAAATGGAATCCTTGATATACATTTCACTAAGAATCAAAACTTTTTTTTCAACTAGAAGTAATTTCATTTGTAACTAAGTAAGCTTAAATTTCATCATATATAAAGTGTTACCTCAGACAAAAAAAAAACACAAACATCAATGTGATCATTAAACAAGAGCTGTCAGTTGACAGCGTGTTCGACTATTCTCAGTGCTTGATAATATAATATAAGCTATGAGTAAAACTTTAACATTACAATAAGCATATTCTAAGTCGAAAAGGGGCCATAATTCAGTCAAAATGCTTGATAGAGTTGCCTCCTCCTTTTTACAGACTGGGGTCATGATGGTAAACAAGTATTCAAAATATGAAAGCAATATCTCAATGGACTTTGAAAATATTTGGGGTGGTACGCAAACTTTAACATTTGTGTGACGCTCACGCTCACGCCGACGCCGGGGCGAGTAGGATAGCTCCCCTATTCTTCGAATAGTCAAGCTAAAAAATGTCTGAAAACAAATTTTAAGGTGCTAGCAAACAAACAAAATCTTACCATATCTCATCATACAGTACACAGCCTCTTTTCCAAACAGTACAGAGAGCTATAGATCAGCTCATTGAAATGGATTACACACTATACTGGAGCGACAGTCATCTGTTATACATGTTTGAATAATCAGTTACATTTCATTGTATTACTTGCCATAGGTCTGTCTTTCTGCTTTGAAACAAAACTGACTGTTTGATACACTTGTTTCATGACAGTGTTTTTGAGTGATTTTTCTATGTTTGAAAACAACTCAGATAAAAGTTGTACGTCATTTTGAAGATCTCTTAGAAAGGATTTTATTTTTATGGACATTTTTTGTGTTTTATGTTCACTCGGTGAACAAGAGTTTAAAAAAAAGTACTTTTATCATATGATTTTAATAATTTTTTCCCCTGTTTTACCATTGCAACATCATAACAACAATTACTTGAAGTTGAAAGAGGTAAAATAGTTTTATGAAAATAACATTTGATAAGAAGAAGTGTGTACCAGTACTTACATGTACATACATGTGAGAAATGTTGTAAATTAAGTCTTAATTGAAGCATATTTTAAGTTCTAATTATTTATATGTCATATTCCGTGTTCACATGTAGTTTCATACCAGCGAAATTATATTTGATAGTCTGGATATTTAAAACAGGAGTATTATTAGGATATAATCCATAATCCTAAATAACATGAAATGAAAAAAAAACAATATTTCCAACTGTTTAAAACATTTAACAATGTTATATAGCTATGTTGCTAATCATTTTATAAATATCTGTCATGGAATACAGACAATTCATAATTTTGTGTGACCCAATATGGCTGAGTTACACACAAGAAAATTCCAGAATTTGAACAAATTGAGAAAATGTGGGAACTTGCAATACTCATCATTATTAGAGCAGTATGAACGATTGAAATTAAGTTTACAAAACAAATGTTATAGAGTACTTATGTTGGAATTTTAACTTAAGAGTATCTAATTTGTTAAAAATGCTCAATCACTTGTAATATAATAGACCTTTCTAACGTAAACGTAATTACGAAACGGAATACTGAATCCGTAAAATGTTATGCTAATTTGTGGTCTAGGGGAGACAATTTCATCCAATAGTAATGTAATAGTATCTCCCTTAGACCATTATTTGCAAATAACATTTACGGATTCAGTAATCCGTTTCCGATTTACGTTTACGTTAGAAAGGTCTACTATGAGCACATTAGCTAATCATTGTATATATTTATGCTTGCTAAATATACCTCTGATGTCTTTCACGGAGCTTGAATGAAAGATTGAACTGCAATGTTCTGAGTGTATCCTGGTCTAACATAATATACAATAAATATACTTGATAGTTATTGGAGAATGGGAAAATACAGAATACTGTGTCCCAGATTTCAGCTGTATACAAATCATCACAAAGTGTAGTGTTTGTTCAATAGATAAAGTGCCATTTGCTCAACACGTTGCTCGTTTGATTCCAGCTCGGATCACAACTTTGCAATCTCAGTGTTTTATGGGGAAGCAGACTTGATAAAAATGCTTTCACAACAAAATAAGGATATAGTTAACTGAAATGTATTTGGTTTACACAGTATTTTATTCACCATAATTTCAGTTGTTACAATATTACATATATTAACATAGAGGATTGAGTAGGAAGCTATTAGCTTTTTTAGAAACTGATTTTTGTGATTTACATTATTTACAGTAATAAATGTTTGCTTCATTAGCCTCCACTGCATGACATTTTAATTTTGTACATTCTTGCTGAATTGTAGAACCAAGAAACATTGAAAATCAAAAGAAATTTCACTCCTCTGTGTTTTACTAGGGTTTAAAGTGATAAAAGTGAGTTTAGAGAACAATCTCAGAACGATGCATTGTTATTGGTCAGTACCAATTTTAAAATCTGAATCAGCTAATCAGAAGCTTGGTTTCTAAGCTCAGTTTCTAATGTCAGTTATATATCCTTGAACCTAGCATTTGCTTTAGGAAGTATTCTGAGCTTGGTCCTGAAATCGACTGATGGTAACCTAGCATGCAGAAACTAGTCTTGATTTAAACTTTTTCGATACTATGATAGGGAGTTTGTTGTTTTGGTCGGTAGTTTACAACAAACAGATTGTAATTAATTTTGTATTTTGCTGAAATATTTATATTTTAAAAACACTGCAATAATTTTATATAATTAGCAGTATTTAATTTATTGTCACACTTAACATGTTATAATAAGTGCAAATCTGTGTGTAATCACGACTGACCCCCCATATATAGAAGACTCCTTCAGAAGTTTCTGTTTTGGAGGACTGATAATGATTTTATTTGGAGAAGTTGAGGATCAGACTTGTGATATGTGGGTTCATAATCCAGTCTCGTATCTAGATCTTATATAGGTCAGCTGTAACTATATCTGTCATAAAAGCAGCTCAATCAAAATATTATCTGCTCTTTTACCACAGTTATATTACTGCTTGTTTCATTGTGATGGATACTGTTATATACTGTGATATATGTAATATGTTTATATGTGTGCTATATGACCTGCAGTTATTAATTGTAATGTTCTGTTGATATTTTTTCTGTCAGTATTCCATTTATTTATGAAATCCATATCCCCATTTTCATTTCTTTATGAAATCATATACTATGCTTTAGTATTCTATTATGAACAAAACTGCAAAAGAAACGTTCAGTTTTCCTTTGGAAATTGAACGATTTAAGGTCTTTAGGAAGTAATGAATTAGACTTTGAATAAAACCATTTTCAGTCAGAACCAGTATGTGTTGTGTTTTCCATCTTCCCGTATGATTTGAATCTAACTTGTAATCTTACACCCCAACCTTAGACAATACATTAATAGACATGTGGACTTTCTGTCCCCTGTTTGTTAGGGAACCATCCAAGGAACATCCAGGGCAAGTTTCATCAACTTCACCAACAGATTCCAGAAAAGATGCCATCTAAAGAAACGGATGGCAAGTGATCGCAGTAGCTCATCCAGAGCACATTTTAGCTCTCCTGAGCCAAAGGCTCAGAATGAGCTACTATCGCTCACCGGCTGGCGTCAGGCGTCCGATCCATCTACACTGTCCTATAAACAACATCTCCTCCTAAACAACCAGTTCAATTTTGATGAAACTTCACAGGAATGATCCTTGGATGGCCCCCTTTCAAAATTGTTCAAAGAATTGAATTCCTCACAGAACTCTGGTTGCCATGGCTACCGGAAGGAAATACTTTAAAAATCTTCTTGTCCAAAACTGCAAGTCGTAGAGCCTCGATATTTTGCTTGTAACATCATCTAATGGTCCTCTATGACGATTGTTTAAAATATGCCCCTGGGTTGAAAAGAGGCCCCGCCATGGGGGTCCCAAATTTTACATAGACATATAGGAAAAAACTCCAAAAATTGCTGTGTAGCATTGCCTTCTGGTCCTCTACCAAGATTTATGAAGAATGGCACAAACTTGATTACAAAAAAAAACTGTAATGGTGCATGTTTTTGACAAATCACGATAATTCTAACAATCCTTTGTGCCGCATATAAAATACTTGAAAGCCAAATGTCTGAAGTCTTTGAATCTTTTAAAGGTAATTTCAAATACTGATTGGGGAGCCGATTGCAAGGTTTTATTAAGATTTTTTAGGGCTTTAATTAGATCTAAGCTAGATTACGGTTGTATTGTTTATGGTTCAGCAAGAAAATCTTATTTACAAATGTTAGATACCATCCATAATCAAGGTCTTTGTATTGCTCTTGGTGATTCCGAACATCGCCAGTTGATAGCTTATATGCTGAAGCAAACGAACCCTCTCTTTACACACGCCGAGAAAAACTTATTGCAATATGCTTTAAGAATGGCTGCCAACAAATCCAATCCTGCTCATAAAATTATTTTTAAACCAAAGTATTCCGATTCATATGAGAAAAAACTAAAACAAATCAAACCGTTTAGATTTCGCATAAAATCTTCTATGAATGAAACTGACTTTGAATTCGATGGTATTAAAGAAAATTCAATTCCAGATACACCACCATGGACACTTCATGCCCCTACGGTTCTTTTCGATTTGAAAACTGCCTTTAGAAAGCCTGAAACAAACCCTGAAATATTCAAGTCCATTTTTGCAATTTACACAGTCGGTTCAAAAGATGAACAAAGGTTGGCTGTGCTGCTGTCAGCCTCCTTCATCAGTCAAAATTATGTTTGCCAAATAATGCAACAATATTTTCAGCCAAAGCCAAAGCTATTGATTTAGCTCTAAATTTTATATAAAAAAATGTCGAAGAAAAATTTATTGTCTTTTCTGACTCGCTTTCTGTTTTACAGTCAATTCATAACCGACATATGGAAAATCCATTCATTCAAAATATTCTTCTCGGGGTTCTTTAAAAAAAGTTTATCGTATTTTGTTGGATTCCCAGTCATATTGGTATTCATGGAAATGAGGATGCTGATATTGCAGAAAAGTATGGAATCCTGTTAGTGCCATGTGAAGTGTCGTCTGTCGCCCCTCAAAGGCGACACACGACATAGCGACAATGTGATACGATGCGCGACAATGTGATACGACACACGACAATGCAATACGACGTGAAGTTAATGAAAAACACGAACATTTTCCGTACGGAAAAGTACGGAAGGACAGCTTTTATCCCAAATTACGTAAGATGGACGAACAGATGTTGTCTTTTTTGTCACAAACATTCAGATTTTGTCATTTTCTTTCAAAACAAGTTTTTATTTGCAGTTATTTACCCAAAATAAATATTTTATAAGCACTTTTTCCTTATTTTACTGCTAATATTTTAAGCCAAAAATGGCAAAGTTCAGCAAACGTTCCCGACGGCATGCCTGTCGGGAAAGAACATTGTTTTTAATATTCGATTAGGCAATACTACTTATTAAAAGAAATTTCAGTTTGACACCTTACTTTTTACGCTTTTAACAATAAAATGAAATTGATGAATTGTTCGAAAAAATGCGACTAAGATTAGTTGGTATTTATTTAAGTGAACACCGGTATTTGTTCAAGTGAACTCCGGTCGACACAACAATGCGATACGACATTGCGACAATGTCATTTGAGAATGTTGTTTGTCGTATCGCATTGTCGCGCGTCGTATCACATTGTTGCGATGTCGTATCGCATTGTCATGTGTTGTATCGCAATGTGGCACATCGTGCTAGTGGCGCATAGGCGACACACGACAATGCGACACAACATCGCGACAATATATCGTTTGAGAATGTCGTGGGTCGTATTGCATTGTCGCGCGTCATATCACATTGTCGCGCATCGCTAAAATGCAGGACACGACTTGCGACAATGCGATACGACATCGTGAAAATGCGATACGACGTGCGACAATGCGATACGAGGGACGACAATGCGACTCAACATCGCAACATATCGTGCCAAAATTGCCAACTGGACGCATGACATTGTGAAGCGATATTTTGAGGAATGTCATATCGCATTGTCGCATTGCATTGTCGCGAGGGGCGACGAACAACATTTCACATGGCACTAACAGGATTCCGTAGCAAAGAAATCCCTTTCATTATCACAATCTAATTTAAAATTACCACATACCGATTTTAGGCCTAATATAAACAAATACATTTTATCTGAATGGCAATCGTCATGGAACAATGCTTCATTCAATAAACTTCATGATATCAAACCTACTCTAGGCATGCCATGAATATACTACCACTTTAGATTCCCTACAGTTTTATTAACTCAGCGCCGGGTTATAGTGATGAGTACAGCCAGTCTACCTAACCCTCTGACCCGTGACATTCCGTGCAAAGCATTGTTGTAAATACATGTACACTACTGGCTAGCGCACAAATTAAACCCACTAGAGCTAATGCGGCTTAATATATCCTCGATCCTCGGGCGGGGCGTATGTTTTCCGTGACTATTTGATAAACGACATTGTGTCTGAAATCATTAGTCCTCCACCTCTGATTCATGTGGGGAAGTTGGCAGTTACTTGCGGAGAACAGGTTTGTACCGGTACGGAATCCAGGAACACACCTGTTAGGTTAAAGGTCCAATACTAAGGAAAGTGAACATTTTAATTTCTTTTAAAAAGCACAAAAACTATTTCATTTTATTGGAAAATGAAAGTTGGTACGTAGAAATTCGAAATAAATCGCAGTATATGTACAATTATTTTTCTATGAAGTATGAAGAAAGTTAAAAAGACCTGGGGGGTCATTCTGTCGATTCATTGAAATTTCAACATAATACACATAGATTTCTTTGAGTTCCAAAGACCTTCTGTAAATTTTGACCTGCCAATCTTCATTATTTAGTGTCTTGCAGAAGTCTATGCACTGGCTATGAAAAAAATTGCCAACTCACTTTCCCTTAGTAATGGACCTTTAACTGCCCGCCGTTACATGACTGAAATACTGTGAAAAACGGCGTTAAGCCCAAAACAAACAAACAAACAAATATTATTAAGTTATGCCTAGAAAATAGTAAAACGGCACCCCATACATCTTTGAACGGCACCCCATACATCTTTGAAAGCGTTATTTGAAAACGTTTCAGACGGAAATATTTTATCGTTTTTAAAGCAGATAGGAATTTATCAAAAAATCTAACATTCCATATTTGTATTTACATCTTTTGCAATATTATTATGTTTGCAGCTGATTTTAACACATACGTATATACATTTTACATAACTGCTTTTAGATATGCTTTACATTTTTACGTGGATGATTTTAGATATACTTTACATTATGCAGTGTGCTTTACATTTTTTCATGGATGTTTTTAGGTACGTTTTACCTTCTCGGCGATATATGACCATTTTGTGTCGATTCGCCGTAAAACCCAACTCACTCACTCACTCTAATCTTACACGATCAGATCTGAACTTTACCAGTGAGTATTACTGTCTCTCTTTCACTGTCATCTGAACTTCAATGTCACATTCAGTGAGTTTTCACTATCACCTTTGAACATTACTTAAATGTTACTTGAGTGAATCTAAATGGTTATCTTTCACTGTCATATTTGAATGAATTTTGCTTTGCTGTCTGTCTGTCTGAATTTTCCAGACGATTTAGGTCAGTGTTACTCCGTGAAAGACTCGGTAGCAACGTTCAAAGTCGGTGTTACTGTGTCGACAGCTCAGTAGCATTCTTCCGAGTCAGTATTAATGAATGGTAAACTCTGTGATAACGTGAAAAATTTTTCTGATGGCATGTCTCAGTTCTTTAAAGTCCAGCAGGTTCCATCTGAGAAGTGTGTCCTGCTACCTAGTTGATAATCAAAGACTCCCTGTGAGGCAGGTCCAAGTTGACTGCTTGGCTAAGACCCAAGTGAAATAATGCAACGATATTACCTAGTAAGCGAAAAAAAACAAACAGCTAATAGAGGAGACAGAGCAGAAGAGTGCTCTAATACAACACTAGAGCTATCACTGGAGTTAGCAATACCCCCCCCCCCCCCCCCCCCACATCCCCCCAAAAAAACTTCTTTTCTTCCAAATATCTCAGCTTGAGGGCTTTAGATTTTGAACAAGAAGGTTTTTAAATTTTTTGCCCTTTAAATGTAAAAATACTGAACCCCATGGCGGGGCCAATTTTGAACCCAGGGGTATGATTTGAATAAACCTGGCAAATGACATGTAGACAATGCTACCTATCAATAAGCCCTGTGCCCTGCAGATTTAGAGAAGATTTCTTTTTTTTAATTACACAAGGCTATGTAAAGCAGAGCCAATTTTGATTCCATGGCATTTGTATAAATTTGGTAGAATACCACTAGACAATACAACATATCAAATATCAACGCTGTGGGCCTTGTAGTTTTGGAGATTTTTAAAGTTTTTCATTTTGGTTGCCATGGCAACCAGAATTCTGCATGGAACAGAATATCTTTAACAATTTTTGTAGAGTATAATCCAAGAAATATCTAAACACTTCGTACTCATTTTTTAATCAAAATAATAACAAGATTTATGGAACTTATGTCGTGGAACTGGTAGTATCATGGGGTAGGCATATGTGAAATTTCATTCCCTTGTGAGGAGCAATACACGAGATAGGAGCTTGCTAAGTTTTTCACAGTCCACACACAACGCTGGTACCAGATGTGTAGCATTAGCTCATGCAAAAATTGTCTCAGTGAGCTAAAAACAAATAATTTTTTGCTTAACTTGCCTAAATCAGCAGTATCTTTGTCCTTTAGTTCTAGTGGTATGAAGTGCAGATTCTTTGAATGGGATGTTTTGTTTTATCTTGGCTATGACCTGCTCTCCGACAGACCTGGCTGTTACCAAAAATATTGTAAAATTACAATTTTTTCATGAAGGATTTATCATCACTGTTTAACCAAGTGTTTTACATATTTTAATTGATACAGTACGTTACATTGTAATATTTACTGCTTGTGGCATCGTGAACACTATTTGCTGCGCACCGTTCAGTGAGGAGTGCTCACAACACCATGAACATGTTTCTCTGAGCATTGTTCAGAGAGATGTGCTCGTGGGATCGTGAACGCTGTTTACTAAGCATTGTTCAGTGAGGAGTGCTCACAACACCATGAACATGTTTCTCTAAGCGTTGTTCAGAGAGGAGTGCTCGTGGCATCGTGAACGCTGTTCACTAAGCATTGTTCAGTGAGGAGTGCTCACAACACCATTAACATGACTCTCTGAGCGTTGTTCAGAGAGGAGTGCTCGTGGCATCGTGAACGCTGTTCACTAAGCATTGTTCAGTGAGGAGTGCTCACAACACCGTAAACATGATTCTCTAAGCGTTGTTCAGAGAGGAGTGCTCGTGGCATCGTGAACGCTGTTCACTAAGCATTGTTCAGTGAGGAGTGCTCACAACACCGTGAACATGTTTCTTTGAGCATTGTTCAGAGAGATGTGCTCGTGGCATTGTGAACGCTGTTCAGAGAGGAGTGCTCGTGGCATCGTGAACGCTGTTCACTAAGCATTGTTCAGTGAGGAGTGCTTACAACACCGTAAACATGATTCTCTGAGCGTTGCTCAGAGAGGAGTGCTCGTGGCATCGTGAACGCTGTTCACTAAGCATTGTTCAGTGAGGAGTGCTCACAACACCGTGAACATGTTTCTCTGAGCATTGTTCAGAGAGATGTGCTCGTGGCATCGTGAACGCTGTTCACTAAGCATTGTTCAGTGAGGAGTGCTCACAACACCATGAACATGATCTCTAAGCGTTGTTCAGAGAGGAGTGCTCGTGGCATCGTGAACGCTGTTCACTAAGCATTGTTCACTGAGGAGTGCTTACAACACCGTGAACACTATTCACTGAACATCGTTTACTGGGATGGCGTCACGGTATCGTGCAGAGAGGAGTGCACACAGCTGCATGAACACTATTCACTGAACATTGTTCACTGGGACGGCGTTACTGTATCTTGCAGAGAGAAGTGCTCACAGCTGCAAGAATACTATTCACTGAACATTGTTCACTGGGATGGCGTCACTGCATCATGAACACTATCCACTGAAAATTGTTCACCGAGAATCCACATAATAATACAGATAAAGATAAGTTTTACTGTACATAAGAACATGTTATAGAAACAGACTTTACACATTTTTTTTTATGAATAATCGGAACGATTTTGTATCTACAACGGTTAGGACGATTTAAAATTGTCAGTGAAGGTCATCTGTTTTCGAAACTAAGACAGAGTCACAGTACGAAGAGTGTTTCCATTCTTCCACCCTTTTGTACAATACGAACTTATTCATTTGAAACGGCACTGGAATCCAACAGCAATGTCTTCAGTATTGTCATCGTTATCATCTGCTTCACCATCCTTGCATTCCTTCATAAGTTTTTCTCTTGCTTTTTTCTCCACCCCATCCGTGCATGAATTAGAGCTGCAAAACATCGGGTAATCATACAAACCATAATCGTATGCAAACCCGGTAGGAGCAAATATTTGAAATTGTTTGTTACCAACCTGATTCTTATCATTATTATCTGGTGGACTTTCATTTACGAGACTGTTTGATACAAAATTTACAGAACAATATCCATAAGTGTGATACGCCACCATCGGAATAATTGAAATGTTTACATAATCTGTGGCAAAATCTGTATAATCTGTACTGTTATATGCTGTTGGCACTTTACCGCTGCATTTATATTCTAAACACAAAAATAATTTGCCGCTTTTAATTGCTACTTTATGGTCACGAATGCCAAATATTTTGTCTTTTGAAGCTGCAATTGTACCACCAGAACTGCTAACCCTTACAGTAAAGCTTTCATTATCGTATTGAGAAGACACATATTGCTCTATTCCGACCTTGATCATGCACATTTGGAAAAGGGATTGATCCTCGGTGTACCAGGCCTTTTGACGATTTGAAAGTGTTGTTTCATTCACTGAAATTTCATCTTTTGCATATTTTAGACTTGTGAACTCCGATAATTTGTCATCTTTTATTTCGTAATATCGCAAGTAATAGTCTGGGTCTGCTAGACATTTAGATTCATCTTCGTAAAACGGTCCCGATTCTGTTCTGATCATTTCTATTTTCAATGTTTTGCTTTCGTCACTTGCAGCAATAGTGTAGTTAAGTCCGCTTTGAACGACAGGGGTAGCTGCATACAGAGCTTCTTTTCCAAACCGACCGTTGTAGAAAACTGTAATGTATGCAGACTTATCTTTGATATCTTCCCTGCAAGCTGTCGGCACGCATTGGTCCTCTGTGTTTGAAATATAATTTTTATCGGTGAGAAAGACTGAACCATTAATCATGTGGATTTCAATGTCAATATTACCAACATTTTGAATTTCCTCTGTACATTGATCATTCTTATACAATTTTAACTTAAAGTAGCAAGCGGTTGTCTTCTCGGGCACCCGATCGATATTTTTCCATACTTTACCACTTATTGTAGACCAATCGATTTCGCCAATCCACCCACCTGTATTTCTCCTTTTACGTTTATTATCAGTTGCTGTAGCATCTAAAACCCATAAACCAGTTTCGCCACTGAGTGTCCATAACTGAAAGTTTTCAGAAGTCTCATTGTCCTCTACCTCATAGGGAACATACACATCGATTGGGTCTTTGATTACTATATCATTACCGGTGCTATCTTCAAAGAACATATTAAAAACTCCCAGCGAATCAAGAGCTTCTGGTTCACCCATTGTTCCAATAAACTGGAAGATACCAGGAGTGGCATCTGCAAAGCTTGCGTCTGCGGGATCAATAAATGTAAGAAAGGCACACACAGTTCCATTATAAATTGTCCCATTTGGGAGGTAGTAGGAATTAGCAGGTATTGAAAGTTCTAATCTGGGGACACTATTGTCACCTACCAGGGTCCCAGCCTTTACTGTATTTTGCACCGTTGAATCAATTTCAACCGGAACATTAGCTTTTAACAATTTCATATTTACCCTCAATGTTCCGGCAAGATTGCTTTTAATATTGATAATTTTGATAGCATCGAGGTAACGGCTACGCGTATCTTTGACGTTAATTACTACTGTTTCGGTGGTCTTCGAAAAGCGAACATTGTATATCCCTTTATAATTAGTAGAAGTCATTAAATCGCCATTTATCCAAACCTCAGCCCCTGCTATTGGTATCATGTCACCTTTTCCTTTAACGTTGCCAGTAAGGGAAATAATGTTAGAAGTACACGCTCTACAACCACATGCTGTTACATCGAGAACTTCTAATTGATAGCCGCTACAGCTAACAGTTTTAAACTGAGAATTTATTGGGGTACAGCATGCTTCCGTTGTATCCCTACAGGAGCGGTTGTTTAAAATGCCATTTTTTCGGCACCCCTTCTCAATACATGCACGAACTTTGTACGTAGATGTATTTGTTAAAGGTTGAACACAGTCTGCTGGTAGTGGTATAATCTTCTCTTTCAGCGCATCGGAACAAAACTCATTTGAACTTTCTGCAAATAGACAATTCAAAGAAATTGTATGTAGTGTCGAGTGAAAACATTAAAATGACTTGTATGTAATGTAAGTATATACTGAATAGGAAGAATGAACCTTAAACCATTTAGGACAGCACTAATCATAAAGGAAAATATGGCACCTGAGAGCATATAGAAATAAACACGTTTATAATATAACATGAGTGAACCAGTTACATACAATCCTTCTTACTGACAAATTATTACAAGAATAATAACATCGATTATGAATAACGAATGTGTTTATGCTTATCTGCTAAACAGCCAAAATTTCTGAAATGATTTATATTCTTGTTCAAAACGTTGCATAGTTATTAGTGTAATAAAATGGCGATCCTGTTTGTCCGAGTTATTTTGCGCTAATTGACATATCTTGCAGGCGGAAAGGTGCGTTGCAGGTTCAATGCAACTTGTTTTCGTGTACCTTTTATAACGTATGATCTTTTTCGTGTACTAAAAGTACATATGTTCGTACAGTAGGTTTGTGTAGATTTACATGATATTTTTGCGTAAGATGTTTGTATTTGAGCATTTAGAGGAAGCGCATACAGCGTGGTCTAAAACCACAAAAGGCGTAAAAATCATTTACCTTTAACTTTAATAAAAGCTACCGGTGACATTATTGCAGAATAAGACAAACTGTTGGCCCTGCATTGATACTGTCCACTGTCTTGTACAGATACGTTTAGCAATGTTAAACTTGTACCGTTAGGCAGGAAAGTTTCATCCAGCAAAATTCCATCCTTAAACCTAAACATATAGAAACAATAGATGTCTTATATATATGTAGTTTATGGTAATTATAGCTGCACTGCAAATACTGTAAGATTAAGTAATTTGCATTGGTTTTTATTTCAAGTTAAACACCACTCTTCCACGAAGAAAGGATTATGAACTAATCAAACAGGAATATGAGTAAATCACATTAGAACACGGAAATATGCTTCAATAAGTGTAAGTATGTCCTTTCACAGACGAGGAATCTAATATTGTACAAGCACGATGTTCTGCAATTGTTCTAAGATTTTGTATAGGGGCCTAGAAGTCAAGATGTGTTTGAAATTCGCATATATTACTGAAGGTTTTTCGGTATGTTTTTTTTTTTTTAATTTTTTTAAACATTACCATTCGTAATAGCTGATGGGTGGGTTTGCCTTCGCTGCGCAACACATCGTTACATTTTCTCCTTGCAATCGATACTTCGACTCCGGTGTTTCAGCAAAATGTGGGAGAACTGTAAAAACCAAATAAATACACATATGTATGGCACTTTATCTCGTATTTCGAAATTGTTTTCTGTAGCTGTATTAGGTAGCGTTTCAATTTTTGTGAATGAAGACAGATTGAAGTATCCTTCTAATATAGGAATGAGTTTAGGTATTTGGAAAAAAATCTTTATATTATTTTGTATCCTATTATCGCACAGTATATTATGAATTTTCATAAACAAAATATATATCATTTTATTTTATCTTTATTAATAGGATTCATAAGAAATACAAAATATCTTTGCCAAATCATAATCATATATCTGACAGTAACTTTAGACATATATACACCATCCTTTTTAAGACATTCTTAGCATGTGATGGCATTTAATATAATATGATCAATATTAAACTGTATCATACCCAACTTGTCAAGTTGAATCTCTACGTACGTTCCCATCTCCTCTATTTCCTTATTCACAAACCCTTCTCTTGTAACCAACAGTCTAGTTGTTGTACAAGTGTTGTTCAAGGTAAAGAAACCTGTAGAATTGCTAATCGTCAGCGACCTTTGCCGTGCATCTGAATCATATATAACTGCTCCACCTATGGGATTTCTCGTTTTAGCTGATACAACTCTTCCGCTTGTAACAACTGATTCACAGATACATGCATCACATGCTTCGTTCAACGTGCCAGTGGTACACTGTCTTGAACAATCTAAGTTTCCAAAACATTTGAACATTATACAGACAAATAAACAGTATACCGATATTTTAATCAACAACGATACACCTGTGTTGGTTGATATGGCTTTATATTTTAGAACTGACGCGACCTAACTGCCTTGATCGCATATCACCATAAGCTCGGTATTCTTTCTATTGTTCTTAAAATATCTCCTTATTACGGTGGTATGTTTAGGACATGCAATTATTTTTTTAGGATTCAATTATCTTGAGCGATCAACATCTTATCTCGTGCGCACGACATCTTATCTTGAGCGATCAACATCTTATCTCGAGCGATCAACATATCATTTTGAGCGATCAATATCTTATCTTGAGCGATCAAGATAATATCTTGAGCGATCAACATCTTATTTCGTGCGCACGACATCTTATCTTGAGCGATCAACATCTTATCTCGTGCGCACGACATCTTATCTTGAGCGATCAACATCTTATCTCGAGCGATCAACATATTACCTTGAGCGATCAACATCTTATCTCGAACGATCAACAATTTATCTTGAGCGATCAACATTTTATTTCGTGCGCACGACATCTTATCTTGAGCGATCAGCATCTTATCTCGAGCGATCAACATATTATCTTGAGCGCTCAACATCTTATCTTGAGCGATCAACATCTTATCTCGTGCGCACGACATCTTATCTTGAGCGATCAACATATTATCTTGAGCGATCAACATCTTATTTCGTGCGCACGACATCTTATCTTGAGCGATCAACATCTTATCTCGAGCGATCAACATATTATCTTGAGCGATCAACATATTATCTCGAGCGATCAACATCTTATCTCGAGCGATCAACATATTATCTTGAGCGATCAACATATTATCTTGAGCGATCAAAATCTTATCTCGTGCGCACGACATCTTATCTTGAGCGATCAGCATCTTATCTTGAGCGATCAACATATTATCTTGAGCGATCAACATCTTATCTCGAGCGTTCAGCATATTATCTTGAGCGATCAACATATTATCTCGAGCGATCAACATCTTATCTCGAGCGATCAACATATTATCTTGAGCGATCAACATATTATCTCGAGCAATCAACATCTTTTCTCGGTCATCTTATCAATATCTATTAAGGACGTTTGTGTGAATTCAGATCATTAGTAAAATCATACGGCTGCCAACGTTTTTGTTTTTATTTAGATTATACTTATAACCGTTTCACATGTTTGCAGGGTTAGAAATTTTAATACGGAAACTGATAAAAAGGCAGCAAAAAATCAGTAATGATGCAAATAAATGAATTTAAGTCCTTGACAAAAAAAAATAGTATGTAGGCTTCACTATGGAAGCCCTGGAGGGACAATTGATTTCAGTACTTCCCACTTCTGACTTCTAACTTTTGCACTTCTCACTTCCAACTTCTTGACTTCCTAATTCCTACTTCTATCTTCCACACTTCTGACTTCTAATTTTCGCACCTCTGACTTCCAACTTCCCGGCTTTCGACTTCTGATTTCCAACTTCCACACTTCTTACTTCCGACTTCTTGACTTCTTACTTCCTTCTTCTAACTTTCACACTTTTGACTTCTAACTTCCGCACTTCTGACTTCCAACTTCCTGACTTCATACTTCCGACTTCCAACTTCCACACTTCTTACTTCCGACTTCCAAAAAGGGAAAGTTGGCAGTCAGAAGTGCGGAAGTTGGAAGTCGGAAGTCAGGAAGTTAGAAGTCAGAAGTGTGAAAGTTAGAAGTCAGAAGTGCGATAGTTAGAAGAGGGAAGTAAGAAGTCAAGAAGTCTGAAGTAAGAAGTGTGGAAGTTGGAAATCATAAGTCGAAAGGCAGGAAGTTAGAAGTCAGAAATGCGGAAGTTTGAAGTCAGAAGTGCGGAAGTTAGAAGAGGGAAGTAGGAGGTCAAAAAGTCAAAAGTAAGAAGTGTGGAAGTTGGAAATCTGAAGTCGAAAGTCAGGAAGTTGGAAGTTAGAAGTGCGGGAGTTAGAAGTCAGAAGTGCGGAAGTTAGAAGAAGGAAGTAAGAAGTCAAGAAGTCGGAAGTAAGAAGTGTGGAAGTTTGAAATCAGAAGTCGAAAGTCAGGAAGTTGGAAGTCAGAAGTGTGGAAGTTAGAAGTCAGAAGTGCGGAAGTTAGAAGTAGAAAGTAGGAAGTCAAGAAGTTGGAAGTGAGAAGTGCAAAAGAACAGGTGGGAAGTACGGAAATCAATTGTCCCTCCAGGGCTTCCATGCTTCGCCCATATGTTAAACGATTTTCCTTGTTTTCCCTTAATTCATACATGCAACTTTTCTGCGCGAATTTATCAGTCGAACTGAAATTTGTTGCTTCTCTAACATGCAGTATGCATCATTGGTTATGTTCATTTGATTTTGAAGATAGGATGACCAATTATATGCATTGCTCTCCCAATTGATGTGATAAACTTGTACATACTTGAAGTTTAAATAACAGCGGAATAGGCGGGACCCTAATTAACAAATTGTCCGTACGTTTTACTGATGACCTAAATGCACACACAAAGGACCTTAATATATATAAATAAGATGTCGTGCGCTCGAGATAAGATGTTGATCGCACAAGATAATATGTTGATCGCTCGAGATAAGATGTTGATCGCTCAAGATAATATGTTGATCGCTCAGGATAAGATGCTGATCGCTCGAAATAAGATGTTGATCGCTCAAGATAATATGTTGATCGCTCGAGATAAGATGTTGATCGCTCAAGATAAGACGTCGTGCGCACGAAATAAGATGTTGATCGCTCGAGATAATATGTTGATCGCTCAAGATAATATGTTGATCGCTCGAGATAAGATGTTGATCGCTCAAGATAATATGTTGATCGCTCGAGATAAGATGTTGATCGCTCAAGATAATATGTTGATCGCTCAAGATAATATGTTGATCGCTCGAGATAAGATGTTGATCGCTCAAGATAAGATGTTGATCGCTCAAGATGATATGTTGATCGCTCGATGTAAGATGTCGTGCGCACGAGATAAGATGTTGATCGCTCAAGATAAGTTGTTGATAGCTCGAGATAAGATGTTGATCGCTCGAGATAATATGTTGAGCGCACGAGATAAGATGTTGATCGCTCAAGATAAGTTGTTGATAGCTCGAGATAAGATGTTGATCGCTCGAGATAATATGTTGATCGCTCGAGATAAGATGTTGATCGCTCAAGATAAGATGTTGTGCGCACGAGATAATATGTTGATCGCTCGAGATAAGATGTCGTGCGCACGAGATAAGATGTTGATAGCTCAAGATAAGATGTCGTGCGCACGAGATAATTTAATCTTTAAAAAAATAACATATGTGCTAAACATACCACCGTACCTTATGACCTAGTTGCTGGGGATATATATAAATACAGTTTAGGAGAGGTTATTCGAATCAGGGCCATGACAAGAGGCTCAATTAGAACAAGGCAAATGAGAAAGGTCATATGTTCGTGGTTCTTTGGAGAATTTGACGACGCCGATAGGGGTAAGTATGAGAGAGAATGTTCCCCGCAGAGTGCTGGGTCTCCCCAAGAAAATTTTGAATATGTCATCAAACAACCCAGGCATTGCTTTGATTTCGAATAAAAGTACTGTTAGAATTGTTTTTTTAAAAATTGACTCGGGCAGTTGAGGAAAACAAATGACCGAGGCTATTGCCTCGATTGCTTCCAGTCGCAACGTCCACTGCAAGTCTTTGTCCATGTAAATAAAACAACTTGTGAATGTTTTAACATGCACATCACAGCATTGCATCCTTTGTTTTTTATCAAACGGTTCCAGTAAGCAGTAAATGTATCTTTTTAAAGTTATGGTGATGTTAAAGTAATGTTTGCAATATCAACAAATGTTGGAAACTGACGTTTCAAACATTTGGCAATCTAGAAAAGCATGATTTTGCTCTGTTAACAACGACATCACACCCTATTACCTGATGTCCACCACGCCGAGGGATGCGACTGCTACAGAGGTAGGAAATCAATAACGATGAGTAGTGGTGTTAGTCTTTTGAGCTGTATTTTGTCACGGCAGAGGCAGAGGGGAATTTGGTGTAAAAACGTTTATTTTGGCTGTTTGTTTCGCTTTTAAGTCTTGGGAGGTCATGGAATCATTTGCAGTATGCATTGTTTATATACTTATGTTTAATAATTAGCGATTTTCAATGGCGAACACAACTGTAACACAGTGTTAATCAGTCTAGAATGTATTTCTATCTATCTCCGACATTGTATACTATCTGCTACATGTATAGGTTGGATCTGCTGCTGTAAATGTTCATTTTGTAAATTCATTTTTATTTCAATTTCTTTTATGATGAAATATACAGAAATAATGATATCTTAAGTCATGATACTTGCGTTCTTGCAGGATTCAGTGTTGAAGTTACAGTTAATATTAGATATTAAATCGTTTTGCATTTATTATATACAGCTTTCATTTAAATACACATCAGATCTTATAGTTAAACACAGTTCGTCGAGTAGTATATTTAAGCATATATATTTGAAATGCATGAGAATTGTTTAAAAAAAGCTAAGACATTGATTTGCAGCTTACGCTAGAGTGATTGATCATTTAAGTACATGGAACTGGAATAAGATGAAAACAATTGGAAGTCTGGATATAGGACAGAAAATATATACCGCCGTGATTTCAAATGAAGGTGAAATATTCATTTCTAGTGACCAGCGTGTGGGCATGTATCGAATTTATAGGGCAAAATATCAAAATTTAATACATCTTTAAAGTTTACAAGAGAGATCGATCAGAATGAAATCTTCATTTCAGATAGTAACTCGGTAATAACAGATGGTTCAGTTATTTCCATTGCATTTTGATCTCTCTTGACGTGACAATTAACTAAATGGTCAATCACTCCAGTGTTAACTTCAAAATCATTGTTACAGTAATAACACGTGTACGCCTTCATCTTTGGTTCTGAAAATGAATGCAAAATAAATTGTTTAGAACATTTCTGTAAACGATTAATGAATAACAGCTTTATTTAAAACCGATCTCTTGACTTATGCCACTGACAACAAATATATTTAAATTTTCTAGCCTAACGGATCTTTTATGTAGAACTATGTTACTATCAGTAGCCTCTTAGTATGAAAGCTTGATAATGCAAAACAATTTAATATTAACCTATATTCAACACTGAAACCAGCAAGAACGCAAGTACCAGGACTTAGGATTTCATTGCTGGCAGCAAATGTCTGTATATTATGATAAAAAAAGAAACAAAAGTGATTTTACAAAACGAAGACTTTCAGTGGTAAAACAACTCTATACATGTACAGTATCAGATTGTATGCAATGTATATACAATCTAGACTGATTGCAAAACGATTTATCATTTAATATAAACCGTAAATTCAACACTGAATCCAGCAAGAACGCAATTACCGATACCATCAGGATTTACGATATCATTATTTCTGTATATTCCATTATAAAAGAAATTGAAACAAAATTGAGTTTACAAAACGAAGACTTATAGTAGCAAAACAAGGTCGGAGATAGATAGAAGTTCAATCTAGACTGATTAACACCGTGTTACAGCGGTGTCCGCCATTGAAAATCGCCCATTATTAAACATAAGTATAAACAATGCATACTGCAAATAATTCCATGACCTCCAAGGTCTCAAAAGCAAAACAAACAGCCAAAATAGACATTTTACACAAAGTTTCCCTCTGTCGTAAATGATATCCTATATTTTGACTCCTCGGCGGGATGGGCATCATTTAAAAATGCCCTCTGCGGTAAACTTTATCATACGTGACTGTACCCGGGTCCCTTTGGAGGGTCATAACGTCGGTGTAGACGTACGGACAGACTTGAAACTTGCCAGGATTATCCCCAGGATTATTGGTCGTTTGACGTGTGAGGTAAACCCGATTAAAATATTTTGTAAACACTTTGAATTGGGCCGTTGAATATGATTTTCGCATCAATTTTAATAATAGTCCAATTTAAACAGCTGAATACTTCTTTATTTCGCAAAGTTGGCGATCAGGATTAATCATATAATATGTTAAGGCATTTACACATATGCCTGCACCAGAATATCTTCACGGAAAGTCGAAATGAAAAAATACAGCGCAAAAAACTAACACCACTATTCACCGTTATTGATTTCCTACCTCTGTGGCAGTCGCATCCCTCGGAGTGGTGGACATCAGGTAATAGGGTGTGGACATTGTTTCTACTAAATTTACCTCTTGTCTAAATGAATTTGGAAACGAGCTTTGTATCAAACATCTTTTTCTCATTTTCATATTATTTTTATGCCCCCGAAGGGAGGCATATAGTTTTTGAACCGTCTGTCAGTCTGCCGGTCTGTCCGCAATTTTCGTGTCCGGTCCATATCTTTGTCATCCATGGATGGATTTTCAAATAACTTGGCATAAATGTGTACCATAGTATGACGACGTGTCGCGCGCAAGACCTAGGTCCGTAGCTCAAAGATCAAGGTCACACTTAGACGTTAAAGGTCATATTTCATGATAGTGCATTGATGGGCGTGTCCGGTCCATATCTTTGTCATTCATGCATGGATTTTAAAATTATTGGACATGAATGTGTACCACAGTAAGACGACGTGTCGCGCGCAAGACCCAGGTCCGTAGCTCAAAAGTCAAGGTCACACTTAGACGTTAAAGGTCATATTTCATGATAATGCAATGATGGGCGTGTCCGGTCCATATCTTTGTCATTCATGCATGGATTTTAAAATAACTACGCATGAATGTGTGGCACAGTAAGATAACGTGTCGCGCGCAAAACCCAGGTCCGTAGGTCAAAGGTCCTAAACTCTAACATCGGCCATAACTATTCATTCAAAGTGCCATCGGGGCCATGTGTCATCCTATGGAGACAACTCTTGTTTTTAATAAAATTAAATTATTCTTCATATGAAAGCATCGTACATTGGCAAAAATAAAAGGTGATTGTCATGTGCCATAATGATAAAATTGTAAAAGTATGTATGAAATTATTATATTATATATCACAGTGTATGTAATTGTGTGAAAAAATCATTTATAAAAACCTTTACCTGGGCATCGGAATACGTTACAGTTTTGATTTTGGGACTGTCTTCCAACACAATCGAAGTCTTGAGCGTTTTCTTTCTTACACGATCGGGAACGTACTTGTTTACCGCCACCACACGTTACGTCACAACTTCCCCATGAGGACCACGTCGTCCATGCCCCGTGTACTTGCAAATTGAATATATATTTAAAATAAAAATTTGTTATTTAACATATTAACAGGCAATAAATGGTCTGAAATGATATGGTTATTTTTCTTATTTTTAACAATTTGACCTTTTTGCCATGTAAACCGTTAGGGATATAGAGGAATAATTTGTATAAAGACAGAAATGATCGTAGATAGCCAAATAGAATGATAAAACAACAATTAAAGTGTATCGTGGTATCGTTCGTGTAAGTCTCAGATATCTAAAAACATTGAGTTTTGACGAATATTTTAATTTAAAACTAGATCTGACTAGCACACTTAAAGGTTGAAGTCTTGGCTAGTTAGTTTAATGGTTAAGGGGCAGGCACTTAGTACGGAAAAGGTTACTTTATTTGTATATTATATAAAACTATAAATAAATTTTAAACGAAAAGGAGTTGTGTATCAACAAACGCTATATACTTTCGATATTGTTATTCTATTTTACAAAAACAGTTCCGTCTTTAAAACTTTAATTCTTACATTACCTGGACATCTGTTCATTTTACAAACTCTTGTTTCTGTATAGTCACCAAAACAAGTCTGTGTCTCACTGGAGCAATCCCTGTACCTTTTGTGGATCCCAGACCCGCACGTCACTGTGCATGCCGTCCACTCTCCCCATTGCGCAAGACCTAAAGCTGTGTCTATAAATGATGTAACTTCATTTGTATATATAATACTTATTTGTCTACTTATTATCTTTTAAGGTCAAGGTATTTTTTAGATTTGAAATAATCATAGTAATGTACAACCAAGAATGACTCAGTCAAGATGTATAAGTTTTCGGTGTTAATTTTCGCCTTTTCTGCGTTTGTTAAGGGCTTGAATCTGATTTGGATTAGTATTCAAGACATACATAATTTTTTTTCCAATTCTAGACAATCTAATTATAAATAATAGTTAAACTATGGCTCTTAAATCGTTTCACCAAACATAATTTAATCATCTTATCTATATATTGAATTTTAGTTTTAAAAGCAGCGACTTTATAATTTAACACTTTGATAGGTGACTTTACGATCAAGTAGTTTGATAACTGACGCTATTTTAAATATCAGTTTTGATGCCAATGCTTCGATGTCAGGTTGAAAATCAGAATTATAACAAATTAATATAAAAACTTCGTTATATTTACGACTGCTTTATCTATGATATCTGAAATTCTAAAAATGAAAGAGGTGGTTTAAATTTGACAATGTTTAGATAATTACTCCTACAGGTACAATTACTTGTGATGTTATCATACCGAAACCGACAATCGGGCTTTTGTTGTTGTTGTTGTTTTTTTTTCAATCCAGGAAGAGTTTAAAATCTAAGCGATATCTCCCTGCATGGTACACTGTTTTATGAAACAGACACGCACTTCTGTCTGGACAATTGTACGTTGTTCCGTTTGGGTAACCGCGTCTTTTATTTCTGAACGCGAAATCATGAAACTGCGACGATGAAAACGCAAGATAATTTTGCGTTTTAACCATCCTGAAAGTCGAAAACACGATGATGAAAGTCGAAACTACGATGATGAGAATCGAAACTACGATGATGAGAGTCGAAATCATGATGGGGAAAGTCAAAACTACGATGATGAAAATCGATGACAATAGACGTTAAAATCTTTTAACACCTATCGGCTATTCAACAGGTAAGAACACTTGTCGCCTGTATTTATGATAAACAATTATCACGGTATGATACCTTTAATTACGTCTTACTCACGCAAAAGCTGTGAGTAAATCAATTATTCTCTAATCTCAATTACCTTCAACAAGACAAAAAGAAACAATAAAAGTAGGAATAAGGTATATAATTGGCAGCATATAAGTGTACAATTGTTCGCGAAGTAAATTCATATTTCAACAATCGATTTAATGTTCTTCGTAGGTTCCAAGTGATCTAGCATCCGGGTAAATTTGAACTGAAACAAGACTAAAAGTAACTTTAAGCATGTTGTTAAGATAAATGTTTCAAGTTTGCGTAAAACACAGGCGTGAATAATTAATAATCTATTATTTATCTGGTGTTTAAGATTTTATTAGAAAAGACATCACCAGAACCAAACAGATACAACCAAAATTGTAGCTTTACAACTAACAATCGGGGTGGTTTACTTAGAAAAAACAAACACACATTATAAAAATTCAAAACTTTACATAATCTGCGTAGAATAGTAAACATAAACCAAAAACGACATTTATTTTATAATGAAATTAACTAATATTCTAGACAAGTGATTTTCATGACAGTTTGTTTCGTTGAAGCAAGCTATAACTAAAATACAAGCACAACATACATCATGGGAGGGAGGGCGGGTACAGACTGTTTGCTGCCAATCATAAACCTCGAGTGGTGAGAACAATATCAGTTCACACTTATATACGCCGAAATATTTCACGAATTTCACGTGACAAAGAGCGCCCAATTATACTAGCATAAACTTCAGACCAAACTAGTACTGGGATAAACTAGCAAGAAAAGTAATTTCGAAACGCGAATAATTTTATTTTTTGCTACATCTGTTGTTTGTTTACCAGTAATCGGACATGCGCCTACTTTCGAGACAAAATTATTGTAAGGGCATGACATGCGCTTATTATCCCATACGGAATAACGATAAGGCCGTATGCGCTTACTTTTGATATGCGCTTATATTCGAATATGCGCTTATTTACCAGATTCTACAGTATCACGATGGCGAAGTTTCGTTTTTTTTCATCATCGCAGTTTCAACTTTCATCATCGCGGTTTTAAACAACCAAATAAAATGCGATTGTCCAAATGGAATACCGTACAATTGAATGTTATGCGTCCAAAGGGAATGTCGAATGAAGTACATCCTTATTGTTAACAAAACGAAGCTGTAACTACATAAGCAATGTCGTATATATTAATTAAATACATAATAATTTCTATTGTAAAAAGCATTTGCCTTCCGTAGTGGTTCTTTGTGTGGTTGTAGTAGTTGTTGATTGTGTTGTCATTGCAGCTTTCGTTGTCATTGTTGTTGCAGCGGAACTTTGTATGTTTGTCGTCTTTGTTTTTGTTTTTGTTGTTGGTTCTGTTGTCGACCTAGCTTCCGTTGTCATTGTTGTTGCAGCGGGATAGTGTGTGTTTGTCGTCTCTGCTTTTGTTTTAGTTGTTGGTTCTGTTGTCGAACTGGCTTTTGTTGTCATTGTTGTTGCAGAGGAATATTGTGTGTTTGTCGTCTCTGCTTTTGTTTTAGTTGTTGGTTCTGTTGTCGACCTGGCTTTTGTTGTCATTGTTGTTGCAGAGGAAGGCGGTGTTTTTGCTGTAGTTTCTGTTGTAATGTATGGTTTTGTTACCATTGTTGATGATGCAGATTCTGTTGCTGCCGAGGGCGAATTTTGTATGTCAGTTGACTGTGATATTGACGAAGGCATTCTATCGGTCACCGATAATTTACCTACAATCGAATCAGATAATGTCAATATTCATCTTTTAAAAATTTATATTTGGCCAAGAATTCGACAGCAACGTGTACTTGTATGTGCTTGAATGTTTAAAAAGCCTAACAACCTAAACGATCTGTAGGTAACATGTTCGCAAACAACCTAAATGATATATACGCAGACTACCTAAACAAAATATTCGCTAACAACCGAAATGATATATGAACGCAGATAACCTAAATAATATATTCGCTAACAACCTAAATAACATGTATGCAAACAACCTAAATAACATGTATGCAAACAACCTAAATAACATATACGCAAACAACCTAAATGATATGTAGGAAGACAATTTGAGTAAAATGTTTTGACCCCACATGACCCAGATTCGAACTTGACCTAGAGGTCATCAAGACAAACATTCTGACCAATTCTCATTAGTTTCAAACTTAAGCTGTGGACTCTAGAGTGTAAACAAGATTTTCTTTTGATCTGGCCTACTGACCTAGTTTTTGATCCCACATGTCCCAGTTTCGAACTTGACCTAGAGATCATCATGACAAACATTCTGACCAAGTTTCATAAAACTGGATCACAAATGTGGCCTCTAAAATGTTAACAAGGCAAATGTTGACGGACGACGCACGACGCACACCGCATGACGGACGACAACGGACGCCGGACAATGACTGCTTACAATAGCTCACCTTGAGCACTTCGTGCTTGCACTTTTCCACCTGATACCGAGACTGTAATTTAAGTGATTTCGAGAAAAGTTTTTAAACTTTTCACGAAGAGTTATTTTTTGCGAAAACCCTTTTTATTCTACGGCCTTAAACCAATTTTAAAAAAACCTCAAAATATTCATAAACGTCTAAAATGTACAAACGAGCAATATTTTTTTTTTATAAAGCAAGACTTTTTTGACAAAAACAAAATGATTTCGCTTTCCTGTCATTTTGGTGGGGGTCGGTTTAACGTACATTTGACCAAATATCTGTGAAAAGGCAATATCCATACGTTCTGTAATTGCCGGGTCTCTTTCCACTTATTGGGTCTCTTTTTTGCCATTTATTGGGTATATATATATACTATTCAAAGATCTAAAAAAAAAAATAGGATTTTCCAAAAAAAAAAAAAAAAGCATCGATGACATCTAGATCTTTTTTATGGCGAAAATGCGTTTTCATGGGAAAACTCGATTACGTTACATTAGATTATGACAAATGTGAAGTAAATAAAAAAAAATTATTTGACAACTATAAAACTATTTCTTGTAAACAAGTTTTTGAAATAAAGTATAACCAACATTTTCTCACGGTACGGCTGTCAACTATTTATGAACCAGGAAGAAACGGACGCGAATTGCGTTGTATGTAAACATTACTGGTTTTGCTTTATAGGGAAGATATAATTGCCATTGGTTGAGGTGCAAAGTGATTACAAAATTCCACTTTAAAAACGCTCATATATGGAACGACTGGACGAATTACGACGTTACTTCAAGTTATTTAGGCTGAAACATTTTCAGGGGTGGTATAGTACTTCATCAATAGGCGCGATGCGTCTTTTTTCTGTCAAAACACCTCGCTTGCGATTATTTCATTGGTAACGAATAGATTTGGAAATGACATATAAAGTACCCGCATGTGTGTCTAGTTTATCATTGACGTTTGCATTTTTCAAGAAAGCCATCCGTTTAAGAGAACATTCGTGCACAATGCACTTCATGGAAATACTTCCCCATCCATCACACCGTATTATATCGCATAAAAAGAGTATTCATGCATCTTGACAAATCAAAGCCTTGACGGGTTTTCTGCTATGGAAAACAGCGGTCAGTGATACCTTGAATAGTAATCGGAATCTAAACTTTCCAAGAAATCAGTAAACTAAAATTTCGCCTTTCCGGTTCACCAGCTGAATTGATGCACTTCCCGGCTCACCAGTTTCCAGCAGGACTAAAATCGGGAAGGCTCATATAAATGTGACCACGCTTACCTAACGTTCTATTAATTCTAGTAACAAATTGTAACAATGCTTGCAGGTCCGTAAACTTCATTTAAGCATTTTAAAATATTATTGAAAGAACAAGGCACATCTTGAACATTTAGTGTATACTATAAACGTGCATATGTATGATATATGTTCTCTACATTTCCTTATATTTGTCATTTTAGGTGTACGAAAAATGAAAAAGGAGACAAAACTTCTAGTCTGCATCAATGGAATTGTCAATACATGTTAAAAAGGCTTGCTGAGTGACTGACACGAATGACATAATTGACGTTTTATATTCGAAAAGCTGTACGACATAACACTTTGAGAAGTGGAGAATATCCTCTAATTGCCACGGAATTGCCACAGACAAGGATTTCTACGCTCAACTAGATCTCCTTACCAAACACGACTGTGTCGGTTACTAGATAAAAATATAACTGGTAATGTACGATAGAAGCAAGTCCGTATGATGTAAATAGGCACTTTTGGTTTGACATATAATCAAGAAATAAAGAAGAAAATAAAAGTGTTAAAGAAGCTGAGCCCAGGTTAGCAAGGGTTCAACCAAAAGAGCCAAGATCAACTGTCTGGACAAAATGCTCAGTTTGTTCCTACAAAATAACGCGAATCACCAATGAACCAATGACTTGTGATTCTGTTTCTTAAGTTTTTTCCAATGCCCAGTGACGAAGCGTTCCGATTATAAGTATATAGTTCGAACGTGTTCTATAAGTGAATTAAAGGTGGACAAATGAATATAAAAACAATTAGAGTTTACCTGGTCGTTATAGGTCACACTACACTAAATAGTGTTCCCTATATATTCTATATAAAACTGACATTTTTAAAGAGCTAACAAACATAGCTAGACCAATTTCAGAGAAAAAATCCTTATCTCATTTTAAAGAGTTAAGATAAAACTGATATAAGATGAAGAGAAAAGTAGGGGTCATATATCTTCTAAGAGAGATTTCTCCCGTCACATTTGCTTGCTGTAAAATCACATCAAATTCACACTGCTGTGACCTGGAAGTATTACTCATACCAAAATTGAGTTTCACTTCACCAAATACAACCTCCTCTCACATTAATTTTTTCTACCAAAATATCAAAAATACATCCACAATGAAATTTAAACAGAAAACAGTTTAATTTAGACCTCTGTGGCCATTTCAAGTGAAAAATGAGTCTTCAAAAACCTGTCCGCCATTACGCGACTAGACCAGATGGCTCCCACGCTGGTTCCTTTACTATAGTTAGGCCTTATAATATACTAATCGAAATTTCTAAGCCCCTTCCCCTCTTCCCAACTTCGATATTTTTCACAATTCTAATGCATGTCGTTACAACATATTAAAATTTCAACGAAGTAAAATTGTATCATTTCATTTATTTTACGACTTTTACCCATTTTAAAAAAGTCACGTACCTGCAGAAAAAAAATGTAGTGTGTTTTATAAAACGAGCAACTACATTTTTTAAGTTAAGTTTGGAAGAACCTACTTTCTTGCATGAGACAGGATATTCCCGGGTTTTCGCCGGTGCTAGAAAAACTCGTCTTACACCCGGAGGTGTAAGATGACACACGTGCTGCAATTTTTAATGAATGTGTAAATTCATACGCCACTATAATAAAGTAGCGCTCAAAAGAAAAGCATTCGTTATACTTCATTTCTTATATTATTTAAAGAATACGACTTACAAGAAAAAGAACCTTTCACTAGAGGAAGGTGCGGGTGGAAATATCTGGCGCTCGGGAAACTGTTTTGCGGTAACTCGGCAGACAGAGCCTCGTTACCGTCTAAACAGTTGCCCTAAAGCAAGCTGTTTTCATCCTCACCTTCACCAAGTGAAAGATTCATATAGGTCTAGTCTAACTAATCCATGTTTGTTCTTCGTTTATAATTAAATTCGTATATATATATATATATTGTCAATTTGTAAGAAACTAATACAATATGACAACAGTTTGTGTTTTTTTTTTCAAATGAAAGTTTGTGGATTAATATTTACATAATAAACGTAAATAAACGTTTCTTATTTCGCGCGAACAGTTTCATTGATATATTGATTAAAAACTACGTTAAGTGTAAAAACACCATTTATTGAATAAACCTGAAAAAGCGAGAATCTTAAGAAGTGCAATTGATAAATGGTACAACAATAATGAAAATATTGCTTTATTGCTTTGATCAATAAAAATAGTAGAGATCAATTTAAACGAGTATGGAATTGGAATGCAATTGTTCATAGTATGTCCACTATCAAACGCTGTTTAATAGTTTTTAAAAGCGGTTTCGCAAAAACAGGCGCACCATTCTATTTGTTATCATTCTTAAAGAATTTAAGTATATAAGAAAGAGTCATATTCTACATTCTGCTATGTATATAAAGGCCCATAAAAAATCCTAAGCCAAGACGAACTTATAATAAACGTATTTAGTTCCATGCCTTTGATGTAAACTTGACTGTTGGTGTGACAAGCATTTAATAAAAGAAAATGTAAAGTCTTACCTTTTTCCGATCGCCCATCTTTATTGTCAGATTCTGTTGTAGCAAAATAAATGGCAAGCACAACACCGGTAATAATCAAAAGACATAAGACTATCGCTACACCAATTTTATGTCTTGTATAAAAAGACCGATTTTGAAAAGACACTTCATTTATGTCTTTTGTGTGTGCAACATTATCTCCGAATGTTTCAGAATTGCTCTCGCCTTTTTGAAAAAAGTTTTTGAATCTTAGAAGTCGAATTCCTTTACGACCTGCCATTTTGCTCCTTCGGCACACACAAATGCATAACGCTTGCGCAATTTATATTCGTCTTCAACAAAAAATTGATCTAATCAAATTACATAATTACATTGCTCAAAATAAATTTATTTCTCTTGTTTTGCACATTTCAAGGACACAAATGAAAGATATAACTGCGCAACAATCGGGAGGGGTACAATATGCGCATATCACTACGAAGGAAACCATCTAAAACACTGCTAACAATGACCTTGTATCCGAGCACCCAGATCCATTAAATGACAAAACATGGTTTCAAATTAAATGCGTCTAGTAAACAATAACAAGAGGGTCATAATGGCCCTAAATCGCTCACCTGAGTGTCACAGCTCAACGGGTACAATTTTGGTAACAACTATTCTGCCGAATCACTTTAAAAACTGGTATGCATATTTTAAAAGTTTTCCCTACAGCCAATAATGTGTTTTTACGAAGCGAAATGATCAGTGAATTTCCCAGAGTCACCCAAATAGTATTTCTGTAAACAGGCCTGCAGGTTCTGGCTAACAGATTATCAAAATTATAATGTTAAATAAAATTGTCTCCATTAAAGTTTTCTGGTGGGAGTATAAATGTCTGTTTGTCTGCTATACCAGTTCATAATTGTAAGTCGTAAGCACTTTGATCAGTTTTATGTTTGACAATCCCAATATTATATAGGTTTACAAATAAAGTATATGTTTTAGATATAAGGCCAAAAAGTGTGTAATATGTCGTCTTGAATAAATTTACTTTGGCAAAGACTAAGCAAGTAAACTGAAATAAATACTAAATGCAATTGCATTTGAATTGAAAAACAGATGTTATTGAAATTGACTTTGCATGACACAAGTAACCAACAAGCTGACAGAACTGTAGGAATTTCCTTAATATTTTTTGTTTGTTTTGGGTTTAACGCCGTTTTTCAACAGTATTTCAGTCATGTAACGGCGGGTCCTTAATATTTAGAAAATGATTTGACACTGGACAGAAATACAAAAATAAAGATTTGCAAAAAGTTTACAAAGCAAAGAAGCAATAAATATCACATTCAGTTTTAGGTCTCATATGTAGACCCATACTACATAATGAGTAATATTGTATTGGGATTTATATCAAATTTAACTTAGTTTTTATTTTTCACAGTTTTTCGGAGTTCGACTTAAATCATGAAATAAAATAATAAATCAGGACGGACTAAATAGTGTGATAAGCATTTCTGGAGATTAGATATTCGAGAGTGAACATGTTGTAACATTTAAATGCTATTTGATGGTGATTTTGAAACTGATACGTGACCTATTCTTTGTTACCGCCATCTTACTGTACCCCACCCATTGGTGATGAACATTTATGTCGTGGGTTTTACAGAACGCGTAATAAACCTGGTTCATGTCCACATCCATCTGAGAAAAAACATAAAACTGTATTTTGTGCTGAGATTTCAGAAATTTGTGAAAACAGTGAAAGCAAGGTCGAAAGAGAACAAAAGAAATCAACAAATATGGCTGACAAGTTTTCGGAAGAAGCGCTTAAAGAGCTGGTTGCTATTCTCGGAAAGAGTTAAAAGTGATCTGATAAGAGAACTGAAAAAGGAGATAGTAACAGAATATAAGAATGAAGTCCATAAAATTGTTCATGCCGATACGTCAGAATACCAAGACCAAATATCTACTCTAAAAGAGGAGAACAAGCGACTACAAGAATCATTAAATCCAAATTCCTTTCACACAGACGAACTTGAACACTGAACAGTATGGGCATAAAATGTGTCTTGATGTGTCGGGTATATCTGGAGATACTGGAAACGATAACGAGAATGTGATCCTGAAAGTTCTCGACCATGTTAACAAGATCACCCTCAATATTGGCGAAAAACTAACACTCCAATCAAATGTCACCACAAAGAGAAATAGAAGAATGAGTTTGTGCACAGTCGTAAGGTGATAATAAAGTTCACCAAATCGAATGCACGACGTAAGGCTTTATTATGCGAGGAAGGAGCTTGGTCCCGGAATATTTGTTCAGGGAGAGACTATAGCCTTCGAACTCCGTGAGCTCGTGCGAGCAAATAAACTATCAAAGTGCTGGGATGCAGGCTGTAAAGTTTATGAAACGATTCCTCCAAAGGCCCCTACAGGAACGCAGAAGAAAATTCACATAAAAGACTTGTACACAACTGAGGCCGCTGTCGTTTATGGAATTCCATAATATTTCTCAGTGGTGAAAGGTTGTATTTATACTATTTATATGAAGTTTTAGGTTAAGTATTGATTTTTATATACATGAAATACATAATTTGCAGATGCAAATTTAGGTAGAAAATCCTCTTCCTTTATACATGAAAATGCATTTCTTAAATGTTTGTGACATATGTCAAATAAGATTGGAGGAAAATTAGGGAATTTACGTAATATTCAGATTAAAATTTGATTGGATAGGAAACACAACGAGGAACAAATAGAAATATTATGTTAATTAAATGTTACATTAAGCTGTGATATAAAATTACCTTAGGTGTATAAAATCTATTTTATATCAGGTTGTTATATTTTACTATTTGTTAAGATTTACATTAACTGGCTAACAAAATAGTTGTTTAAAATGCGAGCGAGATTTCTTTTTGTAAAGTTTATTTTCCAGCTGAAAAACCTAGTGACATATTGATAAATGTTCGTTTCTCAGGCTGTCTTCACTGGTTGTCGTAAACGCTATATGCCTCTGGTTTATCTTTAAAAATATTAATTTCAGGGGAAACGTTGCAAAGAAAGGTGAAATTGAGCGTATAAAGCAGTTTGTTTCTTGAGGAATGCTTACTTACAGCAATTATGGACCGCAATACGTGAAGTCCAACCACCAAAATTGACGACGGGTTCTGAGATTTGATCATGAAATTTGATCATTTCATGTTAATAGATAATAGCGTGTTCATAGCTTGTTCGGAAAATATTAAACTTTAAATATATATTCAGAAATTGCCTTACTTATTTTCGAGGACCAAAACATTTACTGGCCTTGAGTATTTCCTTTATTATAATGTTTAACCAGAGCAAATTTTGAAATGAAACGTTATTAGAATAAGCTATGAATAACGAACTGATGCAGTTACACTTGGTCATTTTTGTAATAAGTTTAGTTTTAAGCTTACGTGGCGGTTCTGAAAACAATAATTAACAATTCTCAGACTTGGACAATGAAGCAGTCAAAGATGTGCAGGAGCGCCAGATACTGGACAAGGATACGCTTCAGTGTTATCATGTTCTCACAGACATTACTTGTTATTTTAAACCTTAGATTGAACTGAAGGTGTCGGCTCAGACACTGAAGTATCTAAAACTAATTGGAGAAAAGTTATATATTTGGAGGTACACAGTGATTTATCTATGACAAAATTCAAACTTTGGTCTTACCATTCAGTTTCGAAAGCCTTAATAATATTGAAGAAATAAACATTCGCAGAACACAAAAACTTGCCTTCAGAAAGAAATAAAAACGCATTCAGTGGACTGGATAAACTGAACAGCTTAAGACTTAAGGGATATCACAAATTGCTTTAACACGATTTGCTAGTTGCTCTCTTTGATAAAAATTCAGCACTAAATCCCGAAACACTATTCATTTCCAAGGTATCAATGTACATGCAGACTTATGTGCTGGTCTCGAAGAAAATTCGAGTTTTTTTATCCTTCTCTAACAAAAATTACTCTAGATTTTGGTGCATGTACAAGGTTTTGCTCTAAATTACACCGCCGCGCCACTAGAATATTTCGACACTTCTAGGTCAAATTTTTTTTCTTCTTGATATACGGTACCAATACTAAAAATATGTTCCGACAACAAAGTTTTCAATCTTTTCTATCGACTGGAAAAGCTAAGGTTCAGAAGTGTTTAAAAACTTATTTAAAACTATTCTCTTGAAACGGTTGTTCTGTTCTGTTCTGATAAGCTGTATTCAAGAGAGACAATTTCGCCAATAAGCCAGCAAATTGGCTTAGATTTCTGGGTATGATCCGATAATCAATATTGGTTTCCCTATTGATATTACTTTGAGGAATAGATTATATAGGAAATTTATTTTTAATGATTAATTTCAAATATTATGTCTTTTCGTTTGTGAATATTTTACCAGATATGACAGAAAACTTCAATTTCTTCTCTTTAACTCAATGTGAAAATATTTATTCTAACTGAACATCTTCTTGCTTCCAATTTTGTTTTAAAAGTATCACCGTCGCTTATATTGAACATATAGTGAAAAACAGTAAACTTTTCAATTTCTTTTACTTTAGAGGCAAATAAATCATATTTTCCAAAGCATGAAAATTTATTATCACATATGTAGGTATTCTTGACTTTATAAACAATACAATAATACAATAATATAATTTTAAGTGTAATAGGGTAAAGGCTTCATGCTTCCATTTACTTCAAAGTGTATCAAGAAATAAAATAACTTGTGGATTTCTTAAGGTTCTGACGTAACTTAAACCGTGTTAATTTACGGAACTGCATATACCAACAACTGTCGTACGATTCAATCTAGTCTTTTGAAATAATAACGTTCATAATTGTCTAATTAGTCCAACAATAAAAAAGTATTAAAAATATATAAAAAAAAAATGAAAAGAACAGAATAGAACAGAGCTTTGATTTTCCACCAAACTGTTTATGAGAACAATACAAATGAACATAAATTACATAATTTCCGACTGAAAGCTAAATATCTTTGCAATATTGAAGCATTCGACGACAGGAGAAAAACTACTTCAAAGAATAATTTTCTAATGAAATAGTGTAATTTGCAAGTTAGGAGCTCATTGAAAGCTGGTGAGAGGGGGAGAGAATGTGTACATTTATTTAAACAAAAGAAACAGCATGGTTTCCACGATGTGCAAAGCAAGGGTGAAATTACAGACGCGCATTATCATGTCTATTTTAGAAAATTATGAAATCCAAGTTTGAAAAAAAAATTGCATGCTTTCTATGAGTTTGCACGGTAGGATTATCTCTTTAGTATGACCTACATTTTTTGTCACGGTTTTGTTCGTGGAAAGCAAGAAAAACGGCCACGGCTTTAGTTTACACGATAAATTTGATTTCATGATTGAATTGTATAGTATGTACAAACACTTATCTGAATGGCATATTTGATTTATGTATCATCAAGTAACTTAGACACTATGAATAACTGGATATTTTCGATAAGAAATGGAGTTAAAACTGTTTTAAAGTGTTCTACTAATGTCGGATAATAATAACACACCGAAATCTAATTCTGGATTGAAGTAAAATAGGAAAAATAAACGACCGGCTACCTCGCCTTTGTTAGCGGACAACACGGACAATACGTGCAATGATAGTGAACATTATGGCGGGCGGGATAGCGGTCAGTCAACAAAGAAACATAAACAAAAACCGGGACAGTGTGTAAGTGAAATTGTAGACTTATCAAACTTATCGAACTTCTATCAAACGATGGCATTTCCACAACCACCCTTCGGTATGTCACCATATATGACTAGCCCCACCCACTCTCAGTTCAATGGCGGTTCATTCAATATGTCTGCACCACCACCATGGGCTTCAGAACTCTTGGATGAAATGAAACTGATAAAACAAAAATTACAAACAGTAGATAAAATAGAAAAAACTATTAACATGATAAATTCGAAAATATCAGACATTGAATCAAAAATGAAAACTTTAGACATACGGGTCGGCGAAATAGAAAAATCATGTGAATTTATCGCCAATGTTAACGAAAGCCAGAGGACAGAACTAAAAGGAGCAAGGGAAGAAATTAAGCAAGTTAAAAAATCATGCGAACATCTTGAAAGTGAGTCGAGAGAAATAAAATCTCAGAAAGCTGAACTAGATGCAAAAGTTATTGAGTTAGAAACAAAGTCAATGCGTGAAAATTTGATGTTTTATGGTGTTAACGAAGGTGGAGAAGGAGAGAACTGTGTCGAACTAATAAAGACAGTATTCGTAAATCACTTAAAAATAGAGGAGGATGAGGCTAAAACAATTCTGATAGACCGCGCCCACAGACTGGGTAGGAAATCCAAGTCCAAGACACCTCGGCCTATAGTGGCAAAGTTCCATTATCCCAGCGAGAGGGAAAAGGTCAGGGAGAAATCGTTTCTGTATGCAGATGACTTGAAAACTGCAAAAATGGGCATTGGTGCTCAGCTACCTAGAGAGCTTCGAGATGCCAGAAAACCGCTTTATCCTGCAATGAAAAAAGCTAAAGAGGCTGGAAAAACAGTTAAGTTTATAGGTGCCAAGTTGTTTATCAATGGGGAAGAGCATAATCCGGAAATAGCTACTGAACATTAGAGGGGTCAAGAAGAACATTCCTTGAACATTATATGTTGGAACATTAACGGTTTAAAACGGAAATTAGTAGAACATGATTTTCTAGAATATATAAATAGATATGATCTTATTTTTGTTAATGAAACATGGCTATCTATACATGACACTTCAAATTTTGATATAAACGGATTTTGTGCAGAACACATTTATGGAAATAAGTCGAAAAACACGACGAAAGGTAGATTTAGTGGAGGAATTTCATTTTATTATAGATCTAATCTTAAACAGTATATCAATGTTGTTGAAAGATATGATTATGGAATAATTTGGGTGAAACTCTCCGCTACATTGTTTAATTTTGGAGAAGATGTTTATATATGTCATGCATATGTACCACCTACTGACTCAAAGGTTCTTAATTATGCAAACATTGATTTTTTGAACAAATAGAATTAGATATTATAAAGTATAACGATCAAGGAAAGGTCTTTGTTACTGGCGACCTCAATTCTAGAACTTCAAATTCCGCCGATTACATAGAATTCGATAAATATTTGGACGAAAATTTGACGTTTATAAACACATGTGACATCCCCATAGGCGTAAACAAAGATCACGTGGTCGATCATTATGGGCGGCGCCTATTAGAAACTTTCAAACAACCGGACTATTAATAGCAAACGGTCGTTTATACAGGGACAGCCACAGGGGGCATTATACTTTCTGCTCACAAAGGGGAATTAGTACGGTTGATTATTTGCTTTTAGATTTGGCTGATTTTGATACTTTAACCGATTTTGGAATAAATGACTTTAATGAATTTTCTGACCACGCACCCGTAACATTTACGTTTGCTCGGAAAATTCGAAATCCACCGCGAACATCAGCAAACTCAGATAACACTGACCGTAGAAATAATTTATCTTGGGATGAAAATAAAATACCCTTGTTCAGGACAAAGCTTATGAATAATAATGACTCTATACAACAGCTAATCCGAAATGCGACAGACGAACCTATTGATCACGTGGTACATACATTTACTCAACTTTTGTCCGACAGTGCGTATGAAGTATTCGGTACGAAGGAGAACAGAAATGTATCGAATAATCACGGAAAAACAAGTAATAAATGGTTCGACGCGAACTGTTTTGAATCAAGGAAAGAAATTAAACAGGCTAGAAATGCTTTTAATAGAAATAAAACAAACGAAACGCGTACCTCCTTTGTAAGAGCGCGTACTAGTTATAATAAAATAAAGAAAAAGGCGAAACAAAAATTTAAATTAGACGAAGGTAAGCGAATAAACAATTTGGCAAAAACTCAACCTCGCAAATTTTGGAAAAATATTAAGAATACATTCAAAATGAATAACGACAAACCTGATACTTTAAATATTGAACAACTTTATGATCATTTTAAATCAATGTTTGGGGAAGAATATTCGAATGATAATCAGAACTTTTCTATTGACGAAAATATAAACGATGAAGACCTAGACGCAGAGATTACAGAACAAGAGATACGCGACGCGGTATTTGGTCAAAACAATAATAAATCTCCAGGCAACGACGAACTTATAAGTGAAATATTTAAATCGACCTATGATATTATTTCCCCAATTTTACTAAAATTATATAACAGACTGTTTAATAACACTGAATACCCACTAACTTGGGGGGAGGGTATAATAACGCCAATTTTTAAAAAAGGAGATGTTAATGACGCTCAAAACTATCGCGGTATTACTCTTATCAATATTCTTGCAAAAATTTATTCGCAAATTTTGTTAAATAGACTTACCAAATGGACAGTCAAGAATGAAAAAATTTGTAAAAATCAGTTTGGTTTCCAGAAAGGCAAATCTGTAGTTGATTGTATATTCATTTTTCACACAGTTGTATCAAAAGTACTTGACTCTGGGAAGAAACTGTATTGCATCTTCATAGATTATGAAAAATGCTTCGACCGAATAGATAGGTCCTTTTTGTGGCAAAAACTTATTTTAGAAAATGTTAGTTCAAAATTTGTCAAAGCAGTGAAGTCGATGTATACCCAAGTTAAGGCTTGTGTAAAATATAATTTTTCTTTTTCAGAGTTTTTTGAATCAAATATCGGCCTAAAACAGGGTGACCCAAGTTCGCCTCTTCTCTTTATGTTATTCGTCAATGACCTTAACACTAGTATAAATACAGATCTAAGCGATATTTTCACCATAAATTAGCTTAAACTCTTCCTGATCCTATTCGCAGACGATCAAGTACTGTTTGCACAATCTCCCGAATCTTTACAGTCAGTGCTAACTGATATAGAGCATTATTGTCAACAATGGGGACTGAAAATAAATACGTCTAAAACAAAAGCCATGATCTTTGAGAAGGGTAGACTTTCCCATCATAACTTTTTTTATATATGACACTCCAATCGAAATTGTAGACTCATTTAAATATCTTGGAATTACTCTATTTAAAAATGGTAACTGGTATATAACGCAAAAACGAATTGCACAACACGCGTTATTTGCACTGCATAAGCTTTTTACGGTTTTTCAACATATAGATTTACCAATTAATCAGAAATGTAAATTGTTCGATTTTTTGGTGGGGTCCATTTTAAATTTTAGTTCGGAAATATGGGGGGCACACGAGGCCACAGATGTAGAATTAATACACACCAAGTTTTTACGTAGAGTTTTAGGTGTAAAAAAGTCTACAAACCTAGCAGCACTTTATGGCGAATTAGGTCGTGTTCCCCTAAATATTTTCCGCAAATTCAATATGCTTAGATATTGGACAAACATACTTAAACAAAATGATAACTCTCTTGTTAAACAGTCTTACTTACTTCTCAAGTCTGACGCAGATGCTGGTCGCACTTACGGTAACAAAAATTGGGCGTTTTATATAAAGGATAATTTGTCAAGTCATGGTTTTATGTACATCTGGGAAAATCAGTTTAATATTGAAATACCTTTTAACGCTATCAAACAAAGAATAATAGACACATGTTTGCAAAAATAGTATACTGAGATTAATAACTCTGCTCGTTTACAGACATATTTCATATTTAAACATAATTTTGAATTAGAAAACTATTTAGATTTAGTACAAGAAAATAAATATAGAATAGCTTTAGCTAGATTTAGAACATCCTCGCATAATCTTTATATTGAAACAGGGAGATACGACAGTATACCGCGTGAACAGAGGTTATGCAAATCATGTAATATGAAACAAATCGAAACAGAATACCACTTCCTCCTTGTTTGTCCGCATTATAGAGATCTGAGAATGAAATATTTTAAACCGTATTATTGTCATTGGCCGTCTGTGTCTAAACTGGATAACCTTTTGTCGTCAAAATCTAATACCATTGGAAATTATTTATATTTGTAATGTTCCATTTGACTAATGTACTCTTCAGAAAAATGTTAAATCTGCCATTTTCTCACTGTATTGTATTGTTGTAATGGCTATAAACATTGTAATATGTTTTATGCTCAATAAAATTCGTATTCGTATTCGTATTCGAATAAGTAGACAGGATGAATCAGAGCTAATCGTTTAAAAAATGAGTTAGGATCTCTATGATACACATTCACCAATGCTGATCAGAAAAAAAAACAGAAACTTGATTCATAATTCAATAAATTCTTTCCTTCTTTGATTTCTATGGAAAACCTTGGATCAAGACCAGTTAATAAAACATAAAACATGTGTGTGCGTGTTTTAGTAACTTGTATGTTTGTTTTAAGTTTGTTAAATTGCTCGGATTGCCTGTCAAATACAGTATTGTTTAGTTTATTAGTTTATTATGTTTTAAAGAGTAAACTTCTAGGCATGAAAGTTAAACAAAAGTACCGTTATGTGGACAAGAACAGCCAGTGAAAAAATGGGAATACATGTATCTTCACACAATTTTTGTTTTTCTCGAGGAAAACTATTATGTATACATGTGTTTGTGGGAAAGCTCGTTTATGAAATAATTCAATGTTTGGCGGAATTCAAAGTTTCAAAAGAAAAGAAATTTATTTAAATGTTTTCATTTTCTGTTACATGACAACACGAATTTCGCAACGTCATAAGCTAACATAATGGTTTTGTACAGAAATGTTTTATATCTTTACATGAATAATACTTCTATATAAATCTATAAAACAACGTGATTTAAAGAAAAAAACTGGCTACATGTTTTGTTGCTTTCTATGGAGTTACATGCGAGGAGTAACATGCGAGTTTAATTTCAGTGTATTACCTAAAGCAAAATATTAGATCAATGAAAAATTCATGACAAAGAATTATTGACTTAGGTCATGAATGACACGACTTTAGCTGATGTAAGGGAGGCAATCCAGTTTGAAGGGGATTGCTTTAACACAGTCAATAATTAAGGGAGAGAATTCTTGCAAATTCTCGTTAAAAGCTGACCATGTCGGGAATTTGTTTGTCACGCCGATAAGCATACCCGATTACGGAGGAAATTCGTCTACTGGAAAATTCAAGCGTAATGTTTGTTATTGTGTAAAAGTCGGTACTGTGAAAGGGAGTTTGAGGTAGCACAAGATGTTGGCATACCGACTATTTTGATGTTCAAAGAAGAAGTTGACAACGATTTGATGTATCCTGAAATGAGAACACTGAATTGAGGAAAATACTAGAATATTGTGGACTATGTTTCAAATACAACGTGGAAAATATCTCTGATTAGGTTGCTATGCATGCATTTACTCGGAAGTCAAATTATATGGTAATATAATTAACAATATAATTGCAATCATACGTTGTAAACAAACAAGTAATTTTTGTTGGATTTTTTCTAAACTTATTCCTTCTACGGTATTTTATATGTTTTGTTGTTTCTTTTTTCTTTTTGCAATTTCTGATACATATAAATTACTTAGATTCATAACTTTAGAAATGTTGCCCTTGACATTCGAACTTTCAACCTTGCGGTAAGTTACATTCCGGATGAACTAGTGATTAATCAAGGGAACCAACACTAAAATTCTCATAATAATTCAATCACTATTTCTTTCCCTTTGAACACAATTTATCCGCCAACGAATACATAGAACAGTCTATTGAATTTAGAGACTTACCCTAAGCCTACTTTATACATGGGAAACAATCTAATTGTTGAGTGAACACCGTTTGGCAATTGTTATATCAATGCAGTGGAAAAGTATACTATCTATGTTTTCTTTGATTTTCTCATATTTCTAAATATGTTTCCCCTTTGACACACATATATATGGGTAACAGAGATTGTTCTCTTTCTAGCCTTTTCAACATATTTTACCTTGTGAAATTATGTGGATTTTGCCCTTTTAAAAATCGTCTGTTGACAAATTTCACGACAAAAATGTCACCCTTTCCTAAGGACTTTAATTGATTTGATCATTACATAGTTTTCTTTCAGACTGCTATTCCTTGTAGTAATTAAACATGCTTTTTTCATGGCTAGAGTTACTATCTATAGTCACATAAGCCTGCAATAAAGTCTTAGCGGAGTTGTCTCCATTTTTCCAACTAATATACCCAGGTTCAGTTTTTTTTTCAGCTCAAATAACTCTTTTTCAGAAAATGATATTTTAATTATTTTTCTGACTGTGTACTTCGATGCAGTTAGCTACACATATATCTAAAATACGCTGTGCCTACTTGAAGTTGGTACTTTTGTTCCACTGCATATAGATTTTTTACAAAGGTAGATTACAAAGTCTAGATTAATGATAAACACCATTATACAAGGACCTGTACCGTTGAAGAATATTCCAAGACACATTTATCAATAAATCAGATCCAAATCAATAAATCAGTTACAACTCAAATTATCGAACAGAAATTTACAATTCCCTAAATGTCAATTAGCATTTCACTATTATACAGCACACCATAATAAAGTATGCAACTATCAATTTTATTGACATGTATGACTATACAAACCGTATACACATGTTCCAACACATATGGTAAAAAAATAAAAACATCATTTGTTATACACCAAGCCAAATATGGTTTATGAGACACTGGTACAGATTTATGAGATTTCATAGAGTCTATATTTTTAAGTTATCAGATCACATTATTTTTGATGTACAGTAATTGTTCTTCTAGAGCCCGCATAATTCAAAATTAAAAAAACATCTAACGTGTGAGACATATTGTGCCAATGTTTGCACATAAATTGTCTAATATCATTACACTAATATAAACTAATATGTTGTTTTTTATATATTTTACGAGAAAATTTTTCGTATAATTTACTAAAATGTCACAAAAATCATCACTTAATCATACTTCCCTTTTTACTGGACAACTTTTATTCTTTAATAACTGTACACGAGACTTACATCATACACAACAGAACCAAAAACATAAAATATTGGTTATCTTGATACAATACTCGGATTTTGACTGATTTCTACAAAAGATATAATATTTCACATAATTTTCTTTTGCTTATAACCTATATTGTTAAATATGATTTCCTACATTTACTTTAACAACATAAACTACAAACTCCAACACAGTGTTACTTCCCCTTATCGGTACAGAATTTCAGCCGAGTTATATTTTTCAATATTTTAATTTTGTTGTACAAAGTTTTTATCTTAGTAGTTAAATATTATAAATTTGCTTGTAAAACGAGCAAAAAAAAAACCCTAAAAAATAATGCAGTAATACTAAAATTACGTCTTTTTCTGGTATAGTGAAGCGCAAATGCTAAAATGTGAACAATGAAATTACTTGAAGGTAGTTTGAGTAAAGTAAGAGAAATTGACAAAAGGCATACTGCAAAATATAGATACATTAGATACTTTCATTATGTTCTTAAAGGTTGTGACATAGATGTCAATTTGTTTGTAGATAAACTGATTATGGCAAGCACGTTGCCAAGCGTGTCGCCATTTTAGGATCACATGGTTGTACCATCGTCACGTGATTTACTGAAGGCAGGGATGATTGTTTGACAATATTCCTGCGCGGAGGTTGTATAACCTATCACAATGATATGTATACATTCTGCAAAAAATAAACAGTTACAACCATATACTGCCATATATATGACTTATGCTTGTAGGTCAAAGGTCAAGGTCACTAGTAAAGGTCAAATAAAAATTGTTTCCGCTCCATAACTTTTAAATGCATTGATGGATTATCTTAGTGGTACACATGAAACAAAGTGTCGTGTATAATGATCTATGCTTGTAGGTCAAGGTCACCAAATTTAAGTAAAAATCGTTTTTTTTTTTTTTTTTTGTTTCTTAGCTCCTACATGTCTTGAAGCATTTTAGTCTTAACACTGTTGCCAACAACCACAAGGGACGAACACTAACAAAGTTTTATACCCGTAGGATCGGTAACTGCGCCAGAAGCTGCTCAATAACAACTTCCGGAAATGTTCCAACCGGTCAATAAATGAACACAAATTGTAAAGGTGATTTAAAGTGTGTGTTTAGTTATAAACAGTCGTAATTAGAAACTACAAAAAAATCTAATCTTTTCAAGTACTATGTCTGCAGTTATATCAGCAGATGTTAGAAATGTCAGACATATACATTGCTCGGCGTTCGATTTGATTGTAGTTTGTCTGCAGTTGCTTTGCTTAATACTTCTTAAAATCATTCCATTGCATTTCAATATTATTAATGTTCAAGTCATATATACTATAAATAAAGTTCTGTTCAGATTTACCGGTTTATCTAAATGCTCTCTCAAATTGGTTTTTCTTCCTTAAATCTACTCTCATTTCAGAGAAAAAATAGTTCTTTAAGTAAAAAGTCTGTGGGGATGGGGTGGGGCAGGGGAAGAAGGGCTAGGCAAACACAAAGAGTAAAAGTGAATCAAAGTGTATGTATAATTATAAGGAGTCGTAATTAGAAACTGCAAAATAATACTCTTTTAATCATAAAGTACTATGTCTGCAGTAACATTAACATCTATCAGCAGATTTTGGAAAAAGGTAAGACATGTAGATTGGTCAGCGTTATTGTAGTAAGTCTGCATTGACCTTGTCTAATACTTTTAAAAATTATTCTTTAGTTTACTCATATATATAATTGATAAAATTATGTTGTTTTTGTTTTGTTGTTGTTGTTTTTTTGTCACGCTGGTTGTCTGATACCAAATGAGTAAGTGGAGGCAAGAATGCCTTATGTAGATCGTAAATACTAAATTAACAAAAAAAAATCCCTTACTCAGAATGGTTATTATTCTAAGACACTTCGAATCGTTTATAATTTATCCATGTTTACAGGAAGTATATTCTAAAAGCGTTTAATTACAACGAGCGTTGGTGTGTCAATGGTATTAATGTTCCTGTCCTACAGGAAGCAGAAGGGAATATTATAAGGTGAGTTGTATCTATGCAACATGCTTTCAAACAGATATAGTATTTCTTAATTTCTGAATCTGATGATCATGTACTTTTACGTTTAGTATGTATGTAAGCATTTCATATTTCAAACTCTCACAAAAAAATAAGTTTTAAAAATGGTTTATGAAAAAAGATGGCGATAAGACAGTATTACTGAGGTGAGCATTATTATAAATCTGCATTGACTAGTTTGACATTTAAAAGTGAACCTTCTTTACAATATGTTTGGTTATTTAAATGAATATCTTGCAAAATTCATATGTCAATAAGTTTGTACATTTAGTCATTTTCAGAGTACTCACTGTTAATGGATTCTTAAGAGAAACTATTTTTCGGGGTAGTCCCTTTAAGGGGTCATGTACGTGATACGATACTAACTAGGGGTTCATGTTATACGACTCATCATCCAATTTATCATCGCTACAAATGCGATTATAGTGCGTTATTATTTTTGATCCACCGAAATCACGTCTTTCTTCAATAGTATAAGAGCCAAACTTTGGTATAAACACCTAAAGAAGCAGTTAGAAATATTGCAAAAAATGCAGTCTTCTTGTATTTTTACCAATTTCTAACTTTTATTTTCAGCCACTTTATCATTTATCAGTGTCGTATATACATTCTATGCCAAACTTGGTAGAAATGAACAGGATGATAAATTTCACCTAAAATGTGGGCGAGTAGCTTTTAATTGTTGTTGTAATGCATGACGCCTTAAATTATATATATTATCGCGCAGGACCCCCCTTGAATTATTTGTGTCATCACACGACCCCTTAAAGTATTGCTGTCATACCACACGACCCTTTTAAATCATTTCTGTCCCTTAGATTATAGATGTCGTATCACATGTTCCCCTTAAACTAGTGGTGTTTTATCACAATACCCCATTAAATTAGTCTTGTTGTATTATATGAAACCCTTGAATATCATATGGCACTCCCTTAAATTTGTTTTCATATGTTGTTCGCATATTACATGACTCTCTTCAAGTTCTGAAAGTAAATACATGTAGAATGGACCACACAACTAGTTAAAACCTGTGATGTATTTCACTTTGTTTCCTTCTTAGCAGGAAAATGTTGTTGTTTCTCATGAAACCATATCTTGCATCTCCTATATAAAGGTGTTACTGGCATAAGTATTTTTTCAAGTGTCTATATAACTGAAAGGTGCAGTCTCATCTAATTTCAGGTTTTACTTGCTTTGAAATAGTATTATTTAGTTTTCTTTCAAAAACATGGTATTTTAAGAAAGTACCCGGGAGGAAATCCAGCAGATCGTTCCCATTTTGTGTCGATTCGCCGTAAAACCCAACTCAATCACTCACTCCTATATTGACTTTATATTGCCTTTTGTCTCGAGGTAAAAATGAGCTATCTTTGAAATTAACACAATTATCAAATTAACAAAATGTTTTCAGCATTTATTGAATAAACATTCAGTCAGGGAACCAGGCTATGTTTACATCTTCTAATGGTTGTTGTTGTTGTTTGTGGTGGTGGTGGTGGTGGTGGTGTGTGTGTGTGGGGGGGGGAGTGTAGTTTGAAACTTGAAATGTAGGAAACAGTCGTCAAAATGTATTCATTGAGGCTATTAACATACATGTTTTTGATTTCACTACTAGGAAATATATAGATTATATTAGAAATAATATCTATGCCGTTTGAATAATCAGAAATGTAAACATGGCCATAATGCCGTCAAACCTCTATATAATAATATAATGTAACAGTTATTTTAACATTGTTCGTAACTCGAAACATATGTTTTTGTACATGAAAGTCATCATGTGGCGAGATGATATGTCATTACCTGCACTTGCATTATTAAATGTAACGATAGACTGAAACATTGTATTTTTTCTGAGATCTGATAGTACAAATGCCTAAATCTAAATACGACACAACTGTGTGATTGTTATCAAGTTGCTTAATGTTAACACTATTTGATAATTCTATCTGTTAGTATATACCGACTAATGTGTTAGTATATACCGACTAATGAGAGCGAATTAAGTGATCTAGAAGCTTCTATATTCTTTTACACTTAGACCTCTTTCGTTATCGCTCATCCATATATAAATTTGACACTTCAAAAACATAAAAAGTGTTTGTAGTTTAATTCATTGCTGTGAGTTTTTTAACTAAATTGAAGTGTATGTACAACCATATTTCCGTGTGGAATGTTGTATGGATAGATGTGTTCTTTGAATTTATCTTTTCCTGTCGGACTTCTGTTCTTGTCATAGAACACGGACGAAAATTTGTCACATATAAATTTATAAAGCAAGGAAATTATATCCTATTACAAAGGTATTGTAATCGTTAATATCCTAGTTTAGTTTTGGGTCCAAATCCTTACTGATTCATACTTCTTCTTTACAAACGATGCAAAATGGGGCAAAGTTGCATTGTGGATGTTTGAATACATAGAATCAACTGCTTGTAAACAAAATTTGGTTGGAGATCGGAAGGTAAACATAGCAGAATGTTGACATTTTATTTTGACCAGAAAATGCAACAAACAGTTGATATACATGTACTCAGAGTTTTAATATGCAGTATGGTTGAACGAACCATCAGACACGAGAGAATAAAGAGATTATTAAGTACGTTTATGAAAGTTCACTTTTACCACCCGTTCATAGCCTTAGCTTTGTATAAAATGTTACATGTTTTTTTCCAGACATTGAGAAAAGAAACAATTATGTCAGAATATAGTTACATCACACCTATGTGTGACTGTCATCAGGATAAAATTGCACTGGTACTCTGCCGCCACCATAAGGAATTGCTCTGCCTAAGCTGTGTATTAGGAAGAGAGAAATCACTAGAATGTTCGATCATTGAAATCCGAGAAGTTTCTGAAGAGAACGATATACTGATGTTAGAATGTTTAGTTGCTAAACAAATGACAGTAATGAAGAAACGGTTAATTGACAATCACGAAGGGAAAACAGAAACTGTAAAGACTAATTTGGAAGAACAAGTAATAGAAATGCATAGTAAACTAACACAGCGACTCGACGAAATGAAAGATAATTGTCTTAAATCAATCGAAACACAAGCTAACGCAGTCATAAAAACAAACGAGAATAACAAGCAGCTAGCTCACCAGACGACATCGTTAGTATTCGACCTAACTTGATAAAGCTGAAAACAGAATTAGTGCAGAATATTCCAGATAAAGAATCCGTGCCTGAAGGTCTATTTAAACCAAATAGTTTCTTTGGCGATTTCATTTTACAAGAAGATACTTCTCTTGGACGCGTGTATTTGACTGATACCGAACATTATGATATGATTGATGCTTTGCCTGAAAATAAAGTTAAGATGCAATCACAAGAGACAATGCCTAGTCAACATTTGAACAAAAGCGAAGTAAGTTCGAAACAAGAGGACAAAGAATCTGTCGTTACACGTGAAAAACTTTCAGCAGCGGTGTATACATCATCGGATGAAATAGTATATCCTATCAAAAACGAAACCCCAGTTTCTGCTCAAAGTGGCGAAAATACCGGTGAAAGTAAGCAAACTGACAACAAATCATCGGAAGAAAATTCAGGCAGAATATTTGGAGGACTACGTAGATGGTTTTCGTCAAATAATATAAAGAGATCAGATAAATCAGACGGAAAGGAACCTGAGAGAGGTATTAACAAGACGGGTTGTCTATGTGAAAGTAAATCCAGAAGCACTGAACATGTATACGATGTTAAAACGTTTACTCCGTCAAGTTACGTGCATCCTAAATATCTGATAAACAGAACAGTAGTGTTATCAAAACTCGAACAGCAGTTCAGCTCTGCATGTAAGTTTTCCAAACTTGTTTATCTTGGGGATGGATTTATAGGGTTGCTGTCGAAAGCTCATAATTCTTTTGTGATGGCAGATTTATTCGGAAACGTTTACAAAACGAAAACAATGATAGGTGGATTGGAAGGTGCTGTTGCAACAGGAAAAACTGAGTTTGCTCTTCTCGTTGAAAATGGACATCAGATTTGTAAGTTTGATGTAAGCTTTGTCGGATTTTCAACGACGGAATACTTCGTGGTTCATGAAGAAATTCCAAATATTACTGGGTTCGATTTCGATGAAGCGTCGTCGCAATTTGCCATAAGCTCACCAAATAAACTAGTCATTCTTGACAAAAGTGGAAGAAAGATGAAGTCAGTACAGTATAGCTCCATCCAGGCGACTTTGACTCAAATGACAACAGCGTATGATTTCAAAAGAGATTGCCTTTACATAATGAACATGCAAAATAAAACTTTAAAATGCTTCTCTTTTAAAACGTCCGATGCACTTTGGAGATGTAAATATGAAGGCAGGTCGTTCATTCCGAGGAACATGTGTCTGTACAAAGACACAATTTGCATTGCGTGTAGGGATGAGATGGCCCTCTTGTTAGCTGATGACGGTTCACTGGCTGCAAAACATGACACTAAAAGGCTTTTACGTGATTGTCTCGGAGTGTACGTTATTGATGACGTAATTGTGTTTACATCAAATTCAGATGACTTTAAGGAATCAACGAAACTCGCATATGTCAGCATTTGAAGAATATACACTTGCAATGACGCTCAACTGATGCAAGAAATTTTGTATTCGAGGCATATCTACTGTATTGCTTTTTCTGAAAAGCACAAAGTTGAAGGTCTTATATTTTCCGGTAAAAATACTTTTAGCACAGATTCAATGCTGAATGGTGATTCAAGTGTGTTTATGTTCTAGAGATTCATTCTTATGTGAACGCTAAGTAGATACATTTTCTTTCATTACTGATTCAACGCTGAATGAATGTTCACCTGTGATAGATTGTAAATATGAATGCATTTTAGTGGAATTTTATTTAATAAGCCTGTACCAGTACGTTTTCGGAAAGGTTAACAATTCAGTGTAATAAGTCCTTTTAAAATCGATGTAACCATTTGCCAGAGAGTGCAGTGGCGAACTGATCTACTTTGTGTCACGATGAATTTTGCTAATTTCATTGTTGTTTTGGTGTTCAAGAAATCAAAGCTAAATTCTTTTTGATGGCAATCATGACGACTCTATATAAGCTAATTAATAGACTCCCGTATAAATAAACGAAAATGTATGTATGCACAAATAAAAACAACTGAAGAACGTAAAAGAAATACAATTATGTATATTATTCTTTGGGGCACTTAACGCCTGAACTGCAACTGTGTAATTATGAATATACAGCTGTCCTTATCCCTCGTGCTGTCTTCATTCTCAGTATTTTTCTTTCACCTCGTTCACTTCCCTTCATTCCCATGGGAAACTTTTCTCACATGTTTCCCTAAGGAATGGTTTCTCCTGGGAAGATTTTTGAAAACAATGAAAACAAAATTTATCACAAAAATTACGATCATGGTGGGTATATGATACAAGCATTAATTACTGTGTCTTCACGGAGTTCAAAATACATTTTCCTCGTTTGTTTCCCATGGAAAATGTTCCCATTCCGTGAGTCTATTTTTCTTTGCTTATACTGCTTAATAAATTAAATAAAATAAAAGAATAAAAGGCATTGAATTATACAAGGTAACCAAGACCTCAAAATCTTTGTTATAATGAATACATGTACTTGCTTTTTGCCAACATTGGCGAGGCGGAAATAAATTAGCGGCCATTTGACTTATTTCTGTATCATTATGATGTGTATGTAGACAATATGTTTTATTTACACGTTTGGCATTCTACACTATAGAAAGCCAGTAAGGTCAATATCCTTCATGACAAATGGTCAATTTAATTTGCTAAATGTTTAATTCTGGGTTCCTGTTACAGACAAAACAAAACTAATCTTCCCTTTTCGTTTCATAACCAGTGTCCCTTTGATGTGTATATATGGGGTAACACAGTAATATTTTAACAGAAGTCAAAGTTCCTATCAAATGTTCGATGACATATGTTCATGTAGCAGTACTCGAAGTGGTCATGTGGTTCTGGAATCCACAAAAGGTATAGGGATTGCTTCATTGAAACAAAGACTTTGTGGAAACAAGAGTTTTTAGATGAAAAGATGTCCAGGTAAGTTAAAAAGATAGAAAAGCACAATGACAGGGTGGTATCAAAAGCTGGTAAACAACGTCCAATGCATCTATGTTAATTTGAATCAGTTTACTTTTAACCATGGTTGAACATGTGCCTAATACTGTCTATATAGCCATTGTACTTCATCTAGTTATCTTAAATGTCATGTCAAGGCTTTTTATAACACAGGATTCTTCTCTTTGAAAAACATTTTACATCTAGATTGTTGGTTGCAGGAGAAGTGTTTGTGAATAGATAGGAGTATACATTGTGTTTCGACTTATGTTGCACATTCTGACATACATTATCAATATTTACTGTAATCATAAAGTGTGAAAAAAGGCTCTCAGAAAGGCGAAAATAAAAGAAGGCATACTAAATGGTCATCATTAAGCATTTATCAGATAATTGATATAATGGCGAAAATATGACTTTCCACCAATTTAATATGACATTATGATGTCGGACCCCCACTTGATATCTCACAGTGTCAAATGCACATTTTATATCCATATTTACGTTCTCCCACATTTTACTGGAACAACAGAGTCAAACCCCGAATTCGAGGGGAATATGTAGCATTGTGTTACACAGCAAAGGCAAATCTATTCATCAGTTAGTACGAATGGTAAGTAATCTTTATAGTCCCTTTTAGCAGATACAAAATAGGAAGCTTCTTTCCGGTCGAGTTCCTGGTAATATGTATTTGTCTATGACAACTACTATGCTTGAATTAAAATGATTTATTCGTCAACTTTCAGTTAAACAGACAACATCGTGACTGCATTTTCTTAAACCCTAATGCGACGGAAAACAAGATCTAACAAGACACACCCTTTGCTTTTCATATCTTAAATGCACTTTTACACTGCTTAAAAGTAAAAATGGAGTTCTCGTTGTTACAATGGGACAATTTGTGGTGTCTTATAGTTTATAGATCCTACAAACAACAATTGATACACCTGGTATCTTTCAGTTTACTGGAACAATGGCCAAACCAGAATAGCTTGATTCATGTATTTTACGAAGATAGCGCCAGAAATTTTCTAGTCAGTACTGACACAATTCATGTGAACATTCCTTTCCATGTGGTTGATAATGAAATGACAGAAGAATTTCAGACATGGACAAATAGTTCCTAACTGGTTTATGAACTTTGGATGCAGGTTTCGGGGAAATGGACGAAAAAGGCGGGACAAGCAGAAAACATTAAGAGTCGATAGGTGAAATTGACCGGTCAGCAATTTCTGATAAGGTATGGTTAAATATCGACAGAGTGCGTGCGGACAAAAAATATTTGCTTTTTCAAGTTAAAATTGATATTTGCTTTTTCAAGTTAAAATTGCATACAAATTACAACTGCACAGAGGAAATATAAAACAAATGATTTTGAAGTTGATACTTACATTCTGATTTAGTTTATATTCACGACACAGTAGATCAATGCGTTCCAACAGTTGGAAGGAAAAAATCAAGATTAAATCGTCATATATTTCAGCTTTCTATTATGGACCATCCAGAATATAATGCTCCTGTCATTTCAAATGAACAGAAATACAATATTAGAGAGGGAGACCAAAGCAACATACTGAAAGTAAGAAACCGGGCCTTTTTCCGAAGGCGACTCTAGATTGAAAGCAGATCCACAATATTATTTAGATACTATGAAAAAAACAAGAGCTCGTCGAACACGAAATGCCCCCCTTGATGCATTCATTTCCTTGATGCACAAGGAACAGAAATTATATGCTCACTGTAAACAAAAGTTCTACCATTCTGGTTTAATCAGACTTTGACCTTTAACCTATTAACATAACAAGAGAATACAGAGTGATCTTGGCGCCATCCACTGAGCCATTTTTGAATTTTCCAAATTTCAAGACTAGCTCAAGGTCAAAATCAAGGTCAAATTTCATTTCTGTACAAAACAATGTATATGTGGTCCAAATTTGAAAGCTGTGGCTTGAGAAATGGGAAAGCAGATCACTAGATCAATTTCAAGGTCAAAGTTAATTTCGGTAGACAGAACTATGCATGTGCTTCAAATTTGGAGGCTGTAGCTTGAGAAATGTGAAAATAGGTAATAGGTAAAAATCAATGTCAAATTTCAATTCAGAATGCAAAAATATGCATGAGGTCCAAATTTGAAGCCTGTAGCTTGAGAAATGTGAAAGTAGGTCACTAGGTCAATCTCAAGATCAAAGTTCATTTCGGTTCACAAAACTATGCATGTGGTTTAAATTTGAAGGCTGTAGCTTGAGAAATGTGAAAGTAGGTCACTAGATCAAAATCAAAGTCAAATTTTATTTTGGAACAAAAAACTATGCATGTGGTCCAAATTTGAAGCCTGTACCTTCAAAAATGTGAAAGTAGGTCACTAGGTCAATAACAAGGTCAAAGTTTTTTTCGGTACACAAACCTATGCATGTGGTCCAAATTTGAAGGCTGCAGCTACAGAAATGTGAAAGTAGGTCACTAGGTCAAGATCAAGGTCAACCCATGTCAAGGTTCATCTTGCCACTCAAAACTATACATATGGTCCAAATTTGAATGATGTAAGTTATGGACATGAAGATTCTAAGTTTTTCCCTATATAAGTCTATATGAACCATATGACCCCTGGGGCGGGGCCATATTTGACCCTATAGCTAGAGGGATAATTTGAACAAACTTGGTAGAGAACCACCACTAAATGATGCTACATTACAAAATATCAAAGCCATAGTGATCCAAAATGCAGAAGAATACTGGTCTCCATGCAAGCTACCTGAAGACCAAGTTTGATATGGCATAACCAGTTTGATATGGGCATAATAAGTATCTGTCAGTACAGAACTGGTACACAGGTTGCTATGTATTAATGAATGAAAGGCTAGTACAGTAAAACACATTTCTTTTCAATATGTTGTATCTTACGACATTTTGAATCTGAAAATACAGCGATTTATTCTATACCTATTTTTCCTTTCATATCAGAGGTTCACATTTGTACCATGTGAACGTACAATATATTTCTTTATTGGTGATAGTATATTTCCATACTGGATGATGCAACAGCTTCTGTTCCAATCCCCATGATGACCAAGCCAAAAAGATGTTGACCGATAAAAGTATCTACATGAATTCAACATAAACAAGAGCTGTCCATAGACAGTGTGCTCCACTATTCAGCGATTTGACAGTAAAATGAATTTATGTCTCAATACGAGACCTCTACTTTAAAAGGAAGATACACCAAGATATTAAAAGACCCTAATAATCAGATGGGTTAAAGGTCAAGTATGGAAGGGGTACTGACATTCTTTATTTTGATGGAATTAATTATATCAGAAAAAACTGTCCAGGAAAGTACATGCACATGCAGATGATGATGGTAAAGAAATATTTTGAGTTTCAAGTCATTATCTAATATAGTACTAAAGTTATGTCTATAGAAAATGAAGTTTGTCAAAAAATTTAAGTACTAGAGGGTCATGATGGCCCTGAATCGCTCACCTGAGTAATATAAGCCACATGTTTCAAATCACAAACTGATGCTAAAATATTAGAAAGTAGGTCAGTAGGTCATATTCATGGTCACTGAAAGTAAGTTTTAAGATCAGTATGCAAAACTTTACATGTCATCCAAATTTCAAGGCTGTATCTTAAAAAACAAGGAGTAGGTCAGTAGGTCAAGGTCACAGTAAGGTGACCCGTAACCCCTTTGGTACATCAGGTAAATAGTATTAAACAGTCTAGGAAATATGATCTGGTAATTTTTGAAGCATTTTTTCCTATATAACTCATATAACAAGTGACCCCCAGGGTGGGGCCTCTTTTTACCCCAGGGTATAATTTGAACAATTTTGTTAGAGGTCCACTAGGCAATGCATACCAAATATCTAAAGCCTAGGCCTTTCAGTTTCAGACAAGAAGATTTTTAAAGTGTTCTCCAATATAAATCTATGTAAAACTTAGGATCTCCGGGGTGGGGCCTCTTTTCATCCCAGGGGCACAATTCGAACAAACTTCATAGAGTACCACTATGCAATGCTACATACAAAATATCAAAGGCCTAGGTCTTGTAGTTTCAGACAAGAAGATTTTTAAAGCTTTTTTCTATATAAGACTAGGTAAAACTAGGGACCCCAGGGGCGGGCCTTTTTTCGCCCCAGGGGCACAATTTGAACAATCTTCATAGAGGACCATTAGATGCAGTTTTAGGCAAGAACATTTTTAAAGTTTTTCCTTTCAGCTGCCATGGCAACCAGAGTTCTGCATGGAATGAAATTCTTTGAACAATTTTGAAAGGGGACCACCCAAGGATCATTCCTGTGAAGTTTGGTGTAATTCTGCCTAGTGGTTTTCAAGAAGAAGATATTTTTAGAAAATGCTGACGGACACACGACGGACGACTGACATCGCACGACTGACAACGGACATTGACCGGTCACAAAAGCTCACCATGAGCCTTTGGCTCAGGTGAGCTAATGAAAAGGGGCATAATTTGGTCAAAAATACAAACCAGAGTTATGTGGATTGTTACTATACATGCAGACGATGATGATAAAGATACATTTTAAGTTTCAAGTCATTATCTGATATTGTACTAAAGTTATATCCAGAAAGCGATGATTGCCAAAAAAAGTACAAAAAGAGCCACAATTCTAACAAAATGCATATCAGAGTTATGGTTCTTGGCCTACATAGTCCCTTAATGATGATAAACAAGTATGCAAAGTATCAAAGCTGTAGCTCTTACAGTTTTTCAGGAAAGATGGACCTAAACAAAAATTTTAACCAATGCCGATGGTCAAGTGATGACAAACCCTCGAAGAGTTTTAAAAATGCAACCAACCATTGTCTCTGTGCAAGCTACCAATTTACCACGTTTGGACTATTTTTTAACATTTTTAACTGTACTTTCTAAGAGAAAACCATTTACTCTACATTAGTAATGGCCCACTTGACCAAAGCGATCCAAAATGCAGCTGAATACGGGTCTCCATGCAAGCTACCTGAAGACCAAGTTTGATATGGCATAACCACAGTTTGGTTTAAACAATATTTTATTCAACAAATAGCATGTGATTACAATACATTTTACAAAAGCAAGGGATCGAGTAGTAAGCTACAGCGATTTGCACTTGTACCATGTGACCGTACAATATATTTCTTTATTGGTTACAGTATATTTCCATACTGGATGATGCAACAACTTCTCTTCCAATCCCCATGTTGACCAAGCCAAAAAGATGTTGACCGATAAAATAGTCCACGGCCATTTGTAATCCCGCTCGGAAGTAGTTAAGAAATATAGCCACATATACCAAATTATTCCTTGGTCTTAGACAAAATCAATATGTATGTATCTCTTCTGGGGACCGCAACTGGATCCGGAAATGACGTCATCAATATGACGGCCGATTACGAAAATAATACTGCTGAATAATTTCTGAAAAATCAGTAAAATTGCTTGTAATATCAAATATCATGTCATTAAACAAGCCAATGGGACATTTCAAATATCTTTATTTACACTTTCTCAGGAAATAATATATTCAATTTATTTTAACTGTTTAATTTGTACCCCATCCACTTCGTTTACGATGCATTTTTACACGTCGCTTCTACCTATTGATATTAACTATTTTCGACTATTATTATGGTGTTGAATTTGAAATAAGTTAATTTCCGAAAGTTACTAGAAACATAACATACATTAATGGAATATATGTTATCAATATCTGCTTTTAATAAGTACCTAGAAGGAAAGGAATTTGAAATGCAGTACAAATCAATGTCGGCACAAATACTTGTCTATGCTCTTATTATAAGATTATGTGCAAATTACATGCATTGTTTGCAAGTTCATCTTGATTAGATTTAAGCATGATCACGCCGGTTATGCCAGTAGAAGTTTAACAGATTTGTTTTAATTAATGCAAGTGTTAAATTAATGATAGTCTTCTTAATTACTCTGAATTACTGGTTAATTATATTCATTGGTTTAAACATATTTTACTGCATACCAATTTATATAATATTTACATCTCAAATACAATACTTGACAAGGGTATGTGCAAAAGGGTTGGGTAACAAGTTCTCCAAACATTATTACATACCCTCCCCTGAATTATATTCATTAAGACATGACATCAACACTGAAAGAGTTCTACTTAATTTGTCTTCAGCCCGCGATAACAAAGCTATCTACAAACAATATTATTCATTACCCCTGCATTTAAAACTTTGAGTTTAATATGGGCTTTCCGCAATAACGTTTAGCTAATTGCAGAAGGAAGGGCATCAGGGGTATGGGGTAGTCATTTCATTGTCTTTTATTTCATCATTTCTTCTCTGCAACTGAAAGTATTTCTCAAAAGATCTGATATGTGATATACTCTGCAACGCCTCTTTAAACCAATGCATGTATAGTTTAAAACATAATAAAAACATGAACAAAGTAAAGCATATAGACAGAAAACTCAAAACGTAAAATAAATGAAAAGAACGCAGTGCGGCAATGCCTTGGAACGGTCAGTTGTAAAACAAAGCAGGTGTGCTTAAAACAGTATTTTGGCAACAATACTCGCACTTTATATCTCCACCATATTCCAATGTGATAGAACAGTATACAGAAAATTAAGCCCTCGACTGCTGAATGTCTTATTCACGAAAGGGCACGTTATGTGAAAACAAAAATGATTGGGTAAATATCTATATGAAAAACCTCTGGTCCTTTAGTTTTATTGAGTTCATTTAATATTATCACAACATAATTCCGCTTAAGCTGGTGCTAAAGGGCGTGAGGTTATTTCACATTTCTAAATCTCTCATGAACAAACGTAGTGAAACCGAGCCTTCTATTATTTTGATTAGTTGATTTCTATACTTTCAAAGGATCTTCTTGAAACTTCTAACAAACTATTTGCGCATGTTCTCCTAGTCTGGCTACCGACTAGATAATCTTTGTTTTTTTAGAAAAAAGAATTCTTTTATATATTTTGACTTCGTCAGTCTTGGCTCTGATTATTTAGTCTGGTAAACTCTGGTCAGAGCTTGTGACCGATATCTCATGATAAACTGTTAGCTGACCGATCACACAGTATGGCACACTGCAATAAATTTATCCTATATCAGCATTTAGTTAACAGTTGGTGAGCACATGAGCTGAGGTTTAATTTTGTCTTTCATTTTAATCTGGCTAGTTTTGATTATACACCAAAAAATTAAAAAGGTCAGAATTGCCCTTTGTCTTCAATCATAATTATCTAAAAACAATAATTCCTAAATGAAATCATATTAATTATTATAAAAGTCTTCTTATTGGTTAGATTAAATAAATATGTATAAACTATTTATACTATTGATACCAGTAAGTCTTATCTAATAGCACAGTGCATAATAAGAAAAGAAGTCATAGGCAGAATGAATATTTTAACAATGGATTCAGCTATAGAGAAGGGATTAGAAGTTTTACAACATAATTAATGATGTTCGTTTTCCTTGATTTTTTAAGTTGAAAAAGTATGTGCAATATACTATATATGCATTTTATGATGTGTTTTAGCTCGACTATTCGAAGAATAGGGGAGCTATCCTACTTGCCCCGGCGTCGGCGTGAGCGTGGGCGTCACACAAATGTTAAAGTTTGCGTACCGCCCCAAATATTTTCAAAGTCCATTGAGATATTGCTTTCATATTTTGCATACTTGTTTACCATCATGACCCCAGTCTGTAAAAAGGAGGAGGCAACTCTATCCAGCATTTTGACTGAATTATGGCCCCTTTTCGACTTAGAATAAATGTTAAAGTTTGCGTACCGCCCCAAATATCTTCAAAGTCCATTGAGATATTGCTTTCATATTTTGCATACTTGTTTACCATCATGACCCCAGTCTGTAAAAAGGAGGAGGCAACTCTATCAAGCATTTTGACTTAATTATGGCCCCTTTTCGACTTAGAATATGCTTATTGTAATGTTAAAGTTTGACTCATTGCTTATATTATACTATCAAGCACTGAGAATAGTCGAGCGCGCTGTCAACTGACAGCTCTTGTTGAATATTGTATTAAAATTTTCTAGTTAGTAAACATCTTAACCTCTCAGATTTGGTTAGTTTTTAGGGGCAAAAAAAAAACCACAGTAAAAACATGTTTTTGACTGTTACATCCGTCTTGTAGTATATATAAAAAGGTTTTATGGATAAAAAGCGTTGAGTGCATGGTATAAAGGTTTATGGTACATTCAACTTCATTTGCACAAACTCAGCCTGCTATACTCTTGACCTATGGTCCTTATAAAACCTCAATCTTCATACGGTATACAATTAATGTGATTTTTTTTTTTTAATATTAAAGCATAAAACTGTAATTCATAGCATCTCCATACTTTCTTTAGTCAATTGCTGAGTAAGATATACGTAGTACATCATGTTTCTCTAGAAAGCTTACCTAATTATATTTGAAATTCAGTTGGTTCGAACTACCTATAGCTCGAATAAATTTGAGGATTTCTTTGTTTTTTGAGCAGAGAGTTTTGATTTATTTATTTTGTTGGGTTTATTGTTGCACCGACACAATTTTAGGTCATATGGCGACTTTCCAGCTTTAATGGTGGAGGAAGACCCCAGGTGCCCCTCCGTGCATATTTTATCACGAGCGGGCACCTGGGTAGAACCACCGACCTTCCGTAAGCCAGCTGGATGGCTTCCTCATGTGAAGAATTCTACGCCCCAAATGAGGTTTCGAACCCACATCGATGAGGGGCAAATGGTTTGAAGTCAACGACTCTAACCACTCGGCCACGGAGGCCCCAGAGAGTTTTGAGTTAATTTGACCTATTAAGTTAATTCTCTTAGCAATCTTTTGACAACGAGTCAATTTTAGCTGTGCCCTGCAGTTTTGTAGTTGTTTTTGATGTTTTAACAACCAAAATATTTTTTTAAAAAACGATGTTTAACATTTCATGGAACTGGGTTTGTTATAGGTCGGCTGACTTTCAAAATGTGTGCCGCCCTCCCGCCCCCACTCTAAAAATGCTTCCTACGTGCCTGACGGGCGCCTGGATTCTTCCTCTAGTACCAGAAAGGCTGGAAAATCATCAAATGACACATTTATCTGTCAATGTTATGTTAAACAAAAACACACACAATATGTAACTGACCAGCAATGAAAGCCTTAATGCATGAATATTTGATCACCACCCGAAAGAAAATGCACCTACCTTCCAATCAAAATTTAACAGTGACTTAATGTTAATGAACATTTAATGGAGACCAAATGCAAGTGGTATTAGAAAACTTATTTTTCCTTAAAAAGATCAAATAGCCAAAATTTTTATGCAGCTTCTTTTAGCCACGTCCTTTAACAAGTGCATGTACTTATTTCACATCTGCCAAATAAGTAGTGTATCTATTGTGAAATTGGCAAATTCACCCAGATTTTCCCCTTTTCAATAAAAACATATGAAAATGTATTCAGAATGTGAAACCTAATGCATTGTTTTATAAGAAGACTTATAATATTTTCTACATGTTCACAAGCACATACAGTAATTGTGGTCTAAACTGAAGTAAAACTCTTAAAAAGAAACTTTGAAAAATTAAACAAATTTCTTGAAAAACAGTACAAACTATTATCTGATGAATTGTTCTTCCACCGCTATAAACCATTTATCAACCTGGTACTAACAACATACTGGTAATTATTGGTTTTTAACCGATATTTGCGCTAAGTTCAGTGATTTGAATATTACTTTCTTTTCTTTAAAACAATGCAAAAAAGCACTTACATTACCTTAAAGACGAGTATCTCTAAGTGAACTGAAAAAATAAGGCAATTAATTTGGATGGCAAGATATGGTAACCACAAACTGTGGTTTGAAATGAAATGGAACGGCTTGAAATACATAGTTTGATGTGATATGCGTTCTAAATTTTTCTGTTATTTCTCTTTTTTTATGTTCTGTTAGATTTGTGTATTTTTGGATATTTTGTATGTTGGTTAGAACACGACAGATACGCCATGTTCATTTATATTACGTTTTAGCAATGATTTATAAAAGATAATAGGTAAGGGTAGATTTCTTGGAAGCACAGCACCACAAACACAGCCTCAAAGCCATGCATTTGCAAAGTAAGCCCACAACAATAATATATAAAAAAAATATTTTTTTAGGAACGAATATCATTTAGTGCTGGTTTATGACCCATTTACACTTTTGACACAGCAGTATATACTGTCATATTTTACGCGGATGCCAAGCATGTTCAAGCTAATAGAACTGTTTTGAAGCACTAATAAGACATTATTACATCATCTATCAAAGCAAATCTTTTAACCCTTACACTGCTAAATTTCTATAATGAACTTGTCCATCTTTCAATTAGAACAGTACCATTAACTGTTAAAAGGGATGTTTACCAAAACATAATACAGTATTATTAGTACATAATAAGTCAATGAAAACCAAGAAAGAGAAATTCAAAGCAAACTATTTACAGATCACGCTTATTTATTTCAAAATAAAGAAATTTATTTTAGGATAATGAATTGAAACAGATCAGTGATAGGCAAATATATTTTTCAGTTGTTTCATAAAACACCTAAATCATTGTTTTGGTTGCCAACTCGACTGTTGTCAGTTTCTTTTTGTCCCTTGGGAGCAGTTTCACTTCTTCCCACATTATACATGATTTCTGTTTTGTAGGAAGGTGTTAGTTCTGTTCTTAAAACTCCTATTGCCGGGTATTCTTATCCATTGTAGATTACAATCAGCATTTCCTTATTTTAGCAATTAAGACATGAATTATTATATAGAAGCATTTTCATCTGTGCAACATCTTTTTTTAAAAAATCATTCAAATTTAAACACAGAATACATAATATATAAAAAGTTAAACAACAGCATTAATCCGCTATATATCAATTATTCATTAGGTATTCTTTCTAGTTCAATAATTTTTACCAAAGTGCTCCCAGTAATCTACAGGTCAAGGGGTCGTTTATAAACATGTGTGAATGGCAATAAATATCCCAGAACCACCAGGTCATGTAACATGATCATTTTAAGCTGTAATAGCTTGACCTTAGATAAAGGTCGATCTCCAGAATTCAGGAGATGCTCAAACCAGATTTGCACAGACCGTATGTTTTAAGAATAAAAGGGACATAATGATACAAAATTTGTATTGCCTCAGGAGTTATCTCCTGTGAACAAAACATAAGGTCTGAACACAGACTAATGTTCTCCATGCCGTTGCAGAAAGCAGAACAACAGCAGAATATTATTAAGGATCCAACGAATCAGGAAAGCAAAAACATCAAAGCAGCTCAGTATAAGTGGGCTTTAAGAACTATCATGGCATCGTCCACCTGACTTTCGTTAGACACGATCAAATAGAAAAATCTAGCATCCAGCTGACAAAGGACTGAACACCAAATACGCAATATATCTTGAAATAAGTGGGTCAAAACCGCATATGATAAAATATCTCATCATTTTACCAAATACATTTGGTGAAATTTCCATTGAATTGTTAAATAACTATTGTTTTGATACACTTAGTAACAGAAGTGTTTTAAATTGCTATTAAACGTAAAAAACACACACTGAATGACGATACTGACATTTAGTATAATATTCTCGCAGTTGATAATAGCGGTATTCCTGCAAAAGGACATATTGATAACGTTCATTGAATTTTTGATAGTCGCTCAGATAGGACGATTACATAAAGGTAAAAGAAAAGGTATTAATTAAACGTCGCATGCATATAACTGACAGACAACATGACCTACAGCTACTGCAACCTAGAATTGTTTAAATTAGCGCCTTTCGCGGGTAGTATATTTCCGTGAAATTAAAAAGCCGCAAAAAACTCTGATCTAACTAAAACGCGAAAGATTTTAGCTTCAGCTTAAATAGATGGCTATAAAATGGTTCTGTGCTTCCACATACCTGGATATTAATAATTCATATTCTAGTAGCATAATTGTATTATATGAGTGCACAAATCCATATTATTTCAATTGAATGACAAGTTACTTATTTATGAAGCAACAACATTTTCAATATCGATCCATCAGGCAAACAGGGGATAAAAACAATCGCAATATGCATCTATCGAATGACAAATACATGTAATTTACAGTCAGCAGCCAATATGATATAATATTTGAAAGTAATAGATTGTGTCTATTTCTGTAAAGTGTGGATTTATCGCCTACTTAAATGGCAAGCAAATGACAGTGTAATAAAGCAATTTACTGACTGTAATTGGGGGTGTGAATAACTGTACGCTGGACTAGAACGTGCATAGAGAAATCTTCTGATGATTCCTTTCATAGATGTCTTTAACTCAGGTTTATGGTGAAGTATGTATTAACTGGATTTATCAATTTCAATACGAGAATCTGCACTATAAAATAGTTTACGTTTTAAAGCTGTTATAGCATTAGAAACAACATTCTTAAGATTGCACCGTGTAATTTTTTTCTATTGATTTTGCGTTCTGACCACATTGTTGGGGCGTTAAGCCGATCTGACGCTCGCACATATAACAATGGTATGTAGATAGGCCTATATATAATCATGTTATTTGACTATGGAAGTGATAGAGTATTAGACTATTTCTATTTTTAATCGAGCGTACTGCGCCATTTAACAGAAATTTGCCCACTTGATATCGTTATTTAGTCATTTTCGTCATTTTCTGATATTTATGGATTTTTTTTTTTCATTTTAAGCATAATTAATTCCATCTTATTTTTCATAAAAGTGCATGTAGAAGATACAAAGTACAAGCCTATACAACAATATATTAGTTAAGTCTTCATATTGATAAATGTTCAATCAAGAGTTATCTAATATGACTATTTCTTACCATGGAAGACATAAATAACGTTTCAAACCAATCTCATTAGAAGCTGCTAAGGTGTATTCGTTTAGATAAAAAATAAAGGGAGGTAATTTGTCATAAATTCAGTCAATATGTATCTTCACTGATTGTCCAAGTCCATCTGTTCATTAGTTACAGAGATATACCCATTTTAATTTGAAATAAAGGGAGGTCATTTGACATAAAATCAGTCCATAGTTATCTACCCTATTGTCTTAGTCCAACTAATGACAATAATGAAATTTCAAATAAGTCCGTCCTGTAAGTACTTACTGATATAAATCCATTTTGAATACAATCAGGGGAGGTAATCGGATATAAAATAACTCTGGAACCTACAACTGGATCTGACAGATTCGTCATGATCCAAGCTTTATTGTTGTTAAAGATATTTTGGAAGTCTGTATCAATTCAAACCATAAATGAAGTCTCTATATGGCTGCAAAAGCCAAAATAGCAAATTCTGGACCTTAAAGGGGCCATAACTCTGGAACCCATGATGGAATCTGGCCAGTTCAAGAAAGGAAACAAGATTTTGTGGTGATACAAGTTGTGTGCAAGTTTGGTTAAAATCAAATCATAAATGAAGCTGCTATTGTGCAGACAAGGTCAAAATAGCTAATTTTGGCCCTTTCAGGGGCCGTAACTCTGGAACCCATAACGGGATCTGGCCAGTCCAAGAAAGGAACTGAGATCTTATGGTGACACAAGTTTTGTGCAAGTTTGATTAAATTCAAACCATAAATGAAGCTGCTATTGTGCAGACAAGGCCAAAATAGCTAATTCTGGCCCTTTCAGGGGCCATCACTCTGGAACTTATACTGGAATCTGGCCAGTTCAAGAAAGGAACCAAGATCTTGTGGTGATACAAGTTGTGTGCAAGTTTGGTTAAAATCAAATCATAAATGAAGCTTCTATTGTGCAGACAAGGTCAAAATAGCTAATTTTGGCTCTTTCAGGGGCCATAACTCTGGAACCCAATATGGAATCTAGACAATTCAAAAAAGGAACCAAGATCTTATGGTGATACAAGTTTTGTGCAAGTTTGGTAAAAATCAAATGATAAATAAAGCTGCTATTGCGCAGACAAGGTCAAAAAAGCTAATTTTGGCCCTTTCAGGGGCCGTAACTCTGGAACCCAAAACGGGATCTGGTCAATTCAAGAAAGGAGCCGAGATGTTATGGTGATACAAGTTGTGTGCAAGTTTGGTTAAAATAAAATCATAAATGAAACCTCTATTGTGCAGACAAGAAATTGTTGACGGGTACACGCATGGACGGACGACAGACGAAGAGTGTTCACAAAAGCTTAAATCGCTAGACGCTATGTTTTTGTATACATATTATAAACAAATCTATCTCTATTGTTTTTCTTTAACTGAGAAAAATTCATAGAATAAAGACACTATTTAACAGACGGTAGGTTCTAGTTGTACAACACTAATTATCTCAAAGATGTACAATTTTAAAATTGTACATTTTTCACATACAGACAGTATTCCACTCCCATATAAATCACAGAGATTTACCTATAAACATAGTGCATCAGGTACTGAAAAGAATGTAACCATTAATAATAGAAAATAATATTCACCTTTTTATGTCCCATGAATTTGATTACGCATGGCACAAATGAGCCACGCCATGAGAAAACCAACACAGTGCCTTTGCGACCAGCAAGGATCCAGACCAGCCTGTGCATCCGCGCAGTCTGGTCAGGATCAATGATATTTGCTTTTAAAGTCTATTGCAATTAGAGAAACCGTTAGCAAACAGCATGGACCAGACTGCATGGATGCTGGTCGGAAATGCACTATGTTGCTTTTCTCATGGCGGGGCTCAAATCATTTAACTTTTCAGTGTCATCCTTTTTCCATTATGCATTGGAAGCCATTTTATATTCAGATTTGTGTTTATTTTTTGGGCAATTATTTCTGGAATTTCATTCACTTGCCTCTTATCAACTAATTATTTACCAAATTGTTGTTTGTCAATGTGGATGGTACATAAGGTAAAACTTACGAAATAGAACATGTCCTAATCTGTAAGTTAGGACTTAAGATTTACGAAATCAAGGAATAGCATCGTACACATGGTAATATTTGGCTGTACATCTTAAATTTAATTGGTGTTGTACAATAAAAACCTACCGTCTATTGAGGGCTTAAAGCTTAACACCTTAACACTGTCCTGTACAATACAGTTTATATCTTGACTCCTACCCACCCAAAAAACAAACTGGATGAGCAGATTTTTCCAACTGGTATTCGTCCAAATATATCACTATTTTGTACATAACATTGTTTTAAACAACATAATAATATGATTCTTATTCAAGTTAAAATGAACCATATGAAATAAAATACTGTGCTAACATTCTTCACAAAGCAGGTCAGAATTGTTTGACCAAGTCCTGTCAGACAATAATACACAATCAATTAGATTAAGAATCTGAAATGCCTTTTTTCCTAGTTACTATTCATAGCTTAAATAAATACTACAAATATCATGATTCTTCAAAATGTATAAATACACTTTGTTTTAATTTCAACTGCACCAAAATGATCGTTAAGGGTCTTATTGGTATTAACCTTTACCCTGTTGGTGTAAAGTGATTCTGCCACGGACATGCAGGCTGATCATGGTTCATGGTTATTATACACTCTTTGCTATTCAATCAGTAAATTTTCAGTGAACACCCCTTTAAATAATAAATGGTATTGCCAAAATTAAATGATGGACCATTCCATTTTAGAAATTTAGCAGGCCAAATGTTAGATTTTCCAAGATTTCTACATGGCATTCAAATTTGTCAAACTACAATGATCGTAAAGATTATTGTCTTAGAAAACTTCACAGTTATCACAGATTTTCAATGAATAAACTTTAATGTATTAAGCTAAACTGTAAATGTATCATTGATCCATTCTGCAACTGTCAGGCTGTTTGAATCTGTTACCATAGCGATAATAATTTCAACATAGTGCTATCTATATCTGTCAATCCTGTATGGAGCACTACAAGCTTTAATTCTTTCCTTTCTGTCTTCAGTAAGATTTAATTTAAAGGTTATTTCTTCAAAAACATCACTCCTGGAAATCTGTAAATAAAAATTGGTAAGTGCTTTAATCCATCTTGTATAATTATGTACCAGTAAGTAATCTCATTTACCACAACTTATTTTGTTGCCTCATTTCTAATTAATATCTTGTCAATTGGTCATAGCAAGAACAAGAGCTGTCAGTGGACAGCGTGTTCGACTATTCTCAGTGCTTGATAGTATAAAATAAGCTATGAGTAAAATTTTAACATTACAATAAGCATATTCTTAGTCGAAAAGGGGCCATAATTCAGTCAAAATGCTTGATAGAGTTGCCTCCTCCTTTTTACAGACTGGGGTCATGATGGTAAACAAGTATGCAAATATCAAAGCAATATCTCAATGGACTTTGAAAATATTTGGGGTGGTACGCAAACTTTAACATTTATTCTAAGTGGAAAAGGGGCCATAATTCAGTCAAAATGCTTGCTAGAGTTGCCTCCTCCTTTTTACAGACTGGGTCATGATGGCAAACAAGTATGCAAAATATCAAAGCAATATCTCAATGGACTTTGAAAATATTTGGGGTGGTACGCAAACTTTAACATTTGTGTGATGCTCACGCTAACGCTTTACGCCGGGGCGAGTAGGATAGCTCCCCTATTCTTCGAATAGTCGAGCTAATAACTGAACACATTTTTAATAATGCTTCATTACATCTTCAACATAATTATCATTAACCCAAGTGAACTTATCATTAACCCAAGTGAACCTACCATTAACCCAAGTGAACTTATAATTAACCCAAGTGAACTTATCATTAACCCAAGTGAACTTATCATTAACCCAAGTGAACTTATCATTAATCCAAGTGAACTTATAATTAATCCAAGTAATCACTGCCAATTCCAACAGAAAAACATTTAAAAGCATTATGCTGTCAATTCTGACTCGCTTTCTAAAATTCAACTGAGATCTGTGAATAAACTTTGGTAAGATTTTTTCAGCCATTGATATATTTCCATAATAACATCATCATGTTGTCATTATCATTATGTTGACAATATAATCATATTGATAATATAATCATGTTGATAATATCATCGTGTTAAATAATATCATCATGTTGCACCTTAATTCACAATTAGAAAACATAAAATCAGGTGTCAGATTAGGCTGCCTACAATAGTTGAAAGTAGTGTCTGATACATTTGTAAGTGAAAACATTTTACAAGAAAATCATAAATAAAATACCTCTTGAAAACCTATGTTCATAAACATTTTTATGCTGGGTTTGTTGCTGTATCCAATCTTGGCAGTGATATGTGTAAGTTTCAGCTCTTCAATACCTGAAACAGTTATGTTACAAATAATAACAGGTGTAACCATAATTCATTAAGTTTTTTATTATAAATTAAGTAATTACAAAACAAAATTTGTTCATAAGAAAGTAAGTGGTGAAATATTTCATTTCAAATTAAAAAATATTTTAGAAACAAAGAAAACTAATGGTATACTAGTAGTCAATAATGTGTCTGCCTCATAAGTTCAAACCCAAATGGAATCCTTGATATACATTTCACTAAGAATCAAAACTTATTTTTCAACTAGAAGTAATTTCATTTGTAACTAAGTAAGCTTAACTTTTCATCATATATAAAGTGTTACCTCAGACAAAAAAAAACAAACATCAATGTGATCATTAAACAAGAGCTGTCAGTTGACAGCGCGCTCGACTATTCTCAGTGCTTGATAGTATAATATAAGCTATGAGTAAAACTTTAACATTACAATAACAGGCTGTCTAGCATACCCTGACAAAAAATTAGGGCTAATTTTAGGGCAATTTGTACAAAAAAATAGGGCTAAAATTAGGAATTTGGTACAATTTTAAGGAAATTTTAGGGCTAAATTAAGGAATTTTCAAATTAAAATATGGACTTTAAAGACCATGTAATGTGCTTACCTTTATGTGATTGACATAAAAGTAACTCACAAATAGTGCTTTATTTACAGAAAAGACGTCTACCAGCTTTCCACTGTTTTCAGCTATTGTTGGCTGTATCCTGGAAATAAACAGAAATGAGAATTAACTACTTTGACTAAAAGTACACATTAAAAAGAGTACAGTGTCACTAGCTATACACTTACTACGTCTGACTGTAAAGAGTTTAATTATGGCCTCCTCTTCTCCCCTTATAGCCATCACAATCCACACCATTTTTTTTATTCTTTAATTTTTTAAACAATGAAACAATGCCAAAAAGTAAGAAATGCTGTCAACTGGAGTACAGTGTATTGCCAGCAACAGTGCATATCAGAGTACACAAATTGAGAGTGAACTAAGACAAGTGTTCAACAAACTCTGATTAATTTGTACAGAAATTATAACACACTTATTACCAACAAATACATAGTTTTACAACATTCAGCATGGACATCAGGTACTTGATATACTTAGAAAATACAATTAAACCAGCACAGGTCATTAAATTAGCAAATTCACAAAAACTGTTTCCAAGCCATACATTTGTTGACAAAAATCTCAAGAATTGTCTCCTCTTCACCCTTTTCAGCTATCACATTCCACAATAAACAATTTGTTAATTTGAAGCATTGACAGCTCAAAAAATTGCAGTGGGAAAAATATACATCTAACAGTCTAATAAAAATGTTGATGGGCATCAGTTACATATTTGACTAGAAACTTGTATAGCTTGCAAACAATACATACATGTATAAAGAATAAATCTGAACTGTGATCACATATTACATAATTATGAAGAACTGGCCAAGTAAATAATCAGAATTTGACCTGATTTTTTATTATGTCTACACCTACTATGCCCCAACGATAACTTGATATTTACAAACATGACTATAAATAGATCAAAATGGAACATAGGGTATTCAGCGTTTTCCTAACATGTTACAATCTAAATATTTCTAGATTTTGTACCAATTACAAATTAGCTCAGTGGTAAAGCATACTGTCCGTGGTCAACAGATCTTTTGCCGTGTGGGCTCGAAACTCGGCATTGAGAATTAATTTTTATTTCATTTTTGCATAAAAATTAAGTTTCCTTCATGAGCTCTGTGACAATACGACAGAGAGGTATCTAAAGCCGATATGGCAGATCAGAACAGTTTATTATATATCAAAGATGATATTGATTAAATGCATGCACTTAAGCCATGCAAATAATGAACATACTATTGTGTTATATAAATACATATATATACAAATTCAAACCATCAAAGAAAGAAACAAAAATAATGAAACAAAAATGAAAACGAATAGAAAAAATAAACAAATCTGAAAAAAACCCTCATGAAGATTCGAACCCACAAAACGATTTGCTTACATCCAATTGTTTTCTGCTGTTTACCCAGCTGAGCTATGTTGCCATATACATAGTGGATATTTAAAATGAAAGAAATACTAATATTTAATTGTCAAGTAATGGGTAACCATTATGAATTATTATTTTATCAGTTATCATGAAATAGACTCGTCCTCGCGTTTCGGCGGGAATCACGTTATCATTGGGGATTAGTATATACACCTATTAACTAGGTATTACTTCTGCACTATGTGTATGCTACACTTCCAGTGAAGGAGCACTAAATATCCCTCAGATAATCTTCACTGGGAAATAGATCTTTCAAGTATCACAATTTACCTTCAGAAATCCTATCTCTGTCATCTAGTCACAACCAATAACAAGCTGAACACATGGATCCACTGGTAAACTGCTTTGAACTGTGCTAAACTGTTTTTTTCTGAATTAGAACTTTTAAACAACATTTAAAACATTTTCTCTTTTTGATCATTGCAAAAAAGTTAAAAAATTAGGAATCTTTGTGAAAAAACAGGGCCTTTTTAGGAATTTCCTTTGATTTTTTTAAAAAAATAGGAATTTTAGCCAAATTGAAAAAAAATAGGAAAAAGTAGGAATTTTAGGGACGCTAGACAGCCTGCAATAACCATATTCTTAGTCGAAAAGGGGCCATAATTCAGTCAAAATGCTTGATAGAGTTATCTCCTCCTTTTTACAGACTGGGGTCATGATGGTAAACAAGTATGCAAAATATAAAAGCAATATCTCAATGGGCTTTGAAAATATTTGGGGTGGTACGCAAACTTTAACATTACAATAAGCATATTCTAAGTGGAAAAGGGGCCATAATTCAGTCAAAATGCTTGATAGAGTTGCCTCCTCCTTTTTACAGACTGGGGTCATGATGGTAAACAAGTATGCAAAATATCAAAGCAATATCTCAATGGACTTTGAAAATATTTGGGGTGGTATGCAAACTTTAACATTTGTGTGACACTCACGCTAACGCCGACGCCGGGGCGAGTAGGATAGCTCCCCTATTCTTCGAATAGTCGAGCTAAAAAAGAGCTTGACATTAATGTCTGAAAACAAATTTTAAGGTGCTAGCAAACAAACGAAGTCTTACCATATCTCATCATACAGTACACAGCCTCTTTTCCAAGTCCTTTCCCCCTAGCAGCTGGCTCTGTCAAATTATAAACCATTAACAACTTCAGTAACAGAGATGATAAGTTTCAATTAATTCACTTCTTCAATGCTTTAAACATGCTCTTTTTATATACTGTGAAATCACTAATAGGGAATCGATCCTACCAATTTTCGTTCCAAAGTGACGAAAATCAGGATCGATGCCTCTACGGTAACATGCGATATACTGAATGAGATATATACTATCGCATTAAAAAATGTGTCCTTCCAGCACGTGCACAGAGCATCTGACTTTGGATTTTTTGGAAGGATACGCTTTTTCCTTGTTCCTTATAAGCATCCACATAACTTGTCCAAACCGCAACGTTTTGCACTACCGAATTAAAAAATGTGTCCTCAGTGCTGTCATTAGACAGTTCTTTTCAAATCTTATGGGATGAGCTGAAGTCGGATCGATTCCCGACTGAGGCAGTGCCTTATTTTATATTTTTCATGACAGATTATTTTCATGTATTTAATGGGTGCATCAATCCATAAAATAAAACCCCAGTGAAAACCCCAAATAAAATAGCTAATTTCATTTTCTTTTCAAAATTTAAAATCTACTAATTCAAATCTCCATGGAATAACTGTTTGGGCCAAAACCTTTTAATACCCACAATATTGTATGATTTCACAGTACTGTTGAGTGAAACTAGATCTTTCTATAACAAGAGGGTCATGATGACCCTTGATCGCTCACCTGAGTAATATGAGCTACATGTTTCAAAAGTCAAGCTGATGATTTTTAAAAATTTTTTGGAAGATTTTCCTATGTACAATCAAGTAACCCCTGGGGCGGGGCCAATTTTACCCCTGGGGTCACGATCTGAACAAAGTTTGTAGAAGTCTACTAGGCAATGTTACATATCAAATATCAAAGATCTAGGCCTTCTGGTTTATTTTAAGCAAATTCATGAAGATTTCCCTATGTACAATCAAGTAACCTCTGGGGCTGGGTCAATTTGACCCTGGGGGTCATGATTTGAACAAATTTTGTAGAAGTCTACTAGGCAATGCTGCATGTCAAATATCTAAGATCTAGGCCTTCTGGTTTATTTTTAGAAAATTTTTGAAGATTTTCCTATATAAAATCAAGCAACCCCTGGGGGTCATGATTTGAACAAATTTGGTAGAGGTCCATCAGGCAATGTTTGACACCAAATATCTAAGCTCTAGGTCTTCTGGTTTTTGAGAAAAAGATTTTTAAAGTTTTTCCTTTCGGTTGCCATGGCAACCAGAGTTATGCATGGAATTCAATTCTTTGAAAAAATTTTGTAGAGCTACACCCAAGGAACATTCCTGTGAAGTTTGGATGAAATTGGCCCAGCGGTTTATAAGGAGATGTCGTTTGAAGTAAAAGTTTACGGACGGACAACTGACGCCGGACGGTGAGTGATCACAATAGCTCACCCTGAGCCTATGGCTCTGGTGAGCTAATAAAAACTCTGCTATATGATAAGTACTAAAGTGCATTAGGCCACACCAAATTGAAAAGTTGTTCATCGGATTTTTTTCTGAAAAAATTGAGGCGTGCGAAAAAATAATTGAAATATTCTTTTTGGTTTTTGAGAAAATCAGGAGCGAGCGAAGAGCGAAGAAATATATTTGTCTTGATTTGGCTCTCGATTGACTCATAAAAACCTTAAAACAGAATGTAAAGCCATTTTACATTAAAAATAATTCACCAGGGATTGAGAAAATTTGACCTGAAGACGCACAACAAAGCGAACTCATGAAAACAGGTATTAAGTAACATTGGCATACAGTACAGTGTAATCAAATAATGTATGCTTTTGAAAATGCTGTTAGAAAATATGTAATATACACCAGTGCATAACCTTAAACCATAATAATGACATAGATATATGACTTGAATATCTACTGCTATGAAAATGTAGCATTTTTCGCTCGACTTTTCGAAGTTTTTTATAAAGTCAAATATCTCTGTTACTATAAAAGCTTTTGACTTGAAACTAAAAACAGTTATTTACTATCAAAGTCTACACCAAGAGAAACAATCCCCATAACCATAACTCCGATTCAATTTTGACAGAGTAATGCCCATTTTTAACTTAGAATATTTTTATTTAAGTTTTATAATAGCGTCCAATAGGTCTGTTACTTTCAAAGCTTTTGACTACTATGCCCCTTTTACTGGCAAAGCTCTAATTCAGAGTCCAGCACTTAAATGATGTGTGCGTAATATATATATTTATTGTGATGATTAAAGTCCATATTAGAACAATCTGGGACTGGTATTTTAAGCATTTGTACACTGTTACATCCGTAGAAAGTAGCGCACCAAATATTTTTGGCTTGATTTTTTTTTTAAATGGGGCAAGCGCATGCCAAAAACAAAAACAATTTTTTTTGTGTGTTTCTGAAAATATGCGAGCAGCAAATCCAATGAACAACTTTTTAATTTGGTGAGGCCTTATGGAATTTTTTTTTCATTATTCAGCTGGACAAAGTAGTATAGAAAAACATTCTTTATCTCTGCATAACCCCAACAATGGTAAGTTTGAATAAAACTATTTATTTGAAAATGTTGTCAGCTGGTAAATATTTACAATTCATGAAATACATGAAGTTATTTTATTGTTATTATATTGTTCCTTCATCAGAGCCACATCAGGGCAGACAATAAAGTGTCTGAAATCCTATCACAGACAAAACTTCATTGCTCATCAAGGAGTCATTACTAGGATAGCAGTCAGAAGCCATCTCATGGGAAAAACTTTACCCATTATCAACATATAATTTACTAAGCTTAGCAGTCTAAAATCCTGTCACAGAAAATACTTTAGCCCTGGTCAAGATGTATGAACTATACTAGCAGGCAGAGATCCTGTCAAAGGTAAAACTTTACCCATCATCAAAATATAACTAGAAATTGCTTTTGTAAACAAGAGGACCATGATGGTCCTGAATCGCTCACCTATCCCCACATGACCCAGTGCTGAACTGAGTATGACGTCGTTATTTCTATTATTTGACATAGTGACCTAGTTTTTGAGCACATGTGACGTAGATATCATCAAGATAAAAAATTCTGACCAATTTTCATGAAGATCCATTAAAAAATATGGCCTCTAGAGAGGTCACAAGGTTTTTCTATTATTTGACCTAATGACCTCGTTTTTGAAGGCACGTGACCCACTTTTAAACTTGACCTAGATCTCATCAAGGTGAACATTCTCACCAATTTTCATGAAGATCTCGTGAAAAATATGGCCTCTAGAGAGGTCACAAGATTTTTCTATTTTTCGACCTACTGACCTAGTTTTTGACCGCACATGACCCAGTTACGAACTTCCCCTAGATATCATCAAGATGAACATTCTCACCAATTTTCATGAAGATCCATTGAGAAATATGGCCTCTAGAGAGGTCACAAGGTTTTTCTATTTTTAGACCTACTGACCTACTTTTTGACCCCACGTGACCCAGTTTCAAACTTGACCTAGATATCATCAAGGTGAACATTCTGACCAATATTCATGAAGATCTCATGAAAAATATGGCCTCTAGAGAGGTCACAAGGTTTTTCTATTTTTAGACCTACTGACCTAGTTTTTGACCGCACGTGACCCAGTTTTGAACATGACCTAGATATCATCAAGGTGAACATTCTGACCAATTTTCATGAAGATCCATTGAAAAATATGGCCTCTAGAGAGGTCACAAGGTTTTTCTATTTTTAGACCTACTGACCTAGTTTTTGACCGCACGTGACCCAGTTTCGAACTTGACCTAGATATCATCAAGGTGAACATTCTGATCAATTTTCATGAAGATCTATTGAGAAATACGGCCTCTAGAGAGGTCACAAGGTTTTTCTATTTTTAGACCTACTGACCTAGTTTTTGACCCCACATGACCCAGTTTCGAACTTGACCTAGATATCATCAAGGTGAACATTCTGACCAACATTCATGAAGATCTCATGAAAAATATGGCCTCTAGAGAAGTCACAAGGTTTTTCTATTTTTAGATCTACTGACCTAGTTTTATATCCCATGTGACCCAGTTTCAAACTTGACCTAGATATCATCAAGATGAACATTCTGACCAATTTTAATGAAGATCCATTGAGAAATATGGCCTCTAGAGTGGTCACAAGGTTTTTCTATTTTTAGACCTAATGACCTAGTTTTTCACCCCACGTGACCCAGTTTCGAACTTGACCTAGATATCATCAAGTTGAACATTCTCACCAATATTCATGAAGATCTCATGAAAAATATGGCCTCTAGAGAGGACACAAGGTTTTTCTATTTTTAGACCTACTGACCTAGTTTTTGACCCCATGTGACCCAGTTTCAAACTTGACCTAGATATCATCAAGGTGAACGTTCTGACCAATTTTCATGAAGATCTTATGAAATATATGGCCTCTAGAGAGGTCACAAGGTTTTTCTATTTTTAGACCTACTGACCTAGTTTTTAATGTCACGTGACCCAGTTTCGAACTTGACCTAGATATCATCAAGATGAACATTCTGACCAACTTTCATAAAGATCCCACAAAAATGTGACCTCTAGAGTGGTCACAAGCAAAAGTTTACGGACGGACGCACGGACGGACGCACGGACGACGGACGCTGCGTGATCACAAAAGCTCACCTTGTCACTATGTGACAGGTGAGCTAAAAAGCACATGTCTCCCCCAATGCAAAGTCCTATAGGCAAGAAGTCAATAGGGGTCAGGAGCGAAAGTCAAAGAGACACTGATGGTTGGCTGCATTAGGGATCATCTACTTCGCATGTCCAGTCATCCCGCTAAATTTCAACAATATTGGCCTAGTGGTTCTCAAGTCACTGTTCAGGCTCCTGTGACCTTGACCTTTGATGAAGTGACCTCAAAATAAATAGGGGTCATCTACTCTGCATGTCCAATCATCCTGTTAAGTTTCAACATTCTAGGTCAAGTGGTTCTCAAGTTATTTCCCAGAAATGATTTTACATGACCAGGCCCCTGTGACCTTGACCTTTAATAGACTGACCCCAAAATCAATAAGAGTCATCTACTCTGCATGTTCAATCATCCTACGAAGTTTCAACATTCTGGGTCAAGTGGTTCTCAAGTTATTGATCGGAAATTGTTTTCCATGTTCAGGCTCCTGTGACCTTGGCCTTTAACAGAGTGACCGCAAAATCGATAGGGGTCATCTTTTTGGTTTTTTTTGGTTGGACTTAACGTCGCACTGACACACGATAGGTCATATGGCGACTTCCAGCTTTGATGGTGGAGGAAGACCCCAGGTGCCCCTCCGTGCATTATTTCATCACGAGCGAGCACCTGGGTAGAACCACGGACCTTCCGTAAGCCAGCTGGATGGCTTCCTCACATGAAGAATTCAACGCCCCGAGTGAGGCTCGAACCAACATCGATGAGGGGCAAGTGATTTGAAGTCAGCGACCTTAACCACTCGGCCACAAAGGCCCTATAGGGGTCATCTACTCTGCATGTTCAATCATCCTATGAAGTTTCAACATTCTGGATCAAGAGGTTCTGAAGTTATTGATCGGAAATGGTTATCAATGTTCAGGCCCCTGTGACCTTGACCTTTAACGGAGTGACCCCAAAAACAATAGGGGTCATTTATTCTGCATAAACAATCATCCTATGAAGTTTCAACGTTCTGGGTCGAGTGGTTCTCAAGTTACTGACCGGAAATGGTTTTCAATGTTCAGGCCCCTGTGACCTTGACCTTTAACGGAGTGACTCCAAAATCAATAGGGGTCATCTACTCTGCATGTTCAATCATCCTATGAAGTTTCAACATTCTGGGTCAAGTGGTACTAAAGTTATTGATCGGAAATGGTTTTCAATGTTCAGGCCCCTGTGACCTTGACCTTTGACAAATGACCCCAAAAACGATAGGGGTCATCTACTCTACATGACCAATCATCCTATGAAGTTTCAACATTCTGAGTCAAGTGGTTCTCTAGTTATTGATTGGAAATGGTTTTCAATGTTCAGGCCCCTGTGACCTTGACCTTTGACGGAGTGACCCCAAAAACAACACGGGTCATCTACTCTTCATGACCAATCATCCTATGAAGTTTCAACATTCTGAGTCAAGTGGTTCTCTAGTTATTGATCGGAAATGGTTTTCAATGTTCAGGCCCCTGTGACCTTGACCTATGACGGAGTGACCCCAAAATCAATAGGGGTCATCTACTCTTCATGACCAATCATCCTATGAAGTTTCAACATTCTGGGTCAAGTGGTTCTCTAATTATTGATCGGAAAAGGTTTTCAATGTTCAGGCCCCTATGACCTTGACCTTTGACAGAGTGACCCCAAAATCTATAGGGGTCATCTACTCTTCGTGACCAATCATCCTATGAAGTTTCAACATTCTGGATCAAGTGGTTCTCTAGTTATTGATCGGAAATGGTTTTCAATGTTCAGGCCCCTTTGACCTTGACCTTTGACGGAGTGTCCCCAAAATCAATAGGGGTCATCTACCCTTCATGATCAATCATCCTATTAAGTTCCAACCTTCTGGGTCAAGTGGTTCTCTAGTTATTGATCGGAAATGGTTTTCAATGTTCAGGCCCCTGTGACCTTGACCTTTGACAGAGTGATCCCAAAAACATTAGGGGTCGTCTACTCCAGCAGCCCTACAATCCTATGAAGTCTGAAGGATCTAGGTCAATGGTTCTCCAGTTATTGCTCGGAAATGAAGTGTGACGTATGATTTTGTTATGCCGAAGACTTACTAGTATGACGAGTTTCAAAGCATTCATTATAATAGATCCTTCAGTATAATAGATCCTGAGAAACCTGCTTCCCTGCAAAATTTTCATCAAAACTGCTAAATGAAAACCAGTGTAACTTTGCCACACACAGTTATGAAACCTGCAAATTGAGGTCACCTCATGAAGCTAAAGATTAGTGTAGAATATGAAAACATTTGGTCAAATAGTTTCTGAGAAACATATGAGTGATGTTTGGTTGCATTTGATTTAGTTAATTTACAGAAACTTGCTTAGATGCACGGATGCCAACATCAACAAGAAGGGCTCTACTAATTTGAAATTTTTTTCATCGATGAGCTAATAAATACTGCTTACAACTTTACTGAATCACACTGTTTTTACTTACATTTACATGCAAATGAAAGTACATATGTACTTTCTGAGTTCTGATAAAATGACCTTACTCCTGTACCCCTTTCACTGGCTGATAAAAGTTAGGACTGGGACGATTACTTGTTTAATCGGATCAGATTCGATTTCTAGGTGAAACTGGTTTCAATTTTGCAAAACCGGTAATCGCTCTCAAACAATAACAAGAGCACCGCCTTGTGGGTGCAGACGCTCATCTGATTTTTTGTCTCTGTATAATAAAAATATTGTCCTACCCCTAATTTTCTGAGTCCAAAAGGGGCCATAATTCTTGCAAAAAGCAATGTAGAGTTACAGTACTTGTTGTGCAAAGTCAGCTTATAATGGCGAATAACTGCTCTGAGTTTTAAAGCAATAGCTTTGACTGTTCAGGAGAAAAATTGACCTAAACACAAAACTTAACCAAGAAATCTGATATTTTCTAAGTCCAAAAGGGGCCACAATTCTTGCAAGAAGCAGGATGGAGTTATGTTTCTTGCTGTACAGGGTCAGCTATGTATGGTGAACAAATGTTGCAAGTTTCAAAGCAATAGCTTTGATAGTTTAGGAGAAAAGCTGACCTAAACATAAAACTTAACCAGGCAACGCCGACGCCGACCAAGCGATGACAATAACTCATCTTTTTTCCCCAAAAAATCAGATGAGCTAAAAATCACGAGTCGTACTTTATCTTTATACATTTCTTTGACCAGCACATAGATCCACAGTATATTTCAGCTAAAACACATCAACTGAAAATAATCAATAGTCTCCAGTTTGCATGTCGTGATATATTTAAAATAAAATACATCAAAATATGACTTATTAAGAGTTACACTGCTTGCAAACGATAAAGTCAGCAAGTTTCTAATGAAGTCAGCTGCTGGAAGTACCTTGTTACAGTCGTCAGGAAAGAAAACAGCATTTTTAATATGGCGGCCGATTATCTGGTTCGATTCGATTTCAAACAAATTATTAACTGGTTTCAAAATCTTGAAATCGTCCCAGTCCTAATAAAAGTACTGCATTTGTTACTCAAGCTTTAGCCTGCTAGTGGCAAGTGATTTGCCTTTGCGACCAGTGGAGGCTGATTTTGGTCTGCACTGTTCATTATTCAGTCAGTAAATTCTCAGTGAACAATCCTTCAAATGATAAATGGTACTGCCCAAATTGAATGACAGATCAGTCCATTTTATAAGTTTAGCACAATAAAGGTTAAAGTGAAATATTTACCTGCAATCATGATCTCAATCTCCGCTGTTGATGGGTTATCTTCATCATTTAAGAACAGGTTCACATCCCCAACCATACCATCTGTAAATGCAGACAAGGAGGAATTGAGCATCAATTCTGATCCAATAAAACAAAAAGTATATTTCATCCATCTGCCGTGATGTACAATGCTATCTTCTCATTACTGCAGCTGCTATTTTTGATATTTTTCATAAGTTACATATGTATAAAAGCCACATTTATATGATGATATAAAAAGACAAATATGGATTCAGGAACAACATAATATGACACTGCCTGTAATAGCATTTATAAAGGATGAAAATATGTAATCATTGACAACTTTGTTTTTCTGGGATTCACTGATATACGGTAGATATTTCTATTATCAGGTGATCCCAGGTACTTTGAAGTACTACTGAAACCTTCCATTTACTTGAATAAAAAAACATATGTTATAAATTATAAAAATATTTACTGACAAGAACTTTGTCTTTTTATCTAAATGCATATCAACTATAAGCTGTTGTGTGACATTGATTAATGATTCTAAGGTAACAATCCACAAAAAGATAACATTTTGATGCCTCGTGACCCCATGTTTTTTGGTATCATTTGAAGGAGTTGTGCCTGCTGAACAAGAATTAGTTAATAAGATGACCATAGTAATATGCAAGAATCACTACAGTCATGTTTTTGGACTGCAAAATGATAATTCTTACACTGTAATAACTGGATTTCTGTTGAAGTAACGTTGAAAGCTACAAAGTAAAAAAAATAAAAAAATTCTATAACATATTTTTGTCATGTAATTTATATTTTCTTTTTCAGTAGACAATACACTTTCAGATGATACCAAAATTATATGAGGTTACCAGGCATCTATATTTGATATATTTTAATAGAAGTTATACAGAACTTGCTTACCAGTATTTGTGGACCAGATACCTTAATTATCCTGCCCATGTTTAAACCCTGTTATAAAATATTACCTATTTCATTGTTTCCATTCTCCTCATATTTCTCTTTGTCCAACACAATAAAAGTACATTCTGAAATTGAAACGTATGTACACTGAATTTATTTTTTACGAATAAGTCACCATCAAATAAAATTAATTCAACTTTAATGTCTTTCCAATTTCCTTGATAAATCGGTATTTCTCACAATTTGATATACAAGTAAGCTTTTATTTTTGTTAGGTTTATAATCACACTGACACAATTTAGGTTATAAGGCAATGTTTTCCAGCTTTTGATGGATGGTGGAAGATCCACGGTGCTCCTCTGGGTATTATTTTAGACACAGGCTGGCGCCTGGTTAGAACCACCGACTTTCCTGGCTCCCATAAGCAAGCTGAATGGCACCCTCACATACATGAAGAATTCTACACCCAAAGCAGCTGAAGCTATGTTTAAAACCCACATCGGTGTTGGCCAGCCCTTACAAAATGGTAAAAACAATATGTCGTAAACATACCCATTCACTGGATGTTCATCGCTAATCATGCTATTAATTTGATACTAGTTTAAGGGATATTCGCAGTATGACCAATGATCATGGTTTATTCACAATGAGAACTTAGACTGTTCTTAATTGGGTAAATTGTTCACAACATATTCATCTGTGTTCATTGTAAACTTTAACATTTCTGTAAGTGATTAAAAGTCAGCAACCGTAACCATTTAGCCAAGGAGGCCCCTATGCTAGTATTCAAAAAGGGGCTGTTTACATAAAATTCTGTTTAATTAGTACTTACTGGAAGTTACCGTACCTTAAAAACATGTACTGTAATTATGCTGTGACTCATGAACATATGAACCATGGACATATGTCTTCATACATGGTAAACTGGAGATTATCTACACACTTACATATAACTAACAGTAAAATTTTTCGAAAATCAAAATTTAACCCTGACACTGACTATTGTCATCTTCCCTCCAAGACTGTTGCATCTGATACTCTTCTTCGAGATTAAGCGGTTCTGATGCAGTTAATGTCTGTAACTCCTCACTCTTCATCCACTCATGGTATCTACATGTACAATAATATATGCAAAAAGAGTTTGTGTAAGATTTCAAAACTTAAAGCAGTTGTATAAAGACAATTAATTAAGACAAAACCTTCCTTTCATTTATAATCAAAAACAAATTCTTACCACACCAGTCCTTTATTGTATACCAGTACCTCATCAAGATTGGAAAGTAACTCAAATATGCTAAAAGTTGATTTTTCTTTACACTCAGGATCATACATAACACCATATTTCTAGCTTTCACATTATACCTCTAAATCAATGTGAATAGATAGTGTACATTCAATGTGGAAGAATATTTTTTTTTTTATAAATTTCATTTCCACAAATACAAACATATATACATACAATTACACATAATATAACAAACTTGCAGTTCAATATGTCATTTCAGTAGTACAATATATCAATTAAGCAATCTGTCAGCAATATAGTTCTAAAATGTAAATCTATGTATACCTGTGTGCATAAGAGTTGTTTTTTTAACAAAAGGGAGAGAACAGAGTAAGGAAGTTGAAAATATAGGAAATGGAGGGTGATAAGAGTTTTGTCCTATTGGAAAAAAGGTTAAGCTAATTTTTTCTCATATATTCTGTAATGTTCCTTAGATTAATGAAAAAAAACGAGAAGGAAACTAAATGAAAAGAAACAACAAGAGGTTGTTCACCTGAGAAACAAATCATAACAGTGTAAACATGTTTGACCTAGTGATTTCATGGAAACAAATATCCTGGCCAATTTTTATTAAGATTGGACCAAAAATGTGATCTCCTGAGTTTAAACAAGTAGTTTCTTTGATATGATCTAGTGACCTAGTTTTTGACCCCAGATGACCCATATTAAAACTTGACCTAGATTTTATCAAGGGAATCATTCTGACCAAATTTCATGAAGATCAATTGAAAAATACAGCTTATATCGCATACACAAGGTTTTTCTTTGATTTGACCTATTGACCTACTTTAAGACCCCAGATGACCCATATTCGAATCTGACCTAGATTCCATCAAGGCAATCATACTGATCAAATTTCATGAAGATCAATTAAAAAATACAGCCTCTATTGCATACACAAGGTTTTCTCTGATTTGACCTAGTGACCTATTTTTTGACCACAGATGACCCATATTCAAACTTGACCTAGATTTTATCAAGGCAATCATTCTGACCGAATTTCACAAAGATCAATTGAAAAATACAGCCTCTATCGCATACACAAGGGTTCTTTTATTTGACCTATTGACCTAGTTTTTGATCCCCCATGACCCATATTTGAACTAGACCTAGATTTCATCAATGCAATCATTCTGATCAAATTTCATGAAGATCAATTGAAAAATACATTCTCTGTCGCATACACAAGCTAAATGTTGACTGACAGATGACAGTCAGACGACGGACATCGAGCGATCACAATAACTGCTCAGGTGAGCTAAAAATAAAGAAAATTAAATTTTGTTGATCGTTTCCATACTTTGATAGGAGTTTAAAGTTTTTTATATTCTTACCACACCAGTCCTTTATTGTATACCAGTTCCTCGTCAAGATTGGAAAGTAACTCAAATATGCTAAAAGTTGATTTATTTTTACAATCAGGATCAAACATAACTCTATATTTCTAGCTTTAACACATTACACCTCTAAATCAATGTGAATAGATAGTGTACATTCAATGTATTTCGATGTAAATGAGATGTGGAACCAAAATTTGTAGTCCTGTTTGGCGCTATATAACCTATACTGTGTTGGTGCGCCGTAAAACCCAAATAAATAAATCAATCAATGTGGGAGAATTAATGCCAAGCTATCTAATAGCTGCCCCCATGTAAAGATTATACCTATTGGCTTGTACGTATTGGAGTTATTTTGATTGAATGCAAAGTATCAAAGTCTGATCACTGCGAAAAACAACAATATTTAGGTAAAATCAAAGTGCAACATAGGGCTTTCCTGCAAAGCAGACCACTTTCCTTAATATGCAGTCTGTGTTTATGTTAAGCTGCTCAAATGGTGAAAAGCGTCCCAGATATATTTTCTAGATATTTTTATTCATTTCCTGAAAATGTTTTAGCGCAAAATTTCGCATTAATGCAACTGCCACAAGGTACTCAGTAACTATCACGATAATATTTTAAACTTTCCAGCAAAGTTGTGCATTTTTCTAAAAACATTATTGCAATAATTTTTTTTTTCGATGTGCCTTTTATTTCCAGGAAACTTTAGGCTATTGCCATAAACTTTTCAGAAAAGTTCGAAATATCGAGATAATTTCTGGAAGTATCAAGAAAGGTAATCCAGCTAATAAATGGCAGCTGTGCGCACTTACACAAAAAGTATTGAGAAAATAATGTAAATTATCGCAATATTTCCTGGAAACCTTTCACTATTGAGATAATCTTTTCAGAAAACTTCACTTTATCAAAATCATTTTTTGAAGTATCGCGATAGCTACCTAGCTATCTCGTGGCAGAAATATGCCACCATAGATTACAGCACATTTATGCATCATTCAAAAATTAAGTAAATATTAGAAGTAGTGTTTACAATGTTGTTTGCCATATTGTTCACCAAGTCTCAACATAAGCGTTGACTGGTGGCATAATATGTGCGAGTAGGGCGCTTTTTGTGGCTGTTTTTACCAGTCAAGGTAATGTTTTCCTTCGCAGTTTTTTAATTTTTAAAGCTTTGTTATTGGGAATTAGCTGAGGATGACCTACAATGAACGCGCCTTGATGGTGATGACTGTATCGAAATTTACATATCATTTGTATTTTTTCTAACATTCAGGAAATAGTCACTAAAAGGCACGTATCTGGCTACCGCCCCGTAATTTTCTCGTTGTAAATGGATAAATTACTGTTAAAATGTCTCGTATTTTCGTCATACCTGTATGATATACCCACTTTAACAGATCGGTCACCATTAGCAAAGCTTTAAAAATGAAAAAACTGTGATGGAAAACATTACCTTGACTGGTAAAAACAGCCACAAAAAGCGCCCTGCTCGCACGTATTGCGCCAGTCCGGTCAACGCTTATGGTGAGACTCCGTGTTGTTGGGCCCCTAAGTTACATTAAGGCTGCACCACTAAACTTCTGAAGCTACGAGCCTAGCTGGCTAATAACTACCGAGAGTTAATTTATAGGCAGTGGCTAGGGTCATGGTACCGTAATCCTAGCCTCCGATTCTAGGATTACGGAAGTTCCGTATTTCTAGACAACCCTATGGAGTTAGGCTAGGATTACGGAAGTATTTAAGAGGCATCAAATTATATGTTAGAACATGCATAAATGATGTTTTAAACTTACTTATTTCACTTAAAATAGCGTCTTTTCATGCCTGTCGTATTATTTCCTAGCTGTTATCGATCCGCCGTTTTGGGTTAGTAAAAGATGAAAGAGAAAAGAAAAAAATAGAGAAGAACGATTAAAAATGAAAGAAAAAATGCAAAATCACGACTATGAAATAATAACGTATTCTAAAACAAACAAAAAATTAAAACAATATTTAAAAAAAAAAAAACATGATTATTTTTATGGAAATTGAAAAGAAAAAGAAATGGGCCATGAGCTGAGCGCCTCCACGTGATGTAGTTGGACAATTATGTAAACATTGAAACATTACTATTTTCATTAAGAAGATTTTAACTTTTACCATTCATAATCATTCCTCAACAGCTCATAAATAATTGTTCATCTATATTTTACTAACCCAAAATGGCAGAACGATAACACCAAATAATATGGCAGAAATGAATAATCGCTATTTTAAGTGAAACAAGTAAGTTAACAACAACATTTATGCATGTCCTAACATATATATTTGATTCCTCTTAAAAACTTCCATAATCCTAGCCTATTCTCATAGAATTGTCTAGGAATACGGAACTTCCGTAATCCTAGAATCGGAGGCTAGGATTACGGTACTGTAACCCTAGCCACTGCCTAATTTATATCCTATGCACAGATATTAATGAACAATATATCTTTGGGAATTGGTTAAGGGTCCGGTAAACAGTTAGAAACCAATGATGAATGAATAAATAATACAGCTCATGTTGTGTGTGGTCCTTCATGTCTAAGCAGGGTTGGCATTAAAGTAGGAAATACTCATATTTCCCAGGACGATGGGAAATACAGGGAATTCCTGGGAAATACTGGTAATTCCCGAACAATACTGGGAAATATGATTCAGACCAATATATTTTATTCTTTAGATATCTAGAATATTTTCATAATCCCTTTATACCAATCCATTTATGTTAACATTAAGGTGAGAAGTCAATGACAATACACTCATTTGTTGATAGGGGTCAGTGACAATAATACATTTTGCCTCCGGCACTGGTGTTGACCATATCACATGTTACAAACAACTCGATAGCACCTGTTTGTATTATTTCGGTAAATCATTACAAAATTCAATTTATTTCTCTGAACTTTTAACTAGCTATGATAAATGTCCTATAATGTGTACCAGCTTGTTTTTTTCATTCTTTACAACCTGGGCAATCATTGTTGACATCTATACATATTTCATTATCATTTTGAATACAAGTAATGTGTCTGAAGATTTGTGCCACCTGCTACTATAACTCAGCATTCTTACACTTATTCTCTTTTACAGCTTATCATACTTTTTATGTTGATACTGTTTTCTACTGTTTTCATGGTCAGTTGTAATCATAATTTTGCTGACTCAAAGTAAATATTTTAGTCTTATGGTCTGACATTTTAACTGAAAGATGAAATCCAAGAAAACATGATATTCATCCCTTCAAATACACAGTTTTGCTCAGACATAATTTTATAATCATAGTGAAGGTTCTGTATGAATGTTTTTAGATATAATCACTAATGATGCTGAGCTGTGTAAGTCTTACCACGGTTGAACTATGTAAAACTGAAAGTACATTTCTCAACAGTGAGCTGTATTATATGTATACATGTGCTTAGTACTGTTATGTATTTTTCTCATGCAAGTGTTCATTTAAATATTAATTTATATAATAATTATCACTTATTTTTTTTTATTTTTTGTCACAAAAAAGCAGAAGTTTCTTTGAATTTGGAGTCATTTTTGCAGTATTTCCCACTTTTTCCCACTAATTACAATTTTTGGACTATTTTCCAGTGCGGGAATTCCCGGTAAATACCGCTGGGAATTCCTGCCCCTGGGAAATTCCGACCAACCCTGTGTCTAAGGTCAAGACACAACATAACATTCAACAACATGTGACACATGACATCCATGATGAGTGAACAGTAGTACAATGTTGAACCTACAGTTTGCTAAACCACAGGAGTCTGAAATTCTATCAATAAGACCATAGAAGTCTATCTTTACAAAAAATACCCCCTTCATATATAAAATAAACACCAGGAATGAAACGTCGAAAACCCAGGGTCTCCTGAAAATATGCACTGAACACAGGGTGATCGCAATTTAGCGAGCGTAGTGAAGAAATAACACTAAAATACACCTACCACACTCCACAGTATTCAAATCTGATACACTTTACAAGAGTAATCAGACATTTTCTGAGATTTTCAGCTGTCGCCGAAGCCATTTGCTGACGTCACAACAACAACAACAATTACAGCGCCAAGATAAAGATAAAATACTTATTTTATCCTTTAAAATTTGTACATTGAGTAAATAAGTATTAGAATATTTATATGTTTACATCAGTCTATAATATCCCCTAGATTCCTTTTGCAATAAAAAGATAATTTACAAAATTTGATTGGGAAAACCCGTAAAGGGAGGTTACTCTTGGGATAATCCATTTTTCGATGCAGCAGAATATCTAAATTTCAGTAGTAAAATTTGATACTTGGTGAACAATGACTTTTTTATATGAATAGAGTAATATGAAAACCTCAGAAAATGTCTGATTACTCTCGTAAAGTGTATCAGATTTGAATACTGTCGAGTGTGTTAGGTGTATTTTAGTGTTATTTCTTCACCACCCTCGCTAAATTGCGATCACCGTGTTCCGTGCGTATTTTCAGAGGACCCTGGGTTTTTGACGTTTCATTCCTGGTGTTTATTTTATATATATAGGGGGTATTTTTTGTAAAGATAGACTTCTATGGTCTTATTGATAGAATTTCAGACTCCTGTGGCTAAACCTACATTTTGCACATTGTCACATTTATATTTCTGTAGTATGGCTTGAATAATTGTGATCGATATAACTGCGACAACTTACCTCAGTACGTGCTCCTTTTCATATGGCACCAAAATAAGTTTACATCCTGTAATTTTAGTATTTGCGTTGCATTTCATTCTATTTAAGCGGTGTTCATGTACATTTACCACGATCAAATGGTGTTCGTATGCGCGGATTTGGCCGTCTACCCTGATAATAGAAATATTTTACCGTGTGAACTTCGAAAATGAATACTTTTAAACTTTTAAAAATTAGTTTTACTTCCTGTCATGTCATAAAATATAAATCTTCTTATTTCTATTGTTTCAGAATTTTTATAAGACATCCAGAACAAATGGCGCATTCTGATTAAAAGGGCAGTAACGGTTATTAATCAGGGGTGGTATAGTACCTCATCAACAGGTGCGCACAACACTTCACGATGCGGCTTTTTTGTGTCAAAACATCTCGATTCGGTGAGTAAACTTGCGATTATTACATTGATAACTAATAGATTCGGAAATGACATATAGTCGAAAGTACCCGCACATGCGTCTAGTTTATCATTTACGTTTGCATTTTTCGAGAAAGCCTTCCGTTTAAGAGAACATTCGTGCACAATGCACTTCATGGAAACACTTCCCTATTCACCACACCATATTATATCGCATAACAAGAGTTTACATGCATTTCTGATAAATCCAAGCATTGACGGGTGTTCTTTTATGGTAAACAGATGTCAGTGATACCTTGATTAGTCATTGGAATCTAAACTTTCCGAAAAATCAGTAAACTAAAATTTCGCCTTCCCGGTTCACCAACTGAATTGATGTCCTTCCCGGCTCACCAATTTCCAGCATGACTAACATCGGGCTGATGCTCATGTAAATGTGATCACGCTTGCCTGAAAGTTCTATTAATTCGAATAACTAATACATGTAGTTAGACTGCTTGCACTAGATGGTCCGTAGACTTCATTTAACATTTGAAGATAATATTTAAAGAACGAGGCATATCTTGAACATATGTTGTATACTATAAACGTGCATATGTATGATATAGGCTAATTATGTTCTATCATGTCCTTATATTTGTTATTTTAGGTACATGAAAGATGAAAAAGGAAACAAAACTTCTAGTCTGCATCAATGGAATTGTCAATATATGTTAAAAAGGATTGCTGAGTGATCGGCATGCAAGACATGATTGACGTATTATATTTTCCAAAAGCTGTACGACATAATATTTGAGAAGTGGAGAACATCCTCTAACGGAATTACCCCAGACAAGGATTTCAGCACTCAACTAGGTCTCCGTACCAAACTTTATCACGACTATGTCGGTTGCTGTTTGAAGGTATGGATATAAATAACTGATTTAATTTCAATAATGTTACAGTAGATAAACCTTAATAAGGGGTATAGTTAGATAGGCACTTCGACACATGATAATATAAATAGAAAGTATTTTGGAAACCATTAGTTAACTTGTTACTCTAATTATTTTTTCATGATAACTATATGGCGTGTCATCGAAAATAGTCGAGTATGACGGCTTTGATTCCGAACTTGAGTTCAAGGCAAGACTCGATGAGACAAATAAGAATATGCATTGATAATATGCTAAGTAAAGCAAAATTATATAGTTAAATTATTATCATGTGCTGTTTTTTAAAGGAGCAACCTTTTAATATATCTTTAAAGGTATAAAGTCGCACCAATGCAGTTTAGTTTTTAATGATATGCTACTATTTAATTCTGTATAACGTTTCAGGGCCACGTGATTATCACAATTGCTCGGGAAAAATGAGAAATTACTGTATAGCGCCAACGAAATGTTCTTTTTAAGGAGTTTTAGATGTGCGCAGGGAAAGACCAAGAGAGACTGCAACTGAGTTATAATTACCACGTAATGGGACATCGATTGAATCTACACTAGAAAGCGGTTCAGGATTTAACATTTGACTAATGTTCAGATTTTGCTTGTAAATCTTAGTGCACCCAATTACATGTTTAAACTCGAAGTGAGCTTGAACAGTGGTAGAACAATTTTACTTGCAATGTAAATTATTTTGCTTTTCTTAAACTGTTTAGTTGTTGAAAATGTTGTTGTATAAAAGATTATTTAAAATAGGAAATTTTACTGTTTTTTTATTTAAACCCTTACACAGTGGAAGCCGTTGTGACACAAACATACGCACGTACACTTTCAAGACATAGCAACATCTTCCTTTTTATCAGCTTATGTTATATATTTACACAAATCAACGAAAGTAGATTTGTTACTTGATTGTAGCAATTCTAAATTTTATACACACTTATAAATACGAGTATAATGATAACGTTTCATTAACTTTGGACGTAATTCTTTATAACTCAACATTTAAAAAAATGAAATTCACCTTAAGTTTCATAAAGATCGCATATCTGACAAATTCTTTCCACATTGTATGCTTTAATTTTCTTCGATCAAGAAGTAGTGTACATCTCTATGTCACATATTCTCAACAATTGGAAATATTCAGACACGACAGAAAGACATGAAGTGGAGATGCACTGCTTAAACTTCAAAATCAACAAAAATCAGAATATAATAACTCTTGAAACCATTAAACTGGAAAATGTTGAGGTTTTGCGCAGTTACACTAATTATAACTCAGAAATTTCATTAAAAACACACACAAATTGATAAAGTGGCAACAAAGTATAATCTGTGAACATTTATTGACCGAAACATAGAGATAACAAGAATACTTACATTGTTGTGTTTTACCCATTATGAGCATTAGTGTCAACTACATTTTATACAAAGTTTAATACTGCTGTTGCCTTTCATCAAAATCTGTCAAATGTTATTTAGAAGAAAGGCGAGGCACTGACAAGACTCTGTGACTTCAATACAGACAGACAAAACAAAACATGTTTCAATAAAAAAAATCACAATTGTTTGAAGTCACGCAAAATCACATTAAATTCCTTCTACAAAAGCTGTCCATGGCTCAATATTGTACGGTACTAATCCCCAATGATAACGCGATTCCCGCCGAAACGCAAGGACGAGTCTATTTCATGATAACTGATGAAATAATAATTCATAATGGTTACCCATTTACTTGACAATTAAATATTAGTATTTCTTTCATTTTAAATAGCCACTATGTATATGGCAACATAGCTCAGTTGGGTAAACTGCAGACATTTGGATATAAGCAAATCGTTTTGTGGGTTCGAATCTTCATGAGGGTTTTTTTTTCAGATTTTTTTTCTATTCGTTTTCATTTTTATTTCATTACTTTTGTTTCTTTCTTTGATGGTTTGAATTTGTATATATGTCTTTATATAACACAATAGCATGTTCATTATTCGCAGGGCTTGAGTGCATGCATTTAATCTATCATCTTTGATATATAATAAACTATTCTGATCTGCCATATCGGCTTTAGATACCTCTCTGTCGTATTGTCACAGAGCTCATGAAGGAAACTAAATTTTTATGCAAAAGTGAAATAAAAATTAATTCTCAATGCTGAGTTTCGAACCCACACGGCAAAAGATCTGTTGACCATGGAGAGTATGCTTTACCACTGAGCTAATTTGTAATTGGAACAAAATCTAGAAATATTTAGATTGTAACATGCTAGAAAAATGCCGAATTTCCTATGTTCCATTTTAATCTATTTATAGTCATGTTTGTAAATATCAAGTTATCGTTGGGGCATAGTAGTGGTCACACATAACAGTGAGCTGTTTTAAACGGTGTCTGCACATATTGCCAGTGAGTGAACCTCAAACAACGACTACTTTTGTTGTCTTCATTTCTGACTTTTTCACAAACATCCACAATAAGCGGGTATTGTTCTTTCTACAATTCTGATTTTTTTGATGTGTCATTTTATTCCCGAGAAATGCATGAATTACTATATGCAGTTTATGTTCATCTGTCTATGGATATCATACTGCTAAACCCCAAGTGTTTAGCTTCATAATTTAATTCTGATAAACAGAATATCTCAGGTTGTTCTGTTGTGATCTGAAAAAGAAAACAGTAAATATGTCATAATATAGCCCTTGAAAGTAAATTAAACACTGTTTTTACTGACATAAACGTTCATTGCTAAATACTAGTTTTGCTGGTATGGTAACCGAAGTACCATGCGTCAAAAAAAATTGAAAGGCTACATATTATTAAGTCAAACACAAGGCCACACGGGCGGTGAGCCGGGAAGTGCATCGTTTTACCTGGTGAACCGGGAAGGCAAAATTTTATATTACTGATTTCTTTGAAACTATAGATTCCAATAACTAATTAAGGTATCACTGACCTCTGTTTGCCATAAAAGAACACCCGTCAAGGTATTTAGTCATTAGAAATGCATGAAAACTCTTTTTATGCGATATAATATGGTTTGGTGAATGGGGAAGTGTTTCCATGAAGTGCATTGTGCTCGAATGTTCTCTTAAACGTAAGACTTTCTTGAAAAATGCAAACGTCAGTGATAGACTAGAGACACATGCGGGTACTTTAGACTATAGGTCATTTCCAAATCTATACGTTACCAATGAAATAATCGCAAGTTTACTCACCGAATCGAGGTGTTTTGACATAAAAAAGCCGCATCGGGAAGTGTTGCGCGCACCTGTTGATGACGTACTATACCACCCCTGTTAATAAAACCCGGACCGACCCGGCCCGACCCAAACCACGAAAATAGCCGATTCCGATTGTACGGAAACCACCGGAAACTTACGAACGGAAGGCTAATATAATTACGAATGATATCGTGTTCATATCGACTTACATATTTAGAATTTAGTAAAAAAAAAAAAAAAACACTGAACTTTATGATGCCCGCGAGGAACTTCTTTGATGAATGGGTTAAGACTGTGTTCTTTCTGGTTGCAAAAACGTCTTAATATAATTTGTAAACTTGTACACAGGAAGTCGTTATACATAGCGTTGTTTTGACGAGCCTTCTAATTAGTTCCCGATATTTTGTATCGTTATCATTATATACTATTTTATAATTACGTTTCGTCCAAAAAATTGTTATATTTCGAAGAAAGGATATTCTCTCGGGCCTCAAAGAGTTTTTGTTTCACCTGTGCATTCCCAAAGCCTAAATAATTCTTTGTGTCCGGTAACATGCCTAAAAATAGTTAGTAAACAGGCAGGGTTTTTTTATGATACTTTTTTGTTCAATGAGACTTTACAGAAATTATTTTTATGTCAAAAAAAGAAAGAAAATGAATACGAATAATTTCTAATATCACTGACAATTTTTAAAGAATAGAATGAGCACTTTTTATTAAAAAGTTTTAAAAAATCTCAAAGACCATAAAACATTTGGGGTCATGTAAAAAATTTAGGATAGGTCGGGATACCGATTACGCACGAAGAATGCAGCGTTGAATATTGAAAAATTTTACACACGGTACCCCATATTTTTAAAATATTCCTGTATAAATATATAGAAACAAATTGTGAGATAGGTTTGTTCACGCAGTATTCTGAGTATCTCTTGAACTTAGTCGACTGAATTGACGTACGATGAAAGTCACACATTGAATATATTGTGGTACATTGCAGTTTTTGGCATAGTCTTTGTACTTTCAATATTCGATTTCATATTCGGCAGGTTGCTATGATGTTTTAACATCTTTTTTTCTCTCTTTTTTTTCAAGTTTGCAAGTAATCTCTGAATAAACTGACTTACTTAAGTTATATTCAAATTAGTTCAAAACTATATAGAGTAGAATCGAGATACAAAGTTTACCATTTTTTCATTTTTGTACAGATGTCTCGTAATCCGGAGGTCGCGGGGTCGGATCCTGTCAGCGGATTTTGACCGTAACTCCAACAGTCCCTTCTTTCGGTGAGAGTACTGGTTAGTGTCCAGGAAGCAGTCATCGAGTGTATTTCACATTAGTTGGTGAACCAAAACTCGACGCGAAAAAGAAATCTTTTAAATGGGAACAAAATTACCATTTAACTGCACTCAATATATAGAACGAATCACAATGTTTCGTGAAAAAAGACCAAGTAAAAACTTGTTAAGGTTCGTTTGGATATTTACCAATGCTCTACACTTTCAGATTATGCATTTAGATACTTCAAGATTAAACTTCAATGGTTAGACATATCTTGCAAAACTTTGCAATTTATTTAGGTTGATTTGATATATTATTGTATACAGAATACCCTTTCAGTCAGTTTGCTAGTGCTCGGCATTTTTGATACATAACAACAGAAGAATCGTTTGAGCCCGCTAATCATAATTTACAAATAAGTCTGGAAAAAGAAAAAGAAAACTTTGAATGGATGGTGTTTCTTCAAATCTCACAAATTTCTTCATTAAGATTTTTTTTTGTAAATTTATCAATATCACAGTGTACTGCAGACGATTTATTCTAACATTGCTTACTTTACTATGGTCACGTGACCACACCGGAAGTGAACTGTACTTGGATCTATATTGAGCAGCTTTAATGCTGTCGCATTCTGAGACCCTACGGTACTGTAGGCATTGTACCTAATTTAAAGAATATTTAAAAAATGAAATAAAAAAGTAAATATTGTCATATATGATGCCATTGCATGATACAACAACTTTTATTTTCAATGTTCTGTCATCAGTAATGGAATAATGTTCAAAAGATGATCAACAACAAATAGTCCTACCTGTGTAAAGGGAAGGTAACTGTGTAACTAAATACTGGTTACTTAAGACAGTACTAGTTATCTCCCATATCAATTTGCATATAAAGTGTCAGAATTGACCCTAAATTGACCTATGGTCTGTTTCATGTAGCAATCAAAGAAAACACTGATGTTCTTAAATATTTATTTAATTCTATTAATATGAAATATAATGATTTATATAATGTTTTATGAAAATAGTACAAGTATGTTAATAAAGTGATAAGTATGTGGTATTGCACTTTGTTGACAGTAAAAAAATATGAATTATATAAAAATGGACATTTTCATGAGAAAAAGAACATATAGCTACAATTCATTAAAAACATAAGATCATAAAAAATAAGCCAACCAATTTCTAGGAAAAGGCAACTTCATAGTAACAGAGAAAATCAAAAAGTACTGGAAAAGAGGTCAAATGTTGCCTTGTAGTACTACATCTTAATGTTTGAATAATGCCAGTTCAAATCAAAATACAACATTATTGGAAACTTTTATGATTTTTTTATAAGATTTATGAAGGCTGCTAAAGACCAGTAGCCTGTAATGTGATATAAAATCTGAAATACAAAACGTTTGACTAGTACAGTGGTGACATCACTTTTAAAGTAACCATGCCACTATCAAAGTTGACAGGGAACTTAAGGAAATTAACCTGCAAAGTTTCGTGAAGACTAATTAATAATATATTGTCCAGACAAACAAATCAGGACAGGCACAGCACACCATTTGGACAACTAAGTCTTCATTTCCGTAAACTCGCACAACAAAAAGTAATGACAATATAAAATACTGAAAACATACTCATGACAAGTACAAAAGTGTCAACATTTCTGAGTCATAGAACTTTCTGATCTTATGATGCTTAATGAGGTAACATGTTACACAAAATATTGCTATGGTAAGAAAAGGCAATAATTATGAAAAAAGCCAAATGCAGTTATGTAACTATGCATTTAATGTCAGATTATTACAGTTTGCAATTGTAAGAAGTTTAGTACATTTTTCATTAACAAAGTGGGAGGTGTTTTAGGTATTTTATGACAAAACATGTCTCCCACCTATGTATACCTTTATGCTATGGCGGCTATTTTGTGCAGCAAATGGAAAGTGTCGCTGATATGCAAAAATATACTTGGTACTGATCATTCCTGTGAAGTTTCATCAAAATCTGTTAAGTAGTTTTGACCTGTGAAAGCCGACAAGATTTTTCTACTTTTAGCTCTGGCTGCAATTTAGTGCATCGAAACGAACGTGCAATCGATATGCACAACACTAATGCTTGGTACTGATCATTCCTATGAAGTTTTATCAAAATCGGCCAGCAACTTGTCCTCTTAAAGCCAGACAGGCTTAATGCGGATAGACGAGAAGGCATAAACAATACCTCTCCCCACCTTTAAATGAGACATAATTCCGAGATAAACCTTACATACAACACTTTACAAAATCAGGATGCTAAAAAATGGATGTGCAATACTCTTAAACCTATCCTTCAGTGAAACGAAAAAGGACAAAACACAAGTAATATGGAGGAGTTATGGGTCATGACATGTACGATAAACAAATGTTTTAAGACTGAAGAAAATGCATTGAATAGTTAAAAAATTTACATTAGCGTTTTAAGTTCAATATAAACTTTGTCACACAAAAAATGATATTGCAATTATAATGACTAATCACTTTTAGATTAATGAAGGAGAAAAACAATTTATCCCAACTTTAAACTTACAACAGTTTACTTTAAAAACGAAAATTATCAAACGTTTTAACTGTGGTATTGCATGAAATTAAATTTTGTCACCATACAAATAATTAATGATTTTAATAAAACTGATAACTATGATCTTAAGTTTGATTTGTGAACATACTGTGCTATAAACTGAGACAAAACAGTACTGATACACTACAAGACACAGTATTTTGAAAATTGTAACAGTGTAATGTTTACATATTCTCAAAGTTTCTGAATCACATTTACATGCACAGTTGGACAGGACTTGTTGCTCTCTACATGTGTGTCCTACAATAACAGCAAATATGTAACAAAATTGATTCAGAAGGCTCCTCTATACTAAACTGTGCAAGCTGCAGACACTGATCTTGAACAATAGCTGAACGGTGACACTGAAGATTTCACAGGTATATATCTGAAGAAAGAATGCATAATGTAGTAACTCTGTATTCGAGGTGTCTGCAGCTCTTTAATATTCAAAATATGTATATTTCTGAATAACAGGTAGAATAAAAGTGTTACTGGATTAATAAAACTTCAACATATCGTATGCATAAGACCCATTTTAGTAGAATATATCAAGAGGCCAATAGTGACCCTAAGTCACTCACTTGACCTTACTATTTGACCTAAAATATATGTATGACACACTATGTATTTTAGAATATTATGATGGCAGGCTATATTTTATTCTATATCTTACATACTTTGAAAATATCACACCTTATACTTGACATTTCATAAGTTATATCTTACATTCTTTTTAACTTATAACAATAGAATTGTGTTTACCTTTTTAATTAATTTCAGGAGGAAAATGTAAGATAATTGGAAAGTTACATTCATAATTATTATTCAGTAATTATTTGGTACTGTATAATTTCTTTTTGTAAGTGTAAAGTTTATATATCATACTTGACCCTTGGTCTCATGTGAAACAAACTTTACACAAGCCTCTTGAAGTGATATATGCCAAATCAATAACTAAATTTACATTGAAAACTCTTTGAATATTGTAAACAATTACCTGAAGGTATAAATATCTGTGTTTAATTACGTCATACAGATCAACATTGGCATTCTCATTATATGAATCCAAAGAACATTTTACACTGAAATAAAGAAACAACTTTCTACAAATTTTGTACTTCCATTACTGAAATTTACAGACTTTACATTAAATTAGGACTTTAATCCATTGAAAACATCAAGTGACAGATATCAAGAAAACATTGCATTAAAGATATTTAAACAAAATGGTTATTGCTATAGTGTGTTTAAAAGCTTTGATACATGGTTAGTGGCCGACAATAGTAGTTCTTTAATCTCTGTAATCATATGAAAGGCTAAGAGTTAAGGAGTCTGAATAGATATCTTTACCTAAGTCAAAATTTCTTGATTCAAAATGGTTGGCTGTACCATCCTTCATGAAACTTCATAAAGTCATTTTAATTACATTTACAATGTGTATCTGTTAAATGTTTATGGGAATGTAATTTTAATAACTGGCATTATATTACCTTTGACATGTTAAACTTGTTAAAGAGTACCATTTGTACATCATTGTACCATCAGACCATTTTTCACTTCTGTCAACCTGACTAGACATGCTGGACACCCTGAAATATATAAATGATAAAATCTGTGAAAAGACTCATCATGCAAAAACCATAACACCATCTTTATAAAATCACCTTAACTTAAAAAAATATTATTATTTCAAATTATTATTTCCCTTTTAAAGTATAATGTATCCCATCCATAATCATTACATGACTCCTTATGTAATTTACCAGTTCATAGTTTGGAATGGCTTCCAGTCTAAATTCAGAAGTTGGAAGAAAAACAAATATTAAAGTTTATTTATGGTGTCTTTTAAACCCCTTAGCCTGCTGGCGGCAAGTGATTCCGCCTTTGCGACCAGTGCAGACCAAGATCAGCCTGCACATCCGTGCAGTCTGATCATGGTCTGCACTGTTCGCTATTCAGTCACTATCTTTTTGGTAAGCACCCCTTTTACAGGTTAATGGTACTGTCCAAATTGGAAGATGGACAAGTTCATTATAGAAATTTAGCAGGGTAAGGGTTAAAAGAATGACCTGCCTGTTAATTGTCAACTGTTTGCTCTTTTTAATATTGATAGGCAATTGCATTTTATCAAATGCTGTCTTATATAAATATCAATTGTCAATAGTTTACAAGTGTTAATTAGATGTCACTGAATTGTTTACTTTGTTTCAACATCATAAAGAGAGATAAAACTACATGTAAATTGTAAAACATTGTATGAGATACCCTTCCATCCTATATAAATTGTCTTTAAAAAGAAATTACATAAAAGTATTATCCCACAGTTTTGACTGTCCCTGCTCTAACTTTCAAGCTTCTGCAGCCACTTTAATGTGTCATCTGTTCACTTGTACTTCTGTCTGAAATGAGGTATTATAATATTTCAATAACTTATAATTATAAATATATTATGTTATTTTTTTCCCTACAATTTGCAACAGTTTATTTGAAAATTCTTTTTTATCTCAATTACATTCTGTTCTGACTACAGCTAAAATACACAGAACAGACTATAAGCTATTATAAGGTCAAAGGTCACCCTATAAGGAAAAATCGTAAACTTAGGCCCAGTTTATCACAGATGCTTTAAATAAGCTGTCATTTCACACAATAATTTGCTATAGGGTTATGTATCTACAAACAAAAAACAAGAAAAAACAAATTAATAGAAAGAACATTTTTGGGCAATTTAAAAAGCGATAATGAAAGTGAAAGTAGAAAGTCAATATTTTCTTATCGACTTTTCTTTCATAATTTCCATTTAAAGCGTAACAGTTTACTTTCATACTGTATTGAATAATCCATAAACATCTACATCTACATCTTTCACCCAACCGTCGATTTCCGACTATCACTGGGCGGCGCTGTCAGAGAAACAGTTGTTAAAGAACTGATATGTTACAATGTTAAAAGAATAAAAGCTAAAAAAGACAGTATGCTACAGTTAAAATGGGACAGAGGCAACAGAATTACATACTGACCACCGCCAGCCTGTCTCTAAAGATACTGAGACTGGGGCTAGATTTAACATGAGTTGGTAGGGAGTTCCAGAGTCGGATGGTCCTAGGGAAGTAGGAGTTAGAAAAGTACTGAGTGTGAGACATGGGGATTAAGTAATTTAGGTTTCTAGTTGGAATAAGATGAGATTGGTCGACTGCAACTGTCTGGGTCCTTATTTTATAAAACATTACTAATGAATTGTGTAACCTTCTATATTGGAGTGTATTCCATTCTAAGGTTTCAGCATTTGTGTAACACTATGGTGTAACTGTAGTCATACATGACGTACCTAGCAGCTGACCTTTGGACATTTTCGACTTTGCTAGTGAGGGTTTTTGCCAAGGATGCCAGACGCTTGAACAGTATTCAAGTTGAGGGCGGACATAGGTGTTATAGGCAGCAATTTTGACCTTTTTATTATCAGTTTTGACATTTCGTTGTATGAAGCGAAGAGTGGAAGTTGCTTTGGAAGTGATACTGTCAATGTGTTTGGACCAGTTTAGATCTTTGGAAATGGTTATGCCTAAGTATTTAGCTGCCTCACAAGTTTTTAACTCTATGTTGTGAAGTTTGTAGGGGTAGACTACAGGATTTTTCTTTCTAAAAATTCTAAGGACTTCACACTTTATACTTACCGTTTAAATGCATGAAAAATCCTCATGGTACCCGTAAACTTATAATTTGTTGATAACCTCTCAGTTTTCGGCCGATTTCACGTGAAAATACGAAACCGGTGTTGACATAAATGTTCTACTTCCGGCGGTATTCGATTGCGTAAATCGGCTCTAGTACTATGTCTACCCTACGTTTTGTTAGTTTTTCATTGGTAGAACCAAGCCTATTGTAACTATGCAAATTAAACTGTTGCTTTTTTATATACAGAGTAACTGTACGATAGTTTGCAGTTTTTTACGAAGGATCTGAGTGTAATTCTCCAGCTAAAATGGGTTGTTAAACGACCCATGTGTGGCCAAATCCATAAAGCATCTAAGAAAAGTTTTAACCTTACATATTTTTTCAACTTTACAGTAAAGAAAGTGTAATGAGCGGGATTTTCCAAAAACAAGTTGCATCCTTCATAACTTGTTTAAATAATAGTAAAAGTTGATCTTCACCCGATATTACATTGTATTGAAAAGATAAAATTTGTATTCTTACGCAAATCGCGTCGAGAAATCACATTTTCGCTCAACCCTAAATATAAATTGTTGTGACATTTCTGTTTTTACGAAGATAATTTATTTTTTGGGTTGTCCATTATATCCAAAAAGTAATTATGTTTCATTTGGTTATACCGGGTCCATTATATGTTTTCAAACGGAATGACTAAGTAGTGTGTTCTTTTTTCACAAATACAATTATGATAAAAAAATGAATTGTAATATGAGCGAAAAATAAACAGGGGTCTCCTTCTTCGATTTCGCGGTATTGTCTTAATCTCTCTTACCCTATTTTCACGCGCAGCTATTGCACACTCAATTTTTACATACAAATGCTTGTATCTAAGAGAAAAATAAGTTAATCACCAAAAAAGTTTACAACTGCATACATTTCATTTTAATTATATTCTTATTTTGTTAGCCATTTTCGATTTCTTTCCGATCTTTATTTTTACGCGTGTATACCTGAATACATGTTACACACAAAAGCGGCGTAATGAAAAACATAATATAGTACTTCTTATTAAACATTTTACTGATCGTTCGCCACTCAGTATGTATCTTTTATTTTCTGAAAATGTTCCTGAAATGTTTTTGGATGAAATAAAATTATAAAGTGACTACCAGGTTCATTTTCATGCTGCGGTGCTAGGAAAATTTTGACTGTGCATATCAAAGTCCCGACCAACTTAAAAGTCAGAGTTAGCCGGGAAGAATTATTTCCTATTGTGGCCTTTTAGGATTTTAAGCCCATTTTTGTCAACATTTTATTATACATTTACATTTTAAATACTAAACACTTTCTCTACTGTAACTTACAATTGTCGCATTGAAAAATATTAGTCACGGATAGAGTTATTTCGAGGGATCACCCTCTCAGGAATACATTATTTATTTTATTATACCGAAAAATTAACGAAATGATTTATTTAACATTAAAAAAGTTATTACTTACCAAATAATGAAGACAGAATTAAGGAGGCTTTACTAGTAAGCACTTAGAAATTGTCGCGACTTTGCTGTATAAAAATACTTTTTGATAGATATAGTCTTGAGGTTACATAACGCTGTATTTATGGGCATACTTCAACAAAATCAGCAGCAGTAACATTCGAAAAAACGGCAATAACTACGGAACATATAATGAGAGCACTTATTTTCTTAGTATTTAGTAGTTAGTTAATTTCCAATCTGATGGTGACAGTTTCAGTTTAATATTTGATGAAAAATTGTTTTTCAAAATGTTGCATGTAGAACAAATCATTCAAAAGCAGAAACGAAAAATAGCCGGTTCACACATGTATGAACACAAGATAAAGTAATTTAATCCTATGTATAAATAAGTGCATCGTCTTTTAATCAGTACGAAAGTATCGATTTTACATAGGGAGACATGAAAATGTAATGTCACATGCCCGAAAAACAAAATAGCGTTGTTGCGCATGCGATATGAAATTAGTTTTTTTTTTATCATTAAATCTATATTTATAGTCCTTTCCATTGTTCTAGATGTAGTCACATGTTCAACGATAAAAAGTCGTATTTTCTCGAAGGCGGAGCCAAACACACGTATTGACCTCCAGCTGTGACGTCCACACGTTATGCGACGTCGTATACAATTAACCACGAAAGATGACCTAAGGTTGCAGACATTTGTATCTAATGTTTATACTTATGAGTAGGCTGGATTTAATAATAAAACAATTGTCGCCTTTTATGTGTGGTAGATATGTGGATTTATCGACCTGTTAAAGCGATATCAAGTCGATAAATTCGCCCCAGGTTGATGTTGCTTTTATCAGGCCGATAAATCCACATATGAGCCACGCATGAGAAAACCAACATTGTCTATTTTCGATTAGAGAAACCGTTAGCAAACAGCATGGATCCTGACCAGACTGCGCGGATGTTGGTTTTTCTCATGGGGCGGCTCATATCGACCTCACCAAAAGGCAATTATTGTATAATATCACATGCGCAGAAATTGAAAATAACGATTTTGCGCACGAGATATAAAAACGCTTGTAAATAAGATATATTATTCAAGTTAAACTAATGGAAAATTGCATTGGACATTGTGTGGGGTATAATACTTTAACATCTGAATTGCACACATTTGTAATCCATGCTTTGAAATGTTCATTTTAAAAAACAAAAAGTTAACATTATGGGGAATAGTTGTATAAGCATAGGCTGAAATATTCGTAGTCCGACCAGACCGGGTTTTCTTTTTAATTCTGTGTTAAAAAGATATGCTAGTATTATTTCAAATATAAAAGAAAGAAATAAAAAATTAAATAATCCAAAAACAAAAGAAAAACGTTAGCAGTAAATTGTTAAAACACGAAAGTTCATTGCTATCACTACCCTCCCATTTCCATATTACATATAAATTTTCCTCTTTTTTTATTGTTGTGTTTTAAACAGACTGAGCGGGCATGTTTCGGGGTGGGGGTCCGGGTTTGAAACTTTGCGACCGATCTTTCATATTTCTATACTCAAGTTCATTCATTTCTACAACTTACTGTAACTCCGGGTATCATCTCCATACATATCACCCGGTTTTGTTTAAAGCTAAATCATATGATTTATCATTTGAGCAACATTTTATGATATTTTTTTCAGTTTTCTTGTATTTCAGGAACAAAGACTTATTACATAGAGTTATACCTCTTCTGGAAATGTTTACTTTGATACTTTTTATGAAATTTTGTAATTGTCTCCCTTTAATATGAAAAAATGTAAAAAGTGGACTATTTTTTTTAGCTTTTGATATAATTTATAGTTTTATATTCAAATTTGAATACTTCAACAACCTGAAACAAATGGCAAGTATGAAAACAGCTCATAGCTTCGAAGTTCATCTATTTTCGATCTGTCTTGGTCCGAGATAGGCAAAAGGAGTATAATAATAATTTCATAAACTTACATTTCTAATTAATTTTCGCAAAATGTGTACTTATCAATGCAAATCTTTGACAACCTTAAAATAAGAGTGTTTATATTCATATGTTCCCTAAGGCAATATATTTCTATTAAATTAATACTTAATATGCTAAAACGCTATCTTGGTCGGGCAACCAAATTTCATAAATACTTCCAGTGCACGGTATAGACCCTTTCGCTGTACTACACAACCTAGTGTCACATCGTTAGGTGTGAAATAACGACGCACCATTAACTAGCCTGTCCAGTTCTGTTGAGTGAAAGTATCCTGCAAACTGCTATCTCGTGTCTGTACGGTACCGACTGCTGAACGTATTACTTCTTTGATTGAATGTGATTCAAATATCTTGTTATTTTAGGTCTTTGCTTATGTCAAGTGCAATACTTCATCAAACATACGTATCATCAATATTAAATACTTTGCTTCTACTTTTGTAATAATAAAATAAAATATACATAAATTTGCCTTGATTAAGATGACGGTATTACCATTCGTAATTATATTAGCCTTCCGTCCGTAAATTTTCGGTGGTTTCCGTACAATCGGAATCGGCTATTTCCGTGGTTTGGGCCGGGCCGGGTCGGTCCGGGTTTTATTAATAACCCTATTTCGCAGTTAATACTGCCTGCGCTCTATCATAGAGCCAGTGGGTGCGGGAGTATCTTATACCTTATTGGTTATGTAATGATATGATGTAGGACTTAATATAGAATGACAACACTTGTATTCTAACTACTTTATTTACTATGACTGATGCCTACTGACTGAGCTGCAGTGAGCCAGTGCCTTCCCAGTAAACACCTGACGTCGTACCGACGTTGGTTAGACGTTGGATTTTGGTTGCGACGTCGGCGACCTGAATCCAACGTCTAAACAACGTCATAACCACGACGTCTAATAGACGTCAGACTTACACGTCTAGGAGATGTTGGAATCAGGTTGGATAGAAAGTCTGTTTAAATGTTTTCATTTATGAAATTAACTGGTGTAATTTTGCTATAATAGTTTAAAGATAGTTATGCCTGAACATGCGCTTATAAATAATAGTTCATTAGCACATCAAACATTATCATTAATTATGTTACAAAATCGCATGAGATTGTCTATTTTCGGAAACGGATTTCTTTTTTACCAATTTAAAACTGTTCAGGAAAAAATTGCATTCTATACACATGTATAAATTATTCTAAATTCACCTAAGGATCTTCTTCTACACATGTTGTTTATTAGTCATGCCTTCGCCGCGAGATAAGCCTGCATCGGTTTACACAAGTCTTCCGGTAATTTGATATTTGTGGGATAAGATAGCAAGTTTATAAATACTTTACACAAAGGGATCCGCAACGTATGGTGGCTGATTTCTGCCATCTCGTTCTGGCGTGTTGGCGCGTTTGCAGAGCGCCAAGACGCCAACACGCCAGGACGACAATTATACGCGCCAAGACGACAAAATCCATATTTGTCGTTTTGGCGCGTTCATTTGTCGTCTTGGCGTGTTGGCGTGTTGGCGCGTTGGCGTTTGCAGGGCGCCAAGACGCCAACACGCCAGGACGACAATAATTCGCGCCAAGACGACAAAATTCATATTTGTCGTTTTGGCGCGTTCATTTGTCGTCTTGGCGTGTTGGCGTCTTGGCGCCCCCGCCTCCGCCAACGCGCCAACACGCCAAGACGACAAATGAACGCGCCAAAACGACAAATATGGATTTTGTCGTTTTGGCGTGTTCATTTGTCGTCTTGGCGTGTTGGCGTCTTGGCGCCCCCGCCAACGCGCCAACACGCCAAGACGACAAATGAACGCGCCAAAACGACAAATACGGATTTTGTCGTCTTGGCGCATATTATTGTCGTCCTGGCGTGTTGGCGTCTTGGCGCCCTGCAGACGCCGACGCGCCAACACGCCAAGACGACAAATGAACGCGCCAAAACGACAAATATGGATTTTATCGTCTTGGCGCGTATAATTGTCGTCCTGGCGTGTTGGCGTCTTGGCGCCCTGCAAACGCGCTAAGACGCCAGAACGCCAGGACGACAACTACCCAATTTAGCGTGTTGGCGCCCCCGCCAGAACGACAAATGCCTTGTTTGTCGTCTTGGCGCGTATAATTGTCGTCCTGGCGTCCTGGCGTTCTGGCGCCCTGCAAACGCGCCAACACGCCAGAACGAGATGGCAGAAATCAGCCACCATAGCAACGTGAGTAGCAGATTTTTGAAAGTTGTACTTAGTTTAATAATTATTCTTTTTAATGTTACGTACTAGTATTCTTTCAAAGATTGATGCATCATGTTTATTACTTTAAAAATCAATTGCGTTTAACATAAAACTTCTTTACATTTTATGAGGTTATAGAGAATTCTTTTAGAATTTAAAATATAACATGTTTGTTTTGCACGTAGCAATTATGTTCTTAAGTAATAGCTCTAGCATACTTGTATAAGTTTTCAAATTTTATGAAATGTTGAAACTGTCAGATTTTATACATTTCAGATGGGAATTTTAGCGGAGTTGAAGAATCATGCAGACATGACTAAACTTGAAAGTTTCAGTTACTGGATTACCTTTTTTGGAATGATAATATTAGACTTATGTCGCTATCATGTGAAATAAAGCTTATAAAATATATGTGTTGATTACTTGTTTGATTGTAAATTCTGTTGAAAATTTGGTCAGATTTTGGTTGGAAAGTGGTTAGATTTTGGTTGGAAAATGGTCGGATTGCGACGTCTAGCCAACGTCGGGATCCGACGTCTAAACGGTTTGCAAATCCAACCAAAATCCAACGTTAATCCGACGTCGGGGTCTGACGTCTATACGACGTCTAACCGACGTCAAATGCCTACTGGGTTGGTATTATATACAAGATAAGGGAGGCTCCCTCTATAGAAATGCTACCTAAGCATACCATGTTACATCTCCCTTCTTTTACACATGCACAAATGATAAGTATTTAAGAAAGATATCATATGCAAGATCATCATATAAGTCAATATAGTGTGAACAATAACTTGGAGCAATTTGACCTTCTTCTTTAGTTCATTCCTTCAAACCACTGTGTCATTAATATCCGTCTTCCCCATTGTTGTAGTTTTTACTGGACAGGAAATATTTCCTGCAGTTCAAAGAGTTCACAAGTTCCATTCACATATTATTTCTGGCATCTGATGTTAGATTTCCACAGTTCACCACATGTTCTCACATTAAATCTGGAACAACTGATACGGGGACTGGAAACCGGCATTTATCTTACTGGTTCCCAGGATTTATCAGGCTGCTGTATTCTAGCTCTCTGACCTATTTCTAAGGGCTCTAATGGTTTTGACTGTCTGTCATAACATGACTTGTCTTTTTCTTTGCACAGCCTTATGTTTTCCTTGACCAAGTTATTGGGTATTAGTGTTGGCTGCAATTTCTCTCTAGAGGTTGGGAGGAATGAGCGCAGTTGCCGTCCTGTTGCCAACTGTGCAGGGGAGTAACCGTACTCCAAGGGGGGAATTTCGGTATTCAAGAATCCCAATTAATGGATCACTTTTGCTCTCTTTGGACTTAGTAGTATTCTCTTGCAAACTGAGACATACTTCTCTGCAAGGCCATTGGACTGGCTGTGGTAAGGACTAATGGTTTCATGTTTGAAATCCCAGTTTTTGGCAAACTCAGCAAATTCTTGGGACCTGTAACAAGGCCCATTGTCTGAAATGACCTTTTCACTTATTCCCCATCTGGCCAGTTACCCTTTTATCTCATTATTGACTGCTGTACTGTTCATGCTATTGATTTGTTTGGCCTCAAAATACTTGCCTTAGTAATCAACTACAATCAAGTAATTCTTGTTTTCCCAGGTGAATAAATCAGTGCCTATAATTTGCCATGGATAATCAGGAATCTCTATGAGGATTAATGGTTCTTTTGGGTTGGAGTATCTGTGATTTAAACAGATTTCACAATTTGTGACCATGTCTTTGATACTGCCTGATATGTTGGGCCAAAACATTACATCTTTGGCTCTGCGGAGGCATAAACCCTCAACAATAGTGAGCTCATCCCTAAAATTCCAGTAGGGAAGAATGTGGTCAGAACATTTGTTTTTCACATCAGGCCAACCATGAAGAATTGTTTCTTTCAACAGCACTAATTCTTCATCTTTTTCAGTAAGGGATTGGATGTCCTGCATTTTCCTGTCAGATATGGGTAGACTTGAGATGACCAAATGCACTTGCATGACCATCCCAGCAGAAAGGCCAGGAAATGTAGCTTTCAGGAATTTCCTACTGAGAGTGTCTGCGACTGGGACCTGTTTTGAAGGGTAATGTTTAATGTCTGTCAAGGTCATTCCTTTGTAACCGAAGAGCCATTCTTTTGAGTCTTGCAGGAATGGCACTGATGGGCTTCCTGAATATGGAAATTAATGGGAGGTGGTCTGACTGCACAAGAACCTTTCGGCCATAAACAGACTGATGAAATCTCCTGGCCCCAAACACTATCGTAAACATTTCTTTTTCGATTTGTGCAAAATTAACCTCCTGTGGGGTTAATGACTTGGACGCATATGCCACCGGCTTATCCTCTTGTATAAGCGCGGCTCCTAGTCCATACTTGCTCGGTAAGGTTCTTACTGGGATCATAGTATGCAAGTACCAGACCAGGTGTAGTGATTATTTGTTTCATAGTTTTGAATGCGTCACTTTGTGGCTTTTGCCAGCAGAACTCTACATTTTTTGATAATAATTGCTCTTTGGAGCGGTGACCTGAGAAAGGTTGGGAGCAAATCGGGACAAATAATTCACCACGCGTAATATGGTCTCAAGTTCTGCCTTATTCGAAGGTGGCTGCATGCTTTCTACTGCTATGACCTTGGCCGGGTCGGGTTTCAATCCATGTGTAGTCAACAAGTGACCGAAATACCCTACTTCGGAAAGGCCAACCTCAAGTTTGCTTTCATTAAATCTGATGCCATTCTCTAAGGACCTTTGTAAGCCTGCTTTAAGATTTTCACCGTGTTCGAGTCTTGTTTTTCCGTAACAAAGGATGTCGTTTACTATCAGAACTACGCCCGGTAAATCTGCATACAGTTCATCCATTCTACGGACGAACAAGTCCCCACTAAGTTTGAGGCCAAAGGGTACCCTGAGATATCTATACCGACCGAATATGGAATTGAAGCATGTGAGCAGGGAGGACTCATGGTCAAGATTCAAGGCCCAGTATCCAGATCTGGCATCTAGTTTTGTAAAATATCTGGCACCTGACAACTGTGTCAATATGCCATCAAGTGTCCTTAATGGATAACGAGGGCGTAAAATGGCTTTATTAAGGTCCCGGGGGTCCAAACAAATTCTTATGTTCCCATTGCTTTTCTCTGTGACAACCATGGAGCTGACCCACTCTGTTGGTTCAGTTACCTTGCAAATGACACCTAGCTCTTCCATTCTCGATAGTTCAGCTTTAATCTTGTCATGAAGTGCAAGTGGTATTTTACGGGGAGGGTGTATGACAGGGGGGACTGATGGGTCAGCATGGATTTTACATTCACCAGGGAGGTTGCCGATACCCTTAAACACTCGAGGATATTGTTTCGTGACTAATTTTTTTGTGAGATGTAGCTCAGACTGGTTTACCTGGGTTCCACTGAGTAAGTGAGCTTGATCAAATTGAATTCAATACATGACTGGAGCCCTAATAATTAGGGTGACCTTGTATCGACAACATGAAACAGCACATCACTGCTTGAACCAGTGACAGGGTGATTGCATTGTAGCTTAATGCATCCCATAAAATATAACTCATTTCCATTGTAAGCAGACAATTTGATTTTGTATTTTTCAAGGACAGTGCTTATTCCAAGATTCTGAAATACCCTGTGTGGTAACACATTTACCTGGCTACCTGTGTCAAGTTTAAACCTAACAAATGTTCTTGAAGGACCTACCTCAAATTCTGCAAATACCTGCCCATTTATCACACTTGATTCTACACAATCAATAAACATATCATGAGTATTGTCATTATCCAAGCTATATTTTTCTGACATGAGAATTTCATTAACACTGGATTTACATACAGATCCAAAATGGTTCCACTTTTTACATTTAAAACATTTTTTCCCTTTAGCAGGGCAAATTTTATCATGTGTTTTTCCACAATTGTAGCAGTTTTTCCTGGCGTTGTTTTGCTGCGTGTTTGGTCGGTATCCTTTCCTCTCCTGGCCTGAGGCATTGTGACCAGGCTGGTCTGAGGTGTTATGACCATATTGGACCGGACTGCATCCACCGATTGGCTTGGTGACTGTGCCATTGTTTGATACAGGCTCATTTCCTTGAGTTGTTCCTGAGCGTACTCAAATGACTGACAGACCTGTGTAGCTTTGTCTAAGGTGAGTTTCTCACCTTAACTTATTAGTTTTTCTCTTATTTTTTTGTAAATTGACTCCAAAAACGATCCTGTCTCTGATCATTTGATCCCTGTCCGCATAGTCGCAGTCATTAGCTAACATTTTAAGCTTGGTTAGAAACTGTTCAAATGTCTTTTCACCCTGAACTTCGTTATTGAAACGATATCTTGCAAATACTGGATTGATTGGTGGCTGTAAGTGTTTTTTCACTGCATCACATGTAGGCTTTAACTTTTTCCTGTTGGCTTTTGAGATGGTTAATGTTCCCACAATGTACCCTTTTCACCAACCCACAATAACAGATATGTCACTTTGACTTCTTCATCTGTGTCTTTCATGGGCCTCTTAAAAATGAGGTCACAATGTTCTACAACTTTGCGCCATCTTTCAGCCAAGTTTGTACTCCTCCAATCCATGCAAGGAGTTGGGACCCCAGTTAAGTTTTTTTATAGCTGGAGTTGTGGCTTCCCTTGACATTGTGAAATTCACTCATAAATCCATAATTATAAATCCATTAGAAAATTAAATGAAATTATTCTAGTTGAATGTTCACAATTAAATGGTGTGCAAGTTCATCAGTCTTTCTTACACCATGTAATGATATGATGTAGGACTTAATATAGAATGACAACACTTGTATTCTAACTACTTTATTTACTATGACTGATGCCTACTGACTGAGCTGCAGTGAGCCAGTGCCTGGGTATTATATACAAGATAAGAGAGGCTACCTCTGTAGAAATGCTACCTAAGCATATCATGTTACAGGTTAGAAGTAAGTTTTGCAAAGCAACTTCTAGCAAAATTATAAATTGATCAAATTATAAATGTTTTTTTTCTGATGCAGCTGACCACTTTTGAAGTGATCTGAATTTGCATAACGTTTGTTGACGTCGCTAGGAGCATAGCTTAGCAAGATTTCGCTAGGGGACAGGCTCGGGCCCGTGCTCCCCCTCCCCACCAGACCCCTCCACTTGGCTGAGAAGTGACCTATACTCATCAAAGTCGCACCCAACTAATTAGGCAAAGGAATAATATTTCCTTAAAGTTTAGACCCAAAAAGGACGAAATTGCACATTTGTCGTGTGTTCGTGTCGGCGGGTCGAAGTAACGAAACGAAAGAAGGGCGACAACACGAAGTTTTGATACCCGCCGACACGAAAAGTGATAAATACAAACGTTCGTGTGTTCGCCTCTGAAATTTCGTTATTTCGCCTTCAATGTTTCGTTACTTCGTGTATTCGCCTCGAATGTCGAAAGGCTAACACACGACAAATAAGCAATTTTCGACCTTTCGTGTCTTCGACATTTCGACCCGCCGACACGAACACATATGCATTATTTAGACCTTTCGTGTTTTCGTTACTTCGACATTTCGCCTCGCCGACACGAACACACGAAATGGCAGAAATCAGCCACCATATGATAAGAATTAGGCAATTTTAGACATAACATTTTGCAAAACTATTTGTGATTTATGTTGCAAATCTGGAAAGTACACCGCATCCACGAGATGAACATTTGGGATTGTTTGTCTGAAGAAAACAACGGCTAACTTCAACATTTTTAAGTCATGGCACCTAAGTAAGTACGATTTGATTTCATTTCAAGAATTCGTTCTAGTCATTAGTACCGTCAAATATCTCCATCATAAATGAATAGGAACACTACAGTTTTAAGACGTCTTTATCGACGTCTAAAATAATTGATTTCTGCTACATTTTCTCTCATCCAGAGCAAGCTCTTTCAAACAAACAAATTAATAAGATGTTCTGATCACAATTAAAAAAAAAAAAACCTATTTGTGGTAGTTAAAGAAGCACGTCGGATTGGGGAACAAATTTCGTCGAGACTTTAAAGAACTTTTTTTTCAAATGTCAAATTAATGCTTTAACAGCAACTGTATTCACGAAGTATCTTGGAAATTTTCTTAGATTTCACTAAGAAATTTCTTAAGTTAAATACTTTAACTTAGTAAAGAAATTTTATTAAATTTGTATTCACAAAGCAACTTAGAAAACACGCTTTGGGAAACCAGATCAATAACGTATGATCTCGGATCAAATGAACCGGTTTTGGTGGTTTAATTAAAGTTAAATGTCCCATCCCTTCGTGCGCATTTAAGACAGATGATCTTGCGCAGCAATACTGACAGCACATGCAATGGTGCATGACACACCGCCTATCACGTCAAATAATGTAGAAAAGTAAAACTACCTACAGTGTTGTCTCTAGATACGAGTGAACAATGGACATACTTTCTGGAAAAAAATACAAGGACGCCACATAAATTGCGGGAAAATAACTTCTTATCCAACTTGAATGGTGTGTTGATACATTACATAGAAAAATACATAAGACGATCAGCTGGTGGTTTTCTTGCTGACAAGTTAGAAGATGATGTGCTCAAAACTATTCGGGCTGCGAGAGAGGGAAACACAATGGTGGATCGGGTCACTTCTTGACTTAGGATCGTGATAAAACTGTCCGTTAATTTGGCGCTAGAATACGTGGACAGGCAATCCGTTGTTGACGCTGACGGAAGTAACGATACAGCAAAGTAATATTTTACACTGTCCAGGTAAAAGGTATAACGTTAGAATACAAATATTCTATTGACCTATTTGTGGTCTGGTGTTAGCTAAAAACTTATTTCCACATATTATTTTAACTTTGAATTAGGAATGTAGGTTGATTTCGGAATCCGTGTTTGACGCTGACGGAACTAGCTCTACAGTAAATTTAAATTATACACTGTCATGGGCATTGGTGTTCAGTAGACGTACTTACGATAGGATGTTTAGAAACAATTGTTTCTTCATGTGACACCCTTTGGACTATAGTTTGGTTCCGGAATCCGTGGTTGACGCTGACGACAGTAACGATACAGCAAAGTAAGATTTTACAATATCCAGGTCAAAGTTATAACGTTAGTGTAAAAGTTTTCTTTTGACCTATTTACAGTGGTGTGTAAGCAAATAACTGTATTTCCGTATGTTTTACCCTTTAATTTGGACTGTAGCTTGATTTCGGAATCCGTGGTAGATGCAGACAGAAGTAGCTATACAGTAGAGTAAAATTATACACTCTCCATAAATATGTCAAAAGTATTTTACTGACCTATTTACGGAAGGGTGTTAGGAAACAACTGTATTTTCATCGTGTACCCTGCACATTTGACTACAGTTTGATTTCGGAATCCATGGTTGACGCTGACGGTAGTAGCTATATACAGCAAAGTAAATTTTGATACTGTCAGGGATAAGCTATAACGTTAGTGTAAAAGTATTCTATTGACTTATTTACGTTGGGTGTTTGTGTCTTTATGTGTCTTTAATTTGGACTATAGTTTGATTTCGGAATCCGTGGTTGACGCCTACGAAAGTAGCTATACAGCAAAGTAAAATCTTACAATATGTAAGTAAAAGTTATGACGTTAGAGTAAAAGTATTTTTGACCTAATTTCGATGTGGTGTTTGCAAATAGCTTTTATTAATATGTTTAACCCTTTAAATTGGACTGTAGCTTGATTTCGGAATCCGTGGTTGACACTGACGATAGTAGCTATACAGCAAAGGAAAACTTTACAATGTGTAGGTATTCTTTTGACCTATCTACAGTGGAGTGTTTGCAAATAACTGTGTTTCCATATGTTTTACCCTTTAATTTGGACTATAGCTTGAGTTCGGAATGCGTGGTTGACGCACACGATAGTAGCTATACAGCAAAGTAAAATTTTATAATGTCTAAGTAAAAGTTATAACGTTATAATAGTGTAATTTAAGTATTTTTACCTATTCACGGTTGGGTGTTTGCAAATAGCTTTTATTAATAAGTTTAGCCCTTTAAATTGGACTGTAGCTTGATTTTGGAATACATGGTTGACGCTGACGGTAGTAGCTATACAGCAGAGAAAAAGTTTATAATGTCTAAGTAAAAGTTTTAACGTTAGTTTCAATGTATTCTATTGACCTATTTACGGTGGGGTGTTTGCAAATAGCTTTTATTCATATGTTTTACCCTTTAATTTGGACTGTAGATTGATTCTGGTATCCGTGGTTGACGCTGACAGTAGTAGCTATTCAGCAAATCAAAATTTTACAATGTGTAAATAAAAGTTATAACGTTAGTGTAAAAGTATTCTGTTGACCATTTTAAGATTGGGTGTTTGCAAATAACTTTAATTCATACGTTTTATTCGTTAATTTTGACTGTAGCTGACGGTAGTAACTATACAGCAAATTAGAATTTTACAATGTCTAGGTAGAAATTATAACGTTAGTTAAAGGAGTTCTATTGGCCTATTTACGGTGGAATGTTTGCAAATAGCTTTTATTCATATGTTTTACCCTTTAGTTTGAACTGTAGCTTGATTTCGGAATCCGTTGTTGACGCTGACGGTAGTAGCTATACAGCAAAGCAAATTTTTACAATTCTTTTGGTAAAAGTTAAAACGTTATTGTAAAAGTATTCTTTTGACCTGTTTACGGTTGGGTGTTTGCAATTGCAAATAACTGTGTTTTCACATGTTTTATCCTTTAATTTGGTCTGTAGCTTGATTTCGGAATCCGTGGTTGACGCTGGTGGTAGTAACTATACAGCAAAGGAAAATTTTACAATGTGTATAGGTAAAAGTTATAATGTTAGTTTAAAGGTATTCTGTTGACCTATTTACGGTGGGGTGTTTGCAAATAACTTTTATTCATACGTTTCACTTTTTATCCCCCGACGAAAGTCGGTGGGATATAGTTTTGGCGTTGTCCGTCCGTCCGTCCGTCTTTTCCGTTCGTCCATCCATCCGTCCGTCCGTCCGTCCGTCCGGAGCTATATCTAGGAAATGGTTGGGAATATTTATTTAAAACTTCATTTACGTGTTCACCACTATGAGTTCTTGCGGCCCGTCAAGTTTCAGTCAGATTGCCCAAGTAACACCACAGTTATAGCCCTTAGAAGTTTCTAGTGTTAACTACATAGGGTACTATAAATATGGCAATTTCTGCATCATAACTTTTGATATATTTGACCTTGAACTATGAAACTTTAACAGAATTAAAGCACTAAAATGTGGTTGTGCACACACAATTTCGTATGGATTTCTTTTGTAACTGCAGAGTTATTGCCCTTTAATTGTCTAAAAATCAACATATTTGTACATAACAAACTTGCCATTTGGCAGAATTTCATTAAATTTCTTTCATTTTTTTTCTGTGAACATTTATTATAAACATGTGAAGTTGCGCAGCCCTAGAGCTTAGATATTTGATTTGTAGCATTGCCTAGTGGACCTCTACTAAAGTTGTTCAAATCATGACCCCAGGGTCAAAATTGACCCCGCCCCATGGATCACTTGATTTTACATAAGAAAATCTTCAAAATTTTTCTAAAAATAAACCAGAAGACCTAGAGCTTAGATATTTCACATGTAGCATTACCTAGTAGACCTCTACAAAAATTGTTCAAATCATGACCCCAGGGTCAAAATTGACCCTGCCCTAGGGGTCACTTGATTTTACATAGGAAAATCTTCAAAAAAATTCTGAAAATAAACCAGAAGGCCTAGAGCTTAGATATTTCACATGTAGCATTGCCTAATGGACCTCTACAAAATTTGTTCAAATCATGACCCCCAGGTTCAAAATGACCCCCGCCCCATGGGTTACTTCATTGTACATAGAAAAATCTTCAAAAATTTTTAAAAATAAACCAGAAGGCCTAGAGCTTAGATATTTGACATGTAGCATTGCCTAGTAGACCTCTACAAAATTTGTTCAAATCATGACCCATGGGTTCAAAATTGACCCCGACCCAGGGGTCACTTGATTTTACTTAGGAAAATCATTAAAAATGTTCTTGAAATAAACCAGAAGGTCTAGAGCTTAGATATTTCACATGTAGCATTGCCTAGTGGACCTCTACAAAATTTGTTCAAATCATGACCCCAGGGTCAAAATTGACCCTGCCCTAGGGATCACTTGATTTTACATAGGAAAATCTTCAAAAAAATTCTAAAAATAAACTAGAAGGCCTAGATCTTAGATATTTGACATGTAGCATTGCCTAGTAGACGTCTACAAACTTTGTTCAAATCATGACCCCCGGGGTCAAATTGACCCCGCCCCATGGGGTTACTTGATTGTACATAGAAAAATCTTCAAAATTTTCTAAAAATAAACCAGAAGGCCTAGAGCTTAGATATTTGACATGTAGCATTGCCTAGTAGACCTCTACAAAATTGGTTCAAATCTTGACCCCCAGGGTCAAATTGACCCAGCCCCAGGGGTTACTTGATTGTACATAGGGAAATCTTCATTAATTTGCTAAAAATAAACCAGAAGGCCTAGATCTTAGATATTTGATATGTAAAATTTGCTAGTAGACTTCTACAAACTTTGTTCAAATCATGACCCCCGGGGTAAAATTGGCCCCGCCCCAGGGGTTACTTGATTGTACATCGGAAAATCTTCAGAATTTTCTAAAAATAAACCAGAAGGCCTAGAGCTCAGATATTTGACATGTAGCATTGCCTAGTGGACCTCTACAAAACTGGTTCAAATCTTGACCCCCCAGGGTCAAATTGACCCAGCCCCAGGGGTTACTTGATTGTACATAGGGAAATCTTCATAAATTTGCTAAAAATAAACCAGAAGGCCTAGATCTTAGATATTTGATATGTAAAATTTGCTAGTAGACTTCTACAAACTTTGTTCAAATCATGACTCCCGGGGTAAAATTGGCCCCGCTCCAGGGGTTACTTGATTGTACATCGGAAAATCTTCAAAAAAAATTCTAAAAATCATCAGTTTGACATTAGAAACATGTAGCTCATATTACTCAGGTGAGCGATCCAGGGTCATCATGACCCTCTTGTTTTTCATTTTTAATTTTCCATCAATATTTATAATCAACATGTGAAATTTTGTTTCCTCTCCCGTTTCCCCGCACCCCAACACCCTTAAAAAATAAATATATATACATAATTATATATATTTCCATTCCTTCTTTTTTTAAAAAAAAAATGTTCAAACCTTCAACATGTTAAGTTGTGACTGCACAAGCCTTGCCCTCAGTCATATTCAAGATATCTTACCAGTGTTCTCATAAGGACATCTGTTTTTTTTAAGTTCAAATGTACATGTTAAACAACAACACCTGGTGCCAAACCACTCAAAGACAATATTTCGTTCCAGTTAAACTTCAAGCTCATATTTCAATTAACTGCATTTAATTTTAAAAGCTAAGCTTATTACAGTAAGCATATCCCATTCAAAATAAATTCTTTAGCCAGGATCAAAGTATCATACATTTATTATGTACTCTTTAATTAAATATTTGTTTTCTGTTAAATTGATTTTGACTAATGAAATTATTTGCTTCTTAACATCCTTAACTTTTTGCCGGATATATTTTTTTGCCATTCCTCACCACAAACCCTTTCGGCGGGGGATACCAATTCATCGAATTTGCTTGTTTTATTTGGTCTGTGGCTTGATTTCAGAATCCGTGGTTGACTCTCACGAAAGTAGCTATACGGCACAGTAAAATTTTACGATGTGTAAGTAATCGTTATAACGTTAGGATTAAAGTCTTTTTTGACCTATTTACGATGGGGCGTTTGCAAACAACTGTGTTTTCATATGTTATACCCTTTAATTTGGACTGTATCTTGATTTCGAAATCCGTGGTTCACGCTGACCATAGTAGCTATACAGCAAATGAAGATTTTACAATGTCTAGGTAAAAGTTATAACGTTAGTTTAAAGGTGTTCTATTGACCTACTTACGGTAGGGTGTTTGCAAATAGCTGTTATTCATATGTTTTACCCTTTAATTTGGACTGTAGCTTGAGTTCGGAATCCATGGTTGACGCTGACGGTAGTAGCTATACAACGAAGTAAAACTTTACAATTCGTATTGTAAAAGTTATTACGTTATTGTAAAAGTATTCTTTTGACCTATTTACGATGGGATGATTGCAAATAACCATGTTTTCATGTTTTATCCTTTAATTCGGACTGTAGCTTGAGTTTGGAATCCATGGTTGACGCTGACGGTAGTAACTATACAGCAAAGTAGAATTTTACAATGTCAAGGTAGAAGTTATAACGTTAGTTCAAAGGTGTTCTGTTGTCCTATTTACGGCGGGATGTTTGCAATTAGCCTTTATTCATATGTTTTACCCTTTAATTTAGACCGTAGCTTGATTTCGGAAACCGTGGTTGACGCGTATAGTAGTAATATGTTTACCTTACCATTTAATTTGGACTGTAGCTTGATTTCGGAATCCGTTCATTGACGCTCACGAAAGTAATTATACGGCAACATAAGATTTTACGATGTCTGGGTAAAAGTTATAACGTTAATGTTAAAGTAATTTTTTGACCTATTTACGATGTGGCGTTTGCAAACAACTGTGTTTTCATATGTTATACCCTTTAATTTGGACTGTATCTTGGTTTCGAAACCATAGTAGCTGTACAGCAAAGGAAGATTTTACAATGTCTGGGTAAAGGTTATAACGTTAGATTAAAGGTATTCTATTGACCTGTTTACGTTGGTTGTTTGCAAATAGCTTTTATTCATATGTTTTACCCTTTAATTTGGACTGTAGCTTGATTCTGGAATCCGTGGTTGACGCTGACAGTAGTAGCTACACAGCAAATTAGAATTTTACAATGTGTAGATAAAAGGTGTAACGTTAGCGTAAAAGTATTCAGTTGACCTATTAAAGATTGGGTGCTTGCAAATAACTTTCATTCATATGTTTTACCCTTTAATTTGGACTATAGCTTGATTTCGGAATCCGTGGTTGACGCTGACGGTAGTAGCTGTACAGCAGAGAAAAAATTATAATTTGACATATTTACGGTGGGATGTTTTCAAATAGCTTTTATACATACCTTTTACCCTTTAATTTGGACTGTAGCTTGAGTTCGGAATCCATGGTTGACGCTGAAGCTAGTAGCTATACAGCAAAGTAAAATTTTACAATTATTTTGGTAAAAGTTATAACGTTATTGTAAAAGTATTCTTTTGACCTATTTACGGTGGAGTCTTTGCAAATAACTGTTTTCATATGTTTTACCCTTTAATTTGGACTGTAGCTTGATTTCGGAAACTGTGGTTGACGCTGACAGTAGTAGCTATACAGCAAATGAAGATTATAGAATGTCTAGGTAAATGTTGTAACGATAGCTTAAAGGTATTCTATTGACCTATTTATGATGGGGTCTTTGCAAAAAGCATTTATTGATATGTTTTATCCTTTAATTTTGACTGTAGCTTGAATTCGGAATTCGTGGTTGATGCTGACGGTAGTAGCTATACAGCAGAAAAATTTATAATGTCTAAGTAAAAGTTATGACGTTAGTTTAAAGGTTTTGTATTGACCTATGTACGGTAGGGTGTTTGCAAAAAACAATTATCTATATGTTTTACCCTTTAATTTGGAATGCAGCTTGAGTTCGGAATCTGTAGTTGACGCTGAAGGTAGTAGCTATACAACAAAGTAAAATTTTACAATTCTTTTGGTAAAAGTCATTACATTATTGTAAAAGTATTCTTTTGACCTATTTACGGTTGGTGTTTGCAAATAAGCGTGTTTTCATATGTTTTATCCTTAAATTTGGTCTATAGCTTGATTTCGGAATCCTTGGTTGATCCTGACGGTAGTAACTATACAGCAAAGTAGAATTTTACAATGTCTAAGTAGAAGCTATAACGTTAGTTAAAAGATGCTGTATTGACCCATTTACGATGGGATGTTTGCAAATAACTTTTATTCATATGTTTTACCCTTTTATTTAGACTGTAGCTTGAGTTCGGAATCCGTGGTTGACGCTAACGGTAGTAGCTATACAGTAAAGGAAAGATTTGCAATGTCTTGGTAAATGCTATAACCTTAGATTAAAGGTATTCTATTGACCTTCTTACGGTGGGATGTTTGCAAAAGCCTTTATTCATACGTTTTACCCCTTAATTTGGACTGTAACCTGAGTTCGAAATCCGTGGTTGACGCTGACGGTAGTAGCTATAAAGCAAAGTAAAATTTTACAATTATTTTGGTAAAAGTTTTAACGTTATTGTAAAACTATTCTTTTGACCTATTTACGGTGGAGTGTTTGCAAATAACTGTGTTTTCATACGTTTTACTCTTTAATTTGGACTGTAGCTTGATTTCGGAAACTGTGGTTGACGCTGACAGTAGTAGCTATACAGCAATGAAGATTATAGAATGTCTAGGTTTTACCCTTTAATTTGGACTGTAGCTTGATTTCGGAAACTGTGGTTGACGCTGACAGTAGTAACTATACAGCAATGAAGATTATAGAATGTCTAGGTTTTACCCTTTAATTTGGACTGTAGCTTGATTTCGGAAACTGTGGTTGACGCTGACAGTAGTAGCTAATCAGCAATGAAGATTATAGAGTGTCTAGGTTTTACCCTTTAATTTGGACTGTAGCTTGATTTCGGAAACTGTGGTTGACGCTGACAGTAGTAGCTATACAGCAATGAAGATTATAGAATGTCTAGGTAAATGTTGTAACGATAGCTTAAAGGTATTTTATTTACCTATTTATGTGCATCTGTTCACAACGAAGCACTGCAGACCCTGAGGACTATGTATTGGAAAATATAAGAGTGAACTAAGTGTTGACTGAAAAAGGGCAATATTTATTTTGCCGAACAATACCTTAACAAATATATATTTTCACATATCAGGGCGAAAAATACCGCCTTTGCCGAACAATACCTTTACAAATATATATTTTCACATATCTGGGCGAAAAATACCCGAACAATACCTTACCAAATATATATTTTCACATATCTGGGCGAAAAATACCGCCGAAAAATACCTTAACAAATTCATATTTTCACATATCTGGGCGAAAAATACCGCCCTTAACAAATAGATATGTTCTCATATCTGGATGAAATTACAGCCCAATACCATAACAAATATATATATTCACATATTAGCGCGGATAAAACCGCCGAAAGCATATCAAGGAAAGTAGATGAATTTACACAAATCTTTCAGAGTTAGAAAATTGTCACTTGAAAGAGGAGGTGGAATGGGAGGTGGTGGTAAGATAAAACCAGAAATTAGCCAAAATAAAATTAAAGAAAGAAGCGTGCTATTCACTCTTGAATGTTGACGAAGAAGGAAGATGCCGTTTCCTGATTGGTCCAACGGTATCACGTGATAAAAGGAATTCCCTGATTGGCTTTTACCGTAGTACATAAATTAACATAATTCAGAATGGGACCGATTCGCCCAAATGTACAACAATGACATAAATAATTTTATCTACCTATACAATTCATTTATGTGCATCTGTTCACAACGAAGCACTGACCCTGAGGACTATGTATGGGAAAATATAAGAGTGAACTAGTTGACTGAAAAAGGGCAATATTTATTTTGCCGAACAATACCTTAACAAATATATATTTTCACATATCTGGGCGAAAAATACCGCCACGAAAGACCAGGCAACAAGTAACCTGGGATGCCAACCAGAGACACAGTGACAGATGCTTGAGTGTAACAATTATTAATAGCTTAAAGGTATTCTATTGACCTATTTATGATGCGGTGTTTGCAAAAAGCATTTATTGATATGTTTTACCCTTTAATTTTGACTGCAGCTTGAATTCGGAATCCGTGGTTGACGCTGACGGTAGTAGCTATACAGCAGAGAAAATAATTATAATGTCTAAGTAAAAGTTATAACGTTAGTTTAAAGGTTTTTGTATTGACCTATGTACGGTGCAATGTTTGCAAATAACTTTTATTCATAAGTTTTACCCTTTAATTTAGACTGTAGCTTGAGCTCGGATTCCGTGGTTGACGCTGACGGTAGTAGCTATACAGCAAATGAAAAATTTACAATGTCTAGGTAAATGCTATAACGTTATATTAAAGGTATTCTTTTGACCTATTTACGGTGGGATGTTTGCAAATAGCTTTTATTCATTCGTTTTACCCTTTCATTTGGATTGTAACTTGAGTTCGGATTCCGTGGTTGACGCTGACGGTAGTAGCTATAAAGCAAAGTAAAATTTTACAATTATTTTGGTAAAAGTTATAACGTTATTTTAAAACTATTCATTTGACCTATTTCCGGTGGAGTGTCTGCAAATAACTGTGTTTTCATATGTTTTACCCTATAATTTGGACTGTAGCTTGATTTCGGAAACCGTTTTTGACGCTGACAGTAGTAGCTATACAGCAATGAAGATTATAGAATGTCTAGGTAAATGTTGTAACGATAGCTTAAAGGTATTCTATTGACCTATCTATGATGGGGTCTTTGCAAAAAGCATTTATTGATATGTTCTACCCTTCAATTTTGACTGTAGCTTGATTTCGGAATCCGTGGTTGACGCTGACGGTAGTAGCTATACAACAAAGTAAAATTTTACAATTCTTTTTGGTAAAAGTCATTACGTTATTGCAAAAGTATTCTTTTGACCTATTTACGGCGGGGTGTTTGCAAATAACCATGTTTTGATATGTTTTCCCTTTAATTTCGACTGTAGCTTGAATTCGGAATCCATGATTGACGCTGACGGTAGTAACTATAAAGCAACGTAGAATTTTACAATGTCAAGTGAGTTATAACTTAGTTTATAAGATTCTTTGCTATTTAGGATTTGAATAGCTTATATATGTTTCTATTTGGCGTACTGATTCGGAACCGGTTGACCTGACTTATGTATAGCAGAAAAAATTTATATGCGAATTATACGCTCTTAAGTATTTGACAAGTAGAGGTATATAAATGCTTTATTCATAGTTTTACCCTTTAATTTAGACTGTAGCTTGATTTCGGAAACCGTGGTTGACGCTGACGTGTAATATACGCAGAGAAATATAATAGCTAGTAAGTATACGGAGCTAGGTATCTGACATAGTAGACGGTATTATAAATAGCTTTTGTAGTTTTGCCTTTAATTGATGTACTGTTCGAACGGTTACGCGACGCTGTTATACAGCAGAGAAAAATTAAATAGGATTATACGCTGCTTAAGTACTACATAGTTATGACGGGGTATTTATAAATAGCTTTTATTGATATGTTTTGCCCTTTAATTTGGACTGTAGCTTGATTTCGGAATCCCTGGTTGACGCTGACGATAGTAACTATACAGCAAATGAAAATTTTACAATGTGTAGGTTAAAGCTATAACGTTAGTTTAAAGGTATTCTATTGACCTGTTTACGGTGGGGTGTTCGCAAATAACTTTTATTCTTATGTTTTACTTTTTACTTTGGACTGTAGCTTGCATTCGGAATCCGTGGTTGACACTGACGGTAGTAACTATACAGGAAAGGAAAATTTTACGATGTGTAGTTAAAAGTTATAACGTTAGTTTAAAAGTATCCTATTTATGATGTGGTGTTTGCAAAAAGTAACTTTTATTCATATGTTTTACCATTTAATTTGGACTATATCTTGGTTTCGAAATCCGTGGTTGACGCTAACCATAGTAGCTATACAGCAAATGAAGATTTTACAATGTCTAGGTAAAAGTTATAACGTCAGATTAAAGGTATTCTATTGACCTATTTACGTTGGTTGTTTGCAAATAGCTTTTATTCATCTGTTTTCCCCTTTAATTCTGGAATCCGTGGTTGACGCTGACAGTAGTAGCTGCACAGAAAATTAAAATTTTACAATGTGTAGATAAAAGTTGTAACGTTAGTTTAAAGGTATTCTGTTGACATATTCAAAACCAGTTTCGGGGACTATAGGAATGCGCTTTTCCGCCCGTCCGTCATTCCGTCTGTCTTTCCGTCCGTCCGCAATTTCGTGTCCGGTCCATAACTCTGTCACCCATGAAGGGATTTTAATATTACTTGGCACAAATGTTCCCCATGATGAGACGACATGTCATGCGCAAAACCCGGACCCCTAGCTTAAAGGTCAAGTCACAATTGGAGGTCAAAGGTCAACAGGGATTTTTTCCTGCCCGGTCCATAACTCTGCCATCCATGGATGGATTTGAATATTACTTGGCACAAATGTACCTCATAAAAAGACAATGTGTCATGTACCTAGCTCTAAGGTCAAGGTCACACTTGGCAGTCAAATGTTAACGTGGCATGAACAGGGTCTGTTTCGTGCCAGTCCATAACTCTGCCATCTATGAAGGTATTTTAATATTACTTGGTAAAAATGTTCCCCATGATGAGACGACGTGTCATGCGCAACACCCAGAACCCTAGCTTAAAGGTCAAGGCACAGCCGCTTGAAGCTCTATCAATAGATATATGCATTACCATACCCCACCCACCTAATATACTCAAAAGATCTAACCTGCTTATATTTTTTATTGATTGAGCTTCAGACACCTGTGGTCAAGGTCACACTTGGAGATCAAAGGTCAGTGGGACATTTTTCCTGTCCGGTGTATAACTTTGTCATGCAAAATAGGATTTGAATATTACTTGACACAAATGTTCACCACTAAGGGACGGAGTGTCATGAGGAAGAACCTTGTCCCTAGGTCAAAGGTCAAGGTCACACATAGACGCCAAAGATCAGATACAAGAATGACTGTAACTTGGACTATAGATTGATTTCGGAATCCGTCGAATCCGTCGTTAACGCTGACGGAAGTAGCTATACAGTAGAGTCAGAGTCAAATGTTACACTGTCCTTGGATATGTTATAACGTTTGTGTCAAAAATATTCTATTCACCTACATGTATTTAAGTATTTCATGTTAATAATAGCGAACGAAAATCAGTCACGGTCAAGGTCACAGTCACCAAACGTTGGGATTTAAATATATGTCATTATCAGTCTAGTTTCGTCACGATGGAAATATCCTACATAAATGTGCTAATAACGCGTGATTAACAATGGAAACAGTCCAGTACGTTTACCCACTTTCCACTTGTAAAAATTATAGCAGGAGCTAAAATGGATAATTGCATAACTTTAGGTATAATTTACACTTTAATCCGTATGTATGACGCTGTTGTCTAGTGTGTGCAAAATAAAACGTTGAACATTTATTTTATATTAGTATTGATGGCTGTTCACATAACATGCAGTCGAGCGAGGTAAAGGGGGTAACTGCAACTTACCTTATAATATAATCGTATTAACCGACAATTAGGGTCATTCTTACCGACATACGTTTTGGCTTAGTTTAAGTTTAACGCCGTGTTTCAACACTATTTCAGTCATATACATTACCTTACCATCTCTCTATGAAAGGACCGATACTAGACTCGCAACTTTCTTACATAAAGATTCATGGTCGGGTGTGAACACAAAGCCCTTTTCAAACGTCAGTCAAATAGTGTTCGCTATAGAAATTGTGTTCGTTATACAAACCTCGGTTACAAGGAACTAGTTCGCTATACCACGCCATGAACCCGGATAATCTTAACTCTGTTCAGCGACCCTAACTCAGTGCCAAAATGGCTGGCAGAAAGACGATGTATACAGTTAATTTCCTTGTCTTTTTTCATGTTTTTATGTCAGTATGCAATGTTAGCGTAAAACTTTTGATAGTCATAATATCCTGTATTGATAACACGTGTTGTGTACTTAATATTTCAATCGAAATGTCACATTATGTGGCTGGAATTCATTTAAAATGTACTCAAAAATGTCTTCAAAATGAACATGTTTTATGTTTCTAACTATTTTAAAGTACCAGAAATTGCAGTAAGACCTTACTTATTAAACGTATTAGTTCCATAAATTTCTCTTTGACAATGTTTAACAGTATCAAAGTTTGAAATTGATTTTTAGAGCTTAAAAATTGTATTGATTATGAGGTAAGTTTAAATTTGGGGATAATTCCTAACTGGTATAGGAAACAGTGCTGGATAAATACAAACTTAGAACGGAGAAACACCTAACCAAACGAAAACGGCTGTTCGTCTGTGCTTTTTTATGGACTGTTGATGCTCGAAGTTCTTTGATCTGCCCACCCCTGCAGGGATGTGGGATTCCTATGTCCAACTTATCCGACTCGTGATTTTTTGCCGGCGGACAAGTGAATTTTTCATTCTGCGTGTCCGCGGACAAGCATACTTTTTCAGGTATAAAATGAGAAAACATAAAATATCATTTAGGTTGTGTGTTGCTTCAAGTGTATGGAGGTGATAAAGATAATGGATTCTTTGACTAGGTCTCGCGCACGCTGTAACTTGGTGACTATGATAAAATATCAGAGAAGATTTAGATACAAGAAGATTTATTTAACGTCGGATAAGTATAAACATATAACACTAGCTTAAAGCTATTTTCCGACAAACACATGTAAATAAGCTCAACATAAGTAAAACAGCTGTAATAAATTGCAAATATGTTAAAGCTCATTAAAGCAAATAAAGCATCTGGCTCTAAGTAGATAAGAAACAAATCACAAATTATCACATACATGTTACAGCGCATTAAAACAAAATAGCACATAGGTACTTGCAATTAAAAGGAAAAAGTAATTTACCACATACAGATTTAGCACTTTTAAAGCAACATAAAAAAAGATTAGCTGACACTACACAAAAATAAGAAGAGTCACATTTTACAACATGCATTTAAAAAAAAACATAAAAGAAGAAATCATATACATGCTCAAGGGAACATAAGAACTACTTAAAGTAGCTGAAGAAAAATATTTGCATCATCAGCATATAGCATTCTGTAACTAAAACTAAAAAAGTAAAACAAGGGTTACACAGAGAACTAAAAGGACAATTAAAGACATCAGAAACGTAAACAACTTAAAAAGGTATTATGACAAGTTTGTAAGTAGAATTCCAACTGCTGAGACAATAAGTCACTGTCAAAGGAAATATTTGAGCCAGTAGTCAGCCAAATTAAAATCAAAAGCACACAGAGATCGCAAGTAGGACTAAAATAAGTTGGAACGTTTCAAGAGTCTTTCTCTGAATTCATCTGGCTTTGCACCATTGCGTGGGCAGTGTTTCGGGCATGACCTCAAAAGATCCCGAACACTGCTTACGCGATTTCAGACTTTTATAAACGTTAAAAGGCAAATATTTCAACAGCTTATTTTTACCACAGTTACTGTGATATGCTTTTCTATTTTATTGTCCTAAATAAAGGACTCGATCTCCAGTCTATTTGCGCTTTCACGAAGGTTTAATATTACAAATCAGAGCAAGTGAAATTTGACTATGGACAAGTGGATTTTTAAGTGTCCGTGGACAAGTGAAAAATGTAAGAATACCCACACCCCTGTCCCGTCAGTCCATGCATCACTCCCCCACCCCACCCCACCCCCGCCACACCACACACACACACACACACACACACACACACTTTTCTTCCATATTTACCGTCTGAAAAATATCATATTTAATAATTAATCATAAATCTAATCCAATTTAAACAATATCAAAAATATTCCATTAGCACCTCTATAAAAATCTCTTACACTATACGATATACAAGATTTGAAACAAACACAATTCTTCTGAAACAGTGTGTGTGTGCGCGCGCGCGTGTGTGAGAGAGAAATGGAGGGAGAGAGGCTTGGGGACTACAGAACTTCGAACATCGGTGGAATTAAATAATTATTTATATAAATATAATAATTTTGACTTTTATACTGAGGTATTTTTGAGGGTTTATCCAGATTTTTCCAAACATTGCTATTTGCATAATATTAAAATTATGAAAAAATATTTGACTGTAGTGGGCATACATATAACATCTTGTAAAATTAATGACAAAGTTTGAAGACAATACCGCTTATAAAGTAATGTTTACAATAATCAGACCATGTACATGTCAACTCATTCATTTCTATAGAATACTAGTCAGTTAGGTGTTTATCCGTCACGCAATTTCGTGTAAGTTAGGTTTTTATCCATTCCTCATGTAAACTGAGTTCGGTTTTTATCAAATCAAAGTTAGGTTTTTATCCCTTTTCTCACTGTAAGTACATTTGAATATGTTTGTGTCAACATGTAGTGGGTTAACAACATAGTGTAAACGGGCCTATAAAGCAGTATATCTTTGCTTTCAAACAACAAATAGTCGAGGTATCAAAAAGCATAGAAGTATTTTTAAAGATTTTTTGTTAAAAGTTTTCATTGAAAAAGTTGCCTTGTTCGTCGTTTTTCAACCTGAAAACACAAGGATTGATATATTTAACATGATACATTTTGAAATAAATATACACTTGATCAATGGAGATAGATATAACAACAGAAAATTCCTTTATACATCGTAATTACACAGAAAACAAAGTTGTATCGGCTTTACATCCGCCATGTTGGCACTGAGTAAGAGTCGCTGAACAGAGTTACGATTATTCGGGTACATGGCGTGTATACGGATATAAGGAACCTCGGTTATAAGGAACACTTTTTAGAGGTCCCAAGCTGTTCCTTATAAGCGAAGTTTACTGTATTTATTGTTCGGTGTTAGCAAACAACTGTATTTTAATTTGGAACAGACTGTGTGTCGAATTCGGGATCCGTGGTTGACACAGGCTGAAATGTTTCAACGACTTTTCACAGTTGATAACCATATTCTGAAATGGCTTTTAAACGTAAACGGGCTGGGTTTAGTTTACTGTGCAATATACTTATTTACTTATGAAAGAAGGGTGGGATGCATCTAAATATAATGTCATGTTGGCAATACAAGCAAGTCAGAATCCGTAACTGACGCCGATAGAAGTAGTCCTTCAGTAAAGTAAAATAGTAAAGAGTCCTGTGACAATTTTTGACTTATTAACGGTTGGGACTGTATGTTCGTATGTTTTATCCTGTAATTCGGACAATAGTTTGATTTCGGATATCCGTAGTTGACGCTGACGTAAGTAGCTCTAAAGTAAAGTAAAAATATACACTGTCCAGGGATAAGTTATAACATTGGTTTAAAAGTATTCTGTTGACCTGTTTACGGTAGGGTGAAACTGTGTCTTCATGTGTTACCCTTTAATTTGGACTATACAGTAAACTTCGCTTATAAGGAACAGCTTGGGACCTCTAAAAAGTTTGATTTCGGAATCCGTGGTTGATGCTGACGGAAGTAGCTAAACAGTAAAGCAAAATTTTACAATGTCCAGATAAGAGTTTTACATGTAATGTTAGTGTAAAGTATTCTGTTGACCTATTTACGTTTGGGCGTTAGCAAATAACTGTGTTTTTGTTTGTTTTGCCCTTTAATTTGGACTATACCTAGATTTTGGAATACGTGGTTGATGCTGACGGTAGTAGCTATACAGCAAAGTAAAATGATACACTGTCCACGTAAAAGTTATAACAGTAGTGTCAAAAGTACTGTATTGAGCTTTCTACGTTCGGGTGTTGGCAAACAACTGTATTTTCATATGTTTTAACCTGCCATCTTGACTAAATCTTTGGTTTACCCTGATGGATGCAAAGGGGTCCGACACGTGTGGGTCACCTTAATATGGCATAATAAATAGTCCTATGGTATTGGGGGCAAAAACATTGGTCAATAGATATATAACTGTGACCAGGGAAATTGCTCTCTATGGGCCCTTCAACTACCTCACTCTACAAAACCCCCAAAATTTTTAACACGCTTCGTTGCATCAATTGTTTCTCTCTGTGAATTACAGGGCTATGCAGTGCCACTCATGAAAACACACAATTTAATCCATGCCTTAAACGATGTTCATTTTGTCAAGCTTTGTATGTCACAATAACGAATAAATTTCGATCCATTTACACGCGTTCGTACACACGGAATGCATCAGTAAAATGACTCTTGAATGCAAATTGTCGGTAAAAAATTGCTACAGTCCGATAAAACAAACATATTTACTAAAACTCACCACTAATGTTATATTTATATTTCACTTAACACAGACGAAAATCAGTTTCAAGTAAATTTTAAGAATATTTCCCCCATCATCCTCCATCTTTACTGGCGCGTGCTATTTGACAGAACGGGTGATGTAGCAAGTGATTTTAAAGCGCTTAGCCAGTCAAATCATTTGTTACATCACCGGTTCTGTCAATAGCATGCGACATGGAAAATGGAGTATGTTGGCGAAAATGTTTTGAAATTTACTTGGAACTGATTTTTGTCTATGTTAAGTGAAACAGAAACATTTCAACAGTGGTGAGTGTTAGTAAAATATGTTTGTTTATCGATCTGTAGCTCTTACTCGCCGATAATTTGAATTTAAGATTCATTTTACTGATGAATTCCGTGTGTACGAACGCGTGTAAATGAATCGAAATTTATTCGTAATTGTGACATACAAAGCTTGACAAAATCAGGACGTCAAGTTACCTATATTTACCTATATTTTCCTATATTTTAGCCCTCTACCTGTAATAACCTATAAAATCCTATATTTTGCCAAAATACCTATAAATACCTATAATCTGGAAGTTTTGTGGTAAGCAAGGAATACAAAGGTCGTTCAAACCATTAAAAAAGAAGTAATTCTATGATAATTGAGTTCAAAATATGCTGTTACCTTTTAGGCATTGAAATTTGTATTCCTTTCAGGTGTAGCGACCCTGCCCAGCCCAGCTTTAGGAAAGCTTTAAGTAATGGAAGTTCTTTTTTCAGTTGGAATATTTTCCATTTCTTAAAGCTTTCATGTATAAAAATGTGAATAGGAAATGCATTTTGATGAAAATATGACTGTTAATATTGTGGATGAATGGAAGGTATATCAAACAGAAGATGATTTGAAAGAAGAAGATAGAATTGACCATTATTGGAGACAAGTGTTTGTGAAGAAGCTTGATAGTGGGCAGCTCAAGTACAGATTTTTACCCCAACTTGTCAAGAAAGCTCTGGTATTACCACATGGAAATTCAGAGGTTGAGAGAAGTTTGTCAGTGAACACTAGTGTAGTGACTAAGGACAGAGTTGCCATGGGTGAGAAAACTGTTACTGCCATCAGAACTGTGAAGGACATAGTTAAGTTCAGTGATCCTGTAGATGAGCAACCTCACAAAATACCATTAAACAGTGAAATACTTCTGGCAGCAAAAATGGCCCATAACAAGTATAAACAGAGGATTGAGACAGAAAAGAAGAAAGAGAGAAAAAGAAACAGGAGAGAGAGAAAGAAAGGCTTGAAAGAAAAAGACTGGAAGAACTTGCAACAGAAGAGAAGAATAAGACCTCCTCCATACTTGAAAAAGAAAAAGCACTGCTTAAAAAAGAAATGAAGATTCAGACAAGGTTGACTGTAGCAGAGGAACTGTTAAAAGATGGGAACAAAAAGCTTTCTAAAGCTGTTGAAAGTAGTGACATGAAAGGTGCTTCTGTAGCACAAATGATGATAGCAACAGCCACATCAAAGATAGAGGGTATAAGAAAGGAAATGGACAGGGTACGTGAAAACCAAAGGGAAGTTGAGCAGCAAAAGAGACAGTTACTGGTTAACAGACTAGATAAGTGCAGTTCTAAATCATCAAGCAAAGGAAAGAAACAAGAATCAGCCATATCAAGTTCCAAAAGCTCTGCCACTGCTTCAACAAGAACTTCAAAATCTGAACCAGACAAGCAAGCTGCCTGTTCTTCCAAGTCAGTCATGTGTTATCATGTTTACAGAGATCATGGTATTCATAAGTATGAAACTGTTGTAATTTTGTTCTGTAGATGGTTTGATTATAATTGTTTTCTTTTTCATTCATGTACAAATGCAGGCCCAACACAATATTTTATACTTGTATTAACAATGTACTGATATATGTTGTAAGCAATATGGCTTGGTTTGCCTAATTCCCTGTTAAACTGATTTGAGTACCAGTATTGGTAAAGTTTTGTCTGTTGGTGAATTAATAGTTTATTATGAAAGTAAGATATATATGTTAAAATGTTATTTGTTTAAAATCATAAAAGTAGCCACTTTTTCTGTTCCTTTGTATTTTATGTTTAATAAAAGAGAGTGCTGGTAGGTGGTGAAGGAGGATAAAACACTTGTCTGACTTGTTTTCTTCATTATAAGCAACCTATATAATCCTATATTTCTGGCCCCCAAATACCTATATTTCAGGATCCTACCTATATTTTTGACTCCCAAAAGCACTTGACGCCCTGCAAAATGAACATCATTTAAGGCATGAATTAAAGTTGTGTGTTTTCATGGATGGCAATGCATAGCCCTGTAATTCACAGAGAGAAACAATGGATGCAGAGAAAATACATGTACAAAGATTCATTTAAAACTTAATAAAAACCGCAATGACATCACATTGCTTTATTTTAAAATCGCATTTCTATTTACGTTCACGAGGTCACGTAACCTATTCTGCCGCACTAACAGAAATCTGTTTGCCAAAAATCGTTTTACTCTATGTATTGTAATTGCTGCCGCTTTTTCATTATTTAAGATTTTTTTTATTCTGTTTTTTGTTCTTTCTGGTCAAAAGTCTGAATTTTATGCCCAGAGTATTCATCATTTATTTACTTTTCGAAAGAAATAAGTAACTAAGATCGCGCTGTTTGAATTTATACAAATGATTATATGAAAATTCGACCGTTTTTATAGAAATTTGCCTACATTTCTGTCGATATCTTATTAAAATCATTATAGAATCAAATAGTATTATTTCTCAAGAGGTGTTGAAAACTTGAAGCGAAAATGTTAAAAAATGAATGCACTACGCACGGTTTTTGTGTACGTGTCGATGTAAATTAGATATTTAATACGACAGGTCGCACGTGCTTGTGGAATGGAAAATTACAGGCATGACGTTTTGATATCTTTACGATTCGCGGGTAAATTCCAGTCAATCCAGGTAGCGACTGAACCATCACAAAGTTTGTTGAGGTTTTGGAGTTGTAATTTCTGAATTTTGGCCCGATCGGTCGAGTATACAGCGAGGTCCACTCGTCCTACTCAGACTTTAACTCGCCAATGCGAGCGGGCGAGTGGAATTTTACACCCTGTCAGTAAAACGTTAAATTGTTACCTTTGAAAAAGAGGCCATTGTCCGTTCTACATTTTTTATCCACAGTGGTGACTAAAGGAGTTTACATGCAACATAAATATGGAGTCTTAAAGAAAAAATTTGTTTACGTTATTACTTTTCTGTATGTTTTCCGTCACTGGTCCAATATAAAAATTTGGCCTTTCAGTGGAACATTTACATAAACTGATATTTCTTTATAAATTAGATCTGGGTCCTAAATATAACTAAAAAATACAGAAATGTTAACAAAATTATTTAGGAAAACCCAATATTTCTATTTCTAAACGGTCAAGATAGTTTTTGTAACTATGAACGTATTTCAACGCAAATATTTCGAGTAGTAGACATCTAACCATTTTATGTTTAAAACATTTTTTTTTCCTTGTCCTGTCCGTTCAGATTTAATGTGACGTGATTGAAAGGGAATATCCTGACGGACTGCGAAGTTTAGTTTCCACTTTTATTAATTAAATCCATAAAAATACTTCCGGGAGGTAATATCTATCTAGGTCACATCCACAGAAGTCAAGTTATATTATAATTTTCCGGTCTAACAACAGAAAACATAATATAAGAAGAATACCCATGTGTTATTAAAATATCGAGACGCTCGCACGCACATTTGTTTTTAGAATGCCATTGATTTTTGTGTTTGTTTCTTTCTATTTTCTTATTTATTTATTTATTTATTCATGTTGAGGTGGCCTGACATGAATTCCCCAAGAATTAGCATAATACGATAACAAACACAGTATTTTCAAATATTAACTCGGGCGTTTTAATTTTGAGTTGACCCCTAGTTTGTTGCGCTACGGACGCCGCCATATTGGAAAGTCGACGTAACGTCATATAGCATTACGGCCTATGGGGAAAAAAGAAAAATCCAAGATTATATCTTTAAAATACACTTTATTGAAAAAATGAAAAAAAGGTCTAGAGATATTGATGAATGGTATATAAATATGTTTTTTGGACGATTTTATCGATACTGATAATTCAGAAACGAGGTAAACGTAATAGGTGGAACAGACTTTAGTTCCATAAATTTCTCTTTGACAATGTTTAACAGTATCAAAGTTTGAAATTGATTTTTAGAGCTTAAAAATTGTATTGATTATGAGGTAAGTTTAAATTTGGGGATAATTCCTAACTGGTATAGGAAACAGTGCTGGATAAATACAAACTTAGAACGGAGAAACACCTAACCAAACGAAAACGGCTGTTCGTCTGTGCTTTTTTATGGACTGTTGATGCTCGAAGTTCTTTGATCTGCCCACCCCTGCAGGGATGTGGGATTCCTATGTCCAACTTATCCGACTCGTGATTTTTTGCCGGCGGACAAGTGAATTTTTCATTCTGCGTGTCCGCGGACAAGCATACTTTTTCAGGTATAAAATGAGAAAACATAAAATATCATTTAGGTTGTGTGTTGCTTCAAGTGTATGGAGGTGATAAAGATAATGGATTCTTTGACTAGGTCTCGCGCACGCTGTAACTTGGTGACTATGATAAAATATCAGAGAAGATTTAGATACAAGAAGATTTATTTAACGTCGGATAAGTATAAACATATAACACTAGCTTAAAGCTATTTTCCGACAAACACATGTAAATAAGCTCAACATAAGTAAAACAGCTGTAATAAATTGCAAATATGTTAAAGCTCATTAAAGCAAATAAAGCATCTGGCTCTAAGTAGATAAGAAACAAATCACAAATTATCACATACATGTTACAGCGCATTAAAACAAAATAGCACATAGGTACTTGCAATTAAAAGGAAAAAGTAATTTACCACATACAGATTTAGCACATTTAAAGCAACATAAAAAAAGATTAGCTGACACTACACAAAAATAAGAACCCAGTAGGCATTTGACGTCGGTTAGACGTCGTATAGACGTCGGACCCCGACGTCGGATTAACGTTGGATTTTGGTTGGATTTGCAAACCGTTTAGACGTCGGATCCTGACGTTGGCTAGACGTCGCAATCCGACCCTTTTCCAACCTAAATCTAACCGCTTTTCAACCAAAATCTGATCAAATTTTCAACGTAATTTGCAATCAAACAAGTAACCAACACATGTATTTTATCATCTTTATTTCATATTATGGCGACGTAAGTCTAATACAATAAGTCCAAAAAGTAATGCAGTAATTGAAACTTTCAAGTTTCGTCATTTTTGTATGATTCTTCAACTCCGCCAACATTTCCACCTGAAATGTATAAAATTTGACAGTTTCATTATTTAACATATACAAATATACTAGTGCTATTACTAAGAACATAATTAATACGTGCCAAACAAATATGTAATATTTTAAATTCTATGAATAAAATATTCTATAACTTCGTAAAATGTAATTAAATGCAATTGCTTTTTTAAGGTAACACACAAAAATAAGTCATCTTTTTTTTTAAAAAAAAAAACGGAATAAAAACAGTATAACTTTCAAAATAAGTATAATTTTTAAAAATCTGTCACTCACGTTGCGGATCCTTCTCTTTGTGTAAAGTATTTATAAACTTGCTCTATCTTATCCCAATAAATATCAAATTACAGGAAGACTGTGTAAACCGATGCAGGCTTATCTCGCGAATGTGTGACTGGTAGACAGCACGTGTAGAAGAGAAGATCTTTGTGAATTTAGAATAATCTATACATGTGTATAGAATGCATATTTATCTTGAACAGTTTAAAGTTCGTGAAAAGAATCCGACTCCGAAAGCAGACAATCTCAAGCGATATTGTAACATTTATATTAATTAAATTAATATAATGTTTGTTGTGAGAATGAACTATTATTAATAAGTGCATGTCCAGGCCTTTATGAAAAAAAGTAAATATCTTTAAACTATACTAGCAAAAATTATACCAGTTAGTTTTATAACTAAAAACATTTATCAGACTTTCTATCCAACCTTATTCCAACGTCTTCTAGACGTCTAAGTCTGACGTCTATTAGACGTCGTGGATATGACGTTGGTTAGACGTTGGATCCAAGTCGCCGACGTCGCGACCAAAATCCAACGTCTAACCAACGTCGGTACGACGTCAGGTGTTTACTGGGAAGAGTCACATTTTACAACATGCATTTAAAAAAAACATAAAAGAAGAAATCATATACATGCTCAAGGGAACATAAGAACTACTTAAAGTAGCTGAAGAAAAATATTTGCATCATCAGCATATAGCATTCTGTAACTAAAACTAAAAAAGGAAAACAAGGGTTACACACAGAGAACTAAAAGGACAATTAAAGACATCAGAAACGTAAACAACTTAAAAAAGTATTATGACAAGTTTGTAAGTAGAATTCCAACTGCTGAGACAATAAGTCACTGTCAAAGGAAATATTTGAGCCAGTAGTCAGCCAAATTAAAATCAAAAGCACACAGAGATCGCAAGTATGACTAAAATAAGTTGGAACGTTTCAAGAGTCTTTCTCTGAATTCATCTGGCTTTGCACCATTGCGTGGGCAGTGTTTCGGGCATGACCTCAAAAGATCCCGAACACTGCTTACGCGATTTCAGACTTTTATAAACGTTAAAAGGCAAATATTTCAACAGCTTATTTTTACCACAGTTACTGTGATATGCTTTTCTATTTTATTGTCCTAAATAAAGGACTCGATCTCCAGTCTATTTGCGCTTTCACGAAGGTTTAATATTACAAATCAGAGCAAGTGAAATTTGACTATGGACAAGTGGATTTTTAAGTGTCCGTGGACAAGTGAAAAATGTAAGAATACCCACACCCCTGTCCGTCAGTCCATGCATCACTCCCCACCCCACCCCACCCCCGCCACACCCACACACACACACACACCACACACACACACTTTTCTTCCATATTTACCGTCTGAAAAATATCATATTTAATAATTAATCATAAATCTAATCCAATTTAAACAATATCAAAAATATTCCATTAGCACCTCTATAAAAATCTCTTACACTATACGATATACAAGATTTGAAACAAACACAATTCTTCTGAAACAGTGTGTGTGTGTGCGCGCGCGTGTGTGAGAGAGAAATGGAGGGAGAGAGGCTTGGGGACTACAGAACTTCGAACATCGGTGGAATTAAATAATTATTTATATAAATATAATAATTTTGACTTTTATACTGAGGTATTTTTGAGGGTTTATCCAGATTTTTCCAAACATTGCTATTTGCATAATATTAAAATTATGAAAAAATATTTGACTGTAGTGGGCATACATATAACATCTTGTAAAATTAATGACAAAGTTTGAAGACAATACCGCTTATAAAGTAATGTTTACAATAATCAGACCATGTACATGTCAACTCATTCATTTCTATAGAATACTAGTCAGTTAGGTGTTTATCCGTCACGCAATTTCGTGTAAGTTAGGTTTTTATCCATTCCTCATGTAAACTGAGTTCGGTTTTTATCAAATCAAAGTTAGGTTTTTATCCCTTTTCTCACTGTAAGTACATTTGAATATGTATTGTGTCAACATGTAGTGGGTTAACAACATAGTGTAAACGGGCCTATAAAGCAGTATATCTTTGCTTTCAAACAACAAAATAGTCGAGGTATCAAAAGCATAGAAGTATTTTTAAAGATTTTTTGTAAAAGTTTTCATTGAAAAAGTTGCCTTGTTCGTCGTTTTTCAACCTGAAAACACAAGGATTGATATATTTAACATGATACATTTTGAAATAAATATACACTTGATCAATGGAGATAGATATAACAACAGAAAATTCCTTTATACATCGTAATTACACAGAAAACAAAGTTGTATCGGCTTTACATCCGCCATGTTGGCACTGAGTAAGAGTCGCTGAAGAGAGTTACGATTATTCGGGTACATGGCGTGTATACGGATATAAGGAACCTCGGTTATAAGGAACACTTTTTAGAGGTCCCAAGCTGTTCCTTATAAGCGAAGTTTACTGTATTTATTGTTCGGTGTTAGCAAACAACTGTATTTTAATTTGGAACAGACTGTGTGTCGAATTCGGGATCCGTGGTTGACACAGGCTGAAATGTTTCAACGATTTTTCACAGTTGATAACCATATTCTGAAATGGCTTTTAAACGTAAACGGGCTGGTTTAGTTTACTGTGCAATATACTTATTTACTTATGAAAGAAGGGGATGGGATGCATCTAAATATAATGTCATGTTGGCAATACAAGCAAGTCAGAATCCGTAACTGACGCCGATAGAAGTAGTCCTTCAGTAAAGTAAAATAGTAAAGAGTCCTGTGACAATTTTTGACTTATTAACGGTTGGGACTGTATGTTCGTATGTTTTATCCTGTAATTCGGACAATAGTTTGATTTCGGATATCCGTAGTTGACGCTGACGTAAGTAGCTCTAAAGTAAAGTAAAAATATACACTGTCCAGGGATAAGTTATAACATTGGTTTAAAAGTATTCTGTTGACCTGTTTACGGTAGGGTGAAACTGTGTCTTCATGTGTTACCCTTTAATTTGGACTATACAGTAAACTTCGCTTATAAGGAACAGCTTGGGACCTCTAAAAAGTTTGATTTCGGAATCCGTGGTTGATGCTGACGGAAGTAGCTAAACAGTAAAGCAAAATTTTACAATGTCCAGATAAGAGTTTTACATGTAATGTTAGTGTAAAGTATTCTGTTGACCTATTTACGTTTGGGCGTTAGCAAATAACTGTGTTTTTGTTTGTTTTGCCCTTTAATTTGGACTATAGCTAGATTTTGGAATACGTGGTTGATGCTGACGGTAGTAGCTATACAGCAAAGTAAAATGATACACTGTCCACGTAAAAGTTATAACAGTAGTGTCAAAAGTACTGTATTGAGCTTTCTACGTTCGGGTGTTGGCAAACAACTGTATTTTCATATGTTTTAACCTGCCATCTTGACTAAATCTTTGGTTTACCCTGATGAATGCAAAGGGGTCCGACACGTGTGGGTCACCTTAATATGGCATAATAAATAGTCCTAAGGTATTGGGGGCAAAAACATTGGTCAATAGATATATAACTGTGACCAGGGAAATTGCTCTCTATGGGCCCTTCAACTACCTCACTCTACAAAACCCCCAAAATTTTTAACACGCTTCGTTGCATCAATTGTTTCTCTCTGTGAATTACAGGGCTATGCAGTGCCACTCATGAAAACACACAATTTAATCCATGCCTTAAACGATGTTCATTTTGTCAAGCTTTGTATGTCACAATAACGAATAAATTTCGATCCATTTACACGCGTTCGTACACACGGAATGCATCAGTAAAATGACTCTTGAATGCAAATTGTCGGTAAAAAATTGCTACAGTCCGATAAACAAACATATTTACTAAAACTCACCACTAATGTTATATTTATATTTCACTTAACACAGACGAAAATCAGTTTCAAGTAAATTTTAAGAATATTTCCCCCATCATCCTCCATCTTTACTGGCGCGTGCTATTTGACAGAACGGGTGATGTAGCAAGTGATTTTAAAGCGCTTAGCCAGTCAAATCATTTGTTACATCACCGGTTCTGTCAATAGCATGCGACATGGAAAATGGAGTATGTTGGCGAAAATGTTTTGAAATTTACTTGGAACTGATTTTTGTCTATGTTAAGTGAAACAGAAACATTTCAACAGTGGTGAGTGTTAGTAAAATATGTTTGTTTATCGATCTGTAGCTATTACTCGCCGATAATTTGAATTTAAGATTCATTTTACTGATGAATTCCGTGTGTACGAACGCGTGTAAATGAATCGAAATTTATTCGTAATTGTGACATACAAAGCTTGACAAAATCAGGACGTCAAGTTACCTATATTTACCTATATTTTCCTATATTTTAGCCCTCTACCTGTAATAACCTATAAAATCCTATATTTTGCCAAAGTACCTATAAATACCTATAATCTGGAAGTTTTGTGGTAAGCAAGGAATACAAAGGTCGTTCAAACCATTAAAAAAGAAGTAATTCTATGATAATTGAGTTCAAAATATGCTGTTACCTTTTAGGCATTGAAATTTGTATTCCTTTCAGGTGTAGCGACCCTGCCCAGCCCAGCTTTAGGAAAGCTTTAAGTAATGGAAGTTCTTTTTTCAGTTGGAATATTTTCCATTTCTTAAAGCTTTCATGTATAAAAATGTGAATAGGAAATGCATTTTGATGAAAATATGACTGTTAATATTGTGGATGAATGGAAGGTATATCAAACAGAAGATGATTTGAAAGAAGAAGATAGAATTGACCATTATTGGAGACAAGTGTTTGTGAAGAAGCTTGATAGTGGGCAGCTCAAGTACAGATTTTTACCCCAACTTGTCAAGAAAGCTCTGGTATTACCACATGGAAATTCAGAGGTTGAGAGAAGTTTGTCAGTGAACACTAGTGTAGTGACTAAGGACAGAGTTGCCATGGGTGAGAAAACTGTTACTGCCATCAGAACTGTGAAGGACATAGTTAAGTTCAGTGATCCTGTAGATGAGCAACCTCACAAAATACCATTAAACAGTGAAATACTTCTGGCAGCAAAAATGGCCCATAACAAGTGTAAACAGAGGATTGAGACAGAAAAAGAAGAAAGAGAGAAAAAGAAACAGGAGAGAGAGAAAGAAAGGCTTGAAAAGAAAAGACTGGAAGAACTTGCAACAGAAGAGAAGAATAAGACCTCCTCCATACTTGAAAAAGAAAAAACACTGCTTAAAAAAGAAATGAAGATTCAGACAAGGTTGACTGTAGCAGAGGAACTGTTAAAAGATGGGAACAAAAAGCTTTCTAAAGCTGTTGAAAGTAGTGACATGAAAGGTGCTTCTGTAGCACAAATGATGATAGCAACAGCCACATCAAAGATAGAGGGTATAAGAAAGGAAATGGACAGGGTACGTGAAAACCAAAGGGAAGTTGAGCAGCAAAAGAGACAGTTACTGGTTAACAGACTAGATAAGTGCAGTTCTAAATCATCAAGCAAAGGAAAGAAACAAGAATCAGCCATATCAAGTTCCAAAAGCTCTGCCACTGCTTCAACAAGAACTTCAAAATCTGAACCAGACAAGCAAGCTGCCTGTTCTTCCAAGTCAGTCATGTGTTATCATGTTTACAGAGATCATGGTATTCATAAGTATGAAACTGTTGTAATTTTGTTCTGTAGATGGTTTGATTATAATTGTTTTCTTTTTCATTCATGTACAAATGCAGGCCCAACACAATATTTTATACTTGTATTAACAATGTACTGATATATGTTGTAAGCAATATGGCTTGGTTTGCCTAATTCCCTGTTAAACTGATTTGAGTACCAGTATTGGTAAAGTTTTGTCTGTTGGTGAATTAATAGTTTATTATGAAAGTAAGATATATATGTTAAAATGTTATTTGTTTAAAATCATAAAAGTAGCCACTTTTTCTGTTCCTTTGTATTTTATGTTTAATAAAAGAGAGTGCTGGTAGGTGGTGAAGGAGGATAAAACACTTGTCTGACTTGTTTTCTTCATTATAAGCAACCTATATAATCCTATATTTCTGGCCCCCAAATACCTATATTTCAGGATCCTACCTATATTTTTGACTCCCAAAAGCACTTGACGCCCTGCAAAATGAACATCATTTAAGGCATGAATTAAAGTTGTGTGTTTTCATGGATGGCAATGCATAGCCCTATAATTCACAGAGAGAAACAATGGATGCAACGAAGCGTGTTAAAAATTGTGGGGGTTTTGTAGAGTGAGGTAGTTGAAGGGCCCATAGAGAGCAATTTCCCTGGTCACAGTTATATATCTATTGACCAATGTTTTTTTCCCCCAATGCCTTAGGACTATTTATTATGCCATATTAAGGTGACCCACACGTGTCGGACCCCTTTGGATGGATGCAGCTATACAGCGAATTAAAATTATATACTATGTCCAGGTAAAAGGTAAAAGTATTCTATTTCCCTATTTATGGTAGGGTGTTAGCAAACAGCTGTAATTTCATATGTTTTACCCTTTACTTTGGAATACTGGTTGATTTCGGAAACCGTTGTTGACGCTGAGGGAAGTAGCTATACAATGAAGTAAAATTTGACACTGTCCAAGGATAAGTTATAAAGTTAGTGTAAAATTATTCAATTGACCTGTTTACGGTTTGGTTGATCTATATTTAGCAAACAATTATATTTTATATGTTTGACCCCTTAATTTGGAATGTAGCTTGATTTTGGAATACGGAAGTAGCTCTAAAGTTAAGTAAAAGTATACATTGTCCAAAGATGAGTTATAAAGTAAGTGTCAAGCTCAAAACTGAGTTACCATAGGTCAAAAACTAGGTCACTAGGTCAAATTATAGAAACACCTTATTGACATTCTAGAGGCCACATTTTTTCTACTTCATCTTAATAAAACTTTGTCAGAATGTTTGCCTTATGTAATTTAGGTCAGATTTAAACTGTGTAAGCAGGTCACAAGGTTAAAGACCACATTATATATTTGATTATCATAAATCTTTGTCAGAATGTTTTTCTCTATAAAATTTAGGTCAAGTTCAAAAATGGGATGACTGAGATCAAAAACTAAGTCACAAGGTTAAATTTCAGAAACACATTGTTAACTACCTAAAGGCTACATTTTCTACCGTCTCTCTGTGAAATTTGGTCAGAATATTTGTCTATTTAAAATCAAGGATAAAATTGTAACTGGGTAAGTTAGGTGAAGAACTAGGTTACTATGTCAAATCATTGAAAAACTTAGATAATGATCAACCTGATTTAGGTTTAAAAAATAGAGTGCTGGTCTCTATGAAATTTAGTTTAAATAATTTCACAAAAAGTGTTCCTTGGGTGACCCTACACTAAGTTTGTTCAAGTATTCATTTTTGTTTTCGAAATTGTAGTATTTTTATATGCATATAGTAGAAACTTTCTAACAAAATTCTTGTAAGAAAAGGCTGGCCCAATTTCAAAATTATTTCACAAATATTTTCCATGCTCGACCCACGACCAAAATTGATCAAGTAACCTGTGAAACTCAGGCGATCTATGGATATTATGACCCTCTTGTTAAATAAAAAGAGTTACCGCGCCACTTGACCTTGATATTTTAGTATCGGGCTGTGTAGGATAGAATATCATTTCAAGGAAACGAATTTTTAGCGGAAGTGTTGTTTCGTCCTGCTCAGCCTTAAGTTCGATTTATCTAAACGTGGAATTTCGAGCTGGTATAGCGAATTTTCAACACCTTGTACATCGAAACTAAATTCTGAATTTCGAGCTGTGAAAACGAATTTCAAGCTATTTCTTAGATCGGAATTCAACTAAAACGCTGAATTTAAAGCCAGCTCTGAAATCGAGTCATCTTAAAGAAATGACAAATATCGAGCCAAAGCGCTGTTTGAGATCGCTGGATGAGGCGAACAGATCGAATTTAATCTGCCGTATATCGAGCTGACAGATGTGATATCGAAATCATTCGAATTGCCTAGAAGTCGAATTTAGAGCTGGAGAAGAAATCCCGAGTTAGGAGCGAATGTCGATTGAGTTCTAACAGAAAAAGATGAATTGTTGTTAAAAATCAGTTATCTGTGACAGTCACAATGGATTCAACTTTTCTGATAGCAAAAATTCGAGAATGCTGCAAGTTTTGAAGAAGTTTGAAGAAGTGGTGAAATTGAACTTGTATGAGCGGGGAACAAAGTGATTGAAATGTGTATAGATATACAACGTTAAAAGGGGAAAGAGACGTGTTTAGAATAAACAAAAACTTGACGGACCAGTTGTCTTTCGTTGACATATGAACTATTAATGTAGTCGAACTTCGGGCTGTTGCTGCTAATATAGTGTTTGTTGTCGTTGTAGCAGTAGCAGCAACATCGTCGTCATCATCATCGTCGTCGTCGCCGTTCTCTTCATACTCGATGATAATATATTATATTATAATGATAACATTATTATTGTTGTTGTTATTATGATTATTATAAAATTCCACATCATCAAAATCATCATCATTAGCATTTCATCACTGTAATCACTAATTCTGTAATAGATATATTATTACTATTTATCATCATCATCATCATCATCATTACCACCTATAAAGCAACAAAAACACCATATATTGTAGAAACAGATCCGCAGTCGGAAAAGATTTGTAAACTTCTACATGTTCTATATTTTTGTTACTATTTTCATGTATTTTAAAGCAGATTCATATTTATCAGACCGTTGCATATTTCAGTTGATAACAGATCACGAAATATTACGACATTGGCGTATTTTGTTTCAAGGTAGATATATATATATATATATATATATATATATATATATATATATATATGTACTATTTTAAAGGATACAATACCACAGTATATAACTACGTAGAATGCGTCTATACCGTGAACATTATTTTTGACACGAACATTGTAATGGTTGAATGAGGGTAACCCCCGACTAGGAAGTTTAAAAGTTTATATTTACGTCAGGGAATATTATGACAAAAGTCATTCATGTTTATCAAGTTGACAGGGCTACATTGGTTTAGGTGATGAAGTTAAAGTGAAGAGATAATCCTAAAGAAAAAAGAAGATTTCATGATAAGGTAAGATTAGATTTTAGTTCGTCTTTTTAAATACTATTATTAATATTAAAATAGTAGAATCTAAAATATGCTGTAACTACTTTTATTAATTAAATACTTATTTAAAGTACTCATGTAAATGTAGGTAATCGATATGAATATTGAACTGCTAATTGTAATAAACAGTAGTTATATGAATAGTCTTCAAATAAATTCGTCTTAACGACACGCAGCAACATAAATTCATTTAAGAATGGTTCATAAAGTTGTGCAGATTATGTTTATAGTTTGATCCTAATTTCTCTGCTGACAATGGAGTCTGTACATAGATAATTTTCTATGGTTATAACAAGTTTGTTCGTGAGAAACAAAAATTTCCTAAAACATGACACGCTAGAAATCTTCGTGAAATAGATCTTACGTTTCAACTAAAATTTGTCCTCGACTGAATGTTTTGACATAATAATTATATCTTAATTGTCCAAGGAATAGCCTAGAGTTAAAATGAATCTACGGATTTTTTTTTTCGTGAAATGTTCAAATTTCGTTCGTATCTTCGTAAAACGGACCCACGGACAGAAAAAGATTTAACGGGTTCATACCATTCGCACCGTTTTAGAATAATGGATATCTTGGACCAGCACTTAGATTTACACAACTTCTACCTTTTGTAAATATTTGACCGCATCTGGAATCGTACTCTTATAATAAATAACACTTAAATTAGCATCAGCATCATCATCTGCATCATAACAACATCTTACCATTATCATCTTCGTATACATTAAGAACAACTACATCATCATCATTTTAATTATCAGCAACAGCAACAACAGTACAGGATGTCCGTCATGGCAATATATAGTCCGTCAATATCATACTCATCGTCGTTGTCATTACCGCCATCATCATCGTCGTCATCGTAAGAGTCACCACCATCACCACCACTAACAACAACAACAACAACATCATCATCATCATCATCATCAATAGCAAACAACAACCATCATCTGCACACTGAATTTATACGATTAGTATTTATGGTACTAAATGGCCAATATAGAATTTTATGGTTAACTTGTTTAAGCTGTTTTTGGTTTTCCAAGTTTTATTCAATAGTCAAGGAAGTTTAGTCTCTCTCATCCTTTCATTATATTTACACAAAAGAAATATACAATAATTTCAATAAATTCGCAATAAATTCTCAACTGAGATTTTACTTCCTGATCGTGATCGACAAATATTATCTATGTGAAAATCAATCCAATAGGGGCATAAAAGTTTATCTTTTATGACTGTTTTGCCAGTTGTTTTTTTTTTTCTATTCTTTGATAAGGTAAGTATGTTATTTGAACAAATATCGTTTTTTTATAACAACGATCTGTATTATCAGTAGGTGCATGTTCAAGTGACGGTTTAACTTAGATCTTTTTACTGCCGACGTAATAGGGTAGAGTTATCATTAACCCTGTGTGATTATGAATTTTCCTTGTGAATTAGTTTTTCCTTGCAGTCAATTAAAGCCATAAGCACAGGATATAAGTAATTACCTTCAATAAACCTAAAGAGCAATATTTGATCGGGTTAGCAATTTTCGAATTCGAAATGACATACTAAACATTTTTGGCATAAGCATATGACAACACCGGTAGTTATCCTTTCTAAAACAGCACGCCATCTGACTGTCGGACTTTTTTGGTTGCGGGTTTATCCCGCTACCAAAGTTAAGTGTATTTCTGACAATCATAGCATCTTTATTTGATTCCAAATCACATCTAAAGGATGTTCATGTGCTACACAAAGTAGTCCCATTCATGAACAATGCGGATGAATTATCAATGATCAAGCAGTTCTTATTAATCCTCTATCCATTCACACTGGTCATTTAGATTATATAAGACCTGTTAATGATTAGGTATTCCAGCCCATGGTTATGTCACTGACTTCCAGCTGTTCATGCAAGGTCAGGCAGAGTTTATCTTAGATATGAGGCACATTAGTATTTGTTTCTTATACATGTATATTTAGAGATTGGCATTTAAAATGAAAATAAATCTAGCAAAACCCGCAACCACCAGACATCTCAAGGCTTTGATTTATCTTTAATTTTGTTCACGACATTCACACGGGGAAATTATGAACGTCCGCAATCTTCTGTCGTCTTATTTTTTAAAAAAAGCACTAACCACCCCCACGACTCCAAACTTGCTACAGGGACAGGAACTATACTTGTACAGGGATGCGTGTATATGCATTTCTAATGTACTGTTTCTTCAAGGGGAGGGTACTTGTCTGTCAGAAACAAATTATGTCCCACTATACACCCTATCTCTGATTTACAAACACTTGGAGCGCACACACATTTGTTCAATTTAGTTTAAAATTTAGAAGGCTACTAAATTTTCATTTTGATTTGTCATTGTTAAATAAACAGTGATTGCAAGATTGTAAGGAATATTTGTCTGTTTGTGCACGAGTATGAAATTGTTAAGGAAAAAGTTATTACAATTTGAAGATGTCGTTTATAGTGTAAGTTCCATACTAAGCCTTGGTGAATATGGATACGTGTAACTGTCTAGGGACTTGTGTGACGCCTGTACATGTACCCGGTGTCCCAACTGTCCTTTTATTTTGTCAGTTAGTCATTTTCTTTGTTAACGCCATAATAACAATGCTTTCATTGAAGTGTAATATTTCTTTTTGAAGCTGGTTAAAACAACAACTCATGACTGTCCCCATAACTAGTTACATTGTAGTCAAAGAACAGTTTACTTTTTTACTGAGGTCTGAACGCGATCACCCCTTAAAATGGTTACAGTGATTTCATTCTAGTTATTTACAGTCATTAATAACTGCAACAGTATCCCTAAACGGGATGATAAAGATCGCATTAAACTGTAATGTCTGTTGTCACATTCACTCACCTGTAATATGATAAAAACCCCACGTTTAATTTGTATATGATACTAATAAGAACACATTTGCTTTTCTGTCAAACGGTGCATGTGTGTAATACGCAAGCATCTGGTACATTGTCATTGTAGCCGAGAAAGGGTGTTTATATTTGAAAGCTCCGCTGGCTGTTGTAAATTGGATCGCAACCGAATAAATGTTAGTGGAAAATTGTTTTAATGTTTTCCTGTGATAATCTGGAAGTCCTGTCATTTCAGGTGCCAATATAGTTTACTTTGTTTGAACAGTTCGTTTAGACAAATACAGTTTCTATTTTTGCCCAGGAAAGCAGAGGGTTAATCAAAAATCACCAAGGCGTTTCGTATTTGTTGTCCAGCAACAGTACGTATCTGAACAAAAAACTACTTACAAAAAAAAAAAAAAAAAAAAAAAAAAAAAACTTTGCTGTTTTAACTTTTGAGCAAATATCTGGTATTACTATAAGATTTGTCATAAAATCGAATTTGAGACCTTGGGTCACAGAAAACGTAGGTGCATATCAATACTGATTTTGCGAAAAATGAAGAAGTTGATATTGTTCGTCAGGGTACAATAAATAGGGATTGTCCGAGAAGGGTTTTAGAGATAGTAAATCATACCGAGTAAGAAAATAACTGCATTTTGTTGTTGTTGAACAAACGGCCTGGCTGCAAACGCACGTGCGCGCGAACACATTGGTTCGCTAGTGGCTGCAAATGTTTTATATCCTTCTATGCACGTTGCTCGAAACATAGAGACTCAGCATGGATTTTGCCATTATCTGTTCAGTTTGCCAACGAATAAATTCAAAATGTAAACGACTGAAATTTGCAGTGCAAGTTGGATTTTTAGCTCACCTGAGCAATGCCCAGGTGCGTTTTTGTGATCGCTCGATGTCCGTCGTCTGTCTGTCTGTCTGTCGTCTGTCAACATTTAACTTTCGTATGCGATAGAGGCTGTTTCTCTTCAACTGATCTTCATGCAATTTGGTCAGAATGATTATCTTGATGAAATCTAGGCCGAGTTTGAAAGTGGGTCATCTGGGATCAAAAACTAGGTCACTAGGTCAAATCAAAGGAAAACCTTGTGTATGCGATAGAGGCTGTATTTTTCAATTAGTCTTCATGAATTTTGGTCAGAATGATTATCTTGATGAAAAAAAGACCAAGTTCGAAAATGGGTCATCTGGGATCAAAAACTAGGTCACTAGGCCAAATCAAAGAAAAACCTTGTGTATGCGATAGAGGCTGTATTTTTTCAATTAATCTTCGTGAATTTCGGTCAGAATGATAACCTTGATAAAATCTAGGCCAAATTTGAAAATGGGTCATCTGGGATCAAAAACTAGGTCACTAGGTCAAATCAAAGAAAAACCTTGTGTATGCGTTAGAGGCTGTATTTTTCAATTAGTCTTCATGAATTTTGGTCAGAATAATTATCTTGATCAAGTCTAGGCTGAATTCGAAAATAGGTTATCTGGGGTCAAAAACTAGGCCACTAGATCAAATCAAAGAAAAACCTTGTGTATGCGATAGAGGCTGTATTTTTCAATTAATCTTCATGGTCAGAATAATAGCCTAGATGAAATCTAGTTCCAGTTTGAATATGGGTCATCTGGGGTTAAAAACTAGTTCACTAGGTCAAATCAAAGAAAAACCTTGTGTATGCGATAGAGGCTGTATTTTTCAATTGATCTATATGAAATTAGGTCAGAATGATTGCATTGATAAAGTCTAGTTCAAGTTTGAATATGGGTCATCTGGGGTCAAAAACTAGGTCACTAGGTAAAATCAAAGAAAAAACCTTGTGTATGCGATAGAGGCTGTATTTTTCAATTGATCTTCATGAAATTAAGTCAGAATGATTGCCTTGATGAAATCTAGCTCAGGTTTGAATATGGATCATCTGGATTCAAAAAGTAGGTCATTAGGTCAAATCAAAGAAAAACTTTGTGTATGCGATAGAGGCTATATTGTTGAATTGATTTTGATGAAATTAAGTCAGAATGATTGCCTTGGATTGCCTTGCATTGCCTTGATGAAATCTAGGTCAAGTTTGAATATGGGTCATTACAGTCAAAAAGTAGGTCACTAGGTCAAATTAAAGAAAAACCTTGTATATGTGATAGAGGCTGTATTTTTCAATTTATTTTCCTGACAGTAAGTCAGAATGATTGCCTTGATGAAATCTAGGTAGACTTTGAATATGGGTCATCTAGGGTCAAAAGTAGGTCACTAGGTTAAATCAAAGAAAAAAGCTGTGTATGCGATTAAGGCTGTATTTTTCAATCGATCTTCATGAAATTTTGTTAGAATGATAGCCTGGATGAAGTCTAGGTCAAGTTTGAATATGGGTCATCTGCGTTCAGAAACTAGGTTACTAGGTCAAATCAAGGCAAAACCTTGTGTATGCAATAAGGGCTGCATTTTACACTGGATTTTCATAAAATTTGGTCAGAATGGTTGTCTTTATGAAATCTGGGTCAAGTTCGAATATGGGTTGTCTGGGGTCAAACACTAGGTCACTAGGACAAATCAAAGCAAAACCTTATGTATGCGATAGAGGCTGTATTTTTCAATTGATCTTCATGAAATTTGGTCAGAATGATAGCCTTGATGAACTATAGGTCAAATTCGAATATTGGTCATCTGGGATCAAAAGCTAGGTCACTAAGTCAAATTAAATAAATACCTGTTTATACTCAAGGGTTTTGTTCCAATTTTAATGACAATTGGTCAGAATATTTTTTTTCAGGAAATCACTAGGTCAAACATGTTTATACTGTTATGGTGTGTTTCTCAGGTGAGCGACCTAGGGCCATCTTGGCCCTCTTGTTTGTTTAACCGGCTTAAGTTATTTGCTTAACTTATGATAAAGTTATAACAAATTTCATAAAAAAAATCCTCCATATCCAATTTCACGACGATGTATAGAACTTTACGGCATTTTCCAGTTAATAACATTGTAACTGCGGAGTAGCGTAATCTCGTTTCAGTCATTTACGTGAGCGCTCGAATTAAAAAAAATATCAATACTTTTACCGTAGGCTTTTGTATTTTATATGTTTCCATAAATACTAGAAGAAATTTGCTACCAAATGATTGTTCGGGAAGTTTTTTTTTTGGGGGGGGGGGGGGGGGGGGGGGGGGGGGGGGGGGGGTTTGGGCAATTATCTTCGTCACTTAGGTTATCGGGATTGTGAATTAAAGCAGTTCTATAGTTTAACAAAATCATGACAACGCCTTTAAAAAGCTTAAGGACAGTAAACACATATAAATAAATGCGTTTATTCCTTCATTTAGTTTCGTAAGTTTCTTCTGAAAAAATCGAAAATATGTTAAACGAAAATTTAAATCAGTTGATATTTACATTTTGTTTGAAAAACAAACGGCGGGAAAAAGCAAAAAAACATCGCTACGCCTCTTCCGAGCAAACTGTAGATGACAGAAACGTCAAGATATAATTCAGTACTGTTTATGTTTTGCAATATTGAGTCTTAATGACGTATAAACAAGAAATGTCTTTAAAAAAGACAAACGGCGTAGAGGAAATAATGTTTAGCGCATTGAAAATGCAGAATTAAACAGGATGTACAGACAGAAAAGATGTGGATATGCATCTATGAACACTCGATTCATTTGCAAATATTTCAACTGAGCAGCAAAATTTTAATTGGTAGACGGTCAAACTGTGCTGATTCGCAAATAATTTCATGTTGGGTCAGAATCCCCCATAAGTAACCCACAAGCACAATATCTCGGCCCGCATTTATTAGTTGGACTAGGAATAAAAATAAAACGCTAGAAGCTTTTGAATAACTAGTGACCCAAACAATTCTAATTACTTGATAAAGTTCTCAGTTTTTATAAAACTTAAAGCAAAAAAAAATCAAGTTGAATTAGTTGAACATTTGCAGGTTGTGAGAATTTCAATAACTGTTGAAATCTTTTTTTATTTGGGCAAAGTAATAGGTAAATACTTACATATGTGATGGAATAGTGATTTTTCAATTTGATTTGCACATTGTTGTTGTTTACATGGTCACTTTTCATGAAAGCTTACCTAAGCGAGGTGCGCAACCGGGGAAGAAGTTTACTTTTGATTTCTCTTGTGATGCATTACTAAAGACTAAGAATAAATCATTTTAGTTTTCGGATATCAAAACTACTAAATATCCTCTATTTAATATGTGCCCCGATTACAATACAATATAGGTCAATTTCCACATTAGTAATAAATGGTTTATCTTTTCAGCGAGCACCTGTTTCGTGTCCCGATTATTATAGAATATAATGTCAAAATCCATGTTATGCAGCTCCTTCCATAATACGTCATGCAAGGAGTAAATGAGGGATAAAGCTTCACGTTTTTCATTAATAAGACATTTTCACGACGTCCTGATTCACATACACATATCTCCCCCGCCAAGAAGCCAGTTTTCTTTTTTAATTTCTACTACAAAGTTTAGGGAATTTATGAACGCACATTTAAAAAAGAATGCACCGGGAAGCACGTGTATCCCTGTGGACACACACAAAAAGTAAACTTAGAAAAATTCTTCAAAAGCTAAGAATGAATATAGAACGTAGACAAGAGCAGAATATCAATAGATATCACTGTACGAAACAGGTTATCTATGCAGTCTCTAGTCTGTCCAATGAAAAGAAACAGGAAGATTTAATATCGCATCTTTATTGAATACAGTGAATACTGCCTATTTATCAGTTGCATCTTGTATGTCGCGGGCGGAATTTTTGTACGTCAGGTTGTTGCTGTCCGCTTCAAAATTTGTCAAATTCTAACTTAAAAATTTGATTGACTTTTATAAGGCATCAGTCACAGTGACGATAAAAATAAAACTCAGACATTAGCTTCAAACAGAAAAAGTACTTATACGAATTACAGATTTTGGGAGTTGATTAATGACACACTTTAGTTTCATAGTATCTTGATAGTGTACCTAATTTCTTGGTCAGAAAAGGAGTTTCTTTTGAAGTTTTCAAAGCAAACGAATATATGTAAGGAACACTTTCTATTGATCCAGTTGAAACTTCAGTGTCGGAAAACAAAATAATGGTTTATACCTTTAACTACTTAAACTTTAACTGATTTGATAGAAGTAATTATAAATTGTCCGACTGATTTCAGTGACAAATGCGGATATTTTGACAGCTGCGTAAACAAAGAAGATGGAATCACGAGTGTCTATATTCTACGTACAGCCGGACGGCGAGGTTTGGGCCGACTACCTTTATCAGAAACTGATTGCCAAAGAGTATGAAATAAACTGTGAAAAAATAGAATTTACCGGAAAATCAGAATCTAGCTTACATTCTTCAGTATTTAATGTGTTTTTCGTCACACCAGATTTTCTGGACACACAAAACTGGAAATGGTCGAACAGTGTTGATACGAGCAGGTGTCTTCTGGTATTGACTGGCACGGAGCATGATGATTTGGAAGAGTCCGCGAGATATCACGAGTGCGAACATGTGAATGAGTTCTATATTCATGAACTAAAGGAAACAGAAGAGTCAGTTCGAGATCTCCTCATTATTATTATATCAAAATATGAGGAAAGTGATCATCATCATGAGTCCCCGTCACCCCCGACACACCAGTCTCCTCGCGAACCTCTTCACTACAGGGGCAGTGAACCCAAAAATTTTAAATATAAAGACAGACTATCAGCAAAATCCACAGGCAGAGCTTATACTGGTATGAGAAATTCGCCAAACGTTGTAAGAAAGACTATTAGTGAAGGTCAATACGACAGGCTGCCAAACTACCAACGCCAAGTGAATGGTGTTAGAGATGTTGTCTGTAAGGTATGATAAGCTTTTTATTAATATCATCGTTTAGATTACTTTCTATGTTACTTTCAGAACTCAACATTTGATTGGTTGATTCTGAAATTGACAATGGCAAGCCTGCATCATATTACTGGCTTTCCAACTCATTTTCATAAGCGTAGACCCTGGATTTGACCCATAAAGGGTTCAAACACGTGCCCTCATGGTTAAAGAGCGGACGCAGTGGTCCACTGGTAACACTGTCTGACTACGAAACCAGGGATCGTGAAGTCTAGCCCCCGCTCCTCCAACTAAACATTACTAACATTGGGATAAGAGTCCCATGTATGGGTGCTTTACACCTGGCATTCTAAAGAACCAGGGAAGCTGGAATCAGTATCTTGCATTATCCTCCCATTAAGATTACTAACAGTCTTCTGGAGGAGTCGCCCATACGGGTTACCGGTGGCGGCTATAAATAAGCTTACATATACAAACAAACCTCATCGTTAACTGATCAACAACATATCCACCGAACCATCCGTTCATTTCCTTCCAGGGTTTTTTTTACGTTAACCTTTTCTTTGCAAAGCTGAGAAGTAACCTAGACTCTTTAAAGAATCAGTCGAGTGTATTTGTTGCCGTATTTGCGTAGATAATCCTACTTCATGTAGGCCTATAATAATGTTAGTTTCATTATTTTAAATATCCTGTGAAATAGACTAAACGGATTTTAAGTACTGTAACTATTAATTTGTCTGGGCCTTTTGTACTTGGTCATATAAATTCATTTGGTATTTTATTAAATTTGTTTTATTCAGTCGCGTTCTGAGTTGGAAAATATTTGCAAAACGTTTCGACAATACGCTTTTTACATGTCAGTGTTAGATATACACAAGTTTCCATCATTAACATAAAAATAACAAAAGTGTTAAAACCACACTTCTAGAACGGTATTTAGGCTTATAGTGCCCCATTCATGTATATACACTTTATACGTGCGGTAATAGCCGTTTGGAGGCTTTTCTGGAACGTCATTTTCTTTGATATGTTTGTAATGAAAGTATGTAATTCAAGTATATAAGTATATAAGAATAGATTTTTTTTTTCATTTTTTCTACACGCATGCAAAATATTTCCTTCTATTTCAACAGAATGGCAAGCTGTTTATTCTGTTATGGAGGCAGGCGGAGGGCGAATTGAAGGTCAGGCTACAAGACAAAGATATAGTTCCAGTGGATACACACTGTGCTGTGTATGAAATTGCTTATGAAGGTAATATAATCTATTAAGAACTTTTTTGTCAACATTTTTAAGCGTCCGAAGAGGTAACTTTTGAATTGTCCTTAAAAGGTTATTATTTCTAAACTAATAATGTACCAGATTTTTAATCGGCAATCAAAGGGTCCGGCAAAATTATTTAAAATTCCATACTGCTCCCTAGTCTAGGAGTAGTCGTAGTAGTATGAGATTTTTAATTTTAAGACCCAAAAATGAGTCATAAAATTCGATCCATCCATATTAAAACACAACGCACCCATGTACCGGGCCCCTCTATCGGCAGTACAAAAGAGCGTATAGATCAGAATTGTTACTTAGTACACAAGCAAATGATCGCGCACCATTGTGCACCATCGCCCCCGGGCTTCCGTACCCTCGCAATAAAAGTAAATGCATGTACATGTTATAAGTATGATAAAATGCGTCTTTCTGGAAAGAAAAAAAAACAACTTATGATTGTTAAATAAACTGAGGACATCAGGACTATTACGATGATTCAGATATTAGTTACGGCTATAAAAGTATCAATATACCATATACAGTCGTAAATTATTCAAAGGCATAAGGTTCACAAAAATGTACCGGAAATATGATACCTGTCACATCATGAGCCCGCATATACAATTTCAGTTGTCGTCTGCAAACATGAATTTTGGTGTGAAAAAATCAAAATTAAATTCATAGGGCAGTCATAAATTTGTTGCCCTGAAAACAGACGTTGAATTGTTTTGTGATTGCCTGACTCATCGTCCAGTCATGACGATGACCCGCCCGTGAACTTCGTCGACAAGATGACCTTCCGGGGTCAATCATACAAATTATAAGGGTATGCTCAATGTTCCCCAGTAACTATCTGTTCCGATAGCAATATTATGTGTGATGCTCGCAATAAGTGTGTTACTTTTTAATTTAATTGCATTCCTGTTCTTTTAATTAAGTCTCCCATTGGGCTCGCAATATTTAAAGAATAGGCCTTATTACTGATAACCAGGAATCTGAAATGATGATTGTACTTTTCTCTGAAAATCACTGTTATTCCTAAATTCATCCCAACAGTAACTAAGTGTACCATGATGTTCTCAAAGGGAACTTGGGAGAATTTTTTAAAAAACACTATAATATATTGATGGATGGTAGTCTTCAGTTCGGGTAACCCTCTTAGTGTATCCAAAGCAACTATTTTTTGCTTACTGCGTATCCTGAAACAAACAATTACAGTACAGCGAAGGCAATGGGATGGGACCCAGGTTCTTACAAACGTTACTCTTTCGCCCCACCCACCGCCTTTTAGTTATTAAAACCGCAACAAGTTACTAATTGTATTTAATTGTATTTAATTGTATTAGTAGTGACAGAGATGATAAATACAGTATACGACTTTTATATCTAAATGTGAAATTACAAGAGGTGGAAATTTCAAAACACCTACGCCATTTTTTGTCGATTAAAACACGGAGTGTTTCGCATTTTACATGAGACACGAGTCAGTAATACTAGGTCAGACCCGGCAATATGACGTTTAGTTGAATAAAAGCACGAGATCAACGTGCGCTATTGACTTAAAATTGTTGTGGTTCATGTCGACTAATAGCATCATACGAAAAGCTTCCGGTAGATAAGCTTTTCCTTTTACGTGAGCTAATTATACTAATTTAAACTGGCAAGATATCTGAGTGAAAGTGTTTTAATACAATTTGGTAATTAGAGCATTATCTTAAAAACATAAAACATGAATCTTCCTTGTCATGTTTCTTATCAAGGATATAAATATTTTCGAGAACGAGTGCATTTTTATTAATTAAATGTTATCTTTGGAAACAAATAGCATTAGAACTGAATTAAAAAGAAGATAACTCAAGCAAGTTTCATTGGTACTTTACAAATCATGTGACGTGCATTAATGAGGAAGCTGGTTCATAGCAGGAAATGCAGTGCAGCATAAACCCATACATGACCGCGAATACAAATGAGCAAAAGTGGTCTACAATTTCAATATAGCCTGTATTTCTTCAATCTACATCCGCAGAAACTTTAGGCTAGGCTAACAAATTGCCTGTAATATACATTTGTAAAATATCTTATAGTCTTAGAATTAGCATAGAATTTTTACACAAATCACATTTTTAAAGGATATTTTATAGTCTCAAAATTATTAAGGATCAACAACGAAACTTTTTGTTAGACTGGTTAATGCCAATGACAAGTTGTTGTTTTTTTCGTCATGATTTTTGCTTAAGAACCACACAAGAGCTATCACCTAAGGTGATGTCATACCCCCGCCCCTGAAAGGTTGTTTGTCCTATCATTTGTTCATTGAATTAGCTGCCACTACATTCCCTTACGTGGCTGAAAATTTCTTGTCTGGACAAAAGTGTAAACAATTCAAGAGGAAATACGTTTATACTTATTCAAAAAAGGGTTATGGGTCTTCAGATTGTCACTTCCTTTGTCACATTGCATTAAGGTATCAACTAATGTGTAAGGTCATTCAGCGGAGTCAAATTAATTGCATTTAATGTTGAAAATTGCAAACGATTAAAACAATGGGGCGATAACTTCATAATTATTCAAGGCAGATATTGTTTGTGTTGTTTTTCAATTCATTTCTTGCGGTGAACGACAAGAAGAAGAAGAAGAAGAAGAAGAAGAATTCATTTCTTGCAATATATCATTTTATCAAGTTTCAATGAATTCAATTCCGTGAATTAAAAGGGTTATTTTCTTAAATTTTGAAAATATGAGAAATTAGTTTCAAATAGGAAGATAACTGTTTATGTACTGAAGAAAGAGTTGTGTTTCGTGTGCTCTATATATCCTCCGATTGCTTTTCAGTTGAGTCAAAGTTATTGTCCAATATATTTCTTGTTGGACGGATTTTCATACAAAACTTTTCCATTGTTTGAAAACAGAGGAATTACCACCTATGTAAAAAACTTTAGATGTTAAGGAATGATTTCAACAATCGTTTTGTATTAGGACGTTCACTCGGACGGACAGACGAAAAGGGATTACAATTCCCATCCCAATGCCCGACTTTTGTTTGGTTTGGGTTACACAAATATGTTTGAATTTCAGGAAAGCAGTCTGCAAATTTGTCGGTTATACAGGATGGGGATGTAATAGGCCAACACCTTGTTCAGGCCCCTACTTCCGCAGTCGACGGTGCACCAACTGTGATTGAAAGTACCAAGTTACCTCATCCAACCAGTGTGTCTGTGGAAACCCAGACGGACGAATCAGATATCAACGAGGGTCGGTCAATAATTTCAAAAACATCTCGCGATTCGTTATATGTAAACATTGACGATGTTTCCCGAGAAAGTTCCGAACCATGTCCGGAAGGCATCTCGAAAATGAGCCGGGAAAACAAACTTGAATATATTCGAAAAATTTTGGAGGATGAAACGGATCCTGAAGAGCTTCTGTGCCAATGTCTTGGTATAGATAAGGGCGTCAGACATCTGGATGAAAAAATGACTTCAATGGTTCAAAGTGTAGAGACGCTCAGACATTTATCGTTTTCCGGTAGACAAAGTAGCTCAGATGGTATGCATATCACTTTAATCATTTTATATCGTATATATTTCATTTTCGTGGATCATATTTTCTATCTGTTTTCATAGCATAAATGAAAATGATAAGCGTTTTTGAAAGTGTCAAACAGATCTTTTTTCATACAGGTGGTTTAAACAGCATATATTATTGTGTCACCCTCAGGGTTGAACGTAAAAACAAATAAATGTTTGAAAATCACGACTGGTGTAAAAAGTAAACTCAAACATCTTTCCTGAAGAACAAAGTAGGAAGGATAACATTTAACCTTTAAGGCATAAGGGTTAATTTTCCTTTTCACATAATGTTTACTTTTAATAAGGAAGAAAAATGAACTTTCGGTGATAATTTAACATTATCTATTGAACAATTTTGCCTGATCCACACCAATTGGGTTACAAATACTACCAGGAAGATTTCTTCTAGATCTTTAAAAAAAGTCCCGTAACTTTCCATTCAAAAAAGGTACGCATAAATGTATTTTGTACTGAAGTTAACAACAGAAAAATACAAATGCCCTTGAAATTGATACCCTTTTCATGAAATGAAAAATTGAGAATGATAAAATTGTAATTAATTCAAATAGTAGATTTCAAAATGTCGATGTAATACTTGATCCTGTGTAAATAAGCTATTGCTTGGGATGATTAGAGGCATAATTTTATTAAGCTTGAATGCATTTCAAACAAATGCGTATTATTTCAGTATTTTGAGTTTTTAGCTTCATAGCATACTGCCGAGATCCAAATTGTAAAATTGACTCAGATATAAAGATTTGGGGTCCTTTGCCTAAAAAATCACATTTTGTAACTAACGACATTAATTGTGAACTTAATATTACAACTGAAATATGATAGTACGCACCTTATTGCAGAAAAAGAAAGTTCAACTTGGCCGACGCTTGTACATTTTGGCGCCCAATTCAACCTCCTCAACTTCTGTGATGTGTTGCTTAGCAACCCATTGATGTATGGCGCTTGCGTTAGAAAGAATAAAGACGGCAACATGCCACATGACATTGCACGAATTCACGGTCATAAGGAACTAGCAGAAATGTTAAAACATTTTTCAGAATTCGTTAAAGCCGGTAATTACCATATGTAATTAACTGTTAACAGTAACACAAATGCACTACAACATTAAGGAAACCTAATAAAAACCACAACATTCTTTGATGTGTTACAACTTATACGATCGGGGAAGTATTTCTACTTTATGTTGCTAAATATATAACATGCCTATAATGCTGAAACTGACCAATTATCTTTCCTATCACACAGGCTTTGTTTCAATTAGTTCTACGTAATTAAACGTTCTTTAAAACTTAAAAATGTTTTTTCTGGGATGGTGTTTTCTTCTTCTGTTTAATATTTCATCTTCTGACTACATATTCTGTTGCAATAAATCGACATATGTAACAATTCTTTGAAGATGGTGTGTTTTTAAGGTGTTGCATAATCCTAAGACGTGGTTCCTTCATGCAGTCCTTTACCAAAATTTAAGTCAATATCAGTTAGTTGGCAAGCGTTTTGTAGAAAAATATGTTATTCGAGTTTCATGTAAAAACAACTGTGTCTGTCTATGATTTTCCCTTAGATTTTCACTCTATGTTTGAACGAATTCCTAATTAGGCTTAATTGTTTTAACATTTCAAATTTTAAGAGAGGTGTAAAGTCAACTTTAGATAATGCGATATGTAATTTCATTTTAATTTTCGTTTAAATGGTATATAATTCCACTTGATACTAAATACAGCACAATTACATGTACATATTTTGATACAATATAATGTATTTACATTTTACTAAACATTTAGAACTGCATATTGTGAAATACAAAACTTCTATACCATAGATGTTGATATCATTTAGAAATATAAAACCTGCCACCTATATTGCTTACTTGTGTACGCGTATCCGAGCATATCCGGCTTTGGGGGCGTTTGTGATGGTGTAGTCTCAAATATTGCACGGAAGCGACTAACAAATAAGCGCAGCTGCTGATGTGAAAAAGTAAAAATGAATTACGAGGCAACTTATTTATCCAATAAGTTGGACAAAAATCTTATATTTTCAAATATCGGGGCTCCTACTTTCTCTGACCAAATACATCTTATGTAATATATCAAACTTTGGAAATTTACTTAGCACTGTAACGACCTTCTTAATTCTGTGTTGAAGTATCAAACATAGAATATTGTTGGATTCGCTCTAGATATTAATGATAATACATATTCGATTCTAACAGAGAAAGAACGTGACAGTGGAGTATCCGGTTTATCTAGCACACCTAGATTGTCGACCATAAGTGGGGAACCACCCCCGCCTCCGCCCCATAGAACACGTAACAGTGACAATAATTATATCGATATGAGCGGGATACACGTCCAGGATGACTATGTTAATGAAAGAGGTAAAATACCTTCGTTATTCGAATACATGTTAAAGTTTGACAGCCACAGCTCGGTTTTGTCACGAAATTTGATTTCATTGAACTCTCTTAAGGGGCGGGCACACGTCAGGAGTTATGTAAAATTATGTTAATTTTAGGAAGCTTTATTGCGTTAGTTACTCAAACTTGACGAATTTACTGCATTAGTTACGCAGCAGTCAGGATAAACTATATGCAATTGTCTGGAAAGCTTTATTATGTTAGCTATGCAGTTACCAGGGAAGATTTACAATGTAAGCTATGCAGTAGTTAGGATAGATTTATCACCTATGCAATAGTCAGTACAGCTGTATTGCTATAGCTATGCAGTCAGAATAACTTTATTCTTTTGACCATGCTGTAGCCATTATAGCTTTATTTTATTAGCCCCGCAGCAATATGTGCAGCTTTATAATGTTAGCTTTGTTGCATTAGTCATGCAGTAGTCAAGATAACTTTGTTCTGTTGGCCATGCAGCAGTCAGGATAGCTGTATTACATTAGCAATGCAGTAGTCAGGATAGCTTTATTACATTAGCCATGCAGCAATCAGGATAACGTTTTTGCATTAGCCATGCAGTAGTCGGGATAACTTTATTTCATTAGCCATGCAGTAGTCAGGATAACTTTATTACATTAGCCATGCAGCAGTCAGGATAGCTTTATTACATTAGCCATGCAGCAGTCAGGATAGCTTTATTACATTAGCCATGAAGTAGTCAGGATAGCTTTATTACATTAGCCATGTGACAATCAGGATAACGTTTTTGCATTAGCCATGCAGTAGTCAGGTTAACTTTATTACATTAGCCATGCAGCAGTCAGGATAGCTTTATTACATTAGCCATGCAGCAGTCAGGATAACGTTTTAGCATTAGCCATGCAGCAGTCAGGATAACGGTTTTGCATTAGCCATGCAGTAGTCAGGTTTACTTTATTGCATTAGCCATGCAGTAGTCAGGATAGCTTTATTACATTAGCCATGCAGCAGTCAGGATAACGTTTTTGCATTAGCCATGCAGCAGTCAGGATAGCTTTATTATATTAGCCATGCAGCAGTCAGGATAACGTTTTTGCATTAGCCATGCAGTAGTCAGGATAACTTTATTACATTAGCCATGCAGCAGTCAGGATAGCTTTATTACATTAGCCATGCAGCAGTTAGGATAGCGTTTTTGCATTAGCCATGCAGTAGTCAGGATAACTTTATTACATTAGCCATGCAGCAGTCAGGATAGCTTTATTACATTAGCCATGCAGCAGTCAGGATAGCTTTATTACATTAGCCATGCAGCAGTCAGGATAGCTTTATTGCATTAGCCATGCAGTAGTCAGGATAACTTTATTACATTAGCCATGCAGCAGTCAGGATAGCTTTATTACATTAGCCATGCAGTAGTCAGGATAGCTTTATTATATTAGCCATGCAGCAGTCAGGATAATGATTTTGCATTAGCCATGCAGTAGTCAGGTTAACTTTATTGCATTAGCCATGCAGCAGTCAGGATAGCTTTATTACATTAGCCATGCAGCAGTCAGGATAACTTTATTGCATTAGCCATGCAGCAGTCAGGATAGCTTTATTACATTAGTCTTGCAGTAGTCAGGATAGCTTTATTATGATTAGCCATGTAGCAGTCAAGATAACTTTATTACATTAGCCTTGCAGTAGTCAGGATAGCTTTATTACATTAGCCATGCAGCAGTCCGGATAACGTTTTTACATTAGTCGTGCAGTAGTCAGGATAGTTTTATTGCGCTGACCATGCAGTAGTCAAGTTAGCCATGTACTAGCAATAAATGTATAATAGAAGGTTTTAGCTTATTATTTATTATGTATGCTTATGTATGATTGTATATTTTGTAGACGCTGCTCTCTATTCAAAAAGAGATGGCGTGTGCATCATAATACCCTTTCAAACGTTTGCCATGGTACTTGCACCTTTCACTCTCATATAGCATGCTATTCTTACCAGTTGTAATATGAATAGGTTTTATTTTCGCATTTAATGCAGAACTGAAAAACGTTACGGTTGTTCAAGAGCTTCGTGTACCTATGCTTTATTTATACAAATTCAAAATGAATTTCATTGGCAGAATGTCTTTATATTCCGGGTTTTAAGCTTCTGGTAAAATGAACTTATTATTCAGTGACATACATCGTTCTAAGTAAGAACGTTAAACGTTATGAATGGAAAGATTTAGTTTTCTGATCAACACAATGAAGAAGTGAAATTAATTAATTATTTCACGTTTCAGAGGCTGAGAAACTGCGCAGCCATCCACGTAAACACCTCAGAGAAGTTTCAGCAGATGGAGGCTTTTGTGGTTCACGTAAGGGGAAATTTCTGTTCTCTTTAAATTGATCATTTTTTGCATATCATAAGTATTTTGTTGGTTTCTGATTAGACAATACTCCTAGTGAAATGACTGGTTACAGTAGAATACTGTTCACAGTTTTATTAAGGATTTACAGTACTCAGATCCTCTGATTTTTCTTCTCTTCTTGTATTAACCTTTACCCCGCCAATTTCTAAAATGGACTGGTCTATCATTCAATTTGGGCATAACCATTTATTATTCGAAGGGGTGTTCACTGAAAATTTACTGGCTGAATAGCGAACAGCACGGCAGGCTGATCTTGATCTGTACTGGTCGCAAAGGCAGAATCCCATACCGCCAGCAGGCTAAAGTTTGAATTAATAAAGTTCTTTGACGCTTTAAAGAGTTCATACATCTTTGGCAAACAAATGTATGATCATGCAATAAAATATGACTTTATCCGCGACAGTATCCACATAATTATTGTATTTTATGCTTTTTTTGCGTTCATGAGTGTTCTTTTTTATGTTATGCATGGAAGATATCATTCCGAGTGATGAAAGCGAAAGATGTCTGTCTACTTCGTTGTCTGTATGCATTAAGACCTTTCGTTTTCATCCATCGATTTTATAAATAACCTAGTGAAACGGTGCGAATTCTAAAATTCTAACAGGTCTGTTTTTTTCTTATTTCAGTGGAGGCTTCTGATGACGATGATTATCTCAACATGTCTCAAAAAATATCGCCACTTGCGACAGGTGAGTGGCTTCTTATATATTGTTTAAATGTTTTATGTTGTGGGGTTTAACAACACACCGACACAATTATAGGTCATATGGCGACTTTCCAGCTTTTGACGGTGGATGGAGACTCCAGGTGCCCCTTCGTGCATTACTGCATTATTTCATCACTTGCGGGCACCTGGGTAGAGCCAGTGAGCTTCAGTAAGCCAGCTGGATAGTTTTCTGACATGAAGAATTCAACACCCCGAGCGAGGCTCGAACCCACATCGGTGAGGGGCAAGTAATTCAGTCAGTGACATTAACCACTTGAGCATGGAGGTCCCCAATGCTGTTTAAATGATAACATTGAACAGGAGTTAGCTGTGAAATTTCAAGGCACGAGAATCATACTTTTATCAGGAAATAATTTTCTAACACAGTTCATATTTTCTTATTACATGTTATTTTCATTTTGAATGTATTATCAAATATAGTCAACCATTTTTCCTATTTGCCAAGTGTGTATTGAAAGTTTTGCGTCTGGCATAAGTCAGTAAAACAAGATAAAGTAACGACGTTGTCCATACTATAAGCATCATGGAACATGGGCGAAGTATGTTCTGTTTTGGAACGTATGTTTTAGGCAAGGCTTCATTCTCCAACAACACGTATTTAATAACAAATATGATAAAAATCTGCATTTATAATTGCAGTACACACAACTTTTGAGTCTCCTCATAGTTCACTGACTTCATCCTTCCACGATCTCATGCATAGTCATGATTCCGCTGTGTCTGGTACGTACATAAAGGCTCAAACATTCATTTGGCAGCCAGATGTTAGTAAATATCAATACTTGAAATAAATGAAAATGGAGATACCTTTACACAAATCAGAAACATACCGTATGTATCATTTATTCATACCTCGTTTGTGTCATTTAATTATACCTCGTATGTATCACTTACTCATACCCCGTATATGTGTCATTTATTCTCATTTATTTATACCTCGTATGTATCACTTACTCATAACCGGTATGTGTCATTCATTCTCATTTATTTATACCTCGTATGTACCACTTACTCATAACCCGTATGTGTCATTTATTCTCATTTATTTATACCTCGTATGTATCACTTACTCATACCTCGTATGTGTCATTTATTCTCATTTATTTATACCTCGTATGTATCACTTACTCATACCTCGTATGTGTCATTTATTCTCATTTATTTATACCTCGTATGTGTCACTCATAACCCGTATGTGTCATTTATTTATACCTCGTTTGTGTCACTTACTCATACCCCGTATATGTCATTTATTCTCATTTAGTTTTACACCTTATGTGTCACTTATATGTAACCATGTTTGTTTGTCTTCCCTGTCATCGTCCCTCCCTGCCGCATTCATTCGTTCGGTCGGTCGGCAAGTTCGTTCATTCATTCATTCATTCATTCATTCATTCATCCATTTACATTCATTCAGACATTCATTCATTCATTCATTCATTAATTCATTAATTATTTGTCTATGTTTTCGTTTGTTCATTGTGTAACAGGCTGTATGTAAGTTTTCTCTTCTGCATTATCATCAATCCCTGAACTTCCATGGCAGTGTTTCTTTAAGTGTTATATATTATATATACATTTTGTTCTGTTACACAGATCCCGAGAGACGCACGTTAATTGGCACAGACGATGAAAGTGACCCGGATGTACCACATCACAAAGATGTGGTGAACATGCTGGGTATGGAGGTAAGCAGTTGCACGTAATATTTACAGTTCGAATGCCTTTCATTGTATCTACTGCATTATAATTTCTGGTGAATTACATTGATATTCACGGGATAAGAATACCCAATTGTGTGCGCTTGTTTACTACATCCTGCGTCTCGTACCAGAAACGTTCATTTTATCAGGCGTTGACAGGTACGATATTGATCGATATCTGAAAAGTGAATGATAAGACGAAACTTTAAATATATGGAACGAATGGGAGTTATATCATTATAATTCACCAGATTTATATATCATAGCACTGTTCTTCATGACAAACACGTCCAGAGGCGCTTTACAAAAGCAGCCACTTTTTGTGCCAAGTTCACCTAATACTGCAGTAACTGAGCGAGTGTAAATTTTTAGATACAGACATGTCCGGCTAACTTCGCGTTTTATTCTGAAACGTGCCTGGTGTGTAGAACCGGTCTTTTCCCAGATTTCTTAGTTGTTTAATATTTAATTCATGTAGAGGCTCGTTAATGTCATAAACTCATTAAAATAAGTTCACCATTGTTATGGCACATTTATGCGTAATCAGGCGAGGGAAATGTTATTTCCTATTATCATGTCTTATGTTATTTGTTTCCAACTTGTATATGCTTCACGAGAGAAGGTTTTCAGTCACTTCTGGGGAATAGGTAAAACTGATAAGAAATCCAGGAACACTAGTTCTATTATCTGGTCGCCAAGTGCATGGTTGAAATAATTATTGAAATAAAATAAACAAAGAAAACAGTCATTTTTGTTTTGCTTTCATTCAGCAGCCGATTTCTCCTGATGACACGAGGAAGACCAAAACATCTAAGTTGAAAAAGTTGTTCTTTGGAAAGAAAACCCGGAGCAAATCAGAGCCAGCGATTGATATTTTATCCGTCAAAAGATCAACGGTATTATATTCATTTTTCTCCAGCCTAGCTTAAACGATTTAATTTGATCTTTTTGTCTTTGCTTTTACATATATTGGTAATAGTTAAAAATCTTAACGAGTCTCTTTCCGTACCAAATTTAGTTTAAACGATTTGAATAAAACAATATAAAACAATAAAATTCAAGTCTGTCGAGCATTTAATGGATTTTATCAAACGAACTTATAAAACTTAACGCTTCAACTTCACTCCCACAACATCATACATTTAATAGACTAGATGCCGGATGTTTAAAAGAACACACACGTTTCTCCATGTATATATTCTTGATAAGACCGGTTTTGTAGCAGCTAGAACATGGAAGTCAAGGTTAACTTGTACGCTGAAAGTTTGGATAGTGATATGTAGATTTGATTTATAAATTCAAAGAGCCATAACTAACTTCCATTCAGCTGTTAAACCAGTTATATGTGCGTAACTATAGATTCGCTACTGCACATTCTCAAGAAGTTCCATTCAAATTTCACCAGTAGGTCAGGAGTAGTCCGAATACATTTTATTCAAAGGCCGTATCTCCGCATAAAAATCCTTACGGGACTTTCCCACGATTTGAACAACTAAGCTTTATGCAGGTAACACCTGCAAGGGGTTTTAGAAGCATTGGCAAGCTATATGCGGACAGACCGTCACGGGACAGACAGACAGACGGTGAAGTCCAAAACAATATGTCTGCCATGAAATGCTGAAATATATTGATCGAAGTAAACGGATCCGTTTTAACAGATTTCCCGAAAACAAAAATTATTGGAGCCTTTTGTCGTTTTTGTTAGTTTTTTGGTAAGCATTATTATGGAATGACTTTACAGTAATAATTGGTATTTTAAGACAACCTAGATATCATCGTTGTGACTTTTGAAGGTCTGTTACCGTTCTCATTTCATTTCCAAAGCTGTCTTTTCTTCATAGGATGCCACCGTTGATTTTATGCTTAGTTATCTTGAAATGTTAATAAAAATTAAACAACTAAATGCCGAATATATGGAAGTAATCCAATAAGAAACGGATTTCTTTTTGCAACCCATTAAGGTAATGATAAATAATCTAAACATTTTCATTTAAAAAAAAATACTCAAACACCTGTTACGGAATCCAATCTTTGCAGAAAACACGTGCACTAAATTGTGCATTTGTGAAGACTGGATAAAAATGTCGCTTGAAAACACAAATAAATTCCCTTGGACTTTGTTTAATGAGGGGATTCATATAAAGATTTTATTTCAAATAAGCATTTATTTCAAGTATGCAAAGTGCGCAAGTTACTCTACTACAGCAATATTAAAAGTGAAACATTTGCCAGATAATTGTTTTTTTACACTGTATGTGTTTTCCTTTCAGAATTCCAAGTCATATTACCGGGACTCCGCACGCTCTAGTAAGTCTTCTTAAGTTCTTAGCAAATATGAGTTGTAGGTAATTTTACCTACATACAAAATGTCCAATATAATCGGCATTTCAAAAACTTGTCCATACTTTCATTCAATATATGCGGATACTTCTCACAAAACTCTATTGTATGCATCTTCGATATGTTTTGGTATGTTAGTTGATACTAATAACCCATTAATAACTGTAAAGGTATGATACTACTAACAAAAATAATTATGTAAGTTTAAAGTCGTTACAGTCCGAGCTTCAACATATTTACTTGTAAGCTGATAGTCAAACTACTTCCAACATTAAATCGAAAAAATGTCAGGTCTGAAGTCATGTGCTTTCATTATTAAAGGTCCATTACTAAAACCCGAACGAGTATTATATGAAAACCAGAGTTTGTAGCTGAGACTTCCTATTTACTGAAAATATGGCCCACTGCATTGGTTCTGACCAAATAGTCATGAATATGTTCAAGAATAACTAACAAATAAACAAAAAATGTTGCCTATGTCAAACCGAAAGTATGCTTTCCGACTGCTTACGAACCCGTCGAGCATCTTCGGACTTTTTCGGAAGAATCCTCCGAAACGAGGCTATAATTTATAAATAGATGGTAAATATATCATATGCCCAAACGATAACGTGATTTTTACAAACTTAGCACATGGAATTCAACAATTTTGTAACTCACAAAAACTTTATGAACATCATTCTTATAATACAGGTAATATACAGCTATACTACAAGTTTTCATAAGGACAATTCAGGCCCTTCCCGAATAAAAATGTTTTTACAACTTCGTCTGTAAACTTTTTCAGTTAATCTCTTTTCAGTATAATTTTAAGAATATAAATGAGTAACTGTCTTACACTGCAGAAACAAAGTATGATTGAAATTTACCTAAATACGCTTATTTATGTACACATGGCTACATTAATCTAATAAGATTTTAGACATTAAACACATTGTCTTGGCCTAATATATGTCACTGTCAATTTTAAATTTAAATCTTGTACATCTCATATTTTTCGTGCAAGTCGTGCATAATTACCATCATGGAAATACAGTTATTTTGGTGCGCGTCTTAAATGGATATTCGTTTGAAGCAATTTTAAAATCACGTGATCCCGAAGAATTTCCGACTGATTACGGAAAAGCGATAAACACGAAAGTAGGACAAAATGACCCCCATGTCAGTCTAAGAAAATACAGAAACAATCATTTGTTTCTCTGTACATGTGTTGATTTCAAGGGAATATTGCACGGCTATCGTAATGTTTAGTACTATATTTCAAAATGTGTAGTCTTTTTTAAGATTTATGTCTATTCATTTGTTTTATTTTGCACCTTTAAAATACTCTAAAGTGTCCGTCTTTAAAAATGAATGCCATTTGTAGAGAAATAGAAATACACAATTGGTAAACACTACGTTCCGCCTAGATATGTGAAATTTTAATACTGGGGCATTGCATCAAAATCAAGATAAATAACTATTCTTTAAAAGTGGTTAGTTTTTTAAAGCGTTAAACAATCCGAAAATCTGGTAACTGTACTGATAATTGTTCTGTAAAATGATATTCATGTTTATATGTTTGTAATTTTCTTTCTGCAATTTGGTGTTGTTTTTTTCCCCATTAAAATGTAAGGTTAACCGTTAAACACGTAGTAAAAAACTTTTCATTTGGATCCTAGATGCATCGGCGGCTCTAGTTATTGTAGACAGCCAAACAGTAGTAAAAAGATAATATAAAATATCTCACTTCAGACATAAGGGAAATATTTTATGTATTTTGTTTACATTTATCTGTAAAATTGCACCAAGATGGGATGTTTCCCGTGAGCAACGGTGTGACACACACACATACAAAAAAAAAAAAACAAGATAAAGAAACCCGCATAAACAAAATAAGTACTGACGTAAGAAATGTTCATATCTAAAACAATAATGTTGATAAAGTAAAAATGTCTTCCTGTTTCATACGATTAGGTTAATTGCGTTTTTGTCGATTTGTTTTTTTTTTATCTAGGACGACTATTGTAGCAAAACTCGAAGGATTGCATCTGGGTACATTTAAACACCCGTTCTGCATTTTTGTTTCAAATTAAATAGGTATACAGCAAGAAGCGTGTAGGTTAAAGAGGAGAGTTTAATTTGAATACCCGAGAGATATGAAATCCCTGGGAAAAGCAAACAAAACTTTTAAATATAGTTATGCAATAATTACACGTCAAAATTACAAAATATTAGGTTTTAAACAATTTTGTAGTCATATCATGTAGACAATTATATGAAATAAATAGGTATTAGAAATATTTCCATGACTTTTTAGTTCACCTGTCACATAGTGGCAATGTGCGCTTTTGTGATCGCCCTTCGTCCGTCGGCGTCCGTCCGTTCACAATTACTTTTGTACATGATAGAGCCAACATTTTACAATTGATTTTAATCAAACTTTCACACAACTTGTATTGGCATAATATCTCGATTCCTTTTGAAAACTGGCCAGATCCCATCATGGGTTCCAGAGTTATGGCTCTTTAAAGGACCAAAATTTGCTGTTTTGGCTTGTAATCATGACAGAGACAATGTTTTGCAATCGATTTTAAGCAAACTTGCATACAACTTGTATTGTCATAATATCTCGGTCCCTTTCGAAAACTGGCCATATCCCGTCATGGGTTACAGAGTTATGTCCCCTTAAAGACCCGAAATTTGCTATTTTGGCTTTTGCAGCCATACAGAGGCTTCATTTATGGTTTGATTGATACAAACTTGCAAAATGTCTTGAACAACAATAGCTGTTAGATTCCATGATGAATCTGTCAGATCCAATAGTAGGTTCTAGAGTTAGGTCCCTGAATGACTCTTGAAAAAGCCAAAATTTCGTGTTGTTTTTTAACCGTGTGAACATGATAGAAGTGACATTTACATTCGGCTTTAACCACACTTACACACAATTTGAGTCACAATAAGATCTTGGTTCCTTTCGAATACCGGCTAGATTTCATAATTGGTTCTAGAGTTACTGTCCCTGAAAGGGACAAAATTTTCTTGTTTGGGCCTTTCAGCCGTATAGTTTTCATTTATGCTTTGATTTAATACAATCTTGTAAAGAATATTTATCCTGATGATATCTAGGCAAGATAAGAAACTGGGTAATGTGGGGTCAAAAAAAACTAGGTCACAGGGTCAAATCAAAGGAAAAACTTGTTATCACCCTAGAAGCCACATTTTAACATTTATTACCCTATCTTTATGAAACTTGGTCAGAAAATGTTTATCTTGATGATTCCTACGCCAAGTTCAAAACTGGGTCATATGGGGTCAAAATCTAGGTCAAGTCAAATTAAAAGAAAAGCTTGTTAACACTCTTGGGGCCACATGTAATACCTTATCTTCATGAAACTTGGTCAGAATGTTTATCGTGATGATTTCAAGACCAAGTTTAAACAGGTGAGCGATATAGGGTCATCATAACCCTATTGTTTAAAGATGTTAATATGACTGGTAAAATACAGTCAAATAATTGAATAAGACAGAAAATGCACGATATTTCCGTGATATCAGTCTGTACATAAAATTTCGGTAGTGCTACATGCCAATGACTAGTTTACGGTTTGTACTCGTGAATATCGTTAGAAGTAATATATGTCAATAACTCGTAAGAATTCTGACACAAGTACTCCTAATACCCTTATACATATATACATTTTATTTATACACAGTTCCATATTCATTTGATAAGAATAAGTAGTGAAGGCAATCCTATGTAATAAATGGCCAGTGAAACTACGGGAAACTCTGAATCAAGGAAGAACCATATTAGGTGTTTTACTAAATTTATGCTCCGCATTAATTTAAAACTTTTTCATTTAGTTTTAAATCTTCCTTTTTTAAAAATAATAGTCGTATTCTTTCATATTATACAGTTTAATTATATCTGCTATTCAAAAATTGCTTTGCAAAAACAATGAATAAGGAAAAGGTAGACTTAAGTGTATGAAGTTTGCTTTTTAAATTTTCTCATTAGATGCATAGATATTTAAATAATTCGTTTAGTAAAAAAAACTAGTAGTTATGTCATATTCATCGTAGTTTGGGTTTTCCCTGTGGTATGTAAGGTATAAAAATAGAACTATGGGTTTCCGTAAATAATGTTGATGTTTTTTTTTTTTTTGGGGGGGGGGGGGGGGGGGGCGCGGGTTTCCACTTGGTATGTGGTATATATATATATGGTTAAAAATAAAACTGTCTCAAGTTTTTTTTTTTTAATCAAAACAGCAATTATTGGTTTCTGTTACCTAGACCGTAAATAGATGGCAGAGGTCAATATTGTATTCTGGTGAATATCGACTAAACAGTCGATGATAATAAAATTATTGTATTATATCCTATAATATTTGAATATAATGGTATCTCTTCAGGTTCAAGCACTGCCTCAACATATTCGGACTCTTCCTTTAGAGATGAAGATGGCTCAGAGGTAAAGATCTTTAACGAATGAAGTATCAATAACTTTTTCTGTAAAAAAAAACCTTAAATAGGTGTGGTTTCTATTTGCAAGTTTATTTTTGATTGTGCTGGTTTAACGTCACACCGACATAGGTGTCTAAATGTAGGCCATATGGTGACTTTCAAGTATTTGATGGCGGAGGAAGAGCCTATGTGCCCTTCCGAACATCATTGAATCACAGCCAGGCACCTGGGTAGAACCACCGACCTTCCCTAAGCCATCTTGATGGCGTCAACACATGAAAGAATTCTACACTACGAGACGGTAGGGAACAAGAGATTTGAAGTCAGCGACCTTAACCACCCGGCCACGGATATCCCTCATGTATTTAAGTGGTACAAGGCTTATAATTATGATAAGTAAATGGTTAAGCATAAAATTAATATCGAAGAAATCAAAATATATCATTCAACTTTTTAAGGTTCAGTTGAGAGGAGACGGAAAAAGTGGGAAAAAAGTCAAAGGCTTCTTAAAGAAGGCAAAGGTACGTACCAAAATCATTCTGCTGATTTTCCTTTTATTTCCTGGAAATGTGCCTAAAAATACCTAAGTTTGGTAGATGATTGAAGCAGTTCTTTAATCTTACATTTTGTAACTGAGATATTTAAGAAATAATAAGTTCCCAAACGTGGTTTATCGTAGAATAACCCGAGTTTTTCGTTCTTATGCGTAAGAATATATCACGAAGGCCGTAGGCCTGAGTGATATATTGTTTCGCATAAGAACGAAAAACTCGGGTTATTCTATGGTAAATCACATTTGGGAACTTATTATTTCGATTCTTACACGACATACTAGTATCAAAAATGTTAGAAAAAAGTGGTAACTACTTTTTACGACCATACTACGCACCTGGATCGGATGACGTCATTGCACGCGAGTGGTATATTGCGAATAACCCGAGATAGATTTTGCTCTACATGTATATAGGTTATTTGCTGGTCGTGTTAGAATTAACGGTATTTGCACAATTATGTATAAACTATAGATAAATGAATTCTCGCTGGACAAAACGGCATAAAATAACACCAGATACTGTATTGTTTTGCGTCAGTAGCAAAGCAGATTGTATAATTACATGACTCTTTATTTAAATCGCCAGTTCATAGTTTGTGCAATATGATCGGTCTCTATCAAGTTCAACACATTTTTGTGCTAGGATAGTGCCAAAACTTGCAAAATATCTGTGACAATTTATTTCTGAAGTAATGTAATTAAACACTTCTTGATCATGAATTAACATTTGGACTATTTTATTGCCCAGTAAATATTCTATATATTCCTCTGACCATGGGGAATAGTTTTGACCATTGACCGACAAACCATACAATAAGTGTGCAATATTGCATAATTAATAAAAATAACTAGATCTAATTCATTTGGCCAATGAAAATACATATTGTACAGCGTAAAGGATAATAATTGTATATTTTTGATTTATATTTGGTTTAAACATTATTGTATTTACTACATTTTCTCGTTATTTTCTTATAGCGGCGACAATCTCAACGCGTGAAGCAAGCAATGGAAGATAATCAAATCAAAGCACCAGCACTCCCCTCCCGATCTGAAGTGTTTTAGATATGACTGGATATTATGTAACATGTATAGCATCTATTTTCTTTTCTATGCAAAAGGGATGCGGAAAGAAAACCTCTTCGATTTTACTTGTTGTTCCCCTTCTGTGAGGACAGAGAGAGATCAAAGATCATTTGTGAACTATGGCTAGACCAACCGTCATTTATGAACTAGGGTATTGATTATTTGTGAACTTGACTAAAACAATCGATCATGTCTTAACGGGACTATCAGTTATTTGTGAAATAGATCGGTCATTTGTTCACGAACCCAATGAACATGTTTTATGAACTATCGTGATTGTGTGAATGCGGCCATTGATTATTCGGAACTAGGCAATCAAACATTTGTGAACGAGACTATTGATCATTGTGAACCAGGTCATCGATAATTTGTGAACGAGGCCAGTGCACATAAAACTTTTGTGAACTAGGTTATCGATCATTTGTGAACTAGGCTATTGGATCATTTGTGAACTAGGCTATCCATCATTTGTGAACTAGGCTATCCATCATTTGTGAACCAGGCTATCCATCATTTGTGAACTAGGCTATCCATCATTTGTGAACCAGGCTATCCATCATTTGTGAACTAGGCTATCCATCATTTGTAAACAAGGCCCTTGATCAATTTGAATGTTTATCCCAGGTCTTTACATTCATAATTTGTTCACTTTTGTATTTTATCAGTTTTACTGAAGTTGATCAGGTGATCATGGGGGTGATTAATAAAATGAATCGTGAAATGTGGGCGGAATGCATGCTTACGTACGTATGTGAATTATAGTTTTTCAAGAGCATTTAATGCTTTCATCAGTGGAGCTGTGCAATACCCAGTATATCAGTTTGTAAATTACAAAAAAAAGAGCAAAATAATGATACACGTCACACGGCGAACCATTTATATTTTCTTTCAGTTATAAAACTTTTTTTTTTTGTAAACCTGAAGCTTTCGTGGTTGGACTTATGTAAATAAGTGTATCCTGTATAATAGTGTATATTAGTTTACAAGTGGCATTTAATTACATTTATGTGATAGCACTTGTGTATAGTGCATTTAATGGTATCAGATCATCATAATTTGCATTTTGTATTTACGAAGATTTTCACTTTTTAAAATAGCTTGGTTTTCTTATGTTGCATATATTATAAAATTACGAAGTTTTTCACTTTTAAAAGTAATTTTTTCAGTGAAAATGGAGGTTTTTACCCGCCAATTCCCTGTATTTTGATGTAGAGTTTAGTATATTTTTCAGTATTATCATGGACACATTTCAAACAACTGTACATAAAAACAGGAATTAAGAATTTTACATACTATTTGTAAAAATACGTGTATATATGCTATCGGTATCTGGTTGTGATTATTTATTTCATTTTCGCATATATTCTTCCGTCTATCATCTCTTTCTTTCAACTTGACAAGTTCATTATCAAAATATATTGTTAGTATGACTTTACACCCGGCAATTGTTTCCTATTTGGTGTGAAATTTAATCTTTAAATAGAAAAGTGTCTTTAATTTCCCTACATTGTTTTAGCTTCGTGTTTCAACATATTCGTTAGATGTTCAGTTTTTTTTAACACGAAGATGATCGTTTTTAGATTTATTGAGTATATACTTTATTCAAATCGACCTTTTGCGACTTAACAGCGTTTAAACTGTGTATAAAATTATGTCTCTAATATTCATTTTACACTTTGATTAAAATTTAAAATTTTAAGTCATATTTTAACTTCATCAGCTTTACATTAAGCAGTAATGTAAATAAAGTATTTTAGTATTTTACTAGTATTTTTAACCAAGTGTCTTGCTAAGCAAGAAGGGGTCAATCAAACAGTGTTAAAACATCTGTATAGCAATCATTGAAAATGCTTTTGCATTTTTATGCAACTGGCCTTATAATGTGCTTTTGTTAAGACTTATTTATTTTGATAAATAAAATAAAGAAAACTGATCTTCTATTACGACATTTCTTTATAGAGTAATGTTTCTGTCATCATAAGATTCAAGGGAAAGACAGTAATTTCTCGGAGGTCATGACAAAAACCCCCAACAAAAAAAACAGTCACCCTAGCAAGATTTGACCATTTGGTGTCCTATTGTGACACAATTCTAACTCACTTTCATAAACTGCACTTTAAATCCACAGATATTTGGGGTCTGGACCAGCTACGACCCTGCATTGGTCTAAACTTCGGTCAAATGCAACAAAGAAAGAGATCAGTGTGTATTTTTATGATTTAAAAAATGTGGATTGATTTTGATTAAATTGTTATTTTTGGAACTGTTATGATGTTGTTCAATGGTCTTTGTTGCATTTGACCGAATTCTAGACCAATGCAGGGTCGAAGCTAGTCCAAACCCCAAGTATCTATGTTTAAATCCGGTGATTCATAGCAGATACTAGAACAACAAGAGCTGTCTCCATAGGATTACACATGTCCCCAATGGCACTTTGAATGAATAGTTATGGCCGATGTTAGAGTTTAGGACTTTTGACCTACGGAGCTGGGTCATGCGCGCGAAACGTTGTCTTACTGTGTCACACATTCATGCGTAGTTATTTTAAAATCCATGCATGAATGACAAAGATATGGACCAGACACGCCCATCAATGCACTATCATGAAAAATGACCTTTAACGTCTAAGTGTGACCTTGACCTTTGAGCTACGGAGCTGGGTCTTGCGCATGACACGTCGTCTTACTGTGGTACACATTCATGCCAAGTTATTTGAAAATCCATCCATGGATGACAAAGATATGGACCGGACACGCCCATCAATGCACTATCCTTTAACGTCTAAGTGTGACCTTGACCTTTAAGCTACGGACCTGGGTCTTGCGCGCGACACGTCGTCTTACTGTGGTACACATTCATGCCAAGTTATTTGAAAATCCATCCATGGATGACAAAGATTTGGACCGGACACGCCCATCAATGCACTATCCTTTAAAGTCTAAGTGTGACCTTGACCTTTGAGCTACGGACCTGGGTCTTGTGCGCGACACGTCGTCTTACTGTGGTTCACATTCATGCCATCGATGGCAAAGATATGGACCGGACACGAAAATTGCGGACAGACCGACAGACGGTTCAAAAACTATATGCCTCCCTTCGGGGGCATAAAAAGAACCAAATGTAATATTCAGCAAGGTGGATAATTTATAATCTTGTTTTCATGAGCACAAATCAGGCAAAACTCATTTAAGCATATATCAAACAGATTTGACTAACCTTTAATACATTATAGGTTTATAAGTATCTTCCAAAAATATCTATGGCATTTATGTATTTATTACTTAAATATCTGTTTATGTATTTATTACTTTAATATCTGCTTTGAACAATTTGACAGATCAAATTTCTTTACCCACTCGATGTCTTGTCTGATATGGATTGAAATAAATTACAACGGTATCTCGGAATGCCTTAGGAAAACGTTTGCCTTTGGCAGTACTGATAAACTATGAACTGTATAATGCTAGCATTTGCTGTTATTCTATCTTTCTTAGAAAGGAATAAAGGAAGATAAAAAGTACGTAAACAAGCTCAGATACAAGGTTGCCTGTCATATGATTTAAACCATTCCCTAGGTAAATAAACAGTTTTGAACACTTTAAAGTGAACCGAAAAATCTCCACACTTTTGTGATCTCAAATCAGATATGAGCATCATTATATTCAGTTGTAGGTTAAAGCACTTAGTAGTTTAAGTGAAGCTGTCAATCATTTTCACAATAGATTAAAAATCAGTTGTAAACAGGAATACACTTCACATACAGTACAAGGAAATGTCCTCTTTTAAAAATATCTCAGTCAGACATATTTATTTATCATATTCTAGATAAAGTTTAACAATACTTAGAAGCAGACTTTAAGTTTTATAAAATGTTCTAATGTTTACGATAAAACATATCCTGTAACCCCCAACTGATAAACAAAGATCCGACCGTAGGCATTCGGCGCATTTGTTTGGTCAATAATGATGATACATATTATAAAAGAAACATTTATAGAGAGTCCAAGATCCAAAAATAAATCCAGCACCCATTTACTATACAATAATTGAAATAGTTCGTCTTGCAAATGACAAATCGGATTTCCTCGGTGTCGTCTGCGGCTACCTTCATGTACACTACCCCGGGTTCGCTTGATGTGAAGCGGAAGTGATAATATTTGGAAATGTTTGGCACTTTTTTGAACCTATCACCGAGGAACATCTTCCAGTCTCTCCACTCCCACCCATTCTCGTCGTATGTAACCGGTACATTACTGTGTGCCGACTTGTGTACAACATCTACCACGTGCTGGAGTGTGTCACAGTTCGAACGCCGATACAACTTCTTAATAGTACCAAACCCGGCGTCGATCAGGCACCTGCACAGTAAGAATATGAAGACGTATCACGCTGTATGGTTATGATTGATCATGTAGATAACTAATTAGTGTTTTGATGCTAATGTATAAAGTTAAATACCAGTAACATTATCACTTGCAATCTTCATAGGTCTAAAATCACATTGAAAATGTGTGTCAAAATTAAAAGCAATATAGATTCTAGTTTTTACTATACTCAACTACGCATTGTCGTTTTTTTTAACATTTCACAACGTGCATTTGCTGGTATGGATCGAAATCTTTAATCTTTTAGTCTTTAACTGAAAACTAGATTTAGTTCAAATGATCCCCAATACAAATATTTGGAACTGTTGCACTGAATAATTAATTATGACAACCTTGTGTGTCCTGGTAACTGCATCATATATCTGATTGTTCTGTGCCGCCCAGTCATCGTGCGCCATGATAAGTACGCCAGCACGTATCTGTTCTTGTTCTGACCTGGTAAACAGTTGTACATAAACATTATTTATAATAAATATCATAGTCAGAAATAAACTAGCTCAAATAAAACACAAACTTCAAGATGTAATCGCCGTTTACTTTCAAATTTAATACGGTATACATGTACATTTTTTATGTCATACATATCACACATCGTTCATATGTTTCGACATAGATATTTTTTTCTTTTTCTGAACACACAAACAAACTAAAAATAACATCACATCCGTTAGTATGGTGCATCATATATATATGAGCCGCGCCATGAGAAAATCAACTATGTTGGTTTTCTCATGGCGCGGCTCATATATTCTTGAAACTGGACAGACATAGAACTGTAACAATGTAACACAAGAATAAATCTTTACTTAAGCTACGATATGTCAAGGGGCTTTTGTGACCGTCAACAGCAGCTTTCATACAGAATGAAATTATAAAAACAGGATATTAACTACACGAAACGTTACGCTAGTCAACGAAAAATACTTACCGAAACAATTATCAGCATGAATACCACATTCCGTCTCTCCAGTACCGAACGTGTGGAAGGCGTGATCAATCATTGATATAACAGAATCCGGTCCGTGTACATTCTGGCCATCTTTTCCTGAGAAAAGTTAAGAAAAACTGTTATTAATATGAGAAATATTTTGCTGCACGATTTTCAAAATTATGTAATATCCGTTATGTTTTTAACACAACCATCAAGAATCTTAACACAATTAACTATAATTACAGACATGCAGTATAATTCGATCAACGTGAAAGTTTGCATTTTAATGGGTAATTTTTCCTAAATTTAACAAAATGCCGTGCCAAAATGATAAAAAGATAATGAACTGATTTACCAATGGTTTGGTCCTCGTCGATGAGATAGTTGTACTGCTTATAGCCATCGGCCCGGAAACCAAATATCTGAAGACAGATAAAGTGCTGGATATTACATGGTCACATGACTAAAAAAAACAAGCGCTGTTTCTATACACCCCTCCCCGTCCCCGACCCCAACCCCAAACACACACACCTCACATACACGCATATAATAGCATGTCGTTATTTTATATGTTGTAACCTGAAAAATGTCTAAAGGTATTTAACAGAAACCGTTTTCATTCTCAAGGTCACGGTGATTGACCTAATGACCCTAGAAAAAAACTTATCCTATGAAGTATGATCATAGTGAGACCAAACATTCACTCGAAATCGGACGGAAACCAATTTTGTTTCACCTAACGACATACCGGCAGGCAGATCGACTTACAATGAGTAACAAAAAATAGCCACTCTTCTTCGAAATATGGCATAAAAATATGAAATTTAAGAACGAATTTGAAAGGATATAATGTAACTATCTTGATAATGTTGATTGTGAAAAAATATTATAATTTTTTTTTTTGTATGAATATACTACCATTATTTCCATTACAGAAACAAAGCAAAAGTATAATTAATTTATTTGTAATACCTGCACTCTTCTTGGTTGAATGAAGAATGTGGGTCCCTTTTCTTGCGCATGGTGAGGCAACTTGACATACTGACTAAAGTCGAACGTGTAATGTACGTCGTCTGTCGAAAATACATCTCCCGCAGCCTGGTCTTGTTGTGCCCGGTTAACAAACATTGCTGTTGACCTTTCCACGCATTCTACGTATAGTTCCCTTTCTTTCCTGGCTTGGAGTACATGATTGTGGTACTTCTGTGTTGCAAGTATTTTGTCATTTTCGCTCATGGCAAGCTTGATATCCTGCTTACAGTCCTCGCATACTTTGCACACATCTTCCTTTGGAGAGGCTATTTTTATATGTGGCAAACAATTTTTCCATATGTCTTTAAATGTTGTTAAACCAACATACCTCTTTTCAGCTTCCATACAACGTTTTACATACTCACTGTGTATGGACTGCTTTGTGTCCGAGGATGGTAAGTAAATTGGGGCCTCGTCCTCTCGCCCTCTTGGTGCCGCAGGCTGAGGGAGTCCCTCTTCGTTTGCGTAGCTCAGTATATATTGCACTGCGTCCTTAATTACTTCAGGAGGAAATGCGTTGGGGGCACGTCTACCGCTGTGGCCGTGAACACGAGGCTGAGCACCATGTTCTTCCATGTGATGTTTAATGTTTCTCAGTTGTCTGTCTTTAATATCAAACACCACTAGAAATGTTTCATGGCACACTGTTACACCCTCAAACACATATTCATATCGTGAACGTTTACGATTTCCCTTACATCTAGCATCAGAGATTATCCTCTTTAGAGTGCCCATAATTAGCATTTCCTTTTCACTTTTTGTCATTTCCCTTACATTAAGAATGTTCGATTCAATCTGGGAAAAAGTAAAGTTACTGAAGCAGTTTTTTGTACATTTGCATCCACTGTCATAAATGGTTTTCACATTGTTAATATCACACTGTGGATCTTCACTATTTACATTAGTGTCTTCATTAACTTGATTTTCTGATTCATTACCGTATTCCTCTGCAAGGGGGGTAGCAGTGTAATATCTTTGAAGACGGGATTCAATGCTAACATCTTGCACCTCATCAATATCAGTATCAGTATCATAAGTTGCTGCAGAACGGCCAATGTTAGTTTGGTCTGTCAATCCAAAGCATGACAGAAGATCATTTAGCTCCTGTGCAAATGAAAAATAAAACATTTCGTAATTGAGGCATGCCATTGAAATATATTTAATGAAAAAATACTAAACAGGAAAGAAAAAAATAAGTTGGAAAAAAAAAGTTGACAAGATGAGGTTTCGAACTCGAAAATTTCGTCTTTGTAGTCAAACACGCTAACCACTCGACCACTGCGACGATAAGTATTTGATCGATGAAAAATTAGGTTGATTTAATTTTTCGAAATCCGTACCATCCAAGGTCGTTGCAACATATATAAACGGGATGATTTTTTTTATTGAATATTTGCTAAAGCATCTAATTGGCAACATATTCATGTTTGCTTCCGCATTGCTTTCAATCTAAATATGTTCCTATGCATAGAATCTTCGTAATACAGCAGATCTATGCATGTGCATTTGCAAACAAAAATCAGTATTCATATCTGCCTTGTAGAGATGTGTTTAACACTTATCTTATATTCCAGAATGACATAAGTTAATGAGCAATCTAACAACATTATTTATACAATCTAAGCATTTTGACCGGTCCTGACCTTCGACTTTGCTTGAATATTGTATGATTATAGACGTAGATCTCTTGATATTTTGAAAAGTTATGTGGGAAAATCAATTTGAAAATACTTTCTCTGTCATCATTACAAATAATTCTACAAAATATTACCTCGAACGTATCCATTTCTTGAAAGTTTCTTCTGTTTACAAATTGTCATGTGAAAATACGGGCGCCGCCATTTTGTTACGTCATTTCTAACATTTGACGTCATATTACTCGGAACAATTAATTTAACGATAACGGCTGTTTATGCTTGACGCGGCTCAGTCATAGAATCGTCTATATAGAGTAAATGGGTGCTGGCTTTATTTTCGGGTCAGCACCCATTTACTATATATAGAATTGTCTATATACAGTTAATGGGTGCTGGATTTATTTTTGGGTCCTGGACTGTCTATAGATGTTTTCTTGACAGAATGATTATCATCATTGTTGACCGAATGCCTATGGATCTGACCAGTCATAGAACGCAGCCATTCGTCAAATTCAAAGCTGAGCTCAAAAACTCTGTTTAAAAAATATGACCTGTGCATCAGTTAATCGGAAGAGCGGACATAGAGGTCCAGTTTTTTGTTTTGTTTTGTTTTTTTGTGTGTGTGGCGGGGGGGGCGGGTTTAAGTTGGAGAAGGGGAATAGTATGGATTGTTGCACACTGCACATCGTCTTACCGTCACAAACCTAAATATAAAGTTTGAAAGCCAATACCTATCATCTCATCGACATATACATATATGCCAAGTATAAAGTCCATATCCTGAATGGTTATTAAGTTATACTCTGAACACACAGACAGACAGATAGACGCATGCGCCATAACGTAACACGTCCGGATTTTCCATACGGGCGTATAAAAGTTATTAACATTGGCATACGAGTCCTATGTATGGGTCTTTATCACCTGACACGCTAAAGAATCTTGTATCATAGCTCGGTGTTTTTTCTTAACAAATTTGGTGCAGGTAATTCGTATACTCTGAGTACAGGGTGTGGTAACTAAAAGTGTGCAGGTATTTAATACCCGCACGCTAGTTACCGCACTGTTAGATAGGAAAGTATGCCAGCGTGTCTGGAACAGTAGACAGCAGAGTGTACTTTATTGATTTTCTGCTCTAGCATTGGTTTATTTTACCTGGGCTTTACACATTTGTAAAGCAAGGATTTTAAGTACTCACTGAACTGCTGTATATATGGCAATGTGGACCGCCTACAACTACCATATATGGATGGCTATGATACAAAACACAAAGAACATTAAAACTCTCGGGTAAACGATTTAAACTCGGGGGCTACGCCCCCTCGTACAAATCGTTTACCCTCGAGTTTCAATGCTCTTTCTATTACAAAGAATTTTCTAGAATCGGAGCCTCGAAGATGCACTATCCTCCTAAGTCTTCCGGGGGCGAAAATAAATGAATCTAAGTTCTACAAACATCAGTCAATCGCATGTTTCTACAGGTTAATGCAATTGACATGTATCAATATTTTAGAAAATCAAAATCAGAAAAAAGAAATAAAGAAAAGCAAAGTTTAAAAGATTTTAAACCAAAGAATAAACTATTAAAGCACGTCGTTAAATGAATAACATAACGTAAGTAACAAAAGGTGAATAAAGTACGGATGGAAAAATACACCATGCTTTACAAAGACAAGACTTTCAACAAAATGTACATATTAATAAACCTGACATGGAACACTAAAATTAGGTAAACATAAAGTAAAATGAAACAGATCAAAACATTTACCAGGGTTCATTTGAAAAGGTTGCATTGTAATCTATGTCGAAAGCATAACATGCTAACAATACAAATAAGAGATACGTGAACGAAATGTCGGTTAAAAGATATATCAACAGAAAATTTGTCAAGTTATCAAACAAAAAAAAGTTCTCACAACTTCCTAGTTCGACGTAGTAAATGCATGAATGATTCTAAATATCGCATGTGCATTACTTCATCTGCTGAATGAGCATATTGGTTCAATTGATTTCAAAATTGCTTCGTTGCATTTTATTACAATTTAGCAATTCAGAAAATAAATTAATGAAAAATATTTGATACAAAATCATAAAATGAACGCAGCAGAGTTTCACCACAACAATGTTTTTGTTGGATTTAACGGCGTACCGACACATGATAGGTCATATGGCGACTTTCCAGCTTTAATGGTGGAGGAAGACCCCAGGTGCCCGTCCGTGCAATATTTCATCACGAGCGGGCACCTGGGTAGAACCACCGACCTTCCGTAAGCCAGCTGGATGGCTTCCTCACATTAAGAATTAAACGCCCCGAGTGAGGCTCGAACCCACATCGATGAGGGGCAAGTGATTTGAAGTCAGCGACCTTAACCACTCGGACACGCTTCATGAAAAACCGATGACCTGTGTTTAGAACTACCGTTTTTAAAAATTTGTTATCAAAACTGAACGACTTGTCGACTTATGACTCACAATAACTAACTTAAGTGTCTGAAATGACCTCTTTGATATATTTTATAGCGTCATGTAATGTGATTACAGCTGCTCTGAAAGTGTCTAAACACCAATGCTAAAAATCGGTAGTTTATACTAGAAAAAAAAGACTGTACGCGAGAAACCATTTCCTCACAACAGAAATCACATCTTTACTTACTATTTATATGCAGACGCATTAGTGTAAACTGATTCTACACACAAAATGAAAATAAGACACAAAAATATATAAATTATAAAAATTAACAAAGGGTTTGATCAGTTAAAAGAATATCAAAAATATATCTAATGTTACGACGTAAAAATGCTGCCGAGTGCTTATGAATATTAAAATATACAATAAATGTTCACATGCAAAAAGTACCGTTAAATACCCGTTATTATTTTTGGATGTAAAACTGTGACTATTATACTAGTAATATCAAAGGTATATATAACGTGAAAATTATAAACAACAAAAAATGAACAGTTACTAGCAGATCTTGTTTCCATGGTGTCAGAAAGAGTATAGGAAAACGGCTCTATGATAGGGCACATAACTACTTTTGTTAAGGTGGTTCCAAAATAGATAACAATACCTATGTGATGGATGGATCCGGCAATCGGAGAAAAAAATTTTTTTCAAGCACAGCAAAGATGAAACTGATCAAATCTTGATCTTTTGTGAAAATTGAAGTAAATAGTTTGCAATCATACTCATATTTAGGCAGGTTGAGGAAACAGAAACGACACTTAGCTTTCCCTCAGTTAGGTATAAACAATGGAATAAAATACCCGAGTGGATTAAAATACATGTGGGCCAACAACATCAAAACAAAATAAACATATAATGAAAAATAAGAAATAATAATGGCACTTGTTTTAATGGAAATCTCTTACATTTTCTCAGTGTGTAGCAAGCAGTATTTTCGTTAAGCATAAGTGAAAAGCTAACTGAGCAATTACAGATATTTTGTTCTTTTTTTTGTTAGTTATAGCATCAAACCTATATTATTTAAGTCATATTGCGACTTTTCCAGCATTTGATAATTGAGGAAGTCCCTAAGTGCCCGCCCGGGCATTATTTCGCATACGAGCGGGAACCCAAGCAGAGCTACCGATATGGATGGCGTCTTCACATGCTTACACCCTAGGTGAGACTTCGAACCTACATCAATGATATGCTAATGGTACGAAGTCTGTGATTTTAAGCACTCGGACGAGGAGACCTAAAGAAATTTATGACTTTGTAAGTACCTAAAAACTCGTATACGCTCTTCCGTGTATACATATTCTTAAACCCAGTCTTTCTATTTAAACATTCTCAATAAAATGGCAAAATCTAAAAATCGACGTAAAAGTGTATTAGACGTACCCTTAAACAATAAACTTACACGAAACTATGAAACAAATATTCTCAACAACTCTAAAAAAATAGGTCTCGTGGTACTGCAAATATTTGATTCTTCCGACTTGTTTTAAGTACATGTACTTTGACTTATTATATGCATATATAGGGTTTCCAATGCCTATTGTGACACAAAATACGAATTCGTGTTGCCTCTTCAACATACAAGTATATTCTTTAAATCTATAGGCATTGTTTTCAATTCCTCTAAACTACACGTAAAATAAACCCTAAAAAACATAAATAACACAACTTTAAACAAGAATTTTGCATGAAATATGAGTTTATATTACTACTACCATGAACCCCTTCCTCATGTGGCACATATATCAACTGGTCACTCAAAACAAATGTGTCAAGTCAAAATGGAGCATATATCAATTGGTCATTCAAAACAATGTCATGTCAAAAAGGCCATCTTTCAAACAATAGCATTTTGGTGGAAACGGGGTCGAAAGTGTATAAATGTCATTATTATCCTAATACAATCTGAGATTCATATCCAATATCTTGACCCCGAATTAATCCAAACAAATTAGAACACATATTTGGAAATTGTCTGTTTGCATTTCCACTACCGTCCATGAACAGGCTCAATCAAACCGAGCCTGCAACATTTTCGTTTTTGTTGTGTTGAGCGACCTGTGGAGATTCCACATTTTCTATTTTATACATACATATTATATCCGAGGACGAAAAGAATAATATATTCAACCATTTTCTTTTCAAAGTCAAAAGATATCAACAAGAGTAATGCTGCATACGCCTGAATTTTTTTATCAAAGCCAATATATAACCATGAGCTGACGAACCAGTTAAACACATAACTGGGAATAAAGTAAAGCGACGTGGGTTGTTTCATTCTGCACATCGTCTCATTACCACTCGCTTATGTTCGAAGTTTCACGCGAATATGGTGAATTCTTGCGAAGAAATGCTCCGGACACAAAATATCAGATTTGACCTTGGAGCTCAATTTGTGACTTTAACCTTTGACCTACTGACGCGATTTGACATTTGACTTCTATCTGAGACCTTAATTTTACCAAACCGGTTTCTGCGCTGTGAACACTATATCACAGCCTGTTACCTCTATGAAAATTTCAAAATCAACACCTTGACTGGTTTCAAGCTATGCTCAAATCACATGATACGTCCCATTTCTCCAAAATGAGCGTATAAAATAACTTTATATTGCTGAGAATAGATTATTCATTTTGATGAAAGCTAAAAACATTAAAATGTTTATATATGAACAAAAGCAAACAGAATAGTGAATAACTGTCAATCAAATTAAACTTCCTGCATGCTCTATCATAGTTTAATGAATTGATTATCGTCATTGCTTTTCTGTAAAACAAAACATGGTACATGAAAGACAATTAATTATTTATTTCCGAACTTTAACATACTAAATATTAATTTTCCTGTAATTTATGAAACTGTGAAACTGTGATTTATAACCCTGTACAAGTAGAGAAAATCTACGTGTACCGACGCCACGAAATCTAAATTATTTCTCTAACATCAAAGAACATCTTACAGCAATAAAAGAACATTTAATGATCGACCTAAACGGTTAAAGTTAGACAAGGAGGCCCTGGTTTGGTTTTGAAACAAAAATGCTTTCTAACAGCATCTAATCTAACTAATCTGAATATTTTTGACAATATCTTTCATAATACTAAAGTCTCTCGGACATTTAGACAAATATGTTGGTAATATCATTTCAACAAGAGCTATCACTAACGGCGACAAATGCCCCCGTAGCGCCTTGACCTTTGACCTGGTGACCTTGACCTTTGACCTGTGACCCCAAAGTCAGTAGGGGTCGTGTACTCAATAAGTACTATCAGCATGTGAAGTCTGACGGTCCTGGGCGCAGTGGTTCGCGAGTAAAGTGCCTTCATGCAAAAAGTTAACGTTGTGACGAACGAACGGACGGACAGTTGAAAACTAATATGCCTCCCTTCGTGTGCACACAAATTCAATCAATATCGAGTAGAACAAAGATACATTTCACCTCTATACATGTTTCAATAGACACAAATGTACAGATAAATGTTCTATTTCTATCAAGGAGAAAATATCAGTTACAAGAATATTGAATTTTCACTGATAAAGGTCAAATATCAGTGCGAATTTAAATGTAAATCGCCAAATGGCCTATTATTGTGTCAATGTTTCCTTAAATCAAACAAAAGTTAATTTGCTTAAAAAATTTGACAAGGTAAACTATTTTGTTTTGTCAAGATTTCCATGCCTTATAACGAAATTCGCTTGTTTGTAAATTCTACTCATTAATGTGTAACTTGTGACTTTGTTAAACTGGGTTGCGGCCGTAAAATAGAAAATAAATCATAGCATTACTTAATTTTGATGATTTTTTTTTTATTTAATGACTACATATCTTTCTAAATATGTGCAAAATTTCATAAACGTACTCTTTGTACTATGAAAGAAATTGCCAAAAAATTTCAAGTTCCAATTACTAATAAAATATTTCAAATACATGGTCTTAGTTACACAAAAATCTTAATACTTTATTTTTCTGATATATCACAGCAACTCTAAAAAGCAACAAAAAACTTTTAACTATCACTAAACTGTTCAAAATATATATACAATATTTTTACTACATAACCGCACAGAAATAAGTACATGTTTTATCGTTACTATTGCATAAAATTAGTGAATGACGATTCTATTGAGAATCCTAATAACTCTATACTAACGAGACCTAATTACTGGTTCTTATCACATTCTATACATTTAACATTGCAAAGCAGCAGTATGCTTTTATTAGAAGTAAACCTAATGAAAGATGAAATAAGAAAAACTACACTGGACTAAATAATTATGTCTCTAAAATATAATGAATCATGTTCAAAATCAAGTACATGTCAAATTACACATCTTAAAAATAAAAATCAAAATTTAAAAAATCTCTAAAATGCTACGACTTTAAGACAAAAATTCATTTATCGCATATCAGATAACTGAAAAAAAAACTTATTTCTACTGTAACTGTTTTACTGCTGTGTCCGCTGGACAATGCTTTGTTGAGTTTTGAGCGACACTAACATTCCAGGTCAGCAACTTTCCAGCTTTATATGATGTAAAAATAACCCAACTGCCTCAACGAGAATTATTTCAGGCACGGGCAGATACCTGGTTAGAGCCAACTACCTTCTAAAAGCCATTTTGGGGGCTTTATACCTAGCAAGGCGCGAATGGTTAAGTGATTTGAAGGCAGTCACCGTAACATGGCCGCAGGTGCCTCTCAACATCAATAATGAATATGATCATCATACGATGATTGCATAAGAGTGTATGATACTGAGTCCTACGCAAGCTTTGTCTCATTTTCACATTCAGAGTAATAATGTTATGGCACATGTTTTGAAAGTTCACAGATACTGACCATTACACATTGACCCTTCAACATTCAACTCCTTAGTCAAAATAGAAAATCTCCATAAGACCTGGCGGCTATACCCTATCTTCAGTAATATCAAATCAAATATTTAATCTCGGGGGTTAAAAAGGTAATCCTCTTTCTCATTTGAACTTCTATGTGATCTATTAATTGTTAGTTTTCTTTCTTAAGGTTAGGATGGTCGTGCTCTGCAAGCTGCCTCAGTGCATACAATAGCGTGTCTGGGAAGTGATGGGCAATCATACGCTTACTCAGTACTATCTCGCGAAAAGTCTGACAGTCAGTCCACTCCGCGTAATACTCTGGCATTACATTCCACGCCCTGTAACAAGTTAAATACATTTTATTCTTTCCATAGAACATAATTATGCTATTATGACAAACTAAGGCTATAATGAATAAATTGAATATCTGATTCACAGTGGTCCATTTTAAACTTTTTGGGATACATGCGACACAACCTATCAAGGGCCATACCTCTGGTCTGACTTACTGGAATACTGAACAAAACCCCAGGTGCACAACTTCGCATGACCCTGGTTCAAGTACGTTTTCAGATACACGCAACACAAACTTTTATGCCCTTTTATGCATATTTTTGACTAAGTTAAAGGCCATAACTCTAGTGTTACTGAATGAAGTCTCTAACAAAACCCAAGGTGCACAACTTCACATGTGTAATATTTCATACTACGGTCAAATATTTTTGAGATACATGCGATACAAACTTTTAGGCCCATTTTATGTTCATTTTTTACTCTGTCAAGGGCCATAACTTTGACATGGCTGTATACAATCCAAATTAAAACATCAGGTGCACAACTTCTCATGGTCAATAACAATCCTGGAGGTCCTATGACACAATGTGCAATACTTTTGTAGATATGAAAGGCACAAATTCAAACAGACGAACAGACAGATGGGAAAGGGCAACTCTAAGTGCCCCAACTCTAAAATAAAATTTGGTGGGACACAACAAACAAGAGGGCCATAATGGCCCTATATCGCTCACCTGTCATCATTGCACTTAAGGACAAGAAGGTCAAAAAATCATAATCAAGATCAATTAAAAGAATCATGAGAAAATACAGTTGAAATTTTCTTTAAGGTACAGATATGTCAAAAAACACCTATAAATTGGAGGTACCATCCATGTTGTACCACAGGAAAGTGGTCTCGGTTTTTCCCTACGGCCAATAATAAAAAAAGTTACTAAATAAGCTATTTATAGTAACATAAAAGGGAAGTAATTAAAAAAAAATAAAGGGAAGTAATTAAAAAAAAATATTGTAAGTGAACAAAAGAAGGATCTGCCAAATAAAAACAGGAGCACTTCAATGCAACGCAAATGCAGAGCAATATACATACAAAACAAAGTCATATGACCTTTGACCCCTAAGTGTGACCTTATACAAGTTGTGTGCAAGTTTGGTTAAAATCAAATCATAAATAAAGCTGCTATTGTGCAGACATGGTCAAAATAGCTAATTTTGGCCCTTTCAGGGGCCATAACTCTGGGACCCATAATAGAATCTGGCCGGTTCAAAAAAGGAATCTAGATCATGTGGTGATACAAGTTGTGTGCAAGTTTGGTTAAAATCAAATCATAAATGAAGCTGCTATTGCGCAGACAAGGTCAAAATAGCTAATTTTGGCCCTTTCAGGGGCCATAACTTTGAAACCCATTATGGGATCTGGCCAGTTCAAGAAAGGAACCAAGATCTTATGGTGACACAAGTTTTTTTGCAAGTCTGATTAAATTCAAATCATAAATGAAGCTGCTACTGTGCAGACAAGGTCAAAATAGCTAATTCTTGTCCTATCAGGGGCCATAACTCTGGCACCCATAACAGAATCTGGCCAGTTCAAGAAAGGAATCAAGATCTTGTGGTGATACAAGTTGTGTGCAAGTTTGATTAAAAACAAATCATAAATGAAGCTACTATTGCACAGACAAGGTCAAAATAGCTAATTTTGGCCCTTTCAGGAGCCATAACTCAGAAACCCATTGTGGGATCTGGCCGGTTCGAGAAAGGAATCAAGATCTTAAGGTGACACAAGTTTTGTGCAAGTTTGATTAAATTCAAATCATAAATGAAGCTGCTATTGTGCAGACAAGGTCAAAATAGCTTATTTTGGCCCTTTCAGGGACCATAACTCTGGAACCCATAATGAGATCTGGCCAGTTCAAAAAAGGTATCAAGATCTTGTGGTGATACAATTTGTGTGCAAGTGTGGTAAAAATCAAATCAAACATAAAGCTGCTATTGTGCAGACAAGGTCAAAATAGCTAATTTTGGCTCTTTCAGGGGCCATAACTCTGGAACCCATGATTGGATCTGGCCAGTTCAAGAAAAGAACCAAGATCTTATGGTGATACAAGTTGTGTGCAAGTTTGGTTAAAATAAAATCATAAATGAAACCACTATCGTGCAGACAAGAAATTGTGGACAGACGAAGGATGAAGGGCGATCACAAAAGCTAAAAATAAGTACTTTACCTGAAAATTGTGATTTAGTGTAAAGAACACTGAATAGCCAGTCACAAATTACTTAATATAATGTTTAAAAGATAACTGAATATCTATGTTTCCATCAATTAATACATTAAAATCAGGCATTTGTTTATATTGTACATTTTTATAATATAAACCACTTGATATATGTTTGTTTGTTTGTTTTGGGTTTAACACCGTTTTTCAACAGTATTTCTGTTATGTAATGGCGGGCAGTTAACCTAACCAGTGTTCCTGGATTATGTACCAGTACAAACCTGTTCTCCGCAAGTAACTGCCAACTTCCCCACATGAATCAGAGTTGGAGGACGAATGATTTCAGACACAATGTCTTTCATCAAATCATCACAGAAAACATACGACCCGCCTGAGGATCAAACTCACGACCGCGCTATCTGTAGATCGGCGCTCTACCTATTGAGCTAGGCGGGCTGTAATATGAAATATAACTGTAAAATGACTCTATCAAAATATCATAATAGCAAAAACTTCTGCAATAACTACATTGAAACAAAACAATTAAATTTGACATAATTCTAACTATTAACAATTCTATAATATTAAAAAGTAATATATTAATCAGTACAACTAAAAGATATTAACTTAACAAACCTTTTATGATCCTTTTTTTCTAAAACATGCAAAATCTGTCCAGGAGGGTAAAGTGGCTCAAAATCTGTAATGACCTTCTCCTTTTCCATGGTTTCCTCTTGTATATATGCCTAAAATGAAAACAATCAACATTTTTGATAAAGATGACACAAGCCCTCATGATAGCTTGAGATAAACAAGTTGTTGTTTACTTATCTGCTTGTTCGCTAGGTAAAACATCTTATTTCAACAATATGTCAATTACACACACAACTTCTCTTTAACAGTGTTTCTGCTTTCCTAACTAGTATGAAAATGCCTTCTGCCATGTAACTGCATATATCCCACAAAGAATCAACAGTAGAAAAGACTGATCTTAGACCAGTCGTCGTTCTTCAAGAATAACTAAAACATTAACCTTGCAAAGATTCCAACATCAAGATTGGAAGTATTTTGCTATATCTCTTCAACAAACTGAACAGACCCAAATAACTGAAGGAAGCCGGAACAAGTATGAGAAAAGTGGGCAAAATTGTTTTCTTGCCAAATGACCTATAGCTTACAAGTCTTTAGGAACTGAAAATGACATCAAGAAGCAAATGTATTAAGCTAAATATCTCTCTTGGTGTCACTGTAACATCCTGATTGAACTAATTCCCAAATATCTACAGAGGTAATCTAGTCATAAGGAGTTTATTTCTGGCATTTCAATGCTGAATTAAATTTACTGGCTTAATCTATTTTTAGTCTTATTTATGCAATCAATTAACTCTGTCAATACTCACTGACCTCAAAATTTGTAGTGGCCATCTAACAACAACAAACAGTTTGGTAAAAAGCGTTATTAAATTGCTGACCAGAAACCATATCAAAAACCATACAAGATTTTTCAGGGCTATGTAAGTGTGTTGTAAAACTGCACCATCTTCTCAGGCACAGACCTAACAAAAGATCTATCACATATACATGTAGTAGCGTTACTTACATCAAACCATTGAGCATTTTGTAAGTTGGTATATACACTTGGTAGATGCTCCAAGTCAGCTTTTCCAAATAATTTTGTCCACCATCTTCCAGCTATCACTTGGTGCTAATTAAAAAATAAAGAAAACATGTGAACAAAGTACAAACATGTGAACTGGCAGGAGACTAATTACCCAAGTGCCACATAATCTAATGATTTGATATAACCCCAAATGGGGCAATAATTTTTGCAAAAAGCAAGATGGAGTTATGTTTCTTGCTGTACAGAGTCAGCTATTGATTGTGAACAAGTGTTGCAAGTTTTAAAGCAATAGCTTTGATAGTTTAGGAGAAAAGCTGACCTTAACATAAAACTTAACCAGGCAATGCCAACGCAAACGCCGATCATGTAATGACAATAACTCATCATTTTTTTCAAACAAAACCTATCCGTAAGACAGCCAAGCTTGACTATTCGAAATATTGTCCCAGAAGCAGGAAAATATTACCCAAAAAGATTAAATATCAAAAGAGTTTTAAGTTCAAAAGGGGACATAATTTGACCAAAATGCATATCAGAGTTATGGGACTTGCTGCTATCAACTAGTTTTATAACCCCGAAAGCATATGAAGTTTCAATTCAATATATGCATTAGTTTTGGAGATAGTAACTTGCATGTAAAACTTTGCCTTTTAGTTATAGCTGTATGTACTTGCATGCAAAACTTTAACCAGGATTTTCTAAGTCCTAAAGGGGGCATAATTTGCCCAAAATATGTCAGAGTTAAGGGACTTGACCCAGTGAGGTTGATAATTGTTCTAGAAAAAGAAAAAATAAGTTTCAAATCTATATGCCCTTTAGTAATAGCTGTATGTACTTGCACCCAAAACTTTAACAAAGATTTTCTAAGTCCAAAAGGGGGCATAATTTGGCCAAAATGAAGGTCAGAGTTATGGGACTTGCTGCTATCAACTAGTTTTATTACCCGAAGACAAATGTGAAGTTTCAATTCAATATCTGCATTAGTTTTGGAAACTTTAACCTGAATTTTCTAAGTCCAAAAGGGGGCATAATTTGCTCAAAATACATGTCGTTGACACCGACGCCAGGATGAGTAGAATAGCTAGACTATTCTTTGAATAGTCAAGCTAAAAATCAGATGAGCTAAAAATTGTACAATATCATCTTCCAAATAAGGTAGGGGTTTTCTTATATGAGTAAACATATACATAGAATATCTTCCGCTGGTTGTAAGTGCAGATGGAAATAACTGCTTGAGGGTAACTGTATACAGGTTAACAAAGGTAGAGCTGTCCAATGACAATGTCTTCCACTATCTAAAGCTCTTTCCCCTTATACTAGCTTTAGCAAAACTCTCTATGTCGAAAAAGGAACTGTATGCCAGAGATATGGTTCCTGGTTAAATATGGTCATTTCATGATGCCATGAGTTTGAAAGCAACTGATAACACCAAAGACATGGGTAGAATTTGAAAATATTTGGTCATGTAATTTATCAGAAACAAACTTATACAAAATCTATGTTAAAATGGGACATATTTCTAACAAAATAAAAGTTAGAGTTATTATGTACCTTGCCTGTGACGTCATCTCAAGATGTCAAGACTTGTGTGGAGTTTGAAAGCATTTCAACCAGTTAGGTTTTGAGAAACCTGCTTTCTTGCAGAACTTTAACTAACCTTTCTAACTAGAAAAGGGGACATACTGACAAAATAAAAGCTAGAGTTATATAAATTATCTTATCTGATCGTCTCATGATGCTGAAAACAAAAGTTTAAGAAAAGCCTACTTTGTACTTACATGCAAAATTTCTGCGATGTGGATGCTGATGAAAGGGCGACAACAAAAGCTCTCATATGAACATGAATATTTGATAAAATGTAATCTTTCAAATTTGCAAATTTTCAAGAAAGCATTTTTCAGTAGTTTATAACTTTAATGCGGATGTTGTTTAGTCCCTCCATTGTATAAATTATAAATACAAAAGATGTAAATTTTTGAAACTGAAAACTGGCTAAAATGACTGATTTTAGACCATCCATCAAAAAATGTGTTTTTGAGGGTGAGGGGCAGTACACTTTGGTTGTACCACATGTTAATCTGATCTTGATATTGACAGCAAAATAACTTGAATCTTAATAAGGCTATGTGTAATATCTTGAGAAAACAATAATTTTGATAAATAGATTGAAACATTGAAAACTAACCTTCGGTATTGTGCAGTTCTTAATTGCATCTAAAATATCAATTCTAAGTTGTGCCGCTTCTACAAGACCAAGCCTGGGTACAACATCATAACCAAGGGCAACAGTACAAACAAATTCTTCAGTATATGGTAATAAACTATCACTGCAAAGTAAAAAGTTGATAGATTTATTAAGCTTTATAATGTCTACAGATTCATGTGTGAAATTAGCTCTTTGTTCATAACTGATATCATTACTGTCAAATATATACAAAGTAATTTAAATGACAATACATGATACAAATGCGTATCTTTCACAGTAATTTGATCAATTTAAGGTCTGATTTTATTCAATGATGCTGTGTTGTTCCCCTAAGCTTAGACTCTGAATTCGTTTGTTTAACGTTCAATATTTTATGTAAACAAGAGCTGTCACTAATGGTGATGAATGCCCCCCGCAGTGCCTTGACCTTTGACCTGGTCACCTTGACCTTTGACCTGGTGACCCTAGTCAATAGGGGTCATGTACTCAATAAGTACTATCAGCATGTAAAGTTTGAAGGTCCTGGGTGCAGTGGTTCGCGAGTAAAGTGCCTTCATGCAAAAAGTTAACATTGGCCCCTGTGAAACTGACCTTTGACATTGTGCCCCAAAGTCAGTAGGGGTCGTCTACTCAATAAGTACTATCAGCATGTGAAGTTTGAAGGTCCTGGGTGCAGTGGTTCGCGAGTAAAGTGCCTTCATGCAAAAAGTTAACATTGGCCCCTGTGACCTTGACCTTTGACCTGGTGGCCCCAAAGTCAGTAGGGGTCGCGTACTCAGTAAGTACTATCAGCATGTGAAGTTTGAAGGTCCCTGGTGCAGTGGTTCGCGAGTCTAAGTGCCTTCATGCAAAAAGTTAACGTTGTGACGAACGAACTAATGAATGGATGGACAGCCCCTGTGACCTTGACCTTTGACCTGGTAACCCCAAAGTCAGTAGGCCTCGTGTACTCAATAAGTACTATCAGCATGTGAAGTTTGAAAGTCCTAGGTGCAGTGGTTCGCGAGTAAAGTGCCTTCATGCAAAAAGTTAACGTTGTGACAAACGAACTAACAAACGGATGGACAGTTAAAAACTAATATGCCTCCCTTCGGGGGCATAAAAAATCTGTTTTATACACTCTATTGCCTGTCTTTCCTTCTTCTATTATCTCACAATGGTGGAAAGTAGTAGCTGATTAATTAAGGCAGAGGGTCTGTAATGGCGATTATGTATTCTTGCATGGTGTTTCTGCATTCTTCAAACGTTGCAAGGTTCATACCAACACCAGACTCTCTGTTCATACCGGAGAATGCCGAAATCACACACCGAGATTCAGAATACAGAATCAAACAGAAATTTTAGAATATCAGTATTGGTCTACCATCTTAAAAGCTGAAAGTTTCAAAAGTATTAATTAATCAATATCTAATGTGTACATTGCAGCAAAGTTTTAACTGTGCAAACAAATTTTATAGACACGTACTGGTTTACTTATAACCTACCTGACTAGTTCACCTGGTGTAGCAAAAGCAAAACAGATCAGATCTGGAAAACTGGGGCGTAACTCCAGAGCAAGTAATGCAGCCACACCTGCTCCGAGACTGTGACCTGTTATTACCAGCCTATATCCCTGAAAATGGGTAGCGGGAGGTAAAAATTAGGACCATCCTGTTAGTCAGAAAAATATGCCATACAACTCTTGAAAACAAAGGCATTTTAAAATACGGAATGCAGTAAAATATTTATCTTAAAATTTTCATTTACACATTTTGTAGAAAACTACAGCATGGAACATGTTAAATGTTGTTTTTAACAAAGTGTAAAAGGCGACATAATACAAGGATCTTCCAGTGTCTACCCACTACACAGCGTTGTTATATTTTCTGGTCCTTTGGAATCATGGAGTCCATTGAATGATTACAGATAAAAAGAGTTCTATTGAAGCTGGTGCTAGTGGGTGTGAGATGTGTTGCACATTCCAATACCTCTCAAGAACAACTCAAACCGAATCTGCTATCATTTTTGGTTGGTTGCATTCTATGCTTCCAAAAGATCTTCTTACAGATCTTATTGGTATGATAATTCAAATATTTTTATCACAACAGCAGTCTTTCAGTGCTGTGTGGCTGTAAAGTCTCCTTGTACTTTGTTATATTTTCTTGTCCTTTGGGATCATTGAGTCCATACAATGTTTAAGAATAATAGATGGTGCCAGGGGGCATGAGAGGTGTTGCACTTTCCATTACCTCTCATGAACAGACTCACTCAAACTGACTTAGACTGCTATTATTTTTGCCAGGTTGCATTCTATGCTTCTAAAGGATCTTCTTACAAATTTTTTTGGTATGATAATTCTGTATTTCTTTATTCTTACAGCAATAAGCAAGTTATACACTTTCACTTTTAAAATAAGTAAAAACTCAAACTGTTGTCAAAATAATGCAATAGCATACTAATGAAACTTTTCCTGTGTCATACACACAATAGAAATTATCTTCCCTTACTGATACTACCGATAAGAAAACAATTTTCGCATGTGAGTAAAATTTCCTTCCTTGTGTGTCAGTAAATTATGTTATCATTACATGTTCAGGAAAGTATGACAGTTGTTTTAAACATTCTGCCCAATTACTAAGATATCTCTCACATGATAATGGTACTTGAACCCCAAAATCTGCAGTCATCACTATAAAAAGGTTATAACTATTACATTAACCAATAATCATATTTCTCAACTTGCAAAACAAACTTACTTACCTCAGCCCTCCAGAAATCCTTTTCTGGAATACACTCAGTTATCAGATAGGTACTTATATATTTAGCAGACTGGAATAAAACTTAACTAAGCCCCCTGGAAAGCCTTCTCTAGCATACACTCATTTATTAGCCAATTACTTATATATTTAGTAGAATGGAATAAAAGTTACCTCAGTCCTTTGAAAAGCCTTCTCTAGAATACACTCACTAAAGTTACTTACATATTTAGCAGACTAGATCGAAACTTACCTCAGCCCTCTGAAAGCCTTATCTGGAATACAATCAGTTAGCAGACTGGAATAAAACTTACCTCAGCCCTCTGGAAAGCCTTCTCTAAAATACACTCACTAATCAGCTTGTTACGTATATATTTAGCAGACTGGAACATCCCTGTATGAACGAAACCTTCCACCCCGCCAAAACACACTGGAGCCCTTTCAACAACTAGGTCTGTCAGTATATCCTATTATAAAAAACAAGAGGGTCTTGATAGCCCTAGATCGCTCAATTGTATTTCACAGATTGCTTGAACAATTTCAATAGATGGTCATGCATGGAAAATATCTGTCTAATTATTTTGAAACTGGGCATGCAGTTTCTGGCAAGAAGAGTTTTTTTTAAATTTCCACTCTATGCTTATAGGAGATACTATATACATATATAAACAAGAAGACCAAATGGTCCTAGGTCACTCACCTGAGAACAGCTTGATCAAATTTTTAATGAATATCTTGCTTAAAATGTGACTCCTTTTGCATAGGCAAGGTATTTCTTTGATTTGACCAGGTGACCTAGTTTTTGACCCAACATGACCCATATTTGAACTAGACCTAGCTTTCATCCCAAGACAAACAATCTGATCAAATTTCATGAAGATCCACTGAAAAATGCAGCCCCTATTGTATACACAAGGTTATTCTTTGATTTGACCAGGTGACCTGTTTTTGACCCAACAAGACCCATCTTTGAACTTGACCTAACTTTCATCAAAGTAAACATTTCCATCAAAATTCATGAACATCCTGTCTAAAATGTAGCCCCTACTGCATCCAAAAAATTTTCTTTGATTTTACTGGATGACCTAGTTCTTGACCCCAGATGACCCCTATTTAAATTTGACCTAGATTTCATCAAAACAAACATTCTGATCAAATTTCATGAAGATCCAGTGAAAAATGCAGTCCCTATTGCATACACAAGGTTATTTTTCAATTTGACCACGTGAGCTAATTTTGACCCAAGATAACCCATATTTGGATTTGACCTAGATTTTATCCAGACAAACATTCTGATCAAACTTCATAAAGATCCAGTGTAAAATGCAGTCCCTATTGCATACACGAAGTTTTTCCTTGATTTGACCTAGTGTCCTAGTTTTTGACCCCAGATGACCCATATTCAAACTTGACCTAGATTCCATCAAGGCAATCATTCTGACAAAATGTCATGAAGATCAATTGAAAAATACAGTCTCTATCGCATCTGCAAGGTGTTTCTTTGATTTGACCGGGTGACCTAGTTTTAGACCCAAGATGACCCATATTCAAACGTCACCTAGATTTCATCCAGATAAACATTCTGATCAAATTTCATGAAGATCCAGTGTAAAATGCAGTCCCTATTGCATATACAAGGTTTTTCTTTGATTTGACCTAGGGACCTAGTTTTTGACCCTTGATTACCCATATTCGAACCATTCTGACTAAATTTCATGAATATCCAGTGTAAAATGCAGCCCCTATTGCGTACACAAGGTTTTTCTTTTATTTGACTGGGTGACTTAGTTTTTGACCCAAGATAACCATATTTGAACCTGACCTAGATTTCATCCACACAAATATTCTGATCAAATTTCATGAAGATCTGGTGTAAAATGCAGTCCCTATTGCATAAACAAGGTTATTCTTTGATTTGACCTAGTGACATAGTTTTTGACCAAAGATGACCCATATTCAAACTTGACTTAGATTTCATCAAAGCAATCATTCTGACAAAAATTCATGAAGATCAATTGAAAAATACAGCCTCTATAGCATACACAAGCTAAATGTTGACAGACGACAGACAGACGCCAGACATTGAGCGATCACAATAACTCACCTGATCAGGTGAGCTGAAAAGTGACTGCCTCCTCTGGCAGCCATTTTTTCAAAAACTGAATAAATAAAACAAACTTGGTAAAGGGTCACAGAAGGAACATTTTTTGTAATTTTTTTAAACTAGATTCTATTGAGACAAGCATTCTGTTTGATAGTTTTATCTAGATATGTAAATTGAGAAGACCATTAACTAAGTTTTATCTATGAAATTATTTCAAAATTGGGCCAGTGTTTTCTGACAAGAAGATTTTCATAGTTTCCATAATATCCTTATAGGAAAAACTGTACACATAATATATGAAAAAAATCTACCCATTATGGAAGCCATGTTTCCGACAAACTCCAATATTTTGAAAAAGAAATTGGAATTGGGTCATCAAAGGAACAGTTCTGTGATATCATTTAAGGTAAGTTTCACAGAGACAAACATTCTGATCATTTATTTTGGAGATATTATGCCAACAAATATTATCTGCAAGTTTGTGGAAGATCGGATGAAAACTGTTTGACTTAGAGTTGACAAGGCTAAATTCGCAGTTTTTCAAGTACTTCAAGGGCCATAATCCAAGTACCTTGGGGATTTTGGCTGGTTATTGAACTTGGCTGAGATATTATGCCCACAAACATTGTCACCAAGTTTGGTGAAGATCGGATGAAAACTGTTTAACTTAGAGGGGCGGACAAGGCTAAATTTGCAGATTTTGAGTAATTCAACGGTCATAACTCAAGAGTGCCTGAGGCAATTTTGCTGGTTATCGAACCTGGTCGAGATATTATGCCCACAAATATTGTCACCAAGTTTGGTGAAGATCGGATGAAAACTGTTCGACTTAGAGAGCAGACATGCTTTTGGACGCAACCACCCGCCGCCCGCCCGCCACAAGTGTTCACATAATATGCCCCGCTCTTCCAGAGATGGGCGTATAAAAATCCATGGTGGAAGTAAAATAAATTCATGTTATTTAACAATTCATATGTATGTTTCCTACAATTATGTATGAAAAAATCTAAAACTTCAGAAATCTGTTTTACTAGAGCTTTCAAATAAAGTACATGTAAAAATCATTAACTTAGGGTGTTATTTATGTTGGCTAGTTTACTGAAATATAACAGTAAAATGACAGCGCTTCAATTGTCTGGTCACAACTGGTTCCTAAACTTCTAACAGGTGTTACAACCTAAGGTATTATGATGGTGGTGGTCAAATGCCAATCCTGACAGACCATTACCATGACCTGATGCTGCACCAGATAAATCAATAAGGAAAGTATTCACAAGTGAATATACCTCTAGGGATAGAGTTCCTCTTACAGCTACTACCACAGATTCACTCTCATTGTCTATACACACATAAAATGGAATTGCATAGATCTGTAAAAAAAGAATATTGTTTTGTTGGGTTTAAAATCACACTGACACAAGTATAGGTCATAACACGACTTTTCGGCTTTGATGGTGGATAAAGACCCAAACTGCATGCCCCTCCATTCATAATTTCATCACAAGCAGGCACCTGGGTAGAACCACCAACCTTCCATAAGTCAGCTAATTGGCTTCCTCACATGAAGAATTCAATGCCCAAAGCAAGGCTTGAACCCACATCAGTGAGGGGCAAACGATTTGAAGTCAGCGACCTTAACCATTCCACCACAGAGGCCCCCATAAAAAAAGAATACAAACCACTCCACCACAGAGGCCCCCATAAAAAAAGAATACAAACCACTCCACCACAGAGGCCCCCATAAAAAAAGAATACAAACCACTCCACCACAGAGGCCCCTATAAAAAAGAATACAATCAACAATTCAGTAACCTGTTAATCAGTTTACAAAACACTTAATTTCTACACATTCGTATGCATGCAAATAACAACTAGCAACAAATAAACCATCAAGAAATTTAATCATTAATCGCCATAGATCGCTCAACTGAGTATCAAAGTCTGCTTGAATAGGTTTGGTAGAGTCACACAAGAAAATAATTGTGAAATTATTTTGAAATGGGGCACGTGTTTTCTGTCACAAGCTCCCATTAAATAAGTACAGGTGGGTAATGTGTGTGTAGGGAGTAGGGAGGTAATGTGAGGATGAAAACATAATACTACTAAGAAACATCATTAAGAAACACATGAAAGTCCATCTAGAGAAAAAAAGCCCCTACCCATGGCAGCCATTCTTTGTAACTAAACAGAATGATCTGAAGGAATTAAAAAGAGGTCATTTAAGGAATACTGTTGTGCAATTATTTTGAACTCGATCAAACAGTTTCAGAGGTAAAGTTTTTCAAGGTTTTCCCTACAACCATTTAGGGAAAACTGTCCCAACCCACCTGATGGCCATGTTTTAAGGAAACAGAATGATCTGAAGAAGGTTCATTTAAGCAATAATGTTGTGAAATTATTTTGTAATTTAGCAAGATTTTTAAAGTTTTCAATATATACATATAGGGGAAACTAGCCCCATTCCATGACAGCCTTAATGAAATGGAAAACAAAACTTGAAGGAATAAAGTTGACAGTCACCCAAAGAACTTTTCTTTGTGAAATTATTTAAAAATTGGGTCAGCATTTTCAGAGACTTTTTTGGTTGCCAACGACAACCAGAATTTTGCATGGATGACCTAGTTTTAAAGGAACATAAAAAGGGACCATCCAAAAAATAAAATATTCCTGAGGAGTTTGGCTGAAATTGGTTTTCTGGTTTAGAAGATGTCCTTCAAAGAAATTTTGGAAAAAGGATGAACGACTGATATCTAACAATCCTAAAAGCGCATCATTAACACTTAGTGCTCAGTCAAGCTAAAAACTATACCTCATTAAGGAAAGATGCACAGACTAAATCATTCACAGAGCATCCAGTTTGTAAATGGAAAGCCGCAGTGTTAGCTAGCAGTTTGCCATCTTTCTCAATTTGGGGTGGGTATTCTTTCATACTCCAACTGAAATACATTTATGCATTAATATGTTATTGTAAAATCATAAATATTACGAGGAATAAATTTTTCTTACTTCAGCTTTTTTAACTATTTTGCAAAAATTATCACTTGCAAAAACTCAGATTTTAAATGGGAAGTAGGAAGAACAGATTTAACCATGCTTTATTTCATAGACTGATATTACACACATTCTCTGCAAGTTATTGCCAGTTTCTCCATATGTATAAGAGATGGACGATGAAATGACTTCAGACTCTTATGTTTTCTATCAAATCGTCACAGAAACCAAACACAGAGAATACATGCCATGCTTTTTGCTTTGTTTCATGAAATATTCATGTGTTCTGCAGTGGAAATGTTCAGTACAATATCTTTTTGTTAAAGAATGAGAGTACATTTCTTGATGCATCTATTCTTATCAATATTATATATAATATATGATACAAATGTTTGGTTTAGTTGCAGTAAAAGTGAAAATATTGCCATCAATGAACTTTTTAATATAACCACACACATTAAAATTATGTCATCTGCAACATCACACACACAATATGAAATCTGAACATTAATATGGAAAATACTGATATTTTAGATCCTAACATAATAAAGATTGAAACAAGAGCTATCACAGGAGACAGTGCACTTGACTACTTCAATGCTGGATAGTTTGTTTGTTTTGTTGGATTTAACGTCGCACCGACACAGGATAGGTCATATGGCGACTTTCCAGCTTTAATGGTGGAGGAAGACCCCAGGTGCCCCTCCGTGCATTATTTCAACATGAGCGGGCACCTGGGTAGAACCACCGACCTTCCGTAAGCCAGCTGGATGGCTTCCTCACATGAAGAATTCAACGCCCCGAGTGAGGCTCGAACCCACATCGATGAGGGGCAAGTGATTTGAAGTCAGCGACCCTAACCACTCGGCCACGGAGGCCCCCTCAATGCTGGATAGTGAAACTGGGCACATCTGAGGAAGCTGGAGCTGTCACTGGAGTGTTTAATGACTCCAGTGGTAGATGAAGATACTGCACAATAGCTTGAGTCCGTGTAAAAAATATTAAGTTATAAGAGAGATAAAGATAAAGTGTATCAAAACACTAAATAAGTATAATTCTAAGTAAAAGGTGGCATAATTCATGAAAAATTGGTGCCAGAGTTATGCACCTTGTGTCATATGATGTGGGTGATAAGGTGGAACAACTATTTTAAGTTTGAATCAAATCCATTTAGAAATAACTGAGATAGAGTGATAGTGCACCAAAACTTTAACCTGAAATTCTAAGTAAAAAGGCGAGATAATTCATGAAATACTGGTGCAAGAGTTATGGCTCTTTTGTCATATGATGTGGGTGATGATGTTGAACAACTATTTTAAGTTTGAATCAAATCCATTTAGAAATAACTGAGATAGAGTGAAAGTGCATCAAAACTTTAACCTGAAATTCTAAGTAAAAGTGGGGGATAATTCATTAAATATTGGTACCAGAGTAATGGACCTAGTGTCATATGATGTGGGAGATGATGTGGAACAACTACTTTCAGTTTGAATCAAATCCATTTAGTAATAATTAAGATAGAGTGAAAGTGCATTAAAACTTTAACCTGAAATTCTAAGTAAAAAGGGGGGACAATTCATGAAATATTGGTGTGAGAGTTATGGCCCTTATGCCATATGATCTGGGTGATGATGAGGAATAATTATTTTAAGTTTGAAACAAATCCATCAAATAATTACAGAGATAAGGAGAAAAAAGAGAAAGTGTAAAAAAAACTTGAACCAAGGTGGGGAACGCGGAAGGACACTGACGCCAAGTAGAGTAGGATAGCTCTCCATATACTTTGTATAGTCAAGCTAAAAAAACATGATTTTTCAGCACATTAATAATGTTCACTTACTTGAGTTTTGGCAACAGTTTGCATGTAGCCACTACTGGGTTGTTGAGACCAATGAAATAGAACCAGCCATAGCTACCAAGTGCATACTTCATAAAATGTGCTGCCTCGCTGAATGTCATCCAAGGTTTACGAGATGTGGAAGGGGAAGGCACAGTTTTATGTGGTTTACATCTATAAATATATTTGAACTAGATGTGTGTCCATAACAAACAGGTTCCCTCTTTTGGAGGCAAAAATTCTCATGTTTATATTTCATTTTATATAATACAAGTACTTATACATTACAGTAATAGCAAACAGGCTGGTTCACAAAGATATCCATTAACAGTAAACTATCCTCCCTGAGTGAACAGTAAGTTATACACAACATATACATGTAAATTATACGCTGTTCTCTTCAAGGTTTAAAAGCAATCATGATTAACTATAAAATTTATGACATCATATGTTGTATGATGTCACTGTAATGGTCTGTTATGGTCTGCTTTGTATTATGTTTCCAATCAAATAATTTGTATACCAAATGTAATACATGAACTGGTTGGAATAGTGAGAAGATACATCTATCATGCTAACTAAGTTGTAGCAATGAGGAAATCCAATCTCTGGATTCAGATTAGTCCAGCAACCAATTAAAACCTCAATTTTGAACTTAATCTCAAGCTGAGAAAAGATTATCTTATCCATAAATTGGTGGATAGATTCACTTTGTCTACAATGTGTTGATGGTCTCTAGTGTGATATTTTCTGCATCTAAACTGGTTACCTTAAAATCAGACCATATACATTCTACATAAGAAGGATGCTAGATGGTTTGGTTTTAAGTCACACCAATACAGTCAAGATAGAATGGCTATTTCCAGCTTTATAAGGCTAATTACACAACATGTAGTTGTTGCCACTGGTGTTCCCTGTAGATATATACATACAGCTCTGAATTCGCCATCCCCTATCCTGTCTCAATCAGACAGCAGCCTCTCAATACATGTGATCAGCTGTTTAGATGGAATAGAAACTATGGTGATGTACTATGTAGCTTCTGTACCTAAGTCTATGGTGATGTACTTTGAAGTTTATGTTCCTAAGTCTATGGTAATGTACTTTGAAGTTTATGTTCCTAAGTCTATGGTGATGTACTTTGAAGTTTATGTACCTAAGTCTATGGTGATGTACTTTGAAGTTTATGTACCTAAGTCTATGGTGATGTACTTTGAAGTTTATGTTCCTAAGTCTATGGTGATGTACTTTGAAATTTATGTTCCTAAGTCTATAGTGATGTATTTTGCAGTTAATGTACCTAAGTTTATGGTTATGTACTTTGCAACTTACATACATGTATGTAAGTCTACAGTGATGTACTCTGCAGTTCATCTACCTAAATCAACGGTCATGTACTTTGCAACTTACTCACCAAGTCTATGGTTAAGCTTACTTACCTAATTCTACTGGTTAGGAGTGGGGCATCTACGACATCTAACTGTTGTCTAGTCTGATGCTGTTTATGGTAAACCAGTATTAGGCCAGCTAGAATATCACTTGCTACCAGTTCTTCTTCCTTCTACAATATATTAAGTCCATAATTCAGAACCGAAATGCCACAAAGCTCTAATTGCACGCACTTATGTAAAACTAGTATAACCTTCAAGCCTAGGAGGAAGGGAGATAATCTTACAGGTTTTCCAAACACCTTTTTGTTCTAAGCAATATATGATATAAATTTCTTAAAGCCAAATATTGTATCCAAGTAGAAAATACATTACCTTAAATATTTGCATACATAGCCTGGACAATGTAGAAAAGATGTGTCTATTTTCGTCTGAACTAAGACAACAGAACAATCCCTTCCATCTGAAATAATCAATAAATTATTACTGGTCTACATTTTGTTACATACTGAAAACTTCTAGAGGAAGAATAATAAGAAAATTTTGAAGTCCAGACACTGAATACAGTATTTAAATTACATACTAATGATTTGGTTTTTTTTAGTTTGTTAAGGGTTTAATGCCTTTTTAAATGGTATTTCTGACAGGTAATCGTGGGCAGTAAGTGTGAACTAGTGTTCCTGGATTCTGTACCAGTACTAACCTGTTCTCTGCAAGTAACTGCCTACTTCTCCACATGAAATAGAGGTGGAGGACAAATAATTTCAGACAGAGTCCTTTTTATCAAATCATCACAGAAAACACACTAATGAAACAAGTATAATGTCGAGCTTGCCAGCTGTCTAAGTGTGACCTTGACCTTAGACATAGGGATCTGGTTCTTGCGCATGACACTCCGTCTCATAATGGTGAACATTCATGCCAACTTACATCAAAATCCCACCATGCATGAAGAAGAAATGCTCCGGACAAACTTCAATCTGACCTTTGACCTCCAACTGTGACCTTGACCTTTGAGATAGGAACATTGGGTTTGCGCATGACACTCATATAAACATTCATGCTAAATATAAACAAGATTGGTCCATGCATGTCAAAATTATGGTCCGTACAAAATTGGATGCACACGCACACATACACCGACACGCCAAAAGTGGGCTTGACAAAAATGGTTTAAACAAGTCCCCCACCCACCCAATAAGTAATTTATTTCATTTTATCATAATTATCTAAGATGAATAATGAAATCAATATGATCTTTTCGAAGCATATAATGCAACCCAGCAAAATAACAGCAGACTCGGTTTTGACTGTTCACAAGGGGTAATGGAATGTGCAACACCCCTCATGCTCCCCAGCACTGGCTTTAGCAGAACTCTATTCCAAAGATATTGAATGGCCTCCTAGACCCCCAAGGACCAGAAAATATAACAACACTGAATAGAATTTTCATGAATATATTGAATCTGTAAAGAACTAAAATTGTGAATTCAGTGAGGCTGACCCAAGCTATTCTTGTGGTCCCTGACCATTTTCATTATATACTTTATGTTCGGATCACTCGAAACCCTAGATAACTCATGCACTTTCCTTATCCCTTGCGAATTCTAGTGATTAGTGTTTCAACATGTATCCAAAACTGAAATTCTCTCAAAAAAGTATTTTATATAAAACATACCTTTTCTCCCAGTCATGTTTACTGATGATAGCTTTACTTCCTCCTGAACTAAAGTTAAATGCCACATTGATGAGCACTCCCTGTATCACAAGTATAAGCCAACCTAAGGCCACAGCAGCACAGGCTAACCAGTATACTCGAGGCTGGCTATCACAGACAGGCATGAGTAACACTATAGATGCTGTACCTGAATTTATAAATATAGAGACTGTTGTGAGATAATACAACTTGATATTTCTACAAAGTCATGTAAAATAAATCAAAATTTTGAATAATACTACCAACAACTAAAATGATTTTAAATAATAACTTTTGCAACTTTGTCAATTTATGTAATATCTCACAAACAGAAATACCTATTGCTGTTGTACTTGCCTCTTTGTTTCTTAAGATACAATTTAACTTTTTTCCTGGCCAATAACCAGTTATTGGACTGCTCTGGATGTGTAGCATCATTTTTAACATCATTTTACTTTGTGCCATTTTTAACACTGATATTTTCAAATTATTAAACAGTTTAAATGATCGAGTACTTGCCATTGTGTATAGGCATAACACAACTAATTTAACAGCAATGAAATGCCAGACATATTTACTAGCAATCCTAAGCCTATATTGGCACTTGGGTTATGCCCTTTTGCAAATGTAAGCTTAGTTGTGCTAGTAACCACTGAGGACACACCAATGCCATTTAATAAGTGTATAACATTTACCATAGATGGTCCAGAAAAACTCTGTAACAAGCACCATAAGCCTGGTGTACAGGAATGTACCAATATTCTTCCTGGGGCTGTCATCAATCATTGTGCCTCGCATGCTCACCCTTACAATCAAGTAGTCTACAACCACCGTCAGTGCGTGGAACACCATCAAGCCTGTCAGGTAAGTGTGCACCAAATGACCACTGCTACATTCAAAGTCATGGAGATACCGAACAAACTCAACTAAAATGACAATGAGTCTGAAAAAAAAGAAATAGAGTAAAATCATAATTATGACCGTACATAATACATTGGTGTGATAATTCTACATTAACTTTATCTAACATAACTTTGCCGTTTATACCATAATTTGGGTAATGCCTATATAATATATAAGGAAAGGATGTTGGTGTCTCTGTGCACAAAATGACTGCCATTTACTTCATTGATACTTTTTAAATGGCAGTATATCTTTTTGGTTTGTAATCGGATTTCAATAACTTTTTTTTGCTGATTTTAATGCATCTGGTCACAGGTGAAGCCACTAGGCTCTTCCAAAATAAAAATATTGTCAAAAGTATATATTCCCTTCTTTATATACTCTCTTTAAACACAATAACACATATTCAAATTATCTTGTTTTCACTTTAAGGTAGTGAACATGTAATGATATTTGGCTATTTGCATATTCTACATATGAAATTTCAGCACTTTAATATACCGCTATCTCAGCAGTTCCTGAACACAATGTCAACAGCGTCACTCATCACTGCCAACACTAAGATGCTTCTTGAATAACAATAGATAATATTAAAAATAACTCATCTTATACATTCCAGCAGTATTTCTAGAGAACCTGATAACACAAAGACCTATCTGCTGACATTCAGATGCTTCTTAAACAACACTAGTTTTATCATTACCCGTCCAGTACATGTCAGCTGTTTCTAGACAACTAGAGAACACAAAGTCATCACTGCAAACATTACGATGTTTCTTGCATATCTTGATATCAAACAAGGGGCCTCCATGGTCGAGTGGCTAAAGTCGCTGGCTTCAAATCACTTGCCCCTCATCGATGTGGGTTCAAGCCTAACTCAGGGCATTGAATTCTTCATGTGAGGAAACCATCCAGCTGGCTTACGGAAGGTCGGTCGTTCTACCCAGGTGCCCACTTGCGATAAAATAATGCACGGAGGGACACCTGGGGTCTTCCTCCACCATCAAAGCTGGAAAGTTGCCATATGACCTAAAACTGTGTTGGTGCGACATAAACCAAACAAAATAAAATGAATAATATCAAACATAACTTACCCAATACATCTCACCAGTATTTCCAGAGAACCAGAGAACACAAAGTCATCACTGCCAACATTAAGATGCTTCTTAAACAATACAAGTTTCGGCATTCTGTTCTGTCCTCTATTTTCCAGGTAGTTTTACTGCATCTTTCTTACTAAAAGGAAAAAAGTCATGGTGACCTTGGACTGCTGACCTGAGATTCATAGCTCAAAAACGTTTCTTTGTTATAATTCATTATGATTTAATTATTTTGGTAGTGTCACGCAAGGAAACACTGTGTGAAATCATTCTGATTTCGAAAAGTTTCAAACAAGATAATTTTCAAAGCATCCTCCATATACTTATAAGCTCAGTACATGACTGTCATGGTTTTCAGTAACCAGGACAACCATCTGTGGTAGAAGTTCACCAAAGGAGCATTAAATGAAATAAGATTTAAACATAAAACTTACTTCGTAAATGACTGAAATTTGGCATGTTGGCATGTTAACTGTCAAGTGTATCAGCTACATGTTGTATATATCCTGAGAAGTACTTTTTTCATTATGGAAAATCCATTACATGTATGTGGTTTTTGAGAAGCTAAAAGTTGTCTAAATTAATGTGTCTTTTTTCTATTTTACTCTAAAGGTAAAGGTAAGCTTCATTTAATGTCGTGACTCTTGTGATAATTAAGTGCAGTCGCACAGAATCAACTGGTCAAATTGAGAAAGATCTATCAAAGGATGTTACAGACAAAGTTTGGTGAAGATCCATTCAGCGAAGAAGTTCTTTAAAGTCTGTTTCCCTATTTTTAGCTCTGGCTGCCCCCAGGTGCAAGAAAGTGAAGCAATTTGAAATAATCTGAGAGAGGTCTATGCAAGCACAATACAGACTAAGTCTGACGTAATTCTATCCAGTAGTTTCACATGAGAAGATGTTTTAGTAAAATATTACACCAATGGACACAAGATGATCACAAATTAAGGGTCACCTGAGCAATATGCTTAGATGAGCTAAAACAGGTATTAAATATATTTAGATATTTAAATAATGGTAAAATCATTGTTACTTAATTGTTCTAGAGTATATGAACACTGTAACCTTTCAATCTATATATATTAAGTTTTATAATATTTTATTGCAACTATTACAAACATGAATGAAAACAATACATATGTATACATATATATAGTGCAAATGGGTCGGGCTACAAGTTTTAACAACATTAGCGACAGTCCTCCCCAAAACGTCACAATGTCACATATAAATCTGTTCCGATACTTGTCTTGCAATTATTGTATGGTAGATCTATTACAGCGTAGAAAATGTATAACTACGTAATGACAAGATAAATTAATTTTGAAAATGAAAGTAGGAAAAGAAAAAAAAATGAGGATTAGATTGTCTGTTTGTCAAATGCCCCCTTAATACTGCCGAGCCCTGGTTTAAGCGTTTGTTGGTGACAGAGTTCAATACTCGAGGCGATAACGATAATTTTAAGGTACATTTGTACTCTTTTAACGACATAAACTGGTTTACGGTAACAAGTGTACATGTAACTTCCTTGTTTTCAATCTATATCTAACCTTGGACTAGCCTTACTCATTTGGCTTATCAGGATGACTTATTTTATGATCTGATGTTTTATAGTTGTTATCCCTCTAACGGGACAGCCACAGTCAAAAGTTATCACGCTGTCCCGAAACCTTCTAATATTTGGACTAACCTTACACCTAATGAGCTTCCTGATCTTTTAACAGTCTGCCTCAGATAAAGCACCTCTCAGTCTAGCCTGGGATTCAGGCGTTGATATTTTTTGCTTTGTCATAACATACGCGCTATTTCATATACGTGAGCAAGTTGCTGTTACTGGCTCGTTTAGTTTCTGATAGTGTCAATTTGCAGAACAGAAACAAATAAAAAATCGACAGACTGGAACCTAGGCTACTCTCAGTCATACTTGACAATACACCAGTAGGTGCAGAAAATTTTTATCAATTGTTCACTATTACATGCCAAGAAAAAATTGCTAGCAGTTGTGTATCTTATAAGACTAAATCAGTGTAAATCACAGGTGGCAGTAACGTACCTAGGATACAGATATATGGTATGAATTTATAAATGACACAGTATTACTTTGTATATATAATCTACACACTGCCAGTGATCACAATATAGAATGATCTCTCTAGGTCACAACTAGATTTTGCTTATATGATAGTCTAACAGTCTAGTTCTTCTTTGTCACAAAGCATCCTGTAACTGAACACAAGTTTTGTAGTCTTTTCAATCCCAAGCCTGTTTCTGAGTTTTTGTCTGAATAATACCAAAATTTGAAAACACCCTTTCTGTTGATGCAGAAGATGCCAGCATATCTAGAATGTTTTTGGCTACAGTACCCTACAGAGTGGTCTAAGGCTGATCTAAAACCAACAAACTGCAACAAGTCTATGAGCTTTCAGTCTAAATTTTGGTACTAACCACAGTGTCACAGTCTTTACATTTTGCAATCTGTTTTAATCATCCTCAGTAACATTAAAACAATTCCACACAGGGTCCGTAGGTTCCATGGTTACAGGATAGAAATTCATCAACATTGTGATCTAAATTGGAAAGTTGATTTTCATGAGTAACACCACAGGTGGCACTAACGTACCTAGGATACAGTATGGGTCCATGAGTCATATGCACTTAAATTTACTACAATTATAATGTTTTCTGAGGAAAAAATGACAAAAAGCCATTTTGAAAAAAATTTGGCTCCTCATTGTCACAGGAGCAAAATTTTTTTCAAAATCAGTGAAAATGGCTTTTTGTTAGCAACATTAAACATGCTTCATCACCTTCATTTTATAAAGAATAAGTGTGTGTATTTAATTGAATGTAACTTTATTTTTTGACAATGAATGATACGGATGCTTTGAATAAGGCCTAAAAAAAAAAATTCTTTGTTTCCGGTAACATGCTCAAAAAAATTAGGGTAGGTAGGTCGGAAAAAAATTTTTTTTTGGAATTTTTTTTTATTAAGGGAGACTTTTCGGAAATTATTTTTGTGTCAAAAAATTAATACAAATAAGGGGGTCATGCCTTTAGAGCATCAGGAAGTTGATTTTTAACATCACTGACCATGTTTAAAGCATAAAAAGTGCAGTTTGGCAACTTTTTGTCAAAAAGTTGAAAAAATTATTCTCCAAGGCCATAAAAACATTTAGGGTCGGGCCAAAAATTTAGGGTAGGTCGGGATACCGGAAACAAACAATTTTTTTTTACGCCTAAACCAAAAAATACATAAATTTTACTTGACAACTTCTGGACTCAAATGACAACAAAAGTGATTGTCACAGATAAGATTTTTACACAGTGCACCAATTAAAATGGCAGCCTCCTTGCGGAATGTCACTCGTTTGTTTTTACAAGATAAACGACCGATCTGTGCTATGTAATTTTATTCGTTTAACTATTTTAGGTTTTACAGGTTTACAGAAAAATGACAAATGTTTAATTTCCAGTTATTCAACACCGCACTGAAGGTTTATCTGGCCCATCTGCAGTCGTAAATTCGGACAACCTGTTTTCGGATATATTTTGCATTTGCACATCTAAATCTTGTTTTGCTACAAAAACTTAGGGTGTACATCCAATAACAGAACTTTAATTCTGTGTTCAGACTGTTTGGTAAATTTTGCAATACTGCACAGTGCTCGAATTTATGCTTGCTAAGTTGCTTACTTGCAAAATGCACTGAACATTGGAAGTTAAGATTTCATTACCTCACTTGCATTTTTCGTTGCAAGTGCAGATTTTTTTGCCAAATGATCCACAATTTTAATTTGCAATCTCTATTACTGCTCTTTTATTGATAGATCATGGTCGTTTCAGTGTATCAGAATGGTTAGTGTTATTAAAGGAAGTTGATAATACCTTGTATAATGCATGTCAGTTTATTTTGTCACTTGAGTTGACAAGTACTCACAGCAATACTGATGATGTTTACTATATGTACTTGTTTTTGGTAATCAGTAGTTATAAACAGGTCTCTTTCAAGTATGCGGCTGAGTAAGCACTGTGCTTTAATGTTGCCACAGTGCTTAAAGTTTTCTCCACTGCATCTTAAATTTACCAATAGCATGTGTATTATCGATTAAGGGTGCACAATGTTTCGTCGAAAACCATTTTGTAGATATGACATTTCATGGAATATAATATATTGTCGACATGACATTCTGCCAAATCATGATTTACACAAGAATTTTTCCCTAATCATAAGCTTAGAAGGTTGAGGACAATTATATTATCGTATCTTACTAGTTTATAAAAGTCAATACAATTTACAAACATATAAAATATTTCATTAGGTTGAAACTTTTGGTCTGAGACTTTGCTATTCATGAAAGAGACATTTCTATAATAGTCACAGTTGGAAACAATACTTTGATGATGCAGTGGGTTAAAAGAGACATTAGTTAAAACATTGTAGTTTGGTTTTGAACAGATGTTTGTTTTATATATTCAGTTTGAGCAATCATTAGGTTTATATACATTTAGTTTGTACTAGACATTAGTCTGAGACTTTGGTTTGAAACTAATAAAGTTGAAATCAATAGCCAATGAAGTGATTTCATATAATTCCTGTTCTGTCACTGAATTTTGAAACATTTAATATATTGTATATATGCTTGGCAAAAAATGTTACACTGTCAGTTCTGCTGCCACTTACTGTATCCCCTCCATTGCCTTGCCACTTGGGCAAAACTCTTGAGAGAACCCATAGAAACCATTTATAATTGTGCCAGTTTAAACAAGTTACTACTGGTTTTAATTGGATTTTTGGTTCCCTAGATGCAAGTGTTGTTTTTTAGCTCACCTTGTGATCACCCTTCGTCCGTCTGTCGTCCGTCCACAGTTTCCTTGTGAACAGGATAGAGACCATATTTTGAATTTGATTTTTTATTAAACTTGCACACAACTTGTATTGCCTTAATATCTCGGTTCCTTTCGAAAACTGTTGAGTTATGGCCCCTTAAAGGGCCAAAATTTGCCATGTGTGGCTTGTGAACACGATAGAGACCACATTTTGAGATCAACTTTAATAAAACTTGCACACAACTTGTATTGGCATAATATCTCGGTTCCTTTCGAAAACTGGTGAGATCCCATCATGGGTTCCAGAATTCTGGCCCCTTAAAGGGCCAAAATTTGCTATTTTTGGCTTGTGAACACGATAGAGACCACATTTTGCAATCAACTTAAATAAAACTTGCACACAACTTGTATTGGCATAATATCTCGGTTCCCTCTGAAAACTGGCCAGATCCCATCATGGGTTCCAAAGTTATGGCCCCTTAAAAGGCCAAAATTTGCTATTTTTGGCTTGTGAACACGATAGAAACAACATTTTGCAATCGACTTTGATCAAACTTGCACACAACTTGTATTGGCATAATATCTCGGTTCCTTTTGAAAACTGGCCAGATCCCATGGGTTCCAAAGTTATTGCCCCTTAAAGGGCCAAAATTTGCTATTTTGGCTTTTGCAGCCATATAGAGACTTCATTTACGATTTTTTTTATACAAACTTGCAAAATATCTTCAACAACAATAAATCTTTGATTCCATGATAAATCTGTCAGATCCAATCATAGGTTCTGGAGTTACGGCCCCTGATTGACCCCTGAAAGAGCCAAAATTTGGTAATTTTTACCTTGTGAACATGATAGAAGTGACATTTTATATTTGACTTTAACCACACTTACACACAACTTAAGTCACATTATGATCTCAGTTCCTTTCGAAACCTGGCTAGATTCCATCATGGGTTCTAGAGTTATTGCCCCTAAAAGCGGCAAAATTTTCTATTTTGGCCATTTCAGCCTTACAGAGGTTTCATTTATGCTTTGATTTGATACAAACTTGCACAGAATGATTATCATGATGATCTCTAGGCCTGGATTGAAACTGGGTCATGGCGGGTCAAAAACTAGGTCATCAGGTCAAATCAAAGAAAAAGCTTGTTAACAACCTAGAGGCCACATTTATGACCCTATCTTCATGAAACTTGGTCAGAATGTTTATCATGATGATATCTAGGCCAATTTTGAAATTGGGTCAGAAAGTAGGTCATAAGATCAAATCAAAGGAAAAGCTATTTAAAATTCTTCAGGCCACATTTATGACCCTATCTTCATGAAACTTGGTCAGAATGTTTATCTTGATGATTCCTAGGCCAAGTTTGAAACTGGGTCATATGGGGTCAAAAACTAGGTCACTCAGTCAAATCAAAGGAAAAACTTGTTAACACTCTTGTTCATTTGATGTGCATGAAACTTGGTCAGAATGTTTGTCTGCATGAAATATCATATGAATTTTTATCTGGGTCATGTAGGGTCAGAGACTAGGTCACCAGGTCAGCTAAAAGAATAAGCTTGTTTACACTCTAGGGGGCACATTTTTTATTCTATTTTTATAGATGGTCAGAATGTTTATCATGAAGTCTTGGACGAATTCAGATCTGGGTCACGTGGGGTCAAAAACTAGGTCACTAGGTCAAATCAAAGGAAAAGCTTATATACACTCTAGAGGCCACTTTTTTTCTCCAGTCTTCCTGAAACTTTGTCAGAATGTTTGTTTTCATGAAATTTTTGACAGTTTTGAATCTAGGTCATGTGGGGTAAAAATCTAGGTAACTAGATCAAATCAAAGAAAAATGCTTATTTACACTCAAGAGACTACGTTTTTTGGTCCAATCTTAATGAAGATTGGTCAGAATATTTGTCTCCATGAAATCACTAGGTAAAACATGTTTACACAGTTATGGTGTGTTACACAGGTGAGCGGCCTAGGGACATCTTGGCCCTCTTGTTTTGTTTAGTGAGAAGAAAAAAAATACGCAAAAAATGTCTTTCAGTGCTGACGATAGAACATATAGTCTTTGTCAAATTGCTTAGTTTATATGTTTCTTACTTCAAATGTTCAAAGTGAATGCTTGGTTTGTCTGATATTTCAGTCATCGTTTCATACATATTTGTTCATAATATTAATTTATGTCTACCTTTTTAAACCTAGTTACCTACACTACATTGAAGCATAAATTTTGAAAGAATTCCTATCAGCATTTGAAATCTGATGTAACCTGAGGTAAAAAAAATGTTGCATGTGAATTCTGAATAGTAATTGCTTGTTATGTCTGACTTTTACTCATTTGTGTACTTGAATGTTAGAAGAATATAAGTAAAAAAAAATATAAGTCAACCAAGACTTATTTATAACAGTTAATGAAATATTCTGTCAACTTGGTATATTCAAAGTAGCCAGAAAGGATTGCCTACACTTTTTTATAACCCTTTGCATTAATCCTCTTGCAAATTTTATGACAATGTTTTTTTCAGATGTGTAAGAAACTTAAGATATGACAGCAAGTTTGTAGAGAGTACAAAAACTCTGGAAGCTTTAAAGGAACCACTAGCAGAAGATGATAGTCGTCGATTCAATAAGATAAAAGCTGCACTAACAGACGACAACACATTCACAGATTTTGATCCAGTTGTACAGTATGTTTTGAACAAGCATTTTAGTTTTACATAGTGCAAAATTTGATCTAATTTAGGACATTGAGCAGAGTTTAGAAGCATCTAATAGACAGCATCAGAGCTTTGCAATTAATAAGCAAAACTTCACATTAAGAAGGGGTTGATCCCTCTAAACTTAAAGAAGTTGGGAAAAGTACTTCTAGCAAAAATACTGAATCTTAGTAAAATTAAAACAATGCATTTAATGGAAATTTTATGAACCAAGCATCCCTCTCATACTTAGGATTATCAATTTTTCATTATGCAACATGCATAGTAAATATATGTATTAGAGGTGAAACCTATGAATCCTGTTGACATTGATGTGGATTTAATTCTAAATCAACTTGGAGTCATATTACATTTGCATTACCTGTCTGTCCATCTGTCTGTCCACCCAGCCATCACACATTCTTGTATATTCTACTCCTACAGTTTTATTTGATATGTTTCAGAAAGTTTACAAATATGGTGATGGAAAGTGGACACAAAGTAGTAGCAAGAACTATTGTTGCCAAGGTAATATGTAAAATCATGACAGTTTTTTTTTCTTATTCAGTTAAACATAGGAAGTATCATAGGCTTTCTTCAGCTCATGTCAACTGGAGGTTCAGGAAGAGCTGTTAGTGAAGGTGGATGATTTGGCATCTATTGTCTGTAACCCTTCGTCCACAGTTAATGTAAACATCTTCTCCTCTAAAACTGTTGGTCAGAATTACTCCACACTTGGTCTGTAGCATCCAGGCAAGATCTTCTTTCAATTTTTTTTTCAAATGATTTGTCTGACCCCTTTAAGGGGTCGCTAGAGCTATAAATAGAAAAAGAATTAAATAACGTTTTCCTATGAACTGCATGATACGGTAAATGTTTATCTGATTTGGTCTGTAGCATCATTACTTATATATGGCCCTCTAACAAATTTGTTTAAATAGGGCACCTATTTTAGGGGCTGCTAAAGGTGAAAATAAAAATATAACAGGTTCAATAATTTTCATCAAACTGTAGCATTGTTACGAGGTCCTCTCTCAAATTTGTTCAAATGAGGGGACTTGGCCCCTTGAAAGGGTCACAAAAGCTAAATATAGAAATATCTTTAAATGACTTCCTGTCATGAAGAACTTGATGTATCTTCATCAAACTTGATTTCTAGTATTTATATAAGGGGCTCTCTCAGATTTATTCAAATGGGGGCACTTGGCCACTTTAAAGGGCCGCTAGAGCTTAAAATACAAATATACAAACACCTTTAAATAACTTCTTCCAGGGCTCCAGATAAGATGCGTATTAGCATAAATTACGCTTTGAAATAATGCATATACGCATGTCTGATAATTTTTAAGCGTATAAAACATATATGAAATTACAGAAACGCACCTATGACAAAACCTGAATCCTCAGGATGCTTAATGTAACAGAGCATGGTCAGCATTAATTCTCCCACATTGAACATTCACATGCATTGAATGGTACTCTATAAACCTAGGTTAAACGATAATATTATACACTCAGTGTGTGCATAAATTAAACAGTTGTGAATTATTATATTGATGGTACAGTAGTGTATTTTAAAGCGGTGTCCATTTAAAATATCAACTTCTGGTGCGGAGTAAACAACAAAAATGTCTCTTTCTTAGAATGTAAAAAGTGAACAAACACTCTACACATTCTTTAAACCAACAAAAATTTATCCCCAAAACAGTTAAAGGTATATTGAGTATTTTCTACTGGATTCGGTAGTGAGTGTGAAGCCAAAGCAAGCTAAGGGGGAAAAAAAGAATCAAAAACCTGAATGCTGAATTCATAACTTTAACATGTCCAAAATATTGCAGAATGATACTAATTTTACTTGGGTAATGATTACATTTTACTTGGACTTTCTCATAGACTCTCTGTGTAAAATCTCAAATTTTAAACTAAAATAAAGGTATTAAATCCAATAAGATTTCAATGAAACTTTAAAATTTTGTTGTTTGTAGTATCATCTGGGGCATTTGCAGTGAAAAATCTTGATTTCTAAAATAGTGTATATTTATTTCTAAAGTCACTATGTTCATTGTAAATATATTTCGTTATACTCAAGTGGAAACTGGTAGGTACTCTAAAATGCAGCTCTGTGATTGGTCAGTTAGGACCCCTGATGTACGATGATGTCATGATAAAGTTATGAACTAAAATTGAACAGCAAACAAATTCATGGGTGTTACACCCAAGAAATATGTTATAAAACTGATTTCTGTTCTTTTATGCCCCCGAAGGGAGACATATTAGTTATTAACTGTCCGTCCGTTAGTCACAATGTTAACTTTTTGCATGCAGGCACTTTACTCGCGAACCACTGCACCCAGGACCTTCAAACTTCACATGCTGATAGTACTTATTGAGTAATTATCTGGAGCCCTGTTCTTCTCATGAATCGTTAGATGGATTTCCTTCCAACTTGGTCTATAGCATCATTTTAAGGTCCTCTCCCAATTTTTAGCTTGACTGTTCGAATAATAAGGAGAGCTAATACACTTGCCACAGTGTTGACATCGGCTCCTGCGTTAGTTATACTTTTTATGAAGTCCAATATCTTCTTCATTTATACTTAAAACATTCATTTTCAGACTTACTGTACTTTTATGAGGCTGTTTAGTGCTCATATTAAATTGATGCCTTTGAGTTTAAATCCTTGCACAACATGCATAAATCGATCATAATTAAGCAAAAATCGGCAAATTCTTATCAAAACCATACAGTATTTCAGAAAAAAAACAGAAATTCAGATAAATTAATACACAGCACGATAAAGTGAGAGACATTATTATGTCTCCTGCATGTACTAGGGGAGATATATTGAATTATTGCTGTCTGTCAGTCTGTCCATCATGGGGTTTGTCCACATAACTCTTCCAACACCGCTGGTGGGTTTACTTAAAACTTCCGAAGAGTGATTATTGCCAAGCCTAGTTGTGCATGACTTCGCCATTTTCAGGTGCGATGATTTTTAGTGGAGTTATAGCCTTTGATTCATCAAATTTTATGATGTTCTGGCCACTTCTCTAATATTACTGGACATATTTCCACCTAACCTAACTGGAGTGATCAGTGCTGAGCCTTGTTATGCATATTATTAGCATGTTCCGGTTCATTAATTTTAAATTGAGTTATGACCCTAGATTTGTTGAAATTTACCTTGTCCATGCAACTGCTATAATACCTGGAGGAATTACTCCAAACGTTACAGAAGTGATCATTGCCAAGCCTAGTTGTGCATGTTATTAGCATGTTGCAGTTCTGTGATTTTCAGCAGAGTTATGGCCCTTGATTTGTCAAATTTATTTTGATTTGGCCACTTCTCTTGTATACATGTAATAGGGTGGATTTCCACCAAACCATACAGGAGTGATTAGTATCAAGTCTTGTTAACAAAGTTTGTGAGTGACAAGTGTGAAGTGTAATTTTGTATATTATTGGCATGTTCGGGTTTAATTATTTTTAGTGGAGTCGTGACCCTTGATTTTTCGAGTGCATTGATGTCTGTGCTACTTCTATACCGCTAGATGGAATTTCACCGAACAGTACAGGAGTGATCACTACCAAGTTTAATTGTGTATATCTCTGGAATGTAATGGTTCATTAACTTTCCTTTGAGTTATATATGGCATTTTATAATATCTAAGAGGCAAGTGGTGGAAGACATAAGTTGTTTTGTGAAAAACAATCTTTCATTGTGTATATTGTTGGAATGTTACGATTCAGTGATTTTCTCTGGAGTTTTCTCTATAATTTCTGCTTATTAAGTGGTTGAAGACACATGTTTTTTGGATTACTCTGTTATAATACTTTTCTGAAATTACTCATTAAAAGATGTTTAGAATCAGATAGTTCAAATGATTTTATAAAATAAGTTGCATTTGATATTGTAAGAAATTTTCGTATTTTCTTTATGAAATATTCATTTTTTAATAATTTAAGGGAGAAAAATTCCTAGTTTAACTACAGTGAAACACCGCTCGCTCGAGGTCGCAAGGGGATGAGCAAAATGCTCGAGTTATCCATGGTTTCGAGCGACCCAAACATTGACCAACATACGAAGAAAAATTGAAGTTTTATTGTATCAATTGTCATCGGGACCATTTGCAGAGGAAACGGTGATGCATAATAATAACAAACCCGTGACATTTAAAAAAAACGTATCACAAAGGTTATCTATGATATAATAAGTAATAAAATACTTGCTTTCATCTAAAGCAGATAGTAATTGATCAGTATTTGATCAATAAAACTTTTCTTTAACCTTTCATCAATAATTAATCTCATTATCAGATCAAATATAACGACAAACAAACGTTTAAGATAGTCGGGGAATAGACAACGCAATTTTCACAGCGTGCGAAAATTTTTAAATAACCGATACATTCTGATCGCCGAAGCTGCGAAATATTTTGACACCTCTGCTCGAGTTAGCCAGAAGCAAACAAGAGTAAATCAATCCACAGGGACCAGGTGTCATGCTCGAGCGATCGAGTTATCGATGCTCGACCCAGCCATGGTAATTTCACATAGAAAATAGAAGGAAATCGGCCAGGACCACATGAATTGCTCGAGCGAGCCCGGGTGCTCAAGTCACCGATGCTCGAGCGAGCGGTGTTTCACTGTAGTTTTATATTTCAGACTCCAATGAAAATTTCCAGGAGAAGATAAGAGTAATGATTATTGCTTTATTTAGAGAACAAAATGTGTAAAAACATAATTATGCATTTGGCAAAAATTATGAAACCCTATGTTAATATATGCCTTCTATCTAAATGTTTATACAAGCACGAGGCAAATATTGCCAAACAGACTAAAATAGGTGGGCTGCAAGACAAAAATACTGGTACATGTAGCCCAATTTGCAGTTTTCTGAAACCCTATATATTGTGATACATATTTCTTGCACATCACACTTGGAATTCCTATTATTTTGCCCATGCCAGCAAAACCAGGCTGGCAGAAGTTAGTGCTTTAAATAGTGCGTCTGTTAGTGCGGTAAATGCTTTTAATGAAAACTTTGTCTTGAAGGCTTTTGATTAGTGAATTGGACTTATTTCATCCAGTTCATTGAAAAACATTTTGACTGAACCAAGCTTGAAGTGAATGCTGCTTTTGTGATGACTGAAATCTAATAAGCAGGAAGTAATACCATTTTTAGCTCGACTCTTTGAAGAATAAGTAGAGCTATCCTACTCACCACGGCGTCGGCATCGGCATCACACCCTGGTTAAGTTTTTCGTACCAGTCCACTTTTTGACAAAGTTTTTTGAGATAAAGCTTTGAAACTTTCAACACTTGTTTACCATCACCATGTCCAGTTATAGGCAAGAGTACGTAACTCCATCTAGGATTTTGGCTGAATTATGGCCCCTTTTTGACTAAGAAATCTTGGTTAAGGTTTTCGTACCAGTCCACATTTTGACAAAGTCTTTTGAAATAAAGCTTTGAAACTTTCAACACTTGTTTACCATCACCATGCCCAGTTGTAGGCAAGAGTACATAACTCTGTAAAGCATTTTGACTGAATTATGGCCCCTTTTGACTTAGAAATCTTGGTTAAGTTTTTTGTACCAGTTCATATTTTGACAAAGTCTTTTGAGATAAAGCTTTGAAACTTTCAACACTTGTTAACCATTACCATGTTCAGTTATAGGCAAGAGTACATAACTCCATCAAGGATTTTGGCTGAATTATGGCCCCTTTTGACTTAGAAATCTTGGTTAAATTTTTTGTACCAGTTCATATTTTGTGTAAAGTGTTTGACATATGGCTTTGAAACTTTTATAACTTGTTCATTATAATAGTCTCTATCAGTAGACAAGAGTATATAACTCTGTCATCAATTTTGGCTGAATTATGGCCCTTTTGGATTTGGAAATTGGTTCTGTTTTCGTACATGTCCATGTTTTGTCAAAATTATTTGACATATGGCTTTTAAACTTTAAACACTTGTTTATCATCATGATTTTTATCTGTAGGCAAGAGTACATAACTCTGACAACTATTTTGGCTGAATTATGGCCCTTTTTGAACTTTGAAATTTGTTCAGGTTTTCTTACAAATCCGCGTTTTGTCAAAACTATTTGAACTGTGGCTTTGAAACTTTTAACACTAGTTTATCAACATGATTTCCATATGTAGATGAGAGTACATAACTCTGTCAACTTTTCTGACTGAATTATGGCCCTTTTTGGACTTAGAATTGGTTAAATTTTTCATACAAGTCCATATTTTGCCTAACATATAACATAACAGATTTGCCATCATGGTCACACATTGCCATTTAGTGCAAGACTAATCAAAATTCACAAGTACAGGAACATTTTTGTGTTTAATCCATTATTTCTTTTTTCTGAAAATCTGTGGTAATATTTTGACCCCATTCTTCAATCAATTTTTCGAATAGTCGTGCGCGCTGTCATCCGACAGCTCTTGTTTTTCATTTCTATATATCATGTTTTTATTGCGTGTTTATTTTTTGTCCCTTCTGTTAGTCTAAATTTAATTATGATTAATGATAAACATCATATTGATTTGTACGCGGAGCCACAATGTCTTGTGACAATGACATATTGACCTGTGTGAAAATCTTCACAAGGGCACTTGTAAAGGTATGATTCAGAAGTCATGTCAGAGCATTGTGTTAACAAGTTAAAGCCAATGCACTGGATCATAGTGATTGGCACAAAAAAAACCTACCAACCTTGTTAAATGTTTTGGCAATTTTCTGGGTCAGTATCACTACTTTCAGTCCGATGTATCTTTAACTGACCCACAGGCAAATGAAAACATTTTTTATCTCGATTACTCTTTCATGATTGTTTCTGTACATTCTGCAGGCATTTGAGAATGTGAAAAGAGCACAATTAGAAAGATATCATAAGGCAAGTGAGGAAGAGAAAAGTACAATAGAACTTGATCCAGTTATTGTGTTCCGTCAAGCTGTAGAAAACGGCAAACCTTTACTCATCACAAAAAAAGTTTTGAAAGGTGGTCAGTCTTATCAGGTATATTGTATTTGACATTTTCCCTATTAATTAAAGCTTTCTATATCTTTATTACTGTTTGATCTGCCAAATCCATTACAGGATTTTTGACCTTAATTTGCAGATTTGGGGAAAAGTAAATTATATATTATTCTAAAGGTCTCCAAGGGTGATAGTAGGATATGTTTTTAACTTTTTTTATATCTTTTATTATGTCAGTTTTATAGTCAAAGATGCGTTTTTAGCTCGACTATTCGAAGAATAGGGGAGTATCCTACTCGCACCGGCTTCAGCGTGAGCGTCACACAAATGTTAAAGTTTGCGTACCACCCCAAATATTTTCAAAGTCCATTGAGATATTGCTTTCATATTTTGCATACTTGTTTACCATCATGACCCCTGTCTGTAAAAAGGAGGAGGCAACTCTATCAAGCATTTTGACTGAATTATGGCCCCTTTTCGACTTGGAATAAATGTTAAGTTTGCGTACCACCCCAAATATTTTCGAAGTCCATTGAGATATTGCTTTCATATTTTGCATACTTGTTTACCATCATGACCCCAGTCTGTAAAAGGAGGAGGCAACTCTATCAAGCATATTGACTGAATTATGGCCCCTTTTCGACTTAGAATATGCTTATTGTAATGTTAAAGTTTTACTCATTGCTTATATTATACTATCAAGCACTGAGAATAGTCAAGCAGGCTGTCCACTGACAGCTCTTGTTTCTTTGTACAATTCTGGCCAATAAATTATGGTTTAATTTTTTTAATGAAAATATTTTAATGTTGCTTTCATGAAAGCTTTTGAACAATCATGAAACTTTTAAAGAAAAATCAAGGAAAATGCTTGTTACAGAAAAGGAAAATTAATTTTATAACAACCATAAAAGTCTGAAAATTGTTATTTTTTCTTTTTTGTTGTCATTGGAAGTCTCTTTTGCTGTGATGAATTTATTTGATAAAATGATGATTTAAAATACCTAACTGTGAGCAACTATTTAGGAGCTTAAGTGGTAAACCACTGTATTGTGATTAAAGTTTGCTTTATTATGGGGATGGTGCTATGTTGAGATGTATAGTTAAATCCTGTTAGTCATAATCATTTAAGGTTGGTAGACATTTACGTACCATAGAAAATAACAAAGGACTGTTTGAGTTTCTTTAACAAGTAGAAAGGTATTGGCTAAAGTTGGTAGTCATATTGAGCACTGTTTCAGACATGATAAGTAAATTTACTAATCTATGTTCTTGTTCTCACCTTTAATGGTGACTTTTTACCAATGTATATTATCATTAAGGTTGGTAGACATTTACGTACCAAGTCATAATCATTTAAGGTTGGTAGACATTTACGTACCAAGTCATAATCATTTAAGGTTTGTAGACATTTACTTACCAAGTCATAATCATTTAAGGCTGGTAGACATTTACGTACCAAGTCATAATCATTTAAGGTTTGTAGACATTTACTTACCAAGTCATAATCATTTAAGGTTGGTAGACATTTACTTACCAGTCATATCATTTAAGGTTGGTAGACATTACGTACCAAGTCATAATCATTTAAGGTTGGTAGACATTTACGTACCAAGTCATAATCATTTAAGGTTGGTAGACATTTACGTACCAAGTCATAATCATTTAAGGTTTGTAGACATTTACTTACCAAGTCATAATCATTTAAGGCTGGTAGACATTTACGTACCAAGTCATAATCATTTAAGGCTGGTAGACATTTACTTACCAAGTCATAATCATTTAAGGTTGGTAGACATTTACGTACCAAGTCATAATCATTTAAGGTTTGTAGACATTTACTTACCAAGTCATAATCATTTAAGGCTGGTAGACATTTACTTACCAAGTCATAATCATTTAAGGTTGGTAGACATTTACTTACCAAGTCATAATCATTTAAGGTTGGTAGACATTTACGTACCAAGTCATAATCATTTAAGGTTGGTAGACATTTACGTACCAAGTCATAATCATTTAAGGTTGGTAGACATTTACGTACCAAGTCATAATCATTTAAGGTTGGTAGACATTTAGTACCAAGTCATAATCATTTAAGGCTGGTAGACATTACTTACCAAGTCATAATCATTTAAGGCTGTAGACATTTACGTACCAAGTCATAATCATTTAAGGTTTGTAGACATTTACTTACCAGTCATAATCATTTAAGGTGGTAGACATTTACTTACCAAGTCATAATCATTTAAGGTTGGTAGACATTTACTTACCAAGTCATAATCATTTAAGGTTGGTAGACATTTACGTACCAAGTCATAATCATTTAAGGTTGGTAGACATTTACGTACCAAGTCATAATCATTTAAGGCTGGTAGACATTTACTTACCAAGTCATAATCATTTAAGGCTGGTAGACATTTACGTACCAAGTCATAATCATTTAAGGTTGGTAGACATTTATGTACCATAGAAAATAACAAAGACTGATCTAGTTTCTTTAACAAAGTAGGAAAGGTATTGGGCTAAAAGTTGAGTAGTTCATATTGAGGCATCTGTGTTCAGACATGATAAATAAATTTACATTAATCTATGTTCTTTGTTCTTCACCTTTGGTTAATGGATCTTTTTCACCTAAATGTATTATTACTGCATACATGTAAGCATTTTTCCCCCAGATTGAGCAACAAAGGTCACTGCATATATGAAAAGGAACTAAAATAAAAGTTGCTGTAGAAAATAAAAAAGCAATATATTAAAGACAATATAATAGAACTAGTGAAAAGAAATAGATGTGATATCATCACTGTTTATGCATATACAAATGAAACATCAGTTGTTTTCTGTTCACTTTAGGTTCCAATAGCAGCATCAGCAGCCAGGCAGAATTTCTTAAGTTTGACATGGTTGATTGAAGTTTCAAAAGAAAAAGATAGGTCAGTGCGCTTTTATGACAAACTTGGCGAAGAAATTGTGGCAGCTTATTACAATAAAGTGAGTATTAATCATTTTATGAGTCATCAAGCTGACTGGCAGATAACCATTGTGTTACTCAGGCACACATGTTAGCCTGACATAGGCATGGGGTCTTTTACCTCTGCTATTAAAGAAGGAAAGTTATCCTATGACATTCCTCCATCATTTGACATTCCTCCATCATTGAAGCAGAAACATTATCATATGACATTCCTCCATCTTTAAAGAAGGAAATTTATCATATGACATTCCTCCATCATTAAAGAAGGAAATTTATCATATGACATTCCTCCATCTTTAAAGCAGAAAAGTTATCATATGACATTCCTCCATCATTAAAGAAGGAAATTTATCATATGACATTCCCCCATCATTAAAGAACGAAATTTATCATATGACATTCCTCCATCATTAAAGAAGGAAATTTATCATATGACATTCCCCCATCATTAAAGAAGGAAATTTATCATATGACATTCCTCCATCTTTAAAGCGGAAAAGTTATCATATGACATTCCTCCATCATTAAAGAAGGAAATTTATCATATGATATTCCTCCATCATTAAAGAAGGAAATTTATCCTATGACATTCCTCCATCTTTAAAGCAGAAAAGTTATCATATGACATTCCTCCATCATTAAAGAAGGAAATTTATCCTATGACATTCCTCCATCTTTAAAGAAGGAAATTTATCATATGACATTCCTCCATCATTAAAGAAGGAAATTTATCATATGACATTCCTCCATCTTTAAAGCAGAAAAGTTATCATATGACATTTTTCCATCATTAAAGAAGGAAATTTATCATATGACATTCCCCCATCATTAAAGAGGGAAATTTATCATATGACATTCATCCACCATTATAGAAAGGAAGTTATCATACGACATTTTTCCATCATTAATGGAAAAAAGTTATCATATGACATTCCTCTTCCATTAAAGCAAGAAAGTTATCATATGACATTTCTCTTCCATTAAAGGAAGAAAGTTATTATATGACATTCCTCCATCATTAAAGCAGGAAATTTATCATATGACATTCCTCCATCTTTAAAGCAGATAAGTTATCATATGACATTACTCCATCATTAAAGAAGGAAATTTATCATATGACATTCCCCCATCATTAAAGAAGGAAATTTATCATATGATATTCATCCACCATTATAGAAAGGAAGTTATCATATAACATTTTTCCATCATTAAAGGAAAAAAATGTATCATATGACATTCCTCTTCCATTAAAGGACGAAAGTTACCATATGACATTCCTCTTCCATTAAAGGAAGAAAGTTATCATATGACATTCCTCCATCATTAAAGCAGGAAATTTATCTTATGACATTCCTCCATCATTAAAGCAGGAAATTTATCATATGACATTCCTCCATCATTAAAGGAGAAAAGTTATCATATGACATTCCTCCATCATTAAAGCAGGAAAGTTATCATATGACATTCCTCCATCATTAAAGCAGGAAAGTTATCATATGACATTCCTCCATCATTGAAGCAGGAAAGTTATCATATGACATTCCTCCATCATTAAAGCAGGAAAGTTATCATATGACATTCCTCCATCTTTAAAGCAGGAAAATTGTATAACATTCCTCCACCATTAAAGCAGGAAAGTTGTCAAATAACCTTGCCCTTCACCATTTAATCGGGAATCTTGCCATATAATTGCATCAACCATTATTAGCAAGAAAATTGTCATGTGATATATTGCTGGAAAGTTGCCATATGATTTTAGCAACCATAATAGTGGGTCATATGATATATTGCTCCACCATTAAAGCAAGAAAGTTGCCATATGATCTTAGCAACCATTACAGCAGGAATGTTGTCAAATGATATATACTCCACCATTAATTCAAGAAAGTTGCCATATGATCTTAGCAACCATTATGGCAGGAAAGTTGTCAAATGATATATGCTCCACCGTTAAAGCAAGAAAGTTGCCATATAATCTTAGCAACCATTATAGCAGGAAAATTGTCAAATGATATATGCTCCACCATTAAAACAAGAAAGTTGCCATATGATCTTAGCAACCATTATAGCAGGAAAGTTGTCAAATGATATATGCTCCACCATTAAAGCAAGAAAGTTGCCATATAATCTTAGCAACCATTATAGCAGGAAAGTTGTCAAATGATATATGCTCCACCATTAAAGCAAGAAAGTTGCCATATGATCTTAGCAACCATTATAACAGGGAAGTTGTCAAATGATATATGCTCCACCATTTAAGCAAGAAAGTTGCTATATGATCACAGAACTAATAACACTTTTTACAGGTCTTTTCCTCAAGCATGTTAAAACAATTACATGTACTTGTTCTAATAATACATATTTCAATCTATTTCAGGGTGGTTTAATCAAGAAGAAACAAGATATGCACAAACTTTGTGAAACAAATAAAGCCTTTGCACATCTTGCAGGCTGATTTTAATGCTGTGTGATACTTTTTGTTTACTTCTGAAATGCCTCATAGGAGGTAATGATTGTTTTTATTTGCTAAAGATATTCACAACACAATTTTCCTTGAAACAGACAATATGATTTCTTTGAATCAGACTACATATATGAATTGGTCAGGATGATGGTGATGATGGATATAAGTCTGACTGATGGATCTTGTTATATTTATTTCACTGTTATAGGTGTAACTGACATCTTAAACATTTTTTTGTATTAAGAATGATGTTTTTGGTACATCTACTGAGAAATTCTGTTTTACTAAAACATTAGTATGAGTACAATTGTTCAGACAGCTGGAAAATTCAGTTGAAAACATTGGAAATGAAGTAAAGTTTTTAGCTGCGAGCTTGACTTACAATTAAGCACAAGCTGGACCTTATTACTGTTTCTGGCATTTTTTAGCAGGTCAATTTAGGCATCTGTATTTTTATTGCCATGTGATACCTAAGAATATTAAATGGTTGAAAACCTGATTTCTTATGTTATACATTATAGTATACAATATGATTTGTTTTAAAAAGTAGCAAACCTGTGTGTTAAGCTCATCTGCTGCAGGAAGTGCTAAGGTTGAGCTGTTGTGATCACTCACCATTGTCGATCCGTCCGGCTCCGTGCACTTTGAATGTGTGAGGTGTGTTTCTACCCAGAACTTGAAGCCCATGCCCCAAGCTGTTTCATGTATAGATGGAGTGAGCTTGTTTCACAGACAATGTCTCGTTTGTCTGTAGTATTATTTAAGAAGCTGTAAAGGAGATTGGACCTTTGTCTCCAGCCAAAATTAAATGTCACTTGATAGTTGTTAAGAACGTGTGGGTGAGTGTTTCAGCAGAATTTAAAGTCCATAGAAAGGTATGGCGAGATCAGACTGTGCCCTCTAAAATTAGTTGATGCTAATTAAGTTCACAATGTTGAGTGTTTCAGCAGAATAAATATATTTTAAGTCTCTTGATCAAGCTATTTCATTTCTAGAAAGAATGAGCTTGTTGCACAGATAGTGTCTAACTTAATTAATTTTTCTCTGTAAGCGTTTACTTACAGTAGCTACTGAGGTAAGATACGATCTGTGCCTCCTGCCAAAGTTGAATATTACTTACATGTAAATGATTCTTTCACCAGACCTTTAAGTCGAGACTTGAAGAGAACAAGCCATGAATTAGTTTCTTGCATAGAGTATGATGGACTATTCTAACCATAAGCCTAATTTACAGAAACTGCTATGGAAAGGTAAGGTATGTGCCTTCTGTCAAAATTGATGTTACTTATGTGTTTCACCAGAATTTAAAAAGTCTACGGCGAGATCAGACTGTGCCCTCTAAAATTAGCTGATGCTAATTAAGTTCACAATGTGTGAGTGTTTTAGCAGAATAAATATATTTTAAGTCTCTTGAACAAGTTGCTTCATTTCTAGAAAGAAAGAGCTTGTTGCACAGACAATGTCTACTCTCTTGTCTAATTTACAGAAACTGCTGTGGTGAGATAGAATCCAGATAGAATGGGCTATAGTTGTACTAACTAGAATTTCTTTCTGTAAGCCTAATTCATATAAGCGACCATAGTAAGATCAGATTTGTGCTTTCTGCCAATATCAATGTTACTAAATATTATAGGTATTGAAATTGTGTGAGTGAGTGTTTCACCAAAACTTAAAGCCCGAAGAACAAGCCAGTTCGTTTTTAGAAAGAATGGGCTTGTTGCAAAATGTCTTACTCATGTAGCTTATCTATAAAACCTAATTTACAGACGTTGAGATGGTAAGAAAGGAACTGTGCTAGGCTTTAAGAATACTAAGTATGTGAGTGAGTGTTTCACTAGGACTTGCAGCTCATGGAACAAGCTGGTTCATATCTAGAAAGTATGAGTTTGTTGCACAGATACTATCTCACTACAGTTTCTGTATAAGCATATTTTACAGAACTTGCTATAATAAGATAGAATTTGTGCCTCCTGCCAAAATTAATTATTACAAAGAAGGGATTAAAATTTAAAACACATGGAAGAAGCTGGTTCATTTCTAGAAAGAATGGTGTTGTTACACAGGTGATGTCTAACTAGTCTTTCTCTCTGTAAGTCTTTATGTACAGAAATGACTAGGTTAAGATGGGATCTGTTACCCGGGAATTAAACGTAAGTAAGGGCAAAGTTACAGGCACTGACTTGTGTGAAATGGGCTGTTGTAAATCGGTGTATGGATTCAAGACATTATACGAGAGCCATAGAAAATGCATTCAAATCCGCGGTGATTACGTTGAAAAAGTGTGACTGAATCTTTTCATGGCGTCACTTATACGCTGGCACGCTTTACTGTGTTATTGTTATTTGCTGTAACTTATTTATTGTTGAATAATTTTACCTGATATTTACACATGGACAAAATATATCAACCTTCAAGAATATATATTTCAACATACAGAGTTGCATTCAAGTTTATTTTCTAACAACAGTCTACGAACTTCCCGATCATCCCTCGTACATTAAAAGGACGTGAAGTCTTACAAAAAGTTGTACACCAGCAAATGAAACATATGAGCAAATGCATTGCCAGATATTATACTCGATGTAGACTACCTCTGTAGTTCAAACTCATTCTTAAACCCTAACAAATATTTTCATTACGTGTTCTTTTTGGGTACTTTAGGACACATTGTATATATTTCCAGAATTCCAGTTATTTTGGCAGACTGAAAAATTATGACAGTTTCTTTTAATCAGCAGGCGATGGACAAGTGATTCGAAGTCGACTTCTCTTACCACCTTACCATTCTAAAGTGTAGTAATTTTCCCAAACTGTAAACGTTTTTATACATTTTTGGTGACACCTTTATCTATACGAAGCGATCATTTCTGTAAAATTATGATCGTATCTTACTACTGGTTCTACTGAACAATGTGTCCTAAAAGAATGAGAAAACCGTATAAATTGTTCATCTGTACGCCAATTTCGCACGATTTTTATTTGCCGAAGTTTCTTTCAGGCCAGTTGCGCGCGCATCGATTCGATATAGGCCTACTGGGACATGCGGCTCGAACGTGTATCCTGTTTTCACCCGGTACACCGATTCCGCCCGATTTGTACCAGTTTCGGTCGGGCTTGATGTATGCGCATCAATTATTTAGACAAGCAGGACATGCCCCTTGAAATAGCGCGATCGAAACATCACGGCGCGTTTCGGTGTACCGAATGCTGCATGAATCAAGCTCATTTATCACGGCGCATTTCGGTGTACCTATCTTGTATGAATTGTGCTTACCTGTTGACTGCAACAGAGGCCTAATTCAGCAAAGAGTATTGAAAAAATAATCGGCTGGCAAGAGAAAAAATGTTAAGCAGAAAAGGTAGGGTGCGCGGTATGTATGTAAGGTACATTGTACTGTGCATTGTTGGACTTATACTTTTCCCCTGACTTTTTTGCCACCAATATTTTGAAAATATGCCCATATTTTCGAGAACCTAGATTTCACTATTATCTGTGTATGGACTTCAGAGTCTTACAGATGGCTGCATTGTTATGGATTTTAAGAAAACATACAAGTACATGATTTCTATATCATTTATTTCTTTCAAATCTCTATGTTTAGGTGATTTCTGCTGATATAAGTAAGACGGTCTATGCTAAGCGACTTGCTCAAAGTCCGGAATTGTAAACTTTTGGGAGAATAGAAATTGTCCAAACATCTGAATCTAAACTGAGTGAATCCTCTGACTGTAAACATCCGTCTTGCTGTAGAGAAGTCCTCGAGAAACTACATGATTCAAACCTCACAAAAACTGTAAAAAAGGTAAAGGTAAAGTTTCTTGTTTAACGTGGGTAGCCGACGAAAGTCCCCGCCTGGAATGGATGGAACAATTTCCAGCCGAGCCCGCGGCAGGCGTCATATTTACCTCCCCAGCATCCAGTCTAGGCCGATACTGCTGGAACAGTGTCAATTTAGGTAAATCACCCAGCACTGAACACAAGTCAGGATATCAGCCGCGACCGGGAATCGAACCCGGGCCGCTGGCATTATAGTCCAACCTGCTAACCACAGCGCCACTTTAAACCTATATACTAGAGAAAACAATATTTTAGACTTATTTTTCGAGACAAGTCCAACTTTGGTCAATCAGATTAACATCTTACCTGGCATTTCCAACCATAAAAATGTTGAGGTCGAAGTAAATAGATCTACTTCCTCCAAAAATTGTTACCAAAAGATCCCACTATGCAAAAAAGCAAACTTGGAAGGAGTCAATTCATAAGTACCATTAGGAAACGTTAAAGGATGACAAATATTCCATCATACCAGTTAAACAACTATAGGGAAATTTCCCATCTACTCTAAATAACTTGTCAGAAGAAGTTATTCCGTTAAAAATGTCCTCCATTAGAAATCACCTTCCCTGGGTAAATCAAAATCAAAAGAAAATAATCAGAATGCATGATAGAGCCTTCAAAAGATTTAGGAAATAGAACAAATCCTCTGATCGTAAATATTTCTTGGACCTCAAACATACATTCCGAACGAAAATAAAGGAGGTTTATCTAAAATACGTTGTATAGATATTCTAATGTAACGAAACCAGCCTGATGCCTCCACCACATCAAAACCAAACATAAAAAAATCTGCTCCCTCCTCGAACATTCCAAACAAGATTCAGCATCCCTGCCACCCTTAAAAATACCAGAACAAACACCACTTTGATGAAAATTCAAAAGCAACAGCTCTAAATAAGCAGTCCCAGTCGATATTTAGCTCAAAGTCACCTTTGAAATTAGCATTCTGCTGCAAGACGAAACTCCAAGACACATAATTCACTACCAAGAATGCCAAATATCCATGTAAATGCCAATGGCGTAGAAAATATGACATGTGGGCCAGACAAGATTAAGCCTATCATTCTCAAAACATTTTTAAAGGAACTGTTACCTTCAGAGGGATGTATACCTTTCCATTGGAAAAAATGCAAATGTAACCTCAATCTATAAGAAGGGCGACAGGTTAGACCCAGCCAACTACAGGCTCCTATCCCTCACATGCGTACTTTGCAAAACCTTGGAGCATATAGGCCTACTGTCCTCATCAATTACAAAACACTTTACAAACCTTGATATAATGTCCAATATTGTTTTCTGTGTGTGACACAGCTAATTATGCTTGTAAATGACCTTGTAACATCAGTGTACAACAAACAACAGGTTGACCCGATACTATCATATATTTATCAATCAAAAATTATCAGAACCAAACCTGATCTTCTTAAATAGATATGCATTTTACATCAAATGAATGCAAATGCCGGCCAAAAATAAGGGCGATTTTTTTCCGCAACAATTTAAGTATGATCCGGTTGGTTAAATGGTATATTATTAGCCACATTTTGATGATTTAGCATTTATTTTCGGCATAAAGTTTGTTAAAAAGAAATTTCAAAGAAACATTTTTCAAAATTGCAGATACCAATAATAGCATTGATTGAATTTTTATTTATGTGATATCTGAAGTATTCCTGTTCCTTTGTTATTGTTTACCATGTTATTTTTTACTTCATTTCTATATTAATTCAAAGTATTTATTCTATTTTGTCATTCTCAGTTTCTTTTACCTTCACCTTTACATAAAAAGAAATCATAAGATGGCTATGGAATTGTCTATTTATTGCATGCTAGTTTTAGTTTATTATTACCTTTCCTATGAATTATCCTACTGTTATTATTACAGTTGGGGGAGCGTGGGGTCGCTGCTCTTGATTCATCACGAACAATGACGTACGGTTCAGACGGGGTTTAGAGATTTTCGGTCATGTGATATACTAAAATAGATCTGTCACGTGATAAAATCTTATGACAGGATGCAAAATGGACGACGGAGGAAAATTAAATTTTAAAACATTGTATTTCTTTTGTAAGTTTATGTCTTTGCCTAGTTTTAGATAAATAACTTTTTTATTTGTTCAGCAACTTCTTCTTTATTTCTTTGCATGAGCTTGTTGCAAAACTAGATATCATTTGCAGGATATTTTAAAATTTCGCTTTCAGTTTCAAATTCAGTCAAAGAGCTATAAAAATAAATAGATTGGCAACTTGAAAGGCATATAGAGCAAATCTCGCCAACCTCCCGTGACAAAAAAAACGAGATCTCGTTTACCGAAAGTGGTGCTTTCTCCACGCGCCATTTTGTATGCGGAAGCAATTATTCATCGGTAAAATAATTATCACCGTATGACCACGCTTCTTTCGATGGCAAAAAAAACTGTGTACTTCGTGTCTTAAGACCATTTCACATTAAACTAATTTTGTTTTAGAAGCTAACATGTATTTAAAATGTAGTTTTAAAGGTACAAATTGTAACTCCATGCTCGCCGATGTTTGTTTTTAAGTAAGATAACGCCGAATCACGCTCTGACACGAGCTCACGCGAGATTACAGCCAGTTACCATTCTGTGTATTTTATACTTCTTTGATTCAGTGAACAATATAAATTGCTGCCTTAGTGTGAGAAATACAGGGCTCAAATTTTGTGCTTGCTAACTTGCTAAATGCGATAATAGCAAGTAAATTTCATGGAATAAGAGCAGATAAAAACATCACACAAATTTTTTTGCGAGTACAAATAATAGTCGAAATTGCTGCAGTTTTTTGTTAATGTTTGCAGATTCGGTTTCGTTTGAAGACGAGGCAGTGCCAGGATTTCCCTTGCGTGCAGATGACAGAAAACAATATATCATCTTTTGTTGGTGAACCATTTTTGTTGAATGGTTTACCATATAAAGAGACAATAGGTCTATCCGCGATAATTAAATCTAGAACGTAGTCTACCTTACTACCAGTCGCACCAATGCATGAATCGATACTTACTTATAAAATTGGATACGAAATTTGCGTCGCTGTAATTTCAGCTGGTAGATAAATTGCGCCATCAATGATGCGTTCAGAATTATTTTGAGGGTCATTTTGAGCTAAAATGCACAAAATTGTACGTCAAGGAAAACCCTGCAAACAATATCAATTTTCTTACAAGATTTTTAAGGATATTTTAACATTTTTAAATGAAAGTCTAAATTTGCAAGTTAGCAGGTATAAGTAAGAAAAAAAGCTACTTGATAAAATTTGCACTTATGGTCAAAAAAGTTAGATTTGAGTCCAGAAATATACATTGGCCATATTCCTATGACTATTCAAGAGTGTTGTCCATGTTCCTTTGACTACTCAAGAGTGTTGGCCATGTTCCGTTGACTGCTCAAACAGTCAGGGGTGTAACTGTTTCAAGGTATCACAGTTTATAACCCATTTGAGTTATTGGGTTTACTTTCATTATACAGTGCTCCAGCTAGGATTAAAAAAGGGCAGGGTGCTGGCACTGAAAAGGGCACTTCTGGGGTGGGGGGGAGGGGGGTCAGTTCGGGACCATGCTCCCCCAGGAAAAAAATATAACTGGTCCATGCATTCAGTGCATTTTAACATACTTTAGGCATGGAATTTAGCATAATTTAGGCATGCTTTTTTGGCACACTTTAGGCATGGTATAAGGCATACTGTGTCTTTTAATAGGCTATGTCTGTCATCTCTAATACTCCTATTTATTAACTAAAAATTCTGCTGTTTGTATTTTACTTGGCACTGATTATCAACTTGTAACATTTCTTTGTAATTGCATACTGAATAACAATATCTATATGTTTAGGCCTATTTTACTTGTTACAATTTCAGTACACATCTTCTCCATGTACTTGATATTTATACACGCAACATATATACAGAAAATAAAGTTTAAACTTCCACTTAAATAAATGAAATCAGGCAAAGTTTTTAAATTTCAACAGTCTAAAAGCAAGTTTAGCACTTGTAATAGAACGTATTCCGGGTATCCAAAATTTTGTATCCGGGTACATAGGCCCCATCTAACGGTATCCTTTTTCTTACTATATAAATGCTTTACCATAAGGATGCGTTAGATGGGGCCTGTGTCCGGGTATGGTTACACTTTTTTTCTAAGAGTCGTCTAATGTCCAGTTTAAACAATATTTTTGAAAAAATATTATGATGCAAAGACAGTTTAACAGCATTTTACAGTATCTGACATTAAAGTGTACCCTGTCATTACATCTTAGAATACTAATTTCAAAGAAATCTTCATGAAAAATCGGCAATTTCACAAAGCAGACGACAACATACTTTCGATTTCAAAAACTTGTAAAACGATAAAATCAAAATATTTTCCTATTTAAATTTGATTGTGATCGATTTTTATTAATTAGATTTAAATGTCTGTTGTCTGGACTTAAATTTCAGTTGTGTATAAAGGGATATTTACGACTATATTACCGAAAACGAAAGTACACTTTGACAGGTGGCGCGAAAATGATAATGATTTCAGGCTGGTTTGCAAACTGTTTTAACACTAAGGTTCAGTGATTTTAATGCTAGTGGAGCAGTCTAAAATACCATGGTCTGCCTCGGGCACGATTACAGCAGGTAATTGTTTGCTAATTATGTCAATGCCCCCCAGCGTGTATCACTCGATAAAAAGGGGGCAATAAAGCAGTGTATTATAATCACTGAGGCAAAAAAAAGGGAAGTTTGGCTAAAAAAAGAAATGAATGGTTGTAAAACGGGCAGGGTGCCTGGCGGGGCAACAGGGCGGAACGAATTTCGGAACGGGCGATGCGCCCTGCTGTAAATAGCTAGCTGGAGCACTGCTTTCATAACTTGTTTCAGTTATCATAAAATATTACAAAGCCCTCCTGTGTCAATTCCTCATTTTGAATGTGACTAATGCAATCATTTCCTGAATCCTTGGCCTTTTATCTTTCCAGCTATGCAGTAAATTTTTTTACGCAAGGCTGATAAAGTCTTACGCAAATGGTTTTAAAGCTTTAAAACTCTTAACATCTCATTATGTTCATCAGGTCATGATCAGACTAAAAGAGAATTTGATTAACCACAGTTTGCTACTAATTACACTTTAAAGGTCACTTTGTGAGAACAGCAAAAACGCTTTTTTTTGAATAACTTACCTGGGTTATCTATATTTTATAACTAATACAGGTTATAAAATGCTTGAAAAAGTAACTGAAATAGGTTACATAACTTAAAACAGTTACACCCCTGACTGTCAAGAGTGTTGGCCATGTTCCTTTGACTGCTCAGAGTGTTGGCATGTTGCTTTGACTACTCAGAGTTTTGGCCATGTTCCTCTGAGTCTGACTACTCAGAGTGTTGGCCATGTTCTGTTGACTACTCAAGAGTGTTGGCCATGTTCCTTTGACTGCTCAAGAGTGTTGGCCATGTTCCTTTGAATGCTCAGAGTGTTGGCATGTTGCTTTGACTACTCAGAGTTTTGGCCATGTTCCTCTGAGTCAGACTACTCAGAGTGTTGGCCATGTTCTGTTGACTACTCAAGAGTGTTGGCCATGTTCCTTTGACTGCTCAAGAGTGTTGGCCATGTTCCTTTGACTGCTCAGAGTGTTGGCATGTTGCTTTGACTACTCAGAGTTTTGGCCATGTTCCTCTGAGTCTGACTACTCAGAGTGTTAGCCATGTTCTGTTGACTACTCAAGAGTGTTGGCCATGTTCCTTTGACTGCTCAAGAGTGTTGGCCATGTTCCTTTGACTGCTCAAGAATGTTGGCCATGTTCCTTTGACTGCTCAAGAAAGTTGGCCATGTTCTGTTGACTGCTCAGAGTGTTGGCCATGTTCCTTTGACTGCTCAAGAGTGTTGGCCATGTTCCTTTGACTGCTCAGAGTGTTGGCATGTTGCTTTGACTTCTCAGAGTTTTGGTCATGTTCCTCTGAGTCTGACTACTCAGAGTGTTGGCCATGTTCTGTTGACTACTTAGAGTGTTGGCCATGTTCCTTTGACTACTCAGAGTGTTGGCCATGTTCCTTTGACTACTCAGTGTTGGCCATGTTTCTTTGACTACTCAGAGTGTTGGCCATGTTCCGTTGACTAAGTAAGTACTCAGAGTGTTAGCTGTGTACCTTTGACCCCAGAGCTATAGTGTTGGCCATGTTCCTTTGACTACTCAGAGTGTTGGCCATGTTCCTTTGACTACTCAGAGTATTGGCCATGTTCCGTTGACTAAGTAAGTACTCGGAGTGTTGGCCGTGTTCCTTTGACCCAGGAGCTATAGTGTTGGCCATGTTCCTTTGACCACAGAGCTATAGTGTTGGCCGTGTTCCTTTGACCCCAGAGCTATAGTGTTGGCCATGTTCCGTTGACTAAGTAAGTACTCGGAGTGTTGGCTGTGTTCCTTTGACCACAGAGCTAGAGTGTTGGCCATGTTCCTTTGACTACTCAGAGTGTTGGCCATGTTTCTTTGACTACTCAGAAAATTCTGCACACACTTTATGTCAATGGAATAAAAAAAAAATGTTTTCCAGAATTTTTAGAATGTTCAGTCTTCTTCTTGGCATTCACCGTTGAGAATGTTAAATGATTTTCAGTGGAGTTATTGCTCTTTGTCATATATTTTACTTTGTCTGTGTATCTGCCCCGATACAGGGAGAAATTACACCAGTGCAGTCATGTGATAAATATTTAGCAGGTCAGAGAGATAGCTCTTTTGAACTAGGTTCAAATGAACCAGCCTTGTGCAAAAGAGCCACCTTTCAGACCTGTTTATCACTGGATAGCAGGTATTGGTTCCTATCCATTTTTGTACAAATCTCAATGGGGTTGGCACTGGACAGACTGAGAATAGTGTACAGTATCATTACTTTGACAAAAAATACCTTAAAGTTTTTAGAACTCTGTTCTGAGTAGTTTAAGGAATAGTGTGACTTATTGTTCTCAGTAGTTTAAAAAATAGTGTTACTTATTGAATGCCCAGAGTAACCTTCATTGCACCTTGTTCTCATTTAGTAAAATCTTCTTGAGTTCAGGCTTGTCTTCTATCCCTTACTCTGATTTCTTACACTTCAGGTGTTTAGTTATGTTTTATTGTCAAGTGTTGATGGACAATTACAGGTCCAGAATTCTAGATAATAAAGGTCTTTCATAGTTCTGGCTACCATAACTTAACTGATGCTATTTTTAGCTGCACTATTTGAAGAACAGTCGGAGCTATTCTACTCACCCTGGCATCATCGTCACACCTTGTTTAAAGTTTTGCATGCAAGTATGTATAGCTGTTATTAAGTTTCAAAACATGTTATTGAAAGGCAATGTTTTAACATTGTTTGTATATAAGCTTATTTATAGTTGCCACAGATAACCCATATGGGCGACTCCTCCAGAAGTCTGTTAGTAATGTTAGTAGGAGGATAGTGCAAGATACAGAAGACGCTACAATTCCAGAAGCTATCCTGGTTCTTTAGCTTCCCTCTTCAGTCTTGAGTTTCAGAACCTACCGAACGCCCTGTTGTGCCAGACGTAAAGCGTAATACACGGGACTTTTATCTCAATGTTAGTACTTTTAGTTGGAGGAGCGGGGGCTCGAACTCACAACCCCTGGTTTCTTTGTCAGACAGTGTTATCACTGGACCACTACATCTGCTCTAATGTTTTAACATGTTAGACAAGTTTGTTTTATAAGATTGATTTTCACTTAACTCTAGTAGAAATAACTAGGTTTGGTACTGTCATAACTCTACTGAAAATCATTATTATAGGATTTTGGACTTTATGTTAAATCAAGGTTGGCAAAGTATTTCCCAGGGTGGTATTTCCCAGTATGTCCCCAAAACAGCAAAAGTGGGAAATACTGGCTAAAATATAGAATAACACTATAATAAAATGACATTTAACAGTTAAATGTGTGCATGGTTGACACATGCATGGACACAATAAAAAAATAATTAATTTAATCCTCATTATTCCGATTATACATTTTCTGCATCAAATTTTCAAATAAAATTTTGAAAACAAACTTTTTTTGAACATTGTACTAAAACCACGATCATCTGATAGGAAATGATCCAACTAAGAAAATTAGTGCTCACACTTACTTGTTTTGTTTAGAAATTTATAAAAGTTATCGTCGTTTATCCAATATTGCTGCTATCAGTTTCGGTATTGTTGCAATGCTGAAATACGTGCATAAAATGGGTTCATCAGTGTATGAACATCTCAGCTAAAGCAATCAAATTGCTTGAGTTAATGGATATTCAAATTATTAAACCGGAACGTAACTATGATATGCACAACTAAGCTTTATTATGAGGACTGTGAGTAAAACTCAAATAATACTGAAGTATTTCAGCAAAATCGGTACTCTACTCAATACCAAGTAGTCCAGTACTCAAGTAATACTGGAGTACGTACACCCAGACAGTACTTGACCCAACCCATATCATGTTTAGGAATATGATTATGTAATAAGCATGTTAAAAGAGGAATTTCTAATATTCTCATTTAATACTGGTACTTTCTGAGCACCAAATCCTCTAACACAACACTAGTCATAATGAATTGGTTACCAGGTGCCCAGAAAACCTGTAGATGACAAGCTAGGCTTCCTGTAACTGGACAGCAGGCTATTTAGGTTTGAATTCAGCCTAGTATTTGTTTCCGAGTAAACATTGCTATCTTAGGCAAGCAAAAACTGATAAATGTATTTAATTCAATACACTGTTCATAAACAAATTAATTACTGGACACACAGAAAACTGAAGAGGGCAGGCAGGGCATCTTGTAACTGGAGAGCTAAAACACAGGCTATGCATCCAGTTACTGGATGGCTCAACATTCTTAATTTTATAATGAGGGTAAAAGATTAAAATTTACACATGAGTGTTTTAAATCATTTCTACTTTCTTGTTTAAGCATCATTTTGCTAAGTTTGACAGCTGTGGTGTAATTAATATGTTTACAAAACCAATGCAAATACATGTATTGATAATGTCATACTACTCCTGTTTCAAGCAAAAAGTGCATGAACAAAATACTGGTGCCCCTCTTATTTGGGTGATGATATATTGTCAAATATCGATGGTTGATAAAAGGTCCATACTCTTAAAAATAAATTGTCTGTAAGTATTGACTTGGCATTCATGAATATTCCATATATTTTAGTAAAATAATTTTCTGTGTTCCAACCTTAATAGCGATGTTACTATTGAAGAACAAATATATATGAACTTGTGCAGATAGATATGTGGACAAAAAGTTCAGCTGCCAATCTTGGGGTTGTGGGTTTGAGTCCTTTGTCTAGCCATTTCATTTTTTGCTCAGCTACCACATTCAAAGAATAAGGATGGCTATTGTACAAGTTGGCATTGCCTGAAAGAAGTAAAAGCTGACTGTCTACCAGGAGAGTTGTAATTATGTCTCCCCCAGGAGACATATTGTTTTTGCCCTGTCCGTCCGTCTGTCCGTCCGTCGTTCCGTCCGTCCGTCCCATAGGGTTGTAGGGCTGCTGGAGTAGACGACCCCTATTGTTTTTGGGGTCACTCCGTCAAAGGTCAAGGTCACAGGGGCCTGAACATTGAAAACCATTTCCGATCTATAACTAGAGAACCACTTGACCCAGAATGTTGAAACTTCATAGGATGATTGGTCATGAAGAGTAGATGACCCCTATTGATTTTGGGGTCACTCCGTCAAAGGTCAAGGTCACAGGGGCCTGAACATTGAAAACCATTTCCGATCAATAACTAGAGAACCACTTGACCCAGAATGTTGAAACTTCATAGGATGATTGGTCATGAAGAGTAGATGACCCCTATTGATTTCAGGGTCACTCCGTCAAAGGTCAAGGTCACAGGGGCCTGAACATGGAAAACCATTTCCGATCAATAACTAGAGAACCACTTGACCCAGAATGTTGAAACTTCATAGGATGATTGTACATTCAAAGTAGATGACCCCTATCGATTTTGGGGTCACTCCATTAAAGGTCAAGGTCACAGGGGCCTGAACATTGAAAACCATTTCCGGTCAATAACTTGAGAATCACTTGACCCAGAATGTTGAAACTTAATAGGATGATTGGTCATGCAGAGTAGATGACCCCTAACGATTATGGGGTCACTCTGTGAAAGGTCAAGGTCACAGGGGCCCGAACATTGAAAACCATTTCCGGTCAATAACTTGAGAACCACTTGACCCAGAATGATGAAACTTCATAGGATGATTGGTCATGCAGATTAGATGACCCCTAACGATTTTAGGGTCACTCTGTTAAAAGTCAAGGCCACAGGGGCCTGAACATGGAAAACCATTTCCAATCAATAACTTGAGAACCTCTCGACCCAGAATGTTGAAACTTCATAGGATGATTGTTCATGCAGAGTAAATGACCCCTATTGTTTTTGGGGCCACTCCGTTAAAGGTCAAGGTCACAGGGGCCTGAACATTGATAACCAGTTCCGATCAATAATTTGAGAACCACTTGACCCAGAATGTTGAAACTTCATAGGATGATTGAACATGCAGAGTAAATGACCCCTATTGATTTTGGGGTCAGTCTATTAAAGGTCAAGGTCACAGTGGCCTGTTCATGTAAAATCATTTTTTGGAAATAACTTGAGAACCACTTGACCTACAATGTTGAAACTTAATAGGATGATTGGACATGCAGAGTAGATGACCCCTATTTATTTTGAGGTCACTTGATCAAAGGTCAAGGTCACAGGAGCCTGAACAGTGACTGGAGAACCACTAGGCCAAGTGTTGAAATTTAGCGGGATGACTGGACATGCCAAGTAGATGATCCCTATTGCAGCCAACCATCAGTGTCTCTTTGATTTTTGCTCCTGACCCCTATTGACTTCTTGCCTATAGGACTTTGCATTGGGGGAGACATGTGCTTTTTTACAAAAGCATTTTCTAGTTTGAATTGATGCTGTGCAAAGGAGGTGTTGACTGAACACTCTTAAGTATAATCATGTGATGAATGTCTTTTATTTAATACAGGTTTACTGGTATGTCTAAGCCTAGGCAACGAAGAGAAAGATCCGAAGAAAGTATGCAAGCATGTGCCACAGAAGAAGATAGATACTGCATTTGTTACCGTGGAAACACATGGTCATAAAAATGTTACTGTAAACTTGAATACCATAACGACAGAATGTTATACAGTAAGTTTAGCTAAGGAACAGCTTACTAATGTACATTGCTCCTTTGCTAGAACAATCATTTTCATGACTGTTTCAATATGGATAATATATTTTAAAATTAGTCACATTTTCTGTTTTAATAAAGTGAATAAATCACTTGAGTTTATGACCTGGTCATGTGTGTTTTGCAGATGTTGGTCGGTCTGTTGGTCTGTAGAACGCTTGAGCATAGGATCATGAAAGGTGATAGGAAAGTCGGTCATGACCAGCAGATGACCCCTACATATTTTGAGTTCAGTAGGTCAAAGGTCAAGGTCACATTGACCCGGAACAGTTAAACAGTTTCTGGACGATAACTTGAGAACCTTTGGGCTTAGGATCACGAAACTTAATAGACACAGAACAGTAGAAGTTTTTTTGCCAAATAACAAGAGAATTAATGCTTTAGTCTAAGGTCACATTTGATACCGTGTTCACTTATGACTGGAAAATGGGGGCATTTCGTGTTCTACGAGCTCTTGTTCATTGTTACTTAACTGTCTTAATAAGCTATATATGATTACTAATTGAATATACATGAAGATAGAAAAATTTCATTGAAAGTTGTAAAGTAACTGTGGTGGTGTCAGGGCAGTAAATACTGGAATACTGTTCTACTGACTGAGCATTTTCTCCCCATTTTAATATTTAAGTCCTATACTGTGCCTCATGTATCTGGACTTCTTTCATCATTTTTCATTAACCAGTTCTATAAGGACTTGTAGTTTAAATTTGAACACTTTAAACAAATGAAAAATGAGCCTTATAGGTTCTTGGTCATGATCCATCTAACATAAAATTGCAAATGACTGATAATGACATTATTGTCTTATTAATTTTAAACATTTTATTATACTTTTTTATTAATAAATCTCATAATGTAAACAAAACTCACAAATCTAGCATAATGTAAACAAAAGTAACTTAGTCATGCTAAATGATAGAGCTCCTTGTTGCAGTGTTATAGTGTGGTTTGTTGTAAAATACTTTTTAGCACATAACAAAAGGATTGTTACAATGGGGCTCCATCTGGAACGTTTTGTTTGGCTGTCATAGTTTTTACAAGACTGGATCACGCTTGATGCTTGCAAGCCTAATGTGATCAAGGTCTGAAAAAATCCATTCTAGTTGAATACAGCATTCAAAATCAAGCTACTGTTATAATATTTATCCTTCAAATCGTACTGCCCTTCAAATGAATTTGAAATGAACTTTATTATGTTATTTTCTGTGTACAGTGTGACCTGCAGTTGACAGCTGTGGTAGAGCCACACCATAACACATGTACTGTACTAGTGGACACACGATGGAAAATGAAAGTCAGCATCAGTACAGATAATGACAGTTTTAAAGTGTTACCTAGCTGTAGGTCAGTATATATTGGTTCTTCCTTTAAAGCAGTTATTCTAGTTTTATTCATGTTAGCAGGAAAAAATTGTGAAAAGAATTCTGCTTCAGTATAGACCCAGCAAGTCTGTTCAGAAAGGATGGAAATTTTTGGATACTAGTTAATATTTGGGAAGAAAAATTTTACTTGTTGTTCTATATGTATGGGCTTGCAAAGGAGTTATAAATCGTTTCCTTCCCAATGTTTTCCAAGTCTATGATTAGGTTGTATTCATAGCTCAACTATTTGTAGAATAAGGTGGGCAATTGTACTTAACCCTGGTGGCAGTTACGCCTTTGTTCTGAGGTTAAATTGTTACGGCTTGCGTTTCAATTCACATATATTCTTAACCACTGCCTCTGTTATCATCTGACTTCACATAAAGGTTGGTCTTGGTTATGGGCAGACATCTCATAGATTACTTTAAGGTCAGGAATCTTAAAGGTCAAGGTTACTGGGGTCAAATATTGCTAGTTAAAGTTTTATGACAAGCTTCTCAGTTTCGCTATATTTTCTTAACTACTGCACCAGGTCCTATAATCATTAAAATTTATGTAAGGATTGATCTTTTAGTAAGAGGCAGACATCTTTAGGTTTGGGTCGGGTACCTCAAAGATAAAAGTCATGTGAGTCACATTTTGTAAAACTATCGGTAAAAGTTTATTTGCAACCAGTTACACTGTCTGAACCTCTACCTCCCTCAAAAATGTACATTCTCCACACCTAACTTCTATTTCAGAATGTTTCTTAGGTTTTTTATGCCCGCTTTCTTTACCCCTCCAGCCAAGCCGCCCCCACTCCTTTTTCGAAGAAAAGAAATGTTTGCTTATATGCTTTAATAGTAACATTTTGGTGAGCCTATTTAAATAGCTAACATGCTATCCCTCCAGCAGCTCTGTTATTTTATGTATTTTTTCAGTGTGAACAACTTAAGTAAATGGTTTCTGGAAGGTGGTAATTACAGTATCATTGTTATGATAGAGAATGACAAGATCACCTGTGAGAAACCTGTCCTGCAAAATGATACTGTAGATAGTAATATACGTAAGTTGATACCTTTATTGTTTTCCTGTACAAAGATTCCATATCAGTTTATTTTAATAGATCTAGTTTATTCCCTTATTTATTAAAAATTTAGTCTGTTTAAGCGTAGTTCTGCATGTTTGAAAACTTGAAGTCATAGGGTAATGTCATTTATTACAGGATTAAACATGCAGGAAATAATATTCTAGCTCATCAGATGGGCGTTTCCAGTGATTTTATGGATGCCAGCAAATATCATCTTGCACCCCCAGTTAATGACAACTAACGATTCATACAACGATAATGTTATGTTTATGTAAAATGCATTGAAAGTCAAATATGTTGGCAGATGCACTGTGTTCCTTTTAGTATATTTCTCATTTGTTTTATGGAAAAAACATAATGTTACACTACAAATGATGCAACTAAACCACAGTTTTGTTTACTTCCCTGAAAAGTTATGACTTTAGTCATTAGTTTCACGCGCTTTGTTAAAATATGCTACTGTAGGAAATCGTGCTGCAAAGAAAGCATTTCGTATTGCTTGGTAAAATACGGTAACAAGAAAGCCAAGTTACTGCCAAAACAGTTACCCAAGAGCCAGATTTTTCCATCTGCATCTACGTCCAGTGACAGATTATTGTATTCAGTCCTTAATATTAGCTTAACTGTTGGAAGAATAAGGAGGGCAGTTGCACTTGCCCCAGGTGTCAGTGTTAAATAAAGTTTTTATGAAGTTGAAATACTTAAGATATTAATTTGAAACTTGCTATACTTGGTCATTGTGGCAATGTTCATTAGTTTTCAAGTTGTGAAAATCTACCTGCGATATTTCCAGATTTATGCCCCTTCTTAAGTTAAAAAATTTGGTTAAAGTTTTTATATACAACCAAATGTAGTCCAATATCTTCTTCATTACTTAAGACCTTTAGTTGAAACTTGGTGTACTTGCTCATAGTGACATTGTACATTAGTGTGACAAGATGCATAACTCTTCCTGCAAAATTTACAGAATTCTGACCATTTTAAACTTAGAAATTTTGGTTACAATTTTTATAAAATCCAATATCTTCTTTCATAAGAAATTCAGTTGAAAATTGCTGTTCTTGCTCATAGTGACATTGTACATAAGTGTGGCAAGATGTGTAATTTTGCCTCAGTACTTCCAGAGTTATGGCCCTTCCTACTTTTTAAATTTAAAGGAGTGCAATACCGTTTTTAACCCTGGCAGATACTGTGTTAAAACTTCACACTTAACTTCAGGTAATAACACAAGGTAAGGGCGTCAAGTCCCATAACTCTGTCAACTTTTACAATAAATAGATAGAACAGCTAAAAAGACAAATATCGTAGTTTTTCTGAAGAAAAGAAAACATAGACTAGTTTCTTTACTTGAAGACTTTACATGGTTTGATAAATGTTATTTAGTACTTTTCATATATTTCTGTTTTATGATATGTACTTTTTCAGCTATTTATGTTGCCATGGGAGCATTTGTTGGACTGGTACTGTTGTGGTGGTTACTGAAGTATATGTATAGGTAATTCATTTTATTAACTAGATGAATTCTTTAAGGTTGGTAAATATGTTAAAATAAGCAGTCATCTGCCCCGCACCCAGTCTAGGTTCATGCAGTCGGAATTAATGCTCATTGAAGTAATCACCGAGTACTAAACAATAGTTGGGATATCAGTAGTGGCAGAGAAGTAGACCTGAACCAGTTGACTTGTAGACCTGTTGACCTCTGTACCACTGACTCCTGCTTTAAGCATCATATTTCAACTGTAATTAGATTGATCAGTTTGAAATGATGGCAGTACAAGTCCTCTTGGATTTCCATACCAGTACTAACTTGTTCTCTGCAAGTGTCTGATTACTTCCTTACACAAACCAGAGGTGGAAGATGACTAGCCTAGCCAAGCCATTTGTACAGCTTGTTTGACTTTCTGTAATGGATATGGGATACCTACATTATATCGAGTGGATAGGTTACAGGGCAGGACAAAAGAATGACTGCCTAGATGTATTTCTCCAGGCTCATTGTCATGGAGAATATTTTCTTGCCTGGTGTATTGGGATCAAACTTATGGCTTCTTGTTGTCCTTGTTGAGATAATCCAGCAGGCTTATTTTTCAGATAATGAAAGTTTAAAAACTTATGTTGTCACAGAAATCGTTTCTTATTGTTTGAAAATACAAAAAATGAGAGATAAAGAAAAAACAAGAAAATTATTGTTACAGGGTAATCTGATTGATGTTTTGCTAAAACTTCTGTTTTTGAAGCATGAAATAAATTGATACGATTTGCCAACTGATTGACTTAAACATTTTGACCTGCTTTTGTATTTTTGAATAAAGTTATTTTTGTTGTTTTTAGAAACCATTTGTTACGTAGGCTTCAGTATTGTTTGTTCCCAGACTCTGCTGCATTTATTGATCCGGTAAGTGTTTTTTTACTCAGTAAATAGAGTAAAAACTCCTAAGCTTAAGTGTTCATTATGTATGTAAGTGTATGTCAATCTTTGTAATATTTAGCCTTTCTTTAACCCTTACCCTGCTTAATTTCTAACATGAACTGGTCCATCATTCAATTTGGGCAGTACCATTTATCATTCAGAGGGGTGTTCACTGAAAATTTACTGTGCAGGCTGATCTTGGTCTGCATTGGTCGCAAAGGCAGAATGGCATTGCCGACAGCAGGCTAAAGGTTAAAGATGCACAGTACAGTATAATCTTTCTTAAAAACACTATCCAAGGTAGATATTTCATTTGCATTTAACAAAATTATTTATCAGCATGGTTTATTGTATGATTTACCACAGATCAGACGTGCAGAAATTGAATCACAAGAGTATTAGCCGAGTCGTTAGATATCCAAGAGGCCAAAGGCCAGATACAAGAATGACTTTGTCCGGAGCATTTCTTCTTCATGCATGGAGGGATTTTGATGAAACTTGGCACAATTGTACACCATCGTGAGATGGAGTGTCATGCGCAGGTCCCTTCTTTAGAGTTACTTCCCTTTGTTGTTACTATAAATAGCTTATTTTGAGGTGTATTTTGACCTATCTCTACCTGGTAAGGATTTTTGTGTGGACATACAATTTTTGGGGGGGATTTTTTTTTTTTAAAGATTAACTTCCCTTAGTTGTTACTATAAATAACTTATATTGTAACTTTTTTATGATGACCGTAGGGAAAAACCAAGACCACTTTTCTGTGGTACAACATAGAAGTTACTTTCAAATTTTAGGTGTATTTTAAGGTATCTCTACCTGGTAAGGAGTTTTTTTGTGGACTTAGAAAAACAAAAGAATTACAATAATTACTAAACAACCACAAAATTAAAATTCCATTTGCAAATACAGGTACTAGTGTAAAGAAATTTGCTGTGATGGGTGTATATTGTCACATTCTGGCACTCTTGTTTTGACTAAAAGACAAACCAGATCATAGTATAGTATATTAAACTGTCTTGATCAACAACCTCATTTAAACAAACACAGTAAATTATCCCAGTGGTGTTCGCTCTAGAAAGGTTGAATTGTGCCTATTCAGATTCTTAAGATAGCATGGTTTATTCAGTAAAATGTATGTTGCACTAGTTACTTAAAAAAATGTAGATAGCTGGTTGTATGATCGTTGTTTCTCTATTGGTTTAGTTTGGAAACTGTTATAAATTCTATATAAAATGTTTGCTAAAGTATTGTGAAAAAAAATTAAAGAAACTATTTTTTTCCATGAAAAAGTGGTATTTATAAATGATAGAATTACCGGTATGTACCCACCAGCCTGTGTTTTCCTTCTGCACATAAAAGTTTAACTTGTTAACTATATCTGCATCTCTTACTTTATATTCTCGACACAACTCACTTAAAAAGCTGTTTCTTTACCAGTAACTTCCTAGTGATACGATTATAACTGTATGAATAAATGTAATATTTCTTAATGAGCATAACACAATGGAAAACAGCCTGACTGAAGTACACTCGACCCTACTTAGGTGAAGTGTTTTAAGGAGAGGCAGATTGCAATGAGCTATTGAATTATAAAATGTTGTAAATAGTTTCTTCATCCCAGTGACAAGGTCACTGACATATTTCTACCTAGTTAGGTACAAATACCTTTGCCATCTCTGTGACCAGGTTGCTCTATGGCTAGCTTTACCTTTTCTTTGATCAAATTCCGAAGTTTTTTTACTCTGTGATCAGGATCCAAAGAGAAATGCAAACAAGACTGAATATGATGTTAAAAAAGACAAAATTGAAAAGCCTAGCCCTCCTGTTAAGCGGTATAATCTACGTAGGCGAAAAAATGCAAAATATGAATCAGACTCAGCCCCTTCAAAGGTATGGTGGTGTTTTTTTCTCATATTCTCTAATAGAGGGCTAGAAACCTTAAACTTATCTTTAATTACCGTTTGGAAAGCATGTTTGGTGTGATTGGTTGCATGTTCCTTGTATGAGGCAAATCCTGCTGTCGACAGTATGGAGTACTTTGAAGGTCAGAGGAACTTGGGGTACTTCAGGTGATTAAGAGGTCCTACCTGTTTTTTACATGTTTAACCACAATAAATTTTCTTTGTACTTAGCATGTATACTTTTGTACTGCTTTTTGCATTAAATACCGCACAGCACACCCTCAAGCATAACTCCACCCATAAGCTTACTCCAAAAGATCCTTTGTAGACTGTACTTAACAGGGAACTGATCACATGTTGAAGGTCAAAGTCCATTTTTATTTATGCCAGTTTTTTTTCTTCAAAGAACATGATGTTAATTTTTTATATTTGATATCAAGATACTAGATTTCCTTTATGACAGAAATGTAGAGCAGTTTCTGACTAGTATACATGAAGGGGATACCTTTAAATCTAACCACAAATATTGTTTAACTTTTTCTGCTATTTTAATTTCCCAGCCTTCATTTTCAATGTTGCACAGGTGTACTGGAAATATTGTAAGAGTTCAAAAATGAAACAAATTAAAACAATATACTTTGTTAAAGCCTAGGTTTTATTTTCTCACTTAACTATTCAGTTACATGTACAAAATCATAAGTTATATTCATCTAACTCAGAATGAATATGCCGAACAGGATCTGGGAGTGCCAACTAATACATCTGAAGAAGATGCTGTGAGACCCAGAAAGGAGCGATTGAAATCACTGGATACATTCAGAGGGTAACAACATACAAATGTTTATTGAATGTACCATGAAACAGCTGTTTTTGATTACCTTGGCTAATAAAATGCATTAAAGAAACCAAAACTTTTTATGCCCCCGGCATATACTGATGCGGGAGGCATATAGTGATCATCCTGTCCGTTCGTACGAGGTTAACCAAATGGGACCGTTTTGTCTAGCATCAATACCCCTTACTAGAATGACTTGATACTAATGCAGATGTAACCTGTGACCATTCTTCATCTTCAGACATCACCTGACCTCAGTTTGACCTTGACCTTGACCTCATTTTGGACTTAGGTTGCTTTACATGGGCCATCTCTTGGTTAATAAAATGGGACCATTTCGTCTAGCATCAATACCACTTAAAGAATGAATTGATACTAATACAGATGTAACCTGTGACCATTCCTCATCTTTAAACATCACCTGACCTCAGTTTGACCTTGACCTCATTTTGGACTTAAGTTGCTTTATATGGGACATCTTTTGGTTAACCAAATGGGACCGTTTCATCTAGCATTAATACCGCTTACAAGTATGAATTGATACTAATACAGATGTAACCTGTGACCATTCCTCATCTTCAAACATCACCTGACCTCAGTTTGACCTTGACCTCGTTTTGGACTTAGGTTGCTTTGTATCGACAAGGATGCCACCGGGGGCATCAATCGTTTATTGAACCCAGCTCCTTGTTTTTAAATAAGTCCCTTACCCATGAAACACCAAAGGGGAGTTCTGGTTTGTCTTCAACCAGTCATTGTGTCTGTCACACAAAACTGGATCCTGCCATGAATTTAAAAATAAAGATAATTTTCAGGAAACTTGGTATGTGGATAGAGGACAACTTGGAGAATATATATATCCTTTTATTTTGTTGCTATTGCAAAAAAACTGGTTGCTTTCATAACAGATACTCCAAAATATAACTTCTTCTTCTTTTCGTTCCCTCTGCTTAGTCAAGTTGCAGAGAAGAACTGTGTCGTACTTCTGAGATCCCCCACGTTACCATAAAGTTTTTGGTTGAGTGGGGTCTCTGTTGGCCATACAGTATTCTTTTCCTGGCAGTGCCTTTTACTCCTTTGGAGGACATGCTCTGCCCTCTGTTCTTCTTCACCACATGGACAGGTTAGTGACGGTACCAGCCTGAAATTTCTAAACATATGTGCATTCAGCTCGGAGTCTCATCATCAAGATTTGTACTGGCTTGCTAAGGTGATAGGCATCCTCCTGTCTGGGATTAAACAATGTCTTGATGATGATAACTTCCATCTGGTATTGGTCACTCTCATTAGGTTGATCTGCCTTTGCACCTTGTTTTGCAAGCTTGTCCACAGCTTCATTGCTTGGAACTCCACAGTGGGAAAATATAGCAAATAAGTGGCAAAGTGGGATCCTGTTGTAACTAGAAATCAAAGATAATATTTCATGAAGCTTGTTACATAGATACATTGCAGCATGGAGAATATACATATCCTTTTCTTCTGTTGCTGTGTATAAAAGTGTAGTTGCTGTAGCAACAAATAGTAAAAAAAATATGAAACAAAATGGATCCTGTGATAACTTTAAAGGTACAAGATAAACTTGCTACATACATAGAAGGCAGTATGGAGAATATGCATTATCTTATTTTTTGGCTAAAACTATGGTTGCTATGGCAACAAAAAGTCCAAAATATTGATAAACAAAAAAAAAATATCTGCCTTTGTAGGAAGGCATTTGCTCTTTAAGGATGTTGTGAATGGAGTTTTCTGTCAGTATTGTAGACCACAAGTTTATGTACTATAAAAGTGAGCTTTGAAACCTGTATCTCAATGCAACCTCTGATTGAATGGTGTCAAAATCTTAGGAAGAAACAATCAGTTTTAAAATTGGCCGATAAAACCCAGTTTTATAAGCTTAAAGACTGTGCCTTTAGTATGGTTGTATATGAAATGCTTTGCAGATGAGTTAGTATTAATTTAAGACATTTTAGTGGTGATATCACTCACATTTAGTGATAGATCAAGTTACTGTCAATACAAGGTTGTCTTGTCTATTGTAATACTGTAACATTACAGGATCTCTATAGTTGTCATGATATTTGTCAACTATAGAGGAGGGGACTACTGGTTCTTTAGACATTCTAAATGGAATGGCCTTACTGTGGCTGACCTCGTCTTTCCATGGTGAGTGTACGTAGTCAAGGTCTCACATCAAATACTCGTAGTCTAGTTTTTTCTTTCTGCCAAAACTACAAAAAAAATACATTTTTCTTGTCTGTGTTGAAATGTTTATTAAACTTATTTGTGGTAGTGTTGATTAAATAGTTAAAACAAAAAATATCGCCATTTACCCAAAATAAAAGAATGTATGGTTTTCATGCAAGTATTAGACCATGGGTATTTGAACAGAAGGGCTTGCGTTGTTTGGTTTTGGCTTTGGCATGCTCATACATTACTAATATTGGTTTATGGTATACACTTATTGACTGGCAACCCATTCAGTAAGTATTTTATTGCATGACATCAGAACTTATTTTCTGTGTCTTTTCCCAGTTTTTATCCCCCACCGATGAAATCGGGAGGCGGGTATTGAAATGGTGTTGTCCGTCCGTTCGTGCGTCTGTGTGTCCGTCCGCAGCCATTTCTCAGTAACTAGGAGGTAGAATTTCATGAAACTTGAAATAAACATGAACCAACATACTGCAATGATGCCCGTCAAGTTTGTTTTTTGATTGGTCAATTTCCCTTAGTCTAGAGTTATTGCCCATGATTTAATGAAAAATCCACGTCTGCAGCCATTTCTCAGTAACAAGCTGGTAGAATTTCATGAAACTTGAAATGAATATGAACCAACATACTTCGATGATGTCTGTCATTTATTTTTTAATTGGTCAGTTTTCCTTAGAGTTATTGCCCTTTAATTGTTTAAAAATCTACAGATTTGTACATAACAAACCAACCAATTGGTAGAATTTCATTAAACTTCTTCCATTCTTTTCCATGACCATTTATTATAAACATGTGAAGTTGGTCACCTGGTCACCACCTTGCCTTGGTCACACCCCCTCCCCCTCCCCAAAAAAAAAAATTCTTTCCTTTTTATTATTATTTTTTCAAACCTTCCATGAATATTTATCAACATGCAAAGTTGTACCCCACCTCACTCCTCCACCCAGTCATGCCCATCACCCCGATCAAGCATCTCCCCGCCACCCCCACCCCCCATTTTATTTTTTTCATTTTTAGCTCATCTGATTTTTTGAAAAAAAATGATGAGTTATTGTCATCACTTGAGCGGTTGTCGGCGTCGGCGTCTGTGTCAGCGTTGCCTGGTTAAGTTTTGTTTAGGTCAGCTTTTCTCCTAAACTATCAAAGCTATTGCTTTGAAACTTGGAATACTTGTTCACCATCATAAGCTGACCCTGTATAGCAAGAAACATAACTCCATCTTGCTTTTTGCAAGATTTATGGCCCCTTTTGTACTTAGAAAATATCAGATTTCTTGGTTAAGTTTTATGTTTAGGTCAACTTTTCTCCTAAACTATCAAAGCTATTGCTTTGAAACTTGGAATACTTGTTCACCATCATAAGCAGTCCCTGTACATCAAGAAACATAACTCCATCTTGCTTTTTGCAAGATTTATTGCCCCTTTTGGACTTAGAAAATCAGTTTTTATGCCCCCAAAGGGAGGCATATAGTTTTTTAACCGTCTGTCTGTCGGTCTGTCCGCATTTTTCGTGTCCGGTCCATATCTTTGTCATCGATGGATGGATTTTCAAATAACTTGGCATGAATGTGTACCACAGTAAGACGACGTGTCGCGCGCAAGACCCAGGTCCGTAGCTCAAAGGTCAAGGTCACACTTAGACATTAAAGGTTATTGCATTGATGGGCGTGTCCGGTCCATATCTTTGTCATCGATGGATGGATTTTCAAATAACTTGGCATGAATGTGTACCACAGTAAGACGATGTGTCGCGCGCAAGACCCAGGTCCGTAGCTCAAAGGTCAAGGTCACACTTAGACATTAAGGGATAGTGCATTGATGGGCGTGTCCGGTCCATATCTTTGTCATCAATGGATGGATTTTCAAATAACTTGGCATGAATGTGTACCACAGTAAGACGATGTGTCGCGCGCAAGACCCAGGTCCGTATCTCAAAGGTCAAGGTCACACTTAGACATTAAGGGATAGTGCATTGATGGGCGTGTCCGGTCCATATCTTTGTCATCGATGGATGGATTTTCAAATAACTTGGCATGAATGTGTACCACAGTAAGACAAAGTGTCATGCGCAAGACCCAGGTCCGTAGCTCAAAGGTCAAGGTCACACTAAGATGTTAAAGGTCTTTTTTCATGATAGTGCATAGATGGGCGTGTCCGGTCCATATCTTTGTCATTCATGCATGGATTTTAAAATAACTACGCATAAATGTGTGACACAGTAAGACGACGTGTCGCGCGCAAGACCCAGCTCCGTAGGTCAAAGGTCCTAAACTCGAACATCGGCCTTAACTATTCATTTAAAGTGCCATCGGGGGCATGTGTCATCCTATGGAGACAGCTCTTGTCTTGGTTAAGTTTTATGTTTAGGTCAGCTTTTATCCTAAACTATCAAAGCTATTGCTTTAAAACTTGCAACACTTGTTCACCATCATAAGTTGACCCTGTACAGCAAGAAACATAACTCCGTCCTGCTTTTTGCAAGATTTATGGCCCCTTTTGGACTAAAAAATATCAGATTTCTTGGTTAAGTTTTATGTTTAGGTCAACTTTTTCTCTTAAACTATCAAAGCTATTGCTTTGAAACTTGCAACACTTGTTCACCATCATAAGCTGACCCTGTACAGCAAGCAACATAACTCTATCCTGCTTTTTGCAATAATTATTGCCCCTTTTGGACTTAGAAAATCATTTTCTTGGTTAAGTATTATGTTTAAGTCAACTTTTCTCATAAACTATCAAAGCTATTGCTTTAAAATTTGCAACAGTTTTTCACCATCATAAGTGGACACTGTACATCAAGAAACATAACTCTATCCTGCTTTTTGCAAGAATGATGGCCCTTTTTAGACTTAGAAAATCATGGGTAGGACAATATTTCTATTACACAAAAAAAATCAGATGAGCGTCAGCACCCGCAAGGCGGTGCTCTTGTTAATTTTCCATCAATATTTCAATATTTATAATCAACATGTGATGTTTTGTACTCTCACCTGGTCACCCCCGCTGCCCCCGACCCCCAGCCAAAAAATAGCATTTATTTTCTGTTAAATTTATTTTGACTAATGAAATTATTTGCTTCTTAGTAACATCCTTAACTTTTTGCCGGATATATTTTTTTGCCATTCCTCACCACAAACCCTTTTGGCGGGGGATACCAGTTCATCGAATTTGCTTGTTAATTTAAGCCAAGCAAGTCTATTTTGAACTGTGGACTGTGAACTGTCAGTAGCACAAACTATGGACCAGTAATTAATATAAGGAGTCATGCGATAATGTATACTACCGTATTGCATTTTACTTCCTAATCACACAACTACTAATCTCTGTTGTTTGAACACTTAAACAGCAATTTTGGTTCTGCACCTGTGTTTCTATATGTACCAAGGGAAATAGTGAAATACCCTAATAAAAAAAAATATATATATATATATAAGAATTATTAAGAAGAAAAACATTTTCACACAAAAAAATGTTTAAGTTCTCATTTTATTGCTGAAAAATAAGTGATTTCTTTTGAAACTAGAATGGTTGCAGAATCAAATACTGACTGGGAGATTTACTATGTGTATGTGAGCAGTCATGTTAAAATGTACCATTAGGTTGAATTGAAGGTATTATGACACTTGGTAATTATGTCTCCCACACCACTGTGGTGGGAGACATATTGATTTACTCCTGTCTGTGTCTGTGTGTGTGTCCGTGTGTTTGTCTGTCACAAATCTTGTCCGTGCTCTAAGTTGAACATTTCTCATCTGATCTTCACCAAGCTTGAACAAGATGTGTTTGCCAGTAAGTCCTCGGCCAAGTTCGATAACTAGCCAAATCGGTCCTGGCACTTCGGAATTATGGCCCTTGAGTTACCAAAAGCAGTGATGCCAGTGATACTGGTCTTGGTGCAAGGTTGACTTAGATACGTAATGAAGAAGAAATGCCAATCTAGACGATTAGGCAGTTGTGGGAGACATGTGCTTTTCTTAAAAGCAGCTCTAATTTTCATTTGATTATGTAATCTCCCTATTCTACTTCTTTAATCTAAGGCCATTACTGTAGCTAAAATAGTCACATAGCTTTCTGTAATTGCAAAAGGAGAATATGTAAATTACCAGTCAACTACCTTTAGGAAATACAAGTAGTGGATTAGTCACCTAACAATTACATTTTGAATTTTAAACTTTTCTTTGCATTTAAATGTTCTTTGGCAAATTTATTGTTTTTTAACATGGCTTCTCACATATAGTGTTATCAGATATATATTGTGTAGCATAATTCTTGCATGTTTGTATGGTCTCTACTTGTAGACTAAGTTTGGTGATAATGTGTTTTGTGAATTATGGTGGAGGAAAATACTGGTTCTTTGATCATTCAGACTGGAATGGAATCACAGTAGCTGACTTGGTTATGCCCTGGTATCATAACTACCCCATCCACTACACTTTAATTGCCCTTCACCACTACCATAAAATTTATATTTGTATCCCTATAGCTGAAAGTCAAAGGACACAATGTTTAAGTTTCACCTATTGTCCTGGGTTAGTAAAATCTGGATATGGACAGAACTTGGAATAAATCACGATTTCTGCATTGATTAATTGGTGCTGCCTGATATTGTGTTATTCATGACTAAATAATTCAAAAATCAAATAAACATATTTAAAAGAAAAGGTCAAAACAATTACTTTCTTAGATTTTGGGTAATGAAACATCCCCCAACATTTCACTGATTTTGAACAGAGAATCCTGTCAAATTGGAAATAATTTTATATTATGACATGTATAGACAAGGCCAAAAGTGCTGTCAGGCAAACAGTTACATAACACTAGATTTATTGTACCCCCCGACAACAAAGTTGTAAGGGGGGTATACTGGTTTCAGGTTGTCTGTCTGTCTGTCTGTCCGTCCGTCTGTCTGTCCATAGACACAATCTTGTGCGCACCATCTCTCCTCATCCCCTTGACACAATTTAATGAAACTTAATACAAGTGATCAGTAACAACAGTAGTTGTGCATGGGGCATGTTAGTTTCTTTCAGAAAAAAAATGTGCAGAGTTACGGGACTTTGTTTTTTGTTACTATACTATATACATAGACACAATCTTGTGTGCACCATCTCTCCTCATCCCCTTGACACAATTTAATGAAACTTCACACAAGTGATCAGTAGCAACAGTAGTTGTGCATGGGGCATGTTAGGTTCTTTCAGAAAAAAAATGTGCAGAGTTACGGGACTTTGTTATTTGTTACTATACTATATACATAGACACAATCTTGTGCGCACCATCTCTCCTCATCCCCTTGACACAATTTAATGAAACTTCACACAAATGATCAGTAACAACAGTAGTTATGCCTGGGGCATGTTAGGTTCTTTCAACAAAAAAATTGCAGAGTTATGGGACTTTATTTCTTGTTAACATACTATGTACATACAGTCTGCATATGCAATCTTGTGCGTGCCTAATCTTCCGAACCCTTTCACACAATTTAATGAAACTTCACACAAGTGATCAGTACCAACCCTAGTTGTGCATGGTGCATGGTGCATGTTATGTTCTTTTAGATAAATATTCTGCATAGTTATGGGACTTTTTTTTGTTACTATACTGTATACATACAGTCTATATACATACAGTCCACATAATTATGCAATCTTGTGCGTCAAATTGCAATGTACTGTGTCAGTGCATGCGGGGGGTACATTCATCACCTTAAGTGATAGCTCTAGTTTTACACTTGCATAAACAATTCTTAGGATGTCAAATTTTGTTGATGATGGTTTATATTGATGATCTTGTCATTGACCATTAATTAATGACATCATGATTAGTTGGCACTGCACTGGAGAAAACTTGCAGACAGTTGTCTTTATGAGGAGTTAAATTTTTGCGATACATGTAACATTTCATTTTTGTCCTTTTGTTCATTTACCATATGTATGTACTTATGAAAGGATGGCCAGTGAACTCTACTTAATTGCCATTAATACCCATTGTAGAAATGCACACCATTGCATTGTATATTAATTATTCTCAATCATTATGCAATAAAATGTACACTACATATTCCTGTTAGTGCAGGGCATTTCCCTGTTTTGTCATCATTCACTCACCAGTAAATGTTTATTTCATACCTAGATAGTTTTTCTTTTTTTTTTTTTTGGCTTTTGCACATTGTTTGCTTGTTCCTAAATAAAGGGCAAGTTACAAAACTACTTGTAGCTTTAGAATTTATTAATATTCATCAATTGCAGCCATGATAACAGCAGACAAATCTAAGAACTAGTATTCCTATTGAATAAGTATACATTATTTTCAGTGCAAATCTTAAACAAATCTGTATTGCTATAAGTGTATAGGTTTACAAAAAAATATTATTATCATGGTTTGATAACCAGGTTGAAAAATCAAAACTTCAGTAATAGCTCCTAACAGTATTTAGCATGTATCAAGTGCTCAATGAATTTGAATAAGAGAAAATGATCAGTGTTAAAAGTTTCTAACAAATCCATAAGGTTAACCACCTTTTAACATGTTTAATGTTTTTATTGGCAAGAAATTTGAAGTGTGGGCCAGTACATGTATTAACCATATGTAGCTTTTGTAACGGCACATGTTTCATATGCAGGTTTGTCTGGATAATGGGAACAGCTATGGCATACTCCTTCCATTCTCAGCTGCGAAGATCTACACCAAAGACAAAAATGTTCTGGAAAATATTCAAACGATCATGCATTTTATTTGCTCTCGGATTGCTGATAAATTCTTCTGATGGTCTTAATCGTAAGTATCTACTTGTCGGAGATAAATATTTAGAAAAACATTTGTACCTGGTTGTGAAATATGCAAGCAAGTGCTTTACATGAGAGGGATGAAAGCAAAAATATAGTACTGGTAGTCTAATCTATATAAAACTTGCAAAAGGAAAAGTAGTTACAAATTCTGAAAATGACTTATTAGCAGCTTCTCACGGACACCTAGCTGCAGATGAAAAATTGAAGAAATTTCAAACAAAGTACAAATCATCAGGATCATTCCATGACAATATATTACATTGATATATTTAGAGAGGAAGTGGATTTATGAATAATAGCAACATCAGCAAAAGATGGTTTTCAGTTAATTTATTAGTATGGCTAAATGACTCAGTGTGTACCAAGGTTTATTCTGTCACCATTTCCAATACAGCCTTTCATGTAAACCAGTAAAGAGGTGTTGCATACACCTGTGTTATATATTTCAGCTGTAAGAATGCGAGAGTTTCGTATCCCAGGAGTTCTACAGAGATTTGCTGGTACATATCTCATCGTAGCAACACTGCACATGTTCTTTGCTAAACCAAATGATCCAAATCAGGTAAACAGGATTCAACATTGAACATGTAGACAAACAAGTTGAAGTTGTCAGTTGTAAATCTGAAAGTTTTATTTGAGTGCATTGATATGTCATTATTTTAATGAGTTTTCTTTTATTTTACACGGTTGATTTAGGTAAACTGATTGTAATACTCAATAAGTTTGTTACTTCCATTGGGATGTTTATGCATAAATATTTTAAGGGAGAAAAAAGTATCCAAAGTTTATTTAGTCACCACTTGTAACCCATATGGTTGACTATTTTTACAAAGATGCAGTGATTTTAGTTATAGGATAGTGCATAATACAGAAAATGCCTCAATTTCAGAAGCTTCCCTGGTTCTTTAGCATACCATCCAGCCCATTGAAAAAGCAACTATATTTGGGACTCTTAGCCTGAAGAATGTTAATAGATTCATTTGGAGGAATAGAGGAGTCAGACCTGAGACCTTAAATTTGTATTGCTGTGCCTTATCACTGGACTACTGCATCCACTGTTTAGGGAACATTTGAATATTAACCTTTAGCCTGCTAAATTTTTAAAATGGACCGGTCTAATATTCAATTTGGGCAGTACCATTCATTATTCAAAGGGGAGTTCACTGAAAATTTACTGACAATAGCAAACAGTGCAGACCATCATCAGCCTGCACGGATGTGCAGGCTGATCTTGGTCTGCACTGGTCGCAAAGGCAGAATCACTTGCCGCCAGCAGGTTAAGCACAAGGGCATGTTGAAAAGTATTTTATGCAAACAAGTAAATGTAGATTTCTGTTAAGAGTTCAAAATAGATGCTATGTTATTTCTCCCCAGTACACATGGTGGAGTCCTATTCGTGACATCACAGACTACTGGTTTGAATGGGTATTCAACATTGTTCTTGTTGTTGTGTGGCTTGCACTAACATTTGGTCTAGAAGTACCTGGATGTCCAAAGTAAGTTTCAGTGAGTCTATGGGGAAATTATATTTCGTAGTTAACAAGAGCTATACATAAAGCTTACTAGTATGCCCACCATGATTGTCTGTCTGAGTCAACTGGGCATGTAATTTTGTATATGTTGACCTTGAACTTTATCTTAAAAAAAGAGGTGTCATCCACTGACTACAAGCTATCTTAAGTAGCCTAAAGGCCATAAGCATTTATTGAGCAGAAAGAATTTTCAATCTTAGTTCATTGTGACTTTGACCGATGAGATACCAACTCCAAAAATAATAGTAAATTTTTGCAGTTTTAAGTATTCATAGGCCAAAGAGTGAGTGGGAGGATCCAGCTTTTTTTTCTTTTTATGCCCCCACTTTTGGGGGGGAGCATATAGATTTCCACTTGTCCGTCTGTCCTTCCTAGAATGTTGTGTCGCGCCTAGCTCCAAAAGTATTTGACGTAGAGTCACAAAACTTTACAGGAATGTTGGTCAGCATGTGTAGTTGTGCACCTGGGGTTTTGCGTCTGGATTCATTCAGACATTTAGGAGTTATGGCCCCTGACTTTGTAAAAATTGGTCATTTTAGTGTTGTGTCACGCCTAGCTCCAAAAGTATTTGACGTAGAGTCACAAAACTTTACAGGAATGTTGGTCAGCATGTGTAGTTGTGCACCTTGGGTGGCGCGTCCGGATTCATTCAGTCATGTAGGAGTTATGGCCCCTGACTTTGTAAAAATTTGGTCATTTTAATGTTGTGTCGCACGTAGCTCCCAAAGTATTTGACCTAGAGTCACTAAAGTTTACAGGAATGTTGGTCAGCATGTGCAGTTGTGCACCTAGGGTTTCGCATCCGGATTCTTTCGGTATTATAGGAGTTATGGCCCCTGATCTAGGAAAAAATTGTCATTTTAATGTTTTGTTGCGCGTGGCTACGAAAATATTTTACCTACAGTCATTACGAAGAGAAATGAGTTAGTTGATCTGTGTCCTTTGTCATGTAGTGGGGGCATCTGTGTCCCATGGACACATTTCTAGTTTTTCTTCACTTTCCTGAGATATTATGCCCATAAACATTGTGACCAAGTTCAATGAATTTGATAAGAAGTACTCAAGTTAGCATGAGGACACCATTAGTTTTTGCAATTTTTAGTAATTAAAGGGCTTTATGTCCAGAGTGACTGGAACGGTCTAACTGGGTACGGAACTTGGCTGAGATACCCTGCCCATAAACAGTGTGAACAAGTTCGGTGAATATTGTATAAGAACAACTCAAGATGATCAAGTAATATGTCCCTTCTCACAGGCATATAAAAAGCAGTTGGCACCAGCTTTCTTAAGTTATCAAGGACAAGCGACCACTTGTTTACAGTCTCCAGGTAAATGTGACCTTTGACCTACTGACTAACAAAGCAATAGTAGTCATCTGCTTATCTGCTTACCAGAACCATCATCCTATGATGTTTGAATTACAGGCTAAAGCATTCTTGTGTTATTGAACTGAAACCATTTTCTGTCATAATTTAATTTTTGGCATTCACTTTTAAACCTACTGATCCCCAATACAATTGAGGGCCATCTACTTACCACAGGCTATTGTCCTGTGAAGCTGGACAACTGTAGGCTGAAGCTTTCTCTAGTGAATGGTCAGAGACCAAATTGTCTCTACCTACCATTGAACAAACAGTCTGACCCACGGACAGACAGAGCAAAACAGCATACCAACTCTTCTTTTAAGGGGAGATAAAAAGAAAATGAATGAAATATAGTCTGTTCTTATACATTCATGTTCATTATCTTAGGTTAGAAGAATAAGTGAATTCCTTCCTTTGATAGATTTACTGTCTAGAAAGATTTATTAATACTCAGATTTGTTCAGTACAGATTAGAATTCTGTACTTAACACTGCTATGTGAGAGAATATGCTCTTCCTTATAGGTTACATTCTACCAATTCAATTCCTTATTTATTTCATATTAATAACAAAACATTCAGACCTCATTTTCAGCACTTTACAGCATTTCAATGATATGAAAACCATATATGGTCATTTAGTATAACATGTCTTCTTATCAAAAATAGAAAAATATTGACATGTTATGTTGTATATAAGAAAAATCTGTTCTGACAAGCATCACCCTCTAAAAATGCCCCCATGAAAACAGCCATTTAGCAATTACGCATAGGTAGACATTTTTCGCAAAGAATAAAACTTATTCCAAGAAATTTACAATGAAAATGGTCTAGATCTATTCTCAATACTATAAGCAATAAACATAAGCCAAAAATTTAACTGTCACCTCCTCATGTCACTCATTATAACAGATTTCATGAGTAGTCACTTCCGGTTTGGTGTAATCCGTCCTTATAAAACTATCCTTTGAGGACCATGTTTTCTTCTAGATCAGAACACAACATATTAAGAAATTGTACTTTCACATGATCATTCTAGGGGATATCTAGGACCAGGTGGATTAGCCAATGATAGCGATGGTAAAAATGTCTCTTTATGCACTGGAGGAGCAGCGTCTTATATAGATAGGACAATTTTTGGGAAAGGAAGAATTTACCAGACTCCAACCTGCAAGGTATGATGTTTCATCTTGCCCCCTTGTACGACTTTTGGTTAAGGAATATGGGATGTCATATGTTGAACATATACATAAAAAAATTATCTATTTTCCACCAGTTTGAAAATGAGTGTTATTCAGAAAATGATATAAATAGATGTTAAAGGCAGTTAACAACTGCAGATTTTCAGATATGCTAATGAAAAGCCAAACTTTTTACATTATAACATTGTGTATTTAGCACAATATTTATACGTCATTGACAGATGTTATACTGTAGTTGAGATTATTAGTCAGTACTTCATTCACTATTTTTTTAAAGTGGGGGGTGGGGGCACTTAGATTTGTCTCTGTTAATCAGTCTGTCTAATTTTGTTGTGCATATTTCAAAAAATATTTGACATAGAGTCATCAAACCCCTCAGGATTGTTATTCAGCAAGTGAAGTTGTGCACCTGGAGTTTTAATTGGGCTTTCATACAGTCAGACCAGAGTTATGGCCCATGACTTGGTCAAAATATGCATACAGCGACAAGAGTGGGGTACCAGTGTCCAATAGACACACATCTAGTTGATTTGTAAAAGGATGAAGACTAATTTCTAAACATTTTTGTTGACAGGAAATATACCTGACCACAGTACCACATGATCCAGAGGGATTGCTGGGAACTCTTACTTCCTGTTTCATGTGCTTTTTGGGTCTGCAGGTCAGTATTGTTGACAGGTTGCATAAAATTTCTGTAACTTTCTTCTGGGCTTTAACATTACTTTTGTCTCATACAGAGTTGTTGAGAAATAGATTGATGCCCTACAAGTTTCTAATGTGGTTTTTGAACACTTATTCACTTGTAAGCATTTACATTAATTTTGTAATCCTCATGAACTGTAACAGAAATTCAACATACACATATTTAGAGTCATTGGACATGTTCAGGAGATTTTTTTATCAAACATGTTTGTTTTTCAAAGTACTTTAACAAACTTAGGTAACTTTCCTATTTTTTACAGGCTGGGAAAATTTTACGAACTTTTCCAGATTGGAAACAAAGAGTAAAGAGATTTATAATATGGGGAATTATATTGGTAAGTAGTTTATAGTTCGTTCTTTGTTGGGGCGGCATGGGGGCGGGGTGAGGCATCACAGTGACACAGCTGTGTTTTGTTCTTTGTTGGGAGAGGGGGTCACAGTGACACAGTTGTGTTTTGTTTTGCTATTTATTTGAGGAGAGGAATCATTCATAGTTTTGTTTTGTTTTTATTCTTAATTAGGGGACTGGGGTGTCACAGAGACACAGTTGTATTTTGTTCCTTATTGGGGACTTGAAGGGGGACACAGTGACACAGTTGTGCTTTGTTCTTTATTGGGGGAATGTTGGTAGTGGGGGATCACAGTGACACAGTTGTGCTTTATTCTTTATTTGGGGACTGTTGGGAGGGGGTTACAGTGACACAGCTGAGGTCATATAGCAGTCATCTGAGACTGGTCTATAAACTTGGATCCAGATTCCAGTCTAGGACTTATTTCATAATACCCAGGCTACTGTGCAGAACCATCCATCCCCATAAGCCATCCTCTAAACTATTAAACACAGCTCTGTCAGATAGTACAGACATCCAGTATTTCCCTGGTAACATGTTAGCTATGTAGCAAGTTTTTCAAAAGTAATGCTATAGAGGTAGACCCTGTGTAGAACAATACACTTGGCTGGCACAAGCCAGTAGGAGGACTTCCTCACATAGTAAGGTACTTACCAACAGTATTGAGGACAAGTGGTTTTAACCATTCAGTTGCATAAAAGTATGAACCAGGTGACAAAGGTTGGTGTTGTGCTGAAAATTTGCCTTTTTCAGTAAATGAATGATATTCCCTATAAATGCAGAGTCTACAGTTGACAAGAGATCAAAGATATGCTGTTGAAAGGATTTAAATTCATTGGCATAAAATATCACTGTTTATGTGGACATGGCTACTTTAGGGACCATGACTTTGTGGAATTTTGATTAAAAAGATAACACAGATGAGAGTTTAATCAGGTTGTTTGGATTTCATTTTGTGTATTAGCATAATCATAAAATCTTGAAAAATTACCCCTCCAGTTGCTTGGATTTCATTTAGTGGATTGGCATAATCTTAAAGTCCACAAAAATTACCCCCAGCCCCCAACTGATAAAGATTTCAGAGGAATACCTATTTCTTGATAATTTTCTTAAGGTACATTTCTGTAGATTATCTACTGTGAAGTCATATTCTTGCTGAAATTATACCAATGAATGACATTTAATTCTTATGGACAAACTTGTTTATTTAGCTTCAAAATCTTAAATCAACAAAAGTAGCGTAGTTTGCTAAAACCACCCAGACTTCACAGGGAATGAATAAATTTGACATCTTCATTTATAATTCCAGGGTGTTATTGCAGTCATTCTGTGCAAAGGAGAGAAAAATGGTGGCTTTATACCAATCAATAAAAATCTCTGGTAATCATTATTCATAGCTGTCCGGAATACTGGACTTCCTCTTTAAAAAGGTTATTGAAGAAGAATTTGTTTCCCCGTATGAACTTTGAAACTTGAAGTGTATTTTTGAAATAAGCATTAGTTCATAGACACACTTAATGAAACATTTACAGGAATAGAACTGCTGATATTTTTAGTAGGATTTTAATTTGGTTCAGTTTTAATAAATCCCATAGGCCTCCATTTGCTTTAATTTTAAAAAAATGTCTCCATTTAAATCCAATACACATTTCAGTTAAACTGTGTTTTAATGTTTCATTTTTCAGGTCACTCTCATTTGTGATATGTTTGTCTTGTTTTGCATTTTTCCTGTTTGCATTTTGCTATGTAACCATAGATGTGTACAGGGTATGGTCTGGGGCACCATTTTACTACCCAGGTAACGTTTTCTATATTCATTTTTGTTTTTCTGAATTTTGACAGCTCAGCTTTTTACTTATAATTGAGTCTTCTTAACAATGGGTAAATAGTGACTGAAATTGGTACATATCAATTAAAATACTGTGAAATCATTAACATTTATGGGGGAATAATTTTCATGGATTTCTGGATCGTATCCATCTACAAAATAAAAACCAAATGAACACTAATTTACCATTAATTATATATTCAAAAGTGAAAATCTACAAATATGTACCGGTACACCCTCAAGTAGCAGTTTTGGTAAAAAACAATTTTCATGTCCATGAAAGTAAACTATTCCAAAGTATACTTGTTCTAAGTAAAACATTGTTAACAGTAATTAGTCAGTTTGTCATATTTCAGTTTGAAAATTGATAAGCAGAGATTTCAAATGGTTTCATGTGATATTTACATGTATATATAACAGGCATGAACTCCATCTTTATGTATGTGGCTCACCTGGTGTTTCAACCATATTTCCCAGTCAGCTTTTATGTGGAAGAGACATCTCACTGGGCTCAGCTTGCTATGAATCTATGGGGACCGTCATTCTGGTGCCTGTTTACATACAAAATGTTCCATGACAAGATCTTCATATCCATCTAGTTATACTGACAGCTGTTGTTTAAAGTGATCGACTTAATTTCACCTTTTACTGCACAAAATACTTGTCCCTAATCCAACTGCTATGTAACCATTTTAGTTTACCCATGATCAAATGGAGCAATACAGCTTGACTGATGAAAGGTTTTAGGCCTAGTTTGAATAATTTGTGAGCTATTTGTGATCACTTATTTACGTACACATGACCATCTATCCCTGCTTTTCTTCAAACAACATCACCTCTGAATCCATTTGAAGGAAGTTGATAAAACTTGGGCAAGCTATTCCTTAGCTGGTTATCCACCAAATTTATTTCTTGCAGAACTCTGGTTGCCTTGGCAACAGAAAATAAAAAAATTTAAGAATCTTCAGCTCAGTCGTAAAACTCTTCTTGCCTAAACCTTCAAGGCCTTGAGCTTAGGTATTTGGCTCATTATAGCTTTGTGTAGTGTTCGTTTACCAAGTTTCTTCATATCGTGCCTCTAGGGGTCAAAACTGGTCCCACCCGGGGGCCACTTGTTTTACATATATTGACCTATATAAGAAAAACTTTAAAAATCTTCTTGTCTAAAACCTCGAGGTCTACATCTAGAGTATTTTGCATGTTGCATTGTGTAGTGGTCTTGTACCAAATTTGTTCAAGTCATGTGCCTTGGATCAAACTGGTCCTTTTTGGAATTCATTTGTTTTACATATATAAACTTGCATAGGAAAATGTTAAAAAATTTCATATTGAAAACCAAAAGCCCTGGAGCTTGGATATTTGGCATGTAGTATTGTAAAGTGGACCTTGACCAATATTGTTCAAATCATGCCTATGGGGTCCCACCTGGGGGTCAGTTTTTATGCCCCCGAAGGGAGGCATATTAGTTTTCAACTGTCCGTCCGTTAGTTCGTTTGTTACGACGTTAACTTTTTGCATGAAGGCACTTTACTCACTTTACTCGTGAACCACTGCACCCAGGACCTTCAAACTTCACGTGCTGATAGTACTTATTGAGTACACGACCCCTACTGACTTTGGGGTCACCAGGTCAAAGGTCAAGGTCACCAAGTCAAAGGTCAAGGCACTGTGGGGGGCATTTGTCACCATTAGTGACAGCTCTTGTTTTATAAATGAAACACTTTAACAACTTATGTGATAGCTTTCTCAGATACAGTTTAATTAGCTCACACAGTATTTATGGTGTTACTTGTTAGCAACTTCCCCATTCATAACCAGCTGTAAAATATCCTGATTTTCAACCATATTGTATTTACAATATTTGCACCATACATTGATAATACAAATATGATCATATGTTGCATACTGTTACATCCTGGAATGTGTACGATCATGAGCGTCTGCCTTTCATATATCATATGTTAAAACGACCAGTTGGACTATAAGTGATAGGTACCCATTGAGATGTGAGCGAAATAAGGCCATCATGGCCCTCTTGTTTAATTTCAACACCATTCAAGATATAGTGGGTTTTTTGGCGTAGCACAAATTATTTGTACTTCTGTAACTACTTTGTATGCTTATACTCAAAATATTGACAATGGACTATCAGTTTTCTGAAAATTTAAAAGGAAAGATAGTGGTTTCATAGTTTATTTGTTGTTTTAGTCCTTTTTTATTTACAATGTACAATCAAAGCTACATCATTTGTGAATAAAAAACCTCTTCTCCCAAATATAAATAAGACTGCGATTGTAAAAATATTAAAAGTTGAGATGATAAATATATACCTTACAGAGAAAAAACACACTATACCTAGACATACACCCATTGTACTCATATATACATTGCCTAAAAATGCCCTTCATTTCAGCACATTGCCCTCCTGTAATGTCTTTATATAATTTGTAAAATATTACTCTTGCTAGAAAAGTTACTTGCTCAGTAAGTTCATTAAAACAGGACTACTTGATATTTTTCAAACGAGAATTTATGTTGTCACTTGCAACACAAGTTTTACATGAGCAGGTTTCTCAGAAACTACTTGACAAAAGGTTTTCAAACTCTGCCACATCCTCGATATCGTGAAATTACCTCTAGTGAAGGTTTAGTAACTCTGGTTTAAATAAGACAAAATTATGCCCCCTTTTCACTTAGAAGTTTTGCTAAATCATTCATATGTAAGCTATTTTTCATATGTGGAAGGGGTTCCATCAAGCATGCTGTCTACCCATGTTCGAGGTTCAAATACAAGAAGTAGTGCCACTTCAGAAGCAACTTTATTTACACTGCAAGTCTCATCTTATCTGATTTAATTATTATTAAAATGATAAATTTTGTTTGTAGTGACAGAAAATATCTTAACACTTTTTTTTTATTTTAGGAATGAATGCGATTTTACTATACATGGGACACGAGTTTTTCAGCCAGCCATTCCGGACGTTCTTGGGTATACAACCGAACTCACACATGGTGTACTTGCCAATCAACATCTGGGATACAGCTGTCTGGATCATTCTCTCATACTATCTATACTACAAGGAAATATTCTTTTCTGTGTGAATATTGTTTTATTATGCAAGCTAGACATTGGAATCACTGCAAAAAGTCTTCATTCAGGGGAGTTGACCAAAGATATTGAATGAACAGTAAGTTAGTGGACCTATAAAGACTATTGTAATTATCTGGTGATTAGAATACCTGTATGCTATTTGGACATTCCTTGTTCAGTCATATGCACATGGTTCCATATGTAAGGGGATTTTCTTTTATAGTTTAGAGCTGCATGAACACAGTGCAAGTCATATGGGGACTTTAGCTTTTAATAATGAAGGAAGACCCCAGGTGCCAATCCAGCATTGTTTAGACATGGATTGGCACCTGAAAAAAAAAACACCAACCATTTGTAAGCCAGTTGAATGTCTTTACAAATTTTATACCACAAGCAAGATTTTAAACCCACAGCAATGGATAAATGATACAAAGTCAACTACCTTAACCACTTCTTACAGAGAACATGTAATAGTAAAATATAGCCGATTGTGATTATGAGTCCATTATCTTAACATGAATTTTTACAGCGCAGTGTTATTTTTACTACATTTGTATGGTCTGTAAATTGCAGTTTATGTAAAATATCCCTATTCTAAAAGATTACTAGCCTAGTACTCTGCAATAAATGCACATTTTTCTATTGTAAAATATCAAATTTGACTTGAACATGTCAACTGTACCATTATTAAATAAATGGCAGTCAGAGTTTTGATGTACATACAATATGTGCTTCACAGTGTTCAAGTTATGTTGATAACAATTAAATTGAGTTACAATACAATGCCCTTTGATAACAATACCACAATACATTGTTAAATACTTTTGAGATTACTTTTACATTGATATTTTTTATGATTTAATGTGATATATCTTAGGGCAAGTCAGATAAAGGTTTGTATATGTATATATGAAGAAAGAATCATTAAAACTTGCTTCATCATTTTTTTTTTAGCTCACCTGAGTCAAAGGCTCCTGGTGAGCTTTTGTGACCGTTTGATGTGTGCCGTGCGTCCATCTACAATATCTAAAAAAAATCTTCAAAACCACTGGGCAGATTTACACCAAACGATCCTTGGGTGGCCCCCTTTCAAAATTGTTCAAAGAACTGAGTTCCACACAGATCTCTGGTTGCCATGGCAACCGAAAGGAAAAACTTTAAAAATCTTGTCCAGAAGTGCAAGGCGTAGAGCCTTGATATTTGGCATGTGACATCATCTAATGGTCCTCTTAAGATTGTTCAAATTATTACCCTTGGGTGAAAGGAGGCCCCACCTGGGGGTCCCAAGTTTTTCAAAGAACTTTAAAAAATCTTGTCTGATCCACAAGACCTAGGCTTTTGATATTTGGTATGTTGCATTGCCTAGTGGTCCTCTACCAAAATTGTTAAAATTATGCCTCAGGGGGTGGAGGCAAGACTTATGTAGGAAAAAACTTTGAAAATCTCTGAAAGTTCAAGGCCTGGGCCTTTGATATTTGGTATGAAGCATTTCCTAGTGATTCTCCAACAAGATTGTTCAAATTATGCCTATAGGATAAATACTTCAAGAAGTATCTGATCATATTTCCTGGACTGTTTAATTATAATTACCTGATGATCCAAAGTAATTAGGGGTCACTTGACCTACTTTCTTGTTTTTAGCTCACCCGAGCACAGTGCTCAAGGTGAGCTATTGTGACCGGTCATGCGTCGTCCATCAACATTTGCCTTGTGAACACTGTACAGGTCACATTTATGACCCTATTTATGACCCTATCTTAATGAAACTTGGTCAGAATGTTAGTCTTGATGATCTCTAGGTCAAGTTTGAAACTGGGTCGTGTGGGGTCAAAAACTAGGTCAGATCAAAGGAAAAGCTTGTGAACAGACCACATTTTTGACCCAATCTTTATGAAACTTGGTCCGAATATTGTCTTGATGATCTTTAGATGAAGTTCAAAACTGGGTCATGTTGGGTCAAAAACTAGGTCAGTAGGTCAGATCAATGGAAAACCTTGTGAACACACAAGAGACCACATTTGTGACCCAATCTTTATGAAACTTGGTCAGAATGTTAGTCTTGATGATTTCTAGGTCAAGTTTGAAACTGGGTCATATGGGGTCAAAAACTAGGTCAGTAAATCAGATCAAAGGAATAGCTTGTGAACACCAGTCTTTATGAAACTTGGTCAGAATGTAAGTTTTGATGATCTTTAGGTCCTGTTTGAATCTGGGTCATGTTGGATCAAAAACTAGGTCAGTATGTCACATCAATGGAAAACCTAGTGAACACTCTAGAAACCACATTTATGACCCAGTCTTTATGAAACTTAGTCAGAATGTTAGTCTTGATGATCTCTAGGTCAAGTTCGAAACTGGGTTATGTTGGATCAAAAACTAGGTCACCTGGTCAAATCAAAGGAAAAGCTTGTGAACACTCTTAGAGGCCACAGTTGTGTCCCAATATTTATGAAAGTTTGGCTTGATAAATTCTAGGTAAAGTTTGAATCTGGGTCATGTGGTCAACAAAAGGAAACGCTTGTGAACACTAGAGGCCACAGTTGTAACTCAATCTGTATGAAACTGGGTCAGAATATTTGTCTTAATCATTTCTATGTAGTTTGAAACTGGGTCATGTGGGGTCAAAATCTAGGTCATTAGGCCAGATCAAAGAAAAATCTTTTCAACACTCCAGAGACCACAATTTAAGTTTGAAACTCATGAGAATTAGTCAGAATGTTTGTTTTGATAATCTGTAGGTTGGAATCTGGGTCATGTGGGGTCAGAAACTAGGTCACCTGGTAAAATCAAAGGAAATGCTTGTGAAATCTCTAGAGGCCACAGTTGTAACCAAATCTTAATGAAATTTAATCAGAATGTTTGTCTTGATGATCCTTAGGTCAAGTTCAAGTCTGGTCATGTGGGATCAAAAACTAGGTCAGTAGGCCAGATCAACTCTCCTGAGCAATATATAGGGCCATCATGGCCCAATTTGGATGACACACCGATCTTAAAACTGACTTTCAGTGACCATGAATTTGACCTACTGACCTACTTTCTTAATATTTTAGTATCGGTTTGACATTTGAAACATGTTCACACAACTTGGAAGATTTCAATGCTTACTTGTATTTGACTTTCTTACCTGATCTCTTACACTTGTCTATGTAGCTCTTATTACTCAGGTGAGCGATCCTTGGCCATCATAACCCTCTTGTTGTTTTGTGGGAGTGTTTTTCATTTAAGGTTGACCAAGACTATTTCAGAGTTTTAAATAATTTAAGGTTTACTTTATTAATCATTTTATACTACCAATATTTTTTTTTTAACTTTTGTCGTCGGTTTGTATTGTATTCAAATGGTTTTGTACAAATGTCTTTTTAAACGTCAGGCAGGTGTAAATTTTGTTATTGCTATTAAACTGTTAAAGAAATCCTAGTGTTTGTAGTTTATTTCAAAATAAGTCAGAACATTTAGGTGACATAACTTTTGGCTAAACTATTTGACACAACTAGACCTTTTTTTTGTCAACCATCAGTGGGTTTGAGTACTGTCTGTCAAATGTTATGGACCATTCTTTTAGTACCACCCTTGCAGCCTAACAAACAAAAGCAATAAAGAGTTTTCACACCTATGATTGTAATTAAAATAACAAGCCTGAAAACCTACTTTCTTAAGGGAATTCCGGGACCAGTTCTAAAAAATCCCATGTCTAATTTTACTACAAATTTTTTATCCATTAAATTCCAAAACTGCCAATTTTAACTGTTTCTTAAAATTTCTTTCAGTTTCAAGAACTATAAACAAGTAAGCTTCATTCTAAATATCCCAAGGGGTGGGTGATAGGAACTTTTTGAAGCCTGAAGGTATCTTTTAATGTTTTATTATGGCCAAAAACGTTTTTCCATGTGAAAAAATCTGGGAATAGTTTTTTTTTACCGACACCTGCTGCTTTTATGCTAAACTAAGATCTAAAATTATAAATTGTGGTTATGTACAATCTGACTTAAGTACTTGATCTTCTAAACGAAGATCTGAGAATGACCCATTCACATTCGTCTTCTGTATATTTTGGATTTCCAGCATTGCAATTTTTATTTTCACAAATGTATTTTTATTTGAACCAATCAGACAACGTGTTCGAATGTCAAAGAGTAAGAAAAATTTGCAGTCAATCCAGGGCTCGAACCCGGGACCTCTCGCTTACAAAGCAAGTGCCCTACCGACAGAGCTAACAGGCTATCTGACATCTTTCGACACAAAAATTGTAGATATAAAAAACCAAGGCTTTTCAAAGCTTGCAGAATGTTGTAAGTTAGCTCTTGATTGGCTAGCGGAAGGGTCGCCAGAACGAGGCTATCAATAGCTCGTTGTCAGATCCTATGCGTAGCGTTATAGGAGATGTACTTTAGTCAGACTGGGTTATGTAGTACTTGGTTATAAAATATATTTGGTTCTTTTCTAGTGTGTGGTGGCCAAACGCTTTCATCCCCTCGAGATTATTTAAACTAGATTTTTATATCTATATTGTAACTAAATCTTTGCATTGACAGTCCTGTTTTTTTCCATTCACATAGACTTATTTGAACCTTTATCTCTGAAAATTGTCAACTACCGACGACTGTTTGAATAGCAAACACTTTCCAGAGTTTCAGAGTATATGTGTGTGTTTGTGTTGAGAGTAGGGGTGAAAGTTGATTTTAACACTACATCCTCTCATAACCACCACCTCCTTCTGTCAATACACAAAATATGATGGATTTTACCTGCGAGATCAGTTTGTGACCTTAACCTTTCGCTCAGCACATGGTTCAATCAACACCTACCTATATGCAAAGTTTGATTTCAGTATCTTGAATAGGTTAAGTTGTACTCCACACATGAAATGTGACAGATTTGACCTCTGAGATCAGTTTGTGACCTTAAAGGCCAGTCTAGTGTATGACCTACATCCAAATTGCAGGCAAAGCTTCTTATAAATAAGTGAATGAAAGTCTGATCAAGAAACGTTCAGATGAATCAGCTGGCTGGCCCTGGTAAAAGATACTAGATCCTTGTACCACCTTCCTTTAATGATCTACATTTGTGTAGTTTCATGAAGACCCATTGATGTTACTTAGATATAGTTAGAAATCCCTATTTTTTACCAAATCAATGAGAAAATCCCTGCTTTTCCTGGGTCAAGGGGGATAATACTATACATGAGCAAAGGTCGTGTGCTATTTAGTAAGTATTTAAGAATTTGTGATAAGATAAAACGCACTGATTATAATCGTTTTCAATTTCCAACAGACAAAAGCCGGATAAAAATGCTGAGTTTATGTCCATCTACCTTCGGTGGGGGTTAACAATAGCGGAATATATATTTTGTAAGAATTAGTCTTACGACAGGTTATCAGATTATTAAATCACACATAATCACAAACAGACACAGACTCACATGCCATCACATAAAACGGCCTTTTATTTCCTAAACAGACATCTTATCAAATAAAGACAACAAGATCAATTTAAGCAAAATCGTCTTTAATTTTTATCCATTTTTATCGCAATAACGTTTAAAGAAACAAAAATTGACACTACTGGCATATAAAATGATAAAAAGTTTACAACAAAACTAATCCTCAGAAATAGAGTTTTTTGATAAAACTATTACAAGAACATATTTAGCACAGTGTTTATTACCTTAAATGTCACACAAAACTATCACATATTACAAGGTGTAATCATAACTTTATATTACTGTGTATACAGTTCACAATTTAGTTTGTACAATGTTTCATATAAACAAGATCTGAGACCCCAAATGGCTGCTGTACAACATCCTGTTCCTGGGTGTAGTGTACCTGTGGACTAAAGTTCTATGTTTACACGATACTGGAATATCTAAAACTTGAGAAAGTAATTCATCAAGTACATACAAATTTTTTGGTTGCTTGTATGAGAACATAAGACATTTCTTTAAAAGTTTTCCTCTGCAAATACATTAACATTAATGACATGCTGCAAAATCAAGAGGTTTAAACTGAATTTGTATCAAAAGTGAGAAATCTGCATTTCTGAATATCATTTTCATATCCGTTTTGTCATATTCTTTGTGAACTTTTGCCTTCATTCATAAGTCAGTTCTAATCCAAGTGTACTGCTGTAATAGAATATCTCAACAGGAAAATGTACAGAAATCTAAATTTTCTCAATGTGCCAAAAACTGTTGGAAACCTTTTGCAAGACTATGGTCTAGAAAATTCATCAGACCTAAATCTTTCTTCATCAGCAGGCAACTGATTTCACTTTGTATATATGTATCACAATCTAAGCAAATTTTCTAATATTTTTCTTTATCAATATATCTGATGCACATGGATAATTGTTAAAATTATTTCATCTTGTAATATTTCTAACCAACATTTTTGGTAACAGATTATACCAGATTCCAACATATGGCTGCCTTGTAAACTTCCTTGCATAGGTCACAAGTGGAGGATAAATGACCAGATTTCTGCTGTCAAATCCTACTGGCATTTTCTAGCCCCATGTGGCCAAACTTGCAACCTCTCAATTTTGCTTAACACACTGAGCTAATCCAGCAGTCAATCGTAACAAGAAATGGCAATAACTGCACGATTGCTGCACTGCACTTTCTGACCATACTGATGTTGCAAAGGCACATTAATATTTTAAAGGGACACAATTTAGTACGAACTAATGCGTCATTGCATCATTTAAACATTGTTTAAAAATGCCCAAAGTCAGGTTATTACACTTATATAAATCATTGCAGTCGCCAACTTGATGTTGGGGGTTTAAAATCCAACAATGCCTTCAGATTTTTCATTTAGTTACATAATATTTAGATGTGAAAAACCATTGTCTTCCATATAATACTGCCTAATTGTCTCAGTATTCAGAAAAGTATGAAAAATCTTCAGGATATTGTGACTGCCTCTATAAAAACGTTTTAGGTAGTGGATCCTTAATAACAGTCATCAATTTCCATTCGATTATGCATTCTGCAATTTCAACTTTCCTAGCTGATACAGATGCTTTGTGCCCATAATGAGCTACATTACCAGACCAGAATGCTGAAATGGCATACTAGAACATGCATTCTCACAGGATCTGCCAACTGACATTACGGATCCACTATCTTAATTCATAGTAATTTCAGCTTACTTAACATTACAGAGTCACAATAGTTCATCTGAGCTTCTAACCAGTAGCAACATATCTGAGAACTTTCTTACTAAGCATAACTTGTGGTGGTGGAGGGAACTGACGATTTGTCAAACTATCATGAAGATCTTTTGTAAAATGATATCTTTAATCTTTCTTCCTACCAAAGCTGCATGCAAGCATTATTTTCATAATCAATAAATTCCTACTTCAAATTACTACTCTTAAGTACATTTATTCACCTACCCTTGATTTAAACTGTTGACTACTTCATCTTCAAATTTCACTGTTAAAAGAAAACAAATGCCCCTGATGCAAGTTTTCAAATCAATTTCACACAAGGCTATACATTTCATATAATTTCATAGCATGAACACCTACAGAACTATCATTTTTTTGTGAAAAATAAATTTAAATATAATTGATCTTCATAATATGCATGTAATATTTTACTGTGATAAAGATGTCTTCAAATGTTGCTACTTAATTATTAAGAAATACTGAGTAGTAACAATTATATACATTTATAAAAGCTGATGCATAAGCATGAAGTAAAAACAAAGGTAGTCACCAACATAATACAGACTATCATGTTGGGGGCAAAAAGGCCCAACAGCAATTTGCTGTGACAACTTGCCTGCATTTTCAGGATTTTCTAACTTCTCAATAATTTACAAAGTGAACTTTTTTTTTAAATTTCATTTTACTTTTAAAACGATGAAAATAAGTCACAAGTCACCAACACAATGTTGGGGGCCAACAAGACCCAACAGCAGGTACTGGACCTCCTGTGACGACTTGCCTTTCAACTCTTGAGATCTCTGCAGTGACAGCCTTCTATAAAACATGTAAGATGAGCTTAAAAATTTACTAAAACAAGTCACCAACTTTAGTTGGGGACCAAACGCCAGAAATGCTAATATTTTGAAACTGAATCAATGTAATATACTGTTTTAAGGATTATCAATATCTTGTTTCAAAGTATGATATTGCAGCGAAATACTGTCAACTCAAGAAATACTTGTGTGGGATTAATTTGAACTAATTTCACATTTTCAAATCTTATCAAAATATTTCGAAATCATTACCTTGATTTTAAGTATTTCCGTGTGAAAAGAAGTACAATACCCGTAGATAAAACCGAACATAATTAGTGTGTTTTTATATTCTGCTAAAATTTGGTCATATGAATATCTGACATTTCTTAAGTTTTCTAAAAGTATGTTTGTAAATACATCTGTTGCCTAGGTTGTATACTAGCATCTCTGAACGGCCCAACAGTAACACAGAATGTTACTGTGACATGACTTGCCTTGGTTCTGCTTCCACTTAATTCCTTGCAACTGAACAAATATAGTTAGTTAAATTAACTTCACATATTAAAACTAAACAAAAAGAGTCGCCAACAAAAGTTGGGGGCGTTTTAAATTTGCCCAACAGCAACTAAAGTCTATTGCTGTGACGACCTGCCTGTGTTAAGCGGCCAAGTTCCCAGTCTTCCAATCAGAAGCCACACTACAATCTTCCTTATTGAAATCAGCCATTCCATTAATTTTTTTTATTATGTTTCATTTTTCCTTTCATTCAAGTTATATATTCCTTAGAATTTTATCTTCTATTCAAAATTATGGAAGTATTTTCACAACACTTATTTATACTATTTCAACTAAAATGTTCCTCATGAAAATCAAATTAGACACAGTAATTTTACCTTTATAACTTAATTTAAAACACAATCAACTTTACATACCTTTCAATTGCATTGGAAGCAGAAAGATCTGTTCAATATTTACATAAACTACACATATATACATAATCTGTAATTTGAACAATTTAAAAGTAAAATAGCCTTTTTCTGCACTTACCGCAGACCTTTAACACACAAGCACAGAGAATTCATTTCTGTCCGCCGAATTTAGTCTTACCTTTTCACCTTTAAGGGTCAACTCTCGGCTGAATTGCATTTTTATGTTTTAGAAGCATTTAACACAGATTTTTATTTTTAAACACAATGCTCTATGCACTTAACTGGTGATTTTGTCACAGCATTACACATGTTAGATCAGCAATGGTTGCACTTTTTCGATTATCACAAAGACAACAAAATGGCTGCTTTCAGTATCGTCCTTGGAACATTGGTGGTCTGTTTCCTTGGAAACCCATATTATACATTCCCTGATTCTGCATACCCATCATTGCTGAAAGCACAGAAGTTACAATCATTTCAATAAATGTCTTTTTAAGCTTTTTTCTTGTTACGTCAAGTAACAGGAAAATGTTTCAAAGTAATATACATATAGTCCAACAAGATCCTTCCTAGAATAATTAATGTAAAGCATTTTCTGGCGACTGTGCTTGTTCAAATATTTATACAAGAACACCAGCCACATGAACAAGGCAACTTCCTAAGGATTCCCAGTGAATGCTAATTGGTAAATCAAACAGTGATAAATGAAATAAGTATTTACCTTGTGGAGGAATTGGTGGTCTCATCCCTGGTGCACCAGGACCCATACCTGTGAAATAAATACACTTTCAAATACTAGTATGTTCAGCAAAAAAATTTCATGTACCATTGTCAAAGTAACAAATATATTCATTTTTCATCTACGAAATAACAGCAACATCAAATTCACCATTACAGTGAAATTCAGTCAAAAAATGTTAGTGAACTCAAACCTTCTTAATATTAGTGATACAAATGCTACTCTTACCTCTTGCATTAGCTCAGGTTCATACTTTAGAATTTTTAACCCTAAAACAGACATCTTATTACTATTTCATACTAACAATGCTTACTGAAGAAACATATAAAGTTGGTACATTAATACATGACATATTAAAAATTTGAATTTTACAACGAAAGGGACCCAGCTATGTAACTGATAAGAGTTAAAGATTAAGATAAACCACAAAAGCAAGTACTTACCCATTCCCATGTTACTAGGAGCCATACCCATAGCTGGATTTGGAGCCATGCCCATGGCTGAGGTGGGCGGCATACCCATGGTTGAAGTTGGAGCAGCCATGCTTTGTGGCAAAGGTGTGAAACCTTTTACCGCAAAGTGGGCATACTTTGACATAGATAACCTTTTCTCCTCCTGTTGTATAAAATAGAGGCAAACACATGCACAGTTAGATCTTTTTATCTACATATACAGTCAAAATATATTACATCTTACCTGTGAAACACCTTTTGACCTGAAATGTTTAAATCAGTTTTATACATTTTCAATTTTTATAATTTTAGTAGTGACCTTAAATGGCAGCTTACCTGCTTGGCTTGTTTGGTACTCACCTTCAAAGAAAACTGTAACAGCATCAAAATGTATGTTTCAACATGGATAAATCCAATCTTAGCAGTTGAAGATGTCTGGAAATCCCATGTGAACTGAATATAACATCTAACTTTTAGGCTGAGACAGAAAAATTTTCATGGTTATGCCCAACTAATCTCTATATATAAATTTAATTGTCTTAGTGACTAAGATCAGATTTGCCCAGAAAACAAATGAGGAGGCAATGGTATAAACTGTCTACATACCAGGGAGATATCTTCATCAGGGTGCATCAATTTAGATGTCAAACCTGAACTAGATTCTGGTTTCTTTATCTGTGGTGCTCCTGTAATTGTGGCACCATTTGATGCAGATGGTGAAGATGTGATGGCGGCAGCTGCTGGGAATGTCGGCTTCGGCGGACCAGCCGTCGGTGCTGAGGATGTTGATGATGGGGAGGAACTTGATGACTGAAATATTTTTGGATAAAACTTTTAGCATCCCTATCTCTACCAATTTTAGTACTTAATTCAATGGTCCAGTTTTTATTATCAAAGACGAAAAGAGGTCCTATATCACGAACCTGAATATCTGAACAAGATAGTAACTAAATTTATACCATATAAAAGTGAAAACACAGCAATTTTTACTAAATCAAGGGTCATAACTCCAGTATTTCATACTGGTTTTACTCCAGTATTTTATACTGGTATGTCATTTTGCCCAATTAATTTGGGATCTTTTTATGATAACTGCTAAAAAATGTCATGACAGTTAGCAACAGTATAACATATAAATTTTAAAAACTAGATTGAGGGTCATAACTCAAGCAATCTTGTACGATAGCACTTTGCTGCCATATGGAAGCAGATCTGTGTAAAAATTGCCTACAACTGATTATTCAGACATCTCATAATGTGGCCAGTTTAATATACCTCAGTAAATACAAGTCCTACTGATGATGTTAACTGATGATGACACAGATCACTGTTTTGAATTTTACAAGCAGATCACATGATCTGAAATGAGATCCTTTAAAAATTCTGAACAAAACAGGTTACTCACTGCTGCTGCTGAAGGGAATAGAGGTTTTGATGGTGCTGACATTTGGGATGTTGACATTGGTGGCACTGCGGCAGGTCCTGGCATGCCTGGACCTCCCATAAACGGTCGTGGTGGCATTGGACCCATACCTGGACCCATCCTGCAACACATCATATGTATACAATCTACGTAAAATGATGACATACAACATAAAAAACTTTTACTTTAAATTTCTATCTTTCTAACTGTAACACTAGCTCAAATAAAGCTTTTAGTATTTAGTATCAGTGCTGGTGACACAAAATCAAGTTAGTACATTTGTACAAGTGATACCCATCAAGTCAAAAAGACATGTACCAGAATGAATTGTCTGTCATATAAAGCAGTGTTGCATAAAAAACAACAAAACTATGGTCATATCATTCTGGAATGAAAGTACTGATTAAAATTTAAATACAATCACTTATAGAAGAAAAGTCAACTTACATATGTCCCATTGGACCTGAAAAGAGAACAAACAGTATAATAAGTATCAATTTAAATGTTATGTCACTTTTAGGCAATATTAACGTTGCCTTTCACAAAATGTTAAGCCCATTCTACACAACATTGGGCTTTACATCACCCGGTAGGACCTTTCACACATAACAATACTAACAATACTCTGTAAAAGGTGTACAACCATAGCTAATGTGAGTCTGTTTTGCATAATAAAGTCACTCTCTTTAAACCTATTTATTTTACACTGCCTTTAAAGAAAGTATTTGCGAACATATCAACTTTTCTCAGAAACTTCTCCCTAGATTTCCAACCAGCATCTGTCCTTTCATACATTTAACAGTACTACAGAGACTGCAGCCAAATTCTACTCTTTATTTGTAGTGCCGCGACTTTAGAATCAAGAATCTGAGGAGATGCCCCTGCACAAATTTAACTTCCTCAATTAAATGATAACAGATAACTGAACTTACCCATAGGCCCCATTCCAGGCCTCATACCCATATGTGCCATGCCCATTGGTGGAGGCATAGGAGGCATTCCAGGGCCCATATAGGGCATTGGTACTGAAGTCGGGACTGGCGGTGCAGGAATGCCATTGGCTGCAGGCACTGGAGGCTTGGGTCCTTGGTTTGTTTCCTCATCACTCTCTTCACCTCCACTTTTAGCTGCTTGTGCTACAATAAACAACACAAACAGTTTCACTCCTTATTTGTTAAGCTCAAAGAGGAATAGTTCTGTACTGGAATTATCACACATACTGATATAAATTTATAAACTAGTTTAAGATTATATAATGGTGCGACTCCAAAATTAGAATGTTAGTCTCTCCTTAATCTAATGACCAATATCAGCTCAGTCAGACCAAACTCAAATTCTGTTATAAACAAGAGACTACAAAAGGGATTCTTTTCAAAAGCTGTCAGTAAAGACCTTATAAATACAAAGCTGAAAAGCTGTCATGATATTGTCCTAGGTTTTGTTTCACTTTTGTTTTACTAGCTATAATCAATTCATGATACCTTTATTGTGTTTTTGTCTCTCATGTTCCCTTAGATCATCATCAGGAATACCTTCCATACCATATATTTCTATTTCTATATTGTGTCTACCTGGCACTGAATTTGGTACTTTGTCTACTTTCTCTTTGTGAACCTACGAAAAAAAAAATTAACTTGTAGAAATTTACTTCCGATTTCATAATGGAAGATTTTAATGAGGTTATGGTTATAAGTAATTGCATTTTGACTTAAGAATCAACTATACATACAGGATTTTTTTAAAATTGAAAGTACCCTTCTAAATGTTCTTGCAAGGTTAGCACTTCATGGATTATAAATATATTTGCTAGCTTCATGACCTGCTAAACAATATCAATGGGTGTCAAATAATCCCCCAAATCATTTTTTTAGAAATAATGCTTTTAAAATTTCAATAAGATTTCAAATAATTAACTTCACTAAATGGAAAATATATATTACTAAAAGTTATATCAACTTCTCAATTAAAATTGATAATTTTGTGTTTTGTTAACAACTGTTAACTGTGCCATGGTAATTGCTCTAAACTCAAATCAATACAAGTAATGTGAGGAGTTACGTCTGTCAATTTCTTACCTGCATACAATGTATAGACAAGCCTGGTCCTGTGTAAAGCTTCTTGTGACATATGTGACATTTAAAATGTTTTGCTTTCTGGTGCTGAATCAGGATCTTCTCATCATCAAACTCTCTATTGCAATACCTTAATCTTGTCAAGGAAGCTTTTATTTACAGATATTGTTTTATTAAGTATTTTTATATAAATCTACAGTTTAATATTAAGCAAAGAAAGATTAAACAAAACTGTAACCACAGTCTCGGGGCCGGAATTTATAAAAATATTATACTAACAAATTTTTGTGTAGCTTTAGAAGTTATTTAATGGCGTGCACAACTGGCCAGGTAATGTACATTTCAATACACTCAAGGACTTTTGTGAAAGTTGCCATGGCACACCTGGTGGCAAGAGAGTTATTTCTCCGCGGTGAAAGAGGGCATCTGTGGATTGCTCAAAATATGGAGATACGATAAAAACAGACAAGAGGACCATGATGGTCCTGAATCGCTCACCTGTTCCCACATGACCCAGTTTTGGGTTTGACGTCGTTTTTTCTATTATTTGACATAGTGACCTAGTTTTTGAGCTCATGTGACCTAGTTTTGAACTTGACCTAGATATCATCAAGATAAAAATTCTGACCAATTTTCATGAAGATCCGCAGAGAGGTCAAAAGACTTTTTTATTATTTGACCTACTGACCTAGTTTTTGAATGCAGTTGACCCAGTTTCAAACTTGAACTAGATATCATCAAGATGAACATTCAGACCAACTTTCATACAGATCCCATGAAAAGTATGGCCTCTAGAGAGGTCACAATGTTTTTTTATTATTTCACCTATTGACCTAGTTTTTGATGGCACGTGACCCAGTTTCAAACTTGACCTAGATATCATCAAGGTGAACATTCTGACCAATTTTCATGAAGATCCATTCAAGGGTATGGCCTCTAGAGAGGTCACAAGGTTTTTCTATTTTAAGACCTACTGACCTAGTTTTTGATCGCAGTTGACCCAGTTTCAAACTTGACCTATATATCATCAAGATAAACATTCAGACCAACTTTCATACAGATCCCATGAAAAGTATGACCTCTAGAGAGGTCACAATGTTTTTCATTATTTGACCTACTGACCTACTTTTTGATGACACGTGACCCACTTTCGAACTTGACCTAGATATCATCAAGATGAACATTCTGACTAATTTTTATGAAGATCCATTCAAAAGTATGGCCTCTAGAGAGGTCACAAGGTTTTTCTATTTTTAGACCTACTGACCTAGTTTTTGATTGCACATGACCCAGTTTCGAACTTGACCTAGATATCATCAAGCTGAACATTCAGACCAATTTTCATACAGATCCCATGAAAAATATGGCCTTTAGAGAGATCACAAGGTTTTTCTATTATTTGACCTAGTTTTTGGCAGCACGTGACCCAGTTTCGAACTTGACCTAGATATCATCAAGGTGAACGTTCTGACTAATTTTCAGGATGATCTTATGAAATATATGGCCTCTAGAGAGGTCACAAGGTTTTTCTATTTTTAGACCTACTGACCTAGTTTTTGATGGCACGTGACCCAGTTTCGAACTTGACCTAGATATCATCAAGATGAACATTCAGACCAACTTTCATACAGATCCCATGAAAAATATGGCCTTTAGAGAGGTCACAAGGTTTTTCTATTATTTGACCTACTGACCTAGTTTTTGACGGCACGTGACCCGGTTTCGAACTTGACCTAGATATCATCAAGATGAACATTCTGACCAATTTTCATGAAGATCTTGTGAAATATATGGCCTCTAGAGAGGTCACATGGTTTTTCTATTTTTAGACCTACTGACCTAGTTTTTGACCGCACGTGGCCCAGTTTCGAACTTGACCTAGATATCATCAAGGTGAACATTCTGATCAATTTTCATAAAGATCCCATGAAAAATGTGACCTCTAGAGTGGTCACAAGCAAAAGTTTACGCACTAACGGACGCACGGACGGACGGACGACGGACGCTGCGCGATCACAAAAGCTCACCTTGTCACTTTGTGACAGGTGAGCTAAAAAAAATTTATGTTATTCATTTTTATATTCTAAATGAAATATGGGAAACATAGCAACTGACATCACCAGGACCTCAGCTCCAAAATAAGTTTGCAAAGTATGATATTCAACAGGTATGATGCCATTTATTTTAATTTTTTTAAACAGTGAATATTTTCTCCTGAAATTTCACTTTTGTTTAAGATGTGAAGAGTTTTGTTGTAATGAAATATGTATGCCTCTTTCTAGTAATGCTGGCATAGTGTTTCCTGCAGACTCTAAAAGGGGCATGGTGCTTCACAAGAAAAAGGGCACTTTTAGCACACTGTTTGGCACTGAAAGGGCATTTGTCCAAGTGCGCTTGCTGGCATCATTTTCCAAACTATTTTCACATTACACCTGAAAATCTTCCATATCTCATGGTAGATATTTAGTATTATTCTTTATATAATTCCTTAGTACCATGTTCAAGGGGGGTATTCGATCTACTCCTTACCACCAAAACAAAATGGCGGCCAAAACTGAAAATGTGAGTTTTTCTTACTTTTTATCTTTTTTAAGGATTTCTAGACCATGACACATGGCTATCAACCTGCTCCACTGTTTTTTCTATCTATCGGTACCTTTAACATTGGAAATAGTGCTGTAGTTTGTCTGGAATGCTGGTCATGGGATTTGAATCGATGGAAAATCCTCCGGTAAACACGGGATAAGGAATAGTGCGATTAGCAAATATAGTCTTTTTTCCTTATAATTCAAATAATTGTGAGCTGTTTTTCTAATTAGAAGAAAAGAATCAATATATATTTCCATCATGGTTAGTCTGGAGCCGATTAAAAGTCGTAATTTTAAATTACACAGTTTTTTGTCTGATGGTAAGGAACAGTGTACGAAAATAAGAGGATAAGGTGCAGTCCACTTCTTCAAGCAACTTTTTACTTTGCTCTTTTCAGAGACAATCAAGTGAAATTCTATTACAATAATATTTTGGTGATCATTTATAACTATCTCTTGCTAAATGTAGTAAGATTTAAAAGGTATCCGCCTGTTTATCAGACACGTGATGTACTGAAAGCCAAAAGTTCAGCAAGTATTTAATATAGTATCCCTCGCCAACATTTAAGTATTTTTAACTTTCTATTTGGTATAGCGCCCAAAGTCATTAACAACAAGCAATTGCCTTACAAAAATGTTGAAATATTATTTTATTTTTTTTTTGTCTTAAAAAACCATTAAAAGTTAAACCTACTTAAAATACAATGTGTTTTACTAAAGATAGTGAAAACTCAGCAACACCACTTAACTTGTTTAGGTGTTATGCATTCTTTGTAATTTTGCGTTAAAATACATATGTTATGCGACATTTAGGCACACTAATTCACGATTTTATGGATACAAAGACCAGAAATTATTCGTGGTTGAAGCTATAACTATGTATACGACTTTTCATAATTATGGTTAACTCTTACATTTTAAGTTAACGTTGGCTTAGAGTTATTAAGGAATATTACCTCGCGAGTTCGCTAGTAGATTATTGAACGAACATTTAACTGTAACAAAACATATTTAAAAACATTGACAAAAGGCAAATCGCAAACATAATAAGCTCATAAAACCATAGATATACTCTTACGATGCCATTAACATATATATCTGGAAGAGCAATTTGAATATTTTATGTGTCCTGCTTGTATCTTAAGCTGCATTGCAAAAGTAACGTAAGTATCATTGCACATAGGTATGAGAAAAAAATACATTCAAGTAAGGCTTAATATGTGGCAAATATGATTGTTATTTACCAACATTATGTATCTTATACCACGAATTTAAGAACATTTAATCATCAAGCTTTTCTTGGAAACATTTATGTCAATCAACAATAACACATATTGAACTTGTCAAAACTGATCAGAAATATGCTGATGGTAACGTATGTATCCCAAATTAACTAATAAATTCATTTTCGGGTATCAAAATTCGTGTTCAAGATTGCCATCAAATTGAAGCCGACCATTGTAAATCAAAAGCACAAATACTTATTTATTCAAATTAATTATTTCTTACGATTGTCAAATTAATTATTCGTATTTTCAAAGGCGGCTTTGGTAATCTCGTTCTCTTGTATATTTGTAAGTGGCAGCTCTTATAACAAGTGCTTTTGTCACTGAATCCATGAATCACACCAATTTAAGCTGTATATAATGAAATGCACAAAGAAAAAGTACTTACTCTAATATTAAAAATTAAATATAACCACAAGTCACCGTGTCAAAACTTTTCCAAATAATGAAGAAAAGATAATTTTATTTGAGTACAACCACATTCATGAACCAAGCACCAACAAAAACCAACAATTCTACATATAAAATTTCATTCAGAGTTAACAGTTCTATTAAGTCTGTCTTTACTGTAAAGACTTTTTCAAATATATTAACGGTCTTGTAAAAAAATATTTCAAGATATATCACGGTTGGAACAAAACTTTATGCCCTTTTACTTGCAGATTTTTACCTTAACAGTAATTAAAGCTAGCTCTTTTACCTTTCAGCTACCAGTTCTACGGCAGCGATTTGTTTTAAGGTATCGATTTTAATAGATACGAAAATAAAGTAATATAAGGTCGCATACGTTCTTAGCAAAACTACAAACACTATCTTTTCGGTTAAGCCTGCGCCCGAACAACCAAAGCCTATTCAACAAACTAAGAAACAGACTCTCGATACTCCGAAAGAAACACGGTACATTTTCACAGGGAATGTATAGTGTCATATTATACATTTCTTGTGAAAAAGTACTGTTTTTTTTTTTCGAAGTCTCGAAGTCCGTTTCTCGTTTTGTTTTTCTTATTTTCTCTCCTCCATTTTCTGTTTGCCAAAGGATATAATTAGCAGGGAGGTAATAGTTTCACTGTCTGATTCTCTCTTTTTAAAGTAGCGCACTGTCTTTAGCCTTCTCACATTCTCGATACACCTTTCAGATTTTAGCCCTTGATGTTACAATAATGTTAACCTGATGTGCAACCCACCACAAGTCAACAGTGATACACCAATAACCTATGTATTGATACATACGTTACCGATCACTGTGCTATGGGTACCACGGGTATGCTGTTTCCATTCATTTTGTATTCAAAAATATGTTAAACATGTATCTTTATGCTAAAAACACTATGACATATGACCAATTCTGTAAACAAAACCTTTTTAGCAAGAAATTAATATTAAAGCATATATTATTAGATTTTAAAAATAGAATTTGCATGACGTGTTTTAAACAAAAATAGTGATAAAAACAAAACTTTTTAGCAAATTAAAACGCCTGAGCGTATTATCTTGGAACCTTGACTTCAAAAAATAAAAGAAGCCTCATGTTGTATAAAAAGTAATATATCAGGCATGAAAGGATACATACGTTACCATACGTAACGTATGTATCAATAATTTGTACTGTGTTTATGGCGTACTCAATATGTACAACAACATAAATTTAATTGAAACAAAAAAATATAATTGTCATATAATCACAAATAGGTTTTACTTTAAGCTTCCTATTTAAACCGAACATTACCAGCGGAGCCTATTGAACATTTTCAGAAAAAGAAAACACTTCTTCAAGGACAAATGTGCGACTTAACCTGTGTGAAATCTGCATCTTACGACATAGACGATACAAACTGATGACACTGTCAATTAAAACTGAGTGACACTTTCTTGTTTATGTTATTTTAAATAAGATTGGTAACGTTTGTATCGATCACGTATCATTTTGCCATTTCTTATGCCATTTAAATTAAGAAGGACCTCTACTTCATAACAGACAAATGATTGATGTATTGAAAATGCATATACTGTTTTGGCATGAAAAAACTACTCTTAGTTCAACATGAACTGCTGTGATTTTCAGTGTCTTAGAATAAATGTAACGTTTGTATCATAGAAAGTGGAATCTTTACATAAGGAAAGTTTAAGTGAAAAATATATCACTACTAAGTATATCTTGTATCAAATGTTATAACATGTAGTTGAAACAAAACTAGAAATAACCTATAAAGACATAAAAACCATATTCTTTATATGTCAAGCTCATATATTCATAGTAGGATAGATCCATAACCAAAGTATTCCTTCATTGGCGTCATATCTTTTTTATTGTTTAGGAATCGTAATAACACAAACATACATATTATGATGCAGTTATTAATAATTAGGGAACATGTATTCTTTGCATTTACTAAAAAATCCGTCATTAACTATAAAAGCGGTCAAGCGTTGTGAATTTTTGTATAAAACTTGCGCATGGCGCCAGTAACGTATGTATCATTTTAAATTGTCTTTTGTACATTTTTTGGATTATGGATATGATAAATCCAATTGACATTAGGTAACAAGTATAAACACATATTCATTGGAATTATAGTATGTTTAATTTGCTTCCGGAGCCTATTTTTAAACAACCACGATAAGGAACACTCGATTGTTCGTCATTTAAAACTTAACGATAGGAGGGTTTACACTATGGTTCATCTACAATATTAGTGTAGTTTAACAGCCAGGGTCACGATTCAGACCTCTTTAATTATTACATGGTATAAAAATGTCAACTGGTTATCTCAGAAATGATGAAAGAAAACTGTAAAATCCGTTTATAAAAATTGCACTGCACCTTATCCTCTAATTTTCGCACACTGTTCCTTACCATCGGACAAAAATTGTGTTTTTTTGAAAATACGAACTGTGATCTGCTCAAAACCAACAGTATTAGATAAATATGTGGAAATATTCCTTCAAATCAGAAAAATAGCTTACAACCTGCGGTATATTAGGTAAAAAGACCATTTTTGCAAGTCGCACTATTCCTTATCCCGTGTTTACCGGAGAATTTTCCATCGATTCGAATTTCATGACCAGCATTCCAGACAAATTAAAGTGCTGTTTCCAAAGTGAAAGGTACCAGTAGATGGAGAAAACAGTGGAGCAGGTTGATAGACATGTGTTATTGTCTAGATATCCTTGAAAAAGCAAAAAAGTAAGAAAAACTCACATTTTCAGTTTTGGCCGCCATTTTTTTTCCATGGTAAGGAGTAGATCGAATACCCCCCTTGCATGTTGTGAATGAGCTTTCCTTTCTTTTGTTCAAAGAGGACTTTTTTTTAAATGCTACTGATGATTCATACTTTCAAACATTCTCATTCTGATAAAATAAAAGGGCACGTGATGCGAACGGGCAGTTTGGAGGGCAGCATGGTGGCACTTCAAAAGGGGCATGGCGCTGCGCCATGTTAAAAAGGCCTGCAGGAAACACTATAGCATAATTTAACTGCATTATCCAGTTACAGTTCCCTATATCTATTAACAGAATGAACAACAAGAGCACTGCCTTGTGGGTGCAGACGCTCACCTGATTTTTTTGTCTCTGTATAATAGAAATATTGTCCTACCCATGAATTTCTAAGCACAAAAGGGGCCATAATTCTTGCAAAAAGCAATGTAGCGTTATGGTACTTGCTGTGCAAAGTCAGCTTTTAATGGTGAATAATGCTCCAAGTTTTAAAGCAACAGCTTTGATCATTAAGGAGAAAAGTTGACCTAAACGCAAAAAGCAAGATGGATGTCAAGTTTCTTGCTGTACAGAGTCAGTTTTTGATGGTGAACAAGTGTTGCAAGTTTCAAAGCAATAGCTTTGACAGTTTAGGATAAAAGCTGACCTCAACACAAAACTGAACAAAGAAATCTGATTTTCTAAGTCCAAAAGGGCCATAATTCTTGCAAAAAGCAGGATGGAGTTATATTTCTTTCTGTACATAGTAAGCTTTTGATGGTGAACAAGTGTTGCAAGTTTTAAAGCAATAACTTTGATAGTTTAGGAGGAAAGCTGACCTAAACATAAAACTTAACAGGGCAACGCCGACGCAGACGACAATCCAGTGATGACAATAACTCATCATTTTTTTCAAAAAATCAGATGAGCTAAAAATAATAAATGGAGATAAAATATATGTTGATTTAGTAACTGTATTCATAGCAGAGCTCCAGATAAGCTTCTGGTGCAATTGGGTATTTCCTCCAACACTTTTTGTTTTAATAGGGTATTAGAAATATGCATTGGGTAAAAGTAATATTATTACCCAGCCTTTTTAGAAGTAATTGGATATTTGCTAAAACCAATTGGGTTAACGTTTAATGTTTTCTGGGATACTTTTATTCCATTGTTTTTTTTGCACTTTTAATGCTCAGAGATCAATTCATCCACAACATCCCAAACGATGTGTTCAACGCAATATGTGCTCTCCCGTTAGATGTCAGCCAATATCGGTGACACAATATCATCACAAACAGATAACTGTCTTTGCTGAACCACAAAATATCCTTCTGTTTCGTTTGTTTGTGCTGCAACAATGTTTACAGAGCGTCCAAATAACATTGATAAGACTGAATGGTCCTCACAGACCTATGATTTTTCTGATAATTAGCAACCTGTTCTATAATATAGACAAGAGGACCATGATGGTCCTGAATCGCTCACCTGTCCCCACATGACCCAGTTTTGAACTGAGTATGATGTCGTTTTTTCTATTATTTGACATAGTGACCTAGTTTTTGAGCTCATGTGACCCAGTTTTGAACTTGACCTAGATATCATCAAGATAAAAATTCTGACCAATTTTCATGAAGATCCATTGAAAAATATGGCCTCTAGAGAGGTCACAAGGTTTTTCTATTATCTGACCTAATGACCTAGTTTTTGAAGACATGTGACCCAGTTTTGAACTTGACCTAGATATCATCAAGGTGAACATTCTCACCAATTTTCATGAAGATCTCATGAAAAATATGGCCTCTAGAGAGGTCACAAGGTTTTTCTATTTTTATACCTACTGACCTAGTTTTTGACCGCACGTGACCCAGTTTCGAATTTTACCTAGATATCATCAAAGTTAACATTCAGACCAATTTTCATGAAGATCCATTGACAAATATGGCCTCTAGAGAGGTCACAAGGTTTTTCTACTTTTAGACCTAATGACCTAGTTTTTGACCGCAGTTGACCTAGGTTCAAACCTGACCTAGATATCATCAAGATGAACATTCAGACCAACTTTCATACAGATCCCATGAAAAATATGGCCTAAAGAGAGGCCACAAGGTTTTTTTTATCATTTGACCTAATGACCTAGTTTTTGACAGCACGTGACCCAGTTTCAAACTTGATCTAGATATCATCAAGATGAACATTCAGACCATCTTTCATAAAGATCCCAAGAAAAATGTGACCTCTAGAGTGGTCACAAGGTTTTCTTATTATTTGACCTACTGACCTAGTTTTTAATGGCACGTGACCCAGCTTCAAACTTGACCTAGATATCATCAAGGTGAACATTCTGACCAATTTTTATGAAGATCCATTGAAAAGTATGGCCTCTAGAGAGGTCACAAGGTTTTTCTATTTTTAGATCTACTGATCTAGTTTTTTACCGCAGTTGACCCAGTTTTGAACTTCACCTAGACATCATCAAGATGAACATTCAGATTAACTTTCATACAGATCCCATGAAAAATATGGCCTATAGAGAGGTCACAAGGTTTTTTTATCATTTGACCTACAGGCCTAGTTTTTGACAGCATGTGACCCAGTTTCGAACTTGACCTTGATATCATCAAGATGAACACTCAGACCATCTTTCATAAAGATCCCATGAAAAATGTGACCTCTAGAGAGGTCACAAGGTTTTCTTATTATTTGACCTACTGACCTAGTTTTTCATGGCACATGACCCAGCTTCAAACTTGACCTAGATATCATCAAGGTGAACATTCTGACCAATTTTCATGAAGATCCATTGAAAAGTATGGCCTCTAGAGAGGTCACAAGGTTTTTCTATTTTTAGACCTACTGACCTAGTTTTGGAACGCACGTGACCCAGTTTCGAACTTGACCTAGATATCATCAAGATGATCATTCAGACAAACTTTCATAAAGATCCCATGAAAAATGTGACCTCTAGAGTGGTCACAAGCAAAAGTTTACGGACGGACGACGGACGCTGCATGATCACAAAAGCTCACCTTGTCACTTTGTGACATGTGAGCTAAAAATGCGATACGCAAGCGTTTTGTAATGAATTGGGTATTAGGAATTTTAACTGCGTTTCAGCTCACTGCACTGTATGAATTCAACTGGGTTTTCTGCAACTTCAAATGGGTAAATATGCAGCTTATCTGGAGCTCTGTGACATTGTTATAAGTAATTAAATTAAGTCAAAGACACACACTTCATTACTTAGAGGGGACTATAACCGGAAAATGCCAAGTAAGCTGTAATAAAAATTTAAGGTATAAATAACCTATTCATAATTTTAAGTTCAACATGTCCAAAACATTGTGGAATGATACTAATTTAACTTCGGTAATGATTACATTTTACTCAGACTTTATCATAGACTCCCTGTGTAAAATCTTTAACTTTTTACTAAAATAATGGTATTAAAAAAAATTAAATTAAATCAATATAATATTTCAATGAAACTTCAAAGTTTTGTTGTTTGTAGCATCATCTGGGGCATGTGCAGTGAAAAATCTTAATTTGATTTCTAAAATAGTGTGATATTTATTTCTAAAGTCACTATATATGTTCATTGTAAATATACTTCATTATACCCAAGTGGAAACTGGCAGGTACTCGAAAATGCAGCTCTCTGATTAATCAATTAGAACCCCTAAAGCTGTGATGTCCTGATAAAGTTATGAATGAAATCTTGAAAAGGGAGGTCTATACTCCCTACTGGCTTATCTACCCATCTCTCATTAACGTCTAACCCTTCACAGGTTAAGTTAAGCTTTATTTAATGTCGCACATAATCTAACATACAACACAAGCTAAACAGCTCTTGTGCGACAAACTAGGTATCTGTGCTTATTTTACCTCCTGGTGTAACACTTTAATGCAGAGTGCCAATACATTTCCTATTTTTCAAAAAGTTACTTCATTTCTTTAAGGCAATACCTTTCTAAAAATGTTAAGAAATTAACTGAATTTATTGCAGAAAAGATTCAGCTCCATAAAATTGTTTCTCCTACTTTTTCTCTCACTGCGGAAAATGGTTCCGTATACGGGAGTGTACGCATTCCGCATACTCCTAATATACAGAAACATTTTCCCCGTATATGGAACATTCCATATACGGGAATCACGTATTCTTTAATTGGACATTCATGTTTTTTTCTCATGGATCCGTTCATTCATACTTAGCATAAATACCTTTCAACAGTTTATTTCAGTATTCAAAGTTAGGGATTGTCAAGGTCCAAAAAGTCTGGTATTTGGGGGGGGGGGGGGGGGGGGTCACTTATATAGGAGATTTTCTTTGCCTTTAAAGACACTGATTCTGGTATGCCAGGTATGTGACCTATGGGAATGATAAGGTCTGCGTATTGGTGGTAAGGGCCAATACACAAGACTGGACCACTGATAGACTTGCTTCTGTTTATCATAATAAGCTACTGTATAGCTACTGTGCAGTAAATAAATTGCAGGTGATATTTCTCACCTTTATAGCAAATCAGTTCTCACCTTTATAACGAGTTTAGAAAGCTTGATTGAATTAGGGCTAAATAAACAAAGTGATAAGATACAACAGTGTTTTATCATATTTTTAATAAAGTAAGTTTTTTAACAATTTCATCTCATTATTTCTGTTTTTTATTATCAAAAATATAAGAAATGCATTCAGGCACATAGCTTTTAGAAGTAATAAATTATTGTGTATTTTGAACAATGATATATCTTTATTGCTGGATTTTATTATACATAAAAGAAAGTTAACATTATTTAGACAACACAAGAGGAATTAAGCATTTTTAATATATAACATCCTTCTGTCTATATACCTTCTTTATCTATTAAAAATGCATCTGAACGCTTCTTTAATTTCTAATAAAATCCAGCAATTATCTTTTTTTTTTTTTCGTTTTTATTTTGTTACTTTTGATAAAAAGATCATAATCATTGAATAAACAAACTTGTAATTTCTCTTATTAAGTTTTGAATAATTATTTTATAGTGAGAAATGCTTTGCTATAAGAGTTATAATTTAATTGGCCAGGACATTACTCAACATGACTGAGCAATCAAAATTAGTATCTTATCAATTAAAATAATTTTGTGTACATGCTGAAAAAAGACTTTAAAAAAAAACACAGCATTTCAATTAATAAAATGCAAAACACAGGAAATAACCAATTTACCTGTAGGCAATAAAATTTATGATTCTCTGACAATAATTAGGCTACATGTCAAGTCTACAGGGGTTTTATGGACCCTTATCAGACTGGACCAGACAGGATCTTGTATATTGGGGATTAAAAAGTCTGGTATTTGGGGGGGTCACTTATATAGGAGATTTTCTTTGCCTTTAAGGCGTAGGTTTTGATCATACTTTCATGAAAGATACCTTTTATATGATATTCGTATATTATACATATATGGGACCGTATACTCCCGTATATGCACATATTTTTCATAGTGTCTCTTGATGCAAGAAAAAATGTAAACAAAAGGGAGACCACTACTTCCAACAAAGGCATAAGTTCCAGAATGCATAATTAGTAATGTTTAAGTTACTTCCCCTTTAGTGATGATAGACCATAAAAAATACAGGAAGTGAATAATTGCTTCTCCCTTAGAATTTCATAACTTCCGCTGCGCATGCGCAGTGAGCACTTTACGATTCGAAGTTTTGGAGGCAGATCGCTTGTAAATGCAAGTTGATAATGATTTAATTTCTGCAATAATAAAATAGTTGTGAGGTAATCCATCATCTGTAGGAATTTCTTTTTGTTTGCTGCTGTATTTATGAAAATTGAAAATCATTTCCAACTTTCTATGTTAAAATAAAAGCAAAGTTTCACCGCCAATTTTGTTCCTAAAGAACATGTCTTTTCCATAAAAAAAATCACGAGTGTATTTACGAATTTTCAAGCGAGTTGCACTTTCTACTTTCAATCGACGGCCGCCATATTTGTTTACATTAAAGGTCAAGGTCATTGAAATACCTAGCTAAGCAAGGGAACCAGTAACTTTTTCCACATCTATGGTACGACGCGGCCTGAGATTGTACCCTAGACCTCCTGCACTCATAGCACACACTCTACTAGTTCTGGCTACCATAACTTAACTGACGCTGTTTTAATTTTCTGATGGTCGCGTCCATTACGTTATGGAGAAATCACATTTGGTTAACTAACCAGTATCAAACCACAACATCTCGCACAGTCTCTCGTGAGAAACTGATGACGTCATGCAACAGTTCAAAGCACACGTGGTTATTTTTGAAAATTAAGATCAAAATTTCACCTATTTATGAATTTAATTTAATCATAAACATAACCATTTTTGACAAAATGCATAGAAAGCCTACCTTTTAAGGTTTAGAGGTCAATAAATAATTATTCTCTATGGTCTATTGGTTTTCAAAATGAAGAGTACCCTGATCAGGTGACAACTGTAATGGCCCACAAAATATTGCAGACAGGGGTACCAGTTTGAAACTTGAGTGTATAACTTGTGTTCAAATTATGTTGCATAGATTATTTTATGCCAGATCAAAAGAAAAATGGATTAGAAATATTTTAAAGTAAAAGGCGAGTCCATTGCATTTCATTTGATGAAATTACAGCGTGACAGACTTCTGGCACGATTCCTGGTTAGGTTTCAGTACGGGAGATCCTAACAGCATATAAACATCTCTGAGCTGAAATATTTCAGCCAACACTCTACCACTTCAGGCCTTTTTTTATGCTGATTTTAGGGCCGAAATTCGGCCCCATTCCCCAATCTAAAAAGTATACTTTTTTCCCCACCTTGTCCAAAAATTCCCCATGCAAAAAAAAATGAAATTAGTTTTGATTTTCAGTCCTGATTTTAACAACTTCTAAGCAAATATATTCCTCCAAACAATGATTTCGCGACATAAATTTCCCCTCCAAAAGGGACCTGGTACCCTTCTCCAAATTCACAAAAAAAGGGCTGCACTTAGCTGGAACTAGTACCGAGGCAGTATCCCCACATCACTTATTACCGGTGGTTACCTATTACCGGTGCAATCCGAAAATCTCGAATATTTACTTCCTGAAGAGCACTTCCGGAATCCTTTGTTTACAAAATTACACAACTATTCATCAAGTGTATCTTCCGTGAAATATGTCCTTCCTAAGGGTAAGTTACTTATTTATTCTATATGAATTGATAGAAAATATGTTTTTCCAGTGTACTTTACTGATAAACTTCAATAACACTCGATGAATTATGAATAATTCCCCAGAAAATAAGTGACAGAAGGAGTTTCCTCTTGTAAATGACGTCATCAAGCACTGCCTCACACATGCGCTTTTTGGCGCCCTTTTTTATGAACAATACTACTGGACTAAACTTCCGACTTTTCATTGTTAAGAACTGAGAAATCAAATTTCATTCAATATTGTGTGCATGTTATGCATGTGGTAAGGTTTTTTTGTTTATTTCATTACAGTTACAAGCTAAAATGTGATAAGTGTGGTCATTGGACACACCTGAAATACTGCTGTGCTGTGAAGTTTTTAAGCAGTCATGATGAGTTCTCTAAATCACCACTGCATGAATGTGATAATTCTGGTTTATCTGTGATTTTGACAAAAATGTGACAAAGTGCTGTTTGTGATATAGGAGAGATCGCCGTGACGTCACGCGTTAACATCTGTTTATCTGGTGGTTGGCAAAACAAATGATTTTAACACCGTTTGCGTATTGAATCAGAATTTTTAATTTTTAATAACTTTTTTGCTCATTTATGGATTTTCAAAATTCAAAAAGATTTGAAATACTAACAATCTTCATATTTTTGTATCCAAATATCTTTTTTCAATGAATAACCGTTTTAAATGACATATAATTTTAAAAGCAGGGGTTACGCTGTCGATCACCACTTGAGCCATTTGCGACAAAAAATTAAATGTGGCTCCGAAATTTTCTAATTGGCGAAAATGGCCCGAAGCTATGTCTGTCTGCAAAACTACGAATATTGCTAGTTTTACGAACCAAAAGGTGTGAAAAATCGATAATCTGTGTAGACACAACATCCGTTATTGAAAGGGAGGGAGCCAATTTGCAATTTTTTTATTTGATCAGGCAGTTAATTGGTGATAATTAGATTATTGAATAACAAACTGGATAATTATAATCTTCATTTTGTGCACTTGATACGATTTTATGAGCAGTCGGCCGTTAGACAAATTTTCTATGATTGCCGAGGGTTAGTTTGGGCAAAAACAAATAAAAATGCTTTAGACAAGCAGAAATTGTAAGTATTGAATAGCTATGATGATAGAAAAGCAATAAAACATAGGTATTTTAGCAAATTTTTAATTCTAACTTACGTTTTCCGAATTTATCACCCGTTTTCGCAAACGTGATTTTCGGATATTTCTGTCATTTCTGACGGAATTTTTTAGTGCAATCTTAATAAAAAGTCTACATTTAAGAAAAATATGACAAATGTTGCAAAAGGAGCTCTTATTTTGAAGTAATTTTCGAGAATAAAACATGCGAAGGCAGTGTACCCCACCCACTTGTAGGCAATGCAAAATAAGACACTGTTTTTTTTTAAACAATTTTTTTTTCTTTTTTGACATCTTTATTTTAAATGTGATTTTCAGAATTTTTTTATTAAATGGCAGATGTTTATAAAAATGATAATTTTAGAAATTAACACAAATTGATTTGCTAAATAACTTTTTAAAGGGTTAAGAAATATGTAATAACTACATTAATTTCTTGAGTAGTATGAGTACTTTGGTTTATATAATGTAGTCGTACAAGAACGTCAATGCTATGCGCTTTGCCGTTGTTGGCCTCATAATTTTATCTTCCGAAAAAGCAGTGGCTCAGAGAAAAAAATTCCCAGTGTGACCCCTGAAAAGCGGCGTAGTGATTTTCACAACCTTTAGAAAAACAGTGTAAGTTAAGCGTTCATAATTAATCCATTTTATTTCGAAATAACAATTAAAAGTAATCAATAAATTGCTTGTTTTATAACCTTTCCATTGATCAAAAAATTATTTATGTAATTTGTGTTTTAAGAAAGTTTAGACCGTTAGAAAAACATCACTGTTTACAAAAAACATGGACGGTCGGCTTCTGCCCACCCAATCACTGTCTTATCAGTTCTAAAAATAGAATTTGTATACAAACACGATCTCTCCTATTATTCATTTATTTTATTCATATTATATGTTACAATATACTGTTCTCCACAGCAGATTAAATAATCCAGTAGCCAGAACTTTAAGCTGTGTTTACTTGTTATTTTTGTGTTTCTGGATGGAAGTTTAATGCAGTAGCATTATTTCCCACAATTCCACCAGTAATAGGTAACTGTAAACATGCAAGATGGCGACCATGGTAGGTCAAAACATGACCTATAATTGACGAAAATTCTGTTCCCAGGTGAATAAAATTAACTTTTAATGAAAAGAAAATACTTTTTTCATCAAAATGAGTTTAATTTTAGTAAGCATAAGAATCAAATGTCATGTATTGTGAAATATCAATCATTAATACACCGGTAATTGGTACATCCAGGATAACTAAGCTATCGACACTAATCAAATTTTAGCAGTACAGATCCTCCTGGATATCTCGGCTCCTTCATAATATTGAGAGAATATCATAGCCAGCTAAAACATGTAATTAAATTATGTAAGACATGACTCCATATTGAATTATTTCCTTTGTTTTTTGGGGCCTTGTTTTTCTGAGGTATGGAACAGTCCCTGTTTTCAACATGTTGAAAGTTGTGATATTTTGCTCCATAATATTTGGGTAAGGTAATTCTTTGAAAGGATACCAACACCATGGCTTTAACTGCTTCTTCTTTTTTCTTCCCATTTTCGAATTTTCTAATTTGACTTAATATTTAGTCGCAACAAAATTTCTACGGAAGTGGCGTGTGAAGTGCCCGTATGCTATTTAGTTAAACGCTGTATGGGCCCGTATTTTATCCGTACAGTAACAGAGTGAGTGAGTGAGTTAGACTTTACGGCGAATCGACACAAAAAAGTCATATATCGCCAAAAAGAAGTTGTATTGAAAAACGTCAACTATAAAGATCTCTGAAAACATTTATGTAAAAATGTATATACATGTAAAGGGTTAAGATATCAGTGGCAAACAATAATATTGCAAAATGTGTGAATAAAAATATATGATGTTCAGATTTTGTGATAAATACCTATCAGCTTTAAAAAGGACAAAACATTGCTGATAAAACTCTTTCAAAGACTGAACGTCGTAGTATGCACTTCGCTGTAAAGCGAGGTCCACATAGTCGGTTTAAAAAGTGTTTAATAGTAAGCGCGTTGTTTGACATGGTTCACATTTCAGCTAGGTTGATCTTCTTTGTTCAGACAAAGAGCTATAAAAATAATAGTATTTTATACTTCTTTGGTTCAGAAGATAAGAATGAGTCAAACGGGTTGCCATTTAGATAAAATGTATTTAGTTACATTTGATTTAAAATCAGTTCATGGTAATTCATATTAGATTGTGATAATGAAGACGATTTTTTTGCTCCAGTATCAGCATCCTCGTTTCTATTAATACCAACATGACTAGGAATCCAGCAAAATATGATGGACTTTTTTTAAAGATAGTGCATGAACCCTGAGAAGAATATTTTGAATAAAAGGATTTACCATATTTCGGCTGTGAATTCACTGTAAAACAGAAAGTGAGTCGGAAAAGATAATAAACTTTTCTTCACTAAATTTTGATATTAAATGTAGAAATCAATAGCTTTTGAATCGGCTGAAAATATTGTTGCGTTATTTTGGCAAACAAATATAATTTTGATTGATGAATGTGACTGACAGCAGCACAGCCAACCTTTAAATGAGCCGTGCCATGGGAAAACCAACATAGTGGCTTTGCGACCAGCATGGATCCAGACCAGCCTGCGCATCCGCGCAGTCTGGTCAGGATCCATGCTGTTCGCTTTTAAAACCTACTGCAATTAGAGAAACCGTTAGTGAACAGCATGGATCCTGACCAGACTGCGCGGATGCGCAGGCTGGTCTGGATCCATGCTGGTCGCAAAGCCACTATGTTGGTTTTCCCATGGCACGGCTCAAATCATCTTTCGAACCGTTTGTGTAAACTGGGAAATAATCCTTGTAAGCAGACTTGATTTCATTTCTATTTGCATTTGAAAATTTCAGGGTTAGTTTCAGACTTTTTAAAGGCAGTTTTCAAATAAAAAATAACTGTAGTGGAAGTAATGGTCTATGGTGGTGTATCTGGAACTGAGTTATAATGGACAGGGATAAAACTTGATACTATGTCCAGTATATGTCCAGTATATAGTTAAAAATACTGATGTTAACAATTCAAATATATCCTGAATTTTGAAATACTTTGAACTTTCAAACAAATTTATCTAAATATATAAATCGCAATGTAGGACACATTGTCTTTTTCAGTGATAGATTCTAAACCAAAATCTATTCATCTGATCGCCAAACTACTGATATTTCGGACATTTAAATGTTTTACATATGTTTTTTTTTTTCTTATTGTTAAGTTTATTAATGTTTAGTCGTCGCATTGATAACCTCGCCGTTTCGTAACTAGATCGTTAAACACTTTAAAATCAAGTTCACCATCGGTTAGAAACATTTAAATTCTACAACTTTCGAAACTCAAGACGCCAGGTTTAAAATTAACATTTGGCCAGATTTGAAAAACTAACAAAAATTTTTAAAAAATACGTGATATGGCCTCTTTCTACGGTGCCCCTAAAGTGACATGTTACACACTTTTTTTCCAATTAGGTAATGTGAGACTTTTTTTATTTCGTTTAAACGAAATGATTTCGTTTAAACGAAATAAGTTATTTCGTTTAAACGAAATGATGAGTTATTTTGTTTAAACGAAATGATTCGAAATAAGTTATTTCGTTTAAACGAAATGATTTCGTTTAAACGAAATAATCATTTCGTTTAAACGAAATAGTTATTTCGTTTAAACGAAATGATTCGAAATAAGTTATTTCGTTTAAACGAAATGATTTCGTTTAAACGAAATAAATTATTTCGTTTAAACGAAATAAGTTATTTCGTTTAAACGAAATCATTTCTTTTAAACGAAATGATTTTCATTTAAACGAAATCACTTATTTCGTTTAAACGAAATGATTTCGTTTAAAGAAATGATTTCGTTTAAACGAAATAACTTATTTGTTTAAACGAAATATCTTTAAACGAAATAAAAAATCTCACATTACTAATTGGAAAAAAATGTGTTTAACAGTACTTAGGCACCGTAATCTTCCAGATTACTAATTAACGAAATTGTGATAACATGTCATTGTTACACAATCCATACTCTCATATGTTGCTTACTGTAGCCCAATGAATATATGTTATTTTACACAATAACTCATATGATGCTTACTTGATTTTACATAATGAAAAAGTTATAACAGTAATGTGTTTATTAATTTTATTTATAAATGTTATCATTATTAAATCTATATTTATAGTCATTTAATTCCATTGGACTACATTGGCGTAGGAGCGAGCTCAATGTTGGATGGTGTGTGTGTTTGTGTGCGGGGGTGGGGGTGGTCGGGGTGGGGGTAATGGGGACTGGCCAGCTAACCGATCCATATTTTCCGTTTTTCTTTTTGACAAAAAATATAAAAAAACAAACAAAAAACATTCTTCCACTTATTGACAATGCATATCACAGCAGATCCTTATAAGTACAGCTAAATGCTGTCTCAAATTTGCTTTCTTCCCCTTTATGTACTATTATTTCTAATAAAAAAGTATTTTGGGTCAAAAGTTGGGGAGGGGACGGAGGCGCAAAGCATATGCTTGCTCCCCCACTCTCAAAATTTGAGGGGGCGGCCCCCTCCCCCTATTCCAACGCCTATGGACTAAACACAGTCACATGAATAATGACAAAAAGTAGTATCAATTGACTAGTAGGCGGAGCAAAAAAAAAACACACAATATGTATTGACCTCGAGCTGTGAGGTCATGACATTTTTACTTCAAACAAAGCGACGTTGTACACAATTGAGCAACGCTATCAAACCTTCAAGATGTTGGATTTTATAACAAACTAATTGTTGTCTTTAAACTCCAGTATCGCAATAATGGTATAATACATTCCGGATACTTATTATCTAAAACATGAACATTTTATTGTCAGCGAGTGGAGATAGCATATATTTTCGTACATTATACTGCACAACGTTTAAGAACTGTTACTGAGTAGTCTAGTCCAGATTTCAATAACTCTGAGAGGCACAGGCATTTTATTAGTATTTGGTCCCATATACTTTTTAGTATCATTATGTTATGCTGATTTCAAAAATATAGTGTGGCCATCTGACAAATAATGTTTTACAAGTCAAAATTGCGGAAAACAAAAAGGCCGCCAAATTAAAGGGAAAGGCAACGTTGTTCTAATGTTAATTGTGTCAGCTGGGATTTCTTAAATCATTTCAAAAACTGAAAGTTTACAAAATCGGAGTAAAAAAGAGAAAGTTATGAGCATTTAAATATTTGGTCAAATTGGCGGCCATTTTGTTTTTATGACAACAAAAAAAAATGGCGGATTTATTAAATTTTTAGATACACATTTGAACTGCATTTACTCATTACTGTAAAAGAATTTCTCTTCTTTTTCCAGCTATAATGAAAGAAATTATCATGTTTTACACCTTTCACTCAAGGAACATATGGAAATTAGTCTTTTAAAAGGTTATTTGCTAAAAAAGTATTCAGCAGTGTGTAAATGACATCATAAACACACTAAAATGGCTGCCTCCATTATCAGCCATTTTCTTAAATTTCAAACAGCCATATCTTTTTCAATAGTTGTCCGATTTTTAAAATTCTTTCAGCGTTATGAAAGACTTGATGATGGCTTTCACATAAAATTAACTTATTTTCAGGCTTTCCTTACCCTTTTAGATATTTTTAATACAAATATGTAATAGTATCACAATTACCCAAAAATATGTGGGCTTCTTTATCAAATTGATGTGTAGCAAAGTAATAGATTAGATAAACAACACTTTTCAAAGATAAATAGCTTTTAATTTAAATGTGTGCTCAGTTAAGAGCAAAGAATTTAAAAAACACACTCTGACATGACTATTTTTGCCAAAGTGAAATAATTAAAAACAAAAATAATTCACGTTGGTTATAATTGCACAACTATTGTTGTATACATTACTTTAATTTTTGCAAGCAGGTCTGGAATGGGAAAAAACTGCTTGATTCCACACCAGAGCTCATAGTATCTAGACCATACATTATGCTTTTGCAAATAAAATATTCACAGTTTTTCATCACGTCATAATAAGACAGTTGCCCATGTTCAAGACCTTCTATCAGTTTTGCAATGGCTTTAAATAATCTAAATACAGATATTTTAGAGATTCCACAAAAATATGATGTTGTGTTACAGCCAGTGAGTGCATGAATGGCAAGCAAATTTCTACGCAACTCTTTAGTTATTAATAATCTTTCCAACACTGCTGACATGCTTGTGTTTTCGTTTTTTCGCTGTTACAGCCATCATCCATACTATTTCCTGCAGGTGGCAAAGTAAGAGCAAAAACCCGTCAGTATCGCTGACAGACACAGCAGCAGGGTTATAATTTTATCGTTTACTGCAGTGAACAGCCTAAAGAATGTTTCTTGTGTCAGCTTGCACCTGTTTAGCCTATAATGCATCAAAATTAAGTTCACTGGCAACGCGTTCAATGATTTCTTCTCCTTGAAACCCACCACCACCAACAACTAACGTATTTTTTTCTGTAAGGGCTTGCATGATCAGCTCTTAATATAGAACTCTAACCAAGTCAATTTTATTTGCAGGAAGTGCTAAAAAGTTAGAACAGTATTTCGACAATAATTTACATCCCTACTTTCATACTCTTCTCACTGGTAGATATGTCCTTTTGATTTTATTGAGTGATGCCTATACCAATCAAACACTACATCGATTTTTTCAGATTTTTTCCTTTGTTTAAAACAGCACCAACATAAGTATAAATCAGCATACTGACCAAATGTTGTTTCTCTTTCTATTTGCAGACTTTGGCCATATTCAGTCTTTCATTGTATGTTTATTTGATTACTCATCTCAATATCCTTGACAATCCCATCTAATAATATGAACTTCTTGCCCGTTTTGAGAGTTCTATTTGTTTCGGAAATGGAAACTGAAACTGACAACAATTCATGTTATAGCAGTTCCTCCATATGAACATCCCTATGTATACCTGTCTTATATGCAGTCGCTAAACAATGCAGGGTATTTCGATCTACTTTTAATATTTTGCCATTTACTGGACTGGTCAGCCCGGTGTCAGTATAATGTGACTGGGTGGGGTATCATGCCGCGTGTCTACGGCGTGATATTCCAGTGAGGCAGCACTATAAAGTTGGGCATTATGCTCACTGCTACAAGTAGACACCGTCGTTTATATGACTGAAAAATTGTTGAAAAAGACGTTAAAACCGAACACACACACACACACACACACACACACACACACACACACACACTTGCCATTTTCTACTGTTGACTTTGATGCTTTGTTAGTGATATACAACGAAGAAAATGTAGGTGGAGTGTTCTTTTTTATTGTATCACATAGCTGAACTTATGATACATTCTCACTGAGTTTCTCTCTGACAAAATATCAACTTGTTCGCGGCTTCAGGACAGACAATTCTATGAAGTCAGTTGCAATGGCTTTAGTTATTACATTCAGCAAACTTTCACCTTGCAAATACGGATCAGCCACATTATATCTTTGTAACTTACTTAGAACTGATTCTTCAGCTTGTTTGTCAACAGCTTGTCGCCTGCTCTTTGATGTTTCCTTGTGCACAAGTATGTCTTCGTCATTGACTTTGTACATACACTTGGTCAGAAGGCTTATGTGAGACCTCAGATTGTATGGTAAAGACAAAGCTGTATGTGTTCTCGTTATATCAATTATTCCTCCATCATTCTTCCAAGTTGAATCCAACCATTCTTGGCTTTGATCAGGATCCACCTGATTGAATATAATGTTTGACCGCTTGTAAACTCTTGTAAGACTTCTTGTGGCAGCTGATGTGCATCAGCTAGATAGACAGTTCCCAAACGTGCATATAAAGTTTGTATGATCATATCTATGAAATAAAACAGCATGCACCGAAATGTGTAGCATATTTCTGCTAAATCGGACTAGACTATAGGATATCTTGGACAAAACTATGTAGTCTGTGCTTGTCATTCAATTTGCCAAAATTATAGTTGATAAATACTTTATATATTTTTTCCACTAAATACTTATGCTTGTTAATGTTTGTTTGTTTTTAAGCCTATAAATAGTCGCCATCGGAAATTCATATTGGTTGTTCCTCCAGAATAGTGTTAGTATAATTAACAGGATGATAGTGCAAGCTATAGAAGACGCTCTTATTCCAGAAAATTCCCTGGTTCCTTAGCATGCCAGGGGTGAAGCACTCATCAGTGCAATCGTTTATTCTATTTTAGTGATTTTAGGTTTAGGAGCGGGGACTCGAACTTAAGACATTTGAGCATCTTTCATGTCATTGGAGTGCTTTTTAATTTTAACAGTTTCTGAACTATTTCCTCAAAACATGAAAATTTTAATTTCTTTCAGCATAAACCTGAGTACTTAAAATTCCTACCACTATTTCATTTTTATCAAGAGAAATATTTAAACAATCAAACTGTTTTAAAAATGTTTTCTGCTCTTTACCATCAAATTAATGAATTTTAGACCATACCACAGACGCCTGTGCGCCACGTGTTATCCGACCTGGCAAAATTCACTCCAGCAGAATACAGCATCCCAGATCAAGCTACTATTACAATAACTCTATTGTAGTTCCTATGCCTACATTTTCAGGTACCGTCAGCGATCAACTGGAAAAAGAGTTCTGCCTCATCCGGACATTCACCCACGTTGCCGTCAGCACCAGTTCCTCCGGCGGCCTCCCCTGGTTCAAACAATTATCAATTGAATGCTTAGTTTGCAAATAACCCTTGCATTGGACATTACTACTCTCTGCAAGGGTCCGCCTGTGCAATCAATGTGTACTCCGATTACCCACACCTTTAAGTCCTATTTTCCCACATAGCACATGTGATTAACCATGGTTCAGTCTATGATGTCGGAATTAAACGCCATTGAATCAAATCAAAATTCTATGAAAGAGAATCTTTCAAAGCTTGATAGAATCGAATCTGATATGAGTAAAACCTCACAAAAAGTGTGGAAACACGTGTATCATCACTTGAAATGAAACTTGTTAATACCAGCCGACGGGCAACAGACATGGAGGTTAGCTGGAATTTGATATTCAAGTTTACAATGATTTGAATAATAATTATTTAAAGAAAAGGAATTCGAAACAAAAGACCGAAAAAAATGAAAATGCTGCTTAAGTGGAGCCTGTTGAAAAAAAATGAGACTATAAAATGAAACCATATCCACACTGGCCATAGCTTTATCAGATCAAGTGGTTCCAACGTTGTTTGAGCGGTGAATTTTACGCCGATCAGATGGAGAAATATGGCTGATACTACAAGTTTCCGGTATTGTAAGTGTGATTTAAAGGAATTTCTACCTGTTTAATAACTAATAAAATGAAAACGATGGGTGCACCTGGAGCGCAAATGTGTCTTTGTTTTAGCACATGTGTCCGTTTAGCTGAGATATGTGCCGTTTATTCAAACACTTCTGTACAGTTCGGCGGGGGTAGGAGATTTTTGACAGTTTTTGACAATATCGCATAAAGTATAGTATTAATCGGGAACAAGTAACTGAAAAAAACACTTTTTATGTAAAGGGCTACCTCTTAAAACAGAGTATATGTATTTTCATAGAATTATTTAGGGTTATTTCTGAAAAATTGGCCGAAAACCTAATGCAACGCCGTTTCGAGTGGGTCGCCATGCAACGCGATCAAGTGGATACCGTTCTGTGTCTTACTTGCGAAGTATTATCCGTCTCAAAAACAGTCATTCAAGCCTAACAATGAATAAAATTAGTGAGTTATACAGCATTATAATATCCCGCCATTTCTAATATATTGTACTTTTACATTTTTATGTTAGCTTAACATTTAACATATTTTTGTGGACATTGTCAAAACACATCAACACAAAAACATAATGCAAGGACGAACATCGAACAATATCATTAAGTAAACAATAGTAATAGTTCGTAAAAAACAAGTACCATTTCACGGATATTTTTCTCCTCCACGAATGGTACTGAACTGCATACCAAAAGCGGGTTGACTCTTTAAATCAGTATAGTTACAGTTGGTAACTTTTTAGTCCCTTAAAACCAATACATTGCGATTTCCACTGATTTACTGTGCATTTAAGCCAGTCATACAAAATAAAAAAAAATGTTGATCCATGATAAAAGTATTATTCAGTTGTTTGTATATATTTTCATTCATATTGTTGGTGTAGCGTTCATTTATTTTCAGAGAGATAAATCACAGAGAACCTTAAAACTGGCCAGGGAAAAGACAAGATTTTATTTGGCCTCCATAAAACAGAAACAACGTAATAAACCTCTATGGTCGCCGTTCAAAAATGAAAATACAAATGAAATACAGACACCAATGCAGGGCCGGATCCAGACATTTTTGACTGGGGGGGGGGGGGGGGGGGGGGGGGGCACCAGTCTTTGTTCACCAGTCTTGAACAAAGACATCAACGCCGAGGCGCAATGTTTTAGAGGGGTCGCCTTTGCCCATGTTAGGTAGGGGGTCAGGGGCGGGTACGGTTAACTCCCCTGGAAATTTTTTAATATAGGCATAAAATGGTGGCCTCTGGTGCATTTTAGGTCTAAATTTGGAGATATTGGAGGGGACAATATTCCCTCTTGATCGTGGGTGGGGGTGGGGGGTCAAGGGGTTCTCCCCCTGGAAAATTTTGAAATACAGGTATTAAATGGTGGCCTCTGGTCTTCAGTCAAAGTGAATAAAGCAAAAGACACATTATTTTGCAATATTTCTAACTGTTATCAAATCGAATTAGTACCTATTGGCTTTTCTTCTTTGGTTACAGAAAGTTAAATAGTACAACTGTGGTACATCTCTATTAGTATTGCTAATCCGGTTTATTTTCTTTCATTGGTGTCTGTATTTCATTTGTATTTTCATTTTTGAACGGCGACCATAGATGTTTATTACGTCGTTTCTGTTTTATGGAGGACAAAATTAATAAAATCTTGTCTTTTCCCAGGCCAATTTTAACGTTCTCTGTGATTAATTTCTCTGAAAATAAACGAAAACTACCACAGCAATATGAATGAAATATGTACAAACAACTGATCAATACTTATATCAAGGACCAAAGTTTATTTATTTTGAATGAACAGCTTAAATGCACAACAAATTAGTAACGAAATCTCAATGTATTGGTTTTAAGGGAGTAAAAAGTAACCAACTTTAACTATACTGATTTAAAGAGTCAACCCGATTTTGGTATGCTGTTCAGTACCATTCGCGGAGAAGATAGATATCCGTGAACTGGTTCTTGTTTTTACGAACTATTACTATTATTTACTTAACGATATTGTTCGATGTACAATATATTAGAAATGGCGGGATATTAAAATGCTATAAATCTCACTAAATGTATTCATTGTTAGGCTTGAATGACTGTTTTTAAGACGGATAATACTTCGCAAGTTAAGACATAGAACGGTATCCACTTGATTGCGTTGCATAACGACCCACTCGAAACGGCGTTGCATTAGGTTTTCAGCCGATTTTTCAGAAATAACGCTGAATAATTCTATGAAAATACACACGTTTTGTTTAAAGAGATAGCCCTTTACATAAAAAGGTTTTTAACAGTTACTTATTCCCGATTAACACTGTATTTCATACGATATTGTCAAAAACTGTCAAAAATCTCCTTTCCCCGCCGAACTGTACAGAAGTGTTTGAATAAACGGCACACATCTCAGCTAAATGGACATATGTGCTAAAACATAGACATATTTGCGCTCCCGGTGCACCCATCGTTTTCATTTGATTAGTTATAAAACAGGTAGAAATTCCTTAAAATCATACTTACAATACCGGAAATTTGTAGTATCGGCCATATTTCTCCATCTGATCGGCGTAAAATTCACCGCTCAAACAACGTTGGAACCACTTGATCTGATAAAGCTATGGCCAGTGTGATATCAGAGGATCTTGTGGGAATTATATCTCGGCTGATGAGAGGTAATTTAATATTCTTTAACTTTGATGACGAAAAGTCATGTGACGCTCAAAAATTGGAAGACAGTACGGAAGAAAAATGTTCATCCCCAGCTTTTATTATATTTGACTGGCTTATCATAGTAGGTTGTCCCCCTTGAAAATTATCCGATAATCAATATTGGTTTCCCTATTGATATTACTTTGAGCAAAAGATTATATAGGAAATTTATTTTTAATGATTAATTTCAAATATGTCTTTTGGTTTGTGAATATTTTACCAGATATGACAGTAAACTTCAATTTCTTCTCTTCAATTTAATGTGAAAAATATCTATTCTAACTGAATATCTTCTTGCTTCCAACTTTGTTTTAAAAGTATCACCGTCGCTTATATTGAACATATAGTGAAAAACAGTAAACTTTTCAATGTCTTTTACTTTAGAAGCAAATAAATCATATTTTCCAAAGCATGACAATTTATTATCACATATGTAGGTATTCTTGACTTTATAAACAATACAATAATATAATTTTAAATGTAATAGGATAAAGGCTTCTTGCTTCCATTTTACTTCAAAGTATATCAAGAAATAAAAAAAACTTGTGGATTTCTTAAAGTTCTGATGTAACTTAAACGGTGTTAATTTACTGAACTGCATATACCAACAACTGACGTACAATTCAATATAGTCTTTTGAAATAATAACGTTCGTAACGTTTCTTTGCCTGTCAAATACAGTATTGCTTAGTTTATTACTTTATTTTATAATGTTTTAAAAAGTAAACTTCTAGGCATGAAAGTTAAACAAATGTACCGTTATATGGACAAGAAAAATCAGTCAAAATGTGAATACATGCATCTTCACACAAGTTTCGTTTTTCTCGAGGAAAACTATTATGTATTCATGTGTTTGTGGGAAAGCTCGTTTATGAAATAATTTTCAGGTTTCAATGTTTGGCGGGATTCAAAGTTTCAAAAGAAAAGAAATTTATTTAAATGTTTTCATTTTCTGTTACATGACAACACGAATTTCGCAGTATCATAAACTAACATTATGGTTTTTTACAGAAACGTTTTATATCTTTACATGAATAATACTTCTATATGAATCTATAAAACAACATGATTTATATCAAAAACTGGCTACATGTTTCGTTGCTTTCTATGGAGTAACATGCGAGCTTAATTTCCGTGTATTACCTAAAGCAAAATATTAGATCAATGCAAAATCCATGACAAAGAATTATTGACTTAGGTCATGAATGACACGACTTTAACTAATGTAAGGGAGGCAATCCAGTTTGAAGGGAATTACTTTAACACATTCAATAATTAAGGGAGAGAATTCTTGCAAATTCCCGTTAAAAGCTGACCATGTCCTGTATTAATGGTCTTGATATCCAGGATGCCGGAACAAGATATAAAATCGTTCGTGCACATTGTATTACATCAAATTCGACCAAAACAAGACACGACATATAGTTGTGAAATTTAATTTCCATGGCGATAAAATTGAAGTTAAACAGTGGGCACGTGGCAAGCTTGAGGGAAAACAAAACCGTATCAGCGGCCAGTTTCCGAAAGCTATCCCAGAACATTCATTCCCCATCTCGTACAAGCTAGATGTCATCTTTACATTGAAAATCGCACATATGCAACTGACAACCCACCGCCTGTTCCAACCCCGCGTTCAGCAATCTAGAATTTTAAAAATCTCAAACATTAACATTGAAAACTTTTTCATGCCCTACACTAAATATAACAAAATGGCAAAGCGTAACAGTGGTGGCAGTGTAATCGTTTTCTATAAGGATACATTTCCAGGTCATATTGAGTTCATTTGCTTGAATGACAAAGGGGGTAATTTGGACTTTTTTTTACAATCTAGAACTTGATATCGTCTGTTCACTGAAGCATAAAAGTAAACCAAAAGTTAAACGATCACCATTCTTTTTTTTTATCTATGTGAATCAAGTAAAACTGAGTTTACATATGTAAACGGTTACTGAATGAAAATCCCAATGACATAAATAAAGGGCTTTTTTAAATGCCCGGAAAGAGTTTTGTACAGTGAAGCGAAATTCTAAACGAAAGTATATGATGAAAGAGAAACACACTTCAAACCTCAGTAAAGCTACTCTAAGAAATCAAGAAATATAAGTGTAAGTCGAATATGACTCGTAGTGATGCTGGTTTAAATGATTTTATTGATATGTCAAATTCACAGCATGGGAACACTTTTACCCAAATCATTTTGTTGACAGGGACGAATCAATTATTATTGATACCCTGTATCGCCCTTTCTCTGTTGAGGAAATAAACAAGACAATTTGCAGTATGAATAGAAACAAAGGTTATGAAATTACTAGGAATGTAGCTGAATTTTTTTATTGACTTGAAGGAGTTAATTTCACAGTAATTATTTGCAAGGAGGAGAACATTCTGAAGCATGGAGTAAGGGAACAATTGTTTCTAATCACAAAAAGGTGAACGCGCTGATCTGTCTAATTAGGGATAACTCTTGTGAACGTTGTTGCTAAGGTTTTTTTTTTCACTTTCCTTACGCAATCGTATTAATAAATTTTGCGAAAACGAAAATCTGTTTGATTATTAGCAGTATGATTTTAGAGATAAATGTAGTACAACAGATTGTATCTTCCCTTCATGCAATTATTCAAAAATGTCATTAATCAAGGCTAAACTCTACTGTGCCTTTATAGACTACGAAAAAGCATTTGATACTGTAATACATGAGGTTTTGTGGATACAGTTAGTGCAGTCTGGAATGAGTTGTAAAATTTTCAAAATGATTAAAGTTTTAAACCAAAATGTTACGTTGTATGTAAAAGACACATATAAGGTCTTATTCACATTTATATAAATCGCCCGGATTGACACAAGGAGAGCCATTCTCTCCTCTGCTTTTTAGTCTTTTTGTAAATGGTATAAGTAGTATTGATTTTTCATAACTTTTGAATGACGACATAAATTTATCTATGTATATGCTGCTGTTTGCAGATGATATTGTATTATTTACTACGAATCAAGACAGTCTTCAGCTTCAACATAATAACCTCTTTGAATATCACTCAAAGGGGGTTAGAAAAATAAATGTTGTTGAAACCAGAATTTGTAAATTTGAAAAAAAGAAAACATAGATATAACATGGTTTATAAATGGAAAATATGTAGAAATTTTAGACTCTTTTTGTTAGCTCGGTATAAAGTTCTCACGTACAGGTACTATGATAAATGCTGTGAAAACGTTGAACGACCAGGCGGTCAAAGAATATAATATCCTACTGTCTATATTTAGTTCAATTATGTTTGACAATAATTTTGTATGGCTCAGAAGTCTGTGGAGTATATCATTACAAAGAAATTGACAAAATCCATCTAAGGTTCTGCAAATTTGTTCTAGGTGTTCGTGTTCACAGTTCTATTGCTGATGTTCTTGAAGAGCTTGGTTGTTTCCCACTTTCTGTCATACGTAAAGAGCTTGCTTGTAAATCATTAGTACTGGTTAAAAATAATGAAAACACCAGACTCTCTATTATACAAAATATCTATAGAACAGCGTGAACTGTCAAATGACATAGCATCAGCTGTTAAAAAACAAGTAGATAACTTAGGTTATAGTTATTTATTGAATACATTCAACTATAACTTTAACTACATGCCTGGACTACAAGACTGGAATGATGTGGTAAGACATCAGTCTAAATGGTAAAACTACAGAAAGTTTAAAACTGTGTTTAAATACGAGTATTTATGTAGCATTTAGATGTTGTAAGTAATGAACTACTAGTATCATGATAGGAAAGAAATATCTCGATTAAGAATTTGTTCACATTATCTAGAAATTGAAAGTAGTAGAATTGCTGATGTGAAAAGAAATTTGTGAATATGTAAACTTTGTTAACAAAATATAGAATCTTAATAACATTTCCTGTTATGCTGTCCATGTTATAGAAACCTTCGAGGAAAAATATTGTATTACCAATTCGTTTGCATGCATACATAGATTTATTAGAATATTATCATCGAGTAATAAATAAATTATTTGAAAAAAAAATACAAAAAAAAAAACAGCCAAATATGTCTGTCCCATTTTGCAAGTAGGAAGCGAACAATTTACAGATGTTGCTGCGTCTTAAACGCTTCACCATAATTGTTAATGATATAATTTTGTAATTGTTGTATGCTATAAAAAATACAAATGTTCAATTAATATCTTGGCCATCATTTTTTATATGTATTTGTAAATGGCCAAAGCTGGTATGTCAATAAATCTGAAACTGAATATCTAAACTCCAGTATCTGAAAGTATCTGGTATAATTAATAGTATTAAAATGCCTACGCAAAATATGATTTAGTTCTAAAATATATATTTCATTTAATTTTGTAATAGTAAATACGTCACTCGAAGCAGTAGTAGTATTTATATGCCTTCTTCTACAGTGTTTGACAGCTTTGATTATCAGACTTAATATCAAGTATAAAGCCTTATTCAAACAATTTAGATTTTCTGGAATTTGCATTATACACACAACTTTATTGACGATATAACTACCATATACCTGCTCTCTGTAAAAATTAGCAAAGTTATGATAGTCCATATTTTCTGGAAAAAAATGACCATGCAGCTAACAACCTAGCATATCAATTATCAAATAATAGTTACTACCAACATTATGAAGCTTTCAAACAAAATGTACTATGTGATGTATTTATTTAAAATGTACTATGTAAAATGTATTTACAAAAATTGGCCGCAGGCAGGCAAGAATTTTGGATATCTTAACACAGGACCTCTGCTTTCACTTCAGAGAGAGGGATGAACATTTTTAAATTAGTATTGATGACCAGGGAAAATATATATTGTGCTTATAATAAGCAAAAGAGCGAAGAAAAGTGACTGACTTGACATCATACGCACCACTGCCGAAAACTATTTTATCACCAGACTTGGAGGGCTATTCCATTTCTGTCTGATCGTTTCAGATAAACTGCATTTCATCAACTGCTATATTTCGCCAATATAGCCGAGCGCTTGATTTCAGTACGGTACGGAATAGATAGATTGGATAATTGTTGCGACATTTGAAAAAATACGCAATATGTAAATGGGATGATATTTTCTCTATGATACGCGTATGAGATCCCAAGTGTAAACATATAACAGCGATTAATCTTTTTATATGTGTTTTTGGTGACTTCTGATCCAGCGGTTGTATTCAAAAACATATTTGGTAATATCATTCAGTCTGTGAAAAATGAGAAGTAAAGATCACTAAACGTATTCGGAAACGGACGTTTTTACAATTAGAGAAAGTGCTGGGCTTTAACGAAAATGTTGGTGTTTGACTTGATAAAAGCTGTCTGTGTCCGGGTAGTGCTGCTAATCCACAGCCTGCTGGTAATATGGCTAGCGTCAAGTATTACCCACCAGCGCTTGAACTGGATCCTGGCAGTGGCTAACATCGGCTTACTCGCAGAATCCTTCGTTACATTAATAAAAAATAAAGGACAGGAATGGAAGTGGTAAGTTTTGAAATATTGTAACTTCCTTTGTATAAATCAACAACTTTGTATTGTTAAATTTAGTTCATGGCAAATACGACAATTTATATAAAGGCGCTCAACTTTTTTTTTTTCATTTATTTACTTAAAATATTTATGTGACAATGGTAACTTTTTACCTATACTGACATATTAATTAGTTTTAAAAAATACACAATGAACTAGTGATTAATAAAGAAAATTGTATGAAGAATTTACATTATAAATACATGCACATGTGATGTCAATACCGTGATTTATCTTAATTTTTATTATTTATATTGTTATTTATTTACTATTAGCTTATTAATCATTTATTCATATTTACTTAATTATATAGTTATTTCAGTTATTCTTTCTGAATCGATTCTTTATTTTAACAATTATTTTCTATATGTGTCCTTTCTACAAAGGCATTGTTTATATTTTAGAAGCATTTTAAGCAAAGGTAAATAATGTTAATATATTTTTAAACATGAGAAACATGTAATTTTTCAACTGATTGTGTTACTGTTGTAGCTACCAACATTATATTTCGTTTTAAAACATGCTTTTGTTGAGAAAAAATAGTTTGTTTTTTGCTTTCGGAAAAAACGTAAGAGATTCGTTTTTGTTTTAATATAGTGACCAAATTTCATATTTGAAGATATGAACAAATACTAAACAGTATCTATGACAAAGATAGAATAAATATATTTGTGCATAAATAATACTGTTTGTCAGTTTTCAAATGCTACAAATGTATAAGTACACACTATGATTAAAAATGGAAGTTTTATTAACACAGCAAAATTAAATATATTTGATGAGGATTTTCTATCTAGTTTTAACATATTCTAGTGAATGATGGACACGGTATGTTTTTAAGAATACGTTCATTGAGTACAGTCTACGTTACCCCAACATGTACCACATTATCTTCAAAGATGGCTTCAATTTTCACACTTTCTAAATATTAAAGTGCCAAAATATTTTGAAGGCTTGTTAATAACCAAATGCCAATGTAAACGTATAGTATTTGATTCATTGTTGAAATACAGATAACTGGTGTTCTGTCTCTATGTAAAGAATTGTCATATTAAAGCCAAATGTGAAATATTGCTTTCATTTTTATCAGTTAATATACCTTCCCTGGCAAGTATTAACTTATAAACTGGACAACAGTTAAGATGTTCTTACATAGTGGTCAATAAGATACGTATCTTAGGTTCCAACAATCACATGTACTTACAAACTTCTGTTGAATTAAAGATATCCAATGGCCATCTATCACTAAAATATTTTATCTTCAGATATTTACTTCTGCTGAATAAAGTCCCCAACATATGTATTTAACTTAATTGTATATATAAATTAAACTTGCATATATAGCTACATTCGTAATTAAATGCCATTTAGTAACAGCTGACTGTTTAAAAAAACAGCCAGTTTTTTAGTGTGCACAGTGCTTATCTATACATATTTGCAGTGTGTGCTATTTTAAACCTAATAATACACGTAAACTGTTTACACAAACTATATGAAGTAGTTATTCATGTTTTTGAATATGAAATTTGGATCTAATATACCTTTAAAAACAAACTTTTAATACCATTTTAGTATACAGTTCTTACCGTGCTTCTCCTTGCTGTTCTTGTTTCTATAGTAATAGAATATACGCACGCACTTTAATTCATTATCCGAATAACCGCACATACGGAATGCTCCAGCTGACTGAATTTCATTTCATTCTTTAGATTTTAAAAATACTCAATATAGCATTGCTTTGTCTGATATTTTTAATGTGGGGATGGAACACATGTGTGTTTTTTTCTTGCATTGTTTGTTTGTTTGTTTGCTTCTATTTATTCTTCCTTTTTAATGCGGGGATGAACCATTGACAGTTATTCGAATTCAGAAAAAAATCTTTAAACGTTGTTTTTTTTTATCACTGACGACATGGACATCCTTAGTATTCTTAACCTGACTGCCAAAAGACAGCATTTTAAACAAGATATATTTGTTTTTGTATAGGCAAGTTTTCAAACGTTTGTATCATGGTATCAAAAATTGTTTTAAAATAAGTTTTAAAAGACGTAGAGTTTTAAAAAAAGAGCGAAGATCTGAGCCCACAGTAGTGAGAGGCGAATTATTCGAAACCAGTCACTTTAACCACTCGGCCACATTAGCCCCTGAAAGTAATTTTGGAAGCATGAAACACACGCATGAAACTGTTACAAAATATCTTAAAGCAGTATAGTATAATCTCAGTAAAATGAAATTGAGAAACAGAATTAAGTTTTGAAATCATATGAAATAAGCATCGATACAGGACCATGGTATCTATTTCTGATAAATTTGCGAGGTTATTTATCAACACCAATATATTATGGAAGAAAAAAGACAAAATAAAATGTCAAAATATCACTTATTCTGTTTACTGATAATTGCAATGGGAAACAAGGCTGTTGGTCCTTTGGGGTAGTTAGGATAAAAAGTTAATATTCAGTAATGTAGCGCAGTAATTATCTTGTTAGCAAGATAACCTTTGGACCATTTTATAATCAAAGACTTCGTGATAATGGATATGAAAAATACATTTCTGCTAAATTGCAGCTACTGTTTGTCAATGCAAACAATGATTTTTTCCCCAGGAAATTTTTGGGCGATTGCAAACGTATTTTTTTATGTTCTATTGACTGACATTTTTTGATGTTTTTGTATTTTTAATTAATACAAGAACACATAATCATTCTCGTGCAATGGTGTTTTATCTGATACTGTGTAGCGTTACACTGCTTGATAATAATGACGTCAAATGAGCCGTGCCATGAGAAAACCAACATAGTGGGTTTGCGACCAGCATGGATCCAGACCAGCCTGCGCATCTGTTCGCTTTTAAAGCCTACTGCAATTAGAGAAACTGTTAGCGAACAGCATGGATCCTGACCAGACTGCGCGGATGCGCAGGCTGGTCTGGATCCATGCTGGTCGCAAACCCACTATGTTGATTTTCTCATGGCATGGCTCAAATGCCAACAAAAGCTTGCGCTTATATCACACCTACATAATTAGTTATTATCAAGGTCATATGGCGACTTCTTTGTTGCATCCAACTCTCTGAGCATTACTATATGCATGGGCGGCTTCCTCACATTAGAAACCCAGCAGCACTTGATATGTGCAAGTCATTCTGCCATCATAACATAAACATTAACTTTGCACAAGGCTGTGAATGTATACTAGTAGTTGGTTCGTGCTGCTGACAGTTTCTGGAATGTTGGTTTAAATATATACAACTTTGCTTCATTTCTTTGTAGGTTTTGCCCGTGTTTCTTCTTTTACCTGTGCAGTACTATACCTGGTATCTGGATCCTAGAGTTGGACCGGATGCAAGGATACCAGGATAAACAAGACGCCGTTAACCAGATCAACACGGATACTAGTAAACACAACGCCACCAATACAACAGACGCTAGAAAGAGCCATCCTTTTGATGACATACAAGGGGTAAACTTTCTGTTACACCTAAAATGAGCCGCGCCATGAGAAAACCAACATAGTGCGTTTGCGACCAGCATAGATCCAGACCAGCCTGCGCATCCACGCAGTCTGGTCAGGATCCACGCTGTTCGCTTTCATAGCCTATTGCAATTAGAGAAACCGTTAGCGAACAGCATGGATCCTGACCAGACTGCGCAGATGCGCAGGCTGGTCTGGATCCCTGCTGGCCGCAAACGCACTATGTTGGTTTTCTCATGGCGCGGCTCAAATGTTTTTTAGTTGCACGTACAGACGAAACACTGCTTTTTTCAAATAATTCAATAACCTCTCCACAACAGTTGCTTTCTATAGTGGTTCAATATTGTTTAAGTATAAGGTGGTGTTCAAGAGGAGTTTGTTTAGCATATTAAACAAAACTTCTTGATAATTTACCAAGTCTTGGTATTTGCATGTTTTATTTTTATTTTACAGGAACATAATCTCCTTGTCAAAGTTAACGTTAAGATAAATTCTAAAATCATACACAGAGTTTGAGCACTAAAAATAACGATTACAGGAAGATAGAACAGTTGCATATCCTCAGCTCCATAAGTATAATCTGGTATGTGCAGTAAAAGTTTAAACCAAAAAAGATGACCAAATTCAGTCTGATTTTGGTTAAGCAATGAATTTATTCGAAACTTATATGATTGCATGGTTAAGCTTATTATACCTCAAAGTACAAGGGGTCTATCTTGGACTCACACTGTATGTTGGTCCGTCCGTCCGTCCATAGCGTCTGCTGCATGTAGGAAAATTTACATAAAACTAGCATCAGTTGTTAACCTTGTCAAGACGACAGGCAGATCACACAATCCATGCCACTAGGTCGAATGTCAAGGTCACACTTGGAGGCCAAACGTCAGAAAGTTAACTTCATGTCCGCCCCATATAGTCTAGATTGCTTGAAAGTCATCAAGACGACTTGCAGAACGGATGATCCAGGCCAATAGGTCCAAGTTCAAGGTCATGGAGGGTAATGGTCAAATAGCTTAACCAGTTATCTGCTCCATATCTTCTGAACAGCTGGGAAGATTTCCACCGGCCCTAATTGTCCTATCAAGAGGACATACAGAGTGCACAACCCGGATCATAATGCAAAGGTCAAGGTCACATTTGGAGGTCAAAGACCGAATAACTTAATTATGTGGCCACTCTGAAAATATCTTCATAACAACTGGAAGGAGTTTTCATTAAGTTTGCACCAGTTGTTGGACAAAGGTCATGATCACAACTTCCCTTTGGGGGTATTACTCGCCATTAGTAATAGCTTTAGATCCTGTTCATTGTGCTCTTGATACTTGGTACAAATTTACTAATTTGACATTTCCAAACAAGTTTTACAGTAAGAATATATTTGATCACTTTTCTTTGTATGTCATGCCAAATTGATTTAAAGGTCTTCAAGGCGACCTTATCAAAAATCTAATCTAAAAAAATAATTGGAATTTAAACACAATGTTTTAATTTAAAATGAGCAAACCTCTTAAAAATAAGACCCTCTACTGGGGTTATTTTTATTCTCTTCAAAGTTAACAATGTCAGCTTTTGACGCAGTACACTTATACTTGAAAAATCATCGTAGATTTACCCAAATTAATATTCGTTTCACAGTCTTTCAGAACACATTGTTCAGCAGAATCATTAGTTTGCTGTTCTCGTAATTATACACAAATAATACCTTTGTATACATAAACGTGTCACCTATGAACTGGACTACCTGTTTTAAACCAAGTCCATTCGATTTCGAAATTTCGTCAACGTCAAAATGTTATTACACGTGACTTTGTTTCACTACCATGACGTCAAATGTCATAAATAAATTTGATTGGAAATCAGTTTTTATTTTAATGTGATTGACTACATATTAAATGTGGTCAGTCATATTTAAGCAACATTTTATGACATTTTTCAGCATTTGTATATTCTGTTAGATATTTATTTATGGAACAAAACTACCCTATACAAAGAGTTAGATCCCTGTAAGAAATGTATGTTCTACTATCTTTTATGAAATTTTGTAATTACTATCCTTTGATATGAAAATATTTTAAAGACCGGCTCTTTCTTTTTTTTAATATGATTTCTAGTGAAGTATATTGGGATGTTACAACATTCTTACCCAAAACGCAAGTTTTTAAACCCTATTCTTTTATTTCCTATCTATCTTGGTTGCATAACCAAGACAGGAGAAGGGAGGTAATAACATTTTTACAAACCTGCATTTCAGCTAAATATATAATTGTCAATGCAGATCTTTGTAAAATATCAACAGCAGTTCCTATATTCATATCATTTCTTAGACAAATTATGTTAATTAAATTGTTATACTTATGCTAAAATAACTTTATCTTTGTTTGGCAACCAGGATAGGGAAATCAAAATATTAAAAATATCTTCAGTGAAAATATAGCATGTGTCAAACACTCAGAGAACATAATTTAGTGAAAATGATCGGTTTTAAAGCTTCGAACAAGCCATAACTTCCCCAAACATTGATTAAACACCCTTTAATAGCTAGACCCCATTACTGTGTGTAAATATGATCTGTAAATTTTTGTCTAATCCACTGATGATTTGAGAAATGCTTTTTTACATCTACATAACCATAGAATTATTACTTTTCTTATTGACATTTGTGTTTTCTTCAGGTAACCATCCCAATAACTATGGAGACGGAAACTTTGGTGATCATAATGGAACAATTGTTCTTGTATCTTATGATTCTGGCCCGTTGGATATTGCCAAGAGGGGAGATAACTCGCAACGAATTGTCTCAACTTCTCTTCGTCTTCATCGGAATAGCCTCGGACATTACCGAACTATTTGCGTTATTCGAAGAGCATGCAGTCCGCATGAGTACGAACCTCACCTACGTCATTTTATGCATTTGGAGCTTCAGTCTACTTCAGTTTACGTTTGTACTTACATCTACACACAGCCCGAAGAAGACAAGGACCGCCCTTGCCACAGTATCTGCTCCTGATGACGAAGCAAATGATGTGAAAGAGAATGTAATTAAAGCTTTCTTTCAGACCGAGGTTTGGAGCATCTGTGTCAACTTCCTGCTGCAAGATGGACCGTTTTTGGCTGTCCGTCTGTACACAATGATTGAGTTCAAAGTTCTCACTTATAGTATCATTTTCTTCACGGCTAAAAACGGCCTCCTCGTCATGCTGTTGGTCTACCGTCTCTCAGTCCTCTGCATTGAAAGGCAAAGCAAGGTCGGGGCTACAGAGGAGGAAGCGTCTTCCATTGGTTCAAAGAAGGCATTAAGCGAAGACTCCAAAGCAAAGTCTGTCGAATTTATAGAGAAAATTGATGAATCAAATAAAGATATTCCTGCTGTGACTGACGCCAGAAAGCGTAACGGAAATAATGAAAGACAGAATGAGCCGTAATTGCAATCATTTACATTCTAAACTGGTCGATTTTATTTGATGTTTATAACCGGAAACAAGTCAAATTATGAATTATGACTTAATTGAAGTTTACGTGTTATTATGTGTAAAAGTCCCCATTTCCATCACTAGCTTTTTTTCCTGTATAAACACTTACAAGAAACTCTTTAAACTCTAGTGAAAAATGAGTTATTCAGTGCAGTACTCGTGCACACATGAAATCATTCACAAAGATTCGTTTCTAGTGAAACACACTTTAATATGGTAGTTATAAATATTCCAAACATGAGCCAGGTGGCGACTAAACGAGAATCACAAAAAGATGTTTTGGCATGGTATGGGCATACTAGTACCTTCTTATTTATTTTTTCTTAAATTATCAATATTGTGCAGTTTTTTATGCTTAATCATTTGAAATAGATGTACTTTATATCAAAATATTGTGTTTCTGTCAATATTCCGTGTACAGTGGATATGTATGCTGTTTACATCAATACATGTGGTCTGCTAAGGACCTGAGCTGGAGAAAAACTGATGCGTATATGTATAATATTTTTAGTTGGAAGGTAGAGAAGACGCTCTTATAACGAAGGTCTCTCAGGTTCTTTAGGAGGTGTAAATCATCCATACAGTCGCGTGATACTTATCCGGATGTAAGAAATTGTTGTTCAAGCAGCTGAGGCTCGAACTCACGACCCTGGTTTCTTAGTCAAATAGTGTTACCAGTTGACCATTCTAATAACCCTGATTGTGTTGCATTTACCAAAGTAATCTGTTTTTAAAACAAATACATGGTCATCGTTTATACACTTAAACACAACAGAAAGTCACTGACCTGACCTATTAAAATTAACTGTTCAACTTAGTTGTTTGAGATTCCTTCTCTTACGTCAAAGCATTTCGAGGAGTGAGAGCGAAATATCTCTAACTCTCTCAATATCGCTATTTGATTTTTCTCACACTTAAAATACACACAGCCATGTTGCAAGAAGCAGCAGTTACCAGCCTCTTTAAATCTTTTGGGGTATCTGTATATCATAAAAACTGTAATAATAGTACGAAATTCCATTCTCACACAAATGCCTCAATTTTCAAGCAGCAAAGTAAAGAGAAGCAAGATGGTCCATTTTTGGAACTGACCATTATAAGTAGGACATTAATCTTTGTTGAAAGTTGTCAAACGAACTCGAAGGAATGGACACTAGTTAGAGTTTCAGGCCAACTCCTGGAAGCAAAACTGATCAAAGGGGCTCATGGAAGCCAAAGAATTTGTGACATAGAGTATTATAACAATGTTATGTCCGCATGTTCAAACTTACTTGTAAGAACAGATACCTAGCTACAGGTTTTCACAACACTCAATGATCTGTGAAAACCACAAAAGACAGCTCTTGCATGGAATCTGTATAGCGTTTGAACATTGAGCCTATCACATTTTTACCATTTCTTCAAAAAGATCTGTCACGAGTTCTATCAATATTTTATCATACATTGACATCCAGGTATCTTTATCATACACGGAACTTGGATATCAATTGAAGCTTATTATATCATAAGGCACCTATCCTGGCGGCAAAAAGGCATTTTAATATGAATTTGCGGTTGGAATCAAGCCTAAAGATTTACAGTCCAGGCACCCAGGCGCGATCATGGTGTCTCTCTTCCTTTTAGCGAAAAAAAAAACAACATTACATACTTTCAACAAACCTATTTTTTATGAGTTTGGTCTATGACCTCAGACCCCGGGAGGTCGGGTTCGAACTTAAAACATACATATAACTTGTTGATTTTTGTCTCTGAAAATACACGAGACGTGCAATCTCATTGAATTAAAAGGCGAAATTGGGGCGAAAATTCAAAATGGGGTTACGGAAACATGACAAGCGAACATGAGATGTTACTAACAGGATCCGTTAATATTTCATTACTTTACAAAAATATTATGTTTGTTTATTGGAATGGCATTACCACTTAATATGAACCACAAAGGTCAGCACGTGGGAACTAATGCTCGCAAAGAGACTAGATGCCACTACGATCACGTTAATTTATTATTGCAGAACAACAAACGACAAAGAGTTAATTCATTTAGATGAAAATATCTCAAGCTTATATCAGATTAACATTTGCTGACATACTATAAGTAGGGCAATAGCTTTATAACTGCTTGTATGGCAATAGCTGAAACTTCCAAATTCCCGTAGAGATAATATGTATCTTAGTTCAAAAGAAGGCATCATCTGTCAATAGACTTATTGTCTAGTTGGTCCAAAACAACTATTGTAACGGTGGGTTGTAGTTTTGGTAGTTATACCAAAATATGGAATACGATCGAATTTTGATAGTAACTGCACCAACTTATGTTGGTTAGACATGGTGTTAAAGCCACAAATGTTTCGGTTATGTAAGTTTTGTAACGGTTGTGAAGACTGATGAATGTTTGTAAGCATCAACTAGATTTAAAGTTCAAATTTACCTTTTTAGTACAGCAGTACACATACGTAAATAATTCTAAATACTTTCCTTTGATACATTTTCGTAGAAATCTAAAGATTATATCTGGCTTCATTAGATATCTCAATCATTCCATCAGTGCACAAGGTTGAAAGGTAATTTTCATTAAGAAATACCTTTATTAATGGGCTAGAAATGAATTTGTCATATTGTCTCAGTTGAGTAGACGGGTATGTTTTTCATGTATTGGCTGTAGGTCGAGAGCGTACCAGTTTCGAATCATGAAGTTTGATGTTCAATGGCACATACGATGACAATATATTGAAATTAAGAACAATGTTGACAAAAACGCTCATAAAAACATCTTGACAGTGTAGGCTCCCATTAAACAATTATTTTTTTACGGCTCACAGTTTGTTTTTGTTCGGTTTGATAATGTAAGTTAATATATCAAATGTGGTTAATCTAATTTTGGTCAAGTTATGAAATTACGCTTACTTACGTTGACATGTTAAATTTTCACTGTTGGTATATTTACCCTAAAAATTACTATTGGAAATATATTGTGAAAATTATATATTATCCAGATTTCATTAGAAATGCATGTAAAAATAATATTACCGCAGTAGACTAGTAGATTTAATTCCGAAACTAGATTTAAAATAAATGAATTCCGAAGCTACAAACAGTTTTAAAACTTCTGTTTAAGATTGTTGGAGCACCTTGATATAATTTCACCAAATGCAAATCCCTATTAGAATATATGGACAATAATATTATAAAATGATACTTGAATGTGAATGACCACCTTTTAAATATCAATGTTCGGTACATCAAATAATTGTGATTTAATATTTTTACATTAAAACCCTAAAATCTCGTAAGAGGAAATAATTTGTCAAGCTAATTGTACCATACACTCTCCCACGAGGACTTAAAGCAAATATCGCCCTATAAGTCCTTTTATCTGGCTTCTGTGATTTTAAAAAGTATTTTGTTAAAAAGTATTCACAGTCACATAGGAAAAAATGATAATTATGTTAAAATTATGTCTGACTAGTCGCTTAAATCTATTACATTTTTCGTGCTGTGTATTTTGATCGTTTTGATGGTCAACAGCTGCTCACAGTATACTTGATATTCTTGCATAAAAATACTTTTTTTCACAGGATCCGCCCAAGTATTAACGAGAGAAAATCGTGTATAAACAAGGCAATTCAAGTGTTGTTAATACATGTTTTTTTAATTTTGAAATGCTTTGCCTGGGACGTATATGAATTTCTGCGCAGATGGACATCTGGTATCTGCGTCTTGTTTCTCCTATGATAACCTCTTTTTGTAGCATAAAAGTTGCAATCTAATCCATAGTATGTTTTGCTGTATCAGTTACCAAATCCAAACGCACTGCCCTCTCTCATACAGAGTCAACATGTGCTTACTGGCTTCTCTTTCTGTTTACTCCTTTCTGAACTCAGCGTCGGTTCATTTTATTTGTCGATAACCGCGGGTGTATAAAATCACGTGTAATTTGTACGATTGTTCGTTTTTAGGAATCATAGCAATGATTTTGGGAAGTTTTTATTTAATTTCTCACAAAATTCGAATAACTTTTGAAAGCTTTTCGTACTCATCCGTACACTAAATAAGTGTTCGTACTCAAAATAATCGAATGTAAATTTATTATTCTTGAAATTGTGTTCCTATTTACCGAATTTTAAGTGATGTGCTACATTATGGGTATTGTCATGTTTGTAATAACGAGAAATGAAAAAAAAAATCAATAGAATGGTACTTAAAAATTGTACCCAAATCGTAAAGTCAAAACATATGAAAACAATATATTTAGTTTTCGTGTCATGTTTTTATGCAGAATAGCGATAATACACGTATGGCTTGTAAATTAACGTCTGCAGAAGACTTCTGGATATGTTTGTGACCGACACGAACATTCCTGTGGGCTTCTGCAGACATTAATAGACTAAATAATATAGAATCTCAAGTTGAATGTTAAAACCTTTGACAAGATAAAAAGGTATCGAAAATAAGAAAAATAAGACACAGTTAAAGTCTAATAACGCTTTGAATTTTATGTTGAAATAGAAGAAATAGATGTCCAAATAGATATTATGCATCTGTACATGGTTGGAAAATGACTACTTTCAATACTGCACATGAAATTATACAGTTAGAGCATTAAAAGGAGGTAATCTAAAATAATTCATATAATAATACGTTTTACTTTGTTAATCAATATTCAAACTTTTGACAAATAAAAAAGAAAACTATTATCGAAAATAAAAGTTAGCATTGAATTAATATGTCCATAGCAACAAAAGGTGGCAGCCACATTATAAACAAAGGCATTATGAGCCTTTAATCAAAATAAATCATTTTCGGTGCTCAGGTAAGTCACACTCACCTGTGTGAGAAACTTACTGAAACTGAAACTTACTTCCAGCTCTTTAAAAAGTACAAAAAACAAGACATTTATCGTCGCCAAACTCGTCTTCCACCTCACGTTTCCTAGTGACGCTCCTTTGGAAAGGGGACGTCAATGTTGAGCATATTTTGTAAAACCAAACATTTCATAACTACTGATTATATTTACAATATTGAGAGGTTAATATATATGCTATTATATCAAATGAAATGTGCAGAAAAAATATGTCTGATTACGTTTTATACCGTTAAAGCTCTGTGTAGACGATGTGGGCACGTAAAATATACGGAATTCCGTTAGGTCCATCGCCTTTGAATGTATTGATCTGAAACGCGATACTCGATAGTACGATGATGAAAACGCGAAATCACGAAACCACGATAACGAAAACGCGACAGCACGATGATGATAACGCGATACTACGATAACGAAAACGCGATAATACGATAGTACGATGATGATAATGCGATACACTATCGCGTTTTCATCATCGTACTGTCGCGTTTTCACCATCGTACTGTCGTATTATCGCATTTTCGTTATTGTAATATCGTGATTTCGCAATATCATTATCGTACTATCGCGTGATCACCATCGTACTGTCGCGTTATCATCATCGTACTGTCGCATTATCGTCATCGTACTGTCGCGTTATCACCATCGTACTGTCGCGTTATCACCATCGTATTATCGCGTTATCATCATCGTACTATCGCCTTCCGGTGCCCATACGCACAGAAGAATTTCCTCTCCAGTGTTCTGGTTTCTATTTATCTTGTTATTTAAGCTCTGTTGAAATTAAAAATGATTTCTATTGCTTGCTAATGGGTTGTAAAAAGTTTTTTCAGCTAAAACCAAATATGTACTTAGGCAAAAACTCTGCAGGTCAATCGGTTTGAGTTTTCTATATAGTATATGATAACAAGAAAAAAAAAGAATGTTATATTGTACCATGATCAGGGCGTTTTTTGTTTGTTTTTATTTTGGTCTGACATGAATATTTTCACAAATATGATGGTTTATATTTCAACACTGAAAAGCAAATGCATGTCTTGTAAAGCTCAGGTCATTGATGTTGAATTCTGTAAGACGCATAACAACACTGAAACCGGAGCATCGCAAATATTCGAAGAATATTGTTTGCAGTTTTCATGGCACATAGTTTCTTTTAATGCATCAAAGTCTGGCAATTTTCTGCAAAAATAAAATAAAAAGTAAAGCAGTTTACAACCAAAAGTGAGTTAACGCCCCCTTACTCAGACATTTTATTTATGATTTTACAGGAATGAGAAATGCAGTAAAATTATATCTGCACAGCATTCTGAACCTGTTCAACATCCAACACGCTTTGTCTCCCTAAATTCATTTTCTGTAAATGACTCTTAAATTGACGAAAGCTAAAAAAGCATGGAAAAATGTCAATTATTTTTTGCTTTTGACTAACTATCAGCTGTAGCTATAGGAGGATCTTCAATACAAATCAAGATTTTCACACACTAGCACCCGCGTTCGAATCTGCATATCGCCCTATCGCTAGAGCAGGGGCTGTAGTTCTAAAAGTTAACTTCTAATCTTCTCATTTTTAACATGCACATGCGCACCGGAAGGCGATGGTGCGATAATGATAACGCGACAGTACGATGGTGATAACGCGACAATACGATGGTGATAACGCGACAGTACGATGATGATAATGCGACAGTACGATGGTGATAACGCGACAGTACGATGGTGATAACGCGCTGTACGATGGTGATCACGCGATAGTACGATAATGATATTGCGAAATCACGATACTACGATAACGAAAACGCGATAATACGACAGTACGATGGTGAAAACGCCACAGTACGATGGTGAAAACGCGTTAGTATATCGCATTATCATCATCGTACTATCGTATTATCGCGTTTTCGTTATCGTAGTATCGCGTTATCATCATCGTGTTGTCGCGTTTTCGTTACCGTAGTTTCGTGATTTCGCGTTTTCATCATCGTACTGTCGAGTATCGCGTTTCAGATCAACACATACAAAGGTGATGGCCCTAACGGAATTCCGTAGAAAACGCGTTAGTATATCGCATTATCATCATCGTACTATCGTATTATCGCGTTTTCGTTATCGTAGTATCGCGTTATCATCATCGTGTTGTCGCGTTTTCGTTACCGTAGTTTCGTGATTTCGCGTTTTCATCATCGTACTGTCGAGTATCGCGTTTCAGATCAACACATACAAAGGCGATGGCCCTAACGGAATTCCGTAAAAATAGTATCAGATATTTTGGGACAACGTATATAGTGACAGCTAGAATTCTATTATTTCACTCGGCTATGACCAAATGCTGCTTTGGCATTCCCATTTATCCAGACTGTCCAAACCACCTCACTCCCGACAGCCCAGTCTAGACATTGAAACGTATGCCTTTTTACATATATATTTAGAAAGTTTATATAATACATTTATATTTTCACAATAGGGGTTTGCAGTGCCCATGATCCTCTCATAAACAGACCCTATAAACCGAGTCTGCTATTATTTTGCTTATTTGCTGTCTATGCTTCAAAACAATCTTTTCAGAGAATTGATTATATACATGTGTTTATGACTCGCATTTAATTATATACAATATATAAAAATTCATGTGAATATGCCTCAAATCTGATTGTATACCTCTATGTACGCTTTGAACAGACTTGATTATATACATGTGTGTATACCTCAGATTTGATGCCTCAGATTTGATTACATACATGTGCTAAAACATCAGATTTGATTACATAAATGTTTCTATGTCTCAGTTGCACCTTCCTGGCTATATTTAAATAGTTCCGTTCGCTTTATCATATTTAAAGTTATAAAGTGTAGTTGCGAGTGCGTGCATGCTACATATGGGCACTGTATAGTATTTGGAAAAAGACGTTTTATAAAAATTGTAAAGTTGTTCTGTATTTTTTGTGAGCTTATTTAAATTATAAGCTGTTGTTTGCAGTTGTTAAATACATATTTTTTGTTGTTACATGTGTTTTTAGAAAATTGTTCTATGCATATACTTCTCTGTACAATTGCATTACAAAAACTGCCAAGAAGTCACGGAATTACCTTGTTACTACTTTCTAATGTTTTATTTACAATTACACTGCACTAACTAATGAAAGTATTTTTTACATGACGAAAACTGACATGCATAAAGAAAATGTAAATCTGAAGCGTGCCATGATAAACTAAAATTTTGTCTACAACACAGTTTGAGCCAGTTCTGAAATATGCGTACAGAAGAAAAAACTGGCAAAAACTTAAAACATGGACCAAACAACTTAAAAAATGCACATAACATGTTAAATGCCTAAAACAACTTGAAGAATGTACAAAACAACCAACCAAATGTAATTTAACGAACGCAAAGACTACTAAATGCACAGAACAATTAACCAATTGCACAAAACAAATTATAAATGCACATAACAAATTGGTAAATGTACACTTTCGAAGGTACAGAACAACTTATACAAAGTGTGTACCTATCTATTTATAAAATGCACATAACAACAAGATGTACATATTTACATCGATTGGAGAGAAAAGCCGAAAGAAATGTCCTGTCCTCTAAATGCCTAGTTATTTGCAGAAAATTTTCTATTCGTGAAAATGTTACCAAAATTGTGGTGTTCCATAGACGCCAATTATGAAAACTTGTTTGAGGTTCATTTTTTTCAATTCAGTCTAACAAAAAGCACATGGCCCTATCTTTTTTATTTGCAGAATTTTCTCAGTATATACTACAATTTTGAAAAATCAGGGATTAATCAAATTCTTCATTGTAGAATTTTTTTATCTGAACGTGCTTACAACCTTAATAAGCTTAAGCCTGATATTACACATTAAGATCTACATCGATATTGGAGTGTGTGCTAAATTGTACATTATGTAAATTTTGCCTTTTTCTTGGTCATAATTTATTATGTAAGCTGGTTTAGAGTACATCTTGCTATAGGCTTGAGTTTATTTAAGGTACAAATGTAGTTCTGCACTTTCGGATAAAAACAATCTGCAATGTAGAATTTGACTAACCCTGAATTTTCAAAACTTCAGAATACAGAAAAATTGACAAATAAAAAAAGATAGGGTTGTGTGCTTGATGGTTTTTTTTTTTTTTTTTTTTTTTGCTAGACTGATTTGAAAAATTGGACCTCATACAAGTTTTCATAATGGGCGTCTATGGGAAAAAATAATATTTTGTTAACATTTTCTACAATGTAGATTTTAATGAAACTCCTCACAGTTGCAAGTAATGGTATGTCTATGATATGCTGGAATAAAGTATATAGTTTTTGAGATATTTGCCCATTATTAAAGATATCCGTACATTACACGCTGATTTTTAGACATTATTTGGAATTATTTAACGTGTTAAACGTTATGATATTATATTTTATCTTTATAAAGATAGTGACGTTGCCATTTTGATAGATTTTTCACGGGTTGCTATTAATTCATAAAACGGTTTTCATTTCCGTGTATCGAGTCCTGTCTGTATTCAACGTTTATTGCACACCAGACTGGCGTTTACGGTGATTTTACCGAGGCCGACAAAATCCATCTGCCCCCCCCCCCCCCCCCCCCCCATGCCAGATCTTAATGACAACTAGCGATTCATTCTGTTCTGTTCTGTTCTGTTCTGTTCTGATTATATATACTTGCATACCGGACTGGTGTTTCCGGTGATTTTACCCATGCCAGCAAAACCCATCTGGCACCTCCATGCCAGATGACTCTCGTGCTGTTAATGACAACTTGCGATTCATGCATTGATTATATATTTATGTAAAATACGAAAAAATCAGGTACCTTGATACTTTCTCTCCGTTACTTTTAGTATATTTCTCGATCAAAATACGTTATTTTACGGTAAGAACATACCGTTGCGCTACAAACGACAAGACTAAAATGGAACTTTGTTATTGTGCGCCACTGAAACGTCATGACGTCAGTTCTCATACAATTTTACTTTGCCTGCGAAGTCTTTCGGAAGCGTTTCGGCTTTCGTGGTTCCGGTGAAATGGCTGATTGTGACTTTAAAGCAACGGCAGCTTTTAAAATTTTCAAATGTTTTTCGTCAATATGCAAGGAATCGTCGGAATCTGAATCCGGCCAAAAGGAACAGGGAGTTGCCCCATTAGGGTCAGTTTCCCTTGGGCTCTTCTGTTTCCCTGAGGTCTTTTTATGGTTTGATCGTTCCAGCTCCTGTTGTCTTAGAAGATCAAGAAAGCTTTGTGTTCGCTTTTCTTTTTCATCCTCTGTATCTTTATACGCAGACGACACAAGACAAAGAGATGTATTTCCGGAAATCTTGAACATAGCTGCAATTTTTCCAGGATTAGATGCGAGCTTCTTAAAGTTCGGTATTATAGCACCATTAGAAATTGGATGCAACTGCACTCGCTTCCATCCATAAAGCCCCCTTTTTTAGACCGTCTTCTGGGTTCTGTTCCATGGCGAAACATTTTTGAAATATTAGAATCTCCTGTTTATATATGACATTTACAAAAAACGCAATATGTAAATGGGATGATATTTTCTCTGTGATATGCGTATGAGATCCCAAGTGTAAACATATCACAGCGATTAATCTTTTTATGTCTTTTTAGTATTTTCGTGACCTCTGATCTACCGTTTTTATTCAAAAACATATTTGGTCAAATCATTCAGTCCGTGGAAAGTGAGGAGTACAGGTCACTAAACGGATTCGGAGACCGACGTTTTTACAGAAGATTAGAAAGAACAGGTTCTTAACAAAAATGTTGGTGTTTGACTTGATAAAAGCTGTTTGTGTCCGGGTAGTGCTGCTGATCCATAGCCTGCTGGTAATATGGCTAGCGTCAAGTATTACCCAACAACGCTTGAACTGGATCCTGGCAGTGGCTAACATCGGCTTACTCGTAGAATCCTTCATTACATTAACAAAAAATAAAGGACATATCTTAATTTGTATAAAGGTTCTCAACTTTTTTCATTGATTTACTTTAAAAATTGTTTATGATGGTAAATTTTGTATATTCTAACATATTAGTTCTAGAAAATGTACGGTAAAAGAAAATTGTATGAAGAACTTGCAGTATTGAATCAAACTTATGTATACATGTACATGTGTTGTCACTATCGTGATTTATCTTAGTTTTAATTATTTATATTGATATTCATTTGATAGTATCTTATCAATTATTTAGTCATTTTTTGTTGAATTACTTAGTTATTTCAATTATCCTTTCTGAATCGATTGTTTATTCTAACAATTATTTTCTACATGTGTCCTTTCTACAAAGGCCCTTCTTGTACCTTAGAAGCAGTTTTAAGCATACCGAAGAATATTCCTCCGGCCAATAATCGACAGTGGTCAGATTTTCTATATAGAAATAAGAAGGGCATTTACACATTTTACTTAATAACAAAATAACTAAAAATAAGAAACCTTAGGTGCAAAAATATTACCAATGTTCAATATTTGATTCGTCGCACGGTATTTTTAAAATAAATTTTATCTTTTTTTTTTGATTCGTAAAACATACGATTTATAATGCCATCATTTGGTCATTTTTCCTTCTTTTTTCTATATAAAATGTGTAAAAATCTCATATGCGTTTATTCAAAGCAATTTTTTGTATTCAACCATTGATATGAAAGCTTAGGTGCAAGTGATTTCCTACTCTCAATGAATTTATCTTTTGAATGATATTTATTTCATTTTTGTAAAATAAAAATTTGATGCGTCAACAGTTTATTTCCACTAATTTTGATGAATAATTACCTTCAGCGCGAAGTTGTTGTTGTTGCGTCAAATGATGCCGCGTGAACATGCGGTATCGTGACCAAAAGGTTAAAGTAAATGATTTAATCAGTTTAGTTAATTTGTGTTTGAATGTTTTATTCGACACAATGAGTGTAAGTTTTAAATTAATTTTACTTCGCGAATAATTTCTTTTGTGTTAATGTCACAAATTTCACAACATAAGTAACAATAAATAAATTCAATACGTTTTTTAAATTCATGGAAAACATCTGATTTTTTTGTTGTTTTTAATGTAGGCTTGGAATATGTTATATATATTTTTTAATTAATTTTTTTTTTAATGTGAGGATGGACCATGATGTTAAGCAGAAAGTATTCTTGTCGGGTTTAATGTCATACCTACACAATTGTTAGTCATAACGTGATTTCCCAGCTTTTGGTGGTGGAGGAAGACCCCAGGTGTTCCCCGGAATTACAGGCACGAGCGTGCACCTGGGTAGAACCTCCGACCTTAAGTAAGCCAGCTAAATTGCTTCTTCATATGAAGGAACTTCACACCACTGCAGAAGATGTGAACCCACACAGTGAGGGGCGAATGATTAAAAACCAGTGGCCTTAACCACTCGGCCACATTGGCCAGAGAAAGTAATTTTGGAAGCTAGAAACACACGCATGAAACTGTTACAAAAATATCTTGATGCTGTATAACATATAATCCCTGTCAAATTGAAGAAGTTAATCATCACCAGGATAACAATGATGGAAACAAGAAGTATCTTTAAAAAAGATACAAGGCCACATTAGGCAATGCACACTTTAAGCTACGAAACATGCACTCTGCACTTTTACAGACGATCTGGTATTTATAAAGCAAAATAAAATGTAGTTTTTAAAGTGAAATGTTCATGTTTTGCATGTAGAACATATTTTACAGAACACATATTTTACACCATACTTTAAAGAAATAATTTATAGCAAAACCTATTTTAGCACTATTTATACACGATGGGCGGTTATACGTCGGGTGTAATTTCGTACGACGTATAACCGCCCTAGTTAGGATGTGATTAGAATATAATCTAGGAAACTATGACAAAAAATAAGACTAAAAAGGAGGGGCCGAAAAGTGAGGGACGAAATGACCATTTTTGAAATTGTCAAGGGATACAAAATGACCAAAATGGGACCAAGTTGACTAGGGAAAGAGTTGACTAGGGGACGAGTTGACTGTTAATCGTTTACGGGAGATCACTCCGTATCACACCGGCAGAGTTGACAGGTTTGTAGTCGAACTCTGCTACCTCACTACCGAGGGGACGTAAGCTATTTCCACAGGACTTTTGCAACGGATTAAACTGTTTAACAATACAGCTCAGAGCACTTGCACAACCCTTAATAAAATATTATCTATACAATTGGAAAACCTGTGGAATTTTCCATCCACCAGTCAAAATGTACAGTTTTAATCAGCTGCTTAATGACCTTTGCCCCAGATATTTTACAGGAAGTAAAAGTGAAATCAGGCCGTGAAAAGACGAAGCAAAATGTCAAAATATCATTTATTTGGCTTACTGTATTAATAACAATTTAGGAAACAAAGCTATTGGTCTTTTTGGGTAGTTAGGTTAAAATATTAATCTGTAATGTAGCGCAGTAATTATCTTGTTAGGCAGATAACCTTTGGACCATCTTCGTGATAATCGATATGAAAAATACATTTCTGTTAATCTGCAAGTGTAAAACAGCCAAAACCGGACAGGAGGGTGGATGACAAGGGCGTCTTCAGAGGGGGTGCGGTGGGTGCGAACGCACCGCCTTTTCGTTCGGGCAAAGTTTGCAATCTGCATTCCATTAATATACCTTTAAAGCCATTTCTATATGTTTTCTGCATTTCTTCCGGCCCGCTTCGCTCGCCAATTTGCATATATACTAGTCAAAAGTTACAACGCCCATATGTACATAAGTATCAATATTTCATTTAATATTATACCAAATACACTGAAATTTGAGTATCTATTTTTGATCCTATACTATATGTGAATATTACGCCAAAATGGGTAACGTCTTTTGACGTCGTCATTGACGTCGTACTTTCCTGTGACGTCATACTATTTTGTTATTATACTCTGATGAAGTCCAATGGACGAAACATGTTAGTTTTGAAGTAAAAAGTATATTTCTGGAGTTAGTTCTTCACTTTATCTATTTCTTATAACTATCCTGTAACAGAATAAAAAACAAAAACTTATCAAAATACCACAGTAGACTACGATAAAATGCATTAATTGATTCAAGGGTGCATTTTTAAAGTTTGCAAGATAAAGTCAGAAGCGCGGATGTGACCACTAGCAGTATTCACTACGGCTTAAAATTGTCGTCGCATTGATGCGATCAAGCGAATCACACGGTAGTGGGAATGTTATGCCACTCCTGGATAATTGCTTCGGTTGGTTTCACGAGTTGCACATGGCTCGTATAAATATGGCATACCTGCAGCAGAACGGCTCCAACATTCTTGATTGGCCTGCGTTATCTTCCGATATGTCGCCAATTGAGCACCTGTGGGACGCGCTAGACAAGGCGATCCGCCAGCGTCATAGACAGCCTGGAAACCTACAAGAACTAACCAATGCGATTATCCAGTAGTGGCGTAACATTCCAATTAACTTTGTGCGTCGTTTGATCGCATCTATGCGAAGAAGACGTTTAGCTGTGGTGATACTGCTGGTGGCCACACCCGCTATTGACTGATCCTGCGAACTTAAAAAATGCACCATTCAATCAATTAATGCATTTTATTGTTATCTACTGTGTTTTTTTTTTTTTTTTTTTTGTTAAGTTTTTGTTTTTCATTCTGTTACAGGATAGTTATGTGTTACTCATGTCAAATTTCATTGTATTTGGTTTAATATTAAATAAAATATCGATACTTATGTACATATGGGCGTTGAAAACTTTTGACTAGTATACTTACTTAAATTACTTTGTAAGTTGTCGCATATGCAAATTTGATGCATGCAAACAGTTAAACAAGTTAAAGCATAGCAAAAGTTCCTTCTAGGGCATATCTATATAAATATAAAATGATCATCTTGTAAAATTTTGGTTGCACTGTCTGTTTTATACTGCCAAAAAATTTCAAGTAAGTATTTACGCTAGTTATTAAACATAAATTCTTAAATCCAACAACAAATTAAATCTGTTACCACTTTCAGTAGAGTAAATACGGCAATAAGACATTGACCCGGTTAATCATTTACGATTCGATGCGTGAATTTGTTGCGCATAATTAGAGGGTCGCAATGGGGTTTGTTTTCATATATTAACTATGCATTTCAAGGTAACGATAATATTTAAATGTTTACATTTAAATTTGCTGATATATGTCTATCTGGTCGACTGAATGTATGTTATGTTCCTCAAGAATGGAGGAAATAACATCCTCGGGTTTAGTAATATGTAATCCACGGAACGCGTTCAGTCAGAGAGTCGCCTCAATTAGGAAAGAATAGTCTAACGTCAGAGGTTATTTCTAAGGTCACGGAGTTTTATTGGCCTTCTTGTAATGACAACAGCTTTCGGTATCAGTAGCTCAGTCAAGTGTGACTTATTTAACTATAATATTCCTTCTCAAGAGAAGGAACAAGAGAAGGAATAATAATTACTTTATTAAGATTGCAAATTGTGTGCTCCTCCTTCAATCTGGCGAGCATACACGTTTGATAGAGTAAAACTGAGATTTTAGACATTTTAGTCAAACTTTTCGTTCGCTCGCAAAACTTTATTTCAGTAGTATTTATAAATACTGAAGGGGTTGCAGACCAAAAGCACTACTTCCATCGCAATACCTGCCACCGGCGAAGCAGAGGAGGCCCATTAAAATCAGGAAATTCACAGACTGTGATACGACAAACGTTCTTGAAAATCAAGTGGTTAATAATTCACGTGGTTTCTTAGTAAGAAACTGTAAAACTGAGCAGTTAAGAAACTCTTTCTTTGTGAAAACGCCATCTGGAAGATTATATAATGTGCGCAAACTTAAGCCGGCCCTCCGATATTACTAGCACCTCCCCCCGGCGTCCGATTCCGTAACTGGTCCTGCGCCACAGATACACAAAAGCTATCCACACTATTACACTATACATATAAAATGGTTTAAAATATTCATGTTGAAATATGTCAAAAATTATGCATTAGAATATCTTATATATAAAACATTATACAGTAACTTGAAATAATAAAATATTTTTAAATGACTTCCATATCCTATATATTAAATAGACGGTAGAAAACATGCAGAAGGCAAGTCTAGAAATCGTACGCGAAACCAATAACAAAGAAATATAATTATGTCATTAAAAAGTTTTGTTCATGTTTTGCAGCAAAACTGATAGTGATTTATATTCAAAATCTGCCTAAATTTAAAATCCTTCTGAGTAATTTGAAATAATAAAAAAAGTTTAATGAAAAGGTAATGTAACTTGAGTAAAGTATGCTACATATTGATTTTTTCTTCAATGATATGTTTACGAAATATTGTAATATAATGCAGTTCACTTAATCACACATTCATTCGAATTATGTTTAAAATGATATAATGTACATGTTAAGTGAATTTGCAGATGGTCAATTTACCCCACCCACCTAGCCTTGCATTTATTCCATAATTATGCCAAACATTATCTGTGTTACAGGTAAAACAAATAAAACATAAATCAGATTAGGCTATAAAACAATTTTAGTAATACTTGGTTGCTAAATCGTCTGGAAAAAGTAAATTCCAATGTGTTGATATTAAACAATGACAATTTTCCGCCCATTTTACCATTATAAATGTGCATATTTTATACAAAAATTGATATGTTCGGCAAAAAACTTATTTGGGTATGTAATCAAACAATATTAATCAATACAAAAACAAACAAAATAATCTTACTTTCCATATTCTAACACACGTTTTTATAAAATGTGTGCAGTTGTCGTAAAGCTTGGTAGCCATGCGGCGGCCATCTTGAATTTTGGCCGCCATATTGATTTTGAGGTTGGAGTCTCGATCGAATATTAAAGGCAATGTGTCAAACTATAATCATGCAAAGGGATTTGCTTGTAGAATTATCTGAACGATTCGGTCAATTTTGAGCTCTAAGCACTGTAACTATTGTTGGTTTATGTCTCTGAATATACATTACTGAATAAAAATGCGGTAATTGCGCGAAAATTGGAAATAATGTTTTGCTTCATGGAATATTGCAACACGACAAACGGACACGAGATGTTACTGATTGTACACCGTAAATATTTCACTGGTTTACTAGAATATTATGTTTTTTTCATTAATTTGGCATTGCTACTTTATATGAACTGCAAAGGATGGCACGTGGGAACTAACAAAGACGTGATGGACTAAATGCCAATACGATCATGATCATTTATTGTTACAGTAATAACAAATGGTCAATTCATTTAGATGAAAAATTATCATGCTTATATCAGATTAACATTTCCTGACATTCTATACCAGTAAGTAGGGCAAAAAAACTATAACTGCTTGTGTGGCAATAGCTGAAACGTCCACATTAATTTTTCCAACTTCCCATAGAGATAATATGCATATTAGTTCAAAAGTGGGCATAATCTGTTTATAGACTGTATTGTCTGGTCGATCAAAAAAAAAAAAAAAAAAAAAAAAAAAACAACTATTGTAATAGTGGGTTGTAGTTTTGGTAGTTATACCAAAAGTTAAACTTCGGTCAAATTATGTTGGTTGGACATGGAGTAAGGTCACAAATGTATCGGTTATGTAAGTTTCGTAACGGTTGTTACGACTTTTGAATGCTTGTAAATAATTTACATGAAGAAATACCTTTATCAATGGTCTAGAAATGAATTTTATCATATTGTCTCAGTTGAGTAGACGGGTATGTTTTTCATGTCTTGGCTGTAGGTCGAGAGTGTACCAGTTTCGGATTATGACATTCAATAACTCATACGATGATGATATAGTAAAACAGCGATGGCAAAAACGCTCGAAAAAAACAACGTCTAGACAGTTAAGACTCCCATTAAACAATTATGTTTTTACTCATTGCATAAGCATAAAATGGATTCGATGTTTCGTTTCTCACTTGTTCTCTGATACTGAAAATGTTTTGATTTCAATGTTCATGCGTGTTTTGCTTGTGGCAAAAAAAAAACCTGTTCAACAGTTAGTAAACCTACATAAAATCGTTATTATATATACGAATTGCATTGCCATAATAGTAAATATTTTGATCAAACATTTATTGTACAGAATGCCATGATAAGAGATAGGCATGTTATTAATTATATCTTACATGAGGTTCCGCATTTTTTCTTATATATTGTCCGTTCGTCCGCAAGCATTCTCAAGTCTAGATCCACTCACAAAAATATAAACTTCTCACTTACATTTTAAAATGTTATATTTTCTTTCATTTTATCTGTCATAAGAGATTTTTTCCTAAAATAGCTGTAGTACATATTTTTCTCCGACTTGAATGATATTTATTATAAACTTTTAAGAGATACGGCTATTGTCACTGAAGTGGCTTTTTATAGTAATACTAGTATATGGGAATTATTACGTAATTATTATGCAGCTGACAATAGGTCACCTTGGTGATTAAGAACATGATATTGGACTTGCTTGTGATTTCGACCAAAACTCATGTTACCTAGAGCCGTCCCTGCGGAAAGGAGACATCAGTTTTGAGCATATTCTGTAAACCACACTTTTTATAACTACTGTTTATATTTTCAACATTGAGAACTTGATATACACATGCTATTTTATCAAATAAAATGTGCAGAATAGTTTTGTCTGACTTACAGCTCTGTATAGACGATATGGTCACGCAAAATAGTATCAGATATTTTGGAAGGGCGTATATAATGACGGCTAGAATCATATCATTCTACTGATATGCTGCTTGGACATTCCCATAGACCATGACTGCCCAATCCCTCTCACTCCCCTGATCACAGCCAAGACATATTGAAAAATGGAGGGTATGCTTTTTCACGTGTATATTTAGAAAGTTTACATACATAAATATTTTCACAATAGGGGTTTGCAGGGCCCATGATCCTCTCATAATAGACTTTATAAACCGAGTCTGCTATTATTTTGCTTAGTTCCTTTCTAGCCTTCAAAACAACCTTCTTATGGTTTTGATTATATACATGTTTTTTGCCTCATATTTGATTATATACTTGTGAGTATGCCTCACAGTTGATTATATACCTCATTGTATGCCTAAGATTTGATTTTATACATATGTGTATACCTCAGATTCGATTTTTGTACATATGTATGCCTCAGGTTTGATTACATACATGTGTTTAAACATCATATTTGATTATATACATGTTTCTGCACCTTCCTGGTTATATTCTGTCCGCTTTATATGTTGTTCAGTATAGTTGCGAGAACGTGTATGCTATATATGTGGCACTGTATAGTATTTGGAAAAAGAAGTTTTATAAAAAATGTAAAATTGTTCTGTATTTTTGTGAGCTGTTGTTAAGTACATATTATTATTTGTTGTTATTGCATTAGATTGTGTTTTTCGAAAAGTCTTCTATACATATTTTACAAGTGTTTTTATGTATAATTGCATTACAAAAACTGCTTAGAAGTCACTTAATTACCTTGTTATTACTTTTTTTAAATATTTTGTGTACTAATAAATGAAAGTATTATTTGAATGGCGAAAGAATGGCATGCATAAACAAAATGTAATTCTGAGGCGTGCCATGATAAGCACTAAAAACTTGTCTGCAACGCAGTTTGAACCAATTCTGAAATATGCGTATTGTCATTATAGTGTGTATAGAATTAAACAAGAAATATCTTTAAAAATGATGGTCGGCGAATTGTAATAAGGAAAGAAGTTTATGAATTTATCATCTAACATTCATCTTTCATCTAACATTTTTCAAATTGCAAAACTAAACACCGCACTTTAACAATTTAAATGGTTCTCTTTTAATTTTTCGCAAAGGTTTCGTAGGGTTGCAATTTTGTTTCGTTTATCCTTAGACGAATAATTACAGCAGTAGTTTGATAAAGATTCAATAAGCGGTTCATGAGAAGAGGTTATTAAACGTGTTTATATTTTTAGCTTAATTGGTCCCTATCCCCATTTGTAACAAAATAGCAGGAGACCTAACGATATTGTTACACATCGAGTTTGATAAAAATCCATTACATTTTAGTGGTTAATGCGAAGAAAGGCTTATCTACTTTTAGCTATAGTGGTCCCTAATAGGGGCCAAGTTCCTATATAAATAAATTTGGAAGAGGACCTTATAATGATGCTCCAGACCAAGTATGACAAAGATCCACCAAGCTGTTCAAGAGACGCTGTATAAAGGCATTTCTAGTTTTAGCTCTAGAAGCCCCTAAAAGGGGTTAAATGCCCCAACTGAACAAAGTTGGCTGCGGGCCTAATAAAGATGCTACAAATCAAGTTTGATTAGAATACATGAGAAAAAAAAACAATTAAAGGATTTTTTATTTATTATTTTTATTTATTTCTAAAATAGGCCAACTGATCCCGTTTTAACAAATGCATATTCGCTATTCATGAATCTTTGGACAATGACGTCACACGTATAAAAAAGTGAAGGTCAAGCAAAACATACAATTGTAATTATTTCAATATTTCTGTTTCATAAGCAAAGTTTGACCGGAGTCATATCACATAAATAAACTGTATGCAGCGTACCTTCATTTCAGTGTAATGAGATTCAGTCATTATATAGCATATATATAATAAAACAGATTTCAACTGAGTTCAATATTTGCATATCATACTAAAGAAAAATATTCATATATAATATATCATTTAAATAATTTATAACAAATATATCAAAGCAAACAAGTACTCATTTTAATATGCAATCTGAATAAGTCACAAAAGCAAGAAACCTTTTCATATACAGACGACAATTGTAACAAGTAAAACCTTTTAAAAAGCACTTCTCTACATAAAAGACTCTTATCACACCCTTATTCATGTGATACGCAGACCGTATTCAGCTTTTTCTTTAATTTGATATATGTTGGTATTTGAACAGGTTTTTATCATATTTATTAAACTTACTTATCATTTTGAGATATATAAATTTTCTTGCTAAATATACTGAGCCAAAGTTAGCTTTAAAACTGTGAACAGCGTCGTTTAGGATAAACGCTTTGTCTACATTTCACTCAGCGTAGCACAATCAACAGAGTGAAAGAAATTGACATTCGTCCAATGTCAGAGTGTTGCATAAATCTTCCATTTTGATAAATTATCTATAATGCGTTATCAAGTAGTTTGATTTGCAAACTGAAGTCACCTGGCATAGGTAACGAAAACGAATTTAGACGGCGTCGCCGAAAAAAATACAAAGGGAAACTTGTACTACGTACAGGAAAAAAACTGGCAAAACCCACAGAACTAGTTATTATACATACACAATGTAACAACTTACAACATGGACCCAACAACTTAATTTAATTTAATTGTTAAATGCCTAATACAACTAACATGTACAAAACAAGAAACCCAATGCACAGAGGGTCATGTAATTTAACGTACACAAAGACATTAAAATGCACAGAACAATTAACCAGTTGCACAAAACACAAAACAAATTACAAATGCACATAACAAATTGGTTACTGTACACTTTTGAAGGTTTAGAACAACTTATACAAAGTGTACATATCTGTTTATAAAATGTACAGATGTACAGATTTACATTGATTGCCGAAACATTTAATGCCCTGTACTCTAAATGCCACTAGGTGGCTAGTGTATTCGCCCTGTGAACTACATTGTACGTAATGTAAATTTGCATTTGTACGTTATGTAAATTTGCATTATATAAATAACATTTTTCTCGGCCATTTATTATGTAAGTTGTTTTAAAGTACATTTTGCTCAAGGCTGGAGCTTATTTAAGGTAGTTTTGTACGTTCGAATAAAAAAATTCTGCAATGTAGAATTTGGTTAATCTCTGATTTTTCAAAACCGTTCAGAATGCACACAGAAAATACAGCAAATAAAACTTACAAAAATTATAGGGTCGTGTGCTTGATTTTTCTTTTTCTTTTTTTTTTTTTTTTTTTCTTTTTTGCTAGAAATGATTTGAGAAATTTGGACCTCAAACAAGTTTTCACAATTATCGTCTATGGGAACATCACAATTTTGATAACGTTTATGTGAATAGAAAATTTTCTACAAGGTAGATTTAAGTGAAACTCATCGCAGTTGTAAGTAAACGTACGGTCTATTATATGATGGAATACAATGTGTATGTCCGCGGTATGTTTCTGGACATTTGCCTATTATTAAAGAGATCCGCACATTACACGCTGCTTTTAAGACATCATTTGGAAATATTTACCATGTTAAACGTTTTATAATATCATATTTTAAAGATAGTGACGTTGCCATATAAACAGATTTACTGACTGGTTGACATTAATTCATAAAACGATTTTCATTTCCGTGTACTGTACCTGGTCCGGACATTGTTCTGCGTTATCCGGATAAATGACGTTACGCTATTACTTCTAGTTTTATATCAAACGTGCAAAATTACCTTAAAACCACAAAAGATCAAAAGAAGTCGTTAGGTTTTTGTTAATTTTAATACTTGATGTTTTCTTCCAATTAAACGGTAGTGGATTTTGAACAAACGAAAATTAATACTGTATGTTTTATGTGTCTTCGCTAGAACTATAATAGCTCCCACTGTCATCTTCGTAACTTCCGGTGGTGTAACTTCCGGAACCAGTTGAGTAACTTCCGGTACCTTCACTTATTACTGAAAATAAATCCGGACTAGATTCCGGACAATACAAGTCTTCCATGTCATGGACAGGCGGGTCACTGTATCTCGAGTGAGACCTACGCCTTATTGATAAGGCTTCGCTGAGAACAGATTCAACTGATGACCTCGATCTTGACATGCGGCGATCAATAGACTTACACAGTGACAAACGATTCTGTAAAACCTGGCCCAGATTTTGTTCATCCTCACTTTCTTCGCTGTCATTTAATATTTTGTTCTTCGAAAAAGATGGACGCCAGTGTAAAGCATTTTCATGTTTGTCACCACATATCGGACTATTCTTATCTCCTTCCACTTTCTCTCTCAATGAATTCTCTTGAATACTTTTCCGCACAGGCGGTCCTATCCGTCTGAGTAAATCCTCTTCCCATACAATTTTACTTTGTCTGCGAAGACTTAGAAGGAAACTCCTTCGTAAGCGTTTCGGTTTTCTTGGTTCCGGCGAAATTGCTGGTTGTGACGTCAAAGCAATTGCGGCTTTCAAAATTTTCAAACGTTTTTCGTCAATAGGCAAGGAATCGTCGGAATCTGAATCCGGCCAAAAGGAACAGGGAGTTGCCCCATTAGGGTCAGTTTCCCTTGGGCTCCTCTGTTTCCCTGAGGTCTTTTTATGGTTTGATCGTTCCAGCTCCTGTTGTCTTAGAAGATCAAGAAAGCTTTCTGTTCTCTTTTCCTTTTCATCCTCTGTATCTTTATACGCAGACGACACAAGACAAAGGGGATGTATTTCCGGAAATCTTGACCCATAGCCGCCATGTTTTCCAGGAATAGTAGCGAGCTTCTTTAATTTCGGTATTAAAGCACGATTTGAAATATTTGGAAGCTGCTGCTGTATCCGATTTGCTTCTTCTTTAAGCGGAACAAACTCGTTAAAATACACATCATATATTTCATGCTGCACTTTACTTAATCGTTTGTGACAATCTGCATCAAAAGCACTTTTCTTGACTTCTAAAGATTTATGGAAAACAGCGTTTTTATGGTGTGCCCTTATCATGCGCTCACTTCCAGCCATAAAGTCCAGTTTTCTAGGGCGTCTTCCGGTTACTGTTCCATGATTAAACATCATTGAAATTTTAAAATCTCGTGTTTATTCCAATGGAATATTTTTTTTCCAATTGTCTATGGGAAAAGATTCACTAAATCCAATTTAGAAATTATTATTTTTGGTCTGTTCGATCTTTTCATATTCGTATATCTTCGGATAGTGTCCTTGTGAACTTGCCAGTTTGTAATATTAAGACATTTCAAGTAACTGTTTATGCATATCGCAGTTTAGTTGAATCGAGAAAGGAGAAACTTTATATTTTCCTTTGTCACCACTTTAAGTGTTATAAACAAGTTTAACTGTTTGAAGTGACTGGCGAGAACAATAAATGGTTATTACATTCTTGTGTTTTGATTTCGTATCTTGCAGCAGATCACCAGGTAACAGGATATAAACAAGAAATGTTTTGCATCTTTAATTTAAAGCTAATATCAAGAATGTAGATATGTCTAAATCTCTCAGATGATATCTTCTAAAATATCATTTTTGAGTACAAACCCAAAACCCACCTTCCTCATATTTCAGTTGCCATTATTAAACTATTTTGTCGCAAAGTTTGCACAAGAAGTTAATTTAAGAAAATGAATAGATAAAAGTTCCTTAAACCGCGGTTTATTTTCTCCGAGTGGAATTTATTTTTAGGGCGTGGGAGGTAGAATAAGAGGGGCTCAGACTGGTTTGTCTGGCGTTTCTCTTTCGAGTGGGAGGTGAAATGAGTGGGGCCAGACTGCTTTGTCTAGTGTTTCTCTCGAGAGTGTGGGTGAAATGTGAGGTGGGCCAGACTGGTTTGTCTGGTGTTTTCTCGAGAGTAGGAGTTACTACTTCATTTATAATCTCATGTCTCATAAATCAGCAGTGGCTTTGACGTATTTCTGTATTGTTTTGAATTGTTTGCCCCGGCATCAAGAGAATTTCTCCAGATGTATGTCTTTCTTTTTCCAAATTATAGGAACAAGACCATAAATTTATCTCAAGTCTTTTAAAACACTAATCATAAAACGCTTTCATTACTGAAAGTTCAAAATAAAAAGTAGGACTTTATTCAGTGACTTCTACGATAAAAACACCCCTGTAGTACAGTGAATAAACGTAGAAACCGTTGGAAGTTAGAAAACCCTTGAATAAAAGGTGAAGTAAAATCTCAAAAAAAAAAAAAAAAAAAAAAAAAGAAACAGCCATATGTACCAACATTTGCTATTTACCTTTTACAAAAATCATTTTTAAAGAAAGCACTTGCCTCCAGATCGTACGACAACCAAAGAAAGAATTTTTTTAGATATCAGGAAATTATTGCTATAGTTCTTAACAAAGCTTTGAAACTTAGCTACCGACAGATTATATGTTATAGAAACATCTGAGTATCAGCTGTTTATTCAAAATTGCGAAGCGTTTGTAACGGGGTACCGGCGGAAAACTGCCCAAATTATAAATCTTTATATTTAATAACAGTACTTTTTATGTATTCTTCCGTGGTATATTGGTTAAGAACGCGGGAAAGTTTTAATTGCCGAGCCGGCCCGGGTTCGACACCCAACTCGGGCATCTTGTTTTTCTAGATTCGGCATTTTCAAGATAGTTTAGAAACAAAAACTCATTTTCTAATGTTTATAATATGACCAAGTTTCAATTTTAAAGTAACATCATTTTAGCCAGAATCTGGAGGTCAGTGCCTTTAAACGTTTATTTTTTTATTTGATTTTTTAAAAACACGCAGCAAAGTTTACTAAATACAAAATCTATAATTAAATATGATTAAATTTGATTTGCTCTGATTTTGCATCATCTTTCTATATGCAGTAACAGTCAAATGATAAAAACTTCCAGTTTTTTAAGTACACATGTAATACACATTTATTTAGCTATATACATTAAGTGTGTACTTTTTAAGCACAAAGCATAATATTGCTGATGTGCATAAACAATAAACATGTTAATTTTGTTTACATAAATATATGTAGAAATTCCTCTTATTTACAAATTTTGGTCTCGTACATATTTACAACTAAAGCATTTTCTAATCAGTTTTTGAAAATCTTGAGATGTTTGTTTTAATTTTGTCAGTTTTATTTGAATTTAAGAAAAGAAGGGAAAATATCTGGAGACATTCCCTTTATACCTGATACAAGAATATAAAACTCTGTTCCAAATAACAGCACAATAGAAATATGTCATTTGCAAGCTTTTGTACATCAAATAATAATTTCCCCTGTTCAAAGTGTCCAAAACACGAATCGTCTGGCATTTCTATGAAATGTTTATAACAAATCTTTATGCATTGGAAATAACCGAGATATATAGTCTTTTCAATGAGAATACCAATTTTATTTGTATATTTCACGTGGTTTCCATTTAAGTCCAGTAATATACAACACATTTTAGCGAAAATCGAATTCAAGGCAAAATTAAAAGACTGAAAATAAAAGTTAACGTTATTCTTACTTTAAAAAATCAACTAAGTACAAGAACGATGTACTAAAGCATGGAAGTAAACTAGTTTTATATCTAAAAATCAAACAGCAGATTTAAAAGTAAATAATAACATTTTAAGAAGTTTTCGTGATCGTACTTTTGTAACAATGTGGCCATACGGTGGCAAGAAAACATTTATGCCAAACAATGGCAATAATCTGCGACTGATGGGAAATAATAAGTATCCGTATTGTAAACAAACTGGTTCTCCTAATAAGGAATATTTTAATCAAGTTACCATGTCGGTATCCGTCGGATTTAATGGATTTCCGGCCAATAAGATCGCTCCTGACGGTCGGATTGTGCGACAGTATGGAATTAACAGACATGATGTTACCGATGAATACTTAAAAAGAAGTCGTTCAGGATATAAACAAAGGAACATTGTGGAAACAGGTAAACAACTCCACAACCGGAATGTTAGTCAGCTAAAACTCGTGTTAAATATGCCGACACGACAACGCAAGGATTCCCTGTCTCATATCACGACGGCAATCGTAAAGAATGAAGTGGTACCGCCTTTTTCACAATTACAGAATGATGAGATGCTGAGCGAACATTTGAAAAAATCAGCAATCAACTTGCAAAATATGGCGACAAAATTACCACCTTTACGAAAAAAATCCATGCAGAAAGCGAAAAGGCTGGAGCAATTTTCTTTGTCACAGATGTCAGAAGGAAAAGAGCGCCGACTGTCAGTGAAACTGGATGAACAATCTGACAATGATGAAGAAGACGGAGTTCCTTTCGACGGCATGAGACTTCCCCGACGAAGAAATAGTGAGCATTTTGATGTAACCAATGGTCCAAGGTCATCTGCGCCAACAAACTGGAAGGCAGGTCTCATGCGTCGAAGAAAAAGTTTTAGGCTACCATTCGGCTTAAAAAGCGCTGCATGTGAAAATGATTCTACGTCCACCGGTTCTGAAAGCGGGTATTCTAAAATGTTAGACAGGAAAGATTCAGTCGGGAGAATTTCTGAATCAATACGTGATCAATTTCGTGCAGCAGTACAAGAACAATTACAGTCTCAAGATCGACAAAATGTCTCCAGAGGCTCTGGTTTTGCTGATGCCAGTTTGGCAGTAACAGGGCGTGTTGGGAATGAAAGTATAGTAAAACAAGTCCCGAAAGAGAAAACAAAAAGTGTTACAACTGGGTATAAACTGCGACATGAGTATGGCAAAAATCTCGAAAGAAATTGGTTTAAGAATCAGTATATGAAGAAGCAGGCCAAGGAAAAAAGGTCCAATCAGAGTCCTGGGGAAAACGGTTACGATTTGCGCCTGGATATTTTCTACAGTCCGGAACCCCAGTCTGACGAGCTGGAAGACTCAGGTGACGATGATACAAATTTTTTCGTAGAAGACGATGCTAGTATGCAATGTGGCGGGTTTTCAACCGCAACGGCGGAACACAGGTCCCGAAGAAAACGTTTCAGCTTGCAGTCTCATAAAAGATCCTTATCAATGGATCCACCTAAAGAAATAGACGAAGACACCGATGAAAATTCATCCGGTTCTGATATCGAGATCATTCTGAAAGATAATCAACTAATACAGAGGAAAACAAAACATAAAATGCTCAGAAAACGCAAGAGGCAAATTGAAAGGTACAGGCCTTTTATTAACCAAGAGATGGATGCAGTTCGCGAGCAACAAGAAACTGGAGAATGTCCTCCACTAACCGATCAAGAAATTCGAGCTTTGAGACTGAACCTGAAAAACAAAGAAAAAATGAAAAGACTGAAAGGTAAAAGGAAATTTCTCCAAATTGCTAACGTAGTGTTCGCTGTCGTTCAGTTCAGAAACATTCTTCGACAAATCAGACGAAGGAAGAAGAACATCATTCGAAAAAGGCAACAGAGAATTGCGCAAATGGTTTCGAAAAGATGGTCCAAGAAAGTGCAGGATAATTCGGAAGAGTCTGATCGTGATCAGACACCGAAGCCAACTTTGAAAGAACAATTTTTGCAGGAAACTGGATTTAAACTTATACTTGACATAGAGAAACTTAATATTCCGAAAGAAAAAGTCAGTGTTCAGCAAGATCTGCATAACTCAGATAGTGATTCTGACAGTGACGAGTCAGACCAACAACAACGACCAGAACCATTAAAACCTGATCCCGCTCGACAGATGAAATTTGCTGCTGAGCTGAAGAAAATATCAATGAAAGACCTTGAAAACGTTAACAATATTCCAAAGAGGAAGAAGAAGCGGCACCGTAAACGGCGACATAGTATACCAAAACTTAGCCGACCATTTGAATTTCTGCTAGAAATTCCAATAAAACAACGCCACCGACAGAGCAGACCAAGAGCGAGTATCGCGAAGCAAAAGGAAGTCCGCCGGACGTATTCCCCGCCGGCACCAAAATGCTCGTGCCACCGAGCAAAGCATACAGACGCAATGCAAAGATCTGTGTCACAATCGAAAAAATGCCCACATCAACCGGAAGTAAAGAAACCTAAAACAAAGATCATCAAAGTGCAGACAGCAGGTTTGATGAGAACACACAGTCTGGAAAATCTTTCCAAGAAACGTCCCATAGAACTTAAAGATCTTCTAGCAGATATCGACATTCCTGCGAAGGAAATTAAATTACAGATACTAGCAAGAAAGTTTCGGCGTCAACGCAGAAAGAGGCAACAGATTCGTCTATCACCGTGCCGACTTCCGGAACGTCCAGTTATACAACCGGAAGATACCGATGCCGAATCTGAGTCTGGCGGAACTGATAACAGCGATGAAAGTGACTACGATTTTGTTTACGGCGGGCCGTTTGTCGGCTCAGGAGTTATGTGGAATCAAAATTCGAAAGACGCCAAACGGCCGACGTGGTCAGAAGCTGATGTAGACAGGGAGGTTAAGCGAATAACAAGACTTTTTCACGAAATGAAGGAGTGCACATATCTAAGATTGGATGGCTTTAATGATGCTATTATGAATAGACTAAAGGAAACTTCGTATAAAAAGTGATAAGTTTTAGACAGCATTGTAACTGGTTATACAGCTATTTCAGCGGTGCATTATCTCACCGAGCACGTAGTGCCCATGGTGAGCATTTAGGATCTCTGGATGTCCGTCGTCTATCCGTCATCCACAATTTGCTTCAAACAACTTCTTATGATCATCTTAATGCAAATTTCACCAAACTGGCATCCTGATAATGCAATTTCTTAAATTTGTTCAAATGATTGAAAATACAACATGGCCAGCAGAGCTAAAATAGTAAGAGTCTCAAGACCCAACCCTTAGATATAATGTTCTGGTCGTCTACAAACTTTGTTCAAATCATACCCACAGGATCAAAATGAGTCCCGACCTGATGTTGATTTATTTTACACGGACTTGCATAGGAAAATCTTTTTTTTTTTTAATTCTTGTTTAAAAGCTTAAATTAGATACTTGAAAACACTGTACAAATTTAAAATCATACCTCTTTCCGAGGTAAAAATCGACCCCGCCCGGGGTCACATGTTTTTTTATAAAAAAAACCTTGTCCGAGAGCTTATGTATTTGGTATGTAACCTCAACCAAGTTCGTTGAGGTCATGCTTTTAGGGTCAAAGTCGGTCCCGTCCTCGGGAATCACTTATTTTACATATATTTATGTGAGAAAAACTTAAACAATCTTCTCGTCTAAAAACTTCAAGCTTAGATATTTTGCACGTACCATTGTGTAGAGATCCTATACCAATTTTGTTGAAAAAATATTACCCATTTTGAGTCGGTGAGCGATACATGGTCACCATAGCCCTCTTGTTAATAACTTGTCTGTATCCTAATTGTGACTTCACTTGTAATTGAATATGTTAAGAAATATTGATATAAATCTATCTTTGACACTGGTGGCATCTTCGACAGACTCGGACACCATTCAAACAAAAAAGAAGGAAAATCGTATGCACTTTTTCTAGTTAGTTATGTGTGCCTTTTTACTGTTTTTGATGTTTCTGAATATAGAATTTTAAAATGTTCAGACAATCCTGATGTTGGCGTTAATTATTCTAATGTAATAAAATGAATATGCAGTTAAGTCTAATTGAATATTTTTGTGTGAAATATTAATTATTTTATTATCACATTGATACGTTTGCATCACATATGGGAATTGTAGATTTCATAAATAAAGTTAATCTGAGGTGAAGTGCTATCTTTTTTTTTCATTTAATAGTTCATAATTTTTGTTATCCGACGGTCACATAGGAGGATTTTCATGGACATCAATTCATAACAGCCATGTATATATAAATGCGATATTCCTAAACGACCAACTTCAAGGTCAAGTTCTTGAAACTTAAATTTTGATTCAAACATTAGTCTCGCTGCTAGAATAGCGATAGCGCATCTTCATTTCGTGTTATAACATCTGTAGAATCCCTCGGGATACGTTGGTACCCTCGTCCTACTTTTGCAGATGATAAAACACGAAAAACACATGCAAACTGATTAAATTAAGGTTGCCGTGTACATGAGATTATAAAGTGAAATAATGATATCCAAAAATTATTATTTCAAAATTGATTTAATGATATCATGATAAAATCCTACAACTTTAGTTCGTTGATCTGATTTGTTACAGTACACAAGAGGTTTAATAGCATATGATAAAATCACGCATATTTTAAGATATCTGTAAATGATTTATTGATATGTTTCGATCGGAAATAGACCTACTGTACGTTTGGAACCAGATGGTCCCTGTCAGTCCTAGGTGGTCTTCCGGCACAGGTTTGACGGTAATCTGTTGCCAAAGCTACATCAGTTTCTCCATAAATGTCAAGCAATATCAGGAATAAAAACACAATTAATATTGTCTCAAAAGTAATGATATGTCATGTTTCACAGCAGTAACCTGTGATTTCAACCTAAAAATGACGTATCACACAAAACTGTAATGACTGTAATGCATTAGCGTGATCAATGTAATCATATTAGTGAACTATAGCACAATATTTAAATGGTTACGCATAATGGAAGAGAAAATTATATCATAAAGTTGATAGACATGACACCAGTTTCCTGGGAATATTCTGTGGAAAATACAAAGAACCATCGAGTTTCACCCATTGAATAATTCAGTATGTTGCCAATGCCATACTTTAGACACACATTTGCTGATGAAGGGAAGGGTCAGAATTAAATTAAAAGAAAATACGCATTCTATTACCTAATGCAAATGAATTGCAGAAAAAATGAGTTTTGTCTGATTGTATGGTGCTAAATCATAAATTTTGACTAAAATGATAAAAAGGGGCCAAATATGTGTTCATTGGCAGATGTCCTTAACTTGAAGAAATCAGAGTGCATTTTTCATTGTGACGCTACCTATCTCGGCTACAAATAACGCCATTAGGCACGCGAGCAGTATTTGAGTATTATTTCATGACTTTAAACCAAATTTTGACAACACAATGTTCGTGTTTTTTATTATAAAGGAATTTTCCTTACATTTTTTGCAAGCATTTTTCTACATCTTTGTCTTTAAAGGGTACTTTTGAAATCAGTTTCAATTATTTTTGATTCATGTGGTTCTGGGACGATCTGTGTATGAAAAGAATTGGAACCACTGCCTTACCCTTGCATGATCGTACGAGGCGACTAATAGCGTCTTAACACTTGGTTTTCCTGTAACTCTGTAATTCCAGCAGGTATGCAAATTTTGATTCCATACCTCATGTTTTTATTTCGATGTAAATGAGATGTGGAACCAAACTTTGTAGTCCTGTTTGGCGCCATATAACCTGTACTGTGTTGGTGTGCCGTAAAACCCGGATAAATAAATAAATTGATTCATATTTTTTCAGCGTTTAAGCCTGTAGTTCCTAACCAGTGAAATATATTTTTATATATGAATCTTGACAGTGAAATTGTCAAAACTTTTCCATTATTGTATTACAATAAACTACTGAAACAGATTGTAAGGTTAAACGAAAAACAAAATGACCTAAACAAAAATGTGCACCAAAAATTCTCAATATATTACTGGACAACTCAGAACCTGAAAGATTGCCATACTTTCGAAATATAAAAAAAAAGATGTACAATGAAAAGGGTGCTTTTACCTAGTTTGGTCCGCGTTCCTCAACCCGAAAATAAGGAAAATAAGGTATCTGCTTCATTGTGTTTTAGATACAGTAACTAGCGAGTCGACAATTTTTTGTAATTTTAGTTATTGATAAAGACAACATTAACAAGACATTTGTACTCTAAACATGGTCTGTTTGTAAATCTAGGTAATATAGTTAATTTCGTATTTGAACAAAGGGGAATAAATATATATATCTAACCTGCAGGGAGCCGAAAAGTATATGGACTAATAAACATGTATGAACTAGATGTATGTCAATGGGGGAGTGAGTCATCGAGGTTGGGTGTGGGGGAGGTGGATACTGCGAAACATCATCAAGAAACACAAGATAATAGACATTGAAAAGGTTTTGGGTGCGAGGCGGGGTTGGGGGACGTGGAGAGGGAAGGAGAGGGAAGGGTGGGGTGGTGTAAATACTGAATAAAATCCCACGTGTATAACTTCACATGATGAACAACATTCCTATAAAGTTTCATGGCTCCATGTCAAACTCTTTTTAAGATACGTGCAACACAAAATGTTAGACCCTTCATGAACATTTTTGGGCATCAAGTCTTGCAGAGTGAAATTCCTAATAAAATCTTCCGTGCACAACTATTTATCCTGTAAGGTTTCAAGACACAAAATTAGAGACTTTTTGAGATATGTGCAACACAAACTTATAAGCATATTTTTACCAAGTCAAGAACCATAACTCTGGCCGTGAAGAAGAAACACTATCACTGTGATACAGATGCGCATAAGAAATCGCCTTTATTAAACGTAGGTTAAACAGTGTATACTACATATAATTCCACGACCTTCCAAGTCTTTAAAGTGAAACAAACAGCCAGAACTGACATTTCTACATCAAACTTTCCTCGTTGTAAACGGCATACTGTATTCTGACACCCCCGCGTGATAGACCCTGTGCGGAAAAGTTTATCATATGTGTTCATACTCGGATCACTCTGGATCGTTGGTGTAGAAGTACGGACATACATGAAACTTGCCGAGATTATTCCCAGATAATTGATCGTTTTTGGTTGTGTGAGGTGAAAATACTCCACGTTTGTGGAAAAAAAATTAAATTGGACCGTTGAATACGAATTTCGCATCACTTTTTTAATCCTTAGCCTGCTGGCGGCAAGTGATTCTGCCTTTGCGACCAGTGCAGACCAATATCAGCAGTCTGACCATGGTCTGCACTATTTGCCATTCAGTCAGTATCTTTTTGGTAAGCACTCCTTTTAACAGCTAACGGTACTGTCCAAATTGAAAGATGGACAAGTTCATTATAGAAATTTAGCATGACAAGGGTTAATAAATAGCTGAATTTGTCTTAAATTCGCAAAGATAGCGATCAGGATTAATCATTATTATACAATACGTTTAGGCATTTGCACGTGTGCATGCGCTTGAATATCTTAATGGGAAGGCGAAATGAAAAAAGCTAAGATCACTACTAAGCATTATATTGATATACATCAATAGTGTGACCAATTATGGTAAAGAGCCTAACAGACAAACGCGCATACATCAATAGGTCAAATATTTTTGAGATATTATATGCACGTCACCAATTCGGACGTACGGGCATCCGAACGAATACGAACAAGGGTAAAAGTAAATGCTCCCACCACTTAAAGACTAAAGAAGTGGGTGACACAAAGAGGTATATTAACCATTTAAGATTTTGTACTTATTAACAATTTCAGGCCAATTCTTCCCAGGCATTGTTCTTGATACTCTTCCAATTACGCCCTCGAACATTGTATTTTGATGAACTAGCTGATTTGTATCTCCAGTGGTCTATTAACTGGTCACTGGTGAATATATATCAATTAAGCTGGAATTAAGTGTTATTAGTAGTAATTTACAAACAGTTCCATTCCCGTCACTTAGATCATATTGGCCATAGCTTTAACACATCCAGTGGTTCCAACGTTGTTTAAGCGGTGAATTTTACGCAGAAAGAGTGGATTGACTATTTCCGGTTTTGTAAGAATGATTCATTGTAATTCTATCTTCTACACACTGAATCAAGAGAAATTGATGAATGACCCTCAAAGCACATGTCGTGGGCTGAGCGCGAAACTATTGTAACTGTATATGAATAAAGAACAAAATACAATAGTTTCGCGCTCAGCCCTCGATGTATTAATTAAACTAGGTATGTGTGCCGTTTATCCAAAAACTTCAGTACAGTCCAACGTGGGAAGGAGATTTTTGTCCCTTTTGTTTGAGATATATCATCAAATAACTTGCTTATAGGCTTTATCGAGATCAAGTAATTATTGAAACACTTCATATTCCAAGGGCATGCAAAAAAAAATAACCTATAATTATCATGTTACTGATCACAACAGCCTATCCGCCCTTCAAATATATAATATATATTCAAGTATAACATTTGGACATATTTTTATCTAATTTTACCAAAACTAGTTCCGACCTATTTCCCACCGATCGAACCGAAAATGAGTTCGAACCAAAACATTTTTTGTCGTTGGGAGTTTCGCATGTACGCTAAACGTTGATCCAAAGTTTTTCGTAAAACTGTGTAAAAAATATATAGTAGCAATCTTTACATTGGAATCTATTCCGATTGAAGCATTCGTTCTGCTTTTTTATCCGTAATAAAAAAAGCCACAGCGTGTGGTGAGTAAATACAAATGTAGTTAAATAATTCAAACTGATTTGAATTAAGTTTCTTTCTAAATTCTCTGTCTTACTCGTGAGAGTACAAAGACATTTCTAATGGCGGTGCAAAGTGCAAAGAGATGAAAAAGAATAGACCTCTAATTATATCTCTCATTCACACACGTAAGACAAACAAGACGATTGAACATACATTGACAATGTTCACGAAGACTGCGCGGGAATCTCTGTAAATATTCCTGATATAAAGTCGTACATTACCGATGATCCACGATTCAATGACACATAAAATCTGGCGAACGCTAACGGAAATTGAATTCGCTCAGGAAAAGACTAATGCACGGCGCATGTTACTATTAATTAAGTATAAATTCATTTCCTGGAATAGCATTAAGGCACATACAAAATATAACTTCTATATTAGCTTAACTTGAAATAAAATAAATTATTTAAGAATAGATATGTTCAAATAATCACATCAGATTATATCTCTAGGTATCATCAACCATTTGTGTCCAAGCAGTGTCGTAATAAGCCAAAACATTCTGCCTTTCAGGCAATAAACCAACAGAATCGTTCAGCATGCTAGTTTTGGCGAGTTAACTTCTGAAGCAACTCAAATTTTGATTAATTAGCAGTAGATTTTTTTAAGTACATAATTAAACAAGAGGTCCATGATGGTCCTGAATCGCTCACCTCTTCCCACATGACCCAATTTGAGAATGACGTCGTTTTTTCTATTATTTGACATAGTGACCTAGTTTTTGAGCTCATGTGGCCCAGTTTTGAACTTGACCTAGATATTATCAAGATAAAAATTCTGACCAATTTTCATGAAGATCTATTGAAAAATATGGTCTCTAGAGAGGTCACAAGGTTTTTCTATTATTTGACCTATTTACCTAGTTTCGAAGGTACGTGACCCTGTTTTGAACTTGACCTAGATATCATCAAGGTGAACATTCTCACTAATTTTCATGAAGATCTCATGAAAAATATGGCCTCTAGAGAGGTCACAAGGTTTTTCTATTTTTATACCTACTGGTCTAATTTTTGACCGCACGTGACCCAGTTTCGAAACGGACCTATATATCATCAAGGTGAACATTCAGATCAATTTTCATGAAGATCATTGAAAAATATGGCCTCAAGAGACGTCAAAAGAATTTTCTAATTTTAGACCTACTGACCTAGTTTTTGACCGCAGTTGACCCAGTGTCAAATTTGACCTAGATATCATCAAGATGAACATTCAGACCAACTTTCATACAGATCCAATGAAAAGTATGGCCTCTAGAGAGGTCAAAAGGTTTTTTTATTATTTGACCTACTGACCTAGTTTTTTAAGGCATGTGACCCAGTTTCAAACTTGACCTAGATATCATCAAGGTGAACATTCTGACCAATTTTCATGAAGATCCATTCAAGGGTATGTCCTCTAGAGAGGTCACAAGGTTTTTCTATTTCAAGACCTACTGACCTAGTTTTTGATCGCAGTTGACCCAGTTTCAAACTTGACCTATATATCATCAAGATAAACATTCAGACCAACTTTCATACAGATCCCAGAACGTTTTTTCATTATTTGACCTACTGACCTACTTTTTGATGGCACGTGACCCACTTTCGAACTTGACCTAGTCATCAAGATGAACATTCTGACCAATTTTTATGGAGATCCCATGAAAAATATGGCCTCTAGAGAGGTCACAAGGTTTTTCTATTTTTAGACCTACTGACCTAGTTTTTGACCGCACAGGATCCTGTTTCGAACTTGACCTAGATATCATCAAGATGAACATTCAGACCAACTTTCATACAGATCCCATGAAAAATATGGCCTTTAGAGAGGTCACAAGTTTTTCTATTATTTGACCTACTGACCTAGTTTTTGATGGCACGTGACCCACTTTCGAACTTGACTTAGATATCATCAAGGTGAACATTCAGACCAACTTTCATACAGATCCCATGAAAAATATGGCCTCTAGAGAGGTCACAAGGTTTTTCTATTATTTGTCCTACTGACCTAGTTTTTGACCACACGTGACCCAGTTTTTGAAGGCACGTGACCCACTTTCGAACTTGACCTAGATATTTTCAAGATGAGCATTCTGACCAATTTGCATGAAGATCTCATGAAATATATGGCCTCTAGAGAGGTCACAAGGTTTTTCTATTTTTAGACCTACTGACCTAGTTTTTGACCACACGTGACCCAGTTTTGAACTTGACCTAGATATCATCAAGGCGAACGTTCTGACCAATTTTCATGAAGATCTTGTGAAATGTATGGCCTCTAGAGAGGTCACAAGGTTTTTCTATTTTTAGACCTACTGACCTAGTTTTTGACGGCACATGACCCAGTTTCAAACTTACCTAGATATCATCAAGGTGAACATTCTGACCAATTTTCATGAAGATCTTATGAAATATATGGCCTTTAGAGAGGTCACAAGGTTTTTCTATTTTTAGACCTACTGACCTATTTTTTGAAGCCACGTGACCCAGTTTCGAACTTGACCTAGATATCACCAAGATGAACATTCTGACCAACTTTCATAAAGATCCAACAAAAAACGGTTGATTTTAGTAGATTATTACAGGTTATTTTGTTAAAAAAGTAAAATATAGAAAATGAGCTATACAGTACGTTCACATGTAATTTTATGTAATTTTGTGCAAATAGTGTAAAAACTAGAGGTTAGGTCGGTAGGAATAAGGCTCGGAAAGTGAAATGATAACCTAGATTCATTTTATTAAACATTCTGATATGGTTTCATAAGGATTATGTAGAAAAATTGTGCATGTCCAAATTATGTTGATGACGCATACCAAGTTTCATTTCAATCGGTTAGAAACTCACTGTCCAGAATGTAGAGATAAGGAAGTCCCGAAAGTAAGTGCATGTCCACTTTATTAGTCATGAAACTGTAGGATGAGTTGAGTACATACTGTTCTCTTGTAATTGTCAAAGTCAAAAAGTGCCATAACTCCAGATAAAATAATCGGACATAAAAGTCTTAATAATATATGCCTGTCCTCTTCATCTTAACAGCGAATACAAAGTCTCATTTCATAGGATAGAAACTTTAGGAGTAGTTGAGTTCATGTTCTCATGAAGTTCACTGTTGTAATATCTAAAATCAAAAATAGGATCATAATGTTTCCTCTTATTTACCAATTATTTGACCTAGTGACCTAATTTTGACACCAGATAACCCATTACCAGACTTGTTTGAAATTTCATCATATTAACAAATTTCTTTATAATTAGCCCATAATTGTAACCTCTAGAAACAGTAAAATTGCTGCAAATGGACTACAGACCCATATTACAAGCATGGAGATATCACAAGCATGGAGATATCTCAAGCACGAAGATATCACAAGCATGGAGATATCACAAGCATGGAGATATCAGAAACACGGAGATATCACAAGCACGGAGATATCTCAAGCACGGAGATATCACAAGCATGGAGATATCACAATCATGGAGATATCACAAGCATGGGGATATCACAAGCACTGAGATATCACTAACATGGAGATATCACAAGCATGGAGATATTTCAAGCACTGAGATATCATAAGCATGGAGATATCACAAGCATGGAGATACAAGCATGGAGATATCACAAGCATGGGGATGTCACAAGCACTGAGATATCACAAGCATGGAGATATCACAAGCACCTTGTGCTCAGATGAGTCATAAGCAACAACATAAATTTCAAATGTTTCAAGTTTTAAATGTCATATAAATTTTTGCCCAGGACAAGACTGGAATTATGCAGGCAATTTTCGGACACAATGCTGAAGACTTTAAAACGTCCTGAAAAGAACTGAAACTGGATACCTAGTTTGTTTAAGTAATGAAAATAAAAGGAAATTTCAGTTACAAGCATGTGAAACTTGTGTATCTTTTGTTTGAAACAAAAAGAAAGTAAAATTTCCAACTCCAAGGGAATGATAATTTTGTGGGACCTTGCATGTACTGCTCTGATTCTGTAGGGATCCAGGCAACAAAATGGGTCACTAGAAAATGTGACACAGTCACAATCCAATGCATAAGTTTGCAGTTTCTTCAAAATCTAGAATTTTAATGTGGCTTAAAGAAAGAAAACAAGAAATATTAAATACTGGAATGTTAGTTTAAACGTATTATTTAAAATTGATTTTGAAGAGATTTCATAATTTGCAACCTGGATTTCAACCTGCATACTAAACTTGAATTGTGAGACCATGGTCAAAATCCACTTTAACAGGACTTTAACAAGCAATCTGCAGGTAAGACACTCTTTCTATCACTATGCCTCCCAGTTGAGCATTTATAGTGATAGATTGTTTTGTCGAAACAATGAAAACATTCTGCTTTTTTATTAGGTACTACTTATTCAATGTACTGGCTACTTTTTAACACAAAACTGAAGACAATTTGAACATGCTCTTCTCCAAGGACAAAAGTGCAGGCTGGTCTTGGTCTGCACTGGTCGCAAAGGCATAAACACTTGCCACCAGCAGGCTATAGGTTAACATCCAAACATCATTTAACAAGAGGACCATGATGGTCCTGAATCGCTCACCTATCCCCACATGACCCAGTGTTGAACTGAGTATGACGTCGTTATTTCTATTATTTGACATAGAGACCTAGTTTTTGAGCACATGTGACCTAGATATCATCAAGATAAAAAATTCTGACCAATTTTCATGAAGATTCATTGAAAAATATGGCCTCTAGAGAGGTCACAAGGTTTTTCTATTATTTGACCTAATGACCTAGTTTTTGAAGGCACGTGACCCACTTTTAAACTTGACCTAGATATCGTCAAGGTGAACATTCTCACCAATTTTCATGAAGATCCCGTGAAAAATATGGCCTCTAGAGAGGTCACAAGGTTTTTCTATTTTTCAACCTACTGACCTAGTTTTTGACCGCACATGACCCAGTTTCGAACATGACCTAGATATCATCAAGCTGAACATTCTCACCAATTTTCATGAAGATCCATTGAGAAATATGGCCTCTAGAGAGGTCACAAGGTTTTTCTATTTTTAGATCTACTGACCTAGTTTTTGACCCCACGTGACCCAGTTTCGAACTTGACCTAGATATCATCAAGGTGAACATTCTGACTAATATTCATGAAGATCTCATGACAAATATGGCCTCTAGAGAGGTCTCAAGGTTTTTCCATTTTTAGATCTACTGACCTAGTTTTTGACCCCATGTGACCCAGTTTCGAACTTGACCTAGATATCATCAAGGTTAACATTCTGACCAATTTTCATGAAGATCCATTGAAAAATATGGCCTCTAGAGAGGTCACAAGGTTTTTCTATTTTAAGACCTACTGACCTAGTTTTTGACCGCATGTGACCCAGTTTCGAAGTTGACCTAGATATCATCAAGGTGAACATTCTGACCAATTTTCATGAAGATCCATTTAGAAATATGGCCTCTAGAGAGGTCACAATGTTTTTCTATTTTTAGACCTACTGACCTAGTTTTTGACCCACATGACCCAGTTTCGAACTTGACCTAGATATCATCAAGATGAACATTCTGACCATTATTCATGAAGATCTCATGAAAAATATGGCCTCTAGAGAGGTCACAAGGTTTTTCTTTTTTTAGATCTACTGACCTAGTTTTTAACCCCACGTGACCCAGTTTCGAACTTGACCTAGATATCATCAAGGTGAACATTCTGACCAATTTTCATGAAGATCCATTGAGAAATATGGCCTCTAGAGAGGTCACAAGGTTTTTCTATTTTTAGATCTACTGACCTAGTTTTTGACCCCAGGTGACCCAGTTTCGAATCTGACCTAGATATCATCAAGGTGAACATTCTGACCAATATTCATGAAGATCTCATGAAAAATATGGCCTCTAGAGAGGTCACAAGGTTTTTCTATTTTTAGATCTACTGACCTAGTTTTTAACCCCACGTGACCCAGTTTCGAACTTGATCTAGATATCATCAAGGTGAACATTCTGACCAATTTTCATGAAGATCCATTGAGAAATATGGCCTCTAGAGAGGTCACAAGGTTTTTCTATTTTTAGACCTAATGACCTAGTTTTTGACTGCACGTGACCCAGTTTCGAACTTGACCTAGATATCATCAAAGTGAACATTCTGACCAATTTTCATGAAGATCTTGTGAAATATATGGCCTCTAGAGAGGTCACAAGGTTTTTCTATTTTTAGATCTAATGACCTAGTTTTTGACTGCACGTGACCCAGTTTCGAACTTGACCTAGATATCATCAAGGGGAACATTCTGACCAATTTTCATAAAGATCCAATGAAAAATGTGACCTCTAGAGTGGTCACAAGCAAAAGTTTACGCACGCACACGGACGACGGACGCTGCGCGATCACAAAAGCTCACCTTGTCACTTTGTGACAGGTGAGCTAAAAAGCACATAAATTAATAAGCATTAAGCCAAGCCATGTAAGAGTTATTTGAGAGAAGTTCAATATATTTATTAACAATTTATTTAGACAATTTTCTTTGATTAATATTTCTTTCTACTGCCTATTAATAGCCTACCTTTTAAGAGAAATATTTAAAGGAATATTTTGAGTATTTTGAGAGCAATATTCTCAAAAACGTCTTTATATATTTCATGATCTACAACTAAACTAATTTCAGTTTGTCAAAACAGTTACCTTTTACACAGATAAATGTATTATTCAATATTTTATTAGCTTTCCTGTAGTTATAGATGATTAGCTTTCCTGTAGTTATAAATGATAAAATGCTCCATATTTAGAAACAAAAATTGCTATAAAATGAACTAGCCTTATTGGCCACCTGTATTAAGCATGCACTTTGCCTTAAACAGTCAGTCAACTAACTACAAAAATTCGCTTTATGTTCTAATTTCAACTTAAGCAACCACCTGCATTAAACAGTCAGTTTGTGTGGCTCCCTTGGCTGGTTGCAGGTTTGATTGTAGAGCAATTGGGTTTAACATTAATGTTGTTCTTTAAAAACTGATGTTTAATGTAGTACATGCCTGTCAAATGTTGTTTCCTAATATATGGTATAAATATAAAAATGTTACTTAAATCTGTGCATCACAACAGTTCTTGACCCTTGAGCCATTTAATAACAAGAGGACCATGATGGTCCTGAATCACTCACCTCTTCCCACATGCCCCAGTTTTGAGTATGACGTCGTTTTTTCTATTATTTGACATAGTGACCTAGTTTTTGAGCTCATGTGACCCAGTTTTGAATTTGATCTAGATATCATCAAGATAAAAATTCTGACCAATTTTTATGAAGATCCATTGAAAAATATGGCCTCTAGAGAGGTCACAAGGTTTTTCTATTATTTGACCTATTGACCTAGTTTTCGAAGGTACGTGACCCTGTTTTGAACTTGACCTAGATATCATCAAGGTGAACATTCTCACTAATTTTCATGAAGATCTCATGAAAAATATGGCCTCTAGAGAGGTCACAAGGTTTTTCTATTTTCATACCTACTCACCTAGTTTTTGACTGCATGTGACCCAGTTTCAAAACTAACCTAGATATCATCAAGGTGAACATTCAGACCAATTTTCATGAAGATCTATTGAAAAATATGGCCTCTAAAGAGGTCAAAAGGGTTTTCTAATTTTAGACCTACTGACTTAGCTTTTGACCGGAGTTGACCCAGTTTCAAACTAGATATCATCAAGATGAACATTCAGACCAATTTTCATACAGATCCCATGAAAAGTATGGCCTCTAGAGAGGTCACAAGGTTTTTTTATAATTTGACCTACTGACCTAGTTTTTGATGGTACGTGAGAGGTCACAAGGTATTTCTATTTTAAGACCTACTGACCTAGTTTTTGATCTCAGTTGACCCAGTTTCATACTTGACCTATATATCATCAAGATAAACATTTAGACCAATTTTCATACACATCCCATGAAAAAAATGGCCTCTAGAGAGGTCACAAGGTTTTTTCATTATTTGACCTACTGACCTACTTTTTGAAGGCATGTGACCCAGTTTCGAACTTGACCTAGATATCATCAAAATGAACATTCTGACCAATTTTTATGAAGATCCATTCAAAAGTATGGCCTCAAGAGAGGTCACAAGGTTTTTCTATTTTTAGACCTACTGACCTAGTTTTTGACATTCTGACCAATTTTCATAAAGACCCAATGAAAAATGTGACCTCTAGAGCAGGGTTGTAGTAATGCTAATAATAATGCTAATGCATTAATAATGCATTTTTTTTTCAAATAATGCCAAGTAATGATTAATGCCACAATTTTAGCATTAAAAAATAATGCTAATTTAATGCCAAAGTTAGTAATGCTAATGCTAATGCTTAGCATTACTTAGGCATTATTTTCTGTATCACTGGAAATCCCAGGTTCAAGTTAACTTGGTGTGAACCAGATCAGATCCAAAGATATACCACAAACCTCAATCTGAAGGACAGCAGGGGCGTCGGAAGTGGGGCCGCAGGGGCCGCGACCACGGCCCCAATAATTTGCCCAAAAACAATTTTTTGTAAATTCATTATTTTTATTTAATGAAAGAGGTAAGTGTTAAGATTTATCACACCGCTAAGATGTAAGGAATTAATTACATAAATTGTTTTTACTAAAAAAAATGATATTTCAAACAAAAATAAGAAATGAATGTAACATGAATGATTATTGTTCAATACATTAAACACAAAAGAAAAAAAACATACATGCATTCTTTGTATTGCGTTATACATTATTAATTCTGATAAGAGTACCTACCCCCCCCCCCCCCTCGCGGCCCCAATATCAAACACATTCCGACGCCCCTGGGACATAATCACAATATAAATGTTCAGGTACGAACAATATTCTGCCTAAATACTAATAAAATTTAAATCATATAATTATGGGCTATCTAGTTATGAAACATTTTTGAACATACAATTTTACTTAAAACACTAGCACTATTTGTTTGTAACCAATGTAATTTTCAATAACAGTCACAGTGTATCTAATTCAAATTAATGCATTGAACTATACATTTATATCTGGGACAGCTCCAAAGCCCAAATTCATAATAACAATTAAAGTGTGACATAATTAGTTTTGTCAACCAAAATATCAAACAGAATCTATTGTTATCTTTTAACACCTTTTTATCAGTTAACAGTATGCCACTGATAATGATGTTAAAGACCTTAAGGCAGATAGCTTTTACATGTCATGTCAAATACCGTAGTCTGTTAGGGAGTCATTAAACAGGTACTGGACTTTCAACATAAGTGTTTTTTATAAAGTAATGGTAATGGTAAAAGAAAAATTCAAATATAATATAAGAAAGTCATACATGTATTTAACTATAGATTACCTAGGTAAATACTGTAAAGCAGACTAAACGCTCTTCATGTTACACAAATACAAAAATACTGTTGAAAGAATTTAAATGCTGCGGTTTTTTATGGTGCTGTTGGATCATTTCAAGTATTTTATACAAATTATATATAATCCCTAGTTGGTAGATTTGATTCATTACAAATGATTGTCATGTGTAAAATGCTTGTCATGTGTAAATTGCTGCTATGAAATAAACAACTAAATAAGCACAGGTAAGTATCTGTTACTGGATACCTAGTTTGTCGCACAAGAGCTTTGTAGCTCACGTTATATGTTGGAATTATATGCAACGTTAAATAAAGCTTACCTTTACTTTTACCTTTAACTAAAATGATTAAATGAAAAACAAACAACAAACAAATAGTGATTCGATTATAACATGCAATGATTCACAAAAAGTAATGCTAATGCTAATGCTAATGCACCCTATGTAATGCTAATTAATTTAATGCATTATTTTGACAAAAATGAGTAATGCTAATGCTAATTTAATGCCGATTCTTTCTAAGTAATGCTAATTTAATGCATTACTTTTGCAAGTAATTATTAACAACCCTGCTCTAGAGTGGTCACAAGCAAAAGTTTACGCACGGACGCACGCACGGATGGACGGACGACGGACACTGCGCGATCACAAAAGCTCACCTTGTCACTTTGTGATAGGTGAGCTAAAAACAGATACTCAACAAAATAATGTAATATTGACCAAGGTGATATTTTTTGGAAAATAAAAATTCAAATAGAATGAACATGAGCCTTAGTTATGCTGAATCTATAAATGCTTTTAATTATAATTTCATATATTAGTCTGACACAACATGATAAAGTGCAAAAAGTCAATAAAAGGACAAAGTCCATTTCCTTTCAATTCAACTTTAATCATTCAAAACAGATGTGTATATCATAACAAGTTCGCAACACATTCAATTATAAAAACATAAATTTATAAAATGTGTTAAAAACAATAAAACTGTCATTGGACTTGAATTCTATGCATGACATTTACAGTAGCCAATATTACAATAAGAAATGTGTTACCCTATATTTTAACAAGTGACATTCTCTCATACAGAAAAGATATTGATGAAATCATGTCCCTTGAATTAACATTTCTTCTGAATGAGGTCAATTGTAATGTTATTGCACAGGATGAATTCAATAAGAAGGTAAGCTTAAGGATTAAATGTACTTATTATCTTGCCCCTATCTGGAATTTTCAATCTCAAGTATGCTGTAACCTTGACCTTTCATCAAATGGCATAAAAACAACTTGCAGCATCTTCTAAACATAAATAAGCATTCCCCTGCTAACAATAAGAAACCATTATTGTTGTTCTGATGTACCCCACCTCTAATCAATATGGGTCATTTACTGACCACAGGCAATGCCACTAAGGAGTTTGACAGACCTGAAGTTATCAAAAAAAATCTTCACTGTGACCTTGACCTTTGACATGCTGACCCCAAAATGATAGGTGTCATCTAGTAACCTTATGCAACCATCCTATGAAATCTGACCATTGTATGCACAGTCTTCAGACATTTCATCCCCAATGTCACTATTACCTGTGATCTGTGACATACCGAGTCCTAAAGCAATAGGGGCCATCTACCAACCATAGGCAGTTATAACTATAAATACTAACAATTGACTCTAGTAATTGTTCAAACAGATGGATCAACGAACAGACAGACAGACCAACCAATATGAACAAAACAATATCCCTACTCTTCTGCACAGTGCAGCACAGTAATTGAGAATACATTTTCCTTGAAATTATATTTAAGCATTGTTATTATCCTACATGGAAGTCACAATACGCAGGATTCACATTATACATTTTTTTTTGTTTTATTGAAATAGCAGTAAAATAGAAAGATACACATGTTCTATACATATACCAAGTTTCATGAAAGTAATATCTTTATGGTTATCAAGGGTCTTTTAATGCTTTGTGTGACTGATGGACTGGGTGGCAAATTGTAAGTCCCATCCAGTGAAGAAACTGCAGTGCACAAAAAAATCAAGAGTAAAATTGGCCTGAAGTCACTAACTTAAGCATTTTGAAAAGAATTTTGAAAAAAAAGCTTGTTTTTGACTGTAAAATTCAATTCAGTAAAAGCTAAAATTCTGGTTAAGGCTCTGATGGACAGTCTGATCAAGTGAAACCATATTCCCAATACTGAACTGTAATGTTACCATTTTAAGCTGTTATAAAAGTTTTTGTGTACAAGAGCAAAATCATTTCATGAAACATGACAAAGATAAATTAATGGATACTTCAAATCAAGTTGGTGAAATATTAAATGGAAACTGCTGAGAAAATGAAGTTCAACTAATAAAAAGCTGGCAACAAGAAAGGCAATAAATGTCAGATAAGCTCTTATATTAAGAAAGTAAGGTATCTGCCAAGATGATCAAAAGTTTATAAAAGAATAAATTATCTCTATAATCTGCAATTATTGAAAAATCAGTTAACAAGAGCACCACAATGCAGAGCAATATATTAATTGTGACCTTGACCTTGAAGCAAGCCATCCGAAACATGCGCTCAGCATGATGTTTCGATGTGGTGAGCATTTGTGCCGAGTTTCTTTAAAATCCTTCAAGCATTTCAAGAGTTACAGAGAGAACACAAAATAAAGTCATATGATCTTTGACCCCAAGTGTGACCTTGACCTTGAAGCGAGCCATCCAAAACATGCACTCTGAACTCTTGATGTGGTGAACATTAGTGTCAAGTTTCTTCAAAATCCTTCAAGGAGTTCAGGAGTTACAGAGTGGACACGAAGACGGACACCAGCGTCGTAACATAATACGCTCCCTTCGGACGTATAATAAGCACCAACAAATGCAAGCAAATATTCAATTCATGTATAACATTTCAAAAGCCTCCTCTGTGTCTTTGTTTTTTTTGTTTAACATTTGCTATTTAGGCAAACCTCTTTCAAATCCTACTATCAATTAATAAAATTAATTTAAAACCTCTCCCTTGGCAACAACAGTGAGACTCATTTTAAAGCAAAAAGTAAAACAAGAGCTGTCCGTAAGACAGCGGGTTCCACTATTCGGCGACTTTACAGTTAAATGAATATATGTCTCAATAAGAGACCTCTACTTTAAAAGATACACCAAGGGGCACAATTCTGTCAAGAACACAACTTAAGAGTTATTGGCATTGTTACCACACATGCAGATGATGATGGTAAATATATATATTGAGTTTCAAGTCATTATCTTATATAGTAACAAAGTTATGTCCAGAAAACGAAATTTGTCAAAAAAATTAAGTATGAAAGGGGCATAATTTGGTCAAAAATACAAATCAGAGTTATGGGTATTGTTACCACACATACAGATGATGATGATAAAGATACATTTTAAGTTTCAAGTCTTTATCTAATATTGTGCTGAAGTAATATCCAGAAAGCGAAGACAGCCAAAAACTTTAAGTATGAAAGGGGCATAATTCTGTCAAAAACACAATAAGAGTTATGGGGATTGTAACCACACATGCAGATGATGATTATAAAAAAAAACATTTCTAATTTCAAGTCATTATCTTTTAATGTACCGAAGGTATGTCTATAAACAAAGCTTTTGAAAAAAATTTAACATGAAAATAATTCCAAGTATAATAATTTTGTGACCTTGACCTTGGGTATAATTGGCCCAGCCGCTGCACATACTTTGTTTGTATGCTGGACAATTTTTATATGAACTTACAGTAAGATATAAGCAATAGTAACAAAGATATGACAGAAAAACAAAGGCTGCCGAAAAACTTTAACCTTAAAAATACCTATATATAACACCTTGGTGACCTTGATCTTGGGTATAAAGGGCCTAGCCCCTGCACATACTTTCTTTGTATGCTGGACAATGTTAATGTGAACTAACAGTCAGATACAAGCAATAGTAACAAAGATATGACAGAAAAACAAAGGTTGCCGAAAAACTTTAACCAAGAAAGCTCACGCCAATGCCGGGACGAGTAGAATAGCCCCCCCCCCCCCCCCCCACCCCCCGCCTATTCTCAGAATAGTGGAGCTAATAATTACATACAATTATTATTACTCTCTAACAATCTCAACTGCCATTTTCACAATTTTTTCTCCGGAATTTAATGTAAAGGTGTTCAAGCTTGCTACACTTTCAATATCTTGATAATTTTCACATCCATCAAGTGTATCATTTATATTAAGTTCATCACTTTTGAGGACCAAAATTCATTCTCCTGGAAGCCAGGTAAAGCAATTCAAACAAAATGAAACAGCAATCAGAGTCAACTAATATTTGACAAATATTCGATCCTTAAACCAACACTGAAACATCCTGCATAAAACTAAAATCAGTTTAACAATACAAGAAACCATGATAGCATTTGTCGATCACATGACCTTCCCTTTAAAAAATTTCCTGAGCACCCTTCAAGCAATTTATGAGCAGGCACTGTTAAGATTTCATATATTCTGTGCTGGCAAAAGTCAAGTGAAACCATTTGACCAAACTGGAAAGGTTTATCAAAGGATGCTACTGGCAAATTTGAAGATCCATAAAGCAGTTCATGAAGAATTCTTTAAAGGTCTAGTTTTAGCTGCAGTTGACAATAAATGCAGTCAAGTAGAACAACTGAACAAACTTCAGAAAAGCCCATGCAATGATGAAACAGACCAAGTCCATTATAATTCTGACCAGTTGCTTTAGAGGAAATGTTAAAGTGAAACTGTTGACAATGATAGACTGACCATCCACTTATACTTTCAGCCCACTCTGAACCTTTAGTTTAGGTGAGCTAAACAAGAGGACCATGATGGTCCTGAATCGCTCACCTGTCCCCACATGACCCAGTTTTAAACTGAGTATAACATCGTTTTTTTTTCTATTATTGGACATAGTGACCTAGTTTTGGAGCTCATGTAACCCAGTTTTAAACTTGACCTAGATATCATCAAGATAAAAATTCTGACCAATTTTCATGAAGATCCATTGAAAAATATGGCCTCTAGAGAGGTCACAAGGTTTTTCTATTATCTGACCTAATGACCTAGTTTTTGAAGGAATGTGACCCAGTTTTGAACCTGACCTAGATATCATCAAGGTGAACATTCTCACCAATTTTTATGAAGATCTCATGAAAAATATGGCCTCTAGAGAGGTCACAAGGTTTTTTTCTATTTTTATACCTACTGACCTAGTTTTTGATCGCATGTGACCCAGTTTCAAACTTGACCTAGATATCATCAAGGTGAACATTCAGACCAATTTTCATGAAGATCCATTGAAAAATAGGGCCTCTAGAGAGGTCGAAAGGTTTTTCTATTTTTAGACCTACTGACCTAGTTTTTGACTGCAATTGACCCAGTTTCAAACTTGACCTAGATATCATCAAGATGAACATTCTGACCAACTTTCATACAGAAAAATATGGCCTCTAGAAATTTTTTATGCTGGTATGAGGTAACATTAGAAAGTGATAAAAGAAGGATGACAAAACATATTTTGATGGAGAAACTATACCCAGTGACCATAACATTTGGGATCACTTATCCAAGTCTTCTTTATGTACCACCAAGACAAATCCTCAGGTGAAGTTTGCTGATGTTAAGGGAGGTACATGTAATGAAGACGTTACTGTCAAAGAGACAGCATAGCTGTAAAAGTTAAAAGCATTACAAAATATTTGACCACACTGTGACAGTGACCTTGACGTTTGGCGTTTCTATGTCTAAACCAATCGATAAGTATATTTTTGCTCCTTACAAAGTCCAAACCCACATGAGAATTGATGATAATAGGGACAGAAGTGAAGAAGATGATTTAATAAAATAAGAACAGTGCCGTAACACTTTTCAAAGGCAACAGCAATGGCAATTTTTGCCAGGTTGAGTACAACAGCCTTCTTTATTCTTACACAAAATTTCACAAATTAATCACACAGTTTTCTGTTATGATTAAAACATACCAAGACTAAAAACTTTCAATACTGGTATGTAAGCCCTACATACTTTTAAAATAAATTTGCTTTATGCTGAATTGCCTTGCCTCTGAGCCTGCAATATCACTATCCAGGAAATGGAATGCTCCTGATTATTGGCAATTCAAAATGAATATATCTATTTTTCACTCCCATCAATGAGAATTTCAACACTGATATAATTACTTCCAATGAAAAGGTTATCTTGCACATTTACTGGTGGATGGACCATCATAATCATCTTGTGAATGTCTTCTCTTTGTACCCCTAGCATAACTGGTCATTTCTGTGCTACTTTTGGTTGGAGTTTCAAACGGGCTTGGCTGTAATAGCCAGCTAATGTTATTCTCTAGAAACTCTCGTAAGCCTGGTGGCATGTCTATCACTTTGAGTACATCTAAATGTGCAGGTATCACTGTCCTTAACACTTGACAACACATAAACTGTAGTGAAGTCTTAAATGAACGACATTTTATCACTTTCATTCCACTCCTAGCTGCTGTAGAAGACACCACTGGGTAGAGTTGTTTCCCTTGCAAGCCTCTATATGCTATACCTAAATATTGAAACAACATTGATACTATAATATAACTGGTAAAAGAATACATGTAAGTATAAGAAACCAGACATTAAAATATATACAAAAAAGTTTCCTTAAAATGCCAAATTATATCTAAATATGGAAGTAATATTCTTTTAATATCAACTGAAGCTACTATATGACATACATGATGACATTGGCAGATACACAAGGTGATCACATAAACACAAGAAATGCTCAAGTGGGCTACAAATGCAAAATAGAACATTGGAACCGCCCACTGCATGTCAAAACATCACAGTGAAATTACAAGTGTGAAAACTTTTAGTGGTCACTAAAAGATTAAAATTTTATTCTGTTTAAACAGAAATAAGCCAGTAACACCATCTAAACATCAACAACTTCTGAAATAATAATATTCTCCCATACATGTATAACACTAGAATTATAACACTGAAAACAAAAATATTTTACAAGCAATTAGTTTTTTTAATGTATGTATTATCAATATCCTAGCAGAAACAAATCCTTATTTCTACACTTGAAAATTGTGCTAGTACATTACAGCTCGAAACAGACACTTCAAAGGGTTTACACATTCCTGTAGAGTTACTGTTGAATACTTACCAAGAGGTTTTCTATTTTTATAAAATGAGACTGTCCCATGCCACATATCAAGATGAACTCCAATAATGGTTCCTTGCCCGAACTTTGATGCATACGTCTGTTTATGACCTTTGTGATGCAGCATACCTGTGTACGACAATCCCCAGCTGTCCCCGTCTCGCCCAACAAGACTACAAAACTTGTGACGGTATTTGTTCAGATCTAAATCAACTGTACCTACACCAACCATCTGAAAGCAACACAATAAATTGTTTGAAATATAATAGCTGTTGTATCACTTTTAAATATATCTATTAAAGAATTGCTAAAACTTTAAAGGATAAACAGTTTTGCAAACAAAAGTGAGTTTTCTAGACAGACAATTGCCTAAAACAACTGTATCATATTAAAGACTTCTTTATACAGTTAGTATATGGCTTATTGCAAAAGATACCAGAAATTCTATTGATACCCTCATAAATCTTAGCATTCTGAACTAATGTAACATAATGAATAGTACAAATAATGTACAAAATGACTTTTATTCCCTTTGTAATTTCAAAATTGTTTTCCAGATCCTTATTTCATACAGTAACTCCCCGAGAGGAAAACTAGGCGTACCATATCTGTGCCATACACAGGTGTGGTCATCTTGACCTCCCAGTAATACTGATCCTCCCCCATGAGCTGACTGCCTCGTACCGCTGCTGTGCCACAGCTATAATCCACATGGAACACAACTTCACGCTGATCATGCTTTAAGAAGCTGGCTGCAGACTTGGAATTATTATCCCATTTCCATTCAAAATCTGTGAATTACAAAACATTCAGATGAATAGGGCTCATGAAACTGCCAACTCACTTCTGAAAATCAGAGAAACACAAAATGGACACCATGAAATGCAGTCTGCATGTGAAAGTAAAATGTCACTATATCTATTAAAAGCCAGCCCTTTATATATGAAATTTTGAGATTAAGAAAAAATCCAGGGCTAGCAGAATATTTTGTTGGTTGTAACTTTAGGAAACAAACAGTAGCAAACTCCAAAACACTGGTAAAACAAGAGCACAGCTGTGTGAAGAATTATAATCCCAAAGCCATGTGCCACTAAGTTTAAGAACAACAGGTCAAAGCATTCTGAGTTCATTACAATAAACATACATACACTAACATAATTGCCAGACGCTACATACATGGCTGCTGCGTTCATATTCGGGACAAGGCTGCCATGTCTGTATTAGTCTATATAAAATATGACAGCTGTGGCTTTGATATACTATTTGCAGAGCAGCCGTGTCACTGATTATCTGCATGGCAAGAAGACATACTTCCATACTATGAAAGGGGATATCCCACAGTGTATGTGGATAAGGGTGATTTTCAACTAGTTGTGTCTTCTCTGTGTGATCTTCAGACTTGCTATAATATTATGGACCATACAAAAAAATGTTGCCCCTGTCCTCCAACCCCAACCCAGCAATCTGATGTTATATAATTAATTGTAGAAAGTACAACGTGTAGGAATCAAGCTGAAACTTATTTCAAAATGTATGACATTGAATCAATTATCCAAATGAATGACAAAATCTTTCCTACCCAACAACCTTATACTGGAAAATATTGTTTTGCCATCATATTAAAAATTTACTAAACTAGAAAATGCTTTTGTAAAAAAGCACATGTCTCCCCCAATGCAAAGTCCTATAGGCAAGAAGTCAATAGGGGTCAGGAGCGAAAGTCAAAGAGACACTGATGGTTGGCTGCAATAGGGATCATCTACTTGGCATGTCCAGTCATCCCGCTAAATTTCAACACTCGTGGCCTAGTGGTTCTCAAGTCACTGTTCAGGCTCCTGTGACCTTGACCTTTGATCAAGTGACCTCAAAATAAACTACTCTGCATGTCCAATCATCCTATTAAGTTTCAACATTGTAGGTCAAGTGGTTCTCAAGTTATTTCCAAAAAATGATTTTACATGAACAGGCCACTGTGACCTTGACCTTTAATAGACTGACCCAAAAATCAATAGGGGTCATCTACTCTGCATGTTCAATCATCCTATGAAGTTTCAACATTCTGGGTCAAGTGGTTCTCAAGTTATTGATCGGAACTGGTTATCAATGTTCAGGCCCCTGTGACCTTGACCTTTAATGGAGTGACCCCAAAAACAATAGGGATCATTTACTCTGCATGAACAATCATCCTATGAAGTTTCAACATTCTGGGTCGAGAGGTTCTCAAGTTATTGATTGGAAATGGTTTTCAATGTTCGGGCCCCTGTGACCTTGACCTTTCACAGAGTGACCCCAAAATCGTTAGGGGTCATCTACTCTTTATGATCAATCATCCTATTAAGTTTCAACATTCTGGGTCAAGTGGTTCTCAAGTTACTGACCGGAAATGGTTTTCAATGTTCAGGCCCCTGTGACCTTGACCTTTAATGGAGTGACCCAAAAATCGATAGGGGTCATCTACTTTGCATGTACAATCATCCTATGAAGTTTCAACATTCTGGGTCAAGTGGTTCTCTAGTTATTGATCAGAAATGGTTTTCAATGTTCAGGCCCCTGTGACCTTGACCTTTGACGGAGTGATCCCATAATCAATAAGGGTCATCTACTCTTTATGACCAATCATCCCATCAAGTTTCAACATTCTGGGTCAGGTGGTTCTCTAGTTATTGATTGGAAATGGTTTTCAATGTTCAGGCCCCTGTGACCTTGACCTTTGACGGAGTGACCCCAAAATCAATAGGGGTCATCTACTCTTCATGACCAATCATCCTATGAAGTTTCAACATTCTGGGTCAAGTGGTTCTCTAGTTATTGATCGGAAATGATTTTCAATGTTCAGGCCCCTGTGACCTTGACCTTGACCTTTGACGGAGTGACCACAAAATCAATAGGGGTCATCTACTCTTCATGACCAATCATCCTATGAAGTTTCAACATTCTGGGTCAAGTGGTTCTCTAGTTAATGATCGGAAATGGTTTTCAATGTTCAGGCCCCTGTGACCTTGACCTTTGATGGAGTGACCCCAAAAACAATAGGGGTCGTCTACTCCAGCAGCCCTACAACCCTATGAAGTCTGAAGGTTCTAGGTCAAATGGTTCTCCAGTTATTGCTCGGAAATGAAGTGTGACATACGGACGGACAGACAGACGGACGGACAGGGCAAAAACAATATGTCTCCTGGGGAAGACATAATAAGTTTACTTGGTATCAGAAAATAAACATAAACAACTTCACTAAATAGAAAGTAATAACTTGGTGATAAGAATGTTTGGAAAGAAAGGATTATTTGTTTCTGTCCTGGTGTTTTCATTTTATAAACTCAGCCGCATTTTGTGAACATATACTATTCACACAGCAGCTGCACCTTAAGAAGTTACTGGCATGGCTGCTGGGCAAATGGTCATTTCAAACCAAAATATGGAAAATAAATATGCTGAATGAGCAAATTTAAGGGAAGTGGCCAATGGACCAGTAACCGTTTTTCTAGACCAAGCATCTGAAGTTCTGGTTACCAGATCTAGTTCTAGACAACCTGTACAAGGGATGCTAATGGTTACAGGAGGGAGGATTTTTGTTTTTATGAAAATTTTGTAAATATTTGTCAGACTTTGAAAATAATCATCTGTTTTTGATAGCTGATTATAGTATCTTCTATGGAAATACCAGTTTTAGTATTCACAAAGACTGCTTCATCTCTAGACAACCTAAACTAGAGTTGTCACAGGAGTGACGAATTATACCCCCACAATATGGCCTTGTCACAGAACTAAGTCAATGTCAAAGCTGAACTTGCTTGACCTTTGACCTACTGACCTCAAAATCAATAAGGTCATCTGCTGGTCATTATCAACCTCCTATGAAGTTTCATGATCCTTGGCCCAAGCGTTAAGTTATTGTCCGGAAAAGGTTTTAATGTTCCAGGTCACTCTGACCTTTGACCTTTGGAACTAAAAATCAATACAGGTCATATGCTGGTCATGACTAACCTCCCTATTAAGTTTCGTGATTCTAGTACCAAGCATTCTGAAGTTAATGTCCAAAAACCTTTTAAATGTTCCGGGTCACTGTGACCTTGACCTGTGACCTACTGACCTCAAAATCACTAGGGGTCATCTGCTGGTTATAATCAACCTCCCTATCAATTTTCATGAACCTAGGCCCAAGCGTTCTCAAGTTATCATCCGGAAACCGTTTCATGTTATTGTGACCTTGACCTTTGACCTACTAACCTCAAGTCGAACTTGACCTGTATTTTATAATGTTACACCTGTGTACAAAAATTTATGATCCTAGACCCAAGCGTTCTTTAGTTATCATCCGGAAACCGTTTATCTGTTCCGAGTCACTGTGACCTTGACCTTTGACCTACTGACCTCAAAGTTGAACTTGACCTGTTTTTCATAATGTTACACCTGTGTACCAAAATTTATGATCCAAGGCCCAAGCGTTCTCAAGTTATCATCCGGAAACCGTTCAACTGTTCAGGGTCACTGTGTTCTTGACCTTTGACCTACTGACCCCAAATTCAAACTTGACCTGTATTTTCTGATGTTACATCTGTGTACCAAAAATTATTTAAATCGGTCAAGCCTTTCATGAGTTATCATCCGGAAACCATGAAAACCAATGGACGGACCGACCGACCGACTGCCAAGCTCACTCCTATATACACCCCCCACAAACTTCGTTTTGTGGGGGTATAATAATGGTGCATAGAATATATACTGCTGAGCTAGATAAAAGAAGTGTCTAACTGTCTATCAGCATGAAAGTCATGCCTATTATCTTTTTCTATTTGCATCATGGTCATGCAGATTGATAACCTTATCCACACGATTGATGTTTCGGTAGTGTTTCTATTTTTTGATGAAAGGCATATCGTATTAGCATCATGTTCATTGTTTAAGATATTAAATCAATAAATCAATAGACATTAATAAGATATTAAAACAACACCATGACAAATGATATTATTCTGTACCTTTTTATTAAATAATTAATTAACTCGCCAACTGCAGAACAAATAAGTCAAAAGAATGCACAGAAAACTTATACCTCGACACCTTAATCAGTTAATCATTTTACCTGAAGTTGTCTTTCTTACTTCTAATATAATGTTTTAATTCCATTAATTGTATAGAGTACAGAAGTTATTCAACACAATAATTATAGGCATCGTAATCGCACACAGGCGCTGGATGTTAACTTACCAAATGGTTCATGTAAAGAATTGTCAAATAATCGGCACTGGGGATTAGATCAAACTAAACTGCTGACGACTTAGCTGACGATATAGAATATATAGGAAACTGCTGACCACATAGGTAAAGAAGGGTATCGGAAACTGCTGACCATATAGATAAAAAATGATAACTAGAAAAAGCTTTTGTAAAAAAGCGCATGTCTCCCCCAATGCAAAGTCCTACAGGCAAGAAGTCAATAGGGGTCAGGAGCGAAAGTCAAAGAGACACTGATGGTTGGCTGCAATAGGGATCATCTACTTGGCATGTCCCGTCATCCCGCTAAATTTCAACACTCTTGGCCTAGTGGTTCTCAAGTCACTGTTCAGGCTCCTGTGACCTTAACCTTTGATCAAGTGACCTCAAAATAAATAGGGGTCATCTACTCTGCATGTCCAATCATCCTATTAAGTTTCAACATTGTAGGTCAAGTGGTTCTCAAGTTATTTCCAAAAAATGATTTTACATGAACAGGCCACTGTGACCTTGACCTTTAATAGACTGATCCCAAAATCAATAGGGGTCATCTACTCTGCATGTTCAATCACCCTATGAAGTTTCAACATTCTGGGTCAAGTGGTTCTCAAGTTATTGATCGGAACTGGTTATCAATGTTCAGGCCCCTGTGACCTTGACCTTTGACCGAGTGACCCCAAAAACAATAGGGATCATTTACTCTGCATGAACAATCATCCTATGAAGTTTCAACATTCTCAATCTGGGTCGAGAGGTTCTCAAGTTATTGATTGGAAATGGTTTTCCATGTTCAGGCCCCTGTGGCCTTGATCTTTAACAGAGTGACCCTAAAATCGTTAGGGGTCATCTACTCTGCATGATCAATCATCCTATGAAGTTTCATCATTCTGGGTCAAGTGGTTCTTTAGTTATTGATTGGAAATGGTTTTCAATGTTCAGGCCCCTGTGACCTTGACCTTTGACTGAGTGACCCCAAAATCTATAGGGGTCATCTACTTTTCATGACCAATCATCCTATGAAGTTTCAACATTCTGGGTCAAGTGGTTCTCTAGTTATTGATCGAAATGGTTTTCAATGTTCAGGCCCCTGTGACCTTGACCTTTGACGGAGTGACCCCAAAAATAATAGGGGTCGTCTACTCCAAAAGTCCTACAACCCTATGAAGTTTGAAGGTTCTAGGTCAAATGGTTCTCCAGTTATTGCTCGGAAATGAAGTGTGACGTACGGACGGACGGACAGGGCAAAAACAATATGTCTACTGGGGGAGACATAATTAAATCGATACTGTCTAATGATATAAATGTCTTTTAAATGTGTCTTTTTATTTACGCAGAATAGTTTATTTTATACAAGTATTAACAGCTTTAATAGTAAAATTATTTTTTACTAATCTGTGCGGTAATTCATATTTTGATTTAAAGCGAAAAAAATAATAATTATATTTTGATTATATTATAAACGTATAATTTGTAGTGCGTGATCCAATTTTACAAAATTAAACTTTAAAGGAAATTCAGTTTGGACAATGCGTGTAAATAATAAATTATTCTTAACTAATATTAAAATAAAAATAAATGCAATCATATCGCTTGCATACTGAACATTTTGAAATATATAAAATGTGAATAATATTGTATTTTAATATTGAGTGGCATAACCTCTTTCTACCTACATGTATATAATGAGAGAATAAAACTGACTTTACTGTTCATCGAAGAAACTAAATTGCATCAAAGTCTTTGATTGCATTCATTTGGTGGACATAATTGTATTGAATGATGCAGTATTCGTATACTAATGTTTTTTCTTATGAAACGCATTTAATCTCTGCAGAATTGCAGAGAGAGACATCCTGTATATTTGTTGTTCACACTTAGCGATAACCCCAATAAACGTGTTAAGAACAACACTAGCCTGGGGCCACCACTTGCTTGTGTAATCCACAGATATTCAATAAAGTTAAAAGGTAAAGGTAATACAGGATTGATGCATTCTTAGAAAATATATACATATACAAAATAATGAATGCTGTCTTTTGATCATGTTGACTATAACTGTATATTTTGATTCAAATATATATATGCCGAACTCATGTTTGTGTATATTTGCATACTGAGTTGTAAATAAACTGAAATGGAATTAGAAATGACCGGTTAAATAAAGTGTAAATCGTATCTAATGCAGAGAAACAGCTGACCAAAAAAAAGAAGTTAGATTGTGGTCTGCATTACATCTGATACTCGAATTGCTAAAACGTGCAGACAAGTTAAGTCCAAAAGGTGCAATAATTATTGCAAAAAGCAGGATGGAGTTATGTTTCTTGCTGTACAGGGTCAGCTTATGATGGTGAACAAGTGTTGCAAGTTTCAAAGCAATAGCTTTGATAGTTTAAGAGAAAAAGTTGACCTAAACATAAAACTTAACCAAGAAATCTGATATTTTCTAAGTCCAAAAGGGGCCATAAATCTTGCAAAAAGCAGGATGGAGTTATGTTTCTTGCTGTACAGCGTCCCCTTATGATGGTGAACAAGTGTTGCAAGTTTTAAAGCAATAGCTTTGATAGTTTAGGAGAAAAGCTGACCTAAACATAAAACTTAACCAAGAAAACTGATTTTCTAAGTCCAAAAAGGGCAATAATTCTTGCAAAAAGCAGGATGGAAAAGTTGACCTAAACATAAAACTTAACCAAGAAATCAGATATTTTCTAAGTACAAAAGGGGCCATAAATCTTGCAAAAAGCAGGATGGAGTTATGCTTCTTGCTGTATAGGGTCAGCTTATGATGGTTAACAAGTGTTTCAAGTTTCAAAGCAATAGCTTTGATAGTTTAGGAGAAAAGCTGACCTAAACATAAAACTTAACCAGGCAACGCCGACCAAGTGATGACAACAACTCATCATTTTTTTTTCCAAAAAATCAGATGAGCTAATAAAAATGTAATCTTATTCAATGTGCGAAAAGAACATAAGTTAAATACAAACAAACTATGCTGTATAAATGCGACAGCGATAGAAAGTGCTGACCAGTTAAATATAAAAATAGAAATACTGAAACTGCTGACCACTTCTGTATAATTGTGAAACAGAACTGTTATTCTGCTGACCATTTCCGGGATTTCCCTCTATTTCTATGTAGTCAGCAATTTATCGCTAGAAAGTGCTGACCAGTTAAATATTATTGCTAGAAAGTGCTGACCACTTCTGTAAAATTGTGAAACAGTAATTCTGCTGACCATTTCCCTCTATTTGTTTGTGGTGACAGCAATTTATCTCTAGAATATGCTGACCAGTTAAGTATAGGGTGAAATATTGAAACTGGTGTCTGCTTTTGTTTAAGTTTGAAACAATAATTCTGCTGACCATTTCCCTCTATTTCTATGTGTACAGCTATTTATCGCTAGAAAGTGCTGACCAATATAGTGTGAAATATTGAAACTGCTGACCGCTTCTGTATAAATTTGAAACAGTAAATTCTGCAGAACATTTCCCTCTATTTCTATGTGGTCAGCAACTTCACGCAAATGCGATATCGCTAGAAAGTACTGACCAGTTAACTATAGTGTAAAGTATTGAAACTGCTGACCACTTCTGTATAAGTTTGAAACAATAATTCTGCTGACAATTTCACTCTATTTCTATGTGGTCAGCAATTTCACGCAAATGCGATATCGTTAGAAAATGCTGACCAATTAAATATAGAGTAAATATGCTGACTGGTCAGGTATATATTAAATGTGCGCTTATAAGTGCAGACAGATTCTTTCTATTTCTTTGTGGTCGGCAATCTCTCACATATCTTATATCGCTAGAAAGTGCTGACCAGTTAAATATAGAGTAAATTATATGCTGACCGGTAATGTATATATTAAATGTCAAAATGGCAAAAATGAAGAGCATTTTAAGATAATAGGTCCATCAGTTCAAAAACAAGACAATTCATTAGACTTGGTTTATTTGCTTTCATAGTGTATAATACAAAAACTGTGTTTTGATATCATATTTGACACCAATAAACTAAGAAGACATTTAGTCTCATGCTTAGAAAATGACAAAATGACGGAATTCCCAACAACTAAAAAGACTTTAAGTGTTCGTTGGAAAAAGACACGTTCACGTTGGTACCACAAACACTGCATGGAGGCAACAGTTGATGACTGTATCACATGACATGTCGACGTTGAATTTGTTTGTTCTGTTTGCATTTAACACATGATCATCAGAATGAAAAACAGACTCAGTGATCATTACTATAATGTTGTGTCTATTGTATAAAATTTATTCATAAATTACTGTGTTGCTTATTTATTCGTATGAGTAATTTGAATGATGAACCATACTGAAGTTTAATTTATATGTTTGCCATATCATAATAATTATCGTGTTTACTTTTTAGAAATATGAGTAAATATTTACCAGTATACTTGACATTCAAAAAAAATTGTAATAATTACAGAGATCTGTGTTGATATATTGAATTATTTCTGTCGATATGATACAAAATTGATTAATATATATTTTCTGATAGAATATACATGTGTACACATTTTTTATTTGAATATACATAAAATATGTTCCATATGTATGAAATTTTATGTGTTTTTAATATGAAATATTTTAATTTAAGAACACTAGCCAATTCATTAATAAATTATCTTAAACACTGCATTTTTGTTGTCATTTAAAGCTACTTTCACTTCATATAATAAAAAAAATATTACACTTTCAGTCACACTTGTTTTCTGTTGTAAAAAACCCTAAAGGCAATTTCAAGGTGGATCGATTTTCCTTCTTTATCCATATGGTCAGCAGTTTTCGATAATCCTTCTTTACCTATGTGGTCAGCAGTTTTCTATATATTCTATATCGTCAGCTAAGTCCTCAGCAGTTTAGTGCGACCCCTGGGGATCTGAAAAGCCAGGGAAAACAGCATGCAGTATGTTTAGTCATATAGATAACAAAAACAATTGGCATGACTTTCCATGCATGATTGCTGTGCTAATAACAAAAATAATCAGCATGACCGTCATGCGGACAACCTCAGCATCGGTACCCTAGGCCTAGCTAGCAAGATTAATCAATAATCTTAATTCACAAAAAATGCTTACAAGAATCATCTTCCCCACAAATACATTCTTTCTCCCTTCCTGTTTTATAACAGTCACAGAATGCTTCTCCTTTGACCGGTTTTGCAGACCCAACAGCCAATGGGGAGACAACCTCCTTGTCAGAACTATCCGATTCAGAACTGGCGTCTGTATCGTACTCTAACTCAAGATTACTACTTGATGGACGCTCTTCCACAAGAGATAATTCGTCTTGATCTTCTTCATTCATCATTTTTATCGCATTTTATCGAGAGTTTAAGAAATGATCACACAATAAGGTCGTGGAATCGTAAACAACTTTTTTGACGTAAGGTGCAACGTTGTAGTCCGAAAGTTTCCAAACAATAACATCCGGGATATTTTGGAATGCACTAAAACTAATCAATACCGTTTTGTCCGTACAATTTAACGTAAAATAACGGTCACAGGTAAACCACGATGAACCATTGACACAACAACAAATTCAGAACAGGGTTATCTTAAACCTGCAAACACGAAGATTTCATAGGAAAATCTCAGTGCAAATAATCATAGTTGGAAAACAAGTATTTTTTTTTTTCAAGTTTGATAAGAAGAACACTACCTAAGTACATTGTTTTATGCTTGTAAAAGTAAATTTTGTCAAAACTGCAATTTTTGCAGGCGAAGTTTGTTGTTATCAAAGACAGAATCAACCAAAGAGCTATAAAATAATGTACTTAATGTATTTTATAGTTCTTTGAATCAACTCACCGCCGTTGCTGGGTAAAAAAAACGACTTTAATTCAACTAAACATGTTGCAGATCAATTAAAGTCGCCGTAACCTCGATTCTATGCAAAACGACTTGAGAATGAAAGAAGATATATATACTATTTTAATACCAACTTTAGAATACTGTTCTAGTATATGGAATCCTTACCATCAGACTGATATAGATAAACTAAAAACATTCAAAGACAAGCTTCAAGATTTGTAACAAACAGTTATAGCAAGAGTCCGGGCACAGTCTCGAATATCATAAAAGACTTAAATTGGAGTACGTTGCAATTTAGAAGACAATATAGCAGACTAATTTTATTTCACAAAATTGTTTATTATCATGTAGATGTTGATCCAAAGCCATACGTTACACCTTACACAAGACAGTCTAGACACTAAATTCATCCGGCATTTCAGATAGCATCTACTACAGCTGATAATTAATATAACAATTCATCTTTCCCTGGAACAGTTGTTCAGTGGAACACATTACCATCTCATGTAGTCAGCTTTGAAATGGTCAACACTGGCTACATTGATGTTTACACCATAATTCCCGTACAAATCATTTTGCTTTTATCCTGTTTTTAACCCTACTATACATCGTCTACCTATCTGCACAACAGCAGTTTATGTGTATATATAATTCGCAGTTAAGGGAATTAAGGTTTAAAGTGTTAGGTTTTTGCACCTTTTTATCACAACTGTTAGGAATCTCTAGATGGATTGAGTAGCCTAGGAAACCTGACAGTCGTTTACATTCTCTAACCCTCCAAGCATAGCCATAATGTTTTTGCCATTTCTATAAAAGAAGAAGAAGAAGAAGAACATAAAATGTGTATCTTACGAGAAAACGCAGTACATAGAGGCAATTAAACCAATTAATAGGGAAATATGAAGATGTATTCAAGGGCAATAGCAAGATTACAGACAAGGAGAGTAATAAAGAATTAACAGTAGTTTTCGATGAAGCAAGACGCCCAGGAACAGGACCCACTCTCGAAATGGCTACAAGAAGACATTTTGGACAGAATAAAAGATGGTGAACCTGTCACATTATATTTCCTGTCCGTAGTTGAATACAAAAAAAAAAACAAAGACAAATATCTAAAAGGGAATGTCACGTACCAAAAATACAGCCTCCCCAAAACGGAACCCACAGCACGCAGCCGTGCACACACCAATAACACACACACATACACATACACGCACACACACACACACACACAGCCAACACCTGAGGACAAAATGAACAAACCAAGGAACACAGTGGGGCACCGCCTTAGAACGGTCAGTGGCAAAACACCAGTGGGGAGCTTAAACCGGTTTATGGTGCGCACCCAATCTCACTCTTACCCCCACCATGTTCCAAAGACACGGGACAGTGTAAATAAAAGTAATCCCCTCGAGGTGAATCTCTAACACACGTAAGGGAAGCAAAAAGGCATGGCATGTAAAACACAAAAATGCACGTGTATAAATACATAAAAAGCAAACCTACAGAACCAAAGACGTATTTACTCAATGCCTTTTCAGAAGACAGAGCAACAACCGAGACTCAGTGATGTACAGAAAAGTTAAAGCCACACAAGATACAAACAAGTATAGACCTGCGTTACCTAACAAGTCAATGGAAAGAACCGAAAATTAGCACAAGTAGTTACAGACTTTACTTGTAAGTTCTACGATTGTATCTTATTCTCAAAAATGAATTTTAAACAGGGATATCACCAGTCCATTATAGGTTAGAGAACACCAGTTGTTTCCCCAAAGACTGCCATTATAACATAATGGCGTGTACAACATTCCATAAATCGAAACATGTATATCTAATCACGATTTTTTCAAGAACTATCTAGTTCCAACAAAATATCGGACGAAAAAAGCCCATATGAATAGCGGTACATTATTTAAGTAACGATAAAACTTTGTTCAGTACACATAAAATGTAGCAAATTTTGTCAAAATGTATCATAAAATACTGTAAATGCAGTGAAAAACATCAATATTCGAAACAATAATCACTTCATGGGTTCGTTTTCATGACTGACCAATCAGAACGGACAAACATTACCTTATTCCCAGGTATACGCTTACCTTATTTCCAGTAAGTTCCCTGTATTTTTTTTTTTTTTTTTTTTTGAATTGGTGGTCTCTAAAACTCAGTCTAAACCAATGTCACCATCAGCACTGCATGCGGTAATATGAAACCAAACAGACTTATCCATGGAGCAAAACCGCCACAAGACTGATTTGATAAAGCTACTGGTCCTACAAAGAACAAGTACGTTCGGTTTTACATTTACCAGTGTGAAATGCCGATCTGGAATCACATAATTTGAATTTTATAGATATAAATTCACAAAGGACCAGCAACTGAGAAGGTCCAAACAGTAAAAGAAAGCAGAGTGTCGGAATCGAAAAAAGCACTAAGAAGATCCTTGGTATGAGTTGTAAGTTAAAGTTCAATCCAAAATATGCTGAATTAACAGCATCTATACGGGTTATTAAGGAGCAGATATCATTCACATGGAAGACATAAACAATCCAGATGGTGAAAGATAGTATAACCGATGTCATGACAATTGCACTCGTTCTTTGATCCAAAAAAACAAATACTATTCACAGCAGAGGCAAAATTTCACGACGGACTGTCAGCAGGTTTACACCAGTAAACAGGGCAAGGATTCAAGCAGTACATTAGATTATCTTTCAAGGCATCCACTTCCGGGGACAGAAACACATGACACCGAAAAAATTATAAAGCAAATAGTGGATACAGAACATGCAGTAGTATTAGCAAAACTAATAATGATGTAACAAGTAAAAGATGACGTAGAGAGAATGAATACAAAACATTTTTTGGAGACAGCAGATTACAAATATTACCATACTACATGAAGAAATATGACTTATCCATTATTGAAGGACTACTACTTACAGGCTATCAAATTGTTGTACTAGCAACATTACAAAGGGAAGTTGTAAAAGCAGCATACAGAATTCGTCCATCTTGGACAAACAAAAACATAAACAGATGCTTAGAGCGACATACTGATTTCCAGCGTTGAACGCAGTTGTAGAATATATTATTGGCAGATGTATAGATTGACAGATCACAACTAAATCACAACTAGAAAATAGAAGAGAAATAATTAAATCCAACAAAATTCATAAACATCCTTGGAATACAGCATCGGTATATTTTGCAGGTCCATTCCCAGACGATCGTTACAACCTGAAAGACAAAATTACAAGATAACGAGAGGTTGTGCAAATTCATCAACATAGTATAAAGTTATAACCGGACGACTAAGGAATTCAAAGATGTATGGAAATTGATTCGAGTCCAGCATTCAAAGCAGGCTGGATGATTTTGAAAATGGGTCATCTTCGTTTAAAAACTAAGTCAATAGGTCAAATTATAGAAAATCCTTAATTGTTAACACCCCAGAGGCCATGTTTTTACCTTGTCTTTATGGATCTTGGTCAAAATATCTGCCTTTATGAAGTATATAGATCTAGTTGGAAACTGTGTCCGCATCTGGGGTGAAAACCTACGTCACTAGCTAGGCCAAATTATAGGAAAAAAATGTTTACACTCAAGAGTTCATATTTTACCTGGTCTCTTCGAATCCTAGCGTAAATGTTTTTTCTTTATGAAATCTAGGTCAAGTTCAAATCTGATTAATCTGGGGTCAGAAACTAGGCCAGATGCCAAATTATAAAAAAAAAAATGCTTTATTATTATTACTCTAGATCCATTGTTTTTACATGGTCTTAATGTATCCTGCACAGAATGATTTCCGTTATATTTGTCAAAATATCTGTAGGGTATACGACGCAGGACCACTTCTGGTATAAGGCGTCGGGGTGAGTGGGGTCGTTCAGCAACGTTGTGTGAGAGCTGTTTTAAAGCTCTCTACTGTTTCTGCGCATGCGATATTGTCTTTCAGTCTATTCCAGTCCTGCACTGCCTTAATAAAAAAAGAATGTCTGTATTGATTTGAGTTGGCGTTATTTACTTTGAAACAGTTTGAGTGGTTAAAGCAGAACTTTTCAACGATGTTAGAGCTGATGCTGTCACTTATAATTTTAGGACGTATTTGTCTTTTATTAAGTACTGGTGTTAATTAACTTCTTGTTAATTGCCGGCACCATACCCCTGATGATTTTATAGATAAAAATTAGTATTGCCTGCTGTCTTCTTTCGTGCAAGCTGTCCAGGTTGAGTCTTTGTAACATGTCAGTAACACACCCATCTTCTCTGGAGTGATAGTCTTTTAAAATGAACCTTGCTGCGTGTCGTTGAATTTTCTCCAGGGAGTTGATATCCTTAACGTAGTATGGATCCCAGATAATTGACCCATACTCAAGTGTTGACCAGACAAGTGAAACATATGCAAGTTTCCTACAGTCCTGGGCACAATTCATAAGGTTCCGTTTTAAAAATCCTAAAGTTGAATTTGCTTTTTTACAAATATTTGTCTTTATGAATTCTGGTCTAGTTTTATTTGGGATCAAAAAGTAGGTCACTAGGTCAAATCAAAGAAAACCTTTTTTTGTTACTCTCTGAGAGCAGATTGTCTACCTGATCTAGCTACATGGACCATTATCGAAATGTTTGTATTGATGAAATTTAGGTAAGATTTGGAACGGAGTCATCAAAATTCGAAAAATAGGTCAATGGGTCAACGTTGTTATCACTCTAAAGGCCGCAATTTCAATTTTATCAGAATATTTGTCTTAATGAATTTAATCTAATTCATGTTCAAAACTGAGTTATCTGCACATCACGGCCAAAAGCTAATCCACTAGATCTATATATTAAATCATAGAAAAAGCTGATTAACACTAATCTTGTTTAAATTCATGAAACTTTGTCAAAGCTTGTCAAATTCGAAACTGAGTTATCTGAGGCAAAGAGCTATAAAAATAATATATTTTATACTTCTTTGTCTGAGGCCTGAGGCAAAAAGTAAGTCACTTTTCTAAATATCACTCCAGTTATGCCAGTGGTCATCTTTGTGAGAAAGGTTGTTTTACTGAAAGCTAGAGTAAGAAATAAGTCAGGTGAGCGTTACAGGGTTTTGTGCCAAAACAAGAAAAATAACTTGTTTGGCATTACATATTAAAATTTAAAGAGTTATTTACCTTATGACTATTTCGATTAGACCAAACCAGGGTAAAAAAATCACTAAATACATAGTTTTAGACAGAGCTTAATAACCACGCTCAAGTTTTATTTTTTAATAAATATTACTCTGAAGAACGAATTTCATCCTTTTCTCTTTAACAATATATTTGATGCCACAGCACAGCTCATTTCGTCACCTCACCAGAGTTGTCTCAAAAATAAATCGAACTCGTCTATTGATTTGCAATCCAACATGGCCGCAGTGGTAAAGATAACAACCGAGCGCCTTCATAACAATTTTGTATCTTCTGGAACTTTAAAAGCAATTGACAATGAGTTGGTAATGATAAATTGAACAAAAACCATGGACGAAAAATTTAAAGAATTGTTGGAGGCGCACAGGTCGAAGTTTTCGGCCGTAATAGACGCTGACAGTTTGTTGCCGATTCTAGAACGAGCTGAAACTTTGACGCAGGCGGACGTAGACGAAATCAATAAACAAACCGCAAATAAAGACAAGATTGACAAAATTCTAGACATATTAACTACGAAAGACAATTTTGCATTTAAAAGCTTGTGTTATGCACTTGAACCAACATATCCACATTTATTGACAGTGATGTTTCTTGGAAATAGCCAAGGCATTGGATCAGGTATGTTAGTTCTATGTTTTTAAGTCTTTTTAATGTGTTTGTTGTGAAATAAATGGGATTCTAAATTATATCTTGCCAGCATAGTGAGGGTCTATCATATGTCTGCCTGCCATCTGAGACTGTATGCATGCGGTCAATGTTGATATCAAATTGAATACTGCTACATGTATTTTTTACATACCGGTACACATGGCATTTTGCATCGCACTGAAGATCTCACTTGGTGAGTTAATAAATTAATCCTCAACACTAATTCTGTTTGAAATCAAGTAATCTTAACGTTTCAGACTTAGAGATACATCATCAAACCTAGTTACACAGCCCTTTTTTTGTAAATTTGGGGAAGGGTACCAGGTCCCTTTTGGAGGGGAAATTTACGTCGCGAAATCATTGTTTGGAGGAATATATTTGCTGAAAAGTTGTTAAAATCAGGACTGAAAATCAAAACTAATTTCATTTTTTTTTGCATGGGGAATTTTTGGCCAAGGTGGGGAAAAAAGTATACTTTTTAGATTGGGGAATGGGGCCGAATTTCAGCCCTAAAATCAGCATTAAAAAAGGCCTGTTACAATTACATGTGGGTACCAGAATTTGAAAACGGCCATGGCTTTTAATAGGTCTTGTAGTTCATACTAAAATATGAACTTAAATGTAAATCTTTGAAGCCTCTTCGCAAGGGCGTAGGAGCAGGGGCGGCACCTGCTGCCCCAATGTTTCCAGGAGCGGCGAAATGCCAAACTCGTAAATTTGTGAAAAGGCTAGAAAATATAATTGAGAATAAATACAGGGGTCTTCCCTTGCCAATTTATGATGAAGTGCATAGGCAACTGATATGTACACAGAATCTTGTCATATCGCTGACACCTTGCTAGATCACCTTGGTGACAAGGTATTGTACAAAATCGATAATCCGCAACGACCAATGTCGCTGTATATTCACGCCCGCAGACTCGGATTTTAGGCGATACATTAATTAATGAAAGTTGATCGTAATATATTGCTTACTACCGAAAAGATTATAGACACTTGCAATTAATGTTGTGTCTCAAATTCTGCCGACAAAGTAAAACACAAACGTAAATTGGCATCTCTAGATGTCTTTTCAATTAGATATTTTTGACACTTAAACATATTGTTTGAAATATCAAAGAAACCAATCATAATGATTAAAATCAAAGCATCAAATGTAGAAAAATCCTCATAGATTTTTCAGATCTAGTAACATTAATAACATTAAACAAGTATTACAGCTTCTACATAAAATTGGAAAAGCCCAATCAGCCTCGCAGTTTCGCATTTCCAAAGCGATCATTCGGTAAAAAGAACCCTTAACTCTGTTTATTCAACCCTCAATGGTTCAGCATATTTCCATGGATTCACTATTATGAGGTGAATATTCATTGTAAAATATACGATTATGTTAGGTCTCCTGTGCTTTTGGGATCTGACAGGATGCTTATGTGTAATGTGTTATATGTTAAATGTTTTAAATTACGGAATCAATTCATAAAAACAGCTACTGAGCAGTCCAAGAAGTCGCCAGATTGCACCATTTACTCTAGCTATAAGCAAAATTTTCCGATGGGTATCCCCCTCCGAGAACCCCCCTCCCCGGCCGCTCCAATGCTAAATCGTCCCAACGCCCCTGCTTCGTATGTTTCACACTTTAAAGTAAACCTAGATAGATAGACAGCTAAATAAAAGCCAAAATTATTTACAAAATAATGTAAATTTTTTATATTTATGTAATTGTATTGCCAAGTGGTAAATAATTATAAACATTTATAACAACTTTCTTGATATGTAACATTTAGCAACAGTTTGCCACGCAGCCCCTTAGTAGTTTAGCCACTTCCTTAGCTTTCCTTGTAAATCATTTAATTCCCTTGTGCTGATTGTTCATGATTATTAATGAGATGTTGAAACTCTGTAAATAGATTCAAACTTTAAATAGCGGTCCACGTTACCACAAACATTATGTGATACAAGGCCCATGACTTTGGCAGAAATAGCACATGAATTATGTCCCTTTTATATTTAGAAATTCTGGGTTGTAATGCACTTTCACTCTATCTCATTAATTCCTAAATGGGTTGACTAAAACAGTTTTCCAACATCATCATCACATTGAAGAGGATAAGTATCAATCACCTTACTAAGTGGTAGTTCTAGTTTTCCTAGTCCCAGTCCATGACTCTAGTTACCTCCCCTGATGGTTCTTCCACAGAGTCACAAGAAACAACTTATAGAAATTGGCATAATCGAGGTACCTAGAAGTTTTCCAGACACAATTGTTAACACAATGGTTTAATGGGGAAAAGAAAAATATTGTCGAATAGCAAATATTCTCTTGTGCATGGTTTTGTGCAACAAATGATATGTCATGCCTTGAGCATTTCGCCATACCAAAAGAAAGTCACCCATTGGCTAATTTTATCAAATTATTCTTCACCATTTATGAGGTCACATCCTTATTACATGTCAGTAGGCGCACTTCATTCTACAATACGCACTGGTATCAGATAGCAGTTATTGGAAGGCACAATGTGTCAGGCAAATTTAAAGTATAATTTTGTTTCATGCACATACATGTGTACTATTATTTACTGACAACAGACAAATACACAAACCAAACAGTACTTTTGGTGGAGAGATCTAGCGCTACACATTTTCCTGTTCTTTTATGGATGCCCTGGATAACCTTTGGTGGACAAATTGAGCCTGACTGCACTGTGCTAAATAACCATATATGTCCATGCTTTTTTTCAGGTTTTCTGTGTAATAAGCTAACAGCACAGTCTTTAATATCTACTCACAAAATAAATATATATTACCTACAACAAAGTAAATAGTTTTACTTGTTTGTTATATTCTTGAGCTTATAATTTATGTTTCATATATAGACTGCATTGGAAGTGACCAGAATTAGGTTTTTTCTAGTGGTTATTGCACCATTTCTTGTAAAATCTAGAATGACACTAATTTTTGAAAACTGAGGAAAATGTTATCGGTACTAAACTTCGCAAGAAGATTATCTTAGAGAATAGGTTATGCTCCCAGTGTCTTGTGTGTGTGTGTGTTTGGGGGAGGTGTTGGGAATGGGACACTTGCATGACTAGGTATAAAAAGATATATGACAAAGCTGTTGGAAAGTCACAAGGTCAGAACCATTGTACAATGTATGATTTGTTAGAACTTTGTAACTATGATTATGACTATTCATTTAATACATGCGGAATTGTAGTGTTGCCAAAATGTTGGAATTTATGATGTGCTGGTTGATTACTGTAGTGTATTTTATTAGAAAGACACAGTTTCACAGTTAAAAGTTTGAATCTCAGTCTTACAGAGCTCCAGATAAGCTTTTGGTGCAATTGGGTATTTACCCATCACTTTTTGTCTGAATTGGGTATTGGAAATTTGAATTAGGTAAAAATAATATCATTACCCAGCCTTTTCAGAAGTAATTGGGTATTTGCTAAAACCAATTTGGTATTTTACCAATCTCGCACTAACAATTGAGTATTTTTTTGCTTACAGTATACATGGTATATATCATTAAACAGGACTGACTAAGTATTTTAATGGCGCGCTTCAATGTTTAATACAAAAATGTATTTAAAATTGTAATGAATGTTTCATACTGTTGTTTTCTTTTTCACTTTTAATGCAGTCTGAGATCAGTTCATCCACAATATCCCGAACGATGTGGTCACCGCAATATGCATTCTCCCAAAAGATGTCATCCAGTATTGGTGACACTACATCGTCACAAACAGATAACTGTCATTGTTGAACAGCAAAATATCCCACTAATTTGTTTGTTTGTGCTGCAACAATGTTTTTTCCTGCAGCCTCTTTACATTTTATCGGCGTAAAATTGTTTACAAAGCATCCAAATAACACCGATCAGCCGACTGAATGGTCCTGTTATTTTTCCGATAAATTGCAACCTGTTCTGCAGTAACGTATAACCAGTCAGTCAAATCTAGCGTTAAAGTCTCGTACCCGTTCTAGTCATAAGGAAAATGCGATACGCAAGCTATTTTTTATGAATTTGGTATTAGGAATTTTAATTGCGTTTCAGTACGCACACTGTATGAATTCAATTGGTTTTTCTGCAATTTTAATTGCGTAAATACGCAAATACGCAGCTTATCTGGAGCTCTGGTCTTAGGTGCTTAGCACTTTACCTTGAGGTAACAGGAATTTTAGTTAAAAGATGGTTTTTGCTTGATGCATTTTTTCAGTAAATGTGTTGCTGTAGTTCTCATATATGTGTACATTTAAACATGACATTTACATTTGATTATACACTTTGAGAGTACTACTTAGTTTGAAACACAGTTTTCGTATTTTTTATTTATTGGAATTTGACTGCAGAGGACTTCAGATTTTCTTTGACACAACTGAAGTCACAGTACGTTGAATATGCCTTAAACAGAACTTTGATGAGACTTTTAAATCTTTTTTGAGATAACAAGCAGGTTTCAAAAGAACTTATTTTCAAGATAAATATACAAAGAAGACTTTTGCATTAAGTAAGGCTGATTGCACCATTACAAAGTAGTTGTTTGCAATGTGGATAGGGACAGATAAATCATCTGGTTCAAGACCGATAATCCCCTAGTTTGGGTCCCAAGAAATCCTATAAATCCTCTGGTTCATGGCCGATAAATCCTCTAGTCCAAGACAAGTAAATCCTCTGGTTCAGTGTAGATAAGGACTGATTCTCATTCATTGAATAGGTTTAAACTTTTGCTGATGATTATTTGTGATGAGTTTATGTACCTAACATTTTTTGAAGGAGTTGAGTTATGGCCCTTTGTTAAAATTAAATATCACAACTTTTTATAAAAAGACGGTCTTTCCAATATAATTATTACATTTGGGGCAACTTTATTCAGTGGACACATTTCAAATATTTACTAAATATCACTTTTAGACTCGGATATTGTGAATTACTTCTATTCGTGTATAATTTAAATAAGACTTTGGCTTCAATATTTCTGTAATAAAGTATAATGTTTTAATTTTGTGATTTTACAGTCTTTCAAGATCATGAATTATATTTGAACAAAGCGAGTGTGTGTCTTTCTTTCGTAGTTCTTTGTTTGTCCACGAAGATTTTATCATAGTTACACACTAATTATTCTGTTTGCTCTTTATTTTGTAAACACATTTGTTTTACATTTATGAATACAGCCTATACAAACAGTGTTTTCTTTTCTTATCAGAAGACTGGCTTCAAAAACACTTTCATTTGAAAAGAAATAAATTCAGAAATTAACTTTGAATAACCCTGATGTCATTAGTTTTCCATGGTTTTATTTTTTTCCCAGCCATTAAGACATCTAGATTTTAGTGATATGTTTAATATATCGTGCAAAGGACATGAGTTTTTTTTTTTTCAAAGTGATAAGAGTTAAGATAAAACCTCAAAAACATGAAATAGCTATTATTATACAGTTGTAGGGTTGTGGGTAATGGCAGCATAGCACTCTTTCCGCGCTGACTCAGAGACCCCCTTGCATGTTAAGCCTGTGCAGCGAATGGTTAAATTCATACAAGCTGTGGTCTTTGATTGATTGAAGATAAACCACTTTTAGTGTATATCCATTGACAAGCCAGGTTTTATTGCTTGACACAGATAGCTGTTCTTTGTTTTTTGTTAATTTATATAGAAAGGAAACTCATTTTTATAATTAATTTGAATCTTTATTTTGCAGGTACATGTAGGTGATAGGTTTTGCTGATCAGGTAATCAGCTGTTTATGTGAAATTCAGTATAAGGTTTTAGTATCTGGTAGGAAGTTCATACTTATTTTGAACATAGCTTTCCTGTAGTTGACAAAAAAATGGGAAATCTGCAAGTGTCTTGTTGTATTTTAATTTTCACAAAATTTGTTCATTACTACCGTATTCACTTCGTTCTTTATTGAGTTCTTACAACTTACCTTAACTACACTTGATGTTTGCTTTGGAAGATTCAGTTCTGTCACCAATTCACTGATATTGTTTTGTTCTGTGGCCGAGTGGTTAAGGTTACTTACTTAAGGTTACTTGCCTTTCACTGCTGCGGGTTCAAAACCTCGCTTGTAGAATTGTTTCATATGAGGCAGTCATTCAGCTGGCTTATTGAAGGTCAGTGATTCTACCCAGGTGCCTGTTTGTGTCTGAAATAATGCAGAAAAAGGCATTTGATATTTTCTTCCACCATCAGGTGCTGGAAAATCGCCGTATGACCATTCTGTTTTCGTGACGCTAACCTCAGCAAAAAAAAATTGTATTATAGTGCTGGTTATAAATGTGATAGACTTTTAGAGTGTTTGTATCTGTTGTTGCAAGGTGCTGGTGCTGAGGTCAGTTTGAATTTCACTGCTGAGATGATTTTATACATTGTCAAAAACATTTAGATTTACAAGCTTGGTATGTTTAACCATATATGCTTGATGAAAGTTGGTCAGAACAATACATTTCAATCCCAGATTACCAGGAGGCCTTGAATTATTTAATGAAGCTGAGATGTCTGGTCTTTGATTGTGTTTAATCTTCCACATCACAGTAATGACTCACTCATTAACAGCCTCTGCTACAGAGGCTCTGCTTGCTTAATTATAATGCAGACATGTATTGGTTAATTCTTGAAAAGGAATCTTTAGTGTTTAGAAGGGTTTTTAGGGATCTGTAATAATTTTTGTTGATTAAGCATTTTTAGTCCCCCAGGATAAGATACACTAAAGAGATTAAGCTATGTTTGTGAACAAAGTAAAAAAAAAAAAAGGTTGTTTGGTATTTTTGTTAGCTTGACTATATATATATATTTGAAATTTTTTAAATACGATAGCTTTTGTTGTCACTCTTTCATCTAACAGCATCCCCGTCACACAAGTTTTGTATGTAAGCAGGTTTCTCAAGACCTGATAAGCCAAATACTTTCAAACTTGACACAGCATCTTTCCTATCCTATATATAAATGACCTTGACCCTCATATGACCTTCACCTTCAAAGTTAAATCCTTAATAAACATCATTTTTGGTCCTTAAGCCAACTTAATGACCCAATTTAGTTCATATACACACTCAACAAACCTTGTAGCAAGACTTACAAACTGACCTATATATGGATGACCTTGACCTTAGTATGATCCATCATTAAACTGAAAACCTAGAAAAACTACGGGGGCCTAATGGCAGAGAGGTTAAGATGGCTGACTTCAAATCACTTGCCCCTCACCAATGTGGGTTTGAGCCTCGCATGTGGTGTAGAATTTTTCATGTGAGGAAGCCATCCAGCTGGCTTACGGAAGGTCGATGGTTCTACCCAGGTGACCGCCCATGATGAAATAATGCCCAGGGATACCTGGGGTCTTCATCCACTATCAAAAGTTTGACCTATAAATGTGTCGATGTGACTTTAAACCCAACAAAACAAAATAAAAAACATCTTTGGTCAAGAAAAAAGGGGTTGTGTTAGAAGTTACAGTTGTGGCCTCGGTGAGGTTAAAACCAATGTTTTGTATTGAAAACATGTATGACTGTGTAAATTGATTTCAGATTGGTTAAACTGCTACAATCAAACCATACAAACTGTTAACCTAATGTACAATAAAATCAGTTAAGGTCAGTAATTTTCTTTTATGCAATATTTGTATGAGAACAGTCTGCACTAGAAATTACCAGGATGTATTTTGGCCCTGTTTCTCAGATTTTAACATTTTTGCCCTTGAAAAAACAAGAAAGATTTACTTGAATTCACATTTGATAATGACTTTGTTTTGCAGTAAAATCGACCACACAGTGTGAGCTTGTATTGTACTCTAGTCTGGGTCATACAGGTGTAGTCATTCATATCACCTGGTTGTGCAAACCTTTAATTGCAATGATAGCATAAAAAAGAGCTGGTTTAATATCTGCTCTCTGCATGTTTTTAAAGTTTAGAAACTAATTAAATCCTTGAGCTTTATAAATAGATAAAAAAAAATAACCTTTTTTCCCCGTTTTAATCACTGGTTTAGGGGAAAACTATGGCGCATGCATCTGTCTGTCCGTCTATCTGTCATATTTTATATCCTGAGCATAACTGAATAACCATTCAAAGTATTGAGCATCTGTCTGTCCATCTGTCTGTCATATTTTATATCCTGAGCATAACTGAATAACCATTCAAAGTATTGACTTTAAACGTGCCATTTAGGTAGGTGGCGGTGACTAGATGTGCAGAACATATAAACCAGGTTACGTCAAAGGTCAAGCTCACAAGTGGAGGACCAGTTTGTCACGTGTAAGGTATGTCTGAAGCATGACTTGATAACCATTCAAGGAACCAAGGTATTGACTTCAATCTTGGCATATAAGTACTTGGTGATGAGACGTTGTGCATAGCTCATGAACCAGGTTGGTAGGTCAAAGGTCAAGGTTAAGGCAAAGTCAAATAACTTAATAATCATTCAAGGTATTGATCAGACTTCAAACTTGGTATATAGGTAGATGGCGATAAGATGTTATGCAGTTAAACTTGGTTGATATGTCAAAGGTCAAGGTCACAGATTGAGTTCAGATGTTGAATCAGTCATTTGTGTTCAGAGCACAACTTCAAGCCAGTTTAAGGTGTTGACTTCAAACTTGGAATATAGGTGGATGGTGATGAGATGATTTGAGGAGGGCAACAATCCACATTACTCCCCTCTCCCGCCCCACACACACATGTGTTAACCCTCTCCTCCCCCACAATACAAAACACCACAATCCCTACCCAATGCCACATTGCATCCCCCCGCCTACACCCACACACCAAAACGAAATTTCTTTAAATTTTACTTCCTCCTCCTCTGAACTTTTTGCATATAATGTTTAAACTGACAGCAGAAGTAATTTTCAAGCCATTTCTCAAGGGTATTTCAGTTATACATATAGACAGTAATTTACCCTGACCTGGCAGTGGTCCTCCATTTTGTACCAGTGTAACTTAATCTTTGCAAGTAACTGACAGCTTTTCCACATGACTGTGGTGGAGCATATATGACTACAGGCACACTGTCTTACATATGTTCAAAACTGGTACCATCTAGGGAATAAAAGTTGCAATCTCAGGGTTCTATCTTATGAGCTCATCAGGCAGGCAGTAGCACAAGTAACTCTAATTGGCATTATGGACTTTGAAACTTGATGAATTTTTGGCCACCTGATTCTGGCATGAATTTTTTCAGCTCATATTGTTCTCTATAAACTTAACAAGGTAAATGCCAGTTGATCTCTGTTTTTTGGGTCAGTAGGTCTTGTCATGGAATAGAACTTAAGAGCTGTATCAACAATACATGCTCCTCTGCAAACATTTTGGACAGAAGAAATACATTTTGTAAGTATGTCTGAGTCGAATTACATAATAAAAAGTAAACTCTAGATCAAAAACCGGTCTTAACAACAACAAAAAAATAACTGCCAGTGTTTGATCTGTATTCTACACACCTTGGACTATTATTTTGCTTGAAATTCTACTAATACCTGTTCTGTTTGATTGTGCTGTTGTGCTGTTTAATTACAGGCTCTATATGTAACATTTGATGGTGAAGCAAAATGAATCATAACAATTTATTAATTGAAAATGCATGTGTCACCAATCTAGATGATTCACAGCTGTAACTGTAGCTTAGATTATTGTAATATGGAGCAGCAGGCCTTTCTGCCATTATTTTCTGCCATTTTCTACAAGATGTAAATTCAAAAGCTGCATTTCTTCAGTACTTCCATCATAATACTTAGGGATGTTGTTAGGCTTATTAAGATTCACTAGATTTAAATGTTTGACTAGCGAATCCTTGTGATAAGGGTTACCATGGCGGCCAACCCACATGACATATTGGTAACATGACATACTGGTAACATGACATACTGGTATCGTACAAGCAGAGAAATTGCTCAATTCAGGTAATATTTGTGTTGAAATGATAAAAAAAGCATCGAAGACAGGAAAGCGAGTTCGTTGCTCGGCACAAAAGGTCTGCCAGACAGTCTCAATAATTTTCTCAAACACTACACAAATGTTTTGTTGTTTTTTTTCACTGACCTAATGTGTAGGTAACATGCACACTGGGATTTGAGCCAAGCTAATACTGTTTGTGATAGTATGGCAGAGGACACTTCCTTGAAGTTCATCTGAAGTTGTTCCTTTATTACCTGAAGATGTCAGTTGCAAGTTAGGTTGCATTTATAGTATACCCATATAAACCAGCTGGAGCTTGCCTACTGTTACTGTTACGAGTGACATTCAGTGGTTCAGTAATCCAGGAAGTTGAATAGTAAAACTGATTGTTGAATTTAGTAGAAATTTACTGCTTTGGAGAATTAAAATTTAAATAGTTTATTTAATGGTAGTGAATGTTTCTCAAAATAATTTATGTCAATAATTGATATCATGATTTCGTATCTTATTTAAAAAAAGTTTGTTTCTAAGTACAATGATTTCAAGATACACAGAAGTTGCAAATGTTTTTTCCCATTTTTTTGCTGGAATGTTTTTTTTACATGCATGATTTGGAAAAATGATGGTTTGTGTGTGTGTGTCTGTTCGTCTGTTTGTCTTTCATAGTTTGTGTCCAGAGCAAAACTTAAAAACCATTCAAAGTATAAACTTTAAATCTGGCGTAAAGGTAGATGGCGATTAGACAGTTTTTAGTAGGCTGTAGGTGAAGGTCACATAATGAGCAGAAAGGTCTTTTTGTCCTGAGCATAAAAAATGTTCAAGGTATTGACTTCACACTTGGCATGCAGGTAGGTGACGATGAGACAATGTGCTGAGCGCATGAAGCACCTTTGTACTCTCTCTTTACCCCCTAATTTATAAAACAACCTCACCAAAAAAATTACTTTTACTTTCTTGTGCCTAAGTATTTTGTCACCCCTGCACAAAAGCCCCTCCTTCCCCACCCCCTTCCCAAGCCCCACCAACTTACCTAAAAGGGTGTATTTTGCCCAGCTGTTTTTTTAGTAGACAAAGCAAAAGTAATGGAACTAGTAAGGTTAAGTACATATTGCTGTTCGTTTGACATTTGTGGTACCCAAAATAACATGTGTATCAAGGCTAAGTAAATAAGGGGAGGTAAATCTTTAGACATTGGATAAGACAGTCCTAACCAGAGTTATTTGGAAATTGGAAATGAGGTAATTCAATTATTTTGCTTTTAGGCGGGAATTAGAAAGTATATACCTGATTAATAGTAATGTTTAGCCTATTCTTAATGATAAACTGAGGCAGATGTTTGTATTACAGAGAGAAATCTAGCTGCTCCACCCTGGAACTGATAATGAAGCTTTCTCTAGTTTTGTTTTGAACAATATTAATGGTATCATTATAAAACTCCCCAGGTTGATAATAAAGATCATGTGAACTGTTTATTTTGATGCAACTGTTTTTTTTCTCTAGCTTACAGCTTTGTAATATAACAGTATTTTGGGGTTTATTTTTTTAGATTGGTAGATTTCTAAAATCATTTAATGTGAGACAGAGATTCATAACAAAAGCAGCAGCCCGCAGATGTTTAGTGCTGTTCGAAAAATAGGTTGAGCTTTTGCACTTACCCAACTGTTCGCATCGGTGTCAGCATCCCATTATGTGTCAGCTGGTATCTCTGTAATTATATAACAGTTGTGGGACTTCACACACTTAAACACTGTGACTTGCAGTGCACAGGTGCCCTAACTCTATTTTGCTTTTTTTTTTTTTTTTTTTTTTTTTTTTTTTTTTTACAAAATTATGCCCCTTTTTCAGCTTAGCAATTCTTGGCATCTTTTGACACCCAGGCCATAACTTTGGCACCAGTATTTCATGAGTTATTCCCCTTTCTTACTTAAAATTTGAAGTTTAAATGTACTTTCGCACTATCTCTGTTATTACTAAACAGATTTTATTCAAACTTAAAATAATTGTTCCACATTATCACCCACATCATATAACTCAAGGGCCATAATAAGCTCTTACACCAATATGTCATGAATTATGCCCCCTTTTTACATAGAATTTTATTCATGTGAGGATGTAAGTAAGTAACAGACATCCCAACTTTTTCTGAATGCCAAGTGGGAGTTTTTGCCTTCCAAAGTGGGAGATTGAGGTGTTCAAGTGGGAGATTTTATACCGCGGTAATAATGTTCATGATAACGAAGCTTTTAACAGATCTAATGATAATATAAACTTATTTGCCCTTATAAAATCACTAGTCTTAAAAAAATTCACTTGTCTATATCTTATTATTCATGCATTTTTTATTGTTTTGGAACAATAATACATGAAGCCTCTTGAGCAAAATTAAATAGTTATGGCACTTTAAGCACTATGTCTAAATTCAAAACACCACTGAGAATTAAACCTGCACTTTTATTTCTTTTGTTGGAAAGAAGACTCCCCAGGTGAATTTTACATGACAAACAGTACAGCTGTTAGAACTGTAAAAACAAAATGTATATAGCTAAAAGAATAAAAGTTCAAGCAATAGAAAATTAACTGTTTGATTCTCATCCCTGTCAACCAGTATTTAAAACCCCTGGCTCAAATACTTTTATTGATCAAAATCCTGTTATCCAAAATTGAATGTCCGGGTATTGTTACACTTTCGTAGATTTGCCTAAATCTCCAGTTAAAAGGATGTGTTTGACAAATTGTTATGATGCAAAGACAGTTTAACAGCATTTAATAGTAAGTGATATTAAAATTTACCATGACATTTCCTCTTCTCAAAATGATTTTAAGAGAAATGTTTTTTAAAACCTAGCAGGTTGACTCGGCGACCATCTACTTTCGATTTCAAAAAGTTACAGAAAAAGGTAAAGCCAGTATAATTTCTAATTTAAATTTGATTGAATTTAATTATATATCTAATGTCTGGATTTTAATTTCAACTGTGACACATTAATCAACACCTGGCTTTGTTAAATCGTGTAATAAACAATAATCAGCACGGGTAGAATAAGGTGCGAAAATATCCGAAAGCTGTTGTTTACAGACTCGTCAGTAGTGATACAGTATCAGATAGGCGCAAAGAAGCGGATTATTTCATAATTTTTGTGTGTTTATGTTGTTTTGTTGTTGCTTTTTTAATCAGGAGATTGAGACTTCTGATCGGGGTGATCGGGTTTTACAACCAAAATCGGGAGAAACCCGATCGGATCGGGAGAGTTGGGATGTCTGAAGTAAGTAAGTAAGTAAAGACTTTATTTTGTGTTGATTACACATTTGGCCATCCAGCTGGCTTACGTAGAGTTGATGGTTCTACCCAGGAGTCTGCCCATGATGTAATAATGCAGGCTGGGGCACCTGGGGTCTGCCTCCACCATCAGAAGCTGGAAAGTGGCTAAATGCCAATTGTGTCAGTGTGACATTAAACCTAACAAAAGCAAAAAAAAAAAAACACTTAGAATTTTAGGTTAATTTTGGCGTACTTTCATTATATTTTTGTTATTACAAAATGAATTTGATTCAGACTAAGTTCTTAGTTCATCCACATCATTGTTTTCATCATATGACACAAGGTCCTTAACTCGGTGCAAAATATTTTTAATTATTCCCTGTTTTTACCTAGAATTTCAGTTTAAATTTGAAGCTTTTTCACCATGTCTCTGTTGTTACTATACGGATTTGATTCAGACTTATGGTTGTTGTTTCACATCATCATATGACGAAAAGTCCATATTTCTGGCACAAATATGGTATGAATTATATATATAAATGCTTCCTTTTACTTAGAACTTCAGGGTCAAGTTGTTGTGCAATTTTGCTCTATCTCAATTATTACATAATGGAGTCAACTTTAAGGTAGTTGTTCCACATTTATAATTATTAGCCACATGATGTGACACATGATGCATTACTCTTGCAGAAAGTTTCCATGAATTATGTCCCTTTTATACTTAGTTAATGTTTTGATACACTTAACATTTAACTCTTGTTATTATTAAATGCATTTGACATAATACTTAAACTATTGTCAAATATCTTCATTCACATTGGCCCATTGATAGCTTCAGCTTCCTTAGATATCGAGCAGGCTGTCTCCTGTGTCAGCTCTTGTTGTTGTTTTTAGCTCACCTGTCACAAAGTGACAAGGTGAGCTTTTGTGATCGCGTGGTGTCCGTCGTCCGTCCGTGCGTCAGTGCGTCCGTGCGTCCGTGCGTGCGTCCGTAAACTTTTGCTTGTGACCACTCTAGAGGTCACATTTTTCATGGGATCTTTATGAAAGTTGGTCAGAATGTTTATCTTGATGATATCTAGGTCAAGTTCGAAACTGGGTCACGTGCCTTCAAAAACTAGGTCAGTAGGTCTAAAATAGAAAAACCTTGTGACCTCTCTAGAGGCCATATATTACACAAGATATTACATGAAAATGGTCAGATTGTTCGCCTTGATATATCTAGGTCAAGTTTGAAAACTGGTCACGTGCCTTCAAAAACTAGGTCAGTAGGTCTAAAAATAAAAAACCTTGTGACCTCTCTAGAGGCCATATATTCATAAGATCTTCATGAAAATTGGTCAGAACGTTCACCTTGATGATATCTAGGTCAGTTCGAAACTGGTCAGTGCCATCAAAAACTAGTCAGTAGGTCAAATAATAGAAAAAACTTGTGACCTCTCTAAAGGCCATATTTTTCATGGGATCTGTATGAAAGTTGGTCTGAAAGTTCGTCTTGATATTATCTAGGTCAAGTTCGAAACTGGTCACGTGCGGTCAAAAAACTAGGTCAGTAGGTTTTAAAAATAGAAAAACCTTGTGACCTCTCTAGAGGCCATTATATTCATGAGATCTTCATGAAAATTGGTCAGAATCTTAATCTTGATGATTTCTAGGTCAAGTTTGAAAGTGGGTCACTGCCATCAAACTAGGTCAGTAGGTCAAATAATAGAAAAACCTTGTGACCTCTCTAGAGGCCATATTTTTTATGGGATCTGTATGAAAATTGGTCTGAATGTTCATCTTGATGAAATCTAGGTCAAGTCGAACTGGGTCACGTGCTTCAAAAACTAGGTCAGTAGGTCAAATATAGAAAAACCTTGCTAACTCTCTAAAGGCCATATTTTTCATGGATCTGTATGAAAATTGGTCTGAATTTCATCTTGATGATATCTAGGTCAAGTTCGAAACAGGGTCATGTGCGGTCAAAAACTAGGTCAGTAGGTCTAAAAATAGAAAAACCTTGTGACCTCTCTAGAGGCCATACTTTGAATGGTCTCCATAAAAATTGGTCAGAATGTTCACCTTGATGATATCTGGGTCAAATTTGAAACTGGGTCACGTGCCTTAATAAAACAAAGGTAAGTAGGTCAAAAAATAAAAAAACCTTGTGACTCTCTAGGGGCCATACTTTTCATGGATCTGTATGAAGTTGGTCTAAATGTTCATCTTGATGATATCTAGGTCATGTTTGAAACTGGTCAACTGCGGTCAAAAACTAGGTCAGTAGTCTAAAATTATTAAAATCTTTTGACTTCTCTAGAGGCCATATTTTCAATGGATCTTCATGAAATTGATCTGAATTTTTCACCTTGATGATATCTGGGTCAGTTTCGAAACTGGTCCGTGCGGTCAAAATCTAGGCCAGTAGTATAAAAATTGAAAAACCTTGTGACCTCTCTAGAGGCCATATTTTTCATGAGATCTTCATGAAAATTAGTGAGAATGTTCACCTTGATGATATCTAGGTAAAGTTCAAAACGGTCACATACCTTCGAAAACTAGGTAATAGTCAAATATAGAAAAACCTTGTGACCTCTCTAGAGACCATATTTTTCAATGATCTTCATGAAAATTGGTCAGAATTTTTTTATCTTGATAATTTCTAGGTCAGTTCAAAACTGGGTCATATGAGCTAAAAACTAGGTCACTATGTCAAATAATAGAAAAAACGACGTCATACTCAAAACTGGGTCATGTGGGAAGAGGTGAGCGATTCAGGACCATCATGGTCCTCTTGTTTTGTTTAGTTATGCACTCTTTTTAGCTCCACTATTCGGAGAATAGGGGGGCTATACTACTCGCCTCGGCGTCGGCGTGACCCTTCATGGTTAAAGTTTTTCGGCAACCTTTGTTTTTCTGTCATATCTTTCTTACTATTGCTTATATCTTACTGTAACTTCACATAAACATTGTCCAGTATACAAACAATATATGTGTAGGGGCTGAGCCCATTATACCCAAGGTCAAGGTCACCAAGCTGTTATACCTAAAAGTTATTTTTAAGGTTAAAGTTTTTCGGCAACCTTTGTTTTTCTGCCATATATCTTTGTTAATATTGCTTATATCTTACTGTAACTTCACATAAACATTGTCCAGTATGCAAACAAAATATGTTTAGGGACTGGGTCCATTATACCCAAGGTCAAGGTCACCAAGCTGTTATACTTAGGTTATTTTTAAGGTTAAAGTTTTTTGGCAACCTTTGTTTTTCTGTCATATCTTTGTTACTATTGCTTATATCTTACTGTAACTTCAGATAAACATTGTCCAGTATGCAAACAAAGTATGTACAGGGACTGGGCCCATTTTATCCAAGGTCAAGGTCACCAAGGTTTTATACTTAGGTTATTTTTAAGGTTAAAGTTTTTTCGGCAACCTTTGTTTTTCTGTCATAACTTTAATACTTTTGCTTATATCTTACTGTAAGTTCTCGTAAACATTGTCCAGTATACAAACATAGTATATGCAGGGGCTGGGCCCATTATACCCAAGGTCAAGGTCACAAAGGAGTTATACTTGGAATTATTTTCATGTTAAATTTTTTCGAAAGCTTTATTAATAGACATATCTTTGGTACTTTAAAAGATAATGACTTGAAATTAAAAACATTTGTTTATAATCATCATCTGCATGTGTGGTTACATACCCCATAACTGTAATTGTATTTTTGACAGAATTATGCACCTTTTGTACATAAACTTTTTTTGCAATCTTCGCTTTCTGTATTTTCCGTATTTTTCCGAATAAACGCCCCCGGGGGCGTTACATTTTCCAAAGAGGGGGCGTTCATTTGAGGTAAAAAAAATAAAAAATTAAAATTTTTACAAAACTTAAAAACATCGTTCAAACCAACTGTAAAGTGTTTCTGTGTTGTTTAATTCCCCCAAAACGTAATTATATGGCATCCAATTTAATGCAGTGTGTCTTAAAATTATGAATTTAAATACGGTACCTCATGTATTCCGTGACACACTCGCGACATAACACATTACGTCATCATACCCAAACAGCTGTGTACTCCGATAATATTTTCCTTAGTACATGCGGGTAGCAATACACAATGTCAGTGGTTTGACACGCTGCTTATGTGCCGGCTTTTAAATTAAAAGTTATTAAAACTACCGAAGAAAAAGTTAACACTTTGCCGCAAATTTGTTTAAAGTCGACAGGAAGCTTGTGCGCGGGTGGTGCAAAAACAAATCAAAAATGGATTTACCGTTTAATTTTCTATTTGATGATTGGATACGTACCGTACTTAGAATAAACGTTTTTGATTTACGGTACATGTACTGTTTAAAAGTGTGTTTAATTCTTAATACATTGGATACTTACTGTAAATTACTTATTATGTGGACTTATAAAAATGAGGTAGGTGATTTTTTTTCAGTCTTTTTGACCTTTTTTCCGCTCCAAAACGGGTGGGGGGGCGTTAATTAGAGGGGGGGGGGGGGGGCCTTAATTCGGGAAAATACGGTATTACTTTAATGCAATATAAGATAAAGACTTGAAACTTAAAATGTATCTTTATCACTATCATCTGCATGTGTGGTAACAATCCCCATAACTCTGATTTGAATTTTTGACCAAATTATGCCCCTTTTATAATTTTTTTTTTTTAAAACTTTGTTTTCTGGACATAACTTTGGTACTATATAAGATAATGACTTGAAACTCAAAATATATCTTTACCATCATCATCTGCATTTGTTGTAACAATCGTAATAACTCTAATTTGTGTATTTGATGGAATTATGCCCCTTGGAGTATCTTCCTCTTATAGTAGAGGTCTCTTATTCAGACATATATATATTTTACTGTCAAATCCCCGAATAGTGGAGTGCGCTGTCTTACGGACAGCTCTTGTTTGATCTAACTGTGTTCCATGTGTTAGTATTTTCTGGTTTGATGATTTTCAGGGAAGTTATTACTCTTGATACATAAAATTATAATATGATGTTTTGGCCTCTTCTCTTATATAATAGGGCAGATACACAAGTGCTCTATGCCAAGTTACAGGCATGTTCCAGTTCAGTGATGTTTAGCTCGACTATTAAAGAATAGGGGAGCTATCCTACACGCGTTGGCGTGAGCGTTAGCGTCACACAAATGTTAAAGTTTGCGTACCACCCCAAATATTTTCAAAGTCCATTGAGATATTGCTTTGATATTACCATCATGACCCCAGTCTGTAAAAAGGAGGAGGCAACTCTGTCAAGCATTTTGACTTAGAATATGCTTATTGTAATGTTAAAGTTTGCGTACCACCCCAAATATTTTCAAAGTCCATTGAGATATTGCTTTGATATTACCATCATGACCCCAGTCTGTAAAAAGGAGGAGACAACTTTATCAAGCATTTTGACTTAGAATATGCTTATTGTAATGTTAAAGTTTGCGTACCACCCAAAATATTTTCAAAGTCCATTGAGATATTGCTTTGATATTTTGCATGCTTGTTTACCATCATGACCACAGTCTGTAAAAAGGAGGAGGCAACTCTATCAAGCATTTTGACTGAATTATGGCCCCTTTTTGACTTAGAATATGCTTTTTGTAATGTTAAAGTTTGCATACCACCCCAAATATTTTCAAAGTCCATTGAGGTATTGCTTTCATATTTTGCTTACCTGTTTACCATAATGACCCCAGTCTGTAAAAAGGAGGAGGCAACTCTATCAAGCATTTTGACTGAATTATGGCCCCTTTTCGACTTAGAATATGCTTATTGTAATGTTAAAGTTTTACTCATAGCTTATATTATACTATTAAGCACTGAGAATAGTCGAGCACGCTGTCAGTTTTTTTACTGACAGCTCTTGTCATGGGAGCTATGACCCGGCCATTATTTGCCAAATTTTATGATATTTTGGCAACGAATCTTACACCATTGGGCAGATTACAGGAATCATCAGTGTCAAGCCTAGTTATACATATTGTCAGCATACTCTGATTCTATGATTTTCAGCAGCATTATGGCCCTTGGTTTGTCATATCTTACAGTGTTTACTCTACTTGCTGTATACAGTTAGGCTGAATTTCATCAAACCTCACAAGTGATTAGCCCCATATGGTTCTGGGACGATCTGTGTATGAAAAGAATCGGAACCACTGCCTAACCCTTGCATGATCGTAAGAGGTGACTAATAGGGTCTTAACACTTGGTTTTGCTGTAACTCTGTGATTCCTGAGCAGGTTTGCAAATTTTGATACCTCATATTTTTATTTCAATGTAAATAAGATGTGAAACCAAAATTTGTAGTCCTGTTTGGCGCCATATAACCTATACTGCGTTGGTGCGCTATAAAACCCAAATAAATAAATAAATAAATCACAAGTGATTAGTATAAAGCATTATAGTTGTGCTTATTACTGTCATGTTCTGATTAAATTATTTTTAGCGGAGTCATGACCCTTGATTGTTATATTTTTTTATCTGTGCTACTTCTCCAAAATCACTGTTAGGAATTCCACCAATCTTCACAGAAGTGGTACTGCCAAGCCTAGTTGTATATGTAGTTGGAATATTACGGTTCACTGACTTTCCCTGGAGTTATGGCCCTTATTTTGTGGCATTTTTGAATTTCTGCATGATAAATTGTGGGAGGCATAATGTTTTTTGTGAAAAACAATCTCATTAGCGGCCCCTTTTTGACTTTTTATTTTATGCTGTCATGCTTTTTTCAGGGTTCTTGGGTCGCACAAGGTTGACATCATTCTTAAAAGAAATCCAAAACGTTAGTATAAATCATAATTATCTAACTGTAAGAACAAACAGGGAACAAAGTATTTGGTATAAACAATTTCGGAAGGAAACAAAAAGAAATACAAGGATAACATGTTACAGTTAATACCTTGGAAAGAATTAGCAAATTGATGTTTGCTGGTGGTACTCAATTTTAACAGATGCTTGCAGAAGTGGTAGGTAAACGGAGATCTGGGTCACTGAAGTGCTTCTGTAAAATAAGTCAGTGTTTGAGAAGGTTTTGATCCAGGAATGATATAGCTAGTTGAGTTAATCTAGGTTGTCCTGCGAGGATGCTTCTAAGATGGTTGTTTCCTTCGTATAATGGAGGGAATAATGGCAGTTCTCAAGGTTTGTCAGTTTAATTTTATACTTATGTTGGCTGTTTCCTTGGCTGTTTCCTCGATTAAGAATTTATTCCTCTTGTTTATGTATGTTACACACAGGCAATAGTTAAAATGAAGGGAAGTTATAGCAATAATGTTGTTTTTTTTCGCTTATGTACAAAATATTTCAGTTATTACAGGGTCGTTACATTACATTTTGTCAGTTATTAACTGTTATTATGCTTTAATAATATTGAAGTTGCTAAAATGACATGTGGAAAAATTGTAATTTCATCATTGTTAGTGACAGAAAATTGTTGTTTGTATCTGGTTTGAGTGAATGTCTTTCAGTTAGGCTGATATTCCTGTCGATGTGTATCTTGTTATAATTTTTCATTGAACATCATTTGATCAAATTCTCGAAATTTCCAAGTCTTGGATATAGGATCTTTCCATGATGATCTCTCGGATTTGTTACCACTCAGTTTACCAGGGTTTTACAGTACTAAAAATGTCAACAGTTCAGTAATGTTGTAATGGGTTCTTATTGTAAGACTTTATCAAGAGATTGTGTGGGTTCTTGTGACAATAAAAAAGGCTGTAGTGTATATCATGCTTAAAATGACTAAAATCAGTCTGGATCGGAGGAGTTGTCCATGTGTATATCTAACTATACCAGCCCCATGTGGTTCTGGGATGATCTGTGTATGAAAAGAATTGGAACCACTGCCTTACCCTTGCATGATTGTAAGAGGCGACTAATAGGGTCTTAACACTTGGTTTTGCAGTAACTCTGTGATTCCAGCAGGTATGCAAATTTTGATTTCATACCTCATGTTTTTATTTCGATGTAAATGAGATGTGGAACCAAAATTTGTAGTCCTGTTTGGCACCATATAACCTATACTGTGTTGGTGCGTGGTAAAACCCAAATAAATAAATAAAAATAACTATACCAGGTGTCACTATATCTAATAGTAACTTTGACTTGTGTTACTGTATCCAGTGGTAACTTAAAAATCAGTTTTAATGTATCCAATGGTAACCTTATCTTGTGTTACTGTATCTTGTGTATTCTGTAATTTTTAGCACATCATTCTGAGTTTTTGAAAAAATAAGATGAGTTTATAATATTGTCAATCACTTGATCAGCGTCTGCATTGCTTGGTTAAGTTTTATGTTTAGGTCAGCTTTTCTCCTAAACTATCAAAGCTATTGCTTTAAAACTTGCAACATTTGTTAACCATCAATAGCTTACTCTGTACAGCAAGAAACATAACTCCATTCTGCTTTTTGCAAGAATTATGGCCCCTTTTGGACATAGAAAATATCAGATTTCTTGGTGAAGTTTTGTGTTTAGATCAACTTTTCTCCTTAACGGTCAAAGCTGTTGCTTTAAAACTTGGAGCAGTTATTTGCTATTAAAAGCTGACTCTGCACAGCAAGTACTGTAACTCTACATCTCATTTTGCAAGAATTATGGCCCCTTTTGGACTTAGAAAATCAGATTTCTTGGTAAAGTTTTGTGTTTAGGTCAGCTTTTCTCCTAAACTATCAAAGCTATTGCTTTAAAACTTGCAACACTCGTTCACCATTAAAAGCTGATTATGTACAGCAAGAAACATAACTCAGTCCTGCATTTTGCAAGAATTATGGCTCTTTTTGGACTTAGAAAATATCATAAAAACACATGGGTAGGACAATATTTCTATTATACAGACAAAAAAATCAGATAAGCATCTGCACCAGCAAGGCAGTGCTCTTGTTTATCGCCTACATTTACCTAAATTGTTTGTCTGAAATATACTCAAAACAATGTCAATAATTATAACTAAAATCTTAAATCAAAAGGTGAAAAAATTCTGCTTCATGAAATGGGAGATCACTGCAGAGGTAAAAGTGAGCAGTTTGCACCAACTTGTGTAATCTTCCATATTTATAATATTGTTTAATTATGTCATATTATGTCCTGGGGCTACATTTCCTTCAGTTGACTGATACACTCTTAAAAGATCTCCAATGATTATTTTCTGTTCTACATGTAAGTAATATCGAGATTTTTATCTTAGTTAAATTAAAGAGATAGTGTTTTTGTCGAGGTAGATAGTAATCATTGATATCAGTGGACCTTGCATACTTCTCTTTAGTATTAAAAGAATTTTGAGCTCAGGGAGTGCTTTCATCAGTAGAGAAGCCATCTACGAAAGGAAATGCTTCACACTGTATAGGAAACTGCATCAAACTGCAGGGAAGACTTCTAGAAGGGAAATATTTTCTTTCTGACTTGGTTGTTAAGTTCCTCAGCTGTTCTTGCATGGTTATCTTGAAGAGACTGTTTTGGGAGACAGTACAGCAACCATCAGAGAAAAAATGTAAAGTTATTAAATAATACAGGGTTTTACCGGACACAGGATCCTGCATCCATTTACGAAATCCTTTCCACTTTTGTCCCCATGGATGGAGCTTCTTAATGTTCCATAAATGAGTTTTTACTGTGTCAAATTTTAGCAGTATATTTATATTTATGTCTCCCCCCCCCCCCAAACACTTGGGGAGACATGGTTTTTGCCCTGTTTTCATCCATCAGTCACACTTCATTTCCGAGAAATAACTGGAGAACCATTTGACCTAGAACCTATTGAACTTCATAGGGTGTATAGGGTGATAGGGCTGCTGGAGTAGACAACCCCTATCGTTTTTGGGGGCACTCCATCAAAGGTCAAGGTCACAGGGGCCTGAACATTGAAAACCATTTCCGATCAATAACTTGAGAACCACTTGACCCAGAATGTTGAAACTTCATAGGATGATTTGTCATGCAAAGTAGATGGCCCCTATTGATTTTGCGGTCACTCTATTAAAGGTCAAGGTCACAGGGGCCTGAACATGGAAAACCGTTTCCGGTCAGTAACTTGAGAACCACTTGACCCAAAATGTTGAATTTTCATAGGATGATTGGTCATGCAGAGTAGATGACCACTATTGATTTTGGGGTCACTCTGTTAAAGGTTAAGGTCACAAGGGCCTGAACATGGAAAACACTTTCCAGTCAGTAACTTGAGAACCACTTGACCCAGAATGTTGAAACTTCATAGGATGATTGGTCATGCAGAGAAGATGACCCCTATCAATTTAGGGTCACTCTGTTAAAGGTCAAGGTCACAGAGACCTGAACATGGAAAACCATTTCCGAACAATAACTTGAGAACCACTTGACCCAGAATGTTGAAACTTCATAGGATGATTGGTCATGCAGAGTAGATGACCCCTATCGATTTTGGGGTCACTGTGCTAAAGGTCAAGTTCACAGGGGCCTGCATGGAAAACCATTTCTGATCAATAGCTTGAGAACCACTTGACCTAGAATGTTGAAACTTCATAGCAGGGTTTTCCCTCGGAAATTTTGATAGGGGGTCATTATGACCCCTTCATGTTTGACTTTGGGGGTCATTTTCAATTTCAAGGGGTCATTTTTTTAAATTTAAAAAAAAAATGAATAAAATGGTATTGAAATATATAAAAATCCAAAAAATAACAGTGTGTTTATCATAAATTAACTTGCAATGTACTGTAAAGATTACTAAAGAACAAAAAGAAATACTAGTACATCAACAAATTACTTTTTTACACTTTTTAGAAATCAGACAGTAATTGCAACCTTTTGAGTACATCTGCATGACGGAGGGATCTTTCAACAAGTTTCGTGAAGAATTTTTGCCTAAGTGTAGTGTTGCAAAATTTTTCGCAGCCCCATACGAAAGGATTGTTTTGAATCTTTGATACATGGCCAGCATTTCATTTCGAAGTGATGACAAATTTCGGATATTTTCGCACCTTATTCTACCCTTGCTGATTATTGTTTATTACATGATTTAACAAAGCCAGGTGTTGATTAATGTGTCACAATTGAAATTAAAATCCGGACATTAGATATCTAATTAAATTCAATCAATTTAGATTAAAAATTATACTAGCTTTACCTTTTTCTGTAACTTTTTTGAAATCGAAAGTAGATGGTCACCGAGTCAACCTGCTAGGTTTAAAAAAACATTTCTCTTAAATCATTTTGATAAGAGGAAATGTCATGGTAAATTTTAATTAATATCACTTACTATTAAATGCTGTTAAACTGTCTTTGCATCATCACAACTTGTCAAACACATCCTTTTAACTGGAGATTTAGGCAAATGTCTATGAAAGTGTAACAATATCCGGACATTCAATTTTGGATAACAGGATTTTGATCAATAAGAGTATTTGAGCTAGGGGTTTTAAATACTGGTTGACATAGTGCTTAAGTGCCATAACTATTTAATTTTGCACAGAAGGCTTCATGTATTATTGTTCCAAAACATTAAAAATGCATGAATAATAAGATATAGACAAGTGAATTTTTTTTAAGACTAGTGATTTTATAAGGGCAAATAAGTTTATATTATCATCAGATTTGTTAAAAGCTTCGTTATTATGGATATAATTACCGCGGTATAAAATCTCCCACTTGAACACCTCAATCTCCCGCTTTGGAAAGCAAAAACTCCCACTTGGCATTCAGAAAAAGTTGGGATGTCTGATATAGGGATATATGAATGTTTACATTTTCGGTCGAGGACCTTTCAACAGGGTTTTCCTCCGTGCAGATGACAAGAAAAACGTAATCTTTTGTTGATGCACCATTTTGTTGAATGGTTTACCATATAAAGAGACGTCGATATGGAGCTGATAATTAATTTACCTAGAACGCAGTCTACCTTTACTACTTCATACCTAAGCGCGAATCGGTACTTACTTACAATAGTAACTTAAGAACCACTAGGCCCGAATGTTGAAACTTAGTGGGATGACTGGACATGCCAAGTTGAGGATCCCTATTGCAGCCAACCATCAGTGTCTCTTTGACTTTCGCTCCTGTCCCCTATTGACTTCTTGCCTATACGACTACGCATTAGGGGAGACATGCGCTTTCTTACAAAAGCATTTTCTGGTATCACCAGTAAATGCATTGCGCTTTTGTTTTCGGCCAATAATAGTTTTGTTATGCTTCTAAGTGATTAAATGCTGTCTTTGGAATACTTGGAAGTTATAGTTATAAATTGAACGTGTTGTAAGAAATGTCAAAGCTAAATTTAGTAAGCTAACGATTGGGACAATAAATTCTCGGAATTTGCAGCCTCTTATTGCAATTAGCTTCATCCTCACTAGGCTAAAGGTCTGCACCAAAATGTGTGTTGCTTCCAATCTATTCGGCTCTAGAAGTATAAATGGTTACAGTATGAAATTGACTGCATTTGCATGTATGCTAAGAATTCTAGTAACCAGTGTTCACTGAAAGCTGCACATGTTTTCAAAGTTTCTGCATTATCTTGTCACCAGGAGAGAAAAGTTTGCACGAACAGTATAATTGCTGTTTGCAAATGACATTATATGGATGAAAAACTAGAAATTGTTAACATTGTTGAAGTTGACCCCAAAAATTTGTAATCATCTGCTGGACCCCTAAAATTGAAAAGCAGTGTAAAACACTGTTAACATTATCAAAAGAAATATGAGTGAGATGATAGCTTACTGTGAGTAGAGAAAAGTGTACAAAGTCAGAAGACCTGCCAATTGCCGTTTTTCCTTTAGAAAGAATTAATGAAACTACTGATTCAAGCAGAGTTTGTTATTATAATTATGTAATTGCAGTGAATAATCTGCATTTGGGTTCATAGCTGTTTTGGTCTGTCCCTTGTTAAGGATCATGTCAGAGCAAAAAGTGTATAATTTCATATAAAAACTGCATAAAACTCATATAAAACTGTTACCAAGTTCATAATTATACAGTCTAACCTGTACTAACGGTCACCTCGGATCAGCGGTCACCTCTGTTCAGCGGCCATTTTATGACGCTCCGGATGGATTTTCCTCTATTTTATCACTTTATTCAGCGGCCACCTGCCGTCCGCGGCCAGCAGCCACCAAAATTGCCTCCCGACCGCCGTATTTGACACCTTTCAGCGGCCATTTTTCTTCCAAAATCAATTATTTTTAGGCAATGACTTCACCACAAGAACGACAAAATGACATGAGCTTCTCAATTAAAACTGATAACCAAAGGTGTAATCCCCTTTTTGTTATGATCAAATGGCCAGTAATTATCGGCAATTAGCGTGTCACCTCGGGTCAATTTTGTTGTTCACAGTTTGACCTCGGTTAAAGATAATACTCGATAACTAACTAGTAGTATAATATTTGTGATTTTTAGCTCACCTGTCACAAAGTGACAAGGTGAGCTTTTGTGATCGCGCGGTGTCCGTCGTCCGTCCGTCCGTGCGTCCGTAAACTTTTGCTTGTGACCACTCTAGAGGTCACATTTTTCATGGGATCTTTATGAAAGTTGGTCAGAATGTTCATCTTGATGATATCTAGGTCAAGTTCGAAACTGGGTCATGTGCCTTCAAAAACTAGGTCAGTAGGTCTAAAAATAGAAAAACCTTGTGACCTCTCTAGAGGCTATATATTTCACAAGATCTTCATGAAAATTGGTCAGAATGTTCAGCTTGATGATATCTAGGTCAAGTTCGAAACTGGGTCACGTGCCTTCAAAAACTAGGTCAGTAGGTCTAAAAATAGAAAAACCTTGTGACCTCTCTAGAGGCCATATATTTCACAAGATCTTCATGAAAATTGGTCAGAACGTTCACCTTGATGATATCTAGGTCAAGTTCGAAACTGGGTCACGTGCCATTCAAAACTAGGTCAGTAGGTCAAATAATAGAAAAACCTTGTGACCTCTCTAGAGGCCATATATTTCATGAGATCTTCATGAAAATTGGTCAGAATGTTCATCTTGAGGATATCTAGGCCAAGTTTGAAACTGGGTCACATGCGGTCAAAAACTAGGTCAGTAGGTCAAATAATAGAAAAACATTGTGACCTCTCTAGAGGCCATATTTTTTATGGGATCTGTATGAAAGTTGGTCTGAATGTTCATCTTGATGATATCTAGGTCAAGTTCGAAAGTGGGTCACGTGCCATCAAAAACTAGGTCAGTAGGTCAAATAATAGAAAAACCTTGTGACCTCTCTAGAGGCCATATTTTTTATGGGATCTGTATGAAAGTTGGTCTGAATGTTCATCTTGATGATATCTAGGTCAAGTTCGAAAGTGGGTCACGTGCCATAAAAAACTAGGTCAGTAGGTCTAATAATAGAAAAACCTTGTGACCTCTCTAAAGGCCATATTTTTCATGGGATCTGTATGAAAATTGGTCTGAATGTTCATCTTGATGATATCTAGGTCAAGTTTGAAACTGGGTCAACTGCGTTCCAAAACTAGGTCGGTAGGTCTAAAATTATTAAAATCTTTTGACCTCTCTAGAGGTCATATTTTTCAGTGGATCTTCATGAAAATTGATCTGAATGTTCACCTTGATGATATCTAGGTCAAGTTCGAAACTGGGTCACGTGCGGTCAAAAACTAGGCCAGTAGGTATAAAAATAGAAAAACCTTGTGACCTCTCTAGAGGCCATATTTTTCATGAGATCTTCATGAAAATTAGTGAGAATGTTCACCTTGATGATATCTAGGTAAAGTTCAAAACAGGGTCACGTACCTTCGAAAACTAGGTCAATAGGTCAAATAATAGAAAAACCTTACGACCTCTCTAGAGACCATATTTTTCAATGGATCTTCATGAAAATTGGTCAGAATTTTTATCTTGATAATATCTAGGTCAAGTTCAGAACTGGGTCACATGAGCTCAAAAACTAGGTCACTATGTCAAATAATAGAAAAAACGACGTTATACTCAAAACTGGGTCATGTGGGAAGAGGTGAGCGATTCAGGACCATCATGGTCCTCTTGTTTATACTTCCGTCATCAAAATACTATTAAATTTATACGAAATTAATTGGTGTTTGAAAAAAAATATATAAACCACTCCATCTTTTACCGAACGTAACGGCAATCGTAGATTTTAGCGTAGACAATAAGTGCAGAGAGTAGCTTCCCTTACCAAAATGGCGAAAATTGTAAACAAACTTGTTTTGAAGTTGGAAAATTGTAACAATTTTTGTAGTAAAAAAATCACACCGAAGTTTTAGATTGCTAAGAAGACCATTCATATTGCGAAGGCAAATGCACGTCATTGTATCCTGGTAAAATAATAATGGGAAACCCCCCAAAAATGGGCCTAAAGGCTAAACTGGCCAGAAGTCTGAAAAATACATATATTGGCTGCACCTCCGATCAGGGGTCACCTGGCTTTAGCGGCCAAATTGTCTGCTTCCCTTGGCTGGCTGCTTAAGACAGGTTAGACTGTATATATATAAAATTATTGCAGACTGAAGACCATTTAAGTGAAACCTTAATAGTATTAAGACTCAGTGTTGTTATATTCTCTGGTCCTTTGCTATCACTAGAAAAAATCAATTTTACTATAATAGAAGTCTGCTGAAGTTGGTGCTTGGGATATAAATTCATTGCCTCACATGAGCAGACTTGGTCAAACCGAGTCTGCTTTTTATTTGTGTCACCTGGTCCAATGATCTTTCTTATATTTAGTTTTTGATTGTTATAGATGGTTGGAGCTCACTTGTCTGATAGTCGTATATATGAAAATCATAAGAAATTAATTGCTCCGTCAATTTTAACATTTTTTGTGATCATGGATAGAGTAGCTTATTTTCAATGCAATTCTGTTGAACTTTCGGTCAGACATAGATTCTTGATAAAATCCACCTTTGTTTTCATTGGGATTATTCAAGGTAACAAAATAGTCATTTAGCAAATCCATGTATGAACTTGATTTAATAATTGATTCATGGGCTTTGTAATTATTCATAATTAATTTGTGAATGAATTTCGTCAATATGCTTCAAACTTTTTAAAATTAACGATTAATGGTTAAAATTCGATTATAAATATCATAGGATTCTGGTCAGTTTAATTTGAGAAAAACTTTATAACAAAAAAATAATTGTTTAAAACCAAGAAATTTTTAATTGGTAGGAATATAACCTGATAAATTTAGGAGTATCGCAAAATATTATTTTAGTGTGTATAATATCACCTTGTCACTATGAGATAGAAAGTAAAAATCGTAGATGCTCATGCGATGACGCTGTACTAGGCAATTTATGTTCATGTAGCGGACGACTGTCAACCGATTAAGAAATCGACCGATGTTTAGTTGGACATGTAGTCTTTCAAAAATCTGTCTAGTTAAGATAGAAGATAATTCATCTTCAGTTTTGGAAAGTCTGATTTAATTGTGAATTTTCATGAAGGTAGTGTTGGATCAGATCTTACATGATAGGTTGTAAAATTGACCGATTGTTAATGGGATAGACTGAAAGTAGTCACTGTCTCGGGTTTATCATATGGTTTATATGGGTCAAGTTAATTAAGTTTCAAAGAGGGCATGTAACCAAACATTTAATAATAGATGTCAGTCAAAATATTTAACCAATTTTCCAATTTGATTTTGACCTTGTTACAAATTTTATATCTAGGTCATCAGTTGACATTCAGTATGCATTGTGAAGGCTTATTTTGACAAGGTAGATCTACTTACCAGATTTTTATATTGTACAAGGAAACGTCTGTTTGCAAGTGTTTAGATACAAGGTAAAAAAATATTGTTGATAAAAGTAATCATGGCCTCCTATGGGGTGTTGTTTTACTAACATTTATAGATATCACTGGACTTCAGATTTTGGCTAAGTTTTATTTTATGATATCTGTAATTGAATTTAACGATATCCTTGAATCAACTTAATGATAGTATATACAGGTAAAAATGATTTATTATAATAGTATTGTGTATGAATGAGGGGTTAAGGATATCATAAAATCATATATATTTTGGGATATCCTTAAAATTCCAATTTGTTTTGGCTTTTAATTAGATAAAGTAGCTGGCCATTTAGATGGTATGCATATATGCATGGTTAGAAAGTCACTACTTTCAATATTGCACATGAATTTACACAATCACAGCCATTATGGGAGGTAATTATAAACTATTAATGGATTCAATAATATTTTCTAATTGATATTCAAACGTTTGGCAAATATATGAGAAAACAATTATCGAAAATAGGATTTAAGAAGAAATAGACATATTTTATGTTCATAACAAAAAAATAATGTGGTAGCCACTTTATAAACAAAGGCATTATGAGCCTTGAAATGATTTATTGATATGATATATCATTTGGCTTGTTTTCATATGTCAAAAATGAATTTGGGATATCGCTAAATTGAATTCAAGGGTAAGGCATGCCTGATAATCAGTTGCTTTTTAGTTCACCGTCTGGCATCCATCCAACCATCCTGTCCACTGACACTTCTTCAGGTGACATCCCTTTTAAGGACTGCTAGAAATAGAGAAACCTTTTAAAACTCTTTTGGATGGAATCCTTCATCAGACCTGGTCCGTCGCATCATTATGAATAAAGATTAAAACAATGTTGCCATTTGAAATAATAAACATGTATATTTATAGTTATTCAGTGTTTTGTTTTGTGATATTTTATGATATCTTTATTCTTTAATATAAATGATTTTAGGATATCACAAAAACATTAAATGATAAATATCATTTAAGTTGACTATCTTTTAAAATGAAGTAAGGTAATCACAAAATGGATAAGGATATTACAAAATAGTGAATAAATAGCATGCAGTAAGTTAAAAAATTTAAATCGTAAATATATGTTTTACTGTACATGTCGTCAGTCTCAGTAGGCAGCAAAACTTGTAACACATTATTATATAGACTTCAGACTAAAGGTGACCTATGTTGCCGGAATTGTAGGTGGGTACCACACCTTGATGAAGTTCACCAGTGTTGAGAATGACAGCATACCAGTTGTTCATTTTGTCTGACAGACTGTAATTATACAGCCGCCCAATTTCTCTTGACTATATATTGGCAGTTCCTGTAATGAATGTATACCAGTAATACCTAGTTTTCAGAGGTGAAAGAGGTACTGGCATAGTTTTGTCTAATGTTGATCTATTTTTCTAATGTTTATACTTTTCTTGGAAACCAGGGAGCCATGCTGATTTCCATGTTAGCTGAAAACGGTTCATTAGAGCTATTAAATTACTACATACAATATAGGAAAACCCGCTATCATGTCATTTGACAATATACCATTAATACCAAAATATACCATTAAAATTGGTATTGTCATTGCTTGGTAAATGCTAAAAAGACTGTTGTGTTGAAATATGTTATATGAGCAGGAGATGCCACATTATGCATGACTTAGCATTACAGAATCAGACTGATTGTCATCTTATATCCTAGACCTCCCATCATCTAGACATTTCATTGAAGTGTATGAATTTCAGTGATAAGTTTAAAAAAAGTGAATGTATGCTGGTTTTGTTGTCACGGTGGCTGCAAACTGTTTTTTTGCCCCCAGCATCTACTGATGCGGGAGGCATATAGTGATTGTCCTGTCCATCCATTCATTCGTCCATCTGTACAAGGTTAACCAAATGGGACCATTTCGTCTAGCATCAATACCCCTTACTAGAATGACTTGATACTAATGCAGATGTAACCTGTGACCATTCCTCATCTTCAGACATCACCTGACCTTAGTTTGACCTAGACTTTGACCTCATTTTGGACTTGGGTTGCTTTATATAGGCCATTTCTTGGTTAACCAAATGGGACCGTTTCGTCTAGCATCAATACCGCTTACAAGAATGAATTGATACTAATACAGATGTAACCTTTGACCATTCCTCATCTTCAAACATCACCTGACCTCAGTTTGACCTTGACCTTGACCTCGTTTTGGACTTAGGTTGCTTTGTATCGACAAGGATGCCACCGGGGGCATCAAGCGTTTATTGAACACAGCTTGTTTCTTCCAGTTTTACTGGCATATACATTATATGTATATATAATATTGTTGGGTTTTTTTATGTCACATTTCGTTAAAGAATGTGGTGTTTTTTTGTTTTTTCAGAAGCAAGGCCAGTGTCATTAGCGTCTGATTCAGAAGATGATGTTCTAAGAAGATCTAACAGCTCAGGTAAGTTAACAGGGATCAAAAAGTCTTTTACGTCAGTCTGTAAAGAAGTACTTAAATTAATGAAATATTCCTAAGTTTCTGAATTTGAAAAAATCTAAACATGTCCTAGAAAAGTTTTTAGAAGATCAGTTAACAGAGGAAAAAGTTAATTGGCTGTGGGAAGATGGAGTGTAGTAGATAGGGGTGTTCTCATGATTAAGGTAGGTGTTGTATATGATTGTGATAATTATAGCATTCATGATAGTGATAAATGGCATTCATTATCTCACGGTGTGGGAGACATATTGATTTACTCCTGTCTGTGTGTGTGTCCATCTGTGTGTCTGTCACAAATCTTGTTCGCGCTCTAAGTCGAACATTTCTCATCCCATCTTCACCAAACTTGAACAAAATTTGTTTGACCATAAGTCCTTGGCCAAGTTCGATAACTAGCCAAATCGGCCCAGGCACTTCGGAATTACGACCCTTGAATTACCGAAAATCGGCCTTTTTACTCTTGTCAGCACGCTAAGTGGAAGATTTCTCATCCGATCTTCACCAAACTTAAACAAAATGTGTTTGACCATAAGTCCTCATCCAAGTTCGATAACTAGCCAAATCGGTCTAGGCACTTTGGAATTATGGCCCTTGTATTACCGAAAATCGGTCTTTTAACTCTGAGTCGAACAGTTCTCATCAAATCTTTACCAAACTTGAACCAAATGTTATTGACCATAACTCCTGGGCCAAGATCGATTACTAGCCAAATTGCCTTTGGCACTTCAGAATAATGGCCCTTGAATTACTGAAAATCGGCCTTTTTACTCTTGTCCGCGCTCTAAGTCAAACAGTTCTCATCCGATCTTTACCAAGCTTGAACAAAATGTGTTTGCCAATAAGTCTTCGGCCAAGTTTGATCACTAGCCAAATTGCCTTAGACACTACAGAATAATGGCCCTTGAATTACCGAAAATTGGCCTTTTTATGCCCCCGGCATCTGTTGATGCAGGAGGCATATAGTGATTGTCCTGTCCATCCGTCTGTACGAGGTTAACCAAATGGGACCGTTTCGTCTAGCATCAATACCCCTAACTAGAATGACTTGATACTAATGCAGATGTAACCTGTGACCATTCCTCATCTTCAGATATCACCTGACCTCAGTTTGACCTTGACCTTGAACTTGACCTCGTTTTGGACTGCCACCGGGGGCATCAAGCATTTATTGAACGCAGCTCCTTGTTACTCTTGTCCGCGCTCTAAGTCGAACAGTTCTCATCCAATCTTCACCAAACTTGAACCAAATGCTTTTGACCATAACTCCTCGGCCAAGTTCATTAACTAGACAAATCGCCCCAGGCACTTCAGAATTGTGGCCCTTGAATTACCCAAAATCAGCCTTTTTACTCTTCAAAGGTATATTAAATTTTGTAGTGAGTAACTTCAGTAAACATTATATAAAGACTGACTTACTATTTAGATGATTAGGCAGTTGTGGGAGACAAAGCAGCTCTAGTTCATGATTGTGGTGAGTGGTGTTCATGATTGTAGTAGCATTCATGATTGGGGTAAATGATATTCATGATTGAGGTAAATGATATTCATGATTGTGGTAAATGGCATTCATGAATTCATCATTGTATTGTACTTATCTGCTGCAAGTTGCCAGAATATAATTTATTGTTAGACTCTTTTAATTGGACTGCTTGAATATATAAGTGTGACAAAGCAAAGTTTTGTCTTTTATAAAAAAAAATATAATAATCACAAATTTCTCATGAAGTAATCTAGTATCACTGTGTTGGCTGTGTCCTTGGAGTTTTCTTGTCGCTTATTCTCAGAAAACTGTTATTAGTTGATTGCTGGTTGCAATTTGGCTTCTGAAAATGATGCGTCTGCCTGCTGGTATGGTAATAGCCAATGTTATTTCCTCCTACATTTAAAGCAAATTGCAGGCGCTGACATAACTTCTCTGGAATTTTATAACAACTGGGAGTCATTGCAAGGGGAAATTGAAAATGTCAGCTGGATGCTATTTCTGCCGGTGACATTTTAAACAGATTTGCTGCTTTTATTAGGCTTATGCAAACCTGTGTACCCGTATTTGTTTTTCTGGAAGAACAGAATTATAGGGATGTGTATTATCATAAATTTCGTATGTGGCAAAAACAGTTACTGTGACAAGATTGGTCATTTAATATGCAAGTAGTTTAGAATAGCTGTCATGCAGAGCAGTTTAAAGTATTTTATTTTCGTTTTCTAATGCATGCATTTTCATTGTTTGCATACATGAATTAGGAATATTGTTGTTTGTATGGGCTTAGAAATCATGTACCACAAAAATATGTATCTTTCTAATGCAAAATCGTAATATATACCAGTATATCAGTAATGCTCCACATCACTAAAAATTGTAAAACAAAACCCAGGGTTGTCAAATGCAAAGTACTTGGACTTAATTTGACCCAACTTTATTAAAAAGTATAGAGCGAAAATGATTGTATTCACATTGTATAACCTAAAATATGTTACTGCCAATAGAAAGCAACCTGTGTTTTTCAAAGTGTATCCTAATGTTTTAAATTATCAAGAGTTAGGAGATATTTGTTCCGGACATACACAACAGCCTTAAGTAAACAAGCCAAAACATAAAAAAATACAGAGATTAAGATGATGGGAGAAAGGCGGGGTTACACTGATCATCATTCAGATATAATGTAACACTAGACGGTCAATGAAACTTGAGAGTTTCGGATAAGTGAAAGTGACTAAATAAGGGGAAAATTGCTTTCGAAGCAGAGCCTGGTTTTGAAAAATCTTTTTTAATGAAAGTATGGATAGAGGGAGGAGAAACATATTGCTGTTGAACAGGAAGACTGTGCATTGCAAGGGAGGTTAGTTTTCTTTGATGTTTATAAAATTTGTTTAATTTAGTGACAGACTTAACAACGAGCAACTTCACTAATATTCTATATTAATTTTCATCTCTTTGCAAATCTTTCTAATATACAAAAAAAAAAAAGAAAAAAAAAGGCTATTTAAACTGCCATAAAGTTTTTAAAACATAAAAAATTTATTTGATTAAATTATTTGAACTTATAAAAGTTAGTACAGGTAAAACAGACTATATAGAAGATGGATCGAACTATAAGGGGAGAATACCAAAGCACCAAGACAAAGGCTGTAGTTTGCAGCTAGAACAGTCAGATTTCAGGACAACAGAGATATTTGATATGTTTTCTTAAAGCCTTGGTAAGGTGTTAAATTCGAAATAATAGATCTCATTTTGTGATTTGCCATTGCATTAAATCATTGTTTGATGTTCAGGTGCAAAGGAATTATATCATGAGGGCGCAGCTTGAATGAAATGATAATACGCATCTGAACGACAATGATTTTGTTCTGACAAGAGCAAATCACTAAATGAGATATATTATTTCCATCCTAACACCTTACCAAGGATTTTAAGTACATCTTTGATTTGCCTGACTTTTCAGTTGGTTTCTTTTCCATAGCTCCCCAACACTGTTTGACACTATGATGTAGTAATTGTGACCTCAGAAAAATGTATGGTTGTAAATTAACCACAATTTTCAGCCTTCATTGTTTAAGAAAAATGTATCGGGTGGTGTTAAAATAGGTAATTTATCAGTTAGTTGATAAAATAAGTAAAACGCAGACGAAGAAAACTATCTCGGATGAGTAAATTTAACCTAATCCATGTGTGAAAGTGTACTGCAATCCTATATCTCACACTAATATCACATCATAACATCACCAGATATTAAAACCTTACTCATCTCTTTGAAATATCATCTCATCTCTTTGTGAAAGCTTCTGTCATAAAACTGAAGTTTTCTATGATTTTATCATAGTATATTTCTCTCATGTAACAGAAGCTTACTGTAAAACAAATCTAGAAATTATGACGTATTTTGTTCTAATGTTTGAGGTAAAACCAGTTTTTTTTCCAGAGTCAAGAGCCTTGTGTTTCATCTGCATATTGCCACCTTGGTAGTCTAGTGGTAGAGTGCCCAATTTGAGTGAGAGAAGTCATGTATTTTCTGCTTGGCCACTTGATACAAAGGATAGGAAAAATAGTACTAGTAGCTTCCTTGCTTGGTGTACAGCATTGGTCTGAAAAAATTGTTTAAAAAGAGAGCTAAAACTGAACACACACACATGCATATTAACAAAAAAATCGTTCACAGTTTTGTTTGTTTTCCCACTGATACAAGTCTGGACATACGGCACCTAAATCCCAGCTGTTAATTGGTGGAGGAAAACCCCATTTTGTCATGCCGACCATTATTTCAGGATGGCATCATGATGACCAAGGCATGATTTGAACCCACAGAGTTTAGGGGCATGTGAATCATAGTCAGCAAACACAAACCTTTTGACTTTCAATTTTGTAAATATGATCATAAGTTTAATAATCGAGCATAATTCTGTTGTCCTTATTTAGAACTTTTTAAAAACAAAATAAATTTTGTTGGAAAATTCATTAAGTGTACTGTTAGTGTAATAAAAACTGACTTTGTCATAAAAAGACAACAGTCATTAACATTGTCAAGGCATTTTTTTCTGTCATGAATTCCCAGGTGTGCTTTATAACTCGTTTTTCTTGTAGAAAGTAAAAATTTAAGAATGAATGTAGGATTGAACTTGCATTTAAGCATAATATTAGGCAAAATTCAGTTTTCTAATGTCAGTGTTCTCTTTTATTTACATGTATGTTACATTTAGATCGATTATGTTTTCCCAAATCCTGTAATAAACTTAGATAGTCTGGCTTGTGTGTATTGTAAACCATTTTTCAACAAAAAGTGACAGTTGTACCACACCCCCTAGAAATAGTATCCAGTTCAATATTTGGTCTGTATACTGACGTTTGCAAGAAATTACAGAAATGTGAAGCTTTTTAGGTCATGAAACTATGCATTTTGCACAAGGATGAGTTACTTCAGTCACCCGTCATCTGTCCTTCTTTTATTGTTCAGTGGCATTTTTAGCTCGACTATACGAAGTATATGGAGAGCGTCCCCACCTTTGTTAAAGTTTTTTTCACACTTTCTCTTTTTTCTCCTTATCTCTGTAATTACATGTTGGATTTGCTTTAAACTTAAAATATTATTCCTCATCATCACTCACATCATCTGGCATAAGGGCCATAACTATTGCACCAATATTTCATGAATTATCCCATTTTACTTAGAATTTAAGGTTAAAGTTTTAGTGCACTTCCACTCTATCTCAGTTATTACTATATGGATTTGATTCAAATTTAAAATAGATGTTTCACATCATCACCCATATCATATGACACAAGGTCCATAACTCTGGCACCAATTTTTCATGAATTATCCCCCACTTTTACTTAGAATTTCAGGTTAAAGTTTTGATGCACTTTCACTCTGTCTCAGTTGTTACCATATGGATTTGATTCAAACTTAAAATAGTTGTTCAGCATCATCACTCATATCATATGACACAAGAACCATAACTCTTGCACGAATATTTCATGAATTATCTCCCCTTTTTAGTTTTTACTGAGAATTTCAGGTTAAAGTTTTGATGCACTTTCACTCTATCTCAGTTATTATGTCTCCCATCGCACAGTGGTGTGGTAGACATATTGATTTACTCCTGTCTGTTACAAAGCTTGTCTGCACTCTTAAGTGGAACATTTCTCATCCGATCTTCACCAGACTTGTACAAAATCTGTTTGCCAATAAGTCCTCAGCCAAGTTTGATACCTAGCCAAATCAGCCCAGACACCAGACACTTCGGAATTAAGGCCGTTGGAACATAATTACCGATACAGAGTTGTAGACCGGTTACTCCTACTCCAACTCCAACTCCAACAGGCCCGCCCGCTAAGCTCAGTAGGGAGAGCGTTGGTCTACGTATCGCGGGTCGCGAGTTCGATCCGCGGGCGGGGCGTATGTTCTCCGTGATGATTTGATAAAAGACATTGTGTCTGAAATCATTCGTCCTCCACCTCTGATAATTCATGTGGGGAAGTTGGCAGTTACTTGCGGAGAACAGGTTTGTACTGGTATAGAATCCAGGAACACTGATTAGGTTAACTGCCCGCCGTTACATGACTGAAATACTGTTGAAAAATGGTGTTAAACCCCCCCCCCCCCCCCCCCCCCCCCCCCAAAAAAAAAAAAAAAAACTCCAACAGATACCAATAGGCTGCAAACAGTATATAAAGACAGACTTACTATTAAGATGATTAGGCAGTCGTGGGAGACATGCGCTTTCTCAAAAGCACCTCTAATTACTTAATCAATGGATTTGCTTCAAACTTAAAATAGTTGTTCCACCTTATCACCCACATCATATAACACAAGATGCATAACCCTGGCACCAGTATTTCATGAATTATTCCCCCTTTTACTTAGAATTTAAGGTTAACTTTGATGCAATTTCGCTATATCTCTCTTATTACTAAATGGGTTTGATTCAAACTTGAAGTTGTTGTTCCACATCATCACCCATATCATATGACACAAGGTGCATAAGTTTTGCACCAATATTTTATGTATTATGCCCCATATTTGCTTAGAATTATACTTATTTAGTGTTTTGATACACTTTATCTTTATCTTCTTATTACTTAATATTTTTGACACAGACTCAAGCTATTGTGCAATATCTTCATCCACCATTGGAGTCATTAAACACTCCAGTGACAGCTCCAGCTTCCTCAGATGTGCCCAGTTTCACTATCCAGCATCGAAATAGTCGAGCACGCTGTCTACTGTGACAGCTAACAGAAATTTTATACCTTATTTCTTATGCAATCTTCACAGAATTTTAGTGGTCACAAGTTCTCCATCAAGGTTATAATGGGTAATATTGCTCTAGTCAACAGAGTTATGGCCCTTGAATTACTCAGAATTGTCATATTTCACATTGTTAACACATTAAAGGCCACAATTTTATCAACCTTTAGCTAGCAAAATTTCTAAAATTGCCTGGTCCATCATTCTGTTGGGCAGTACCATTTATTATTAGGGCTGTTCACTAAACATTTTCTGACTAAATAGCAAACAGTGCAGACCATGAATGTGCAGGCAGATCTTTGTCAGATATTGAACAAATTTACTCTGGTAACATAGAGTTATGCTCCTTATGTCTAAATTGTCTTATTTCACGGCAAACAACACAGTGGTTTGGCCTTATTACTTTATCTCCAGCTGCTAAGATAAATGTTAGGCCCAAATGTCATTTAGTTAATTTATTTGCCTCCATTACTCAGAAAACTGTGACATTTTAAATCTATTGCCCACAGTGGACTAATTCTAAGTCATAGTATCAAATGAATTTTTAATGTAAGGAGTCCTTTACAGTCTGTCATTGGTACCATTTTACATTTATACATACTTTATTACCTCTTTTGTAGTGCTGTGAGAATATTACAAAAGTATAATCATAGGATTTTTTCCCCTACTTCTTAACATACTCTAAAATCAGAAGTTTTTGTGAGGGATTTATTTTCGCTTGTTGTCTGTCTTCGCAAAAATAAATACTTGCAAAAGTGCTATTTTATTGTTAAAAATAACATGTTGGCCAAAGTTGGTGGAAATTCTACTATGCCAACCAGTTTTGTTAATTTCAAGTAAAGTTATATCAATGCAAAAAATATGTGGTTTTATAGTACTTTATTGTTTCCCTGGTAGCAGTGCAAGAACACTGAAAAACTCTGCTTTATCTGTTATATAGTTCAGAGAACAAAGAAGTTAGTCACTGAAATGATGTATATTTATTTTCCACTTTATAATTTAATGCTTCTGTACTGAATGCAAGTGATTTGAATCAATTCCAAAGAAAAACAATGTATCTGTTATAAAACTGGATATAGAAGAAACATAAACGCCTTATGGTATACAGTATGTCACATGATAAAAACACATGTAAAAACTTTTGCTACATATATTTTTTATGCTGTTTGTGCTTACATATTAACTACTACATGCTGTCTGCAAATTTTGAAAAATGTTGCATGCTAAACTATAGGGGTGTGTACCAGTGAATACCGGTATTGTAGGTTCGATTGATAAATCATATCGGTCGAAATATTATCTAATAAATAGAAAGAACCTAAATGTACATAGTAATTTTAGTTAGAATCAACAAAAAGTAATTAAGTTTGAACCTTGTTTCTTAGTATACACAAGATCGTGTTTTGACTGCAAACTTCAACGGCATACGTCGACAAGCGTGTCATATGTAAATTAAGCACGTGACTAAAAGAAATCCATTTTTCATTGGTAACACTGCAAGTTTCCAGGAAAATTAAAACGTTGCGCCTGTAATTGTCCGATCCGAGAGCATGACCATTTGTGTGACCTAATTTACGTATGGAAAAGTACCATTTACACCGGTTTTTATGCCCCCGGCATCTACTGATGCGAGAGGCATATAGTGATTGTCCTGTCTGTCCATCCGTTTGTGTGTGCGTTTGTCTGTCCGTACAAGGTTAACCAAATGGGACCGTTTCGTCTAGCATCAATACCCCTTACTGGAATGACTTGATACTAATGCAGATGTAACCTGTGACCATTCCTCATCTTCAGACATCACCTGACCTTAGTTTGACCTTGACCTTGACCTCGTTTTGGACTTAGGTTGTTTTGTATCGACAAGGATGCCACCGGGGGCATCAAGCGTTAATTGAATGCAGCTCCTTGTTATTTCTGTTTATTTCTGTCGGTATCCATTAATACTTACTTCAGATTCGTTAAAGAATAAATAAAACAATAATTATTAGCGACAGGTTTTAATATGTATTTGCAGTCTATTTGATAATGGTTTGGCAAACCTGTCATTCAGAAGAGAGGCTTATAGTGATATTTCGTCTGCACAATTGATGATTATAAAAATCCCAAGTTTTCGGAATTCTTTACTCACCCAGAGAATACAATCATGCTATTCTTTAACCCTTACCATGCTGGACACATTTGATTCTGCCTTTGCAACCAGTGTAGATCATGATCAGCCTGTACATCTATGCAGTCTGATTATGATCTGCACTGTTCCCAACTCAGTCAGTATTTTTTGGTATTCACCCCTTTTAACAGTTAATGGTACTGTCCAAACTGAATGATTGACAAGTTCATTAAAGAAATTTAGCAGGGTAAGGGTTAAATCATATGAAAAAGTGTAACTCAATGAAAACATACTTCTTAATATAGAATCAGTTATTAATAATTTTATATTGATAGGAATATCGTATTGATCAGTCAAGCAGATACACAGCCCAATTAAACTAGCATTTAACAAAAATTCAGTTTACAACATTTGTAGTGGCTTGCACTTGGTCCTTGCAGTTGTGTTCATCAGAATTGTATCTGTTACATATATATATATATATAACAACCTGTACTGATTCTGCTAAATAAATGAAAACCTTATGTCTGTATGATTATCATACATTCTGTAATGATTTATGAATATTTTACTCTTATTGGTAAATGGAGCAGGTATATCGCCTAAATTAGCAATCACAATAGTTTTATCACAATGGGAGACATGACTATCTAAATTACCTATTCATAAAATGGGCATGTCAGGATATTATCATTAGTTTGTCTCCAAGATTGCGGAGATTTAACCCAGTTTTGAATGGGACTCCAGTTATTGTTTACTTATAAATGCGAACTTTACAATTTTTCACAAATATACATAACTGTTTACTTTGGAATGTTGAAATTCATTCCTTAAAAATATTGGGCTATTATGTTTATTTCATTAATAATACACTTGACTTTGACAATTAAAGATTTTTTAAAATATTGTCTAGTGGGCGCCAGTTTCAGTTACTTGAATAATAGATGGTTTTGATTAAGTCTGGTGAGATTGTTTAATGATAGTAGTGATTAGTGGTTTGATTTTCATGCAGCTTCTTGAGAACTAATCTGTTTAAAATAATTGGATTTTGGAATACAAAGAAGTTAGGTGAGTACAGTTTCCACACCTGTCAAATTGATTCTGACAGGTATAAAAATAGAAGATGATGTTGTTTAAGTTACAAAACAGCTTGCTAATGTCCTGGGTTGGTTATCGCAGGGACCATACATTAAACAGAAGGGATTGTGCTTATACTAAAGTTAAAACTGCCATTAGTGACACCTCAGCAAGACTAGTAACTGTTATTGAAATACGTACAAGTAACTTCTTAAATTCAATGACTTCTCACTGTACAGTCTTTCAAACAAGGAAGAAATGATGTTCATGTTGTACTATATTTTAACAGCAGGGGTTTTTTTACCAGGAGGGGAAGGGGCCCAGGCCTTTGATTTAAGGGGGAAAAAAGCTCAGTATTTGGGCAAAGGGGAACAAAAAACCTGATGTAAAGTCAATTTTGGGGGAAAACTGCATGATTTAAAAGAAATTTTCTGAGGGAAGGGGCCTATTAATGGTCCCCATTATAGAAGGAAAAAAAACCTGAACAGTCATATTTTTAGCTCAAAGAAAATGCTTGTTTACACTCAAGAGGCCACATTTTTGGTCCAGTCTTAATGAAAATTTGTCAGAATATTTGTCCATTAAATCTCAGGTTAAAAATTGGGTCAGGTTGGGTCAAAAACTAGGTCATTAGGCCAAATCGAAAAAAAATCTTTTTTACACTCTAGAGTCCACATTTTTGCTCCAGTCTTCATGAAACTTGGCCAGAATGTTTATATCCTTGAATACTCAGACAAGTTTGAAACTGGGTCATCTGGTGTCAAAAACTGGGTCACTTGGTCAAACATGTTTACACTGTTATGGTGTGTTACTCAGGTGAGTGACCTAGGGCCATCTTGGCCCTCTTGTTTCAAATTAAAGATTATCTTGAAACTTGCATATAAATGCAGAATAGTTTGGCTGTTTGAGATTATTTAATACCATAAATTGCAACAGTCTCAGTTGGCAAATGCCATTTGAAAATTGCTTTGATATGATAAGAAGGGTATTTTATTAATTTATTGAGATGCCAATTTGATAATTATGTACTGTTTGGCATTGATAAAGTGAAAAATTCAATTCAGAAGATGATCTTAATTATTATCAGATCTTTTAGCATTACTGGTTATTTTTATGTCAGATTCAGCAATTCATGTTATTATACCTTTGCTTTTACTGTGGAAAAGAATTACCAGTTTGCAAATACAGACTCTGTTCTATTCTGTTCTGTTCTTACAAACTACTAAGATACTGATAAGTGCATTAGCTTATACCAACAAATGGTGCACTGGGTGCATTATTACAGGTCATATACTAAGGTGTTTTATATATAAATAATATGTACTATAAACAAATAATTTATTCTGACAAAGCATGACATGCAGCACTTTCTTTCAAATAGGATGTGTTCCATCCTTTCTTGAAATAAACAGAAACAAAAAAATGGACAATTATGACTATTTTGGTACAGTGCGGATTCTGTCCATCCTGTATTAAAATAGGAGTTCAGACATTTTTTTTTTAAGAAAGATGTTATAAAATGTGTTGTCAGTTACCCAGTGTGAGTGTAAGAGAGGGTGAACTTGTTTGGCATACAACTATAAAGAACAGGTCTAACCAGGTGTGATAATGTTCTATCCTCTACTGTTCATCACCTGTCACTATACTGCACTACTTTCATTCTGAACGGTATTAAGCTGCTCAGTCTCTGGTACTTGCAGGCTTTCTGCCAATAGGAGATGAAATAATGTGCTGCCTCTTCTGGTAAAATAATGTGCTGCCTCTTCTGGTAAAACCTATTCATACAGTAGACATCTAAAGCACTGTTCACATTAAAGTACCGTCCACATGTGCAAGATATGCAACCGTGCAAAAATTGCACCTTTGCAAAAGCAAAAGTTTCGTCAAACAAAAACGCTACGCGCAAAATTTTCATAGGGTTTAACATGGTGCAAATTACATTTCTGCCAAATTCTAATGTCAACCAGAATTAAAATGCATTGTGTGCAGACTAGTTGGAAACTTATTTTGGGATTGTTTTATGTAAAAAAAAAAAAAAAGAAATTCTGTAGAGGGAAAAAGTGAAAATTGAAAATTCTACAATGAAATATGTTTTGACTTTATTCACACTGGCCATAGCTTTATCAGATCAAGTGGTTCCAACGTTGTTTGAGCGGTGAATTTTACGCCGATCAGATGGAGAAATATGGCCGATACTACAAATTTCCGGAATTGTAAGTATGAGTTAAAGGAATTTCTACCCGTTAGATAACGAATCAAATGAAACCGATGGGTGCACCTGGAGCGCAAATGTGTCTATATTTTAGCACATGTGTCTATTTAGCTGAGATTTGTGCCGTTTATTCAAACACTTCTGTACAGTCCGGCGGGGGAAGGAGATTTTTGACAGTTTTTGACAATATCGCCTCAAATATAGTGTTTATCGGGAGCAAGTAACTGTTAAAACACTTTTTATGTAAAGGCCTACCTCTTAAAACAAAGCGTGTGTATTTTCATAGAATTTTTCAGGGTTGTTTCTGAACAATCGGCCGAAAACCTAATGCAACGCCGTTTCGAGTGGGTCGCTATGCAACGCAATCAAGTGGATACTGTTCTGTGTCTTACTTGCAAAGTCTTATCCGTCTTAAAAACAGTCATTAAAGCCTAACAATGAATAAATTTAGTGAGTTTTATATCATTATAATGATCCCGCCATTTCTAATATCTTGTACTAAATATAGGGTTATAATACATTTTTATGCTCGCTTAACATTTAACATATTTTTGCGGACATTGTCAAAAAATCAACACAAAAACATAAAGCAAGGGTGAACATCGAACAATATCATTAAGTAAATGATAGTAATAGTTTGTAAAAACAAGAGCCAATTCAAGGACATTTATCTCCTCCACAAATGGTATACTGAACAGCATGCCAAAAGCGGGTTGACTCTTTATGAGGATTGTTCAAATATGAATGCATCTGAGCACATAAAAATGTATCCTTGATAGATTTCAATGACAATTTTATTTGGTCCCCTCGAAGTATTCACCTCCAACAGATTTGCAAAATTTCAGTCTTCTAATCCAATCCCTGAAGCCTTTCTCGTAGTATTTTCTAGGTATACTATGAAGACACTGGAATATTGCAGAACCGAGGTGTTTGCGCTGCACAAAGTTTCGACCAGAAACAAAAAGAAGCCAAAAGGGCAAGGTCAGGCGAATAAGGAGGGTGATGAAGGGAGCACAACAACCTTTTCCTGCTTCAGAAAGTCTTGTACAATAGACGCCTTGTGCGATGACGCATTTTCATGTAGCAATCTGACATTGGCCAAACCAGTTGCGGGTCTTCGAGTTTTGAAATATTTCTTCAGTTTTCGGAAAACTTTAGTCTTGTTAAACTTCGAATTTACGCATTTGCCTTTAGGAACAGCAACCTGAATGGCAGGACCCAGAGTTGTGAAGAATATGGCATACATTACCTTCTTGACACTCATGGTCCGCTTTGCAATGCATGGTCTTTTGCCAGACTTTGTTGCCCATATTTTTTGTTCTGGATCTTTCGTTTGGGCTCGAAAAAGTGAATTCATGTCTCGTCACCAGTGACGACATTTGCGAAAGATCGTGCAGTGTAAACTATTTAAGCAACAAGTTTGCGCATTGCACGCGGCCTTTTTTCTGCTCATCTGTCAACAGATGGGGAATCTTCCTCATTTTCAAATTACGTTTCAGAATTGTATGAGCTGCTCTTATGAGATGCCAATCATACTAGCTATTTGCCTAGCGGAGTATCTTGCATCAGTAGCAACTATTTCTTTCACTCTAGCAACCATGTTCATCTTCTGTTGAAACTAACCCACATTTGAATTTCTTAAACCAACGAATAACTGTCGAAAAGGATATTTCATTATGCCCATAAACAGAACATATATCATCAAAAATGTCTTTACACCCTATGCCAAGAATACAACGATTCTTAATATAGGACCGTATTTCAACGGCGTACGCTGACCTCCTTCCAACCATTTTTGTATTAGTATATACGAGTAGGCAATGTTAGCGAGGGATAGACACAGCTAAAGTGAACGGAATTTAATGGGTGTGGTATCAATGTATAAATGTACAAATGAAATACAGACACCAATGAAGAAAATAAACGGACTAGCAATACTAAGACGTGTTACAGTTGTACTATTTTACTGTCTCCAACAAAACTTTTTGTTTCATTGGTGTCTGTATTTCATTTGTATTTTCATTTTTAAACGCGCGGCCATAGAGTTTTATTACATCGTTTCTGTTTTATGGAGGACAAATAAAATCTTGCCTTTTCCCTGGCCAATTTTAACGGTCTCTGTGATTTATCTCTCTGAAAATAAATGAACGTTTCACCAGGAATATGAATGAAAATATATACAAACAACTGATCAATACTTTTATCATGGACCAAACTTTATTTATTTTGTATGAACAGCTTAAATGCACAACAAATCAGTAATGAAATCACAATGTATTGGTTGTAAGGGATTAAAAGTAACCAACTGTAACTATACTGATTTAAAGAGTCAACCCGATTTCGGCATGCTGTTCAGTACCATTCGTGGAGGAGAAAAATATCCGTGAACTGGTTCTTGTTTTAACGAACTAATACTATTATTTACTTAATGATATTGTTCGATGTTCATCCTTGCTTAATGTTTATAAATGTGTTGATGTTTTTTGACAATGTCCGCAAAAATATGTGAAATGTTAAGTGAGCATAAAAATGTGAAAGTACAATATATTAGAAATGGCGGGATCATTATGATGATATAAAACTCTCCAAATTAATTTATTCATTGTTAGGCTTTGAAAATAATGACTGTTTTTAAGACAAACAAGAGCCATGTCAGACATGGCTAATCCCCCCACCGGGCATATCATAATTAAAGGATGTGGTCCGCATCAGGGTTTTAAGATGTGGAAGAAAGAATAAGTCAGTAGTGAGGTGGTTACTGCTAAATTATTGTAAGTCTTTTGTTTTTTAAAGTCCACAAAAAAACTCCTTACTAGGTAGAGATACCTTATATATAATGAAATTAATAAAATACACCTAAAACTGGAGAGTAACATCTATGCTGTACCACAGAAAAGTGGTCTTGTTTTTTCCCCAGGGTCAATTATAAAAATGTTACAATATAAGTTATTTATAGTAACAACTAAGGGAAGTTAATCTTTAAAAAAAAAAAAAAAAAAAAATTGCAAGTCCACACAAAAATCTTTATCAGGAAGAGACTGGTCAAAATACACCTCAAAATTGGATTTAGCATGTTTGTTGTACTACAGAAAAGTGGTCTCGAATTTTCCTACGACTAGTAATGAAAAAGTTACAATAAAAGCTATTTAAAGTAACAACAAAGGGAAGTAATTCTAAAGAAGGGAACTGCGCATGACACTTCGTCTCATGATGGTGTATAATTGTGCCAAGTTACATCAAAATCCCTCCATGCATGAAGAAGAAATGCTTCGGACAAAGTCATTCTTGTATCTGACCTTTGGCCTCTAAGTGTGACCTTGACCTTAGGCCTAGTGACCTGGATCTTGCGCATGACACTCCGTCTCGTGGTGGTAAACATTTGTGCCAAGTTATATCAAAATCCCTCAATGCATGAAGAAGAAATGCTCCGGACAAGGTTTTTATTCTTGTATCCTTTGACCTCTAAGTGTGACCTTGACCTTAGACCTAGGGACCTAGTTCTTGCGTATGACACTCCACATCGTGGTGGTAAACATTTGTGCCAAGATATATCAAAATCCCTCCGTGCATGAAGAAGATATGCTCCGGACAAATTTCTTTAAGAAAATATGATAAAGGGGAATAACTCAAATAATAGGCAAGGTAGAGTTATTGTTCTTGCACACTGCACTTTCTCCCAATGTGTTCTATCAGTGTATGAAGTTTGAAGAAAATCCCTCCAGTACTTTTGGGGTTATGCTCCGGACAAAATGTTTTAAGAAAATATGATAAAGGGGAATAACTCAAAAAATAGGCAAGGTAGAGTTATTGTTCTTGCACACTGCACTTCCTCCCAATGTGTTCTATCAGTGTATGAAGTTTGAAGAAAATCCCTCCAGTACTTTTGGAGTTATGCTCCGGACAAATTTTTTTAAGAAAATAAGATAAAGGGGAATAACTCAAAAAATAGGCAAGGTAGAGTTATTGTTCTTGCACACTGCACTTCCTCCCAATGTGTTCTATCAGTGTATGAAGTTTGAAGAAAATCCCTCAAGTACTTTTGGAGTTATGCTCCGGACAAATATCGTTGCGGACGCACGGACGGACGGACGGACAGACGGACGCACGGACGGAGAGCATTTCTAATATCCCCTTCACCTTTGGTGGGGGGATAATAAGACTTCGCAAGTAAGACACAGAACAGTATCCACTTGACTGCGTTGCATAGCGACCCACTCGAAACGGCGTTGCATTAGGTTTTCGGCCGATTGTTCAGAAACAACCCTGAAAAATTCTATGAAAATACACACGCTTTGTTTTAAGAGGTAGCCCTTTACATAAAAAGTGTTTTAACAGTTATTTGCTCCCGAAAAACACTAAATTTGAGGCGATATTGTCAAAAACTGTCAAAAATCTCCTTCCCCCGCCGGACTGTACAGAAGTGTTTGAATAAACGGCACAAATCTCAGCTAAATAGACACATGTGCTAAAATATAGACACATTTGCGCTCCAGGTGCACCCATCGGTTTCATTTGATTCGTTATCTAACGGGTAGAAATTCCTTTAACTCATACTTACAATTCCGGAAATTTGTAGTATCGGCCATATTTCTCCATCTGATCGGCGTAAAATTCACCGCTCAAACAACGTTGGAACCACTTGATCTGATAAAGCTATGGCCAGTGTGTTATTTAAGATTCCTTTTAAAATTGGGGAAAAAATGATGATAATTTGAAGGCTTGCTTGTAAGAAATCTTATTACGACAATATTGATATTAGTTTAATTATTCGATCAATCCATCAATAATATAATTCTGATATTATATATTTGTGCCAATGCAAATATTGCGCAGATGCAAATTTCACTCTTGTTTAAATATTTTGTTATGTGGACAGGTTTTGAAAGTGTCAAGTCAGTATTACACTACTTTTATTGTACAAGTTACTCAGAATTGCATTTTCATTTGAACTGGAAGTTGAAAATGTTTGTCATGGTAACAGGCTATGGTTTTACTGTAGACTTCTTAAATACACATTGTCTATTAAGTCAGGGAAACATTGCATGTACCATAATATTAATTTCCAGCAGCGCCTATCCCAACCAGCGCTATTTGTATTTAATGTATGTTCAGTAACGGCCTAATTTTGGTAAACATCAGTCTTAGTTTTGAGGTACAAATTAACTTTGATAATGTGGCATTTGACCTAAATTCAATTGACACTGTTTATTTTCCAATACAGGTAAATCCAATATTTGCTTTACAATAGATCTATGACGGATTATCTTTGAACACCCCTGAACTTATTGGACTGAACTGCCACATTATCAAAGTTTATTAATAAGTGGAATAGTTCACATGGTGCATTGTGTGTGTTGTAAGTAGGGCGGAAGTCCATTTTGTAAGTTTGTATGTCTGATACAGAATCCATAGAATTAAATGATTTTACAGTAACTCACTTTTCATTTGATAAGGTTACAGAGCTATTTTTACTGGCACGATTTTAAAGGTTGGAAGTATACATATAGAGAGTACCTGGGGAGAGACCTAGTTTTTTTCTGGTTTGTTTACTTTCCTCATACAGTGTCTTGTGATGATAAATTATGGCAGAAGCAGGAGATAGAGGTTGACTAGGTACTTACAGTGTTATAAATGGACCAGCTTTTTATGGGGAATAAAAAAATACCAAAAAAAAATGTTCATGGATTTTAAGAAATGTCTTTGTGTTAAGATTTTGCGCATATAATTTAGATTAGGTAAGTGCATTTATAAATCAAGTGCATCATGTGAAGGATTCTAGGTACTGACAGTTTTATTTTTGTATCATGAACTTTGCTTCAACCTGTAAAACGTAGGTAGACGGCTGTCGATCTGTCTCAGCAGATACATGTTTAATGATTTTAATGAAGAGATTTTGGATTAGAACAAGAGAAAAACAAAAAGAATGAATTATAAAGTTTGGATATTAATATATACAAAGATTGTCAATATACAAAATTTAAGGCTTGTTTATTATCAGTTTTAAATCATGTGAGAGGAAATGATATCGGCAGGTAGGTTGTATTATTATATATAAATAACATTAAAAGTTGAATGAAATATCATTTAGGTTTTTAAAATGACACTGCTGCAGAGTGTTTGATAGTGTTGAAACTAAATAGTGACCTTGTCGCAAAACGAAACAATATTATACAAAAATCTGTGTCATTGTCATGGATTCATTTCAGGTCATTGTGATTTTATTTCTATACTAAAGTCTTGTTTTCTTAAATGCACAGAAAAATCTCAGAAATAAAGAAATTAGAAGTTTATATAATCACATTTGACACATTTTTTTCTGGGTCATATTTATGTCTAGAATGCAATTTTATCTTGGTTTGAAATGTTTTATGACCTTAACATGCAGCCAGATGTGTAGATTTATGCATGGATGATATGAATCATGCATTTCACATGGAAAATCTATTTTTAGAAAGATGAAAATAAATCTTTTTGAAGTACATATTATATATGTATGAGCCAGTATATAATTATTCCGGTTTATTAGAGTTCAGAAGATTTTAATTAGAAAGGACCAACGATGATAGATATGACACTTGCAAAACTGGTAGTTAACTCTACATATTTACAGCATTTAACAGCTGCTCTATAAAAGGTCATACGAATTTACAGAAATGGCATACTGTAATATTTTATACTACACAAGAACATTTAAGGATATTTATGTTAACACATGACTTTTATAAAGGTTTAATGTCCTTTTCTTCAGGTGACGCAAGATCACAGGATCTGAAGACATATACACGCATCATACCTTCCTATGAATACGATGACTTTCAAGATTTGGACCACTCTCTCAGCGAGGGACATCGTTCTGGGGCCAAACATAAACATCACTCAGGACGATACAAACTTGGTCTGAATGGTGAAAATAGGCAAAGTGGACACAATAGGGATTATGATTGGTTAAAATCACAGTGTGAAAGAGCCATGTCAGAATTGCAAGCCCTTAAATCGCAGCAGACGGACAATACAAAACGTTACGAAGCAGTCATGAATGAATCAGATTCGTATCGTCAAAGCTACGTGTCGACTCTGAATCAGCTTCAGCAGAGTCGAGAAGAAGTGAATGAGATTCGTGGACAGAATCATGATTTAATAGCGGAAAATAAAAGACTCGAACAGGAAGTGAAAAACTTCAAAAAGTTGAGAGAAGAAGATCAACAGGAAATGGCAGAATTACGTAAACGTCAACGAGATATAGTAAGTCAAAATGGTTCTAGTGAAGTGCTAAATGCTTTAGACATGTATGATAGGATTAAACAGGATTATGATTCACTTAGGGAAAGTTATTCAGATCTAGTCACCCAGCGTAGTGCTTTAGTAACTAAATATGAGAGTGGACAGGAGGAAATAGCGCAACTAAAGAAACAGTATCTGTCTGTGTGCAGTGAACGGGACGCTGCCGTTCATGAGAAAAATGGTCTTAAGCAGCAGTGTACGGCTGCAATAAGAAATTGGGACCAAGTGCTTCATGAACGTAATGATTTAAATGAGAAAATTATTAAAATTACTCAGCAAAGAGATGACGTTATGAAAGAAATGAATCAAGCTCTTGCGAGTCAATTACGACTAAAGAAAGAATTGGAAATTGTTCAGAAAGATCGGGACGCAATATTACGCGAGTATACTCTGGTTATGTCGGAAAGGGAACAGGTTCATAAAGACATTGAACAACTGCAGGAAACTCTTGCAGATAATACTAAAAAGATTGATGCTTTATTGAAGGAGAAAAAGATTGCACAAGATGAAGCAGAAACTTTAAAACGTGAAATATCATCTGCTCTGCAGGATCGAGACAGAGCTGTGAAAGAGAGGAATGAATTTAGTGAAAAATGTAATGAATTAATGAGTAAACATTGTGCAATTGAGAAACAGAGAGAGGATTATAAAAAGAGCTATGAAACTTCTGTTGAACAGAGAGATATTGCACGTAAAGAAAGACAAGAAGCCATGCAAGATAGGGACCGAATTCTACGAGAAAAATATGAAAGAGAACAGGTTAGTATAGTGTCTAATGGTGAAGTAAAAAAGTTTTATTTCATTTAGTTGCTTATTATCTGAAAATAAGGTCTTATTGCTGAAATGTTGGTTTTATTGGTTGTGTCAAAAAAAAAGTTTCAAAGGCACTAAGTTTTCAGTGCTTGTTCTGAAAAGAAACATTGCTTTTCTACATGTAATTGTGCATTCCTATTTTAACTGGAGTAAAGTATAGAGATGAACTGATAAGCGAATATTTTGCACAGATAAATAAATTAGAGGATGCTATTTAAAGTGTAGGGTAAACTTCCTGATCTTGTGTCAGCTTATCTCATGTTCTACACAAAAGGTCCACCCAGTATAGAAGGTCAAGGTTTGGCCTTTTATGTGGTTAACAATTCGTAATCATTTAGTATCACTGCAATTTAGATACACAGTTTCCTACTTCCAAGTCCTTGCATTATTAGAGTTTATATTTGAATGGCATAGAATGACCCTTACTTTTCTTCCAGAGCCATGTTTTATGACTCTGCATGTTTCAAAAAGACCCATGCTAATGAATACTAGTATTAGATCTTGTAAGACAATCCTTAGGAAGCATAGAAGGCAATTAAGCAACATAACAGCAAGCTGTGTGTGATTGAGTCGTCTATGAGAGGTAATGAAATATGCAACATCTCTTATGCCCCTTAGCTAACAAAACTTTGTCATAGAATGACAGTGAACTGACCATGCTGACTGCATGAAATAATAATAGCACCGAGTCCAGGTACCAGAGACTGTTTATGGTAGCTGCATGGCTTATATAATACTCTCCAGGGGTATTATTATCTTCTTTAATTGATGGCACCTTAAAAAAGTACTTTTGGTATTTATCCCTCGCCCAGTTCTACAGTCATTCAACTTCAAAAGTTTGCTCAGTAAATGTAATTAAATTTAAATACAAACAGGTATACAGCCTTTAAAAAAAGTCATCTCATCATATTTAGTTATAAATGCTGCTGTTGCATTGCTTTCAGCATTTACTTCTGAATCAGTCTAGTTTGTGAACTTTGAGTACTGCACTATCACAATAACTATTTTATTAAAAGCAAAGAACATTTGCAGCAAATGCGTTGCAGCTGTTGTTTAATTGAAAACTTTCCACACATGTTTCTTGCTAGCAAGGTCTATTCATTGAGAGGAAACATTATTGTAATATACAGTCACTGTGTGATTCTATTCTTTTTTGAACATCATGTTATATTAAAATGTTTATTACCAGGAAAAGTAGTTCATTGCAGCCTAATGTGGTGTGGTTACGTTTTATTCTTATATTTTACTAATAAAACATTTGGGGTGTGAATTTAAGAGATGTTTATACTACAAGTTGTGATACAAGCTGATTTATATACCAACCAACATTACAAGAATATTTGATGTCTGACCCAGATTGTTTAATAGGCTTGTGAATTTTGTCCTGTTTTAGGCAATTAAACCATGTCAGGAGTTTCTAGTCATATATGATATATTCAAACTTTAACAGTATTTAATACAGGCATTAGGACATTAGTTGGGCATATTAAACAATATATGAGCCGTGCCATGAGAAAACCAACATAGTGGGTTTGCGAACAGCATGGATCCAGACCAGCCTGCGCATCCGCGCAGTCTAGTCAGGATCCATGCTGTTCGCTTTTAAAGCCTATTGGAATTGGAGAAACTGTTAGCGAACAGCATGGATCCTGACCAGACTGCGCGGATGCGCAGGCTGGTCTGGATCCATGCTGGTCGCCAACCCACTATGTTGGTTTTCTCATGGCACGGCTCATATATCTATCTATTTTGTCTTTAAACTGTAATGAATATAACACTTAGACTTTAGTTAAATACTTAAAGATGTTTTATTCATTATTTGATGTAACAGTTTCAGAAAGAGAAGGCTGAAATCATGGACCAGGTGAACAAAGAAACAGAACAACTCAAAAAACAAGTGGAAAAGCTGCAACAGGAATTATATGGTAGGTTCATCAAGAAACTTGCATTATGAAGTTCTTATATTCCTGCCTGTGTAAGACAGTCCTGAGTCTTAACAACATAAGGGACAGTAAGGAGTGAGAGAGCAAGCAGTAATGAAGGGTCTTATCAGCGCTGTCCCAACGGTCCGGAAATCCAGGTCATACACAGGCAGACATGTTAGATCATTTTACTTCTCACATAGTGTTACTGCAATTGTAAATTATAAATTGCACATGATAATTCTGGATATAGTTTGTAATATCATGATATTGTGGTATGAAAATGCACATGTTTTGTATATCATTTTGCTAGCTAAAAGAAGAGGTCTTTTGCACAGACAAGCTTGTCTTTCCCAGCAATGTTGGCTAGAAAGATGGTTTCCTTGAAAGTATATTTTCCCTTTTTGGCATGTCTGCAAAATGTAAACTTTTAAAGTGGGCAAATGTTCAGCTCTTGCCTCTGCCTTAGGTCACTGATTCTAGAGGTTAACCTCAGAAGACTTTGTGCTATTGTCTTATTAATTGCTGTTACTGATGGGTCAAAGGTAAGTCTAGAGTCTTGTAATTACTGGATCAATATGACATTTAAATGTCTTCGATGAAAGGGAACATTCAGATACAGGTATAGTGGGGTTAACTGCATCTTAGAACGAGAAGCATCTGAAGGATGTACTCGGCAGATAGTTTTCTAGGCAGTTACTGTAGCCATTTCATAGTACAGGTTCCATAAACAAAAAGTTTGATATCCCATCCCCCTTTTCCTTCTTTTTATAATGTGACTCCATGAACAAAGCAGAATTCTTTAGCTGGTACTTAAAAGCAGCTGTGTTATTTGGAAGATGCCATATATATTGCATTTATAGTATCACAGTAGTATGCAGCAATACCTACAGTTTCACATCAGTCTTTTCAGCTGTATCAATACTAATAGTATTGCAGTAGTCCTATCAGCAGTCTCAGTAGGATTGCAGAAGTCCTTACAGCAACACCAATAGTTTTGCAATAGTCCTATCAGCATTATCATTAGTATTGCAATAGTCCTTTCAGCCACACCAATAGTATTGCAATAGTCCTTTCAGCAACACCAGTAATATTGCAATAGTCCTTTCAGCAACACCAATAGTATTGCAATAGTCCTTTCAGCATTATCATTAGTATTGCAATAGTCCTTTCAGCAACACCAATAGTATTGCAGTAGTCCTTTCAGCATTATCATTGTATTGCAATAGTCCTTTCAGCAACACCAATAGTATTGCAATACTCATTTCAGCATTATCATTAGTATTGCAATAGTCCTTACAGCAACACCAATTGTATTGCAATAGTCTTATCAGCATTTTCAATAGTATTGCAATAGTCCTTTCAGCATTATCAATAGTATTGCGATAGTCCTTTCATCATTATCATTAGTATTGCAATAGTCTTTTCAGAAGCGATATTTAAAGTATTGCAATTTTCCTTTCAGCAGCAATATCTTCAGTTTTTATTGATATCAAAATTGATATACTAAAACTTTCAGACTATAATGAACAATTTTGATTTACCATATTTATGCACATGTTATGCATAATAATGAAACATTACATTTCTAAGTGAAAGCAATCTTCATTTTAATGTTGATTTATGTTGTACAAACAAATGAAATGATTTAATTGTCTGGCAGATGGAATGCATGAGGCAGAGATAGCTAAGAGTCGTAGAGACTGGGCGATGAGTGAACGAGACAAAATTGTACAGGAACGTGATAGCGTGAGGACCCTCTGTGACAATCTGAGGCGGGACAGGGACCGTGCTGTCAGTGATCTTGCCCAGGCTCTGAGAGACTACGATGAAATGAAGAAACAAAAACAAGAGTCACTCAGAGAGCTTAAGGAGATCAAGTAAGTTTGTTTTAATATCATTGATGAAAGCCAAGCTCTTTCACCATAGAACAGAAATATGGTAATGGCAAATGGTATACATAAAGGCTGACACTAATTGTTTAGTTAAAAATTTGTTAAGTCTTTTTTAGCTCACCTGTCACATAGTGACAAGGTGAGCTTTTGTGATTGCCATTCGTCCGTCGTCAGTCCGTCCGTACGTCCTTGTGTCAACAATTTCTTGTCTACACAATAGTGGTTTCATTTATGATTTTATTTTAACCAAACTTGCACACAACTTGTATCACCATGAGATCTCGGTTCCTACAACTGGCCAGATCCCATTGTGGGTTCCAGAGTTATGGCCCCTGAAAGGGCCAGAATTAGCTATTTTGACCTTGTCTGCACAATAGCAACTTCATTTATGATTTGATTTTAACCAAACTTGCACACAACTTGTATCACCACAAGATCTTGGTTCCTTTCTTGAACTGGCCAGATTCCATCATGGGTTCCAGAGTTATGGCCCCTTAAAGGTCCAAAATTTGCAATTATGGCTCTTGCAGCCACATAGAGACTTCATTTATGGTTTGAGTTGATACAAACTTCCAAAATATCTTTAGCAACAATAAATCTTAGATTCCATGACGAATCTATCAGATCCAGTTGTAGGTTCCAGAGTTATTTTATATCTGATTACCTCCCCTGATTGTAATCAAAATTGCCCAGTTAATGGATTTGTATCACTAAGTTCTTATAGGACTTATTTGAAATTTCATTATTGTCATTAGTTGGACTGAGACAATCGGGGTAGATAACTATGGACTGATTTTATGTCAAATTACCTCCCTTAATTTCAAATTAAAATGGGTATATCTCCGTAACTGATGAAGATACTGATCTGAAATTTCATTTATGTCAACAGATGGACTTGGACAGTCAGTGAAGATACATATTGACTGAATTTATGACAAATTACCTCGCTTTATTTTTTATCTAAATGAATACACCTTAACAGCTTCTAATGAGATTGGTTTGAAACGTTATTTATGTCTTCCGTCGTAAGAAATAGTCATAGTAGATAACTCTTGATTGAACATTTATCGATATGAATACTTTACTAAAATATTGTTGTATAGGCTTGTACTCTGTATCTTCTACATGCATATACCAATGCATGATTACCTCCCCTGATTTTAATAAAAATGAATGTATCTCGGTAAATATTTATAGAACTCATTTGAAATTTCATTATTGTCTTTAGTTGGACAGAGGCAATCAGGGTAGATAGCTATGGACTGATTTTATGTCAAATTACCTCCCTTCGTTTCAAATTAAAATGGATGTATCTCAGTAACCAATGAAGATACTGATTTGAAATGTCATTTGTGCCATCAGATGGACTCGGACAATCAGGGTAGATAACTTTTGACTGAATTTATGACAAATTACCTACCTTTATTTTATGTAAACGAATATATCTCAGCAGCATCTAATGAGATTGGTTTTAAATGTTATTAAGTCTTCCACGGCAAGGAATAGTCATGTTAGTACAAAAATGCAGCATTTGAGCCTAGGACCCTCAAACTTGGTATGGAAATTGGCCCTGACTAGGTCTAAAGGGACTGTTACAAGAAAATGTTTATCATGATGATATTTAATGTGTATGCCTATGTGCTCTATGTCGAAACTTGATCATATCATTTTGAGCAATGGTACTCAGGTGAGCGATACAGGGCCTTCATGACCCTCTTGTTTTTTCTTCACTGCAGTTGTATGTGAGGAAGTTGTAACATTTTTTTATCCCAGAAAGGTGACATGTAGTAATTACACAGTAAGTTAGCTTGTCCATCTGTCCAGTACAGTGCGTGTCTCAGCTTTTACAGGTGTTCTGATGAAGCTTAACCCAGTTATTAAATGATCGCAGTCACAGGCAATAGTTAGGGCTAAGTTCACTTCAGGGGAATTTGCCTTGCCCATTACTGGTGTCATTTCTTATCAAGGTTTAGTTTCTACTGGTTGGATATTAAAGCATTTTGTGTAATATGTCATCAAACCTACCATTCTCATTTGTACATTTGTCCATATCAGTATAGATTAATTATGTGTATTTAATCTATTTTTGGCTCACCTGTCATGTAGTGACAGGGTGAGCTTTTGTGATCGACCTTCGTCCGTCCACAATTTTTTGTGAACATGATAGAGACCACATTTTGCAAGCAATTTTGATCAGACTTGTACAAAACTTGTATTGGCATGATATCTTGGTTCCTTTCGAAAACTGGCCAGTTCCCATCATGGGTTCTAGAGTTATTGCCCCTTAAAGAGACAGAATTTGCTAAATATTGTGCGTGCGTCAACAATTTCTTGTCTGCACGATAGTGGTTTCATTTATGATTTTATTTTAACCAAACTTGCACACAACTTGTATCACAATAAGATCTTGGTTCCTTTCTTGAACTGACAGATCCCATTATGGGTTCCAGAGTTATGGCCCCTGAAAGGGCCAAAATTAGCTATTTTGACCTTGTCTGCACAATAGCAGCTTGTTTTATGATTTTATTTTAGCCAAACTTGCACACAACTTGTATCACCATAAGATCTTGGTTCCTTTCTTGAACTGGCCAGATTCCATTATGGGTTCCAGAGTTATGGCCCCTGAAAGGGCCAGAATTAGCTATTTTGATCTTGTCTTCACAATAGCAGCTTCATTTATGATTTGAATTTAATCAAACTTGCACAAAACTTGAATCACCATAAGATCTCAGTTCCTTTCTTGAACCGGCCAGATCCCATAATGGGTTCCAGAGCTATGGCCCCTGAAAGGGCCAGAATTAGCTATTTTGACCTTGTCTGCACAATAGCAGCTTCATTTATGATTTGATTTTAACCAAACTTGCACACAGCTTGTATCACCATAAGAGCTCAATTCCTTTTTATACGCCCAAAGGGACGTATTATGTTAACGCCTCGGTGTCCGTCTGTCTGTTGGTTAGCAATTTCCCTTCCGCTCTGTAACTCTTGAACCCCTTGAAGGATTTCAAAGACACCTGACACAAATGTTCACCTCATCGAAACAACGTGCAGAGCGCATGTTTCGGATGGCTCACTTCAAGGTCAAGGTCACACTTAGGAGTCAAAGGTCATATGACTTTGTTTTATGTGTGTATTGCTCTGCATTTGCGTTGCATTGCAGTGCTCTTGTTTTTATTTGGCAGATCCTTCTTTTGTTCAATTACAATAATTTTTTTTTTAATTACTTCCCTTTTATGTTACTATAAATAGCTTATTTAGTAACTTTTTAGCTCACCTGAGCACAAAGTGTTCAAAGGTGAGCTTTTGTGATCACCCTGTGTCCGTCGTCGTCCCTCCGTCGTCGTCCATCGTCCGTCCGTCGTCAACAATTTGACTGTTAACACTCTAGAGGTCACAATTTTGGCCCAATCTTAATGAAACTTGGTCAGAATGTTACCCTCAATAAAATCTTGGACGAGTTCGATATTGGGTCATCTGGGTTCAAAAACTAGGTCACCAGGTCAAATCAAAGGAAAAGCTTGTTAACACTGTAGAGGCCACATTTATGACTGTATCTTCATGAATCTTAGTCAGAATGTAAATCTTGATGGTCTCAAGGTCCAGTTTGAATCTGGGTCATGAAGGATCAAAAACTAGGTCACCAGGTCAATCAAAGGAAAAGCTTGTTAACACTGTAGAGGCCACATTTATGACCATATCTTAACTCAGAATGTTGATCTTGATGATCTTTAGGCCAAGTTCAAATCTGGGTCAGGTGGGATCAAAAACTAGGTCACCAGGTCAAATCAAAGGAAAAGCTTGTTAACAGAGGCCACATTTATGACTGTATCTTCATGAAACTTAGTCAGAATATTAATCTTGATGATCTTTAGATAAAGTTCGAATCTGGGTCATGTGGGGTCAAAAACTAGGTCACCAGGTCAAATCAAAGGAAAAGCTGGTTAACACTTTAGAGACCACATTTATGACCATATCTTAATGAAACTTGGTCAGAATGTTAATCTTGATGATCTTTAGGTCAGTAGGTCAGGTGAGCGATACAGGGCCTTCATGGCCCTCTTGTTTATTATTAGCCATAGGGAAAAACTGAGACCACTTTTCTGTGGTACAACATGGATGGTACCTTCAATTTTGGGTGTATTTTGACATATCTATACCTTGTAAGATTTTTTTTTTCTTTTTGATTAAATTTCTAATCTTTGTTGTTCCTGTCCTTTGGACTTATGGCTATATAGAAAGCTGATTTCAAAACAATTTTACACAAGACTAGTGTTCCTTGGGTGGCCCTCTACTATATTCCTTCAAATAATTTTGATTCAGTGAAAAACATGGCCCCCAAAGGGTTTTTGCTTATTTTCCCTATATGCCTATATAGAACTTTGAAGATCATTTTGTCAGAAACTGCTGGTCTGTTTTCAAAATAATTTTACACAAATGTTTCTTTGGTGACCCTCTACCAACTTCCTTCAAATAATTTTGATTCATTGAAAAAGTGGCCGCCTGAGGGAGGGGCTCATTTTCACATATGACTATACAAAAAACTTCTTGTATGAAACTACTGGCCTGATTTGAAAATAATTTTATTTGAAGTAACTTGAAGAAAATTTCAACTATATTTTCTCATAATTCTTTTGATTGATCTTGATTATGATTTTTTTTACGTTCTTGTCCTTAAGTGCAATGATAACAGGTTAGTGATATAGGGCCATTATGGCCCTCTTGTTATTGTAAAACTAGTAATTCAAGTTGCATGCCCATTTAGTTATTCTAAGTGCAGTTGATATCATTGGATCGCACAAGGGCAATGTCCAATTATATCTTTTTTTGTTACGGAATTACTCATAGGTTATTTCATTTAAGGACATTGTTGAATATTTGCTTTGATCAGCTGCTAAGTGTCACTACAAACTTTATTACATTTATACTTTTTCCAATGTAATTAAGCGGGAGAAGTGTTTACATACACGCAATGTCATGCATTTCAGGAGGAGCTTGTACGCAGCATTTGTAGGTCAAAGATCAAGGTCACAAATTGAGTTAAAATGTTAAAACTGTCCATCATATTTCATGACCGGAGCATGACTAAATAACCATGTAAGGTATTGACTTCAAGTTTGGTATGTAGGTAGGTGGCAATGAGACAATGTGCAGAGAAGTGGGTCTGTAGGTTAAAGGTCAAGGTCACAGATCCAGCTCAAAGGTCAAATCTGTCTGTCATATTTTGTGTCTGTAGTATAACTTGAAAAATATTAAAGATATTGACTTGAAACTTGGATTATAGGCAAGTTGTGATGAGACAATGTGAAGAGTGCATGAACCAGAGTGGTAGGTCAAAGGTCATGGTCACAGTAAGGTCAAATCTGCCAGTCATATTTCGTGTCTGAAGCATAATTAAATAACCATTCAATGTATTGACTTCAAACTTGGGATAAAGTTAGGTGGTGATGACACAATATGCAGAGTGCATGGACCAGGACAGTAGGTCAAAGGGCAAGGTCATAGCAAGGTTAAATCTGCCTGACATATTTCTTGTCCAGAGCATAACTTGAAAAATATTAAAGGTACTGACTTGAAACTTGGAATAAAGGCAGGTGGTGATGAGAATGTGCAGACTGCAACAATCCACTTGACAATCACTCCTCCCCAATCCCGCCCCCCCCCCCCCCCCCCCCCCCCCCCCCCAAAAAAAAAAAAAGAAGAGAAAAAAATTTCACATTTAGTTTCTTGCCCTTTAGTACCCAGTCACCATCACCACACACACACCCTGCTCGCCTGCACCCCCCTCCCCTCCCACCATAGAAATATTTAAATTTTGCTTTTTCTTTAAATTTTACCTCCGTCTGTCTCTAACCTAACCTGTCAGGCGTATATTGCCCCTTGTAGTATAAACCAGTACCCACGGATGGGAATGGATTGAAACTTCACACACTTGTTCACTGTCATGATCTCACATCCAGTATAACTGTACTTTGCATTATTTTAAGAAAACTGTTTTGTTGCTTGGATTTAATGAAACTGTGTGGGAGATAGTTCTCATTTAGTGCTGCATAATTTTAAATAATGATTCAGTCCCTGGAGAAGTGCAGCTGCTTTCTTCCAAAATAATTCTTTAGTAATCTGACTTATCTTTTGAAATAGTTACGTTTTAAGCTCCATTGACGCTGAATTCCATTAGAAATGTTATTTTCAGTTTAAAATAATTAATTAAAACGGCAAATTTGATAGAAGCTGTAACTCTACAGATATCATGAAAGCATATTTTGTGTTCTGTTATCTACAGATTGTAACTAGATTGTAACAGACAGTTATAATATTCTGTGCAGTTTACAACAAAAACAAGACAAGTTTTTGATAGTGTAATTATTTTCTTGGCTGTTGTAAAACCTAGTTATGTCAAATTTGATTAAGATGATTTGATTGATTTAGGATACCAGGTAGATGCTTTATTGCAAGTGGTGTGCAGTCCTTTATTTATCTCAGTTTTGTCGTTTCCCCAAAGGGAAACAAACTGTATGTATTTTTATGCCCCCGAAGGGAGGCATATTAGTTTTCAACTGTCCGTCTGTTCGTTCCTTAGTTTGTTAGTTCGTCACAACGTTAACGTTTTGCATAAAGGTACTTTACTCGCGAACCACTGCACCCAAGACCTTCAAACTTCACATGCTGATAGTACTTATTGAGTACACCACCCCTACTGACTTTGGGGTCACCAGGTCAAAGGTCTAGGTCACAGCTGCCAATGTTAACTTTTTGCATGAAGGCACTTTACTCGCGAACCACTGCACCCAGGACTTCAAACTTCACTTGCTGATTTTACTTATTGAGTACACCACCCCTACTGACTTTGGGGTCACAAGGTCAAAGGTCAAGGTCACAGGGGCCAGCGTTAACTTTTTGCATGAAGGCACTTTACTCGCGAACCACTTCACCCAGGACCTTCAAACTTCACATGCTGATAGTACTTACTAAGTACACCACCCCTACTGACTTTGGGGTCACCAGGTCAAAGGTCAAGGCACTGCGGGGGCATTTGTCACCATTAGTGACAGCTCTTGTTTGTTGTTAGTATATGGACTTGATTGACTAAGTAAGGTTTAAGCTTTTTGTAAGTTCCTTCATTTTCTTTGACAGGCAACACCGAAAATGTACAATTTCTTGATTTTCGAGACAGGCAACAATGAAAATATAGAATCTTGGTGTTTAATTCCTTGATTTTCTGTGATGGGTAATTAGATGAAAATAGAGAATTTTTTTTATGTTCAGTTCCTTGATTTTCCATCAGGCAACAATGAGAATATAGAAATTTTGGATGTTCAGTTTCTCTATTTTCCATCAGGCAACTATGAAAATAGAGAAATTTTGATGTTCAATTCCTTGATTTTCCATCAGGCAACAATGAGAATATAGAAATTTTTGATGTTCAATTCCTTGATTTTCCATGAATATAGAAATTTTGATGTTTGATTTTCAATGACAGGCAACAATGCAACTGAGAAATTTTTAAATTTGATTTCTTCTTTTTTCTTTACAGGCAACAGTATGGCAAACTATTGATATTCACTTCCTTAATTTCCTTGTGAAAGTAGTACTTGGGTTAAACAAAAAACGCAATGTTTTTCTAAGAATCAGCAGCAGCCATACAATAGTTTTGTTGCAATATGATTTTTTTATCATAAGCAGATACAAGTGAGAAAACAATAGGGATTAGTGGAAGATAATGCAATGAACAGACTTTATTGTAGAGATAACACTTAAAACAGAAGCTGGAGATGATGTTCTTTGTACTTATAATAAGTAGGGCACAAGTGTTTCAAGTACATGTAATACACTATCAGTTACAGATGCTTGTCTTTCACCAGTGTTTTTTTTCCTCTAACAAGAGCTTCATATTGCTCTTACATCCATTATTGTATTGTTACATTTTGTGTTTTCACATGTTTCTCCTGGCATTATTTGTATTTCTAGATCTAGTATATTTGACCTGTGTCCAAATTTGTGGAGTTAAGTTCTGAGACCAGTCTATAAACTTAAGGTTTAGGAGTATATCACCAAACCACAGAAATATTTGATAAATGAACAGCATCGTTACCAATATTTTACCTGACTATTACATGTTCTGCTGTACTGTCCCGTACTTAAAATATTCTGAAAAAGTTGTCACCCTTTGAAAATGAATGCCATTTGTAAAGAAATAAAAATAAACAATTGCTGAAAACTGTGTTACACCTTGTTATGTGAAATTTCAACACTCGCACGCTATTGCAAATGCATCAAAACAAACATGTGTAACAGTTCTTTGAAAATGGTGAGTTTTTAAAGGCGTTTGACTGTCCGGAAGTTGGGCCCCTTTTGGCAGTCTAGAATTCAATGTTTATATCGGTATACTGACACTTGTTTTGTAAATTTTGTAATGATAGGGTGTATATTACCCTACAAAACAAGTGTCAGTATACTGATATAAACATTGAATTCCAGAAAAGGACTGCCTAAAGGAACTGTTACACATATTCGTTTTGATGCATTTGCAATAGCGTGCGAGTGTTGAAATTTCACATCACTAGGTGGAAGACAGTTTTCAGCAATTGTTTATTTTTATTTCTTTACAAATGGCATTCATTTTCAAAGGGGGACAACTGTTTCAGAATATTTTAAGTACGGGACAGTACAGCAGAACATGTAATAGTCAGGTAAAATATTGGTAACGATGCTGTTCATTTATAAAATATTTCTGTGTTTTGGTGATATACTCCTAAACCTTAAGCAGCTGATTGGTTGATTCACAGGTCGGTCTTTAATTGACCAATCGCAAAGTTGTGTTTTAAGACTGTTCTTCAGATTTAATTTTATAAGGGATGGCACTAGGTTACTAGGTGTTCCTGTTATTTGTTGCATTTGAAACCTAGAGTACTTGACCTGGCTATTTCATGGGGGCCTGTTTAATCACTGCAGACTAATTCATTTCCAGAATGTTAAAATGTGACAAGGGGATGGAATGCTTCACTTTCCATCACAGCTGTCTGATGTGTATTATTAAGTTCCTGTTAGAAAATTAGCATTGTGAATTATGTCTCCTCCACTACTGGGGGAGACGTACTGTTTTTGCCCTGTCCGTCCGTCCGTACGTCACACTTCATTTCTAGGCAATAACTGGAGAGCCATTTGACCTAGAACCTTCAAACTTCATAGGGTGGTAGGGCTTATGGAGTAGACGGCTGCTATTGTTTTTGGGGTCACTCCATCAAAGGTCAAGGTCACAGGGGCCTGAACATGGAAAACCATTTCCGATCAATAACTTGAGAACCACTTGACCCAGAATGTTGAAACTTCATAGGATGATTGATCATGCAGAGTAAATGACCCCTATTGTTTTTGGGGTCACTTTGTTGAAGGTCAAGGTCACAGGGGCCAGAACATAGAAAACCATTTCCGATCAATAACATGAGAACCACTTGACCCAGAATGTTGAAACTTCATAGGATGATTGGACATGCAGAGTAGATGACCCCTTATGATTTTGTGGTCACTCTATTAAAGGTCAAGGTCACAGCAGATAGAACATGGAAATCCATTTTCGGTCAATAATTTGAGAACTATTTGACCTAGAACCTTCAAGCTTCATAGGGTGATAGGACTTACAGAATAGATGACCCCTAATGTTTTTGGGGTCACTCCATCAAAGGTCAAGGTCACAGGAGGCTGAACATAGAAAACTCTTTCCAATCAATAAGATGAGAACCACTTGACCCAGAATGTTGAAACTTCATAGGATGATTGGACATGCAGAGTAGATGACCCCTTATGATTTTGTGGTCACTCTATTAAAGGTCAAGGTCACAGCAGATAGAACATGGAAATCCATTTTCGGTTAATAATTTGAGAACTATTTGACCTAGAACCTTCAAGCTTCATAGGGTGATAGGACTTACAGAATAGATGACCCCTAATGTTTTTGGGGTCACTCCATCAAAGGTCAAGGTCACAGGGGGCTGAACATAGAAAACTCTTTCCAATCAATAAGATGAGAACCACTTGACCCAGAATGTTGAAACTTCATAGGATGATTAGACATGCAGAGTAGGTGACCCGTATTGATTTTGGGGTCACTTTGTTAAGGGTCAAGGTCACAGCAGACAGAACATGGAAATCCATTTCCGGTCAATAGCTTGAGAACTATTTGTTCTAGAACCTTCAAACTTCATAGGGTGATAGGACTTACAGAGTAGATGACCCTGAATGTCTTTGGGGTCACTCCATTGAAGGTCAAGACCACAGAGGGCTGAACGTAGAAAACTCTTTCCAATCAATAACTTGAGAACCACTTGACCCAGAATGTTGAAACTTATTAGGATGATTGGACATGCAGGACAGACGACCACTACTGATTTTGGGGTCACTCTATCAAAGGTCAAGGTCACGGGCCTGAACATCATGGAAAGCTATTTCCAGTTCATAACTTGAGAACCACCAGGCCCAAAATGTTGAAACTTAGTGGTATGATTGGACATGCCAAGTAGATGATCCCTACTGAAGCCAACCATCAGTGTCTCTTTGACTTTCGCTCCTGTCCCCTATTGACTTCTTGCCTATACGACTATGCACTGGGGGAGACATGCGCTTTTTTAAAAAAGCATCTTCTAGTTAATTTCTAGAGTATTTAAACTGAATCAACCAAGACTTGAATCGTGAGCATCATTTAGAAGCAGTTCAAATCATATCAACTATACGCATTTCTATTTCAATTGAAAAAACAAACAAAGACTTAAAACAGTTGTAGTAAAGCAGGGGCTTGAATCAATGAGTTTATTGTCGGAAGCAGATAACGGAGGGCAATTTGCATGAATTACTCCTGTGCATTGTACTCTAAGGACCACAATTGTTTTTTCATTCATAAACCGGATTATCTCAATTAGGACCCTATATTTTTTTAAGATGAACAACTTAAATGTACTAAATATTGCTGATACATTCAATATGACATAATGTTATCTTGATGATAAAAGCTGCCATTAACTGATTTAGTGATAGGTTAAGATAAAACGGAGATAAAACTTAGAAAAAGATGAGTTAAGATACTTAAAACAATTGTTGTTGACAGTCATTGACAGTGTTTGAATGTAATTGGTTGTATTGAATCTGCTTCATTTGCATATCTATTGGCACAAGATGAATATTTAATGAAGTGTCTTTTGTAAAAGTATATTGTTATGTTGTTATGTATTTATTTTGAGTGAAGTAAAATATAGCTTCCTATAGATCAAAAGGTAATTACATTTCAAAGAGAAAGCTGAAGCTCTTTTCATGATGAAGTAATTGATTTTTTTATTACATGTATAAAACGATACTAGGAAAGTGTTTTTCTCAGATTTTGTTTTCCTATCAAAGCACATTGCATATAATTAAGTCAGGTTCTTAGTTATATGGTAGTTTTAATGCACTTCACTTACAATTGAGCCGTGCCATGGGAAAACCAACATAGTGGGTGTGTGACCAGCATGGATCCAGACCAGCCTGCGCATCCGCGCAGTCTGGTCAGGCTCCATGCTGTTCGCTTTTAAAGCCTATTGGAATTGGAGAAACTGTTAGCGAACAGCATGGATCCTGACATCTGCGCAGTCTGGTCTGGATCCATGCTGGTCGCACACCCACTATGTTGGTTTTCCCATGGCACGGCTCATTTGTACATTATCAAGGTGTTATAAACTTGATGTAACAAGGAAGTAATTTAAAGAAACATAAAATTTTGTAACAATGAATTTGACGTAATTTTATGTATTTTTGGTCTGTAAACAACTGTACAATTAATTATTGATATTTTCTTTATGCTTAATTTGCAAGATTTAGTACTGTTATAAAGAAAAGCAATATAGTGTTTAATCTCTCAGTTATTGATAATAACACTTTTATTGCAAGTGAATAATTAAAATTGAAGGGTTGTACAGTTTAAAACACTTCATTTTATATTTGATCGATTCAGTGATTTTGAAGATCTCAAAAACAAGTTAATTCCATATTAATAATTTTGTAGATTGTAAAGCAGTTATATAGGTCATGAATTTTGAAAAAAAAAGTTGTACCTACATCAGCCTTCGTTTTCTAGTTTGATTTTTGTTTAAAACCATTTACGACAGTATTTCTGTTATCTAATAGCAGTTATTAAAGATAACTTGGTATTAATTTGTACCAAAGCGTGAGATGGTTGACTTTAGACATATTGTTCTCCTACAGATAATCAAAGAGAACACAATGTCATGCCTCTAAGATGGATCAAACATGACCTCATTTCAATGTCTTTGACTACAAACATTATTTTTTTAATTTCAGGGAGAAGTATGAATTGGTGAATGATAAAGAGTCTAGAAAAAGTCAGCTTAACTCAGTTGGTCACAATCGTAGTCGAGACTCGGCAATAGATGCAGATCTGCAGGAGTTCGAGACAGAGACTGTTGATGTTGAACTGGTAAGTGAAACTCTAAAACTTAATGCGTTTGTGGATGTGTGAGACACTTGTCTCTTAACTTAGTGTTTTTTAGCTGAGCTCAGCTGTCGAGTTTGAATGTTTTCATGTGAGAAGTCATTGTTTTTAGCTCACCTGTCACAAAGTGACAAGGTGAGCTTTTGTGATCGCGCAGCGTCCGTCGTCCGTCCGTGCGTCCGTGCGTAAACTTTTGCTTGTGACCACTCTAGAGGTCACATTTTTCATGGGATCTTTATGAAAATTGGTCATAATGTTCAACTTGATGATATCTAGGTCAAGTTCAAAACTGGGTCACGCGCGATCAAAAAACTAGGTCAGTAGGTCTAAAAATAGAAAAGCCTTGTGACCTCTCTAGAGGCCATATATTTCACAAGATCTTCATGAAAATTGGTCAGAATGTTCACCTTGATGATATCTAGGTCAAGTTTGAAACTGGGTTTCGTGCCATCAAAAACTAGGTCAGTAGGTCAAATAATAGAAAAACCTTGTGACCACTTTAGAGGTCGCATTTTTCATGGGGTCTTTATGAAAATTGGTCAGAATGTTCACCTTGATGATATCTAGGTCAAGTTCGAAACTGGGTCACGTGCGGTCAAAAACTAGGTCAGTAGGTCTAAAAATAGAAAAACCTTGTGACCTCTCTAGAGGCTATGTATTTCACAAGATCTTCATGAAAATTGGTCAGAATGTTCACCTTGATGATATCTAGGTCAAGTTCGAAACTGGGTTACGTGCCATCAAAAACTAGGTCAGTAGGTCAAATAATAGAAAAAACCTTGTGACCTCTCTAAAGGCCATATTTTTCATGGGATCTGTATGAAAGTTGGTCTGAATGTTCATCTTGATGATATCAAGGTCAAGTTCGAAACTGTGTCACATGTGGTCAAAAACTAGGTCAGTAGGTCTAAAAATAGAAAAACCTTGTGACCTCTTTAGAGGCCATACTTTTGAATGGATCTTCATAAAAATTGGTCAGAATGTTCATCATGATGATATCTAGGTCAAGTTCGAAACTGGGTCACGTGCCATCAAAAAGTAGGTCAGTGGGTCAAATAATGAAAAAACCTTGTTACCTCTCTAGAGGCCATATTTTTCATGGGATGTGTATGAAAGTTGGTCTGACTGTTCATCTTGATGATATATAGGTCAAGTTTGAAACTGGGTCAGCTGCCTTCAAAAACTAGGTCAGTAGGTCTAAAATTAGAAAAATCTTTTGACCTCTCTAGAGGCCATATTTTTCAATAGATCTTCATGGAAATTGGTCTGAATGTTCACTTTTATGGTATCTAGGTCATTTTCGAAAGTGGGTCACATGCGGTCAATAACTAGGCCAGTAGGTATAAAAATAGAAAAACCTTGTGACCTCTCTAGAGGCCATATTTTTCATGAGATCTTCATGAAAATTAGTGAGAATGTTCACCTTGATGATATCTAGATCAAGTTCAAAACAGGGTCACGTACCTTTGAAAACTAGGTCAATAGGTCAAATAATAGAAAAACCTTGTGACCTCTCTAGAGACCATATTTTTCAATGGATCTTCATGAAAATTGGTCAGAATTTTTATCTTGATGATATCTAGGTCAAATTCAAAACTGGGTCACATGAGCTCAAAAACTAGGTCACTATGTCAAATAATAGAAAAAACGACGTCATACTCAAAACTGGGTCATGTGGGAACAGGTGAGCGATTCAGGACCATCATGGTCCTCTTGTTATGTGAGAAGTCATTGAGTTAGCATGTGGAAGGTGCATTTTCTGCCTAGTTACACCCAGACGGTCCTCCAACATTACAGACTGTATAAACTGAGCAGTGATGTGGTGACTATTAAAACACCTTATAAAATCTAAAGAACAGAGACCAAAGATGAATTTGTACATAACTGAAATGAATTTCTTTTATATCCACATACCATGTTATAGAGTTCTACCTTATGTTTTGAAGTTTTTTAATGTAAAGAGCCCCATGTGGTTCTGGGATGATCTATATATGAAAAGAATTGGAACCACTGCCTTACCCTTGCATGATCGTAAGAGGCGACTAATAGGGTCTTAACACTTGGTTTTGCTGTAACTCTGTGATTCCAGCAGGTATGCAAATTTTGATTCCATACCTCATGTTAATATTTCAATGTAAATGAGATGTGAAACCAAAATTTGTAGTCCTGTTTGGGGCCATATAACCTATACTGTGTTGGTGTGCCGTAAAACCCAAATAAATAAATTTAATGTAAAGAAATCTGATTCTGAATTTTTGCAAGAATGAATTATTCCAGTTTGCTTATCTGTATTAATTATGCACAAATGAAACATTAAAAGAATAATGTACAACATACCCTACACATCTATGAAAGATATTAAAAATCTCTCATATGACATGTATGTTAACAGGCGATGACGTCAATGTTTTTGTTGTGACCAAGAAAGAGTGCAACTATATTTTATCTTCTGTTATAGATTAAAGGCATATTAGAATCGAAATACAGTCTGTATAGCAAAGTCGTGTTTTTAGCTCACCTGTCACAAAGTGACAAGGTGAGCTTTTGTGATCGCACGGTGTCTGTCGTCCGTCCGTGCGTGCGTCCGTAAACTTTTGCTTGTGACCACTCTAGAGGTCACATTTTTCATGGGATCTTTATGAAAGTTGGTCAGAATGTTCATCTTGATGATATCTAGGTCAAGTTCGAAACTGGGTCACGTGCCTTCAAAAACTAGGTCAGTAGGTCTAAAAATAGAAAAACCTTGTGACCTCTCTAGAGGCCATATATTTCACAAGATCTTCATGAAAATTGGTCAGAATGTTCACCTTGATGATATCTAAGTCAAGTTTGAAACTGGGTCACGTGCCTTCAAAAACTAGGTCAGTAGGTCTAAAAATAGAAAAACCTTGTGACCTCTCTAGAGGCCATATTTTTCACAAGATCTTCATGAAAATTGGTCAGTACGTTCACCTTGATGATATCTAGGTCAAATTCGAAAGTGGGTCACGTGCCGTCAAAAACTAGGTCAGTAGGTCAAATAATAGAAAAACCTTGTGACCTCTCTAAAGGCCATATTTTTCATGGGATCTGTATGAAAGTAAGTCTGAATGTTCATCTTGATGATATTTAGAGCAAGTTCGAAACTGGGTCACGTGCGGTCAAAAACTAGGTCAGTAGATCTAAAAATAGAAAAACCTTGTTACCTCTCTAGAGGCCATATATTTCATGAGATTTTCATGAAAATTGGTCAGAGTGTTCACCTTGATGATATCTAGGTCAGGTTCGAAAGTGGGTCACGTGCGGTCAAAAACTAGGTCAGTAGGTCTAAAAATAGAAAAACCTTGTGACCTCTCTAGAGGCCATATATTTCACAAGATCTTCATGAAAGTTGGTCAGAATGTTCACCTTGATGATATCTAGGTCAAGTTTGAAACTGGGTCACGTGCCATCAAAAACTAGATCAGTAGATCTAAAAATAGAAAAACCTTGTGACCTCTCTAGAGGCCATATTTTTCACAAGATCTTCATGAAAATTGGTCAGAATGTTCACCTTGATGATATCTAGGTCAAGTTCGATAGTGGGTCACGTGCCATCAAAAACTAGGTCAGTAGGTCAAATGATAGAAAAACCTTGTGACCTGTCTAGAGGCCAAATTTTTCATGGGATCTGTATGAAAGTTGGTCTGAATGTTCATCTTGATGATATCTAGGTCAAGTTCGAAAGAGGGTCACGGGCCTTCAAAAACTAGGTCAGTAGGTCAAATAATAGAAAAACCTTGTGACCTCTCTAAAGGCCATATTTTTCATGGGATCTGTATGAAAATTGGTCTGAATGTTCATCTTGATGATATTTAGGTCAAGGTCGAAACAGGGTTATGTGCGGTCAAAAACTAGGTCAATAGGTCTAAAAATTGAAAAACCTTGTGACCTCTCTAGAGGCCATACTTGTGAATGGATCTTTATAAAAATTGGTCAGAATGTTCACCTTGATGATATCTAGGTCAAGTTTGAAACTGGGTCATGTGCCTTAAGAAACTAGGCAAGTAGGTCAAATAATAAAAAAACCTTGTGACCTCTCTAGAGGCCATACTTTTCATGGGATCTGTATGAAAGTTGGTCTGAATGTTCATCTTGATGATATCTAGGTCAGGTTTGAAACTGGGTCAACTGCAGTCAAAAACTAGGTCAGTAGGTCTAAAATTATTAAAATCTTTTGACCTCTCTAGAGGCCATATTTTTCAAGGATCTTCATGAAAATTGATCTGAATGTTCACCTTGATGATATCTCGGTCAGATTCGAAACTGGGTCATGTGCGGTCAAAAACTAGGCCAGTAAGTATAAAAATGGAAAAACCTTGTGACCTCTCTAGAGGCCATATTTTTCATGAGATCTTCATGAAAATTAGTGAGAATGTTCACCTTGATGATATCTAGGTAAAGTTCAAAACAGGGTCACGTACCTTAGAAAACTAGGTTAATAGGTCAGATAATAGAAAAACCTTGTGACCTCTCTAGAGACCATATTTTTCAATGGATTTTCATGAAAATTGGTCAGAATTTTTATCTTGATAATATCTAGATCAAGTTCAAAACGGTGTCACATGAGCTCAAAAACCAGGTCACTATGTCAGATAATAGAAAAAAAACGACGTCATATTCAAAACTGGGCCATGTGGGAAGAGGTGAGCGATTCAGGACCAGCATGGTCCTCTTGTTCTTAGATTAATATACTCAAAATGGGTTATACGTGGCCAGAATAATTCACTTAGGCAACACCCTCACGAGATTATTCGTTGGTGGTATAACCTGAAAAATCAAATTTTAAAAATACCTCCAGTTAAATCTAAATTGTATTCAGCACTCATTGAACACAGCTAAGTGTAAATGATCAGTTGTTAAATTTTCAAACAAAGTTGTTACTTGACAAAAGTCTGATTAATCACTTTTAAGCATTTTAAGCATTAATTTTGTTATTCAAAAAGTAAAATAAAAACTACTGAGCATGTCTGTCTTATGGTCATTCAGTTACTAATGTGTTTCAAGCATTGGAAAAAATGATATATTTTAGACTGGTATGAACAAGGATGACCTTGGATTTGACCTTGTTGGTGGTAAAGATGACCCACAATATCCGAATGACAACTCCATCTTCGTCAGTCATGTCAGTAAAGGAAGTCTAGCAGAGGGAAAACTCAAGTAAGTACACGATATATTCTTTGCCACTTTAATTCTTACAATTATTGTTTATAGATGATTATCATTTTGAATTGTGTTAGCTGTTTTGCTATCTAGTCAGGGACAACATTCTAAGGACAAGTTACTTGTATATCTAAAATCGCATTATTTGTGACAGTTGATTTAGATTTCTGAAATTCTGTACATATTTTGATTAAGTTGCTGTTATGCATATACAGTAGTAGGTTCTTGTCAGCTTTGTTAGCCCACCATCATCAGATGGTGGGCTATTAAAATCACTCTGCGTCCGTGGTCCGTCCCTCCGTCATTCCGTCCGTCCGTCCGTCCGTTAACAATTTCTCGTTATCGCATCTCCTCAGAAACTACTGGGGGGATTTTGACCAAACTTTGTCAGAATGATGTATTGGTACCCTAGTTGTGTCCCCCTGAAAATCAGACTGGTTCAACAATTTATGAGTGAGTTATGGCCCTTTGTTTATTTCTATAATTTATATAGATTTATATAGGGAAAAACTTTGAAAACCTTCTTGTCCAAAACCACAGAGCCTAGGGCTTTGATATTTGGTATGAAGCATCATCTAGTGGTCCTCTACCAAGATGATTCAAATTATTTCTCTGGGGTCAAATATGGCCCCGCCCTGGGGGTCACATGGTTTATATAGACTTATATAGGGAAAAACTTTGAATAACCTCTTGTCCAAAACCACAGGGCCTAGGGCTTTGATATTTTGTATGTGACATCATCTAGTGGTCTTCAACTAAGATTGTTCAAATTATACCCCTAGGGTCAAATATGGCCCCGCCCTGGGGGTCATATGGTTTACATAGACTTATATAGGGAAAAACTTTGAAAATCTTCCTGTCCAAACCACAAAGCCTAGGGCTTTGATACTTGTAATGTAGCATCATCTAGTGGTTCTCTACCAAGTTTGTTCAAATTACCCTCCTAGGGTTAAATATGGCCCCGCCCCGGGGGTCACATGGTTCATATAGACTTATATAGGGAAAAGCTTTTGAAATGTTCTTGTCAGTAACTACAACATTCAAACTTGGACCACATGTATATTTTTGAGTGGCAAGATGAACCTTGACATGAGTTGACCTTGATTTTGACCTAGTGACCTACTTTCACATTTCTGTAGCTACAGCCTTCAAATTTGGACCACATGCATAATTTTGTGCACTGGAAAAAACTTTGACCTTTATTTTGACCTAGTGACCTACTTTCACATTTCTGAAGGTACAGGCATCAAATTTGGACCATATGCATAGTTTCGTGTTTCAAAATGAAATTTGACATTGATTTTGACCTAGTGACCTACTTTCACATTTCTCAAGCTACAGCCTTCAAATTTGGACTACGTGCATTGTTTTGTGTACCGAAAAAAACTTTGACTTTGACAATGACCTAGTGACCTACTTTCACATTTTTGAAGCTACAGCCTTCAAATTTGGACCACTTGCATAGTTTTGTGTACTGAAATGACCTTTGACCTTTACATTGACCTAGTGACCTACTTTCACATTTTTAAGGTACAGGCTTCAAATTTGGACCACATGCATAGTTTTGTATTCCGAAATAAAATTTGACCTTGATTTTGACCTAGTGACCTACTTTTACATTTCTCAAGTTACAGCCTTCAAATTTGGACCACATGCATAGTTTTGTGTACCAAAACTAACTTTGACCTTTACACTGACCTAGTGACCTACTTTCACATTTTGAAGGTACAGGCTTCAAATTTGGACCACATGCATAGTTTTGTATTCCGAAGTAAAATTTGACCTGGATTTTGACCTAGTGACCTGCTTTTACATTTCTCAAGCTACAGCCTTCAAATTTGGACCACTTGCATAGATTTGTGTTGTGTATGGAAATGAAATTTGACCTTGAGCTAGTCAGTAAGTCTTGAAATTTGGAACACTCAAAAATGGCACATTGGTGGGCGCCAAGATCACTCTGTGATCTCTTGTTACTCTCATATTACGATATTATATATCTTTTTGTAGTAAAAAGAAGAAAGAAATTCACTTCTATTTCATATTGCATCATTTTCATTCTTGCTTTGCAGGATGAATGATCAGATTTTGCGTATTAACAATAAAGATGTGACCAGTGTAGACAAAAGATATGCGATAGGTCTGTTAAGAAATCGCTCAGGAATTGCAACAGTGGTAAGTCAGTGTTTTATCTAGAACATCACTATTTCTAGCTCACCTGTCACAAAGTGACAAGGTGAGCTTTTGTGATCGCGCGGCGTCCGTCGTGCGTGCGTGCGTCCGTCCGTAAACTTTTGCATGTGACCCCTCTAGAGGTCACATTTTTTGTGGGATCTTTATGAAAGTTGGTCAGAATGTTCATCTTGATGATATCTAGGTCAAGTTCGAAACTGGGTCACGTGCCATCAAAAACTAGGTCAGTAGGTCTAAAAATAGAAAAACCTTGTGACCTCTCTAGAGGCCATATATTTCACAAGATCTTCATGAAAATTAGTCAGAATGTTCACCTTGATGATATCTAGGTCAGGTTCGAAATTGGGTCATGTGCTGTCAAAAACTAGGTCAGTAGGTCAAATAATAGAAAAACCTTGTGACCTCTCTAGAGGCCATTTTTTTCATGGGATCTGTATGAAAGTTGGTCTGAATGTTCATCTTGATGATATCTAGGTCAGATTCAAAAGTGGGTCACGTGCCGTCAAAAAACTAGGTCAGTAGGTCAAATAATAGAAAAACCTTGTGACCTCTCTAAAGGCCATATTTTTCATGGGATCTGTATGAAAGTTGGTCTGAATGTTCATCTTGATGATATCTAGGTCAAGTTTGAAACAAGGTCATGTCCGGTCAAAAACTAGGTCAGTAGGTCTAAAAATTGAAAAACCTTGTGACCTCTCTAGAGGCCATACTTGTGAATGGATCTCCATAAAACTTGGTCAGAATGTTCATGTTGATGATATCTAGGTCAAGTTCGAAAGTGGGTCACATGCCATCAAAAAGTAAGTCAGTAGGTCAAATAATGAAAAAACGTTGTGACCTCTCTAGAGGCCATATTTTTCATGGGATCTGTATGAAAATTGGTCTGAATGTTTATCTTGATGATATATAGGTCAAATTTGAAACTGGGTCAACTGCGATCAAAAACTAGGTCAGTAGGTCTTAAAATAGAAAAACCTTGTGACCTCTCTAGAGGCCATACCCTTGAATGGATCTTCATGAAAATTGGTCAGAATGTTCACCTTGATGATATCTAGGTCAAGTTTGAAACTGGGTCATGTGCCATCAAAAACTAGGTCAGTAGGTCTAAAAATAGAAAAACCTTGTGACCTCTCTAGAGGCCATATATTTCACAAGATCTTAATGAAAATTAGTCAGAATGTTCACCTTGATGATATCTAGGTCAGGTTTGAAACTGGGTCACGTGCCTTAAAAAACTAGGTCAGTAGATCAAATAATAAAAAACCTTGTGACCTCTCTAGAAGCCATACTTTTCATGGGATCTGTATGAAAGTTGGTCTGAATGTTCATCTTGATGATATCTAGGTCAGATTTTAAACTGGGTCAACTGCGGTCAAAAACTAGGTCAGTAGGTCTAAAATTAGAAAAATCTTTTGACCTCTCTAGAGGCCATATTTTTCAATGGATCTTCATGAAAATTGATCTGAATGTTCACCTTGATGATATCTAGGTCAGTTTCGAAACTGGGTCAAGTGCGGTCAAAAACTAGGCCAGTAGGTATAAAAATAGAAAAACCTTGTGACCTCTCTAGAGGTCATATTTTTATGAGATCTTCATGAAAATTAGTGAGAATGTTCACCTTGATGATATCTAGGTAAAGTTCAAAACAGGGTCACGTACCTTAGAAAACTAGGTCAATAGGTCAAATAATAGAAAAACCTTGTGACCTCTCTAGAGACCATATTTTTCAATGGATCTTCATGAAAATTGGTCAGAATTTTTATCTTGATAATATCTAGGTCAAGTTCAAAACTGGGTCACATGAGCTCAAAAACCAGGTCACTATGTCAAATAATAGAAAAAACGACATCATACTCAAAACTGGGTCATGTGGGAACAAGTGAGCGATTCAGGACCATCATGGTCCTCTTGTTCATTGATGTGCTGTGCATTTTCAAGCCTTTGTAAGGTAGCACAGTTCGTGTAATTTCAGTCCAATGATGAGTTAGTTTTAACAGCAGCCACATGACACTTAACCTTTACCCTGCTAAATTTCTAAAATGGACTGGTCCATCATCAAATTTAGGCAGTACTACTTATTATTTAAAGGGGTGTGCAATGAAAATTTACTAAATAGCGACCAGTGCAGACTGAGATCAGCCTGCATGCATGTGCAGGCTGATCTTGGTCTGCACTGGTCGCAAAGGTAGAATTACTTGCCGCCAGCAGACTACTGATGTGTTCAAATCTGTGAGAGGATCTGTTGAAAGTATATAATGCAATTAAGAAGGGATTTGTTCTTGATTTAGTTTTAAGTGGTCAGGAATAAGGAATATGATAAAGATGCTGATACATTCACAATGTCATGTAAATGACACACATTTAGAAGATTCGGAAATAAATTTGAAGGTCCATCATGTAAGAGATAGGAAGTAGTTGCTAACTGTTGAGTTGTGTGTCTGATTTTAGACCTAATGCAGCTTGTATTGATTGCATGTTAAAAGTGTTTAAAAGAAGTTCTGTTTATTTGTGGTTACAGCAGTTACTGAGAAGACGTAAAATTTCCCCATCCACAAGCCGATCTTGGCAGTCAATACAGTTCAGTATTCCTCCAGGAAAAGGTATAGAACACATGTTGTACTTGCATATACTTATGATTTGTATTTAATTTTCTGAACAGAAATATTTCATTTCTGTTTAAGGAAAATATCAGTTATAACTAATCAGTTAGTGAATACATATAAATAAAACTCATGGAAAATGAACAGAACAGAACAGAATGCTTAACTTGAACATTTACAGTTCATTGTTGCATATACCTGATAATAGTAATGTATATATAACAAATTAAGGCAAACAACTTTACATAAACCATTTCAAAGAATTTTGTTCAGTTGGTCTTAATTTAAAGGCTTTTTTACCAGACCAAGCCAGTTTTACATTTAACATTTGTGTGAACTTTAGCATACTTTGGGTATCTGTGGTAATATTGAAAATTGGACTTTGAGCATCATGAAGATTGTTCTGTAGATGTTTAATTACATATTAGTTATTATTGAGATTTTTTCTGAGGAAGAAAAAATACAAATGATTAATTGAAGACAACATTTTAGGAAAACCAGATACACAAGTACCATGTAACTGTTATTTTTGTTGCAATAAAAGTGGATTTAGGGTTAAAAAATAGACCTGATTTAATATGATTTTATGGATATTGAGACTAGTTAAAAAATAATTTGATAATTTGATTTTATATTAGGCCATAGTGAAAAGAATACTTAGTATTTGAGTTGTTACATAATACCAAGTGTACTTGAGGACAATAAATCCTTGATTGCAGTATTAGCAATGATATATTCCAGCATATGATTGGTTGTTTTTTAGCCTAAATTTGAAATTGACCATGTTAAGCCTCAATTCAAGAATTGTCTCCAAACCCAGTTTTATAACCTTAGAAGGGGCCTCCATGGCCGAGTGGTTAAGGTCGCTGACTTCAAATCACTTTCCCCTCATCGATTTGGGTTTGAGCCTCACTCGGGGCGTTGAATTCTTATGTGAGGAAGCCATCCAGCTGGCTTATGGAAGGTCGGTGGTTTTACCCAGGTGCCCGCTCGTGATGAAATAATGCACGGAGGGGCACCTGGGGTCTTCCTCCACCATCAAAGCTGGAAAGTTGCCATATGACCTATAATTGTGTCGGTGCGACGTTAAACCCAACAAAATAAATAAATTATAACCGTAGAACCAGTTTCTCAGTAAAATCTCTTATGAGAAACAGTCTTTCGACAGCAAAACTTCTGTCTTCACTGCATTGTTGCAGTGTTACTCTATAAAGGAGTTTCAGTGCATATGTGTGTATAAGTTTAGTGGTACTAAATAGTAAGACATTGTTTCTTCTGCTTTCAGACATTGGAATTCAGCTGGAGAATGGGCTGTATGTGACAAGGGTAAACCCTGGCTCATACTCTGCTAAAGAGGGCCTTATTACAGTTGGAGATAGAATCATGAGTGTAAGTAGAACCATACTTTGGTAATAAATACTAAGTGTTATGATGAGAGGTGAATGACCTGGTATAATGTGTTTCTGTAACATAATAATCCTTATGGAACTTCAGCGTGCTTTATTTATATGCATACACAACAGTTTTACATCAATCCTGAATGTCAGTTATGATTATTACAATTTCAAGCATTGTTAGATGAATCCACAGACTGACCTTTGTTCTGACAGCATTAATGAAGCCAATCCTTTGGGAAATTATCAGTTTATATATGCGGAGAGTTAACATATTTGTCAGGTTCAGAATCAAGGTGATTGGTAGTGATTGTATGATTAAAATTCATATAGAAATTTCAGATAAAAAACTCATGATCTTGTATTGTTTGGTACTTTTGGCTGAAATAATGGTAAAATAAGTCGTAAATATGACAGAGCTTTTCATCATGTTTTATTGACGGATTGAAATAATACTTTGATATAAACCTTAATTGATATCCTGTACTTAAAGGTGAATGGCCGTAGTGTGGAGAACATGAGTCCTGAGGACCTACAGAAAGTGTTATATCAGTGTGGAGGAGAGACCATTATGCTGGATGTCTGGCGACAGACAACACCACTCAGCTCGGCTGGTTCCTCACCAGTTCCCATCGTAGCTAGCATGCAGGAGCAGCTGCTTAGCTCACCGCTTAAATCTGACTCTTCAAAACGCTGGGAATCAACCAGTGAGAGCAGTAAGGGCAGCATGAAAAATATAAAAAGTAGCGGGTCCCAGACGGACAGTCTGGATAGCCCGGGTATTCCCAGACGGCACAAAGATAGAAAACATTCAGAAAAAGATTTGGATGGTAAAGGCAGACATAGTGTACATATTTATGATAAAGCTTTAGAAACTGTGAATAAATTTTTCCGTCCACGACATAAAAGCTCGGAGAGGAGCGATAACGATAAAGGCACATTGACCTTGAGTAGACCTCAAACTATGATAGAAGACAGTGGTGGTCTTGCTGAATTCTCATTCCCAACACATCAACGAGACAATTCTGGGTCCTCAAACACAAATAGAAGTAGTGGTAGGAGCCGGGAATATGATCCGGAAATGAGTGGCACCGGCACATGGCCGAAGTGCATGAAAATTTCTAACACTGCCAATAATGGAACTGTGGTACAAATACAGAAAAACCACCACAAACGCCCAACCATTGATGCTGTGATAAACCACTCTGGGGAAAATATCCCCACGGCCCGTGTACCACCCCTGCCTCCAGAGAGAAATGCATCTTCATTTGTGGCTGCGAGGCATACACCACAGAACTCTGATTCAACAATTACCTACAGCTCTCATCCACCCTCACCATCCTTATCACCACAGCCCAGTACGTCTAGTACTAGCTCGTACTTCCCTAAATCTCCCATACCAATACCAAGACGCTCATTTAATATTCATGAACCTTCGGACTCCCAGAGTTCTCTTAGTCAAAGTCACAGCCTTTCGCATTCTCAAGTTCAAAGTCATTCTCAAAATCATACGCCTTCTCAAGGTCAACAAGGCCATCAAAATCACAGGTCAGCGAAGGTGAACAATACAAGAAATCCACCAAGGATGCCACATATACCAAGCCAAGTGGCCACTGCACAGTTTAATCTGGATTTAAAGTCAAACAGCCACATGCAAGGCCGTAGGCGGCCTTTATCGGGACAGACCCGAGACTCGAGAAATACAAATATGTACTTGTCACCAACTAGTCACAATCCGCCTAGAATGGATTACAGTCAGTTTGGTAGTCGCTCTAACAATACCACGCCAGAACCATTAGCATCACCACCACCTTGCTTAACAGACCTGCCACCTGGCGGAAGACCATATCCTACTCCAAATTCATTGCCTCACAGGTAAGATAGCATATCTAGACATTTCCGTGGAATAAAGCAGAGAAACTGTCCCAAATACAATCCACCTACTCAGTTTGATTATGTTACATAAAAATTAAAGAGACAATTTAAAAAATTACTATTACTCGAGGTGCTAATGATCCGTTTTAAATTCACTAACTTAAGGGTCAGGGGGCAATTTTTGCCTGCCTTGGTCAGATTGTACAAGGGGATTTTGTCCAGGGGATTTTATCTGTTTTTCACTTTCATGTATAATAAATTAGTGGGAAATGTATGTTGGAAAACTCACTTTAAGTATAAACAAATTGTTTTATTATTATGCCACTGTTTTTTTCCTTTTAAGATGTAATATAAAGTCATTTCTTACAGGAAGTATATGTATAATGTTTTTAAATACTCCTTGCAGTTTACAAGGAGAGAAGCCATTACCAATTCCCTCCCAGCCAGTTTTAGCAAAGCCGTACAACATCCATCTAGCCACAAAGACAGTACACATGCCACCATTCAGTACGCCACTTCCCGGGGCTACATTCCCAGACAGTATACAAGAGCTAGATCACTTGCCGCCCTACCATGGCAGTACATCAGACTGGAGCTCACCAAGTCCCTCTCAATTATCAACCATGGAGAGTAGCTTCACTCCAACACCTAGCGAACAGTACCCAAATACAGGATTTCCAGGGTCATCTCCCATCGGGCGGGGGATTGACCCGGAGGTTCACATGTTTAATAGAGGTTATCATAACAAGTTCAGGATACCATCAACCCCAAGTATGACCACCAATGATACGTCGGGCTCAGTTGAAGTTGGTTAGTAACATTATTTTGTAATTAATTCCAAACTTTAGATGATAAATATAGTATAATAAAACTAAGATTCAGAAAAATTTCGCACAACATTTTGTGGTTTTAGCCAAAATGGCTTTATTGTTTGTGGATTATTTAGTGGATTCCAAAAATAAAATATGAAATAAACACAAATTATATATGTTTTTGGAATTCAATTTTGTGGGTGATCAGCAAAAAATAGTCCATCAGTAAATATTTCAAAGTATATAATACTGGTAAATACTTCAAACTAAATCATGTTACAGAGTATCATACTGTAATTTATTTTTCAGTAGGAAAAAAATACCTGCCTGAGAGATTCCCTTACAAAGTGTTATTTTTGTCCTGTATCAACAATTCAGGACTATTTAGTGAATGAATTACAAAACTGTTAAATTCATAAGATTTTCTCAAAGATAATACTGAATATGAAAAAATAGGATTAATTAAGTAATATAAAGTAGTTGTAGGAAGGGAGATAATTCACTTACATGTTATATATTTCAGTGTCAGACCGCAGCAGCCCTTGTTCACCATTCCCAGATCTCAGCATTCAAAAGATGTTACCTTCCATATCACCTCATGCTGATCCCATTCCATACAGGAAAAAGTAAGTGTAAAATTTGTTTGTAGAAAGTTGAAGAACTTGTAGATATAATAGCACAGCTTGTAGCTAGTAATGTTACTGGTTTAAACCAGTATTTGACTATGTATTGCAAAAAAATAAGGTACTGGTAACGGTTAAGCCATTCTGGACATTTTCATTGACTAGTCCGGTACTTATGCTTCCTTGCACACTGGACTGGTGATTTTACCCATGCCGGCAAAACCCATCTGGCACCCCCCATGTCAGATGACTCGTGCTGTTAATGACATAATGACTGACAATTCGAGCACTGGTTATATATCGTTTATGTAAAATGCAAAAAAATCAGGTACCTTAATAGTTTCTCTCCATTCGTTTAAGTATATTTCTCTATTCAAAATACGTTATTTTACAGCAAGAACCTAACGTTACGCTACAAACAAAGTGAAGCTTTGTTACTGTGCATCACTAAAACGACATGACATCACTTCTGTTTAGGGACATTAATTTCCTGCGCTTTGTGTACATCTAAGAAAGTGTGCTATTTCTATTTGCTTTATTTATTCTGTTCTTTTTAAAATACGGTATGCAAGAATAATAATCTGTCATAATAAAAAGCTTTTATGTAAACGATATGCAAGAAAAAATATCAGTCATGTGTTAATGAATCTGATAAAAATATCTGCCCCTCAGCCACCTGCGCATGGGCGGTAACTCAGCAGGTCTCGTTACCGTCCAATGCGCAGCTGCCGTCTCGGGACGGATATTTCTGTCCAGTTCGTAAACACATGACAGATATTATTATTCTTCTATTCTTGAATATTTTTAATGTGGTAAAGTTAAAGCTTTAGATATCCCTTATCCATCTGCCAAACATCAACTTAGATGTCTAAGCAATGCAGTCAACTCCGGTTATGAGATTCCCCAGCTTTCATTTGTCTTTTCTGCATAGTTTCTTAGAAATTTGGTTTATGCTCATCTAAGCCAAAGTCGAGAATCTAGCCAGCTTTAAAATGGGAACTGTGCCAGGCAGTAACAAATCTGACCACTCTAGCTCAGTCTCGCGGAAAATTTGCTGAAAAAAGACTTACGAACATAATGCTCAGTACATATAAAATTGACTACCATGAAATCATAATTACTTATGGGTGACTAATTTTCATGGTTCTCTTGGTTTTATCAATCCATGAAATTTTTATCGCAACGAACGTATAAAATCTTCAATCGTTGACATCCACAAATTCATATCGCCACAAAATATCAGTTTTAGCCAAAATTACAAATTTTTATGTGGAAAAGTTAAATTATTTCTTAGCATTCAAGATCTGTTTTGATAAAAGAGGTAATGCAGATCCAGGGTAAACGTGTTATTTTGTTAACAGACCGAAGCCAGGTGAGACGAGGAAGATCAGTATAGAAAAAACATCCAAACTTGTGGGATTCCAGATAGAAATGGGACCTAGTGGCGGCATCTTTGTCTCCTCAGTCAATGAGAACAGTCTAGCAGCCCAGGCAGGGCTTGTCATTGGGGACCAATTACTGGAGGTAATTCTATTGCCAGATTCATGTGCACAACAGAAAAGCTCTCTTGGGAACTTATTTCAGTTAAAAGTTACCATTTGTTCAAAATGTCTAAATTTATAACAAGTGCTTTTGAAAAGATTTCTTCTGAAACAGTGACTGAGAAAGTACTAAGAATTTTAAAAAGAAAAGTATTTGAAAGCATTGAAAACAGTCTTATAAACAGCAATACAATAATTAAGAACTTGACCAGTATTTAACAAGTGTCTCTGTTTTTTGTTGTATATGGAACTGTACAAGTATTGCTTTTTCACTTGATATAAATGGAATGTTGTTTACAGATATGTGCAATCAACATGAGAAATGCCACATATGACCTGGCTGCGCGGGTATTACAGCAATGTGGTAACAACCTTACGATGTTGGTACAGTTCAATCCAGAAAGTAAGTATGTAATTAGAGTCATTGTCAAGACAACTGATTTAGTATCATTTCTTTTTGCCCATCACTACTGTGGATTTCCCAGCAGCGCTCTGGTTTGAATTTTTATGGATGGAAGTGCAGGAGTTTGGTGGTTCTACACAGGTGCCAATGCTTGCTTGAAACAATGCTAGGATGCACACTTTGGGTTATTCTCTGCCATTCAGACCTTAAAATATGTCATATAGTCTAAAATGTGTGTGTGAAGGCCTGGTTTCAAGAAAAATAGTCCTTAAAAAATGTAAAAAGAACCAACTTTGTCTCAGATGTTTTTAATACTTGAACTATGTCTTAGATTTAAACAACAAAATATCTTGTAAAAATAATCACTTTTTCAGAGTTTAATGATAATGACAGTGGATCGTCAGCAGAAAGTTCGACAAACACTTCACCACTGAATTCTCCAGATTCAAAATCAGTCAAAAGTCGTGTGTATAACGGTATTTCACAGAGGGAAACACCCAAATCTCCATCTCGTGTACACAGTCATAGGTAGGCAGAGTTCACTGTTACTCCCTGTTTCTGGTATTCTCAGTGGTTTTACCTGTTCATGAAAATGATATTAAATCCCAACAGCAAAATTATTTTCATTTTTAGCTCACCTGTCACTTAGTGACAAGGTGAGCTTTTGTGATCACCCTTCGTCCGTCGTCAGTGCATCCGTGCATGCGTCCGTGCGTCAACAATTTCTTGTTTGCATGATAATGGTTTCATTTATGATTTTATTTTAACCAAACTTGCACACAACTTGTATCACCATAAGATCACGGTTCCTTTCTTGAACTGGCCAGATCACATTATGGGTTACAGAGTTATGGCCCCTGAAAGGGCCAAAATTAGCTGTTTTGACCTTGTCTGCGCAATAGCAGCTTTATTTATGATTTGATTTTTACCAAACTGGCACACAAGTTGTATCACCATAAGATCTTGGTTCCTTTCTTGAACTGGCCAGATTTCATTATGGGTTCCAGAGTTATGGCCCCTGAAAGGGCCAAAATTAGCTATTTGACCTTGTTTGCACAAAAGCAGCTTCATTTATGATTTTATTTTAACCAAACTTGCACACAACTTGTATCACCATAAGATCTTGGTTCCTTTATTGAACTGGCGGGATTCCATTATGGGTTCCAGAGTTATGGCCCCTGAAAGGGCCAGAATTAGCTATTTTGACCTTGTCTGCGCAATAGCAGCTTCATTTACGATTTGAATTTAATCAAACTTGCACAAAACTTGTGTCACCATAAGATCTCGATTGCTTTCTTGAACCGGCCAAATCCCATAATGGGTTACAGAGTTATGGCCCCTGAAAGGGCCAAAATTAGCTATTTTGACCTTGTCTGCACAAAAGCAGCTTTATTTATGATTTGATTTTAACCAAACTTGCACACAACTTGTATCACCACAAGATCTTGCTTCCTTTCTTGAACTGGCCAGATTCCATCATGGGTTTCAGTTATGGCACCTGAAAGGTCCAAAATTGGCTATTTTGGCTTTTGCAGCCATATAGAGACTTCATTTATGGTTTTATTTGATACAAACTTCCAAAATATCTTCAACAACAATAAATCTTGGATTCCATGACAAATCAGATCCAATCTTAGCTTCCAGAGTTATTTTATATCTGATTACCTCCCCTGATTGTAATCAAAATGGATTTATATCAGTAAGTACTTATAGGACTTATTTGAAATTTCATTATTGTTATTAGTTTGACTGAGACAATCATAGTAGATAACTATGGACTGATTTTATGTCATATTACCTCCCTTTATTTCAAATTAAAATGGGTATATCTCCGTAACTAATGAAGATACTGATCTGAAATTTCCTTTATGTCAACAGATTTATTTGGCAGATCCTTCCTTTCTTCACTTACAATATTTTTTTTTAATTACTTCCCTTTTACGATACTATAAATAGCTTATTTTTAGTAACTTTTTTTATTATTGGCCGTAGGGAAAAACCGAGACCACTTTTGTGTGGTACAACATGGATGGTACCTCCAATTTTTAGGTGTATTTTGACATATCTATACCTTGTAAGATTTGTTTTTCTTTTTGGTTAAATTTCTTCCCTTTGTTGTTCCTGTCCTTTGGATTTAGATATATTTTCTGAGGACCTAATAGGTGAGCGATATAGGGCCATCATGGCCCTCTTGTTAAAATTTTTGATCCACAACGTCATGATTTAGGGAAATGGCATTTTTTTGGCTAGGATATTGATAGCTAAACAGATGAGACTCTTGTCACAGTGGAGAATTTTTAATCCCCCGCCGTGGGGGAGGGATTATAGGAATGGTCTGCGTCCGTCCTTCCGTCTTTCCGTCCGTCCTTCCGTCCGTAACAAAATCTTGTCCGGTTCATATCTCCTAAACCCCTTGAAGGATTTTCATGAAACTTGGGTCAAATGATCACCTCATCAAGACGATGTGCAGAACCCATGAGTCAGCCTTGTCGGTTCAAAGTCAAGGTCACAACTCAAGGTCAAAGGTTTGAGCCTGCCATTTTGTGTCCGCTCTATATCTCATAAACCCCTTGAAGGAATTTTATAAAGCTTGGGTCAAATGATCACCTCATCAAAACGATGTGCAGAACCCATGAGTCAGCCATGCCGGCTCAAGGTCAAGGTCACAACTTTGGGTCAAAGGTTTTGAGCCTTCCATTTTGTGTCCGCTCTATATCTTCTAAACTCCTTGAAGGATTTTCATGAAACTTGGGTCAAATGATCACCTCATCAAGACGATTTGCAGAACCCATGGGTCAGCCTTGTCGGCTCACGGTCAAGGTCACAACTCTAGGTCAAAGGTTTGAGCCTTCCATTTTGTGTCCACTCTATATCTCCTAAACCCCTTGAAGGAATTTTATCAAACTTGGGTCTAATGATCACCTCATCTAGACGATGTGCAGAACCCATGAGTCAGTCATGCCGGCTCAAGGTCAAGGTCACAACTTAGGGTCAAAGGTTTGAGCCTTCCATTTCGTGTCCGCTCTGTATCTCCTAAACCCCTTGAAGGAATTTTATAAAACTTGGGTAAAATGATTACCTCATCAAAACAATGTGCAGAAATTATGAGTCAACCATGCCAGCTCAAGGTCAAGGTCACAACTAAGGGTCGAAGGTTTGAGCCTTCCATTTTGTGTCCACTCTGTATCTCCTAAACCCCTTGAAGGATTTTCATCAAACTTGGGTCATATGATCATCTCATCAAGAACTCATGAGTCAGCCATGTCAACTCAAGGTCAAGGTCACAACTGAAGGTCAAAGGTTTCAGATCTGTATCTCCTAAACCCCTTGAAGGATTTTCATGAAACTTGGGTCAAATGATCACCTCATCAAGACGTTGTGCAGAATTCATGAGTCAGCCATGTCAGTTCAAGGTCAAGGTCACAGCTAAAATCAAAGGTTTACCCTTTCACTATCCATAGCAGTGGCGGGGGATTTAGCTGTCTTTCAGACTGCCTTGTTTGTGTTTAAATTGAGGTAATCTGAACTAATTTGCATAGGAATTGACTGATTTTCTGTTCAGTAATTCAGATATTTTACCAAAGTCATAGCAAACTAAAGTTTAGGTTAATGTTTGAATCAAGGCATTATAAATGCCATATCTTTTTATGTGAGAAATCTGCAGTGAAGTTCTATACTGTGAAATCATTTAATTTCGTGGTTTTGGTCAAAACGGCAGTTTCATGGGGATATGAATTCGTGGTTCAACTTTTGAACATAAAATGAATTGGAATTTTACTTCTTCGTTGGGATTAAATTTCGTGAATTGACTCAACCACGAAATCGACGAAAATTTGTCCCCCACGAATATTAATGATTTCACAGTATTCATACATGCCATATCTCCCACCGGGAGCCTTTTTCTCCCGTATTTTCCGTATATCTCCCGGTCTCCCGCTGGGACATGAAAACCTCCCATAGAAAAATAAATTCAGAAAAATGTTCTCTGTCGAAAAATCGTATCTCGGACCCAAATGTAGACCTTTAAAAAATACTTGAAATTCAATATCGAGTAGCCCGGAAATACTCTTCAAACATAATTTTGATAGTTGTCTATAATCCCTAGCTTGTTTATCGAGAAATACACGCCTGAGGCATTAATTATCTTTCCACCTTCTGACACCATCTGCAAACAATTGACCATTTAATCTTACCCGTAGGCAATTGTAAACTTGTGCATTCGAGATTTTAGACTGATTCTAAATTAAGAATTACATCAAAGTTGCTGATCGGTAGTTTTTAAAACAATATGTATACCAGTCTTAAAAGTACGTCATTTTACCGCCACCTGCTAAAGTGTACTTTCCTTTTCGCTGACCTCAATATTAATCGAGAGACAGGTTAGTGCTAACACCGAGTTCATGCTTCTCCATTTAAATACTTGCACAACATGCAAAAAATCAACCACAATTTAACAAAAATTGGTGAGTTAATGTCAGACTGCACAGAATTTCGGACAAACATGAATTCGGATAAGTGAATTATATGAAATAAATTGCAATTCATACTGCCCAAAGACTGCCATTTGTCATGTTGCAATAATTAACGGGAGAAGAATTCCCAGTTTAAATACATGTAGTTTTAATCTAAATATGGACAATCCAGCAGTATAGAACGACTTTCATTTTTGTTTTAACAACTTCATTTCTGAAAAGAAATGACTGCCCTTAAAAGACTGTTTGGACATGATATGTCCGCAATCTTTTGAGTATTGTATGCTAAAACATGTCAAAAGGATCACTCTCTCCAGATGCAGATGCATCAACACATAAAGCAAAAACAATTTCCTGGTTCAATCTTTCATGGAATTCTGAATTTCCTTGGATTAATTAAAGTGCTGTAAGTAATAATCATGCATTCTATACACAACTGTTGGCTCCACTCATCAATTCAATATAGAAAACTTGATGATTTTTTCATGAAAACGGCTATTTAGCGCGTAAAAATGAGCGTATAAAAGTCTCCCTTATTTTTACCCAAATCTCCCTTAAAAAAAGCCCTGTTGAGGCAAATCTCCCTTACTGACCGTCTGAAAATATGGCATGTATGAGTATTATTAGTATATGCTAGGGTTACATATCCTTATGCTAATTTTTTATTCAAGTATATAGTGAAACCAAAAAGTTCTTACAATTACATTGCACCATGTCAAAAAATATGCGAGAAAGTCACTTCAGATTAATGTTATTTGCAATTGCAGTAGTTCCATGGGAAAGTACGATGCCCAGCGGAAAATCTCATTTAAGAAACCCAATCCAAGCGCAAGTCTAGGTATCTCACTGGCTGGAGGTAATGCTACTGGAATCTTTGTGCACAATGTTGAGGAGGGAAGCCCAGCTGCTGGTCATAATGGGGTTCATCCTGGGGACCAGATTCTTGAGGTATGGCATTTACTTTTAGAGTCAGAGATTTCATTTGTTGTCTTTGCTTTGGTCTTGTTTGGTATTTTTGACATTTTTGTTGTTTTTGAAAGGTTTCTTTAATAGTGTTGTTTATCAAAGGGGGTTCATTGAGAATATTATAAGATTATGAGTGGTCACAAGATGTTCATACTTTCTCTGTTCCTTCAGTATAAATTTGATAACACTGTATACCAAAATATTTGTTTGTGTTTTCAGTATAATGGAATAGACTTTACACGAGCCACTGCTGAGCAGGCATACAGACACCTAAATGAGCCGTGCTCATCTGTGAGATTCAGAGTTAGATACCATCCCTCTTGTAAGTTTCTTCTTAGTACTGGTATTCCTTTATGAACAGAAGCCTTTAGTTTGATAAAAAAAATGTCCGTAAATTGAGAATGAAAAATAAAGTTAGACATACAATGGCATTGTATTAAAAAGTTATCATGTATAGTGTCTAATTTTAACTTTAGGTTTGGCAGTGTTAGTAATATTATGCAAACTGGTAAAATTGTTTTCATTAATATATTGTTAATTATTTATATAGAGGATTTTTGTGTGTCAAAATATCTTTCACTGAGTGGACATCAGATGCAATACATAAGATCTGGTGTTCTTTAGAAACGTCATGTTTTTTCAATGGATTTTAGCCATATTTACCCATTTCCCATTTTGTAGTTCTTAACAAGTGAAAAGTATATTTGATATTTTTCGCTGTGAAATTAACAGATATATTATCTCAGATATTTCAGTGTTTTGGAAGTCTTGTGTATTTTGTTCTAATGTAGTATGGGGGTATGAAATGGAAAAGCAAAAATTCAGATTTTAAAGTAGAATATACATGTTTCCTTCAATTTTTCTTTCAGTATATAACAAAGTACGAAACAAGAAGGTTGTTGACTCAATTTATGTGCGGGCCATGGTTGATCACAATGCCGAGAAAGATAAGGAAGGAGACCTGAGTTTCCGCAAAGATGATCTCCTGCATATCGAGGATACCGTGTATAAAGGACAGAAAGGTGTCTGGTATGCTTGGATCATTAGTGACGATGGACAGAAGATTAAAGGTGGAACCATTCCAAGTAAAGACAGGTATGTGTTTTTGAAAGTATGTATTTTTTAGATTTTTTTTTGTTGTTGGTTTATTTACTACTGTAATATATTGTTAAGAAAATTTTAAAGCATTTATATCATGAGAAATTGCATTGATTGGAACACTTTTCGATGAAAATTTAATATATTTTTAACAAAGATAAAATTACCATATATAGCCCTATCTAGTTGATTGTCATTTTGTATGTTTACAGTTTACCTTTATCAATTGAGTAACAGCAAGCTATAAAGGAATGTAATATAGCCCAATAAGGTTCTAAGAAAATTTCAGAGCATTGTAAACAAGTGTAAATAATTATAACACTGGGATGTTTTTATATCCACATACAAAGGCGATTGCATGTATCTCAGCTGGTTAAGAATTGCTGAGGTATATAGAAATTACTTCTTTTTCCATTACTGTATCTATCCCACACTGGCATTGTTGTACAAGTTTGACCTGCTTGTACAGTGTGACCGTATACACTGTCAATCTTTCATTACCATTTCTGCATCTTTCTATAGACATTATTGCCACATATATATTTGGGGATATAAACGATAATATTGAATTGCAGATTAGAGGATAACTTGTCATTGCACAGAAGTTTATCAGATAATTTGAGTGTGCATGATTCTGAGGAATACAAAACACCTGCTCGCCGTGGATCTGGCTCGGCACGTAGAAGTTTCTTCCGTAGAAGCAAGAAACACCAGAGGACGGGATCGAAGGATAGTCGAGAGTTTAATTCTTTCTCTGATGTCTCTCTCAACAGTGACTCCTTACCAGTCCTTGATGGTATGCTTAATGAACATTTTAATGATTACATGTTTTTGCCATTATGTCATTTCTTTAGACTGCATTACCAGAAATCAGGAAAAATCCTTGAATTGTTTTGTTTGCTTAAGTTTCAATTCCTGGAAAGTCTCTGAATTCAAAAAAGAAGAATAAAACTGGTGGAAATTCAGGAATTTTGCTTCCACATGACAGTCAGACATGGGTGAAGTTTGCCCGAGGTTTCCAAGACATTATTTTCCCATGTTGTATAAATCCGTTGAGAAATTCAAGGGAGAATAGACTTCTGACATTGTGTCTTATATCATGTGTCCTCCACCTTTGATAATGATGTGGAGAAGTTAGCAGTTATCTGCAGGGAACAGGTTATTACTAGTACAGAATGCAGGGACACTGGGAAGGTTAAATTCTCACTATTACATAACTGAAATACTGTCCAAAAATGGTGTGAACTGATAAACAAACAAAATCATCACAGTAAAATATATGCAGTATTTATATTTGCTTTTTGAACCAATATGCTGAAATTATTTTTTCTTTCAGATCTTTCCATGTATACATACCTCAGCGTAGAAAAACTTGAATGTAAGTATCACATAAATTATTATAGATTTCTAAAAACAATCCTTTAAATTTTGATTTCTGAAAAGTGTGCATCATATTACATGTACTATGTAAGTCAAACAAAGAGTTGTACTAGATTGAAATATAATGTTTGAGCTAAAACAGTTACAGTTAACAGTATTGAGAATTTTAGATAAGTTTAAAAGCCTTATGTTTTAAGAGTATTTTTCTGACGTTTTTTCTTTCCAGATAAAAAGACTCGACCTGTGGTACTGATAGCTCCGCTGGCGGATGCTCTAATCCAGAAATTATCCTCAGAATCTCCAGACAAATATTTCTATTGTGAACCCTGTAAGTATGAAATAATGTCTGCTTCTATTTTTACTGACAAGAAAATAAACTATTAAAGTGTTACCTTTGTTAGAAGATCAGATACTGGTAATGAACATTATTTTGTGCAGTTTGAGTGGATAAGAAGAAATTTTGATGATCTGTATCAGTAGTAATTGGTACGAAATTTTTACATTTTATGTTAAATGGATTGTTTAAACATTTATTTGACACATCAACAGAAGTAACCATGTACAGTTTTCTGATTATGTTTTCCAGCTGTAATCCAGACATCTCACCACTGTATGGAGCAAGGATTGAAGGACGGACAGTTTATAGATTACTGGCAGCAGGACGAGCGCTACTTCTGTATCCGACTCAAATCTGTAACCGATATCTGTGATAAGGTGATTTACTTTACCATCAGCCTGGTAGTTCAGCTCAGATAGCTTTATCCCGTAGTTAAGTACTTGTTTCTGTCAAGTATCAGTAAAAAAGTGACTGATTATACAGCAGTTGGGGTAGAAATACAGAACAAGACTTTGTGTAAACTTAATGAGAATAAAAATATTGAACAACACTTTCTGTGTAACTTACAGTAAGTATAGTGAAGATAAAAATGTTGAACATTACTTTTTGTGTAAACAATGTGAACACAAAAATATTGAACAAGACCTTTTGTGTAAACATAGTGAGGATAAAAATATTGAACAACACTTTTTGTGTGAACATAGTGAGAGTGAAAAATATCAGACACTATGTTGGAGATAAACTTTTTGTGTAAACATAGTGAGGATAAAAATACTGAACAAGACTTTGTGTGTAAACATAGTCGAGTTAAAAATATTGAACAAGCTAGGTAAGCTGTATACCTACATTACTGTGTAATGACTGCAGCTGCAGTTCCTACTCGTCCACTTAATCTGTGACACGATAAGATTTTATGTGAATGAAAGTAGTTTTAGAAGTGTCCCTTTTATACTGGGAAATGCTGTTTTGATTACTTTTATTAATACTATATATATATTTTTCAGAATATCCACTGTTTGTTGAATGTAAATCCGTTGGCTATAGAGCGACTACAGAGGCAACAAATTTATCCTATTGTCATATATGCTCGACACAAGTCTTATAAACAATTACGGTAAGACGTTTATTCTGTAGTTCTGTTTAAAACTTGACTGTTCCAATCATAAGAGCTTTCTGGTAGAGCAAGTATCCAGCCTCAGTTAAATACTTGCCGACAAGGTTATATCTCAATAACAATTGAAAAATCACTGAAGGTTTCCTAGTCATAAAACCCTTTAATATAACCAAGTAAACTATTGGTTGAATTTAATGTAAATTATGGTCCTTTTTAGCTCACCTGTCACTTAGTGACAGGGTGAGGTTTTGTGATCACCCTTCGTTCGTCGTCCGTCGTTCGTAGTCAGTCTGTGCGTCAACAATTTCTTGTCTGCACGATAGTGGTTTCATTTATGATTTTATTTTAACCAAACTTACACACAACTTGTATCACCATAAGATCACGGTTCTTGAACCGGCCAGGTCCCATTATGGGTTCCAGAGTTATGGCCCCTGAAAGGGCCAAAATTAGCTATTTTGACCTTGTCTGCACAATAGCAGCTTCATTTATGATTTTATTTTAATCAAACTTGCACACAACCTGTATCACCATAAGATCTTGGCTCCTTTCTTGAACTGGCCAGATCCCATTATGGGTTCCAGAGTGATGGCCCCTGAAAGGGCCAGAATTAGCTATTCTGACCTTGTCTGCACAATAGCAGCTTCATTCATGATTTGAATTTAATCAAACTTGCATAAAACTTGTGTCACCATAAGATCTCGGTTCCTTTCTTGAACCGGCCAGATCCCATAATAGGTTCCAGAGTTATAGCCCCTGAAAGGGCCAAAATTAGCTATTTTGACCTTGTCTGCACAATTGCAGCTTCATTTATGATTTGATTTTAACCAAACTTGCACACAACTTGTATCACCACAAGATCTTGCTTCCTTTCTTGAACTGGCCAGATTCCATCATGGGTTCCAGAGTTATGGCCCCTTAAAGGTCCAAAATTGGCTTTTGCAGCCATATAGGGACTTCATTTATGGCTTTATTTGATACAAACTTTCAAAATATCTTCAACAACAATAAATCTTGGATTCCATGACAAATCAGATCCAATCGTAGGTTCCAGAGTTATTTTATATCTGATTACCTCCCCTGATGGTAATCAAAATGGATTTATATCAGTAAGTACTTATAGGACTTATTTGAAATTTCATTATTGTTATTAGTTTGACTGAGGCAATCAGGGTAGATAACTATGGACTGATTTTATGTCAAATTACCTCCCTTTATTTCAAATTAAAATGGGTGTATCTCCATAACTAATGAAGATACTGATCTGAAATTTCATTTTTGTCAACAGATTTATTTGGCAGATCCTTCTTTTCTTCACTTACAATATTTTTTTTTAATTACTTCCCTTTTACGATACTATAAATAGCTTATTTTTAGTAACTTTTTTATTATTGGCCGTAGGGAAAAACCGAGACCACTTTTGTGTGGTACAACATGGATGGTACCTCCAATTTTTAGGTGTATTTTGACATATCTATACCTTGTAAGATTTTTTGTTCTTTTTGGTTAAATTTCTTCCCTTTGTTGTTCCTGTCCTTTGGATTTAGATATTTTTTCTGAGGACCTTCTTGTCCTCAAGTGCAATGATAACAGGTGAGCGATATAGGGCCATCATGGCCCTCTTGTTTACTGTTAACATTTTGTATTAAGTTTATATACAACAAACTCCAAGCTGTATCTAGGTAACAACTGTAAGGATTGAATTGAAATTTCCCACACTGCTTCCCAGTCACCAAACCTACTTAAATAACTAGGCTAGATAACATGTTACCATTTATAGCCCCTTTTTGACTTAGAAAATTGATTAAAAGTTCTGCATGCAACTGTTAAGCTGTATCTCGGTAACATTTTCACATTGGATATATTGGATTGAAACTTTGCACAATGCTTTCTAGTCATCATCCTTTTTACATAATCAAGTTAGATAATTGTTGATTGACTTGGTAAGAATTATTAGCATTTTTCTACCCCCACAAACAAAGTTGGATGCCTTTGTTTACATTTTGATCATCCGGTCAAGTGTTTAAATTTTGAACTGTCTCATGTAGTTCTCAGACAACTTACATACTACATAAGACTAACTCTTGCATAACTGTAAAAGGGAACTGATAAAATCTGAACACTGTTTTGCTCTGTCTCTGTAATTCCAATAGCTATAAAAGTTTTGGTTCCATAATTTATATTTTTATTTCAATGCGAGCAGTAAAGCCAAATAAAATCATTCTGTTTTGATCTTTCAGGGAAATTAAAGATGTGCAATTTTTGCCAGAGAAGTTGAGTTTAAAGTCTGCAAAGGAACTGTTTGAATACTGTCAGAAAGCTGAACAGGACTACAGACATCTTATCTCGGGTTCGTACTCTTTTTGTAGCCTTGTTAGCAAGAACAGTTCTCATGAAAGTAACAATGATTGCCATTGTAAAGTACAGATAGTATAGTTTATGCTTACTGTAGGTATTTTCTTCCGATTGCTTTCAATCAAACTTGTTATTGATTTTAATGATCATGGTAAACCTGTATTGTGTCCTTTTACTTCTTTTGGGAAATTATATTTTTATCAGTCCTTAAAGTATAATCCAACTGAACCAATTATTTGTTCTTTGTTAAAGAAATACAAGGTTGCTTTTTTTTCATGAAATAGTTCCAGGATTTTTTTCTATTTTATTCATTTCAAATTATTTTAGCAACCTATGCTCAAGAACAGTGGGGGGCCTCCATGGCCGAGTAGTTAAGGTCGCTGACTACGAATCAATTGCCCCTCACCGATGTGGGTTCAAGCCTCACTTGGAGTGTTGAATTATTCATGTGGGCAAGCTGTCCAGCTGGCTTATGGAAGGTTGATGGTTCTACCCCGGTGTCCGCTCGTGATGAAATAATGCACAGAGGGGCATCTGGGATATTCCACCATCAAAGCTGGAAAGTTGCGATATGACCTGTAATTGTGTTCGTGCGACAAACCCAACAGAAACATAACAAAAATCAAAAGAAGAGGTGTTCCACTGTATCTTACTTTTCAGAGTTTGTAATTATTTATTTCGAGCCTCTGAAATTGTCCATATTAAGGGATCCCATAACTTGCAGACTTAAGAACATCTTGTTATTCTGTTGTAACAATTTTACTTGCAGCTACCATTCAAGGTGGAAACCTGGCAGAGATGACTCAGCAGATAAAAAATGTTTTATCATCGGAAAAAGACAAACCAATATGGGTTCCTTCATCCACGTTGAGATGACAGCTGGACTTGTAACATACAGCATACAGGACACATTTACAACATACTGTGTATATAACATCATAGTGGGCTTTCAGAGAAATGTTTGATGACGCGATATTTTGAAAGACTAGATGTAACAGTAGCATGTGAATAAAAACACACATTTAGTAGTTAAGTTTTAGAAATTACTGGACTGGTTGAGAAATTGAGATTTTACAGTTTGGCAAGCAGAAAAATTATGTTTGAATTTAGGAAAAGCAGTCAGGTTGGCAAAACTTGTTGACCTAAATAACTGCAGTTAACTGGAATTCCTAGAGGGCAACTCATTATTTGGACTTTTAGTACAGTACATTCATGGAAACAAAGATTCTACAGGCTTTTAAGTAATAGATACATACTTACAAATTAATATACTTTTTTGGTAACATTTTTGCATCAAAGAATTGTCTTTACAGTTTTATGTGAAAAGAAAAGATCCTTCAACATCTGTAAAAATCAGTAAAAAATTTCGCATTATTTAGGGCAGAAAGAATCAGTTTAAAGCATTTTGTCGCTATATTTAACGTTTTTGTTATTTATTTGAAAGACTGTGCATATGAAGAAATTAATTTTGTGTATATTTACTTGTTAATGGGACTCACCACCAGAGCAATGTCAAAATGTTTTGAAATGGAAATGTGAAAATCTCCTATAGAGAAATCTCACTAAATCCTGTGATATCAAAATGAGATCTTGTATTTGACTTGGCCTTTGATAAATTAATCCGGATGATGTGTGAATTCATGAACAATTCTGTTGTTTTATTTTTTACATTTTACCCTCAGTTTTGAAAGTTAGATTTTGACATTATTCTGGAGACGTCCCAAAGGCAGAAAAACTGAAATATGGAGAACATGATTGCATGTGCTTGTGTTAGTATTCATTTTTGGGGACCATTTTGTTTTGTTTTTATTATTTATTTTTTATGAATGTTGTAACACTGTCAAACCTCAATGTCTAGGTTGTGAATTTTTCTTGGGATAGTACAGCTGTGTTTGTAGTGTAAAGTCTGTGTAAAATCCGCCTCATGTTACTTTATATACCATTCAGCATTCTGCAGGCTATGGTCATAATATCCTATTAAAAAAAAAAAGACAGTCAAAACCCTATAGCCATTTATTATTTTTTAATGTTGAAGTATAACTATTTTCAATACTGTTTTCACTAAATACGATGACAGTAAATGGTTCTTGGAAGTACTCTAAACAAACCAGCAAGCCCAAAACTGATATTTATATGTCCAGTTCATGTGCAAAGCTCATTCATGTTAAAAGTTTTGACAGCTATCTGCTTTTAGTCATGTCTGGTTTATTTTGGGAAGTTTGAGAACAAGTCAGTACTAGTTTGAAATCTCTTCTCTTTCTGCAAAACACCTTCAGCTATTAGCTAGTTCATTTACCATAAGTTTCTGCATGCTCAATTAAACTTTCCTCTACAATGTAGAATCCGATTAAAGCAAAATTTGTTCGAAAACTCAAGATATACTAAGCAAATCTGCCCAATAATGAAGGGAGGACTGAAAAACATGGCCAGAATCAGATTTTCAGACCTATAACCTATTGGAAAAGTAAAATTTTGATCAAGACATTTTTACAATTTACATATTGTATTTCATTTAGTTAAATGACATATATAGCTCCGTGTGCTTGTTCTTTGGTTTTACAGATACTTGTCCTTATGGAAATGCAGATTTAAACCAAAATTGGAATTTTTTCCTGTTTGAACTTATCATATATTTAATCTTTAGAGAGAAACTCAGTTTTATTAATTATAAATAAATTAATAATAAATTATTCATGATTTGAATTACATTTGGATATGCCAGACTTTTATTCTATGTTCTACAGAAAAATGATGTTACACAATCTTTCTTATTCTTCAAACTAGCAGAACTGCTACTATAAGCCATTTGTCTAATACTGCGTGTTTTGTTCGTCAGTTATCTGTGGAAGATAAAGGTGGCAGTAATCATGTTAATTGTTAATCCAGAAATATATGTAGGTCAGTCAGTAATAGTTAATTTTGTAAAATTGCCGAGAAAGGAAGTAATGCAACTGTCCCTAGATTTATATACTTTTGAAAGTAATCAAACTGAAAATGTTCCACCTTTTAATTTTAACTCCTTTTAAGAGATGACAACAGCTTCATGAACCAGACGGAAAAAATTACTGACTTGTTCGAAGTTTCTCAGTGTTTTCTTTTTGGGTTACTCTACTTGTCATTTACTCGTGTTACTTACTGATTTACATTGTTCAAATGTACAGTTGTTTTTTTTTTTTTGGAAGTACAGTGAGGATCTTTACCCCATTGTAATTGTATGCTTGACAGTGCTTATTTATGTTGTGAAAGATTTATTGTCCTTTATTGAATCAATGAAATTGTGATTAAATCACATTTACTGAACTTTTACTATGGAAGACAAATTATTTGAAATAAATGTCAGGAAACTTTTCAGTTACTGTTGTTTTTGTTTTTATGCCCCCGAAGGGAGGCATATAGTTTTTGAACCGTCTGTCAGTCTGTCAGTCTGTCCGCAATTTTCGTGTCCGGTCCATATCTTTGTCATCGATGGATGGATTTTCAAATAACTTGGCATGAATGTGTACCACAGTAAGACGACGTGTCGCGCGAAAGACCCAGGTCCGTAGCTCAAAGGTCAAGGTCACACTTAGACGTTAAAGGTCATTTTTCATGATAGTTGGGCGTGTCCGGTCCATATCTTTGTCATCCATGGATGGATTTTCAAATAACTTGGCATGAATGTGTACCACAGTAAGACGACGTGTCGCGTGCAAGACCCAGGTCCATAGCTCAAAGGTAAAGGTCACACTTAGACGTTAAAGGTCATTTTTCATGATAGTGCATTCGTGTCCGGTCCATATCTTTGTCATCCATGGATGGATTTTCAAATAACTTGGCATAAATGTGTACCACAGTAAGACGACGTGTCGTGCGCAAGACCCAGGTCCGTAGCTCAAAGGTCAAGGTCACACTTAGACGTTAAAGGTCATATTTCAACATAGTGCATTGATGGGCGTGTCCGGTCCATATCTTTGTCATTCATGCTTGGATTTTAAAAATATTGGGCATGGATGTGTACCACAGTAAGACGACATGTCGCGCGCAAGACCCAGGTCCGTAGGTCAAAGGTCCTAAACTCTAACATTGGCCATAACTATTCATTCAAAGTGCCATCGGGGGCATGTGTCATCCTATGGAGACAGCTATTGTTTATCTTAAAACTGGTAAATCAAGTGAGCATTCAGTTGTTCTAATCACATTTGATTTCACTGGATAGCGCATAGACAGTATCCAATTTATTTTTATGCCCCCGAAGGGAGGCATATAGTTTTTGAACCGTCGGTCTGTCAGTCTGTCCGCATTTTTCGTGTCCGGTCCATATCTTTGTCATCAATGGATGGATTTTCAAATAACTTGGCATGAATGTGTACCACAGTAAGACGACGTGTCGCGCGCAAGACCCAGGTCTGTAGCTCAAAGGTCAAGGTCACACTTAGACATTAAGGGATAGTGCATTTATTATTATTATTATTATTATACCACATTTATATAGCACTCTTTTCATGCACTTGTACACGTTCAAAAGTGCTTTACAGAATAAATTGCAAAAATACAAACAAATACGTATACAAAGATAATGCATTCCACATTAACAAAAATCATGAATGAAAACAAGTATAATTTAAAAAAACAAGATAAAAAAAAATAAATGTATCGGTCAGTTAAAAAAAATATTGTACAAAAAAGTGGGTTTTGAGCCGGGGCTTTTGAAAGCAGCTAGCGTGTCAGCTTCCCTGATTTTGACAGGAAGAGAGTTCCAAAGCTTTGGAGCAGTGCACGAAAAGCTGCGATTGCCAACATCAGGTATTAGATTTTGGCATAACCATTTGACAGGGTTTGTCTTGCGATCTTAGGGTCCTGACCGGTTTATACACTTCTTGCATATCCCCTAAATAGGCAGGGGATGATTGTGTAACGCCTTTAAGGTGTGGGTCAGAACCTTGTACTGAAACCCTGTATTTCACGGGCAACCAGTGAAGCTCCTTCAGAACCGGTGTTATATGATTGCGACGGGGCGTCTTAGGGGATTACGCGAGCTGCAGTGTTCTGGACATGTTGCAACTTGTTAAGTGCTGTTTTGGTATACCACTTAACAAGGCATTACAGTAGTCTAACCGTGAAGTAACCAGCTGTTTATAAGGGTTTTTGTGGCATCACTGGAAAGTACCGTTGATGTGACCTATTCTGCGAAGTTGTGCATATCCAGCCCGGCACACCGAGTTGACTTGTTGTTCCATATCTATACCGCTGTCAAATACTGTCCAAGATTTCCTAACACAGTTTCGTGGATTTTATCACAGAATCACCGACCTTCACAGAACGTCATCAATGTATTTGGGAGTTACGCTTTGATGTCAATAGCATTACCCAGTTTTGTCAGCATTGAGCTTCAGCATGTTGGAATTCATCCACGAGACAATTTCAAGTCAGACAGCTCTCAATGCGGCGCAAAGCTTAAACTTCTGGCCACACCCTCTATCGGTTTAAAAAGATAGGTATAATTGAGAGTCATCAGGTAGAAATGATGAAGAAGTCCATGACGTCTGCATATGGGCACCACGGGTTTAGTGTACATGATATAGTTCTTTGGACAAGCACTGATCCCTGGGGAAACACTGTTTTTCATCAACGTAGGCGTCGACAACTCACCATCAACGCATACAGTTTGATAGCGGTCACTAAGAAAATGATGACATCCATGCAAGTGCTTTGTGTGTGACTCCAAAATGATGTTCGACCCGGTTTTAAACAGTGTTTTGGTGATCATCGGGTCGAAAGCCGCAGAAAGATCGAGTAGCACGAGGACTGTTACAGAATTTGATCGAGAGATGTGAGGATGTCATTTTTGTACCTTTATAAAAGCCGACTCAGTTGAATGAAACTTTCTGTAAGCAGACTGCAGTCCCTCATGTAGCTCATTTTCACTCAAGTGCCGCTCAAGACGCGCATACTACTACCTTTTCTAAGATTTTTTGAATGAAAGGGAGGTTAGATACAGGCCTGTAGTTTTTGAGAATGTTTGGTTAAAGACCTGGTTTCTTAAGCAGGGGTCTTATCCTAGCACTTTTAAACTCTTTTGGTACATAACCTAATTCCTTTGATGTATTTATGATGTTTGTTATCAGCGGCAAGAGCTCATCGAGACATTTCTTCAGAAGCCATTTTGGGGTAAAGGGTCAAGTTCGCGGATTTGTTTGGAGATTTTTGTATAATTTTTTTCCTACCTCTTCTATCGTTGTAGGAGCCAAATCAATAAGACAGTTTGCTACTTCTTGGTGTTCTGGACAATCCCAAGTCTACTAAATCACGATCAGTTTGGCTATGCGAAATAATATCATTCCTAATTTTCTCAATTTTCTCGATGAAAAAGTCACTAAACTTCTGCGCAGTTCCTTTGGTGATGTGTTAGAGGGACGGGAAGCATCTTGGCCATTTATGGGCATGTCCAGTCCATATCTTTGTCATCGATGGATGGATTTTCAAATAACTTGGCATGAATGTGTACACAGTAAGACGACGTGTCGCGCGCAAGACCCAGGTCGTATCTCAAAGGTCAAGGTCACACTTAGCCCATTAAGGGATAGTGCATTGAGGGCGTGTCCATCCATATCTTTGTCATCGATGGATGGATTTTCAAAAACTTGGCATGAATGTGTACCACAGTAAGACGACGTGTCATGCGCAAGACCGGTCTGTAGCTCAAAGGTAAAGGTCACACTTAGATGTTAAAGGTCTTTTTTCATGAAGTGGACTGATGGGCGTGTCCGGTCCATATCTTTGTCATTCATGCATGGATTTTAAAATTACTACGCATAAATGTGTGACAACGTAAGACAACGTGTCGCGCGCAAGACCCAGCTCCGTAGGTCAAAGGTCCTAAACTCGAACATCGGCCATAACTATTCATTTAAAGTGCCATCGGGGGCATGTGTCATCCTATGGAGACAGCTCTTGTTTTTTTTTCAAGTTAGTTTCATGGCTTGGAATACTGGAACAAGAGGGTCATGATGACCCTGAATCGCTCACCTGAGTAATAGGAGTCGCATGTTTGGAATGACAAACTGATGCTAAAATATTAGAAAGTAGGTCAGTAGGTCAAATTCATGGTCACTGAGTCAGTTTTAAAACTGGTATGCAAACATGTCATCCAAATTTCAAGGCTGTATCTTAAAAAACAAGAAAGTAGGTCAAGGTCACAGTAAGGTGACCCGTAATCACTTGGGTACATCAGGTAAATATAATTAAACAGTCTAGGAAATATGATCTGATAATTTTTGAAGTATTTTTTCCTACATAACTCGTAGAACAAGTGACCCCCAGGGCGGGGCCTCTTTTTACCCCAGGGGCATAATTTGAACAATTCTGTTAGAGGTCCAATAGGCAATGCTACATACCAAATATCAAAATCCTAGGCCTTTTAGTTTCAGACAAGATTTTTAAAGTTTTCTCCTATATAAGTCGATGTAAAACTTGGGACCCCCGGGGTGGGGCCTCTTCACCCCAGGGGCACAATTTGAACAATTTTCATAGAGGACCACAAGGCAAAGCTACATAAAAATATCAAAGGCCTAGGTCTTGTAGTTTCATACAAGGTTTTTAAAGTTTTTTCCTATATGTCTATGTAAAAATTGGGACCCCTAGGGTGGGGCCTCTTTTCATCCCAGGGGCACAGTTTGAACAATCTTAGAGGACCATTAGATGATGTCACTTGCCAAATATCAAGGCTCTATGCCTTGCAGTTTTGGACAAGAAGATTTTTAACGTTTTTTCCTTTCAGTTGCCATGGCAACGAGAGTTCTGCATGGAATGAAATTCTTTTAATAATTTTGAAAGGGGACCACCCAAGGATCATTCCTGTGAAGTTTGGTGTAATTCTGCCCAGTGATTTTCAAGATTTTTTTAGAAAATGTTGATGGACGACTGACACCGCACGATGGACATTGACCGGTCACAAAAGCTCACCATGAGTCTTTGGCTCAGGTGAGCTAAAAATATTGTGGAGAAAAAAAATGAATGACCTTCGTACATTTCTTGTGGTTTCCCTTTTTTGAGTGGCAGAAGCAGATAGTTTCACGAATAGTAGTCCAGGATCAGTATAATTTTGACTTGTGGACCTTGGATTTTGCGCCTACTGGTATCTGTTAAGGTTTTAATGACTGCAGCCATATGGATAGGGGACTGGTTTGCAGTGTATGCAGTTTAACTTTTATGCTTATCCTTTGTAATCTTAAATGGAAAAGCATACCAGAAAAAAATTACTCTGAAGGGGACACAATCTGACAAAGACGATGGCTAGTTGTTCTACTTGCACCTCCAGTTGGTGTACGAGTCTTCATTTACCAACTGACTGCCAGTACATAACTGAACTAGACTATATCTCTCGTCTTCAGACTGCACATTTTTGGAATCTGCGGAAACTTTTTCAAAAATACAGATTCTGATGGACCTCTAAACATACTTTTTGCACTCCACTTGAATACAGACCAAACCAGATTGTGATCAAGTATAAATAAGGACTATACACAAAATAGAATGGACAATGTGAAAACTATTCTTATCACCCTTAACAAAATTATACTACTCAAAATTTGAAAAGGGACACTGTCTTCTACGATGATAGCATAATCAATTAGATGTGCATGGACGTAAATTTAAGCCAAAATAAAGTTTATAGTGTTGGCCTTATTGCCATATAAGGGAATTAATGGTTGGTACACGTATGGCGACACATGAAGTACAGAATCAAGATTTTGACATGTATACCGAGTGTACATATCTGAATTTCTGTGTTCTTGTTAAAACTTTGCAATTCAGCGTTTGTGTGAGCATTCAATATAATGAATCAAAACCTAAGTAGGCAGCTTATGCCTGACGAGATGAATTGTTGTTCAACGCATGTGGAATTGTTTCCAAATCGAAGGAAATGTAGCACATTTACATGGTGGTGGCCAATCTAGGTGTACAACACATGCACAAGACCGATATATTGTTGTTCAGGCCCGGCTCAATCATTTTCAGAACGCTATTTCCTTACAAAACTGCTTGCAGAATGCAACAAATGTACGGGTATCTACCCAGACAATAAGGAATAGATTACATGATGCTGGTATGAATGCCAGACGTCTTGCCATTCGTGTTCCTTTGACGAATAACCACGTCAGAGAACGCCTACATTGGGCCCGTGACCATGTGCAATGGAGACCCTGCAATTGGACCCCAGTTTTGTTTACTGACGAGTCTAGATTTTGTTTAGACTTCACAGGTAGCAGCTAGATGTGCCAGAGTGTGGAGACCAAATGAACGTTTTGCACCTGCTTGCATCTCTGAACACGACCGATATGGTGGAGGGTCTGTCATGGTATGGGGAGGAATAAGTGTCAATGGCAAAACTGACCTCCATATTGTTGATAACGGTACCTTAACAGCAGAAAAGTATTGTCGCGAGATTCTTGACATACATGTACGCCCATATGCAGGTGCAGTAGATCCAGATTTTATTCTAAAGCAGGATAATGCTCGTCCACACACTGCCAGCCTCACTAACCAATACCTTGCACGTGAAACAAGCTCTTGCCTTGGCCTGCCAGATCCCCGGACCTCAGTCCAATTGAACATGTCTGGGACAAGCTTCAGAGGACTATATCTTGTCGCCCTGTGCAGCCGGTCACCCTCGCAGAACTTCGTGCTGCCTTAAAAGAGGGGTGGAACAGAATTCCACAACATGCCCAGGCGCTATCAGGCTGTAATTTATGCTCGTGGACACCATACAAGATATTGAAACTTATTCCATGCAGCATTTGGAAAAAAAGCACTTTTACAAACTTCCGCCTACTTACGAATTTTCAAGTTTTTCAGCTAAGATAACTTTACACTCATGTTCTAGTTCATTTAGGGTTCCCACAAAAAAGAGAAAATAAAATTCCCTGACTTTTCCCTGACCAAAACTTTCGCGTTCTGGGACGCTTACCTGGTCATCTATTGATAAATGTGGCCGCCATTCCCCCCATCAGCCAACCCTTATCATGTTTCTTATTATATTGATAACTAAAGGGTGTAAAGAAAGTTTGTTCCAGTTTTTTAAGTGTGATGTAATGAACAAATAAAGGTCCATACTATTCACTAAAAGACTACCTATGATCAAGTTTTGGAGTTTTCTACTGTGTCTGTTAAGACAAAATTTTAATGTACATTCTATGAAAATTTGCCTTTATACATTATTGTATTTTTAAGAAAATGGCATTTTTCACATAATTAACAGGGGTAGTCTACTTGACAACTTAATAGCATAATGTATGTTGCAATATATTTAGAAGTTGTTTGTTTTTATTTAAACTTCAGTATTTGAGTTTGCATTCCACAAATAATGATTAAAGATTGACATAGATGCCAAATCCACCCTATTAGTATGCAATTTGTTTGCATCTTGTCTACATCTGTTAATCTTTCAGTCTTTCTCTGTTAGCTGAATTCTAAAATATTACAGGGTAAAAATAAGATGCTGCAAAGAATTCTATTAAAATAATCTTTCACTTTTAACAAAATCCACTATTCAACCATTATAACCATTTAGACTTATTAAACACTGAAATTCCATGAACACTTCAGCGCTTGAACTCAAGTTTTGATCTTTACTAAAGAGTTGACCAAAAGACTAGTCTATTTAAATATAAAATTAATCAAAATAGCAATGTTTTGCACATTACAATCTGTAAGCATTAATTTGAGTAAGGCCACACCAAACTGATAAGTTGTTCATCGGATTTTTTTCTGAAAAATTTGAGGCGGCGAGCGAAAAAATAATTTAAATATTTTTTTTGTTTTTTTGAGAAATTCAGGAGCGAGCGAAGAGCAAAGAAATATATTTGTCTTCATTTGTCTCTCGACTGACTAATAAAAACCTTAAATAGAATGTATAGCCCTTTTAAATTAAAAAGTAAGTCCCCAGGGGTTGAGAAAATCTGACATGCAGATGCACAAAAAAGCGAACTCGGGGAAAAAAGCTAATAACATTGTCATACAGTACACTGTAATCAAATAATGCATGCTTTTGAAAATGCTGTTAGAAAATATGTAATAAACAACAATGCATAACCTTACACCATACTTATCACATACATATGTGACTGTGTTTTACATGCCATGCCTTTTTGTTTCCATTATGTGTGTTAGAGATTCACCTGGAGGGGATTACTTTTATTTACACTGTCCCTGTCCTTTGGAACATGGTGGGGGTAAGAGTGAGGTTGGGTGCGCACCATAAACCGTTTAAGCTCCCCAGTGGTGTTTTTGCCACTGACGTTCCAAGGCGGTGCCCCACTGTGTTCCTTTGTTTTTGTTTTGGGCCTTGTGTGTTGACCCTTTTTGTGCGAGCGTGTGTGGAGGGTTATTGTTCGTCTTGTCCTTATGTGTTGGCTTTGGGTGTGTGTGTGTGTGTGTTGTTCGTTTTGTCCTGATGTGTAAGCTTTGAGGGTTTTGTGTGGTGCACGCGTTTGCATGCTGGGGGGTTCGTTTTGAGGAGGCTGCGCTTTTGGTGCGTGGCACTACCTGTTTTGATATTTTTCTTTGTTTTTTTTTTTGAATATTTACTGCTATGAAAATGTAGTATTCTTAGCTACTTTACAAAGTTTTTGGATACATCAAATATCTATGTAGTGTTACTAGATCTATTAAAGCTTTGATTTGAAACTTAGAACAGTTCTTTACTGTCAAAGTCTACACCCGGAGGGAAAAATACTCTTAATTCTGAATCTAGACAGAGTTATGCCCCTTTTTAACATAGAATATTTTTAATTAAGTTTATATAATGACCAATAGCTCTGTACTTTAATAGCTTCTGACTATTATGCCCCTTTTACTGGCAAAGCTCTGATTCAGAAAAGTTGAGCATGATGTCCTATGTACAGCTCTTTTTCTAACTTTAAACTTTCATAACATATTAAATTTGTTGAAACAAAGTCTCAATTAAAGTCTGAAATGGAGATTAACGTGCATTAACATTAGTCTACTAAATGACTGGAAAATTTGAAAATCAAAACTGTTCTGAAAACAACTCGTAATGTAAATTCCTTTCCCCACCAACTTTCGTACAGTGCTTTAGGGTATAGCGGATAGCTAACTAATTTTTCCTGCATTCCAATTCAAAGAAATGACGATAATATTTTTTTTTAGTATATCAGACAGAAAACATCTATTCTTCTAAAAACAGTCAGCTTTTCATAGAAATTCATGTGTTTGTTTCTCTCCACGCCATTGTTTACATATGAGCTGATTTAGGGTGTACTGGATAGCTTTGGTCATTTTTTACAACATAGTTTAAAATCCACATCTTAACAAACTTTCCAAGACTTCTTTACTATAAATCAGAATAATAATGTAATTCTCTTTTCAAAAACATTCAGCTTTTAAATTTCTAAACAAACACTTCATTCACTGACGTTTTTTACATATGCACTGATTTTGTCTATAGGGGATAGCTTTATTTTATATTTGATGACATATGAAAATAACACAACAAGCAAATATTTAAAATGTATGTCAGAAGTCTGTTTGCATGCATTTAAAAAAACGATATGAAATTTATACAAATAGAGCTACATAAAGGTGATGAATGTACCCCCCGCATGCACTGACACAGTACATTGCAATTTGATGCACACCAGATTGCATAAAATTTTGTGGACTGTATGTATATAGAATGTATGTATACAGTATAGTAACAAAAAACAAAGTCCCATAACTATGCAGAATATTTATCTAAAAGAATGTAACATGCACCATGCAAAAACTAGGGTTGGTTACTGAAACACTTGTGTGAAGTTTTATTAAATTGTGTCAAGGGGATTGGGAGATATGGTGCGCACAAGATTGTGTCTATGTTATAGTATAGTAACAAAAAAAAAACAAAGTCCCCTAACTCTGCAAAATTTTTTTTTTGAAAGACTAACATGCCCCATGCACAACTACTGTTGTTACTGATCACTTGTGTGAAGTTTCATTAAATTGTGTCAAGGGGATGAGGAGAGTGGTGTGCACAAGATTTGTGTCTATGTATATAGCTAGTAACAAAAAACAAAGTCCCATAACTCTGCAAATTTTTTTTCTAAAAGAACCTAACATGCCCATGCACAAAATACTGTTGGTACTGATCACTTGTGTGAAGTTTCATTAAATTGTGTCAAGGGGGTGAGGAGGATGGTGTGCACAAGATTGTTTATGTATATAGTTAGTAACAAAAAAAACAAAGTCCCGTAACTCCTGCAAATTTTTTTTCTTAAAGAAACCTAACATGCCCCATGCACAATTAATGTTGGTACTGATCACTTGTGTGAAGTTTCATTAAATTGTGTCAAAGGGGATGAGGAGAGATGGTGCGCACAAGATTGTGTCTATGTATATAGTAAAAGTAACAAAAAAACAAAGTCCCATAACTCTGCAAATTTTTTTTCTAAAAGAACCTAACATGCCCCATGCACAACTACTGTTGGTACTGATCACCTGTGTGAAGTTTCATTAAATTCTGTCAAGGGGATAAGGAGAGATGGTGCGAACAAGATTGCGTCTACGGACAGACGGACAGACAGACAACCTGAAACCAGTATACCCCACCTTACAACTTTGTTGTCGGGGGGTACAATAATTCAAGTCTAAATATAAAATTTATCAACCTATCCTCTATACCCTAAAATCCGCTATACCCTAAAGCACTGTATGCAAATGCTGATCATTTGGACATGAAAAAACAGAAAACAGATATGTGACATGCATCAATAAGTATTTACCCTTACCAAAATAATGTAGATTGATGTTATCAAACAAATTAGTATGTTTTTCTTCATCCAGTTTTCAATGAAATAAATCGATTTTTGGAGAATGTAATTTGGTAAACATTTGAAGAAAATGGCGTAACTGCATAACGGGGAAATAACTTTAATGCAACTAAACATAAGTGTTATGATTTATTATAGACGATGTGGCGTAGTATGTATTTATTATTTTGATTAAAATCCATTTGAGAACAATCTGGGACTGGAATTATAAGCATTTATACACTTTTACGTCCGTAAAAAGTAGCGCATCAAAAAATTTTGGATCGATTTTTTTCAATGGGGCGAGCGCAAGCCAAAAACAAAAAAAAATATTTTTTTGTGTTTCTGAAAATATACGAGCGGCAAATACGATGAACAACTTTTTAATTTGGTGAGGCCTAAAGAAAATGGTAAACATGTAAGAATGGTATGTAATGAGTTTTCTTATGTAAAGTTTCCATATAAACATAAATACATGTAACAGAAAAGTTTTTTATGGCTTATATGGTAAAATGATGAAATTAATTTGCATATATGCAGGACTACACAGTTCACAGCGTTCATACAGTCTTAGTTCTGTTAAAAGTTAAAAATAATTTTATTTAACGGACTGTATTTTCTAACAAGAGCTGTCGGAGGACAGCAACGCTCGACTATTTAACAGCCTTGTCGCTTGAATGAATAAGAAAGTCAAAAAAGGGGCATAATTTAGTAAAAAAGTAAAATAGGGTTATGGAACCTGCATAGTGCTTATCAGCTCATGACAGTGGACAAGTGTATGAAGTTTCAATCCATTCCCATTAGTGGGTACTGAGATACCAGCTTACATATAAGAATTTAACCCAAAAACTCCTAAGTTCAAAAAGGGGCATAATTTTGTAAAATGCAAAGTTGAGTTATTGACCCTTTGCACTGCATGTCATATCATGACAGTGAACTAGTGTGTGAAGTTTCAATCCTTTCCCATTAGTGGATACTGAGATACCAGCTTACATACAAAAACTTAACCAAAAATTTCTATGCTGAAAAAGGGACATAATTTTGTAAAAAAGCAAAATAAAGTTATGGGACCTGCTTTGTGCATGTCAGATCATGACAGTGAACAAGTGTGTGAAGTTTCAATCCATTCCCATTAGTGAGTACTGAGATACAAGCTTACATACAAAACCTTAACCAAAAAATTCTAAGTCGAAAAAGGGGCATAATTTTGTAAAAAAGCAAAATAGAGTTATGGAACCTGTGCAATGTAAGTCAGTTTATCACAGTAAATAAGTGTGTGAAGTTTCAATCCATTCCCACAAGTGGTTACTGAGATACCAGCTTACATACAAAACCTTAACCAAAAATTTTTAAGTCAAAAAAGGGGCATAATTTTGTAAAAAAGCAAAACAGAGTTATGGAACCTGTGCAATGTAAGTCAGTTTATCACAGTGAATAAGTGTGTGAAGTTTCAATCCATTCCCACAAGTGGTTGCTGAGATACCAGCTTACATACAAAAACTTAACCAAATCGGGACGCGGACGCAGATGCGGACGCCGACGCATGGGCGAGTCCAATAGCTCTACTATTCTATGAATAGTCGAGCTAAAAATGTTTGGTTTAGCCAAAAGAAAAGAAACTGCCTTTGCCTTTTATTTTCATTCTTTTTACTTTTTCACAACTTTATTCTCCTGCTTTTGACTTCTGGTTCCAAATTTCCCTGACTTTTCCCTGACTATTGCTAAATTTCCGAATTTCCCTGACCAATTACAAAATTCCCTGACTTTTCCCTGACCTTGAAAAAAAACAAAACTTTTTTCCCCTGACCGTGGGAACCCTGTCATTAATACAACTCATATGACTAATAAATCGATTTTATCAAATAAACAATACAAACAAAACTTAGTATATCATAAACTGTTCACTGTGTTAGCAAAAGTGGCCCTTATCAAATTTTGAGTAGTATACATGTCCTTGCACGTGAGACAAGCTCTTGCCCTGGCCTGCCAGATCCCCGGACCTTAGTCCTATTGAACATGTCTGGGACATGCTTCAAAGGGCTATGTCTTGTCCCCTGTGCAGCCGGTCACCCTCGCAGAACTTCGTGCTGCCTTAAGAGGAGTGGAACAGAATTCCACAATTAAAGATCAACCGGCTAATTCACAGCATGCCCAGGTGCTATCAGGCTGTAATTAATGCTCATGGACACCATACAAGATATTGAAACTTATTCCATGCAGCATTTGGAAAAAAGCACTCTTACAAACTTCCACCTACTTGCGAATTTTCAAGTTTTCCCACTTAGATAATTTTACACTCATGTTCTAGTTCATTAATTCAACTCATATGACTAATAAATCGATTTTATCAAATAAACAATACAAACAAAACTTAATATATCATAAACTGTTGTGTGTTAACAAAAGTGGCCCTTATAAAATTTTGAGTAGTATACAATGTCCAAGCTGTTTAAACAGGGTTCATACAGACCAAACAAGGAAAAAAAATTCAGGACTTCTAATAAAGGAAATTCCCCTTGAATTTTGACTTTTTTCAGTTTTCCAGAAATAATAAAATAGTTGATTCTACATTTTAATTATTCTTGCCGTACAAAAAGTTTCCAACATGTCTTTCTTCTTCTGTGGTATTCCTACAGTCTCACCAAGGTTTCCAATGTTTGTTTTTCAATTACATTCTGCTCACAAATATGCCTATTAGCTGAGGTTGCTTTGAACACGGGACAAAGAACATACTGTAAAATCATTTAATTTCGTAGTTTTGGTCAAAATGGCAATTTCGTGGGGATACATATTCGTGGATTTCAACTTTTGAACATAAATGATAAAATGAATGGGAATTTTACTTGTTCGCTGGGATTAAATAGGGGTCATCTGCTATCATGATCAACCTCCCTATAAAGTTTCTTGATTCTAGGCCAAATGGTTCTCAAGTTATCTTCTGGAAATGGTTTAATTGTTCCGGGTCACTGTGACCTTGACCTTCTGACCTCAAAATCAAAAAGGGTCATTTGCTGGTCATGACCAACCTCCCTATCAACTTTCATGTTCCTTAAGCACAAGTGATTGTCCTGAAACTGTTTAACTGTTCCAGGTCACTGTGACCTTGACATTTAACCTACTGACCTCAAAATCAATAGGGGTCATCTGCTGGTCATGACAAACCTCCCTTTCAACTTTCATGATCCTAGGCCCAAGCCTTCTCCAGTTAACGGAAAGTGTTCAACTGTTCCAGGTCACTGTGTCCTTGACCTACTTACCTCAAAATCCAAAGGGGTCATCTGCTGGTCATGACCAACCTCCCCATCAACTTTCATGATCCTAGGCCCAAGCGTTATCGAGTTATCATCCAGAAACGGATTGGTCTACGGACAGACCGACCAACATCTGCAAAACAATATACCCCCACCTTCTTCGAAGGGGGTGGGGGGAGCATAATAAAATAAAGTACTTTCCAGGATATTGTTACCTTTTTCAGGACATTAAAACAGGCATTAAATTTCAGGACCTTTTAAGACTGTTTGAATGACAATGTCAATTTTCCCAATTTATCTAACTCAAGTCGCTAAGATACCTAAACGGACGAGTCACAAAACTGGTTACCAGTCTAAACAGATTATTTTAGAAACACTTTATGAAAACAGAACTGATGAATATGGAGGTGACAATTTTTGTGGATGCCACTTGCTATGGTGATCCAAAAATATGTCCTACAAATACAAGAAAGACACTGGCCCATTAGCAGGGAGCACTTTCGTTCTATTCATACTTCGAACAGAGACAGAGATTAGTATACATGTACAAGCATGTGTAGAAAATTTGTACTGAAATTGCCTCAAAAAGTCCAGCTTCTCTCAGATTAGGCTTTACATGGTCAATTTGAATGTGGAAGAATGAAATGAAATCTTGACCTCTATTCTTTGGAAAAATGAATTAGTTTGGAACTTGCTATGGATTCAGAAAGTATAAAACAACATTTTTTCTTCAGATTTTTATTCTCAGATTTCTAACACAGAATGTTTAATCCAGGAACAAAGTGGATGAATTTTACTTGAAGTAAATCAGAATGAAGAGATTGCACGATCACACATTACCTTTTCAGCTAAGTAAATAATAACCTGATCATAGAATTGCCTCGACCAATTACAATAACTCATAAAATTACAATAACTCGACCAATTACAATAACTCGTAAAAACTTTGGAATAATCAAAAGCTTAGATGTAACAATCCATATACAATATTAATTGAACATAGCTACTATGTCAGTTATTCAGATTTACAGTATTTTGGTGGGCTTAAAAATGGAAGAATAAATCTCAACTGAGTATTTTAATTATATAAAAATGTTTGCTTATACATTATGCATGTTTGCCTATACATCAAGCAAAAGAAAGAAATATGCCATGTACTGAATGGAATGAACAGTTTATATACTAACAATAAAGTCCTCTTGTGTGACACTTTATATAATAATTCTAGCAGAGTTTGGTCAAAATCTGTCAGAATTTAGAGTATGACAGACTTGTACATGAATAGATGGAATAATGCACACAAATGTCTTCAGTTGGTAATAGGTTAACAGTTACATTATATTTGGAGTACACCTTGTGATAAAGATCATAATGTTCATTTATAATAACCATACAAGACAACAAGTAGTAATTCATCGATACAAATGTATACAGAACATTCAGTGTCGATCATATTTCTACAAGTGAAAATAGCACTTAAGAAGTTGTAGAACACAATGTAAAAGAGTGTACAATAACAGTTACTACACTTAGAGTTGGCCACAATCAGAGATTTCAACTTTTGTGGAAGTTTTGCCACTTTCACTTCCCACTGCTTCAACTTTCTTAACCACATCCATTCCTTCTACTACACTTCCAAACACAACATGCTTGCCATCTAGCCTGCAATGGAATTTAATTCACCAGGTTGATTCTTTACAGTAAAATGGATTAGAATCACAACAATTTTCTCTGAAATGATAACTGTTAAAAGAAGGAACTAATTTTTACAGATCTCTTAAATAGCGATCAAAAACAGCGCTCGACTAGTTGAAAGACAAGAGGGCCATGATGGCTCACCTGTTATCATTGTACTTGAGGACAAGAAGGTCCTCAGAAAAAATATCTAAATCCAAAGGACAGGAACAACAAAGGGAAGATATTTAACCAAAAAGAACAAAAAATTCTTACAAGGTATAGATATGTCAAAATACACCTAAAAATTGGAGGTACCATCCATGTTGTACCACAAAAAAGTGGTCTCGGTTTTTCCCTACGGCCAATAATAAAAAAGTTACTAAAAATAAGCTATTTATAGTAACGAAAAAGGGAAGTAATTAAAAAGAAAATTATTGTAAGTGAACAAAAGATGGATCTGCCAAATAAATCTGTTGACATAAATGAAATTTCAGATCAGTATCTTCATTAGTTACGGAGATATACCCGTTTTAATTTGAAATAAAGGAAGGTAATTTGACATAAAATCAGTCCATAGTTATCTGCCCTGATTGGCTCAGTGCAACTAATACAATAATGAAATTTCAATAAGTGCTGACAAAATTCATGAAGATCAACTGAAAATACAGCCTCTATCACATACAGAAGTTTTTTCTTTGATTTGACCAAGTGACCTAGTTTTGACCTCAGATGACCCATATTCAAATTCGACCTAGATTTCATTAAGGCAATCAACCTGACCAAATTTCATAAAAATCAATTGAAAAAAACAGTCTCTATCGCATACACAAGATTTTTCTTTAATTTGACCTAGTGACCTAGTTTTTGACCTCAGATAACCCATATTCAAAATCGACCTAGATTTCATCAAGACAATCATTCTGACCAAATTTCATACAGATCAATTGAAAAATACATCCTCTATTGCATACACAATGTTTTTCTTCGATTTGACCTAGTGACCTAGTTTTTGACCCGAGATGACCCATTTTCGAACACGGCCTAGATTTTATCAAGGTAATCATTCCGGCTAAATTTCATGAAGATCAGTTGAAAAATACAGCCTCTACTGCATACACAAGGTTTTTCTTTGATTTGACCTAGTGACCTAGTTTTTGACCCCAGATGACCTATTTTCGAACTTGGTCTAAATTTCATCAAGGTAATCATTCTGACCAAAATTCATGAAGATCAATTGAAAAATACAGCCTCTATCGCATACACAAGGTTTTTACGTGATATGACCTAGTGACCTAGTTTTTGACCCAAGATGACCCATTTTCGAACTCGGCCTAGATTTCATCAAGGTAATCATTCTGACCAAAATTCATGAAGATCAATTGAAAAATACCGCCTCTATCGCATACACAAGGTTTTTCTTTGATTTGACCTAGTGACCTAGTTTTTGACCCCAGATGACCCATTTTCGAACTCGGCCTAGATTTCATCAAGGTTATCATTCTGACCAATATTCATGAAGAAGAATTGAAAAATACAGCCTCTATCGCATACACAAGGTTTTTCTTTGATTTGACCTAGTGACCTAGTTTTTGACCCCAGATGACCCATTTTCGAACTCGGCTTAGATTTCATCAAGGTTATCATTCTGACCAATATTCATGAAGATTAATTGAAAAATACCGCCTCTATCGCATACACAAGGTTTTTCTTTGATTTGACCTAGTGACCTAGTTTTTGACCCGAGATGACCCATTTTCGAACTCGGCCTAGATTTCATCAAAGTTATCATTCTGACCAATATTCATGAAGATTAAATGAAAAATACAGCCTCTATCGCATACACAAGGTTTTTCTTTGATTTGACCTAGTGACCTAGTTTTTGACCCGAGATGACCCATTTTCGAACTCGGCCTAGATTTCATCAAGGTTATCATTCTGACTAATATTCATGAAGATTAATTGAAAAATACAGCCTCTATCGCATACACAAGCTAAATGTTGACAGACGACGGACGACAGACGACGGACGACGGACGCCGGACATTGAGCGATCAGAAAAACTCACCTGAGCATTGCTCAGGTGAGCTAACAACATTTAAAACATTTTCTCTTTTTGATCACTGCAAAAAAGTTAAAAAATTAGGAATCTTTGTGAAACAAGAGATCACAGAGTGCTCTTGGCGCCCACCAATGTGCCATTTTTGAGTGTTCCAAATTTCAAGACTTACTGACTAGCTCAAGGTCAAATTTCATTTCCATACACAACACTGTGCATGTGGTCCAAATTCGAAAGCTGTAGCTTGAGAAATGTGAAAGTAGGTCACTACGTCAATGTCAAGGTCAAAGTTTGTTTCGGTACACAATAATATGCATGTGGTCTAAATTTGAATCCTGTAGCTACAGAAATGTGAAAGTAGGTCACTAGGTCAATCTTAAGGTCAAAGTTCATTTCGGTACACAAAACTATGCAAGTGGTCCAAATCTGAAGGCTGTAGCTTGAGAAATGTAAAAGTAGGTCACTAGGTCAAAATCAAGATCAAATTCTATTTCGGAATACAAAACTATGCATGTGGTCCAAATTTGAAGCCTGTACCTTCAAAAATGTGAAAATAGATCACTAGGTCAATGTAAAGGTCAAAGTTCATTTCGGTACACAAAACTATGCATGTGGTCCAAATTTGAAGGCTATAGCTTGAGAAATGTAACAGTGGGTCACTAGGTCAAAATCAAGGTCAAATTTATTTCAGAATACAAAACTATGCATGTGGTCCAAATTTGAAGCCTGTACCTTAAAAATGTGAAAGTAGGTCACTAGGTCAATGTAAAGGTCAAAGTTCATTTCAATACACAAAACTATGCATGTGGTCCAAATTTGAAGGCTGTAGCTTGAGAAATGTAAAAGTAGGTCACTAGGTCAAAATCAAGGTCAAATTTTATTTTGGAATACAAAACTATGCATGTGTTCCAAATTTGAAGCCTGTACCTTCAAAAATGTGAAAGTAGGTAACTAGGTCAATGTGAAGGTCAAAGTTTTTTTCGGTACATAAAATTATGCATGTGGTCCAAATTTGAAGGCTGTAGCTTGAGAAATGTGAAAGTAGGTCACTAGGTCAAAATCAATGTCAAATTTCATTTTGAAACACGGAACTATGCATATGGTCCAAATTTGACGCCTGTACCTTCAAAAATGTGAAAGTAGGTCACTAGGTCAAAATCAAGGTCAAAGTTTTTTCCAGTGCACAAAAATATGCATGTGGTCCAACTTTGAAGGCTGTAGCTACAGAAATGTGAAAGTAGGTCACTAGGTCAAAATCAAGGTCAACTCATGTCAAGGTTCATCTTGCCACTCAAAAATATACATGTGGTCCAAATTTGAAGGCTGTAGCTACAGAAATGTGAAAGTAGGTCACTAGGTCAAAATCAAGGTCAACTCATGTCAAGGTTCATCTTGCCACTCAAAAATATACCTGTGGTCCAAATTTCAATGTTGTAGTTATTGACAAGAACATTTTAAAAGCTTTTCCCTATATACCGTAAGTCTATATGAACCATGTGACCACCGGGGCGGGGCCATTTTTGACCCTAGGGGGATAATTTGAACAAACTTGGTAGAGAACCACTAGATGATGCTACATTACAAGTATCAAAGCCCTAGGCTTTGTGGTTTGGACAAGAAGATTTTCAAAGTTTTTCCTTATATAAGTCTATGTAAACCATATGACCCCCAGGGCAGGGCCATATTTGACCCTAGTAGTATAATTTGAACAATCTTAGTTGAAGACCACTAGATGATGTCACATACAAAATATCAAAGCCCTAGGCCCTGTGGTTTTGGACAAGAGGTTATTTAAAGTTTTTCCCTATATAAGTCTATATAAACCATGTGACCCCAAGGGCGGGGCCATATTTGACCCTAGAGAAATAATTTGAATCATCTTGGTAGAAGACCACTAGATGATGCTTCAAACCAAATATCAAAGCCCTAGGCTCTGTGGTTTTGGACAAGAAGGTTTTCAAAGCTTTTCCCTATATAAATCTATGTAAAATATAGAAATAAACAAAGGGCCATAACTCACTCATAAATTCTTGAACCAGTCTGATTTTCAGGGGGACACAACTAGGGTACCAATACATCATTCTGACAAAGTTTGGTCAAAATCCCCCCAGTAGTTTCTGAGGAGATGCGATAACGAGAAATTGTTAACGGACGGACGGACGGACCACGGACGCAGAATGATTTTAATAGCCCACCATCTGATGATGGTGGGCTAAAAATAGGGCCTTTTTAGGAATTTCCTTTAATTTTTAAAAAAAAATAGGAATTTTAGCCAAATTGAAAAAAAATAGGAAAAAGTAGGAATTTTAGGGACGCTAGACAGCCTGATGTTCAGGCCCCTGTGACCTTGACCTTAGACAGAATGACCCCAAAATCAATAGGGGTCATCTACTCTTTATGACCAATCATCCTATGAAGTTTCAACATTCTGGGTCAAGTGGTTCTCTAGTTATTGATCGGAAATGGTTTTCAATGTTTGGGCCCCTGTGACCTTGACCTTTGACGGAGTGACCCCAAAATCAACAGGGGTCATCTACTCTTCATGATCAATCATCCTATGAAGTTTCAACATTCTGGGTCAAGTGGTTCTCTAGTTATTGATCGGAAATGGTTTTCCATGTTCAGGCCCCTGTGACCTTGACCTTCGACACAGTAACCCCAAAATCAATAGGGGTCATCTACTCTGCATGACCAATCATCCTATAAAGTTTCAACATTCTGGGTCAAGTGGTTCTCAAGTTACTGACCGGAAATGGTTTTCAATGTTCAGGCCCCTGTGGCCTTGACCTTTAATGGAGTGACCCCAAAATCGATAGGGGTCATCTGCTTTGCATGTACAATTATCCTATGAAGTTTCAACATTCTGGGTCAAGCGGTTCTATAGTTATTGATCAGAAATGGTTTTCCATGTTCAGGCCCCTGTGACCTTGACCTTTGACAGAATGACCCCAAAATCAATAGGGGTCATCTACTCTTTATGACCAATCATCCTATGAAGTTTCAACATTCTGGGTCAAGTGGTTCTCTAGTTATTGATCGGAAATGGTTTTCAATGTTTGGGCCCCTGTGACCTTGACCTTTGACGGAGTGACCCCAAAAACAATAGGGGTCGTCTACTCCAGCAGCCCTACAACCCTATGAAGTTTGAAGGTTCTAGGTCAAATGGTTCTCCAGTTATTGCTCGGAAATGAAGTGTGACGTACGGACGGACAGACGGAAGGACGGATGGATGGACAGGGCAAAAACAATATGTCTCCTGGGGGAGACATAATAACCTATGATTGGATCTGATCTGTCATGGAATCCAAGATTTATTTTGTTGAAGATATTTTGGAAGTTTGTATCAAATAAAATCATAAATGAAGTCTCTATATGGCTGCAAAAGCCAAAATAGCCAATTTTGGACCTTTAAGGGGCCATAACTCTGGAACCCATGAGGGAATCAGGCCAGTTCAAGAAAGGAACCAAGATCTTGTGTTGATACAAGTTGTGTGCAAGTCTGGTTAAAATCAAATCATAAATGAAACTGCTATAGTGCAGACAAGGTCAAAATAGCTATTTTGGCCCATTTAGGGGCCATAACTCTGGAACCCATTACAGGATCTGGCCAGTTCAAGAAAGGAACCGAGATCTTATGGTGACACAAGTTTTGTGCAAGTTTGATTAAATTCAAATCATAAATGAAGCTGCTATTGTGCAGACAACGTCAAAATAGCAAATTTTGGCCCTTCCAGGGGCCATAACTCGGGAAAGCATAAAGGAATCTGGCCAGTTCAAGAAAGGAATCAAGATCTTATGGTGATACAAGTTGTGTGCCAGTTAGGTAAAATTCAAATCATAAACAAAGCTGCTACTGTGCAGACAAGGTCAAAATAGCTAATTTTGGCCCTTTCAGGGGCCATAACTCTGGAACCCATAATGGGATCTGGCAGGTTCAAGAAAGGAACCGAGATCTTATGGTGATACAAGTTGTGTGCAAGTTTGGTTAAATTCAAATCATAAATGAAGCTGCTATCGTGCAGACAAGAAATTGTTGACACACGGATGGACGGACTGACGAAGGGTGATCACAAAAGCTCACCTTGTCACTATGTCACAGGTGAGCTAAAACTGTACAGAACTAATGTATACAGAATGTGGTATTTTATATGAAGCAGCAAATAAAATCGGTTTATTGAGCTACCAGGGAATTGTTACTTTCTTGACCAATTATGATCTCTAAGTGCGACATTTCACCTTTTTATGGGGAACATTTATGCAAAGCGATTTCAAAATCTCTTTATGGATGGCAGAGTTATTGTCCAGACACAAAACAAACCCTGTTAACATTAAACTCAAAGTACGACCTTAAACTTGGAGGCACAGACCCCCCCCACCCCCCCGAGTCCTGCCAACAATATGTTGTTGTTTTAAATGAGGGTTTTGTACCAAGCAATTTTCAAATTTCTTGATTGATGGCAGTTATGGTCTAGACACACAGTAACAGATTGATGCAATCCCTTTCTATATCCCCTTTCTTTCCTTGAAAAGGAGGGGCACAATAGCAGCAATGTTAATTCTAGTTTTGTGAACCTTCAGTACTTGAACTTTATTCAGTCACTTTGACCTTCACCTTTGGCCTACTGAACATCTACTGACCAGTCAATGATCCCATCAAATTTAGTCTCAAGGTCAATGTAACTGACCTTTCACCTACTGATCCCAAACACAAAACTGTTTATCTACTGACCTGTGAGGTTTGGCCATTGGCCATCTGAAACCAAATAATGGTCTATCAAGGAATAGACCTATAAAAGCAAAACAATATATACTTCCACCCTTCCTCAAAGTAGGGCATAAGTTACCACTACAATGGAGAAACTGACTGGTTCAGTATGACAAACTGTTTAAGCAAATTTCACAAGACATCTGTCATTACCACTCATTTTTTTCAAGCTCCATACCTGATCCAGTATGCTTGAGAGTAAAGTTTTCATCAGCAAATTTCTCTCCATAGATGCTCTTTCCACCAGTTCCATTGCCACGTGTAAAGTCACCACCCTGGCACATGAAGCCTGGAATCACACGATGAAAACTGCTGCCTTTAAAGCCAAATCCTTTCTCCCCTGTACATAATGCACGGAAGTTTTCTGTAAATAGACAATGACATCTTATTAATCATCAAACATGTGGTAAAAGAACAATATCTCTCCAGTTTGTTCACTTGAATGTTTATGTGATATCAACCGTCTGGAAGACAATTTGAAAACAAACAGAAATGTAAACAATTCAATGTTTAGGAAATAAGTTTATTTCAGGGAAAAGTAGAACTGTAAATATCATTATGCTGTATACAACTATATTAACAACTCCCTCAACTGGAATATGCAAATACAATTTGCCGGGTGACAGCTATAAATATTATCCTTACTATACCGTAGAAGTGGGCCGATATGTTTCATCTACAGATTCATTCTGTAAAAACCCGTAAATGTGGGCAGATTGTACCCATAAATATGGGCAGTCTAATGGTACTAAAAACAAGAGTCTGCCTGCTGACCTATATATATATATATATATAAATATGCACTCTGGGCCCCTCCATATATGAAAGTCGGAAAATACTGAAAAAATCGACTTTCAAGGGCAGATAATTCATGATCAAACATGATTTTTAATACATATTCCCATTTTAAACTCGATTCTCAGTCAGTATACGTAGTTTAAAGAAATTCTGCCTGTAGGAAAATATTTGCCCTATATACATATAGGCAACTGTCCCATTTAACCTTAATGGTTATAAAGTTATGCGCCCAACACAAATTATGATGGATGGACAGATGGATAAATGTACAAGCCATCATATAATATGTCCCATCCCCCCCACCCACCCCCCCCCCCATACAAATGTAATTTGATTTTTCCAATGCTCGCAATATATGCCAAAGTTGCAGATCAGAGGAGGAAGTAAACTTAAAACAAGAGGACCATCTTGGTCGCTCACCTGAGTAACATACAATAATAGTGTACATGTTTTACCTAGTGATTTCATGCAGACAAATATTCTGACAAATTTTCATTAAGATTGGACCAATAAACCTGGCCTCTTCAGTGTTAACAAGCTTATTCTTCGATTTGACCTGGTGACCTAGTTTTTGACCCTACATGACCTAGATAAAAATCCATGCGAAACATTCTGACCAAGTTTCATGTATATCAAATGAACAAGAGTGTTAACAAACTATTCCTTTGATTTGAACGGAATACCTAGTTTTTTTTACCCCATATGAAGCAGTTTCGCACTTAGCCTAAGAATCATCAAGATAAACATTCTCACCAACTTTCATGAAAATAGGGTCATAAATGTGGCCTCAAGAGTGTTAACAAGCTATTCCTTTGATTAAACTGGTTGACCTAGTTTTTGACTCTTGTAAGACCCAGTTTCGAACTTGGCCTAGAAATAATCAAGATAAACATTCTGACCTAGTTTCATGAAGATAGGGTTATAAATGTGGCCTATAGGTTGTTAACAAGCTTTTCCTTTGATTTGACCTGATGACCTAGTTTTTGACCCGACATGACCCAATTTCAATACAGGCCTAGAAATCATTAAGATAATCATTCTGTGCAAGTATGTATAAAATCAAAGCATAAATGAAACTTCTGTATGGCTGAAAGGGCCAAACTAGAAAATTTTGCCCCGTTCAGTGGCAGTAACTCTAGAACCCATGATGGAATCTAGCAGGTTTTCGAAAGGAACTGAGATCTTATTTTGACTTAAGTTGTGTGTGAGTGTGGTTAAAATCAAATATAAAATGTCACTTCTATCGTGTTCACAAGGTAACAAGAGATCACAGAGTGATCTTGGCGCCCACCAATGTGCCATTTTTGAGTGTTCCAAATTTCAAGACTTACTGACTACCTCAAGGTCAAATTTCATTTCCATATACAACACTGTGCATGTGGTCCAACTTCGAAAGCTGTAGCTTGAGAAATGTGAAAGTAGGTCACTAGGTCAATGTCTAGGTCAAAGTTTGTTTCCATACACGATCCTATGCATGTGGTCTAAATTTGAAGCCTGTAGCTACAGAAATGTGAAAGTAGGTCACTAGGGCAATCTTAAGGTCAAAGTTCATTTCGGTACAAAAAAACTATGCAAGTGGTCCAAATTTGAAGGCTGTAGCTTGAGAAATGTAAAAGAAGGTCACTAGGTCAAAATCAAGGTCAAATTCTATTTCGGAATACAAAACTATGCATATGGTCCAAATTTGAAGCCTGTACCTTCAAAAATGTGAAAGTAGGTCACTAGGTCAATGTAAAGGTCAAAATTCATTTCAGTATACAAAACTATGCATGTGGTCCAAATTTGAAGGCTATAGCTTGAGAAATGCAAAAGTAGCTCACTAGGTCAAAATCAAGGTCAAATTTTATTTCGGAATACAAAACTATGCATGTGGTCCAAATTTGAAGCCTGTACCTTAAAAATGTGAAAGTAGGTCACTAGGTCAATGGAAAGGTCAAAGGTCATTTCGGTACACAAAACTATGCAAGTGGTCCAAATTTGAAGGCTGTAGCTTGAGAAATGTAAAAGTAGGTCACTAGGTCAAAATCATGGTCAAATTTTATTTCAGAATACAAAACTATGCATGTGGTCCAAATTTGAAGCCTTACCTTAAAAATGTGAAAGTAGGTCACTAGGTCAATGTGAAGGTCAAAGTTTTTTTCGGTACACAAAACTATGCATGTGGTCCAAATTTGAAAGCTGTAGCTTGAGAAATGTGAAAGTAGGTCACTAGGTCAAAATCAATGTCAAATTTCATTTTGAAACACGGAACTAAGCATATGGTCCAAATTTGACGCCTGTACCTTCAACAAGAGATCACAGAGTGATCTTGGCGCCCACCAATGTGCCATTTTTGAGTGTTCCAAATTTCAAGACTTACTGACTAGCTCAAGGTCAAATTTCATTTCCGTACACAACACTGTGCATGTGGTCCAAATTCTAAAGCTGTAGCTTGAGAAATGTGAAAGTAGGTCACTAGATCAATCTTAAGGTCAAAGTTTAATTCGGTACACAAAACTATGCAAGTGGTCCAAATTTGAAGGCTGTAGCTTGAGAAATGTGAAAGTAGGTCACTAAGACAAATTCAAGGTCAAATTTCACTTCAGAAACAAATCTATGCATGTAGTCCAAAATTGAAGCCTGTACCTTCAAAAATGTGAAAGTAGGTCACTAGATCAATGTAAAGGTCAAAGTTTGTTTTGGTACACAATCCTATTCATGTGGTCTAAATTTGAAGCCTGTAGCTACAGAAATGTGAAAGTAGGTCACTAGGTCAATCTTAAGGTCAAAGTTCATTTCGGTACACAAAACTACGCAAGTGGTCCAAATTTGAAGGCTGTAGCTAGAAATGTGAAAGTAGGTCACTAGGTCAAGGTAAAGGTCAAAGTTTGTTTCGGTACACAAAACCATACATGTGGTCTAAATTTGAAGCCTGTAGCTACAGAAATGTGAAAGTAGGTCACTAGGTCAATCTTAAGGTCAAAGTTCATTTCGGTACACAAAACTATGCAAGTGGTCCAAATTTGAAGGCTGTAGCTTGAGAAATGTGAAAGTAGGTCACTAGGTCAAAATCAAGGTCAAATTTTATTTTGGAATACAGAACTATGCATGTGGTCCAAATTTGAAGCCTGTACCTTCAAAAATGTGAAAGTAGGTCACTAGGTCAATGTAAAGGTTAAAGTTTGTTTCGGTACATAAAACCATGCATGTGGTCCAAATTTGAAGCCTGTAGCTTGAGAAATGTGAAAGTAGGTCACTGGGTCAAAATCAATGTCAAATTTCATTTTGGAACACGAAATTATGCATGTGGTCCAAATTTGAAGCCTGTACCTTCAAAATGTGAAAGTAGGTCACTAGGTCAATGTCAAGGTCAAAGTTTATATCAGTGCACAAACTATGCATGTGGTCTAAATTTGAAGGTTGTAGCTACAGAAATGTGAAAGTAGGTCACAAGGTCAAAATCAAGGTCAACTCATGTCAAGGTTCATCTTGCCACTCAAAACCATACATGTGGTCCAAATTTGAATGTTGTAGGTTATTGACAAGAAGTTTTTAAAAGCTTTTCCCTATATAAGTCTATATGAACCATGTGGCCCCAGGGTGGGGCCATATTTGACCCTAGGGGGATAATTTTAACAAACTGGGTAGAGAACCACCAGGCGATGCTACATTACAATATCAAAGCCCTAGGCTTTGTGGTTTGGACAAGAAGATTTTCAAAGTTTTTCCCTATATAAGTCTATGTAAACCATGTGACCCCCGGGGCGGGGCCATATTTGACCCTAGGGGGATAATTTGAACAATCCTAGTAGAAGACCACTAGATGATGTCACATACAAAATATCAACGCCCTAGGCCCTGTGGTTTTGGACAAGAGGTTTTTCAAAGTTTTTCCCTATATAAGTCTATATAAACCATGTGAGCCCGGGCGGGGCCATATTAGACCCCAGGGAAATAATTTCAATCATCTTGGTAGAAGACCACTAGATGATGCTTCATACCAAATATCAAAGCCCTAGGCTCTGTGGTTTTGGCCAAGAAGGTTTTCAAAGTTTTTCCTTATATAAATCTATGTAAATTATAGAAATAAACAAAGGGCCATAACTTACTAAAAAATTGTTGAACCAGTCTGATTTTCAGGGGGACACAACTAGGGTACCAATACATCATTCTGACAAAGTTTGGTCAAAATCCCCCTGGTAGTTTCTGAGGAGATGCGATAACGAGAAATTGTTAACGGAAGGACGGATGGACGGAAGGACGCCGGACCACCGACGCAGAGTGATTTGAATAGCCCACCATCTGATGATGGTGGGCTAAAAATGTGAAAGTAGGTCACTAGGTCAAAATCAAGGTCAAAGTTTTTTCCAGTGCACAAAACTATGCATGTGGTCCAACTTTGAAGGCTGTAGCTACAGAAATGTGAAAGTAGGTCACTAGATCAAAATCAAGGTCAACTCATGTCAAGGTTCATCTTGCCACTCAAAAATATACATGTGGTCCAAATTTGAAGGCTGTAGCTACAGAAATGTGAAAGTAGGTCACTAGGTCAAAATCAAGGTCAACTCATGTCAAGGTTCATCTTGCCACTCAAAAATATACATGCGGTCCAAATTTGAATGTTGTAGTTATTGACAAGAACATTTTAAAAGCTTTTCCCTATATAAGTCTATATGAACCATGTGACCCCCGGGGCAGGGCCATTTTTGACCCGAGGGCGATAATTTGAACAAACTTGGTAGAGAACCATTAGATGATGCTACATTACAAGTATCAAAGCGTTAGGCTTTGTGGTTTGGACAAGAAGATTTTCAAAGTTTTTCCTTATGTAAGTCTATGTAAACCATATGACCCCCAGGGCGGGGCCATATTTGACCCTAGGGGTATAATATGAACAATCTTAGTTGAAGACCACTAGATGACGTCACATACAAAATATCCAAGCCCTAGGCCCTGTGGTTTTGGACAAGGGGTTATTCAAAGTTTTTCCCTATATAAGTCATTATAAACTATGTGACCCCCAGGGCGGGGCCATATTTGACCCCAGAGGAATAATTTGAATCATCTTGGTAGAGGACCACTAGATGATGCTTCAAACCAAATATCAAAGCCCTAGGCTCTGTAGTTTTGGATAAGAAGGTTTTCAAAGTTTTTCCCTATATAAATCTATGTAAAATATAGAAATAAACAAAGGGCCATAACTCACTCATAAATTGTTGAACCAGTCTGATTTTCAGGGGGACACAACTAGGGTACCAATACATCATTCTGACAAAGTTTGGTCAAAATCCCCCCAGTAGTTTCTGAGGAGATGCGATAACGAGAAATTGTTAACGGACGGACGGACGGACGGACGGAATGATGGACGGACGGACCACGGACGCAGAGTGATTTAATAGCCCACCATCTGATGATGGTGGGCTAAAAACAAGAAACGCGGCAATGCCACGAAACCAGGTTTTCAACACTTTTCATAAGAATAAACAAGAGTGCCAGAATGTCACAATATACGCCCGTCACAGCAAATTTTTTTACTCTAGCACCTGTATTTGCAGATGTAATTTTAATTTTGTGGTTGTTTAGTAATCATTGTAATTCTTTTGTTTTTCTAAGTCCACAAAAAAACTCCTTACCAGGTAGAGATACCTTAAAATACACCTAAAATTAGAAAGTAACAACTATGTTGTACCACAGAAAAGTGGTCTTGGTTTTTCCCTACGGTCAATTATAAAAAAAGTTACAATATAAGTTATTTATAGTAACAACTAAGGAAAGTTAAAAAAAAAAAAAAAAAAAAAAAAAAAATACAAAATCTTTTTTTTAAGTCCACACAGAAATCCTTACCAGGTAGAGATTGGTCAAAATACACCTAAAAATTGGATGTAACATGCATGTTGTACTACAGAAAAGTGGTCTCGATTTTTCCCTACGTCTAGTAATGAAAAAGTTACAATATAAGCTATTTATAGTAACAACAAAGGGAAGTAATTCTAAAGAAGGGAACTGCGCAAGACACTTCGTCTCATGATTGTGTATAATTGTGCCAAATTACATCAAAATCCCTCTATGCATGAAGAAGATATGCTCCGGACAAAGTTTTCATTCTCGTATCCTTTGACCTCTAAGTGTGACCTTGACCTTAGACCTAGGGACCTGGTTCTTACGCATGACACTCCGTCTCATGATGGTGAACAATTGTGCCAACTTTCATCAAAATCTCTCCATGCATGTAGAAGATATGCTAACCCAAACCCTAACCCTATTTTTAGTAACAATGATCTTGACCTTGATCCCAGAAACCCCAAAATCAATCCCAAGCTACAACTTTATATAAGTTTTCTATACACCAAGTTTCATCATGATAGCTCATTCCTAAGTTAAGTTATTGACCGGAAACCCTTTTTCTATTTTAAGTAACAGTGACCTTGACCTTGACCCCAGAAACCCCAAAATCAATCCCAGCCTTTGTCTTGATATAAGCTACATACATACGAAGTTTTATTCAAATATCTTTACCGAAACAAAAGTTATTGACCGGAAATCCCTTTTCTATTTTAAGTAACAGTGACCTTGACCTTGATCCCAGAAACCCCAAAATCAATCCCAGCCTTTGTCTTGATATAAGCTACATACATACCAAGTTTTATTCAAATATCTTTACCGAAACAAAAGTTATTGACTGGAAACACCAGTTTGATGCCGCCGCCGCCCGCCCCCGACCAACGACTTACTCCAACCTAATAACTCAGGTTTTCATGAAAACCTGGTTAAATATCCAGCTACAGTGGTTTTAAAGAGGACATTATTTTATAGTCATTTATCTTCTTATTGCCTTAGCAAGCATAGTTCCACAGTGTGCATTCCACTAAAGTAGCAATCTAGTGAGGTTTAATATATGTAGGCATAGTAAATAGAGATCAATATAATTGCACCTTTACTAATCCTACCAGGTGTTCTGTATTACAAAAGTGCTTCTATTGTGACATTTTGATACAAGCAAAACTGTATTATCTGCACTATTATTTACTTACTGGTACTTCATTTTATTACTGGCTTGTTAGAAGTTAATTTTTTACCATTATGTAAGTTGACAGAATCATAGGAACCATGTTTTGCGGGGTAAATCAAACACAAATGAAAAAATCCTAAATGTTTTTGTTGTGCAAAAAAGTATGATATTGTCTCTAAAACAGTTTTCATTTTCCACTCAATTGTGTAATTGCAAGGGAAGTAAACTAATAGATATCTCTGCTTATAAGTCGTAGCCCAAGGCAAGAGTTGTCATTCTGTTTTGCGGGGTAAATCAAACACAAATGAAACAAGAGCACCGCCTTGCGGGTGCTGACGCTCATCTGATTTTTTTTGTGTAATAGAAATATTGTCCTACCCATGATTTTCTAAGTCTAAAAAGGGCCATCATTCTTGCAAAAAGCAGGATAGAGTTATGTTTCTTGATGTTCAATGTCCACTTATTTAAGTTTTAAAGCAATAGCTTTGATAGTTTATGAGAAAAGTTGACTTAAACATAATACTCAACCAAGAAAATGATTTTTCTAAGTCCAAAAGGGGCAATAATTATTGCAAAAAGCAGGATGGAGTTATGTTGCTTGCTGTACAGGGTCAGCTTATGATGGTCAACAAGTGTTGCAAGTTTCAAAGCAATAGCTTTGATAGTTTAAGAGAAAAAGTTGACCTAAACATAAAACTTAACCAAGAAATCTGATATTTTCTAAGTCCAAAAGGGGCCATAAATCTTGCAAAAAGCAGGATGGAGTTATGTTTCTTGCTGTACAGGGTCAACTTATGATGGTGAACAAGTGTTGCAAGTTTTAAAGCAATAGCTTTGATAGTTTTGGATAAAAGCTGACCTAAACATAAAACTTAACCAAGAAAACTGATTTTCTAAGTCCAAAAGGGGCAATAAATCTTGCAAAAAGCAAGATGGAGTTATGTTTCTTGATGTACAGGGTCTGCTTATGATGGTGAACAAGTATTCCAAGTTTCAAAGCAATAGCTTTGATAGTTTAGGAGAAAAGTTGACCTAAACATAAAACTTAACCAAGAAATCTGATATTTTCTAAGTACAAAAGGGGCCATAAATCTTGCAAAAAGCAAGATGGAGTTATGTTTCTTGCTATACAGGGTCAGCTTATGATGGTGAACAAGTATTCCAAGTTTCAAAGCAATAGCTTTGATAGTTTAGGAGAAAAGCTGACCTAAACATAAAACTTAACCAGGCAACGCCGACGCCGACGCCGACAACCGCTCAAGTGATGACAATAACTCATCATTTTTTTTCAAAAAATCAGATGAGCTAAAAATCCTAAATGTTTTTGTTGTGCAAAAAAGTATGATATTGTCTCTAAAACAGTTTTCATTTTCCACTCAATTGTGTAATTGCAAGGGAAGTAAACTGATAGATATCTCTGCTTATAAGTCGTAGCCCGAGGCAAGAGTTGTCAATCTTTGTAGATGACAACTTTAAATTAGAAATTAAAACCCTGTAACTGATACCAACAAAACTATCATAAACTTCACATTAAATTGTGAAATCATTTTTGGTTATTTCAATGTATTACTATCAGAAAATTCAGCAAATAACTAGAATGTGTCTGCAGGACACCCCCCCCCCCCCCCCAAAAAATATATCTGTCAAAAAATCCACTATTTTGGCTATTTCAAGGGCCTTAACTTTGTAATAAATGCTAAGATTCTCAGGAAGAATGCCAAGTGTGCAAGGATACATCATGATAAAGACCCAAACCAAGTTTCATAAATTTACATCAAATACTTTTTGAGCTAGACACATAATTAGGTGAAAATGTGCATTTTTTTACTGTTTCAGGGGCCATAACTTTAAATCAAAGGCCTGAAGGGCCTGAGTCGGCTAATGATTGATGTACTGACAGTATAGTCTACCAGTTTCAGTTTGTTTTTAGTTTTTTTCTTAAAATTTCATAACACAGCTTGATATTTACCCAAAATATTATATCCGGATACGATTACACTTTTCTCCAGTTTCAACAATATATTTTACAAATTGTGATGATACGAAGACATTTAGCAGCAATTGGCAGTATCTGACATTGAAGTTTACGGTTAAATTACCTCTTATTTAAATCTTTTCATAAAAAAGTTGTTTCGTTTCATGAAAGCAGCCAAACATAGATAATCTACTTTTGATTTCAAAAACTACAAGAAAATATAATTTAATGTTTCGCCGATTTGTTTATTTCTAGAAAAATGAGAATTAAAATCATTTATAATATCAGTAGTAACTAAAACAACCAGTAAGAGCTTCTTCTTCCAATAATTTATCCGTTTACTGACTGCAAAATTCAACCCACGCAAAGTTTATAGAAATCATACGATGCGTGTTTACGTTCAATGTGGGAGAATTTAGGCTGATCGGCTATGTTACCTAACGCATCCAGACAATTCAGATTTTGTTTTTAAAAAAGCATTTTGTGCGTTTCTGTAATTTTATATACGTTTTTATACGCTTAGAAATTATTAGACCTGCGTATTTGCATTATTTCTATACGTTATTTACGCTAATACGCATCTTATCTGGAGCCCTGTGGAACTATTTTTTGTCTTTCGCTGGATGTTACCCAAGCTTTGTAAGCCTGTGCAATTCTTAAAATGCACATTTATGCTTAATGAGTTACATTCGAGTATTGCACAATTACAAGCCATAAATATGACAGATTACATCATATATTGGTCACAGCAAAGGGAATTGACACAACTTAACTTCATTCATGCAGTGAACTGTTTGAAGTTTGAGAAATTTAATGGAACTACATCCCTTCACGTGTTATTCAGTCCATTTAGAGAATCGCTGAACAGCAAGGACTCGTCAAAAGGCTTTCAGCCTTTAGCCGACTTAAAAAGGGGGTGGAGCCAGCCAAAAAATATGAGGTGTGCAAGTTTATATCATGATAAAGACTTATGCAAGTTTTCAATCATTTATATTAAATACTTTATGAACTAGGTGCATCACGTGGTGAAAATGTGCATTTTTGACTATTTCCGGGGCCATGACTCTGAAAATAGGGTGTGGACCAAAATGAACTAGAAAATGCTTTTGTAAAAAAGCACATGTCTCCCCCAATGCAAAGACCTACAGGCATGAAGTCAATAGGGGTCAGGAGCGAAAGTCAAAGAGACACTGATGGTTGGCTGCAATAGGGATCATCTACTTGGCATGTCCAGTCATCTCGCTAAATTTCTCAAGTCACTGTTCAGGCTCCTGTGACCTTGACCTTTGATCAAGTGACCTCAAAATAAATAAGGGTCATCTACTCTGCATGTCCAATCATCCTATTAAGTTTCAACATTGTAGGTCAAGTGGTTCTCAAGTTATTTCCAAAAAATGATTTTACATGAACAGGCCACTGTGACCTTGACCTTTACTAGACTGACCCCAAAATCAATAAGGGTCATCTACTCTGCATGTTCAATCATCCTACGAAGTTTCAACATTCATGGTCAAGTGGTTCTCAAGTTATTGATCGGAACTGGTTATCAATGTTCAGGCCCCTGTGACCTTGACCTTTAACGGAGTGACCCCAAAAACAATATGGGTCATTTACTCTGCATGAACAATCATCCTATGTAGTTTCAACATTCTGGGTCGAGAGGTTCTCAAGTTATTGATTGGAAATGGTTTTCCATGTTCAGGCCCCTGTGGCCTTGACCTTTAACAGAGTGACCTAAAATCGTAAGGGTTCATCTACTCTGCATGACCAATCATCCTACGAAGTTTCATCATTCTGGGTCAAGTGGTTCTCAAGTTACTGACCGGAAATGGTTTTCAATGTTCAGGCCCCTGTGACCTTGACCTTTCACAGAGTGACCCCAAAATCGTTAGGGGTCATCTACTCTTTATGACCAATCATCCTATTAAGTTTCAACATTCTGGGTCAAGTGGTTTTCAAGTTACTGACTGGAAATGGTTTTCAATGTTCAGGCCTCTGTGACCTTGACCTTTAATGGAGTGACCCCAAAATCGACAGGGGTCATCTACTTTGCATGTACAATCATCCTATGAAGTTTCAACATTCTGGGCCAAGTGGTTCTCTAGTTATTGATCAGAAATGGTTTTCAATGTTCAGGCCCCTGTGACCTTGACCTTTGATGGAGTGACCCCAAAAACAATAGGGGTCGTCTACTCCAGCAGCCCTACAACCCTATGAAGTTTGAAGGTTCTAGGTCAAATGGTTCTCCAGTTATTGCTCGGAAATGAAGTGTGACGTATGGACGGACGGACAGGGCAAAAACAATATGTCTCCTGGGGGAGACATAAAAGTAGGAGGTGCGCAAGTTCATATCATGATTAAGACTCATGCAAGGTTTCATGAATCTATATCAAACACTTTTTGAGCTATACAGGCGTGTCACAAGGTGAAAATGTGCATTTTTGACTATTTCAGGGGCCATAACTCAGAAAATAGGGGGCCGAGCCAGACGAAAAATAGAAGGTGCAAAAGTTCATATCATGATAAAGACTCATGCAAAGTTTTACCAATTTCTATCAAATACTTTTTGAGCTAAGCGCGTCACAAGGTGAAAATGTGCATTTTTGACTACCGTAGATACCCATGTATAATGCGCAGTTTTTTTGACCCCCGGGACCACCCCCGAATCGTGACTGCGCATAATACACAGATATAGACAATTTTCCAACTTCAAAACAAGTTTGTTACCGATGTTCGCCATTTTGGTAAAGGGAAACTACTCCCCGCGCTTACTGTCTCTGCTAAAATCTAAGATTGCCGTTACGTTCCCTAAAAGATCGAATTGTTTATTTTTCTTTCAAACAAAATTAATTTCATATAAATTTAAAAGTATTTTGACGAAAGAAATGTTTATAAATCACAAAAATTATGATACTTATTAAAGATCGAGAATTATCTTTAACCGAGATCAAACTATGAACAACATAATTGACACGAGGTGTCACGTTAATTGCCGGTAATTACTGGCTTTATGATCGTGACAAAAGGACTATCACACCTTTTGTTATCAGTTTGAATTGAGAAGCTCATGTCATTTTGAAAGATACCATTCCGAAATATTGAATCAGCTGCTATTTATTTATTCAAAATATTGAAATAAAAAAGGTAAAACAACAAATATAACAATAATTTACTGGTTTTATTTTCGAGAAAACAAAAATCGATAGTACCGTGAGACTGATGCTGCTCTCCGCTGCTGAGATAAAATTTATTACCGGTGTTGATGTAAACTCTACTTTCGTTTTCCATCCACCTCAAAATTGACCAAAAATGTTTGTTTTTTCCCCCCAGGATTTTGGACTAAGATTGGGGGTGCGCATTATACATGGGTATCTACGGTATTTCAGGGGCCATAACTCAGACAATAGGGGGCCGAGCCAGACAAAAAATAGAAGGTGCGCAAGTTCATATCATGATTAAGACTCATGCAAGGTTTCATGAATCTATAACAAACACTTTTTGAGCTAGACGTGTCACAAGGTGAAAATGTGCGTTTTTGACTATTTCAGGGGCCATAACTCTGAAAATAGGGGGCAGAGCCAGACAAAAAATAGGAAGCGCTCAAGTTCATATCATGATAAAGACTCATGCAACGTTTAATCAATTTATATCAAATACTTTTTGAGCTAGACGCGTCACGAACTTCGGACGGACGCTCACACGGACAAGACCAAATCTATATGCCCCCACGAAAAGGATAGGGTCGTGTGCTTGATTTTGTGCTAGACTGATTTGAAAAATTTGGACCTTATGCAATTTTTCATAATGGGAGTCTATGGGAAAATCTTAACTTTCAAAACATTTTCATGCATAGAATTTTCGCACAATGTAGATTTTGATGAAACTTTTCACAGCTGTAGATAAACATATGGCTTATAATGTGGTGAAATAAAATGTATACTGTGAAATCATTAATATTCGTGGAGGACTAATATTTGTGGATTTCGTGACTGAGTCAATCCACGAAATTTAATGCCAACAAAGAAGTAAAATTCCCATTCATTTTATGTTCGTAAGTTGAAATCCACAGTCATATCCCCATGAAAATGCCGTTTTGACCAAAACCACGAAATTTCATGCCCACGAAATTTAATGACTTCACAGTAGGTCCATGTGCTAATTTTTTTAGATATCTGACCATGACTAAAGTGAATGGAATATTTCATGCTAATTTAAGACATTTTGAATTTTTAACGTCTCATATGTTTAAATATAATATTTTCACTTAAGAAATAAAGTAACAGTGCCATTTTAATAAATTTAATAACAGGTTGTCATTAACTCATAAAATGATTTTCATTTACGTACACCAAATCCAGGCTTTATTCTACGTTTTCCGGATAAATGACTTTACGCCATCACTTCCGGTTTATCAAACGTGCAGAACTACCTTAAGTTAAAGACAGACAGACAACTTTTTATCATCATCTATACAAGCTGCTATGTTTGTTTGGGTTATTTTTCAACAGTTTGTCAGTCATACAGTGGACGAGTGTCTTGTAGCTGAGAGCAAGATTCCCAACTTTACAGTGCTGCATCAATGAAATATCATGCTTAACACATGTCAAATGATACCTTACCCTCTCACATACCGACATCTGACTAAACAGTCCAAAACTATCCTCTTATTGCAAAGCACAAAGTAAGGAAGCTACTAATATCATTTTTTATGTCTCTGGTAGGATGCAGCCACAGAACAAACCTACAATCTCTTGCACTCTACCACTAGTAAGGAACAAACAATACAACATTACTCAGACTTTATTTTCAGTAAGGGTACATTTTTTAAAGCAAAATTTCTAAATATATATAAAGAACACATATATTAGTGTATACCAGATAACTTAAATTAAAAAGAACAAGAAACGCGGCAATGCCACGAAACCAGGTTTTCAACACTTTTCATAAGAATAAAAAAGTACACTGAATCACAGTGCACCACTTTAAAGCACAACCCTAACCCTAACCCTAAAGAACAACCCTAACCCTAAACCCTAACCCTATTTTTAGTAACAATGACCTTGACCTTGATCCCAGAAACCCCAAAATCAATCCCAAGCTACAACTTTATATAAGTTTTCTATACACCAAGTTTCATCATGATAGCTCATTCCTAAGTTAAGTTACTGACCAGAAACCCTTTTTCTATTTTAAGTAACAGTGACCTTGACCTTGATCCCAGACATGGTTCATAAAGACCTTCCCAAAAAAAAATTCAAGTAGTTTTCATGGAGTTTTCAAGTAGTTTTCCTCCATTTTCAAGGACTAAGATGGGCGCAACGTCACTGTTGCTGAGACATGAAACAACCAATTTAAATCCAATTTAGGACAAAATTAAACAATGTAACACAAGATTTATGTATTTTCACAGTAGGTGGGGGCGGGGGCGGTATTGTCAAGTTGTTATTATTTCTATCCTGTGTTGACTCTCTTACATGCTTAGGAGCGAAAAAAGCATCAATTGTTTCAGTCGAACTTCTCATGGCAGAGCTGTTTTTATTTTTTTCGCTTTTGGAATGTGATTTTAATGCACTTCCTCCCATAGCAGCGATGTCGATTATCTTGTCACAAAAAACACAAAGGCATTTTCGTTTTTCGCCTTTGAATTCCCGTAGCCAATGTTTATAATTGTCATCAGTAAGCCACTTTTGCGAAAGACACAATTGTACATTTTAGAACTCATGTTTTTCTTCCTGGAAAAATGACCTTATGCATCGCGGATAAATTACACAGTGCGAAAATTACTTAAAAGAGCATAAAACCCGTAAAGTACAGTACCGTACCGTACTATCGCCGACTCCGTGGCAGGCCCTAATGGCGGTAATGGTTGTTGTTTTTTCGTCGTTTTTTAGTTTATTTTGGTCCGTTTATAATGTTTGTCCGTTTTCACTTCGCACCAGACGAATTTAAGGACTATTTGCCATCTTTTGTACGTTTTTTCCTAAATTCAAGTAGTTTTCAAGTAGTTTCTGACTGTTACAAAATTCAAGTAGTCTTCAAGGAGTAGGCATCAAATTCAAGGACGTTTCATGGCCTGTGCGAACCATGCCAGAAACCCCAAAATCAATCCCAGCCTTTGTCTTGATATAAGGTACATACATACCAAGTTTTATTCAAATATCTTTACCGAAACAGAAGTTATTGACCGGAAACACCAGTTTGACGCCGCCGCCCATCCGCCCGACCAACGACATACCCCAATCTAATAACTCAAACCTGGTTAAAAACAGCTGCAGCTGTCTAATAACAGAACACTCGACTATTTGAAGTCCTACCCAACACCCAAAAGCTTAAGCAAAATTTTGAAAAAGCATACAAAAAAAAACAACCCAGGGTTGGGGACAATTAAAGCAAGAAAAAGTGAATGTCGCACTTTTGTTTCAGTTTTTAAAAAACTAACCAACACTGAAACTTGTCATGTGAGCTTACCCAGTGTGAAAAATCTGTAATTTAGCGAAATGTGCTTATATGCAAAACTGTCATATATATCTACATTTAAAGGGGCATAGGTCTGAAAAAATAAAAGCTAGAGTTATGTTACTTGTCCTGTGAGGTCATCTCATGATGTTAATACCATGTGAAAATTGAAAGCATTTGGCCTTGTAGTAGTTTTTGCGAAATTGGCTTACATGCAAAACTTCTGTGATGCAAATGCTGAACCTGATGAAAGGGTGACAACAATAGCTCTACTGGAAAAATTTTGGCCAAGCTAAAAAAAAAGTATCATGTTAAGAATTATTGTCTGGATTAAACAAATTTTGTAAACACTAAAGTTTTAACAGAATACATGAAATATAAATATTTTTTATCTATACAACACAATATTGATATTTGCTATTTCAGTGAATAAATCAACAGAATATGCCAGTATATTAGAATAGACAGTAATAAAGTCTGCAAAATGTTATCAGTTTTTCCAGTAGCATGATATGATATAGAACTTGGTCAATCTTATTAATATTGTTCAGTCAAAATTATCAAAATAGTTAATCTCTTTGTAAATAACTGTAGGATGGATACAGTAACAACTTCTACAGTGTTCCACAGTCAGAGATTAGAACTTTCTCTCTAGTTGCCCCTTGTTTACTTCCCACTGCTTCAATCTTCGTCACTACATCCATTCCGGCAGTCACTTTTCCAAACACAACATGCTTGCCATCTAGCCTGTAAAAAAAAAAAACAAGAGCTGTCACTAATGGTGACAAATGCCCCTGCAGCACCTTGACCTTTGACCTGGTGACCCAATGTCAGTAGGGGTGATGTACTCAATAAGTACTATCAGCATGTGAAGTTTGAAGATCCTGAATGAAGTGGTTTGCATGTAAAGTGCCTTCATGCAAAAAGTTAATGTTGGCCCCTGGGACCTTGACCTTTGACCTGGTGACCCCAAAGTCAGTAGGGGTGGTGTACTCAATAAGTACTATCAGCATGTGAAGTTTGAAGGTCCTGGGTGCAGTGGTTCGCGAGTAAAGTGCTTTCATGCAAAACGTTAACGTTGGCCCAGTGACCTTGATCTTTGACCTGGTGACCCCAAAGTCAGTAGGGGTGGTGTACTCAATAAGTACTATCAGCATGTGAAGTTTGAAGGTCCTGGGTGCAGTTGTTCGCGAGTAAAGTGCCTTCATGCAAGAAGTTAACGTTGGCCCCTGTGACCTTGACCTTTGACCTGGTGACCTGAAAGCCAGTAGGGGTGGTGTACTCAATAAGTACATGCAAAAAGTTAACATTGTCCCTGTGACCTTGACCTCTGACCTGGTGACCCCAAAGTCAGTAGGGTGGTGTACTCAATAAGTACTATCAGCATGTGAAGTTTGAAGGTTCTGGGTGCAGTGGTTCGAGAGTGAAGTGCCTTCATGCAAAAAGTTAACGTTGTGACTAACGAACTAACTAACGGAGGGACAGTTGAAAACTAATATGCCTCCCTTCGGGGGCATAAAAAATAGGGCCATGACAATCCAAAGCCTCTTAACACATAGCTCTCTGTGACAAGGTAAAGGTAACTAACACAAAATAAGTATGAAGGAGGTTAAAAGTTCTGATATCAAGATGGAAACTTTTTTTACTATTGCAACTGCCTGTCTTAAGTGTTGTATACATGCCATTTGATATAATTATCAAATATAAAATCTGAAAGTGGTAAGATAAAACAATGCGTTTGCAAATTAAAGCTATTGCATTTTGGTGTGTATGGTGTATGGTCTAGGAGCTACTAGAGTCATTGTGTTGGTGTCACATTGGTGTAATATCAATGTAACAAGAGGGTCATGATGACCCTTGATCGCTCACCCGAGTAATATGAGCTACAAATTTCAAGTGTCAAACTGATGCTAAAATATTAAGAAAGTAGGTCAGTAGGTCAAATTTATGGTCACTGAAAGTCAGTTTTAAGATCGGTGTGCGAAACTGTATATGTCATTCAAATTTTAAGGCTGTATCTCAAACAAGAGGGTCATGATGACCCTGGAACGCTCACCTGAGTAATATGAGCCACATGTTTCATATTCTAATGCTAAAATATAAAGAAAGTAGGTAAGTAGGTCACATTCATGGTCACTGAAAGTCAATTTAAGATCTAAGTGCTTAACTGTACATGTCATCCAAATTTCAAGGTTGTATCTTAAACAAGAGATCACAGAGTGATCTTGGCGCCCACCAATGTGCCATTTTTGAGTGTTCCAAATTTCAAGACTTACTGACTAGCTCAAGGTCAAATTTCATTTCCGTACACAACACTGTGCATGCGGTCCAAATTCGTAAGCTGTAACTTGAGAAATGTGAAAGTAGGTCACCAGATCAGTTTCAAGGACAAAATTCTTTGTACACAAAACTATGCATGTGCATCAAGTTTGAAGGCTGTAGTTTGAGAAATTTGAAAGTAGGTCACTAGGTCAATCTTAAGGTCAAAGTTTATTTCGATACACAAAACTATGCATGTGCATCAAGTTTGAAGGCTGTAGTTTGAGAAATTTGAAAGTAGGTCACTAGGTCAATGTAAAGGTCAAAGTTTATTTCGATACACAAAACTATGCATGTGGTCCAAATTTTGAAGGCTGTAGCTTGAGAAATGTGAAAGTAGGTCACTAGGTCAAAATCAAGGTCAAATTTCATTTCGGAACACAAAACTATGCATGTGGTCCAAATTTGAAGCCTGTACCTTCAAAAATGTGAAAGTAGGTCACTAGGTCAATGTCAAGGTCAAAGTATTTTTCAGTGCACAAAACTATGCATGTGGTCCAACTTTGAAGGCTGTAGCTACAGAAATGTGAAAGTAGGTCATCAGGTCAAAATCAAGGTAAACTCATGTCAAGGTTCATCTTGCAACTCAAAACCATACATGTGGTCCAAATTTGAATGTTGTAGGTTATTGACAAGAAGATTTTAAAAGTTTTTCCCTATATAAGTCTATATGAACCATGTGACCCCCAGGGCGGGGCCATATTTGACCCTAGGGGGATAATTTGAACAAACTTGGTAGAGAACTACTAGATGATGCTACATTACAAATGCCAAAGCCCTAGGCTTTGTGGTTTGGACAAGAAGATTTTCAAAGTTTTTCCCCTATACAAGTCTATGTAAACCATGTGACTCCCGGGGCGGGGCCATATTTGACCCTAGGGGGATAATTTGAACAATCTTAGCAGAAGACCACTAGATGATGTCAGATACAAAATATCCAAGCCCTAGGCCCTGTGGTTTTGAACAAGAGGTTTTTCAAAGTTTTTCCCTATATAAGTCTATATAAACCATGTGACCCCCGGGGCGGGGCCATATTAGACCCCAGGGAAATAATTTGAATCATCTTGGTAGAGGACCACTAGATGATGCTTCATACCAAATGTCAAAGCCCTAGGCTCTGTGGTTTTGGACAAGAAGATTTTCAAAGTTTTTCCCTATATAAATCTATGTAAATTATAGAAATAAACAAAGGGCCATAACTCACTAAAAAATTGTTGAACCAGTCTGAATTGCAGGGGGACACAACTAGGGTACCAATACATCATTCTGACAAAGTTTGGTCAAAATCCCCCTGGTAGTTTCTGAGGAGATGCGATAACGAGAAATTGTTAACGGACGGAAGGACTGACGGAAGGACGACGGACCACGGACGCAGAGTGATTTGAATAGCCCACCATCTGATGATGGTGGGCTAAAAAGAGGGCCATGAAGGCCCTGTATCGCTCACCTGACCTACTGACCTAAAGATCATCAAGATTAACATTCTGGCCAAGTTTCATTAAGATATGGTCATAAATGTGGCCTCTAGAGTGTTAACTACTTTTTCCTTTAATTTGACCTAGTGACCTAGTTGTTGACCCCACATGACCAAGATTCGAACTTGACCTAAAGATCATCAAAATTAACAGTCTGACCAAGTTTCATAAATGTGGCTTCTAGATTAACAAGCTTTACTTTTGATTTGACCTAGTGACCTAGTTTTTGACCCCACCTGACCCTGATTGGAACTTAACCTTAAGATCATTAAGATTAACATTCTGACCAAGTTTCATAAAGATTATGGTCATAAATGTGGTCTCTACAGTGTTCCCTAGCTTTTCCTTCGATTTGACCCAGTGACCTAGTTTTTGACCCCACATGACCCAGATTCCAATCTGGCCTTAAGATCATCAAGATTAACATTCTGACCAAGTTTCATGGAAATACAGTCACAAATTTGACCTCTAGATTGTTAACAAGATTTACTTTTGATTTCACCTGGTGACCTAGTTTTTGATCAACATGACCCAGATTCAAACCTGACCTAGAGGTCATCAAGACAAACATTCTGATCAATTCCCAGGAGTTTCAAACTTAAAACTAGAGATGCTTTTGAGGAAAGCGCATGTCTCCCACAACTGCCCCTATGAAAATGTCTAGTTTCTCTAGATGGTTAACCTGAGTGGATCTAATTAGATGGTCTGGACGAGTGGATCCAATCAGTAATTCAAGGGCCATAATTCAAAAGTGCCTGGGCGGATTTGGCTAGTTATCAAATTTGGCTGAGGTCTTATGGTCAAACGCATTTTGTTCAAGATTGGTCAAAATCGGATGAGAAATGTTCAACTTAGGAGTGCAGATAAGAGCAAAAAGGCCGATTTTTGGGCAATTCAAGGGCCATAACTCCAAAATGCCTGGACAGAATTGGCTAGTTATTGAAGCTAGCTGAGGTCTCATGGTCAAACATGTTTTGTTTAAGTTTGGTGAAGACCGGATGAGAAATGTTCGACTTAGAGTGCGGACAAGAGTAAAAAGGCAAATGTTTGGTAATTCAAGGGCCATAACTCCAATATGCCTGGACTGATTTGGCTAGTTATCAAACTTGGCCGAGGTCTTATGGTCAAACACATTTTGTTTAAGTTTGGTGAAAATCGGATGAGAAATGGTCTAATGCGGCCAGGCTTTGTGACAGACAGACTGGAGTAAATCAATATGTCTCCCACACCACTGTGTGGTGGGAGACATAATTAGGTCTCTAGAGTGTTAACAAGCTTTACATTTGATTTGACCTAGTGACCTAGTTTTTGACCCCACCTGTCCCAGACTGAACCTTGACCTAAATATCTTCAAGAATAACATTCTGGCCAAGTTTCATTAAGATATGGTCATAAATGTGGCCTCTAGAGTGTTAACTAGCTTTTCCTTTTATTTGACCTGGTGATCTAGTTTTTGACCCCACCTGACCCAGATTTAAACCTGACCTAAAGATCATCAAGGTTAACATTCTGACCATGTTTCATGAAGATACAATCATAAATGTGGCCTCTAGAGTGTTAACCAGCTTTTCCTTTGATTTGGCCTGGTGACCTAGTTTTTGACCCCACTTGACCCAGATTCGAACTTCAATTTGATCCTGACATAACGATCAACAAGATAAACATTTCTGACCAAGTTTCATATAAATATTATCATAAATGTGACCTCTTAGAGGGTTAATAAGCTTTAAATTTGATTTGACCTGGTGACCTAGTTTTTAAACCCACCTGACCCAGATTTTAACTTGGCCTAAAGATCAAGATCAACATACTTACCAAATTTCAATAAAATATGGTCATGAATATGGCCTCTAGAGAGTGCTAACTAGCTTTTCCTTTGATTTGACCTGGTGACCTAGTTTTTGACCCCACCTGACACAGATTTGAACTTGACCTAAAGATCAAAATTGTGACCTTTAGAGTGTTAACTAGCTTTTCCTTTGATTTGACCTGGTGACCTAGTTTTTGACCCCAGATGACCCAATATCAAACTCATCCAAGATTTTATTGAGGGTAACATTCTGACCAAGTTTCATTAAGATTAGGCTAAAATTGTGACCTCAAGAGTGTTAACAAGCTTTTCCTTTGATTTGACCTGGTGACCTAGTTTTTGACCCCAGATGACCCAATATCGAACTCGTCCAAGATTTTATTGAGGGTAACATTCTGACCAAGTTTCATTAAGATTGGGCCAAAAATGTGACCTCTAGAGTGTTAACAAATTTTTGACGGACGGACGGACGGATGACAGACACAGGGCGATCACAAAAGCTCACCTTTGAGCACTTCGTGCTGAGGTAAGCTAAAAAGCAATGTAGAGTTACGGCACTTGTTCTGCAGAGTCAGCTTTTAATGACAAATTACTGCTCCATGTTATAAAGCAATAGCTTTGACAGTTAAGGAGTAAAGTTGACCTAAACACAAAACTTTACCAAGAAATCTGATATTTTCTAGGTCCAAAAGCAGCGTTTTTTTTTTCACCAAAATATTCGGCGAAATTCGGCCCCATTCCCCCCTCTAGTTTATTTTATTTATTTTCATATTGAAAACAGTTCACCGTGGTATCTCGTGTTTTGTTTACATCGACACCAGTTGGAGTAACTTCCCTTGACAAATCAGAATCGTCGAAGTGCTGTATTATTCTGCACAACAACGCTGTTGAATGTTAGTCTGTAAATGATTTGCATTCTATTTGTTTGGCCGGGTAGTGTTGAGTTTTCCATCTTTTAGTCAGTCAGGGTTTGATTTTATGCTTTGGGAAGGGACTAGTCCAACGCATACATTGTTTTTTACAGTTTGTTTTTATTGTGATAAGTCAAATGTAACAGTGACTGCAAATGTCAGAATTTGACAGAAATAAAAACAAGAGGACCATGATGGTCCTGAATCGCTCACCTATCCCACATGACCCAGTGTTGAACTGAGTATGACGTCGTTATTTCTATTATTTGACAAAGTGACCTAGTTTTTCAGCACATGTGACATAGATATCATCAAGATAAAAAATTCTGACCAATTTTCATGAAGATCCATTGAAAAATATGGCCTCTAGAGAGGTCACAAGGTTTTTCTATTATTTGACCTAATGACCTAGTTTTTGAAGGCACGTGACCCACTTTTAAACTTGACCTAGATATCATCAAGGTGAACATTCTCACCAATTTTCATGAAGATCTCGTGAAAAATATGGCCTCTAGAGAGGTCACAACGTTTTTCTATTTTTCGACCTACTGACCTAGTTTTTGACGGCACATGACCCAGTTACGAACCTGACCTAGATATCATCAAGCTGAACAGTCTCACCAATTTTCATGAAGATCCATAGAGAAATAAGGCCTCTAGAGAGGTCACAAGGTTTTTCTATTTTTAGACCTACTGACGTAGTTTTTGACCCCACGTGACCCAGTTTCAAACCTGACCTAGATATCATCAAGATGAACCTTCTGACCAATATTCATGAAGATCTCATGAAAAATATGGCCTCTAGAGAGGTCAAAAGGTTTTTCTATTTTTAGATCTACTGACCTAGTTTTTAACCCCACGTGACCCAGTTTCGAACTTGATCTAGATATCATCAAGGTAAATATTCTGACCAATTTTCATAAAGATCCATTGAAAAATATGGCCTCTAGAGAGGTCACAAGAATTTTCTATTTTTAGACCTACTGACCTAGTTTTTGACCGCACATGACCAGTTTCGAACTTGACCTAGATTCAACAAGGGAACATTCTGTCCAATTTCATGAAGATCCATTGAGAAATATGGCCTCTAGAGAGGTCACAAGGTTTTTCTATTTTTAGACCTACTGACCTAGTTTTGATCCCACATGACCCAGATCGAACTTGACCTGGATATCATCAAGGTAAACATTCTGACCAATTTATTCATGAAGATCTCATGAAAAATATGGCCTCTAGAGAGGTCACAAGGTTTTTCTATTTTTAGATCTACTGACCTATTTTTTCCCCCCACGTGACCCAGTTTCGAACTTGACCTAGAATCATCAAGCTGAACATTCGACCAATTTCATGAAGATCCTTGAGAAATATGGCCTCTAGAGAGGTCACAAGGTTTTTCTATTTTTAGACCTAATGACCTAGTTTTTGACCCCACGTGACCCAGTTTCAAATTTGACCTAGATATCATCAAGGTGAACATTCTGACCAATTTCATGAAGATCTCATGAAAAATATGGCCTCTAGAGAGGTCACAAGGTTTTTTCTATTTTTAGACCTACTGACTTGTTTTTGACCCACGTGACCCAGTTTCGAATTTTTGACCTAGATATCATCAAGGTGAACATTTGACCAATATTCATGAAGTCTCATGAAAAATATGGCCTCTAGAGAGGTCACAAGGTTTTCTATTTTTAGACCTACTGACCTAGTTTTTCACCCCACGTGACCCATTTTTCGAATTTACCTAGATATCATCAAGGTGAACATCTGACCAATTTTCATGAAGACTTGTGAAATATATGGCCTCTAGAGAGGTCACAAGGTTTTTCTATTTTTAGACCTACTGACCTAGTTTTTAATGGCACGTGACCCAGTTTCGAACTTGGACCTAGATATCATCAAGGTGAACATTCTGACCAATTTTCATAAAGATCCCATGAAAAATGTGACCTCTAGAGTGGTCACAAGCAAAAGTTTACGGACGCACGCACGCACGGACGGACGGACAACGGACGACGGACGCCGCGCGATCACAAAAGCTCACCTTGTCACTTTGTGACAGTTGAGCTAAAAACAGCCACTCATCGACTTGTTTAAGAAGGGACCTAATGTCTGTTGTAAATTTTGGTAGTCTAATGGATGTCTTATCCTCCACATTTGAAACATTTATTTGGTTATCTGGTATAATTGATATGCTACATTGTGTTATATGTCATGTCACATGCTCTTATGGGCCCTGAATTTATCAATAAACTTGAAACTATAGTTTATTTCAACACAAATGAAAATTCCCCTTTTCTTAGTTTTACGTCGTATTTTTCCCCCTCCAAAGGGCACCAACCCCCTTCCCCCAAAGCTGAAAAAAATCACTGAAAAGGGGCCACAATTCTTGCAAACAGCAGGATGGAGTTATGTTTCTTGATGTACAGAGTCAGCTTTTGATGGTGAACAAGTGTTGCAAGTTTTAAAGCAACAGCTTTGATAGTTTAGGAGAAAAGTTGACCTAAACATAAAACTTAACCAAGAAATCTGATATTTTCTAAGTCCAAAATGGGCCATAATTCTTGCAAAAAGCAAGATGGAGTTATGTTTCTTGCTGTACAGAGTCAGCTATTGATGGTGAACAAGTGTTGCAAGTTTTAAAGCAATAGTTGATAGTTTAGGAGAAAAGTTGACCTAAATATAAAACTTAACCAGGCAACGCCAACACCGATCATGTGATGACAATACTCATTTTTATTTTTCAAAAAATCAGATGAGCTAAAAAACTTAGGTACACAAATTCACATGCTACACAATATTCCTACAAGATTCCATGACTCTAGGAGAATTTTTTAAAGATATATGCAACACAAGCACTTTATGCATATTTTTCACTAAGTCAAGGACTGTAACTCCAATCTGGCTGAGTGAAATCCCAAACAGAACACCAGGCAACTACACATGCTATATAACAATCCCCTGTTTTGTGACTCTACGTCAAATACTTTTTGAGATACAAATGACACAAACTGAATTTCTAAGTAAAAGGGGGCATAATTCATGACATACTGGTGCAAGAGTTATGGTCCTTTTGTCATATGATGTGAGTGATATTGTGGAACAACTATTTTAAATCCATCATAAAATCCATTTAGTAACAAGCAAATTCGATGAATTGGTATCCCCCGCCTAAAGGGTTTGTGCTGAGGAATGGCAAAAAGATATATCCGGCAAAAAGTTAAGGATGTTAATAAGAAGCAAATAATTTCATTAGTCAAAATCAATTTAACAGAAAACAAATGTTTAATTAAAGAGTACATAATTTAAATGTATGATACTTTGATCCTGACTAAAGAATTTATTTTGAATGGGATATGCTTACTGTAATAAGCTTAGCTTTTAAAATTAAATGCAGTTAATTGAAATGTGAGCTTGAAGTTTAACTGGAACGAAATGTTGTCTTTGAGTGGTTTGGCACCAGTGTTGCTGTTTAACATGTACATTTGAATTTAAAAGAGCAGAATGATGTCCTTGAGAGAACACAGGTAAGATATCTTGAACATGGCTGAGGGCAAGGTTTGTGCAGTCACAACTTAACATGTACTGTTGAAGGTTTGAACATTTAAAAAAAACAAAAAAACAAGAGGGCCATGATGGCCCTATATCGCTCACCTGAGTAGAGTTGCTTACTTGAACAAGATCTAGGCCTTCTGGTTTATTTTTGGCAAATTCATGAAGATTTCCCTATGCACAATCAAGTAACCCTGGGGCTGGGTCAAGATTTGAAAAAATTTTGTAGAGGTCCACTAGGCAATGCTACATGTCAAATATCTAAGCTCTAGGCCTTCTGTTTGTTTTTTTTAGAAAATTTTAAAGATTTTTCTATGTACAATCAAGTAACCCCATGGGGTGGAGCCAATTTAACCCCAGGGGTCATGATTTGAAACTTTTTTGTAGAAGTCTACAAGGCAATGCTACATGTCAAATATCTAAAAATCCAGGCCTTCAGGTTATTTTTAGAAATTTTTTTAAGATTTTCATATGTAAAATCAAATGACCCCCGGGGCAGGGTCAACTTTGACCATGGGGTCATTTTTGAACAAATGTTGTAGAGGTCCACTAGGCCTGCTAATGTGAAATATGTAAACTCAGGCCTTCTGGTTTATTTTTAGAATGTTTTTGAAGATTTCAAATGTAAAATCAAGGTGACCCCCAGGGCGGGGTCAATTTTGACCCTGGGGTCATGATTTGAATAAATTTAGAGAGGTCCACTAGGGAATGCTACATGTCAAATATCTAAGCTCTAGGGCCCTTTTGGTTTATTTTTTGAATTTTTTTTCAGATTTTTTATATGTAAAATCAGTGACCCCCGGGGCGGGGGCAATTTTGACCCCGGGGGCAAAGATTTGAAAAAACTTTAGTAGAGGACCAATAGGCCCAAAGCCACATGTCAAATATCAAAGCTCAAGGGCTTATCTTTTTGAGAAGAAGATTTTTTAAGATTTTCCTATGTACAATCAAGTAACCCGAGGCGGGGTCAATTTTGACCCCGGGGTCATGATTTGAACAAATTTGGTAGAGGTCCATTAGGCAATACTTCACACCATATATCTAAGCTCTAGGGCTTTTGGTTTTTGAGAAGATTTTTTAAGATTTGCCTATGTAAAATCAAGTGACCCCTGGGGTGGGGTCAATTTTTACCCTGGGGGTATGATTTAAACAAACTTTGTAGAGGTCCACTAGGCAATGCTACATGTCAAATATCTAAGCTCTAGGCCTTCTGGTTTATTTTTAGAAATTTTTTGAAGATTTTCCTATGTAAAATCAAGTGACCCCTGGGGCGGGGTCAATTTTGACCCCAGGGTCATGATTTGAACAACTTTAGTAGAGGTCCACTAGGCAATGCTACATTTCAAATATCTAAGCTCTAGGGCTTCTGGTTTTTGAGAAGAAGATTTTTTAAGATTTTCCTATGTAAAATCAAGTGACCCCTGGGGTGGGGTCAATTTTGACCCCGGGGTCATGATTTGAACAAATTGGTAGAGGTCCATGAGGCAATGCTTCACACCAAATATCTAAGCTCTAGGGCTTCTGGTTCTTGAGAAGAAGATTTTTAAAGTTTTTCCTTGTGTGACCAACGCAAGTGGGTGACCAGATGTGGGTGCGCAACTTCTCATGTTTATAATAAATGTTCATAGAAAAGAATGAAAGAAATCTAATGAAATTCTGCCAAATGGTAAGTTTGTTATGTACAAATATGTGGATTTTTAGACAATTAAAGGGCAATAACTCTGAAGTTACAAAATAAATCCGTACAAAATTGTCTGTGCACAACCACATTATAGTGCTCTAAATTCTGTTAATGTTTCATAGTTCTAGGTCAAATATATCAAAAGTTATGATGCAGAAATTGCCATATCTATAGAACCCTATATAGTTAACACTAGAAAGTTCTAAGGGCCATAACTCTGGTGTTACTTGGGCAATCTGTCTGAAACTTGATGGGCCCCATAACCTCACTGTGGTGAACATGTTTGTTTGAAAAAAATCTAAAATAAGGAATGATTTTTTTTTGGTTATTTTTGTGGGGTGGGGGGGGTGTGATCAAGGTAAGGGGGTGACCAGGTGTGGGTACACAACTTCACATGTTTACAATAAATGTTCATGGAAAAGAATGAAAGAAATTTAATGAAATTCTACCAAATGGTAAGTTTGTTATGTACAAATATGTGGATTTTTATACAATTTAAGGGCAATAACTCTTAATTTACACATAAATCCGAATGAAATTGTGTGTACACAACCAAATTATGGTGATCTAAATTCTGTTTAAGTTTCATAGTTCTAGGCCAAATATATCAAAAGTTATGATGCAGAAATTGCCATATTTATAGTACCCTATATAGTTAACACTAGAAAGTTCTAAGGACCGTAACTCTGGTGTTACTTGGGCAATCTGACTGAAACTTGACGGCCGCAAAGACTCATAGTGGATGTATATGAAGTTTTAAGGTTTAGGAGTATATCACCAAAAACACAGAAATATTTTATAACGAATAACATCGTTCCCATTATTTACTTAACCATTCATGTTCTGCCGTACTTTTCCGTACTGAAAATATTCTAAAAAATTTGTCCCCCTTTGAAAATGAATCCCATTTGTAAAGAATAAAAATAAACAATTGCTGAAAACTGTGTTCCACTTAATTATGTGAAATTCCAACACTCGCATGCGATTGCAAATGAATCGAAACTAAATGTGTAACAGTTTTTTGGGAAAATGGTGAATTTTTGAAGGCGTTTGATGCCTGGAAGTGGGTCCCATTTAGGCAGTCTTTTTTTCGGGAATTAATGTTTTATTAGTATACTGAAACTTGTTTTGTTGTTTTTGTAATGTTTAGCGTGTATTTTACTTATATTACTCTAAAAAAACAAGTGTCAGTTTACTGATATAAGCATTAAATTTCCGAAAAAGAATTTTTTTTTAAACAGGCCCACTTCCAGACAGTCAAGCGCTTTTAAAACTCACCATTTTCAAGGAACTGTTACACATGTTTGTTTTGGCATTTGTAATAGCGTGCGAGTGTTGAAATTTCACATAACTAGGTGGAACACAGTTTTCAGCGATTGTTTATTTTTATTTCTTTACAATGGCTTTCATTTTCAAAGGGGGGACAACTTTTTCAGAATATTTTCAGTACGGGACAGTACGGCGAACATGTAATGGTCAGGTAAAATATTGGTAACGATGTTGTTCGTTTATAAAATATTTCTGTGTTTTGGTGATATACTCCTAAACCTTAAATAAATATTCCCAACCATTTCCTAGATATGGCTACGGACAGACGGAAAGACGGACAGACGGAAGGACGGACGGATGGACAACGCCAAAACTATATCCCTCCGACTTTCGTCGGGGGATAATAACTGAGACAAGAGGGCCATGATGGCCCTATATCGCTCACCTGTTATCATTGCACTTGAGGACAAGAAGGTCCTCAGAAAATATATCTAAGTCCAAAGGCCAGGAACAACAAAGGAAAGAAATTTAACCAAGAAGAAAAAAAAAATTCTTACGAGGTACAGATATGTCAAAATACACCTAAAAATTGGAGGTACCATCCATGTTGTACCACAGGAAAGTGGTCTCGGTTTTTCCCTACGGCCAATAATAAAAAAGTTACTAAAAATAAGCTATTTATAGTAACGTAAAAGGGAAGTAATTAACAAGAGCTGTCTCCATAGGATGACACATGCCCCCGATGGCACTTTGAATGAATAGTTACGGCCGATGTTACAGTTTAGCACCTTTGACCTACGGACCTGGGTCTTGCGCGCGACACATCGTCTTACTGTGGTACACATTCATGCCCAATAATTTTAAAATCCATGCATGAATGAAAGATATGGACCGGACACGCCCATCAATGCACTATCATGAAATATGACCTTTAACGTCTAAGTGTGACCTTGAACTTTGAGCTACGGACCTGGGTCTTGCGCGCAACACGTCGTCTTACTGTGGTACACATTCATGCCAAGTTATTTGAAAATCCATCCATGGATGACAAAGATATGGACCGGACACGAATGCACTATCATGAAAAATGACCTTTAACGTCTAAGTGTGACCTTGACCTTTGAGCTACGGACCTGGGTCTTGCCCGTGACACGTCGTCTTACTGTGGTACACATTCATGCCAAGTTATTTGAAAATCCATCCATCGATGACAAAGATATGGACCGGACACGAAAATTGCGGACAGACTGACAGACCGACATAAAAAGAAAATTGTTGTACGTGAACAAAAGAAGGATCTGCCAAATAAATCTGTTGACATAAATGAAATTTCAGATCAGTATCTTCATTAGTTACAGAGATATACCAATTTTAATTTGAAATAAAGGGAGGTAATTTGATATAAAATCAGTCCACAGTTATCTACCCCGATTGGCTCAGTCCAACTAATGATAATAATGAAGTTTCAAATACATGTAAGTCCTATAAGTACTTACTGATATAAATCCATTTTGACTTCAATCAGGGGAGGTAATCAGATATAAAATTACTCTGGAACCTACGAGTGGACCTGATTTGTCATGGAATCCAAGATTTATTGTTGTTGAAGATATTTTGGAAAGTTGTAAAAAAAAAAAACATAAATAAAGTCTTTTATATGGCTGCAAAACCCAAAATAGCCAATTTTTGACCTTTCAGGGGCCATAACTTGGAACTCATGATGGAATCTGGACAGTTCAAGAAAGGAACCAAAGATCTTGTGGTGATACAGTTGGGTGCAATTTTGGTTAAAATCAAATCATAAATAAAGTTGCTATTGTGCAGACATGTTCAAAATAGCTTATTCTGGCCCTTTCAGGGACCATAACTCTAGAACCCATTATGGGTCTGGCCGGGGTTCAATAAAGGAACTGAGATTATGGCAAACAATTTTGTGCAAGTCTGATTAAATTAAAATCATAAATGAGCTGCTATTGTGCAGACAAGGTCAAAATAGCTAATTCTGGCCCTTCAGGGACCTAACTCTGGAACCCATAGGGAATCTAGCAATTAAAGAAAGGAACCAAGATCTTATAGTGATAAAAGTTGTGTGCAAGTTTGGTTTTAAAATCAAATCATAAATGAAGCTGCTATTGTGCAGACAAGGTCAAAATAGCTAATTCTGGCCCTTTCAGGGGCCATAACTCTGGAACCCATGACGGAATCTGGCCAGTTCAAAAAAGGGAAACCAAAGATCTTATGGTGATAAAAGTTTGTTGCCATTTTTGGTAAAATCAAATCATAAATAAAGCTGTTATTGTGCCAGAAAAGGTCAAATAGTAATTTTGGCCCTTTCAGGGGCCATAATCTGGAACACATAATGGGATCTGGCTATTTCAAGAAGGAACCGAGATTTTAAATGGTGATACAAGTTGTGTGCAAGTTTGGATAAAATAAAATCATAAATGAAACCACTATCGTGCAGACAAGAAATTGTTGACGGAAGCACAACGGACGATGGACGAAGGGTGATCACAAAAGCTCACCTTGTCACTATGTGACAGGTGGGCTAATAAAAGTAAAACTGCAGCGAAACTAACCTTAAATTCTAAGCAAAAAGGGGGAATAATTCATGAAATATTGGTGCACGAGTTATTGCCCTTTTGTCATTTGATGTGAGTGATGATGTGGAACAACTACTTTAAGTTTGAATCAAATCCTCTCTGTAATAACATATAGTGAAAATGCATCAAAATCAACCTTAAAGTCTAAGTAAAAGGAGGCATAATTCATGAAATACTGGTGCAAGAGTTATGGACCTTGTGTCACATGTGGGTGATGATGTGGAACAACTATTTTAAGTTTGAATCAAATCCATTTACAATAATAATTGAGACAGAGTGAAAGTGCATCAAAACTTTGAAATTTTAAGTAACAAGAGGACCACGATGGTCCTGAATCGCTGACCTCTTCCCACATGACCCAGTTTTGAGTATGACGTCGTTTTTTTCTATTATTTGACATAGTGACCTAGTTTTTGAGCTCATGTGACCCAGTTTTGAACTTGATCTAGATATTATCAAGATAAAAATTCTGACCAATTTTCATGAAGATCCACTGAAATATATGGTCTCTAGAGAGGTCAAAAGATTTTAATAATTTTAGACCTACTGACCTAGCTTTTGACCGCAGTTGACCCAGTTTCAAACTTGACCTAGATATCATCAAGATGAACATTCAGACCAACTTTCATACAGATCCCATGAAAAGTATGGCCTCTAGAGAGGTCACACGGTTTTTTTATTATTTGACCTACTGACCTAGTTTTTGACCGCACATGACCCTGTTTCGAACTTGACCTAGATATCATCAAGATGAACATTCAGACCAATTTTCATACAGATCCCCTGAAAAATATGGCCTTTAGGAGGTCACAGGTTTTCTATTATTGGACCTACTGACCTAGTTTTTGACGGCAGTGACCACTTTCAAACCCGATATAGATATCATCAAGATGAACATTCAGACAATTTAATACAGATCCCATGAAAATATGGCCTTTAGAGGGTCACAAAGGGTTTTTTTATTATTTGACCTACTGACCTAGTTTTTGACCGCACGTGACCCACTTTTCAAACTTGACCTATATTCCCTCAAAATGAAAAATTCTGACCAATTTTCATGAAGATCTCATAAATTATGGCCTCTAGAGAGGTCACAAAGGGCTTTCTATTTTTAGACCTACTGACTAGTTTTTGACCGCACATGACCTAGTTTCGAACTTGACCTAGATATCATCAAGATGAACATTCAGACCAATTTTCATACAGATCCCCTGAAAAATTGGCCTTAGAGAGGTCACTAGGTTTTTCTATTATTTGACCTACTTACCTAGTTTTTGATGGCACGTGACCAGTTTGAATCTGACCTAGATTTATCAAGGTGAACTTTGACCAATTTCATGAAGATCTTGTGAAATATATGGCCCTAGAGAGGTCACAAGGTTTTTCTATTTTTAGACCCACTGACCTGTTTTTGAAGTCAGTGACCCAGTTTCGAACTTGACCTAGATATCATCAAAGTGAACATTCTGACCAAGTTTCATGAAGATCTTGTGAAATATATGGCCTCTAGAGAGGTCACAAGGTTTTTCTATTTTTAGACCTACTGACCTAGTTTTTGACGGCACGTGACCCAGTTTTGAACTTGACCTAGATATCATCAAGATGAACATTCTGACCAACTTTCATAAAGATCCCATGAAAAATGTGACCTCTAGAGTGGTCACAAGCAAAAGTTGACAGACGGACGCACGCACGAACGACGGACACCGCGCCATCACAAAAGCTCACCTTGTTACTTTGTGACAGGTGAGCTAAAAAGGGGAGGATAATTCATGAAATATTGGTACGACAGTTATGGCCCATGTGCCATAATTATGATGTGGGTATTATGAGGAAAAACTATTTTAAGTTTGAAACAAATCCATCAAGTAATTACAGAGATAAAGTGCATCAAAATTTTTACCAAAGTGTGGACGCAGAAAGACGCCAACGCCGTGTCGAGTAGGGCAGCTCTCCAGCTAAACAATTTAGGCCTTTTTTGCTGACCAATTCAGTTGCCCTTTGAATGTACTTACCATGATGTTTCGGCTGTACACAGGAAAAACTGAGATCCATTTGTGTTTGGACCAGCGTTGGCCATTGACAGAATACCTGAAATGTTGGTATATAAAGTTTTAATTTATGAACAAGTAGCTCTATTTACAATTTAAACTATTAAAATTTCCTACTTTCAAAATGGAACCCCAGACCAGTTTGACCACAATGAACTTGATATTGACAGGAAATACCACAGTATTTAGCAATGGTGACTTTCCCCTCTGGCTCCATATGCAATCCAGCTACCTACAAATTGAATTCCATCCAAATTAGTTGCAGGGACAGCACTGCCTTTTCTATTACTTGAACTTGGGTAAGCACATTGGAATTTGGCTTTTAATATATTTATCTGGTAAGATAATCATTGGAAATAAGAAGCAGACATGAAATCAAAGGCCTTCAATTTGTGACCTTGACCTTGAATGGGTATAAATGGAAGCCAGCTTTTTCATATCATTTTTACCAAAGGAACATTCCATTCATGTTTCGTAACAACTGGAGATTGTTTTTAGTAATAGCACAAGTCATGTCTACCCATACTTCTTCATTTAAACAGAACTTTTAGGTGAATTGATGGGAAATGACCAAGTTGCATCAGAAATTGTATAAAACTAAACTTATCAGCAGCTGTTTGTATAAAACGTATGCCTCTCATAGGAGACAAGATATTAGTAATGCCATCACCTCAACTTTAACATAACTAGACATGAGTTATTCAAAATGAAAATGCTCACAACACACAAAAAATTACGAGAATTACGAGACAAAACGGCCATAAAAACAATTACAATATTAAGTCAAAATGATATATAATTGACAAGAAATATGGAAACTCTCAAGAAAACCAGATTTTCAAATTTTGTATCATGCCATCGTTCTTTTTTTAAAAACAAGAGATGTTTGGAAAACATGTATGCCCCAATGATAGGTTGTCCCATTTTCAGTCCCTTGATCACTATGACCCTGACCTTTGGCCTACCGATCCCTAAAAGGAGGGGGATCATCAATTTCATAACCGAAATCATGCAAATTGGGTCAAGTGTTATTCAAGGTTCAGGTCCAGTGACCCTGACCTACTGACTCACTTCACCTCCCCCCCCCCCCCCCCCCCCCCCCCCCCCCCAAGAAGTAGGAGTCTTCAACTTCATTCAGCCCAAACAGGCTACCAAGTTTTTAGCGACTAACCCACACATCCTGGTGTCAGATTTTAAACAAGAGATCATAGAGTGATCTTGGCGCCCACCAATGTGCCATTTTTGAGTGTTCCAAATTTCAAGACTTACTGACTAGCTCAAGGTCAAATTTCATTTCCATACACAACACTGTGCATGTGGTCCAAATTCGAAAGCTGTAGCTTGAGAAATGTGAAGGTAGGTCACTAGGTCAATGTCAAGGTCAAAGTTTGTTTCGGTACACAAAAATAGCATGTGGTCTAAATTTGAATCCTGTAGCTACAGAAATGTGAAAGTAGGTCACTAGGTCAATCTTAAGGTCAAAGTTCATTTCGGTACACAAAACTAAGCAAGTGGTCTAAATCTGAAGGCTGTCTTGAGAAATGTAAAAGTAGGTCATAGGTCAAAATCAAGATAAAATTCTATTTCGAATACAAAAACTATGCATGTGGCCCAAAATTTGAAGCCTGTACCTTCAAAAATGAAAAAATTTAGGTCACTAGGTCAATGTAAAGGTCAAATTCTTTCAGTACACAAAACTATGCAGGTGGTCCAAATTTGAAGGCTATAAACTTGAGAAATGTAAAAGTTGGTACTAGGTAAAAATCAAGGTCAAATTTTATTTCAGAATACAAAACTATGCATGTGGCCCAAATTTGAAGCCTGTCCCTTAAAAATGTGAAATTTGGTCACTAGGTCAATGAAAAGGTCAAAGTTCTTTTCGGTACACAAAACTATGCATGTGGTCCAATTTGAGGCTGTAGCTTGAGAAATGCAAAAGTGGTCACTAGGTCAAAATAAAGGGTCAAATTTTATTTTGGAATACAAAACTACGCATGTGGTCCAAATTTGAAGCCTGTACCTTCAAAAATGTGAAAGTAGGTCACTATGTCAATGTGAAGGTCAAAGTTTTTTTCGGTACATAAAACTATGCATGTGGTCCAAATTTGAAGGCTGTAGCTTGAGAAATGTGAAAGTAGGTCACTAGGTGAAAATCAATGTCAAATTTCATTTTGAAACACGGAACTAGGCATATGGTCCAAATTTGACGCCTGTAGGTCACTAGGTCAAAATCAAGGTCAAAGTTTTTTCCAGTGCAAAAAATTATGCATGTGGTCCAAATTTGAAGGCTGTAGCTACAGAAATGTGAAAGGAGGTCACTAGGTCAAAATCAAGGTCGTCATGTCAAGGTTCATCTTGCCACTCAAAAATATACATGCGGTCCAAATTTGAAGGCTGTAGTTATAGAAATGTGAAAGTAGGTCACTAGGGCAAAATCAAGGTCAACTCATGTCAAGGTTCATATTGCCACTCAAAATTACATGTGGTCCAAATTTGAATGTTGTAGTTATTGACAAAAAAATTTTAAAAGCTTTTCCCTATATAAGTCTATATGAACCATGTGACCCACCGGGGCGGGGCCATTTTTGACCCTAGGGGGTTTAATTTGAACAAACTTGGTAGAGAACCCTAGATGATGCTACATTACAAGTATCAAAGCCCTAGGCTTTGTGGTTTTGGGGACAGAAGATTTTCAAAGTTTTTTCCTTATATAAGTCTATGAAAACCCATATGACCCCAGGGGGGGCCATATTTGACCCTAGGGGTATAATTTGAACAATCTCAGTTGAGACCACTAGATGATGTCAATACAAAATATCAAAGCCCTAGGCCCTGTGGTTTTAAACAAGAGGTTATTCAAAGTTTTTCCCTATATAAGTCTATATAAACATGTGACCCCCAGGGCGGGGCCAAATTTGACCCTAGAGAAATAATTTGAATCATCTTGGAGGACCACTAGATGATGCTTCAAACCAATATAAAAGCCCTAGGCTCTGTGGTTTTGGACAAGAAGGTTTTAAAAGCTTTTCCCTATATAAATCTATGTAAAATATAGAAATAAACAAAGGGCCATAACTCACTCATAAATTGTTGAACCAGTCTGATTTTCAGGGGGACAAAACTAGGGTACCAATACATCATTCTGACAAAGTTTGGTCAAAATCCCCCCAGTAGTTTCTGAGGAGATGCGATAACGAGAAATTGTTAACGGAAGGACGGACGGACGGACAGAATGACGGACGGACAGACCACGGATGCAGAGTGATTGTAATAGCCCACCATCAGATGATGGTGGGCTAACAAGAGCTGTCGGAGGAGAGCAACACTCGACTATTCAACAGCCTTGTCAATTGAATGAATACTAGTCGAAAAAGGGGCATAATTTAGTAAAAAGGCAAAACAGGGTTATGGAACCTGCATAGTGCTTATCAGCTAATGACAGTAGACAAGTGTGTGAAGTTTCAATCCATTCCCATTAGTGGGTACTGAGATACCAGCTTACATATAAGAATTTAACCCAAAACTCCCAAGCTGAAAAAGGGGCATAATTTTGTAAAATGCAAAGTTGAGTTATTGACCCTTTGCACTGCATGTCATATCATAACAGTTAACAAGTGCATGAAGTTTCAATCATTTCCCATTAGTGGATATTGAGATACCAGCTTACATACAAAAACTTAACCAAAAATTTCTATGTTGAAAAAGGGGCATAATTTTGTAACAAGAGATCACAGAGTGATCTTGGCGCCCACCAATGTGCCATTTTTGAGTGTTCCAAATTTCAAGACTTATTGACTACCTCAAGGTCAATTTTTCATTTCCGTACACAACACTGTGCATGTGGTCCAAATTCGAAAAACTGTAGCTTGAGAATGTGAAAGTAGGTCCTAGATCAATTCAAGGAAAAGTTTTTTTGTACACAAAACTATGCACGTGCATCAAGTTTGAAGGCGGGTAGTTTGAGAAATTTTGAAAGTAGGCACTAGGTAAATCTTAAGGTCAAAGTTCATTTCGGTACACAAACTATGCAAGTGGTCCAAATTTGATGGCTGTAGTTTGAGAAATGTAAAGTAGGTCCTAGGTCAAAATCAGGTCAAATTTCACTTCAGAACACAAATCTATGCATGTGGTCCAAATTTGAAGCCTGTACCTTAAAAAATGTGAAAGTAGGTCCTAGGTCAATGTCAGGTCAAAGTCTGTTGCGGTACCAATCCTATGCATGTGATCTAAATTTGGAGCCTGTAGTTTACAAAAAAATTGAAAGTAGGTCACTAGGTCATTTAAGGCCCAAAGTTCATTTCGGTACACAAAACTATGCAAGGGGGTCCCAAATTTGAAGGCTGTAGCTTGAGAAATGTGAAAGTAGGTCACTTGGTCAAAATCAAGGTCAAATTTCATTTCGGAACACGAAACTATGCATGTGGTCCAAATTTGAAGCCTGTACCTTAAAAAATGTGAAAGTAGGTCACTAGGTCAATGTTAAGGTCAAAGTTTGTTTCGGTACAAAAAAACTATGCATGTGGTCCAAATTTAAAAGGCTGTAGCTTGAGAAATGTGAAAGTAGTCATTTAGGTCAAAATCAAGGTCAAATTTCATTTCGGAACACGAAATATGCATGGGGTCCAAATTTGAAGGCTGTAGCTACAGAAATGTGAAAGTAGGTCACTAGATCAAAATCAAGGTCAACTCATGTCAAGGTTCACTTCCCACTCAAAAATATACATGTGGTTTCCAAATTTTTGAATGTTGTAGTTATTGACAAGAAGATTTTAAAAGCTTTTCCCTATATAAGTCTTATGAACCTGTGCCCCCCGGGGGCGGGGCCATATTTGACCCTGGGGGGATAATTTGAACAACTTGGTAGAGAACCACTAGATGATGCTACATTACAAATATCAAAGCCCTAGGCTTTGGGGTTTTGGGAACAAGAAGATTTTCAAATTTTTTCCCCTTTATATAATCTATGTAAACCAAAATGACCCCCAGGGCGGGGCCATATTTGACCCTGGGGGGATAATTTGAAAAATCTTAGTTGAAGACCACTAGATGAAGTCACATACAAAATATCAAAGCCCTAGGCCCTGTGGTTTTGGACAAGAGGTTTTCAAAGTATTTCCTATATAAGTCTATAAAAACCATGTGACCCCCGGGGCGGGCCATTTTTGACCCCAGGAAATAATTTAAAACATCTAGGTAGAGGACCACTAGATGATGCTTCATACCAAATATCAAAGCCCTAGGCTCTGTGGTTTTGGACAAGAAGATTTTCAAAGTTTTTCCCTATATAAATCTATGTAAATTATGGAAATAAACAAAGGGCCATAACTCACTCATAAATTGTTGAACCAGTCTGATTTTCAGGGGGAAAACAACTAGGGTACCAAATACTTCATTCTGAAAAGTCTGGTCAAAATCCCCCCAGTATTTCTGAGGAGATGCGATAACGAGAAATTGTTAACGAACGGACGGAGGACGGACGGAAGACGGACGGACGGCCCACGGACGCAGAGTGTTTTTTAATAGCCCACCATCTGATGATGGTGGGCTAAAAAAGCAAAAAAAAAGTTATGGGACTGCTTTGTGCATTCAGATCATGGACAGTGAACAAGTGTGTGAAGTTTCAATCCATTCCAATTAGTGAGGACGGAGATACCAGCTTTCGTACAAAACCTTAACCAAAATATTCTTAGTCGAAAAAGGGGCATAATTTTGTAAAAAAGCAAAATAGAGTTATGGAACCTGTGCAATGTAAGTCAGTTTATCAAAGTAAATAAGTGTGTGAAGTTTCAATCCATTCCACCAAGTGGTTACTGAGATACCAGCATACATACAAAACCTTAACCAAAAATTTCTAAGTCAAAAAAGGGGCGTAATTTGGTAAACAAGAGCTGTCGGATGACAGCGCGCTCGACTATTCGAAGAACTGATTGAAGAATGGGGTCAAAATATTACCACAGATTTTCAGACAAAAGAAAAAAAAAATAGATTAGACAAACAATGTTCTTGTTTTGGGGATTTCGATAAGTCTTGTACTAAATGGCAATGTGTGACCGTGATGGTAATGAAGTGTTCAAAGTTACAAAGTCAAACCGTTTAAACAAAATATGGAATGGTACGAAAACTTTTACTGATTTCCAAGTCCAAAAAGGGCCATAATTCAGCCAAAATAGTTGTCAGAATTATGTACTCTGGCCTACAGATGGAAATCAAGATGATAAACAAGTGTTCAAAGTTTAAAAGCCATTATGTCAAATAATTTTGACAAAACGTGGACTTGTACGAAAACAGAACCAATTTCCAAGTCCAAAAAGGGACATAATTCAGCCAAAATAGATGATAGAGTTATGTACTCCTGTCTACAGATAGAGACTATAATACTGAACAAGTGATAAAAGTTTCAAAGCCATATGTCAAACACTTTACACAAAATATGAACTGGTACGAAAAAACTTAACCAAGATTTCTAAGTCAAAAGGGGCCATATTCAGCCAAAATCCTTGATGGAGTTATGTACTCTTGGCTGTCACTGGACATGGTGATGGATAACAAGTGTTGAAAGTTTCAAAGCTTTATCTCAAAAGACTTTGTGAAATATGAACTGGTATGAAAAACTTTACCAAGATTTCTAAGTAAAAGAGGCCATAATTCAGCCAAAATCTTTGATGGAGTTATGTACTCTTGCCTATAACTGGACATGGTGATGGTAAACAAGTGTTGAAAGTTTCAAAGCTTTATCTCAAAAGACTGTCAAAATATGAACTGGTACGAAAAACTTAATCATGATTTCTAAGTCAAAAGGGGCCATAATTCAGCCAAAATCGTTGATGGAGTTATGTGCTCTTGCCTATAACTGGACATGGTAATGGTAAACAAGTGTTGCAAGTTTCAAAGCTTTATTTCAAAAGACTTTGTCAAAATGTGGACTGGTACGAAAAACTTAACCAAGGTGTGACGCTGACTCTGACCCCGTGGTGAGTAGGATAGCTCTACTTATTCTTCGAATAGTCGAGCTAAAAAGCAAAAAAGAGTTATGGAACCTGTGCAATGTAAGTCAGTTTATCACAGTGAATAAGTGTGTGAAGTTTCAATCCATTCCCCCAAGTGGTTGCTGAGATACCAGCTTACATATAAAAACTTAACCAAATCGGGACACGGACAAGGATGCATGGGCGAGTCCAATAGCTCTACTATTCTATGAATAGTCGAGCTAACCAAAAATTTCTATGTTGAAATAATTTTGTAAAAAAGCAAAATAAAGTTATGGGACCTGCTTTGTGCATGTCAGATTATGACAGTGAACAAGTGTGTGAAGTTTTAATCCATTCCAATTAGTGAGTACTGAGATACCAGCTTACATACAAAACCTTAACCAAAAAATTCTAAGTCGAAAAAGGGGCATAATTTTGAAGAAAAAAAAAGCAACAGAGTTATCACAGTAAATAAGTGTGTGAAGTTTCAATCCATTCCCACAAGTGTTTACTGAGATACCAGCTTACATACAAAACCTTAACCAAAAATTTCAAAGTCAAAAAAGGGGCATGATTTTGTTAAGAAGCAAAATAAAGTTATGGAACCTGTGCAATGTAAGTCAGTTTATCACAGTGAATAGGTGTTTGAAGTTTCAATCCATTCCCAAAAGTGGTTGCTGAGATACCAGCTTACATACAAAAACTTAACCAAATCGGGATGCGGATGCCGACGCATGGGCGAGTCCAATAGCTCTACTATTCTATGAATAGTCGAGCTAAAAATCACACTTTTGCTTTATTCACCTATATACTGCATCGATTCAGTGGTTTTAGAGAAAATGTTGTTTAAAGAAATTATTGACAACTGAAACTAGGCAGACTTGACACACGATGAAAACTGCATGATCACAATAGCCTACCATGAGCATTTCGTGCTCAGGTGAGCTAAAAATGCATTTCAATCTGAAAATGCAAAAAATGCAGAAACTAGCCATGGTTCTGAGCATCCCTACAGAGTTTGGTTGAAATAAGCTGTTTCAGAAAAGTGGTCCAGACACACATAACAAAATGAATATTATCCTGTCTATAGGTGTAGAAGAGTAGACACATAATGGACAAACTAAACTATACCAGTCTTGACTGGAAATAATACAACTAGAGATGCTTTTGAGAAAAGCGCATGTCTCCCACAACTGCCTAATCATCTAAATAGGAAGTCAGTCTTTATATACTGTTTACTTAAAACGTACCCTATACTATAATTTCGCATGCACTTTCGTGCAGGCAAAACGTACCCTATACTACTAATTAATACAGGCAAAACGTACCTTAATTAGTAGTATAGGGTACATTTTGCCTGCACTAAAGTGCATGCAAAATGAGGATTTTTCGGTAATTCAAGGGCCATAATGCCAAAGTGCCTGGAACGATTTGGCCAGTTATCGAACACTGTGTGGTGGGAGACATAATTACAACTATTCTGATCTGGCTTTCACATTTTATCTTATAATGGTATATGTTATTCAAGAGCAGAACATTTTTCAAACCAGACCCATTTCCAAAGTATTATACCATAGTCAAATTGTTTGACTTGTGTGCTCCTTATAGCAAGTTTACATTGATAACTACTTTTACAGCACTGCTGCTGCCAAAAGTGTGTAACACCTTACAATGTTTTGGCAACATCCCCAGGATCTTTGACAGCAGTCAAAAGCAAATTTCAAGTAACATTTTTTGCATAATTTTATACCTGCTCCAGTGTGTTTTAAATTGAAGTTTTCATCCTCAAATTTATTTCCATAGATGCTCTTGCCACCAGTACCATTATGATTAGTAAAGTCACCACCCTGGCACATGAAGCCCGGAATCACACGATGGAAACTGCTGCCTTTGAAGCCAAATCCTTTCTCGCCTGTACACAATGCACGGAAGTTTTCTACAAAAAAAAAAAAAGGGAAGATCTTCATATATATATATATATCTTAGTAGGAAATGAATTGATCAAAGATAAATGTCAAAAAATGCACAAAGGGAGGCAAATAGGGATAAAATGGGTTAAAATAAAGAGGACTGGTTGGTCCAGTTTCACCTACCTCTTTTTACTGGAACAGAATACACAGTCAGTACTGGAAAAGTGGTGTACAAAATTGCCCAGTGTAAAGTTTGTAATCGAACTGCAGCTTATTTGGATGCCAGGATGCTTCACAGTTTAGTGGTTCTGAAATCCACCGAACAGTCTGGCAGGACAGACTTTAGCATGTTTGGGAGGGAAATTTCAGAAAATCAAAGACTTCAAATATCAATTTTATATTTATTTCAATAACCAAACATATTTAGAACTTTCTGTATAATAATATACAGTCAAACCTGTACTAAAAACCACTTCTTAGTGTATAAGACCTCCTTCGAAAAAAGCTGCTATTTTTGTTTTGGTTTAATAACAAATTGTATAAAGCAACAACCTGTCTACAAAGACAATTTTTTTCATTTTCCACGGATGGTCTTTAGGCCTAAAAAAAAAAAATAGTTGTGTTTCTGGTGGCCCGACTGCCTGTAATTCTAACATCTGACCATAAATATAGGTTAGATTGATGAAAGCATGATACAAGCCAGGCTTCAAATTTAGACAAGCATACAAGCTAAATGCTAGTGGAATTTGAGAATAGATAGTGGGCTTGGAATGTACTAGTTAATTTCAGCTAGTCAATTATATACCAAGCAAATGTCTTCAAAGCTTTAATAAAGTTTTTTGTTTGTTTGTTGGTTTTGGGTTTAACGCCGTTTTTCAACAGTATTTCAGTCATGTAACGGCGGGCAGTTAACCTAACCAGTGTTCCTGGATTCTGTACCAGTACAAACCTGTTCTCCGCAAATAACTGCCAACTTCCCCACATGAATTATCAGAGGTGGAGGATGAATGATTTCAGACACGATGTCTTTTATCAAATCGTCACGGAGAACATACGCCCCGCCCGGGGATCGAACTCGCGACCCAGCCATCCATAGACCGACACTCTCCCTACTGAGCTGAGCCGGCGGGCTGCTTTACTAAAGTTGGTTCTGCAGATATTCATTTTTCTGCATGAAAGGAATGTTATCATTTATGTTTATAAATGATATTTCATTGTTCAACAAAACTCAGATATAATGCATGACTGCAGCTGGCATCAAGTTAACATGGAAGACTTAGACTTTAGCTTGTAAGTGGATAAAAATAGCACTAGCTATTTTAAGCTAATAGTTCTTTTTTGTGTGACTGGCTACTTACAGATAATCAGTAGGTTTTGGGAAACAAAATATTAATAAAGTTATTAAATATTATTGTTTAACATTAGCTGGTAGCTTTTCATTTTAGCTAGTGAACAAAAAGGGCACTAGCTCAGGGTTTCCTCTGGGTCAATTTCACTTTGTGCCAACAAATTCGCCAATCAGGAAAAGTTTGCGCCAGTGGCTCTCAACTTGGAGCCAATAGTCTGTGATGGGCGACATACCATTTTCTTTTTCAATCTCTTTTTCATTTGGTTCTTTACAGTAACCATGCAATTTGCTCTCGAATCAGTCTATCATATTAAATATCACATTAAATCAAAAATAGTTTTTAATCTTCTCAACCATTTTCAAGAACATTTTCTAAACAAAAGTAATTGCTCAATCTATAAATCATCCCTTTATTAGTTTTTCCTTTTTTTAAATTTTCTCCGTTTAAGGGTCATTGTCACTAAATAGATGTTTTTTTAAAAAATGAATTTTATCCTAATTCACATTGAATCAAAAAAGTTTTTAATCTTCTCAACATTTTCAAGAACAAAATAAACAAAAGTAATTGCTCCCTCTATAAAATTATCCCTTCATATAGTTTGCCATTTTTAATAACCCCCCTTTAGGGTCATTTTCACTAATAGATGTTTTTTAAAACAGAATATTTATCCTAAAATCACACTGAATCAAAAAAAAGCTTTTAATCTTCTCAACCATTTTCAGAACATTTCTAAACAAAATAATTGCTCAATCTATAAAATTATCCCTTTATATAGTTTGCAATTTTTAATTATCTCCCTTTAATGGTCATTTTCACTAAATAGATGTTTTAAAACATGAATATTTATCTCTTTTTCTTTTAACTTTTTATTTCAAAAATTAATTTTTGGTCATTATCAAAAACAGTGTTGTTTTTATATTATTTTTAACTTTTCAAAGCTTTTTTAAAATGCTTAAGTTTCATTTTATATATATAACTAAATTTCTATTTTCCTTTCATACATACTAATAGTTATAGTATGTGTGAGAGTGTTTACCAGGATATATCAGAGCTAGGGGTACATCGAGGGTATTTTCTCTGCACATATCGTGAGGGGGTAGACCGAGACAGATATGTGAAGAGAAAAATAAAGAGATTACCCCTAGCTCTGATATATCCTGGAAAAACACGAGCATACTATTATAACTGTTTTAAACGCATAGTTTTTTCATTAAAATTTTATATTATTTTCATTTAAATTTGTTTATTATTATTTTTACTATTTTGATTCCCTTTCTGCGCCTCGCTGATTGAAACACTAAAACTTCTGTTTTTAAAAATGTGTTCCCAGATTAAAAGTACCCAACAAATTTCTGCATTGGTTTTAAATCTTTGCATTTCATTGGCCAGACATATTGTAAAACTTGTTGTTTTGTTTGTAAAAAAAATCAAAGAAAAGAAATTGAGAAATTCAGAATTTCATATATTTCATGTATTTCTGAATTTGGCAATGACTATCAAGTTTTGAAATAATCTAGTTTATTTATTCTTTTACTTTATAAATGTAGGTGTTTTGTGACAATTCTTTCTCTGTGAAATGTAAATTGGAGCTAAAATCATCTTTCTTTGAAAAGAAAAAATTTTACTCCCTTGATAGGACCTCAAAGAGAAAAAGTGTTCCAATATATATCGGAACAGTTTTACTGTGCTGATATATATCGGAACACTTTTTCTCTTATGGAACTCCATAGAGATTTCCGTGTTGATATATATCGCAACAGTTTTGTAAGATATCAGCACAGTTTTATAGTAATAATGTGTGTTACTATGTTATAACATGCTGCAAAGATCAAAGGAAAATTGCCGCACTATGCGATAATAATGTATAGCGAAAATACCACCTACAGGTATTATTAGCACTTTGTTTTGAAGCTCTGGGGTTGAGCTTTTTAAAATTATCCCCCATGTATCAATGCTTAACGTGGGGCACGTAAAAGAACCAAAAGAACTGCTTTAGTTCATTTGTATCTCAAAAATTCTCCGATTGAAATTATACGAACGCAACTGAAATTTACGAACGCGTAGATTTAATTTAATAACGCTTGTGCAAAATTTATCTATTTACGGTCGGAGAATATGTGTTATCTTTTGATCGCGCTTTGACGTGTCATTATTTCTGTCATCTTCTCGGTCTCAATTACTTCGGCCAATCGGATTGTCATTAACATAACCTGTAAATTTATCTCGCGTTTTTTGCATCATAAAAAAGGTGGTGCATTAGACGAAGCACGCAGCTAATTTTTGTTTCATTTGCTTTCGTGAAAGTAGGGGGGAAAAATTTTGGGCGAATAGGTTGACTGTAATCCTTTTTATTGGAAAAACGCTCTATACTGGGGGGAATTTTTAAATTAGCCCCGAGGTGAAAAATCGAAAATTGACCGTTGTGTTTTGTCATCGTGTAGGTTTAAATATCGGGTAATCCTTATTGCTCATTGAGAAAGATCAGAAGAGCAGATCGGATTATCTTGTAGGGGCCAATGAAATTGCCAATTGAAGATTTTTTACGCCAGAATTTTTATTTTTTCGCATTTGGCGCCATTTTCGCCGACAGGGGAACCCCGTGTACTTTTTGTAGTAGAAATGTTGCAAATTTTACCCCTGCAAACATGTTTCGGTTTTTTTTACATCACTGTCTTCTTACCAATACTCTGATCTCATTTTAATTAAGTGATACAATAGTCCTGTTTTCTTTTATTTTTATTATTATTAATCGGTTTTAAATCTACAGTATTTTCATTACTTCTTCCTTCAGAAAAAAACAACAACATTAAACCCCAGACCTCAATTGTCCCATCCATCATATTTTGAGTCCAATTGGGTTGAATTGTGACTGTTCCACATTGATTGTTGGTTGCAGCATTAAACATTTGCATTAAACATGTCAAAATAACATTATTCTACTGAAATCAAGAGTAGTGATTTCCTAAAGTCGCAAAAAAAAAATACCTAGGCTAAGCCTGGAATCTCAACAACAAATTCTACCCATCTTTATCCAGCTTTGCAGTAAGACACCTCAAATAGCCAACAGAGGACAGTCTCAAATTTTCCAAATAAATTTTTCCTTCAGGTCTAGGCATTTCACACTTACCAGAAATTTACACCAATTAACATGGTTAAGAAACAAAGCATAAAATTCATGTTTACTATACCAGGAAAATTGCAAAGAAACACAAGCAGTCACACAATAAATACACACTTAAAGCAGCTAGTTATCATATTGTTATTAACACAGTGTCCGAAACTACTGAAAAATGTGTTTGCATGGAACAAACTAAAGATTTCATTTGTAGTATTTGTAATATTCTATACATGGCTTAGTGTAACATCTTTTGATCCTTATAACTTATGTATAAAGAATGTCCATTCCATCCAGCATCTCCTCCTAACAATTTTGAAAGGGCATTTTTCCTATCCCACAGAGTTGTGAACCCACAGGGTTGCGAAGCCAAAGTTATGCTACTGGTCTTCAAGTAAGGGAATGCAAGCTATAAAATACATGCAAAAATTTCAGGAAAGTAAAAAAAATGGCCAACTTTCCCATTTCCAGCTATGCCAAAAAAAATCTACCGGGGACGGGAAAAAATTTATCCCGGACTAAAAAAAAAATGTCAGTGCACCGCTTATATTTCTTTCCTCCATCAAATAAACCCTTGGTGGATTTTAGTCCATTTCTAGTTAAGGGTTCAGTAAACCCCTTTTTAAATTTTCGAAAAAAAAATTTTTTTTTCACTACGACTACCGGGCGTTAATTCACGTTTCTTTCCCGGGTTCTGCCCCGGCGTATGTTAGAGACGCCATTTTGATATGTTGTCCGAGATGTTGCTGTTCTCTGGGTACGATAAATGCCGGTCAGTTGGACTGCATCCGATTAAGAAACGGCGGCCCGCATCCCCAATTTTTCCGGGTTCATGTCCCGTCCCGAGGGAATTTCTGGATCTCTGTATTTGGGTTAAAAACACCGAATTTGTTTTTTTTAAGAGTGATTTTTGAAAAATATTGTCACCAAGGAGAAAAATTTTAATATTTCACTAAGGCGGGGGGGCCAGTTGGGAAAGAAAAATTAATCTTTAAACTTATTCCCTCTTTCCCTTAAACCAAAAAAACTTTTCTGGTTCCAACAACGGAAAAGGGGGTCTCCATTTTCTGAGGTCTCTTCACATTTTAGCAAGCACACAAGTATTAGAAATCTTTGATCTGTCCACGCTATTACAGAATGTATAGTGTTTAAAATAAGTGCCACCTATGCATTGCCCACAAGAGTGCTTATTTCTAAAGTATACAGAACTGGTGGATAAGTAATATCACACTCTTTTCCCAAAATGTAACAAGAGCTCACGAACACAAATACCCCCCTTAATGAATTCAAAATTTTGACATGGAACAGGAATTATTTGCCCCACTGTAAACAAAAATTCTACTGTTCGGTTCAATGTGCATTGACCTTTGCCCCTTTTGCCCTCAAAATCAATAGGGGCCCAGGGCTGGTCAGGAAAACCTCCTTATTAATTTATTTGATCCTAGGCCCAAGGGGTTTCTAAAGGTACATCCAAAAGGGGATTAACTTTTTCCGGGTCAATGTGCCCCTTGCCCCTTTCCTACGGGACCTCAAAATCAAACGGGGCCATCTACAGGTCATGACCAACCTCCCTATCATTTTTCCCATGATCCTGGGCCCCCAACCCGTTCTCAATTTATTGTCGGGAAAAAGGGGTTAAAAATGTTCCGGGTCACTTTTAACCTTCCCTTTGCCCTTAAAAACCTTTTAAAATTTCAATAGGGGTCACCCGGGGGTCATGTTTGAACCCTCTATCATCTGTCTTTCCCTTGGCCCAAGCGTTTTGAATTTATCGCCCAGAAACCGTTAAACTTTTTCCCGGCTAATCGGGCCTTGAATTTTGGGACCAAATGCCCCTCAAACCCAATGGGGGGTCATCTGCTGGTCAGTTAAAACCTCTCTATCATTTTTCCCAGCCCCTTTCCCCCAAAGGGTTTTCTCAAGTTATCGTCCAGAAACCGTTAACTTTTCCCGGGCCAATCTGACCTTGAACTTTGAACCAAATGACCTCAAAATAAATTAGGGGTCCTCTGGTCATGATCAATCTCCCTATTTTTTTTTTCCCTGATCCTGGGCCCAAGCTTTTCTTTCATTATCACCCGGGAAACCCATTTAACTTTCTGGGCACTTTTGCCCTTTTGAACTTTAAACATACTGACCTAAAAATAAAATTTGGGGTCCCCGCAGGTGATGACCAACTTCCTATCACTTTTGATCCTGGGGCCAAAAGCGTTCTTGGTTATCATCCGGAAAGGGATTGGTCTACATACCGGCCGCCATCTGCAAAACAATATACCCCTCCTTCTTTAAGGGGGGCATAATAATAATGTTAACAATAGTACATGTCTTGCTAAGTACAAGGAAGCAGAAATATAAGGCAAAAGCAAAATTCAGTGTTTAAAAAAACTTAAAAAACTTTTTATAAAGTGCACAGGTCTAATCTAAACCGACAAATTTTGCCTAATTGCAATAGAAAAGAGAAAACTTTCAATGTGGGAAAATCACAGCACCATGATGAGGGGTGTTCAATAAATCTTACTTCTTCACATATCAAAAGTCAATGGAACTATAATGTAGATAAGGGAATGTTAAGTTGATCTGGTAAATTCACTTTTTTCTACAGAAAAATATGTAAATATAATACAAACTACATCAAATTACGTGACAACATTAAATGCTTGACTGGCATGCTGTGTTTGGGCATCCCCCTTTAAAACTTTTGGGTTTAAGAGAATAAGCGAAAATTTTTTTGTTAATTTTTAAAATTTAAAGGAAGTGGAAAATGCTTTCAAGTGCCCATGCTGCATGCAACTAAAGGAAAAACTGTCCGAAAAAAATTTTAAATTTAATTGGGGGGTTGAAAAATTTGAAAATTGGGGCAGCCCCACAATTTAGGGATTTAAAATCAAATTTGGAATTTTTATCGGCTCTTGATATGGATCATGCACAACCTTTTGGTCAGGGCCCCCCCCCTCCTCAGCCCCCGCCAATTCTTTTGGCAGTATTTTTTTAGGGATTATTTAAAAACATACCAAGTTTGGAGGGTCAAAAACGGTTTTGGGGTCCGACCCGTGTGTCCCGTGGATCAGTGGGATATCTTTTTGCATGAAGTTAAACAGTTTTTATTTGTTCATTTTTAAAAGGGAAGAGTTTAAATGGCGATTTTAAAAGAAACACCTTGGGCACCCAAAATTTAAATTTAAATTTTTTTTGTAGATGGGGGGGGACCTGCCCCATAAAAAAACTAAATTTATTTTACATTCAGATGTTCAAATCAAAAATTTTCCCGGCAAAATAGTGCTAAAATAAAAATCCCTGTTAAAAATCTTCTTAGGTATTCAAATTTTTTTAAACCCCCATAAAAGTTTTAACAAGAAACAAAACCCGGGGGGTTTCTGACGGGCTATCTGATTTTTTTTTGTATTAAAAAGAAACTTTTGGAATCTAAATATTTTCTAAGTCTTAAAAAAGGGGCCTATTTTGCAAAAAGCAGGAAGATTTGGGTTTTTTGATGTACAGTGTCCTTTTGGGTGGTGAAAAACCCCCTTTTCAAGTTTTAAAACAAAAAGCTTTGAATTTATGAGAAAAGTTACTTTAAAAATTTTTTCTCAAACCCAAAAAAATATTTTCTAAGTCCAAAAAGGGGGAAAAATTATTGCAAAAAGCAGGATTTGGGGTTATGTTGGGTTGCTGTACAGGGGCAGCTTATGATGGTTTAACAAGTGGTTTCAATTTTAAAGGGAAAACTTTGATAGTTTAAGAGAAAAAGTTTACCCCAAAAATTAAAAATTTTAACCAAAAAAAAAAACTGATTTTTCAAGTCCCAAAAAAGGGGGCCTAAATCTTGCGAAAGAGGGTGGGGGTTAAGTTTTTTTGCTGTACAGGGTCAGTTATGGGTGGTGAAAAAAGTGTTTCAATTCTAAAGCAAAGGGTTTGATAGTTTAGATAAAAGCTGACCTAAACATAAAAAATTTAACCCAAAAAAACTGTTTTTCTTTAAATCCAAAAGGGCAAAAATTCTTTTAAAAAAACAAGATGGATTTTGTTTCTTCATGTACAGGGTCTGCTTAAGAAAGGTGAACAAGTATTCCCCAAATTTCAAAAACAAAAAATTTTATAGTTTTGGGAAAAAACTGACCCAAAAATAAAAAATTAACCCAAGGGAAAACCCGATATTTTTTAATACAAAAAGGGGGTTAAAAACTTGCAAAAAGCAAATGGAGTTTGTTTTTTGCTATACAGGGTCAGCTTATATGGTGAAAAAAGTTTTCCAATTTCCCCCAAACAAAACCCTTTTATAGTTTAGGGGAAAAGCTGACCTAAACATAAAACTTAACCAGGCAACGCCGACGCCGACAACCGCTCAAGTGATGACAATAACTCATCATTTTTTTTCAAAAAATCAGATGAGCTAAAAAGTGTATAAAATCTGTAAGCATGTGTAACACAGTTTGACTTTAAAACTACTTCAAAATTTAAGTTTGAGAATATACACTGAAGTTAGTCCAGCAGTTTTGAAACCAGTATACTGCATAATTATCAATTCATTATAATTACTTACCAGCTGTTTTAGGCACAACATCTGCCCTCAACTGAAAAAAAAACAACAAAAAAAAACCTCATTTAAACTTTTGGCAGATACAAATGAAAAGATTTTTTTATTACAAATACACAGCTTTGTTGGTGCATATTCCAAATGCATGCTATCTCCACAGGGGTGGCGAAATCTGATTTTGACTTGCTTGTCCGTTTTTGTCAATTGCTATATTGTACTTGTCCGTACAAGCTTTGGGACAACCTGGGCAATACGGACAATTGAGTTTGCCGCCCCTGCTCCAACAGCTTTTGACACAGTGATTAACCCTTACCGTGCAGGAACGGACTAGACTTTGGGGCGGAGTATCCACCTTAGGCCTAAATTAAACAAGAGGGCCATGAAGGCCCTGTATTGCTCACTTGACCTATTGACCTAAAGATCATCAAGATTAACATTCTGACCAAGTTTTATTAAGATATGGTCATAAATGTGGCCTCTAAAGTGTTAACTAGCTATTCCTTTGATTTGACCCCGTGACCTAGTTTTTGAACCAACATGACCCAGATTCAAGCTTGACCTAAAGATCATCAAGTTTAACATTTTGACTTAAGTTTCATGAAGATACAGTCATAAATATGGCTTCTAGAGTGTTAACAAGCTTTTCCTTTGACATGACCTAGTGACCTAGTTTTTGATCCCACCTGACCCAGATTTAAACAAGACCTAAAGAGCATCAAGATTAACATTCTGACCAAGTTTCTGTTAACTAGCTTTTTCTTTGATTTGACCTGGTGACCTAGTTTTTGATCGACATGACCAAGATTTGAACTTGTCCTAAAGATCATCAAGATTAACATTCTGACTAACTTTCATGAAGATATAGTCATAAATGTGGCCTCTACAGGGCTAACAAGCTTTTCCTTAGATTTGACCTGGTGACCTAGTTTCTGATCCCACCTAACCCAGATTTGAACTTGAGCTATAGATCATCAAGATTAACATTTTGACCAAGTTTCATTAAGATATGATCATAAATGTGGCCTCTAGAGTGTTAACAAGTTTTTCCTTTGATTTGACCTAGTGACCTAGTTTTTGACCCCACCTGACCCAGATTTAAACTTGGCCTAAAGATCATCAAGATTAACATTCTGACCAAGGTTCATTAAGATATGGTCATAAATGTGGCCTCTTAAGTGTTAACTAGCTTTTCCTTGAATTTGACCTGGTGACCTAGTTTTTGACCTGACATGACCCAGATTCAAACTGGACCTTAAGATCATCAACATTAGCTCTCTGACCATGTTTCATGAAGATACAGTCATAAATGCGGCCTCTACAGCATTCAGCTTTTCCTTTTATTTGGCCTGGTGACCTAGTTTTTGACCCCAGATGACCCAATATCAAACTCGTCCAAGACTTTATTGAGGATAACAGTCTGATCAAGTTTCATTAAGATTGGGCCAAAATTGTGACCTCTAGAGTGTTAACAAGCTTTTCCTTTGATTTGACCTGGTGACCTAGTCTTTGACCCCAGATGACCCAATATCAAATTCGTCCAAGATTTTATTAAGGGTAACATTCTGACCAAGTTTCATTAAGATTGGGCCAAAAATGTGACCTCTAGAGTGTTCACAAGCTTTTCCTTTGATTTGACCTGGTGACCTAGTTTTTGACCCCAGATGGCCCAATATCAAACTCGTCCAAGATTTTATTGATGGTAACATTCTGACCAAGTTTCATTAAGATTAGTCCAAAATTGTGACCTCTAGAGTGTTAACAGTCAAATTGTTGACGACTGACGACCGACACAGGGCGATCACTAAAGCTCACCTTTGAGCACTTCGTGCTCAGGTGAGCTAAAAATTGATTGTAGTGCTCCTACCCAGATTTTTAGGAGTGGGTGGGTAGGTAGGTAGGTATTTTTTTTTTTTTTTTTTTTTTTTTTTTTTTTTTGAGTAAGAACATGCATGGCTGACCATTCTACCAGTAATTTCACAGAGCAAGACTTGCATGCAGACATTTTTTAACAAAATTTTACATTTTATAATCAGTCAAAATTTTTGTAAACTGAATGACACTACTGTGGATATATAGACTAAGAATGCATCAAACAATATCGACACTCCCAACCCTCATTCCCTAAAACCTTTTACAGGACAGTAACGTTGTTCTCACTACAGATGCTGTCAGACCCTTTGTATATGAAATGATGATCTCTGATGCATTTTTGGTCTAAGTTTTGAGTATTCAAATGTCATTAATCTGGACACAGTTAGAAACAGAAGGTTTATAATGACCTCACTGCCGACCTCCAAAGCTGTCCAACCAGTTGGTGGTGAGGTGGGGGTGGGGAGAGGTAGGTAAGGAAGAATGTTCGCCTACCTCCCCCTGGAAATGTTAGAAATATATGAACATGATGAATGAAATAGTGGCCTCTGTTACATCTTTAACAGGAATGAAATGGTGACCTTAGACTGGCATCAGTCGTTAGAGTCATTACCTGTAAAGCACTTGGCCATAAAATCCTCTCTGATACCACTTTCTCATAAAATTTACAATATCTCTAGCCTCTGTCTCTAACGACTGGACAAATGCGATCCTGAGCCGGACAAATTTCATACCCTCTGATAATCACTATCTCATTAGAAATCATTGCAGACACGTTCATGATGTAATGTAACCTTTGGCCGACTGCCCCAAGGGTTCAGTAAACAGGTGCTTTGCTTTTATGACTTGGTGAATAAGCCAGAGAGGGATCAATTTTCACTAATTGTAAAATATCCCAGTAAGTGTATATAAAATACAATTTAAATTTGAAATATATAGAAAATGTATTTATCAAAATAGTATCAATTTAATTCTGTTTATGAGTTGTTTGAATCCTTGATAAGAAAAAATGAGGGAAGAGATTTGAAATTGAAAGACAAAAACATTTTGAAATATTTTTTCAAGATACCTTCAAATCATTTTGTGAATGAATTAAAAACAATTTATTCAATATACCTTCTAAGACTTTTTATTAATTTATATTAGAGGATAAATTAATATCTGCTATAAATCACAAAAATTATTTTGTTATCTATAGTCCCTGTAATTTCATATCTGATTGCATATTCATGTTAATTAGACTTTAGTGGTCTCTGTCAACGGCATGGTGCAATGTATTACATCAATTATGATTCTGTTTAGATACAAAGTGAAGACATGCTGTGCACCAGGGTGCTAAGTAACAAAATGTAACATATGGCTTGAAAACTGACCAACAATAATTCTAATATATATAGACATGTACATGTAGTTGGCAACTTCAGAAAATCATATCAATCTGAAAGTTTATATGTGCAGAATTGTTTTTCGATCATAGCTAAAATTAAGCCTATTTAATGATAAATTTAAAAGTGGTTTAAGGGATGTGATTTTAACTTTTTCATGAAGATTTTGTATGTAATATGGAAGAAGCAATAGCATATGGACTACAACAACTAGGATATACAAATATTCGTGAAAATCAGAAAGAAGTAGTAGAAGGCTATTTATCTGGAAAGGATGTATTTTTTTGTTCCCCAACTGGCAGCGGAAAATCTTAACATTCGAAGTTGCACCATTTGTGCAAAGCTACCAACGGGATAGTAAAATTCTGCCTGAAATATGCTGCATTGTTGTGTCACCTCTTGTGTCTTTAATGAAGTCGCAGGAGAAAAGTCTTCTGTCCAGAGGAATAAAGGCACTCTATCTATCTGACCTAGATTAAAAAACCACTAACCATCAGGTCCTTAGTGATGTGTTGAAGGAACAGTACAGCATTTTACTCAGCAGTCTTTCTTGTTAAATCCTATTTTTGATATTAACTTTCTTTAAAATTTGTCAAAGGTTTGAATATTCGTGAATATGATAGAATGTTTTATTGACTCTATTGTTTTGTATAACCTCCCTTTAATACTCTAACTATAAGAGTTCATATGCAATATCAGAAGTAGGGAGTGCTTTTCTAACCATGTAAATATGCATAACATCTACTTGTTGAGATAAGCCACAGTAAAAGGGAGCTACAGATAATTTGAAATATATTTAAAAAAAAAATTTAAAAAATGGGAAATGTTAAATCTCAACAGACTGTGTAAGTCTATGGTGACCTCTGTTACATCTTTGATAGGAATGAAAGGGTGGCCTCTGTTATGAGTTTTGAGTATTCAAATATCATTAATCTGGACACAGGTAGAGACAGAAGGTTTATAATGACCTCACTGCAGACCTCCAAAGCTGTTCAACCTGGTGGTGGTTGGGGTGGGGTGGTGAAAGAGGTAGGTATTGAACAAGAGCTGTCGGATGACAGCGCGCTCGACTTTTCGAAAAATTGATTGAAGAATGGGGTCAAAATATTACCATAGATTTTCACAAAAAAGAAAAAATGGATTAAACACAAAAATGTTCCTGTACTTGTGAATTTTGATTAGTCTTGCACTAAATGGCAATGTGTAACCATGATGGCAAATATGTTATGTTATATGTTAGGCAAAATATGGACTTGTTTGAAAAATTTAACAAATTTCCAAGTCCAAAAAGGGCCATAATTCAGTCAAAATAGTTGACAGAGTTATGTACTCTCACCTACAGATGGAAATCATGTTGATAAACTAGTGTTAAAAGTTTCACAGCCACAGTCATATAGTTTTGACAAAACGCCGACTTGTAAGAAAACCTGAACAAATTTCAAAGTTCAAAAAGGGCCATAATTCAGCCAAAATAGTTGTCCGAGTTATGTACTCTTGCCTACAGATGGAAATCATGATGATAAACAAGTGTTTAAAGTTTAAAAGCCATACGTCAAATAATTTTGACAAAACGTGGACATGTACGAAAACCAATTTCCAAATCCAAAAAGGGCCATAACTCAGCCAAAATAGATGACAGAGTTATGTACTCCTGTCTACTGATAGAGACTATTATAATGAACAAGTGATAAAAGTTTCAAAGCCATATGTCAAACACTTTACACAAAATATGAACTGGTACGAAAAACTAAATCAAGATTTCTAAGTCAAAAGGGGCCATAATTCACCCAAAATCCTTGATGGAGTTATGTACTCTTGCCTATAACTGAACATGGTAATGGTTAACAAGTGCTGAAAGTTTCAAAGCTTTATCTTAAAAGACTTTGTCAAAATGTGGACTGGTACGAAAAACTTAACCAAGATTTCTAAGTCAAAAAAGGGGCCATAATTCAGTCAAAATGCTTGACAGAGTTACATACTCTTGCCCATAACTGGACATGGTGATGGTAAACAAGTGTTGAAAGTTTCAAAGCTTTATCTCAAAAAACTTTGTCGAAATATGAACTGGTACGAAAAACTTAACCAAGATTTCTAAGTCAAAAGGGGCCATAATTCAGTCAAAATGCTTGACAGAGTTATGTACTCTTGCCTACAACTGGACATGGTGATGGTAAACAAGTGTTGAAAGTTTCAAAGCTTTATTTTAAAAGACTTTGTCAAAAAGTGGACTGGTACGAAAAACTTAACCAGGGTGTGACGCCGACGCTGTGGTGAGTAGGATAGCTCTACTTATTCTTCGAATAGTCGAGCTAAAAATGTTCACCGTCCTTCCCCTGGTATGAATGAAATAGTGGCCTGTTTTACATCTTTTTTTAATGATAGAAATGAAATGGTGGCCTCTTTTATATCTTGTAACAGGAATGAAATGGTGGTCTCTGCTAAATCTTTTGATGGGAACAAAATGGTGGCCTCTGTTACATCTTTGCTAGGAATGGAATGGTGGCAACTGTTACATCTTTTTTCTAAATTCTGAGTACCCAATATCATTAATCTGGACACAGGAAGTGTTGGATGCATAATTATAAAAACCATATTATAGTAGGTATAGAAGACCGAGGATCCAGGAAATTTTTAAATACAAGTGTGAAATGGTGGGTTCTGGTGCATTTTTTTGGTTAAAACTTTGGTCAATAGTTAAAGGTCATTTCTCAGGCCACTAGGGGCAAGGGAGTGACATAGGCCTCCCCAATTCCATCCTTGAATCCAGTCTGTGTAGACGAAGATGACTTTGATCAGCTGTCGAGCTTGAACTCACACTTGTTTTTTTTTTAGTGTCTGTTTAGTGAAAATTGAAAGGCTTCACTTTTAAACACAATCTTAAGTATTTGTATGCATGTAAAATTGTGATTGAGTTCCTTAAAGTAAGGTAGAAGAAACGAAATTCACAGCACTTCAACTGCAATCCATAAATTATCTAAGCCCTTTTAAATCAACAGTATATTAGTTAATACACAAATTGTACATACCAGGTAGAATTAGGTCAAATTACATCACATAGTACATCACAACATTTAGTTGTCAAACAGAGCTTCCTTTCATCCTACATCAAAGGCCAAATGCCGATCGGCACCTTTCCTTTGAACTTCAGCCGCCATGTGCCTGTGCAGTGATTTTTTTTTGCCCTTTTGGGAAAAGGTCTGGTACCGGATAAATTGGGAATAACAGCGGGGGTTTTACTCAGATTGGGAACTTTTTTGGTTAATTTATAACTTCATTTAGAATGCTTCCTCCAGAGCTCCAGATAAGCTGCGTATTTGCGTATTTACGCAATCAAAATTGCAGAAAACCCAATTGAATTCATACAGTGTGCGTACTGAAACGCAAGTAAAATTCCTAATACCCAATTCGTAAAAAATCGCTTGCGTATCACATTTTCCTTATTACTAGAACGGGTACGAGACTTTAACGCTAGATTTGACTGACTGGTTATACGTTACCAGGGTTCGAATTTAGCCAGATTTTCTACTCGCATTTTTTCGCAAGTGGTATTTTTTTTAACTTGCTAAATGAAAAAACAACTTGCATTTTCCGCGACTTGTCACTTTATTAGAACATGAACACAAACATCCACGTGACGAGTCCAGCCAATCGTATTTGCGCTATATAAATAGTAACTTAATATAGATTACCAAAAAACCCACCGGATGCGGTAAACGTTATCAAAATTGGCGCAGGTACTTGTCAGCAGTTGAAAAGACATGCGCACGGGACATGTATCGAGTGTAAACTTCTGTTTACGACAAAAGATGAAAGAGTCCTCCGAAATTCGTTCTGCAAATGACAATGCGCTGCAATGACTGCGAGCTGTTAAAGAAAGAACAGTGTAAGATCGAGACGACCGTTAGAAATGCACATTATTCAGCCAAAAATTTTCACTCGCAAAAAAATGCTGGTGTCTGAAATCTCACCTCGCAGTTTGAAATTTGCACTCGCATTTCGCGAGTATGCGAGCTTAAATTCGAACCCTGGTTACCACAGAACAGGTTGCAATTTATCGGAAAAGTCACAGGACCATTCAGCTGGGTGATCGGTGTTATTTGGACGCTTTGTAAACAATTTTACACCGCTAAAATGTAAAACAGGTTGCAGAAAAAAACATTGTTTGCAGCACAAACAAACAAATTAGTGGGATATTTTGCTGTTCAACAATGACAGTTATCTGTTTGTGACGATGTAGTGTCACCAATACTGCATGACATCTTTTGGGAGAATGCATATTGCGGTGACCACATCGTTTGGGATATTGTGGATGAACTGATCTCCGACTGTATTAAAAGTGTAAAAGAAAACAACAGTATGAAACATTCATTACAATTTAAAATACATTTATTTGTATTAAACATTGAAGTGCGCCATTAAAGTACTTAGGTACTTAGTCAATCCTGTTTAATGATATATACCATGTATACTGTAAGCAAAAAAAAACTCAATTGTTAGTGCGGGATTGGTAAAATACCCAATTGGTTTTAGCAAATACCCAATTACTTCTGAAAAGGCTGGGTAATGATATTATTTTTACCCAATTCAAATTTCCAATACCCAATTCAGACAAAAAGTGATGGGTAAATACCCAATTGCACCAAAAGCTTATCTGGAGCTCTGTTCCTCCTTTAATTCCAAGTAAATATCATCAAACAAACTGTCTGAATGGTTAAATCAAGGTGAATGTCAATGTAACTAAGTTTTCCTTCTGCAATCATCAAAATGCAGACTTAATTTGGTCATTTGGGGAATTTTTGGATGATAATTGGGAAACAAGAGGGCCAAAATGGCCCTATATCGCTCACCTGTTATCATTGCACTTAAGGACAAGAAGGTCAAAAAATCATAATCAAGATCAATCAAAAGAATTATGAGAAAATATAGTTGAAAATTTCTTAAAGTTACTTCAAATAAAATTATTTTCAAATTAGACCAGTAGTTTCATGCCTAAGGATTACATCTGAGGAGGTTAGGAGCAAAATTTTGACTGATGAAGCCCAAAGGACAGGAACAACAAAGGGAAGAAATTAAAAATAAATCTAAGTCCTCAGAAAAAAATCTAAGTCCAAAGGACAGGAACAACAAAGGGACAGGGTTCAAGCTAGCACAGAAAAATTTGGAGAAGTGACATCTCCCTTCAGTGAAAATAGGGAGAAGGTTTTCTCAGAACAGGGAGAAGTGAGGCTGCGGGTCAAAACAGTCATTAATTAAACCGTATATTACAGTTTTGATGGTAAAACACAAAGGAATAATTAACATTTCAAAACAACACATATTTTACTTATAAGTACAAAATGCCAAGTATAAAATACAAACACACACAGTGAGCATGTATTTATGGAGTAGTTTGACACATTCATAAATAATACTAAATCACCATCAGTATTATAACAGGCGTGTGTAGTGTGATTTGTTGTTCGGCTCATGCGTCATGACCCCTTGCATATGCATTATCAAATTTTGCCAGTCTACATATAACACAGTGCGATTTGCCAGGTTCATCTTCCTTCCACTAGTCAAAACTAACAATAGAAAATTAATTTTTCAATTCTTATCCCTGCACACCAGTCTTAAACCCCCTCTGGTCAAAATCCGGATATCCAAAATTTTATGTCCGGATACTGATACACTTTCATAAGCATTGCCCAATTCTTCAGTCTAAAGAATATCTTTGACAATTTGTGATGATGCAAAGACAATTTAACAGCACTGGACAGTATCTGATATTAAAGTCTACAATGACAATACCTTTTATTGAAGAAAATTAAGAAAAATGTCCATGAAATACCGGCAAGTTGTCACCGCGAGCAGACATTCTAGCCTACTTTCGTTTTCAAAAACTTTTACAAAAAGATAAAAGCCTATGCAGTGTTCACGAAAGACCCTGAAAATTCACAGGACAGTCGGTCTGGTAAACATGATTTTTTTACAGGACCGGATAATATTTTACCAGACCGAATTCTTTTTAATAAATTTGATATCTGATCTTTAAAACTGGTATTTATACATAGTCTATATAGACAGCATTACACAAATTACCTTTAAGTTTATTTCCACATATCAATTGAAACAGATTTCAGACATTAAGTTTTCAGGCTGTAAAAAGTCTCCCTGTACTTGGATTCAGTGTTGTTATATTTTCTGGTCCTTTGGGACCATGGAGTCAATTCTACATATGTGTAATATATCTAGAGTCCCGCTTAAGCCGTTGCTACGGGGCGTGAGTCTGCGTGAGAGATGTTGCACATTTCATTACCTCTCGCGAACAGGCTCAGTCAAAACGAGTCTGTTGTTATTCTTCTTGGTTGCATTCTTTGCTTCCAAAGGATACAGATTTTATTCATATTCATTTGCTATATCATCACTGTTTTTTACCCCACAAGTCTATTGTTTGCACCGAGTCACGTTGATGTTGACATAAAGAGAAAGATGACCTCGGAATTTCCGGCCGGAATTTCTGGAAATTCCCGTCTGGTTCCCGCGTACATAAATCGAGTACCATCCACGATTAGTAAGCATCCAATGATAACGCGCGTTCTTAGAATTGTCGTGACGTCGTGAGGGGTTTCCACTGTTTCTATTTTAAGTACCAATGAAACAAGCGCTTACTAAAATATAGTTTGACATTATTTCTCGGGATTCAATTTTACAATTTAATGATGAAAGTCGAACTTTCGCGAAATCGTGGAGGACTTCCTTCTTATTTTATCATATTGACCTGCAATTTTTATCGGACACTCGGTCTTGTGAACTTGATATATCATGCCGGACCGGATCAAAATTTACCGGAAATGTCCGACGGTCCGACGGCTTTCGCGACCTCTGCCTATGTGTTCTTATCTAAAATTGATTGTGATTGATTTTTATTGATTGAAATTAAATATCTGTTGTCTGAATTTCAATTTAATTTGTGTATAACACGGATATTTACGTCTGGCAGCCGCAATTAAAACCATATATTACGAACAACTCTGGTTATTATTCAGAGCTTTTCTTTAGGCCCTATCGGTCAATTTGCGATAGGCTATCATCCTATAATCAGCTACTGACTCTTGCGCCGACATACTTGTGTTTTTGTTTTTATTTACCCTACTTTTGACAGTTTTTAGTTGTTTGTTTTCACACGTGCAGGGGTCCGGAAATATTTTCAGAGTCTACTTGTCCACGGACAAGTTGGGCCCACAAGTCCACTTGTCCGTACCAAAGAAGAACTTGTCCGTACTTTTTAGTTTAAAAAAGAAAGGATCAGCATTATCATTACTGAATAAACAAATAATACAAACATACACTTCTGTTGACTTCTATTTTAACTTATATAAAGTTTTTATGTTATGACTAGAACCATCCTTTTGAAAATATGTTATGACTAGCAAGCTTAGTGACTAGAACATCCACTTGAAAATATGTTATGACTAGCAAGTTTAGTGAGTAGAGAATAATTAAGAACACTTGAACACATGCCATTGACAAAAATAATCTCAGTATGCCTAGAACTTCTACCCTCACTGAATACTGCACTGGTCTTTCAGGGGTCCTGAAATAAGCTGTCAGAGTTGATAAATGTCAAAACAATCGACTCGAAAAATTAAGCCACAAATTTTGGCTACTAAACTTTTTTACATAGCGTAACCTAGCTAATGGATTTTCTGAAAATCAAAAATGAAAGTAGATAACGGGAATCCCCAGACTGGCACTCATTTTCAACTCACGGTTTAATTTTCCAATAATGATCATTAAATGTAGTAAACCAGTCCACGTGTCTATAAATGGCTGCATACATTTTTGTTTTGATAATTTAAGGGTCATATATGATCACAAACAGATTAGATACTGCCTTTAGGCATGCGGAGATCACAGATGACGCCGATTAGTTCCGTTTTTATAAAATGTTTTCCACGGAAATTTTACTTGTCCCCGGACAAGCCAGCTTCTAAAAACTGCTTGTCCGGACCGAGGAATCCACGAATCGGACAACTCGGACAGCTTATTTCAGGACCCCTGACGTGATGCACACTATTTTTATCCGTGATGCACAAAATCAATTAAAGGCAATTTTGTTTCGCCTCGTTTGATTGGTGTTTCCAAAGTTTTCGACCAATTAAAATCATCCTAACGATATTTGGTGATAGGTGGAGTATCTTTGTTGACAGGTGAAGTTCACAACCCGTAACGGGATAAGTTTCGCTAATTGATTATGTAATGTTTTTACAAGCTGATTAGAAGCTGATAGATGTGATATATACATGTATGATAACTGCCTCAGGCGCCAGGTTTTAGGGCGACTTTTTTTTCGCTTTTCTGTACAAACAGAGCAAAGTCATCAGAAAACAAGAGCTGTCGGAGGACAGCAACGCTCGACTATTTAACAGCCTTGTCGCTTAAATCAGTCTTCGAATTTGGCACTAGTCCGAAGCCCGAGGCTAGTAAAAACCTAGATCGGACTAGTATTTGTCTCTAGGTGACTAGTCCGCGAGGCTAGTAAAAAAAAATCGAGAGAATACGTATAAAATTACCAAAAAAATCCATAGCGTGAGTTTTCTACGGTGCGTATTTCACGAGTGTAGATATTACGCGCACCGGCGGAAATAGACTGGTTAAGCGTTCCTTTCGCTGAATTATCCTTAGCGAGAAGCAAAAGGAAAACCAGTCTGTTTAACCTAGCGTGACCTTTACCTTACGAAAATAGAAAGGTAAATTTGTAAACAAATGTTTCAACTAATGTATACACCCGGGGCCATCCCGGGAAAGGCCAATAAGCGGCATTTATCCGAAGAGGAAAAAATATCCGCAAAAAAAAAAGTATGAATCAAAAAGAACGCGGAGCTTCCAGCCTTCCTGGGAAAAAAGTTTTCCGTGGCTTACTTACAATTCTGAATCTGGCAAGATGTTTTGCACCTTTTGTATTAAAACATCAAACGAGTGTGTTTTTACCACCGGGTGTTCTAATTTCAAAGTGGAAACACTAAACGCTCACCAGGAAAGCCGTGGACAACAAAAGGCTGCTGGTGAACATCATGCAAAATCTGCCCCCACCCACTCCAAAACGAGTGAGGCAGCAAATTGCCTGTTAAAACTCAAGCAAAATGAGTATCAAAAATTAATTATAAAGTTTAGGACAGCTCATGCCCTTGCTAAATCACACCAGAGTTTTAATTTTTATAACACCATCTGCCGGTTAGACAAGGTCAAGGGCTTAGATGTGGGAAAGAGTTACTTAAACGACAAAGCAGCAGCCTCTTTCACTAAAGCCATTGCCGAAGTTACTAGGCAAAAAGTGCTGAAGAAACTTCGCCAGTCACCTTTTTTTTCTTTTACCATCGATGGAGCCAATGACTTTACCGGGGAGGACTTGGAAAATATTTATGTCAGAACTTGTATCCATGGGCAGATACAGGATACATTCCTGTATATTGGAAGCGCTGAGTCTGCAACAAGTAGAGACATTCATAACCTGATATTTAAAGTATTCGAAGAATATGGAATTTCCGATGTCTTTGAGAAGAGGCTTGTGGGATTTTGTGCTGACGGAGCCTCCAACATGCAAGGTGCGACTGAATTACCATGTTGTTTCAGTTTTAACGGGCAGATTTCTGCCTTGGCTGTTTGATTTTGCCAAAAGTCGAGTATAATTAAATAGATCTATTTATCACAGTCATGAAATATCACAGTTTAAAAGTATCACATACGTAAAAAAAAGCATTTATTATACATGTTATAGAAGTCATGTAAAAAAGAGATCATGATGTAACAACAATTTATATAAATTAACACATTTTTAATCAATCTCAGCAAATAAATGACATAAAGTGGTAATGCACTGACTCTGACATAGAACAAAGCATTAGAAATTTTTTTTTTCTAAAAAACGTGTTTGTATGTCTAATTTGATCAGGGTTTAACTTTATATTAAAATCAATTATTATTATTCACCCAAAATATTTGTGAATATCTTTGGTTGACAATTATATTTATTTCAGGCCTCAAGTCTGGACTAGCTGCACTGATACGGGAGCAGCAGCCATACTGTATCATTACCCACTGTCTTGCTCACCGGCTTGAGCTGGCTTTCAAGGATGCCATCAAAACATCATCAACCAGCAAACTGTACGACAAAACCTTGACGCTGCTGATTGGGCTGTACTATTTGTATCGTAGAAGTCCAAAGATGAAAAAACAGTTGAAGAATGCATTTACCACAATGGAGATCAAACAGGTCAGTGCAAAAGATAAATGAATTAAGTATAAATACCAGTATGCAAACAATTAAAAAGGTTATATTTTCTTAAAACTGTTAACTTCTTTTAAAAAGCTGTAAAAATTATGGGATTGCTAGAATCAAATAAATCATGCACATTTTTGAACATGAAAAGTACTTTTTGTGTTTGTTTAAATATTTGTGTGTACATGGAGTTTTCATTCAATTAATTTCAAACAATTTCTCCATCTGTTCCTCTACAGGTTCTGCCCACGAGGATTGGTGGTACGAGGTGGTTGCCTCATATGGAGCGAGCCATCAACGCTTTTTTGGGTGGCTACAGGGCTATCCGAGCTCAGCTCGAGACCGGATCTCACAACAATCCAAAGGCAGAGGGACTGGCGAAATTGGCATCAGATTGACACGTGATCATCTACATCCTACTACTGAAGGTATTTTAAACATAGTTAACTTGTGTTCCGTCCTAATCATATGCCTTTAACTTCTAAAGTGACAAGGGCATACTGGCTGCTACTGGTCTCCAACAAGTATAGATTTGTTTTTGCCTGAGATGTAAACTTTTCCATGAATTTTGATAAACTGGTGAGTGGTCTGAAAGGTAGTGTATGACCTCTAAAGACTTTTATATTATCCCAAGCAAAGACTTTCAGAGTAATGTGGCATATGCTTTTTCTTTTTTAGTCTGTTGTGCGGCATCTTCAGAAATTGTCCAAGTATCTGCAGACTACAGGACTTTCCTTAGCTGATGCTTATAATCGAGTGGCTGCAACCAAGACAGTCCTGCTGAATATGATGGGCAGGTTAGCATAATTTCTAATATCATTAGACACCACATCCAAAACAAATTATAGGTTAGGTATTTACACAATGTAATTCATTTTCATTCAACAATGATTTTCATTACGGCCTTTGTAGAGATGATGAAGCTGCCTCCTCAGTTGTCATGACTAAGGAATTCCAGTGTGAAAAGGTACACTTTAAAGGAAACCCCTCCTCTCCATCAAATGCGAAACTAACCAAAAGCATCACTGAAGCTCTCGATAAACGCTATCCAGAAACTTCACCCATCATTTAAGCAACACAGATCTCAGTATTTGAAAGCTGGCCCATTCCTGGATCGCAGTAAATTTCAGGTTTTAAGAAGTACAGTTGTGGTTCAAGTCGATATGTTTTGTTAGATGTTTTGATTTTATATGTTGATTTCTTATTTTCTTTTCTAGTTTAGGCCACAGAAAGCTAATTACGATCCTCATCCTCCACTGTCATCTTAAAGTATTTGAATTTTTAAGTTTATATTTTGGCTTCAAGGCCTAATTTCCTTTCAAATAATGCTGAATTTAGCAGATTTTTTAAAAAAAATTAACATGTCCAAAATTCAAAAATAAAAAACAAAACAGCCATGTTTACAATTGTTGTTTATTTTCATGCTCTACTGTTTATTTTCTCATTCTTGTACTTTTTTTTTATTTCTTCCCATAATTTTCTAGACACAAACACAAGTATCATTATTCTAAATTGCGGAAGAATATTACAAGGTAAACTTCAGCAAAATAAACAGGATTTTTAAAGTTCACATTCACAATTGTTTTCTGTTCACTGGCAGTATGTTCATTATATAACCTAGTTTCTTTTCACCTGACTTCAAAACAATTCATGAAAACAGTGTTGTATTACTCATCGACAGTTAAATTTTGTTCATTTCAGATTTTGGGGACAAAGAAGTGTTCACCTTAGTGAACTATTTCTCAACACAGCTACAGAATGTGGCTAAGGATATCTCCATGGAGGATTACATGGACGAATGGCAGATTCTGCGATCTCTGGTGTACAAGAGGTAGGCATCTTTTCTTTTTCATGCATTCCTCTTAAATGCAGGTTATCATTTCAGCAAAATTAAATTTTTAAGAGGTAATAAACATTACTAAGCATGAGAGCTGTTCAGTTTGCATTTTGGGATCCTGTATGCTCTTTGAATGGATAACATAGTTTAATGTTGAATTTTGCTGCTTCATTTTAGGTATGCTACTGAGCTGCAAAGTGGGACTCTGACATTTGAAAAAGTTCTTAAGGGTTTGGCAAGTCAGAAACTGAATAATGTCACCCGGGTGCTGGATCTCTTGGGCTCATTACCACCAACATCCGTGAAAAATGAGACCACGTTCAGTGCAATGAAGCTCATCAAAACCAAAAGAAGGGGGAGACTTAATGACGATACCCTGAATGACCTAACGGTAGTTGTCCTTGAATCTCCAGATATTGAACAGTTCAATCCAGATCCAGCAATCCAATACTGGATGGTAAGAGTTTTATTCATGAAATGTTATTACTTACCCATGGTATTTGATTAAATATACATTTGTAAGTTTTCTTTTATCTGACCACTTTTATATATAATTAGATAGATGTTAATCTAAAATAATAACTTTGTAAACTTATTGATTTCGCAGATGACCCCCTCTGGCAGGAAAAGGCGACTTCAGTATGAGAGGGCTGCCACTACCACTCCCCAGCAACCTGTTCCAGTCGTGGATACCATTGTGAATCTGGCGGCAGAAGTTCAGAAGGATCGCCAGATAACCAGTGATACTCAGGAGGACAGTCAGCAGGTCAGTCAGGAGGAGGTCAGTCAGCAGGAGGACAGTCAGCAGGAGGTCAGTCAGCAGGTCAGTCAGCAGGAGGTCAGTCAGAAGGAGTTCAGTCAGCAGGAGGTCAGTCAGCAGGAGTTCAGTCAGGAGGAGGTAAGTCAGCAGGAGGAAGTACAGGTACAGTTTGTTATTTATTTATTTATTTTGTTGGGTTTAACGTCGCACCGACACAATTTTAGGTCATATGGCGACTTTCCAGCTTTAATGGTGGAGGAAGACCCCAGGTGTCCCTCCGTGCATAATTTCATCACGAGCGGGTACCAGGTACAGTTTGAAACTGTTTCAATTAAATAATTTAGAAAATAAGTGTGATGAATTAATAAATAATGTTTGAAAATTAAATACTATTATAAATATTATTTTGCCAAATCAATACAAAAATATTTAAGAGAAATGTCTTGCTTTTTTCAGGTGATGAATCCAGCCTTTCTATTTGACAAATATGATGCTGATGATGGTTATTCCTCAGATGAGTCAGAGTGTGACATGAGTGAGGATTATGTCACCTCGATGCTTGAAATGTTCTCTCGTGAATAAAATGTATAATGAACCAAAATAAAAAGAAAAGAACCTTGTTTTGCAGTTATGTTCATATATTTGCATATGTATGATACAAATGCAATAAGCAATATCAAACAATATCACACAGAGTTTAAAAATGACACCAAACAAATAAAAAATACACCTTTAATAATTTACTGTTCGGACTACCAAAATTCCTTTCGGGCTAGTAAATTCTGCTATGTTGGTAGTCCGGCTGGCTAGTACTTTGAAAAGTTTTTCGTGAAGACTGTTAAATGAATAAGAAGGTCGAAAAAGGGGCATAATTTAGTAAAAAAGTAAAATAGGGTTATGGAACCGGCATAGTGCTTATCAGCTCATGACAGTGGACAAGTGTATGAAGTTTCAATCCATTCCCATTAGCGGGTACTGAGATACCAGCTTACATATAAGAATTTAACCCAAAAACTTGAAAAAGGGGCATAATTTTGTAAAATGCAAAGTTGAGTTATTGACCCTTTGCACTGCATGTCATATCATGACAGTGAACAAGTGTGTGAAGTTTCAATCCTTTCCCATTAGTGGATACTGAGATACCAGCTTACCGTATTTTCCCGAATAGACGCCCCCGGGGGCGTTACATTTTCCAAAGAGGGGGCGTTCATTTGAGGTAAAAAAATAAAAAAATAAAATTTTTACAAAACTTAAAAACATCGTTCAAACCAACTGTAAAGTGTTTCTGTGTTGTTTAATTCCCCCAAAACGTAATTATTTGGCATCTAATTTAATGCAGTTTATCTTAAAATTATGCATTTAAATACGGTACCTCATGTATTCCGTGACACGCTCGCGACATTACACATTATGTCATCATACCCAAACAGCTGTGTACTCCGATAATATTTTCCTTAGTACATGCGGGTACTGCAATACACAATGTCAGTGGTTTGACACGCTGTTTATGTGCCGGCTTTTAAATTAAAAGTTATTAGAACTGCCGAAGAAAAGGTTAACACTTTGTCGCAAATTTGTTTAAAGTCGACAGGAAGCTTGTGCGCGGGTGGTGCAAAAACAAATCAAAAATGGATTTACCGTTTATTTTTCTATTTGATGATTGGATACGTACCGTACTTAGTATAAACGTTTTGGATTTACGTTACATGTACTGTTTAATAGTGTGTTTAATTCTTAATACATTGGATACTTACTGTAAATTACTTATTATGTGGACTTATAAAAATGAGGTAGGTGATTTTTTTTCGTTCTTGTTGACTTTTTTTCCCCTCCAAAACGGGTGGGGGGCGTTAATTAGAGGGGGGGCCTTAATTGGGGAAAATACGGTACATACAAAAACTTAACCAAAAATTTCTATGTTGAAAAAGGGGCATAATTTTGTAAAAAAGCAAAATAAAGTTATGGGACCTGCTTTGTGCATGTCAGATCATGACAGTGAACAAGTGTGTGAAGTTTCAATCCATTCCCATTAGTGAGTACTGAGATACCAGCTTACATACAAAACCTTAACCAAAAAATTCTAAGTCGAAAAAGGGGCATAATTTTGTGAAAAAGCAAAATAGAGTTATGGAACCTGTGCAATGTAAGTCAGTTTATCACAGTAAATAAGTGTGTGAAGTTTCAATCCATTCCCACAAGTGGTTACTGAGATACCAGCTTACATACAAAACCTTAACCAAAAATTTCTAAGTCAAAAAAGGGGCATAATTTTGTAAAAAAGCAAAACAGAGTTATGGAACCTGTGCAATGTAAGTCAGTTTATCACAGTGAATAAGTGTGTGAAGTTTCAATCCATTCCCACAAGTGGTTGCTGAGATACCAGCTTACATACAAAAACTTAACCAAATCCGGACGCGGACGCCGACGCATGGGCGAGTCCAATAGCTCTACTATTCTATGAATAGTCGAGCTAAAAAGCGACCACTTCGCTAACGTCGCCTAGAAGCGTGGACCCTGAGGGAAGAATTTAACCAAAATTAAAAAAAAATCTTACAAGGTACAGATATGTCAAAATACACCTAAAAATTGGAGGTACCATCCATGTTGTACCACAGGAAAGTGGTCTCAGTTTTTCCCTATGGCCAATAATAAAGAAGTTTCTTAAATAAGCTATTTATAGTAACATAAAAGGGAAGTAATTACCGAAAGTGAACAAAAGGATCTGCCAAATAAAAACAAGAGCACTGCAATCAACGCAAATGCAGAGCAATATACACACAAAACAAAGTCATATGACCTTCGACCCCTAAGAGTGACCTTGACCTTGAAGTGAGCCATCCGAAACATGCGCTCTGCACATTGTTTCGATAAGGTGAACTTTTGTGTCAGGTTTCTTTGAAATCCTTCAAGGGGTTTAAGAGTTACAGAGCGGAAGGGAAATTGCTAACCAACAGACATACAGACAGACGGACACCAAGGAGATAACATAATATGTCCCTTTGTGCGAATAAAACTGAATCAAGATCTTATGGTGATACAACTTTGGTTAAAATCAAATCATAAATGAAGCTGCTATTGTGCAGACAAGGTCAAAATAGCTAATTTTGGCCCTTTCAGGGGCCATAACCTCTGGAATCCATAATGGAATCTGGTTCAAGAAAGGAACCAAGACCTTATGGTGACACAAGTTTTGTGCAAGTTTGATTAAATTCAAATCATAAATGAAGCTGCTATTGTGCAGACAAGGTCAAAATAGCTAATTCTGGTCCTATCAGGGGCCATAACTCTGGAACCTATCATGGAATCTGGCCAGTTGAATAAAAAAACCAAGATCTTATGGTGATACAAGTTGTGTGCAAGTTTGGTTAAAATCAAATCATAAATGAAGCTGCTATTGTGCAGACAAGGTCAAAATAGCTAATTTTGGCCCTTTCAGGGGCCATAACTCTGGAACCTATTAAGGGATCTGGTAAGTTCAACAAAAGAATCAAGATCTTATGGTGACACAAGTTTTGTGCAAGTTTGGTGAAATTCAAATCATAAATGAAGTTGCTATTGTGCAGACAATGTCAAAATAGCTAATTCTGGCCCTTTCAGGGGCCATCACTCTGGAAACCGTACTGGAATCTGGCCAGTTCAAGAAAGGAACTAAGATCTTATGATGATACAAGTTGTGTGCAAGTTTGGTTAAATTCAAATCATAAATGAAGCTGCTATCGTGCAGACAAGAAACTGTTGACGCACAAAAATAGCAAATTCTGGCCCTTTAAGGGGCAATAACTCTAGAAGCAATGATGGGATCAGGCCAGTTTTCCAAAGGAACTGAGATATCATGCAAAGTTTTGTACAAGTTTGATCAAAATTGCTTGCAAAATGTGGTCTCTATCTTGTTCACAAGAAATTGTGTCCGTCCGACAGACGATCACAAAAGCTCACCCTGTCACTATGTGACAGGTGAGCTAAAAAGATTGCATTTTTCAATTGGGAAAAGGTCTTTTAGGGGTACTTTATAAAGAAGGAAAAAAATCGCTGCTGTGTTTACTTCAAGATGTTAATGCAATTTTGTCACCAAATGTTTCGGATAATACTGGGTTAAAAGTAAAAGTTGAATTATGTTTGGAAATACTGGAAAAGTAGAATTTACAAAAAAATCTCGGTAAGTGACTTTATTAAAGTGTTCGAAAAAGGTCTCAATTAATACATAATGTGAATAGTTATCACTCAAGTTGTCGATTTTTACGTTGCATGATAAACAAGAGTGCCAGAATGTCACAATATAGGAGAGATCGCCGTGACGTCACGCATTATGACCTGTTTATCTGGTGGTTGGCAAAACAAATGTTTTTACATCATTTGTGTATGGGATCGGAATTTTTAATAACTTTTTCGCTCATTTATGGATTTTAAAAATTCAAAAAGTTTTGAAATGCTTACGATTTTCATATTATCTCATTTAAATATCTTTTTAAAATGAATAACCATTTTAAATGACATATGATTTTAATAGCAGCGTAGCGATGCTCCAAACTCTTAGAAAAACACTGTAAGTTAAGCGTTCATAATAAATCCATTTTATTTCAAAATGATAATTAAAAGTAATTGATAAATTGCTTGTTTTATATCCTTTCCACTGATAAAAAAAAATATGGCTATCATTTGTGTTTTAAGAAAGTTTAAGCCGTTAGAAAAACATCACTGTTTACAAAAAAACATGGACGCTCGGCGTCTGCCCACCCGATATTTTCTTATCGATTCTAAAAATAGAAAATACAAGGGATTTGTATACAAACACGATCTCTCCTATACACCCATCACAGCAAATTTCTTTACTCTAGCACCTGTATTTGCAAATGGAATTTTGTGGTTGTTTAGTAATTATTGTAATTCTTTTGTTTTTCTAAATCCACATTAAAACTCCTTACCAGGTAGAGATACCTTAAAATACACCTAAAATTTGAAAGTAATTAATCTGTAAATATACCACTTTCCTAGACCTGTATGTATACATGTCTTATGGGTCAGTTGGACTAGCCTGGTTCAAATGCACCAGCCTGTTGCAAACGGTTAGCTCTAGATGTGGCAGTGTTCGAAATTCACGGTAGTCCGACAGCCCGTGGCTACCAAATTTCAGCTCGGGCTACCGATTTTCCACAGGTACAAGCCCGACTGGGCTACCGAATTTTCCTCATTTGTTTTTGTTTAAAAACAAACATGCTAATTAAACGAGTACTGCATCGTGATTTTCCAGACTGAGAAACGCTTATGGAATTATTGGTTTTTGCACTCTTACGTGTTGACAATCAAACACAGTGTCAAAGACGTAACCGCAGCGCTAATTGGTTGAATACAATCACCTCTAGCCTAACGGATAATTTGATTAGCTTTCACACTTCTCGCGAAAATCTCACAAGTACCTGCAGTAGGTGGAGCTTAAATTATGCAATCAGCATGTGTGTAATGTGTATTCAGCACTCGGTATTACATATATTACAAATTGTCAACAGTCAGAGTTGCAGTAATTGGCAAGTGCGGATCCTAAAAAATCTGGCATAACAGTTTAGATTTCGTTTTGGCAAGGAGTGTCATGTCCGATGCTTTTGGACTCTGACGATGCTGATCTGGACTGGAGTATTTCGAGTTAAATTTTTTCAAAAACATGGCAAACATGTACTGTATGTCTTTTTTATTACTTCAAACATGCATAGAGATGTCTGTAAAACAAAATGTTATATGTTGCAAATTTATGTATTTTAAAGTGTTAAAGTTCGGGCTAGTGAAATTGGTGTCGGGCTTGAAAATTTTTTAATCTGGTAGCCCGAACGGGCTATTGGATTCAAATCTGAATTTCGTACACTGATGTGGTACTGATGTTATTGGTGGTAGTACAGTATCATATACCTATGTTAAACCTAACCCTAACCTCTAGTCAGTGTACTGTAGGCTCAGTGTACTACCTATAGTCATACTCGATACTGCATAGATGATTGACGGTTGCAAACAGGCCATCTCTCTGACCTGTTTATCACAATTAAAAAGAAATTTCCTTTTTCTATTGCATGTTTAATAATTATCTCTAACCTGGAACAACTGATACGGGGACTGGAAACCGGCATTTATCTTATCTTATGCTGTTGTCCAATCGAAGCGTATGCCATAGGTTATTCTGCTATTACTCGAACACTTACGCCTTACAGTTTAACTCGTCCTTTCAGTGAAAATCTGGGAAAGCATTTGTTGAATTTTTTGTTGAAAACAAAAGTTCTGCCATTAAATTATTGCCTGCATCTGTTTTTAAATGGAAAATATCTACATTAATGTTACTTTTCGCCCTGTGAAATGGCTAAATATAGACTTGTCTTACCCAGAGAGAAAGATGTCGTTTTTTACATGATATCTGCCTTGTTGATTCAGAGTATTTAGAACAAAAAAATTAGGACATATTTTAATGAAAATAGCAAGTCAAAACTGTAAACTGTTGCCTTAAAATATTTGTTTATGATATTGCTCTGTTCTTCACCATTTAAATGAGTGTTAAACCTAGATGATTTTCTGCAGTTTTATCTAAAAGTTCGGAATACTAAATGTAACTTCGTTGTCGGCCTTTTTAAAAAAATATTGTTATTTTAATTTAAATACATTGTATTTTTCACACATCAGTTTTAAGATTAAATTTATTAAACTAATTTTTGGAGTTTAAACAACAATTTCGTTTGAAACATTCCCTACGTTCAAGAAGAATGTTTGTTTCTGTATGTAGAAATCTGACATTATAAACAATAATTATAATTATGGCTCTACAAGATTAAGAAAAGTGTCAGCTTTCTGTTATTTTCCTTTTTTGTAATTCAAATCCAACAAGAACCTTGATAAAGGTTTGAAGTTACGTGGTAAAATATTTCTTCAGGGAAGTGAGCTCGAGTTAATTCATAATAAAGCATATCACCACATGCAGTCGCATGCTGTTTTTGCTTCAGAATCCCTTTAGATCAATCTCTGATCATCTAATTATCGCCACTTAACATGTGACTGGTAAACCCTTTGAACAATAAGTGTTATAGCTCCATGATTAACATGAGGTAATATGCTAATTACACGCTAATCGATAGTGGCGAAAACAAAATATCGATCGCTAACGACTGGTCGATATTTACAGGTATGGACGACAGCATAATACAGATAAATGTATTGATTTATACGGAGTTTCTACTCCCCGTATTAGACCTTCCTGCTCTAACAAAGGGACAAATAAATACACCACTTTACAAATAAATTAACACCTTTTAACCTATAATGCATATCATAGAATGGGGTCGAAATGGCCAAGGAGTTTGTGTTGAAATGTCTTTGGGTCGAATTGTCTTTTGGGGTTGAAATGTCTTGGGATCGAAATGTCTTGCTAGCGCTTAAAAGTGCCGGCCTTCTTCTAAGACGTAATTTGCTTTTTCCGGTTATACACTCGTTAAACAACACTTAAGAAAGCATAACATAGGATTTCGTGCTCAATTATTGGTCAGAAACCAGTTTTCCCAACAAATGTTGGTACGGAATAATTTAAAATGGCGTCCGAATAATGCAAATGATGAAGGAAGCCGGCATGTACAACATAAGAATTGAATATTTCATGTAAAGTACAAGGCATACCTCCATGACAATCCTACCAGCTGGCTTTCCACCAATTGATACATCAAAGAAACACTTTGGATTAGCCATCTTGATTTTTTCCTCTGTTGCGGACTGCTTTTTACTGTTTACCGTAGCCTTGAACGGGCGCGAAAGGACGTAAGCGTGAGTCACGGCCTTGACCTTACCGATGAGCTCCGGTAATCGTCGAAAATTTCCGCTGGTTTCTCACGGCGTACCATTAGGTTCTAAAACATAGCATACGTTTGTAAATCACTGTAGATTTTCTATTAAACTAATTCTAAAAAACACCAAATAAAGATTATAAAAAGTGTGATTTTTTCATTTTCTTCATACACATATGTAGCAAAGTCAAGTTTCATTTGTTCATTTAACTTTATGAAATATTTATAAGTATGTACCAGTACTCCGTAGTTCGTTGTATCAGGTCTGTACTCCGTGTTTGTCTTATCGTATCCAGTCACGTGTCCACCCGTGCATATGAACAGAAAACGTTTTGATTGGCCAGTTATGCTTTCGCACAAATAACAACATTTTGGCGCGAACTAACACCTGACGGCCCCTGTATATCCTTCTTTAGAAACGCAAGTTTTTTTCTACTTTATAGTAAGCAGTCTACAATTAAGCAATAATGTTGAATGTTCGGAAATACCCACTTACATTGCCATTTTAAGTTTATAAAGTGATTCCAACAGCTTTAACGTGTATAATTCCGAACTATATACGCATACAGTATAGGTATTGTCGCTATAGTGTATTAAGGTAGTGGACCCTAGTAATAGTAATGTTTAAATAATTACATTAACTTGATACAGTCTTAAAGTAAACATTGTTTCGCACTGTGTTGCAATTTTTAAACAACCTTTAATGTGTCGATTTTCAAAATTTTGTATAATTTATGATATTTCCTCAAGAGACACATTTGAAAACACAAAATAAAACTGTTGATAACATTTTTTTTCTGGGGAGCCTCAAGTAAAAGAATTTAATCGGACAGAAATTTAGCTCCAACACTGAAAAAATATGGGAGAGTCCTGTGAGGCTGTTTTAAAGTTTGCTCTGTACATTCAAATATAACCATGGGGTAGAAGTAAAACCTATATTTCTTCCACAATATGTAAACTAAACAGTAAAGGCAAAATAAAGAACTTTTACCGCATGTAACTCAGTATTTTCAAAGATGTCTAACCCTGCACCCTTCTGTATTAGAGGTAAAATTCACTTTAAACAGCAAGAAATGACTTACCAAATGAAATATTTCGGTTTTTATACATTAAATCCATAATAAGTCTTGCAAAACAGTTTAACTTACTAGAAGAAAAAAAGCTTGGTCCTAGTGGGGCTTGAACCTATACTACGCCCTCCTGAAAAAAAATAGTCTAAGTAGGTGTTAAAACAAAACATATAACTCGTATTTACAGAGCATCTGTATCTAAACCTAAATTTGCAGAAACATAGCAGAACATCTCGACAACTTTCTACATGATTAATGTCCGAAACGTTGATTTGGTAAACATTCTTATATATGATGCAATGTGCAGTGTTATAACTGTTCAAATTGTTTTAGGATCTGTGTTTAATTTAACTGTATTTGCATTCAAACGGAAGTTCGTCTGTATCGTCCTCATTTGCCATACATTCAGGGTGAAATTGGTGCATGCACGATTTAGAACCTAAGATAAAAATACACTGTTTTATAATTTGTCCCAAAGGCTTATATATGATAACTATAGCTCAGTTTTCTTAATAGGACTTTGTTTACAAACAGACCAATTAATTTTGACTTGTAACATGCGTAAATGTTTTGAACAACCCGGGGTTATCGCATAGTGCGGCAATTTCCCTTTGATCTTTGCAGCATGTTATACATAGTAACACACATTATTACTACAAAACTGTGCTGATATCTTACAAAACTGTTGCGATATATATCAACACGGAAATCCCTATGGAGTTTCATAAGAAAAAAGTGTTCCGATATATATCAGCACAGTAAAACTGTTCCGATATATATCGGAACACTTTTTCTCTATTGAGGTCCTATCAAGGGAGTATAATTTTTTCCTTTCAAAGAAAAGATGATTTTAGCTCCAGTTTACAGTTCACAGAGAAAGAATTGTCACAAACACCTACATTTATAAAGTAAAAGAATAAATAAACTAGAATATTTCAAAAACTTGATAGTTATTGCCAAATTCAGAAATACATGAAATATATGAAATTCTGAGATTTCTCAAATGTTTCTTTTTCTTTGATTTTTTTTACAAACAAAACAACAAGTTTTACAATATGTCTGGCCAATGAAATGCAAAGATTTAAAACCAATGCAGAAATGTGTTGGGTACTTTTATCTGGGGAACACATTTTCTAAAACAGAAGTTTTAGTGTTTCAGTCAGCGAGGCGCAGAAAGGAATTCAAAATAGTAAAAATAATAATAAACAGTTTTAAATGAAAATGATATATAAATTTTAATTATAAACTATGCGATAAAACAGTTATAATATGTAGTGCTCGTGTGTTACCAGGATATATCAGAGCTAGGGGTACATCTCGTTATTTTTCTCTTCACATATCTGTCTCGGCCTACTGGCCTCGACGATATGTGCAGAGAAAAATACCCTCGATGTACCCCTAGCTCTGATATATCCTGGTAACACACTCTCACACATACTATAACTATTACTTAGAGGACGTCCATCGACGAACAAGCTCAATCAAAACGAGTCAGCAACATTTTCATTTATGTCGTGTTAGGCGACCTGTGGTTTTCCACTTTTTTCTTTTTTGAGCTCACCTGTCACAAAGTGACAAGGTGAGCTTTTGTGATCGCGTGGTGTCCGTCGTCCGTCGTCCGTGCGTCCGTGCGTGCATAAACTTTTCCTTGTGACCTCTCTAGAGGTCACATTTTTCATGGGATCTTTATGAAAATGGGTCAGAATGTTCATCTTGGTAAATTCTAGGTCAAGTTCGAAACTAGGTCACGTGCCGTCAAAAACTAGGTCAGTAGGTCTAAAAATAGAAAAACCTTGTGACCTCTCTAGAGGCCATAATTTTCAATGGATCTTCATGAAAATTGGTCAGAATGTTCATCTTGACGATATCTAGGTCAAGTTTGAAACTGGGTCACGTGCAGTCAAAAACTAGGTCAGTAGATCTAAAAATAGAAAAACCTTGTGACCTCTCTAGAGGCCATATGTTTCATAAAATCTTCATGAAAATTGGTCAGAATGTTCATCTTGATGATATCTAGAACAAGTTTGAAACTGGGTCACGTGCCGTCAAAAAATAGGTCAGGAGGTCTAAAAATAGAAAAACCTTGTGATCTCTCTAGAGGCCATATATTTCATAAGATCTTCGTGAAAATTGGTCAGAATGTTCACCTTGATGATGTCTAGGTCAGGTTCGAAACTGGGTCACGTGCGGTCAAAAACTAGGTCAGTAGGTCTAAAAATAGATAAAAAGCTTGAGACCTTTCTAGAGGCCACATATTTCACAAGATCTTCATGAAAATTGGTCAGAACGTTCTTCTTGATGATATCTAGGTCAAGTTTGAAACTGGGTCACGTGCCATCAAAAACTAGGTCAGTAGGTCAAATAATAGAAAAACCTTGTGACCTTTCTAAAGGCCCTATTTTTCAAGGGATCTATATGAAAGTTGGTCTGAATGTTTATCTTGATAATATCTAGGTCAGCTTCGAAACTGGGTCACGTGCCGTCAAAAACTAGGTCAGTAGGTCTAAAAATAGAAAAACCTTGTGACCTCTCTAGAGGCCATATATTTCAAGAAATCTTCATGAAAGTTGGTCAGAGTGTTCAACTTGATGATATCTAAAAGTTCGAAAGTGGGTCACGTGCCGTCAAAAACTAGGTCAGTAGGTCAAATAATAGAAAAACCTTGTGACCTCTCTAGAGGCCATATTTTCCATGGGATCTGTATGAAAGTTGGTCTAAATATTTATCTTGATGATATCTAGGTCAAGTTGGAAAGTGGGTCACGTGCCGTTAAAAAGTAGGTCAGTAGGTCAAATAATGAAAAACCGTTGTGACCTCTCTAGAGGCCATATTTTTTCATGGGATCTGTATGAAAGTTGGTCTGAATGTTTATCTTGATGATATCCAGGTCAAGTTCGAAACTGGGTCAACTGCGATCAAAAACTAGGTCAGTAGGTCTTGAAATAGAAAAACCTTGTGACCTCTCTAGAGGCCATACCCTTGAATGGATCTTCATGAAAATTGGTCAGAATGTTCACCTTGATGATATCTAGGTCAAGTTTGAAACTGGGTCACGTGCCTTGAAAACTAGGTCAATAGGTCAAATAATAGGAAAACCTTGTGACCTCTCTAGAGACCATATTTTTAAATGGATCTTCATGAACATTGGTCTGAATTTTTATCTTGATAATATCTAGGTCAAGTTCAAAACTGGGTCACATGAGCTCAAAAACTAGGTCACTATGTCAAATAATAGAAAAAACGACGTCATACTCAAAACTGGATCATGTGGGAAGAGGTGAGTGATTCAGGACCATCATGGTCCTCTTGTTAATGTTTTGCATCTAAATCTTTTTATGTCTGTAATATATATTCATATATAGCTAATTTACATATGTATCTGTTTAGGATGTCTAGTGAAAAGCACTGCACTTATTATTAGTCGGCGAATGCGCATTATTACCTTTTTTGTAAATAGTTTTACTGTTTATTATATACCTTACTTTAAATAATGAAAAAGACGTTGAAAACGACCATTTTGTCGCCCTTACGGATCCATAATGCAGCCGCACCTCATAGGGCATATAATCATAATGGTCTCGGTGACCGGAACATCGACGCGTTGTTTCGTCAACGTCAAGCAGCAACGCAGTATGGCGGGTGAAATGGTGCTCTTAGCAGTGACTTTGAATAGACTTACCTGTTTTTTATCATTCCCTCTCCCCCTCAGTGGCGGCATTTAGTAACTGCAGCGTCCGTCTGTCCGTCTGTTCGATCGTTCGTCACGGGTTCGTGTCCGGTCTGTAACTAAGGAATTTTAATATCATTTGGCACAAAGGTAAACATGTTTTTTTTTCTGTCCGGTCTGCAAGTCAACCATCTTCCAAGGGATTCTAATATAACTTGGCACTCCCAGAACCCCATCTTAAAGGTCAAGTTCACACTTGAAGGTCTAAGGTCAGTAGTGTTTTTTTCCTGTCCAGTCCATAACACACTGTCATCCTTGAAGCAATTTTAAGATTACTTGGCAAAAATATCTCCCTTAATGAGACGAAGTACCCAGATTCCTAGCTCAGAGGCCATGGTCAACTTGGAGGTCAAACGTCAGAAGTATTTTTTTTTCTGTCCGGTCCATATCTTTCATCTTTGTAGGGATTCTAATACCACATGGCACAAATGTTACCATAATGAAATGACGTGTCATGCACAACACCCAGACCACAAGCCCAGAGATCAAGGTCAAACGTCAAAATGTTTTTTTTCCTGTCCAGACCATACCTTTGTCTTCCATCAAATGATTTTAATATTACTTGATACAAATGTTCCCCATAATGAGACGACATCTCTAACTCAAAGGTCAATGCCACATACGGAGGTAAAATTTCAATAGGGCTATATTCCTGTACAAGCAATAACTTTGTCATCCATCAAGGGAGTTTAATATTTTTTGCACCAATGGTTCCTAGAATGAAACAACTTGTCTTGCACAAACACTCAGACCCGTAACACAGATCAAGGTCACGGTCTTAGGTCAAACGTCAATAGAATTTGTTCTTGTCCGGTCCATAACATACAGGTATAAAAAATGACCAAACATCTACCCAGATATTATGTATCAGTTGCCATTTCCATTCAAACGTAGCAATAAGGATGGCATGTACTTTTTTTCAGAAGTGGTTAAGTAAGCTTGATCTGTCCAAATTACCAACAACACCACCTGCCGTGATGCTCATCAGTATTGAGATGAGCGGTACATGAAGATATATGCTTGGTTGTGCTTTCTTGTCATAACGGCACACATAGTACATAATTGTCATCGGCTTTAAAGAGACTGACCTACAAATCAAATGACAATAAAGAAAAAAGAAAAAAATTAAAATATCAGGAAATTATTGCTATACTTTGAAGTTTAGTTACTGACAGGTTATATGCTATGGAAACACATGAGAATTAGATCATTTTGCTAATTTTTCCAATTTTATTTCCATTCAAAATAAGAAAGCGATTGTAAATGATGCAGAAGGTAAACTGCCTTGCCTATAAAGCAGTTGAGTGCGAAATCCCATGTGGTGTATTGGTTGAGATGGTAGTAAAGCGTTTTTATTGCCGAGGCAACCCGGGTTCAATTCCCAACACAGATATGCTTTTTTTTATTCAGCATTTTTAAAATTTTTGAAGATAGTTTAGAAACAAAGCTCATGTTCTAATGTTCATAAGATGACCACACTTCAATTTTAAAGTGAAATCAGTTTTTTGCTAAAATCTGGACACCAGTCCCTTTCATTATGAAACTTGGTATTTCGCTAAAACAAGAAGGCACGCCAACCGTTTAATGACCTTTTTATCATATACATTCTCAGAACCTGTCTTGCTTCATTTTCTTTCTATTTTCCACCAATTTGTTCGTGCTGATTGTATTGCTTTTTTATATACAATGTCATCAATATCTCAGAATCTATTTGTAAACGATTCAACACCCTGTCAGCTGCTGCGTGGATTAATGTACAGTAAACCTCGCTTATAAGGAACAGCTTGGGACCTCTAAAGGTTGTTCCTTATAACCGAGGTTCCTTATATCCGTATAGCGAACTAATTCCTTGTAACCGAAGTTTGTATAACGAACACAATTTGTATAGCGAAAACTATTTGACTGACATTTGAAAAGGGCTATGTGTTCACCTCTCCGGGCCGACCATAAATCTGTATGTGAGAATGTTGCGAGTCTAGTACCGGTCCTTTTCTAGAGAGGTGGTAAGGTAAACTGCCTGCATGTATGTGACTGAAAAAGTGTTGAAACACGGCCTATAAACCTAAACTAAGTCAAATTGTACGTCAGTAAGAATGACCGTAGTTTTTGTTTATTTTTTGTCGGTTATTTCTATCTTGTTTTTACAGAGCGCTACATTATGACTAAAAGATATATTGCAGTTACTCCCCTTACCTTGCTCAACTGCATTTTATGTGAATAGGCATCAATAGTAATATAAAATAAATGTTCAATTTTCTATTTTGCATACACTAGACAAGGCGTCTTACATATAGATTAAAGTGTAAATTATACCTATAATTTTGCTATTGTCTATTTTAGCACCTGCTATGATTTTTACAATTGGAAATTAGGTAAACTGGACTGTTTGCCATTGTTAATCACGCGTAATTAGCACATTTATTAGGATATTTCCATCGTTACGAAACTATCTAGACTAATAATGACCAATATTATAATCCCAAGTCTACTATCGTATAGTATTTGATAAATATTATATATTTTCTTTTTATCGTATCCTTGAATTAACAAACTAAAGATCATAGAAATGAAATCATTTGTTTTATTCAAGTGCATGAAAGCACGTGAAAGTGCCGAGATTACTCCGACGTCATCAGCAATTCTGTTTATTTCCGATTTTCAATAATTTTTATTATGTCTGTTCGCTATAACCGAAGGGTTTTCCACTTAATTTTCATACTTTGGGACTGGAAAAAGTGTTAGTAATTTCATAGTCAGAAAAGATAATAATCAATTAAAGCTCCCCACTCTTTACCGGTTTCCAAAATTTCACAAAACCCAATTTAATTTGCACTTTACTAATTCAACGTTACGCACTAAAAAATCTCATCTTTTGACTTTTGTCTAACTGCAATAAAAGACAACGTGCAGAGGTATTGCTCTAAAGTACAATGAGATCTCTGATGTTAATCTGTTTGGGTTTTTTTTGACCATCCAGAATTCCGAACCATTTAAATAAACATTACAAGTGTTTGATTAACATCACATACGATTTTCTACTCTTAATATTAATTTACCACATAATCTCAAGAAAAACTGGTAGCTTTTTCAATTGGTAAAGGTATGATGGTATTAAATGCCTCCGCTATTATTTTCTATATTAAATTAACAACTTACAACATATTTTTATCAAGATTTCTAGCCTTTCACTTCCTGCGAGACTACCCTTGTCTAAAAGGTCTGTCTTTAGGCAATCAAAATATACCCAAAAAATATGGGGTTGACCATAATGCAGTAATGCAGTGAAACCATGGTCACGTGACTGAGACACGTGATGAAAACGTTAATATTGCGTAGGTAGACATCAGGAAATACCTACTTTCACTTTCATTTTATAAGGCAGCTTCCAATCAACTTTTGAAGCATATAACGTAGCTTAAAATCATCTGCGGACATTCCTTTTTACAATCAAGCATCAATAAAGCTTATATCTGGCATGAAAATGGCCTTTACTAGGCGGGAAAATTGCACTATATATTGATATGGACTACATTCGAGTGGACCACGGAGGCATATCCGGCTAATTGCCCCCTTCATGCCTAAAACATTTTAAGGTATTAGATCACTAATAGAGAACCTCCTCTTTGAAGAGTATTTAATTCTTACCATAACCTACTTTTACTGCAATTCTTAGGGGGGCGTAGGTTCAAGCCCTACTGGGACCAATTTTTTTTTCCTTATTTTCCTTTTCCTAGTAAGTTTTTACTTCTTTCAAGACTTATTATTGATTTCTTGTACAACAAGAGCTGTCGGAGGACAGCAACGCTCAACTACAACAGCCTTGTTGCTTGAATGAATACGAAAGTCGAAAAAGGGGCATAATTTAGTAAAAAAGTAAAATAGGGTTATGGAACCTGCATAGTGCTTATCAGCTCATGACAGTGGACAAGTGTATGAAGTTTCAATCCATTCCCATTAGTGGGTACTGAGATACCAGCTTACATATAAGAATTTAACCCAAAACTCCTAAGTTGAAAAAGGGGCATAATTTTGTAAAATGCGAAGTTGAGTTATTGACCCTTTTCACTGCATGTCATATCATGACAGTGAACTAGTGTGTGAAGTCTCAATCCTTTCCCATTAGTGGATACTGAGATACCAGCTTACATACAAAAACTTAACCAAAAATATCTATGTTGAAAAAGAGGCATAATTTTGTAAAAAAGCAAAATAAAGTTATGGGACCTGCTTTTTGCATGTCAGATCATGACAGTGAACAAGTGTTTGAAGTTTCAATCCATTCCCATTAGTGAGTACTGAGATACCAGCTTACATACAAAACCTTAACCAAAAAAATCTAAGTTGAAAAAGGGGAATAATTTTGTAAAAAAGCAAAATAGAGTTATGGAACCTGTGCAATGTAAGTCAGTTTATCACAGTAAATAAGTGTGTGAAGTTTCAACCCATTCCCACAAGTGGTTACTGAGATACCAGCTTACATACAAAACCTTAACCAAAAAATTCTAAGTCAAAAAAGGGGCATAATTTTGTAAAAAAAGCAAAACAGAGTTATGGAACCTGTGCAATGTAAGTCAGTTTATCACAGTGAATAAGTGTGTGAAGTTTCAATCCATTCCCACAAGTGGTTGCTGAGATACCAGCTTACATACAAAAACTTAACCAAATCGGGACGCGGACGCCGACGCATGGGCGAGTCCAATAGCTCTACTATTCTATGAATAGTCGAGCTAAAAATGGAAAAAAAATGAATCTTATAAGCGATTTCTTGGTGTTCAAAGTGAATTTACCACTTAAACAGAAGGGGTTGAGTTATACATCCGTTTAAAAATATTGAGTTACATGCGGTGAAAGTTCTCTATTTTGCTGTCACTCTTAGATTATATATTGTGAAAGAAATTTAGGTAGGTTTTACGTCTGCCCTCATGTTATTTTTAAATGGAGTAAGCAAAATTCAAAACAGAAACACAGCATTCGACCTATTTTTTTCAATGTAGAAGTATGAACTCTATCTCATTAAATCCGTTTACTTGAGACACCAAAGAAAAAATCATATTGACATTTTTATTTTGTGTTTTATAATTGTTTACCAATAGTTTGATGTTTCTTTTATTAAAATTGATGGTAAAATGAGTTCTCTGCAAACGTTTTGGACAGTGGCTATCACTTTGAAATTTGTCTCTACTTGAGCTCGAGGAGGTACCATAAGTTATACAAAATTTATAAAAAAACTGCACGATAAAAGTTGTTTAAAAATTGCAAAATAGTGCAAAACACGGTTACTTTTCAGAATATACCAAGCAAAGGCCATTTAGTAAACATTACTATTAGTGACCTAATACCTTAAAGAGAAAATGCTAACTTTTTTTTGCATGATGAAACACATTTTTTAGACTTGTGATCAGTTTTGTAAAGCCTCGCGATTTCTTTTGGAGAACATATTTATTAAATGTTGATGTTACTTTGAATATGGACAATCTATATCTTTCAGAAATTGTAAATGTGCCCAGTACTTCCAAAAAGGCTACTTTTTTGATTTTTTGTAAGTTATGATTAACCGTTTGGAAATGTGCTGGCTTCCTAAATTAGTGTTAAATTGAAACACTATGGGCGCTTTTGTTTGTAACAAACTCAGTTCGGTTTCAAACCGGTTTGCCAAACTTTCGATTTGTTTTGTAAAACTGGTTTTGATCTCGAAAAGGTTTGTGTCATTTGTTTTCAAAAACCGCTAACCGGTTTGTCAAACCGACCAAACTGCCCCTGGAGGCGGTTTGTTCGGTTTGTTGTATCCGAAATTTATTGCAGTTCGAGAAAAGATGGCGGACCGTGTGGACCAAAATGGAAACGGGTAAAGAAAAAAATGAAGAATTTGTTCATTTCTGGTGAAAACCCGTGGTAATCTTTATGCTCAGCCGAATTCATTTGTCAATAATTACTTCTAAAACATTCGCTTTGATTGGCATACATCGTTTTCATCAGTTTCTCTAACCATCGAAATATTCCATTCATTTCGTTCCAACAGTCCAAAATCCAATTACTGTTATAGAATATAGTTTTAATTTATAGTAAATGTGTCTGTTTCTGAAGGATAATATACATATGCAATATTTTGTATTTAAATAAATGTCTCTGTTGCTAAGCAAGGGATCACTTCTTGTAGTGTAAAGAAACACACTTACTTTTGTAAGAATTCTAGGTTCAAGTCCTAGCAAGAAGCCCTATGTACATTGACATAACTTTATATGCACATAAACATCATTAGTATATAAATACATATGCAAAGCAGTTCTCTAGCCTGACTAAAAGATGCAGTTTTAAATTTTAAGAGCAAAATGAGTATTTTTTCTTAATTTCATGCATACAACTATTCATATCAATGAACATTTCATTTTCCAACTAAATTTTCACTTTTTTATCCCTGACAAAATATTAATTGAAAATAAATTGACTGACAGCTCTATGACCTGTTAACTTATGCAGAAAAATGGCCGAAAAACACTGCAAAGTCGTAAATACTTGTGGGGGACTAATTTTCATAGCTGTGTAATTAATTTCTAACAAGCCGATAAATACCATCGTTTTTATCTTCAAAAGTTGAATTCCATAAATTCGTGTCCCATGAAATAGCCATTTCAATATAGACAAAGCAGTTATCAACAACAAAAATAAAATGACTATTAAGTCTGTAAAAAGAGCTGATCCTTGTTGTCAAATGTACAATTTATTACAATGCTAACTTCGGAAACAAGTTTGCACAAGTTTGTTTCAATTGATAATGCATTGTCTCGTTAGTGCCTTGATGATGGTGACTTTCTCCTTGTAACTCACAGGTTCTGTTGGTTGTTACTGAGCTCCTAGCTTAGCCAGTTTGTCTGCCTCTTCATTGCCTGCAAGTCCACAATGGGATGGAATCCACTGAAGTGCTACTTTGCAGGTTATACTCAGGCTCTGCATTCTCCTGGCTGGCTGCGGAGCTTTATTGTTGATCAGAGCTTCCATGACAGACAGTGCATCTGTGAGAAAGACGACTGAGGAGCTTTCTTCTGCCGAGTCTTCAATCATTGAGACGGCCTTCATGAGTGCTTCAGTCTCTGCCTTGTAATTGCTGCAGTGTTTCCCTGTGGCTGCGTGTAGTGTAGAAAAATTTCAATTCACCGAAATACATATAATTATATACATAAGTATCAATTATGTTTAATAATGTATATCCATGGTTTCTGGCCCCCCTTAATACAGTGACATAAAAGTTCAAAGTATTAAATATTATTAGATCAAGTCAGGGGTGTCCTTTGATGCCATCCAACTCATTGTTGCCAGATTTTGGATGTACAGTGTGTCATCAAAAAAAATGTTAGAGATTAAATATGTCAACCATTTTTTGAAGAATCTTAATTAATAATTAATATTTATTTAAACAAGTTTTTGTGAGGTAAGATACACTCGCTGGCCTAAAATGCAACTGGTTACTTAAATCAGTCCAGCACCAGAGTCAGAGTACATGTGCTTTGCTTGAACCTTGAGTAGTATAACATCATCTATTTTTGCACATTAAGGACACGTTACGGCTGAGATAGTTTAACATTATTACAATGCACAATAGGTATTGAAATTGTGTTTCCAATAAATGTGCTCATTAGATAAATCCTCAATATCTATGTGAAAATAAGGGATGTGTTTTGTATAATCGCAATACTGCGAGTTGCTCTAATTAGTGACAAATGACTGAAACAATAGGAATTCGTACGTGACTTGGATAGACAAAACGACAGTGAGGTAACAATATATTCTTTTATTGTTTTAATTTATGAGTTGTAAGCTACAATATAGAATACCCATTTTATGAAAATCAAACTGGAAGTTAGAAATAACAGAAAAAAATTAATTAGGTCACGAGTCATCATATACCTGTCAAAATTTGACATTAGTTTTCACGAGCTGTCAAAATTATTTTTATCTCTCTATTCTGCAAATGCATTGTCTTTTTAAGTATCTTGGTCGGATATTGTAGCGTGTAACTTACTTTACATTCCACATTAATATTTGTGCTTGAAATTGCTTTGTTGAGCTCACCGAAGTCACATATGAATGTCTATTGTTTTAGTTTACTGTCTGTTATAAAGGTACAAAATCTCAATATTAAGATATAAGAACTGTTCCTTTCTGGTAGACAAAGGAAACTATTTGATTGGGTCATAACATAACGGTTTTTGGAAAGAACTGAATATTGTTTGTTTTTTTTTTTTTTTTTTTTTTTTTTTTTTTTTGTTATTCACCGGAAATTCAAAACGTGACATCACCTTAACTACATCACAACTGTCAAACTTCGCTGAGTGTGTCTAAAACAAGGAAACAGCAATGATTTCAGTTTAGGAGTTATCCCTGTTACAAAACACTTAATCTCTAATTTTCAGCAAATTGAAATAAAAAAAGTTAGGCTAGGGTTGTTGATTTTAAATTATTTGTCCTTCACTGCTGTGTGTTCGAAACCTTGCTCAGGGTGTAGAATTCTTTCATTTGTGGATTTTTAAGTAATGCATTGAAAGTTGATATATGACCTATAATTCTGTCAGTCTGACATTAAACTTAACAAAAAGAAACATTTGTATTCACTCAATTGGTCTAATGGCTTATGTTGTTGAGTGCAAAAGGCAGAGACTCAACTGTCTATGCCATAATTAGCCTTGCTATATACATATGTTAATTAAATAGTGTCGACACATGAGGAGTAGTAATAGTAGTACATGTTATTTAATGTTTGGCTCTTAGATAAAAAAATCTGTCATTTATCTCAATTTAGAATAAATCTAATCACCAGTTTTTCTAGTCCAAATAATTGTACTCGAGAGTTGAATATTGTTAATATTTTTTTGACTTGTCGATATCCGCCTCTAGGTAGACAACGTAAAATATCAAAATGTAAAATCGGTCTACCTGAGGTCTCATTATTTAGACTACAGTTTTTCTAGATTCGTCATTTTGTTCATACAAACCGCCTGTTTGTTCAAGAACTCATTTTAACAGAAACCAGTTTAAGTTTATCATTATTTTTTTATCCAAACCAAAACCTAAAACCCAAACCGGATTTTTGCAAACAAAAGCGAATATAGAAATCTGTATTTGAAGTTGACTTTTCGACACTTAGATAAAAGCCACTTTAAATAACGCAAATCACAGTTACCTCCTGTTGAGGTTATTCTAATGACAGATGACCACAACTCTGACTGAGCTTCTAGTATAGATCGTTGCTTATAAAAGAAGCAGACATAGCAGATGCGTTCAATAATTTACTATTGGCACGTTTTTAATACATATTTATCTATCAACATTTTGGACCATGTGAAAACATCTAACACTGACCTATTTTACTGAATATTTAAAAGATACAGAAGTATCAAAGGCTGTTGTAGATATTTCGATTACCCTGTATTAGGCAAGGATTGTTGTCTTCTATAAAATCTGTAGGAGGTTACCCATACCATACGCAATTATACTGATGAATATCTATAATGTTTGTATTTTATGCAATTTTGAAATTTGCGATAGCTGGGTAAAAAAAAAAAAAATCAATTTTGAATACAAAAGCACCGTGCAATATTAATATCTTTTGTTAATTGTCTTTATTTTCAACCATTTTGTTAAATTTTAGAGCAAAGATTTATTAAATTAACCCAAATAAATACACTTAGAGGATGACAGAGAGACTTTCGCAACAAATGCTTATGTTCAAAATTATTGAAACACACCTGTATGTCTCGGACAGCTTCGTAAGTTCGATTTTAAACCAGGACTGGTGGCAGTTTGTTGTTCTTGACTGATAAGTTTTTTTCCCTAGAAAAATGATAAGCCAGAGACCATCTCAACCCTGACCTGACGCTCTTCCGTCTATGAAAACCTGGTTGTTTAGGGATAATTTCTGATGTACTGACCCCAATTTCTCGAAGAAACTTAAGTAATTACTTAGTTAAGTCTGTTATTTTAAAATTGTGCTACTGTTTAAGTTGTTGTTATTTAAAGGTGATTTTTTTCTATAACAATGTGTTTTTAGCTAAGTCATACTATGATTAGTAGTATTTGTCTGCAGTACTTATTTCAGTCACGCAAATATGACATTTCTATTTAAGCACGATATAACGAACTTAAGTATTTGCTTAATGTGACATCATGCGCATCTTAGCACATATTGTGTTTTTGGTGAATGTTATATAAAAGCAGTTTTCGGTTGCTTTGCAATTAAATGTGTTAAATTAACGACAAAGCCGCAAAAGTATTTGAAGTTGATGCTTTAGAAATAAAGAAATCGGAATACTAAAATAATAGCTCTTTTCTTCAATATTCTACGCAATTATCTCCATTACTTCAGAAGTTGAAGGGAAGCAACTCCTGCGTGCTGTTTGACTTTTCTTAAAAAGACTGCCAAAGTCAAAATAAGAAAAGTTATATTTGGAAAGTTATTATTTCGTACTGGTAACAGGAAGAGTTTGGTATACTGGGTTAACCATAATTTCCTCCATCCTTTAAACACAGACATCTATTTCAGCTGGATTTTTACATGAGAAATATATATAGTTCCACTTTAAATACATTTCTTATTTCTATATAAGTCAGAATTGTTGTGCTTTGATCTTTGAAATAATCATATACGGTTCTGATATAGATGAAAAAGTCAACATTGAAGATGCATAAAGGGCATAAACAAGCATTTGAAATAACAGACTTAGCTAAGCAATTAGATTCTTCTACTTAAGTTTTTTCGTGATATTGGGACCAGATCTCTGGTTTTAGGACAAGTTATATACAATTGGTAATGTCGATTTTATTTGAAAAAAAATAGAATTTTGAATGACTGTACTGAACACAAGATTGTAGGATAAAATCGGTCAAATCCTTGTAGGTATGAGACTGTTATGGCTAACTCCAACAATACAACATTGAGTATAGAGTATCCAGGGCTAAAATAAAAACAACATTTAAACGACTTCTTCTCATGAGCCGCTTGATGGATCTTCATCAAACTTGGTTTGTAACGTCATTGTAAGGCCCTATCCCAAATTTGTTCAAATAATTCTGCTTGGACCCTTTAGCTATGATCCAGAAAGACCGATCGTATTCTAGTGGTCGGCTGTCGGGCTGAAATAACGTCTGCAAAACTTTCAAATACATGTGCGCTCGTGGAACTGGTGCAGTTACAGGAGATTTGAAACTCTTAAAACAAACTCTCATTATGATCGTTGTTTTTACTCATTTTATATTTTCACGAAGTATTGATATTAGAAAAAAAAATCATCTTCGTCGTTGTCAGCGCTGCTATTCCAGGTAATTTTTGTTGTTATGAAAACAGGACAAAAGTCAACTTTTCTTAAGTTCGTTTGTTTCAAAATTACTTGACAGAAGTCATAGCCTCGGTATGAGAACTCGAAAATTACAGAAAGCAATAGCAAATCACGAGCAGTTATAATTTAGCAACATATACTGTTTCAATTATCCGCATATGATACTAACAGCAACATATACACACTTAAAAATCGTGTAGCCAAACACTTTCATCCCATTGCTCATCAACTTCTGTTACATCGAAATCTTTATAGTCTACAAGATGATGATACTTATTTCCAGTTTTGTTTTTCATCAAGACCGGACTTATATCCACAAACTGTTGACCGATGTCTATCTCATGTGCCAGGTATGACATTCTCAGCTGCATAGTTTGACCTGTTGAAGCAAGAATACCTTCTACTATTACTATCAACTCACATTGTGGGCTTTGTATCTTTTTAAGAAACTCCTCCTGATTTTCTAAAACCTGGCAATGGATGACCATTGGCCATAGCAGATTCAAATTTTCACTACCATTTTCCGAGACAAATGTCAAAAATGATTCATTGAGAATTTCCTCTCCAGCCGATACTTTTTTCCTTTCCATTAGTATCCCAAACCCTCTTGCATTTACAAGTTCAGAAACTCCAGCGTTTCCGATTCTCACCATTAAACATACATTATCGTTACATTTTCCTACAATGGCCTTTTTGCTAAACGTTATGGCTTTCGAAGTACGTTTTCCTAACTGTAACTTAGCAACAACAAGTCCGGCTGTCACACACTGTACGGCTACACCTATAATAAACTGAACGTAAACTGTCACAACCGCTTCACTGCATTCGGAAGTAGGATTTCGACTTCCATAACCTATGGTGTGCTGTGTTTCCAATGAAAATAAGAACGCTGCTGTAAAAGAGTTGACACTGTTCATACAGGGATCGAAGTCAGGGTTGTCGTTTGGTTCAAAGTCACCGTGTAACTTCGCAATCATGTAGTAAACTATTGCAAAGAGTAGCCAAGTTAGAATAAACCCGAAGGCAAAAATAACCATAATCCATCGCCATTGCAGACTGAGCAGACTCGGCAGAGGATTGCGCCAGTATCTACGTCGTTTGCCGAAGCTAAGCTGATCTAGAACGATTTTCACCTTTCCTTCCCGGTTGATGATTCTCGAAGCATTACTCTCGTCAATATCTGATTTTCTTCGTAGGGTTCTCCAGTTCCAAGGCAAAAACCTTAAAATATCCTTCTGAAATAATCAAAGTTTCAATATAAGACTGGAAAACTTTGCAAGTTAAGTTTAATTAATAACGAGACATAACCGATACATGTACTATAGTAATGTAAAAATAAAAAAAAAACTTTAAAAACGTGATTGGAAGTCGGGAATGTGAGTCATAAAGTGTCATTCGGCAAAATTAACCTAGAGTTATTTTGTTTGCCGACATTGTTTCATGGTCTAGAACTCAACACACCATTATATACATTCAGCAGGTTTAATTTAATTCTAAAACACATCAGCTATTCTCTCTCACCGAGCTACGTGTCTGCCCCTCCGTCTTTATCACGTCCATCTTTATTAAACCTATCACCGACTACCTAACCTCCATGTATGCAATTCCTTCAGCATTTTTTAGATTTATTTCCTTTATTGTAAACAAGTAGTAAGTACGTCAGTAATAGCAGGCACATACATCCATACATTTTCGGTAAGAACTCAAATTACATTACATTTATCTTTGTATGAAGCTGTGTGTATCACGTTAAATATATGATAAATTGACATACCTTCAGCTGAGACCATCCCATCTTTCTTTCTCTAAAACTGACAGTAGCAGTATCACCGAATCATATCTTTATGAAACGTTGACATTTACTTCATGACGGGCGGTGCGTCAAGGTGATCCTCTGTCTCGTTTATTGTTGTTGCGAAATAGAAAATTAGTAAAGACAAGTAAACAATGACAGCTTTATCTACATTGTCGCTTATAAAATGAGAACAGTTTGATATATCAATAAGTGTAAACATCAAACGAGGTTGTTTTGATTTTAAATCATTTGTATGCACACTAGCAAGTGCAATCTGTCAAAACATTAATAGATCTTAAAATACTCTGCATTCGCTTGACGCGACGGTTCGGACAAAAAAAATCCAAACGGCTGACAGAAACATATACGTTTTATTACAAATGTCACGTAGTTGTTATGTAAATATTGTAATTATGATTTTTATTGCACTTTGTGATCTCTTTCTACGAAAACACATACTGATTTATAAGAGAACGCCAATGGGAGGCTTGTTGTTAATAACATACGCCACAATTTGTATAAAATTAGCAATGCGCAGTTAATTATCTCTGTCACGTGTCATAATACATGTTTGCAATTTTGATTAACAAAATGTAAATGTGAGAAAAGTAGATATTAAATCTATATGATTTTTTACGTAAGAAAGTTACTTAAACTGACAAAAAGAACAAGAAAGAAAGTTTTATTGAAAAAAAGAAACTTATAGCAAACGGAAAAGAATTTAACAGCGGAAAAGAATTTAACAAAACACTTCACGAAAAAGATAACGAGACGAGCTTAGGAGATTGTGTACGTAAGAGGGAAGGGATTTCAGCAATTATTTCAAAATTTGACATAGGATTAGAATATCATTGAAGGTGGATGTTCTACAGCTAATGTAACAGGTATCAAAAGGACGAAGAAGACAACGAGATATAAAGGATTAAGAAAAATCGTAAGAATATATAGTGATTATACTTTTTCATACACCACAATAGCACTCATGGAAAATAAAATGCGTGCTAGGCGTAGGTCGGTTATAGACTTTTTCGATTTTGTAACCAATAGTGAACCAGACGATATGAGGATAGTGACAAAAAGCGGAAACACGACTGTGAAACTTGCAAACCAACCTAGCTCAAAGAAATTTTTCTATCCAAATATTTTTATTTCCATAGTAGAACTGGAGTCAGCCTGGATTTGTTTAATATTCTTAACATGTTTTCTGTTGAGTTGGTTTACCTTTGCCTTGCTGTACTTCGTAGTTGCTGAAGCAAATGGTGATTTTCTGCCGGCAGATGGTGAAAGTCAGCCATGTGTTGAAGACGTTCATAACTTTCTGGAGATGTTCCAGTTTTCTATGGAAACGCAGACGACAATTGGCTATGGCACCCGCTACGTTACAGATGAGTGTCCGACTGCTATCTTACTAGTTGTTATACAATCAATATTAGGAGTTTTGATTCTCACAGCCATAACTGGCGTCATTCTGTTCAAATTCCAGTCTCCAAAAAGAAGAGCACACACCGTTTTATTCAGTAAAGTCGCTTGTGTGTACGAGGACAATGGCATTTATTTCATCGAGATTCAAATCTTGAACATGCAACGATCTCAGCTGATAGATCCAAAAGTGGCAGCACTATGTATCATGAATAGAGAGGACGGATCAGGAAAATGTCGACTTGATATGGAATTCAACCCATGCCACGAAAGCTCGAGACTTTTCTTCAGACCAAAAGTATTCAGACATTTAATTGACAAAAGTAGTCCTTTCTGGGACTTCAACCGGAAAGATTTTGAAAAGGGTGCTTATGAGATTCTTGTTGTGGTTGAAGGCGTTGATGAGTTCACAGACAGTTTTGTTCATGCTCGTACATCATACCTGCCGTCAGAGATGAAGTGGAGCCGCCATTTTAAGCAGATGACTGCTGCTCGGAAAGCAAGTACTTTCAAGTTAAATTTCAACGATTTTACAAGAACTACGCGATCTTTTGATATGAGTGACGAAAGCGCGTCTCAAGCCTCGAGACGCAATTCGGAAGAAACACAGGAGGAAAATGTTATACAGATGACCGAGTTTGTTAATGGACATGTAGATATACAATATAATTAATTGGCGCGGAAAATTAATGACTGCATTAATTAGGTTTATTATTCATTCAACATTTGTTATGTACATTTCAACTGTTTGTAATGTCATTTTATATTCTTTGAAATTTTCGCAAATGTACTTGTAACCGAAAATGTAGCCGAACGGTGGACATTTGTTTTGTGTCTGACCGGCTGAAATATGACCATGGTCTTCTTAGTCATTTTATTGAATATTTGACAATTTTATGTTATTCACTTAAAATCCGTTCACAACAGGTAATAAATACAAATGAAATAGACGGTTTTATGTCAATCTTAACTGAACAACGCCTTTGATAAAACCACTTGTGCGATTTTAACCAAAGGAAATACATTATCTTATGAGCAAAATAGCTAACAATGACTTTCTTCTGGTGTCTAAGCTGACATACTATTGTGTTGTGACAATATGAATATTTTTACGACGCGTTAACTTTCAGATAAGGTATGGTCTTTAACCCATTGATATTATTTCGCTCATTATAAAAGTCAAAAACGTATGCTAGTTTTGAACAGATATTTCAAGATATACAGAAAATATTTGTCGTGGGTTGAGCATTTTTTTTTTAAAAATTATTATTTCATGTAAACCCTTGACAGATATTATCAAAGCAACATTAATGACTTTATTAATTTTCTCAAATAGAGAAGATCTATGAACATTTTTTTTCAAAGTCATGCATGCTTATGGAATAGAAATAACACATGATATACCCTAGTATTTTTAATGAAATCAATGACTACATTGTCATTACTTTTATTAAGTTTATGATCATAGGTGTAGCCAGGAATTTCTGGAAGGGGCGTGACTACAAGCCGTGAAAGGGTGAATGGGGGTAGGTGCGGGAGGAGGGGTCCGCTACTACCATGTTAACGTCATAAAAATCACAAGTCAGCGAACATAAGTTATTTGGTTGTAAAGAACAATTCTAACACGATCCGATTCATTTTCCTATTAATTTTTATACAACAATTCACTGTTCTGACGTCACAATTAAATCATAGCGTCAAACGGCATAGCGGCGCGCTGGAAAAGAAACCGATTGAAAACGGACAATATTTAATGAACGTCGTCAAGGATGTACTTTAAAGTCCTAGGTAACGTGTTAGAATCGAAATAATATATCTCATTTAGTGATTTGCTCTTGAATAAATCGATCATTGTTTGTCGTTCAGGTGCGTATTATTATATGTACGCGTATATATATAATTCCTTCACATCTGAACTCCAAACAATGATTTATTTAGCGACAAATCACTAGTGAGATATATTATTTCGTAAGTAGATAATAATTAAAATATTATTTATTTAGGTAATGTCAATATTGAAATGGATAAAGCAATAGCTGTGACTATACACCTGCGCAAAAAGGTTCAATGGTCCATTTGCTATTACCATATGCATGTTTTTTGGTTTTTGTTTTTATAAATCGCCATTTTTCGCCATTGCAATATTAACACATTCCTAATAACATAAGTAAATAATACTTTTTAGTTATAGTCTAGTTTGACATGCAAGGGTAGCAAATGGTTCTGGAATAAACTTTTTTGTGTAGTGGCAAGTTTGAATCGTCTGACATGATTACCGGCTGGTCCTCCGTGGCCGAGTGGTTGATGCCGCGGATTTTGACTCACTTGCCCCGCAACGTTTTGGAATCCTAATTCGCTGAGATGTTTAATTCTTTCATGCGAGGAAGTTGTCTAGTTACGTAAGAGTACGGCGAATAATCATAGTATATGTCTTGTGGATATGAAACTGTTTTGGGAAAACCATCGATAATGTCAATAATATACCCTTGCTGTAACAGTCGGCATGTAGCATATTATTGTAAATACCCAACCCGCAGGGATGGATTTTTAACTTGCATGCAGACTATCTGGTTATGTGACAACTAAAATACTGACTATATGGAAGTTGGCAAGCGAAATGAGCCGAAAAAAGTACAGAAAACATGATATATATGTGTGTTCCCCAAATGTTTTGGGGGCACTTAAGAGTTGCCCTTATCATTCCGTACGTCCGTCCATTCGACTTTGAGTCGTGCATTTCTCAAGAAATATTTGACCCGGAGTCATTAAACCTCACAGGATTGTTATTCAGCATGTGAAGTTGTGCACCTGGTGTTTAAATTGTGAACTCGCACAGCCAGGCCAGAATTATGGCCCTTTAAGTGGTCAAAAACATGTATAAAAAGGGCCGAAAAGTTTGTGTCGCATGTATCATTGACCTAGGATTATGAAACATAACAAGAAATTTATTCAGCATATGAAGTTGTGCGCCTGGGGTACTGTTCGAAATTTCTTTTGGTCCCACCAGAGTTATGGCCCCTGATTAAGTAAAATATATGCAAAAAGGGCATAAAAGTTTGTGTTGCATGTATGGTCAAAAGTATTTGATTTAGTCATAAACCATAAGGAGGTTGTTATTTAGCATGTGAAGTTGTGCACGATGTTCTGTTTTTGGATTTCTCTCAGCCAGACCAGAGTTATGGCCCTTGAATTAGTGAAACAAAATCTTAAAACGCATTTAACGTAGGGTCATTCAATATAATAGGAATTATTATTCAGCATGTGAAGTTATGCAACTTAGGTTTTGTTCAGGATTTCTTTTGGTCCGACCAGAATATGGCCATTGATTAAGTAAAAAAAAAAAAATGCATAAAAAGACATGAAGTTTGGGTTAAATGTATCGCAAAATGTATTTGATTTAGAGTCATAAACCTTTAGGAGACTGTTACTTAGCATGTGAAGTTGTGCACTTGATATTCTGTTTTGGGATTTCTCTCAGCCAGACCAGAGTTATGGCCCTTGTCTTAGTGAAAAATATCTTGAAATACATTTAACCTAGTGTCATGAAACATAACAGGAATTATTATGCTGCATGTGAAGTTATGCACCTTAGGTTTTCTTTGGGGTTTCTGTTGGTCTGACTAGAATTATGGCCCAACATTAAGTCAAATCCCTTGCTCAAAGGTCAAGGTCACACTTTGAGGTCAAATGTTAACATGGCTTTTTTCCTCTCTGTAACTCAGCCATCCATCAAGGGATTTTATTATTACTCGGCACAAATGTATTCCATAATGAGACAACGTTTCATACGCAACACTCAGACTCATTGTTCAAAGGTCAAGGTCACTTTGAGGTCAAATGCCTGTAGTTTTTTCCAGGTCAAATTTCAATAGATTTTCTCCTGTGCAGTCCCATCAAGGAATCAATATGAATATTTTTGGAACAAACGTTTCCCAGAATGAGACAACTAGTCATGCACAACACCTAGACCCCTAGCTCAGAGATAAAGATCACACTTAAGAGGTCAAAGGTCACTGTGGCTCTTTCCCTGTCCAGAACATAACATAGAGGTTATAAAATGTTTGACCAAACATTTACCAAAATAATACATATAGTTATCACTTCCATTCAAATGAAGCTATCTGGGGGCATGCACTTCTTCAAAAATAGTTTGTTTTTAATACTAGCGACACTGACATTGACCACAGCTTCAACTTGCTACACACTGTTTAGTGATAATTTGTCATTTCAAATTTAAGGTACTAGTCAGAAAACATGTATTGTCTGGTTTAGAAACTGAGATTAACCATCAGCTCCAAATTCAGTCCTTACCTTAATACTCTCCCCGTATTCGGGTGTAGTCATATTACATTATGATATTCATACATGAACAGTTGTTACTTGCCATTCAGCAGTTGTTTCACGTAAGTCAGTAGCGGGTGCTTGTCATGTCATTCGGCTGTAGTTACTTGTCATTCTGCAATGGTAACAAGTAATCAGTACCAAATGACATTTGATTCATTGTCATTCGTCAGTTGTTTAGTGTAATTTAGTACTGATAACTTGGCATTCAGCAGTGGTTGCTTGTCATCCGGCAGTGGTGCCTTATAGTATCCCTTACAGAAGAAAAAGGCCTGCTGCGTACTCTTGCTGTGTACATACAGCGTATATGATGCGTACATGATGTGTACTGAAATCAATAGTACGCAGGATATACACCGCACATACACCGATAGTACGTTTGTAGTACACTTTTGACATGCAAATGAGCTCTGCCGCGTACTACCTGCTGCGTACATGCTGTGGACTACATAGTACACAGGATGTACGCTGGAGGAATTTAGTATGCGAGAATTAGTACGCAGCATGTACGCGGCACATACACTTTTCACATGCAAATGAGCCTGCGGTGTACTACCCCTGCGGCGTACATGCTGTGTACTCCTGCGGTGTACATGCTGTGTACTCCTGCGGCGTACATGCTGTGTACTCCTGGCCCGAGTCCTGCGGCGTACATGCTGTGTACTCCTGCTGCATACATGCTGTGTACTCTTGTGGCGAAACTGCTGTGATAATGTAAATTCCTTACCCCACCAACTTTCGTATGCAAATGCTGATCATTTGGACAGAAAAAAACAGAAAAAAGATAAGTGACATGCATCAATAAGTATTTACCCTTACCAAAATAATGTAGATTGATGTTATCAAATAAATTAGTATGCTTTTCTCCATCCACTTTTCAATGAAATAAATCAATTTTTGTAGCATGTAATTTGGTAAACATTTGAAGAAAATGGCGTAACTGCATCAAGGGGAAACAACTTTAATGCAACTAAATATAAGTGTTATGATTTATTATAGACGATGTGTGCGTAGTATGTATTTATTTTGATTAAAATCCATCTGAGAACAATCTAGGACTGGAATTATATAAGCATTTATACACTTTTACGTCCGTAAAAAGTAGCGCACCAAAAAATTTTGGATTGATTTTTTCCAATGGGGCAAGCGCAATTAGCCAAAAACGTTCTGAAAATATACGAGTGGCAAATCCGATGAACATTTTTTTAATTTGGTGAGGCCTTAATGAGTTAACATAATGAGCATTAAAGCCTTTATAAAACATGATAGAGTGGTGTTTTGCTTAAGAGTATTCAAATAACAGTGAGAGCTATTAATTCTTCTCATTCGGGCGCTGTTGAGGCATTATCTTGGTAATTATTTCATGTATTACAAAATGTAATGCAACGAAGTTCAAATAAGGCTTTTCAATTATCCAAGTTAGAAAGCTCCAGGATTAATTCAAAATGAAAAAGAATATATTTTTACACTGCATGCAAGGTGCAGCTCAGAAATCACTAAGATGTAAGCTTCACAAATGAACATTGCAAATAGTTTGGCAAATTTTTATTGTTCAGAATACCGGTAATCTGAACTATTCTATGCTATTAAGATAAAAGTTACTCAAAAATCAAGTTCTTGCTTCAAAAAAAAAAATATGTACAAATCCTTTCTGCATGAAGTCCCTCCCGCGTATATGAAGTTTACTTCAGACTTTAACTTATAAAAAAAAAACTAAGTATAAATGCCAAAAGAAATTGTACAAGTCTTTCCCGCGTATATGAAGTGTACTGCACAAATTTCAAAGTATCTGCGGTGTACATGCAGTGTACTATTTTCTTGTACAAGTCCCTCCTGCGTACATGCAGTGTACTCCTTAAATTTTCAGAGTCTGTGCTGCGTACTTGAAGTGTACTAGTGACCTCCTGCGTACATGCTGTGTACTCGTTGAAATAGTACACGGCATGTACGCGGCATGCGGTGTATGTAAAATGTACTCCTCTGGCGAACTACTGTGTTCGCGGCATATACGCAGCATGTACGCCACAGAGGCTTGCTTCTGTAAGGGATGTCACCTTTCATTTGGCAGTGGTAATTTGTCATTCTGCAGTTTTACTTGACTTAAATGTTAGCAGCAGCTTGTCTCTAACTGTTAGCAGTTACTTGCCATTTGACAGTAGTAACAAGTAACCAGTGCTGAATGAAAATGTTGCAAGCTCAGTTTGATTGACCCTGTTCAAGGACGATAGTGAAAATTCATGCTACCGTCCATGCCTTCTAACCCTGGGTTTAGCAGAACTCCACATTTTATACATAAAAAATTTAGAGACATCTGTAGACTGATGTGTTCATACAACAGTGTACATGGAACCTTCAGTAATATGCAGAGTGCAATTCCATGTAAAATAAGTATCAATTTGAAATAAAAGGCTTGCTCTAAATGAAAGAACTAAACAAACTGAAATTTAGAGGGGTGATCTCAAGGTTATGGAAAAACCTTTATACTTGCTGTAATCACAGAGATATAGCTAAACCATGCAAAAAAAAATCAGCGGTTCCAATTCTTTTCATAAGCCAGTTGTCCTAGAACCTCACAGAGACACAAATGGGTCTAAATCGCTCACCTGAAGGGGACCGAGAACTCAAGACCTTGCTTCTGAGCAAGTTTGGTGAACATACATTATGCATTTCATTAGGTCTTTCTACTTTTGGCTGTGGTTGCCCCTGAAAGCAGCCAAGCAAGCAGAACCATTCGAACAGATGTTAGAGTAGACATAACCATGCTTCAGACCAAGACTGGTTAAGATTTATCAAGTGTTTTGTGAGAAAAAAGTCATTTAAAGTGGATTTTTAAATTTTTTTAGCTCTAGCCAAGTGTCTCCCATTGGAAAACAAAATTTGGAGAGACCTTAAAATGATGCAACAGACCAAGTTTGATGAAGATATATCAAGAGGGTCGTGGCTGTGAAGAAGACATTTAAAGAATATTTCTGTTTATTAACTCCAGCCGACTCTAAATGGTTCATCGTGCACACTCTGAAAAAAAACTGGGAGAGGCCCTTATAATGATGCCACAGCTGATGTTTGATGCAGATCCATTAAGCTGTTCTGGGAAGATATTATTTATCAGACTTTCTTCTTTAACCTCCAGTTAGGAGCTAAGAGGTCCCACTGGAATAAATTTGGGAGGGAACCTTACAATTATGCAACAGGCCAAGTTTGATGAAGATCCATCAAGTTGTTTATGAGAAAAGGTTGTTTAAAGGTATCTCTATTTTCAGCTGTAGTGGCCGAAGTGTCCCTATTGAAACTAACTTTTGAAAGGATCTTACTATGATGCTACAGACCAACTTTGAAGAAGACAGGAAGATGTTTTAAATGTTTCTCTATTTTCAACTCTAGTGGTCCCTAAAAAGGGTTAAAGCACCTACTTGAGCAATTGGGCAATGGCATGACAACAATGCTACATTATTTGTTAAAGATCCATTGAGCAGTTCTTGAAAAGATGTTTACATATATTTCTATTTTTACCTCTAGTGGCCTCTGAAATATACCAAGTGCTCGCATTACAGTAAATTTGGGAGAGGACTTTACAATGATGCTACAGGCTAATTTGATGAAGATCCTTCAAGTGGATCATGAGAAGAAGTTCTTAACTCTAGCAGCCCCATCAAGGTGCCAAGCGTTAACGCTTTTTTTTATATAAAATTTGAAAGGATATTACAGTGATACTTCAGACCAAGTTTGATAAAGATCCATTAAGCCATATAAAGGTATTTCAATCTTTATCTCTAACACAGGTGTCCCCATTTGAAAAAAATTGAGGACAATATAAATTGATGTGTAACAGATCAACTTCAATGAAGATTTATCAAGTGGTTCGTGAGAATGTGTTTCAAGGCTTTTGTATTTTTAGCCCTAGTAGCCCCAAAAGGGACCAGGCATCCCTCTCTGAACAAATTTTGGAGAGGACCTCATAAGGATTCTACAAAATTTGGTGAAAGTCCGCCAAGCGTTTCATGATGCTACAGACCAAGTTTGATTAAGTTCTATTAAGTAGTTTACGAGAAGAAGTCTAATAGCCCCTAAAAGAGGTCAAGCTGAGCCATTTGAAAATAATTGAACGTACTATTCTAGGATCCTGCAGACCAAGTTTGGTGTAAATCTAACCAGTTGTTTCAGAGAAGATATCTATGTAAATTGTGGACACTGGATGATGGACACTAGACCATCCACCTGTACTAAAAGCTTAACCTGAACGCATGGTCGAGTTGGACTGCAAACAAACATTCTAACAAGATTTCATTTAAATCAAGTTGATCACTAGTGTGTTTTTAAAGTTTGTGGATAGACTGTCCTAGAGATCTATATTTGCTCCAAGATAACCATGCTTAAGGACGTTTGTGGCAGTTTTGGGTAAAAAAAATCCCAATAATAGAAATTGTTCAAACTTTGTATATGAACACAGTGTCATGTTAGAAACAGAATTTTGGAAAAATATCCAAGGTCACCATGCTTGTTCAGGAGTTATCTGCCTTTGAATATGCAAATTTGAAGAAAAATCCAGTTTTAAGGGCACATTAACTCCTAAACAAGCAATGTGACCCATGATTGTTTTTGCATTTTTTTGTTTCTAACATGGAACTGTGTTCCTATATGGTTTGAACAAATTCTATTATTGGGAAATTTTCGCCCCATCTCTCATACAAGGAACTGCAGCATGAAGTGTCTTTAAAACTTGAAACAGACTTGGTAAAGACACACAATCTTACAAGATAGTCCACAAGCTTTCTCTGGTATCTAACCTAGTTTTTGGATCCCAATGAGTAAGTTGCAAAATTTGATACAATTTTATAAAGACAAGCATTCTAAACAGGTTTAATAATGACCAGGCAGAAGTATGGCCCCTAGTGTAAACAAGGTATTTCTATGATTTCACCTAGTCACCTAGTTTGTGATCAACTGCAAAGATCACCCACTTTCAAAGTGCGCCTGTATTTCAGAAAGAAAACTGATCAGCCTTGTTCCAAGTAGTTTAGACAGAAAAAGCAGCATCTGAAGGGTTAACCAGAGTGCCAGACTGTCAAAAAATACGCCCGTCATCAAACTTGGCCTAATTCAAGGGGCATAATCCAAGTGCCTTGGGCGATTTGGCTGGTTATCGAACTTGGCCGAGATATTATACCCACAAACATTGTCAGCAAGTTTGGTGAAGATCGGATGAAAACTGTTAAACTTAGAGAGCAGATATACTTTGGACGCCGCCCATCCGCCGCCACGGGTATTCACATAATAAGCCCCGCTCTTTCAGAGATGGGCGTATAAAAAGGGTTTTCTATAACTTGACCTTCTTAACCTAGTTTATGACCCAAGACTGGGTCTTTACCTTGGTTATATAAAGGCATACATTCTGATCAAGTTCATTTAAGATTAGGCAAAAACCTCAGTGTATCAGCAGTCAAATTTTGAACAATGGAAGACAGACAATGGATGGCAGGTATGCATAGCTCACCCTGGTCCTGGTTCAGGTGAGCTAATATCAAAATAGAAACTGCATCACCACATATAAGGAACAATTAAACAACAAGTTCATCATATCTTTTTATTAAATTTATTTCAAAAATATGATATTAACAGTGGTATGAGATTCAGTTACATATATAAATATCAGGTAACGCAAAAAGAGTAAAATATGACACACGTTGCCAATGAGACAGTGGCAAAAGGTAAAATGCATAAATAACAGTAAATGTAAAGAGAACATAGACATTGTCCCTCTTGCAAGACAAACAAAACATCTGAATATTCTCTGGTAACAAATACACAATTAAATGTCATGACATAAGCTGAAAGTGATAGGTTTGGGAACCAGGATGCAAAGTAAAACTAATTTGAAATATTCTATAGGCTTGGCAATATCTGCTCTAATTTTATTTCTGTTATTGTGTTGCATACAAATCTAAATAAGCTGTACTGACAAGTATTTCCAGTATGTCCCGTATCAGTTATAACTAACAAATTCTAAACAATGCAAAAAAGGACTCCTGAAAAAAAATATCCGATAGCTCAAAAAGCTACCAAATCTACAGCTATGTAATATCAACTAAAATGCACATGTCACTGTATATATATGACATTAATAAATAGCCACTTCAAACAATACAAACATCTCCTTCAACATTTCCTATGTTGACATAAAACTTTTATTGCATTAAATTTTATTGTTTCTTCAATAAAAGTCTGTATATATTTTGCAAAAAGAGATAGATGTAATGAATTTTTTAAAAAGATCCAAACCTATTCTTATATATCAAACATGTTTTGACTTTAATATTTGCTGACTTTTACTGACGTATGCTGAATTTGTAACATTCATATGCTCTTCGTGTATATTTATAGTGAAGCTATTTTCATGGTCGAAGTAACTATGTAGACAGGTGCCCGTCTTGTTTGGCTGCACCTTTAAATAGTAATATCGTATAGCCCAATACAAATGCAAATACTTCCATTCAAGAGCTTTAAAGAAAACACTACTTTCTCTTGTTGACCTTTTTCATTATTAAAATTTTGGCCGTTATTGTTTTCAACAAATATTACAGTTTTCACTTAGATCTATACTATGAATCAAAGAACTATAAAAATAAAAGTATTTTATACTTCTTTGTATGAATGCAAAGAAAACATTTTGCAGTTGCAAAGGAAATTAATGAGTACATTAAGACAGTTTTCTGCACAGTCATCTGTTTCTCCTTGTATCTGAAATCAATATTTAAGCTAAACAAGAAATGCATGATATGCAGTCCACATAGATGCTTCTGGAAAACATGTGACTATCACGCAAACTATTTGTTTCAATGTAAGATCGAGATATATTTCACCTAGTGAACTGACTATAATTAAATATTTGTAAATATATATTTCAATCTTGCATTGAAACAAACAAATTTTCTTTTTATTTTATGTATTTTCTATAGTTTTAAACAAGTTATATCCATTTTACCCGCGCAGCATCACATGCATTGCATCATGACGTCGTAATTTTATGACGTCAAGATATCTATGTAGAAAAACTGTCAAATAGTTCTACGATGTTTCCGTTTTATTATGATGGAACGTATATTTTATGATCCTGTAAGTATTTATGTGTATACATCTATATCTTTACTGAAGTATATTTTGCAATGAATTTATGATTATGTATAATTCATATTCATTTGCACTCAAGTGTAGTTCCATACCAGTGAAAAATAATGATATTTTCACTGTTTAAAGCAGTGAAAATACCTATTTCATTTCACTGAAAAGCATAAAATAAAACACTATATTGGGATATGAAAGGAATCTCAATATCAAAAGCTTTACTGAAACTTTGACATAAAAAAAAGATTCAAAATAATATTTATAGAATGTAAACTGTTACAAAACCACTGGGAATTATTCTGTTCAATTTTGCCACGGAGGGAAATTCCTTAAATAGCATTATATTGAAAAACATCATCAGTTTATTGAAATTGATCTAACTCTTTAATATTAACTTCAATCTGATCCTATATATTGATCATTTTACTAACATTAGACTTCTGTGACTATTTTCAAGATGAACTATTTCTTCATGATAAATAAATACTTCATATTTAGTCATAATGTCAACGGTAACGTTTTTTCCCTTTTATTACTTCAGCAAATAATAAAGCATAGTGAACGATGTTTAAATCATACACGTTATATCTATCAAAATAAAACAAAAACTTAAAAACATGGAAAAACAGACCCTTGTTTTAGGAAAAGAAACTGTCTAGCACTTTTTGGTTCAATATCACTTTGTATATCCCTTAAATTCATAATAACTGCACACTTCATTCAAATATTTCATTACAAACACAAAGGGACTGGAAGACATAAACAACACATCAATATCAGATAATAAAAGCGGTCAGTTTCGAGACTGTGGTCAGAAATAACCAGTCAGATGCTGGAATTTGAGACTGGTATCGAAACTCTGTTTTAAAAGTGGTTGACACTTGAAAGTACCCTTCTGATTATACATTTATTGAATTTCCTAGCAGTCAATAGTCAAATCTATTGCCCGAGGTCCGATGGCCTGTAGTTCTGACTATTGACCTGCAAGCCATTCAGTTAGTGCAGCATAAATTAATTTTCATATTATTTCTTCAAGTTCTGACTTTAGCTCAACAAAATTTACAGTTTTGACTACAGATCAGTCAATAGCAAAGACTATGGACCAGCAATATTTACAAGAAGTCGTGTAAAAATCTCTTATACGGTAATAATTGTGCAAGACATTACTACATATCGAGGGGTGAATGCGAAAGAGTTCTAAGTGCTTCTTTATTTATATGCACTTAGAACTCTTTCGCATTCACCCCTCGATATTCTAACTAATAAATAGCTACACTTAAAAATAACCTTAGGATCAATTTTCTACTTCCTTGAAACAAGTATCAAGTTGTACACACAACTTTAAAATATCTATTCAAATAAACGTCTTCAGTCCAAAAGTCAGCACAAACTCCTCTTCAGATCAGTTTTAGTTAACATGTAGTTATGATATTGATACACATTCTAATTTTAATTCTTGATAATTTTGGTTTTAACTTCTATATTTTGCACTAGGTTAGACAATGTTTCTTAACAATGTAACAGGTCAGTCAACTTCAAATTCTTCTTGGATATCTCTTTCTCTACATATAATTTAGACCTAACAACTGAAAGGTATTAAAAAGGCTGTGGAACAAGAATGATGTTGGGACGATTTTAATTTTGGTCAAGTGTATAACAGATTGTATGGGTGATCTTGTAACTGAATGGCTATGCTGTAGTAACCTGAATTTACGGACTTCAAAATTAAAAGATAAAATAAATGGAAAATTAATTATAGTAGTTGGGATTTCATTTTATAGACTGAATTGCCACCCAAAAATCAATAGAAACCAGAAATTGCTGTTGTAAGAGGCACATGTCTCCCCATACTGTATCATTTAAACGGATGAATGGATATGCAGTATCTGGGCATAGTCTACTCACCCACAATATATTAGGTGAAATTTTTCAACATATTCCTTTCCACCAAGTTTGGCATAGATGTATAAATGATACTGAAAAATGATGTGGGTGAAAATAAGAGTTAAACATTTGTTAAAATCAAAGAAGTATAAAATACACAGAATGGCAACTGGCTGTAATCTCGCGTGAGCTCGTGTCAGAGCGTGATTCGGCGTTATCTTACTAAAAACAAACATCGGCGAGCATGGAGTTACAATTTGTACCTTTAAAACTACATTTAAAATACATTTTAGTTTCTAAAACAAAATTAGTTTAATTTGAAATGGTCTTAAGACACGAAGTACACATTTTTTTTTGCCATCGAAAGAAGCGTGGTCATACGGTGATAATTATTTTACTGATGCATAATTGCTTTCGCATACAAAATGGCGCATGGAGAAAGCGCCACTTCCGGTAAACGAAATCTCGTTTTTTTGTCACGGGAGGTTGGCGAGATTTGCTCTGTATGCCTTTCAAGTTGCCAATCTATTTATTTTTATAGCTCTTTGTTAAAATGCAAGTAAAATGTTAATCTTAAGCATTATTTTAAATGTGCTGCGACAATTTAACACCTTGTGCACAATATTGTTGGTTATTTATAAGCTTATCTTAGCAAAAATAATACATAAATAAGTTTGAACCACTAGTCTTCAGGGTACTCACTTTTTATGGATTTTTAGATGAAATATTTTTCGCCTAAAATGTGTGGACTAGTCCCTTTAAGGGGCCAGAACTCAAACAAAAATTATTCAACCAGTAAATGCTCCAATGCTAAACTAGCCTTAGTACTGCATATTTCTGTAAGTTTGGTAGAAATTCTACCAGAAGTTTAAAAGGAGTAGTCGGGACCAATTTTTGTGACTGACAGACAGATGGAAAGGCAGACTGACATCAATATTATTCTCCTCATGGGGAGACATAATTAGTCCTCCACAAATTCTATGTAGTATTTTAATACAATGTACAAAAATTACTGTTCCTTTAAGAAATTTTTCCATGTTATATTTTAATAACGTATTTGTTTATTGAAAGAGTATCAGGGGTGTTTATTTGAATTATTAACGTAACCAATGTAGAACATCAATATGCACATACTTGTAACATGTAAACTTAAACTTATATCCTCAACTTCAAAATGTTATGCTTCGTAATTCACAAAAGGGATTCATGTATAAATGTAAAATATCTTTTCAAATCAACAACTTCTGAAAGACATGCATAAAGTAATGTACGCAATTCATCAACAATTTTGGCAAAAACTCTTGGCTCGTACCAACAGAAAATACTGAGGTACATAGAAGTTTATATATTATATGTCTACTAATAATGCTATTAGTTGCATGTATAGCAAAGTATATGTGCCATCTACATACCCAGAACCCTGGAAAATATTTCGATTTAATGTTATATATCTCTTTCTTTTTAAACTGACTTGTTTATGCCATTTTCTGAACAACTGAATCACTCTAAATTGATCTATACTGGCTAAATAGTGGCATAGTGCTATATCCATAGTGGCATAATGGCTTACTTAGACTTGATGTTGTTATATTTTCTGGCCCATTGGAATCACAATATTACATTCAATTACACTGTATCGGAGTTCCACTTGAGCTAGTGCTGCTGTGTGTTGCACATTTCATTTCTTCTCATGCATAGACTCGGGCAAACTGCGTCTGCTATTATTCTGCTTGGTTGCGTTCTATGCTTCCAATGGATCTTAAAGATTTTATCAAAATGTTGAAAGACACTTTTGCTGTCTGAAAAGTAATATTCTTATAATAGGAAAAATGTAACATTTTTTTTCCCTATTAAAAATAAACAATACTTTTACATCTGCCCTATATGCATTTAAACAGATAAAAATTGTATATTAAAAGATAAGACCCAGATTCCCCCTTTCCTGTCACACTACTGTTGACAATGCAAGATTAAATAAACTTTTGAACTACCTTGGGTAGGGGTGTGAGTCATTAGGGGGTATGGATACAACAAAAAGGTATAACTTCACTTGCTTAACACCATTGCTATAAAGTTTCTTTACTACAAGTCAAGTACCTTTCTTTCTTGTTTTTTTTTTCTGAGTGACATCCCAAACAAATCTTGAAGTGCACAACTTCATGTGCTGAATAACAATCCTATGATGTTTCATGACTCTAGGTAAATACTTTTTGAGATACAAAGCACACAAACTTTAAAGCCCTTTATGTAAATTTTTCACTAAGTCAAGGGCCATAACTCTGGTCTTAACAAAATACCAGGTGCATAACTTCACATGCTGAGTAACAACGGACAGACATCCAGACAGACAAGAGTAAATGTACTGGCACCCACTCCCAACAATAGTGTAGCTTGTAACAATTAGGGTACAGATGTCATGTTTCAAAATACTTAATACATCCTTTTGAAGTAAAATAGCACCCTTATTATTTTTGTACATCTATTTTTAAGAAAAAAGCTTACAGAAATGATATACTTGAAAATATAAAACTTTTTCTCACATAAATTATTCTTAAGAAATAAACTGACAATGAGCATACCTTTTACACAGCAATATGCAATGAATAAAAATAATATTGTGACTGTTTACAAATTGGAACAATATGCAAAAACAAGGAACATTTCTGTATGATATGTAGAGCTAACTTGAATTATTGCCGTCAGCTGGAGATCCAGGGGCAGTAACACACCTCCACTTTGCAAAAATATTCCAGCCTGGGTTATGTCTCTTTCCTTCGTTGAATACTCTCATTCGATAATCTGAAATTAAAATAATAACATGTTAACAAAGTGTACAAGGAAAAAAGCTGTATTTTCATTATATTTCTTGAGAAAAAATATTAAATAAAGATCATCAAATGTATAGTCTGTTATCACAAGGAATTCTTCATCACTGTGGCAGACCATACCTTATTAGAAGTTTTGTAACATTTGGTGCTATTTACTAAAATATTATCTGCAGCATGACAGAATTGTATTAAACACAGTTTACATGTTTTCTTTTGTAGCACTTCTATAAATCTGTTAAATTTGTATTAATTGTTGTATAGTCGGTTAAAATCTCTTCAGAACTTATGTTTTGTAATGTTGTCTTGCTGTCTCAAAATAGAACTTATTGTATTGTATTGTAGTTTAAAAAATGTGAAACAACAAAAATATTTGTCGTACAATTATTCAGATAAGTTAATGTTGTTAAACACATAAATCCAAAATTTAAAATTCTTGTTTGAAAATGTCAAAATACTACACAAAAACATTTCCCTTTAAGAAGTGACCTCCTGTAAAATTCAACGTTAATAAATATTATATAAAAACAGTTTTTTTTTTGTAAATTATTAAGCATACAAAAAGTGCACACAAGCATTGTCTTACATATGAAATTCTCCAGAAAACAGATTTTGCTTATCATTCAGTCTGAAACCTAATTTGTGCAGTTTATAATTTGATGTTTTATCCAGAAACCAGTGCAACAGTATCACATTTCTTGCAGATCAATTCTTTAGAAAGCAGATACCAGATGAGGGCTGGATGTGAAAGAAGTCTAAGTTCTTCTTTATCTCCGGATGTAAGTCACATGACCACAAGGTACAACCAAAAACATTTTATCTACCACTTTGAAATCTCTGGAGTCTGTGGAGCTATTTCATTTTAAAATTTAACAATTTGTAGAGATATTAAAGTGGTATCATGTGTACAGTCATCATTTTCATAAATATCTAATGAAATTATTCCAACACTAAGAATGTAGGGTTGAATGTCGCACCAACACAATTATAGGTCATAATTATCCTTTCCGCAGCCATAACGTAATCAAACGTATTAGCGTCTGATGGCCCTTTCACACTTCCGTAGAATCAACATTTATAATACGAAATTCATTTTGAAAATATTTCTGAAATGTCTAGGTCTGCAGCTCTTAAATACAGTTATATCTTATATCTGAGGCATATACTGACACTTTCAGACAACATCAAAAAGGACCCTTTGAGTGATTTGATGAAGTTCCAAAATTATCAATGTACCCTTGCTCCAATACGGACCCCTGTGGGATTTGTGTTTATCCCGAGCTCAAATATCTTTTCGTAGATGAAAAGCTGACATGCTGTACTAAAGCCCAGGTAATTTCAATTCGTTAGAAAATGCTGAAAATTGACTCCCCATTAGCAAAAAAACATTTAGAAGAGGTGACCCCTGACTACCGACGAATCAAAATACGGCTTTTGTTTTCAAGTTTAGCATTTCCACTTTCATTTCCTTTACTTCCGGAAATAGCTGAAGGTTGAGTGACGTCATTTTCTGTGTTGTCAAAAACAAACTAGAAAATGCTTTTGTAAAAAAGCGCATGTCTCCCCCAATGCAAAGTCCTATAGGCAAGAAGTCAATAGGGGTCAGGAGCGAAAGTCAAAGAGACACTGATGGTTGGCAGCAATAGGGATCATCTACTTGGCATGTCCAGTCATCCCGCTAAATTTCAACACTCTGGCCTAGTGGTTCTCAAGTCACTGTTAAGGCTCCTGTGACCTTGACCTTTGATTAAGTGACCTCAAAATAAATAGGGGTCATCTACTCTGCATGTCTAATCATCCTATTAAGTTTCAACATTGTAGGTAAAGTGGTTCTCAAGTTATTTCCAAAAAATGATTTTACATGAACCTGCCACTGTGACCTTGACCTTTAATTGACTGACCCCAAAATCAATAGGGGTCATCTACTCTGCATGTTGAATCATACTATGAAGTTTCAACATTCTGGGTCAAGTGGTTCTCAAGTTATTGATCGGAACTGGTTATCAATGTTCAGGCCCCTGTGACCTTGACCTTTAACGGAGTGACCCCAAAAACAATAGGGGTCATTTACTCTGCATGAACAATCATCCTATGAAGTTTCAACATTCTGGGTCGAGAGGTTCTCAAGTTATTAATAGGAAATGGTTTTCCATGTTCAGGCCCCTGTGGCCTTGACCTTTAATAGAGTGACCCCAAACTTGTTAGGGGTCATCTACTCTGCATGACTAATCATCCTATGAAGTTTCATCATTCTGGGTCAAGTGGTTCTCAAGTTACTGACCGGAAATGGTTTTCAATGTTCAGGCCCCTGTGACCTTGACCTTTAATGGAGTGACCCCAAAATCGATAGGGGTCATCTACTTTGCATGTACAATCATCCTATGAAGTTTCAACATTCTGGGTCAAGTGGTTCTCTAGTTATTGATCGGAAATGGTTTTCCATGTTCAGGCCCCTGTGACCTTGACCTTTGATGGAGTGACCCCCAAATCAATACGGGTCATCTACTCTTTATGACCAATCATCCTATGAAGTTTCAACATTCTAGGTCAAGTGGTTCTCTAGTTATTGATCGGAAATGGTTTTCAATGTTCAGGCCCCTGTGACCTTGACCTTTGACGAGTGACCCAAAATATAGGGTCTCTACTCTTCATGACCAATCATCGTATGAAGTTTCAACATTCTGGTCAAGTGGTTCTCTAGTTATTGATCGGAAATGGTTTTCAATGTTCAGGCCCCTGTGACCTTGACCTTTGACAGAGTGACCTCAAAAACAATAGGGGTCGTCTACTCCAGCAGCCCTACAACCCTATAAAGTTTGAAGGTTCTAGGTCAAATAGTTCTCCAGTTATTGCTCGGAAATGAAGTGTGATGTACGAACGGACGGACGGAAGGACAGACGGACGGACGGACAGGGCAAAAACAGTATGTCTCCTGGGGGAGACATAAATATATGCCTGGCGAGATTACATAAATACGTGCCGGCTGTTCTAAGGATATGGCAAATTTCCAGCTTTGATGTACGCTGGAGGAAGACCCATGCAGGTGCCCCTCCACGCATTATTTCATCATGCTAGCTGGATGGCTTCCTCACATGAAGAATTCAAGGCCCGGAGTGAGGATGGAACCCAGATCAGTGAGGAGAAAGTGATTCAAAGTCAGGGCCCTTAACCGCTCGGCCACAAAGACCCTTAACACTCAGAATGAGAATATAAAATCCAGTAACCCTGTATAGAGTATGTCTTACAGAACTATCATCTTTTTACCATACTTTTTGTCTTGACAATCTCTTAGGTGTCATAACAAACAAACTTCTTAAGATGATTACCTATGTCAAATGGACAACTTATGGCTAAGACATGACTTTTCAAGTGAAATATCAAAAGCATATATATTACAGATATAATATAAAAATCATAATTATATTCAAAGAATTTTCCATGACACTGAATTATAGTTGAGATTCTAATTTCATGTATTTTTTTGGTTTGTTCAAACTGATGCTAACTGAAACGCTTACCAGTAGTTATTGCAGATTTATCAGATTAACCTATGTATATTAAAACATTTTACAAAAATCAATAAAAAGTAATTTCTCTTACATAAGTAAAACTGGTTATCTATAAAAGCTGAAGGCAAATTCACTTTTCCAATTAGTCTTCAAGGATTTGCTGCAGTTTTAATAATTAAAGGAAAAGCTATTTTCAGAGGGTCCTCTTACTGCAACATCTAAATTGAAACATGTCATCCTTCCTTTTAATTGATTTCAAGCACAGGTGTTTTCTTCCACACTTTTTGATAAGTTTTGTTGGGTTTAACATGGTATCAACTCAATTATTGGTCATATGGTGACTTTCTAGCTTGGTGGTGGAAGAAGACCCCAGGTACCCCTCCATGTATTATTTGATATCAGGCGGGGCACCTGAGCAGACTGCACGAACCCACACTTCTGCATAACAAATACCTCTAAAAACAGAACATATCTTATTCTTGATGCATTTGCTGAAATTTCACATAAGGTTTAATATCCTTTACAAATGAGATTATTTTAAAGGGGAACAACTTTCTGAGAATATTTAAAGTATCCAGTAGTAGGAACAGTACAGTAAAACATGTATTAGACATGTAAATTGTTGGTAATACTCTATTTGTATACTTACAATTGTGAGAAGTTCATTTTATGATTTTATTTTCTCCTTTTTATGTGTGACTATATTCCTTACTTTACAATAGTTGTTTCCCTTAGATTTAATTACAAATGGCAATCTGTGGTGGACTCTTGGAAAAAATATTTAAGACTACAGTATGGTATTAAAAACTTTGAGTGCGACCCCTTTCCTGGAGTCTTAATTTCCCAAGTTCTAGGCACAATATGTCAAGTAGCATATTACACATCTTTTATTCACTGTTAAATTTTCATATAAAACAATACTTTATTATATGACTTGGTTATGATCATTTTTTATTTATGCATACCTGGACCTTCAACCTTAATAAATATTATATGCTGGAAAGTCTGATTTCATGTCTTGATGATAAAGCAAAACAAGTGAATGAAGTATTGCCATGCAATACAAAGTCCCCTACTGGAAGGCACCTTATTTTCTCTACTGCAGTAAAACATAATGAACTGATATCTGTCAATGATGTATAAACAATATTGTACTATATATACAATATAATATAACAAAGCACTTGGATTAAAATTTGCATCTATAAAAACGTACAGTTGTTTTCATTTGGATTTTTTTTTGGTCGATTATACAAAAAATTATCATAAAAGTTACTTATTGTAACAACAAAGTGAAATAAACCCTAAAAAAAAAAAAAAAAAAAAAAAAATCTATAAAATTTAAGTCCACAAGAAACTCTTTACCAGGTAGAGATAGATCAAAATACACCTATTATTTGGATGTACTGTGCATGTTGTACCACAGAAAAGTGGTCTCAATTTTTCCCTATGGCCAGTAATAAAAAAGTTACAATATAATCTATTTATAGTAACAACAAAGGGACATAATTCTAAAAAAAAGTGTGCCTCATAGTGGTGAACATTTCTACCAAGTTACATCAAAATCCCTCCATGCATGAAGAAGAAATGCTCCGGACAAACTCATTCTTGAATTTGACCTTTAACCTCTAAGTATGACCTTGACCTTAGACCCAGGGACCTGGTTCTGGCGTGCGACACTTCGTCTCATGGTGGTGAACATTTGTGCCAAGTTACATTACAATCCCTCAATGCATAAAGAAGAAATGCTCCAGACAAAGTCATTCTTGAATTTGACCTTTGACCTCTAAGTATGACCTTGACCTTAGACCTAGAGCCGGGGCTTTGCGCACAACATGTTGTCTCATCCAGGGAAATGTTTGTGCCAACTGATATTTAAATCCTGTTTTGCATGACAAAGTTATAGACCGGACAGGAAAAAAATCTTATTGACCTTTGATTTCAAAGTGTGACCTTGACCTTTAAGCTAGGGTTCTGGGTGTTGCGCATGACACGTCGTCTCATCATGGGAAACATTTATGCCAAGTAATATTGTAATCCTTTGATGGATGACAAAGTTCTGGACCGGACAGGAAAAAAACCCCTATTGACCTTTGGCCTCCAATTGTTACCTTGACCTTTGAGCTAGGGGTCCGGGTTTTGCGCATGACATGTTGCCTCATAATGGGGAACATTTGTGCCAAGTAATATCAAAATCCCTTCATGGATGACAGAGTTATAGACCGGACAGGAAACAGACCCTGTTCATGCCATGTTAACATTTGACTGCTAAGTGTGACCTTGACCTTTGAGCTAGGGGTCTGAAAGTTGTACATGACATATCGTCTTATTATGAGGTACAATTATGCCAACTGATATTAAAATCCCTTCATAGATGGGAGAGTTATGGACCGGACAGGAAAAAAGCCCTGTTGACCTTTGACCTCAAATTGTGACCTTGACCTTTGAGCTAGGGGTGCGGGTTTTGCGCACGACACATCGCCTCATCATGGGGAACATTTTTGCCAAGTAATATTAAAATCCCTTCATGGATGAAAGAGTTATGGACCGGACACGAAACAGACCCTGTTCATGCCATGTTAACATTTGACTGCTAAGTGTGACCTTGACCTTTGAGCTAGGGGTCTGAAAGTTGTGCATGACACATCATCTTATTATGACGTACAATTGTGCCATGTGATATTAAAATCCCTTTATGGATGGGAGAGTTATGGACCGGACAGGAAAAAAGCCCTGTTGACCTTTGACCTACAATTGTGACCTTGACCTTTAAGCCAGGGGTCCAGGTTTTGCGCATGACACGTCGTCTCATCATGGGGAACATTTGTGCCAAGTAATATTAAAATCCCTTCATGGATAAAAGAGTTATGGACCGGACACGAAATTGCGGACGGACGGAATGACAGAATGACGGAATGACAGAATGACAGAATGACGGAATGACGGAAAAGCGCATTCCTATAGTCCCCGAAACTGGTTTTCAACCAGTAGGGGACTAATAATTTGACCTAGCAATATTGCAACAAGCTAGATATAACCTATTGGTCCATGTAAATTCAGTAAGTATACAAGGACTTCTCCTATTTACAGACACTTCTAAATCCATAATGACTGGAGCAACCAGACTGTAACTGTAATAAAAGACAGAAAAATTGTTGCAGTTAGCATGGGGTCAGACATTATTTTTGGATGGTTTTTGTTCTAAATAATAGATTGAATGCTTAAGTTAAAGGATATTGTTCAAAACATTTTCCTACTCACAAGTAAAAATGTGAAATGATGCAATTCAGTACAATTTATTTTTTTTTAATATTTTTGTTGGGTTTAATGTCGCACCGACACAATTTTAGGTCATATGGCGACTTTCCAGCTTTGATGGTAGAGGAAGACCCAAGGTACCCCTCCGTGCATTATTTCATCATATTTAGCGGGCACCTGAGTAGAACCACGGACCTTCAGTAAGCCAGCTGAATAGCTTCCTCACATGAAGAATTCAACGCCCCGAGTGAGGCTCGAACCCACAAAGGGCCATATCTCAGTAATTTCTAAAGCAATCACTCAGTTATATGTACCAGTTCTTCTGGTTATTTTACGTACAGTATATTAAAGTTTGTTGAAGATTGCTAAGAACAGCAGCATGCATTAGATTACAATTTGAATGTATCAGTTTTGATTGATTCAAGGACCATAATTCTTGTATTACTACTGCAATCTTGCTCATTATCAAACTTGGCTTTATATCTGTGCAAGTTTCATGAAGATTTCTGAGGAAATGTGGCTTCTATGGTGTTTACAAAGTGAGAAAGCAATACTGACAAAGTCATTGACCATTATAACTGCTATTGGAGCAATTTCATGTAACTAGGGATGGGAACGAATATTCGGATATTTGAATATTTGAAAATCGGCAGAATATTCAAATATGAAAATCAAATTCGAATACTCGTAAATTAGTGTATATTAAGTATAGTTTATTTAGGGCAATATAAGCATGCTATTTTTTCAGAAAAAAAACATTTGTTATATAATATATATATATATATATATATATATATATATATATAATATATATATATATATATATATAAAGATATCCAATTAACAAGAAAATTGCAATGCATAATTGACAGGGGTCATCGTGACGGGTTAACAGTTTGCACCAGGCGTACATGTGATATCTTGTTTCTTTTGTTCATTTTTATTGGCACCTGTTATATGTAACAAGTTTTAGAATTCTTTTTTTTTTTTTTGAAAACAATACCAAACTTGTAGATATTGGCGATATTTTTGCAAAATTTTGTAAGAGATTTCATACTGTCCACAGAATCGGTTTCCATCCACAGCGCCCGGGCAAACAGCCGTATTTGAAATAAATTTTGAAGTAGTTTATAATAACATCAAGAAATCATATATGATTTTGTTGAAGAAGGCTTAAGTCTGCCTTCGCTTAGTTTGTCGGCTTTTACACACCGATTAAAAATTTTCAAAATGGCAGCAGTAATACATCACGAGCTTAAATTGGACGACCTACTATTTTTAGATAAAGATGCGACGGTCTAAATTATATTCGATTTGAATGTTTCTTCTAAAAGTCTGAAATAGTTAAATATGTTCATGATTATACTGACAGAATCGTGAAATAAAACACTAGGGTCGGCGGGTTTAACTAGGTAGGGTCGGGTTACCCGAAACAAACATTTTAGACTTTATAACATACGATGATTCGCGTTTTAAACTGGAATATATTGTGTATATGGCAATCACTTAATAAGAATTTAAAAATTCCAGTAAAACATGCCGAATATATTCGAATATGGCAAACCGAATAATTGAATATTGATTACAGTATTCGTTCCCATCCCTACATGTAACCAAACCTTTACATAATCTTGTGTTCATACACATTCTTAGTAAGTTTTAAAAAAATTGCTCAAGTAATAAGTACTCAAATGTGTATGGCAATTATGAGTAATCAAGGGCTATAACTATTTATTAAATGCAGCAATCTTGCTAATTATCAAACTTGTACCATATCTTGACATTGCTGTAACACTGTGATTCCCTTTGTGGCATATGTTGGCATTGCTGTAACACTATGATTCCCTTTGTGGCATATGTTTTCGTTGCTGTAACACTATGATTTATCTTGTGGCATATATTGGCATTGCTGTAACACTATGATTCCCTTTGTGGCATATGTTGACATTGCTGTAACACTATGATTCCCTTTGTGGCATATGTTTGCGTTGCTGTAACACTATGATTTATCTTGTGGCATATGTTGGCATTGCTGTAACACTACTATTCCCTTTGTGGCATATCTTTGCATTGCTGTAACACTAGATGATTTATTTTGTGGCTTATGTTGACATTGCTGTAACACTATGAGTTATCTTGTACCATATGTTGACATTACTGTATCATTATGATTTATCTAGTGGCATATGTTGGCATTGCTGTAACACCATGATTTACCTTATGGCTTATGTTGGCATTGCTGTAACACCATGATTTATCTTGTGGCTTATGTTGGCATTGCTGTAACACTATGATTCATCTTGTGGCTTATGTTGGCATTGCTGTAACACTATGATTTATCTTGTGGCTTATGTTGGCATTGCTGTAACACTCTGATTTATCTTGTGGCATATCTTTTCATTGCTGTAACACTATGAGTTATCTTGTACCATATGTTGAAATTGCTGTATCATTATGATTTATCTAGTGGCGTATGTTGGAATTGCTGTAACACCATGATTTATCTTGTGGCTTATGTTGGCATTGATGTAACACCATGATTTATCTTGTGGCTTATGCTGGCATTGCTGTAACACTATGATTTATCTTGTGGCTTATGTTGGCATTGCTGTAACACTATGTTTTATCTTGTACCATATGTTGGCATTGCTGTAACACTATGATTCCCTTTGTGGCATATGTTTGCACTGCTGTGACACTATGATTTATCTTGTGGCTTATGTTGGCATTGCTGTAACACTATGATTTATCTTGTGGCATATGTTGGCATTGCTGTAACAGTATGATTTATCTTGTGGCATATCTTTTCATTGCTGTAACACTATGATTTATCTTGTACTATATGCTGACATTGCTATATCATTATGATTTATCTAGTGACATATGTTGGCATTGTTGTAACACCATGATTTATCTTGTGGCTTATGTTGGCATTGCTGTAACACTATGATTTATCTTGTGGCTTGTGTTGGCATTGCTGTAACACTATGATTTATCTTGTGGCTTATGTTGGCATTGCTGTAACACTATGATTTATCTTGTACCATATGTTGGCATTGCTGTAACACTATGATTCCCTTTGTGGCATATGTTTGCACTGCTGTGCCACTTTGATTTATCTTGTGGCTTATGTTGGCATTGCTGTAACACTATGATTTATCTTGTGGCATATGTTTGCACTGCTGTAACACTATGATTTATCTTGTGGCATATGTTTGCATTGCTGTAACACTATGATTTATCTTGTACCATATGTTGCATGCTGTAACACTATGACTTATCTGTGCTATGTTGCATTGTAACCTATGATTTATCTTGTGCATATGTTGCATGTGTAACCTATGATTTTCTTGTGGCATATGTTTGCATGCTGTAACACTATGATTATCTGTGCATATTTGCATTGCTGACACATGATTTTTTGTTATGTTGGCATTGCTGTAACACTATGATTTATCTTGTGCTTATGTTGGCATTGCTGTAACACTATGATTTATCTTGTGGCATATGTTGGCATTGCTGTAACACTATGATTTATCTTGTGGCATATGTTGGCATTGCTGTAACACTATGATTTATCTTGTGGCATATGTTGGCATTGCTGTAACACTATGATTTATCTTGTTGCTTATGTTGGCATTGCTTTACACTATGATTTATCTGTGGCATATGTTGGCATTGCTGTTACACTATGATTTACTTCTATGTTGCATGAACACTATATTGACATTGCTGTTACACTATGATTTATCTTGTGGCATATATTGACATTGCTGTGACACTATGATTTATCTTGTGGCCTGCTTATGCTGACATTGCAGCATGATTGCTATTACACTACGATTTCCAGTTAAGATCGCACCCATATTGCTACATAAAAATATAAAGCTTTCATAAATTTCTGGCAGAAAAGATGATAAGGAAGTAAAATATTCTTAGCTTGTTTATTCAAGGAATGTCAAAAGTCTTCTGTTTGATATAAAATTACGTGTCATTGTGACCATCTGCACAAACTGTTTTCTTAATATAGATGAAACAAAATAATTTGATTGCGTCCTATTGTATAATATTCCAATAACAGCTTGTAGAACACAAAATGCCCCACTTGATGCATTCAGTATTCTGTTTTATTTTTCAATTTATCATCCGGAAATGGTTTAATTGTTCTGGGTAACTGTGACCTTGACCTTTAACCTACTGATTTCAAAATCAATTGGGGTCATCTGCTGGTCATGATCAACCTTCGTATCAAGTTTAGTGATCCTAGGCCCAACCGTTCTTAAGTTATCGTCTGGAAATGGTTTAACTGTTCCAGGTCACTGTGACCTTGACCTTTAACCTACTGATTTCAAAATCAATAGGGGTCATCTGCTGGTCATGATCAACCTTCGTATCAAGTTTTGTGATCCTAGGCCCAAGCGTTCTCAAGTTATTGTCTGGAAACGGTTTAACTGTTCCAGGTCACTGTGACCTTGACCTTTGACCTACTGATCTGAAAAAGCAATAGGGTCATCTGCGAGTCTTGATCAACCTCCCTATCAAGTTTCGTGATCCTAGGTTCAACTGTTCTCATGTTATTGTCCGGAAACGGTTTAACTGTTCCTTGTCAATGTGACCTTGATCTTTGACCTACTGATCTAAAAACCGATAGGGGTCACCTGCTGGTCATGACCAACCTTAGTTTGAAGTTTCGTGATCCTAGGCCCAAACGTTCTCAAGTTATCGTCTGGAAACTGTTTAACTGTTCCGGGTCACTGTGAGTTTGACCTACTGATCTCAAAATCAATACGAGTCATCTGCTGGTTATGACCAACCTCCCTATCAGCTTTCATGATCCTAGGCCCAAGTGTTCTTGAGTTATCATCCAGAAACCGAATGGTCTGCGGACAGACAGACAGACAGACAGACCAACCAACATCTGCAAAAGAATTAAACCCCTCCTTCTTCGAAGGGGGGAGCATAAAAAGACACTGTTATATACTCAATTTATGCCAGAAGGTAAATGCAGCTTCAACATTTAGCCAGTCTGCAATTTGAACTATCTGAGTCTAGAGACTTCTGTGTTACAAAATGGATTAGATCAATACAAGAAGCTCAGGTATGGGGTGATGCAACAGACTGGTTATCTGATACAGTGCAAATGCCAATTGACTGGTTTCATTTAAAACGACAAACATGTCTGACATGACCGATAATTCCCGACTTGTTACCAGAAGAAACAACAAACTGTAAAGTTAACAGACTTGATGAGTGTTCTGCAGGTACAAGGAGCATAGGTACTGCAAGATGTAAACTTACAGACTGTTCAAATGTAAGTAAAATACAAACATGCCTAACATGAACAATATGTGTGACATGGAAGAAAGAACAGCATGATTATTAAATACTATTTCAAGATTTCAGTTCATAGCAATTTTTAACAATTGTGCAACATCAACTGAAATCTTCCTTGAGCAACATGCATACATAATAAAATCATAAGTATCTTATTTCCAGACTTTTTCAGTTTTCTTCTTAATGAACAACACCTTTCCAATATAATGACTGAAATAAATGCCATTAAGAAATAGTAGTAAACACATGCTAAAAACTACTTTTAACCTAAAAAGTTCATCACTGGGACATTATTCAAAAGGAATGATATGTAATGGTGAGTTTTCAAAGGTGCTGAACTGACCAAAAGTGTAGCCCCTTAAATATGCAGTCCTTTTCTAGAATTCAATGCACATATCAGTAATGTAGAGCTACGAACATGTTCTATATGCTGTTCATTTTTCATGTAAAACAACTATTTTTTTTCTAAGATTTTGTGTTGTTTGAATTTTTGTTCAAAATATGTACCTAACCCTTAAGCAGTGAAAATGCATCAACACTTAAACCTGAAATTGTAAGTAAAACAAGAGGGTCATGATGATCCTGGAGCGTTCACCTGAGTAATATGAGCTACATGTTTCAAATGTCAAACTGATGCTAAAATATTAAGAAACTAGGTCAGTAGGTCACGTTCATGGTAACTGAAAGTCAGTGTCAAGATTGGTGTGCAAAACTGTATATGTCATCCAAATTGCAAATTGAAAAACAAGAAAGCAGGTCAGTAGGTCAAGGTCACAGTCAAGTGACCCCTAATTACTTGGGGTCATCAGGTAATTATAATTAATCAGTCTAGGAAATATGATCAGATAATAAGTATTTTTTCCTATATAACCAGGGTTTGGCCTCTTTTCACCCCAGGGGAATAATTTGAACAGTCTTGTTAGAGAACCACTAGGCAATGCATCATACCAAGTATCAAAGGCCTAGGCCTTGAACTTTCAGATAAGATTTTCTTTTTTTTACTATATAAGTCTATGTAAAACTTGGGACACCTGGGGCCAGGCCTCTTTTCACCCCAGGGTAATAATTGCAAAAGTCTTGGTAGAGGACCACAAGGCAATGCTAAATACCAAATATCAAAGGCCTAGGTCTTGTGGTTTTCAGACAAGAAGACTTTTAAGGTTGCCAATATAAACATATAGGAAAAAGTGACTGTGATGTCCCCTGGCGGCCATGTTTTTTGACAAATCAGGATAATTTGTACAATCTTGGTAGAGGGTTACATAAGGACCATTTGTATGAAATTATTTTAAAATTGGCTCAGACGTTAAGAATCGAAGACGTGTCGTTTAAAGATTTTTCTATTTTTAGCCCTGGCGGCTCCTATTTGCAACTGAGCGGAACCATTTGAACATCTTTGGAAGAGGACTACACAAGGGACATCCAGGCCAAGTTTCATCAATTTCCATCAAATGATTTCAGAGGAGATGCTGTCTATAGGAAAGTGTGGATGGATGGATGCCCGATGGTGAGCAATCACAATTGCTCATCCCTAGCACTTTGTGCTCAGGTGAGCTAAAAAATGGGCATAAATCATGAAATACTGGTGTGAGTTATGGCCCTTGTGTATAGCTGATGATGAGGAAAAACTATTTAAGTTTGAAGCAAATCCATTATATGATAACAGTGATAAAATGAAAATGTTTCAAATCTGGATGTGAAGACATTCACAAGAATGGGCGAGATAGCTCTCCATATATTACCTATTTCAGCTAGAAGCATCTTTCAAAGTCTGCTCTAAACTTATGGTCAGTCAACAATCTCCATTCTATTGTATGCTTTACATTAAACCAGATCTGTGTTAATAGGGGCTTAGTGTCTGACAGTAAACAAGAGGGCCATGAAGGCCCTGTATCACTCACCTATTGACCTAAAGATCATCAAAATTAACATTCTGACCAATTTCCATTAAGATATGGTCATAAATGTGGCCTTTAAAGTGTTAACTAGCTTTTCCTTTGATTTGACCCGGTGACCTAGTTTTTGACACCATATGACCCAGATTCGTTCTTGACCTAAAGATCATCAAGATTAACTTTCTGACTAAGTTTCATGACGGTACAGTCATAAATGTGGCCTCTACAGTGTTAACAAGCTTTTCCTTTGATTTGACCTAGTGACCTAGTTTTTGACCCCACATGACCCAGATTTGAATTTGACCTAAAGATCATTAAGATTAACATTCTGACCAAGTTTCATGAAGATACAGTCATAAATGTCGCCTCTATAGTGTTAACAAGCTTTTCCTTTGATTTGACCTAGTGACCTAGTTTTTTATCCCACCTGACCAAGATTTGAACATGATCTATAGATCGTCAAGATTAACATTCTGACCAAGTTTCATTAACATATGGTCAACAATGTGGCCACTACAGTGTTAACTAGTTTTTCCTTTGATTTGACCTGGTGACCTAGTTTTTGATCCTACATGACCCAGATTCATATTGGACCTTGAGATCATCAAGATTAAAATCCTGACCATGTTTCATGAAGATATAGTCATAAATGTGGCCTCTACAGTGTTAACAAGCTTTTCCTTTGATTTGACCTGGTGACCTAGTTTTTGACCCCTGATGACCCAATATCAAATTCGTCCAAGATTTTATTGAGGGTAATATTCTGACCAAGATTCATTAAGATTGGGCCAAAATTGTGACCTCTAGAGTGTTAGTAAGCTTTTCCTTTGATTTGACCTTGTGACCTAGTTTTTAACCCCAGATGACCCAATCTCAAACTTGTCCAAGATTTTATTGAGGGTAACATTCTGACCAAGTTTCATTAAGATTGGACCAACCAAAATTGTGACGCTACAGTGTTAACAAGCTTTTCATTTGATTTGACCTGGTGACCTAGTTTTTGAACCCAGATGACCCAATATCGAACTCATCCAAGATTTTATTGAGGGTAACATTCTGATCAAGTTTCATTAAGATTGGGCCAAAATTGTGACCTATAGACTGTTAACAAGCTTTTCCTTTGATTTGACCTGGTGACCTAGTTTTTGACCCCAGATGACCCAATATGGAACTCATCCAAGATTTTATTGAGAGTAACATTCTGACCAAGTTTCATTAAGATTGGGCCAAAATTGTGACCTCTCGAGTGTTAACAGTCAAATTGTTGACGACGACGGACGGACGACTGACGGACACAGGGCGATCACAAAAGCTCACCTTTGAGCACTTCGTGCTCAGGTGAGCTAAAAACCTTTCTTTTATAGTGTATCTTTTCTTTCATCATATTAACTCCTATTATGTTCTCATTACATGGCAACATACTGTTATTTACAGGGCAATGATTCTTTTAATAAGCATATTTCATTCACTTTTTTAGTATCTTCAGAGTACTGGTAGCAGTATATATCTTGCAAAAAATCTTGTTAGTGTCTTGTAAGCATGGCCGTATTATGCACCATAAAAAGCCTGCCTCCACTTTCTGACCTATAGTATGACTTTCTATTATCTTCCACCTTTTCTGTACAAAAAGGCCAACTTCTAAACTATTTTTTCTATTCAGTCAGTAACAGTATTTGTGAAGCAATTAAGTGCCATCATAAATAGTTTTTCCAGTTATGAAAAGCTATTGACCATTTCTGTAGGCTATCTGACACCAAACAGTATCATATTTTATATTCATTGTCCTAGATACTCTGCTAATTATCCAAAGTTCAAAATTAAACAAGAGGGCCATGAAGGCCCTGTATCGCTCACCTGACCTACAGACCTAAAGATCATTAAGATTAACATTCTGACCAAGTTTCATTAAGATATGGTCATAAATGTGGCCTCTAAAGTGTTAACTAGCCATTCCTTTGAAATGACCCCGTGACCTAGTTTTTGACCCGATATGACCCAGATTCGAACTTGACCTAAAGATCATCAAGTTTAACATTCTGACTAAGTTTCATGAATATACAGTCATAAATGTGGCCTCTAGAGTGTTAACAAGGTTTTCCTTTGATATGACCTAGTGACCTAGTTTTTGACCCCAACTGACCCAGATTTAAACTTGATCTAAAGATCATCAAGATTAATATTCTGACAAAGTTTCATTAAGATATGGTCATAACTGTGGCCTCTAAAGTGTTAACTAGCTTTTCCTTTGATTTGACCTGGTGACCTAGTTTTTGATCCGACATGACCCAGATTCAAACCTGCCCTAAAGATCATCAAGTTTAACATTCTGACTAAGTTTCATGAAGATATAGTCATAAATATGGCCTCTACAGTGTTAACAAGCTTTTCCTTTGATCTGACCTAGTGACCTAGTTTTTGACCCCACCTGACCCAGATTTACAACTGACCTTAAGATCATCAAGATTTACATTCTGACCAAGTTTCATTATGATATGGTCATAAATGTGGTCTCTACAGTGTAAACTAGCTTTTCCTTTGATTTGACCTGGTGACCTAGTTTTTGATCCTACATGACCCAGATTCAAACTGGACCTTAAGATCATCAAGATTAACATTCTGGTCAAGTTTCATTAAGATTGGGCCAAAATTGTGACCTCTAGAGTGTTAACAAGCTTTTCCTTTGATTTGACCTGGTGACCTAGTTTTTGAACCCAGATGACCCAATATCGAACTCGTCCAAGATTTTATTGAGGGTAACATTCTGACCAAGTTTCATTAAGATTGGGCCAAAAATGTGACCTCTAGAGTGTTAACAAGCTTTTCCTTTGATTTGACCTGATGACCTAGTTTTTGATCCCAGATGACCCAATATCGAACTCGTCCAAGATTTTATTGAGGGTAACATTCTGACCAAGTTTCATTAAGATTGGGCCAAAAATGTGACCTCTAGAGTGTTAACAAGCTTTTCCTTTGATTTGACCTGATGACCTAGTTTTTGATCCCAGATGACCCAATATCGAACTCGTCCAAGATTTTATTGAGGGTAACATTCTGACCAAGTTTCATTAAGATTGGGCCAAAAATGTGACCTCTAGAGTGTTAACAGTCAAATTGTTGACGACGGACGGACGGACGGACGACGACGGACGACGGACACAGGGCGATCACTAAAGCTCACCTTTGAGCACTTCGTGCTCAGGTGAGCTAAAAAGCTACTGATGCAGATCAATTATGGCTTACTTTTCCCCATCAAGATGGCTCTCCATTAAGAGTTTCACATTTCCAGAATATTTTGTTAAGATGTCCAGATGAAAGAAACTTTGCTTTTATTTTCCAAGACTGTATGCCAACATGATTAGATTAGATGTTTAGATATTTGAAAATATGTGGACTGTTTAGTCTGTAAGTGTTTTGTTTATTCAGTTCCAGGGTCAGAATATTGAAAACTGAGACCAGTCTAGTGTGTGTTCGGTTTAACGTCTTTCTCAACAGTTTTTCAGTCATATGAACGATGGAGAGTCCAGTCTAAGAATGAACTATTGGCCAATTTCAAAACCAGTCAGATTCTGGAGTTTCAAGACTGGTCTCCAAACTCAAGTTTTATTTACCTCGGTTCAGGAACTATTCAAATATAATAATTAGTATGCTTTTACTGTCACAGACTATTTTCTCGCTTTTTTGGTTTATTGTATTTAACTTTCAGATTTTTGCTTTTTTTTAAATTATCCGAAGTCAAGACTGGGTTTTCTTTTTTCTGCTACACTATCAACTGTTTCTGCATTAGAGATGCACAAAAGCTTATCATAAATTTCAGGATTAACATAATTATACAACATGTAAAAGAAACAGCCAGACTATGAAACAGCACAATTATCTTTAAAGTGCTTGTCCTGATGGCGCAATAAAAGTTAGCTATGATACAAGATAGCTTTTAAAATGTCACCCAATAACAAATGGTTGGAACATCCTGGTTGTTGAAACAACTGATATTAGCAAACCTTTATAATATTGATGATAATGGTTATTGGTTATTGGAATACACCCAACAATAATTGTTGACAAGTGTAAAAGTGTGATTGTATCTTTCTAAGCAGGGGGTATTTGTCCTACCAATTCACCCAGGAAATAAACAGTATTTAATGCTTAAATAATAGCCAGGAATCAAATTTCTGTAGAATATGTTTTTGTTTAAGGCCACATGTCTTGAAAGAATGGAGTTCAATATGATTACCAGTATTTAAGTTATACCTCAATAAAACAATGGGAAAAATGTAGATAGTTATTTGAGAAAAAGTATTAATTTTGGCTTTTAATTAACCTTTAGCCTGCTGGCGGCAAGTGATTCTGCCTTTGCGACCAGTGCAGACAGTAAATTTTCAGTAAAAACCCCTTTGAATAATAAATGGTACTGCCCAAATTGAATGGTGGACCAGTCCATTTTAGAAATTTAGCAGGGTAAAGGATGATTATAAGAAAGATCATAAAGGGAACATTTTGCTGTGTAATCAAGGTGTAAGGAAACCACATAATTTGCAGTCTACGTAAGTCCTGTCAACAAAATGTTGCTCAAGGAGGAAGGAATAGCTTTCACCATTTGAGACGTTTAAAGATGGCATAAGTAACATGCGTGGAGAAAACGAAAATAATTTTACATCTAGATGCACTTAGTTCTGACAAACTTGTACAGGCATTTTGTTCCTGCACAAGCATTTGGTAAAAAGGTTTTACTGTTTATGGCATGTGTGTCTAGAATCAGATGAAGGAGAAAAGATTCTAGATGCACTATTTATGGAATTTCTACAGTTTCCTTCCTGATGATGACATATTATATCTGAATCCTGACATTTAGAGCTCTGTAAGTCAATTTAACATCTTACAAAATGAGACAATTACATTATTCTGCTGTGTTTCATCTGACACTAAAAACACAGCCAATATAGAGCAGTATTTGTGATTGGCCAACAAATTCTTAACAGACTGATGTTTTTTATTGACTGTCTGGAATGAGCCCAAAAGACGGTTAAGATAATCTCAACCAGTTCTCAACCGATACGTAGTTGCTGTTAATTATTGATTGAACATTTTGCATCATGCAACAATCAGGAACTGGAGTCCAGAAAAACAAGATTCCCTGTAATATCTAAACTGAATCATTTAACGATTAAGGAGTAGGAATACTCTTGATAATTGATATTGCTTTTTGTCAGTCAATGTTTGCCATTTCATCAGTTCTGTTCTATTAGCATAGAACGGGTATGGAGTTCAGTCCCCAGAACTTCACTGTTCTCCAGGCCATACTGACAAAGGGAACTTGTCAAAACCACTGAACATCCAGAAACCAGTTGAATGATTACCTAGCATAAAAGTAGCCAGTTTCTAACCTTAACTTCTTGGTGGTGGAGGCTCCAAAAGCTGTTGAATATATGCTGGTATTTGACCTTTAAACATAATGGATATATACTTTTTTTGAGGATGAATATAAATATATAAGTATTTCCACAAAAACATCCCAAATATAACTTCGAAACAAGAATGATGGCTTATTCTAACACCACCCAATTTGTTTTCCTATTAAACAAAGAAGGCTCAAAACTGTGTTATTATTCAACAATTCATTTTTCTGATGTCACAATTATTACATCATAGCATTAGACAGCAAAGAATGGAAAAGACATCAGCAGAAATCAGACACACATATTTGATGGATATCGTCAAGGACGTACATAATAATCCTTGATAACCTGTTAGAATCAAAATAATACATCTCAAACAGTGATTTGCTCATGAATTAAATCATTGTCATTTAGATGCGTATTATTATATCAATCGGGCTGTGCCATTGTCATATAATTCCTTTGCATGTAAACTCCAAACAACGACAAATCACTGTTGGGATATATCATTTCTTAATTCATAAAAATACTAAAATGTTTTTCCTTTTTAAAAAAATACTGTCATAATGCAATATTTCATAAACACTGTAGACAGCAATATCTTATAACCTTAACTTCATTTCATACATCAATTTCGTATCAACTTCATCTGAAACCTTATCAGTCTGTGTGATTACAGAAACACAACTTGAAGGGTGAAAAAAAAACCAACCAAAACATTAGTGATGATGCAATATCACGATGAGATTCAAACATCAACAAAGGTGCCGATTTTATGATGATGGTTTTTACATCTTGCCAGATAAAACTTGCAAACAACTTGGTAAAATGCAGAGGTGGAATATAATCGCTTTTTGATAGAAACTCACTATCTGGAACAAACCAGACCTCTGTAAAGTACATCAGATCATGGTTAGATATGGTGTTTTGTTAGAGGCATATTTATTTCTCATTAAAACTGTACTGGTTAAAATACTATCAAACGATTGTGTAAGCATACAATATATATGTAGTAAACCTCTATGCTGATATTTGTATGTGATGTTGTACATGCTAGAACTCAAGTGCCTGTTATACTAATAGACATGACTATGTTGAGTATTTCAGTATGATATACAGGGTTTTTGACTCTATTTTGTTGAAAAAAATATTCATAGAAGTTGTATACTCTGTCAGTTCATCACATTTTGTTACCTGTGCCAACAGGAGACCTTTTGTCTCTTTTGTGCTTGTGTTATGGTTGACCTTCTGTCTGTCATACATGGATGTCAACCTTGGTTTTTGTATCAAGGCTGCCCTTCTGTCTCCCTTTTACTATATACATAAAAAAGTCAAACTGTGTGCTTTGTCATTGCTGACCTTTATCTACCTTTATCTCTTGGAAAGTCACAATCTGGCACTTGTATCATGGCTTTTAAATCTGACACATGGGAATCAAACCTGGGTGCTTGTGTCGTGGCTGATTTTTTCTTGTTAACTTTACTCAAAGAACTACACAGAATAAAGAGCTAGCTCATATTCCCTGCTTATCACTAGAGTTTGGTGACTTGAATTTGGCAATATATAGAGATAGTAACTTTACACATGCAAGTAAAGAGGTGCTTATAAAAAGACCAATTGACGTGGACATATAGGAGTTTTAAGGCTAGAAAAACATAAAGAGCAAATAACTTTACACAATCTGTACTTACAGACCATTCAACCAGCCCAACATGCAGGTGAAGTAGGTGTGTGGGAGTTTGGGGCTACAAACAGCAAAATCATACTAAAGTGCAAATTAATCACAGACAAGGGATGGTTTCAAGGCATGACCAAGTAATCTACTGAGAAAAATGATCTGAGATAATTATCTGTAACTCACTTTAATAATTATAGAAATGTACTTTTAAGACATCAAATACGGAACATTTTATAATGAAACACATAACACAGGTGGGGTTGCTTTCAGTGTATATAATGTCATTGAATTCCAAACCAGCAATACAGAGAAGTGAGTCAGGACAATTAATGCAAAGGCCTGTATGAATTGGCTGATAATCCAGTCAGCTTGAATAAATCTTATTTCTTGAAAAAAACATGAAGGCACAGAAACTTTGCCAAAAACAATCAACCTGGCAGTAGTATGAATATAAACTATTTAGCTTTTGTATCTGATCCTTTGTACAAAGTTTGAATGGGTTTTCAGTTACGTTCAACTAACAGCTATGTAGAAGTAGTCGGAATAAACTTCTGACAGTTTTACAAACTGGTTGAGAGATAGATGAGAAAAGAAAAAACAAAATCAGTATGATCATTACAAAAAATTGTAACAGGAATTCTAACAAACAAAAGCTAAAGCTTGTATGATACCCACAAGAAATTCAAACTGATTCCAAGGAGACTGCATACAACAAGTTCACAGAAGGTAATGGGTACAAATCACTATGATTTATATGCCTGGAAGATTTCCGAAGTTTTATCTCCAGTCAGATATCTACCTGAATAATTGTTTTATCAATATTTTAATAACCTTTAATGATTCCATCAATGATATGGCAGTTTTTTGAGTGCAAGTGTATCAATTATAGCCATTGTTACTTGTGACCTTGTTAGATAAATTTCTTTTTTCCCCACCTACGCAAACTGCAATGACTTATTCAACCCGAGTTTTATTCTGCTAATGCAAATGTACATCAATTGAAATTTTCATTTTTTATTTGCAATATGCAATGCACTAGACACTTTAACGATCAAGTGAAAATACATGTAGGTGTGTGCTTATACAAATATTTACGGACAAGATATCATATCTACATTCTAATACAAATGTATGTGAGGGACTTTCTGGCAACTAGAGCAATCTCTTTAAGGTAGCAGTTGGTAGTTTCCAGCCACAGATTCGAATTGGCCAGGGTCAAAATCTGTCATTAGAGATAAAACCTTGAAGTGAAGGCTGTTTTGATGTTTGAAATATTTGTTGATGTGAGTTTGTGATTAACAAGTTTAAGAATGGTATGTTGCAGAAATTCTGGCAGATACGAATGTAAGCTTGATGTCATCATTTTCATATAAATGCTTGAAATGCATATATACCACTATCAGCATTGAGCGTCTCGTGAACTGTCAAATGTCATATAGGCCTCACACAGTTGAAAATAGTGAAAAAAGTAATCGGTAGACAGGTATTTTTGTCCAGCTCTGCAAGTAATACTTGAAACTGAGTACAGAATGCAAGTGGCCATTTGGCTCTATCATTTCCCCTAACATTTTAAGGCCAGTTGGAGATATTGCTAATTTGGGCTGAAATGTCATGTATTTTCGCCGGCTGAAATTATCTTTCAGGTGGCTTGTGGATTTAAAAATCTATGCTTTGTATGAAGTTTACTATGTATTTTATCTTCTTCTTCAAGCAAGATGTAAACCGGTATCTTTTTATTTTCAGGTCTGCATCTCATAAGATATCGGAAGCCGTCTGACTTGGCCACATCGCTCGGAAGTCCGAAGTACTAGAAAAAACCGCCATCTGCTACCTTAAGGCAAATTATTAGCAACAGACACTGCTTTTTATGCAAGGGAAGTAAAGTAATCTATATGTTTAACCTTCAAGTGAGAACTTGACCTTGAACCTAGTGACCTGGGTTGTGTACTATGCATCTTACCTTGAAGATCAGGTTAATAACTGATGTTAGTTTCACGAGAATGCTTCCAGTCAGATACAAATTTGAGCTAATTTATCTGACCTCTAAGTGTGACCTTGTCCTTGGACATAGTGATATGGGTTCTGAATTCTGCACATCATCTTGAGCTAAAATATATGTTGTCAGTTTTATAAAATTCTTCCAAGCAGTTCAGAAGATATGGAGCAGACACAAATTTCAGCTATTTGACCTTTGGCCTACAAATGTGATACTGGACCTAGTGACTGGTGTTGTATATTCTGCATGTCTTCTTAACAAGATATACAAATGATGCCAGTTTTATGAAAGTCTTAGTGGTTTAGACAATACTGGGCAGGTATGAAGTTAAACTGTTTGACCTTTGCCCTTGAAGTGTAACCTTCAGCTATGCTGTATGCTCTACAAGTTGCTTTGATGAGTATATTTTATAAAAAATATTTCAGACAGTTAGGAACATACCACTGAGGGAAGGACAGAGGGATATGTTTGACTCCAGTAAAACAACTATATACTGTCCAATGCATTAGACATCTCCACTATTTAGCTACTTAGTGGATATGTGCAGGTTTTGCAAATGTTTATCACCAATATGCAATACCGTATAACCCCGTTTAAACGCCCCCGGGGGCGATGCATTTTACGAAAAATTTGATCCGAACAATGTCAGTAACTCGTATAAACGCCCCCCTGTTTATCCCAATTCATGCACTGACATAACCCGATACGTAATCGTACTGGGAATCTGTGTAAAGTCGCGCGCTGAGTGACATCATCCGAGTTAAATTCGATCAATACTGTAGCGTTTATAGCGTGGCATATTCAGTACTTTGATACACACAGTAGATTTATTTGTGCCATGCCTGTTGACGTGTTTAAAAGTTTGTGTTAATAAAGTGTATTTTTTTTTTTGAAATTCATTTGTATTGTTATGGAATTGTTATTATCTGGATATTATTGTGTTTGATCTAGGACCAATTTTTGAAGGTAAAATTTTTTTATTTTCCCCAAAAAACGTGGGGGGGGGGGGGGGGGGGGGGGGGGGGGGGCGTTAATTAGAGGGGGGGTGTTAATACGGAGTTATACGGTATTATGTTTAGTGCATGTATATGTGGGTTTCTTTCCAGTATATGTGGTTTATTTTCTATATAAGTCGTTCCTGCAGGGCTTTAATATGTACTGGTATGTATGACCAGTAGAAAGTTTCATCCTTGTGTGTAGACTGTATCTTACATATGAAATTGCTGCAGGTAGTCATTGTAAAAACAGTTACCAAGATGATATTTTCATTTTTTTTTATCTTTTGGCAATGTACAATCTCTTGCCTCAGAGCAATAATGTTGTTTCTGCTTCCTTGATTTTATATACTGCCATATCAGTTTTGAACCAATGTAACAAAAAGGATGTAGGTTTCTTTCTGATATGTATAGTTTATATAGCGGCCTCCGTGGCCGAGTAGTTAAGGTCGCCGACTTCAAATCACTTGCCCCTCATCGATGTGGGTTCAAGCCTCACTCGGGGCATTGAATTCTTCATGTGATGAATCCATCCAGCTGGCTTACGAAGGTCAGTGGTTCTACCCAGGTGCTCGCTCGTTATGAAATAATGCATGGAGTCACCATATGGCCTAAAATTGTGACGGTGCGATGTTAAACCCAACAAAATAAATAAATAAATAAATGTATAGTTATATTCTATCAGGGATGAAACCTATGATAATGTAAAACATTTAAAGTTCTGTACATTTTTGTTTCCACTCTTTATATATATCTCTTGTAAGTTGTCTGCACTATGTGACTCAATATTCAACTGTATAGATATATTATGGGAGTTTCTGATAGAAATTAGTAATTAATATTCTGTACAAGAAATTAAAGAAGGCGATTCCTTTTAAAACATCTAATTAATATTCCGAAAAAGAAATTACACCCCATGGTTTGTCTTTTGAAACAATAAATGAGAAAACCAACATAGTGCTTTTGCGACCAGTAATGGTTTTTCTAATTGCAACGGGCCTTGAAAGCAAACAGCATGGATCCTGACCAGACTGTGTGGATGCGCAGGCTGGTCTGGATTGCAAATGCACTATGTTGGTTTTCTCATGGCGCAGCTGAAATCAATATCATCTTTACATTATAATGCAAGGCAACTTTGATTTGCATCTTTTATCCACACTTGTGCATTAGCTCCTTTTGTCCTGTATCAATCTTTATTTGATCATGGCGATTTAATGCATATTGCTGTAAATTTTGTAGCAGGTTGAATAGAGGTCTATACAGGTCTTACATGTCTGCCTGTGAGACAAGGTTTTCCCTACTGCAAAACCAGGTTTATTGTTCATGTAGTTCAGAGGGTTCATCTTTGCCTATCAGCTTAAAATGAATCTCAACAGATTTTAGCATTAACCAGTTTTATGTATGTAGTATATTATGTTTTTATTTGGCTAGTACTATTATGAAGTCACTTAAAAGAATGCTATTTAAGGCAAAGTTTTTTCCTAGGAAACCGTGGCATGTGATCTGACAATTGTATACTTTTCTCTCAAGTTCTTGTTTACTCTATTTAGTAAATTATTCAAACTTTTAATCTTGATCCTTATTAAAAGTATGCAAAACTGCACAAGTAAACCACATTTCTGTGTCTATGTTCATCAAATATTATTCTACAGATCCATCCAGGGCAGACATTTGTGGCAGAAGTTCCAGCTGCCGACTTACTACGGATGACAGTTATGCTCAGGCTCATTTTTTCTCTGCAGAGAAAGGCCAAAGAATATTAATCCTATCTTCCCTTCGAAAGAATTTTACTAATGAATTACATTCTAAAAATCTCTTTAAAAGAAAAACTTAAGACATCTTGCAAATATATAAAATTTCATTTATCGGAGTATAAAAACTTGACATAAACATACGAACATTATGGTAGAAAATATACCTATAACCTGAAGTTGTTGACGAAAACAATCGATTTTGGTAATTAATTTTCTTAATGTTATTTCAGTAACACATCAACAACATTATATCTAAGAGAATTCCCACCCGTAACCATTACAAATACCACATCGTTTGTCATACTTACTGTCATAGCAGTGTCTCGGAGTCTTCATTGTTTGGCAAGTAATTACTATCTAGGGAATCGAAGTCATTGTCATACTCAAACTCGGTCTGTGCAATATTATTCCGTTTGTACATGTACGAGTTCGTAAAAGGTTTTGCTGAATTGTGTATGGAGTCATTTTCATTGTTTGAGTCGCGATCAATATCTGTGATATTGCCGCACATGTCCGACAATTCCCGAGCACTACACTGAGGGGTATCTACTGGAATGGTATTATTGAAGCGGGAATAGTCTATCTGGTATTGTCCGTTTTCTTTCTGGAATGTCACGAGGCGCTCAAACCTGTGACCCCAGAGAATCTCACCCGGAAGGTATGAGCTTCGTGCCTGAGTTGTCATACCCGTTGACTCCACAATACCCTCCAGAATGACGATAAATTCAAACTGTTCTTTGTGCAAATCTTCTGGGGACATTTCCCAAAATGGCGAGTCTTCAGTAATTTTATGAACAATTATCACAGGCCAGACTAAAAATAATCTATCTTGACCTTCATTAAAACCCAAGTCTACATCAAACTGATATAATGGTAAAATTTCCCCTTCTTTCGTTATTTTTTTCTTAATCACTACACCTCGTATATGAGCTTCTACGATATGTGATTTTCTCATGTCACCAACACGAAACAATAAGCACATTTCCCCATCTTGTTTGCATATACAAGCATTCTTGCTAAACATTAGTGTCTCAGCACGCTTTTTTGGCCGTGAAAGCTTTGCAAAAACTATTCCCGTCATCATGGCTTGACATATCACGCCAAAACACGATTGTATCATCATTAAAATAATTGCTTCTGTACACTGTTCAGTAGTATGTCTAGAACCATAGCCTATCGTATGCTGTGTTTCTATGGAAAATAAAATTGCAGAAGTGAAAGACTTTATTTCCTCAACACACGGTTTCCATTGCTCATTTGCTAGATTTTCCTCGTCTAAATCTCCGTGTGAAAAACAAATGAGCCACCATATTAGTGCAAAAATAAGCCAGCTGAATATAAATGCTAACGTAAAAACTAACAAATTGTATCTCCACTGAATATCAACTAATGTGGTAAAAATGTCTGCGAGGTATCGTCTCCTCCGTTTTCGAATATTTGCTTGTGTAATGTTTACTTCACCATTTTTATAAACTAAACGTCTTCTCATACGTTTTGAATAGTGTCTGTCAGCACGCCGTGAAACCAAACTGCTTTTGCTGACTGGAGGGTTGCTTTTTGCAACAAATTCTGCAAACGATTCCTGTGACCTCCTCTCTGGTTCCGTGTTATATTTCTGATGCCCACTCTCCAGCAAGTCCGGTTCCCCACTGGCAATGCCATTTGGGGGACCAGTAGTAGGATATCCATAACCTGTTTCCATAACAACCATTTGAAATAACCGCCAAATCAGGCCCAGTGCATGTTCTATGCCAGTGTCCTTGAGATCTCTGTACGCTACTGGATCCACTTTTGTTTTAATGCAAAACTGGTTCTGGGTGAAAGGTTATGGGGATGATCAACTCAATGTTCTCACTGAAAAACAAAACAAACTTTTAACAAATATAATATGGCTGAAAGTTGTTCTCTTATTCTAACAAAGAAAAATTTAAACTGACCTACAATACAGACTATAAAGAACAGTTTTGTTATTTTTGAAAACATCTCTTTTACAGATAGTCACAGCTTCCTTTCTGTCTAAACTGCTTATAGAATGTACTGACACTGCCGTTTTACAGAGGCCCAATAGGCATAGCTGAATTCAGAGATCTTTGCATAGATCTATGTTACAGAATAAAGAAGTAAAAATAGGAAATTAAATTTTACATGAAAATATCAAGTTTTTAGTGATAGAAATTCTGTAAGTGGGACAGAGTGTCTTTTATTATAATTACTGCCTCAAAATCACTTATTTCAAAAAATAACTTCAATAACTAACATAAATATTTTTAAGTGACTTTCAATTTAATTGAAAAATAAATAATGCGAAAAAACTGACATAAAATTTTAAAGCAATTAGCAGCTTTAAAAACTACAGCAAACTTACTATTTGAAGCTCTTTGACATAATACTAGGTTTAACAAAAGTTGAAAAAGGGGCATATTTTGCAAAAATGTAAGGCAAAGTTATAGAACAACCCATGAAGCCAAAGATGTGTGGAGAATCAGAAAACATTTGGCCAAGTAATTCCTGAGAAACATGCTTACATGCAAAACGGTCAAAAAATTTCTAAGTTTGAAATGGGCTTTTTTGATATAATAAAAGCTAAAGTTGTGAAACTTGTCAGGTGAAATCACCTCAAGATTATGAAGTCACATGTGAAGTTTGAAAACCTTTGGCCCAGTAGTTCTTGAGAAACTTGCTAATATGCAAAACTTTAACCTGAAATTCTAAGTTAAAAAGGGGCATAACTTTGAAAAAATAAAAGCTAGAGTTATGCCACTTGTCCCATAAGGTCATCTCATGATGCAACAATGTGTATGTGAAATTTGAAAGCAATAAGCCTAATAGTTTAATGAAACCTGTCTACATGTAAAATTTTTGTGATAAAGACACCAACAAAAGGCTGACGACAAAGCCTCCACTGTTGGAGAAATTTCAAAACGTCAAGCTCAAAATTAAACTTAATGATGGTCAAAGACATCTCTACTTATTTAGATCAAATTTTAGAAGATACTATACTGATTTCTTGTTAGCTTAATAGACAACACAATGCCTGACATGTCTCAAAATCTAAAAATTCTCACTTGCTTCGAAACTGTCTCTTCAGCACATAAAATTTTAATAAATTCATAAATGTCTACAAACTATTTATATTAACTGTCATTTCCTGGTTGACGCCATGTCTGATTGAAAAAAAAAAACATAGCAGGAGCCATTAATACTGGTCTTTTACCACACTGATAGAATTTGTTCAATGCAGCAACATTCTGCTGAGGCTGATATTGCCACATTCCACTTATTACATGGAGCAAGAGATACTGAGCCAAGAATATAATAGAATAATAACAAAGGAACAATTTCCTGTAGTATTTACACTTGAATCTAATTGTTTCATTTGTAGCAAATGTATGATCAATAGAAGTTCTGACCACAAATCTATTAATATTGGCAAGAAATGTCCAGCCATACCAGAATCAATCCGGACTATGTTAATGTCATACATTAACTATCGGAGAAATAATTCAGTCACTTATGTTAGAGACATACCATTAAATGGTTTACCAAATCTAGGTAAAGAAAATTTTCCTCAACTTTAAAAAGATTCTGTGCTGCAAGACTACCAACAAGATATAATCTTTTTTTTTCAATCATTTCCCTTAATCTTTCTTGGATGAAAAGGGACATGATTATACACAATTTTAATAGCCTCAGGAGTTATCTCCTGTGAACAAAACATAGGGTCTGAACATAAAGTGGCAGGGGCCAGTTTCGCATTTGGCCCGGGTACGTTTTTTAAATAAAATAGACATATGTACTTTACAGGCATATATATTCAACTGGTTATTTATGATGTTTATAGAACTAAGGATTCCTGCGTACGAGTGATTATTGTGTAAAATAAATATGTGCATGTATCGATTTTCCTAGCTCCATGTAGACGGCCGGGTCTAAAACTTTACCTGAGGTAACGGAAGTCAGACGAATTGGAAACGGTCCTCCATCCATCCAGCTTCAGCTCAAATTTGCGGAAAAAGTAAACGGTTATGTGATACTTTTCTTCCCACCATTATTTTCGTCTGGCCACATGCTTTAAAAATATGCATGTGTTTTAGGTCAGTCATTTGCAGATAATACGGTACAGGTCGCGGAAGGAGTGCATTTTGGGCCATTTTTGTCTAAAAGTTTAGTGTCCTGAAACCTGCGTTTTACTCGTTTTTGTCACAGAAGCAACAGAATCGGCAGACTGAAAATGTCACATAATGAAGTGCTATGTCTATGCGAGACATTCGCTCAACAATTGCCTTGAATGTGTCGAAAATGGATTTTTTATGATTTTTTTCGCACTGGTATCAGCGCAGAGTTGTGGAGTTTTCAAATTTACTGTCCCTTGCCCCCATAAGTGAATTCGGCCAAAATTAAATTTCGAAAAATCTCTTGATTTTGCGCAGTTTTAAGTAGTTTAGAACCTCTAGATTGATATTTTAAACTTTCTGCGGACTTAAAACGCTAAATGACGGCACAGCAGCTCAAAACTGTTACGGTGAGGACACATCAAGGTTTGAAAGTCAATATCTGCACAGACGATTTTTTTTAATTCTACCACCATTAACAGTGTTTTAGCACCGTAAAAACACCGTTTTCATTATTCTTAACCCACGTAGCGCATATTTAGCCAATCAGCTCTGATTTCCATCAATCAGGGGGATGCTTGGAGGGTGGGGACCCCATGAAATAGGCAAATAGGGGGTAGGGGCATTTTATTTTCACAAAATGATGCGAATATGACTTTATTTCATTTTTACTGATGGAATACGTTGAATTACGCCAGAAAATGATAAAAACAGACGTATTTTACATTATTTGTCTCGTAGCGACAAATTGTAAATTTTGGCTCATTTTGCGCGAGAGGGGTGGGCTAGTTTAGACGCTCACATACAGACATCTTTTCATGCTACTAAAATTATTTTTGTGTGGTTTTATTCGTAAAAGAGGTATTAAAGTTCAGAAACAGTAAAATCCGCTTTTGGTCATAAAAAGAAAAATCTTAAAGTGGCAGGGGCCAGTTTCGCATTTGGCCCGGGTACGTTTTTTAAATAAAATAGACATATGTACTTTACAGGCATATATATTCAACTGGTTATTTATGATGTTTATAGAACTAAGGATTCCTGCGTACGAGTGATTATTGTGTAAAATAAATATGTGCATGTATCGATTTTCCTAGCTCCATGTAGACGGCCGGGTCTAAAACTTTACCTGAGGTAACGGAAGTCAGACGAATTGGAAACGGTCCTCCATCCATCCAGCTTCAGCTCAAATTTGCGGAAAAAGTAAACGGTTATGTGATACTTTTCTTCCCACCATTATTTTCGTCTGGCCACATGCTTTAAAAATATGCATGTGTTTTAGGTCAGTCATTTGCAGATAATACGGTACAGGTCGCGGAAGGAGTGCATTTTGGGCCATTTTTGTCTAAAAGTTTAGTGTCCTGAAACCTGCGTTTTACTCGTTTTTGTCACAGAAGCAACAGAATCGGCAGACTGAAAATGTCACATAATGAAGTGCTATGTCTATGCGAGACATTCGCTCAACAATTGCCTTGAATGTGTCGAAAATGGATTTTTTATGATTTTTTTCGCACTGGTATCAGCGCAGAGTTGTGGAGTTTTCAAATTTACTGTCCCTTGCCCCCATAAGACTTTTCTCCTCATTATAGGCTTGGTCTGTAAGAACACTAATGAACTGTCTGGCAACAAATATAGCTAGAAATATAACTCACTGTAACAAGTGAAGGAAGGCAAAGACACCTTATGTTTTTCCATCTGTCTGAAAAGGTGGGCGGAGACTAATATCATAAATGCACAGAACAGCATTCTAGTAAAAGTGGTAAAAGATTACAATAATCTACAGTATGTTACAGGTATGACTTATTATCACATTGCTTTCACAGAGCAATGACACTGTTGAAAGTAGTATAATGTATGAATGGCAGTGTCTTCTAATGATATTTTGTCTCTTCTGCTGTAGTAAAGAGCTTGCATCCTAACAATTATATTTTCTCACTCAGGTAAATGATATTGAACAGCATCTTGATATATTCTATCACTTATCTTACTACTGCTGTAGAACGTGAAACACTTTTTTTTTTGCTAACATGTAACTGTAAGGAGTGTAACAGATTTCTTCCTGTGTAACTGGTGTTGTAAGGAGTGTAACATCTAATTTAATCTTTATGCAACTTGAGAAAACCATCTTATTCTATGCATTGTAAAGTATGTGACATCATACTGATGACATTGTAAAGAGTGTGTGTAACATCTTATCACTTGTGTTAAGCCTGGTGTTATCAACATTCAGGCTACTTGTCATATTACAGGAAACCAACAAAACAAAGAAGAAACTGTGATAACAAACACTCATCTTACTTATAGATAATAATATTCTTAGAAACAAGTACTCAAAATATTTCACAACCTTCTAGGAAAACTAAACCCTCAACATACCATTGAGTGTATATAAGGACATCTCAACAGTTTGTCCAAAATTAAGGTTGCTGAGTTTGGGGTTTCCTTACAGGTATAGTAAATTTAAAACAACAGCTTGACTATTTGAAGGCTTGTCAGCAAAATAGATTTTCTATCAAGGAATTGGCATAATGTCCAAATTCATGCAAGAGTTATGGGACTTAGTGATGCAATCATTTTCAGATACACCAAACATCTGTGTGAAATTTCAACCAAGTATATGCATTAGTTGTGGATATAGAAAATTCCATGCAAACTTTAACCCCAAAAAGGGGCAAACCTTTGTCAAAATACAATAAGTTATGGGACATGTTTTATCCACCTCAATAACTTGTATATAAAGTTTCAATTCAATATCTGCACTGACTTTGGAGAGAGCAATCTGTATGCTAAACTTCAACCTAGATTTTCCAAGACCAACAAAGCAGTTATGGGACTTGATGACAATATTAACCTTGTGTTATTTACTGAAAGATAAATGTGAAGTTTAAAGGTAGTATCTGCTATGGTTAAAACAGGGTATTATACTCTTTGAAAAACTTTAAAACAAAATTTCTAACTTAAAATGGAGCATAACTCTGGAAATACTGCAGGTAGAGTTACACATTTTAACAGAGTAATATTCAAGCAAGTACAGCAAGTTTCAATTGAATATCTTAAGTAATTAAAAGGGTTCTGAACTTCATACAAAAACTTAACCAATGCGGATGCCAATGCGTCTTTATTCTTCAAATTGTCCAGCTAAAAACTGTTTTGACAGACAATTTTAATGAAGCCTGGCATTTAATTTTCCTACTGTCTCAATTCTGAGACCATTTCTGAACAAAAATATTCATCAACAAGGCCACTGTTATGGATAGTGAAAGGGTTGATGGTATTGCAAGGAACCATTAAACATTTGAGTTGTGACCTTGACCTTAAGCTCGCAGGGGTGAATTTTGAATTCTGCACATTGTCTTGATAAGGGGAATATTACAGACAATTCTAGCATAAAACTGCTGTTCTTGTCACTTTTTGGGGGTGTTTTAACAGAAGAGAAAACGTGTGTTAACAGAGAGATTCTCACGCTCACGTGCTGTTATAACACCTTTTTATATATGCGCGTTCCGTGGCAGAGCGTAAACGTATTACAGCCCCAAAACGGATAATTAAAATGGAAATGACGTCAACGTGAAAACAAGAGGACCATGATGGTCCTGAATCGCTCACCTATCCCCACATGACCAAGTGTTGAACTGAGTATGACGATGTTATTTCTATTATTTGACATAGTGACCTAGTTTTTGAGCACATGTGACCTAGATATCATCAAGATAAAAAATTCTGACCAATTTTCATGAAGATCCATTGAAAAATATGGCCTCTAGACAGGTCACAAGCTTTTTCTATTATTTGACGTAATGACCTAGTTTTTGAAGGCACGTGACCCACTTTTAAACTTGACCTAGATATCATCAAGGTGAACATTCTCACCAATTTTCATGAAGATCTCGTGAAAAATATGGCCTCTAGAGAGGTCACAAGGTTTTTGTATTTTTCGACCTACTGACCTAGTTTTTGACCGCACATGACCCAGTTACGAACCTGACCTAGATATCATCAAGCTGAACATTCTGACCAATTTTCCTGAAGATCCATTGAAAAATATGGCCTCTAGAGAGGTCACAAGGTTTTTCGATTTTTAGACCTACTAACCTAGTTTTTGACCGCATGTGACCCAGTTTCGAACTTGACCTAGATATCATCAAGGTGAACATTCTGACCAATTTTCATGAAGATCCATTGAGAAATATGGCCTCTAGAGAGGTCACAAGGTTTTTCTATTTTTAGACCTACTGACCTAGTTTTTGACCCCACGTTACCCAGTTTCGAACCTGACCTAGATATCATCAAGGTGAACATTCTGACCAAAATTCATGAAGATCTCATGAAAAATATGGCCTCTAGAGAGGTCACAAGGTTTTTCTATTTTTAGATCTACTGACCTAGTTTTTAACCCCACGTGACCCAGTTTCAAACTTGATCTAGATATCATCAAGGTAAACATTCTGACCAATTTTCCTGAAGATCCATTGAAAAATATGGCCTCTAGAGAGGTCACAAGGTTTTTCGATTTTTAGACCTACTAACCTAGTTTTTGACCGCATGTGACCCAGTTTCGAACTTGACCTAGATATCATCAAGGTGAACATTCTGACCAATTTTCATGAAGATCCATTGAGAAATATGGCCTCTAGAGAGGTCACAAGGTTTTTCTATTTTTAGACCTACTGACCTAGTTTTTTATCCAACATGACCCAGTTTCGAACTTGACCTAGACATCGTCAAGGTGAACATTCTGACCAAAATTCATGAAGATCTCATGAAAAATATGGCCTCTAGAGAGGTCACAAGGTTTTTCTATTTTTAGATCTACTGACCTAGTTTTTACCCCCATGTGACCCAGTTTCGAACTTGACCTAGATATCATCAAGGTGAACATTCTGACCAATTTTCATGAAGATCCATTGAGAAATATGGCCTCTAGAGAGGTCAAAAGGTTTTTCTATTTTTAGACCTAATGACCTAGTTTTTGACCCCACATGACCCAGTTTCAAACTTGACCTAGATATCATCAAGGTGAACATTCTGACCAATTTTCATGAAGATCTTGTGAAATATATGGCTTCTAGAGAGGTCACAAGGTTTTTCTATTTTTAGACCTACTGACCTAGTTTTTGACGGCACGTGACCCAGTTTCAAACTTGACCTAGATATCATCAAGGTGAACATTCTGACCAACTTTCATAAAGATCCCATGAAAAATGTGACCTCTAGAGTGGTCACAAGCAAAAGTTTACGGACGCACGCACGCACGCACGCACGGACGGACGGACAATGGACGACGGATGCCGCGCGATCACAAAAGCTCACCTTGTCACTTTGTGACAGGTGAGCTAAAAACAACTCGGATATTCCCGCGCATTTCATGGAAATTTAATGACGTTGAGGGATAATGTATTCATTTATTCGTTTTTTTGCGGTTTATGCTAGAATAGCGTTAGTGCATGTTACTTTCGTGTTATAACATCTTCAGAATCCCTCGGGATACGTTGGTACCCTCACCCTACGGGCTCGGGCACCAACCAATCCCCCGGGATTCTGCAGACATTATAACATGAAAAAACATACGTTATCCCTACAGTCATATAAAATCCTTCAAGGGGTTTAGGAGATACAGAGCAGACATAAAATGGAAGGCTCAAACCTTTGACCTCAGTTTTGACCTTGACCTTGAGCCAACATGGCTGACTCATGAGTTCTGCATATCGTCTTGATGAGGTGATCATTTGACATAGATTTCATGATTAACCTTCAAGGGGTTTAGGAGATACAGGGAGGACACGAAAAAGAAGGCCCAAACCTTTGACACCGAGTTGTGACCTTGACCTTGAGCCAACGTGGCTGACTCGCTGGTTCTGCATATCCTCTTGATGAGGTGATCATTTGACCCGGGTTTCATGAAAATCCTTCAAGGGGTTTATGGGATACAGAAGTGTCCTTACTATTACCGGTACTCCTAGAATTTATTTTTAAATGTATGATTTTTCACATTTTAATTTGTACGATGTACTACATTTTTTCTTTTTTTTTTCTTCAGGGGAAAAACAACATTGCTTTTATTTTTGAAAATAAGAAAAAATCTTTAACCTTTTGCCTGCTGACAGCAAGTGATTCTGCCTTTGCGACCAGTGAAGACCTAAATCATGGTCTGCAGTGTTCGCTATTCAGTCAGTAATTTTTCAGAAACTGATTGATCAGTCCATTTCAGAAATTTAGCAGGGTAAAGTTAACTAGCATCACCCTGCTACTTGACAGCTGATTAAGCTTCCATATTTATAATGAGATAATGAAATGATCCAAAAATAGTTCTGAGATTCTAAAATATTACAGAAACAAAAACAAATGATGGCCAATTTTAGAATTATTCATTTCATTATAGTCTGAAGTGTCACATTTACATGCTCAATCAACACTGGCTATTGCCTTATTTGGATCCTTAATCATGATGTTAAATAAATTACAGAACTAGACGAGTGTCCATAGGATACTGGTCCCCTCTCTTCCTGTCGCTGGACATGAAAATATTTCTAACATATATGCAACACAAACTTTTAAGCACTCTATGTGTATTTTTCATTTAGTCAAGGACAATAACTCTTGTCTGGCTGAGTAAATCCCATACAGAACACCGGGTGCACAACTTCACAAGCTATGTAACAATCCTGTAATGGTTTATGAAACATGGGACACAAACTTTATACCCATAATGCATATTCTGACTAAGTCAAGGGCCAAAACTCTGGTCTGGCGGAGTGAAATCCAAAATGAAACTCACTAATGCACGTGCTGAATAATATTCCTACATGGTTCATGACTCTAGGTAAAAGATTTTTAAGACATTCGCAACATAAACTCTTGAGCACTTCATGTGCATTTTTCACTAATTAAAGTCAAAGACAAGAACTCTGGTCTGGTCTGTTCTATTTTTGAGATACATGTGATACAAATCTGTATGCCATTTATGCATATTTTTGGCTATATCAAGGGCCATAACTCTGGTCTGACCAACAGAAATCACACACAAAACCCCAGGTGTACAACTTCACAAGCTGAATAATGTTCTTGTTATGCTTCACGACCCTAGACATGTGACACAAACTTTAATGTAATATTTTGACTAAGTCAAGGGCCATAACTCTGGTCTAGCGGAGTGCATAACTTCACATACTAAATAATATTCCTGAAATATTTCGTAATTCCATGTTAAATACTTTTTGAGACACATGCAATAAAAACAAACTTTTCTGCCCATCTTATGCATATTTTTGACTAAGTCAAGGGCCGTCACTCAGGTCTGCCTGTCTGAAATCCACATTTAAACACCAGGTGCACAACTTTCCATGCTAAATGACATCCTGCGAGGTTTGATGACTTGGTTTAAAAACTTTTTGGTATACACACAGCACAAATTCAGTTAGTGTGGAGCCAAATAAATGACATTTTGAAGAATTTTACTGATGCTTACCAAGTAAACAAAAAACTGTCAAAAACATGAAAGCAATGGGGCTTTTGACAACATTACAAGTTGAGATTGTAGCTGATACACGTAAGTAATGAAATTGTTATTACTAATTGAATCATCAAACCAAAACATACAAACAGGTTCCCCCCATAGGATTTCTGCAGATGATTATTCCATCAAGGATGGAGAAATATGGAATAAACATGTTTATAAAACAGTCATAACTTATTCATTTTAGCATTGATGTGTAGAAAACAGTGGAAATTCACTCAAGTCTGTTTCCTACTAGACTGGTTCCTGTCCCTATGTTCATTATATATGTTTTCTTCATTAACAGTATTAGTACCTCTAGTAGGTTGTTTCTTAATTATTGCCCTTTCCTTCATTCAGCCATCAGATGAAAATGTGTTATTTTAGAGTATCTAAATTCATTCATAAAATGTTTTCAGTAGTTAATGAAAATAATCATTCATCCAGGATGTCAGGCTAGCTTTCTTTTAGCACTGGCATAACAGAAGGTTCACATATGATGCCTATACCAAGCAATCCTAATATTAAGCAACTCACATCCTTACAAACAAGAAGGCCATAATGGCCCTTAGTTGCTCACCTGACCCTTGTGTATATGTATGTCAAACTAAATCATTAATAGTAACATTTGTGTTTAGTATAAAAATATAAAACAAGTCAAGTGCCCTCCATCGAACAAATATGAGGGAAGATTTTACTTTCAAGGATGCAATGGACCAAGTTTAATGAAGATCCACCTAGTGGTTCACAGCAAAAGGTTATTTAAGGGTACAATGTATTTCTGTTTAGCTCCAGTGGCCTCAAAAGGGACAAACCCCTGTGAAAAAGGTTCATGAACTTCATGAATTTATTCATGAACAAATTCATGAAATAGTTCATGAATAAATGTTCATGAGACTCAAAATTTATGTTTCATGAATTTCGATATTCTTGAACTTGTTCGTGTATTAAAAATAATACATGAACAAGTTTATGAATACTGAAATTCATGAAACATAAATTTTGATTCTCATGAATATTTATTCATGAATTTTAATTCATGAAGAAGTTCATGAATAAGTTCATGAATATCGAAATTCATGAAACATAAATTTTGATTTTCATGAATATTGAAATTCATGAAACATAAATTTTGATTTTTCATGAATTTTTATTCATGAACTATTTCAGGGTCGTGAAAACTTGTGACATTTTAAAAGGATTTTAATCATTATTCTAGAACCACAGTCTAAGAACTGTTATGCTGGTTCAGGAACAGTTCTTTAAGTTCTTCAGAAGTTCTTGAATGTTCAAGAACTTAATACTAGTTTAGAAAATCTTTTACAGGGGAAAACCATAACCCTGTAGTCCCTAAATCACAATTTCAATCATTATCTGAATTTCATTTTCAAGTTCATGAATTTCTTAAATTATTTAAAGGATTTTCTGAAATGTTCATGAACTACATTTACAAGTTCATGAAATGAAAGTAATATTCTTGAACTTGAGAGTTCATGAATTTAAGTAAGTGAACTTTTCCTTGTAGTTCATGAACTCTTTTGATAATTCATGAAATAATTCATGAATTCTTACAAATTCATGAATAAATTCATGAAGTTCATGAACCTATTTCACAGGGGCACTGCTTTCATTTGAATAAATATGGGCAAGGACCATATAATGATGCCGCAGACCAGAGTTTAATGAAGATCTGTCAAGCGATTCACATGAAGAAGTTGTTCAAAGTATATCTATTTTAAGGTGTAGCTGCCCCTAAAAGGGGCCATGACAATAAGAATTCCAAAGACCTTATCATTGTGCTACTGACCTGAAAGTTGACGAGGTTCCATCAAGAACTTCATGAGAAGAAGTTGTTTACAAGTTTATCCACTTTAGCTACAGTGTCTTGCAAGATGCTAAGGACCAAGTTTAGTGTAATCGACAGTTTTGGCAGAGAAGATGTTAAGTTAAAAGTTGTGGACATTGGACCCTCCACCTATAGTTACAGCTCACCCTGAACAAAGCTCAGGTGAGCTAAAAACTTATAATTAAAGTGTGCATGTACAAAAAATGGTAATTTACCCAAGTACATGGTCGCTTTTCATGGCTTAGATAAATATTTGTATGGTTGTTTACCTGGGTTTATATGGACTTGTGCAAACACTTCCATATCTATATCAGGACTTTGTTTCTGTCAGGCATCATCACTGAAAATAGAGGAACCAGAACATGTATAATGCAGGCACTCCATAACTCTAACTTGTATGATTTAAAGGGATATGCTTCCAGAGGAACATCAAATTAAAACAGCAACTGAACATTATTAAAGTTAGCTTGTTTCATATAAAGTAAAGCTATATTTCGTCCATCTATTTAGCTGTTACAGAGATCAATATCGGATGACTTTTATTTTGATTTTCATATACTCATGGAAAGAAAACCACGTAATTTTGCTGTAAAAATGTAAAGGTCCCAATGTGGTCTCTTACCCCCCACCTAAATGCATTAAAAATAGCATTTTATTGTTAATGATCCCAGATTCGTGACCACAACTAACAAGATTCATGCAAGTACACAGCAACATTCCTACACACGAACGTTCTTCCTAAAATCAGTGTTGCATTCGAACTAGTATAATAATTAGATATTCTACCAACTTTACATTAAAAAAAAATGTCATATTACAGTGTAGGAATTACAGCTAATCCTGACATGACAGTTCCAGATGATCTTAGCTGATGACAAGATTAATCTGTTCAATTTCCTTGTTGTTTTTTATGTTGTTTATTTCTTGCAATCATAGGAGTTCGAAAATGGAACACATTCTAGCTTTTCAACAAATATTCCGTAATTTTTAAATTATGGATCTAACTTCTCTTATTATTTTATAACAAGATTTAAAATGTATTTTATTATAAGAAGATTTACAAGGAATTGGTAAAACCGAATGATGCTCCATGATGCATGTGCTTGTCCCATTATGGGGAATAACGTATTAGAAACCAAAAACAAATAATGATAAGAAAAAGAAGAAAATTGAATCAAGAGAGATAATTAAAACAAGAGCTGTCACAGGAGACAGCGCACTCGACTATTTCGATGCTGGATAGTGAAACTGGGCACATCTGAGGAAACTAGAGCTGTCACTGGAGTGTTTAATGACTCCAATTGTGGATGAAGATATTGCACAATAGCCCGAGTCTATGTCAAAAATATCAACTTAAAGTAATAAGAGAGGTAAAGATAAAATGTATCAAAACACTATATAAGTATATCCTAAGCAAAAAGGGGCATAATTCATTAAATATTGGTGCCAGAGTTATGCACCTTGTGTCATATGGTGTGGGTGATGATGTTGAACAACTATTTTAAGTTTGAATCAAATCCATTCAGTAATAACAGAGACAGAGTGAAAGTGCATCAAAACTTTAACCTAAAATTCTAAGTAAAAAGGGGGAATAATTAATGAAAAATTGGTGCCAGAGTTATGCACCTTGCGTCATATGGTGTGGGTGATGATGTTAAACAACTATTTTAAGTTTGAATCAAAGCCATTCAGTAATAACAGAGACAGAGTGAAAGTGCATCAAAACTTTAACCTATAATTCTTAGTAAAAAGGGGAAATAATTCATGAAAAATTGGTCCCAGAGTTATGCACCTTGTGTCATATGATAAGGGTAATGAGTTGAACAATTGTTTAAGTTTGAATCAGATCCATTCAGTAATAACAGAGACAGAGTGAAAGTGCATAAAACTTTAACCTGAAATTCTAAGTAAAAAGGGGAATAATTCATGAAAAAATGGTGCCAGAGTTATGCACCTTGTGTCATATGATGTGGGTGATGATGTTGAACAACTATTTTAAGTTTGAATCAAATCCATTCAGTAATAACAGAGATAGAGTGAAAGTGCATCAAAACTTTAACCTGAAAATCTAAGTGAAAAGGGGGGATAATTTATGAAAAAATGGTGCCAGAGTTATGGCCCTTCTGTCAGATGATGTGGATGATGATAAGGAATAAGTATTTCAAGTTTGAATCAAATCCATCAAGTAATTACAGAGATAAGTTGAAAAAAGAGAAAGTGTAAAACAAGAGCTGTCACAGGAGACAGCGTGCTCGACTATTTCGATGCTGGATAGTGAAACTGGGCACATCTGAGGAAACTAGAGCTGTCACTGGAGTGTTTAATGACTCCAATTGTGGATGAAGATATTGCACAATAGCCCGAGTCTATGTCAAAAATATCAACTTAAAGTAATAAGAGAGGTAAAGATAAAATGTATCAAAACACTATATAAGTATATCCTAAGCAAAAAGGGACATATTCATTAAATATTGGTGCCAGAGTTATGCACCTTGTGTCATATAGTGTGGGTGATGATGTTGAATAACTATTTTAAGTTTGAATCAAATCCATTCAGTAATAACAGAGACAGAGTGAAAGTGCATCAAAACTTTAACCTAAAATACTAAGTAAAAAGGGGAAATAATTCATGAAAAATTGGTCCCAGAGTTATGCACCTTGCGTCATATGATAAGGTAATGATGTTGAACAATTGTTTAAGTTTGAATCAGATCCATTCAGTAATAACAGAGATAGAGTGAAAGTGCATAAAACTTTAACCTGAAATTCTAAGTAAAAAGGGGAATAATTCATGAAAAATTGTGCCAGAGTTATGCATCTTGTGTCATATGATGTAAGTGATGATCCTGAACAACTATTTTAAGTTTGAATCAAATCCATTCAGTAATAACAGAGGCAGAGTGAAAGTGCACCAAAACTTTAACCTGAAATTCTAAGTAAAAAGGGGGAATAATTCATGAAAAAATGGTGCCAGAGTTATGCATCTTGTGTCATATGATGTGGGTGATGATGCTGAACAACTATTTTAAGTTTGAATCAAATCCATTCAGTAATAACAGAGGTAGAGTGAAAGTGCACCAAAACTTTAACCTGAAATTCTAAGTAAAAAGGGGGAATAATTCATGAAAAAATGGTGCCAGAGTTATGCACCTTGTGTCATATGGTGTGGGTGATGATGTTGAACAACTATTTTAAGTTTGAATCAAATCCATTCAGTAATAACAGAGATAGAGTGAAAGTGCAGCAAAACTTTAACCTGAAAATCTAAGTGAAAAGGGGGGATAATTCTTGAAATATTGGTGCCAGAGTTATGGCCCTTATGTCAGATGATGTGGATGATGATGAGGAATAAGTATTTCAAGTTTGAATCAAATCCATCAAGTAATTACTGAGATAAGTTGAAAAAAGAGAAAGTGCACCAAAACTTTAACCAAGGTGGGGACGCGGAAAGACGCCGACGCCGACGCCGGGGCGAGTAGGATAGCTCTCCTTATACTTCGTATAGTCGAGCTAAAAACTTTAACCAAGGTGGGGACTCGGGAAAGACGCCGACACTGGGTCGAGTAGGATAGCTCTCCTTATACTTCGTATAGTCGAGCTAAAAACTAGTTTAGGTAAAGTTATGGTTCTTTCTTTGACACTGCACTTCCCATCAATGGCCTCTATTATTTTGTGAAGTTTTAATGAAATGCAATTAATACTTTTCAAGTGATACTCTGGACAAGCCTTATTTTTTAAAATAAGGGAGATAATTCAAAACTTGGTAAAGTAGTTTATTTTTTTTTTGACACGCCTTCCCCATCAATGGCCTCTACATTTTGTGAAGTTTAAATAAAAAATGCCTTAATACTTCTCAAGAAATGCTCGGAAAAGCTTTTATTTTGTATAAAAAAGGGAAAAATTCAAAACTTGAAGGGTAGAGTTATGATTTTTGACATGTTTTTTTTTGCTCAAGGGCCCTAAAAGATTATTGAAGTTTAAATAAAATGTCTTTAAATATTTTTCAAGTTTACCCGGGGAAAGCTGATTTGTTAAAAAAGGGAGAAATTAAAAAACTTGGAAAAAGAAGTTATGGTTTTTTGACATTGCACTTTCCATAAAGGGCCTCATCATTTTGTGAATTTTAATGAAAGGCCTTTAAACTTTTTCAAGTATGCTCCGAAAAGCCTTTTTTGATAAGGGGTATTAAAAAACTACAAAAAGGTAGAGTTTGATTCTTGACTTTTGCACTCACAGTGATGTCTCAATGACCTTATGATTATATGAATTTCAATCAAATGCATAAATACTTTTCAGTTCTCCCCCGGAAAAAGTGTGACGGTTTGGACTGAGGGCCTGTAGGACGGAAAGAGGACAAAGGCAACTATATCTCCCCTTGGGGCATAAAAATTACATTTTAAATCGTCTTGTTATAAAATAATAAGAGAAGTTAAATCTAAAGGAATGATGACATAAGATGTATTTCCTAACTTTTTTTCAGCTTGGAATCATCTTTATGTCATCATTCCTTTAGATGGATTTTCTTGTTTTTAATCCACAAATGAACAAAAATAAAATTCTGCTTTTTAATCAATCACCGGTTCAAGTCCCCACTAAATGCCAGCAAAAATAATTGATTTCACAGCACAGAAGATATAAACTATTACTATGGCGACTATTTTTTGTTAGTAGGCACATCTTTCATTTGCAAAATAAACAATGTTTTTTTGCCAGTCTTGTCATTTTCAGTTGCTATATTAGGAAAAGCTCTGCATCTGTTTCTACTTTATTACCATTTTGTAATTCATTATGATATCTAAAAGAAAATATTAAAAATGTCTTCTTTGACCTAAACAATATCGGGAAATGTCTAGATCAGTAACAGTATAAGAACGTTTTTATTACTGCTGCAAGGCAATAAAAAATTAATTTGTAGATTCTCACAGAGCTGTAGACCACACCTCAAGTCTTTTCACAACATTTCAACCTTTTCTAAGAAGGGTAAATCTTGACCAGTACCGAAAATGTTGAAAATAAAAAAAACATGTGCCCTTTGATTCCAACCAGTCAGGTTTTCCATCCCCTTATTCTCCTAAAATCAAAAAAAAAACGTTTTAAAAAGTTGGGGGAAGCGTTTTTTAAAGTTTTTTAAAATTTTATACCAAACTAAAATATGGTACTGTTTTTATTCTTAAATAAAAAAACTGAATGTGCAATTACAGAATCCGGCACCTTTTTGCTCTTAGCACTTAAAAGACAATTTAAGGATTCCATGAGCTTTTGCCCCTTAAAAGAAACCAAAAATTGTTTGCACGTTAATGTACGCTAGGGCTGAGTGACAAAAATCTCTAATTTAAACAGATTCTGAAATTTGTTTTTCAAAACTAAAAAAGCGGGTGAAATTTTCCAACAATTCCGAAACACAAAATGTGTGATCGTTCAGATAAAGGGGCACTTTTTAAGTAATAATTTTTTCTTGAGACGAGCTGATTTCATCAATCTGCAGATTCAGTCTAATTATTGTTTCTGATGTAGGGTTGCACGCACTAAAATATTCGAACTTTTTTGTAGAAACCTGCATTTCATTTTCTATTTTAGAAAGGGGAATAACCAGGGGTTAAAAACTAAAGTGCAAAATACTGTATTAAAAGAGAAACAGTTAAAATTTCCCAGGGGTTTAAAGGTTTAAATGTTTTATTTTCTACAAACAAGTCTTTGTCATATATATTTATATTTTGTCAGTCTCACAGTTCCAGCAAGTATTAAAGAGGAAAAAACGTTCCTAAAATCGCAACTCATTCAAAGAAATGCTTTTAAAGCAAGCTTTTGCTATTCTCTCTTTCTCTCTTTTTTCCCCCAGCGGGTGCTGTTGTTGCCCAAAACTAAAAGTTTAATCCACGTCTGAGTGCTGTTGACCTGTCAAAATGATTACTTTCCCACAAGGGCTTTATAAAAAGTTAAAAAATTCAATTTCCATTGTTACAAGCTAAAAATGAATCTCATAAGACCATACTAAATTTTACTTGTACAGCAGTCCAGTTTGCACAAAATATTTCTATTTTAAATGAAATCAATTTTCATACAATAAAAATTTATTAAATGATACAACGCCAGAACAGGAAATTTAATGAATTTTTACAAATTCTTTTTCCCTCCCACAAAATGCAAGTGTTCTGCAGACATGTAAAAAATTTCATTTTTCGAATGTATGTTTTTTCTTTTTGGGGTAGCAAAAAAAATTTTAACATTTAAATTTTGGTAAATACAGGCGAATCCTGGATTTTGTACCAGAACTAACTAAAATTTTTCCCCACAATATTCCCAATTTCTCAAATATTCAGAGTTGGGGAGGATGAATGATTTCAGCACCATGTCTTTAAAGAAAAATCCGGAGAACATAAAATTTTGCTTGGGATGAACTTACCCCCGCAATTTTAATCCCCCTTTTTTCCCTATTGGCCAGGCAGCCGGTCTAGTCTTTTGATCTTTAAAATAAAAAACAAAAACGATTTAAAAACGAAATTTAATTTTCTCTTGATGACAATCATTACAGATAACTATTTTTTTCTGAAAATTTTAACTAATGACCCCCTTTCCAAAATACTTTTTTTTTTTTGCGTGTTCTTCAAGGTGTTTAAAAGTAGTAGGACAAAAAAAAACCACAAGATAATGAGTTTAATTCTTTAAAAAGAACTATGGAGGGAAACTTACTAAAAATATATCTTGAACAATAAAAGTACTTCATTTATAGCCATGTTAGAAATTTAAGCCAAGTTTTTTAAATTTTAGAGAATGAAAAAAGACTTTTAGGAAAATTCTTAAAATACAAGGGATTACCGAGAACATTGGGGGTTTTATTCCCTTTCTTCTTCACTAATTCTTCTACAACAAGCAAATTCGGGTTTGGCCCCCTTTCCTCCCCCCTAAAACTGCATAATGTTTCACCCTTAAAAACATCTCGCTTCAAGAAGCTTTTTATTTTCAAAATGGATGTCAGTTTCGTTTCCAATATTCTTCCCTGCAGTTATTTAATGAAACAGCCAAAATTTTTTGAAAAAGCCCCCCCTCGCTTAGCCCTGGGGAAAGCACAGATTAAGATCCGGGGTCATGAGTTTGATGTTGGCGGGCGTATTTCTCTTGACATTTGAAATCTTTGTCCCCCACCTCAATTCTTAAAAATTTGGCATTAAATTGGGGAGAACATTTTTGTACTGGTACAGAATCCAGGAACACTGGTACTTTAAACTCCCAGATGTTACTAACGCATGAAGTACTGCTGAAAGACATGAAAAAAACCCAAAAACAAACTTATTTGAAAAAGTGCCTATTTCTAACAGAATTTATTGAGAAAAAAAACATTTTAATTTGTTTAAAGTGTAACAATGACCGTGCCCCAAGAAAACCCAAAAATGCTTGAACCGGGTCCTTGTTAAAGATCCCTGAGTACCAAAAGTTTAGTGTAAATTTTTGTCCATTCCTAACTAAAGTTTTTAAACAAAAAAAGTTTTTTTTTTAATTTTTCTGTGACACTGACCCCTTTAAAGGGAACTGAATATTTTTCTGCTGAAACTAACTCTTACACCAACATAGTCACAACAAAATTAACTGAAAAACATTTTTCTATATTTAGAAATATACCTTAACCAAGCCCCTACTTGGGAAAAAATGCCAGAGGGGGACCCCGGTCATCCTATAACAAAAGCGGAAAATTCCCCTATAAACCCATACTTGCAGTGAACAAAAAGATAAATTTAAAACTACTGTCAATACACTACAATGGGAAAAAAAGGAAAATTTGCTTACAAACCCCAAAATTTATGTAATTCAAAAAAGTCAAAAAATGATCGCTCACTTAACTGAAACAGATTCTTGAAAAAATAAAAACCAAAAATTTTCATCCAAGGGAACTTTTTTTGATTTTAAAACCCGTACAACTAATCAAGATTTACTCAGGTGGCAAGTCTGGTGAAACACATAATATGCCTGCACTAAAATGATCAAAAAACAAAAAAATGCATTTCTGCTTTATTTGTCACATAAGAGTACAAAAAAAGGTCCTGAAAAATTTTACATCTTTTTCTCGCTGGGAACTGCTTGCCAAATTTTTTATGAAAATTTCAACATGAAATCACTTTATTTCGGGTCCTAACTGTCATATGGGGCTTTGCTGCAAAAACTGGCAGAGCACTACAGACAGACATCGGGTAAAGGGGTGTGTTTTTTTTTTAGATTATAGGGGATGTCCAAATTTATAATATGGGATAAAAAATATTTATTTACAGATTTGGGGAAAAAAAGAATCTATGCAGTAGTACAAATTACTAAAAGCTTTTGGAATCAGGACGCGGTGTGATAAATCAAGGGCTTAGGTGGTCGGGTATTTTACACCACTGGAAATTACAAATTGTATTAAACATAAGACTTATTGAAAAAATCCCCTGTTTCCACAAAACATTTTAGTGTCACTCCAATTGTTTGGTTGAAAGGGGTATATTTGGCTGCATTGGGAAAATGTGTGGATTGTCTGAAAAAGCCCAAATGTTTTATTAGGTTTTCAACACAATTTTTTTAAACAACGTAAAACCATCATTTTTTTTTTGTCAAGCCCCTGTTAAATGAAATGCATAAGTAAGATTTTTTTCATACTTTTAAGAAGGGTTTTTAATATTCTTATAATTTCTTTAGGGGTTTTGGGTAATCACCAAAAAAACAGAAATATTTTTATAACGAACAAAATCGTTACCAAATTTTACCTCCATTACAGTTTTTGCCCGTACTGCCCGGGGTACTGGGGAAAAAATTCTGAAAAAGTTTTCCCCCCTTTAAAATGAACCATTTGGAAAGAAAAAAAAAATTAAACAAGGAGATCACAGGTGTTTTTGGGGCCCACAATGTGCCCTTTGGTGTTCCAATTTCAAGACTTTTTGATAGCTCAATAAATTTCAATTTCCTACACAACAAATCTTGCATGTGGTCCAAATTTGAAAACCTTTACCTTCAAAATGTGAAATAGGTCACTAGGTCAATGTCAAGGGGCAAAGTTTGTTTGGTACACAAACTATCAGTGGGGGCCCAAATTTGAAACCTGTGCTACAGAAATGTGAAAGGGAGGGCACTAGGGGGCAAATTTAAGGCAAAGTTTTTTGGGTATACAAAACTTGCAAGTGGCCAATTTGAAGGGTGTAGCTTGGAAAAGTAAAAGTCGGTCACTAGGTCAAAAATCCAGGGCAAATTTTTTTCGGGGTACAAAAAAGGGAGTGGTCCAAATTTGAAGCCTGTCCTTAACAAGAGGGCCAAGATGGCCCTAGGTCGGGGGGGCCCAAAAAAAAACACCCTAAACAGTGTAAAAATGTTTACCTATGATTTAGGAAACAAAAATTCGACCAATTTTTCAAATTTAAAATTGGACCAAAAAAATTTGGGCTCTTGCGATAAAACAACATTTCTTAGATACGCGTTTTGACCTGATGCCCATTTCAAACTCACCTAGTTTTTTCAAGGCAACATTCTGACCAAAATTCATGAAATCAATTGAAAAAAACGCCTCATCACTTACCAATTTTTTCTTTGATTTGACCAGTGGCCTAGCTTTTGACCTCAATGACCCATATTAAATTCGACCTATATTTCATTATGGCAATCACCTGACCCCAAATTTCATAAAAATCAAAAATTTAAAAAAAACATTTTTATCGCATACAAAGATTTTTCTTTAATTTTTCCTTGACCCAGTTTTTGACCTCAGAAACCCCAAATTTAACTCGACCGATTTCATCAAGGCAAAACATTCTGACCAAATTTTTTTGAAGATCAAAATTTAAAAATACATCCCCTATTGCCCCACAAATTTTTTTTTCTTCGATTTTTTCCAGTGACCTAGTTCTTGACCCCAGATGACCCATTTTCGAAATTCGGGGTGATTTTACAAGGAAATTTTTCGGGTAAATTTTCATGAAGATCAGTTTTAAAAAATACGCCCTATTGCAACCAAGGTTTTTTCTTTTATTTGGGCCCAGTGCCTAGTTTTTTTAACCCCCTGACCCCTTTCGAACTTGGTCTAAATTTCATCAAGGTAACTTCCGCTAAAATTCCCGAAGATCAATTGAAAAATAAGGGCCCCTAGGGGAACCAAAGGTTTTTCCTTGATTTGCCTGTGACCTAGTTTTGACCCAATAACCCTTTTTCGAACTCGACTAGATTTTTCAAGGGCAATTTTGGACCAATATTCATGAAGTCAATTGAAAAAAAAAAAGGGTCTTCGCAACACAAGGTTTTTCTTTTATTTTACCCAGTGACCTTGTTTTGCCCAGAGACCATTTTCCCAACCTGACTAGATTTTTCAGGCAATCTTCTGACCCAAAATTCAGAAGAAACAATGAAAAAATACAGCCTCTATCGCTCCAAGGTTTTTTTTGATTTGCCTAGTGACCGTTTTTGACCCGGATGACCCTTTTCGAACCGGGCCCAATTTTATCAAGGTTACATTCTGACCAAAATTTTTGAAATTAATTTAAAAATACAGCCTCTACGCATACACAAGGGTTTTTCTTTGATTTGACCCAGTACCTAGTTTTTACCCAGGACCCCTTTTTTAAGGCCTAATTTCTCAAGGTTTCATTCGACCAATAATGAAGATTTAATTTAAAAATACGCCCTATTGCATCACAAACAAATTGACAGACGCAGAGAGGACGACGGACGCCCGGGCATCGGCGATCAGAAAAAAACACCGAGATTGCTCAGGGAGCTAAAAAGTGAAAGTAGGTCACTAGGGCAATCTTAAGGCAAAGGTATTTCAGTACACAAAAAATATCAGTGGTCCCAAAATTTTAAGGGTGTAACTTTAGAAATGTAAAAATAGGTCACTAGGGCAAAATCAAAAGGGGAAATTTTATTTCAGAAAACAAAACATCATTGGTCCAAATTTTAAGCCTGTACCCCCCTTTAAAAATGTGGAAATGGTCACTAGGGCAATGTCAAGGTCAAAGTTTTTTTTGGTACACAAAAATTTCATGGTCCAAAATTTGAAGGGTGTCTTGGAAAAAGTGAAAGTAGGTCACTAGGTCAAAATCAATGTCAAATTACATTTTGAAACACGAAACTATGCATATGGTCCAAATTTGATGCCTGTACCTTCCAAAATGTGAAAGTAGGTCACTAGGTCAAAATAAAGGTCAAAGTTTTTTCCAGTGCACAAAATTATGCATGTGGTCCAAATTTGAAGGCTGCAGCTACAGAAATGTGAAAGTAGGTCACTATGTCAAAATCAAGGTCAACTCATGTCAAGATTCATCTTGCCACTCAAAAATATACATGTGGTCCAAGTTTGAATGTTGTAGTTACTGACAAGAACATTTTAAAAGCTTTTCCCTATATAAGTCTATATGAACCATGTGACCCCCGGGGCGGGACCATATTTAACCCTAGGAGGATAATTTGAAAAAACTTGGTAGAGAACCACTAGATGATGCTACATTACAAGTATCAAAACCCTAGGCTTTGTGGTTTGGACAAGAAGATTTTCAAAGTTTTTCCCTATATAAGTCTATGTAAACCATATGACCCCCAGGGCAGGGCCATATTTGACCCTAGGGGTATAATTTGAACAACCTTAGATGAAGACCACTAGATGATGTCACATACAAAATATCAAAGCCCTAGGCCCTGTGGTTTTCGGACAAGAGGTTATTCAAAGTTTTTCCCTATATAAGTCTATATAAACCATGTGACCCCCAGGGCGCGGCCATATTTGACCCAAGAGAAATAATTTGAATCATCTTGGTAGAGGACCACTAGATGATGCTTCATACCAAATATCAAAGCCCTAGGCTCTGTGGTTTTGGACAAGAAGGTTTTCAAAGTTTTTCTCTATATAAATCTATATAAATTATAGAAATAAACAAAGGGCCATAACTCACTCATAAATTGTTGAACCAGTCTGATTTTCAGGGGGACACAACTAGGGTACCAATACATCATTCTGACAAAGTTTGGTCAAAATCCCCCCAGTAGTTTCTGAGGAGATGCGATAACGAGAAATTGTTAACGGACGGACGGACGGACCACGGACGCAGAGTGATTTTAATAGTCCACCATCTGATGATGGTGGGCTAACAATTGCTGAAAACTGTGTTCCACCTAGTTATGTGAAATTGCAACACTCGCACACTATTACAAATGCATCAAAACAAACATATGTAACAGTTCCTTGAAAATGGTGAGTTTTTAAAGGCGCTTGACTGTCTGGAAGAGGGGCCTATTTAGACAGTCCTTTTTCGGAATTCAATGCTTATATCAGTATACTGACACTTGTTTTGTAGAGTAATATACACGCTATTATTACAAAAACAACAAAACAAGTGTCAGTAAATATAAACATTGAATTCCGAAAAAAGGACTGCCTAAAGGGGCCCCACTTCCGGGCAGTCAAATGCCTTCAAAAACTCACCATTTTCAAAGAACTGTTACACCCCACTTCCGGGCAGTCAAATGCCTTCAAAAACTCACCATTTTCAAAGAACTGTTACACATGTTTGTTTTGATTCATTTGCAATAACATACGAGTGTTGAAATTTCATATAACTAAGTGGAACACAGTTTTCAGCAATTGTTTATTTTTATTTCTTTACAAATGGCATTCATTTTCAAAGGGGGACAACTTTTCAGAATATTTTCCGTATGGGACAGTACGGCAGAACATGTAATGGTTAAGTAAAATATTGGTAACGATGTTATTCGTTTATAAAATATTTCTGTGTTTTGGTGATTAATACTCCTAAACCTTAAAGCTCACTTCATGAAGTTTTATTCATGATGGGAGGTGTGTTCCACTTCATGAAGATATGAAGAATTATTGAAGGATTCACCAAATTCTTGAAATATTCATGAAATGTTTAAAGAATAAAACATGACTATTTCATGAATTTAATATTCTTAAAATACCCATGAACTATTCATGCAGAAAGTGAAGATTTTAATTTTCACAATGTGTATAATTTTCAAAGTGCACTAGTTTTGGTGCAAAAATTGTAGGTCTTTCTTTGCTGTTAAAATAATTAAATTTGTATACAGCTGCAGTGTGTATTTCTTCTTATTGAAATGCTGTAGAAAGGAATACTTTAGTGCAGTGGGTGCTTTTTATTTATCTGTTGGGTTTAATGTTGCACCAACACAATTAAAGGGTCATATGGCAACTTTCCAGCTTTGATGGTGGAGGAAGACCCCAGGTGCCCCTCTGTGCATTATTTCATCACGAGCCGGCACCTGGGTAGAACCACGGACCTTCTGTAAGCCAGCTGGATGGCTTCATCACATGAAGAATGGGTGCTTTTTGATCTGTATTTTGATATAAATTAATGTCAATAGTTTTATGATGATGCAATTGTTATCATATGTTGCATTCTAAATAAATATAGGTACTGTAACCCACAAAGCTACTATTTCGTCACTTTTGCGGCAGTCATCACTTCTCTGATCAATACCTGTATCAACGAGCAAACTGAATCTTGACATCAATGTGCAGCTAACTCAAATGCATGTATTGATACTGTAAGTGAAATCATGAAGTTAACAGAAAATAATTCGTGAAGTGTTCATGGCAAAGAAGTGGAATGCAAATGAGACAGTGAAATTCAGAACAAAGTTACTTCATGAAGTAGTTTTTCTGAGAATATTTGCATAAAGTCTTCAAGAAGATTTCATGCAAACAACCCATGCTTGATTTCATGCATTTTATAGTTCATGAATAATTCATGAAGCTATATTTCATGAGTTGTTGATGAAATTGTCTCATTTGCAGTTCATTTCTTCCTCATGAAAACTTCATGAAATCCCTGCATGAAGTAGTCATGCAAACTTCATGAAGTACGAGTATACATTTGACAGAGGTGAATTTGGGGAATTTTCGCCTTCCATTTGGAGAAAAAAATACCTTTTTTCACCTGGGGACAGACTCTGTTGACTGGAGTCAATTTATGAAGGAAAAAAACCCTGGGGTATCTTTGATAGACAGACAGGCAGACATCTTGGTAGAACTACTGACAGGCAGACATTGACAGGCAGATATCTGGGTAGAAAACCAACAGAAATCTGGGTAGAACCACTGATAGACAGCTACATCTGGGTAGAAAACAAACAAAAAGACATCTGAGTACAACCACTGACAGTAAGACATTGTGGCAGAACCACTGACAGTAAGACATTTTGGCAGAACCATTGACAGTAAGACATTTTGGCAGAACCACTGACAGTAAGACACTGTGGCAGAACCACTGACAGGCAGACATTTGGGTAGAAATCAGACAGGCAGACATCTAGGTAGAAAATCAACAGACAACTGAAACACAGACATATAGGTATAACCACCAACAGACGGATACTTTGGTAGAAAAATTAAGTGACAGGCAGACATCTGGGTAGAACCATTGACAAATTTGCAATTTTGGAAAAAACATGCCTCTACTTGAGTAATTTTGGCAAAAAGAGAAAAGAAAAGAAAAACTGTTAAAAACCAGACAGAAGAACTGAGACATGCAGGACTGCTTCAGAATTCTCTACAGACATGTCAGTGGAAATAATTATCACACACCAGAAAACTGGATAAATCTCACAGCACTCATGTAACTTAGCTGCAATGTTTAATAAGAAAACTCCTGCAGCATTGAACTAACCCTTAAATTACTTTTCATGAAATATGTGTAAAAGAAGCAGAGCAATTGCAACACATAATTTCAAGAAATTAACTATTCAAATAAATTGTCAAGACAGAGTGAGTATATCTAAAAACAACACAAAGGTCATGTCAAACAGTAAACAACTGATGGGGTACGAGTTAAAAGAGTTAAAACTTATTACCGTTAGCAGTGTTTCAAACCAAAACTGTTCAAAATTAATGAAACTTCTGTAAACGTGATTTTTTTTTGAAATTCATCTTAAACTGATTGCATTCTGAAAGAAAGCACATGAATAATATAAGCACAGGAAAGAAAAAATACTACATTTGTAATTCTATTTGATAGGACACAACTAAATGTAGAACTTGCTGAACTGACATTTTACTCTTTCAAAACAGAAAGTTCACTGTCCTATTTCGTAAAAAAGCACTTATTCTATTTCTTAAATTCAGCTAAATGTAATCCGAGATAACACTCCGTCAGCATTTGAAGTGCTATCTTCTTCATTTCTCAGTAGTTGTTCAGTATTCTCACACCTGATGCTTCAATTCTGGAAAGTAGTAAACATTTTAATTTTGACCCTATTTGACTGAGGACAGTATTCCCTTGGAACATAGTAAATTTATTATCGAAAGAAAATCTACTTTTCCCCCATTCTCTGTACACAACCAATGGTTCCCAAATATAAACATACAGCAGACATATGGTACAGGGATAAGAAACATCCTTGAACATTGAATAATACTCTGAAAGTTTTCGCTAACTAAAAACAGGAGTGCCAGACTGTCACAAAATACAGTAAACTCCACTTGTAACGATATCACTTGTACCGATATACCGCTTGTAACGATGCTGTAGTTGCAGTCCCAACTCGGGCCTTCTATATTTTCTTTACTTTGACTCCGGATGTACCAATATCGCATATTTTGTATGTAACAATGTGCTTTTCAGGTCCCCAATACATTGTTTTCCCATTTAATGAGATCATTATAGTTTGCCAGATGGTGTCACAATTTGTGACAATGACCGGTGCTCAGACGATTAAGGGTAATCGAACAAATTATTGCACTAACAATTCAATGATTAAAAGTAATTTCCACACATTTACAGCTAAATTCTTTTTTGCTGAGCGAAAACTATTTTTTAGTAAATATTTACACTAAAAGTAAATTGTACATGTAGTTTCATGCAATACATGAAAAATAATGGATTCTCCTAGTGGAAAGAGAAAACTTTTACAGATTGTATTGACGTTTATGAACGCTAAATGGTTAACATATCCTTATGCAAATGAACATACATTTTCCTACTACGTTGAAATTAAATGCAAAGTGTACATTCACGTGACATTCCTTTTGTAATGTATTTATATTATTTCGTAATTCTGAATATATTCTCACCTTCGGGTGTAACAATATCTGGTAATGATGTGAGTTCTATGGTCCCTTGAATATCGTTACAAGCAAGGTTTACTGTATGCCTGTCAAAACTAGAGCTGCTTTTGAGAAAAGCACTTGTCTTCCACAACTGCCTAATCATCTGAATAGTAGTATAAGATCGGATGAGAAATGTTCAAGCGTAAACCCTACTCCCTATAAATTCTTAATTCCCAGTCAGACTTTTAGTGCTTCGATTATCAAAAACAACCCAATCAGATTTTCAGTGCTTTGATACAACCCACTCAGATTTTCAGTGCTTTGATTATCAAAAACAATGTTTCAAGGGCCATAATTCTGAAGTGCCTGGGCCGATTTGGCTAGTTATCAATCTTGGCCGAGGATGTATTGGCAAACGCATTTTGTTCAAGTTTGGCGAAGATCGGATGAGAAATGTTCGACTCAGAGAGCGGACAAGATTTGTGACACCAATCAGACTTTCAGTGCTTTGATTATAAAAAAAAATGTTTCAAGGGCAATAATTCCGAAGTGCCTGGGCCGATTTGGTAAGTTAATTAACTTGGCCGAGGACTTATTGGCAAACACATTTTTATGTTTAAGTTTGGTGAAGATCAGATGAAAAATGTTCGACTAAAGAGTGCGGACAAGATTTGTGACAGACAGACAGGAGTAAATCAATATGTCTCCCACTACACAGTGGTAATATTTGTGGGGGACTAATTTTCGTGGATTTTGTGGTTGAGTCAATCCACGAAATTTAATCCCAAAGTAGAAGTAAAATTCCCATTCATTTTATGTTCAAAAATTAAAATCCACAATAGCATATCCCCACGAAATTGCCGTTTTGACCAAAACCACAAAATTTTATGCCAATGAAATTAAATGATTTTACAGTATCAAACTTGGCAGAGATATTATGCCCACAAACATTGTAGGCAAGTCTTGTGAAGATCAGATGAAAACTGTTCGACTTAGAGAGTGGACAAGGCTAAATTCGCAGTTTTTCGAGTAATTCAAGGGCCATAATCCAAGAGTGCCTAGGGCGATTTTGCTGCTTATCAAACTTGGCTGATATTATGCCCACAAACATTGTCAGGAAGTGTGGTGAAAATCAGATGAAAACTGTTCGACTTAGAGAGCGGACATACTTTCAGACGCTGACTGTCGCTGGCCCGCCCGCACCTCTCTTTCAGAGACAGGCGTGTAAAAACATTACTTCCTGCATAGCAAACAACTGAAATAACAATGTTGTACTTAATACTGTACACAGTACTAAGTGGAAAGCCTTCAGCTTAGCCTTCCTTCAATTCAGCTATATTTCACACAATTCCTTAAATTGAAATAAAGAAGGATATTTGTGGGGCTGAGACATTTGTTTGGTGTGGACAGAAATTCAGTTTTCTCAGAATTTGGTGTCGCTATGAATAATGGATACCATTTGTGAAAGAATTCACCACAAAAGGTGACAGACTATTTATTGCAGCTAGAAAAATGACAGACTAGAGCCAAAATGCATTTTTTCAGTAATTTGAACAGGACAAGGAATACCCATTGCATACACCTAACAAGAAAATTTAATTCTTATAATTTTTCTTCAAGTGTGACCTTGACCTTAGACCTAGGCACCTGGTTCTTCTAGTTTAGATATTAAGGTCAGTAAATGCTATGGTGCACAGTGCAGTCAAAAGAAGGCTGACGTAAATAGATCCTATTTGCAAATTTTTGTGTAAATCACACCTTTTCAGTTTAAAGATGTATTTTGGAGCAAATCGGAAAATTTGTGTTTATCAGAACCAAAAGCAGGGGTTGAAGTGTGGACAAAAGCCAATCACTGCCCCTCTTAAGATAACAGACCACCAACTACAGACATTAGGATTTACTACATAACCTCATATTTTCTATGTCAATTTCCTCAATTTCGAACAGAACTTTTATTAAAGTCATTAAGAACAAAAAAAAAACAAGAGGGCCATGATGACCCTATATCGCTCACCTGAGTATCATTGCTCTTAAAGATACGATCAAGTTTTGATGTAGATCACATTGGCATACACATTAATTATCATCAGGATAAATATTTTCTTGTAACAGTCCCTTTTGACCTATGGGTCACATACTAGTCAGGGCCAACCTCCATATCAAGTTTGAGGATCTTAGGCTTAAATGCTGCATATTTATACAAGCATGACTATTTCTTACCCTGAAAGACTTAAATAACATTTAAAACCAATCTCATTAGATGCTGCTGAGGTATATTCATTAACATAAAATAATGGGAAGTAATTTGTCATAAATTCAATCAAAAGTTATCTACCCTGATTGTCCCAGTCCATCTGATGGCATAAATGACATTTCAAATCAGTATCTTCATTGGTTACTGAGATACACCCATTTTAATTTGAAATGAAAGTTGGTCACTAGGTCAAAATCAAGGTCAAATTACACTTCAGAACACAAATCTATGCATGTGGTCCAAATTTAAAGCCTGTACCTTCAAAAATGTGAAAGTAGGTCAATGTCAAGGTCAAAGTTTGTTTCGTTACACAATCCTATGCATGTGGTCTAAATTTGAAGCCTGTAGCTACAGAAATGTGAAAGTAGGTTACTAGGTCAATCTTAAGGTCAAAGTTCATTTCGGTACACAAAACTATGCAAGTTGTCCAAATTTGAAGGCTGTAGCTTGAGAAATGTGAAAGTAGGTCACTAGGTCAAAATCAAGGTCAAATTTTATTTCGGAACACAGAACTATGCATGTGGTCCAAATTTGAAGCCTGTACCTTCAAAAATGTGAAAGTAGGTCACTAGGTCAATGTAAAGGTCAATGTTTGTTTCGGTATACAAAACTATGCATGTGGTCCAAATTTGAAGGCTATAGCTTGAGAAATGTGAAAGTAGGTCACTAGGTCAAAATCAAGGTCAAATTTCATTTCAGAACATGAAACTATGCATGTGGTCCAAATTTGAAGCCTGTACCTTCAAAAATGTGAAAGTAGGTCACTAGGTCAATGTCAAGGTCAAAGTTTTTTCAGTGCACAAAACTATGCATGTGGTCCAAATTTGAAGGCTGTAGCTACAGAAATGTGAAAGTAGGTCACTAGGTCAAAATCAAGGTCAACTCATGTCAAGGTTCATCTTGCCACTCAAAACCATACATGTGGTCCAAATCTGAATGTTGTAGGTTATTGACAAGAAGATTTTAAAAGCTTTTCCCTATACAAGTCTATATGAACCATGTGACCCCCAGGGCGGGGCCATTTTTGACCCTAAGGGGATAATTTGAACAAACTTGGTAGAGAACCACTACATTAAAAATGCCAAAGCCCTAGTCTTTGTGGTTTGGACCAGAAAATTTTCAAAGTTTTTCCCTATATAAGTCTATGTAAACCATGCGACCCCCGGGGCGGGGTCATATTTGACCCTAGGGGGATAATTTGAACAATCTTAGCAGAAGACCACTAAATGATGTCACAAACAAAATATCAAAGCCCTAGGCCCTGTGGTTTTGAACAAGAGGTTTTTCAAAGTTTTTCCCTATACAAGTCTATATTAACCATGTGACCCCCGGGGCATGGCCATATTACACCCAAGGGAAAAAATTTGAATCATCTTGGTAGAGGACCACTAGATGATGCTTCATACCAAATATCAAAGCCCTAGGCTCTGTGGTATTGGACAAGAATATTTTAATAAGTTTTTCCCTATATAAATCTATGTAAATTATAGAAATAAACAAAGGGCCATAACTCATTCAAAAATTGTTGAACCAGTCTGATTTTCAGGGGGACACAACTAGGGTACCAATACATCATTCTGACAAAGTTTGGTCAAAATCCCCCTGGTAGTTTCTGAGGAGATGCGATAACGAGAAATTGTTAACGGAAGGACGGACGGACGGACGGAAGGACGACGGACCACGGACGCAGAGTGATTTGAATAGCCCACCATCTCATGATGGTGGGCTAACAAAGGGAGATGATTTGACATTAAATCAGTCCATAGTTATCTACCTTGATTGTCTCAGTCCAACTAATGACAATAACGAAATTTCAAATGAGTCCTATAAATACTTACTGAAATAAATCCATTTTTATTAAAATCAGGGGAGGTAATCATGCAATTGTATATGCATGTAGAAGATACAGAGCACAAGCCTTTTACAACAATATATTAGAAAAGTATTCATATCGATAAACGCTCAATCAAGAGTTATCTAACATGACTATTTCTTACCATGGAATACATAAATAATGTTTCAAACCAATCTCATTAGAAGCTGCTAGGTATATTCATTTACATAAAAAAATAAAGAGAGGTAATTTGTCATAAATTCAGTCAATATGTTACATTCACCACTGATTGTCCAAGTCAATTTGATGGCATAAATGAAATTTCCTATCACTATCTTCATTAGTTACATTTTAATTTGAAATAAAGGGAGGTAATCTGACATAAAATCATAGTTATCTACCCTGATTGTCTCAGTCCAACTAATGACAATTATAATGGAATTTCAAATGAGTTCTATAAGTACTTACTGATATAAATCCATTTTTATTAAAATCAGAGGAGGTAATCAGATATAAAATAGCTCCGGAACCTATGATTGGTTCTGACAGATTCATCATGGAATCCAAGATTCATTGTTGTTGGAGATATTCTGCAAGTCTGTATCTATGCAAAAGTCAAAATAGCAAATTTTGGACCTTTAAGGGGCCATAACTCTGGAACCCATGGCGGGATCTGTCGAGTTTTCAAAAAGAACCGAGATATTATGCCAATACAACTTGTGTGCAAGTTTGATTAAAGTTGATTGCAAAATGTGGTCTCTATTGTGTTCACAAGACAAAAATAGTAAATTCTGGCCCTTTAAGGGGCCATAACTCTGGAACCCATTATTGGATCTGGCCAGTTTTCGAAAGGAACTGAGACATTATGCCAATACAAATTGTGTGTAAGTTTGATTAAAATTGATTGCAAACTGTGGTCTCTATCATGTTCTGAAGAAATTGTGAACAGACGACGGACGGACGAAGGGCGATCACAAAAGCTCACCTTGTCACTACGTGACAGGTGAGCTAAAAAAAAAACAAATGATATTCTCTAAAGATGAGTAAATCAGCTGTGAATTTAAGTAGTGCCCCACTAACCTTTACTATTAGGTAACAAATCACTGACTACCTCCTGCCTGCCTCTCACTTTTAGAATTCTTTCAAATGTCGCAACAAAAACTAAACAAATAAATTTTGCAAAAGTTAATAAAGGAACAACTATTGATGAAGATGCAGTTAAGACAAACTTTAAATTCAAGTTTTAAAGATCAAACGTGCAATTACAACATAAATCAAGCTTGTACAACTTTCTGTTTTAAAATCAGTATTTCCTATGATCCTATTTGCAAATAATAATTTGTTGTGAAAAGGAAGCTTTTCTGTTCTGTGGAGTTCCGAGAGATAATAAAACAAAATATTTGATTTATTTCTTAATATTTTCACCCTGCAAATTTGTTTGCAAATTCCAGTTAACCCAGACTGTGTTCCTACATTCCATATCAATACTGACTTGTTCCATACCAAACAAGTTCCTTACATGAGCTTTTGTCTCATACAGAGGTCAAATTCATATCCTCTCTACTGGTAAAACTGTAGCTTATAATATAATGGGGGGAAGGGGTCTACTCTGTCATTCCTACATATCTAAATACTCCTACCTTGGAAACTTTTATGAAACTGATATTGGATACATATTAAATTATTCTTTTCCACAACTTGCAAACAACTTCCAAGAACCAAAATTTCCAGTTCAATTTAAAAACTCTCACTAACCTTCTAATACAGAAAATTTGATTGTTTTCTAATTTTGTTTCTGGAAAATCACAATTTAAATGCAATTAAAAACTCCCGTTTCTATGACCACACATTTAAACAAAATCAATTTGGGATTGTGCGTATAAAATCATTTACTTTTGATGCTCAATACTGAAATAAGTAAAATTAGAGACTACATCTCTCCATATCACATTTTTTAACCTTTACCCTGCTAAATTTCTATAATGAACTTGTCCATCTTACAATTTGGACAGTACCATAACTGTTAAAAGGGGTGCTTTCCAAAAAGATACTGACTGAATGGCGAACAGTGCAGACCACAATTAGCCTGCATGGATGTGCTGGCTGCTCTTGGTCTGCACTAGTCACAAAGGCAAGATTACTTGCCACCAGTAGGCTAAAGGTTAACTGGAAGAGCAAGGGATATGTAGTATCCAGTCATACCATACAGATAACCTTGACCTTGAAGTAACATGGCTGAAGTTACCTCTGTATTGCCTCATTAGGCTTAACATCCAACTGGTTAAAAAGATATGAAATATATAGACACAAATTAAGAACTGGCCATCTGATGTTGATGACACCTTGAACTGACATGCTCTACCTGTTGTTTCATTACTGTTAACATTTTGTGCCTATAATTATTTGAAAATCCAAAAGATATACAGAGCAGATTTCAGAGCAAAATGATTGCCTATCTTACCTTTGATCTCTTGGTTTGACCTTGACTTTTAACTGCCAAGGCCAAAAACTGCAATCTGTATCTTGTCTTATTTTGGTTAACATTTAGGCTAAAAGGTTCGCCAACATTAAATCGCCCCTACTGGATGTACCCACATATTAAAGGTTCTGGTTAGGTTTAACATAGATTAAACAGCGTACATTCAATGGGTGCATATGCTCAATGCAGGAGATTTAATGCCGACCCTAACAGGTTATTCAAAGAGTTAAAGGAAACAGACTGCAGGAAGTATTGTCTATTTGGCCTTTGATCTCACTATATGAACTTGAACTTCAATTTAATGTGAGCTGTAGGCGAAATGGTAATACCTCATACCAAACAAATGGTTGGACAAAGGACAGACAGTTCAATCGTTAATATGCCCAAGGGCATAAAAACTGCTGTTATTTCTACCTTTCAATTCGATTTTCTTAAAAAGTAGCTTACAACTCATAAATCAAAACAGTAAAATAACTGTTATGTAGCTTACAACTCATAAATCAAAACAGTAAAATAACTGTTAACTGACTGTTTTCTCTATCTTAGTCACATAATCATATTGTTTCAATCACCTTACACTAATTATAGCCATCCAGGTTGTACTTAGGTCAAAAACATATCCCATATTTTCACATACAAGTCATACTGTGGATGGCATATATTTGTATTGTAATAAAATTTTAATACCAGTGTTGTGTATTACAATACCATTAAAATATTCCAACACTTGAAAGAGAAAGCTTTTTGTTTTCCATTTTTTTTTTTATTTGAAGATCAATGATGAAAATAGTGAGATGAATCTACATGTAATAATTACAGTAATCAAGCAGAAATTTTGATCAAACAAGTCAATGTTCAGGACAGGAACTTCTATGCATTTGAAAGGATTCATCAGACTACAATTTCCAATGCTGGTGATACCAGACACAGGTTCAGTGACACGTCTTCATCTGCATAGAACAAGAAGAAGGAGTAATTTGGTCAATATATCTACTCTAGAGTTCCAGATTTCAAAAGCCTTTGCAGCTTTCAATATTTCTCATATGGCAGAAACGGTGAAGGGCCCTTGCCCTGTATAATGGGTAAAAAACAAGTCAAAGAACTTGGCTTAAAGTTAATAACTGAAACTGAAAGTGGAGACCAATCTCAGAAATATAGTATCTGACTGGCTGATTTTGTGCTTAGTTCTAAAAATGACCAATGACTAAATTGCAGACTCACCAGGTTTTGGATTACCACTGGAGCTTTCCTCATGCTTCAAATACTTTAATCATCTGTGATGTGACATGGGAACAAAATAATAATCCAGTTGAAATGCAGCGTCACAAAGATGAAAACTGAAGTGATTATCAGTATAGGATATCCAACAAGGAAGTGGTCAAACAAGCTGCAAAAGCATATAAGCTTAGATTTTCTTTACAATCAAGCCAGGAAACACAGCACACATGCCTCCCTCACCACAAAAATACAAGTACCAGTAATTTTGTTGCCGGTAAAATACAATGAACTGATGGGCATCTGTTACCGATGACAAGCTGTTACCAATCTTACTGACATTTAATACTTTTTCAAACAAGCAACTCAAAAATACTTATAGCCGCAGTACTTGATCAATAATATTCCCTACACCACCTACACAAAGACATTATCAAACAAAGAATTAGCTTTCAGCAAAGAACATCTTCTGAAAAAAAAGTCTGATCAAAATCTGTCTAAAGCAGACCTCAAAGATATTTCTTAAATTTCACCCAGTGACCTACTTTTTACAATATTGATTCTATCAATCAAAAGGAAGAAAATTCAATTCTGACATAATCTGAATACTATCAAACTAAAATGCTGCTGCAAAGCTGATTTGTAGCAACAGGAAGGTACTTTATCAATGTACATAATTATTTTGATAAAGCCTGAACAAAATCTGTCATAACAAACTTCCAAGACATTTATATCATAGAACCTCTGTTAAAAGCAACACCTCTCTACAAAGGTGAATATTCATTTCTCTGTTTGTTTGCTACATGTATATATACCTCATGCTATTAAACCAGGGTACCTGTTAACAGAAATACTTTTTTCTCTATCAATATCTACATTTTTTAAATATTCCAGATTCACATTCAAATTTTGGTAACTTATAGGCATGTTGGGTAAGGTGTAATTACTGCTATAAGTATATTATACATTATATTATTCCAATCAAGCTAAATGAACACCTCTGGAGGATAGGCCTCTGAATCAGAATAATTTACCAGAAAGATTTGCTCACTTTAATCTCTGAAACATGCATCCTAAGGTTATATAGAACTTTTCCAAAATATGAAAAATGTTTTTAAATTGATAAAATTTTCTACATAATTAAAGAAAATGTTCTCCTCAGATCAAAAGAAAACACACAAAGTCATACTGTTCTTCTTCACAAAGGAGACACAGCAAAACTACAAAGTATAGGGACCAAACTCCACAAAGTATAGGGAGAAAATTCACTAAGTATGGGAAGCAACTCCACACATTATAGTGAGAAAATTTACAAAGTATAGGAAGCAACTCCACACATTATAGTGAGAGAATTTACAAAGTATAGGAAGCAATTCCACACATTATAGTGAGAAAATTTACAAAGTATAGGAAGCAACTCCACACATTATAGTGAGAGAATTTACAAAGTATAGGAAGCAACTCCACACATTATTGTGAGAAAATTTACAAAGTATAGGAAGCAACTCCACACATTATTGTGAGAAAATTTACAAAGTATAGGAAGCAACTCCACACATTATAGTGAGACAATTTACAAAGTATAGGAAGCAACCCCACACATTATAGTGAGAAAATTTACAAAGTATAGGAAGAAAACCCTCAAAGTATAGGGAGAAAAATTACAAAGTATATGAAGAAAATCCTCAAATTTACAAAGTAGGAAGCAACTACACATATTAAATGGAGTAACTCCATATAGTATAGGAAGTAACTCCACATAGTAAAGGGAGCAACTCCATATAGTATAGGGAGTAACTCCACATAGCATAGGGAGCAACTCCATATAGAATAAAGAGCAACTCCACATAGTATAGGGAGCAACTCCACATAGAATAAAGAGCAACTCCACATAGTATAGGGAGAAACTCCACATACTATAGGGAGCAACTCCACATAGAATAAAAAGCAACTCCACATAGTATAGGGAGCAATTCCACCTAGTATAGGGAGCAACTCCACATAGAATAAAGAGCAACTCCACATGGTATAGGGAGAAACTCCACCTAGTGTAGGGAGCAACTCCACATAGAATAAAGAGCAACTCCACATAGTATAGGGAGAAACTCCACATAGTATAGGGAGCAACTCCACATAGAATAAAGAGCAACTCCACATGGTATAAGGAGAAACTCCACCTAGTGTAGGGAGCAACTCCACATAGAATAAAGAGCAACTCCACATAGTATAGGGAGAAACTCCACATAGTATAGGGAGCAACTCCACATAGAAAAAAAGCAACTCCACATAGTATAGGGAGCAACATCATATAGTATAGGGAGCAACTCCACATAGTATATGAAAAAATCAACAAAGTATAGAGAGCAACTTCACATAGTACAGTAAGCAATTCCACATAGTATATGAAGCAGCTCCACATATAATAAAGAGCAACTCCACTAGTATAGGGAGCAATTCCAACTAGTATAGGGAGCAACTTCATATAGTATAGGGAGAAACTCCACATAGTATATGAAAAAAATCTACAAAGTATAGGGAGCAACTTCACATAGTATAGTAAGCAACTCCACATAGTAAAGGGAGCAATTCCACATTGTAATATAGGGAGCAACTTCACATAGTATAGGGAGCAACTCCACAATGTCATAGTATAGTGAGCAACTCTACATAGTACAACTCCACACAGTATAGGGAGAAAATCCACATAGTATAGGGAGCAACTCCACATAGTAAAGGGAGAAACTTCACACAGTATAGGGAGCAACTTCACATAGTACAGGGAGCAACTGTACATAGTATAGGGAGAAACTCCACATAGTATAGGGAGCAACTCCACATAGTAAAGGGAGAAACTCCACATAGTATAGGGAGAAACTTCACACAGTATAGGGAGCAACTTCACATAGTATAGGGAGCAACTGTACATAGTATAGGGAGAACTTCACATTGTAATATAGGGAGCAATTCCACATAGTTAAGGGAGAAACTCAACATAGTATATGGAGAAACTTCACATAGTATAGGGAGCAACTTCACAAAGTATAGGGAGCAACTCCACAATGTCATAGTATAGTGAGCAACTCTACATAGTATAACTCCACACAGTATAGGGAGAAAATCCACATAGTATAGGGAGCAACTCCACATAGTTTAGGCAGCAACTCTACATAGTACATGAAGCAACTCCACATAATATAAGGAGCAACTCCAAATAAAATAGGAAGCAACTCCACATAAAATAGTGAGCAAATCTAAAAAGCAGAGGGCAGTAACAAAACATCAGTCCATCACCCCATTGGAAATAAGTAGAAATACTTTATGGGTTATCCTGTGATATATATGTCACAAAATTTTATTTTATTTATTATATAAAAGAGCTAGTCCATTTTTTTTTCTTAATATCATTCTGAGATATAAGACATAGCTATTTCTGTGATAATTTTATAATTGAATGTATGTTTTGTTATTATGTTGGTTTTTATAATATGATATTTGTAATATTTGTATTCATGACATATATATTCACGAATAAATCTATCAATCTAACTATGGAAACTGTAAAAGTTACATTTTGTTTTGGATTTTGTCTTGAATTTCTACATGTACATTTCAAATTTTCATTAAGGGCTTAAGATTTATGCGTACCATCTTTCTTTTTTCAAATCTGTAAGAAATATATTTTCATTTATGGAAAATTTCCAACAGGGGGTACAACAATGGAAGAAGTTTTCAATATATTTTAAAGCAATTTCCATAACATATAGTAAGTTGATACAAAAGTACTGCTAAATTCAAACTTTACCATTCGACTACAGCTTTAGAGGACTTTTGTTTTCAAAATACTGATTTAAAATTACATGTACTAGTAATCAGGTCGGAGACTTCCCCTGGATTGAGAGACAGTCTCTCGATCTAAACATTGTCTCTCGTTTGAAAGACAAAATGTCTTTCGATCGAAAGACTCAAATTAGCTTAAGCAATAAAAATCAATGAAAGAGTAATTAAAACTCTCTTTTTAGAATGCGCAAATTTATTTCAAATATAGAAAATTATCTCTCTTTTATCAAATTTTCAAAATCAATATTATTTGGGAATTTTGCTTAAGCATTATAATGCTTAAGCAAACTTCTATGGCAATGTGTTTCTTGTAAAGTTTACTTGCAATAACAAGTTGTTTCAATGAATAAATAATGCGACTGTAATGAAATGATTGTTTTGATAATGATTTCATGTTTTTTCAACACTTAAGCTAAATACTGTCTTTCGATCGAAAGACATTTTGTCTTTCAAACGAGAGACAGTGTTTAGATCGAGAGACTGTCTCTCAATCCAGGGGAAGTCTCCTACCTGGTAATGACAAGTAAGACATAAATTTGGTGGCATTCCTTAAGGTTATATTCAGTGATATAACAAACCGACATAATTTTAAAAGGCAACACTTAGTAAAGATAATAAAATAAATTTGAATTACAAAACAAAACATTTTTTACCTTTTCACTATCCAAATTTATCAACATTATACAGTTACACACTTGTTCCAGTAAGAGCAGCTGGCGAACAATAAAAACGTATAAAATAAAATCCTCCTTTGGCGTTTTATTTCGTATCCAATATTATATCCTTCGTTTGAGTATGCACAATTTATTTCTGCCGTTATGAACTAAATATTCCAATAAACGGATGGTAATATACAAATATATATATCTGTTATTCAAACAAGCAGAAAATCAACGCAGTGTGATGATAACTGAAATATCTATCCACGGTACTTTATCTACAGTCGCATCACTCTTGCAAATGAACATAAATTCCCTGTTCGATTAACCATACTGAAAATCAGTGCGTTATTGTGATTATTGTAAAATCCAGCATTTGTCCCCAAGTCGCTACTAACCTATTGTCACACTATACTGCAGAGAGTCGTGTTAGAATCGATCGATGATCTATCAATCAATATCAATCACATTGGATGAGATAAGGATCAGTAGATGTTGTAACTTTGACAGTTACATTGTGATATGTGATCAGAGATTGCTTGTTAACTGATAATTACAACAGGGTGGTTGTACTATAAGGTCAACATTACTATAGATTTTCAATTATATTTAAGCATATTAACTGTTATTCAATCAGGGCTGTTTGTATACAGGCGGGATACAAACATGATTATTCAGCAAAATACAAAAGCAAAGAGATATGTATCAGTGTGATACATACAGAGCAGAACAAAGCTAAGAAGTTAGCAAAATCTTAAAAAGAAAAGGTATTAGCATTAGGTTGGGGCTTCATCAAAAACACATTTGTACTAAAGGATTTGTATTAGAGAGTTTCCACAACATTTACATAAATTATCATTCATACTCAATATATAGATGGAAGGTTTTAAAACAAATAAAAACATTGATTATTACTGACCATGACAACAACAACTGTGAGAGAGTTCAAATGACTATAAATGTGACCATTATACACCTAAGGTGAAACAGGACTAGACTTAGCCACTAGACTACTAGGCTGATAACAAAGAATTTGTCTCAAAATTTCAGATTTTGTGATTTTTCTCTTATTTTGTATCATTATTTATTATGTAACAGTGACAACTGCCAGACTATTTTACAGATTTTCTCAGAGTACTGATTCTAATATTATCATTTTGATATTGAACCTAGGATACAGACCGGCTGTACACTAAAATTTCCAAACTCCTTATCACCTACAACTGATGCCTATCTAACAGAACTTTGTGGAGTACAAAAGTGGTACTCTAACTCACCAGCTCTCTCTCACCTTGTCTTGTCTGGATTTTAGCAAACTGCTTTATTTCTGATCATTTTGACCATTGATCCTGTCTGGAAACTGGTAGCTACCCCAGTGATATATGGTCCCCTGGCAAGCCAAGAAATTGACAGATTCTAAGATTGCATTATTTCCCAACAGCACAATGTTCATTTGCTGTTCAATGCACTTGATCATTCAGATAAAAAAACTGACAGATAAAATCTCCCCATAGCAAATATGGATTATATATGCAAACATTAAAGGTCACTCTGCTCTCCTGGGGGTTTGGAGGTCAATATTTCTGTTGTCACACCAAAAGCTGTTATCAAGTTCCCAGCATTATTCCAAATAGAACCTGATTAACCTTCCCATGACTTTCTTACATTACAGACTTTTACTTACACTGCATTGTCCATCAGGTAGAAATTAGGTCAAGTCAAAGGTTGGCTTGCCATAAACCAGTTTGTTCTGCTCAACCCGGGGCTAGAGGGTGTGGACGTTTGCATGCATTTCCACTACTGTCTTTGAACAGGCTCAATCAGACAGAGCCAGTGCTACATTTTCATTTTTGTAGTGTTGAGCAACCTGTGGACTTTCCAATTTTTTTTATTTCACTCTCTTGTATTACTGTCTTAGTGTCTGACTGGATCAATGTGGCATCTGGATGGTCCTGCTTTCAGCCTAATAAAGGTTACAATCTTAAAGAACCATATTTGCTTAGAAAATAGTATTGTGTATGTATCTGGCTGACAATTTGGGTTGTTTGTCTCTACTAGCTAAATAATTGTTAACCCTTATCATGCTGGACATGATTGATTCTGCCTTTGCGACCTGTGTAGATCATGATCAGCCTGCACATCCATGCAGTCTGATCAAGATCTACACTGTTTGCCATTCAGTCACTTTCTTTTTATAAAACACCCCTTTTAACAATTAATGGTACTGCCCAAATTGAAAGATGGACTAGTTAAAAACTTCCTATGTTCCTTGATTACTGTTGTTCACAGTATTTACTTCTACCTAATAAATAATCATTAAGGCAAAGCTGTCTACAGGTAGAGCATAAAGCTATAGCATGTGATAAATGATAAGAATTGCATTTAAGCTTTCACTTTCAATGATAAGACTTTACAATCACAGACAAATTATCATTCCATCTTGTTGATGACTGTTTTATGCTGTGCTTGCAGAAATGTGTTAAAAACCACTTTTTAGTTTTTGAATTTTAACGAGTTACCTACCTAGTGTTTTTAAATTTCTTAAGGAACTTAAATTTGTTCTCAACTTTGTCTGCTACCTCAACTTAAGAAGAGTACCCATACCAAAGTTAGGGACTTTGGAGACTAACTGTAAAGTTTTGCTCTCTCTCTCTCTCTCTCTGGGATTAAAACCAGTGACATTCAGGTAAAGAATGATGATATTATAGCATGGCATATTTGGTAGCATCTTTTTGGAAATCAATTTTCTTCATAGGGGCCTTTTTCAGTTAAAAGCTTTCCAAATTGATCTTTCAGGGATGGTATTTTCCAAAGATCCAGGGAGGCTAATATTTATTTTCATAGGTGTTCATAGCCATTAATAATATGACATAATCCATCAGAAAATGTTTATATTTTTTCTGTTCCTTGTCTTATTTCACAGCAATCATTTTCAGACTAAGTGGAAAGTTGCATAATATTTATTTCCAAGAAATAGTCTGACATTTTCTAGAGTATGCAACCGGACTTACTGGATAAAAGCATCGATTCTAAATATGGGAAAACTTGAACACAGTCCATTAACCTCTAACATTATGAGAAAATAATTAAATCATCATACAGGATTTTAATTTACTAATCAGTGAGGATAGTGTGTCAGTTAAGCATCAGCATATATTTAAAAACACTATTTCATTACTTGATATCTGATATGAGTGAATACAGCTATTGTTCTGACAATGATCCCTCATTAAATGAAATGTAAATCTTCCTTGATCACCTATTTCAAATAACAAACCCTGTTTATAGGCAGGTTACCCTATACAATTAGTAGTTAAGTACATGGGTGCTTTACAATTAAACAAGACTGCAAGATGGCTGACTTGGCACTGAATTACTCAATAGAATTAGTTACCGTAAAAACTCGAATATATTACACTAGCATGTATATTATGCACCCCCGATCTTGTATCAAAATCTTGGGAAAAATGCTTACTTTGGAATATATTACGCACTGAAAAGTCAGTCAGAAAACGTTGTATACAAACTCGAAATCGGCCTTGTGAAAATCACAATTGCTGCATAATTTTATTTCAGTTCATATTGCTTTTGTTGTATAGTTATGGATTATATCTCATAACAGTTGCTGTCATGATCTGTAAAATTTTCTCTTATTATTGTTTATAATCATGTTTATTGTACTTGTACATATTTTTACAGTGGACCATACTGTAAATTGGCTCTGCCAAATATGTCATCCACTATAAATAAAGTCGTTATTTACTTACATTCCGTAACAGATAAGAGTGGTTAATTTTTCCTAAAGCAAAATTAATTTTACATAAATATAATAGTATATTGAAGAAATATTATCTTAAACTGAGATCAAACTGTGAACAACAAGCAAATTCGATGAATTGGAATCCCCCTCCGAAAGGGTTTGTGGTGAGGAATGGCAAAAAAATATATCCGGCAAAAAGTTAAGGATGTTACTAAGAAGCAAATAATTTCATTAGTCAAAATTAATTTAACAGAAAATGAATGTTTTTTTTTGGGGGGGGGAGGGGGTCAGCGAGGTGACCGGGTGAGGGTACAAATCTTCACATGTTGATTATAAATATTGATGGAAAATTAAAAATGAAAAAAAAAAAATAAAACAAGAGGGCCATGAAGGCCTTGTATCGCTCACCTGACCTATTGACCCTAAAGATCATCAAGATTAACATTCTGACCAAGTTTCATTAAGATATGGTAATAAATGTGGCCTCTAAAGTGTTAAATAGCTATTCCTTTGATTTGACCCTGTGACCTAGTTTTTGACCCCACATAACCGAGATTTGAACTTGACCTAAAGATTGTCAAGATTAACAATCTGACTAAGTTTCATGAAGATATAATTATAAATGTGGCCTCTAGAGTGTTAACAAGCTTTTCATTTCAAATGACCTAGTGACCTAGTTTTTGATCCCACCAGACCCAGATTTGAACTTGACCTATAGATAATCAAGATTAACATTCTGACCAAGTTTCATGAAGATACAATCATAAATGTGGCCTCTACAAAGTTAACAAGTTTTTCCTTTGATTTGACCTGGTGACCTAGTTTTTGATCCTGGATGACCCAATATCAAACTCGTCCAAGATTTTATTGAGGGTAACATTCTGACCAAGCTTCATTAAGATTGGGCCAAATATGTGACCTCTAGAGTGTTAACAAGCTTTTCCTTTGATTTGACCTGGTGACCTAGTTTTTGAACCCAGATGACCCAATATCGAACTCGTCCAAGATTTTATTGATGGTAACATTCTGGCCAATTTTCATTAAGATTGGGCCAAAATTGTGACCTCTAGAGTGTTAACAAGCTTTTCCTTTGATTTGACCTGGTGACCTAGTTTTTCACCCAGATGACCCAATATTGAGCTCGTCCAAGATTTTATTGAGGGTAACATTCTGACCAAGTTTCATTAAGATTGGGCCAAAATTGTGACCTCTAGAGTGTTAACAGTCAAATTGTTGACGCTGCCGCTGCCGCCGCCACCGCCGACGGACAACGGACACAGGGTGATCACAAAAGCTCACCTTGAGCACTGTGTGCTCAGGTGTGCTAAAAATGGAGTGGGGGGTGGGGGATGCATGATCGGGGTGGTGGACATGCCTGGGTGGAGGAGTGAGGTGGGGGAACAGTACAACTTTGCATTTTGATGAATATTCATGGAAGGTTTGAAAAAAAAAATTTAAAAAAGGATTTTTTTTTTCTTTTTTTTTTGGGGGGGGGGGGGGGGGGGGGGAGGGGGAGTGGGTATGACCAAGGCAAGGTGGTGACCAGGTGTGGGTACACAACTTCACATGTTTATAATAAATGTTTATGGAAAAGAATGAAAGAAGTTTAATGAATTCTACCAATTGGTTGTTTGTTATGTACAAATCTGTGGATTTTTAAACAATTAAAGGGCAATAACTCTAAGGAAAATTGACCAATTAAAAAAAAAAAGAAATGACGGGCATCATCAAAGTATGTTGGGTCATATTTATTTCAAATTTCATGAAATTCTACCAGCTTGTTACTGAGAAATGGCTGCAGACGTGGATTGTTCATTAAATCAAGGGCAATAACTCTGAAGGAAATTGACCAATCCAAACAAAAAAATTGATGGGCATCATCGCAGTATGTTAGTTCATGTTTATTTAAAGTTTTATGAAATTCTACCTGCTAGTTACTGAGAAATGGCTGCGGACGGAGGGACGGACGCACAGAGGCACAGACGGACAACGCCATTTCAATACCCCACTCCCAATTTCAGCGGCGGGGGATAACAAAACTGGCACAAGACGTCATGCTAATCGCTGATAATAATTTGCTGTTTGATCTATAAAGTTTAACAGACCACAACTAAAGATGATCATACGTCTTCTTATTGGTTTGAATTGAGAAGTTTGTGTCGTTTTGAAAGATGCCATTCCGAGATATTGAAAAACAATTGAGGTTGATCCAATTCTATTTACTCTTTCTATTTATTCATTAAACATTTGAATTTAAACAGGAGGGTCATAATGACCCTATATCACTCACCTGTTAAACCTGTCCTTGGAATCACCAAGATAAACATTATGACCAAGTTTCATGAAGATAGGGTCAAAAATGTGGCCTCTACAGTGCTAACAAACTTTTCCTTTGATTTGTATGGTAACCTAAATTTTGACCCCACATGACCCAGTTTCGAATTTGCCTAGGAATCATCAAGATAACATTATGACCAAGTTTCATGAAGATAGGGTCAAAAATGTGGCCTCTACAGTGCTAACGAACTTTTCCTTTGATTTGTATGGTAACCTAAATTTTGACCCCACATGACCCAGTTTCGAATTTGCCTAGGAATCATCAAGATAACATTATGACCAAGTTTCATGAAGATAGGGTCAAAAATGTGGCCTCTACAGTGCTAACAAACTTTTCCTTTGATTTGTATGGTAACCTAAATTTTGACTCCACATGACCCAGTTTTGAATTTGCCTAGGAATCATCAAGATTAACATTCTGACCAAGGTTCATGAAGATAGGGTCATAAATGTGGCCTCTATGGTTTTAACAAGCTTTTCTTTTGATTTGACCTGGTGGCCTAGTTTTTCAACCCACAAATCCAAGTTTCGAACTTGGCCTAGAGATCATCAAGATAAACATTCTGTGCAAGTCTGTATCAAATCAAAGCATAAACGAAGCCTCTATGTGGCTTGAAGGGCCAAAATAGAAAATTGTGGACAGACGGACAACGGACAAAGGGTGATCACAAAAGCTCACCTTGTCACTACGTGACAGGTGAGCTTAAAAGAAACAACAAATGTAATAATATCGTATTGGTTTTACTTTCAAGAAAACAAAAATAGATACTACAGCGAGACTGATTCTGCTCTTTGCCACTGAGGTAATTTACTGCCATTGTCAAAACTTCTACTTTCATTTTCAATCAACCTCAGAATTGGCCAAAATAATTTTTTCCCAGGATTTTGGGCAAAAATAAGTGGTGGGGAGGAGGTATTATATATGGGTGCGCATTATACACAGGTATCTACGGTATTGTTGAAAGAAGTGAATAAGTTTCAAACTCAAACAATTATAAAGTTGATATTATTCATTAAAATGCATTACCTAATTCACACCAAGTAACTTAATTAATATGAAGAATTATCATTCTCAGTTTATTGCAACATTCTTGATGGCGAGATTCACCAAGAACATTAATTGCCTGACTCTTAAAAGAACAGTATCCCCACAGTAGATGAATCAGCGCGGAAAGAAAACTGCAAACAATATGTTTCTATTACATCTGAACCATACAACCATATCAAAGAAAATTTCCCACTGTGCAAGCATAAAAACTGCAAACCATTCTCAAAATATTAAGCAAACATGGGATGATGAAACATTACAGAATTGAGTCTTTTAATTGGTTTCTGTTAAAAAATAGATTTATGCTTCCATCAGGTTGAAGATGTAGGCGTATATGAGATATATGAGAAACTGCAACTGATTATTTTTGGAGAAAGCTTTGTGAAAATCAGACAGTTGATCACCTAATCAATAGAGATATAATTAACTTATCTCGCTCCCTTAGTCAGCAAGTAGAGATGATCTATTTGACTAGGCATGAGCTTCCTAATCACATTTTGGCGGAGTTTGCACTTTGATCAGTATTTTTTCTTGGAACATGCCTGTATCACAGCAAGAACCGCTTTGAGGCTTTGTATACCGTGACAATGACTTTTGACCTACTAATATATCAAAACAAAAGGGCCACTTGCAATCATGCTATGAAGTTTGACAGTTGTAGGCCAAAGTATTCATCATTTATTTAAAGTAAAGCAAAACTAGGGGGAGGGAAGTGGGGGTGGGGGGGGAGGGTGTTCATGTACAGAATACAAGTACTCCTTGTAGCACTTCGATACAGACATTTTTGTGGTAAGCAATCATAAGAAACATTTATCACAATAGTCCATTTACAGATATGATATCCAAATTTCATGTGGCTTCCTGCCAGTTTATTTAGCATTGCAAGTTATACATACTAAGCAAAGCATTTTACTTGAAAAGATTCAAGTTGCACAAAACATTATCTATTGTTAATTTTCCACACCAATAATTATGCACGACCTTATCAGTTATATAACATTATGTCAAACACAAATAACAAACATGCAATGAATTAAAACTAACAAAGAATACTATTTACCTACCTCAATCAGTATGTTTATAACTCCACTCCTGTTATCATAAATGAACAATTAAGACTTCAATGTGAAAAACCAACAATTTAAGTCCTCTTTATGTATAGGAAAAGCCACTTAGGTCTATTCAACAAGCAGGAAAAAATCCTATTGTAAACATTCTTGTTTACATTTACAATATTTGCACACATTTAACTTCTTGTGTGTGAAATTTTAGAACACATAATGGAGAATGAAGATCCTGGATCCTGCAGCAAAATGTCATCCACTGAAGAAAAGTACTATTATGCTCAATTAATGGAAGTGTAAAACTACACGTGGCCTTACACTTTTCACATAGAACAATCATTCTTTCCACCAAAAAGAATCAAGCAGAAATGCGATGCCTCACATGCATCACAGCATAATTGACAATATTGTTATAATGAAGAACATGTGTTACACAGGAGAGCCATAAGTAACCTGACTGACAAGGAAGAAGCTGAATACTCCATGTGACTTTCCCTCACTTTACCCTTGGTATTTACTGCTAGATCATTACAAAGGCTCACAATGTTTACAGTCTAGAGAGTTCTTGGTTAATATTCCAAGAACCAATTATTCTTGTGTAACAATCAAAGCATGCCTAGCCATGATGAAAACATTCTCTTCATGAAAACATTAAAGCCTAAAGGAACATAAACCTGTTAACAACCTGCTTTAAGACAACTTAGACACTATTATATAACTTTTTATTTACACTATATTTAAAGTACATGTTGCCCAGTGGATAAAGATGATCTGTAAACAAAATGTAATTTTCTGGCTCTCGCAAGCATGACAGTTGTGATGTTACCCCCACCCCCTTCCCTACCATCTAAACTAGATGCGTGTCAATAGTCCGAAGGTGCCCCCCACTCCTGTTACTGTACATGGTGTCATGACTCGGGTGAAATATTTTTAAGACATATGCAACATAAACTTTTAAGCACTTTGTGATTTTTTTGCAAAACTCTGGCCTAGCTGAGTAACATACCAAGGAGAAGACCAGGACCTGGTGCACATGCAAACTTCACATGCTATATAATATAATTAATCCTGTAATGTTTTATAACTCAAGGTCAAGTATATTTTGATATACATAGGACACAAACTTTTATCTTCTGACTAAGTCAAGGGCCGTTACTCTGGTCTTGCAAAATGAAATAAAGCAAACAACCAAAAAAACAAAGGTGCACAAATTCATAATGTTGGATAATATTCCTACATTATTCCTACATGGTTTCTTGACTCTGGTAAGTGAAATATGTTTAAGATATATGCAACACAAACTTTTAAGCACTTTATATGTATAAACATTATGTGACAAAGTGTACTAGTTCAGAATATAATTTTTACACAACTTAGCTGTACAAGTTCAGTAATGTACTTGCAAATCCTACATCAGAAAAAAAACCCACTAAAAACTGGACACTGGCCTTTTAAAGTGAATGTTGCAAGGTAAATAAATGTAAGGATATAATTATGAAGTATCTAGAAAACATACCTACTAATTCAGTTAAATCCTAATAAATGTCTCTTCTTTTACTCTGAATAACAGTATTTATATGCAAAAACTAGGATTTATCATTGTATTTACATTACAATTTAAAAGTTTTGAAGTGTTTACAGATATATCCATATAATAAGAAGAATCTAGCATTAACGAGACTAAGGTGTAATTACAGGTGTTTAACACCTACATTGAGACTGCAGAAGCTGCAACGAAAAAACAACAACAAGGAAGACACTATTTATATTGCCTGCAGGATGTTTCGAAATTCTGTGGTATAATTTGTTTTTGTAAGCCTTCATTTTCGTACACATTCATCAGCTAGCACTTTGGTTGCAATATACGACTGGAATATTTCGTTTTTTGTTACTCTGTATTTTGGAGAAAGTAAATTCTTCCATTGATGTTACTACAGTGTAAGTTACTTCCAGGTAAAACTTGTAAAATTTAACAACTTCAAAATTATTTTTTTTTACAGTTTTCGGTTAATGATAGTGGCTCACAGATTTTGAAATGTTACTACTCCAGAAACTAAACTGATAAAAAAAAGCATTTCAAAATGTATTTTATACTTACGAAATATGCACTAAGCTGTTAAATATTTCCATTACAAGTATTCTAAAAATAGCAATATCAAAACAAACTAAATTATCACTTCATCTGCAAATATCATTAACATTAGAAAAAATATGTTAAGATCAACCTTGAAAAGATAATATCTGGCAAGGGTAGTGTGCAGCCAGGCATATCAACTAAAATATTGAATATACATATACACCTACTTTACCCATTAAATCAAGATGAGGCTCGATTTTGTCAGTTAAATTAAAATTCAAGATTTAAAGATTTAAGGCTTAAATAAACATATACTTTATTGACAACTTAAGCACTTTAAGCTATCGTAAATCTATCACTACCTTCTTGATAATAATATAAAATATTTTTTGAGAATGTATACCCATACATGCCATAATTTTTCAGGACCTTTCCGGGATTCTGAGTTAAAATTTCCGGGATTTTTACCCTTTGTCCGGGACATACACCGTGACATTAGTATTCGTCTGTTTCATGCATAAATATCATAAAATTACATGCAGTTTCCGGAGATAAACATTGTTCCCTCGCTTAGGAATAATTTGCTGAAAATGTCGTCTAGCTTTCTAAGGGAGGTAAATAAGGTAATTCACGTCTATAGTTCGGCACGTGAATTGGTTGCGTTCCCGAGGTGAACTGAATTAGGATTGCTACATAAGAAGAATTAACCTGGTCATCGTGATTTAGAATCCAGCTTATTTGGTATCATTTTTATGCTTAAACGTTTATCTAATCATTAATAAAATGGAATCCTCAAAGGAATAAAATAAATCTTGTAGATAAAATCGATATAAAATATTTCGGGTTGGGTCAATTTTCATGGATCGGTCGGCAAATGCATTCAATAGTCAAAAGTTTAATTTAGTATATGTGTGACAATCAATCTACATTTTGAAAGATTACAACCGTTTAAAATAATTATCGTTTAATTGACCGTTATCAGCCATTTCTTCCAATCAAGGCTACATGTAGCTTCACCGCCTACATGCTAAAAACAACGAGATTTTCGGCTATTGTTCCTAATATTAAATGATCATAAAACTGTTATTGATTGCATAATTTTGTCAATTCATAATCAGGGTCATCAAAATAGCCGACTGTAAATTAATCTGGGTCATCAAAAGATCGCAGGGCGCATTCAATATGAGTGTTGATCGGAGCTGGCTTAATCAACATGTGTCCAGCCCGAGGGCATGAAACTGATTATCGGATAATTAGGAATAAACAATGTGACACCGGGGACTGTTTATTGTGTTTTATTAATGTAAAATTCAACAATTTATAGACCAAAAAAACTAGTTTTTTGGGAGGTTATTTTTGTTTTCTGTATTTTTAATTTTCTGGGACATTTCAACACTGTCCGGGACACCGGGACGAGTATGTGATTTCCGGGACAATCCCGGACAATCCGGGACGTATGACATGTATGGTATACCTTAAGTTTACAAAATGAGGTTGCTTACTGAAGAACAACCAAGTGAAATAAAATATCTGCGTAGATTGATCGGTACCATGATTAGGACGGCCAACCCACGTGACCTAGTCTGGCTACCGACTAGATAATCTTTTTTTTTTTTTTTTTTAAAAAAACAGTAATTCTTTTATAATTTTATATTCTGACTTCACCAGTCTTGGCTCTGATTATCTACGTATGTTTTGAGATGAAAAGGGACATAATTATACAAAAATTGAATAGCCTCAGGAGTTATCTCCTGTGAACAAAACATAGGGTCTGAACACAGACTACACATGACCCTACACATGGAAAATTTGATCTCAGCGTTCACATAACCTACACATTTTGTCTGTGGCAGAGTACCCTAACAATACTGAGGCTGTTTGGCAGAGACTCTATGTTGAGTAAATCACACTGACACATAGTATTTTATAAAAATCTGTCAAATAATGAGGAAATAGCACAAAGTATCTGCCATGTATACAATACCGAAATCATGTGCGTTGGCTTTTAGACTAGTTAGGTAAACACGGTACCAAGAAAACAATGCCTCGGCAATTTTAATCTTGCAAATATTTTCTCGGAAAAATATTGAAATTTAAACAAAGTAACGCTCACATATAACACTGAATGACTGTTTTCATTGTATGGTAACTTGTGATGACTGGTAAATCATTGTTAATTCATGACATACTAATTTCTTTACTCTTATCACCTTTTACAAATACAGTATGTTTATATTGTAATACGGTTGGTGGGGTAGCGACGATGTTGTGATTTCGTTTCGGACCTATTAAGTTTTCAAATTTTCCGGAGCCCTGGAAATAGGTATATGTATATAATAAAAGGGTCATTAAAACAGAAGCTTGATCTACAATGACACATTCAGTTCACATGCCTTGTGGGATCCAGGCCTGGCATTTAAGTCCACTTGAACAAAACACAACATTGCACATCAAGCTACTGTTATATATAACTCTATCTGATCACATGTCACATCTTCAAGTAGGTATAGTGGACGCAACTTGACCCCGATGGTTGACCTTTGCATTATAATACATAATAAGGCACAACCTATTATTGAAAAGGAGTATAGGTAAAACACGAGCTGCACGAGAAAAAGGAAATATGAATTTGAGTAAATATAGATTATTGTATTGGAAGGTTTTAGCTGATCAAATGTAAGTATATATACTTTGATACTGCACTGTATACAAACTAATTCCATATAAATATACACGGCTACCCTAAGCACCCTTGATTTCTATAATGAAATAATCGATATGAATAATCGGCCTAAGGTCAACCATCGCGGTCAAGTTGCGACTACTATAGTGTACCTGTATCTACATTTAAAACAGTAACAAAAAATTCTTATATCTAAAAGTACTGTATAAATCTAATACATGGTTTCAGCCAAAATGGTTTGACTTTGTGGATTTCAAATTTCAGATGAGAAATTCACAGACTCACACAACCATGAAATCCATGTAAAGTAGTCCCCCTTTAATACTAATGTTTACACAGTAAAAGATTCCTACCCAATCTGTGGAACTATTTCAGACGTGTCCTTACATTTGCTGAAGAGCTTCTCAAATTAAGAGGATTATACTTAAATCTTAATGTAAGTAAAGTCTGATTTGCACAAGGATAATCCTTCAAAAATATTAAGACATTGCACAATCTTAGATAAAGTATTAAAGATTAATGTCAATGTTTTAAATTTTTGTCAGTTCTTTTGCTTTTTAGTTGAAAATAAAAAGCCAAAATAGAAGAAATTCAGCAAGTTCCTTGTTTCATTTATTTATGAATCTATTAGATATATGTAAAAAGTTATTTACTATGCTATCCACACAAACTTAACTCAAATCAGACTTATGAGTTATGGCCCTTAAATAACTCTAATTTCTAATTACCTGCAAAACAATAGCAAGGAAGATAAAAAAAAATATAACTAGGATCTAACTGTACCTGTAATACGTCTCTTTACTTGATGGAAAAATACAGAATACCCTGTACAACAATATCAAATTTGTTTAAATCAATGTTTTAGTTTATTTTTTTTTTCAAATTTCCATGTAATTAATCTAAAAGCTGGATTCAAATCAAATACAGAAAAGATGCATCCTTATTCTTACTACAAGAGGTCCATGAAGGCCCTGTATTGCTCACCTGACATATTGGCCTAAAGATCATCAAGATTAACATTCTGACCAAGTTTCATGAAGATATAGTCATAAATGTGGCTTCTAGATTGTTAACAAGCTTTACTTTTGATTTGACCTGGTGACCTAGTTTTTGACCCCACCTGACCCAGATTGGAACTTAACCTTAAGATCATTAAGATTAACATTCTCACCAAGTTTCATAAAGATATGGTCATAAATGTGATCTCTAGAGTGTTCACTAGCTTTTCCTTTGATTTTGCCTGGTGACCTAGTTTTTTACCCCACAAGACCCGGATTCCAATTTGGCCTAAAGACCATCAAGATTAATTTTCTCACCAAGTTTCATGAAAATACAGTCATAAATTTGACCTCTAGATTGTTAACAAGCTTTACCTTTGATTTGACCTGGTAACCTAGTTTTTGACCCCACATGACCCAGATTCAAACCTGACCTAGAGGTCATCAAGACAAACGTTGTGATCAATCCCCATGAGTTCCAAACTTAAAATTAGGTCTCTAGAGTGTTAACAAGCTTTATCTTTGATTTGACCTGGTGACCTAGTTTTTGATCCCACTTGACCCAGACTAAAACTTGACCTAAAGATCTTCAAGATTAACATTCTGACCAAGTTTCATGAAGATACAGTCATAAATGTAGCCTCTAGAGTGTTAACAGGCTTTTCCTTTGATTTGACCTGGTGACCTAGTTTTTGACCCAACATGACCCAGATTCAAATTTGAGGTAAAGATCATCAAGATTAACATTCTGACCAAGTTTCATTAAGATATGGCCATAAATGTGGCCTTTAGAGTGTTATGTAGCTTTTCCTTTGATTTGACCTGGTGACCTAGTTTTTGACCTAGATTCAAATCTGTCGTAAATATCATCAAGATTAACATTCTGACCAAGTTTCATTAAGATATGCCATAAATGTGGCCTCTAGAGTGTTACGTAGCTTTTCCTTTGATTTGACCTGGTGACCTAGTTTTTGACCCAACATGACCCAGATTCAAATCTGACGTAAATATCATCAAGATTAACATTCTGACCAAGTTTCATTAAGATATGCCATAAATGTGGCCTCTAGAGTGTTATCTAGCTTTTCCTTTGATTTGACCTGGTGACCTAGTTTTGACCCAACATGACCCAGATTCAAATCTGACCTAAAGATCATCAAGATTAACATTCTGACCAAGTTTCATGATGGTACAGCCATAAATGTGGCCTCTAGAGCGTTAGCAAGCTTTTCCTTAGATTTGACAAGGTGACCTAGTGTTTGACCCCAGATGACCCAATATCAAACTCATCCAAGATTTTATTGAGAGTAACATTCTGACCAAGTTTAATTAAGATTGGACCAAAATTGTGACCTCTAGAGTGTTAACAAGCTTTTCCTTTGATTTGACATGGTGATCTAGTTTTTGAATCCAGATTACCCAATATCAAACTCGTCCAAGATTTTATTGATGGTAACATTCTGGCCAAGTTTTTTTAAGGTTGGGCCAAAATTGTGACCTCTAGAGTGTTAACAGTCAAATTGTTGACGACGGACGACGGCAGACACAGATCACAAAAGCTTACCTTGAGCACTTCGTGCTCAGGTGAGCTAAAAACCAAGCTTACTGCATCATACAAGATGACCCCAATGTCCAAAGACTATTGCACTCTTCATTAAATATCAAGGCAGTATTACCAAAGATACCTATGAACAATGCACACTGGTCTGTAATATGCACCCCCTATTTTCATGCAGATTCCTGGTACCAATTTTTTTGTCAGTTTTGTGGTAGACTGAAAATGAAAGTAGAGTTTACATTGACAACAGAAATAAACATTACCTCCATGATGGACAGCCTAAATGATCTCACTAGACTTTAAAGTTTTGTTATCTTAAACATAAATCCAATGAAATATTGTTATCTTCATTGTTTCTTTTGCATCAATTTTATAATATTTTTATGAATGACTAGAAAGTAGAGACCGTACCATAGCTCTTTGCATACTTTGATTTTTCAAACTAAAGTGATTTTTACAAGTGCACCGGTTACGATAAAAATGTAAACAACGGACTCTGTCTATATGAAACTTTGAAATGAATGAATGACAGTCGATCTTAGTCATAATACTGATTGACAGTGAATGCTAATGACTCCATGTGTAGCAGAAAGGTATTTAGTTTGTAACGGTAATTTCTCATCAATTGAAATCCTCTCAAAACTGGTAAAATAATTACTTATATTTGGACAAAACTCACCGTCTTTGCCGTTCGACAGCTGCAAAAAGGGCACATATAAAAGATTCAGTGTAAGTAATATTTCACTGGTACTACCAGTTAGTAAGTTCATACTCTGAACAACACGTCAGAGAAATTTGGGCAGATTTGACCGATTATGACGTTGGCAGCTTTAGATTATATTTTTTCTTTACACAAAAATTGCCGTTAGGTAACAAAGCGAGTACGCCGATAATCCGGAGTCCACCGATTATTGTTCCAGTTCACGCAATGTAATCCAGCAATTAAACTGCATAGCTATTAGCTACTGCTGTTATAGGGAAGTGGTAGAGTGTCTGCCTTAGGTGTGAGAGGTCCTGGGTTCGAGTCCCAGTTAGAGCTTAACTATTTAGATTCTGCTAAAGCATAGTTTTGCTGTTAATAGACTGTTCCAGATGTTCTAAATTTTTAGCACACAGTATCATGGATCATTATTTAGCAATCCAGATCGAAGTTGAATGTTAAATCAAATGCACCCAATTAGAAAATATTGACTATATTATGTCCCTTTGATGTTTATGCTCTCCATGTTCAAGAAGAGTTACATTTCCTTGATCACAAAATTTTCGTTAACATGAAAATATTAAATGCTCATAAGTCCGCACTTCTGGTTAAAATATTGTCTATATTTCTGTTTTTGAGAAATATATGGACATTTGTCTTCATTTCAAAGCTTTTTAACTTCAAACCTATGATTTGAAAAACTTAGGTACTATCTCTATAGAAAGCAATTCTTTTTCAGTATCTCTGCGTGACATCTTCTTTCAATCTTAATGACATGAGCTTCTCAATTTAAGCCAATCACATAAGAAGTGCATGACTGTCTTTTGTTCCAAAATGTTAAAGATCAAATGCCGCCCATAATTATCAGCAACTAGTGTGACACCTTGTGTCAGTTTTTTTTGTACACAGCTCCATCATGATTACAAATAATACTTGATCTTAAAATATTAGTATCACATTTATGATTTTTGATCTTTCTTCAAAATACTACTAAATTTGTATAAAACAATTTTTGTTTAAAAAATAAACCAATCTCTTATTACAGAACGTAATGAAAATCTTAGTTTTTAGCCTAGACAGTTTTTAGCTTCTAGTTTCCCTTATTCAGGTGGGGGGGGGGGGTGGGGGGTCATTGAGGGGGTTCCGTTGGTAAAAAAACTGCACATTATGGAAAAAGAATACTTTGAAGCTGTAAGAGCAAGCTCAAAGTTACAGTTGGGTTTTTCAATGCTTAATTTTTACATAAACTTAAAGCTCAAAAAACGTTGTCTTACATTACATGTATTAATTTCAAACTGACCATTTTTTTTCTCCAAGTTTTTTCCAAGAAAATTGAGGATAAAGCTTGGACATCAGATAAAATCTCAAAAATTGTCCTAGGACACCCAGGACATTGTAAAGCCAGGTGGGTTCGAAAACTTGCTTGGGATGTAGAATTTTTCACACGAGGCAGCCATTCAGCTGGCTTACGGAAAGTCAGTGGCTTTACCAAGGTCCCACTCATGCTTGAAAAATGAGGGAGTCACCTGGCGATCTTCCTGCTCCATAAAAAGCATTTGGAAAAACATCATAATGACCTAAACTGCATTGGTGTGACTCTAAACACTATAAAAATAATACAAACACTTAAATGTTCTAAAAGTACACTCACCGATATAATAAAATAAAGTGCTGAACACAATGCCAAGTTTCATGTTTAGAGCACTCCTACACCAAAGAAATAAAATTAATGTTGCTCATTTATGAATACTGTGTTTCATGTTTGAAGAGTACTCCTAAACAAAAGAAATAATTTTGCCCAGTGGTGAAGCCTGTTTCTGTATATCTCAAGTGTCTTCTGCTTCTGTCTACCCATACATCACAGTTATGAATCCTGATATAATAGATTCAGTAATTTTACAAGGGTTTTATTTTTGAACAATTTCATTTCATTTTTCACAGAGATACAAAAATTCAAAACACTTGTCTCTGATAAACTGCATTATAATCAGAAGTATATCCAGTTAATTATATGGTGCAAATTCATGAAAAGGATAAAATCGTAAGAATAAACTGATGCAAAAATTTCCCAATCAACTATATGTTCCCTTTACCACACTGACTGAGAAACTATATGTTCCCTTTATATGTTCCCTTTACTACACTGACTGAGAAACTATATGTTCCCTTTACCACACTGACTGAGACTTGCACTCTTTTATCACAAGTACCAAAGCAAAACTCTGCTAGCTTCAAAGCTGACCTAGTGCCCAAGTCTGAACAAAATCCCAACATCAGACTTGAATTAATCCTTTCATAATTAGATTAGGATTATACATATTTCAAATTGGGGTGGATCAGCATAAGGTCAACTGCTCCGCACTAGTTAAGACAACATAATTTTTTACAATTTAAATTATTACACATCTCACTGCGTTCAACATTACAAACAAAGTTATAGGCTTGTGACCAAAATTTTAAATTCTATATTATTGAAGTCTGAGCTACTCTGCAGCACAGTGGGGCAATCAATTAAAGTGGAATTATGTGCATTTTTCAAGTAAAAATCCAGCTGAAATAAATGTGTGTGTAAAAAGAGTGGAGGAAATTGCTTTTAACCCAATATACCAAACTCTTCCTGTTACTAGTATGAAATAATAAGTTTCCAAATATGACTTTTCTTATTTTGACTGGGGCAGTCTTTTTTTAAAAAAAAAATCAAACTGCAAGCAGGAGTTGCTGCCCTTCTACTTCAGAAATCTCTACCTATAGTTAAGGGAGATCACTGCATAGAAGACTGAAGAAAAGAACTATTATTCTATTAGTCTGATTTCTTTATTTCTAAAGCATCAACTTCAAATACATATGCCTCATTATTGTTAATCTAACACATTTAAATGCACAGCAACCGGAAATTGCTTTTATAAAACATTCGCCAAAAACACACTATGCAGTAAGATGCACATAATGCCACTTTAAATTTTGCATCAGTTTTTTTCATGGAAGCCTGCACCTGACCCACTTAAAACTATCTGTGTCTTACTATGCCCCTGCTAAGCCTTATGCTGGAATTGTGCATAAAACTTGGCTCTCTTTCAAAGTTTCTTTTTTAAATTGACCAATTAACCCGCTGGCCACTTTATTCAACTCCCTATAGAAAAGTCAGCGCTAGTAGTAGAACACGAAATGCCTCCCTTGATGCATTCAGTAACTGCAGAAGGAACAAAAATTATTTGGTCACTGTGCACTGGACGTTTGACGTACTGACCTCAAATCAATAATTATGGGTCATTTAGCAGTCATAAGTGACCTCCGTATCAAATGTGATCTAAGACTAAAGCATTCTCCAGTTATTTGGCAAAAAAAGTTCTACTGTTTTGGGTCAATATGACCTTGACCTTTGACTTACTGACCTCAAAATCAAGGGGTCACCTGCTGGTCATGATCAACCTCCCTATTAAGTTTTGTGATCCTAGGCCCAGACATTCTCAAATTATCATTTGGAAACGGTTTAACTGTTCCACTGGCCACTGTGACCTTGACCTTCAATCTACTGATCCCAAAATCTATACAATTCATCTGCTGGTCATGATCAACCTCCCTTTAAAGTTTCATTACCTTAGACCCAAGCGTTCTCAACCCAGAAACCATTTAACTGTTCCAGGTCACTGTGGCCTTGACCTCTGACCTACTGATCTCAAAATAATAGGTGTCATCTGCAGCAGGCTGGTCATGACCAACCTCCCTATCAATTTTCATGATCCTAGGCCCAAGGGTTCTTGAGTTATCATCCGGAAACCGATTGGTCAAACTGACTGACGGACCGACATCTGCAAAACAATATACCTCTCTTTCTGAGAAGGAAGGTATAATAAGTACAAAGAGGGAGATAATTATAAAATCATTTCAGATTGTAACAGATCTTGTGCCCTACACTTCCTCCAATTGCAATCCAACACATTATTTGATAGCTCTCTTTGGTTTGGTTGAAAAAAGTGTAGAAAGCCCCAACCAATAGTCAAAATCAAGCAATATCATGTTTTCTTTGATTTGAAATATTTCGCAAGTATTTGGCAGAATGCATAACTTTAATTGTCACTTCTGAATGGTAGGTATCAGTAGGCATGGCCTCTATGCACAAATAGGAGAGAAATTGTAAAGATTTTGGATAGGAATTACAATTTTTGGTGTCTGTAATGTTTTGTTATTGCAAGAATCACATTTTAATAGTTATCTCTTTGATTCTGGGATAAATAACAGGGGCAGTTTTTATAATGAAGGCTAATGGCACAAGAAGACCAAGATGGTCCTAGGTCGCTCACATGAGAAACATACCATAACAGTGTAAACATGTTACTTCATGAAGTAAATAAATATTCTAACTAATTTTCATTAAGATTGGACCAAAAATGTGGCCTCTTGAGGGTAAGCAAGTTTTTTCTTTGATCTGACCTAGTGACCTAAGTTTTGACCCCCAAATGACCAAAATTTGTGCTTGTCCAAGATTCCATAAAAACAAACATTCTGACAAAGTTTCAGGAAGATTGGAGCAAAAAGTGGCCTCTAGAGTGTATACAAGCTTTTCCTCTGATTTGACCTAGTGACCTAGTTTTTGGCCCCATGTGACCCAGATTCGATAAGACATTATGATAAAGATCATCAATTATTCTGACCAAGTTTCATAAAGATTGAGTCACAACTGTGGCCTCTAGTGTTCAAAAGCTTTTCCTTTGATATGACAGGGTGACCTAGTTTTTGACCCCACATGACCCAGATTCAAAACTGACCTAGAGATCATCAAGACAACATTCTGACTAAGTTTAATAAAGATCGAGTCACCACTGTGACCTTTAGTGTTCACAAGCTTTCCTTTAATCTGACCTACTGACCTAATTTTTGACCCCACATGACCCAGTTTCGAAGTTGACCTAGAGATCTCCAAGACAAACATTCTGACCAAGTTTCATAAAGATTGGGTCACAACTGTGGCCTTTAGAGTGTTCAAAAGGCAAATGTTGACGGATGCTGGACAACGCACGGCGGACGATGCATGACGGACAATGACAGGTCACAATACCTCACCTTGAGCACTTTGTGCTCAGGTGAGCTAAAAATTAATAGCAACACCTGACCTTTAAAGTATAAAAGGGGATAATTAAAAAATTGTTCAAGCTAAAAGAGTTATGATTCTGGTGCTTTACTTTTCATCTCTCTCACTTTTACTTTCATTGTTTCAAGTGATGTTAAATTCTTGTTAGACGATTTATTAAGGTATCGTCTGAAAAGCTGAAAAATACAAAACAAATAGTATAAAAAAGGAGATAATTCTAAATTTCTTCAAGATAAAAGTAATTTTAAATGTTTCTTGTGACTTAATGTCTCCCTCTCATTACCAACAACCATTATATCAAGTTATATTAACTCTCCAAAAATTAAGTTAATGTCTTAAAATTAAAGAAAATGAAGAATTTGTTCTTGTGAATAGCAAAAAAAAAATCAACATGATGTTCTTTTTTAAAGCAGTTATAATTTTTTGATCCCTGATTTCACTTTATTTCCATTTTTTCTATCTCTTCAGATATCTATCAGTACTTTTTCAGAAAATTTAGGTCAAAAGATCTATGAGCTAAGCTATAAGACATTTATGATCAACATTTCTTTGGAAAATTTATAACCTGTTATTCTCTGTTTTATCCATCCCCTTCATCAGATTCCATCAATTGTGATTTACCAGTACAAATATTCATATAACATAATTCTGGCTTAACATATACTTAACAAAGATCTAAGAGGCTACAAAAATAATATTTTCTAGATGGACTTACGTCAGAATAAATATAGGTTTACAGATTGATTATGATATAACAGGAAAAATATAGAATTATACTAGCAGACTAGTCAAGTTTAATACTCCGGCCACAGGACAGTACTGAATTCACCTTTAATTCCTGTAAATATCTGGGGTGAAGGTCATTTAACACCTGATTAAAAACTACATTTTGACTGATTGATGAAAAATTCCACAAGTTTTCGAATGGAATAAATAATATTTTCTTAAGGGGTGTGTAGTAGACTAGCTCCTAGACTATGATATATCTTTTTTTTACATTTTTATGATTAAATGTAGTGAACTGAGCCAGTCTATATTCTATGACCAATATCATAATAATTTCAACATCATTCCTCTGTGAAAATCTCTAAAATAGACTGGCGTTTGTCTCTATGAAATTAAATTCATCAAAAAGGAAAAATATAGAAATATATTATTATCAGTCTAGTGGCTAGTCTAGGTGTGTAGGTGCTCTGAGCTGTAATGTTAGACAGTATAATCCGATGCAAGACTCCTGTGGAAATACCTTACCTCATAAACCTAAATCTCCTTGGCAGTGAATTCAAATAATTGGTCATTTTGTCCCCCACTTTTCAGCCTCTCCTTTTTAGTTTTTTTTTTCAAAGTTTCCAAGATTATGATTAATATAATTATGATGTAAAATATGTGTTCTGTAAAATATGTTCTACATAAAAAACATGAAAATTTTACTTTAAAAACAACATTGTGTTTTGCTTTGTAAATGCCCAATCATATATAAAAGTTCCAAGTGTGCATTGGCTAATGCGGCCGTGTATCTTTTTTAAAGATACTTCTTGATTTTTCCACAGCAGAATGTTGAAAAGTTTGGGGAAATTAAGTATCGGATCACTAATCGGATGTTTCAAATTAATAATCAAACTAGTTTTAGTTTGTAAACAGCACTAGATAACAATACGTAGAGCTATTACGCTCGCCTATTTGTTGGCGAGTGCAATATCTTTACCTATTCTTCGAATATGAAGTTTTTCTATTTCTAGCTCATTTGGCAGCCCTATGCACAAACAAATTTGGAAGGAGACTTTTCAAGGAACATCCTCAGTTTCATCAACTTTGGTGTAGATGGACGGACGACAGACAGCTGCTGGACAGTAAGTGATCAAAAGAGCTCACCCAGAGCACTTTGTGCTCAGGTGAGCTAAAATCTTTGAGATAGGAAATTTAATTCCTATACCTACATAGTAGTAACAACTAACTTTACAATCATTAAGACCTACAATTACTGTACCAGTATGGGGAAACAAATTGCAATTTTGTAATCTTGATTACAGATTGACTATCTAATAGATTCAATTCAAGTTTCTTTTAAAGTGTACTCACAAACTGCTTACAATATTTCTTAAACAGATCCTGTTTGTAATGTAATAATTAGACAATATAATTTTCTGCAACATGGAAATAACTCAATTATATTGTGGCCTAGACAAGATTAAGTCATTAATTTTACACTACTGGAGGAAGCAGGTTGCCAGCTTTAAACCACCTGCTTCCATGTATTTAGTGAGTAGGTTGCACTAAATTTCCATTTTATCATTACCTGATAACATAACTTGTTTCTAAGAAACCTGCTTTATTAACTGCTCATGCACAATCTGTAAGATACAGACCAATAACCCAAACAGAGGCACTACAGAAAGCAGTCTGATAGGTGTAAATCACACATGATAATTTCCCTATTAAAGCAAAATCAAAGTTTCTTTCCTGTCCTCCCACCTTCTTTTTTTGTAAATAAACAAACTAAAAACCTTGATCACTGAATAGTCTCATACATCTCTGTACAAACAAAATGGCTTGTTTAGCACTGTATTAATACAATGCAGGTATTAAGAAAGCGCATGAAGACAGAAACAACAAGCAGAGACAGAGAAAGGCATCAAGAGGCTGGAGAGAAAGGCATCAAGAGGCTGGAGAGAAAGGCATCAGGTACAGTGGTAAGCTCAGACGAGATCAAACTGTGAAAAATCGTAAGTATTATAATACTAATAAAAGATCGACTATTATCTTTAACCGAGATCAAACTGTGAACAACAGAACCGACATGAGACGTCACACTAATTATCGATAATTAATGGCCATTTTATTCTATGAAGTTTTACAGATCATAATAAAGGATGATCACACCTTTCGATATCAGTTGAGGTCATTTTGAAAGATGCCATTCCAAGATACTGAAAACAATTGCTTTCTATTTATTCATAAAAAATATTCAAATTTTAAAAAGAATGCTAGAGCAAAGTCGGGTAATATCGACCCTTTAAGCGAATATCAAATAGGTTATTCTAATGAAAAGCATCATGTGACTGAATCCCACGTAATATGATACAGAAATTTTTATTGGTCATGACGAACCAATGAAATGCGCAGTTATTTCAATGTTAACATTCCGGCACATGCGTTTGTAATATGCGGCTACTCGGTGAATATCGACCCATTTCGAGTAATATCGACCCCCTTCAGAGTTTTTAAAAAACAACACATCAGAAACGTTAAAACAGTGAAAAACGTATTTTATTTTCAATACTGATGATTTATACGATCGAAATAAAAACAGTTTTTATGTATTTCAAATGTAAATAACTGTAAAGGCTCTTAAGGAATAAACATAATGAATTGCAGTATCTCTATTTTAAATTGAAATATGTCAAAATTATTTTCATTTCTATTGAATAAACCGACCAAACATTCAGCAGTGTGATTACTATCCGCTAGTATTAAAGTACATGTTAGTCGTTTGAGATAATACTAAGACTGCATACAAATGAAAATAATGAATCGAACTGGACGTCAATTTTTTTTATTCTATAGAATAGCACTAGAGATTACTCGCAGCCATTACACACAAAGACAAAATCCTCGTCATGAACCTCCGCCTCGTTATACCCTGCACATACGACATGCCACCATCTGCCACACGATTCACAATTCAACCACCCCTCTGCTTCGCCCGACCTAAAACTCTTACAAACCGGACAAACATCGACGAAACTTTCTTCGAAGTCATCACTGTCATTGTCCATGTATGGAATATCGGACGTGTCAGAATCTGAACTTGAGTACACCTCTTTGGATTTTGTTTTTTGTTTCTTTAGTTTCGACTTGTTTCTCTTTCTTTCTTCTCTCTCACGCTTACGATTCTCCTTCTCTTGCTCTTTCTGCTCCTTTTTTAACTTTCTCTCAATTTTTCTTTGTTCTTTCAATCTTTGTTCCTCTTTCTTTTTCTCTTCTCTCTCTCTTAACATCTTTATTGCTTCATCTCCCGAAATAGCCTTAGGTAAACTGTGGCGGAGTTGCTGGGTTTTCTTTTTTTGTTTTATTTCGGGTACTCTTAAGTACTGGAATGCTACAGACACACTTGAAGGGTCTCTGGACTTGATTTGAAGCGAACTTGTCGGTGGTATGTATGTCTGGTTGCAAGAGATAGTAGACGTGGCATTACTGATTGATGTATCGACATTTGTGACCAATATGGGCGGTATTTCACTAACTGTTATGACCGGGGGGCTACGTGCAATTAAGGGTGAAGTAGTTAACTGAGATGGGCTACTTACAGGTGTCTGCACATCTACTGGAGGTATACTTTGATACAGGTGAGGCACATGTTCAGTAGCAGTGGTAGTAGATTTGGGTAAGTTGGAAGGGACATGCGTTATCTGGGACGTAGAGGAAACAATATTTTCTGATGGAACTTTGTCAAAAGAGGACACATTAGTCATTGTGGCTGTCAAGATAGGTGAGTTTATATCTGTCCTGACCATTTTCGATGGGCCAAGTTTCGATGTATCAACACCAGCAGGTGTGAATGGGAAGAGACCCGCCCTACGGAAGCCATTGGCTGCATTCTGAAAGGTAGCGACCTTATACCAAGATTCTTTAAAAATGGCAGGGAAGTGTTTTTTTGTTACCGCCTCACCTATATTTGCCATCTGCCAACTTTTAACGGACGCCTGCCAGGCCGATTTCATTGGTGAAAATAGACCAATATCAGCTGCTTGTAATAAATGAGTAGCGTTGGGTAGAAGACAGTATAGTATAATACTATTTTCTTTGCAAAATTGGGCTGCCTCTAGAGTCATATGTGTTGAATGGCCATCTACAAAGAGAATGGCGGGGCGAGCAATAGCCTTATCTGAGATAAACTTATCAAGAAGCTTAAGAAACTCTACAAATGTTGAGGAATTCATCCAACCATTTGGGGTGGTCGTGTAAATGGCTTCAGGGAACCCTGCCAATCCTACATCACGGATTCGTTCACCAGGGAACAGAATCATAGGTGGCAAGTATTCCCCGAAGGCATTGAAGCCGGCCATAACCGTAATTTGTAACTTGGTATTGGAAACAACATTGTATACATGTCTTGCACCAGAGGGAGCTAACACCTTTCCCGGTTTAACACTCAATGGAAATCCACTTTCGTCCGCATTAATGATCCGACGTGGATCTTTCAGCATGTCCTTGTACGTATCTGGAAAGTTTGTCTGAAGATAGTCGTATACCCCAGTATACCAGTTATTAATCTTCTCCATTGTAACCGCAGCTCGTTCATGACCCAAGGCCATAGGTTTTCGAAAGGTCATTTCTGGATGCCTCTTCTGAAAACCCGAGAACCAGTCCTTTCCCGGAAGGTTGCATTTAAACGGCGTGTCCCTGCCATCAATGTTAAGGATACGTTGAACCTCAAATGTTAGTTCCTTTCGAGTTATAGGATACCCTATTTCACACATCAAATTGGCGTATGATACCAAAGCTTTCTCTTCGGCCGGCGTCAGTACAGTTTTTCTTCCTAGGCTAACTATCTCCTGAGTTCTACCTGTTAGCTTATCAAGTAAGGTGCTTTTCGGTACCCCATAAGCCTTTGCCGCTCCCCTTTTGCTCATTTGGCCGCTCCTGACCATCTGTATTGCCACTGCCATCGATTGGGGATTGTACTTCACCCTTTTCCTCGCATTTATCTGACTCGACATCCTGGAAGTAAAGAAAATATTACTGTCAACTTTTTAAAACAGACAATTTAAAACTGTTTCAAAACTGCTTACTTTGGAAAACAAATCCCCGATGGAAAGGAACGTTTATATCTGGATTATCTTCGTTTAATATTATTTCGAGTAGGTTTAATTTTAAAGCTAAAAAGAAAACAAATATTTGAAAGAAAGGAAATTATTGTAAAGAGGGGTCGATATTAGACGATTTCAATAAAATCATTCTGTTAATATCGACCCCGTGATATCTACATACCAAATGCGGTTTTGACCTTGAATGCATGTTTAAACAATATTTTAAAACATTATACAGGTAACAAATCATCAAAACTATAAATGTAAAACTGTTTACGCGATATCTAGTATCATTAGAAAACTGACCTACCTTATAGGAACCGTTAACTTTGTACAATTTGACACAACAGTAAAACAAGTACGCTTTGTTCACTCGAGAAAGATTCAAAATGGCCGCGTTTTACGTCATCGATGACGTCATTAATGTTTATCTCGGAAGAGGTCTCATAATACTTAAAATTATGATTAATAGCAAAATATACAGACGGGGGGTCGATACTGCCCCCGGGTCGGAATTAGACTCAGTTGCTCTATCTTCTTGGTTTTATTTTCAAGAAAACCTAAAATCGATAGTACAGTGAGACTGATTCTTCTCTCCGTCAAGGAGGTAATCTATTACCGGTGGCAATGTAAATCCTACTTTCGTTTTCAATCTACCTCAAAATTGACCAAAAACATTTTTTCCCCAGGATTTTGGGCACAAAGTGGGGGTGTGCATTATACACGGGTATTCATTATTCATGGGTATACATAACATGTAGCTTATACTCCCTGTTGTGCAAAGTAAGTCATCATGCATCAATAATGTTTGAAATATGAAACAACATCCACTTATGCAATGTTTTGTTTGTTTGCTGTATTATATTGCAAAATAGCAACAAATCCTGTAACAACGTTATTGGTCACTTCCGGAAAAGAAAATCTTTGACATACTGACATTTAAATTTCCTATTAAGAATTTTATATCAGTGCCAGCATGGGGAATAATGATCTTGATTACAGACAGACATCTAATAGATCAACACAAGAACCCTCAAAGACTGCTCATAATCTATAATATAATTTAAGCAATTTGTTTTCCTGCACTTTTTTTGAAGAAAAAGAAATTACAGTATGGTCTAAACTAGACTAGATCATGAATCTGACACTACTGGAGTAACCAGGTTGCCAGCTGCACTGCCAACTGTACCTAGCAAGAACATAGCATCCAAAACAGTTTGCTTCTGTTACAAGCTAGTGGCTAGTCTAGTTACAAGCCAGAAACCTGCTTTATTAACTATTTACATACAAGACCATTTTTTGAAAACCATTAATACATGGAAGATACTGATTATTTATTAAGCAGAAACACTGTAATTTTAAGCATAACAGGTGCAAATCATATATGATCAAAAACATTTTTCAATCACATCACTGTGACCTTTACCATTAAGATACTGACCCAAAACTTTAGGGGTAATCTCCTGACTACAGGCAAGCATCTTATAAAATTTGAAGTCAACTGGCCAACGGATTCTTCAGTAACTGAGTGAAAACTATTTTCAGTCTCCAGGTCAATGCAACCTTAACCATTGACCCATTAACTCCCGAAACAATATGGTCATCTACTGACAATAGTTAATCATTCTATGAATTTGATGATTGTAGACCAAAATATTCTTTGGAAACCGTATTAAGTCCAAAGGCTATTGTGACCTTAGCCTTTGACCTACTGACCCACAATACAATAGAAGTCATCTATTGATCACAAGGAATTTGACTACTACTTATAGACAAAAAACCAAATGATCTAACTACAGAATGACCAACCAACTATTCAAACAAGAGGGCCATGATGGCCCTATATCGCTCACCTGAGTACCATTGCTTTAACCAAAAACAAAAAGAAAAAATTCCTACAAGGTACAGATATGTCAAAATACACCTAAAACTTGGAGGTGCCATCCATGTTGTACCATAGAAAAGTGGTCTCGGTTTTTCCCTACGGCCAATAATAAAAAGGTTACTAAATAAGCTATATATAGTAACATAAAAGGGAAGTAATTAAAACAAAATTATTGTAAGCGAACAAAAGAAGGATCTGCCAAATAAAAACAAGAGCACTGCAATGCAACGCAAATGCAGAGCAATATTCACACAAAACAAAGTCATATGACCTTTGACCCCTTAGTGTGACCTTGACATTGAAGTGAGCCATCCCAAACATGCGCTCTGCATGTCATTTCAATGAGGTGAACATTTGTGTCAGGTTTCTCTGAAATCCATCAAGGGGTTCAAGAGTTACAGAGCGGAAGGGAAATTGCTAACCAACACACAGACAGACACCGAGGCGATAACATAATACATCCCTGCGGGAGTATAAAAAGGAATCGAGATCTTATGGTGATACAAGTTGTGTGCAAGTTTGGTTAAAATCAAATTATAAATGAAGCTGCTATTGTGCAGACAAGGTCAAAATAGCTAACTTTGGCTCTTTCAGGGGCCATAACTCTGGAACCCATTATGGGATCTGGCCGGTTCAAGAAAGGAACCAAGATCTTATGGTGAGTTGTGTGTAAGTTTGATTAAATTCAAATCATAAACATGGTTCATACAGACCTTCCCAAAAAAAATTCAAGTAGTTTTCAAGGAGTTTTCAAGTAGTTTTCCTTCATTTTCAAGGACTAAAATTGGCGCAATGTCACTGTTGCTGAGACATGAAATAACCAATTTAAATCCAATTTAGGACAAAATTAAACAATGTAACACAAAATTTACCTTCAACGCATCGCATATAAAACCGGTAAAGTACAGTACCATACCGTACTATCGCCGACTCCGTGGCAGGCCCTAATGGCGGTAACGTTTGTTGTTTTTCGTTGATTTTTAGTTTATTTTGGTCTGTTTATAATGTTTGTCCATTTTCACTTTGCAGCCGACGAATTTAAGGACTATTTGCCAACTTTTGTACGTTTTTTCCTAAATTCAAGTAGTTTTCAAGTAGTTTCTGACTGTAACAAAATTCAAGTAGTTTTTAAGGAGTAGGCATCAAATTCAAGGACTTTTCATGGCCTGTGCGAACCATGATAAATGAAGCTGCTATTGTGCAGACAAGGTCAAAATAGCTAATTCCGGCCCTATCAGGGGCCATAACTCTGGAACCCATTATGGGATCTGGCCTGTTCAAGAAAGGAACCAAGATCTTATGGTGACACAAGTTTTGTGCAAGTTTGGTTAAAATCAAATCATAAATGAAGCTGCTATTGTGCAGACAAGGTCAAAATAGCTAAAATAAAATCATAAATGAAACCACTATCGTGCAGACAAGAAATTGTTGACGGACAGACGGACGGACGACGGGTAATCACAAAAGCTCACCTTGTCACTATGTTACAGTTGAGCTAAAAAAATAATTACCTCACTTCATCGAAGTTGGGCATAAGAATAATAATTATATCTTCTTCATCTTCTTTCCTAGAAAATTCTCCCAAGAAATAATTCATGTAATAAATAAACACTATGATTGAAAAGTCTCAAAATGTAACCTTGCCATTTGTTGATCATGCCAAGAAACTTACAATCAGATGCTGGAGCTCGAACAGATGGCCCTTGACCAAAGCTGTATAATTTGATACAAAGTTGCCTTTCTGGATTCTGTACCAATACTAACTCATTCTCAGCTTCTCAACAAGAATCAGAGGTGGAGAGCAAATGATTTCAGACACAATGATAAATTATGTATTTCTATAAAATACCCATAAGAAATCTCTAGTTCCTGTAAACATATTTACTTTTAAATGTCTTATTTATTTAGACCTTGTTATTGTAGCAGCAGGGAATAAGAAACATTTGTAATCTTGATTACAGATAAACACTTCTTACTCTGGAGTTCAACACAAGTACCATAGTTTGCCAGATTTCTACAACAGAAGCTTGGCAATCTACTTTTTTGCACTATGGAAGAAAATAAATAGTGCACCATGGTCTAGACCAGATTAAATCATTCATATATACTACTGGAGGATGTAGGCTGCTAGTTTTAACCACCTGCTTCCATGTATCTAGTGAGTTGTCAATTACTGATACCACTAATTTTCATGTCCAGTTATCTTTACTTGATAACATAATCTGTTTTTATTACAAGCCAGAAACCTGCTATATTAACTTATATATCTGAAAGATGCTGACTAATAATCCAAACAGAAACACCGTTATGATAAGAGGTCTGACAGGTTTCACTGTTGTTGTTGTTGTTTTTGACAAACTAAACATGCAGGATGCATGAAGAATAACAAGTTTTCCTGATGATACAGGGTAATGCACCTGCCCTGCAATGAAGGTAGTCCTGTCAGAGAGCAACGAGGCTGGTTGAAGAGCTGCCAGTTAGTTAAATAATGGTTACCTGCCTGGCACTAAAAATAGGAATAGGGAAGTAATGCTGTTCAATGTATGTAGGTGTCTCATAAGCCAAGTTGGCTGGCCCTTTCAGTAGGGGATGACACTATAGTAAAGAAGAGCTGTTTATATGTAGGTGTCTAATAAGCCAAGTTGGCTGGCCCTTTCAGTAGGGGGTGACACTATAGTAAAGAAGAGATGTTTATATGTAGGTGTCTCATAAGCCATCTTGGCTGGCCCTTTCAGTAGGGGGTGACACTATAGTAAAGAAGAGCTGTTTATATGTAGGTGTCTCATAAGCCATCTTGGCTGGCCCTTTCAGTAGGGGGTGACAATATAGTAAAGAAGAACTGTTTATATGTAGGTGTCTCATAAGCCATCTTGGCTGGCCCTTTCAGTAGGGGGTGACACTATAGTAAAGAAGAGCTGTTTATAAAACATGTATGCTCCCTCATGATGGGCTGTCCCATTTTCAGTCCCGTGATCACTATGACTTTGAACTTTGACCTACTAACCACCGAAACAATAGGTTAACAATACATTAACTTCATAAGCCCAATCATGCTATCAAATTGGAAGATACTGAGGTAAATTGTTCTCAAGTTATTGAGTGGAAACAGTTTTAGAAGTGACCATGACCTTTGACAAACCGACCTTTTAAAACAATAGGGGTCATCTACTTCATAAAACCAATCATGCTAGCAAGTTTGAAGGTTCTGGGTCATGTGGTTTCCAAGTTATTGAAGGGAAATCATTTTCAATGTTCTGGTCTCTGTGATCTTTGACCTATCCAACCCAAAACAATAGGGGTCATGTACTTGATCAGCCAAATCATGATTTCAAGTTTTAGCTTTCTAGGTAGGGTAGTTCTCAAGTTATTGAGCAGAATCCGTTTTGAAGGCTCAGGTCCCTTTGATCTTGGCCTCTGACATACTGACAGGAGTGCCAAATTATGCTAGCAAGTTCAAAGGTTCTAGGTCGAGTAATCCCAAGTTATTGAGCTGAAATAGTTTTCAAGGTTTAGGCCCCTGTGACCTTAACAGGGTTTTTCTACGTCATAAGCCCAATCATGCTGTCATGTTTGAAGGTTCTGGGTCTAGTGGTTCTCAAGTTATTGGGCCAAAACCATTTTTCAAGGTTCAGACCCCTGTGTCCTTGACCTTTGACCTACTAACCCCAGAGAGAGGGTCACTGACTCTAAAGCACTCACCTGTGTACAAGGCTTCAAGTGTGTTGGTAAAAGTACATAGTTAGGTTTCTTTTATGTTAGCCTATATCATATACATGTCACACACATTTTCAAACCTAGGGCAATAATTTGAACAATTATGGTAGACATTACACACCAAATATCAAGGCTCTAGCTATAGAAGATTTCCAAAGTTTCTTATATATAAACCTATAATAAGTACATATCAGAGAGAGGGGCGTGGCCATTTTTTTTACCTTAGGGCAATAATTTGGACAAGTATGGTAGAGAGTCAAACCCTTATATCACATGCCAATTATCAAAGCTCTAGAGAAAAGCATTTCTGAAGTCTGATAGCTGAAAACTTTTTTTTAACCAAAAGACCCATTTATTAAATAAACCGGAATCATTTGATCAATGAAAGAGGGCTACCAAGAGATTATTTGTGTACAGTTTCATCAAAGTCCATTCAGTGGTTTTGGAAGAGCTGTTGTTTAAAGAAATTGTTGATGAAAAGTGACCACACCCTCTGACGGCCATGTTTTTGATGAATCAGAAAAATCTGAACAATATTTGTAGAAGGTCACACAAGGACAATTTGTGTGAAATTATTTTAAAATTGGGCTAACAGTTTTAAACAAGAAGATTTTCTAAGTTTCTACTATATACATAAAAGGAAAAGGGACCACGCCCCCTGGCAGCCATGTTTTTTGACGATATATTTTGAACAATCTTGGTAGAGGGTCACACAATGATCATTTGTGTAAAATTATTTTAAAATTGGGCTAGCAGTTTCTTTAAAGTTTCCACTATATACATACAGGGAAAAGTGACCATGCCCTCTGGCGGCCATGTTTTTTGACAAATCGGAATAATATGAACAAACTTGGTAGAGGGTCACACAAGGACTATTTGTGTAAAATTATTTTAAAATCGGGCCAGCAGTTTCACACAAGATCTTTTAAATTTCCACTATATACATATAGGAAATAGTGACCACGTCCCCTGGTGGCCACGTTTTTTGACGAATTGGTATAATTTGAACAATCTTGGTAGAGGGTGATATAAGGACCATTTGTATGAAATTATTTCAAAATCGGACCATCAGTTTAGGAGAAGATGTCTTTTGAAGATTTTTCTATTTTTAGCTCTGGTGGCCCCTACGTGCAATCAAGTGGATCCGTTTGAACAGTTTTATTAGAGAACCATCCAAGGAACATCCATGCCAAGTTTCATCAAAATCCATTCAGTGGTTTTTGAGCAGATGTCTTTTAAACACAATTGTTAACCATGGACAGATGCACGCATGACGGACGACGGACACAGCGTGATCACAATAGCTCACCATGAGCATTGCTCAGGTGAGGTAAAAAGTATAAGCCCAACAATGCTATCAAGTCTGAAGGGTTTTCAAGTTATTGGGCAGAAACCTTTTCATGGTTCAGGCCCCTTTGACATTCTGACCCTAAAAATTAACTGGGTCATCTACTTTATTAGCTCAATCATATTACCAAGTTTGACCATTCTACCGACAGATGGACGGACGGAAATACCAACCTCAGCGCGACCGACAGGTGCAAAGCAATATACACCCACTTCTTCGAAGGGAGGCATAACACACTTAAAACTAGAGCTATCACTAAAGGTGATGAATGTACCCCCCGCATGCACTGAGACAGTACATTGCAATTTGACACACACAAGACTGCATTATTATGTGGACTGTATGTATATAGACTGTATGTATTCAGTACAGTAACAAAAAACAAAGTCCCATAACTATGCAGAATATTTATCTAAAAGAATGTAACATGCCCCATGCACAACTAGGGTTGGTACTGATCACTTGTGTGAAGTTTCATTAAATTGTGTGCAAGGGTTTGGTAGATTAGGCACACACAAGATTGCATATGAAGACTGTATGTACATAGTATGTTAACAAGAAACAAAGTCCCATAACTCTGCAATTTTTGTCGCTGAAAGAACCTAACATGCCCCATGCACAACTACTGTTGTTACTGATCAGTTGTGTGAAGTTTCATTAAATTGTGTCAAGGGGATGAGGAGAGATGGTGCGCACAAGATTGTGTCTATGTCTATAGTATAGTAACAAAAAAACAAAGTCCCATAACTCTGGAATTTTTTTTTCTGAAAGAACCTAACATGCCCCATGCACAACTACTGTTGTTACTGATCACTTGTGTGATGTTTCATTGAATTTTGTCAAGGGGATGAGGAGAGATGGTGCGCACAAGATTGTGTCTATGTATATATTATAGTAACAAAAAAACAAAGTTCCATAACTCTGCAAATTTTTTTTCTAAAAGAACCTAACATGCCCCATGCACAACTTCTGTTGGTACTGATCACTTGTGTGAAGTTTCATTAAATTGTGTCCTGGGAATGAGGAGAGATGGTGCGCACAAGATTGTGTCTATGTATATAGTCTAGTTACAAAAAAACAAAGTCCCATAACTCTGCAAATTCTTTTTCTAAAAGAACCTAACATGCCCCATGCACAACTACTGTTGGCACTGATCCCTTGTGTGAAGTTTCATTAAATTCTGTCAAGGGGATAAGGAGAGATGGTGCGCACAAGATTGCGTCTACGGACAGACGACCAGACGGACAGACAGACAGACAGACAACCTGAAACCAGTATACCCCCCCTTACAACTTTGTTGTCGGGGGGTACAATTACTTACTTTTACTTTTTATTTCTAACACAAAATTGTTGTTGATCCAGAAAACATTTCCATGATCCTACATTGTTTTCAATTGGGTTTAATGGCATTTTTTAAATGCAAGAGCCTCACACTATCTGATGAGAGTTCCTTCATTCTGTATCAGTCCTGACTACTTCTCCACAGGTATACTGCAACTTCCCAATTGTCAAGAAAATCATTCCCCTTGCCAGCCGACTGAACTTGCAACTTTTGATTTACAGTATTATCCTCTGCCTACTAAGCCAACAAGGTGGACTTACATTCTCTGAGTTATTCAACAAGCAAAATGTAATCAAGAAGTATTTCTGAAAGAAAAGTAAGTTTGATCAATTCTCATTCATTACCTCCCTTTAAAAAGGAGCTGTGAATTTCTTTTGATTGCAAGTCTTAATAACCCAACCAAATAAACATCAGACACTGAAATAATAATTTATTTCTATCACATATCAAAATAAATCAAAACAAACTAGTCCGAGGTCACCCATTGGTAGACATATCGACATTTAAATTTCCTATCAAGACAAGCAAAGAATAAGGAACAATTTGTAATCTTGATTACAGTTAATCATTACCACAAGTACTCACAATTGCCAGATTTTAACTCTGTATATCAACAGAAGCTGTTTTATTTTTCTGCACTTCATAAAACAGGAATATTATATCTAGTCTCGACTAGATTAAACCACTTCCTGGAACTTGCTGCCAATCTAACAAGTTGTAAACTTTACAGATTAGACTGATTTTCTTTTTTCTTTTTTTGGTTTAACATCGCACCGACACAATTATATGTCATATGGCGACTTTCCAGCTTCGATGGTGGAGGAAGACCCCAGGTGCCCCTCCATGCATTATTTCATCACGAGCGGGCACATAGGAAGAACCACCGACCTTCCGTAAGCCAGCTGGATGACTTCCTCATATGAAGAATTCAATGTTTGCCAGATACAGTACTTTCAAAGATAAGTAAAAACAGTTATAAACAAAAGCAAAACTGGTCAACCAATCATTTGAGATCCCAAAGATTAGATGCAAACCTGGTAACTGTATTCTTGGGTAACCTACTTAACTACTCATACACAAAGTCTGACAGGCATAAATCATATAGCATTTTCACCATGTTGTTGATGACATATATGGTACATAATTATACAAATGCTCAACTAGTGATCCAAGGACCACAATGGAAACTAGAGCTTTTACTAAAGGTGATGAATGTACCCCCCGCATGCACTGACACAGTACATTGCAATTTGACGCACACAAGATTGCATAATTTGTGGACTGTATGTATATAGACTGTATGTATACAGTATAGTAACAAAAAACAAAGTCCCATAATTATGCAGAATATTTATCTAAAAGAATGTAACATGCACCATGCACAACTAGGGTTGGTACTGATCACTTGTGTGAAGTTTCATTAAATTGTGTGTAAGGGTTTGGTAGATTAGGCACGCACAAGATTGCATATGCAGACTGTATGTACATAGTATGTTAACAAGAAACAAAGTCCCATAACTCTGCAATTTTTGTCGCTGAAAGAACCTAACATCCCCTATGTACAACTACTGTTGTTACTGATCACTTGTGTGAAGTTTCATTAAATTGTGTCAAGGGGATAAGGAGAGATGGTGCGCACAAGATTGTGTCTATGTATATAGTATAGTAACAAAAAAACAAAGTCCCATAACTCTGCAATTTTTTTTCTAAAAGAACCTAACATGCCCCATGCACAACTTCTGTTGGTACTGATCACTTGTGTGAAGTTTCATTAAATTGTGTCAAGGGGATAAGGAGAGATGGTGCGCACAAGATTGTGTCTATGTATATAGTATAGTAACAAAAAAACAAAGTCCCATAACTCTGCAATTTTTTTTTTCTAAAAGAACCTAACATGCCCCATGCACAATAACTGTTGGTACTGATCACTTGTGTGAAGTTTCATTAAATTCTGTCAAGGGGATAAGGAGAGATGGTGTGCACAAGATTGCGTTTACGGACAGACAGACAGACGGACAGACAGACAGACAGACAGACAACCTGAAACCAGTATACCCCTCGTGGGGTACAATAAGAGATTTTTTTCTCTTTCTTGTGTCATCCTTGATATTGATGTGACTGACATAGTTCATAACACATTACTTCATAATGACAACTTTTATATGTGATTATAAATTGTATTATATGCATGTATTGTAACTATGTTATGTTTGCTCAATTATCGAAATAAATCTATCTATCTATCTAAGACAATTCTTTATAATCAGAAGAACATGTCATGTTCAACCAATTTTCTCTAGTGGTCCAAAACATTTTTTACAGTAAAAGAACATGTCACCTTCAATCACTTTCCATTAGCGGTCCAAACAATTCTTTACAATCACAAGATCAATCATGTTCAACCAATTTCCTCTAGTCCAAAACAATTCTTTTCAATCACAAGATCAATTATGTTCAACCAATTTCCTCTAGTCCAAAACAATTCTTTACAATCACAAGAACTGTCATGCTCAACCAATTTCCACAAGTGGTCCAAAAAATCTTTACAATCATAAGAACATGTCATCTTCAACTAATTTCCTCTAATCCAAAACAATTCTTTACAATCACAAAACATGTTTTCAACCAATTTCCACAAGTGGTCCAAAACAAATCTTCACAATCAAAAGAACATTTCATGTACAACCAATTTTCTCCACTTGTCCAAAAACAAGAGGACCATGATGGTCCTGAATCGCTCACCTCTTCCCACATGATCCAGTTTTGAGTATGACGTCGTTTTTTCTATTATTTGACATAGTGACCTAGTTTTTGAGCTCATGTGACCCAGTTTTGAGCTTGACCTAGATATTATCAAGATAAAAATTCTGACCAATTTTCATGAAGATCCATTGAAAAATATGGTCTCTAGAGAGGTCACAAGGTTTTTCTATTATTTGACCTATTGACCTAGTTTTTTAAGGCATGTGACCCAGTTTCAAACTTGACCTAGATATCATCAAGGTGAACATTCTGACCAATTTTCATGAAGATCCATTCAAGGGTATGGCCTCTAGAGAGGTCACAAGGTTTTTCTATTTCAAGACCTACTGACCTAGTTTTTGATCGCAGCTGACCCAGTTTCAAACTTGACCTATCATCAAGATGAACATACAGACCAACCTTCATACAGATCCCATGAAAAATATGGCCTCTAGAGAGGTCACAACGTTTTTTCATTATTTGACCTACTGACCTACTTTTTGACGGCAGGTGACCCACTTTCGAACTTGACCTAGATATCATCAAGATGAACATTCTGGCCAATTTTTATGGAGATCCATTCACTAGTATGGCCTCTAGAGAGGTCAAAAGGTTTTTCTATTTTTAGACCTACTGACCTAGTTTTTGACCACACATGACCCTGTTTCAAACTTGACCTAGATATCATCAAGATGAAAATTCAGACCAACTTTCATGAAGATCCATTGAAAAATATGGCCTTTAGAGAGGTCACAAGGTTTTTCTATTATTTGACCTACTGACCTAGTTTTTGAAGGCACGTGACCCACTTTCGAACTTGACCTAGATATCATCAAGATGAACATTAAGACCAACTTTCATACAGATCCCATGGAAAATATGGCCTCTAGAGAGGTCACAAGGTTTTTCTATTATTTGACCTACTGACCTAGCTTTTGAAGGCACGTGACCCACTTTCGAACTTGACATAGATATCATCAAGGTGAACATTCTGATCAATTTTCATGAAGATTTCATGAAATATATGGCCTCTAGAGAGGTCACAAGGTTTTTCTATATTTAGACCTACTGACCTAGTTTTTGATGGCACGTGACCCAGTTTCGAACTTGACCTAGATATCATCAAGATGAACATTCAGACCAACTTTCATACAGATCCCATGAAAAATATGGCCTTTAGAGAGGTCACAAGGTTTTTCTATTATTTGACCTACTGACCTAGTTTTTGATGGCATGTGACCCAGTTTCGAACTTGACCTAGATATCATCAAGGTGAACGTTCTGACCAATTTTCATAAGATCTTGTGAAATATATGGCCTCTAGAAAGGTCACAAGGTTTTTCTATTTTTAGACCTACTGACCTAGTTTTTGACAGCACATGACCCAGTTTCGAACTTGATCTAGATATCATCAAGGTGAACATTCTGACCAATTTTCATGAAGATTTTGTGAAATATATGGCCTCTAGAGAGGTCACAAGGTTTTTCTATTATTTGACCGACTGACCTAGTTTTTGACCGCATGTGACCCAGTTTCGAACTTGACCTAGATATCATCAAGATGAACATTCTGACCAATTTTCTTGAAGATCCATTGAAAATTATGGCCTCTAGAGAGGTCACAATGTTTTTCTATTTTTAGACCTACTGACCTAGTTTTTGATGACACGTGACCCAGTTTCGAACTTGACCTAGAATTTACCAAGATGAACATTCTGACCCATTTTCATAAAGATCCCATGAAAAATGTGATCTCTGATGTCACAAGGAAAAGTTTACGCACGCACGGATGGACGACGGACACCGCGCGATCACAAAAGCTCACCTTGTCACTTTGTGACAGGTGAGCTAAAAATCTTTACAATCAAAAGAACGTATCACCTTCAACAAGTTTCCACAAGCGGTCCAAAGTCTTTACAATCAGAAGAACATGTCATGTTCAACCCATTTTCTCTACTAGTCCAAAACAAATCTTAACAATCGTGTCATGTTCACCAATTTATTCCAGCAGTCCAAACAAAGCTTTACAATCAGAAGAACATGTCATGTTAAATCAGTTCTCCAAGGGGTCAAAAAAATCTTTACCATCAGAAGAACATGTCATGTTAAATCAGTTCTCCAAGGGGTCAAAAAAATCTTTACCATCAGAAGAACATGTCATCTTCAACCAATAAAACAATTATTTACCATCAGAAGAACATGTCATCTCCAAATAGTTTACTTTACTGGTCTAAATCAGATGTATAATGTCATCTTCAACCAATCTTGTCACAATCAGAACGACATGTCATCTTCAACCAATCTTCTAGTGGTCACAATCAGAACGACATGTCATCTTCAACCAATCTTCTAGTGGTCACAATCTGAACGACATGTCATCTTCAACCAATCTTCTAGTGGTCACAATCAGAACTACATGTCATCTTCAACCAATCTTCTAGTGGTCACAATCAGAACGACATGTCATCTTCAACCAATCTTCTAGTGGTCACAATCAGAACTACATGTCATCTTCAACCAATCTTCTAGTGGTCACAATCAGAACGACATGTCATCTTCAATCAATCTTCTAGCGGTTAAAATCAGAACTTCATGTCATTTTCAACCAATCTTCTAGCAGTCAAAATCAAAACTACATTGAACTACATGTCATCTTCAAAAAGTTTACTTTACTGGTCTAAATCAGATGCATAATGTCATCTTCAACCAATCTTCTAGTGGTCAAAATCAGAACGACATGTCATCTTCAACCAGTCTTCTAGTGGTCACAATCAGAACTACATGTCATCTTCAACCAGTCTTCTAGTGGTCACAGTCAGAACTACATGTCATCTTCAACCAATCTTCTAGTGGTCACAATCAGAACTACATGTCATCTTCAACCAATCTTCTAGTGATCAAAATCAGAACTACATTGAACTACATGTCATCTTCAAAAAGTTTACTTTACTGGTCTAAATCAGATGCATAATGTCATCTTCAGCCAGTCTTCTAGTGGTCACAATCAGAACTACATTTCCTCCTCAACCAATTTCCACTATTGGCTAAGAATAAGCTCCATATCAAGTTTGAAAAAAGCAGACTTAAGAATTTTTTATATTATTTGTAACTGGTTTCACCTCAGAAACCCATGTACAGTTGAACTTCAATGGCTCGAACTCGGATCTTTCGAAGACCCGGGATCGCTCGAACTCTTCGCCCGGTCCCGAATTTATTCCTTCTTTATTCTATATAGTTCTACCTTGGATCACTCGTACTTCGATAATTCGAACTCTCGAACTCATTTGGTGGTCCCCTCGGCTTAATTACAGTGATAATTACACCTATTCAGTCGAACAGACAATTTTTGCCGGGATGGCTTGTGTTTACAAAGTTTTTCGCACTTCTGCCTGACATTCGCCAAGCTTCCCCTTTAACCGGCGCGTGCGTAATTTTCACACGCTTACGTAATTAGCGTCAGTATACGACAAACAAATTAAACAAAGTGACTTTCGTTCACTGCAACGCTTTAATGGCCTTTGATTTATGCGAATAAAATTATTTAAAATGATTGAGCAATGTACATATACGTCTGTTTTTATTTTTTTTCGCATAAAAACGGGAGATCCGACGTCAACTTCATACTGCTTAAGCATGGCTGAACAACTTAGTAAAGGACCCGGATACGGGGGGATAGCTAAGTCGGCTACTGGAAAGCAATAAATTTGATAATATTTGTACTGGACTATGATTCAAAAAGATTTGTTATGCATGTCTTTCTATTTGATGCTGTCATCACCAAATTCTTATTATTATATTAGTGTTTTATTTTGTGTTTTTTCCGTATCATGTCATGTTTGAAAATAAATAATTAAGCATATTTCAGCGTTCGTTTTTTATTTGTTATCGTATCATACTCACATTTAGGTACAATATGACAATATATTACGATGTAAGGTTTGTAACACATCATGCCCTCGAATTCCCAAATTCAAAATGGCCGCCATTTGGATGGCTCGAACAACGGAAAACTCGAATTAATTTCCACGGGACCCTCGAGTTCGAGCCATCGAAGTTCGACTGTAATTACTGTTGGTTTTTTAAGAGTAACTGCTTCAAATTTTATATACAAAATAAGGAATTCTATTCAAAGGCACTGAAATGTTTTACAAAAAAAGACACATCTGAAGTTAAAGTAAAATTCAATGATTTCTGTGTTTTTGTCACATATACCGAATGTTCAGAGTGTTGAGGAGATTTTGTCTGGAATAAGCAAGACACCCACAACTAGCGCTGTCCTAGAAATAGATGATGAGTCTCTTGTTAATCAATATTGCATTAGATTCTCAGCTGTATTGCCTATCTCAATCTGTGCATTACTTTTCCCCAAAAAAGAGAAATGTCACATACATCACAAGAGGACCATGATGGTCCTGAATCGCTCACCTCTTCCCACATGACCCAGTTTTGAGTACGACGTCGTTTTTTTTATTATTTGACATAGTTACCTAGTTTTTGAGCTCATGTGACCCAGTTTTGAACTTGACCTAGATATTATCAAGATAAAATTCTGACCAATTTTCATTGAAAAATATGGCCTCTAGAGAGGTCACAAGGTTTTTCTATTATTTGACCTATTGACCTAGTTTTCGAAGGTACGTGACCCTGTTTTGAACTTTACCTAGATATCATCAAGGTGAACATTCTCACTAATTTTCATGAAGATCTCATGAAAAATATGGCCTCCAGAGAGGTCACAAGGTTTTTCTATTTCAATACCTACTTACCTAGTTTTTGACCGCACGTGACCCAGTTTCGAAACTGACCTAGATATCATCAAGGTGAACATTCAGATCAATTTTCATGAAGATCCATTGAAAAATATGGCCTCTAGAGAGGTTAAAAGATTTTAATAATTTTAGACCTACTGACCTAGTTTTTGACCGCAGTTGACCCAGTTTCAAACTTGACCTAGATATCATCAAGATGAACATTCAGACCAATTTTCATACAGATCCCATGAAAAGTATGGCCTCTAGAGAGGTCACAAGGTTTTTTATTATTTGCCCTACTGACCTAGTTTTTGACCGCATGTGATCCAGTTTCGAACTTGACCTAGATATCATCAAGGTAAACATTCTGACCAATTTTTATGGAGATCCATTCACAAGTATGGCCTCTAGAGAGGTCACAAGGTTTTTCTATTTTTAGACCTACTGACCTAGTTTTTGACCGCACATGACCCTATTTCGAACCTGACCTAGATATCATCAAGATGAACATTCTGACCAACTTTCATACAGATCCCATGAAAAATATGGCCTTTAGAGAGGTCACAAGGTTTTTCTATTATTTGACCTACTGACCTAGTTTTTGATGGCATGTGACCCACTTTCGAACTTGACCTAGATATCATCAAGTTGAACATTCAGACCAACTTTCATACATATCCCATGAAAAATATGGCCTCTAGAGAGGTCACAAGGTTTTTCTATTATTTGACCTACTGACCTAGTTTTTGAAGGCACGTGACCCAGTTTCGAACCTGACCTAGATATCATCAAGGTGAACGTTCTGACCAATTTTCATGAAGATCTTGTGAAATATATGGCCTCTAGAGAGGTCACAAGGTTTTTCTATTTTTAGACCTACTGACCTAGTTTTTGAAGGCACGTGACCCAGTTTCGAACCTGACCTAGATATCATCAAGATGAACATTCTGACCAACTTTCATAAAGATCCCATGAAAAATGTGACCTCTAGAGTGGTCACAAGCAAAAATTTACGGACGCACGGACGCACGCACGGACGACGGATGACGGACACCGCGCGATCACAAAAGCTCACCTTGTCACTTTGTGACAGGTGAGCTAATAAAACACAGGCATGGTATTTCAATACTTCCATACTCAATTATCAAGGCAGGGACTACAAGAGGCTCTTATTAACAGTTTTCATTATGTAACATTAATTTGTGAACCAATATTACCAATAAATATTACCTAACATTGATTTCTCAGACTTTATTGTGCTTTCTGGGTAAAGTCTGACAATGAATCAAAAAACCACTGAAAATTTTAACATTTATGTAAATTTAAATTTCTACTCTGTTTGCTAATGGCAAATACTTTCCTGAAATTTTTATTATGTTTCTGCTGAAAAATTTTAAGGGGAAAAAATGAAATTTATTCCAGAGTGAAGGACAAGGAAACTTCCATATAAAAGGCAAAGAGCAAATATTTATGATACAGGATTTCACAAATTTCTCTTAGTATACTTTTTTATAATCAATAAGACTGCCAGGGGGACTGATTTCAGCCACAGCATGTTGAATTCTTACTGTGATTTTTCTTCCAGCATATGCTAGTTACTCCACAAAAGAAATCTAAATCTGGGTCCTTCTTACGTTGACCTTTGAACCACTGACACCCCCACCCCCCCAAAAAAAAGGAGTCTCCCTCAGTGATCTTTAGTTATTGTGTAAAATCTGAAAGCTGTAACTTTTATTATACTTTCTCATGGCCTATCATTTCATATGCCAAATTTTCAAAGTATATTCTGAAGTTTTGGAAAATCAGGGTTTCGTCATATCCTACATTGTAGAAAAAATTTTGATCCAAATCTGCAAAACGACAAACAAATTCCTAATCAAATTTCAACTTCCCTACCTTACTGCTTACTGTCTGGGTATAATATCCAATCATCTTGTTTCAACTTTTACCTGGAAAATAGAAATAAAATAACTGCAGACAGGAGAAGCTCAGGACAAAAGTAACTAAAAGTGCCTTAACTGTTATAACCATCATCTGACATATTTTGTTAAGAGAGCCCTTCAAGACCCACAGTCTTCAGGCTGATTGGATTCAAAACTTTGCAAAGTCCAAACCTGCCATGTAGCCAAGAGCATAATTCCATCCATAAGAAATGGCACCATCAGTCAGATGCAACACTGAGATTGACAGAAACTTTTAAAATAGATGGCATTTGTCTTTGAAAAATGCGAAAATACAGTCTTGCAGTAACTGTTGTTTTTTGTCAACAAAAGTTTAAAGTAGAAAAACTTTTTAATCTTGAAAAATAATTATCTGAAAAGCTATGACATAAGATAAATTTGGCTCGAAAGCTATAATCTTGGACAAATTTGGCTGGAAAGCTTAGATAAGTTCAGCTGGAAAGCTATGCTTTCTGGTGTAAAAGCATCTTAAACATTCTGGCACATGCACTTGTTGAATGACTTGATGGTATTAACATTATAACATTTACGAAATGTTGATCAAGCGCTTTCGGTTTTCTTGTTGTTTTTTTACTAATTAGCAACTCATATTTGGCCACAAGATGTGGGTTTTGAAATGTGAAGCGTGCTATTTCAACAGCCATTCTAAAACAGATGAAAGGAGATTATGAAGAGTATTCTACCAAACACAAAGATGTGGTTACCTTATTAATTAAGCTGCTTGAAGAGAATTGTTCTTCAAAGAATCTCCTTTTCACACTGGGTGGTTTAAAGCCTAATTTTCCAGTGCAAAAAAAGGCAATATCTGGTAAGCAGAAAAACAGCTAGTAAATGCATGGCATTACCAAGTTGTTTGGGAGGCAAAAAATAGTTTTTCTAGAAACATGCAGATTCTAAATTACTATTCAAATTATCCAAATTTAATGTATCACACATCTTCAATAAATCATACATTTTGACCTCTTTTTTTAAATTTAAAACCCCTAATACTGAACAGGTGTTTACTTTGAATAATATACACTTACTTTAAAAATTAACAGGTGTTGCAGAATGCATCTGAAGACTTGGTACCTCTTGAAAATTAAGATAAAAATCTTTTTTTTTTTCATTTCACCTTCTAAGGGGTCATTTTTTTATTAGTTATCAATGGCTTATCTATGGCAACGGATTTTTAAGACCATTCTGCACCAGACTAGTACACTGATTGTTGAAATTTGTCACTACTTTAGTTTTCTTAAACTTTTTCTTTGCAACCTGAATCTACTATACAAAATAATCAATATTCATTGACAAGTTTTGCAGACTTCAAGACTGAATTATTCCCACTTTAATTAAATTATTCTCTAAAACTTTAAGACATCCAGTTTGTATCTTTTACCAAGATAGTTTTTCTCTAGATATTTACTTGAAATGTAGGAAATCTTTATAAAATGAATTAATCTTCACCACATAATTATATAAACTATGTTTGCAGGGCAACAATTACAATTAAAATTCATGTATAACAGTTATTTTAAATAAAAAGAACCTTCCAGTTTCTAGTGTTTGTACACATTTATGCAATGCTTGGCTATACTGGTTGGGAACCAGTTTCTGGACAGGACCAGTTTCCAGACACATGTAATATCTGCTTAATTTCATTGTTATTCATATAATTGTTTCATCTAGATCATTAGGATGTTTGTTCTTCATGTCTACAACAAACCACTACATTATAAGGCTGTATAATATTTGGGTTTTGATGATATTACTCATCTGCGTTTACAAAACAACTTTCTGTCGCAACGGGGCATGAAGATAGCATTGCGCATGCGCAGTAGTTCACACTGGCCGAGGTATCAAGTGGGGAAGAAATAATTAAACTACATAACGACTGTCTGCTGATAACATCTTCTACTTTAAATTTCACAGTAAAAGTTACGCAAGATGCAGGGCTGTCGACTTTTGCACTAATTTTATTCTATATTTATTGGAATTATCAAGAATTCATGTTAGACGAAATTTGAGTTTTTTATAGTCAACCCCGGTTTGCTTTCGTAGCTGCTATTGAAAGTCGGGATATGTTTAAGGCAATTTTGAAGAGATGAATGATAAAGAAATGTGTAGAAATAGTTTAAGTACTTATTTTGATATCAAATTGACTGCAAAACACCATCAAAATATTTGTCCGGAAACTGGTTTACCTGACGGGAAAAAAACTTCTTTTAGTGACTCCATTTGAGGCCCCATGGAACCCATATTTCACGCCACAAGGTGATGCTGATTGCAACATTCGATGCGGCAGGAGCTGAAGTTTGTGCAGTGTGGGCTTCATTTATGTCAAATACTTTTTTTAGTGAATAATGGAGCCGAAATATTAAAATGTGTCCGGAAAATGGTTCCCAACCAGTACATGTGCTATATGTATACTATTTTTCGCATAACACACAGTACTGTTTCTACACATATCTCGACACATAATCAGGTTAATTTTATGTATACATAGATACTATAAGGTAATTGTTCAGATATGAATTTTGGTCTAATATATATTTAAAATCCTTGACAAAGTAGTAGTTTTGACCAAAACCCCCCAAAAAAAAGATTGATTTTACAGCATATGAAAGCTAATTTTTGCTGCAATTTACCAAGACATCTGACTAATAAACCCTTCACAGCGGGTGGCATATTGTGTGCACTTTTGTGGAAAATGAGCGTTAACAAATATAGGCTGATGAGACTGCAGTTTTCTGCAACATTGTTATTGCTATACACGATCGTTTCTGGAAATATAACAAAAGAAAGTAGTTTTACAGATGCGAATCTCATCGTTTGCCAATATAAATCTTGTTTGAATGCTTTTTACCGCCATTCTAAATGAAGCATTTAGACATTTGAAAGACATTCAGACAAAATTTTTCTTCTTTCAAAAGGTACTTGATAAATTCCAGCAAAGATTTCATCATCATCAAAATGAAATTTAAAGTGATGGAAGGCCTGTTCTGTTGTATCAATATTTGTGCTCAGAATTTAAGTTTTTGACAACAGCAGTTCTGTCTGAAAATATGGACCATACATTAACACTAACAGTTGACAAAGTAAATCATCCCTTAAGGTTTGCAATTTTCTCAAACTCAGATAACTGATGATGAGAAATGAACTTGTCATTGAAATCAACTCAAATATTAACATGAGCAATCAGAGAAAGTGGTATTTTCTGTTTGGGCCTGGCATCTTAAAAAAAAAGGTTGGGAGTTATCTATACAATTCTTACAGCCCTATTGCACAATATACAGCCATGTAAAAATTTCAAAGGAACATAACTCCTGAACTTGGCACTGTACACATGCTTCCTGATGAAAAACCATTACATCTCTACAGGGTTCAGAGCATTCACTTTACTCAAATATTATTTAGTGCCAATAACCTCATAATTCATATAAATATTTATATTAATTTTCATGCAATGATAAATACCTGTACACCAGGACAGTGAACCTCAGATTTTATAGCTCCCACAAAGACCATCTGCTTGGTAAATATGCCAACTTCTATAAGCCCGCTGACTTTATAAGATTTCATTCAATAAAGGTTTTCTGCATCAGCAAATTCTTTCTACCATTAATTTAAGGTATAAATTGTTCTTATGTAGAAACCATCTGGATATAAAATAAATTGAACTATTTTAAGTGAGTGGAGGCCAAAAGCCTCTACCAGTACCTAAAACACACCATTGTATCTTATATAATATAGCCACAATTCATTCCTTAAAGGTTCGAAACAACTTTTTCTTTCTTTCACATTGGTATATTTGAATGGAGGATGACCATCACTTTTAAACAAAAGTAAAAGATCTCTGGGAGGACAATATCAAGTAAAGGCAGCTGCTGTTGAAACAGTGGACAGTCTCCTACCACAATGCATGCTTTTCAGGGAAACTTTGGGAAAAATATATGTTTTTCATAGCATGGTCTATTTTTAGCATTCTTTAAAATTCATGAAAAATATTATGCTGGGTTTTCTCTTTTTAATCTATGCATTTTAAATCATTTGCATTATGTGAAGGTGAACATTGTACTGGTTTTGAAATTCCATACCATGATATAGTAGTCGCAACTTGACCGCGTTGGTTGACCTAAGGCTGATTATTCATATCGATTATTTCATTGTAGAAATAAAGGGTGCTTATGGTAGCCATGTATATTTATATGGAATTATTTTATATACAGTGCAGTGTCAAAGTGTGTATACTTAAATTTGATCAGTTAAAACTTTTCAATACACTAATTTATATTTACACAAATTGGTATTTCCATTTTCTCATGCAGCTCCTGTTTTTTCAACACTCCTTTTCAATATCAGATTTTGCCTCATTATGTATTATAATACAAAGGTCAACCATCGGGGTCAAGTTGCGTCCACTATACCTACCTAGATCTGAATCATAATAATAGTATATCATGTACTGCATATTCACATAACACATACCTACAAGACCTTTTACTTCTCTCTACAACATTTTTCTTGAATAGCCATCATGAAAATATTTGCTCTGTACATAATGTGTGATCATTGGTAACATTTGTGCCAAGCCAAAATAATTCAAAGGTTTCAAAGATTGATTCCAATGTATGGCCTGCATCTTGAACTGACATGTTCTGCACATTAGAACAAGTAAAATGCCTGTGTCAGCCAAAGATCCATCAAGGGTGTAAAAAGATGCACAGCAGGCACAAAATGCAGTCTTTTGACATTTTACCTCACTATGCTACCTTGAATTTTAACCATCATAGATGAAAATTGTGAACAGCACACTGCTAGAGTACAAAAAAATGATAATGGGAAGGACATGAAATTTGACCTCAATGAGCAACTTTACTGAAGACTCAGTGTTCTACAACAAGGTGATACAAAAATTGTTCAAGGTACTGTCTGACTTTTGATCTCATTGAACAACCTCGACTTTGAATATATGGCTGAAGGTCGTCTTGGGCATGTCCTCTCATCATAGTAATGATATGTACCAAGATACTTGAAAAGTGTTTCTTTTTTAAATAGTAAGACAACTATACCAATATGAGCTGTAGACAGCATGCTTGACTATTCAATGCTCAATAGGGAAATAGGGCACAACTGAGGGAGCTGGACCTCTCACTGGAGTGTTTAATGACCCCAATGTAGATAAAGATATTGGACAACAGTTTAAGTCTGAGTCAAATTTATGGAACATGTGTCATATGATGTAGGTGATGATGTAAAACATCTATTTTATCCTATTGTAACAACAGAGATAAAAGGAAAGTGCATCAAGAAAGTAGGGGGAATAATTCATGAAATATTGGGCCCAGAGTCATGGCCCTTGTGTCACACAACATGGCTGATGATGTTGAAGAATTACTTTAAGTCTGAATCAAATCTCTTTTGTTATAACAGAGACATAGTGAAAATGCAACAAAATTAACCTGAATTTATAAGTAAAAAGGGTGCATAGTTCATGAAAAATTGGTGCCAGAGTGATATGATGTTGGTGACAAAGTGGCACAAATAGTTTAAGTTTGAGTCAAATCCATTCAATAATAACAGAGATAGAGTGAAAGCACACCGAAACTTTTACCTGAAATTCTAAGTAAAATGGGGGGATAGATAATTCATAAAATATTCATTCATTTGGCATATGATGTGGGTGATGATGAGGAATAAATAGTTCAAGTCTGAAGCAAACCATTAAGTAATAACAGAGATAAAGTAAAAGTGCATCAAAACTTTAACCAAGGTGTGGACACAAATGCCAATGCTGGAATGAGTAGGATAGATCTACATATACATAGTAGAATCAAGCTAAAAACAATAGGTCTCCTGAGAATTGAGAATCAAAGATGATTTGCATAAGGAAGTTCTAAACTTACCTAACCAGTACAGTTCAGTATTAGATTCTATGATATTCTGAATAACATAATGCAAATTGTTGCTTCATGGGCATATTTGACATTTAAAATTTGCATAAGAACAGTCTTCAGCCAGTTTGATTCCAATAAGCTGTACAATTTGACACTAATTGAACACTCTGTATCAATCAGCAGTTCACAAATCAATCAGTGGTTCACAAAATACTGTTTTCTGCCAATCATGCTTCTGCCATCATTTACAACTAGTTAGTGGCTTGTACTGAAAACAATGAATTTCCTAATTAGTGCTTTTTTACACTGGCTCCTGTTCATACCTGTGTACCACATAATGAGGCATGGATGGGACTGATGAGATGTCGTGGATGCAAGGGAACAGATGTGTGGATGGTAGTGTGCTGTTGAGGCCATGTGACTGGAAGGCTTTTAGAGAAGAATATTGATGAAGTTTTGTCTAGGGCTGGGAAATGATAATGTACTGTATAAATAGCATCAGCAGACCTGGAGTAGGAGGACAGCACAGTGCTGAGGGAAGGAAATTGATTAGGCTGTACTGAGTGCAAGGAAGTGTTGAGGGAAGAAGATTAATGTGTGGCAAAACATGGATTAATCCGACTATATGAATAAATAAGATTGATAGTGGTATTTCAAGGTGGTGGGAATAATGAGGCTGTGTTGGTGAAAACAGAATGGTGAGATAGTGTTAACGGAGCACTTATTGAGACAGGGGGATTGCTGAGTTTTTTTGATGTATGATTACTGATGACATGTTGCAGGAAGGGAACTATGTTGAGAGAGAGAGGGGGGGGGGGGGGGGCAGATAATGCTGTATAGTAGTAAGAAGGGGCTGGTGAGATATTGTTGATGGAAGGTGACAGGAGAGGACAAGCTGGGGGAAGAGGCATAAAGATGAAGTACAGAGAATGATGAAAATGTGTTGGGAGATGGCCTTGATAGGAAATGTTGCAACTACTTGAATGTTTCAGCAGAAGGTGACTGACAATGTGCTGAAGAAGAAAAGCCAAAAGAGGAAGTGGTCAGAAGGGAGCTGATAGGATGCAGTAATAAACTGTAGGAGGAGACTGAGAAGACTGTATTGAGGATCAGTCATACAGAAGAAGTAGTGGGGCTGTTAAGGTTGTGAATGAAAAAGGAACTTACAGAAAAAGTAGTGGGGCTGATAAAGATGTGTTACGGGAAGGTAACTTATAATGACATGTTAAAGTAAAGAGCCTACAGAGGAAGTGTAGAGAAGTGGGCTGATGAGGATGGAGAGAGGGAAAGGGACTGATAAGACTGACTTAAGAGAACAACCTTATTGAACAAGAGGGCCATGAAGGCCCTGTATTGCTCACCTGACCTATTGACCTAATGATCCACGAGATTAACATTCTGTCCAAGTTTCATTAAGATAAGGTCATAAATGTGGCCTCTAATGTTTTAAATAGCTTTTCCTTTGATTTGACCCAGTGACCTAGTTTTTGAACAGACATGACCCAGATTCAAACTTGACCTAAAGATCGCCAAGATTAACATTCTGACTAAGTTTCATGAAGATACAGTCATAAATGTGGCCTCTAGAGTGTTAACAAGCTTTTCCTTTGATTTGACCTAGTGACCTAGTTTTTGATCCAACCTCACCCAGATTTCAACTTGACTTATAGATCATCAAGATTAACAATCTGACCAAGTTTCATTAATATAAGGTCATAAATGTGGCCTCTTCAGTGTAAACTAGCTTTTCCTTTAATTTGACCTGGTGACCTAGTTTTTGATCCTACATGACCCAGATTCAAACTGGACCTTGAGATCATCAAGATTAACATTCTGACAAAGTTTCATGAAGATACAGTCATAAATCTGGCCTCTAAAGTGTTAACAAGCTTTTCCTTTGATTTGACCTGCTGACCTAGTTTTTTTACCTTGGATGACCCAGTATGTCCAAGACTTTATCGAGGGTAATATTCCTACCAAGTTTCATTAAGATCGGGCCCAAATTGTGATCTCTAGAGTGTTAACAAGCTTTTCCTTTGATTTGACCTGGGGACCTGGTTTTTGACCCCCAATGACCCTATATCAAACTCGTCCAAGATTTTATTCAGACTAACATTCTCACCATGTTTCATTAAGATTGGGCCAAATATGTGACCTCTAGAGTGTTAACAAGCCTTTCCTTCGATTTGACCTGGTGACCTAGTTTTTGATCCCAGATGACCCAATATTGTTTTCGTCCAAGATTTTATTGAGAGTAACATTCTGACCAAGTTTCATTAAAATTGGGCCAAAATTGTGACCTCTAGAATGTTAACAAGCTTTTCCTTTGATTTGACCTGTTGACCTAGTTTTTGACCCCAGATGACCCAATATCAAACTCGTCCAAGATTTTATTGAGGGTAACATTCTGACCAAGTTTCATTAAGTTTGGGCCAAAATTGTGACCTCTAGAGTGTTAACAGTCAAATTGTTGACGACGGACGACTGACGACGGACGGACGAAGACGGACACAGGGCGATCACTTAAGCTCACCTTTGAGCACTTCATGCTCAGGTGAGCTAAAAAGTAGTGGTGCTGATGAAGATGTGCTGAAGGAAAGGGCCTGTAGAGGAAGTGTTGAGAAGGAGTTCATAAAGATGTGTTGAGGAATCTATACTGAGGGAGAAGCCTTATAGAGTAAGTAATGATAGTGAAAGAAGGGAACTAATGCGGCTGTGCTATGGGAGAGTAATAATGCTGTACTGGTAGAAAGTGACTGATAAAGATGTGATGAAGGAAAGGACTTAAAGAGAAAGTGTTTCATAAGGAGCTGATGGAGATGTGCCGAGTAAATTGGACTAACAAGAATGTGTTGAGCGAAAAGCTTTACACCATTGAGAGTGATTAATATAAGATACAGAATTTGTTTCTCAATCACAATTAAGTTAAATGAGTATAAACAAATGATGCCATACCTTAGAGACTCTGGTGGTACTAATAAAGATGGTACCAGTGATGTAGAGTTGAGGGACTGAGAAGAATAGGTTGAGGGAATTAATTAACGACTGTTGTTGCTGTGTCTGGCAATGTTGTGCTACTATATTGAAAGAAACAGATTTAGATTTTGAGAGTATAGCAACTGGATTATATGAAAATTTGATCTAAACAGCAAAACTTTAGACACTTCCAATCTCTAACTGCACCATATATCATTTTTATCATTCAGTCATGACATTTAAGCTTTATTCATGTGGGGAAACCTGGCAGATTCTTATAGAGAACTAGTTAGTGCTGATTACAAATCAAACTTGGATGTGCCAAATAATCTAAATCATTGAAACAATGCAGGGAAGAGGTAAATCTAAGAGTAAATTTTTATTTCTTTTACTTCACTGCAATATGTATTGCAATTCATTCAAAGTACAATGAATCCAAGTAAGACTGTTGTAAAAAAAAACTATATAGTCAGAAATAACTGTGTAATTTTGAAAAGAAAATGCCATGAAGAGGAAAATATCTACATGTGTCCACTATGCTAGCTGAAAATACCTTATAAAAAGGTGTTTTTAAGTGCTACTGAAAACCTCAAATCCAGACATGTTATATCAGAATCACAGTAATATAGAGCATTATCAGGAATATGAGATCTCAAGGAAACAAGAGCTGTTTGTAAAACAAAAATGTACCCCCATAACGGGTTGTCCAATTTTCAGTCCCATGATCACTTTGACCTTGACCTACTAACCCCTAAAAGATCAGGGACATCTACTTCCAAAGACCAATCATGCCATAAAGTTTGAAGATACTGGATCAAGAGGGTCTCAAGTTATTGAGCGGAAATGGTTTTCAAGGTTCAGGAAACTGTGACCTTGACTTTTGACTTACTAACTCCCAAAACAATAGGGCTCATCTACTTCATAAGTCAAACCATGCTATCAAGTTTAAAACTTCTAGGTCAAGTGAACCTCAAATAACCATGCAGAAATAGTTTTCAAAGTTCAGGTCCCTGTGAGATTGACCTTTGATTTACTGACCCCAAAAACAATAGAGGTCATCTGCTTTATAAGTCTAATCATGCTATGAAGTTTGAAGGTTCTGGGTCAAGTGGTTCTAAAGTTATTGAGTGGAAACTGTTGTTTCAATGTTGAGGCTTCTGTGACCTTTGACTTTTTGACCCCAAAAAGTAAAGGGTCATCTACTTTACAAACCCAATCATGCTAGCAAATTTGAAGGTCCTGGGTCAGGTGCTTCTCAAGTTATTGAGTGGAAACAGTTTTCAAAGTTCAGGTCCCTGTGACCTTGATCTTTGACCTATTGACACCAAAACAGTAATGGTCATTTATTTCAAAGCCCAATCACACAACCAAGTTTGAGTTGTTCTGGATCAAGTGGTTCTCAAGTTATTGGGTGGAAACCGTTTGCTCTACCAGCTGACAAATGCATGACATGACAATCATGTGCAAAGCAATATACCGCACTTCTTCAAAAGGAGGCATAGTTATATAATGCCATTGGTGCTTAATTATGAATTCTGATAGGCTAAGCATTAGTAATGTTTAAAATTAATACCAAACAACACAAAACTGAGCAATTTTGGAACCCTTACAAGGAATCTGTGAATGATAATAACAATGACAATATGGATTATAATTCATAACAAGGAGCTGCGTTCAATAAACGTTTGATGCCCCCGGTGACATCCTTGTCGATACAAAGCAACCCAAGTCCAAAACGAGGTCAAGGTCAAACTGAGGTCAGGTGATGTTTGAAGATGAGGAATGGTCACAGGTTACATCTGTATTAGTATCAATTCATCCTTATAAGCAGTATTGATGCTAGACGAAACAGTCCCATTTGGTTAACCAAGAGATGGCCCAGCAACCTAAGTCCAAAATGAGGTCAAGGTCAAGGTCAAACTGAGGTCAGGTGATGTTTGAAGATGAGGAATGATCACAGGTTACATCTGTATTAGTATCAATTCATTCTTGTAAGCGGTATTGATGCTAGATGAAACGGTCCCATTTGGTTAACCAAGAGATGGCCCATATAAAGCAACCTAAGTCCAAAATGTGGTCAAGGTCAAGGTCAAACTGAGGTCAGGTGATGTCTGAGGATGAGGAATGGTCACAGGTTACATCTGCATTAGTATCAAGTCATTCTAGTAAGGGGTATTGATGCTAGACGAAATGGTCCCATTTGGTTAACCTCGTACAGACGAATGAGGCTTAAAATAAAATTAAGTTTGTTTGACCTTTACCGACCGACCCGAAAAAATTGCCCCGACTCAAATAATTTTATTGCATTCCAGAGAAAAAAAATATTTTTATTTTCTTATCAAAGGGAAAAACTTATTTTGGTGCTTGCAACTGGCGATTATTTTATTTAACAAATGCGTACATAATTATGGCAAGTGAGAAAGCAACCCGCGGTCGGCTAGTAGAAATCGATAAAGCGGACTGTTTATCATCTCGTGTATTCCGAAAACGTGTCAACTATGCCGATAACGTTGCCTAAGGCCATAGGATGCAGACGACAATCAAACCGCTTATAACCGGAAGGCAATCTGACGAAAGGACATAATTTTACAAATCTAGTATCTAATTTACCCGCTAAACGTAAAGAAACCAAAACGTCTTGCCGGTACTTTTCCATTCCACGAGCACGTGCGAGCTATCGTAATATCTAATTTCCATCACTCGACGTTACTTTTGTTTACACATACACAAAAAAAAAAAAAAAAACGCGCGTAGTGCATTCATTTTTTGTTATTATCGCATCAATATTTTTTTAGCAACGCTTAAGAAGTAATATAGTTTGAATTCTATAACGATTTTAATAAGATATCGACAGGAATGTAGGCAAAATTCTATAAAAACGGTCAAATTTAAATTTAGTTCTTTGTAAAATTTCAAACAGTGCGGTCTTAAAATTACTTATTTCTTTCTAAGAGTAAATAAATGATAAATTCTATGGGCATAAAGTTCAGACTTTTGACCAGAAGGTACAAAAAAAAAAAAAAACAAAAAAAAAAAAAACAGAATGAAAAAATCTTAAATAATGAAAAAGCGTCAGCAATTTAAATACATGGCGTAAAACGACTTTTGGCAAACAGATTTATGTTAGTGCGGCAAAATAGCTCACAGAGGTAGGATATCCACAATTATCGTTTGACACATTTACTGTCAGTTTATACAGGCTATTGAATTCGCTTTAAGAAATTAAAGAAGAAACTTTTTTATTGATTAATTCAAAGAACCGAGGCGGTACGATCAAACAGTGATGTGTTATATGGCGCGAAAACATGACGTAATTCCATGACAATCTCGGGCAACTGTAACGCTTTGATCTCCGCTTCAGATGCCGTAATACCTACACACTTCTTTTAGCTCTTTGAGGCGGGTGTTAATTGATGATGAAAACAAGGACAAGGACTAAGTTTATCAACAGATTAATTACCGATAATCGTTTACGCTTTTTATTACGCTTTCAACATTGGGTGGATTATGATTATTGTGTCCATATTTTTGGGACACTTTACAAAATAATCATTTTTCGGGAAATAAGTTGAGAAAGTGAAAATAACTAGTCCTAACATTTTTGGAAAATACGGTAAGGGCTAGACTGTGATTATTTTTATTATCGATGCAGTTATTATGGAGAGCAACTAGGTGGTGGTGATTACTAAAATACCCTGAAAGAAAAATGTCTGCTGTGAAAATGAAATTTAAGAAGAACAAATATGATTGATTACAAAGGAAACGTAATGTACATGAGATTATTATTTTTCTACTATGTGTTATATCTGAAATTTGCTTGTACATAATACTGCTTTCATAACAGTGACAGTATTACGGCAATTGACAGGCGAGTGGTGGGAAATTTGATTATCTGTCAAAATATATTATGAACTGACTTAATTGTTGATTTTAAAATGTCTTTAATCAGAGATCGTTTTGAAATGCATTTGTTTGAAGTGAGAAAATCTCAGTTTCCGAATTTCAAGAATTTGACACGAACGTAAATGTTTTGAAATATGACAAGCTAGATAGTTTTAATATTTTAATTTTGTAATGCCAGAACAAAGAGGTATAAAAATCTTATACTTCTTTTGCCAGGACAGTGGCATAATAAATGTCTGATGTCGGGGAAACCCAATCTTGTTTCTGTTCTTAGTAACATGACCAATACGTGCAAGTAGCTTAAAGCTAAAAAATCATCACTTTTGCTTGCATACTGCCATAACCGTTGTAAAAACCTTCTAAAACTTATAAAAAGCTATTGAATTAAGCATCAAACACTTGTTGAAAATAAGCTGTAATTCAGTAGTGTGTTTAGATGCCAAATATTTTCCCGACTATATCGTTTTGTACTTTTAAGCGCAGATGTAGTGAAAACATTTTTGATATATATATAAAGAAAAAGTATAGACATGAAAGATACTACTTTGCCTTATGTGCAAATTAAGTCTGTGCCCATATTGTTTGTGCATGAATAGGGCTAGGGGTTTATTACAAGCATACATTTAACAGAGCATCTTCCAAGATTATCTACAAGCAATAGGTATTAATAAATAGACTTTAATTTTTATTATTACTGAGACAACAAACATTAAAAAAAACTAAAATATAATAAAATTATTTACCTACCTACCTACCCACTGTAAAAATACTGGGTCGGTAAAGGTCAAACAAACTTAATTTTAATTTAGGCCTGAACAAACGGACAGGACAATCACTATATGCCTCCCGCATCAGTAGATGCCAGGGGAATAATAACAGCTACAAAATGGTTTATTATTTAAAGTAACAGCTGCAATATAGATTATGATAAGTAACAGGTACAATATGGATTATTATTCATAATAATAACAGCAATATGGATTATAATTCATAGAAACAACTGCTACATGGATTATCAGGCCTCGACACTAACAGTGTCCTGGGATCCCGAGGACCCCAAATTCTAGCGAGGGACACATTAAATACAGAGTTGCGCTCAAAGATTTCTTAATTGTAACAATATTCGACCAAAAATATTTGAAACCGATATTGCTTTCGTCTTACAAGAACTGCTAATTCAGCAATGGCCTATATCAATTGTTACAAATAGAGCATATAGACTGTTGCTGAATCTAATTCTAAACAAGAAAAGAAATGAATACAATTTAAGATTTAGCAGTTTTGACTGAGTACATTTTCATCCTTTCAAACAGGAGGAATCCCATATATTGGTGAGGGACACCAAATCTTACAGGTAGGTGGCCCTCTGGGACACCGCTGAAAAAAGTTAGTGTCAAGGCCTGATTATTAGTCATATTAACAGCTACAATAAGGTATATAATTCATGTTAACAGCTGTAATATAATGTTATTAATCAAGTGATAAGTGATTTCATATTGGCCTTATTTATCCGAGGGTTGTCGTATAGGCCCAAGGCTGAAGGCCGCTGGCCAATACGACTGCCCGAGGACAAATAACTAGGCTAGTAAGAAATCACTTGATTAATGATGATATTATTAATCAACTTTTGAATACTGGCTAGAATGCAATAAGAATTTTGGAAAATGCACTACCGAAACAGCGAAATGTGAAAACTTACAAATTATATTCTTATGTAAAATAAAATGGCGTCAATAAAAATTCTAACGGAAGTCTCTGTATTGGCTCTCTCACTAAAACCAATCAAAATGCATGAATCCAGTATTGGCCCTGATGTTCTCATATTGGCTCATTTGAGTCTGGTATTAGCTCAATCTGTTTATATGACTTGTATAATTTCCCTAATATTGTGTCCAATATTTCATTGTTGAATAATAATATGGTATAAATTTAATGGCATCAGCTGCAATATGTCTTATAATTCATAATAAAGCTACAATATGATTTATCATTCATAGTAACAACTGCGATATTGGTTATTATGGATATCACTGAAGCTGTAAATTAGTCATTACAGTTTTTATCTTAGAAGTTCTGGTTCACCTGAAGTGTAAGGTCAGTGACCACTACCTAAAATTCTCATTTCTGGCAATAAAATTCATTTCTGACAATAGTTACGGAAATAAATCACATTTTAAATAGGATATGATAGAGAAAGCACTTGTAATACAAAACTAGTAATGACAAAACGCCAACTACAATTACACAATTACACATTAAACCTTGTAGTCTAGTAGTTGCAGCCCTTTATGTTTGAAATAAATTTAAACTTTTTGATTTTATTTCCTGATGAAGGACAAAGAAAAAAATTAAATGTAATAAAGCCTGAATGAAATATTTGGTGAGACACTGAAAATGGCAATGTACTATTATCAATTATCTGACCTGATGCATGCTACCACAAGGGAAATTCAAATGTCTGTTTTCACAAATTTTTCTCTTCCTTTTGCACATTGTCAACAATATCTAGGGTATTGCCCTTAGGTGATCATCAGTTTTTAAACTTTTTAAAACTGTTTACAATGTTTATGAAAGGTCAATATTAGGTAAGAGTTAGGTTGGTGTTTTGGAGAAAAAAAATGAACATCGCCAAATCATAGAAGGATCGCCGAATCATAGAAGGAAAGAGTTGTTTAAAATGAAAACTAAATAGCATATAAAACATCTGTATTATTCTAAAAAAACCATTGTCTCATTCCGGAAAGGGACTGCATGAAGAAGAGGCCACACTTTTGGACAATTCAACAACTTTAAAAATTCACCAATGGCATACTGGTACTGATGATAAACCCGAACAGAAAATGAGGTTTTATACCTGTAACTTTTTTATTTCGGCAAATTGTAATCAATGGTCAGTATCAAAATAAAGCTTAACCTTTGATGAAAACTTAACATAATTTAAATTTATATTTAGTAAGCAAACTCACACGAAGTGAGGCCCTGAAAGGGGTATGTAAAATGGGGACTGTATGAACGTTGACTGATGATAAATTCGAACACTTTGTCATTTACAAAATTTTCTTGGTATTATTATATTGAAACTTTCCCCAAAAAGCTGCAACAGTCATTCCTGATCAAGTACTGAAAAGTTACCAAATGTCAGGCCTTCATGTTTCGACAGTGAGCATGCGCAAAAAACACCCTCTTCCCCAGTAATTTTGGATAAATATTTTTCATACAAATAAATGTAAGTCATTTATTTATACAGAATATTAACCAATTTTGTTTTTGTTTACACCAGTTGGTGTTGTAAGTGGAAACTATTAGATGGTGTGTTCAATTTTATAAATAACCGATTGCAATCGAATATTTCCAAGGTGGTCGACTTTATCATCTGTCCGGGTTTATCATCAGTACCAGTATTTAAAGAACTGTTACATGTCTTCATTTTGATACATTTGCAATGATGTCCCAGAGCTTAAGCTTCACATAGCTTAGGTTGAACATCATTTTAAACAATTGTCTACTTTTATTTCTTTACAAAATGGCATTCTTTTTTAAAGGGAGACAACTCTCAAACAGAACACCAGGTGCGCGAAAACCTTTTAACTCTTAATATCTCATCTTGTTTGGAAATTTATAAAAGATTCTTTTTAGCATAATAATGCTACTTGTTTTAGTTTAAGGTATAGGTCCATGTTTCGGAGAAAAAAATTTGAACGTCTTCAAATCATAGAAAGAAAGCAGTGTTTTACATGAAAATATAACAGCATATAAAACATTTATATTATTGTACAAAACCATTGTCAACTCATTCATATATGTATTGAATTCCGGAAAAGGACTACAAGAAGGGGCCACACTTCTGGACAGTCCAGCGCCTTTAAAAACTCACCATTTTTAAAAAGCTGTTACATGTCTTCGTTTGATTCATTTGCAACATCGTGCGAGTGTTTAACCTTTACATAACTAGGTAAAACATTGTTTTGACAATTGTTTACATCTATTTCTTTACAAATGGCATTTTTATTTAAAGGGGGACAACTCATTAACAATATTTTAAGTATCCAACTCCGTCGGACAGAACAATAAAACATGTATTGGACAGATAAGTTGTGTGTCAAGATGCTGTTCATTCGCTAAAAAAATCTGTTGTTTTGTGATATACAGCTAAACCTTAAAGTCACATTGACACAATTATAGGTCATATTTGCTGTTGAGGAAGATTCAAGGTACCCCTCCAAGCATTATTTTAGAAATGACAGGGCACTTTGGCAAAACCACCTACCTTCCAAAGCGAGCTAGGTAACTTCCTTAAATAAAATAATTCTACACCCAAACAAAGTTTTCAACCTACAGTGGTAAGGGTCAACTGACTCAATGCCAGTAACCTTAGCCATATGACAATGAAAACTGGCTCCATCCTTTTGAATTCTGTTCATATAACCAGTATGAAGTCCTAGTGAAGGTACAGCTTGTGCCTTTTAGCTACTTCAATTTTACCCAGTAATTCTAATCAACCTATTTTGCTGAGAATGCCACATTGCATGTGGAAATATCTTATCATTCTCTTGTAAAATACTATAATTATTTATGGAATTTAACTGGTTCAATTGTGCAACAAGTTCTAAATTGTAGTATTATCACCCATGCAACAAATGTTAACACATTTATTCCAGATATGGGTAATTTAAGAATAAAACAGTAACACCACACCTATAATTCATCTGGGTAATTTTAAGGAAGGGAACCCCTGATTACTGAGGAAATTACAGTCCAATTTTCTTGCAAGAGAAACATGCAAGCTGTAACATTTCAGTCTGAAATCCAGATGCATAATTCTTACGATTTTTATTCTATACTGAATAAAATACTGAAATAAAATGCTAGGCTGTTCAAATGTTTAATGTCAACAGAAGCATGTGTATCTTTATTCAGTTATCTTTCATGAAACACAGCAAATATTTTCCATATACATTGTACTTTTGCCTTACAGCATTTAATTTAGCAGTATCTATTTTCATAGGAACTTAATTTTCCATTGATTTCACAGTTACATCACCCTGCTAAATTAAATATAAATGAACAAATAAAAGTTGAAATCCAAAAAAAATATGTCCACAAGAAGTATGCAGGAATTAAGTTACCAGAAAATTGAATGCCAACAAAATTAAATGATTTCACAATAACTGAGCCGCGCCATGAGAAAACCAACATAGTGGGTTTGCGACCAGCATGGATCCAGACCAGCCTGCGCATCCGCGCAGTCTGGTCAGGATCCATGCTGTTCGCTTTTAAATCCTATTGGAATTGGAGAAACTGTTAGCTAACAGCATGGATCCTGACCAGACTGCGCGGATGCACAGGCTGGTCTGGATCCATGCTGGCCGCAAACCCACTATGTTGATTTTCTCATGGCGCAGCTCATATCTAATTTTAAATTAATTCTTTTCTCAATCAAAATTTCATTATTTTATCTTTTTCTCTACTGGGTTACCGAATTTCCAAGAAATAACATGCTATGGCTCATAGAAATTTCAAAATTTCTTTAGATATCATTTCTGCATGAATCAGTAACCGATTTATCTTATTTGTTTGTATGATTTAGTTTCACCAGTTACTGAAAACTCAAAAGTAAACTCAGTAAACTTCAAATTGATAAACTTAGAAAAAAATGAAATTAGAGTTGAAGCAAATAAAAATTTTCTCAGACTAATGCAAAAAGTACAAGCTGCAATTTACTATCAAAATATGAACAGTGCTGAACTTGCAATTTTTTGTAAGGTTCGCCTTTTCTTCCAACAACCATGGGTCAACATCTTATTAAATGTCTGAATTTTGCTTTTTCAGATTGGGTTAGCGATTTGTCATTGTCCAGTAATATGCTGTATAAATTTCAATGCTTGATGATGCAAACATATAAAAATACTAAAATTGTAGGTTTGCCATTTGTGAACAGAGACAATAAATGGCAAAGCATCTCATCTACTCTCCCTTATCTCACCTGATTCCTTCAACAAACTTCCAAGAATACAGTCTATTCCTTAATTCCACACAATGCAATATATAAAACAGCTTGTGTAAGACTATAATATTTTTCTTCTCTAAATACATCTGCTAAGTGGGAGGTTTACAGTACAAGACTGCTAGAATTTCTCTTGATGAAGTGCTTTATTTATTTAAACATCATAATAACACTGGTATTGATTCATTTTACAATTGGTTTTGAATTGGAAACTCTAGAGGATGCACTGACAGAACTAGCTCCACCACTGACACCACTTGTTACATAGAGTACTTTTCACATAACACTCTTCATAAAACTCTTCAAGAAACTGCTGACGAGGCTATAAAGTAAATAATATAAAACCTACCTTTATTAGTTTATAATAGATTAAGTTTCTGAAGTGTGTAAAAATTGCAGTATAATTTTAGACAAGTAAGATACTGTGAAACACTGTTCACTAAAGCACATAGATGGCCCAAGTATCCAGGCTCCTTTCGGCAGTTCATGTGGGCTTGGGCCATTTTCGTTGTATTTCGTATGTTTGGTTTGCAAAAAACCCTGAACACTTCATTTTGCTTTCCAGTCATCATTATTTTACTGTACCTACCCTGAACAACCAAAACAAGCACTTGCCAGTCTAAGAACTTTTCACATGAAACTGACAGAACTAGGAAATAAATAACGTAAAACCTACATCTAGTAACTTATAATAGATTTTCAGTTTCCAAGTGTGTAAAAGTAATAGTGCAATTTTAGTTAAGTAGCTACATTTAACTGAGAGCTTAGGAGTGGATTTTGCAGGGATTATACCATACCTTTGAATAAATTACTGAAAAACATAACTTTGCTTATCCGATCTGTAACAGATATTATTATATTTTACCATGTTAAAGACAGGCACTTTTAATTCTGTCATACTGTCTAATTTGGTAGAGTTACACAAATGTTCCATTTTCAACCTAGAAAACTATCATTACAAAATGACTTGATGCTCTGACAGGACTGTTGTTTGAGCTGAGGGAGGGTGCATGGCATGCTAAGAAGTGTTCCTGTAGCCATACCGGTACAAACTTGAACCTGGTCAGTAAGTAGCCTACAACTCCTCAAACACTATGTTAGAAATTAAAGATGTAATGACTTGATATAATGACTTCAAGTCATCACAGAGAATATTCCTCCAGTTTAGATATCAAACTCACAATTACTATATCAGTATTCTTCTGCTCTCCTTGCCAAGCTAACCAGACTCCCTCTTGCCAAAGGTCTCATTTTCTTCTCCACTTGGGTCTAATACAATTGACCTTACCTGTCAATAGCAACTATAAACCATACATACAAAACAATTAACACCCTATTGGAAATGATGTTTTATGAGAAAGTCTACCCACTGAGGGTAATCAGTTTTGGTTTTAACTTAATAAGACATTTTCATGCTGTCTGACAGCTACAGGAAATCTTTCTAAAAATAGCAGACAATTCGGAAATAATTGAGGAAACATTTCCAGGAAGTTCCAAAAACTTGTGAGTCATACACATGCCAACAACAAACAAGATCTCCTTGAATATGAAGGAGATACTGAAAATAATAATATTTATAGATCTGTTTACATCAATTTTGGGAGATGGGAGAGAAAATAATATTCTGTATAAATAAATATGCTGCTCAGTTGCCACATGATATTTCTTGAGTATTTCAATAATATAGTTTTTCATGTTTTTGTTTTTATTGTATCTGTATTTACTGAAAACCATCTGGTCTGGAAATATTCAAAACAGCTAAGTACTAGCAAGAAGAAACACAACTACTTCAATCTCAGCAGGGCGTTTTTAAATACATCAAACTTATAACACTTTGTCACAATATGTAATTCATATTTACAGTATTAAATTCACAAGACATTACCAAAACAGCCTGTCAAGCACCAGAAATGATCTGTCCAATTCAATATGGTACTGAAGGCTTTCATCTCGACAAAAGTTTGATATTTCTAACAACAACTAAAAACACAACTATAAGGCCAGAGTTTTTTTATTTTTCGTTTTACGGGAGCGCCGGTCCTAAAAGTGGAATAAAATTAAAATTCATTTTCCCGAGTTTCATTTTATTTTTTCCGCCGGTCGGTTGTTTACAGCCCCAAAGAAAATAAAATTAGTGTATTTTCACCTGGACGTAATTTCACAGGAAGGGAGTTTAACGCGTGCAAAATATCGTGTTTTGCCGTACATTTATCGGCATTAACAGGGTGTAAAATTCCACTCGCCTGCTCGCATTGGCGAGTTAAGTCTGAGTAGGACGAGTGGACCTCGCTGTGTACACGGCCGATCGGGCGAGTGGTTTTTTTACGTCCTTACTTTACCAAAATTCAGAAATTACATCTACAAAACGTCAACAAACTTTGAGATGGTTCAGTCGCCACCTGGATTAACTGGAATTTACCCGCGAATCGTAAAGATATCAAAACGTCATGCCGGTAATTTTCCATTCCACAAGCACGTGTGACCTATCGTAACATCTAATTTACATCGGCACGTACACAAAAACCGTACGTAGTGCATTCATTTTTTAATATTTTCGCATCAAGTTTTCAACACCCCTTGAGAAATAATACTTTTTGAATTCTATAATGATTTTAATAAGATATCGACAGAAATGTAGGCAATATTCTATAAAAACGGTCGAATTTTCATATAATCATTTGTAAAAATTCAAACAGCGCAATCTTAGTTACTTATTTCTTTCTAAAAGTAAATAAATGATGAATACTATGGGCTTAAAATTCAGACTTTTGACCAGAAAGTACAAAAAACAGAATAAAAAAATCTTAAATAATGAAACAGCGGCTGCGATTACAATACATGGAGTAAGACGATTTTTGGCAAACAGATTTCTGTTAGTGCGGCAGAATAGGTTACGTGACCTCGTGAACGTGAGTAGAAATGCGATTTAAAATAAAACAATGTGATGTCACTGCGGTTTTTAATAAGTTTTAAATGAATCTTTGTACATGTATTTTTTACCAACAATTTAAAAGTTTTTCTTGTCAAACAATAATGTAAATTCCTTGAGGGCAAATAGGTCACAGAGGTAGGATATCCACTAGAGTAACTATCGTTTGAGACATTTACCTTTTATACGGGATATAGCACATTCGCTTTTGATAACAAATTAAAGAAGAAATTTTTTATTGATTTCTATTTCTCAGCAATTTTAAGAACCGATGCGGTACGATCAGACAGTGATATGTCACATGGCGCGAAAACATGACGTAATGCCATGACAATCTCGAGCAAAAATACCGCTTTGATCTCCGCTTCAGATGTCAAGATACTGACACACTTCTTTTAGCTCTTAGAGGGGGTGTAAATTGATCATGAAAACAAGGTCAACATTACTTAGTTTATCACTGAATAGTTACCGATAATCTTTAACGTTTTTTTTCTCTCTTTCTACACGGGTGGATGGACGATGATTGTGTCCAAATTTTTTTAGACACTTTCAAAAAATATATTTTTCGGGAAATAATACTATTGTACATAATACTCCTTTCATAAAAGTGACAGTATTTAAAGTATTAAATTGTCTAAAGATTGTCTTACTCACATTTTGTTTTCAATAGATTCAACTTCATGGTTCGCACAGGTCCTTGAAAGTCCTTGAATTTGATCCTATGTCCTTGAAAAGTCCTTGATTTTTTTCTTCCAAAAATCCCCGGAAAAAGTACTTGAATTTTGAAAAAAAAGGTAGAAAAGTCCTTAAATTTTGCTAAAAACGAGGGTGCAATCGTATTGTAGGGGAAAAATACAAAAATAAATAATAAATAAGTCAAAACGAGCGAAAAAACGGTGTAAAATAAAAATACATGCACACCCACGGAGGGAACGCTAGTTGAACACCGTTTCGGTACGGAAGTTAGATACGGAATAGCGATTTTCACAACGTTAAAATATTATGCGCAAGGTCATTGTAGCGTGACTTATCAACAACAACAATGAGTGGCCCAAAAAATAAATGTAGTTTCGCCAATAAATGGCTTACACAGGATGATTATTCATCGTGGTTAAAGGAGTTTAAGTCAGACAAGCATAAGTGTATGTGATAAACTCATTGATGTCGGAACTATAGGAGAAAGTGCGTTGAAATCACACACGAAAACCACAAGTGAAGTCCCTTGAGGACAAATTGAAAACTAGTCTTGAGAGCTTGAAAGACTTATAACAAACATGTACTAAGTATGAATACAGGCAAATATAGCTCATAAAAGGTAATCCCATTGAAGATCTCATAAAGGTTAAGATATGCTGTTGTAGCTTATGGAAAATAAAACTGTTCTGTAACTTTTCTTCTGTCATAATGCCTTATGAAGAGCCTAAATGGTTTTGTAATTTAAGATTTAAAGCGATTAAAATAGTCCTTGAAAATCCATAAAAAGTCCTTAAAAAGTCCTTGAAAAGTCCTTGAATTTTTTTTGCCAAGTCCTGTATGAACCATGAACTTAAAGTTTGCCATAGAAAGGTAATACAATATCAAAGGTGCTTTGACATTAAATTTTATTCAAAACATTAGTTGTTTGCAGAACAAATAAATGTTTGTAACAGCAGATTTTTTTTTACATTTCTATTTCAATGGTGACCCCTCACACTTTACACAGGCTTGGGACTGTCTGGCATAAAGCAGCTGGTAGTGTTGGCAAAATCTCAGACAGATGGTCCATTTCTTTAGTAACTTCAATAGAATTCATAAGTGTATAAAGAATAATAAAGAATACTTTTTATTGGAGACAATATTTTAATAAAAAGTGATGCAACTTCAGTACTTGACTTAGTGTAGTATAAAAAGGTGCAAATTACAGAAGCAACTTCAGTACTTGAACTAAGTGTTTTATAAAAAGGTGCAAATTACAGAGTTAAATGAAGTAAATTTTCAGATTACTTTTTGCTAGATTATCTTTCGTTTTTCATCACTGAAAAAAAATCTTGCCCTCTGCACTGTGACTGTTATTCAAAGTTATTAAATACTTTATTTTGCTGATAAAATCCAGTATATTATGAGCTGGCATAAACTGTAAAGTTAGCTCGTTAAAGATGATATTGGTGAAAGATACAATAAGTAAATATTATGTATAAAAAGCAGAGGTTACACAGCGGAAGATGCAAGCAAACCAAACCACCAAAACTACTACACTACTAAGCCACTTTATACCAGACGTGTTTAGTCTCTACTTGCTGTCACTGAAATTTACTGTGGCAGTTGTAACAGATAAAATAATTTTTGTCTTCCACTTAAATTAAGTAAAACAAGCTTTCTGAATTTTAAAGACTTGCCAGTGTGAGTTACAGTGCCTGAAGCAGTTTATTCACAAGCATGCATGAAAATTTTATTCAATGTTCATCCTGTATAAATGGCTTTTATAGTCTTAAAACATAACAATACATCACAATATTAAATACTGGACACAAACACAAGTAAACAAAACTTGAAACGAAAATTCATCAAAATAAAAAAAAATCTTAAAAAATTCTATTTCATTTTTATTTTTTTCCGAGATGCTCACTTTCAAGCTTTTTATTTTTATTTTTATTCCCTCCTCCCCCTGTACATTTTTCAAAAATCTCCCGTAAAACGAAAGATAAAAAAACTCTGGCCTAGATATTAATGAGAGTGATGCTGAACCAATTACCGACTAGATAATCTTTTAAAAAAAATTAACCCTTACCATGCTAAATTTCTATAATGAACTGGTCCATCTTCCAATTTGGGCAGTACCATTTATCATCTGAAGGGGTGTTTACTAAAAATTTACTGACTGAATAGCGAACAGTGCAGACCATGATCAGACTGCACGGATGTGCAGGCTGATCTTGGTCTGCACTGGTCGCAAAGGCAGAATCACTTGCCGCCAGCAAGCTAAGGGTTAAAAATAATTTCTTATACATTTGGATATTTTGACCAATCTTTCTTGGCTCTGATTATCTAGTTTTTGAGAAGAAAAGAGACATAATTATACAAAATTTGAATAGCCTCAGGAGTTATCTCCTGTGAACAAAACACAGGGTCTGAACATAGACTAATGTTGAAGGTACTTCTGTTGCTGATAATGATGTGGCATTAATCATGATAGTGATGTCAAAGATAATGATGATGCTGATGATTTCACACATACAGAGATTTCGTTATCAAATTATTTTTATAAAATTGTGTCTACAAAGCCATTTTAGAAGACTTCCATTTTGAAACAGTGCAAGACCCTCTGAGAAAATGCAAAAATCCAAGACCTTGGAGACAATGCAATTTAATGTTTGCATATCTTGCTGACAGATTAAAATCTATACTGCCTGCTGTCATCTCCACAATAAAAACTTGTACAATCAAGCTGTGATGCTAAAATAATGTCTTGTCTAGAATTTATCATATTCCAAAAGCCAACAGTAAATACATGTCTCCTTTTCTTAGCCATAGAAACCCTCGATAAATATCAGCCTAGTCTCAAATAAACAATTAAAAATTTAAGACTTATTGACGAATAAATGCAAAATCTTCAGAACACTTTCTAGATACATACATATCTTGTCTTACATACTCTAAAGCAATATCAATGTAAGAGCTTTGTAAATTATAAATTTCTGTCAAGAAATAGGATTTTTTGAAAAATACTTTAATTCTAAATATTGTAACAACTGATGGCTTTTTTCACAAAATGTATTTCTTTTTTTTTTTGTAAAACATAAAATGTTACCATGTAAGATAATAAAATCCTTTCTAATTTTGTTAAACATATAATCTGTCCATAGCCAACCACAACCATATATTTAACTGAGCTCAGACCTATATAGATAACTGCTTTTTTGATGCTGCTTTTCTGAGACAGAGCAGAACAAAAATTAAATGTGAAATTTTCTCCACTTGTGAAATATCAAACCTTAATTTAAACAGCATGTTATATTACCACAGTTATTATGTTCAATTGTGCAACAAGTTCTAAATTGAAGCATTATTCTCCATATAACAAAATGTTAAACACATTTTTTTTCAGATACGGTTAATTTAAGAATAAAATAGTAACACCACACCTATAATTCTCCTTGGAAATCTTATGGTTGAAGTGTGACAGTGGTACCCATGACATTTGAAATTCTCCAAAGCCAGTTTAGACTTACAAAGTCTGTAAAGACAGTTGAGATCAAGCATTCTATGTATTACTAAAAGTTTTTTCTTATAAAACCTTTTTGTCTCTGGGCTCATCTCAATAGAGTTAGAGTCAGAGGCAAGAGATATTGTAAAATTTTTCAGAAAGTGCTATTAAAGAGGATTTTTTATGGCATAAATATTTAAATGACTCTTAACCACTGATGCCAGTCCAAAGCTGAAAGACTGAAATATATTAAATAAGCTGTAATTTATTATTTGATTTAAAACCAGACCCAAATTTAAAGGCTTAATAAATCTTGGAAAATACAAACATAGTACCAATCTTGGAATAAAATACTAGAAGTAGCAGTTCATGAATTATAGCATAATTCCAGTGACCGTCCTATAACATGCAGTTTGTACCTTAAATCTTATAGTTCTACAGCTTCTGCCTAATATAGCACATTCTGCCTAAAGCATACCTCTTCTTGATTGCTTCATCAAACTTCCATTTTTTTTATTCCCAGTCTCTTACTATTTTGAGTGCACTTTATTTTCCTTATATCAAAACAATCCAATATATTAATCAGCCTACATAAGAATATAAATATTTACCATCTCTAAACACATTCTACAAAGTGGGAGGTTTACAAAACAAGACTTCTGGAATTTCTCTTCATGAAGTGCTCTATTTATTTAAACATCATACTTTAACTTTTACAATTGGTTTTAGACTGAAACTCAAGAGAATGCACTGACAGAATTAGCTGCATCATCGACAGAGAATGCTTCACTTGGATATAAAATTAATATAAAACCTTTACTTCCTAGTTTATAATAGATTTAACTACCTTGTTACTGAAAAGTGCTAAGGAGTTCCATGATCATGAATTTGTGGTGCTTTTTCTCACCAGAAAAGTTCAAATCCATTTTCGCCTTTTGAATTTATGAAAATAATAATTTATTATCTTTATAACAGACTTTATCATGTCTTCATGTGCAACAGACACTTTTTGTCCTTTTCATTAAGGTAGTTCTGCATGTTTGAAACAAAAAGTTTCTTTAATAAAAGCATCATTGTATCAATTGGAAATTCAGCAAGTTAAGGTAGCAGGATACTCTTAGATTCGAAGATTTTGGGCACGGACAGTCTTACATGTAGCGAGTCGCAATATTGCACTTCCCTTATGAGCAGAATCAGGGTGGCCATTTTATAAATTGCGTGCACGTTTTGTGCTTTTAATTAATGGCAAGATCAGGATTCTCATACAAGAATAAAGAAAGTTACCAAAACGAAAGTTTTACACCATCCATGAAAAATAGCATGCCAAAATCATCAATTTTGCACTCTTTGAACAGCCTGCAATGATCCCGCTGCAAGAACAATGCCCAGTTTTATTACATTTCTCAATTTAATAGTCCTTACTGAACTTCAGGATATAAATGGAATGGGGGCCCATCCAGCTCGTTTTTTTTTCACAAAATAGCGAAAATGTTTCCGAGTATCAATTAACAAGCAATGAACCCTTCCGTGATTAGAATTTTTCCGCGAAAAGGTGTCTCATTATTCATACAAAGCTGCCAGCAGTTAGTTTTACAACTGACATCAGAATTTTACATGTGTCGGCTGTATAATTTTTCTAAAGAATTAACAATTATTATCTCTCACCTTAATTTACAGACATCCAAAATCACGAAGTTCTAATTAAAATAAATATTGACGGGGCCAAAATTCGAAGTGTACCCTGCTACCTTTTAAATTAGAAGGTCTTTTAATGAAACAAAAGATTTTAAAGGGGCCCAAAGACTGACCAATTCTCAGTTTCAAACAAACTGTGAACCCTAGAGTGTTAATAAGATTTTCCTTTGATCTGGCCTAGTGACCTAGTTTTTGACCCCATATGACCCAGTTTCGAACTTGACCTAGATATCATCAAGACAAACATTCTGACCAAGTTTCATAAAGATTGGGTCACAAATGTGGCCTTTAGAGCGTTATCAAGGCAAATACTGCTGCACGACGCACACCGCACGACGCTGGACAATGACTGGTCATAATAGCTCACCTTGAGCACTTTGTGCTCTGGTGAGCTAAAAACAGAAAATTTTATCCCTGGTTTTAGTTCAGTAATTGGTCAGTTTCTAGACAGAATCTACCAACAAGAGCTCAAGTTTGAAGAACAATCTCAAAGCATCTGAAGAACCTGATTAGCAGAGTACAGTTTGGAATTTCACCAACTGCAAAGCTGCATTCCCAGACTGGTCTCAAAAGTTAGCTGTATAATCCTAGGGCCTCTTTTGTTAAAATCTTGGGACCTGTTTCTGTCATTAGAACTAACAGCTATTTGACAATAGATCCAGGGCAGTTAATATATTCAACAAGAGTGATCTTTATCACAAATTGTCCATGCAAAATACAAGCATTTCCTGATGGTAATTTTCTGGAGAGGAGACGATTTATAAACAAATTATCTTTTATGCATGCACCATGCATTCTCTGATAAATTGCAGGAAATAACCTACTTTGATCAGTAACATAAATGGTAAGTAACAAGTACTGATTGAAATTAACTCTTTGCTAATGCAGCAGTATTTTACAACTGAAATCATGAGTACCACAGGACTCATGTGTTCAAAACAATGAGTCCAAGCAAAACATCCAGTTGATTGCTCATTAAGAATACAGACCATGGCAGCAGAGTTATGCATCCCAAGGAATGTACATTTTGGATAACAATATGTTTTCTGGTTTCTGCATCAGGGATACAGGGCCCTAAGGTAGAAATACCTCAGTTCATAGAGACCATTCCATTTCAGCACTGGATACACAGGGCAGTGAACAGAAAACTTACACATGCGAAATTAACTGTGGTTTAGAAATTTGCAGTTGTGTATGAAATGCATGCTCATGTCTAACTATATATATTTTCATGGACAACAATGTACTTAAAATTTAAATTTACAGTTCTGTTTTCTCTTTCCTTTTATTTTCTTTTAACTGATCCCATGTTGCATACTTATAAAGCTATAGAGCACTGAAAAGACAAAATCCTTAACTTCAGGCTTGGATTAAACATTTTTGTAAAGCCATGTAACAACATACACTTTAGACAATATGCAGTAAAATGCATACGTTTCTAATGACAATGTGATGTCGTCCAAACAAGCATTATATGACCCTTGTACAGTAATCGAACGATAATTTGATATTTGTAAACAAACGCAGTCGATTGTATTATTTACCAGTTTAGGTAAATCACAAATAGACGATATGGATTAGTATCTCAAACTGAGACTCGATCAAAGAAGTACTGTATTAGCGCAATGAGTTAGGCCGCTATAGTTATGACATCCGAGGTCCGGAGTTCGATACTGGGTTGAAGTAAACTTTTTTTTAAACTTTTTTTCAGCCCAGATACATTACCATTTTTTCCATTGGCTTTGAAAATAATACTGTAATACAGCATACACAGGTTTTTCGTGAACATCTATTTATACCGATGGAATGTAAGTACAGTACCCCCACATTATACACTAACATACCATTCTATAGCTTGAAATGGCGAATATTGTAAAAGCTTCTGATGAGCGATTTCATTATTTGAGGATTCTAGGAAGATCATTCGACAAGTTCTAAAGGTTTAAACGGACACAGCTTACGATTCTGCAACAGATACAGCGGACGTGCTGGAAATGAAATGAATTGTTTTCAACCTTTCTTTTCAGGGGGTAAAAATTTGCTTTTACTCTGCTCTGTCAAAGGGGATAAAATAATATATGAGCAAAGCTCATGTGCTTATTGAAAATTTTGTGAGGTTTGGTTAATTTTGCTCAAAATCTTTTTTCTTTTTTTAATTATAAGAATTTTTTTTTAACAAATCAATGGAAAACACCCTGCTTTCACTGAAACAAGGGGAATAACAGTAAATGTGAGCAAAAGGTCATGAACTTATTGATAACTATATGATGTTTGGGGATTCTAGTTATAACAAGAGGACCATGATGGTCCTGAATCACTCACCTCTTCCCACATGACCCAGTTTTGAGTATGACGTCGTTTTTTCTATTATTTGACATAGTGACCTAGTTTTTGAGCTCATGTGACCCAGTTTTGAACTTGACCTAGATATTATCAAGATAAAAATTCTGACCAATTTTCAAGAAGATCCATTGAAAAATATGGTCTCTAGAGAGGTCACAAGGTTTTTCTATTATTTGACCTATTGACCTAGTTTTCGAAGGTAGGTGACCCTGTTTTGAATTTTACCTAGATATCATCAATGTGAACATTCTCACTAATATTCATGAAGATCTCATGAAAAGTATGGCCTCTAGAGAGGTCACAAGGATTTTTTATTATTTGATCTACTGACCTAGTTTTTTAAGGCACGTGACCCAGTTTCAAATCTGACCTAGATATCATCAAGGTGAACATTCTGACCAATTTTTATGGAGATCCATTCACAAGTATGGCCTCTAGAGAGGTCACAAGGTTTTTCTATTTTTAGACCTACTGACCTAGTTTTTGACCGCACATGACCCTGTTTCGAACTTGACCTAGCTATCATCAAGATGAACATTCAGATCAACTTTCATACAGATCCCATGAAAAATATGGCCTCTAGAGAGGTCACGAGGTTTTTCTATTATTTGACCTACTGACCTAGTTTTTGATGGCACGTGACCCACTTTCGAACTTGACCTAGATATCATCAAGGTGAACATTCTGACCAATTTTCATGAAGATCTCATGAAATATATGGCCTCTAGAGAGGTCACAAGGTTTTTCTATTTTTAGACCTACTGACCTAGTTTTTGATCGCACGTGACCCAGTTTCAAACTTGACCTAGATATCATCAAGATGAACATTCAGACCAACTTTCATACAGATCCCATGAAAAATGTGGCCTTTAAAGAGGTCTTAAGGTTTTTCTATTATTTGACCTACTGACCTAGTTTTTGATGGCACGTGACCCAGTTTCATTCTTGACCTAGATATCATCAAGATGAACATTCTGACCAATTTTCATGAAGATCTTGTGAAATATATGGCCTCTAGAGAGGTCACAAGGTTTTTCTATTTTTAGACCTACTGACCTAGTTTTTGAAGGCACGTGACCCAGTTTCGTTCTTGACCTAGATATCATCAAGATGAACATTCTGACCAATTTTCATGAAGATCTTTGAAATATATGGCCTCTAGAGAGGTCACAAGGTTTTTCTATTTTTAGACCTACTGACCTAGTTTTTGATGGCACATGACCCAGTTTCGAACTTGACCTAGATATCATCAAGGTGAACATTCTGACCAATTTTCATGAAGATCTTGTGAAATATATGGCCTCTAGAGAGGTCACAAGGTTTTTCTATTTTTAGACCTACTGACCTAGTTTTTGAAGGCACGTGACCCAGTTTCGACCTTGACCTAGATATCATCAAGATGAACATTCTGACCAACTTTCATAAAGATCCCATGAAAAATGTGACCTCTAGAGTGGTCACAAGCAAAAGTTTACGGACGCACGGATGGACGACGGACACTGCGCGATCACAAAAGCTCACCTTGTCACTTTGTGACAGGTGAGCTAAAAAGTTTAAAAGGCAAAACTATTTGACAGAAATAAACATGTCTAACTTGTTCCAATTTGTTTCCTTGACCTTTAGCCAGCTAAATTTCTAAGGTATGGTCCACCATTCAATTTGGGCAATACCATTTATTATTTAAAGAGGTGTTCACTGAAAATTTACTGATGAATAGCGAACAGTGCAGACCATGATCAGCCTGCACAAATGTACAGGCTGATCTTGGTCTACACTGGTCGGAAAGGCAAAACCACTTGCCGACATTAGGCTTAATGTTAATGAATTTTGTATTTTAATATCCACGTTTAAATATTTTTTCAAACAAACAGAACATCACAAGACACGCACTCCTAACACTAACCTGTCTTTTTTAATTCTGACAACCTGTACTGGTTGAGCAAATGTTATATCTATTATAGGTTCACCTCTGTGATCGTCCCATATAGTAACTGAAAATACAAAAAGGTAAGTTTGCAGTATCTCAATACTTCCGATCTTGACCACAGATTATCTTAGACATCTATTTTCAGCAATAACCTATCAAATTTATAAGTATTACTATCTCTCTCTCACTATTCTGAGGGCTTTCTCTCACGCTGTCTCTCTGGTCAGATCACTCTATGCTTGTACAATGATGAATTTGGCACTCTGAGTGGCTGCCTTTGTACATAGTAAAGTGCCTAGGAACATGTTTATCGTATAAAGGTGCTTTATAAATCTAAGGTATAATATAATAACTTACCAGCTTTTTCATCATATCTTGGATTTTTCCCACCTCCTACCAGAGCTATAATATTGGTTCTGAACAACATTTCGACACTTGCCACACTCCCCACCGCCTCTGTGTCTGTAAGGTAACAGATAATCTTAGTTTAAGTTACCTGCACTGTTGCTTCCCATGTTTAACTAACAACTTGAAAGCATTTTTGTCAAACTAATGCAAAGAAAGCTTAGTACTATTTATCTTTTAAACAAGAGACCTAGAAGTTTCACATAAACCTGATTTCAAGCCTTTTTGCTATTAGTGGTAGAACGATAAAAGCATGTTAAAATTGTGTTACACAGAATCAATAGAATGAAACAAGAGGGCCATGACGGCCCTGTATCGCTCACCTGACCTATTGACCTAAAGATCATCAAGATTAACATTCTGACCAAGTTTCATCAAGATATGTTCATAAATGTGGCCTCTTCAGTGTTAACTAGCTTTTCTTTTGATTTGACCCCATGACCTAGTTTCTGACCCAACATGACCCAGATTCGAACTGGACCTAAAGATCATCAAGTTTAATATTCTGACTAAGTTTCATGAAGATATAGTCATAAATGTGGCCTCTAGAGTGTTAACAAACTTTTCCTTTGATTTAGCCTAGTGACCTAGTTTTTGACCCCAGCTGACCCAGATTTAAACTTGACCTAAAGAGCATCAAGTTAAACATTCTGACCAAGTTTCATTAAGATATGGTCATAAATGTGGCCTCTACAGTGTTAACTAGCTTTTCCTTTGATTTGACCAGGTGACCTAGTTTTTAATCCTACATGACCCAGATTCAAACTGGACCTTAAGATCATCAATATTAACATTCTGACCAAGTTTCATGAAGATATAGTCATAAATGCGGCCTCTACAGTGTTAATAAGCTTTTCCTTTGATTTGACCTGGTGACCTAGTTTTTGATCCCAGATGACCCAATATCAAACTCGTCCAAGACTTTTTTAAGGATAACATTCTGACTAAGTTTCATTAAGATTGGGCCAAAATTGTGACCTCTAGAGTGTTAACAAGCTTTTCCTTTGATCTGACCTGTTGACCTAGTTTTTGACCCCAGGTGACCCAATATCAAATTCGTCCAAGATTTTATTAAGGGTAACATTCTGACTAAGTTTCATTAAGATTGGGCCAAAAATGTGACCTCTAGAGTGTTAACAAGCTTTTCCTTTGATTTGACCTGGTGACCTAGTTTTTGACCCCAGATGACCCAATATCAAACTCGTCCAAGACTTTATGGAGGGTAACATTCTGACCAAGTTTCATTAAGATTGGGTCAAAATTGTGACCTCTAGAGTGTTAACAAGCTTTTCCTTTGATTTGACCTGGTGACCTAGTTTTTGACCCCAGATGACCCAATATCGAACTCGTCCAAGATTTTATGGAGGGTAACATTCTGACCAAGTTTCATTAAGATTGGGCCAAAAATGTGACCTCTAGAGTGTTAACAGTCAAATTGTTGAAGACGGACGAACGGACGGACGACGGACGACGCCGGACGCCGGACACTGGACACAGGGTGATCACTAAAGCTCACCTTCGAGCACTTCGTGCTCAGGTGAGCTAACAAAATCTTGTAGAACACTTGCATGAAGTAACTGACAAGGAACAGAAAAAATTTGGCCACTGCCCACTGGAAATTTAACGTATTGACCTTAAATCAACAATCATGGGTAATTTACCAGTCTGAAATGACCTCTGTATCAAATGTGATCTTAGACCAAAGCATAATCTAGTTTTCTGGCAAAAAAGTTCTATTGTCAATGTGATATTGACCTTTGACCTACTGAACTCAAAATCAATAGGGGTCATTTGCTGGACATGACAAATTTCCCGATATCATAATCCTAGGCCCTAGCGTTCTCCAGTTATCATCTGGACACTGATTTGTCTACCGACCGACCAACATCCATCATCAGACATTAATTTTTACAATATACCCATCCTCCTTTTAAGGAGGGCAATTAATTTTCAAATTAGAAGATGCCCATATCTCCCTAGTCCCCCAGTGCATAGTCATAATAGGCAGGAAGTCAATTGAGGATAAGAGCGAAAGATAGTTGGCTGCAATAGAGATCATCTACTTGGCATATCCAATCACCCTATGAAGTTACAAAGTTCTGGGTCAAGTGGTTCTCAAGTAAAGCGTTTTCCATGTTCAGGCCCCTGTGACCTTGATCTTTGATCGAGTGAGTCCAAAATCAACAGGGGTCATCTGCTCTGCATGTCCAATCATCCTATGAAGTTTCAACATTCTGGATCAAGTGATTCTCAAGTTATTGATCCAGAAAGAGTTGTTCCATCTTCATGCCCCTGTGACCTTTCCCTTAAGTCAAGTGACCACAGAACCATTTTGGGTCATCGACTTTGTAATTCCTATAATCGTGATGGAAGGTTCTTGGTCAAATGATTCTAAAATTATTGGTTGGAAACTGTTTTCAAAGTTCTGGTTCCTGTGACCTTAACTTTTGATCAAGTGATTAAAAAATCAATAGGGGCCATCTACTCTACATGTCCAATCATCCTATGAAGTTTCAACATTCTGGGTCAAGTGGTCCTCAAGTTACTGATCAGAAACGGATTTCCATGTTCAGGCCCATGTGACACTGACAGGTGATTTTTTATGTATTTATTTTTTTCAAATGAGACCTCATCTTGGTAAAAGCAAGCTATGAATATATTATACATAAATTACATAGGTAAAAGACACTTCAGAATAGTTCTTAAACAAAAAGCAACCATAAAAGAATATTTACAATGAAATTAAATGTTTCATTCAATTTTAAAACAACCAAAACAACTACTACCGTCTCCAATATCAGCACTCATCATGATCTTCGGGTTGCATTTAGTCATTTTTTCAGCTGTAGATTAATATAATATGGCCCATAATCATGACAACATGCATGTTTAAGTGTTGTTATATTTTCTGGTCCTTTGGGATCATGGAGTCAATTCAACATATGTGTAATAGAGTTCTGCTTAAGCCGGTGCTAGGGGGCGTAAGAGGTGTTGAACATTTCATTACCTCTCATGAACAGACTCAATCAAACCGAATTCTTCTTGGTTGCATTCTATGCTTCCAAAGAATCTTTTTACGAATTTTATTGTTAAAAATGCAAATATTAAAAATTGAAAATTTTCAAACTTAGTTTGAATTGTCTCAAATGATTTCATTGCAGTCTTCCGAATCCCACTATTGTATAATTACCAGAGAAGAAATCGTACGCCAGAACGTGAATATTTGGGGACAAAAGCACTGCAAATCTACTGGCGATTAAAAGGCGATTTTGTTAAAAATAATGTTTCTTTCGAATTAATTATACCCTTTAATGCTATGTCAATCGCAAACACCAGCTGGAATGTAATATTAAATCAAACTGAAGTGTATATGTTCGTATTTTCTGGAAACAGGTACGAATTTTTCGCCCCCCTCCATTACGGATGCAGTTATTTCCCAAGTCGTGCAAATAAAAATTATTTACGTAAATATAATGAAGGGATCGTATCTTTCTCTATGAAAAATAAATAAGATAACACCTATTCCGGTGATTTCATGCAATATATCTTTCCATAAACCCATTTCTATGCTACGAAGTTCGACGGATACATAAGTGCAATTTTATCCGAAATACAACCCACGCCATGCTAGTTAGATGTTTTCTGATCATATGACCAAAACAAGCTTTTTGGTGTTGTTGTAATAATAAAATTTCGATTAACTTTTCTAGAAGGAACTGAGTTTAGATCGTTTACAAAAGACGCAACTTGGTTTAATACAGATTATAGATCTACACGGATGGTGCTGAAGTACTGTGCTATTTGTGCAGGTTATTTATAGTTTATTTTGGTCACATGATGAAGAATTGTTTAAATTTGGTCATGTGATCAAAGCAAGCATGCTCATTTTCATACGCGTTGTTTTTGTTATAAAATATAGATTATGACAAATATGTTCTTAAGCAATGCATTTTTTTATAAAGTTGAATCTCAGAAGCTTTCTGAAAGTTAAACAGAATTGAATTATGTAAAATTTATGGAAGACATGGAACTACTTGTTCTTCGGTTTCGGATAAGCTTTTTGACTGTAAATTTGTGGTATGGTAAATCTGTGATCACGCTTCGCTGCCCACAAAAAGGAAAATAGAAAAAAAATAAAAAGGTAATACATGTAATAAGAAAAGAGAAGGCAAACTAAGAATCAAACTGAAATAAAACAAAAATAAAGCAGGGCTACATAAAACATTTCCTCAGAAAAAAAACCTCTTGCGAGTTTCGATCTCGTGCTATTTTTCGCACTGCATTTGAAAACCGACAGCTTAGCAACCTGAGCTATTTCGCCATTCAATTAAATATTAATTTTTATTTGACAAGTATCATAAGAATGCCTATCTAAATTACCGTGATAACTGACCAACCTAAATTATCTGTCTTAGACTCGCCTGACATTTTCGCGCCATTTTTATTATCTTTCGCCGACTGTAGTTTTCTGCCTTTTTTGTTAAAAGTCTGGTGAAACAGAGCTCCAGATAAGCTGTGTATTTGCGTATTTACGCAATTAATATTGCAGAAAACCCAATTGAATTCATACAGTGTGCGTACTGAAACGCAAGTAAAATTCCTAATACCCAATTCGTAAAAAATCGCTTGCGTATCGCATTTTCCTTATAACTAGAACGGGTACGAGACTTTAACACTAGATTTGACTGACTGGTTATATGTTACCGCAGAACAGGTTGCAATTTATCGGAAAAATTACAGGACCATTCAGTCGGCTGATCTGTGTTATTTGGACGCTTTGTAAACAATTTCTTTACGCCGATAAAATGTAAAAGAGGTTGCAGAAAAAAACATTGTTGCAGCACAAACAAACAAATTAATGGGATATTTTGCTGTTCAACAATGAAAGTTATTTGTGTGAGATTGGTAAAATACCCAATTGGTTTTAGCAAATACCCAATTACTTTTGAAAAGGCTGGGTAATGATATCATTTTTACCCAATTCAAATTTCCAATACCCAATTCAGCCAAAAAGTGATGGGTAAATACCCAACTGCACCAAAAGCTTATCTGCAGCTCTGGTGAAATCTATCCCACTTGTTTATTCTTCATATAAGCTTTGCCTGTATTCCTTATTTGGTAATCAAGATCTTTCTCACAATGGCATAAAATTATATTTTTATCTTATCTGTTATGTTTCCAGCAACATAACATGGCACCAATATTTCTCAGACTCAAATTGTGAAACTAGAAAAAAAAAACTCCCAGCAGAAATACCTTGCACATGCTTCTTCACTCTTAATATACTCATTATAGTTGTTCATTATTTTGAGGTCATGTCTACCTTGTTCAGTAGCTCAAATTAATTTTCTAACTGACTGACTTCTTATGAACCTGATTCTGCAAAACATGAAGAAAGGATGGTAGTTCCAAGATGTGTTCAAACTGTAGGCATAAGAGTAGTCATGTATTCAGTCCAGATTTATAAGGAGCGGTACAAGATCATTAAAACCAATCAATATACCAGACATAAATAAAATGAGATGTGTCCTTTCCTGTCATCAGATGTAAAATCATTCCAAATCGATCATAATTCACAAATAAAAAACAAATTTACAGTAGTTGTTCAGGGAACCTTGATTAAGATAAAAATTCTGTATTTTTAATCCCCCGCCACAAGTGGTTGGGGGGTTATAGGAATGGTCCCTGTCCGTCCTTCTGTCCTTCCGTAACGTTTTGTGTCTGCTCTGTATCTCCTAAACCCCTTAAAGGATTTTCATGAAACTTGGGTCAAATGATCACCTTATCAAGACGATGTGCAGAACCCATGTGTCAGCCATGTTGGTTCAAGGTCAAGGTCACAACTCAAGGTCAAAGGTTTGAGCCTTCCATTTCGTGTCCCCTCTGTATCTCTTAAACCCCTTGAAGGATAATCATGCATCAAATGATCACCTCATCAAGACGATGTGCAGAACCCATGAGTCAGCCATGTCAGTTGAAGGTCACAACTCAAGGTCAAAGGTTTGAACCTACCATTTCGTGTCCGCTCTGTATCTCTTAAACTCTTGAAGGATAATTATGAAACTTGGATTAAATGATCACCTCATCAAGACGATGTGCAGAACTCATGAGTCAGCCATGTCGGCTACAGGTCAAGGTCACAACTCAAGGTCAAAGGTTTGAGCCTTCCATTTTGTGTCCGCTCTGTATCTCCTAAACCCCTTGAAGGATTTTCATCAAACTTGGGTCAAATGATCACCTCATCAAGACGATATGCAGAATTGATGAGTCAGCAATGCTGGCTCAAGGTCAAGGTCACAACTTTGAGTCAAAGGTTTGAGCCTTCCATTTTGTGTCCATTCTGTATCTGCTAAACCCCTTGAAGGATTTACATTAAACTTGGATCAAATGATCACTCATCAAGAACTCATGAGTCAGTCATGTCAACTCAAGGTCAAGGTCACAACTCAAGGTCAAAGGTTTGAGCTCTGTATCTCCTAAAACCCCATTTAGGATTTTCATGAAACTTGGGTCAAATGATCACCTCATCTAGACGATGTGCAGAATTCATGGGTCAGCCATGTCAGCTCAAGGTCAAGGTCACAGCTCAAAGTCAAAGGTTTATCGTTTCACTATCCATACCAGTGGCGGGGGATTTAGCTGTCTTTCACAGACTGCCTTGTTTAAAAGAATATCAGATAAGTAATGCCTTGGATCAAGAAAAAATATGAATATTCCAACAACTGGAATAGGGTCTTTGTCTGTGACCTTGGTAGTACAAACCTAACTGTTGTGCGGATGCTTAACATTTGTGTATGGATATAATGTTGAACATGCTTAACATTTGTATGTGAATGCAATGTTAAACATGCTTAACATCTGTGTATGGGATACAATGTTAAACATGCCTCACATCTGTGTATGGTTATAATGTTAAACATGCTTAACATTTGTGTGTGGATACAGTGTTAAACATGCTAAACATTTGTGTGTGAATACAGTGTTAAACATGCTTAACATTTGTGTGTGAATACATTGTTAAACATGCTTAACATTTGTGTGTGAATACAATGTTAAACATGCTTAACATTTGTGTGTAAATACAGAGTTAAACATGCTTAACATGTTTGTGTAAATACAGTGTTAAACATGCTTAACATTTGTATGTGAATGCAATGTTAAACATGCTTAACATTTGTGTATGGGATACAATGCTAAACATGCTTAACATTTCTGTATGGATACAATGTTAAACATGCTTAATATGTGTGTGTGGATACAATGTTAAACATGCTTAACATTTGTGTGTAAATACAGTGTCTAAACATATTTAACATTTGTGTGTAAATGCAATGTTAAACGTGCTTAACATTTGTGTGTAAATACAATGCTAATCATGCTTAACATTTGTCTGTGAATACAATGTTAAACATGCTTAACATTTGTGTGTAAATACAATGTTAATCATGCTTAACAATGGTTTGTGAATACAGTGTTAAACGTGCTTAACATGTGTGTGTAAATAGTGTTTAAACATATTTAACATTTGTGTGTGAATACAATTTTAAACATGCTTAACATTTGTGTGTAAATACAATGCTAATCATGCTTAACATTTGTCTGTGAATACAATGTTAAACATGCTTAACATTTGTGTGTAAATAAAATGTTAATCATGCTTAACATTTGTCTGTCAATACAGTGTTAACCATGCTTAACATTTGTGTGTAAATACAATGTTAATCATGCTTAACATTTGTCTGTGAATACAGTGTTAAACATGCTTAACATTTGTGTGCAATTACAATGTAAATCATGCTCAACATTTGTCTGTGAATACAGTGTTAAACATGCTTAACATATGTGTGTAAATACAGTGTTAAACATGCTCAACATTTGTGTGTGAATACAATGTTAAACATGCTTAACATTTGTGTGTGAATACAATGTTTAACATGCTTAACATGTGTGTGTAAATACAATGTTAATCATGCTTAACATTTGTCTGTAAATACAATGTTAAACATGCTTAACATTTGTGTGTAAATACAGAGTTAAACATGCTTAACATTTGCGTATGAATACAATGTTAAACATGCTTAATATCTGTGTAATGTTTAATTGTCATCTCCAGAACCAGTTAGGTGCAAAGTTTTTAAGGAAGGATGAATTCACAGACAGTATGATTCAGGGCATAAAACTTGAAAAGTTTTATTTAGCGCTTATTTCCAATGTTGGGGTTTAGTGCTTTTGCAATATAAAATGTATTTTAAAACTCTTTCTTAAAAAGACGGTAACATGTTTGACTGCAATAAATCATCACCACCAATTATTGTTTGGAATCAGTGAAAAATTTCTGCATGGATAGATCAGTATAACACATGCATGATCAATGATTAATTATGACGAAAATCAGTTTCATAAGGTCTGGCCAAATTATGATGAAATACTTTTTGATTTTAGGCAATAATATATTCCATCAAATTTGAATATTTTGAACACAGTGCATAGTCAGTTTGTTACAATTCTCTCTCACAAAGACATAATTTTACAGGCACATTTTAAACAGTTACAAAGGGCAATTTTACTAGAATTAGCTTATTTTGGGGGTATTTTAGAATGCAGAATCTGTCAATCTTGAAAAACTTCTTCAACAATCATGGTCACAGATCATTTATTCCTGATTATTGGCTGCCATGATGAACAGCCCATCAGTACCAATTATTTTGAAGCATTTGTTCTCATTCATTAGTACAAACTAACATTTCTAATTGACTGATTACCTGTGGAAATCTCCAGCTATTTCTGATATCTGCAGTAACACACATTTTCATCCTTGTTCTGTAAAAACAGGAAAACTACGTAGATAAAATAAATTACAGATAAACTCAGTACTTTCACATAATTTACATGAAACTGTAAAACATGACAAAAATGTTTAATGCTATCGAGGATTTAATAATATAAAGTTTTCATGTCTGTTTAGAGAAATATAGGGTTCTGCAGCCTAGATAATGCCCAACTTTAGGGGCAGCATATTTCTCAATGTATAGCTAATACTCATTTACTTTGTTCTCTTCTGACCAAGTAACAAGAGGACCATGATGGTCCTGAATCGCTCACCTCTTCCCACATGACCCAGTTTTGAGTATGACGTCGTTTTTTCTATTATTTGACATAGTGACCTAGTTTTTGAGCTCATGTGACCCAGTTTTGAACTTGACCTAGATATTATCAAGATAAAAATTCTGACCAATTTTCAAGAAGATCCATTGAAAAATATGGTCTCTAGAGAGGTCACAAGGTTTTTCTATTATTTGACCTATTGACCTAGTTTTCGAAGATACGTGACCCTGTTTTGAATTTTATCTAGATATCATCAAGGTGAACATTCTCACTAATTTTCATGAAGATCTCATGAAAAATATGGCCTCTAGAGAGGTCACAAGGTTTTTCTATTTTTATACCTACTGGCCTAGTTTTTGACCGCAGTTGACCCAATTTCAAACTTGACCTAGATATCATCAAGATGAACATTCAGACCAACTTTCATACAGATCCCATGACAAGTATGGCCTCTAGAGAGGTCACAAGGTTTTTTCATTATTTGACCTACTGACCTAGTTTTTGACCGCACGTGACCCAGTTTCAAACTTGACCTACATATCATCAAGGTGAACATTCTGACCAATTTTTATGGAGATCCATTCATAAGTATGGCCTCTAGAGAGGTCACAAGGTTTTTCTATTTTTAGACCTACTGACCTAGTTTTTGACCGCACATGACCCTGTTTCGAACTTGACCTAGATATCATCAAGATGAACATTCAGACCAACTTTCATACAGATCCCATGAAAAATATGGCCTTTAGAGAGGTCACAAGGTTTTTCTATTATTTGACCTACTGACCTAGTTTTTGATGGCATGTGACCCAATTTCTAAACTGACCTAGATATCATCAAGATGAACATTCAGACCAACTTTCATACAGATCCCATGAAAAATATGGCCTCTAGAGAGGTCACAAGGTTTTTCTATTAATTGACCTACTGACCTAGTTTTTGAAGGCATGTGACCCAGTTTCGAACTTGACCTAGATATCATCAAGGTGAACATTCTGACCAATTTTCATGAAGATCTCTTGAAATATATGGCCTCTAGAGAGGTCACAAGGTTTTTCTATTTTTAGACCTACTGACCTAGTTTTTGATGGCATGTGACCCAGTTTCAAACTTGACCTAGATATCATCAAGATGAACATTCAGACCAACTTTCATACAGATCCCACGAAAAATGTGGCCTTTAGAGAGGTCACAATGTTTTTCTATTATTTGACCTACTGACCTAGTTTTTGAAGGCATATGACCCAGTTTCAAACTTGACCTAGATATCATCAAGATGAACGTTCTGACCAATTTTCATGAAGATCTTGTGAAATATATGGCCTCTAGAGAGGTCACAAGGTTTTTCTATTTTTAGACCTATTGACCTAGGTTTTGATGGCATGTGACCCAGTTTCAGACTTGACCTAGATATCATCAAGGTGAACATTCTGACCAATTTTCATGAAGATCTTGTGAAATATATGGCCTCTAGAGAGGTCACAAGGTTTTTCTATTTTTAGACCTACTGACCTAGTTTTTGAAGGCACGTGACCCAGTTTCGAACTTGACCTAGATATCATCAAGATGAACATTCTGACCAACTTTCATAAAGATCCCATGAAAAATGTGACCTCTAGAGTGTTCACAAGCAAAAGTTTACGGACGGACGCACGCACGGACGGACGACGGACAAGGGACACCGCGCGATCACAAAAGCTCACCTTGTCACTTTGTGACAGGTAAGCTAAAAATGAAAGTAACAACAATATTGAACTTTTAATGTGAGGACATACATTAAATTGATGTCACAAATGATGTCACACCTGGTATGAAATTAACATGTAAATATGGAAAATAAATTGATGTATATCAGCTTCCATTGACACTTAATGTTAAAGTTTAAAAATGAACATGTAATTATCATGAACTGAATCTGAAACCGTTTGAAAATTAAACATATTTATTGAAAAGATCAATCATACTTTCCTTTCATTTAAGACCATCATTCCAAATTATTTTTTTGGCCCTATGTAGCTCATCTGAGAAATACACCATAACAAAGTAAACATGTTTGACATATTGATTTCATGGAAACAAATATTCTGACCAGTTTTTATTAAGATTGGATCAAAAATGTAGTCTCTTAAGTGTAAACAAGCATTTTCTTCAATTTGACCTAGTGACCTAGTTTTTGAGCTAAGATGACCTACATTCGAATTTGACCTAGATTTGATCAAGGCAATCATTCTAAATTTCATCAACCTCGATTGAAAAATACAGCCTCTATCGCATACAAAACGTTTTTCTTTGATATATCCTAGCGACCTAGTTTTTGACCCCAGATGACCCATATTCAAACTTGACCTTAATTTCATCAAGGCTAGCATTTTGACCAAATTTCATGAAGATCAATTGAAAAATACAGTTTCTATTGCATACACAAGGTTTTTCCTTGATTTGACCTAGTGACCTAGTTTTTGATCAACGATGACCAATATTCTAACTTGACCTAGATTTCGTCAAGGCAATCATTCTGACTAAATTTTATGAATATCCAGTGTAAAATGCAGCCCCTATTGCATACACAAGGTTTTTCTTTAATTTGACCGGGTGACCTAGTTTTTGTTCCTAGATGACCCATATTCAAACTCCATCTAGATTTCATATAGACAAACATTCTGATTTAATTTCATGAAGATACGGTGTAAAATGCTGCCCCTATTGCATACACAAGGTTTTTATTTGATTTGACCTAGTGACCTAGTTTTTAATCCTGGATGACCCATATTCAAACTTGACCTAGATTTTATCAAGGCAATCATTCTGACTAAAATTCATTAAGATCAATTGAAAAATACAGCCTTTAGCCTTTACACAAGGTTTTTCTTTGATTTGACCTAGTGACCTAGTTTTTGACTCCAGATGACCCATTTTTGAACTTGGCCTAGATTACATCAAGGTAATCATTCTGACAAATTTCATGAAGGTCAGTTGAAAAATACAGCCTCTATCGCATACACAAGGTTTTTCTCTGATTTGACCTAGTGACCTATTTTTTCACCCCAGATAACCCATTTTCGAACTTGGCCTAGATTTTATCAAGGTAATCACTCTGACCAAAATTCATGAAGATAAAATGAAAAATACAGCCCCTATCGCATATACAATGTTTTTCCTTGATTTGACCTAGTGACCTAGTTTTTGACCCTGGGTGACCCATTTTCGTACTTGGCCTAGATTTCATCAAGGTAAGCATTCTGACAAAATTTCATGAAGATCAATTGAAAAATACAGCCTCTATCGCTTACACAAGGTTTTTCCTTGATTTGACCTAGTGACCTAGTTTTTGACCCCAGATGACTAATTTCGAACTCAGCCTAGATTTCACCAAGGGAATCATTCTGACAAAAATTCATGAAGATCAGTTGAAAAATACAGCCTCTATCGCATACAAAGCTGATTGTTGACTGATGACAGACAGACGACAGATGCCAGACGCCGGACGCCGGACATCGAGCAATCAGAAAAACTCACCTGAGCATTGCTCAGGTAAGCTAAAAATGGGATTACAGCAAACCAAATTTTGGCCTCTAGTGATAATAAGGTTTTTCTATGTCTTTCATTATGGTCAAGTTTTTGCACCCTGAAAAATCCAAGTTTCAGGCTTGACTGCATTCATATTGTAAAGACAAATATTCTTATTCTGGTAAGTTTCATTCAGGTCATGTACAATGTTTTGACCAAGTGACCAACCTTCTTTTTATCCATGCAATATGATCCAGTTTCAAACTTGACCTAAACATAGGAAGACAAATGTACTGACAAGGTTTTATGAAACATTCTGTGATTTGATCTAGCAGGTGCTTTTTCTACTAAGATGAGAAAGGGCATGTGCCTGTTTATTGGGGAAAAATTGCTCGGTACTTAAGCAAAGGGGAAGAAGAAACACTTATGTTGTCAATTTTAGGCATTTTCCCTTTCATTTTCGGAGTGGAAGACAATTGGGTGTATTAATTTTAAGTGCTCAAGGGTCAAATACAGGTAAAAAAAATATATCATACTTCTTAACCTCACTTGACCTTGAACCTTGTACTCAGTATGTTCCCAGTTCAAACTGCAAACTGATTTTTTTGCATGATTAGGATATACTACTGAAATTAGCTATCACATCCTGATCAGGAACATTGTTGATCTAATTTTCAGAGAAGCATTATATTCTTTTCTGAAAAATTCTGTGCCTCCTCCTCCTTCTAATAACATGCCTGACAATGGATCATAATTGTTGATTATTATTAAGCTTTTGATTACATCTATCTTGTTAACTAGCACATACTGACATTTTATAATGGGAGTGATTACCTGTGAAGATCCAACTAACATCTCTAAGTAATAAGTATATCTGCAATAACACATGTCTGCATCCTTGTTCTGTAAAAAGATGAAAAACAAAATATATCGCAAACATTCAGTTCCAAGGTGCTTTCACATAATTCACCTGAAACTGTCTAGTATGATGCTTAGTACTTTCACATAATTCATCTGAACAAGAGAAACAGTATAAAAATGTTTAATCAAAAGTTCCTGATGTGGTCAAGGTGTTGACATAAAGTCATTCATGAATTCTGTCTGGAATTGCTTCAAACTATAGAACTAAAGGATCATTTAGTCTACAATTATTGATCCAGCTTTTCTTTATATAAAAGGTGTGGTATTTCAAAAGTACACTTTTGAACAAATCTTGCTTGCCAGACACCTCTTGACCTTACTTAACCTTGGCCTGCATTAAAAATGAACTTCTCAAATTTTTTCTCCAATAATACAAATTTAATACTTCACTGTGGAGGCTTGTTTTATTTACAACATCTCAATCAATTCTTTGCAGTATTTTACATGATACTGATGATGATACTGCTGATGGTAATAAAACAAATATGTTTATATAATCCACAATTAAGTGACTGCAGCTAGAACTTTTAAACAACAGGTTAATATATTGCCTACTGAGCTTGGCAAGGTCATTACCAAGCTCAATGGAACTGTTACTTGTTTCTTTTTCAAATGTATTAGATTTAATGTCATTTTGAGTATTTTTTGGTTATTTATAGCGGTCAGTTAACCTAACCAATATCCCGGATACCAGAATCTCTTCAAAAGCAACTGACAACTTCCCGAAATGAATCACAGCTGTAGGAGGATGACTCTAGACATCTTGTCTTCAGTCAGTCATTATGTTAATCACACTCGGATTTCATTTCGCTATTCAAACCTATAACCTGTTGTCCAGTCTAGTATTCATGTGCTTGATGGATTGATCTACTTCCTCAAGCCACGAAAAGGATAAATTAGCACACACTACAATTATTCAGGTTCAACCCCTGCAAAACAAGATATACCTTGTTCCAAAATACATTAATCATTATTTGAACCCTGTTTGCAGACAGACATACATACTGTGCCAAAGTCTAATGATAAACCATAACTTATATCATAAACTAGACACACTGATTGTAAAACAATTCATTTTTCAAAAAAAAAATAAAAATAAAATACTAGTTATCTACTCAAATTACACAGCAAACATTTACTTTCTTTGTTGTTTTATTTGGGTTGTTTCCAAGGCAATTTCAATGAGAAGGAAACAATGGTGGGCAAAGATTGAGTTGTATGATAACAAACAAACATGCCTGATGAATGGAACAGACACTGGTTGGATAGGATAAACATCAAACACATCCTGTACAGCAATCGCATGCTGGATACATGCCTAATTGCTCCAAATTGCAGGTACTCTGGTCTGTAGTAACAAATCACCTGAAAAATATGATAACATACGTATGCTTATCTTCTTGTTTTAAAAAAAAAAACATATTTGAAAGAAGCATGTTCAAGGTAATCAAAATATGGCTTTAAAGATTTCAAATTATACCCTTGATAATTATATAGGGATAATACACATCTGTGGAAGCCCTCAGGATATCCAAAGGGCTTCTGCAGATGTTAATACACAAAACAAACATGCATGTATTCCCTATTCTTGCATAAATAAAATTGGCACAAAATATAGTTTTCACAGGGGATGACTTTACCATTTGGTAACAGTTGTTAATTACAGTTCTGTTGTTTTGGAACAGTCACCATGTTTTAAATATTCATAACTGGGGTGCAAAAATCATAACAATAACAAAATCATGTACTCGACACTTTTAAATAATTATTATTATTTCTTGTTATTACAAACATTATATCAACCATATTTTTGCATATTACTTAAAAATTTGGTAAAAAGGAGTACAATTTCAAGAATAATAATCTTATACAAGTTATTTTTGAGTATATTTTGAGTACAAACATGTTGACCTGCTTCAAAGATCTGAATTCTGTTTATCTGTGAGACTATGTCCAAACAGCTGTATCTGCACATGTGACATGATAATGTATATCATTGTTATAGCTTTATATAGGTTTGGAAACCAAAAACTAATTTATGGAAACATATGGAATATTCATTAGTGCCAGGTCATAACTTAATACCAACAATACATACAATTAAATACATTTGCCAAACTTTTTTCCTGATGCCCAATTTGAAAGAGAGTACAAAGGGGGAATAAGTAAGCCACCCATGTGCTTCTGTGGTGCAAGAATTAATATTCAACCTTGACACAGCATTTCAAAAATAAAAGCATGTTAATTACCTTGTTTATACCAGTACATAAGTTTTCTTTCTTAATAGTTTCAAGCTTAATTACCATGATGCTAGTGGAATTATATTTGTTATAATTCAATGTTAATGCATTCTTCTGCATAAAACAAAGATGGTCAAAATGATGCACTGGATATTTAATTCCTATTAACGAAACTGTATGTAGATTCATATCACTTCTTCTAACTCTAACTTCTAAATACATTTATCTCTAAGCAGGCCACAAAAAACTGACTAAACACCTCTTCCATTTATAGTTAGAAACTGTGTCTTACTGTAAATTAAGTGAATTGCCATGCTTTTCTAGTTGCATAACACAATTACAATACTGTTAAAAGAGTGAGGGATAGGTGTCTTCAACTCTTTGGTAACATGGTTGTAAATTTTTTTTTAAATTTTTTTTGTTTGCACCGACACAGTTATAGGTCATATGGCGATTTTTCCAGCTTTAATGGTGGAGGAAGATCCCAGGTGCCCCTCCGTGCATTATTTCATCATGAGCGGGCACCTGGGTAGAACCACCTACCTTCCGTAAGCCAGCTGGATGGCTTCCTCACATGAAGAATTCAACGCCCTGAGTGAGGCTCGAACCCACATCAATGAGGGGCAAGTGATTTGAAGTCAACGACCTTAACCACTCGGACATGGAGGCCCCTTTGTTTGTAAAGAGGAGCAGGTACTAGAAAATGTTACAAATCTGCCAAAGTTTTGCCCTCTCTTTCTGGTTAAATGTTTAAAAGAAGCAAGTGCTAGAAAATATTTACATTTCTGTCATCTTTTAAGTAGTGGCTAATTCTAGAAAATGTTACAGCAGCCTCCCTTTTAATAGGGGTAAGTTCCAAAAATAATTGTATCTCTGTTAATAAACTTACTCCCTTTTTTGTAAGGGCAAGTTGAAGAAAATATTTACACATCTGTACAAACTGGGGCCCTCCCTTTTAGTAAACATGTTTGTAATGAGCAGGTTCTAAGAAATAATTACACATTTTTCGAAAATGTGGAGCTTCCTTTGTGTAAACATGTCTATACAGGGCAAGTTACAGGAAACATGTGAAAGTTTGGGTCTCCTTTTCCATTTATCAAGTACAAGGCAATATTATCGCCTATGTCAAAATGTGTTCCTTTTCGTTAAAATGTTTGTGAGAAGCAAGTTTTAGGAAATAATTACACCTTTGTAAAAGCGGTGTTTCCACTTTTCTGTCAACATGCTTGCAAGAGAATATCTTAGAAAATATGTACACAACTGTCAAGACTTAATTAGTGTAGTCCTCTCATTTTGTTAAAATATTGGTAAGTGGCAAGTTTTCACCTCTCTCACTTTTACTTAATACTAATGTATTTTACCTAAATTGTGAGGAAAGCTTGAAGCTTTTTTTAATCACTCTAGAGTCTGTTTGCTGGAAAAGCCAGTACTGGTGTTATATGAGAAACTGTGGTTATGACCCTATTGGGGCTGAAACCCTCAACCTCTGTGTTGAGTGGTGGATACCCTCACCACTGCTCACCTTTGTGGTAACATGCTGCTAAGTGACAAGTTCTAGAAAATATTTACATCTCTGTCAAACTGTGGCACTCCCTTTGTGGTAACACGAAATATTTACCTTTCTGTCAAAATGCTGTCCTTTGAAAAATTCTCCCAGAACATTACTCTACTAATAAGTTTGTAGATATACAATACACAAAGCTCAACTCCAATTACATTTTAATCTACACAAAAGTCATGTTATAATGAATATGTACAGAAATTGTTTCAATCTTTTACATTTTTGACTTCTTAACCTGAAACATCCCTGAAAAAGCCCAGAACACATGAAAATAACACCTTATACCAACTAAGCTGTCCCCAAATGGAATGCTGTCTCATAAATTGCCAGCCTTACATACTCAATGACCCTAGCTGAGCAATACTGTACCAAAAAGAAAATAAAAGATCTTTATAAAATTACAAACAGCACACCTGTATTGAGGAGCAAGGTCTAGGAAGTGTTATATTGTCAACAAGAGGACCATGATGGTCCTGAATCGCTCACCTCTTCCCACATGACCCAGTTTCGAGTATGACGTCTTTTTTTCTATTATTTCACATAGTGACCTAGTTTTTGAGCTCATGTGACCCAGTTTTGAAATTGACCTAGATATTATCAAGATAACGAGAGGACCATGATGGTTCTGAATCGCTCACCTCTTCCCACATGACCCAGTTTTGAGTATGACGTCGTTTTTTCTATTATTTGACATAGTGACCTAGTTTTTGAGCTCATGTGACCCAGTTTTGAACTTGACTTAGATATTATCAAGATAAAAATTCCGACCAATTTTCATGAAGATCCATTGAAAAATATGTCTCTAGAGAGGTCACAAGGTTCTTTTTATTATCAGACCTATTGACCTAGTTTTCGAAGGTACGTGACTCTGTTTTGAACTTTATCTAGATATCATCAAGGTGAAAATTCAGATCAATTTTCATGAAGATCCATTGAAAAATATGGCCTCTAGAGAGGTCAAAAGATTTTTCTAATTTTAGACCTACTGACCTAGTTTTTGACCGCAGTTGACCCAGTTTCAAACTTGACCAAGATATCATCAAGAAGAACATTCAGACCAACTTTCATACAGATCTCATGAAAAGTATGGCCTCTAGAGATGTCACAAGGTTTTTTATTATTTGATCTACTGACCTAGTTTTTCAGGGCACGTGACCCAGTTTCAAACTTGACCTAGATATCATTAAGGTGAACATTCTGACCAATTTTTATGGAGATCCATTCACAAGTATGGCCTCTAGAGGTCACAAGGTTTTTCTATTTTAAGACCCACAGACCTAGTTTTTGACCGCACATGACCCTGTTTCGAACTTGACCTAGATATCATCAAGGTGAACATTCAGACCAATTTTCATACAGATCCCTTGAAAAATATGGTTTTTAGAGAGGTCACAAGGTTTTTCTGTTATCTGACCTACTGACCTAGTTTTTGAAGGCACATGACCCACTTTCGAACTTGACCTAGATATCATCAAGATGAACATTCAGACCAACTTTAATACAGATCCCATGAAAATGATGGCCTCTAGAGAGGTCACAAGGTTTTTCTATTATTTGACCTACTGACCTAGTTTTTGACCGCACGTGACCCACTTTCGAACTTGACCTAGATATCATCAAAATAAACATTCAGACCAACTTTCATAAAGATCCCATGAAAAATGTGACCTCTAGAGTGGTCACAAGGTTTTTCTATTTTTAGACCTACTGACCTAGTTTTTGACCGCACGTGACCCAGTTTCAAACTTGACCTAGATAACATCAAGATGAACATTCAGACCAACTTTCATACAGATCCCATGAAAAATATGGCCTTTAGAGAGGTCACAACGTTTTTCTATTATTTGACCTACTGACCTAGTTTTTGAAGGCACGAGACCAAGTTTCAAACTTGACCTAGATATCATCAAGGTGAACATTCTGACCAATTTTTATGGAGATCCATTTATAAGTATGGCCTCTAGAGAGGTCACAAGGTTTTTCTATTATTAGACCTACTGACCTAGTTTTTGACCGCACATGACCCTGTTTCGAACTTGACCTAGATATCATCAAGATGAACATTTAGACCAATTTTCATACAGATCCCATGAAAATTATGGCCTCTAGAGAGGTCACAAGGTTTTTCTATTATTTGACCTACTGACCTAGTTTTTGATTGCATGTGACCCACTTTCGAACTTGACCTAGATATCATCAAGATGAACATTCTGACCAATTTTCATGAAGATCTCATGAAGTATATGGCCTCTAGAGAGGTCGCAAGGTTTTTCTACTTTTAGACCTACTGACCTAGTTTTTGACAGCACGTAACCCAGTTTCGAACTTGACCTAGATATCATCAAAATAAACATTCAGATCAACTTTCATAAAGATCCCATGAAAAATGTGACCTCTAGAGTGGTCACAAGGTTTTTCTATTTTTAGACCTACTGACCTAGTTTTTGACGGCACGTGACCCTGTTTCAAAATTGACCTAGATATCATCAAGGTGAACATTCTGACCAATTTTCATACAGATCCCTTGAAAAATATGGCCTTTAGAGAGGTCACAAGGTTTTTCTATTATTTGACCTACTGACCTTGTTTTTGACCGCACGTGACCCACTTTCGAACTTGACCTAGATATCATCAAGATGAACATTCTGACCAATTTTCATGAAGATCTCATGAAGTATATGGCCTCTAGAGAGGTCGCAAGGTTTTTCTACTTTTAGACCTACTGACCTAGTTTTTGACCGCACGTGACCCAGTTTCGAACTTGACCTAGATATCATCAAGATAAACATTCAGACCAACTTTCATAAAGATCCCATGAAAAATGTGACCTCTAGAGTGGTCACAAGGTTTTTCTATTTTTAGACCTACTGACCTAGTTTTTGACCGCACGTGACCCAGTTTCGAACTTGACCTAGATATCATCAAGATGAACATTCAGACCAACTTTCATACAGATCCCATGAAAAATATGGCCTTTAGAGAGGTCACAACGTTTTTCTATTATTTGACCTACTGACCTAGTTTTTGAAGGCACGAGACCAAGTTTCAAACTTGACCTAGATATCATCAAGGTGAACATTCTGACTAATTTTTATGGAGATCCATTCACAAGTATGGCCTCTAGAGAGGTCACAAGGTTTTTCTATTATTAGACCTACTGACCTAGTTTTTGATGGCACATGACCCACTTTCGAACTTGACCTAGATATCATCAAGATGAACATTCAGACCAACTTTAATACAGATCCCATGAAAATGATGGCCTCTAGAGAGGTCACAAGGTTTTTCTATTATTTGACCTACTGACCTAGTTTTTGACCGCACGTGACCCACTTTCGAACTTGACCTAGATATCATCAAGATGAACATTCTGACCAATTTTCATGAAGATCTCATGAAATACATGGCCTCTAGAGAGGTCACAAGGTTTTTCTATTTTTAGACCTACTGACCTAATTTTTGACCGCACGTGACCACGTTTCAAACTTGACCTAGATATCATCAAGGTAAACATTCAGACCAACTTTCATACAGATCCTATGAAAAATATGGCCTTGAGAAAGGTCACAAGGTTTTTCTATTATTTGACCTACTGACCTAGTTTTTGATGGCACGTGAAACAGTTTCGAACTTGACCTAGATATCATCAAGTTGAACGTTCTGACCAATTTTCATGAAGATCTTTTGAAATATATGGCCTCTAGAGAGGTCACAAGGTTTTTCTATTTTTAGACCTAGTTTTTGACGGCATGTGACCCAGTTTCGATCTTGACCTAGATATCATCAAGATGAACATTCTGACCAATTTTCATGAAGATCTTGTGAAATACATGGCCTCTAGAGAGGTCACAAGGTTTTTCCATTTTTAGACCTACTGACATAGTTTTTGAAGGCATGTGACCCAGTTTCCAACTTGACCTAGATATCATCAAGATGAACATTCTGCCCAACTTTCAAAAAGATCCCATGAAAAATGTGACCTCTAGAGTGGTCACAAGCAAAAGTTTACGGATGGATAAACGCATGCACACACTGACTGACGGATGGACGACGGACACCGCGCGATCACAAAAGCTCACCTTGTCACTTTGTGACAGGTGAGCTAATAAAAAGGAACCAGACAAACCTATATGAGGACCTGTACTCATTTCCTTTCCAGTACAGTCTAGCTGAAGACCTACCAATGGAGAAGATTAGAAAGAATAGACTGTGACAGGTCATACCAGCAATTAAAGTGCAGAAATGACACACATTAAACAAAGGTGAGAACAGAAACTTGAAGGTATGGCTTCTGTTTTGGATACCTTGCAAAATATTTTGTATAACTACAACAGATATGTCCCATTAATCTGTATGAACAGTGACTTCTCAAGGTCCCCTTAAACTTGACCTTAGCATACTGATTCCAAAAAACAACAAAGGCTGTCTACTGACCACTGACAGTTTGACGTCAGTATGGCAAAAAATTCTTTTGTTACTACCTGGGAACCATGTTCAGTCTAAGGTCAATCAATTTGACCTTGATTTTTGACCTTGAGTCTTGACCTACTGAATCCAAAAGTAATGCAAGTCAAAAACCTACAACAAGCAATCCTAGTATTATAGTTAATAGCGGTAGGTCAGCGAGTTATTAATTTCAGTCTTGCGGTCATTGTGACCTTGATCTTTGACTTACTGGCCCCCCAAAAAAGCTACAGAGGTCATCTACTGATCACAGGCTATTTTCCTAACAAGTTTTACATGTATAAAGCTCAAGTGTTTTCAAGTCAGCTGATCAGAAACAAAATGCTAACAGGAGAAAAAAGTATATGGTATCAAACTTATATGTAATTTTCATTTGGGTATTTAATTCATGGCTTGTGTTTAAAGTACATGTTGAAACCTATTGTAAGGTAGTTCTGCATGTCAGATTAAATATAATGTCATCTGTCTGGCATAAATGTTGCCAGGAATCTAATATATCACATGTTGTAACTGTTCAACAGTCTGCACTACTGTCTTTCTAAAGACCAGTTTTGACAATAGTTAGGTTCTGATTTAAAATAATTCAAACAAGAGCTGTCACTAATGGTGACAAATGCCCCCTGCAGCACCTTGACCTTTGACCTGGTGACCCCAAAGTCAGTAGGGGTGGTGTAGTCAATAAGTCCTATCAGCATGTGAAGATTGAAGGTCCTTGGTGAAGTGGTTCGCGAGTAAAGTGCCTTCACGCAAAAAGTTAACGTTGGCCCCTGTGACCTTGACCTTTGACCTGGTGACCCCAAAGTCAGTAGGGGTGGTGTACTCAATAAGTACTATCAGCATGTGAAGTTTGAAGGTCCTGGGTGCAGTGGTTCGCAAGTAAAGTGCCTTCATGCAAAAAGTTAACATTGTGACAAACTAACTAACTAACTAACGAACGGACGGACAGTTGAAAACTAATATGCCTCCATTCAGGGGCATAAAAAGTAATAAAGCATGCCCAAGAATGCTACAATTGTCTGCACAAAATATGCCAGAATAGGTTAGGTGTTTAATTTTGAATAATAAAAATTTCCAAAGGTGACCTTGACCCCTTGGTATTGCACATGATCAATTAACTCATTATGGGGAACAATTGTGCCAAGTAATTTTCAAATCCCTTGATAAATGGCAGAGTTATGGATCAGACAAAAACAGACCATGTTAAACTTTGACTTCTAATGTGACCTTGACCTTGGAGCTAGGGGTCAGGGTCTTGCGCATGACACATCATCTCATTATAGGGAACATTTATGCCAAGTAATTTTAAAATCCCTTCATCGATGGCAGAGTTATTAATCAGACAAGAAACAGACCTTGTTAGCAATTAACCCCTAAGTGTGACCTTGACTGTAGAGCTAGGGGTCTGGATCTTGTGCATGACATATTGTCTCATTATGGGGAACATTTATGCCAAGTAATTTCAAAATCCCTTGATGAATGGCAGAGTTATGAACCAGACACGAAACAGACCTTGTTAACCTTTGACTTCTAAGTGTGACCTTGACCTTGGAGCTAGGGTTCTGGGTCTTGCGCATGACACATTGTCTCATTATGGTTAACATTTATGCCAAGTTCTTTCAAAATCCCTTTATGGATGGCAGAGTTACAGCCTGGACAAGAATTTACACAGACACACGGACGGATGCCCATACAATTTGGTATTAAGTGGTCAATTCATTGTTTGAAACAATAGAATGACGACTGACGGACGGACAGTGCGATTTTAATATGCCGACCTTTGGGGGCATAAAAAGCAGTGGCATAAAAAAGCAGCAACTTTAAATTGTGAAAAATTAATCACATTGTGATGGACCAATACATATCATTTAACCATATGATGGAGAATGGGTAAATCTACAGACACTATTTGTTTAAATGTGCAGAATTACCTTAAAGATATATTTCAAATGGCATAACACAATTGAAAACTACAGAACTGCCAAAGGTGAAACTGGTGTCAAACAATAACTAACACAAATTTGAATGCTTTCTAACTGATTATTGAGCAAACATTGCTTTTTACAGTTAAGACTGACCCAGACCCAACGTGCCTTTATGTTATCCCAACTTTGATATAAGTGTAACGATTACTGAATACATAAAGGGAAGTAATTCCATTAATATGCAAATTTGTAAACCTGTCGATTGTCATTGGAGTTAAATGACAGTATATAAGCGCAGTAAATCACCTTTGGTGATGAGCTAGCTTTTCACCGACGGGATTGGTGTGTGGATGCCAGTACATGGCACTTAAACGTTATAAATGGTGGCAGTGGTGGCATGAAGTCAACGGCCTGACTGGAGTTGCCTTACCCATGTATTTCCTAGGCCAAAATATCGGGACGAGATTTCTCGGAGGGGAAAGTAATGTAACGTTTACTGAATGCATAAAGGGAAGTAATTCCATTAATATGCAAATTTGTAAACCTGTCGATTGTCATTGGAGCTAAATGACAGTATATAAGTGCAGTAAATCACCTTTGGTGATGAGCTAGCTTTTCACCGACAAGATTTGTGTGTGGATGCCAGTACATTGTACTAAACGTTACATAAGCTTTCTGCAGCCTAAATTTTATTTAATTTTCTATATCCTAACTAGAGCTATTGAGATTTATATAGTTATTATATTTTTTGTAAAAGTGACCTTGACCTAATGACCACAGCTTGTCCATATGCAGTCCTGACCTTGATCTTACTATTATTTACCTAACCACCCAAGGTTCATCCCAGTATGTCCATCCAAACCAAATTTAGCCGAGTAAAGGTCACTGTTACTATCATCAAACAGTTCAAATAAGGGTAAACTGCAACATATGAGGGTTTGGGACCAGGTCCAGTGCGATAATTAAGAAAATAAGATAAGGTGTGACCAAAATGGTACAGTGGGAATAGCAGGCAAGTGGGAAAAGCTGACTATTAAAAATGACAAAATTTAAGATTTTGAAGACAAAATATATGATCACCTTGTAAGAGGAAAATGGCTTTGACACTACTTTTTTGTCAACAACTCTTATTAATTCTAGACATTTTACCTACTGTGAGGCTGAGTATCCATGTTCATGGGTTTCTCTTCCACTTCTGACTTGTATCCAGATCCTGCAAAACAGATGTAAACATTTCATGCAAGAAAAATGAGGAGAATATAAAAACAGCTACAACAATTTGCAGCGACTGACTGCTGTTGAAAGCCAAGCACCGTCTTGCCAATTGCCTTACTTCTACGCAATAAATAACCAAATGAACAGACTGGGCCTCAATTTTGGGCAGACAAAATTAATATTACCCCATATTTCTAACTGGTAACATTTTATCTTCAATTGTCAGAAGAAAACAAAACAGACTCAGTGTTAGTTTTTTCCTTTGGAATCGTGGAGTCATATCGATGTACATGAAGCCGGTGTATGTGCACGTGAGAGGTGTATTGTGCGTTTTATTCGACCTGGCGGGGTAGACTTAATCTCTGACTTATGCAAATAATGGTAATCTCAAAAAACGGGTAAAACAGGTAGAGCAATATAATTATTTAATTCCGTAATATTTCAGTAACCAACAATTAAAATTCAACGCTACATTGGTCACAATGTAAGGTAGATGGCCACTGAATAAGAAATCAGGTTGCCGAATATACTAGATATCCTGCACATGCAGTGGACCGTCGCGAAACCCCGCCCACCAGGTCAATTAAAACACACAATAGCTATCTTCATTAATTCAATGAAACACTGAACCTGTTATTATATTCTTATTATTTTAGTTGTGTTCTATGCTTCTAGAGGAACTACTTTCTGGTTCTACTTTCTATGACAAATGAACTGTTCTCATCTGTGACTTCTAGCAGAACAATTGTAATATTAGTTTTACAGAGTTCTCCTTGAACATGTCAAGATCATTTGTTAAACACAGTCATTAGCAAAGCATAAAACTTTTGTCTAGGGAAACATTATACTGCTCTTAAATGTCAGTCTTGCAGAGTAGGAAATAAAGAGAGAAGACCTACTGCCCTTATTTGAGAATGCCTAGGACAGTGTTTTTACTTGACGGAATTAAGTAACACTTATTGAATTGCATTAACAGAAGTTACTTAAAATTATATTTTTTGTTTTTAAGTCCAATGGAAGAATGTAGAAGTCAAAGCAAACTGTAAAAATATTTACTGACATCTAAGTGCTATTAAAAAAGAAAGCTAGAGAAAAAATATATTGAAAAGTGAACCTTTAATGCAGGTATTTCTAACTGGATTCACTGGAGGGTGGGGGTGAGTTGTTATATTATCTGGTCCTTTGGGATCATGGAGTCCATTCAATAGATGTGTAATAGAGTTCTGCTTAAGCCGGTGCTAGGGGGCGTGAGAGGTGTTGCACATTTCATTACCTCTCATGAACAGACTCAATCAAACCGAGTCTGCTATTATTCTGCTTGGTTGCATTCCATGCTTCCAAAGGATCTTTTTACAGATTTTATTATTTATTTCTAAATACTGATGCAATTTCTACACCTTCCTGGATAAAATGACACTGTATACTTAAATGATTTTAATCCTAGTATTTTTTATCTAACTGATCCTTTTCAAGCATTCATCAGTTAGGTCATCTGATTATGTTTACCTTTGAAATGCAAATAGTCAATGGACAGGTTCTGTTGTAATGAATGTCATTTCTCATAAAAGCATTTTAATTACGTACCTTCATTTTTTCTATTTTCTTTAACTTTTCTGTTAAAGGAGACAAATTTACCAAACTTTAACAGCGCTGAATCAAGGAAAAATATGAAGCCATCTTGGGACAAGACCAGAGTCACATGGCACTCTTTGCCATACACCTGTGAAATAAATTTCAAAATACATCACTGATCATACAATTACATTCGTTTATACTAATACATTTTAAGCAAAGACAGTTTTAAAAGTGGACACACAAGAACAACACTAGGTGTTTAATGGATTTTGTTAATACGATATGCACAACTAGACTTGGCAATGATCTGTGAAGTTTGGTGTAATTCCTCTTGGTAGTATCAGAACAGTTGCTCAGACAAGGTAAAATACAACAAGCAAATTCGATGAATTGGTATCCCATGCCGAAAGGGTTTGTGGTGAGTAATGGCAAAAAAATATATCTGGCAAAAAAAGTTAAGGCTGTTACTAAGAAACAAATAATTTCATTTAATTTAGTCAATATCAATTTAACTGAAAATGAATGTTTTAAGTGTACATAATAAATGTATGTTATGTTGATCCTGACTAATGAAATTATTTTGAATGGAATATGTTTACTGTAATAAGCTTAGCTTTAAGAATTAAATGGAGTTGAGTTATTGAAATGTGAGCTTGAAGTGTAAGTAGAATGAAATATTGTCTTCGAGTAGTTTGGCACCAAGTGTTGCTATTTAACATGAACATTTGACCTTAAAAGAACAGATGTCCTTAAAAGAGCACAAACAAGTAAGAAATCTTAAACATGGCTGGTGGCGGGATGGGGATGGATGTTGAAGGTTTTGAACATTTTTTCAAAAAAGGAATGGAAAAAAAATATTTTTTTTGGGGGGGGGGAGCGGATGGCAGGGGTGACCGGGTGAGGGTACAAAACTTCATACGTTGATTATAAATATTGATGGAAAATTAAAGATGAAAAAAAAAATGTTGGGAGGGGGTGGGGATGCATGATTGGGGTGGTGGGCATGACTGGGTGGAGTAGCGAGGTGAGGGAACGGTACAACTTTGCATGTTGATAAATATTCATGGAAGGTTTCAAAAATTTAGAATAAGGAATGAATTTTTGTTGTTTTTTTTTTTGGTGTGGGGGGAGGGGGAGGGGAAGGGGGTGTGACCAAGGCAAGGGGGTGACCAGGTGTGGGTACAAAACTTCACATGTTTAAAATAAATGTTCATGGAAAAGAATGAAAGAAGTCTAATGAAATTCTACCAATTGGTTGGTTTGTTATGTACAAATCTGTGGATTTTTAAACAATTAAAGGGCAATAACTCTGAAATTAGTAAAGAGATCCGGACAAAATTGTGTATGCTCAACCACATTATGGGGATCTAAATTCAATTTAAGTTTCATAGTTCTAGGTCAAATACATCACAAGTTATGAAACAGAATTGCCATATTCATAGTACCCTATATAGTTAACACAAGAAACTTCTAAGGGCCATAACTCTATTGTTACTTGGGCAATCTGACTGAAACTTGACGGGCCGCATAACCTCATAGTAGTGAACATGTATATGAAGTTTTATTAAATATTACCAACCACTTCCTAGATATGGCTCCGGATGGACGGACGTACGGAAGGACGGACAACACAACACCAAAACTATATCCCTCCGACTTTGTCGGGCGATAACAAAACGCACAATGCAGCTTGTTTCTGATAACTCTGTACCGTTTGGTGGAATTCTACCACCTTATCAAAGAGAATAGGCCAAAACATATCATAAAATTTGATAAATCCAGGGCCATAACTCCACTGAAAATCATCAAACTGGAAAATGCATAATGAAACTTGGCACTGATCACTCCTGTGAGGTTTATTGGAAATCTGCTTAATAATATGAGAGAAGAGGCCAAAACATAACTAGAGCTATCACTAAAGGTGATGAATGTACCCCCCGCATGCACTGACACAGTACATTGCAATTTGACGCACACAAGACTGCATAATTATGTGGACTGTATGTATATAGACTGTATGTATACAGTTTAGTAACAAAAAACAAAGTCCCATAACTATGCAGAATATTTATCTAAAAGAACATAAAATGCACCATGCAAAACTAGGGTTGGCACTGATTACTTGTGTGAAGTTTCATTAAATTGTGTGCAATGGTTCAGAAGATTAGGCGCACACAAGACTGCATATGCAGACTGTATGTACATAGTATGTTAACAAGAAACAAAGTCCCATAACTTTGCAATTTTTGTCGTTGAAAGAACCTAACATGCCCCATGCACAACTACTGTTGTTACTGATCACTTGTGTGAAGTTTCATTAAATTGTGTCAAGGGGATGAGGAGAGATGCTGCGCACAAGATTGTGTCTATGTATATAGTTTAGTAACAAAAAACAAAGTCCTGTAACTCTGCAAATTTTTTTTCTGAAAGAACCTAACATGCCCCATGCACAACTACTGTTGTTACTGATCACTTGTGTAAAGTTTCATTAAATTGTGTCAAGTGGATGAGGAGAGATGGTGCGCACAAGATTGTGTCTATGTATATAGTATAGTAACAAAAAACAAAGTCCCATAACTCTGCAAGTTTTTTTTCTGAAAGAACCTAACATGCCCCATGCACAACTACTGTTGTTACTGATCACTTGTGTGAAGTTTCATTAAATTCTGTCAAGGGGATGAGGAGAGATGGTGCGCACAAGATTGTGTCTACGGACAGACAGACGGACGGACAGACAGACAACCTGAAACCAGTATACCCCCCCTTACAACTTTGTTGTCGGGGGGGAACAACTAGAAATTGCCTTTGTAAAAAAGCGCATGTCTCCCCCAATGCAAAGTCCTATAGGCAAGAAGTCAATAGGGGTCAGGAGTGAAAGTCAAAGAGACACTGATGGTTGCTGCAATAGGGATCATCTACTTCGCATGTCCAGTCATCCCGTTAATTTCAACACTATTGGCCTAGTGGTTCTCAAGTCACTGTTCAGGCTCCTGTGACCTTGACCTTTGATCAAGTGACCTCAAAATAAATAGGGGTCATCTACTCTGCATGTCCAATCATCCTATTAAGTTTCAACATTGTAGGTCAAGTGGTTCTCAAGTTATTTTCCAGAAATGATTTTACATGACCAGGCCCCTGTGACCTTGACCTTTAATAGACTGACCCCAAAATCAATAGGAGTCATCTACTCTGCATGTTCAATCATCCTATGAAGTTTCAACATTCTGGGTCAAGTGGTTCTCAAGTTATTGATCGGAAATTGTTTTCCATGTCCAGGCTCCTGTGACCTTGACCTTTAACAGAGTGACCCCAAAATCGATAGGGGTCATCTACTCTGCATGTTCAATCATCGTATGAAGTTTCAACATTCTGGATCAAGAGGTTCTGAAGTTATTGATCGGAAATGTTCAGGCCCCTGTGACCTTGACCTTTGACGGAGTGACCCCAAAAACAATAGGGGTCATTTATTCTGCATAGACAATCATCCTATGAAGTTTCAACATTCTGGGTAGAGTGGTTCTCAAGTTACTGACCGGAAATGGTTTTCAATGTTCAGGCCCCTGTGACCTTGACCTTTAACAGAGTGACTCCAAAATCAATAGGGGTCATCTACTTTGCATGTACAATCATCCTATAAAGTTTCAACATTCTGGGTCAAGTGGTACTAAAGTTATTGATCGGAAATGGTTTTCAATGTTCAGGCCCCTGTGACCTTGACCTTTGACAGAGTTACCCCAAAAACAATAGGGGTCATCTACTCTACATGATCAATCATCCTATGAAGTTTCAACATTCTGGGTCAAGTGGTTCTCTAGTTATTGATCGGAAATGGTTTTCAATGTTCAGGCCCCTGTGACCTTGACCTTTGACGGAGTGACCCCAAAAACAATTCGGGTCATCTACTCTTCATGACCAATCATCCTATCAAGTTTCAACATTCTGGGTAAAGTGGTTCTCTAGTTATTGATCAAAAATGGTTTTCAATGTTCAGGCCCCTGTGACCTTGACCTTTAACAGAGTGACCCCAAAATCAATATGGGTCATCTACTGTTCATGATCAATCATCCTATTAAGTTTCAACATTCTGGGTCAAGTGGTTCTCTAGTTATTGATCGGAAATGGTTTTCAATGTTCAGGCCCCTCTGACCTTGACCTTTGACAGAGTGACCCCAAAAACAATAGGGGTCGTATACTCCAGCAACCCTACAACCCTATGAAGTTGGAAGGTTCTAGGTCAAATGGTTCTCCAGTGTGTGCTCGGAAATGAAGGTGACGTACGATTGAGGAGTGACAGGGCAAACATAGTTCTCCCCCCCTTTTGGGAGACAAAATAAAATTTATAATCCAGCAACTCTGCGAAAATCACAACTAGAAAATGCTGATTTATGACACAACTATGAAGGTCCACTGATCATCTATGAAGTTTGGTGTAATCTCCTATGGTGTCGGCAGTTGCAAGACAAACTTGTGACAGGACAGACGGAGAAGACAGATGGACAATAAATCAATATGTCTCACCACAATGTGGAGATATATTAACTTTTATAAGGCAACAGTTGGAGGACTACAGTAGCTTATGTTTTTTGCTGATACACTCCTGTCATTGTAACCAATATCAGAGAATTGAAGTCATTGCTTTTAAATATCTTAATATGACATTAAGGGCAAAATGGGAGACATAAATCATAATTACGAAGACGGGTTATAGTCTTGCGGAAACTGTCTCTCACTGCGTTTATAGTTTCATTAATTCTCTTCAAATGATTAAAATATGTCTAATGTGATAACTAAAATTTAAGTGCAAGAGGAACAGTCTAAACATCATAATAGATTATTTTTTTGTGTATCATTTTCCCTCATGGCATAAATTATTATAGTCAATTTATACTGTTCCCTTCAGACGTTACTGTCTGCATGTTTCAGTAGGAAAAGGAGCACAGACAGAGATGAGGTATAGTGATCAAGATAACACTAAAAATCTTGCATTTTTTTTTTTTTGAGTGAATTACAAATGCATCATGCCTACAGCCAAAAAGAAAAACTACACAAGTGAATCAGTGAAGTAAATAATGGCACTATTCTATCTGACATTTGAAACTGTAATTCACAATTTGAATCTACATTTTTGCACGAAATTGTACTGGATAATTGTGCTGATTTTGAAAGACATAAATTGTACTGATATGAAAAACCTATCCACCACCATCACCTTTTTTTATAGTGAAATGAAATTATATCTAATATACCTCATTATGAAACAAGTTCATGCAAGTTAGCAAGAGATGTTGAAATCCAATAAAAACCTTGTTTTCCAGACATCAAACCTTTTTAAATAAGCAACATTACTTATGCCCATACTGCTCATTTCTTGTTAATAAGCATTCTTTCCATCTTTACAAACAGCCAGCTTTGGAACAGCTGAAACAATTTGCAACAAGCTGTTGAAAGACAATGCATTGTCTTACCAATGACTATACAACAACTAAAAAACTGGGAGTTTTGAAATACCCAGACAAACATTACATATTATGCATGCGAAGTAAGTTGATCATGGAATTACATGCCAGAATAAAACCTGAATTCTGGTGCATTATATCTTCCTGGTCCTTTGAATCATCAAGTTGTATTATGTGTTTTAGGGGTTGTGAGGTGTGTTTCACATTTCATTAAACCTTCTGCTTGCTGAATTTCTAAAATAGACTGGCCCATCAATCAATTTGGGCAGTACCATTAATTGTTCGAATAGGTGTTCGAATGGGTGTTCACTGAAAATTTACTGATCAAATAGCGAACAGTGTAGACCGATCTTGGTCTGCACTGGTCGCAACGGCATAATCACTTGTGACCTGAGCAGGCTAAAGGTTAACTACCATGAACTAACTCAATGAAAGCCAGTCTGCTATTTTTTCACTTGGATCGCTCTGTGCTCTTACGTATTTTGTTTCCTGTATTCCCAGTTTTTAATTCTGTTTTTCTCTGACTTCTAGAGGAACAATTGTAAACAGAATTCGTATATCTGTCAAATCTTTGAACATGGGAATACTGATGTCAAAACATATGTAACACAGTCATTACCAAACAATAAAACTGATATCTGGGAGGACATACAACTGCTCCTAAATGTCAAAGTCTTACAGAGTAGAAAATAAAGTTAAAAGACCAAGTGGCTTCAGTTGACCGAATTATGCAACACTTATTGGATTGTATTCTAACAGTCTAGAATATTAAAGTGCAAAATGCTGTTCCTGGAATATTTTCGGAATGCCTAGAACAGTGTGTTCGCTTGACCGAATTATGAATTGTACTTTAATGTAACAGAACTAAAAGCCTCAAACATAAAAATGTAAAAGCTGTGTTTGGAAGACATTGTCAAAAGCTGTTATTGCCACAGCAAAGTTTCAACACAAACTGGCCAGACTGAACTGCAACTAATCCAAAGTTCCATGAAAATTTCAACTCACTTGTGGTAAGAGCTTCTTCTGGTTTAAATTTTTTTTCCTAATCTAACCTAATTTTCTTTTGTCATTGATACTCCTAGAGAGACAGAAGGAAATAGTCCACAATGAAGGTCAATGATAAAAAGGTGCTATAAAAACATTTGAGCCAAAGGTCAATGATAAACAAGTGCTACAAAAACAGCCATGCTAAAGGTCAATGATAAACAAGTGCTACAAAAACATTCGAGCCAAAGGTCAATGATAAACAAGTGCTACAAAAACAGCCATGCTAAAGGTCAATGATAAACAAGTGCTACAAAAAACATCAATGCCAAAGGTCAATGATAAACAAGTGCTACAAAAACATCCAAACCAAAGACCAATGATAAACAAGTGCTACAAAAATGTCCATGCCAAAGGTCAATGATAAACAAGTGCTACAAAAACATTCATGCTAAAGGTCAATGATAAACAAGTGCTACAAAAATGTCCATGCCAAAGGTCAATGATAAACAAGTGCTACAAAAACATCCATGCCAAAGGTCAATGATAAACAAGTGCTACAAAAACATCCAAACCAAAGACCAATGATAAACAAGTGCTACAAAAATGTCCATGCCAAAGGTCAATGATAAACAAGTGCTACAAAAACATTCATGCTAAAGGTCAATGATAAACAAGTGCTACAAAAATGTCCATGCCAAAGGTCAATGATAAACAAGTGCTACAAAAACATCCATGCCAAAGGTCAATGATAAACAAGTGCTACAAAAATGTCCATGCTAAAGGTCAATGATAAACAAGTGCTATTAAAAGAAATTCCACGTCAAAGGTAAATGATAAAAAAATGCTACAAAAAACTCCATACTAAAGGTAAATGATTATACATGTGCTATAAAAAAAGTCCTTGCTAAAGGTTTAATGATAAACAAGTGGTACAAAAAAGTCCATGCAAAAGGTCAATGATAAATCAGTGCTATAAAGAAGTTCACGCTAAAGGTTAATGATAAACAATTGCTATAAAAAGGTCCATGTCAAAGGTCAATGAAAAACAAGTGCTATTCAAGTCCATACTAAAGGTCACTGATAAACACGATTTTGCTATAAAAAAAGTCCATGCAAAAGGTCAATGATAAATCAGTGCTATAAAGAAGTTCACGCTAAAGGTCAATGACAAACAATTGCTATAAACGGTCCATGTCAAAGGTCAATGAAAAATAAGTGCTATTTAAGTCCATACTAAAGGTCACTGATAAACACGATTGTGCTATAAAAAAGGCCATGCCAAAAGTCAATGATGAGCAAGTGGTCTAAAAAGTCCATGCCAAAGGTTAATGATAGACAAATGCTATAAAAAAGTCCATACTAAAGGACTATGATAAATGCAAAAGGTCAATGATGAACAACAACTATAAATAAGAGGCCCAAATGGGCCCAAGTTGCTCACCTGAAGAGGAACTTAACCATCAGATCCTTAAACGGGCCAATCACTCCAAATTGAACAAATTTATGACAGGACATTATACTGATGCTACAGACCAGGTTTGATGAAGATCCACTGAGTGGTTCATGAGAAGTTGTCATTAAAAGGTATTTTTAATTTTAGCTCTAGCAACAGCTACAAGAGGTCAACTGCCCCCATTTTAACAAATTTGAGACAGGACATTATAATTATTGTTTAAAAGTATTTCTAGTTTTACATCTAGCAGCCTCCAAAAAGGGCCAAGTGCCCTCAACTGAAAAATTTTGGTAACGGGCCTTATAATAATGCTACAAATCAAGTTTGATGAAGATCCATCAAGAGGTTCATGAGAATAAGTCTTTCAAAAACATTTCTATTTTTAGTTGTAGTGGCCCCTAAAAGAGACCGACTGTTCCTATTTGTATAAAATTGGAAGAGAGCCTTAAAATGATGCTACAGACCAAGATCCATCAAGTGGTTCGTGAGTAGAAACCTTTTGAATGCATTTCTATTTTTAGCTCTAGTGGACCCTAAAAGGGGCCAAGTGCCACAATTTGAACAAACTTGGGAGAGGACCTTATATATAGGGAGAGGACCTTATATTAATGCCACAAACCAAGTTTAATGAAGATCCTTCAAGTGGTTCATGAGAAGAAGTTGTTTAAAGGTATTTCTGATTTTGCCTCAAGTGACCCCTAAAAGGGGCCAACTGCCCCCATTTGAAAAAAACTTGGGAGAGGACCCGATAATGATGCCATTTAGAAAGTTTGATGAAAATCTTTCAAGCGGTTCAAGAGAAGAAGTTGTTTCAAGATATTTCTAATTTTGGCTCAAGCTGCCCCTAAAAGAGGCCAACAGCCCCCATTTGAACAATTGGCAGAGAACCTTACAGTGATGCTACAGATCAAACTTGATGAAAATCCATCCAGCCTTGCCCGAGAAGAAGTTTGTTTTAAGGTTTTCCTGTTTTAGCTCTGGTGGCCCCTAAATGGGGCTAAGGGGATCATTTGAAAAAAAAAAACTTAATAGAGGTCTATGCCAGGATGCTACTGACCCAGTTTGGTGTAATTCTAACCAGTAGTTTCAGTGGAGAAGATGTTTAAGTAAAAAATGTTGATGCAGGACTATGGACAATGGAGTGATTCCACCTATACCTATATCAGGTGAGCTAAAAAGAGTCCATGCCAAACGTCAATGATAAGCATGCAAATTCAGTGAACTTATATCCCCCGCCAAATAAGCTGTTTTGTGAAAGAAGTGGGTTTTAATTTCCAGATATATATATAAACAAAAGGACAGTGCAACTGTTTGTTGGTTCATGTTTTTTTACAAAACTCTTTAATGATCTATAAGTTTCATGATGATCCATCAATGGATTGCTTTTCTTCTTGGAATTTATGAATTTTAAAACACTTATAGGGCAATAACTCCGCAGTTAATGGAGAGATTCTGATAAAAGATACACACGCATCACTGCCCTATAGTGATCTACATTTATATTAAATTTCATGAAGATCCCTTCATGGATTACTTTGTTATATGGGAATTTATGAACTGTAAGAGAGATAAATGGCAATAACTGGTTAATGAAGAGATCCTGATGAAATTGCACTGAAACCACTGCCCTATACAGATCTATATTTGTGTAAAGTTTCATAAAGTTCCATCAATAGGTTACTTAGATACAGAAAAAAATCTGATTTCACTAAATCAAAGTGGATAATATTATGTGTGAGCAAATGTCATGTGCTAATTAAAAACTAAGTGAGGTTTGTTGATTCTAGCTGAAATACTTATTGAATTATAAGCATTTTCATTTTTTTTTTTCCAAACAAATAAAGGGAAATAACTTGGCCTTTTCTAGGTCAAGGGGAATAATATTAAGCGTGGATAAAGGTCATGTGCTAATCAATAATTATGTGAGGTTTGGTGGTTTTAGCTTAAATACTTTTTTAATTAAAAGCATTTTCAATTTCGGATGGATGCACAGATGGACAGATGCACAAACATCCGGATGGACAATGCCAAAACAATATCCCTCCGCAGGATAACAAGTGCTACCAAAATGTCTATACTAATTTAGTAAAGGTCAATAATAAACAAGTTTTATAAAAAAAGTCCACCCCAAAGGTCAATGATAAACTAGTGCTATAAAAAAGTCCATGCCAAAGGTCTATGCTACAACAAGTATGCCCACGGGCAGAATGTCGAGCCGCCAGCTGTCAAGTGTGACCTTGACCTTAGATCAAGGGACCTGGTTCTTGTGCATGACACTCTGTCTCATAATGGTGAACATTCATGCCAAGTTACATCAAAATCACATCATGCATGAAGAAGAAATGCTTCGGACAAACTTCAATTTTACCTTTGACCTTCAACTGTGACCTTGCCCTTTGAGATAGGAACACAGGGTTTGCGCACGACACGCCTTATCATTGAGGTAAACGTTCATGCCAAATATGAACAAGATTGGTCCATGCATGTCAAAGTTATGGTCTGGACAAAATCTGACACACGCAAGCACACACACATGGACGCACATACACCGAACCGCCAAAAGTGGCGACTATATCGAGCTCATCACAAGTGGGTTCGGCAAAAATCAAAGACAAAGGTCGAATATGAACAAGTGCTATAAAAAGTCAATGCTAAAGGTCCATTATGAGCAAGTGCTGTACAAAGTGGACACAGTAATAATCCCCTATCAATAAAAACAATTAAAGAAAATATTGGCTAAATAAAACAAAAGTGAATAATTAATGAAGCATTACTAAACACTGACCCCACATCTAATTTATTTGTTTTACTGTATTCTTTTTCAAACATTTATCAGCATTCAATTATGTTTGCCTTGAAAAGTCAACAGAATGGTTCTAACTGTCAGTTAAGCATTTAATTTTTATATTTGAAATTCTTCCCATTTTTTAAACTTAAAAGGGAAAATTTCCCATCAAGATAAGGAAAGTTGATACATAGCCTGCTATTAAAAACAAGAGCTGTCTCCATAGGATGACACATGGCCCCGATGGCACTTTGAATGAATATATAGTTATGGCCGATGTTAGAGTTTAGGACCTTTGACCTACCGAACTGGGTCTTGCGCGCGCCACGTCGTCTTACTGTGTCACACATTCATGCGTAGTTATTTTAAAATCCATGCATGAATGACAAAGATATGGACCGGACACACCCATCAATGCACTATCATGAAAAATGACCTTTAATGTCTAAGTGTGACCTTGACCTTTGAGATACGGACCTGGGTCTTGCGTGCGACACGTCGTCTTACTGTGGTACACATTCATGCCAAGTTATTTGAAAATCCATCCATGGATGACAAAGATATGGACCAGACACGCCCATCAATGCACTATCTTTTAACGTCTAAGTGTGACCTTGACCTTTGAGCTACGGACCTGGGTCTTGCGTGCGACTCGTCGTCTTACTGTGGTACACATTAATGCCAAGTTATTTGAAAATCCATCCATCGATGACAAAGATATGGACCGGACACGCCCATCAATGCACTACCCTTTAATGTCTAAGTGTGACCTTGACCTTTGAGCTACGGACCTGGGTCTTGCGCGCAACACGCTGTCTTACTGTGGTACACATTCATGCCAAGTTATTTGAAAATCCATCCATCGATGACAAAGATATGGACCGGACACGCCCATCAATGCACTATCCTTTAATGTCTCAGTGTGACCTTGACCTTTGAGCTACGGACCTGGGTCTTGCGCACAACACGGCGTCTTACTGTGGTACACATTCAGGCCAAGTTATTTGAAAATCCATCCATCGATGACAAAGATATGGACCGGACACGAAAATTGCGGACAGACTGACAGACTGACAGACCGACAGACTGACAGACGGACAGACGGTTCAACAACTATATGCCTCCCTTTGGGGGCATAAAAAACCCACTTCTTTGTACAACACTTCGCAAACTGACTGATACATTTTTTTCAAGGTGAAGAACAGTATTTTATCCTTAAAGTCAGTTAAATTTTTAATATGTGTATATGTCTGTATTTTTGTATTCACTTTTTGTTATTTTCAAGTAAAAGGGTGGTTTCTTTTTGTTTCTTATGAATCATAATTTGGTTGTTTTCTGGTTTTTTTATGCATTATGTAATATAAAATTAATGTGGTATAATAATACTTGTGAATCAAACAAAGGGAGACAATTAGCATAAAACGTAAAATTTACAAATATTCTCATTTGTATACCTTGATTACAGACTGATATACTGGGAATAGCACTTACCGATCTCTTTATTTTGATCTTGGGCCTATCAATATATTTTTTTCTGAAATGGAAAGGGAAATGTCCCAAGAGACTTTGTAACTGTAAATAACAAGATGATTCATGTAAAAATAAATTTATTTGTTGTTCACTGTTATGACTAGACTAGGACAGGAAAACAGAGATATGAAATTCTCACTTATCGGACAGAAAAATCTCTATTTTTAGAAGTGCTGGAAAATCTTATCTCAAATAAGTTATCCCACACTCCTGTGACGGACTCCTTCATGCACTGAATATACATATTATTTATGTAAAATAATTAAAAATCAGGTACCTTTATCTTTTCTCTCTGTTCCTTATAGTGTATTTCTCGATTCAAAATTCATTACTTTATGATAAGAACGTACCGTTACGTTACAAACGATAAAACTAAAGCGGAACTTTGTTATTGTGCGTCACTGAAATATCACGACGTCACTTCTGCTTACGGACGCCAATTTCCCGCGTTTTAAGTAGTTTCATATTTTTATGCTTGTTTTTATTGTTTCTGTTGTGGTAAGTGAGAAATAGAATCCATCATTGGTGTTCGGTGAAGATCGGCAAACCCAACCCTCGGGCACACCGCTCAAGTCTTAAACTCGGCTCAGCCTCGTTTAAGACTTGAGCGGTGCACCCGAGGGTTGGGATTTTCTGATCTTCACGGAAGACCAATGATGGATTCTCTATATAAACAACTACTTACTGCCATTGTATCAAGGACAAAACTAAACTAAAAGCACACAGAACATGTATGTTTATTTGTTTTCAGCATATTTCATCTACAGTGTTGCATAAAAAGTGGAATCACAAGAGTTACATCAGCATTATTTTTAGTGTCTTCCAAATTGCAAAGACTTTGCCTATAAAACATTTTCTTTCATAAATGAAGAGAAATTTTTTATATATGGTAAAACAATTATCTAGATAGGACTCAAATATAATCTGAAAAGTAGATCCCTCGGAAGCACCGAAAACAAGGCAAACAGGAAAATTGCAGACTCGGTTTGATTGAGTCTGTTCAAGCCATGCACAGTGTAATGATGCCCTTCAAGGCTAGTAGAGGTTAAAATATATAAATTTAATACCCGAGGCCATAGACTAGCCACTAGACTGATAATAAATATATTTCTACATGTTCCCCTTTTTGTCAAATTCAATTCCATAGAGACAAAAGCCAGTCTATTTTAGAGATTTTCACAGAGGAATGATGTTAAAATTATGATATTGGACATAGGATCACTACATTCAGGCCATACCAAATTGATCAATAGTTCTTCGGAAAATTTTCAAAAAAAATAGGAGCGGGCGAGCGAAATTTTTATTTTATTTTTTTTTTCTCAATTTTGATTTTTTCAGAGGCGGGTAGATTTTACATGGAGCGAGCGGGCTTTTTTTATTTTTTTTTTCCCAGCTTGAACCCTTGAGGAGGCGGTTATGATTATATATAAAGTTAACATTTCTTTAGAAATAACACAGAAATGAAACATTTACAGTGTGGGTAACACAGTATATAGCTTTTCTATATGTTTTAAAGACTACATGAATGATTTTGCAAATAAATTCTTGCCAAAACTCACTGAATCACTTTATTTTTTTTATTTTGTAATTTTAATTACTAAGGAATGAGTGTCTTATTTTTAATTTTGATTTTTCTACATTAATCTGAAGACGTGCCTATTTAATGGCACAGGATGAGGAATATTTAAGACAAAACAGGCACAGGATTGTGTGGAATAACATTTCTTCTGAAACACAGTTAGATGGCTTTGACACATGAACAAATTTGTGCCCCTAGTAGAACTCCAACCCAAATGATGAACAACACCATAATTCCTGACTTTTTCAGTTTGGATCATCAGCTACATGACGCATGAAATCCGATCAATATCACTTTGACGCATTAAAACAGCGATAAAACCTGTTTTGCCGTTATTATTCCGGACCGCATAATCGAAAAAAAATTTTTTTTTCGGAGATTTTTATGTACGTGCGGGCGGGTAATTTTTATTTTTTTTCTCGGGAATGAAATTATTGATGCGGTAGTTCCGACGAACGACATATCAATTTGGTATGGCCTCAGTCATAAAAATGTAAAAAGGATATATCATAGTCTAGGAGCTAGTCTGCTGAGGCCACACAAAATTGAAAAGTTGCTCATCGGATTTTTTGAAAAATTTGAGGCAGCAAGCAAAAAAAATAGTTGAAATATTTCTTTTGGTTTTTGAGAAAATCAGGAGCGAGTGAGGAGCGAAGAAATATATTTGTCTTGATTTGGCTCTTGATTGACTAATAAAACACTTAAAATAGGATGTACAGCCTATATTTACATTAAAAATAATTCACCAGGGATGGAGAAAATTTCACCTGTAGACGCACAACAAAGCGAACTCGTGAAAAAAGGTAATAACATTGGCATACAGTATGTAATCAAATAATATATGTTTGTGAAAATGCTGTTAGAAAATGTGTAATATACAACAATGCATTTAAAACCTTAAACCGTAATTATGACATAGATATGTGACTTGAATATTTACTGCTATGAAAATGAGGCATTTTTAGCTTGACTTTCCAGTCAAATATCTTTGTTACTATTAAAGCTTTTGACTTGAAACTTAAAATAGTTATTTAGATCTACTATCAAAGTCTACACCAGGTGAAACAATCCCCATAACTGATTGAGTTTTGACAGAGTTATGCCCCTTTTTCACTATGAATATTTTGTTTAAGTTTTATATAATGTCCAATAGCTCTGTTATTTTTAAAGTTTGGACTAGTGTAACAAAGTCTTAAATAAGGTCTGTGGAGATTAACGTGCATTAACATTATTCTACACAACTAATGTAAAATCCTTACCCCACCCACTTTCGTATACAAATGCTGATAATTTGGACAGGAAAAACAGAAAAGTGACATGCATCAATACGTATTTACACTTACCAAAATAATGTAGATTGATGTTATCAAATAAATTAGTAAGTTTTTTTATCCAATTTTCAATGAAATAAATCCGATTTTTCGTAGCAATGCTATTTGGCAAACTTTTGAAGAAAATGGCGTAACTGCAAAAGGGGAAATAATTTTAATGCAACTAAATATGAGTATTGTGATATAGATGATGTGTGCGTAGTATGTATTTATTGTGGGACTGGGACTGGAATTTTAAGCATTTTTACGCTGTTACGTCCGTAAGAAGTAGCGTACCAATAAATTTTGATGTACCAATACTTCTTTCAATTCTATATTGGAAGGATTCCTACCCCACTCCCCCACCACCCTTTCCCCGTTACTTGCGGATTTCGTCATTTAACCTACCGCTAATTAGCGATACTTCTTTTACCGCTTACCACGTGCAGGGACATAAATAAATTCCTGCCACGTGAACCGTTAATCCAATCTGACTAAAGTACATCTCCTATTACGCTACGCATAGGATCTGAGAACGACCTATTCATATGTTTGAGACTCCTTTCGTAGCAATCAGAGTTTAACTTACAACATTTTGCAATTACCTGTAGCCGACTTTGTCATATAACAATTCTTATGTCTTAATGTGTCAGATATCGGTTAGCTCAGTCGGTAGCCACTTCTTTGAAGCGAGGGGTTACCGGGTCGAGCCCTGAATGACTGCACATTTTCTTACTCTTTGATATTCGACAAGTCGTCTGAATGGTTGAAATAAAAATAGCAATACTGGAAATCCAAAATATACAGAAGACGTATGTGAATGTGTCGTTCTCAGATCTTCGTTTAGAAGATCAAGTACTTAAGTCAGATTGACCGTTAATCGGCTTTACCGGTTGGGCTCTTGACATTTTGGCGAAAACTTGATGAGGTTACGCGTAGGTTTGATACCACAAAGTCTATTGAATCATCATAGGCTTAGGAATATGTTAAAGATGATACAATCTGCTGAAATCTCAGATATATTATCAGGAAGGTCTAATACGTATCAGTTGTTCCAGATATCATATTATTTAGACGGAGTTACGCACATGTAGCGATAACGTTCCTTGTAATTTATATACACACGCACACCCATACGCACTTCCAACGCCCTCGGGATCGGTCTGTTGAATATCGACGGGGATATAGAACTCAGCTTTAGTTTAACGAAGTAAAACTAGCTTTAGAAACAAACGAATTCACTTTAACATATTTACTTGAAAATGTCAGCCTTAAATATTCTACACATTTTACGTGCAAAGTAGTCAGTAACAGGCAATCATGGCAATGTCTAATCATCTCTTAAACGGTTACTTTTAATATTTTAAACAGTTACAGCAATGTTCCTCTATATTTTAAACAGCTACAATGTTCCTCTATATTTTAAACAGTTACAGGCAATGTTCCTCTATATTTTAAACAGTTACAGGCAATGTTCCTCTATATTTCAAAAAAAAAAAGAAACAGACAATTAATTATCGTTCATCTATATTTTAACCAGTTATAGGCAATAGGCATTTCCTCTATATTTCAAACAGTTACATGCAATGACACAGCTTGATCTTTCTACTTTTCTGCTAGTGAGAAATGACGTTGATAAAATAACTTATTTCGTTCTAGGGAGTAGGCTATCGACTACTAAAATGGTCAAATCATGTCATTAATGATATTTTAATGTAGAAAATTGGTGCCAAATTTAATTACCAAACAATGTAGATAAAGATTTACAAACTATATATTACCCCTTTTTGATGTAATAATCGGGGGATATATAATCTAATGTAAATAATGCATGGCATGAAAAGAAACAGGTAAAGATAGGGATCCCACTACTTTACAGTAATGATACTGAGATTTCTGATGTTAGAATTATTTATTTATTTATCTATTTATTTATTATCAAACTGGAATTTCTTTCAGTGTTGTTTCTTACATAGAGGATAGTACATGAGTGTCTTTTCATATTGAAATTATTCAACGAGTTTAATAAATTCAATGTTGGAAGACACAAATTAATATTCATTTTATCACATGTAAGCTTTTCCTGTTGAAACATCAACATTTCTTCTTCCTTTACCTATGATAGTCAAAGTAAATTCGACCAACGTTTCCTATAAATAAACGATGTCAACGTCAGAGCTTTATTACACGACGCCAAACATGCGATAAAAGTAATTGTGATAAAGGTTACATATGATGATGTACGATTATCTTTATCTTTCTAACATTGTTTCAACTTTTAAAGAAATGATTAAAAAGCGAATAAGCGGCACTAAAACAGTAAAAGGAGGAGCAATCACGTAAATAGTCTAACAACTGAACCGTAGGTTGAGGGTTCAAATTCTGCCGAAGACGCACTTGGCACAATTTCTTAAAATTATTACTAATAGACCTCTGAAATTTATCTAATGTAATGCATTTTAATCTTATATAAAGATGCTAGGGCTTTTAAGTATGTCAGCACAGCTCTTTCTCCAAATACAAGCGAACTTAACAGCAATGAACGCCAGGGCAAACTTATCTGGAAGACGAAACTTCCTTAAACAATCACAAATAGAGCATTAATTTCACTTGTGACGATGGCCTGAACTGCGACGTTTATAAGAAACTTCCTTAAACAATCACAAATAGAGCATTAATTTCACTTGTGACGATGGCCTGAACTGCGACGTTTATAACAAAATGCAAAGTTCGTTGGTCGATCAATAGAACATAAAATCATAATCGTAAGTACGAGACAATTTCATAATATCATGTATAAATTCATCTTTTTGAAAGAGATATTGGTGAGTGTTTTCATCCGTTTACTGGAAGTATTCTGTCGACTAGGTGACTCTGCTAAAAAAAAAATATATATATAGACCATTATGGCTTAATCAAGGTTATTTGTTTCCTGTCTTTTGTTATCACTTTCTCTTTTGTAGACTGAAATGCACCCACCTCTACCTCCTAGAGGGCACTAGATCCATTCCCTAAAAGCCAAGTGTGGGCTTTTTGATCATAGCGAAGACATACAATTCAAGACAGAAAATGTCTTCTAATATCAATAATTCTTTTATCATTGTATCATTTCACAAACTTCCGAAAGATAAAAATAAGAACATATTCAAAGTCACTATAAAGGTCCGGAATAAGAAATACATATGTCGATAGTTTTAATAACCAAGTGTAATGAATTAAATTGTGAATACACTTGTGTCAAATTATTCAGTCTGATCAGGAAGGTCTAATACGTATCAATTGTTCCAGGTCTGATGTTTACTTCAAAACTGATGTTCCCCACAAAAGTTATTACCTGTTAGTTGTTAATAAGGGTCTTAAGAGTGCATGATGATCTTTTATGTGTATCAATAAAACGGCTAATACTGAAATCACATCCGGTCTACCTATAGTTAAATATACATGTATACCAATCTCCAATAAACATGTGAAGTATTTTAGTCACAGTTCATTAAAATGTGAAAATTTTGTTGCTTCATTATAAATACTCTGATAATAGTTTGAAAGTTAATAACTGGGGATCAACCATGTTTTTCGGTCTATATTGACATCTGTATTAAATAATGATTTCTAAAAATTACCTTTACACACTTCAGTTGTGGCATTAAAATTGGACCAGGAATGAACATTAATATATATGGGTGCAGTTACCATATGATAATTTGGGAACCCTGCAGTGATATATCAAACGCTACATGTATATAAATGTGTATATAAACTCAGCAGATAAACGTATTGGGCCAGTTGGTCGTATAAACCTGGAAACAAAATGATTTCTTCAATTTCTTCCACAATTTCACCAAGAGATCTGACTCTCCACATACTGTTGAGTTTGTTTTACTTCGAGGCTGGTCAGTCAGCTTCACTCAGGCCATTTCAGTTTCAGTGTTACGACAATGACATATGTACTTGGCCGCAACAGTACTGCTCATCTAAAGCGTATGAACAAAGATGTATCCCTTGCTTACGCAGCGTTTGCAGTCTTCAGTCGCCGCCTCTTCAATGTCTCTATAATTGTTCCTTAATTGGTGAGTACCATATGTTTTCTTAATGGAAGTTTAATCAAGGCAAACATTTCTTTTTTGGAATAATTCAGTTTCACATGGATTTATACACTGGATTAAATGTAACCTTAGCATTTGTTTCTTTCAGGACAGGAAGAAAATACCACAGAGATTGCTTACGAGAAATCGGGTATTTATGTCCATATTTTAGTAAGGAGTGTTACTAGTTTAATTGATCAATAACATGTAGTATAATCCCGGAATATATGCTTTTGATTTTAACGGACAGTGGTATATTAAATGAAAGTTGTTGTAAGCATGTATATCAATTATCATTCTGATGATAAAGAGACAAAGTAAATATATCTTTTCATGGTTATTTATCCTTGTTTTTAGTAAGTAAATATGTCACTTGTATAATATCACAAATCTATGTTTACGGATTGACCTAATTTAGATTCCTTTACTGTTCAGGTTACAATATAGATACAATTGTGTTTGTCGTCGTTGGACTATGCGTGGCTTTTTCCATACCAGTGGCCTATCTTGTTGCAAAAATCTCCAAACTGAAGAAAGTGTGAGTTATTCATTTAACCTTTAACCCTGCTAAATTTCTAAAATGGACTGGCCCATCATTCAGTTTGGGCAGTACGATTTATTATTCGAATAGGTGTTCACTGAAAATTTACTGACTATCCCCCCAGTCGATATCCCCCTCCTCTAGTTAGACAACGTGAAATATCTCATTCTCATTATTTAGAGTAGCAAAACTATTTGCCGCCAAATATAATTACGAACGACAAAATGTTATTTCACACCACAACGCTAAAATGTGATTAAAAAGGCATTATGTAATAATCATGGACACGGACATTTAACATTTATTTGATATTTCAGAAATGTGTTCAAAGTGATAATTAATTTCCTTCAGGATGACGAAAAGCGAAGAGATGCAAAATTTCATCACATGTGTCGAGCAGAAGAAGGAAGTATCAGACAAGAAGAAAAATGAAGATCAAAAAAGTCCCATCACATGATAACGGTAAATTTAAATTTGATACAATGTATAGTTGGAATCCCAAATATATTAAATAAACCAAATTATTATCAATCTGCTACCTTTGTAAATTGCGTTATTTTCTGTTTTTAGCTCACCTGTCACGTAGTGAGCTTTTGTGATCACCCTTCGTCATGATAAGATCTCGGTCCCTTTCGAAAAGCGGCTGGATTGCATCATGGGTTCTAGAGTTACTGGCCCTGAAAGGGGCAAAATTTTCTATTCTGACTCTTTCAGCCATATAGAGGTTTCGTTTAAATGCATTGATTTGATAAAAACTTGCACAGAATGTCTATCTTGATGATCTCTAGGCCAAGTTCGAAACTGGGTGATGTGGGGTCAGAAACTAGGTCACCAGGTCAAGTCAAAGGAAAAGCTTGTTAAGGCCACATTTATGATCCTATCTTCATGAAACTTGATCAGAATGTTTATCTTGATGATTCCTAGGCCAAGTTCGAAACTGGATCATGTTGGGTCAAAAACTAGGTCAACATGCAAATTAAAGGAAAAGCTTGTTAACACTGTAGAGGCCACGTTAATGATCCTGTCTTCATGAAACTTGGTCAAAATGTTTATCTTGATGATTCCTAGGCCAAGTTTAACAGGTGAGCGATATAGGGTCATCATGACCTTCTTGTTTTGTTTTTTCAGATTCGTATGCCGAAAGAAAGTTGACAGACGTACCACCGACTTCAGATTCTTCTTCACCAGACTCATATAAACCGACTACTCATTTAGATAAACCTCTTACTTCTCACCTCTAAAAGTACTTAGACGTTTTCACGAGTTATGTAGTACTCTTGCTAGGGAGATATGTTTGGATTCCTTCGTGAGAGACCGGTCGGGGAGGTACAAATCAAGGGGCACATGGGGATAGCCTGATTTGTATACACTGTTCTGTAATGTTAATCATCATTGATCGTACGAGCTACCAAATATAGTATGATATGGCAAGTTGACAATATATAATGTTGTAAATGCAATAAATAGAAATGATCAATAAGCTATACGTAGGGGAATTTTATATTCTATTCAAACATAGAATCCCGGTTTTACCTGACACCGGTTTATATTAAACTGATATTATAAGTAAGTAAGTAAATTGTTTATGATAGTGACTTGTGTATCCATAAATTTCAAATAAATAATATAAATACATCAAAAGAGACCCGGCCCATCGGACCTATAAGTCACCTTGTTACTAAATTCAACGTAAGTTATGAACATGAATGAGATCGATACAATTCTACATATAGGAAGATACCCTTTGTACATAAATAGATATGTTCAAATAATCAAGTACTGATTTAAATTGTTGCATACAAACAATATTTTACTAAAAAGTAGTGTATGAACACGTTTTAAATGAATGTAAAAAAGGTGTTAAAATTGGGTTTCCAAAGTAAAATGTTTTGCTTGAAGAATATGGTTTTTCAGATGTATGGAATAGTTTTTATTAACCCACTTATTTATCAGTCAAATGTGTTTTTACTAACATTTAAAGAAAGGGCTATATATTGTTTTAAGCAAAAGTGGTTTTCTGATATTGTAAACAACAGTGTGTTAAATACTTTGTATATGTATATTAAACCTGTATTTGGTATGGAGAGTTATCTAGAAAAAAATGTTTGTAAAAAAAACTAGACAATATTTAACCCGTATTAGGGTATCTGCTCATAGTTTGCGCATAGAAACTGGAAGATATGGTAGAGATAGATTGGAGAGAAACCAAAGAATTTGTCAACTCTGTAATGTCCATGATATTGAGGACGAGTTTCATTTTATTTTGAAATGTAACTTTTATAACGAATATCTTAGCAAATGTATACAAAAGTACTACTATGAAAGACCAAATATGCATAAATTTGTCGAACTATTGCTATGTACTAAAAATCTGTTCAATTAGGTTTATGTAGATATATCAGACTAGCAAGCGATAAAAGGAATAATATGTTACTTAGATAATAACGGGCAACATGTTCATTGTAGTGTTGATATGATTGTTTCCAGTGTTTACGGGCAATTGAAATTATTAATTGTGCTCATCCTACATCTACATTGTATAAAAGCAGTGACAATTATACCTACATGGAAACATTAATATCAGCAGTACTAACAACTCGTTATCTTTTGTCATAGTGAATTTTACATAGTTCGTTCTCCAGACAGTTTAGGTTACCGTATTAATATTGAATAGCAATCACTGATGTCTTCATTGTAACGCTTTTTGTGTTTCTTAATAACATCATCACCTTTATTCTTAAGACCGTTACGATCCGGTGGGTCTTTTTGCCCCGGGACCTCCCAGTGTACATTTTTAGGTTTGTATGTCTGTTAAATAACAACTACTTTAATCGCACCAATTGAGAGGGAAATAACTGCAACACCTTTATTTACAGTTAAGCGGTTTTGGATTGTTCCCCTTGAGTTATCATGTTATATAGTTACCCACTCATAATATCAAATTAAGTGATTATTTTGATGCTGGATGATATGGTGGTTGTTGTTTTTTTTTTGGTGTCATGGTGAGTTTTTTGGGGGTTCTGGGATGTCTTGGGGTAAAAAGACCCGTTAAGACCCGTTCTCCATTTATAAATTTTCAACAATTTTGTCACATGATCATATCTTGTATGTCAATGTATATTATGTAATGAGGTACTATATGTACACATTACTGAATAAACTTTTGTTCTGTTCTGTTCATATAAATTGAACACTGATAAAAAAGAATAAAAACATATTACATGTATTGCAGGGCCGATTCCAGATTTTTTTGACTGGGGGGCACAAGTCTAGGGGTATCAGGGGTCATTCCCTTGATTTTTTTAAATACATGTATAAAATGTTGTCCTTTAGTGTATTTATAGATGGATGTAAATTTTTGAAATATAGGTATAAAATGGTGGCCTTTGGTGCGTCTCTGGGTCTAAATTTTGAGGCGACAGATGGGTTATGAGGACAGGGGGTCAGGGGGCTCTCCCCCGGAAAAGTGTGATATACAGGTATGAAATGGTGACCTCTGATGCGTCTCTGGGGCTAAATTTTGAGAAATATTTATTCCTTTGCCAAAATACTAGTAGTACGGTCACTAGGGTGAATCTTTGATGAGTATAGGTCACTTCTTAGCCAACGGGGGGGGGGGGGGGTGCACGGGTGTATAAATAATTGCAATTGCATCTCTTATTTACTTATCATAAAGCAAACTTCTTCTTAACATATATACTTTAACTAGAAATTTTATAACTTTGTTCTGATAATTGTTAATAAGGAAAAATAGTTTTTCACTATCTGTCATGTTGTTATATACATCATATCATTTGAAGTAATGTCACTAAATCACCTTTGGTTCAATTCAAAGTAAATGTTTATGCTATTCTTTATGTTGTCTTGCTTTAAAAATTTCTTAACGGTTGATCAGTGTCTTGCAGACTGCTACGTTGATAAGTTTCAGTTTCCTGCTTTGACAAATAATAAACAAATATTATAAACATAACTTTTATATTATACTAACTTGCTTAGATTTAGTTAGTTTGTACCTTTCCATTTGAGTACTTGGATTCAGTGTTGTTATATTTTCTGGTCCTTTGGGATCATGGAGTCCATTCAATATCTTTGTAATAGAGTTCCGCTTAAGCCGGTGCTAGTGGGCGTGAGGGGTGTTGCACTTCCCATTACCTCTCATGAACAGAAATCAATTATTTTGCTTGGTTGCACTCTGTGCTTCCAAAGAATCTTCTTACAGATTTTATTGCTCGCGGGACTATGTACGGAGAAGTATCCCTTGTCGCAAAAGTCTTTGCAAAGGAATACAGTCTCTCAAAGTTGTATTTACAGTAAGATAAGTTATAATATTAAACGTTAAAAAAACTTGAACGTCAGATACTGACAGTTGTGCTTCATTGGTCGAAACAGTTTCCTTCATCTTCATGAGTACATTATAGAAAATGCAACTTCTATGTTATGAAACAAAATCACCCATTTTAGATATTCTATATTAACGTAATATTTTTTATATATGCGGATATCTTCTCAAATCTTATGTCATTGATAATTGAAAGCATTATGTTTGAAAAGGATATAAGTCTATGACAACTTAGTATATCTGTATCATTTGTCTCTTTCTTTTTAAATTGGAAGTCAAGGTATGATTGCTTGTTAGTATATAAACACTAATTAGGCAATATACTGCTGGAAAATACTTAAATTTGTTTTTGCACTTCAATGTTATGTTTATTGCACTGAGGTTTTGCTGTAGCATTATTTAGCAATGCCGATAGCTGATCTTATTTCTGATACACAGTTTGCATCTTTCTTAAAAAACGTTTGTCTTCTTTTTTTCTGTTCGTTTTATATAGTTTCCAATCCAACATGGTTCTTTGTGTGTATTGGATTAACGGTATATTGTGTGTCTCTTTGATCTTGTTTTGTGGAAATATATTTGAATTTAATGGAAACCTTACTTGTTATAAATAGAAGTAATTTGTGAAAACCGCCTTTGCTATAGCTAGAATAGCATACTATAAATAGAATAATCTTGATAAATATAATGTACATGCATTTATGCTGTTACGTACGGAATCCTGTTTCCGCCATCGACTTTTCGCCTAGACAGAAACGCGAAAACTTGAAATTAAGCATCTAATTTATACTTTTCGTGCTATAAATTTACCGCGAAAAGTCGAAATCTTGAAGTTTTTGACCCGACAATTGTCGTGCAAACGTCAACTTTTCGACCTAGAATCAAGCGCGAAAAGTAGAAATTAAGAGAGCTAATTTCAACTTCTCGTGCTAAGATATTTCCTCGAAAAGTTGAAAAGTCGAAGTTTGTAACGCGACAATTGTCGTGCAAATTTCAACTTATCGACTTAATTTGTAGGGCGAAAAGTATAAATTGAAGTCTTAACTTCTACTTTTCGTGCCGGTTCTTTGGCCGATAATTTCACGATATTATCGCTTAAATTTCGACTTTTCGTTGTAGGACTAATTTACCGGGGTAGGCATACAGTCTTGATATTTGATATGTGACTTTATCTAATGGTCCTCTATGAAAATTGTTCAAATTGTGCCCCTGGGGTGAATAGAGGCCCGCCCGGGGGGTCCCAAGTTTTACTAGACTTGTATAGGAAAATCTTCTTGTCTGATACCGCAAGACCTAGGCCTTTGATATTTGATATCAAGCATTGCCTTGTGCTCCTCTACCAAGATTGTTAAATTATGCCCTGGGGTGAAAAGAGGCCCCGCCCCGGGGGGTCCCAATTTTTACATAGACTTATATAGGAAAAAAATTAAAAATCTTCGTGTCTGAAAGTAAGTTCAAGGCCTTTGATATTTGGTGTGTAGCATTGCCTAGTGGATCTGTGACAATGTTGTTCAAATTATGACCCGGATGGAAAGAGGCCCGCCCTGGGGTTCATTTGTTATTATGAGTTATATAGGAATAAATAACTTCGAATATTATCAGATTATATTTCCTAGACTGTTTAATTATAATTACCTGATGACGCTAAGCAATTAGGAGTCACTTGACTGTGACTTGACTTCTTTCTTGTTTTTAAGATTACAGCCATGAAATTTGGATGACATGTACAGTTTTGCACACCAATCTTAAAACTGACTTTCATGTGACCATGAATGTGACCTACTTTATAATATTTTAGAGTCAGTTTGCCATTTGAAACATGTGGCTCATATTACTCAGGTGAGCAATTCAGGGTCATCATGACCCTTTTGTTGAATTACTTCCCTTTTATGTTACTATAAATAGCTTATTGTGTAACTATTCTATTATTGGTCATAGGGAGAAACCGAGACCACTTTTCTGATGGTATCTCCAAATTTTAGGTGTATTTTGACATATTCTATACCTGGTAAGGATTTTTGTGGACTTATAGTTTTGCTGTTGACTTAGAATTTTTTTTTTTTGAATTTCTTCTTTTTGTTCTTCCTGTCCTTTGGCTTCAACAGTTAGTTTCTTTAAATTTTACTCCCATCCTTCTCAAACCCTTCGGGTGTAATTGCCCCGCTGGCGGCCTTGTTAAATGGCATTCCCCCCCCCCCCCCCCCCCCCACACACACACACTCCATGCCTTTTTTCCTGGAACAGCCCTAAGTGTTTCATACTTAAGCTGTCGGTTACTCATTTATTTCAGTATAAATGTTGTGTAGGCCTATTTTGGAAAAATAATTTTCATACTAAATGTTGCTCTTGATTTTGATGCTCTCTGAAGGGCGAGTATAATTATATACTGGTCAAAAGTTCCAACGCCCATATGTACATAATTTTCGATATTTTATTTAATATTAAACCAAATACAATGAAATTTGACATGAGTAACACATAACTATCCTGTAACAGAATGAAAAACAAGAACTTAACAGAAAAACATAGTACATAACAATAAAATGTATTAATTGATTGAATGGTGCATTTTTAAAGTTCGCAGGATCAGTCAATAGCGGGTGTGGCCACCAGCAGCATTCACCACAGCTAAACATCTTCTTCGCGTTGATGCGATCAAACGACGCACACAGTTAATTGGAATGTTACGCCACTCCTGGATAATCGCATTGGTTTAGTTCCTGTAGGTTTCTAGGCTGTCTGTGACGCTGGCGGATCGCCTTTTCGAGCGCGTCCCACAAGTGCTCAATTGGCGACATGTCGGAAGATAACGCAGGCCAATCAAGAATGTTGACGCCGTTCTGCTGCAGGTATGCCATATTTATACGAGCCACGTGCGGACGTGCGTTGTCCTGTTGGAAAATGAGATTGTACGCCGGATGTGCGTTGATGTAAGGTACCACCACAGCACGCAAGATGTCCTTTTGGTATCGCTGACCGTTCATGTTACCGTTACGCGCCTCTGACCTATCCTGCAAACTTTAAAAATGCCCCCTTCAATTAATTAATGCATTTTATCGCAGACTACTGTGGTATTTAATAAGTGTTTGTTTTTTATTCTGTTACAGGATAGTTATGTGATACTCATGTCAAATTTCAGTGTATTTGGTATAATATTAAATGAAATATTGATACTTATGTACATATGGGCGTTTGAACTTTTGACTAGTATGTTACATAAAATTTTGATTCATTTAAGGATAAGGATATCCTTTGCAATAAAACTAAAAAAGACAGTGTTTCTTTTAATGTTTTTAACACTTTGGAGCAATTGTCTCCAGCTACAAGGTGAAAAGCATGAATATTTGATAAGCGACGTCGCCTATGAAAAAGCTACAATTATGCCATCAGCCATAGTATGAAAAAGGAGGGTTAATCATCGTGAATAGTCTTACTCTTGTGTAACTGACCCACTTTTTAGCTCGACTATTCGAAGAATAAGTAGAGCTATCCTACTCACCACGGCGTCGGCGACACACACCTTGGTTAAGTTTTTCGTACCAGTCCACATTTTGAGAAAGTCTTTTGAGATAAAGCTTTGAAACTTTCAACACTTGTTTACTATCACCATGGCCAGTTATAGGGCAAGAGCACATAACTCCATCAAGGATTTTGGCTGAATTTATGGCCCTTTCAACTTAGAATTCTTGGTTTAGTTTTTTCGTACCAGTTTGTATTTTGACAAAGTCTTTTGAGATAAAGCTTTGAAACTTTCAACACCTGTTTACCATCACCATATCCAGGTATAGGCAAGAGCACATAACTCCATCAAGGATTTTGGCTGAATTATGGCCCCTTTCAACTTAGAATTCTTGGTTTAGTTTTTCGTACCAGTTTGTATTTTGACAAAGTCTTTTGAGATAAAGCTTTGAAACTTTCAACACCTGTTTACCATCACCATATCCAGGTATAGGCAATAGTACATAACTCCATCAAGGATTTTTGCTGAATTATGGCCCCTTTTGACTTAGAAGTCTTGGTTAATTTTTCCGTACCAGTTCATATTTTTGTGAAGTGTTTGACATATGGCTTTGAAACTTTTATCACTTGTTCAGTATAATAGTCTATATCTGTAGGAAAGAGTACATAACTCTGTCATCTATTTTGGCTGAATTATGGCATTATTTGGACTTTGAAATTGGTTCTGTTTTTATACAAGTCCACGTTTTGTCAAAACTATTTGACATATGGTTTTTAAACTTTGAACACTTGTTTATCATTATGATTTCCATCAGTAGGTAAGAGTACATAACTATTTTGACTGAATTATGGCCCTTTTTGGACTTTGAAATTGGTTCATACATTGACATTTAGTGCAAAACTTATCGAAATCAAAGAAATACAGGAACAATGTTTGTCTAATCTATTTATTTCTTTTGTCTGAATATCTGTGGAAACATTTTGACCCCATTCTTCAATCTATTCTTCGAATAGTCGAGCGCGCTGTCATCAGACAGCTCTTGTTTTTTAACAAGATCACAGATCCGGAACACCTGCATGATTTTTTCAGTAATTACCTTGAATAATCTTTACCATGACCTACATGTACTTACCTAGTATAAGCTCACCTGTTGCAAAGTGGCAGGTTGAGCTTTTGTGATTATCCGTTGGCCATGCATGCATATAACTTTTGCTTGTGATCACTCACTGCAAATGCCACATTTTTCAAGGGTAATTAGGTCAAAATGTTTATATCGATATCTAGGTCGAGTTTGAATCTAGGTCAAGTGGGGTCAATACCTACGTAACCAAATACGAAACACTGTGACCAATCTAGAGGCTATGTTTTTTCAATGGATCTTCATGAAACTTTGTCAGAATGTTTTAGCTTAATGATACCTAGGTCAAGTTTGAATCTGTGTCTGTAGGATTAGGCTATAATTTTCAGTGGATTTTCATGAATCTTGGTCATAATGTTTCTCTGATGATATGTAGATCCAGTTTATATATGGGTCAACTGGGTCAAAAATTAGGTCACTATGTCAAATCTGAGGAAAACCTTGCAACCATTTTAAAGGCACATTTTAATCAGAGTTTCACGAAACATGGTCAGATATGTTCATTTTAAGCCTTGTGACTACTTTACATGCAACATTTTACAGTGCATCATCATGTAGACAGTAGTGACAAGTTTATCAAAGATATTACCAGAATTCTATGTCGTTATTTACCTTTGTGACTTTTTAGAATACACTATGATTACCTTTTCTTAAACACCATTGAAAAATCTTACTGTTAATTCTATAATCATGTTAATGTAAACAATAGTTCCAGTGATAACATATATTTTTTCCATTGCTCAACAATAATGGTTGCCAACCCATGTCACCTTGTATAGCAGCATTGTGTGTATATTTGCCGGTGCCTAGGAAAAATCTCATAGCCTGTGGTGTATTGCATTGATACAGGAAAATCTTTTTGCACCCCAAACAGCGGCTCCATAGCGTATAATTGGTACCACATTTGAATAATACAATTTTGTATAAACATCATAAGGTAACCCAACAAAGCTTTTGTACTTGGCAATGAGTAGTCCCAGGGCACGGCCAGCACTCTGAGCGACCATTTTGGCTGTAATGTTTAATCAAGATGTTCAGTTAAGGTTAAACCAAGGTATGTATATCTAATAGAACAGACCAATGATATACCTCTATATGACATAGGGTTTCTAGGATCATTAGAAGATGACTTTGGTATTGGGTTTATAATAGTTTTTGACCAGAGTGCTAGAACCTGACCAGTTTTTAAAACATATATTGAAAAGACTATGCAAAATAAAAATTGAAGTATCATTCTTTAAAACCTCTCTGGTAACATATCAAAACCAGACGCTGTTCTGCTTTCTTTACTTCTAAAACACTATCAGTATCTAAAACATTGTCAGTTACAATATCAGCTACCTGCATTGGTATAGTCTTACTTTTTCATTTGCAATACCTGTTTTGCCCATTGTTTTCCAAAACTGGTTACTATCACAATGTAGATCAGATAAAATATTATTTTGTGTTTTATACCAATAAAACCTTATAGAACGTTGTTACCTCTCTATCAAATCGTTCTTTAACATTAACATTATACATGCTTAAAATCATTTTTCAAGATTTGGAAGAACAATTTAACCAATTTCTTTCTGCTGTATGAACATTTCGCCACAGATCAGACGATTTATCATTCCACCAGGTTTAAACGTTCTATATTTGGAACAAGATAAAATGTTATTACATATAAATGGTTATAAAAGTATTTTCTCATACATTTCTGACTTAACAATATCACACCATTGGTTTTATGCAATATCTATGTCCGACTGCATTCTCAGGCTAGTTACTAGTTTAGCTATTAGGTCATTTAAACTGTGTAACTATACTTTGGTCAGACAGAAAATTTCCTGGATATTACTGAAGTTGGAATTGTCATAACTTTGCGATGGCATGCAGTGAGCCTGTGAATGCAATCCGCATTTACATTGATTTTCCAAAGAAAAAAAAGTGATCTGGTATATTTCTAGCAATTACATTTCCAATATTTATGCAACTAGTATCTAAAATGTATGACAATGTTGTTGCTCTTTTCATGAGCTATAAAGTTTGCTTTACTTAGCTCTTGATCTTTGCTACATATCCTCCTCAAACTCAAGCCATGCTTGCAGGACAAAGATTACATTTTAGATTTGTTGTATTAACCATAAATAAAGGGTTATAGCTTCATGACAGTTTTGACATTTCCTTTCCATTCCTTTCAAGAAGGATTTGAAATTCTTCAACATACTCATCAAGACAACTATACTGTGGTGTCTAACAGTGAATCTTTCTAGAGCATCAATATCCTCAAACTCTACTGGAAATTTGTAGTCTCTTGCACCTTAAAATAAAAAAAAACAACCTTGAATGAGTGGCAAAATTGCCATCAATACTTGTTGCACAGTGACACAATATAAAGACCTTCAAAGCTTGCTAACAGTGTGTGCCCAGATCACTTTGTAAAAACTGTATCTCTTACGCAATTAAGGACTTTGCAATTACTTGGCACAAATGCTCACCGAAATGAGACCATGTGTCTTGCTTAAGTCCTAGGTCCATACTTCAAATGCACATATAGAGGTTATAGGTCAATTTTGCATTAAACAGAACTTGTCTAGACTGTCATAAATTATGACATAACTTGGTTCAATTGTCCACCATCATCAGACATGTATATTCCAGGCTAAATTTATCCCTAAGACAACTTAACTAGCGATATATTAAAAGTAATGAACTATGTCCTATTAGATCTTAAAAAAATAAAGCAATAATTACTATGATTATTGGACAGTGAAGTTGAGATATGGTAAAAATAATCTGCTAAATTAAATTATAATTAAGTATGTACAGTACTGCTTCTTTATGTTTCATTCTGTTCATGTAGGAACGAAGGAACTGAACAACTAACCAAAACGTTCTGGGTGGTGATAAAGCAGGTTTGGCTTTCCAGCAAAACTTGACGAAGTTCTAACACGATGCAAGTTCCACTGTTCTCTCAATTCATCAAGTTCTTTCTGAAGCAACTTCGTAAAACAAAACCTCAGACACTCCCTGAAAAAAATGGGTAACAAAACAAGAGGGTCATCATAGATGATCTTAAGGTCGCGCACCTGTTTAAGTAGACTGTTTCATTTTTTCAATGTACTAAGTAACCATGTGTCCGATTTTTTGACACTTGATCGATCTACGTATCACCTAGATGTCGCATTTAACCAAGTTTGGTGAAAATCCACCGAAAATTGTAGCCGCTAGAGCGTTCACAGGCTATTTTATAATGTACATAGTAAACCTGTGACCTAGTTTTAGACCCAACATGACCCATATTCGAACTTTACCTAGAGATCATCTAGAAGCAATTTATGAGCAGGTTTGGTGAAATTCCAATGAAAATTGTAGCTGCTAGAGTGTTTAAAGGCTTTTTTTAATATATTAAGTGACTCCATGACCTAGTTTTTGACAAGACATGGCAAATATTTAAACAAAGACCTAGAACACACCTAGAAGCAACTTCTGACCAGGTTTGTTGAAAATCTAATCAAAATTGTAGCCGCTACAGCATTATAAAGCTAATTTTCAATGTACTTCGTGACCGTGTGACCTAGTTTTTTTTACCCCATCTGACCCATATTCGAACTTGACCTAGATATCATCCAGACACAACTTCTGACCAGGTTTGGTGAAAATTGAAGAAGCATTGTGGCCACTAGAGCGCAGACATCGATTGTTGACGCACGGACGCACACACGGACGGAGGAACGACAAAATGTGATCACAAAGGCTTACCTTGTCACTGTGTGGACAGGTGAGCTAAAACACCATTAATTGTATTAATTTTATACAATCAGTTCAAAAATTTATGAACATGTGTGTGTATATATATAAACAAGAGCTGTCAGTTGACAGCGCGCTCGACTATTCTCAGTGCTTGATAGTATAATATAAGCTATGGGTAAAACTTCACATTACAATAAGCATATTCTAAGTCGAAAAGGGGCCATAATTCAGTCAAAATACTTGATAGAGTTGTCTGCTCCTGTTTACAGATGTGGTCATGATGGAAAACAAGTATGCAAAATATGAAAGCAATATCTCAATGGACTTTGAAAATATTTGGGGTGGTACGCAAACTTTAACTTTGTGTGACGCTCACACTAACGCTCACGCCGACGCCGGGGCGAGTAGGATAGCTTCTTTTCTTAGATAGTCGAGCTAAAAATGATAAAAAACATCAAATGCGTTTTAATATGTATTTCGTCTAACAACCGTTTCATGTAAAATCGTTACGGCAGACATAATGAAAATGTGGCGTTGCCAAGTAACGTCACAAAGTACACACGTGTACACAAAAATTTATAAAAAAAAACACACACAAAAAAGTCTGGGAGATCCTTATATAATACATGTAATAGTGTGAAAAAATTTCCCACACAGAGAGAAAATGAAATAAAAAATATAGGTCGCCATCCTTGCTTTTGAGTTATCTGCCCTTGAAATCAAGAAACAATGAGAAAATCCGATTTCATTGGAAATTCTTCACACTATTATTATATAAGTAACTCCCACACACTAGCATCTAAGTAGAGCTTAAATAAGTTACTTTTAACAATATTTGCGAAAATATCTGTACATCTTCTTGTTGAGGTTTCTTACCTGCATATTTGTCAATAATTATTTATACACTTTGTGCATTATCCTATGGTTGAGAAAATATTCACACATGAACTGGACTTTCAGTGGACAATACCCCATTGTCATCCAGATCTTTGAAATAGTAAATCCAGTAGCCTATTCCCATTTGCCGCATTAGCCTCCACCACGACTCGATTCCGTCTAGAAATTATAAAAACAATTTAAATTCACTTATCCTTGCTTCAAACTTGGTAGGTTTAAAACAGTCAACATACATTATTCTTGATGACTGAAAAAGTTCCATGATAAACATTAACATTGTTGGGAAGGCAAAAGGTCTACCTATTAGCTTAGTACTCATTCCTAATTGCTGTTGAGTTATCAGTCTTGATATGCACTTCCATAATGAATCATAGACAAGTACCTACAAGTATGCATCAAGCCAGCAGTGCTTATTTGGCCAGTCTCATGTGGCACAGATCCAGTAATCAACCAAACCACTGCAAGCGTCCATTTTATATGTTTGTTTACAAGTTGAGTCATTAAGTGGCTAAAATATATCTGTCCATTTACCATATCTGTACATGTACAGAGATTATTATGCAATGACAAGAAAAATATAAATTGGTTTTGAATAAAAAAAGTAAAGAACAAAAAGAAATACATGTATAATATGGGTATGGTCAGCTTTCACAACTTCAGACAGATCTTGGACAAGGCTCAAAATTGCCCATTTTCTGTGATGTGTGTTTATTGTAAAATAAGGTATTTCCATCAGGCACACATTTCTCTAAAAGTGTTTCTGAACTAGTTTGTGAGTAATTATTTAGCAATCACATGACTATTTCTTGTGAATTTTGTCTGACTAGTATGTGATAATGGTTACCATCCTTTGTTGAAAGTTACTATTATGCATTTGGTACTTTGGTACAAGTGGTATAAAAAATGGCTATCAATTTTTTGTTTAGACAAATAGTACACCTAAGGATAAGACCAGAATCTGATGTTTTCACATATTGGATAATTAATAGCTGGCAATTTCACTGCGGCTCAAAAATAGCAGAGTCAACAAGTAGCCATTAGCTATATAGGTTTCAAAGCCTTCAAGCATGTCAAGATCATCTTTTTAAACAAAACACAGAAAACAGATTAAAGTATATACTTAATGCTGCCTGAACTCTGGGCACAACCAAAGTTCTCCTTCTTCTCAAACCAAGGCTACGAAGATTTTCTCAAGACTTCTAAGACTGTAATACATTAAATAAAACTTAATTTATACTGCCGGTTCATCAAACTTACTTTTCATGGTATTATGTAATTCACACCTTATTTGAGGTTATTACTCAAGTAAATATTCTAATGAAGTTCCCTAACTTGTAATTTTATGTGCATGTATATGTCACAAAAATAAGAGGATTTTTCAAATAATTATTTGTGTTACATTTCTAATCTAAGCGTTAAAATAATAAAAGTTTAAATTAAGAAATAATAAGTTCGGAATATATATTATCACAGTTTTAAATCATGTGTTATGAATCTGTAAAATACATGAAGGTATTGAAACAATCACAGACATATAAATATATGATCTATACGTCTCTGAAATGAAACAATGTACATTTACTTTGTGCACATTGTTTTCTTTCTTTTCTTCTTTTTTATATACTAGTAGATAGATCTATAAAACATTACTATTTCTTAATATAAAAAATGCATTCCTCATATCTACTACTGTACTACTGTTTTCATGAATTCGATATCAATTTTATTCAAATAATTCAATGGTGTTGAATTGTTTGCACCCGACAGCATTTATCTTTTAAAACTAATTAAATATCATGGCATGCACGACTGGTGGACATGTGGGCTTTTAAGCTTGGTGTGTGAGTCTTGTTTGTTATCAGTTAGCTACGGAATCCTGTTAGTGCCATGTGAAATGTCGTCCCTCGCCCCTCAAAGGCGATGCACGACATTGCGATACCACATCACGACAATGCGATATAACACACAACAATGAGATACGACGCGAGACAATGCAATATGACATTCGTCAAAATGTCGCGATGTCGCTTCGCAGTGTCGTGCGTTTAGTTGGCAATTTTGGCACGATATGTCGCAGTACCGCGTCACGTTGTTGTCCGTCGTATCGCATTGTCGCGCTTCGTATCGCATTGTAGCGCATCGTGTCCTGCATTTTAGCGACGCACGACAATGCGATACGACACATGACATTCTTACGGAAACGTTTATGGACCTTGCAATGTCGCTTTAGATAACGCAAACGCGAGAAATCAACATATTATCACAACAAGTCGATATATTTTATTGACATATTGCATTCACTTTTTCTCGTGATCAGCGTAAACTATAAAAATATTTCGACACATAATGACGATATGAAACGACCCTTTCTTGATTTACTAAAGTGAGTTCTCGTAATATATAGTAATTGCTCTCTTTAGAAATATGGAATTTGGGTTACCAGGCCCGTACGAAGTATTTTCATATTAGGTGGACATTTCCAATACCATGCTAGTAAGACAAATCAACTAGCTCGAAGTTCAATCAGTAGAATAAACGCAATTTTTGAAATTATTTCGGGAATTGTTGCACTGACCCTGTTCCTAGAAGCCTGGCTTACCGCCAATATAAAGTGACCGTAGGGCAGGTTAGACTGTACTTTTACAACTATAAATCAGCACTTAGTTCGCAATTTCTGGGAGCGGGATGTGTTAAAAAAGCGGTTCCTAAAAACAACAGTAACGTTACCATAATTCCTTTGAATTCTGACAACACACAAAAGATATATGAATGTACACAAAAAAGAAACAAGTTCCATTTTCCTGTCATGAATAAAGCATGTAGAAATTATCGATGGAAAGTATACACTATTACAAGCTGAACACTTATAGTATGTAAGTTCCTAATCCATGTGAGATGACATAGATAGCAGATAGTGTTATAAACACATTGGTCCGCCAAAGCAATGAACAGATATTTAGGAAACCCAAGCAGTTTTTAATCTACTTAATAAAAACTCAAAATTTTATTTATTTATTTCCTTAATCATCTTTTTAAAGAAATCCGACTGTATTCTAGATGTACTCATAAAAATATTAAAACTTGTCTATATTTTTAGTTTAAGAAAGTGTTGTTTTTTTCGAACGTTCTTTAATAAAATACATTCATGAAACATAATCATTGTATTTTTTTTTAAATTTGAATATTTACTTTTTATTTACGAAATCCATGTTTAACTAGATCTACTTTATGAAAACATTTTTGTTATTTAATATAAAAGTGGCTTGGTGTTCATTTATGAAATCCATAAAAATAGAAAAAAAATCAAAGAATTGTCTCACTTTCACAACACCTGACGGACGTCTGTTGTGAAAGTAAAACTGTGGATATTTTACTGTGAGACTTATTTTTTCTAATTCTCTTTATCTGTTTAATTTGTTGGTTGTTGCTGTTTTTGAAAGAACATGCACTCAGAAAAGGTTGATAAAAATGTGTTATGTGCTAGTGATATGTTATTTGTTCACAGACAAACCAAACGGTGTATGCAGTTATTCTCTGCTTCATACTATCTGTCAACGAGTAGCATTAAGCCACTTACAAATTGCAGTAAACCAGAAATAAATTTTTAGTCTTGCTATTACAAGCAGCTCTGCCGAGTCTCTTTACAGAAAGGCAAATGATCCGCTGAGTGAAAATTTGGTGTTTAAATACTCGTAAACTGCCTATACTGTGAATCCACATTTTTGTCTAGAGATACTACACGTTTTTATTTTATGTTTATGTTCATTGTGTATTCGTATAATCTGCTTGACGAGTCCCCTGATCCACGCATACATACTGAATCATAACCAAACACACCTTTCCTACATCCCTGCTCACTGTCATTGAAGTGACTTTGTATACATATAGTCGGGTTAAGTCGAGAACTTGCGTTAGAAAATCAAGAAATGGATGGTTTATATCGACATAATATGTCGAGATAGCATTACAGCTTACGCGGATCTCGAGAAAAAATGATTAAACATTGAAAAAATGGATGCAATATGTCAATAAAATATAACGACTTGTTATGATAATATGTTGATTTCTCGCGACAATATGTCGATATTTGCGTTATCTTACACGACATTGCGAGGCCCATAAACGTTTCCGTACATTCTCAAACGACATTGTCGCGATGTCGTGTCGCATTGTCGTCAATAGCACGATGCGACATCGCAATACAAAACACGACAATGCAATACAACATCACAACAATATGATACGACGCGCGAAAATGCGATACGACAAACGACATTGTCGCGATGTCGTATCGCATTGTCGTGCGTCAACTGGTGTTCACTGGAATAAATAGTGGTGTTCACTAAAAAAAACGCCTAATCTTTGTGGCATTTTTTTAAACAATTCATCAATTTCAATTTATCATTAAAAGCGGTAAAAGTAAGGTATCAAACTGAAATTTCTTTTAAGAAGTAGTATTGTCAAATCGAATATTAAAACCAATGTTCTTCCCGATGGGCACGCTGTCGGGTTTGCCATTTTTGGCTTAAACATTATCAGTAAAAATAAGGAAAAAGTGCTTATAACAGATTTATTTTGGGTAAATAACTGCAAATAAAAAATTGTTTTGAAAGAAAATGACAAAATCTGAATGTTTGTGACAAAAAAGACATCATCTGTTCATCCGTCTGTACGTAATTTAGGATAAAAGCTGTATTTCCGTACGTAAAATGTCCGTTTTTTTCATTAACTTCAAAAAATTGTAGAATGTTCCAAACACAAGATATTTAAATGGTATTACTTTTATAAATATAATTTTAACATTGTCTAAACGGATACGTAACTTGTATAATTTTACCACCGACGGTTTCGTCGGAGGACCGTCTCAAAATGTATCATTTTTCGTGAAAATATAATCTTCTTCATATATTAAATACAGGGGTGGTCCTTGTTGAGGAGCTATATCTTCATAACCTGATGTCTTGATTTAATACATGATACCTTGTTGCAAAGGGCAAGCCAATACCTAGAGAAAAGTGGCCACGTCCGGTTCGTATCCGGTCAACTAGGGGTCAAGGTCATAGGTCAAATTCAGGTAAAATTCTCAAAATATTGACTTGTTAGAGCAGTCAATGAAGTCCTGAAAGCCCAAGCACTACCTTTACTCAGTCCAATGACACCATTGGAGCAATTCTCAGAGCTCCATGGGTCAGGGCAGCTTAGTCTTAGTCCTACCGCATATAACAAGTTTCGTCATTTTCTGATACCTGTCCTATTTTTATTATAATTATTATTATTATTGTAATTTGTACGGAATTTCAGTTGACAATGACACTATGTTAGATTTTGACCCTTCTTCGAGTCTCTACACCCCAGGTACCTACCTATACCATATATGGATATGTTCGTAGATGACTTGCCTTTACATTTAAGCTATTACAAGTCCATATGATGCCATTGTTGTGCGTCGTATCATATTTAAAATGCTGCTTTCCTTCCTGGCGACCGTATCAAAGTACATTTGTCCTTTCAGCAGCTGACTTCATCTAGAACTTACAGACATTTAATCGTGTGATAAATAATAAGTCACATTTTAGAGACCATTAATTATGTTGAAGCAGAAATATACTGTGGGTCTATCATATAGTATTTGATAGTCAAAGAAATGTAAAGATAACATACAGTTTGTGATGTTTATTGCTTGAGAGCGATTAGCGGTTTTGTGTTTTTATTTTGGTCTTTTTTAAAAACTATTTGTAAGAAATGAACTGAAAAGAAACTGTGCATTCCTGGATTCAGAAATTTGTATTAGAGAAACAAACTGAGAGCAAAGGCATGATCGTTAAAGGGCGCATGGCACCGAGTGTAGGTATGTACCGAAGGGGGTATACTGAACAGTTTAAAATATATTTATGTAATATAACAAGAGCAAAAACCACTAGGCTTACAGTCAAAACTGAAAAATATCAGAAGGAACACTTTATGCAGAAGAAGAAAGAATCCGTATGACTAGGTTTTCCGTCAGTAGGCAGCGCCTAATTTCATATTATGAAGCTTACCTGATACTGACATTCTTTTCCAGGTGTAAAAGTACAATATTTCCCTGTATGTATGATTCTGCATAAAATAATGCCGAATGTCATTTCCAACGACATTTCCAAAAAACGGTGATTAGTATACAGTTTTTTACCAAGACACCTCTTACCGGTGTAGGGTTATGCTCACTCAAATTAGTCCTACAACGAAAAGTCGAAATTTAAGCGATAATATCGCGAAATTATCGGCCAAAGAACCGGCACGAAAAGTAGAAGTTAAGACTTTAATTTATACTTTTCGCCCTACAAATTCAGTCGATAAGTTGAAATTTGCACGACAATTGTCGCGTTACAAACTTCGACTTTTCAACTTTTCGAGGAAATATCTTAGCACGAGAAGTTGAAATTAGCTCTCTTAATTTCTACTTTTCGCGCTTGATTCTAGGTCGAAAAGTTGACGTTTGCACGACAATTGTCGGGTCAAAAACTTCAAGATTTCGACTTTTCGCGGTAAATTTATAGCACGAAAAGTATAAATTAGATGCTTAATTTCAAGTTTTCGCGTTTCTGTCTAGGCGAAAAGTCGATGGCGGAAACAGGATTCCGTAGTTACGAGAAGACATTAACTTTGGAATAGTTCGTAATTCTTTAAGTTGACCATCTTGCTGTAGTCATTTTTAATCAAGGAGATATATATGAATACATTATGTACATATTTTCGTTAAAACTAAGTCCGCGACATGGATTTGCTTGTTTTTATTTAAGAATATCAGATTGAAATATAGACAGTTCGGTTAATTAAGTATTGGTTTCATAAGTACAAAGGATAAAGTCATGCGCATAATTTGAAAAAGACCTTTTGAGCGATTTAAAATCTCTATGTACACTTGTTCGGTTACGAACCCCTGTGAGATTTGTGTTTATCCCGAGCTCAAATATGTTTCCGTAGATGAAAAGCTGACATGTCGTGCTAAAGCCCAGGTAATTTCAGATCGTTAGAAAATGCTGAAAATTGACTCCCATTAGCAAAAACATAAAAAATATATATGCCTGGCGAGATTGCATAAAAATAGGCCCGTCATCCTAAGGATATTTTAAACAGTTACAAGCAATGTTCCTCTACATTTTAAACAGCTACAATGTTCCTCTATATTTCAGACAGTTACAGGCAATTGACCTCTATATTTTAAACATTACAGGCAATGTTTCTCTATATTTCAAAAAAAAGTTACAGACAATTAATTAATGTTCATCTATATTTTAACCAGTTATAGGCAATAGGGCGCATTTCCTCCATATTTCAAACACACAGCTTGTTCTTTCTACTTTTCCACTAGTGAGAAATGACGTTGATAAAACAACTTATTTCATTTTAGGGAGTAGGCTATCGACTACTGAAATGGTCAAATTGTGTCATTAATGATTTTTTAATGTAGAAAGTTGGTGCCAAGTTTTAGATAAAGATTTACAAACTATATATTAAACCTCTTTTTGATGTAATAATCAGAGGTTATATAGTGTATGGTAAATAACGCATGGCATGAAAAGTGAAACGGGTAATGATAGGGATCCCACTATTTTACAATTTCTGATGTTAAAATTATTTATTTATCTATCTATTTATTATCAGACTGGAATTTCTTCCAGTGTTGTTTCTTACATAGAGGATATTACATGAGTGTCTTTTCATATTGAATTTATTCAACGAATTTAATAAATTGAATGTTGAAAGACACAAATTAATATTCTTCTTAACACATGGAGGAGCAATCACGGAGGCGTAACTAGTCAAACAACTGAACAGTAGGTTTAGGGTTCAAATTCTGCCGAAGACGCACTTGGCACAAGCATTTCCTCCAGTGTTCTTAAAATTATTACTAAAATGACCTCTGCAGTTTATGTAATGTAATGCATTTCAATCTTATATAAAGATGCTAGGGCATCTAAGTATGTCAGCACAGTCACATCATAATGCTCAAAGGAACCTGTATTCTTCTTCATGTTGCTTGTAAAGCGAACATATAAAATTGTACAAGTCTACGCACGTTTTGCTATAGCATTGACATGTCTATAGGACTGATAATTTGATCATCGGATACATTTAGGAATACGTACTCATATTCACATATCTCTTTCTCCAAATACAATGAACGCAATGAACGCCAGGACAAACTTATCCGGAAAACGAAACTTCCTTAAACAATCACAAATAAGAGCATTAATTTCACTTGTGACGGACGTTTGGTTTATAGCTCGCTCCCTGGTTGATCAGTAGAACATAAAATTATGATCGTAAGTACGAGAAAATTTCATATTACTACATATAAATTCTTTTATTTTTTTTTTTTTGAAAAAGAAATTGATGAGTGTTTTCCTATGGGGCGTTTTACTATTTTATAGGCATTTTTTAATATCAAAAATTCATTTCTTGATATCAAAAATTCGATTTCTTGATATCAAGAATTCCATTTCATGATATCAAAAAATCAGTCACATTTTTTGATATCAGAAAATCGATTTCTTGATATCAAGAATTCATTTCCTGATATCAAGAAATCGATTTTTTCTGATATCAAAAATTCGATTTTTTGATATCAGGAATTCATTTTCTGATATCAAAAAAGGCTGTCCATTTTTAAAAAGAATTTTTGATATCAGGAAATGAAGTTTTGATAAAAAAAATATGTGTTATTTCTTGATATCAAGAAATTATTTTCTGATATCAAAAAATCGACTTCTTGATATCAAGAAATCAAGTTTTTTGATATCAAAAAATCAAGCCTATTTTTTATATCAAAAATTAGGAATTTCCCGATCTAAATATAGATGGATTGAACAGGATCAAATAGAATTGTATAATTACTATTACTAACTGATTATTACTTCATCATGTGCATTTCCCAATATATTCGGTACAAATTATAATCTTTCTTGTAGATAAAACAGTTTGTTATGTACATTTACTAGTTTGTCCGGTATATTTCTTAGTTTGTGTTGTGCATTCCCCAGTTTGTGCTGTACAATTGATAGTTCGTCATGAGCATTTTCCAATATATTCTGTACAAATCATAATTTGTCTTGTAGATTAAACAATTTGTTATGTACATTTACTAGTTTTTCCGGTACGTTTCTTAGTTTGTGTTGTGAATTCGCTAGTTTTTGCTGTCCAACAGATAGTTCGTCATGTGCTTTTCTTAATTTGTTCGGTACTAATCATAATTTGTTGTGTAGATAAAACAGTTTGTTATGTACATTAACTAGTTTGTCCGGTACATTTCTTAGTTTGTGTCGTGCACTTACTAGTTTGTGCTGTCCAATTAATAGTTCGTTACTTTTCCCAATATTTTCGGTACAGATCATAACTTGTATTGTAGATAAAGCAGTGTATTATGTTTTAATAAACAGATATGTATCAATTATCTTTTCAAAAGTTTCCAAAAATAGATAATTGCCGAAAAGAATTTATTTAACATAAGTAGTCTATTTGTTGTATGTATGAGAATCCACTTGTAAAGACAAAAATTGTAAGGGTACACGTTGTGTAATTTCACATGAGATCGGACATTTTTAAGCAATCAATTGGACAGCACAAACTGGCGAATGCACAACACATATTAAGAAATGTACCGGACATACTAGTAAATGTACATAACAAACTGTTTTATCTACATAACAAATTATGATTTGTACCGAACATATTGGGAAAAGCACATAACGAACTATTAATTGGACAGCACAAACTAATGTATGGACATCACAAACTAATAAATGTACCGGACAAACTAGTAAATGTACATAACAAACAGTTTTGTCTACAAGACAAATTATAATTTCTACCGAATATATTGGAAAATGCACATGACGAACTATTAATTGTACAGCACAAACTAGTGAATGCACAACATAAAACTAAGAAATGTACCGGACAAACTAGTAAATGTACATAACAAACTGCTTTATCTACAAGAAAGATTATGATTTGTACCGAATATATTGGAAAAAGCACATGGCAAACTGATAATCAGTATGTCAAGACAGTCTAGGCGTTCCATAACCCGCACTGAATAAATTAATTAGGGGTTATCCCTAATTGCACGTCTATTTTTTAAAAGGCGAGAATTTTTGATATCAAGAAATTCTGGCCATTTTTTATATATCAAGAAATCGAATTTTTGATATCAAGAAATCGAATTCTTGATATCCAGAAATCGAATTCTTGATATCAAAAAATAGTCCGTATTTCTAGATATCAAGAAATGATTTCTTGATATCAAGAATTCGATTTCCTGATCTCAAAAAATATAACTAATTTTTTATATCAAGAAATGTTTTTCTGACATCAAGAAATCGAATTCCTGATATCAAGAAATCGATTTTTTAATATAAAAAAAATCATTTCCTGATATAAAAAAAAATCGATTTTTTTATATAAAAAAAATCGAATTCCTGATATCAAGAAATCGATTTTTTTATATAAAAAATCATTACCTGATATAAAAAAAGATCGATTTTTTTATATCAAAAATAGACAGCATTTCTTGATATCAAAAGAGTGAATTCCTGATATCAAAAAATGGGTTTTTTTCATATCAAGAAATTCATTTTTTGATATCAAGAAAGTATTTCTTGATATCAGAAATTCGATTTCTTGATATCAAAAAATAATTATTGATATCAAGAAATCGAATTTTTGATATCAAAAATGCCTAGAAAATAGTATAACGACGCCCCATATTTTCCCCCGTTTATTGGAGGTATGCTGTAGATTGGGTGACTGCCATGCTAAATTGGTCAATCTCACTTTGTTTCAAAATATAGATCATTATGGCTTAATCAAGTTATTTTTGGATCATTTTGTCATCACTTTCTCTTCTTGTAGAAAATGTACCCCACCTCCTAATGGACACTAGATCCATTCCCTAAAAGCCAAGTGTGGGCTTTGTAGTCATAGCGCAGGCATACAAGTCTAGACAGCACAACCTTGAACAGAAAATGTCTTCTAATATTAATACTTCTTTTTTTCGGCGTTAGCTGAATAACATGGGTTTTGACCTAGATTCTGTTGTAATCGGGACATGGAACAGGTGCGCGCTGAGAAGATAAACCATTTATTAAGTCTTAAATGACTTTGATTATCAGAAGGCACATATTAAATGGAACATATTTAGTAGTTTTGTTACCCTTAACTGAAATGATATATTCTAAAGTTTTTAGTAATTTATCACCGCTAGAGAAATCGAAAGTAAACTTCTTCCCCCGTTGCGTACAAAGGGGTCCGGCACATGAGTGAATTAAGTGTAATGACTTATTTTTGAATCCTAGAGTCATAATTATGGAAAAAATCATACTAATATAACTACTCCATAGACAAGGGTTTTTACCCCGCAGAAGCTATGTTGAGGTGATTTTAAAAGTTGATTCATTTGAATAACTGAATGCAATGTTTGAATGGGAAAATAGCTGATAATATTTTTTTCCTGGCCATGTAAAGAAAGTAGTTGAAAACATAGCTTCTGCGGGGTAAAAACCCTTGTCTAGGGAGTAGTTATATTAGTATGAGTTTTACATAATTATGGCCCTAGGACTCAAATATAAGCCATTAAACTTAATCCACTCATGTGCCGGACCCCTTTGGATGAATGAGTGGTGGCTGGTTGTACCTGTATAGTCATTGTACCCGGTGTAGGACTGTACGCGGTTTCGCACATACGGCAAATTCATGCTCTTCGTGAAAATAAAGCAGAAAATTTAACAATTCTTGGTTATTATTTCACGAAACTGAGTTATTCCCTACATAATTTGACACCAGGGTTCTTGAGCCTCGCTCTGGCAAGTGCAGACAAAAACAATAACAACACCAATGGAGGCCAGTAGGTCAGCTGAATTTCTTTTAATTTCATGAAAATAATGACTATGCAAACAACAACAATGTGCAAATTAAATCACTATTCCATCATATATTATGTAAGTATTTACCTATTACTTTACCAAAATAAAAACGATTTCAACATTTATTGAAGGTATTCCAATCTGCAAATGTTTGATTTTTTGCTTTAAGTTCTTTTTAAACCGAGAACTTAATCAAGTAATTAAAGTTATGGGGGTCAGTAGTGATTTAAAAGCTAGGGGTTTATTTTCATGTCAGCTGCTTTAGCCTGGAAGTTTTCAGTCCAACTAATTGTACGCTGGTCGACATATTGTGCTAGTGGGTTACTTATGGGGGATTCTGACCCAACGCGAAATTATTTCAGAATCAGCCCAGGACGCCAAATCATTTTGACCTTCTATCTCTGAAAGGATACCTCTTGATCATTTAAATTTGCTGATTAGTTGGAATATTTGCAAATGAATAATGTGTTCGTATATGCATATCCAAATATTTTCTGTCTGTACATTCTGTTTAATTCTGAATTTTTCATGCGCCAAACATTATTACCTCTACGCCGTTTGTCTTTTTAAAGACATTTCTTGTTTATCATTTACATTGTATCATTTCACAGACTTCCTATAGATAAAAATAAGAACATAATTTAAAGCCACTATTAAGGTCCGGAATAAGAAATACATAATAATATTATGTCGATAGTTTTAATAATCATTGCGCAAATTGTAATGAATTAAATTGTGAATACACTTAAATTATGTCAAATTATTCAGTCTGGTGTTTACTTCAAAACTGATCTTCCCAAAAAGGTCATTTACCTGAGAGTTGTTAGTAAGGATTTTCTATTAAAAAACTTAGGGGTGCATTATGTTTTTATGTCTATCAATAAAACGGTCAGATCTGAAATAACATGCGGTCTAACTATAGTCAGATATTTACCAATCTCCAATAAATATGTGAAGAACTTTTGTCACAGGTCATTAAAATATGAAAATTTTGTTGCTTCATTATAAATACTCTGATAATACTTTGAAAGTAAATAACTGGGGATCAACCATGTTTTTCGGTCTATATTGACATCGGTATAATGATTTCTAAAAATTACCTTTACACAGTTGCGGCATTAAGACTGGACCAGGAATGAACATTTATACATATGGGTGCAGTCACCATATGAATGGGTGCAGTCACCATATGATAATTGGGAACCCTGTAGTGATACATCAAACGTGTCTATATAAACTCAGCAGATAAACATATTGAGCCAGTGTCACCGCAAGTGTTGGTCGTATAAACCTGGAAACAAAATGATTTCTTCAATTCATTCAACAATTTCACCAAGAGATCTGACTCTCCTCATACCGTTGAGTTTGTTTTACTTCGAGACTGGTCAGTCAGCTTCACTCAAGCCATTTCAGTTTCAGTGTTACGACAATGACATATGTACTTGGCCGCAACAGTACTGCTCATCTAAAGCACACGAACACAGATGTATCCCTTGCTTACGCAGTGTTTGCAGTCTTCAGTCTCCGCCTCTTCAATGTCTCTATAATTGTTCCTTAATTGGTGAGTACCAATTGTTTTCTTAATGGAAGTTTAAACGTTTCAGTTGCAAAAATACTACTTTGGAATAATCGTGGATTTATAAATACATTGGATTAAATGGTTAAGCTTAGCTTTTTTTTTTCTTTCAGGACAGAAAGAAAACACCACATGTGCAGAGATTGCCTACGAGAAATCGGGTATTTATTTTCATATTCTGATAATGAGAGTAACTCATTAAATTCAGAAATCGCATGATCAATAACATGTAGTATAATCTCGGGACATCTTTTGATTTTAAGGGACCTTGGTATAATGAAAGTTGTTCTATTTTAACATATCTGTATGTAAATCATATATCATCCTAACGATAAAGAGACAGTAAATATATCTTATATCATGGTTATTTATTTTAGTTAATATGTCACTTGTATAATATAACAAACCTATGTTTACGAATTGACATAATTTAGGTTCGTTAATTTTTCAGGTAAATATATATTTGTGCTTGTCGTCGTTGGACTATGCGTGGCTTTCTCCATATTAGTGGCATGTCTTATTGCGAAAATCTTCAAACTAAAGAAAGCGTGAGTTGTTTTTAATATAATCACATTAGCTTTTTCTGCTGTAACGTTGAAATTTGTAATTTCTTTCGACCAATGTCAAAATGTTACCTCGAAAAAGTTTATGACATGGTTTTATTTCACGTTAAACATGTGATAAATATGTATTATATAATATTTACCAGCGTTGATATATCATAAAATGCGCCAAAGTGTTAATTAATTTCATTTAGGATGACGAAAAAAGAAAAGAAAGGTGAAGAGATGCAAAATCTCATCACTTCGCTCAAGCAGGAGAAGAAAGTATCAGTCAAACAGAAAAATGACGAGAATAAAGTCCCATCGCAAGAAAATGGTAATTATAAATACACTGCATTGTTGGAATCCCAAAAATATTTACTAAAACGCACCATAATAAAATCGTGTAAGTACTTCGGTCGAAATGAAAGTGTTATGCTAGTAATTGCATCATTTTCCTGTTGTTGTTTTTTTTCAGATTCGTGTGCCAAAAGTAGGTTGACAGACGTACCACCGACTAGAGATTCCTCTTCACCAGGCTCATATAAACCGACTACTCATTTAGATAAACCACCTAAACCCGAACACACACATACTTCTTCTCACCTCTAAAAGTACATAGTTTTGTGTCTAGAGACGTTTTCACGAGTACTCTTGCTAGAGAATCCTTCGTGAGAGACCGGCTGGGGAGGTACAAATCAAGGGACACATGTGTATAAACGATACTGTAATACGGATAATGTATTTCATCAGTAATCGTACGACCAACGAAATATAGTATTATATGGCACGTTGACAATATATAATGTTGTAATTGCAATAAATAAGAGTATATTTATAGACTATTTTCGAAAATGGAATCCCATTTTTACCCGATATAAAAACCCATATTTACCTGATATAAAAACCTATCGCGGGTACGTTACATTTACTACCTTTACATTAAATTAAGCATGACAATGGTTAATATTGATATGCTACCTTTGATTCAATTCAAAGTAAAACGTTATGCCGTTCAGTGTGTTGCCTTGCTTATTTATTTTGTTGATCTGTGTCTTTCGGATTGCTATGTAGATAAGTTTCAGTTTCCTTGCTTTGATTCAGTTTGTACATTTCCGTTAGAGTATTGCTCATCGCGGAAATATGAACGGAGATGTATCCCTTGTCATAAAAGTCTTTGCAAAGAGGATACGGTCCCACAAAGTTGTATCTACAACTGTTCTTCGACAGGTAAGGTTTATAATTTTAAAAGTAAAAAAAAAAAGAATGATAGATACTATTTGTGCCACATTAGTCGAAAATATCTTCATATTCATGATTGTTTTTGTTGCTCATTCTATTTTGAGTATAATAATATTACTGCAACTCCGTATGTTATAAAGACCAATTTCAACCATTTAGATATTCTATATTCAAATATATAATTATGCAGATATCTTCTCAAGTCTATGACAGAACTGTATTTAAAACAAAAAGGATAAGCCTATGACAACTATATTTGTGTTATTCGTCTCTTTTTCAGATAGGAAGTCATTTCTCAGTCAAGGTATGATTGCTTTTTATTGTACAAACACTATAGTAGAGCAACAAAATGCGGGGAAATACCTAAAATTGTTTTAATATTGCACTGAGATTATGTTTATTGCACTGAGGTTATGTTTATTGCACTGGCACTAAGGTTATGTTTAGTGCACTGAGGTTATATTTAGTGCACTGAGGTTATGCTCTAGAAATATTTAGCAATGAAAATAATTCATTTTATTTCTGATACACAATTTGCGTCTGTCTTAAAAACGTTTGTTTTTTCCTTTTCTCTTCGTTTTAGTTTCCAATCCAGCATGGTTCTTTGTGTCTATTGGATTAACGGTACTGTGTGTCTCTTTGATTCTTGTACTTGTTGTTGTTTTCTGGAAATATAGAGATTTAAAAAAGAAAAAGTGAGTATTTTCTGAACGAAATGTGTTTATCAATTTATTATTTATTGATTTAATGGAATGTTATAAATAGAAGCAATATGTGAAAACCACGTGTGCTATATCTAGAATAGATTGCTGTAAATAGAATTACCTTTAACGGGGGAATTCCTGCTTAACTTTATGATAAATACATGTATATATAAGCTGTTATGAAACGTTAAATCAATGAAGACATTAAACATTGGAACAGTTCCCAATTGCATTCAAAGGGACATTTATGATCACCATTAGTCATTTTTAATCAAGGAGATATTTATGAATACATTATTCACATATTTACAATAAAACTTTTACAAAATAATTCCGTGGCTTTGTTTGTTTTTATTTAAGAATTCCGGATGAAACATCTACTCCACTGATAGACAATACAAGTCTGAACAACGGTAACAACACAACCAGAGGTAAGTACTGTTTTCATTAGTCCAAAATCTTCCTTATGCGCATTCTACGGAGACAATGTCTCACGACTGGGTTTTCCTAATAGATGTACCAGATATCACGATATGCCGAAAGAACTATACGAAATTAACCATCAGCGCTTACATACAAACAATAGTATGTATGTTTAGCTAAAATAGCATTTCGAAATAAAATGAGACGATCTACATGAATATAAATTGGCTTAAATTAGTACCATGCTGTATGGGCGGGTGCGTACTTTACTATATGTCCTTATTTCTTAAACGTTAATGAATTTGAATTTGATTTTCCTCCACAGATATGCAGAGTAGTTACTGCGAAGAAAAACTTAAAAATATAACGCCAGTATCAGATGTTCGGGAGAATGAGACAGACCCGTATATACCAACAACATATATGGAAAAGACACCACAGACTGAGGACACTTCAAAGCGTTAAAGAAACGACATATGCCTAATTACACATACGGTCAATGTATAGGTAGTGGAGAATACAATCAAAGCCTGTACTATAACGTGCGTGCAAGATAATTTCTACCAGCTTTAAAGGCGTACACACAGACGAACAAGATATACGAGCTGTAGTTTAAATATTTTTGGAAATTCCAATCGTGGAAATACAATTTTGAAAGAAAAATATATGTTATTTATTACAATTTGATGATAGGTATTTTGTTTATCGTTGCATGTATTTGTTATTCAATAAATCTTCAATAAATAATCATAATTCTATATGTTAAGTTTTTTTGTTGGGTTTAACGTCACACCGACACAATTATAGGTCATATAGCGACTTTCCAGCTTTGATGGTGGTGGAAGACCCCGGTTGCCCCTCCGTGCATTATTTTAGCACGAGCGGGTACCTGGGTAGAACCCACCGACTTTCCATAAGCCAGCTGGATGGCTTCCTCACATGTAGAATTCAACGCCCCGAGTGTGGCTCGCACCCACATCTGTGAGGGGCAAGTGATTTGAAGTCAGCGACCTTAACCACTTGGCCACGGAGGCTCCTCTATATGTTAAATACTATTGTAGTTCATAGTAATATGTTCTGTGACAAGGTATATCACAACCTGACATCTATGACGATGCTATTTACAAACTTCCTAAGATTCTAGGTCATTGCAATTTTACTATTGTATTTTTTTATAAAAGAATCTGTCAAAAGAGCATATGACAGACACGAGACACGTCGCATATTCGGTGTTAGGCTACTACCCTTTTCTGTTTTGATTGTGTCTGACAGTACATGTGGTGGATAAGCAGCTCAAAAAGCCCACTTCGTCTGAATGCTTTCATCTGACATTGTGTCTTCTGCCCTGTAACGATGTTTCTCTTATATTTCCTTTTTTTGTGCTTTCTACAAGGTCATCTAGTACATGCGGAATGTAACAACATGGTGAGTCATTGAATTCCACAATGATGTTTTTGAAACAGACCGTTCCATATATGTTTCACTTTGTATATTTATTTGTGTATATTAAAATGCATACATCCATACGGTTTCGATTTGAGGAATGCGCGTTCCTAGAATTGGATCTTTGTCTTGCTTTTTCTTTGGAAGGGAATATATAGGAACAAAAGCAAAACTGTGTATAATACGGAAAAAGAAAAGTCATACACCTTTTTTCAGCTCTTTTATCCTGTAATATTGATGTCCTTGTCAGCTTTTAGCTCACTTTAGCTTAAGTGCACCGTCCTGCGTCCGTCCGTCCACACTTTTCTTCAAACGACATCTCCTCAAAAAGTATGTAGTGGAAGTTGATGAAACGTTGTCTGTATGTTCCTTGGATGGTCTTCTTCCAAAATTATTCAAACTGCACATAGTGGCTGTCGAAGCTAAAGATAAAAAAAAATCTTCAAACGCTGTTCCGATTTTGAAATAATTTCATTCAAATGATCGTAATGTAACCCTCTACCAAATTGTTCAAATTATGCCGATTCATCAAAAAACACTGCCGCCAGGGGTGCGTGGTCACTTTTCCCTATATGTATACAATGGAAACTTTAAAATCTTCTTGTATGGAACTCTGCTTACCCTACTGTAAAATAATTTCATACAAATGGTTCTTGTGTGACCATCTACCAAGATTGTTGAAAATATTTTGATTCCTGAAAAAAACATAGCCGCCAGATAGTCACTTATATCTATATAGGGAAAACTTTAAAATGTGTCAGAAACTGCTGGCCCGAATTTAAATAAGTTTAACTTGAAAATGATTTTTATGTGACCCTTTACAAAGATTATACAAATTATTCTGTTTCGTTAAAAAAAACATGGCCACCAGGGAGTTCGACCACTTTCCTGTGTATGTATGTAGTGGAAACTTTAAAGATCATCTTGTTTGATATTATCTCTTAGTATCCTATGAATCATTGTTCGAGCAAAGCGGTATAACCAAAGCGAGCGATCTAGGTCCTTGATGGCCCTCTTGTTTTGGTTCACTTATTAAACGATACACTGTTACAAGTGTTAGAATAAAACGCATAGTTTTCACTTATACAAACTTTATATTGATATGCAGTAATCTAAATTATATAGCAATATGGATATCGCATTTACTCTTCTGACTCTTTTCAGCTAAAGAGCATAACGATATGCAGCATTGTATGGAACGCCGCAACTGTCTTATGTCGGGACATTTCATGTTATCATGTAAGAGGATGATGTTAACATGTCAAAGCAGTGTCTTATTATGTTGAAAAGTTCTGTTATTATGTAAAATTGTGCTGTTAACTTGTCGAAACAGTGTTTTATTATATTAACTAGCCATGCTATCTTGTCAATGCGTGGTGGTAACTTGTATTATGTTGAAAAGCCATGTTATCATGTCAAGTTGTGATGTGAACTTGTCCAAATAGTGTCTTGTTATGTTAACTAGCAAGTATGATCTTGTTTGCAGAGTGTGTTATTGTGTTAAAAAGCGATGCTATCTTGTTGAAGTATCGTGTGATCTTGTCTACAGGGCGTGTTAATATGTTAAAAATCTATGTTATCTTGTTAAATTACCATGCGATTTTGCCCACGGAGCATGCTATCATGTTAGAAAGCTATGTTATCTTGTCAAACTGTTGTGTTAACTTGTCAAAACAATGCCTTATTATGTTAAATGCTATGGTATTATGTCAAAATACCATGTGATCTTGTCTTCCGATCGTGCAATTATGTTAAAATGCTATGTTATCTTGTCAAAGTGTTGTGTTAATTGTAAAATCTGTGTCTTGTTATGTTAACATGCTATGTCATCATGTCAAAGAGTGATGTTAACTTGTCCAAATAGTATCTTATTATGATAACTGTAATGTTATCATGTCAAAGTGTGATGTTACCTTGTCGAAACAGTGTCTTAATATGTCACAAAGCTATGTTATCTTGTTAAAAGTATCATTTGTCTAGCTTTTTATACGCCCGTTTGAAAAACGGGACGTATTATGGGAACGCCCCTGGCGGGCGGGCGGCATCCACAGACTTTGTCCGGAGCATATCTTCTACATGCATGAAGGGATTTTGATGAAACTTGGCACAGTTGTTCACCATCATGAGACGGAGTGTCATGCGCAAAAACCAGGTCCCTAGGTCTAAGGTCAAGGTCACACTTAGAGGTCAAAGGTCAAATTCAAGAATGACTGTCCGGAGCATATCTTCTTCATGCATGGAGGGATTTTGATGAAAGTTGGCACAATTGTTCATCATCATGAGACAGAGTGTCATGCGCAAAAACCAGGTCCCTAGGTCTAAGGTCAAGGTCACACTTAGAGGTCAAAGGATACAAGAAAGAAAACTTTGTCCGGAGCATATCTTCTTCATGCATGGAGGGATTTTGATATAACTTGGCACAAATGTTCACCACCACGAGGCGGAGTGTCATACGCAAGAACCAGGTCCCTAGGTCTAAGGTCTAAGGTCAAGGTCACACTTAGAGGTCAAAGGATACAAAAATGAAAACCTTGTCCGGAGCATTTCTTCTTCATGCATAGAGGGATTTTGATATAACTTTGCACAAATGTTCACCACCACGAGGCGGAGTGTCATGCGCAAGAACCAGGTCCCTAGGTCAAAGGTCAAGGTCACATTTAGAGGCCAAAGGTCAGATACAAGAATGACTTTGTCCGAAGCATTTCTTCTTCATGCATGGAGGGATTTTGATGTAACTTTGCACAATTATACACCATCATGAGACGAAGTGTCATGCGCAGTTCCCTTCTTTAGAATTACTTCCCTTTGTTGTTACTATAAATAGCTTATATTGTAACCTTTCCATTACTAGTCGTAGGGAAAAATCGAGACCACTTTTCTGTAGTACAACATGCATGCTACATCCAATTATGAGGTGTATTTTGACCAATCTCTACCTGGTAAAGATTTTTGTGTGGACTTACAATTTTTTTGGGGATTTTTTTTTTTAAGATTATCTTCTCTTAGTTGTTACTATAAATAACTTATATTGTAACTTTTTTGTAATTGACCGTAGGGAAAAAACAAGACCACTTTTCTGTGGTACAACATAGATGTTACTTTCAAATTTTAGGTGTATTTTAAGGTATCTCTACCTGGTAAGGAGTTTTTTTTGGACTTAGAAAAACAAATGACTTACAATGATTACTAAACAACCACAAAATTAAAATTCCATTTGCAAATACAGGTGCTAGAGTAAAGAAATTTGCTGTGACGGGCGTATATTGTGACATTCTGGCACTCTTGTTTGAAATAATAACACGCTCTATAGACATGCTTATAATATTTTGACAAATTAACATACTTGTAGCTTTTTGACATAATAAGACACTATTTAGACAAGTTAACATCTCACTTTGACATAATCTCATAGCTTTTAAACATAATAAGACACTGTTTAGACAGGTTAACACCACAGCTTGAGAAGATAACATGACTAGTTAACATAATAAGACCATAATAAGACACTTTTTGACAAGTTAAGACCAAAATATAACCTTATAACATGAAATGTCCCGACATATGTCAGCTGCGGCGTTCCATATTGCCACATTCATTTTGAACTATTTTCAAGTTGCGGTCTCTATGAGTTAATTCTGAGAAAATATATAAAATGACTTTACATTGTTTTTTTTAATTGCCATGATAACAAAATTTATGCATTAAACTGACAATATGCTAGCTATTACAAATATGTTTTGATGGTAAGGGATTTTTAAAGAGCACTAAAAAATACAGTTCAGTGAAAATCAGTGGTTGGGGTGAGATCCTGGTGAATACTTTAAATTTGAGAGTTCAGTCTGCCGATTATGGAAATCAGCATGATTTACCTTACCTTATCTAGGCAAGAACCGCTTATCATACTGAATAACACTACCTAAAACCACAGGTGCCCGTCCAGTCTTGGTGCCCATATGGGTGCCGCCTCCTCAAAAAAAAAAGAGAAAAAAGTTAAAAAACTCTGTTTTAATCCTAAAACAATAAAACAAAAACAAAATGAAAAAAATTCCCTATATATACTCTTCCATGTAAGAGTATATATAGAAAAAAAACTTTTTTCAATTTTTTTTTTTCGTTTTAGGATTAAAACTGGTTTTTATCTTTTTTTTTCTTTTTTTTTTTTTTTTTTTTTGAGGGTGCGGCACCCATATAGACACCAAGACTGGACGGGCTCCTGTGCCTAAAACGGACCATTCCATTATCAAAAGTACCCTCGAAATCGAAATACAGTTTTAGTCATCCCTTGGTTTCAAATTTACTGTACCCTGCGATGAGAGGTAACTATTAGCCGAGCTTGTCAGAAACTCTGATACTAATAGTATTCTCTGTATAGGAATGTGAGCTTGTGACTATTAGGTCTGGGAAGCCATCAACTTAGAATGGCAATCGTGTTTTACCTAAAATACCTGTGTAATGGAAATATAAAAACTATAAATAGCTAAGTTACTCATCGTAATGCTTAAAAATAGATTATGGTTTTCCAGTGTATTTTCATGAACACGTGCAATATGGTTTCCCCACGTGAAATAATAAATTAAAACCACGAATACAGTAGAGAATATGGTTGGACAAATTGTAATTTTAACATTGTTACTAAGCCGGACATTAAGTGAAGAAGTACCGGAGTTTCAATATCCCTGTTATGTGGATGTATGTACATTTCCTACTCAGTTTTGTAATTCGGATAAATATGAAAGGCGCTGTAGCCCGTGTTCTAGGGCCATTTGTCGACAAACAAACGTTCCTTTGGCATGCCGATATATTTGTATGAAACACAATGAATGTAAGTACATACTTAATCGTTCTTATTTTTATTGTATTTTATCTAATTTCTGTTAAATCTATTGAATCTTTATATACGTCCTTATTAACTTACTTAGTTACTTCTTTATTTCATTCACTTAATGAATGATTCATCTTATTAATTTAATTCATTTGTTTGTATAAATTATTTACTATATGGTAAACGTTTTTTCTTTTAATCATGTGTTAATAGGTTCATTTTATTTTGTATATTCATTAATATGCCAGTCAAACCTTTAAATAAGATATCTTTTGTTACTGTGGCATGTACCGACCGATCCCTGAATGCCTAACCTGTGAATATCAATTAAAAAGAAGACTATGTTGAAACATGCATGTTAAGAGAGAGGTAAAGTAATCAACTACAGAAAACAAGGTTAAAAGGGGACCTAATATGTTGACAGATAATATGGCAATAGGTACGTAGGCTAACTGTATATTGTGACTGGATACATGTTTATACTATGTCTTTGTTGAATAAAAGATATCAAAATTTATCATCATAAATTAGTAAATTTTATCTTGTAATCTTGTATATTTCAGTGTCTACGACTACGAAACCAACATCTACAACACTGGCGCAATCTCACCAGCCGTCCGCCTCACAAGGTAAACACCAAGAACAAAAATAGTTCGGTAACACATTTTATTTTTGACATTTGTTTTTGAAAAATTGTAAGTACGAATATTTTCCAGATAAAACAAAGCATTTTATGTTTGGAGGAATAAAAAATGAAAATGAAAGTAATACATTTTGATCTTTTTCAGGAAACGATAATTTAGCGTCACTACACTTGATAATGTCTTACAGCGCTGTCTCCACCACATTATTGGTTGTTGTGCTCCTAGCATTTGTTGCATATTATATTCATCGTAAAAAACTTGCGAAGGAAAAAAGTAGAAGATATGATTATCCAGTTGGTTACAGAACAGGTTTAAATAAGGGCCGAAATTATGACCCCGATGAAGGACAACTTTTACAAGAAATTACATTAGATAATAGAGAAATATGTTCTCAATGTGGACAGAGACCTAGACCAGAGTTAAGAGAAACAGAGAATGCACCACCCTCATATGCAACTTGTGGTAAGTAACCAATTCATAGATGATCCCGTTATGATATTGAAAACAAACAAACTTCAACTTCAAAGTTTTGTTCGAAATAAATTCATTCAGGCATATTTATTGAATGGTATGCAGAATTCTATTGTTTTTAAATATGGAAGTCCAGTTTAATATGAGTATGCACTAAGAATAACTAGGAAGGTAAATTTTATTGGAAAATCCCTTTGCGATGGTTTGTACAGATATATATTTAACAATTACAATATTGTTTTATGGTTTTGTACTCTTGCTATCTGTTCTTAATTCATGATAATTTCATTTTTTATCCATACATGCAATTAATAAGAATATATATATCTTTCTAAAGGACATTGTCCTTCATAGGTTTGCTAGATTAAATATCACTTATCACCCGCTTTAACCTAACCCTAACCTTCAGTCAGTATATAGTACACTCAATACGTGCGTACATTCAATAGGGGATATTTAATGCGTGTCTGTTTACCTGTAATCAACAACATCTTGTCGTCCTGTGTCTTTATTAGGGATTCTTAACTACTTTTTTCATACTGTTTGAAGTTCAGCGCATGGGCTGATCAATCATAGAAAGGTTCAGTATACTTCTCAGTTTAAATGAACGTTGCAGACGCGGAAAAAAATGTGTTTCTACAGTAAGGCAGTTAATATTTGTGCTATATATTCAGATCAAGGAAGACTTCTGTTCTCAAGGTCAGATACTCCGAGCACACCCAGCAGTACAGAATCAGTACAGAATACTGCTAAAACAGGGTTAGTAAAACCTATGCCAGCTAAAGCGCAAGTCAAAGTGAACAATAATTCAACTACTGGAAGTACGAGACATAAAGTACTAAATGACGCAGGAATGCAGACACCATTATGTGAAAGTTTAATTAATAGTCATGAAACACAGGACAACGATGAAACAAGCCTGAAAATGTCAAACATTTGAAACGAAAAGGGAACTGGTCCGCTCGCTTAGCTCAGTAGGTAAAGCACAGCTCTACGGATCGCGAGTTCGATCCCCGGACGAGGCGTAGATCTATGTTCTCCATGACAATTTGATATAAAAGATATTGTGCCTGAAATCATTCGTTCTTCACCTCTGATTTATGTGGTGAAGTTGGTAGTTACTTGCGGAGAAGAGGTTTGTACTGGTACAGAATCCAGGAAAACTGGTTGATAACTGCATGCCGTTACATAACTGAAATACTGTTGCTATGCTAAACCTGCTCTAAACCCAAAACAAACAAAAGACTATTTTCATTCACAAGAATAGACATACATATTTGTTATATGTTTCTGTCATTGAAGGGGAATTTCATGTTTGACGGCTGACACAGTACGAGTCGGTTGTACTTTGGTACCATATCATCGTCGCTGTAAATTGGCGAATATGTTTTAGATCGTTTTAAAGATAGTTTGCAGCTTGTTTGAATCAGTGCCTGTATCTGTGTCGAATGAGGCGGGTTTGTCGTTCTTACGCCGGTAGGTCGTTCAGTGACACGCTGCTTTCTCTTGTTATATTTATATGTTTTAGTAGCAATTTTGTACATGTGCGTCATTCGTTTGGTTTTCTAGTCCTGAACCTATCTCGATCTTCAAGAATGTGATATTTACGGGAAGGAGGGACGAGTTTAGAGCCTAAAATTATTACCGTGTTAGTTTTTTTTTCTGAGACTGTGATTTGTTTACCTTGTTTTATTCTTTTATTTCAAAATATTGTATGTAAAAACATATTGATTTTTGAAGAAAGACATATTGTCAGTCTACTGTTTTCTGCTACATGATATCTCAAAGTTAAAAACAGATCAGAAGATTTCCGAAATAATTACTATTATGAACAATCTAGGACACTCTCGACTACGTAGGTCAGTATCACAACTAGGGCATACATTTCATTGGTATATTGTAAGACGAACACGGGATTTGTATAGTAATGTATTTTGTGAAAAACTTCAGACATTAATTTTGTTTCCTTTTGTAATAAAGAAATAAAGTATGCGAGATTTGTTGCTAGGTGACATGTAGGTTTCCTGCAATATCATTTGTTAATTTTATTGTTGTCATGAATTTCATAAAAGTCAATGATAACAGCAGAAGAGAAGAATTTTACCTATGCAATAAGGACATAATACTTATGTGTTTCTTGTCGAGATATCCGACTAGAAAATTACAAAGTTTTAATTAATGTAGTTGTGTTTTTTTTAGAAATTGTTGTTGTTATGTGGACATCCATATTATATTGTGGTTGAAAACTGAATAAAAGAAGAAACAGAATCTGGATTTTGCTATTTCCCTCAAATAAGTGGACTTGAACCAAATAGATAAATAGCCGAAAACCTGGATTTGAGCAAATATTCCCCGAAGAAACTTCACGTCACACAAACGGCGTTACACCTGGAACAACTGATACGTATTAGACCTTCCTGGTTACACAGAGAAGAGATTAAGTAGATCTATGCTGACTATAATAAGTGCTTGAAGGAGCCTAAAGAAGACTAAGTTTCTTTCAAAACTTTAATACTTCATTTTTCATTCATTTGTTTTGGGTACTATATTAATCATTGCGATTTTCTTGTAAAATCTGGATATCTAAAACCTGCTTCCTTTATACCTTTGGCATTATTATAATATTATTATAATAATACTCGTTTTTTACGAAACGGGATACATCGATCATAAAATTTGCAACTTAAACAGTTAAGATACTTGTTTGTATGTTAATGTTTGTTACAAATGACCTTTAAATCCAGTAAAATTTTGTATGAAATACAATTAAAAATCAAAGGCCTGAAGGGCCTGAGTCGGCTAATGATTGATGTACTGACAGTATAGTCTACCAGTTTCAGTTTGTTTTTAGTTTTTTTTCTTAAAATTTCATAACACATCTCGATATTTACCCAAAATATTATATCAGGATACGATTACACTTTTCTCCAGTTTCAACAATATATTTTACAAATTGTGATGATACGAAGACATTTAGCAGCAATTGGTAGTATCTGACATTGAAGTTTACGGTTAAATTACCTCTTATTTAAATCTTTTCATAAAAAAGTTGTTTCGTTTCGTGAAAGCAGCCAAACATAGACGATCTACTTTCGATTTCAAAAACTACAAGAAAATACAATTTAATGTTTCGCCGATTTGTTTATTTCTCGAAAAATAAGAATTAAAATCATTTTTAATATCTGTAGTAACTAAACAAACCAGTAAGAGCTTCTTCTTCCGATAATTTATCCGTTTACCAACTGCAAAATTCAACCCACGCAAAGTTTATAGAAATCATACGATGCGTGTATACGTTCAATGTGGGAGAATTTAGGCTGATCGGCTAGTTTACCTAACGCATCCAGACGATTCAGATTTTGTTTTTAAAAAAGCATTGTGTGCATTTCTGTAATTTTATATACGTTTTTATACGCTTAGAAAATATTAGACATGCGTATTTGCATTATTTCTATACGTAATTTACGCTAATACGCATCTTATCTGGAGCCCTGTGGAACTATTTTTTGTCTTTCGCTGGATGTTACGCAAGCTTTGTAAGCCTGCGCAATTCATAAAATGCACATTTATGCTTAATGAGTTACATTCGAGTATTGCACAATTACAAGTCATAAATATGACAGATTACATCGTATATTGGTCATAGCAAAGGGAATTGACACAACTTATGCAGTGAGCTGTTTGAAGTTTGAGAAATCTAATGGAACTACATCCCTTCACTGTGTTATTTGGTCCATTTAGAGAATCGCTGAACAGCAAGGACTCGTCAAAACGCTTTCAGCGTTTAGCCGACTCAAAAACGACACTTAATGTTGGAGTTAAATGTCTTAACGAGCAATACAAATAAGGTTCTTATTCTTCGTCGTCATAAAAGTTGCCATGATTTACTCAAAAAATGATATAATACGTATGTTTACCTTACGGATTAAAAACTACGGAAATCTGCCATGATAAAAATGAACGTCTGGTGAAACTATGGTATATTATTTATCTCCTACTTAATTTTATTCATTAACAAGTAACTTTATTCAAATTGATTGTTAGACAGTCAGCCACACATTGCAGTCAAGCGAAACCGTATGGTGCAAGGGTTGACGATGGACGAGTGATACCGGAAGAAGGTCTCAGAGCATTGTATGACATCTGTGTATTAAAGCGCATTGAACTCACTTGAACACATAGTTCACACAATGATACCTTTGCTAAAATATATGAACGTCCGTCAAACCGGTCGTTTCCAGTACAGCAACTAGTGTTCATTACAAAAGCTTTGTACAAACTTTTGGAAGGTTCATAAAAGGTATAGCGTTAGATGTCATAAGAAGTTTGTTTTTATTTTAGCAGCACTTAGATGCAGCACAGATCCAGCAGAACTTTGAAACAAATTTAAGAAAGCTTCATGAAACAAACAAATTTGATAAACAACGCCATAGGTTTACGATTGTTGGTGGACAATGGAACATCTTTTGCCAGGTTCCGATGAACAAGAAATTTAATGCGGATATCTCCTTCACTAAGTATGTACTGGATTTTGCTTTGAGGGAAAGTAAAAACCACTATACTAAAGTAAAGTATATGAAAGTACGATATTTATGTGCCCATCCTAGCTTCCGATGACAAATTGTGGGCTAACTATAGTGTCATACGAATCTTAGTTGTTTCTAAACTTAATATATTGGGTGAATATGTTCTAACAATATGAACCAGGAAGAAAATTAGAAATATTATGTAATACATACCATTCGGAAATACCAATAAAACAGGTAATTTCGACCTAGGATAGATATCACTGAATAAATAAGGATTTGCCAGGCGATAGCATGTACTGCAAACATGTCAGCAGAAGCATTGTGTTGACATGCAAGCTAGAGTTGGGGATGGGTGGGGGTGGGGATAGGGGTGTAAACTGTGTCCAACTTACTTTTTATGTCTATGTGCGAGGGGTGAGGGACAGGACTGCTTGAAATTATGTTGTTTTCAGGAAACGTCAAAATATTAAATGTAAAATCAAACGCATAAACTGGTTTGAAATTAAACACACGAAAGTCTTTTACGGAAAAGTCTTTTGAGAAACTACTAATAATTGTATTGTAACTATTGCAGAAGCACTACATTTCCTTTAAAAAATGTTAGAGTTGCAAAAATGCAGACGCAACTATTTTGATAGTATACTTTCTGACGGCAGTGGTAATCAAGAAGGCTGGTATGTGGAGTGGCCACATAAATTAGGGCTGGATGTGTAATATTACAACGGTATTTTTATTTTTCGTAAAATGTTGATCCATTCGTTTTTCAAAAATGATATAAGCGTAAGTTCCATTCAGGGTGTTTGTGGCAATCAGCTCTTAGCATAGCGATACTTATAGTCTACAGTCGAATCGGGGATAACAATTGAAGAAATTTGGAAAAGAACTTGTGTAATAACTATACAGGATCGGCTGAAGGTAAGTTCTTCAAAGGGCAGGTATCATTGTCTTTACTGTTGTTTTTGTTTACTGTATATTAAAATGAGTTCATTATTGTTGATTTTATTTAAAAATACAAACGATGCAGGCGAATAAGGAAGACATCCAGAATAACACTTTACTAAAATCTTAAAAGGTTTGTGTTTTTGTTATCATACTTTGAACGGATGTAAGTATTATTCAATGTGTAATAGTCAACATTCATTGAACGGAACACTAGAAACCATGTTTAGGCTTCATACTTAGCTAGGTGAGACAAAGTGTATTATATAATACCTACTCATGCATTTTGACATGTGAGACCTTAATCAGAATAGTTTCACCCAGAACTTGTGGAAAGGTGGCGTTCAGGGTGGTCAACATAACTAATCCCAACATAAATTTTCTTGTATGGAATAAGTAGTATGTAAAGAAACGAAACAGAAAAAAGCCTGGCACATTTTTGAGATTCTAAAGTAACGTGACTGTAACTGTGGACCATATGCTGTATTATTCCAATCCTGGTATACTATGCAGCGTAATGGTAAGCTACGGCCGCGGTGTGGTAGGTGTAAAACAGAACCAAATTTATACATACATACATACATACATACATACATACATGTATATATCTAAAACAAATTTGTCGGCATTGGAGTTAAAGGGGCTGAACGCCAAACAGAAACAGGAAATTCATAACATAAAAAATATATATTCATAATGTGTTAAACTGCAAATTGGTGGGGTATTTGATAACATCAATATTTGCTTGAAATTCATAAACAGTTACGGAAATTATTTATATAGTGCTTCTTGAACTGCTTTATATGTAATACATGCCTGTGAATAAAGAAATGATATTTTGTTAAATTTATCTTAGTTAAATTTGCAATACTTTGTTTAATTTAAATCTAAAGGAAGCTACCCTTAAATATCACCTAAGTTTGGCTTGGATTTTAGGACCTTTTTCCTGTATTGCATATGTAACTAAAGATTATAAAATTCAATAAATGTTATGTTGGAATTAGTTTTAAAAAGGTTTAAGGTGACATTATTTCTAGTAATATAATCGGCCTAGTTGGTATGGTTATGATAAAAACATTTTATATGATATAACAAAATTAAGTTCAGTTTAAGAAAGCAAAAATACACAACAGAATTTCATTTAAAAAGAGCTATCCATTTTGGTACCATGTCATGATAAGAAAAGAAGGCTCTGAAATACTAAACGAAAACACGGATATAACATTTAATCACTTAAAAATATAATGTACTTGTATACCAAGGTAGCGGCTGTCTTATCCGACATTTCACATAAATCCTGGTCATAAAAACAGTAATACTTTCAAACAGTGACTAGGAAACGCCAAATGTTTTGCAAATATGTTTTAGGCCGTATTATATGGGACTTCAATATAGTATCTTTTTAAAGCAAATAATGCGTGATCAACCTGCACGAGAAGCGCGTGCTCCCAACCATTTATTCGGATGATTGACAGATGATTGCATTTACTTTAGAATTGGTCGAGATGTGGGATAGACTAGCGACCTCGCGTTGTCGGCCGGAAGGTCAAGGTTCCAACCCAAAAACATAGGTTACAAATCGTACGACAAGAAAAAAGAGAAAATCTTTAGATATCTGTGAGTTTACAACTTAATTACCAACAGATTACATGTTATGGAAGCACATAAGAATTATTTGTTTTATCTATTCCAATCAGAATTGGAAGTATACAGGTCACCTTTGACGTCTCATGTACAAAAACTGGTTGGCTCCACTGATATAAAAAAAACTGCACCTTGATTGAAATATGGTCAACTTTACACATGCCAAATTACAAGATGCTACTCGAAAGTTCACGAAGTGTCGCGTTCTACCTTTAAAAACTAGTAACTACGTAATCCTCTGGACCGCAGGAAAAAGTTTATTGCCACGGCGGCCCAAGTTTAATTCCCGACCCGGGTTTGTTTGTTTGTTTTTCTTGACTGGCATCTTTAAGATATTTAAGAAACGAAAACCCATGTTCTAATGTTCATAATATGACCAACTTCAATTAAAGAAGTCATTTTAGCCAAAATCTGGAGGTCAGTGCCTTTAATGACAACCGACTGAAACGGTTATTATGTATACACTGGGTATACAGACAATCCTGACATGCAACTCTCTTTTTTTACATGAAATATTTTCTTTTTTACATGTTATCATAATGAACATAACTCTCCATCACTGATATCATCACAGTATTTTATCATCTTAAGTGGTATACCAGTACGTGTTGATATTTTCTACAGATTTTTCTGTACTGTTTTACCTCTAAAAAGTTTTCTTGTTAACTAGCCCCTCATGTTTAGATGGCGAACCTAAATTGAATAATGAAATCTGACGATTTGAAAATTTGACAGAGCCTATTATAAAGCCTATAAATATATGTAAGCCTGTATTATTAATAAAGAGAACAGTGTCAACATATTTTGTTCCAAAATGTGACCGAGAATTCTGTCAGTTTATTACTCAGAGAAGAACAACAACATCATACGCACGCACTCAATCCACGCACTCACACATACAAATGATCTAATTGTCGAGTTTTCAATGAAAACTTATTCTCATTTAAAGGAAAAAATAAATGTGATGTATCAATGCCGCACCTTTAAGATTCGTCATTTTAATAAACGGCTTTTGATAAATATAGGAGATATGAAATAATTTCTTTCAATATGAATGAAAATTCACGCTAGATATCATATTTCTTTTTAGATTAAAATGTTGTTAGCTAAAGGTCTTTTAATTATTTTAACGTAATAGTAATACCACAGAAACAAATGGCTGAATGTTTTATAAAAGAAAACAAATTATAATTCTTTTACTTTCTGGTCGATCATGACATTAAGTTGTCCAAGAATTTCTTTAGTAATCGGTAGCATTTAACTATAATGTTTGATGGTTCCCCAGCATCTCAGAGCCATGTTTGGCCTAGGGTCAAAGTAATATTCCACAGCGAATTGGCGGCAACACAAAGAACACGAGCTCCCTTAAACAGTAGTGTGTAATAAAACAAAAAAAAAATAAAAAGTAATAAAACAGTATACGAGAGGCATTTAAACAAAAATACATAAACTAAGTAAAATTAATAGACAAAACATAAAGAAATACAGTTGGACGATGCCTTGGAGAGCTTAAGCCGGTTAATTGCGCACAACCCCTTTCGTTTACGCTTCTGACTGGGAGGCACAAGTCCATTTGTAGCCTGTCTTAGAGAAGACCGACCAGACTCTTTTAACATATGGCGCTCTAAATACATCATGGTAACATGACGTTCATTCTAGTTTTCTAAATAGGATTCATTTTCTCCCGACTAGGACTTAGTAATTACTTGGACTTACTAACTCTTAATTAGTACATACCTATTGCCACACTTTGACAGCCACTTTCGGGGTCTCTGTGGCCGGGCGGTTAAGGTTGCTTATACTTCGAATCACTTGCCCCTCACCGATGTGTGTTTGAATCCTCACTTGGGAGAAAAATTACTCATTCGAGAAGCCATCAAGCTGGCTTACGGAGAGTCGGTGTTTCTACAAAAGGTACCCGCCCTTTCCTGAAACAATGCCTGGAATGTCTCTTAAGGTATTCCTCTTCCATATGAAAAGAGGAAAATTTGCCATATAGCCTTAATTGTGTCGGGTGGCCCTAAACCCAATAAAAAAATCGACAGCTAGTTCAATTTATTCAATCTATAAATAAATAATCTAATAAAAAGATTTTCACAAATTTACTAATGGTTCATCTCATCCAAAAACTAGGGCATTGTGTCAAAATAAATAATTGAGTGGGAGTATAGTTTAATAACTTTTCTCTGAAAAAAAAGCTATATAAATAAATAAAAAGAAAAACAGTTATAAATTTTATCCTTGAATTCACAGAAAAAGATATCACTTGTAAAGCACTCTATTATTTATCTCAAGCAGATGTTATCTAAGTTTCTTGCAACCAGACATTTCACATGAATTCTTTTAATATTAAACCTGTATTCCATTTTTAGGACTTGGGCATGCCTATAAGATTCTTTCACTGGTTATAGGTGCAGATGGGAATTTCCGGCCTCGAGAGTAACTGTTTAGGCGGTAACGAGGTTCCTACCGAGTTACCGCCTAAACAGTTACCCGAGAGCCGGATATTCCCATCTGCACCTATAACCAGTGACAGAATCTTTTTCTTGCATACCGATATCAAGATATAATAATAAAAATAAATTCAGTCGAACGGCTTTCTTTTTAGAACTATTTCTTATAGTAGCGTATTTTAACAAAGCGCGGGAAATCAACGTCCGTAAACAGGAAAGACGTCATGGCGTTTCAAAGACAAATAACAATGTTTAGTTCCGGTTTTATTTTATCAGTTCCAGCGTAACGTTATGAATTTTTGATAAAATAACGTGTTTTGAATCGAGAAATATACTATCAGGAACAAAGAGGAACTGTCAAGGTATTGGATTTTATTCCGTTTTTCGAAATAAAATATAAATAACTACATAAATCTTCTTCATATATGTAGTTCGTAATACGTCATTTAAAGCACGGGAGTCATCTTACACCCCGGGGTGTAAGATGGATTTTTCCAGCACCGGTAAAAATACCGGAAATCCCCGTCTGGTATGCAAGAAATATCTAGATTTACCTGTATCAATGTAGTGTTTTTGTCAGATATTGCCAGACCAATGTATTAGTCTGTATTCAGACACTATACTTTTCGGCTCCTCCTTTTAATCTTATTTTTGTTAAAGTTTCCTAGATTATGATTAATATAATTATGATGTAAAATATGTGTTCTACTTAAAAACATGAACACTTTACTTTAAAAACTACTGCATTTTGTTCCGCTTTATAAATACTCGATCTTATGTAAAAGTGCAGAGTGCATGCATGTTTCGTAGCGTAAAGTGCACTTGCTAAATGCGGCCAAGTATCTTTTTAAAGATAGATCTACTTCTTATTTATGAATATTGTTCAGTAAGAATTTCAATCCTGTATTGTCATTTTGACTTTCATTTTGAAATTTTTAAAGTTAGGAAATGTTCAAATTGTGAGAAAGAAATCTAGGGAAGATGACATTTTTATTATACTGTCATTTTTGCATCATAATACCTGTCCTCTTGCATGGATGTTAGCTTAAAGCCAACAAACAAATAGGGTTAAGGTCTATCAAGAGATTCTTATTTTAACTTTACGATAAACAAGAGCTTTTTGAAAAACACATATGCCACGGCCCCTGATAGCCATAGATAAGTCTCTGTTGAGACCCTTTGTTTTGTTCACTGGGGTAACTCCTGAGGCTATTCAAATTTTGTATAATTATGTCCCTTTTCTTCTCAAAACGCAGGATAATCAGAGCCAAGACTGATGAAGTCAGAATATATAACAGAATTATTTTTCCTAAAAAAAAAGATATTCTAGTCGGTAGCCAGATAAGCCATATATATCAAATGACCTTGACCTTTGATCCAGATTCAAGAGTGCTAGAGGTCAATTACAAAAAGGAAACCAACCGTCCTATAAAATTTGAAGTATGTAGGTCAAACAGACCTTTAAGATATTGATCAACAAGAGGGTCATGATGACCCTGGATCGCTCATCTGAGTAATATGAGCTACATGTTTTCAAATGTCAAACTGATGCTAAAATATTAAGAAAGTAGGTCAGTAGGTCACTGAAAGTCAGTTTTAAGATCAGTATGCAAAACTGTACATGTCTTCGTAATTTCAAGGCTGTATCTTAAAAAACAAGAAAGTAGGTCAGTAGGTAATATTCATGCTCACTGAAAGTCAGTTTTAAGATTGATGTGCTAAATTGTACATGTCATCCAAATTTCAAGTCTGTATCTTAAACAAGAGGGCCAAGATGGCCCTAGGTCGCTAACCTGAGAAACACACCATAACACACCATAACAGTGTAAACATGTTTGACCTAGTGATTTCGTGGAAATAAATATTCTGACCAATTATCATTAAAATTGGAGCAAAAATCTTGAGTATAAACAAGTATTTTCTTTGATTTGACCTAGTGACCTAGTTTTTGACCCCAGATGACCCATATTCGAACTTGACCTAGATTTCATCAAGGCTTTCATTCTTACCAAATTTCATGAAGATCAATTGAAAAATACAGCCTCTATCGCATACACAAGGTTTTTCTTTGATTTGACCTAGTGACCTAGTTTTTGATCCCAGATTACCCATATTCGAACTTGACTTAGATTTCATCAAGGCAACTAATCTGACCAAAATGCAGCCCCTATTGCATACACAAGCTTTTTCCTTGATTTGACCTAGTGACCTAGTTTTTGAACCCAGATGACCCATATTAGAATTTTATCTAGATTTCATCAAGGCTATCATTCTGACAAAATTTCATGAAGATCAGTTGAAAAATACAGCCTCTATCGCATACACGAGGTTTTTCTTTGATTTAACCTAGTGACCTACTTTTTGACCCTAGATGACCCATATTCCAATTCTATCTAGATTTCATCAAGGCAATCATACTGACTTAACTTCATGAATATCAATTGAAAAATACAGCCTCTATCTCATACACAAGGTTTTTCTTTGATTTGACCTAGTGACCTACTTTTTGACCTCAGATGACCCACTTTCAAACTCGGCCTAGATTTCATCAAGGTTATCATTCTGACTTAATTTCATATATATCAATTGAAAAATACAGCCTCTATCGCATGCACAAGGTTTTCCTTTGATTTAACCTAGTTACCTACTTTTTGACCCCAGATGACCCATATTCGATCTTGACCTATATTTTATCAAGGCATTCATTCTGACCAAAACTCATGAAGATTAATTGAAAAATACACCCTCTAACACATACACAAGGTTTTTCTTTGATTTGACCTAGTGACCTAGTTTTTGACCCCAGATGACCCATTTTCGAACTCGGCCTAGATTTCATCAAGGTTATCATTCTGACTAAAATTCATGAAGACTTACTGAAAAATACAGCCTCTATCGCATACACAAGGTTTTTCTTTGATCTGACCCAGTGACCTAATTTTTGACCCCAGATGACACATTTTCGAACTCGGCCTAGATTTTATCAAGTTAATCATTCTGACCAAATTTTATAAAGATCAATTGAAAAATACAGCCTCTATCGCATACACCAGCTAAATGTTGACAGACGACAGACAGACAGACGACGGACCCCGGACATCGAGCGATCACAAAAACTCACCTGAGCATTGCTCAGGTGAGCTAAAAACAAGAAAGTAGGTCTGTAGGTCAAATTTATGGTCACTGAAATTCAGTTTTAAGATCGGTTTACTAAACTGTACATGTCATCCAAATTTCAAGGCTGTATCTTAAACAAGAGGGCCATGAAGGCCCTGCATCGCCCATCTGACCTATTGACCTAAAGATTATCAAGATTAACATTCTGACCAAGTTTCATTAAGATAGGGTCATAAATGTGGCCTCTAGAGTGTTAACTAGTGTTTCCTTTAATTTGACCTTGTGACCAAATTTTTGACCCCACATTACCCAGATTCGAACTTGACCTAAAGATCAAGATTAACATTCTGACCAAGTTTCATGAAGATACAGTCATAAATTTGACCTCAAGATTGTTAACCAGCTTTACCTTTGATTTGACCTGGTGACCTAGTTTTTAAGTCCACATGACCTAGATTCGAATCTAACCTAGAGGTCATCAAGACAAACATTTTGATCAATTCCCACGTGTTTCAAACTTAAAATTAGGTCTGTAGAGTGTTAACAAGCTTTACCTTTGATTTGACCTGGTGACCTAGTTTTTGACCCCACCTGACCCAGATTGAAACATGACCTAAAGATCTTCAAGATTAACATTCTGACCAAGCTTCATTAAGGTATGGTCATAAATGCGGCGTCTAGTGTTAACTGGCTTTTTCTTTGATTTTACCTGGTGACCTAGTTTTTGACCCTACATGACCAAGATTCGAACTTGACCTATAGATCATCAAGGTTAACATTCTGACTAAGTTTCATGAAGATTCTTATGTATTTATTTGGGTTTTACGGCGCACCAACACAGTATAGGTTATATGGCGCCAAACAGGACTACAAATTTTGATTCTATATCTCATTTACATCGAAATAAAAACATGAGGTATGGAATTAAAATTTGCATACCTGCTGGAATCACAGAGATACTGCAAAACCAAGTGTTAAGACCCTATTAGTCGCCTCTTACGATCATGTAAGGGTGAGGCAATGGTTCCAATTCTTTTCATACACAGATCGTCCCAGAACCACATGGGGCTCACAAAGATACAGTCATAAATGTGGCCTTTAGAGTGTTTCCTTTGATTTGACCTGTTGACCTAGTTTTTAATCCCACCTGACCCAGATTTGAACTTTACCTTAAGATCACCAAGACAAACATTCTGAACAAGTTTCATAGGGATATTATCATAAATGTGGCCTCTAGAGTGTTAACAAACTTTTCCTTTGATTTGAGCTGGTGACCTATTCGAACTTTACCTAAAGATCATCAAGGTTTAAATTCTGACCAAGTTTCATATAGATATTTTCAGAAATGTGGCCTCTAGAGTGTTAACAAGCTTTTCCTTTGATTTGAGCTGGTGACCTGGTTTTTGACCCCAGATGACTCAATATCGAACTCGTCAAAGATTTTATTGAGAGTAACATTCTGACCTAGTTTCATTAAGATTGGGCCAACATTGTGACCTCTAGAGTGTTAAAAGTCAAACAGACGACGGACACAGGGCGATCATAAAGCTCACCTTTGAGTACTTCGTGCTCAGGTCAGTTAAAAATGGATTTTACCCAAAGTGAGCTTGACTTTTGACCCCGTGACCCAGAAAGTATTATGGGTCATCTTCTGAAGGAGACTGGGTTGATATATAAGGATTTGATGCTAAGTGACCTTGACCTTTGACCCAGTGACCTGAAATTGCTAGATCATGTACTAAAGGAGACCAATCAATCCAAGAAATTTGAAGTATGTAGGCCAAACAGATCGTAAGATATTGCTTTAAAATGGATTTGACCCTAACTGACCTTGACCTTTGACTTCATGACCCGAAAATTATTAGGAGACTTAACATCCAATAAAATATGAAGGCTCGAAGTCAAATAGTTCTCAAGATAATAATCAGAAATGGATTTAACCAACTGGGACCTTGTGACCTTGACCTCTGACCAAGTGACCCCAAAAATAAATATGGGTCATCTACTTAAGAAGACCAATCACCCTGTGAAAAATGATAGCTCTGAGAATAATACATTTCGTACATAAGGTGGCTATGACCTTGACCTTTAGCCCAGTGACCTAAAAATAAATATGGGTCAACTGGCCAGTGATGACCAACCTCCATGTAAAATTTGAAAATCCTAGGCCCAACTGTACTAGAGATATCACCCAGAAACAGATTTCTTATATATATAAGGCCCCTTGGACCTTGACCTTTGGCCCAGTGACCTGAAAATCATTAGAAGTCATCTGCTGATGATGACCAACCTCCATGATAAATTTAAACATCATAGGCCCAAGGGTACTAGAGATATCATCCAGAAACGGATTACCTATATAAGGCTCCTGTGACCTTGACCTTTGACCTACTGATCTCAAAATCAACAGGGGTAATTTGCTGGGCATGATCAACCTCCCTATGAAGTTGAGTGATCCTAGGCCTAGGCGTTCTCAAGTTATCCTGGAAGCGGTTTAACTTTTACGAGTCACTGTGACCTTGACCTTTGACCTACTGATCTTGAATTCAATAGGGGTCATCTGCTAGTCATGACCAATCTCCCTATTAACTTTCATGATCCTAGGCCCAAGCATTCTTCAGTTATCATCCAGAAACCGACAGACTGACATCAGCAAAACAATATACCACTCCTTCTAGGTAGTTACAGACTCTTAAAGCAGTCTAAAGAGGAGACATGGTAAATGCCTATTAGCTCATAAATGATAAGATCTTTCGGCAACGGATGCTGGCTTCCTATGATGTGGTCTGGGCACATGAATTTTAATAAGTAGGTTATTTAATATATTCAAATTAAGTTTAATCATGTGACTGCTATCCTGAAATTCTATTGGTATTTTTTATGCAATCTTGTAAGTCAAACTTCTTTTAAGAAAGGGACCTGCCCTTAAAGAGCCGTACACAATTAAGCTCCGAAATTTCAAACTTTTAATTGTTATAACAAAGAGGATAAAAGGACACATTCTTATTTCTGTTTCAGGAAAGCATATTCGCCATGAAAATGGTGCGCAACATAAATCCCGAGATTATTCAAATTTTGTATAATTATGCCATTTTTCTTCTCAGACATAATTATTAGGCTTACGTTCGGAGCAAATGCCAATATAAATGCAAATATAGAAACAACCTGCTAGAGTTACTTCCATTGGTAATGATGAAAATGACGGAGCAAGCATGAGGATTGAAGCCAGTCTAATAAAATGGTGTTAATTTCTAAATATTGTCAAATTTTAACCTAATTAAAAGTTATTTAAACAAGAGTGCACAATTGTCAAAATGTATATCCGTCATGCAGTAAGAATCACATTTCAAAATATTGACAGAGATGTAATTTTCATTTACAGATATATAACTGAGATACAGAAACAAAACATATTTGTATGCAAACTAAAGGGAAGTAATAAATTTACTGGTAATGTTAAAAATTCATAGTAATGGATGTACATATAACCTGATTGAGATCATATGATGAGTAACATGTCTTTGGTGAAGTTCCTGTTAAAATTACTTACGTTTTAAGCTTATTCTGTCAAATTTTGAAATGTAGATTAATCCAGGGGTCCTAACTTTGCAGTTGAACACACTGGATATAAAAAGAGCCATGTAGTGTGCAATATATAGAGATAAACACAAAAAAGAAGTGAACTAGGAGTATTGTCTTATTTTAAAAGTTTTGATGTATGAATTTTTAATATTTCAGTAGTCATGATGCCTATAAATTAGCAATTGCTGTTTGAAGTGCATCAGAGTTTAATATGCTTTTTGGCTTTGGAATATTTTGTTGAACATTATACACAGCTGTTATTCTTTTTCTATTTGAGATATAAAGATGCCTCTGACCTAAGTCTGTAGAACATCTTCAAGTGATTTTCAAGGTTTTCTGGCAGTGGCCATTGACAATTTTCACTGGAGCACCCACCAATGCTAATATAGCTCAGTTAGCCGAAAAGGAAGAAACATATTTTGATGAAAAAATGAACAGTTTATTTAAGCCACATAGAGACTTGATAGTGCAAAGAGTATCCATCAAACTCATACATGTATATGTGTACATAATACAATGTGCGCATTCTAACTTTTCAAGTAATAATGTATCATAAAGAACCAGGATGGTAAATGTACTACAATTATAGTACAGAATTCGGAAAAACCAGAAGGTTAGTTCATTACTCACCTACGTAAATAGAACTGTGAAAGAAATGTGCATTAAATGCCCTCGGCCAGGTTGAACTTACCAGAGCATACCAGAGCATGCCGCATAGAAGTATCAAATCTTGTTTTAAACTCACAGCAGAATCCATTAAAAATTTAGCAGAAAATACGTAACGAAAAACACGAGAAGTCTTATCAGAGAGCAGTCTTGTACAGAACCTTATCCTGAACAGAAAAGCTTATGATTTAGAATAAATAGTGTATTTCTTGCCATGAGCAATGGTAATCAAAACAAACACAGAAACTGGTGAGATCGGTCTTAAATCAACTGATTTAATAGTATTAACTGGAGAAATCTGTGACTAGATGTACACCATGTTCTTTTTTGCTTTCCTTGCAAATGTCGCCAACTCCACATAACTTATTGTTTTCATTGCCATCAGACCTCTCAGTGTGTGACACACATAATGCCTAGCCTACAGCAGTTTTAATTATTGTCAAATTTCAAACTCTAAAGTGGATTCATTGATTGTGATTTTGTTTGGGATGAGGATTTTTATGATGTGTACTCATATGGGGACAAAGAGTTTTTGGGGAAATCAGCTGGCTTTGACAAATAATTTGTCTTAACTTTGACATTCATGATAATAGATTAAAACAAATCAGTAAAGCCTAAATGTTGTATGTAACTATATGGTTTAACAATTTCACAACCAGATCAAAATTTGTAAGTATTCAACATTTTTCTTTGAACAATATTGTCTGAATTGGTAAAATGTCTGTATTTGAGAATTATAAAAATACTGAACTACCTTCCAAGAATTATTTTATTTATATACATACAAACGTGTACCTCTTTACACGTGAAAATAATCATCTAAAATTCTTGTAAATTGTAATCATATCCTGTTGTACACGGACCTTGTCATGATTAAATGTAAATCCAAAACAAATTTGAAAAAGCACATGTCTCCCCATAACCCTTCATTTAAATTAAAGATATCCAGTATCTGGGCATAACACAATTAAAGACGGTGAAGACAAACATAAATGTTAAGCAGTTTAATGTTTGTGATACATTTTAATTCTCGGGGGAAAATAGAAAGGGAGATAGTTAAAAGTAAATAGGAAATTGTAAGAAATCATAACTTATCAATAAAAGCAAAAATGAAAGATGACTGCATGCAGCCCTTTATTGCGGTTTCTCTCAACTCAAGCTATGTACACTGGCACATGAACTCACATACAGAGTTTGGTACAAAAGTACAGTAATACAAGAGCTAAACTGCCTATAAATGTTTACTTAATCAAGAGAACATAACTCATCAATCAATGGTCTGACCACTCCAGTACTCGGAGATGACAGTGACTTTATCAATCAATAGTCTGACCACTCCAGGACTCGGAGATGACAGTGACTTTATCAGTTGACCAGTCCAGTACTCAGAGATGACAGTGACTTTATCAGTTGACCACTCCAGTACTCGGAGATGACAGTGACTTTTATCAATCAATAGTCTGACCACTCCAGGACTCGGAGATGACAGTGACTTTATCAGTTGACCAGTCCAGTACTCAGAGATGACAGTGACTTTATCAGTTGACCACTCCAGTACTCGGAGATGACAGTGACTTTTATCAATCAATAGTCTGACCACTCCATTACTCAGAGATGACAGTGACTTTATCAATTGACCACTCCAGTACTCGGAGATGACAGTGACTTTATCAGTTGACCACTCCAGTACTCGGAGATGACAGTGACTTTATCAATCAATAGTCTGACCACTCCAGTACTTAGAGATGACAGTGACTTTTATCAATCAATAGTCTGACCACTCCAGTACTCAGAGATGACAGTGACTTTATCAATTGACCACTCCAGTACTCGGAGATGACAGTGACTTTTATCAATCAATAGTCTGACCACTCCAGTACTCGGAGATGACAGTGACTTTATCAATCAATAGTCTGACCACTCCAGTACTCGGAGATGACAGTGACTTTATCAATCAATAGTCTGACCACTCCAGTACTCGGAGATGACAGTGACTTTTATCAATCAATAGTCTGACCACTCCAGTACTCGGAGATGACAGTGACTTTTATCAATCAATAGTCTGATCACTCCAGTACTCAAAGATGACAGTGACTTTATCAATTGACCACTCCAGTACTCAGAGATGACAGTGACTTTATCAACTGACCAGTCCAGTACTCAGAGATGACAGTGACTTTATCAGTTGACCACTCAAGTACTCGGAGATGACAGTGACTTTTATCAATCAATAGTCTGACCACTCCAGTACTTGGAGATGACAGTGACTTTATCAATCAATGGTCTGACCACTCCAGTACTTGGAGATGGCAGTGACTTTATCAATCAATAGTATGACCACTCAAGTACTCGGAGATGACAGTGACTTAATCAGTTGACCACTCAAGTACTCGGAGATGACAGTGACTTTTATCAATCAATAGTCTGACCACTCAAGTACTCGGAGATGACAGTGACTTTATCAATCAATGGTCTGACCACTCCAGTACTTGGAGATGGCAGTGACTTTATCAATCAATAGTATGACCACTCCAGTACTTGGAGATGACAGTGACTTTATAAATGTCAGCATGATATCAATTCAATTGAAAATGAATACAAAATAGACCAAACTTTAAACATTTTTTTAATAATTCAAGGGCATAAAATTATAACTCTCAACCTAATAATCTGATTTGCCCATATTCAAATTTGAAAAAAAATCTCATAAGTATATATTTGTATATGTGTAAACAACTATAATTAGGTAAGAAATAAAGGTGTTCAATTATAAACAAAGTGAAATAAGACATTTTTATTTTTTAATCAATCAAGGGCTCATACTTGCTATTCCAATCTGACCTATTATAAATCTTTTAAGATTTTATTGATGATAAGATGATGGTGCTAGAGTGCAAACATAGTGAAATAGAGCTTTTTTATTCCCATAACTCCACCAAAATCATCAAATTCAGTCAGTAGTGCAGAGGTAGTCCAGACAAACTTTATAAACAAGAGCTGTCCGTAAGACAGCCAATGCTCAACTATTCGAATTGTTGTCCCAGAAGCAGGAATATTACCCAAAATGTTAAAATATCTATAGAGTTTCAATCCAGTATCTGCATTCAATCTGAAGATAGTAATTTGCATGCAAAACTTTAACCATAAGTTTTTAAGTTCAAAAGGGGACATAATTTTGCAAAATACATGTCAGAGTTATGGGACTTGATGCTATGACCTAGTTTTATAAACCCGAAGAAACATGAAGTTTCAATTCAATATTTGCATTAGTTTTTGAGATAGTAACTTGCATGTAAAACTTTAATCAGGATCTACGTCCCAAAGTGGGCATAATTTGGCCAAAGTGCATGTCAGAATTATGGGCCTTGATCCAGTGAGGTTGGTTATAGACGTAGAAAAAGAAAAAAAAATAAGTTTCAAAGTATATGCCTTTAAATAATAGCTATAATATGTTCTTGCATGCACAACTATAACCAAGGTGTGATGCCGACGCCAACATCATGGTGAGTAGAATAGCTCAAACTATTCTTTAAATAGTCAAGCTAAAAATGTCCTTTAGGGGGCCAAAACTCCATCAAAAATCAATCAACTGGAAAATACGTAAGATATGTGAAACTAGCCTTGGTACTGAACCTTTCTACAAATTTGGTCTCGGGATTTTGACGAACCTCTTATGGATGATAATGGTGTTGGTGGTAAACTGAGACAGGAACATTATAGTAGTACATTTGTAAATGATTTGCGTTGATTACTTTACACATAGCAACAATTCAATAGAAATAAAAATTCATGAAATTACCACCACATCCCGTCGTTTCTATCTCAGTTGTGCAACCAGGACTGACAGAAAATTAATAAATTATTCTAAGTTTTCAAAGTTTTCTTTAAAATCAGACTATCATACCAATAGTTATAAAATGAAAATGTGTACATGTAACAAGAAATTCTATTGAAATGAAGACAAATAAATTGCTTTTTAATGTTTCCACTCTAAAGGGAGGTAATACAATAATTATCTTGATACCAATCCAGCATAATGTAGTTGGCCTTTCTGACAGTAAATATAACAAGAGCTGTCGGAGGACAGCAACGCTCGACTATTCAACAGCCTTGTCAATAGAATGAATATTAAAGTCGAAAAAGGGGCATAATTTTGTAAAATTGCAAAACAGGGTTATGGAACCTGTAAAACACATATCAGCTCATAACAATGGACAATTGTTGAACTTAACCAAAAACTGCTAAGTCAAAGAAGGGGCATAATTTTGCAAAGTAGAGTTATGGAACCTGTGCACTGCATGTCAGATCATTGCAGTGAACTAGTGTGTGAAGTTTCAATCCATTCCCATTAGTGGGTACTGAGATACCAGCTTACATACAAAAACTTAACCAAAAACTGCTAAGTTGAAAAAGGGGCATAATTTTGTAAAAATGCAAAGTAGAGCTATGGAACCTGTGCACTGCATGTCAGATCATCACAGTGAACAAGTATGTGAAGCTTCAATTCATTCCCATCAGTGGGTACTGAGATACCAGCTTACATATAAAACTTTAACCAAAAATTTCTAAGGCGAAAAAGGGGCATAATTTTGTAAAGAGCAAAATAGAGTTATGGAACCTGTGCACTGTAAGTCAGTTTATCACAGTGAATAAGTTTGTGAAGTTTCAATCCATTCTCATTCGTGGTTACTGAGATACCAGCTTACATACAAAAACTTAACCAAACTGAACGCCAGCATAGATGCAGACGCCAACGCATGGGTGAGTCCAATAGCTCTACCTATTCTTTGAATAGTTAAGCTAAAAACGAAGGATGTTATAACATGCTGCTTTAATACCACTGACTATTCTATTAGACAAAGGGTCCAATACACTGAGAAAGATCTCTATTAGATGTGCTTTTTTTTCATAAAAAACCTTTAAAGGTGGGTAACCAGATTTTGGTCAAGTAATGTATTTATTTTCTAACTTTATCATCTGATCACCTACACTTATTGATGTTCTCCGCGAGCCTAATTCATGTAAGATTTTCACTGCAGGTATTTTTCAAATTTTATTTTCCTATCCTTGTTGCCCAACAAAACAGAGAAACTTTCTTAGCCTACAGAATGATATGTATACAAGATTTGTCAAACAATTCCATTAACAAGTGTATATTTAGCCAAAATTCATTAGAAAAGCAAGTTTGTGAAATAATTATTACCTCCATTTGTGTAATTTGGTTGCTGAACCAAAACAGACTGAAAATAAGTTAATTCTGAAGCTATGCACAGTTTAAAACTTGCCTTTTGATTCACATTGTTGAATTATCTCGATGTCTATCAAACAGAAATGTAAAACTATAATTTACAAGTATATTGAAATGCAAAGAAATAATCAGCTTTTTAAATACTTTCATATTAAAGGAGTGGGAGAGTGTGTGTGTGTGGGGGGGGGGGGGGGCGTAATTATGAAATTTTATAAAAACCAAAAAATATTCATTTCTAATAGGGATCTAACTAAACTATACGTAATTACTTATTTTGTTCCTTAAATAAATCTTGGGTATAAGTTATCTTTAGTAGTATATACGAAAAGAGACAAAAGCTATAAAAATGTTGCTTCAATGTGATTGACCACCTGTACTATGAGGTTTTAAAAAAACAATTTGTTTTGACCCCCATAATAATAGGGATCTTCCTTTAGTGGTACTTAGTCATTATGTAAAGTTTGAAAGTTGCACCTGTTATATTTTATGATTGAGTTAAAAACCTTTTTCAGTCTCTTAGTCACTGTGACCTGGACCTTTGACCTACTGGACCTAAAACCAAAAACAGTCATCTTCAAGTGATCCTGTAAAGCTGTTCTATGTCAGGAAACAGAAAATGTTGACCGACGTACAATACAATTCCATATTGTGTTGTGTTTTTCTCAAAATGGGCATATAAAAATATAAAGTGAACACAATCCCCCCCCACACACACACACCATACATAACTTAGGCTGATCTCAGATCTAGACCTTTTTAGCTTAATTGACTGAATGGATGCTGGATTTCAAAATATGAATGAAAATAAATCAAGATTGAGATAAATGCCCTGTTTTATCTAAATATTCAGTGATGTATATGATTACATTAATGTAACAGCAGATTTAATGTACAACGCTAAAAGTAGTTCTTATCACACTCCCTCATACTGACATGTGGCTGTGCAATTCTATACCACAACTTTCCATAATCAGTTATTTTGTTTTTGAGGGCATCTTGGAATAATGCAATTAAGTTGTGAAAGCTGAACACATAGATGTCCTGCATCTTTGAATATCCCTGGAAAAATGTCTGATTAAAAATTGCACAAAATAAGACTGCAACATCAAGATCTGCCAAGTCTATTTCCTTCACCCTGAGGCGACCTTGGCCTTGATTCACCTTGACCTTCCTTCCTCCACCAAAGAATGAAGCAAGTCCACCACCTGTGGTGCTCATTTTGGAGACAAAAAATAAAACAGCTGCCAAAAGTAGTCCTGGTAATCCTAACAATAGCCCTGCAAGTATGAAACCCACAGTGACAATTGGCTCTACAGTGTGAGATCCAACGTTAAAACGGGGAAATCCATAATCAACAAGTCTCTGATTAAGTCCATCAAACACTGATGCTTGTTGCCCACCACCCTCTCCACCTCCACCCTCATACTGCCGAGCCATCTCATCTGGATCATGCTGTATTCTGCCAATATTCTGAAAAAAATTCAATGTACTGTAGATCTGGGTAATTTCTGCAACAGCTTTATTTATCGACTTCATGGTTTGCAGTCTTATTTGTAGTGTTAAGAAATTGCAAAACGCGAGTATTTAGGTTTTAGGACACGATTCAGATTAATATTCAGGAATAATTTAAATTTTGATGTGGCGTTATCCGTGTATATCAGCAAAAAATAAAACTTCCATGGAAAGAATGCAATTTACAGTGCATGGAAGTATACAGCTGTATATTTTGAAAATGTCAACAAACCAAAAGAGGAGAAATTACATGTACAGTATGTCTGAATACAACTAGAGTTACATGATAGCTCATACAAAGATATGATTTATTTAACAGACCTATTGCCCTTTATTCATGTTTAAAGGAAAAGCTAGCCTAAAATAACATTTACTACAACATTGAAATGCCATAAGTTAGATGGCTGATTCCCTTCTTACAAACTTGACGTTGGATTCTGTACAAACCTGTTCTCTGCAAAAAACTACCAGCTTCCCCACATTAATCCGAAATAAAGGGCAAATGATAGCAGACATAATGTCTTTTATCAAATCATAACATAGTACATAATTATGCCTTGCTGAGGGATCGAACTCACGACTCTATGGTCTGTAGATCTACTGACCACAGACAATCATGTTATTGCAGAACTAAGTTTTCTCAAGCTAATGTTCAGAAACCAAATGGTCTACTGACTGACAGACTGAATGACTAACAGACAGTGTCAGACCAACAATGAACAAAACAAGAGATGTCACAGGAGACAGCGCGCTCGACTACTTCGATGATGGATAGTGAAACTGGGCACATTTGAGGAAACTGGAGCTGTCACTGGAGTATTTAATGACTCCAATCGTGGATGAAGATATTGCATAATAGCTTGAGTCTGCGTCAAAAATATTAAGTAATAAAAGAGGTAAGGATAAAGTGTATCAAAACACTAAATGAGTTTAATTCTAAGCAAAAAGGGGGCATAATTCATAAAATGCTGGTGCAAGAGTTTTGCACCTTGTGTCATATGATGTGGGTGATGATGTGTAACAACTAATTCAAGTTTGAACCAAATGCATTTCGTAATAACTAAGATATAGCGAAAATGCATCAAAATTAACCTTAAATTCTAAGTAAAAGGGGGCAAAATTCATGAAAAATTGTGCCAGAGGTATGCACCTTGTATGATGTGGGTGATAAGGTGAAAAAACTATTTCAAGTTTGAATCAAGTCCATAAAGTAATAACTGAGATGGAGTGACAGTGTATCAAAACTTCAACCTGAAATTTTAAGTAAAAAGGGGGGATAATTCATGAAATATTGGTGCAAGAGTTATGGCCCTTGTGTCATATGATGTGAGTGATGATGTTGAACAGCTATTTTAAGTTTGAATCAAATCCATTTAGTAATAACTGAGATATAGTGAAAGTGCATCAAAACTTTTACCTGAAATTCTAAGTAAAAGGGGGATAATTCGTTAAAATATTGGTACCAGAGCTTTGGTCCTTGTGTCGTATGATGTGGGAAATGATGTGGAACAACTACTTCCAGTTTGAATCAAATCTATTAAGGAATAACTGAGATAGAGTGAAATTCTAAGTAAAAAGGAGGGATAATTCATGAAATATTGGTGTGAGAGTTATGGCTCTTGTGCCATATGATGTGGGTGATGATGAGGAATAATTATTTTAAGTTTAAAGCAAAGCCATCAAGTAATTACTGAGATAAGGAGAAACAAGGAGCTGCGTTCAATAAACGCTGGATGCCCCCGGTGGCATCCTTGTCGATACAAAGCAACCTAAGTCCAAAACGAGGTCAAGGTCAAGGTCAAACTGAGGTCAGGTGATGTTTGAAGATGCGGAATGGTCACAGGTTACATCTGTATTAGTATCAATTCATTCTTGTAAGCGGTATTGATGCTAGACGAAACAGTCCCACTTGGTTAACCAAGAGATGGCCCATATAAAGCAACCTAAGTCCAAAATGAGGTCAAGGTCAAGGTCAAACTGAGGTCAGGTGATGTCTGAAGATAAGGAATGGTCACAGGTTACATCTGCATTAGTATCAAGTCATTCTAGTAAGGGGTATTGATGCTAGACAAAACGGTCCCATTTGGTTAACCGTATACGGACGGACGGACAAATGGACAGGACAATCACTATTTGCCTTCCGCATCAGTAGATGCCGGGGGCATAAAAAGAGAAGGTGTAAAAAAACTTTAACCAAGATGGGGACGTGGAAAGATGCCGATGCTGGGGTGAGTAGGATAGCTCTCCATAAACTTCGTATAGTTGAGCTAACAATATACCCACCTCTTCTTCAATGGGGTGCATAATAATCTGATCTCACATTGCTGAACTAACCTGTCACATGTTTTTTTTATTTAAATAAGCTTAGCAGTATTCAAACCCAAGCCCTCTGGATAGACAGTCTAGCATATTACCACTAGATCATTAGCTCACACATAATTAATTGTATACCTGTCTAGGTCTGGCATTTGCTTGCTGAGCTCGAGGATCATTGTCACTCACAATTTCTCCTGTTTTTAGAATACGAACCATTCTTTATGTCTGAAATAAAAATTATAACCACTGATTTATCATCAGTATCAAGTCAGTTGACTCTCAGATCTCTGTGTATGGTGACCAGCAAGAACACATAAAATTTGTTTTCTGGTTGTAAACTGTTCGTGTATATTCTAGAATCCTAAATATAAATGCGAGATATTATCTTTGGCTTGAATAAATTTTGCCAGATCTGAGGTGCACAAGTTCCTGTCTGGTAAAATCTATCAGAGCTATACATCTCAGATCAAGCTGCTGTTGTAATTACCCTTTTATTATATACCTCCGTGCACTAAAACATACTTTACAAAACAAAAAAACAGACACCATAACCTTACAGATAATATTTTGAATTTGAACACTCATTTAGAAATGTCAAGACATCATCATTATTTATGCACACTAGATTTCCATGCTTCTTTTACACAATTAGATTTATTGCTTGATAAAAGCTCTTCTCTAGCTAGCCTCACTCATTTGGCTTATCGGGATGACTTATTTTATGATCTGACATTTCATAGTTGCCATCCCTCTAAGCCTTACCCATATAGATATGATCTGCATTTTACTGTTAGAAAATCCAAAAATTTCATAAAATACTGGTCAGACTTACTTGCTCCATTAAATTAGATTAATATTCATGTCGAAACATCAAATGAGTGATAATATTAAATACAAGACTTTAAATCTGTGAACAGGGGCAGAGCCTCAGGGGATATCTACCCAGACCACGGATTCAATACATAGAGGACCGTCGATGACACTAAATTGCAGAAACAAAGTGTATTAATTACGATACATTCAAAAAAGGTCAGTGGGGCGATTTCATGCTTCAATGTCAACATAAATCTACTATCAGAGATCATGGAAACGTAATCATAACAAATACATCCTACATACACCACAAAACATTCCCAATGGATTTCAATGGGGAAAGGCTAGCAGAAATATGCAGAATAAGTTTGGATGTGACAGGACAGTGACACATAAAAGTTACCACATTGTCCCGAAATTACTAGAAATGAAGAAGAGATTAATGTCATTATTGGTAGTTTGGAGTTTAATGTTAGAAGGAACTGCTGTATCATAATAAATATTTTAAGGACAGACAGAATTGGAATGTGATTAGGTGACAGGTGATGGAAGAACAACTCTAGCTACTTTCCCACTCCAGTTCTTAATTAATTGGCTGAAATGGATATAGTAAAACCTGAACTTCAACATGTCCAATAGTGTAAAGAGCATTAGAAAAGTTACCATTAGTACTATAAATAACCATTTAAACTTCTTGCCAACAATGCCAAGTTAAGAAAGGCAGAAAATCCATTTACCTGTCACAAGAAATCACCAGGCGCTTAAATTGACAGCTGTCATTACTTCAAGCGTCAGTTGCACTCTGATCAAGCAAGGAGGTAACAAAAATAATTTTATTATGATTTAATGGTTCTTAGAGTGAATAAAATTATATTTGTATGCATTTATGTATTCTTGATGAAATACCAATTCAAAAAGATACACGTCTCTTTGCAGACATCGTTTTGCTCTTCATGAACATGGCCAGTAAACAATAGTGCCATAATTCGGACAAACACATATCCGGATTGTTTACTGTCACGAGGTGATAAGCTTTTATTTTCTGCATATTTGTTAGGTTTGAAGCTTCCATATTTAGAATTCTCGGTTCTGAATATTAGTTTTTCAAGGACATTTTGTAAAAGCCCCCATATTTTTTTACTTTTAGTTCATTTTCTTGATCTATCTTCGTATTGATGCACTCTGACATCTATCATCTTGCACAACATCCCTTTCCACTTGTACACCACACTCATATACACCTCCCCTACTCCACCACTGTTTTTTGATACTTCATCTCAGTATCCCTCATCCACATCCCACTCCTCTCAACTCTGTCCCAGGTTTTTTTTTTTACTTTCAATCTATTTATGTCCCTGTTTCAGTTTAGTTTCAACTCAAATAGGCCTATATAATTTGTTGTTATTTTGACTGTCCTGTTCCATTCTGCCTGCAGACATGGGTATTATGCCCCAGTATGCAGAGTTCTTGTGATATCTTATATATACATACCGAGTAATACATAGTTATGATTGTTAATGTAAACTTTTTAGTTTTATTTAGAAATTAAATGCTATAATTTTTGTGTGTTTTAATACAGGTATAAATCACAGTGGGACTCCTTGCAAATCTACGAATTGCGCTAGCATTAATTCCAGAGAAGAATCATATGGTCATGTTGATCTTTGTCAAATGATCTTTATTGTCAGAAAAAGTTTTTGGTGTCATTTAATGCTCTTCTTGAAATTTTAGCGTAAAATTTTTAAAGAATTTTTTTAATGGCGCGCCATTTCGTTCATTTTTTGTAAATGATGTCAGATTGTGCAAGCAATCTCATGGAAAGAGCTGTATCCTTGATATTGTTACGTCAATGTTGTTTATACGAAAATAAACACTTTTTCCTTTCCATATTATAAAATATAGAATGTAAAGATGTTAACCTAAACTATTTGCAGGGCTCCAGATAAGCATCGTTCAGTCGTTTAAAAACAAAATGATTTTCATCAAAAACAAATTGAATTCCAAAACCTGCCGTTCAAAAACGAATTGATTTTCAATTTCAGTCGTTTCGAAAACGCTTAAAATCGCCGAAAACGACAAGAAGCCATCTAACGATCATTATGTTTACACTGATAAATTTTGTCAGGGTGTTAAATTACGATAAAATCTGAACACCATGCTGTTATTAGCATGCAAGAGTGATCTCCCCTCCTAGGAAATTGTGAATATGGCGTTGGCAGTAAGAAAGTGAGATCGAGCAAAAAAACAAACTAACAGCGCATTTCCTTCTACGATTAATTTTGTGACAAGAACGGAAAAAAAATCTACTGAGAAAATCATATGTGGAATAGTGACAGATGTCGTAACAAATGTCATCGATTCTGGTCGTAAAAAGCCCATAAAACATAGTGAACAGTATCTAAGACTTAGAATGCTTATCTGTTGCTTTATAAAATACATGTACATGTAGTACCCCATGAAGTTGAACTATTGGTTAAACGCACGTTATTAAATGAATGATAAATATGCTCCCTCTGACAAAAAAACTAAAAGGTTAAACTTGTGTGATGAAAAACTAATTGAAAATTTTAAAATAAAACTAATTGAATTTAAAACTTGGTAGTGAAAAAAACTAATTGTGAAAAAAATCAAGAACTGAAAAACTAATTGCATGAAAAATTATCTGGAGCCATGTATTTGTACTAATTGTTTATGTGACACTACTTTAGACATGAACATCAAGAGGTCACACATTTTAATTTTTTTTAACCAGATGCCTATTATTGCAAACTTTAACATCCAGTCACCTGTCATCTGTACATGTCTGATCTGTGAACATACGATATTGTTGTTTTTCATTTAACACTGAACAAAAATCTGTTTAAGGTTTCGATGGAGGCCTTGAGAAACAAAAATCAAACAACACCAAATCATAGAAAGAAAGAGTTGTTTGACATGAAAATTGAACAGCATGTAAAACATGTATATTACTTTACGAAACAAGTGTCAGTATACTGATATAAACATTGAATTCCGGAAAAGGGCTGCCTAAAGGGGCTCCACTTCCGGGCAGTTAAACGCCTTTAAAAACTCACCATTTTCAAAGAACAGTTACACATGTTCGTTTTGATGCATTTGCAATAGCGTGCGAGTGGTGAAATTTCGCATAACAAGGTGGAACACAGTTTTCAGCAATTGTTTATCTTTATTTCTTTACATATGGCATTCATTTTCAAAGGGAGACAACTGTTCCCGATTATTTTAAGTACAAATGGCATTCATTTTCAAAGGGAAACAACTTTTTCCGATTATTTTAAATAATCTTTGAGAAAAAGTTGTCTCCCTTTGAAAATGAATGCCATTTGTAAAGAAAAAAAAGATAAACAATTGCTGAAAACTATGTTCCACCTTGTTACGTGAAATTTCACCACTCGCACTCTATTGCAAATGCATCAAAACAAACATGTGTAACAGATCTTTGAAAATGGTGAGTTTTTAAAGGCATTTAACTGTCCGGAAGTGGAGCCCCTTTAGGCAGCCTTTTTCCGGAATTCAATGTTTATATCAGTATACTGACACTTGTTTCGTAAAGTAATATACATGTTTTACATGCTGTTCAATTTTCATGTCAAACAACTCTTTCTTTCTATGATTTGGTGTTGTTTGATTTTTGTTTCTCAAGGCCTCCATCGAAACCTTAATAAAACAGATCTGAATTTCTTACAGAAAATTATAGTGAATTCATTCCAAATCACATGATAACTAAATGAGATGTCTTTATCATTGAAGATGCTTTCTTTACTCTTTACTTAATAAGTGACTAGGCATTTCATTTATTGCTAGCATGCAGTGATACTTGCTTTTATGAAAATACATTCAGTTTTGAATATACAATTATTTAACTTAGTAGTTACATGTATTTAAAGCAGACTTTAAATACAATTACTGGTTCCACTTAGTGTTTGAATAAAAGTGTTTTTAGTTATATATTATTGGTTTATGATTTAACTCAATTTATTAAAAAAAAAATACTTACAATATTGTAACATCTAACAGCTTGTGACAGGTGAAAAGTAAATGAGAACTTTATTTTTTCAAATGAGCTATTTATTTTGAGTATTTATTTTTAACTCAGATGGAGGATCAGTCAAAAGACACTGGATCTACAGAGCAGCCTGATGGGAGCAGCAAGTCAGAAGATGGGCAGGAAATCCAAAATGAATCTAAAAATACAGAGAATAAAAGTGCAACACCTGGATCAAAACCAGACACATCCTTGGACAAAGGGGCGGACAGTGCAGGTACTGCTTAAAATAACAATCTGAGCTGATTTGATTTGAACTCAAGAATGAGTAACTTGTATTTGCAGATGAATTTGCTGACATAGAAATCATCTTATTATCAAACTACATGATCTAGGCATTAAATGGGGTCCTTAGTAAGACCCAAAACATACAAAAATAATGTAGGTAATTGCAACTTCAGTATTATCATATTATGACTTTTGAGGAAGTTTTAAAAACAGTACAGTAACTGCAGGTATTATATATTAATTCTATAAATTGTAATTTATTACCAGGATATGTTTTACAGTGTTTCAGAAAAAACAGATGTTACAACATAATTATAGCCCGCCACTTAGCTCAGTAGGGAGAGCGCAGATCTACAGATTGTGGGTCTCCAGTTCAAGCCCTGGTAGAGGCGTATGTTTTCTGTGACAATTTGATAAAAGACATGTCTGAAATCATTTGTCCTCAACCTCTAATTTATGTGAGGAAGTTGGCAGTTACTTACTGGTACAGAATCCAAGAACACTGGTTAGGTTAACTGCCTGCCGTTTATATACATAACTGAAATACTGTTGAAAAACAGCATTAAACCCAAAACAAACAAACAAATACAACATAATTATATTAACCTACCTTGATCACAGCCTTAAATCAAGTGTTCACACCTAAGTGAGGTATGGTGTAAACTGCAGTCAAATTCTTCTGAGTATTTGAACTAACAATCTGTGGTTAAGAAGTCTGATACTGGTACTGATGGTAAACCCGGACAGATGATAAAGTCGACCACCTTGGAAATATTCGACTGCAATCGGTTATTAATAAAATTGAACACACCATCTCATAGTTTCCACTTAAACACCAACTGATGTAAACCAAAATAAAATTGATAAATATTCTGTATAAATAAATGACTTACATAAATTTGTATAAAAAATATTTATCCAAAATTACTGGGGAAGAGGGTGTTTTTTGCGCATGCTCACTGTCGAAACATGAAGGCCTGACATTTGGTAGCTTTTCATTACTTGATCAGGAATGACTGTTGCAGCTTTTTGGGGAAAGTTTATTTATAATAATACCAAGAAAATTTTGTAAATGACAAAGTGTTCGAATTTATCATCTGTCAACGCTCATACAGTCTCCTTTTTACATACCCCTTTCAGGGCCTCACTTCGTGTGAGTTTGCTTACTAAATATAAATTTGAATTGTGTAAAGTTTTTCAGCAAAGGTTAAGCTTTATTTTGATACCGACCATTGATTACAATTTGCAAAAATAAAAAATTTACAGGCAAAAAACCTAATTTTCTGTTCGGGTTTATCATCAGTACCAGTATTGTATTCTTGCATACCAGACGGGGATTTCTGGTGAATTCAGTACAGAAGATGTGTGTAGTAATAATAATGTTTTTCGTAAAATGGGATAAAAACTAAATACCTTGATAGTTCCTATTTGTTCCTTATAACATATTTCTCGATTCAAAAAACGTTATTTTATGGAAATAACATAACGTTTCATTGCAGATGATAAAATAAAACCGAAACTCTTACGTTGTTTTCGTCTCTGTAACGTCATGACGTACTTCCTGTTTACGGACGTAAAGTTCCCGTGCTTTGTTAATACGCTACTATCAGAAAAAAGTGCTATAAGAAAATCATTTGTTTGAATTTATTTTTAACTCTGCTTTGTTTAATATGGTATGCAAGAAAAAGATTCTATCACTGGCTGTAGGTGCAGATGGGAATATCCGGCTCTCGGGTAACTGTTTAACCAGTTACTCGGATGGAGCCTCGTAACCACCTAAACAGTTGGCCTCAAGACCGGAAATTCCCATCTGCACCTACAACCAGTGAAAGAATCTTACATTCTTACACCACTGCACCAAAGTTTAATTCGTGATAATTTAACACGTACAAAATCTAAACATTTTCTTTTTAGATGAACTTGAGCAATCAGATGAGGTGGAGGTGGACCCAGCTGTTATCGAGAAACTTACACATGGGGTGTTAGAAATGTTCCTGCCAAATCTACAGAAAGCAAAAGGCTCGCTCAATGAAGTCTTGTAAGCATTTATGTAGATCTGTAGATTTGGGTCTAGATCATAAGTTCTTATGCACACTTATTAGGACTTTGGAAATGTGTTTCTCATAACCCAGATTTATTGTATCTGTAAAATGAAAAGTTCAACATGAAAAGAGATTGAGCACAGTGTGAACATGAAGCATTGACACTATAAGAACAACAGTTGTAATAATTATGGTACCGATAGGTATTAACTGTAATTGTATAAGGGCAGTAACTCCAGACACAAGCAGTTATCAAGAACAGGTGAAATTAGCTATACATAAAACAGCATTTTTTTTAGCACATTCATATATACTTCTTTATATGCCTAATTTCAAAACATAAAAATGTTTGCTTATCCAAAAATGGGAAAATTTTGCAAATAAGTTAATGTCAAAAACTGTCTTTTTTTTGTAGGCCTATATGGGAAAAACACAGAACTTAGAAGATCATCATGATAAGTTTTTCACCGTTGAAACAGTTGATAATTCGCAACTGTTGCATGCCTGTAATGCAACAACAAAAAATATTAATGCCCGACATCAAAATTCACATGTTGTCTTTTGCTAAACAGCTATTCAGTTATCAAATTAATTACTACTACCGGTAATTTTTTTCAACATGAAGATTTTGAGAAAAAAAAACTGCTCACAAAGTAAGATCTTGCAAACATTTTGCATGGCAGAATTATTTAAAGAGCTGCGAAGGCCTAATGGATATGCACCTACCCCACATTTGGGAGGACGAAGGTTTTAGCCCTGTCACAGGCTGGTCTTACTACTGAAGAGAGACAAATTGGTGAGCTGACAGCTAGTTAAATAATGGGTACTGATTGCCTACCTGCCTGTGCCTGACATAAAAAAATAGGAATTGGGAAGTTATGCTGTTCAACATATGTAAGTGTCTGGTCATCCAACATGGCTGGCCCTTTCAGTAGGGTGGGTACCAAACAAACCCACTTTACAATTATTCACTTATAAAGTATGTGCGTGTTCTTGTTATGCAGTTGTATAATATGCGAGTTAAAATAAATTTAGTTTAAATTTCAGACATAACCAAGAAGTACTCATAGAGACTGTACAACAAGAGAACTCCAAGTTTACCGAGTCTGCTTCAATGAAACAGTTAATTGAAACAGTAAGTTTAAAGTTAATTTACCATTTACTTAAGTCAGTGTGTGTTGAATAGAAGATACTGTAAAACTAAAAGAAGACATTTTGCCAGGGTTAAATTTTCTTTGTTAATGCGAGTTGTCGTGTGAACATTAATCCGCGCATAAATTCTCCTCATGATCATAATACTGATAAAAAAATATTTAAAACATTACAATATACTTTCAGACAATCAAACTAAAATGGCATACAGTTGTGTATGTTTTGTGTTTTCTGTAACTTCTACACCATGCTAATTTCAGGGTGAATAAAACATGACTTGGTTATGATAAGGAACATGATTTTAATATATTATAGTAATGCTTGTGTATCATATTGTTTATTTTATACATATACACACAATTGATCTTTTCTTCACTACAAACTGAAAGCACAAAATTATATTACTTAAATTTCTGAAATAAGCCAAACTAGAAATAAATTGTACCACCAATTCAAATAAGAATCAGATGCTATTTTTTGTGCATTTATATGGATAAACTACATTGGGACTTCTTGCAAATCAACTTGCTACAAAAATAAGTGGGTTGCTTTCAGTGAGTACCAGAAAATCAAAATATATGTCAGGATATCGATCTTTTAAACATTCGCCTTCCAATAACAATACTGTTCATGGTTTTTACTGAAAATACTGTAAAATCCAGTGAAAAATCATACAGTTGTGTCGATTCAATTTTGATCTTGGTCAGAAAAAATTTGTTTCAGCTATAATTCACCATTCTTTTTGAAATTTTGGCGCCAAATTTTGAAAGAATCTTTTGAATGACACCATTTTGTACATGCTATTTGTATATGGCGTCAGATTTTGCATGCATCCTTGTTTATACGAAAATAAATACTTTTTCCTTTCCATACAAAATATATAGTGAATGTAAATATTTGTAAGTATTATTCTTTATTCATTCAAAAACAAAATTACATATTTATTAATGTATGACTTTTTGTAGATGCAGGAAGCAAAAGCATATCATGGTAAACTGGTGAATTTGAAGAGGGAAATGAATAGTCTCATGGATAAATCTACCAAACTGAAGGTAAATTAAAATTTTATAGTAGGTATGTCTACATGTAGCCAGTTTAATTTTATCTGAAATGCTGTCTTTAAGCATAACAACTGATGTAATAACACATAAAATCAATGCTTTTAAGTTAAGTTAAACTAATTATATCATTTACTTATTATAATAAATGGTATTGTTATATGAACAGGTAAATATGTTGGGCCATGACATGATTCTCAATGAAATTTTTTACTGTTGATGAATGTTGACATTCTAATAATGCCCCTAAAATAAGCTAAATCTAAAAATTTTCACTCTTAACTATAAGTGTGCATTTAAAATAGTTTCTGATTAGACAGAATTATGACAATTGACAATTTCCGGTTATTATGTTGAAAATTACAAAAATGACTGTTACAAATAGCCTAAAATTGAAAAGTTTAGCTTTTTCATCATACTTTGCACAATACTAATAGATCTGACTTTCACCATGATGAACTAATTATCAGGCATTTGTTATACTGATTACTGGTTAATTCATACTCAATTTTGTCTGATTCCCAGCATTACTATTTTATTCATATATATCTGTCTAAGGGAGGTAATCAGAAATATTAACTTTCATGATCAATTCATTTACAAAATTGTGAGCAAAATTGTACGAAAGACAAGACAGACATGAATGTTTTTAACCAGGTTTTCAACGAAAACCTGAGTTATTAGATTGGGGTAGATGTCGGTCGGGCGGGTGGGCGGCGGCGGTGGCCTCAAACTGGTGTTTCCGGTCAATAACTTTTGTTTCGGTAAAGATATTTGAATAAAACTTGGTATGTATGTAGCTTATATCAAGACAAAGGCTGGGATTGATTTTGGGGTTTCTGGGGTCAAGGTCAAGGTCACTGTTACTTAAAATAGAAAAAGGGTTTCCGGTCAATAACTTTTGTTTCGGTAAAGATATTTGAATAAAACTTGGTATGTATGTAGCTTATATCAAGACAAAGGCTGGGATTGATTTTGGGGTCAAGGTCAAGGTCACTGTTACTTAAAATAGAAAAAGGGTTTCCGGTCAATAACTTAACTTAGGAATGAGCTATCATGATGAAACTTGGTGTATAGAAAACTTATATAAAGTTGTAGCTTGGGATTGAATTTAGGGTTTCTGGAATCAAGGTCAAGGTCATTGTTACTAGAAATAGGGTTAGGGTTAGGTTAGGGTTAGGGTTAGCATATCTTCTACATGCATGGAGGGATTTTGATGAAAGTTGGCACAATTGTTCACCATCATGAGACGGAATGTCATGCGCAAGAACCAGGTCCCTAGGTCTAAGGTCAAGGTCACACTTAGAGGTCAAAGGATACAAGAATGAAAACTTTGTCCGGAGCATATCTTCTTCATGCATAGAGGGATTTTGATGTAACTTGGCACAATTATACACCATCATGAGACGAAGTGTCTTGCGCAGTTCCCTTCTTTAGAATTACTTCCCTTTGTTGTTACTATAAATAGCTTATATTGTAACTTTTTCATTACTAGACGTAGGGAAAAATCGAGACCACTTTTCTGTAGTACAACATGCATGTTACATCCAATTTTTAGGTGTATTTTGACCAATCTCTACCTGGAAAGGATTTCTGTGTGGACTTAAAAAATTTTTTTTTTTTTTTTTAAGATTAACTTCCCTTAGTTGTTACTATAAATAACTTATATTGTTACTTTTTTTATAATTGACCATAGGGAAAAACCAAGACCACTTTTCTGTGGTACAACATAGTTGTTACTTTCTAATTTTAGGTGTATTTTAAGGTATCTCTACCTGGTAAGGAGTTTTTTTGTGGACTTAGAAAAACAAAAGAATTACAATGATTACTAAACAACCACAAAATTAAAATTACATCTGCAAATACAGGTGCTAGAGTAAAGAAATTTGCTGTGACGGGCGTATATTGTGACATTCTGGCACTCTTGTTTATTCTTATGAAAAGTGTTGAAAACCTGGTTTCCTGGCATTGCCGCGTTTCTTGTTATTTTTTTTACTTGCATATATCATGTGTGCAGCATTTTCTAATCAAAGGCTTTGTGAGCCTTTAAGCATGCAGACAGGGTAATAAAGTACAGGATTTTTAATCTGTATAATAAGGATTTACTGGAAAAGTGTAGAAAGCTGTTACAGCTGTTACAAAATTTGACATATCCCTGGTCAGAAGATTTCTTTAGAACTAGTTTTAAATTAATGTAGTTTGATTGAAAACTATTTTCTATTACGTAGCGGCGAGCTGTCAAGTTACAGCAAGAGAAACAGAAAGAAGAATTGAGGAAAGCTGTCCAGCAGGAGCGAGAACAAGAAAGAGAACGAATGTTGACTGCTAAAGTTGCAAAACCATCATCAAAGCACCAAAATACCTAGCATTGCGATCCAACAGTGTTTTTTGTGTGTTTAAGATGCTGTACATATTGTTTATATTTTATTTAATGGTATATTTTTAAATTCATAGACAGTTTAGTGTATCATACAAAAATAGAGTTGAAGAAAATATAAGGATTGTTCAAAGGCCATTTCTTTTAATGAAAGGGGCATAATTGCTTAAACTTTGATGGGACTTCCTTGAAATTTGATGTGCAACCCACTTTATTGAAATACTCATTTTCTGTAGCAAAAAAAAAAAAATCAGCTGCTTAAATTATGTGCCATGATTACTTGTTTATCAAGGATTTATTTGTCAGTGTAATGTCTTTTGTTAATTTTAGAGAATATTCTTCTCTCTCATTCAGATATTTTTGTTCTGTTTTTGAACAAAATTTTCTAGGATTAGTAGAGATCAACAAACGTTTTATGAGACTAAAGGAAGTGATAGTATAAGACTGTTACCGACGTAAAAGAAAACCAATTTTAGATAAAACTAGATGTGCCCCATCTACTCTCACTATATTATTTTCATTGTTAAAAGAAATTAAAACTGGAAAAGTTATGTCAAGAGGATGATATTACCAGTGGAAAAAAATTTAATGTGCAAGAAACAGAAAGTGAAATAGAAGGTCTAAGGTACATGCAACATGAAATTTTAGGCACTGCTAAGTCAGAGGCCATAACTCTGGTCTTGCTGAGAGAAATCTCAAACAAAATCCCAGGTGCACAACTTCACAAGCTAAATTAATTCCTATAAAGTTGCAGGTCACTGTAGGTTATACACTATTTAAGATGCAACATACATGCAACACAAATTTGTAGGAACTTATGCATATTTTGACTAAGTCAAGGGTCATGACTCTGGTCTTATTAAGTGAAATCCTAAAAGAAATCACAGGCGTAAAACTTCACGATGTCATGTTGATTAACAATCAAGTAATATTTGATTACTCTAGGTTAAATACTTATTGAGGTATGTGCAACACAATTTTTTTCTGGAAGACAGAGTAAATCCAAGTTCTGTTTAAAATGCATTCATGCTATTAAATTGAATTATATGCTTAGCATTTTCAATCTCACACTCATGTCTACATTCTTACAGATACACTATAAGTGTTAGATTATTATAAATTGCTTCTGATCATTAACTTATGCTGGAAACTATCAGGCTAATACCGGTAGGCACAATTATGTTAATTTCTGGTTATGCAATGAACATGATTGCTGGTATGTTATCTTACTAATTCACACCCTATTCTTGATACATTAATCAATGTTTGGATTAATCAATGTTTGGTCTTTCCAACATGCAAAATGCATTATGTGTGTGAATGTAAGCTTATCTATAGTCGCTACCAGTAGCCTATATGGTGACTCCTCCAGAAGACTGATAATAACTTTTAGTTGGAGGATGTACAGTGACAGAAATGGAAGACCTTATACCTGGTCCTTTCATGCCAGATATAAATGTCCATGCCATGCCATGCGCAGAACTCGTCCCATTATTAGTCATTTTAGTTGTAAGAGTAAGAACTCGCATCCTATGGTTCTGTAGTCAGTGTTACCACTGTACCACATTGTCTGCTCTAAAATGCATGAAAAATAGCATGTTAATGGCCTTCTGTATTTGCATTACAGTTCAACTTAGTCCACATATATGCATTTGGGTTTTTTTTCTCAGTAGATCTTCCCTTTTCAGGGTGAAAATACAATATAATTTTGAGAATAGGGAAATTCTGAATGGCGATTAAAACTGTAACCCAGCATATTTTTATTTTTCATTTATAACTGAGTGAAGTACTGTAAAGTGATATGGCCTACCTTAATTTGCAGAATAAAATCAAAAGATATCAGGACAGGGATTTTTAGGTTAATTGTTGGTCTTTTTTTCCCAGGACAAAGAAATTTCAAACCCTTATAATTAGCATTTAAGAATTTGTAGCTGGCTTTTTGAGTTCGAGATATCCACAGATTATATATTTGTAAATTAAAAGAATTTTTACACTGAATTGACATTTACCAAAGTTTATTGTACGTTAAAATCAGATATTTTCATGTGACTACAATCTGCTGTTTGTAAAATTAGAATTACTTTGTTAGGTAGACTTTTTGTGATGTAAGGCTGGGTTGTGAAATATGAAAGACTATAACATTAATAGCCTTTTCACATGTATCTATTTGAATAAATTCAGTCAACCATTACTTGCTCAAGATTGTAAGGAAATGAGTAAAATGCAGAGTTATCCAGGTTTTTAGCTCACCTGTCACAAAGTGACAAGGTGAGCTTTTGTGATCGTGCGGTGTCCGTCGTCCGTCCGTCCGTAAACTTTTGCTTGTGACCACTCTAGAGGTCACATTTTTCATGGGATCTTTATGAAAGTTGGTCAGAATGTTCATCTTGATGATATCTAGGTCAAGTTGGAAACTGGGTCACGTGCCATCAAAAACTAGGTCAGTAGGTCTAAAAATAGAAAAACCTTGTGACCTCTCTAGAGGCCATATATTTCACAAGATCTTCATGAAAATTGGTCAGAATGTTCACCTTGATGATATCTAGGTCAAGTTCGAAACTGGGTCACGTTCCATCAAAAACTAGGTCAGTAGGTCTAAAAATAGAAAAACCTTGTGACCTCTCTAGAGGCCATATATTTCACAAGATCTTCATGAAAATTGGTCAGAATGTTCACCTTGATGATATCTAGGTCAAGTTCGAAACTGGGTCACGTTCCATCAAAAACTAGGTCAGTAGGTCAAATAATAGAAAAACCTTGTGACCTCTCTAAAGGCCATATTTTTCATGGTATCTGTATGAAAGTTGGTCAGAATGTTCATCTTGATGATATCTAGGTCAAGTTCGAAACTGGGTCACGTGCGGTCAAAAACTAGGTCAGTAGGGCTAAAAATAGAAAAACCTTGTGACCTCTCTAGAGGCCATATATTTCATGAGATCTTCATGAAAATTGGTCAGAATGTTCACCTTGATGATATCTAGGTCAAGTTTGAAAGTGGGTCACGTGCCATCAAAAACTAGGTCAGTAGGTCAAATAATAGAAAAACCTTGTGACCTCTCTAGAGGCCATATTTTTCATGGGATCTGTATGAAAGTTGGTCAGAATGTTCATCTTGATGATATCTAGGTCAAGTTCGAAAGTGGGTCACGTGCCATCAAAAACTAGGTCAGTAGGTCAAATAATAGAAAAACCTTGTGACCTCTCTAAAGGCCATATTTTTCATGGGATCTGTATGAAAATTGGTCTGAATGTTCATCTTGATGAATCTAGGTCAAGTTCGAAACAGGGTCATGTGCGGTCAAAAACTAGGTCAGTAGGTCTAAAAATAGAAAAACCTTGTGACCTCTCTAGAGGCCATACTTGTGAATGGATCTCCATAAAAATTGGTCAGAATGTTCACCTTGATGATATCTAGGTCAAGTTTGAAACTGGGTCATGTGCCTTAAAAAACTAGGTCAGTAGGTCAAATAATAAAAAAACCTTGTGACCTCTCTAGAGGCCATATTTTTCATGGGATCTGTATGAAAGTTGGTCAGAATGTTCATCTTGATGATATCTAGGTCAAGTTCGAAAGTGGGTCACGTGCCATCAAAAACTAGGTCAGTAGGTCAAATAATAGAAAAACCTTGTGACCTCTCTAAAGGCCATATTTTTCATGGGATCTGTATGAAAATTGGTCTGAATGTTCATCTTGATGATATCTAGGTCAAGTTCGAAACAGGGTCATGTGCGGTCAAAAACTAGGTCAGTAGGTCTAAAAATAGAAAAACCTTGTGACCTCTCTAGAGGCCATACTTGTGAATGGATCTCCATAAAAATTGGTCAGAATGTTCACCTTGATGATATCTAGGTCAAGTTTGAAACTGGGTCATGTGCCTTAAAAAACTAGGTCAGTAGGTCAAATAATAGAAAAACCTTGTGACCTCTCTAGAGGCCATATTTTTCATGGTATCTGTATGAAAGTTGGTCAGAATGTTCATCTTGATGATATCTAGGTCAAGTTCGAAAGTGGGTCACGTGCCTTCAAAAACTAGGTCAGTAGGTCAAATAATAGAAAAACCTTGTGACCTCTCTAAAGGCCATATTTTTCATGGGATCTGTATGAAAATTGGTCTGAATGTTCATCTTGATGATATCTAGGTCAAGTTCGAAACAGGGTCATGTGCGGTCAAAAACTAGGTCAGTAGGTCTAAAAATAGAAAAACCTTGTGACCTCTCTAGAGGCCATACTTGTGAATGGATCTCCATAAAAATTGGTCAGAATGTTCACCTTGATGATATCTAGGTCAGGTTTGAAACTGGGTCATGTGCCTTAAAAAACTAGGTCAGTAGGTCAAATAATAAAAAAACCTTGTGACCTCTCTAGAGGCCATACTTTTCATGGGATCTGTATGAAAGTTGGTCTGAATGTTCATCTTGATGATATCTAGGTCAAGTTTGAAACTGGGTCAACTGCTATCAAAAACTAGGTCAGTAGGTCTAAAATTATTAAAATCTTTTGACCTCTCTAGAGGCCATATTTTTCAATGGATCTTCATGAAAATTGATCTGAATATTCACCTTGATGATATCTAGGTCAGTTTGGAAACTGGGTCACGTGCGGTCAAAAACTAGGCCAGTAGGTATAAAAATAGAAAAACCTTGTGACCTCTCTAGAGGCCATATTTTTCATGAGATCTTCATGAAAATTAGTGAGAATGTTCACCTTGATGATATCTATGTAAGGTTCAAAACAGGGTCACGTACCTTCGAAAACTAGGTCAATAGGTCAATTAATAGAAAAACCTTGTGACCTCTCTAGAGACCATATTTTTCAATGGATCTTCATGAAAATTGGTCAGAATTTTTATCTTGATAAAATCTACAAGTTCAAAACTGGGTCACATGAGCTCAAAAACTAGGTCACTATGTCTAATAATAGAAAAAACGACGTCATACTCAAAACTGGGTCATGTGGGAAGAGGTGAGCGATTCAGGACCATCATGGTCCTCTTGTTGAGCGATTGAAACATAGCAAAATATACCAAAGAGGGCTACGGACCAATGAATTATTGGAGTTAATAATTGATATTGCATTGTTTCACTGTATAGCAAAAAAAAAAAAATCCCTTGCAAAAGAATTATATTTTACAATGTAGGATGACTTGTGTACTCTGTATTAGAGAGAAGAAAAGATGTGAAAATGTTTTGAACAATACTGTTAACATTCCATTGTGCAATATTTATTATCATTATTAAATCTCACCAAAAGGCAATAATTGTAATGTGAAAAATCATGAAATAAACTATGGAAAACTTATCAGACTTCATTTCAGTACCTTAAGTAAATAATATTGGACTTAACTAATTAAAAACTTTGCCATATTATATTTATTGGAATACCCCTTAGATCTTAATGCATATCTTTTCACTTCTATAATACAAATTATTTTAGCATCAGGTCAGTGATAGCATCTGGCAACAGAAATCATAATGGCCACAACAGCCTAAAAGTTGCCCAAGTAATGTTGACACACAAAATCATTGTAATTGGCAACAATATTTATCGAGCACATAGAAACTGCAGCCCGGTACTGTATAAACTGAAGCACATTTTTCCTAGCATCGAGATATTTGAATCAGGCTCATCATTCACGGCATCTTATAGGGAATATGTGGTTCTACCTATAGCAGTTACATAATGAAATTATTGTCTTAAGTCTGTTTTGAGAATACTTACATGGGTATTCTTTTTAATATTAATGTCATACATGTGATAAGTTCAGAATCCCAAAACTGGAGGTTTGCCATTTTTCAGCTGGAGTTGGGGTCTCAAAACTGGAGGTTTTTTATCGACATAAACTAAGCGCGCGGACACGTAACTTTGAGGCAAAATCCAACATTTTTGTCCACACAATAATGTATATAAGTCTACACCAGAAGGAACAATCCTCATAACTCTTGATTTGAATTTTGACAGTTATGCCACTTCTTTTACTTCATTTTTTTGTTACAGTTTTATATAATGTCTAATATCTCTGTTATATTCAAAGCTATTGACTATTATGCCCCTTTTACTGGCAAAGCTTTAATTGCCCCTTTTACTGGCAAAACCTTTAATTCAGAGTCAATCACTGAGATAAGTCGAGCATGCTATCTTACAGAAGCTCCCACTTGTTCTAACTTAAAATTTTCTTAACAGATTAAATTTGTAGAAACAAAGTCTCAATTTAGGTCTGAAATGAAGGTGAACATGCATTTACATTATCCTACTCGAGGACTTAAAAAACACGAAGCTCTAAATTGGTCTGAACACAACTCATAGATTAAGTAAATTCCTTACCCCACCCACTTTCGTATAAAAATACTGACGATTTTGACATGAAAAATAGAAAACAGAAATGCATCAACATGTATTTACTCTTACCAAGATAATGCAGATTGATGTTATCAAAGTAGTAAATAATTTGGTAAACATTGGAAGAAAATGGCGTAACTCCATAAGGGGAAACAACACTCCTGTTCTAAAAATAGTAATGGGTTGGTTTTTCCAACAATTATTTATGTGATTTTATTACCGAGCAAAATTTTTCTTTGAATAATCAAAATTCATTTCAGTTGGGAATTATTTTCTTATGACTGCGAGTTTTTTGCTTCAGATGGGTAAAAAATGGAGCTTAATTGGCACTGAGAATTGGCAGATATTCGGCCCAGTGAGACAGGTGGAAAAGGCCCTGCTTGTCTATAATCCCTTATCAAAACAAACAATTAATAATTCACCTGTGAAAAACAACTCTTTCCTCCAGCTACATGTGTGTCAAACATAATACACAGCAGTCGGTGACACTTTGATTTACTGTGTAAACATGTTTGGCACTCCTCGGTAATTATCAACCCAGTCATAATATTTATTTTTTTTATTGATTTTTTTTTAAAAGCGGGAGAAATATGGTTTTGGTCGGGAGACGGGAGGCAAGGTGAAAAAATCGGGATTTTGGCCCTCCCGCGCGGGAGATCACATGTATGTTAATGTACGATATTATACTAATCAAAATTAAATTAGTATTTAGTACTGTGCCTCTAATGCTGGCCACACCAGTTTGAAAAACATTTAGTAACATTGTGCTTGTAGATTTCTAGTTATGTAATTCTATACATGTGAAAAATTAGTCGACTACCTTTGTTCGTGACAAACTGCTTCTGGCCGAAGCCTATACAGTTTTATATCCAAATCTCGATTTAATCTGATCATTTGGTCCGTCTGTCCATCCAACACAGAATCTAGTCCACTATATAAAGCGCCTTTGAACGTGAAATTGATCATGAAAAGGGCGCTATATAAATCTGGTATAATAATAATATGTCTTTACCATCACCTCCACAATCATGTGACTCCATGAAAACTTTTGTGATGTATATGATGATGCTGACAAAAAGGTGACAACAACGGCTCTACTTTTTGATACATTTCAAAATAGTTGTACAGTCCTTAAGCTATTGATGCATCCATGCAGTTTCACTGAAACCCTGATGGTAATTTTAAGAGATAAAAGTCTGGACAATTATCTCTCTGTAGACTTATTTAAAAACCAAAGGGCTATAACCCGGTGAAGAATAATTCAGCCATAAAAACTAATATATATACAATAGGTTTCATTCAAATCCAACTACCGGTATCAGTATAGAAGTAGTCCTTAAATAAAAAATAACCATTCACGGGTGGTAACTTTCCAACAAATGATCTGAATGGAATGTGCTGACAATATGTGCACCTCTTCTAAGCAACAGTACAAGAATGACAAAAAGGATGCTCAGACAGACAAAGTGATAACTATATGATCCCCATGAATATTTTAAATGGGCTGATAACCACCATAACAGTCAAGTTATATTTCAAAATTTAATGATAGTTGGATAGTTTTGCTAAATTCAGCCTATGCCATACAATTTTTCTGATAATTATATGCAAAACTTCTATTTTTATTCACTACAGTAAAAAAATGACTAAGAATGCTCTTCTAGGAGGAGGTCTGTATTCTAAACAAGTATGAAATAAAACTAAGTATAAAACATAAATATATCCGAAAAATGCATCGAAATGAAAGCAATACAAGTAGGGTTAAAATTTGCAATAAATATTAATTTTAACAATAAATAGAGGAAATGAGCAACTACATGTACTTGCAAAGCTTACAAATCAAATTTTCAAATACAATTCAATTTAAAATGCCCTTTTATAAATTTTTTTCTTGATTACAACCAATGACAGATCTATAACTGGATGTAATAACAGCACATAGTATGTTGATCAAATTGCTAGTTGTTCATGGTAGTAGGAAGAAAGTAATTATTTACTAAATTATCATACGAGGTAAATAGTATAAGTTGTAAATAGGAAAAGGTTTAGAAAATAGTGACAAGGAGTACATTCATATCAGTTATCAATGCTAAGACAGTGTATGACCATATTCCTTATTTTACGATGAATTTGATAAACTGCAACATTGATCTGTAGGCAGAGAGTTAACTAAATCCTACTTGAAATCTTTTCACCTTCTCAAATCTAAAAATTTAACAGAAACTTGTACCCCCACCAAAATATGTAGTAACAAGAGCACCGCCTTGCGGGTGCTGACGCTCATCTGATTTTTTTTGTGTAATAGAAATATTGTCCTACCCATGATTTTCTAAGTCTAAAAAGGGCCATCATTCTTGCAAAAAGCAGGATAGAGTTATGTTTCTTGATGTACAGTGTCCACTTATGATGGTGAAAAAAAAACTGTTGCAAGTTTTAAAGCAATAGCTTTAATAGTTTATGAGAAAAGTTGACTTAAACATAATACTCAACCAAGAAAATGATTTTCTAAGTCCAAAAGGGGCAATAATTATTGCAAAAAGCAGGATGGAGTTATGTTGCTTGCTGTACAGGGTCAGCTTATGATGGTGAACAAGTGTTGCAAGTTTCAAAGCAATAGCTTTGATAGTTTAAGAGAAAAAGTTGACCTAAACATAAAACTTAACCAAGAAATCTGATATTTTCTAAGTCAAAAAGGGGCCATAAATCTTGCAAAAAGCAGGACGGAGTTATGTTTCTTGCTATACAGGGTCAACTTATGATGGTAAACAAGTGTTGCAAGTTTTAAAGCAATAGCTTTGATAGTTTAGGATAAAAGCTGACCTAAACATAAAACTTAACCAAGAAAACTGATTTTCTAAGTCCAAAAGGGGCAATAAATCTTGCAAAAAGCAAGATGGAGTTATGATTCTTGACGTACAGGGTCTGCTTATGATGGTGAACAAGTATTCCAAGTTTCAAAGCAATAGCTTTGATAGTTTAGGAGAAAAGTTGACCTAAACATAAAACTTAACCAAGAAATCTGATATTTTCTAAGTACAAAAGGGGCCATAAATCTTGCAAAAAGCAAGATGGAGTTATGTTTCTTGCTATACAGGGTCAGCTTATGATGGTGAACAAGTATTCCAAGTTTCAAAGCAATAGCTTTGATAGTTTAGGAGAAAAGCTGACCTAAACATAAAACTTAACCAGGCAACGCCGACGCAGACGCCGACGCCGATGCCGACGCCGACAACCGCTCAAGTGATGACAATAACTCATCATTTTTTTTCAAAAAATCAGATGAGCTAAAAAAAACAATATGATAAACTCTACGTTTGCTTGTCAAATTTACAAACAAATCTATAAATCTGGCTTCAGTTTTAAACAAACAAAGTACAATTTTAAATAACATACAATAATTAGATAAAAAACAAAACATCTTTATATCCAGTGTTTATATCAGAACTATTTTCTGATTACCGTATTTTGGTGTGTATAGGTCGCGGTAATGTATAGTCCGCATCTAATTTTTGCTCTGGAAATGGTCGGAAAATTTAACTTCTAGCGTATTAGTCGCAGTTAAATTTCGGATTTTTCCCCAGCAATATTTAATATGTAAATCAATATGGCGGCGGCCATATTGATGCCGCGGACTAAATTATTATCAGAACCTGATTGGTGGAAATCGGACAGTGTTATTTTTGTTCCCAACCGTTTCGTACCAACAGTAGTATCGGTAACAGACTACATCAAAGAAAAGCGGCTTTTTGACACTAATTGGCAGCAGACGGTTTGCGTTTACATTCTGTTGTCATGCAAGTTTAAGTGTGAATTGTTTGCACAGCAATTATAACACCTTTCCGTGTCGTGTAATTAACCGCGTTCTTTTGATTCTGAGTAAAAAGATTAACAAAATATCTCTGTTTGGATTTTTTCTTTTATTTAAATATCAAAAGTAAAAAATTATCTTTCAAGTTTTTTAATACGCTAAGAATTAGTATAAACAATGTTTGGAATGGAGGACGGATCTGTCCGGATTTTATCCAACCCGGAGTACATGTCAATGGCGTCCAGTAACACGAAAGTAGAAACAAATGTAATTCAGACTGCAAAAACATCTTTGAATTAAAGTCATTCGTAATTTTAATAGTCTGTATGGGTTATTTACGATATATTTTATTGAAAGTAACCCCTATTCGTTGAAAAGCCGCCGATATTGATGTTTTTTATCCATTTTGTTCGTTCGTAACAGATGCACGTAATTTTGTGAGAGCTACGGTCAGAAAATTGGCCCGAAAAAAAACTGCTGGCAATGTATAGGTCGCAGGAACTTTTTCAGGCAGCAAAATGGGTAGAAAAAGTGCGACCTATACACACCAAAATACGGTATGAGATTTTGTTCAATATGTATTTAACCAATTACACTGCTTTTAAGTACACTGCACTGATAAATTTGTTTTGATATACATGTACCGCACAGTTTTCTTCATACTTGTAAAACATTGTAACAGAGAGACTGGTTAAGCTAAGCAGGTATAAAGTTCTACACTAAATCCTTGGATCTTTTAAGTACATCAGCATTCATTTTGATGTGGTCTGCTGGGAAAGTCAACGGCAGTGTCAGGACGGTGTATAATTTCAAAATAGCAGATCACTTCAATGAACGAACCTGAAAGAAAGAAAAACAAATTAAACTGTTTTATTATGGCTGGATTCCATCATGGGTTCTAGAGTTACTGTCCCTAAAAATACAAAGGTCAAATTCCCACTCCCACTCTGAAAAACTGGTCAAAGAATATAAATGCTTAAAAGGAAAAATACAAAAAGATATTAGGAATAGCTACTGGCAGTATTTAGACACCATAATCTTCACTGCCGACTCCAAACCAGGTCAAAACAAAGTTTTACTCATTTGTCAAATCATATAAGACAGAAAATAGTGGTGTTGCTCCTCTTAAAAGTGAAGGTCAAACATTTGTCAATCCGACAGCAAAAGCAAACATACTCAATCGGCAATTTGAGTCAGTTTTCTCAAGGCCTCAGCCCCTAAGCCTCGCCCAGTCATGCAAACAACTGCTAACCCCTGTAAATAAACCAGTCATGCCCAAGGTCAACATATCCCAGGAAGGTGTAGAAAAGCTCCTTAAAAGCCTGGATCCAAGTAAAGCCTCTGGCCCAGATGAACTGCCACCTAGGTTATTGAAGGAACTGTACTTAGAAATAGCCCATGTACTTGCTTACATATTCAAATCTCCCTCAACACTGGTATTGTCCCCATTGACTGGAAGCATGCAGTCATTGCCCCTGCATATAAAAAGGCCCTAAGTGTAAACCCTCTAATTATCGCCCCATATCCCTCAAATGTATTGCCTCTAAGTTAATGGAACACATTCTTGTTTCCAATATCATGTCTTTCTATGATCAGTTTAACATTCTCAGTCCTTGCCAACATGGTTTCAGGTCGCAGGGTTTTTTCTAGCTAATTTGGGAACATAGCCTATACCCCCCAAAAAAGGGAATTTTTACGCGTATATAAATATTTCGAATTGGGAAATATTTAGTCCCATAGGATATAGTAAAGATGTGTTTAAGCACTTTCTCATACACTTGTTTCACATTGTACAACCTCTTTTAACATACTTCCATTACAAAATTGTCCATAATTTGGTCAATGTTTGTGCAATTTTGATGAAATTTTTTTCAGAATGTAGATTGGGAATTTTTGCACTGAGTTTGGGAAAAATACATACTTTTTGGCATTGGGAATATAGCCGAATAACGGCTGTAAAAACGGCCGGAAAAAAACCTTGGGTCAAAACACAGCTGTGAAACCCAGCTAGTAAGTTTTTCCCCAAGAAGTCAGTGACAGCTTAGAACAAGGTCAACAAACAGATATCATAGTCATGGACTTAGCAAAGCTTTCGATAAGGTAGATCTTCACAAACTAGTCAACAAGTTACAAAGACTAGGTGTCAATCCGCAGATCATTTTTTTGGGCCAAGTCCTTCTTTCAGGGTCGCACTCAGCAGGTTGTCGTCGAAGGTCACAATTCAGACAATCTATCCGTCCTTGGTCGGTCCTCAGACCTTGCCTCTTCTTCTCGTACATAATGATCTGCCTGAAAGTGTTAAAGGCAAGGTGAGGCTGTTCGCAGATGATACAATAGTCTATGTTACGGTCAAATCAAACAGTGATGCCCAAGCCCTACAGCAAGACCTTTTCAGTCTCAAAACCTGGGAGTCTGATTGGTCCATGGAATTCAATCCAGGTAAGTGCGAACAGGGGTCTAGCTAGGTCCATTTTTTTGGGAGAAGTCACTTCTCCCTCAAGCTGATTTAGGGAGAAGTGAGGAGACTTTAGGGAGAAGTGGGAAGACTTTTCCTACTGCAATGATGTTGAGTGATTTGAAAGGTGGCTGTAATGTTCTTGGTAAAAAGTATTGATGTGACCATTCATTTTCTTAGTTGGATCATTTCCCATACAGTGGTTATTGTTTCGTTAAAAAATTCTGAAAAAAGTCGTTTTCAAAATTCAAGCCGATTCTGTAAATGTAACCCGCCGAAATTTGGTTATATCTTGTATGAAGTGTTTATTATTAACACCCGAGTCATTCACCGAGGAATGTCAGTATCTCACTCGAATAAAACTGAAAGTAAACTGTGTAATCTAGAAATACATATTCAAATAAATTCATCGATGGAAGTCAATTTAAACATAGTTTATACATTACATGTCGTTCTTTTATCATAGATAACAAATAATTGTGTACCAAATTCCAATTAATCGCATGGTTAATCAGCAGATTCTTTAAAAAAACTTTGCTTTTTGCACTCAAACATGTTGACAATTAAGAACGAAGTGTCAAAGATGTAAACGCGACGCTAATTGGCTGAACACAATCAACGAGGTGTATCGGATAATTTGATTCGCTTTCACACTTCTCGGGAAAATCTCGCAAGTACCTGAAGTAGGCGGAGCTTAAATTATGCTCCCGGTGTGTGTTTGTGTATTCGGCACTCGATATGACACCGTGCAAATTGTCAACAGTCCGGGTAGCACTAATTAGTGAGTGCGGAAATCAAAGAAAATCGGGCGACTTGCATTTCGCTTTGAGGTTAGATTTGAGCGAAGTTTGAAGTTCTAGAGCGCCTATTTCGCTCAAGTCGCCCACTCGCGAGAGCCCTGGCGAAGTCCTAAGAATCAGTCGCAAAAGAAACCCTGTAATATTCCCTTATAAGCTGCATGACATCGAGTTAAAATCGGCTGATTCTGCCAAATATTTAGGCGTAACCATTAGTAAAGACCTATCATGGACCAATCATATAACATAAAAGCAAAAAATTCCCTAAGATTCCTCAAACAGACAGGGTTTTCACTAGCAATTTCAAGTTGCAGTCCTGGGACTCCCAAAGCTGAAAAAGTTGCAGTCCCAACTACTGACTAGACTTTTCGTCAAAACACAGGCCTCTAATTTGTACTGTCAGATTAAATGTAGACCGACAGACATTTTGTAATCACAATTCTTCACCGAAATATTGTTAAGATGAGATAAAAAGGTAAAGGTAAAATAAGTAAAATGTAGTCAAAAATTAATGTTGGACAACCTCCCCCACCCCCCACATCCCTGCTGTTTTTGGTCTTCCTGGACGAAATCCTCCTGTGAAATTATCAAGGTGGACAAAATCCCCCTTGTGAAAATATCAAGTTGGACAAAATGCCTCATGATAACTTTTTCTTAACCTTTTTATTTCAGAATGGAAACGTATATAAACATACACTGAAAAGAAAATATATGAACAATTATTCTTATATTTTAATGCTTATTAAGAGCATAACGTGAAAACATTCGGTCTAAAATACATTAAGAATGCACAGTATGTCTATGATCAACATATTGATAAATGCTACTTCAGTAACATCAGCGATTTTGCAAAAAAATAATCACGTTACTAAGACCGACATCGACAGCATCTTAAAATTACTTGGACATTCATAATTAAGCGTAATTATCACATTTTCTAAAAAAAAAAAAAAAACATCTTGAAAACTGCTTGGTAATTAGTACGTGAGAAAACAATCGAAGTTACTTCAAATACTACGTAATCCGTCGTAAACAATTAGAAATTGTCACCTATGCAATCATGCCGACAATCACATGTATATTCGAGTTGATCATACACATGCTATCTCGCGGTGTAGTGGAAACGGGCAACGCTGATTGGCTATACGCGGCTATCGGTGACAAGCGAGTAACTCCGCCCACATATTTTGTTTTCGAGTCAAACCTTGTGTATTCGCAGGTTTACGTAATCAATTAATTTTCATTGCGTCTTACTGCAGAAACGTGCGTCCGGGGACTCCCAAGCTGCAATAAACACGCGTATACCGGGACCAATTATGCGTACAGGGACGCCGATTTCGGCGTTTCCGAGAACCCTGAACAGAATGTCAAAACCCCAAATAAAAGAGTCAAAGAGGTTGCATATAAAACCTATGTTAGACCCCAGTTAGAGTACTGTTCCACCATATGGCATCCATGGCAAAAATACCTAACACATAAAATTGAGCAAGTTCAAAGATCTGCAGCAAGATAAGTCTATATTGACTATAATTACAACAGTAGTGTCTCCAAAATGATAAATGAACTAAACTGGCAAACCCTAGAACAACGCCGTATAATCAGCTCAGTTACAATGTTATACAAGATCCAACAACACCTTGTTTTTGTTGACAACAGTCACCTTAGACCTACCAGAAACTTGAACTACTTGATACCATATTCAAAGACACATAAATTATCATGCAAACTCCTTTTTTCCCCAGAAGCATAAGTCTGTGGAACAGTCGCCCCGTGTATTTGCAAGCTAGTTCCAACTTGGAAGTATTTGTTGGGCAGCTACCACCCTTCTATCAGTTCTAATTCAACTTCCTGCTTTTACTTTTTAACCTGACCTGTAAAATAGTTCTTTTACTTTATCTTTGAGATGCACATAATCTCTGTATTCTTATTATATTTAACAGCTATCCCTGACAAAGCGCCTACTAGTTATAATCGATAACGATTGTTAAGCAGTATAACATAGACTAGACATTTAGCCTAATTTGTAAATATACCATTTTCCTAGACCTGACAATTGACCATATCGACATTATTGATAAATCCCGTTTTCCAGTATTTCCGTACATAGGGTCAGGGGGGTTGGCGAGATTAACCGATATAAAGACCGTGTACAATATTAGCGATTATTTTTGCCAGAAGATAAGAATTTATGAAAGATCTTACTTTCTCACAATGAAAATACTATTCTACGACTTCGGCAAAATTTTTTTGCAAAAATAATCTGTTTATCTTGAAAAATGCTAATAATTTCACACCTTCGGTATTGAGCCACGGAAGCGGCAGTTTAGAATAAAAGATAAAATTTCAAAAATTAAATAAACTTTGAAGATATTTTTGCTATATCTTAATTACAACAATGTTTAATGATAATCTGCAATACTTTTTTTATTCATTTTCTTTGTTTAAAACTTCAAAAAAGGATAATCTAAACACTACCGCCATGTAGCGTAATGGCCGATACCCCCTCACCGTGAAAACGGGAACGGGCGTTTATTAGTGGTTAATACCGGAAAACAGGATTTTATCCATAATGTCGATATCGAGAATGGTGAGCCAAATAGTTTATAAAAGACTAGCTATTATATTAGGCAGTGGCTAGGTAGCCGGTTCCGGCTACCTAGACCTTTAGTCTAAGTAGCCGGTTCCGGCTACCTAGACTAAAGGTCTAGGTCGCCGGCTCTATATATAGATATCGTATATGAACATGTAAGTCAAGGTAGCCGGATTTAATAAACTGTATTATAAAGAATCATAATATTAGTTTAATGAATTACATTTCTTGTAATTCATTATTTATTATTTGTGTTTAACCGGTATATTTCGTATTTACGCGCTCATATCATATCGGGCGACATTTTCAATTTGTTTTGTTAAAACGTACTCGATACATATATGAGATACTGTGATTCATTCTTAAAACAAAACAAAACAAACAGTAATAAAGGGCAAAACAAAGAGCATCAATGTACATTAAATGATGAGGCTCAACTGAACATACTGGCGTTTGATCCTTCCTGCGCCCGTTTAAGTGATAATTGTAGGTGATCATCACTTTCGCACCTCTATGATTGTGCGTCTTTAATTAATTAACTACTACAAAATTTCTCCGCCAATTTGTTTATTAGTCAATAACTTGATTGGTTCTAATTGTTTTTTTTGAACATATGAGCTCTTTATCTAAGGCAGCATAATATTCTAGATACGAAAGATAATAACAAATGACCTAAGCTAAAGAATCGCCGTCAGTTGACATCATCTATCAAAAATGTTTTTCAATATATAACAAACTACAAAAAATCATTAAAAGATATTTTAAGAATTTATAAACGCGCCATTTAAACACGCCAGTGACAAAAACGACATGATAACATAACAAAGTATCGACAGATATGATATAAGTGCCTAAATACGGCTAAATAAACAAGTAAGTCACAAAATATAAATAATAAATCACAAGAAATGTAATTTATTTAACTAATATAACGATCCTTTATAATACAGTTTATCAAAACCGGCTACCTTAACCTTACATGTACATATACGTTATGTATCCTAGACTCACCAGTTTCGACGCACTTAACAGGCAACATGGCAGCGCTTTTTCATTCTGTGACATACGTGACTCTCTATGATACTGCATGTGCAGTTACCTTTTATGTATTGAAGCATACCATCAATATCTTATTTTAAACAACTGACTGTCAGAAATCAAAAGTAAACAACAGCTAGTGTGGTCAGCCATTTTTTTTCTCACACACCTATTTCAACGCATCTAATATTATATTTGTTACAACGCATTTGATTGGCTTAGATATTTGTGCAATCACTGTAAGTGATGTGCTACACCATTACTATCTTGAATGGTGCAATAAAACTTGAAACAACAGTAGATACAAGTAGATAATCAATATTTAGGCCAAATGATAAATAAATCTGAAAACATTAAAACCTTTCTGAACATAAGTGGTAAAGAACATAAACAATCATTCTGCTTCTTTTTATTACACATTGTCTGAGTTTGTTTTTTTCATTCTTCTGGGCTGCAGTGCTTGCAGAGGAATTTGTCACCCCGCCTAACAACTTTATTTTAGTACAAAACTTAAGATGTACCCAGTGTTCGCAGCCTACTTGGTCACACTTTACCCACTTCACAAATATAAGAGATGTACTCTTCCTGACTTCATCTGGACTGAATTTGTTACAGACACAGCACTTGTCATCCTCATCATCATCTGATGATAATGATGCAGCAGGAGACAGGATTTTGCTTTTCTTAGAGGCGGTCTTGTTGGTCGTTTTGCATGATTCAGTCCAGATGGGCCAGGCAGAGGGGCCTGTGCTGATTTTTTGCGGGGGTTTACTGCCTGTTGGTGTTCTATGATTTTATCTATTATAACTTCCTCAGTAATTGCTTGCCCACTAACAATATAAGACACAAGTCTTCTCTTTTTTGTTTGTCTTTTTTGGTCTTTAGTGGTTTTTCTTTTACACCTGAAGAATGCAGCTGATGTATCATCACATGGCATGTCATTTAGCTCCTCTTGATGACAGGAAGTGCATCTTCTAGATTTTCTTGCTCCTGCACTTCTGCTACTTTAAAGTTAGAACAATCAACAGCATCTGGATTAAAGGGATATACACCAGATTTTTGGAAAGCAGACTGAAGATTAGCAACAGACAGAGCACTTGTGTAAGCTGCACATCCAATAGAACATATATTGTACTTTGTGATGGACTGTCCACAATGTTCACGCATATACCTATGTGATAATTCATTGAAAATTCTCTCATATGGACCAAAGCATCCTACATCCATTGGCTGGAGCACATGGCTAGTGTGTGCGGGTAGTACATATAATATAATATGCTGATTCCTAGCCCATTCAATCAGATTCAAATTCACATGTGACCTGTGTCCGTCAAAGAGCAACAGAACCGGAAGATCATTATTACGTTCAGGTAAGTATTTCATCAAGTGTGTTTCCATGTATGCTGGAAGACCTCACTATTGCTCCAGCCAGACTCTGAGACAGTAACCATTAGCACCAGCATCTTGCCTTCAAGAAGCTCCTGTCTCATTCGTGTGCCAGGAAATACAAAGAAAGGTGGTACCTGGTATCCCAACGCATTACCACAACCAAGGACTGTCACTGTGACCCGAGAATTGGATGTGATGCTTGGTGGCTTTGTTCCACTTCCAGCAATTACTTGTGGTGGCTTATGGGTTGTTGAGAGACCTTTTTCATCCACATTGTAGATGCGTTCGGGCTTGTCATTAAGATCATACTTGGTAAGTATTCTGCCCAGCTCTGTGTAGTAGTTCCTCACACAGTCAACAGTGGTAGCCTTGGCTCGCTGTATTTCAAGACCTCTGGGCTTAATCAGGTTAAGGTCAGGCCAGCGTGACTTGAACCCCTCATACCAACGGAAACTAAGTGGGTTGCTCTTATCTCTGTGACCAAGAGCAATGGCGTACTCTGTTGCGATATCAAGAACTTCAGATCTGAAATTGAGGTAGGAAGTTTGTAAGCTAACAAGAAAAGATGCCACTATTAGCTACCATAATAATTACTAATACTACATACATATTGATTATTGTTATTATTATTATCATTTATTAGATATTATTATATTATTAATTGGGTTCCAAATCATGCATGCATTATTTCATTATTTAGATAAATATGTAACAAAAAATACCTGCTATAACCATATCCAACAGAAGCTGTGAATTTAAGGTGATCTGCAAGCCGAGCCTCTTCTTCTTGCGTGAAAAGTGCTGGAGGACCAGACCTGACTGCCTCTGGATTCACACGCCCACTGAGCTTGTGCCGCAGTGATGACTCTGGAATTCCATACTTCTTTGCCACCTTTCTTATTGCCTCTCCTGTCTCTTTTACCTCTGATAAGGCAGTAGACATTGAAGTTGGGGAGTAAACCCTATAGCTGACTTTAGGTTTCTGAAAAGACATATAATTAAGCTAGGTGTAATCATAAATGATGCAAAATCCAGGCTACCTTTTGAGTGAAAATTATCAAATTCATCAGTTACTAAAACATTATTGATGGTATGTTTTCTTGTAATGAGTATGATGATGATACCAAACTTGCAGCAAGTAAATCATTTTTTGAAGTGCATAAGAGTAATGCATTGGTATATAAGGCGTACACCTTCCAAAATAGTGCATAATATAGTACGACGTACATATGTCACATGACAGTCATGTGACTTTGACAGCACCGGAAGCGGACTGCAGACGTACAACAAAAATTCCGTCATTTTTTTATCTAAGCATCCACAATAACGTTTTTAAAACAGATTAAAAATTGCATTAGTAAAAACATCAAAAATCATGCACATGATAAAATAAAGTTGATAAATACCTTCAAATCCCGAACTTTCCACATTGTTTACCGGTGAAATGAACCGTGAGATTTTCAGTGAAAGCACCGTGTAACTACGTCATCGGAAATTCCAAGTTAATCGAAAACGAGGTCAAAACAAAAATGGCGTCGAAATAGGTGTGCGTAAAATTACGTGGTGCGACGATACATATAGAACCGGCTACCTAGCCACTGCCATTATATTATCACAACACTTTGCAATCTGTTTCAATTCTTACATAAATTTACTTCTTTAATCATCATCATCTTCTGGCACAAACATTTCAGTCTCTTCAAGGAAAGCTGCAAATGATTTAGCAATATACTGTCCCACGTAAACCCCTGCACTGATGCACAACAAAACTTTTGGAATGCTGAACTTCTTTCTTAACGGTTCTGCTGGAATTGGTCCAGGTATAGTAGTGCAGTTCTGACTAAGGCATCTTATTTGATGACCTGCAGGATTAGAACTTAACATTACAGGGAATGGCGACCCTTTTTTGGCACAAAAATTTGCCACTTGTCTGAACTTCGCTGCCATGTTTGTTTACTGTACAGTACCTCCAGGTTAGGGAACCAGCGAGAACATTGCTTCCGTTTAGCTACGTACCAAATCCGTGTACGGGTGCTAGAATAATGTTAATTTTATGGCCAAAATCTATTTTATTTTTATTTTTGTAATTTAACGAAAGAAACAAATAAAATACAAAGAAGTATTCCTTTGCAAGCAAGGTATTTCGACCCAAAGACATTTCAACATCTACATCTACATCTTTCACCCAACCGTCGATTTCCGACTATCACTGGGCGGAGCTGTCAGAGAAACAGTTGTTAAAGAAATGATATGTTACAATGTTAAAATAATAAAAGCTAAAAAAGACAGTATGCTACAGTTAAAATGGGGCAGAGGCAATAGAATTACATACTGACCACCGCCAGCCTCTCTCTAAAGATACCGAGACTGGGGCTAGATTTAACATAAGTTGGTAGGGAGTTCCAGAGACGGATGGTCCTTGGGAAGTAGGAGTTAGAAAAGTACTGAGTGTGAGACATGGGGATTAAGTAATTTAGGTTTCTAGTTGGAATAAGATGAGATTGATCAACTGCAACTGTCTGGGTCCTTATTTTATAAAACATTACTAATGAGTTGTGTAACCTTCTATATTGGAGTGTATTCCATTCTAAAGTTTTCAGCATTTGTGTAACACTACTGGTGTAACTGTAGTCGTACATGACGTACCTAGCAGCTGACCTTTGGACGTTTTCGACTTTGCTAGTGAGAGTTTTTTGCCAAGGATGCCAGACGCTTGAACAGTACTCAAGTTGAGGGCGGACATAGGTGTTATAGGCAGCAATTTTGACCTTTTTATTGTCAGTTTTCACATTCCGTTGTATGAAGCGAAGAGTGGCAGTTGCTTTGGAAGTGATATTGTCAATATGTTTGGACCAGTTTAGATCTTTGGAAATGGTTATGCCTAGGTATTTAGCTGCCTCACAAGTTTTTAACTCTATATTGTGAAGTTTGTAGGGGTAGACCACGGGATTTTTCTTTCTAAAGATTCTAAGGACTTCACACTTGTCCGGGTTGAACTCCATGACCATGTCTCTCCCAGGTTTCTAAGTAATGCGGTCTTGTTGCAGAGATACACTATCTGAAATGGAGTTGATGGTAAGGTATATTATGGTGTCATCTGCAAACATCTTGCGTTACATTTGACTGAGTCTGGTAAGTCATTGATATATACCAGGAAGAGACATGGCCCAAGAACAGACCCTGGGAACTCCAGACAGTACAGAAGTTCACTGGAAAAATGACATCAACAGCGACTTTCTGGGAAACGGTTGGACAGGAAAGATTTGACCCAATTGGTAATTTGTGGGTTGACACCAAGGCTTTGTAGTTTATAAATTAGTCTTATGTGACCGACCTTGTCTAACGCCTTGGAGAAGTCCATGACAATGACATCTGTTTGTTGACCCTGTTCAGTGTTATTGTAAAGTTCCTGAGTGAAATTAATGAGCTGAGTCTCACAACTGTGACCTGATCTAAAGCCATGCTGAAACTGGCTAAGTAGCTTATGCTTGTCAAAATAGGTCATAAGATTGGAAACAACAATGTGTTCAAGGAGTTTAGAAGCAATGCAAGTTAGGGAAATTGGGCGATAGTTACTAGGTTTAGACTTGAGACCTTTTTTAAATACGGGGGCTACAGTGGCTTTTTTCCAATCACTGGGTACTAGGCCAGATTCGAGAGATAACCTGTATGTATGGGCAAGTACAGGAGCAATCTCATGGTGGAGTTCTTTTAGGATGCGTGGGGATAGTTCATCAGGACCTGAGGCTTTATGTGGGGATAGGCCATGGAGCAGTTTTTCCAAGATCTAGAAGCAGAAAACCATTTGCTGTGATGAGTGTCAGTAGGGTACAAGGTGCATACCTGTTTCTACCACATACTAATTATGAAAATCATAACCATTTACATATTTCTCATGTGGTATCCCAAACTTCTCCATATGTTTGTTTGTGTCTGTGCGTTCTTTTCTGCAAAACATCTAAACCATAAACACGACTCGGTATTCCATTCACAGTAGTAACATATCAGAACCATTCAGTGTATCCATTTTTGGTTTTCCCAACCTGTCAAACATTCAAGTCTTCTACTTCTAATTGTTGAAGTACAAATTTGTCAAGCGATGATTTCCTACCATCATGTTTCAGTCAGATGAAAAATCTCAACAGAATTTTTGAACCAACAACATCAAGGTCACCAGTTTCAACATACAAAATATGTAGGAAGAGAGTTTCTATCTTACTCAACCTTCAATATTGATGATTGTAATATTGTGACAATTGCAATTATGTCAATCAATACTGTTTAAACCAGGATACAAAGTGTATGTAGCTCAAACAAAAAAAAGCTGTCTTTTTGAACTTCCTCCTCTCTGTGAATCCTCTAAAACATAAAACAGTAAATCAAGAACATAAACAATACGAATTGTCATACAACAATAGCAAACTTGGAAATACGTAGATTTTACAAATCAGTCTCGCGGTTATTACTAATTGAAAAATTGCAAATAAAATAGCTTACTATATGCGTCTATAAATAGTACACAAATGTATATAAAGTAAGTAAATATAAAGTAAGTTGTCCAAATGTTTGTACTGTTCTAAGAATGCAAATGCTATAACATAGCTAGGTCACTATGAATCGATGTTCAAGAATGATGTTCAGAGGGCCGTGCAAATGTTAGTTGTTATTCGTGCAGAAAGCATAAGTAGTTAGAAACATGATGGAGCGAGCTCAATCTGACCCCCCTGACCTTTTAACCCTTGGTCAGGACTGGTCAATGCCGGACAATTTAAAATCCACAGGTTTTAAACCAAGTAATTAACCCAACCCTAAACTTATAATACTAACTCGCGAAGCCGAAACCTTCAGGGTCTTTGACCTAGTCAGACCTACATCTTCGGTTGCACTCGTACAACTTGGTACCCTCAAAACCCTAACGACAAACCGGGTGTCATTTTTCTTTAACAAGTTATAAATCAATATCTTTTGTAAGCTCAATGTAAAGCGACAACCGTGTCGTTCTATTGATATTTACTTTCATTCATAAAGTTAACCGATATGTTTACATTTGCAGTAAAATTCGTTTAAACTTCCTTGTGATCGATTTGCGTTTTACAGCTGATTTAATATAAATTTGTCAAAGGTAAATAAATTGCATTTTAAAAAATGATAATGCGGGAAACCCCCAAATTCAACCAATCAAAAGCCTGCCATTTTTCTGCCACGAAGGCAGCAAACTGTCATTTGCTTTACTTGGCCGAATCTATGGCCGATCTTTGGCAGAACTTTGGCAGATATTTAATAAATAAAATGTAAGGTATTTGATCTTATTTTAAATTTAGTAAGTATATTATCGGGGTACACATAGTAATTAAAACTTTAATTAAGCTTTTAATCCAAAAGTCTGCTTCAAACCAGAGGATATAGGTTCATCCGATATGTAAATCAATGTAACAACCTATCAAAAGCATAAATGTTAATTCTGTAGATGCTGAATCCTCAAAACGGGTGAATACAAACATTGTTCCTTGTTTTAGATAAATTTTAATTTTTTTCTATACATAGATATTAACTTATCAGTGTAAAAGTCCTCAGCTGCCTCAGCTGTTATATTTACATTATAAATATATTAAATAAAACATCATCCTGAGGCCTATCATTCCGCCACCTAAAAAAAATGTGATACTGGCTTTTGGGTCGGTTTTTTTAAACGGTTCACCCGGAGAGCTCGCACCCTTTAAAAAAAACTTAATATCTATTATATAAGTTCCGGTTTTTCCGACTATAAACACACCCACTCAAAAGCAATCTGTACATCTATTTTATATTGTTGGTTTATCTTATAAAATATTTATAATCTAAGATAATTCCAGGTCTTATTTTAAAAATATATTTAAATATTCAGATCGGCCATATTTTATATGTTGAATGTATCCAGGCACCACGACGGTCAAAATACTTTTTCATTTGAAATGTAACAAAAGTATGATTATAATAGTATTCAAAGAGAAACGCTTCATGTCTCACTCCTCTACCCTTTTTTCTATTTCCTGTCTTTCTTTTTAATTTTAAAAGAATTATTTCAGCTAAATCACCAACTCGTTTTGTTGTAGAAACTTCAGAAGCAGATAAATTGTCAACAACACCTTTTGTTCTAGCTAAATTGTGTTTCTTTTTTTTAAAGAAAAACATTTTTACTTTTGTAATTTCTTCAGCATTAGGGGTAATTCTTCAACATTAGGGGTTTAAATTGCTTTAGTATTAGCATTAATTACTTGGGTTTTAGCAGTGTTTTGATTCTCCTTGTTTATCTGATATTTTAACTACAGAGTCCAAATCATTTATTTTTTTTTAATTTGATCATTAATTATCTTAATTGCTTCTTCTTGTTTAGCTGATATTTAAACAACAGAGTCCAAATCATTTGTTATTTTTTTAATTTGATCATTAAATTTCCCTTTAATATCTTCTTGTAATTTTTTTGTAATATTACTTAATTCTGCATATTTTAAATTGTGACGGTTGTCAACATACTAATCCAATTTCGAATTTGTTTTTTAAAGTCATCTATTTTAGAATTAATTTCTTTTTTAAGGTTATCTAATGCTGTATCATGATCATCCCCTTTTTTGTGAACTCCCTTTTTTCCAATTCAGATTTATATTCTGAAAATTTTATTTGAAAATGTATCGATAAATCTTGATTCCCTTTTGCCATTTCAGTATTTAGTTTATTTATTTCTGTTCTGATTTCTAACTGATACATATTTTGTAATTTTTTTCTCAGCTTCAATAATCTTGTCTTTTAGTTCTTCATGTTTAATCATACTATCTTTTAATTCTTGAACTTGAGTAAAATAAAATTTTTTAAATTTAACTCGAAATACTTCTTTATTTTTGGTCATCTGTCAAATCAGATTTCTCTTCAAGTTCTTTAATAGAATCAACCATAGCTTTCTTTTTCTTCTTCAATTTTAACCTTTTGTAATTGATTAATTATAATGAATTCTTTTTAAAATCTTTTGTTAATTCTTCAATATACTTTTACTTCTACTTCTAGGGGTTTGTTTTATACTTTTGACATCTTCAATTTATAGTCATCTATTACACTTTGAATTTTTTTTATACACAAACCGTCTTGGAATTTGCATCGTGGGGTTTTATCTGGATTTCCTAGGTTGATTTTTTCATTACCCCCCCATATCTAATGCTCTGTTCATTGTGTTATCAAGTTCCTAATTCTGTGAAGATACGATTCCGTTTCCTTTTAAGCTTTTTGAATTGTTTTTTAGTAGCATAATCACTTAATCAATATCAAATTTAACTTTACTTATACTGTCAGGTTCACTTATTTGTTTTACATCATTAAAACCCCAAATTAAAATATTACCAGTAAAGTTTTTTCTTAAAAATTTCCCTTTGGGTTTGTCAATATATAAGAAATCATATTTTTGATCTGTTGAAATTAGCAAATAAATCACGACTATATTTTGTTCATTACAAATCCTTTTATTTCCAATTTTATCTGGATATTTAAATAAAATATAATGTGAACATTTAATTCGAATATCTTTTGGTGTTTTATAGTAAGACTGACTTAAATAAATAACACAACAGTTTTGTGACGTCCTTGAATAAAGTTTTTTTGTTATTTCTTTTTGAACTTTTTTATCTTCACATACAAAATCATCAAATATTACTACTTTTTGTTTTTCTGTTTCAAGATTTTCACAAGGTTCAATTGGTTGGGATCAGCTGAATATTCAAGTATTTCATTTATCTACCTTTAATTTTTTTGCAATTTTGGGGTTTTTAAATTGTTAATTAAATCCTGATATTTAGATTTTTCTAAGTTTTTAGCATACAAGTATAATTTATCATAATATAATAAGAGGTTTTCGAATATATCCCTTAATGTATTTGTTTTTCCAGATCCAGAAGATCCACATATTAACATTCAAAAACATTGAATCTGGCATAAAAGATAAAAATTGTTTAAAGTTATTGATTTATCATTTTTGTATCATAATTTGGAATTTCCATTTATATAATATTACATTATTTTACATTAATTTTAACAATATCTTACATTATCTTACATTATTTTTACATTATTTTACATTATCTTACATTATTATATAAATCAATCAAAACTTAATGAAATGATAATAAGAAAAAATTAGTCGGGCAAAAGATGAGAGATCTTAGAGAAGAAATAATGAGAGAAAAAATAAGAAAAGCTACAAATGGGGATATGTAAACTGAAATTTAAACCAATTACTGAAAAAATAGAAAGCCAAAAAGAAAAATTTAAATCAAGTCAGTTAAAAGCATTACCTGGAATAAAACAACAATTAGCATTACTAGGTAGAAATGAAAGACATACAAACATACCGGGGTGTACCACAGCTTTTCCCAAGAACCAAAAGAACCAATACGATTATTACCACCAAAACCCGGGCTTCCCTATACACCAATAGTTTGGGGGAGATGAACCACTGGATGGTTCCTCAAGATGAACTTAAAAAAATAGAAGATTATTGGAAAAGAAAAGAGGGAATAACTGAAGAACCAGAAGAATTTCCTAAAATTTGGGTTGGGACAAGGCCGAAAGAAAAGGGAAAATACCTACAGTAGATTTAGATGCTGTTCTGGATGATAATGTTTTAGAAGAATATGATATTACAAAACCGTCTGAAATGTTTGACTTTTTTATTACAGATGAATCTAATCTAAATAAAATAGATAAAGACGATATTAAAGCTACAGTAAATAATGTTACTGTAGATTTTAAAAAATTAAATGGTTCAATAACGGCAAATCAAATTCAAAAGATCCAAATATACAAAAAGAAGTAAAAGAATTAAAACATGATCGAAATGAACTCAAAAAGTACAAAAAACGGTTGATAAGTACTTTTAATTTAACTCCTACATTTAGACAAGAGGACAAGGAATAAGATATCAAAAACCCATATAAAGTTTCACCAAATGGGCAATATGGTAATTTAATTATTAACTTAAATAAACTTTATGGTCAAAACAAATTAATTGCTAAGGATAGAATAACGGGAAAAAGAAGTCATTAACACTAAAGTGATGATGATTTAATTGATTAATTAATAAAAGATATAACAATAAGAAAAAGCATTCAAATCATTCAATAAAAATATTTAAAGAATAACAGAAAAGTCAAGGATTACCTATCAATAAAAGATCTATAAAATTTAAAAAAGTAATTAGGGACAAGGTTATGACGTTTGTCCATGTAATCCAACAAAAAATTGGGTTTTAATGACTTAGAGTTAATTTGTGGTTCAATTAATGCTGGAAATAATAATGAAGAACTAAAAAAATGAAGGTATTAGAATAATTGATGAACTATTAAAAATGATTCTCTTTTACCAGAACAACATGAAAAGTTATATAAAATTATTTTTTCTGAATTTAAATTTTAATTAAAGTTTTTAATTAAATATAAAGGGAACAAAAATAGTATTAAAGTTCTGAAACAGTTAAAGATAATAAGAAATACTCCAAGTGATTTTACAATCAATTTAGTCGTTCTTTAATTTTAGATAAAAATAAAACTTACGTTGTTTGTTTGGATAGTATTAACACTATGACCTACTCTTGGGAAATAATATTATGATGAATATGACAATAAAAGAATTCGTTATCATAATGGTAAGGTTTGGGAAAGATAATTATATTTACAAATGGTTCTTACATTTTCAACAGATTTAATAATTATATTAGAGAAACATTAAAAAATAAGGGTGTTTTATGAATCTGATAAATCAGAAATTGCTCCAATAATTTGGAATTTGATTTAAGTAGTTTTAAGATTTTGATTTCAATTACAGAAAATTTTTTAAGTTGGTTTTGGGAAAATATCAAATTTTCATACATTGTTTTGGGATTTGAGAAAAAAAAATTAGACAAAACTGAATGGGGAACTAAAACACCAAATATAACTAACTCTTGGATACAATTTACATTCATTGTGATCTTATTGATAATTCACTTGTTGTGGTAATTTCAGTGATATTATTTATGCTTTAAGTACTGCAGATTTAACAAGAGCTTATCCATTTACAAAAGAACCACAAAGGTTTGGATATTCTGAAATTAATAAAATATATTATAAATTTCCCAATTAGAATATATATTACAGATGTATTTGGTAGAATAATTAATTTTAATGGGGTTTTGAAACAATTTTACATTAATTTAAAAGAAATTAATTAAAACAAAAGTTTTAAAACTTTTATTAAAATTTATTTTTAAATATAATGTACAAGAAAGTTTATGACAAAAATAAAGGAATATTTATTTATGTTAAATGCTCACACAGGAAAGAAATCATACACGGGACAGGTATCTTTGACACTTTAACGAAATTAATTCAATCCTAAATTAGCACAGCTGGAAAAAAAGCTCTGGAAACAGCGGGAAAAGCAGCACTTGAAAGTGGAACAAAAAAGGTTGGAACAGAAGTTGGAAATTAGCTGCAGCTAAAATTGTTGAAAAACTTAAAAAAAAACCTGCTCCGGCAGTTGGTAATTTAATTGCTAAGGAATTACAAGAAAAGAATAATAAAAATAATAATAAAAATAATAATAAAAATAATAAAAATAATAATAAAAATAATAATAAAAATAATAATAATGAGGAGGATATTCATATGAGAATAAATAGAATATTGTCAGGATCTGGGACTTTAGCTCGTGCTGGAACTTTCAGCTCAACAAAAACGTATATAACAGATTAATTTATAAAAAATAAAAACTAAAATAAAAACTAAAATAAAAACTAAAAAAAAAAAATAAAATAATATATAATATATACATTTTAGAACAAAAGAATATTGCGAAAGATACGAACTAACTCCTTTTCAATTAGATACAGCTTTAATATCTGTCTTGGGAAATAATGTTAAGCAACAAAAAAACGGATATCACTTTACAATTAATGATAGAAGTTCATATTTTGTTTGGGTTTTTAATGGTTATTTTGAAGTAAGTTTTAAAGTAAATAACTTGCTGATGGTGCTGAGTATGATGGAGCCCAAATCGCTCTAATTAAAATGCAGGCTTCATTAATTGATCAGTTAGTGGTTAAACAAAATGGAAAAATTGTTTATGATTGTAATAATTTATACAAAGTAATAAATGAAAAAGAGTTTGGTTGAACTATCTGAAGATTATGTAAAATCAACTTGGAACAAATGAATTTTATCTATTTAGATACACGCTAACTGCTGCGGCTGATAATAATTCTGGGTTTGCTATTAGAAAGGATTTTTAATCAAGAAAAAAAGAGGTAAATGCTAAAATTCCATTAAATAATATCCATTTTTTCAGGGTTTTAGAACTAATATTTACCCCAAGTCAAATCCAAATAACACTGCACTGACAGATGATGATAAATTAATTTTTAGAGCAATGCTGCTGATCCGGGTAGAGTAATTGTAACCATTAAAATTAATTCTATGGGTTTATCTATTAACTACTGAAAGATTTAAAAAAGCAATGGTCCATACCTTCGGAATAGGATGCAATCAACTGATACACAACAATTAAACATTTTTAGAATAACAGCTGGTAACAAACCCAAACAACATGTTTTGTTTATTTACAACGACCTGTAAAAGTAATAACAAGAAATAATCCAAAATTTATTAGTACATTAAATTAATGCAGCAGGTGATGCTTGACTTGAGTTCTGTCGTCTGAAATTGGTAAGGTGTTTTTTATCCAGAAACAGAATACCCCAGTATATCAAGAATATATGATGATGAAATTTAAAATTATTTTTATAAACAAAATAAAAAGACACTGAAGTCTGCAAAATAGATCAAACTTTAAAAGTTTGTTCGGATTTGTTAAATTTTAACTTGGGAATATAAAAAGGAAGTAACACAGAGATCCTAAGCAATTAAAATTAAACAGCAAATTAATACACTTCCCCGCTCAAAATATCGTATTTACGCAATTGTATTATATGAGGAAACATTGAAATAAATACATTGGAAATGAACTTGTTATTGTTTAAATAAAATAAATATAAATTAAAATAAATATAAAGTATATAATTTCATCAAATTATATTTGAATATAAATTTTAACCTTACAGATGGACAAAAGAAAATTTAGCCCGACCTACAACAAAAAAACTCCATATAATTTTAGATTAAAACATGAACAATTACGTGGAAACTTCCCTTTACTATTAAAAAAAACACAAATTAATCAAATTAAAAAGCTGTTTGCAAATAATAAGGGATTAAAAATTTACAATTTCAAAAAAACAAATTTTCCAGTCAAGGTCAAAATGGTGGATTTTTGGGAGCTTTAGCTGGTTTGTTAGGAAAAACAATTCTTCCAATGGCAGCAAAAATAGCTCCAAAAATATTAGCCCCTCTAGGCATTGGGGCCCTTTCTGGACTGGCCAGTACTGGTGTTAGTAAATACTTGGAAATGGTATGAATTCAGTAGCTAATGATAAGAGAAAAATGATATCACCATATCTTTTCACCTAATCAAAGAAAGCAATTAGAGATCTGGATGATTAAATAACACAAAAACAAAAACCAAAACGGTGGTTTTTAGGTATGTTGGCTGCTAGTCTAGGAATACCTTTTATTACATCTTTGTTAAGTGGGAAAGGATTACAGATTGATTCTCAACGGAGACCTTACAGACGAATTCCAAAAGTAAAAAAAAAATAAAATTTATAAACAAACCTATTCTAACTTTGAAATTGAACAATGGGTAAAACAATTAAAAATTAAAAACTTTAAGGGTGTATTAGTAAAAATAATTTACCAAAATTAAAAGAAAAGGTTGAATTGGAATTATAAATTTGGACGACTCTATTGGTCCTGGAACACATTTGGGTTTGTTATATTGGTAAAATATACTTCGACCCATTTGGACTTCCTCCACCAAAAAAAAGTAATTAATTATATACCAAATGTAAATACAACAATGTTCAAAATCAAAACAAAACAAGTATGCTTTGCGGATATTATTGTTTATTTTTCATTAAAATGTTACAAAAAAAGTACCGTTTTATGATTTATTGTATAAAATACTAAAATCATAATCAAAGAGTAAAAAGAACAAACTATTAAAATTATTTTAATAAAAAAGGACATTTATTTAACTGAAAAATTAATATAATGGGAATATTCAATAAATAAATGAAAAAGTAAATAAAATAAAAGACAATTAATAAGAAAACCTCCATTGTTTTTAACAAGTTTATACCCAAGATACTGATGGTGGATTATTTCAATGGAAAACTGTAAATGCTAGTCCTGGTTTAGTTCAAAAGGTAATAATGTAACAATTAATTTTAATTGCATTTTAATTATTCTTGTTGATGCAATTAAATTAGATAAGGGAGAAGCTAAATTTCAATTAAAAAATAAAGAAAATGTAATTCTTCAAAGTTATCATGTAAAAAATAACAGAAAAAATGAATCTATTTCTATTAATAATGCAAATGAATTAAAATAAATGATGTTATTTATATTTAAATTCTTTAAACGTTTTTGAAATTCAGTTAACAATTTTTATGGTTCTATATTTAATAAAACTTTAATAAAAACTTTAATTAATTTAAGAATAAGCTAATGTATCAATACCATTATCAAGAATATATCTTTTTATCATAAACATGATAAAGATGTTTTTTTATAACATAACTGGAAAGATTGTGTTTATTAGAACGAATAACTTTAAAGGTGTGATTACTTTGGGTTGAATTAAACAAAGTATCTTTGTAATTTTATGAACTATGTTTTCTTAACAACAATTTTTTTAATTCCTTTACATTTTTTACATTAACTTTGTTTTCTAATAAATATGAATACATTTTACTTCTTAATCCGACAAATTCAACAATGGGAATGCCGGCAGCTTCATCTTTAAATTTTCCAATTACTTTTTTATTATTATCGAAATAAAATTTTGAGTTTTATCGTAATCACTATTATCAAATAAATCTTTGTCCTTATAAAAGTCTTTATATGCATCTTTGGTTTTTATTTCATAACATAATGAATCAGTGGGCATAAACAATAATTTACAATTACTCTCGTACTTTTTCCTTAATGTAATTATAATGAAAATCATACATTAAATATTTTGATAAATCTAGAATGCACATTCCAACATAACAAGGTCTGTTTTAATAACAAACTTTCTTTATTCTATGAATTCCAAAAAGGTTAGAGTTAAACTCGTTGAACTAACAAATGAAGGTTTTGGCTATGTATTTTTTAAAAAAATATTTTCATCATGTGTTAATTTAAAATTACCCTCTTACGTAAATTCTCCATCGCTTACCGAATACAGAGTTGGGTTTATTAACTTAAAAAAGTCCTTTTCAAATGAATTTTTGCTTTAGATCTTTTTTGATATTAAAATCAATATACTTTTTTAACCAAGGACTTTCGTCAAAAGTTAATATTTTATGTATTTTTGTTACTTTTAACCCTAATGTGTATATAGTTCAAGATTTTTATAATGAAAATACATAATTTTGTCTTTTCATTAAAGTTGGAACTAATTTTTTTACATTACTTTTTTCCATTTCAAATTCTTTTTAATATTTTTACTATAATCAGAAGCCATTGATCGGTATTTTAATTTTTCAGGAGCTAAAGGATAATCATTTTGGGTTTTATGTAATCTTTTGGATATTCAAGATCACATTCAACTATAAAGTTAGTTTTACCTTTTGCAATTAATTTCTTAAATTGTTTTTCGGATATAAATTTAAAGTTTTCCAGAGGGTAAAGGTTGACACATAGCCCAACCGTAAAGTTATTGGGGTCGAGGTAACATAATGTATTTGCTTTCTTTTTTTTGAATTATAATCCTTCATATATTTATTGTTTGCTTTTCTGTATCTTTTGAAATATAACTTATTCCTTTCCCCTCAGTCCCTTTTCAATAAAAAATACATATAATATCAGTTATTAAATCTAACTTTAAATTTCCCGCCCTTTTTTACATTGCATCCCCCAAGCTAAACCAGGGGTACTAAAATAATGACAAGGATCTAATTTGTAGTACTCCAAACATAGTTTCCCAAAATTTTCGAATACATCAGCTAAAGTAATACGTCAGTTTTAAATATACATGATATTCTCCCATTGTTTTAATTTTAAATTTATTCCAAACATTTTTTGCATGTTCGTATTCATTATCAGATATGTTGTTTTTATTTAAAATTGAATAAAAATCTTCTTAGGAGGTAATTTTGTTTTCTTTGAATTTTTTAAATGAATCCATGTAATCATATGGATAAACACCTTTTGTCTTTAAAAATTAATGCTTTCACAATCAAATTCTTGAGATAAGTATTAAAATCTGGAATATTTTTTTCTAGGTTATCCAATGATTGAGACATAAACTGGATGAATCAATAAAGACCAAGTCAGAAATCAAAATGCCATATATCTTTCCATATTTTAGGAATAACATTAATTTCTTTTTTGAATTTCCTATTTGTTGCATAATAAAAAGACCGTCATAACTCTTAAATTATGAAAAATAACAGGAATTTTATGTGTTAGTTTAAAATTAATATTACATTCTGAGTGAGCACTTCCTCTGAATTTTCCTGTTAAAATGACAGTGATCACGTACTGGCACTTCACCTTCTATATATTCTTTTTCACAGATATGACAAAAATTTTTTTTTTAAATTCACTTTCATCTTTTTTAAAACATCTTAGTTCTTTGTTAAAGTTAACACTAAATATTTCCCTTTTCAATATTCCTCTTCCTCAAGCATTTTTTCAATAAACTTATAAACTGCATTGGGCCCTATAAATCGGTTGGTTTAGTATATTTATCTCATAACAACAAACAACTTTATAGCCATAACCACAATCTATATGATTTTGATATGGTTCAGTAAATGAAGATTTAGTTGATGGTAAAGCATTAAAAATTTTTTATTTATTCAAAGTCCCGCATAAATTACAAAAGGTACGCTAAAACCTTTATGATAATTTTTTAAAATTGTACTTTACTTCCCTCTTTTGGCATTTTTACAACCTTGGATACCATTAATAGCTAAACAATTTTGGGAAAATGTTCATTTAATATTCTTTCTTGAGAAAAATGTTGCAGACAGCTTTTACAGAAGTTTTTTTTTATTTGCATGTTTTGTTTTGTTAAACATTAATCTATTAAAGTCTTTTATCCAAACATAAGTTGGACTACAGTTTCTTGGGGTTTACAGTCATCATCAGTTATTTTATCATTTATTTTATCATTAGTAATTAGCAACATGTCACAGTGTTCTTCGTATGATATTTTGATATGTACAATGGATAAAAACTAATTTTCTTCATAACCAAAATATTAAATGATATTCATTTAAACTTTTATTTAGGTATTTGAATTTAATGTAACAGGAAATTTAATTCCAGTATAATCAAGATCGTTTATTGTTTTTTATAATTTTTAAACTCTTTCAAATTTTTTTTTTGTTACAGGAAATTTATAAGCTAAATGACACCATCTAAAACTTCATTATCATCGTTCTTTATATTTATTAATCCTTTCATTGAATTTTGTAATGGTTTTTGGTAATTCTAAATAACTTTGAAGCAGCCAATGGACTATATTTATATCTATTTATATAATGAGCATCAACTGACTCTATTCTCCAGCCCCTTCCTTCAGAAATCCAATTACCAATTCTATTTATTATTCATCAAAAGCTTGATGTAAAGTTTTTTTTATTTTATTTGTGTTAAATATTTCTAAAGCCTTTGATTGAAAATAAGCTGATTTATATATTGTATCAGTTTTATCCATTTTTTTCAAAAGTTATTTTTAAAACCCAAAGTTTATTTTTATACCTTTTAAAGTTTTAAGTTCAGATTTAAGTATTTCAAAGTCGTTTATAGTTAAATATAATTGATTCTTGGATCTTGTCTATATGTAATTTTAATTTCAAATTTCTTATAATATTGTTTTTGAAGACTCTCGATTCCATCTATATATTATATTTAGAAAAAAAATCTCAAGCAAAAAAGGATTAAAAAAATAATTAAAAAAAAAAATTAAAAAAAAAAAATAAAATAAAAAGTTTTAAATTATCTTTAAGAAGAATTAAAAAAATTTAAACTTATATCTTTTTCCATTAACTTTTGAATATTCCCACATTTTAACTCGGGTTTTTCCCTTCACAACACATTTTTATTAACCGCATTAATACCAAATTCTTTAGATGCTTTTGTAAGTTTCTCTATATATTTTTCTTCATTTGTATCACAGTCGTTACAATAACTTTTTTTGGATTGTTTCGATAATTATTGGTCTGGGACAATCACATAATCTTTCATCATTTTCTTCTTCAGTTAATAGACAACCACAGTTCCATTCAAATAAATTATTTTTTAAAAGATAAGGATCTAACATTTTGTAAATTTATCAAGACATATTTTTATATTCATCGCTAACTATTGATCAAGTTTTGATTTAATAACATTCTTCTTTTAAGAACTTTCTTATATGAAAATTTTTATCGGTTCATTTATTCTCCTAAAGTCAAGATAATTTTGGCATAATCATTCTATCTACCTTCTATTAACCATCTATATATAATATACTTATAAGAAAAAATCTTTAAAAAAAACACGTAAAATTTTAAAACAGCCTCTTTTCTTTTTTACTTTTATATCCGTTAAGTTTTAAAATTCCTTTATATGCATTTCAAGGGTGTTGAATAATTTTTTTTCTTTCCTGCATTTCTAATAGTATTGTAAAAATATCCTGAATAACTTTTTCTCTTCTTCTTTATTTACTTTTCAATCCGTGCTTTGTTATAAGTTGTTTTATTTTTTGGTGATGTGATTTTAAAAAAAAATTCTTTTCGTCAAGTTTTATTTTGTTAGTAAATATGGTAATTACTGATGGAACAGCACCAGCAACTGCTACAAATATAGAATAGTTGGAACAAGTGCTAATGCAGCTGAGCAACCAAAACACCTGCTGTAATATATAACCAATACATACTCTCCCACAAAATTTATAACTTTTTCTGTAAGCAGCACTAGTTTTAGTTAAGTGAATAATTTAAAATTTATCTATTGTTTCTATTCCATTATTATTAGAAATTAGATTTTTATTGCTCATTTATATAAATTAAAACTTTTTATTCTAAATTAAATTTGTTCAAGATCGCTAAACGGAACCCAACTATTTAAAATTTTTCGCTATAACCCTTCCATTTTACTAAAGCTTGTTTTTTCTTATAGTCTCGTCTAATAACTTTTCAATCTAAAAACTTCTTGTGTAGTAGGTAAAAGTTCTTGTCCGTAAAATGAACCTTGAATTATTTCATTATTTAAAATCTTTAATAGAGTATGTTCTGGGATTGTATTATTAATTTTATAAATTATAAAAATTTCCTCTGTCCAGTTTGGTGTATATCCTTTTTCAAAATGTCTTTTAAGTTTTGCTTAAACGAACTCGATCACCAAATTTAAATTTGCTTTAACCCCTTTGGGATCTTTAAATCACCATATAAATTAAAGTAAACATACCTTTTTTTAAGTTTTTACTAGCTCGGGTTTGGGGTCATTTTTATACTAGAATGTTTTTGTTTTGTTATATTTATCAACCATACCTGCAAATTATTTAAATAAGTATAAGTAATTATTTGCTGTAAAATATTTCCACATTTTTCTTTTTAAACTTCTATTAAATCTTTTTTATACTACAGCCTTTTCCTTTATTAAATGTATGGTACATAATTTAAACTTATTTTTATTTAAAAAAGATTCAAACTTTTTTTTATAAAATTCTTTTCCTTCGTCTACCCATAAATTTACGGTAATCGTCCTTTTAAAATTATTTTTTCAAATGCTTCAGTAACAGATTCTCCATTTATTCTTTAATGGAATAACCCAAGCATATTTACTAAATATATCAATAACGGTTAACAAGTACTTTACTCCTTTATTATATTTTGAAAAAGCTTGCATATCAACTAAATCAGCTGACCAAGTATCATCAATATCATTAACTATCACTCTTCGTTTCCTAAATTTTCTTTAATTGGTTTGTGTAATTCTTCTGCTAATTCATCGCTCCATCGGTAGCTCAGAGTTTTCCGGGTCTGCAGTGATTCCGGGGTATACTCTACCCCCTTTCCCGTTTTTTTGATTTTTGTCCCAACCCAAGTTTGTATTTCGTTTTTGATAGCTGGTTTTACAACTAAATGTTTTGCAATTCCCTTTTTTCCAAATGTTTTTGATTTAGTTTTATTTAATTGGGAAAACATTTTTTGTCACATTCACTTTTACTTAGTCTTGAGTCATAGCAAAAATCATGGTCCATACATACTGCATCCAGTTCGTTGACAGGGGTCCATTATCTAAAGGGTTTCCTGGTCCACAATAGTTATATCCTGGAAGTGTTAAACCTTTCTTAGGTAATAAAGGAACATTGCTTTGTGAATATCTAAATTACCTGCTTTGATAGTACTTTTAAAAAGAATTTTGATTTCGTTTTTTTCCGCAAGACGAAAAGGTAGCTTATCATTTTTTCTCCCATTTTTGTTATAATATAATGGGGTTTATATTATCAGTAAATCTTCTTTCTTTCAAACAATATATTTTATTTGTAAACTCATTTATATTATATATGTTTAAAATTTTTTAGTTGGTTTAAAATCGTGAATTTTAAAAATTTTTCAACATTGGAAATTTTTAGAATAGGGGCAAGGGTCAGTCCGGACCAAAAACTAAATCTTTTTTTGGTTAAACCAAAGGTTTCATTCGGTTTAACTAAAGATTTAAAAAATTTTCACGGTATAAAGGGTACTAAGTTAGTATTTTAAGTTTAGGGTAAGATTAAAGTCCACTTATAGAATAGGGTCAAGGGGTCAGGGGGGCCGGATTGAGCTCGCTCCATCATGTTTCTAACTACTAGCATAGCTGACCAATCAAAACGTATTCTCTCTTACAAAAGATAAAAGGTAAGGGTAGATTTCACGAAATCACAGAGCACCCCAAACACAACCATAGAGCCATGCATCACAAAGTAGGTCCGCAACTAAAAGAAGCTTTGACGGAAAGACACGATATAACAGAATACGGAGTGCTGATACGATGACTGTAAGGACATGTGCATACAAATATAATAATTGAATTATTTCATAAATTAAAACTAAACAAGTGAAATTTTACTTTGCTACAAACTCCCTCACACTGTTGAAATGTGTCCGACATTCTGGAAGCTAAGATAACAGTAAACATCAATAGATTAAGTGTAGACTGCTTAACAACATAGTTGCATTTGTACTAGATATTTATTTATTTATTTGGGTTTTACGGCGCACCAACACAGTATAGGTTATATGGCGCCAAACAGGACTACAAATTTTGGTTCTACATCTCATTTACATCGAAATAAAACATGAGGTATGGAATCAAAATGTGCATACCTGCTGGAATCACAGAGTTACTGCAAAACCGAGTGTTAAGACCCTATTAGTCGCCTCTTACGATCATGCAAGGTGTACAAGATAACAAAAATGCATTTTGGTAATGATACTACTGTTTCCGAATTCATTCAAATGTTCGTTTGTCTTAGATATGTACACGAAAAGCTTTATTAACACCAGTTTAGTGTTACTGGTATGTGATCTTAAAGTAATGAAAATATCCAGCCCCCATATATACATCCAGTGTACTACAGATGTAGCTGAAGCAACAACTGGTGACAGAGAATTTCATTTGTGCAGTATCCTTGATTTTCCTTGCGCGCATCGGTGATCCAGGTCTCGACACTGGCAAAATTCAGCCGAGCCGAGTACAACATCCTTAAAGCTACTGTTATAATAAAATTTTAAAAAAACCTATTGTACTGTTTTGCACTTTTTTTTAAAGAGCTTTAATAATGGCTTCCGTACACAGAAACCGTAACAACATGAATTTGTGCAAGGTTTACACTGTGTCTTGATTAGTTTAAATATAATTGTCATTTCTCAAATACTGCATGCTGGATCAGTCTCATTCACTTGCTATCTGTATACCAACAAGTACACATGTTGTTTTTTTTTCTTCTCATTCTCCCGCTATCTGGATACTAACCAGTACACGTGTATTATACGAAAATTTACTGTTGATAATATTTTTGTGTTAAACTTTAAGTTGAGAATCTTAGCACATTAATGCTATACACACAAAGAAAAACCAAAAATCCTTAATCTCATAACAAGAGCAACAAACATGAAAGTCAGCTGTTTCAATTTTATTTTTAGAAACGGTGATTTACAGAATAAAATGCAAATTTCATTGGCCCTTTTTTCGTACTAATGTGATCAGGCTTTAGTATATAACCTTATGGAGTACATTATTTTCGGCACTTAACGTAAAACAGTTCAAGGATGTTAAATTTCTGTTTAAATCTACATACGCTACTCTATGCATATATCCTATGGCATATATATTTCTCAATTAATTCGGTTTGCGGAAGTGTGCAGTTATGTTGAGGATTTTAATGAACGTAATCAATATAATATAACAAATAATCAGCAAGTGCAGCAACAACCCTTGTACCACAAAAAGGTCGACTGGTTTCCTACGGTGATAGAAGTTTCAGAGTTGCCGCCGCAAAACTATGGAATTCTCTCCCTGACAATCTCAGAAAAGATTCATCACTAAATTCATTCAAAACAGCCCTCAAAACGCACCTTTTCAAAATTTTCTGCAATACATAGATACCAACTGTGACTGTTTCTATCCATAATAAATATGCTATTGTTATTTTTGTACTACAGAACTACGGCAAGTCATTCGTCGCTGACGAAGATCTCTTTACTGTACAATTCATCATGTAATTAACTAAAATGGCAATTCATCCTTTATTTCATCATGTCACATTTTAAGGGTTATATTCTATGTGTATGTTTTGCAAGACTTAAGTTTTACTTGAAGTGTGTGGTATTGCTTTCTAATACAGTATATGATGGCACCATTAACCGAGATTTGAACCTCTGTATGCAGCTCGTCTGGGCGTACCAGATGCTTTAAGCACTGGTATTGGCAATAGGGGTAAAATGACCACAATGGGAGGGGTGCAGTCATGACTGTTTGTTACAATAAGGCTGTAATTATTATCATTGTCATTATTAATATTGTTATAATAACTATTATTATTATTGTGTACAACGCCATGGAATATATTAATTATAATAATTAGGCGTTTAATCAAATTATTCAGTTTCAGTTTCAGTTTTATGATTGTATATGTCATGTTTTGTGATTTTCCTACATATCTGTGATATGTCACATGTTTAATTGTAAGGCGCCCTTGAACGTATATTTCTTATGAAAAGGGCGCGGTTTGGGGGGGGTGGGGTTGCATTTTTAGAACGTGGCTTTCCCTGTTGGATATTTATCCTTGTTTTTCAAAGGTCTTTGTCATTTTTATTTTATGAGGTATTATTTTACCATTTCTTAAACCATGATATTTTTCTTAGTAATATCTGTTAGATTGATACAGTTTTATTTGTAAGATAAAAACATTTTTACATTTTGCATTCTAAAACCTGTTTTAATTAACACACGAGACCTTTCAGATTTATACTGGTTAGCAGTGTTAATGAAACAATTACTAAAAACTCTCCTTCAGATGCTTTTTCATTAGTTTTGCAAGCACTGGTCAACAAAAACGAACTGTTCCATGGATCATATAAAATGTGCAATTATATTTTCAGACATGAACTGGGAGATTCAAAGAAAAAATATTAAGGATTAAGGAGAAAGAAATATACATCATGTAGAAAGAACCTACTTCAGATTACTTTGCAAAATACTTCGAAATCTAAAAGTTGCATAAGGAAGTTAAAATATGGGTGTATTCTCAACGGTAAAATGTGTCCTGACAATACTGCCACAATAGAGGCGGGGCTTCAGAAATCTGCAAATTTACTGGTAGCCCAATTGGATTCCAATATTTTTGTCTGGTAGCCCGAACATTTTGGTTTATCTGGCAATAACCATTTTAGTTTATTTGGCAATATTTGGTTAGTATATTGCATACTGATATTACGGATGAATGGAATGCTTAAATTAATATAGGGTTTCATAATTTTAGCCAAACACATTTGTTGTTATAGATTATGTTATCAAGTAAATCATACTATAACCGAGAAAACAGCGTCCCTCAATTTCTTCGCACTGTGTATTCAATTAACAAATTGTTAAGTGTGTCCGTACAATCCTATGATCATCTCTTCCATAAAAATCAGACAGACATAATAATAAATATTGAAAAGCTATATCTGAAATCGATTTTTTATTGTTTATCTATCGTTAATCTATATTTCTAAAATTTATTTAAACATTTTACAGTTACTATATCTTTTTTATTTCTAAAATAATGTTCCAAATCTCCATACTAGAGTATCAAAAAGTATGTTTCAAATATTTTTTCATGGCCTTTTATGCATACTATCTCTTATTATGCCTTTGTCTCAGAATGCACGTGTTAATCGGAGATAATAAAAATAAGGTTAGAAATATACGTACGTGTTGAATTATCTAGCACATTATAAACCGTACGTCCTGTGAAAAATGTACGTCTACTCGGAAAATATTTTCTGTAAGAAAAGGCCACATACCCTCGGTATATGGTTGCCAAGTTGTTCGCACTCATTCAATTTCATCTCCGGTCTTAATCTTCTTAACCTTTTGACGTCAGATCTTGAATCTTGGTTGAAATGTCCATCTCATTATTATGAAATGCATCGGTCTGTAGGCAAAATGTTTGAGCCTTAGATTCCGTGTTCGCTCCATATTAGGACCCTGGTAATTATGTACTTATTATACCGACAAAAGGTCAAGTCAAAACAAATTAAGGAAGTGGCTATTCGTAAGGTCCCGTCCGAATAGCCTCTCGGCTTTCCTGTACGAATAGTGATATAGCCTGCAGGTAGCTATTCGTACGGCTCCTACGGCAGTAAACTACCGGCCTGGTTGAATATGCCATGTCGATAAACATGCTACATTTATGTACTTTAACCGTGCTAAGTATGTTTGACAATATCGTTTTTCTCTATATTTTTTAATTGCTGCCATATTTTAATAATTAAATATTTTTCTGTTCTGTTTTTTTTTTTTTTTTTTTTTTCTGGCCGAAAGTCTCAATTTTGTGCTCGCAGCGCTTTACATGTATTTACGGTAAAAACAAAATAGCTATTTACGATCGCGCTGTATGAAATTTTACAGGTAATTTTGTATAATGTCGGCCGTTTTTATATAATTTTGCTTAACATTATGTCAACATCTTATTAAAAATGCAATAGAACTAGAGCTATATTTATTCTCTAGCGGTGCTGAAAGTTTGAAGCGATAATATTAAATAATAAATGCTCTATGCGCGTTTTTGTGTACGTGGATGCGCGACTGAAAAGAAAAGAAATCGTTTGGGAATATATCAGCTGAATGACTTCAGTGCAATGTAATTCAAAAGAGCCGTACGAATAGTGCCTGCGGGCTATTTCACTATTCGTACGGGAGGGCCGTACGAATGGCCTGAGAGGTTATTCGGATGGGACAGTACGAATAGCCACTTCCGCAAATTAAAGCCTCGGATTCATGTCCAGTCCAAATCTTATAAACTGTAGACTGATATTAATGAAATTTTGGTAGAATATCAATTCACCAAGACGCGTTCAAATGGCACTGGCCTGAAGTCAACAATGGAAATGATTGTCAAATGTTTGACCCATAGGTCTCTTTAATAGATATTTGTGAAACTTGAATCAAATGTTCCACTCGTCAAGCCAACGTTACGCCAGGTCATGTTCGAGTTCACCACTGAATATCAAACGGTTGAGAATGTTTTATGAATACACAACATACTCGATTTTTTTTCTCTGCATGATAGTGTAAATCAAGTTAAATATCTTTTAATAAATTTACACAATACGTATCTGTATGTTATCCTGGTATCTGAAACAACCATGATATTGATTTTGCAAGACGTAATACCGCTATTTCATATGTGTGAGACAAACACTGCACATTCGAAAAACCCCAGTCCTTAAACCCATTCATACAATTAATCCATTAATGTAATCTTCATTAAGTCATGACAACACTGAACTTACAGTCTTTCACCACAGTAATTATCAAAATGCTTAAACTTAATTGAAAATATGTTTGTGAATATGAAACTATAATGGCATCGTCTGTATAGAGTAAGAGATCTATAGTTTTTAAAAGCGATAATGGTAATTTATCTTTTAGCTAAATGCCGACGGAATCAGTCACATGCATGTTAGATTGTAACTCGTTTAAAATCAAGAGGATATGTGATACTTTCTCTGAATGTCTGACTAAAATTTTACCAGCAATTACCTCACCAGCAATTACCTTATTGATCAGGTCGGATATCCGGGCACTTCAGCGTATCGCGTTGCGTAGCAACAAGCGGAGGTGACAGCAAACGCTAAATTGTAATTGAAAAGCGTTTCATGTTTCACTAGTGCTGGTTGTTTTTCTTTGCTTAAAGTAAAAATTTGGGCAATATTAATAAGTCAGTGAATTTATAATGTAGCATGATGTTCCAGAAATCATTCCTGAGAAAGAAAACTTTCTTTTTTAGGTTTCAGACGTGATATTCATCATTGATCCGTGTAAGCTGCAAGGTCCCATATTTGTGACGGACTGGATGAAAATCAAAATGTAAAAAATCGGAGGTCTTTTAAAAATAAAGAAAACAGAGAATCTAGCTCACCTAATTAGGTTTTTTTCCCCATTTGTTTCACTTTTCTCGTTCTATTTTGTAGCCTGCCATTAAAATAGAATCTAGTTCTGAAAGCCAGATAGCTGAAACTGTGGTGTCAAAAGTGATTCAGTCACGCCAAATTTAATTAAATCAACACTTCTTACCTAAATTCTGATTCGTATGAGATTTAATGAGAGGTGTCATAATTTAAAGCTTAATAGTACATTATGCGTAAATACTGGAGAAGGGATTTTTTCTCCCTCGAAGCGTATCAGGATCGCAATATAAGATCTTTATCTGCATTTATAACACAAAGGGATTTTTTATACGTTACGATTGTTTAAAAAATAATATGACATCTAGAGCTACTTTGTTACACGTGGAGATAAAATAATAAATAATAACTGCATGCTCGCTTCTTTTTACGAAAACATCAATAAATTAATGACTTCTATTTACGAAAATACTGATCTCTGCTTTGTAGTAAATTGTCAATTATTTAAAACTGTGAACGATAATTTGCATCCATATTTTTGTTGATTGTTAGACTGTCACAATTGACTGCTTCCACATACCACAAAATTGATTCCAGTTCATGCATATTGCTAGACTCCGGGTCTTACCGTTATCTATTTACTCAAATAGTAAAACAGAGTCAACAACTCTTGAGCACAACCTATGTCTTAAATACTAAAGAAAAACATTAGTTTATTATTTTAATGCATCAGTCCCGAGAAAAACAAGAAAAGCTTCCGATTATGGCGTACAAATTGCTGTTAATTATTTGTCGAATTTGCGATCGTGTTTTTCCCGGGATTAAAGAAATATAAATACTTCAGTTTCCTGTGACTTACGATGTATTTAAAACAACGAGAAAAATACGAAAACAACTCCCGTCTTTAAAGATAAAATATCGTCTCCTAGGTCTTTGTAAATACCGTTCTCAGTATTCATATTTTTTACCGGACCCCTAGCCACTTCCAATAATGTAACCAATATCAGATTTATCTCTAAGATTGAAATTTTGGTTTTCATTAACATCAAAATCATAATAAAAAGTATTTAATTTGCCAGATATATAATTTCATTATCTAAATCTATGTTCAAAGCCCCCCCCCCCCCCCCCCCCCTCGCAAAAAAACAACACACACACACACACCCGCTCCCCATCCCAGTAAGGAACGTTGAATACAGGGTTTAGTCCCAGCCTAATTTTTTTCAAGATGGCTGCCTGCAGCATTTTCGATGAGGATGAAGTCTGTATTCCTACTTCGTCTGGTGGTTTCAAATACGGCTTGGTTGTAGAAAGCTCTGAATACATAAGCAGCGACGAGGAAGACAGTGATGATGAAAATCGTGTGCAAAAGGGTCAAGTTAAAGTCGCATGGCATCCAAGTGGAGACGAAACTGTTGTGTCTGAAAAAAAGGTGCTCATTTATTTTATGTAAAACATCTTCGAATTGATGTTTCCCGCTGATATATTCAAATAACTTAGTCTTTCATTTAATGCTAGTTATATATTTTAAGTCTTTAAAAAGAAGTCGTGAAGTATGAAATTATTGTTTTTGGACAAAACAAATTCCGGATGAGCCACATTTTCGGATAATAATATCTGTCTATCTTCGAATACTGCTTAAATGCCCTTTTAGGGTATTAATATGAAAAAGGCAAAGCCTCTGAGCAAGCGTAGCTTAAACGACAAAGAAACTATCCACTGCTCAAAATAATTCGTGAGAACCTATTCGCTTGTAAAGAAAAAAAAATTTAGTGTCATCATACCTGTAACAGTGAAGACAGTGGCTAGGTAGCCTGTTCCGGCTACCTAGACCTGTGGTCCACGTAGCCGGTTCCGGCTACCTAGACTTAATGTCTAGGTAGCCTGCTAAGTATATATACATATTGTATATGAACATGTAAGTAAAGGTAGCCAGCTTTAATAAACTGTATTATAAAGGATTATAAGGATCCAGGGTTTCTGCTGCTATTCGCCAATTCCTTTTTTGGCGAAAAAAACTTTCCACAGTTAACAATTTTAAATTTGCGTAAAATAAACATCTGAGGTAAACCTGTATAGCGGTCTGTTTTATTACTGGATGTATCGTATCAAACAACACTGTTACAATTACAATAGAAGCGTGCCGACTATCACCGATCAATAATTATTATACACAGCGTGTCACGGATAATCCGATATTTAGCAATACACGAAGACAATACAACGTGTCGATACCGAATTACACCTCTGGGCATAATTTAAAACTTTGCCGAGTCACAAGAGTGTTCCTCCACGCAAGAACGATTATCAGTCAATCTGATTCGCCAAATTAAGCGCTGCCTACTATTACGAAAGCAAATGAAACGAAATATTTGCTGAGCACTTCGTCTAAAGCCCCACCCATTTTCTTGATACTAAAACGCAAGTTATTTTTAATATCAAGCAGATTCTCAGAAGTAATCGATAATAATGACAAGACGAAGATAATGTAGATAAATTTGTAAATTTCAGTCGCTATTTCAGTGTGTTCATAAAATTTCAGTCGAAGAATCTTTGAGATACAAATGGTCTAAAGCAGTTCTTTTGGTTCTTTTACGTGCCCAACGTATAGCATTGATACACTGCTATATGGCCCCATCCAAGGGCATCAAAATAAAGAGCTACTTGTACCTTTAGATGGTATATTCACTATACATTTATATGTATGAAACGTTATAGAAATTTAGATATATATATATAACGAAACTTTAAGCTTTTTAAACATGTTAAAAAGCATTTCAAAAGTCATAAAATAAAATAAAACACACTGTTTTGGATAAATGACCTTATATAAATTTTGAAATAAAAAGTTAGAAATTAAAGAGCCGAATGTTAATGTTTCAGAAACATCTTAGTAGTGAAAAATGACCATTAAAGGGAGATAATTCAAAATTGGCAAACTGTATATAGGGATAGTTTTATAGATTTGTTTTGAAAATTGTTGAGAAGATGAAAACTCATTTTTTGATTCAATGTGATATTAGGATAGACTGGTTCAAGAGCAAATTGCACGGTTAAAGTATGAAATGAAAAAGAGATTGAAAAAAATGGTATATAATTTTGAACTGACAACTTATCTTTACATGATCAGTCAATGTTAATGTGTATGCATCTGCTTGTTGAGTTATTTGTGGAATGTAGAAAATAAATTTAAAAAACTGAACTAATTGAGTGATAACATATTCATCCTAATTTTTTCGACATTATTGATCCTCCACCGTGCACAACTTTTTCTTTAAAAAATTCAAGTGGCGGGAAAAAAATGTGCCCAGTGGAAACCCTGAGGATCATTATATTAGTTAAATAATTTACATTTCTTGTGATTTATTATTTGTGTTTAACCTTTTCTATTTGCCGTATTTACGCACTCATATCATATCGGCCGACATTTTGTTATGTTAAAACATACTCGATACATATTAATGATATTTGAGATACAGTGATTCATTCTTAAAACAAAACAAACATTTAAAAAAACAACAGGGAAAAACAAAGAGCATCAACGTACATTAAATGATGCGGCTCTACTGAACATACCGGCATTTGATCATTTTATGTGCTTTTTTTAAAGTGAAATTTTTAAGTGATCATCACTTTCGCACCTCTGTGTGCGTCTTTAATTAATTAACTAATTACTAAATAATTTCTACGCCAATTTGTCTATTAGTCAGTGATCTTGATTGGTTCTAACTGTTTGTGTGAACATATGAGCTCTTTATTCTAAGGCAGCGTGATAAATGTGAAAGATAATTTCATGTACATATCAAAAGACCTTATTCTAACGGATCGCCGACAATTGACATAACCTATCAAAAAATGTTGTTTTGTTTTATTTTTCAATATATTTCAAACTACAAAACTTCATTAAAAACTTTACTTTTAATTTATAAACACGCCATTTAAACACGCTGATGACAATAATGACACTTAGATCATTTGTTGATAACATAACAAAATATCGGCCGATATGATATGAGTACGTAAATACGGCAAAATAAACAGGTAAATCACAAATTAGTGTTATTTCTAGAGCGATGCAGCGGGGCCCCCCGCCCTGCCCTTTTTTACTGCCGCCACACTGCCCGTAAAATGTGCCCTCTTGCCTTTGATCTTCAGCTAAATCCCGCCAATTTCCCTGTTGACATGCCTCGACGATTTTTTGATCAGCAAATTACGTCACGGCGAGTGCACACAGGTAATGAGAATCAATGAAGTGTTAAAACTAATTGATAAAGAGTATGGATCCTGTGAAATGTCAAAAAGGTGTGCGTAAGCGACCAGCTGATTACCGAGCAGGTGAAAAGTGTCCTAGATTTCTTTGTGCAAAATTTAAATTAGGCCGTCGTTTAGTATAATAACAAGTATAATCAATGCAGTTTGATTCTACTGTAATTTAAACTAGAAAATGCAAAAATTTTAATGAATATCGAAAGTAAAATAAAGTTTAGAATGTCAGTTCCCAAGTCTTATTACTCCCGATGTCGTATGCAATTTTTCCATATTTCCTTCAAAAAAGCTGACAGTCGGTGTATTTTTTATCATGAGAAACATCAAAATATGAGGAACTATCTCTGGTTTACCCTAGTGGGTCATGTAAACTGAGTAAAAACTACTTTCAAACAACATTCCGAAAGTGTACCAGTATCCGGATAGTATATTTTGGATATGCGTTTTAGTAAACTTTAACCTGACTGTAATAGCACTTTTCTGTTAATGAAATATTGATGAAAGACCTGATCAATACAGCATGACTTTTGATAATTATCAGTTTACAATGTGACCTGAAACAGGCCTTTAACTATGTTGTTTACAACATGATCTTGGTTTCAAGATTAAGCTTATATTAAGGCCCTCCACTATTTCACATTCATATGAATAAGTTGACATTCTTGGTGACATTTTTTAAGAGAAAGGCTTGAATGGTTTAACCTAAACTATAAAGTAAGTAAAAAGCCTTTGTAAACATTGTTACTGGTTTTGGGAAGATTTAGCACTTTATTCTGTGACATTTCTTTTAAGTGTGCAATAAAGATAAATGGAATACATATTAACTATAGACATCTAGAAATGCAACTACTGCTATGGTAACTTTCACGTCTAAAAGAGCACCCTGCCCTTTTCGGACATCACCCTGCCCTTTTTTGGCAGCACCCCGCCCTTTTTGAGCTCTAGAAATAACACTACAAATAGTAAATAATAAATCACAGGAAATGTAAGTTATTTAACTAATATAATGATCCTTTATAACACATTTTATTAAAGTTGGGTACATTGACTTACATGTTCAAATACGATATGTATATATATAGAGCCGGCTACCTAGACTTTTAGTCTAGATAGCCGGAACCGGCTACGTAGACCTTTGGTCTAGGTAGCTGGAACCGGCTACCTAGCCACGGCCAACAGCGAATATCATACGTTGTAAAATTTATTGAAAGCCGGTGTCATGGTGACGTCATTACCTATTTGCTGTGTTCATGTGGCTTTATGCTTATTAATGACATTTTTTCCCATTTTCTGGCCAATGCTTGATCTTTTAAAAGAAAATAATATTTTTTTCTACCAACTGGAAATCTTTCTTGCATTATTTTTGAGTGATGGACAATATTCCGCAATCAAATGAAGTTCTGTATTCACTGCGAACAAAGCATTTCCTGTGAGCACCTGTTCGCTAGGGTGCGCTTTTCGTAAAGTAGATCTTGCTGTAACTTATTGCAATCAGTTGCATTATTGATAGTAAGATAGACAGCTGTGTCATCAGTAAAAAGTCGGACCTGGGATTTTACATGATCAGGTAAGTTGTTAATATATAGAAGAAAGAGGAGAGGCTTCAGGAAAAATCCTTGGGGCACACCAGATGTCACAGGAACTTCATCAGATTTCTCGCCCTAGAGAACAACCACCTGGGTTCTGCCTATTAAGGAAGAGCGAATCCAGTCAAGAGTGCAGCCTCTGATACCATGCTCCTGAAGTTTGTAAAGCAGTTTAGTGTGACTAACTTTATCAAAAGCCTTGCTAAAATCAAGGAGAATAAGGTCTGACTGCTGGCCTGCAACAAGGGTTCTGGCAGAATGTAGGACGTTTTGGTCAGCGGACGTTTTGGCCTAGGATGTTTTGGCTAGACAAATTTTTGGGGTAGGATGTTTTGGCCAAAATTAAATGTTATTTCCATAACATGCAAAATATGGTCTTGAATAATTACAAGAAATGGTGAATACATTGTATGTAATCTGTGGAAGAAGTTAATAGTGGATCATTTAAATGGAAATTTCATAAAAAAGTATATATATATTATGTGCTTCCAAAACAAAAATATGCTTTTTAAAATCATTAACAGTGTTATGTTTGTTGTAAATGGCAAATACTTCCACACACACACACACACACACACATATACATGTAAAAAGATTTTAAAAAATAAAAATTAATTAACATGATTTGGTTTTATTATCAGTTTAATTCGGTCACACATTAAACCGGAATCCACCTAAAAACCGGAATACACCGGAATACACTTTCTATAACCGGAATACACCTGTATTTTTTTAATTAAAGGTATTTTTGAAGGTTTTTTGATATAATTCAATCATATATGTCATAAATAATCAACATACCAAAGGAAAATACAATACGTTCACGCAAAACGATTTTATAAGAGATTGAAATTCGGCGACCGCGCGGGAAATTACCATAACCGAAATACTCCTGTATTTCTCCAACATATGCTATTTTTGAAGTGGTTTATGACTGAATTCAAAAATATATATCATAAATAATTAATTTCCAAAATGAAATTAAAATACTTTTGCGCATTACGTTTGAAAATCGGCGAAGGCACTGGAAATGTGCATATTTGTAAATGAATTTCCATGCCCTAAAATTCTCTAATGTGACCCGTATTTTTAAATAAATGGTATTTTTAGGGTTTATGATAGAAATCAATCATATCTAAAATAAATAATTAATTTACAAAAATATACATGTACAAAGATGCATTTAAATCCGCAATGACATCGTATTGCTTTATTTAAAACCACATTTCTATTTACGTTCACGAGGTAACGTACGCTAACAGAAATCTGTTTGCCAAAAATCGTTTCACTCCATTTATTTAAATTGCTGCCGCTTTTTCATTATTTAAGATTTTTTTATTCTGTTCATTGTACTTTCTGGTCAAAAGTCTGAATTTTATGGCCATAGTATGTACCATTTATTTACTTTTAGAAAGAAATAAGTAATTAAGATCGCGCTGTTTGAAGTTTTACAAATAATTATGTGAAAATTCGACCGTTTTTATAGAATTTTCCCTACATTAATGTCGATATCTTATTAAAATCGTTACAGAATTCAAACTGTATAACTTCTTAAGTGGTGTTGAAACTTGAAGCGATAATATTAAAAAAATATATACACTACGCGCGTTTTTTGTACGTGTTGATTAACAAAAGTAACGTCGAGCGATGTAAATTAGATATTACGATAGGTCGCACGTGCTCGTCGAATGGAAAATTACCGGCATGATGTTTTGTATCTTTACAATTCCCGGGTAAATTCCAGTCAATCCAAATAATAAGTTTGTTGACGTTCACGATGTAATTTCTGAATTTTGGTAAAGTTACGACGTAAAAACACTTCCTAAATTTCCGGAGTGAACTGGAATTAATAAAACTGATTTTAACAAAATAAGGAATTCTGTAAATGAAACACTGAAAAAGTATTTATAGGAAGACTATGTTGATACAGGAAAACGACTACGATACCCGAGACATTATGATCGAGACTTAGTGCATCCTGGAGAGAAGGAAGGAGGAATGAAAATGTTTAAATCTACAATACATCGCTAATTTAGCAAAACATTGAATTAGTATTGACACGTTAAAGTACATGAAAAATAAAAAATTATACTGAATGTACCTGTTTTTCTTTAATTTTTCAATTTGCAATTATAACGACAAGTATGAAATTAAACAAAAGCTTATCATATTTAACTGCACTTAGCCACTTACCTCGTCAGACATTATTTGTCACATGTCCCATATGTGTGCTTAAAAATATACTGATTAATTGATATAATCAATAGGTGTGATAATCCAATCAAACTCTATCGAGACTAATCAGAGGCACGTGTTTGTTACGCTGCATATATTCATAGGATCTTAATTGTGCTTTAGAAATAAGCGCAGTAAACGTTTTTATATTTGTCAGGATACTGGTTATATGACCCAGGGAAGTGCCTACGCCTTCAGTATCTTGAACAATGGTTTGGGTCCAATCGCTAAGGTGACTATGTCTTAGACTAGCTGACAAACGAATGTAGAATGTCCTTTGTTAAAACGTAGAGCTGGTGAGACCAAATATCTCATATACAGAATTTTCCTCTGGCTACCTTGCCTAAATGATTCGTGTACCAATGATTCGTAAATGATTTCTTATTATGAGCTAGACAATTTCAGGGATCAGGCAAATCACTAAATGTTTCAAACTAACAATCTTCAATTAAAAATGATTAGCTCAAACTCCTATTGGCCGGAGACTCTATACTTGACTGGTCTTTTTGTTGAAGTTCCCGTCAGACAATGTCTTTGAATCAACAACATACGAGTCCTATCGCATAGATGCTCGGCCTCTGTCCTTTCAAACTCTATATAATTGCCCTGACTCCTGGATGCTCAGCGCTTATATGCTATCATATGTAGCATTCAACTATCATATAGGTATATCCCCGATGCCTTGGCTGTACTTCGCCAATAATGCTGAACCTTCTTTAAGCTGGAACTCTCCTACTATCTCAGTAGATTACCAAACTCTGGGTCTCTGTCTCAGCTTCCCGATGCTCAGCCTATATATGCTATCGTCTATAGCATTCAATTACCTTTAAGATTAAACTCCTATGCGCTGGCCCTATAGCTCGAAACCTTATTGAAATTCTGCAACTCTTCTTTAGTCTATAAACTTCCAAAGTCTTCTTTTTAATAATTTATCCGCCCTGACAGGGTTGCTGCAATAGTCTCCTTATCAAGGTACTGGGATAAATTATTAGTTGAATCCTCGATGTGTCTTCTTTAACCGCTGGATACCGAATGAGCTCTCTATCATTCATCTACCTATTTATACCCCAGCAGATGTGCTATTTTTAGCTCATCTGATTTTTTGAAAAAAAATGATGAGTTATTGTCATCACTTGAGCGGTTGTCGGCGTCGGCGTCGGCGTCTGCGTCGGCGTTGCCTGGTTAAGTTTTATGTTTAGGTCAGCTTTTCTCCTAAACTATCAAAGCTATTGCTTTGAAACTTGGAATACTTGTTCACCATCATAAGCTGACCCTGTATAGCAAGAAACATAACTCCATCTTGCTTTTTGCAAGATTTATGGCCCCTTTTGTACTTAGAAAATATCAGATTTCTTGGTTAAGTTTTATGTTTAGGTCAACTTTTCTCCCAAACTGTCAAAGCTATTGCTTTGAAACTTGGAATACTTGTTCACCATCATAAGCTGACCCTGTACAGCAAGAAACATAACTCCATCTTGCTTTTTGCAAGATTTATTGCCCCTTTTGGACTTAGAAAATCAGTTTTCTTGGTTAAGTTTTATGTTTAGGTCAGCTTTTATCCTAAACTATCAAAGGTATTGCTTTAAAACTTGCAACACTTGTTCACCATCATAAGTTGACCCTGTACAGCAAGAAACATAACTCCATCCTGCTTTTTGCAAGATTTATGGCCCCTTTTGGACTTAGAAAATATCAGATTTCTTGGTTAAGTTTTATGTTTAGGTCAACTTTTTTTCATAAACTATCAAAGCTATTGCTTTGAAACTTGCAACACTTGTTCACCATCATAAGCTGACCCTGTACAGCAAGCAGCGTAACTCCATCCTGATTTTTGCAATAATTATTGCCCCTTTTGGACTTAGAAAATCATTTTCTTGGTTGAGTATTATGTTTAAGTCATCTTTTCTCATAAACTATCAAAGCTATTGCTTTAAAACTTGCAACAGTTTTTCACCATCATAAGTGGACACTGTACATCAAGAAACATAACTCTATCCTGCTTTTTGCAAGAATGATGGCCCTTTTTAGACTTAGAAAATCATGGGTAGGACAATATTTCTATTACACAAAAAAAATCAGATGAGCGTCAGCACCCGCAAGGCGGTGCTCTTGTTAGAACTTGTTTCTGATTGGTCCAAATTTAAACATAACGTTCTACAACGAGTACTTGCTCTATCAAGTATCTGGTTCCCTTTAACCTTTGTATATGATATAATGTGCGAAGCTGGGACCCAGCTATCCACATAATGAACCCAAATCAACCATAAATGACCCAAATTCTATTATTAACAGCAATTCAACAATAATTATAGCAATGATAGCATGAAAAGGGAGTCAAGCACTATCTGTGCTTATGTGTTATGTTATCAATATATTAAATATACAAATTATTCTGACAATAGCCCCCTTCTAAAGAAAATACTTTTAGTTTTTCAAACACTTAAGGAATAATTTGTGTACAAAACAAAATCTCCTTTCTTTTTATACTATTTCTCGATTTTTACAAATCAGTATCACTGCTATTATTAACATACATTCACTAATATACTGATAAAATCAGTACAAAGATCAAACATCTCTAAAAGACTCAACAAATAGTATATGATCTCAAGAATATCATACAACGTTAATCTCCTGACCTTTAATTTCTATCATCATTCTTCATGAATGACGTTCATTTGTTTCTCTGATTGTGAGAGTACTTGTCATCTTTTCTGTTGACATAATAATTGTTTTCACCAAAACCTCCTTTTACATGATAACTCCCGTCAGACCTACGTATAAACCCTTTTCTGAGTTCATTTCTCATGTCATTTTGTCTCCATGACTTCTTATGCTCAGATTTATTTGAGCCATAGACTTTATAACCCTTATCACTCGTCTGTTATGATCTCTATCATATATATTCTTTCTGTTATGCCAACGTGATCCTCTGTTCGCGTACTTAATAGATGACTTCTCATGATACAGGTTGAATCCTTGATCATCAAAATTGTATGACTCTGTCTGTCATCAGATTGTCTCCAGTTTCTTTCTGTCTATCATGATGCTTATATTCTTGCAAACCATGTCTACCGTAACTGCTCTTTGATGCCAGGTCAGTCTTTACATTCTGGCATACATCACATGACCGCAAAACCTTGTTACTTCATTTGTTATACCAGGCCAGTGAAACTTGTGCGTATTTCATCCAATGTCTCTTTAGCTGATAAATGTCCCCTGACTTTTGTCTTATGAGCTAATGTCATAACACTTCTCCTAAACTGTGTTGGGACTACTATTTGTTTAACAACTCTGCCCTTCTTCTTCTCGAAGATTCTATATAAAACGTTTTCCCTCACTTCATAATGAAACCTGAAACCTCTTTTTGTTTTCAGTTTCGCCTTATCTTTAGCATAAGTCCAAAGTTTCTGTAACGTCTCATCATCTTTCTGAGCAATTTTCACTTGCTTAACATTAAACGTTTGCTCTTTGACTTCGCAAACCTCAGATGAATTCGAAGTTACTATATTTATTGCATGCTGGGTTTCTGTCATCCCAGTTGCAGCAACATCCTCGCCGGATGAAAATTGTCTTTCATCTCGGGTTTTCCAGCTTATGTCTGGCCTATCTGAAACTCCTTTTATATTTCCGATTATCAAATCGCATGTCATGTTCGGCACAACCATTGCCTCAATTTCACCTGTAAAATATGGTGTATCAACCTGTATCTTTGCTGCAGGAACTGTCCTTGAACGTCCATCAATCGCAACCATAAGATACGTCTATCCAACATTTGATTCTCTGATACATGATCTTTCATGACAGCTGCCAATTCACACCCTGTATCTCTCAAAACTTGAACTTCTTTATCACCAATATATCCTTTCTTTAATATCAAGTTCCTTTCACCGTTTGTTGAGTCAATGGTACAGGTGCTTGCTATAATCGAAATGGATTTTTCATGTGCTAACATAAGTCGTCCATCTTCTATCCAGTCTTTTAACCGTTCGTCATCTAATGATATTGCTACAACTAAGGCTGCAACTTTTCTTTCATCCGACTGTCTGTTTTCCTGCGCTTGGCCTTCCTTTCTCCAGTCTTTAGGCGTAGATTCTTGCGTTCCATGCCTATTTCTCTGTCTTTCCTCGTAGGATCCCCTACTACTAAAGCTGCACCGCTTACCTTCCTCTTGTATAGGTCTCTGCATTCTCGTGCTATGACCTTCCTTATTACATATGAAACTATTGCTTCTTAAAAGCTGGCTTTTCCTTTGTGTAGGCTGGGACACTGGCTGAACCTCGGTCGAAGGCTGCGGCTCTTTGCTGCATGACAAATTACTTCTGTTCAACCGGTTAGATGTGATAGAGCCACCATGAGCTTCAATAATTGTTCTGCCAACTGTGTAATCTCAGCTCTCGACTTTGCAACTCTTTCCTTTAAGAATAAAGCAAGGTCCTTGGAACAAGTTTGGATGAACTGTTCTCTGATCATAGGTCCTCCAGCTTTCAGACGTATTGTCAACTTCTGCCATTTCTGTCCATCGACTGAAATACCATGTCAAGCCTTGCCATAAACTGGAAAACAGTTTCACCACGCTCTGGCTTGCATTCCCTGAACTTCAATCTAAAACCTTCCTCTGTCAACTGGTAACGCTTCAGAACTGCTTTCTTCAATGCCGTATAGTCATTGGCTTGGTCTGGAGGCATGCTTGTGTATACGTCCAGGCCTTTTCCTGTTAATAATGAGCTGAAGCTCACAGCCCATGTCTCTTCTTTCCATCCTTGAGTTTTTGCAAACCGCTCAAATCGCTCGAGGTATGCATCCATATCATCTTTACTTTCTTCGAATTTCGGCAGCCTTGGCCGCAATGTTTTACTGCTTAAGTGCTCAGCACCTTTATCCGCTCCAAAGCCCGGCGTCAGCCTTTATTTAAGCATCTCCAACTGCTGTTCTTTCAAAGCTCGTTCTTCCCTCAAACGTTCAATCTCAAACAATCTTTCTTCTCAGCCTGTTCAAGCTTCAACAGTCGTTTCTTTTAAGCTTCTTGAGCCCAAACCTCCGTTGTTCATCCTCATGATGCCGCCTTTCTTCATCTCGTCTGTGTCTCTCATCTTCCCGTCTCAACATACGTTCCTCACGTTCAGTATACTCTCTTTTCTTTTCTATCCACATAATCACTAAGCTCGGAACCTGAAAAGCCCAATCGTTCTCCCATCGCCACCATCTATCGTAGTCCATCTTAAAATCTTACGTTTGAACTAATGCTGGAACTAAAATATATATAGCTCAGGCTACCCTCAGTCACACTGTTTTTTGGTACAACCAAAAAAACGTTAAAACCACTAGTCTCTGTACCTCCTTGATTGTAGATCCCGGACGAGCCCCCAAATTGTCAGGATACTGGTTATATGACCCAGGGAAGTGCCTACGCCTTTAGTATCTTGAACAATGGTTTGGGTCCAATCGCTAAGGTGACTATGTCTTAGACTAGCTGACAAACGAATGTAGAATGTCCTTTGTTAAAACGTAGAGCTGGTGAGACCAAATATCTCATATACAGAATTTTCCTCTGGCTACCTTGCCTAAATGAATTCGTGTACCAATGATTCGTAAATGATTTCTTATTATGAGCTAGACAATTTCAGGGATCAGGCAAATCACTAAAATGTTTCAACTAACAATCTTCAATTAAAAATGATTAGCTCAAACTCCTATAGGCGGAGACTCTATACTTGACTGGTCTTTTTGTTGAAGTTCCCATCAACAATGTCTTTGAATCAACAAACAATACAGTCCTATCGCATAGATGCTCGGCCCTCTGTCCTTTCAAACTCTATATAATTGCCCTGACTCCTGGATGCTCAGCGCTTATAGCTATCATATGTAGCATTCAACTATCATATAGGTATATCCCCGATGCCTTGGCTGTACTTCGCCAATAATGCTGAACCTTCTTTAAGCTGGAACTCTCCTACTATCTCAGTAGATTACCAAACTCTGGGTCTCTGTCTCAGCTTCCCGATGCTCAGCCTATATATGCTATCGTCTATAGCATTCAATTACCTTTAAGATTAAACTCCTATGCGCTGGCCCTATAGCTCGAAACCTTATTGAAATTCTGCAACTCTTCTTTAGTCTATAAACTTCCAAAGTCTTCTTTTTAATAATTTATCCGCCCTGACAGGGTTACTGCAATAGTCTCCTTATCAAGGTACTGGGATAAATTATTAGTTGAATCCTCGATGTGTCTTCTTTAACCGCTGGATACCGAATGAGCTCTCTATCATTCATCTACCTATTTATACCCCAGCAGACGTGCTATTTTTAGAACTTGTTTCTGATTGGTCCAAATTTAAACATAACGTTCTACAACGAGTACTTGCTCTATCAAGTATCTGGTTCCCTTTAACCTTTGTATATGATATAATGTGCGAAGCTGGGACCCAGCTATCCACATAATGAACCCAAATCAACCATAAATGACCCAAATTCTATTATTAACAGCAATTCAACAATAATTATAGCAATGATAGCATGAAAAGGGAGTCAAGCACTATCTGTGCTTATGTGTTACGTTATCAATATATTAAATATACAAATTATTCTGACAATATTTATATATTAAACATAATATAATTCTTTTGAAAACTGATTTTTTGTAATTTATTTTCTTCTTAAATTATCAAATTAAACATGAAGAAATAATTCAATTAGTTCCAATTATAAACATACGGCCGGTTCTTTCCAATCAGCGCGGTTTAAGCACTGACATGTGTTTTGTGTATAATTCATTTAAAAATTGAATATTGATATTTTTTCTTAATTAATTTTCTTTTTTATTTGTTAAACGAAATGCAAAATATGAAGAAACAATTAAATAATTTCCAATTATAAACATGTGACATGCCCTTTCCGATCATGTTAAAAATAAAATATTAAAACATTGTTATGTCCTTTCCGATCAGCGCGGTTTATGCCACTCGTATTTTGTCTATAAATTCATTTAAAAATCAAAAAATACTATTTTATCATTCATAGTTTATTTTTTTTTTATTTTGTTAAATGAAATATGAAGAAACAATTAAATAAGTTTCAATAATAAACATGTGACATGCCCTTTCCGATCATATTAAGCCCTTTCCAATCCGCGGGGTTTTATGTCGGACCCGTATTTTGTTTATGATTCATTTAAAATCGAATATTGATATTTTTTGTCTTAAATTATTTTCTTATTATTTGAAGAAACAATTAAGTAAATTTTAATAATCAACATTCCGGTATCTAGTCATAGCGACATAAGCGTAAAACATTTCCGTAAGATCGTAAAGTTATAATCTCGTAGAATTGAACATGGTTCTACAACTTACAAAAAATGATAAAAAGTGTTTATTTAAGAGAATACTAAAATAAAGTGCATTTATGTTATGGAAACTTCCCGTGCGCTCGCCAAATCCAAATCTCGTATAAAATCGTTTTGTGTTAAAGTATTTTATTTTCCTTTTGTAAACTTATTATTTATATTATACACGAATGATTTCTGCAATAAACCCTACAAAAATACCATTTATTAATAAAATACGGGTGTATTTCGGTTATGGAAATTTCCTGCGCGGTCGCCGAACTTCATTCTCGTATAAAATCATTTTGCGTAAACGTATTTTATATTCCTTTCGTATGTTAATTATTTATGCTATATATGATTGAATTATATCAAAAACCCTTCAAAAATACCTTTAACTTAAAAAATACAGGTGTATTCCGGTTATGTGAAGTGTATTCCGGTGTATTCCGGTTTTTAGGTGTATTCCGGTTTAATGTGTGACCCGTTTAATTTGTTCAGTTATACATTAACATTCTTTAGACTAATCTCCAGACCATGTATTGCATGTTATGGAACCACGATTTATTTTTGGCCAAAACGTCCTATCCAGAAAATTTGCCTAGCCAAAACATACAGGCCAAAACGTATGTGGCCAAAACGTCCGTCCACCGTTCTGGCAAGGTCATCGACCAACTGTATGAGTTGCGTCTCACATGAGTGGCGCTCTCTGAATTCATGTTGCAGTTCATATAAAATTTTGCACCTAGTAACATGGGAAGAAATATTAATAATTTTTATTTGTGCACTTCATGTCAATACAAATTACATAGCATATTACATTATCACAGTATTTCTCAGATATCACAGTTGTAACAAAGAAATGTCATCTGTCACATAATAATGATAATAATTTATCACAGGATGTTATTGTTATTTTGATAATATAGTGACTGAAACAAAATGTGAATGATATCGATATCACAGATAATTGAAATACTTGTTCCAGTATATATAATTATAAATAGCAGATAGTGCACAGGATTGCCCGTAAAGCTTCGGCATTTACATGCAAAAACTTATTTCCAACGGGGTCCATGCTGTCACATTTAGATCTTAAGTGACTAATTACTCTAACAAAACTGTGTCACATGATGGTATAAAAGTGTCAATGAAATCACAAGACAAAGATCTTACGTTGTCATATTACATATCATAGAGTGGTTAATACATCCCAGTTTAAAACTTTTTACCTTTTTTGAATACAAAGATGTTAACACGACATGATCTTATGAGTGATGTTACAATTTAGGTGTTTGTGTCATTAGCATATTATATAGGTCTTACAAAATCAATTTTTTTATATTAAGATTTTCAGTTTAAAGTGCAATTTTTATGCCCCCGAAGGGAGGCATATTAGTTTTCAGCTGTCCATCCGTTAGTTTTCGTTCGTTCGTCACAACGTTAACTTTTTGCATGAAGGCACTTTACTCGCGAACCACTGCACCCAGGACCTTCAGACTTCACATGCTGATAGTACTTATTGAGTACACCAACCCTACTGACTTTGGGGTCACCAGGTCAAAGGTCAAGGTCACAGGGGCCAACGTTAACTTTTTGCATGAAGGCACTTTACTCGCGAACCACTGCACCCAGGACCTTCAAACTTCACATGCTGATAATACTTATTGAGTACACGACCCCTACTGACTTTGGGGTCACCAGGTCAAAGGTCAAGGTCACAGGGGCTAACATTAACTTTTTGCATGAAGGCACTTTACTCGCGAACCACTGCACCCAGGACCTTCAAACTTCACATGCTGATAGTACTTATTGAGTATACCACCCTTACTGACTTTGGGGTCACCAGGTCAAAGGTCAAGGTCAAATGGACCAACATTAACTTTTTGCATGGAGGCACTTTACTCGCGAACCATTTCACCCAGGACCTTCAGACTTTACGTGCTGATAGTACTTTATGAGTACACCAACCCTACTGACTTTGGGGTCACCAGGTCAAAGGTCAAGGTCACAGGGGTCAACGTTAACTTTTTGCATGAAGGCACTTTACATGCGAACCACTGCACCTAGGACCTTCAAACTTCACATGCTAATAGTACTTATTGAGTACACCACCCCTACTGACTTTGGGGTCACCAGGTCAAAGGTCAAGGTGCTGCGGGGGCATTTGTCACCATTAGTGACAGCTCTTGTTTATATTAATGACTTTTTAGCTCATCTGATTTTTTGAAAAAAAGTGGTGAGTTATTGTCATCACTTCAGCGGTTGTCGGCGTCGGCGTTGCCTGGTTAAGTTTTATGTTTAGGTCAGCTTTTCTCCTAAACTATCAAAGCTATTGCTTTGAAACTTGGAATACTTGTTCACCATCATAAGCTGACCCTGTACAGCAAGAAACATAACTCCATCTTGCTTTTTGCACGATTTATGGCCCCTTTTGTACTTAGAAAATATCAGATTTCTTGGTTAAGTTTTATGTTTAGGTCAACTTTCCTCCTAAACTATCAAAGCTATTGCTTTGAAACTTGGAATACTTGTTCACCAGTGCTCGCGCTGCTAATCGACATTATCGCCAAATGGCGATTATTTTATTCAAATGTCGATTAAAACGCAATTTTTGGCGATAGAAAATGGCGATTAATTTATAAAAATGCTCAAAAAAAATATTGCAAAAAATTGTTCTTAACCTGCTGGAACATACGTAATTTTATCGACAAAAACGTGCGAAGTCGGTAGCAGGAAGTGTATTTGCCCAGAGGCATAATTACCCCTTCTAAACGGTGACCTTTACATGCTTAATTGATTTGTTTATCGCCAACACGCGTACGCGGTGTACTTCACTAATTGATCCACAGATGTGCACTATTGACCGTATGGAAGTTTAAAGCAACAATTATCATCACTTCATCCTTAATCATTTAATCACCATTAATTACCAAACAGACAAATTAACTAAACATAATTCCTTCAGATGTCGAATTCCTATGTCCGACTCGAGACTTTTTAACGTGGACAAGGGTGTTTTTGCATTCCGTTTGTCCGCGGACAAGCACAAATTAACAGTAGGGATTTATATTACATTAGCTTACACATTCTTTTTTTGACCTTTAGAAAGTATCTTACCTTGAGATGGCTCAGTAATTTCCTTAAATCCACTTAATTTAACTCGTATTTTTCAAAACCCAGACTTTAGAAATACAATATTATCACTGACACTTTCTGTGACTAAAATAACCTAACTTAAATTTACGGAAATTTTTGACACCTGCCATCAGAAACTGGGCTTAACCTGTTTGACAATTTGTTTCTTTAAATCTGTGCCGACACCAGCAGATCAAAGAAGACACCGGCAGATCAAAGAAGACGTGCATGTATTCCATGTGATGTCATAGTGATGTCACTGCTATTGACAGGACCAGCATAACACACACTTGCTATTTAAAGTGACTGACTTTGAGTGCATTATAGCACTGGAAGCTTGATTTATTTTTTGCTGATATGGAATTAACTTTTTTAATTGTATTCATATTTAAAGGTTTGGGCAATCATTGCAAGAGTGAAAAAAAAATCTTTAATTTGCAGTTTAATCACATTACATTCACAAGGTTTACAAGGATAAGAAAATAGAATCACTGACATTTTCAGTGAATTTGTTATTTACTTTAAATTAATAGATTTAAACAAAGACAGGAAATAAGAGAAATAGTAACATTATATTAAGCATATTTAGTTCCTTTTTCAACTTGCATGTCACGGTGCTAAAATCTCTCCACTTCTCCTTAATCTTAGCTGAGGGAGAAGTGACTTCTCCCAAAAATCTTAGCCTAGCTTAAGCCCTGACTTTCATCACAAAAAGTATTAATGATCATTCTTGACAAGAATTCACAATGGGTCATGTCACTTACTAAAATGGTATTTTCAGTGAAATTTGAATACAAACAACTGAAGATATGCATAATTGTATGATTATTCAAAGTCTATGATAAATATGAATAATGATAACTGAAAAATAAATTGTGTTTAAGTGTTTCATGAAAAAAATATTAAATAGTTTTTGTGTTTTATGTTTTTCATCAAAATGCTAAAGCGCGCCCGAGGTACGCGCTGCCAAGTTTGTCTATTAATTTTTTCCCTGAAAAAAAAGTGGCTATTAATTTATAATGGCCAGGGCTAGCACTGGTTCACCATCATAAGCAGACCCTTTACATCAAGAAACATAACTCCATCTTGCTTTTTGCAAGAATTATTGCCCCTTTTGGACTTAGAAAATCAGTTTTCTTGGTTAAGTTTTATGTTTAGGTCAATTTTTGTCCTAAGCTATCAAAGCTATTGCTTTAAAACTTGCAACACTTGTTCACCATCATAAGCTGACCCTGTACAGCAAGCAACATAACTCCATCCTGCTTTTTGCAATAATTATTGCCCCTTTTGGACTTAGAAAATCATTTTCTTGGTTGAGTATTATGTTTAAGTCAACTTTTCTCATAAACTATCAAAGCTATTGCTTTAAAACTTGCAACAGTTTTTCACCATCATAAGTGGACACTGTACATCAAGAAACATAACTCTATCCAGCTTTTTGCAAAAATGATGGCCCTTTTTAGGCTTAGAAAATCATGGGTAGGACAATATTTCTATTATACAAAAAAAATCAGATGAGCGTCAGCACCCGCAAGGCAGTGCTCTTGTTTTTTAGCTCACCTGTCACAAAGTGACAAGGTGAGCTTTTGTGATCGTGCGACGTCCGTCGTCCGTTGTCCGTGTGTGCGTGCGTGCGTCCGTCCGTCCGTCCGTAAACTTTTGCTTGTGACCACTCTAGAGGTCACATTTTTCATGGGATCTTTATGAAAATTGGTCAGAATGTTCACCTTGATGATATCTAGGTCAAGTTCGAAACTGGGTCACGTGCCATCAAAAACTAGGTCAGTAGGTCTAAAAATACAAAAACCTTGTGACCTCTCTAGAGGCCATATATTTCACAAGATCTTCATGAAAATTTGTCAGAATGTTCACCTTGATGATATCTAGGTCAAGTTCGAAACTGGGTCACGTGGGGTCAAAAACTAGGTCAGTAGGTCTAAAAATAGAAAAACCTTGTGACCTCTCTAGAGGCCATATTTTTCATGAGATCTTCATGAATATTGGTCAGAATGTTCACCTTGATGATATCTAGGTCAGGTTCTAAACTGGGTCACGTGGGGTCAAAAACTAGGTCAGTAGGTCTAAAAATAGAAAAACCTTGTGACCTCTCTAGAGGCCATATTTTTCATGAGATCTTCATGAATATTGGTCAGAATGTTCACCTTGATGATATCTAGGTCAAGTTCGAAACTGGTCACGTGGGGTCAAAAACTGGGTCATTAGTCTAAAAATAGAAAAACCTTGTGAGCTCTCTAGAGCCATATTTCTCAATGGATCTTCATGAAAATTGGTCAAATGTTCACTTGATGATATCTAGGTCAAGTTTGAAACTGGTCACGTGGGGGTAAAACTAGGCCCAGTAGATCTAAAAATAGAAAAACCTTGTGACCTCTCTAGAGGCCATATTTTTCATGAGATGTTCATGAATATTGGTCAGAATGTTCACCTTGATGATATCTAGGTCAAGTTCGATACTGGGTCATGTGGGATCAAAAACTAGGTCAGTAGGTCTAAAAACCGAAAAACCTTGTGACCTCTCTAGAGGCCATATTTCTCAATGGATCTTCATGAAAATTAGTCAGAATGTTCACCTTGATGATATCTAGGTCAAGTTCGAAACTGCATCACGTGCGGTCAAAAACTAGGTCAGTAGGTCTAAAAATAGAAAAACCTTGTGACCTCTCTAGAGGCCATATTTTTCAATGGATCTTCATGAAAATTGGTCAGAATGTTTACCTTGATGATATCTAGATCAAGTTTGAAACTGGGTCACGTGGGGCTAAAAACTAGGTCAGTAGATCTAAAAGTAGAAAACCTTGTGACCTCTCTAGAGGCCATATTTTTCATGAGATCTTCATGAAAGTTGGTGAGAATGTTCAGCTTGATGATATCTAGGTCAGGTTCGTAACTGGGTCATGTGCCGTCAAAAACTAGGTCAGTAGGTCGAAAAATAGAAAAACCTTGTGACCTCTCTAGAGGCCATATTTTTCACGAGATCTTCATGAAAATTGGTGAGAATGTTCACCTTGATGATATCTAGGTCAAGTTTAAAAGTGGGTCACGTGCCTTCAAAAACTAGGTCATTAGGTCAAATAATAGAAAAACCTTGTGACCTCTCTAGAGGCCATATTTTTCAATGGATCTTCATGAAAATTGGTCAGAATTTTTTATCTTGATGATATCTAGGTCACATGTGCTCAAAAACTAGGTCACTTTGTCAAATAATAGAAATAACGACGTCATACTCAGTTCAACACTGGGTCATGTGGGGATAGGTGAGCGATTCAGGACCATCATGGTCCTCTTGTAATATGAAATGTATCAGTAGGTCTGTTAGTGTGTCACAAAGAGTGTTAAATCTTATTTAAAACAGAAGGTCATGGCGATAAGTTATTGGCGATGAAACCTAGAAGGATATATGATAAATAAATTAGAAATATTATTCGGCATGTGAAATTGTAGACCTGGGTTTAGTTTTTCAGATTTCTGTTTTGTTGTTGTTGACCCTGATTTAGTAAAAAAAGCATACATAATTTTTTTTCTAGGCCTTTTCAGCGTGGCACAGCGACATGTCCCTTTTCTTATGCACCACATTGCCCTCCTCAAGTGCCGCCATGTACCCTTTTCTTAATCTGATATGAATGGATGACACCTGACTGTATTTCACGCTTCTCGCATCGCACAGTGGCTGACATGGATTGAGTTACAGTAACCATGCAGTCAACATTACTTTTGCATACTCGTATATTAGGCAAAAACTTTAATCAAAGAGCTGTAAAAAAAGATGTATTATATGTAGCTTACGGCATTTAGATAGGCTATTTCATTCCAAAATTGACAGATTTTAATATCATTCCATCCTGACAATTTATATTATCAGTACACAAAATTGAAATCATGTTCCTATCTTGGTTTTAGCATTTCCGCTTGAAAAAATTATTTAAATAAACATTTTGACTCCTGACTTGAATACACGATGGCATAATTTAAGCAGGTACTGGGAAGTGCGGAGGCAATTATGGTCCTTGACACTTGTTTTGTTAATTGATTGTTGATATACTAAGCAGTAGGGATTTATGTTACATTAATTTAGCTTATACATTTGCTTTTGACCTTAAAAAAAGTATCTTACCTTGAGTAATTTCCTTAAATCCACATAATTTTACTTGTATTTTTCAAAACCCAGACTTTCTAAAATAATGTAACTAAATTCATGCAAATTTTTGACATATGCCATCAGAAACTGGGTTAAACCTGTTTGACAACTTTTTCTTTTAATGTGTGCCGACACTAGCAGATCAAAGGAAGATGTGTATTCTGTGTGATGTCACTGCTGTTGACATGTATTTAATTCAGGACCAGCGCAATATACGCAAAGCGGCTTGTTATTTAAAAGGGACTGTGAAATGCTAAATGGGTTTTCATGTTTTGACTTTGAGTGCATTAGCACTGGGAGCTTTATTTATTTTTTGATGTTATGGAATTATCTTTGTTTTAGTTGTATTCATATTTAAAGGGTTTTCATGGTTTGGGCAATCATTAGGCAATAGTAAAAAAAACTTTAATTTGCAGTTTAATCACATTAGATTCACAAGGATAAGAAATTAGATTTAGAAGGATAAAAAAAAGAATCACTGATATTTTCAGTGAATTTGTTATTTACTTTAAATTAATTGACTTAAACAAAGACAGCAAATCATACAAAAATAGTTTTAAGTATATTTAGTTCCTTTTTTCGACTTGCATGTCATGGTGCTAAAATCTCTCCACTTCTCCGCTGTCTTAGCCGAGGGTGAAGTGACTTCTCCCTAAAATCTTAGCCTAGCTTAAGTCCTGTGTATTCACTTATCCGAATTTATGTTTGTCTGAAATACTGTCTATTTCTGTTTTTAGCTCACAATGCTCAGGTGAGTTTTTGTGATCGCTCGATGTCTGTCGTCTGTCTGTCAACATTTAGCCTGTGTATGCGATAGAGGCTGTATTTTTCAACTGTTCTTCATGAAATTTTGTCAGAATGATGACCTTAATGAAATCTAGGTCAGCTTCGAAAATGGGTCAAAAACTAGGTCACTAGGTCAAATCAAAGAAAAACCTTATGTATGCGATAGAGGCTGTAGTTTTCAGTTAATCTTCATGAAGTTTGGTCAGAATGATTACCTTGATGAAATCTAGGCCAAGTTCGAAAATAGGTCATCAGGGGTCAAAAACTAGGTCACTAGGTCAAATCAAAGAAAAACCTTGTGTATGCGATAGGGGCTGTATTTTTCAACTGATCTTCATGAAATTTTGTCAGAATGATAACCTTGATGAAATCTAGGCCAAATTCGAAAATGGGTCATTTGGGATCAAAAACTAGGTCACTAGGTCAAATCAAAGAAAAACCTTGTTTATGCGATAGAGGCTGTATTTTTAGCTCACCTGTCACATAATGACAAGGTGAGCTTTTATGATCACCCTTCGTCCGTCGTCCGTCGTCCGTCAACAATTTCTTGTCTGCACGATAGTGGTTTCATTTATGATTTAATTTTAACCAAACTTGCACACAACTTGTATCACCATAAGATCTCGGTTCCTTTCTTGAACTGGCCAGATCCCATTATGGTTCCAAGTTATGGCCCCTGAAAGGGCCAAATCTGCTATTTGACCTTGTCTGCACAATAGCAGCTTATTTAAAGGTTTGATTTTTAACCAAACGGCACACAACTTGTATCACCATAAGATCTTGGTTCCTTTCTTGAACTGGCCAGATTCCATGATGGGTTCCAGAGTTATGGCCCCTGAAAGGGCCAGAATTAGCTATTTTGACCTTGTCTGCACAATAGCAGCTTCATTTATGATTTTATTTTAACCAGACTTGCACACAACTTGTATCGCTATAAGATCTTGGTTCCTTTCTTGAACTGGCTAGATTCCATTATGGTTCCAGAGTTATGGCCCCTGAAAGGGCCAGAATTAGCTATTTGACCTTGTCTGCACAATAGCAGCTTCATTTATGATTTTAAATTTAATCAAACTTGCACAAAACTTGTGTTGCCATAAGATCTCAGTTCCTCTTGTTGAACCGGCCAATCCCCTATTGGGTTCCAGAGTTATGGCCCCTGAAAAGACCAAAATTAGCTATTTGACCTTGTCTGCACAATAGCAACCCTTTATTTATGATTTGAAATTAACCAAACTTGCACACAACTTGTATCACCACAAGATCTTGGTTCCTTTCTTGAACTGGCCAGATTCCTTCATGGTTCCAGAGTTATGGCCCCTTAAAGGTCCAAAATTGGCTATTTTGGCTTTTGCAGCCATATAGAGACTTTATTTATGGTTTTATTTGATACAGACTTCCAAAATATCTTCAGCAACAATAAATCATGACAAATCAGATCCAGTCGTAGTTTCCAGAGTTATTATCCCCCGACGAAAGTCGGAGGGATATAGTTTTGGCGTCGTCCGTCCGTCCGTCCTTCCGTCCGTCTTTCCGTCCGTCCGTCCGTCCGTCCTTCCGTCTTTCCGTCCGTCCGGAGCCATATCTAGGAAATGGTTGGGAATATTTATTTAAAACTTCATATACATGTTCACCACAATGAGTTCTTGCGGCCCGTCAGGTTTCAGTCAGATTGCCCAAGTAACACTAGAGTTATGGCCCTTAGAAGTTTCTAGTGTTAACTATATAGGGTACTATAAATATGGCAATTTCTGCATCATAACTTTTGATATATTTGACCTAGAACTTTGAAACTTAAACAGAATTTAGATCACCATAATGTGGTTGTGTACACAACAATTTCATTTGGAAATTATTTGTAAATTAAGAGTTATTGCCCTTTAATTGTATAAAAATCCACATATTTTTACATAACAAACTTACCAATTTTGGTACAATTTCATTAAATTTCTTTCATTCTTTTCCATGAACATTTATTGTAAACATGTGAAGTTGTGTACCCACACCTGGACACCCCCTTACCTTGATCACACACCTTCCCCCTTATCCCCTGACCCCCCCCCCCCCCCCCCCCTACACCCAAAAAAAAAATTCATTCCTTATTTTAGATTTTTTTTCAAACAAACTTCATATACATGTTCACCACTATGAGGTTATGGGGCCCATCAAGTTTCAGACAGATTGCCCAAGTAACACCAGAGTTATGGCCCTTAGAAGTTTCTAGTGTTAACCATATAGGGTACTATAGATCTATAGATATGCCAATTTCTGCATCATAACTTTTGACATATTTGACCTAGAACTATGAAACTTAACAGAATTTAGAGCACTATAATGTGGTTGTGCACAGACAATTTTGTAAGGATTCTTTTGTAACTTCAGAGTTATTGCCCTTTAATTGTCTAAAAATCCACATATTTGTACATTACAAACTTACCATTTGGCAGAATTTTATTAAATTTCTTTCATTCTTTTCTGTGAACATTTATTGTAAACATGTGAAGTTGCGCACCCACACCTGGTCACCCACTTGCCTTGGTCACACCCCCTCCCCCTCCCCCCTTCCCCCCCCCAAATTTTTTTCATTTTTTTTTCATTTCTTATTTTAGATTTTTTTCAAACCTTCTAAGTTGTACCATTCCCCTACCTCACTTCCCCATCCAGTCATGCCCACCACTGATCATGCATCCTCTGCCCCCCCCCCCCCCCCCCCCCCCCCCACTCCAACTTCACCCTTTTACCTTATTTTTTTTTGAATTTTTAATTTCAATCAATATTTATAATCAACATGTGAAATTTTGTTTCCTCTCCCATTCCCCTCCACCCCCACCCCCTAAAAAAATAAATATATACATATATCTATATATAGATATATATATTTCCATTCCTTTTTTTTTTTTTAAATGTTCAAAACCTTCAACATGTTAAGTTGTGACTGCACAAACCTTGCCCTCAGCCGTTTCAAGATATCTTACCTGTGTTCTCTTAAGGACATCTGATCTTTTAAGTTCAAATGTACATGTAAAACAGCAACACCTGTGCCAAACCACTCAAAGACAATATTTCATTCCAGTTAAACTTCAAGCTCACATTTCAATTAACTGCATTTAATTTTAAAAGCTAAGCTTATTACAGTAAGCATATCCCATTCAAAATAAATTCTTAAGTCAGGATCAAAGTATCATACATTTATTATGTACTCTTTAATTAAACATTTGTTTTCTGTTAAATTGATTTTGACTAATGAAATTATTTGCTTCTTATTAACATCCTTAACTTTTTGCCGGATATATCTTTTTGCCATTCCTCACCACAAACCCTTTCGGCGGGGGATACCAATTCATCGAATTTGCTTGTTTTATATCTGATTACCTCCCCTGATTGTAGTCAAAATGGATTTATATCAGTAAGTACTTATAGGACTTATTGAATTTTATTATTGTCATTAGTTGGACTGAGCCAATCAGGGTAGGTAATATGGACTGATTTTAAGTCAAATTATCTCCCTTTATTTCAAATTAAAATGGGTATATTTCCGTAACTAATGAAGATACTGATCTGAAATTTCATTTATGTCAACAGATTTATTTGGCAGATCCTTCTTTTGTTCACTTACAATAATTTTCTTTTTGATTACTTTCCTTTTACGTTACTATAAATAGCTTATTTTTAGTAACTTTTTTATTATTGGCCGAAGGGAAAACCCGAGACCACTTTTCTGTGGTACAACATGGATGGTACCTCCAATTTTTAGGTGTATTTTGACATATCTGTACCTTGTAAGAATTTTGTTTTTCTGTTTGGTTAAATTTCTTACTTTGTTGTTCCTGTCCTTTGGACTTAGATATTTTTTCTGAGGACCTTCTTGTCCTCAAGTGCAATGATAACAGGTGAGCGATATAGGGCTATCATGGCCCTCTTGTTAGCTCACCTGTCACATAGTGACAGGGTGAGCTTTTGTGATCGCCCTTCGTCCGTCGTCCATCCACAATTTCTTGTGAACAAGATAGAGACAACATTTTGCAAGCAATTTTGATCAAACTTGTACAAAACTTGTATTGGCATGATATCTCAGTTCCTTTCAAAAACTGGCCAAAAGCCATCATAGGTTCTAGAGTTATTGCCCCTTAAAGGGCCAGAATTTGCTATTTTTGTGCGTCAACAATTTCTTGTCTGCACAATAGTGGTTTCATTTATGATTTCATTTTAAGCAAACTTGCACACAACTTGTATCACCGTAAGATCTTGGTTCCTTTCTTCAACCGGCCAGATCCCATTATGGGTTCCAGAGTTATGGCCCCTGAAGGGCCAAAATTAGCTATTTTGACCTTGTCTGCACAACAGCAGCTTCATTTATGATTTCATTTTTACCAAACTTGCACACCACTTGTGTCACCGTGAGATCTTGGTTCCTTTCTTGAACTGGCCAGATTCCGTTATGTGTTCCAGAGTTATGGCCCCTGAAATGGCCAAAATCAGCTATTTTGACCTTGTCTGCACAATAGCAGCGTCATTTATGATTTGATTTTTACCAAACTTGCACAAAACTTGTGTCATCATAAGATCTCAGTTCCTTTCTTGAATCAACCAGATCCCATTATGTGTTCCAGAGTTATGGCCCATAAAAGGGCCAAAATTAGCTTTTTAGCTCACCTGTCACGTAGTGACAGGGTGAGCTTTTGTGATCACCCTTCATCCGTCCACAAGTTCTTGTCTGCACGATAGAGGTTTCATTTATGATTTTATTTTAACCAAACTTGCACACAACTTGTTTCACCATAAGATCTCGGTTCTTTTCCTGAACTGGCCAGATCCCATTATATGTTCCAGAGTTATGGTCCCTGAAAGGGCCAAAATTAGCTATTTTGACCTTGTCTGCACAATAGCAGCTTCATTTATGATTTGATTTTTACCAAACTTGCACACAACTTGTATCACCATAAGATCTCGGTTCCTTTCTTGAACTGGCCAGATTCCATTATGGGTTCCAGAGTTATGGCCCCTGAAAGGGCCAAAATTAGCTATTTTGACCTTGTCTGCACAGTAGCAGCTTTATTTATGATTTGATTTTTACCAAACTGCAGGCACACAACTTGTATCACCATAGGATCTTGGTTCCTTTCTTGAACTCGCCAGATTCCATAATGGGTTCCAGAGTTATGGCCCCTGAAAGGGCCAAAATTAGCTATTTTGACCTTGTCTGCACAATAGCAGCTTCGTTTATGATTTGATTTTAACCAAACTGGCATACAACTTGTATCACCATAAGATCTTGGTTCCTTTCTTGAACTGGCGAGATTCCATCATGGGTACCAGAGTTATGGCCCCTGAAAGGGCCAAAATTAGCTATTTTGACCTTGTCTGCACAGTAGCAGCTTTATTTATGATTTGATTTTTACCAAACTGGCACACAACTTGTATCACCATAAGATCTCGGTTCCTTTCTTGAACTGGCCAGATCCATTATGGGTTCCAGGGTTATGGCCCCTGAAAGGGCCAAAATTAGCTATTTTGACCTTGTCTGCACAATAGCAGCTTCATTTATGATTCGATTTTAACTAAACTTGCACACAACTTGTATCACCACAAGATCTTGGTTCCTTTCTTGAACTGGCCAGATTTCTTCATGGTTCCAGAGTTATGGCCCCTTAAAGGTCCAAAATTGGCTATTTTGGCTTTTGCAGCCATAATAGAGACTTCATTTATGGTTTTATTTGATACAAACTTCCAAAATAACTTCAACAACAATAATTCTTGGATTCCATGACAAATCAGATCCAAGCGTAGGTTCAGAGTTATTTTATATCTGATTACCTCCCCTAAATTGTAATCAAAATGGATTTATATCAGTAAGTACTTATAGTACTTATTGAAATTTCATTATTGTCATTAGTTGGACTGAGCCAATCAGGGTAGATAACTATGGACTGATTTATGTCAGATTACCTCCCTTTATTTCAAATTAAAATGGTATATCTCCGTAACTAATGAAGATACTGATCTGAAATTTCATTTATGTCAACAGGTTTATTTGGCAGATCCTTCTTTTCTTCACTGACAATAATTTTTTTTTTTAATTACTTCCCTTTTTTAGTAACTTTTTTATTATTGGCCGTAGGGAAAAACCGAGACCACTTTTCTGTGGTACAACATGGATGGTACCTCCAATTTTTAGGTGTATTTTGACATATCTGTACCTTGTAAGATTTTTTTTTCTTTTTGGTTAAATTTCTTCCCTTTGTTGTTACTGTCCTTTGGACTTAGATATTTTTTCTGAGGACATTCTTGTCCTCGAGTGCAATGATAACAGGTGAGCGATATAGGGCCATCATGGCCCTCTTGTTTGACCTTGTCTGTACCATAGCAGCTTCATTTATGATTTGATTTAAATCAAACTTGCACAAAACTTGTGTCACCATAAGATCTTGGTTCCTTTCTGGAACTGACCAGATCCCGCAACAGGTTCCAGAGTTATGGCCCCAGAAAGGGCCGAAATTAGCTTTTTTGACCTTGTCTGCACAATAGCGGCTTCGATTATGATTTGATTTTAACCAAACTTGCACACAACTTGTATCGAACCAAGATGTTGGTTCCTTTCTTGAAATGGTTAGATTCCTTTATGGGTTCCGGAGTTATGGCCCCAGATAGGGCCAGAATAAGCTATTTTGACCTTGTCTGCACAATAGCAGCTTCATTTTTGATTTGAATTTAATCAAACTTGCACAGAACTTGTGTCACCATAAGGTCTTGGTTCCTTTCTTGAATCGGCCAGATTCCCTATTGGGTTCCAGAGTTACGGCCCCTGAAAGGGCCAAAATTAGCTATTTTGACCTTTTCGGCTTAATAGCAGCTTTGTTGTTCCTGTCCTTTGGGCTTCATCAGCCAAAATTTTGCTCGATGTAATCCTTTGGGCATAAAACTACTGGCCTGATTTGAAAATAATTTTATTTGAAGTAACTTTAAGAAAATTTTAACTATATTTTCTCATAATTCTTTTGATTGATCTGGATTATGATTCTTTGATCTTCTTGTCCTTAAGTGCAGGGGTAACAGGTGAGCGATATAGGGCCATTTTGGCCCTCTTGTTCAACTGATCCTCATGAAATTTTGTCAGAATGATAGCCTTGATGAAATCTAGGCCAAGTTCGAAAAATGGGTCATTTGGGGTCAAAAACTAGGTCACTAGGTCAAATCAAAGAAAAACCTTGTTTATGCGATAAAGGCTGTATTTTTCAATTGATCTTCATGAAATTTGGTCGGAAAGATTGCCTTGATGAAATTTAGGTCGAAAATGAATATAGGTCATCTGGGTTAAAAAACTAGGTCACTAGGTCAAATTATAGAAAAATCTTGTGCATGCGATAGAGACTGTATTTTTCAGTTGATTTTCATGAAATTTGGTCAGAATGATTGCCTTGATAAAATCTAGGTCGAGTTCGAATATGGGTAAATGGGTCAAAAACTAGGTCACTAGGTCAAATCAAAGAAAAACCTTGTATATGCGATAGAGGCTGTATTTTTCAATTGATCTTCATTAAATTTGGTTGGAATGATTGTCTTGATAAAATCTAGGTCAATTTCGAATGTGGGCCATCTGGGGTAAAAAAACTAGGTCGCTAGGTAAAATCAAAGAAAAACTTTGTGTATGTGATAGAGGCTGTATTTTTCAATTGATCTTCATAAAATTATGTCAGAATGATCGCCTTAATGAAATCTAGGTCAAGTTTGAATATGGGTCATCTGAGATCAAAAACTAGGTCTCTAGGTCAAATAAAAGAAAAACCTTGTGTATGCGATAGAGACTGTATTTTTCAATTGATCTTAATGAAATTTGGTCAGAATGATTGCCTTGATAAAATCTAGGTCGAGTTTGAATATGGGTCATCTGGGGTCAAAAACTAAGTCATTAGGTCATGTCTAAGAAAATACTTGTTTAAACTCAAGAGACCACATTTTTGGTCCAATTTTAATGAAAATTGTCCAGAATATTTTGTTTCCATGAAATCACTAGGTCAAACATGTTTACACTGTTACGGTGTGTTACTCTGGTGAGCGACCTAGGGCCATCTTGGCCCTCTTGTTTATATGAACTTGCCTATTTTTGCTAAATAACGGTCAATTTTTGCATGCTGTGCAAGTATTTAAATTCAAAAGCATAAACTGGATGTAAGCACTGAACTGGCTCATAATCAGATGCCTCAGATCCTATGTATTTTCGCTCATGATAATAAAATAGATATTGATTTGGGCGAAAAATAAAGTACACTTTGACAGGTGGCGGTAAAATTGACTTCATTTTAGGATTTGTTTGCATACTGCTTTAAACACTATGGTCCAACGATTTTAATGCTATTGGATCAGTCTAAATCTCCCATGCACATGCTTTTGTGTTTGCCGATTGTGTCAAAAGTTAAGATAATTACAGCCTCCGACGTGTATCACTTGATAAATGACTACTCAAGATCAGTTTTCAAAGTACCACGGCGAGCACACTCTGAAAAAATTTAAAAGCCAGACAGGATTTTCTAGTAGCCCCCAGGCTCCAGACATGCGATTTCTGAAACCCTGGGGTGAATGCTGGTTTCTATTAATCATTTAGATTCAAGTTTCTGGTGAATATTAAGTAAATCATATTTGATATTTCATTTTCAATAAAGCGGAAGGTGTAAATAACCCTTTAATATCTTGGAAAAGGAGGTCCATACCCCTAGACAACCCCTAACAGGCTTGTTAGGAAGCCTGTTAGGGGTTTAGGGGTACAGATCCATACCTCCAGAATTAGGTTCTAGAGGTACGAATCGGTACCCCTAAACACTTCCAAAAGATTAACACTACTACTGTTGTACATTATAGTTTCATTATAACAAGGAAGGTGGTATAGCTTGGCTGAGAAGGATGATGGAGGCCAACATTGATTGATTATGCTCATAGATGAAGACAAGTGTAGCATATGTGAATGCAGAAAGTTTGGTTAGGGGAAATAAGAATTTGATCAAGGAAAAGTCAGGGCATTTTTAGCTCATCTGACTTTTTGAAAAAAAAATGATGAGTTATTGTCATCACTTGAGCGGTTGTCGGCGTCGGCGTTGCTTGGTTAAGTTTTATGTTTAGGTCAGCTTTTCTCCTAAACTATCAAAGCTATTGCTTTGAAACTTGGAATACTTGTTAACAATCATAAGCTGACCCTGTATAGCGAGAAACATAACTCCATCTTGCTTTTTGCAAGATTTATGGCCCCTTTTGTACTTAGAATATATCAGATTTCTTGGTTAAGTTTTATGTTTAGGTCAACTTTTCTCCTAAACTATCAAAGCTATTGCTTTGAAACTTGCAACACTTGTTCACCATCATAAGCTGACCCTGTACAGCAAGAACATAACTCCATCCTGCTTTTTGCAATAATTATTGCCCCTTTTTGGACTTAGAAAATCATTTTCTTGGTTGAGTATTATGTTTAAGTATACTTTGCTCATAAACTATCAAAGCTATTGCTTTAAAACTTGCAACAGTTTTTCACCATCATAAGTGGACACTGCACATCAAGAAACATAACTCTATCCTGCTTTTTGCAAGAATGATGGCCCTTTTTAGACTTAGAAAGTCATGGGTAGGACAATATTTCTATTATACAAAAAAAATCAGATGAGCGTCAGCACCCGCAAGGCGGTGCTCTTGTTTTCTCTGCTTTGTGGGATCACTGCAAATTGCTTTATAGACATTGTTATATTTTCCAGGTCATCTTAACAGACAGGTCGCTTATGCCTGGGGATGTTGTGCGCCGACTGATCAGCGGAGAGGAGAGTCAGAGAGGATTTGTTCAGAGTTGTAACATTAAATGCCATGTGAAAATTCTTGGAACAGAGCAGTATATATACAACATTGAGGCCAAAGATATTAAGCCAATACAGGTAAGGATGTGAATTAAAATGTTACATCAGACAGCAGTCCTTGTATGAAGGAGCACAGTTACTGAAATGAGAGGCTTTTTACTGCCTGTAAACATAATTTCTCTTTCAGCATTAGTTCTCGTTATTGCTTGGATTTAAAGCACAGTAACATGAATGTAGGCCACCCCTCCCCACTCAGCCATAGAAGTCCAAAGTATTTCTTTAGATGTAGTCAAGACTAGTGCTGTATAGTACAGGTGTGGTTCTTGCGGAGTAGTACATGTATTTTTTAGCTTGTCTGATTTTTTAAATAATCTATGAGGTATTGTCGTCACTTGATTGTCAGCATTGGTTAAAGTTTTTGTTTAGGTCCATCTTTTCTCAAACACTGTAAGAACTACAGCTTTGAAACTTTGCACACATGTTTACCATCATTAGGGAACTATGTGGGCAAAGAACCATAACTCTGATATGCATTTTGTCAGAATTATGACCTTTTTTATACATAGAAAATTTGAGTTTAAAAAAACACACACCTTCCAATTATTTCGTCACCAAATTTGTACTGGACAGGCTGCAACTTGATTCTTTTCTTATGACAATAGCCAAATTTCTTTATGTCAAAAGGTAAGGATTTTTGTGTAGACAGAGTGTCGTGTGCAACTCCCAGTCCTTTTGACAGCTGGCGGGCTCAACATGTTGCCTGTGGGCATCTAGTTCATATTGTCAGGGTTTCATTAAGGGCTGGGGGCAGAGATCTGCTATAAAGTTCTGAAGCCCCCTTCTACTTTTCCTGTAGCAAGTTCTAAATTGGGGGACCACTAGACCCCCCCTCTACTTTGCAGTTTCCACCCTTTACTTCAATAATAAAACACCCGTGTTTAATGTTGCAGGAATTTGATCCAGAACCAGAAGTGACGTTAGATTCTTGGGTTGGTCATGTCATGGAAGTTACAGAGGATATTACAGTCAGGTTTCCTTGTGGGGCCAGGTAAATATTTAAACATGATTTAGCAAAAGATTACTACTAAATCACCACAAGCACCAAGAATATTAGATGCAGTTAAATGAAGAAATGGCAGCCACGTATCTGTCAGTGTTATTTATATATTTTTTATAATGAAAAAACATGACATTGCACATTCTGAACTTATACAGAAAAATGTTCAAAATTTATTAAAATCACAGTCAAACAATCAATATTACAGAAAATTTTATTATTTAATTGATGTTTAATGAGTTTGGTATAAATCTCAGCTAAATTCCTTCCGGTTTTCATTTCTATCGCATAGTTAATGTTTTAGAGAGTTCTCTGTTGCATAATTAATACTAAAGACAGCTTTCTGTTGTATAAATAATGCTTTAGAGAGCTTCCTGTAGCATTATTTAAATTAATGCTTTAAAGAGCTTCCTGTAGTATAATTAATGCTTTACAGAGCTTTTTTACATATTGTACAGACTACATAATGGTTTTCATAACACAGCACATTTACTAAAAAACCATCGACTCATTCAAGCAATTATATGATCCGCTGTTTTACTTACAACCAAAATATTGGGATCTCTTTAAGCCCCAGGATAAAGTGAACATTTTGTTTATCCCCATGAGATTTTGAGCAAGTGGTATTTTACTTGTTATAAAAACTACCAAGAACTTGTTAAATCATTTCATTTTGTTTCTTTTTAAGTACAAGAAATTAACTAAAACTTTTTCTAAGTTTTTAAATACATTGTATTTGACTAGTTGGGAGTTGTGTCCCTTTCATAAAGAAAATTCTTGCAATACAACTTGGTAGAGTAACTTCTGCTCCTGACACTATACCTGTTCTTACAGATGCAAGCTGAGCAATGCAGGAGTGCTAAACCTGGAAGATGTGCAAGACAAAAGGTCCCATGTAAGTTTTGATCAAAAGTTTACCCACCAGTCTCATTTCTGTAGTGAACATAAATTTTAGGGGCTTTTTGCAAGTCCTTCATGTGTAGTCAGTAGAGGCCACTTTAAAATCTTCATAAATCTTTACTAGAGTGCTTATCTCTATGAAGTCTAGGTCATTTTCAAAGGTTTTTGAATAGGTCAAATCATAAAAAAACCTGTTTAGGCCACATTTTCTACCTTGTGTTTATAAAACTCTGTCAGAATGTATGTCTCATGAAATTTAGATCAAAATTGGGTTACCTGTATTCACTAGGTCAGACCATAGAAAATTTTGTTAACACTGTAGAGGCACTATTTTTCACATGGTCTTCATAAAACTTTGTCAGAATGTTTGTCTCTATTAATTCTTCTTCAGGTTCAAAACTAGGTTGACTTGAGGTTTTAAACTAGGTCTCTAGGTAAAGTTATTGAAAAACCTTGTTAACGTTCTATAGGCTATGTTTTATACTTGATCACCATAAATCTTTGTCAGAATGATTTTGTTTTTAGCTCACCTGAGCACAAAGTGCTCAAAGGTGACCTTGTGTGATTGCCCTATGTCCATCATCGTCCGTCTGTCGTCAGTCGTTCGTCCATCTGTCGTCATCAACAATTTGACTGTTAACACTCTAGAGGTCACAATTTTGGCCCAATCTTAATGAAACTTGGTCAGAATGTTACTCTCAATTAAATCTTGGATGAGTTCGATATTGGGTCATCTGGGGTCAAAAACTAGGTCACCAGGTCGAATCAAAGGAAAAGCTTGTTAGCTCGACTATTTGAAGAATAGTCTAGCTATTCTACTCACCCTGGCGTCGGCGTCACACCTTGGTTAAGTTTTTGCATGCAAGTACATACAGCTATCATTTAAAGGCATATAGCTTTGAAACTTATTTATTCTATTTCTAGGTCAATTACCAACCTCACTGGGTCAAGTTCCATAACTCTAACATGTATTTTGAGCAAATTATGCCCCCTTTTGGACTTAGAAAAATCTGGTTAAAGTTTTACATGCAAGTTACTATCTCCAAAACTAATGCAGATATTGAATTGAAACTTCACATGTGTCTTCGGGGTTATAAAACTAGTTGATAGCACCCAGTCCCATAACTCTGACCTTCATTTTGGCCAAATTATGCCCCCTTTTGTACTTAAAAAATTTTGGTTAAAGTTTTGCGTGCAAGTACATACAGCTATTCGAGGGCTCAGCGCAAGACTATTCTAACTTGATTTTCAGAAATTAGTCAGGAAGTGAAAAAAATTGCGTTGTAGTTTTGGATATGGCCTTATAAATTGTTTCTCATCATCAGAACATCTTAAAAGGCTACACTGATACTAAACACTTTCAGTTTTTCAATAAAATCATTTATTTTGATTTTATACACATCTTTAAACTTAGCATAGTTTTGCACCAGAAACACACACAACTTAAAACTATTTTTTTATGCAAGACTATTCTATCTCAAGTTGGAATAGTTTTGCATAAAAAAGATGTTGAATCCAAATTATTTTTTTGTGCAGAATAATTCTAACTCCAGTTTGAATACTTCTGCAATATATCTTGAGTCATGCAGACTCATGTTGTATGAAGAAAAATGGTATATATGAGTAGTCCCATAGGAAAAATGGAACCTGAAGCCCCTACCCCAATATTTTTCAATAAAATAAAAAATCTTTATTAATAAATGACTTTAGTAGCAAATTCTGCTTAATTCTTACTTCTAATCAAGTTTTTTCTCTTAGAGCATTCTAGCAATAAATACAACAGAATGTTATTCTTAAGTGTTAAGATTTCATAAAAAACTGAAATCATTAAAATAAAATTCTTGAAATATATCCCCCGTACAATAAATTGGAAGTCCCCAACTTTACAGTAAAGTTGTATAAATAATGGGTTTTTTTTTTTAAATTTTTAAGCTAATTTAGACTTACATTGATTTCTTTCAAAAATTGGTAAATAAAGCTGATAAAGAGTTTCACAAAAATCTAAGACAAAAAACGGGGTGCCTTTAATACACATACATTTGTTTGCCCCTTTTCAAATGAAATTTTAAAACTGAACAATAACTTTTAAGGTGTTAGGGAAAAAGACCCTCAAAAATGTTAAGTGCATGAAAAGTAACATTCAATGCAGAGATCTTTTCAAAAACACTTTCTAAAACATTTTAAACGTTTTGTCATCGGAAGAAGAGATAAAACAAATGATGGATTTTTGATTAATCCGCTCCAGAAAAGGGAAAATGAGTCTTAAAATTTCTCTAAGAAAATTTGGCTGATCTGCATTCAACCTGTCTGAAGCTTGTTTTTTTGTTTTTAGCAGGGTTAAGCTGGCAAAGATTTTGGGGGAGAAGTCACTTCCCCCTCGGCTGGGATTGGGAGAGTGGTTTTAGGGAAATGGGGGAATTTTTTTAGCGCCAGCCCGGGGACTTCAGGAAGTTAAAAAAATGGCGGATTTGGTCCGCAACCCCAAAAAATTTTGCCGGCCCAAAAAAAAAAAATATCCCGGGCCCGAAGAAAAATGTCAGTGAACCTGAATTTTTCTTTTCTTTTTTAAAATTTATTCAACCAGGTGTGATCATTTTTAGTCTAAATTTGGTCAACCCTTTTATTTCAAAATTTTTTTCCCTTTTCACTTTTTTTGGGGCGTTAATTTATGTTTCTTTCCCGTCCCCCCCGGATAATATGAAAGTGTTCCATTTTGATATTTTGTCCGGATTTTGCATTCTCGGGGTCGATAAATGCCAGTCGTAGCCCAAATCCGGATTGAGAAACCACAGCCCTGTTAAAATTGTCCGGTCTGCCCGTCGGCCCCGGGAAAAATTTTCCAGAAGTCGCATGAATGCAATTAAAAAAAAGGGGAAAAAAATATTACTTATATCTGTTTTTTATGTTTTCCTGCTTTGTAAAGTAAATAAAAATTTCACTGAAAAATCAGTGATTCTGTTTTCTTTCCATGTAAACCCAACCTCTTTTTTTGTGAATTAATATGTTAATTTTTGCAAAAAAGGTATTTTTTTTTCATCTTGTCTAATAATTCCCAAACAAAAAAAAACCCCTTTAAATATGAAAACATTTAAAAAAGTAAATTCCTTTTATCGAAAAACGAAATCAAGCTCCCAGTGCTAATTGCACCAAATCAAAACATGAAAACCCATAAAAGCATTTAATGCTCTGTCTTAAAGAGTTCCCTTGTCCCTCCATCTGTCCATCCCATGTTATAATTATAAATTATCTAAAAAAAGTTTTTCACCAAAATCATCAAACCCCAAGTTTTTATTCAGAAGGGAAGCAGGCACCAGGGGTTTTAATTTGGATCTCCCCAAAAGAAAAGATTTACCCCCTTGCTTCTAGCTAAAATAGGCATAAAAAGGGCCCAAGTTGCATGATCTCAAAAAGTACTGACCCGTATTTTAAATTAACAGTATTTTTAAAAATTAAAGTTGCTCTTTTGGGGTTTTGTTTTGACATCACTCGTCAGTAAAGTTAGGCCTTGACTTGTAAAAAAGTAACTTATCATGCAAATTGGTTGCAATATCTAAAAAAGTAAAACTAGGGTTCAGAAAAAATCAGGGAAATATTGTTTGGCATGTGAAGTTATGCACATGGTTTTGTTCTGGATTTTTGTCAGCAGACTAGTGTTTGGCCCTGATTGTCAAAAATGATAATGGGGATACAATTTGTGTCACTTGAAAACTCAAAAAGTTTTGAATAAAGGTATAAAACTTTTTGGGGGTTGTTTAAATCATTGGTTGAACACTGGGGTTTGTTTGGGGTTTTATCAGCCAGACTGGATTTATGGCCTGATTTGTAACAAATAAAGTGAAAATGTGTTGCATAATTTTTTTTTCTTAAAAAATTTCCCGATTCTGAAAACATTCGGAATTTCATTGGTATGGAATTTGTGACTAAATTTTTTTTTGTTTTTTTTCCGCTTTGTTTGGCCAAGGGTTTTGGTCCTTTACAAATAAAAAATAAAAATTTTTTTCTCAGTTTTGTCAAAATGTCTTTACCTAGGGAAAAAAAAACTTGGGGGGTTTTTTGCCTTTGAAAATTTTCATCAGGTGTTATTTTTGGGGTTTTCTCGGCAGGCCGAGTTTTTGGCCCTTCATTTGGAAAAAATTCCCAATAAAAGGGCTTAAAAATTTGTGTTGAAACCTTAAAAATAAAATTTCGATTTTTAATTTTTGTATTGAACTTTTGATAAGTATACAACTTTTATCAAAACATTTGATGAGTGATGTTTGTAATATTTGGGCTAGGCCCATTTTACTGTTTATCGCCCGCTTCAAGATGTGGTCTATGTCCCTTTATTTCCCTAGGAGCTGTGCATTTGCAAAGCAAAAAGCTTTACATATTGGCTATGCCCTTGATCCCCCCCATGGAAACCTTGATCCCTTGTGAAAAGAACCCTTGTTCAGACCAAAAAACCGAAATTGTTATTTATTTAAGCTTTTTGAAGTAAAGTAGTGAAACATTGCCCCTACCCTTTTTTAGTTTTAAAAAAATAGTGCACGTTTTGTTTTTCCCCTTTTTAAAATGACAAACGAATAAAAGTAAAGGTAAAGTTTCTTTTTTTTAACTGGGTGTCGACGAAAATCCCCACCCGGGAAAGGGTGGAACACCTTGTTTCAAGCCGGCCCACGGCAAATGCAATTTACCTCCCCAGCATTCGTCTGGCGATACTGCTGGAAACAGTACCCAATTTAAGTAAAACACCCCCGCCCTGCACTATTTGGGGTATCAGCCCTGAAGGAATTTGAACCCGGGCCCCTGGTGTTGTAGTCCAACCCGCTAATAGTTTGATACCTGTATATTTGTATTAGCTTTTATCTGGACATTGCCAAGTTCTGCATGGGAAAAACTGCGCGCGATGAAGCGTATTTCTCTGCTGAAAACAAGTGCATATTTTCCCCAAAGCAAAGATAATACCCTTGTATTACATTAACGTATAAAGGGGAAAATGTTAATATTAGAATTTGTTCAGTGCCGTAAGATGAAAAAAGATATTAAAAAAAGTATTAATGCTGAAACCCCTTAAAATTATGTTATGCACCCGATTGAAAAAAGAGGGGTCAGTTTATCGAAAAAAATATGGACGTTTCCAGACCATTTTAAATTAAGGTAACCATTATATAGTATCAAGTCTAAGTCCAAACCCCGATCAAATCACTTCAAAGCTGTATATGGTTTTCTGTTCAACCATTTAGTTTTTATTAAAATGTCCCCTGTGAACCCACAGACCTGATCAGTGGACTTGATGAAAGATTTTTTAGCTCAATCAGGTCGTCAAGTCCAAAATTATTTTCACTCATCAGGGTTTCAAATTTTTGCACAAATTTAAATGCAAGGGGGGTGCAAAATCAAACATGTGCTATCTTGGAAATTTTATAAATCTGTACCAAAAGCAAAATCCTATGGGCCTGTAACAATTGTACTCCTCCGACTTTTGATTGGTCCCACTGCTAATGTTTGTTAAGGGTTCTGAAAATTTTATCATAAGACCCTAAAAAACACTTTTAGTTTACAAAGAATACCCCCCTTTATTAAAATAAACACCAGGAATGAAAAAGTCAAAAAAAAGGGGCCCCCGAAAAACAAAGGCACGGGTGATCGCAATTTAACGGCGTGTTAAGAAAAATACTAAAATACACCTACCCCAAACCCCAAAAATTCAAATTATAACTTTCAAAAGAATCGACATTTTCAGTGGTTTTCTTGATTTTAACTGTCGCCGAAGCCATTCGCTGACGTCCAACAAAACAAAAAACAGCCCGAGTAAAAGATAACTATTTTTTTTTCCCTTTAAAAATTTTTAATCGAGTAAAAATATTGTTTTTTTTATGTTTACATAGTCTATAAAATTCCACTAGATTCTTTTGCAAAAAAAAAGCAATTTACAAAATTTTTGGGGGGGAAAACCCGTAAAGGGAGGTTACTCTTGGGATAAGCCATTTTACGATGCAGCGGAATATCTAACTTTCAGTAGTAAAATTTGATACTTGGTGTACAATGACTTTTTTATATGAATAGAGCAATATGAAAATGTCTGTTATGTAATTTGAAGGTAAGACAGTACGGGAAATGATACTTTCTAATTTTATCCCGGCGCTGTAACTGTTGTTATTGTTGTGACGTCAGCGAATGGCTTCGGCGACAGCTGAAAATCTCAGAAAACCTCAGAAAATGTCTGATTACTCTTGTAAAGTGTATCAGATTTGAATGTTGTCGGGTGTGGTAGGTGTATTTTAGTGTTATTTCTTAACTACGCTCGTTAAATTGCGATCACCCTGTGTTCCGTGCGTATTTTCAGGGGACCCTGGGTTTTTGACGTTTCATTCCTGGTGTTTATTTTATATATATAGGGGGTATTCTTTGTAAAGGTAGACTTTTATGGTCTTATTGATATAATTTCAGACTCCTGTGGTTTGTTTGCACATGATTTCATTTACGATATAATGAATTTGTCACATGGTCAAGGTATTTCATCAAACAACATCAAACTAAGCATAAAACACAATTGTCATTGAAACAGGTCACAAAAAAAAGAATGTGATGAGTGAGTTCAGATTCAAATTATGGTCAGTTCCTACGAGAACTGTGCGAAAATGTTTAGACGACACAATACAAAGTAAGCTATAAAAAGCTGTCCATCACTAGTGTCGCTCTAGGAGTGACATTGTTTCTAAAATAATTACGCCTCTAATAAAGTGCCAATGAATAATATAAAATTTCATGATTCATAAATACACTAGGACCTTTTTAAAAAGAAAACTGTGATACTTACAAAACTTAAAGTCTTAGAAAATAGTCTTCCATTCTGCTTTTTATAAAAGATTGGTAACCCAAAAAATTCATAACCTGGCAGACATTTTCAGACAATACAATGGAATCACAAGTGCCAAAAGAGCTATGACATCATAAACTCATGTAATGACATCATCAAGTTTAGTTAGAATAGTCTTACATGAAACATATCACAGTTAAGTTACATTATCTTTGTTTGCAAAACTATTCTAACTCCAGTTAGAATAGTTTTGCATTAATGTGTAGTCAGTAATAATATAAAACTGTATTGCAAAACTAATCTAACTTGAGTTAGAATAGTTTTGCACAAAGTAATTTATAACTGGAGATGGAATATATTTTTGAAATTTGAAAAAAAATGAAAAAATCTTGGAATATAACTGCAATAATTTACAGAATTATGTAATTCCAGATTTTACAAGAGAAAATGTGAAATAACCATTTTCTGTAAAATATCAAGTTAGAATAGTCTTGCGCCGAGCCCTCGTATTACTAAAAGACATTTAGATTTGAAACTTATTTTTTCTTTTTCTAAATCAATTACCTACCTCACTGGGTCAAGTCCCATAACTCTGACATGTATTTTGGCCAAATTATGCCCCCTTTTGGACTTAGAAAATTCTGGTTAAAGTTTTGCGTGCAAGTACATACAGCTATTACTAAAAGGCATATTGATTTGAAACTTATTTTTTCTTTTTCTAGATCAATTACCTACCTCATTGGGTCAAGTCCCATAACTCTGACATGTATTTTGAGCAAATTATGCCCCCTTTTGGACTTAGAAAATCCTGGTTAAAGTTTTACATGCAAGTTACTATCTCCAAAACTAATGCAGATATTAAATTGAACTTCACATGTGTCTTCGGGGTTAAAAAAACTAGTTGATAGAATCAAGTCCATAACTCTGACATGTATTTTGGGCAAATTATGCCCCCTTTGGACTTAAAAAAATCCTGGTTAAAGTTTTGCATGCAAGTACATACAGCTATTACCAAAAGGCATATAGCTTTGAAACTTATTTATTCTTTTTCTAGGTCAGTTACCAACCTCACTGGGTCAAGTTCCATGACTCTTAACATGTATTTTGAGCAAATTATGCCCCCTTTTGGACTTAGAAAATTCTGGTTAAAGTTTTACATGCAAGTTACTATCTCCAAAACTAATGCAGATATGGAATTGAAACTTAACATGTTTCTTCGGGGTTATTAAACTAGTTGATAGCATCAGGTCCCATAACTCTGATATGCATTTTGATCAAATTATGTCCCGTTTCGAACTTAAAACTCTTTCGATATTTAACATTTTGGGTAATAATTTCCTGCTTCTGTGACAATATTTTGAATAGTCGAGCTTGGCTGTCTTACGGACAGCTCTTGTTAACACTAGAGGTCACAAGTTTGGCCCAATCTTAATGAAACTTGGTCAGAATGTTACCCTTAATAAAATCTTGGACGAGTTCGATATTGGGTCATCTGAGGTCAAAAACTAGGTCACCAGGTCAAATCAAAGGAAAAGCTTGTTAACACTCTAGAGGTCACAATTTTGGCCCAATTTTAATGAAACTTGGTCAGAATGTTACCTCAATAAAATCTTGGATGAATTTGATATTGGGTCATCTGGGGTCAAAAACTAGGTCACCAGGTCAAATCAAAGGAAAAGCTTGTTTACACTGTAGAGGCCACATTTATGACTGTATCTTCATGAAACCTGGTCAGAATGTTAATCTTGATGATCTCAAGGTCCAGTTTAAATGTGGGTCATGTAGGGTCAAAAACTAGGTCACCAGGTCAAATCAAAGGAAAAGCTAGTTAACACTGTAGAGGCCACATGTATGACCTTATCTTAATGAAACTAAGTCAGAATGTTAATCTTGATGATCTATAGTTCATGTTCAAATCTAGGTCAAGTGGATTAAAAAACTAGGTCACTAGGTCAAATCAAAGAAAAAGCTTGTTAACACTCTAGAGGCCACATTTATGACTGTATCTTCATGAAGCTTAGTCAGAATGTTAATCTTGATGATCTTTAGGTCAAGTTCGAATCTGGGTTATGTGGGTCAAAAACTAGGTCACCGGGTCAAATCAAAGGAAAAGCTAGTTAACACTTCAGAGGCCACATTTATGACCATATCTTAATGAAACTTAGTCAGAATGTTAATCTTGATGATCTTTAGGTCAGTAGGTCAGATGAGCGATACAGGGCCTTCATGGCCCTCTTGTTTTTTAATTCTAGATATCTATATCAAATCTAGGTCAGGTTCAAAACTGGGTTAACTGGGGTCAAAAGCTAGGTCGCTTGGTCAAGTCATAGAAAGACTTTGTTAACCCTCTAGAGGCCACATTTTCTGCTTCAGCTTCATGACATTTTGTTAGAATGTTTATCTCTAGAAAATCTAGTCCACTTTGAAACTGGATAATTTAGGTTAAAAAATATGTCACTGGACTTCCTGAATTTTCCCAGGAGCTGGTTTTTGCTATATGGTTGTAAGAAAACTTTGAAAATCTTCATGTCTGAAACTGCTTGTCTGACTTTACAATAATTTTACAGCAACATATTTGGGTGACCCTCTTCCAGATTCTCTCAGGCTGTTATGATTTGTCTAAAATAAGACTGCCAGGGGCTGTCTGGACTAGTTTTCTCTAAATGGCTATGGAAATTTCTGAAAATCTTCTCAGAAATCACTGGCCCCATCTTTTAATAATTTCACAGAAATGTTTCTTGTTTGACCCTATATCAAAATTGTTCAGTCCAGCTTTGAACTCAACTGAGTGATTAAGGATCACCATGACCCTCTTGTTTATACAATACACTGATAAAATATATCAGTTTTGCTTATTGTATGGAAATATCTGAATGAAAGTTTTTACGCAAGTTATATAGTTGCAATATCCACTGTGAAATCATTACTCTTGGTTTTCGTGGTTGAGTCAATCCACGAAATTTAATTCCAACAAACAAGTAAAATTCCCATTCATTTTATGTTCAAAAGTTGAATTCCACAAATTCATATCCCCACGAAATTGCCTTTTTGACTAAAACCACGAAATTTCATGCCCACGAAATTAAATGATTTCACAGTATTTTACACACATACCAGTCACATTTTGTATTTTGGCATATTGATTCATCTTGAGTGCATTTGTGATTTCAGCATTCTGAGTTTGTAATGAGGAATTTCTACCCGGGGCAGGAACTGTCAGGTATGCATGAGGACTATGAGGATGCCACCTGGATACACACATCAAATGTCAGAGGTCCTAAATGTAAAGTGAAGTCACTCTTTACTGCAACCGTTGTTGTGGAAGAGGTAATTAGTCCAGGAATATTTCTGGATGTTTTCTAGGCAAAATATCTCTACTAGTAAATTACTGCTCTTGTGTTCATATGTTATTTTGGGTGTAGACACCAAATAGGTAGAACTAAACCAAAAGGATTGTACAATTTAACATGCACACACACTCCTTGTCATACAGGTGTACATGCAATTTCACACCAGTTGTACCTGTTTAGATGAAATAGTTTTGTGCAGCTTTTCTTTGGGAACATTTGATCACTTCTATCTCAGTGGTTTTTAGGTCTCAAAAATGCTTCATTTGTTCAAGTTGTTGTCCTATTCTTGACTTGTGGATTCCTTTGTGTTTCAGGTGAAGACTCAAAGTGTTGAAGTAAACTGGGTATGTAAGGGGTTTACACGTACTGGAGCAGGGACTGACAAACTAAAGAGTCCACCTAATGTGATAGAAGGTGAAGATCTTAAAAGGTATGGTCATACTTTTTCTAAGGCTTAATTTAATGAATAGCCAGTGAATGGTTCACAGATACATTTACAAGAAGTCTAAGTGGATTCAGTTGTCCAGTTGTAAGACACTGGATTTATATGGAAATGGATTGTGAATTTGATTCTTTACTCAATCAGAATTTTTAGTTGTATTCTTTTATGTATGATACAATGTCCATTGTATCGAGGCATAAGACTTGCACTTTGAAGAGCCAGGGAATCTTCTAGACTAGAATTTGAGGATCTTCTGTATCATATGCACATCAAGAACTCGCTGATCTTTGAAACTAAGTAACTGACGACAATAAATCAACTTGAAGGCAGTATCAAAATAAACATGTGTCTATTCATACTTTAGGGACCTCAGTGGCCTAAATGCTTAAGTTTGTTTACATGGAATAATTTGCCCCTCATCATTGTGGGTTCAGAACCTCCCCTTGCGGTGTACAATTCTTTCAGATGAGGAAGCCATCCAGTTGGCTGATTGAAGGTTGGTGGTTCTATTCCGGTGCCTGCCTGTGCCTAAATTAGTGCACTAAGAGAAACATGGGGTCTTCCTTCACCATCAAAAGTCACTATATGACCTGTATATGATTTTGTTTTTGCAGTATTATTCCCAACAAAAACAAGAATAATTATTCTTGCTTGAGATACTGATATTTCATAATTGACAGTTATATTATTATGTCTCCCACCACACAGTGGTGTGGGAGGCATATTGATTTACTCCAGTCTGTGTGTGTGTGTGTGTCTGTCACAAAGCTTGTCCGCACTCTTAAGTCGAACATTTCTCATCCAATTTTCACCAAACTTGAACAAAATGTGTTCACCCATAAGACCTTAGCCAAGTTTGATAACTAGCCAAATCCACCCAAGCACTTTTGATTTATGGCCCTTGAATTACTGATTGGATCCACTCATCCAGACCATATAATTGGATCCACTCGTCTAAACCATCTAAAGAAACTAGACATTTTACATAGGGGCAGTTGTGGGAGACATGCGCTTTTCTCAAAAGCATCTCTAGTTTATCTTGTTTTTGTAAATCAACTTTTGCTTGGTTATTATTTCAAGAAAATTAGAGCATTGGACTACTTTGATAAACATTTACTACCTTTTACAGGCTTCGAAGATTAGATTGTTTCGAATACTGCCACATGCAAATTGGTGATAAAGGTTATTACACTGTCAAAGACACAGACACATTGCTGCATAAAATATCTCCAAGAAAACATGTTACCCCTGATATAATACAGCTGAAAGCAAATGAAAATGTTCTGGTAATTGGAACAAGTGCTGATGGGATACATGTGAAACGACGAGGTTCGGATAAAAAGTGTGGGCACAGAGAACTGAATGATAAGAAAAAAGAAAGTGCTAACAAAGAAAATTGTGACACAAATAAAGATGAAACTAAAAATATAACTGAAATAGAAGAGAAAGAACCACTAGATGACGATTTTGAAGATTTGGAGGACAATGGAAGTGATTCTGGTTCAGAATCAGACTCTGTAAAATCGGGTCCAGAGAGTCCGGCTCCCAAAAGAAAAAACCGTAGGAGAGCAGGTCTCTTAGGGCATGGTTTTAAGAAAGTTAGAGGCAAAAAAGCAAAGAAGAAAGTTCATCGTATTGAACGAGAGGTGAAACCTGGAGATAGGGTTCCGATTGAGATCTGGTATACCTTCTCTGCATGTAATGTCATGTGGCAGGTGTGTTATGTTTCACATTGAATTTTGTTTTGTTTATTTGTTCTTTTATAATTGTGATAGAATTATTTCATGAGTTTTATGCTTGATAACTGACACATTAAGAACTTCTGTCTTTAAAAAAAAAAAAAGAGAAAATAATACAGATTCATGTAGCAAACTGTATACTGTGAAATGAGTTCATTTTAGAGACATGAAATGTAGATGTTTTTGTCAAAACCACTATTCCATGTGGATAAGAATTCATGGATTCCAAATTTTGAAGATTAGATGTATGGGAATTTTAATTGCATATTGGGATTAAATTTCGTTTATTGGTGCAGCCACAAAATCAACAAAATTTAGTCTCTGACAAATATAAATGATTTACAGTATTTTGGAATTTACCAGCAATTATAGGGATTAAAATATGATATGAAATGGATTTTTGTTAAAGTCTATATGGTTCTTTTTAAAACACTTTATACATATAGGATGGCACTGTGGAAGAAAATGTACCATCCCCTGAATTATTTCCCATACACCACTTGGATGAATTGGAGTTTTTTCCTGGTGATTTCATTTTGGATAGTAAAGGTAGGAAATTACAGTTATTAGTATTAAATAGTAGACGAAATGTGGACAGGGTCGACACTAATTGTGGTCCATTGACCAGGACGATACATTTTTATGTGGATCAGTGAATCCAGAAAGCTGGAGATTCACCAGACCACTGACAAATTGAAGGTTATCATCTAATCCAACAAATTCTGCTCATCTGCATATATTTGATGGGTTAAACAAAAAATTTCCGCCGCTTAGCTCATAGGAAGAGGTGGTACGATTGGGTCGGTTGATCCGGCGGCGTATTTCCGTGACTTTTGATAACATTGGTCTGACATTAGTCTCCACTTAATCTGGGAAGTGCAGTTATGGGAGAACAGTTTGTAGGTACAGATCCGAAACTGGTTAGGTTAACTGCCCGCGTTACTGATGAATATGTAAACGCGTTAAACCCAAAACAAACAACAAACAATATTTTATCAAACATTATCAGAAGACTGCTATTATTGAAAATAGAAAGTAGGTTTTCTGAAAAAAATATCTGGATGAAGGCACTTAGATTTGCCCTTGTCTGTATGTTTGTTCATCTGAATTTGTGTCGGGGATATGTCAAAACATATTTGACCCAGAGTCATTAAACCTCACAGAATTGTCACTGCATGTGAAGTTGTGCACCATCAAAAATATGCATAAAAGGCATACAAGTATGTTTCATAATATATCTCAAAAAGCATCTGACTGATAGACATAAAATATTAGAGGATTTATGTATAGCATGTGAAGTTATGCACCTGGTATTCTGTTTGGGGTTTTACTCAGCTGGACCAGAGTTATGGCCATTGTAAAAATACACATATAGTGCTTAAAAGTTTGTGTTGCATACGTCTTAAACTTTATTTGATCTAGAGTCATGAAACCATGTAAGAATATTATTTAGTGTGTGAATTTGTGCATCTGAATTTTGTTTTGGATTTTACTCTGCAAAACCAGAGTAATGGCCTTTCAATTAGTTAATTTATGCATGAAGGGCATAAAAGTTGGTGTCCCATGTGTCTCAAAAATGATTTTACCTAGAGTATTAAAACATTAGATGATTGTTATATAGCATATGAAGTTGTGCACCTGGTTTTCTTTTTGTGAATCCGCTCAGCCAGATCAGAGTAATGGTCCTTGACTTAATGAAAAATGCAAATAAAGTGTTTGAAAGTTTGTGTTGCATATAAAATTATCTTAAAAATAATTCACCTAGTCATGAAACCATGTAGGAATATGATTCAGCAAGTGACTTTGTGTAACTGAGTTTTGTTTTGGATTTCACTCTGCAAGTCCAGAATCATGGCCCCTGACTTAGTCAGAAATATGCATTAAGGGCATAAAAGTTGTTGCCCCATCATATATCTCAAAAATGATTTGACCTAGAGTCATAAAACATTAGGAAAATATTATGTAGCATGTGAGGTTGTGCACCTAGTGTTCTGTTTGGGATTTCATTCACTTTGCCAGATCAGAGTTATGGTCCTTGACTTAGTGAAATATACACATAAAGTGCTGGAAACTTTGTCTTAAAAAATATTTCACTTTGTCATGAAACCTTGTACCGTAACAGGAAGTGGGGGCACCAGTGTCCTATGGACACACATCTAGTTTTACTTTAAACAAACAATTTTTGTATGTTTTCTACTCTGACAGAACTTGAAGCCATTTCAGCTGTCAAAATTCTGGATAGTTAATAAAAAAAAATGCAATAAAGGTCATGTATCAATGATATTGTTTATACTTATCCACAAATGTTAAGAATATATGTAACTCTAACACAGATAAAGATGTCACAGAATTAAGAGAAATCTTTTTCAGGACTATCCTGTATCAGTTTTTGTATCAGAGATAATCTTTAAATTTGACAGTCTGCTCTGTGTGACAAGCATACATTAAAAACCGGTCTATTTACTGTGTTGGGCTATGAGTTTTATATGTTATCAATTACCGTGATGTATGAACATCTCTCCAAAGTATATGGTTACAGGTAATGCAAGTACAGATTATGGTGTGGTTGTAAGCAGTGATCACAAGGAGCGAACTGTTATGGTAAAATGGGTGAAACCGTATATCTCTGGAAAATCTAATGGAAACAAGTAAGTGATCATATAAGCTCTGATTAAGTATTTCCTCTCTTGGCACTCAACATTAAAAGGATAATTTGAGTACCTGTAAGCCCAGTGTCAGTAGTGTGACTGGATTGGGTATCATATCGGGGTTTCTACAGCACGATATGTCAGTGTGGCATCACTATAATATTTGGCATTGCACTCACTGCTACAAGTAGACACCGTCATTTATGTGACTGAAAAATAGTTGAAAAAGACAACCTGAACACACACACACTTAATTCTAATATGCTTGTTTTTGTTAAAAATCGCTTACGCTAAAATGATGTCACAATAAGGTGCGATGACGTCAATGTCGTGTTTTACTTAAATTAATACACTCAAAATCGGTTAAACCTTTCCAGAATAATTCACTCGGGCCATGCCCTCGTGAAATTTCTGAATGTAGGAATAACCTCTTTTTGTGTATTAATAACGTTAAAACACTGTTTTCCTATACATTATTTCTTAAATGAAGTATGTCAGAAGGTTTGTCTCTTGAAATGTAAATAGTGAACTCATCTCTTTAGAAGATTTGTAGTCTGTTTCATGTAAATGTAACAATGATAGGTTCTTTTTAGCTCACCTGAGCACAAAGTGCTCAAAGGTGAGCTTTTGTGATCGCCCTGTGTCCGTCGTCAACAATTTGACTGTTAGCACTCAAGAGGTCACAATTTTGGCCCAATCTTAATGAAACTTGGTCAGAATGTTACCCTCAATAAAATTTTGGATGAGTTCAATATTGGGTCATCTAGAATCAAAAACTAGGTCACCAGGTCAAATCAAAGGAAAAGCTTGTTAACACTCTAGAGGTCACAATTTTGGCCCAATCTTAATGAAACTTGGTCAGAATGTTACCCTCAATACAATTTTGGACGAGTTCGATATTGGGTCATCTGGGGTCAAAAACTAGGTCACCAGGTCAAATCAAAGGAAAAGCTTGTTAACACTCAAGAGGTCACAACTTTGGCCCAATCTTAATGAAAATTGGTCAGAATGTTACCCTCAATAAAGTCTTTGACGAGATCGATATTGGGTCATCTGGGTTCAAATACTAGGTCACCAGGTCAGATCAAAGGAAAAGCTTGTTAACACTGTAGAGGCCACATTTAAGACTATATCTTCATGAATCTTGGTCAGAATGTTGATCTTGATGGTTTCAAGGTCCAGTTTGAATGTGTCTCATGTAGGATCAAAAACTAGGTCACCAGGTCAAATCAAAGGAAAAGCTAGTTAACACTGTAGAGGCCATATTTATGACCGTATCTTAATGAAACTTGGTCAGAATGTTGATCTTGATGATCTACAGGTCAAGTTTAAATCTGGGTCAGGCTCTAGATGCCACATTTATGACTGTATCTTCATGAAACTTAGAATGTTAATCTTGATGATCTTTAGGTCAGGTTCGAATCTGGTTTATGTGGGTCAAAAACTAGGTCACTGGGTAAAATCAAAGGAAAGGCTAGTTAACATTTTAGAGACCACATTTATGACCATATCTTAATGAAACTTGGTCAGAATGTTAATCTTGATGATCTTTAGGTCAATAGGTCAGGTGAGCGATACAAGGCCTTCATGGCCCTCTTGTTTAAGTCAGTAATCATTGTTGATCTCTCCAAGAATGAAAATTATTGACATACCCTTCTGGAAATCACGTTTTTCAAATAGGTACTTGTCCAAATATTATTACTGTACTAATTTTATATAGCACACTTTACATGACAAACACATTCGTTGTTTGCAATATATTACTTTATCATATACCTATATAAATTCTGTTAAAAAACCGGCGTGTATTTATGTCTCCCACCACACAGTGGTGTGGGAGACATATTGATTTACTCCAGTCTGTCTGTCTGTCTGTGTGTGTGTGTGTCTGTCTGTCACAAAGCTTGTCTGCACTCTAAGTCGAACATTTCTCATCGGATCTTCACCGAACTTGAACAAAATGTGTTTGACCATAAAACCTCGGCCAAGTTCGATAACTAGCCAAATCCGCTTAGGCACTTTTAAATTATGGCCCTTGAATTACTGATTGGATCCATTCGTCTAGACCATCCAGAGAAACAAGTCATTTTTCATTGGGCAGCACTGTCGCAAAGCTTGTCCGCACTCTAAGTCGAACATTTCTCATCGGATCTTCACCAAACTTTAACAAAATGTGTTTGACCATAAGATCTCGGCCAAGTTCGATAACTAACCAAATCCGCTTAGGCACTTTTGAATTATGGCCCTTGAATTACTGATTGGATCCATTCGTCTAGACCATCCAGAGAAACTAGTCATTTTTGTTTGGGCAGTTGTGGGAGACATGCGCTTTTCTCAAAAGCATCTCTAGTTCACAATTAAATATGAATAGGTAGAAAAAAATTCCGTATTGTACATTTTGAATTCCGTATCGTACCTTCGTATTGTATGCTGCCGGACTACTTTCATTAATATGCATAACCTGACACGGTTCTATAAATAGCGCACATAAAAACTTCACTTAGTTCCATTTTAATATCGATAAGCATTGAAGATTACGTTCATTAACAAAACAATTAATAAAAAGGTAGAGGTATATAATAAAAGGGCCATTATAATAGTAGCTAGATCTGGGATTTTGTATTTGGCTCTCATGGATTTTACAAGGTCAGATCACACTCGGCGTCAAGCGCCTCGTGAGATCCAGTCTGGCTGAAATCCACTCGAGCCGAATACAGCATCCCAGATTGAGCTACTGTTATAATAACCCTATTATATTTTGCAGAATAATGTTAAATATTATGAATAACCAAAAAGTATTTAAATTTCAGACCTGAAGAAAAAGAACCAGTAGAGTTGAGTGTATTTGATATTAAAGATCATCCAGATTACAAGTTTCGATGTGGCCATACTGTCATCAGGGTCGGAGGATATGAGGTAGAAAACTTTGTTTATAATAGCCTTAGGAGGATGAGGAAAACTGATTTTAGCTTGACTTTTTGGATAATAGGTAGAGCTATTGTACATGCCCATTTGTCTGTTTATCTGTCGGCATTCCTTAAAATTTTAGAAGATAATTGGAGAAGTCAAAAGTTTTTTCGTCCTTTTAATAACTTACTTTTTGTTCTAATTTTCACTTGTGCAGATAGAATCTGGCATGTGTATTTAACATTGTTCTCATGTTTTCAGGGAGATACAGATTATGAAGCTGTAGGTCAGATATATAGAATAGATCCTGAAGGAACTATACAAGTATGGTGGCCGAATAGGGTCATAACAAAGTGCTATCCTCAAGACTTATATATTATTGGTGAGGAGGTATGTATGATTCATTTATTGCCACATTTATCCAATATCTCATAGTTTGTCTTTCAGTTTAAGTCTGCAGTTGACATCTTTCCTGAACTTTAATTCTAGCTAGATCTAGCTCATTGCTACTGAAAAGTAGAGTACTGTGAAATCATTTAATTTTGTCAGCACGAAATTTTGTGGTTTTGGCCAAAACGGCTGTTTCGTGGGGACGTAAATTCGTGGATTTTCAATTTTTTAGAAGAAAAAATAAATTCATAATTCCACAGGAATAGATCTAGTATGTCATTTTGTTCTTACATATGAAACCTACATGTGTCAAACAGCGCTACCATGGTTACCGAATTTGCAGTCTACGCTGCGGTAGATTAGAGAGTGATCATGTGCCAATTAACGATCACGTTATCTATAATTACACGACCCCTAATTTGCAAAACTTAATGAAACTGTGAAATATTCAAAAAGAAAAGTCGGCGCCAATTAAAAAGTGTCATAACTAGACTTTCATCCGAATGTTGTTTTTTCTTTCAAAATGAATGCACGTTGTCATCTAGTTAAAATTACAAGCTGTTGAACTTATGCATGTGTTATTTCCTGCTGAGAAACGTGTTTGAATTGGGTAATAATGCATCGGACGCAAATCTAGCAATTAATTTATAATATTTAATTATCCCAAAGTAATAGTAGTTTACCACGTGTAAGTAAAAATAAAGGCTAGAGTAAAACATTGCAGGACGGGCCCAAAAAAAATCAAATAACAGCAACAGAATAGTGCGGTTGGCACATGACGCTACCTCAAACTTCTATTTTTAGTATCTAATTTTACGTTAATGAGTATGTAAACAAACCACGGGTAAATGTCTGAATAAAAGTCCATTTGTTCATATCGTCCATATCGTTGATGGAGCCTAGATAAACTACACGACAGCTGCAGGTCAGTACTGCCACATGCACGCAACTACTGATTAGACCGGCGGCTATGGTGTCTTTTTTGGCAACATTGCGCATTGTTGCATTATCGTGGGCACAATTTGTTTGTTGGGACTTAATTTCGTGGTTGATCTGAACCACAAAATCCACGAAAATTAATCCCCCACGAATAATAATGATTTCACAGTATTCCAATTTTAGGAGTTAGTAGAATTGAGGGTGAAAAGAAGATTTGAAAATTTTATGGTAAGCATTACTATTTGAAAATTAGAGTTGAAAGACTGATATCTGAAGATCATTGTAAATGAGTCTGCATAAATGTTTTTTAAAAACAATTTGAATTTAAGTTTGGTATATTTACTTAGGGACAAGTTTCAGGCAAATTATTACCTCTTACATGCTAGAAATTAAGGTCATGCAACATGATCAGCTTTTATTGACCATAAATCCTCTTAGGTTTAGTAATGGACCTTAGACAATTCTTTTCAGTGGCAAAGTTTTGCATTAACACAACCAAATTTTGAAAGCACCTGCCATATTTAAACTTTACTTATTTGTGTCTTGTGCAGTTTCAGAGCGAGTCTGGCAGTGAGTCTGAATGGACTGATGAAGGTGAAGAGGAAGAAGAAGAGGAAGAGGAAGGAAGTGATGTAAGCTGGGAAACAGAGAATGAAGACACAGCAACTGATACAGATACTGATGCAAAGAAAAACAAGTAAGCCATGAGATTATATATAATAAGATATTTCTGTCCTTTCTCTCAGATCCATGTGTGGGAGTTTTCAGTAACTAATAAATTATGTTTGGATTGGAAGAAAGCTTGGTAACTGCCTAGATGACTGCTGTATTTATCTGAAATACATTCAATAAAAAGCTTTCTTCCTCAGTGTTATTATACAGACCTTACACAAGTAACAGAAATAAAGAGAAAAGTAGATCAGATTCCATTGAAAGAAGGAATTGTGGGTACTGTATGATTTGTTTGTTCAGTTATGAAAAGGTTCTTTCTTGCTGTCTTTTATATTGTCATTAATAATTGTAGGTCCAAGCAGTTGTGGACAGTGAGTGATAGCAAAAAGAAAGAGCTAGATGCTCTCCTTGACAGAGCCCAAGCAGCAGTATCTGGTCTGCTCAATATATTCATCAATGTTGCTGGACCGTTCTTCAAAAACTCGCGCCAAGTCTTCCATGACATTCTTGCCATATTCAAACGTTGTAAAGAGGTGGAGAAGATCTTGAAGTCTTCATTCCTGGATGATGATGAAATTGCAGACTTAATTTCGGATATAAAATATGAGTTAAGAAAAGAAAAAACTGCAAAGCTTGCTAGACATATTGCTCAGGTGTATAAATATAGAAATACAACAGTGGAAAATGAGAACCAACCAGGAATGGAGTCAGAAAGAACGGAAAATGAACCTGAAGGTGTTAAAGAGCTTGGTAAAAAAGAGGAAGAATCTAGTCAAGAAAATGGAGCAGTAGGTGGGAAAGCTGATTCTAATGAAGAAAGTGACACTTGTCAGAGGTTAAAGAAGGTTCTTATTGAGTATGGCTCAAATATTGACGATCCAATTATGCAGATTATTTTCGATACCTCATTACATGCTACTATTACAGAAAGTGCTCAGAAAAACTTGAAAAGTGCTGCTACAGAACAAACGAAGGAAAAATCTTCAGATTCCAGTTGTGAAGTTGGTGCAAAAGGAGATAGTGCTAATGAAAATGTTGAAGCTCTTGTAAATAATTTATCTGCAAGTGATATTATACAAACTGTGATTGACTCTGTCTGTGATAACAGTGATCAGGAGCTGCATGCTGCATTCCAGGCTGTGAAACAGAAAGTGCAGCTTGCTTGTGATGGGAAGGGCAAGGTGGAGGAATCATCTCAAGTAAAAGAGCAGACTGGTGACGAGGAAGGTGCCCAGTCTCTAGTTATGACTGGTTCTCAGACTGAAGCCCAGTCTACAGATAAGACCGGGTCTCAAGATGCAGGTGACAAGTCAGAGGACACAGTCTTACCTCCTAGTCATAGAACTTTGTGTATACGAGTGTGTAAAGCACTCAATGTTCGACTACTTCATGTAAAACAAGAAGTGAACAAAAAATGGTTGGCATATAAGTTTGGAATTTATGAAGATGTCAGTGACCTTGAACTTTTTGAGAAAATGGAGTCTAAAGTAATAGAATCAGTAGAGAGCGGCAGAGGACCATTACAGTTAGACAATGTGGCAAGCAGTGATTCCCAACAGTCTGCTACTACAAGAACTGAATGTATACAAGAACTTGAGAGTCTCGAGGAAAGGAGACCAACACTAGAAAATGATATTTCTGATAGTCATGTAGAAAAAAAAGAAGGAGATGCAGAAAATGATATTTCTGATAGCAATGTAGAAACAAAAGAATCAGATGAAAATCTTACAAATGGGGTCATAGAGGACACAAATGGAGTCAAGGAGAAGAAGGGTAAATTTCTTATTTCTAACAATGATCAATAGTTTCAAGTTGGGTATGAGAGGAAAAACATTTGGATCTGCAATGATTAGAGCAACTCCTTTTCTGTTACCGGGGGTAATAGGAAATTCTCTCAAACGTTTAAAAAAATATATATATTGAGTTGCTTTATGGATAAACTTCATAACAAATAACTTTTCTTCAAAGTATGCCTATAAGGTACCAAAACAGTGATTCTCCAGGAGTAAGGCCTCTGACAGGTATTTGAAATAATGACATCTACATGGGTTTTTTCCTGTTACAAGTTCAGGGTTCCTGTCAGGTTATCATCGCATGTGGTATTTGACATTTCTTCAGCCTTTGGGTTGCATATTCAACGTCTCTTACTATTCCTAACGTACTTTAATTGCCAAAGTGACTTGTCATAAAAGGAAGCTAATAAACACGCCAGTTAGCCCGATAGTATATCAGAACACTGCCACATGACACTCAATCTTTGATACTAACACAATGTCAGTTAAGCAGTAAACCAATAACTGGCTTTGATGCAGTAAGCGTGACTTATTTTATTGGTTGGATTATTTAGCTCCACCTTTACACTCAGTGAAATACTGACTGAAGTAATTATGTACATGAGGATTAAAAAAAAAAGATCATGTGAGGTATTTGAAGATGAGTTTCAACTTTTTGGCCTATGGAAGAAAAGAAATTCATGTATTTTACAGACTGAATCAAAAATGACAATGCCAGGTTTAAATACAAAAATCACATCATTTGAAAATTTTTATAAATAGTAGATTGATTTTATCAAATTCCAACGAAAAATTTGAAGATAATCTCAGTCAGTGACAGAATGATGTGATTTACGTATGGAAATGTATTTTTGTGTTTAAATAAAAGCACAAAATGTATTAACTATGTGTCTAATCTTGCAACAGAAGCTTTTTTTTTTTTTCTTTTTTTTTTTTCTTTGAAAGATGTTTGGAGAATGAATATGCACATGCACACTTCTTCACCCTTAGAACTGGTGAATATAACAAGACTTGAAAGCTTTTAATAGGCTTAATTGTTTCATTGATTTCCTTCTTAACTTTGATTTATAAAATCATCTCATTTGAAATACAACTCTATGTCACATGCATGTAGAATATTTAAAACATTTTATCAAAGCTTTTTAAGATGTTTGCATATTATTTTACTCCAGTATGCATTTTAAAATGCTTCAGAATGCATGCACCAAATGCATCCTTAAAACAAAACAACTGCATGTGGTCTCCCAAACCCCCTCCAACAGTATGGGAACTTACACCCACACCCCTCTTGGTAGTGTCTCAGAATTTTTCTTTCAACATGCCTTCCAAATTTTCTGGCTAGATCACTGCAGTTTTCAGTTTTGTTATTTCTCAATTTAAAGGGAAAGCCAACATAGTTTCATTGTTAATTATATCTGAAAGGTCATTAAGGCAGTGAAAGAATTTTGAAGATTGGCTAAGAAATAAGTGTTCTGAACATTTCAATAGTTTATAAATCAAAATGGCATATGTTCTGTTTCCATGGCAACATAAAACAAAATGGCAGATTTGATTTATTTTTAGATATTTGATCTAAATTTATGTCTGTAAAATAATTTTTTCTACTTTGTTCCAACTAGAAAGGAAGAGATTGCAACATAAAATAAGAAGCTGTAGACACTAATATGTTTTAAAGGTATTTGAAAGATGAATAATTATGACATTATGAACACACTAAAATGGCTGGCTCCGTGGTTAGCCATTTTCTTGAATTTCAAAATGCTGTACATTTTAATGGATGGTTGGAAGATAGATAGCTTTTAAATAAAATCAGGTTAATTTTTTAGGTATTCCTTCCCTTTAACATCTTGTATGAATTTTGTATAAAATAAAAATATACCAAATTTTCACTCTCACTATGAACAAGTAGATTATTTTTAATCTGATACTAGAAGTTTGTTTTATATAGAGTCTTAAAAAATCTTTCTCTCCTGAAGTTTGAACAGATGAATTTTTGTGATTTCAGGATTTGAGGTTTGTAGTGAAACACCGTTTAGTCACCGCTTCAAATATCAAGAACAGAAGCCTTCCAACCAGAAGTCTTTCACTACTGCTGTCAGGAAAGAGGTATGTATGTGCGAATATGTTTTCTTAACAGTTAAATGATAATTTTTATTATATTATATAATTTTTATGATGTGTGGAAGCTTAAGCTATATGTCTGATACAGTCAGTACACTACAGGCAGATGAATTTTAAAGTCAAATGGTTGATCTTTTTGGGTACATCTTCAGAATACATGTGAATTATATTTCTGTTATCCTTAACTTTGTTTGTACCTTATGTGTATGTATTGCATATTGTTGTTGTCCTGGTGATATTGGATTGAATTAGGTACAGTGATGCTCATGTCATTACACAATATGATATACACAGGTGAACATCAGATACAATTTGTTACACAAACATAACTTCATTAAATTTAAACTAGTATTTAGAACAGAATCATTAGAGATGGTCAGGGAAGTAACTACAGTCATTTGTTAGGAGTAGTTGAAGAAGTGTACCATAATCATAATTTTTTATATTTAAAAAATATGTATAACAGTATAAGATATTTATGAATTTCAGTGGATGTTGCTACGTACAAGCCTTCCAGATGGAATATTTGTTAAAGTGTTTGAAGACAGGATGGTAAGTTTAACCTACAAGGCTAAGGTTACGTGTCTTGACTTGTGGCTGTAATTGGTCCTTTATTTCTTAAGTCGGTATCATAAGTTGGAACATAATGGTGTTTTTGAAGTTAGACCAGAATAAATTGAGGTGTGGGGGAGGGGAGAAAAAAGGAAAAGTTTCATTTTGCAGGGTGAGGATTGTTTGAATGCATAATGCATCCATTTAAGCTCCAAATTTGCTGCATGACATTAGAACTTGGTGTCAGAAACCAACAAAAACTTGGAGAGAAAAAAATACCATGTATTTGAAACATTAAGCAAATATTGGAAAACTGACCTCATATATTTGATTTCATGTAGGACTTGCTGTCAGTGATGATAAAGGGACCAGTAAATACTCCATACGAGGATGGTCTGTTTTTCTTTGATGTCCAGCTACCAGCCAACTTCCCTAATTCACCACCTGTGTTCCACTATCATTCCTATTGTAATGAACGTCTCAACCCAAACCTGTACGAGGATGGTAAAGTTTGTGTCAGCCTGCTCGGTACTTGGACAGGAAAGGTTTGTTTTTATTTATCTGGCCCTTACATTATAAAATTGAGTTTGGAGATAAGTCTCAGAATGCTGTTGTTCCATAGTTCAATTTGATAAAAATTATAAAATGTTTGAGTTAGGACTCTGTTCTTAATTTGATGACCTGGGACTCTGAATTGTTATCTAATTTAGTGCAAATCATTAAAAACAAAATGGACACTGTGATCAAGTGGTAACACTGTCTTACTAAGAAACCAAGGATCATGAATTTATGCTCGGGGCTCCTCCAACTAAAATTACTAACATTCAGATAAGAGTCCTGTGTATGGATGCTTTACACCTTGCACACTAAAGAACCAGGGAAGCTTCTAGCATTGGACCGTCTTTGTATCATGCATTATCCTACAACTAAAAGTTACAGTCATATAAGTTTCATTATGTCTGCTCATTCTACCTACTAAGCTTGCTGTGATGTGTACCTAACATGTACGTAAGTTCCTACAAATCTGCAGAAAGAGACTACCTGCTTGTTTTTATTTCAGGGTAATGAATTATGGACAACTAAATCAAGTGTGCTGCAAGTGCTGGTTTCAATTCAAGGTAAATATTGAGTTTGTATCTCCTAGTAATTACAGGTTACTTGGCTCTGGTTACGGTCCACAATCACCATCAAATAATGCATGATCACAGTTGCTGTCCATCATCTCAAAGAATGTTTCAGGATTATTTGGAATACACATAATTTGTTTGTAATAAGAACTGTTAGTACAATTGACAGTAAATTACTGTTGCAGCAATAGAAGTGTTTGTGATGACTTAGTTGAATTAAACAGGTTCAGCACTTCCAGGATCAAACTAGAGTTTGTTTGTTCCTGGTCTTGTGATATGTGAAAGGTGTTACAGGTGGGGAACCAAGTATCTGTAACAATGGAGTTCATTTGATGATTTTAAACAGTCACTGTGGTCAGACAGTAGAAGTAGGCCCTGTTTGAAGATGTGTACTTTGCTTATGGTCTATTATAACCAGTCCTACACAACAAAAACATTTTATTACCATGGAAGAAATATTCCAGGTTAAAAACTTTAGTATTCATCTGTATGAGTAAATAATCACTCCCCTAAAAGATTTACATTCATGAAAACTCTCTTGTTTTTCAACAGGGTTGATACTGGTGCCTGAACCATATTTTAATGAAGCAGGGTATGAAAAACAGAGGGGTTCACAGCACGGTCAGGAAAATAGTCGCATGTATAATGAAATGGCTATTCTTAAACTTGTACAGGTAAAGTTCTTCACTCCAAATTATAAAACTTGTAATAAATAAACATTTAAATATCACTATGGCTTTGACAGGTGGACTATATCTTTTATCCTCCCTTTATTATGTAATACTTTCACATTGCATGAATTGGCTGTCTTAACACATTTTATACATCAGATTGTTTGCTGAGGTCATCTGTATTATTGTCAGAAATATCTATATTTTCCACGTTATTATTTCATTCTATCCATAGTCCTAATATTTGAAAATATTTTGTTATATCAAGTTGTCAACTGTTTTAAATTTTAAACATTGATGATAGCCAGTCAACAGTTCTGTTGTAATATTTCAGTCTATGACAAAGATGGCCGTCACTCCACCAGAAATATTTTCGGAGGAAACAAAAGCACATCTACGCAATCATGCCAATAGGTTGGTAGAAATAGCTTTTTGCACTACCTAAAGTGTTTGCGGCTCAGCCCAGATTTCACAGGTTTAAAATCTGCTGCGATCATCTCACAATTTCTTGCTTGTAACCAGAACTTGTTTAGGAGACAGAAATAAAATTAAATATGAAATGTATAAAAATCTAGGTTAAGTTCAAATTTGTTAGCATAATCTGTAAACTGAAAAAAAAAATACACCAGAATATATTTCAAGTGAGTAATGTTTCGAATGAATGAAAAGTCCATGTAATATATGCTGTTTGCTTTTGCTTTATTTCCTAGAATGATTGAGAGGGTTGAGAAATGGGTTGAATATTCCAACCAAAGTAGACTGGGCACATCTTCTGTCAGTAAAGAAAGCCATCTTATATGTAATGGACACCAGGAAGATCTTGAACTTTCAGCATCTCAGGAATCCAAACCAGCCAAGACAGGGGAGGTCATTCATCAGGAATCAGCTATGACAGGGGAGGCCACTCATCAGGAACCACTTAAAAAGGTGGAGATATCAGGTGAAAAAGAAGAAGAAAAAAGAGGGACATCTATACACAATGGCCTCGCAGAAATTCCTCTTTTGCCAGCATCTAAAGGCTTTTGTCTTGCAGTCAAGAAAAATCTTGAATGTTTTAAAGAAGTTCTCTCAGAACATGTATTTAATTTGGCAGCTTAACATTCTAGCATTGTCATTAAAATAAAGGCATGAAAGTGGCAGTTTGATATAGAGTGCAACCTGTGTAGAGTTCACACCAGCAGGAGAACTGAAATGTGTTTCTTGTACAGAGGTTGTTGCACTGCAAAGATTAATTTAATAAGAGGTACTATTAGTGGGAAAGAAAATGTTTTGCCTACCTAGTGGGAAAAAAAACTGATTATCTGGGTTTGAGATCACTTTTTGTATTCCCTAGGTAAAAGATAGGGTACAAATGAGTATATTGAAGCCGTATTATGACATCATAGTGTTTAAGTGATTTTTAATTTACAATATCTTTGAAAATATTGCAATAATATCATTGTCAAGAAAAATGATTTAACATGTCTGCCTGAGTAAGTAAGGTGTTTTCCCTTTGGGATAGCAAAGATAAAATTTCAATTCCTCACTGTTCTTTGGGCTTGGGAAAACCCGGTCTTACGAGTATATACACTTGTATCTGAACAGTGAGTGGGCTGTATTAGAAAACAGTGACACCTTTTTGTGAAAAAAAATGACCACTGATTATGCAGTTGGTTGAGCATATTCAAAGTAATTATGAGATGACCATGTTAAATTAAAAATGCCATCTTTTGTGAATTTGTCAAACACAGAAAGTTAGACTTGATACATATACAGTGTCAGCTCTATTGCAAAAACACAGTAACAACTTCACTTGGAAGAGTGAGGATATTTTCTTAAGAGAGGTTCAGCTACTATGTAATTGGTCTTGTCAGAAAAGAAAATAAGGTCATTGTATTTGTAGAAATTTAATTTAAATGTGTTTTAAAAAGCACACAATCATTTGTAAATGGCAGATATTTTTTGTCAAGGGGAGTTTTTACTGTATGCAAAGTAGTTTTAAAAGTTTGAAACATCATAACATATTTTAAAAAATACTGGTAGTAGTGATAAATGCTGTGAAATTATTATTGTTTATGAGGGACAAATTTTCATTGTTGAGTCAGTCCACAAAATTTAATCACAAGAAAGAAGAAAACTTCCAGTTCATTTCTGGTTCAAAAGTTGAAATCAGCAAATTCATATCCCCACACAATGGCTATTTTGAGTAAACTCACAGAATTTCTTGCCCACAAAATTAAATGATTTTATAGTAAATCTATATGCATGTCTGAATATTGAAACTTACAGGTGAGTAAATGCTAAAACTGTTGAAATTCAGTTCATATTGTATAATAATCATGACATGAATTTTACATGGAAAATTCACACAAAAAAAGTATTCTTGTAATATCAAAGAAGACTTTAGAAAGGTTTTCTAAGATAAATCGTGCAAAAATTGCTTTGGTTTATATCTGTGCTTCCCCATTTTTGTGTGCTTTTCTTTATTGATTGATGCACATAATTATAGTGATATCTATGTTTATTTATCATTAAATGCTTGTTATCTATTGTGCTAAATTTGTAAACCCCACTGTGAGAAAGTGAATTATGTACTTCTGCTATGTTTTTCTGAGAAGTTAAAAATTCATAGAACATAAATTATGCCGTAAAATCAGAAATATATGACGCAATTTTTTGGCTATCATTGTGTCTGCCATTTCCTCAGAAATATAAAAGTTCATTTGAATAGTTATCCTAAAACTTTGAAGAATTGAACAGAAAATCTTGTAAACAATGACAAATTTATGTAGCACACATTTTTATGACATTTAGGTACAGTTTACTCTTACCTCAAATACAAGTATTGTAGTGGAGTTTAGATTCAAATTCATGAAGAATGAAATACCTGATGTGAAGGTAGTTCTGCATATTTGATAAGCTGGAAGTACATGTAATGATGTGAAGTCATTTATCCTGGTAACATAGAATAGAGCATGGACTCTGTATACGGAAATGAAAATGAGTTTTATGAAATTTTGGCAACCTTTGAGTAAATTTATAAAAATGGCATCTTTCTAAAGATAAAATATGATACTCAAACGATTTCAAATAAAGTTTTAAGAATCATTATGTGAAGTGCGGATCTCTTCAATCATGGGATGATATCTCAAAAAAGAAGTACATGGACATGTACATTGTATTTCACCATATTACAGACCATATGTTTGTTTACAACTTTCAGAAGTTTCATAAAAATCTACATTGTAGAAAAATTTCTATTGGTTAAAAAATTATGAAAACTTGTGTGAGGTCCAAAATTTTCAGAGCAAAAAATCAGACACACAACCCTATCTTTTTTATTTGCTGAATTTTCTTAGTATATTCTGAAAATTAAAAACAAACAGGGTTTATCAGTGATTAAATTCTGCATTGTAGAAAAAAATTTGGTCCCCAACCTTGCAGAACTGCCATAATCGGGAATTATTAGAAAACATTTTACAAGGCATTAGATATTTTTGGTGTTGATATGTTTTCACATATTTTAAACCATTAGAATGTGTTCAATATTGAGAATTGGCAGAATTTTGACTCCACAAAAATACCTAATTTACGGTACTGTACCAGAGGAATAATGTTGAACTGTGCTCCAAGATGTTTGGAACGTATGCATGCTACTTCAAATAAATTGGGTGTAGAGAAAAATTGGATGATTAATGAATGTCCAGTTTACAGATTAGAAGTATTCAATCCTTTGGCACCAGTTTTAACATTTTAAAGTTCAGAGCACTGTTCACAGTCGCCAAAAGAATGAATGTGCAAATGTGCTGTGGTTGATTCTTCATATGAACTTTTTTCTCTTTAGTGTTATATTTGTATTTGTCATTGTGAGAATAATTGACATGTGCTACATACCCAGTAGATATTTATAGTGCTATAATGTGTACTTTCAGTAGATCTTGGATGTAAAGGTTTAGTATCTGTGATGTTATAAACTGTAGTGCAGATTTTGACCTGCAGTGATATGTTTGTTTTCTTCATTAGTATGTGGAGTCAGGTTTTCCTAGTAAAGGGCATTTTCAGGTCTAGAGCTTGCTTTTGCAAGACATTTTGAATACTTTAACCCTTAGCCTGCTGGCGGCAAGTGATTCTGCCTTTGCGACCAGTGCAGACCAAGATCAGCCTGCACATCTGTGCAGTCTGATCATGGTCTGCACTGTTCGCTATTCAGTCAGTAATTTTTCAGTGAACACCCCTTTGAATAATAAGTGGTATGGCCCAAATTGAATGATGGACCGGTCCATTTTAGATATTTAGCAGGGTAAGGGTTAAAACTAGAGTTAGTGCTAACTTAAACACAGTTAAACTTGCCTTAGCCTTTGAGATAATGCAGCCACTTGCTTTAAGGATGTACGAGCGAATTTTTTCTAACGTTAAGAATTTTTTCATACCCTGTGAGCTTGAAGAACATTAGTTTCTAAGACAAACAAGAGCAGAACAAACATAGGTCACGGAACTTGTTTTAATTTTATAGGGTTTTTTCTACACCCACTGTTTACGCATTTCTGAAATTTTGTAAAATTGAAAAAATGTTGGTACTTTATAAAACATATAATATCCTACTTAATCTTATAGGGATTTCAAGTCTTCAGGTTAATATGAATATATGGCGATGTCTGTATTATATAAGCATAAATGTCACTAACAAATCTCTTTAATTTTTACATGTTGACATAATTACCCACCCACTTTATTTTCAATGGAAAAAACGTATTTAGATCTACAAAAAAAATTCTGACTTTAAGATTTTCAAAATATTTTGCAGCATTAATGACACACAAAAAAAATGCTTCAAAATGGAAAGAAAAAAAGTTGGGGTCACCGTGCATCTAAGAGATTTATTAAGAAAAACCTGTAAAAAAGTGGTGAATTTTGATATTTTTTGTTCTTTTTGTTTTAATTTATATTTTCTAGATAATATAAAGTGCTATCTTGAAAACTTTTATTTTATTTATAGCTTAACATTACATGTATCAGTCAGAAAAATATCAAAACCAAACCTGATCTACTTTAATAGATATTTGAAATTACCTGCCCCTACCCCATTGTAAATCTTACGTCAATTTTAGGCAAATGCCAGCCAAAAATAAGGGTGAAAATTTTTTTTTCGCAAAAAGCATAATATATTTGGTTAAATGGTACATTATTAGCCATATTTTAATTATTTAGCATTAATTTTTGACAAAACTTTCGTTAGAAAGCAATATCGAAGAAACATTTTTCAAAATGGTGGATATCCTGAAAAAAACGCTCATACATCCTTAAGCAGGTAATCAGCTAACTTCCCACATTGGCATTTTGTTCTAGTTTCAGCCAGGCTTAAGTGACCACTTTTGGCACTGCCTGGGCTAGCTGCTTACTATTGTTTGGCCTGTCTAGTATAAACTCAGATTCAAAGAATGTATATATGATGTCCAATTCAGGTCTGCTTTGTTTCATAAAAGAAAAAAAATCAAGAAGACAGGGAACTTGTTTGTATTGAAAATTGCTGTCCAAACAGGTTTAGCTACTTCGTTCTGGTTAGAACTTGGGACAGATGTTGTAAAATGCAGTAAAATGTACTTATTAGTCCACTGTACAGTAGTTGAATGTCATATCAGAGTAGGCAGTTTATATGACAGGTAAACTGTTTACCTTTTTTTACATTGCAAAATCTAAATTTAGATCAGTTTATTGCCAAATTTATACCAGGTATTTTTTTACAAAGTTTTAAACATCATATTTAAGTAGGTTTTTTTGTAGTGTTTGTTCATATGCAAGAGGCATTATATTTTCGCCTAGTGTCATCAAGATAGTTTTAGATCTGAGCATAATAGTATTTATGCTGCAATGCAAACTGATTTTTAAAGGAGAAAAGTCCGATTTCTACTGGTGTAGCAAGAATATATTCCATAAAACAACTTCCATTAACTAAATTAAATGGTACAAATTGACCATAGCTCTGTTTCTTGAAAATAATCTGGTTACTTCCCTTTGATTATGCTGCTTTCTCCTTGATTCGAGCCTCTTAAATCTTTTAGAGGTGTGCAAATTTTTGTAAACCTGTTCAATTAAATAATTTTTGTTTTTTGTTACAAAAATATTTGCATTTAACAATGGCAATAAGAATTACAATGTTATCATCTTTTATATGTATTTTTTTTGCACGAGACTGAAGAAGGTGAAACTCTACATCATTTTAAAATTTTCTCATCAATTCGAGCCCTCTGTTTGGAAGGTCATAAAATGTTTATTTTTGCATATTCTATTTCCATAAAGCAAATTTCTATCAAGATTGACTTCTTGTTCACTCGTTACAACAGTCGAAATATGCTCAGGATGCTTTTAATTTAAAATTTTGGCTCACAGTATTACCCACTATGTAATTTCCTTTTGAAATAAGCAGTTTTAGATGCAAAAATTAAAATAGGTATTTAATCAATTTTTCAGTGGTTTCATGACTAATATTTTCCAAGGCATTTTAAAATGTAAATGACACAAGTTTCTGATGGAAGAACATGCTACATGAGCATGAATTTTACTATAACACAAGGGCTCGAATCGATGAGAAAGCTCGAATCGACGAGAAACAGGCATAATAATGGATCAGGAAGATCATAATGCTGTTTGATCCAAGGTTTTTTTGTTTATTAATTCTCTTACCTAATACCATTGATGTTATATATTGTTAAGAAGACAGTAGGAACTTTTTAAATTTTCAAAATATTTTGCTCACTTCTGAATTTTATTGTCAAAAGGATGTTTTCCATTGAAATCTGAAACCATTCTTTTTAATATCAATTTTGACTGTGAATCAGTTGAATATTAAACTTATAGGATACCATCTTAAAAAATAACTTCCACCCTTGGAGACCTTTAGAATGATATCTTGTTTTATAGTATAAATCTGGATCTTGCAGAATAATGCCACAATACACAAAAAAACAAACTATTTAAGGTTTTTGTTCAATATTGTGGGAACATTTTGTAAAAAGTGAAATATTTAAAATAAATCATATAGATACCAGTATACCTCAGAAATATTTATTTGTATATTGTTGGGCTCTTGTTACTGTTTAAATTGTTGAGAAAGCGTATTTCGTAACCACTTTCATCATAAATATTTTGGCTTTTTTAGCTCACCTGTCACATAGTGACAAGGTGAGCTTTTGTGATCACGCAGCGTCCGTCGTCCGTCCGTAAACTTTTGCTTGTGACCACTCTAGAGGTCACATTTTTTGTGGGATCTTTATGAAAATTGGTCAGAATGTTTATCTTGATGATGTCTAGGTCAAGTTCGAAACTGGGTTACGTGCCATCAAAAACTAGGTCAGTAGGTCTAAAAATAGAAAAACCTTGTGACCTCTCTAGAGGCTTTATATTTTACAAGATCTTCATGAATATTGGTCAGAATGTTCACCTTGATGATATCTAGGTCAAGTTTGAAACTGGGTCATGTGCCTTCAAAAACTAGGTCAGTAGGTCTAAAAATAGAAAAACCATGTGACCTCTCTAGAGGCTTTATATTTTACAAGATCTTCATGAAAATTGGTCAGAATGTTCACTTTGATGATATCTAGGTCAAGTTTGAAACTGGGTCACGTGCCATCAAAAACTAGGTCAGTAGGTCAAATAATAGAAAAACCTTGTGACCTCTTTAAAGGCCATATTTTTCATGGGATCTGTATGAAAGTTGGTCTGAATGTTCATCTTGATGATATCTAGGTCAAGTTCGAAACTGGGTCACGTGTCGTCAAAAACTAGGTCAGTAGGTCAAATAATAGAAAAACCTTGTGACCTCTCTAAAGGCCATATTTTTCACGGGATCTGTATGAAAGTTGGTCTAAATGTTCATCTTTATGATATCTAGGTCAAGTTGGAAACTGGGTCACGTGCGGTCAAAAACTAGGTCAGTAGGTCTAAAAATAGAAAAACCTTGTGACCACACTAGAGACCATATATTTCATGAGATCTTCATGAAAATTGGTGAGAATGTTCAACTTGATGATATCTAGGTCAAGTTCGAAAGTGGGTCACGTGCCATCAAAAACTAGATCAGTAGGTCAAATAATAGAAAAACCTTGTGACCTCTCTAGAGGCCATATTTTTCATGGGATCTGTATGAAAGTTGGTCTGAATGTTCATCTTGATGATATCTAGGTCAAGTTCGAAAGTGGGTCACGTGCCGACGAAAACTAGGTCAGTAGGTCAAATAATAGAAAAACCTTGTGGCCTCTCTAAAGGCCATATTTTTCATGGGATCTGTATGAAAATTGGTCTGAATGTTCATCTTGATGATATCTAGGTCAGGTTCGAAACAGGGTCATGTGCGGTCAAAAACTATGTCAGTAGGTCTAAAAATAGAAAAACCTTGTGACCTCTCTAGAGGCCATACTTTTGAATGGATCTCCATAAAAATTGGTCAGAATGTTCACCTTGATGATATCTAGGTCAGGTTTGAAACTGGGTCATGTGCCTTTAAAAACTAGGTCAGTAGGTCAAATAATAAAAAAACGTTGCGACATCTCTAGAGGCCATACTTTTCATGGGATCTGTATGAAAGTTGGTCTGAATGTTCATCTTGATGATATCTAGGTCAAGTTTGACACTGGGTCAACTGCGGTCAAAAACTAGGTCAGTAGGTCTAAAATTATAGAAAAACCTTGTGACCTCTCTAAAGGCCATATTTTTCAATGGATCTTCATGAAAATTGATCTGAATGTTCACCTTGATGATATCTAGGTCATTTTCGAAACTGGGTCACGTGCGTTCAAAAACTAGGCCGGTAGGTATAAAAATAGAAAAACCTTGTGACCTCTCTAGAGGCCATATTTTTCATGAGATCTTCATGAAAATTAGTGAGAATGTTCACCTTTATAATATCTAGATAAAGTTCAAAGCAGGATCACATATCTTCGAAAACTAGGTCAATAGGTCAAATGATAGAAAAACCTTGTGACCTCTCTAGAGACCATATTTTTTCAATGGATCTTCATGAAAATTAATCAGAATTTTCATCTTGATAATATCTAGGTCAAGTTCAAAACTGGGTCACATGAGCTCAAAAACTAGGTCACTATGTCAAATAATAGAAAAAACGACGTTATACTCAAAACTGGGTCATGTGGGAAGAGGTGAGCGATTCAGGACCATCATGGTCCTCTTGTCTTGTGTAAATCACAATAAAGGAGTTCACTGAACTATTTGTTTAAAATTTCAAGCAGGTTGCAAAATGTTTTTTGTTTCTTTGATAAAGTTTTGACCTCATGAAACTAGTCGGGTGTTGCCAAGTCATTAAAACTCAGAATATTTCTCAGAATATTTATTTCATGTTTGATCTTAACATTGAGAAATCTATTTTCTAACTTTATTGGCCTAACAATGTATTTAAGGGTAAATTATACGTTTTACAAACACACATACAATCTCTTTAATGTGCCATTTCCAGGCTTAGTGCATTTTTTGTTTGTTCTACAGTAACTAGGACCCAAGATTATAAAACTAGTTTTTTTGGGACTAGACACAAAGTAGTAGGATCTGATTGGCTGAGCATAACTTTGTAACACTGTGTCATAACCTTGGAACTAGATCTTTTAGACTTAAATTATTATATAGACAGTTTTTGCCACTTGTTCTATAGATCCACACCCGAAATATTTTGACTTTACAGAGGTAAAGCTTTGAAACTTTCTAGTTGTTAGCTAAGCACCCTTAGAATGCATTTCGTTAATTTATTTTGTTCAATAATTACTTTGTTTCAACTGTTGCAAAATAAAAACAGAAAGATCTCACTGTTGTTTCTTATTTATTTTCACAAGTACATAAAAACAAACATATATCGAAAACAGAAATCTAATATTTAACCTGGTGATTTAAGGTTTTTCATAACATATCTCTAACATTCTTAATTTTTTGTTGGCCTACCCACTGGCACAGTATGTCAATATTTTGTAATGGGGCAAATCTCTGACAGCAAATACACTATCAAATTTTATCCTGTTAATATTGAATTTTTCATCATGTTCATATATACTGCAGTGAAATATGATGTAGCTTTCTATCTCCAAGTCAATGCTCTGGAACACAGTTAAGTCTATCTTTCAGAAGACAGGAAAGGAGAACAAATTTTGGTAATACTGATGTAGCTATGGTGATGAAGCTACTGTTGGGGTAAGTCCTGGAGGCATCATTCCCATTACACCCTGTCCTGATCCTGAACCAGAAACTGCTGTGTTAGGGCCCAACAAAATCTGAAAATACCAAATATTTAGACTATATTGTAATACTTTAAAGATAATGGAGGAAGAATTTGTACAAAAGCAAGAACACATGAAATTACAACATATTTTCTCTCTTAAATTAAGAGTTATTTAACAACAGGACCATGATGGTCCTGAATCGCTCACCTGTTCCCGCATGACCCAGTTTTGAGTATGACGTTGTTTTTTAGCTCACCTGTCACAAAGTGACAAGGTGAGCTTTTGTGATCACGCGGCGTCCGTCGTCCGTGCGTGCGTGCGTGCATAAACTTTTGCTTGTGACCACTCTAGAGGTCACATTTTTCATGGGATCTTTATGAAAGTTGGTCAGAATGTTCATCTTGATGATATCTAGGTCAAGTTCGAAACTGGGTCATGTGTGGTCAAAAACTAGGTCAGTAGATCTAAAAATAGAAAAACCTTGTGACCTCTCTAGAGGCCATATTTATTAGCTCACCTGTCACAAAGTGACAAGGTGAGCTTTTGTGATCGCGCGGTGTCCGTCGTCCGTCCGTGCGTCCGTAAACTTTTGCTTGTGACCACTCTAGAGGTCACATTTTTCATGGGATCTTTATGAAAGTTGGTCAGAATGTTCATCTTGATGATATCTAGGTCAAGTTCGAAACTGGGTCATGTGTCATCAAAAACTAGGTCAGTAGGTCTAAAAATAGACAAGAGGACCATGATGGTCCTGAATCGCTCACCTATCTCCACATGACCCAGTGTTCAACTGAGTATGACATCGTTATTTCTATTATTTGACATAGTGACCTAGTTTTTCATGAAGATCCATTGAAAAATATGGCCTCTAGAGAGGTCACAAGGTTTTTCTATTATTTGACCTAATGACCTAGTTTTTGAAGGCACGTGACCCACTTTTAAACTTGACCTAGATATCATCAAGGTGAAAATTCTCACCAATTTTCATAAAGATCTCGTGAAAAATATGGCCTCTAGAGAGGTCACAAGGTTTTTCTATTTCTCGACCTATTGACCTAGTTTTTGACCGCACATGACCCAGTTACGAACCTGACCTAGATATCATCAAGCTGAACATTCTCACCAATTTTCATGAAGATCCATTGAGAAATATGGCCTCTAGAGAGGTCACAAGGTTTTTTTCTATTTTTAGACCTACTGACCTAGTTTTTGACCCCACGTGACCCAGTTTCGAATATGACTTAGATATCATCAAGACGAACATTCTGACCAACATTCATAATGGCCTCTAGAGAGGTCACAAGGTTTTTCTATTTTTAGATCTACTGACCTAGATTTTAAACCCGCGTGACCCAGTTTCGAACTTGACCTAGATATCTTCAAGGTAAACATTCTGACCAATTTTCATGCAGATCCATTGAAAAATATCGCCTCTAGAGAGGTCACAAGGTTTTCCTATTTTTAGACCTACTGACCTAGTTTTTGACCGCACATGACCCAGTTTCGAACTTGACTTAGATATCATCAAGGTGAACATTCTGACCAATTTTCATGAAGATCCATTGAGAAATATGGCCTCTAGAGAGGTCACAAGGTTTTTCTATTTTTAGATCTACTGACCTAGTTTTTGACCAAACATGACCAAATTTCGAACTTGACCTAGATATCATCAAGGTGAACATTCTGACCAATATTCATGAAGATCTCATGAAAAATATGGCCTCTAGAGAGGTCACAAGGTTTTTCTATTTTTAGATCTACTGACCTAGTTTTTAACCCCACGTGACCCAGTTTCGAACTCGATCTAGATATCATCAAGATGAACATTCTGACCAATTTTCATGAAGATGCATTGAGAAATATGGCCTCTGGAGAGGTCACAAGGTTTTTCTATTTTTAGACCTAATGACCTAGTTTTTGACTCTACGTGACCCAGATTCGAATTTGACCTAGATATCATCAAGATAAACATTCTGACCAATATTCATGAAGATCTCATGAAAAATATGGCCTCTAGAGAGGTCACAAGGTTTTTCTATTTTAAGACCTACTGACCTAGTTTTTGACCCCACGTGACCCAGTTTCGAACTTGTCCTAGATATCATCAAGGTGAACATTCTGACCAATTTTCATGAAGATCTTGTGAAATATATGGCCTCTAGAGAGGTCACAAGGTTTTTCTATTTTTAGACCTACTGACCTAGTTTTTGATGGCACGTGACCCAGTTTCGAACTTGACCTATATATAATAAAGATGAACATTCTGACCAACTTTCATAAAGATCCCATGAAAAATGTGACCTCTAGAGTGGTCACAAGCAAAAGTTTACGGACGAACGGACGGACGACGGACGACGGACACTGCGCGATCACAAAAGCTCACCTTGTCACTTTGTGACAGGTGAGCTAAAAAAAACCTTGTGACCTCTCTAGAGGCCATATATTTCACAAGATCTTCATGAAAATTGGTCAGAATGTTCACCTTGATGATATCTAGGTCAAGTTCGAAACTGGGTCACGTGGGGTCAAAAACTAGGTCAGTAGGTCTAAAAAAAGAAAAACCTTGTGACCTCTCTAGAGGCCATATTTTTCATGAGATCTTCATGAAAATTGGTCAGAATGTTTATTTTTGTGATATCTGGGGAAAGTTCGAAAATGGGTCACGTAGGGTCAGAAACTAGGTCATTAGGTCTTAATATAGAAAAACCTTGTGACCTTTTATAGAGGCCATATTTCTCAATGCATCTTCATGAAAATGGGTCAGAATGTTCATCTTGATGATATCTAGGTCAGGTTCGAAACTGGGTCCGGTGGGATTAAAAACTAGGTAAAGTAGATCTAAAAATAGAAAAAAACCTTGTGCCCTCTCTAGAGGCCATATTTTTCATGAGATCTTCATAAATATTGGTCAGAATGTTTATCTTGATGATATCTAGGTCAAGTTCAAAAATGGGTCACGTAGGGTCAAAAACTAGGTCATTAGGTCAAAAAATAGAAAACCTTGTGACCTCTCTGAGGCCATATTTCTCAATGCATCTTCATGAAAATTGGTCAGAATGTTATCTTGATGATATCTAGGTCAAGTTCGAAACTGGGCCCGTGGGTTAAAAACTAGGTCAGTAGATCTAAAAAGAGGACCTGATGGTCCTGAATCGCTCCCTCTTCCCAATGACCCAGTTTTGAGTATGACGTCGTTTTTTCTATTATTTGACATAGTGACTTAGTTTTTGAGCTCATGTGACCCAGTTTTGAACTTGACCTAGATATTATCAAGATAAAAATTCTCACCAATTTTCATGAAGACATTGAAAATATGGTCTCTAGAGAGGTCACAAGGTTTTTCTTTATTTGACCTTTTTGCCTATTTTTGAAGGTACGTGCCCTGTTTTTAACTTTACCTAGAAATCATCAAGGTGAACTTTTCTCAGTAATTTTCATGAAAATCTCATGAAAAATATGGCCTCTAGAGAGGTCCCCAAGGTTTTTCTATTTTATATCTACTGGCCTAGTTTTGACTGCACGTGATCTTTTCGAAAACTGACCTAGATATCATCAAGGTGAACATTCAGATCATTTTCATAAAGATCCATTGAAAAATATGGCTTCTAGAGAGGTCAAAAGATTTTAATTATTTTAGACCTACTGACCTGTTTTTGACCGCAGTTGACCCAGTTCAAACTTGTTTCTAGATATCATCAAGATGAACATTCAGACCAACTTTCATACAGATCCCATGAAAAAGTATGGCTTAGAGAGGTCACAAGGTTTTTTTTTTTATCATTTGAACTACTGACCTAGTTTTTTAAGGCAATGGCCCCAGTTTCAAAACTTACCTAGATATCATCAAGGTGAACATTCTGACCAATTTTCATGAAGATCCATTCAAGGGTTATGGCCTCTAGAGAGGTCAAAAGGGTTTTTTTCTATTTTAAGCCCTACTGACCTAGTTTTGATCGCAGTTGACCCAGTTTCATACTTGCCCTATATATCATCAAGTAAACATTCAGACCAACTTTCATCAGATCCCATGAAAATTATGGCCTCTAGAGAGGTCACAACGTTTTTTCATTATTTGACCTACTGACCTACTTTTTGACGGCACATGACCGACTTTCAAACTTGACCTAGATATCATCAAGATGAACATTCAGACCAACTTTCATACAGATCCCATGAAAAATATGGCCTCTAGAGAGGTCACAAGGTTTTTTCTATTATTCACCTACTGACCTGGTTTTGAGGGCCCACGTGACCCATTTTCGAACTTGCCCTAGATATCATAAAGTTGAACATTCTGACCAACTTTCATAAAGATCCATGAAAAATGTGACCTCTAGAGTGGTCACAAGCAAAAGTTTACGGACGGACGCACGGCGGACGGACGGACGACGGCCCCGCGCGATCACAAAAGGGCACCTTGTCACTTTGTGACAGGTGAGCTAAAAATAGAAAAACCTTGTGACCTCTCTGAGGCCATATTTTCATAAATCTTCATGATATTGGTCGAATGTTTACCATGATGGATACTAGGTCAAGTTCGAAACGGGTCATGTGGGATAAAAACTAGGTCAGTAGATCTAAAAATAGAAAAACCTTGTGACCTTTTAGTGGCCATATTTCTCAATGGATCTTCATGAAAATGGTGAGAATGTTCACCTGATGATATCTAGGTCAGTTTGAAACTGGGTCATGTGCGGTCAAAAACTAGGTCAGTAGGTCAAAAAAAATAGGAAACCTTGTGACCTCTCTAGAGGCGATATTTTTCAATGGTTTTCATGAAAATTGGTCAGAATGTTAACCTTGAAGATATCTAGGTCAGTTCGAATGGGTTAGTGGGGTTTAAAAACAAGGTCAGTAGATCAAAAAAATAGAAAAACCTTGTGACCTCTTAGAGGCCATATTTTTTCATGAGATCTTCATGAATATGGTAAGAATGTTCATCTTGATGATATCTAAGTCAGATTCGAAACTGGGTCACGTGGGGTCAAAAACTAGGTCAGTAGGTCTAAAATTAGAAAAACCTTGTGACCTCTTAGAGGCCATATTCTCAATGGATCTTCATGAAAATTGGTGAGAATGTTCAGCTTGATGATATCTAGGTCAGGTTCGTAACTGGGTCATGTGCAGTCAAAAACTAGGTCAGTAGGTCGAAAAATAGAAAAACCTTGTGACCTCTCTAGAGGCCATATTTTTCACGAGATCTTCATGAAAATTGGTGAGAATGTTCACCTTGATGATATCTAGGTCAAGTTTAAAAGTGGGTCACGTGCCTTCAAAAACTAGGTCATTAGGTCAAATAATAGAAAAACCTTGTGACCTCTCTAGAGGTCATATTTTTCAATGGATCTTCATGAAAATTGGTTAGAATTTTATATCTTGATGATATCTAGGTCACATGTGCTCAAAATCTAGGTCACTTTGTCAAATAATAGAAATAACGACGTCATACTCAGTTCAACTCTGGGTCATGTGGGGATAGGTGAGGGATTCAGGACCATCATGGTCCTCTTGTTCTATTATTTGACAAAGTGACCTAGTTTTTGAGCTCATGTGACCCAGTTTTGAACTTGACCTAGATATCATCAAGATAAAAATTCTGACCAATTTTCATGAAGATCCATTGAAAATTATGGCCTCTAGAGAGGCCAAAAGATTTTTCAAATTTTAGACCTTATGACCGCAGTTGACCCAGTTTCAAACTTGACCTAGATATCATCAAGATGAACATTCAGACCAACTTTCATACAGATCCCATGAAAAGTATGGCCTCAAGATAGGTCACAAGGTTTTTTTTATTATTTGACCTACTGACCTAGTTTTTGATGGCACAAAAACTAGGTCACTATGTCAAATAATAGAACAAGAGGACCATGATGGTCCTGAATCGCTCACCTCTTCCCACATGACCAAGTTTTGAGTATGACGTTGTTTTTTCTATTATTTGACATAGTGACCTAGTTTTTGAGCTCATGTGACCCAGTTTTGAACTTGACCTAGATATTATCAAGATAAAAATTCTGACCAATTTTCATGAAGATCCATTGAAAAATATGGTCTCTAGAGAGGTCACAAGGTTTTTCTATTATTTGACCTGTTGACCTAGTTTTCGAAGGTACGTGACCCTGTTTTGAACTTAACCTAGATATCATCAAGGTGAATATTCTCAATAATTTTCATGAAGATCTCATGAAAAATATGGCCTCTAGAGAGGTCACAAGGTTTTTCTATTTTATACCTAATGGCCTAGCTTTTGACCGCACGTGACCCAGTTTCGAAACTGACCTAGATATCATCAAGGTGAACATTCAGATCAATTTTCATGAACATCCATTGAAAAATATGGCCTCTAGAGAGGTCAAAAGATTTTAATAATTTTAGACCTACTGACCTAGTTTTTGCCCGCAGTTGACCCAGTTTGAAATCTGACCTAGATATCATCAAGATGAACATTCAGACCAACTTTCATACAGATCCCATGAAAAGTATGGCCTTTAGAGAGGTCACAAGGTTTTTCTATTATTTGATCTACTGACCTAGTTTTTGAAGGCACGTGACCCACTTTCGAACTTGACCTAGATATCATCAAGGTGAACATTCAGAATAACTTTCATACAGATCCCATGAAAAATATGGCCTCTAGAGAGGTCACAAGGTTTTTCTATTATTTGACCTACTGACCTAGTTTTTGATTGCATGTGACCCATATTCGAACCTGACCTAGATATAATCAAGGTGAACATTCTGACCAATTTTCATGAAGATCTCATGAAATATATGGCCTCTAGAGAGGTCACAAGGTTTTTCTATTTTTAGACCTACTGACCTAGTTTTTGACCGCACATGACCCAGTTTCGAACTTGACCTAGATATCAACAAGATGAACATTCAGACCAACTTTAATACAGATCCCATGAAAAATATGGCTTTTAGAGAGGTCACAAGGTTTTTCTATTATTTGACCTACTGACCTAGATTTTAAAGGCACGGGACCCAGTTTCGAACTTGACCTAGATATCATCAAGGTGAACGTTCTGACCAATTTTCATGAAGATCTTGTGAAATATATAGCCTCTAGAGAGGTCACAAGGTTTTTCTATTTTTAGACCTACTGACTTAGTTTTTGAAGGCACGTGACCCAGTTTTGAACTTGACCTAGATATCATCAAGGTGAACATTCTGACCAATTTTCATGAAGATCTCATGAAATATATGGCCTCTAGAGAGGTCACAAGGTTTTTCTATTTTTAGACCTACTGACCTAGTTTTTGATGGCACGTGACCCAGTTTCGAACTTGACCTAGATAACATCAAGATAACATTCTGACCAACTTTCATAAAGATCCCATGAAAAATGTGACCTCTAGAGTGGTCACAAGTAAAAGTTTACGGACGGACGCACGGACGACGGACACCGCACGATCACAAAAGCTCACTTTGTCACTTTGTGACAGGTGAGCTAAAAAACGACGTCATACTCAAAACTGGGTCATGTGGGAAGAGGTGAGCGATTCAGGACCATCATGGTCCTCTTGTTAGACCTACTGACCTAGTTTTTGATCGCATGTGACCCAGTTTCGAACTTGACCTAGATATCATCAAGATGAACATTCAGACCAACTTTCATACAGATCCCATGAAAAATATGGCCTTTAGAGAGGTCACAAGGTTTTTCTATTATATGACCTACTGACCTAGTTTTTGAAGGCACGTGACCCAGTTTCAAACATGACCTAGATATCATCAAGGTGAACATTCTGACCAATTTTCATGAAGATCTTGTGAAATATATGGCCTCTAGAGAGGTCACAAGCTTTTTCTTTTTTTAGACCTACTGACCTAGTTTTTGACCGCACGTGACCCAGTTTCTAACCTGACCTAGATATCATCAAGGTGAACATTCTGACCAACTTTCATAAAGATCCCATGAAAAATATGGCCTTTAGAGAGGTCACAAGGTTTTTCTATTATTTGACCTACTGACCTAGTTTTTGATAACACGTGACCCAGTTTCGAACTTGACCTAGATATCACCAAGCTGAACATTCTCACCATTTTCATGAAGATCTTGTGTAATATATGGCCTCTAGAGAGGTCACAAGGTTTTTCTATTTTTAGACCTACTGACCTAGTTTTTGACCGCACGTGACCCAGTTTCGAACTTGACCTAGATATCATCAAAGTGAACATTCTGACCAACTTTCATAAAGATCCCATGAAAAATGTGACCTCTAGAGTGGTCACAAGCAAAAGTTTACGCACGCACGCACGCACGCACGACGGACGCTGCGTGATCACAAAAGCTCACCTTGTCACTTTGTGACAGGTGAGCTAAAAATAAACCGTCTTAACAAACTCCGATCGAGCACCTGGACTTATATATGGGCCGTTCTAAGACAAAACATGCATCAGTGACAAAAAAATCAAAACTGAGATAAAGTATTCATGCAAAACATTCTTTTACCTTTCAAATCTAAAAAATTGAAGAAAGTATGTTCACTATTTCAAGACACAATGCTTTTAAGTAAGTCACTAAAGGGGACTTGACATTAAGAACGTCATGAAAGCAGTATGATGTTGAGCATAGCTTGAATTTTTCATGTCATTTATGCAACAAATTATACGTCTCACTAAATTAACATTTTTGGATAGGTAGAACAAGTTTAAAATGATTTTACGACCCTACAGATCTTTTTTATTGGCAGAATCCTGGGATTCAATCGAAAATCAAAAGCCTGAAAATCTACATTCTACTGCCTGAAATGTCTTTTCTCCAATAGATTTATATAGGGAAATTCAAAAGCTTGAAATTAGGACTAGTCCTGAAAAATTCCAGACCTGAAAATTTCCTCCGGACAAATGACCACTGAGACACTCTTGTCAAATTATTGCGGGGTGTTGTATCAAACTTGAGTGTCCATTTCATTCATACTCATGCTCTACCTACTGACCTAACTGGATGGGCTCCATAATCAGCTGTATTTAGAAGACCTTATGCCACAAAAACAAGTATTTCAACGTTACCTGTCTTTGTTGCTGGAGTTGCTGCTCATGCATGGATGCTCGCTCCTTTTCAAACATCACAGGTAATATCAGTATAGTGAAACTTGAGGCAAGAATCCACAGTGCACTGCGGCCAAATTTGAAACAGACTTTCGTTGAGTTCCATGAAAAATTTGCGGCTGTTGAACATGTGCTGCGAACAGAATCTGGGAACATCTCTGAAAGGCCCCATAATCGTTCCGCCAATGTCTCGTCTATAAATTCCTGAAATAATTTAGTTTTGAATTATCTCCTAAGCACTAGTATTTAGTATCTAAAATAAATCTAGCAATTGGAACATGAATAGTATATTTGCAGAACAAACCTACATTTCCTTGACATAATGCAAGGCTGGGTCATAAGGGACATATTAAGGGCCAAGTATTATTTACACATCCCAGAAATAAAAGATCAATGAGAAAAAAAAGGCCTTTTTGTAAAAACTGAACGATTTTGTTTTTCTTCCACAGATTTCTCATCAAAACTATTCCTGTCAAACTGAAACCTCATTACTAAAGCTTTTAGATACTGACAGTACCCACTGTCTATAATGAAAGGCTGTATCTGCTACTAACGACATCTTTACAACAAGACTGAAAAGACGTGAAATAAATAGAAACTTCTAAAGCTCAGATCAAGAATTTCTAATTGTTGAAGTTGAAGGCATAACTGTAGAGGCGCACAGCACCAAGTAGGGGTAGGTACTGAAGCGGGTGGCCCTACTATAAGGGGGTCAATAAGAGATGTTTCTTCAATACAAGTATGTAATTTCTAGCCTCTAGTGCATTTTTGTGTCTTAAAGGTGGATAATCAGATTTTGGCCATGTAACGGATTTGTTCGAAACCTTAGCATCTGATCATTTACACTCATTTATGTTCACTTAACACTTAATACAAATTAGATTTTCACTGGAGGTATTTTTAAAATTTCATTTTCCTATCCTGGTTGCCCAACCAAGATAGAGTTATTTTATCATAAGTATAAATTTGATAAACATACTTTGCCTAAGGAAATGTATAAATATTAGACATATTGTAATATATTTGTAAAATAATTGCATTAAAAATTATGTATTTAGATGGAATTCATTAGAAACGCAAGTTTGAAAAATTATTATTACCTCCCTTTGCCTATCTTGGTTGCGCAACCAAGATAGATTGGAAATAAATGAATTCAGAAGCTACACACAGCTTTTAAACTTGCATTTTGGTTCAGATTGTTCAATAGTTGATATGTCTATCAAATGCAAATGTAAAACTAGACATTGTATCGAAATAAAAAGAAATACCCAGCTTTTTATATACTTTCATATTAAAGGGAAGTAATTACAAAATTTTATAAAAATAATAAAATATACATTTCAAATAGGAATCTAACTCTATGTAATCGGTCTTTTTGTTCCTTAAATAATTCTCTACCAGAATATACAAAAAGTAAAAAATGTCATTAAATGTTGTTTGAATGTGATTGACCACCTTTAAAGGGACTGGCCTCCAGATCGTTCAACAACAAAAAAATATTATTTTTTTAGATATCTGGAAATTAATGCTATATTTCTTAAGAAGGCTTTAAAACTTAATTACTGACAAACTATATGTTATGGAAACACAGGAGAATTTGCTGTTTTTACTATTTTTCACAATGAAAATTGAAAAGCATTTGTAATGCTTGACTCCAGGTAAACTGTCTCAATTTATATAAATATCTACATTTTATGGTCATAATTCACTAATTCCGCTAAAGCGCTATTGGTTACAATGATGGGAAAATATCTTTATTGCCGGGTCGATCCGGGGTTCGATTCCCGATGCGGTCATCTTTTTTTTCTTGATATGGAGTTTTTAAAATATTTTAGAAACAAAAACTCATATTTTTATGTTCATAATATGTCCAAACTTCAATTTGATAGAAAAATTATTTTTAGCCAAATCTGGAGGTCAGTGCCTTTAACTCTTGACCGTATTTTTTACCCACTGATTTGGAAATGGGGCCGGGCCCTTTACAAATAGGAAAAATGCGTTGTAATACATCCAAATTGGGAATTGTAAAAAATTGATAGTTTTATTAATATATTACATTTAAGGAATAAATGGACACAGATCTGTTAAATTAGCATACTGCCTACTGTTTCAAATGTAAAAGATTTCTAGAGGTATTTGAGTAACACTCCGACTCTATTAGCTAAGTGGACTCCTTAGTCAGCCTGAAATTTAGGGGCCCACCTACAAACATGAAACAGACTTTTTACAGGCATTCTGTCGAAGACTGTCACCCAGAAGTGAGATCTTTGCAGTCTTAATTCAATACTTGTTGCAAATCATTTCTAACTTCATCACAAGTAACAGCAATTCTCGCAAGTGTCACAGTATAGGACTTGAATATTACAAGAGCTGTCCGTATTACAGCATGCTCTACTATTTGGCAATTTGACAGTAAAATGACTTTATCTCTCAATAAGAGACCTCTACTTTAATAGGAAGATATACCAAGATGATGATGGTAAAGATATATTTTGAGTTTCAAGTCATTATCTTATATTGTACCAAAGTTATGTCCAAAAACAAAGTTTGTCAAAAAAAATTCAAGTACGAAAGGAGCATAATTTGGTCAAAAATACAAATTAGAGTTTTGGGGATTGTTACCACGCATGCAGATTACATTTTAAGTTTCAATTCATTATCTTATATTGTACTAAAGTTATATCCAGAAAGCGAAGATTGCCAAAAAACTTTGTACGAAAGGGGCATAATTCTGTCAAAAATACAATTAAGCGTTATGGGGCTTGTAACCACACATGCAGATGATGATTATGAAGAAGATATGTCTATAAATGAAGCTTTCGAAAAAATTTAACATGAAAATAATTCCAAGTATAACAACTTGGTGACCTTGACCTTGGGTATAATGGGCCCAGCCCCTGCATATACTTTGTTTGTATGCTAGACAACATTTATGTGAAGTTACAGTAAGATATAAGCAATAGTAACAAAGATATGACAGAAAAACAAAGGTTGCCGAAAAACATTAACCTTAAAATTAATCCAAGTATAACAACTTGGTGACCAGGATCTTGGGTATAATGGGCCCAGCCCCTACACGTACCTTGTATGCTGGGCAATGTTTATGTGAAGTTATAGTAAGATATAAGCAATAATAACAAAGATATGACAGAAAAACAAAGGTTTCCGAAAAACTTTAACCAAGAAAGGGCACGCCGACACGGGCGAGTAGAATAGTACCCCTATTCTCCGAACAGTGAAGCTAAAAATGGGGAGAAAATGTGTAGGCGCCTGGGCTGCTCAATCAGTAAAACATCGAAACGGCATTTCGAGGCCCCGGTCTGGCTGCACATTTTTCTCACCCTGTGACATTTGGCGCCCAATGTATAGATATGAATGGACACCTTGGAACGTCCCACAGAACTCCTGGAATTCAAGGAAAAATTCTAAATGGAGGGGGTGTATATAGTAGGGTAGAGTATAAGGGTGCACTTATACTTCCTTGCTATTGAGCTAGCTTTTATAGCAACGTGGTAGTCTGCCTTAGGTGTGAGAGGTCCCAGGTTCGATTCCCGGTCAGGCCTGAAGTATTTTCTGCCTGTTACACAAGTGACACTTTCTTCCACAATTTATTTTTAAAAAATGCCACATTTTACTGGAGATTTTGGTTTTGGGTAATCACCTTGAGCCTAAGTCAAAATAATAGGGCTTTTCAGGACAGCGTGATAACTTTCGACTGTCGCTGTCCCGTCATGTCCAAACTTATTCTGCATATTTCTGTTAAGAAATCTGTATTGAAGTCTGTTGGGAATGTTTTTTTGGTACATGTACAATGTATTTGTAATGATCTCTGATAATGGATTTTTGTTGTCATTAAAACATATTTGCCTCGCTGAAATTTTTTGAATGTATATTTTGTGTTTTGTTTCTGCAATTAAGTGTCATCGGCCGTCCACTGTGTATTGAATCCGTGTAAGGATAGATATCACCTCGCACATGTCCACATCATATGTCTGAAGCTCTTATTTAAAATTATAGGTTAAATTCAACCCTTTTGAAGTTTTTACATGGATATAATGTTTAATTTATTGGAGCATGTAAGTCTGACCAGTATTTTATGACTTCTTTGGATTTTTTAATGTCTTTGTTTTCCTAACAGTAAAATGCAGATATGGGTAAGGCTTAGAGGGATGAAAACTACAAAATACCAGATTTATAATATAAAATAATTCATCCCGATAAGCCGAATTGAGTAATATGCTACTTCACTGGGTTACATGATGACTATTTTGCATTTGATTTTAACGTAACTGTTATGAGTTTTATAGCTAATTCTAGCTATAAAGTAAAGACTAAAGTAAAGTGTTTGATTATTAATTTATAGTGTCACCCCTACTGAAAGGGCCAGCCAAGTTGGCTTATGAGACACCTACATACATGGAACAGCAGTACTTCACGGTTCCTATTTTTTTAATGCCAGGCACCAGGCAGGTAGGCAGTCAGAACCATTATACCATTATTTATCTAGCTCACCAACCGGACTCTTCAGTAACAAGACCTGCCTCTAACAGGGCTCAAACCTTCAACCTCCCGATTGCGGGGCAGGTACCTTATCCATTAGGCCACCGCAGCTCAATGTATGTGGATTTAGCTATAAAGAGCTATTCCGGAATATATTTCCACCCCATGTGGAAGCAGTTTCATTGTACTTTTTTAAAAAATGTGACTTTCTGGGGACCTGCTGAAGGACAAACATAGTGAACATGAAAGTTGCGTCAGAATTTAAGCAACAAATATTGAAAGAAATGAATTATGGAATAAAGAAAAAAAATCAAACCTCTTCGTCATCTTCAATTTTTGTGTCTTTGACTAGTTCTGTCATGATTTTGTTTTGTTTCACTCAAGGGAAATGTGTGGCCTTCTTGCCGCTAGAGTGAGCTCCCTTAGAAATAGTAATGAATAGGTTCAATTTTTCTAATTACTGAATATGTATAATGCATTTTTTTCAACACAGTTTAAAAGATATGATTAAGTCACACAGCTAAACGAAAAAAAAATCGATGTTAAATGAAAAATCTGTGACACTTTATAAAACCGTGATTTGATGACTGATATGAGAAATTTTAGTATCTTTACAGCACGACACAATATAACGTAGTCGCTTACAACAAATATTTCATTGCAGCTAGGAAATGGATATCGCTGTGTACGATAGAATTCGCGGCGGATACCGCGTATTTATTGGCGATCTTGGGCCAAGAATAGGAAAATATGAACTCGAAAAAGAATTTAAACAATACGGACCAATCACAGACACCTGGGTTGCAAGGTATGCAATTGTCGTTTTACTTTTATATAAATGCTTGGTTTCGTACTTTGATTATTTCGTACACATAGTATGTCAAGAAATTTTCAAGCAGATTAAACAGCTTGACAACTACAACTCATATTCAGTTGTGTCGAGAAACCAGAAAATTTGATCAGTTGACATAAGATTGTACCAGATGGCATATAATGCAAATGTTGCATGTGACCAAGGCTGTCTGCACAACAATCGAGCCGATAATTTTGTTAATCTGCAGGGCCATTGTACGGATTGATTTTTGTTATTCGCATGACAGTTGTACTAAGTATTATCATCATTTGCACAATGAGCATGCATGGAAGTTGTGCCAGAATTTTTGTTCCGTACCACTAAACAACCTGTTCATGGATACCCATGTTTAATATGCACCTCCAATTTTCAACCCAAAATCCTGGGAAAAAAGTCTTTTTTGGTCAGTTGTGTGATAGGTTGAAAACGAAAGTAGGATTTACATTGACACCAAATTGACCAATGATTAATTACCACCGCGGCGAGAGCGGAATTGGTGTTGCTGTACCATTGATTTTTGTTTTCTTGAAAATGAAACCAAAAAGATTGTTTTATTTGTTGTTTTAAATAATTTTATGAATAAATTGGAAGCTGTTTTCAATATCTCGGAATGGCATCTTTCAAAATAAAATTCTCAGTTCAAACCAATAACAAATGGTGTGATTGTCCTTTGTTACGATCTGTTATACTTTATAGATCAAATGGCCAGTAACTTTTGGCAATTAGCGTAACATTTCATGTCAGTTTTGTTGTTTAGAGTTTGATCTTGGTTAAAGATAAAAGTTGATCGTTTATAAGTATCGTACAATTTACAATTTTTCATATTGGTTAAATATCGGATTATCTGTTACTACGTCGGTGAGAAAGATCAGAAGATCAGATCGATGATTATTTTGTTAGCGCCAATGAAATTCGCCAAATGAAGATTTTTAGCGCCAGAATTTATAATTTGGCGCCATTGGCGACCGACAGTGGGAACCCTGCTTTCTTCAAAATATTATTCAATTTATATAAAATTAATTTTGTTTAATTACGAAACATAACAGCAATAATTATTGTAGTTTTAAGCCTGGACAATTAGCACGGAGAGTAGTCAGGCTGGAGTAGTTTCCCTTTATCAGATTGGTGAAAATCGTTAACAAACTTGTTTAGAAGCTGGAAAATCGTCTACATGTATACCTACAGGACTGGTATATAATATGCACCCACAAATGGTGGGTGGTCCTGGGGGCAAACAAGTATCTGTGGTAGTTAACTTTTTCTGAAGTTTTTTTTATGCCCCCCTTTAAAGAAGGATGGGTATATTGTTTTGCAGATGTCGGTCAACGTGTCAGTCCGTCGGCCAATTGGTTTCCAGATGATAACTCAAGAATGCTTGGGCCTAGGATCATAAAAGTTGATAGAGAGGTTGGCCATGACCAGCAGATGATCCCTATTGATTTTGAGGTCTGTAGATCAACGGTCAGGACACAGTGACCAGGAACGTTTGAACGGTCTCCGAATGATAACTCAAGAATTCTTGGCCCTAGGATCATGAAAGTTGATAGGGAAGTTGATCATGACCAGCAGATGACCCCAATTGATTTTTAGGTCAGTTGGTGACCCGGAACAGTTAAATGGTTTCCGGATGACAACTCGAGAATGCTTGGACCTAGGATCGTGAAAGTTGATGAGGAGGTTGATCATGACCAACAGAAACCCCCCACAGATTTTGAGTTAAATAGGTCAAAGGTCAAGATCACATTGACCCGTAACAGTTAAAAAGTTTACGGACGATAACTTGAGAATGCTTGGGTCTAGGATCATGATACCTAATTGGAAAGTTGATCATGACCAGTAGATGACCCTTTTGATTTTGAGGTAAGTGGCTCAAAGGTCAAGGTCACAGTGACCTGGAACAGTTTAACTGTTTCTGGACGATTACTTGAGAACACTTGGGCCTAGGATTATGAAAGTTGATAGGGAGGTTGATCCTGACCAGCAGATGACCCCTATTGATTTTGAGGTCAGTAGGTCAAAGTTCAAGGACAGAGTGACTCGGAACAGTTAAACCATTTCTGGACGAAAACTTGAGAACGTTTTGGCCTAGGATCACGAAACTTAATAGAGAGCAGATGACCCCTATTAATGCTTAGGTCAGTTGGTCGAAAGTCAAGGTCACTTTGACACAGAACAGCAGTATCTATATGCATCAAGGGGGGGGAGCATTTTGGTTTTATGAGCTCTTGTGTACTTGATCTTCATGAAATTTGATCAGGATGATTGCCTTGATGAAATCCAGTTCAAGAACGAATATTGGTCATCTGGGGTCAAAGACTAGGTCACTAGGTCGAATCAAAATGTTGTGTATGCAATAGGGGCTGCTTTTTAAACTGGATCTTCATGGAATTTGATCAGAATGTTTGTCTAGATGAAATGTAGGTCAAGTTTAAATATAGATCATCTGGGATCAAAAACTAGGTCACCTGGTTGAATCAAAGAAAAACCTTGTGTATGCAATAGGGGCTGCATTTTTCACTGAATATTTATGGAATCTGACCAGAATGTTTGTCTTGATGAAATCTAGGTCAAGTTCAAATATGGGTCATTTATGGTCAAAAACTAGGTTACCCAGTCAAATCAAAGGAAAGCTGTGTGTGTGCAATAGAGGCTGCATTTTTCACTGGATATTCGTGAAATTTGATCAGAATGATCTTTTTGATAAAGTCTAGGTCAAGTTTGATTATGGGTCATCTGGGTCAAAAACTAGGTCACCTGGTGAAATCAAAGAAAAACCTTGTGTATGCTATAGGAGCTGCATTTTCACTGGATATTCGTGGAATTTGATAAGATTGTTTGTCTAGATCAAATTTAGGTCAAGTTTGAATATAGGTGATACAGGGTCAAAAACTAGGTCACTAGGTAAAATCAATGAAAAACCTTTTGTATGCAATAGGCGATGCATTTTTACACCAGATATTCATGAAATTTGATCAGAAAATGTTTGTTTTGATAAAATCTAGGTCGGGTTTTATTAGTATTCATCTGGGGTCAAAAACAGGGCCGCCTAGTCAATTCAAAGAAAAACTTTGTGTATGCAATAGGGGCTGCATTTTTCGTTCATCAGGTGAGCGACCTAGGACCATTTGGTCCTCTTGTTTTTCATGTTCCGACCAAGACTTTTAATAGATCTGTATAATAAGTACCATTTCAAAAACAAGACAGTGTGCCTTTAAGTTATTTTTTTCCAGTGTAGCGTACTCGCGAAAAATATTATTTTTATCATAACTTGATTTTTCCCTATTTTAGTTGTTACAACGATTTCCACTCAGAACAGGCCCTACCACCATTCCTTTAGAACTGAAAACTAAAAAATGCTGCCATGTATTTGAGCTTTTTATGCACACAGCTACAGTAATACCTGAATGCCAGATCAAGTCTCATGCAAATCAAGCAAGTTTGTGTAATGCAGCTGCAGCTGTTTAATTTGTTTGTTACCTGTTTTCAGGAATCCCCCAGGTTTTGCTTTTCTGGTGTTCAAATATGCTGAAGATGCAGAAAGTGCTGTGAAAAAGCTTCATGGAAGGTAATCTGTTTAGTTTATACTAATTTATAGAAAGTTTTCTTCAAGCTGTTTAAAATTGTTGCCATGGCTTCAAATAAAAATCTAAAAGAAGTGGTATATTATGAGGATATGATGTGACATGTATATTATTGTTTACTAACACAACAGTCTCAGAAAGTAAAGAAAATAATAAAAAGATACTAAGTATGTCATGCATGTTACAGGGCTTTGCTTGTTTGTTTGCTTCTATGGAACAAATTGATGTAAATATATTCAAAAGAGTAGTGATCTATTAAGTAATTCATCAGATGAAAATTCTTTTGAGGGGAGGTAATATTAGTATTGATAATATTAGCGAATGCCTTACATAAACCGTAATATTAGTCAACCTTGCATGCACCTTAATGTTAGTGAACACCTGACATGAACCTTGAAAGGGAAGGAATGCCTAATTATAAGTTGATTTTATATGAAAGCTATTGTCAAGCTTTCCTTTAAGCTGAAAAGAATTCTAAAATCGGAGCATTGATGAAGTTTGAAATTTAAGAAAATGGCAGCTATTTTATTAGCTCAACTTTAATCAAACTTGCACACAACTTGTATTGGCATAATATCTCGGTTCCTTTTGAAAACTGGCCAGATCCCATCATGGGTTCCAGAGTTATGGCCCCTTAATCTTATTCAAGAGTTTGAAAATAAGCAGCATCAAATACGAACATTAAAAAAGCAATCATGTTGTAGCAGACTTACAAAAAAAAAATGGAAAAAAAAACCCCAGAAAATCCTCTTTGTTAAATAAATCATTTTTGAAGCAAAAAAGTTCTTAAAATAAAAGAAAACTGATGTATATTCTAGCATTAAATATACTTATTTGGGAAAAAAATGGCTTAATTTATCATATTTGGAATTTTTTTCAAAAATACGTTTTACAAAAGGGGTGGGGGGGGGGTGGAAATGACCAATTTGAAATCGCCGAGGGGAGCGAAATGACCAGGTTGTGGACGAGTTGACTGTACATCTTTCAAAACTAGGTCACAAGGTCAAATCATACAAAAACCTTGTTTACGCTGTAGAATAGTAACCATTGAAGGCAATTACCAATTATGGATCATTTTAAAAATACATATTGAATACACTTGTACATAGGTGTTGTTTAACAGCACTGAGCAAACAAACTGTTATTACAAAAACAACAATAATTTGATAACACATTGTTTTACAGTATTGTTATTATGTCAAGTACCAATTTGAGCATTCACACACAGCTATTATCTCTAATTGTATCCAATTAATTGCAAAACTAAAGTTCTCGTATTACATGTAATGACAATCGGCACTTTCTGTCCGGTTATATATTCTCTGTATAGGATTTCAGCATTCTCCAATTATTACGAAAAAATAATCTTCTCAGATTGCAGAAGAATACCAAAATCGCATACATGAAAATGTAATTGCACGGAAATTGCCATTGTCAACTACCTTAAGAAGACAGCCACAGTGTATAGTCTTAGATTTATGTTAAATAGTTCTCTAGATATAGGTGATCTGGTAGTGAAGGTGTTGCCTGCTCCACACTTGCTCAAATGACACTGTATGAAGTGTCAGTTGGGTTACAGAAGGTCAGCGGTTCTACCCAGGTGCCTGCCTATGATAAAATAAATGCAAAGAGGGGCACCTAGGGTCTTACTCCACCATCAAAGCTTGAAAGTCGCTATATGTACTTTTTAGCTCACCTGAGCACAAAGTGCTTGGGGCGAGCTATTGTAATCACTCAACATCCATCCGTCCATACGTCTGTTGTCCATCTTTCTGTCCACATTTCTTCAAACAACATCTCATCTGTTCTTGGTTGCATATAGGGGCCACCAGAGCCAAAAATAAAACAATCTTCCAACAACATCATTCTCCCCCTGAACCACTAGTCTGATTATGAAATAATTTCATACCAATAGTCCTTCTGTGACCCTATACCAAGATTGTTATTCTGATTTGTCAAAAAAGATGGCTGCCAGGGGGTATGGTCACTTTTTCCTCTAAGTATTAAAATAGTGGAAGCTTTAGAAATCATCATGTGTGAAACTGGTGGCCTGTTTTTAAAATGGTCCTTGTGTGACCCTCAACAAAGATTGAACATTCAAATAATTTGAATTCATCAAAAAATTGGCTGCAGTTCTAAAGGAAATTTCTTCTATAATTTTTCCGTATAGCAATAATTATTGTGGATTTTCCTGTTGTCTACAAAGCTCTTTTATTTCAATGAACTTTAATAGCCTTCAGTAATTGATCTTCTGTATATGAAACTATTATCTGTCATTAAATTGCAAATTTTCCTTTCTGTTACAGGAGTAGAATCTGTTTTAATAGCTTAAAGTTTCAATTTTCACAATTCATTAAGTAAATGTTATACCCTTGAGGACCTTTAGAAGGAACATTGGAATAAAAAAAGATAACATTGAAATAAAAAAAGCTAGCACAATAAGGAATTTGATGGGTTATTATTCTGAAAAGACATTAAATTATTCAGCATCATAATGATAAGCAAGCAGTTATCTAGTTAATATTGATTGGTTTAAGTCAAAAGTCATTTCATACAGATGTGGTATGGGAATTTAATATTGATCTGCACTGTATCTTGTGTGTCAGATTCTGATTGGCTTAAGGTGTTTCACTGAATAGGTAGAACAGATGTGCCACATCATTGAAGCATTATATTTGATTTTTATTGTATAAATCATTATTTGAGCCACGCCATGAGAAAACCAACATAGTGGGTTTGCGACCAGCATGGATCCAGACCAGCCTGCGCAGCCGTGCAGTCTGGTCAGGATCCATGCTGTTCGCTTTCAGATCCTACTGCAGTTAGAGAAACTGTTAGCGAACAGCATGGATCCTGACCAGACTGCGCGGATGCGCAGGCTGGTCTGGATCCATGCTGGTCGCAAACCCACTATGTTGGTTTTCTCATGGTGCGGCTCATTTTATACATAGCATGAAGTAAATATTTTCTCCAATATGCCTCAGAATTGAAGTAGTTGAGACTGTACATCAAATTGAATCTGGTGTAATTTTTTTAATTGAATATGGAAGTAGTATACACAGAAAAAATAGATAAATTGTAAAACCCATGAAAATAACTACACTCTAATTATTAAAATTCTCTCTTTTTCAATAGAAAATGGGGGTATATAAAAATATTGTGCTAATGAATACATGTATTGAGTTTAGCACAGATTTATATGCAGGTCTTTCGAACCATGCAGTTTTTCCATCAGTATTCATTCTCCTATACCCAGATATAAAGCTACGCTCCAAAATAACAGAACTGGTACTGGCTCCCTTCCAGTCTTGGTGAAAAAAGCCTTAGTTGCTGTATAAAATGACGTTTCACCTATTGAATTATAAAAACAAATTATTTAGTTCTTTTCAAGAGTTAAAGGGTTAAAATGAAATTTTCACCAAATATTCCAGAACCTCACTTTAATCAAAACTCACATCCTGAAGTTAAGTTTATACATACATTTAAGGAATGGTTGAATATGTTGTAACCTGGGGAAAAGGAATGTTGTGAGAACTAACCTGTTTCCAAAAATGGTTAAGCAGATTTTGGCGAAGTAATGGGTTTGATCAGACTTTTAACAATGGATGGCCTGATCATTTACACTTATTTGTGTCCATTAAGATTTTGTTACACAGATGTACATGTTAGATTTTGAGTTATTTTAGCAAAGGTATAAATTTATTAACCCTTACCATGCTGAATTTCTATAATGAACTGGTCCATCTTCCGATTTGGGCAGTACCATTTATAATTTGAAGGGGTGTTTACTAAAAATTTACTGACTGAATAGCGAACAGTGCAGACCATGATCAGACTGCATGGATGTGCAGGCTGATCTTGGTCTGCACTGGTCGCAAAGGCAGAATCATTTGCCGCCAGCAAGCTAAGGGTTAAACATACTTTGCCTAAGGAATGATATGAATATAAGAAGTTTTGTATTATCTTTGACAAAGATTTATATAAAATATAATTGACAAAATTATATTTAGATGAAAATCATTAGAAATGCAAGTTTGTAAACTTATTATTACATGTACCTCTCCTTGCCGGTCTTGGTCGCACAGCAAATAAATAAATTCTAAGCAATATACTGTTTTGAAAAGGCCTTTTGTTCAGGTTGTTAAAATATCCCAGTATCTGTCAAATGCAAATGTTAAAGTTATATGGAAATCAAAAGAAATAGTCTGCTTTTAAAAATTTTCATATTAAAATGAGTTAATGACAAAATTTCATGAAAAAAAAAAACAAGATATTTTTAATAGGGATTTAAGTCTGTGTAATGGGTCCTTCATTTATGTCTCCCACCACATAGTGGTGTGGGAGATATATTGATTTACTGCTGTCTGTGTATGTGTCCGTGTGTCTGTCACAAATCTTGTTCACACTCTTTAAGTTGAACAGTTCTAATCCGATCTTCATTAAACTTTAACAAAATGTGTTTACCAATAAGTCCTCGGCCAAGTTCAATAACGAGCCAAATCGCCCCAAGCACTTCAGAATTATGGCCCTTGAATGACCGAAAATTGGCCTTTTTACTCTTGTCCGTACTCGTGAACAGTTCTCATCATGCCAGTGATACATGTATTGGTGCATGGTTGGCTCAGATACATAACTATTCAGATGATTAGGCAGTTGTGGGAGACATGCGCTTTTCTCAAAAACAGCTCTAGTTCTTTAGATAAATCTCTGACAGACGGTAGGAAGACTGAAAAATGTTGTAAAATGTTGCTTAAAAGTGACTGACTACCTTTCAAAAAAGTAGTCTTATATCTTCAGCTATTTATAAATACTGTAAGTAATTGCAAAGTTTAGGTACATTTTATGAAATGTGTTTAACTATTTCCAGACATGTATGTGGCAGAAGAATCAGAGTGGAACATGCTCGTCCGTTCGAGGAGCGCCGAAGACTACAGATGGAGGAGCGAAGAAATTCGTACAGGCCCCGATATTCCAGGTTGGTTTCAAGCTTGTTTGCCTGCTCTACGGTGAATGTTCATATTTGGTCATGAGTGTCCTTTCTCTTGGGTCAGTTAGCAAAGAAACTAAATAAACAGTTTTCTTTTGTTTTAATCGCTTCTGAAGGAACTTTTTGTTTGAGATCAAGCTTTTTGATAACTTGCGTGTATGATCAAATTACAAATCATTTGATAAAAATGCAGAGAATACAATGTCATGTCTCTGTGTATAAAACTCGCAAAATGTTCTATTATGGTTATACAAAAGCTCTTTAAAGAAATATAAAGGATTTTAGTGAATTCTGATGACAACATGCTGCCGACACAATAAAGTCAGCTGTTGTTTTCCTATTGTCTAAAAACATGTACATGTATCTCCTTAATAAAAAACAAAATGTTACTCTATTATGTTTTTAGATCAATAAATGTGACTTGTAAAAGACTGGCGGTTTATGAATAAAATACAGATGTTTGCCAAATATTTCAAGAAAAAAATCAATTAACTGGACTTTTTATTTACTTTTTTTTTTTTTTTTTTTTTTTTTTTTAACTATTTCATGTGATAATTAAAGTTCCTTTAGAGAATTATGACTCTTCTAAGATTTTTCCTAGTGACAATCAAACACTTATTAGATCCAAAGCTGTATTTATGGTTTCATAAAAATTGATAAATTGAACAGCTTTCTATATTTAAGGTAATAATTTCGTAATTTGGCATTAGATCTAATATGTCAATAATACTGTAATAATTTTGTAGATAAAGGAAGTAAATCATGAGGACAGAATTATTGTAGCTTTAACTTTATTCATATCTAACCAAAGCTTTTATTAACATTAAAACTTCCTTTTTGCGATAGGTCTGCAGTTTAAAAACTATTTAAAACTTCTGTTTTGTGATAGGTCTGCAGTTTATAAAATCTGTATTCGGTTACTTAATTTTTCTTCCTTGTCTTGTTTAATATGAAATATCTTTGTCTCTAAACCAAGTGGTGTATGTAAACTTGATATAGGTCAATAGATTTTAAGTTATTCAAGATAGCGTGAAGGTAATATCAGATACGTTAACTGGAAGTACTGTAAATATTGTAAAATTCAATACATTGTAGTAAAGGACAGTTTGTTTTCGAAAAATGGTAAAATTGTTGTATCTGTGGTGTAATAAATTTCTGCTATTTTTGATGTACTTTGTGGTTCTCTATCTCTTTGCTGCAAAAATGAACCTAAAACATCAAAACAACATTTATTATTAAAGAGTTATTTGATATTAAAGAAGATTTGTAACAATGAGTGTTTTGATGTTAATTTTTCTTTTTAATGTAGTGATTTTTGAACTATATAAAAATAATAGATATTGTTGATTGAACTTTTCTTAATATTTTATCTGGATATTTTTAATGGCTGTTAATTGATATGTGTATACCCACCCTCTATTCAGGCTCTACCACACAAGAAAACAAACATACAAAATTGAACACAATTAGACAAGACAAACCCACTGCGGTGCATCTAGCTACTCAAACTAGCAACAATCGAAACTCGTAAGAACTGCGATAGCCTCTTGGTCGCCAGCCGGCCATACTTCACGCCCACTATCATTCACACAAACAAACATGCGACATTCGGGACAGTACGCTCGTGGACGACCTACTTTTGTCTGCTTGGTTCCCACTACCTCCTCCTTGGGAAAAACACTCTTGACCTTGATCCCAAGGTCACAGTGTCAAGGTCAACCTCTATCAAACTCATACTTGTGGTGCACAGTCTGATTCAATACTGTCGCTTTTTTGGTTGAAACAAAAACCAGGTATTCCCAGCAGGTTCCATGTTACAAATTTCTTTGCTTTATTTGTTGTCATCATCATTTCTACTTTAATAAATGACCTTGACTCTTGACCTTTCTCATTTTCTCTGTTTTAGCAAGATAGGGTAGTGGGGGGATAAAAATACATTATTGTTACAACAGTTTCCAAAAAGTTTGCAAAGGAAATAAAACGGGTCATAGTAATTATTTAAAGACTTTTGTTGCAGGGGTTAAAGCTTTCTTTGTTAGATAAGTAACTGGATTTTGTTTGCCAGAAATCGCAAGCAATAAATATCTTTTAAAACTGATATTTTTTTGGCTTTAATGAACACTGTAGTTTTTGAACATTATAAAGTAGAAATGATGATCAAAAATGTGCATGCTTGAACCCTACTGACTGCTCATCGTATAGAAATCAAAGATTATGAAATTTTATTTATAGTGATACTTGGAGTATTTATTGAGATAGTATTCATCATATTTACTCTGTGTGAAAAGCTGTGCATTTTTTAAAGCTCAAATTTATTGCTTTGACAAAAGAAAACTCAAAAATACAGTCATGTTAATATATTTTCCATATATATAAATGTATATAACAAAATGTAAGCGAAAATAATTTGTTACATATGGTATTTGGATACTATTTCAAATAATGTATATTTTGAAACTTGATTAAATAAATGTATTAATAGACAAATTATTTGTATTATTTAACTGCAGGATTGATTTTTGCTTATGCAAGATTGCATTGATAACATTGTTACAAAGTTGAAATATAGCAGAACATAGCAAATATTTACATTTATTCAAGAAGTTGTTCAGCTATAGAAAAAAAAATGTCAAAAATCTCCTGTTCAAATTCTAATGTACATTTTAGTTTTGAAATATGGGGAATTTAGAGAAACTGATGTTCAAAGTGTTTTACATGTTTATTACTGAAAATTCAATGTCCCGGATCACGGTTTTTCTATTTAATGTATTTAATGAGATGTCATAAGTGGATCGCAGATTATGAGAAAAAATAAGATAAATTACACGGCATGTAACACCAATTTTATCAAGTATATCTGCAGTTTACTTAAAATCATCGTACCTTTAAACATTTAACCGGATAATTATGAACCCCTGTATTGAAAACCTGCTTTTTGTGATAGAGTAATGTTAACTTATTGGTGGTTATTTTGCGACAACCTCTAAAGCAGAACCTCAAATAATGATTGATGTTTTGTGTTAAAAATGCAAAGATATAAAAAAAAAATGCACAGTTTTGCACCTGTACAACAAATCAGCAGTATGATGATACAATGATGAGCAGTCAGTAGGAAAACCCCTCCTGCTCTTTCTAAAACTACTTTTGGTTGTTGAGATTTTGAAATCAAAATCATCTTTATTTCTGTACACGTAATGTTCCCCCAGTGTCTGATAACATGCCCATTTCTTTTGTAATTGATGCATGCTGCTAACATTTTATTACTAAACTCTTTAGTTGCCAAGTTATTTTCATACCTTCATGTTTTCATTCAGTTCTATTGTTAATGAAGTTTTTGTTGTATGGAGCCCCATAAATGAGACATGCAATGCACCTTTTATCACAATTATAAGATATTACAAATATTAAAATGAGATTTCATTATTTCAAATCAATATTTTGTTTTAACCTTTAGCCTCTAAATTTCTTAAAAGGACTGGTCCATCATTCAGTTTTGGCAGTACCATTTATAGTTCGAAGGGGTGTTCACTTAAAATTTACTTACTGAATAGCGAATAGTGCCGACCATGATCAGCCTGCATGGATGTGCAGGCTGATCTTGATCTGCATTGGTCGCAAAGGCAGAATCACTTGCCAGCAGCAGGCTAAAGGTTAATGAAATAAGATTTTGTTTTAATAAATTTAATTTTGATTTTGTTACCTCAAACTGATATTTCTTTATAACAAAATAGAATTTCAAAAAAAAAAAAATAATGAAATTAGATTTTAAATTAATGAAAACAAGATATTGTTGTTACAAAATTGATTATTATTTCTGGTTAAAGTGGAAAAAAGTTTGCAAGGAAATAAAAAAAAAAAATTCAGAATACAGTCATTGTATTTCTTTTTTGGAGCTCTGTAGTACTGTTTTAAGTTGATATGTCAAAAAGTCATGTTTTCATGTAAGCATTATGGGTATTACACAGAAGCATTGTAATTTAGTCTTTATATTTGACTATACCTATTATAAATTGGATTGGAATTAATCTTCTATGAAATACCAGTAATGCTTAAAAGTTTATCATTCATAGTACATTTTACCAAAATTTGAATAAATTCAGTTTCGGACTTTCTTCTTTTCTTTACATTTCATCTATCATGCTGTTAGTTTATTTTTTACGCTTTACTATATATATGAGCTATGTCTCCATTGTCCCATATAAACAAACAGTGTTCAGGTAGTGGGTGGGCTTCTTGGTAACTGAACTTACGGTCAGATTGCAAGGTTCTAGATAAATTACTTCTAAGCGCTAATTATCCTGATCTTAAAAACCCCACATTTCTGAACCATAGTCTTTAGAAACTTCTATCAACCCCTGTATTAAAATTAATTGAAATAAAATACATGGTAGATAGAAAGAGCTTAAAAAAGACTGAATATCTGATGTATTTAGATATAATTTTAAAAGGTAGTAAATTATCATGTATTTATCTATACATTTTGAGTGTCTGGAAAAGAAAACTGAGAACAATATGAATATTCTAAGGAAAAAAAAAGAGTTGCTATGTTGAAAAATAGAGGAAGAAAGCAATTAACATGGTAAATGATAGAATTTGCTTTTTAAAATGATTTACTCTCACTATGCTCAGTTCATAGAAAATTCAAGTTTTATGTATTTAAAAAAAGATATTTTTCCTAAATTCAGTCAACATTGAATAGATAATAGCATGTTATTCATATCAGTGGTTTGAAGTTTATGCATGGAAAACATCAAGCCAGAGATTAGCATTTCAAGCGCTAAATTATTTCAAATATTAATCTCAAATGTTAGTCTTCATTCTTCTCTTTTTTACTTTTTTTTTTTTTTTAAAGAAATTTTATGAACTTTTCAACACTTGATGATGAAAATAAAATGAAGATTTTCAATTTAATTTTTTAAACCGTATTTGAAATGTATTTTGTTTCATCATTTGTTTGGTGATTTGATCACAATATTTTCATTTGCAATGTTTTGTAATTTCCGAACTTTAATATTTTTTTTATCTGATGTATGTATTTACAGGTCAAGGTCACGAGATAGGTATAGATCCAGATCAAGGTCACGTGATCGTCGAAGATCAAGGTTATACCACTTTAAGCATAAACTTTCATTTTGCTGTATTTGTTGAAGTTGTACTTAATAGTGATATGTTTTTACCAGTATATTGTATGATTGTGATGTTAATGATACTGTGATTTAATACACCTCTCCTCTTAGTTTCTTTTCTAACAGATACTTTTTATGCCCATTTCGAAAAAAGAGTGGATATATTGTTTTGCTCATTGTCGATCGGTCTGTCATTTGGTTTCCAAAGGACAACAGTGCATAGTCTTACAATGGTCATAATTCATAGGATGATTGCCTTTGGTCCGTAGATGACCCTTATTGTTTTGGGGGTCAAATGTCAAGGATACATTGACCTTGACACTGGAATTGGTTTCCGATCAATAAGTAAAGAACAGTTTGACCTACTGTTGTCAAATGTCATAGGATGTTTACAATTGGTCAATAGATGACCCGTAGTATTTTGGGGGTCTGTACATTTGTATCTTAAAGTTCAAGGTCACAGTGACCTGTAGACTAAAAAGGGGTTTCTGCACAATAATTAAAGAACACTTCCATCAGCATTTGTCAATCTTCATAGGCCCATTGCCTGTGGCCAGTAGTTGACCTCAATTGTTTTTGGTTGTTAGATGGCCAAAGTTCAAGGTAAGCGTGACTGAGACTAAAGAGTTTTCTGCTCCAAAATTAAATAGCAAATTGGCTTACAGTCGTCAATCTTTGAACGGGTATTGCTATTGTTATGGGGTCAAGTACTTAGTAGGGCAAACTTCATAGGGTGGTTGCCTATAATCAGTAGATGGCTCCTGTTTTTACTTCTTTGGGCAAAGGTCAAGCTCACAGCATGCAGAATTACATATCCGCTTATACAGGCCATCATTGGGGTGTGGGGAGGGGGTGGCATATATGTTTTGCATACAGCTTCTGTTTGTTTCATGTTTTAACAGAATTACACGATAATGAGATCCCGTCAGCTTACTTTTGTTTGTATATTTAGGTCAAGGGACCGAAAGTCAAGATCACGAGATCGTAAGAGGTCAAGGTCACGATCAAGGACTAAAAAATCAAAGTAAGTATGAAGGCAGATAACATGATTATATTGGTTTTAAAACACATTGGAACCTTTTTCATTCTCTTAGAGTACCTTACTTATTTATTAATAAGTTGCTATGGAGATAGTTGTTTGAAAATTGTCAAAATGAGTGAAACATTTTGAAAACAGTAAAAAGATCAAAACAGTTTTAATGTAGTTTGTGAACTGCTTTCATTTGAATCATATTGCATTTGAAATGCCAGCCATATTGTTATGAAAAGTTGATCTCTTTTCATTTCAGGAGGTCAAGGAGATCCAGAACAAGGTCAAGGTAAAATGTCATCTTCAGTTCAATTTTGTCTCATTGAAGTTTTATTGAGTATGATTTATAAGAAAGATATATTCTTCCATTTCAATTTCCTAACTGAAGTTTGATCTTCCAAGACTTATTTTAGAAACAGGTACATAATGAAGACACAAACTTCCTGCACATGCTTTATTACCTTTCACATTGGTAAGGTCTTCAGAGAAAAATTGCTTTGATAATGCTCATTAATTCCAAATTATTGACAGCAGATTGTATCATTATAAACCTCCAATGCCTTAATAGGCTGGTAAGTGAAAGATTTCACTCTGTGCATATCTATGGTTAGTCTGGCATACCTAAAAAATATCCTTGTAAAATTGTGCTGAGGAGATGAAATTTTGTTGAAAATGGTATAAGGAACAAACAGATCATCTATGTAAGGGAAGGCCACACAAACTCAAGTTTTAGATGATGCTTATGAAATTGTGTAAAACTGTTTACCTATTCCCAGCAAAAGAATTGAATTTCAATATATGTTGAAACAAATGAATAATTGATTATTGTAACAGGCTGTATATAAATTACATATTGATTTACTAATGTATACATTTCATATTGACTGACAGACATTTACTAGGCTACAGTAATGGAGCAAATAAAATTGGTACAAAAATGTGAAAACCTTTCACTGATCGAGTTTTTCTAGATTAGTTGTTTTCACAGTAATTGTACTTTCAGATACAAAGTACATGCAGGCTAATTTATACAGTTGATACAGTTCTGAGACCTCTGTGTGTCTTTCACAAATAAACCAGTGGTTTTATTTTGAGATCCTGTGCTTATTGGTTGGTCCTCCATCAGCCTGTCTATATACTCCCTTTCAGTAGACAAATCTTTGAAACAGACTCACTGGTTTTCCAATAACTACATCTTTAATAATCACCATCATGAAAGGACAATATACACAGCATACTACTAGCTGCCTGGTTCTATCATTTCAGGTCAGGTTCACGTAAAAGAAGAAACTCTCGCAAATCTGGTTCCGTTGATAAAAGAAGTAAATCAGTCAGTCCCAAACGAGAAAATGGGGATGTAGATAGGTAATTATTTAATTTGATATGGATAAAATTTTCAGAACGATAAAATGGCAATATTTAATGGTTTACAGTGTGTAGTTTAGGAATAGCATCGAAGTATTGAAAATGCTTCATTATACAGGTAGCCTGCCTGGGTAGTTCATTAGGCAGAGCAAGAGACTAGATATCAAGAGGTTGCGAGTCTGAACTTCAGGAGAATAATATGTTCTTCATGATGGATTTTATAGTTGATGTATCTGAAATCATTCGTCCTCCACCTCTGATCCATGAGGGGAAGTTGTGTTACTTGTGGAAAACAGGTTAGTACTGGTACAGAATATAGGGATATTGGTTAGGTTATCTGAGCACTGACTTCCATTACATAACTGAAATACTGTTGAAAAATGGTGATGAAACGAAATCAAAATGAACAAACAAACATTTTGCAAAAACATGTACGATAACTATACAAGAAAAATTCATGTGTTGCAGGGACAAATCAAAGAGCAAAAGTCGTGACAGATCAACTGAAAGGTAAGCCTTCAACTATAGACAGTTTTTATAGTAGACTTTTAGGGGAACCACTGATTGAAGACACAATCTGTTTGTATAATTCACTACTATGGCAGCATGATAAATGGTATTAATAATAGATTGTAGTTGCTGGTATAGAATGGAATTTTCTGCTCGAGGATTGAGGGTATCTGTTAAGGCAGAGCCTTATTACCAGCCAGAAAGTTACCTGAGAGCTGGATAACTTAATTTTAAAGCACCATCTTGAAGTACTTTAGGAATGCATGAAATTCTTCATAAACGTAAAATGTCATATATAAATTAGGAAATAATATAATATAGCAGAACCATGTTTTCACAATATGATGCTTGCGGAATAATTTCACGATGGTGTAACCAGAGTGAAATACTCATGCATGGTATAACTGATTCATATTCTTTCATCATCATGTAAAGTATATGTAAAAGGAATGCATTATTTCATGGAGCATGCATGGTGCACAATATTGTTGGTGGACATGACATCATCACATTACTGTGTTTTAACAATTTTAAAATGCGGAGATAAACACGTCTTGTGGAATAACTTCTAATGTACACATCTAATGAGTTATTTTTCACACCTTATAACCAGTAAACCTATATAGTGTGTGTGAATTAAGTGTAACACCATTCTGTTATATCTTTTCCATTTTGAAATGTCTTTTATGTAGAATAGAAGATCAAATATAGTACAACCTTGTGATGCCTGTATTGCGTTAGATGATATGAGCCATGCCATGAGAAAACCAACATAGTGGGTATGCGACCAGCAAGGATCCAGACCAGCCTGCGCCTCCGCGCAGTCTGGTCAGGATCCATGCTGTTCGCTAACAGTTTCACCAATTCCAATAGGCTTTAAAAGCGAACAGCATGGAGCCTGACCAGACTGCGCAGGCTGGTCTGGATCCATGCTTGTCGCAAACCCATGGCACGGCTCATATGTTGATATGACATCACATGGAAATGTGCATATATTTTGTATATCAGAATGATAGAGTGAGGTTTAAGACAGGGAGTAAGGCACCTTGTTTCATATGTAAGAATATTGTCTCACCGAAAACTAGTGATGTTACAGTTTCTATATGGTTACTCAAGGAGCTTGTTTTCATACATACCTTCCCAGGATTGACAGAAAAATGCTGTTTTATGTCATTTCTGATTTAAATTGGACTTGCACGAAAACACTTACATGTAGTAACATAATTTGATATGTGTGGCAATTGATAGGAATTATATTCTGCACTTTTGGTTTCACCTCCTTACTTTGTTTGACAAATGTTAGGGGAAAACAAATACTTATGGGTGAATAAATGTTTGATTTTCAGTGAATTTGAAAAGCAGTGATATATTTGGGTAATTGTAAGTTTTAAAAAGATGTCTGTATTATTTCAGAAAAAAGTCTGAGTCAGAAGATACAGATGTAAAGAGGTAATTTTGATTTGAGATAACTATCACATTAATTAACTTAACAATTCTGTTTCTAAAGAATATGATCTGTAGTATGACCCCAGTTAGGTAATTATGTACGAAAACAGTCCAGAATTATTTAAATGATAAAAGTAAGAAGTTTAGGCATGTATATTTCAGGTGTCCTTGGCTTAGTGGTTAGAGCTTTGGCTTTATGACTGAAAGGTTACAGGTTAAACATGCAAATTTCATTCAAAAATGCGTTATTCAGATTCTCTTTGTGCAAAAAAAGAGTGCAATTTTCTTTGAGCATTTATTTTCAACTTACATAATACAGTAAAATTTCATTTGAGCCGTGCCATGAGAAAACCAACAAAGTGGCTTTGCGACCAGAATGGATCCAGACCAGCCTGCGCATCCGCGCAGTCTGGTCAGCATCCATGCTGTTCGCTAACAGTTTCTTCAATTCCAATAGGCTTTAAAAGCGAATAGCTTAGATCCTGACCAGACTGCGCGGATGCGCAGACTGGTCTGGATCCATGCTGGTCGCAAAGCCACTATGTTGGTTTTCTCATGGCATGGCTCATTTCTTTTCTCTAACAGAGAAAGGCGGTCCCCAAGTGAGGCCAGATCAGAGAAGGACAGGTATATACATCTCTCATGACATTCTACTGTTTTATCCTTGTAACCTTAAACAGGTTTTTCATGCATTTTGGTTTTGTCAAGCAAGATCTAGCAGTAAGCTACACATCATTCTAAAGGTCCCCAGGGATGATTTTTTAATCTTGGAGATATGTTCCCTTCAGTAATTTTAATTTATTTTTTGGAAATGTAAAATTCTGGTCTGTGAAAATATTTTTACTTTCTTGTGGAAATTTTATATATTTTTTTTTCTGCAAAATATTGCTATGATTCTTATTAAAATTTCCTGAAAGCCAAAAATTGAAATTTTAAAATTTCCATTGCCCTTGAAGTTATTTAGGATGATGTATTGCTTTAAAGATATTGAATTATATTTAAATAATTCACAAATAGATGGATTTCTTATAAGACCCACGTTTGTTGGAAACAGAATATAGTTTGATCAACTTACATTATTTTGAAGCTACTTGATCAAGGATTTGCTGGAACTGAAGAACTTTGGAATCTTCATATATTAAATTATCTTATGGGCAGGAATGACAAAAAGGCAGAGTGGAAAATTTGGTGTATATGTAAAACCCATGCAGAAGGGTGATTCTGTTTGTGCTGCATTTTTGAACCTGTGTAATTAATTTTGTATTATGTTGTGGAAATTAATAAAAAATGTATGCTTATTAAAGGTTACATCAAACATCACTTGACAAAAGCAATTTATAGGAGAATAATCTTGTGACTATAAATCTATTTTTATAGGCAGAACTCGGTCCCCAAGGATGACACAGATGATGTTGCAAAAGATAGGTAAAACTCTTTTTCTATGTGCATGTCTTATGCAGGTTCAGTCCAGTTTAAATTCTCTCATTTTTCAGTGATTGTGGCCGAATGGTTACGATTCCTGACTTAAGTCACTTTCCCCTCACCACTGGGTGAAGGTTAGTGGTTCTACTCAGGTAACCTGCCCATGCCTGAAGTAATGCAAGGGCACCTCGGGTCTTTCTCTACCATATAAAAGCTGGAAAATCACCACATAACCTATATATTGTGTGTAACATTAACCCCCCCCCCACACACACACACACCACCACCACCCAAAAAAACAAAAAAAAAAAACACAACTGCATCCTGGGTTATAGAAATAGCTGCAGAATTCATGAATGATCACCTTAGATGCAATACACATACAACTTTATTGATTACTTAGATGTGGCATTCTTACCTTTAAACCTCCATAGATGGGTGATCAAAGCCACTGACCTAAACCACTTACTTTTTAGTGCTGCTGGTTCGAACCTTGTTTAGGGATGAAAATGCTTATCGAAGGGAGCTACACAGTATATGCAGAACGTTGGTATTTCTACCCAGGTTTGCATCCATGTATGACTTAATGCCATCTGTAAACATTGAAGCTTGGAAGTTGGCACATGACCTAAACTGAGTCAGTGTTACTAAAATCCCAACTAACAAATACAGTTGTACACGGTGGCGATACCCTGGGTATGCAGGGGTGCAAAATGGCGGCGGAATCTCTCGATTCATGTAACATTTTTCATTATTACTGTCTAAGTACTTCACCAATTTTAACGAAATAAAGAAGAGTGCCCGCTCATAAGAATACTACACCCTCGGCTATAAAGCCTGGGCTCCTGAGTTTCGTAGTTTTTGTGAAAAGTGCAACGGCGCATTCTGATGGAAAAAATGCAACTGCTATGTAGGGGGGCATTTTTATGAAAATGACTAAACCAACTATCCCCGTGTGTTTCGAAAAACGGCTTGTAGGGCGGAACTGGGCTTGACATGTTCCAAAGCTGTTGTAGAACTTTAGCAAGTGAAATCGCCAGTTTTCGGCAATTCCGGGCGATTAAAAGGAAATGCTATGTGGGGGAGGTGTTTTCATTATGTTATGTGGGGGTGCTTTTGACATGTGGGGGTGACTCAAGTTAACTGGGTGCTAAAGACACGCAATAATACGGACAAATAAAGCCAGCGTCTTTGCATGTTTCTTCTCATACATCGTTGGCACTAGAAACTTGAAACTTGATCACGATACTTCTATGGCCTTTGGAGAGTGCATTTTCATACGACACCTAGATATAAAGCTATAGGTGTCATAAGGGGCCTGGATCTATTATATTAAATTTGGCCATAACTTGTTCTAAATTAGTACTTGACCAATTTGGTTAATAATCAAATAACAACCTTGTTGACAAGATGTTCAATTATATTCTTTAATATTTGACCTTTACCTATATTTGACTTTTCACCTTTACTTTTAAAATTCGGAACATAGTCATTTTGATGTCCATCTGATATTTGACATCTACTGTTTAAACGCTAAAAACAGTTAGTTTGCTGTAATGTTTTTATTACTTCACACATTTGACTCATATTCACAAATACCAATTCTTGTGATGTTTAAACGCTAAAAACAGTTAGTTTGCTGTAATGTTTTTATTACTTCAAACATTTGACTCATATTCACAAATACCAATTCTTGTGACAAGATGTTCACTTTGATGTATTTAAGTATGACAATGTCCTTCTTTGTGTTTAAAAATCGGAAATAATTAAAATCCCCATAACCTTTGTCAGGTTTTATAACCAATTTGGCTGTAATGTAAACTGAACAATCCATCCAACAAAAAACGGCATAGATACGCGATGGTATATTTTGACAAATTCTAGTGATTTATTGTAGTCCTTTAAACACATTATGGCAACGGACGAAAACACATATTACCTTTAGGCAGGTCAATAAAACTACATAATTACCAATAGTAAGTCATTTATTTTAATGTTACATACTCAATACTGTAATATTAAAAAGTTGTAATCACTTCACATTTCCAAATGAATGCAATTCTGTTTCAGTATTGCTATTATACCACAAAGATTGTCTTTATTTAATGAAGAAAACGCTTCACGATCTCATTTACCACCGGTGCAAATGTCATGTGAGAATAGTAAAATTTAATTTGAAATACAAATGCTGTTTCAGTAAGACTAACCCCGACGTGTATTACTAAAAACATATTATATCTCCGTTGCCGCTGTTGGTTTTTTTGCGAATTTTGCGACCGGGGTTTATATCAGTTGATTGGCTGCATCTCCACAACCAGGAACAGCGATGGTAACATTCATAAAAAGTCTTTTAAAGAAATTGGAAAAAAATTAAAGGTGGCATTAGAAATTGTATTGTACTGAAATATAGTCATGACAGCTGAAACTTAAAATATTCTATGGTTCTTAGTGGTAAAGCAGTTGTCTAAATAACGATTTTAAACATTTTCGATATCACTATCTTCCTCCTTATTTTAAAAAGAAACTGTACGTAAAACATAATATTATTAAATAGAACCTTTCAGTTCTTTTTTTTAATTGCAAGAACCTTGTTGGCCCGTATAAATTTACTGCTAGTACATAGGGGAAATAATTGGCCGTTCGAACAATATTTTGATGGGTCAAACTCGTTCACATACACAGGCTAAATATCAAATATACAACAATTCGGTTTGAAATATCATGCTACGATTTTGACTTTCACTATATGTTTCTACTAACACGTTCTTCTTCATTTTTTTTTCAAAGTTAAAACAGTTAATCAGAAAATTAGATAAGGAAATATTGCTGCCACGGCACTCGTAGCACCGAAAACAAAACAAAACAAAATATATCAAGAAATGAATCATTCATTAGCATTAATTTGATAAATAGGAAAATTGCCAAGTGTCTTACCGTGAAAAAGTTATCCTGAAGGTCATTGTAACATGTCTATATATCAATGTAAAGGTGATATGACAATGAGTAAAGTATGTGAGTTTCAAAGACGTCAATTAAGAAATGAATTATTTATATGATATGTTTACGTTTGGAGAAAGAGAGAGAGAGAGAGAGAGAGCAACAAAGATATTGTCCCCGATTTAACGGATACGGGGATAAAAACAGGGAATATTATCAAAATACAAGTACGAATCTGAACGGACAGAGTTGACAATCTGTTCCAGAGATATGTACCTAAATGTGTCCGTAGAAGGCATTTATATGTTTACTTCACATCCACCTTCAAAATGAAATATTCTTGAAAAGGTTTTTTCCATGAGATAATTTCTATCCATATTATATATACTTTTTATATCAAATGATCATATCACTGCGTGCCTCTAGCAGCCTAGCAGCCAGTTAAGTCACCCACACATGTCAAAAGCACCCCCACATAACATAATGAAAACACCTCCCCCACATAGCATTTCCTTTCAATCGCCCGGAATTGCCGAAAACTGGCGATTTCACTTGCTAAGTTCTACAACAGCTTTGGAACATGTCAAGCCCAGTTCCGCCCTACAAGCCGTTTTTCGAGACACACGGGGATAGTTGGTTTAGTCATTTTCATAAAAATGCCCCCCTACATAGCAGTTGCATTTTTTCCATCAGAATGCGCCGTTGCACTTTTCACAAAAACTACGAAACTCAGGAGTCCAAACTTTATAGCCGAGGGTGTAGTATTCTTATGAGCGGGCACTCGTCTTTATTTCGTTAAAATTGGTTAAGTATTAAGACAGTTATAATGAAAAATGTTACCTGAATCGAGAGATTCCGCCGCAATTTTGCACCCCTGCATACCCAGGGTATCGCCACCGTGTTTTAGCTGAAACTGGATTAATTTTATTCCATTGAAGGATCATTAATTTTGATTTAAGTTGTACAGATTAGAATTCATGATTATACCCCCACAAAACGAAGTTTGAGGGGGTATTTAGGAGTGAGCTTGGTGGTCGGTCGGTCCGTTGGTTTTTGTGGTTTCAGGATGATAACTCATGAAAGGCTTGACTGAATTTAATAATGTTTGGTACACAGGTGTAACATCAGAATATACAGGTCAAGTTCGAATTTGGGGTCAATAGGTCAAAGGTCAAGGTCACAGTGACCCTGAACAGTTAAACGGTTTCCGGATAATAACTTGAAAACGCTTGGGCCAATGATCATATATTTTGGTACACAGGTGTAACATCATGAAATACAGGTCAAGTTTGACTTTGGGGTCTGTAGGTCAAAGGTCAAGGTCACAGTGACTCAGAACAGTTAAATGGTTTCCGGATGATAACTTGAGAACACTTGGGTCTAGGATCATAATTTTTGGTACACAGATGTAACATCATGAAATACAGGTCAAGTTAGACTTTGAGGTCTGTAGGTCAAAGGTCAAGGTCACAGTGACTCGGAACAGTTAAACGGTTTCAAGATGATAACTTGAGAACGCTTGGGTCTAGGATCTTAAATTTTTGTACACAGGTGTAACATGATTAAATACAGGTCATGTTCGACTTTGAGGTTAGTAGGTCAAAGGTCAAGGTCACAATAACATGAAACAGTTAAACGGTTTCCAGATGATAACTTTAGAACGTTTGGGCCTAAGATCATGAAAATTGATAGTGAGGTTGGTTATGACCAGCAGATGACCCCTAATGATTTTGAGGTCAGCAGGTCACAGGTCAAGGTCACAGTGACCCGGAACACTTAAACGGTTTTCGGACAACAACTTCACAACGCTTGGGACTAGGATCACGAAATTTAATAGGGAGGTTGGTCATGAACAGCAGATGACCCATAATTATTTTGGGTTCCAAAGGTCAGAGGTCATTTAAACCTTTTCCGGACAATAACTTGAGAAAGCTTGGGCCGAGGATCATGAAACTTTATAGGGAGGTTGATCATGACCAGCAGATGACCTCTGTTGATTTTGAGGTCAGTAGGTCAAAGGTCAAGCAAGTTCAGCTTTGACATTGGCTTAGTTCTGTGACAAGGCCATATTGTGGGGGTATAATTCGTCACTCCTGTGACAACTCTAGTTATTTCTGTTTTAATTGTAACCTTGCATCATTTCACTTTGGTACACTTCATACAATTAAACAGAAATTAAATTTCAGAATGGAGAAACTTCTTTGTTTCAGGAGAAGTGAAAGTGATTGATGTGTTGAAAACTGACATAGAGGAAAAGTGAAACCAGAGGTATTTGATACATGTGTCAAACAGTGGTTGTTTTTGTTGATCCACACAAAAAAAACACAACTTAACTGTGAACTGATACGTGTTAATGCACCAGAACGCTGTTGAACCAGAGGTGTTGCACTTCAAATCACAGTTTTTCTTCATATACAGATGAAATTTACTGGAATAAATTCAGGAAGTCACAAAGAGAATTATGATGTATCTGTGATTATTAATTGCACATATTTGGTTAGAGAATGATATATTTATGTTACTTTGTGATAAAATCTTGACTTGTCATAGGAATTGAAGTTCAAAATATTTCATGGTAATATTAATTTCATTTCATTCATAGAATAGAGAAGTATAAGGATTTTTATAGAAAAATTAAAATTTCATGAAATTCTGAAGCATTTTCAGTCTGTTTGATATGTATGAATAATTGCTGATATCAGTTCTGTAGTTGTACAATGAGATTGTATATTTATAGTAAAAATAATGGAATGTATTTATGATCATAGATCAATTTATTGCTGTCCTGAGCACAAAGTGCTGATGGTGATCTTTTAGGGTCATTGTATGCCTGTCCATCTCTGGTCCTTTATTGGTTTGTTTACACTTTAGCATGCACATTTTTTGGGTTTTTTTTGTTGTTTTTTTCTCGAAGACCGACCCGCTTAGCTCAGTAGGTAGAGCGTTGGTCTACGGATCGCGGGGTCGCAAGTTCGATCCTTGGGCGGGGCGTATGTTCTCTGTGACTATTTGATAAACGACATTGTGTCTGAAATCATTAGTCCTCCACTTCTGATTAATGTGGGGAAGTTGACAGTTACTTACAGAGAACAGGTTTGTACTGGTACAGAATCCAGGAACACTGGTTAGGTTAACTGCCCGCCATTACATGACTGAAATACTGTTGAAAAACGGCATTAACCCCAAAACAAACAAATTTTTTTCAAAATTTAACACAATAGATATTTGTCAAGTTTGATTACCGGCTAAATTGAAACATTTGGTCAAGAGTAATGACCCTTGATTTATAAAAAATACATTATACCTGTAACAGGATGTTTTAGAATCGAGCATTGTCATTTCTTCGATAATCTTAATACTATTTATGCAGAGTGTTTATACCAATATGATTTTGGTTAATGTTCAATTACGGGCCAAATCGGTAAAGGCGAATGATTTTTTATGTGCCCTCCTCAACATCATGACAGACAGTTGGGTGAGCAGATTTAGGGAAGTCATTGTTAGTGTTACTATAGACAGTCTGTGAAATCATTAAATTTTATGAGCCTGAAATTTTATGGTTTTGTCCAACAGCTATTTCATGGAAATTATGAATATGTAAATTTAAGATTTTGAATTTAAGATAAATGGGGGATTTTAATTGTTTGTTAGGATTTAAATTCTCAGATTATTTCAACATTGAAATCCAGGAAAGTTTGAGTCTATGAATATTAGTGATATCACAGTTTAGCTTGCGTTCTATGCTAGTTTTTAGAGACGTCATCCCGAGGTTGAAAGCGTGATTATTGTAATACTGCTTTGCTGATACATCCATAGTAAGAATAGAATTGGAAAACCTAGAAATAAGTATGTATAGACACAAATGGAAACATGAAATTTTGGGCATATAGAACAGTAGGAATATGTACTCTTGTAAATATCAACATCAGGGCTGTTACAGTTATACAAAAATGTGGTTATAGGTTTTATAGAAAGTAATTTTGATACATAGCTTTTTAGCTCACCTGTCACAAAGTGACAAGGTGAGCTTTTGTGATCGCGCAGTGTCCGTCGTCCGTCCGTGCGTGCGTCCGTCCGTCCATCCGTAAACTTTTGCTTGTGACCACTCTAGAGGTCACATTTTTCATGGGATCTTTATGAAAATGGATCAGAATGTTCATCTTGATGATATCTAGGTCAAGTTCGAAACTGGGTCACGTGCCATCAAAAACTAGGTCAGTAGGTCTAAAAATAGAAAAACCTTGTGACCGCTCTAGAGGCCATATATTTCACAAGATCTTCATGAAAATTGGTCAGAATGTTCACCTTGATGATATCTAGGTCAAGTTTGAAAGTGGGTCACGTGCCTTCAAAAACTAGGTCAGTAGGTCTAAAAATAGAAAAACCTTGTGACCTCTCTAGAGGCCATATATTTCACAAGATCTTCATGAAAATTGGTCATGGGATCTGTATGAAAGCTGGTCTGAATGTTCATCTTGATGATATATAGATCAAGTTCGAAAGTGGGTCACGTGCCATCAAAAACTAGGTCAGTAGGTCAAATAATAGAAAAACCTTGTGACCTCTCTAAAGGCCATATTTTTCATGGGATCTGTATGAAAATTGGTCTGAATGTTCATGTTGATGATATCTAGTTCAGGTTTGAAACAGGGTCATGTGTGGTCAAAAACTAGGTCAGTAGGTCTAAAAATAGAAAAACCTTGTGACCTCTCTAGAGGCCATACTTGTGAATGGATCTCCATAAAAATTTGTCAGAATGTTCACCTTGATGATATCTAGGTCAGGTTTGAAACTGGGTCACGTGCCTTAAAAAACTAGGTCAGTAGGTCAAATAATAAAAAAACCTTGTGACCTCTCTTGAGGCCGTATTTTTCATGAGATCTTCATGAAAATTAGTGAGAATGTTCACCTTAATGATATCTAGGTCAGGTTCAAAACAGGGTCACATACCTTCGAAAACTAGGACAATAGGTCAAATAATAGAAAAACCTTGTGACCTCTCTAGAGACCATATTTTTCAATGGATCTTCATGAAAATTGGTCAGAATTTTTATCTTGATAATATCTAGGTCAAGTTCAAAACTGGGTCACATGAGCTCAAAAACTAGGTCAGTAGGTCAAATAATAGAAAAAACGACGTCATACTCAAAACTGGGTCATGTGGGAAGAGGTGAGCGATTCAGGACCATCATGGTCCTCTTGTTCGCTGTAGTATAATTAAGAAATAATATATCCCAAACAGTGATTTGTGGTTGAATAATTTCATTATATGGAGTACATATGCGAAGGACTGCATCCTAATGACAAACAATGATTTTATTCAAGAGCAAGTCACTGTTTGAGATATATTATCTCGTTTCTCACACATTATCTAAGATTATTGTTTACATCTTCAAAGATATTCACGAAATATTTTCCTCTTTCATGTGGTTTTCTTTTCCATGTGATGTTTGATGCCATGTCATCATAATTATGACACACAAACAGTACATGTGTTGCATAATAATACACATCGTCTTTGTTTAATAGGGAAATATATGAGCCGCGCCATGAGAAAACCAACATAGTGGGTTTGCGACCAGCATGGATCCAGACCAGCCTACGCCTCCGCGCAGTCTGGTCAGGATCCATGCTGTTCGCTAACAGTTTCTCTAATAGCAATAGGCTTTGAAAGCGAACAGCATGGATCCTGACCAGACTGCGCGGATGCGCAGGCTGGTCTGGATCCATGCTGGTCGCAAAGCCACTATGTTGGTTTTCTCACGGCACAGCTCAAATACAGGTTGTGTCAGAATTTTATGAACACTCCCAACACAGAAAATTGATATGTGAAATTTAAAACAAGGATTTACTGACATTCATTTCAAATTGGGATTGCAGTACAGGCTAATCAGGTATTCATATGGAATCATGGTGTTGACATAGATGTGACCTTACAGAAGGGGTGGTTAGAATGTTGGCATCTCAACCAAAAGGTCTAGGATTGGAGTCTTGCTGAGGTCACAACCAGACCTTCTTAGTACTGGTTTTTCTAGGAAGTTGATTCAAATAAATTTTAAGCTTTCATCACAAACTAAAATAAACTCATTTTTTAGCTAATTGCAGAATTTTTACTGGTGCCTGTAGTTACTATTTTGACCATTTTGTTGACCATTACAAAGACCTAGATATCACAGGTTTCTTGTCATCTATGAGACAGTTGCCATTTGAACACTGCAGTCTGTAGACTTATATTTTCATCGTATGTGTATAGAAAGTTTTACCTTTGCAAAATAAAAATTAAAGTCATACTATAAATGAGAGGCTGAATTGGTGTGTGAACATTTTACGATTGTGTCAAAGGATCTATGTTCTTAATTTATACTTTAAAAATAAATTTTGCATAGGTGATCAAGTTTGCCACGATAATTCCTAGTCTGTAAAGCTTTTAATATGTGCTAGCAGATATACAGACACATTGCAATGACTCGCTGAAATCACATGGAAGGTCTATGCTTGACAGTTTTACTGAAATATTATTACACTATATGTTATATCAGAACAATTTAGGTGATACACCACTATTGCAATTTGGGGTCTCATTTTGAGCTGATTTCACTTCATCTTTAAAGTTTTTTTGAAATTGTAGACATTTTTTATGTGTATTTGTTTTTGAAGACTCTATAGTTCTCACTCAGTTTTATTAACGTTTCAATAGTTCTCACTCAGTTTTATTAACGTTTCAAACTATAGTTCTCACTCAGTTTTATTAACGTTTCACTATAGTTCTCACTCTGTGTTGTATTTGTTTTTGTTTGTACTTAAGTAAATGTGTTACTTGTGAAATATATTCTATTAACACTGATAGGAGACCAGTTATATTTTAGGAGTCATTCTCTTTCACAAGGTCTGAAAAAGCACAGGAAAGTAATGCTAAATTACAAGTTAATAGTTGTAATTCAGTGTTGATGTTTTTTTCACTTGCTGATTTTCTTATAAAGTGCCCACATTTCAAACAGAGAGACTTTCATTGTAGATAAAAAAATTGAGTTCATAATGAAAATTTTATAACAGGAACACAGAGATTTTCTGTAACAAGGTTTTTAGTTGATTCCTCCTTAACCTTAAGCCTGCTGGCGGCAAGTGATTCTGCCTTTGCGACCAGTGCAGACCAAGATCAGCCTGCACATCTGTGCAGTCTGATCATGGTCTGCACTCTTCGCCATTCAGTCAGTATATTTTTGATAAGCACCCTTTTTTAACAGTTAATGGTACTGTCCAAAATTGAAAGATGGACAAGTTCATTATAGAAATTTAGCAGGGTAAAGGTTAAATTTGACAATATCATGAATATCATACATCATTCAAAAGAACTCCAGTGGTGGTATTGGGAATTCATAAAGTTTCAAAATGTCTTGATTACTAGTATTTCTGATTTTTTTGTCAAAAACAATTTTGATAGGGTATTTCCCATTGTAAATTTAGGCCTTTTGGGACCAAGAACGTTCTTTTTATACCTTCTTTAACACCACTTCTGTCTTTACAAATTTCAAAAAAAACTTCCTTTTTTCATAGTATGTGAGTAATTGTAAACCAGTAATTGTAAAACAGTAATTGTAAAATTGTAATTGGTTTTTTTTTTTTTTTGTTGATTTAAGCATTATTCATGTTAAAAAAAAACAACAACTAGAAATATATTAGCATTATACTTGTTAAACCATTTTGTGTTTAATTTTATCATTTGAAATTTTAATGTTTGTATAGTTTTAACATACGTTGATGTTTTAATGGCAGTTATGCAATTTTCGGGGATCAATATTGTGTTGTTGTATTTTTGCCACTCGTATATATATATATATAGTTTAGTGTATGTGCACGAGTAGACAGATTATATTTTGTAGTCGCATCTGTAGATTTAATCCTTTGACAATAGTCAAGGTCATTTGTAAAATATTTCATTCATAATGGAGCTCAAATTTTGTACTAGAAATGCAGCAGTTGTTTGGAAGTATATGTACCATCAAAACACATCTCTGTTTGGTTATGGAAAAAAGTAATAAAAAATATGTTAAATTATTAACATCTTCTACCCCATCAAATGAGTTTATGGGGCAATATTGGAAACACTTTGTTCTATCTTTTCCCATCACAAAACATTTAGAGTGATAACTTGGACTCCACACAAGGGAATTTACTGCAACTTGATACCATGATAGAAGGCAAGGAAAGAAAATGAGAGCACAAGAACGATAACTCTTTCTTAAATAATGATTAAGATAACCTCCCTATTTATGAGAAGCTAGGGTACAGTTGTCACAAATCATAATTTCTGAACCTGTTTTGCTGAAATTAGCAAATCTGATACATAAAGACATATTGAGTGTAAAATTAGTAAATTTAATGCTTTCCAGGTTCATCATGGGTTATTTTGCAATCAAACAATTTGTGATTGCCAGTGGTTCAGTCCTTCTTTCCATAACATGCATCCATGAATCAAAACTGTTCATATAGCATTATTGCTGTGGTATTGATGGAATACGACACATAGCTGTTATGCCCAGATTCGTATCAAGGAATTACTTCATTTTCAAGATGTTAGTGTGTGTTATCATCTTTTGACTCCAGTGTGCAAGTCATCTAGAATAGGCTTTCAGCCACTTTTAAATTTTCCATATTACTGATAAATTGTTTTTACGTTATCTCTGTGCCAGTGTATGTATGTCACAGTTTTGTGAATCTAATGATACTTAACACAAATATCAGTGGCTTAGAGGGGGAGTGAAGGAGCCCTTTAAATGGGTATATGAGTTACCTTAAGTAATTGCTCTAGTGTACATGTGTATGTTCTGTTCTTACATATGAAAAGAAGGACTTTATCAACATGAGTAGGACAACGTACTTACATGTGAATAAAATTGAACTGGCAGAAAAGAGTTCCTAACTGCTCAACAGTGTAAATTAGCACACACACACACACACAAAAAAGTCATGAAATCCTACCATTGTGAAGATATGTTTGTATTTTCTTTTTTTATTCATTTCTTTCATAGTAGTGTTTTTTATCTACATTTATTAAGATATTTTTCTTATGTTTGTGATTATAGTAGAAGAACTGTTTAAGGTTTTAATGGAATGAAGTGTGAGACCATAAATAAATGTGCTGGTATACATGTGCATTTAAAAAAAATACATCTCATTAAAATTACAATTTTCCTCTAAGGCTGAAAGCACAAGTGCAGTAGTCTTCGTAAGTTGTGTAGTTGGGGCATATTCCCATTTGACTTTGTTGTCTGTATCATATATTTTGGGGAAAAAATTAAATGTCTGCTGCATAGTTTTATCCTTATTTGCAAAATTTAGAAGCACCCAACATTGAAAGGGTCTATTACAGACAAGCACAACTGAGAATTACAGAACTATGAGAAAACAGTATTGAATAATACTTAATGTCATTTTGACAACAGATACACAAAATTTAAGTAACATTACACACATACTGAACTTTTTTTGTAAAGCTATTTGTAAATTTATAAATATGACTTTCAGTTAATCTAAAATAATTACACAATTTTCTTGGAAGATACATGTGATGTGTAAAGTTTTAAGTCTGAGAATTGTTTTGTCAGCACCATATAATATGTTGAAAAAAAAATTCCTAGGACTGCTGCACTGGGCTTATATGTTCAAACTACTGTATGACTACTTACATTTTGTGGAGTTCTAATATTCCCATTTCGGCAGGACGTTGGGTGGAGGTGCTTGAATTTCTTTTTTACATAACAGTACACAAAACTTGTATGTGACTTACAAAAATATCTTTTGATAGGTGTTTTTTTTATTGTTTCCTTGAGGACATGCAGTGGATATTATATTTTAATAACTTCATTATTGTTTGACATAATCAACAATTAATTATCATACAGAGAAGCAAAATAATTATGAGATGTTTTGATATGAAATAGATACATAATTAGGAAAATGCATGTGTAACAATGTCAAACATCAGTTCTGTTACTTTCCAATTAATGTTTTGGGGTGTACTTTCCAATTAATGTTTTGGGGTGTTTTCATACACACATCAGATCTATAGTAGTACACGCCCATTTTTTTTGTATGCGTCTTTGTTTAAATTATATTGACATGTTATTTCTAAGGTGCAAAATTGAAGTACATGTTACTACAAATAAATCCATTTCCTTACTGTATAGAAAGTTTGAAGTAATCAAGGATACATGCATTATAACATAAAGTCATGTTAAATTATTGATAAGATGTTGTTAATAATTTATTAATACTTATTATTCATATAAAAATAAAATCTTTTTGGCAATACTTCAAGGATAGTCAGTATCCTCCAGTCGCTTCCGTTATTCTTTTCAGCCTGACAAATGCGTCCTCATAAGCACAAATCTTTTTCAGAGCAAATATCTAGATTTTCTTAAGGTTGGCCATGAGCTCAAAATGTTTGCAAAGCAAATATAATTATGCATACAGTAAAACAAAGTACAGTTGTATTTATCCATTCTGCAAGACCTCTTGCATTATGTTATATAATGTTGATTTAAAGATATATATTTTGGATGATCAGATTGGACTGAACATTATGTTAGTGTTGTTAAATTGTGTAAATATAGATATGGGCGGAATTAAATATGAAATACCTTGTGATGTTGTTTTATTGTATTTGCTTCATGTTTTAAAGTGTAATTATGTCTCACCATATGAGGGGAAATATATTCATTTTGTGTTGTCCATCAGTCTGTTTGTCCAGACTACTTTGAAACTGCTGAAGGATTTCAACCAAACTTTGTGGGAAGGTGTAGTACCAAGGCTAATTTTGAAAAAGTATGGTCATTTCTTAGTTGACTAGAGTTGTATCCAGGTAAATCTCATTTTCAGAGAGGATCATACTATGGTGCAGGCCAAGGTGTTGCCTATACTAATTGAAAAAAGTATAGGGGACGCATTATTCCATAACATGGCTTATTCCATACTCCAGAATAAATTATCCAGAAATAATCTGTAAGGGCTCTTTAACTGTTAAACTTCATAAATGATTGCCAGTTGTCTGTTGATGACCTGTAATTATGTGGGGTCAAGGTCACAGTGTTCTTGACCGTGAATTTTCTTGCTCCATAATTGAATGACCATTGAGCCTACAGCTTACAAAATTTATAGGATGATTTCTTGGATCAGTATTTGACCCCTGTTGAAATAGGCCAAAGGTCAAGGTCTAAATGACGTTTTGAATGAAATATATTTTAGCTCAATGAAATAAGATATACCCCTACTCCTTTCAGACTCTTCGGGTTATTCCCAGTCACTAATATGCTAACAACTGTTGCTTTGAGGGTCAATAAGCCGGAAGTCACGGTCACATTGACCTTGAAACTGCAAATGTTTTCTGATCATTAGCTTAAGAATTCTTTTTCCTACGGCCAGTTATAGCTCGACTAGAGAATAGTTAGGGCTGTTGGACTCGCCCGTGCGTCCATATTGGCATCTTCGTCCCGATTTGGTCAAGTTTTTTATATGTAAGCTGGTATCTCGGTATCCATTAATTGGAATGGATTGAAACTTCGCACATTTTTCCACTTCGATGAGCGGATATGCATTCTACAGGTTCCATAACTCTGTTTTGCATTTTTACAAAATTGTGCTCCTTTTTCAGCTTTTACATTAATTCAATTAACAAGGCTGTTGAATAGTCGATCGTTGCTGTCCTCCGACAGCTCTTGTTTTGTAGGAATCAGTATATCAACGGTCAAGGTCACAGTGACCTTATTTCTGATAAGTACCGGTATCTGGAGCATTATTTGCCCTACAAATTTCATAGGATGACTGCCAATGGTTAATTGATGATTCTTTTTTGTTAAATTTATTTCATCAACAGTTAAGGTTACATTGACTAAATTGTTTCCAGATGGCCAGTTACATGGAGCACGCTAAGTCACTAGGACCTACAACTTAAGGTAATAGCATGTTTGTCTATGGTCAATAGAGTACTCCTTAATTTTATATGGTGATAAGGTCGTGGTAAAGGTGATAGTCAAAGTGACCATGAGGCTGAAAATTGTTTACCGTCAAAAACTGGAATACGCTAAGGTCTCGCATATTGGCCACCAGAAAGGTCTTACTGAGAACACTTAAAACATTTTAACTTTATTTGAATTAATATTAAGCGAGAGTGTCCTCGTTCAAAATTATGTCCCATTAGTTATGGAAAACTTTATAAAAGTCGATTTTCTAAAAATTAACTTTTGTTCAATTACATGAAGAGCACTTTGGAGATGAAGCCATGATATGTCTATGCTGATCTGCCTCCATTATTTACAAGAGAAATATTGGTCTTGCTATAACTTATAAGACGAATGTTTGACAATTTATGAATGTAAGGTTAGTAATTCGTTTTTAAAATTAGTCTCGGACTATATGTGACAGCTTTCAGTAAAGTTGCTACTGCGCTCTATCCAAAGCAGGTCCAAATGTACCCGTCCGTAAGAAAGCCGGTTCCTGTTTTTATTTCATTGTAGACCTATACTTGACATTTTAAAAGCATTTAGGAGAATGGTTGCATTTATAGAAATGTAAACAAACCTTATTACACATGTGTTCATACCCGGATTTTAGAAGTCAGTTTGAAAGATATCCATAGTGCTGACCTGTCAGACAAAAAATTTCTCTTAGAAGATACATGACCCCTACTTTTCTTGGTGTTTTTTGTTGGGTGGGGGTGGGGGGGGGGGGGGTAGGTCATTTATGAACATATGCTAGTAATTATTTTTTAATGGGCCTGACTATGTGTTACAGCGGTCAGAAGTTTGTTAATTTTATATAGGACATATAGCAAACTTATTTACTACAGTATTACCTAAACACGAACCGATTCAAGGCCTGTTTCTACTTGTCTTTTGTATGTACAAATGTTTTCAAATTTTCAAATTGAGTAAACTTAGTTTGTTAGTGGAATTTCATAGTATGTAATAATTTAGTGTTTAGGACAGAGTTATAATTTTTGGGTGATCGCTTTCCTTAGAGGGATGGCGACTATAAAATATCAAAATTATAAATCATCCATCCTGATAAGCCGAATGTGTAAGGCTGGTAAAAAACAAATAATTTCGTATTCCATATACGTTTGTGCATCGTGTATGACTACAACTGTTTTAATACATAAATGTCATATACATGATATAGATTAGTGATCACTACACGTTTGAGGCTGAAATGGTAAAATGGTCCATTTTAGAGTGGATGCATACCCTTTCAAAATGTAGAGAATGTCCCATCAGTTTCAAGATGTGTACCTAGCCGATGGTAGTTTCAACGATGTCTCCTTTAAAACTAATGAAAGAGCGATGCCGTAGGAAAAAGGGGCATACCTTTCTCATGTTTCTTTACTGGTGTATATCATTGTATTTCAAAAGAAACTTGAGAATTTCATATTTGTGATATGTAATAAATACCTATCATTTCTTAAGAGCTCCGGGTTTACTGTCGGGAGCTTGCAAAAAAGAAATTTTGTGTACATAGCTAGCTATACGTATCTATTTTAACCCTACAGACACCCGTCCCACGAAACACGTTAGATCAGCCTTGGAACTCCGGGGATTGGATTAAACATTTTTTTTATTTAATTAATTCCTTAATGCCATCAGAAAATAGAGAAAAAAGCTGTTGTTAGACTTTGTAAATCCTGAAACATGCTTATATAAAGTTAAAATACAAAATTTGCTTTAGTATTAATGCAATTTGTATGGAATTATGATTTCTTTCAATTACTCGGATCACTATAAATAATAAGCTGTAATATTCGTTGATGTTTGTATTTAGTTGCTATCTAGGCCAGCCAAACATTGCACAACGTGAAATCTGCTTTATCAGCATAGCAATATTTAAAGGTGTATGACCATATTTTCCTTGCGCGCTAAACTAAAATCCCGTTCTTTCAGCCTTTAAGCAAATTATGTTCTTTCTAGACTTCTGACTCAAGGTTTCAATGAACCCAACATACTGTGATGAAAGTAGATGGAAAAACGGCATTTATTACCCCCCTTTGTTGTATTGTTTTATTATTTATTGGCAAACATTCCTGCGGATTTCAATAATTATATATTTAATGCCACGAAATCGATTAATATAAATGATATAACAATAATTTTGAAGGCAATTGTTATTTTTTTGTCCGAATCTTCTGATTGTATAACCTACGCAAAAACATTCTAATGTACTGATAAGGGGAATTAATACTGTGTTAGAGCATAAACTGATATTTGTATTAAAAAAAGGCAAATACCTTTAAAAGTGATATTATCTATTATTGGAAAAATGACGTATGCAGTAGGTATATAAGGCTGTGTTCGCCATTAAACTTCGGAACGCCCCCATTTTTGGAAAGCTATAGCGAAGGTGATCTGTGAGCAGTGGGCTTCGACCTACGTGCGGATTTCGGAAACTATGGCGGACTGGAAATGGATATTGGCGAAGTGCAAATTTTACTCAAACTGATCACAGCTTACTTCGTTACCTCTCGGAATGTTCGTGTTCTGAGTAAGTTCCCGGTTCCTGGGTCTCGTCCATAGCAACCCCGCAGACTCCCTATGGGTGCTAAGGGGTGGACGGGGTAGCCCGGGGACCACAGGTTTGATGCTTGGGGTGCCTGTATATTAACTCGGCTATCTCTAGTATCGCGCCTGTTGGTCCCTGGCCAAGCAACGACTGTTGGAACGGATGAGAAAAAAAAAAAACTCAGAACATGAACTACAAGGACAGGTATCGAAGTAAGCTGGAAATCGGGGATGGTGAAACTTACATTTGCCAAAATCCGTATCCAGTACGTGCATTGTTTTCGGGACGTGACGTGGCTTGTTGCTTATGGATTTAATATAAATATTTTACATATTCATGATATTGACATACTTTATCGATTTGTCGTACCCGGATAAGCGCCAATAACCGTATTTACTTTGTCAAGTCTTTGTTAGGCCTACACGTCGTTAAATTACAGAGTGTGAAGAGATCTATCTTATTAGGTGTCGGGGTTTTGTCGTTTAAAGCTAAAATGTAACTTCTAGTGTGTTTTATATCAACGAGTGAAAAATACTTCGCATGTATGCTCAACGATATAATTTATCAATGTAGATCTAATAGGGCCATATTTTCATATGTTTTGCAAAAAATCAAGATTATATCACTAAAACTAGTCGTGTTACAAACTGTGTAACAAAACTTTGAAATATGATAACGTTTGTTAAGTAAAAAGTTCTGTAATACTTGAAATTATTTTTTTTTCTCCAGAAAATCACTAGTTTAAAGTGTTTTCTTAGCTTCTTTCAATATTAATTACTAAGAGCTAATTCTTTGCAGTTAGAAATAATTTTATGATGTATCTAAATACCAATAGAAATGCTGGTTCACTACTTTAGTCAAACCAGCAAACAGAACCTATTAAAATATAAATCATTCGGTTAAAAACTGTGTCACGGAGTTGATTTTTTTAGTATTGCTGATAAAAGTCCAAACAACTTTTGTAAAGCAAGTAGCCAAATATAGGCTATAGCAGAAAGAAAAGATGAAAAAGAGCAATATAAAAGTGCAAGTCATCCTGTTACCATTTTCACACACACACAAACACACAACATTGTCATTGTCCCAATGTATACTCTAAGTCATTTAAACGTATAACAGCAGCCATTAAATATCAAAATATTCAGACCATATTATTTATTTTATCAGTATAATAAATTACTCTGTCCAAATATTTTTAGAGTACCCGTGTACCAAACCAGTAACTGGGTCTCGATGTTAAATCACTGTGTTTCGTTTTGTTTTTATATAAATTTAGAGTGCCCAAGTACCAAAAGTACTACCTAAATCTCGCTGACAAATCACTTTGTGTTGTTTGTACCCGAGTACCAAACCAGTAGCTAAGTGTTACCACGAACGCTGTTAGTCTGAATCGCCAAATTAACCTTATAACAAAATAAGCCTGCTGGCGACAAGTGTTTCTGCCTTTGTGGCCAGTGCAGGCTCTTCTTGGTACACTGTTCGCTATTCATTCAGTAAATTTTCATTGAGCACCCCTTCGAATAATAAATGGTACAGCCCAAACTGAATGATGGACCATTCCACTTTAGATATATAGCAGTAAAGGTTAATAACGATACGTACTGTATCATTTATATACGAAATGCATATACGGAAATCATTCTGCAGAGTTGTTTGCTTTCATAAAGGTAATATCGTTTTAAAAAGGCTTTGTTGACAATTTCATAGTGCAACATGTCGGCTAGCTTGCTTCTTTATAGCCTTAGTTACGAACGTCTCCTTGCAAGTCGCATCTTGTCCTAAAAGTATTAATTGGTTCTTTGGGTCGGCTTAAATTTAAAGTTCTTATGCAAACAATTCTGGCTAATACTTAACTACCGCCAAGATAATATTAAAAAACGGCCACTACACAGAAACATTTTGTGAATGATATATTTGTGACAGAAGCCGATCGGTTTCCAGAATATCGAGGTAGATCTACTCAGTTCTGAGGCCCTTTCAATACTTTTGACAATGCCTTTCTTAATACCAATAGTGCATTTCATGCAATTTTTTCAGACATTTAGCAATTGTTAGAACATATGAAAATTTGAATAAAATGGAATATTTCATAAGTTTACGACCTCTACCAAATTTTGAAAGTCGCAAAAATACAGATGCATGTTTTTTTTTTCCCACGGAGCAAATATTGTTTATATGGATGCTGTGGTTTCGCTGTATGTACTCTAAGTGAGGGGGCGTTAGAGGTTTCGATTAGTGTATATATTTGAATATTAAACGACCGGTTAAGACAGGTATCTGGTGAATAAGGACTCTACTGTAATCATATTAAAACCATGTTATGTTGACCGTTTAAAGAAGTAAGAAAAAAAAGATGGACTTAAAATGGGATAAAAAATATGAACGCAAAACTTATTGGACCAATTCCACCTTCTAGTTTATCGTTTACTTTGACCTTGACCTTTGACCTACTGGTCCACGAATGATTATTGTCATCTACTGACCAAAGCGTATAACCCAATAAAGATTGAACCCATCGTCAGTCAAAGCCCAGTGTGTATACCCATATCGGACAGAATGTCAGTAAGTGGTCGGAATATATGCAGGGTCCGACATTATGTGAACTACATCAATTTATGTTTGGAACATAATTTTATGTATAAAAACGATGCTTAAATGCTAACTCTGTGTGTGTGTGAGTTTTCCCGAACAAATTTATGAATATGATGGTGGTTAGATATAGTTTTGCTGGCTGTGAGCTCTCTCCATCTCCATCGGAGTGTTTGGTGGCTCAAGCCATTATGACTGACTAGAAAATATTTAAGCTACCCTACATTGACATTTAACGTTTCTAAAAACAAAAAGGGACTATGTCCTATAAAATCTGGCGGCTGTTGGTCCAAGCGTCCTCCAGGTGTTGATCAGAAACCAATATTGGTCTACACATTGTCTGACCATAATAATAATAATAATAATAATAATAATAATAACATCTCTTACAGACTTTGATAAAAAAGTAATCAGGGCGGACATTAAAAATCGTACAATAGATAAGTGTTCAAGAAATGTTTAAGAAATCTTGAAAATCTGCAAGACTACTGGTGCATGTTACATGTATACCAATTTCAGACAAAAGAAATCTGAGCAAATCGTATCAACAAGTACATCCTATCCCGAATAAATGAGTATATGTAGGGACTGAGGTTCGGTGGCCCTCCTCTAAAAATGAAAATGCTGCTTTTAAAACCATTTCAGGCTAAATTATCTGCAGCAAATCAGGTTGAAAAAATATACACAAGTCACATGACTAATTGGAGTACAGTTATTGAAAGAGGTTAAGTGGTCCTCCGGGAGAAATCTTGAAAATCTACAAGGCAAAATGGTGCATGTTAAAGCCACCTTAGACAACAAATCTTAGCAAGTACACTGTACTAGCCTGTGGGTAAACTGATGGCTTAAGGGGTCCTCTACATAAAATGTTGAAATTCTGCAAGACTCATGGTATATGTTAAAGCCATTTTAGACAAAGCCTTCTGTGATTTATGCGCAAAGGTGCACACTACTAGTGAATATAATTACCTACGAAAAACAAAATGAGCTTATTTGTTTGGTTTTCCGTTGATATTGCCTCCACACAACAAGCATATCAGTGAAAAAATCAGGCTATGTATCATTTCACGGCAATATCCATGATTTCAATATTTCTTAATCTGTCACCTTAAACATGAGATTACATTACAGTCACATTCTAAGATAAAGGAATGCATACTACAAAGCTACAAAGAAGATTTTAATGAATAAATTACAAAATAAGTTTGCTTCATCGACTGGAAATTATATAAAAAGGAATAGATTTAGTATGACAGTGTGACATTTTTTATGAAAGTAGGCAAAGTAGGAGACAAATCAAGAAATTTTTGATATTCACAATGTACTTATATGTCCTTTTGTTGTATCAAATCTTACTGCCTCAGTGTTTTGTGTACTTTTACATTCCCCACCCCAACCACTAGAGTAATGGCAGGCTGAACTCTCGGACAGAGTTACTTCCCTTATCTCGGCGCAGATGTTTGGGGTGCCGATTTACTATTTTTTTCACTATCATATTTAGTGATATCCTAAACTCATTTTATGATATCAGTAATTCATTTTATGATATCATTAAATGTATTTTTATATCTAAAAATACAGTATATCTTACGATATCACTAATTATAATTTAAGATAACATTAAATGTATTTTGTGATCTCCTAAAATGATTTAAAACTTTCATAAATGATTTAAGTGAAATCAACAAAGAAAAAAACTAAGTGCGGAGTTAGAAATATTGTAAAGTATAATGTCAGCTGTGACTTGATTATTAGACGAAAGCATGTAAATTTGATATTTGAATAATAATCAAATCCGTGGGGTATACTTGAAATTATTTATGTTTCAACTTTGATCTTTGACCTCGACCAAAGTACATAATACGTACAATCTTCACTGTAATGGTCTATAATTGTAGAAATTATAAATCCGTGGTTTTGTCAGCTTACGTCGCAATACCACTATTGATGTCTTCGAAATTCTACTGAAAAATACAATTTATGCTTGTAGTGCCGAAAAAATAAGAAAACTATCTATCTTTCTTTAACACAAATTAAAGTATTATTTCTTTGAATGTTATTTAATAGCTATTCTATTGTTGAGAGTTTTTCATAATTCAGTATTAGTAGTTGAACGCTGCTGGGGTCAAATCCTCAGCAGTTTTCGAAGTAGAACTTTTTTTCTGTTTGTCAAAACATCGTACCTCTATTGTTACTAATACAAATATCAAAAGAGGTCCTCTTTGATCAACTTAAATTTAAAAACAAATATCATTCATAGAAACAAATAATTCAACATACGTTATAAATTCAATTGGAAACGATAATCAAATATTAGAATTAGAACGTTCTAAAGATCATAAACTTCTGTTACAATTCATCTACATGTGATTTTGCTCGTGGGAAAAAACATTAAAAGCTGGTTAGGCTGCTGTAAAAAGACGTTTATTTTCAGTAAGTTTGTCCAGTTGGTATACCAAAAAAAGATCAAATAGCTGGAATATAGATGTTTTTTGTTAGGTTTTTTTTTTACACGAAAACGTAGCATGTCCCTTCCAAACTATGCCTACCTTGAACCAACATAACTGAAAGTTGCGTTAGAAGCACCAACAACACCGCAACAAGAAACCCAATTTAGCATACCAAAAATCTGATTGAACCACTGACACATTTTGGTGATTTACTCTTATATAGAAAACACCTTTTTGGTGAGTGTTCAATGTCCCTGAGAATCCGACCACGACTTTTGCACCAATTAAAACTGGGAAACCTGAGAATGATATTACAGACCAAGTTTGATGAAGTTCCATCAAGCAATTCATGAGAAGAAGTCGTTTAAAAAATGTTTCTAGCATTTAATAGCCCTAGTAGCCCCTAAAAAGTCGTTAAAAGATATTTCTGTTTTCAGCTGTAGTGGCTCTCGAAAGGGGGCAAGCACCCCCATTTGAATAAATTTGTGAGACAACCTTATAATGCTGCTACAGATCAAGTTTGATGAAGATCCATCCTGCGTTTCATGAGAAGGAGTCGTTCAAAAGTATTTCCTCGTTAAGCTTTAGCGGCCCCTAAAAGAGCCCAAACGGTCCCATTTGAACAACATTGGGAAAAGCTAGACCACAGAATGATGCTTCAGACCAAGTTTGATGGAGATCCAGCTGGCAGTTCATGAGAAGAAGGGATTTGAAGCTTTTTCTTGATGTTTAGCTCAAGCGGTCCCTAAAAGAAGGCTAAATGTCCCCTTGAACAAGTTTAAGAGGGAACCTTACAATAATGATACATACCAAGTTTGATGAAGATCCATCAAGCAGTAGTAACCCCTTAAAAGTGGCCGAGCGTCCCTGTATGAATGACTTTGGGAGGGAACCTTGCAAAGAGGCCGCGGACAAAGTTTGATGAACATCAGTCAAATGGTTCATGAGAAAAGGTCGTCTAAAGGTATTTCTAGTAGTAGCTCTGAAAGGGGCCAATGGACATTTTGAACTAATTTAGGAGAGGACCTTACATTGATGCCACAGACAGAGTTTGATGAAAATTCATCAACTGGTTCATGAGAGGAAGACATTTAAAGGTATTTCCATATTGAGCTCTTATGGTCCCTAATAGAGGCCATGCTTCCACATTTGAACATGTTTTGGGAGAAGACCTTATAATGATGCTACAGATAAAGTTTAATGAAGATCTACCCTGCGGTTCATGAGAAGAAGATGTTTAAAGGTATTTCTGCTATTAGCTCTCTTGCGGCTCTTAAAAGAGGCCAAGGGTCTCATTCGAAGAAAATTGGGAAAGAACCACATAATGATGCTACAGACCAAATTTGATAGAGAACCATCAGGCGGTTCATAACAAGAAGGCATTTGTATGTGTTTTTTTTCTATTTTAGCTCTGGCGGCCCCTAAAAAGGGCCATGCTAAAACATTTGTATAAACTTGATAGAGAACCAAGCCAGGATGCCACTGGCCAAGTCTGATGCAATTCTGACCAGTAGTTTCAGAGGATATGTCGTCTAACAAGAAGCCCAAATGAAGATAAGGATATACCATATGATTTTGCTTTTGACCAAGTTTGGTGAACAGTTCATTAAGATAAACATTATTTAAAAGTTTTGTTTTCTATGTATTTTTCTATGACAGCCCAAAATGCATAAACATTAAAACAAACTTGATGATAAGAAGTTGTTTGAATAATTTTGTATTGCTGACTCCGGTGTCCTCTAAAAGGGACAATTTTAAAGTGCCCCCATCCCCCCGCAGTGTAATACATTTGGTATAAAACATTATATTAATGCTACCGACAAGTTGTTTAAAGTTATTTCCTCGTTAAGTTTTAGCGGCCCCTAAAAGAGTCCCAGCGGTCCCATTTGAACAAAATTGGGAAAAAGACCACTAAATGATGCTTCAGACCAAGTTAGATGAAGATCTACCGAGCAGCTCATGAGAAGAATAGTTTAAGGTATTTCTGTTTTTAGCACTGAAGCCCCTAAAAGGGTCCAAGTGCCTCCATTTGAATAGATTTTAGAGAAGATCTGATAATGATACTACAGACAAAGTTTGATTAAGATCCATCAAGCAGTTCATGAGAAGAAGTTGTTTAAAGTTTCTTTTTTCATGTTTAGCCACTGCGTCCCCTAAAATGGGCCAAGTGCCCCCATTTGAACAAAATTGGGAGAGGACCTTATAATGATGCTAAAAACCAAGTTTGATGAAAATCCATCAAGCCGTCTATGAGAAGAAGTTGTTAAAATGAATTTCTATTTTTAGCTCTAGCGGCCCCTAAAAGGACCAAGTGCCTCTATTTGAATAAATTCTGGAGAGGACCTTATAATGATGCTACAATTTATGTTTGATGAAGATCCAGCAAGCGGTTCATGAGAAGAAGTTGTTGAAATGTGTTTCATGTTTAGCCCTAGCGACTCCTTAAAGAGGCCAAGTCCCCCGTTTGAACAAAATTGAGAGAAGACCTTTTAACAATGCTACATACTTCCTGCATTTGGGGAAGACCTTAAATAATGATGTTACAGACCAGGTTTGATGAAGATTCATCAAGCGATTCATAAGAAGAAGTCGTTTCAAGGTATTTTCATGTTAAGCTCTTGCGGCCGCTGAAAGTACCCCCATTTGAACAAAACTAAGAGAGGACCTTATAACAATGCTACATACCAAGTTCCGCCAAGCGGTTCATGAGAAGAAGTTATTTTGTTTTTTTCTATTTTAGCGCTGGTGCCAAGGCAAATCGTTTGAACAAACTTGATATAGATCCATGACAGGATGCTACTGATCAAATTTAGTGTAATTCTGGTCAGTAGTTTCAGAGAAAAAGATGTTTAAGTAAAACTGCTGACGTAGGTCGACGGACGCAGGACCATCTATCTAACCTGAACAAAGTATGAACAGACTGGGGGCGGTCACAAAAGCTCACCCCGAAAAATGATACAGGTATTCGCATTGTAGTGCCTATTTCATTTATTAATCACTTTTTATGATTATTTTTTTTTTGTAAATCTCTTCCCGTAGCTGCAGAACTTTTTTAACACCCTGAAATGTAGTGTTGCACAACGTTGTGAAAAGCGGCTTGCTTTATCAGCAAAATAAAGGCTACAGGTATATAACCGTATACATTCTGTATAAGTGGTAAGTATTATTTTCTTTAAATGGATTTACAGAAGTGGGAATAAAAGCTAAGATAATAATCGTGTTGGATATGGTTAGTCTGTATTCATACCCTGTGCTTTGTTCACAGGAGATAACTCCTGAGGCTATAAAAAATTACTCTTCACGCGTTTAGTAACAGACTAATTAAAATTCCATTTTCGTCTGAGAAAAACAAGGTAAATACCTTTAGATTAATCACTCGTATCTATAATTAGAAATATGACGAACGTGGAAGGTATATAAAGCTGTGTTTATGCCAGTTTACTTTGGAACGCCCCCATTTTCGTGAAGTTATAGCGAAAGTGATCTGTGAGCAGTGGACTCCGATCCACGTCCAGATGTACGGAAACTATGGCGGACTGGAAATGGATTTTGACGTTGGAACAATATCACCAATGACTTGATCAAAGCTTACTTCGTTAATGACTTGATCAAAGCTTACTTCGTTACCTCTCGGAATGTTCGTGTTCTGAGTAAGTTCCCGGTTCCTGGGTCTCGTCCATAGCAACCCCGCAGACTCCCTATGGGTGCTAAGGGGTGGATGGGGTAGTCCGGGGACCACAGGTTTGATGCTTTGGGTGCCTGTATTTTAACTAGGCTATCTCTAGTATCGCGCCTGTTTGGTCCCTGGGCCAGCAACGACAGAGACGAGATGTACTCGCAACACGAACTACAAAGATCCACCAAGATGGGTATCGAAGTAAGCCGGAAATCAGTCTTGGTGACATTATTCATCGTCAAAATCCATAACCAGTACGTTCATTTTCTTCTGGAAAGGAGTCACGCTCTTAGAACTTGATATGGATTCTTTTCGGATATCAAATAAAAAAGAATATGAAAAGCCCAACACTTAACCAAAATAACGGTAGTTAAAAGAATCATGTTGCAAATATTCATATTAATAGTTTTGCTGCTTAAAAGGATGCAAGGTTTGAATAAACGTACTGATATTGGTCTTATGAACATACATGTACATACTAAATTTAAAAAGTCAATGATATTTAAATAGTCCTGCACGTTTAATATACCAGTTATGGCATATAACATTAATCAAAGCGCTGACAGCACAGAAAGGTTGAAACCCGCATTTGATGTGCAATAAACCACTCCCCTGTAACAGTTCAAGGCACTTCCATGAAACAGTATAACATTAAAACCAATTGCGTCCATGTTACATTATATACTAGAAATTTTGCTCTGACTAAAACCATCAAGTGTCTTGAAATACACTGACGAGTTGTGTAAGGCAACCCTATATCGACTTAATTAAATTTCACTATAATGATACCAATGAGAAATACAGTGTCTGTTTCATTAAAAACACAAATATTCACAAAGAGAATATAGATAATAGAAATATTAGATATTCAAATTTATCAGTTAAAGGCACTGGCCTTCAGATCGTCCGACAACAACAAAGAAGAATTTTAGATATCTGGAACTAAATGCTATATATCTTAAAACTGCTTTGAAACTTAATTACTGACAGACTATATGTTACGGAAACACACGACAATTAGTTGTTTTTACTACTTTTTACGATGAAAATTGAAAAGCGTTTGTAACGCTTTACTTTAAGTAAACTGTCTATATCTATATTTATATAAATATCTATATTTAAACCGCGTTAAACACTAAAGCCTCCATATCTCTTTTGGTAACGACAGCTGGAAAACTTCTATATTGCCGCGGCGGTCGGGGTTTGATTCCCAGCGCGGTCATTTTTTTTCTCGATTTGACATTTTTAAAATAGTTTAGAAACAAAACCTCATATGTTCATATTATGACAAAACTTCAATTTAAAAGAAAGATAATTTTTTGCCAAAATCTGGAGGTCAGTGCCTTCAACAGTTTGAAAGATATAAAGGTTATTTTACACTAAAAATCTATAGAAAATGCTATTTTTAAACTGCCTGGGTGTCATAATTTCTCTTCCGATATTCTAAAGTTATACACCATTATAATAGAAAGCTTGTGTTATGAGCTTTTCAAAGATGTATAATTTGATATATTTTCTTTTATCATGTGCATTTAAATGATTGTTAAACTTGACCACAGCCATTTAAGACAAAAACCTGAATAAATCAGACTAAAATGTATACACTATTAACCGGAATAACTGGAGTAAAATAGGAGGTGGGTGTTCGGGGCAGTACACCCACAGAAATTTTTGAAACTCTACAAGACAAAATGGCTCATATTTAAACCATTTTATGCAATAAAATCAGAGCAAATCAGGTTGAAATGAACACATTTCTCACTCGATAATTGGAGTGTAAATAAATGTCCGGGCTTCCTCCCCAAGAAATATTAAAATCATACAAAACACAAAGGTGCATTTTAGGCCAATTAAAAGAAAAATCTGACCAAATCAGGTTAAAATGTATACTAGTACACTATTAACCGGAATAATTAGAGTAAAAACAGAGGTGAATGTCCGGGGCGGTCCTCCCAAAGAAATGTTTGAAATTCTACAAAATTCTATCCGAGAATTATTGAAATTCTACAAGACAAAATGGTGCATTTTGTAAGCCATTTAAGAAAAAAAGTCGGAGCAAATCAGGTTGAAATGTATAATTTGATCGAATAATTGAAGTACAAGTTGAGATGTGGGGTCGAGATTTATAAAAGACAAAATGGGGCATTTATGCCATTTCAGACATAAATCTAAGCAAATCAATATTTTATTCAACAAATAGCAAATCAATTGAAAATGTATAACTCGACGGCCAGGATAATTGGGGTACAACGAGAGGTGGTAATCCGGGGATCCTCCCCTCCCTGAGAAATTTATATACAAGACAAAATTTTGCATTTAAAAACCAGTTTTGACAATTTCACCATACAAGTACAGGTAGGATATAAAGATCCGCCACGAGAAATTTTGAAATGTTCTACCGGACAAATGGTATATTTAAAATAAAATATCGTTAGCAAAAAGTAATTAAATTTATACGTTTCATGTGCAAATGATCACCTACTGACCCAGTACTGGGTATACGAGTGGTAGGGAAAACATACCGTCGAAGGAGCTAGGAGTTACAGTTGACTCTGTCACTACACAACAAACAAAACTCAGTCACTATCCTAAGTCAGTAAGAAAAATTAAGGTCATGGAAATTTTTATTACATAGGCTTCCTTAAATAACCAAGGAAACATAAATCACAACGGTGTAACTACAAACTTGAAAAGCTTTCAAAATAGTACAAAATAGATTTGCTTCATCGACTAAAATATATACAAAAACGGAACTTAATCTTGAAGTTATAATAAAATTTGCTACCGTAAAATGTTCTGTGAACATGGACAGATCACTTGATCTAGTAGTACACTTTGATAAAAAACATAGATATTAAAGGTGTCGATGAGTCTTTGTGTCAAATCTTTCTGTTTTGTTTGGGGCAAAAGCAAAAAATTGTGATTTTTTATAGATATAATAAAGTTATTTTCTGGGAAAAAAACACCGTGGCAGCTGCCTTTCAGCTTCCTTAGCTTGGGTGTAATCGATTATTTGTCAATCATTCGTAATAAACCCGTTTGACACACAAAAACAGGGTAGTAATCAACAGCTTGCTAATAAGCTCAACACAGAAATTTTTTTTTATACCTAGGGCTAACTGCACATGGAGATCAGTCTACGCAAAAAAAATCAAGAAATCTAGAGAGGATGCCAAGTGGTTAGACGCAGGACTAATAAACAATGGGTCGTGTGTGTTCAATATGCCGATCTTCTCTTTTGGATAAGAGTCCCATGCAAGAGCTTTTTACACTTGGTGTTTCAAAGAACCCGGGAAGCTTCTTAAATTTGACTGTCACTAACATTCATCTGGGACTTGTAACCTTTTCGTGGATTAATAGCATTAAGACACGATTTTCTATACATTATTTCTTAAATATACTAAGCTTGACATTCTTCTTTGTTTAACTGGCAATCAAATCGAGCCATATTATAATTTAGCTCTTTCCTAAAACTGGATTATCCCTACTTTTAAAGAAGAAGAAGAAGAAGAAGATTTTATACAGGACTTGAGCTGAAAGCTCCTCATCTAAACATACAATATATCAAATATATAAGGTCAAACTATACAACAAATAAGTATCTACACATTCAAAAAATAAACATTCAAAACGAGAGTAACAGTTCATAAATTACAAAGCTTCAAAGCATTAATAACTATTTCATGTTCTATCATTTAAGAAATTGTCTCTAATTTTCAAGGCACAATGTATATAACATGCGAGTTTATTTAGCACTTTTGCGTTAGTTGATGAGATCAGATGTATAAATTTTTGCATACTATGGTGCTGAAAATAATATTTAGCAATATAACACTTTCTGATTGTTTTATATTTCGGACACACAATTATAAAATGATATTCGTCTTCTATGTCATTACTTCCACATACTTCACAAGTTCTTTCAGATCTGTCAATTCTATACCGACCATATCTACCTGTCTCAATACGAAGTCTATGAGCACAAGACCGAAACAACTTTTTGTTGTTTTGTCTTTCATCGTTTTGATTGCGCGTGTCTGTGTTTAACATATTGTTTTCATTTGCCTTTCCGAGGCCCGGTATGGGTTGTCCCATTGTATATTGCTTCTTGTTTATGTACAGCCTGTGTAGGACCACATTCGTAACAGATCGCATTTGTACCATGTGATACAAATGCGATCGCATATGTAACAGGTGTTACAAATGAGATCGCATATGTAACAGAAATCAAGCACATTTGTAACAATTTTTGAGACAAATGTGATCGATGCCGAATTTTCATGTGACATCTGATCACATTTGTCACATGTCATTTTCAATCGGAAAAATGAACAAAAAAGTGCATTTTTATATCTGAAACACATTTGTAACATGTTTTAGCTCACTTGTACGAAGTGACAGAGTAAGATATTGTGACCATCCTTTGTACGTCGTCCGTCGTCCTACCGTCCGTCCGTTTACATTTTTCTTGTGAATACTATAGAAACAAAATTTATTATTTGATTTTGACAAAACTTGCACAGAACTTGTATATATCTATGATATCTCGGTTCCTTTCAAAAACCAACCATATCACCTTATTCGTCTTGGAGTTATGGACCCAAAGATGGCAATAATTACTGATTTTAGCCTTGTGAACGCGATAGAGACCACATTTTTTGTTTATTTTGACTAAACTTGCACACAACTTATATATCTATAAGGTTTCGATTCCTTTCAAAAATAACCGTATTGCACCATTTGACTTGGAGTAACGGCCCCTCAATTGGCAAAACATACTGATTTTATCCTTGTCAACACAATGGAGACTACACTTATTATTTGAATTTTATTGATTTTATAAAGGATCTCACTCCCTTTAAAACAGCCATATCGCGCCATCGTCTCGGAGTTATGGCTAAAATGGCAAAATTTGCTTATTTTAGTCTTGTGAACACAATAGAGACCATAATTCATATTTCATTTTGACCAAACTTGTATAGAAGTTATTTATCTATAACATCTTGGTTTCTTGCGAAACCAAGCTGTATAGCACCATTTGACCTGGAGTTATGGCTAAAATGGCAAAATTTGCTTATTTTAGTCTTATGAACACAACAGAGACCATAATTCATATTTCATTTTGACCAAACTTGTATAGAAGTAATTTATCTATAATATCTCGGTTTCTTGCGAAACCAAGCTGTATAGCACCATTTGACCTGGAGTTATGGCCCCTAAAATGACAAAATTTGCTGACTTTAGCGTTGTGAACATGACATAGATCATATTTATTATTTGATTTTGACCAAACTTGCATTGAAATTACATATCATTAAGATCTTGCTTTTTTCCTCGAAGAGTAGCCACATCACGCTATTTGTCTTAGAGTTATGGCCCCTGAAATGGCAAAAATCGCAGATTTAATAACATGTGATGTAAAATATTACTCATATGAGCGATAGTGGGTCATGACGACCCTCTTGTTGATTATAGGGATATGTCCGGTCAGGTTAATATCTTGATACATGTACTGGTTTGTTATCTGGCAATTAAACTTGGCAAGAATACCGTTATCATCACTGGTCTGTTCATAGTAGCATGGTACTATATGTACATGTTACTATCGGTTTTGGTTTGTAAGATTTCATTTTTACTTGTTTCCGTAGAACACAGGGTATATATACATTTATGTATACTTTAAAATAGTGACTAGCTTGACTATTCGAAGACTGCTCATGGCTATTGTTCTGATCCTGATGTCTACGGCGTTCGCGGGTTCGCTGCAAGATAGTTTTTCGTTTTCGATTTGTTTATCTTTGTCAATTCGCATTGGTTTAAACATCAAAAGTAAAAAATAACTTATACTGACTACAATGGATACATCAAATGAAAAATGTCCCATTTAAAACCCTGACGTGAACTTAATTGGATAATATTCAATAAGAGAGTTTTCTTGCCATGCCTGGTGTCTTCATTCGTATGGAAACACTCTTATTTTGTATCTCTATAGGAGCGGCACAGGTAACTCCATCGGTAAGAGTGGCGCAGTGGATAGTTTTGCAGATTACGAAACCGGCGGAGCGGGTTGAATTCCCAGTCAGGGCCGGAATTTCTAGAGATATTGTGTCTCTCTCATCCACCCCGACTTTAAGTGTATCGGTGCGTTTTACCAAACCCGTAAACGAACGTATAAGTGTAAACTCGTATATGAGCCAGGGTATAATTTCAATTGAAATTAATGGGAAGAACCATCGACTAGAGTGTCGAGGAACGCACGTCGGGACAGGGTGAAAACTACTCGTATCTGTTGGGATTTTCTTCTATCGGTGCTGTTTCGAGCTGGGAAGTTGTCTGTTATTAACATAAAGATACTGTTGTACTGATTATTATTGACATTTTTATCATCATTATCATCATCATCATTATCATAATCATCATCATCATCTTGGACTGGTCCGTTGTAGAATCAATGGAAAAATTAACTTCCCTTAACTGTATTACCTAAATACTGTTGAAAACAGGCGCTCTGAATCCAACAAACAAACATAATATCATCAAAACCATTCTCCAGGGTGCCAAACTTTGAGACATTTGCAGGAATAGGTGTTATATGATCACTACAGATTGTCAATAAATGGTGTTTATTTGTACCAAAGTATTTGGAAATCTGACTAAAGCGATTATGATCCGGACACAAACGTGTATATTACAACAAAATAAAAAAACACATCTAAGTTCAAAGCTGTGACCTTGATCTTGAATATAGCAACATGGATCATAATCGCAACAAACCTTCTATTCATGCTGATCATTTGTACCAAATAATTTGAAAATCTGACTATGCATGGGCAAGTTATACCAAGAACATGAACCTATATATAACTGCACGAACGCACAAACTCCGCTATTTCACGGCGGGATTATAATAAAAGAAGGCATATTACCTCACAAGCGGGCTCATAGCAACTTCCTGTTTTTCACCCAACTTGAAACAGCTCTGGATAACGAAAGATAGCTACAAATGTATGTCGTCATCGGGTTCGAACCAGTGACCTGAGCATGTGGGTCTACATTTCAGCTAGTCGAGGTAACAGTATAAGTAGCTGAAGTTGTAATCATATTATAGTGGTAGTGACAGTGGATGCAGAAATGAGAATAAAAATTGAGCCACGTCACAGGAAAAATGGCATTCGGACATTTTCGTGAATTTCCGGAAAGTCTGTATTTAGGCTGACCTGTGCATTTATACATCTGCATTAGGGTCAGAAAATTTCATATTCAGGTAGAATAAGCCTTCTTTGAAATAACAGCGACGGTGTGGGTCATGATCAGACTGCGCGGATGTGCAGGCTGATCTGGGTACACACTGGTTGCAAGGCCTCGAAGATTCCCGAAGGCCCATTTTCTCATGATGGGGCTCAAATAAATTTATGACCTCATTGACGTCGACCACGACGACGCTAACTTGTGATAGTGCTTATGGCACTCATTAAATGATGTTGCGATAACTACCAACTGATTGAACATTTGCAGTATAAAACTCAACATGATACATATGTGCTTCTCATGTCAACCCCCATGTTGGACAAACACATTCGTAACACATTTTACCTGTTACGAATGCGATCGCATACGTACGAAATATGTTACAAATGCGATCTGTTACGAATGTGGTCCTACACAGCCTGTCTCTTACAAGACGGACTTTATTTGTTTGAATTTTGCGCGCCTCTCTCGCCACCTTGTACAGTTCTTTTCTCTTACTCTCAATTTCTGGAGGGAACTGCTCCTTTACAAAGTAATCAGTGTTTATAAGTGATCCGGGAGCTTTACTCCTTACATATTCTTTATCTTTATAGAATGTAAATTTAGCCACTATTGGCCTCGGGTATTCTGCAGCGGGATTGTATCGGCCCAGCCTGTGTACGCGATCGAATGACATGTACTCGGTAATATTCATTTCATCCTTTATGAAATTTCTTATTATTTCTTCACAATTTTCTCCATTCTGTAAGAAATCTTTACTTTCTTCTATTCCAGAGAACACAAGATTTTCTTGCATGCTGCGCCACTGTAGATCTGTGATTTTTTCATTTGTTTGTTGTTGGTTCTGAATGATATCATTTTGTTGTTGCTGTACTTTGTCTACCTTTTTCGTTAAATAGTTCAAACTTCTGTCCATTGCAGTATTACCCAGCACAAAATGACTAAATACAAATGTTTAATATATATTTTATTTAATTAAAGATTGGCACAAAATTGTCATGACTGGATTAAGATTACTAGTAAATATATAGCTTAATAAATGCAGTTGAGTAAAAACTTGAATTGAAATTATTCAATATGAATCGACGTTGTTTCTTGCCCCGTCCACGATTGCAAGAGTTTTATGATATTAAAAACGCTGAAACACAACTTTGTCTCGACACCGGCGACAAATGTTTAAAACAGTCTTTTTGTATTTGTGCTTTGTTCGTCATTAGGATTCAAAGCATCTGGTTGTAAACCCAAATGTTTCAGCTCTCTCTCCAGTCACGACGATGGGTGATATCCTGCAAATATAAAACAAACACGAGAAAAACGGGCAGGGTTGGGAGGGAAGTTTTTAAACTAAAATTTTTGTTTAAAGTATCAATGACTCTACCTCGTTCAGTGGACTCAGAATCGAAAAGACTGGAATCTGGCGAGACGGGCGTTTATATACCTGACCCAGAATTCCCTGGTCACGTGAAGGTATGGTGTACAAGGGGAGTCATTTTTGCCGAGTAAAGAGTTTAACCTTAATTCGGTTAAACTGAATATTACCCAGCACAAAATGACTAAATACAAATGTTTAATATATATTTTATTTAATTAAAGATTGGCACAAAATTGTCATGACTGGATTAAGATTACTAGTAAATATATAGCTTAATAAATGCAGTTGAGTAAAAACTTGAATTGAAATTATTCAATATGAATCGACGTTGTTTCTTGCCCCGTCCACGATTGCAAGAGTTTTATGATATTAAAAACGCCAAAAAGGTGAGAGAGAGTGAATGAACGAACCTTCCGCCAAAAGCGGAATATCATAAAACGCCTTCAATAAGTCATGACAATTTTACGCAACATACGTATACTACTTATTGAAAGTTATCGAAAAATAATAATAATAAAAAAAATAAAAATAAAATAAAATAAATAAATAAATATAACAACCACAACGACAACAACTTAAAAGAAGTTTGGATATTTCCAGTTTCCGGTTAAAAACATTGTAGTCCACGTTAATGTAGCCTTTTTATTAATCAGTAAACGATTATAAATTCCGTGGACAGGGTTAAGCCGTATCATGTCTCATCTGTGCTGGGAAAATTTGTTCACTATTCAGTTGGAACTTATAAACATCACCCGAGATAGCGTCAGCCATAATGTCATATACCAGGAAAAAAATGTCAATCGTCTGATGAAAAATATACAAAATTTTGATTCATATCGGGGAATTTCATTTAAGCCCCCCCCCCCCACCCCGTTTTTTATGAAGTAAGTTCCCAGAAAACTGTTAACTTTTGCTCGTATTTTGTTTGCTGCAGCATAGTGCGGAATATAACGCAAAGACTTCTCGGTAGAATCTTAGACCAAACAAACAATCCCTAACCACTAAAATAGCATATTTTTAATCATCCATGTTAATTCTGGCGTTGTAATTTTTGGACCTAAGGTCATTTCCCTCACAGTGAATATTCAAAACTTCTAATGTCGGAATAAAAGACGGTATCATATAAGCAACAAATATCCATCGCTTTGACGCTTAACGAAATTATCTAGACCCATATTTGGTTTGCAGCGCAAAGGGAGGCAAATCATTAATGCTTGTTACATCGTGGACAGTTAATTCGAGTGCAAAACTTAAGAGGAAACTATTCTGTTAATCAAAATGAACATGTAAAGATGTTTCAAGGCTATTTAACCTGACAACAGAGTTAAAAAGCATGTATACTATTCTAGGGGACCTACGTATTTAAAAGCCAAAAGGTGTTGCCGGCATTCACCTTACAGCATATGGCAACTGATAACATCACTTTATAATTTTGAAAGTGACGCCCCCTTTTTAATAAACACGGACTGCCTGCCTCCACTTTAAGCTCAGCAGCCCTTTAGCCAAAATTGTACATATCACTTTATTTTTTATTTATTTGGATTTGAATTTAATTAAAATGGGGGCGTCAAATGCAGTTTTGGGCTTTTGGGTGGCTGGATATATATAAATTAGTAAGATAGCCCAAAAATATTTTGTTTATTTATTATATTGATAATCACATTATAAGACAACTTATACATGGCATAACCTTCAGTAAAGCTCAGTTAGCCGTATTATAAAACATATAACTTTTTTCTATATGGCATAACCTTCAGTAAAGCTCAGTTAGCCGTATTATAAAACATATAACTTTTTTCTTTATGGCATAACCTTCAGTAAAGCTCAGTTAGCCGTATTATAAAACATATAACTTTTTTTTTTTTTTTTTTTTTTTTTTTTTTTTTTTTTTTTTTTTATATGGCATAACCTTCAGTAAAGCTCAGTTAGCCGTATTATAAAACATATAACTTTTTTTTCTTCTATTATATGGCATAACCTTCAGTAAAGCCCAGTTAGCCGTATTATAAAACATATAACTTTTTTTTTCCTATTATATGGCATAACCTTCAGTAAAGCTCAGTTAGCCGTATTATAAAACATAATTCAAATGGCATATCCTTCAGTAAAGCTCGGATAGCACACATGTAGGCCTACATTTCAGCTTTGTATGAATAGTGCGAAAATGCGGGAAAATGTTTCATGAACCGGAAAACTAGTAGTAATCTATAGATGGCTCGATTATCTGAGGAATGTGATGTAGGCATTTGACGATAATTGATTTCTGAAACGGGGAATCCAGATTTACACGGAACTGAATTGAACTTCCATAAAAAAGAAATTGACAGAAAGGTGGGACGGATGCTTTATTTCTGTAGTCCAAGTTTGTGGTTCTATGATCATTATATTGGGTATTTTGGGGATACATTTTAATTGAGTATCGCAGCCCATTTTGCCTGTTTTCGATAATAGGAAATTAAGTCTACGCATGTTGCTTCCCATAACAATATCTTGATGACGTAGGACATATTTTTGGAGTTTAATTTGGTAATGCGAACTCACTAATACGAAGCAGAGCTGAAAGGGAGAAACATGTTGTAACAACATAACCTCGTATTATGATAGGAATGCATACGTCCTAAGGATGTAAATGAGCTTGCTGAGGATTGAGCCTGTCTACAAACCCAGTTCTTGCGCGTCTTATGCAAACCAACCAGCAAATCTTTGATCACGACATGTTTTGTGTATTCTGGCAATCCGTCGATTTTGTTAACGTAAATTAAATTAATAGTCGAGTGGGAGTACTGATTCAAGGACAGGTAGACCATGGATTCTGCTATGACGTAAAGTTTTAGGTGGAAAATGATGTTCGAGACCCAAGATGTTCGCAAATGCAGTAGAGTTATCTAATTAATGGCTGTAGTTCTTTTTTGTATAATCCGACAAAGATGCTGCTATTAGGGTATCAATTTTGGATTGAAGATCTTCGCGCAAGGATTTTGGCATGGTTCGAGAACGCAGAGATCTCAACATATATAATCAAAAACTCGAAATTAAATGAAGGCATTTATGCACAGGCGATTTTAATTCATTTATTATTTATTTATTTCTAACTTATTTTATTTTATTTTATCATTTGTAACCAGTAACCTCCGTCGGGTTTGATACTCAGTTCAAATTCACCCGACCAACCCTGCTTTAGGCCAAAACCTAGTCTGTGGACCATATTTACTGCATTATGAATATGAGAATAATGGACATTGTTATATTCTGGACATAGTGAATTCGTACACACCGCTATCAAATAGGACGTGAAAAACTTGTAACAAGTCTTTTCACCGCCAGAATGTTTTGTACAAGCCTACTGGATTTATACGTAAATCTGAGGGGGGGGGGGGGGGGGGGGGGGGGGGGGGGGAGGAAATGTCCTATAAGTCTACCTAGACATTTTCCCTCAAACAACTTGACTGGAACTACAGATATACAGATTTATGTTGTGGCGCAGAAAACGAATTTTCAGTCATTACTGGTATTCGGCCGCAACAGTGGAGTTTAAATCCTGAACAAAACCCGTCAACAAAAATTTGCATCGTCCCCTTTCGGTGGTAAAAGTGTATTCTTTCTTTTAACACGAGTGCTTTATTGGGTGTTCTGGCCAAGTTCTAAATTTCTATGACCTTGATAACTAGCAAATGAATTTTGGTTGTTTCTTAGACTTTTATGAAAGTAAAGCGGACAGTATAGATCTATAAAGCAGTGATCAGTATTCAAGCTCGCGACATAATTATCACTTACAATTCATTTCAGTCTGATATTAAGTCCAAATCAGCCACGTCCGAGCACAGGCGAAATCATTAGTGATTAAAATATGAACATAAATAAAAAGCTACACGGTATCAAAAACAAACTAAATATTTTAACTTGCTGTAGATTAAACATTTATCTCGTGAACAGAAACGTGATTTGGCATGTTCTGCAGAAAAAAATAAAACTATAGAAAAACAGCTATCAAATAGATATATATGCATGAACGTGTTAGGCCTACAATAATTTAGCAAAGTGTGAAGCCGTACTAAATCTAGCTCATGATTTGATCATCAAATTTTATTCCGATTGTTCTTGAAAAAACAAGCACGTGAGAATATATATGAATATAGATCTCTCCCAATATCTGCTTTGTTTTCAAATTTTGCTATTTAACTTTAGATCGCAGTAAATATACGAAATAATATTTCACTAAAACATTTAGAATTAACCCGAGGCGTTGTGCTCATCCACTACCCATACCTGACTATGAAAATGAATGCACCAATAGTGACGTAATAAAGCTGTGACGTCACCAAATATGAAAAACAAATCGATAATGTAGGTCAGTGGGTGACTTTCTTCAAGTACGGAGTGCACACGATATATGTCGTGTTTTTAACAAGACAAAAACAATTCAGAAATATTTTTCTTTCTGCCATTAATTCATCATAATGCTTGCAATCATGTCTGAAAGACTGGGCCTCGATTACGACGATTTTAGATATTCGTTACTTGTAACTCTGTGGACGGACCGTCAGAGGAGGTAGATCTAACTAGAGTTACGGATTAGGGCTAGGTGATCACAAAGACTCCTTAAACATTTATGGGCCGCGGTACCTGCATAGTCTTTCGTTGCAAAACACTTTGTTAAAAAGGAAACGACTGTATTAAGGCTTTGAATAGTTTGTACGTACAACATCACGATCAACAGACCGAGTTCAATCGTCTCCCATTTTAAGCAAATCCAGTCTAAATTTCCAGACATAAGTTGCCCAGCCAATGTGTTTCTGGATATAAATGCAAATGAAAATAAAGAAAGCGTATGTCTTTCCAGCAATATTTTGGTAAAGCTATTATCAGATGGAAAAGTGATCAATTCGCCGATCAAAACATGGATTCACTTAAAACACCAAAGTCCAACCCTGATACTTTTTTAAACAAGATTTGCAATTCTACAATTACTTTAGACTAGTTGGTCCATTATTTATTTATTCATTTATTTATTTATTTATTTCTGGACGTGTGTGACAAGCATACAGCCAGAATTACTAAAAATGTTTTCACCTAGTGAATACGAGGTAGCTCTAACTGTAAAATCGGTTGGCGTCTCATCTTGTTCCTGGACCCTTTCATCTCCGCCAGGCGGCTTGACCAGACCTCTGCTGTCTCTGAACTTGTAGGACTAGTTGCTTGCGCTCAATCATCTTCGAATTTTACCTCAAGCATAAAATAAAAGAAAGTTGTGAGATGAGAGTGTTTCTCGTAAAATGATTAAGAATGAATGCGAAATTAATTATATAAGTTAAATGCCATTGAATATGTTTTGCGTTATTTTAAAGGCGTTTACTCAAATAGATCTAAAACAGTTTTAGCTTTATTCAGCTTTAAGTTTGAGAACATTCACACAGGCAGAGTTCGAAACCCGGTTGCTCTGACATTTACACGGCCCATCAATTTGTTTACAAATTTATAAGCTTGTAAACACGCTTTACAACTGCACGCGGTCATGACGTCAACAAATTAAATTCTATTATTTATTTATAGATCAAGATCTAGATGTATACATGCATGCAATAAGATATTTATAAATAATTGATAACATTTTTTTTTTAATCTCAATTAGATCTAGATCTATAAGTGATCATCTAAAGTTTGACAGACAAGATTATTAATTTACAATAGTTCACATGTGCTCACCATGTGCTTCCACGTGGTCGTATATAAAACCTGTTTTAAACTCATTTTAGATCTGTAAAAAATTGCAAATTTGTAACAGCAACATCTAAAATTAATCTATTATTGTTTGGAAAGAGAATATAAGTCCTAAGAAGTTTTTAAACTAAAATTTTTGTTTAAAGTATCAATGACTCTACCTCGTTCAGTGGACTCAGAATCGAAAAGACTGGAATCTGGCGAGACGGGCGTTTATATACCTGACCCAGAATTCCCTGGTCACGTGAAGGTATGGTGTACAAGGGGAGTCATTTTTGCCGAGTAAAGAGTTTAACCTTAATTCGGTTAAACTGAATATTGTTGCTAGTTATTTCGTCGCACATGTCACTGTAGTTTTGTATTGATAAGTCATACTCTGAGATTTTCGTTTTTATTGACTTTACTTCATTCTGTGTATGTTCAATGTTTCTATCTGTTTTATTTATCCATAAATCTATGGTTGACAGATGTGCTAACTGAGACTCTAATTTTCTATTCTTATGTTTTGCTCCTGGAATTTACCTTCTAAAAATTGCCATCTTCTGTCTTGATTTTTACGGTGCCCCTAAAGTGACATGTTACACACATTTTTCCAATTAGGTAATGTGAGACTTTTTTTATTTCGTTTAAACGAAATGATTTCGTTTAAACGAAATTGTTTCGTTTAAACGAAATAACTTATTTCGTTTAAACGAAATAATCATTTCGTTTAAACGAAATAACTTATTTCGTTTAAACGAAATAACTTATTTCGTTTAAACGAAATAACTTATTTCGTTTAAACGAAATAACTATTTCGTTTAAACGAAATCATTTCGTTTAAACGAAATAACTTATTTCGTTTAAACGAAATCATTTCGTTTAAACGAAATAAAAAAGTCTCACATTACCTAATTGGAAAAAAAGTGTGTAACATGTCACTTTAGGGGCACCGTAGATTTTCCACTAAACCTTGGATATTGTTTAATTGTTGGCACATACTTGCCGCCCACGGCGGAATACCGTTATCGATCATTTGTGTATTTGGCTGTGGTGTTCCATAGTGTAATCCCTGATATGTGCTCACCATCGGATTAAATGGCACACTGTTTATGTGCGAATATATTTGTCCTTGTTCCTGCCCTTGTCCTAGTCCTGTCTGCGTGTTTTGCATGTTTTGTATATGGTGTATATTGTGTGCACTCTGTTGTTCATATAATAATTCTCTAGATTTACTAAGCATTTCACACGTGCTCGTATTATCTATCTGCCTCTGACCTTGGTGTTTCTGACCTTCATGGTTATTCAATTTTCCTTTGTCTTCTTGTTTCTTTTTATTACCCATATCGTAAAGTTATGTATTTTGTACGTATATGCATCATGTATGCATATTCATTCATATATACTTAGCTTACAAATACTCCGAAAAAAAACAACTAAAAAAATGAAGATATACCGTATTGTCACGATGATCTTATTTTCCAATTTATAAATTTTTAAGTCTCATAGCCTGCGGACATCAATCACAAGAACTCTCAATGTTCATTTTTGTATTATCCTTTTGTGTTCTTTTTTGTCTTTAAAACTTCGTTGTCACATTTATTAACACTTTGTAATGAAATTAAGTGTTTATATTCCCAACATTTGACATTCTAGTATTTAATATGGATGTGAACACTTTTGCGATCACGCTCACTAACGTTATCCCTCTATAGTTATTCTTATCAGATTCGTCACCTTTCTTAAACACTGGGACTATTATTCCCTCCATCTATGATTTTGGAAAGTGGCCGCTTGAAAATATAATGTTAAATAGATCGACAAGATGTGAAGCTAGAATATCTCCAGCCTCTAAAAAGTATTCATTTATAAGTCATCCGCAGAGCCAGCCTTTCTACGCTTCAACGATTTAATTGCTTGTCGCACCTCATCCACAGTGATAACAACATCTAATTCATCGAATATTGGATCATCAGACAACAACTGTTCTCGACAAAAGTCTTCACTTTCATTGTCATATGTAATATTTATTTCTTCCGATAAGTTCTTGAAATAATCGTAAAAATCATTTAAAGACACAGCGTCTCCTTTACGTTGTTTTCTTTTTGAAAAATATTTCCAAAAGTCACAAGGCTTTTTTGATTTTAAACTTTCTATCTCTTTCATTTTTCTAATTTTGTACTTTTTACGTTTACTCTTTATTAGCTTCTTATAGTCTCGCTTTTTTGTAAATAAATTTATCCTGTTTACGTCACTTTTATATACATTGAAAATTCGCAAAGCTTCAATATATAAACGTTTAGCTTCATGGCATGACGCATCAAACCATTCTGAACTTTTCCAGGGGCTCCTTGCAGTAAATTGTGGCATACGATTTCCTACATTCAGTTCTTTTCGGAAAATTGGCTTGGCAACATCATTAATTATTTGCACAAAATTCGAAACTAAATCATTCACTGCCACATTATCAAGAATAGCATGACTTACAAATAAACCATTGAAATCTGGCAATTTTGAAATTAAACCCTTCTATATTCTAACACTTTCTCAGGATCCCACCTGATAGTTTCTATAGGAGAGATCGTGTTTGTATACAAATTCTATTTTTAGAACTGATAAGACAGTGATCGGGTGGGCAGAAGCCGACCGTCCATGTTTTTTGTAAACAGTGATGTTTTTTCTAACGGTCTAAACTTTCTTGCACCTGAGGCGTGCGCCGATCAAACACTGGTATACTGAAGATCAACAATGCATGATCAGAAAATATGTTAAAATCTGATATTTCAAAAGATCTTATAAATCTATAATCGGTCTGTTTACATAATAGGTAATCTATAACGGAGTTACTGTTATAGCTGCAGTATGTGAATGAATGAGTGTTTATAAAACGCCCGTTACAAATAGTCAAATTAGTTGCTTTACATAGATCAAGCAGTTGAATTCCGTGGGCATTATGATTAGTGTCCAAAGAAGAACGCTCCAATGGGATTATAAAATAATCTTTTCTTTCAAGGAATAAATTTTGTTTAAATATTTCACACCTCTCAAAAAGGTCCCACACAGGCTTTTCTTTCACAACGTCAATCAAATCCAGGCTAAGCGAAATTCTGTTATTGTAAAAATGAATAGACCCAGAAAATATAACAACACTGAGTCCAAGTACAGAGAGACTTTTTACAGTCGCCACACAAAGACTGCTGTTGTGATAGTTAATAAAATCTGTAAGAAGATCCACGCAACCAAGCAAAATAATAGCATACTCGGTTTGATTGAGTCTGTTCATAGTTATATATCTATTCTAAGCCGAAGACCACAGTGTTATACGTCTCCCTGATTTGACTGGCGTTTTTTTTCTAGATATTATTTGATATAATTCCCATGTGATCAGTGAACAAACCGTGATCTGACATGTACAAGAAGTATATAAATACATTAAGAATCGGATAGACTGTGATATGTTGTGACTGTATCCACCCCTTCCTGCGTTGGAATCAAGTTTGGCCGTTTTTAAAATATGCGTACAATGACAACTCCCCAACTATAATGTACAAGGAAATGGTTGTTGTTTTATGGTATCGTACTTGCGGTATCAGAGGCCGTACTTCTCCAAAATTTACCATATATATTCGAAATTCCACAAAAAAAAAAAGATATTCCCATAAACAGAATTGCATTGAACAAGTGTTGACTGCTGGGAGCGACATAAATGTAGACTCTGTCGCACTTGTTTCCAGTTAAAAACGAAAAAAATAAAATAAGAACAAAGTACCGTCATTCGGCCATATTTTTCAAACTTTCCTTGGACGAATAACGTAACTTTATTCGTGTTACAACATCCGCAGAATCCTGAGGGATGGGTTGGTGCTCGAGTCAGGTATGGCGATGATACCAACGTATCCCGAGGGACACCGAAACAAGCATGCTTAAACGTTATTCTAGCATTAAAAAGATATGAGCCGTGCCATGAGAAAACCAACATAATGGGTGTGCGACCAGCATGGATCCAGACCAGCCTGCGCATCCGCGCAGTCTGGTCAGGCTCCATGCTGTTCGCTAACAGTTTCGCTTTTAAAGCCTATTGCAATTGGAGAAACTGTTAGCGAACAGCATGGAGCCTGGCCAGACTGCGCAGATGCGCAGGCTGGTCTGGATCCATGCTGGTCGCAAACCCACTATGTTGGTTTTCTCATGGCACGGCTCATATTTAGTCCATCTACGTCATTAAATGTTCGGAAATGTCAGCGTTGTTTCATCATACGTTACAGGGACGTCACTTTACGTTGATGTTTTGTCAGGGAACACGCATATGTATCAAGTGCGTTAACAGCACGTGCGCGCAAGAATCTCTCTGTTAACAATTGTTTACTCTCTTGTTAAACGACAAAAACAGAATTAATACTGTATAGCCTGCTTCCTGGGGACAATACAGCGTAAACAGATTTTGTTACATTATATAATTGCTCTTTATCGGAAGTGTTTCATGCTGCTCCGTTACGTTAGGCCTATTTGTTTTGCATATTACTAATGTGAAAAACCCATGCACATTTCCATTAAACGTCAGGTTGACGTATCATTTTGTGCCGCCGAGAAATAGTGCTGCTATATTTTTATCTACTATTTTATGATAAAAGGAGATTCAGAATCAAAATGATCGATTATACGCCGCGGGCTACGCCGCGACTAACCCCCGATCGTATTTTTTCGATATGTTAAAACATGGTTCTGCTATATATTATTTCTTGATTCGAACACGGCTAAAATTGTACGTCATTTAAACAAGGAAATTTCAAGCGTTGTTGTATATTGTGTGAATAAACAATGGTTGACGCACGGACCAGTATCAAAACATTATGATGTCACCGACGACGCGGAACAGCCTCGTGACGTACGGTTCATAGCTACTCGGAATATATCTACTTAGTTTTAATGGACATGTTATAATAAAAATAAACAAGAGCTGTCACTATTAGTGACAAATGCCCCCGAAGCGGACACGAAAACAGGAGCTGTCAGTGGACAGCGCGCTCGACTATTCTCAGTGCTTGATAGTATAATATAAGCAATGAGTAAAACTTTAACATTACAATAAGCATATTCTAAGTCGAAAAGGGGCCATAATTCAGTCAAAATGCTTGATAGAGTTGCCTCCTCTTTTTACAGACTGGGGTCATTATGGTTAACAAGTATGCAAAATATGAAAGCAATATCTCAATGGACTTTGAAAATATTTTTACAGACTGGGGTCATGATGGTTAACAAGTATGCAAAATATGAAAGCAATATCTCAATGGACTTTGAAAATATTTGGGGTGGTACGCAAACTTTAACATTTATTCTAAGTCGAAAAGGGGCCATAATTCAATCAAAATACTTGATAGAGTTGCCTCCTCCTTTTTACAGACTGGGGTCATGATGGTTAACAAGTATGCAAAATATGAAAGCAATATCTCAATGGACTTTGAAAATATTTGGGGTGGTACGCAAACTTTAACATTTGTGTGACGCTCACGCTAACGCTCACGCCGACGCCGGGGCGAGTAGGATAGATCCCCTATTCTTCGAATAGTCGAGCTAAAAATCACACATCATTTTGTGACCTTGAACTTGACCTGAGAGACCCGGTCATAGGCGTGACACACCTCAATATGGTTAACATTTGTGTCAAATATTTTCAAATCCCCCTCTGAATAATGAAGTTACAGCCTGGACAAGAATTTACACGGACAGGGGGCATAAAAAGGCATTTTTGGGGGGTTTATCGGCCCATCGTTTACAGGTTTTGAGACAGAACCATTCTTATATTAAGACCATTTCGTAGAACTTGTAGATTAATCCCACATTCCGCTCAAGTGTATGTTTAAGGACGTCTCAATGTCTCCTAGTGTAGACAAATCAGCAAAAAAATAGAAAGTTAGACGGCTTGGAAAATCAACCATTGCTATTATTTCAGCTAATGAAACCGTAAACATTTTTCACTGGCCTACATACCAAAATAATTTTTAGTATCTTAATACAAAATATGACACATATGTATTGTTCATTAATCAAATTCTAAGATTAATTATTTCTTGTTTTTAATACCCCCTATCTCTATATAGTACTGTAGTATATTAATAATAAAACGCACCTGTATATCTGATCACAAAGAAAAACTGAGCACGAACTTCTGTAACACCCTGTAAAACTGTTGCACAACGTTGTGAAAAATGGCTTTATCAGCATAAAATGGCTAAAGGTATATACCCATATTTTTAAGATTTTAATGAGATTTCTTACACTAAGCTGAAAGTACGTCGTGAAGGTAACGTAAAAGTTTCGGCTTTATTTTATCATATGTAGTGAAACGTTGTTTTTTCCCCCAGTAAAACGTTTTTGAAATCAAGAAATACATTATAATGAACAAGGAGGAACTATCAAGGTATTTGATTTTTATCCGGATTTACGTAAAAAATAATAATTACTGCACGAAATTACTACATAGATGTAGTTCGTTATACGTCATTTACAGCACGATAGTCATCTAAAACCTTGTAAGATGGAGTTTTACACAGCACCTGTGAAATCACCATAAATCCCAGCCTGGTATGCAAGAAAAGAACCGATCTGAAATTGGACTACAAAACCTCGAACTTTAGCCGGCATTGCATCTGCGGTAATTACTCGCGATGGATAGGGTGCACCCTGACTGATATATTTTTGTTGGGTTAAACGTCACAATCTCAAATTAAAATTATGGCGATTTAGTTTAAGGTGTTTAATTCTTTATCCAGTTAACATTTGTCTGTAGCTAGCTGAGTCACATAGCAATATCTGGGAGACGGATAAGTATCAGTATATTCTAGGTAATATCAAAATACATGTAGACAACATGACTGGTAGACAAACTAATAAACCTACATCTGAACAAGTTTACAATAAACTGAATGAATTAGAAGTTCAATAGCCTTACTTATTTGGCTTATCAGGATGACTTAGTTTATGATCCGATATTATTTTTTTATAGTTGTCATCCCTCTAAGAGACGCAGTCAAAACTATCACGCTGTCCCGAAACGTCCTTTTGTTTGGAACTACATATACTTTACATGCAATTATGTACGGTATTATAGCTGGTTTAGGGGCCTCCGTGGCCGAGTGGTTAAGGTCGCCGACTTTAAATCACTTGCCCCTCAATGATGTGGGTTCGAGCCTCACTCGGGGCGTTGAATTCTTAATGTGAGGAAGCCAGCCAGCTGGCTTACGGAAGGTCGGTGGTTCTACTCAGGTGCCCGCTCGTGATGAAATAATGCACAGAGGGTCACCTGGGTTTTCCTCCACCACCAAAGCTGGAAAGTCGCCATATGACCTTTAAGTGTGTCGGTGCGACGTTAAACCAAAAAAAAAAAAAAAAAAAAAAAACATAGCCGATTTATTTTGTCTGGAAAAAGGTGAAATACCTTTAAATAAGTCGCTCATATCTATAATTAGAAATATGACGAATGTGGAAGGTATATAAGGCTGTGTTTATGCCTGTTTACTTTGGAATGCCCCCATTTTCGTGAAGTTATAGCGAAAGTGATCTGTGAGCAGTGGACTCCGATCCACGTCCAGATGTACGGAAACTATGACGGACTGGAAATGGATTTTGACGATGGAAAAATAACACCAATGACTTGATCAAAGCTTACTTCGTTACCTCTCGGAATGTTCGTGTTCTGAGTAAGTTCCCGGTTCCTGGGTCTCGTCCATAGCAACCCCGCAGACTCCCTATGGGTGCTAAGGGGTGGACGGGGTAGCCCGGGGACCACAGGTTTGATGCTTTGGGTGCCTGTATTTTAACTAGGCTATCTCTAGTATCGCGCCTGTTGGTCCCTGGGTAAGCAACGACAGAGTCGAGATGTACTCGCAACACGAACTACAAAGATCTACCAAAATGGGTATCGAAGTAAGCCGGAAATCAGTCTTGGTGACATTTTTTCAGCGCCAAAATTCATTGCCAGTACGTTCATTTTCTTCCGGAATGGAGCCTAAACGTGTTGATAATGAAATAAAGAACCTAATATTTGGTGACTGCTCAAACTTACGAACAAATTAATCTGTAAAAAGTTGTTAAAGATCGGGTATTAAAACCAAAGCGCTATAATGTATTTACACTTCTTTGTTAAAATACAAGAAAAGACTGGACTTGTAATGTGTCTACAGAACTTCAACTACTCGAAATTCATTTGTAAATATCCAAGTTTTAAGTCTTAAAATGTGAACAGGAACGTAACAAACTTCTCAAACAGTTTATTGATTTTAGTATGGTGTGGTGAATGTACATGTACAATGTAGTGAATTTATATAGTATCTAAAATCAATGATATCAAAATAGATCAATGGACTTGCAAAACCAGTCTATTCATGCATGAATTAACATTTTAATACATTGTTAATGTTACATGTCAATAATCTTGCATGGTTACCACAACAGAACATTTAATGCCATGTGTAACACAAATCTAACAAAAGTTTTCTTACAAAGTCCTTTACGACTGGTTTATTTAATCATTTCTTATGCAAATTTAACATTATCAAATCTATAGAGGAAATTCAGGTTTTGATATATTTAAGTGTCTATGCATGTATGTAAAAAGTTTTTGCCTACAAGTAAGCCTAATCTACAAATCCACAGTGGACAACGTTTACTTAATCAGCCAGAGTTTTACCCCTGATCCCATCCTGGTTTACAACTATTTACAGACACTGAAGAAGGCTCTTTAAACAGCAAGAAACATATTCTGACATTTGTCATCACAACAAAACTAGACAGTTTCTTACACATGTGAACAATTTTTAATCTGGTGACAAAATTGGAACTGACATTTTCAAATTTTTATCGATGTCTGGAGCAAGTTACTAAACAAATGAAGACCCAAATTGTTCCTAGACCCACCCAATTCTCTAATACATAAATATTGTAATCTAATTCACGGAAAAAGCTTATCTAAGTTTGGCAAGCTAAACATTTTGGGCTTGATTTCAAGAGATTTCTAACTGAAGACTGCACAACTAAGTTTCTTGATATGAAAACAGTGAAGCAAAATATATGGCACAAATCAGCAAATTAATTCAGGATTGTTAGGTTTTTTAACAGTGTTGATATATTTGGAAAAGTGTCCATCCGAAGAAACATATTGGACAAGCTGACAGGAGAGTCCAATATGTTTTTAAGATAGTTAGGAGTACAAATATATGTCATATTGTACAAGACAATGTTAAATAATCTTTTTACACTCAATAAAAATTGGATAGACCACCAGAAGGACAGTATTCCAAACAGAGATATCACATCAAGCATATTCATTCAGACACTTTTCTAGTATGGTTTTTATCATTTTAAGTTTCAAATCAAAACTGTCCAGAAATAAAATGAACAGCTATATTGTGAATTCCTATTTGGAAGAGAAAAAAATCATTTACCTTTAAACCAAATAAAATGGACAGTCACATGCTACAAATGTGAATCATTGTAATTGGAAGAGAAAATATGTATAAACTAATAATCATATATATGTATTTTGTGATCAGTTAACCTATGGTATAAATCTACAATTATGTATGAAAAGTAAAAAAAATAAAGCCTGACAAAGTTGTTCCTGTTGATAGTAAATAATTTCACCTCTGTCTATATATGGCCTTTCATTTATCATTTAAAGAAAAGAAGTTAATTCAAGTGGATCTATATATGTTTATACATGTATATGTGTAAATGGAAATTGACAAGAAATTTTCTCGTTTTTGCAAATTTTACAAATACATAAATTTGTAAGTTCTTTTCCACAATTTGGTTTCAAACTCAATGCAGAAGTATACCAATGCTGACATGCTAAGATTGGTATTATTTCATGTAATACACACAAAACCTTTGATAAACTTTAATCAGGCAATCAAAAGTCAGTATTGTTAAACAATAATCTATGATTATATTCAATAATAACATCCTATCTGTGTAGTTAGTATCAGGATGCAGTTAAGATATAATTATATGTCAGTGACACAGCTATCACCTGATCTTCATTGTTCTGAAATGGTGATAATATGATACACAAAACCATGTGACCTTTGGCTTTAAAGACAATTTGATCCTGTTATCTATTCAAATATAAGGGAGGTAATTACATAAAAAAATGACAAGAAAATATTCAAGCCTGACAGAGTTGTCTCTACTGAGTGTAAAAATCACATCATATATATTTTTACTAGAAGCATGCAAGCATAACTATTAAATTGTATGTGCTTTCATCCCCAACACTAGATTTTCATATTACGGGTCAGCAGAACCTTTGGTTGACCAATAATTTATCTGGCCTATTCAAATGTACCCTACTAATTATTAATTTGAAGTGTCTAGGGATACAGATCCGTACATCTAGAATCTGTGAAAGGTATGGATCTGTATCCCTTGACAACCCTGTCAGGGACTTTCTAGGAGTACTGACCTCTCTTTTCAAGATACAGTTTTACCGTGTGTTATTTATTTATTGAATTCAAAGCAATTAAGCAATATTCACCCAAAACTTGAATCTAAATAGTTCACAGATATCACCCTTAACTTGATTGTTTACATTTTCTTTCAAAATGTTAATTTAATAACCGAGGAACACCACTGTTTAAATGTGGTGGACAGAAGGCTTTAACTTGTATTTTTACTTTTAAGAGCTATATTGCATGCCACAAACAACAAAAGTTAAAATAATCAACTGGTAACTTTTTGTGAAATAATATAATAAATGTCCATTTTTAAAATAATTAAGAGGAATATAAAAGTATAAAATGGCTGAATTTTTCACTTGCCCAAGACAAATCTCTCTGAGTTTTAATTGCACAAACTCAACATTTATCTGCTTTGGAAAAAGGGTTTTGATGACACAATCACTTCCATCGTAAGTTACTACAGTTAAAAGTATGAAAGAATTTTGGAAGACATGGCAAGACAAGAAAATCAAACAGACTTGATTTTTTTCTGAATTCAGTGTTGTAATATTTTCTAGTCCTTTTGGATGATAGAGTCCAAATGGTTTAATGTATATGTATAAAAAGAGTTCCACTTAAGCCTAGGTGTGAGGGGTGTTACATGTTATATAACCTCTCATGAAGACTCAGTAAAACTGAGTCTGCTATTATCTTGCTTTGTTGTATGATCTCCTTAAGATTTTATTTTGTAAACTTCAGTCTTGTGCGAAGAACTGTCCCTTCATAAGTAGTAAATGTATGTATATGTGTAAAGATTCCCCAAAACCTTTTTCAAATATAGAGCTGCATATGTCTAATATTGGCTAATCTACAGAGATATACATGACGAAACCAATTTAACCATTTCAACCTCCTTGGTGAGGGCGCAGTAGATTATTTGTAAATCATTTAAAATAAGTCAGTTTGTCATATACAAAAGAACCCTGCCAATAACAGCTAAGTTCCATCAGTTCCAGCTGTTCAATTATAACACTGAGCTTAGAGACCAGTCAAAGAATATACAACTTGCCATTTGGTCAGTTTCAAGATGGAGGTAAAAATTGACCAGTTACATTGTTAAGTATTGAGACTTGTCTCCAGTCTCAGCTTGATAATCCAAGACTCATGACAGTAAATTCAGGTGTCTTAAGTTTGCCCCATCAAACATTAGTGCTGTTCTGAGTACATCATTCAGTGCTGAAAATGTTGCTTTACTACGGAGACAGACGTGCATCTTTAACAAAATTCTTGGAGTCAAGTTCTTTCCATCAGTTCTGACTGTATACTGTCCAACCTAGATGTACACTTTCCTCAGTATTAACCACAGAAATGGTAGATCTTCTCCATGTTGGAACAGAAATAGAGAACATATCTGTACTGTCATCAGGTATTACTGCATGAGTCAAAGAAACTCCTGATATTCTGAGCACTAGCCTTGCCTACAACTCCACTCAGCTCCTATAAAAACAAATAGCACATTGCTTTAATATCATCTTTACAATATCATAACAAAATAATACAAGCAGAATATTCAACAATCAACTTACTTCTGAATTTTGTGAGAAAAAGAAAATACACACACAAATAAATAATATATACTCCAGAATTAAGCTAAGTTTGGAGTTACAAGTATTATGAAAGTTTCATGCTTTGAAATGAAATAATCAACAAACATCACGAATATTATAATAAATGCACATGTTTTAGTTACATAGGTTAACTGACATACCTCAACAGATGCTGCACTGATTGCCTCCAAACCTGTAAAAGATAAATTCATGATTTAAGATAGAACAGGATGGAAGGAAAACATTCTTTCAGTACAAAGAATTGTCCTCTCTAAACTCCTTGGTTGACTGCCACTACAAAGGAGTACTGATTCTGTCCATACTAGTGAATTCATCATATTATAAGAATTACATATTTTATCACGCTAGCTTTCATAGACAAACATTGTAACACAGTTTAATGAAGATAAAGAAGAAAACGTGACCTCTAAAGTGTTAATAAGATTTTTCTACGATTTACCCTTGTGACCTAGATTTTTGATCTCGGGTAACCTGCTTTTGAGTTTGACATAAATCTTATGGAGACAAACATTCTGACAAAATATGATGATCAAGTATAAAATGTGGCCTGTATGGGGTTACCAAGGTTTTTGTATGATTTCACCTAGTGAACTAGTTTTTGACTTCAGGTAACCCAGGTTTGAACTTGGCCTGGAGATTTCACAGAGGCAAATTTTCTCACAAAGTTTTATGAAGATCAGGCAGAAACTGTTGCCTCTCTGTTTTTATGATTTGACCTAGCTTTTTAGCGCATATGACCTAGTTTCAAATCACTAGATATTAATAGTAGCCAATGTGCTATAAATAGTAACAAACGTCACAAACTTATAAAACATTTTTTGTACTTCAGTCAATATTTTTCTATTGAAATGTATCCTGATGAAGGTCTTAGCAGACCGAAACCGGCTGATCAAATAATAGATAGTCTATCAACCACCCCGGTGTTTGACTCGTGTTCTCCCCTCCCTTGTTTTTTCATTTGTTGTAGTTTCAAATTTGTTCCAGATTTTATTGAGACAAACATTCTGACCAAGTTTCATAAGACTTGATCACTGTGACCTCTAGAGAGTTAACAGTTAAAATGTTAACATTGCGCAACACAAGTCGTAAGGTGCACACAGTGTGATCACAATAGTTGTGCTCAGCTAAGCTAACAAGAGCTGTCTGTTGACAGCGCGCTTGACTATTTGAAGCATTGATAGAAGTATAGGGTCAAAATATTACCAGAGATTTTCAGACAAAAGAAAAAGAATAGATAAGACAAACAATGTACCTGCATTTGTGGATTTGGATAAGTCTTGCACTATATGGCAATGTGTGACCATGATGGTAAGCAAGTGTTCAAAGTTTCAAAGCCATATATAAAACAGTTCAGACAAAATATGGAAAGGTATGCTAAACTTAACTAATTTCTATGTCAAAAAAGGGCCATAACTGAGCTAAAGTCCTTGTCCTAGTTATGTAGTCTTGCCTACATATGTAGACTATGATAGCAAACAAGTGGTCAAAGTTTCAAAGCCATATGACAAACAGGTTAGGCAAAATATGGACTGGTATGAAAAACTTAACTGATTTCCAAGTCCAAAAAGGGCCATAATTCAGCCAAATTAGTTGACAGAGTTATGTACTCTTGCCTACAGATGGGAATCATGATGATGAACAAGTGTTCAAACTTTCAAAGCCACAGTTCAAATAGTTTTGACAAAACATAAGACTTGTACAAAAATTGTACCAATTTCCAAGACCAAAAAGGGCCATAATTCAGCCAAAATAGTTGACAGAGTTATGTACTCTTGCCTATAGATAGAGACTGTTATAATAAATAAGTGATAAAAGTTTCAAAGCCATATGTCAAACACTTTACACAAAATATGAACTTGTACGAAAAACTTAACCAAGATTTCTAAGTTAAAAGGGGCCATTATTCAGCCAAAATCCTTGATGGAGTTATGTCCTCTTGCCTAAAACCGACATGGTGATGGTACACAAGTGTTGAAAGTTTCAAAGCTTTATCTCAAAATACTTTGTCAAAATGTGGACTGGTACGAAAAACTTATCCAAGGTGTGATGCTGATGCCAACGCCAAGGTGAGTAGGATAGCTCTACTTATTCTTCGAATAGTCGAGCTAAAAATGATAAAATGTATGGCTGAGCCTTGCAATTTAATAAGTTTTTCAACTTGTTCAATAAATTTAATTGGAACAGACTCACTCTTGCATGACCCTGAAGATTAAGTGACACTATGCCTTACATGGCCAAGTGTAATGTAAGTGCTGCAATATACTTTCTTGACAGCTAAGTTTATTCTAAATTAATCTTAAATTTACTTTCCACATGTAAAAACAAATGCTGGAAGAGTATAGATAGATTTCCCAGCAGGTCACATTCCATGACCTGGTTTATACAGCCAACAACTTATTCATGCACCTTGATTACTGTTACAGATTTAAACTTTCAAACATAACTCAGTATTCTATGTGCCTTAATATGTTCTTTTTTCTGACAAGTTTACTATATACGTGACTATATAGGTAATTATGCCGGCTTGTGTAAATGCCCATCCTGCTACAGTTGACTACGTTTCTTATTGTATACAGTCGAAACTCGATATCTCGAATTTCAAGGGACCGTGCTTTTAATTTCGAGATAACCGAAATTCGAGTTATGAGGAGGGACGTATATGGATGAAATAAGTACACATCACGAAAAGATTTAATAAAAAATAAAAACTGTTTCCTTGATGCCGTGTTTAAGCTGTCGGCACTTTACGCATACACGATTCCGTAGTTTGTGTTTATCAAAGTTTTCAGTTTTTCGAAGAATAAAAATGATACTAACCTCAAATGTTTTTGAGTCAAGTTTCCTTTTTGTACCACGTTTCTCTCCGGAGGATTGACAGCATTTCGATCTGACATTTTGAATGAATGATGCTTTCCCCAAAGAAGTTAATTTTTATACAGTCTCATGGCGATTACCTCTAAGTAATCCTTATTAAATATACCAATTGTTCAAACTAATTAATTCATTAGTTTAAATTATACGCAATTTTCATAACGTCTCAAAAACAAATGACTGCTGATTAAAGAAATGTAATGTTTACCTCAAACAATTATCATTATGGCACGTACAAACAAGTATGACATCATCTCACCTTGATAATCGCCGCACCTTTGATATGTCGGCATCAAGGCTTTCTGGTTAGGCAATAAACATGGACATGTGTTAAAAAACAACCACATTCACAGTGACATGTATGAAATTTTTCTCACTTCGACTTACCGAGTTCACAATGCACTTGAATTTTATTGACGGGACTGAAAATCCCTTTCGACACATCCGGAGTCTCGGTAAGTCAAATTTTGACATAACCGAAGTTGAATTACATATATAAAGAAGGAAAGTTGACGGGGCTTGAAAATTTCTTCGACTTAAGCGGAATTTTGAGGTAAGCGAGTTTGAGATACCAAGTTTCGACTGTATATATATACTGAAACAAAAATGGCTCCCACAACTTCAAAATTTCATTGTAGCATACATGTGCAATAACTGCAAAAACCTGAATTGTGCCTTACTTTGGAATTGCTCCAGAAGCTTTCTTGCTTTCACTCCACCCAGTTTTGGTATACATTGTACTGTTGCTAGGAGACACTCATCTAAATTCCTTGGTTTCCTTTTCTTGCGGAATGGATTACTCTCTAATTTATTCTCTGTATGTACCTGAAAAATATTGCATCATCACAGGACACTGGCTACAGAAATGTTACCGGTAACTTTTACAGAAATGCAAATACAATCTTGAAATTACAGTAAATGATTGCCACACACTATAAGCAATGGTAAATATAAAACAATAAAAGACCACTGCATGCAAATGTAGTGGTTCTCAAATTTTAAGCCTAACATATTAATATAGTCTAACTTCTTATTTATATAATTAACACAATATGCTAATAGGCAAAAAAAGGCAGAAGAGAAAAGAAATTGTTTCTGGCATAGCCAAAGAACAATCAGGTTGGATAGCAAGTACTTTTATGTATCATTTTTACAAAGAAAATATTTAAATAAGAGGGCCATGATGGCCCTATATCGCTCACCTGAATACCATTGCTTTAACCAAAAACAAAAAATTCTTACAAGGTACAGATATGTCATAATACACCTAAAAATTGGAGGTACCATCCATGTTGTACCACAGAAAAGTGGTCTCGGTTTTTCCCTACAGCCAATAATAAAAGAGTTACTCTAAATAAGCTATTTATAGTAATATAAAAGGGAAGTAATTAAAAAAAATTTATTGTAAGCGAACAAAAGAAGGATCTGCCAAATAAAAACAAGAGCACTGCAATGCAACGCAAATGCAGAGCAATATTCACACAAAACAAAGGCATATGACCTTTGACCTCTAAGTGTGACCTTGACATTGAAGTTAGCCATCCGAAACATGCGCTCTGCACGTCGTTTCAATGAGGTGAACATTTGTGTCAGGTTTCTCTGAAATCCATCAAGGGGTTCAAGAGTTACAGAGCGGAAGGGACATTGCTAACCAACACACAGACAGACAGACGGACACCGAGGCGATAACATAATACGTCCCTGCAGGCATATAAAAAGGAATCCATTATGGGATCTGGCCGGTTCAAGAAAGGAACCAAGATCTTATGGTGACACAAGTTTTATGCAAGTTTGATTAAATTCAAATCATAAATGAAGCTGCTATCATGCGACAAGGTCAAAATAGCTAATTCCGGCCCTATCAGGGGCCATAAGTCTGGAACCCATTCAGGGATCTGGCCAGTCCAAGAAAGGTATGGTGACGCACGTTTTGTGCAAATTTGATTAAAAGCAAATCATAAATGAAGCTGCTATTGTGCAGACAAGGTCAAAATAGCTAATTTTGACCCCTTCTGGGGCCATAACTCTGGAACCCATAATGGAATCTGGCCAGTTCAAGTCAGGAGCCAAGATCTTATGAAGATACAAGTTGTGTGCAAGTTTGATAAAAATCAAATCATAAACAAAGGTACTATTGTGCAGACAAGGTCAAAATAGATAATTTTGGCCTTTCAGGGGCCATAACTCTGGAACCCATGATGGAATCTGGCCAGTTCAAGTCAGGAGCCAAGATCTCATGGTGATACAAGTTGTGTGCAAGTTTGGTAAAAATCAAATCATAAATAAAGCTGCTGTTGTGCAGACAAGGTCAAAATAACTAATTTTGGTCCTTTCAGGGACCATAACTCTGGAACCCATAATGGGATCTGGCAAGTTCAAGAAAGGAACCGAGATCTTATGGTGATACAAGTTGTGTGCAAGTTTGGTTAAAATAAAATCATAAATGAAACCACTATTGTGCAGACAAGAAATTGTTGACGGACGGACGCATGCACGGACTGACGAAGGACGAAGGGTGATCACAAAAGCTCACCTTGTCACTATGTGACAGTTGAGCTAAAAATACACAAAACAGATTCAATACTACACATTACATTAGAGTCATTGCCACATCCAGCTGTAAACAAAATGTTGGCAGTCAAAATACACAGTCCACAGGCCATCAGGAACACACCTACTTTTTAGGCCATAATTATGTCCAATTACAATTTTGTCAAAAATGTTGGTTTAATAGGATTTTATCTGTTGCACCTCAATAAAACTCAGCTAGTACAAAGAATGATACAACCAGTATTACCATTTGTGCAAGTAATCCGGCAGCCTCGTTCTGACTTGGTACAGGTGTTATAATGAATCCTAGCTCCATGGCAACAAACTTCTGCAAGGACTGATAATACTGGCTGCTGGAAGCTGTCTTCTCTGCCATTACCAGAACCTGAACCTTATTCGCCTTAAAAGTAAAATGATGCATGCCAGTAAAATAAGAATATTATGAGGGAATCTAATGTGCACACTACCAGCATACAGAATCACAATTTACATTCACATTCTTAAATGGTAAAATCAACATAATTTGAAAATCTGCAACTGTTTTAATAGTCACAGAATCAATTCTAGATACATGGATAAACTGCGACTAAGGAGTTAAAATAAGTTTGTTTTTGGAAAAGCATTATCTGTAGATATTACATTGTTTTCTTTCTTTATTTTGTTGGGTTTTACATCACTCCAACACTATTTTAGGTCAGACGGCAACTTTCCAGCTTTTGATGGTGTAGGAAGGCCCCAGGTGCCATCCATGCTTTGGTACTGGCATTGGCAGGATCCTGGGTAGAACCATCGACCTATTGTAAGCCAGCTGGATGATTTTCTCACAGCAAACAATTCTACATCTAAAGTGAGTTTATGAACCCTCAGTGAGAGGCAAGCGATTCAGTCAGCAGATTTTAACCACTAGACCACAGTATCATATTCTGTTCAATTACATTTCGTAAAGTTTTCTTACAGCAAAAAAATCTTGCAAATTTTGTACCTTTCTAAGTTTGGCAAGTTTTCTCCTGATACTAGCTTGGGAGACAAGATCTGCCTCTGTAGCATAAACCACGCCTATATGAGTTGCTGGATGGAAGTCTACATAGCCAAGGTTGTCTTCAAAGATAACATTAATACCTGCAAAATATTTAAAAGATACATTGTAATTTGTAACATGAAAGTAATGTCAACATACTGGTATATAAACATTTTAATGTACCCGGTAATTAAGTTTGAAGAGTATTTAATGACAACAAGAGGGTCATTATGAACCTGGATCGCTCACCTGAGTAATATGAGCCACATGTTTTAAATGTCAAACTGATGATTTTTCGAATTTTTTTGGAACAATGTACAATCAAGTAACCCCTGGGGCGGGGCCAATTTTACCCCGGGGGCCATGATTTGAACAAATTTTGTAGAGGTCCACTAGGCAATGCTACATGTGAAATATCTCAGCTCTAGGCCTTCTGGTTTATTTTCAGAAAATTTTGAAGATTTTTCTATGTACAATCAAGTAACCCCATGGGGCGGGGCCAATTTTACCCCGGGGGCCATGATTTGAACAAATTTTGTAGAGGTCCACTAGGCAATGCTTCATGTGAAATATCTCAGCTCTAGGCCTTCTGGTTTATTTTCAGAAAATTTTGAAGATTTTTCTATGTACAATCAAGTAACCCCATGGGGCGGGGTCAATTTGAACCCGGGGGTCATGATTTGAATAAAATTTGTAGAAGTCTACGAGGCAATGCTACATGTCAAATATCTAAGATCTAGGCCTTCTGGTTTATTTTTAGAAGTTATTTCAAAAAGTATGTATTTTTCCCAAAATGAGTGCAAAAATTCCGAATCTACATTCTGAGAAATAAAATCAGCAAAACTGCACAAATATTATGGACAATTTTGTAATGGCAGTTTGTTAAAGAGGTTGTACAATGTGAAAAATGTGTATGAGAATGTGCCTAAATACATCCTTACTATATCCTATGGGTCTAATATTTCCCAATTTGGAACATTTATGTGTCAAAATTCCCAATGCTTAGGGTGGGATCCAGACATTTGCCCCCCAGGACATTTGCCCCCCAATAAAAAAGTGGACTGCTGGACAATCGCTTAGGGTATAGGCTATGTTCCCAAAACAGCAAGAAAACACCCTGGGAGCTCATGCAAACTTTGTCAAATTTTTATTGTGCATTGAAGGGAGAGAGAAAAAATGCATGTTTTGTTTTATTTCACCCAGAACAAAAGTCAAATTACCTATGCAAGTGTAGAAAGGGGGAAAAAATGCATATTTTATGTTTTTTCACACAGAAAAAGAGATAAATTACATATGCAAGTGTAGCGAGTGGGAAAAATGTATATTTTGCACTTTTTCACCCAGAACAAGTGGCAAATTACCTATGCTCAGGCGAGTAAAGCCCTTGGATCTGCCTTTGATAATCTTGTCCCAATGGTTACAAGATGAAAGACAATAACAGAAAACCATGATCTTTGCGGTTATGGTACGCAAATTGTACAGGTTCAAGGACAAAAAACTAGGATTAACGATCGATAAACTAGGTTTTTTCGAACATAGAACCTGGTTTTTTAATACTAACCTAAATTTTCGAGTGAAAACATATAAGATAACATGCATATTCTATAGTTAACGCTCATGAACCCTGTTAACATTCAATAAACTACTAAGGTTTCTCCATTGAACCTGGAACAACTGATATGGGGACTGGAAACCGGCATTTATCTTATCTTATGCTGTCGTCCAATCGAAGGGTATGCCGTAGGTTATTCTGCTATTACTCAAACACTTACGCCTTACAGTTTAACTCGTCCTTTTAGTGAAAATCTGGGAAAGCATTTGTTGAATTTTTTGTTGAAAACAAAAGTTCTGCCATAAAATTATTGCCTGCATCTGTTTTTAAATGGAAAATATCTACATTAATGTTACTTTTCGCCCTGTGAAAATGGCTAAATCTAGACTTGTCTTACCCAGAGAAAAAGATGTCGTTTTTTACATGATATTTGCCTTGTTGATTCAGAGTATTTAGAACAAAAAATTAGGACATATTTTAATGAAAATAGCAAGTCAAAACTGTAAACTGTTGCCTGAAAATATTTGTTTATGATATTGCTCTGTTCTTCACCATTTAAATGCGTTTTAAACCTAGATGATTTTCTGCAGTTTTATCTAAAAGTTCGGAATACTAAATGTAACTTCGTTGTCGGCCTTTTAAAAAAAAATTGTTATTTTAATTTAAATACATTGTATTTTTCACACATCAGTTTTAAGATTAAATTTATAAAACTAGTTTTTGGAGTTTAAACAACAATTTCGTTTGAAACATTCCCTACGTTCAAGAAGAATGTTTGTTTCTGTACAGAAACATAGATAGATGTAGAAATTATTATTATTATACCAGATTTATATAGCGCCCTTTTCATGATCAATTTCACGTTCAAAGGCGCTTTACATATTTCAAATTTGACATTATAAACAATAATTATAATTATGGCTCTACAAGATTAAGAAAAGTGTCAGCTTTCTGTTATTTTCCATTTTTTTTTTTATTCAAATCCAACAAAAATCGGCCCTTTGATAAAGGTTTGAAGTTACGTGGTAAAATATTTCTTCAGGGAAGTGAGCTCGAGTTAATTCATAATAATTAAGCATATCACCGCATGCAGTCGCATGCTGTTTTTGCTTCAGATTCCCTTTAGATCAATCTAAGCTAAGCTACTAAGCCAGTTCCAGCACGGCTTTAGATCAGGTCACAGTTGCGAGACTCAGCTCATTAATTTCACTCAGGAACTTTACAATAACACTGAACAGGGTCAACAAACAGATGTTATTGTCATGGACTTCTCCAAGGCGTTTGACAAGGTCGATCACATTAGACTAATTTATAAACTACAAAGCCTTGGTGTCAACCCACAAATTACCAAATGGGTCAAATCTTTCCTGTCCAACCGCTCCCAGAAAGTCGCTGTTGATGGTCATTTTTCCAGTGAACTTCCTGTACTGTCTGGAGTTCCCCAGGGGTCTGTTCTTGGGCCATGTCTCTTCCTGGTATATATCAATGACTTACCAGATTCCGTCAAATGTAACACAAGAATGTTTGCAGATGACACCATAATATACCTTACCATCAACTCCATTTCAGATAGTATATCTCTGCAACAAGACCTCATTAGCTTAGAAACCTGGGAGAAGACATGGTCCATGGAGTTCAACCCGGACAAGTGTGAAGTCCTTAGAATTTTTAGAAAGAAAAATCCTGTAGTCTACCCCTACAAACTTCACAACATAGAGTTAAAAACTTGTGAGGCAGCTAAATACTTAGGCATAACCATTTCCAAAGATCTAAACTGGTCCAAACACATTGACAATATCACTTCCAAAGCAACTTCCACTCTTCGCTTCATACAACGAAATGTCAAAACTGATAATAAAAAGGTCAAAATTGCTGCCTATAACACCTATGTCCGCCCTCAACTTGAGTACTGTTCAAGCGTCTGGCATCCTTGGCAAAAAACCCTCACTAGCAAAGTCGAAAATGTCCAAAGGTCAGCTGCTAGGTACGTCATGTATGACTACAGTTACACCAGTAGTGTTACACAAATGCTGAAAACCTTAGAATGGAATACACTCCAATATAGAAGGTTACACAATTCATTAGTAATGTTTTATAAAATAAGGACCCAGACAGTTGCAGTCGACCAATCTCATCTTATTCCAACTAGAAACCTAAATTACTTAATCCCCATGTCTCACACTCAGTACTTTTCTAACTCCTACTTCCCTAGGACCATCCGACTCTGGAACTCCCTACCAACTTATGTTAAATCTAGCCCCAGTCTCAGTATCTTTAGAGAGAGGCTGGCGGTGGTCAGTATGTAATTCTGTTGCCTCTGTCCTATTTTAACTGTAGCATACTGTCTTTTTTAGCTTTTATTCTTCTAACATTGTAACATATCAGTTCTTTAACAACTGTTTCTCTGACAGCGCCGCCCAGTGATAGTCGGAAATCGACGGTTGGGTGAAAGATGTAGATGTAGATGTAGATCTCTGATCATCTAATTATCGCTACTTAACATGTGACTGGTAAACCCTTTGAACAATAAGTGTTATAGCTCCATGATTAACATGAGGTAATATGCTAATTACACGCTAATCGATAGTGGCGAAAACAAAATATCGATCGCTAACGACTGGTCGATATTTACAGGTATGGACGACAGCATAATACAGATGAATGTATTGATTTATACGGAGTTTCTACTCCCCGTATTAGACCTTCCTGACTGAACTGAATTTCAGTTGTTATCCTAAGTTCACGAGCGAAAAACTAGAATTATGGAATACTGACCTATATTGTCAAGCGAAAACATAGGAAATATGCATTTCGTTTTTGTAACAAAGTCGGCATTTTTGAAATAGATCATGAATCTTTGCCATTAAGTATAAATACAATTTATCTTACAGCTCTTTGATCTATGTAAGTCCCTACACCATATCAGTTGTTCCAGCTACACATATATGGTCGGCCTGAAATTATATCGCGAAAACGGATAACGTATTCCAACAAACTTATTTTGATCGTTTTAGGCATTACCTTGAAGCGCGACAGTTAAATCTGAGTTCCGCCATTTCGAGTTGATAAGTACATGGCCAAAAGGTACTCTCATACATGCCCTTTCAGGTGTTTGCGTGCACGAAAATTCATTTAAATTTCCCGCCATCACTCAAACCTTCGGAAGGTCTTTTCACCCCAAGACACCCCCAAAACACCCCAAGACGCCTTGAATATTAATTTATTTGTATCATTTATTAAAAATATATATCTTGTAGACATGCTAATACAGACTGTAACAGTTAAGATAACCTTAGAGTAGATTTTTTCAAGGAAATACATCTAAGAACATCAGCTGAAATGAACTTGTTATTAATGTGAAAGGGAGGTAAAGCCAACATTACTATGTTAATTACATATTTATTTATTTCCCTTGGATATAGTCATTCTGCAGATCCCGGACACCCTTACAGTAAAACATTTTTATTTTTTACTCAAATTTACAAACATATTTTAAAAACACATATAACTTCTGAATGAAAGGAAAATAACTGGATCTCCTTTAGACTTTATCATAGTTAAGCTTTTTGGATTATTCCCCTTGAATTATTTTTTTTCTAAAGTTACCTTTTTTATGATTCAGAAAAAAAGAAAACTATCACCTAAAACATTAAAATATGTTATTATTTTGACATTTTGATACTAAACAATAGGATAATTAATATTTTTTAGGTGTCTTGGGGTGTCTTTGGGTGTTTTGGGGTGTCTTGGGGTGAAAAGACCCTCCCCTCAAACCTTCGATAAAGTTATCTCCTGCATAGAAGAGCGGTGTCGGTATACTTTTGTCCGTTGCAAAGAAAAAGTCTTTGCAAAATTTAAAATACTTTTTGAAGATAAAGTAGATGTTGTCATGTTGAAAACAATGTTAGAAAAGGTTCTAATTATTGGGACAGGACTGACTGGTGCCACAGTCACCGCGTTATTAAGACAAGATTTATGCAAACCCGGAGCAATTTCTATGTGGGACAAGAGCAAAGGCATAGGTTGGTAACAAGAATTTTTGTTGAACTTGCAGTCCATCTCAAAATCCCCCCTAAACGTGCTTAGGTACTGTATTTTTAGGTCGAAATGCATTCCATTGCCAATTGACTTGGCTGTTTAATCAACTTAAGTAAGACACCACCCCTAGTCCAACCAGTTTGAGGAATTTCGTCCGGAATCGGTTCTCTAACCAAAATAGCATGCATAGGCTAGGGAGCCGGAATTTTATTTCTATTCATAATTCTGCCATAATGCACATTGTTTCTTGGTAAATGTCATGCATATTGTTATCTTAATTAATTTTACCGTACCCTTGCATTTATCTGCGTTTACTGTCCGCCATATTTGAATGATAAAACTAGTACGAATAAATGTGTGAAAACTCACTTTCCCGTTTTAAAATGTTATTTGCTTTTAACATGTACTATGTTAAAATTATTTAAATATAAACTAATATTGATTTGTATTTGTGTCATTACATGTTTATAGATGTACAAATTAATTTAATTGCCATTAAAACTTCATGCAGATTCTTTGATCAGTTTGTAACACCACGGCATTTCACGTTCAAAGATGTGTGATCAATACTAATTAACAGAAATTACTTAATTTGTTTTGAATGTTTCATTTATTGTTTTATACCTTTTAATTTTACATTTCAAATTTATTTCGGCTAGATCCAATGCTGACTATTAACGCATTCATTCGTACTAGTTTATTTATCATTCCAATATCACACTGGCCATAGCTTTATCAGATCAAGTGGTTCCAACGTTGTTTGAGCGGTGAATTTTACGCCGATCAGATGGAGAAATATGGCCGATACTACAAATTTCCGGTATTGTAAGTATGATTTAAAGGAATTTCAACCCGTTAAATAACGAATCAAATGAAACCGATGGGTGCACCTGGAGCGCTAATGTGTCTATATTTTAGCACATGTGTCTATTTAGCTGAGGTTTGTGCCGTTTATTCAAACACTTACGTACAGTCCGACGGGGGAAGGAGATTTTTGACAGTTTTGGACAATATCGCCTCGAATATAGTGTTTATCGGGAGCAAGTAACTGTTAAAACACTTTTTATGTAAAGGACTACCTCTTAAAACAAAGTTGTATATTTTCATAGTATTATTCAGGGTTGTTTCTGAACAATCAGCCGAAAACCTAATGCAACGCCGTTTCGAGTGGGTCGCTATGCAATGCAATCAAGTGGATACCGTTCTATGTCTTACTTGCGAAGTCTTATCCGTCTTAAAACAGTCATTAAAGTCTAACAATGAATAAATTTAGTGACTTTTATATCATTATAATGATCCCGCCGTTTCTAATATATTGTACTAAATATATATAATACATTTTTATGCTCGCTTAACATTTAACATATTTTTGCGGACTTGTCAAAAACATCAACACAAAAACATAAACAAGGGTGAACATCGAACAATATCATTAAGTAAGTAATAGTAATAGTTCGTAAAAACAAGAACCAGTTCAAGGACATTTATCTTATCCACGAATGGTACTGAACAGCATGCCAAAAGCGGGTTGACTCTTTATGAGGATTGTTCAAATATGAATGCATCTGAGCACATAAAAATGTATCCTTGATAGATTTCAATGAAAATTTTATTTGGTCCCCTGGAAGTATTCACCTTCAACAGATTTGCAAAATTTCAGTCTTCTAATCCAATCCTTGAAGCCTTTTTCGTAGTATTTTCTAGGTATACTATGAAGACACTGGAATATTGCAGAACCGAGGTGTTTGCGCTGCACAAAGTTTCGACCAGAAAGGTATTTTTGCGCCTTGGGAACAAAAAGAAGTCACACGCGGTAAGGTCAGACGAATAAGGAGGGTGACGAAGGGAGCACAACAACCTTTTCCTGCTTCAGAAAGTCTTGTACAATAGACGCCTTGTGCGATGACGCGTTTTCATGTAGTCTGACATTGGCCAAACCAGTTGCGGGTCTTCGAGTTTTGAAATATTTCTTTAGTTTTTGAAGAACTTTAGTGCAATGCATGGTCTTTTGCCAGACTTTGTTGCCCATATTTTGTTCTGAATCTTTCGTTTGGGCTCAAAAAAGTGAACCAATGTCTCGTCACCAGTGACGACATTTGCGAAAGATCGTGCATTGTAATTTGGAAACTGATTAAGCAACAAGTTTGCACATTGCACGCGTACCCTTTTCTGCTCATCTGTCAACAGATGGGGAATCCATCTAGCACAGATCTTTCTCATTTTCAAATTACGTTTCAGAATTGTATGAGCTGCTCTTATGAGATGCCAACCATACTAGCTATTTGTCTAGCGGTGTATCTTGCATCAGTAGCAACTATTTCTTTCACTCTAGCAACCATCTTGGCAGACGTTGCTGTTTTCGGCCGACGGCCATGTGGTTCATCTTCTGTTGAAACTAACCAACATTTGAATTTCTTAAACCAACGGATAACTGTTGAAAAAGATATTTCATTATGCCCATAAACAGAACATATATCATTAACAAGAAATATCTTTAAAAATGATGGTCGGCGAATTGTAATAAGGAAAGAAGTTTATGAATTTTTCATCTAACATTCATCTTTCATCTAACATTTTTCAAATTGCAAAACTAAACACTGCACTTTAACAATTTAAATGGTTCTCTTTTAATTTTTCGCAAAGGTTTCGTAGGGTTGCAATTTTGTTTCGTTTATCCTTAGACGAATAATTACAGCAGTAGTTTGATGAAGATTCATGAAGCGGTTCATGAGAAGAGGTCATTAAACGTGTTTATATTTTTAGCTAAATTGGTCCCTATCCCCATTTGTAACAAAATAGCAGGAGACCTTACGATATTGTTACACATCGAGTTTGATAAAAATCCATTAAATTTTAGTGGTTAATGCGAAGAAAGGCATATCTACTTTTAGCTATAGTGGTCCTTAATAGGGCCCAAGTTCCTATATAAATAAATTTGGAAGAGGACCTTATAATGATGCTCCAGACCAAGTATGACAAAGATCCACCAAGCTGTTCATGAGACGCTGTATAAAGGCATTTCTAGTTTTAGCTCTAGCAGCCCTTAAAAGGGGTCAAATGTCACAGCTGAACAAAGTTGGCTGCGGGCCTAATAAAGATGCTACAAATCAAGTTTGATTAGAATACATGAGAAAAAATCAATTAAAGGATTTTTTTATTTATTATTTTTATTTATTTCTAAAATAGGCCAGCTGATCCCGCTTTAACAAATGCATATTCGCTATTCATGAATCTTTGGACAATGACGTCACACCTATAAAAAAAAGTGAAGGTCAAGCAAAACATACAATTGTAATTATTTCAATATTTCTGTTTCATAAGCAAAGTTTAACCGTAGTCATATCACATAGATAAACTGTATGCAGCGTACCTTCATTACAGTGTAATGAGATTCAGTCATTATATAGCATATATATAATGAAACAGATTTCAACTGAGTTCAATATTTGCATCCATACTAAAGAAAAATATTCATATATAATAAATCAGTTAAATAATTTATATCAAATATATCAAAGCAAACAAGTACTCATTTTAATATGCAATCTGAATAAGACACAAAAGCAAGAAACCTTACATTTACAGACGACAATTGTAACAAGGAAAATCTTTTAAAAAGCACTTCTCTACATAAAATACTCTTATCACACCCTTATTCATGTGATACGCAGACCGTATTCAGCTCTTTCTTAATTTGATATATGTTGGTATTTGAACAGGTTTTTATCATATTTATTAAACTTACATATCATTTTGAGATATATCAATATTCTTGCTAAATATACTGAGCCAAAGTTAGCTTTAAAACTGTGAACAGCGTCGTTTAGGATAAACGCTTTGTCTACATTTCACTAAGCGTAGCACAATCAACAGGGTGAAAGAAATTGACACTCTCGTCCAATCAGGCAGAGTGTTGCATAAATCTTCCATTTTGATAAATTATCTGTAATGCGTTTTTGCAGTTTGAAGTCACGTGGCATAGGTAACGAAAACGAATTTAGACGGCGTCGCCGAAAAATGTCTTTACGCCCTATGCCAAGAACACAACGATTCTTAATACAGGACCGTACGGTGTACGCTGACCTTCTTCCAACCATTTTTGTATTAGTATACATGAGTAGGCAATGTTAGCGAGCGATAGACACAACTAATGTGAACGGATTTTAATGGGTGTGGTATCAATGTATAAATGAACAAATAAAATACAGACACCAATGAAAGAAAATAAACAGACTAGCAATACTAAGAGAGACGTGTTACAGTTGTATTATTTAACTGTCTCCAACAAAACTTTTTTTTTCATTGGTGTCTGTATTTCATTTGTATTTTAATTTTTAAACGGCGACCGTAGAGTTTGATTACATTGTTTCTGTTTTATGGAGGACCAATAAAACCTTGCCTTTTCCCTGGCCAATTTTAACGGTCTCTTTGATTTATCTCTCTGAAAATAAATGAACGTTTCACCAGGAATATGAATGAAAATATATACAAACATCTGATCAATACTTTTATCATGGACCAAACTTTATTTAAGTTTTGTATGAACAGCTTAAATGCACAACAAATCAGTAATGAAATCGCAATGTATTGGTTTTAAGGGACTGAAACTAACCAACTGTGACTATACTGATTTAAAGAGTTAACCCGATTTTGGCATGCTGTTCAATACCATTCGTGGAGGAGAAAAATATCCATGAACTGGTTCTTATTTGAACGAACTAATACTATTATTTACTTAATGATATTGTTCGATGTTCATCCTTGCTTTATGTTTATGTGTTGATGTTTTCTGACAATGTCCGCAAAAATATGTTAAATGTTAAGCGAGCATAAAAATGTAAAAGTACAATATATTAGAAATGGCGGGATCAATATGATGATATGAAACTATCCAAATTAATTTATTCATTGTTAGACTTTGAAAATAATGACTGTTTTTAAGACGGATAAGACTTCGCAAGTAAGACACAGAACGGTATCCACTTGATTGCGTTGCATAGCGACCCACTCGAAACAGCGTTGCATTAGGTTTTCGACTGATTGTTCAGAAACAACCCTGAATAATTCTATTAAAATACACACGCTTTGTTTTAAGAGGTAGCCCTTTACATAAAAAGTGTTTTAACAGTTACTTGCTCCCGAAAAACACTAAATTTGAGGCGATATTGTCAAAAACTGTCAAAAATCTCCTTCCCCCATCAAACTGTACAGAAGTGTTTGAATAAATGGCACAAATCTCAGCTAAATAGACACATGTGCTAAAATATAGACACATTTGCGCTCCAGGTGCACCCATCGTTTTCATTTGATTCGTTATTTAACGGGTAGAAATTACTTTAAATCATACTTACAATTCCAGAAATTTGTAGTATCGGCCATATTTCTCCATCTGATCGGCGTAAAATTCACCGCTCAAACAACATTGGAACCACTTGATCTGATAAAGCTATGGCCAGTGTGAATATGGCGGACAGTATGCGGCGAGTACACTTTTGGAGACACGGTAAACACAGATAAATGAAAGGGCATTGCTTGCTAAAAATTGAATTTATTAAGATTATATCATGCATAACACTTACCAAAAGAAACAAAGTGAATTTCGGCAGCTTTATGCATAGAAGTAAAATTCCGGTTCCCTAGTCTATGCACGGTACTTTGGCTAGAGAACTGTTTCCGGACGAATAAGTTCGCTGTCTAGGGAACCGATTCCGGTTCTCTAGCCACTGCCTTTAAGAAATGAGATAATTTTTATCATATCAGCAATATCTCCACTAGCCTCAACTCGAAAGACCAAAATAGTGGAGGAAATTTCCGATGAATTTGTCATCGCTGCTGACGGTTTAGATGCTATAGGTCTAAATGCAGATTATGTCACGAAGTGGCCATAAATTCAAATAAAACTTACATATATCAAAAGGGGATTCAACTCCTCATTGATTTATGTAAAAATTATCAAATAATTTCCACAATTACAAAATTCCCCCCATCCCCCACCTAAAATACCACCTTTTTGCTTTTAGTGTTTCTTGATGTTGTGTCATGTCCAGTCACTCGTACCCATTACACTGTCCCCCATCTCTACCCAATCCATCCATCAGCTCAGTATTTTTTTTACATATCTTGTGTTTCTTGATATAATCTCTAAATACCTTGTCAGTCTTCACAGCATGCCCTGCATTTTTTTCTTTTGCTTTTAGTTTTTAGTGTTTCTTGACTTTGTCTTTGTATCCCATCACCCCAGCCCACATTAACCATTCACCCATCTTCACTCACCTCTTTCAACTCCACCTCCCTCAACCCAAACCGAAATTTTTCTTTTTCACTTATGGTTTCATAGCATTTTTTCATAGTCCCCCCCCCCCCCCCCCCCCCCCCCACACACACCCAACACACACATGTTTTTGTGTTTCCTAGTATTAATTTTTAGTCATCCAGCCTCCACCCACCAAACATTCCACACTTGAAAATAACTGGCTCCTCCCTCCTTTGCAGAATGTTCTTTGGCTAAACATTGCAGTGAGCTTTTCTTTATTGTCTGCTGACAACTCTTTTTAGTAAGCCAGGTATCATTTTCTATGTCATTAATTTTGTTCATTCATTTGTCTGATGTTCATGATTTTTTTCCATTTTATTTCTTAAATGTATTTGTAAAAAGAAATTTATCATTTTCCAATACATAATGTCACTGGAAGCAAATCTTGTGATACAAGTAACATGTTGATATTTTAAAGGATCTGAAGTTTGACAATGTCTACATTAATTAACAAGGTATGTTGGACATTGAAATTTGTAGCTGATGTGAACAAACAAAGAATTGCATCATTTATTTTAACAGGAGGCCGCATGTCAACCAGCAGGTGCAACAAAGATGGTAGATGCACTGTGGACCTCGGAGCTCAGTACATATCTGCTACCCCAGACTATCAACAGAGCCATGCCAAGTATTGTTTTTCAGTAATCACCATTTTCCTTTAACATAATTTTTACCTGATCTTAAATATTAAACTGAGAAAAACTTTCAACTGAATTTAATATCTTAAAGAGTTTTCATGTAGCAAGTTTAATATTCTTGCTAAATACTGGTACAGAGGCTGTTATGTCTACTTATACATGTTAATGAATCACTGGTAGGGCAAGTTAAACTTCTATGAGCAACCTCAAAATTCAGGTGAAATAATGGTTTTAGAAAGTTACTGAACATTTTTAATGCAAGACTGTAGTTTACCAAGTAGCAAAGTGACTGGAAATAGATAAGTCAGAACTCTATGTAACTATCATACTTGGAAAATAATATTAAACTGACCAAGCATGGTAGGGTTGTCATATATAGGGACAGCCTGCCTGTTTAGCTCAAGGAGTGTCTAGATTGTTAAGTCAGGTTGTGAGTTTGATACCAAGGGAAGGCGCATGTTCTCCATGATGCATTGATAAAAGACATTGTGTCTGAAATCATTCATCCTCTACCTCTGATTCATGTGGTGAAGTTGGCAGTTACCTGCGGAGTACAGGTTTGTACTGGTACAGAATCCAGGAATACTGGTTAGGTTAGCTGCCCGCTGTTACATAACTGAAATACTGTTTAAATCCTGAAATCCTACATTTTACAAGTAAATGAAAAGTAGACAAAAACCTGTGAGTGTCCTGTCATTTATTAGCCCACCATCATCAGATGGTGGGCTATTAAAATCACTCTGCGTCCGTGGTCCGTCCGTCCGTCATTCCGTCCGTCCGTCCGTCCGTCCGTCCGTCCGTCCGTTAACAATTTCTCGTTATCGCATCTCCTCAGAAACTACTGGGGGGATTTTGACCAAACTTTGTCAGAATGATGTATTGGTACCCTAGTTGTGTCCCCCTGAAAATCAGACTGGTTCAACAATTTATGAGTGAGTTATGGCCCTTTGTTTATTTCTATAATTTACATAGATTTATATAGGGAAAAACTTTGAAAACCTTCTTGTCCAAAACCACAGAGCCTAGGGCTTTGATATTTGGTATGAAGCATTATCTAGTGGTCCTCTACCAAGATGATTCAAATTATTTCTCTGGGGTCAAATATGGCCCGCCCTGGGGGTCACATGGTTTATATAGACTTGTATAGGGAAAAACTTTGAAAAACCTCTTGTCCAAAACTGCAGGGCCTAGGGCTTTGATATTTTGTATGTGACATCATCTAGTGGTCTTCAACTAAGATTGTTCAAATTATACCCCTAGGGTCAAATATGGCCCCACCCTGGGGGTCATATGGTTTACATAGACTTATATAGGGAAAAACTTTGAAAATCTTCTTGTCCAAACCACAAAGCCTAGGGCTTTGATACTTGTAATGTAGCATCATCTAGTGGTTCTCTACCAAGTTTGTTCGAATTATCCCCTAGGGTCAAATATGGCCCCGCCCCGGGGGTCACATGGTTCATATAGACTTATATAGGGAAAAGCTTTTAAAATCATCTTGTCAATAACTACAACATTCAAATTTGGACATGTATATTTTTGAGTGGCAAGATGAACCTTGACATGAGTTGACCTTGATTTTGACCTAGTGACCTACTTTCACATTTCTGTAGCTACAGCCTTCAAATTTGGACCACATGCATAGTTTTGTGCACTTGAAAAAACTTTGACCTTGATTTTGACCTAGTGACCTACTTTCACATTTTTGAAGGTACAGGTATCAAATTTGGACCATATGCATAGTTCCGTGTTTCAAAATGAAATTTGACATTGATTTTGACCTAGTGACCTACTTTCACATTTTTGAAGGTACAGTCTTCAAATTTGGACCACATGCATAGTTTTGTGTTCCGAAATGAAATTTGACCTTGATTTTGACCCAGTGACCTACTTTCTCATTTCTCAAGCTACAGCCTTCAAATTTGAACCACATACATGGTTTTATGTACGAAACAAACTTTGACCTTTACATTGACCTAGTGACCTACTTTCACATTTTTGAATGTACAAGCTTCAAATTTGGACCACATGCATAGTTCTATATTCTGAAATAAAATTTGACCTTGATTTTGACCTAGTGACCTACTTTCACATTTCTCAAGCTACAGCCTTCAAATTCGGACCACATGCATAGTTTTGTGTACCGAAATGAACTTTGACCTTAAGATTGACCTAGTGACCTACTTTCACATTTCTGTAGCTACAGGCTTCAAATTTAGACCACATGCATAGGATTGTGTACCGAAACAAACTTTGACCTTGACATTGACCTAGTGACCTACTTTCACATTTTTGAAGGTACAGGCTTCAGATTTGGACCACATGCATAGATTTGTGTTCTGAAGTGAAATTTGACCCTTGATTTTGACCTAGTGACCTACTTACACATTTCTCAAGCTAAGCCTTCAAATTTGTACCACTTGCATAGTTTTGTGTACCAAATTAAACTTTGACCTTAAGATTGATCTAGTGACCTACTTTCACATTTCTCAAGCTACAGCTTTCGAATTTGGACCACATGCACAGTGTTGTGTACGGAAATGAAATTTGACCTTGAGCTAGTCAGTAAGTCTTGAAATTTGGAACACTCCAAAATGGCACATTGGTGGGCGCCAAGATCACTCTGTGATCTCTTGTTATATTATTGAGGTTTTTAACTCTCATATGGCTTCTGCTTTACCCATGCATGTTGTATAGACATGAGAAATTATTGAATTGTAAATTTTATAATGTACTTTTTTGCAGATACTATGCTGAGCTGACAGAAAAGGGGGTATTACAGAGGCTTGATTGTGAGATAGAGGGACATCAGGATAAAGTTCCAGGAACCAAACATTTTGTGACACCAGATGGTGTTAGCTCACTAGTCAAGTATTATGTGAATAAAGCAGGTGAGTTTAACTGGCAGATTAACACCTTGATGAAGTAGCAGAAGTTTTGCTCTTAAATTTTGGTATTCATTGATTTATATATATATATATAGTCTAGAAAAAGATCAGTCAGTCTGTCATAACAGTCATTTATCTGAATGAATCACGCTTTAGCAGTTCCATTTGGGTTTGAAATATATAGGTATGTTTAAAGTGTGTGATGGTTTAAGGCCTTCATGCTTACTTTAAGTAATACCAGTGTATTTCATATCCATATTTGTTATATTGTATTGTAGTGTAACATAATGTCAACAAAAGTTTGACTCCAGGAATATTCTTCCTTTAGGGTAAAATATATTTCAAAGGAATTAGAATGCAATTGATATGTATAGTTTCATTTTAGGAAACCCTTTTTTAGGGCAAGTATCTTATTTTGTCATGCACTGATTACTTGCTGTAACATCAGATATTTTTGCGTGGCTAAAGATTTGCTTCATTGAAAATTAGAATTTGATTTGTATGGTAAAATATATGGGAAATATGACTGACTTGTGAGATATATAGAGCAATGATAACAATGATAACACTTGCAGGTATTAATTTTATGCAAATACAGACATTTAGCAAATGCCTCACAAAAAATACTAGTTTAGCAGAATGACATGGATTGGAAGAAAGTTTGTGATAAGACTAAAAAATCAATCACCATTAATACTGTCTAACCTGTTCTGAGTTTTTTCTTTTGAAAAATATTATTGCAGATCCTTTACTTGGGAAAGGTTACTTGGTCAAGGACGTTTCAGTAGCAGACGACAAGGTGAAGGTCACAACAGATGAAGGTCACTCAGAGCAATTTGATGCTGTAGTGATTACAATGCCAGTAGCTCAGATTTTACAACTCCAAGGAGATATAGCTTCTTTGATTGGTAAGTTTTATTGCTTAGCAACAGAAGACAATGTTCCTTAAAATTTCGTCTCATGGGATTTTATACTTTTAGTTATGAATTGCTTCTGCATATACAACTTGGACAAGGATTTTAGCTCAGTTATGGCCCTTTTTGACATAGAAATTAGTTAAGTTTTGCATACCATTCCATATTTTGTCAAAACTGTTTGATATATGGCTTTGAACACAAATGCAGGTACATTGTTTGTCTTGTCTATTCTTTTTCTTTTGTCTGAAAATCTCTGGTAATATATTGACATTATACTTCCATCAATTCTTCAAATAGTCGAATGCGCTGTCAACAGTCAGCTCTTGTTTTCTCATTCAACCATTATTGGTGTAAAGTTAAGCTTTATTTGTCCATTCAAACGTGATTTTGGTCAATTTCTTGTCTATAAACTTCTCTGTAAAAGTCAATGCCTGATATATAGCTAACACAACAGACTGGGTAAATCTTTTCTGTAGTAGCAACTATCCTGTGACTATTGAGAAAGGAAGTAATATTTGTGTTCAAACTTTTTGATAAAGATAATGTTAAAATACTGTCAGGGTAATATCATTAAAGAAGGATTGATGGGGTTTTAAAGTTTGATCTTAATTGTCATATTATTATGTAGGAAATACCTGTTTCAGATAAGAAAGATGTGAGATCAGCCTTACAGTCAGTGAGTTACTCATCAAGGTTCGCTGTTGGCCTGTTTTATGAACCAGGAACAAAGTTAGATATTCCATGGGCAGCCAAGTATATCACAGATAATCCATGTATACGATATGTGTCTGTCGATAATAGGAAGAGAGGAAAAAGTAAGAACTTGCTTATATTTTTTGAACACACATCTTTATCCCTGATGTTGTCAATTCTTGCACCCCAGATGTCTGTTGTGTTTCTCTGAGATTTTAGCTCACATGTCAAAGTGACAAGGTGAGCTTTTGTGATCGCGCAGTGTCCGTCGTCAGTCCGTCCATGTGTAAACTTTTGCTTGTGACCACTCTAGAGGTCACATTTTTCATGGGATCTTTATGAAACTTGGTCAAAATGTTCATCTTGATGATATCTAGGTCAAGTTTGAGACTGGGTCATGTGCGGTTCAAAACTAGGTCAGTAGGTCTAAAAATAGAAAAACCATGTGACCTCTCTAGAGGCCATACTTTTCAATGGATCTTCATGAAACTTAGTCAGAATGTTCACCTTGATATCTAGGACAAATTCGAAACTGGGTCAAGTGCCATCAAAAACTAGGCCAGTAGGTCAAATAATAAAAATACCTTGTGACCTCTCTACAGGCCATATTTTTTATGGGATCTGTATGAAAGTTGGTCTAAATGTTCAAGATATCCAGGTCAAGTTTGAAACTGGGTCACATGTGTTCTAAAACTAGGTCAGATGGTCTAAAAATAGAAAAACCTTGTGACCTCTTTAGAGGCCATATTTTTCAATGGATCTTCATGAAAGTTAGTCAGAATGTTCACCTTGATGATATCTAGGTCAAGTGTGAAACTGGGTCACATGCCTTCAAAAACTAGGTCAGTAGGTCAAATAATAAAAATACCTTGTGACCTCTCTAGAGGCCATATTTTTTTATGGGATCTGTATGAAAGTTTGTCTGAATATTCATTTTGATAATATCTAGGTCAGGTTTGAAACTGGGTCAGCTTCGGATAAAAACTAGGTCAGTAGATCTAAAAATAGAAAAACCTTGTGACCTGTCTAGAGGCCATATTTTTCATGAGATCTCCATGAAAATTGGTCTAAATGTTCATCTTGATGATATCTAGGTAAAGTTCGAAACTGGGTCACATGCGGTAAAAACCTAGGTCATTAGGTCAAATAATAGAAAAACCTTGTGACCTCTCTAGAGGCCATATTTTTCATGAGATCTTCATGAAAATTGTTGAGAATGTTCACCTTGATAGTATCTAGGTCAAGTTCGAAACTGGGTCACATGCTTTCAAAAACTAGGTCATTAGGTCAAATAATAGAAGATCTTGTGACCTCTCTAGATGCCACATTTTTCGATGGATCTTCATGAAAATTGGTCAGAATTTTTATCTTGAAGATATCTATGTCGAAGTTCAAAACTGGGTCACACGAGCTCAAAAACTAGGTTACTATGTCAAATAATAGAAAAAAAATGACATTGTACTCAGTTCAAAACTGGGTCATGTGGGGACAGGTGAGTGATTCAGGACCATTATGGTCCTCTTGTTGTCTGGACATGTAGTTTGTTTGTTTATTGTCTAATCAATGAGAATACCATATCTTGCTATGGATGAAGAGCTGAAGACTACAAATAGTAATTGGAGAGATAACTTATGACTTAAACACAACTGATTGCATATATAGAGAATCTTAAACAAGTGGCTTTTCATATTAATTTTATTGAGTTGAATAAAATTAAATGGGAGGCTGCGTTGAGAATTTTATTATATTTAGCTTGACTGTTTGAAGAATAAGTAGAGCCAATGCACTCACTCATTTGTCGGTGTCCGCGACAGCATCATTAAGTTTATATTTGTAAGCTGTTTTTAGCTCACCTGAGCAATGTTCAGGTGAGTTTTTGTGATCGCTCAATGTCCAGCGTCTGTCTGTCGTCTGTCAACATTTAGCTTGTGTATGCTATAGAGGCTGTATTTTTCAACTGATCTTCATGAAATTTTGTCAGAATGATTACCTTGATGAAATCTAGACCAAGTTTGAAAATGGGTTATTTGGGGTCAAAAACTAAGTCACTAGGTCAAATTAAAGAAAAAACTTGTGTATGTGATAGAGGCTGTAATTATGTCTCCCACCACACAGTGGTGTGGGAGACATATTGATTTACTTCAGTCTGTGTGTGTGTGTGTGTCTGTCTGTCTGTCTGTCACAAAGCTTGTCCGCACTCTAAGTCGAACATTTCTCATCCGATCTTCACCAAACTTCAATAAAATGTGTCTGCCAATAAGTGCTCGGCCAAGTTCGATAACTAGCCAAATCAGCCTAGGCACTTCGGAATTATGGCCCTTGAATTACCGAAAAATGCTCAGATTTTAGGCGCATTCCTGGAGCTTTTGGCTCCAGGAATGTGCATGCAGTCTGAGTAGTATAGGAGTCCTTTTGACTTGATGAATGTGCATGCACTCTAGTAGGGCAAGTTCGATAATGAGCCGAATCGGTCCAGGCACTTCGGAGTTATGGCCCTTGAATTACCGAAAATTGGCCTTTTTACTCTTGTCCATGCTCTAAGTCGAACATTTCTCATCCGATCATCACCAAACTTTAACTAAATGTGTTTGACCATAAGTCCTCAGCCAAGTTCGATAACTAGCCAAATCGGCCCAGGCACTTTGGAATTATGGCCCTTGAATTACCGAAAATCGGCCTTTTTATTCTCGTCCGCGCTGTAAGTCCAACATTTCTCACCCAATCTTCACCAAACTTGAAGCAAAGGTTTTTGACCATAAATCCTTGACCAGGTTCATTAACTAGCCAAATCGCCCAAGGCACTCCAGAATTATAGCCCTTGAATTACCCAAAATTGGCCTTTTTACTCTTCAAAGGTGTATTTGTAGTGAGTAAACAGTATATAAAGACTGACTTACTATTTAGATGATTAGGCAGTTGTGGGAGACATGCGCTTTTCTCAAAAGCAACTCTAGTTTTCAGTTGATCTTTATTAATTTTGGTCAGAATGATTACCTTGATGAAATCTAGGCCAGTTTCGAAAATGGATCATCTTGGGTCAAAAACTAGGTCACTAGGTCAATTCAAAGAAAAACCTTGTGTATGTGATAGAGGCTGTATTTTTCAACTGATCTTCATGAAATTTTGTCACATTGATAACTTTGATGAAATCTAGGCCAAGTTTGAAATTGGGTTATCTGGGGTCAAAAACTAGGTCACTAGGTCAAATCAAAGAAAAACCTTGTGTATGCGATAGAAGCTGTATTTTTCAATTTATCTTCATGAAGTTTGGTCGGAATGATTGCCTTGATAAAATCTAGGTCAAGTTTGAATGTGGTTCATCTGGGATCAAAAACTAGGTCACTAGGTCAAATTAAAGAAAAACCTTGCATATGCGATGGAGATTGTATTTTTCAATTAGTCTTCATGAAATTTGGTCAGAATGATTGCCTTGATGAAATCTAGGTTGAGTTTGAATGTGGGTCATCTGGGGTCAAAAAATAGGTCACTAGGTCAAATCAAAGAAAATCCTTGTGTATGTGATAGAGACTGTATTTTTCAATTGATCTTCATGAAATTTGGTCAGAATGATTGCCTTGATAAAATCTAGGTCATGATTGAGTATGGGTCATCTGGGGTCAAAAACTAGGTCATTAGATCATATCTATGAAAATACTTGTTTAAGCTCAAGAGACCACATTTTTGGTCCAATCTTAATGAAAATTGGTCAGAATATTTTGTTTCCATGAAATCACTAGGTCAAACATGTTTACACTGTTATGGTGTGTTTCTCAGGTGAGCGACCTAGGGCCATCTTGGCCCTCTTGTTTCAATAACCTTTTGTGGAAACAGATTGACACTTCAAAGACTTATTCATTGTGATGAACTGAGTTACACTGCACAGGATCCATAACTCTTATTTTGCACTTTTACAAGATAATGTCCATTTTTCAACTTCGCAATTTTTGGTTATGTTTTTGTGTTTAAGCTGATATTTCAGTACCCTCTAATTAGAATGGATTGAAACTTCACACATTTGTTCACTGTGATGATCTCTGACTTGCAGTGCACATGTTCTGTTTCCCTACTTTGCACTTTTACAAAATTAGGCCATTTTTTTCGACCTACCAATTTTTTGCTAAGTTTTTGTATGCAAGCTGGTATCCTGGTACATACAGATGGAAATGCATTAAAACTTCATGCATTTGTCCACTGTAATGATCTGACTTGCATTGCTTAGGTTCCATAACTCTATTTTGTATGGTAACAAAATCATGCCCCTTTTTTCAACTTAGCAATGTTTTGTTAAGTTTTTGTATGTAAGTTGGTATCTCAGTACCCACTGAAGGGAATACATTGAAGCTTCACACATTTGTTTACTGTGATGATTTGATATGCAGTTCACAAGTTCAGAATTGCTTAATTATGCCATTTTTTCAACCCTCAGTAACCACTAAGTCTAATGGGAATGGATTGAAACTTCACACGCTTGTCCACTATGATGAACTAACATGCATTGAACATGTTCCATTATTCTGTTTTCCATGTTTACAAAATTATGCCCCATTTTCTTGTTCAATTAACTCGTTAAGCGACAAGGCTGTTGAATATAGGAGTGTTTTAAGTGACAAGGCTGTTGAATATAGGAGTGTTGCCATCCTTCGATAGCTCTTGTTATTCAACAATTTAAGAAATTCATATTACATATTTAATAGCATTTCCTGCTGTAACATTGAAATTACTTCTTTCCTTACCCATTATAGACCAAGTCAGTTCTACCAATATCTTCTGCTTGAAATAACCAATGCCACAATGTTATTGTACAGTCAAACTTCATTTGCTTGATGGGACCAGCAAAATTTGTTTGAGTTATCTGTAGTTCCAGCCATCAAACAGTATACATTATATAGGGATTTTGCCGGGAGTTGGAATTATTTGAGTTAGGGCAAGTTCAGCTGTATATAATCATTTATTCCTTACTCCTATTTCATGTGGAGATGTTACCATTTACACTAAGAGAACATACTGTGCTGTTCAAAAGTTTAGGATATTGTAACATGACTAAATGTTGGTTTGTCTAACTGCCAGAACAGAAGGGTTGGTACATGTTTTATATTTTCGTAACATACAGTTATGTAAGCAAAAATTATGTTTTATGTAAACTATTTGAATACAGTGTCTGTTTCCGAACTAAGCCTGCTTAAATGCAAAGTTGTGAAAGGAAATGATAGAAAAGGGGAATAAACAAGACAATTTGAGGAACCTTCATAATTTCTTTATATTATGTACACATTGGTACCTTATAACGTTTTGTTTGATATGCATAGATAGTGATGATGTTGGACCCTCTATATGTGTGCACACTGCAGCCCCTTGGGGTTTGAAAAATATTGAAATGGATAAAGATGATGCAGCTGTGGAGATTCTGAAACAGTTAAAAACAGTATTACCAGGACTACCAGATCCTGTAGAAGTCAAAGGTCATAAATGGAGATATTCTCAGGTAAAATTTAAAGATATATTTATTTCTTTAAGTCCAAATGTTTTTATAGGCCAATATTAAAAAAAGGTATCATATTATGCTTTAGTTCATTTGTTTCTGTGTTCACTTGCTTCCCAGCTCGAAGTCAGACAATGTGATTGCTGTTGCTTTCAAAATTTCCCACTATGGGTTTTGGGGTCAGTAGGTAAAAAGCCGAGACTGAAAACAGACTGATAAATAAGCCGGAATTGTTTAAGCCTGCAGCAGCCATGTGCTTGTGGTCAGTAGATAACCCCAAATATGTGTAGGGTCTTTAACTCAAAGGTCAAGGTGACAGTGACCTTGAGGTTGAAAACAGTTTCCAGTCGGTAACTGGAGAATTCTTGGGCCTGTGGTTGTCAGACTTTATAGGATGATTGCCAGTAGATGACACTCTTGTGTCTAAAGGATCAGTTGGGAGTAGGTCAATGTCCCAGTGGTCTTAAGATTGAAACTGATTTCTAAGTGGAGAACATTTTAGCATACAGCTATCAAACTTAATAGGAGAGAGCTAGGATTAGTAAATGCAATACAATACAATACAAATTTTATTTATTGTCGGTATGGCACAACAAATCAACATTAGCTATGAATAGCTATTGACCGATTTGTCAAATGACACATATAGCCAGTCTGCTTAGCACAATAGGGAGAGTACAGGTATATAGATTGTAGTTCAATCCCTGTGCATGTTGTATGTTCACTGTGACAATTTGACAAAAGACATTGTGTCAGAAATCAGTCGTCCTCCATCTCTGTTATATGTGGAGAAGTTGACACTTACTTAAAGAGAACAGGTTAGTACTAATACAGGATACAGGAACGCTGGTTAGGTTAACTGCCGCCTGTTACATAACTGAAATACTGTTGAAAAACTGGCACTAAGTCCAGAACAAACAAAGTTCTGACACGTAATGTTCTAGGTTTCATTCTACAAAAGTTCAAGAAAAGTCTGACATTCAGTCTGATAACAATTTCCAGTCAGTACCTGGAAATGTCTTGGGCCTTTGACTGTCGAATATCATAGGATACTAGTAATTACCTGTGTTTTATTTAAAAGACTTTAATATAACCCTGTGACGGAAAACGGTTTCAAGTCAGTATCTGGATCATAGGATGATTGTCAGCAGTCAGTAAATGATCCGCAATTTTTATTTTGTATGGAGACAAATTTACTCAGGCTAACTCTAATATCTCTTTCAGGTACACAAAGGTTACCCTGACAGCCCTGGTTGTGTTGTACTATGTGAGAAGCCGGCAATTATTCTTGCAGGAGATGCCTTCACTCACAGTAATTTTGATGGATGTCTAGAGTCAGCCATCTCTGTGCAACAAACATTAACAAAATTAATCAAATCTAAAGTTTGATCTGTGATATATTTATATTTAATTTAGCATATAAAAATTTGCTCTCAGGGACTCTTGTTTGTTTGTTTGTCTCTGACTCAGGATCTCCTAGTGTCTTTCATTTCAAAGTATCAACTAGACAAAAATGCACATCTGTTCGTGAGTGTTCAACTTCCATCACACTTCATCTTAAATGACAAGGGTATATAACTCTGGCATTGATATTTCATTAAGCTCCTTTTGACCTAGAAATTCAGGTTGGATACAGTGAAACACCACTTGCTTGAGCATCGATTGCTCGAGCACAAAATATGAAGAAGACAGCTAAGAAATGTGGGAATAGCTCGAGTAACCTCAAAGCTTGAGCTATTCCCATGGTCCTTAGCTGTTTTCTATATATTTTGTGATTGCTTAAGCCATTGATAAATCAAGCATTTTGCTCTTCCTCCTTTGACCTCAAGCTCTCGGTGTTATATTGTGTTTGTTTTGCTTTTTCTGAGACTGCTATCACTTTTTCTTTCATACTTGAATTTCACCCACATCATATATGACAAGGTCAGTTACTTTTGCACTGATATAATTTTTTACATGAATTATGCCACATTTTAAAAGTTAGTTACTATAAGTGTTCCATGACTTTGTACACTCAAACTTATGGGGCCTGTTAAAAAATTTTGAGCCGTCAGTAATGTCATAAAGGTTGAACTTAATGGAGAAACTTACAGTTGAAACTTGACATCTCTAACTCGCTTACCTCTGACAGAATTCTGGCTGTCTCAAAGACATTTTCAGGTTCCGTCCCGAAAACATATGCACAGAATATATATTAGATTTATTGCTTGATGGTGTGTCTGTCCATCTGTCATTTTTTTTTTAGCTCACCTGTCACATAGTGACAGGGTGAGCTTTTGTGATAGCCCTTCATCCGTCGTCCGTCCACAATTTCTTGTCTGCACGATAGTGGTTTCATTTATGATTTTATTTTAACCAAACTTGCACACAACTTGTATCACCATAAGATCTTGGTTCCTTTCTTGAACAGGCCAGGTCCCATTATGGGTTCCAGAGTTATGGCCCCTGAAAGGACCAAAATTAGCTATTTTGACCATGTCTGCACAATAGCAGCTTCATTTATGATTTGAATTTAATCATACTTGCACAAAACTTGTGTCACCATAAGATCTTGGTTCCTTTCTTGAACTGGCCAGATCCCGTAATGGGTTCCAGAGTTATGCCCCCTGAAAGGGCCAGAATTAGCTATTTTGACCTTGTCTGCACAATAGCAGCTTCATTTATGATTTTATTTTAACCAAATTTGCACACAACTTGTATCACCACAAGATCTTGATTCCTTTCTTGAACTGGCCAGATTCCTTAATGGGTTCCAGAGTGATGGCCCCTGATAGGGCCAGAATTAGCTATTTTGACCTTGTCTGCACAATAGCAGCTTCATTTATGATTTGATTTTAACCAAACTTACACACAACTTGTATCACCACAAGATCTTGATTCCTTTCTTGAACTGGCTAGATTCCTTAATGGGTTCCAGAGTGATGGCCCCTGATAGGGCCAAAATTAGCTATTTTGACTTTGTCTGCACAATAGCAGCTTCATTTATGATTTGATTTTAACCAAACTTGCACACAACTTGTATCACCATAAGATCTCGATTCCTTTTAATACGCCCTAAGAGACGTATTATGTTATCGCCTCAGTGTCCGTCTGTCTGTCTGTCTGTTGGTTAGCAATTTCCCTTCCGCTCTGTAACTCTTGAACCCCCTGAAGGTTTCAAAGAAACCTCACACAAATGTTCACCTCATCGAAACGATGTGCAGAGCGCATGTTTTTGATGGCTCACTTCAAGGTCAAGGTCACACTAAGGGGTCAAAGGTCATATGACTGTTTTGTGTGTATATTTCTCTGCATTTGCGTTGCATTGTAGTGCTCTTATTTTTATTTGGCAGATCCTTCTTTTGTTGACTTACAATAACTTTTTTTTTAATTACTTCCCTTTTATGTTACTATAAATAGCTTATTTAGTAACTTTTTGTACCCCCCGACAACAAAGTCAACAAAAACACAAGTGATCAGTACCAACAGCAGTTGTGCATGGGGCATGTTAGGTTCTTTTAGAAAAAAAATTTGCAGAGTTATGAGACTTTGTTCTTTTGTTACTATACTATATACATGGACACAATCTTGTGCGCACCATCTCTCCTCATCCCCTTGACACAATTTAATGAAACTTCACACAAGTGATCAGTACCAACAGTAGTTGTGCATGGGGCATGTTAGGTTCTTTTAGAAAAAACAAGAGCTGTCTCCGTAGGATGACACATGCCCCCGATAGCACTTTGAATGAATAGTTATGGCTGATGTTAAGAGTTTAGGACCTTTGACCTACGGAGCTGGGTCTTGCGCGCGACACATCGTCTTACTGTGTCACACATTCATGCATAGTTATTTTAAAATCCATGCATGAATGACAAAGATATGGACCGGACATGCCCATCAATGCACTATCATGAAAAATGATCTTTAACGTCTAAGTGTGACCTTGACCTTTGAGCTACAGACCTGGGTCTTGCGTGTGACACGTCGTCTTACTGTGGTACACATTCATGCCAAGTTATTTGAAAATCCATCCATCGATGACAAAGATATGGACCGGACACGCCCATCAATGCACTATCCTTTAACGTCTAAGTGTGACCTTGACGTTTGACCTTTACTGTGTCACACATTCATGCATAGTTATTTTAAAATCCATGCATGAATGACAAAGATATGGACCGGACATGCCCATCAATGCACTATCATGAAAAATGATCTTTAACGTCTAAGTGTGACCTTGACCTTTGAGCTACAGACCTGGGTCTTGCGTGTGACACGTCGTCTTACTGTGGTACACATTCATGCCAAGTTATTTGAAAATCCATCCATCCATGACAAAGATATGGACCGGACACGCCCATCAATGCACTATCCTTTAACGTCTAAGTGTGACCTTGACCTTTGAGCTACGGACCTGGGTCTTGCGCACTGCACGTCGTCTTACTGTGGTACACATTCATGCTAAGTTATTTGAAAATCCATCCATCGATGACAATGATATGGACCGGACACGCCCATCAATGCACTATCCTTTAACGTCTAAGTGTGACCTTGACCTTTGAGCTACGGACCTGGGTCTTGCGCACTGCACGTCGTCTTACTGTGGTACACATTCATGCCAAGTTATTTGAAAATCCATCCATCGATGACAAAGATATGGACCGGACACGAAATTTGCGGACGGACCGACAGACTGACAGACCAACAGACGGTTCAAAAACTATATGCCTCCCATCGGGGGCATAAAAATTGCAGAGTTATGGGACTTTGTTTTTTTGTTACTATACTATATACATAGACACAATCTTGTGCGCACCATCTCTCCTCATCCCCTTGACACAATTTAATGAAACTTCACACAAGTGATCAGTAACAACAGTAGTTGTGCATGGGGCATGTTAGGTTCTTTCAGCGACAAAAATTGTATGGGACTTTGTTTCTTGTTAACATAATATGTACATACAGTCTGCATATGCAATCTTGTGCGTGCCTAATCTACCAAACCCTTACACACAATTTAATGAAACTTCACACAAGTGATCAGTACCAACCCTAGTTGTGCATGGTGCATGTTACATTCTTTTAGATAAATATTCTGCATAGTTATGGGACTTTGTTTTTTGTTACTATACTGTATACATACAGTCTATATACATACAGTCCACATAATTATGCAATTTTGTGTGCGTCAAATTGCAATGTACTGTGTCAGTGCATGCGGGGGGTACATTCATCACCTTTAGTGATAGCTCTAGTTTATTATTGGCTGTAGGGAAAAACCGAGACCATTTTCCTGCGGTACAACATGGATGGTACCTCTAATTTATAGGTGTATTTTGACATATCTGTACCTTTAAGAAAATTTCAACTATATTTTCTCATGATTCTTTTGATTGATCTTGATTATGATTTTTTGACCTTCTTGTCCTTAAGTGCAATGATGACAGGTGAGCGATATAGGGCCATTATGGCCCTCTTGTTTATAAAGTACTGACTCTTAACATGGCATATAGGTAGGTGGCAATGAGACCATGAACCATGTTGGAAGGTCAAAGGTCAAGGTCAGAAAGTGACCTCAAGACATCAAATTTGTCCTTTGTATTGCATGTCCGGAGCACAACTAGGTGCCCATGGGCAACATGTCGAGCCCGCCATCTGTGAAGGTCTGACATGACCAGCTGTGACCTTGATCTTTGAGATAGGAACCTGGGATTTGTGCATGACACTCCGCTTCACTGTGGTTAACATTCATGCCAAATATAAACAAGTTTGCTCCATGCATGTCGAAGTTATGGTACGGACAAGCTGTCAAGATTTGACATGACCTTTGACATCCAAATGTGACCATGACCTTTGAGATAGGAACTGTGGTTTGCACATGACACTCCGTCTCACTGAGGTTAACATTCTTGCCAAATATAAACAAGATTGCTCCATGCATGTCAAAGTTATGGTCCGGACAAACAAAACCAGACGGACGCACACACCCAACAGCCATTTGGATGATTATGTCTTGGCTTCTGCAAGTGCGCTCGACAAAAACTATTGATATTAATATCACCACCCCAACATTACAGAACACATATATTAACCCCCAATCCCATCCACTACCTAAAAAGAAAATCATTGACACTCATCTCTGCACCTTTTGGTGTCATTTTACCCACAATTGAATTTGATCCAGATGAATTTGTAGGTATACGCATATCTTTTGATAAATCATAAGCCAAAACTTTAGAAATTGGATTTTGGCATACAAGCAGACTTGACAGAGAATTGATGGCACCTATCTAAATTGTTAAAGGCATTAAAAAGATTTGGAATGTATACAAATATGCCCAAAGTGACAAGGTGAGCTTTTGTGATCGCGCAGCGTCCGTCGTCTGTAAACTTTTGCTTGTGACCACTCTAGAGGTCACATTTTTCATGGGATCTTTATAAGTTCAAAACTGGGTCACATGCGGTCTAAAACTAGGTCAGTAGGTCTAAAAATAGAAAAACCTTGTGGCCTTTCTAGAGGCCATACTTTTAAATGGATCTTCATGAAAATTGGTCAGAATGTTCACCTTGATGATATCTAGGTCAAGTTTGAAACTGGGTCACATGCCATCAAAAACTAGGTCAGAAGGTCAAATAATAAAAAAGCCTTGTGACCTCTCTAGAGGCCATGTTTTTCATGGGATATGTATGAAAGCTGGTATGAATGTTCATCTTGATGATATCTAGGTCAAGTTTGAAACTGGTTTAACTGCTGTCAAGAACTAGGTCAGTACTTCTAAAAATAGAAAAACCTTGTGACCTCTCTAAAGGCAATACTTTTGAATGGATCTTCATGAAAATTGGTCAGGATGTTCATCTTGATGATATCTAGGTCAAGTTTGAAATAGATAGATAGATAGATAGATAGGTAGATTTATTCAGGTGAAACTGCGTCACATGCCATCAAAACCTAGAGGCCATATTTTTCAGGAGATCTTCATGAAAATTGGTGAGAATGTTCATCTTGATGATATCTAGGTCAAGTTCAAAACTTGGTCACATGCCTTCAAAAACTAGGTCATTAGGTCAAATAATAGAAAATCCTTGTGACCTCTCTAGTGGCCACATTTTTCAATGGATCTTCATGAAAATTGGTCAGAATTTTTATCTTGATGATATCTAGATCAGGTTTAAAACTGGGTCACATGAGCTCAAAAACTAGGTCACTATGTCAAATACTAGAAAAAAACGGGGTCATGTGGGGACAGGTGAGCGATTCAGGACCATCATGGTCCTCTTGTCTTACATTTGAGTTCAGTATATGACCTCGACCTTGAACTGACATAACTGAAGGTTGCATTTTGGGCTTTACATTATGGCAAACATCGCCAAGTCATCTGAAAACTGAAAAGGGGCGATAAAAGGATACAAAGCCTTTTTCACTGTGAACAGACTGGACTGAAATTTTAATGCTGAACAATGTTTCTACATGGCGAACATTTGTGTAAAGTTGTTAGAAAGTCATTCATGAGGGTTTAAAGTTATATCCTGGACAAACCATTCTCCCTACTTGACATTTAAATCTTACTATATGACCGCTACCTGATATATCTGAAAGAGGAGTTCTGTATGCTGTCCCATACTGGCAAACATTTGTGCAAAATCCTTCAAGAAAGTAAAAAGATACAGTGAGAATACTCCATAACTAACTTTTGATCTCTTCATACCACTTTGACCCATACACCAATATCACTGAAAGTAGCCTTCTGCATCAGAAGCTCATGACTTCTGAGTTACATGTGATTGTAGACATCTACCAGCAATAGCTATTTCTCATCATGAAAAACAAGATACTGTTGAGTATCAATTTTTATTTTTACGTCGTAACATTAATACTTTAAACTTCTTATGAAGACAGTATAAATATAAGTAGAAAAATAACATGAAATACTTTCACAACATTCTAGATAATGGCTTCAAAAAACAAACATGCACCAGTGATAAGCATAAATTGTAAAAATGTATTCTGGTCTCTGCTACAGTATATTCAAAGTTGTTTTGAGAACGACTGTAAACATACTGCAAAATGGTCCAACAATAAAAACCTATTTTGGAAAATACTGACCAACAGAAATGATGTTTTCCATAATTTTTCATCCTATCAATTGCAAGATATTTTCAATTTTTTCAAGTACTTTAATAATATTCATGCAGAGTGTATGAATTCTACAGTATTTGTAAAGAGAGCTGATCTATTTACATCCAAATTGAATTTCATAATGAAGAGTTCACTTCATAGTCTGTATCCAATACATGATGTATACTATATGTATTTTGAATCAGTACATTTTGAAATGATCTTACCTTTACCGAAATAAATGTAAACAATATCTATGATAAAAAATCCCGTCAAACTAACAAGACCTTTGGCGAAAAACAAATCAAGGTAAATGCGCTATACATGTTTCAGAAATAAATTTTGATGTTTCACATAAATTATTTGATTATAGCATTCAAGCAAAAAGCTGGCAAAATAACAATGATAATCTGTTATGCTAAAAAAAAAAACTGGCATATGAAACTCAATTTCTGAGAACTTGCAATATTTTGAAAATGGCTTTACATTTGCAGTTTTGCAAAATTATTTTAATGCTGTTAAGGTAAGCAATAAATTCATAACTAATTATACCAGATTTAAATCTCTTTAAAAAAAAACTAGAGCAATAAAGCTATTTACAGAATGTTTACTAGACTTCCTGTCTACAGCAGATTTGTTTGCTATAGCAATAAACATATTAAACTCATTCCTCTCTCATTATCAAGAAAAATAAATTACACACACCAATGATAGTTTTCACAATACATTAACAATACACATAATTACCAAAGTTGTAAGTTTACCTGAATAATTAAAGCTCTACAACATCATCTTAGTCGAGATGAAAAAACAAGAGGGTCATTGACCCTAAAGCGCTCACCTGTGTACAAGGCTTCGAGTGTGTTTTTATACATACAGAGTTAGGTTTCTTCTATGTTAGCCTATATCATATACATGTCGCACACACTTTTGAACCTAGGGCAATTTTGAACAATTATGGTAGACATTACATATCTGATATCGCACGCCAAATATCAAGGCTCTAGCTATTATTGATTCAGAGGAGAAAAGTGACAACGCCCCCTGGCAGCCGTGTTTTTGACGAATCGGAATAATTTGAACAATCTTGGTAGAGGGTCACACAAGAACCATTTGTGAAAAATTATTTTAAAATCTGGCTTGCAGTTTCAAACAAGAAGATTTTTAAAGATTCCACTATATACATATAGGGAAAAGTGACCACGCCATGTGGTGGCCATGTTTTTTGACGAATCAAAATAATTTAAACAATCTTGGTAGAGGGTCGCACAAGGACCATTTGTGTAAAATTATTTTAAAATCGGGCCAGCAGTTTCACACAAGAAGATTTTTAAGTTTCCATTATATACATATAGGGAAAAGTGACAACGCCCTCTGATGGCCATGTTTTTTGACAAATCAAACTAATTTGAACAATCTTAAAGTTTCCACTATATACAAACAGGGAAAAGTGACCACGCCCTCTGGCGGCCATGTTTTTTGACGAATCAAAATAATTTGAACAATCTTGGTAGAGGATCACACAAGGATCATTTGTTTAAAATAATTCTAAAATTGGGCCATTAGTTCCACACAAGAAGATTTTTAAAGTTTCCACTATATACATACAGGGAAAAGTGACCACGCCCTCTGGCGGCCATGTTTTTTGACGAATCAAAAAAACTTGAACAATCTTGGTTGAGGATCACACAAGGATCATTTGTGTAAAGTTATTCTAAAATTGGGCAAGCAGTTTCATACAAAAAGATTTTTAAAATTTCCACTATATACATATAGGGAAAAGTGACCACGCCATCTAGCGGCCATGTTTTTTGACGAATCGGTATAATTTCAAAAAATTTGGTAGAGGGTGACACAAGGACCATTTGTGTGAAATTATTTCAAAATCAAACCATCAGTTCAGGAGGAGATGTCGTTTGAAGTGTTTTCTATTTTTAGCTCTGGCAGCCCCTATGTGCAGAACTGTTTAAACAACTTTGGTAGAGGACCACCCAAGGAACATCATGGCCAAGTTTCATCAAAATCCATTCATTGGTTTTGGAGATGTCGTTTAAACACAAATGTTGACGACGGACGGACGACTTGATGGTTGGACGCACGATGGACGCCGTACACAGCGTGATTACAATAGCTCACCATGAGCACTTTGTGCTCAAGTGAGCTAAAATATCTGTTTGTAAAACACGTATGCCCTGAAAGATAGCCTGTCAGAGAAAAACTGGGTAAGTAACTGTCAACTGTAAGTATGCTGTGAACTTGGTAGAGGTTATCTACTGACAATAAATAGTATTACTATCATGTTTGATTATTTTAGACCCAAGCAAGGACCCTATTTTTTTCTAATTTCAAGGTAAATGTGTCCTTGACCCTTGACCCCAACAGCAAAAGAAGTTAGCAGTCATTTGTGCTTGATTGGAAACGAAATGGTTGTCCAAAACTGAAAGACCTACATGAGCATATTAATATATCGTAGGGTATAGAAATGTACTCAAATTTCTATTTTCATCATATAATGTAAAACAGCAAAAAATGTTAAAGGCACTTAAAAATTTGACAGTTTATCTAAATCTTTTGTATTCACTTTGACATAAAAAAGTTACTTTATCAGAACAGTGAAACCAAGTATAACTCGTTCACAAAATTTACAAAAGGAAATTTTATACTCATTCTGAACTCTAAAGACTAGAGACACACAACAATTGTCATTCTATGAATAATTCATATATGTAGAAAGGCACAACAATTGTCATTCTATGAATAATTCGTATAATATGCAGAAAGGCACAACAATTGTCATTCTATGAATAATTCGTATATGCAGAAAGGCACAACAATTGTCATCCTATGAATAATTCGTATATGCAGAAAGGCACAACAATTGTCATTCTATGAATAATTCATATAGACAGAAAGGCACAACAATTGTCATTTTATGAATAATTCATATATTCAAAAAGGCACAACAATTGTCATTCTACGAATAATTCATATTTGCAGAAAGGCAGTTGATGACAGGCACAAAACCAGTATATGCAATGAATTTGAAAGCATATGAATGCAGGCACAAATCAGTGGACTGAGGGGCATGCCCCATACCCCACCTCCTGGCAAAATTTTTTAAATGTTTAATAAACCATGCTTTTGAAATCATTTGCTGACCTGGCCCCATGTTCACAAAACATTTTCAGTCTTAGCCGAGTTTGATTATGAAACTTAATATGTCATTTCTATCTAAATAGCATGTTTAAAACTGAATTTCAAGTTAATAACTATTTTCAAGTGGCTATTCAGTAATTATGGTCAGTTTCAGTTGGAATTTAACCTTGAAGATTTCGTAAAATTGATATTAAAATTTCAAACTCAAACTCAGCTGAGATCGAAAAATGTTTTGTGAACACAAGGCCTGGGCCTCTAGGCTTCTCAGCTAGCTACAACATGGGATGAGATCAAGAATTTTACATGGAACACAAAGACTGACACTTTGGCCATACCAATGGCAAGACTACACATCACTTTTCTATGTACAAGTACATATTCTACTGGCTAAATGTCCGAACACTAAATATGAAATTCTAAACAGAAAAAGGCTACCTAATGATTATTACAGTATAAGCTAAATGAGCTGAAAGGATTTGAGCAGTCTACAGTAAAACACCAATTGCTCAAGGTCACTTGGGGATGAGCAAATTGCTTCAGTTACCAAACATAAAAAATACAAGGAAAGTGTTGGTGGATAACATAAAACTGCTACAGTGAGCTGAAGTGGTTGAGAGAGTTATGTAACATCAAGCAGTGTTTCACTGCATGTATGGTGGATAATGGCATAAATACTGTTAATAGTTAAAAAATATCTGAGAGTGTTCTCAGTAGTCTGATTAATATCTAAATTGCTAAAGAAATGTATATGTAAAGGTGATTTAACACGTCTTATCATTCATGCTAAACTAAAATACCTCCTAAAGGTAAAAAGTTCCACTTTGCACAACAAAAATAATTGTGTACAAGTTGATTACCTATAATCCTGACCTTTGACAACATTACCAGTAGACTCCGAACAGTTCAAAGAAAAATTTGAAATTATTTAAAATGCACCATTTTTATCTTCATTCAAAAATATTTCAACTTTTTAAACGTTTTTCAAATTTCAATAAACAGACATTTTCTGGTTTAGCTTTCAGAATATCAGCATCATTTTCTTGAACTTTAATGGTTCCCTACATGGACCTAAATGAAACTTCCTTTTTCTGTTTCTAGATTTCGGAAAAATTTGACATAATTCTGGACTAGGTGCCGCTTTAACATCCTTTTTGATTTAAACATGTAATTAAGATGCAGCTATTTAATAATGAAAATTACTATTATGCGAACTTTCCTTTGATACAAAGCTGTAAACATTGAAAAAAATCTTTAAAAAAAGGTTAATATACAGAAGTAAAAAAAAAAAAAACAACACCACCTTACAACATAACTAAATCGGAAGAAAAATGTAAATAAAATGTTCTAATGAGTATTTTCAAATCACAATTCTTCCTTCTTTTTCTTCTTGGTTTTCGATGCATCGATTGGAGCACCAGGATGGAAATGTGTACATACGTCAGTGAGTCCTGCATGGGCCGTGCTCCTACACAATAGGCCCTGCAAATGATCTCCTTTCTTTTTGTATTCATTGTATATTCTATTTTCATCAAACTCTTCTACATATAGATTACACATTCTCTTCATTCTGAAAATAAGTTATAAAATGAATTATAACTAGAGCTATCACTAAAGGTGATGAATGTACCCCCGCATGCACTGACACAGTACACTGCAATTTGATGCACACAAGATTGCATTATTATGTGGACTGTATGTATATAGACTGTATGTATACAGTATAGTAACAAAAAACAAAGTCCCATAACTATGCAGAATATTTATCTAAAAGAATATAACATGCACCATGCACAACTAGGGATGGTACTGATCACTTGTGTGAAGTTTCATTAAATTGTGTGCAAGGGTTTGGTAGATTAGGCACGCACAAGATTGCATATACAGACTGTATGTACATAGTATGTTAACAAGAAACAAAGTCCCATAACTGTGCAATTTTTGTCGCTGAAAGAACCTAACATGCCCCATGCACAACTACTGTTGTTACTGATCACTTGTGTGAAGTTTCATTAAATTGTGTGAAGGGGATGAGGAGAGATGGTGCGCACAAGATTGTGTCTATGTATATAGTATAGTAACAAAAAAACAAAGTCCCATAACTGTTCAATTTTTTTTTTCTAAAAGAACCTAACATGCCCCATGCACAACTACTGTTGGTACTGATCACTTGTGTGAAGTTTCATTAAAATGTGTCAAGGGGATGAGGAGAGATGGTGCGCACAAGATTGTGTCTATGTATATAGTATAGTAACAAAAAAAAAACAAAGTCCCATAACTCTGCAAATTTTTTTCTAAAAGAACCTAACATGCCCCATGCACAACTACTGTTGGTACTGATCACTTGTGTGAAGTTTCATTAAATTCTGTCAAGGGGATAAGGAGAGATGGTGCGCACAAGATTGCGTCTACAGACAGACGGACAGACAGACAACCTGAAACCAGTATACCCCTTACAACTTTCTTGTCGGGGGGTACAATAATAAAGTACTGTTACTTAATTTATCATTTACAACTGTTACAATTTACTGCAGACTAGGACTGGTGTTATCATGCTACTTTGATTTCTTAATGGTAAGCAACTTCATCAATGTTGGAATAATTTGTATCTCATATTTGTTAATACTACCACAAATATTTACAAAATTCAGAAGGTCAGTCGGGCCTGCAATATTAGATAAATAAAAAATATTGCAATTACAACCCGACCCTCGGCTTTTCACAAACTTTGTGTTGTACTTAAAGATTGATCACTAAAAATGATGACAGTGTTTTTTCCTTTTCTTGGTTTAGTCTGTGGAGTCTTGAGATCATGCCTCTCAAGTTGTGTGGTCAAAAAGGGCTGGGGCTACCTATTGTAATCAACCGGTAAAAACTAAGTACCTTTCTGGCCACTTGCCTCCACCTTGCATGATACCGGGTGAATCTTCAGCTTCTAAACCTGGGCCTGACAATCTCTTTACTTTCTTCACCTCTTTAACACCATATCTGGAGAAAAAATAGGAACATTATGGTCTAGGAGGTATTTATGTTGTTGTGTATCTTAAGTTTTTAATCAGTTCTAGGAAGTTTCATATCCAAAATGGCTCTATCAAATTGTATAAATATCATGTATTATTAATACTTTGATACACCCATGCCTATTTACAGAAAGTAGAAGTAGGAAAGTACAGCTGTTAGACTTAACTTTAATTAAAGTTCAAATGCTTCCATCTACAATTTAATAAGACTTATTATGCATACAATGCTTTTTTAAATATGACTGAATTTGACTTTAAGTATGTATTTATAAATCAATCAAATTAAATCCCTTTTAATCTCCTACAAGCAAGCATAGTTTTTATCCATAGTTTAGCAGCTAGGAATCTGATACCAGGTATCATGGTTCTGAAAAATTTTAGTCCTTGTAAAATCTTTTAGTTTGAAATGCATTAATGAATCTAAATTGTTATACTGTTAAAGGAAATTAAAAGAACATTACTTTTCAAGTTCTTTCCCCTCTTGGCAGACTTCATCAACAATTCTGTATATCTCAGACTCTGGTAATATTTTTAAGGATGGTCTCTTCAGATGGAAATCATCAAAGCCTTTTGCAAGCTGAAAGCAGATAGGTAAATTATTTGAAACAGTGACTTTAATGATTCTTGTCTTAAACCATGTTTGGAAACCACCTAAGTGAACCTCATGTATATTTAAAACTGCTATTAATGCATACAGATTAAATTTACTTGTAAGGAAACCTTTTGTGTTTCATTAAGTATTAATAGTTCATAAACATTTAGAAAGGATACCATTTCCACAAAATTTCCCATACGAAATTGCTTCAGGATGTGACATTTCATGAGAATCAATATTGCTTCATACTAACTTTGATATTAGAGTAGATGTGTCATAATAGAGTAACTGAAAGTTGCACAGTGCTTTGAAATGAAAGGTTTTCCAATAATTTGTCCAATAGTCCATTCATATTTTATTAACAATGACACAATAAACACCACACATAAGTGTGCATCTTAGGATGTTGATTAAGTGGTTAGAGTTGATGCAAGCATTCCATGCAGTGTTAATGAAGTAAGAGATTAACATTCTTACATGATTCTAAATCTGAATTTTCAGGCTGAAATTCTTATACCATGACCTCCCATGCTATCTTTGGTGAAATCTAAATAAAGTTTAGAATTAGTTCACTGAAGATAATATTCCTTCATTCTTAACAAATAATGTGTGTATTTTAAAACAAAAAGTACTGGGGGCATTTCAATATTGTACCATATGTGTAAACTGAAGCTCGTAGTCAATACACAATTTTACAACTCCATTTCTTAGTGACTTATATAAAATATCCATTCCGGGTAACCTTATCTTAACAAAAAGTACACTAAATAAAGATGACTTTATATTACTTTAACAAATATTATCATGTTTATCACAGCTTTGAAATGTTTTCTGTTTTGCCTGCTGTGCCCACTGAGACATTCAGTACTGACTGAGTGCTAGTCAAAATAAAGTACAGTCTTAGTAAATAAATAAGTAAGTTTAAGTAAGTAACGACTTTATTTATAATGGATGACATATTTGGCAGAGCCAATTTACATGGTCCACTGTAAACATGAGGCTCACAACTGCAACCTTTATTTAATAGCTTGGTTTTTAGTCTTAGTATTAACTTTGCAGCTAATGAGCTTGCTCATCTTTTAACAGTCTGTCCCAGGCAAGTGCCTCACAGTCATAATCTGAACCGATTTTGGACAGAACATACAGATAAAATATAAACATGTAAAGGATTTCTACAGAGTGTATTTGTCACTGTATATCCTAGTAAATCTAGTCACCTCAGTTATCCTTACAGGCAACAGCTCCAAAACAGTGTCTATAGTGGAAAGATGCTGCAAGTTCTGAAACTTTCCTGGTTCTTAAAACTTTAGCATCCATACTATGTATTACACTATGCTGATTCAAAGTTGGAGGAATGACAGCAGTGTTAGTAGGTGAAGTGTGAGGTAGAATTTGCAACCCTAGCTTTTTTACATGACATCTACATCTAAATATGCAGTATAATCTAGAACTGAATGACAAAAAAATGAAACTACAATACCTGAAACGCTACTGCAGTGCAAGCATCACACTTAAGATGACTTGGCATATGCATGCTATGGGCCTCCTCGTCATTCAAAGTTGGTGTCTGGAAACTAATGACCCCTTCTGAACCATCTTCATTTTGTGTAACTTCACAAAATACTCCCCACCCAAGTCCAATTAACAATATAGTCAGCACATTTGCTATTCTAGAAGGATACATGGTTGCCAATGAGCCCAATGAGCACAATGAAGCATGTGGAATGACATATGCTTAAATGTTGTATATTATCGGATAATTATCCATTTCAATAACCAATAGCTTTTGTTTACATGGATGCTTAGCAGATGACAGGTGCGAATCAACTTCCGCCACGTACTTGCGCAATTGGAAGTGCGCAGAGAATTTTTCAAGAAGAGTAACTCTTCTTACCTTAATCCATTCGATGATAAGCTGGCCAGATTTGTCTGCCTTCTTAATATTTACCTGTACCGGTAGGTGGCAATTTTCAATTATGAACGGGCGGTGATTACAAACAGTGCAATTTACAACACAGTTGTATGACAGCAGTCAAAACATGAGGTGTGCATGAAACAGAGGCGGTGCATTTGGATTAACATCATTAATAGCGACTGAAAAATGTCATCTAAATCACAGAAAGATGGTAAGAAAAGTGTTAAAAATCAACCAGTTACTTCAAGATGCGTTGCAGTTGTTTTCAAGAAAACTGACAAGGTAGATAACCCAGGTGATTGTGAAACTTTTGAAAATGAGCACACTGAACTTCAGAATCAGGTTAATGAAAATGAAAATAATCCTTTTGCATTAAATTCAAAATTTGATGTAGAAGGCAAAGATTACTTTGATCCAAAGAAAGTCTTCGAAGAGTTTAGACTTCGAAATAAAACTTGTTACTGGAATCCAGCACTTGTTGACAGTGTGAATAGTTTGGAGTATGTTGGATTTATTGAACCCTTTACTATTCTTGTCAAAGGAGATGATATTCATCTAGAAAATATCCGTACGGCATGGGGTAGGCGTGTCCTCAAAGATCCTGCACACTACCATATAGAGAGGATAGGTAATAAAACTTTTTATAACAAACATTACTTTATTTGTTGTTAAATCCAGTTGCAGCATGATAAAATTATTTTTAGTAGGGAAGACATTAACAAATAAAATATAAGCTCAGAAGAGGTTTACAACCAACTATATTATAATTGTATGATAACAAAATATCAAATGACTACAAGTAATAATTAATTTACTGTATAAAGTTTGTTTAAACGCCCTTAATTATAAATGTGGTTTAAAGCTGCTTAGGAGATAGTTATGAGATTCAGTATAGGGCAAATGCCACAATTTAAAAAATAAAACATCTTAAAAAATAAGATTATCACTCGGATTAGAAAAGACCTTATTTGCATAATCTTTCATAGAGTAATTTACTAACTACCATTCATTGGAAGACACCATAAAAGTAAATATACTAATTCATAATTATGTTTTAATAAAACAAAAAAATGGAGGAATTAACATATTTATTAGCGCAGTGTCAACACAGTAATTGTCAACAGATAAAGCACTTTTGCTTATTGCATTGCTATTAAACTGGGCTTTAAAACAGTCTTTCTTTAAGGATATTGAAAGTGTAAGCATTGTCTAATAGAAAAGTGTCTATTTTAATTTGAATTAATTATTTTGACATCTGCATTATGCATACAGTTAAAGAATGTGATCTTAACAATTAAAGATACTTCAATAGTTTTTTTTAAACTAGATAATAAAATGTTTTTATAAGTGATATACACATTCTGCAGTTTGTTATCAGCAGGTTTCACACATCAGCTGTTGACATGTGGAGAACTAATTGACTAGAGTACCTTTATCAATTACTTGACTAAGTGTTGTGATATCCATAAAATATATGTATAATCTCAAAAATATCCAACTAAACTACACAGAAAAGATCAAGTTTCAGCAGTGATTTTTTTTCCTCTTTTTGGAAAAGGTCAGGTACCAGATAAATTGGGAAAAATAGCGGGGTTTTTACTCAGATTGGGAATTTTTATAGTTAAATAATAACATCATTTAGAATGCTTCTTCCTTTAATTCCATGTAAATAGCATCAAACAAACTGTTTAAATGGTTAATTGTGGTGAATGTCAATGTAAGTTATTATGTTACTAAGTTTTCCTTCAGCAATCATCAAAATGCAAACTTAATTTGGTCATTTGGGGAATTTTTGGATGATAATTGGGAAAAAAGATTGCATTTTTCAATTGTGAAAAGGTCCTTTTAGGGGTACTTTATAAAGAAGGAAAAAAATCGCTGTTCAGGATGTACATTCTTTTTTCAATCAGTGATTTTTGTTTACTTTAAATATGATGCTTTATTATAATAAGTTATATATATATCTTAGTTTAGAAATATTTACCAATGAATTATGACCATGAATTACTTGTACTGAGCTAGTCTGTCTGGAGACCAAGGTCTTCATATTGGGGTCAGGTTGTCCAAGTTAGGTTTAACATAAGGTAAGGTCATGATACAGGTGTAAACAGAAGATGCCCTGGAGGAATAATTAAACAAAGTCATCTTCAATTGTTACATGTAATGAGGTGTTTCAATTTGATCAGATAAACATCAAAGGAACCATGATTACTACAACACACCCTATTACCTGATGTCCACCACGCCGAGGGATGCGGCTGCCACAGAGGTAGGAAATCAATAACGGTGAATAGTGGTGTTAGTTTTTTTAGCTGTGTTTTTTCATTTCGACTTTCCATGAAGATATTCTGGTGCAGGCATACGTGTAAATGCCTAAACATATTATATGATTAATCCTGGTCGCCAACTTTGCGAAATAAAGAAGTATTCAGCTGTTTAAATTGGACGTTTATTAAAATTGATGCGAAAATCATATTCAATGGCCCAATTCGAAGTGTTTACAAAATAATTTGGTCGGGTTTACCTCACACGTCAAACGATCAATCATCTGGGGATAATCCTGGCAAGTTTCAAGTCTGTCCGTACGTCTACACCGACGTTATTACCCTCCAAAGGGACCCGGGTACAGTCACGTATGATAAACTTTACCGCAGAGGGCATTTTTAAATGATGCCCATTCCGCCGAGGAGTCAAAATATAGGATATCGTTTACGACAGAGGGAAATTTTTTGTAAAAATGTCTATTTTGGCAGTTTGTTTTGCTTTTGAGACCTGGGAGGTCATGGAATTATTTGCAGTATGCATTGTTTATACTTGTGTTTAATAATGGGCGATTTTCAATGGCGAACACTGCTGTAACACGGTGGTAATCAGTCTAGATTGAACTTCTATCTATCTCCGACGTTGTTTTGCTACTATAAGTCTTCGTTTTGTAAACTCAACTCAATTTTGTTTCAATTTCTTTTATCATGAAATATACAGAAATAATGATATCGTAAGTCCTGATGGTATCGGTACTTGCGTTCTTGCTGGATTCAGTGTTGAATTTACGGTTTATATTAAATGATAAATCGTTTTGCAATCAGTCTAGATTGTATATATATATATATATATATATATATATATATCCTACATTGCATACAATCTGATACTGTACATGTATAGAGTTGTTCTGCCACTGAAAGTCTTCCTTTTGTAAAATCATTTTTGTTTCTTTTTTATCATAATATACAGACATTTGCTGCTAGCAATGAAATCCTAATAAAATCTGAAAAGTAGATCCCTCGGAAGCACGGAAAACAATGCAAACAGTGAAAATTGCAGACTCGGTTTGATTGAGTCTGTTCATGAGCAGTAATGGAAAATGCAACACTGCCCACACCCCCTAGCACCGGCTTAAGCAGTATTCAATCTTCAAATCTAAATGAGTTGAAATCAATGATCCCGAAGGACCAGAAAATATAACAACACTGAAATAAGTCCTGGAACTTGCGTTCTTGCTGGATTCAGTGTTGAATATAGGTTAATATTAAATATCAAATTGTTTTGCATTATCAAGCTTTCATACTAAGAGGCTACTGATAGTAACATAGTTCTACATAAAAGATCCGTTAGGTTAGAAAATTTAAATATATTTGTTGTCAGTGGCATAAGTCAAGTGATCGGTTCTAAATAAAGCTGTTATTCATTAATCGTTTACAGAAATGTTCTAAACAATTTATTTTGTATTCAATTTCAGAACCAAAGATGAAGGCATACACGTGTTATTACTATAACAATGATTTTGAAGTAAACACTGGAGTGATTGACCATTTAATTAATTGTCATGTCAAGAGAGATCTATCAAAATGCAATGGAAATAACTAAACCATCAGTTATTACCGAGTTACTATCTGAAATGAAGATTTCATTCTGATCGATCTCTCTTGAAAACTTTAAAGATGTATTCAATTTTGATATTTTGCCCTGTAACTTCGATACATGCCCACACGCTGGTCACTAGAAATGAATATTTCACCTTCATTTGGAATCACGTCGGTATATGTTTTCTGTCCTATATCCAGCATTCCAAATGGTTTCATCTTATTCCAGTTCCATGTACTTAAATGGTCAATCACTCTAGCGTAAGCTGCAAATTAGTGTCGCAGCTTTTTTTTAAACAATTCTCATGCATTTCAAATATATATGCTTAAATATACTACTCGACAAACTGTGTTTAACTATATGATCTGATGTGTATTTAAATGAAAGCTGTATATAATAAATGCAAAACGATTTAATACCTAATATTAACCGTAACTTCAACACAGAATCCTGCAAGAACGAAGGTATCAGGACTTAAGATATCATTATTTCTGTATATTTCATCATAAAAGAAATTGAAACAAAAATGAATTTACAAAATGAACATTTACAGTCAGCAGCAGAACCAATCTATACATGTAGCAGATAGTATGCAATGTCGGAGATAGAAATACAATCTAGACTGATTAACACTGTGTTACAGCGGTGTTCGCCATTGAAAATCGCCCATTATTAAACATAAGTATATAAACAATGCATACTGCAAATGATTCCATGACCTCCCAAGACTTAAAAGCGAAACAATCAGCCAAAATAGACGTTTTTACACCAAATTCCCCTCTGTCGTAAACGGTATCCTATATTTTGACTCCTCGGTGGGATGGGCATCATTTAAAAATGCCCTCTGCGGTAAAGTTTATCATACGTGACTACACCCGGGTCCCTTTTGAGGGTCATAACGTCGGTGTAGACGTACGGACAGACTTGAAACTTGCCAGGATTATCCCCAGATGATTGGTCGTTTGACTTATGAGGTAAATTCGATCAAAATATTTTGTAAACACTTCGAATTGGGCCATTGAATATGATTTTCGCATCAATTTTAATAAACGTCCAATTTAAACAGCTGAATACTTCTTTATTTCGCAAAGTTGGCGGCCAGGATTAATTATATAATATGTTAAGGCATTTACACGTATGCTTGCACCAGAATATTTTCATGGAAAGTCGAAATGAAAAAATACAGCTCAAAAGACTAACACCACTTCTCATCGTTATTGATTTCTGACCTCTGTGGCAGCCGCATCCCTCGGCGTGGTGGACATCAGGTAATAGGGTGTGTACAACATGTCCCCAATATTTTGTCATCAACATTATAAATCAGTGTGGTTTTAAATTTAAGATAATTGAAAAGTTGATTTATTTGAAAACATATTTTTTTCTGTTATATTTCAAATTATTTCCTGAGTTTTCATGTTAGATCAAAAGATAGATTTATTTCCGCCCCCTAAACGAGAACATGTAAGTGGTGTTGCCCTTTTTTTCTTAAATCTAAAAACAAAAAATCACTAAATACAGATGATGCTTTAAACAAATATTTTACTTATAAATGATGTGCATTTACACCTCAAATTACCCTTTTGTGCAGTAGCCTTAAACTGTTTAGTATGCAAATATTGCAGATAATCTCAATCCTATATTTCCTTTGTTTCTGTGTTTGAACAAGAGATTTCACCATTTCTATAGCTGCTTGACACTAATATCTATACTCCTGACAGGTTATTACCATTCAAAGACATCCTGTATTATTCCTACCTATATTAACCAATTTTAGTTTCTGTAAATGCTGGTACTAACTTGAGCTGTTGGGTCCTGTTTTACTTTTCAAATATTAAAATGTGCAATTGCAGCCAGGTAATTAACTTACATTTCTGTTGTGATAAAAAGGCTGGAAAATCAAGAGGTGTAATACCAAATTAATTTATAAAGATTTCTGACAATGGGAGATCATTATGAACATTTCATACAATACAGTATTAAACAATCATATTATAAAATGGCACACATATTTAAGATGTAAGCAAGTTCTGAATAACAATGGTATTAAAGTGTATTGTCTACTGAAAAAGAAAATTAATAAATTACATGAGAAAAATATGTTACAGAATTTGTATTTTTCGCTTGACTATTCAAAGAATAGTAGAGCTATTGGACTCGCTATTGGGCCTCGGCGTCCCGATTTGGTTAAGTTTTTGTATGTAAGCTGGTATCTCAGTAACCACTTGTGGGAATGAAAAATGAAACTTCACACACTTATTTACTGTGATAAACTGACTTACATTGCTGAGGTTTCATAACTCTGTTTTGCTTTTTTACAAAATTATGCCCCTTTTTCGACTTAGAATTTTTGGTTAAGGTTTTGTATGTAAGCTAGAATCTCAGTACCCACTAATGGGAATGGATTGAAACTTCACACACTTGTTCACTGTCATCATCTGACTTGCACTAAGCAGGTCCCATAACTCTACTTTGCATTGTTTTCAAAATTATGCCCCTTTTTCACTTAGCAGTTTTTGGTTTAGGTTTTGTATGTAAACTGGTATCTCAGTATCCGTTTATGGGAATGGATTGAAACTTTACACACTTGTTCACTGTCATGATCTGACATGCACTATGCAGGTCCCATAACTTTACTTACACTTTTTCAAAATTATGCCCCTTTTTCTGACTTAACAGTTTTTGGTTAAGTTTTTGTATGTAAGCTGGTATTTCAGTATCCACTAATGGGAAAGGATGGAAACTTCACACACTTGTTCACTGTCATGAGCTGATAAGCACTGTGAAGGTTTCATAACCCTTTTTCCCATTTTTACAAAATTATGCCCCTTATTCGACTTTTGTATTCATTCAATTGACATTAGGCTGTTGAATAGTCGAGCGTTGCTGTCCTCATACAGCTCTTGTTCAACTTCGCAGTCTTATATGTAAGTTGGTATCTCAGTACCCACTAATGGGAATGGATTGAAACTTCGCACACTTGTCCACTGTGCAGGTTCCATAACCCTGTTTCCCATTTTTACAAAATTTGCTTTGCTGTCCTCCGACAGCTCTTATTTTACTTTGTAGTTTTCAATGATACTTGAACAGAAATCCAGTTATTACAGTGTTAGAATTTTATCATTTTGCAGTCCAAATATATGACTGTAGTGATTCGTGCATATTCTTATTGTCATCTTACTTACTAATTCTTGTACTTTTAAATGATACCACAAAAACAAGGGGTCACAATATCAGGCATCGAAATGTTATTTGTTTGTGGATCGGATACCTTAATTAACGTTTTATTTTCAACGAATTACAAATTATAATTGGGCCTTTTACATAGTACGTACAAAAAGTGTGTACAAAAATATACAGTAGGGCTGTTTTGTTGCAAAAGATTTTGGACGCAGAAAAAAAATGAGTTTTGAATGATATGAATAATAATATAATCCTGTGGTACAAATCTATTTGATTGAATCAATAAATCAGATTTGAAATGGTTGCATGAATTATATTTTCACAAATTTCAAAGCACAGGAAACAGATGGCTTCCAATCCAATTAGAATACTGAATAACAGCCAACCAGTGAAAGTCAGTCATTTTAAAATTTTAAATTATGAGACTTAAGTTCACATTTCCTGTCATTTTTTCCTCGGAGAAAGTGCAGTGCATTATTAACATTACACTCTTATAAATGTGTTTCTATCTGTGGAATTGTATTAATATGTAAGTTCTGTCTTTTTGTTTAAATATCTCAAATTTAGAGAAATATTTCATTTGATATTTTGTATTTTATAGGCAAGTTCTTTATCATTTTTCAAAGTTATCCTACTGAAAAATTGTATAATTATGTTTGACTTGTTGGGTAAATAGCTTTATACTGGATGGAACAGCAATTATGCAGCTGTTCATAACTATAAAACAGCACTTACACTTTGAAATCTGTACGCTGACTCAAACTTCACATATAATTTAGTACCTTTTCGAAGAGAGTTTGCATTGAAAATTGTGAAAAGTGTATTCAATGTATGCTTTATACTGTATATTATTTGATATACACTGAGTACAAAGTTACATGTACACTGAATATAAAGTAGCAGAGAAATTCGGGTATGTATTGTAACAAGACAACTTAGTTTTGATTCAAAGAAAGGTCTCAAAACTAAGAATTAATGAATGCATTAGATTGGTGTAAAGCAGAAAAAAAGACGAACAGCACTCATTAATAAGGAGTGTGGAATTTTATTTATATTTGTTTGTTTAATTACATACTACCCTGATTGATGAAGTTCGTTAATTTACTTTGGTATTGAAAGTAAAATTGTATTAAAAATCTCTATGAATACGAGGGTGAGAAATTTGAAGCTTTTTGGAATGTTGATGGTCAATTTACTAGAAGCCAGGGGGCAGTCTATCATGTAAATGATTGTAATAAAGTCACTAATAATGCTTGACTTCCTCAATAATCAGGCACTTATTTATGACAAGATTACCTAGGTATGCTGTCATGGTGCAGGTTAATTGACTTCTTTATAGCCTGTCTGACACCTCTTCATGTTGACCACTGCTTGTTAGTAGTCATTGACCATTCTGATTAAAAAAAAAATTCATTAAAATAGCTTCAAATTATATATATGTATTTACTATTTATCAAATAAGTCATTGAAGGCCTTCGAGTGGTTTGTCGCCTGAGTTATGGTTCAGATGCACAGGGCACATTGCACAGTGGTTAAATAGCCATTGGCATCTGAATAATACACCCGATGATTTAGCCGATTCACAGCAAGAAGATCTTGATTGTTTTCACTCTCACATGCACATTGATTTTTTTTTATAAAAAAAGGTGCTGGACTTAATATATCGTAGTGGTACCTGTGAGGCGTCATGCAGCAGTGGGACGTCATAGTTGATGTCATAAAGTTCTCTTACTGGTCCGTGCATCAACCATTGTTTAATGCAGAATATACACAGCTTGACCTCCTTCTTTAATTGTCTTATCAGGCTGTCAAATCAAGCCATGTTAGAATAAGCATTAAACATAGTCACTTTTTATATTTTTCTTCTGAATTGTTTTTGAATAGGGTTACATACTTTAAATCCTGAATGACCAAGTTTAATGAAATGGACAGCATTTAAAGATAATTTTTCAGTTGAAATTAATTATTTTTATATTTTATCATGTCTGTTTATTTAATATAATTTTTTTCCAGACAAATTAAAGAAAATATAATATATTTTATAGCTCTTTAATGTAAAATAGTTTTTAGGAGATTTTGTGTTGCACTTAATTTCACTACTATTAAATTTGAGTGTTATTATGTAACTAAAATGTAATGCAGTGATAAGTCTGTTGTAATGCTAATACTTTTCTATCTCAGACAATTAAGGAGCTTATGAAGTAACATTGTGGCACATTGTTATGCCATTTAGGTCAATACTTCAGATAATTTCACAACTTTTTTCACTAAACTTTTATGACAGATTGCATCGCTTTCACAACTTCTCTTAAAAAATAACACAGTACTTTTATTTACTTTAACAAGTAAAACAAAATTCCTTCAAAATCTTCACATATGTCACTAGAAACTATTTGGCGTACTTTAAGGTATTAAAATATTTAATCTTTGATGCACTGCAGGGTAATACAATTAAGGGATCAAACCTGCTACTATCCCCTGTAATTCTGTCATTCATTCCACAACAAAAGAAGCTGAAATGTTGGTAATATTTATCACTAAAGGCCACATGTTTGCAAATCCTTTTGTAAAGTAGCCCATTCAGTTTTCTATACTCTTAAATCCCCACTTATTGGAAATATGATAAATTGATATTCAAGATCAATGAATCAGCTTTTTTAAGAGAGATAGAGAAAGCGAAATTGAGAGTAAATCACCAGAGAATACATCAATATTAATGCTGGACCCAGTAGCTTTTTATCAGGGATAAGTTTGTTTTCATGAAATTAATTACAACCTTTTATTAATTTTGAGCACACCTGTATTATTGTTTCTAGGGACTTTGTTGTAATTTTAAGTAATTAACAGGAAGGAATTAATCGAAAATCTGGAACAATCATTAAGCATACAATCTGTCATATTGAAGTGGATAAGTTTTAAGACTCACTAACACTTTATAGGTGATTTTTATCAAAGGAGGAAGTCCTGCGGGCAGGCCTTGACAAATTCTTTGGAAGCAAGCCTTTTTGTAGGATGAACTATGTAGAATTTTCACTCATTCTGCTGCTGTTTGTACTTACTTCAGGAAATATACTCATTACTGCATTGAATGTAAAAGTAATAAAACTGCTTTCTTATATGATATGTTAGACAGGTTCTATTTTAAATTCAGGTGAAAACTGTATATAGCTGCATCTTGTCATGGACTACTTTACAGCCTAACAAGATTGTAATGCAGTCATAATGCTGATCACACTTGTACCCTTCTGGAGGAAGAGTACTTCTGCAAGTACCACAGGATTTGCTGTCAAGCACTGATGATGTTATTTACAACCTTGACCACTAGGCCAAACATCTCCCACCCCAAACATCTCACACCCCTAACATCTCCCACCCCTGCAGACTATTAAGATCAAATTCAATAAATCATAAAACAAGAAAATACTTCTAGATACCCATACTATGACTAATATAAGAATTATTACTAAAACTGCAGTTTGATGGTGGAGTTTTTTGTATTATTTGTTACGGGTATTAGGATTATGCAGTTTAATATCCTCAGTTATGCCAACTTAGTTAATGTGTTGAAATAGAAATTATTAAGGTATTAAAGATTATCTTATTGCTCTTACTAAGTCTTAGTCTCGGGATTATTAAGATAAGTGCGTGCTGATCTTTTCTTAGATAATTTTACAAATAATCCAGTTACCATTTTTAATGGGATGAATATTTGTTTAGTTTGAAACTAAGGGCCATATTCATAGTCGTCACTCAAACTCACACTTGACTCAAACTTGGGTAAGTATCACTCAAGTGGACCTCGAGTAGACCTTGCGGGAGTGTGAGTGGAGTCCGAATGTCATATTCATAAATTCCACTCAATCTTAACTTTCGGAAGGACAGCTCAAGTAATGGTTTCATTGTACACAATAGATTTAGCGGATTATAACGGTTTATATGACAATAGCATCAAAGGTATGCAAAAGTGCTATCATCATTTTTGTAGTCTGAAGTTGTCATCTTATTGCTTGTCTGTATGTTTTTCCATCCGCCCGTCATTTTGTTTTACAAAACGTCCTTCCGTCCGTTCGTTCGTCCGTCAGTCAGTCAGTCTAATCAGCATAAGTAGAATGAAATTTATACTTAAAGATACACGAGTTTAATTAAAAAAAAGGATAAAAAAAAACATTTTTTATAAAGTAAATGTTTCCATTGTCATTTAAACAATTAGATGTAATGAATATAGGTTTTGTTTATGACAATAATTTAAGGGAATATTTGTTACTACAATGTGTTTTTCTGAGAGTGACTGACGAGCCCCGTTAGATTAGGCTTCGTAAACGTATACTTGATTTCCTTTATCTATTTTAACCGTTTGCATCAGTTTACTGTCTTTTAATTTGTTGGGTCTTTTTGTGTGTTTTTCTCGTCCTCAGCAACATGTATTAAAGAACATAATATTTTTTTCCGAAAAACCTTGCGCACATATGAACCTCGGCTTAAAATCCATACATGACATTATTATTTTACCTTCTAATTGATTAAATACTTTAAATTTATCAACTAACCTATATTATGAGACCTTGAGAAACACTCAAGGGTCCCCAAGACCTCCCTCAACATTCACTCACTCTTAGGAGTCGACTCGACGGGCACTGATCTTTATGAATACAAATCAAATCTTTCCTGAGTAAAGACGTGACGGTTAGGCAATTTATTTGAGTGTACTCAATGAGTGGTGTTGGAGTATTGTCTATGAATATAGCCCTAATAGTTGCATTTGGTGACTGGAGCCAGAAGTAAGATAAGTCAGTGTCTAATGTGATGGTTCAGTCATATCACAAATATTCTATTGTTGTGAAGTTTGTTAAAGTGACATACAATTTAGTAACAACAATTTATATTTTGAGTATTATAGAATTATTCTTTGAAAATAATGTTCTTTGAACCGATGCAATGTATTGAAAAGTTTAATGAAGAAAATAGCAAGCAATTAGGGTCTGCGTATAGACTGGATGCAAAGAAAATAACTGTTGAAAAATATTTTTGACAATTTTTGTTCATTTGAAATTGAAAATAAAATTTCAATTTTCCATTGAAGAAAAGGAATATAAGTGAAATTGGATGCATTAGGTTTTGAGTGTTATTATGAATATTTGTTGACACTTCAAACATTAAATTCTTATCTTTGGTGACAACCATAAAAGATGTTATTACATGTAATTGGAAGCCACCATTTATGGTAATCTGTAAATATTTATGAGGACAAGGTTTTTGATTGTGGTTTATTCCAAATAATAGAAAATTTGTATAACCCTATTCATTTTGAATAAGATATTGAATATCTTTTATAGTTTTGTCAACACAAGTGTGAATTCTGATAAAGTTAATTGCGAATATCTTAAGACTATCTGATACCTTAAGTGAGGGGGATTTTGTAATAGATAGCAAAATTGCAGTTCCTTTTGATGGTATATTTATCTACTAAGTACTTTTTGCATAATGCATTTCTTATCTCTATTGAAGAATGTTTGTTCATTCTTGAAGTTCATCTACAAGAGGCCCGCCCGCTTAGCTCAATAGGTAAGAGCGTTGGTCTACCGATCTCGGGGTCGGGAGTTCGATCCTCGGGCGGGGCGAATGTTCTGCGTGACTATTTGATAAACGACATTGTGTCTGATATCATTAGCCCTCCACCTCTGATTCATGTGGGGAAGTTGGCAGTTACTTGCGGAGAACAGGTTTGTACTGGTACAGAATCCAGGAACACTGCTTAGGTTAACTGCCCGCCGTTACATGACTGAAATACTGTTGAAAAACGGCGTTAAACCCAAAACAAATCATCTGCAAGATATTATACCTGAACCTTTTGTTTTCTTAAGACTGTCATCATTCTGCCTTTTTTTTAGAAACAAAGATGTATCTGTTCCTCTGTATAAACAATTGAATACTTTATTTCCCTAGAAATTTAAGACCACAAAATAATTTATGGGCACATAACCTTTGCTCACATATACCTGTAGTATTATACCCCTTGACCAAATAAAAGCAGACTGTTTTCCCCTTGATTAATGTTAAAAAAAGGGGATTTTTGACTGTATATAAGTAACCTATTGATGGATTTTCAACTTAATATAAATGTAGATCAATATAGGGGCCTAGGGCCATTGTGTAAGCAAAGTTCTTATAAGGATCACTTCAGTAACCAGAGTTATTGCCCTTTAATTGTTTTACAATCCATAAATTTCCACATTACAAAGTCATCCATTGATGGACCATCATGAAATTTATAGCAAATATTTACCACTATTGGGTGGTGGTGCATGCACATCTTTCATAAAGATCTCTTCAGTGACTGCAGAATAATTGCCATGTAATTGTTTCAAATCTGGATATTAAATGTCTTCCATAGTGTAGTCAGACTTTTAAGCTGGACATGTATTACCTAGGGTCTTTGAAATAAGACTCTTTCTTAATTTCAAAGGACACCTGCAGGAAACATATTGATTATGGATTCGATAAATCATTTAACGTTTTTTATCACAGAACTTTTCTGATATAATATCAATACCTTTCATACTAAGATTATCTGATTGAGATTATTGTGTTTGATATAAAAGTCAATATACTGCTACAATTCTCTGAAGTTTGAACTGTTTCAGACAGCATGAAAACTAGTAAAGGTGTAATAGAGTCTGAGAAAGAGAAATTGCATTAAAAAAACCAAGGTAACCATCCTGCAGCCTAGTCTAATCTCTAAAATGTGTTTACAAGAACAGTACAATAAATGAGTATGGAAAGTGTATTTTGGTAAATTGTATTCTTGGGTTCAGCTGACTGATATACAGATAGACAAGGCAGACAGATGCATGGACTGACGGACACACACACAGATTGATTGACGATGGACAGATAGACAGTGATAGATCAAGACCTGATAGATAGACTCCACATCTACATGGATATGGTCAATGGCTTAGAACCACGAGATGCCCCTCACCACTATGGGTTCAAAATTTTGTTTTAGGTGTGTCAAGAATCTATCCGGCTGGCATAATATTAAGATTTAGGCCGTTGTTTCTTACATGCTCAGCATTAGTGACTGACAAGTGGAGAGCCTACACACAGACAGACAAACAGTCAACAGTCAGAATGAAGCTTAATTGGTTTGACAACAGAAAATTAAACTATAAGATGTGTTTGCAGATTATGATTTTGTGTATGATTATTTATGTTTTTCTTTTTATTTAAACTCCACAACTTACCATGTAACCAAGCAAATTAAGGGGGAGGGGGGAGTTCCTGAGCCAATATTACACAATTTGGAAAAGTTAAAGAAGAGTTTTGAAAATAATTTTGACACTTTTAAGCTTATAAAAGGACATTTTATCAGCTTTTTTGTTTCAGAATAGGCTGAAGGCATTCCTTTTCTATCAAGAACAGTTTGAATGAAAACAGATGCTTCTATGCATATCAACTGTTCAAATATTTTGGCAGTGCAAGTAAGAGATTATGAGAATAAGACATTTGAAAAGTTTCAGACTATGATGTTAAAATAGATAATCAGGAGAAAATATAATCATGATTAATATTTTGATGGAATCATGATTGACAATATTAACCCACTTACAATTTTTAATGTTTTATGGAAGAGGTTGCATCTTAAATTGTAAATATATTCTTACTCAGTTTTACATAAGTACACGATCTCTGTAAATGTTGGATCTGATAGCAACCCATTAAAAAGAAAGATGACAAAATAATGTTTTTACAAAAGTGGATACTATATATATGAAATGAAAATGGCCAGATAAAGCAGCGTTCAACACACATGGATGGATACGTCTCTAGTTGAAATACAGTAAAATTGTACATAATTTTCACTAGCTGGTATTCTTCAGTAGTAGAATTTGCAAACATTAATATCCCCACGATATTCATTTTCGACGGACATACATTTGCAAACTCCACCACTTGTACTGTATTTATTAGGCATGCATATGAACAATATTTTAAATGATTTTTTGATCAAGTTTTTCTTTGTCTTTGATTCCCAAGCATTGTTCATATTCTGAATACAGTATCCAAATAATTAACTTTTTTCTCCATTTTTTCCTTACAATACTCGAAGTTTCAATAAAACTAAAACATGCTTTTCAAAAGGCAATTAATTGTCATTATTTATAAAGTGGGGTCCTGGTTTTAAGTTTATAAGATTAGACTGATCATATGAAACTGTAATTGAATTTTAATGGTTTTAAAAAAGGTCAACGCTCAAACTTCTCAGATTACTTGCTCATTTTCAAACGTTTTAAAAATTGAAATTTACAGAGAGAAATGCAGTTGGTGTAAAACACTTTGAAACAAGTGTAAGATGTATTGTAGCGATGTAAAAATGTGAGATATAAAGCAAGTTGAAGTGTTTTATAAGTGACGCAGATTTCAATATATTGTCAAACGTCTTGTTCAGTAATCAGATCAAAGATTTTACACTGTCATTGTTGTTATCGATAGCTGTTGGTTATAGGACATGTGTGAAGTGGTGGCCATCTTTTGCTTTTACTTAAATTTATATATGAATGTAGGAATTATTATTTAGGCTCTATTAAAGTCGTTTTAATATATTTTTGTATGTTTTAACACAGGGATGTCCTGATACAAAGTCATATATGTAATGCAAAAGAGAAAAAATGACTAAATGCTAACAGTTAATCTAAGAGTTTTTAATGCATGCTATACCGAGAGACTGCAAGATTGCCAGTCTCAGTAAACTTGTGTACTACTAGTACCAGTTTTATCCTTGGAAGCTGTCTTGTGTGTGACTAACTTATTTTCATAACAATTGGCACTGAATTAAATTATACAAAGTTCTGTTTTCAATTCCTGAGAGTTTTGACATAATTATACATTGAACTATTATTTTAAGCTGTGCGGATTTGTTCAGTCATCTAAATCCTAAATACTATGCTGTGAGTGAGTGAGTTGGGTTTTACGGCGAACCGACACAAAATGGTCATATATCACCGAAACTATGCTGTATAAGCTGCGTTTCATAATTTGTCAGTTTCATTAATATGTTGGAACTGTTTTTGACAGGTTATGAAATAGTAGATACCATTCTGTCAAGATCTGTTTCTTTGAATGTGTAAGTAATTTATGGTATTTCATCAGGTCTTTTGTCTTTCTCGACAGATATGCTGTTAACTTATGAATGATATTCCAGATAGATTTGGCAGAAATATGTTAGGCATAACATAAAAGAATGACTGTGATATCCTAGAGATACAAGTGTAAGCACTATACCGCAATATAGGCAGTGCACATTATGAGTAATGCATTTTATTTGTTGCTGAGCAATCCTGTACTTTTTTTTTCCATATAATTATTGCATCTGTACTACTGTGAAATCATTTAAATTCGCTGCAGGGGTGTGGAAATCCGAATATTTTTCGCTTGTCCACGGACAAACGAGACTTAAAAATCTACTTGTCCGCAGTCAAAGCTTACTTGCCCGGATTTTCAACATTTTAGCATGCAAATAATTCTTAATTTTGGACAATAATCTTCAAGTAGTAACAAAAGCAAACATAATAAAGTGTAATACTGTAGCTGTTTTAAAAATAAACTTTCGACACTTTAACTTGTGTTCGTCCGTGAGGCCATCAAACATTCAACAGAAATACCTATAAGACTGCTCATCATGCCATGTGAGAAAGCATGACACTTTATGACTGTTAGAAAAAAAAACAACATGAAACTTCCTGACTCGTATTAGCTAGCTCTTTGTGCTTTGAATGTTGACTTCCATTTTTGGTTTGCAGACGAAGTTTTAACAACAAATTTATCCAAAACTTTGTGATAATTGTTTATGTTTCCGGTTTCTATTCGCCGAGTTACCGTGTGCAAAAATCACGCGAGATCCTGACAGGGAACCAATCAGAATGCAGAGAAAGAGCTGCTAAATTTAGACGCAGTATGGTTTTCCCAAAACTTGAGAAATCGAGAGGCCCTCGGCGGGAGAAACATCCGTTTCATACGTCAAATTCTTTTATAAACTCCATAAACTTGAAGCACTGTTCAGCGTTCCTAAATTTTTCTTTCCTTTTTTCATTTCAAACAAGAATATTTTGTGCTTGTCCACGGACAAACGGAATGCAAAAACTCACTTGTCCGCAGTCAAAAAGTCCTGAGTCGGACAAGTCGGACATAGGAATTCCACACCCCTGCGCTGGCATGAATTTCGCGCAATCGTGAGGAAGGACTGTTTCGCGCGGGCTTAAATTTGCGCATTTTCAATTTTAGCAATGAAATATATAATAAAATATTCGCGCGGTCTTAAATTCGCGCATCGGTCCTAGCGCGAAATATGTGAAAATTCGTCCTACGCGAATAAAAATGATTTCACAGTATATTCAATTAATAGATGTTTATTTTTGTTTTGGTATTTGTTGGGATGAACGTCACACCGACACAAGGTTATATGGTGACTTTACAGCTTTGATGATGGAAGAAGACCCCAGGTGCCCCTCCGTGCATTAGTTCATCACAGGCGGGCACCTGGGTAGAACCACCGACCTTCCGTAAGCCAGCTGGATGGCTCCTCACATGAAGGAATTCAATGCCTCAAGTTACCAGGCTCAAACCCACATCGATGAGGGGCAAGTGATTTGAATCAGTTAAACCTTAACCACTCGGCCACAGAGGCCTCTAAATAGATGTTAAAGTTAACATAAGGTTAGCAGTATTATAGTGCAGGAAAACTTGAACACATTTGCATTGTTTGCATATTGTACAAATGTGTATTACTTTTTATGGCAATTTTCATTTTTTTTTTTTAAATTCAACCTCCTGTTATAAAGATTTTCTGTTTTATACTATTCATTTTTTTTTAAACAAAATGCTCCAGTAGTGGCATCACATGGAGGAAGAAAAAATGCTACCATATTCAATCAACTGTTTTACAAATGCCTTAGTATCAAAATGATATATAAATAAAAGCTACTGTTGTAATTCGTTTGAACACTTGAAATTGTTAGATTCTTTTTGCTGGCTAACCTCTTGGTTGTGTTTAAATAGATTACTTTATATTTTGTAAGAAAATTTGCATCTTCAGAATCGCATTATAATTTCTTTTGCCTTTTGTAAGGAATTCTGGGGAATGATAAAACAAGACAATCTGTCAATCCTTATCCCTCAGAAGAAATCAGAGAAAACCTTCTCATCTATTACACCATCAGGAAAAACATGTTCTCTTACTGTATCATGATGAGAAATACAGATATATGGCAGAAGGAAAAAAAGTTTGCAGCATTTTCTTTCTCTGTGGAAAGTCGTTGACTTATGTGATGATGATAGCTAAATAATATTAGAACATGCTCATCTGGTGCTGATGCAGCTTTTTGGAATTTAGAAAATAAGATAGTAAAATATTTGTTGCTTGAATATGAAAACATCTAAAGCTGGATTAATTTATATAATAGAAAAAAAATCTGACATATACAATAAGAAGCCAAAATAAATACCCCCAATAAACAGATTTCAGATCACAAAACTCTTCAAGTACCAGTTAATGTGAGAAAAATGGGGATTTTCTCCCCTTTTTATGCCCCCAGCATCTACTGATACGGGAGGCATATAGTGATTGTCCTGTCCATCTGTTCGTCCGTCCGTACGAGGTTAACCAAATGGGACCGTTTCGTCTAGCATCAATACCCCTTACTAGAATGACTTGATACTAATGCAGATGTAACCTGTGACCATTCCTCATCTTCAGACATCACCTGACCTCAGTTTGACCTTGACCTTGACCTCATTTTGGACTTAGGTTACTTTATATGGGCCATCTCTTGGTTAACCAAATGGGACCGTTTCGTCTAGTATCAGTGAATTGATACTAATACAGATGTAAACTGTGACCATTCCTCATCTTCAAACATCACCTGACCTCAGTTTGACCTTGACCTCGTTTTGGACTTAGGTGCAAAATCTATCTACAAGGATACCACTGGGGGCATCAAGCAGCTCCTTGTTTGTTTATTATATACCACTATTGAAGGAGTAAAGGGTGGCCTGGGCCTCACAGAATTTTTTGTCTCTATTTTCATTTTTTAAGCAGTGTGCATAGAAAATTGAGTGTTAGTTAATGGGTTTATGTATTGATTCTTACACTGAGTCTCACTAGGATAGTTGTTTAAGCAAAATAGATGAGTTTTCAAGTAATCCCTCTAGTTGAAGATTGTCATCAAACTGTCTTTAATCCTGGACATCAGGAGCCCTTAGAATTCCAGCATAGAAAGTCGAGCTCCCAGCAACTTTACCTGCTTGATGTCATAGGATTTTCCATACATCAAGATGACATTAGTTAAGTGTAAATCTAAACAAACATACAAACTGTTCAAACAATGAAATAATATCTTAAAACATTGTCAAATATAAGCATAATGCAATTGGCTGGTAGTCTTTAAACCTGTTACGAGAACACATTAGCTGGATGATTTGCAAGATAAGGAGATTTAAAAACATTTGATGACCAATCTAATGAGAAAAACAAAGTGTTCGAGGAACTTCTAAGAATCCTTTCACTGACTGTATCAAAAATTATTATTTTCAAGACTTGTCACGGTAACACTGTAATTAATACAAAATCATTAAATGTGCTATTTGTTTTGGTTTAAGAAGTTCAGAAATTCAGAAAGGGGTGACACTGAGGTTGATGTAGTTGAAAATATGTTATGGACTGTATAAAATTCCAAAAATGTTATAAAGTTCTTTAAAATTCCACCTTTGCAAGATCAGGATAACATGCAAAATAAAAAATCACATTACTGCTATAAAAAAGGTGATGGTCTCTTCACTATTATTAAAGATGAAATTGTGTTTTAAGAAAATATAGCAGAGTTTGTGTCAAGCAGTATCTATAATTCTAGGTGCATTTCCTTTTGTGTGCTTTTAAGTGTTTGCTTTGAACAGGAACTGATGTTATCGAATAGATTATTAATTAAGCGATGAGGTATCAAATTGGAAAAATGTTTGCACAAGGAATTAGATGCACCTCCCCTAATGTTAAAGCAAATATATGCTATGTATGCAGAGCTTTTGAACATAATTATATTATGTATTTGTACCCTGAGTATTCCACCCATGTTTGAGTACGCTAATTATAGTGTTGTAGAAAAATCATGACTTTATGTAAAAAGTTATTCCATTTTTGTAAAGAAAGTTTTCTTTGATAAAAAGAAATTGTAACATGATTTTAGTTACACTGAGAATTTTACATATTTAACATCCCACATTCAGTAAAACCACTGCTTTCAAAATCCAGTGAAATCCATGTTTAAAATAAGCATAGTAACAATCTTTTAAAACGTATTCTGCCATCATCCCCATTTTGGCACTGCTACCAAATTTTTGAAATTGTATTTGATTTTAGCTAACCTGAGCACAAAGTGCTCAAAGGTGAGCTTTTGTGATCGCCCTGTGTCCGTCATCCGTCGTCGGCGTCAACAATTTGTCTGTTAACACTCTAGAGGTCACAATTTTGAGCCTATCTTAATGAAACTTGGTCAGAATGTTACTCTCAATAAAATCTTGGACGAGTTCGATATTGGGTCATCTGGGGTCAAAAACTAGGTCACCAGGTCAAATCAAAGGAAAAGCTTGTAAACACTCTAGAGGTCACAATTTTGGTCCAGTCTTAATGAAACTTGGTCAGAATGTAACCTTCAGTAAAATCTTGGACAAGTTCAACATTGGGTCATCTGGGGTTAAAAACTAGGTCACCAGCTCAAATCAAAGGAAAAGCTTATTAACACTCTAGAGGTAATAATTTTGGCCCAATCTTAATGAAACTTGGTCAGAATGTTACCCTCAATAAAGTCTTGGACGAGTTTGATATTGGGTCATCTTGGGTCAAAACTAGGTCACCAGGTCAAATTAAAGGAAAAGCTTGTTAACACAGTAGAGGCCACATTTATCACTGTATTTTCATGAAACTTGGTCAGAATGTTAATCTTGATGATCTCAAGGTCCAGTTTGAATGTGGGTCATGTAGGATAAAAAACTAGGTCACCAGGTCAAATCAAAGGAAAAGCTTGTTTACACTGTATAGGCCTCATTTATGACCATATCTTAATGAAACTTGGTCAGAATATTAATCTTGAGGCTCTATAGGTTAACTTCAAATCTGAGTCAGGTAGGATAAAAAACCAGGTCACTAGGTCAAATCAAAGGAAAAGCTTGTTAACACTCTAGAGGCCACATTTATGACTGTATCTTCATGAAACTTAGAATGTTAACCTTGATGATCTGTAGGTTAAGTTTGAACCTAGGTCATGTCGGGTCAAAAACTAGGTCACCGGGTCAAATCAAAGGAAAAGCAAGTTTACACTGTAGAGGCCACATTTATGACCATATCTTAATGAAACTTGGTCAGAATGTTAATCTTGGTAGTCTATAGGTCATGTTCAGATCTGGGTCAGTTGGGGTGAAAAATTAGGTTACCAGGTCAAATCAAAGGAAAAGCTTGTTAACAGTGTAGAGGCCACATTTATGAGTCATAAAACAAAATTTCAATTTGAAACGTTTTTTAAAAGACCGATTTGATAAACAGCGCCGCTCCGGTTTTCTTTATCATTCGTGTTTGCCAGTCCATTTTTTTTTTCTTTTTCTTTTTTGTACAGTCGGGTTGCAAAGACGATTTTCTGCACTTGTTTCGACTGGAGCCGCAACAAATGAATCATGTAATTTTTTCAAATCCAGTAATTATAAAAATTGTTCTCATCGGTTTTCCGTCTGATGTCTCATTAAATCAAGACCTATAATGTACAATTATAGCTCTTTGATTAAATGCGGTGACCATTTGTTTTTTACCGTGATCAAACATAGCCTTTTGAAATAAACCATCCGTCGGATTCTAAATAAAAGAAGTGGATCCCCGTCGAAATGATTTGGATCCAGTCAGAAACATTTGGAAACCAGTCAAAAATGTTAAATAAACTGCAGTCGGCTGTCTGCAAACATTAAAGGATGTGCCGCGCGAGCACTGATTGCTTCATGTGCTAATTACGGACTGATTATCAAGGTGACAATCGGACCGTTTGACACGTTATTGATTATCTGAGGGTGCGACCAACAATTTCCTGCTTGGCAGGTGATCGTGTATTGAGATATCAGACCGAAATTTATATTTTTCTCCATTTTTATGGGACCGATTTTTTTCGTTTTTTCACTTCACGAATCGGTCTGAAAAGTCAAAAATCGGTCCAAAACCGACAAACCGGCAAATTTCCGAAGCCCTGTTTATGACTGTATCTTTATGAAACTTGGTCAGAATGGTAATCTTTGTGATCCCAAGGACCATGTTGGGTCAAAAACTAGGTCACCAGGTCAAATCAAAGGAAAAGCTAGTTTACACTTTATTGGTCTCATTTATGACCATATCTTAATAAAACTTGGTCAGAATGTTAATCTTGATGATCTTTAGGTCAATAGGTCAGGTGAGCGATACAGGGCCTTCATGGCCCTCTTGTTATTACAAAAGCCAATCTTTCAGAATCCAGTGAAAACCATGCTTTAAACAAATGATGTGTTATATTGCTCCATTCTAGTTGTTTGCCGCATGTGAGGTCGAAATAAACAGGAAAATTAAAATGAAACACAGTTCTTTTGTAATCATGTGTTATCAAAATGTATTTGCAGGTGATGTGAATGGTATAGAGATGCAAGTTATTCCCCAGACACAGTTTATCCCTCTACCTGAGGCCCTTTGCCTCATCATCATGGACCTTAATAACAGTCAGATTGTTGCTACACTAGATACAGTCTGTGAGAGGCTCAAGTTTGGTTACCAAGGACTCCATCTTCCTAGCAACCAGCATGTCTATGATACCCTTGGTCAGCTAATAAGGGAGAGGAAGGTCTTTCATACAGGTATTTGATTTGTAACATTGATTTCAAGATTTAATATAACAGTAAGAAAAATAAAACTGGACCTATTTATGTATCTGTTTTAACTAATAACTTGGGTGCACAGCAAGTATAATGTTGCCGACTTGGAAGCATCATTGCTGTAGATTGGGGTCAAAGTCACAGGTGTTTTTACTGTTTGCTTGTTCTAATTGCTGTGCAGTGCAGAAGACAGACACTTGTGGTCTTCTGTTAACAAATAATGTATAGAAAAACTGTGTTTCAACGTTATTAATACATGGAAAGAGGAAGTATATGTCTGTGGAATAATTTCACGAGGGCATAGCCCAAGTAAATTATTCTGGCAACATATAACAGATTTTGAGTGTATTAATTTAGGTAAAACACGATTTTGCTATACATTATTTTGATTCTAATATGCCCTTAATCTAAAACAGTAGATAAAATATAGTAGCACTCTTTCTTTGGTGCAACAAAAACATTGACATCATCGCACGTCAGTGTGACGTGATTTAGCGTAAGCTTGTTTTAACAGAAGCAAGTATATTAGAATGTTCAATAAAAATGAATGAATGAATATTATAACTGGGATTTATGACTGAGGCAGCCATTTTATTGCACAACTATAAACAAGAAACATGCAAAAAGGTTTAACAAACAAACACTCAAGGTGTGTCATGCATTTTTTCCTGCAAGCCTAGTGATCTTAACTTCCTTCCCTCTTTCATTTCATTTTAAGAACTGCAATCTGAAAATAGCACAAGCTCTTTATTTTGTTTGCTAAGGACTTACTCTTACGCAATAAATTTCATATGTGTTTGCTTTCTGCCAATGATGTTTGCTTTTAAACAATTTTTATATCTCCCATTTCGCTTAAGATCTTAAGTAAGACTTCATTGTTTCTCGTCAAAAATAACTTTTACTGCAAAAAATATCTGTTACTGTGATACTAAAATGGCAGAGAAAATTCAAATGTATAATTTTAAGAGAATTTTGGTATGTTTGAAATCATTGGGATCTAAGACAAACATCTAATTTGTTTTGATTGTGATAATTTCTTATAAACACATTGCTTAACAATAATTTGTTGAATTGGAATGTTTCCCTTAGGGTAAAAGTTTATCTTTTAAGGAAATTTACCCTGATATGGATAGTATGTGATACAAAGGCTTAATTTCACATTCCCTAAAGCTGTTTTGGTTTCATCCTTTACAATGAAAATGAAAATATTTGTCTATTTTACAGCCTTGTTACAGTGGTTTTTATTGCCCAAATGTTCCTGTTTCATTCTTGGCTGGATACAGTATGTTTAAGGCATGCTTTGCAAATGAAACCAAAAAAAAATTGACCAGTTTAATTACTTGATTAAATGAGAGACATTGTAACATTAGCTTAATGAACTTTTTGAAATGTCTACATAAAACAACTTAAAAGTTTTGGTAAGATAGTTTAAGTTAAGTAGTCCAGGCTTTGTGAAACAAGGCCCTTGTTATAAGTGTTATGGCGAACGAAGGAGAAGAATAAGTTATAAGTGTTATAACAGTTTTAAATTTTGAAAATTATAGGTATGAGTCATTGATTTTAAAGAAGAAATCAAACAGATTCATTTGATTATTGCTACAGATTAGATACATTTGTGCATATTTCTCTATACAGGAAATATTACCTACACAGTTTTTGTCAAGCTTACTCATACTGATAATTTAATTATTTAATACTTACTTTCACCTTGTAATAACCCCCTTTGATGTTTTTTCAGTTTGGTACAACTGAACAAGTTCTTTGAACTCTTTGTAAAGAGGAGAATTTATGATCAGTTAAATTAATTTATCTGTGAAGAACTTCAAGCCAGTATGTGTTTATCTGGTTTTGCTACAGTGAACAGTTTTATCTATTTGAAAATACAATACTTTAACTAGAGTAAGGTAGCAAAATGCTTATATTTACTCCCCAAACATTTCTAATATTTATCCTAAATATCAGGGTTTTTATGCCTTTTTGCTGAAGTACCAACCTATTTTTTTTGCGTTAAATAACAGGCCCAGGCCCCATCCCTTGTTTGTAAAAAAAACCCTTTCCAGCAAAATTGTGCTATAGATAGATTTACTTAGCCCAAAGTTTGTTGTTTGTGTTGTGAAAAAAAGTTGTCTGAATTGTTACGTCTCTGGTGTCGTATTTTGGCATCTTTTAGGGTTGTGCAGGATTTTCTCTTCAGCATTGACTCTATCAGAACTTTTTACAAAGGTGTGTGCATTCTGTCCTTTACCTGTCTCTTATATCAAATTTACATCTATATTAAAATATTATTTTGAAAAAATCACTTCTTTAGAATGTAAGCAAATGGAAGAACTTGGAGCTTTATTTTTTTTTGGTTGTCTGAAATTATGGTTAGTGACGCTAGTGTCAATTTGGTCAGCTGCCTCCACTATGGTTGGTTTGATTGCCCATTAACTGCCTTGCAGAGTGTTGATGGTTTTACACGTGTGTCCTTTCATGACTGAAATAATACTGGGAGGAGCGACATCCTCAAGTATGTATAAGTGACGGAAATATGCTTTCTTTATATTGTACCAGATTGGTTTTCCCATTTCGTCTAAGTGCCTAAGAATATTTTTTGAGTGTTTACAAATGGGTGTTCTTTCATCTTTAAAGAAAAAATGTCATAATGCAGTTACTCTTGCAGCCTTGACTTAATACTTGTTTGTCTCTTGAACAGAAGGGATATACACCAAAAACTATATTCTCTTATTGGTGTATTTTTGGAGTCAAAGGGAGGTAATAATTACCATTATGTATTAACCTAAAAAGCAATTTTCACAAAAGTTGCTGTTTATAATATTAATTTTATTATGCAATGTTGTGTTTTCAGTAAAATACAGCATAATTAGTTACATCAGTTTTAAGTAGCTATGCTAAATAATGGAGCTTTTTATTATTCTGCAGTTAAATGGTTAAGTCAAAGGGTACTTGACTCAGGCTCATCCTCTTCCTACCTATGTATGTATTTCATGCTTTTGCAGGGCTTTTTCCACCTGTCCCATGGGGTCGCTGCTGATGATATTTTGAAGGATGGGGAGCGGGTATTATTCCCAAGGCCAATCAGGCTTCATTTTTTTCAAATTTGAAGTAAAAAATTCCCAATCCCAAGTCAGAATGACAATATGTTATGCCCAACTGATTTCACAGTAGATGCCAATTTTTAAATGTTTCTAGGTAGTTGGGGTACTAAGTAGTGAGAGATATTTTACCACTCTTTCCATAGATTATAAATTTGGCTCCCTATCACTCTGAAAAAAAGAACTGGCTTATAATTGACACAATTTAAAAAAAATTGAAATTCCCGTAGAAATTTCAAATGGTGCCTTTAAACATATAAAATGTCCTTTAATTTAGTTTTATGGTATAATTTACTTTTATGACTTTCATCAACAATAGGGGTGCATTAAAACATAAATAGGTAGGCAATTTTCTCTCAGTTATAACTTGAAAACTCTTGCTAAATAAATAGCTAAAGAGTTAAATATGTTCAGTATTATGTGAAATATCAGTATTTATAGTAAATTAAAGGACCAAATTTAATAAACAAGCACTTTTTTTCTAGCTGACACTGTAATCTTGTTATCTAAATGGCATAAAAGTTAATATATTATACTATTAAATAACACTTAGAAGATTTAATCACAAAATACTTATGATTTTATATTTTGAGAATGCACCCATTCAGGGCTGTTAATGGGAGATAATGAAAAAATACACTGTATATCTGATCAAAAGAATTTTAAACACCTTTTACTGGATGGAATATTTTAATCCCTTCAGTTCTTTCGCTTTCACATACGTAGCTCTGCTTAGGCACTGTAAGCCTGGGCCAGCACTTGTTTTCAGACATGGTGTTTTTGAAAAACAAATTTTCTGGTCCTAGATATTCTGTACATCACTCCCACATACATACCCCCCCCCCCCCCCCCCCCCAACAACAAAAAAATCCAAATAAAGTATAAACGCACCCCGACCAAGCATGCCAGACATTCACATGATATTCCTTATATTTACTTATTATATAGTCTATTTATGCCCCTGACTTTGAACTATGAAATTAGGTTGTGATATAGAAATTGTTCCTCTGGAAAGGTTGAAAAGAAAATACACTTGAACAGGTCTTAGCAGCAACCTGTATTCAGCAGCCACTTGTCATAAGCAGTCAGTCGGCTAACTTCTCTAATGCACTATTTGTTCTATGTTGAACTTATCTTTAGCAATCACCTGTCTTAAGCAGCCAGATTGTGCTACTCCCATAGCTAGGTGCTTAATACTGGTTTGACTATACAGTCAAACTGTATTAAAGACCACCTTTGAACAAAGACCACTCTTAACAAAGACAACATCTGAACAAAGACCACCTAGCTCTAAAGACCACTGGTTTTGTTGTCTGTTTTAACATTTACAGCACATTTTTACCTGTGAATAAAGACCACCTGCCAATACTGACAGCTTTCACTGTCTGTCTCTGCATTATAAAATGTACTCTGAATGTTTTATTTACAAAGGTTATATCTTGAGCCCTGTATACTGAGACAGAAAGCTCCAGATTATGCTTCCGCTACATTCATGAAATTTTTTATTTCAGTGAAAATTTAAGAAACTGAGAAAACATTTTGTGCCATTAATTGAACGTAAAAAGTGAAAATAGAGTGATTGGGAAGTGGGGGTTGGTGCCGCGAGTTTGTGTCTGGGGGTGGGGGGTAAGGGTTAGCAAATGTTACTGAAAAAAAAAAAACTTTATCAAAAAGATCAGATTTTATGTGTACCATATAGCATATACAGTAGAAATAGGAACTTGATAGATATGGTACAACACATTTGGCACACAAGATATTTCATCTTGCAAATGGTGCTTAATTCTTGGCAGAGTATCTAAAAGAGATCACTGAAAGAAATTATGGTTGTCTGAACTAACAAATTTATGTTGCAGGTTGCTGATTTAAGGGGGGAGGTTTGGAACCTCTCTGGCTTTAAGCATCATCAAAAAACTTCTTAGAAATTAATAGGTGTTCTGTAATGAAGAGTAATGTATGGCATTATTCCAATCCAGAGTCCAAAAGAATTTAGCCTGGATTATAGGAATTTGAAAGTTTTTGTTTCTGTTAGATACCAAACCATCCTGGAAATTGGAGTGAAAGTTTAGAGAGGTTTTACAAAGCTTGGACTTTTTACAGATTTCTTGAAATAAGGTTATGTACCAGGTAAATACCATCTGTTATACAAAAACAGTAACTAATTAAGGGTACTTCTTTTTAATTAGCAAAACCCTTGTATTTAAGAGACCTTTCCAGAGTTATTGCTGTTGAATGGAAGACTAACTAAGAGTTCTTGTATTTTAAATTGACTGCCTCTTCTCTTCTCACAGGACAACACCACATGCCTGTTTGCAAAACCTCCACCCTATAATATATTATCCTTCTGTCTTTGTGTCACTACCTCAATATAAAATAACAACATGAGTTCTATTCCAGTACAATACCAGCAATTCAATTCATTTTTAACAAAGACTTAACACATTAAATCATAATAGAATTCAGCATTTATATTTTTAACAAAAATGGTTCTGATATGTACATATATTGGTATATTGCAGTGTAATAGTACTTCATATTGTAATAGTTTCCCCGTCTGATAACCTTACCAGACAGTGTTCATGAATCAGCAGTCTTCAATGAAAGGATCATAGAGAACAGTCTCATTGCTTCGGGATTGAACTTGCAATTGCATTGACTGTACATAATTTCACATGCACTTAAGTGAACCCATTGTACCTGAAACAAAATGGTAATCATCAGATACCCAAGGATGAGTTTTATACCTGTAAACACAGGTACATTTTGGCATTCTGAGAATTAAAGTTAGTGCTTTAAAATCTTTTCTTTGAAAAACCAATTGATTAAAAGAGATTTCTTATTTAATGAACAAATTAAATGGTAGATATTTTGAAATATTTTATTACTTTTGTTATTTGGATTTCTTTTGAAGGAAAGATATAAAGATAAATATGTCGAAATTTTTTCCTATAAAACTTTTTAAGAATTTTTGTGGAAGATGTTTATGTTCAAAATTTTGTAATATAATGATGATGTGTGGCAGTTAGGTAAAAAAACATATCAGGGTGTTTTGAATGAAAGTAGATTACAGCAGGGATAAAGTCTATAAAGTTCTGATTCTGGCTGGAATGTTGATGATTTGATGCCATGCCAGAAAATGATATAAAAATTAATAATGTAATGAAGCGGGTAATGGAAATTCAAGATGTGTTATATATACAAGATACAAGAGAAATGTGTTGCTGTTATCCAGTTATATAGGCCTATAACTGCTTATGATCTAGTGAATACTTACTTATTTTATCATTGGTACATTTTTTCCCACTGAATCATCCATAGGTATCCCCCCCTGCCCCTCCACCCCTATCAGTTCCTAGGTTTTGTTACTTTAAAATCATTAATATTTGCAAGGGACTAATTTTTGTGTATTTCTTGACTGATCTGCAAAATTAAATGTCAACAAGCATGCAAAGATCTCATTCTTTTATCTTTTTATGCCCCCTGAAGGGAGGCATATTAGTTTTCAACTGTCCATTCGTTAGTTCGTCACAATGTTATCTTTTTGCATGAAGGCACTTTACTCGGGAACCACTGCACCCAGGACCTTCAAACTTCACATGCTGGTAGTACTTATTGAGTACATGCCCCTACTGACTTTGGGGTCACCAGGTCAAAGGTCAAGTTCACCAGGTTAAAGGTCAAGGCGCTGCGGAGGGGGGTGGGGGGGCGGCATTTCTCACCATTAGTGACAGCTCTTGTTTTATCTTGACAAGTGGACATACACAAATACACAGCTGTTTTAAAACTGGCAGAACTATAAGAAAAGCATATTTTGAATAATCAACGGCACTTGTGGCCAGACAAGAAAGCTTGGTTGGTAGCTAGCACAATACTACAGATCTTGAAGTTACAAGAACAATCTCTGAGCAATGCAGTGTTTAATATTAAAGTGATGAAAGACAACATGGCTGAAACAGTTCCTAAACAAGGTAGTGCTTAGTATGACATTTTGACAAGACAACACAGCTGGAACAATTCTTAAGCAAGGTAGTGTTTAGTATGACAGTTTGACAAGATAACACAGCTGGAACAATTTTTAAGCAAGGTAGTGTTTAGTATGACATTTTGACAAGACAACACAGCAGGGACAATTCCTGAGCAAGATAGTGTTTAGTATGACATGATTTTGACAAGACAGCACAGCTGGAACAATTCCTAATTTTTAAGCAAGGTAGTGTTTATAGTATGACATTTTGACAAGACAACACAGAAGGTAGTGTTTAGTATGACATTTTGACAAGACATCACAGCTGGGACAATTCCTGAGCAAGGTAGTGTTTAGTATGACATGATTTTGACAAGACAGCACAGCTGGAACAATTCTTGAGCAAGGTAGTGTTTAGTATGACATGATTTTGACAAGACAGCACAGCTGGAACAATGTTTAAGCAAGGTAGTGTTTAGTATGACATTTTGACAAGACAACACAGCTGGAACAATTCTTGAGCAAGGTAGGGTTTAGTATGACATGTTTTTGACAAGACAGCCCAGCTGGAACAATTCCTGAGCAAGGTAGTGTTTAGTATGACATGATTTTGACAAGACAGCACAGCTGGAACAATGTTTAAGCAAGGTAGTGTTTAGTATGACATGATATTTTGACAAGACAGCACAGCTGGAACAATTCCTGAGCAAGGTAGGGTTTAGTATGACATGATTTTGACAAGACAACACAGCTGGAACAATTCTTGAGCAAGGTAGTGTTTAGTATGACATGATTTTGACAAGACAACACAGCTGGAACAATTCCTGAGCAAGGTAGTGTTTAGTATGACATGATTTGACAAGACAGCACATCTGGAACAATTCCTAATTTTTTTAGCAAGGTAGTGTTTATAGTATGACATTTTGACAAGACAACACAGAAGGTAGTGTTTAGTATGACATTTTGACAAGACAACACAGCTGGGACAATTCCTAAACAAGGCAATGTTTAGCAGGACAGTTTGACAGAAGACAACACAGCTGGAACAATTAATATATAATTCCTGAGCAAGGTAGTGTTTAGTATGATGTTTTGAAAAGACAACACAGCTAACTTGAGTTTTCAGTTGCTATTTAATGCTTTGGATTTTGATTGTATCAGCCTTGCTTCATTTTCATTCAAATGAATGTTGACCAGATCTGCCCTAGACAAGCAGAGGAATTGATAAAATATTTATTGCCTGTGTAAAAGGGACTTTATAGTTGACAAGAGATCTATTTTATGGTTATGTTAATTAAGTTTCAGATCATAAAGTTTAGATTATCTAAAGTGATACAATATTGATTTGTATATGCAAAAATACTCTCCTGACATCTCAGTTGTTTGAACTGGCCCTTGGTTACACAGTATTAAATAGAGCAAAAAGAAGTTGCACATTTTTTCTTTCCTCTAAAGTAATCAAGTTGCTGCCAAATTACACAATTGTATTATTTTTTAAAAAATCATAAGCACAGCAATGTTGACATCATGTCACATTTTATTTGGTGCCCTACAGATGAGAATGAGTGCTTTCATATTTTATCTACTACTTATACAGACATTTTTAATCCCCCGCCGTGGCGGTGGGATTATAGGAATGGTCTGCGTCCGCCCTTCCGTCCGTCCGTCCTTCCGTCCGTAATAAAATCGTGTCCGGTCCATATCTCCTAAACCCCTTGGAGGATTTTCATGAAACTTGGGTCAAATGATCACCTCATCAAGATGATGTGCAGAACCCATGAGTCAGCCATGTTGGCTCAAGGTCAAGGTCATAACTCAAAGTCAAAGGTTTGAGCCTGCCATTTTGTGTCCGCTCTATATCTCCTAAACCCCTTGAAGGAATTTAATAAAACTTTAGTCAAATGATCACCTCATCAAGACGATGTGCAGAACCCATGAGCCAGTCATGCCGGCTCAAGGTCAAGGTCACAACGTAGGGTCAAAGGTTTGAACCTTCCATTTTGTGTCCGCTCTATATCTCCTAAACCCCTTGAAGGATTTTCATCAAACTTGGGTCAAACGATCACCTCATCAAGGCGATGTGCAGAAATTATGAGTCAACCATGCCAGCTCAAGGTCAAGGTCACAACTAAGGGTCGAAGGTTTGAGCCTTCCATTTGGTGTCCACTCTGTATCTCCTTAACCCCTTGAAGGATTTTCATCAAACTTGGGTCAAATGATCACCTCATCAAGAACTCATGAGTCAGCCATGTCAACTCAAGGTCAAGGTCACAACTGAAGGTCAGAGGTTTCAGCTCTGTATCTCCTAAACCCCTTGAAGGATTTTCATGAACTTTTGGTCAAATGATCACCTCATCAAGACGTTGTGCAGAATTCATGAGTCAGCCATGTCAGTTCAAGGTCAAGGTCACAGCTAAAATCAAAGGTTTTACCCTTTCACTATCCATAGCAGTGGCGGGGGATTTAGCTGTCATTCAGACTGCCTTGTATAATTTAAAAAAAGCAATGAGAAACAGTTACATATATATTGCTTTAATAATTCACTTGGATAATGTCATCATGAAATTATTCCAAAGGCATGTAGACTTTTCGTCATGTTTACATGTATCGAAATATGGTTCTGTTTTATATTATGTATTAAGTATGCAGCAATAATAATAAACTTGCACATTTGAATTTAATATCGAAAAAATTATGGAATATTTGTTAGACATCATAAATACAAGCTGTTTAATACACCTGCAATGTCAAATGTTAGAGCTGAAACAAAAGATGTTTTCGCAGATTTAGTAATTAAAAAAAAGAATTTTATGGAAGTATTTCATTGAGTATTAGGTCACACTTTAAGTTACATCTGTCTGACAGCTTAGTAAATATCTTTAATGAAGTAATATTTTTAAGCTAATAAATCTGCTAAAAGAAACATGTCATTTTGAGCTACTGATACACTACTTTTCCTTTGATCAGCATTTAGACAATATCTTTACATATATTATTGAGAGGAAAAACCATGCTTTTATTGCTTGTTTGATTGATTAAGTATCTCCACTTGATTGTTATTTTTTCACATCCATGTGCTCTATAAAAGCTGATCCATTGTCTGTATGGGTACTTTATGGTTCAATATAATGGAATTGCGGCCATAAATCAAGTAAGAATTTCTACCAGTATTCTTAGGACTTTGGACTTGCATTGACATGCCTTGTATCCCTGTGGGCCTACATCTTCTGGGTTGAGAAGCAGTAGTTATATTCAGTAAGGGTTGTATTCATAAAAAATTGACAGAATTTTTTTGCAGAGAGTTACTAGAATTTCTAGTTATGTTGATCCTAGTTCACGGGTATGAAACGTTGCCTGCGGCACAAAATGTGCCGCACTGAAATGAAGGCATCGCGCTTCCGACGGCGCAGGCATTGCGCAGGATGTTTACAAAAATAACGAGCACGGTGAGAAAAATTGAATGTTTTTGGTTATTGTCTTGTTACAGTAAACACTTTTTAGAAATCGGGGAATGCAGCGGGATGTAGTTATGTCTTGCCGACAAATCCATGCCCAGTTTGTGAAGATATATGTAATATTGTTATTTTGCGCGTGTTTTTCATCGGATACAGTAACGTGAAAATTACAAAAGCAGTGAATATTCCGAGTCATTTCACATCCTGCAGAAAAAGGAATGATGTATTTCTGTAGTATATTATAAAAAGACATGATATCTGATCGATTGAGATAAAATACATGTCAAGAAAAAGGCATAACCCCTCGTTCTGCCGACTTTTCAGTCCAGTGCCGCAGGCATCTCGATGGTGCCGCAGGCATCGCGAGAGGCGCAGTCATCTTGAATACCATTGTAGTCAGTAGTACGTGTAATTTCGACCAACTAACATGTATTAAAGTACAATAAAAAATCAATAACAATGTTGTTCCTCCAGTTATTGTGTAAGACAAAATTTTCTGAACCTGAACTTTGTAATATTAATAGCTATTTTAAGAAGTTTGCAATATTTTTCCTCGTTGTTTTGTGGGATGGGGTCAGATCCCTTTCAGTTGAGAAAATCACGTCATTTTATATCGAACTGGGATTATTTCTCCTAAAATAACAATATTCAATTACAAAACATTTCCATTTGTAACAATTATTGATAGTTAGTTCAAAGCAAGGTATGAAAACCAACATTGGAGCACAAAAACTGTCATAACTTTTGTCATTTTTCAACCAATTCTTTTGCTTTTGTTTCAGCATCGAGTGTTTTTTCTTTACAGTTCGGGCATACTTTTTTTATAAGCGGTGAGCTGAATGCCTCCCCCCCCCCCCCCCCCCCCCCCCAAAAAAAAAAAGAAATAAGGTATTGGTGAGAATCGCTGTTACTGCGTTCCAGCGTTCCAAAAAAAAAGAACGCAAAACAAACAAAAAATCGTAAAAACATGAAACTTCTTTGGCTCATCTCGCGCCATGTTTTTCTGTAACAGTACATCAGCACCAAATTTACTGTTAGGTCAAGATATTTAAATACGAACAAGAATATTTAAAACTACTGTTCCCAAGTTTTGTGTGGAAAAGAACCAATGAAGTTGAGATCTTTCGAAAAATTTGTCCAAAAAGGGGCTTAACTTGTTTTAATTATTTCTGAAATTCTACAAAAATATTAACGTACTTTACTCACTCTTTGTCGTTCAAATATGATTTAGGTCTGTGCAATGACTGTACACATAAAGTTTACGTCTGACCATAAGGAGTTCTAAATCATTTTCTTTTCCCTTTTAATACACACTGAATGCACATCCATCTGAAAATATAAAATTAACAAGATACATAACATTCGATAACTTCATAATTTGCTTCTTTTCCACATAAAATTTGTGAACAGTATCATTTTAAGGGAAGTTTCATGTTTTTACGGTTTTTTTTTTTGTCTTGTTTCGTTCCTTTTCTTCGGAAAGCCAAAACAGTGATTTTTTTGCCATTTCTTTTTTTCGTTTTTCTTTCTTTTTTGTTAGGGGGGGGGGTCAGCTCATCGCTAATCAAAATAGTACGCCAAAACTGTAAAGAAAATAAAAACAACAATACTTGATGCTGAAACAAAAACATCAAAACTGGCTGAAAAATGACAAAAGTTATGACAGTTTTGTGCTCCAATGCTGGTTTTCATACCTTGCTTTGAAGTAAGCAACAATGATTGTTACTAATGGTAATGTTTGGTAATTGAATATTGTTATTTTAGGACAAAATAATCCCAGTTCGATATAAAATGACGTGATTTTCCCAGCTGGAAGCGACCTGGCCCCATTCCCCAAAACAGCGAGAAAAAATACTGCAAACTTCTTAAAATAGCTATTAATATTACAAAGTTCGGGTTCAGAAGATTTGTCTTACACAATAACTGGAGGAACAACATTGTTATTGATTTTTTTGTACTTTAATACATGTTAGGTGGTCGAAATTACACGTACTACTGACTACAAATAGTATTCAAGATGACTGTGCCCCTCGCGATGCCTGCGGCACCATTGAGATGCCTGCGGCACTGGACTGAAAAATCGGCAGAACGAGGGGATATGCCTTTTCCTTGACATGTATTTTATCTCAATCGATCAGATATCATGTCTTTTTATAATATACCACAGAAATACATCATTCCTTTTTCTGCAGGATGTGAAATGACTCGGAATATTCACTGCTTTTGTAATTTTCTCGTTACTGTATCCGATGAAAAACACGCGCAAAATAACAATATTACATATATCTTCACAAACTGGGCATGGATTTGTCGGCAAGACATAACTACATCCCGCTGCATTCCCCGATTTCTAAAAAGTGTTTACTGTAACAAGACAATAACCAAAAACATTCAATTTTACTCACCGTGCTCGTTATTTTTGTAAACATCCTGCGCAATGCCTGCGCCGTCGGAAGCGCGATGCCTTCATTTCAGTGCGGCACATTTTGTGCCGCAGGCAACGTTTCATACCCGTGTAGTTGCAGTTAAAGCAGCATGCCTCCAGATTCGGCTAAAAAATAATCTTTCTTTCAAATTGAAGTTTGGTCATATTATGAATATTAGAATATGAATTTTTGTTTCTAAAATAATTATTTTAAAAGTTCCAAATCAAGAAAAAAAGATGACCATGTCGGGAATCAAACCCGGGACCGCCGCTGCAATAAAGACATTTTCCCGTCGTCGTAACCAATAGCGCTATAGCTAAAGTAGTGAGTAATGACTTCAAAATATAGATATTTATAATCGAGACAGTTTACCTGGAGTAAAAGCGTGACAAACGCTTCTCAGTTTTCATCATAAAAAGTAGTAAAAACAGCAAATTCTCATGTGTTTCCGTAACACAAAGTTTGTCAGTAATAAAGTTTTAAAGCCTTCTTAAGAAATATAGCATTTATTTCAAGATATCTAACATTTTTTTATTTTTTGTTGTTGTCGAACAATCTGGAGGCTTTAACATTGCTCCAGCCTTCATTTTATGCTAAGTTAAGAAACTCTTCAAAAATGAATCTAATACTAGTCTGTTAGGGTTATCTCCCTTTCATGCTGATGTGAAATGGGAACTAATTTAAATGAATTTACAGGTAATTACTTTGTAGAAAGATTAATGTTTCTGTTATTTAGAAATAGCAAAGTTAATTACTCTTTCTGTTTGTGTGAAACTGGTATCTTACATTCATTCTGCACTCAGATCTTTCTTACAGGCTTTGTGAAATAGCAAGCAAATTCAGAGAGAAAAAAGCTATTTTGATGATTTGTGAACTTTTATTATATTTTCAGGCTGTGGTTATTTTGTGGTGACCCCAGATACATTTCGTATGCATGGGGATGACATGCAGTCCCCTACCCTGCTTTCACCTTGGACTCATCTACACCCAATGTATATACCTGCTGCTTTTAAGTAAGTAATACTAAAATGTACTATAGGTATACTATGTACTTGAAAATATTTGAAGTATTGTTTAATGTCCAAATGTGTTTTCTCTGATGCTGCTATATACAGCTCCCATGTTTCAACCATAAAGGTGGGTCATTTCATACGTCACAATTTTGGTTGGCTACAATTTTTAACTTACGTCATGTCCTCGTAACTGATAAAGAGATACTGTGCACGGACATTACCCATCGAAAATGTTCTTTGTGAAGCTTTGATGCCATGTTTGAATGTTTGCTATTCCAGTTACTGTTGTTAGTCTAAGACTCTGCCCTTTCAGAGATCAACAGCTTAAATTGGTTTGATAAAAACAGAATGAAAGTAAGAGAAAACAACATTATAAATATCATATATAAATGAGCCGCGCCATGAGAAAACCAACATAATGGCTTTGCGACCAGCATGGATCCAGACCAGCCTGCGCATCTGCGCAGTCTGGTCAGGATCCATGCTATTTGCTTTAAAGGCCCATTTTAATTAGAGAAACTGTTAGCGAACAGCATGGATCCTGACCAGACTGCGCAGATGCGCAGGCTGGTCTGGATCCATGCTGGTCGCAAAGACACTATGTTGGTTTTTTCATGGCACGGCTCAAATTAAGTTAAGCAATTTCAGTTTGGGTATAATATACATGTTTGTGTTTTAACTGTGTAGAGACCTTCAGCCCTCTTACACTTTAACCATACCCATGTTTTTCATACTGAAAACAATAGGAGGTTAATCTTGATTTATTTCTTAAGTGACTTCATATAGTGTATCTGGAATTCTTTCTAGAATTTTAACAACATTTTTAGTCAATTTCTTGTATTCTGCAAAATTTACCTCCGCCTCTTTTTCAATAATTTAGGCTTTCTTAATAATCTCATGATCTTAGATATATATTAAAATTTCAGTCAGCCACCTCGACAGCCAATGAGATCGATATCTTGTCAGGTGGATACAGAACACAGTGTGACTGGTCACCAAGGCTCGTGTGACAAACCAGATAAAGATCTCAACTGTAATGAAAAACTTCAGGTAAGAACTGAATTTGTGACAATTCTTAAGGAATTGAAACTGGATCAGACTTTGTCTGAATCTTTATAAAACCACTGAAAACTACCCTCAAACATTCAATGAAATTTTAGAACAAATAGTAGCAGTATAAGTACAAGATTGAACTGCTAAATGGAATTCAGTCAGTTGTCCAAAATTCTAAACATGCAGTAGGAGGGATTTTCTTTCTTCTCCAAAACACTTCAAGCAATGATTCAAGTCACTAAGGTGGAGACCAAAAAATATATCTAAAATATTCGTAGCAGTTTCTGTTTGATATTCTCTATGTAGGATTGTATCAGTTATGAGTTTTAAGCTTAATTTCAAAAACACAACACTAATATAACTAAAAATGAATCTTGAAAAAATAGATATGATTCTGATTAATTAGTGGAACAATTTTTGGTTTCAGATTGATTTACCATCCCCACGTGTACAGAGAAGTATGAGTGTAAGTGTAAAACGGCCACGAGATAGGGGACGAAGAGATGAGGCCTCGGAGGTGGGCTCAGTACGTAGAAGTTCCTCTGTGAAAGGAAGGAATGAAAAGTCCAAATCTTTGTCAAAGGAGGAAACAAAGAGTGAAGGCAAACAAGAGAAAACTAAAGGTAAATGGTTTGTTAATACAACAGACATTTGGTTAATGGTAAAAAGAAATCATATTATGTGAGGTATTGCATGTTAATTATTCCAAATTTAATAAGTTAACATCGATTGTTTCTGAATCTTCGAATGTAGAACTGTATCACTGTTATTTTAGTTTAATTGACATGAGTCCGTCAATCCATCTTTATATTTTTATGCAGAAGTTCAAACCATGATTGCAATCATATTTACCTAGAAGTTTTTTTAGTGTGTAAGAACACACTTGGTGTTGTGAAACTAACTTTTTTGTTAGTTTTTAATTGTTTAGCAGAAATAATTTTTTAATGTTCCATTTAAAATTTGGTTGAATTTGATATGACAATACTTAACAGTTACATAATGTTTCATTTCAGAGAAAGTATCATTCTTTTCCAAGATATTTGGGCGTAACAAGAAGAAGCAGCAGCCTCCACCAGAGCCCAAGAAACCAACTGTCGAGTATGCTACATTCTCCGCACAGTTCCCTCCTCCTGAATGGATGTGGTATCAACAGCAGTTAGATCGTCAGCTCCGTACAGAGACTTGGGTCCAGCAGCAGATGCATAAGTCTGGTACCTGGCACCACTACCTACACAGTATGCCTGGAAACAGTCCAACAACCAGTCTACACATGGGAGCGAACTCTGTCCCAGAGAAGACTAGTGCAATGCATAATACACATTTTAATCAAAATTACCATCAAGTCTTCAGGAACAGTGTGCCTAGAAAATCAAATAAAAAGTCCCATAAGCATAAAGACAGACTGCCGATAGTGATAGCAAATAATCCCGGTGAGAGTACACATCTTGATTTAGATCAGAAACATACGTACAAAAACAGTATGGGACAGACTAATATACGTCTGAGTTCCCTGCCAACCAGACTTTCTCCATCTGGTGAAACCCTTCATTCGGATTATGTCTCGCATCCTATGTTCAGTTCTACGCCAAGATTTAGTTCAATACCAGAACACACTAAAGTCACTAGAGAAACTGCAACACATATGGATTCTGAGCATAAAGATGTGCAGCCAAAAAGTGAAAAAGAAAGGTCAAGGTCATTGAGAAAATCTCACAAAACGAAGAAGAAGTCGCATCATGATCGGCATTCTAGCTATTTACCAACAACAAGGCATGTAAGTGGAATGAGTGCTCGTACTGCAGCAGAAATGGATAATGACATTAGTTATGAATTTCAAGGTCACTTGCCTAACAAACATTCGGCCATTGGGAAATCACACAGTAGCGGAGTGAACTGTATTGGTCTTGAACCTGAGCCTAGTCGTAATAAAAGTCAGAAATATCAAAGGTCAAACTCATATAGACACACTGTGACTGAAACACAAATTGACCCCAGTCAAGTTCGGAGGTATCAGAGATCACAGTCTTACAGACATCCAGTTAAAGATCATGAAACTGTATCAAAGACTGAAGTTTCAAGTCATATTTATGCAAATGTTCATATATCTGAAGAAACGAAACCAAAAGTTCCGGAAAGAATAAATAGGAAAAGTCAATGCCAAAGCAGTCTAGGTCATAGTAGAGCCGAAACAGCTAGAGACAATAGTGATTTTTTATGCGATCGGTCAACACATTACAGACTAGACCTTCCTGAAAGTGATCGCCATTCTGACCACGGAAGTGAACTTGGCCACGATGAGCAAACCAGCAGTAGCGGAGGTGGTACTTTAAACTCTAATTCTAGTCAAGAGCCACCCTCGACTGACAGTGCTGTAGAAGGAACAGAAAGTAGTGAACACAGTCTGGGTACAGTTATTGATACCAGACGAATCGCAAATAAACATTTAGAGCGACTTACTGCGGATGTACAGGAGATGTCGTTAGGAGACAGTGGATTTAGTTCTCCGCGGATCTCTGAAAATTCAAGTGAGAGCAAAAAAGGGGATAGCAATTTTACAAAAAGTCATAATGGATTCATGTGCAATAATTTGAAAACAGGACAGAGGCTTAATAACTCAATGGGAAGGCTTGATGAGTGTCCAGAAGATTCATTTGATAGAATATCTTCTGACAGATTGTATGAAAATGTTCGATTAAGCCAAAAAGAGGTGTTAAATAACATGAAATACCTTCACAAAGAGATTAATGTATCATCACAGAATCTTAACAATCAAGTTCATGTTGCTGAAAGTAGCACTACTCAGGTCGAGTTCGACCCGAAACAGTCAGTTGCCAAAAAGTTCAACTTTGAAGGAGATTTTCATGTTGTTGGTGTCGTGTAGTGCATAAGAATATGTAAAATGCAGAAAACTAATTTCAAATGGCATTCTATTTCTAATTATTTTTCCAGAAAGACTTAGTTTCTACATCAAAATAAGTAATTTATCCGTATTTCTCTTCTGAGAAAAACAATTTTTTATTTAGATATTATTTTAGTTATAGTGTGTTATATCCCTTATTTGTTCAGCATTCAAATTTCGAAGTTTTCGTTTGATGTCTGGAATAAGGGATAGTTAACATAATGGTACTTTCAAATGAATAACACACATCATATGAGCAGTGTGCCAAAATTATATTTCTCTCAGGTTTATAGAATGATCAAAATTGAATGCTATATTTGAATAGTGATTTATAGCAAAACAGGTGTTATGTTGTTTTGAACTTTTCTAAAAATTTGCTTCAGTCATGTCTTATTCATCAATGGTCAGTGTTGTCTGCTAAAATCAACATACTCGTCATTTTCTATCATTCATAAAATAGGCAACCCATTTTTTGACATACTTCCCTCCAAAGTCTTTATGGAGATTGTTAACTTTGAAAATGTATTTGAATTTATACGCAAGACAATAACAGAGCCATTTAGAAACAAAACATAAAAAGAACCCATGGAAAATATTAAAAGTCAAACTTTTTATCGAGAAATTATAAGATTCCTAAATTTACTTAATGTTCATTATTTTCATCAAGTTGAACTTTTTATCAAATCCATTGGAGACGTTTACAATGATCTCATTTTATATGCTTTTGTAATGCCTTATGTACAAACACATTTTATATGCTGTTTTTAAGCAGGTTGTGTAGCATATGTTTTAGTGTGCCTTTTATACGTGTACAGTATTTATAATTGTTGTGATTGTACATAAGCTTTTTAATTTAACAGTTTGACGTCGCGTCTTCCAAGCAATGTTATTGTGTCACTTTATAGTTAAACCCTATAGTGCTTTTACATTGATTTTAAGAAATTTGAGTTTGGGATTTGATACTTGTATACCGTTATGTATGTGTAGTTAATATTTCTATGTAAAAAGAATTGGCTGCTGAAATTTTTCCAGTACATTTTATCAAATTGTCCACTACAAGTACAAATTGAATTGTGCCTGGCTAAATTAAATGAAAACTTCATTGTTCTAATTATGTCTCCCACCACACAGTGGTGTGGGAGACATATTGATTTACTCCAGACTGTGTGTCTGTGTCTGTGTGTGTGTGTCTGTCACAAAGCTTGTCCGCACTGTAAGTCGAACATTTCTCATCCGATTTTCACCAAACTTGAATAAAATGTGTTTGACCATAAGACCTCGGCCATGTTCGATAACTAGCCAAATTGGTCCAGGCATCTTGGAGTTATGGCCCTTGAATTACCAAAAATCGGTCTTTTTACTCTTGTCCACACTCTAATTCGAATATTTCTCATCCAGTCTTCACCAAACTTAAACAAAATGTGTTTGATCATGATACCTAGGCCAAGTTCGATAACTAGCCAAATCGGTCCAGGCATTTTGGAGTTACGGCCCTTGAATTATCGAAAAATTGGCCTTTTTACTCATGTCCGCACTCTTAATCAAACATTTCTCATCCGATCTTCACCAAACTTGAACAAAATGTGTTTGACCATGAGACCTCGGCCAGGTTTGATAACTAGCCAAATCGGTCATGGCATTTTGGAGTTACGGCCCTTGAATTATCGAAAAATCGGCCTTTTTACTCTTGTCCGCACTCTTAAGTCGAACATTTCTCATCCGATCTTCACCAAACTTGAACAAAATGTGTTTGACCATGAGACCTCGGCCAAGATCGATAACTAGCCAAATCGGTCCAGGCATTTTAGAGTTACGGCCCTTGAATTACCGAAAAAATCCGTCTGTTTACTCTTGTCCGCTCTCTTAAGTCGAACATTTCTCATCCGATCTTCACCAAACTTGAACAAAATGTGTTTGGCCATAAGACCTTACCCAAGTTTGATAACTAGCCAAATCCGCCTAGGCACTTTTGATTTATGGCCCTTGAATTACTGATTGGATCCACTCATCCAGACCATCTAATTGGATCCGCTCGTCTAAAACATCTAGAGAAACTAACATTTTTCATAGGGGCAGTTGTGGGAGACATGCGCTTTTCTCAAAAGCATCTCTAGTTTTAGACACGTGCTGTGCATAAAAACAAAAAATGAAATCCTACACTTACCTAGTCGTTCTTGTACAAGTATAAAATCACAGATTCTCTATTATTGAAGATAAAATTTTTAGGCTGATGACCAAAAAATTTTTTTACTCATTAGATTTTATCTTTGGATTTTAAAAATGTCCAAGGTTTGAAATTGAACAGATTTTATTTAGTAGTTTATTTGCTGAACTGCTGTAAATGTTTGAAATTTTAAAGCAATATTATGCAGCACTGCCAGGCAATAAACAGAATGTTAATGCTAACTGGAGTTATTTTCTTTAAATATTCCTGATTATAATGTAGCATTTTCCCCATCATTTCTGAAAAACGTGTTCTGTCCATCGCCTCATCTTTTTACCCCTTTGAAATGTTTTCAGTGCAATGGTCATTACTCGCATGACAGTATTTCAGGAATTATCCCCCCTTTTTACTTAAAATATCAGGTTTAAGTTTTGGTTCATTTTCACTCTGTTTTACTCATTTATCTGTGTTATTACTTAATGATTTGATTCAAACTTAAAACAGTTGTTCCATGTTAGTGCGCCGTAACCACCACCACCACCCCCCCCCCCCCCCCCCCCCCCCCAAAAAAAAAAAAAAAAAAAAAAACCATCACCACCCACATCATCATGAGATGCAAGGTCCGTAACACATTTCACAAATTTTTCAGAATTATGCTCCCTTTTCACTTAGAATTTTAGGATAATTTTGATGCATTTTCATATCTGTTACTACAGAGGGGATTTGATTCAAACTTAAAATCATTATTCCACTCAATAGACACAAGAACCATAACTCTATAACTCTATCAGCATTATTTCATGAATTATTTCCACTTATACTGTTGAATATTTGTGCCCACTTCATATCTGTTTACATGAAGAAATGATCTGCAGAGCAAATCTTAAATGATTTGTTCAAAGTCTACCACTGAAATCAACAGTTAAACAAGTAGTTCTGCTTGAGATATTTTCAACTTACTGAATTTGATTGAATTAAATTGCCTGACCAACCATCCCATGATACACTGAACAAAACATTTCTGATATTTCACGCAGAGTGGTTAAGGGTCCCCCAACCTCAGATCACTTTCCACTCAGTACTACAGATTCAAGCCTTACCAGGGGTTGATCAAGTTCATGTGTTGAATCTACCCAGTGAGCTTCAATAATGTTGGTGATTCTAGTTAAGGGTATCTGGCAAACAGAATAGGTCGTGAAAACTGGCTTATCAAGAGTCCAGTACATTGGTTCTGCTCAAGATATTTTCCACAGAAAATGTTTAAACTGTTTGACAAACAATTCTTTGAGTTTCAAAAGAATAGTTGAGCTTTTGTCAGCATCAGTATTAGCGTCCATGTCACAGTTCTGTTAAAGTCCTGCCTGTAAGCATGTTTCTCAGAAACTACTATGCCAAGGGCTTTCAAACTTCACACAGGTCTTTGGCATCATGAGATAACTAGTTATTATTTTGTCAAAATTATGACCCTTAAGCATGTTTCTCAGGAATTACTTGACCAAATGTTTTTAGATTCTCCAGATGTCTTTGGCATCATAGGATGACCTCACATGGCAAGTTTCTCTCTTTTTTTAGCAAAATTTATGCACCCGAAGGGACGTATTATGTTATACGCCTGGTGTCCGTCCTTCCGTCCATTAGCAATTTCGTGTCTGCTCTGTAACTCTTGAACCCCTTGAAGGATTTCAAAGAAACTTGACTCAAATGTTTACCACACCAAGACGACGTGTAGAGCACATGTTTTGGATGTCTCGCTTCAAGGTCAAGGTCACACGGCTCAAAGGTCATATCAGTTTGTTTCGTTTCCGCTCTGTAACTCTTGAACTGCTTGAAGGATTTCAAAGAAACTTGGCACAAATGTTCACCACACCGAGACGATATGCAGAGCGCATGTTTTGGATGACTCGCTTCAAGGTCAAGGTCACACTTAGGGGTCAAATGTCATATATGACTGCTTTGTGTATATTGCTCTGCATTGTAGTGCTCTTGTTTTTATTTGGCAGATCCCATTTTTGTTCACTTACAATAATTTTTTTTTTTAAATTACTTCCCTTTTATCTTGCTATAAATAGCTTATTTTGAAACTTTTTTAGTATTGACCTTAGGGAAAAACCGAGACCACTTTTCTGTGGTAAGACATGGATGGTACCTCCAATTGTTAGGTGTATTTTGACATACCTGTACCTGCTAAGGATTTTTTTGTGGACTTTTTGAAATTCTTCCCTTTGTTGTTCCTGTCCTTAGGGCTTCAACAGTCAAGTTCTTTAAATTTTGCTCCCATCTGATGTAACCCTTCGGGCGTATATTGCCCCGCTTGGTGGAGCTTTGTTCTAAGTAGGCTTGTATTAGTTGGAAGGGCTTAAAATAGTTGAGCACACTGTCATTAGACGGCCTGTTATATTATATGACCATCAAAGGTAGTTCTGCACTTTCGGATCAAATTTTTTTTTACAATGTAGAATTGGATTAAACGCTGATTTTTCAAAACTTCACAATATACTTAGAAAATTCAGCAAATAAAAGATAGGATGCTTGATTTTTTGCTAGACCAATTTGAAAGAATTGGACCTCACCAAAGTTTTTATAATGGGCATATATGGAAAATTACTATTTTGAAAACATTTTTGCTAATAGAAAATCTTCTACATTGTAGAATTTAATTCACAGTCGTAAATAAACATATGGTCTATAATATGGGAAAATACAAGAGGGTAATGATGACCCTATATCATTCAGCTGTTAAACTTGACCTTGGAATCATCAAGATAAATATTCTGACCAAGTTTCATGAAGATAGTGTTATAAATATGGCCTCTAGTGTTAACAAGCTTTTCCTTTGATTTGAGACGGTGACCTAGTTTTTGACCCCATTATAACCCAGTTTCAAACTTGGCCTAGGAATCATCAAGATAAACATTCTGACCAAGTTTCATGAAGATAGGGTCATAAATGTGGCCTCAAGAGTGTTAACAAGCTTTTCATTTGATTTGAGTGGTGACCTAGTTTTTGACCCCATCATAACCCAGTTTCAAACTTGGCCTAGGAATAGAGACCCTAAAATTTTCAATGATAGTAATACATTAAATAAAATCTAGAAATTGATTTCCAAGTCCTTGAAATAACCAAAAATGATTTCACAAATGTGAAGTTTATGATAGTTTTGTTAATATAAATAACAGAAGTTTTAATTTTTAATTTAAAGTTGTGATCCACAAAGAACGACAACTCCTGCCTAGTACTTATTAGCGGAGATATCTATTAGTTTACTTCCCTTGCTATTACACAATTGAATGGAAAATGAAAACTGTTTTAGACACAATATCATACTTTTTTGCACAACAAAAACATTAAGGATTTATTCATCTGTGTTTGATTTACCCCTCAAAACATGGTTCCTATGATTCTGTCAACTTGCACATGGTAAAAAATTAACTTTTAACAAGCCAATAATAAAATGAAGTACCAGTAAGTAACTAATAGTGCAGATAATACAGTTTTGCTTGTATCAAAATGTCACAATAGAAGCACTTTTGTAATACAGAACACCTGGTAGGATTAGTAAAGGTGCAATTATATTGATTTCTATTTCCTATGCCTACTAGGAATCATCAAGATAAACATTCTGACCAAGTTTCATGAAGATAGGGTCATAAATATGGCCTCTAGTGTTAACAAACTTTTCCTTTGATTTGAGTGGGTGACTGAGTTTTTGACCCCGCATGAACCAGTTTCAATCTTCAAGGAATCATCAAGATAAACATTCTGGCCAAGTTTCATGAATATAGGTTCATAAATGTTGCCTCTAGGGTATTAGACCTGGTGACCTAGTTTATAACCCCACATGACCCAGTTTTGAACTTTGCCTAGAGATTATCAAGATAAACATTCTGTGCGAGTTTGTTTCAAATCAAAGCATAAAAAAACCTCTATATTGATACCCATGATGGAATCTAGCTGGTTTTCGAAAGGAACCGAGATCTTATTCTAACTTAAGTTATATGTAAGTGTGGTTAAAATCAAGTATAAAATGTCACTTCTATTGTGTTCACAAGGTAAAAATTAACAAATTTTGGCTCTTTCAGGCGTAATTCCGGAACCTATGATTGGATCTGATGGATTCATCATGGAATGTTGTTAAGGATATTTTGCAATTTTGCATCAAATCAAACCATAAACTAGAAGATGGTTTTGTAGAAAAGCGCATGTCTCCCCCAATGCATAGTCATATAGGCAAGAAGTCAATAGGGGACAGAAGCGAAAGTCAAAGAGACACTGATGGTCGGCTGCAATAGGGATAATCTACTCGGCATGTCCAATCATTCCGATAAGTTTCAACATTGTGGGCCTAATGGTTCTCAAGTTATGAATTGGAAATGGTTTTCTATGTTCAGGCCCCTGTGACCTTGATCTTTGGTTGAGTGATCCCAAAATCAGTATGGTCATCTGCTCTGCATATCGAATCATCCTATTAAGTTTCAACATTCTGGGTCAAGCGGTTCTCAAGTTACTGATTGGAAGAGTTTTCGATGTTCAGCCCCCTGTGACCTTGGCCTTTGATGGTGTGACCCCAAAAACAATAGGGGTCATCTACCCTGCATGTTCTATCATCATATGAAGTCTGAAGGTTCTAGGTCAAATGGTTCTCAAGTTATTGACCGGAAATGGATTTCCATGTTCTGTATGCTGTGACCTTGATCTTTAATAGAGTGATCCCAAAATCTTTAGGGGTCATCTACTCTGCATGTCCAATCATCCTATGAAGTTTCAACATTCCGAGTAAAGTAGTTCTCAAGTTACTGACCAGAAATGGGTTTCCATGTTCAGGCCCCTGTGACCTTGACCTTTAATAGAGTGACCCCAAAATCAATAGGGGTCATTAACTCTGCATGTCCAAACATCCTATGAAGTTTCAACATTCCGAGTAAAGTAGTTCTCAAGTTACTGACCAGAAATGGTTTTCCATGTTCTGGCCCCTGTGACCTTGACCTTTAATAGAGTGACCCAAAATCAATAGGGGTCATCTACTCTGCATGTCAAATCATGCTATAAAGGTTTAACATTCTGGGTCAAGTGGTTCTTGAGTTATTGATCGGAAATGGTTTTCCATGTTCAGGCTCCTGTGACCTTGACCTTAAAAAGAGTGACCCCAAAATCAGTTGGGGTCATCTACTCTGCATGACCAATCATCCTATGAAGTTTCAACATTCTGGGTCAAGTGGTTCTCAAGTTATTGATTGGAAATGGTTTTCCATGTTCAGGCCCATGTGACCTTGACCATTGATGGAATAGGGGTTGTCTACTCCATAAGCCCTGCCATCCTAAAAAGTTTGAAGGTTATAGGTCAAATGGTTCTCCAGTTATTGATTGGAAATGATGTGTGACAGACAGTCGGAAGGACAGACGGACAGGGCAAAAACATGTCTACCCCAGTGGGGGGAGACATAACGAAGTCCATATGGCTGCAAAAGCCAAAAATAGCAAATTTTGGCCCTTTAAAGGGCCATAACTCTGAAAACCATGATGGGATCTGGCCAGTTTTCAGCAAGGAACCGAGATATTATGCCACTACAAGTTGTGTAAGTTTGATTCATCCCCCGCCACGAGTGGTGGGGAGTTATAGGAATGGTCTCTGTCTGTCCTTCCGTCTTCCGTCCTTCTGTAACATTTTTTTATGTCCGCTCTGTATCTCCAAAACCCCTTGAAGGATAATCATGAAACTTGGGTCAAATGATAACCTCATCAAGACGATGTGCAGAACCCATGAGTCAGCCATGTCGGCTCAAGGTCAAGGTCACAACACAAGGTCAAAGGTTTGATCCTTCCATTTCATTTCTACTCTGTATCTCCTAAACCCCTTGAAGGATAATCATGAAACTTGGACCAAATGATCACCTCATCAAGACAATGTACAGAACCCATGAGTCAGCCATGTCGGCTCAAGGTCAAGGTCACAACTCAAGGTCAAAGGTTTGAGCCTTCCATTTATGCTCTGTATCTCCAAAACCCCTTGAAGGATAATCATGAAACTTGGACCAAATGATCACCTCATCAAGACAATGTACAGAACCCATGAGTCAGCCATGTCGGCTCAAGGTCAAGGTCACAACTCAAGGTCAAAGGTTTGAGCCTTCCATTTATGCTCTGTATCTCCAAAACCCCTTGAAGGATAATCATGAAACTTGGATCAAATGATCACCTCATCAAGATGATGTGCAGAACCCATAAGTCAGCCATGTCGGCTCAAGGTCAAGGTCACAACACAAGGTCAAAGGTTTGAGCCTTCCATTTCGTTTCTGCTCTGTATCTCCTAAACCCCTTGAAGGCTTATCATGAAACTTGGACCAAATGATCACCTCATCAAGACGATGTGCAGAACCCATAAGTCAGCCATGTCGGCTCAAGGTCAAGGTCACAACACAAGGTCAAAGGTTTGAGCCTTCCATTTCGTGTCCGCTCTGTATCTCCTAAACCACTTGAAGGATAATCATGAAACATGGAACAAATGATCACCTCATCCAGACTATGTGCAGAACCCATGAGTCAGCCATGTTTGCTCAAGGTCAAGGTCACAACACAAGGTCAAAGGTTTGAGCCTTCCATTTTGTGTCTGTTCTGTATCTCCTAAACCCCTTGAAGGATAATCATGAAACTTTGACCAAATGATTGCCTCATCAAGTCAATGTGCAGAACCCATGAGTCAGCCAGTTGGCTCAAGGTCAAGGTCACAACTCAAGGTCAAAGGTTTGAGCCTTCCATTTAGTGTCCGCTCTGTATCTCCTAAACCTCTTGAAGGATAATCATGAAACTTGGGTCAAATGATCACCTCAAGACGATGTGCAGAACCCATGAGTCAGCCATGTCGGCTCAAGGTCAAGGTCACAACTCAAGGTCAAAGGTTTGAGCCTTCCATTTTGTGTCCGCTCTGTATCTCCTAAACCTCTTGAAGGATAATCATGAAACTTGGACCAAATGATCACCTCATCAAGAGGATGTGCAGAACCCATGAGTCAGCCATGTTGGCTCAAGGTCAAGGTCATAACTCAAAGTCAAAGGTTTGAGCCTTCCATTTCGTGTCTGCTCTGTATCTCCTAAACCTCTTGAAGGATAATCATGAAACATGGACCAAATAATCACCTCATCAAGACAATGTGCAAAACCCATGAGTCAGCCATGTTGGCTCAAGGTCAAGGTCACAACTCAAGGTCAAAGGTTTGGGCCTTCCATTTATGCTCTGTATCTCCTAAACCCCTTGAAGGATAATCATAAAACTTGGATCAAATGATCACCTCATCAAGACGATGTGCAGAACCCATGAGTCAGCCGTGTTGGCTCAAGGTCAAGGTCACAACACAAGGTCAAAGGTTTGAGCCTTCCATTTCGTGTCCGCTCTGTATCTCCTAAACTCCTTGAAGGATAATCATGAAACTTGGACCAAATGATCACCTCATCAAGACGATGTGCAGAACCCATGAGTCAGCCATGTTGGCTCAAGGTCAAGGTCACAACACAAAGTCAAAGGTTTGAGCCTTCCATTTCGTGTCCGCTCTTTATCTCCTAAACCCCTTGAAGGATAATCATGAAACTTGGACCAAATGATCACCTCATCCAGACTATGTGCAGAACCCATGAGTCAGCCATGTTAGCTCAAGGTCAAGGTCACAACACAAGGTCAAAGGTTTGAGCCTTCCATTTTGTGTCTGTTCTTTATCTCCTAAACCCCTTGAAGGATAATCATGAAACTTTGATCAAATGATCGCCTCATCAAGTCGATGTGCAGAACCCATGAGTCAGCCAGTTGGCTCAAGGTCAAGGTCACAACTCAAGGTCAAAGGTTTGAGCCTTCCATTTTGTGTCCGCTCTGTATCTCCTAAACCTCTTGAAGGATTATCATGAAACTTGGGTCAAATGATCACCTCAAGACGATGTGCAGAACCCATGAGTCAGCCAGGTCGGCTCAAGGTCAAGGTCACAACTCAAGGTCAAGGGTTGAGCTTTCCATTTTGTGTCCGCTCTGTATCTCCTAAACCCCTTGAAGGATAATCATGAAACATGGAACAAATGATCACCTCATCCAGACTATGTGCAGAACCCATGAGTCAGCCATGTTTGCTCAAGGTCAAGGTCACAACACAAGGTCAAAGGTTTGAGCCTTCCATTTTGTGTCTGTTCTGTATCTCCTAAACCCCTTGAAGGATAATCATGAAACTTTGACCAAATGATTGCCTCATCAAGTCAATGTGCAGAACCCATGAGTCAGCCAGTTGGCTCAAGGTCAAGGTCACAACTCAAGGTCAAAGGTTTGAGCCTTCCATTTAGTGTCCGCTCTGTATCTCCTAAACCTCTTGAAGGATAATCATGAAACTTGGGTCAAATGATCACCTCAAGACGATGTGCAGAACCCATGAGTCAGCCATGTCGGCTCAAGGTCAAGGTCACAACTCAAGGTCAAAGGTTTGAGCCTTCCATTTTGTGTCCGCTCTGTATCTCCTAAACCTCTTGAAGGATAATCATGAAACTTGGACCAAATGATCACCTCATCAAGAGGATGTGCAGAACCCATGAGTCAGCCATGTTGGCTCAAGGTCAAGGTCATAACTCAAAGTCAAAGGTTTGAGCCTTCCATTTCGTGTCTGCTCTGTATCTCCTTAACCTCTTGAAGGATAATCATGAAACATGGACCAAATAATCACCTCATCAGGACAATGTGCAAAACCCATGAGTCAGCCATGTTGGCTCAAGGTCAAGGTCACAACTCAAGGTCAAAGGTTTGGGCCTTCCATTTATGCTCTGTATCTCCTAAACCCCTTGAAGGATAATCATAAAACTTGGATCAAATGATCACCTCATCAAGACGATGTGCAGAACCCATGAGTCAGCCGTGTTGGCTCAAGGTCAAGGTCACAACACAAGGTCAAAGGTTTGAGCCTTCCATTTCGTGTCCGCTCTGTATCTCCTAAACTCCTTGAAGGATAATCATGAAACTTGGACCAAATGATCACCTCATCAAGACGATGTGCAGAACCCATGAGTCAGCCATGTTGGCTCAAGGTCAAGGTCACAAAACAAAGTCAAAGGTTTGAGCCTTCCATTTCGTGTCCGCTCTTTATCTCCTAAACCCCTTGAAGGATAATCATGAAACTTGGACCAAATGATCACCTCATCCAGACTATGTGCAGAACCCATGAGTCAGCCATGTTAGCTCAAGGTCAAGGTCACAACACAAGGTCAAAGGTTTGAGCCTTCCATTTTGTGTCTGTTCTTTATCTCCTAAACCCCTTGAAGGATAATCATGAAACTTTGATCAAATGATCGCCTCATCAAGTCGATGTGCAGAACCCATGAGTCAGCCAGTTGGCTCAAGGTCAAGGTCACAACTCAAGGTCAAAGGTTTGAGCCTTCCATTTTGTGTCCGCTCTGTATCTCCTAAACCTCTTGAAGGATTATCATGAAACTTGGGTCAAATGATCACCTCAAGACGATGTGCAGAACCCATGAGTCAGCCAGGTCGGCTCAAGGTCAAGGTCACAACTCAAGGTCAAGGGTTGAGCTTTCCATTTTGTGTCCGCTCTGTATCTCCTAAACCCTTGAAGGATAATCATGAAACTGGAACAAATGATCACCTCATCCAGACATGTGCAGAACCCATGAGTCAGCCATGTTGGCTCAAGGTCAAGGTCAAACACAAGTCAAAGGTTTGAGCCTTCCATTTTGTCTGTTCTGTATCTCCTAAACCCTTGAAGGATAATCATGAAACTTGACCAAATGATGCTCATCAAGTCAATGTGCAGAACCCATGAGTCAGCCATGTGGCTCAAGGTCAAGGTCACAACTCAAGGTCAAAGTTTGAGCCTTCCATTTAGTGTCGCTCTGTATCTCCTAAACCCTTGAAGGATAATCATGAAACTTTGGTCAAATGATCACCTCAAAGACGATGTGCAGAACCCATGAGTCAGCCATGTTGGCTCAAGGTCAAGGTCACAACTCAAGGTCAAAGGTTTGAGCCTTCCATTTTGTGTCCGCTCTGTATCTCCTAAACCCCTTGAAGGATAATCATGAAACTTGGACCAAATGATCCCTCATCAAGTGATGTGCAGAACCCATGAGTCAGCCATGTTGGCTCAAGGTCAAGGTCATAACTCAAAGTCAAGGTTGAGCCTTCCATTTCGTGTCTGCTCTGTATATCCTAACCTCTTGAAGGATAATCATGAACATGGACCAAATAATCACCTCATCAGACAATGTGCAAAACCCATAGTCAGCCATGTTGGCTCAAGGTCAAGGTCACAACTCAAGGTCAAAGGTTTGGAGCCTTCCATTTATGCTCTGTATCTCCTAAACCCCTTGAAGGATAATCATAAACTTGGATCAAATGATCACCTCATCAAGACGATGTGCAGAACCCATGAGTCAGCCGATGTTGGCTCAAGGTCAAGGTCACAACCAAGGTCAAAGGTTTGAGCCTTCCATTTCGTGTCCGCTCTGTATCTCCTAAACCTCTTGAAGGATAATCATGAAACTTGGACAAATGATCACCTCATCAAGACATGTGCAGAACCCATGAGTCAGCCATGTTGGCTCAAGGTCAAGGTCAAAACAAAGTCAAAGGTTTGAGCCTTCCATTTCGTGTCGCTCTGTTATCTCCTAAACCCCTTGAAGGATAATCATGAAACTTGGACCAAATGATCACCTCATCACAGACTATGTGCAGAACCCATGAGTCAGCCATGTTGGCTCAAGGTCAAGGTCACAACACAAGGTCAAAGGTTTGAGCCTTCCATTTGTGTCTGTCTTATCTCCTAACCCTTGAAGGATATCATGAACTTTGATCAATGATCGCCTCATCAGTCGATGTGCAGAACTGAGCAGCAGTTGCTCAAGGTCAAGTCACAATCAGGTCAAAGTTGAGCCTTCCATTTGTGTCCCTCTGTATCCTAAACCTCTTGAAGATTATCATGAACTGGTCAAATGTCACCTCAAGACGATGTGCAGAACCATTGATCAGCCAGTCGCTCAAGGTCAAGGTCACAACTCAAGTCAAGGTTGAGCTTCCATTTGTGTCGCTCTGTATCTCCTAACCTCTTGAAGGATATCATGAACTGGATCAAATGATTACTCATCAAGACATGTGCGAACCCATGATCACCATGTTGCTCAGTCAAGGTCATAACTCAAGTCAAAGTTTGAGCCTTCATTTCAGTCTGCTCTGTATTCCTAAACCTTGAAGGATAATCATGAACTGACTCATCAAGACAATGTGCAAACCTGAGTCAGTCATGTCGGCTCAAGTCAAGGTCCAACTCAAGGTCAAGTTTGAGCTTCCATTTATGCTCTGTATCATCCTAAACCCTTGAAGGATAATCATGACACTTCTGATCAAATGATCACCTCATCAAGACGATGTGCAGAACCCATGAGTCAGCCATGTTGGCTCAAGGTCAAGGTCACAACACAAGGTCAAATGTTTGAGCCTTCCATTTTGTGTCGCTCTGTATCTCCTAAACCCCTTGAAGGATAATCATGAATGACAATGATCGCCTCATCAGTCGATGTGCAACCCATTAGTCAGCAGTCGGTCAAGTTGAGCCTCCATTGGTCGCACTGTATATCCTAAATCCCTTGAAGGATAATCATGAAACTTGGATCAAATGATCACCTCATCAAGACGATGTGCAGAACCCATCAGTCAGCCATGTCGGCTCAAGGTCAAGGTCACAACTCAAGGTCAAAGGTTTGACCTTCCATTTTGTGTCCGCTCTGTATCTCCTAAACCCTTGAAGATATCATGAAACTTGGGTCAAATGACACCTCATCAAGACATGCAACATGAGTCAGCCATGTCGCTCAAGGTCAAGGTCACAATCAAGTCAAAGTTTGGCCTTCCATTTGTGTCCGACTGTATATCCTAACCTCTTGAAGATAATCATGAAACTTGGATCAAATGATCACCTCATCAAGACGATGTGCGGAACCCATGAGTCTGCCATGTTGGCTCAAGGTCAAGGTCATAACTCAAAGTCAAAAGTTTGAGCCTTCCATTTCGTGTCTGCTCTGTATCTCCTAAACCCCTTGAAGGATAATCATGAAACTTGGACCAAATGATCACCTCATCAAGATGATGTGCAGAACCCATGAGTCAGCCATGGTGGCTCAAGGTCAAGGTCAAAACTCAAGGTTAAAGGTTTGAGCCACTATCCATAACAGCGACGGGGGATATAGCTGTCTTTTAGACTGCCTTGTTAAAACTGATTGCAAAATGTGGTCCCTATTGTGTTCACAAGCAAAAATTGCAAATTTTGTCCCTTTAAGGGGCCATAAATCTGGAACTCATGATGGGATCTGGCCAGTTTTCGACAGGAACCAAGATATTATGCCAATACAAGTTGTGTGAAGTTTGATTAAAATCAGTCGCAAAATGAGCCTTCCATTTTGTGTCCGCACTGTATATCCTAAATCCCTTGAAGGATAATCATGAAACTTGGATCAAATGATTACCTCATCAAGACGATGTGCAGAACCCATGAGTCAGCCATGTTGGCTCAAGGTCAAGGTCACAACTCAAGGTCAAAGGTTTGAGCCTTCCATTTTGTGTCCGCTCTGTATCTCCTAAACCCCTTGAAGGATAATCATGAAACTTGGGTCAAATGATCACCTCATCAAGACAATGTGCAGAACCCATGAGTCAGCCATGTCGGCTCAAGGTCAAGGTCACAACTCAAGGTCAAAGGTTTGAGCCTTCCATTTTGTGTCCGCACTGTATATCCTAAACCTCTTGAAGGATAATCATGAAACTTGGATCAAATGACCACCTCATCAAGACGATGTGCAGAACCCATGAGTCTGCCATGTTGGCTCAAGGTCAAGGTCATAACTCAAAGTCAAAGGTTTGAGCCTTCCATTTCGTGTCTGCTCTGTATCTCCTAAACCCCTTGAAGGATAATCATGAAACTTGGACCAAATGATCACCTCATCAAGATGATGTGCAGAACCCATGAGTCAGCCATGGTGGCTCAAGGTCAAGGTCAAAACTCATGGTCAAAGGTTTGAGCCACTATCCATAACAGCAACGGGGGATATAGCTGTCTTTTAGACTGCCTTGTTAAAACTGATTGCAAAATGTGGTCCCTATTGTGTTCACAAGCAAAAATTGCAAATTTTGTCCCTTTAAGGGGCCATAAATCTGGAACTCATGATGGGATCTGGCCAGTTTTCGACAGGAACCAAGATATTATGCCAATACAAGTTGTGTGAAGTTTGATTAAAATCAGTTGCAAAATGTGGTATCTTTCATGTTCACAAGAAAATGTATAGGTCTGTGTGCTTGTTTATTTTTTTAGATATTTGCTGATAAAGAGATCACATTATACAACAAGAGGGTCATGATGACCCTGGATCGCTCACCTGAGTAATATGAGCTACATGTTTCAAATGTCAAACTGATGATAAAATATTAAGAAAGTCTGTAGGTCACATTCATGGTCAATGAAATTCATTTTTACGATTTGTGTGCAAAACTGTGTATGTCATTAAATTTCAAGGCTGTATCTTAAAAATCAAGAAAGTAGGTCAGTAGGTCAAGGTCACAGTCAAGTGACATCATATTACTTGGGGTCATCAGGTAATTATAATTAAACAGTCTTGGAAATAGGATCAGATGATTTTTAAGTATTTTTTCCTATATAACTCACATAATAACTAAGTGACCCCAGGGCAGGGCCTCTTTTAACCCCAGGGGCATAATTTGAACAATTTTGGTAGAGGACTACTAGACAATGCATCATACCAAATATCAAAAGCCTAGGTCATATGGTTTCAGACAAGAAAATTTTTAAAGCTTTTTCCTATACAAGTCTATATAAAACTTGGGACCCCCAGGGCAGAGCCTCTTTTTACCCCAGGAGTACAATTTGAACAATTTTGGTTGAGGACCATAAGACAATGCTACAAACCAAATATCAAAGGTCTAAGTGCTGTGGTTTCAGACTATAAGATTTTTAAACTTTTTTTCCTATATAAGTCTATGTAAAACTTGGGACCCCCAGGGCGGGGCTATATTTGACCCTAGGGGGATAATTTGAAACTTCTTGGTAGAAGACCACTAGATAATTCTACATATCAAATATCAAAGGTCTAAATGCTGTGGTTTCAGACTATAAGATTTTTAAACTTTTTTTCCTATGTAAGTCTATGTAAAACTTGGGACCCCCGGGGCAGGGCTATATTTGACCCTAGGGGGATAATTTGAAAAATCTTGGTAGAAGACCACTAGATAATTCTACATATCAAATATCAAAGGTCTAAGTGTTGTGGTTTCAGACTAGAAAATTTTTAAACTTTTTTACCTATATAAGTCTATGTAAAATTTGGGACCCCCGGGGCGGGGCCATATTTGACCCTAGGGGGATAATTTGAACAATCTTGGTAGAGGACCACTAGATAATTCTACATATCAAATATCAAAGCCCTAGGCCATGTGGTTTTGTACAAGAAGATTTTCAAAGTTTTCCCTATATAAGTCTATATAAACCATGTGACCCCCGGGGCTGGGCCATATTTGACTCTAGGGGGATAATTTGAACAATTTTAGTAGAGGACCACTAGATGATGTTACACACCAGATATTAAAGCCCTAGGCCCTGTGGGTTTGGGCAAGAAGATTTTTAAAGTTTTTCCTTTTGGTTGCCATGGCAACCAGAGTTCTGCATGGAATGAAAAACTTTGAACAATTTTGAAAGGGGACCACCCAAGGAACATTCCTGTGAAGTTTGGTGTGATTCTGCCATGTGGTTTTCAAGATTTTTTTTAGAAAATGTTGACGGACGGATGACGGACGACACACGACACATGTCACACGATGCACATTGAGCAGTCACAATAGCTCACCATGAGCCTTTGGCTCAGGTGAGCTAATGATTTTAAGTCCTTATTTGGTACCATTTAACATGTCGAATGTTTTAATATTATATTCTACCTTCAGAAAGATAGTAACATTGCCATTTTAAATAACTTACTCATAGGTGGCCATTAATTCATAAAACGATTTTCATTTCCGTATAACGAGTCCTGGCATTAGACTGCATTATGTGGAAAAATGATGTTAAGCTATTACTTCCAGTTAATCAAACTGGTATAACAACCTTAAGTAGACCATGGCAGAGTAGTTAAGGGCCTTTTCTTCACAGCACTTTCAGCATACTGCTCCAGGTTCAAGCTTTAACCTGCAGTTGACAAGTTCATGTGCTGAAACTTTCCAGCAAGCTTCTATAAGGTTGGTGATTCCGCTCTAGCAATCCGGAATTGCTCTGCAATCTGGCCAACCAGAAGCCAGTACATACAGTAGAATTAAAAACATGCTTCCTACCCCTATAATGGCCTGCCATAGTTAACTGTGTATGTAATATTCAGTCTTTAAGTCAACAAAAGGACAAGCAGCTAATGCCTGACGGCGTTTTGGCCAGGTTTTCCGAATTAGGTGATAATGAGTTAAAGATCTAATAATAGCATACAATAAATAACCCCCAAATTAATAAGCAATATTGAAGGAATAAGAGAAAAAAAGAAATGGACAGGTAGACAATGAAATTAAAGAAAATATTGGTGTAAAAAATAATAGTAAAAAAACATTTTCAATGTTTATATCCCTGTGACCTTGACCTTTGACCCTGAAATCAACTGGGGTCAGGTACACATCAAGACAAACATAACTATAAGTTTCAAGGTCCTAAGTGAAATACTTGTTCCGATATTGAGTGAACAAAAAGGTTTACATGTTCAGGTCCCTGTGACCTTGACCTTAGACCCAGTGACCCTGAAATTGATTGGGGTCATATACACATCAAGACCAACATAACTATGAAGTTTCAAGGTCCTAGGTGAAATACTTGTCCAGATATTGAGCAGAAACCATTTTCAATGTTCAGGTCCCTGTGACCTTGACATTTGACCCAGTGACCCTGAAATCAATAGGGGTCATGTACACATCAAGACCAACATATGTATGAAGTTTCAAGGTCCTAGGTGAAATAATTGTCCAGATATTGAGTGAACAAAAAGGTTGACATGTCCAGGTCCCTGTGACCTTGACCCTTTGACCCTGAAATTGAAAAGGTTCATGTACACATCAAGACCAACACATCTATGAAGTTTCAAGGTCCTAGGTGAAACACTTGTCCAGATATCGTGCAGCAACCATTTTCAAATGTTCAGGTCACTGTGACCTTGACCTTTGATCCAGTGACCTTCAAATAAATAGGGGTCATGTACACATCAAGACCAACATACCTGTGAAGTTTCAAGGTCCTAGGTGAAATATTTGTCCAGATACAGAATGAACAAAAAAGGTTAACATGAGACTCATTATCCATCCATCTGCCCGGACAGACCTAATCTAATCGAAAATCCGGCCAAAAAGGACTCTACTGACCACAGGTAATTACAGCCAAAGATTTCTACTTTTCAGTTAACATTTACAATCTCAAGGTAACTGTGACCTGGAATCTTTGACATACTGACTATCAAAGCAATAGCAGTCATCTGACCAAAGCCAGTCATCCACTGAAGACTGGGCTCAAGCATTTTCTACCTCCTGATAAAAAAAAAAGGTCAATCAACATGCTTCTCTTTGAGGCAAGGAATGATTTCTAAGAGGTTCAACATAATCTTATTCATAAATTAATAATAAAAATATAAATGGAATACAATAATGCAAAAAAAAACAAAACTCTAAAGTATTCTTATTTATTATCAATAATTATACAATACAAAGTTTAAATCAAGTGGCCTAACAATGAATATTCAAAATGCATAAGAAATGTATGATAAAGAACTGAGTAGTGATACAAGTTGTGTAAAAGTCAAAAGTAGTACCATGAAATCAGTAACATGTCAATAAATTAGCACTTAACTTTGCACTGTCACCTCTGACTGCTCCTCTATATACATGCAGTTAAACACATTTTGCGCTGAGGTAACAAATAAGATTCTTCACAAGGCAAAGTGAATGAGTTCTTACTGCAGCATTTCATAAACATAACAATAAAGAACATGGAATTCTAAGCATGCTTCAGACCTACAAAGCCAGACTTCAGAGTCAACTCTGGTGAAGGACATTCCTCCTTGCTTGCTAGAAAACTTGGAGCATGTCTTTCAATTCAAGTACACACAAAAATGTCAATGTTTGTAGAAGAATGTACAAAAGTCCTTGCACTTTTCAGATCTATCCTCACATTGCACATTATGAATTAAGTGTGCAAAGAATACTGAAGGATCAATCATGCCCAACCATACAGCAGAAAAATATTGCAATTGTTTTAAGTAAAACTTTTCAAAGGGGACATTGGCTACATTTGACCCATTAGTGCCATTGCAAATGGCTGATTGTAACAAATTTCTCAGACTGATTTTCAATGCGTATTATATTCCAATGTATGTTTTTTCCCAAGATTTTGATACAAAATCAGGGGTGCTTAATATACACGCTAGAGAAATATATTTTAGTTTTTACAGTAATAAAAACTGTATAGTCCACACAAATGTAGTTCATTGTAAATACTGCAATAACCCTACAACCGCAGAAAGTGAAATGAAGAAAGTAGGAAATGTGTATAATACCGTTTCTGAAGAGACTGATTTTTTCATAATAAGCCACTCATTTACAATTATTTATTGCAGAAAGTTACATGCAACCTTTCTTTACATCTCATATAAAGCTGCAAGGATTTTCCATATAGGATCAGTACCGAAAAAGAAGGCAGCTTGAAATTTAAGAAAATGGCAATTCACTGAAGGAACCAGTCAGAAAATTAAAATTTTTTTTTTTATATCATTCAGTAAATGTAATCTAAAAGTGCATGTGTATATAACCAATCAGTGAACATGCTATTTTGTTTTATGTTGCTATTAAAGGAAATGAAATAGTTGCATTTTTGTTAAATGTTTAAGACATTGGTTATTCTCTTACTTTGTGTCCAAAAGTTCACAACACTGAACTGCTTAGAAGGATCAAATATACGAGAATTTAATACAGCCAGTTTGAACAATAGCCTTTAATAAATCAATCATTCAAAATGTAAGGAATAAAAATGCACTATATAGTACTCACACTGTATATGACATAAATGAACACATTTATTATAGTAGTATGGCATGAATAAGCACAAACAAAATGAAAAAAAAAGCTTATAAACACATTAACCTCAAAAGCTTGTACTAGACACATCTAAGAAATTAAATCTACAATCTCAAACTGATATGCTTTTAAAAATAATTGCCTGTAAAAATTACAGTATTGGCCTATCACACTGACACTAAATTTGATAAGAAAGAGCATTTAAATAAAGAAACTGACATGGTTAACTTTTTCCTATCACATAAACACAAACAATGAAAGTTAGAATGAAAAGGCCTCTAGGTATCACCATCAACTTCATGCAAGCAATATGGCCTGCTTCCTTTTATGACCTTATATGATATTCTTTGTACAAACAGCAGATAGTGACAAGTCTGCAAAAGGCAGCCACTTTAACCATTTATCCAGACAGTTTCTCAGTTACTGTAGTTTGCCATTATGATTTCATTTTTCATTTTAGTATGTGTCGAAGTTTTAAAATGTGGAAAATTACAATTTTCACACAATTTCACACTTTCGATATGTAAAACATAAACCTCAAGATCTAAATGTGTATATTTAAGTGTAGCAATCAACTCCAGTAAATTATCGGACAATTTTTATGCTGACACTTATGTACAAGTACTGAAATGACTGCTTCTTTCATACTAAAAAATGAAATTAGAACATTTACAATGATAAATGTACATAGCAGAATTAAATTTCATAAATCATAACATTTGTTCATTTGGGCTGACAAAGATGATAACAGATCTCTATCAGCCAATTATTCTATAATCAGGTTCATGACATAATTACTATCTCTCTTAAGATGTTTTTGACTAAATTCCCACTATCTGCAAACCTTTCTGTCTAAATTATGTTAAACCCTTACCCTGCTAAAATTCTATAATGAACTTGTCCATCTTTCAATTTGGACAGTACCATTTATTTGAAGGGGTGTTAACTGAAAATTTACTGACTGAATGGCGAACACTGGTCGCAAAGGCAGAATCAATTGTTTCCAGCATGGTAAGGGTTAAGGTGTAAAATTGAAAGAGTCATGATACAAGGATAATTTAATGGAGAAGGAAGTTCAATATTTTTACAGGAAAGGTGCACAGCAGTTAATATACTTCTGACTGGAGAATAAACTCTTGCATACATAAAAAATGCATTTAATATTCACTGTGACAAAGCATATTTTTGTGTCAAATACACCACCTCAACTAACGGTCTAAATACAAATACTTGGATCGAAATGTAGTAATTCCATTTATAAACAATGTTGATTCACGGGTGGGGTGAATATTTGTGGATATCTATGCTAGCTATTTATCACAGTGTAAATATTATTCAATCTGTGCATTACAATACATCTTTCCTTATACCAGCATATATACATAAATGCAAAAATCAAACTTAGGCACTGGATATATCAGCAAATAAATTACTGTAACTAAAATATTTCTACAGCATACATAAAATACAATTCACTATGTGATATGAGACACTGAAATATAAATGTTAACATTTTCTTTAGGGTGATCACGAAAAGAATCTCAAAATATTCACCACCTGATTTCTAAAGAGCATTTACTAAAGTTTCTGACATTTAAGTTATTGAGACAGAAACTTTTAATTTATAAATCTTTATAAATAATTTATAAAGGTTTAACAAAAAGTTGTTATATAAATAAATAAAAAAGATTGACTTTAAAGATTTGTTTTTATCCAGGTTCACTTCATTTTTAAAAGACCAAGACTTATCATAGAAAAAAGGCAGTGGCTAGGGGTCTGGTAATTGGATCGCTAGTTCCAGTGTCCCAGGGCAGGTAATCAATATTTTAATACTTGCAGAGGTTTCCATTTAACTGATTATCGTAAACTGTGATTCAAAAATCCAATACATGTAAAAACATGCAAAAATTTTGTTTGCTCTTGCCACTGCCTAATATAAAAGAGTGCAATATTTATATTACAATATACTACTTGCAACTAAATCTTTCAATACATTTTTTGAAATAAGACAGTGTTTTCAGGCTTTTTAAAGCCTTAGACATCCAATTTCTTAAATAAGGATTTCCACTACATGAGTAATCACTACCTCTCTAAAATTTCATCAATATTTCAATATTTTCCCCTATCTCCATAGCTTAACTTACAGAGCTACAAACATGAAATAAAAGGTTCTCAAAATAAATTGTTAAAGACATAGAAAATATCCGACCTTGCAAGTTTTCTTCAAACTAGTTGCAAAACTCCTTACTGATGCTGTGCCCACCATTTTGTCCAAAGAATACACTAGCTATCACAAATGGGATATCATCCACACTGAGTCAACTACTGACCAATAAAATTACAAGCAAGTAGTATTCAAGTTTACTAAAGTGCTGTCAGACAACTGGTGATGCTTAGTCGGTCCATTTTCATGATCGATCATCGGAAGTAATCAGACAGGGGTTTTCAATCAATTTTCAATTATTAATCGAATTTTTTATAGCATAAAATGAAAATATATGTAACAATTACTGTTTCTTAATGTGGCAGCTAAGTATTTTATGAATCAATATGTTTTTGTCTGTCTATGAAAAGCCATTATTAATGTAGGTTTTCCGACATAACCGGCAAACCACAACCTGCAAATCAAGATAAGCCTTGACAGGAGGTCTTTCCTGGTGATGCTGGCGCTGTCAGATTTGTCTGATTTGTTGCCATTTTGAGAAACTTTTCCGCAAACGAAAGAGTAAGTCACACAGAGAGACAAAAACAACAGAAAAACTATGCAAGTTCTGTGTAGAAGCATACTCGTTTGAGGCACAATTGATTGCTCAAAACTATAATTGATTGTCACCAGCTTAAGACATTTTCAATCAATTTGTGAGTTATAGTCGATCATCGTGGCATCACTTCTGATAACTTACATAGTTAATTTGCTGTTTCGAAAAGAAATGTCCTTTTACTAACTCGAAATTCATCTATCCCAATTTATAAAGGCTGAAACCCCTGAGCTTGCAAATAAATGTTAAAGAGCTACTTATGGACACTGCACATTTTTTCAAGTTAACATCAATTCCTTAATCTTCCACAGACAGTCACAGCTGCCAGTAAAATGATGTTATGACAATCCCTTTGACACATGCCAAGTCAAAACCTCCCATATCATAAAAATAATGAAGACTATAATATGTGGTGACAGAATTTGGTAACATAAAAAACAATTGACCAACAGATTACCTGTTAAAATACCAAATTATGTGGTGATAATATTTGACTTTAAGTCATCCTATATTAAATAATACAATCAGGTGATATTGGATGGCAAGGCACCAACAAAAATTTGTTATTTACCCTTTCAAGGGGCATTTTCATTTGACATGGTTCTCATAAAATTGCCTAAAATAGATATCACAGTTTTCTTATGCAAAGTTTATTTCTTAGGCTTAAACAAGACTTCTTTAGTCAGCATGGACGTAATACATGGAATCTGCTTCTTCTGATTCATAAACTCTTTTCCCGTCTTCGACTCAAACTCGTAGGCGACTTTCTTGTTGACCCGCGTCATGATTGTAAGAAGATCCATATCATGCCAGTGCTTGGCAAGAACATCTGACAGAGCCTGAACAAACCATGAACCGTTGGCGCTATTTCTCCATGAGTAATATCCTATTAATAATAAGTAAGTTGGTTAATACACTGAAGCCATAAAATTACATTGCAGTTATATGTGTATATTATTCTGTGAAATTGTTTGGTTTTGGGGATACAAATTTTCGCTGTATCAGCTAAAATGTTTTGTTCACAGAGATATGAATTTGTGGATTCCTGCTGCTAATTTAATAAAAAGAATGGGAATTTTACTTGTCCATTTGGACTATTTGTTGACTGACTCAACCATGAATTCCACAAAAAGTTGTCCCACACAAATATTAAAGATTTTAAAGTATATCAAGAAATGTCTGAACATTACAATACACTGGTCAAAAACAGAAATCTAAGCATAAGTTATGAATGTCTTGAATACACGGCAGTAATTAATTTCTAACATACAACAAACAATCAAACAGATAATGGTATCATATGACTTTAGTATAAACAGGAAAGTAACTTATAGGATAATTAAGTCAAATACACATTGAAACTGGGCTGTATGCTGTGGCAAATAAACAAGTCTTAGACAGAAAAGTGATTTTCTGAAATTTAAGTTTCAACTATTTGTAAAGAAAACTTGATTCTTGCATGCTGGACTTGTGTGTTCTGGTGCTTTTACCCACGCCATAAAAAACATCTGGTACTCCCTAAGCTAGATGACTGTCGTGTTGTTAATGACAACTAAGATTTCTGCACTGGCTGTATGTTTTTATGTAAAATTCGATAAAAATCAAATACCTTAATAGTTCTTCTTTATTCCTTAAAGTATATTCCTTAATTCAATTATATAACAAAAGTGCAAGAATGTCACAATATACGCCTGTCGCAGCAAATTAGCAAATAGCAGCTGTGTTTGCAAATGGAATCTTAACTTTGTGGTTGTTTAGTAATTATTGTTATTCTTTTGTTTTTCTATGTCCACAAAAAAACTCCTTACCAAGTAGAGATACCTTAAAATACACCTAAAATTTGAAAGTAACATCTATGTTGTACCACAGAAAAGTGATAAAGTGATCTTGGATTTTTCCTACGGTCAATTCTAAAAAAGTTACAGTATAGGTTATTTATAGTAACAACTAAGGGAAGTTAATCTTAAAAAAAAAAAAAAAAAAAAAAAAAAAAAAAAAAATCCCAAAAAAATTTGTAAGTCCACACACAAATCCTTACCCTGTAGAGATAGGTCAAAATACATCTCGACATTGGATGTAATATGCATGTTGTACTACAGAAAAGTGGTTTCGATTTTTCCCTACGACTTGTAATGAAAAAGTTGCAATATAAGCTATTTATAGTAACAACAAAGGGAAGTAATTCTAAAGAAGGGACCTGCGCATGACACTTCGTCTCATGATGGTGTACAAATGTGCCAAGTTACATCAAAATCCCTCCATGCATGAAGAAGAAATGCTTCGGACAAAGTCATTCTTGTATCTGACCTTTGGCCTCTAAGTGGACCTTGACCTTAGACCTAGGGACCTGGTTTTTGTGCAAGACACTCCATCTCGTGGTGGTGAACATTTGTGCCAAGTTATATCAATTCCCTCCATGCATGAAGAAGAAATACTCCGGACAAAATTTTCGTTCTTGTATCCTTTGACCGCTAAGTGTGACCTTGACCTTAGACCTAGGGACCTGGTTCTTGCGCATGACACTCCGTCTCATGATGGTGAACAATTGTGCCAAGTAACATCAAAATCCCTTCATGCATAAAGAAGATATGCTCCGGACAAAGTCATTCTTGAATCTGACCTTTGATCTCTAAGTGTGACCTTGACCTTAGACCTAGGGACCTGGTTCTTGCGCAAGACACTCCACCTCATGATGGTGAACAACTGTGCCAAGTTTCATCAAAATCCCTCCATGCATGAAGAAGATATGCTCCGGACAGTCATTCTTGAATTTGACCTTTGATCTCTAAGTGTGACCTTGACCTTAGACCTAGGGACCTGGTTCTTGCGCTTGACACTCCGTCTCATGATGGTGAACAACTGTGCCAAGTTTCATCAAAATCCCTCCATGCATGAAGAAGATATGCTCCGGACAAAGTCATTCTTGAATTTGACCTCTGACCTCAATTTGTGACCTTGACCTTAGACTAGGACTGGTCTTGCGCATGACACCGTCTCTGATGGGGATCACTGTGCAATTTCATCAAAAACCCTCCATGCATGAAGAAGTATGCTCCGACAAGTCGTGACGCGCTACCACCCATGCCACATGGCTCCATAATACGTCCGTTTTCAAAGGGGTTATAAAGTTATATTAGGGAATAAATAGACTATGGTACAAATATAAAATAACTGCACAGTCTGAAACCTGTGGATTCAAACCACAATTCAGGTTGACAAGAGCTCGTAAACGAATCCCCTTGAGCATTCGTATTGCAAAGGAACAGAATATTTGGTCATGTATACAAAAGTACTCTACTTTTGGTAATTGTGACCTTGACCTTTGACCTATGACTTAAAATATAGAGTAATCTGCTGGTCATGATAAACTCCCTATTAAGTTTATATCTAGGCCAAGCGTTCCTGAGTTACACCAGAAGCTTTAACTGTTCTGGGTCACTTTACCTTGACTTTGACCTACTGACCTCAATCAATAGGGTCATTGCTGATCATGATCACCTCCTACAAGTTCTTATCTAGGCCAGATTCTCAATTATGTCGGAACCATAAACGTTTTGGTCACTGTGACTTGACCTTGACACTGACCTCAAATCAAAGGGGTCATTGTGGTCAGATACTCCATCAATTTCATGATCTAGGCACAAACGTCTTGAGTTATCATGCAGAACTGTTTAACTGTTCAGGTCATATGACCTTGACTCTACCTATAGCCTTAAATTAATAGGGTCACTGTTGGACAGACAATCTCCATGTCATTATGATTCTAGCACAATGCATCTTGAGTTATCATTGGAAACCATTTAATGTTCTAGGTCACGTGATTACTTGAATACTGATCTCAATCAATAGGGGTCACTTGGTTATGAATCTCCTATCTATCAACTTTATGACCTAGCCAGCGTTCTTGTTATACCCGGAAACGGATGGTCTATACCGACCGAAGATCGACGACGTCACATACGACTCTGCAAAATATACCTACTTCTTCGAAGGGGGATAAAAGCCAGCACTTTCCCTGACTCTTGTTACTTCCTTAAAGGCAACAATCTGTTTTGCAATCATCAAGAATAACATACATACCTGGTACAACAGAATAAGCAATAAGAAAGTCAGCCTCAGAGGGAATCTTGTATACTGTTATTTCTCGCTCCATTTCCATCTGACCTTTGGCATCTGATGTATTTACACCTACACCAGAGTCAAACTGCATACCTTGACATGCCTAAAACATAAACTTCTTAGTTTTACACTTATCCAAAACTTTGAAAATATCTCACATCTTGAAAACCTTAGGACAAGGTCACTAGATACAGGTAAATCATGATTATACAATAAACATGTTGCAGAGTTTTACCTTTTTTAAAATGGAGTGGTAGTCTAACAGAACTTAATGTAAGAATCAGAGATACAGTGAAATACCTCTCACTCGAGCATCAATGGCTGAAGCATCCAGGCTCACTTGAGCAATTCATATTGTTCATGGCAGTATTCCCTGATTTTTTATGTTTTGGACCACTTATTAACCCTGGAACTTGAGTATTATGGCTTTGCGACCTTGACTGATCAGTGTTATACTGTATTCAAAGTCTTACAGAAAAGCCAAGTCATTACTTAGTAATGACTGACTCATAGCCAACTGAATTATATCTGTCCAGTACAAATCTGATTAATTCATAATTTTAATTTTTTTTTAAACTCTTTAAGGTCTAGTTAAGTGTGGTCCTTTTCTGGAGTTGAATGCATGTTTTAGTAAATTGACAATTCTTTTGTAAAGTAATATATGTTTTCATGTCCTGTTTAAGTTTCATGTAAAACAACTCTTTCTATGATATGGTGTTGTTCGATTTTTTTTTCTCAAAATATGGACCTAGCAGTTAAAAGACATTATATTTTACCAAAAACACTGTGTCAGTACTCAGAAAATCAAGTTTTAAATATTCTATTTTCTCCAAATAGACAGACTCATTTAGAAAATGTAAGTAAAGTGCTGGCACTTTCTTACACTCACTTAAAGATTCAATAAAATTCATTCAAACAAACACTTCTTCAGTCATATTTCTTTACAAACATGAAGAATCAAAATACAAACCTGAATAAAAAATAACTTTGGTTTTCCTAAAAGTCCTTTGCAGTTATTTCCCTTGAATGGTTCTAGAAGAACTTTAACTTCAATCTTCGCATCTGTTCCAAAAACTATGCCCTCCTCACCATGACTAAGTATAGCACAAGCAAAACAATCTGAACTGCGATTATAGGAATCATCACCAGCAGCTGAAATATAGTGAAATATATTGATAGTTGCTAATGTATAAAGCATATAGGCATTAAATACTGTAGACTGAGTAACCTTCATATGTTTTGTATTTCCCAATCTGAGGCAATACTCATAATAGTCATATTCAGTTTTAAAGAATTTCAGGCTTCATAACTCGTTATACTTTTAGAGATAATGCTAATATTGAATAGCATTTCGAAACCATATTACACTTTGTGCCCAAACATTTATAGCAAAACTAGAATGTTGCAGGCCAAAGGCCAACAATGTCAAGCCCATTATTTTCTGATACAAAGTCTGAATGACTCAAACATTTCAGCCAATTAAAACAAGTTTCATTTCAATATCTTGAACCAAACTAAAATTATTTAACAGGAAAAATCATCTAAACAAAAAAAATTCTAAGTCTACAAAAAAGATCTTTACCAGGTACAGATATGTCAAAATACATCTGAAATTTGAGTCTGGGGTCTGGGAGTTGCACGCCACACTCTATCTCATTGAGGAAAATATTTATGCCAAATAAAAAAAGGATTGCTTTATGCATGGCAAAGTTACAGCCCGGAAATGTCCTAAAATGACCACTGACCCCTAAGTCTGACCTTGACCTTTGAGATAGGGACCTGGGGTTTCGGCATGACACTCCGTCTCATGAAGGTGAACATTTATGTCAAACAAGAGGGTCATGTTGACCCTGGATCAGTAGGTCACATTCATGGTCACTGAAATTCAGTTTTAAGATCAGTCTGCAAAACTGTACATGTCATCATTTCAAGGCTGTATCTTAAAAAACAAGAAAGTAGGTCCGTAGGTCACATTCGTGGTCACTGAAAGTCAGTTTTAAGATCGGTTTGCTAAACTGTACATGTCATCCAAATTTCAAGGCTGTATCTTAAAAAACAAGAAAGTAGGTCAGTAGGTCACATTCATGGTCAAGTTTTAAGATCGGTGTGCAAAACTGTACATGTCATCCAAATTTCAAGGCTGTATCTTAAACAAGAGGGCCATGAAGGTCCTGTATCGCTCACCTGACCTACTGACGTAAAGATCATCAAGATTTACATTCTGACCAAGTTTCATTAAGATATGGTCATAAATGTGGTCTCTAAAGTGTTAACAAGTTTTTCCTTTGATTTGACCTAGTGACATAGTAATGAGCCCGCCTGACCCAGATTTGAACTTGACCTATAGATCATCAAGATCAACATTCTGACCAAGTTTCATTAAGATATGGTCATAAATGTGGTCTCTAAAGTTTCTAAAGCTTTTCCTTTGATTTGACCCGTAGACCTAGTTTTCGACCCCACATGACCCAGATCCAAGCTTGACCTAAAGATCATCAAGATTAATGACCTGGTGACCTAATTTCTGACCCCAGATGACCCAATATTGAACTTGTCCAAGATTTTATTAAGGGTAACATTCTGATCAAGTTTCAATAAGATTGAGCCAAAATTGTGACCTCTAGAGTGTTAACAAGCTTTTCCTTTGATTTGACCTGGTGACCTAGTTTTTGACCCCAGATGACCCAATATCGAACTCGTCCAAGATTTTATTGAGGGTAACATTCTGATCAAGTTTCATTAAGATTGAGCCAATATTGTGACCTCTAGAGTGTTAACAAGCTTTTCCTTTGATTTGACCTGGTGACATAGTTTTTGACCCCAGATGACCCAATATCGAACTGGTCCAAGATTTTATTGAGGGTAACATTCTGACCAAGTTTCATTAAAATTGGGCCAAAGTTGTGACCTAAGAAGTGTTAACAAGCTTTTCCTTTGATTTGACCTGGTGACCTAGTTTTTGACCCGAGATGACTCAATATCGAACTTATCCAAGATTTTATTGAGGGTAACATTCTGACCAAGTTTCATTAAGATTGGGCCAAAAATGTGACCTCCAGAGTCTTAACAGTCAATTTATTGACGACGGACGGACAGACGACGACAGACACAGGGCGATCACGAAAGCTCACCTTTGAGCACTTCATGCTCAGGTGAGCTAAAAACAAGATAGTAGGTCAGTAGGTCACATTCCACAAGGCCCAGATTCGAACTTGACCTCAAGATCATCAAGGTTAACATTCTGACCAAGTTTCATAAAGATACAGTCATAAATGTGGCTTCTGGAGTGTTAACAAGCTTTTCCTTTGATGACCTGGTGCCACAGTTTTTGACCCCACCTGACCCAGATTTGAACTTGACCTAAAGATCATCAAGGTTAACATTCTGAAAAAGTTTCATTAATATATGGTCATAAATGTGGCCTCTAGAGTGTTAACTACCTATTCCTTTGATTTGACCTGGTGACCTAGTTTTTGACCCCACCTGGCCCAGATCTGAACTTGACCTAAAGATCATCAAGATTTATAATTTAACATTCTGACCAAGTGTCATTAAGATATGGTCATAAATGTGGCCTCAATAGAGTGTTAACTAGCTTTTTCTTTGATTTGACCTGGTGACCTTGTTTTTGACCCCAGATGACCACGATTCGAACTTGACCTAAAGATCATCAAGATTAACATTCTGACCAAGTTTCATGTAGACATTGTCATAAATGTGGCCTCTAGAGTGTTAACAAGCCTTTCCTTTGATGACCTGGTGACAAAGTTTTTGACCCTACCTGACCCAGATTTGAACTTGACCTAAAGATCATCAAGGTTAACATTATAACCAAGTTTCATATAGATATTGTCAAAAATGTGGCCTCTAGAGTGTTAGATTTTCCTTTGATTTGATCTGGTGACCTAGTTTTTTACCCCAGATGATCCAATATCGAACTCGTTCAAGATTTTATTGAGAGTAACATTCTGACCAAGTTTCATTAAGATTGGGCCAAAAATGTGACCTCTAGAGTGTTAACAGTCAAATTGTTGATGCCGGACGATGACGACAGACACAGGGCGATCACAAAAGCTCACCTTGAGCACAAAGTGCTCAGGTGAGCTAATAAAAAAAGGATTGTTTTATGCATGGCAAAGTTACAGCCCGGAAATGCCCTAAAATGTCACTTGACCCCTAAGTGTGACCTTGACCTTTGAGATAGGGACCTTGGGTTTGTGCATGACACTCTGTCTCATGAAGGTGAACATTTATGCCAAATAAAAAAGACTGCTCCATACTTATCAAAGTTATCACCCGGACAAGCTCTAAAATGATCTTTGACCCCTAATTGTGACCTTGACCTTTAAGATAGGAACCTGGGGATTGCGTATGACTCTTCATCTAATTGAGGTAAACATTCATGCCAAATATAAACAAGATTCCTCAATGCATGTTAAGTTATGGCCCGGGCAAGTTCTGATATGACCTTTGACCTCCAAGTGTGACCTTGACCTTTAAGACAGGAACCTGAGGTTTGTGAATGGCACTTCATCTTGAGATCAACAGTCGTGCCAAATATAAACAAGATTGCTCCATGCATATCAAAGTTATGGTCCTGACAAAAAAAGCCGGACGGACGCACTAACGCCATTTGGAAGACTATGCTTTTGCTTCCGCAAGCGAGCTCGACAAAAAACAAAACAAAAACAAAAAAGACTGCAAATAATATCAAAGCACTCAGATCCTATCTGAGCTTTAGAGTATGATTGCTGTAAATGTGATCTTCAGAATTGCAAAGTAATTCTTTGGTGTTTGTGTTGGATTTATAAATGGTACATACATATTACTGATATTTACTGAGAGGATCCCATTTATCCAACTTTTCCTTTAATAAAGCTTTGTTTTCAATTCTGGTTATGCAATCAAAAACAAACAATTAGTTTTACAGGCCTAGCCTATTCATGATATGTATTATAATTTTGCCTTTTCAACTTTAAAATCAATATCCTACTATTTTATTTTGACAAATATTGTTAATGGAGTCTACAGTCACATAAATGTACATACAAACAAAATGTAAATCAAAATAAAAACCTGCTTTGAAAACTACCTGCAAAGAAAGCAAATTTATAAAAAAAATTTAATGACTTTTCTCACTGTTGAATGAACCACCAGTTTCATTGATTTTGGAGCAATGTTAGTTCTGTATTCTGAAAAAAATATATCAATTAGAAGTATACTTCTCCAAAAGATGTAATTTAAATGATTACGGTATGTACAACATTTAGAACCATATTAAATGAGCAAGACATGAGGCATAAATACCACCGAAAGTGCCCGACTGCTTTCCAATATAAAGCAAACTGGTTTTCATGCAGCACACTGCTCAACATTTATTTACAAATGGTACAAAGTTTTTTCTAATGAAAATAGCCTGGTAGGCAAAAAATACCAATAAATCTCGAACCTTTTCCAAGAACTATGGCCATGTCTCTAACAACGAGATTGTGGTATATATCAACATCAAATCCCATCTCCATAAACCTCATATTCAGTGCCGCCGCATCCTGGTCTGTGCCAGTCCTTTCTCCTAGACCAAGCTGGCGATCAAACGTCCTGTTGTTTATAATTATTGCCTTGCCTCTATGTGGATAATCCATCTTATATTCATCCGCAAAAAAATCCTCAGCTGATATAACTGGTTCTCCATCACCACTGAAAACAGAAGTTTCCTCAGTTTAATACAGTGCATTTTTTAACTATTATGAGTGAAATATACATGTATTGCATACTGCTATAGAGGAGAAGATTTTTGAAGTTTTCCCTAAAGTTATGTTGAGAAAACTAGCCCAATCCACTGGCAGCCGTGTTTTTCAACAAATCAACATGACTTGAATCTGAAAGAGGGTCGCATAAGAAACATTTCAGTAAACCATTTTGAATTCTGGCCGGCAGTTTCAGGAGAAGATTTTCAAATTTTTCATATAACCATACAGAGAAAGCTAGCTCTCTAATGATGACACAAAATTTTCAATATAATCTGAAGGAATTTGGTAAAGGGTCACCTAAGAAAAATTACCATGATATTATTTTGAAACCAAGGCAACAATGTCTGAGGAGAAGCTTTTTTAGAACAGTTTTTCCTTTTAGTTGGTATTTCAATGGAAAACACAGATTTGAAGAAATTTGAAAGAGGTACACCTATATATATTCCTTTGAAAATTGGTTGAAATAGGCTGTTTTATTTATGAGGAGATGTTTTTTAAAAACGAGAGGCCCAAATGGGCCTAAGTTGCTCACCTGATGAGGACCTTGATCATCTGACCTTGCTTCTGACTAAGTTTGGTGAGCATTCTTTAAGAAGTTCATTAAAATAAAAGTTATTTAAAGGTGTCTTATATATTTTGCTGTGACAGCCGAAAAATGCATTGACATTTGAATAAACTTCAAGATAATAAGTTATTGATTTTTTTCTATTTTTAGCTCTGGTATCCCCTAAAGGGACCAAGCAGAATCATTTGAACAAATTTGGGAGAGGACCTTACAATGATGCTATAGACCAAGGCTGACAAAGATCAATCAAGATGCTCATGACAGATATTTCTTATTTTAGCTCTAGAGGCCCCTACATGGGGCACAAGTGCTCCCATTTGAACAAATTTGGGAGAGGACCTTACAATGACACTACAGACCATCCATCCATTCAAGATGTCATTTAAAATATTTTTCCATATTTAACTCTAGCTGCCCTAAACACTCCCACTTGAACAAATTAAGGAGAGGAACTTACAGTGATGCTACAAACCAAGTTTGATGAAGATCCATCAAGAGGTTCATGTGAAGAAGTCATTTAAAGGTATTTCTATTTTTAGCTCCCATGGTCCCTACACAGCGCTAAGCATCCCAACTGGATCAAAATTGGCAGGGGAATTTATTATGATGCTATACACCAAGTCTGATGAAGATTCACCCAGTGATTCAAGAGAAGAAATAGTTTAAAAGTATTTCTATTTTTAGCTACTGTGGCCCCATTTAAATAACATTGGTGGAGAACCTTATAATGATGCTCCAGACCAAGTTTGATGAAGATCTATCAAGCATATGAGAAGAAATACTGTTAAAAGTTATTTCTATTTTTAGCTCTAGCAGCCCGTAAAAGAAGCCCAGTGCCCCCCCCCCCCCCCCCCCCAACCACATTGAACAAACATGCTGAGAACCTTATATCTTATTATTAAGCTACAAATCAAGTTTGATGACGATCCATCAAGTGGTTCATGAGAAAAAGTCATTTATAGGCATTTCTATTTTTACCTCTAGTGGCCCCTTAAAGGGGCAAAGCACTCCAGTTGAACAAATGGGGAGAGGACCTTATAATGATGCTACAGATCAAGTTTGATAAAGTTCAATCCAGCAGTTCATGAAAAGAAGTCATTTTAAGGTATTTCTATTTTTAGCTCTAGTGGCCGATAAAAGGGGACAGTTGCCCCCTTTTGAATAAATTTGAGAGAGGACCTTATAATGATGCTGCAGAATGAGTTTGATGAAGATTCATCAAGCGGTTCATAAAAAGAAGTTGTTTAAAGGTATGTCTAATTTTTGCTCTAGCTGCCCCTAAATGGGGCTAAGTGCCCCAATTTGAACAAAATCTTGAAAAGGCCTTACAATGATGCTACAGACCAAGTTTGATGAAGATCCATCCAGCAGATCATGAGAAGTTGTTTAAAGGTTTTTCTATTTTTGGCTTTAAAAGGGGCCAAGCTGATCCATTTGAACAAACTTGATAGAAGTCCGTGCCAGGATGCTACTGTCTAGGTTTGGTGTAATTCTAACTAGTAGTTTCAAGGTAGAAGGTATTTGAGCAAAAATGTTGATGCAGGAAGACGGACGAGGAATGATGGATGCGGGACCAACCATGTTAATAACTCACCCTGAACAAAGTTCAGGTGAGCTAACAGGTGTGACAGATGAAAGATGGATGGACAGACAACGAATGGTGTGGGATCACAATAGCTCACCCTGAGCACTTTGTGTTCTGGTGAGCTAAACAAGTGACAGAGTATTGCAGTGGCAATACAGAAGTCCCCTACCAGTGATAAAACAATTTTGCTTGACCTTCAATAGTGACCTTGACCTCTGACCAACAACCATGGGTCATGTGTGCTACACATAGTCTAATCATAGAGAACATTTCTGTGTAGTACTAAAAAATTCCTTCAATGCAAAATTTAAAAGTAATGGAGCAAAAACAAATCGAACAGTGACCTCGACCTTTAACTGACAAGCATAGATCATGCATTGACAAACTGTCTAATCATCGGGAACGTTTGTGTGTAGCACTCCATCAATGCTATAAAAGCAAAAACAATTTTTACTTGACCTTCAATAGTAACCTTGACCTTTGTCCTACAAGCATAAGTCATGTACATGCATAATCTACATATTGCCCTCTATTCAAAGACCAAGATTTATGACTTTACCTTGAATACTTCTTGAGTTATTGCAGGATTCAGATTTGCGAACAGACAGAAGGACAAAACAAAGACAAAACTCTGAATCATCTTTTTACTCAAAGTGTTTCCAATTTATGTTCATACTGCATAGGCACGCTCTGAACCATAAAGCACTGGTATTACTCAATCAATAATCCCTGTATGAATTCACACTGAAAACAACGCTCACATAACTTTGGTTTGGAATCATGCAAAATGGAGAAAGATAGGCTAATCAGATTTTATGCTAAGCACTGGTTCCACCACTTTAAATTAACACACAAATTCTTTTAGCTTTCCTAAACATGCAGATCCATCATTGATTAGAAATTTTGTACTTGATGTATCAATGATGCATTGATTTATCAACAATTATTTGAAATAGTGGCACTTAAAAAAATTAACAGCATACAATATTAGTTACAAATTTAGCGTTACAAAAGACATCATTGTAACTGTTAGGTTTAGAGTCACACGGACACAACTGAGATCATATGGCAACTTTTCCAGTTTGTGACTGCGGAGAAAGACGTTTTTCTACTTGTTATGTATCGGGCATGGACTTGAACCTTAGTAGAACCAAAGATTTTCTACAAGTCAGCTGGATAGCTTCTCCACATGAAGAATTCTACAATCAGGTGAGGTTCAAACACAGACTGTCAGGGTCAAGTGATTAGAAGTTTGCACCCTTAACCACTTGGCAGCAGAGACCCCCTCCATTTTTTAAACAGATAAAAGGAAGTTTTAAAAATGAAAGTCAAATAATTATTATTAAAGCAAGCAACTTACCCAACAGCTTGGAACTTTGGAACACCAATGCCTGCACTGCTTGAACCACTCATAGGTTTGGCATCAGTGGTATCAGTGGGCTGAGCATCAACCACATCATTTGACTTCTCACCTGAAGATTGAAATATTATGAAATAAATTTCAACACATGAGTCATCAAGAAAGTAAGGAATATCTGGATATGCTCTCAAAACTCCAGGCTGTGCATAATTAAAAAATATTACGTAATAACCAGAAGAAAAACAAATGAATCAGTTTAATCTGTACAAAAAGAAAATATTTATATTAAAAAAAAATCTAGTAAAAATCTCTACACCACACCTCTCATGTTTCAGTCAAAGTCTAGTAAAGATTATGTTCCTTTACCAATGAATATTTTCCTTCTGAACCAGTGAACATTCAAGTTTGTTATGCTTTTTCTTCCTTCGCTTTAGTTTAATGGCCCTAATATTCTTCAGTCATACTTTTATCTTGCACAATGATATTTATAATATTTTTATAATACTGCTGACCATTTAGAAAAAACTGACCATCTGTGACCGGTCATTCTGAGTCACTGACACTTCTATTTCTTTCATTCCTGGTCACTGACACCTATATTTCCTGCCAGTAACAAATGCCAATATTGAAAAAATAAGACTTTTAACACATGAAGGTAACAAGCTTAATGTTTATCTACTTTTTCCCTGACAAAATGAGGTATTTAAGGTCACTGGCAGCAGCTGGTCAGTACACCAAAATCCAACATATTGCCCAGAACACACTTCAGAAATCAGTGTACCTCCAATTTTATGTCATTTTTTTCTAAATTTAGAAAATGCATCCTTAGTTCAATAGTAATTGCAAGAGAAATATTTTTAATGATTTTCTGCATTTCTATAATAACTCTTAGGCCAGAGTTTTTTAATAACTTGGGTTACGGGAGATTTTCCAAAAATGAGCATAAGGAGGAGGGAATAAAAATAAAGTAGGAAAATGTTAGCATCGGAAAAAAAAATAAAAATAAAATGAAAAAAAAACACAAAAAATTTTATTTTGTAAAAAGTGCCACTGGGTTAAAAAAAACTGTTGTTTCAGGCAAATGTAGATTCACAACACAGTCTAGATAAATCAGACAAGTTATTTTCCCAATTTGAAGCATTTTATTCCCACTTTCTTTATTAAAGCCTCCAGGTTGTATGTTATAATATTATGTTGTAGAAACTATTAAATACTTGAATTTTTTTGCATGTTGCTTGCCTGCTTTAAACATATATATAGCTTGCTAATAAATAGAGACTAAACATGCCTGGCATTGTATTCTGTTTCTGGTGTTGGTGTGATTATATATAGTGTAGTGTAGTATTGTTGTCACATCCTATGCATATTGTGTTTCTGACCTTTTAACCCTTAGCACTCTTAAGTTTCTAAAATGGACAGGTTCATCATTCAATTTGGGCAATACCATTTATCATTCGAAGGGGTGTTCACTCAAAATGTACTGACTGAATAGCGAACAGTGCAGACAATCATCAGTCTGCACGGATGTATTTATGCTCCGACATGGGCCGTTTTACACAACACATGCCACACAGTCCCAAGCCTGTTAAGTGTGAGGGGTCTCTTAAAAGTTACTGAACTCCATATCTGGCTACAACTTTGAAAGTAATTTGAGGTAGACTTTAAAATTTAAATTGCGAATTTTAAAAACAATCAGCAAAGGTACTACATTCAAACTTACACATACCTTTTCTTTAATAGTTCAAGATTTTGTAATATTACTCAGTATCAAATGTTTTAAAATATTAAAAGTAATTGGTCCATACATGGAGTTCAGTACCCTTGCAGGGCTTCCATTATGATTCAATTTCATGCATTCAGGACTGCCTAACATTCAGATTTTGGAGTCTCTCTTAAATTTTCTTGGAGTCCTACATATTTTCACTTTGTACAGTTACTTTCAATACCATCATCATCACCATCATCATCATAAATTATGATGTCACACTGGGAATTTTTTTCTCTGAGCCACTGCTTTTTCCGAAGATAAAATTATGAGGCCAACAACGGTGAATGCATAGCATTGACGTTCTTGTAGGACTACATTATATGTACCAAAGTACTCATACTACTCAAGAAATTAATGTAGTTATTACATATTTCTTAGTAACCTTTTAAAAAGCTATTTAGAAAATAAATTTGTGTTAATTTCTAAAATTATCATTTTTATAAAAATCATTCTGCCATTTAATAAAAAAATTCTGAAAATCACATTGAAAATAAAGATGTCAAAATAGAAAATTAAAAAAAAAAAAACAGTGTTTTATTTTGCACATTGCCTATAAGTGGGTGGGGTTCGATGCCTTCGCATGTTGTATTCTCGAAAAATACTTCAAAATAAGAGCTCCTTTTGCAACAGTTGTCAAATTTTTCTTAAATGTAGACTTTTTATTGGCTTTTTATTAAGATTGCACTAAAAAATCTCGTCAGAAATGACAGAAATATCCGAAAATCATGGTCGCGAAAACGGGTGACAAATTCAGAAAACGTAAGTTAGAATTAAATATTTGATAAAATACCTATGTTTTATTGCTTTTCTTTCATCATAGCTATTCAATACTTACAATTTCTGCTTGTGTAAAGCATTTATATTTGTTTTTGCCCAAACTAACCCTCGGCAATCATAGAAAATTTGTCTAACGGCCGACTGCTCATAAAATCGTATCAAGTGCACAAAATGTTGATTATAATTATCCAGTTTGTTATTCAATAATCTAATTATCGCCAATTAACTGCCTGATCAAATAAAAAAATTGCAAATTGGCTCCCTCCCTTTCAATACTACACAGATTATCGATTTTTTGGTTCGTAAAACTGGCAATATTCGTAGTTTTGCAGACAGACATAGCTTTGGGCCATTTTCGCCATTTAGAAAATTTCAGAGCCACATTTAATTTTTTGTCGCAAATGGCTCAAGTGGCGATCGACAGCGTGAATCATTACTTTCATCATCATACTAATTGGTTCAGAACAGTGCATAAAGTAATAGAATTTAGAGAAAAGGACCACTAGATTGATTAGAAAACATCTTATTTAACAAAAAATATTTTATTGTTTTTTAAATTTAAAGCAACAGTCAGCATTTTATTAAAATCACCAGACTTACTGTTGTTCAGCTACAAAACGAAAATCCACTTAAAAAAATCTGAAGTACATTTTGCTTGGAGTAGAATTATGTCAAATTACGTCATTCAGCTTGCAATACCAAACCAGTAACTTTTATCCCACATCAAAGAAAATCAATAAAGGAAAATTTTGCCGACACTCCTTTTGATGTCAGCCGCCATGTGCTGGTCGAAATGTGTCAAAGATATGTTTTTAAGAGGTCAGGAGACAAATTGAATGTTTTTTTTCCTTCTAAAAATACTGTAAAAGGATTTATCATTGATGAAAATCCAAAGTAAGTAGCAAATTTATTACCGGTCGGAAAAAGTGTATTAATTTAAACTGGATGTGAAAAGTCATTTGCTAAAATATAGTTACTTGCTGAGGTTTTTGTGCTGAAATTATCGATATATTTTCCACAATTAAGTTACTTTGTCTTCCAACTTAGGAGCTTGTTTCACCAATTTAATCCAAGCCTTTTGTTGTCTGCAATTAACGCCTTCTAAACATGTCAGCTGATCTGGATAACGGTTTATATTTACAGACGTTCTCTATCAGACACGATACTTTCACACACTTCAAACACTGCCGGCAGTTTTTACGAGGCTGTCAATCATCAAGTGTTAAACCGCTTTGATTAGTTATGGGGCGGAGCTAGTCACGTCATTCTAGTAAAGTTACGTCACGGTGTATTGATTTTGTAGTCCTTTGGGAATAGGAGAGATCGTGTTTGTATACAAATTCTATTTTTAGAACTGATAAGACAGTGATCGGGTGGGCAGAAGCCGACCGTCCATGTTTTTTGTAAACAGTGATGTTTTTCTAACGGTCTAAACTTTCTTAAAACACAAATTACATAAATAATTTTTTGATCAATGGAAAGGTTATAAAACAAGCAATTTATTGATTACTTTTAATTGTTATTTCGAAATAAAATGGATTAATTATGAACGCTTAACTTACACTGTTTTTCTAAAGGTTGTGAAAATCACTACGCCGCTTTTAAAATTATATGTCATTTAAAACGGTTATTCATTGAAAAAAGATATTTGGATACAAAAATATGAAGATTGTTAGTATTTCAAATCTTTTTGAATTTTGAAAATCCATAAATGAGCAAAAAAGTTATTAAAAATTAAAAATTCTGATTCAATACGCAAACGGTGTTAAAATCATTTGTTTTGCCAACCACCAGATAAACAGATGTTAACGCGTGACGTCACGGCGATCTCTCCTATAGGAGAGATCGTGTTTGTATACAAATTCTATTTTTAGAACTGATAAGACAGTGATCGGGTGGGCAGAAGCCGACCGTCCATGTTTTTTGTAAACAGTGATGTTTTTCTAACGGTCTAAACTTTCTTAAAACACAAATTACATAAATAATTTTTTGATCAATGGAAAGGTTATAAAACAAGCAATTTATTGATTACTTTTAATTGTTATTTCGAAATAAAATGGATTAATTATGAACGCTTAACTTACACTGTTTTTCTAAAGGTTGTGAAAATCACTACGCCGCTTTTAAAATTATATGTCATTTAAAACGGTTATTGATTGAAAAAAGATATTTGGACACAAAAATATGAAGATTGTTAGTATTTCAAATCTTTTTGAATTTTGAAAATCCATAAATGAGCAAAAAAGTTATTAAAAATTAAAAATTCTGATTCAATACGCAAACGGTGTTAAAATCATTTGTTTTGCCAACCACCAGATAAACAGATGTTAACGCGTGACGTCACGGCGATCTCTCCTATATCGGAAGTCCTTTGTACGCGCTGTGATATTTATTGTAGGTTAATATAGACACTGTTTTATTTTCCACCACGGGACATAGATGCAAGCGTCGGGGAAAATAAAAATAAAATCGCAATTTTGAATTTTATTTTTATTTGGATTTTTGGAGAATTAGGACCGGCGCTCCCGTAACCCAAGTTATTAAAAAACTCTGGCCTTATAGTAATTTTTTAACATATATAGAAAATATAAGGACTTAAGTTGTACATTCTTTCCTTAAAAGCCTAGTGTAGAGCTAGCTCATTGTTTCCTATTTAAGGTATAGGTCCATGTTTCGGAGAAAAAAGTTCGAACTTCATCAAATCATAGAAAGAAAGCATTGTTTTACATGAAAATTTAACAGCATATAAAACATTAATATTATTCTACAAAACCATTGTCAATTTACTCATATATGTATTGAATTCCGGAAAGGGACTGCATGAAGGGGCCACACTTCTGGACAGTTCAGCGCCTTTAAAAACTCACCATTTTTTAAAAGCTGTTACATGTCTTCGTTTTGATGCATTTGCAAACATCGTGCGTGTGTTTAAACTTTACATAACTATGTAAAACATCGTTTTTGACAATTGTTTACATTTATTTCTTTACAAATGGCATTCTTATTTAAAGGGGGACAACTCATTTAGAATATTTTAAGTATCCAACTCTGTGGGACAGAACAGTAAAAACATGTATTGGATAGATAAGTTGTGTGTCAAGATGCTGTTTATTTACTAAAAAAATCTGTTGTTTTGTGATATACTGCTAAACCTTAAGTTCATGCCTACTAAATAATGATTCTATTGCACTTGTTTTGATAGTGGAGGAGAATGACTCGGATTTGGAAGAGTATCCAGGGACTTTTTTTGCTATTTTTCACAGCCGAATGCATACTGTATTCCCTAGTCAAAAATAGCTATATTTTCCCCTGAAATTGTTATATTTTCCCTTCGATTTTAAGAAATTGATCCGTAATATGCATAGCGAGTAATTTTACGAAAGTCAGGATTTATGTATTTTTCAATACAAATTACCCAAACGCTGCTTCAAATTTACAACTTGTACAGTGGTTGTTGACTTATAATGTTATGTCACGATAACTGTGTTTTTCAGCCTGAAAACAGGTGCCGAATTCATAAGGACATTGACACCAGTTTTTGGAAATTGGTACAGGGCCTGTTATCATGAAAACAATGACTAGGTTTCAACTTTTGTTGTTTATTGTGCTATATTTTCCCCTCCAGAAAGCCGCAGGTTGTTTTAAAAAAAAAAAAATTTAAAAAAAAATCACTCCTATCAACAGTAGCACTTGTATCTTCCTCCCCAGCCACATCAGGTGTGATACAGGCTACTCAGGTATTCTGAATCAATTTAAACTGTGGGTCACTGTAATACTTTAATTACTGCAGGTCCACCAATACATAGTAGTCTGTGTCTCTGTACAGAGGTACTCCTCTGCTTACAGTATGATGTGACTGGGGGGAAAATACACAAATTTCATTATTTAAAATTGTATACAGTAAACCGGTAACATAAAACTTTAGTTTATAAGTAAGCTATTTCACCAACAAATTAAACAGTAATTAAGAATGAAGTACATAAGAGACAAGTGACCGAGTATTTCACTGGCAATACAGAAGTCCCCTACTGGTATAAAACTTTGCCAGTGTTCGTCCCTTGTGGTTGTTGGCATCAGTGTTAAGACTAAAATGCTTCAAGGCATTTTGGAACCAAGAAACAAGAACTATTTTTACTTAAATTTCAATAGTGATCTTGACCTACAAGCACAGACCATGTACATGACATACAGTATTTAGATAATCCGTCAATGCACATAAAAGTTATGGAGCTGAAATAAATTTTTACTTGATCTTTTACAGTGATCTTAACCTTTGATTGACAACCATGGGTCATGTGTGCCACAAATAGTCTAATTATAGGGAACATTATTTCTGTGTAATAATAAAACAAGAGGGCCCTGATGGCCCTATATCGCTCACCTGTTATCATTGCACTTGAGGACAAGAAGGTCCTCAGAAAAAATATCTAAGTCCAAAGGACAGGAACAACAAAGGAAAGAAATTTAACCAAAAAGAAAAAAAAATTCTTACAAGGTACAGATATGTCAAAATACACCTAAACATTGGAGGTACCATCCATGTTGTACCACAGAAAAGTGGCCTCGGTTTTTCCCTACGGTCAAAAATAAAAAAGTTACTAAAATAAGCTATTTATAGTAATGTAAAAGGGAAGTAATTAAAAAGAAAAATATTGTAAGTGAACAAAAGAAGGATCTGCCAAATAAATCTATTGACATAGATGAAATTTCTGGTCAGTATCTTCATTAGTTACAGAGATATACCCATTTTAATTTGAAATAAAGGGAGGTAATTTGACATAAAATCAGTCTATAGTTATCTACCCTGATTAGCTCAGTCCAACTAATGACAATAATGAAATTTCAAATAAGTCCTATAAGTACTTACTGATATAAATCCATTTTGACAACAATCAGGGAAGTTAATCAGACATAAAATAACTCTGGAACCTATGATTGGACCTTATTTGTCATGGAATCCAAGATTTATTGTTGTTGAAGATATTTTGGAAGTTTGTATCAAATCAAACCATAAACGAAGTCTCAATATGGCTGCAAAAGCCAAAATAGCCAATTTTGGACTTTTAAGGGGCCATAACTCTGGAACCCATGAAGGAATCTGGCCAGTTCAAAAAAAGAACCAAGATCTTGTGGTGATACAAGTTGTGTGCAAGTTTGGTTAAAATCAAATCATAAATGAAGTTGCTATTGTGCAGACAAGGTCAAAATAGCTAATTTTGGCCCTTTCAGGGGCCATAACTCTGGAACCCATTATGGGATCTGAACGGTTCAACAAAGGAATTGAGATCTTATGGCAACATAAGTTTTGTGCAAGTTTGATTAAATTCAAATCACAAATGAAGCTGCTATTGTGCAGACAAGGTCAAAATAGCTAATTCTGGCCCTTTCAGGGGCCATAACTCTGGAACCCATAATGGAATCTGGCCAGTTCAAGAAAGCAACCAAGATCTTATGGTGATACAAGTTGTGTGCCAGTTTGGTAAAAATCAAACCATAAATAAAGCTGCTATTGTGCAGAAAAGGTCAAAACAGCTGATTTTGGCTCTTTCAGGGGCTGTAACTCTGGAACCCATACCTTTAATATGAAAATATTTAAAATGCTTGGTATTTCTTTTTATTTCCATATAATTCCGAGTTTTACATTCGCATTGGATAGATATACCAAATATTTAACAATCTGAATCAAAAGGTGGGTTTTAAAATGCATGTAGCTTCTGAATTTCATTTTTTTCCATTCTATCTTGGTTGCGCAACCAAGACAGGCAAAGGGAGGTAATAATAATTTTTCAAACTTGCATTTCTAATGAATTCAATCTATATATGTAATTGTTAATGCAATTATTTTACGAATATAATACAATATATCGGTTAGTTATACATTTTCTTAGGTAAAGTATGTTTATCACATTTATACTTATGATAAAATAACTCGATCTTGGTTGGGCAACTGCAATAAGAAAACCAATTATAAAAAATATCTCCAGTGAAAACCTAACTTGTATTAAGCGCTAACTGAACATAAATGAGTGTAAATGATCAGATGTTAAAATTTAAAACAAATCCATTACTTAGCCAAAATCTGACTATCCACCTTTAACCGACACGCAAAGATCACAGGTTGACATATTATCTCATCATGGGGAACATTTGTGTATACCACTAAGATAATCCATCAATGTATATAAAAGTTATGGAGCAGAATTTGTTTTTACTTGACTTCCAATAGTGACCTTGACCTTTGACCTCCAAGCATAATTCATGTACATGTATTATCTACATATTACCCTCTATACACATACCAAGTTTAATGAACCTAGCTTGAATACTTTTTGAGTAATTGCAGGATCCAGTTTTGCGGATGGACAGACAAACAGAGGGATGGACAGAGGGCATTCCTATAGTCCCATCTGGTGTTCCACTGGTAGGGGACTTATGAAGTTATCAAATTTGGCTCACATATATATTAGTTTGAAATAACTGTGCAGAAAGTGCTAACCTGGGCAGCGGGAATAAAATAAATATACCGGTACTAATAATCTGAGCAAAAAAGCATTGTACAAAAAGTACATACAGGTTGGTATGACTTACCAGTAACCAGCACCTTCCTCTTGAAAGTAGAAGAATAGCACATAAAACATGAATAAAAGAAGGAAGAGGCTACGGGTTTGGTATCTAAATCATAATCGATATACTATAATTGTATTAGTGGTGCATATGGTAATTGCTGGGAAATAATTATAATGATTATAAAGTTGCTCTTATTACGTACACTTTGTACACTTCGTAAATATTTCTATAAATAGCTTTCACTTTAGTTGGAGCCATATTAGATAAGAAATTTTAACAATGATTTCTGTTAGTAATTGTTATACTCAAAATGTAATTTAAAAGCAAATTAACAATGCAGGTGCAAAATACTAAAGAAAATCATAATGTTATAATCCTTCAGTCAACATCTTCAATTTATAGGCCAAACAAATTGCTTACTACTATTGATATTAAATGATAACTTAGCAAATTCATGATCATCCTTTTGTTTGGATTGAAGGATTATAACTACTTCTTGCAATAAATTTAAAATAACAAAAAACAAGAGCTGTCACTAATGGTGACAAATGCCCCCGCAGCACCATGACCTTTGACCTGGTGACCTTGACCTGGTGACCCCAAAGTCAGTAGGGGTGGTGTACTCAATAAGTACTATCAGCATGTCAAGTTTGAAGGTCCTGGGTGCAGTGGTTCGCGAGTAAAAGGCTTTCATGCAAAAAGTTAACGTTGGACCCTGTGACCTTGACCTTTGATCTGGTGACCCCAAAGTCAGTAGGGGTGGTATACTCAATAAGTACTATCAGCATGTGAAGTTTGAAGGTCCTGGGTGCAGTGGTTTGCAAGTAAAGTGCCTTCATGCAAAAAGTTAACGTTGTGACGAAAGAAACGAACTAACTAACTAACTATGGAATGGACGGACAGTTGAAAACTAATATGCCTCCCTTCGGGGGCACAAAAACATGAGCTACATACTGTAATTTATATGTATATGAGTTTTTGATTTCTGAAATCATCTCTTGTTTTTGATAGCCTGTCAATGATTGGGGTAGATCGGAGGGGTTACCAACGGTTACTGAGGTAGTTTGCGTCATGACTTTTACTTCAGTAATCAAGCCACAAATTGACTCTAAACTAATTATTTAAAACGATTGTTCCTAATCCCGTAACTACCCGTACCGTACATTCATACTGGGAATTCATCTTTTGTGTATGGAGAATGGCAGAGAACTAATCCAGATATATTTTCATCCTTTGATGTATTCTATGGTATGGGGATTAGGAACAACCTTTTAAAACGGCATCTATAAAATGTGTCTATCTCTTCCTAACACACAAACAAATCTGAATTTTACAATGTAATACTGCCAATCTTTCAACACTTTTGACTTATGACCATATTTCCAAACTCTGTTCTGCATTTCACACCCATATCCTAAGTACTGACACGTAAACATTGATTTTAAAGCTTTCTTTTCTCTGCTGCTGTTAAAGCTAATCTATACAGTAAATATTAACAGCATAACATAATGTTTAACAGCATAACAATAAAGCAACAATTTAGAATTATTCAGACATTTGACATAGCTAATTATAGAATCCTCTCTGCAAATAACATTTTCAGTAGTCATACTGATTACCTGACATCTAGGCAGTCCATATTTGAGTCATCTAAAGTTACCCGAAGCCTTACCATCTATCTTATAACAGTGAAACAAAACACAATCTAAACACCTCCCCAACCCAATTTCTATGGAAATTACTCTTACCACTCTGAGTTACAGGGCCAATTCCTTTCACCCAACCCAGGATACGCCCGGTCACGTAAGCGGCAAAAATAAATCTCACCCATTTCAAAATAAATGAATAATTCGGCGTACACCAGCCGCACGTGCTGCATTAAGTAAAAATTAACTTTCTAATGTGTATATGATTTTCTATTGTCACCTGTTCCAAATAAGCTAGTGATTTTTTCTTGTGGTATGTTTCTTCCTTTATTGGTATTATACTACAAATTTCCAAATGTTTGCCAATCCCGTAAAATCACCGGCACATATAGGACTGATGAGGGCAGTGCCGGGAAGCAAAACGAATGCCTAGCCGGTTGCCAGCAGGGAAACAGCGTACATCGCAAATGTGGTCAGGGCACTCGTTTGGCCATTTTTGATGCCGAATATGGGTACCATTCCCCTCATAAAATAATATGTTTTTTTCCCCTTTCTCAGAAGAAAATTCCCCTGATAACAGGTGTTTGACACAACTATATATGAACTCTCTTTCAAGTTGTATTATAGTGCCTCTAAGGAAGAATACTGCTTCAATATAGTTACATTAGTTAAAAATGATTGAAAACAGTATTAATAAGTGTGAAAAGCAGTAACATATATATGGCTAAAAACTTCCCCTTTGTCTTAAAACAACGAAAAATTCCCCTTTCTAAGGGTATGGGTACTTGTCCCCAAAAGTTGTCTAGTGCCCTGGTGGTGGTAGTAAATAAAATCAAAGAAGTATAAAATACACAGAATCAAAACAGGAGTTGATCTCGCATTGTCTTGTATCACCACATTAACCGGCGTTACCTTACTGAAGCATTTGCTGACTTGGATCACTTGTGGTCAAATCAAGGCGCCCAAATCAACAGATCTAGTACGCTTAATTATTAAAAGCATACATGTGATAAGTTCAGAATCCCAAAACTGGAGGTTTGCCATTTTTCAGCTGGAGTTGGGGTCTCAAACTGGAGGTTTTTTATCGACATAAATTAAGCGCGCGGACACATAACTTAGAGACAAAATCCAACATTTTTGGCCACAAAATAATGTATATAAGTCTACACCAGAAGAAACAATCCTCATAACTCTTGATTCGAATTTTGACAGAGTTATGCCACTTTTTAACTTCATTTTTTTTTTGTTAAAGTTTTATATAATGTCTAACATCTCTGTTACATTCAAAGCTATTGACTATTATGCCCCTTTTACTGGCAAAGCTTTAATTGCCCCTTTTACTGGCAAAGCGTTAATTCAGAGTCAATCACTGAAAAAAGTCGAGCATGCTATCTTATAATTACAGAAGCTCCCTCTTGTTCTAACTTTAAACTTTCTTAACAGATTAAATTTGTAGAAACAAAGTCTCAATTTAGGTCTGAAATGGTGGTGAACATGCATTAACATTATTCTACTCGAGGACTTTAAAAAAAAACGAAGTTCTAAATTGGTCTGAACACAACTCATAAATTATGTAAATTCCTTACCCCACCCACTTTCATATAAAAATACTGATGATTTTGACATGAAAAATAGAAAACAGAAATGCATCAACATGTATTTACCCTTACCAAAATAATGTAGATTGATGTTATCAAATAAATGAGTGTGTTTTTCATCCAATTTTCAATGAAATATGTCCGATGTAGTAGCAAATTAATTTGGTAAACATTGGAAGAAAATGGCGTAACTCCATAAGGGGAAATAACACTCCTGTTCTAAAAATAGTAATGGGTTGGTTTTTCCAACAATTATTTATGTGATTTTATTACCGAGCAAAATTTTTCTTTGAATAATCAAAATTCATTTCAGTTGGGAATTATTTCTTATGACTGGGAGTTTTTTTGCTTCAAATTGGTAAAAAATGGAGCTTAATTGGCATTGAGAATGGGCAGATATTCGGCCCCGTGAGACAGGTGGAAAATGCCCTGCTTGTCTAATCCCTTATCAAAACAAACAATTAATAATTCACCTGTGAAAAACAACTCTTTCCTCCAGCTACATGTGTGTCAAACATGTATAATACACAACAGTCGGTGACACTTTGATTTACTGTGCAAACATGTTTGGCACTCCTCGGTAATTATCAACCCAGTCATAATACTGATTTTTTTTTTGAAAAGCGGGAGAAATATGGTTTTGGTCGGGAGACGGGAGGCATGGTGAAAAAATCGGGATTTTGACCCTCCCGCGCGGGAGATCACATGTATGATTAAAAGTATTACACAGGCAATACAGCCGACCGAACTGGGCCCAATTTTCAAACGACCACTGTTGATTTCTCAGACTTCCAATCATAAATTCACTCCTTCCCTGTGTAGAAAATACTAATAACATTAAAAAACACTATTAACATTATAAACAAACGATCTAAAGATAGAAAGTTTTTCGGCAATGGCTAGGATAACTTTATTATATGCATGTCCTAACATATATTTGATGCCTTTTAGATACTTCCTATCCTTATTGGGTTGTCTAGAAATACGGAACTTCCGTAATCTTAGAATCGGAGGCTTAGGATTACGGTATCGTAATCCTACACTACTGCCAAGTTTTTCACAACACAAATTTTTATCCTTCTGCTTTCTGTTTCATACACAGGTAAATCGAGATCTCATTCAGTTCCAACGTGATGTTGACGCTATTCGCTCTATATGAGTTTCAATGGCATGCCTTTTTAACTTGCCGATCTTTTTTTTTTAGGCTCTTTTATAAAATAAAGCTCATATATGTTGAAAAAAATGTCCGAGGAATACTACACTGCTAAGTCTATTTAAATAAAAATGTCTCGAGATATACAAGATAAATCTCAAAAGCATGGTGATATGTAAACACACAATTACCTTGTTCGCTCATTTTGAAATTAATATAAATCAATGTTACACTAAAATTCCCTTTCTGTTGTTTTTGATGACCTAATCTGTTCTGAGTCAGTGTACGCCAAGCGCTTGAACAACAACAACAACAACAGTGAAACGTAAGTTCATTTTTAAAGAATTAATTGATTGTCATCAAGTTAGATGCTTTGAAAAACGTTCTTATTTAAAAGATACGCCCTCCGACCATTAGTACGTACACAAAACGTTTACTTTGTAATGCAATCTTGTTATTAGTGCTAATAATGTAGTGGTATGGTAACCGGACAGAGGAGTAAGCGGATTGACTACTTAGCCCAAGGAACAACGTGGATGTCATTAGGGGTGTAACGATACATCGAACTATCGATGCATTGCGATACTAAGTGTCCCGATAGCATGCATCGATAGAAAAGTCACGATCCAATAACAATCGCCGATAGTTCCTTCAACAATCGATAGTTTCGATAGTTTTGAAATTTTAGTAAATACAGAAGTAATTTATAATTCATAAACCAAGAAACAGAGCCAGCTTTCATTTGCGCCTCGGAAAATGTTTACGTCTCCATTACAATAATTACCCTCACGGAATTTAACTACCATAAAGGACTGAGAAGTCTGGGAGATAATTAATAAATTTAGTTTCTTAGAAACTGTGATTAAATTTATTTAAATAACCTGTTAATCTTAGATGAGAAAATGTACTATGGACATTGAGAAAGAAGGCTACTTGTATTGTACAGCAAACAATTCGGTAGGGCCCTTCATTTAGTGCTGGTACACCTTAATCCGATCCGTTAATTTTCGTCTTTTTCGATGCTTTGGGTTATTAAACATGTTGACATTCGCAACAAAATGGCCGATTCGTTTGAGTATACCTTGCATAGGTTTATTGTTTTACTTATTGTTCCAAAGCCAAGGAAGGCAAGAAATATTTAATGTTAGAATTATTTCTGTCCATTTCATTTATACAAACATCTCAATGTGTGTTAACAGCAATTATAAACAGTGCCGTCTCTTACACTGTGTAACAATGCCAGTTGGTAGCTTTACTGTATAAAATATGATGGCCGATAACTATTGCAATAGTATCGCAATAGTAACCTGCAATAGAATAGTATCGCAATAGTTTTTAAGCAATATCAATAGTATTGCAATAGTCAAAATTGGCCTCAATAGTCACCCCTAGATGTCATATTACATTTTGCAAAATCAAAGCTGATTTTTCACCAGTACATTTTTGATAGTTAACAGGATTAAATCATAGTCAGCCCAACTGTGAGCTACAACGTACTCTTTCAATAAATATTTCCCAAAACCATGCATGCACCACTGACCTCGACCTTTTGGTTTCCATAAAAAACTTTTTGGTAAAATGCTAGTAAAAATAAATAGCCAATGAAGCTTCGGGTTTCCAAAGAGCATGCGCATATACATTCAGCATTTGTGTTCTGTCTTGAAGGTGGTTAGTTCAACTAATTGTATGGGAGTCGCGATATTGTGATAATTTTTGCACAGGTCAATACCTCTCCTCCAAGTACAACATAGGAAGGGCCTTTTCTGTGGTATTAGTGAAATTTTAAGATACCTGGGAGGAATATCCATTTTTTGTTCCATTCAGTTGATGTTCATGAGAGTGTCATTGCATATGTTTTAAACAACGCACCCTAAAGTTTACACACAATTTACATGGCCCCGCTTAGTGTCACGTGATCGATAACCGCACTGTCAGCAACAAGAGTGTAATGGCGGACATGTAATACAGTGGGGTAACTAATTGAAACATATAGTGTTATCGCTTTATTTTAATTCTACAAAACTCCTGCTCCTCCATCTTTGATGGCGCATGTGGCTGATCCGTCTGTATAGACATGAGTCCATGTTTCCGGAGGATAGTCTTCATTGATCATGGCTAGTGTGAGGCTCTTCCGATTGCCTTCATCCTCTTGTTTCCCGCAGTCAAGATGAGAAACAGCAAGTCTCACAGTCACTGAAGACAGATCATTCCCTAGAGGCTCTAGGTAGAGAAGTTATAAAAAAATGTCTTTACTTGATTTATGCACATGTATAACCGAATGTTTTTTATTCTTTTTCAGAGGATGAGTGCCTGTATTTTTTGGCAGTTGATTAAAAATAGATGTAATAGAGTTCCATTTCATCCTGTAATCCAGGTACTATGTCAAAGAAGTATACACACAAAATGCACTTGTGCTCAGTCCAGAAATCAGTCATATAAATACAAACAGTATCAACAATATATACAAACTAGACAGTTTTCTACCACAAACATACATAGAGCTGTGGACAAAGTGACAAAATCATTCGATGAGTACTACTCTGCAGTGTTGGAAGCTCACAAGTCGAATGAGAACTTGATATTATATAAATATCGTGAGATATCCAAGGATGAATCAGAGAGAGAGATTCAGCTTCGGAGATGGATGTTTAATGAGGCTGTTGATATTTATATAGAGAAATCAGACAGTCCGCATGCTTCTGCCCTCAGGAGAGGGCATGTAGAATTTATTAGTCAAGCCTTGCAGAGAATGCGTGAACTTGGTGTTCACAGAGAGCTTGCATGTTATAAAGCTTTAATTAAGGTAAGAACTTGGCTTATCATCATAGAATAATGTGTGTCCAGAAGTTTACTAATTGTTACATAATTTGTTGGTGACTGGATAAGGGATATACACTGTTAGGGAAATTTATATTTGGCAAGAGCTAACCAAACGGTGTTCCAGATTTTATACAAGTATGAATTTGTTCCCTGAATGTAACTGACAATTTCTGCACATACTTTTTATTCACCTATTCACCAATGGACTTCCTTGCAGAGAGTACGTACTGGGGTAGGACTTTAAGTTAAACGGGCTTCATTGAATGATATCAGTATCTGTCGGAAAATAGTTTTGAACCTTATACCAAAATGTTACAGGTGGTCTAGTGGTTTAGGTGTCTGCCACTCAACCAGGGAGAGGGTGGGGGTTATGGTTTCAAGCGCCACTAAGGTCATGACCACGCCTTCTCATATGACACCAGTACTGGTACTGGATTTTCCAGGAAGCTCTTTTAAGAGTGATTCAAATAAGCCTGAAGGTTTCATCAGTCAAGCTTAAGTAAATTAGTATAAACTAAAATGTTACAAATGATGTTATTCTTCAGGTATTTCCAACTGATATAATGGTACCTAGAACAGCGATGCAAGTAGAGTTCTATCACTATCCAAAACAACAAGACAGCGCTCATGAAATACTCGAACAGATGGAGGATAATGGTAAAATTGTTTTCTAACAGTTGTTTTTTTTGTTGTTGTTTTTTTTGCTTTTTCATTCATATACATTAAATACAGTGGAACACCACTAGCTCAAGTATCATTGGCTTGACACCCTGGTACACTCGAGCATCCATGGCTCAGCACCTTGGTACACTCCAGCATCGTTGGCTTGACACCCTGGTAGACTTAAGCATCTGTGGCTCAGCACCTTGGTAGATGCAAGCATTGTTGGCTTGACACCCTTGTAGACTCAAGCATCGATGGCTCAGCACCTTGGTAGACTCAAGTATCATTGGCTTGACACCCTGGTAGAGTCAATCATCGATGGCTCAGCACCTCTATAGACTGAAGCATTGATGGCTCATCATCTTGGTAAGCTCAAACATTGATGGCTCAGCATCTTGGTAGACTCAAGCGTCATTGGCTTGATACCCTGGTAGACTCAAGTATCGTTGGCTTGACACCCTGGTATATTCAAGCATTGTTGGCTTGATGTCCTGATAGACAAGCATTTTGTGTGGTCCCTAGCCATATTCCTGATATTTTCTGTATTTTGGTCACTTGAAACATTGGATAACTTAAGCATTTCACTCATCCCCTTGTGACTTTGAGCAATAGGTATTTTACTTTAATCAATTCTTTGGGTTCAGATCAGACGTGTGTGCATTTAGGGTAGAGACCACCAATTGTTTTCCCATAGACTTACATTATAACATTATGGCGTGTACGGCCTTCCATACATCGAAACATGTATATCTAACTACATATTTTTCAAGAACTATCTTAGTTCTACCAAAATATCGGACGAATAACATATGAATAGTGATACTTTATTTAAGTAATTTTCGTGTGAATGAGATGACCCCCTGTTTACATCGTTGGCATGGCAGGAGAAATTCGTTTGATAAAACTTTTTTTCAATACACATAAAATGTAGCAAATTTTGTCAAAATGTATAATAAAATAATGTAAATGCAGTGAAAAAATATCAATTTTGAAAAAATAATCACTTCCTGGGTTTGTTTACATGACTGACCAATCAGAATGCACAGACGTTACCTTATTCCCAGGTATACACTTACCTCATTCCCAGTAAGTTCCCTGTACTTTTTTGAATTGGTGGTCTCTGACCTATAACCATATAGACATCAGCATCTGAAGTTTAAACCTTGGCATTCCAGAAGATAAATCATAAGAATCGTAAGAAGGCCATGATTATTTTTTGCCTCATAAAAATGTGATGATAAAAAATATGCTAATCTAAATTAATTGCTTGGTAATGCACTTGACATTACAGTGTTTGGCAAAATTTGATGTTATGATGGACCTTCACTTTTATACAACCATGTTAATCTGCTTTGTTCAACTTAACATATACATTTGTAATTCAGGTCATGTTAGGATAATTATTTTTGCTTGGCTTTTACAGGGTTTAAAATTGATTTGGATAGCTTCGTCTTTCTTCAGTATGAGAAAACAAGTGTCAGTACAGTCTTACATGTGATTAAGTAGAGCTTGAAATTACAACCTCTAGGTGTAGTTTTTGATCCAGTTATCTTTTAGCCCATATTTATTATTGGTTACAAGTAATACATTAAATAACAATTCCGGTACTGCTAGACGAAATGTTTAGCTTTCGTCAATAAACATAAAACCATATTAAATTTTTAGATGGTGTTAGAGCATACTTAATTTGTTGTTGAGTTACTGTATTTACTGGCTCTTCCACTGTAATATAAAAGTCAAGGTGATTTACTTATAGCTACAGTCACACATACGGATATGTCCGTGCGTTGAGGTACGGTGCGGATTGGATTGATCTGTGGTGGGGCGGACATGGATAAGTACGGTGGAGTACGTCTTAGTACGGGAAAACTGGTGAGAAACAGGTAACAAAAAGATACAGGACGCAAATAAGTACAGATAGGTATGGCGTACTACATTGAACTACGTTTTACTGTTCCTGTCAACTTGCTCAGCATGTGGATGGGTCTGCAGTGAACTACGTTGAATTATGCTTAAGTACGGGCAGCCTCGGATAATTAAGTTCAGCTACGGATCAATACACATGACTACGTTTGCATTAAGGTTTAGTAACGGGTCGGTAAGTTTCATATAAATAGGCCACATGTAGCCAGCAATTTCATTACGATTATCTTTGACATCATGTCAAACTACGGCAAGGTACATTTCAGTAAGGATAACAACGTTTTGTATGTTTAACTACGGATGGATAAGTTTCAACCAAGTTGGACGAAAGTCACACTCAAATGGCTATGGATCGCTCAAACTTTTGTGCATGTTCAAAAGTTGGAGAAACTTGCAAGTTTGGGATAAGTCTTGAATACGTTTTGACCAAGTGTTGGTACGGGTTGATAAGGATTACTACTTTGAAGTACGGCTCAGGTACAGATCGATAAGGATTACTACGTTTTTATCCGTGGCTAGACATAGCTATCCGCGCCGTATGTGTGACTGGGGTATAATATACAAGGCAGAAATATTAATTTATACTACATGTACATGTAATTTATAATGCATATGTGGTTAATTTTGTAAAGTGAAGATGTTTGTGATTTTTTTTTTGCAAATGTGATTCATTTAAAAAAATAACTCATATTAGTTTGTGCAAAATCATAACACTTGGAAATACAATCATTTACATGTTGATTTTATTCTTATAAAACATTTGATCAATAAATGTTAGCAGCTTTTTTGCTAATTACTAGTATATAAAATGTAACAACAGCAGATGAAAACATTATTAATTGATAATTATTTTTACACACTTGACTGCTCACATTTTATTTATGACATTTATAAAAAAGACTCCAAAACATTTCTGCATGCAAAATATCTACTTTCGGTGTATAGTGAAATGATTGTGACACTGAAGTTATACACTTACACAATATTTTTTCATGGAAACAATAAATGATTTTCTTGTTCATAGGTTTGATGCCAGACCAAGAAACTCGGGATTTAATGGAAGCAAGATTTGGAAAGCACACTCATGTGGTACGGAAGATTAGACGAATGATGTATTGGTTTCGGAAGTTCCAGAATACCAATCCTTTTAAACTGCCTCACTATCTGCCGTTAGATCCTATAGAACTTGCCATCCTTGCTTTGAAAAAAATGTCTGTAGACCTTGAAAATGAAATTAAAGTATTTAAGGTAATTTTTTTTTTTTTTTGCTTGATGATTTGAGAATAGGTAGAGCTGTTGCACTCCACCATAGGCTGTGGCATCCTGATTTGAATTAAGTTTTTATCTGTAAGCTTGTATCTCAGTAACCACCAGTGGGAATGAATAGAAACTTCCTACACCCTTTTACTGTGATGATCTGATGTGCAATGCACATGTTCCATATCTCTGTTGTGCTTTTATACAAAGTTATGCCCCTTTTTTGTCTCTATTCATCTAGTTAGATTGCTTTTAAATATGTTTTTGTCCTCTGACAGTTCTTGTTAATATATATTATCAAACAGGTGTTGAAGGCTTCTTGTCTTTCAGTTAACACATTGTCACCTCAGTGCAAAAAGTGGATAACTCCATTGATTTAAAGGATTTATTCACTTTTTGCACTAAGATGATGTCATGTTCACATGTAGGATAAGTAATAACCTATTTAAAGCAGTCTCCTGCGTTAAAATACCAGTTTCAGTTGCCCCCTTAAATGACTACCTTAGACAGGGAAGACTTCAAAACAGAAATTTTGATTATGATATGATATTTCCAACCATGTTATTGGTATATTGTTTTTTTTTTAAAAGTATGAAAATGTAGTAATACTTAAGAATTTGTTCAAGAGAGAAATCTACATCAGGAAATATTTCAATATTTATTTCAAATAACTTTCAAGCTATTGACATATCCTTAGGTAATATAGCAAACTTTGATATATACATTTTATATCAGATACAAGTTTAATGCACAGAAAAGGTAAGTGTTTCAAAACATCATTATATTTAGGATCAGTTCGATTGATGAGTTTTTTTTTTTCTAATTGGTATATCAATGTTTTACTAAAGAAGCCAACAAAATTTCATGGTATTTCTTACCAGCTAGAATTGATATTGCATTTGGCATCATTTTCTTGAACCTTAATGCCATGTTCTTGTACTATCACAGTGCGTTCCAGATTACCATGGCCTTACCATTTCATAGGTTAAGGTGTCAAAATAACAAGTATAACAGAACACTGTAATCATGAGTAATACACATATACAAACTACTGTATCACACAACTGTTTTTGCTGCAGGTTACCGACCAGGGACAACAATTATTTATAGCATCAGCACAGAGTCCAACCCAGAGAGACATGATTAGGAAACATTCGGAATCTGTCCCCTTGTATGTAGAGGGAGGTTATCTTGTGTGGCTAAGGGACAAATGGCAGACTTACTTCATACTGAGATCAGATAGTGACTCCAAACTGTTTCAGTATCGTACTAAAGAAGAGGAGGATGAAGGTGAGAGTTAATTCAATTATCGTGTATCCATTTGTTCTTGTTTCATGTCCGCTTGATATCATTTTATCTCCTTCCACCACAATGAAACTATGTACAGGTTGCAACCAAGTTATACCCATATGTCAAAGATAAGAAAGTACAGATTGTTCCATGTGTCTTGTTGCTGGGGAGACTTAAGGTTTTTTATTGATCTTTATGCCCCTCTTTGGAGTAGAGGGGCATATTGTTATGCTTATATAGTTGGTTTGTCTCCCAGTGGGTAGACCATCTGGTTTCCGATAAAAAAAAAAACCTGGAGGACACTTGGGCCTACAATGGTCAAATTTCATAGGATGACTACCTTTGGTCACCTATTGTTTTGGTTGTTAGTAGGTCAAAGGTCAAGGTTAACCTTGAGACTGAAAATGATTTCTGTCAATACACGAAGAACGATTGGGCCTATGCCCGTCAAACTTTATAGGATCATTTCCTGTTGTCAGCGGTGACCCTATTGTTTTAGGTGTCATTAGAACAAAGGTAAAGGTCACAGTGACCTTGAGCCTGAAAATGATTTTCAGTCAGCATTTGGAAAGTGTGTGAACTTTTGGCCATCAAACTTCATAAAATGCTTGTCAGTTGTCAATTGATGACTCCTGGAAATTTGGTGGTCAGTGGAACAAAGGTCAGAGTCAGAATGACCTCAGGTCTGAAAATGGTTTCAGGTCAGTAACTTGAAAATGCTTTGGTCTAGGGCAGCAGTTGGCGAATGATTGGACCTTTGGCTATCAAACTTCATGCTGTTGATTGTCTATAGTCAGTTGATAACCCCAGTTGTTTTGGGGATTACAGTATACTTTACTGATCTGACTGAACACACAGTTTACTCTGACGTCCATCATGGGGGCATACGTGTTTTACAAGCAGCTCTTGTCTTAGCTTTTTTTATCCATAAGTGTTCAAAAATGGTTCCAAATTTAGAGACTAGTACAAGATTATGACATCAAGATGGTTGTCAGATTTTGAGCTTAATCTTAAAATAGAAAGTGGCAAGGTTGTATTCTGTAAGTTTTATAAACTTTGAATCTGTACCAATATTTAACCTTCAGACAGCTGGCGGTGAGTGCTTCTGCCTTTGCGACCAGTGCAGACCATGATCAGCCTGCACATCCTTGCAGGCTGATCATGGTCTGCACTGTTCTTTATTAAGTCACTAATTTTTCAGTGAACACCCCTTTGAGTAATAAATGGTACTGCCCAAATTGAATGATGGACCAGTCCATTATAAAAATTTAGCAGGGTAAGGGTTACTGTAGTTTAATTACTGATATACTATAAACTAAAGTTATTTTCACAACAGTTTTTTTTCCCTTTTATGTAGACTTTGAGATAGAGACTATATTTGACACTGAAGAGCCAAAGCAACTAGCTCCAAGGCCAAGTGTTCATCAGCAAGAAGATGGCACGATTCTAGGCATGTGTATAACTGAAACCAGCACTAAAGACTCACTCGTCAGCTGGATACGGTGTTTACAAGAAGCAAACCCTAATCTTGAGAAAATTCCTATAGTGTTTACCTTACGATCACCTGAAGAGGGTATAGTACCAGTTGAAGACGAGGACATAAAAACTGAGCAGCTGGAACCTTCTAAATGATAAATGCTCATTTTAGGATTTTTAAAATTAAGTATTAGATTAAATATTCTGTAACAAGTTTCTATCATAATTTCTTTCATAATTTTCTTTTCCAATTGATCTACTTGGTAAAATGATACTACACCATCATTTGAAGAACTTAAAAGTTGGGTAATAAGATTGTTGTTTTTCTAAAGTATGTTTTAATTTATCCAAAAAGTCTGGGATATTTTCCGTGGAATTTATTGTAAACTTTTCAGTTGGCATAATTAATCAGTGTATATTGTTTTTGTTGTAAATGAAAAATTTGATAAAAAATCAGTTTTCAAATTCTTGTCAGCTAAACTTTCACACTGATTTTGCTGTCAATAGTACTAAACTACCCTGCTACCTGATTTTGATACCTAAATGATTTCTTATGGTTCTAGTTAAATTAGGAAGAAATTCATGAAAATTTATGTTACAGCATACATGAATCAGACAGTTGTCATGTTTCTTAGGAAAATTGTTTTAACGTCTACATGGTTGTACATTTTGCTTGAAACAGTTAGTTTTAATATAATTTTTGCTTTAGTTATGCATAAATTTCACACTGATTTTGCTGCCAATAGTACTAAACTACCCTGCTACCTGATTTTGACACCTAAATGATTTCTTATGGTTCTAGTTAAATTAGGAAGAAATTCATGAAAATTTATGTTACAGCATACATGAATCAGACAGTTGTCATGTTTCTTAGGAAAATTGTTTTAACGTCTACATGGTTGTACATTTTGCTTGAAACAGTTAGTTTGAATATAATTTTTGCTTTATTTATGCATAAATTTCAATGTTTATAATACCGGTAATATTTTCTTTTCATTATTTGATTTTTAGATGTAACAAGACTGGAAATTGTTTGACTATGATAAGAAATGATTTATTTCTAAAATATGTCTCTTGTTAATCTATACCCCGTGTATTTTTTGGTTTGGAAGTACTAAAGTTTAATAGAGAATATCTTTTAAGCTTACACTGCCACTACAGGGTCAGTATTCATCAATGTTTATAGTCTGAAATTTTAGAGTTGGTCTTAAGAAAAATCCAACAGTAAGCAAGTGCTGTAATTTTGAATTTTTAAATTTATGCTGTGGATATATTTTGCTGTACACTAAAGAAGACAGGACTGGTGCTAGTCTGTGTTTTGTTCACAGGAGATAACGACTGAGGCTATTAAAATTTTGTTTAAGGCATCGCCTACAGTGGCGGCCATTTGACTCAAAATTTTACATGCAAATTTTCATAAAAATAAAAGATGACTGAGTGGTAACAATAAAGTCAATAAATTTGTCATAATTATGTTTTAAATATCTATGTGAACATATGCAAGTAAAAGGATGTGCATTTCACTACCTGTATTATGCCTTTATTCGATATTTTTCTATGACAAAATTTTGCAATTTTACATGCAGTCAAATTCAATATATATTCAATACATTTCAAAGATAATTACAGCCAATTGTAAAGTAGACCGTGAGGAATAAAGTCTTCAGAAATTATTTTGAAATTTTACCTGATTACTGAATTATACACAAAAATCACAACACCATCAATTTATCCAATTTGTTTTATCTGTTCACACATAATTTACATGTATATAAACAGGTGATATTATAGGATTATGTATAGGTTTACCTGGCTACCTGTGGTCAGTAATGCATGTACAAAGCAACATTTTAAATTAAATTTACATGGGGTTGTCTTTTTGTGTCTAATGCAATAACCAGGAACAATTTCCACAAATGATAATTTGACCAGCTGTTAAGGCTTTAGTGCAATTTTCAAGAGAAAAATACTCGGCCTGAAAATATGAACTGATACTGAATTGTGACTGTGGCGATGCCTTAATTATATCCCTTGTCTTCTCAAAACACTGGAAAATCAGAGCCAAGACTTATGAAGTCAGAATATATAATAGAATTATTTTTTCTAAATAAAAAAAGATTATCTAGTAGGTAGCCAGACTAGACAGGTGCATGCAGTTTCTTTTCAGTTAATAAGGGCAGAGCAAAAAGAGTATTTGACCGTTCTCTATGTCCGTCGTGCGTCGTCCGTCAACAGTTTGTAAAAAAATCTTCTTCTTGAAAACCACTGGGCAGAATTACACCAAACTTCACAGGAATGATCCTTGGGTGGCCCCCTTTCAAAATTATTCAAAGAATTGAATTCCATGGAGAACTCTGGTTGCCATGGTAACCGAAAGGAAAAACTTTAAAAATCTTCTTCTCAAAAACCAGAAGCCTAGAGCTTAGATATTTGGTGTGAAGCATTGCCTAGTGGACCTCTACCAAATTTGTTCAAATCATGACCCGGGGTCAAAATTGACCCCACCCCAGGGGTCACTTGATTTTACATAGGAAAATCTTAAAAAATCTTCTTCTCAAAAAGCAGAAGCCCTAGAGCTTAGATATTTGACATGTAGCATTGCCTAGTGGACCTCTACCAAAGTTCTTCAAATCATGACCTCCGGGTCAAAATTGACCCTGCCCCAGGGGTCACTTGATTTTACATATGAAAATCTTCAAAAAATTTCTAAAAATAAACCAGAAGGCCTAGAGCTTAGATATTTGACATGTAGCATTGCCTAGTGGACCTCTACAAAAAAATTTTTAAATCATGACCCACAGGGTCAAAATTGACCCCGCCCCAGGGGTCACTTGATTTTACATAGGAAAATCTTAAAAAATCTTCTCAAAAACCAGAAGCCCTGGAGCTTAGATATATGGTGTGAAGCATTGCCTAGTGAACCTCTACCAAGTTTGTTCAAATCACGACCCCACCCCAGGGGTAACTTGATTGTACATAGGAAAATCTTAAAAAATCTTCTTCTCAAAAAGCATAAGCCCTGGAGCCTAGATATTTGACATGTAGCATTGCCTAGTGGACCTCTACTAAAATTGTTCAAATCATGACCCCGGGGTCAAAATTGACCCCGCCCCAGGGGTCACTTGATTTTACATATGAAAATCTTCAAAAAATTCTAAAAATAAACCAGAAGGCCTAGAGCTTAGATATTTCACATGTAGCATTGCCTAGTGGACCTCTACTAAAGTTGTTCAAATCATGACCCCGGGGTCAAAATTGACCCTGCCCCAGGGGTCACTTGATTTTACATATGAAAATCTTTAAAAAAATTCTAAAAATAAACCAGAAGGCCTAGAGCTTAGATATTTCACATGTAGCATTGCCTAGTGGACCTCTACTAAAGTTGTTCAAATCATGACCCCGGGGTCAAAATTGACCCCACCCTAGGGTCACATGATTTTACATATGAAAATCTTCAAAATTTTTCTGAAAATAAACCAGAAGGCCTAGAGCTTAGATATTTCACATGTAGCATTGCCTAGTGGACCTCTACTAAAGTTGTTCAAATCATGACCCGGGGGTCAAAATTGACCCCGCCCCAGGGGTCACTTGATTTTACATATGAAAATCTTTAAAAAAATTCTAAAAATAAACCAGAAGGCCTAGAGCTTAGATATTTCACATGTAGCATTGCCTAGCGGACCTCTACTAAAGTTGTTCAAATCATGACCCTGGGGTCAAAATTGACCCCACCCTAGGGTCACATGATTTTACATATGAAAATCTTCAAAATTTTTCTGAAAATAAACCAGAAGGCCTAGAGCTTAGATATTTCACATGTAGCATTGCCTAGTGGACCTCTACAACATTTGTTCAAATCATGAGCCCCGGGGTCAAATTGGCTCCGCCCCATGGGGTTACTTGATTGTACATAGATAAATCTTCAAAATTTTCTAAAAAAAAAACCCAGAAGGCCTAGAGCTTAGATATTTGACATATAGCATTGCCTAGTGGACCTCTACAAAATTTGTTCAAATCTTGACTCCCAGGGTCAAATTGACCCAGCCCCCAGGGTAACTTGATTGTGCATAGGGAAATCTTCATAAATTTGCTAAAAATAAACCAGAAGGCCTAGATCTTAAAGCTTTAGCTAAGAAATTTGTTCAAGCAAGCAACTCTACTCAGGTGAGCGATATAGGGCCATCATGGCCCTCTTGTTTGCTTAAGTGAGGTATTTGAATAGGGAAGAAGTATTCACCCACTTCATTATTAAACACTTGCTTAGATTTTTTTAAGAACAGCATTTTTACCATGTTTCATACAGTTCGTGTAGAAAAGTATGGCATGTACAGTATTAAGAAGGGTTTTCTATGATTTAACCTTGTGAATGTTTTTTACCACTGCTGACCCAGTTAGTAGATGGATTTTATACAGTAACTTTCTCAACAACCAATATTCTGAAAATGTTTCATATAGATCAGGTATAAAGTAAAGCCACTAGAGTGTTAAAACAGTTTCAGGGCTCTCACTACTGGGCAACTCTGGCGACAGTCACTGAAACCTACTCCACTTAGATTTACTCCCATGTCAAGGTTAAAACTTTGCCCTTGATTTCCAGCACTGACATGTACAGTTAATAAACAGCTTACAAGAAACACATCTCTCAGTCACATATAGCATCCTTTCTCAGCATCAGTACTCCCTGAGAGATCATGCAAGTGAAACTGATTAATTCTTTGCAGAGTATTTGTGATTAAATTTTTAACTAGAGTGAGTAGCTGGCGTTTTGTAAGCTCACCTGAACCACAGGTTCAGTGTGAGCTATTTGAATAGGTGGAAAGTACAGTGTCCATCATCCGCAATTTACCTAAAGATATTCTCGTCAGAATTACACCAAAGTTGGTCTGTAGCATCCTAGCAAGGTTCTCTCCTAAGTTTGTTCAGATTGTTTAATTTGACCTCTTATGGGCTGCTAGAGCTAAAAAAAAAAATGGATGAAAAACGCCTTTAAAGGACTTGTTCTCATTAACAGCTAGATGGATCTTGATTAAACTTGGCCTTTAGAATTGTTGTAGGGTCCTTTCTATAAATTTGTTGAAATGGGGACACTTGGTTCCTTTCAGAGACTGTTAGAGCTAAAAGTAGAATTACCTTTAAACAACTTCTCATGAATCTCATAATGGATATTCATCAAATTTGGTCTGTAGCATCATTATAAAGTCTTCTCTCAAGTTTGTTTAAATGGGGACGACTGGCGCCTTTCATTGGCCACTATAGCTATGAATAGAAACACATTTTAACAACTTCATATGAGCTACTTGATGGATCTGCATCAAACTTGGTCTGTAGTATTATTATAAGTTCCTCTTGAAGTCTCCCAATTTTTGTCCAGCCCGCTTGCGGAAGCGAAGACATAGTTGTCCAAATGGCTGTTCGGTGTATGTGCGTGCGTCCAAGTGTGAATCCGTGTGTCCGTCCGGATTTGTTTGTCCGGACCATGACTTTGACATGCATGGAGCAATCTCATTTATATTTGGCATGAATGTTAACCTCAGTGAGACGGAGTGTCGTGCGCAAACCGCAGGTTCCTATCTCAAAGGTCAAGGTCACACTTTGAGGTCAAAGGTTAAATTCAATAATGACTTTGTCCGGAGTATTCCTTCTTCATGCATGGAGGAATTTTGATGTAACTTGGCACAAATGTTCACAACCATGTGACGGAGTGTCAGGCACAAGAACCAGGACCCTAGGTCTAAGGTCAAGGTCACACTTAGAGGTCAAAGGTCAGATACAAAAATGACTTTGTCCGGAGCATTTCTTTTTCATGCATGGAGGGATTTTGATGTAACTTGGCACAATTGTTCACCATTATGAGACGGAGTGTCATGTGCAAGAACCTAGAATTACTTCCCTTTGTTGTTACTATAAGTAGCTTATATTGTAACTTTTTTATTACTGGTCGTAGGGAAAAATCAAGACCACTTTTCTGTAGTACAATATGCATGTTGCATCCAATTTTGAGGTGTATTTTGACCTATCTCTACTGGTAAGGATTTTTGTGTGGACTTTGATTTTTTTTAAAGATTTACTTCCCTTTGTTGTTACTATAAATAACTTATATTGTAACTTTTTGCAATCATTTTTAGCTCGACTATTCAAAGAATAGTCTAGCTATTCTACTCACCCTGGCGTCGGCGTCGGCGTCACACCTTGGTTAAGTTTTTGCATGCAAGTACATACAGCTATCATTTAAAGGCATATAGCTTTGAAACTTATTTATTCTTTTTCTAGGTCAATTACCAACCTCACTGGGTCAAGATCCATAACTCTGACATGTATTTTGAGCAAATTATGCCCCCTTTTGGACTTAGAAAATTCTGGTTAAAGTTTTACATGCAAGTTACTTTCTCCAAAACTAATGCAGATATTGAATTGAAACTTCACATGTGTCTTCGGGGTTATAAAACTAGTTGATAGCCACAAGTCCCATAACTCTGACCTTCATTTTGGCCAAATTATGCCCCCTTTTGGACTTAGAAAATTCTGGTTAAAGTTTTGCGTGCAAGTACATACAGCTATTACTAAAAGGCATATAGATTTGAAACTTATTTTTTCCTTTTCTAGTTCAATAACCAACTCACTGGGTCAAGTCCCATAACTCTGACATGTATTTTGGGTAAATTATGCCCCCTTTTGGACTTAGAAAATTCTGGTTAAGGTTTTACATGCAAGTTACTATCTCCAAAAAAAACTAATGCAGATTTTGAATTGAAACTTCACATGTGTCTTCGGGGTTATGAAACTAGTTGATAGCAGCAAGTCCCATAACTCTGACCTTCATTTTGGCCAAATTATGCCCCCTTTTGGACTTAGAAAATTCTGGTTAAAGTTTTGCGTGCAAGTACATAAGGCATATAGATTTGAAACTTATTTTTTCTTTTTCTAGGTCAATAACCAACCTCACTGGGTCAAGTCCCATAACTCTGACATGTATTTTTGGAAAATTATGCCCCCTTTGGACTTAACAAATTCTGGTTAAGGTTTTACATGCAAGTTACTATCTCCAAAACTAATGCAGATATTGAATTGAAACTTCACATGTGTCTTCGGGGTTATAATACTAGTTGATAGCAGCAAGTCCCATAACTCTGATATGCATTTTGGTCAAATTATGTCCCCTTTTAAACTTAAAACTCTTTTGATATTTAACATTTTTGGTAATATTTTCCTGCTTCTGGGACAATATTTCGAATAGTCGAGCTTGGCTGTCTTGCGGACAGCTCTTGTTTATTTGGCATAAATGTTTGCCTCAATGAGACAGGGTGCCATGTGCAACTCCTAGTCCTTTTGACAGCTGGCGGGCTCGACATGTTGCCCGTGGGCATCTAGTGTTCAAATAAGGATACTCAGTCCCTTTTAAAGGGCCACTAAAGATGGAAATACATTTAAATGACTTCCACTGAATGACTTAGTGAATCTTCATCAAATTTGACCTGTAAGCATCATTATAAGGTCCTCTCTTACATATGTCCTAAAGGGGGCGCTCAACTTCTTTTAGGAGCTGCTAGAGCTAAAAATAGAAATACCAGAAACAATTTTTTCTAATTAAGCATTTAATGGACCTTCATTAAACTTGGTCTGTAACATCATTATAAGGTCTTCTCACAGTTTTGTTCAAACAGGGGCATTCGACCCCTTTAGGGGCAGCTGTAGCTAAGGTAGAAATACCTTTAAAAGACTTCTTTCCATGAACCGCTTGATGAATGGACATCAAACCTAGTCAGTTGTGTCACTGTAAGTTCTTCTCTAGAATGTGTTCAAATTTGGGGCACTTTGCTCCTTTAAGGGCTGCTAGAGCTAAATATAGAAATACCTTTACGGATTTTCAACAAATTGGTCTGTAGCATTATTATAGTGTCCTCTTCCACATTTATTGGATAAATTATGCACATAACAGCTTAAGAAATCCACATAACAACTTACAAAATGCTCACAACAACTTGTAAAATGAACAGTCAACTTGTTAAATGCAAAGAACAACTTGCGAAATATACAGAACAAAATGTAAAATGCTCAGAAGAACATGCAAACACACGGTATAACTTTTGAAATGTACATAACAATTTATGAATTGCACAAAACAACTTTAAAAATGTGCAAATCAACTTATAAATATACATAACAACTTGCAAATTGCACAGAACAACTTACAAAATGCTCAAAACAATGTGCAAAACACACAGAACAACTTTTTAAATGTAGACTGCATGGACAGAGTACAGAGTAACTTATAAAATGCACAGAACAATTTAAATATGGAAGAGGCTTATATATATCACTAGTGGAAGTAACGTATCTAGGATACAGTACAGGCCCATGAGCCATATACACTTATACACTTAAATTTATTACAATGATAATGTTTTCTGAGAGAAAAAATGCCAAAAAGTCATTTTGAATTTTTTTTTGCCCCTGTGACAATTCCGATTATTGTAATAAATTGAAGTGTATATGGCTCATGGACCCATACTGTATCCTAGATAGGTTACTTCCACCTGTGATATATATTATATGCCATTTAAGCCTATTTATAGGCGACTCATCATGGGCAACTCCTCCACAAGTCTGATAACTATTTTAGTTGGAGGATAGTGTAAGATACAGAAGATGCTCCAATTCCAGAAGCTTCCCTGGTTCTTTACCATGCCAGGTGTGAAGTTTCCATACACAGGACTCCTTTCCCAATGTTGTTATTTTGGTTTGAAGAGTGGGGGATAGAACTCACAAACCCAGGTTTCATAGTGAGACAGTGTTACCACTTGACCACTGCATCCAGTCTTTTAAGAAACGGCTATATTGTACAAGATGTCAATATAACCAACATGATTTCTATGCAGAGAAATGTAAGCCATGTAGCCGTAGTGTGCACATAATATTGTAGCAGATCAAAAAATGGTCTGCAAACGAAAATTGACAAGTGCCAGACAATTTTCTAAAATGATTAGGTAAATGAATTTCAAAGGCCCAGATATTATCAATCAGTATTTTTCTAGGGATTCCTTTGGATGAACAAATTGTATACAGAAGTGACGAAAGGATGAATAAAATTTCCTGGCTTCATAGAAAAGGTTGTAGCTGGAACATTTACCTAAGGTGCTGATAGTTGGTTTAAATCACTATCCATCTTCAACTTAAATTTTGAAAATTAAGCTGCATAGACACTATATGACCTCGAAACACGATTGAAGAAAACAAAAACATTAAAATGTTACCCCTGTTGTTTATAAGCATTACGGAACTGTATCTAGAATGTTACAAATGTATGTTGACATGCCAGAGCTCACAGCAACAGTTCTGTTAGTGTGAACATTGTTCCAGTTTAGGTTATGTACTAACGGAAAATTAACCTATATTTTTGTGTTAACTCAGACTGCATGTATTTTCTTAAATAATGCCAGTATCTGTGCTATTTTGTATGTAATCTGTGACACTGTTAACAAATCAAATAACATCCTTATTAAACCAACGTTGTACAAGAATCTGTCAAATCTCTGAAAAATATGACCACGACATTTTCACTTGTAACCAATGGAGCTCCTTCAGTACTGTTGTAATAAGATTGTGACGGAACGTTCCCCGTCGTTACATGACCGAAATACTGTTGAAAAACGGCGTTAAACCCAAACCAAACAAACAAACGTTCTGTGATAAAGCAAGCTGCTGTGTTCTGAACATATATATATATATATATTGCAGTTCGTCAAGTGTGCTGTTTGGAATACCACTTAACAAGGCATTAAATCAGCCTATCCGAGATTGACAATGGTCTTTGTGGTAACACTGGTAAGATACCACCTGGGCCCAGTCGTTCGAAACTTTAACAGGCGATTAAGCTAACTGTTGATTAACTTTTTGAGTTATTTTTCGGCATTTCAGACGACTTTGAAAAACAAATGTATAATGTAAAAATTATGAACAATGAAAACTCTTTACAATAAAATTAAAATATCATACAAGTACGTGTTTCTCACCAAGTTAAGTATTTTGAATTAAAGTTTAATAGGCGGTTAGTTTAACAGTCGGTTAAAGTTTCGAACAACCGGCCCCTGGTGTGACCTATTCTGTGTAGTTGAGCATGTCCAACCCGGCACAGGGTTGATTTGCTGTTCCATAGGCTTGTATAATGATCCTCAGATTACTATTGTGTATTGAAGTCTGAAATTGTAAACCAACGAGTATTATTAGTACGACAATGGTTCAAATAAATAAAAAAGACATAGGTAATTAAAGAAGATTTCATTATCATCTTTAATAGCTTCGTTTCATGGTGAAGACCATTTTAGACAACAAGGAATAGAAAAAACAGTACCTGTAGTTGCAGATTCGACCTGTTTATTCCCAATCTGAACCCCGCCTCCAACCACGTGTGAAAGGTTTTTTTTTTGTATTCCTTTATGATTTTAGCAAACTGACCTCTGCACAATTATCCTTGTGCTTTTAAAACTATGGCATTATCAAAAAAGCTTTGCGGGAGTGGTGGAGCATTATAGTCCCTGCCTTTTCAGTCTGTTCTATCCGTCTCCTCAGGGACTATGTCCAAAAGTTGTAAACTGTTACGTTATAAATTGAACTGATGCATAGTATGTTATACATATGATCGGCTTACGAGTTCTTTGAAACAGAAATCATCTCTCTAAAAAATTAAAACTAGACACATCGATCAGTTTATGTCTCCAAACCAACTAAGACGACAGTTCTGGTTCTTAGTTGGAAACAGAAATTCGTGTGAATCGATGCTCTACCCCGGGTACATTAAAGAACATAACTGTCTATTCATAATGATTTAGGCTAAGCCTTAGCCTATATCTAAAACTTCTCTCTCTGTCTGGTCCTTTTCGTCTCTCTCTGTGGATCTGATCGCTCTGTATCAACACTGGTAGATGATGAATATGCTGTATACATAACCAGGATCTGCAAAGACGTTCGTTAAGTCCTCTCCTTATATATATATATATATATATATATATATATATATATATATAAAACATGCCATGTTTAGGAATACAGTTTTACGAAAGGTAACTGGTATTCCCGTGAGAATTAGGCCCAATTGTTCATCACCTGTCGCAGATTTGATTTTATATTGTAATAAAAGATTTGTTTTATGCTCGAGCCTTTCTCCAAATACGTAGGCAGATGTATTTTACAATTTATAATAAATATATATAAAAAAAACAATTAATAAATAAAGCTAACAATTCGGATACTAATATTGCATTTCAATTTATTTACATCTCTTTAAATATAAGATGTAATGATATTATCCACACACAATTATGATGAGGGAGATTATTTAAATTTTATTATTCTAATTTTCGCTTATTTGGATAAGGATGTACCCCATGATATATTTCTCATTTAAGGGGACGCATACTTTGAAATTAGAAAAAAGTGGGTGGGGTATTATAAAATTTACCTGCAAAAAAAGTACAAGGTTTTGGTAAATGAAATGAATACTGTTTCAACTGTTATAAGTACACAAAGGATTGAGTCACTAAAATAAAAATGTGAAAAACTGAAACAAGAAAGTTATTGTTGAATTACATAACACTTCTTGTGTACATTCAAAGTCAACAATTAAGACTTTTTTGGTGCGAAAATAATAGTGCTTCACTTTGTCCAAACATTTATCAATGTCCTACAGATTCTAATTTAAAGAAAGAATGTGAAATTAGTTCACTGTCTTGCTTTTCATTTGGCATATGTGAGCTAAAACACATTATTTAGTTTGTTTACAAAGTAGTGCATAAGAAAAGATACGGTGGTCAAGGAATGCCACATTACAAAACTAAAAGAGTATATTCCCCTTAATACATTAAACATTTATCATTACAGAAGTCTAGTGGCTTACAATAAAGGCCTAGAAATGTTGCCATTATTAATTTTTAACTTGGTATTCATGAACTGCAATGCACTTAAATATCAAAACACATTCAACAAACTTTTGAAAATGTACTGTCTTAAAAATCCCTAAAATAAGGTATGAAATTTGGTTGCGAGGACCAATCAATGTGTATATGTGCAAAAGCAACATTCTAATCTTGTTCACAAAAGTTACTAATACACAGCAGGAATGTCAATGATCAAAACTGGACGAATATACAGTTATCCTCATTTTAATGTCATTTATAATTTGTCCTTGAATTCTCCACCATACTTTTCATAACTCTGTTTGCACGAGTTGCACGAGAATGCTGTCATTCACGTAAAAAAATGGGGTCAAATAAGTTGTAAATGTAATATCATGTAAACGTAGTTAATGGATTATGCAGTTCAAGACAAACTTTATCTCATAACGTAACGAACATGTATAATGTTGTAACAACAACTTTACTTACACTGATTTAAGTAGCAGTCGGTTTATAAGTGTCTTTATTGATTCATTTTGTGTTTCGTTATTGTTGTCAAAAGTATAACGGAAGTGCCTCACAACTGAAGCGGAAACCAGTTTGATGCGCAAAGTAGTCCACTGTAGGTAATATTTTTTGACAAATGTCCACAGAAATTAATAATTTTCTAATATTAAAGATGAATATCTGAATAGGATTCATTATTTTATCATTCGAAATATAGAACTAAACAAACGTTAAAATTAGAAATAACCATTTATTTACTAAAATTGCAGGGTGCCCTGCAAAGAAAGTTACAGAACATTGATCAACTATCTCATTTAAGACGTAACAATAATAAGTTTGCGATAATACACGAGATCATATCAGAATTTTAAGTAAAGTTTAAGTATATTCTGACTTATTATCACTAAAGAAATGGCATGTTGTGGCCACTCAGAAAAGGTAAGTTTTTCAGTCGACCGGAAGGAGACCGGACGCACCTGCCTAATATGAAATACCCGTATAAGCAAAATTTATCGAGGCAAGATATAGCACACACCGCCGTCTATGTAAAGGCTACAACGGACGCAAGGCAAAATTTACATTGGTTTACGCTAAGCAAATCCATGCAAGGAGACTGTTCAATAACCTTTAGATACCAGTCGGGAAAGTTATCAAAGCGAGGCTACGACGGACGCAAGGCAAGATAGACACAAGCAAGGCTATGTAGGTATTACCTCAGTACTAGGACAATACCTATGCAATTACACCCGACTTATTTGAAAGTTGGAATCTATATACAGACACTCCGTAAACCGCAACAGACGACACTTGCCACTGACCCGAACAATTTCTATTGCCCGAATTCCAGTTTCCGTTCTGCTCGGGTGCCCGAACTTTTACCGAAACCGGACTTCGAGTTTTTAATTAATAAAATATTGAAAGTGTATGTAAATATTTACCATTAAGAAATTTACGTCTTATAAAGTACGTCCGATCACCTCCCGAGTCGACAGAATTTTCGGCCACAATAAATTGCATTTCAATTTATCCCCCAAAATTCTGGTAAGCCTTTGATAATTATATAATAGAGGACCTAACTGATTGGTTAGTATACATGTATCAGAAGAAAACACAAAACGATAAACGTTATTTAGATGTTACTTCTATTTTATTTAAGTTGAACAGTGTTTAGAAATGACATCTTTAATGTAATCAAGGTAGAACTCCAATCCAACATCATTTAAATGTACACCGTCACTGCGGTAGAAGTTGGTGCTACTGTCGATGTCAGGCATTATGACATCACCATTTCCGGACTCCAGTACAATTCTACGGCCCAAACGATTTAAACGCTTTCTTTTTTGTTCTAAAGTTTTATGCCCATCCCTTGCACCCTTCCATACACGCCGTTGAAGGATATCCATCCAAACAATCACTGTATTTGGGAGAGCATCCCTTAGGTAGGAAACTTCCCTTTGGATAATTTCTCTAATTCCAGGGGTTTTAATGTTAGTTAAATCGTTCCCACCTAGGCTTACTATTATCATTTTTGGTGGCAGGCACAGGAGAACTTGAGCTTCCACCTGATGTCTGAATCCTTGCCAACCCAGTCCTCGCACACCCCACCAGCCTATCTGTATATCCTGAAGTCTCAGGTTAGGTTTTCCGGTTTTCTCAGCACGGACACCGGCCCAGTAGGGAATAGAATCCCCTAAAACCCATACGTCTAAAATGTAAGATTTCAATGTATTTTAACTTGAATAGAGGTGATATTATATGACTATAAGTAACTTATTGTGACCAATTAAACAAAGAGAGCGCGGGCAGATCATTAAACCAAGTAAAATCTACACTGGAATATTGCGTATGTATAATTTGTAACAATCCGACGACCATCTGCCCATTTTCATAATAACCTCGGACGGGAGACCTAAGATTGCGAGATCAGTCGCTCTTCCAATCCTAAAACTGTGTGACCTCAGATTTAGTGTACTATAGCCTGCCATGTAAATAGCTTTTGTCAAGACATGCGTAAATTGCGATCTCGTGACTGCCGCTCCATTCTGGTGACAGAACAAAGCATATTGGCTTTCCGACCGCACTTGTAAAAACTCAAGAAGTTTACGAACTGGGCATATATTTATCGCTTCCTTTTGCTTTGGTATTTTGAATAGAACGGGGTTTCCTCGTTGGTTTGTTTTATAGCGCCTAAGTTTGATGAGGATATAGCTATCGTTCTGAGTTAGGCAAACATCCTCTCGTAACAGTGTATTACTCCGCTGATAAGCGCGATTTGCGACTAATTCGCTGACCCGAAATAGACCAAAGTATGCTAGAGTGAATAATGATGTAAACAGCTTAGTTTCATAGATATCATAACAAACGGAGGGCAATGCGTTACAAACTGCTTCAAGTACGTGTTTTCTTAACGGAGCGCGTTTGTCACGGGTTTTTCTATTTCTGTGGCAACCTTCAATAAGTTTTTTTATTATAAATACTTGAGCAAGATCTGAGTATCCTTGTAACTTGTGAAAATAGTTAATGCCCGCCAAATATGTTGTGACAGATCTTGGTGAGAGACCTTTCTCGAAACAATTTGTCAAAAATAGCACAATCTGCGATATAGGTATTGGCCAGGATTTAGGTAGGTTATAATCAGACCTAAATGTTTCGAACATGTTTAATGCCGTATGATATGTTGTTAAAGTATTTGGTGCGACCGCTGTATTAAGGAGTTGTCTAGCTCTGTATTGAAGACGTGCTACAGGAAATCGGGTACCTGACAAGGTTCGGGGTCCGCCTCTGGCGCCAACTCTCTGAATCTCTGTAAGTTAAAACGGGACAAGGAGTCGCATATGTCGTTATGACAACCTTGAACATGTTCCGCTTTTAACCAAATGTTCATTTTTAAGCATTGCAGAGTTATTAACCTGACCAAGCACATAACCCTTTCTGATTTCGATGATAATTTATTGAGGATATGTACAACTGCCATGTTATCGCATTTGAATTTCAGTTTTTTATTCTTCAAATCCGAGCCCCATGTAAACAACGCTACTAATATTGGAAAGAGTTCTAACGTTGTAATATCTGCAGTAATACCCATTTTATGCCAGTTGAGAGGCCATTTTGCTAGGCACCAATGACCCTGAAAGTAAATGCCGAATCCGAGACCCTCACCACCTGCACTGTCTGAATATAGCTGTATATCAGTGTTTGAGACCCAGAACTTATCATGAAATACTGAAATCCCGTTGAAATCGCCCAAGAAGGTAAGCCACATGTTCAAATCTAACTTAATCATGTTTTTGAGTCTTAAATGTTGATAGGGTTTAGTTAAACCGCATACAGAATCAATTAAACGGCGTGAGAATGGCCTAGCCATAGGAATTGCGCGGCAGCAAAAGTTCAGTGACCCTATGAGGGACTGCATCCGTTTAAGAGTTGTCTTATTGTGGGGAAGCATTTCTTTTATTTTTTGTATAACCTCTTGAATTTTTGTTAAAGGTATCCTTACACGCATGTTAATTGAGTCCAACTCCAAGCCAAGAAAAACTAGTACCTCTGTGGGTCCTTCGGTCTTTTCCTCCGCCAATGGGACGCCTAAATCTGACATAATGTTCTCAAAAATGTTTAATGCCTGGGTACACCTGTCTAACGTTTTTTCACCCCCCAAAAAATCGTCTAAATAATGAATTAGGCCCCCGGTTTTGAGCTTTTGTTTTACGCAAAATTCCAAAAACCTTGCGAATCTTTCAAAGGTTATACAACTAATGGATGCGCCGAAAGGTAGAGCTTTATCAAAATAGTAGTTTTCATCAAAACAGAAACCAAGTAATTCAAATCTGAAGGTTGGATAGGTATAAGCCTGTATGCATTTCGAATATCCGTTTTGAACAGCTTACAGTTTTGACCTAGTTCTTGGACCATTTTGACCGCTTCATCAAAGCTAGTGTAATGCACTGTACATACTTCCGGATCGATAAAATCATTCACAGATTGACCTTGGGGATACGACAGGTGGTGAATCATCCTGTATTCCCCAGGAGTTTTCTTGGGCACAAGGCCAATGGGCGAAACAATTAAATTTGGAAATGGCCGTTCAGAAAATGGGCCACCTACTCTACCTGCTTCAATTTCCTTCTTTATTTTAGATTTTATCAATTCAGGGTTCAGTGCAGTTGAACGTAAATTGTTTGCATTTCTTGGTAATCTTGGGCCTGTATATTGAATAGGAAAGCCATTTGTAAAACCATTTAGCAGAAATTCGGCCTCTTTTTTGTCATATAACCGTAAGTATTGTTTTAAAACTGAAATTTTTATTGGGGTTTTAGCTAAACTATAGATGTTTGAAGTGATAAGCGGTACTGACGGGGTGCCCCGCAATGTATCGCTTATTTTTGTGGCATTGGTACTAATGTTTTCTTGGGCCTCTAAACGAGCCGCGTCTATTAAAGGGTCTCCCGCGAAATGTATTTTGAGTCTGTGGAAATTGCATTCGGACCGGAGTTGCCGCCCCTGATCTTACACATCTTACTTCCGGGTGCGGTCCCGAACACCTAGTGCATATATGCGAGAACCTACAGTTAGGCCAGGTGCAATTTCCACTGTTAAAGTCATTACAAGTAAACCTGAATGGGTTCACTGCATTTCTCAGTGTAGGACGGAGTTGCATACAACGCCACCAGAGCTCATTATTTATTTTCGACCACGGCGAGGGGGAGATAGCTTGGCGTAAGCGGAATTGTTGGTCGTATTCTCGCCAGCTAAGCCCATTGTTCCTAATTGCGCATTCCCTAATGTTGAACATGTAATGAAGCATTTCATATACTTTATCGGCGTGATTTGATAAATATATGGACGTGTAAATGATAAAAGCATTGGTCCATTTTTCAATGTCGTCAATCTTTTCTTTACATTCACGCTGTGACGTTTCTATACACCCATCTGCGTTCAGTTTAAATACAGTGCCATTACAGTACTCTGCGAGTTCAACTGCCCCTTTTAATAATAAAGAAAGATTAACGTACTCCCCTTTACAAATTTTTTGCTTCAAGGACGCTGGCACGTGGGCTGCTATGTCGTCGTCTGCGAGGCGGACCGACGGAAAATTTATATTTATACCGGTCTCATTGGTAGAACCAGCTGGAAGGTTTAAAATATTTGCATTTTCCCCGTGCGTAATGTCACATCTTGGAGGGTTAGTATTACCTGTAACATTACTATTGCTACTGGTAGGACCAACTGTAGGCCTATCTATAATTCGGGACTCCTGCATTAACTGTTCAAAATCAATAAATTGGTACCTACCCGCATCGTTCTGCAGCAGTGGATGTTCTGTGACTTCGTCCAGCTCCAGCTCATCTCGCCCTCGTTTCCGGCTATGTCTGGGTCGTTCGGCGTTCGCAGCAGGCGGGGTGCCCCGCCTGTTGCCCCTCTGTTCATCGGCCTCATTCCTTCGTGGATAATCTCCCTGTTCGTCGGCCCCATCTGCTCGCGGATTTTCCGGTTCGAATCCTTGAGCAACATTCGCTTGTGGTTGTACCGGTGGCGGAACATGAAGGCGTGCCCTGTTGCCTCTCAAAACTCTATCTGGTTCCTGTCTGTCGTCGGCACGTGCCGGGGCCTGAACCGGCGCCCTGTCCGGTGAGCGAGCTCTGTTTCCTCTGTTGTTAGCAGGTTGTGGATGAGCTCTTACCTGTCTGTTTGGGATACGACCGCGAAGTCTCCCTCTTACACCACGTGGCATAATTCGTTAACGTTGGAATTAACAAAAATAATTGTCAACGTGTAATTTCTAGTAGATTCTAGCTAGCGTACTCGTCGAATGTAGTTTTTCAACTGAAAAGGTTGCACGTGAATCGGATTTACTTGATTGCCCGCCTGGTTCCTTTTCATGTTTGTATAAAGTAACATTGAATAAACCGGGAAACAAATCTAAATTTTGCGACCAGCCGTGCGTGAATAAGCTGACCGCTTGACCGAATATCTCAGTATATTTCTCCAAAAATAAACGGAATTATTTTTATGCAAAATAATTTTTATTATTTGATAAGAAATTATAATCATCGACATGTTTTCTTTAAAAATCGGACACGTGCTGACACCTAAGTTGTCTCCCGTTGTTTATTAGAGTTACCTTTCGTCCGGCGCAGTAATACATTTGCAGTGAATCGCCGAGAAGTCGTGGGAAAATTAAAAACCATGTAAACAAACTAAAATTAACCACCTTTTCAAGATGAATTTCAAGTGATCGACATTATGCATTTAACCCGCCTGACCTGTGTAGCATCTTAGATATCTGTTCTAAGGTATTCATTGTGTAGAATGTCATGTTATGCCCTTGCAATGCTAATCCCCCTCTGATTTTTTTGTTTACATTTTTTATCAATGAGAAATATGGCGTCCATCCCGAGGTGAACTGACGTGGCGTTAAATTTTTACATCTTTAAGCAAACCTGGTGTGTTAGAAAGAAAATCTCATCCCTTCAACATTATTTGGAACACTGTTATTGTAAAAAACCTGTTTTTTCCTTATACAAAAGCTTAATATTTTGTGTTGAATGTACTTTCACAAACACCTCTGTTTTCCTATTACATTCATAGTACCACATCCTTATCCACTAAATACTGAATATTACAGGTGTCCATCAGTATTATATCAGTTTAGGAATATGTTTTTTATTTTCCCACCATCGATTTCTTGAATATGCACCACTTCTGCATTGCTGTATGAACTGTGAATGTAGCAATATGCGTCCCCTTAATAATATTTGCATAAGCGTATAGTCATGTTGGAAAACAACAATAGCCAAATTCAGGGACCACAGCCTCACAGAAACGAAGTCCTATTGCAGTGCATGTATGTGTAAATGATTGATACTCAAAAAAAAGACAATAAGATACTGAAGATAAAACAAACAAATAATCATTTCTTTGTTACAATGAAATGAAGGTAATGATTGATATATAGATAAACATGTTCACCACATAAAAACAATTGTTATCCACTTGAACATATAAACTACTTTATCTGAGGTATATGGTCACACATTTAGATAAAATGTACCGGAGTTTAAATATTACCGTCGTTGACATATTCCTGATTCTATAAGATTATTATTGTTATTAATATTATTATTATACCAGATTTATATAGCGCCCTTTTCATGATCAATTTCACGTTCAAAGGCGCTTTACATAGTTCAAATGCAGCCGCATAGGGCGCATAATTCATCCTCTTCCAGCCAAGATCAAATATTCTTTCAATATAGGATTTTTGGGATGTCTGTGCGTATGTAAACTATGCCTTTTAATGCACACATTAAAATACAGCCCCGACGCATAAACCCTGCAGAATAACGCACTCATTGAATAAAGCCATACATCGGTTTTATGACAACAGTATGTGCGTTTTATATAAAAGACAAGGTTTACATATGCATGAACACCAAAAAAAGGCCTTTAAATGAAAAATAAATGAACAGCTGAATCGCAACCATGATCATCGAATAGGAATTGCTCTATCTGAAAAATATTGTGCTTCGAAAGTTCTAGGTGTATATATCGATGACACTCTGTCTTGGCAATCCCACGTTAGTACCGTGGCCAATAAACTAAACTCAAAAATTGCTCTACTTAGAAGAATTGCATTTTTCTTAACAGATGAGATGAAAATATTGTATTACAACGCATAAATTATGTCAACCATGGAGTATTGTTGCAATGTCTGGGGACTTTGTCACAAATCGGACACTGATAAAATTACATCTTTGCAGAGACGCGCCATAAAAATAATCACAAAATCAAAGTGTAGCAACTTTGATGAAGTATTAAAAAGTTCAAAACTTCTGTCTTTTGAGAACAGGTGCAAATACCACATTTCATTATTAGTGTACAAAAGTAAAACAGGAGATTGTCCTATATACATTTCAGATTTACTACATTTTGTTCATAATGATCATTACAGTCTGCGCCCAATCGAAAACATGGATCTTTCTATTGTTAAACCTAAAACAAACTACCTGAAACAAACATTTAGCTACAAAGCTGCACTCATATGGAATTCACTTCCTTCTTACATTAAACTTCATAATAATAATATAACTACTTTCAAGCATAATTTAAAGAATTTTCTCTTGTTACAATAGTTTTTAGCAATTAATTACTTGTAATTACAAGAATTTTGTTGAATTGATGTTACTGTACTCGTTTCCAATAATAATAATATTCATACTATCTTATTATTCAAATCTGGAGCTATTTATTATCTTATGGGACAGACTTTCTTTTTTGTATGTATCTTAATTGTCATGTATAATCTTTTTGACGCATGGTAATTCTTTTAAAACATAGTTATTGTTACATTACGTTTATTTAAGACTTCTTTAATTTGAGACGTATTTGTCGAGAAAATTTAAGTAATTCTGATATGTGTATTTTTGTATAAATGTTAAATTATAAATTGACTGTATAATTGTGTGTATGTGTGAATGTATATCAGTTGAAGGCCATACTGGAAATAAGTTGTAAAATATCTGTATTTGTACACTTAGTATGTCACCTTCAGAAAATAAAGTTATTATTATTATTATTATTATTACACTTACACGTTTCGTCCAGAAATAAGAAAGTTATCAAACCAATCAAATTTGCATGTATTAATATATGCTGGATTATTTTCTGTGTAAATGCGTAATGCGTACATTCATTCGAAGCTCATGACTGATGTACATGGATTATTTAAACTTTCAGCCGCCGCAACCAGGTAACATATTTAAATTTCCATTACCTGTACTTACATTGTATTCTTGAATGCAGGAATACCACATTCATTCTCTTTTGCCATATATACCATGCCCATGCAAAGATAATTTCACTGAACTATATTTGAATATATAAACATTTTCTCCACTTCATATGAACAGCCTTCGTTTCAGTTCTGCTGAATAAAAAAAAACAAGACAAAACAGTACAATGGACTGTTGGCGGCACTGGGCATATCAAATGAAACCAGAGTAACACGCGACAAACCAAGTCACCCATGGACTTCCAAAGATCTGATATTGCAGACGAAAAAAATATGTACATTCGATGTAATAACGTCCAGATGGACAGTTTATATAAATAACTGTAAGATAAACACCTTATATATACTTAAAGCAGAGAGAATCGTGTCCAGAAGCGACATAGTCTGTGTACATGTTCAGTATAAAGTTCTGTATTGACATCAAGTTTTAAACGTTAATGCTCTTCGAACAGTTTAATACTTGGGTGCAAATATTGCTGTCAGAGCATATAGTTTTGAATATTATATGTACATTGGTATGGAAAACTACTGAGCCTAACGCAGAAAGTACTATCCTCTGTGTTTCAGATACAGTACAATGTATGCTATTTACTTCCGACGTAATGCATAAACACTAATTTCATTCGACTCACACCCTATCATTATTCTAGACTTCCTTTTATCACAGACCACAGTATATGGATTAATTAGTCCTTCTGTCGCATTAAGGAGTTCACCTACTTCTTTTCCGTCATCCCCTATTTGAACTAAATTCTTCGAAGTACGTCCAGTAACAAGCATATGATTCCCGGGTAGCTGACAAATCCCGTTCAAATCCCGTAATTTTGGATCATTAAATGTCCATACTCTCTTACCATCTCTGTTCAAAGCAATGACCCCATTTCTTTCATCTGCAATGTATACCATGTCCGTAATTGGCTCCATGATGATATTTTTCGGATATGAGAACAGACTCTTTCCATCTTCGTCTGTTTCAAAGATCCTAAGAATGTCCCCACTTCTCTTGTATACGCAAATCTTTGATTTACGTGACCAGCTATCGCAGGAGACATACAGTTCATCATGTTTTGTATCAAAGTAAAGACCTGTACACCTCTGTTCCGTGTTGAACGATGCTCCCAATGATAATGTGTCACCACAGGATACGAACTGCACCTTCTTCTCTGTCCGAAGTGTCACTGCTACTTCCACGTTCTCAGTTTTGCACAAAGATGAAGGGGATCCAGGTAATACTATGCAATCTGCTATCTCATTACTTTTATCCAGTATTTTTATTTTTTTATTTTTGAAATCAGCGACTACAGTGGTGTCATTTTCTAGTAAGCAAATACCAGTTATGACACAATCTCCTATGGAAGGGAATCTCCGCCAGGACATGCATGCTGCTAAATGACATTACTATGTTATTTACTTACATATGCGTTCTGCAACATTGCAACTGCATTTTAGTTTCTTACATTTGCCTTACAAGAAATTCATCTTTAATGCTTCTTAATGCTAAGAAAACAGTCCATTCATGAATATCGGTTATTCTTGCATGTAATTGACAAGTGCGTTTAACCTTTTTGTTTGCTTAGTGTAATATTGAAATGTATACTCATGCTATTACTAACTGTATTCTATGTTTTCTTACGCGTATTTGAAGTTGTTGCTACTGAATGTAAAGAGCTATCAACAACGTTGTGACTTGTGAATATTCCGAAATTTTCATAACTTGATTGTTACTGCTTTTTGGATTTAACATTAGTGATGCTTGCAACCACTTTGTTCTTGTTTATATTACAATTTCCCTGCAAAAAATGATATACTAAAACACACGGCTTAATAAATATTTAAACTTGCAGTATAACAAAAATTTAAGCGGTAGTGCATTACAACATTACAGGGAACCAACAAAAAGCAAAAATTTTAGCGCAAATCAGTATACACGGGAGACCACTCTCGACAGCAAATTCACGTGTTCGGTAGTTTCCGTTGGTTAAACGGTGAGAGAGTCTAAACTTACCCGTGTATACTTGTGTTGTTTTCGGAGGAAATTACGTCCCTGGACAGCTGGAAATTATGAGTACTATTTTACTAAAACACCGTTCATGGTTCACTGATTTTACGGAAACTGCCGGAAATTCTGGTTCCCAGCTTTCTACGAATTTCATATTACAAATGTTAAAGTCGCATTTGATTAACTTCGTGCTGCGTAGTGCTTACGTAGCACTGTTTTCGCCTTGCATACATTTCAATCATTGCAATACTAAGAATTTATGAATTTAAAGTATAGTATACTAGTAGGGACCTACATAGAAAAGGTCTACAACAGGGACCTATATATCAAAAACAAAAAACAACGGGCAACAACTAAATGTTGCATGTGTTAGTTTTATATAATGGAGGAACGATTTAATCAATTTCAGAAAGTAAAACGTACAAAACACTTAGAACTTGTCCACATAAACCTTTTAATATGCCACAGAATGGATGCATTTGCCATTTACACGCAAGAATATGCGTTTTACATACATCCAGTGACGAAAGATGCAAGGTATGTGCCACTAACGGATGGAAGGTAACACAAAGACGCATGGATGTTGCATTTAGTTTAAAACGAATAACACAAGGCAACATGCATTTGTCATTTAGCAGCATGCATGTCCTGGCGGAAATTCCCTAAAATGCAATTGCAATGTTGCAGAACGCATATGTAAGTAAATAACATAGCAATGTCATTTAGCAGCATGCATGTCCTGGCGGAGATTCCCTTCCATATATGTTGCCAATTAGTCGACAGGTTGTCTACTGATGCAGACACATCTCGGACTACCCATTCACTATTTTTGATCTTTACAAACATTTGTGCTTCATTTAGGCCTTTGGTATTTAACTGGTTTGAACTTTCTTCAGACACTGACAAAACGGTCTCCAATTCCTTCACATCAGCCTGAGCGACATTTACAAGTTTATCATGTTTGGTCCGCACTTCTTCTCTAGAGGCTTCTGCGAGTTCTTTAATTCTCATGATAATGCTTCTTTTATCCTTTTCCAATACAATTTGTGAAATGACTTTGTTTAGACATTCGTTTGTATCGCTGTGTTCTTCCGCGTCAATATTCTTTGCAGATTCATTTAAATCATTAACATTTTCACATGACCTGAAAAAAAAAACAACAACATTTGCTTGCATTTGAAATGTAGCATCAAAAGTTATATAGATTATCAGTTTATAGTTCATTGTGTCATTTTCTTGTCTAGACATAAATATCTTGTTTAGTTTGGTTTAAAGTATTAAGAGGTCGGATTTAATTGGCGAAATATCACTCCTTAGGATTTAGTGCGACTTCTTTCCAGATTTTATTCTTTCGAGCCGCATAATGTGTGTAACTAAATGTAAGTTTGAAACACAAACTACTTGAAAGTTTGTAACATAAACTTAAAGAAAGTTTGAAACACAAACTAAATGAAAGTTTGAAACACAAACTGAATGAAAGTCTGAAACACAAACCCATGTTCAAGCAAGCGTATGTCTAAAAATTTCATCTAGATGATGTTATCTAAATGACATCAGGTTATGTTATTCCTTATAAATTTTGATAGTAAATGAAACGGCCGAACATGATCATTTTTTAACTGAAATGTCATCCGGAATTTCTTTATTCTCAAATAACAGTTTTGTAACTGCAGGAATAACGCATTTTTTCGTGTTTTAACATCTGTAGATCGGTTGATTATTGAGCCCGATACAGACATACACAAAGAGTGTAGAAAAAATTACGTAAAGTTAAATGAGTTTCAAATATGAGTCAAGATTTCTGACTTGTTTAAGATGACAAACTACCGTGATTTAGAGCTTTAAACTATAATTCAAATGAACCTCTACACATTGCATTTTGACCTGTATGCTTATGATTTTGCTTTTATGTCAAAGTAGTATATTGTATGAATGATCTGTAATACTTTACATAACATTAAAAAATTATAATACATGTGTATTCCAGAAAGCTTTCCTGTTGTTTAATGTAAACCTTTTCTAAACATGAAAACTTACAATTACCTATGTTTGATGGTAACGCATGCCTCACAGCAAACTTCATCATGGTCCTTGCAGTATCTGTCTAAAATCCGTCCGTGGTGTATGCTACAACGTTCTGTCAATAGTTCTTGTCCACTACTGCACTCCGGTCCATCCGTAATATGATGTGATTGTAAAGATGGAAATTTACTATGACCATTTACACACTGACTGCAAATGTACGATCCACAATCTTGACAGAATTTCGTAGCTTCTTTATTTGCGCCATTCCTTGAACATGGAATGCAACAGTTGTCAAACGCCTCGTCAGAGTCGTTTATAGATATTGGTACATCTGCATTTGCCTCCATGTTAATACATATATTAACATTTTATTATATAACATATCGCTAGCTAAAGTTGTATAACTTCATGTAAAGTAATGAACAATTCTAAATGCCATGAGTTTTCATGTTACAAGTAAAATATACAATTAAAAGAACACCGTTCAACTCCTACGGAAACAACAATGTTTTATTGCCTGATTCGATTCTTCGCGAAGATAGAATATTACAGAAAATATATTTATTATTAATTATTAGTTATTATCAAAACAGATACATGTACTCATTTAACAATATTATTTGTGATAAAAAAGAGTAGAGGTTTCCACCATTTGCCATGGTACTATTAGTTTAGTTGTCTTTATAAAGTAGAAAGAATAAGTTTCAAATTTTTACATACTCATTATGTTTGATATTAACATTTGCAAAAATTTTAACAGTTATTTTTACATAAAAATAAAGAAAAAAAAAAATTACAGAGTGTAATGATATTGATATAAAGTAGTTAGGTACACTACCTAACACAAGTTTTAGTTTCTACATAACATTGAATACGAGACAAGTTCAAGACGTTCCATGGCATTTGGCTATAAGCTGGAACTCTCCTACTTTCTCAGTAGATCACCAAAACCTATGTCTCCGCCTCAGCTTTCCGATGCTCAGCCTATATTTGCTTTCGTCTATAGCATTCAACTACCCTTAAGGTAAAACTCCTATGCGCTGGCCATATAGCTCAAAACCATGTTGAAATTCTACAACTCTTCTTTAGTCTATGAACTTCATCCGCCCTGACAGTGTAGTTGCAATAACTTCCTTATCAAAGTACTGGGATAAATTATTAGTTGAATCCTCGGTGTGTCTTCTTCTATCGCTTGATACAGAATGATCACTCTATCATCCATCTACATATTTATACCTAAGCAGGCGTGAGCTTTGATTGGTGCTATTTATAAAACTTGTTTCTGATTGGTTCAAATTCGAACATGGTATTTTACAACGAGTACTTGCTCTAACAAATAGTTGGTTCCCTTTTATTATTATAGGGCGCGTTCGGCATACATACTCGAAGTAACCCGAGTCACCCTGAGTATTACTCGAGTATAACTCGTGTAACCCGGGCGGTAGTAGTTGTGTCACCCGAATTCTACCCACCTCCTGAAGCTGGGAAAGCCGTGTGATCGTATCCGAATGCATTAACACTTTAAACATGGCGTCTTTGGTAGACTGGTAAAAGTTTGGGTGCAATTACTATCAAGGCTTTATCTCAGTTACCACAGATGATATTGAATTGAAACTTAAAGCAGGTCTTTCCACTCATCAGACCTACCAAAATAATCTAGTTAGATAACTCTTGAACATATCTTATGTAAATTATGGGTCTCATTTATAGACATTTGCTTTGAAACCTATTTTTACTTTTAAGGTCATTAACTAACCGCAGGTGATCAAGTCTCATTACTCTAATACGTATTTTGACAAAATTATGCCCCTTTTGGACTTAGAAAATGCAGTTTTAAGTTTTACTTGCAAGTTAGTACATCCAAACTAATGCAGATGTTTGGTTAAAACTTCACACATTTCTTCGGGTCTGTAAAATATGGTCACATCAACATATCACAAGCCTCATAACTGTTACTTGAGTCAGACCCCTTTTGGGGGTTAAAGTTTTGCATGCAAGTTTTTTTTAAAAAAACTAATGCAGATACTGGGTTGAAACTTCACACATGTCTTCCATGTTGTAAAGGACATGACATCAACTTCCATAACTCTTACTTGAGCTTTGGCCAAGTTATGCCCCACTGTTTAAACTTAGAAGAAGCTGGTTAAAGTTTTGCATGAAAGTTACTATCTCGGAAACTAATTCAGATATTGGATTGAAACTTCAATACATTTCTCCAGTGATGTAAAGGAAGGACAAGGCATCAATTCCCATAACCTTTATTTTGGACAAGTTAATTATGCCCTCTTTCTTGTGCATAGATTTTGTTGTGTTTGCATGCAAGTTGCTATCTCCAAAACTAATGGGTTAACATTTCTCACATGTCTTCAGGGTTGTAAAGCAAGGTAAAAGCATCAAGTTCCAAAACAATTACTTTAATTTTGGCAAAGTTATGTCCCTTTTTCAGTAAGAAAATGACTGTTCAAATTTAATTTAATTTTTAAAAACTAAGGGCGGTACTGGGTTGAAAACTTCTTATATCTATTCAGAGTTTTTAAGTTAGATCATAGAATCAAGTCAAATAATCCTTGAATCATTATTTCAGTTCTAGAACCGAAAATCATTCATATTGACAATTGCCTTCAAATAGTGGAGTGTGCTGTCATTGTTCTTTTAAAACCTTTTACTTTCTTCTAAATGCAGAGTAACTTTGAAATGCTCTTTTGGCATTCATGCCCCCATCTGTAAATACTGCTGAATATGACATAGGTTGAGAAATCTGCTTCTTACAGCAACATCCATGTCAAGCATATTTCGAGGGTCCTCGATCTGATTCTTAAAGCTTGTAAGTTTTCTTTCTAGGTTCACAAGGGACAACTTTGAGAAAAACATCTAGGCTTAAGAACACATAATGAGTGATAAGGACAAATAATCCACAAAAGAAGTCACACATCGATGTTGAAGTTATAAGTAAAAAATCAACCTCCCTACTTGCCGACAAACCATCTTTCCACAGACACATATGGACACATATGTTGTCTAGTTAGCTCAATAGTTGATGTACTGTACTGCCGGTCCAAAGGTCACGGGTTTGATCCGGTTAGCGAAGAAATTCCTTCCATGGCCATTTGCAATCTACCTCAGTTCATACGAATGTAGAGTTGTCAGTTCCTTATGAAAGTGTACTGGTAAGCCACTTAGGTTGCTAAGCTTGCCAGGGAGAGTGAACATTTGTTACCATTAGTGACTGTCAGTCATATATGGCAATAAGATTGTTGGAAATGGTTTTGAACCCAATTGAACAACATCAAGAACTGGTACTTGGTCTTTTAAAAGTCAAATAAACATTTAGCACATTTCATGGCTGTACTACGTACAAAGTTTGAAAAAAAGTATACTGTTTGTTATGTGCTATTTGTGAGCATGGTGAAATCAGTTATGTCATTTTAAACAAAGACAATTTATTAAAAAAAAGGAAAGAAATTCATTAGCATAGGGGAATAGAGACAGCCAGCAGAGTTGAGCTTATTCATTTTCGTAACATATTTCTTCAATGGACATGGTGATATCAACGTCCCTGGCTAAAAGTTGTGGATTCGATCACCTGTCAAGATATACAAAAGTAGTTGAAAATGGTAAATGTATCAGCAACTGTCCCTGGTATTCATTTCAAATGAGGAAAAGGGATTCTCTAACACTTGCGTGGCAATGGTTACCGTCCAGAGCGATTCCTATAAATGGGTCTTGGCAAACAGTGCAGATTGAACACCGCAAAACAGATCAGGGCTCCACTGTTTCCTTAAATGAATTTCAGTCACAACAATGAAAAAAAAAATAATTATACCAAACACCCTTTTAATTTGAAATGGTCCGGGTTAGTAGAGTCATGTGAAGATATAAGAGGATTAATATATTCTTGCTTCGGAAATGATTTAAAGTATAAATTAACATAAAATAGAAATTTCTAGTCTATTAAACATTATGGGCTAAACATTTTTTTCCAAGTCAAGTATTACTTGATCCCAGAATCTGAAAAGTCGATTGATAATAATCCAGTCTGATTTTTCACTCTGACAGAAGTCGTACCAGTTCATCTCTAACAACGATACCAGACTGTCTGTCCTCATTATGGTCATCAAACATATCTATAATATGAACTAAGGCAAAGCCTCAAAGCGAGCTCAAAGAAATCGGATTTATCTAAAAAATAGTATGCATCATTTATTTGTCACAAAGAAACTATTCACTAGTTACAAGAATTCAGGAGAACCTATTCACTTGAAAAAGTCTACATTTAGTGTCACCATGCCTATAACAGTGAATATCATACGTTGCAAAATGTATGGGAAGCCGGTGTCACGGTGACGTCATTACCGCGTTCCCGTTTCTTTCTGCTTATTAATAACATTTTTTCCATTTTCTGGCCGATGCTTGATCTTTTAAATGCAAATAATATTTATTTCAAACAACTGGAAATCATTCTTTCATTATTGTTGAGTGATGAATAATTTTTAGCAATTGAATGAAGTTCTGTATTCACTCCGGAAAGAAGTACTTCCTGTAAGCACCAGTCCGCTAGGGTGCGCTTTTTTAAAACTTCCGACGAAACTTTTCAAATCCATCACCAAGTGTGAAAGTATACTTGCGTTACCGTAAAGCTCGATTCTCGAGCAGGCCCTTTGGGCCTGCTCTTCGAGCTCGCTATTAGGTTCTTCACAAAAATCATTTATTTAATTGTCATTGAAAATGCAAACATTATGTAAGATACACGCAGCGGCAATGTAATCAACTAACAGCACTGTATCGCATACATAAAACATATAGTCCACTAATTCAACATAATTTCTGATACGAGGGATACTGTCTCGTCTGATCAGCTGTTTATTTTGGAAAATGAAGTCATTATGTGTCAAAAGTAGCAACGATTCTTTATTATTGCTATTGTTACAGCTCAGAAGCTTTTGAACTGTTAGCATATAGGTAACGTTCTCCATCATTTTCAGATACTCGATAAAGCGTTCGGACTACAATTGTTACTCGTGTCACTCATGTGAACTCGGGTGATCTAGTCAGAGTTACACGGGTTTGTATGCCGAATGCACCCATATATAACATAATGTCTGATGCTGGGATCCAGCTAACACAGTAATTAACCCAATCGTCCATAAATGACTAAAATGCTATAATTTATAGCAATTAAACAATAATTATAGCAATGATAGCATGAAATGGGAGTCAAACACTATCTGTGCTTATGTGTTACGTTATCAATATATCAAATATACAAATTATTCTGACAAATAGCTCCCTTCCCAAGAAACACCTGTCAAGAATTAAAAGGTTTTATGGAGATAAAATGTTGTCTATATTGTCCAGATATTTTCATTATATTAAGGCTTATCAGGACATTATAAAGTAACTCTTGTTTAGGTTTGAAATCCTTGATAATTTATGTTGTTAAGAAAGGATGCTGGTATTTCATTGGTTAATGTAAATTTGCATATTTAGTTTCGAAATGATTTTATTGGTAAAAATGCTTTTAAATTATCAATATACGATTGTAGTGAGTTTTTAGAAAAGAAAAAAAAACTTGGTTCTCCAAGGTGTTCACATCAATGGTTTCCCATTAGAATTAATAGTCAGTGTTTAAAATATTTGTTTGGTTTACCAACATCGGAATTATCAAATTGTTATTACTTCTGTTTAACTGTTTTATGTGTGTACTCTGTGGACAATTGTATTTTTATGCAACAGTATTCATGCCGGGTATCCGAGAGCATAAAAGCATATTACATTTGGTACACAAACGTTGATTCCTATCAATGTTTGTATATCTCCCCTCTTCAGTTGCTAATTTATGCGAAGAACCGTTCTCAAACGTGGTAAAGCTTTTCTATACTTTTCATTTTCTATAACAGTGAGGTACTTTTCTTGAACAAAGTCACTTTTGAACATATTATTACTCTCTAATTGAACTCAGAACACTATTGTTGAAAATATTGATCACAAAGTCTCTGTATGACATTATTGATATGTATTGTTATCGCATTTACATCATTCCACAGGTATGTGTATCCTAAGTCAGCTAATAGATTTTTGACATTTTTAGACCAATTATTTATTGGATTACCGTTAGAATCTAACACATACTGCTAATGTATTTGGAGTCTTACTAATTCTATGCTAGTATTGGGTCATTTTGATTCTGCGTATTATTGATAATGGACATCTGCCTAGTTCTTCCAATACAGCGGGGGTAGTAGTCTGTTGTCGAACACCCAATAGCTGTTTTAGAATTTTTAGATGTACTTTTTCAATATCTGTTGCTTATGAAACCCCCATATTTCTGATCCATATGATAATATTGGCATGATCATACTTTCAAACAATCCAATATTTTAGTTACATTTAATGATACCACATCAAACTAGAGCGATCCATGAAGCTGATAAATGTACCCCAGCACGCACAGACACACAAGATTGCATAATTATGTGGACTGTATGTATACCGGTATAGTATAGTTATAAAAAACGAAATCCCATAACTGTGCAGAATTTTTTTCTGAAAGAACTTTACATGCACCATGCACAAGCAAAGCTGGTACTGAACACTTTCGTGAAGTTTCATTAAATTGTGTGCTATAGTTCTGGAGATAAGGCGCGCACGAGATTGCATATGCAGACTCTATGTATATAGCATAGTAACAAAAAACAAAGTCCCATACCTCTGCGGAATATTTATCTAAAAGATCGTAACATGTACCATGCACAACTAGGGTTGGTACTGATCACTTGTGTGAAGTTTCATAAAATTGTATGCATGGGTTCATGAGATTAGGCGCGCGCAAGATTGCATATGCAGACATAGTAACAAAAAAACAAGTCCCGTAACTCTGCTTTTTTTCTGAAGGAACCCAACATGCACCATTGACAACTGATCACTTGTGTGAAGTTTTATTAAATTGTGTCAAGGGGATGAGGAGAGTTGGTGCGCACAATGTTGTGTCTACTGACAGACAAGGGAGCAAGTAGGTCGCATTAAAGTCAAAATATCGTAAGCCACGTGCAGAATGTAATTCCTGTAACACTGCTGCCTCAAATTGTGTGCAGTCCATTTTTTTTTTTGAAACATTTCGTCATGATTTTAGCTTCAGATGTTCAACAACTTTAACCAATCCATTCAATTTTACTATAAAAGAACACCGTTTAAGCCAGTGCAAGGGGCGTGAGGGCAATTTCACATTCCATTATCTCTCATTATCAGACTCAACCAAGCCAAGTCTGCTATCATTTTGCTTGGTTGTGTTCTATACTTCCAAAGTATTATCTTCAGTTTTTTTTCAACTATCACAACAACGGTCTGTATGCGTCATGTGATGATTATAAAAAGTCTCCCTGTACTCCGATTTATTGTTGTTATATTTTCTGGTCCTTTGGGATCATTGAGTCCATTCATTTTTACTATTATAGAATTTTGCTTAAGCTGGTGCTAGGTGGTCTGAGGGGTGGTTCACATTTCATTTCCTCCCATTAACAGACTCAGTCAAACCGAGCCTGCTATTTATTTGCTTGGTTGTATTCTATGCTTCCAAATGATCTTCTTAAAGATGTTATTATTATTTCTTTAGCAAAATGTTTTCATCAACTATAGGTGTCGGTCAGAAGGCAATCAGTATCTTCGTAGAAGTTTTGAATATCATTAAGCATTTGTTTTTGTTTTAAAATAATTTAGTTTAATTAATACAATTTTAGAATATTTAATAAGATTTAGAATTAGATTTGTTATTGTGGTACTGTTCAAAACTTATTTTAAGTGTTTTTGACTTATAATGTCTTGGTATAGTGTAGCCATTAGCTATATGATTTGCAATATTTCAAATAATGTTTAGGATATATTAGAATATTTCTAAAATCTATATGTTTCTGCATTTTATATCCGTTCCGCAGCCCTAACGAATTAAAACGTATTAGCGTCGGATGGGCCCATTACTAAAACACGGAACGGAATGGAATGAAACAATACAATATACGGAACAGAAATTAAAAAGACGGAACATATATTACGGAATAATTTTGAATGGAACAGAATAAAAATACGGAACAGTGTATCAAAATATGGAACATTACCACTATTTTAGAATAAACGGAAAATATATAGATCTATATATAACGAATAAGTTCAAAATAATAAAAAAAACATACGGAACACTGCTATTTTTAGATTATTTTTTCGGATTTTCCAAAAGAAAACGGATTTTCCAAAAGAAAAATCTAAAAATAGAACATATTTAGCACACGGAACTGTATATTTTTGACGGAACAGGAATTTAAAAAAACGGAACACGGAACACTTCTATTTTTAGTAACTGTTACGGGACAGTAAATTACGGAACAATTATGGAATAGATTTAGGACTCGCTATTTAGAACAAATAAAAATAGTGTACGTCATAACGTAAATTGTAACAATTAAGACGTGACGTCGTTCCGTAGCAACGTCAGAGTTAGAGTCGCCATCATGGCGCAAGCCATGATACCAGATGATGAAAAACTATTCAAACATGTCCCTTTGTGTTTGAACGAGATCTTAACATTGCTGAAAAGCAAAGACACCGTCAGTGAGATACCATTTCGACCATCAGGCGGTGATATTTATGTTTACAAAGCTGAACCTTTGACGTCAACTGACTGGACTACGAATGGGCATAGGTAAGATTTTGTTAACACTCATGAATGTGTTTCATTTTCAGATCTTGTTTTATTAACAATGATACCTAAGTTTTTCGTTTAAAATTACTGTCACAAGCTACTCGGTTACATTTCAGTTGGAGCAATCTAGGATCGCGGAAACCACTTCCTAGAAAATCTCCAAAATATCAGCAAAACAGCAGCAAGATGTACGGCTTTCAAGAGACGCAATATATAATACACACGAATTAGCGTATGAGGGCAGCTTTGTGCAATATATGTCGACATATCCAGACCTCTGTGTTGTAGTTTGTGACAGTGAGATGATTGAAGAATTACATGTTGTAGCCAAATTGAAAGACCCAGACTTTCTTTTTTTAGCTATGATACAACCTTTTCTCTCGGTGAATTTTATGTATCCCCACTTGTATTCAAACATAATATGTTTGAACAAAACCCAGTTGTTGCAGGCATGTTTTTAATACACGAGCGGAAACTTCAAGAAACACACGACACTTTCTTTCGAAAGTTGAATTCCCTTGTCAGAAATATTAAAGGCCTGCCGATAGTGACAGATATGGAATCGGCTATAGTAAGGTCGATAAGAGAGCAGACATCGCTAACACAGTTGGGCTGTTGGAGACATTTGCGACACGATGTACAACGCTGGATAGCAGAAAATTACCCTAAAATACACAGGAAAAGGTACATTAACGATTTATATGATATCCTAAGAGCAAAGACAAAAGCAGAATGTCAAACAATAATTCAAGAGAAAAAGTCTTCATGGGAGGAAGGGTTCATAAAATATTTTGAACGCCACGTCGAAACAAAGCTGGACTACTTCTGCTTTGTTCAATTAGCAACAAGTGTGCTTTTTACGAAAACAATGGCGTAACTACAAACCTATCAGAAGGTTTCAATTTTCTATTGAAAGTCTTCCAGAATTGGAAAGAAGTCCCATTGGATTGTAAGTCCCATTGGATTGTTTAATGATGTCCTTGAAGCTCATATACGGATTTTATTCCGAGGAGTGCAGACGAGGTAGGGCAGGTCTTGGAAACTTACCAAAAGTTTGGCACACCAACTGAAGTTTTTGAGTCAAGAAAACTAGTTTGTCATGCAAAGGACATGGTTACCTCTATAAAAATAATGAATTTATAAGAAGCTCTGAGACTTTAAGACAACCTGAAAATGAACATTCGTCAAATACAAGGGTTTTAAGAGCAAAACAGTTAGTGGAACAAGACCACATCTCCTTCTCGCCAAAGCTTGGTGCTTTCACAATTATGAACACAAAAGCAATATACACGGTTAGATTATATCCCTCGGAAAATTGTTCGTGTTCACTTAAAAAAATTGCATACGTATTTTGTCTGTCAAGCTCGGAATGCGAATGGCATTAAAGCCGCAATACTTCGACCACCAAAATATTGGAGTTGTTAGGAAAAACGATAGACAATCCACACTCAAACCCGGAAGAAAGCGCCCAAGGCCAGGAGACGTAACACCAGAGAGAAAGCATGGCAAGTTAGAACCTCCAGAAAACGCGGAACAGTCACCAAAAATAGTGATCGAAAAATTACCGGAACATGAAATGGAACAAGAAAACGCGGAACAGCAAAATTCTGATAACACGGAACAGCTATTACCGGAACAGAAAATGTAACAAGAAAACATTTCTGAAATGTCTAGGTCTACATCCGAGGCATATACTGACACTCTCAGACAACAACAGAAACGACCTTTCGAGCGATTTGATGAAGTTCCAAAATTATCAATGTACCCTAGGTCCGTTACGAACCCCTGTAGGATTTGTGTTTATTCCGAGCTCAAATATCTTTTTGTAGATGATGTAGATGATGCCTGGCAGGATCGCATAAATATGTGCTGGCCGTCCTAAGGTTATCCATCAAGTCAGGCGAGTTGCTGGGAATATGCACTGACAAACGTGCGAACGTTTGATTTTCAGAAGTGAAAAAAAGTATGTTTTTTTTGTTCATAAAATGCAATAAAAATCATATTAGGTGTTTAGGAGTGATGGCCAGTCTAAATAGACTTATTCTGACTGTCTTGTCAGTCAGAATCCAAAATACGAGAACCGTTTATCACTGTAAAAATAATGCATACGTGGTGTACACATGAATCTCTCAGCAGTGAGGTATTCGTTTTCATTGACGAAAATTAAAACAAGAGCGCCGCCTTGCGGTTGTAGACGCTCATTGATTTTTTTGTCTCTGTATAATAGAAATATTGTCCTACCCATGATTTTCTAAGTCAAAAAGGGGAAATGATTCTTGCAATGTAGAGTTACGGAACTTGCTGTGCAGAGTCAGCTTTTAATGGCAAATAATTATAGCTCTGACCGTAAAGGAGAAAAGCTGACCTAAACGCAAAACGTAACCAAGACATCTGATATTTTCTAAGTCCAAAAGGGGCCATAATTCTTGCAAAAAGCAAGGTGGAGTTATGTCTCTTGCTGTACAGAGTCAACTTGTGATGAACAAGTGTTGCAAGTTTAAAGCAATAGCTTTGATAGTTTAGGAGAAAGCTGACTAAACACAAACTAACCTAGAAATTGATTTTCTAAGTCCAAAAGGGCCATAATTCTTGCAAAAAGCAGATGGATTGTGTTTCTGCGTACGAGTCAGCTCTGATGTGAACATCTTGCAAGTTTTAAAGCCATAGCTTTGATAGTTTAGGAGAAAAGCTGACCTAAACACAAAACTTAACCCCTAGAAATCTGATTTTCTAAGTCCAAAAGGGGCCATAATTCTTGCAAAAAGCAGGATGGAGTTGTGTTTCTTGCTGTACAGAGTCAGCTTCTGATGGTGAACAAGTCTTGCAAGTTTTAAAGCCATAGCTTTGATAGTTTTGGAGAAAAGCTGACCTAAACACAAAACTTAACCAAGAAATCTGATTTTCTAGGTCCAAAAGGGGCCATAATTCTTGCAAAAAGCTAGATTGAGTTATGTTTCTTGCTGTGTAGAGCCAGCTTCTGATGGTGAACAAGAGTTGCAAGTTTCAAAGCAATAGCTTTGATAGTTTTGGAGAAAAGCTGACCTAAACATAAAACTTAGCCAAGAAATCTGATATTTTCTCAGTCCAAAAAGGGTCATAATTCTTGCAAAAAGCAGGATGGAGTTATGTTTCTTGCTTCATAGAGTCAGCTTTTGATGGTGAACAAATGTTGCAAGTTTTAAAGCAATAGCTTTGATAGTTTAGGAGAAAAGCTGATCTAATTATAAAACTTAACCAGGCAACGCCGACGCCGACGAAGATCAAGTGATGACAATAACTCATCAATTTTTTTTTTTAAATCAGCTGAGCTAAAAATGGCATTGTCCATTAAAGAATTGAACCTCCTTATCAAGATGTATTTGTTGATTATAAGGTTTCTATATCAATTTCAACGACGACAAAATGCGCCGTCTAAACAGCAAATGGAAACTGTGCACAAGGTTGATTTTCCAAGCAGGTAATCCAATTTGGACTGTGAGTAGAGAATAGTAGTAAATTATTCATAATTATGTTTTTCGCAAAAAAAGGTTGGCAAAATGTTTACCGGAAAAACATGTCGACCTGTGTTTTCGAAAAAAATAGGCCGGAGAGCCAGTTTCCTGTCCAAAATGTGTGATTTTAATAAAGATTGTGTGACATTCTATTCTGATACTGTCCCGCTGAGACAGAAGCTGGAAATATATATACAATGTAGTTTAATTTCCTCTGTTTTCGAAATTCCCCTCTTTCGAGACATTCCCCTGATCTACCACCCGTATTTTGAAAACGTTGGCAATTAAACTGTTGCAATATGAATGTTTAACATGTTAGATGACATTCGTCATCTAGTCCGAGGGCTGTTCGAAAATATCGTAGACTTTTGCTGTCGAAAGCCGCCTTTTGTGTACAGTGCAATGAGAGATATATGCTTGGAATTCGCAATCTTTGTGTAATTCGGTCTTACATTTTTTCGTAACATTTTTGTAGACATACAGAGCGCATATAGAACGTTTTAATTACCATAGCTACGCATAACCGGCGCAGTCGCTTTTTCATCTGAGAACCACAACATCAAGGCGACATACGCCAAAAGAATGGCGTCATTTGGACGTGGAAAGCGGAAATAAACAACGTCTGGACTAAATGAGTATTGCTGTTGGTAGTTCACGTAAAGTCGTCATCGGCTCGCATAGACAAACAGACCTTTGCTTAGTGATGTAGAGATTTTGACAAACATCATCTGAAATAATAAACTAATGAAGCAGACGCCATGACAAGGTTCGGTTATCTGCGTTTTGATCTTCAAGTGGTACAGATGTCTCGCAAATGGCCCGGAATTGCTAAAAGATAGCGAAGGACGAGAGAGAAAACAAAATAAATCCGCGACTCGACGTTAACGACAATCTATAACGCATTGGATAAAGACCTACTGCTCATGGTGCGCACCCTGTCTGAGATTCTTGTCGTGTGTTTATACTACTTTCAGTATTCGAACTAAACAATTTCTTATGACTTAGAAATTGTTCGTTAAAATTATCAAAAGTATACAAATATAAATTAACGCAAACTTAATGAAAGCATCTTGATGAAGTCAAGGCATCGTTAACGTCGTTGAAATATGATCAACGACACCGTATTTTTCTGTTATTTAGAAATGAATTAACTGAGAAAAATAGAGTGGCTGGAAAACGAATAGCAACGAGTATTCCACAATGTCAGGAACACATTTGCTGTATGCCGTCGTCGACAATAATTTAGGGACAATTTTCTTACCCAAAATGACCAAAACCGCTCCATTTGATACGAGATCATGCATTACTGATCCGGTTTTTCAAAGTAACGATCGGACGCGGTGAAAAATGACCATCTAAAAATATCTGAAGCAAAATGGACTACTCAAGATTTCACCAATTATAGTCTTTATTGAAAGTATTCACACGTAAATATATTCAACAGAATGCATTGTAAGTTTAGTCTACATTCAACACTTTGAAAAAGGCTACATTAAAATTTCTTTTGTCTTTTAGTAAATTCAAAATCCAAGACTAGTCAAGAGTCTAAAACTTATCCTAAAAGATCAGTGTAATATAGAATTATATGCTCTTTATCATGAGCTTACAAAAATACAAAAACCATACCAGAAATGAAGTTATTATAGATTTTGTAATGTAAACAAGCCCGTAAAGAATTTTTTTCATCAATATTTTTCTACTGTGAATGCACTCAGAACAGGTGGTATTGTTATAATTGATTGTCTGGACATAATCCTGAATGTTTTTACAAGTGTATTCATATAAATTCCAGAAGGTCTTAGACCCAAGAGGACATTGTGATACATTATATGGCGGTGTATATAACATGATTTTACACATGAATTTTGACAACTATAAACTACTACTATATGATTATGATATCATGCCATTAATATCCATGACAAAGCAATATTTGGAAAGTTATTATTTCGTACTGGTAACAGTAAATGTCTGGTATATTGGGTTATAAGCTATAATTTCCTCCACCCTTTTTATACACACATCTATTTCAGCTGGATTTTTACTTGAAAAATGCATATAATTCCACTTTAAACCATATCTGACAATGACAGTGACCTGCGGTATGAAATTTAATACAAATACCCACAGTGCATTTCGAGTTATCGGGTAAATATTACTTATAATTACTTATATATAAATGCGAATTATGATACACTTACAAGTATATAAACAGAACTTTGACAATGACAATGGCTGCTGACAATAATTTTTGTCAATGTAATTACATACCAAATAATATATTAGTTATTGGGTAGATATCACTTATGATTAAATCAATTTTATACAATTCACCATGATAAAACGTTACAAGCATGGATCACCAGCTACGACTCAGCAAAATTACATATTCGGCTAAACAGATAATGTATGTAATAACTACAATTTTGGGACTCATACAGCCGGTTTATAATATGTATATGTTTTGGTCTGGCCAAAACCGAAATACAAGACCAACTTAAGGACATTATATGTATGTACAATTGTAATATCAAACACATGAACATGTATTTAAAACACATAGTTACTACAGAGATGAATGCAACTTTGCTAATATCATTATATATCTGAATCACTATAAAAAAAATCGGATCTAATTTCAAAAGCCTTATCTACGAATATACTAAAGTCCTTACTAATTTAACAATATCGGTATTAAATAGTTCTATGAGCGTCAACATATTTGGACGTCTCCAATAGTAAGTATGTAGTCTATTCTTAAGTCAGAAAGCATGGTACATTCTAAAACAAAATAAAACTCATCTTCTAAAATACTATAGCGGTTACATATTCTTTCATTTAACCAAAGAGCTATAAAATGTATTTAATATTTCTTTGACTTTAACGGAATACTTACTGGTTTCGTCCATCTTACCATTTCAACATTTAATCAATGAGAAGATAGTCTTAACTTTGAAACACATGGTGGAGGAAAACCCCAGGTGCCCCTCCGTGCATTATTTCATCACGAGCGGGTACCTGGGTAGAACCACCGACCCTCCGTAAGCCAGCTGGAGGGCTTCCTCACATGAAGAATTCAACGTCCCGAGTGAGGTTCGAACCCACATCGTTAAGAGGCAAGTAATTTGAAGTCAGCGACCTTAATCACGGAGGCCCCTTAATACTAATCAAGGTTAAATAAGGTTGGATTTGAAAATTTGAGATACTTCTGTAAAAAGAATTTTTGCTAGAATCATATAGTCCTCCAGACCAATTTTGTTTAAACTGATCTTTTATTCTTTCTTTGTTTAATCATACTTAGGAATAGACTTATATTTCCAACGTCTTGGGATAGTCAAGCCTCATAAAAACCAAGTATACAAAGTAAATCTTTCACCAATGAACACCATTCTTTTTTCAGTTAGGATTACTCTCTGTATCTTCTTTAAACACAAGATAAACTTTTCTAATGTATTTATCATCGGTTGGATGTAAAATCTTAATCCAGTACTTTATAATCTTGAAAAATCTTACATATTGAAAAAATTGCCTACCTAGCTCACCATATATAAAATTTCTTTACACTTAGTATATTTTTACAAATCTGTATATGAGCTCTTTCAATAGCGTTACCTTGAATAAAACTCGACACTTCACTTCAATCATTTAAAATCGGCGATACCAGTTTATCAAATAAATCCAATCTATGCTTTACTTTGGATTTATTTGATAAACTTTATTTTGCTATGCTTTACTTAAATATCAGTAAATTGTTCATTTTCAACATTTCGCTTTTAAAGCTTGGCCAGCGAGTGTTTTTTTTTTTTTTGAGCTTCAGAAAAAGATCCACAGGTTGTAAAAACAATACCTAAATATGTATTTGTTACTATTTCAAACGGGTTTCCATTATAATTGAACAATAGATTACGTTGTAAATGAACACCTTTTCGAAAAATCATAATTCTGTTGTGTTTTTTTTTTCTGTATTCACAACCAGTTTCATCGTTAAAATATTCATACAGTGCATCTAAACTATTTTGTAATTCACGATTGCTATTTGCAAATATAACAACATCGTCAACATATAGAATCAAAAACATTTTAAACATGTGTACGTCTATACCTTCATATCCATTATTTATATCAAAGGCCTGAAGGGCCTGAGTCGGCTAATGATTGATGTACTGACAGTATAGTCTACCAGTTTCAGTTTGTTTTTAGTTTTTTTCTTAAAATTTCATAACACAGCTCGATATTTACCCAAAATATCATATCCGGATACGATTACACTTTTCTCCGGTTTCAACAATATATTTTACAAATTGTGATGATACGAAGACATTTAGCAGCAATTGGCAGTATCTGACATTGAAGTTTACGGTTAAATTACCTCTTATTTAAATCTTTTCATAAAAAAGTTGTTTCGTTTCGTGAAAGCAGCCAAACATAGACGATCTACTTTCGATTTCAAAAACTACAAAAAAATACAATTTAATGTTTCGCCGATTTGTTTATTTCTCGAAAAATAAGAATTAAAATCATTTTTAATATCAGTAGTAACTAAACAAACCAGTAAGAGCTTCTTCTTCCGATAATTTATCCGTTTACTGACTGCAAAATTCAACCCACGCAAAGTTTATAGAAATCATACGATGCGTGTTTACGTTCAATGTGGGAGAATTAAGGCTGATCGGCTATGTTACCTAACGCATCCAGACGATTCAGATTTTGTTTTTAAAAAAGCATTGTGTGCGTTTCTGTAATTTTATATACGTTTTTATACGCTTAGAAATTATTAGACATGCGTATTTGCATTATTTCTATACGTAATTTACGCTAATACGCATCTTATCTGGAGCCCTGTGGAACTATTTTTTTGTCTTTCGCTGGATGTTACCCAAGCTTTGTAAGCCTGCGCAATTCTTAAAATGCACATTTATGCTTAATAAGTTACATCCGAGTATTGCACAATTACAAGTCATAAATATGACAGATTACATCGTATATTGGTCATAGCAAAGGGAATTGACACAACTTAACTTCATTCATGCAGTGAACTGTTTGAAGTTTGAGAAATCTAATGGAACTACATCTCTTCACGTGTTATTCGGTCCGCTTAGAGAATCGCTGAACAGCAAGGACTCGTCAAAAGGCTTTCAGCCTTTAGCCGACTCAATAAAAAAAACCCCCCAACATCTTCTATATCATTTAAAAACGGGAGATAAGCATTAATGTTGTCTGACACCAACATACATTGAAATTAATCAATATTTCACTCTTGACTTTACAGCTACATACATACAGAACAGAACAGAAACTTTATTTGAACTCAAGCATTTACAGTTCATCGTCATAAATGATTATTAAAATTAAAGAACTAAAAATTTATTTTTATAGCTCTTTGTTAAAATATACATTTACAGTTTCACAGATTATATGGAAATTTATAATAAGAGCATATAGGTAAACAAAAACGTACACGCAATGTATGAGAGTGTTTAACATGGAATACAATTAAGAATAAGTATATCATTACCTTTAGTACAAAACGTAGCTTAGTAAATTTATTTAACACTGACTTTTTATCCGAGTTGAGTAAAACAATAAACTTGTACATACTTGGAGCTATATTGAAATATCTTTGTTTATTCTATATCTTTTTTATTTTTCCTTCTTTTGAGAAGAAACACTTATGGTCAACATTTTACACTTGAATGAGCAGGTAATGGATACAAGGGTACTGTCAAAGGCATCCGAATACCAGTAGGGCGCCGCCATCTTGGACTTACGCATATAGTGACTTTAGACATAAATATCACCCTATTTTAGAAATCAAATTAAGATTTTTCACTGCCTGAGATGATGCTACAAACAACAAAACTTTGAAATTTCATTGAAATATTATATCGATTTAATACCTTTATTTTAGTTAAAAGTTTTTGATTTTACACAGGGAGTCTATGATAAAGTCCGAGTAAAATGTAATCATTACCCAAGTGAAATTAGTATCATTCCGCAATGTTTTGGACATGTTAAAATTATGAATTACAAATAGCCTCTGTGTCAATGTATGTTCGTACGTTTTTACGTAAATCTATTGTGAAATGTATGTTATTAAATAGCAGGCTGGCAAGGAACAATAATTCGTATAGAGTGCTAACCCGTGCATTGAATATTTGATACTGTAGAATAGAGATTAATATAATAAATGAATATGCATGATCTAAAAATAGACTCTCTATGTTATGAAATAGCAACTGGTTACGTGATGCTTCAGATATATCTGTGCTTTTTGCAAATGCTGAAGTACAGGTTTGCAAATGCTTCTTTTCATTTTTTAACCTGTATTGATCCTTTACTCGCGTTTCGGCGTTTCGTAAATGAATATGTGAAATTTTTCTGTATATATAATATGCGGATGCTCGCTTGGGGGGAGGGGGGTGGGGGTGCACAGAATTTCGAAGATTTTAATATTGAACATAAAGTTAACTAACTGAAATTCATCACTGTTATATTAGATATCTGTAATATAATGCTAAAATCAGACTTTTTAAAAGACAAATCATTGCCGCTATGCGCTATTATTCTATATCTATTTTATTTATCCAATTGTGAACGTTTATTTGCAACATGTGAGTATTTTTTGTGACCGTACAATATATTACCGTATTGGATGCACGTGCGTACAAAAAAAAACCCTGTATTTTTTCCGTACAGTCCCATGTAATCTGGTTCCCTGTTTCTCTACACTTTGTTAGATGGCCAAAGGCAATATTTTTTGCCAATTTGCCTAATAAACTGAACTTTAAGATACGAGTAAACAATTTACCTAAAACACTTACTCTTCATAAAATAAACAAACGTGTTTGTAAACATGGACGGTTCCAAACTGAAGGGGATCCATGCTCAAAAATAATGACAAAATACAATAAATATCGCATATCCGTAGCCCTGACCAACCTATAAACCGGGTCAGTCTGTTTCATCACTGATAGTTCCTTCCTTGTGTAATGGAATAATAAATTCAGGAAAAAATCCTGTATCAAAAAAAAATGTTAAAAAGTGACAACAAAAAAGGTGATAAAATATTTTTTTCCATGAATGAAAAAACTCATTTAAATATTTATCAGGACCACTACTTTGATTAGATTTTAGCTGATTTATAGCTTTTAAAAGACAACTCTCCTCAATTGGAATATGATGTTAAATCCATTCTGCTTTGATGTGACATACTTTAATGCCTTCGGTCATCAATGCCATAATAAGAACGCACTCGGAGGCGAACCTGATTTGAGAATCAAAAATAAACGTTTCACGTGATATCTAGTATTTTAAAATCTATAAGAATATACTCTGGAACTTAAATGGACATTTCCTTTTAAAACGATGAAAGTGTAGTTATAAAAAAAATCTAAATTCGTAAGATATGAATCAAATCAAGGACTATAACTACCTACTGAAGGAAAATACCTAAAATTAATTTCTATTTTTTTTTATCTCTTATGTTTTTGCTGGATCATTTTCATATCGAAAATGTATCGTGCGCAGAAGTCATTACGAAAATTATGATAAACTTGAATTCCGCAAAGAATAGGAACATCGTTTGACAACAGATAAAGAATGTAAATAGAACACCTCTCCCCGCTACCCCCCCCCCCCCCCCGCTGCATTCACCATCCGAACCACTTTGATATTGCCAAATAAAAACTTTCCAATTCAAAGAATAGATAGAAATAAAAAAATAACAATTTTAAGATGATTATTATTTTTTTGAATACGGAATGAATTGATCCCCATTTGTGTATAATTGGATACAAAATCAAAGGCTGAACCTTGTTAATTGAACATTTTATTTAAAACTAAGACTTTTAATTATATTACAAGTATTATGTAAGCTAATTGCGACAGGTGGTAAGTTCTGTGAGATCATGTTAGGAAATAAAACAAAAACTTTATTATCACTTTATTTCACTTTCCTTAACCTAAATTTGTCGAGATCAAAATTGCTGAAAAATAGTTTATTAATCCAAAATCATCAATGATAATGCGCATTAGTTAAAGTATATCATCTGTGGGTTTGCAAAGATCTACATATATTTTTCTTTGTCTTGCGGTGGATATTTACTATTAAACAAACTAATTATTGATCCAATAGATTGAAATGCAATATATAACTCCAACGTAATTTATATTCTGCGGTCATGTCTTTTTGCCCTACGTCTTTGTGCGAAAATTGTCTCCCTTTGCTAAGGAAATAGCTCTCTGTAAAAAGCACATAATTTTAACATGTCCAAAACATTGCAGAATGATACTAATTTCACTTGGGTGATGATTTCATTTTACTCGGACTTTATCATAGACTCCCTGTGTAAAATCTCAAATTTTAAACTAAACAAAAAAATTTAAATCCATATAATATTTCAGTGAAACTTCAAAGTTTTGTTGTTTGTAGCATCATCTGGAGCATATGCAGTGAAAAATCTCAGTTTGATTTCTTAAATAGTGTGATATTTATTTCTAAAGTCACTATATATTCATTGTAAATATACTTCGTTATACCAAAGTGGAAACTGGCAGGTACTCGAAAATGCAGCTCTCTGATTGGTCAGTTAGAACCCCTAATGTTCAGTGATGTCATGATAAAGTTATGAAAACATGGTAATTTTATGTTCATATAAACTAATATGCAGAAATTGCACATATTTTCAAACATGACATTTGGGTCTAATTAGTATACCTTTAAATCCTCTTGGGTAGGTCACAAAAGTTATCATAAGAACTCTGTGACATCTTCAGAGTTATCACCGGAACTCCGTAACATTTGAAAAATCGGGCATAAAACTGTTAAATAGTGGTTTATGTTTGCAACTTTGCACTAAAATTAGGCTATTGCGTGTGATGAGGATGAAAAACGTGAATGAGTAGATTAATATGTATGGATAAGAAAACGATTTCGATATTTTACAAAATGTCTTGATTTCAAAGAAGTGGCGCTGATTATTAGACTAAACAGTTTTTTTTCTGACGCATAACACAAAACATTAGGCAACCTTGATCATCAAACTTTAGTTTTACACCCCATTCTCTCTTTTTCAAGATAAATAATTACCATTTTGTCGACCGATTCCTTGTTTTGTCATACAGATATCAAAAGAACCCTGTAACGTTTTCCAGGAACTCTGTAACAATTATCAAAAGAAAACATGACAGGTTATCAGAAGAACTCCGTCCTTCATGTAACACTTCCTCCCCCGTGTAGGTACCATCTCAAGAGATTGACAGAATAATTTCGCGGATGAAGTTATTCAATGATGACCTAAATTGGCCATTTGTCATCTTGTAGTATAGCTGTATTATACCGGCATTATCAGAATGATTTTCACGAAGTTAATGTAGGAGGAAAAAGTAGGTCACTGGGTTGTGATGGGTCTATAGTTTAAAGACCCACCACAACCTAGTGACCTATTTTTCTGATAATACAGGTAATACACAACTATACTACAAGTTGTCAGGTGGACAGTTTAGGCCCTTCTTGGATAAATGTGTCTGCAAACTTATTCAATCAATCTCTTTTCAGCATAATTAAAAAATAGATAATAAGTATCTTACACACTGTAGTAACAAAGTGTGATCAAAATTTAACTATATACACTGATAATGGTGCGTATTGCTACAATAAAATGTAAAGACATTAAACACATTGTCTTGGTCTAATATTTCACTATCACCAGTTATTTCGTGGCGCGACGTTAAAGACACTGACCTCCAGATTTTGGCTAAAAAAAGGATTTTTCTTTCAAATTGAAGTTTGGTCATATTACGAACATTAGAATGTGAGTTTTTATTTTTTTAAACTATTTTTAAAACGCCAACTCAAGAAAAAAAAGATGACCGCGTCGGGAATCGAACCGGGACCGCCGCGGCAATAAAAAAGTTATCCGCTGTCGTTACCAATAACGCTATAAAGGATTAAGTGTTCAATGCGCGTTAAATATAAATACATGTATTCATAATCGAGGCAGTTTACCTCGAGTAAAGCGTTACAAAAGCTTTTCAATATTTATAGTAAAAAGTAGTAAAAACAAGTAATTCACATGTGTTTCGGTAACATATAGTCTCTCAGTAATTAAGTTTCAAAGCATTCTTAAGAAATACAGCATTTATTTTCAGATATCTAAAAAAGGTGTTTTGTTTTGTTGTCGAACGATCTGGAGGTCAGTGCCTTTAAACGCGTCACACAATAAATGCATTCTTTTGTATTTCTATGATTGTTATCATTTGTACGAAAAGTTGTTTTATACTGGGTAAGATCGTTATATTGCTATACTTAGAGATGGTATCTTAAAATTTCAAATTTTCCTTTTCAGGTTTTTTTTCGGTGTATAATCAGTGGCTGTACTCACAGTATTTGATGTATTAAGACAACAATTTGTTTATACAATGTAAGATACTTACTTTTCTCTGTTTTTAAAACTATACTGAAAAGAGATTGTCTAACCAAGTTTTCAGATGAAGCTGTAAAGATACCTTAATTCAGGGATGGCCTAAATTGGACATGTGTCAACCTGTAGCATAATTGTATTATACCAGTATTATCAGAATGGTGTCCAGGAGAGAAAGTAGATCACTAGACAGTGGAAGTTGGGTGTGAAACGTGCATGATTTGCAGGAGATAATAGATACCTAGTAACCTAAGCCGACAATAAAGTTTTAGGGGAGTTGTCGCAATTTTCTCCAAATATTTTACCACGGATAATTTTTCGGCTCAAATACCTCTTTTCCAGAAAATGCTACTTTTTTTTCAGATTTGAACTTTAATGCAGTTAACTACACATATATCTAAAATAGGTAGTGCTTAATTGAGGTTCGTATTTTAGTTCGACTGCCTATATCAAGGGGCGTTTAAAGTTTCTCTAAGTATAAATTTCATATTGAACACGTTTAGTTAAATACATATGCTATGTTGTCCGAAGTACCTTGGCAGACAACATATTAAAATTCAATTTGATATTGCGGTGCAAATATTGTAGTCGGTTCTAGAAATATTTTAGTATGCACCGTGACGTAAAAACAAGTAAAGAGGCGATATGACCTCATTTAAAGCAAAATGGGTTGGCTAGATACTGGTTCCTAAACATAAGGTATTTACTCTCTATGTAGTGCATAGACACATATCTCATTCGAAGAACACCCTACCATCAACCTAGCATTCCTTTTATCACAAACCACCGTATAAGGTCTTTCCAATCCTTTTGTCGCATCGAGGAGCTCACAGACTTCTTGTCCGTCATTCCCTACTTGTACTAAGTTGTTCGAAGACTTACCAGTCACCAGCAACTGATTCCCTGGTAGTAGACAAACACCACATAAATCTTTTAGTTTCGGATCATGAAATGTCCATTCTCTCTTGCCATTCCTGTTTAAAGCAATAAGTCCTTTGCTTTCATCTGCAATATATATCATCCCTGTAACTGGTGATACGGTGATATGTTTTGGATATGAGAATAGACTCTTTTCAGAAGGACTATTTCCAACTTCCTCGGTTTCAATGGTCTTGCACAGGGTACCACATTTCTTATATACGCGAATCTTCGAGCGATTCACAAGTCCCCAGCTATCACAAGAAACAAAGAGTTCATCATGGTTTGTGTCAAAGTAAAGTCCTGCACACCTCTGTTCTGTCTTAAATGATGTTCCCAGCGTTAACGTATTATCACAGGTAACAAACTGGACCTTCCCCTCATTTCGAAGTGCCACTGCTACTTCCTGGGGCCCAGTTTTGCACAAAGACGAAGGGGATCCAGCTAGCACTAAGGAATCCGTTACCTCATAGTTTCCATTCAGCCTTTTCAGTTTTTTATTTCTTTCGTCAGTGATTGCGACCATGTCAGCTTCCAAAAAACAGATACCGCTGATGAGACATTTTTCTTCCTGTTTCATTTTAACATTAACCATCTCATGTTTTTTAGCTGTGAACGGTTTGTTAACGTTGTCTTCAAAATGACCAAACGATTTCAGTTCTATCACATTTCGAAAGGGTTCAAGTTTGAAACAGTAATCAAGTACACTTTGTTGCCAATTAGTGGACAGCTTATCTACTGTTGCAGACACATCCTTAACTACCTTTTTACTTTTCTTTATATTTACAAATGTCTTAACATTCAGATCTCTGGTGTTTATTTTTTGTGACTTTCCTTCAACTAGCGACAAAATAGTTTCCAATTCCTTGACATCCGGCTGTACAGCATTCACAAGTTTTGTATGTTTGGATAGAACTTCCTCTCTGGAGGCTTTTGTTAGCTCCTTTATTCTCTTGATCATAGCATCCTGAAAATTGTCAATGTCATTTAGGATAGTATTTTTCTCATTGTCGATGCTCGATATGTAGTAGCTCCTTTTATCTTGTTCCAATATGATTTTTGAAATGACTTGGTCCAAGCCTTCTCTTACATGTTCGTGTTCTTGGACGTCAATACTCGTTGAAGATTCTTTTATTTCGTTTAGATTTTCACATAACCTGGAATAAATTGGTTGGTAATTTCTTTTTGAGAAAATCCCTTTTGAAATATATTTAAATCGTGGGTTATTACTGTTTATAAGCAAGATCATGTTATGTCTTGTACCTCCGCAGTGCAATTATGCGTTAAATAATACCTTGATAATTATTTAATGATACGCGCAGGCTAATGTAAAGCTTTTAAATGGATGGGTGGTATTAAACTGACTTTTTCAATTTTGGGTATAAAAAGTGAAAGTTAAAAGGGCAAAAACTTAAAATGATTTACATAAATTCTAAATTTGTTAACTTCTGATTACCTGTGATCGAAAACAACACATGCCCCACAGCAAACTTCATCATGGTCCTCACAGTATCTGTCTATAATCCGTCCGTGATGTATGCTACAACGTTCAGTTAACAGTTCTTGTCTTCTCCAATGCGTATTTCTGGCCACTGCCTTATCTACAATGCGGTGCGAATGTAAAGATGGAAATTTACTGTGATCTTTTACACACTGAACGCAAATATTTGACACACAGTCTTGACAGAATTTCGTAGCTTCTTTAAAAAATCCATTCCTTGAACATGGGGTGCAATGGGTGTCAAACACCTGATCAGAGTCCTTTGTACTCGCCGCCATATCTGTATTATAGAGGAAAAACTGTTATTTGATATCCTATTACTTCCTTATCGGCTTAAATGTAAATGTTCGCGACTACGTAAGTGTATACGTATTTCGATCAATTTCGAGGGGTTTTCTCAAAACATTATACAGAACATGTTTTAATAGCATAATTCAGCCAGCTTATAAAACAAATCAAAACAGGAACGTACGTAAAAAAGTCTGGCACAAACCAAATCCTGTGATAAGCAAAATCAGCTCTTCCTAGGGTGGTCTCACTCAGCTATGCCGTGACTACGAGACTTGATATAAATATGATATTAACTAATGATACGTTATTCGTTAATTTATGTACATAGAAAAATCTTGGTCCGAACCATCCATTTATAGTGGGTTGTTTTGTTTGTTTTGGGTTTAACGCCGTTTTTCAACAGTATTTCAGTCATGTAACGGCGGGCAGTTAACCTAACCAGTGTTCCTGGATTCTGTACCAGTACAAACCTGTACTCCGCAAGTAACTGCCAACTTCCCCACATGTATCAGAGGTGGAGGACTAATGATTTCAGACACAATGTCGTTCATCAAATAGTCACGAAAAACATCCCGCCCGAGGATCGAACTCGCGACCCCGCGATCCGTAGACCAACGCTCTTACCTACTGAGTTAAGCGGGCGGGCTTTTATAGTGGGTTGTGAATGGTGAATGACTTTTAAATCCTTGTGGATTTTCTGAAAGTTGGTTTTTATGAAAGGATAACCTCTCATGAGAAAGAAAAGTATCATCCTCAAATTTTCATGTCACTTTATGGCGGCCATCTTGAGAAACAAAATGACCGCCATTTTTTTGCTTTAAATGCCTTTTAAATGTTAAAAAAGAAGGGTTTAAATGCATATGTGTGCACAATTATCTTATTTTTAAAGATACTTCTAAGCTCAGATACAATGTCAAAATTGTTTATCAACTTTATAGGTCATTTCATTTATTTCAAATTGGCCGCCATTTGCTTCAAAAAACCCTATTTTTTTCCCATTATTTTTCGAACATTGCATCTTGAATAAACAAAGGATTAGAATCTAGTTTTGGCTTAGCAGAATGGCTAATTTATGACATGTGGTATATTCAAGATTTTTAAAACTGTGTGGCAATAGTTTTACATCACTATGTAACTGCTGTAATTTACGCTACAGGCATCTATGTTACGCAAATATAAGTTTTTTTTCAGTTTAAAATAAAGTTTATACAAGTAGCGTAATAACTGCGTTATTTTATGCAGGATTCATTTTCATAATGACTGACTTTTGCACATTTACTCACACCACGTTTACATTTCACCAACTGTGTCAAGGTATCGGTGGAAGCTATGTCTTCTGAGGATGTCAATACAGGTTTCATTTCCAAATTTTCATCATTTATTTCCCAACATAAAGCTTTAATGGATCAAGAAACACAGGATCAACAATTAAGTCTTGCAGCCAAATATTGGCTTGCAAATGAGACCGCAATATATGTTTGATACCAAGCAGCATTTTAATTATTCCATTCACAGATGATAGTGTTAAAACGTTTTCCAGCGCATTTCATCTGGATTTGTGGCATTTAACTTTTGTGAACTTAAAAGCCTACACAAACAATCCATGCACCCATCAATTACATGAGATGAGGGTGAATCACCTCCTAATTTAGCTATGGTGTCAAGAGTTTCATCGGAGCATTCAAGTAAACACTTCAGTGCAGTTTTCTTTCCCACACCATTGCTGTGGCCTGTTGTATCTGACCCATAAAGTGCATGTATTTCCGGTAGTGCCTTAGCTTTTTTCTCACTTTCTTGTGTTCCTGGGCTTGGTCCAATCCTATTGATGTAAATGGGATGTTGTTTTGAGAGCTGTATGCAAAGTCTACTCCAGGTCTGTAGATCATTTTCTTTTGCTGCATACGCTCTCGCTATAAATTCAAAGATGTTTTGGGCATAGTCAAGCCTGTTGTATACAAAGTACATATATGTTTTCCACCTTTCCAAAGATGACAGATACAAGAACAGTTGTTTATCCTTGATTGATCGATGGAAAGTCAAAAGTGTCATTACTTGGCGGAAATTTATACATAGGGTACTTTTCATGTTCTTTGTCAAAATCTGCTAGTTGCTTTTCTAAGTTCAGGCTTTCAGCTGGAATCATTACGGCTTGGTGAGCTTTCTTCATCTCATCCTTTGAACCAGACTCGATAGCTTCCTCCAAGCTCTTGAAATCTGTCATAAGGGCATCATATACATTTTGTCTACTTTCAAAGAAAGCAGACATCCAAAGGTCTGTGAATACTTGAAGGGTAGTCTCATTCACTTCAACAGCTCTATTGTAGTGATTGCCGTTTATGATTTGACTGGTCACAACCTCACTATATAACCCAGACTTTATCCACAAGTCATCTATACCACTGTACTAAAGTGTCTTTCCCAGACATCGCATGGCACATGAGCTCGTATGAAATGATCCTGGTAAAAGCCACCATTTTCCACTATAGTGTTCAGGGTTCAGATATTCCAATTTAAGAGCTCTTTTATATAGATCCATGTCAATTTGTTTGTTTGTTTGTTTTGGGTTTAACGCCGTTTTTTCAACAGTATTTCAGTCATGTAACGGCGGGCAGTTAACCTAACCAGTGTTCCTGGATTCTGTACCAGTACAAACCTGTTCTCCGCAAGTAACTGCCAACTTCCCCACATGAATTATCAGAGGTGGAGGACTAATGATTTCAGACACAATGTCGTTCATCAAATAGTCACGGAGAACATACGCCCCGCCCGAGGATCGAACACACGACCCCGCGATCCGTAGACCAACGCTGTACCTACTGAGCTAAGCGGGCGGGCTAGATCCATGTCAAAGGTAACCATAACCTTACCAGAGTTGGAACAAGCTATCTTATTCAGATTGTACAAGTTTTCTAACACAGTTACTAATGTTACCCAGTCACTAGCACTAGGGTTTATGATTGGAAGTGTATGTTCCTGGTCAGAAATATTACTGTACGTAGTCTGAGATGTGATTAGAGAATTATATGCTCTCCATACAGGAATTGTTGTCATTGGACCATTCTCCTCACTTGGCTCATTCACAATTTCATGTCTGTTTATGAATCTACCTAAAAGCCACATTAAATCTTGGTTCTCAGCATGAATACTTTCAGACTCATGTTTGCCTATGCTATAATCACTATACTTTGGACTTGAAGAAGGTTTAGGGTTGCCCTCAATATGGCACTCTTTCATTTTCACTACTGTTTCAGGGACATCTTTCAGAGCATTTGAGTTAGCATTTGATGGGTCAATTCGAAACTCGTTACGAATTGTTTCATTGTGTTTGTCATAATCAAAGGTTTGATACACACGGAGAGCTGTACCATGAAAGGAGTTTTTGCCATCAGTAGTGTCAACTGTTTGTTAATATTATCAGCACTTGCGCGAATGGGAATTCCTTGAATAAGTTCTGGTGGGATGTAACATCTGTCAAACTCTGCCATGCCTTAAATTACAGCAATTGCTATCTGGATAGTTAAATCTGTTACTCTTTTGTAAGATACACCCACTGATGCTGCATTCAGAATATCTACATGTATATTGTTCTCAATACGATTTATATAGCATAAAGTTTACAATTGCGTAAAGCATTTTAGCTCATTTGACAATCAACTTAACTTCTTCTATAAGCAGTATTATACGCAAATTAACAAATGTATAAATGAATGACAGGCACATGTGAAACAACAACTTTTGTACAATAAAAACTTATTACTGCGTAGACTGGTGGGCACAAATGTAAATTTTTAAATGTAGTTTTTTTTTAAGTTGTTATCATCCTCCTCCTCATCATCATCATCATTATCATTATACCAGTAATTTTCAAATTGTTTTCTTTTTCATGTTTTAACATCTGCAGAATTCCGAGTGATTGGTTGGTGATCGAGTTGATACAGACATACACAAAGAGTCACTAGAAAAATTGACATGATGTTAATTGTGTTTCAGGTCAAGATCTCTGACTTGTTTAAGATGACAGACTACCATGATTTAGAGCGTGACCACGCCTCCTGGCAGCCATGTTTTTTGACGAATCGGAATAATTTGAATAATCTTGGTAGAGGGTCACACAAGGACCATTTGTGTAAAATTATTTTAAAATCGGGCTAGCAGTTTCACACAAGAAGATTTTTAAAGTTTCCACTATATACATATAGGGAAAAGTGATCACACCCCCTGGCGGCCATGTTTTTTGACGAATCGGTAAAATTTATGCAGTTTTGGTAGAGGGTGACATAAGGACCATTTGTGTGAAATTGCTTCAAAATCGGACCAGTGGTTTAGGAGGAGATGTCGTTTGAAGATTTTTCTGTTTATAGTTCTGGTGGCCCCTGTGTGCAACCAAGCGGAATCATTTGAACAACTTTGGTAGAGAACCACCCAAGGAACATCCAGGCCAAGTTTTATCAAAATCCATTTTGTGGTTTTGTAGGAGATGTCATTTAAACACAATTGTTGACGACGGACGGACGACTTGACGGACGGACGCACGCACGACGGACGACGGACACCGGTCACAGCGTGATCACAATAGCTCACCATGAGCACGTTGTGCTCAGGTGAGCTAAAAATAATAATCGGGCGAGTCATTTTAAGATGACACTTTATATTTTGATCTCAACAGAGCCGTAGGCAGATTTGCTCTGTAAATTATGCCACATCATCTACTGTCCCATTATTATTTTTTATTTTGTCGCCGTGGCAATAAAAAAATCCGCTTTCAACAACTAATTCCCGTGTGTTTTCATAACATATAGTCAGTCAGTAATTAAATTTCAAAGCAATCTTACGAAATGTAGCACTAATTTCCTGATACCTGTTTTTAGCTCCACTATTCGGAGAATAGGGGGTCTATTCTACTCGCCCCGCCGTCGGCGTCGGCGTGACCTTTCTTGGTTAAAGTTTATCGGCAACCTTTGTTTTTCTGTCATATCTTTGTTACTATTGCTTATATCTTACTGTAACTTCACATAAACATTGCCCGGTATACAAACAAAGTATGTGAGGGGCTGAGCCCATTATACCCAAGGTCAAGGTCACCAAGGTGTTATACTTAGGTTATTTTTAGGTTAAAGTTTATCGGCAACCTTTGTTTTTCTGTCATATCTTTATTACTATTGCTTATATCTTACTATAACTTCACATAAACATTGTCTAGTGTACAAACAAAGTATGTGTAGGGGCTGAGCCCATTAATCTCAAGGTCAAGGTCACCAATGTGTTATACTTAGGTTATTTTTAAGGTTAAAGTTTTTCGGCAACCTTTGTTTTACTGTCATAGCTTTGTTACCATTGCTTATATCTTACTGTAACTTTACATAAACATTGTCCAGCATACAAACAAATTATGTACAGGGGCTGGGCCCATTATACCCAAGGTCAATGTCACCAAGGTGTTATACTTAGATTATTTTCAAGGTTAAAGTTTTTCGGCAGTCTTTGTTTTTCTGTCATATCGTTGTTACTATTACTTATATCTTACTGTAAGTTCACATAAATATTGTTCAGCATACAAACAAAGTATGTGTAGGGGCTGGGCCCATTATACCCAAGGTTAAGGTCACAAAGTTGTTATAATTGGAATTATTTTCATGTTAATTTTTTTTTCGAAAGCTTTATTTATAGACATATCTTTGGTACTTTAAAAGATAATGACTTGAAATTAAAAATATTTCTTTATGATCATCATTTGCATGTGTGGTTACAAACCCCATAACTCTGATTGTATTTTTGACAGAATTATGCCCCTTTTGTACTTAAAGTTTTTTTTGCAATCTTTGCTTTCTGGATATAACTGGTAACAATTCCCATAACTCTGATTTGTATTTTTTACCAAATTATGCCCCTTTCATACTTAAATTTTTTGACAAACTTTGTTTTCTGGACATAACTTTGGTACTATATATAGGATAATGACTTGAAACTCAAAATATATTTTTACCATCATCATCTGCATGTGTGGTAACAATCCCAATAACTCTAATTTGTGTTCTCGACAGAATTATGCCCCTTGGTGTATCTTCCTTTTAAAGTAGAGGTCTCTTATTGAGACATATATTCATTTACAGTCAAATCGCCGAATAGTGGAGCGCGCTGTCTTACGGACAGCTCTTGTTTTGTGTTGTTTTTATTTTATTTTTTGTTGTCCTACGATCTTCAAGGCACGTGCCTTTAAAATGAAATCAACATTTTGTTTCCCATATTATACTACAAACATGTATTTATATGAAAATAGAGATGGAGTTTGAATTAAGGTAGTTCTGCATATTTGGACCAATTTTTTTTCTACATTGTAGAGTTTGATTAAACCCTGACTTTTCAAAACTCCAAAATAATTAATTATATTATGCAGTTTGTCCGCGCAACGTCACGTGCATCGCATCATGACGTCATAATGTCGTGACGTTAGGATATAGTTGTAGAAATTCTTGCATACCAGACGGGGATTCCGGTGTTTTTACCGATGCTGGAAAAATCCAAGATGACCCTCGTGCTGTAAATGACGTATTACGAACTATATGTAGAAGATTTATTTAGTAATATACATTTTATTTCATAAAACGGAATAAAATTCCAATACCTTGACAGTTCCTCTTTGTTCCTGATAGTTTATTTCTCGATTCAAAAAACGTTATTTTATCAAAATATCATAACGTTACTCTGCAACTGATAAAACAAAACCGAAAATAAGCTTTGCCATTTGTCTTTGAAACGTTATGACGTCTTTTCTGTTTACGGACGTTGGTTTCCCGCGCTTTGTTTAAATGCGCTACTATAAAAGAAATAGTTCTAAAAAGAAAGACGTTCGATTGATTTTATTTTTACAAGAATTTCTTGAATATGGTATGCAAGAAAAAGATCCGATCACTAGCTGTAGGTGCAGATAGGAATATCTGGCTCTCGGGAAACTGTTTACGCGGTAACTCGGCAGGAGCCTCGTTACCGCCTAAACAGTTACCCTCGAGCCAGATATTCCCATTTTGTTTGAATGTTTTTGTTTTTGTTCTTTTTTTCCATAGGCCTATAAGCTGTTTCTCATATTCTCAGGGGCCTAAGGTGTTGTTTATTCACAACAAGAGATTAACCATGTCATAAACAGGATTTTGTTAAATTCACTAGTCTTTCAGATGGAGCCATCAAATGTTATAGAAATTATCCCGACTAATTGTTTTGATACAGTATTTGATACCGCCCCAACCTCAGAAATATTAATGCTAAGAGTTTCTCGTATTCCCGTGGATTTAGATTTGACTCTTCCGCACAAACAACTTGTAGAATTTAAAACATTTAAATAAAGAGATAAATAGCGGCATTAATTGTACTGATTGTTCAGCTACTTCATATCATAATACTTTGAGTGAACTTACGTATGCATATTTTTCTGTTTTCTAGTTTGGAGGACTTGTCTGATATCAAGGTATTCAAGGATAAGCCATGGGCTCATAGAGAGGAGGTCGACATGGTCACGGATGAAAATAGAGTCATTTGGCAACGTCTTGTTGGATGATCAGGAGATGCCTGGGTTTCCATCCCGTAGGGCTGTTCTTGGGGAACGGAAAGATCTTCAGTTTTCCAAGTTGACTCGGACTGAGGCAGGTCCAGTGGAGGTCCCTGTACCAAATGTGGTTCTTTCCAAGGTGGGTTTTATCTTTTTGCAGCTTGATCATCTTTTTTGATTGTCTGCTTAAAGACGAGATTAACATTCTAGTTCTTGTTCTAACGCCAGTTCTCCGTTGAACCTCCCATAGGTTATGTCGATCTCCTGTCTGACTTATAGTAATTTGGAGTACCAAGAGGTATAAGAATGTCCCTTTTAAGATTTTATTTGAGAGAAACGTTGTGTCTGAAGCCTCTAATTCTTGAGGAGAAGTTGGTAGTTACTTGAGGAAAGCAAATAAGTTCTTAAACACTGATTACGTTAATAACCTTCCATTGAAAAATGGTACAAGCCCCAAAACAAACTGTTAGGAGGAAGTCTTGGTACTTTTTTCAAGTCAAGTATTTCCGCCATGAAATAATTGTCCTTTATCTTTAGTTTTTTTACAAAGTTCAAGCCTCCTGTGTGTAATTTTTATACATTAGTTCATAGGGTAAAATGGTCAGAAAACTCAAATTTGAACCTGGATATCGAAAGGAACAAAAGTGCCTTCCTCATGTTAAAAGTGTGTGTGGGGTGGGGTTGGGGTTGGGAGGGGGGGGGGGGGGGGGGCTTTTAACACGAGTAAAGCTGATTGGCTGCAGAAGTGTTATACCATACACTGCTATACAGGACAAAACAGAAATTTCATTTTGCATTAAATAGCATATATGCATATTAATTTAAGAAATAATATATCTCATCCAGTGATTTGTCGTTGAATAAATCATTGTTTGGAGTTCAGATGCGAAGGAATTATATCACGAGGGCGCAGCCCGAGTGATATAATAATACGTATCTGAACGACAAACAATGATTTTATTCAAGGGCAAATCACTAAATGAGATATATTATTTCGATTCTAACACGTTACCAAGGATTTTAAAGTACATCCTTGACGACATTCATTAAATATTGTCCGTTTTCAATCGGTTTCTTTTCCAGCGCGTCGCTATGCCTTTTGACGCCATGACGTAATAATTGTGACGTCAGAACAGTGATTTGTTGTATATTAATTCACTGTTTTCTGCCTTCATTGTTTAATAGGAAAATGAATCGGATCGTGTTAGAATTAAGAAATAATATATGTCTCATCCAGTGATTTGTCGTTGAATAAATCATTGTTTGAAGTTCAGATGCGAAGGAATTATATCACGAGGGCGCAGCCCGAGTGATATAATAATACGCATCTGAACGACAAACAATGATTTATTCAAGAGCAAATCACTAAATGAGATATATTATTTCGATTCTAACACGTTACCAAGGAATTTTAAGTACATCCTTGATGACATTCATGAAATATTTGCCGGTGTTCAATCGGTTTCTTTTCCAGTGCGCCACTATGACGTTTGACGCCATGACGTAATAATTGTGACGTCAGAACAATGATTTGTTGTATAATAATTCATCGTTTTCTGCCTTCTTTGTTTAATAGGAAAATGAATCGGATCGTGTTAGAATCAAGAGCAAATCACTAAATGAGATAATATTATTTCGATTTTAACGTTACCAAGGACTTTAAAGTACATCCTTGACGGCATTCATTAAATATTTGCCCGTTTTTAATCGGTTTCTTTTCCAGCGTGCCGCTATGCCGTTAGACGCTATGACGTAATAATTCTGACGTCAGAACAGTAAATTGTTGTATAATAATTCACTGTTTTCAGCCTTCTTTGTTTAATAGGAAAATGAATCGGATCGTGTTAGAATAGCCAGTACAAGAGTATATACAATTGCACATGTGAAAACTCTGAAAACGATTTTAACACACTATAAAATATCACTATTGCAAAACATTTTTTACTGAGAAAGTATCTATGTGATCGAACCTTTTGTCAAGAAAAGTATAGGAAAACGAAGAATTAAGTTACTTCTCTAAGTTTAAATGCAAAATATAAATCTTTAGAAAGATTGCTTTAGTCCTTTGACTTTTCGCTTGACATTAACCTTTAGCCTGTTGGCGGAAATTGCTTCTGCCTTTGCGACCAAAGCAAACCAAGGCCAGTCTGCACATCCATGCAGGCTGATCTTTGTCTGCTCTGTTCGCTATTCAGTCAGTAAATTTTCAATGAACACCCCTTTGATAAACAAGAGGGCCATGATGGCCCTATATCGCTCACCTGAGTTTAATTGCTTGCTTAAACAAATTTCTTTGCTAATGCTTCAAAAACAAACAAAAAACTAGGTGAGAAGGTCATGGTAAAGATTCTTCAAGATAAGTACTTAAATCTGTTAAAAAATTATACAGGTGGTCCAAATATCTTTGCTGTAGCTTCAAAAACAAGAAAGTAGGTCAGTAGGTCAGGGTTAATAATATTTAAGATGAGTATTGAAATCTGTATCAAAAGTTCTACATGTGGTCCAAATTTATATACTGTAACTTCAAAAACGAAAAAGTAGGTCAGTAGGTCACGATTAAGACTATTCAAGATGAGTATTGAAATCTGTATCAAACATTATACATGTGGTCCAAATCTTTTTGCAGTAGCTTCAAAAACAAGAAAGTAGGTCAGTAGGTCAGGGCTAAGAACATTAAAGATGAGTATTGAAATCTTTATCGAAAGTTATTGACGTGGTCCAAATTTCTATGCTGTTAAGATCGGTGTGCAAAACTGTATATGTCATCCAAAGTTCAAGGCTGTATCTTAAAAAACAAGAAAGTAGGTCAGTAGGTCAAGGTCACAGTCAAGTGACCCCTAATTACTTGGGGTCATTAGGTAATTATAATTAAACAGTCTAGGAGATATGATTAGATAATTTTTGAAGTATTTTTTCCTATATAACTCATATACAAGTAAGCCCCCCACCCCGGGGCGGGGCCTCTTTTCACCCCAGGGGCATAATTTGAACAATCTTGTTAGAAAACCACTAGGCAATGCTACATACCAAATATCAAATACTTAAGCCTTATACTTTCAGACAAGATTTTTTTCCTATATAAGTCTATGTAAAACTTGGAACCCCTGGGGTGGGGCCTCTTTTCACCCCAGGGTTATAATTTGAATAATTTTGGTAGAGGACCATAAGGCAATGCTACATACCAAATATCAAAGGCCTCGGTCTTGTGGTTTCAGACAAGAAGATTTTTAAAGTTTTTTCCCTATACAAGTCCATATAAAATTGGGACTCCCGACAAGGGGCCTCTTTTCAACCCAAGGTAATAATTTGAACAATCTTGGTAGAGGACCACCAGGCAATGCTACATACCAAATATCAAAGGCCTTTGTATTGTGGTTTAAGACGAGAAGATTTAAAAAAAAAATCCTATACAAGTCTATGTAAACCATGTGACCCCCCAGGGCGGGGCCATATTTGACCCTAGGGGATAATTTGAACAATCTTGGCAGAGGATCACTAGGTGATGTTACATACCAGATATCAAAGCCCTAGGCCCAGTGGTTTTGGACAAGAAGATTTCCAAAGTTTTTCCCTATATAAATCTATGTTAACAATGTGACCCCCCCCCCGCCCCTGGCGGGGCTATATTTGACCCTAGGGGGATAATTTGACCAAATTTGGTAAAGAACCGTTAGATGATGCCACATACCAAATATCAAAGCCCTAGCTACTGTGGTTTTGGACAAGAATTTTTTTAAAGTTTTTTTTCCTTTCGGTTGCCATGGCAACCAGTGTTCTGTATGGAATTCATTTCTTTGACTAATTTTTAATGAGGATCATGCAAGGAACATTACTGTGAAGTTTCATCAAAATTGCACTGGTGGTTTAGGCTGGGAGGTTGACGGACGACAGACAATCACTGACCACAAAAGCTCGGCCTTGAGCACTTCGTGCTCATGTGAGCTAATAAGTTGTACTGCCGAAATTGTATGATGGACCAATCCATTTTAGAAATTTAGCAGGGTAAAGGTTAATATTTCAGTTTTTTTTTTCATAGTCGGCAATCTTCAGTAGTATGATTTGAAATATTTTCGTCTTATGTCATAGTACTTTGGACAAATAAGTAAAAAGTGAAATTCGCTTTCGATGACATCATTGTACAGTTTTAGCATATCCTTTCTTCCCAAGTTATACCATGATGTCTGCTTGCCTCGATCGCAAGGTTGTGTGAAGAGAGTCTAAATTAAGTCCGTGATATTCTTTATGCAGTTCAGATATCGTTCTTGATTAAATTCATGTTTGTATATACTATATGAGGATAATCTGCTCGAGTTATTAATATTTGAGTACCAATGTTGCATATAGATGTCTAATAGTCTGGTTTTGATAGCACAGAAATGATTTCTAAAATTTGCATTTTGGTATAACCATATACATTTCATCATTTGTAAACAAATTGTCAGTATCACTATTAATATTGTTTAGTAGATCGTTCACAAAGTACAGAAAAAGAAGTCTTGAACTTGGGTTTCCCTGTTTTGCGCCGATAATAGAATTTCTATATTTAACTGCTGCTCGGACAGAGCATTACATGCTTTGAATTGCTATTAAGAACCTTGAACTTACGTTTTCTTGAAATAAATTTACAAATATATACGATCCATCTAATCTGTCGAAGCATTTCTCAAAATCAACGAATGCTGGATACAGCTTTTACCTTGTGAAAGTGTTTTAGCGATGACAGAATGTAGTAGAAATATACAATCAGCAGTTGACTTTCCCTTTTGAAAACCATATTGATTATCAATGATCTTATTATTTTTCTGTGACCAGTCATTTAATCGATTTAGGTAAATCTGAGAATATATTTTTGCAATAATATTAATCAAAGTAATTTATTTCGCTTCGTTTTTATTTCCAATTTTAAATGTTGGCATTACTATTAAAACATTTGCCCCAAGATTTGGCACATTCGCCAGATAAATACATTTTATTGAATATTAATTGAACTAATTTCTAAACTTTTCAAATCTGAGAATACATTTTTGCAATAATATCAATCAAAGTAATTTTTTTCGCTTCGTTTTCATTTCCACTTTTAAATGTTGGCATTACTATTAAAAACATTCGCCTCAAGATTTGGCATATTCGCCCGATAAATATATTTTATTGAATATTAATTAAACTAATTTCTAAACTTTTCAAATCTGAGAATACATTTTTGCAATAATATTAATCAAAGTAATTTGTTCGCTTCGTTTTTATTTCCATTTTTAAATGTTGGCATTACTATTAAAAACATTCGCCCCAAGATTTGGCATATTCGCCCGATAAATATATTTTATTGAATATTAATTGAACTGATTTCTAAACTTTTCTAGTTTCGTTTTTTAGTTTACTGGCATTTAGTCTGCATTTCAAAGTAACAAACCGATAAGATGGCCACAGCAGTCATCCGTTTGAGAAGCGGGAAGTTACTTTCAATGTAGAACATAATTATCCTGCACGATATGTATATAATTTATAAAACATTTCAGTTAGATGGTCACCAGTGATGTTTACTTTTAACAAAAGTGCAATTATCAAGGTGTAATTTGTATATATCCTAATATCTCTGTAATTCCGGCTGTGCAAGATGTAAACATTTTATCAATTATTCCCTTTTCTTGCTGTCCCCCGGAATGTGGAACCAACGAAAAGAGCAAGTATTGTTTTTAGAGGGCATTCTTAGAGACCTTCTTTTTTCAACTAAAGTACATAGAAATGTGGTTCTCAAGTAAAAGGGTGTGTAAGTATTCAACTGGAGATGTCTTTCCAATGGTAAGGCATCTAAAGTTGCAAAAAGAAAAAAAGTATTTTAGGATCAAATTTGAGGTCTCCAGAGGAGCAAGTGATGTTCAGTTTTAAAATCTTACCAGTATAATAAGACATTACATTGGTCAAGCACAGATGTTGGTGGACAGTCGAAAAATAAAGCATCTGAAGCTACCGGGTTAACTCTTAATACACATTCTGTAGATCTTTTGAGGATGAGTTAATGTAAATTTTTTGTGTTGTGGCAAGACCAGAATTACAGAGATAATAAGAATAAACAAAATTGGCCAAATGTTTTTATACCTATATTTTTATTATGTTTGTTGTTCGGTGTTTGTTGTCATGTAGTCTTTTGTTTTGTCTTTTTGCAGAGGAAGCTTAGAATCAGCACATTAATAATTTGGTGTTTGTGTTAAGACTCTGTTGCTTTATGTTTTATGTATCTTTTAAACGTTTTATCATGTTTTATATATGAATGGATTTTTAGCTCATCTGATTTTTTAGGAAAAAAAAAAGATGAGTTATTGTCATCACTTGATCGGCGTCGGCGTTGGCGTTGGCGTTGCCTGGTTAAGTTTTATGTTTAGGTCAACTTTTCTCCTAAACTATCAAAGCTATTGCTTGCAACACTTATTCACCATCAATAGCTGACTCTGTACAGCAAGAAACATAACTCCATCCTGCTTTTTGCAAGAATTATGGCCCCTTTTGGACTTAGAAAATATCAGATTTCTTGGTTAAGTTTCATGTTTAGGTCAGCTTTTCTCCTAAACTATCAAGGCTATTGCTTTGAAACTTGCAACACTTGTTCACCATCAGAAGCTGACTCTGTACAACAATAAACATAACTCCATCCTGCTTCTTGCAAGACTTATGGCCCCTTTTGGACTTAGAAAATCAGATTTCTTGGTTAAGTTTTGTGTTTAAGTCAGCTTTTCTCCTAAACTATCAAATCTATTGCTTTAAAACTTGCAACACTTGTTCACTATCAAAAGCTGACTCTGTACAGCAAGAAACATAACTCAATCCTGCTTTTTGCAAGAATTATGGCCCCTTTTGGACTTAGAAAATATCAGATTTCTTGGTTAAGTTTTATGTTAAGGTCAACTTTTCTCCTTAACGGTCAAAGCTATTGCTTTAAAACTTGGAGCAGTTATTCGCCATTAAAAGCTGACTCTGCACAACAAGTACCATAACTCTATATTGCTTTTTGCAAGAATTATGGCCCTTTTTGGACTAAGAAAATCATGGTAGGACAATATACAGAGACAAAAGTTTAGATGAGTGTCTGCATCCGCAAGGTGGTGCTCTTGTTAGGCTTAAATGTTAATAATACAAGCTTTACTGTGAGGTGAAATATGTTAGTTTTTTGTTGCTTCAGACAAGGGAATTGTGAATCAGCTGATAAGTATTTTGTATGTTCGTTGTGAATGGTTTTTGTTCGGAGGTGGAAAATGCTTGTTTTTGTATTTTTGTCGCTTTAGACAAGGAAGCTGTGAATCAGCTGCTGTGCATTCAGCAAACCAATAGTTTAGTTTTAGTTGTGATGCAGTTTTATATTTTATATATATACGAGTAAATGTTGTTTTTTTTCAAATGTTTCTTTGTTTTATTGGATGATAGTCTGTATTTAGGCCACATTTTAAGTGTATGTGATATAAATTTTTCAGTGTTGTTTTTCTTTTCTTTTTTGTCATGGGAGTATTTTTAGTAGGTAATGTTTTATTGTATATTACTGCAACAGAACTAGAAACGAAGAGAAATGTAAGTAATGGGCAATTAAACTGTATTTGCTCTGCCATAACCAGAGGTAGCAGAAAATTTCTTAGAGACTTATTTTTGTTTCAGGCCGTTTAAGGTTGTTAGCAGAGTAACAGATACCTTGTCAAGATGTAAGTAATTGGGTATCTATTTTTTTGTTTGTTGGGTTTAACGTCGCACCGACACATGCAAGTATAGGTCATATGGTGACTTTCCAGCTTTTTTGCAGCAGTTAACATTTCTACCATGTTTTATCCAAGTACTCCAAACGATGACATACATTGTAATGAATTACAGACAGACAGGATGGATGGAAAGACATACAATGAATAAACTATCCCTCCACCTTCGGAGAGGGATAACAATTTAAATACACATCAAATCATACCACAGTCAACACTGTCATAACAGGTAACATTGCTGGTATTTTGTATGACTGTTAGGTTTAATTAAATAACTCATTCTAAAATCTAAAATATCTTAATGACAAGAAAAATTAAAGACAGAGATCTAAATCAAATTTATTGCATCACTAGTATAAAAATATAAAAAATCAAATGTTGCATAATTATATAATCAGTTTAAATATATTTTGCACAATTTATATAAAATCAAGGCAAAACAGCAGAATGTAAACAGAAAATTGACACTTAATTTTCTAAAACCAGTAGAATAAATTCTAATATGTTACCTCATGATATGATACACTGATGTTTTATGGTCATTTATTTGGTACAAGAACAATTTTAGACCTGTCCTCAACTTTCAAAATGAAATCTGCATTTTGGAGAAAATCTCAATTCAAAAAGAAAACATTTTGCTGATTCAGAAGGTGAAGACCATCATTCAAAAGCTTCCAATTTATTCAGTTACAGCACTTTTAATAATTTCTCTTTCATGTAACTTTGTTACGTCAGTTATATTGTTCCAGTGGTGTAGTGAAAGAAAAAAATCGTGCACTTAAAATCTATACTTGGCATAAGCTGAAACATACTCAGAACTTGAAAGAGAAAAAATCTGTACATTGCTCTAAATCCTGAAAAATAAAACATGAAATCTCTCTGAAAAATTTTGATTGTAAAAGCTAAATACTAACATTATCTTGATATGAATGTGTTACGAGACAGATCGCCATCATATATTTTGCATACTTAAGTACCGAATAAGCTGTATGTTTAATCATTACTAAAAGATAAAACACTACTTCTATACAATTAGAATATGTAAATAAGGTTTGATCTTCATTTTAACAATAAGCAACATAGCTGTTACCTAATTTGTTATGAGATTTATTGTTTCTGAAAATCAAAATAGATTTTCATTATGATAATTCCAGTTTCTATGTCTGAAGCAACCAAAAACAATTAACATTTTATTGTTAGTAATCACAGGAATACATATAACTAACTATTTAAGCTGCAGTAGTATACATTTATAAACACAACATATAACTATATGAGTTTGATTCTGTTAATTTTGATTTTAAACAAAATGGCAATAAGAAACAACATTAATTTAGGACACAGAAATGGGAACAAATAACAAATGTTGTACAATAAATCAAGTTCTCCAAAAACATTGTTCCCACCCCATCTCAAATCAATAAATTCGTCACTTGTTTCTATATAATATTTGAAATTCAAATACTGCAACTTTTAGTTCCCAAATGAGTTTAATCTAGCCCTAAGTAAGTTTCTTACCAAAATCATTATACGGAGAACGCTGACAGAAAATAAATTGCAAACTGAGAAAAAACGTAACTAATAAATGCACACAGATATCTATCACAGAATTTAAATACTATATAATAACAACTACACAATAATTCAGCCTATGAAGGAAACAAAAGACAAATATTTTAGAAAATGAGCAGAATAAAAGATGAATAACAAAAATGCACAAGTCAGTGTACTTGCCACTAACTCTTATGAGTATTATCACAGAAGCATGTAAAAATATATTGTCCATCTTGATGATATGTACTCTGCAGATATGTATAATTAATACAGGACTCCTATTAATCTCCAGTCCATAGTTTGTGATTGGTCTATAGTTAAACACTAAATTCTGCTCTTTTGAAGAAAGCTAGATGTGTTCACTGAACAAGGGTGCCCCCACTTCCTGTCAATGTATGGTCACATGTTACTTGTGGATAATGCAAGACTAAGTAAATCCTTATATTAACTTGAGTCGGGGATATGAATTAAAGTCAAAGAGGGTGGAGTTTGGATACTACAAAATATCATCAAGAAACACAAGATACAAGGATCTGGAAGAGTACAAATTGTATATACTTTAAGGAGTTTGGTGTTAGGTGGTGCTCATATACCTGTGACATAGACTTTCAGGCCCTCAATCAATTGTTTGATAAAGTCAAGGGCCATAACTCTTGTCTTGCAGAGTGAACTACCAAACAAACCCCAGGTGATCAAAGTCACTTGCTGAATAACTTTCCTATATGGGTTCATGACTAGGTCAAGTACATTGTACCTTTTGAAATATATGTGACAAACATTTACCGGCTTGGTATGTATCTTTTCCTAAGTCAATGGCAATAACTCTAGTCTGGCAAATCTCAAACAGCTTCACATGCTATGTAACAATCCTTCAATGTTTAATGTCAAATACTTTTTGAAATACATGCCACACTGACATGTAGGTCCATTCAAACATATGTTTGACTAAATCAAGGGAATAACTCTCGATCTCAAGCATTATCCCAGTGCACAACTTCACAATTTAAACAATATTCCCATAAGGTTAAATGATTCTAGGTCAAATATTTTTGAGATAAATTCAACACAAATACTGATAGACAGACATACATATGGACAAGGGCAAATCTAAGTCCTACACAAAATCAAAGCCTCGAGATGTCTGGTGGTTGCGGGTTTTGCTAGAGTTATTTTCATTTTAAATGCCAATCTATAAATATACATGTATAAGAAACAAATACAAATGTACTAATGTGCCTCATATCTAAGATAAACTCTGCCTGACCTTACATGAACAGCTGGAAGTCAGTGATGTAAACATGGGCTGAAATACCTAATCATTGACAGATCTTATATAATCTAAATGGCCAGTGTGAATGGATAGAGGATGAATAAGAACTATTAGATCATTGATAATTCATCCGCATTGTTCATGAATGGGAATAGTTTGTGTAGCACATGAACAAATTCCTTTGGATGTGATTTGGAATCAAATAAAGATGCTGCATGATTGTCAGAAATACACTTAACTTTGGTACCGGGATAAACCCCGCAACCAAAAATGGGGTTTGGGGGAGGGCACAAAAAAAAATATATATATTTCTAATGTTAAGGTAGTTCTGCACGTTTGAAAAGCCGGAAGTGATGGCGTAACGTCATTTATCCGGAAAACGTAGAATAAAGCCAGGATTCGGCGTACGGAAATGAAAATCACTTTATGAATTAATCGAAACCTGTGAGTAAATTTATTACAATGGCACTGTTTCTACATGTCTTAAGTCAAAATATGATATTAAAACATATGGGACGTTAAAAAATTCAAAATAATGTCTTAAAATTAACGTGAAATGTCCGGTTCCTTTTAATTATGGTCAAATATCTCAAAAATAAGCACATGGAGCTATACATTTTCTTACACCAAATTAGAGGCCATGTGATTATATACAATTGTGAGAAGTTTTATCAAAATCTACATAGTAGAAAAAATTCTATTCGATAAAATGTTATGAAAGTTATGATTTTCCCATAGACTCCCAGTATGAAATTTTGCGTGAGGTCCACATTTTTCAAATCAGTCTAGCAAAAAATCAAGCACACGACCCTATCTTTTTTATTTGCTGAATTTTCTAGGTATATTCTGAAGTTTTGAAAAATAAGAGTTTAATCAAATTCTACATTGTAGAATTTATTTCGATCCAAACGTCGGAACTACCTTAAATAATAGAACAATTACTGAATGGCTTTCCATACAACTGATTTGACTATTCACCAACAAGAAAATACTATTGCAATCACACTACCCCTGATTCTGAAATTCTATGAAGCCTTTTTCATGTTGGCTGAAGTTAGCCCAAAGACAATTAGTAACATCATGTTGACCTACTGTATGTTAGCCAATTAACAAATACACTGGGACATGTTTGCTCATTAACAAAGGTAATTTATACAATTTGATGATATAACTTGTCTTAAAGGTAATTTCCTAGTTTTTTAAAATTATTTATGACCTTTTATAACTAGTTTTCAAACAAAGCCACATTCAATGTAGATCAGACAATGTTAAATCAAGTGAATCCAACTTCCATGTTACTACACATGGTACTTGTGCTAAAAATGGAAAACCTAGATAATCATTAAAGTTCATCATGAGAATCTGTGTTTTCCTCAATCTGTCCAGCTTCCTCTACTGTTACTTCTTTCTCTTCTAATGGCTTGGCACTTGTTGCACTGTCAGCAGTATGGTTTGGTTCAACTACCTTCTCCTGAACAGGATTTGGGATTCGAACCTTTTTCCCTTGTTTAATGGAGAAATCTTCTGCAACAGGGTCATAAGTGATTCCACCATCCTGAAAAATGTATCATAATTCATTTTTTCATTTTTATGTTGATTTTCTACAGTGTGTATCCAGAGTATATATGGTAGTCAATTCATATGAATGATAAGTGACTTCTGTGGTTGGGTGGTTACAGTCACTGACCTTGAATCACTTCCATTCACCTATGTGGGTTTGAAACAGTGCTCAGGGTGTAGCATTCTATCATATGAGGAAGTCATCCAGGTAGATCTAGTTTACACAAAGTCATAAGTTCTCCCCATGTACAAAATAATATTTCAAGTGACACCTTAGGTCTTCCTCTACTATCAAATCTTCAAAGTCACAATATTCAAATCTTCAATCTAATCTTACACATAAAACTAGTTAATGTGATTAACCATGATTTAAGCATTAATTCACTGTAGGGAGATTATGTACTGTAACTGAGGTAATAAGTATTAAATAAGAAGTAGCTGGTAAATTTAAGTTGGTCTTTGATATGTTACATGAAACTGACTTCACCAAAACGCTTTCATCATGTAACCATAATAATTCTAATATATATATTGTTTAATTCTGTTAAAAACACGCTCACATTTAAATGGCGTCATGTTAAAGTGCGATGACGTCAATGTTTTTGTTGCGACCAAGAAAGAACGATACTATATTTTTACCACTGTTTTAGATAAAGAGCACATAAGAAGCAAAATAATGTATAGAAAAATCGTGTTTTACTCAAATTAATACACTCAAGATCGGTTATACGTTGGCAGAATAATTCACTCAGGCGTATCATAACGTAACGTAACGTAACATTTTTCGTCCATTAATTACGTTAAAACACAGGTTTTCTATACATTATTTCATGCTCAGGTATTTTACTTTCATGATTAACAATAGTTGAGTTAGGATATGGAAGGATACTGGACTAAACAATGCAGTATTCCAGTATCCTTCAAGGGTTGACATTACTGTGTCGAGGCACACTGCCTGGGGAGTTCCCCAACCCAAAGAATAAACTTACGCAAACTATTTCCCTGACAGCAACCCTTTGTCATAGATACATGACATTGAATCTATGTTCTGATAGGTGATAAAATCAAAATCCTGTTGCAGTGCATGATTGTTTCAATGTCTTAAAATTTTGCTAGTACTTATTTTCACTTTTTCTATACTTCTCTTAGTAATAATAAGAAGCTGTGTGTAATTTAGGATAATGAAAACATTAAATCCATCTGTGAATATCTTATATACAATAACTTACTCAAGAATTTCTAAAAGTAAGTCTTGAGACATGGTATCAACTGAATTTTACAAAATCCTATAAAACCTGACCTACCTCTTCATTGACCTCAAGTGTCCTAGTTTCATGACAAGCCTTAAGTACAGTGCCACAAATCATCTGTGTTATATCTAGATAACTTGTCTGTTTACCAGTGGCATGTTTCCGACCATATTCTGTTATCAGAACAGCTTCCATCCCTTCGTCTCCTACAGTCAAAATATTTATACATTACTTATTTCTTTATTCAAAAGAAATTAATTCATGTTTATTTGAAATTATTTGTCTGTTAACTAGAAAGGTGTCCATTGACGATGTGCCCACTACGTGATGCATAAAAGTGTATGTCCTGTATTAGTTCTTTGACAATACAATACATATTCTTAACCTACAAACTAACAAGAACTGTCTGTAAGACAGCACGCTCGCCTTTTCTCAGTGCTTGACTCTGAATTAGAGTTTTGCCAGTAAAAGGGGCATAAATCTGTCAAAATTCTAATCATAGTTATGGGGATTGTTTCTCCTGGCCTGGTGTAGACTTTGATAGTAAATAACTATTTTAAGTTTCAAGTCAATAGCTTTGATAGTAACAGAGATATTTGACTTTATCAAAAATTTTAATAAAAAAGTTCTAATTTAAAAAGGGGCATAACTAAGAGTCTATCAAATCTAAGTTATGAGGACTGTTTCTCCTGCTGTAGACTTTGATGTAAATAACTACTTCAAATTTCAAGTCAAAAGCTGCTTTGATAGTAACAGAGATATCTGACTTTATCAAAAACTTCAACCAAAAAATGCTAAGTTAAAAAGGGGCATAAATCTGTCAAAATTCAAATCAGAGTTATGGGGATTGTTTCGCCTGATGCAGACTGTGATAGTAAATTTAAGTTTCAAGTCAATAGCTCTGATAGTAACAGAGATATTTGACTTTGTCAAAAACTTTAACCAACGGCAACGTCGACGCCTGGGCGAGTGCAATAGCTCTATATTTTCTTAAAAAGGTCAAACTAAAAAGGACCACTAGGTCAATGGTCAAGATCACAAGGTGAACGTCATTCTTTTTTTGTTGTTGTCTAGCCTATAAATTTATATACATAGGTATGGAAAAGTTCTGCAAAAGTAATGCACCCTGACATTGTGTCACATCATGTGACTAATAACAGAATAATTTTGTAGGTCTAAAAATAGAAAAACTTTGTGACCTCTCTAGAGGCCATATTTTTCACAAGATCTTCATGAAAATTGGTCAGAATGTTTGAGCCATTTTTACGTGGTCGGTAGCAGGGTGGGTGTGGGGAGGGTGTTCCTTCCCGCTTTGAACTGTAGTCAGATTTTGAAATGGGCATTGTGGCAGGTGGTAAAAGGGCAAATGTATCAAACTGTAAAGTGGCAATATGGGGGGAGGGTGTGGGAGGATACCCCCTCCTGCAAGTAGGGTTTGGGGTATCACCACAAGGAAATTTTGAAAATGTAGACCCTTGATACAGCCTTTGGTGCGATTTCTAACTGAAAATTTTATGTTTCAATTTCTAAATATTACCTAGATTCTTTTTAGTATTACAATATTCAAAGTATGAATGACTGTCACTTCATATTTTTACTTTCAGGTCATGCCTCAGCGCTAGAATATAAGTCTGATATTGATTCTATGTATGTATTATAAAAATAAATTCTAGAATCATTTCTGTTACAATAATATCTATCATGTCTGTTACTTTAATGTTTAAATTTCATAACACAGCTCGATATTTACCCAAAATATTATATCCGGATATGTCATTACACTTTCTTTTATTCCGCCAAAATCTCCAGTTTCAACAATATGTTTTACAAATTGTGATGATATGAAGACAGTTTAGCAGCAATTGGCAGTATCTGACATTGAAGTTTACAGTGAAATTATTTAAATCATTTCGTAAAAAAAATTGTTTCGTTTCGTCAAAGCACTCTAACATAGACGATCTACTTTCGATTTCAAAAACTACAAGAAAATACAACTTAATGTTTCGCCGATTTGTTTATTTCTCGAAAAATAAGAAATAAAATCATTTTTAAAATCAGTAGTAATTAAACAAATCAGTAAGCGCTCTTTCTCGGGATAATTTATCCGCTTACTGACTGCAAAAATCAAGCCATGTGTCATCATGAAAAGCAGAATGGGTGACGGTTTCATTTTTTTGCGAACCTGAATCGTAAGCAAATTATCCAAACCAGTCAAAATTCCAGACAGGTTACAATCTAGATTCTTTCTAGTATTACAATATCCAAAGTATGACTGTCACTTCATCTTTTTACTTTCAGTTCATGCCTCAGGACTAGAATACGAGTCTGACATAGATTATATGTAGGTGTAATATAAATAAATTCTAGAATCATTTCTGTTACAATAATATCTATCATGTATGTTACTTGAATGTTAAAATTTCATAACACAGGTCGATATTTACCCAAAATATTATATCCAGATACGATTACACTTTTCTCCAGTTTCAACAATATATTTTACAAATTGTGATGATACGAAGACATTTAGCAGCAATTGACAGTATCTGACATTGAAGTTTACGGTTAAATTACCTCTTATTTAAATCTTTTCATAAAAAAGTTGTTTCGTTTCGTGAAAGCAGCCAAACATAGACGATCTACTTTCGATTTCAAAAACTACAAGAAAATACAATTTAATGTTTCGCCGATTTGTTTATTTCTCGAAAAATAAGAATTAAAATCATTTTTAATATCTGTAGTAACTAAACAAACCAGTAAGAGCTTCTTCTTCCGATAATTTATACGTTTATCGACTGCAAAATTCAACCTACGCAAAGTTTATAGAAATCGTACGATGCGTGTTTACGTTCAATGTGGGAGAATTAAGGCTGATCGGGATCGGCTATGTTACCTAACGCATCCAGACGATTCAGATTTTGTTTTTAAAAAAGCATTGTGTGCATTTCTGTAATTTTATATACGTTTTTATACGCTTAGAAATTATTAGACATGCGTATTTGCATATATTATCTATACGTAATTTACGCTAATACGCATCTTATCTGGAGCCCTGTGGAACTATTTTTTGTCTTTCGCTGGATGTTACGCAAGCTTTGTAAGCCTGCGCAATTCATAAAATGCACATTTATGCTTAATGAGTTACATTCGAGTATTGCACAATTACAAGTCATAAATATGACAGATTACATCGTATATTGGTCATAGCAAAGGGAATTGACACAACTTAACTTCATTCATGCAGTGAACTGTTTGAAGTTTGAGAAATCTAATGGAACTACTTCCCTTCACTGTGTTATTTGGTCCATTTAGAGAATCGCTGAACAGCAAGGATTCGTCAAAATGCTAAAGCGTTTAGCCAACTCAAAAATGGTTTTTGTTTAACTGTTGGTTATCCTTGAACATATTCATGACTATTTGGTAAGAGCCGTTGCAGTGGGTCATATTTTCAGTAAATAAGAAGTCTCAGCTACAAACTGGTTTTCATATAAAATACTCGTAGTGGACTTTTAATATTAACTTGTGGTGACCAAGAAAAGTGTTCTACTATATTTGATCTACTGTTTTACATATAAGACATATAAGAATTGAAATAATATACAGCAAACAGGTGTTACCAGGTATTTTCTCAGGCTAAGTAGTATGACATTATTCAGCAGGAAACACACACTCAATGTCAAATTTTAATTAATACATGCCTCAGCTATTCATTATTTATTATCAAGTTATTATTTATTTACTTACCTTTGATGTGTTTACAAACTTGTAAAACCTTCTTGGCATCAGTATCATACTTGTCAAAATTATGTATGTCACATACTCGTTTCAAAGCACGGGTAACTGTTTCACCCATACCTCTAGTGGGCTTCCGGCTTAACATAAAATCAAGTTCTGTAAACAGAATTGACAGCAAGTTATTTTAATCCTGTTTCAAAAATATGATAAATATAGAGTGATGGAACCAGTGCTCAGCATAAAATCATTACAAATAGGCTCCATACAGAAATCCAATTAGCCTTCTTTTCTCTAGTTTCCATCCGAACTAAATAATCAAGCACTAACTTTGTATTGTTTTTAGAAGAAAAAATAAAGGAAGGGCTATCTGTAGTCTCCAGTATGCTTGGGCTAAAACAAAATTAAAAAGCAGGACCAACTTTGAATAAAAAATGATTTCGAGTTTCACTGTTGTCAGTTGAAGTGTATTTATACCCTTTTTATTTAAAATTTACAGTTGTAAAAAGTGGGATTTTTTTCTTCAGATTTTGGCCTTCAAATGAAACTACAGATATGATTATAACTGTGGACAGTTGATTCTTCTTAAATGTAGGTTTCTTGTACTTTATAGCTCATCAGAGCACGAAGTGCTCAAGGTGAGCTATTGTGACCGGTCAGTGTCAGGTGTGCGCATTTACCTTGTGAACACTTCAGGGGCTTCAGTTGTGACCCAATCTTTATGAAACTTGATCAGAATGTTTGTCTTGATGATATCTAGGTCAAATTTGAAACTGGGTCATGTGGGTTCAAAAACTAGGTCAGTAGGCCAGATCAAAGGAAAAGCATGTGAACACTCTAGAGGCCTCAGTTGTGACCCAATCTTTATGAAACTTGGTCAGAATGTTTGTCTTGATGATTTCTAGGTCAAGTTTGAATCTGGGTCATGTGGGGTCAAAAACTAGGTTACCTGGTCAAATCAAAGGAAAAGCTTGTGAACACTCTTAAGAGGCCACAGTTGTGATTCAATCTTTATGAAACTTGGTCAGAATGTTTGTCTTGATGATTTCTATGTCAAGTTTGAAACCGATTCATGTGGGGTCAAAAACTAGGTCACTAGGCCAGATCAAAGAAAAATCTTGTCAACACTCTAGAGACCACAATTTAAGTTTGAAACTCATGAGAATTAGTCAGAATGTTTGTCTTGATAATCTTAGCTCAAGTTTGAATCTGGGTCATGTGGGGTAAAAAACTAGGTCACCCGATCAAACCAAAGGAAAAGTTTGTGAACACACTAAAGGCCACAGTTGTGACTCAATCTGTATGAAACTTGGTCAGAATGTTTGTCTTGATGATCTCTAGGTCAAATTCAAAACTGGGTCATGTGGGTCAAAAACTAGGTCAGTAGGCCAGATCAACTCTGGTGAGCGATATAGGGCCATCATGGTATTTTAACTTGATTTTCGTTTCACAATTGCTGATTTTATTTCTATTTTAATGGGAAAATTCATGTGGGACAATATATGCTTTACCACACAAAAACAAAACAAACCAATTTTATTCTTAAATTATAAAAACCTTTTTTGCTGTAAAATGCTCATTCCATAAATAAAAAACAACAACAACTAAGTATCAGTTTTACTCCAAAAATACAAAATTTACTTCCCAAATATGAAAGACAGCACTGTCACATCACTATACTGGAAAATAAAACTTTACTGCTGTCAGACAATATTTCTTAAAATTGTAGAGGTACTTGTGACATTCCATAATAATGAAGTGCTGGAATAAACTGAACACTGAGTCCCCAATTCTAGTCATGAATGTTTAAATACTGCACTTATCATTATTTTATATGGCTGTTTTAGGCAACTTGTAACACTGTGATATATAAGACATACGAACATAATAAATGAGCTCATAATTATAATGGAAATTTATCAATTAATCTAAAACAGTCAAAGACTTAGTTTATAAGTTCTTTGTAGCTTTTTATTTGTTATTTTAGAATGTTCAGAATTCACGTCTCGAACAATCACAGTCAGAAATATATATTCTTGAGACATGACTTCGTCTTCAACTGATAATTTATGTTTTATACGTCACTCAACCCATAGTAAATGAAATAGAGTACTTGCAATTAAAGACAAAACGAGATACTAACCTTTGACAGTGACCTGACAACCCAAACAGAACATCTCTGAAATATGAAAAAAAAAGAAAAATGCATTTAATAACAAGTGAGTGAAGTATTGCCATGCAATACAAAGTCCCCTACTGGAAGGCACCTAATTTTTTCTACTGCAGTATAACATAATGAACTGATATCTGTCAATGATGTATAAACAATATTGTACTACATATACAATATGTTATAACATTATAACAACACACTTGGATTAAAATGTGCATATATAAAAACCCACAGTTGTTTTCATATTGAATTTTTTGGGCTGATTATAAAAATGTTATCATGTAAGTTATTTATAGTAACAACAAAGGGAAATTAATCTTTAAAAAAAAAAAAAAAATAAAAAAAAAAATAATAATATGTCCACAAGAAACTCTTTACCAGGTAGAGATAGGTCAAAATACACCTAACAAGAGTGCAAGAATGTCACAATATATGCCCGTCACAGCAAATTTCTTCACTCTAGCACCTGTATTTGCAAATGGAATTCTAACTTTGTGGTTGTTTAGTAATAACTAAGTGTTTTGTTTTTGTAAGTCCACAAAAAAACTCCGTACCAGGTAGAGATACCTTAAAATACACCTAAAATTGGAAATTAACATCTATGTTGTACCACAGAAAAGTGGTCTTGGTTTTTCCCTACGGTCAATTATAAAAAAGTTACAATATAAGTTATTTATAGCAACAACTAAAGGAAGTTAATCTTAAAAAAAAAAAAAAAAAAAAAAAAACATCAAAAAAAAATTGTAAGTCCTCACAAAAATCTTTACCAGGAAGAGACTGGTCAAAATACACCTCAAAATTGGATGTAGCATGCATATTGTACTACAGAAAAGTGGTCTCGATTTTTCCCTATGACTAGTAATGAAAAAGTTACAATATAAGCTATTTATAGTAACAACAAAGGGAAGTAATTCGAAAGAAGGGAACTGCGCATGACACTTCATCTCATGATGGTGTATAATTGTGTCAAGTTACATCAAAATCCCTCCATGCATGAAGAAGAAATGCTTCGGACAAAGTCATTCTTGTATCTGACCTTTGGCCTCTAAGTGTGACCTTGACCTTAGACCTAGGGACCTGGTTCTTGCGCATGACACTACGTCTCGTGGTGGTGAACATTTGTGACAAGTTATATCAAAATCCCTCTATGCATGAAGAAGACATGCTCCGGACAAGGTTTTCATTCTTGTATCCTTTGACCTCTAAGTGTGACCTTGACCTTAGACCTAGAGACCTGGTTCTTGCGCATGACACTCCGCCTCATGGTGGTGAACATTTGTGCCAAGTTATATCAAAATCCCTCTATGCATGAAGAAGAAATGCTCTGGACAAAGTTTTCATTCTTGTATCCTTTGACCTCTAGGTGTGACCTTGACCTTAGACCTAGGGACCTGGTTCTTGCGCATGACTCTCCTTCTCATGATGATGAACAATTGTGCCAACTTTCATCAAAATCCCTCTATGCATGAAGAAGATATGCTCCGACAAAGTCATTCTTGAATTTGACCTTTGACCTCTAAGTGTGACCTTGACCGTAGACCTAGGGACCTGGTTCTTGCGCATGACACTCCGTCTCATGATGGTGAACAACTGTGCCAAGTTTCATCAAAATCCCTTCATGCATATAGAAGATATGCTCCGGACAAGGTCTGTGGACGCCGCCCGCCCGCCCGCCAGGGGCGTTCCCATAATACGTCCCGTTTTTCAAACGGGCGTATAAAAATTGGATGTAACATGCATGCTGTACCACAGAAAAGTGGTCTCGATTTTGTTACCGCCAGTAATAAAAAAGTTACAATAAAATCTATTTATAGTAACAACAAAGGGACGTAATTCTAAAAACAAGGGTGCCTCATGGTGGTGAACATTTGGTCCAAGTTACATCAAAATCCCTCTATGCATGAAGAAGAAATGTTCCGTACAAAGTCATTCTTGAATTTGACCTTTGACCTCTAAATATGACCTTGACCTTAGAGCTAGGGACCTGGTTCTTGTGCATGACATGTTGTCTCATCCAGGGGAATATTTGTGCCAACTGATATCTAAATCCTGCTTTGCATGACAAAGTTATAGACCGGACAGGAAAAAAGTCCTCTTGACCTTTGATCGCAGTGTGACCTTGACCTTTAAGCTAGGGTACTGGGTTTGCGCATGACACGTCGTCTCATCATGGGAAACATTTGTGCCAAGTAATATTAAAATCCCTTCATGGATGGCAGAGTTATGGACGGGACAGGAAAAAAACTCTGTTGACCTTTGACCCCCAATTGTGACCTTGACCTTTGAGCTAGGGGTCCGGGATTTGCGCATGACACGTCGTCTCATCATGGGGAACACTTGTGCTAAGTGATATTAAAATCCCTTAATGAATGTCAGAGTTATGGACCGGACACGAAACAGACCCTGTTCATGCTATGTTAACATTTGACTGCTAAGTGTGACCTTGACCTTTGAGCTAGGGGTCTGAAAGTTGTGCATGACACATCGTCTTATTATGAGGTACATTTGTGCCAAGTAATATTAAAATCCCTTCATAGATGGGAGAGTTATGGACCGGACAGGAAAAAAGCCTTGTTGACCTTTGACCTCCAATTGTGACCTTGACCTTTAAGCTAGGGGTCCAGGTTTTGCGCATGACACGTCGTCTCCTCATGGGGAACATTTGTGCCAAGTAATATTAAAATCTCTTCATGGATTGGAGAGTTATGGACCGGACAGGAAAAAAGCCCTGTTGACCTTTGACCTCCAATTGTGACCTTGACCTTTGAGCTAGGGGTCTGGGATTTGCGCATGACACATCATCTCATCATGGGGAACATTTGTGCCAAGTAATACTAAAACCCCTTCAAGGATTGGAGAGTTGTGGACCGGACAGGAAAAAAGCCCTGTTGACATTTGACCTCCTATTGTGACCTTGACCTTTGAGCTAGGGGTCCGGTTTTTGCGCATGACACGTCGTCTCATCATGGGGAACATTTGTGCCAAGTAATATTAAAATCCCTTCATGGATGACAGAGTTATGGACCGGACACGAAATTGCGGACGGACAGAATGACGGAATGACAGAATGACGGAAAGACGGAATGACGGAAAAGAGCATTCCTATAGTCCCCAAAACTGGTTTTAAACCAGTATGGACTAATAATGAAGCAAAACAGACTGATGGTCCAGTTTTTACTGTGGTCTAACTTGTTCAAGCTAGGTGACATCACTGCTTAATTTAGATTTTCTGGTGTGTGTAGAAATAACTTCCAGCAGCCTTTAATACGGGTTAAACCTATTGGCCTATGGTTTAAGAGGTGCTTGGTTTAATCCCCTGTAGACAACTAGTGGTCCTCGAGATGATTTTAATGGTGTTAGAAATTTTGTAACAGACTGATGCACAGGAATGTTGCTTAGCTTTGAAAAGTAAAGTGGGAGGAGTGCAGTGGCTGTATGTATACAGGAGGCATCCAACAGCAGTGCTGTTGGGTTTAACCCTTCAACAGCCTGGCAGCCGATCTTACCATTGAACACTGTATATATAAGTTTAAAGCTTCAGGTACAATAGCAAAATGACTAAAGCTGGTTCTAGATACTGGGATCAAACAGGATTCCTCAAGGGCAGATATATAGGTGAGAATATGGTCTTATTAAATTATACTTTAAAAGGTCCAATATGTGGAAGAGATTATAAAACAAATTGTTAAGTGTGTGCCCTTTTTTAATTTTTCCATACCCAAATTGGAAAGCATCATATTATTTGAGGATTCCAAAAGGGTTTGTAAGATTTTGTTCAATATTTTACAAAAACTGGGAATACAAAAAGAAGACCAATGTTACTTCTAGAAACCTGTCACGTCCAGTCTTAAATTCTAAATTCTGCAAGGTGCTCTGCTAATTGATACTTACCTTCACTTATATCTTTGGGTCTCTTTAATGCATTACTAACGCCATTAGTACAAAACAGAAGTGTGCAAACAATAAAAACAATCTTCGTCATCGAATTCGATTCCATCATGGTTTCTATAATGCCAACAGCCAATAAAGTGCAATCAATCAATCAAAGACACGTCTCCTACAGAAAGCGTCATTTTACCGGAAGTTGATAAACTGTGTTGACAGGGAAGGGAAATAACTCTGACACCGCAATAGCGCGGTCAATTCGATTTTATACTTTTAGGTAAAATTGATAAAATGAATAGGCTTTCAGATTATTTATGAATTTTTCCTAGTGTAATTATGTACATGTTATAAGAATGATACATATTTGTTGTCAGATTGTTGAAAAAACTACAATTCGTCAGTGTATGGATTCGTACTCAAATTTGATCGACCACAGTATATCTTGTGATGATGATCAAGTAAGTTAGGCTGCTTAACTTAAGTTAAAGGATAGTTTGTGGTAACCCATACAGAAATGTTATGTTGCAATTTACTAGTCCATAGGGAATGTGATGAATATTCCATTGTATACAATAGAATTCCATTTGAAAACCTTTGCTAGGGAGGGGCATTGCACTTTGGCACTTTGTCAGTGGCTAGAGAACCGGAATTGGTTCCCTAGACAGCAAACTTATTCTTCTGGAACTGGTTCTCTAGCCAAAGTACCGTGCATAGGCTAGGGAACCGGAATTTTATTTCTATGAATAAAGTTGCCAAAATTCTCTTTGTTTCTTTTGCTATGTATATCATGCATGTTATTATCTTACTATTATCAGGCTGGTAACATTGCCCGATCGGGCTTATGGCACAAAAAGTAATATTTCTTGAAAAATAATGAAGATATTTCTTTCAAACTTGGTCCATTTATTAAGCATAACAAATGATACAAATTAGAATAAAGATAACTTGTTTGCCTTCAGTTTTGGTAAAATTATTTCCCCTTTTCAGATTTTTATGACCATAATCTTTGAAGTCCAAAAAACAATGTTCTAATGCTAAGTTTAAGACAAAAAAGGGTTAAATGGCTTTCTAATGCTCAAAATTATTGCGCTAGTACATGAATGTATAGATTTTACTCTGCTTTCACTTACAACATTATAGAGAAATGTTAGTTCTAAAAAAAATGCTCGTACATCTGCACTAGAAACAAAGTATTTACCCTAAATATATAGAATAAAGATATTGGCGCACAAGTGTGGAGCAATAGAAAGCCATTGAACCCTTTTCTGTTTTAAACATTTAATTTAAACATAATTTTTTTGGACTTCAAATATTATGCATCATAAAAATCTGAAAAAGGGAAGTAATTCTAACTAAACCGAAGGCAACAAAGTTATTTCTATGTTGATAAGCATTATATGTAATGCTTAATAAATGGACCAAGTTTGAAAGTAATATCTTCATTATTTGTCAAGAAATATTACTTTTTGTGTCGTAAGCCAGATCGGGCAATGTTACCAGCCTGATTATGTATATAAGGATTTTTTAAAATATTTAATTGTTGTTATAATATAATATACTATATTATAAAATACTATTCCACATTTGCAAATTTTAATATTATCCAATAGATATGTCTTTATATGTATCAATCTTTCCCAATTAAGACAAATTCCAAGAGTGATTTCCCATTTCTACGAGTGTTGGTGGCATTACCAAGATGATGAAAATAAAGGCCTAGTAGCTCTGCAGCTAGCCTTCCCATGTCTCCTCAGTCATGCTGTTTTTCACTATCCATGGAGGTTAAAAAAAAAAAAGTCAAGCACTCGGGCTGTTCTTCAAGCTTAAATCATTTTATATAATAACTACATTTACAGGTATGAGACGATCTGCTGCGCCAAGCCAAGTGGGACGGGCAAAGTTTGTCTCACCCATTCTTCCATCAAAAGGGCCATCTAGCACCAACTTTAAACAAAAGGTAAATTTTTGAGATATGCCTATCAAATCAGAAGAAAGAGAGCTGTCAGATTTATTTAGATTAATGTATGCCATTGATTTGCAGGTAATTGTGAGTTTATGAACTGGGCTGTTACACCAAAAATGTTTTTTTTTGGCTCAGAGAAGGGCTGTGATCAGACAGCCCAGGCAGTAAACTGCATCATGAATCATAGTTTCATGTGATTCACTGAAAAAAATGCACACATTTAAATTGCACTGCAGATCCAATACAAGTGTGCCAGTCATTGTACAGCTTAATGGACTGGAGTGACATTGAATAAAGAAGGAAATATTCATAATTTGTACCTTTTATATTTTTGAAGAATTGTTTTAAAAGCACATGCAGGGTCTTTTTTTACGACTGGGGGAAGAGGCCCCAGCCTGTCACTGGGGGAAGAAAATAGCGCGCGACGAGCAGTTTTGGGGGATTTTTTCACTCAGGGGGGAATTTACAATTATGCATAATAAACCCTTTAAACTATGTTTTTATTACATATTCTTGCAACTTTTAGCAACTATACACACTGTCACTTAGCAATAGATGGACTTGCACTAATGTTCACTTATCATTGTAACAAGGTGGGTGGGGAGAGTTGAAATGCTCAAATCATTGAATATTTAAAGGTCACATGCTTTTATTCACAAAAAATGCTTTAAAATAAGAGTAGCTTTTGCAAGAGTCATCATATTATTATTAAATGCATACTTTTGTTGGCTTTTTATTTCAATTGTACTAGAAAATCTTGTAAGAAAGGATAAAAAAAGTCCGAAAATCACGATCGCGAAAACGTGTGACAAATATGAAAAAAAAACGAAAGCAAACATTAAAAATTCTTGATAAAATACCCGTTTTAAATTTCATCTTTTCACCAGAACTATTCCATACTTATAATATCTGATTACTTAAAACATTTATATTTTATTTTGCTCTAGCAAAATACCTCGGCAAAGATAATAAATTTGCGTAACGGCCGACCGGCTTATTTAATCGAATCAAGCACATAAAATAATTACTTTAAATTAACAACACATATTACACAATACAGCTTAAGCTGTTACCGCTAATTAACAAGAGGTACAAACACGATAATCTGACGCTGCATTGTTATTACATACTGATGATAACCACGTGTCAGTCGGCGCGTGGCGTGATTGACATCTGTCAGTAGCTAATTAACATACGACGCTCCGCCTACTGTCATACTTACGCTGGTGTCGACAAACAGTATAAAGTTCACTGGGATTTTGATTGACAAGGGGCAGAGCTTTCGAACTCGTTACGCATCAAAGAATATTACCGCGAGACAAGCAGACGCCCACGGCATATTATGTGCGGGTCAGATACGAGTTTTTATCGATTTTCGCTGGTCAAAACCGGAACCTCGGGTCCACTGAACGCTCTTTTAACATTTTTCTATTATTTCTAAAGGTTTTCACACCCATTGAAAATTGTGAAAGACCGTCTGCAATTGTGAACGGGTCCGATATTCGGTCGGGAAAATCGCTGGGAGTATTCACCATTGCTTTTTTATACGCCCGTTTGAAAAACGGGACGTATTATGGGAACGCCCCTGGCGGGCGGATGGGCGGTTGGGCGGGCGGGCGGCGTCCACAGACCTTGTCCGGAGCATATCTTCTACATGCATGGAGGGATTTTGATGAAACTTGGCACAGTTGTTCACCATCATGAGACGGAGTGTCATGCGCAAGAACCAGGTCCCTAGGTCTAAGGTCAAGGTCACACTTAGAGGTCAAAGGTCAAATTCAAGAATGACTTTGTCCGGAGCATATCTTCTTCATGTATGGAGGGATTTTGATGAAAGTTGGCACAATTGTTCATCATCATGAGACGGAGTGTCATGCGCAAAAACCAGGTCCCTAGGTCTAAGGTCAAGGTCACACTTAGAGGTCAAAGGATACAAGAATGAAAAATTCAAGAATGACTTTGTCCGGAGCATATCTTCTTCATGCATGGAATGATTTTGATGTAGCTTGGCACAGTTGTTCACCATAATGAGAGGGAGTGTCGTGCGCAAGAACCAGGTTCCTAGGTCTAAGGTCAAGGTCACACTTAGAGGTCAAAGGATACAAGAATGAAAACTTTGTCCGGAGCATATCTTCTTCATGCATGAAAGGACTTTGATGTAGCTTGGCAAAATTGTTCACCATCATGAGACGGAGTGTCATGCGCAAGAACCAGGTCCCTAGGGGTAAGGTCAAGGTCACACTTAGAGGTCAAAGGATACAAGAATGAAAACTTTGTCCGGAGCATTTCTTCTTCATGCATAGAGGGATTTTGATACAACTTGGCACAAATGTTCACAGCATGAGACGGAGTGTCATGCGCAAGAACCAGGTCCCTCGGTCTAAGGTCAAGGTCACACTTAAAGGTCAAAGGTCAGATACAAGAATGACTTTGTCTGGAGCATTTCTTCTTCATGCATGTAGGGATTTTGATGCAACTTGGCACAATTGTACACCATCATGAGACGGAGTGTCATGCACTGGTCCCTTCTTTAAAATTACTACCCTTTGCTGTTACTATAAATAGCTTATATTGTAACTTTTTCATTACAAGTCGTAGGGAAAAATCGAGACCACTTTTCTGTAGTACAACATGCATGTTACATCCAATTCTGAGGTGTATTTTGAGCTATCTCTACCTGGTAAGGATTTTTGTGTGGACTTGTTATTTTTTTTTTTTTCGATTTTTTTTTTTTTTTTTTTTTTTTTCTCTTTAAAGATTAACTTCCCTTAGTTGTTACTATAAATAACTTACGTTGTAACTTTTTTATAATTGACCGTAGGGAAAAACCAAGACCACTTTTCTGTGGTACAACATTGATATTACTTTCAAATTTTGGGTGTATTTTAAGGTATCTCTACCTGGTAAGGATTTTTTTTGTGGACTTAGAAAAATAAAAGAATTACAATAATTTCTAAAAAAAACAACATTGTAAACAACTAGAAAATTAAAATTCCATTTGCAAATACAGGTGCTAGTGTAAACAAATTTGCTGTGACGGGCGTATATTGTGACATTCTGCACCCTTGTTTACGATTTTGGAGGGGGGAATTTCGGACATAGGGGAATTTCGACTGCGGTAGGGGAAATCCTTGGCTGTGGGGGAAATCCTCGGCTGGGGGACGAGGCCGATATTCGGCCTCTGCTATAGAATAAAAAAAAACCCTGACATGATACATGGCTACAAAACCCTAGCTTCAACACCAAAAAGTAGTGATAAGGAAAGGAGCTGTCAGCATTTCCGTGGTGCAGCTGTCACCGTTTTCAAATTGTAAGGATTTACATTCTGTCATGTAACTTATTTTGAAAATCAGAGAAGTTTCAAATTAAACACATGTGAGTAAAATTTATATTGTTATAAACTTATGAAGCTGGAATACAAATATATATCAAAATCAGATGTCCAAATCGGGAGAAAAACTCAGGTCACCTCAATTTGCATAAAATTTTAACAAAATTTCTGTCGACCTGTAGTAAAACTGTACTTACACTGCACTACATTCTCCAGTCAGACGTCTTCAAATTAAGCTCCTTCAAAATGTAAAACACTTTGTAAATTTTATTCACATGTTTAAAATTTGAAAACAGTGGTAGCTACACCGCGGAAATGGCGACGGCTCCTTATCACCGCTTTTGAGTGGTGGAGCTAGGGTGTATAGTCGTGTTATAACAATTTAGGTAAATTAAAATTGAAGAAAAATGTATTTGGCTAGGTAAAGAAAAACTTGACAGTGGATTAGAATTAACACCCTTTCAGATGGAAAATTGTGTTTTATGTTGTATTTGAGATTTAAAAATCAATTTATTGATTACAGGTAATCTGCAGCTGAACATAAAGCCACTGTGTTGTAACCCCACCATGATTTGACAGTTATGTCTCCCACCACACAGTGGTGTGGGAGACATATCGATTTACTCCAGTCTGTGTGTGTGTCTGTCTGTCACAAAGCTTGTTCGCACTCTAATTCGAACATTTCTCATCTGATTTTCACCAACATTAAACAAAATGTGTTTGACCATAAGACCTCGGCCAAGTTCGATAACTAGCCAAATCAGTCCAGGCGTCTTGGAGTTATTGCCCTTGAATTACCAAAATTTGGCCTTTTTACTCTTGTCTGCACTCTAATTCGAACATTTCTCATCCAGTCTTCACCAAACTTGAACAATATGTGTTTGACCATGAGACCTCGGCCAAGTTCGATAACTAGCCAAATTGGTCCAGGCATTTTGGAGTTACGGCCCTTGAATTACCGAAAAATCTGCCTTTTTACTCTTGTCCGCTCTCTAAGTAAAACATTTCTCATCCGATCTTCAAACTTGAACAAAATGTGTTTAGCCATAAGACCTTAGCCAAGTTCGACAACTAGCCAAATCCGCCTAGGCACTTTTGGTTTATGGCCCTTGAATTACTGATTAGATCCACTCATCCAGACCATCTAATTGGATCCACTTGTTTAAACCATCTAGAGAAACTAGACATTTTTCATAGGAGCAGTTGTGGGAGACATGCGCTTTTCTCAAAAGCATCTCTAGTTACTCATTTGAAATTCTTTACATTTATAGTTACCAAATAACCCACAGCTTTTGATTTAAATGCTTCTTTAAAATATTCAGAATTTGCTGACAGTATTAAAAAAAATGACAAGGTAGTAGCTCTTACACTATTTTTTCAACCAATTGAAGTGGATTGAATCCAGCTTGGCAACAAAAATGACAAAATCAGTGAGGACAGGTAAAAAGAACAAGATTCCTGGCATACGGATATTGATTTAAAGTATATGATTTCTTTTTCACTTGTGTTATTCTTCAGTTTATTGAACGTATAGGATGTATGTTGTAACAAATGGCCTGATTAATCTGGATTATTCTGACTTGAGAACAGGTAATTGTGTAAAATATCCAAAATGTTTTCTATATTCAGGCATCTCTCTCTCCACAAGTAAATGTTTCTTTGACGTCACAAAACAATGTTTTGAAGAGGATTTTTCCAGATTCAGTGTGAGTTCTTTATATGGTTTTAATATGCATAGGTTTTTGGTTTCTAAGAACAGTACACATTATGTATCTTAGAAAAATAATATTTTCTTCAATTTAGGAATCATTCTGCTGCAATGGCAGTGCAGAGTGTGTTTGTTGTAACAAGGCTTTATTTGAATAATAATGATTCTTTTATAGTTTAAGTTATTATTCCTCCTGATAGCAAAGACCTGGAAGGTATTTATAGTGTTTGAACTGAACCTCAGTCAGTCACATTTCTTTATGTACTCGACTACTCCTATGATTTTCATCTGATTCAAGTGAAAGTTGGTTTGCTTTTCAACATGAAGTGGACATGTGCCAAGAACAGTAACTCTGCATTTTAGAGTTTGGGCCATTTAAGTTCTAACAAAATAGGAATTACTTGGTTTAAATTTGTGTTTCTGTCTACTTTTCTTAAATACTATAAGAGCTATGAACCTTTTTTGCAAACTTTTTTATCATCAAAAATTGACTTTTGGCCAAGAATAGTATAAGTCCAATTTTTAATTAGTACTTTATTTTAAAGAAATATAGCGTTGAAACTCCATACACTTCTTTATTATCACTAGATTAATAAGTAGGTCAAGAACGGTAAATCTTTTGCATTTTGTAACAATTACGGCCCTTTTTAGCTTGACTATTCATAGAGGTTCCATAACTCTATTTTACAAAATTATGCCCCTTTTTTGACTTAAAAATTTTTGGTTAAGGTTTTGTATGTAAGCTGGTATCTCAGTAACCACTTGTGGGAATGGATTGAAACTTCACACACTTATTTACTGTGATAAACTGACTTACATTGCACAGGTTCCATAACTCTATTTTGCTTTTTTACAAAATTATGCCCCTTTTTCGACTTAGAATTTTTTGGTTAAGGTTTTGTATGTAAGCTGGTATCTCAGTACTCACTAATGGGAATGGATTGAAACTTCACACACTTGTTCACTGTCATGATCTGACATGCACAAAGCAGGTCCCATAACTTTATTTTGCTTTTTTACAAAATTATGCCCCTTTTTCAGCATAGAAATTTTTGGTTAAGTTTTTGTATGTAAGCTGGTATCTCAGTATCCACTAATGGGAAAGGATTGAAACTTCACACACTAGTTCACTGTCATGATATGACATGCAGTGCAAAGGGTCAATAACTCAACTTTGCATTTTACAAAATTATGCCCCTTTTTGAACTTAGGAGTTTTTGGGTTAAATTCTTATATGTAAGCTGGTATCTCAGTACCCACTAATGGGAATGGATTGAAACTTCATACACTTGTCCACTGTCATGAGCTGATAAGCACTAAGCAGGTTCCATAACCCTATTTTACTTTTTTACTAAATTATGCCCCTTTTTCGACTTTCTTATTCATTCAAGCGACAAGGCTGTTAAATAGTCGAGCGTTGCTGTCCTCCGACAGCTCTTGTTAACTTAGAAAATTACTATTTCTTGGATATTTTGTTTTGTTTTAAAAGGTACACTATTCATGAATAGTATAGCTTTGAAACTTTATATATTTTTTTGTCGTCAATAGTTGAGTACGAAAGTCAAGAACCATAACTTTTAACTTATGTATTGCCTTATATCAAACTCTTACAGATCAGCATTTGCACCTGCAGGCAATGATCTTGTTGGACTTACCAATATACAAGTACTGTTGTACCTCCTCCTACAGTCTGTCTGTTTAAGATGAAATTCCACATATGAAATCAAGATAAAGTCCATATGACATTTGGATGCCTTAGGGTCAAGGTCACAGTCACCAAAAGTTGGTGGAACTTTTTTTTTTCAATGTGATCAACAAAAAGATGTTTAACATTTTATGACTTTAGTTAGGATCGACTTACTGACAACAAACTTGGTTTATAGAAAGCTTACGTGAAAAACTGGCTTCCTCCTTTGATGTAGAACTGTGGGTGAAATACACTGTATATTGGCCGGCTTTGCGGAGCTCTTGTACTATAACAAGAGTCATTTAGATGCTCTAGGGTCAAGGTCATGGTCACCATTTCTAAAAACAGAAAAAGAGTTTCTGCTTTGTAACTTGAGAAAGAATCGATCAATGGCAGTGTAAGTTGATGTGTAGGTAGTTTGCATGGAAACAAAGTTTGGGATTGCAGATGGGGTCACTATTCAAGTGTCAAAGTCAGTTACCATTGCTAAAAATAGAAAATACCTTTAATAACTAATGACTTGGGGCCAGGAGTGACATATGGCAATGAAACCCCTATGCTAAATTTGTATATGTACTTTGAATAGTATGGTTTGATGCATTCAGATATGTATAAAAGTTTTAAACAGAACATGATTGTGCAAAGTTTAAAAACTGGTTTTGGTGGAATTTTCACATTTGTTATTCTCTGTTTTTTTTTTGGGGTTTTTTTTTGGACTTGAGCATTTGTCATGCATGATTGATTTTCAGTGATGATAAGCAAATAAACAGTAAATCTCCAGCGGAAGTCCAGAACAGATGTAAACGTAACTCCTGTGACTGTGATGGTGAAAAGATTGTTACTCTTGTGGCAAAGAAACCAAGATTTCAGGCCCCAACACTCAACAAACAACCAGTTCTTGCAAGTCCTGCAACCAGCTTGAAAACAGATATTGAGAATATAGGTAGTAACCAGTCTGTTGTTAGTTTAGTCAGAGAATAAGTTACGAAAAACTTGGCAAGAGCCTTCAGAAATTGATTTCTAAGAATTGTCATGTTAGCAAACATTAGCTTACCAATTTGTATAACTTTTTTCTCAATTCATAAAATAATTTTGAGAGAACTTTTGCATCTGTGATTGCAGAGAACAACAACTGTGGTTTTAGACAGATATGTATGGGTTAATTATCTGGTCTATTGGGAGAAAGGAATGTTTTTATTAACAATATTAGTCTCTTTTTAAAACTAAGGCAAAACAGATGTATTCATCTGTGTATGGATTACGTCACTGAAACCGACCTTTCTTAGAGAAATTAACATGATACTTTGAAGATAAAAGGAATGATCACTCTGTATAGCACATTGGACCAATATTCTGCAGCTTAGTCAAGAAATCACATGTTGGAATTACTTTGATTAATGCTGTGCCAAGTTCCAACTGAAGTAACAAAACTGAATTCTTTTCCAATTCTCTCTCGCATATGGGTTACAGATCAAACATAATATTTAATAAACCATGTTTATGGGAGACAAAGACAGGAGTCAAGTTATGTTTTATTTTGAAGGTGCTAAAGAAACAGGAGGAAATACTGGTTATTTCAGTGTTGTTTGGTGCAAGAGATCAAACAAAAAGGTAAAAATGAATATATTTTACCGTAGGTTTACCACCTGGATTATTTTGCAACAAATGTTTTCTGTTAAGAGTTGTAGCCCATTGAAGTAAGATCTTTTTGTAAATTGCTGGTTCTGTTTCCTCAATTCTAGGTAAAGTTTCACAAAAGCTTCTAAAGTATCTGGGGTTATTTAAATTTCGTAGACTGATATCGTATCTTTTTTTTGTTGCAGCACAAAAAGTGGGAAGGTGATGGTGAGTGAATTTATACATTGTTGTAAATTGTTCAACAATAAGAAAAAAGGACTGTTCATTTTTTCAAATTTTTAAGACTGTTCAAAATACTGTAGTTCAACACTGCACTTGGATACTTTCTGTCATCAGAAACCCTATATTCTGATGGAATTTCAAAATTTTCTATACATGTATATAACCAGTAATTGATTCAACCTACAGAAAGGAATGATGGGAAATATTTCTCTAAATCTTTGTTGCTTTACATGAAACATCATAGCAGTTGCTGCAGTTCATGTAGCAGTGAGGTTATGATTTCCTACTTAATATATGGGTACCAGTATATGGCTGCCTCATATATCCTTTGTTATTAGCTTGACTATTCAAAGAATAGGTAGAGCTATTGGACCCGGATTTGGTTAAGAAACTTCACACACTTGTTCACTGTGATGATCTGACATGCAGTGCATAGGTCCATAACTCTGCTTTGCATTTTTACAAAATTATGCCTCTTTTTTGTTTTTGGTTAAGTTTTTAGCTCGACTATTCAAAGAATAGTCTAGCTATTCTACTCACCCTGGCGTCGGCGTCGGCGTCACACCTTGGTTAAGTTTTTGCATGCAAGTACATACAGCCATCAATTAAAGGCATACAGCTTTGAAACTTATTTTTTCTTTATCTAGATCAATTACCAACCTCTCTGGGTCAAGTCCCATAACTCTGACATGTATTTTGAGCAAATTATGCCCCCTTTTGGACTTAGAAAATTTTGGTTAAAGTTTTACATGCAAGTTACTTTCTCCAAAACTAATGCAGATATTGATTTGAAACTTCATATGTGTCTTTGGGGTTATAAAACTAGTTGATAGCAGCAAGTCCCATAACTCTGACCTTCATTTTGGCCAAATTATGCCCCCTTTTGGACTTAGAAAATTCTGGTTAAAGTTTTGCGTGCAAGTACATACAGCTATTTCTAAAAGGTATATAGATTTGAAACTTATGTTTTCTTTTTTAGATCAATTACCAACCTCTCTGGGTCAAGTCCCATAACTCTGACATGTATTTTGAGCAAATTATGCCCCCTTTTAGACTTAGAAAATTTTGGTTAAAGTTTTACATGCAAGTTACTATCTCCAAAACTAATACAGATATTGATTTGAAACTTCACATGTGTCTTCGGGTTTATAAAACTAGTTGATAGCAGCAAATCCCATAACTCTGACCTTCATTTTGGCCAAATTATGCCCCCTTTTGGACTTAGAAAATTCTGGTTAAAGTTTTGCGTGCAAGTACATACAGCTATTACTAAAAGGCATATAGATTTGAAACTTATTTTTTCTTTTTCTAGATCAATTACTAACCTCACTGGATCAAGTCCCATAACTCTTACATGCATTTTGAGCAAATTATTCCCCTTTTTGGACTTAGAAAATCCTGGTTAAAGTTTTGCGTGCAAGTACATACAGCAATTACTAAAAGGCATATAGATTTGAAACTTATTTTTTCTTTTTCTAGATCAATTACCAACCTCACTGGGTCAAGTCCCATAACTCTGGCATGTATTTTGGGCAAATTATGCCCCCTTTTTGACTTTGAAAATTCTGGTTAAAGTTTTACATGCAAGTTTCTATCTCCAAAACTAATGCAGATATTGAATTGAAACTTCAAATGTGCCATCGGGGTTATAAAACTATTTGATAGCAGCAAGTCCCATAACTGATATGCATTTTGGTCAAATTATGCCCCCTTTTGAACTTAAAACTCTTTTGATATTTAACCATTTTGGGTAATATTTTCCTGCTTCTGGGACAATATTTTGAATAGTCGAGCTTGGCTGTCTTATGGACAGCTCTTGTTGAATATAAGCTGGTATCTCATTACCCACTAATGGGAATTGATTGAAACTTCAAATAATTGTCCATTGTCATGAGCTGATATGCATTGTACAGGTTCCATAACCCTGTTTTGTAATTTTACAAAATTATGCCCCTTTTTCAACATTAATATTCATTCAGTTGACAAGACTGTTAAATAGTTGAGCGTTGCTGTCCTCCAACAGCTCTTGTTTCAGTATGTATTATAGTTGCAAAAAGTCAAAACAATGAAAGCTATTCATGAAATATAGCCTTACATATTTAACTGTATCTGTAAAGGGTGGAATTACATTTTTTGAACATGTACATTTACCTTTTAGTTTATAGCAAGTGATTAAATTTATAGAACAATTTCAACAGACATTTATTGTTATTATATAGAGATTTACTATACATATGAAATCACAACATGTTCAATACCTGCAAGTTTTTGTTTCAGCTGTGCTAGTTACCAGTGGAAGGAGTGTGACATTGTATGACATAGAGGGCAAGGAGTAAGTACTACCCTAAGTTTGTCTGTATTGAATGTTTTACAGAGTTTCAACTTGCATGTCAAGAAGATCTTATTTCCCTGTATTTCTAAGAAAATATCAACATACAGCTAAATAAAATTAAGACTCAAGCATTTATAACAGTCCCCATAATGTGCATTTGTTTTTTATAGAAAGTACGTTTTAGCCTGACTAATCGAAGAATAGGTAGAGCTTTTGGACTCGCTAATTCCTAGGCATCCATGTCTGTGTCAGCGTACACTTAAGAAATTAAATTTTTTTTGGTGTTAATGCGAAATGAACGACAGAATAGGATCAGCAAAGCTAGCTATTCATGTTTAATTTGCCGATCCTCTTCTGTTGTTCATTCCACATGAACTTTGGAAAAAATCAATTCATTTCTTATTAGCTCATCTGATTTTTTGAAAAAAAATGATGAGTTTAAATAAATATTGTCATCACTTGAGCGGTTGTCGGCGTCGGCGTTGCCTGGTTAAGTTTTATGTTTAGGTCAGCTTTTCTCCTAAACTATCAAAGCTATTGCTTTGAAACTTGGAATACTTGTTCACCATCATAAGCTGACCCTGTATAGCAAGAAACATAACTCCATCTTGCTTTTTGCAAGATTTATGGCCCCTTTTGTACTTTGAAAATATCAGATTTCTTGGTTAAGTTTTATGTTTAGGTGAACTTTTCTCCTAAACTATCAAAGCTATTGCTTTGAAACTTGGAATACTTGTTCACCATCATAAGCAGACCCTGTACATCAAGAAACATAACTCCATCTTGCTTTTTGCAATAATTATTGCCGCTTTTGGACTTAGAAAATCATTTTCTTGGTTGAGTATTATGTTTAAGGCAACTTTTCTGATAAACTATCAAAGCTATTGCTTTAAAACTTGCAACAGTTTTTCACCATCATAAGTGGACACTGTACATCAAGAAACATAACTCTATCCTTCCCTTTTGCAAGAATGATGGCCCTTTTTAGACTTAGAAAATCATGGTTAGGACAATATTTCTATTATACAAAAAATCAGATGAGCGTCAGCACCCGCAAGGCGGTGCTCTTGTATTAACATTATATTTCCTTTTCATCTGTAAACAAGGTTATATTATAAATTGCATACATTTTGTTGCATGTAACATTAAAATCAGCTTCCCTGCCATTCTATTCACCAGATGGAATAACTGCGACATCTAAGGAATGTTCTCCCTGACTATACGCGGATGTCGTCAAAACAGCGTACCGTTATCACTAAGCAATGATTGTAGTGATTTTCAATGGAAAAGAATAGTGCAAATGGAAATATATCCTTGTCAGAGTCACAATTTGGTTCAGATTCTGTATGTAAGGTATTTCAGTATTCACTTAAGGGAATGGATTGAAACTTCACACAATTATTCACTGTGATAAAACTGACATGCATTGTACAGGTTCCATAACTCTGATTTGCATTTTTACGAAATCATGCCCCTGTTTCTGCTTTTATATTCATTCAGTTGACAAAGCTGTTGAATAGTCAAGCATGGTTGTTCTCTTACAGATGTTATTGCAGTAAATTTCTCTGATTTCCTTTACACAAAGAATTGTTTCAGAAGGTAGTTGGGTTCTGATTAGTATGAACTGTTGTGATGAGTATAATGTTAGAAAAAAAATAATCTTAATTAAACTTACAGGATTGGAAAAGGTTCAGGTTACAAGTCTGCTGAGCTTGCATCATTGAAGGAAGATGAAACACTTCCAATTGGGGGAAAAGAAATACAGGTGAGATGTTAATATTGAAGTCAATTCAGGACATTGTAATGCAATCTGCTTGTCTGCAAAATTAGAAAAAAGATGAACAAAGGGACAAAATTCTTTGTGTTATATGATGTATTTGAAGAACTAAATAGTCTTGTAAAAATTTTAGACAGAAAAGAGGTATATTTAGGCAAATTGCTTCCAGTGGGTTCAGCATAACAAAAATAATACAGTATCCTGATTAAATCAAGGTCTTTCAGCCATTCATCTGTCTCCAGGAAGGCCTTTGGTTCTCAATGTGTTTGTACAATAATATCCAGAGTGGCACCATGTGTCGAGCAGTGACCATTTCAGACGATCAAAACTGTGTTGGAATGACTTAATAAGAAAACAACAAAAAACAACAGAATATAGGAATGGTAAATGATAATAAATTTTCTTTGTTTATTTAAGGTGATGTCGATATTAACAGAAGAACATTTTAAATCTGGCAAATGTTTCACAGGAAGTATTACAGCACCTAGCACTACATTAGCTAGAGGTAATTTTAGAGGAACTGTTCTAAATAGTGACATTAGTCTGTAATACTGGCTTAAATATAAAAAAAATCATATTTCATCGGATTATATAAATTTCAAGTGGAAATTTTTATATAAAATTAAATATTAAGTATGTTCTTGTATTTACAAACACTTATTGCTCAAGGGCATACAGACTGAGCAAAATGTTTAAGTTATCCATGGTTTCAAGCGACCCAAACTTTGGCAAACTACAGGAGGAAACACGATAATCTTCACACTGAAAAAACTTTACTGATGTTTAAGTTTATTCACTTTGGTGTTTCTTCCCCTTAAAATTGTTTTTGAAATCGAACAAAGCAAATTGGATTCACTCTGTGTGTCTTCAATAGACACTATGAATGCTTAAACAATTGATAGCTCAGCCACCAAGGGGTGGTGGTGGGGGGAGCAGCAAGAAGTTGTTGTCCTCTTTATTTTCTTTTGCTATGTTAGCTTCATGGATTTGTGTTCTGGATTTGATCACCTGATTGATGATTTCAGCATCTCTAGCAGATGCTGATGTTGTTTTCTGGTTAATGTCGTACTCCAAAAATGAAGGAAGCAATTTGGATAATGTACTTTTTAGCTCACCTGAGCACAAAGTGCTCAGGGTGAGGTATTATGATCGCTCACCGTCCGGCGTCCGGCCGTCCATTGTACGAGCCCACGAATGAACATTTGTTGGATACTGTAGGCTTACTTATTTTAGCGGTGTACTAATAACAGCGCTTTTAGCGCTATCGTACGTGCGCTAATTCATGTCCGCGCATTAATTTGTCCAAGCATTTTCATGTACATTTTTATTTGATGATGTTTTCTTCGAACTTTTGCAAATAAATACTCTTGAGAGTTTGCACTAGTTACACTGCTTGCTAATATTTTAAGGTTCGTATGATATTCCTGTTTATTGTTCATACTATTATTTTAAATATATGATCATGCAAAATAAAATATTTAAGCTTATAGTTTGTGTTTTTTTTTCTCATTTGATCAAGTTGTTATCGATTTCCGATCACCTTCGGGCATGTCCGTTGTTGCAGTCGCTCGTTTACGGAAAGGTGTGAACATTTGTATTAAGACACAATGCATGTAGAACAAAAGGGATTCAATGATTAAAATGTGTGACAATCTCGTTTTATTTCAGCAATTATAACTAGTATACAGAATATAAAACACGCAGATTATTATAATTAAATACAAGAAGACAATACAGTTACGTAGGCAATATTATACTTTATATACTGTACGTAAACATACAGCTACATCACAGTTGAAAGTATCTTTGAAACAAGAGGACCATGATGGTCCTGAATCGCTCACCTATCCCCACATGACCCAGTTTTGAACTGAGTATGATGTTGTTATTTCTATTATTTGACACAGTGACCTAGTTTTTGAGCACATGTGACCTAGATATCATCAAGATAAAAAATTCTGACCAATTTTCATGAAGGTCCATTGAAAAATATGACTTCTAGAGAGGTCACAAGGTTTTTCTATTATCTGACCTAATGACCTAGTTTTTGAAGGCACGTGACCCACTTTTGAACATGACCTAGATATTACCAAGGTGAACATTCTCACCAATTTTCATGAAGATCTCATGAAAACTATGGCCTCTTGAGAGGTCTCAAGGTTTTTCTATTTTTAGACCTACTGACCTAGTTTTTGACCGCACATGACCCAGTTTCGAAATTGACCTAGATATCATCAAGGTGAACATTCTCACTAATTTTCATGAAGATCCATTGAAAAATATGGCTTCTAGGGAGGTCACAAGGTTTTTCTACTTTTAGACCTACTGACCTAGTTTTTGACCGCGCCTGACCCAGTTTTTAATTTGACCTAGATATCATCAAGTTGAACACTCTCACCAATTTTCATGAAGATCCATTGAGAAATATGGCCTCTAGAGAGGTCACAAGGTTTTTCTATTTTTAGACCTACTGACCTAGTTTTTGGACTGCACGTGACCCAGTTTTGAACTTTACCTAGATATCATCAATGTGACATTCTGATCAATTTCATGAAGATCTCTTGAAAAATATGGCCTCGAGAGGTCACAAGGTTTTTCTATTTTTAGACCTACTGACCTAGTTATTAACCGCATGTGACCCAGTTTCAAACTTGACCTAGATATCATCAAGGTGAACAATCTGACTAATTCTCATAAAGACATGGGTGAAAGTTTTCCGGAATACTCCGGAAGTTCCGGATTTTCCATCTCGGCCGGGATCGTTTTTCCAAATCGTCTAAATCCGGGTCGAAATTCGGGGGGGGGGGGGGGGGGGGGGGGGGGGGGGGGGGGGGGGAGTGGGTGTTGGTATTGTGTCATCAATCAACAAAGCTTGAAAAATCAGTCGATCGGCGACAAACACAATCGACTCTGTGTTTGCAGCGCATCTCGCATATTGTCAATATATAACGACAATTTTGATTGGCCCGCATAGGCGCTGTACTTCAATGAAAACAACTGTTACGTTTTTCATAAATTTTACATGCGCCGAAAAGTTCCCGCGCGTCAGAATTTGCACGGACTTTTGTCTGCAGCATGCATTTCTCGATTTCTTGCATGCAATTTTATCTTCAAACACCACGGACATGTAGCCACCTCGTATATTGCGAGTTATGTCTTATACGAGTATTGGTGGGTTAAATTCTGGATAGGGACGAGTGGACCCCTCTGTATGCTCATCCGATCGGACGCGTGGATTTTACCTCGTAACTTTACCAAATGCAGAAATTACATCCCTAAAACTAACCTGGATTGACTGGAATTTACCCGCGAATCGTAAAGATATCAAAACGTCATACCAGTAATTTTCCATTCCACGAACACGTGCGACCTATCGTAATAATAATATCTAATTTAGGCTAGATCGCCGTTACTTTTGTTTATCGACACGTACACAAAAAACGCGCGTAGTGCATTCATTTTTTGATATAATCGCTTCAAATTTTCAACACCGCTTGAGAAGTAATACAGTTTGAATTCTATAACGATTTTAATAAGATATCGACAGAAATGTAGGCAAAAGTCTATAAAAACGATCGAATTTTCATACATTTATTTGTAAAATTTCAAACAGCGCGATCTTAAATATTTATTTATTTCTAAAAGTAAATAAATACTACATTCTATGGTCATAAAATTCAGACTTTTGACAAGAAAGTACAAAAAACAGAATTAAAAAATCTTAAATAATAAAAAAAAGCGGCAGCTATTTCAATACAGGAGTAAAACAATTTTTGGCAAACAGATTTCTGTGTAATGCGGCAGAATAGGTTACGTGACCTCGTGAACGTAAATAGAAAAATGGTTTTAAAATAAAGCAGTATGATGTCGCTGTGGTTTTAAATAAGTTTGATAAGTAAATGAATATTTGTAGATGTATTTTGACACGACACTATGTGAGATATTCTTCTCAAACAATAATGTAAAAAAAATTAGGGCAAATAGGTCACTTATCGTTTGACACATTTACCTGTCAGTTTTATACGGGATATTGCACATTCGCTTTTAAAAAAATTAAAGAAGATACTTTTTTTACTGTTTTAAAGAACCGAGGCGGTACGATCAGACAGTGATGTGTCACATGGCGCGAAAACATGACGTAATGCCATGACAGTCTCGGGCAACTTTGATCTCCACTTCAGATGCCATGATACCGAACACACTTCTTTTAGCTCTTTAAGGGGTTTTAACTGATGACGAAAACAAGGCCAGTACTTATTTTATCAACAGAATATTTACCGATAATTGTTAATGTTTTTTTCCGCTTTGAACAGGGGTGGGTTGATGATAATTATTTTTTCGGGATTTTCGAATCCAAAGCAATCTAGATCAGATAGGATACAAGAAAAATAATTAACAGCTGCATACTGATAAAAGGAAGAAAGATTCCTGTTTGTTTTATATGTAATGTTCGTCCCGGCAGTGCAGGACCGAATGTCCGGCCATTTTTGGCAACTTCCGTGATGTCTGGATTTTATTATACACACCTTGTAGAGTTCCAATTATAAAACAAGCGTCAACCACGGAAAAGTCACTTTAATAAAAAAATATTGTAGTGATGATTACTCGATCCCGTTACGTACCGAAATTTACTTCAACTGTTTGTTTCGGAGATTAACACACCGTAATTAGGGCTAGGGCTGCACGGGATAGTGCCTGAAAAATAATGTTTTTACCGCCAGCGTATAGTAGACGCAACTTGACCGCGATGGTTGACCTTAGGCTGATTATTCATATCGGTTATTTCATTATAGAAATCAAGTGTGCTTAGGGTAGCCGTGTATATTTATATGGAATTAGTTTGTATACAGTGCAGTATCAAAGTATATATACTTACATTTGATCAATTAAAACTTTCCAATATACTAATTTATATTTACACAAAATTATATTTCCTTCTTCTCGTGCAGCTCGTGTTTTACGTACACTCCTTTTCAATAATAGGTTGTGCTTCATTATGTATTATAATGCAGAGGTCAACCATCGGGGTCAAGTTGCGTCTACTATACAATACTTAGGACTTAGAAAGCAAACATGGTAACAAATGGAGATGGGCTTGGCTATCTGAATGTGACACTGATGGTGATCGATGGGGTCTTTGGCTACGAAAACCGGATATTGCAGGGTCTGCATTTTGTGAATGTTGTGTCAGAACATTAAAATATGGTGTCATGAAAAAACAAAAATGTTGCTAGAATTTTCAGGTAGTTTCAGTCTGAATCTTACAAAAATATGTTGAGGGTATATTGTTGAAACAAGTCCTTGACTTAAAAAAGTTACTGTTAACTGAAAATCATGCATTTTGTGCAATATAATAAGTAAATTTTTGGCACACATATAAGGGTAGAATAGGGCTGTTCTAAGCGTTCAAAAGCACTAATTCTCAGAAGCTTCCGGGGGGCTTCGCCCCCCTGGCCCCCCTACCAGGGCTTTGCCATGGACCCACCGGGGCCCTAGCGGCCCCCAAGCCCCCAGCAAATTTTTCAGGATTTTCAATATTCCATACTTTCACCCTTGTAAAGATCCCATGAAAAATATGGCCTCTAGAGAGGTCACAAGGTTTTTCTATTTTTAGACCTACTGACCTAGTTTTTGATCGCACGTGACCCAGTTTCAAACTTGATCTAGGTATCATCAAGGTGAACATTCTGACAAATTTTCATGAAGATCCATTGAGAAATATGACCTCTAGAGAGGTCACAAGGTTTTTCTATTTTTAGACCTACTGACCTAGTTTTTGACCCCACTTGACCCAGTTTCGTATTTCAACTAGATATCATCAAGGTAAACATTCTGACCAATTTTCATGAAGATCTCATGAAAAATATGGCTTCTAGAGAGGTCAAAAGGTTTTTCTGTTTTTAGACCTACTGACCTAGTTTTTGACGGCACATGACCCAGTTTCGAACTTGACCTAGATATCATCAAGGTGAACATTCTGACCAACTTTCATAAAGATCCCTTGAAAACTATGACCTCTAGAGAGGTCACAAAGTTTTTCTATTTTTAGACCTACTGACCTAGATTTTGACCGCACGTGACCCAGTTTCAAACTTGACCTAGATATCATCAAGGTGGACATTCTCACCAATTTTCATGACGATTCATTGAGAAATATGGCTTCTAGAGAGGTCACAAGGTTTTTCTATTTTTAGACCTACTGACCTAGTTTTTAAACCCACGTGACCCAGTTTCGAACTTGACCTAGATATCATCAAGATGAACATTCTGACCAACTTTCACAAAGATCCCATGAAAAATGTGACCTCTAGAGTGGTCACAAGCTAAAGTTTACGCGCGCACAGACGCACGCACGCACGGACGACGGACGTCAAGCGATCACAAAAGCTTACCTTGTCACTTTGTGACAGGTGAGCTAAAAATACAAGTATCATCACGGCACACTATCTTAAAGTCATACTTGGTACATGTTTTAAAGTTTTTAGCTAGAGGATTTTTTCGATTGCGTAATTTCAAATAAATCGTACTTTCTTTAGCCCGCTAACAGTGAACAAATTTGATTTCATAATCAGTATAACTTATAATTACAGCAGAAACACATTACATAAAAATTGCCGATGGTTAAGTTTATTTCCGAAAATATTCGTGAATCTCCGTAAATCTCCGAGAGCCTCATCTCGGACAGTGCTAAAATTAGAAATTAGCGGTCTCGCGAGAGTGCTAATTCACGTCCACGCATTAATTAGATATTTCACCAAAAATTGCGTTTGCGCTAAATTTTTGCCGCGCTAATAAATCTACGCCTACAGTATAGAGAACAATAGGTAACGGTAAATTCTTTTCATTCTGTAGTGTTTATTGGGTACTTTTTGTAGCATATTGGGTACTTTTTAACAAAAGAAATACCCAATAAAGGTCCATCTGTAGGAACGTCCGTCCGTCCGTCGGTCCTCCGTCCACACTTTCCTTTAAACAACATCTCCTCCTAAACCAACAGGCCAATTTTGATGAAACTTCACAGGGATGTTCCTTGGAGGGTCTTCTTTAAAAATTATTCAAAGAATTGAATTCCATACAGAATTCTGGTTGCCATGGCAACCAAAAGGAAAAACTTTGAAAACTTTCTTGTCCAAAACAGCAAGGCGTAGAGCCTCTATATTTGGCATGTAACATCATCTAATGGTTCTCTATGAAGATTGTTCAAATTATGCCCCTGAGGTGAAAAGAAGCCCCGCCCCGGGGGTCCCAAATTTTACATAGACATATAGGAAAAAAACTTTAAAAATCTTCTTGTCTGAAACCACAAGGCCTAGGCCTTTGATATTTGGTATGTAGCATTGCCTTGTGGTCCTCTACCAAGATTGTTCAAATTATTACCCTGGGTGAAAAGAGGCCCTGCCCCGGGGGTCCCAAGTTTTACATAGTCTTACATAGGAAATTTTTTAAAAATCTTCTTGTCTGGAACTGCACGGCCTAGGCTTTTGATATTTGGTATGTTGCGTTGCCTAGTGGTCCTCTACCAAGTATATTCAAATTATGCCCGTGAGTTGAAAAGAGGCCCCACCCAGGGTGTCCCAAGTTTTACATAGACTTATATAGGAAAAAACTTTAAAAATCTTCTTGTCTGAAATCACAAGACCTAGGCCTTTGATATTTGGTACGTAGCATTGCCTTGTGGTCCTCTACAAAGATTGTTCAAATTATGCCCCTGGGGTGAAAAGAGGCCCTGCCCTAGGGGTCCCAAGTTTTACATAGACTTATATAGGAATTTTTTTTAAAAATCTACTTGTCTGAAAGTTCAAGGCCTAGGCCTTTGATACTGGTATGTAGCATTGCCTAGTGGATCTCTAACAAGATTGTTCAAATTATATCCCTGGGGTGAAAAGAGGCCCTGCCCCAGGGGTCACTTGTTATATAAGTTATATAGGAAAAAATACTTCAAAAATTATCAAATCATATTTCCTAAACTGTTTAATTATAATTACCTGATGACCCCAAGTAATTATGGGTCACCTGACTGTGACCTTGACCTATTGACCTACTTTCTTGTTTTTAGCTCACCTGAGCCCAAAGTGCTCAGGGTGAGCTATTGTGATCGCTCACCGTCCGGCGTCCGGCCACACTTTCCTTTAAACAACATCTCCTCCTAAACCACCAGGCCAATTTTGATGAAACTTCACAGGGATGTTCCTTGGATGGTTTTCTTTAAATATTGTTCAAGGAATTGAATTCCACACAGAATTCTAGTTGCCATGGCAACCAAAAGGAAAAACATTGAAAATCTTCTTGACCAAAACCACAGGTCCTAGGGCTTTTATATTTGGTATGTAGCATCATTTAGTGGTCCTCTACCAAGATTGTTCAAATTAGCCCCCTAGGGTCAAGCATAGCCCCGCCCTTGGGGTCACATGGTTTATATAGACTTGTATAAGGAAAACTTTGAAAATCGTCTTCTATACAAAACCACATGGCCTAGAGCTTTAATATTTGGTATGTAGCATTGTGTAGCAGTCATTTACCAAGAATGCACACAATATCCTCTGGGGTTAAAACTGGCTCCACCCTGGGGGAGTGCACATGGTTTAAATAGACTTGTATAGGGAAAAACCTTTAAAAAAAAATTTGTCTCATTGTCTCAAACCATAAGGCCCAGAGCTTAGATATTTAGTATGTGGCATGCTCTAGTGGTTCTCTACCAAGATTGTTCAAATCATGGCCCTTGGGTCAGTATATGCCATGCCCAATGGGTCTCTTGTTTTACATTGACTAATATAGGAAAAATTTATTACCAACAGGTGAAGTTGTATACCCACACCCGGTCACCCCCACGGACCTGGTCATGCCCCTCTCCCCTTCCCCACCCCCTCCCCCCCCCCCAAAATTTTTATTTCTTACAGCAGCAAATTTATAATTTACTATAATTGTAATTTTTTCTCTGTATACAATATTGCAAATGGTTTAGGCTTCAAATGCTTACCATAACCATGTACATTATTAGGTTGCCCTCTTCATACACTACAATGAACATATAAGTATTTATGACTAACAAATATATTTTACCACAAGCATGTATGTCTCTGAAAGTTTAGTGTCATCTGTGAATGTGTTGATAAGTTTAAAATGTTAAATTGTCTATAAATAAAAAATATATAAATTGATAAATGAAGTTTGTCATATTTGAGTCAAAAAGGTCTGCAATGTTTAAAATTTTGCTTGCCATAGAAATGATATCCTGTTGGTTATGAACAGTCACCGTCTGGATGATCATTGAGCACAGTTATTATTAGCAATAACACAGATCTGATTAAGTATTGCATACGTTCTCTTTCACTCAGGTGAGCGATATAGGGCCATCATGGCCCTCTTGTTTCTAGTAAGCCTAGCAATTGGTATATAAAGTTCATTGCTGTTGTCATCATCACCCTGAACACCGATGTCTGATAATGTGAACCCTGCTTGACAACAGCAGTTTGTTGTTTGCTGTTTGTGTAACACACACAGAAAATGGGAGTGCATCTAGTTGTGACAACATGAAGTCATGGTCATCGATAGCTGAAAGCTGTTGGAGTTCAACTCTTTTCCTACAATGCACTTTTAGATTCTGAATCACTCCTAAGTCCATCAGTTGTGTTCTAAGTGTTCACTAAGTATTACTGAGGTTCTGAAGTTTCAGGTGACAGGGTGTGTTGTCTGCTACCATTGTGATAACTCTGTTGCTGCGTTTCATGTCAACATCAATTTTCTTGAGCAAGATTTCAAAGATCTGCCATGTCATCCAGGCTTTTTTGTTACTTCTGTATTGCACCATCTATGTTTTAATGTTCCTGAAGCATCTAGGATTCACAGATTTATCGATTATTATTAAGGTTGGCAGCTTGTCAGTGCCGGCCATATTTGTGCATGCCATAACAGTCAACAGCTCTTTTCTGCTATTACAATTGATCTGATTTAAGTTTAACACCTTCTAGGGTACCATAAAAACTAGAATATATGACGCAGTTTTTTTACGATTTTTTTCATTTTCTCAAAGGGGTGCGTCATATATTCCAAGGTAGAGCTTCAAACATTTTTTCCCAGCTTGAAAACCCGAAAATATCGGCGAAAATCAGACAATATTTTGTCAACTGTCATGTCATGTGTTTACATTTTGGGCCGTGCTTTTTTAACCTCCTCTTGAAGAGCATTTTATTGGGTGGGTCTAAAAACACGTACGGAACGGAACCTCTGATGATACATGGTAAAGTGATTTTATTTGTGAGTTTAAATTTTTTGTATTTGTAAATTTAATTAACAAGTATCGTACATATCCAGAGCACCGGATAATGTGTCTGTTTAATAATTAGGCAAAATACAAAATTTCGTGGTTCCGGGTTGTAGGTGTTTGATCATTAAAATCATTATCTTTCAAGAATGCTCAAATAAATTGCAATTAAAACAGATTGTTTGTTATTTCTTTATTTCCAGCAAATTATTACTGATCAATACAGCGGCTCATACATTGTTAAACAAACACGCTAATTAGCAGCGATTTTGTGCCCATAATTATGAGATGTTTGTTCGCACGTCTGTTAAAGTTTGCTAAGGTGTTGACAGCTTGAGAAAGTTCTCAAATACTTTAGAAAGAATTTGTCTGTCAGATATTGTCACTGTTGTTTGTAACCCATTATGCAGCAATTGCGATTTTCACGAGAAATCGTTTTTACCCATGCCGCTAATGGCCAATTTCGACTTTGTAAACAACGTTTTCTGATTGAATTTTCAGTGCGTAATGTAAGCATTTTTCCCAAGATTTTGATACAAGATCGGGGGTGCGTAATATACATGCTAGCGTAATATATTCGAGTTTTTACGGTAATATTTCTAGGAATAACCTAGTCTTATTGATGTTTCCCCAAGTGTTGGGACAGCCTCAAAATTGTTCAAAAAATTCTTTTTTTGTATCTAATATTTGGGACAGAAAATATCTTGGACATTTTTCTGTTCCTAATCTTTGGGAGTTGGGACATTGTGTGAAGTAATTATTGTGGAAACAGAAAAGTGAGAAAAATCTGGGAATTTTTTTTCTTGTTATATTGTAAAATATGCCAGAAAGAAGATGTAGTTTGAATCAATGTTTTGATTGAATGTAAAATGTATCAATTTGGTATATTTCACATATATGAATTTATGACAATAAGAATTTCATATTCACAGTAACTGTTATACAAATTAATATTAATTGTTTCAATCCTTTCTGAAAATCTTTTAAATCTATCCCAAGTATAAAATTGCAGTGACATTACACATGGCACATGGAGAGAACACAAGAAACATGTCATAATATCAGTTAATCTGCTCAAACAAACAAAATTTTCTTACCTGAAAATTAATTTATAAATGTTGAACATCTTTTTGTCCAGTGACACAAACTAGCAAAAGAGTTTCATAATTTTCAGATTCACAAGATTCCCTATTTTGGTGAAATTAAAATCCCATCCACTTCAAGATAAAAACATTTATGAAGACAGAGTTAATTCTGCTTTAGAGATGTAACAACTTTACCTGTCAGTCAAAAACTCTTAAACAAATGGAACTTCAAAGGAGGTGAGGACAAGTGTTGATCTTATGAAAGTGGTGCAGTTTTCTTTTGATCTCTCTAAAGGTGGTTTAACATTAGGCATAGTGTAAAAAAATAAATTTGACTTGGAAGTTTTATAACATATTCACTAATATGATTCCTGGGTATATATGTGAGAATAGTTTGTGTATTGTTCCTTTCTAACCATCCAAGGTAAAATTGATGTCCCTAATGTTTGGTACATTTTTTCTGCCCTTTTTTGGAAATGCAGTCTTTGAACAGTAAAAAACAATTATTTGTGTTCAAAAATTTAGGAAAAAAATACAGTACAGCATCTGTGGCTTAAGCATCAAGGCCAACTCAGCATTTCATGTAGTCCTTGGATGTATGTCTTACTTTTTCTGTGTTTAGATTGCTTGAAAACCTTGATAATTTCAGCATTTTGTTTATCCCTGTATGAGTTTGGGTGATCAGTGTTTTACTGTATTTTGAATGTAATGTGGTAACCTTCTTTGTTTTACAGTTCAAGTAAAAGCAGTGTCAAGGCCGTTCAATAAGCCTTTGAAGTCCGGCTGCACAGACAGTTCAATATGTAAACCAGAGCTTGTAGCAATCAAACCTCGACATGATCCTGCCATCCCTGGTGCCCTCATCATGCCAGCTCCAAGTGATAGTCACCAGGTACAGGATATTTTAGAATATTTTGAACTTTCTGTTTACACATATGTTGGGGACAATGAGTTTAGTTGTAACTTATATTTAGACATTGAACTTGCTTGTATTTATATAAAATTTCTGCCATCATATGTTGTAGCTGTAATGTATGCAAGATTATTTTCATGCATTAGTCTATATTAATGAACACAGCGTTTGTGAAATAATAAGCCTAAATAGAACCAATTTCAACACTTGCTGGATTTATCTACCCTGGCAGGGACAGTTTTTAGCTTGCCTGAGCACGAATTGCTTGGGATTAACTATTTTGACCGCTCACCATCTGGCGTTTGTCCAGCATCCATCCATCTGTTGACAGTCTGTCCTTACTGTTCTTCTGATGATATCTTTGGTCAGAATTGCACCAAACTTTGTCAGTAGCATTCTGGTATGGTCCGCTATCAAGTTTATTGAAATATTTCATCTTGGCCCCCCCGCCCGAGCTAAAAATAGATAACCATTTAAATGACTTCTTCTCATGAACTGCTTCATAGATATTCATCAAACTTTTGGTGTAGCATCATTATAAGGTCATCTCCCACTTTCATTCAAATGGGGACACTTGACCCCTTTGAAGGACTGCTAGAAATACCCTTAAACAGCTTCACTTGAACTGCTTGATGTATCTTCATTAAACTTGGTCTGTAGCTTGGACAAAATTCTGCCCAAAAACCACTATTTTGTGTATATAGGGGTTTACTCCTACCAGCACTAAAATTGTATATTGATCCATATTACTGATTTATTCTTTAGTCAGTTGTTTAATTATACATTGTTTCAGTAATGTCTTTATTTAGATTCTTACAGTTGATAGGCATGCATTAAAGCTAGAATCTTGATATTTCAGTGGCAGTGGAACAAGAGGTCTTTGCCAGTGGTGGATGTTGTAGTTGACCCCTACCTCTCCACACACCTCAGACCCCATCAGAGAGAAGGTGTCACATTCCTCTATGAGTGTGTAATGGGTTACAGAAACTATGGTGGACAGGGAGCAATTCTTGCGTATAAATTTGACTCAATTTTGTCGTTTATATCTTTTGTCACAAGTTAGATGAAAATATGTTGCCGACTTGAAGTTGGGATGACAGTATGATTTAAGTACTGTTTCTGACTACCAGGATGTTTACACACCATCTCTATGAAACATATGAAGAAATATTTCACATTTATTTAAAAGACTTAATTGTATCAAGCTAAAAAGATTGTTAAAAGAGCAATGAAGTAAGATGTTTCAGATATACATTTTGTTTGTGTTATTCATCTGTAATTTCTTTATGTTGAAATACTTCTTTCTTTCTGTTCCAGAGATGATATGGGTTTAGGAAAGACATTACAGTGTATTTCTCTTATCTGGTAAATTTGTCTTGGATTAAATTTCTAATTTTGAGTATGATGCAAATTGACTTACAAGGCCTCCTTTGCAGAGTTATTAAAGTCGCTCACTTTGAATCACTTGCCCCTTAGTGCTGTGGGTTTGAAACCTTGCTCACAATGTAGAATTCTTTCATGAGTGGAAGCCGTACTGACTTTCCGAAGGTCAGTAGTGTTACACAGGTACCCCATGGGCCTGAAATAGTACCTAGATAGGTATCTTGCATTTTCCTCCACCATTAAAAGCTAGAAAGTCGCCATATTACTTAAAATCATGTGGATATGACCAAAAATAATCACAACAGAACAAATTGACTTGTATTTTGTATGTGTCAGCCTTTACCCTGAACAAAACAAAGAGTGGCTATATCAACATGAAAAAGTTAAAAATGTCCGAAACTAAGACATTCAGTAGCTATATTTCACACTATTTTCTAGGACTCTTTTCAAACAAGGACCGTATGGGGGCAAACCAGTGGCAAAGAAGATTCTGATTATAACACCTGGAAGTTTAGTCAAGGTAAATATAAAGAAGATGTCATTCAAACATTGTTCCATAGAAACTGTTAAAACTTTTTTTCCTTAAAATTTGAAGCTCCCTAAAAATTGCCAAATTGGCTACACCCATGAAGTAACTGCTCAAAAATCCTATAATTTTACAGTACAAAGGACCCTTTTTAATGTTGTTGCTGTCACTATATCAAATACATGTATGGAGTTTTGCTATTTTACTTAGAATTGGTACCAAGAATTCAAGAAGTGGCTTGGATTTGAAAGAATACAGATTTTTGCAGTTAGCTCCGACAAGAAAGTTGAGGTATAGATTGTTATGGTTTAACTTTATTCCTGGTAACTACATGTACTTCCATTTAAAAATGATGGAATGTTGCTTGGCTAAACACTTCTAATTATATTTTATGTGATACTGACTACCATTGGCAAGTGGTATGCAGTCGTTAACTATGTGTTGTAAATTTTCAAAGGGGCTATATGGAAACAGTTTTTTGTGTTATCGTTTATTCAAAAAATAGGTAGCGCAATTGAACTCATCCAGGCATCCGCATCCTGATTTAGTTAAATTTTGTATGTAAGCATGTGTCTCAGTAACCACTTGTGGGTATGGATTGAAACTTCACACACTTGTTCACTGTGATTGTCATACATTCAGTGCACAGTTCCCATAACCCTGTTTTGCTTATTCAAAAAAGTCACATCCCTTTTTCAACTTAGCAATATTTTAGCTATCATTTAAAGGCACATAGCTTTGAAACTTATTTTCTCTTTTTCTAGGTCAATTACCAACCTTACTGGGTCAAGTCCCATAACTCTGACATGTATTTTGGGCAAATTATGCCCCCTTTTGGACTTAGAAAATCCTGGTTAAAGTTTAGCATGGAATTTACTATCTCCAAAACTAATGCAGATACTGGATTGGAACTATAGATATTTTAACATTTAGGGTAATATTCCTGCTTCTGGGACAACAGTTGGAATAGTTGAGCATTGGCTGTCTTACAGACAGCTTGTGTTTAACTTGGCCATAGTTTTGGTATTATTTTATTTAGCATCGTAAGAGGGGAAAGTTCTTGATTCAGAATTGTTACCCCATAACTACATGTTTATTTTTATGATTTTATTTTTTTAATTCTTTGGTGATAAGCCTTTTGAATTGTTAAAAGTTTCTGTCCTCAGAAGCTCTTGCTAAAATATATTTTGTTCACTGTCATGATTTTTTCAGGCAACATCTTTACCAAAATGCTGGTTAGTAGCTCTTGTTAGTTAATAATCTCTGTTTATATATGCACTAAATTCAAATAAACCCTGTTATGTAATGTGTTGCATTGTAACAGTACTTTATTTTGAATGTAAACTGATAACACAAAAGTTCCTTACTATGCAAATTTGAAGTTGCTTTACAACAGTGGTTCATTTTCTCTGCCAGGATTTCATGAAGACCTCTATATATCCAGTATTGATTATATCCTATGAGATGTTTGTCCGTATGTATGAGACCTTACAACAGTTGACCTTTGACCTGATAGTGTGTGATGAAGGTCATAGACTGAAGAACACCAACATCAAAACTACATCGGTATGTGTTTTTAACAGTTTATGTTAAAACGTATTCATTCTCTGCTTTGAAGATTAAACATTTGCAGATTTCATTTTGATATATCTAATCAAATGGTTCTCACTTAAGAATTTCTACTGTGTTTTTAAGCTGTGAAACTAACATGGATTTTAAGCTTCATGTTACCGGTAGTTTATGACAAAACAAAAGTAAAATGTTGCTTGGTCCGTCACAAGTTTTCCTACTGTTTTGTCTGTCAAGATGAGTAAATGATCTTCATCAGCTTTTTGCAGAATTATAACTCTAATTTAAGACTGTTCAGAAATTACTCTTGACCTCTGTGTGTTAGCCTTAATACAGAAAAGCATGAAGACACAGACAGTAAAAGAGGTAACATATATATGTTTTCAGCTGATTATGAGTCTACCAACACAGAGACGAGTTATATTGACTGGTACACCAATACAGAACGATCTTCAGGAATTCTTCTCCATTGTTGAATTCTGTAATCCAGGCGTGCTAGGTATTCTGACCTTATTTTATGCAATAAAAATCTTTTTTCTCAGGTATTTCATTTCCTGTATGAATAATTTCTGAAGTATTTTAGAAAATGCTTGTTTCCTTTTGTATCATCGAAATAAGTCAAAAGATCATGGCCCATATTCATAAGTATTTTAAGTCTGAATTTTGAAATGCTAAATTTTCTTTTTGTTCTGTCATTGTTATATTTGTACTCCTTGTAATGACAATTTTCACCAAGATCACTGCTAGGGAGTGTGAGGAATGTTGCACATTCCATTTCCTCTCGTGAACAATCAACCGAGTCTGCTATTATTTTATTTGGTAGCATCCAAAGGATCTTCTTGCAGATTTTATTTGCATGAATGTTCTTTAGTCAACTACAAATAACTCTGCAAAAATATTTCATTAAATTTGCCATGAACAACAAAGTTGTGACAAATTGAATATTTTGCATTTCAAACCTTAGACATTAATGAATATGTTTAATGTGGTGTCACAAATTGACATACGGGCCTTATTTTATCTGTAGTGTAAATGCAGGTATTGCATCATCTTTTTGTAAATTTTTGAGTTATTGAGGTAAATGTCAGATTTCACGCATGAAATACCTCTCATGTTTTTCTGTATTTCATTACTTAAATTTCCATGTAAATTTCATTGAATTCTGTTCAGTAATAAGAAAGTTGATATTTTATAAACTTCAGTAATTCGTGTTTTTATCCCCAAAACCACTATAATGGACCTCAAATTGTCAATTTAAATTCGCGCCAAAGTAGTTAGATTCCCCGGCTATATCGTGAATCCCGTGAAAATGACAATAGTCGGAGTCCACGGCTTAGCCGTGAATCCTATGAAATTTAGTATTTGGCGGGACATTATCCTTTAAATAGACTGGACTAGATATGCCTTGCGCACACCACCTTCCGACTTTATAGACGAATCTATGTCTGAATTATTTTCTTGCTAGAAATTTATGCTCGATCGAGGTAAGAAATTTATTTGTTAGATTTTTGTATGATTTTTGCATTACGATTATTATTTGGTAAATTTTTGTTCATTCTACAGAATTCTATAACATTTACTTTTCGGCACATGATTTTGGCTAGTTTCGGTATGTTAGGATAATTTATTAAATTTTTCAGACTTTTGTAAATTATTTCGAAAGAGGAATCTAAAAATGTTTCATTTATATAAGATGTTAGATTTATACTGAAATTTGTATCGTGATAATTGTAAAGCACTGTTTCAAAAACTTATGTCAAACATTTTTGTTAATTATGGAACGCCATTACTGCATTGTATTGTTATGTATAAATCTATATGGCAAGTCTAGTACCATGTATGTAATATATTATTAGCTCATCTGATTTTTTGAAAAAAAAATGATGAGTTATTGTCATCACTTGAGCGGTTGTCGGCGTTGCCTGGTTAAGTTTTATGTTTAGGTCAGCTTTTCTCCTAAACTATCAAAGCTATTGCTTTGAAACTTGGAATACTTGTTCACCATCATAAGCTGACCCTGTATAGCAAGAAACATAACTCCATCTTGCTTTTTGCAAGATTTATTGCCCCTTTTGTACTTAGAAAATATCAGATTTCTTGGTTAAGTTTTATGTTTAGGTCAACTTTTCTCCTAAACTATCAAAGCTATTGCTTTGAAACTTGGAATACTTGTTTACCATCATAAGCAGACCCTGTACATCAAGAAACATAACTCCATCTTGCTTTTTGCAAGAATTATTGCCCCTTTTGGACTTAGAATATCAGTTTTCTTGGTTAAGTTTTATGTTTAGGTCAGCTTTTATCCTAAACTATCAAAGCTATTGCTTTAAAGCTTGCAACACTTGTTCACCATCATAGGCTGACCCTGTACAGCAAGAAACATAACTCCATCCTGCTTTTTGCAAGATTTATGGCCCCTTTTGGACTTAGAAAATATCAGATTTCTTGGTTAAGTTTTATGTTTAGGTAAACTTTTTCTCTTAAACTATCAAAGCTATTGCTTTGAAACTTGCAACACTTGTTCACCATCATAAGCTGACCCTGTACAGCAAGCAACATAACTCCATCCTGCTTTTTGCAATAATTATTGCCCCTTTTGGACTTAGAAAAATCATTTTCTTGGTTGAATATTATGTTTAAGTCAACTTTTCTCATAAACTATCAAAGCTATTGCTTTAAAACTTGCAACAGTTTTTCACCATCATAAGTGGACACTGTACATCAAGAAACATAACTATCCTGCTTTTTGCGAGAATGATGGCCCTTTTTAGACTTAGAAAATCATGGGTAGGACAATATTTCTATTATACAAAAAAAATCAGATGAGCGTCAGCATCCGCAAGGCGGTGCTCTTGTTGTAATTTGAAATTGTGTGACAGTCTATTGCATACACAATAAATGTCCGTTGTAGTGTATGGCATTAGATATTATATGGATGCCAACTATCATATAACGTTTGATTTACATTGAATTTTGTTAATTTGTAGTTGTAAATAATAGCTGCAGTTTATCATGTCCGTATCTATAATGTTTCATCATATACTTTTCATATTATTTCATACTTTAACTTTAGTCTTTTAAGTAAGTAATCTTTGTAATAATGGAAGAAATTAGTGACGTATTTTTAATCATGTGACGTCTGAACTTAGTAGCACATATGTTTTGTATAAGTAGCACGTATTATTTATGGGAGCCTACGGAGGTATGGTGTACCCAAAGGAGCAGTTTTATGCCCTGACTTATTTGTTTGCTATGGTGCTTACCATATGTTATATATTTTAGCTTCTTCCGCCAGACGATTTTACCTGGTGATGTCATAACCCGGAAGTACAATGCCCGAGGTTCACTTGTCTTCACTCGCCTGGATGTGATATTCCCAGCGCAGAGCTTACGTCCCATGGTTGTGCTGTAAACCGCAAAGACGATGATTTTTGTTATCCTCTGAAGTCAGCTCAGGGATGCAATCACCTACCACCATAGGGAGCCAACACGGAATCAACGTATTCACGGTTTAAAGGGACTGTATTTTGAATTTAGAAGCTGCGTTTTGTTTGTGCTACTTAAAGTTCACAATTGAATTAAAGAACAGTGTCACGTCAGATTAGAATGGAATTTAAGAACTTTTGTATCTAGAGATACTGAACTTTCTTTTTTTTTTCTTTCTTATAATCAGTTTTTTTTTTCTTTTCATATCTATTCATTGTTAATAATCATCTTTTGTAAATAAATTTGTAAATATTGTAAAGGGTGTTGATTTGTTCTGATGGTTACTGTCGCCGGTACGGCCTTTCCTGTCACATGTGGTTCAGCCAAATTAAATGGTGACATGCATGTCTATACTATCCAGGTAGAGTTGCTTATCAGCATTTAAATTTATGATTAGGTACCAGTGCAGGATTTAGAAGAGTTTATGAGGACCCTATAGTAGCTGCACGTCAACCAGGGGCTACAAAAGAGGAAATTTCATTGGGTGAGGAGAGAGGGGCAGAGTTAAGCAGAATGACTCAGATGTTTGTATTGAGGAGAACACAAGAAATAAATAACAAATATCTACCACCTAAACGTAAGAAATTGTGCTCTTTTTTCATGAATTTACATTAAATAGATCTTAACATTTAGCTAGTTCTTTGCAAGATACAAGATTGAGGTATAGAAGTAACTTTCTTATTATATCTGAAAGTATGTAGATTTTAAGAAATTGTACCAGCTCATTTGTACTAAGTGTATGGAGAGTTATCCTACTGGCCTCAGCTTCTGTGTCTTGGTCCTCATGGACAGTTTGGTTGATGTACCAATGCACTACCACATTGTACTACATACTGTTTATGCCACTAAGAATTAATTTGTTCATAATACATTATTTTTATTCATGTCTTTCAATTCACTGTATATATTAGGATGATTTTTTACATTATTATGTTAGACTGGCTATAGCCAAATATGTTATCCTCTTTAAATAAAGTTATTATTATTATTATTATTAGGGCTGTCATCGATAGAAACGATATCGATGTATCAACGATTTTTTTTTTGTCGATCGATTATCGATTCCCATTTTCAAAAATCGATATTTTACAGGGAGAAAAAACTACCCAAATAAACACTCAGACCCTAAAAAACAACTTAAGTTCACAAAGTTGTAAATTTGGATGAATGCAAAAAAGGAGTGAAGGCAAAATAAAAAAGGAAAGATGTTATTAATTTTTTGGTATTTCTTTTATTTCATAAATACAAATACAACACAATCAAACAGAAATATGGAAAGTAGGCAATAAAACTTAGAATAGCATTTACAGGACGGTATATAGTATTATATGAACAGATAGGTCGTTTATCTAACTTAATAATCAATATATTGATGTATCGTCGATATTTGTCTTCTGATATATCGGTATCGTCGATACGCCTAAGACCCAATCAATGACAGCCCTAATTATTATTATTTAGGTCTGTTTTATTTGATGGTTTTGCTTCAAACTTAAAATAGTTGTTCAAGGTTGGAAAGTTGCCATATGACCTAAAGTTAAGTCTTTTTGTCTTAAAACCCAACTAAAGCATGTTTAAGACATCTGAGACGGAAGTACAGGTAGTTATGCGTACAAGTTTTACTGGTTTTATTGAGTTACATACGTTTGTTTATAAGCATTTTGTCCATCAACAATGCTCCTTTGTTGATTCATTTATTTGTTTCATTAACTGTTGTCAGTTGTTTGTTTAATGTTGCAATACTTGCAGGAGATATAGTGTTATTTTGCCGACCAACAGCCTTGCAGTTGACACTGTACCAGCAGTTACTCAGATGCCAGTTGATACGGTCATGTTTATCTGGCAGTATGTCTGGTTCACCGCACCTGATCTGTATAGCTGCATTAAAACAGCTGTGTAATCATCCCAGTCTAATATACAGGAAGTCAGAAGAACATGAAGGGAATAAACAGTGTGAGGAATATGATCAGAATGTAAGTTTGTGCATTCTTACATCATTGTTCAGCCTGAACAAAAACTAAACTTTTAAACACCAATACCATTGTAAGCATTTATATATTCCAATTAGGATAATAACTCCCTGAATTTGTTGCCAGCATTTCAGTCTAAGTTTGCATAACTTGTGATCACACTGTCTCAGTGAATCTGTTACAGAAAAGATGTTACTAGGTTACTATATCAGTATTACTGGTGGGTGGGGTGAAGTTTTATAGATTTTGTGGTTATACTGGTTTGCAAGATATCATCTCTGCATGGATAACATCCACACTTCGTAATTATGTTAGTTAAACACTTTATCTCATCAAGTTCACCATCGGTCAGAAACATTAAAACTCTTCAAACAAGTCTGTTATTTTTAATGTTTTTGAATGAAAAAAAAATAAAGTGTTATTTTATCTCTACTGCAAGGCAAAAAGACAAATTTTAGTTGCCCTTTCCTGGGCCTCTTAATAGATCATGTCCTTTTTAGCTCGACTTTTCAAAGAAAATGTAGAGCTATTGCACTCGCGTCGGCGTCTGCGTTGGTTAAAGTTTTTGATAAAGTCAAATATCTCTGTTACTATCAAAGCTATTGACTTGAAACTTAAAATAGTTATTTACTATCAAAGTCTACACCAGGAGAAATAATCCCCATAACTCTGTTTGAATTTTGACAGAATTTTGCCCCTTTTTAACTTAGAATTTTTAGTTAAAGTTTTTGATAAAGTCAAATATCTCTGTTACTATCAAAGCTATTGACCTGAAACTTAAAATAGTTATTTACTATCAAAGTCTACACCAGGAGAAATAATTCCTATAACTCTGATTGGATTTTGACAGAATTATGCCCCTTTTTAACTTAGAATTTTTGCTTAAAGTTTTTGATAAAGTCAAATATCTCTGTTACTGTCAAAGCTATAATCTTGAAACTTAAAATAGTTATTTACTATCAAAGTCTACACCAGGAGAAACAATCCCCATAACTCTGATTTGAATTTTGACAGAATTATGCCCCTTTTTAACTTACATTTTTTGCTTAAAGTTTTTGATAAAGTCAAATATCTCTGTTACTATCAAAGCTATTGACTTGAAACTTAAAATACTTATTAACTATCAAAGTCTACACCAGGAGAAACAATCCCCATAACACTGAATTGAATTTTGACAGAATTATGCCCCTTTTTAACTTAGAAATTTTGTTAAAATTTTTGATAAAGTCAAATATCTCTGTTACTATTAAAGCTTTTGACTTGAAACTCTAAATAGTTATTTACTATCAAAGTCTACACCAGGAGACACAATTCCTATAACTGTGGTTTGAATTTTGACAGAATCATGTCCCTTTTTAACTTAGAATTTTTAGTTAAAGTTTTAGATGAAGTCAAATATCTCTGTTACTATCAAAGCTTTTGACTTGAAACTTAAAATACTTATTTACCATCAAAGTCTACACCAGGAGAAACAATCCCCATAACTTTGATTTGAATTTTGACAGAATTATGCCCCTTTTAACTTAGATTTTTTTGTTAAATGTTTTGATAAAGTCAAATATCTCTGTTACTATTAAAGCTTTTGACTTGAAACTCAAAATAGTTATTTACTATCAAGGTTTACACTAGGAGACACAATTCTCATAACTATAATTTGAATTTTAACAGAGTTATGCCCCTTTTTAACTTGGATTTTTTTTTTTACTGGCAAAGCTCAAATTCAGTCAAGCACTGAGAAAAGTCGAGCGCGATGTCTTACGGACAGCTCTTGTTATCCCTGCCGAAGGGGGAGGGATATGGTTGTGGTGTTGTCCGTCCGTCTTTCCGTCCGTCCAGAGCCATATCTAGGAAGTAGTTTGGAATATTTAAATGAAACTTCATATACATGTTCACCACTATAGGAAAATGCGGCGCGTCAAGTTTCAGTCAGATTGCCTAAGTAACACCGGAGTTATGGCCCTCAGTAGTTTCTAATGTTAACTATATAGGGTACTAAAAATATGGCAATTTCTGCTTGATTTCTTGTGACATATTTGACCTAGAACTACGAAACTTGAATTACATTTAGATCACCATAATGTGGTAGTGCACACACAATTTCGTCAGGATCTCTTTACTATAGTAACTTCAGAGTTCTTGCTCTTTAATTGTTTAAAAATCCACATATTTGTACATAACAAACTAACCAATTGGTAGAATTTCATTAAACTTCTTTCATTTTTTTCCATTAAACATGTGAAGTTGTGTACCCACACCCGGTCACATAGTGACAAGTTGAGCTTTTGTGATCACCCTTCGTCCGTCGTCAGTCTGTGCGTGCGTCAACAATTTCTTGTCTGCACAATAGTGATTTCATTTATGATTTTATTAGCTCATCTGATTTTTTGAAAAAAAAATGATGAGTTATTGTCATCACTTGAGCGGTTGTCGGCGTCTGCGTCGGCGTCTGCGTCGGCGTTGCCTGGTTAAGTTTTATGTTTAGGTCAGCTTTTCTCCTAAACTATCAAACCTATTGCTTTGAAACTTGGAATACTTGTTCACCATCATAAGCTGACCCTGTATAGCAAGAAACATAACTCCATCTTGCTTTTTGCAAGATTTATGGCCCCTTTTGTACTTAGAAAATATCAGATTCTTGGTTAAGTTTTATGTTTAGGTCAACTTTTCTCCTAAACTATCAAAGCTTTTGCTTTGAAACTTGGAATACTTGTTCACCATCATAAGCAGACCCTGTACATCAAGAAACATAACTCCATCTTGCTTTTGCAAGAATTATTGCCCCTTTTGGACTTAGAAATCAGTTTTCTTGGTTAAGTTTTATGTTTAGGTCAGCTTTTATCCTAAACTATCAAAGCTATTGCTTTAAAACTTGCAACACTTGTTCACCATCATAAGCTGACCCTGTATAGCAAGAAACATCACTCCATCCTGCTTTTTTTCAAGATTTATGGCCCCTTTTGGACTTAGAAATATCAGATTTCTTGGTTAAGTTTTATGTTTAGGTCAACTTTTTCTCTTAAACTATCAAAGCTATTGCTTTTAAACTTGCAACTCTTGTTCACCATCATAAGTGACCCTGTACAGCAAGCAACATAACTCCCTCTTGCTTTTTGCAATAATTATTGCCCCTTTTGGACTTAGAAAAATCATTTTCTTGGTTGAATATTATGTTTAAGTCAACTTTTCTCATAAACTATCAAAGCTACTGCTTTAAAACTTGCAACAGTTTTTCACCATCATAAGTGGACACTGTACATTAAGAAACATAACTCTATCCTGCTTTTTGCAAGAGTGATGGCCCTTTTTAGACTTAGAAAATCATGGGTAGGACAATATTTCTATTATACAAAAAAAATCAGATGAGCGTCAGCACCCGCAAGGCGGTGCTCTTGTTTTAACCAAACTTACACACAACTTGTATCACCATAAGATCTCGGTTCCTTTCTTGAACTGGCCAGATCCCATTATGGGTTCCAGAGTTATGGCCCCTGAAAGGGCCAAAATTAGCTATTTTGACCTTGTCTGCACAATAGCAGCTTTATTTATGATTTGATTTTTACCAAACTTGCACACAACTTGTATCACCATATCGAGGGTTCAACGCAATAAGGGTGTATCTACATATAATTATTATATGTAGATACGCCCTTATTGCGTTGAACCCTCGATATGATCACCATAAGATCTTGGTTCCTTTCTTGAACCGGCCAGATCTAATGGGTACCAGAGTTATGGCCCCTTAAAGGGCCAAAATTGGCTATTTTGACCTTGTCTGCACAATAGCAGTTTCAGTTATGATTTGATTTTAACCAAACTTGCACACAACTTGTATCACCACAAGATCTTTGTTCCTTTTTTGAACTGGCCAGATTCCATCATGGGTTCCAGAGTTATGGCCCCTTAAAGGTCCAAAATTGGCTATTTTGGCTTTTGCAGCCATATAGAGACTTCATTTATGGTTTTATTTGATACAAATTTCCAAAATATCTTCAACAACAATAAATCTTGGATTCCATGACAAATCAGATCCAATCGTAGGTTCCAGAGTTATTTTATATCTGATTACCTCCCCTGATTGTAATAAATATGGATTTATATCAGTAAATACTTACAGGACTTATTTAAAATTTCATTATTGTTATTAGTTGGACTGAGACAATCAGGGTAGATAACTATGTACTGCAATTATGTCAAATTACCTCCCTTTATTTCAAATTAAAATGGGTGTATCTCCGTAACTAACGAAGATACTGATCTGAAATTTCATTTATCTCAACAGATTTATTTGGCAGATCCTTCTTTTGTTCACTAATAATATTTTTATTTTTTTTTATTACATCACATTTACGTTACTATAAATAGCTTATTTTTAGTAACTTTTTTATTATTGGCCGTAGGGAAAAACCGAGACCACTTTTCTGTGGTACAACATGGCTGGTACCTCCAATTTTTAGGTATATTTTGACATATTTATACCTTGTAAGATTTTTTTTTCTTTTTGGTTAAATTTCTTCCCTTCGTTGTTCCTGTCCTTTGGACTTAGATATTTTTTATGAGGACCTTCTTGTCCTCAAGTGCAATGATAACAGGTGAGCGATATAGGGCCATCATGGCCCTCTTGTTTCAATCTTGAACCTTCCATGAATATTTATCAACATGCATAGTTGTACCATCCCCCCAACTCACCCCCCACAACCGCACAAACTTTTTTTCCCCATTAATTTTTAGTATCAACATGTGAAGTGAAAATAAAAAAAAAATTATTCCTTTTTTTAATTTTTCAAACCTTCCATGAATATTTTTCAAAAATCGTCCAGTTTTCAGAATACGGAATTTCCGGTTTTCAGAGGTTAAAAACATATAGAAATAAGAACAGGAAAAGGGGGGAGCTTGAGTTTCATGCGGTTTTCAAAGGTTTCCGGTTTTCAGAAATTCCACTGTATTTAAATTATAATTTGTATTTAGGTTTTTAGTTTGAAGAGACAATCTTTTTATGCCCCCGAAGGGAGGCATATAGTTTTTGAACCGTCTGTCGGTCTGTCCGCAATTTTCGTGTCCGGTCCATATCTTTGTCATCCATGAATGGATTTTCAAATAACTTGGCATGAATGTGTACCACAGTAAGACGACGTGCTTTGCGCGCAAGACCCAGGTCCGTAGCTCAAAGGTCAAGGTCACACTTAGACGTTAAAGGTCATATTTCATGATAATGCATTGATGGGCGTGTCCCGTCCATATCTTTGTCATTCAGGCATGGATTTTAAAATTATTGGGCATGAATGTGTACCACAGTAAGACGACGTGTTGCGCGCAAGACCCAGGTCCGTAGCTCAAAAGTCAAGGTCACACTTAGACGTTACAGGTCATATTTCATGATAGTGCAATGATGGGCATGTCCGGTCCTTATCTTTGTCATTCATGCATGGATTCTAAAATAACTAAGCATGAATGTGTGGCACAGTAAGACGACATGTCGCGTGCAAGACCCAGGTCCATAGGTCAAAGGTCCTAAACTCAAACATCGGCCATAACTATTCATTCAAAGTGCCATCGGGGGCATGTGTCATCCTATGGAGACAGCTCTTGTTAACTTTAAAAATTCAGAAGTATTTTGTAATATTTCCAGAAATCAGTGTATGAAGGTCTTCACTGCCTGTTTCCTGAGGGATTCTGTACAGATGGAGATTTAGAGGAACATTCTGGCAAGCTGGCTGTACTGAGCTCTCTGTTACACCAACTTCACATGACAGATTCTGGTAAACCAGAGAAAATAGTGGTAGTCTCCAACCATACAAAGGTTGAGTAAATTTGTTTCTTTTGTTGAAATCGTAAGTAATTTAGGTGACTTGGTATCTTAATGTGGTAGTCTAAAGGAGAACAGTGTAATTATGTTATATGGCGACTTTCAGTCTTAATGCAGTTGTCTTAATTCAGTGTTTAAAAAATGCAGATAATCTAAAGAAATAAACAACGATTTGCAAACATTTCTTTAAAGGGAGGAATTAACAAAATAAATATTAAAAAAGAAAACAAAAAGAACAGTTAAGACAGAAATGTAAATAATTTAGCTTATTTAGTATAACATTTTTTTATCATTAGGAAGACAAACAGGATTTATAATGTCTGTCATGTGTTTACGAATCGGATAGAAATATCACTCTCGAGGGCACCTGCACATTGGGCTGTAACGAGGCTTGCCGTGATAAATTTGTCTGTGTATGATTTATCATTAATTCATGGCATCATGTATTATTGTCTGATTGATTATAAAAAAAAAACCTATTAACTATTCATGATAAAGTGAAGTATGTTCTTTATTTCATCGTTTTTGCTTATAACAAAATATCATACAGATAAGATTAACCCTTACTCTGCTAAATTTCTAATCTTTCAATTTGGACAGTACCATTAACTGTTAAAGGGGTGCATACCAAAAAGTTTTTGACTGGATGACGAACAGTGCAGACCATGATCAGACTGCACGGATGTGCAGGCTGATCTTGGTCTGCACTGGTCGCAAAGGCAGAATCACTTGCCGCCAGCAGGCTAAGGGTTAATTAAGGTGTACATATATTGTTTAGTCATACCTATGTGTATTATTTGAGCATAAATGTATAATTTACAGACATTGGACCTGATACAGTGCCTATGTAACCAGAAACAATACCAATATTTGAGACTTGATGGGCAGACTCCTACCAGTAAACGACAGGAACTTGTCCATAAATTTAATAGTAAACATTCACATGAGTGTAAGTTATTCCTTAAAAATATTCTCGTTTTCGAAAAACCAAAAATTGTTTTCCTTACCAACATCAGATAGAAGTTTTCGAAGTGTCAGATTTGCTCCTTTAAACTGACTTGATAAGTACAGATTAAATATCAAACAATTAATTTGTGAAATAATTGTATATAAGATGTATAGAGATAAAAAAAAAAGACTAGAGCAGGCTTTTTGATGTTTGTTTCTCACACAGATCAAATTTATTTGCATATACATTGTTCTTTTCTTGATAATTTTGGTCAATTGATTTTTTTTGACACTAATACTTCTTATTATTGGAGAACTTCAAAACTTAATAGCCGGCTGAATGTGACAAGTACATGTCCTGTATTGATTTTTAGGTCAGAAGCTCAGAAGTCAAGGTCACATTGACCTTTAGCTGAAAATTGGGTCAGTAGATGTCCTGTATTGTTTTGAGGGTCAGAGGTCAAGGTGACCCTTTGCTGAAAATAGGGTTGCAATCAATAACTGAAGACCACTTTGGCCTACATTTGTTAACTTAATAGGATGATTGCCTGTGGTCGGTAGATGACCTCTATTATTTTGAGGGTCTGAGGGCAAGGACAGAATGAAGAGCTGACTATAGGTTTCAAATCTATAACTGAAGAACAATAGAATGATTGGCTTGGGCCAGTAGATGACCCCTTACGTTTTAGGTTCAGTGGGTGAAAGGTCAATGTTGACATTGAGACTGAAAAAGTTTTGGGCCTAGTAATTAAAGATCGCCTTGGCGTACAGTCATCAAACTTTGTAGGATGATTACCAGTGGTCAGTAGATGACCCCTGTCATTTTGGGGTCAAAGGTCTACGTAACAAGTGACCTTAAGACTGAAAATGGTTTCTGCTTAGTGACATAAGAACCCTATGGTCTGCTGCATTCATAATTCATAAGACGATTGCCTGTGACCAGTAGATGACCTCTTCTATTTCTGGGATCAATAGGTTAAAGGTCAAAAGCCACAATAAAGTTGACACTGAAAACAGTTTCAGGTCAATAACTTAAGAATGCTTTGGCCTATAGTAATCAAACTTCCTGGAAGAATCCTGTGGTCAGTAGTTGATACTTATTGTGGGTGAAAGGGCAGCATCAAAGTGATCTAGGGACTACAACTGGGACAGGCCAACATAAAAATGGCTCACGTTTAACTCTGTTTCCACTTCAACTCAAACTGAAAGCTGAGTGAAACATTAAAAAAATGTTGACTTGTTTATTATTCAGATATAAGAACATTTGTGATCTTTGAAGTATTTTGATTTTCTATGTTATTTTATATGTTTCAGTTGTTTTTCTGTTGAGTTCCAAAGCTGGAGGTGTAGGTTTGAATCTTATAGGAGCGTCAAGATTAGTACTCTATGATGTAGACTGGAACCCAGCTAATGACTTACAGGTACTACATATATTAATCAGAATGTTTAAGGGGCCTCTGTGGCTGAGTGGTTAAAGTTGCTGACTTCGAATCACTTGCCCTTCACCATGGCTCCGAGCCTCACTCGGGCATTCACTTCTTCATGTGAGGAAGCCATCCAGTTGGCTTACGAAAGGTCAGTGGTTCCACCCAGGTGCCCACCTGAAATAGTGCATGAAGGGGCACTTCTTCCTCCACCATCAAAGCTGGAAAGTCGCCATATGATCTGTAATTGTGTTGGTGTGATCTTAAACCCAATTTTGTTGCATCAGAATGTTAATGTAGATTAATGAATTAAGATTTTTTTATTTTGACATTCCAGCTGTTTAATATTGTTGAGTAATTAATTTTGATGGATTTTTAGCTCAAGGTGAAGGTGAGCTATTGTGACCGTTCATTGTCCGGCGTCCGTCGGCATGCGTCATGTGTCAACATTTGCCTTGTTAACACTCTAGAAGCCACATTTGTGATCCAATCTTTATGAATCTTGGTCAGAATGTTTGTCTTGATGAATTTTAGGTCAAGTTCGAAACTGGGTCATGTGGGGTCAAAAATTAGGTCACTAGGACAGATCAAAGGAAAATCTTGTTAACACTCTAGAGGCCACATTTGTGACCCAATCTTTATGGAACTTGGTCAGAATGTTTGTCTTGGTGATCTCTAGGCCAGGTTCGAATTTGGGTCATGTGGGGTCAAAAATTAGGTCACTAGGTCAGATCAAAGGAAAAGCTTGTTAACACTCTAGAGGCCACATTTGTGACCCAATCTTTATGAAACTTGGTCAGAATGTTTGTCTTGATGATCTCTAGGTCAAGTTCGAATCTGGGTCATGTGGAGTCAAAATTGGTCACTAGGCCAGATCAAAGGAAAATCTTGTTATCACTCTAGAGTCCACAATTTAAGTTCGAAACTGGTGAGAATTGGTCAGAATGTTTATCTTGATGACCTCTAGGTCAAGTTTGAATCTGGGTCATGTTGGGTCAAAAACTAGGTCACTCGGTCAGATCAAAGATAAAGCTTACTAACACTCTAGAGGCCACATTTTTGACCCAAACTTTATGAAACTTGGTCAGAATGTTTGTCTTGATGATTTCTAGGTCAAGTTCGAAACTGGGTCATGTAGGATCAAAAAGGAAAATCTTATTAACACTCAAGAGTCCACAGTTCAAGTTTGAAACTGATGAGAATTTGTCAGAATGTTTGTCTTGATGACCTGTAGGTCAAGTTCCAATCTGGGTCATGTGGGGTCAAAAACTAGGTCACATGGTCAGATCAAAGGAAAAGCTTGTTAACACTCTAGAGGCCACATTTGTGACCCAATCTTTATGAAACTTGGTCAGAATGTTTTTCTTGGTGATCTCTAGGTCAAGTTCGAATCTGGGTCATGTGGGATCAAAAACTAAGTCACCAGGTCAAATCAAAGGAAAAGCTTGTTAACACTGTAAAGGTCACATTTGTGACCCAATCTTTATGAAACTTGGTCAGAATGTTTGTCTTGATGATCTCTAGGTCAAGTTTGAAACTTGTTCATGTGTGGTCAAAAATTAGGTCACTAGGGCAAATCAAAGGAAAATCTTGTTAACATTCTAGAGTCCACAGTTTAAGTTTGAAACTGATGAGAATTGGTCAGAATGTTTGTCTTGATGACCTCTAGGTCAAGTTTGAATCTGGGTCATGTGGGTCAAAAATTAGGTCACCCAGTCAAATCAAAGGAAAAGCTTGTTAACACTCTAGAGGCCACATTTTTGACCCAATCTTTATGAAACTTGGTCAGAGTGTTTGTCTTGATGATCTCTAGATAAAGTTCCATTATATTACTTGGCCCTAATGTATCCCATATTGAGACAAGGTGTCATGTCAAAATATATTTTGAAAATATGACCAGTTACATTTAACTTTCTCTGGCTGAAATGAGTGGCAGGAGTGTACAGATAAACTTATCTGAAGCAGTTTTTATCCCCTGCCGATGAAATCGGGAGGCGGGTATTGAAATGGCGTTGTCCGTCCGTCCGCAGCCATTTCTCAGTAACTAGCAGGTAGAATTTCATGAAACTTGAAATAAACATGAACCAACATACTGCGATGATGCCCGTCAAGTTTTTTTTTGGATTGGTCAATTTCCGTTAGAGTTATTGCCCTTTATTTAATGAAAAATGCCCAAAAATGTCCGTCCGCAGCCATTTCTCAGTAACTAGCAGGTAGAATTTCATGAAACTTGAAATAAACATGAACCAACATACTGCGATGATGCCCGTCAAGTTTATTTTGGATTGGTCAATTTCCCTTAGAGTTATTGCCCTTTATTTAATGAAAAATGCCCAAAAATATCCGTGCGCAGCCATTTCTCAGTAACTATCAGATAGAATTTCATAAAACTTGAAATAAACATGAACGAAAATACAGCGATTATGCCCGTTTTTTTTGTTTTGTTTTTTTTATTGGTAAATTTTCCTTAGAGTAATTGCCCTTTAATTGTTTAAAAATCTACAGATTTGTACATAACAAACCAACCAATTGGTAGAATTTCATTAAACTTCTTTCATTCTTTTCCATGAACATTTATTATAAACATATGAAGTTGTGTACCCACACCTGGCCACCACCTTGCCTTGGTCACACCCCCCCCCCCCCCCCCAAAAAAAAAAAATCATTCCTTTGTTTATCCCCCCACCAAAGGTGAAGGGGATATTAGAAATGCTCTCCATCCGTCCGTCCGTCCGCAACGATATTTGTCCGGAGCATAACTCCAAAAGTACTTGAGGGATTTTCTTCAAACTTCATACACTGATAGAACACATTGGGAGGAAATGCAGTGTGCAAAAACAATAACTCTGCCTTGCCTATTTTTTGAGTTATTCCCCTTTATCATATTTTCTTAAAAAAATTTGTCCGGAGCATAACTCCAAAAGTACTGGAGGGATTTTCTTCAAACTTCATACACTGATAGAACACATTGGGAGGAAGTGCAGTGTGCAAGAACAATAACTCTACCTTTCCTATTTTTTGAGTTATTCCCCTTTATCATATTTTCTTAAAACATTTTGTCCGGAGCATAACCCCAAAAGTACTGGAGGGATTTTCTTCAAACTTCATACACTGATAGAACACATTGGGAGGAAATGCAGTGTGCAAAAACAATAACTCTACCTTGCCTATTTTTTGAGTTATTCCCCTTTATCATATTTTCTTAAAGAAATTTGTCCGGAGCATATCTTCTTCATGCATAGAGGGATTTTGATATATCTTGGCACAAATGTTTACCACCACGATGCGGAGTGTCATACGCAAGAACTAGGTCCCTAGGTCTAAGGTCAAGGTCACACTTAGAGGTCAAAGGATACAAGAATAAAAACCTTGTTCGGAGCATTTCTTCTTCATGCATTGAGGGATTTTGATATAACTTGGCACAAATGTTTACCACCACGAGACGGAGTGTCATGCGCAAGATCCAGGTCACTAGGCCTAAGGTCAAGGTCACACTTAGAGGCCAAAGGTCAGATACAAGAATGACTTTGTCCGAAGCATTTCTTCTTCATGCATGGAGGGATTTTGATGTAACTTGGCACAATTATACACCATCATGAGACGAAGTGTCATGCGCAGTTCCCTTCTTTAGAATTACTTTCCTTTGTTGTTACTTTAAATAGCTTTTATTGTAACTTTTTCATTACTAGTCGTAGGGAAAAATCGAGACCACTTTTCTGTAGTACAACAAACATGCTAAATCCAATTTTGAGGTGTATTTTGACCAGTCTCTTCCTGATAAGATTTTTGTGTGGACTTGCAATTTTTTTTTTTTTTTTTTTTTTTAAAGATTAACTTCTCTTAGTTGTTATAAATAACATATATTGTAGCATTTTTATAATTGACCCTAGGGAAAAAACAAGACCACTTTTCTGTGGTACAGCATAGATGTTACTCTCCAGTTTTAGGTGTATTTTATTAATTTTATTACATATAAGGTATCTCTACCTAGTAAGGAGTTTTTTGTGGACTTTAAAAAACAAAAGACTTACAATGATTACTAAACAACCACAAAATTAACATTCCATTTGCAAATATAGCTGCTAGAGTAAAGAAATTTGCTTTGACGGGCATATATTGTGACATTCTGGCACTCTTGTTCCCTGTTAGCTTTCCATTCCTTCTTTTTACAGTAGCCATATAGAAAAACATCATAGTTATACTCTTCATGAAAATTAATAAAATTTAGCAGTAAACCACCTCACTACTGACTTATTCTTTCTTCCACATCTTAAAACCCCTGATGCGGACCACATCCTTCAATTATGATATGCCCGGTGGGGGGATTAGCCATGTCTGACATGGCTCTTGTTCAAACCTTCCATGAATATTTATCAACATGCAAAGTTGTACTGTTCCCCCACCTCACTCCTCCACCCAGCTGAGTCATGCCCACCACCCCGATCATGCATCCTTCCCCCGCCAATTTTTTTTTTTTTTTTTTCATTTTAAATTTTCCATCAATATTTATTATCAACATGTGATGTTTCTTACCCTCACCTGGTCACCCCCACTGCCCCCCCCCCACACTCCCCAAACCGAAAAATAAAAGCATTCATCGAATTTGCTTGTTCAACCACTGATACCTTTTGAAGCTAAGTAAATGTAAGCAGGATAGATCTGTTGAATAAGAGGGAGGGATAACATATTACATGGGTATATCTATAGATTGACCTTCAGGTAACTATGGATTGACTATCAAATCTTTACAGCTTTTCCATATTTTCTACTTTAGTTTACAATCTTGAACCAGATATTAGTTGAAGTACACATTATTCTTTGGGTATCAAGGTACTTTAGAATACCATGATTTTTTTTATCTCACCTGAGCACAAAATGCTTAAGGTGAGTAGTGCATCATTTACATCATAATTAACACTCGAGAGGTCACAATTTTGACACAATTTGGTCAGAATATATTTGTCTTAATAAGATGTCAGACAAGTTTGAAACTGTTGTCAAAACCCAATTCAGGAAGAACTATAGAAAAAAGCCTTGTTAATACATAGAGGCCATATTTTCTGCCAATGTTTTAATCAAACTTTGTAAGAATGTCTTTGAAATATAGGTTAGATCTAAAACTTGGTGACCTTAGGTGAAAACTATGTCACTATAGGGACCAATCATTGAAAACTTTGTTAATACCATAGAGGCCACCCTTTTTACTTTATCATGAAATATTTTTGTCTGCATATTTTGTCTCTAGTACATTTTGTATATCTATGTCAATTTCAGAACTGTGTTAATTATAATAACAGTATTTTAGAATATTTAAAGAGAATCTTAATGAAAATCTTGTCACAGAAAAGTTGAATCAGACAGTAACTTTTCCAGTTTCGAAAAACTTGGATATACTACCAGTTAATATTATTTTAGAAAAGGTGAAAGATACTGGCCTTGATTGCAGGAGCAGATTTGGCTCTGTAAAATATGTTATAAGTTCTAATCTATGTGCTACTGTTTTAGGAAAAGAAATTATAAAATTCTACTGATACACTCACATTTTTTCAGGCAATGGCGAGAGTATGGAGGGATGGACAGAAACACATTGTATATATATATAGACTGCTAACCACTGTAAGTATGACCTTAAAATACAGTGTAAGGATGAAATACACTGTAAAAGCTAAAATAAATAATGATGTATATATAAGTATAAGCTCTGAAAGTATAGCCCCTTTACATAAAAACAAAACCACAACATTATCTCATAAAGCAAGCATAAGTCCCAGAAATACAGTATAGTACATGTAAGTTCATATTTTCAGAATAAAAAAGTGGATGCTTATGCTTTCTTTTAAATTTGCATAATATCTTTGAACAAGACTTGTCTACTTTTATAGATTCATGAAACCTTGCGTGAGTCTTGATTATGATATGAACTTGTGCACCTTCTGTTTTTCGTCTGGCTCTGCCCCCTATTTTCGGAGTTATGGCCCCTGAAATAGTCAAAAATGCACATTTTCACCTTATACATGCCTAGCTCAAAAAGTATTTGATATAGATTCATGAAACCTTGCATGAGTCTTAATCATGATATAAACTTGTGCATCTTCAATTTTTCATTTGGGTCCGCCCCCTATTTTCAGAGTTATGACCCCTGAAATAGTCAAAACTGCACATTTTCACCTTGAGACACGCCTAGCTCGAAAAGTATGATATATAAATGATTGAAAACTTGAATAAGTCTTTATCATGATATAAACTTGCACACCTCTGTTTTTTTTTTTTTTTTTTGCTGGCTCCACCACCTATTTTTAAAGTTATGGCCCCTGAAATAGGAAAAAAAAAAATGCACATTTTCATCTAATTATGTGCCTAGTTCAAAAAGTATTTGATGTAAATTCATTAAACCTTGCTTGAGTCTTTATCATGATGTGACCTTGCACATTTGGCATTCTTCTTGAGAATCTTAGTGCTAATTACAGTGTTATGGCCCTTGATATAGACAAAATAGGGGATTTTTTGTTTGTGATGCTCATAGCTCAAAAAGTATATGGCCTATAATAATGAATCCTTTTCATAAAATGTTTGTTGAGGCTTTACCCAAACTGCAGACATTTGAATTATTGCCCCTTATTTGTGACAAATGTACCAGTGGGGGGCACACCCTGTGCGCTACAGACACATTCTAGTTGTTATATTTTCTGGTCCTTTGGGATCTTGGAGTCCATTCAATATATGTGTAATAGAGTTCCGCTTAAGCCAGTGCTAAGGGGCTTGAGAGGTGTTGCACATTTCATTACCTCTCATGAACAGACTCAGTCAAACCGAGTCTGCTATTATTCTTCTTGGTTGCATTCTATGCTTCCAACGAATCTTTTTATAGAAATGTGATTTATTCTCAGTAAAACTGCTTACTTAACAATTCTTTCAGAATTTGGATTTTTAGTCTGTGTTCTATTGGAAATATTTGTAATGGATTGTTTCAGCTGATTTCACAAACAAACTCAGTTTTTCTAAAACTATAGGGCAGAAAATTTGATAAAAACATCTTTGTAACCATAATATAGGGTAGTATAGAAGAGAAGATATATCAGAGACAGATCAGCAAGCAGGGACTCAGTGGTGCTGTCATGGATGTTAGGGAGAAAAATGTTGTGCAATTCTCATTTGAAGATCTCAGGGTTGGTGTTTTTCTGCAAGCATTAATGACCTAGTATTTAGTGATGAGATGACACTTGTTTTACTTTGGTTGACTTATACATTACCAGATAACAGCCAAAAAAAGGCAAAAATTGCCTGATCTGTGAGTCTCTAGCCTGTTGCTGTGTGGAATGTGGGCTGAAGGTTATAGAACTTAGTTTAAAGATCTGTCATGATTGGTTGTTTCTAATTGCAAAATGAAAATTTTACATATGGCAAGACTGCATTCTGAGGCTTGTGTTCAGAGCCAGTGCACATATGAATGTATAGAGTCTGAAATTTAGGTTATAGAGTTAAATATGATGTATAGATAACACATATTTTTGTGTATGTTATAATGTATGCAGAGTCCTGTGGGTTTGCATTGGGACTGTTCTAGTATAAACTGTTTAAAAGCTAAAAAAAGGAATACAGTGGTTATCAGTGTCATTAAATATTTGTGAAATGCACATGAATGTCAGCCTTGTTTTATCATGTTGACGTCGTTTGCTTTTACGTATTATAAGGACGTAGTACATTTATGCTTTGCTAGGGGCCGTGCATATGTTATAAGTTGTGTTAACAGCATGTGTGTGCAAGAATCAACGAAAGTTTACTCTTGTATTAAAACACGCCTGAAAATGACAAAAAAGGAAGTTTTATTCAAGAATAGACGCTAAGCCTGAACACACATACTCTAGACTTAAGAATACCAACTGTTCAAATTGCAAGTGGTTTTTTTTTTCGTTTTATAGTACATTTATTCTGTTGAAATATTATATACTGGTTGGGAGCAAGTTTCCGGACAGGACCAGTTTCCGGACACATGTAATATCCACTTTATTCCGTTGTTATTCACGTAATTCTTTCATCTAGATCATTTAGATGTTTGTTCTTCATGTCTACAACAAGCCACTATATTACAAGGCTGTATAATGTTAGGTTTTAGGATGATACTTCGCCTGTGTTTACAAAACAACTTTCTGTCTTAACGGGGCATGAAGATAGCATTGCGCATGTGCAGTAGTTTACACTTGCCGAGGTATAAAGTGGGGAAGAAATAATTTAACTACATATTGATTGTCTGCTGATAACATGTGCTACTTTTAATTTCACGGTAATAGTTACATAAAATGCAGGGCTGTCGATTTTTGCACTAATTTTATTCTGTATCTATTGGGCTTATCAAGAATTCGTGTTAGACGAAATTCGAGTTTTTATAGTCAACTTCGGTTTGTTTTCGTAGCTGCTACTGAACATCGGGTTATGTTTCATGTGCATTTTTGAAGAGATTAATGATACAGAAATGTGTAAAAGTAGTTTAATTACTTATTTCGATATCAAAATAACAGCAAAACATGGTCAAGACCTAGATTTGATCAAGGCTACTGGTTTACCTCACGGGGAAAATAACTACTTTTAGTGACTTCATTTGAGGCCTCATGGAACCCATATTTTACGTCACAACGCGATGCTTATTACAACATCGGATGCGGAAGGAGCTGAAGTTTGTGCAATGTGGGCTTCATTTATGTCAAATACTTTTTTATGGAATAATGGAGCCGAAATATGAAAATGTGTCCGGAAAATGGTTCCCAACCAGTATAGACATTATGTTTGAAAATTTGTATTTCTTAACACACATTTTGATTAATATGAAGATGAAAATTCAATCTGTTCATCAACCATGAAATTCATTTAATTATTTGTCAGTTGTAACATCCATATTTTCATTTAACAGGATTTATTTTCTGTGAATACATCAACAGACTGTGATACACATGATTTACTGAACTGTGATTGTGGTGCCAGGAAAACCTCAGAACCTGTCCAACAAAATACACATACAGTAGAGAATAGACAATGTCAACTGGGAATCAAAGCAAAACCTGTAAGTATGATGACTCATAATTGTTATTTAGAAAGGGTATCTTCAATTTTTGTGACTGGATGCAAATATGTTAGTATAGTCGATCTCTAAAGCAACATTTTTTTTTTACATTTTTGACTTTTCATAGATTTGTTAGAGATTAAGTTGAAGAACAGATGGCCCATTATATAGAGGTAGGCCCCTTTTAAAGTGAAGTTTTTGTTGTCTTTTGATATAATTATGCTGCACTTCCATGAACAAGAGGTATATTCTCTGACAGTCAGTAGACAATTTGGTTTCTGATCAATAACTAGAGAATACTTTGTCTCACAATGATCAATATTCATAGGATGATTGCCTGTGGTCAGTAGGTCAAAAATCAAGGTCAAACTGACTTTGAGACTGAAAACGGTTTCCACTTAATAACTTAGGAATGCCTTGACCTACAGTTGTTAAACTGCATAGGATTATTGCCTGTGGTCAGTAGGTCAAAATTCAAGGTCAAACTGACCTTGAGACTGAAAACGGTTTCCACTTAATAACTTAGGAACGCCTTGACCTACAATTGTTTAACTGCATAGGATTATTGCCTGTGGTCATTTGATGGACCCTATTGTTTTTTTTTTGTGTGTTGGTTGGGGGTGTCAGTAGGTCAAAGGTTAAGGTCACAGTAACCTTGAGACTGAAAACTGTTTTCCTTTAGAAATGTAAGAATATAGTGAAATACTTTTATATTTTGAAATAGAAGAAACAACATTTGGGTATGGATGAGTTGATGGAGTGGAAGCACTACCAAAGTTCTGTGATAGATAAAAACCCTGTAAGTGGTTTTTAAATACCTATTTCTTTTAAAGGTCTTCAGTAAATGTGCTATATACTCTTGTTTTGTTGGGTTCCAAGTGAGGCAGACTCAATTTAAGCTATATGGCAAGTTTCAAATTTCAGTGGTTGAGAAAAAGCCAATCAAATTATAACACCAAATTAATCTTATATTAACTTTACCAAGGAAACCTGTATGACAACTTTGTGCAACTTATTGCAATTTCTTACTACACTAAATGAAACTGAGCTTTGTAAATAGTTTACTTTTTTCCCAGTTAATTGATAAGTACATGACGTGATCTTGTTTGATAAACAGTAAGTGTGTTTTTCCCCACGTCTTTCATGAAATGTTTGATTTCTGTTCCAGTCCTGGTGTTTACACGGTACTGCAGACAAGGTGTCATTTGTATTCTACAATGAAATCAAGGGAAATACAAAACAAAACAGTACAGACTTGGAAGATACTTAGTCAAGAAATCATCTGTATAACACTGACATCAATACATGAAACATATTCAACCAGTGATAAATTAAAAATGCACTACTTCAAGCATTGTTAGTGGAGGTATTTAATTTGTCAGTGCTTCAAATTGTTCTTACATGTCCTGAACAGTGGAATGAATCATTTCTTGGAAGAAGCACCTTTGTGAAGCCTTGTTGAATTTTGCTGCAGTGAAATGGGGATATAACTGTCATACACACAGCAGTTTGTTGAAAAATAAAAAAAGCAGAGAAATAAGTTTTAAATTATTCAGGTTTTGCAAAGGCAAAGTTGGATAATGGTCTGTGCAGAACATCACCACTAGGGAGATTGGAGTTTTGTACAGAGGTTGTTCCGTTTAGAGGTCATTTGACAGAGAAACTTGTCTTGTTGGAAAGAAAAATATGTACATTTGTGGAGGTGTTTGCATCATTCAGTAACTTGGAGAAGACTGTTTTGTTACATTTGTTTGTTTGTTTTGGGTTTAACGCCGTTTTTCAACAGTATTTCAGTTATGTAACGGCGGGCAGTTAACCTAACCAGTGTTCCTGGATTCTGTACCAGTACAAACCTGTTCTCCGCAAGTAACTGCCAACTTCCCCACATGAATCAGAGGTGGAGGACTAATGATTTCAGACACAATGTCGTTTATCAAATAGTCACGGAGAACAAACGCCCCGCCTGAGGATCAAACTCGCGACCCCGCGATCCGTAGACCAACGCTCTACCTACTGAGCTAAGCGGGCGGGTTGTTTTGTCACATTGTGTAACATACACTTTAGCAATTCCCATTTCTCTGTTGAAGCCTATTTATTTATTCATAGACTGTAGAATTAAGTTTTTGCTGATAATGTTTGACTAAGCTTGATTACTGCTTTCTGGACTTTTGACCAATATTTGCTGATATAGGGATATTGTGAAGTTCGCTGTCAAATTTTGCTCTCACCAGAGTTCGAACCTGGGACCTTCAGACCAGGAGTGCAAAGCACGAGGCCTGCACAACTATGCCTTCCTCTGTTGGAATTTAACCAAAGACATTTTTCTAAAACATGGTTCGCACAGGTCCTTGAATCTGATCCTAAGTCCTTGAAAAGTCCTTGATTTTTTTCTTCCAAAAATCCCCTGAAAAAGTACTTGAATTTTGAAAAAAAAGGTAGAAAAGTCCTTAAATTTTGCTAAAAACATGGGTGCAATCGTATTTTAGGGGAAAAATACAAAAAATAAATAATAAGTAAGTCAAAACGAGCGAAAAAACGGTGTAAAATAAAAATACATGCACACCCACGGAGGGAACGCTAGTTGAACACCGTTTCGGTACGGAAGTTAGATACGGAATAGCGATTTTCACAACGTTAAAATATTATGCGCAAGGTCATTGTAGCGTGACTTATCAACAACAACAATGAGTGGCCCAAAAAATAAAATGTAGTTTCGCCAATAAATTGCTTACACAGGATGATTATTCATCGTGGTTAAAGGAGTTTAAGTCAGACAAGCATAAGTGTATGTGATAAACTCGGAACTATGGGAGAAAGTTTGTGAAATCACATGCAAAAACAAGAAGTGAAGTCCCTTTAGGACAAATTGAAAACTAGTCTTGAGAGCTTGAAAGACTTATAAGAAACATGTACTAAGTATGTATACAGGCAAATATAGCTCATAAAAGGTAATCCCATTGAAGATATCATAAAGGTTAAGATATGCAATTGTAGCTTATGGAAAATAAAATTGTTCTGTAACTTTTCTTCTATCATAATGCCTTATGAAGAGCCTAAATGGTTTTGTAATTTAAGATATAAAGCGATTAAAATAGTCCTTGAAAATTAATAAAAAGTCCTTGAAAAGTCCTTGAATTTTTTTTGCCAAGTCCTGTATGAACCATGTAAAAATATGTTTATGCTAAGAAGTTGTTAACTAGAAGCAATGAATAATAATGGTATTGCACAGGTAATGCACTGTTTAACAGCACTCGTGTTCATATATATATACCTATTGCAGTCATTTGCTTCCAACTTCTACAGATCATTTAAAGGTGTTCAATCACATTTAAACAACATTTAATGACATTTTTTACTTTTTGTATATTCTGGTAGAGAATTATTTAAGGAACAAAAAGACCGATTACATAGAGTTAGATTCCTATTTGAAATGTATATTTTATTATTTCTAAAAAAATTTGTAATTACTCCCCTTTAATATGAAAGTATATAAAAAGCTGGGTATTTCTTTTTATTTCGATACAATGTCTAGTTTTACATTTGCATTTGATAGACATATCAACTATTGAACAATCTGAACCAAAATGCAAGTTTAAAAGCTGTGTGTAGCTTCTGAATTCATTTATTTCCAATCTATCTTGGTTGCGCAACCAAGATAGGCAAAATGAGGTAATAATAATTTTTCAAACTTGCGTTTCTAATGAATTCCATCTAAATACATAATTTTTAATGCAAATATTTTACAAATATATTACAATATGTCTAATATTTATACATTTCCTTAGGCAAAGTATGTTTATCAAATTTATACTTACGATAAAATAACTCTATCTTGGTTGGGCAACCAGGATTGGAAAATGAAATTTTAAAAATACCTCCAGTGAAAATCTAATTTGTATTAAGTGTTAAGTGAACATAAATGAGTGTAAATGATCAGATGCTAAAGTTTCGAACAAATCCGTTGCATGGCCAAAATCTGATTATCCACCTGTAAGAGACAAGAACTAATGAACCAAGTACACAATGTAAGACTAACCTGGGTATGCAAAGCAAGTATTAGGGTTGGAAACATAACCATTTCTATTCAGAAATATATGCATGTGCAGCAATAGTTGAATTAAAATATGCAAAATGTTTTCAGTGTTTTCTTTTATTTGATTTTTGATAAAACTCTCAATGCCAAGTGTTAAATATACTTGAAGTGATATGCAGTTTCTATCCCCCACCCTTTTAGGCCACTTATAGTGATTGCAGAGTCGGTCTGTCCATTCCTTGTCCTGAATAAGTGTCTGTTCTGTAAATTTGTCATCCATCAAAGGATACTACTTGGTACAAATTTTCCCCATAATGAGATGATGTGTCATGCATATAACAAACCCCTAGCTCAAAGGTCAAGGTCGCACTAAGAGGTCAAGGGAAATGGTGTTTTTAGCTCAGTTTTGTGATCACTCGATGCCCGTCGTCTGTCAACATTTAGCTTGTGTATTCGATAGAGGCTGTATTTTTCAGCTGATCTTCATGAAATGTGGTCAAAATGATTACCTTGATAAAATCTAGGCAGAGTTCGAAATGGGTCATCTGGGGTCAAAAACTAGGTCACTAGGTCAAATCAAAGAAAAACCTTGTGTATGCAATAGAGGCTGTATTTTTCAACTGATCTTCATGAAATTTTGTCAGAATGATTATCTTGATAAAATCTAGGCTGAGTTTGAAAATGGATCATCTGGGGTCAAAAAATAGGTCACTAGGTCAAATCAAAGAAAAACCTTGTGTATGCAATAGAGGCTGTATTTTTTAATTGATCTTTATGAAATTTTGTCAGAATGATTGCCTTGATGAAATCTAGGACAAGCTTGAATATGGGTCATCTGAGGTTAAAAACTAGGTCACAAGGTCAAATTATAGAAAAATCTCGTGTATGCGATAGAGACTGTATTTTTTCAACTGATCTTCATGAAATTTGGTCAGAATGATTGCCTTGATGAAATCTAGGTCTAGTTTGAATATGGGTCATCTGGGGTAAAAAAGTAGGTCACTAGGTCAAATCAAAGAAAAACCTTGTGTATGTGTTAGAGGCTGTACTTTTCAATTGATCTTCATAAAATTTAGTCAGAATGATTGCCTTGATGAAATCTTGATGAAGATCCATCAAGCAGTTCATGATAAGAAGTTGTTTAAAGGATTTTCTATTTTTAGCTCTAGTGGGCCCTTTAAAGGGGCCAAGTGCCCCCATTTGAACAAACATGGGAGAGGACCTTATAATGATGCTTCAGACTAAGTTTGATGAAGATCCATCAAGCAGTTCATGTGAAGAAGTTGTTTCAAGGTATTTCTATTTTCAGCCCTAACAGCCCTTAAAAGGGGACAAGTGCCCCCATTTGAACAAACTTGAGAAAGGACCTTATATTGATGCTAAAGACCAAGTTTGATGAAAATCCATCAAACGGTTCATGAGAAGTCATTTAAAAGTATTTCTATTTTTAGCTCTAGTGGCCCCTAAAAGCGGCCAAATGCCCCCTTTGAACAAACTTAGGAGAGGACATTTAATGATGCTATAGACCAAATTTGATGAAGATCCATTAAGCGGTTAATGGGAAGAAGTCATTTAAAGGATTTTCTATTTTTAGCTCTAGCGGCCCCTAACAGGGGCCAAGTGCACTCATTTGAACAAACTTGGGAGAGGACCTTATAATGATGCTACAGACCAAGTTTGATGAAGATCCATCAAGCAGTTTATGAGAAGGCATTTCTTTTTTTAGCTCTAGTGGCCCAAGTGCCCCCATTTGAACAAACTTGATAGAGAACCACACCAGGATGATACAGACCAAAGTTGGTGTTATTCTGACCTGTAGTTTCAGAGGAGAAGATGTTTAAGTAAAAATGGACGAACGCCGGACCATCCACCCTATACTAATAGCGCACCCTGAATCTTCAGTTCAGGTGAGCCAAACAAGATGGCCCTAGGTCGCTCACCTGAGAAACACACCATACAGTGACCTATTGATTTCATGGAAACAAATATTCTGACCAATTTTCATTAAGATTGGACCAAAAATGTGGTCTCTTAAGTGCAAACAAGTATTTTATTGGATTTGACCTAGTTTTTGATCCCAGATTACCCATATTCAAATCTGACCTAGATTTCACTAAGGCAGCCATTCCTACTAAATGTTATGAATATCTGGTGTAAAATGCAGCCCCTATTGCTTACGAAAGATTTTTCTTTGATTTGACCGGGTGACTTAGTTTTTGACCCCAGATGATCCATATTCGAACTTGACCTAGATTTCATCCAGACAAACATTTAAATCAGATTTCCTCAAGATCTGGTGTAAAATGCAGTTCTTGTTGCATACACAATACTTTTCAAGGCAATCACTCTGACTAAATTTTAAGAATATCCAGTGTAAAATGCAGCCCCTATTGCGTACACAAGGTTTTTCTTTGATTTGACCTAGTGACCTACTTTTTGACCCCAGATGACGCATATTCGAACTTTACCTTGATTTTATCAAGGCAATCATTCTGACCAAAATTCATGAAGATCAATTGAAAAATACAGCCTCTATCGCATACACATGGTTTTTCTTTGATTTGACCTAGTTTTTGACCCCAGATGACCATTTTTCGAACTTGGCCTAGATTTCAACAAGGTAATCATTCTGACAAACATTCATGAAGATCAATTGAAAAATACAGCCTCTATCGAATACACAAGATTTTTCTTTGATTTGATCTAGTGACCTAGTTTTTGACCCCAGATGACCCATTTTCGAACTCTGCCTAGATTTTATCAAGGTAATCATTTTGACCAAATTTCATGAAGATCAGTTGAAAAATACAGCCTCTATTGCATACACAAGCTTAATGTTGACAGACTGAAGACAGACGCCTGACATTGACGGATCACAATAACTCGCCTGAGCAATGCTCAGGTGAGCCAAAAAGGGAGATACTTCAAAAATGGGATCGAATGGAGTTATGGTTCCTTGTCAGTTCACTCCCTCTCACTGACTTCTACCATTATTATATGTAGAGTATGAAATCAATACCTTATATAATATTCAAACTATGCCCCGGACAAGGTTTTCAAACAAGATGGCCCTAGGTCGCTCACCTGAGAAACAAACCATAACAGTGTAAACATGTTTGACCTAGTGATATCATGGAAACAAATATTCTGGCCAATTTTCATAAGGATTGGACCAAAAATGTATTTTCTTTGATATGACCTAGTGACCTACCTTTTTCTCCCCAGATGACCTATATTCGAACTCTACCTAGATTTCATCAAGGCAATCATTCTGACCAAATTTTATGAAGATCAATTAAAAATACAGCTTCTATTACATACACAATGTTTTTCTTTGATTTGACCTAGGTTTTGACCCCAGATGACCCAAATTCAAACTCCCATCTAGATTTCATCAAGACAATCATTCTGACCAAATTTCATGAAGATCAATCGAAAAATACAGCCTCTATCATATACATAAGTTTGTTTTTTATGTGACCTAGTGTTTGATCCCAGATGACCCATATTCGAATTTGATCTAGATTTTATCAAGGCAATCATTCTGAATAAATTTCATGAAGATCAATTGAAAAATACAGCCTCTATCGCATACACAAGGTTTTACTTTGATTTGACCTAGTGACCTACTTTTTGATCCCAGATGACCCTTATTCAAATTTGGTCTAGATTTCATCAAGGCAATCATTCTGAATTAATTTCATGAGGATCTATCGAAAAATACAGCCTCTATCGCATACACAAGGTTTTTCTTTGATTTAACCTTGTGACCTAGTTTTTGACCCCAGATGACCCATATTCGAATTCAATCTAGACTTCATCAAGGCAATCATTCTGACCGAATTTCATGAAGATCAATTGAAAAATACATCTTCTATCACATACACAAGATTTTTCTTTGATTTGACCTAGTGACCTATTTTTTGACCCCAGTTGACCCATATTCAAACTCAGCCTAGATTTCATCAAGGCAATCATTCCGACTTAATTTCATGAAGATCAATTAAAAAATACAGCCTCTATCGCATACACAAGGTTTTTCTTTGATTTGACCTAGTAACCTACTTTTTGACCCCAGATGACCCATATTCTAACTTTACCTAGATTTTATCAAGGCAATCTTTCTGACCAAATTTCATGAACATCAGCTGAAAATACAGCCTCTCGCATACACAAGGTTTTTATTTGAATTGACCTAGTTACCTAGTTTTTGAGCCCAGATAACCCATATTCGAACTCGACCTAGAATTCATCAAGGCAATCATTCTGACCAAATTTCATGAAGATCAATTGAAAAATACAGCCTGTATCGCATACACAAGCTAAATGTTGACAGACACCGGACGCCAGACATTGAGCAATCACAATAACGGCAAGCAAGGAGGTTCCAAAGCATTGCTTAGGTGAGCTAAAAAAGGAGATAATTCAAAACCTGGACCACCTAGAGTTATGGTTCCTTGTCACTGCATTTCCTCTGAATGAGCTCTATCATTGTATAAAGTTATAACTTGGTACCTTCAGTACTTTTTTAGTTATCCTCCGGACAAGAAGTTAGACGGCCGTACAAGGTGGCAACTATATGCTCCCCACTTCAGGGAGCATGAAAATTGAAATTGAATTGCAGTACCAGTCTAATAACTGCAGTATATGACCAATTGATTTAGAGCTTAAAATTGTATACCCAGACTTGTGTGCAAACTCAAGTTTTATAACTTGGAGACTGACCTTGGTCATTCTCATTATTTAAGAATAAAGTGTGGTTTCTGGTCTTTTTATTCCACACAAAAAAGCAACAGCAGAAGTATAGTATCATTTTTTTTATTTATTTATAAAAAATACAAATCTCAAAATTTAGCAAAAGCTATTTATTACAAAATTCTTTGTTCTCTTTTTTTCAGTTAGCACAAATTGAACAATTCAAAATCTATACAATTTTCCTTCCTGTCCAAAACTACTACCTCCACATGATCTAAGGATGCAGCAGTTGAGCACAGAGACTATGCTTTGTGACATGGATTTATCTTTTAAGTGTACAAAAATAACTCTTAGCACTCTAACAATATAAAAATGATATGTATATATATATATATATATATATAAGAACAGCAGTAACAGTATGTGTGCATTTACTATAGTTGCAAAACATATATTTATTTATAGTATAGGACATTCTAAGTAAAACTAACATTGTGTCTAGAAATCATTAAAGCTGAGTATCGTACCAGGTACAAATGTGATCAAAAGCGAGATTCAAAACTGTAAAATTGACATAAAAATTCAAGAAAGTTTCTAAAGTGACATTCTAAATCAAGAAAAATTAGCAAAAAAAATATCCAGAAGATAGCTGCTAATGTGTAACTTTAAGTTTAAAAATGCAGCACTAATGAAACTATGCACATAATATATCGGCTCTGTTTAGAGAAATAAGAATACATGGCATCAACATAACTAAATGCTTTTTTAATATATTGTCTATAAAAGCATGAATAAACCTATTTGAACAAAAATGGTTGTTCGCAACATCTGTGTGTCATTTTGAATATCTAACAAAATTAATATCTTGAAGAGTTAACAATCTATAAATTTAGCGGCAAACTCAAAATGTAAGAGTATAAAAATAGAAAATAATTAAGGAAAATCAAAATAAACTTTATTTCAAGTCATAACAAGTCTTTGATTCTCTTCTTTATCGATAATACTTCATGTCCATAATCCTTTGGTGTACGATTTTTAACACATTTTAAAGTCATTAACAAATTAGTGTTTTTCTTCCCATTTTTTTTTTTGAGTGACACAAAGTTGTAGAGTTGCATTATTTAAGATATGGCAAGCAAATTGTGTTATCTAGAGAAGAGTGGTATCTTGTGTATATGTAGTGTGAATTGCTGGACCTGTAGATTCATCACTGAAACACAGAAAAAAACAGCATTTTAATTGTGTTGCATAGTGTAAGGGCAACTATATCGCCAACTTTTGGGGTTAAAGACAAGTGTTTCAAATGAAGGCACTTGAAACTCTGGGGTCGACAGTAAAAGTTTAATGTCTTGCAAGAATACATTGATTTGTTCGAATATAACACTCCAGTCTGGTATTCAAGAATAAACTGAAGTCAATTTAGTATAAAATTGAAGGAAACACAGGTTAAATTTGCACTTTAAATGCTGTTAAAAAGAAACTGCTTGATAACAATAAAACAATACATACGCTACATAAACTGGATTTATGGCAGCAGTTCCAGATGTCTCTACGTCTGTTATTCCTTCTGCTGAAAAGTTCATTGATAACTGTGCTTCTCCGCCTACAGCTTCATCTGGTGGTACATACATGGCTAAACTTTGAGTCTCGTACTCGCGAAGGAAGCTTGGCGGCTCTACAAATTCTGGGGTCTGGTATGTTGTCTGATAGACACGGTAGTTATTGATGTATTTTGTGTATCTGTAAATTAAACATCAGCATTATAATACTTTGTAGTGCTGCCAGATAGTGTTAAGGTTTTAGGAAACATTTTCTTTTCAATCCTTTAAATTTATGTGCTTAACAACAAAGAAAGTTTATTTGCCAAATCCTTCGAGTATGCACAAACAAATATTGTTAATTTCATATTGTGTTTAATATTTTTCGTACATGTATATAACCTACATGCAAGGCATTGATTTGTTTTCTGTTGGGTTTAACATCAAACCAACACGTACATGTATAAGTCATATGACTTCTGATGGCAGAGGAGTGAGTGAAGAAGTTATATTGGAAAGGTGAATTGAAAAACATCCTAAAAAACATTTTTATGAAAACATATATACCGGTATAGTGTTAAAAATATCAGTTGTTAACATAATAATAGCGCAATAGATCTAAACAACCTTTCAGGCACCAACATGCTCCTGGCTAGAACCATTGACCATTCATAAATGAGCTGAATGGCTTTCTCACATGAAAGAATTCCACTCCGCAAACAAAATTTGGAACCCAGAGCCCTGAGAGACAACAGATTCAAAGTCAGCAATCAAGGAGGTCCCTACAAGGCAATGAGTTCTGAGAGACAAAACAGATTTGCAAATCTATACATAAACTTACCTGGAATGTGTGAAGACGAGAACTATGATTCCAACAAGAGCAAGTAGTATAGAAATTGCAACGAGGGCTACCAGAGATGCCCATGGATCATCCGTCCACCATATGTATGATTTGGTAAGAACAAAGTCACGAGTGATAGCACCTGGGTATGGTGGATGAACATCTTCAACACTAAGTTTAGTGGTGATATAGCTGATAAACTGGCCATCAAACAGACTGGAAAAAAGAACAGTTAAAATGTCATAAGTAACGGTATATTTGCCAAGTTATGCATCAATGTTGCTCTTACATTGTACAGGTGGCTAATGAAAATTAAGTTAACTGAATGGCCTATTTTTTCAAACCCGTCAAAAATGATCAACACTGATGTGAAAAATGACCGTGTGTGTGTGCATTTCATTTTTATTCTATGCCTTCTGGAATAGACATTTTTATTAAAAAGACTTGTTCAAAAACTGAACAACATAAAAAATTCATTATCCAAATCTTTTTGTGACTTTAAAGTTTATGTGGCCTACCATACAAAATTTATCGAAACTTATTTAACTATAATTCCAGAGACCAGTGATAACAAGAGAACATAATGTACTTACCCTTGAACAGTTTGATCTGTGTTGAGGAGAAGTGGGAAGTTTGGAGGTATATCTGGTTGAGCCAAGGCAAAGATTACATCAGTTCTGAAATGTTTTTTTATTGAAATATCAAACAATAAACTATATTTGCAACTGCTGATCTACGTTTAACCTATTTTGAAACTCTTAAATCCTGTTACTCATAAGCATTTGTGTGAAATCTTCATCAATTACCGATAGTAACATTAATATCTCCCAAAGTGCTGTTAAAGGTCCAGTAATCCAATAATATTTTCAGTAATAATGGCGTAGGCAATCATAATCTTGTGATACTATGCTTGTCTTCTCAATTGAGAGAATATAATTTTACCACAAAAATATAGAGTTTCATATCGATCTCCATCCGTGTTCTTTAATACTATCTAGTACATTTTTTTTTTAAATGGATATGCCTCTAGATACACATCACAATAACAAACTGTATAAAACAGATATTAACTTCTACCAAAAATCTAAAATAAGAAAATATTATTAATTGAAATACATAATATACAATATATAAAAACAGCCTTATTACTTCTTTAAACAATAATTTTATTTTTGCACAACTCAGTGGCCATCATTTAAGTGACTTACCCAGTCTCGTCTCTTAGCACTTCATTTTGTCCTTTCTGTATACGCTTGAATTCAAATCTGTCTATCAGACAGATATAGCCAGTGAAGTCTTGTATAGCCCTGAAAGTTTCAAAAATTAAACATTTTATGCCTGCAATTTTATGTAACTTTTCCATTTGCTCACATTTTCACAAGAGATACATTATGTATTTAATACATTATGTATTAAACAAAACTGACGTTATATCAAGTTTCAATCAACTAATGTGTCTAATGAAGGATTTTTTGAAAATAGATTACCTTCTGAGGTTTTCAATTTCCTCCACATAATTCCGTGGTGTACCAGGTAACACAGCAACAAATCTATGCTTATCTTCTACAAGATGTATCTGAAGATTATAAAACAAATTTATGTGCATCTCCAACAAATGGACAATATCAACTAACTCTGTGTGCATCTCAAATTAACATGACATTGTGACAATATAATTTATGTGAATTCTCAAATAAAACAGACAATATTGATTAACCTTATGAGCTTCTCAAATAAATAGGCAATTATTGATTAACTTTATGTGCATCTCAAATAAATAGGCAATATTGATTAACTTTTATGTGCACCTCAAATAAATAGGCAATACAATTTTTGTATTGATTAACTTTATGTGCATCTCAAATAAATAGGCAATATTGATTAACTTTATGAGCTTCTCAAATAAATAGGCAATATTTAGAGCAAAAAGAAGCCTGTCCCAAATTACCGGACAGAGTAACTACCAAACAATAGATAAAATACTATAATATTCTGGCCATGCAAAATGATGCCTGATGAAATACGTCTTCTTCCAATTGCAGAGCAAAATAATGTTTACTGCAAATTATGGAGCAAACAGACATCCAAAATGCATAGCAAAATTAAGTGTATCCAACAAGAGCTAACACTATTAGTGACAAATGCCCCCGAAGTATGCCCAAGAATGCTACAGTTGTCTGTGCATGATAAATTAACTCATTTTTGGGAACATTTGTGCCAAGTAATTTCAAAATCCCTTGAAGAATGGCAGAGTTATGGACCGGACAAGAAACAGGCTATGTTAACCTTTAACCTCTAAATGTGACCTTGACCTTAGAGTTAGGGGTCTGGATCTTGTCCATGACATTTCCTCTCATTATGGGGAACATTTATGCCAAATAATTTCAAAATCCCTTGATGAATGGCAGAGTTATGAACTGGACACGAAACAGACCCTGTTAACCTTTGACTTCAAAGTGTAACTTTGACCTTTGAGTTGGGGTTCTGGGTCTTGCGCATGACACATCGTCTCATTATGGTAAACATTTATGCCATGTTATTTCAAAATCCCTTCATGGATAGCAGAGTTATGGACCATACATGAAACAGACCCTGTTAACCTTTGACCTCTTAAGTGTGACCTTGAAGCTAGGGGTCTGGATCTTGCGCATGACATGTTGTCTCATTATGGGGAACATTTATGCCAAGTTATTTCAAGATCCCTTTATGGATGGCAGAGTTACAGCCCGGGCAAGAATTTACATGGACAAACAGACAGAGTGATTTTAATATGCCAACCTTCGGGGGGCATACAAATTCAGATAAAATGTCAAATAAAATGCTTTTGAATAATATTTTGGAGAAGTTTGTAAGACTAACAAATCTCACATTCTTCTCTTTGTTTACAAAAGTAAGACTTGCAAGAAAACAAGAATTTACACCAAGTGTAAGATAACTGAGGACAGCTTACCACAACTTCAGCATCTATGCTGTTCTGGTTAGTGGATTGTCCTGGGTTGTCCTTGGCTTGAACCGCAAATCTGTATGTTGGAACTTTATCCTTTAATTCGCTTGATGTTTTGATGTCTCCAGTTTGAGGATCAAGTGTAAATGGCATGCTGGTATCAGCTGGAAAATCTTTTTCTTCAAGTCCACGATTATACTCTACAAGACCTAGATTTCCAGAGTCTATGTCGGAAGCCTATCAAAAAAAAAAAAAGAAAAAAAGAAAATAGTGTTTTGATTAAAACAGAGTATCTGAGAAAATGTAACTTTTAAAGTCTTAAAATGTTTCTATATAGACAGTAGTCACTATATTTAAAATAATTTCTTAACCAAGCTGTAAACTGCACATGTACTTGGGGTAATATTTTGTCAAACATTTTTTTTTACTTAACATTCATCAAAACTTACAGAGATGGTAAGGATCATCTCGCCAGCTGCAATATTGTCTTGGTACAGACCAAAGTACTTGTTCTTGACTTCGCTGTCTTGTTGTGGGTAAGTGGGTATGGACCATTTGGGAGAGTTATCGTTGATGTCAATCACTCTGATCCGAACGGTTGCTTGTTTCCAGGCATTGTAGATAGAACCCACTAAAAATTACATGTTAAAATATGACGAATTAATATTTTATAGCCCATTTTAATGTACAAGTAAAATATGTCGACTTAACATTTTATAGCCCTTTTAAATTTACATGTAAAATATACTGAAGTTAAAGCTCACTAAAAATTACATATAAAATATGTTGACTATATTTTAAGGTATTATAAACAGAGCCTACTTAGGTTCCCATTACATTTTCAGATGTTTTAGACAGGGCCCATTTAGGTTTTTCTCCAAAGAATAATTACTTTGTTCAGTGACTGTAAACTAGATGCCCACGGGCAACATGTCGAGCCCGCCAGTTGTCAAAGGACTAACAGAACCAAGTTTTAACCTTTGACCTCTAAGTGTGACCATGACTTTTAAGGTAGGGCTCTGGGGGTTGCATGTGACACTCAATGAGGCAAACATTAATGCCAAATAAAACAAGAGCACCACCTTGTGGGTGCAGACGCTCATCTGATTTTTTTGTCTCTGTATAATAGAAATATTGACCTACTCATTATTCAAAAAGGGTCAAGAAAGGGTCCAAAAGGGGCCATAATTCTTGCAAAAAGCAATGCAGAGTTACGGTACTTGCTGTGCAGTGTCAGCTCTTGATGGTGAATAAGTGTTGCAAGTTTTAAAGCAATAGCTTTGACCTTAAAGGAGGAAAGTTGAGCTAAACGCAAAACTTAACCAAAAAATCTGATATTTTCTAAGTCCAAAAGGGGCCATAATTCTTGCAAAAAGCAGGATGGAGTTATGTTTCTTGCTGTACTGAGTCAGCTAATGATGGTGAATAAGTGTTGCAAGTTTTAAAGCAATAGCTTTGATAGTTTAGGAGAAAAGCTGACCTAAACATAAAACTTAACCAGGCAACGCCGACGCCGATCAAGTGATGACAATAACTCATCTTTTTTTTTCAAAAAATCAAATGAGCTAAAACGACTGCTTTATGCATGGCAAAGTTACAGCCCGGACAAGCTCTAAAATGACCTTGACCTTTGAGATAGGAACCTGGAGTTTGTGCAAGACACTCCCTCTCACTAAGGCTAACATCCATGCCAAATACAAACAAGATTGCTCCATGCATGTCAAAGTTATGGTTCGGACAAACAAATCCTGACAAACACACGCACACATGCACTGATGCATGTACATACACCAAACAGCCATTTGGACAACTATATCTTCACATCCGCACGCGGGCTCCACAAAAATGATCAATTGCATGTGAACATTTTATGGAAAAAAAACAATACATTCAAGGACTTTTGTTGTAAGTAAAAAAAATTCTAAAATGATTCCCGTTTTTAATTCTCTCATTTGTGACGAACACACTTGTCCATAGAACTTCAGTGCAGTATTGTAGTGTAACATATTTAGGCCAAGCAGACAGAACATATCAATGTAACAAGTAAGATATCCAATCAAATTCACTGATACATATACTGGTGCCTCTTGATTTCTGCATTACACTGAATTTCATGTACAGGAAACTAAATTTCAATCAAATCACAGCAAGTGTGTAAAGTTTTAACCATGTTCATTAAAATTTAATATTGAATCACAAATGCGTGAATGTGTCTTAATATGCAATACCTTGACGTTTGGTTCTTGACTCAGCAACTTGCACATATAAATCATATTCATTCTTTTTCTCATAATCAAGCTGCCCGCGCAAGATCAGAATGCAGTTCTTTGAATATCTGTCTGGTTCCAGTGAGAAAAGTGGACCTGCTGTTCCCTGAATATTTCCCTCCAAGATCGTACAGACTATAGAGCCCTCCTGGTTCACTACATCGAGCACCTGCACTTCAGTGCCTGAAGCTGTATTCTCTGCAACTAGTAGCCTTTAAAAAAAAATTAGCAAATCCAGCAGTCCGAGTGGGAAATATAAACAAATAACTTGAATAGCAATCTCCTGCATCTAGATTTAGTAAAATTAGGTATTTTTTGCAAGGTTTAGATGTTCCTTATATTTCAAATTGTGGCTGGTTTGTGTAGTATAATATTAGCTATGTAGTTGAAATGGTACCTAACCCTTACCCTACCTAAGTATACCACAACTACTACAGATAAGTGCGACATTGAAACACATATTACCTATCTCATATCAGATTCTGCAAGATTTTATCATAGCTCCTTGCGGAATATATAGGAAATTTCAACAGGGACACCAGCCTCATTATCTTGCCAGATTTGTTAAAAGAATGTTTTTGTGATTTCTTTGTTAAAAGAATGTTTACAATAAATCAACAGAAGTTTCTGTAACAGCAGCTATTTCAGAATTATGTAACACAAGATTTGACTCGTAAAAAAATGGAATATCTTCTTAACCCTTACCCTGCTAAATTTTAAAATGGACTGGTCCATCATTCAATTTGGGCAGCAAAACTTATTTTAGGTTTTATTTTCAATGTCGAGTACTGCCAATGTTGTTCATCAAGTTACAGCAGAAACAAAATCAAATGTTTTTTTAACATGTTTCTAAAATAAACTGGCCTTAAATGCAAGTTCCTAATTGAAAAAAAAAATCATAAATCAATCTAAAATACTTACGACCAGAGGGGCTGTATGAATCCCAGTTCTGTTCGTGAATCGTTGAACGGTACATAATTTATAATTACTGTGGCTTCGGTAGATCTTGGCTGCCAACCTTTGTCTGAAGCTGTCACTGTAACCTTTAAAGCAAAACACATTCCATTTGAAACAGTTACTGGTAAGCAAACGGAATAATAGAAAGTTGCATGATCTCCAAACAAATGAAGGACAAATTAAAAAATTATACACATGTAATTATCATTGAAAAACTGCCAATAAATCTAAATAGAACATTCTCACAGACCAGAGGTCTACCATGGTTCCTGGGGACCATGCTGAAAGTCTGACTGATGATTATGATAGAAAAATACCCTTACAATAATGTCAATAAAATATCTGTGATGTTTTTTTTTTTTTTCAAATATTAAGAAGACATTCACTTACATTGAAAGTGTTGTCCTGTAAAAAGGGCAAGTGCACCTGTTGTCTGATGATCAGCTCTCCAGACTGTCGAATTTCAAAGAACCTTGAGTATGAGTTAGGATCGTTTTTCAAACTATATATAATGTCTGCATTTGGAGTATCTTTATTAAGTGGCACTTCTATATCTGGATCAGAAGCAGGTAAATTGGCAATTACCAAATATAGTTGATCACGCTCATAGACTGTTTTCTCATATGTCAAACCGTTGGTGAAGACTGGTGCAAATCGGTTACGGACAATTTCTACAGTAACCAATGTAGTGGAAGTCTTTGGTCTAAATGACAAATCGTATGCTTCAACTTCTAGAGTGACCGTCAGTGGTACCGGCGTTGTTCTTATCAAACTTCTTGATATTGTAATATCACCGACAGTTGAACTGATGGAGAAGAACGGTCTTGCATCTGGGGGCTGTATGTTCTCGCCAAACTTGTAGCGTATTATACCACTGTTACTATTTGGATTATCATCATCTGTGGCTGATACTGATACCACTATTGTTCCAATGCTATCATACTCTGAAATTGAAGCATTCCATCCATCCTGTACAAAAACTGGTTTATTTGGATTTCTGATGATATCGACGATGACGTTGGCCTCAGCTGTTTGAGCAGCAGGAGTTTTATCAGAAGCAAGCACAGTTATAGTATAATATTCTACATTGTCTTGATATAGATACGCTTTGGTGGTGATCACACCAGTTGTTTCATCAATATTGAAGTAGAGAGATGCTGGAGGTTCATTTTTGATTTGATAGACTACATCATCACCGTCAGCATCAGTAGCCTCAACTTTAATAACAGAGTAATTGATCTCTTCGTTCTCATTAACAGATGTTCTGTATGGAGTGTTTTGGAATGTTGGAGGATTTGGATTTCGTAGAACATTCACTGTAACCTTCACCTGATTGAACTTAGAGGGAACTCCCTTATCTGCAGCAATGATAAACATGGTATATGTTTTGGTGTTCCGGTCACTCCTGAGATATTTAATTACACTAAGTTCTCCGTTGTTTTCGTTCACTTTAAAGTAATCAAACAGATAGTTTGGTGACCTGTCAGACTCACTTATCTGATAAACAATTTGTCCATTTGAACCTTTGTCTTTGTCTGTGGCATTTACCCTACCAAATACAGAATATAAGGCGATGGTCTCATTAATGGTAAATACAAGGTCTCCATGAGAAAAGATTGGAGCATTTGGGTTCCTGTTAATATACACTGTAATAATAGCTTCAGCAAACACATTGGGTTCTCGCTGTCTATATGCATGAACTCTAAGGATGTAAAACGGAGTATTGTTGTCATCAAGAATGAATGACTTGTTCACTCTAACTTCTGCTGCATCATTATTCATTTCCAGTCTGAAGTACTCCCGTGCCAAACCATCTCCTCTGATCGCGTAGATTAAAGGTCCATTTGGGGTTTGATCATCCGCTTTTAGAGTTACCAAGAATTTACCAACATTCTCATTCTCATCTAAGTAGTAAGAATATCTATCTGGGTTAAATGTTGGAGCTCCAACTTTTTGTATATTGATTGTAACACTAGCATTATCGGATAGTGGAGGAATACCCTTGTCACTGACACGAACAGTAAATTGCCAATTAAGCTGATCTATATCTTTCAATGTAACTCTAGGTGTAACTGCACCATTGCTGTCAATCTGGAATTTTTTATTTGCTTCTTCATCTATAATATCATATGTTAGTTGTCCATTCAGAGAGTCTGCTGGGTTACCATCAGTACCTCGGATCTCAAACACTACAGTATCCAAATCAGCACCTTCAGATATGGTCCTAACATAGTTATTTTTGTCCAAAATGACGGGCGCAACATTTCTCTCAACGCTAACTGTAACAGTGGCAGTAACTGCACGCACTGTGGCTGGGTCAGGGCTACGATCGGAAGCGGTTACATACAACTGAAAATCAAAATCAAAATTACATAACTTAAAATGTGCACGATTTTAATCGAGTTAGACTTTATTTCTTCAAAAATTTTATCCTCAACCCACCCTCCCCCTATTTATGTATATTTTTTGTATTTTTTTTATTGCAGAGAAGTAAGCAATGAAATAATATCAACCAAATGATATAAAGACATAAATAATAGCCTGCTGCACTTACCACATACTGTGATGGCCGGGCAGGATCATAGGAGACACGCTCGGACAAAGAGATAAGTCCGCTATTTGAATCAATCCTGAAATAATCTGTACCAACATTTCCGACTACAAGGCCCCAGTCAATTGCATTCTCTGGATACTGAAATAGATTTGGGAATACAAAAATACACTGGAAAATACTAAAAATAGATTTGGAAATCTGTAATAAGACAGTGTGTCTTAAACAATTGTCCCAGAAAACAAATAATAATAATAAAGACTTTATTTATAGAGGCAATACAGTTAGGTCTAACCCAATCTTCCCTTTAAGCCTCAAACAACTGTATGGTCAGTATTACAAGAACATTTAAGGGATTTATCTTCAGTAACAGGTTTGCTTACTGTCCATACTTGTGAAAAATGATGTCATTGTTTTAAACAGCCCTATCTGTTTCACAAGTTGAAAATGGATAGAATGAATAGTCTACCACACACATTAATTCCAACTTTAAACAAGAGCACCACCTACAGCTGCAAATGCTTGTCTGTACCTGCTTAACATTATGTAAGAATAGAAAATGGTTTTTCACCTTCTTACTCACCTATTGATGACAAAATATTATGTATAACATGGCAATATATTTCTTCCATTATAATATTTGCTTTTTGATTCGAAAAAATACATATTTAAGCTGGGAAATTAAGTGAAAAAAAACTTTCATTTAAAGGTTGTTTGGTGATTCTGTCAAACTTACAGTAATGTCGTCATCTGTACCATTGATTTTAATGACAAACGTTCCTGTTGGGTCATAATCCTTTATGGAAGCATAGTATGTAGTCTGGCCACTATCGAACCGCGGTGTGTTCAAGTTACGTAGAATCTTTACGGAAACTGTCAAATAACCTTTGTCCATTCTCTCCATTCCAGTGTCATAGGCTGAGATGAACAACTGAAAAACAAAAATCCATCTTTATAAAAGATTGTGGTCATCACTGCATTCTTGTCTATAAAATTTACACTCGTGAAAGACGGGCAAAATATTACAAGAATGATGTCAACACTGTACGACATATTCCACTTGAATTAAAATGTTTGATAGAATGATACATAAAATCCTCAACAGGGCATATATCCTAAAAATATTATTAGACATGACAGTCCCAACAATATGCACATGTCCACTTCATGTTGATGTTTGCAAAGTTTCATTTCAATTAGATGGAGTACACAATGTTCTGATGTAGTTGCAGTTAGTCCAAACATGACCCGAACTCCAGAAATAACAAGTGGCAAGAGTATTGCAGTGGCAATACAGAAGTCCCCTACCAGTGGAAAACTTTCAATAGTGCCCTTGACCTTTGACCAACAAGCATAGGTCATGTGTTATAGCAATGTTGCATCATGAACATTTCTTAGCACTAAGATAATCTATCAATTGCATATAAAAGTTATGGATCGGAAAGAATTTATACTTGACGTTCAATAATGACCTTGACCTTTGCCCTACAAGCATAAATCCTGTATGTGCATAATCTACCTATTTCCCTCTATTCACGTGCCAAGATTTATGAACTTAGCTTGAATTTTTTTATAATAATTGCATGATCCAGATTTGCGGATGGACAGGGGACTAATAACAGCACATGGAAGTCTGAAACAAATGCTCATGTCCACTCCATACTGATAATGTATACAAAGTTTCATTTCAATTAGATGAAAACTGTAGAAGAAGTTGAATACACAATACTCTCACACAGTTGTAACATTTCAAAGTCCAGCAAGGAACTATGTTTTCAAAACAGAAATGACCAAAGATGTTGGTTTTTTTTTTTTTGGAGGTTTTAAGGTTAAAGGTGAAGATCATATGAGGTTCCAGGTCATCTATATATAGGCCAGTTTGTAGGTTTTGTCGAAAGTATTTCAAGTATGAAACTTAAGCTGGGCATTAATGTGGGCTGTAGATTACAGTGTACATGTATGTAAACACAGTAACAAAAATCTGCAAAAATATCTAGTCCGAAACATTGTGAAATTAAATCATGTTAAAAAAGATAATCTAAACTTCATCCAGCGTGTCACTACTGAACAATTATGTATCAGTAATCAACTGATATTATATCCTCAATATACTGATATATCAATCAGAAAATTTGGGAGAAGTATTCAATCTATTTAATCTAAAGAGTAGGTAACAACATTTTGCACTTGAAATTTATATGGTTTCTCTGTAAGGTACAAGCATAGCTTAAGTTATTTACAAAAGTTACTTAATATTGCTGGTTTTACTTCTTTTGATTTTTTAAAGGCAGTATCTGTGCTTTTTCACTTTTTTTGATGTTACTGTAAATAAACCAATATATATTGCTTTGACTAGATTTTCAATACATCTGTATTACAATTAAGGATGACAGCCCTATATTGTACATGTTTGGAGAAAAATGCCATAAGTGAAGCTATTGAACAAGTCAACTATAATTCCATAATATTTGTATATATATAAAAAGGATCATACAGTGTTCTTTTGTGCTTCGCCTAGATCATAATGATATACACTGTCCTATATACAACATAATCAAGTCAATACACCAAGTAACAGACTTACCGTGTATTCCCTGATATTGTTGACAAGACTCTGTGTAACAAAGATCTGTCCTGAACCTTCATCCAGACGGAAAAAGGATGTTCCTGGCGGCATTCCCTCCAGTATGTAGCGAACGGTGCCCTGTAAATAGATGTGTTGAGCATTGCGCCATGTGTCCCATAAATTGATATAACAAGAGCTGTCCATAAGACAGCCAATGCTTGACAATTCAAACTGTAATCCCAGAAGCTGGAATATTACCCTAAATGTTAAAATATCTATAGAAGTTCAATCCAGTATCTACATTTAGATTTTAACCAGAAGTTTTTAAGTTCAAAAGGGGACATAATTTTGCAAAATACATGTCAGAGCTGTGGGACTGATGTTATGACCTAGTTTTATAAACCTTTAAAAAAAAAGACTATCCCATAGTATAAAAATAAATTTGTTTGCATGGGTAATGTTACAGTCCATACTTAAAAACTTATGAAACTAAGATGTGTCCATAGTAATTTTGAATATATAAAAATAAATTTCTTTTAAAACATGTTTTTTATTACTTTCAAATACTATAGCTTGTATAAAATGCAAAGTATGGAGAGTGGAAATTCCAGCCTTGGTTGGATGTATCCAAAACCTCGGGTGTGATAATTTCTCCATCAGTCTGAAATGTCCTAAAACTTGGGAACTGCAATTCAACCTTTGGTTGGAGATATCAAAAAACTTTGGAGTGGTAGATTCACATTGTATGAGGTTTATAAACATACCCTTAGATCTGGATCAAAAGCACTGACAGAATAGAATGAAGAGTTGATCGCCTGTGTTATTGGGATCTCCACTTGGACATATTGGTCTGCGAACCTCGGAGGACCAGCAAGTGGTGTAACAATCACCCGAACAGTTGCTGTGTCAGTCTGCGGGTTTGTCTTACGGTTGTCACGAGCCTCCACTTGGAATTCGTATGTGGTTCTCTGGGTCAGGTCTATCAAATCTTCCATGAGATACACTTCTCCACTCTCCGACAAGAACAGAACTTTTCTGACTTCTGGTGTAGCCAGGCTTACATAGGTGATCTTGTCCTACAAACAACAATTCATATAATATGACATGCTCTAATTTATATACAGTAAAATCTGCATATACAGACTAAACTTAGTAGACCAAACAATGGTCTTTCTTTGCATGTGGTCTATATTCACAAGTTGTGAATATAAATGAGCCGCGCCATGAGAAAACCAACATAGTGGGTTTGCAACCAGCATGGATCCAGACCAGCCTGCGCATCCGCGCAGTCTGGTCAGGATCCATGCTGTTCGCTTTCAAAGCCTATTGTAATTAGAGAAACTGTTAGCGAACAGCAAGGATCCTGACCAGACTGCGCGGATGCGCAGGCTGGTCTGGATCCATGCTGGTCGCAAACCCACTATGTTGGTTTTCCCATGGCACGGCTCAAATTTAAATACATAAATCAGAAATAATATCAAGTCTTCAGAGCCAGATCATCACAGGTGGTTTTAAGCCATTGTTGTACTGTATTTCTTGGTTACCAGATATATCAAGTCTACAGATTTTATTCCAAACTGTTGGCATCCCAAGTCAAATAATACATGTTAATTCAGTTATTCTATAAGTTTGTACAAAGGAAAAATATAAGTATTAAAAGTAGTCAAAACTACAAAAACTTTTTAAAACCAAGTCACTTTATTTTACAAAGGAAAAACAAATAAATCAAGCATCTAGAATTTAGCTAGAGTTAGACAGAATCTTCAAGGATGAGCAGTTCTAGTTCATAGAAGCAAACTTGAGCTGTATGCCTTCCTCACATGGAAAAATTAGCAACTCAAGCAAGGCTTTATATTCACACTTGTAAAGGGCAAGTCATTCAAAACAAGCCACTTTTTAAAACTGAGTCACAGATATCTAAATACCGGTATGAACTGAATTCCTTAAAAAATCAAATATTTCCATTTTTAATTTTTCTTTGTGGGTTAACATTGCACAGACACAATTACAGGTCATACAGTGACTTCCCAAATTTTTACTGGGGGAGGGAGTGGGCACCTAAGTAGAACTATCAAACTTCCACATGCAAGCTAGATGACATCCTCATATGGAAGAATTCTACACCAAAAGCAAGGCTTCAAACCCACAACAGTGAGGGGCAGGTGATTCAAAGCTGGCGACCTTAACTACTCAGCCACTAAAGTATTTTGACATATGCTTCTTTATATAATACGTCACGTTATTGCTGATTTATGTTTTGATATTTAAATTATTTGCCTTAATTCATGCACTAATATTGCATGTCTGAGTTAATGCGAACGTCTATTGCTTTTATGTTTTGATATTACAATTATTTCGTATTCAAATGCTATGCATGTATCAGCTTAACATTGCGTTAATTATACTGCTGTCTGTTTCCCACAGTTTTCACGTAACGTAATATAATATTACGTTATTGCTGTTGTTTATTATTATCATTCCCTGAAGAGGGCATGAAGCCAAAACGTTGGAATATAAGGATATTGTAACTTGACTGCGTGTTTAGTTTTTTATCCACTACATTATGACATATAATGTTCTAACCTTATCTGAATCTGTAGCATTTACAGTTAAAATGATATCTCCAGATGGGAAATCTGCATTGATTTGTTTTTCATAAACTGACTGGGTGAATGTTGGTTTTCCAGGGTTACGGTTGATGTTAATAGTCAATGTCCCGTATTGTTTGTTGTTTGGCCAGACGCTATCATAGACTTCTACCCGAATCTGCAAACAGAAATATTTTTTTACTGACACATATTCAACTAAGAAACTGACAATATCCTAAATGTGGTCTAATTTTTCAATAACATACCGTAGACAATTAAAGAAACATCAGGTTTTTATTTTTACTCGTCTAATATTTAATTTAGCTGTTTAACATATTTTGCACTAAGTTATAGGTGTATTATATATTGACATACATATAACGTACTCATACAGCTGCATATTTTTCATTCATACAGCTGTGTACATTTATACAACTGTGTATTATACGTTCATACAGCTGTATACATTTATACAGCTGTGTATTAATTATTCCTACAACTGTGTATTATTATATTCTATGTTTTATACAGCTGTGTATTTTACATGAAAACTCCCACTGGCATACATTCAAAACTAGCGTATTCAAAAAACGTCAAAATGCAGTGAAGAAAACAAATGAAAACTTCTCAGACAAAATAATTTAATAGTGACAATATAAGGTACCTGGTAAATTCTATATATACCAAGACAGAGTCAGAATAGTGTAATATATGGAAACTTATAAACTTACAGTGTATGTTCCAGATTCGAGCGTGTCAGACATTGGCGAGTATCTCACAGTAATTCTTCCCTCATCATCAATTTGAAAGTACTGGCTGCCTGGGAAATCTCCAACGATTCTGTATATAATTTTTCCCTGCAAAAAAACACAACGGTCAGACAATTTTCATCAAAAGTTTTTCCCACTTTCTGCTCAAAAAAACTTATGAAGATCTCATCGTGTAGGAACTCTAAAACACCTACTTTTTCATAAAATAATTTCAATAATAAAATCATTTCTGTGTCCTCCCTCTTTTTTAAAAAAAAAAAGGTCAGGACATAAATTGTTCAATGAAAACAAAGTAAATACGTTTTGATTGCTTACCCTTAAATCCTGATCAGTTCCATCCACGTCAAAAACTAGGAAATTAGGTTGAGCCGTTTCTTCAATATTTACTGTTCGTGGTAGGTTAATCTGAGGATCACGAAGATCACGTGGTACATTCACATACACAAAGCCAGTTGTGAACTTGTTTGGTGAGCTGTTGTCATCCACTCTTACTTGAATCTACAAATTGAAAAACGTGTACAGGTAAAGCTAAATTTGCCTTGTTTTGTAGGGTTTTAAGTTATATGGACATAATGATCATATCATCATATGGCAACTTTCATGGTGGAGGAAAACCAAAGGTGCTCCTCCAACTCCTGGAGAACTTAAACCCAATGAGATTAGGGCAACTGATTCTAAGTCAGTGAGCGTAACCATTGTGTCACCAGAGAAGAGATCTCAGTTCAATGCAGTGCAATATTAAATTACAAATCTAATGAGATGACAGATAAATAAAGAGCAAGGCAATAGCAGACATTTCTTTTTTTTTTTTTTGTATCTATTTCATAGTGATGGAATAGAATTTACCTTGTACAATTTATGAAACAAAAAAAAACATTACCTTTTAAAGTAATCACTATTCCTCACTGAAAGAATATATAGTTAAGCCGCACCATGTGAAAACCAACATAGTGCATTTGCGACCAGCATGGATCCAGACCAGCCTGCACATCCACACAGTCTGGTCTGGATCCATGCTGTTCGCTAACGGTTTCTCTAACTGCAATATGCTTTGGAAGCGAACAGTATGTTGGTTTTCTCATTGCGTGGCTCATATATATAATTTTGGTGATCTGAAATTATCTGATTTACAGTATACAATCTGGTAAACATACCTCATATCTTGTAGTCAGATCTGGATCATCTGCAAGGCTTTTCCTAAGTGTGATAAGACATGTATCTGGGTTGATTTTGAAGTACTCATCTGCCTTTGTATTACCAATGATGGAGCACTTTGGGTTTGACTGAAAATGTATTATAAAGGTATTTATATTTACTGCATGGTTTTTCATGACTTACCAAAATATTAGAGTGAAATATATCTGACATTTTCACAGTGAAAAATTCACTGGGTGAAAAACTGTAAATTCGGAAGAGTGTAAGTGAGTAAATTTAGTCAAAACATGAAATGAAAAGAAAAAAATCTGTTTGTTTTATATATAAAATCAAAATATCTTCCACTCATGAACAACACATCTTAACATTTTCACTTGTGGCTATGCCCCTCCTGAAAAATTGCATGTGGTGTTTCGCTTGTGAATGATATAAAATTTAAACTGAAACAAACAAATATCCTCTATATAATAAAACTTGTAAGACAACAAAGAAAATATTTCATGGCTTTCAAAACATACTGCATATAATGTTTGATTATAATAATTAATATAAATTATACATGTAGTTCTTACATAATTTATTTAAAAATAAACAAAATAAAAGTCAAACTCTGAACTTCTAATATGTGTAAAACCTTTTTTTGAAACAGAAAATTAAAGTTTAGTTGTAACATGTTTTCTTAGTTTTAAAATATGTTTTTCATACATAGCACAAGTAGCGTATGTATCTCTATCATCAATGATAAATTACTCACACTATCGGGATCTGTCACATTAACTGGGTATCCCCAGGAAAGACTTTCATCTTGATCAACATTTAGTTCAACATTTGGTGGATTTATTCTTGGTCCATTTAGGTTACGATTAACCTTCACATAAATTGTGGCAGTGGTCCTCAACAATGGACGAGCCGTATCATATGCAACAACCTTCAACTGTTGAAAATCATAAAACATTGTCATGGTCAGTCAATACCACAAAATGGTAGATCATTTCAAATTATAAAATTTTTAGAGTTGAAACATATCTTGTGTAATTCATTTTTCCAGCTAAAATTAAAACAAAGCTTTTGTTAGGAGGCTAAATACATTTATTATGTAAAATGGCTGGGTGATCCAATTCTATCCCAAAATATTAATCCCTACTTCCGAATATGAAGCTGGTGGATCCATAACAACCAAGCAAGTTCAGTTGTATTACCAAATATTGCTTGTAAACTCTCTGTTGCCAAATGGTTTCAGTGTTGAAACCAATTATAGCTAGGATAACCTTGGTGCCAGCCCTGTGCCGGCTCAGTGCTGGTATCTATTTTTAGCTATGCTGTGGTGCTGGTAGTAATGTTATTTTGATGATGCCAGTGTGGTGCTGCTTTTAATCTAATTTCAGATTGGTGCCTGTAGTGTCAATGTTGGTCTATTTTCAATCTTTTGTTTTGCTTATTAAGAAAACTGCATTCACATTTTTCATGAACTCCACAGAATGTTTTGTAAACTACATGTTGTTGGGTTATTCTCCCCAAAAACAATACCTCAATCAAGCACAATTCATTTTGACAACATTTTCATATGAATCAACTTCAATAAAAACAGAAGTAACAGTAACTGCTCAAAAACAAATATAAACAGTATATAACATACCACATATGTGTCTGTACGGAAACTGTCATATCTAAGATCACGGTACAACTCGACGAGGCCGGTAGTGTTGTCAACTTGGAAATAAGATTCTGCTGGGAAGTCACCAATTAGTTCATAGAACATACGACCCTGTAAAACAGTAAGATCATTTTTATATTGAATACGTTGATGCCAGTTCACTTACGTGCCTTTTCAAGGCAGATACCATCTTGAATTTTTGTACAGCTCTTAGCAAACTTAAGTTGCTAGAATCCTAATCACAGGTAAAAGTGAGTTTTAACATTATGTAATAAGAATGATATGTGTGAAACTATTTTATAACCAAGGTCTCTGAAACTCAATTATATGCCATATCAACAGCCTCCATTCAAAATCCTGAACCTATCTTTTTCAGCAATTTCCATTTTTCATCATTAAATACAAAAATTCATTAGCTTGGAAAATGACAAATCCCTTATCCAAGCCGAAAAGCCAAATGAAACTGAATTATCATTGTGGATAGAATAAAATTATAAAAACGAAATTACAAATTGCAACTCCAGCATCTTGTATATAAATCAAATCATCAATATTAGTGAAGGACTAAGTTTTGTGGATTTCAAGGTTAAGTAAAACTATGAAACAAAATCTTAATAAACAAATAGAATTCTAATTCATATTATTTGCAAAAGTTTAAATACACAAATTAATCAACCACAAAACAGTAATTTTAAAGTCAAAACCACTAGATTTCAAACCCATGACATTGAATGGTTTTATAATATGGAGAATTAAGGACAGCCCGAGACTAAAATGCAATTTCCTTTCATCTAGAAAAAAAATTAATTTGCTTCCCCTGAGAAGTTAGGCTTCTGCATGTCTATCATCCTGAATAGAGATCAATGATATGAAATAATGACTAACCTCTATATCCGGCTTGGTTGCACTCAGTGTTTCCAGATCTAGTCCCACAGGCTCATCTTCATCAATGGTTTTCCTATATTCAACATTAGTAACCCATGTTGGTGGCTGTACGCGAATGACATTTATAATAACTCTTGTTGTGTCAAACTTTGGATTTTGCCTGCCATTGTCAGTTACAGTAACATCACACTACAATAACAAAAAGGGAATTAAATCAAAATTAAAAAAAAAAAAAAAAAAAAGAGCATGTGCAAATATATAGAACAACATCAAAACTCAAAACATTTACTTTGAGATCTCTGGTATTATTGTAGGAATTCTTAATATTTATACCTTAATGAACACTGCTACTGCAATGGAATTTCATGTATTTATTTATGAAGCTCTTGAATAAACAATCTAAATTTTCAACATGTCTGAATGAAAATAGAGATTTTAATTCATTATAAAATATAATATACTGCCAAGATGACATCAAATTGAAAAACATTGCCTTACATTTAATGCATTTTCATGTAACTATTCACAAGATTCTTACAATTATATCAAGTGATTTATTACAAGCATGTATACAAATACTCACAACAAAGCTGGAACCGCTTGTGAGCATGAGGTTCTTGTCCAAGGTCAATACACCATAATTCATTACACTGGACTCCATCTTGAATGTATCTAGACAGTCCTGGTTGCCAGTTATGGTGTATGTGAGCTGATCCTGTTAAGAGTAAAAGCTATGTGATCATCTTCTACCTGGAATGTTCTATTTCTCTTTTCTAATTATTATGCACAGAGAACTGTTTTAAGCTACATCAGTTACTATGGTAGTTTACAATGTAACATCTCACTACACTACACAAGTTTAACTATAACTTCCGTTTCCACTAGATTTATATAATTTTTATTTTCATTACTTTGTCTCCAGACCATTCTGAGCATGCCTTTACTACCGACTCATTCCAAAGATTTATACTGTAGTCGATGTCATATAAAAACCTATGATATAATTTCTGACAATAGTCATGAAAAAAAAATAGACTTACCGGTATGTAGCGGTTTTTATCAATAACCTTTAGCCTGGGCGGCAAGTGAGTCTGCCTTTGCGACCATTGCAGACCAAGATCAGCCTGCACATCTGTGCAGGCTGATCGTGGTGTGCACTGTTCGCTATTCAGTCAGTAAATTTTTAGTGAACACCCCTTCGAATAATAAATGGTACTGCCCATATTGAATGATGGACCAGTCCATTTTAGAAATTTAGTAGGCTAAAGGATAAACACTTACCCCATCTGCGTCTGTTCCATTCACGATGGTGACAATAGTATTCAACGGTTCATTATCATACAAAGTGACAACATACTCGTCACGAGGAATTATGGGTGGATTTACATTTCGAATCACAGTGATAGTCACATCGGTATATGCTGCTCGTAAAGGTGTGGCTGGGTCATACGCTTTCACAGTTATCTTAAAAAAATTTAAATATTGGCATACTGTTAACAGGGAAAAAAATGATTTAAACATTTGATTTAGCATTTTGAAATCTTATAACATATGCACTAAATGTAATATAAAATAGCTTTAACTGCTTTAGATCAAACAATGTTTCATATACATGTATTAAACTTTAAAGAAAATGAAAAAATTTCCTTCAGTATGCAAGGTTCTGTGCTGTCCGGTCAAAATACACTATAAAAAGTGTTTATTCAAATTTAATTTCTTTATAAATATTAATATTAAGTGTTATCATTTATAACAAATTAATCAAAGATTCATGGTCATGATACTAACAATATAGAAATCTCTGTCATCATTTTTCAAGCTTCTGTTGACACGGATGTCTCCATCTTCGTAGTTTATGTGGAAATAGTATGGGCTTGGAGGTTGTCCAACAATCTCAAAAACAAGGTCCGGTGTTCTCTGCAAAAATCAAGAATGAAATATTTTTGTTTGAAACAAAAAAATCATTAAAATGTCAATGAAGTGTACAACCTTTTAATGAGATGTTCACACAAACAGGGTATAGCTTGCAAAAACTATTGTGAATATCTGCAAAGAAACTTAACGAAAAAAGTAGCAACACTGAAAATAATCTTTCTTTTAAATGGACTTTTAATAAAATGAACAATCATGTGACATTATACCTTAAGAAAGTTTAAAACTTCCTAAAAATCAAATTTACTCATATGTTTGGCAGAGTCTCCTTTCAACTTTACTTAAGACTCACTATAACCTAGCGACCACATTCCCATCCTCTTAAACAAATTAGCCCAAATATAGGGTTAATATTATACCACAAATATCAAATCCTATACTGAATATAGCAAATAGTTTAACTCCCACATATGGTGAATATTATACCGCAAACATCAATTACCAATTTTGAATATAGCAAACAAATTAGCCCCCATAAATGTCTATTCTACGACAGAAATCAATTACAATTTTAAATATAGTAAACTAATTAGCCACCATATATTGTGAATATTATACTGCAAAAATCAATTACCAATTTGCAATATAGCAAACAAATTAGCCTCCATAAATGGTGACTATTCTACAACAGAAATCAATTACAATTTTAAACATTAGAACTGCAAGCAATTTACAAGGAAATTCAATCATTTAGTGGAACTTACAGATGGGATTGGGTGAACAGCTTCGACCTTGATAACCTCCGTGTTGATCTGAATGTTTTCTCGTATGGTATTTTCAAGTGGCGGGTTGAATGTTGGGATGCCAACAGGTACCACCACGATTCTCACATTTGCTTGACTTGATCTTTGAGGGTTACCGTCATCAGTAGCAACAACAACAAACTTAAAATAAATGATAAAGCACTTACGCATATTTTCTATCAATTGTCTAAAAAATGTTAAAATACAGCTTGCACAAAGATGTTATGAATGTTAACCAGACTGTATTTTTCCTTTGTTTTGGAAGACTGTTCATTAATTTTGTAAGACAGACTGACATTACACATAGACAAACACACTGTACTGTGACTGTAGAGGTGACTCTATGTACATGTATTAATGCCATATGGCAAGATATATTCGCTACCTCTCAGAAGTTGTGGGGTGTAATTTATTTAAAAGCTTTAAAAAAATTGATTGCAATCATATAAACACTGGTAAAATTTTCAACTTACATTAAAGTCTTCCCCTTGACTTCCTACTAAACTTCTGCGGAGATATATTACTCCGGTATCAGAATTAATGTAGAAGTTACGATTCACATCCTGACTCTGGCTGTTATCTTCAATACTGTATGTTATCTTATCCTGTTAAAAAAAGTCATGATTACAAAACTGCAAAGTGATAATATAATGCAAATTAGCCCATAAAGATAGCATGAAGTTGAGCAGTGGGTAGATAGAGGCTATATATTTCATAGAATAAACAAGAGTGAGTATTGCAGTGGCAGGCAATACAGAAGTCACATACCAGTTTAAAACCAGTTTAATACCAGTTTAGTGTTCGTCCCTTGTTGTTACTGGCAACAGTGTTAACACTAAAAATGCTACAAGGCAATTAAGACCTAAGAAACAAAAAATATTTCTACTTAAATTTCAATAGTGACCTTGACCTACAAGTATAGATCATGTACACGACATACTGTCTCATCATGGGGAACATTTGTGTGCAGTATTAAGATAATCCATCAATGCACATAAAAGTTATGGAGCAGAAACAAATTTTTTCTTGAGCTTAAGTAAGTCTGGTTCAAGAAATTACTGCACCAGAAAGCATAAATTTATAACAAATGTTTGGAAGGAAATGACGTCAATGTCATCAGACAATGCTGACGTTCCTGCACATTACATGAACATTCAACGCTGTACAACATATTTTAATCTTGTTTTCAATAATAGAGTTGAGTGGTACATATGCAATAAAAAGGTTATAAAACAGGGCTGATATGCCACACGGCAATATTGGAATACTGGACCAGTACTGGCCAACATATCACCTTAAGGCACACCAGCCCTGTATGATAACCTCTATCTCCCAAAATATAACAGGTGACAGATGTCCTTCAGAAAATGGTTAAGGCTATCAAATCATGAATCAACAAGGGCAAATCTAAGTGCCCGCCCACAAATGGAAAGCAATACCCTGCCTATATACAGTTTTGTATCTTTTAACTGATGCCTAGTAACAACTGCCATCTTGCAGTGAAGAGTTCAGTAATAACTGATGACTTACATTGTCTAATGGATCTGACGCTGTAATGTTAACCACACTGACAGCTAACTGATGAAATTCATCCAACTGTACAAAGTAATTTGAACGATCAAACTGTGGGAATCCTTGGTTACGATCAACTGTTATCTGGACTTCTACCCTGGCACGATTCTCAGGTACCTTATCGTCATATGCCACAATGTACAACTGAAAAAAAAAAGGTGATTTTTTCTTTTAAGCATTGAGAATACTGTCAATCCTGTAGAAAGCATCCATCGAAAGGGAAAGACAAGACATCTATTTAGATGGTCGCTTAATACATTTAAAATCCATGAGAAGTTGGCCTATCGTGCCTTTTCGACACAGACTTCAGCCTTACAGCGATGGCTCTTAAAACAGGTTAACTTAATGTTTAATTAAAACCCTGGCATGCCATTCAATGATACAGCATAAGCATAAAGTATCTAAATTCTAGTCCAAAAGTCTACATATTTAATAACCACAGTAGAATAAAATCTGTAAAAAGATCCTTTGGAAGCAAAGAATGCAACCAAGAAGAATAATAGCAGACTCAGTTTGATAGAGTCTGTTTGTGAGTACAACCTGAAATTCCTGACAAATTTTCTCATTTTGACTAAGAACATCAAAGCATTTAGAATTATCTGGGAGAAAAGTATGTACTAACTGTGAGATATTTTGCTATTCATATTTTTAATAAATCGCGAGATTAATTGCATTACAACTCTTTTAGCAAACATACTTGCCAAGAGACTATGTGCTTCAATGCATTGGTGGAATCTAATACAATGTAGGGATAGTACTGCTGTACTAAATTGAACAATATCAATACTATTAAGTATTGCTCCAGTCAAAACTGGTCTTTTAAGTCTTACTCACAGTATATAATGTTCTAGCCTCTGTGTCCCCTGTCAAATCTCTCAAAATGTAGATTTCACCAGTAGTTCGATTCACAGCAAAGAAATAATCGCCCAGGAAACCTCCATCAGTCTCATAAACGATATTTCCTCTAAGATCGCCATCCTTTGCCAATACAGAGCCAATAGTATAGCCTGTGGGTCGAGTCTCCTCTGTTCTAAAAGCAATGACGGCTTGTTGTGGATCGAAAGCAGGGTTCTCTCTGTCGATGTCTACATTAAAAATGACCTGAGTGTTGGCCGTCTTTCCACGGTTATCCGAGGCAACAACTTGTACCTAAATGTATTAAAGTTTCAAATTACACTCTGGCACTAAAATGTCAGCAATTCATTAACATGGAAACAATACATTACTGTACAACATGACATCATAACATACGGCTTATCAATATTTCTATATAAATAATAGGGTACTGTAGTTGTTACAGTAATTTAGTTTTATATTCTCTCATATCAAAATATTCAAATTTCTAAATATTTTTTGTATCAAGGGGCATTCTGAAATAATTCCATGTCCAGTATACACTGTATTTATCATAGTGTTAAAGTATGGAAATAAATGTTCCAACTTACTGTGATTTGAGATGTGTTTGGATCAAGTTTTCGTCTCAGAGTCATTCTTCCTGTGACAGTATCGAGACTAAAGTATTGGCTGACTGCAGCATCATTTGCTCCGAAATCATATGTTACTGTGTCCTAAAATTTACATTAAGTTTATAGCATGAAACATCAACCTTAATTTTTAAGAAGAATATTTCCAGTAACAGTTGTAAAATTAAAGAAGTATACTTAATGTATACTGAAACAAGAGCATCGTCTACAGGTGCAAACACTTGTCTGCAAGTGCTGGACAATATGTAAGAGAGTAGTTTTAGTTCAGATTTTCTAAGTATAAAAAGGGCCATAATTATCAGAGTTATGGTTTTTGGCATAAATAGTCAGCTTATGATGATAAACAAGTGTGCAAAGTCCCAAAGCTGTAGCTCTTAAAGCTTTTGAAAAAAGGTGGACCTAAAAACATTTTAAGGTTTGTGCAAAGAAAAGGACTCAAGAATTTATTCAACTTACTCCATCAGGATCAGTGGCAAAGAGAGTGACAGCAACTTTGCCTGGATTGTCACGCCATTCAAGATCTCTGAAGTATGGAGTCTCATTAAATGATGGTCCAAAATCGTTGCGAGTCACTGAAACTGTCAGATTAGCAAATGCTGCCATATGCCGTATCTTGCTCTCATATACCCTTACTCTCACCTGTAAATAGACATGGCAGTAGCATCATGTATATTGCTACAGTAATGGATATAGCACAAACTAAACATGTATATACTGGCAATTTCTATAAGAAATCAGGTAATAAAATCATACATAAAGCCATCCTTGACATTTTTTGTACTACTCTCAGTATAAAAGTTAATAAAACACACATACTCTATGCATCTCAGCCCAAAGAGTCTGACCTTTCAAGAACTTGGGAAACAAACAAGTGAATATATTTATGCATACCGTATAGCTCAACTGATTGGTATTCCTAAGGCTTGATGATACTGATATCTGTCCATTGCCCTCATTTATCTTGAAATACCCTGGAGCATAGCCATCGCCAACAATGGAATACACCAACGAACTCTGTTAATAAGGAAATATTTAGATACATACAATCAAATAGCAAGTAAAGTACCACAATTATAAGCCAAAATACATGCAACCTTAGAACAATTCCTATAATCTTAAATTACTGTCTACAGAATTATTTTTTTTTTGTGTACATATTATGAAAACTACACAATAAAACATAAAGTAGTCGAAACTAAAAAAATTTCCCCATAGTCCTAAACCTGTGGCTTCATATAATTTACTTCAAAATGGTCACTGAAACAAATAAAGAACTTACTCCTGCCAAAAGATCTGGATCAAAAGCCTGGACTGAGAAAATGACTTCATTTGGTAAAATATTTTCTGAAATGGTGACACCATCAGGAAGGTTGTTAATTACTGGTGGCTGGTTACGCAGCACGTTGACCCTCATTGTAGCGTATGCATATTTAGTAAAGTACATTCTGGAGTCTCGTGCCTCAATGGTAAACTGCAACACAAACAGAAATAGTGAAACAACATCATCATAGACAGCTAGGTATCCTAACCTTTACCTGCTAAATTTCTAAAATGGACTAGTCCATCATTCAATTTGGACAATACCAATTATTATCAAAAGGGGTGTTTACTGAAAAACTGACTGAATAGTGAACAGTGCAGACCATGATCAGCCTGCAAGGAGGTGCAGGCTGATCTTGGTCTGCACCGGTTGCAAAGGCAGAATCACTTGCCGGCAGCAGGCTAAAGGTTTTCAAACCAGTCTAAGGGTGCTCATAAATTATCAAGAGTGTATCAAATGAAAACATCAGACAAGACTGTTTTCAACTTGCTAAATTTCTGTAAAAATAGGGATCTGATTTACTATGTTTCATTTTTGATCCATGCCCTTATTGTAGCACATGTTATATCCATTTTGGAATAAAAAAAAATATACTAAGGCCACTATTTTTATTTTTGAGATTTAACCCTTATCATGCTGAACATGATTGATTCTGCCTTTGTGACCAGTGCAGATCAAGATGAGCCTGCACTGTTCACCATTCAGTCATTATCTTTATGGTATGCACCCTTTTTAACACAACAGTTCTGTCAAAATTGGAAAATGGACAAATTCATTACAGAAATTTAGCAGGGTAAGGGTTAATTGTGGTCAGATACAAGTGAGTGGTGCAACACATAAGGCAAAACAATATAGAATTTGTGATCTATCTTCAAACAGTTATAACAATGCATATTGTCAATATTTCCACTAAATATTTACATATATATTGGCAAAAATATGCCTGACGTTACTGCCAAATTTCAAATAACATCAATAGTTAAAGGACAGTATTCATTTCATGCATACAAGTCATCAAACACATCAAGTAAATATAGCGATAACTGAAGATGCAGCGGTGCACCATAAAGTCATCAGATTATGTGTAGACTTTCATGATTACTGATCCATATTACCCAACTACAAGTAAATACTTCTGTATTTCATTATAATCAAATGATTTATTCTTTTTTCATTAATAAACTTGAAAACTTACCACATATGTGTCATTAAGCTGATTCTCAGCAAGAGTTTTCCTGATCATGAGGGCTCCGCTGGAACGGTCCAGGTAAAAGTATTGAAGAGCAAGAGGTGAGTTCACAATGCGGTACGATACTGAATCCTGTTATACAAAATATTGATACATTAGAGTAAAAATATTGTTATAGTCAAACTACATTAACTCCAACTTGGGTAACTCGTACACCACCCTCTTCTTGAACTCGTCGTCACGTCCCAGAAAAATCCCTGTATAATGAATTTTGTCCGATAACTTGAACAACCGATCACTCGAACAAATTTTGCTGGTCCCACTGAATTCGAGTTAACAAAGCTTGACTGTATTTCAAATGCAAGAAATAAAACATATTAACCCCAAAACAGCCGATTTGAAAATGTCATATATAGGTCCTTTTTAATATAAACAAACTACTTTTAATCAAGTTTTAAAGATGTCAATCTAACCAGAGACAGACAGGCCTTCAAACATAATTCATAAAAGAGTTGGTATTTGCTTATCTTGAAAAAATAAAAAGTTACATTATTTGCTCCAATCCAATTTCAACAATCTGATTAAACCAAATGGCATTTAAGGTTATAGAACCTTTAATGACAATCAGAAATTTATATATATGAGCCATGCCATGAGAAAACCAACAGTGCATTTGCGACCAGCATGGATCCAGACCAGCCTTCTTCATTTTCCGTGTGGAGTCATCTGCTTGTAAGATATATTAATGGCAGAAGAATGTTGATTTATGAGAATACGTGACTGTCTGAAATATTGCAAAAATTTAAGAAATACTCACTCCATCTTGGTCAATGGCTGTAACCCTGAATATCTCTTCAAACAATCCTCGGTACTCATTTACTGAGGTGAAGTATGATCCGGGGTTCACAAATGAGATTTCATCACCATTTCTTATCACAAAAATGTTGACAATAGCTTTTGCTCTGTTAGTAGGGAAGAATGTGTCATATGCTTCAATTTCCATCTGTAAACATAAAAAAAGTATTTTTTTATCAAAAAAAGCCTACCGGTATTTTGAGTTAATGATCAAACATTTAAGTGTTCAAGACAATGTCAAAGATTTGTGTTCATGATAAGCTCAAAGATATTAGAGATCATGACTATGTCAAAGATGTAAGTGTACACAACAATGTCAAAAATATAAATATTCGAGACAATTCCACAGTTGCAGGTGTTCATGACAATGTCAAAGATATGTGTTCATGAAAACGTCAAAGATATAAATGTTCATAAAAATGTCAAAGATATAAATGTTCATGACGATTCCACAGATGTAGGTGTTCATGACAATGTCAAAGATATGTGTTCATGAAAATGTCAAAGATATAAATGTTCATGAAAATGTCAAAGATATAAATGTTCATGACCATTCCACAAATGCAGGTTTTGTTGATGTCATAAACAAGACTGCATAATGTGAACTTCTAACAAAAACCATGGACAGCAAAGTATGAGCAGATTTTGTCCAGAACAAACAACAAATTGATCCTTCTACTGTAGTTGTCAGTAAACCAAAGATACTTCAAAATTAATTTAATATCTAAAATGTTCCGTCATTAACAAAATTTGAATAAAAATGTAGAAAATACAAAACTGGCACATAATTTTATTCATAAAATTCAAAATGTAATTTCACTTACCCTAAAGTATGTATCTCTAGTAACACTGAGATTCTTGTTGACTGAAATAAAACCGTTCGTTGGGTTAACCTTGAAGAAAGCCATTGCATAGCTGTCGTTGGCTGCAACATAGCGGATGTTCTGAAAAATAAATGTACCTGTTAATATTCACCAGACTTCTAAATGGGTTTTGTAAACTGATGGAAATCTTCTAAGACCTGCTTAGATTTGTCAAAACTTCAACCCTTAACTCATACTAGTCTTGAACAATTTGATGAACCCACACATAGGATTAACCCGCACAAGAGCATCCCGATTAATGTTATAAAATGCTGACGTGTTTCACAGAAGCATTGAAAAAATAAAACCTTACCTCTCGCATGTCTGAATCTGAAGCAACAACAGAGGTAACAAACTGGTCTATAGTGTACTTGTCATCAATTGTCACATTAACTTCTCGTGATTGGAAGACAGGATCAGATCGGTCCCGATCAACAAAAATAGTCACGGCTATTGTACCAGTCTTTTGAGGGATGCCTTGATCGTTAGCTACTGCGATAAACTGTGAATAAACAGATTTTTTAAGGTAAGAGTACAATTCATATTTTGAAATGATTTTAAAGGAACTTAAAGTGAAAACTTTTAAATATTTGGGGAATATTTCTCAAGAGACAGATATATATTTATAATGTGTATTATAATAATTTTCTTAAAAAGTAAAAACTGTTTGAAAGAATCAAATTACTGATGAAGTTTCTGACAATATTCATTAAAACGTGAAATAGGCCACTTAATATTACTAATCTGCTATATACATTTTTTTTTATAAGTTTATCATGCTGAAATCATAAAATACTGATCCATGCAGAAACAAGAAGGTTTCTTACTTTGTATTCATCACCAAATCTTCTGCTGTCTCTCAAATCGCCATTCACTACAATGATGCCCGTTCTCTGATTCATTGAGAAGTAAGTTTGTGTTTCCGGAGGAGAAGGAGATTCCGTGAAATATACGATTGTATCCTGCAATAAAGATTGTTACTGTCAGTGTTTTCTAACGGTGTATAGAAAGACTGTAAAACGAAATGTATTTGCAAGAAGTTTTGCTAATTTTGTGTTATTGTTTTTTAATTCACAAAAATCAACTTCACAGAAATTCAGATTTTTCTTACCTTTCCTAGAGAAAAATGTCCTGCTGAAGTACTGATTCTTTCATTAGTAGATTTTTAAAAATTTTGCAATATATGTCATGTGGAAATATGTGATATAACATTATGTGAATGGGTAGATATTGAAACCTAATGTGATAATATAATCTCAATGTCTCACAAAACATTCATATTACAATATTTTTACTTCATAAATACGTTTTAGTACATACATACTTTACCAAATTTATTGAAATTACAATGTGAATTTGCAATTTTCCCCTATGTTCAAAAGTTCAGTATTTCCAATAACAGTAACTTCATTAGAACAGTACTGTAATGAATGAATGAATGAATGAATTTTGATTTTACAGTTAGATTACATATTGCCAAGGAAAAATGGATGAAACACTTTTATTTTTTACTTACACCATCAGCATCTTCAGCCTGCAACCGATCTATTGTGAATCCAATTTGCCTATTTTCAAATACTGAGTACTGGATTTCACCTGCTCCAAATGATGGTGTGGTTGGGTTTCGTGTAACAGAAATATATAGCACTGTTTCAGCTTTATTTGTAGGCCGTGCTGTGTCATACGCCACTACATATAGCTACAAAACAATAAAATATATGACGATAAGATATAACTTTGAAAGATCTCCCAAGTGTAGAGTGCAGGCATGAAGAGTACCACCATTTAACCTATATTTATAGTTATTTTTATTCATCTTAACATATTGGGTTAACCGTGGGTCAGCAGAAACAACTATAAATCTGCACAGGCAAACTTCAATGTCAGCGTATGGGAATAAATCAGCAGAGAGCTCATTACAATGTAATGTTTGTCATTGTATTGCATTTATTTCTGAATTAACACGTAAATGCTCTATGTATGATTAAACATTTACCCTGTAGACAAGAGCTGAAAAATCGTCAGTATCGAGTCCTTTCATTAATTCCACATCTCCAGATATTGGGTCAACCCGGAAGTAGTTGATGGCAACTCTGTCACCTATGGCTTCATATCGTAACTGGCCCTGAGAATAATATGGAGAATTTAAAACATGTGTATAAACTGTAACAGAACCTGTAATGAGTTTCATCCATTACAAATTCAAAGTTTGCCAAAAGAAAAACTTACAAAATTCAAAGTTTGCCAAAAGAAAAACTTACAAGTGCATCTCAGTGCAGGTTTCATTTCATGCTTCTGGAAATTATAATTTAGATATTTTGCGACTCAAATGAAATAGCCTAGGTCAAATTTGACCAAAATCAAGGAATAATTTTCCAGGAAATCACAATGTTTTACAAAACTTTGGGTCTTGATCCATCCTCTAAAATGTCATCAGTCAAGGACTAACAGAGTGATTCCAATGATATTCAAGGTTTGTTCACAACTGTGCCAAGATAAATCAGTATAAATGCCAAAAGTCTAGACAAAACTTTTACCAGCAAGTCTCTGTCGAAAGCTCGCACTCTGTTACTGATGGTCCTATTTACGGGTACATTGAATAAAATATCTGCTCTATATGCTCCATCTGTATCAGTGTCTAGCCATACAGGTTTTATATCATCTGGGTTACGCACAACAGTTATTTCCACTTGTCCCTGCACAGGTTGTCCCCGTCCATCGCTAGCTTGAACCGTCAACTGCAAAAGTTCTTATTTTAATCAAATTTTCTGACAGTAAGTGTAACTGATGCTGCACACCATAGCATAACTGTTCAACTATGACCAGAAGCTGCTTTAATAATTATGCAGTTGTAAATAAAATAAACCCTCCATTAACAACACATGCGACATTGAACACATCTCTACAAAGACAGACATTTATTTTCCTCATTACATAAAAGATAGACCAAACGATCGCTGGATTGCGATAATTGGTGTCCCGGCAAAAAGCATCACTGGCATAATTATGATCATGATCATGACACCATGTACGAACGATATTAAAATAAAGACATCAGTCACATTTAGGTATAAACCAGAATCTATTACATCATTATACGTACTGTGTATATATCTTGGGAAGCATCCGTCAATCGATCTTGAGTTCTGATTTCACCCGTTTTTTCATTAAGGAAGAAGAAACTTGTAGCATCACCTGTTGATCCTACCAGGTCATATACAACTGTGTCCTGTAAACAATTACAAATATCTTAATTATATTCATCGTTTAAACACTTTACATACAACTCTATTATTTTGGTGAGCACATTCTGATAGTCAGGTGAGGTTCAGAATACATAGAGAATATTTGTTTGAATTAGTGTTATATCTAACAACAAATACCTGCCACATAGGGATTGGGAATAGCTAGAACAAAATATCATTTTATATAGACATGAACTTTTAACATCACTGCAGAACTATACAAATACTCATGAAACTGTGATAACACAAAGTGAAATGAAATCTATGGAGCATGCCAGACAGAGAACTGATTCCTTCACTCCTTCTACAGGTAGCATTGAACTAATTATAATAATTGAGCCGTGCCATGAGAAAATCAACACAGTGGCTTTGCGACCAGCATGGATCCAGACCAGCCTGCGCATCCGCGCAGTCTGGTCAGGATCCATGCTGTTCGCTAACGGTTTCTCTAATTGCAATTGGCTTTGAATGCGAACAGCATGGATCCTGACCAGACTGCGCGGATGCGCAGGCTGGTCTGGATCCATGCTGGTCGCAAAGCCACTATGTTGGTTTTTTCATGGCACGGCTCAATTATCTATATAGACAGAGATACCGGTAGTTTTGCAAATACTATACTACCAATATGCACCTTATGGTCATTTCATTTAGAGTACTTACAATAAACTGACAAAACACAAACTGCAAGCCAATTTAAAACTGCATGCAACAAAAGATCACTCTTTGCACAAATTATAGCTTTTACAATTACAAATCATAAATTATTTCTATATATTCATGCTGTAAACATATCTTGGGTAAACAGTACAGCCAATGCTAAAATGCTATCAAGAACTGCTTTGGCATTTTGCCTGCAAAAACGTAACAAAAAGGCTTACTATGAAAGCAATGGCGTCTAAAAAAACAGTCCGAAATACATCAAAATAGCAAAACAGCTCTTAAATATAATTCATAGAGTATGAAAACAAAGAGCTTCTACTATATCAACTAAATTAACTATCTAAAATTACACTGTTCAGCATACTAAATACATGAAAAAGCAAAGGCCAAAAGTCTATATGTTACATATATAACAATGGGATCTCAATAATATCTATGGACAATAATGCCTAATTCATTTATGGACAGCAGCTGATATAACAAGACTACTGCTCTAACATTTTGAATGGGGTTTTTCTTTTCTTTTCTTGACAAGAAAAGGCAGTAAAGTTCATGCTTATCACATGAAATTAAGAAGGTAGATTATAAAAGAGCACTTTGTTTCATCTAATTAGTGGAGAGAAACTTTGCAATACTGGTCAATCTAACTCATATATATCTGTTAAATAGCAGAAGGTCTAAGAAAAATCAGGGACTGTCAATTAAGTTATGTAATACAGAGCCGTAAATGAGATTTCTAAAATGGGATTTCGTACAAAACTAATGTACTTTTCATTTAAACTGTTTAATTCACATATTCTGTCTTTCTTCCTAAAGTGAGCAAAATCATTTAACAGGCACAGGCAAGCAGAATTTGTCATAACAGGACTTTTCTAAACTTTAAAGACACCTAATGCTGATTTCATTTTATAGCTGGTATTTTTGTAAGAAAAGTTACTACTAGTACCTTACTCCCTTGTTTTAAACATTTATTTACTCAGAATTTAGAATTCACTTATAATATGCTGCTTCTGTATTAAGGCAACATTTTTATTAACCTTTAGCCTGCTGGCTGCCAAAGATTCTGCCTTTGTGACCAGTGCAGAAACATTAAATTAAATTCTATCTGTGCAGTCTGATCATGGTCTGCACTATTCACTATTCAGTCAGTAAATTTTCAGTCAACACCCCTTTGAATAATAAGTGGTACTGCCGAAACTGAATGATGGACCAGTCCAGTTTAGAAAGGGACAGCAAAATTAATGGAGTCAAAACTGCAATTATGTTTCAACAAAAGATGTCCAAAGCAGACTGAAATCAATGTGACAGAATACATGAATGAAACATTAATTCTATCAGATATAAAGCCTGCGACTAGCTTCCTGCAACTATATATATATATATAGCTGGCCCTGCAACAAATCTATTTTAACAATTGTCTACCATCAGTATACATGTAAAAATAATGCTTCAAGGTGAAATTAAGCTACACCTTTATATACATATAGCAATACAGTATGATAATATATATTATTCTTTTTTTTTTATCTTAAACCTTTCAAATACTTGTTCAGTCTTAACACTTTAAGTACAAAGAAATGTGCCCAGTAAGCTTTCATTTTTTCCCCTTTATATGTATACACAATGCCAGGTGACTGAACCTGTTGCATTGCCAAAACCATAAATTTAGAATGCCACACATACTTCATACACCCAAAAATGACCCCATGGGCACTCAATTTGGAAAAAGTATGGGGGTTGGGCATTTTTAATATTCACATAAGTTAATAAATCAACTAAGAAAATATTTATGGTGTATAACATAGGTGTGTGCAAACTTTCATGAGAATAACCAAGACTGAACATGTATTTTAAGGTCCAAAATCTGGAGCACTTCTTTTTACCACATAATTCTAAAAAAGAAATAAAATCAACACTGCATCAAAAGTTTACTGTAAGATTTTGGTCAAATGAATTAATTTCTATTTTTTTCTTTTTAAGAAAACTTTGTTACAGATCACAAAACATATATTTTCCGAAATTTCCACAAGAATTCATAAATGTCGGTACAACTATAAGAATATTTTTTAAAACATGAATAAATTTCAGTACAGGACATTATAATTTTTATACTGTTCCTCATACAGATATATATTATACAAACATAACTTTCTGTGGTAACTCATTCAACTTGTGGATTGTGAGCAATTATTATCATAAATGTAGTTACATAATAAATATAAATATATATAAATATATACACACACCATTTCCTGGGATAAGGAGTTTATAGTATAGTAAATCATTGTAGGTATAAGTCTTATCATACAGGTAGTAACATGATATTGTGTACTGGTTGGGAACCAGTATCTGGACAGGACCAGTTTCTGCACACATGTAACAACTGCTTTGTTTAGGTGTTATTCGTGCAACCTTTTCATTTGGATCATTTGAATGTTTGTTCTTCATGTCTATGAAATAAAACTGTTCCACAAGACTGTAGTATTAAGACAATACCCTCAACTGTGTTTACATACCAATTTTTGGTCTAAATGGCACGTTGATGTAGCATTGCACATAGGGAATAGTTATAGCATATGTTGAGGTATCAAGTGAAAAAGAAACTGCATATTCCACTGCTAGTTTTGGTTACTTTTTACTTAACTGTAATTAAGAAATAATATATAGAAAAACTGTGTTTTTATGTTATCAATACACAGAAAGAGGTTATATGTTTGCGGAATAATTTTACGAGGACGTAGCCCGAGTGAATTATTCTGGCAAAGTAGCACCAGTTCTGAGTGTATTAAGTTAGGTAAAACACGATTTTGCTGTACATTATTTTGATTCTAATTAAAAATTATGCCTTTAAACAGTAGATAAAATATAGTAGGCTCTTTCTCGGTCGCAACAAAAACATGGATGTCATCGCACGTTAAAAAGACTTCATTTTAGCGTAAGCGTGTTTACTTAAGCAAGCATATTAGAATAATCACATAAAACACAGGGTTGTCTATTTTTGTGCTGATTTTATTCTATATCTATCTGAGTTATCAAAATGTGTGTAAGATGAAATTTGAGATATTGAGAGTAAGCTTCTCTTGCTTTCTAAGCAGCTTTTGAAAGTCAGGTTACTTCTGATGTGCATTGTTGGGAAGATTAATGATAAAAAGATGTGTGAAAATAATTGATCCGCTTATTTTTATATCAAAATATCAGTATTGAAACCATTGTCATCAAAGTATTTGTCTAGCTACTGGTTAACCACATGGGGAAAGTGATAATTTTTTATGATTCCATTTGAGGCCCTAGATAGCTATGTCACTAGGTCAAAGCTGAATTTGATGTGGTTTTGGTTTCAACTACGTCAAATACTTTTTGAGAAAATAATGGAGAAACAATATGAAAATTTGTCCAGCTTCTGGTTCCCAGCCAAAACAGTTATTTTTCATAATAATTTTACTGCATTATGTATAGAATCATTGTACATGTAGTTACATGATATTAAAGATAATATTTTTTTTGCATTATGCATATAATCTATGTAATACACATAGTAACACATTGTGATTTTCAGATTCTGATATTTGGTAAAAGCATACTGGCATTATATTCATAATAATTGAGCCGTGTCATGAGAAAACCAACATAGAGGGTTTGTGACCAGCATGGATCCAGACCAGCCTGCGCATCTGCGCAGTCTGGTCAGGATCCATGCTGTTTGCTAACGACTTCTCTAATTGCTATAGGTTTTGAAAGCGAACGGCATGGATCCTGACCAGACTGCACGGATGCGCAGGTTGGTCTGGATCCATGCTGGTCGCGAACCCACTATGTTGGTTTTCTCATGAAAAACTTTTCTTTTGACATTTCAAAATTATTTAATGTTTAAACTGACTGCTTACTTTCCCACATAACAAATCTGTAAGAGGAGCTTTTCATTGTTGAATGGGTACTTTGCATTCTTAATTTGGTACTTTTCGTTTTCAACCCAGCAAAAGATGGGAATAAATTTATTAAATTTATTAAATAAACAAAATACTAAAATGTGCTGTTCTAAGTCTATTTCAGACTTGTTGTAACAGACAGCTTAGAATGCTACATCATTAAATTTCTGCTTTGAAATTTCTACAAGAGTTATTGTACCAGTATACAAGCAATGGTGACTTTAAGAATATGATTCTTTTGATTTAGAACTATCACTTATGACCAACTAAACTCTTTTAGAAACTCACACAATGAATAATAGCAAAGTTTGTCGGAAACAATGAATAATAGAAAAGTTTGTTGGACACAATGAATAATAGAAAAGTTTGTTGGACACAATGAATAATAGAAAAGTTTGTTGGACACAATGAATAATAGCAAAGTTTGTCGGACACAATGAATAATAGAAAAGTTTGTCGGACACAATGAATAATAGCAAAGTTTGTTGGACACAATGAATAATAGCAAAGTTTGTCGGACACAATGAATAATAGCAAAGTCTGTTGGAATTATGATGAACAGCCACACTTGCCAGAACATGCATAATGTTAGCAATATTTGTCAGAAAACTGTTGACAGACAGCCATACTTGTCAGAACAAATAATGAATAGCTATATTTGTCAGAACACGGATGATGGATAGCCATATTTGCCAGAACACTGATGATGGATATCCATATTTGCCAGAACACTGATGATTATAAAGAATAGCAGTATCTATCAGAAAATTCATACTGAATATCCACATTTGTCACAACAATGATGAACCCCAAAAAGTGTCTTATGATAGAAAAGAATAACCATACTTTATTAAAATGAAAATAACCATATTTGTCAGAATACCAGTGAAAATTTGACCCACCTATCTGCAAGAACCATTTTAACAGTCAATTAGTAGACACATTTTTCAAAACAAATATGACATGGAATTCTTGGCAGTCAGCATAAAAGCCTACATCTGTAGCAGAAATAACATTTGTCAAAATTTTGGAAAAACAATACGAGAAAGCTTCGTTAATTTTTTTGAAATAACAATATTGTAATCGAAAGAAAACGACTTAAATCTATAATGTTAAACAAAACACTTACTCCATCACTGTCTGTAGCAAGAACTGTGCCAACCAATGATCCTGGCAGGACAGTCTCATTCACTTGGAAACGGTAGTTTGCATTTGGTTTAAATTCAGGAGTGCCTGGATTCACAATTACAGAGACAGTCATCGTCTGTGTAGCCTTGTTGTCAGGATATAAATTGTCATAGGCCACAACTTCCAGCTGTCAAATCATATAAAAATACATTTTAATCACAGTAAAAAAACAAAAAAGAAGTTTTTTTTTATTCTGTATTTGAAGTTAATTATACAGTAAGGCTCAAACAAAAAAAATGTGTGAACTTCTATATAGAGAATACACGCATAAAACTGAAATGATACAATCAAACAAAACCATGATTTAAACTTGATTGATTTATTCAAATAGTAACTAAATCATACCTAGTCCCCATCATAAAGGAATACCTGGATTACTTTCTTGCAAGCAAAAATTGAATTTTGGTAAGAATTTTAATACCGGTACACAAATCCTATTGTGTTCGAAAATCTACCATCCAAATTTCATTTGTGTTTAGACTGTAAATCCTTAAAGTGTAAGTTAACTCTGCTCAGTAAGATCTCTGTGTGCAATTCTGGTAAAAAAAATCTTGGAACCCTACACAAGATAGCCACAGTCCTGTAGTTCTATACTACCATAATTGGGATTTGAACCCGTGACCGATATATAAAGGATCCTAGAGCAGTGCCCCCCGTCTTTTCTTAATTTTGTGATATTGAACTGTCCAATATTTTGGCCAATGGGAAATATGTGCAAAATTTAAGTCTCAAATGAATCTGCATGAAAGATTAGTATCGAAAACGATGATGAACATATGAATGGGTTTCTCATACTACAATAAAACATTATACCAGCAAGTGTTAGCAGCATGTTTGCTAATACAACAAAAGAAATAATCATTTAAGTTAATGGAAAAAAAAAACATTAACAAAACACTTCAATATGCAAAAAGAAAATATATTCCCTTGTAGGGTACTTACAATATACGTGCTTAATCTATCCGGTCCGTTATCGATGTCCCTCAGCAAAGTAATCACCCCGGTTCTCGAGTCTAGGTTGAACATGTATCCAGCAGGTGGACGACCAACAAGATCATAGGTCATGTTACCCTAAAAATACATAGGAATCAAATATAAATATGAACTAGAGCTATCACTAAAGGTAATTAACACACCACACTTTCCTTTGATACAGGGGAAGTAAAATGATGTGATGTGTAACAAACTTAGGGTAGAGACAGGAAATTCTATTTGTGAGACTTTCATTTTATAAATTCATGGCGACAAGTAACAAAATATATAAAAATTTATTTTTATGCGGTATCAGCTTTTTATGAATCTGATTCCATCACAAAACAAAGCAAAAATCGGCAGTGTTTAGAAGTGCATGCTATACAGTATTTGATTCCTCACACAGCAAGTCTTTTGAAAATAAAATTTCTTTAGTAATTTAATAATGGACTGAAAATGAAATATTGTATGCATAAATGCCCAGATTTTATTTGCATGAAATTCTGTCTCATATTCCTGTACACTTACAGCTAGGTCAAGGTCAATGGCTTGAACTGTGTGTACTTCTTGTCCAGCCTCAGCGAACTCCTGTAGGGGAGTAATAACTGGTGTACTGGTGATGCGCGGGGCATCATCAATGTCCACATCTACCTGAACACTGGCGGTCGCATCCTTTTCTTCTACTGGTCTCTGATCACGCACTCTTACAAAAAACTGTATAAGAAACACATGTATCATGAATATTCTTGGGAGGATAATTTTTTTTGTGGATTTGATGGGCATGGTTATCCACAAAATGAAACACCAATGAAGAAATAAAAATCTCATTCAGATACCTTCAAAGTTAAAATCAACAAAATTATACCCCAACAAAACAGCAGTTTTAGCCAAAACCACAAAATTTCATGTCCATGAAATTGAACCATCTCACAATACCCAGTTGCAATAGCTTACTTTCAATTAACACTGAGCAATCAACCAGAACTTTCACTTTGCCAATATATCAACAATTTAGATGAACAAACCTTAAAAATAAGGAACAAAAGCCTGACCATTAACTTGACATACAGATGAAATAAAGCATAAACACTGTAATTGAAGGGACATTTGCCTCCAGACAAATATCAAAATTACTAACAAATTAAGACAGATATCAGCTGATATTAGATATCAGAGATGATAAACCAGTATTGTTTAACCTTTACCCTGCTGGCGGCAAGTGATTTTGCCTTTGCGACCAGTTCGCTATTCAGTCAATAAATTTTCAAAGAACAGCCCTTTGAGTAATAAGTGGTACTGCCAAAATTGAATTATGGACCAGTCCATTATAGAAATTTAGCAGTATAAGGGTTAAACAAATAGAATGTTATTGATAAAAAGTACAGGTGATTTCTGTCAAATTTATATATGATTAACATTTTGGGGAGTTTTGTACATTTTGTTGATAAAAATTTGCAGAGATGCACCAAATAACTTTAAATTTCTTCCCATTACAATAACTAACAAAAGAAAGTCTTTCCAGAGTTGAAAAAAAACCTAGCTGACATCAAACTGGAGTCATGCAGATTTTAAAATGACTTACCGTGAATCTTGTTTTGGGTGGATCTTTGAGAGACTTCTGGAGACTGATAACACCTGTGATTGGGTTTATGAAGAAGTAAGATAAATCTTCATCATTACCACCAAGTGAGTATACCAAAGTATCCTGTGAAGAAATAATATAGATGATCATATCATGGTTATTGTAAAATAGAAACATGTTGCGGCTTTTTTTTTTCCTTTACATGCTCACTGACTGAATTCACAAAAATAAATAATTCCGGAAATGCATTTATTGTTATACATTGTCCTATATATTTCAAAGGCTGGCCATAAATCGTGAATGCTATGCTTTACTATTTATTATTCTAAAAAAAACTTTTCGCCTATGAAAATATGATCTGATCATACCAGTACTTGAAGAAAAATGTCACAGCAATATTTTTTGTGTCTAAGTGATGCAATTCTATACATCAGTGTAGTTAACAGCAGCAGATTACTTATCTGGACAACACAAATATACCTTTCAAAACAAACCCTATAAATAATTCATAATTTATTGTAAAATGATTTAAATGTGATCACAATATCATACCCCATCCAGATCTTCAGCATCAACATCAAACAGCATGTCGCCAACTGGGAATGTTTCATGTACTTCTCTAACATATGGTGCTAATTTAAACACAGGGCCGCTTGGATTTCTAGATATATAGACAATCACATTGGCTGTTGCAATATATAATGGCTCTCCTGTATCGTAAGCACGAACTTGGAACTGGAAATAGGGGGAAAAAAACCATTTCAAATCAATTCACTTCTTTTGTTATACAAGTCCTCTAAAAATAAATTGACAAACTTCTACTGAATATTAAATAATGCTATTGTTTTTCAAACAAGTCATATTTCAAGTGGTTTCAATAATGTAACATTAAAAGTGGTCAAAGAACTGATCCTTAAAGTAAGTTTATATCACATAGCATAAAGACATGCTTTTTAACACCTCAAAAAAAAACCATGTTAACCTTAAGCCTGCTGGCAGGATGTGTTTCTGCCTTTGTGACCGGTGCTGACCAAGATCAACCTGCACAGATGTGCAGGCTGATCATGGTCTACACTGTTCGCTATTCAGTCAGTAAATTTTCAGTGAACACCCCTTTGAATAATAAATGGTATTGCCTAAATTGTATGATGGACCAGTCCATTTTAGAAATTTAGCAGGCTCAAGGTTAATTTGAATAGGAGATAGTGCATACCCTATACACTAGATTAGTGTAGTTTAAGAGGGATTCCTTCAAGCTGAGTTCTCCAGTCGTTTCATTCAGTGCAAAGAACTGCGGAGGATTGATCAACTCATAAACAGTCGGACCCTGAAAAGAACAACAATAAACACATATATTTGTTCAAGCTTGTTTGAAATGAAGTATTCATTCCTGTAATGAACTCAAAGATAAAGAATCAGGACAAGGATTAATAATTATAAAAGGCAAATATTTCAGTTTCCTTCTGAGTTCTACAGATATTCTTTCAACATCTGAGCTAGATTAAAATTGTGAAGAACATACTGTATATTTCCACTTAAAGAGTAAGAATGAATACACTTATGTGAGCTTGTAAATTTCCACTAAACACGTGAAGAATCTACTTACTAAAAAAAACCTGTATATTTCCACTAAAAGTGTGAAGAATAAATGTACAATATCATGTATATTCCCACTTCAATATACACTTACAAGAGCCTGTACAATTCCATTTAAAGTGTGAAGAATAAATGTACAATATCGTGTATATTCCCACTTCAATATACACTTACAAGAGTATGTACAATTCCACTTAGTGTGAAATATAACTGTACAATATCGTGTATATTTCTACCTCAATATACACTTACAAGAGCCTGTACAATTCCATTTAAAGTGTGAAGAATAAATGTACAATATCGTGTATATTCCCACTACAATATACACTTACAAGAGCCTGTACAATTCCATTTAAAGTGTGAAGAATAAATGTACAATATCGTGTATATTCCCACTTCAATATACACTTACAAGAGCCTGTACAATTCCACTTAAAGTGTGAAGAATACACTTACGAAAGGCTGGTTATCTGTAGAGCTTATTTTTCCAATGCTGTATCCAACATTTTCAATCTCACTCATGAAGAATTCAAATGGATCTGAACCAAATCGAGGTGGGAAGTGATCCCTGCTCACAGTTATTGTCATCACTCTGGGAATGCATTTCTTTGGAATGCCACTGTCACATGCTTGAATTGTGAGCTGTATACAGAAACATATATCAGATTAGTAATTAACTATCAATAGATGCATATATCAGAAATAATAACAAGGTATATATTGAAATATATAACAGAAATAAAAAAGAACATATATTAGAATAGCTACAAGTTATTTACAGAAATATATCAGAAAAGGTATAACAGAAAAGAGCTACAAGTAAGGGAGCCAAACAAGGTATTTTTGGTAATTGAAAGAACACTTAAAAACATTTTTATATACTGTCTCAAAAGTGTTAATGAAAGATACACTACATACATCAGCACATGCATGCTTTAAAAGTGTTAACGAAAGATACACTACATACATCAGCACATGCATGTCTCAAAAGTGTTAACAAAAGATACACTACATACATCAGCACATGCATGTCTCAAAAGTGTTAACGAAAGATACACTACATACATCAGCACATGCATGTCTCAAAAGTGTTAACGAAAGATACACTACATACATCAGCACATGCATGTCTTGAAAGTGTCAACGAAAGATACACTACATACATCAGCACATGCATGTCTCAAAAGTGTCAACTAAAGATTACCTCAAATGAATCAATATTGGATCCAAGTACTGATTCCTTCAGTTGAACAACTCCTGTTTTACTATCAATCATGAAATATTGTGATGGTCCTGAGGTTAGCGCTCTTACCACTTCATTCGTAATGGCATATGTAATTTCATCCTAGAAATAAAAGAGTTGACTTTACAACTGTTCTATGATAAATACATGTAATATCATCTAATTTTGGAATTTGTTCACTCCTAATCCTTACTAGTCTATTAATATCACATCAGTACTAATCCTACAGAAGTTTCAGCTCATTCTATCAAGGAAATAATAAACTTTTTTTCTTTCCATTTCCATCATAATATATAATAATCTCCTTAGGTACTGTTTTATTTCACAAGCATTTTAATTTGTACATGCAGATGACCAAATCTGCAGTATATTCTAGTATAATTTTAGCATGATACTATCGTCTGTACATTCCAGAGGGTTATTCATGATCAAACTTTATAGAAGAAAATTGAAACAGGTTATTATTTTTGTTGGGTTTAACATCATTTTTGACAGTGTTTCAGTTATATATGTCCATTAGTTAATCTGCTCAGTGATTTTGCCAAATAACAGATAGCTAAATTATAACATTATGTACCTTAAAGACAAAATATTACAGTTTTCAAACTAAAACATAAAACTGCAATGTAATGTAATCTTACATTATCTTGAGTATCTCTCGCACTGACATTTGCAACAATGTCAAATTCAGGTAAATCTTCACGAATTGTTACATCATCAAGGAAAAAGGTCCATTCAGGGCCTCCCTGGTTACGGATCACTGTGATGAACACATCTTTGTATACTTTATTACGAGGTCGAAGAGCATCATATGCCACAATTCGAAGCTGGAACATCAATCAAACAAAAATTGAACACATACATTGGACATTATTATTACATAGTAGCTATAAAAATTTCCTTTCATGCAACTGCAACTCTAATAGGTTCTAGTTTTCAATATGGCTGAAACTATAAATTAAAATGGATTTATACTGACAAATCGGAACTGATCAATAAGTTCTAAAAAACAGAAATTCCTAATACCATCCTTTGAGTTCTATTAAATAATATATAATATCAGTATTTTCATTTATAAAGAACTTGGATCCAAACTGATGAAAAACCTGTTACAAAGAAGGCAGAACAAACATCAACAAGAGCTTTTAAATCATTAATATTCATGACAGACTTATTTTCATGAATTTTGTAGTCGCTTAATTGGTGAAAGTAAACCAAAGATAATCTTATCCTTAAGGTATTGACCCGTAATGACAATCAGAAATTCCGTTTGAATACGTATTCACTGTATATGTATATAATAAAAAATAAGTTTCTGTTAGGGCCGAAGGATGCCGGAATCACATATGAATAATATATTATTGCATGGAAATTGCCGATTATCATTACGGGTCCACTACCTTAAATTTGAAAATCCACGAGATGAAGATCACACAAAAAAGGGTCATTTTAGTAAAAAAAATAAAAAACACTTTATGCCAATGAAATGAAATGACTTAACAGAATTTTTAAAATGGTACTGACCTGGAATATATTCATGTTCCTAAAGCCACTCATCAAACTGTTCCTGATGAAAACATCCATAGAGTTGCTGTCAAATCTTTTTATACCAAAGTAATGGGATCCTAGTGCTGAGGCCGGTGTTGAAACCAACTCAAAGGTAATCTGCGAATCCTGCAACAACAAAAAATGTTAATTATTCTCAAATGTAGGAATGTCACTGAAACCATACCGAATGTAATAAGGAAATTCTGAAATGATAAAACATTCGCATCATTCTAAAATGAGCCGTGCCATGAGAAAACCAACATAGTGGCTTTGCACCCAGCATGGATCCAAACCAGCCTGCACATCCGCCCAGTCTGGTCAGGATCCATGCTGTTCGCTAACGGTTTCTTTAATTGCAATAGGCTTTGAAAGCGAACAGCATGGATCCTGACCAGACTGCGCGGATGCGCAGGCTGGTCTGGATCCATGCTGGTCGCAAACGCACTATGTTGGTTTTCTCATGGCACGGCTCAAATTAAGATTTACCAATACAACTTATCCTATTAGTTTGAATACTTCTCCTAACAAATAAAGTTATAACAATATTCCATCAGCATATTTACATATAACTAAATTGTTTACATGCAGCTATAAATCTATCAATTATCAACATCTCAATGGTTAACAGAAAGATCAATGGTCTTATACATGTCATATTTCTATATGTTACAAGTGCAGAATTTTTCTCGCCAACACTAATTACCTGAAGATCACTGTCCTGAGCTGTGATCCTGTTACCAAAGTTTGTGATTGTAAAATTGACTGCTTCTTTCTCAGACACTGATAGCCTCAGTGGATCCTGTCCAGTAAACTGAGTGGAACTGTCACGATTAACAATGATGTTGACGTTAACTGTTTGGGTCTTAGAAACCGGTCTGAAGTTATCTGTAGCCGTCACTTGGAGCTATAATAGAAACAAATACGTAATATATGATATTAAGTGTCTGCTAAAAATTGTACAATGAATTTACTACCATACATAATACAGAAAAATCTACTAGTTAAGAACTTTCTTTTTTTTTAAATACGACAGACTGTACAGCTATATTTGGCAAATAACTTGCAATGTTCTCCATTCTGACTCCTTGGAACCTTACTGGAATAAACAATGAAATCCTTGTACAAGTACCAGTTTCACAAGAATGGAATTGCATGCCAAGATCAGGAACAAGTGAACTGTACCTTTCGGCAGTATAGGAAGTGTGTAATACAACTTGGTCAACACACACACCTAGACTGCCACTATCTCGCAACTAAAAAAATCTACTGCAAAATGCAGAATGCCCAGGTACATAATACAGACTATTTTAGGCACTGGCTGGAATCAGTATAGGACCACAGCCATCTGGCATGGCAACTGTCACAAGTAACATCATAACTCCACAATGTTAATGATGGAAAATATTACATAGTTTATAATTTAGTGATTCTATTACATTTTTATATGAAAGTGGATATTTTTTTGATCTTGTTTGAAATTTAGTCCAGCTTAACTTGAAATTATGTTTTTAGTAAGAATTCCTCATTGCATATAATCATATTCTTCCATGTTCAAGGGTAGTTCTGTACAAGAAAAATAATTAAATAATTACCCCATTCTACTTCAATAATCCACTGAAAACAACATAAAATGAATACGTTTTGTTACTTACAGTATACTGCGTTGCCTGCCCAATGTCATTCAGGACATCTCCAATAACTCTTATCACACCAGATACAGGGTCGACATAAAACAAACTACTTGCACTAGCAGAAAAGGTTACTTCATCCTGCATACAGGGAGAGGAAATAAATTGAATTTTCATTTTTTTTTCTAACTGGTTTAAATCTGTCTGTATATGGGATGAGAGATTTAAGAAACACTCACCAAGTTTAAGCAATACCATTGCTACAGTATACTCAGAGATAACCAAACTCCAAACCAGGAAAGGAGAAGATTCAGTTTTGCTCAAAAAATGGTCTAAAAATTGAGATTTCCAAATTTTCTTTCACCAAGAACTGTAATTGTTTTATCAAACATGCAATAGTTTGTAATCTATTCATCACTGAAGAAAATATCAGACATAAATGAAAACACTGTTAGCATTCAATACAATACAATACTGGTTTATTTGTAATCATACATGTGATAAGTTCAGAATCCCAAAACTGGAGGTTTGCCATTTTTCAGCTGGAGTTGGGGTCTCAAAACTGGAGGTTTTTTATCGACATAAATTAAGCGCGCAGACACAAAACTTAAAGAAAAAATCCAACATTTTAAAAAGGCCACACAATAATGCATAAGTCTACACCAGAAGAAACAATCCTCCACAATTCCTGATTTGAATTTTGACAGAGTTATGCCACTTTTTAACATACATTTTTTTTTTGTTAAAGTCTTATATAATGTCCAATATCTATGTTACATTCAAAGCTATTGACTATATTATGCCCCTTTTACTGGCAAAGTTTTAATTCAGAGTTAATCACTGAGAAAACAAAGTCTCAATTTATAGATAGGTCTGAAATGGTGGTGAACATTGCATTAACATTTTCAGTCTACTTGAGGAAAGAAAAAAAAACGAAGCTCTAAATTGGTCCGATCACAACTCATGAATTATGTCAATTCCTTACCCCACCAACATTCGTATAAAAATACTGATCTTTAACGATTTTGACATGAAAAACAGAAAACAGAAATGCATCAACATGTACCCTTACCAAAATAAGGTAGATCGATGTTATCAAATAAATGAGTGTGTGTTTTCATTCAATTTTCAATGAAATAAGTCCGACTTTATTAGCAAATTAATTTGGTAAACATTGGAAGAAAATGGCGTACCTGCATAAGGGGAAGTAACATTCATGTTCTAAAAATAGTAATGGGTTGGTTTTTCCAACAATTATTTATGTGATTTTATTAATTTGAATAATCAAAAATTCATTTCAGCTGGGAATTATTTCTATGACTGGGAGTTGTTTGCTTCAATATGGTAAAAAAAATGGAGCCTAATTAGCATTGAGAATGGGCAGATATTCGGCCCCGTGAGACAGATGGAAAAGGCCCTGCTTGTCTAATCCCTTATCAAAACAAACGATCATGTTATCAAAATTCACCTGTGAAAAACAACTCTTTCCTCCAGCTACCTGTGTGTCAAACATGTATAATACACAACAGTCAGTGACACTTTGCTTTACTGCGTAAACATGTTTTGCACTCCTCGGTAATTATCAATCCAGTCATAATACTGATTTTTTTTTTTTTTTTTTTTTTTTTTTTTTTTGTGAAAAGCGGGAGAATTATGGTTCTGGTCGGGAGACGGGAGGCAAGGTGAAAAAATCGGGATTTTGACCCTCCCGCGCGGGAGATCACATGTATGTTGTAATACATTACAAGTATAGGAAACTAAATTTATTAACTGATTTTTTTTAAACAAATCTGAAAGTTTTGGCAAAGCTGTCAACCACAATAAAAAAATGACCACATATTCTATGAAAGAAGCTAAACCTGTGGTTAAGATAATCTTTGTGGTCCTTGGCCGAATTCATATGCTTGAATATTTAAAAAACAACATACCAGAACATCTCTATCAGTAGCGAACACCTGACCGATAGAAGTGTACATTGCAACTGTCTCATCAATTAGTATTTGATAGGATGCTGGATTAAACACTGGTCCATTCTCATTCCTCACAACTCTTACAAACAGGGTGGCAGGTACCCAGTTTTCTGGATACCTCGAGTCATAGACATGCACTGTCACCTGCATAGTAAATCAACATTTTATGTCTTATTTTCAGAAATTTGTTTTTTCTTGTTTCATTTAGATTTAATATTTTTTGTAGAATATTTCAGTACTGTAACTGCAACAGTGTATCATCATTCTGCACCAGTAGAGACCTGTGCTCCACAAGTAATCAACAACTTCTCTACATAAAAAAAACAGAGCTGTATAACAAATGACTTCAAAGGGCAAGCACCTATATCCTTATATCTCACACTTGTTTCTGTCTGCTTTTGAAAAAAAAAAATTATTTCGTTTCTTTTTCTTTCTTTTTTTTTGAAAATTTACTAGTACATACAGTGTAGTTGAAGACATTTCTCTGGGACATGTTGAATGATCTTGCAGTCTCTATCAATCCATTAGGCTGTAAGGTGAAGTATCCTACGCCATTTCCAGTTGGTTGTAGTTCATAGACAATGGATCCCTGCATACAGAAAAAAGTACAAGAAATTACTCATTAAAAATGGATCCCTGCCTGCAGAAAAATGGACATGACCATGTTCATTAAAAATGGACCCCTGCCTGCAGAAAAATGAACATGCTAACTGAAAGACAATGGATCTCTGCCTGCAGAAAAATGGACATGACCATGTTCATTGAAAGACAATAGATCCATGCCTGTAGCAAGAGCATGATCATGTTAACACAGGACACCTGCATTCAGAAAAAAATAACAAACACATGTTTATTACCTACAGCTCTTTGCATTAAGAAAATATGAAGATGCTCATTAACAATGAATCAGTGCAAATTTACAGTTATAACATGAAAAAGCATCTTTGAAAATTTATTTCTGATGTTTTGTAAAATAAAACACCTTTTTGAATGGTTTATCAGAGTATCGGTTTATAGTACGAAACACTGACCTCTCCATCTGAAATGATATCTTGATCCCTCGCTGTAATAGTTTCCACACTTGTTCCAATATCAACATTCTCATCAATAAATGCCTCAATGACACCGTTTATCTGGTTTTCGATTTGTGGTGGCACATCGTCATACTCTACATTGATTGTAATTACTGCCGTGCCGGTTTTCTCCGGGTTTCTTTGATCTCTGGCTTCTACAAATGTCTATAAAAAACCCACACACATTATAAATGCAGAAATTCCAATTTTTACTAAACAATTTAAAATTAAGGATGATCAAAATGACCCCAAAAATCTTATAAAGACTCACATGAGACAATGCATTTTTCCCTTTATAAGATACATGTTGAAGTGAGTTTACATCATTCCACACCTTGAATCACTACCTTAAACCAGTTTGTAGCTACAAATTTAAGGGAAACATATTGGAAGCCTATGACCAAATCTGCTTTGGCCACTTAGACCCCATCAGAAAATTTCAAATCTGGCATATTGAATTGTATGCTTCCTCTTTCCTGCAAAAACAAGCCCGTAATAACAGGAAAATGTGAAAAAGCCATTTAAGCTAATGAACTGACATCTATGTCTGGAAACATAATCTTGATTAATTTGTTAGCAGCAAGGGTTTACGCCTTTCCGGCCAATGCACACCAAGGTAAGCTTACACGTCCATACAGGCTGATCATTGTCTGCACTGTTTGCTATTAAGTCAGAAAATTTTCTGTAAACGTCCCTTTGAATAATAAGTGGAACTGTCCAAATTGAATAATGGACCAGTCTATTTCAGAAATTTAGCAAGGTAAAGGTTAGCAGGACCCTATACTTACTCGGAAGACTTTTGTTCCATTATTGCGCAAGTCTCCTAGCACATATATTCCACCCTCTAGATAATCAATGTCAAACATTTCTGGTACTCCTTCACCTCGCATTGAATATATAAGGACATCCTAGAAATATAAAAAAAAATTGAGTTATTCTCATGTAAAAAACTGGAAATCACTCACTCCTTCCATCACCGCAATCATGAATTGAATATAAATACTTAGCCTATTTCAATCCGTGTATAATCATGATTTAAGGAATGTTAAAAGCTACCATATCACCATCACTGCATTCAGCAAATACCTATGCCATCCCCATTTAAGGAACATAAATTATTCCCCTATCCTGTCATTTCAGGGAATATCAATACATACCACATCCAAATCAGTTTCTTTTATTTAAGGAATGTGAATTCCCTCCCTGAATTACCCACTTTATCAAAATCTCTTTGTATTACTTAAAATCAGGAATACCTTCCCTTTTATTAAATACATTATTTCAATCAGTCCCTATTTACTAAGGGAATGTAACTACCTCCCCTCTATTACATACCGTACCTTTTCCCAAATCAGTTTCTATAATTTAAGGAAAGCAAATGATTCCCCTGTGTTGAATAACATATTCCAATTTGTTTCATTCACACTTAAGGAACATGTTTACCTTCCCTATATTATATATCTAACCCCAATCAGTTTCTACTATTAAGACACATGACTTATACCTCCCATATTCCATTATATTCAGTACATCAATACTCACATTATCGCCATCAGTTCCACTCATCATATGGATAGGTATCCTGGTATTATGATAATCAAATATCCTAACATTTCTGCTGGCAATAACAGGAGCAAAGATATTACGGAGCACTGTTACATACAGGTGAGTGTATACTTTTTTCGATGGAAAATTCACATCATAGACTTGAAGCTTTACCTGGAAATTAAAAATAACACTTGGCATTTAAATGGAAGTATAACATACCTGGTAGAATGAATAATAACAAAAATGTGTCATTTTATCAAACAACAATTTTTTTAAAATGTAGTACATTTGTATATCTGTCTGATATGCCATTGCCTATGTGCAATACCATTCTAAAAGTAACTCATAAGTTTATTTTATTTTGAAAAGAAATAAGTATTAGTCTCATAACAAATCAAAATTTTGGGCAACTGTTTCTGTTAAATCCCCTGTTTAGCAACTAAAACTTACATCAAATTCTGTAACTGGGTCTCCAAGGAGACTGTTTCTCAGCTTAACAATGGCCTTGTTTGTAACTGGATCCCTTGACACATTGAAGTAGAAAGGAGCTCTAAGCTCTCCGACGACTTCATAGAACAGTTGACCCTGGAAACATGTAACATATATTACACACACTTGAGTATGCTGTACATGAACAAGTATATAAACAAATATAAAAAACATCCTTACACTTTTAAGATTTTCTTTTTATATAAACAAAGAAGGATTTTACCATGTATTGTCTTGCTGATTAAAACAAGTTTCCCAAAATGACCTACCTTTGGCTATTCCACCTTAAGGTATTAGGCCCCTAATAGTAATGTTTAAAAAATGGCATTTGATTGGTATATTCTTACAGTTGACCAAGCTTCGCACTTTGTTGTAAATTTTTAAAAACTTTTACCATGCTGTTTTTTAAAAAGTTTGTGTAATTTATGGTATTTCCTCAAGCTCAAATAGAGACAAATTTCAAAGTGGCGGCCTTTATCCAAAACGTTTGCAGAGAATTCATTTTACCATTATTTTTTATGAAAGAAACATCAAACTATTGGTAAACAATTATAAAACTTAAAATAAAACTGTCAATATCATTTTTTCTAGGGTGCCTCAAGTAAACAGATTTAATGAGATAGAATTCTAACTCCAACATTGAAAAATTAAGGTCGAATCCTGCGGGTCTGTTTTAAATTTTGCTCACTTCATTCAAAAAAAACCTTGGGGCAGAAGTAAAACCTACCTACATTTCTTCCACAATATGTATTCTAAAGAATGAAGGCAAAATAGAGAACTTTTACCGCATGTAACTCAGTATTTTTAAAGATGTCTAACTGTACCCCTTCTGTTTCAGAGGTGAATCCACTTTGAAAAGCAATAAATTGCTTATCAAATAATTTTTTTTCCACTTTTGTACAATAAATCCCTTCCTGGTGTACTTTGAATGTGTTAGAATGGAAATAGATTTTAGTTTTGCGTGCTTTGTTGGCAAATAAAACACATTTTTAACAAAGCACACAAAACTAAAATCTATTTTCAAAGTAATAACTGGCCTGTGGCAAAGAAAAAATAAACCAGAGAATCATAACTAGCCCTTTTATGTGAAAATACGTATCAATGCCTCTGTTTCTTCATTTTTTTTCATCTTTAATCTTACATGAACAAGACAAAACATAGGATATAAAATACTTACAGCAAATGAATCAGGATCACTAGCTCCTATGTCAACATTCAAGGTATAACCAGGCTGTTCAAGCTCCGACACTACAGCAGTGTAGTTCGCCGAATCAAATACTGGTGGGCTGTCAAACACTACCTCAATAGTAACTGTTGCTATGGAAAATTTCTTCAGTGGATCTGGTACTGAATCCTGGGCTTGCACTTGGAACTGTAAAGTGACAGCTTAGTAAGAATATACAAATGGAAGATGTAAATCTCAAAAGAATCCGATTTTATGAAAGATAATAACTGATCATTCTACAAAATAGCAAAACAAAGTTGAAACTAAGAATGTCCCTTTTTAAGCAACTATAATTTCAAAGAAAAATAATTGAAAATCAAGTTTGATTGAAACTGAACATTACATATTAATCTTGAAAGTACAGAGTAATTATAAACTCTCTTTTCTATATTTTCTTGCAAAAGAAACACATGTTCTACCGCTTTAATCAAGCAACACATCTAGAGAAAAATACATAACTAGACAACTAGAATGTGTCTGTAGGACAAAGGGTGTGCCCCCCATTGGTACATTTGTCACAAATACGGGGCAATAATTCAAATGTTTGCAGTACTAATGGGGTTCAGCCTAAACAAACATTTTATGAAAAGGATTCATTATTCTAGGCCATATATTTTTGAGCTATGAGCATCACAAACAAAAAAATCCACTATTTTGGCTATTTCAAGGACTATAACTCTGTAATAAACGTAAAGATTCTCAAGAAGAATGCCAAGTGTGAAAGGTCACATCATGATAAAGACTCAAGCAAGGTATCATGAATTTACATTAATACTTTTTGAGCTAGGTACATAATTAGGTGAAAATGTGCATCTTTTTACTATTTCAGGGGCCATAACTTTAAAAATAGGGGGTGGAGCTGGCCAAAAAATAGGAGGTGTGCAAGTTTATATCATGATAAAGACTTATGCAAGTTTTCAACCATTTATATTAAATACTTTTTGAGCTAGATGCATCAAAAGGTGAAAATGTGCATTTTTGACTATTTTAGGGGCCATAACTCTGAAAATAGGGGGCGGAGCCAGACAAAAAATAGGAGGTGTGCAGGTTCATATCATGACAAAGACTCATACAAGGTTTAATCAATTTATATGAAATACTTTTTGAGCTAGGCACATCACAAGGTGAGAATATGCATTTTTGACTATTTCAGGGGCCATAACTCTAAAAATAGGGGGCGGAGCCAGATGAAAAATAGGAGGTGCGCAAGTTCATATCATGATAAAGACTCATGCAAGGTTTCATCAACTTCGGACGGACGAACGGACGTAGGGACGGACAAGACCAAATCTATATGCACCCCACCACTCATGGGGGGCACGAAAATGACATCAAATTTGCGCTAACACAACCAGAGCCGCAGTATATGAGCCATGCCTTGAGAAAACCAATATAGTGCATTTGCAACCGACATCTGCTCAGTCTGGTCACGATCCATGCTGTTTGCTAATGGTTTCTCTGATTGCAATAGGCTTGGAAAGCGAAAAGCATGGATCCTGACCAGACTGCGCAGATGCGCAGGCTGGTCTGGATCCATGCTGGTCACGAACGCACTGTGTTAGTTTTCTCATGGTGTGGCTCATATCTTCTTTGTCAATAGAGTAAATTCATACAACAAGAATGAATTTTGACTGGACTTGCAAATTCTTCAAGATAACCGTAATTACAAAAACAAGCGATTTCATGATACTGAACTAAATAATTATAACACAACCTAATTCTTCGCAAAGTTATTTTGCTATAAAAATGATAGATGCTTTGTACCTCATATAAAATCATTTCTTCACTGACTGACCCTACAGCATTACTGGCAATTTATAAATGAGAAGTATACAACTGAAAATGAGTTTGACTAAAATCTAGCAAAGTTCTGAAATTTAACCAAGTTGCTCCTATAAACAGTAGATAGGGTAACATTTGTGAGATTTTTATGTTGCTAGGCTTCGTTACTCCTCAATTACTAAAAAAAATTCTATATTACTTCAACAGTACATGGAAACAGTAAATGGCTACAAAATGAATTCTTTATACAATGTAACACAGAAGTCTGATGTCTTATCAAATCACAAAATCAAAATGACAGAGAATAAAGACTTAGGTTTCTGTAGCACATTATCAAACACTAAATAAAAGTGGTGTAAAGCTTTCATTCTACACTACAATATATATATGTAATACTAAAAATTTACCACATATCTGTTGTTATCTTTAGCATCATCCAGTGGTCTTAACAAAATGATTTGACCTGTATTTCTATCTAAGAAGAAAGTTCTCGAGTCCAGTGCTTCCCAGTTACTGTCTTTCTCAAAGGTAACAGTGTCCTGGAAGAAAAAAGTTTGTCTCAATTGTTGGTTTTTATACTGTTTTCAATAATATTTCTGGAACATACGACCCTACATTTAATCTATCCAGTGTTTCTGTAAGCAGTACCAGTATTAATGTAGGTTATAGAGAACTTCCTAAACACGTACCAGCACTGGGTGAAAGCTCATGCACATCAATGCATGCTCAATTTAGCATTTTCCTGCCAAAAATGAGTGGACTTACCTTCACCTGTTTAATTTACTTGTACTTATTTCAAGGGGATAATATTTCCTGCTTTTTTTATCTTGACACAGTTAATGAGTAGGCTACATTTACACAATTTCAGCACAGAGAACACTTGCAATATTCACTACTGCTATTTTTGGACAAAATAAATTAAATGTAAATGCAACTGTATACTGGGGTAAAGGCCGCTACACACTTTGTAAATAATAAACTTACCCCATCTGTGTCTGTAGCATTCATCCGAAGAACAGTTGTTCCAACAGCTTGTGTTTCATCAATGGAGACAAAGTAATTCGCTCCAAGATTATCTCTGAACGCAGGTGCTTGTGGATTTCTATTAACATTGATAGTGACAGTGGCAGTGGCTTGATCAGTCGGGTAAAAACTGTCATATGCAATGATCTCAAACTGTGAAGACAAACAAATGCAAAGACTGAAATTGTTTAAGTTATGCCAATAACAAACCTCGATCAATAAAATTATCCTTTATACATTTTTAATATACACTGCAAAGGATCTGTTATTTTTGTGCCTAGTATTTAGACAGGTAGGTCACTTAGTGTAGTCGCAAATTTATGGTCCTGATTATAATCAAGCATTATCTCTTAAAGTGTAACAAGCTGGAAGCCTTAAATTCTGAAAGGGATCTGCAGACGACATAGTAGGCGAAAAATTAAAATCCTTTTAACTGTAGTAGAAATAACATTTCTCATATTTATTGAATAATATGCATAGTTAAAAAAGAAACGACTGTTTAAAATGTGAGTGTGTAATTTTCATGACGTGACTAATCACATGCCAGTTCAAGATAACACCTTAAAATCAATAATCAAATTCACATTCCACTTTTATTTATGGGTGTTATTCATTTTTACAAAGGACAATGTAAGATAGAGATTGACTGTCATATTCTTGGCAGGATGATTTGTCACAATTAGTGAGTAGGTTATAGGAAAAAGATGTTTCCTTTTGTGAAGAAAGCACCAAACTTTGTATGTAACTATTTTGAAGTATGCTGAATCCAAAAACAGGAGGAGACACGCAGTTCACTAACCTTGATTAGCTTAAAATGAGGCCCCAAAAAGGGACATATATTTTATTTATTTTAATCATATATTTTTGAAAGCAATGTCAAAAAGGTTAATTTATAACCTAAATAAGTAACTATTGTTGACATAATATTTATTTAGTTACATATTAGACACATTTAATATATATGGCACTGACAAATGACATAGATGAGGCCCTAAAAGGGGGAAATTAAAAAAAAATCATTTACAGGATGACTTTATTTTTAAGTGTGAATATTATATCACTCAGGTAAACAAAACTAATTTTAGTATTAAATTATATCAAAATATTATTTAAACATTCTTAACATTCTGAGGTTCATTAAGGTTTTATAAAACAAGTTCACATAATATACATACATACTGTAATTCATATAATCGATTTTACAGTGCTTATACTGTACATGGGGTACTGTTAGTTCGATTTCCTTATTATTATGCATTCAAAAGAGCAGCTAAAGAAGGGGTTATTTTGTGTTTTTCTTTTAATTCAGTATCTAATTTAAATTCATGTAAAACGTATTATACAAAACATAATTTATATGTTTTTCAAGACAATTAATGAATTAAGCTAAAGCATACGATCATCCTAATGCTTTTTACAACAAAAGAAAATGTAATGTGAACTAAATGTATTGTTGTATTTATTATTGCTAATTTATACTACATTCAATGATACTAATTTATTTGAATTAGATTAAGATTTCAAGTTTAAGAATCAGTTTAAATTCCGCTTTCTTGAAAATAGCACTGGTATTGTATGATAGATTAACCTTTGTATGGTTTCAACCAACGATTTTCCTGTTGATCTGACAACACCTTTACCACTAGACGGTCTCTCCCCCACTGAACCTCTCCACAGAGCTTATAACTATAAACATTTCTAAAGTGCAGTGATTTACTGCAGACACCCCAAGAATGCAAATAGTTACATATAAAAAATTGTTTAAGATGAAAATATGATACAGAAATAAAGAAAGTCATACCAAATAGAGTTGGATGCAAATTTTTGAAGGTAAAGATTAATCGATTAGTTTATAAACAATGTCTCCTTAAAATATACAGAGCGACAGTTATTTTGCGTATTAAGCCTTTTGACAAATAACGAAACAGTGTATTTTCTGTCTTAGGTTCCAAATCGGCCTATATAATGATATCATATATCTGATAAAAAAATGATCATTCAGAACATTGTACTTGTGGGTCAGAGTTGAGTATACTCTGCATCTCGGTATAGCCGATGGAGCTCATTCAGCATGGGTAAAACGACTATTGCAGGCCGTCCTAGTTAAGTCCTAGAATAATTACTTGTTTAGGGTAATGTCCCAAGCATTTTTTCGTGAACTTACAAAAGTTGAAAGAAAAGTAACGACCAAGATACCCTAAACAAAAAACATTTAATTTTAGGCGTAACAACCCTTTCAATATTTAACTTAAACCGTAATAGATTTGCAAGTATTTCACTCTCTAGCACACATGTCTTCAAAATGTCTAAGTACACAGGATTGGCTTGATACATTTATATCTGCCTTTGTATGTATTCTTGTAGTTATGTTGATGAGTTTCCTCCAATGAAGCGTATTACATAACTAAAGCCAAGTACCATTTCTCTTGTCCATTTCCAGTTGACAGGATTAGCAATGTCAATGTATGCTATGAATTCCTGTCTACAACCTGCCTGATACAATGTTTTTTGCTACATACATGAACATCTCTCAGGGGGTTGCTTTCAATACGTCTAATTGCTTAAGAAAATATATTCTCTGGCTTCATTTTTATATTTCTTTGCAAGATAGAACAACCTATCCTTCCAGTTGCCATGTGCGCTTCTTGAATATTTTAACACAGCATAACTATAAGTAAAGATATCATATGCCTTGCAAACGTATTGAGACAGTATCACAACCAGGTAATGCATTATAAAAGTGTTAGCTTTAAGTCTACGTTCTTTGATGTGTCTTTTCCTGTTAGATTTTTGTCCTTGTTTTTATGCAAAAAAGACTGCTTGCTATGGAATTAGTCAGCATGTACCAGAACTGTTTGGAACAGCCAAATGAAGCTACAGCTAACAACTAACAATCTGTTTTACTATAGAAAATAACAGAGTGTATCAGTATTGGTTGCTCGTAACATTATCCCTTTGTGGTTTTGTTTTTATGCATCTGCGGCAAACAAATGTGTACCTTGTCGCACGCATACCAGTTAGTGCACCACATGTTGTAACTTCGAACTTTTGGAACAATACATGGTCATGTTATTAGCAAAGGTATCAAGCTGTAAGTCAGTAAATGGTGCCAGATAAAATTCTAGTTCCTAAAGGAAATAGGCAGCATGAAAACATCTAAATTACCTGATGTTCACATTTCTAACATGTTTGGGGAGAGAAATTAAGGTATGAACATTCTAAATAGCTGACCTTCTTTATTCTAGATAAAATTGACAAATTTCAAATGGCTACAGCACAGAGCAGGACCCGTTTTAAATGTATGTAGCTGACATTTTTACATTTTCTTAAAGAATATTGTCAGTGCTGAAAAAAATCTAAAGAAAATTGGGGGTCATGTACTTCAGTCAAACAAACCAACTACAATATCAACTTAAAATGATACCCCAAATTGTATGACCTACATTTCCATAATAAATCTGTCATGCTATCATATTATTGCGAAAATGCTTCCTATATGTCAAAGATAGATCTGTTATGCAAGTTTACAAGTTATGTGATTTCAGCAAAAAAAAATGTACAAAATAAAGGAAGGAAAAAAGCTCTATAGAGCAAAGAAAGAGGACTCCTTGAATGCGCCATTTTGCGACTAACATGATTTTTTTCCGCGCCAGTTTTCTATTTAGTGTCTGTATACCTTTATAATTGTGACCCTTGCATTGCTTCATTATGTTGAATCTGGATTGACCAGTAAGGACTCTTGACTTTCATTACTATGTGCACTTCTGTGTAACACATTCATGTATAAGAAATATAAATTTGTCAAACAAATGTATTAGAGAAGTACTGGGAAGCCTATTACAATTCTTAGATATCTATTGAATGGGTGTTATTATCAGTTTCTTTATTTTATGGGTCTTTGGATGAGTTGTTAGATCTGAAAACATGATTATGTCATAATTATACTGTTATGTAACATACAAAAAATATCCATTGAAGGGCCTCTCTTTTTTATATAAATCTATTGCCCTAATAAATACAGATATGTAGGTGGACCTAAACATGTGAATATGTTTTACTTTTTTGATATTTTATACATTATATCCATGAATTCTGTTTCTTTACTTAAGTTTAGTTCAGTAATATGATATTTTAACACTTGAAATAAATTAATTTGCCCTTAAAATTTTAACATTTTCCCTTTAAAGGACCTCATATTATTTTCCTGAGTTATGTATATTGAATGTGTATAAAATGTAATTGAATAAATTTTGTGTCAAGGATTATAATTGGTTAAGGTAATGAATTATCATTTTTGAAATTGTTACAGATATATTCAATTGAAATAAATAAAAGGTAGTTCCCCTTTGGGGCCTCATGTTTTGGTCTATTCAAGCCAACAGATCGTATATGTAGTCCATTTCTGATCTAGTACACTTTATAATACTTAAATACAAACTTCCAAGCTTTCTTCATAAGAAACATCTTTTAACACACAGTTTTGAAATTAAACATGCAGTAAAATCTGATTACCCCCCTTTTTAGTATGTATCTTGAGAAATAAGAGTATTTTGTAGTAAACTTTGTATATCTGTCAATACCAAATGGTTGTTTGTCTATGATAGTAATATTTTATTCATGTTTAGATCATATGAAACATTACTTTATAGATAAATTTCAATTTAAAGGGAAAAAAAAAATTTTTTCAAGACATTTTTACCTCCCTTTTTTAAATTGATTTAAAAGGAGGTTCCAGGGCAGATATAGCGTGTCTCCTCCTCTTGTAGGATTTGGGATACCTTAAAGTAATTTCATGCAAAATTTGGTGCTTTCTTCACAAAGGGGAACATCTTTGCCATTTTTTGTTCCTTATCTTACTCGCTAAATGTTTTCATGACTTTGCATATAGTCACACAGCGACTATTGCAGCAATATTTACATTGATAAAATAGCCTTTTTCCATTTCTTTTTATTGGTCAAGTTAAATTAGACAAATAAATCATTGATCAATTTCTTGAATAAATAAATAAACATCCATGTACTTTAACCCTTACCCTGCTAAATTTCTATAATGAACTTGTCCATCTTTCAATTTTGACAGTACCATTTACTGTAAAAAGGGGTGTTTACCAAAAAGATATTGATTGAATGGTGAAAAGTGCAGATCATGATCAGACTGCATGGATATGCAGGCTGATTATGATCTACACTGGTCGCAAAGGCAAAACCAATCATGTCCAGCATGGTAAAGGTTAAAGGATGCAACTTTCAAATCATAAAATAAAAGTAATTAACGCTAACAAGAGATCTCTACAGGACAGCACATTCAACTACTTTACATATGACTAATGGCCATAACTTGGCAAGACTTATAATAACAGAGTGATATCATTACAACTTATAATAAATTTAAATTTCATTATGACAATGTTAACAACTTGCATGCAAAACTTCAACCAAATTTTCTAAGTAAAAAAAGGTCCATAATTTGAACTTAATTAAAAGTTATCTAACGTGATTACTTCACTAGGTCTGATGACTAGAAAGTATTGCGTGAAGTTTCATTCCAACACATATAGTTGTTACTGAGATATAACTTGATAGTTAGCTGAACACTAAACTATAACCAAATTTTCTAAACAAAACATCACCTATTGAATTAACTTCAACCAAGCGTTATCAAACTTGGTTATGTGATCTGATGACTGGGAAGTACTGAGAAACAGCTTGATAAATTGTTGCATGCAGAACTTTAATTACATTTTCTAACATGAAAGGGACATAACTTAAATTCAATTCAACCAAGAGTTATCCTGCTTGATTATTCCAAGGAAGCATTGAAACTAAATGTTAAGTTTCAGTCCAATATATGCAATGGGTACTGACATATAATAAACTTCTTTGCAAAACTTGAACTGATGTGCGACTCAAGAGAACCCCGGTACCAACATAGATGCCAACACCTGGGTGAGTAGAGTAATTCTTCTCTGAATGGCGACAGTAGGGTAATTTTAAATATGGATTGAGTGGCTATCACTTTATTCTCTATACTAAAGTAATAGCAGAAATGAAATGAAACATTACCAGATACTGCTGAGCAACGGTTCCATCACGGTTCATGTTTTTGGTGGTTCTGATGGTGCCATTATTTCTGTCGATTTCGAAGAAAGAATTTGATGATTCAAAGCGCCCTGTTGATTCATAGATGATCACACCCTGTAATCAATATAATATAATATAATTAATGAAACTCAGCCTATCAGCCTACGGAAGATTATCAATATATAAGGGGTACAGATTAAGAGCATTTTAAAGCAAATTAAACTACTATCCAAAGATACTTCATATCATTATAGTCTATGTATTTTTTCAATAAACCCCTAAATTCTTTTTTTCTACTGTAAATATCTACTTCATTAAATCTAAGTGAAAAAATCCTATCTTTTTTTTTTTAATCCACATATTCATTTCTTAGCCATTTCAAGACTCTAAAAAATCGGCATTTTCACAAAAACCCGTTGAGCAAATGAAAATAATTCATACACTCTACCATAGCAAAAAACACAAAGTGATAAACTTATGGCTTGGAAGTCCCAACTGGCCTTTCTGGTACACCAAAAGCCATAATTGATCCAGAGGGTTTTTATAAAGCTAGGTGTATTATTATATTCAGGAGGCATATCCCAACCTTATATTGACCTTTGTTTTTTAATATCATAAATTGACATTGCTATATGATGTCCTGTTTGTCCCGTACCGTTATTATTGTAGTGTGTGTAGCACACTACCATTATCAGTTCCTCAAAGGCCGCTACATAAAATGATATGCTGAAATTACTACATACCCTTCTATCTGAATCTTGGGCATCAGTATCAACTACAAATGATCCTGCAGGAGCGTTTCTATCCAGAGAGCGGATATATGGACCAAAAAATATTGGGGAGACACCATTACGCTTGATGGTAATGGTAGCAACCGCTTGAGCACATTTCAAGTATGGACCTCTCTCGTCACAGACTTGCAGTGATACCTGAAAATGCCATTAAGTAATCATAATGAGCCACATCATGAGAAAACAACCTAGTGCATTTGCGACCAGTATGGATCCAGACCAGCCTGCGGCATCCGCACAGTCTGGTTAGGATCCATACTGTTCGCTTTCAAACCCTATTGCAATAAGAGAAACTGTTTGTGATAGTGTAAAACAGAAAATCAGAAAATACTCATGGGAAAAAAATGAGTGCTAAAAAACTGCAAAAAAAGAAAAATAAGAATTAAAAAAAAAAAAAGAAATTAACACCAGAAAGATGAATGTACAAATTAACGAGAAAAAGACATACCTGGTTTGAAGGTGGACCAGAGCGAGACACTGATTTTCTCAGTGTTATAACTCCATCTGTTGGATTAATGTAGTAAAACTCCAAACTACCAACATCAGTTATTGAGTATGTCAGGGCATCCTAAAAAAAATATTGAACATAAATCTATAGATACTACATTGTATCAACAGCTAACAGGAGTTGTCCTCCATCTAATGGTAACAGCACTCTCGGCTATTTCGATGCTAAACAGTGAAATAAGGCAAACATGAGGAAACTAGAGCTATCACAGGAGACATTAATACCCCTGTAAAGGAAGTTTCTCAACTGACTAGAAAATATCAAGTATGTGGGGAAAACTGGGGTGTTCCAGTGCCTCATCATCCATCTAAGAAGAAGTATACCCGTAATAATTATCATGGACATTTAACTTTGAATCAAACACAAGAGACAGAATAAAAGTGCAAAGAAACATCAACTAGACATTCTAAGTATAAAAGGGGCATATTTCAAGAAATATTTCTTCCACAGTAATGGATCTTGTGGTTATGATGTTGGTGATAACGTGGAATAACTATTTCATGTTATTCAAAATAAATCAGAACTTTAACCTGAAATTCTAAGTTAACATGTGGGGCATAATTCATGGGATATTGTCAGAATCATAGCTGATACCTCAGATGATGGTGGTGAGTTATGAAAAAAAAACACAGCTATTTTGAGTTTGAAGCAAAAGTTATAATGGAGATCAGGTATAAGAACATCAAAACTTTAACCAAGCTGTAGATACAGAGACAGACATCAACGATGTAAGATTGCTCAACATTTACTTTGCATCATTAAGTTTTAAATCACAAAAGAGTAAACAGCAACATTTCACGTACAAAAATCGAAAGTAGTACCTTCTTGCAATAATTCTCTTCCAGATCTGTGACATTTACCATATTTCAAAGATGAAACTTTCTGAACTAGATCCACTACAGAACAAAGGCCCTTATTTCAATCATGCCAAAAAAATGAAATAAAGAGAAAAAAATACTGATGAAAACTTACATTATCTGCATCTGTGGCATTGACATCAAGAATGAATTCTCCAATGGGATGTGTGTCCCAAATTTCTGCATTGAGGTTACCAAGGTTAAGTATGTCTGGTGTATTTGGATTCCGTGTGACTCTGATAGTGAGAGTATCCTGGTCAACTTCATCTGGGTAGACAGAGTCAAACACTCTCACTTGCAGCTGAAAATCATTTCATAACATGACCAATGTAATGTGCTTGAAGAAATTTTTTTTTCCAAATCAGAAAAAAAGTTACACATTTGCTCAAGAACATTCCAACAAACTTTCATGACTCTAGCAAATTATATTCTGAAAACATGAGACACAATCTTTTGGGTCCTAATACACATATTTTTGAGTGAGTCAAGGGACATAACTCTGGTTAAAAGGTGTTATATAAAATACAGGCACACACTTTCTCAAGCTTGTTAACAATCATATGATGTTTGATGACACCAGATGAGTTTTTTTTGGTTGGTTTAATGTCACACCAACACAATTATAGGTCATATGGCGCATTCCCAGCTTTTGATGGTGGGAGAAAGACCCCAGATACCCCTCTGTGCACTATTTCATCACAGGCAGACACCTGGGTAAAACCACCAACCTTCTGTAAGTCAGCTGGATGACTTCCTCATGTTTCAAACCCACATCAGGGGGTTGGGGGTTGGGGGGGGGGGGGGGGGGGGGGGGGGCAAGTGATTCCTGGTCAGTGACCATAACCATTCAGCCAAAAATAGCTTTTTGTAGATATAGGTACACACACAAGGAAGAGTTTCAGGGATATAGAATAAGGCAAATACATGTGCCCACCTCTTTAGAATTTTGCTGGGCAGAAAAACGCAATATAAATTTCCTGACATAATTATAAATTATTTGTGTACAAATGCATAATAAGTGCAGTATAATGTATCTACTTACAATGTACTCATTGCTAAGGTCCTGTCTAAGGCTACTGTCCTGTTGAACTAAAACTTGCGCTTCATTTCCATTCACCACCAGTTTAAACAAGCCCAGAGCAAGGTCCTCTCCAACAATTTCAAATGTCAAAGTTCCCTATAAAATAAATTTGTTTTCTAATCACTATACCTTTATTACTGACAATATTATGATTGTGCTATTTTACAGTTTTAGTATCTCATGCATTTAACCCTTACCCTGCTAAATTTCTATAATGAACTTGTCCATCTTTCAATATTGATGGTACCATTAACTGTTAAAACGGGTGCTTACCAAAAAGATACTGACTGAATGGCAAACAGTGCAGACCATGATCAGACTTGCACTGTTTGCTATTATGTTAGTGAATTTTCAGTGAACACCCATTTGAATAATAATGGTACTGACGTTGAATGATGGACCAGTCCATTTAAGAAAATTAGCAGGGTAAAGGTTAATACAAATGTTTATCAGTATAAATATATATAAAGACATGACAATACAAGAAGACTGTTTACTGATGTGGTAACACTAACCCTGAGGTCTTCATCTCTGGCCTGGATAGTGAAGAAGGATCCATCTGTCTCCTGTCTTGTTTCCAAAATGGTTGGGGCTAAATTTGGCAGATTCAAAAATTCTGGAGCAAATCTGTCTCTAACAACAGTGATCTGGACCTGGGCTGTATCAGTCCTTGCAGGATTGCGTTGGTCAGATGCTTCAATTGTTAACTATGTAAGAAACAGAAATTAAACTATTATTGAAATTTAGTTTAATTTGATGAAAAATTTGTAAACATGAAAAATACCTAGTATATAACTGTCACTGAAAAAGTGTGATTTAAAGCAGTTTTTAAAATAAACTGAAAAACCATTACGATCAGCCTAGCTTTGTAAATGTCTCCTATACTGTAAATGTCTACTATAATATAAATGTCTCCTATACTGTAAATGTCTACTATAATATAATGTCTCCTATACTGTAAATGTCTACTGTCTCCTATACTGTAATTGTCTACTATAATGTAAACGTCTCCTATACTGTAAATGTCTACTATAATATAAATGTCTCTACACTGTAAATGCTCATAATATAATGTCTCCTACACTGTAAATCTATTAATATATGTCTCCTACACTGTAAATGTCTACTTAATATAAATGTCTACACTGTAATGTCTACTATAAATAATGTCTCCTATACTGTAATGTCTACTAAATATAATGTTCTATCGTAAATGTCTATGTCTCCATACGAATTGTCTACTATAATGAACGTCTCCTATACTGTAAATGTCTACTATAATATAAATGTCTCCTATACTGTAAATGTCTACTATAATATAAATGTCTCCTACACTGTAAATGTCTACTATAATATAATGTCTCCTACACTGTAAATGTCTACTATAATATAATGTCTCCTATACTGTAAATGTCTACTATAATATATATGTCTCCTTTGCCCTGTGAAATCAGTATAAAACTTAAGACTTAAAATATAGTAAGCAAAATAAAATGTCAAACTGTTTTGATAGAAATGTGCAACTCCACTTTAACCATTTAGTTATGAATCACTACTGTTTTGTTCTCTTTTGATAACTGTTCCATTTACCCCACTACACATCAAAGTAAATATTTTCGAAAATTGTAATTCAAAAACCTTAAATGAGGGTTCGAGATTATAAAGCTGACATCTGAGTCTCGAAACCCGTGCATCTGATTGGCTGTTAATGAGTAAAACACTGAAACTGACCAGTTGCAAGTTCTGTGACTGGACACCAAATTAAAAGTTTTATATCTTGAAACCAGATATCAGCAACATACCGTGTAAACCAGTCTTGGGTCATTCTCCAGAGAGCCAACAACCATAAATGTAGCAGAAAATGGGTAGATGAAGAAGTTTTCTGATTTATCTCCACCAACTATTCTGTACCGTACTACATCCTGTAATTGTAACAGTGAAACAGCTATGCATACTCTTTTTCTTAAAACAAACACACACCATACGGGGCCCATAAATAAATTTTTAAATAAATACTTTTCTTTAAACACGTTCACAACAGAATTTAAGCTATAGTTAGTTTGCATATCAGCTATATGCAGCAGTCAATCAACATCATCAACAAGTTCTCTGCAAGTAATAATACTGACTTCTCCACATAAGTTATAGGTGCAAGACACCTTTGACACAATGTCAGTCATTAAGGAAAACAGATGCCTCGCCTACAAATTGATCCCAAGACCTACTTGTTTGAAATTTTGTATCCTATCTACTGAGCTTACCCAGCAAGTTTTTCTCATAAACAAAGGTAACACAAACTTACTCATCAAATCAATCAAAAAGTGCTACTGAATTATTGCTTTGTAGATATTGCAAATAAGCCAATTAACCTTTAGCCTGCTGTGGCAAGTCATTCTGCCTTTGCGACCAGTGCAGACCAAGATCAATCTGCACATTTGATCATGGTCTGCACTGTTCGCAATTCAGTCAGTAAATTTTCAGTGAACACCCCTGCGAATAATAAATTTTAGATGAGGGGGGGGGTGGGTGGGGGGGGGGGGGGGTAAATCATGTTCAAAATCTTACGCCATCTGCATCCTCAGCAAGAATAGGTGTAGATACTGGATAAAGAGGAAGTTGGTCTTTTTCCCACACTTGCCCAGTATAAACCTCTTGAGTGAAGATTGGAGGGTTCTGGTTGCGTCTTACTGTGATATTGACAAGAGCTGTTGCTGTCTGTGTAATACTCAATTCCTCTTTCTTCGCCCTAACTGTCAACTGCAGAAAGAATTTTAGCTTAGCAAATGCAATTTCATTACCGTTTTTTTTTTTTTTAAACTTACTTCATTGTCAATATTTGGTTGTATTCCTGGCCAGAAAAAAGTAATTTTTCTTCTAAGTCTAATGAATAGAAAATTATCAACCCAGCCTGTGAGCAAATTAAAAGCAACTCTAATTTATAAAGAAACTCTGGGAAAATCATTTCAAACACCTACCTCATAAAAAGGTCTTTCCCTGACGCTGTCTGTACGAAGGTCAGTTCTTACAAGGATGTCTCCGTTAGAAGCAACCTTGAAGTACTGGTTACCGTCTGCCCCTTCTACAAGACTATATATAATGTTTGGCTGAAAGAGATAAACAATTTGTGAGTAAATCAACTTTATTGAATAACTAGAAGATAAAACAAAAGAACATATGCAATGCACCTCTCGTATATCGAACTGATTTTAGGATTCTGTACTTACCACTTGTATGGTCATATACATTGTAAAATATGTTATATATACATCCCCCCATTACACCCATTTTCTGCTGATAGCCAAACGTGAACATGTTCATTTCGAGCGCTCAACGCGAAACTAGTCTAAGTGTACATAGAAATAGAAGCAGATAGACTAGTTTCGTGTTGAGCCCTCGATTTGTATTTTATTCATATTCATAAAGAACAGGAAGAATTTCCAAGGGCAACTTTATTTACAATAGTCCAATAAAACTTAAAAATCATTTTAGGACTTATTCAAAGTTTTTTTCTGTTGAAACCAAATAATAACTTACGCCTGGGAAAGCTCTAGCCTGAACAACAACTTCATCAACAGGTCTGTTTTCATCAATGGTTTCTGCATAACTTGGGGCGGTAAAGGTCAGAGTTCCCTCCAACCGATCGATAGTAACCTTGATATTGATGAAACTCGACTTCTGGGGTGATCCATTATCTCTTGCATATGCTCTCAACTGAAATTTGAAATAAAAAAGTCTCCTTAATAAAGACATTGTCTCAGATAAAATCAGATATTTTTGCAGCTGAAAATTTGTTATTTCCAGAAATTGGTATAAGTTTATATGAGGGAAAACTGTGATTTATGAAGAAATTGTAAACATCCTGCATTTTCTATAAAAGAAATACTGCGATTTATTTTTCACATATCCAGATATTTAGTGCATATAGCATAAATAAATCCATCATAAAAAAGTCCAGTTTTGGAGAAACTTACAACCTTCTAATAGGTTTAGTTGGTTAAATTACAAGTGGAATCTGTAAGAAATCTCAAAAGAAATTTTATAAAGACAAAATAGACATTCATATGAGCCGCACCATGAGAAAACTTACATTATAGTGCATTTGCGGCCAGCATGGATCCAGACCAGACTGCACGGATGCGCAGCTGGTCTGGATCCATGCTGGTTGCAAATGCACTATGTTGGTTTTCTCATGGTGCGGCTCATATAAATTCTGTGAAATCCTTTAATATGGCTGTACAACATTTTGTGTGTTTCACCACTGCATCATCAAACGTAGAACACATCTCAACTAACAAACCCAATTTGCAGTCATTTTATCTTTAAAATTTGAATAAAATGACTTCATGTCCCAGATTGCGCAATTTTAAGCCATAGCAAAAAGGATTTAACAGCATTTTATAAAACAAGTGTGTCTTAATGGCCCTCAGTTACTCACCTGACCTTGACTGCTTGAACTTAAATATATGTATGATACACTGAGTCATGAATGGTAAAAATGATGTCCAGTATAAATAAGTGGCCCCTACAACGAGCAAAGTGCCAGCATGTGGGCACATTTGGGAGAGAATCTTACAATGATGTTACAGACAATGTTTCTTTAAGACCCAGCAACAGTTCATGAGAAGGAGTTATTTTAAGGGCCCTATTTGAACAAACTTGTGTCAGGACCCTACAATGATGCTACAGACCAAGTCTGATGAAAATCCATCAAGCAGTTAAGAAAAAGTCATTAAAATATATTTTATCTGAAGCCCTAGCAGACCCTGAAAGGGAGCAAGCACCTCCATTTGAACAAAACAATTCATTAAGCCATTCATGAGAAGAGGTAGTTTGAAGGCATTTATATGTTTAGCTCTAATGGCCCCTAAAAGCTAATGAAGATCTATCAAGCAGTTCATGAGTAGCACTTGTTTAACGGTTTCTCTGTTTTCAACTCTAGCAGCTTCTAAAAGGGGTAAAGTTGAACCATTTGAAAAAAAAACTTATAAAGAGGACCTTGCCAGGATGCTCCAATTAAGTTTGTTGTAATTCTGATGAGTAGTTTCAAAGGAGAAGATGTTTATGTAAATTGTGGAAGATGGACAATGGAAGCCAGACTGTCCACCTAACTAAAAGCTCACCCTGAACCTTTGGTTCGGATGACCTAATAAATTAACACGTAAATACAAACCAGAAGTTCATCATTTGCTATGACAGTGTTGATTAAGTTTTCTTTGAGAACTAAGGAACCATCTTTGAACAACTGGAAGTAACTGGCATGTCCACTGTTGGGATTCCTGTCCTCGAGGAAAAATTCAAACTCATTGTTGGGTTCCTGAAATAATACAACAAATAAAACAACTGAAAGTGTCCAGAAACAATCATACATGTAGGTTAAAAATCAAGATAACAGTGAAAGGTTAAATCAAGAAAGGACAAAATACATTTTTCAAAAACCTTGAATAGGTATTTTACCATGCAGCACTGCCTTAATAAGCTTTTACATTACACAATATATACTGAACTTCCACCACTTATTCCTGCTGCTGCACAGAAAGAGATGCAATGTTCCCTCCCTTAATGCCAAAGATCTTACTTCACAGTCCCTATCCTAAACCTATATCAGAAGACTATTCTGCTTACGTTAACATCCGCATCACTAGCTGACACAGTGAGAACTGTTGTTCCTACAGGTGTGCTTTCAGGAATAACCTCTTCTAGGTCTCTATTGTTGTTAGCAAATACAGGTGGGAACAAGTTCTTCTCAACAAATACATGAAGGTAAGCATAATCGACCAGAGGTGGTGTACCGCCATCTTTCACTTCTAACTGCAACTATAAAAGAAAAAAGAATAGAACAGATAAAATAAAACAAGTGTGGGAATCCTTAGTTTAAAATCTCCTGAACATATCCTGTTAATTATACACTATTTGTAATAATATAATAACTATTATCCATAAATGCACTTTAAATTTTATTCTAGGAAGTTCATTTAACCATCATGCTAATGAAAACTTTGTTTACTAAAACTAATGCTACTTTGCTAAGGCTTTAGATTCTCTTCTTGAAATGAAGTATTTATTTTGAAACTACTATAGTATACAATTCACATCTGAAATTTTACTTCTGATTAAGTCATTTCCTGTTAAAAATGTTTCTACATTTTGCTGGGTTTATGTTACACCGACATACTTAAGTCATATGGTAACTTTTCATCTCACTAAAGTCTACATCCCTTAGAGGTTTAGAAACAAAAAAACAACAATCATGACCATGGAGCCACCCTCACTGCACCCCCATTCCTCTACCCCCTAACTTCCCTTACCCAACAAGAAATATGAACTTACATAGTAATCTATAGGCTGCAGAGCTTCTAGGTTGACTCCTGGCTTGGTGATAACTACACCACTGGAAGTGATATTGAACACGTTACGTGCAGTTGCATCTCCCTTAATGGAGAACTCGAGATCTCTGAATGGAGTCTGAAATTTAATTTTCAAAGTTATTTTGCCAATTATTTCTTATATCAAATTACAAAAGCTTCATTAGTGTAAACCAGCATGTTTTTATTAATTCTCAATGTCTTTTTTTCCTTTTTTCCTTTTTTTTTACATGATTACCTACAATTTGAGGCAAACTTATTTAAACATTAAAATTCTCAGTATGTAATTCTATTATTCCTTAACTGACACAAAAATCTGACGTGTATGTTTTTTTTTCCTCAATGTAATTACCGGGGTACAGTTTTGGTCTCAGATTTTTGAGTGAGAAAACAAATTCTTAGCCTACAAGACAACATCTGTATCCAAAATTATTTCATGGCCACTAAGGCTTTCCTTTCTTAATGGAAGCATCATTAACCATTTTTTACCATAACAGACAGTTATACAAACTGATTTACCAAAATATGACAAAATGGTAGAAAAACAAAACAACCACATGCAAATTCAACATATTTATGAATATCAAACTGCATCTTGTTCTACAAACATAAACACTTCTATTTTGCAAATTCTTAACCCTTATCATGCTAAACACGAATGGTACTGTCCAAATTGAAAGATGGACAGGTTCATTATAAAACACTGAAGAAATCACTGATAAAAGGCTATAAGAAATTACCAAATCTACAGTATAAAAAAAGGAAAATATTAGGCATATTTACATCAGTGTCAGTATCTATGTATTTTGTCTGGAACACAGTGCCACCTGCAGGCAGGTTCATAGGTATACCACCAGATTCGTAATTACTATTGGCATCAGTGTCGGTAAATCTTGGTGGTGTGTTTCGGATCACCGTCACTGTAACCCGGGCCGACTCTGGTGACTGATTGTTTGGAGTTCCTCGATCCCGTGCATATATATTTACCTGAAAAAAAACAACAGTTTATCCATTTTATTCGAAATATGAAACAGAAGAAAGAATTAGATTCCCGGACATTGCCATAATTAAAGAATAACTCATGTCCATTATTGGAACCAAAGTTACAAAACAGAAATTTTTTTTTAGATCAGTCTCAAAACTCAACCATCTGATTGGTTAAATTTTAGCACAATACTGAATATACCAATGAGATAGCTGTATTTCTGAAACTGTTTAACCATAGTACTGTTTCTCATCATTGACAGGTTTATCTAAGGAACATAAATTTTGTACTTAAATGGCGGATATTTTTCCTTTTATAAATAATGTGCTGAAGCAACTACCGATATACTGAACTGAAACTATGATTATCATTCATTCAATAAAATTCAAATTTGATGGAAATTTGTGAAATGAGCCATGCCATGAGAAAACCAACATAGTGTTTTTGCGACCAGCATGGATCCAGACTAGCCTGCATATCCGCGCAGTCTGATCAGGATCCATGCTGTTCGCTAATGGTTTCTCTAACTGCAATAGGCTTTGAAAGCGAACAGCATGGATCCCGACCAGACTGCACGGATGCACAGGCTGGTCTGGATCCATGCTGGTCGCCAATGCACTATGTTGGTTTTCTCATGGTGCGGCTCAAATAATTATCTTCAGTACTGTAGATTCTTATCATATTTACATCAAGAATATTCTTGCATGTCAGACGGGATTTTCTTATATTTTTCCCTTCACTGGCAGAAGGTGGGGTTTGAAATATCTGGTTCAAAGGTAACTGCTTTTGCTGTAATTTGGCAGAGCCTCGTTACAGTCTAAACAGTTAATCTCAAGCCAGATATTTTAATCTGCACCAGCCCTTCAACCAGTGAAAGATTCTTATAGTATCAACCAATAGCAATTTTACTAAAAAGAAAGTCATTGAAAGATGTTTACTTTGTTTTGTTTTCTCAGATTATAAGTCAAATAAACACAGTTCCTGTTGTATGGTGACTTTCCAGCTCTAACAACAGAGCACCCCAGTTGCACATTTCAGCTGTATTTAAGAAAATACAGGTACAGGTGGGCACCGTATTAGAACCACCGTTTGCCTAAGATAGATAGTTAACTTCCTAACGCCATGTCTAGGGCATGAACTTAAACCCATTAAGACATGGGTCAAATCATTTGAAGCATTCAGCTACTGAGACCCTTTAGCAGAAGCTGAACATTTTGAAAACATTCAACTACTGCCTTTTTTTAATTTCTATCAGTCAACTGTAATGACATTAAACAACTTACTGTAACAGTGAACTGGGTGAGGCTGTTAGGGTACTCCATCATTGACTTTTTCAAGGAAAGTACACCAAGATCGCCAGTTGCCTCGGCCAGTCGTCCGACGTTGAAGAAATCGCCGATGTTGGCATCATTGCTGGCAGCATCAAGGTAATAATCAATATCATTATTGGGAGACTGAAACAGAAGTATTAGATTAAATGGATGTAAATCATAGCAGCTATGTAATCTAGCTTAGAGTAAATACATTTATATTGTTTGGGGGCTTGCAAATTTCATTGATTTATTATATTTTAAGAAAATCCCAACGAAGTCAAAAGCTGTCTGACAGCAAACTCAACTTTTCAAGGGCTTGTCAGTTTAATGGATTTTACTGACCACAGGCAATAATTCTATGAAGTTTGAAGACAGTAGGATATCATTCATCCTCAACCTCAGATTAATGTTAGGAAGCTGGCAGTTACTTGCGGAAAACAGGTTTGTACTGGTACAGAATCCAGGAACACTGGTTAGTTTAACTGCCCACCATTACATAACTAAAACAAGAGCACCGCCTTGCGGTGCTGACGCTCATCTGATTTTTTTTGTATAATAGAAATATTGTCCTACCCATGATTTTCTAAGTCTAAAAAGGGCCATCATTCTTGCAAAAAGCAGGATAGAGTTATGTTTCTTGATGTACAGTGTCCACTTATGATGCTGAAAAACTGTTGTAAGTTTTAAAGCAATAGCTTTGATAGTTTATGAGAAAAGTTGACTTACACATAATATTCAACCAAGAAAATAATTTTTCTAAGTCCAAAAGGGGCAATAATTATTGCAAAAAGCAGGATGGAGTTATGTTGCTTGCTGTACAGGGTCAGCTTATGATGGTGAACAAGAGGTGCAAGTTTTAAAGCAATAGCTTTGATAGTTTAAGAAAAAAGTTGACCTAAACATAAAACTTAACCAAGAAATCTGATATTTTCTAAGTCCAAAAGGGGCCATAAATCTTGCAAAAAGCAGGATGGAGTTATGTTTCTTGCTGTACAGGGTCAGCTTATGATGGTGAACAAGTGTTGCAAGTTTTAAAGCAATAGCTTTGATAGTTTAGGATAAAAGCTGACCTAAACATAAAACTTAACCAAGAAAAAAGCTGACCTAAACATAAAACTTAACCAAGAAAACTGATTTTCTAAGTCCAAAAGGGGCAATAATTCTTGCAAAAAGCAAGATGGAGTTATGTTTCTTGATGTACAGGGTCAGCTTATGAAGGTGAACAAGTATTCCAAGTTTCAAAGCAATAGCTTTGATAGTTTAGGAGAAAAGTTGACCTAAACATAAAACTTAACCAAGAAATCTAATATTTTCTAAGTACAAAAGAGGCCATAAATCTTGCAAAAGCAAGATGGAGTTATGTTTCTTGCTATACAGGGTCAGCTTATGATGGTGAACAACTATTCCAAGTTTCAAAGCAATAGCTTTGATAGTTCAGGAGAAAAGCTGACCTAAACATAAAACTTAACCAGGCAACGCCGACGCAGACGCCGACGCCGACGCCGACAACTGCTCAAGTGATGACAATAACTCATCATTTTTTTTCAAAAAATCAGATGAGCTAATAACTGTTAAAAATGGCATTAAACCCAAAACAAACAAAAACTGACCGAAGGGGTAATACAATATTTAAAATGAATAAGAAAATAATGTCATCATCAGCAGTTTGTTTTCTGCCCATTCATATTTATTTGTGAAATACAAGTCATATGTAACAGAATAATATAGGTATATATAGAGGATATTACATAAGCGTCTTTTCAAATTGAATTTATTAAATGAGTTGAATAAAATAATAAGATGCAAGGCTCTGCCGAGCATTTTATCAATTTTATTAAACAGTTTAATTAATTCAATGTGGAAAGTCACAAATGTAATATTCTTTTAGCATTTTTCGTCGAAACATCCAAAGTTCTACTTTCTTTTACTATATAAACAAGTCAATTTGAGCAATGTCTCCTAAACTATAAACGACGTCCATGTCAAAGCTTTATTACACTAGTGTATTATCATTTTTATGTAATGGCTTTATTACACTCCCGCGACGTCAAACATGTGATATTACAAAATCATATAATAGAAACACTCACCTCTTCATCGTTATCTGTTGCTGTGACCTTGATCAATTCAACACCAACTGGTTGTGTCTCAAGGATACGTTTGTTATAGAATCGAGTCGAGAAAGTTGGCAGGTTTCTGTTTCTACGAATGTTAAATATGAGAAGCTTTGTGTCTGTCTTAGCTGGACTTCCTCCATCCCTTGCCCTTATTCTCAGCTGCAAATTAAAATAATTTCTTATGTTTTGTTTTGTTCAGCTTATCTTAGCTAATAATTAGAGTCAAGCATTTTAACAGTGGAGTAAGACCTCAAGTGACCTTTCGGACATTATTAAAGGCACAGTCATGGTAAAACCGCTGACCATCTGCATACAGTGAAACACTGCTTGTTCAAGCATCAACTGCTGGAGGAGCCAAGCTTACTTAAGCAAATCATGTGCTACCCTGCCCTTTTCCTTGTATTCTCTATGTTTTGATCCTCAAAACTTAGTATAACTGGAACATTTTACTATCCCTCTGCAACTTACAAGCCATTCCATAGCTCACCTGAAGTTGGTTAAAACTGTTATCACTCTCGAGTGCTTTAATGAGGAAAACATTCCCATTACTGTTGACTTGAAAGAAGCTTGTAGCAATATCATCACCAATCAGTTCAAAACTAACATCACCAAATGGACTCTGTAAATAAACCAAATGTAAATAGTATTTAAAAAGTAATTTTTTTATTCTGTTTAACATTTTAAAATCCTATCTAAGATAATTTACTCCTCTTAATACAAAATACTTTCAAACTGCTTCTTTGACATGTTTTTTTGTTGTTGTATTCAAAGGCACTGTTAAGTTCCTCCTTTGCTGTTTCTTTTGTTCTTTACAAAGACACTTTCAAGTTTCTCCTTTAACAGGTTTGTTTTGTTCTTTACAAAGATAATTTTTCAAGTTTCTCCTTTAACAATTTGTTTTGTTCTTTACAGAAACACTGCTCCTTTAACATTGTGGTTTGTTTTCACATGTTTGTTTTGTTCTTTATAAAGATACTTTCAAATTGCTCCTGTAACATGTTTTGTTTCACTCCTTACAAAGATATTTTGCTGTTTTGTCATTTACAAAGACACTTTGCTCCTTTTAATATATTTTTACAAGTGAATTGAATACCCATGTATTTGCATATATTTAAACTTACTATGGTATCATTATCACGTGCTTGCACGTCAAACACTGACTGTAAGGAATCAACAGGGCGATTTTCATTTATGTCCACTTCAGCATTCAAATTGAGGATTTCTGGTGGGAATCTGTTGCGATCCACATACACTGTCATCTTGCCAGGAGTCCTTTTATTTGGTGTACCAAGGTCATAAGCAGCTATGTCAAACTGTCAGGAGGGAAAATACTGCATTAGTCCTATCAATATATCGTAACTCCAAAACTTTCACAACACTGAAATTGTGGTAAAAGTTGTAGACACCTATGTTTAAAGAAAACTTGAAAAACCAGTTCTTTTTGTTGAGACCCATGTACATATGTAGGTTGCAATAACCTTTTAGATCATTACTACAATTTATATGGACATTGAAATCATACCATCTAAATTTACAAACTTCATTTCATAAAAGAAGTGATCAACCAACTGTTATATAAGTGAATTAAAAAAAAAAAAGAAGCTTCTAACAAATTCAACACTGTTTGAAATATTGTAAAATCAATACATATACAAGGCTATCTACAGTACTATTCTGACAAAAAATTATAGCCCCAAATGGGATTAAGGTTAGGACTCACTTGATACGTATTCTGTGTAAGACCAATCTGGCTTACAGTCAAGTACATCTGTCCTGTTGTGGCCTGCACACCAAAAAAATCTGTTGAGGTCACCACTTCATATCTCACATTGCTGTATGGAACCTAAACAAAGATATTTATAGTCTGAATATAAAGGCCACTATTTTCTCTTCACATCTAACCAGAAACAGGATTTTTTTTGCTGGGTTTAACATCGCAACAACACAATTATAGGTCATAATTATGGGCAACTTGTTTCATCACAAGCAGGCACCTGGGTAGAACTACTGACTTTCTGTAAGCCAGCTGGATGGTTTCCTCACATGAAGAATTCAACGCCCCGAGTGGGGCTCAAACTCACATCGATGAGAGGCAAGTGATTTGAAGTCAGTGACCTTAACCACTCTACCACAGAGGCTTCTAACTATAAATAGAATAAATTTACCTGTGTAGACAGAGAAACTGTTATGAGAGTTGATTCAGATGTAAGGTCACTTAATCCCTTTGCATTTATTCATCACTGTATTATTACAGAAATTAGATCAATATGTAAGCTAGATCATATTCAGTTACGAATACATGGATAAATACTATTTTCTACGGTTGTTCCGCTTTAGATATACAGAACTCCAATGTTCACCCCTGACAACATTTCGCTGCATGCAAAAATAGTATTTCTTTCATAAACACTAAAAAATAACCAAACAAAGACCAATTTGATCACATACTGACATTGAAACAACAAATTATAACAAGAGCACCACAATGCAGAGCACTATACGCCCAAAGGTATGACCTTTGACCCCTAATGTGACCTTGACCTTGAAGCGAACCATACAAAACATGTGCTCTGCATGTCGTCTCAATTTGGTGAACATTTGTGTCAAGTTTCTTTGAAATCATTCAAGCTTCAGCCTTCATTTGACAGTGTACTTTCTGAATCTGGTCATCAGGAAACCTTTTTAATTGTGACTATAAACAGCAGTCCTAGTTATTTCCCTGAAATATAAATCTCACCTTATTGTCCTGATCTTCAGCAAAGATTGTAAAGAATGGTGTATTTGGATTTAGTGTCTCTTTTATTCTGAACTCAAACTCATCAGTTGTTCCTAAAATAAAAACAACTCATTTCAATTATCTTCCCCATTTCAAACTCATTCCATATCCAGTAAATAAGCAAAAGCTTCAGGTATGGGTGTATCACCTTCATTTTCAACAGTATTCCACTTACAGCAAAATAATCTAATTAAATGCTTACAAAAATTATGTGGTTCTGGCCCAAACAGCTACTTGATTCTGAACACAAAACAAACAGGAATTTTAGTAGTTCAATGGGATTCAGTAATCAGACTTTTGATATACTGTTTTTTCTTAGACTATTTGGGTTACCCAGAGATCAAACTTACAACATTGTGATTGAGTCCTGTGCTCTACCTACTGAGCGAACCAGGCAGTCCGGCAGGTATTTCAACTTGAATACTGTTTAAGTTTCTCTAGAATTTCCAGAATTTCAGATTTCCTAAAATTGCATCTTCCCAAAATTTTATGCTTCCCTGCAATATCAGCTTCCCAATAATTTATGCTTCCCTGCAACTCCAGTTCTCAATAGCTTATGCTTCCTTGCAATTTCATGTTCCCAATAATTTATGCTTCCTTGCAATTTCATGTTCCCAATAATTTATGCTTCCGTGCAATTTTACTGTCACAATTCATATATAGCTTATGCTCTCCTGCAATTTCAGGTTCCAACTAAGTTACCCCAATAAGTTATGCTTCCATGCAATTTCAGTTTCCTAATAATTTATGCTTCCCTGCAATTTCAGCTTCCCACTAACAAAGTTCCTTACAATTATTTTAGTTTCTCATTAATATGCTTCCCTTCAATTTCAGCTTCCTAATAGCTTATGCTTTCACAGAATGTGAGCTTTCCTATCTTTATACTTTCCCTAAAATATCAGCTTCACTTTGTGATATTTAAGCTTCTCTCAACAGAATTACAGTTTACCAAGATATTCAAGTTATTTCAAATTGCATAGAATTTTACTTTTCCTAGATGACACTGGATTGTTTTCGAATAAAGATGTATGTCACAAAAACAGCATTTTCTCCTATTATATAAAAACATTTCGTCTTGAACAATACTTTAAATCATTCTCCATAAACAGCATGAAACCTCATTATGGAAATGATAACCTATATAAATATTGATGTACATACTAAGCTATAAAATTATTATACAGGTAGATAGGATATGTCATAAAACAAGCAAATTCACCTGGCATAGTGTTTCTCCATTCAGGCGCATACAAGTTTCTGTTAACATTGACAGTAACAACAGTGGTAGCGGAACAGCTTGACGGGCCTCCGTCTTTCACTTCAACTCTCACAAAGTATGTCAGTTCAGAATCAGAGTAAAGACTTGACAGGGTCCTGATTTCACCATTATTCTGGTTCACTGAGAATAATGCACCAATGTTATTGTCACTAATCAGCCGGAAAGTATGCTGACCAAATATAAGTCCCTAAAATGTTCAAACAGAAAATAGATAAAACCATTATGACTTCACACACTATCAACAAATGGATATAAATGCAGTCTCTCCCTGCCCATCAACTGCTTCATAAATAAAGCTTTTATTTTCTAAAATAGTAAGTATTTCTATGTACAGACCTAATTTAAACAACCTATTTGATCTGCCAACCACATATATTGACTCTCAGAACAGGACTTCATTTTTTCTTTTAAAACAAAAATCTTAAACATAGGAATCAATTTAAATTTTCCCAACTTGAAGTCATCCATTTCCAGCAAACAATTGAAAAAAACAATATACAATTAAAACAATTAAAATAATGTTCTTGCTTACGTCAGGGTCTGTATCTACAACATAATCGGACAGTGTGATCAGGGACTGAGTTGTGAGGCTCTCGTCAATGGTCGGTATGGCTGGCACATTCACAAACACTGGACAGTCATCATTTCTGAGCACTGTAATCTCAATCCTGGCTAGCTGGCTAACCTGCCCATCTGACGCTCCATTTTTGTCGATGGCAACTGCATTTAGCTACAATGAAGTATTTTCCTTTAGTTGTAGTTTTATTTTTGCTTTGTCTATTTTTTAAAGACAGCTTAAAGAAAACTTCTATTCTAATAAATAATTGGAACCCATCTTATAGCAGTACTATTTTTCTACCTTCAGATGGTGGAGGAGAAACCAGGTACACAAATATTTTCTCACTTATAAGTCAGAGTCAGAGTATTCTGAATAACATACACAGACTACTTCATTTAAATACACATTACTTAGTGGATGCACAATTTTTGCCAAATATAACTGTAAAACCTATGGTGTGAAGATAAATCTACTTCATCCATTGAGTTTCAGATAATAAAATCCACCCTCCATTTGGTACATGTTCAAAAACTATATAGAGCCTCGAGTCTGGATAAATATCAACCTCTGGTGAAATTTCCTTATCCATCACCCATGACAAGTAGGTATCTTGGTCAAATCCCTTGACATTTTACAAGTCTGTTGAGCCATTACTTGCTCCAACAAAAAACTAGAACTGTCACAGGAGTGACTCATACCCCCACCATAAGGTCTTGTCACAGAAGAATGGCAACCATAAGGAATCTTAAAAATACTTTGGAGTACTTCATCCTGGGCTTCCACATATAAGTAATACTAGTATAATATTAGAGATACACTAAAAGTGAATACAAAAAAGTGTCTTACCGACCCATGTTACCATGGAAAAATGTTTTTACTTTTTACATAGGACTTATAATAAAAAAGTTAGAAAAATACCTAAAATATTGAAAATCTAAAAATAGGATTTCTAAAAATACACTAATTCCTCTGGAATTTAAGGGGAAGAAACTCAGTACAAAGGTTAAAAAAAGGTTACTTCCTTTTGGCTTACATCAAAATTAACCTTAAATTCTAGGTAAAAGGGGACACAATTCAAGAAAAATAGTGTCAGAGTTATGCACCTTGTGTCACATGATGTGGGTGATGAGGTGGAACATCTATTTTAAGTTTGAATCAAATCCATTCAGTAGTAATTGAGATATAGTGAAAATACATCAAAATTAACCTTAAATTCTAAGTAAAAAGGGGCATAATTCATGAAAAATTGGTGTCAGAGTTATGCACCTTGTGTCACATGATGTGGGTGATGAGGTGGAACATCTATTTTAAGTTTGAATCAAATCCATTTTGTAATAATTGAGATATAGTGAAAATACATCAAAATCAACCTTAAATTTAAAGTAAAAGGGGACATAATTCATAAAAAATTTATGTCAGAGTTAAGCACCTTATGTCACATGATGTGGGTGATGAGGTGGAACAACTATTTTAAGTTTGAATCAAATCCATTTAGTAATAACTGAGATATAGTGAAAATACAACAAAATTAACCTTAAATTCTAAGTAAAAGGGGACATAATTCATGAAAACTTGGTGTCAAAGTTATGCACCTTGTGTCACATGATGTGGGCACATGATGTGGGTGATGAGGTGGAACATCTATTTTAAGTTTGAATCAAATCCATTTAGTAATAACTGAGATATAGTGAAAATACAACAAAATTAACCTTAAATTCTAAGTAAAAGGGGACATAATTCATGAAAACTTGGTGTCAAGAGTTATGCACCTTGTGTCACATGATGTGGGTGATAAGGTGGAACATGTATTTTAAGTTTGAATCAAATCCATTTGGTAATAACTGAGATAATAAATTTCGGGATGCGACAGGACGGGACGGGACGCGACAAAACTGACTCCTATATACCCCCGTCAAACATGTTTGGTGGGGGTATAACAACTGGCTCAAGAGGTCTGTAACAGGAGTACTAAAAATCCATATGAGATAGGAGTGAAAAATGACGCAGAAGGTGTATGAGAGAATCTAAAAAGCAAAACAGTACATAGGTTAATGTGAGGAATGTACATTTTTTGAGAGGAAGGGGATGTGGGGGTGTACAGGTGGGAAGGAGGGAGATATGTGGGATATTGAGAAGCCATCAAAAATTTATGATTTGAGCCGCGCCATGAGAAAACCAACATATTGCGTTTGCGACCAGCATGGATCCAGACCAGCCTGCGCATCTGCGCAGTCTGGTCAGGATCCATGCTGTTCGCTAATGGTTTCTCTAATTACAATAGGCTTTGAAAGCGAACAGCATGGATCCTGACCAGACTACGCAAATGCACTTTTTTGGTTTTCTCATGGCGCGGCTCATATCATATTAAACAAAGGTAAAAATACATATAACAATACTTTATCTTGAAGTCTGTGTTTGCTGGGGGTTGTTTGTTTTGGGTTTAACGCCGGTTTTCAACAGTATTTCATTCATGTAATGGCGGGCAGTTAACCTAACCAGTGTTCCTGGATTCTGTACCAGTACAAACCTGTTCTCTGCAAGTAACTGCCAACTTCCCCACATGAATTAGAGGTGGAGGACGATTGGTTTCAGACACAATGTCTTTTATCAAATCGTCACTGAGAACATATGCCCCACCCGGAGATCGAACCCGCGACCCCAAGATCCGTAGACCAACGCTCTCCCTATTGAGCTAAGCGGGCGGGCTTGTTGGGTGTTTAGAGGGGTAACTTGTTTTGACTCAAAATGGTCATTTCATGGGATATGAATTTATGGATTTCAACCTTTGAAGATAACATGACTAAACTCAAGACTGATGACAACAATGTATGACACATACCCTTTAGATACCCATGACCGTATAATAATAAAATCCACAAAAGATTTATAGTAAAGAAAAAATTATCTGACATGAAAGTCCCAGTAATATCTGTATGTCCACTCCATGCTGATGACATATACAAAATTTTATTTCAATTACAAAAATGGAAATGGAAACTTTATGAGATGGAGATGGAGTACTCATGGAAGTGTGGTAGAAGGATAAATTAATGGATGAAAAGACAAATTTTTTTATTGGGATTTGATTTTGTGACTCGATTTAAAACTGATATCAAGGAAAGTTAGTCCACTTCAATTATTAATAATTTTACAGTACATACCACATAGAGCTTTTGTTTAGTTGTATCTTCATACAATGGTTTCCTGACTGTGACAACACCATTTTCACTCAGCTCAAAATATAGCTCACCAGTTGGTGTTCCACGGCTTTCGAAAATAAACTGTCTCCATGGATCCTGTAAAAACAGAATATAAATAAAAACATCCTCACAAGTCATGTTTCTCGGTCATTTCTGATATCAATGCTTATCCAAATAAAACAAGAGCTGTCAGAGGACAGCAACGCTCGACTATTCAACAGTCTTGTCAATTGAATGAATACAAAAGTTGAAAAAGGGGCATAATTTTGTAAAAATGCAAAACAGGGTTATGGAACCTGCACAGTGCTTATCAGCTCATGACAGTGGACAAGTGTGTGAAGTTTCAATCCATTCCCATTTGTAGATACTGAGATACCAGCTTACATACAAAATCTTCGCCAAAAACTGCTAAGTTGAAATAGGGGCATAATTTTGTAAAAATGCAAAGTAGAGTTATTGAACCTATGCACTGCATGTCATATAATGACAGTGAACAAGTGTGTGAAGTTTCAATCCATTCCATTTAGTGGATACTGAGATACCAGTTTACATACAAAAACTTAACCAAAAACTGCTAAGTCGAAAAAAGGGCATAATTTTGTAAAAATGCAAAGTAGAGTTATGGGACCTGCACAGTGGATGTCATATCATGACTGTGAACAAGTATGTAAAGTTTCAATCAATTCCCGTAAGTGAGTACTGAGATACCAGCTCACAAACAAAACCTTAACCAAAAATTTCAAAGTTGAAAAAGGGGCATAATTTTGTAAAAAAACAATATAGAGTTATGAAACCTGTGCTATATAAGTCAATTTATCACAGTAAATAAGTGTGTGAAGTTTCAATCCATTCCCACAAGTGGTTACTGAGATACCAGCTTACATACAAAAACTTAACCAAATCAGGACACTGACGCAGATGCCGGCGCATGGGCAAGTCCACTAGCTCTATTTTTGAATAGTCGAGCTAAAAAGCAATATATTATGTAACAGTAGATCTTATTCTCATGAGAGAAAAGAATTATTTCTTACAGGTAGAAAAATTCCATATCAGTTCATGTATATTCAGTTGAATGTACATTCCACACTATTACATTGTGTAATGGCATACTTCTTAAATAAGAATAAAATTAGCATTCAAGAAGGCCAATCTACACAACTTCTCTAACTCCACACTTGGTTTTTATTTTCATATCTCTGTCAAATATTTAACACATTTTAAGAATTATTAGACACAGTGTTTAATAATTATTTCAATTCTATTTTTAAAGTCTAACATTGGCCGAAAAATTGTTTATTCTGCAGATGGCATGACCTGCACCAAGTCCGACAGACTCAATTACTTTATTTTAGGACCATCATTCTGTAACTGTCACTACTCAATGAATTTACATAAAACTGTTATATATTTTTTCTGCCAATATGTCAATAATTAACAGAAACATGAACAAAAACTTAACTGTGGGATCACAAAAAATGTTAAATATACAGAAGTACTGTCCCCTTGCCCATTCCCCACAAACAAAGAATTAGAGTATCATACTTTGGTATCTCTATCTGTAGCAGAGATACTATCAACCTCTGAGTTGATACTTCTGTCTTCTTGTATGACCCACTGGTATAAGGCTTCGTCAATTTCTGGAGCGAACAGATTCCTGGCTACCTGAATGGTCAGGTATTCACTGTCTGTCTTGGGTATTGGTCCACCATCTGTTGCAGTGACAAACACCTGCAAATTGTTGAAAATAGGACAGTTTATAAAAGGTCAATAAGCATAATTTTAGCAGGCTCATTACAAAGTCACTGTTTCCTGTCTGGCCTTAAAAAACAAACACTGAACAAAAAAATAGTATCAGCAAAAATAATCTCATCAAACCTTAAAACTTATGTATTAAAAATATCAATAAAGATATCTCATATTTATATAGCTGTAAATCAATCCAAATTTCCAGGAAAACAAACGCGTATTTATCAAGACTTCTTTTATTTACCCTAATATCTTCTAAACAAATATAAACTATAAATTAACCTGCTTGTCAACAGACTACCATGGATGATAAGATACTGTTAATGCTAACTAATTTTGTCTACAGTTTACTTCATTAGGCTTAGCAGTTATAACTGTATAAAATTCTATAAAATTAAGGTTTTCCAGCGAAAAATGGAGCCTTAAGTGATTCACTACCTACTTCAGCCTATAAATGAGCACAGAAGAATTGTTTTTGCACTAACTGGTGAGTTATGGTCCATTTCTTCTCAAACTGAGCATACACAGTATCTTAAATCAGTCTTTTTCTTTTAATTATTTTTAGAATTTCTATTTATTTCGTTTTTTCCATGACTGATTTTACAGTATCTTACCGTGTATGTTTCCTGTATGTGATCAGCATATGCACGCCTTGCAGAAATCCTGCCGCTGACTGGATCAATTACAAAGTAAGATTGGGAAGTACTTTCTCTCATACTGTATGTAATATTTCCAAATGATGACTGAAAATATCAAAATTAATGCAAATTATAGTATGAATCTTTCTATAAATAGCTGGTCAACTGTGTTATGTAGACATTCTATAATAATTTCAATAGTTATTGATTCAAGCAATTTGATGTGAAAATTATGAAAATTTAATTCTGATGTCATGTGATAAAACACTGAATGAAAATGGCATACTGGTAAATAGTTCCTGTTTGTCCTCGGTCCTCAGGCAATAGTTTTCGGTATTGACTGCTAGCTATTCAATATGTGTATATCAAACACCTGGTCATATCAAAACCTCATTTACATATTTCACTTTTTATTCAATTCATCAATGACCAGTGCCACTGTTATATGGACTGAAATTTCCATAAACCATATTACTATTATTAAATATGATAAAACTCAATCCTCATTCAATAAAACATGTAATACATGATACTTTACCTGCCAATCAGACAGAAAATGCAATACAAACCACTGCTTTGGTCCATATAACATTATTTTGTATAGGTGCCAAGTCTGTGTACTTGCATATAGACACCAATGGTATGTGCTATTTGCTAATTGACAAAATGAAACATCAATGTATGTTTGTAATGGATCTAACTGTATTTTTGCAAAATATTTTGGCAAAATGGTAGAATGGCAGGTGCTAAAAACTATATTTTTTCATTTTGGGAAATGCATTAAATGAAGCTTACAGTTGTATCTGCATCCGTTGCGAAAGCATCATAAACACTGGCACCAGCTCCATCATCTTCTCGTATTGAAGCAGTCGAAGGTAGATTTTGGAAGACCGGTGGGAACTCATTGCGTGTTATAAGCAGACGGGCAGTTTGTGGGTCTGATGTTTTAGTGGGACTGCCTCCATCAGTGGCAGTGACGAAAATCTGCAATAAAATTAAGAAAATGAGATAGGAATTTGGAACAGAATCAGCAACAACTGGCTATGTTTCAATGGAAGTAACCTGACTTAAGATACAGACTGGCAGACTGGCTATGTTTCAATGGAAGTTTTGTATACTGACTTAAGATACAAAATAGTTAAGCTTCAACAAAAGTCTCGTTATTTGACTTAAGATACAGACTGACTTGGTTTAAACATAACTTAGATACAAACTAGTTATGTTTCAGGGGAAGTTTTGTAACCTGACTTATCATACTTAGATGCAGGCAAACAGGCAAGTGCAAAAGCTCCAGTATTTCAAAAATTTCAAACACATGAGATAAAAACTGCAGCAATTTAACATTTGGCTCATTTGTTTTTACTAGATACTAAGTTAAGTCACAAGTTAAGTAACTACAGTTTCAAAATCCTACGCTCTACATTTAAGGTGACTGCCATATAGTAATCAGCTGGTGTACTTTTTTTAAATGCTGCTTTTTGGTTATTTGTAAAAGATAACTTTTCCTGTTTTGGAAAATAAAAGTTTCATTATGTGTGTGTTTGGAAATTCATACCAAACTGAAACAGAAAACCAATCAACGCAATCCTTTGTAAAATGCTGTTCTGCTAAACAATCTGACAAACTTCCACTCACCGTATATTCGTTTATTCCTGCACAAGGTGGTGTGTATAATGTTGATTTGGCAAAGATTTGGCCTTGATTATTAATCCTGAAACAGTCTGTTACTTGTGTACCAGAGGATGGGTCAATATCATATCTCTGTACATTATTTGGTGCCTGAAAATTTAAAACAATACATTAAAATACAGATTATACATGTATTGGCATGCACTTTATTTCACATGTATTGCTTTGGAAGTACCAGTTTTTATCTAGAATTGCCCAAAACCAATGTAGCTGTTTCTCACGGTGTGAGACCGTTTTTTTGTGTACATGAAATCTTTTGAATTGACCAAAACAGTTATTTCACGGGAATATCAGTTCACAGATTCCACTATCCAAAATATAATGGGAATTTTATAATTATTTTCCTTGGATTTTAATTTTGTTCACAATCGCAAAATCCACAAAATGCGTCAAACTTTATTATTCATGATTTCACAGTAGGTTCTAAAATTTTTATTGATCCTTGAACTGTTGTAACCTCAGATCTATCACAAGGCCATTATGAAAACATTGGGCCAATTCATTTCACTCCACCCGGGGCACGCCGGTCACATGAGCGGCAAGAAAAAAATTCTCGCCGGTTTATTAATAAACGAACATTTCAGCGTACGCCGGCCACGTGAGCTGCAAATACAAAATAATAAATTTCCAATTTATTATGATTTTCTCTTGAGGCCTGTTCCAATAATTTAGCAAAAAGTTCTCGCAGTATGTTTCTACATTTACTGGTACTAACCCAAATTTCCAAATGTTTACCCGACTTCATATCACGAAAATATATGACTTGCCGCTTTGCCTATCTCGCAAGACCGGCGCACATCGGCGTATGCCGGATAGACCCGGGCAGTGGCTGGAAGCTAAATGAACGCCTAGCTGGTTGCACGCGGCGAAATGGCATACACCACAAAAGTGAAATGAACTGGCCCATAACGACACATTTTATATTATTAACATACCAGATCACCATCCACAGCTACCATAGTGAAAAGTTCATCTCTTATGTCAAACGTTTCAAGTACTGCCCTCGAAACAGCTGCTGGTATTCTTGGAGTGTCGAAATTCGACTGAACGGTCAGTCTTAGAGTTGATCTATTGAATTTTGCCGGGTCCCCACCATCTTGAACTCTGACAAATATCTGTAAGAAATGGACATTCATGTAAAAACAGATGACAACTAGAGATGCTTTTGAGAAAAGAGCATGTCTCCCACAACTGCCTTATCATCTAAATAATAAGTCAGTCTTTATATACTGTTTTCTGAATCCACATGTGCATGCGCTTTCTTGACACCAAAAGGACCCCTATACTACTAGTAGTATAGGGGTCAGTTTGGAGGTAAAACTACGCAAGAAATCTTGAGTGGTTTTGGTAATTCAAGGGCCATAATTCCGAAGTGCCTAGGCCGATTTGGCTAGTTATCAAACTTGGCCGAGCACTTATTGGCAGACATATTTTGTTGAAGTTCGGTGAAGATCTGATGGGAAATGTTCAACTTAAGAGTGCGGACAAGCTTTGTGACAGACAGACACACACACACAGACACACAGACTGGAGTAAATCAATATGTCTCCCACACCACTGTGTGGTGGGAGACATAATAAAATAAATCCATTTTCAAAACTTTTAACTTCTGCTTAAAACAGACACTATCTGGGAGAAACTAAAATATTATTAGAGGGTCACTATTTCAAACATGAATTAATATTTTACTTGAAGAGACAAGTACAAACATTAGGATTTTAGCAACAAAACCCTGTAACAACATAAAGTAAAATGAATTGCTATGATTCAATAAATTTTAATTTACCCTGGTGAAAATCTATACTTCATCCTTAAATAAGGGAAACAAGGATCAACAATAGCTTACTACAATGCCAGAAGACGTGCTCAAAGATGGGAGTGGTCCAGTAAGACGTATCTCTCCGGTATTCGCATTGATCGAGAAAGCATTTGATGCATGGAATAAAGAGTATGACAATCTTCCAAACGGAGAAGTCTGAAAAACAACAAATAAAAAATCATTTTCATGAACATCAGACACAAGAAGTATTGATTACATGGCTGTTGTTCAAATTTATATATAAATCCCTTGACTCTGGTTGACAACTGAGAAAAATCTTTCAAAAGTTATCTTCATTTTTTTTGCCTCGATGATTCTCTACGAAAAGATAATTATGGTAAATTCAAAAGGAAGATGGCCAGCTGCACAGTGGTTAGCTGGCTAGATTAAAGTGCTGTTCATCCAATTAAATTTCTACTTACAATCTGACATCTTTAAGGAGAGAGTTTCAAATAAGCTTTCAGCTTCCTACTCAATCCTGCATGCTTTTTTGATATATATATACATGTTGTAAATTTTGTGATTAATAAAATATTGTTTAAACCAACTGACATCTGGATTAATGATCAGTGCGGAGTAATTTTGTAAACTGGTACTGATTCTTGCATTAGGCATATGAGATAAATAGGATGTATACCATGGGCAAACCTAGAAATTTCTTGTTCCTTTCATTAACCCTAACCTTGCTAAATTTCTATAATGAACTGTCCACCTTCGTATTTGGACAATACCATTAACTGTTAAAAGGGGTGCTTACCAGAAAGATACTGGCTGAATACTGAACTGTGAAGATCATTAGAAGACTGCACAGAATTGCATGCTGATTATGATCTACACTGGTTGCAAAAGGCAAAACCAATCGTGTCCAGCATGGTAAGGGTTAAAAAAAAATAACATAGGACTAAAAATCATGAAAATGGGGGAATTATAGACTTTGTCAAGCAGCTCACCGGTGGATCCTGATCAGTTGCATCAACATCATAAATCAAGCTATTGTTTGCAATGCTTGACGTAATCTCTCGCACCATTGGTAGATTTGTGAACACCGGTGTAAAATTATTACGTCTAACTGTAAATGTGCAGGTCAATGTTGAAGTTGAAGGTAGATTGCCACCATCTCGCAAGCTTATTGTGAACTAAAATGTCAGAAAATAATATTTAAGGGTGAAAATGTTTTCATACTGCTTAAACAAATGTATACTACCAAAACATATAAGCATCCATTATCATAAGGATTTCGCAACTTAATTCACTTACAAACATAATAATTAATAGCTCAGGTTAGATAAGCTAAAAACTGCTTCTTGTTGCCTGTGGATGTTTGACATATTGGTTTAAACTTATTTATCAAGATATACACGATATATAACATCCATATGTATAACATCCATACAATACAAATATCAAGACAAGTGGATTGAATTGAAAGCTACTAGATCTTGACATATTCATACCTCATAGCTATCAGATCCGGTACCAACAAGCTCTCTGATCAGAGTTATCTGCCCAGCACTGTTAATGGCAAAGTAGTTGTCAGCACCTGGAGTAACTGGTGTTAATTCGTAACTTACGACCCCATAAATCTGCAACATTAAAAGTCAAAATAACTGAACAACAGTAACTTGGTATCTGTAAAAAGAAAACATTGTGGAAAGGACTTGAATACTGGGCTTGTCCAGCTTCATGAATAAAGAGCAACAATTCAATGAAAATGTTAGATCTACCAAAAGCATTCAGACTTCACACGTTTTGAAAACAGAAATCTTTCATCTAAAGTTTGCCAGACCTGATTCAATCCTTAACAAGTTCAAAAATATATATATAATGTAAAAAAATAGTTCTTACTTCATTTACCAAAAAAAAATGACAAAACTACTGTTATTACGAAGATGCTGTGATTATGCAAAGGGAGTTCCATAAAATCCGAAATTTTCGCAACTGTTTACTTTTAGCTGTATTTGTTGAGTGCATAATTTCTTGCAAAGTGCTGTTATTATTGCTAATAGCCCATAAGTTTGGCTACACATGGCTATGATCATACCTTTCAACTAGATTCTGATTTTAATTAAAACTTAGTCTAGCAAACTTTTAGCCTCATATATATATGATTTAAAAGTACATACACCACTATCAGTATCTCTCGTAAGGATCGTCTCTAGAACATCTCCGACTGTTCTGATCTCATCCACCTGTTGTCCACAAGCAGTGCTTACAAATTCTGGATTGCGCAGATTATTATTGATGCCCAGTCTGAATACAGCTACATCACACAATGGTGGAACTCCCTGATCACAAGCTTGTATCTGGATCTGTAAACAAACATACTTTCTGTTAATTTTCTATTAAATATTGGATTTCATTCAATACTCTTTTCAGTTACAACCTCAATATTTTTCTATACAGAATGCTTAAATTTCATTTAGAGCGTGTGTCATATTTTCTGACTTCATTTTAACTTTCAATTTCAAAAAGGCTAAATAACTCTTTATTATCATTAATATATCGTTTTCATGAGTAGATGCCAACATAATAAAAAGATTATTGGCTTTCCATTGTAAAACATGCACTTTCTTTCATTGAAAAACAGTGACCCTGAAATTATTCAATCTACTACTGTAGGCATAGATTTGAAACTAGTTTTAGTGTTTTTGCCTTCTTCGCTTCTTTAAAATATATAAACCAGCAAGCAATATGAGAGATATTTCACTTAAATTCAGGCAATGGACAATTATAATTTATATTGCAAGATTTTCACAACAACCAACAACATATACACCCCTGCAACACTGCCAAGTGCTACAATAATTAACAGACCTGCAACACTACCAAGTGCTACAATAATTAACAGACCTGCAACACTGCCAAGTGCTACAATAATTAACAGACCTGCAACACTGCCAAGTGCTACAATAATTAACAGACCTGCAACACTGCCAAGTGCTACAATAATTAACATACCTGCAACACTGCCAAGTGCTACAATAATTAACAGACCTGCAACACTACCAAGTGCTACAATAATTAACAGACCTGCAATATTGCCATGTGCTAGAATAATTAACACACCTAAAACAATGCCATGTGCTACAATAATCAACAGACCTGCAATATTGCCATGTGCTAGAATGATTAACTGACCTGAACACTGCCATGTGCTACAATAATTGACAGACCTGTAACACTACCAAGTGCTACAATAATTAACAGACATGCAACACTGCCATGTGCTAGAATAATTAACACACCTCACCTAAAACAATGCTATGTGCTACAATAATTAACAGACCTGCAATACTGCCATGTGCTAGAAAAATTAACTGACCTGAACATTGCCATGTGCTACAATAATTAACCTTTAGCCTGCTGGCGGCAAGTGATTCTGCCTTTACGACCAGTGCAGACTAAGATCAGCCTGCACAGTTGTGCAGGCTGATCATGGTCTACACTTTTCGCTATTCTGTCAGTAAATTTTCAGTGAACACCCCTTCAAATAATAAATGGTATTGCCAAAATCATATGATGGACCTGTCCATTTTAGAAATTTAGCAGGCTAAGGGTTAACAGACCTGCAACACTGACAGTGTCATGTATAAGAACAATAAATGAAATAAAGTGTACTTACAGGATATTCTGACTGGATATCTCCGGTGAGTCTTGCATTGAGTCTAAGAGTGCCAGTGTTTTGATCCACTGAGAACAGATTTCTATATGATTCATACAGACCAACAATGTTGTATGTCACAGTCCTGAAAGGGTCCTACAAAATAAAAAGACAGCATATGCTTTTAAATACTATCATTTGATTTTTGTAACAGACACAAACTTACTTCTATATAACACAACTTTTACATTGAAATATGTAATATAAATGTTTCACTGCAGCTGGCTTCAGTTCTAAATAGACAGAGTGCCGAAAATCTTTTTTACACTTACTATATGTAAACTGTGTATGGTTTGGGTAGTCCAAATAGATTAAATTGAAGATTCAACACAGAGGAGATAATAACTAGTACCCAATCACTGATGTTGGTTTTTACAAAAACCCGGAGGCTGAAGCTTGAAGCACTGCTGAAGTTGTAACTGCATCTTCTGATTAAACACCTAGGTCTAAGGTTATAAACTTGAGTTTGAATACCAGTCTCAAATCTTCAGCATTTGATTGGCTGTTTCTGAGCCTCTTTTCGGACTAACCAATGATAAAGCAGCATCTGGAGACTGCTCTTCAATCTTACTTTAATAACCTTGGACTCTACAGATTTGTCCAAGAAGACAGACATGAATAAGATTTTGATAATCAGAAAAGTGGAGATAAATTAATTCAATATCAACTAACTAAACAATTAGCAAACTTTATCTTACATACCCAAACAGCAGTATCAGCATCAGTTGCCGTGACAACATTTGAAATCACAGAACCCGCAGTGTCAAAAGCTATAGTCTCAGCATATGTATCTACATTTTGGAATACGGGAGTAAAGTAGTTTCTATAGACTGTGATCACTACACTGGCTGTGTTTGTGAGACTAGGTTGCCCACCATCACCAGCTGTAACTGTAAACTGGAAATAGAAGAAAGGAATATCACTCAGTACATCTCCTGATAAATAAAAACAATTCCTTTTATCTGTACAGTAAACAAAACTGACAACATTTCACTGATGATCATCAACAATTTTCTGATAATAAGTAAGCTAAATGGTATACAAAATTCAATATAAAAATGGGAGGAACCAAAGAAAATTTATAGTCAATTTCTATGCTGATTTTTTGTTTTTCCAAATTACTTATTTGGTTCTCTGTGACTAATTACCCTGTATGGTGTTCTATCTGCATTGTCTAGATAAAGGTTATCATTAACGTAAATCCTTCCACCATTGTCAATTCGGAAGTATTTAAGTGCGTCTGCCTCTCCTAGAGCATTCTGGAGTCTGTAAGTAGTTGTTCTATATTGCGCCTGAAACACAACAGATAGACAGTAAGTATTCATTGAAACTACATGTATAAAGAAGGGGAAAACAAGATACATGTATGTCTCTTGTAAGATTCAGTCAGCAACCTTAGCCACTTGGCCACAGGGGCCCCCATTAAGGGATATAAAAACATGCAATAAAACGGTTTTTAACCTGAATTACAAAATAACAGGATGAATGCTGTGAAAGCATTACTATTTGAGATGGACTCATTTTCATGAGAGTTCTGGAAAAAAATAATCTACCTTCAAACTGTGAATTCCACAAATTCATGCCACACAAGAAACCACAATAATTTTGCATTTATCTAAATTGATACTTACAAGTCTGTCACTATCGATAGCAGTGACTCCAAGTACAAAATTTCCAAATTCTTCTGTTTCTGGGATTGCTGCAGTATACTCAGCCTGTGTGAACTCGGGTGTTTCTAGGTTACGGTTAACATTGATTGTAACAGTCGAAGAGGCACTGCAGGATGGATCAACAGGATTTGTTACCATGAGCACAGCCTGCAAAAACATTATCATGAATATAAAAAACACACAAACTCTAGCCAACTACCTGTCCTGCAAAACACTAAAAACTTAATTTGATTTTATAAAGTTGCTATTGATTTTGTTGAAATGTTGTGAAAAGTGAAATGGAATAGATCTACTGATATGAACTGGACATTTTTTGCATTAATTTGGCAACTACTGACAGTTACTCTTGTGAAGGAGTGACTTTATGGAAGTATCTAATATGTTTAAAATTTACACTGCTAAATTTCTGTAATGAACTTGTCCTTCTTCCAATTTTGACAGTACCGTTAACTGTTAAACTACTGAGCTGACTGGGCGGATCTAAGCAAGCAAGCCAGATAGCTATCTCGCACAAAAGAACTCCACAATCTAGGTGTATTGATTTTTTTGTTTTTCTTGGGTTTCAAGGCACAACTACCCTATTCAATATAGCAAGTTTCTAGCGTTTGATGGTGAAAGAAGACCCGTTCTTCATAAGTAAAAATTGTACACCTCAAGTGATGTTTGGAACCAACAAGAGGCAAGTGACTCCAACCATTCAGCCTCAGAGGCCCCTGCAGTGTCCTGAACAAACAGCACTGATTCACAGGTGCATGGCCAAGGAGGTTCTAAATTTGATGTAGGGTAAAACTCAAGCTGTCAACATAGATTATACCAACCCTGTATACTGTGGCCTCTGACACATTCAAGCTGGATACGGTCCTGATCACTGCTTGTGTATTTGATATGTTTTCTAGTCTAAAGAACTGTTGCATCTGTGCATCACCCATCATTGAAAACTCGATAACATTATATGGGCTAGTCTGCAAAATAAAATCATTAGCAAATTGTACTCAAATGTGTTGCATATCATATCTCAGGTATACCCTCATTTTTCTACTACCTATGAACAAATTCTCAACAAATATGATACAGATATTAGATACCATGAATGCAATATTTATTCGTAACAAGTAGAAATGTTATTAAATATGTAGTTTAGAATCTCTGATACAAGTTTCTTATACACTACAGGTATGCAACTGCAGAATTTGTTTTTTTCATCTTCAGCTCTCAGCTGGGCAGACATAAAGTCAATGAGCACTAATTTGTGTAAACACACTGTAATGTAAGCACATATTGTAGTGTAAGAAAATATTGTAACATTTAAACATAACATGGACAACAAACTCACTGTATCAGTGTCAGAAGCTGTTATTAGTATGTTGACTTGAGTGCCAACATTAGCATCTTCCCGGATAACACCTGTGAAACCTCCAATTGGTACACTCAACTGCGGACAAGCACGATTACGATTTATGTTGATCACTACTGTGGCCTGGGTATTTGTAGGACGTGGTGGGATACCATTGTCTCTCCCTATAAATCTTATCTGGAAACAGTAAGTCATCCAATTATTATCATTCGTAATGGATATTTCTAACAGCAAAATGAAAAAAAACTTATTCTCATCTAATTGTTTTTCTGTGTAATAAATGTCTTCCCTGTTACCAATGTATTTCTCCAGTTCACAATATCTACTGACACACTCAAATGCATGTGAAATTTATATAATGAATGTGTTAAAGGGTTTATATAAAACTTTCTAAAATTTACATTTTAAAACTTGGAAGCAATTGTAACAAAAACTACCAATATGCTAAATGTAATTCAGGCAGGTTTAAACAGCCTTCCTTGTTAACCTTTAGCCTGCTAAATTTCTAAAATGGACTGGTCCATTTTTCAATTTTGGCAGTACCATTTACTATTCAAATGGGTTTTCACTAAAAATTTACAAACTGAATAGCGAACTGTGCAAACCATGATCAGCCTGCACATCTGTCTGATTGGTCTGCACTGGTCGCAAAGGCAGAATCACTTGCAGCCAGCAGGCTAAAGGTTAAAATTAACTGTGTAATGTTTCAACAGTTTGAAATAGGAAATTTCTCTATTGTAGTCGCACAGTAAATTTTGAGCACGACCAAATTATATCAAACATGCCAAAACCTTCATCAGTAACGTAATTTTAAATCTATCATGAACAAAAAGTGATATTCTCACCGTGTAAACATTGAATGGTGCATCAACAAGGCTCTGTTTAACACTTATAATTGATGTTACTGGGTTCAGGTGGAAGTATGTATCCCAGTCACTTGGGTTGGCAGAGTCTACTGTGAATGTCACAGCATGCTATAAACAGAAAAAACATTGATATATAAACATACTGCTAATGTTATTTAATGCAAAAAAAAAACAAAAACAAAAAAAAAATACCAATGCAAAAAGAAATTAGGTACTGTGAATGTCACTTTATATTTTGCGTTGAAAAGGGGCCATAAAGAGATATTTTGACTATCAAAAACATTTTCAACCTTTTTGATACATGACCAAGTGAAAGTAACTGTCAGGTGATGTGACCGTGCTGATATTTTGAATGTCATGTAAGGGCAAATACAGTCGAGTCCACTTAATATGAACTCGCTTGATACGAATTTTCGGATAAAACGAACGAAATCCGGATCCCCCGGCCGAGTCCTTCTATTTCCTTTGTAAAATTATTTCAGTAATAGCGAACTCGCTCCATACGAATAATCGGTAGATACGAACACATTTTAGAAGTCCCAATTAGCTTAATGTTATAATTATCCATCTTTTGATACAAATTAATTTTAGAAGTCGGCGGCCATTCTGCCAGTCGACTGGATGAAGTTAATAACAAATTAATTTTATGAACTTTTCAGTGGTTTAGAAGATATGGAATGGACATAAAATTGAGCTATTTGATCTCTGACCTCTGAGTGTGACCTTGAACTTGAACCTAGTGAGGCTCACATTGATGATGTTTTGTACTTCAGTGTATAATAAATTTAATCAAGAATTATCTATCTTGGTTATATCAGTAGGTCTAATGACTGAGATGCTAAGTGTTAAGTTATGATAAATACATGTTGTTACTGTTGATGCAGTTTGATTGTAAAAGCAGTTTGATTGTAAACTGCATGCGAAACTGTAGCCAAATTTTCTAAGTCGAAAAAAGTCATAATTTGAATTATATTCAACTAAGAATTATCTAACTTGATTACTTCAATAGGTCTGATCACTTGGAAGAATTGTGTGAAGTTTCATTCTAATACATACAGTTGTTATTGAGATACAGCTAGCTTAATAGTAAGTCACATGCAAAACTTGAACCAAATTTTCTAAGTTGAAAAAAGGGCCATAATATGAACAAAATTCAACCAAGAGTGATCAAACTTAGACATTCCAATTAATTTGATGACTAGGAAGCCTTGTGTAAGAAGTTTCAATCCAATACATGCGCAAAACTTTAATCAAGGTGCAGTGTCGACAATTCTGCCGATCCCCAGTTAAGTAGAATAGCTCTTGTTATCCTTCAATTATTTGAGCTAAAAAATGGAAAATGACTGATTACAGATGTCATTTTAATATCCATGAAAGAAAATGGGAGTTGGAATGGGATTTATACTTTCAACAGCCTTCTTGATAGACAGAACTTAAATAGAATGACAGGCAAAAGGAAAAATATTCAGCTCACCCCATCAATATCAGATGCTTCCAGTTGAACTATCCGGGTACCAAATTTATCATAATCATTTACAAACTCGGTGTATGTTGTTCTGGTCCAAGCCGGAGCATTGGGATTTCTGTTAACTGTCACTGTCAGGTTTGTCACTGCAACATCATCCGGTACTAAATTATCATAGGCCCTCAGTCCAATCTGAAAAGATGTAAAACATGTGATAGATGTAATGTTACCATTTATAAAACCATCAAAAAAGCCATTGAATAAGCCTATGTTAAATAGAGTGCAACCTCTCTAGAGCAATACTGCTGGGAAATCTGTAATGTTGTACAGGGGCTGTTGCTCTGCAGTGGTTAATTGTCAATAATTGACTAAGATGTCATATGAAAATATTTGTCATTACAGGCAGGTACTTGCTCTTAAGAAGTATCGTTAAGTAAGGTTAGACTGTGTACATAGAAAATACCATTAACACAGGTTAGACTGTGTGCATAGAAAATACCATCAACTCTGCAGTTGTGTAGTATTCTTGCAATTCTTTTGTTTTTCAAAGTCCACAAAAAAAACCCATTACAAGGTTAGAAATACCTTGAAATTCACCTAAAATTTGAAAGTAACATCTATGTTGTACCACAGAAAAGTGGTCTTGGGTTTTTCCCTATGGTCAATTATAAAAAAGTTACAATAAAATAAGTTATTTATAGTAACAACAAAGGGAAGTAATTCTAAATTAGGGACCCGGTTCTTGCGCATGACACTCTGTCTCATGATGGTGAACATGTGCTGGTGGTAAACAGGCTGTGAGGAAGAGGCATTTATCAATAGGGAGCATTCTATAGCGGAAATACAGAACTAAGAGTTTGCATTTCCTTTGGTTTCTAAATCCATCTAAATAAAAAAAAACCTACCACGTAAGTAGTTAACTTGTCCTCAGCAAACAGTGGTGATTTCACATAGACACCCGCTTTACCATCTGAAAGACTTCTAATTCCAAAATACTGAGAAGCTGCATCATAACCAGTAATCTCATATTCTATTACACCCTGTAAATCATTGTCAATTGCCTCTGGAGTTACAAAATTCAGTTCTAGCTGTTGGTTAAACAATATAGAGGCAGTGTATGGTGGGTTGTTGATGAACTCTGGACTCTGCAGGTTACGGCCAACGGTCACTGTACACTGTACCTGTGCTGATTTCTCTCTCCCATCTTCCACTCTCACACTAAACTGAAATTGCAAAAAAGTTTAAACTTCTGGTGATCTAGATTCAAGAGAATAAACTCCAGGTTGAGAACCAGCCTCAGATCTCAAGCATCTGATTGGTTAATTTTGACCTCAATCTTAAAACTGACCAATGGCAAGACTGCATTCTGAAACTGGTATACAAATTAAATTCAATAACCTTAGAAGCTTAATATGATACTTTGTTACTCAAGATTTCTTTCTTTTATTTTGCTCAAGCAAAAGTATCTTTATTTCAAACCACAAAAATGTTATTATAAGACAAAAATGACATTTAATAAGGTATTCATACAAGTATGACAAAGTAAACATAATATGAAGTACCTACAAGAACATATACTAGTCAAGACCTGTTTTTTTCCAGTATGTTATAGAAACCTTAATAACCGTGGGAAAACATGCTTTAAAACTGATAAATTAATAAACATTGCAGTGTTTCAATAAAATGAAACCAAATGGGCCACTTTATTACAGAAAACAACTGTTTCAATAATAGCCATAACAGTACCCTTCTTTTACGGATATTTCATTTATAATATAATAAAATGTTGTACTTACAATGAATGTACCAATGTTGAAATTTGGTCTGTCAAGATACTCTTTGAGGAAAACTTGTCCCGATGTAGGATTGACAAAGAAGTAATTAGAGTGATTGTTCAGATTTGAAGTTACCATTGAAAACCGCAAATTGGGCACATCCTAAAATAAACAGATTTTTAAACTACCAGAGGTGAAATACTCCATAATTCTGAAAAAGGAATTCATTTTATGCAAAACAAGTTAAGAAGACACTAAATTATATTCTTAACTCTATATTAATGACTACATTTAGTAATATGAAGCCTCAGTATTTGCTGAAAAATATCTAAATTGACAACTTTGACAGAAATCAGCATATGACAATTAAAGAAGTCCACACCTTTGAAGATCAAGAACTACCTTCTTTCCTTTTTTGACCTCTGGTCACTGAAGAAACAAATATTTTAACAGGATGGATCGTAAAAACTTTTTTTTACAAATTGTGTCAGCTAGTTTCAGCCAAAACTGTCTTAGCTTAGGTGCTGTTGCAATGCTTTTAAGACTGCTTTAGGGGCATACAAGAAGGAATTTTGCTATGGCATTTTCTAACCGATGAAGATTTTTCTTTGTAACTGCAGGGTGGACATGATGACCATAGTCACATATACTCAATCAGTGAAAATTGTTAAAATATGGCATAAAAAGTTCACTCTTGTCATAGTAAGGGTAAACCACTGCCAGATATATACAGAATATAGATACCCTTGAAAAAAAAATTAAAGGCATTTCTCAGACTTCATAATGAACTGAAACTATCACCTGCTCCAACTTCATTATGAATAGAGACTATTACCTGCTCTAACTTAACCATTAATAGAGACTCAATGATTCTTTATCTCAGACAGTTATTTATCTACAGCATTCTAAACCGATTTTAAGGGACCTCTTGTGCTCTAGAACCCTCTCAGAAACTACAGTATATTGACCGGGATTACAGACTTAATAATGAACAATAAGTTGACTCCTTTCATAGCAGTCAAAGCATTATCTTTCACTTTTCTCCTTTTTTCCTTGAGTTTTTACACTGGGAGGTTCAAAAATTCAAGCAGAATGTAACAGGGCAGTAAAAGCAGGCATTACAAACACAAGTTGTTAGCAGCTACTTTTGGGGATGGAGGTTTAGGGGTCAGTAAAGAAAATATTCTGAGAAATAAAAGAAACTGCAAGGGAAGGAAGAGGATAAGAAAAAAGCTACAGAAATAAAAGTAAAAATAAGTATACTTTCACAACTTTCACAGGGTGGGGATGGGGGCACAGTATGGGGGGCATGGATTGCAGAATGTGACTGGGGGAAACTAAGAAACAACTATAAGTAAATGAACTTTGAAAAAAAATAGGGGAGTGAGCAGGGGAGAGATCCCTGTAACCTTGGCCTGTGTAACTCTAAAATCAATAGGGACCTTCATCATTGTGTAAAGTAGTGGCTTTTATACCTTTTTAGAGTCTGGAAACGAAAAAAATGAACACATCTGCATTCAGGTGTTCATGTCCTTGATCTCTTAGTCAATAACTGTTGAAAGCCTTCACTGTTACACTTTATAATTTAGAGTCTGGAAACCATCTTCAGTATCCAGGTCACTTTGACCTTAACCTTTAACCAACTGACCACAGAACCACAAGAATTCTCTACAATTGTGCTAATAATCATCATGTAAAGTTTGAAAGTTGTAGCTATTATGCTTTCTAAGCACCTGGAAATACCTTTAATAGCACTGACCCTAAAAACAATAGGAATACTCATTGTGTACAGTTCAAAAGCCATAGCTAATGTACATCAGTACAACCATTTTCTGTCTTCAGGTCTTAATGGCCATGACCTTTGACCTATTGACCCCAAAATTGGAATCATTCTCAAGTGATGCTTAGCTACCAAGTAAAGGTTGAAAGCTGCAGCTGTCATACTTAACGTTTCTAGAAACTGAAAATGTTGACAGATGGTCAACACCATAACACAATGTGTAATATTTTTCAAAATGGGCATATATTAAGCATACTTCTTGTATTCCAAGTATCTGTCAAAATTCCTTGGCATTGCTTATAAATACATGTATGTATAAAATATTTCTACATGTGCATGCACATATGCATACTTAAAGTCTCATCTCTGATTTCTGAACAAGAAATTTTACCATTTTGCCATTTTGTAACACGGCAACAACAATACTTACAATGGCATCATTATCTGTTGCATCAATGTCAGCGATAACAGTGCCTTGTGGTGTTGTCTCTGGGATACTTGCAAAACATACACCAGATGTTATTACTGGACTACTCGGGTTTCTGTTGACCTGGATTGGAACATCTGTTGTGATTGACTGCGTGGTCACTTCAAACTGACGTGTTGCTTTAATTTTCAGCTGGAACAGAATAAGTAGCATGTGATTACACTTGACCCGAGTCTGCATTAAAACATTCCACTACCTATATAGGATTCCCTTCCCAATCCACCCTTGTCACCATTCATGAATTGAAAGAGAATCAAAACAACATTACTGATTTCTTGTTTATATTGTATATTTGAGCCGCGCCATGAGAAAACCAAAATAGTGCATTTGCGACCAGCATGGATCCAGAACAGCCTGCACATCCACACAGTCTGGTCAGAATCCGTGCTGTTCGCTACCAGTTTCTCTAATTGCAGTAGGCTTTGAAAGCAGATGCACAGGCTGGTCTGGATCCATGCTGGTCGCAAACGCACTATGTTGGTTTTCTCATGGTGCTGCTCATTTGTATTCAACTGTCATTTCCTTTAAATGCTTCTATTGGGAAAATGCCGATCTCACAAAGGCACTTGTTATAGACTATAAGGCAATAGATAATTAATTGAATTATATTTCATTCAATGATTTAGAAGAAGTCCTAAATGCAGAGGGAGCATAAATAGTAGTAATAATATAAGAAAATCAAGCAAATGGAAAGACTTATTAATTAGTGATAATTATCATATAATCACAAGCATGGACAAAAACTGGTCAACATACTGTGTATTGTTCAGTTCCTGATTTATCTTCCAACAAGCTCTTAACCACAGAGATTACACCAGTTGTAGAATTAATTTGGAAGTATACAGAAGCAGTTAAGTACTTATCGTTGTCAATACTGAAAGTTACACCATCCTGAAATGAGAAAAAAAGAACATATAATACAGTGTTATAAAGTATGCTGGGCCCTCAACAGCTTAAAATAAACTTTTAAAACAAAAATAACTACAACAGAAAACAGCAAGAATAATATATTTTTTACATGATTTTTTTTTTTTAAATCCCCAACTGAAGACCAAGTGCACAATTTCACATGTTATATAACAATCCTCTAATGTTTTATGACACTAAGTTAAATACTTTTTTGAGATACATGCAATACAAACTGGCATGCCATTTATGTTTTTTTTTTTTACTTAATCATGGACCATAACTCTGGTCTGGTAAAAGAAAAACAGTTGTGCACAATTTCACATGGTAAATAATACTCCTATTTTCATGACCCTAGGTCAAATAAAGTTTAGATTTGTGCAACACAAATATTATGTCCTTTCATGCATTTTTTTACTAAGCCAAGGGCCATAACTCTGGTCTGGATGAGTGAAATCTCAAAAAAAAACCTCCAGCTGCACATCTTCACATGCTAAACAATATTCCTGTGTTTCATAATCTTAGTTCAAATATTTTCTGAGATACAAGAGACAGAAACTGTTAGACCCTTTATATGCATATTTTAGACTAAGTCAAGGGCAATAACTCTTTGTCTGGCTGCATTATCCCAATTAAAACACCGGGTCCACAACATCACATCTTGAATGAAAATCCTGTGAGGTTTGATGGCCTTGAATCAAATACTTTTTAAGATATACACAACAAAAATTTGGACTGACAGACTATTTTTTCACCTTTTCATGAAATACAAAATGTTACTACTCCGCCAAGGAAACATGTCACAAACTTGATTGAAATTATGTTAATGGTTCCAGCCATTTTATAATAGTCTTTGTAATACTTACCGAGGGTAAAGTTTTTGCAGTGAGAATAGTGTAGCCAAGCGGAACAGTTTCCACAATTTCGCCACTATAAGGAGTCTCTCTGAAAACCAATGTGCCTGTATCTCTAATGATATTGACTTGCACTTGAACGTTAGTTCGCAACTTGACATTTGCTCCCTCATCTTCAACATATATGTTGTACTGGAGAATAATAAGAACATTTCAACACTTTAAATTTTTCTGTTTCTGAAAATGTTTAAATTTTAATCTGTTCCTATTTTAATAACTTTATAATTTAGTACTCAAACATCTGCTTCTATTATTAAAACCTTAAAAAAAATTATAGAAAAAAAAATTAATTACATACTCATAAATCAGTAAAACTAATGCTTTTTGGTGTTAATTTCAACACTTTAAATTTTTCTGTTTCTGAAAATGTTTAAATTTTAATCTGTTCCTATTTTAATAACTTTATAATTTAGTACTCAAACATCTGCTTCTATTATTAAAACCTTAAAAAAAATTATAGAAAAAAAAATTAATTACATACTCATAAATCAGTAAAACTTATGCTTTTTGGTGTTAATAGTGATCTACGAAATGGTCCTTATTAACACAAACATTTTGATATAATCAACTTATTACAATGTTTCAATAAATTATTGAAATAGAAGTAGAATACTTCTGGTAATTTCATTGAAAAAAAACCCAACAAATCTGTGCTAAATATGTTTGAATTTGAAACATTGAAAAAAAATTTAAAAAAGAAAATTTGTCTATTTTACGCAACTATAAGACCAAATATATGACATTTATGGGTGAAAATACTGCATCTGATGTGCACTCTTTGGGAGATATTTCCATCTTACACTGAAACAAACAAATATACAAACAATATACTTACGATGATTGGGGAGTTTGGAATTGTCAGATCTCCTTTAACCCTGATTACACCATCTGAGTCAATCTTCACATAATCATTTGGTGATTGTTCATAGAACTTGAATTTATTGTTTGGCTCCTGAAAAAATGCAATAGTTCAATATAGAGAAAACTAGTCTAAACTGAAACCCATGAAATATTCAATTATTTTGCCTTAAATGTCTTTAATTCTGTTTAGATGGTTGCCGAGTTTGAGTATGAACTAAATTGGGACAATAATGTGGACTGCAGGCAAAACATTAAAATTACATATGGACAAACCAGTTGCAATATGCCCAGGGGCATAAAGAAGTGGCTAGTTGCAGTATGACACAAATGCGTAAGATCGCTTGATACTATGATGTGGATGTTTTCCAAATAGATTCGTTTCTGATTTCACATGGTGCTAAAATACCTTGGCAAAATTGTCATTGCCAGTACTTCTGGGAAACAAATAACAAAGAAATTTCAACAAGTAATAATCAGATTTAACATTGATTGACCTTTATCACTGTATATATATTGAAGGCGAACAGTAAATCAGTTTGAATGCATGACATTTATTTCTTTGCTCTATGTGCTACATATATAAGACTATGTATAAATACAGTGAGTAGGGAAGGCCTAACTGATGTAAAAAACTTATGCTGAATGTAATTTCTTTTCTGACTGAATGGGCTTTAAAGATTTCTTAAGCCCTGATTAAAAGTGTACACAATCCAGAAGTTTTAACAATAATGCACACAAAGTCAGAATTTCCAAAATAACAAAAATACAAATTTTACTAGCAGGACCATTTGCTTCAAACATTTCAACACTAAAGTTTTTAAGGTTAACAATTTATAATAGGGTTCAGGCTCTTGGTGTACCTATAAGTGAAAATATCTGGTACATAAAATATCCCTTTAAATTGTACTTTTCCTTTGTTCGCCTTACCTTTGGTCAGGACGAGTTTACAATGTGATTTTTTTTTCATTCTGAAGCATCTGAATATAACCAAATGCAATTTCAAGAATGATAATTAGGTAAGTCTTCAAAAAAAAAAATTGGCATTTGAAATAAGGCTACTTCCCTTAGCAAACTGTGTTTGTATTTTTTTCTCTGTTTTCTAAGGTCCTTCAAATGTTCACCTTCACCATAAAAAAGGCTGTTTCTTTAAATTCAGGGAGAGAGAGGAAGGTTAGATGAGAAACATACCTTGGGGTCAAGGTCAGTAGCTTGAACCGTCAGGATTTCATATCCTACTTGTCTGGTTTCCTCAACATTAACCTCGTAACGGCTGAAACCAGCTGGCAGATTAAATGTTGGTGCCAACAGATTGCGCTCACATGAAATGTCGACATCAGCAAGTACTGAATTGGGAGATGGACCACCGTCCGTAGCAGTAAGGACAAGCTGCAAGTAAAGTAGTGATCACATGTATAACTTACTATAAAAACACTGACAACACTCCGCAAAAGAAAAATTAACACTATGAGCCTACCAGTTATTCTACTTTTAATAAAATTAAATGGTGATAAAGTAATAAATTATTATTCCAGCAGAAACACAAAATATATAAGAGGAAGTAATTAAAAGGATTTTCACATTAATTATACTGTGGGATTTGATAAACAAAACCGTTACTGTACACATATTACTACAAATTTATGCTTCATGGATGGTCACAATGTTAGAGATACTAAAAAAACTTACCGAATAGTCATAAGAATCATCTGCTGAAAGAAGCTGTTGATTAACAACATGAATTTCACCACTCTTGCCTACAATATTTCGTAGACCAAAGATCTGTTCAGAGAAGCCTGATCCTGCAGTAACTCTAACAGTCACATCTCCATAAGGTGACGTTATGTCATCATCATCCCAAGATATTCTAGTAACTAATGTTCCATTTGGAGAGTTACGTGTTACACTTCCTCTATATCGATCATCATTAATAAATATAAACTCTGGTGGGAAGTCATTTCTATCTACAGTAATCGTAACCGTGGCAGTATTTGTTGCAGGATTGTTGGGATTTCCAATGTCATTTCCATTAATAAAGACGGTGTAAGTCGACAATCTGTCTGTATCATCACTTAACGATTTGATCAGCTGAAGCCTGTTTCCGTCAATCCTGAAATAATCGGCTTTCGGTCTTGTGTCATCAACTCTCATTTCCACTTCATCACCATCAGGATCACTTAGAGTGATCGATGCGATATCTGTGGCAGTTGGAAAATGTTCAATGATTTGTTGTGGGGTGTAACTAGATGGGTTAAAAGTAGGTGCACCAGCGTTTCTGTTCACTCGTACTTGTAGGAATTTGTATGTTGACAAATATGGATCACCGACTCTATACTGGTTTCCTCCATCACGTACTTCAACTTGAAGCTGTAAGAAGACAGAACGAAGTCTGGTATATTACAAAAACATGACATAGTAAGTTAGAAAATGAGCTTTCTAGCATTTCTATAAACTTTTTCAACAGTCCCAATGTAACAGCATTCCAAATTCAAAAAATAAGCCAGCCTCAAAATGATTCAGTGATTAGTAACAAAACCAAAATTCTTCAGATCTCAATACAAATTTCCATTTCCTGTGTTATTTTGCTACGCGAGACTATAATTTCCTGTGAGCAAACGGCAGTGAGACTTACACTGGTACAAAATATCGTTACTATCTAGACTATACGGGTTATGCAATAAAATTATTTGTCAAATCTGGCATGGTGCTTACTTGCCGATGAATGATTTGCATTACTTTGAAGGTGTTAATGATCCAGTATTTGTCATTGTGTCAAATTTTCTACTCACAAGACTTAGTTTCTTACATATGGAAACTGAATACTTCAAAATGAGTGACAAAGACAGTTAAGCTGTGATAAGCAAAATCACTATAAAATCAACAGTATAATTAGAACATTACTCTTACTATACATGTATGTTATACAAGTCCATTTTAGAAATTTAGCAGGATAAAGGTTAAAATAAAAGCATTTTGAGCATTTAATACTTACAGTATACACTTCCTTTGAATCAAGATTAATATTTCTCAACAAGCTTATTATACCAGTATTAACATCCACTGTGAAAAAGTCCGTATCAGGGTAAGTCCCTGCCAAGTAATAACCAAACTGGTTAAATGGGATCTGAAAAACAAAAACAGTCTCATATGTAGCTATTATCATATAATGCTAGAATACTTGTGAATTCTTTTTTTATTATTTATTATTCCAAGTGCAGTAGGAGACTATTTTTGTGGTTATCATATTTAAGGTAGTAGAGGCGTAATAGAGTACCTCCTTTTTGAAGAGTATTCAATTCCTACCATAAACCCACTTTTACTGCAATTCTCAGGGGGGCGTAGGTTCAAGCCCTTCTGGGACCAAATGTTTCTTCCTTATTTTCCATTTTTTCTATTAAGTTTTTTTACTTCTTTCAAGACTTATGATTGATTTATTGTACAAAAATGGGGGAAAAAAGTTGATATGCGATTTCTTGCTGTTCAAAGTGAATTTACTACTTAAACAGAAGGGGTAGAGTTACACATCTTTAAAAATATTGAGTTACATGCGGTAAAAGTTCTCTATTTTGCTTTCACTCTTTAGATTACATATCGTGGAAGAAATTTAGGTAGGTTTTACATCTGCCCCAAGGTTATCTTTGAATGAAGTAAGCAAATTTCAAAACAGAAACACAGGATTCGACCTTATTTTTTCAATGTTGAAGTTATAATTCTGTATCATTAAATCCGTTTACTTGAGGAACCCTAGATAAAATGATATTCACATTTTTATTTTGTGTCTTATAATTGTTTACCAATAGTTTGATGATTCTTTTATTAAAATTAATGGTAAAATGAGTTATTTGCAAATATTTTGTATAGTGACCATCACTTTGAAATTTGTCTCTACTTGAGCTAGAGGAGATACCATAAGCTATACTAAATTTAGAAAAAACGGCACGGTAAAAGTTTATAAAAAATTGCAAAACAGTGCGAAACATGGTCATCTTTAAGACTATACCAAGCAAATGCCATTTTGTAAACATTGCTATTACATCTCTACTACCTTAATTAACACAATCTGCAAAATTCCAACAAAGTAAAACAAAATAAAATCACCATGCGTTTTTATCTTCAAATTTCAGATCCATGTACACTTGTTCTCACAAAGCCATTTTGCAAAAAGTGCAAAATTCTACGCTTGTAGAATTACTTTTGAATGTCACCGACTTTCACTGAATTCATGGATTATTAACCCACAAAATCAAATTCCATGGAAAAGCTCAAGACCTCCTTCATTTTCAATTTAATGATTTCAAGATCACAAATATTTGTCATATGAAATGCTAAACTGTTTCTCTTACGCATCCTAATTTTAATTTTTATTGCTGCTTTATTTACAGAGAATATACATCTTGCGTGGAAACAGAACTCACAACTATACAATCCACAGATCTGTGCTCTCCATATTGAGTTGAGAGCAGGGTACAAATTGCTCTTTTTATAAATATTAGCAATAATTAAAACATTACCATATGCACAACAAGTGGGTAAGACAGCTTGGCATTTGATAATTTCACTGTTACAACTACATTACATAGTACATACATGCTTAACTTTAGTGAAACAGACTTACTCTTGTATCACTGTCTCGTGCATTTACATCGAATACCAATTGTCCAGCAAGTCTTGTAGAATCAATCAGAGTACTGTTTGGTAAATTCAAAATTTCTGGAGCAAAGGTATTTCTGTAAATAGTTATTGTCACGGTATATGTTACGCCTGTTTTTGGATTTGGACTGCCTCCATCTTGGGTTGCAATTGTAAGCTGAAATTGGAATAGACTCGTTAATATTCACTGCCTTGAAACAGTTTCTTTTTTTGGTTTCGTTACACTGACAACAAAGCAATTAGCTCATGAGTTGACAGGTACCATGTTTCTCGAAAGAACCAGCAAGAATTTTTGCAAGTAGATTTGTGTTATTTGAAATTAGTAACAGAACAATGCACAGCAACCTGCTGTCAATCTCGAGTGGTTTTCAATGCAAATTTTTTAAATTATCCATAAAATGTAGGGAAATACGACACAGACCAAACAAACTGCTAGGGTTATCCATTTTTTTTTGTTACTGATATTTTTAATCATGAATTTCAATCTTCTATTCCAGACTTACTGTGTAGTCATTAAAACTGGGAGGATTAAGAAGGGATCCAGCAACTTCAATTTCTCCAGTCTCCATGTCCAGAATGAATGGGTTTGTTAATGGCGTTCCGGATGAGCCAGTGCTTGAAAGGCTGACAAGAGAGTATGTCACTGTATTGTAAGGTGGCTGAAATAAAGCAAAGTAATGTTTACATTATATAGCTGTAAATAACTTTATAATTCTGGAAATCCTACTAAATCTTTATTACAGTATATCTATCACCTATGACTGAATCTTGACAAAAAGCTTTTATAATTCAAAAGAGCAGTAAACATTCATTTACACTTTTCTATAATATTTTAAACTGTAGAATTAGTCATTATACAGGAAATGTAACAGGATTAAAACTCTATAGGAGATTCCCAGATTTCAAGGGTAATTCAAAGAATGCATTTAATAATAAATTGAGCCGTGCCATGAGAAAACCAACATAGTGGGTTTGCGACCAGCATGGATCCAGACCAGCCTGCGCATCCGCGCAGTCTGGTCAGGCTCCATGCTGTTCGCTTCCAAAGCCTATTGGAATTGGAGAAACTGTTAGCGAACAGCATGGATCCTGACCAGACTGCGCGGATGCGCAGGCTGGTCTGGATCCATGCTGGTCGCAAACCCACTATGTTGATTTTCTCATGGCACGGCTCAATTAATCTAAAACAGTAAAGAATTTACAGCAGTGGTTGCATTATATTTATATTGAATGACTCTTGTAACTCTGCAATTTAAATAAAAAGCAACACAACTCACATTTCTGTCATTATCAACAGCATTTAAATCAACAACAACTGTCCCTCGAGACGTAATTTCTGAAATTTCTCGATTTATTGTGGCAGAAGGCTCCCCTACACCAAGCTGTGGTGCGAAGAAGTTGCGCAAAACATTTACAATCACTTCAGCCGATGTAACTTGTGGCACTTTACCCCCATCTGCGACCAGAACCAATAGCTGAAATAGTATTTTTGGTTTGTTTTTAACACAGCTATTTTTTCTTACACTGCAAAATCTTTTATGATTACATGGGTATGAAATGACATACTTTTTATGAAGAATGGCTGTATGTTTGGATAGAAAATTGTTAAATTCTTGTGCATAAAACAAACATAACACTTCTCAACAAGAACATACAGAAGGCAGATAAAAATGATTTTTTAGAAAAATGTCTGTCAAACTTTCAAATAGAAACCTACATAAGATACAAATTTGTAATCTTTTGAGCTGGCTGTACCGAGTTATCACAATTTGGCTGGAAATAAATTTCCAGAGTATATTACTTTGGTTAACTCACTTTTAACCCAAATTGAAGTCAAGTACTCTCTCATACAGCAATTTTTGCCATGAAATATCAATAAACTGCTTGCTAGTGTTCCTTCCAGACAGAGAAGACTATTCCCTACGTAAGTTGTTGATTTACTATATTCAACATCAATTTGCTTTCACCATTGTTTTATAAACATTGGCTTCAACATGAATTTTTCTAGCATGTTTTAACATTCTGCCTGCTGGCGGCAAGTGAATCTGCCTTTGCGACCAGTGCAGACCAAGATCAGCCTGCACTGTTCGCTATTCAGTCAGTAAATTTTCAGGTAACACCTCTTCAAATAATAAATGGCATAGTCCACATTGAATGATGGACCAGTCCATTTTAGAAACTTAGCAGGCTAAGGGTTAAACTGCTTCAACTGCTGCCATAATGCAGAAAATCACATGCAGAATATAATCCTACCCTTCTTCCCCTACTAAGTTTCAATATCATTAAAGCCTAGCTGTATGCTTTTTTAAATCATTATATAGAAAGGATATTTGTTAATTTTCAAAAAAAAATGATATTTATCCGTCACTGCAAAAGGACAAATGCAATATTTTCATGAATGTGTATCGGATTCCATCTTGTTTTTGAAAAACAAATTTAAAAGTCATACAACACCTCTGATAAAGTTTTCTCAGTTAAACATGACTGTCATATATGTATCTGTAATTATCACAAGACATCTAAATACCATAGTGGAATCACTTAAAAGTAGAAGCTGACATAGCTTTGGTCCAAAAAACTCCAAGGTATATCGGTATATCAATTATGTTTACCTTGTACTGGTCCAACGGTTCTGTGAGCAGGCTCTGACGCAGTGTGATAACTCCATTACTGTTGATCTGGAAAAGTCTTTGGGCTTCATTGTCATAAGTTATACTGTAAGACAGTGAATTGAATGGTGCCTGAAAATTCAAAAATAACATTTCAAGCATATGTCTATTAATAAATTCAAGCTATCTAGACCCAAAACTTTATTTATACATACAGTTAGTATAAAATTGTATCACTATTATTATTGCTATCATATCAAATATGTAAAGCACTCTTTCCATATTAATGTATATTCATATACATATGGATCGTTACAAAACTGGCAAATATATTGCACTATAAATATCGCGATCAAGTTGGTAAACTGTTCAAGTTAGAGAGCCAAGTCAATTTTTTGCCATTTTGAACAATTCAAGGCCCATACTGAACTACAGAAAGACTTTGATGACATAGCTGGTTATCAAACGTGGTCGAGACATTATACCCATTAACATTGTGACCAAGTTTAGTGAACATCAGACACGAACTTTTCAAGTGTACTATTTTAAACCTAATGAAGAGAACTGTTAATACACACAAACTTGTTAATTTTACATTCGCATAAACTTTATCTAGTAATTGTTCATATTTTCAAATATGAAATTTGGGTCTGGTAAACCTTTAATTGTTGAACAAATCCAATGGTCCTATCTCAACATTACTGCAGCTACAGGCATGGATATGGGTAAAACTGCTGATCTACTGCAAGCCAGCCTTTTTATTTGAAAGAGACAGTGTTTCAAACCAAATTTAGTAAGAACTTAGTAATTCAAAGTTGGCAAATTTAACAACTCAACAATAGGCGTTCCATTGCCTGTATTTGTACAGTAATTGCGCACATCTTACATTTACTAATATTACATACCCTATTGTCATTATCCTCTGCTTCAATGTCAAACACAGGGGCAAACAAAGTATGGTTTTCGAATATTGTTGTTTCAAAATTTGTGTTAGTGATCCGTGGCGTATTCAAGTTTCTGTACACAGTAAATGTACATGTAAGTGGTGAAGATGTCCTCTCACTATCCGTGGCATACACTTGTACCTGTAGACAAGAAAAATGACAGTAAGACCTATATAACAATCATTATGACATAACTCGTCCAAACAAGTTAGTTTTTAACAGTCTTTCAGCTATGTACAATGGTCAGTTAACCTGACATTTATTTTTCAAATTTCTATTTAGTAAACACCCATCTCAGCAAATAATTAACAATTTTCTCACATAAATCAAAGATGGATAACAAGTGACTTCAGACAGATCAAGTGTCTTGCCCATCATGTGACAGAAATTTTGGTATCACAAATGAACAATGACTTACAAAATGAAGTAACTCTTAATAATCCGATCAGTGTAAGATTACTCAAAATAACATATATGGTTTCTGAAAATAAAAAAAAATCTTACCCTATATTCTGTACGTCTTGACAGATCATCTTTCAAATTTTTGGCCAATCGTATTTCGCCAGCTCCATTCGGAAGTTTTGATATATGGAAGTAAGTTTGATCATCAGTTGTAGTGTCAAAGTAGTAGGTTACTGTATTAAATTGATTCTAAAATGGAAAAAAACACAGCACCATTTTATAAGCAACAGTAATGAGAAGACAAGGTTTTTTTCCTGTTGTACCTGTTTCTCTTTTAGAGGTTAATTCACTATAACAAGTGGGCCAAGATGGCCCTAGGTCGCTCACCTGATAAACATACCATAACAGTGTAAACATGTTTGACATAATGATTTCATGGAAACAAATATTCTGACCAATTTTCATTAAGATTGGATCAAAAATGTGGTCTCTTAAGTGTAAACAAGCATTTTCTTCAATTTGACCTAGTGACCTAGTTTTTGAGCTAAGATGACCTATATTCGAATTTGACCTAGATTTGATGAAGGCAATCATTCTGACTAAATTTCATCAACCTCGATTAAAAAATACAGCCTCTATCGCATACAAAACTTTTGTTTTTTTATTTGACCTAGTGACCTAGTTTTTGATCCCCGATGACCCATATTCAAATTTGACCTAGATTTTATCAAGGCAATCATTCTGACCAAAATTCATGAAGATCAATTAAAAATTACAGCCTCTATCGCATACACAAGGTTCTTCTTTGATTTGACCTAGTGACCTAGTTTTTGACCCAAGATGACCCATTTTCAATACTGGCCTAGATTTCATCAAGGTTATCATTCTGACAAAATTTCATGAAGATCAGTTGAAAAACACAGCCTCTATCGCATACACAAGGGTTTTCTTTGATTTGACCTAGTGACCTACTTTTAAACCCCAGATAACCAATTTTCGAACTCAGCCTAGATTTCATCAAGATCTTCACTCTGACCAAAATTCATGAAGATAAAATGAAAAATACTGCCTCTATTGCATACACAAGGTTTTTCCTTGATTTGACCTAGTGACCTAGTTTTTGACCCCGGGTGACCCATTTTCGAACTTGGCCTAGATTTCATCAAGGTAATCATTCTGACAAAATTTCATGAAGATCAATTGAAAAATACAGCCTCTATCGCATACACAAGGTTTTTCCTTGATTTGACCTAGTGACCTAGTTTTTGACCCCAGATGACCCATTTTCGAACTCGGCCTAGATTTCATCAAGGTTATCATTCTGACCAAAATTCATGAAGATAAAATGAAAAATACAGCCTCTATCGCATACACAAGGTTTTTCCTTGATTTGACCTAGTGACCTAGTTTTTGACCCCAGATGACCCCTTTTTGAACTCGGCCTAGATTTCATCAAGATAATCATTCAGACCAAAATTCATGAAGATCAGTTGAAAAATACTGCCTCTATCGCATACACAAGCTAAATGTTGACGGACGACAGATGACAGACAGACGATGGACACCGGACATTGAGCGATCAGAAAAACTCACCTGAGCATTGCTCAGGTGAACTAAAAACCATTTACTAGTAGTCGTGAAAAAAAAATACAGTTGAAAAAGATAAAAGGTAAGGGTAGATTTCCTGGAAGCACAGAGCACCCCAAACCCAGCCATAAAACTCGGTATCTCAAATTCCAAGGGATTAAGCGTTTTACTTGGAAGCAGGCAAAATTTGACTCTAAATGATATTTTGTGCACGTTTTCATTATGGTCATCTTACCTACTAATACTTCTACAGCACACAAAACACTTTTAAATGATACCAAAGAAACAAGGGGTCACCAGGCATCAAAATGTTATATATTAAATTTTGTGGATCGGATACCTTAAAATAGTTTGTCAACATACCTTAACATCAATATCTGTAGCAATCACTGAGGTAATGAAAGTGCCAGCAGCTATATCCTCTGAAAAATCTCCACCACATGGACCACTGCTTGTATCAAACACAGGTGTATTAAGATTCTGTCTTATGTTGATAGTCAGTGCACTTGTAGATGTCCTTGGTGGACTGCCACCATCTGCTGCTTTCACACGATACTGTTACACAGAAATTACATCATAATACTGCTACACAGAATTGTATATATTGCGTGAAAATGAAAAAGGATACAGTCATCTTCAATATATTTTGGTGTGACTTAACCTTTAGCCTGCTAAATTTCTAAAATGGACTGGTCCATCATTAAATTTGGGCAGTATTTTGAAGGGGTGTTCCATGAAAATTTACAGACTGTATAGTGAACAGTGCAGGCCATGATTAGTCTGCATGGATGTGCAGGCTGATCTTGGTCTACACTGGTCACAAAGCCAGAACCACTTGCCAACAGCAGGCTAAAGGTTAAATTTTGCAAAATCAAAATCTAATAAGTGGTCTACTTTATGTATAACAAGAGTGCCAGAATGTCACAATATACGCCCGTCACAGCAAATTTCTTTACTCTAGCACCTGTATTTGCAAATGGAATTTTAATTTTGTGGTTGTTTAGTAATCATTGTAAGTCTTTTGTTTTTCTAAGTCCACAAAAAAACTCTTACCAGGTAGAGATACCTTAAAATACACCTAAAATTTGAAAGTAACATCTATGTTGTACCACAGAAAAGTGGTCTTGTTTTTTCCCTACGGTCAATTATAAAAAAGTTACAATATAAGTTATTTAGAGTAACAACTAAGGGAAGGTAATCTTAAAAAAAAAAAAAAAAAATCCAAAAAAAAAATTGTAAGTCCACACAAAAATCTTTACCAGGTAGAGATTGGTCAAAATACACCTCATAATTGGATGTAGCATGCATGTTGTACTACAGAAAAGTGGTCTCGATTTTTCCCTACAACTAGTAATGAAAAAGTTACAATATAAGCTATTTATAGTAACAACTAAGGGAAGGTAATCTTAAAAAAAAAAAAAAAAAAATCCAAAAGAAAAATTGTAAGTCCACACAAAAATCTTTACCAGGTAGAGATTGGTCAAAATACACCTCATAATTGGATGTAGCATGCATGTTGTACTACAGAAAAGTGGTCTCGATTTTTCCCTACAACTAGTAATGAAAAAGTTACAATATAAGCTATTTATAGTAACAACAAAGGGAAGTAATTCTAAAAAGGGAACTGAGCATGACACTTCATCTCATGATGGTGTATAATTGTGCCAAGTTACATCAAAATCCCTCCATGCATGAAGAAGAAATGCTTCGGACAAAGTCATTCTTGTATCTGACCTTTGGCCTCTAAGTGTGACCTTGACCTTAGACCTAGGGACCTGGTTCTTGCGCATGACACTCCCTCTCGTGGTGGTGAACATTTGTGCCAAGTTATATCAAAATCCCTCTATGCATGAAGAAGAAATTCTCCGGACAAGGTTTTCATTCTTGTATCCTTTGACCTCTAAGTGTGACCTTGACCTTAGACCTAGGGACCTGGTTCTTGCGCATGACACTCTGCCTCGTGGTGATGAACATTTGTGCCAAGTTATATCAAAATCCCTCCATGCATGAAGAAGATATGCTCCGGACAAAGTTTTCTTTCTTGTGTTATTTGACCTCTAAGTGTGACCTTGACCTTAGACCTAGGGACCTGGTTCTTGCACATGACACTCCGTCTCATGATGATGAACAATTGTGCCAACTTTCATCAAAATCCCTCCATGCATGAAGAAGATATGCTCCGGACAAAGTCATGCTTGAATTTGACCTTTGACCTCTAAGTGTGACCTTGACCTTAGACCTAGGGACCTGGTTCTTGCGCATGACACTCCGTCTCATGATGGTGAACAACTGTGCCAAGTTTCATCAAAATCCCTCCATGCATGTAGAAGATATGCTCTGGACAAAGTCTGTGGACGCCGCCCGCCAGGGGCGTTCCCATAATATGTCCCGTTTTTCAAACGGGCGTATAAAAAGCAACAACTTATTCATACAAAAAAAATAAAATCAGAATTATTGTAAGGGCTAATTTTCACTAAGTAATTAAAAACACATAATGCTCAAAAATCAATCCCTCATGAATAGTTTTTACTGTATAGTAATATTTTGCTATACAGCAGTTCCAAAATTAAACAATTCAAGTAACACTGTAAAAACTCACAGAGAATTGATCCAATGGTTGCCTCGACAGATCCTGTCGAACTGTCAGACTACCAGCGGCAAGGTCCAAATTGAAGTAATCGGTGGCACCAAAATCACCAAGAGTTTGCAGAACAAGGTTGTCATTTCCAAACGGTGCCTGGAATTGAAAAAAAAATACAGTCCCTTAGTGAAACATCTTGAGGAATTGAAAACTGGTAGTGACCTTGCTTATGACTTTGAAGCTTACCAAACATGTCAATGAGAGTTGTGTATGTTCTTGTAAGGGTTGACACAATTGTACTGAAACTGGTATAAGTGTTACTACAACTAACGGAGAAAAAGTAAATAACACTTTCATCAGACTTGATAGCACTGTACTGAAACTGATACAGATGGTTACTCTGTCTACTGAAGAGGAAGCAAACATCACCTATCTGACTGCTGAAGAGAAAGCAAGTAACATTTGCAATATGGTCAATATCACTGTTTTGAAGTTGATACAAGCTACTACAACTACTGCAGAGAAAGTAAGTACCACCATGGAGGTAATATAGAGATGGAGTGCAGACCAGATAATTGGTGCTAATTATTTATTATACCAGATGTAGTTCCTTGCTGAGCTCCTTTCAGAATCCTACGAGAGATATCACCGCAGACACTTAATTATCACTATTTCACATGTAATTAACATAATCCTTTGAATACACTGTGCGGCACCGCGGTTTTATCATAAAGCAGCAGATGCATCAAAATTTCAACAAAACGAAGTTGTGGGTGACATATGCGCACATGTCATAATTTGAAACTAATACAAACAATGCGCACTGATGGGGATTCATCGGTAGAATAAATGTACCACTACTTAAAGCATGTATTTCCATGATATTGTAACCCTTCAGACAGCTGTTGTGACTCAGTAAAGTAAGTACTTACAGTTTTCTATGTAGTCATTTTAAACTAAATTCTTCAAAATTCCTAAAAAATTTAAACAAGTTAAATTGAAGTCAATGTATCAAATTTTCATTCACTTGGTATTAAAAACGTGAGCAATTGTGAGCATTTTAAATAATGACAATGTTTTTAGACTGAATATTTTACGTAATTAGTCTTTATTACAAGTTTATAGGAGTCGTTCATATAACTATATTAAATTTTATTTATTTAAGCAGTTATTCAGTTACCAAACCCATTCTTTGCATATTTATCTATCTATTTATTTTTTGATTAATTTATTTCGCAGATTCAGTGAAGCTGGTGTGAAATCTCACTGTTAAATTGGAACATTTTTCTCTCAATTTTTGAATGTGTATTTGAAGTGTCAGGTAGGTACTAAACTGAAAATATTGGAACATTCCGAACCCAGTATCGGACTATTCCGGCTGCTTATCGGGTCTCACTCGATAAATTCCGTATGAAGCAACATGATGTGATTAACACCTAATTGCTACAGATTGACATGTACTTATGAGAGGATAACAAAGCCGCGGTGCCACACAGTGTACCTTTGAAGTGCTTTCGTCCGCACTCCATCTCTATATTACCTCCATGGTACCACTTACATCAGGATCACTACCACTGTACTGAAACTGATATAAGGACTTACTACAACTGCTGAAGAGAAGGCAAGTACAACTTACATCAGGGTCAATATCACTGTACTGAAACTGATACATGTTGTAACTACAACTGCTGAAGAGGAAGCAAATATCACTAGCATCGGGGTTGATATCACTGTACTGAAACTGATACAAGTAGTTACTACAACTGTGGAAGAATAAGCAAACACTACTTACATCAGGATCACTATCACTGTATTCAAATGTATAGACAGTTTCTCCAGTAGCTATATCTTCATCAATGGTGATTTCTGGCAGAGCATTTCTAAATACAGGATCGAAGTTGTTACGAAAAACACTGACTATGGCTGTTGCCGTGTTACTGGAACCTAGGCCACCTCCATCTGTAGCAGCTATTCTCAACTGAAATATAAAGCAAACATACCACTGAAATATAAATAAAATATAAAGCAAGGAAGCCATTGCAATATAGCTGATTAACAAGAGTGCCAGAATGTCACAATATACGCCCGTCACAGCAAATTTCTTTACTCTAGCACCTGTATTTGCAAATGGAATTTTAATTTTGTGGTTGTTTAGATATCATTGTAAGTCATTTGTTTCTGTAAGTCCGCAAAAAAACTCCTTACCAGGTAGAGATACCTTAAAATACACCTAAAATTTGAAAGTAACATCTATGTTGTACCACAGAAAAGTGGTCTTGTTTTTTCCCTACGGTCAATTATAAAAAAGTTACAATATAAGTTATTTATAGTAACAACTAAGGAAAGATAATCTTAAAAAAAAAAAAAAAAAAAAAAAAAAAAAAAATCCATAAAAATTTTTTAAGTCCACACAAAAATCTTTACCAGGTAGAGATTGGTCAAAATACACCTCATAATTGGATGTAGCATGCATGTTGTACTACAGAAAAGTGGTCTCGATTTTTCCCTACGACTAGTAATGAAAAAGTTACAATATAAGCTATTTATAGTAACAACAAGGGGAAGTAATTCTAAAGAAAGGAACTGCGCATGACACTTCATCTCATGATGGTGTATAATTGTGCCAAGTTACATCAAAATCCCTCCATGCATGAAGAAGAAATGCTTCGGACAAAGTCATTCTTGTATCTGACCTTTGGCCTCTAAGTGTGACCTTGACCTTTGACCTAGGGACCTGGTTCTTGCGCATGACACTCCGCCTCGTGGTGGTGAACATTTGTGCAAAGTTATATCAAAATCCCTCTATGCATGAAGAAGAAATGCTCCGGACAAGGTTTTCATTCTTGTATCCTTTGACCTCTAAGTGTGACCTTGACCTTTGACCTAGGGACCTGGTTCTTGCGCATGACACTCCGCCTCGTGGTGGTGAACATTTGTGCCACTTATATCAAAATCCTCCATGCATGAAGAAGATATGCTCCGGAAAAAGTTTTCTTTCTTGTATCCTTTGACCTCTAAGTGTGACCTTGACCTTAGACCTAGGGACCTGGTTCTTGCACATGACACTCCGTCTCATGATGATGAACAATTGTGCCAATTTTCATCAAAATCCCTCCATGCATGAAGAAGATATGCTCTGGACAAAGTCATTCTTGAATTTGACCTTTGACCTCTAAGTGTGACCTTGACCTTAGACCTAGAGACCTGGTTTTTGCGCATGACACTCCGTCTTATGATGGTGAACAACTGTGCCAAGTTTCATCAAAATCCCTTCATGCATGTAGAAGATATGCTCCGGACAAGGTCTGTGGACGCCGCCCACCCGCCCGCCGACTGTCTGATTAATTAAGAAATAATAAGTTCCCAAACGTGGTTTATCGTAGAATAACCAGAGTTTTGAGTTCTTTTGCATAAGAATATATCACGAAGGCCATAGGAGATTTGAACAATTTTGGTTAAGAACCATAAGACAATGCTACAAACCAAATATCAAAGGTCTAAGTGTTGTGGTTTCAGACAAGAAGATTTTTAAACTTTTTTTCCTATATAAGTCTATGTAAAACTTTGGACCCCCGGAGTGGGGCCATATTTGACCCTAGGGGGATAATTTGAATAATCTTGGTAGAGGACCACTAGATGATGCTACATACCAAATATCAAAGCCCTATACCATGTGGTTTTGTACAAGAAGATTTTCAAAGTTTTCCCTTTATAAGTCTATATAAACCATGTGACCCCCGGGGTGGGGCCATATTTGACCCTAGGGGGATAATTTGAAAAATCTTGGTAGAGGACCACTAGATGATACTACAGACCAAATATCAAAGCCCTAGGCCATGTGGTTTTGTACAAGAAGATTTTCAAAGTTTTTCCTATATAAGTCTACATAAATCATGTGACCCCCAGGGCGGGGCCATATTTGACCCTAGGGGGATAATTTGAACAATTTTGGTAGAGGACCACTAGATGGTGCTACACACCAGATATCAAAGCCCTAGGCCCTGTGGTTTTGGACAAGAAGATTTTTAAAGTTTTTCCTTTCGGTTGCCATGACAAACCAGAGTTTTGCATGGAATTCAATTCTTTGAAAAATTTTGAAAGGGGGCCATATAAGAATCATTCCTGTGAAGTTTGGTGTAATTCTGCCCAGTGGTTTTTAAGAAGAAGATTTTTTTAGAAAATGTTGACGGACGACAGACATTGAGCGGTCACAAAAGCTCACCATGAGCCTTTGGCTCAGGTGAGCTAAAAATGGTAACTACTTTTTATGACCGCGCTACGCAACTTGATCGGATGACGTCATTGCACGCGAGTGGTTTATTGCAGAATAACCCGAGATAGATTTTGCTCTAAATGTATGTAGGTTATTTGCTTGTCGTGTTAGAATACTTGTTTAGTGCTATTTCTCATCAGGTAACCTAACCAATGTTCTTTGATGTTGCCCTAGTACCGACTTGTTCACTGCAATCCACTTCACCACATAAAACCAAGGTAGCAGAAATATGACTTCTGACATATCTCTTCCGCAAAATTGTCAGGGTTTAGAACATTCACCTAATCCTAGAATTGAACCAATCTCTCTCAGTCTTGTACACTATATACAGATAGGAGTAGCTATGTTCCTGTCAATTATATAAATTAAACTGTTACCTCATAGTTTAAAAGCCTATCAACATCCCCACGTAGATCAGCTTTGACGGAAATTGCGCCACTGTTGCGGTCAACCGAAAAGAACTGCTCAGCTTTTGTGTTTCCAACCAATGTATAGTACACAACATTGTAAGGTGACTGAAATAAAATGAAAAATAAAGTTATATAACATTTTCCATAAATGCTATTAGATGTAATAAATTTGTAATCAATTTACAATATCTGTACTTGTATCAATACCTGTTTTAATAAATTTGAAAGTAGATGAAAAGAAATCTTGGTGTTCTCCGACCCCTATTATACCAGTTACGGAGATAATAAACGGGGTTACCCACATGGGGCCTCAAAAAAAAAAGAATAAAAAAAAGAAATCTTGGTTAGGTAATGCACCCAGATTTTGAAAACAGACAGCAAGTGCACTCACCATAACAAAAAAACCCATTCTTAATAGACCAAATAACAGTTGGACAAATAATTGTCTCAAAAAATAACTTGTCTCTTACTGTACATTACATTGTATTTTTACTTTTACAATCAAATTGAAAATGTTGTCACTTAATGCAAGTGGTCCCTACTGTTTGGGTCTAATTTTTTAACATGTTCATTTCCACCAAGTTTGGCATGGAATGGATAAAGTTAGATATTGGTAAATATGCAAGAAGAAAGTAATTTTTCTGCATTATTTCAAAAGCGTTGCAACGGTTTACTACCTACTGCCTACTGTACAATAATTTTTGGCTATTTATAAGAACATCTTGCACAAAATCCTATGTCAATAAGTTTGAACTACTAGTCACTTTCAGAGTACTCATTTTCATGTACTTTTTTGAGAGAAATTAATTTTCACCTAAAATGCGTGGGTTAGTCCCTTTAACAGGCATGGTCCGACAAGGAAGTTTGTCTTTGTTATTTCAATCTAGATTTTTATATAGCAAACATTTACCATATAAAACAAAATCTCAACTTCTGTGCAAACTTAACTGCTGTTTAAAGTAACTTAATAAACTCTACCTGTATAATATAGAGAACATTTATCAGTAGCATCATAAGATATGGAATTATTAAGTTTATATTTACCGTAAGGTCTCCATCATCAGCCGACACAGTTAAGATCACGGTGCTTGGTGTGGTTTCCTCTGAGATTCTCTCATTTAAATTAGTAACGTCAAATGATGGCCTTTGGTTATTGCGGTTTATGTTCACAACAACAATTGTTTCGTTTTCCTTTGCTGGAGAGCCGTTATCATACGCTGTCACAAGGAGCTGAAATTTATCAATCATGCAATAAAATTCATTCCTTTAATAGATTATCTGCTATATTTAATATTTTTTGTGCATCACACACAACATTTTGAGTGTATGAATAAAATTTTTACATATTACATTTTCATATGCCTTTTTTAATTACACTTTTGTTTTGTTTTTCCAATACACTTCTGTATGTTTTTTTTTTATTACACTTTCATACTATGCTTTTTTCATTATAACTAAGTCTCACCATAAGAAAACCAACATAGTGCATTTGCGACCAGCATGGATTCAGACAAGCCTGCACATCCGCGCAGTCTGATCAGGATCCATGCTGTTCGCGAACGGTTTCTCTAATTGCAATAGGCTTTGAAAGCGAACAGCATGGCTCCTGACCAGACTGCATTGATGCGCAGGCTGGTCTGGATCCATGCCGTTTGCAAACGCACTATGTTGGTTTTTTCTCATGGTGTGGCTCATATATTCATTAAATGTTATGATGCTCTGCATGACATCATCAACATTATTCACTGTAAACATTATACCCCTGATATAGGCATTGAAAGCTGAAACTAGTTGGGAATAAATTTAGTAACAGTTTGAAGTTGTTCTTCCATTTTCTATCATACATTGTATTAGGATGAATATAAGAAATTTTTAGGAGTATATCTTTCAAAAAATACACTGAAAATTGTTCTTACATTGAACTGTTCAATCGTCTGTACTTCTGTATCTCTTAGATCACCCAGGAGCCTGATTACACCAGTATTTTCATCAATGCTAAAGTAATTTGAATAACTTGTACTCAATTTATATTTAACAATGTTGAAGGCGTCTCTGTTGTCAATAGCGTTAACATCAACAATGATTCCTGGCTGACTCTGATAGTCAATAGATGTTGAATATGGGTATGTGTTGGTGGCTGAGTTAACGTAAATTGGTGGATACTCGTTTCTAACAACATTAATCGTGATTTCACCAGTGTTACTGGAGCGCCTTCCACCTCCGTCAATAGCTTGTACGTATACCTGTAATAGTGTAAGTGATATTGCTAGTTAATACAATATTTTTCATTGGATAACAAGAATGAAAACAACTTTGTGCGTGTTTTTCATTCCATAAAGGAACCAAAAGAACTACTCTGGCCAATATCACATACCAACCTATAAACTCTACTTGAACACAGGCCAATATCACATACCAACCTATAAACTCTACTTGAACACAGGCCAATATCACATACCAACCTATAAACTCTACTTGAACACAGGTTAATATCACATACCAACCTATAAACTCTACTTGAACACAGGCCAATATCACATACCAACCTATAAACTCTACTTGAACACAGGCCAATATCACATACCAACCTATAAACTTTACTTGAACACAGGCCAATATCACATACCAACCTATAAACTCTACTTGAACACAGGTGACTTTCAATTACAATGACAACATTTTTAATGACTAATATCAAACACTGAAATTCTCTTACATGCAATATAATTTACCTATACATTATACATGAAAAAACAAAAAAAAACAAAAAACAAGTATAATTACAACTGATTTGATAACTGCCTGTTTCTTGGTTTTTAATTCATTTTTAACGTATGGCACATATATCTATGGTATTAGCAAATTTGGTACTATATATTGCTATAGTGGTGGTGGGGGGATGGTATTAAGAGATGATACAATTTTTGGAATAAAGGAAACTCTGAAAATTACTTCAATGAGATTTGAATAGATCTGAAATAATATATCGTACTATATTTATACGAGAGGTATAATGAAGGATCATGCTACTGATGGATTGTAATTGTTTGTGCCCAAACAGTATGCATCAATGGTCAGTTGTGGCTAAGAAACTCTTGCCAATAGTTCCCTACAGATGCTTAAACACTAAAACCTACTTTTGCCAACAGAACACTGCTTTTAGCACTATTTTCCTCATCTTTTCACTCTACTTCAAAAGTTGTCTTTTAAATATTGTTGGTATAAATTGTCAACATGAATACTAAGACAAAGTAGATGCCATTACTTTAACTGCAATAGTCTAAAACATCTCACTGGCCACCTCTAATCCATACAATGTACTGGTATCTATGGATACGTCTATCTAATGCTACTCTAAAGTTACTTTTTTCAAGAAAGGATAGCATGATTTACTTCTTGTAAGTCTGAAAAACTTAAACAAGAGCTTTAAGAAATTTATTTGCAGCATAAACATGGTTTGAAAAATGTACTTACAACAAATTGGTTCTGTGTTAAACCAATGAGAGATTTCCTAATGTTAATCACACCAGTATTTTTATTTATAACAAACTGATCTTGTGCCTCGTCAGTGGTAGGTGCAACAATCTCAAATGATACGTCACCAAACGGACTCTAGAATGGAAAATGAAAAAAAACGAACAAATAAGAAATGCCTGAAAGTTGTGTCACAAGTTAAACAAAGGACCTGACACTGTTTTGTCTTTTTTATTCAATACTTTTCCAGTTTATATTTTTTTATAAAGCAAACACAGCAGTACCATAGAAATATTAGAGTGAACTCTTAAAAAGAAACACACCATTAAGTCTTAGGCGGGATCATGTAACCTATTAATTGGCAGTCAATTTGCTTCTACACAAGTATGCTTGAAAAAGAATAGGACAAAAATATGACTTTGACCCAAGGAAGTAGGGTAAAATTAGAAAAATTTACTGCATTTTAAAAGGCCTCCTTAAGCAGTAAAGTTAAACATTCATTAACCCTTACCATGCTAAATTTCTATAATGAACTTGTCCATCTTCCAATTTGGACAGTACCATTCACTGTTAAAAGGGGTGCTTACCAAAAAGGTACTGGCTGAATAGCGAACAGTGCAGATCATGATCAGACTGCATGGATGTGCAGGCTGATCATGATCTACACTGGCCGCAAAGGCAGAACCAATTGTGTCCAGCATGGTAAAGGTTAATTGACCAAAACTTACTGTTGTATCAGAATCATCGGCATTGACATCAAACACAGTGTATTCTGTTGTGATGTCTTCAAGTATCTGTACAGCAGCCCTGAACTGGCTCCCGGCATCAGGAAAGGTCAGAACTGGCCGCGCCAGGTTGCTGTCTACTGATATTGTAAGATATGTAACGTCACATTTTGGTACTGGTCCTCTATCACACGCAGAGATATCCAGCTGAAATAAACATTACACACACTTGAAAAAACATATCAAATCACATATTCTAAACATACTGTGTAATTTCAAAGTCAAGTGAAAGTGCACAAAAGCTAATATTAGTATATAAGGACCATGATTCCTAGGATTTTGGTTCCTCAATTAAGGATACAGTTGCATATGATTAGGGTGATAATTAAGACTAAAAGTATGAAGTGAGGTGCGTATGGCCCAACAAAAACCTTCAAGAGTAACAGAAATAAATAATAAGTGTCATGCTTAGAAATAAATAATCAAAAGGTTCAGAGACTTGTGCAAAAAAACCAAACAAAAAAAAACAAACTCAAAGGCAATAACTCAACAAGAGTTCCACAAAATGGGCACTAAATGCATCAGAGGAGGAGAAAGTGAAATTTAGCATTTTTTTCATTTTGTGTGTGTGTGTGTGTTTGAGGGTGTAATGTAGTTGTTGGGTAGGGGCTGGGTTTCCAAAACGCAGTGATATCAAAAGTGGCTATCAGCTTTCTTAGAATACATGGACATAGTTCTCGTTTGCTCTACACCCTTTACTTACAGTATATTCAGAAAGTCCAGTATTGAGATTTCCAACGAGCCGAACATCTCCTATTTTGGTGCTGCCAGTAGCTCCATTTCTAGTGTCCACCACAAACATACCATCGGGATTGTTTCTGATGGCATAGGTAATGTCTTGAAATGGGAACTATGCAAATACAAGAAAGAAAAACAATTAAAGTTATAACAAAATATAATGTTTATTTGTTGGATATACCATTATGTATATTGCATTTATTTGTTTCTAAGATCTGCATCCCTGTCTATTATTTATTTAGCTGAACAACAGAGAGGCTGCAACTTCAAGCTTATACTGTTTTATGCAGAATTTCTTTCAACATTTCAATAATCTGATCTGTCATAAATCAGAACAATGCAAGTCATTCCCATTGTATTACCATACATGTCCAACTGTACTTGCAAACCTATACAATTAAATGGACTGCAGAGAGCAACCGTTAACACTCAAGTTTCAGCGGGATTTTTTTATTATGTATAAGGATTTTAGTACATGTATGTGTAGACACACCCTATCTTTTATTCTGAAAATAAATGCCATAAGTGGGTTCCAAATCCACAAATTTGTAATTTATATGAGAATTTGACACATTTATATTTTGACAAGTTACAACTAAACATGTGTTCACAGGACTCTAGTGCCCCAACTTAATGTCAACATACATGGCCTCCTGACTCTAGATGAAATATTTTTGAAGGTAAATGCAATAAAAAAGTTTAAGCACTTTATGTGTATTTTTCACTAAGTCAAAGACAATAACTCTGGTTTGTATGAGTGAAATCCTAAACAGTGGACAGGGTGCACAGATTCACATGCTATATAAAAATCCTCTAATGTTGTACAACTCTAGATCAAATAGTTTTTGAGAAATATTGCATCACTTTCAATGAATATACAGAGTTACCTCTCTTTACTGAACAAAAACAAATAAAATGTAATTGTTGTCCACAGGTTTGTTGCTTTGTAGAGCTTAAGTCAGAAATTTCTGTTATGCAAAAGACAATTCATGTAAATAATGTATTTGAAGGCAGGTATTCACTATTCTGAGGTGTTGTTAATAGAGGATATACTAAACAAGAAAAAGATTTACCATAATTGACTTAACACTTTTCATGAAAGTCAGATGCTATTTCAGAAAAACCACTTTATTAGTTTTTTCTACTTACCCTCCTTGTCTCATCAGCATCTGAAGCAGTAACGCTATAAACTACAGAGTTAAGAGCTTCTGACTTGGAAATTGAAATTCTTTCGTTCTTTGTATTTGATATAACTGGGGTCTCTAGATTGCGCAGCACTGTGACAGTATACTGAGTGTTGGTCGCTGATGTAAGTTTAACATCACCTCCATTATCTTCTGCTCCAATGTTAAGCTGCATAGAAAAGTTATACTGTCACTAACGATAACCATGATGCAATGGAGATGGTGGTGATAATGATTAAGATGTTACTGATGATTATAATGATGATGATGATTAAGATGTTGATGATGATAATACCGGTGCAGATGATGACATTAACAGTATCAACATTTCACCTTAGCATTGGTGGCTCAAGTACCAGGGCTGACAGAACAAATCATGTGTTCAAAGGTCACTTGTTTTAATATATTCTGCACTTGGATTGTTCCAAACACTGGATAACTCAAGAATCAAGCACACCCCTTGCAGCATTGAGCAATTAGTGTTTTACTGTATCCATGTTCTGGGATCCACTTTTTTTCCACGACATGAGTATTTGACATTTGGCGTGTATTGGGGAGAAGAAAAATCTTATTCCGAACCTTTATAATGGTTTTAAATATTTTCTGAATGAAAAAAATATCTTTAATCTTTTAAAGATCATCTTTGTTCTATGTAAAGCGCCTTTGAACGTGTTTATCATGAAAAGGGCGCTATATAAATCTGGAATAGTAATAAACAAGTTGATAACTTTAATCATAGCTGCATGTAAAAAGGTTACTTTTTTACACAATTTTCAAACCAGTACACTCATTTTCATAAGAAAATGATTTAACATAAATTTTTTTATAAATGTTTGAAGAAAAAAAGATCATAATTTAATTTTATTTAGGGCTAACTTCTACAAATCTGATTAAATCATAAAAACGAGCAAAATTAGCAGTATGTAGAAAAAACCTGTAATAATGCTATTTCATACATCCTCATTTCTACGACTTTATGCAAGTTTCTACAAAGCAGTACAGCAGATCTAGAAGAATCAACCTTAATTTGCACATAATATCAGAACTTTACACAGTAAATATACTTACAGTGTATGTTGTGTCAGAAAGAGACTGTGTATTGTCGGATGAGTACAATTTCCTTCGTACTTTTATCTGTCCAGATTGACTGTCAATGGTGAAGAAATTTGTTGCTCCTGCTGAACTTCCAGCAATAAAGTATCTTGGAACATTGTATGGTGACTGAAGAAAAACAAGAAACAAAGAAATTACATGAAAACCAGATTTTCAAACTTTGCATCAAGTCAACATGTTCTATTTAAGAAAGGGTCATATTCTGTTATATATATTTGACTGCATCCAATCATGCTATTCAGAAGTAAAGATACAACAAACATAGATGTACCATTGCCATGTCAATCCTGACTCAAGGCATTTGTTTAACCTTGCCCCTATGGCAGACTTATGACTCTTTAGTATAAAACAGTACGGCCAAGACCAGGATTTGAACCACAACCCATTCATTCCACATTATAAAACATAATAGACCAACGCTTTAGCACACTGGTGGAACTTTCAAAGTATGTTGATGAAATTTAGTTATACAAGTGGAAATCTTCTTTTCTTTTTTAATTTTTATTAATAGTCTCCAAATACAATCTAAAGCAAATTCTTCATATAAGCCAGCTAATCAACTTTGGTGACAATTATAACTGAAGCTATAAATAAGAAACCACATTTTTGATGACCACGGTAATAGAAATATATTTTTAATAGCTGTGACCTTAACCTTGACCCTATGGTGTCAAAATGTCGTTTCATTACAAAAAAGAAATTGGGGTTTGAGCCATGACCCTTCTTTTCAACATTAGAAAAGGTACAACAGACCAATGTTTTAGCCCCTAACATTCAAAGTATCACCTACTGATTACCTTGATTGAAGTCTGTTGGCCACTTTCTTAGGGTTTGTGCTAGTCCTGTTACAATGCTGTTTAAAAATTACCATTAACAAGACTTACCGAGGAATCTGCATCAGTGGCCTGAACAGGTTCTCCAACTGCGGTTTCCGCTACCGCATTTTCAAGTATCTCTGCTACCATGACTGACTGAACCATTACTGGTCGCTCAAGATTTCTGTTTATTTTAACCAGAAGTGTAGTTGTACCTGTCAAACCACCATCATCTTTAACTTGTATTTCCAGCTGTAAATACATGCAGGTAATCATGATTCTCTCACAAAACAGAACAAAATTGTTAAGTAATTTTTATTTGATTTTTAAGCCCAAGGCCAATACTACTGGTATATATTGTTCAGAATTACAAAGTCATTTTTTTTTACTGATAAAAATGTATGTAATTTTGTAAGCTTCCAGAGTTACCTGGACAGAAGCATGGTAATGACATGAGCCACACCATGAGAAAACCAACATAGTGCATTTGTGACCAGCATGGATCCAGACCAGCCTGCGCATCCGTGCAGTCTGGTCAGGATCCATGCTGTAAGCTAACAGTTTCTCTAATTGCAATAGGCTTTGAAAGCGAACAGCATTGATCCTGACCAGACTGCGTGGATGCGCAGGCTGGTCTGGATCCATGCTGGTTGCACACTATGTTGGTTTTCTCATGGCATGGCTCATATTAAGACAAGCAGGTCTAACTGAGTGAACTCCCAAATAAAACCCATGGTACACAACTTCACAAACTGAATAACATTCCTATAGTATTTCATGACACTACATCAACTACTTTCCGAGATTCATGTGATACAAACTTTTACGTCCTTTGTGCACAAGTTTGACTAAATCAAACTTTCAGACAGACATTTGGATAAAGGTAACCAACAAAGTTATTACAGGGCACAAAACGTGCAGACAAAGTGAATCAGTTAAAATCTTCAAAAAGCAGTTGAAAACTCACTTCTTCAAAGACTACTATTCATTGTTCTAAAATTCATACTACAGCAATTACATAGAAACAAATTAAGACTTTGTGTTAATACTGATGAATTGTTTTTACTGCTTTTAATGCATGAGTGTACAACGCCATTGAAGATGCTTTGTGTGTTGAAATAGGCGTTTAAGAAAATTCTCAAGTTTCAAGTTTCAAGATATGAAAACATTAAATGCAAAATTGATCAAATTTTTGCATCTGTTTATTATAACATGGAGAAAAAAGTGGCAAACAAAAGAATGTTTATAGCAGATCAATATAGACCACAAAATTTTGATTTGAAATTAAAATCCTACATGGTTGAGTTAAAACTTTAGTAACTTCAAAACTGAAAACGCAATAACCAGAACCTGCACTTCTTACTACAAAAATAACACTGGCTTCAAACTACATTATATTTTCATCCTACAGGTGCATAACTTTAATTCGAGGCTTACATTTATTTTGAAGTTAAATTGACTTACCTCCCATTCATTCACTCTATCTTGATTAGCTGGTTCCAGTAATGACCTGCTTGTCTGTACTGTCAGTGTCCTAGTTGCTGGAGTGTTAACAAGAGTAAAGAAGTTGTCTGCACCAGTTGGATACACTATGTCAAAAGTCAGTGTTGAGAACTTCCCATTTAGTCCATTACTCTACAACAGAAGAAACTATCTTTAGAGAAAAAACTTACGTCATAATTATATAAACCAACGAAACCTTATTGAAACGCAAGACAGGGCTTTTCATATACAGTTGAACTTCGTTAACTCGAACTCGACAGGACCAGGTTTGAGTGATTGGTTGTTCGATTATTGAACAAAATTTATTATATAGGGTTTTTCCGGGACCTGACGACGAGTTCAAGAGAAGGGTGGTGTACAAATTATTTGAGTTAGAGTTAACGAAGTTTCACTGTACACTCTAGATATATTTACTTTCATAAATAAATATATACATAACAGTTGATAGCACATATATTGAAATACTTTGCAAGTACACACCATTATCATTATAAACAAAATATCTGATAGAGTTTTTCACGACACAAATTTTTATCCTTCTGCTGTCTGTTTCATACACAGGTAAAACGAGATCAGTTGTGTTCCTGCGTGATGTTGGTGAGATTTGCTCTATATGCCTTTCAAGTGGCCGATCTATTTATTTTTTAGCTCTTTGTATTGAAATACTACATCATACCTCATCAGCATCAAAGTAGGTGAATGAGGTGAGATCAAATCCTGCAGGCACTGTTTCATCCGGGAATACAGATTTTTGTGGCTCAGTGAAGCGTGGAGCTGTATTTCTTACCACTGTCACAGTAAGAGTAGCTGTATTAATATTCGTCAGCCTTGGTTCTCCAAGATCGTAGATTTGAAAAAACAGCTGTTAAGGTATAAAATGTTTTCATATAAAACTCATTTTTTGTCAGCATGGGAAACAGTCATTCTTGAACTCAGTAGCATTCTAATCCTAAGAATAGTTTGGACTCAAAATTATGACAGTAATAACAGTATTTTAGACAAATAGTATTGAAAAGTGTCCATGTTTATTCAAGCAAAACTTGCTGCAGATTAAATTAGTTAACAAATTGGCAGTTTGTACCTCCCATTAGTGAAGAGTACTTAAAAGTTGAACTCTGATCTGAGAAACATTTCAATATTTTTTTTACAATGTAGAATTTGATAAAACCCTGATACTTCAAAACTTCAGAAAAAAATAAAAATATTCTCAAATAAAAAAATTGGGTCATTTGCTTGACTGATTTGAAATATGATCTTGCACAGGTCTTTAAATAGTCTACTGGAAAATCACAATTCTGATGACATTGTATAACATAAAATTTCTAGTACAGTTAATCTATTCAGTCTTTCTTGAGTCCATTTCAGTCCAAATTTGTTCTGCCCAGTCAATGCCAATAGATATAAGGACTACAGCCCTAATAATTATGACCTCTCAGAAAAAACGCCCATTACTTGTTGCATAAAACACATAGATTATAAACTTTAAGTGAAAGTAACCAAAACAAAATGTCAGTAAGAATATTCATTCTTGACTATTAAATACCTGAAATTGTAATCTGTTTTGAGTATCTGACCCCAAGTCTTTCTTCACAGACACAACACCAGTGTCTGCAGCAACTGCAAAGAAATCCTGTCCAACTGAGGTTGGTAAGAACTGGAAGTTGACAACATTGTTTGGTTCTTGGTTATCAGCATCACTGCCTGACAGTTGTGCAATACCAACACCGAGTTCCTGATCTTCTGGAATGGTCACTGCTAAATTCAACGAATTTGTATCAAACGCTGGTGTTTCAAAATTTCGTCTCACTGTTACGATCAGCAAGGCAGTTGCGCTCCTTGAAAAAACTCCATTGTCAAAGGCAACAATTCTTACCTAAAGAAAAGAAAAAAAGATTTTAAACCTGATCTAAGTTTTCCTTGTTAAACTGTAAAATCAGATAGTTCCCAGAGACTAAAAAGATCCATACCTTTAAAATTGGAATTGTTAACGAGGTAGAATATAAAAGAAATAGATCTATATCCATCTTTTGGACATTTAGGGTTACATACATCAATTTTAGAACTTTTGTGTATAATTCAGCCGCACCATGAGAAAACCAACATAGTGCATTTGCGACCAGCATGGATCCAGACCAACCTGCACATCCGCACAGTCTGGTCAGGATCCATACTGTTTACTTGCAAACCCTACTGCAATTAGAGAAACTGTTAGCGAACAGCATGGATCCTGACCAGACTGCGCAAATGCGCAGGCTGGTCTGGATCCATGCTGGTCGCAAATGCACTTTGTTGGTTTTCTCATGGTGCAGCTCACACATTTTCACAAAAAAAGTCAGCAAATTAAGCAAAGATAGATCCCTCTAGAAAATTTCTGATTTTGCAGTTACCATTTAAATGTGCATTTCAACATTTCAGAAATCTCAACTTCTGCATAAATGTTAACAAATATATATCAGCATAATTATAACAGATTTTTGAAATATTTTTATTTATATATTTGCATCAAATACAGAAAATTCTCCTTATTTTTTTTAACTTTACTAAATATATAAATAAAATGTGTAAGTAATGCTTTATGTATAATCCAATGACATGCAGACATGCAGTAACAGACATTTGTAAGAAAACATTTCTAGCAGTAGTCCACACTGATACCATATTTAGCAAATACATGCATCAAGTGTGTACGGTTTTATGGATAGTCATATACTGTTTATACACATATATGTGTTAATTTTATGTTTACATAAATTACATCTTGTAACTGTTGGTATTTTAAAATATGAAATTTAGGTCTAGTACACCTTTAAAGTAAAGAGTACTTGTGTTGCATTAGAAACCAAAAGTTTTGTGAAGCAATGTAATCTAGATATTTACATGAAAAATTACAGCTGTCAAGAGACAGCAATGCGGTTCATGAAAAAGTCTTTTAAAGGTTTTTAACTCTGGCAGCTCCTAAAAGGGACCAAACTAAACCCTTTGAAAAAAAAACTTGAAAGAAGCCCATACCAGAATGCTACCAACAAGGTCTGGTATAATTTGGTCAGTAGTTTCAAAGAGAAGATGTTTAAGTAAAAATGTTGATGCAGAACAATGAAGGATGGACGCAAGACCATCTACATGTACAGACATCTCAACTTGAAAAAAGTTCAGGTGAGCTTAAAAGGGGCATAATTTCGTAAAAATGCAAAGCAGGGATATGGAAACCCTGCATGTCAGATCATCACAATAATTAAGTGTGAAGTGTCAACCCGTCCCTATCTTTAGAGTCCGAGATTCCAGCTGACATACAAAATTAAACTTTGTAAAAAAGCAAAATACAGTTTTGAAACCTCTGCACAGTAAGTCAGATCATCGAAGTGTATAATGTGTAAAGTTTCAAACTATTCCAATTAGTAGATACAGAGAAACCAGCTAATATTCAAAGTTTACCAAATTGGGATGCAACTGAAGGGTGCAGAAGCAGACACATGGGTAAATGCAATAGCTTTTGCTATTCTTCAAACAGTCAAGCTTTATACTTACTTGGTACCTTGAAGCAGAGTCTAGAGTCAGGTCATCATTCACCCTAACTAGTCCTTGATAGCTAGATCCAATGGTCTGATCCTCGATGGAGAAAAGACTTTGACTTAGAGAATCTCCAATAATTCGATAAGAAATCTGGTTGTTCTGGGGCTGTAAAGTCAAAGACATGTCTTCATGACAGTTTTCAGATATACAAAAATTATTTCTATACAAAATCTATCATGGCATTCACTGCAAATAGTAGGTCCTGAAAATTGAAAGTCCCCTGAATTTGTTTCTTCATTTTACAAATTAATTTTTTCAAAAATTATTATTCATGGGGGGGCGGGCAGGCAAATGTTCATGGATTCTACTGTCGAATCAATCTATAAAACCAAACAAATTCCCAAAGATCAAATAAGCTGACAATTATTTGTATGTTCAAATCTGAAATGAAACCACAAAATTTTGTATATCAAGGAGCTTTCACAACAATCTCCATATGCTCCATAAACGAAATTACATAAGATTTATAAAAATATAAAAACAAAAATATATTCCAAATTTTTTTTTACTGAAAACACCATCATACTTACATCAGGATCAGAATCTGTCGCAGAAACAGTCTTTACAAGTGTTCCAACTGCATCCCTCTCACTGATAGTAGCTGTATATATGCCACCAATAAGATCAAAGAATATTGGGCTTCGGTCATTGCGTGTAATGTTGAATACAAGGTTCAGGTTAGAAGCCTGCAGTGGTGTTGGTACACCCCTGTCTTTCAAACTTAATTCAACCTAGATAACAGGATAACAGATGATAATATTAATAACTCATAAAGATGACACTGTTAAAACCAAAGTATTTCAAGAAAATTTTTAAGACACAAATAGCAACAAACACACAAACTTGATCCCCCCAAAAATGATATACCATTCACATATGTTAGGTTCATGACCCAAATAAATTTATACTGGTGTACTATTGGACCTTTAAATACAACAAACATTTCTTTTAACTCTAGTCTGATTAAAAAAAACACTTTTCAGTAAATGGTGTACTCCCTGTAAATGGAATAAAGTGAAAACAGGTTGAGCAGGCAGTGAAGACGGCATAGAATAAGAGGATAACTGACTATAATTAAGCAACAGGAGTCAACACACATTTCATCTGTACAGACTTACATTCTGATAATATAAACACTGTATTAACAGGTAAGTGATCTTTGTTGAAAATACAGTTTTTAATTAGACAATAATAGGTTTGTGCCAGATTCTTACATTGAATACATTCAAAGTTCTGTCACGAGCTGGTGACCTCTGCAGGTACACGTAACATCTACCTAAGTCATTGTCTGTCTCTGTTCGGAAATAGTCTCTCGCAACAGCATTTCCGACTACTTCACAATCCATCAGATTATGTGGTGCCTGCAAACATCAAAGCAAGTTAAAGGAAGCTGGGTCATTGGCAAGCATTACTAACTTCAAAATCAAACCACTTAAGTCACATTGCTCTAACTAGTATGACTTAGGGAAAAACGTGCTAAATTTGAGTTAGCAAGTCAATCCGAGTGGGGATAGTTTACATACTGTCAATAGTTGGCCTAGTTTGTAACTCCTACTAAAAGGCTAAAAATCTAACTACCAGATCCAAGCAGATGTAACGATTTACCATAAAACTTGTTAAATGGCAAACATTACTGATTAGGCTCAACTGAATGAAAAAAAAGTTTATACTCTATAACCCCTATGAAACCTAAATATTTAAAAATATACTTACACTGAGATCAAGATCTCTAATGTTGATCGTTGCAACAGGGTTGGTGAGGAAAAGGTTTTCACTGACTGGGATTGGGGCCGAGAATGAACTAAACCATTCTGGACTATTTCTGTTCCTGTTCACAGTTAACGTAAGTGTATAGTCTGTAGACCGTTGAGCTACTCCAATGCCGCCATCAGTGACTGTGAACGTCAACTGAAAACATGACCAAAAAATAAATAGAACTATTCCTCATTTTTAAAGCTTTGCACTACTGGAAGCAGTAATTTTTAAAATTTCAACTTATTGTTAATTCTGATATCCAAGTCATTTTTTACCATTGAAATTCTTTTTACTAATGTACGACAAAATGTCTAGGGTAAAAGTTTCAGAATTATCCATATTTTACAGAAATTAAACTGATCTTGTAAATTAACTGAAAACGTACGATGTACTCAAGAGCATCATCTGAGCTAATGGGATTATTGGTTGTGTAGATATCCACAAAGCTGTCATCACTGAATCGTCGTTCTATCCTGAAGAATGTCAGAGCATTGGTCTCTCCTGTGAATGCAACCGTCAGGGTTCTGTATCGAACCTCCTGAAAAAATAAATGTCAGTCTTCTTATTCAGGGTTCTGTATGGGTTGAAGGTGTAAAATTGCCCTTGTTGATGTATTTCATCATAGAACTTGGCATTTTCACTGGTTTTATGGGGGTGTAGGTGATTTGTATACTAAACACACATATGGAAGTTATCTGTTTTGTTTTACATTACAGTAGTTGAATTTGTATTTTACAAATAATAACTGAACATCTGACATAAGATGTTTGGTTAGAATCAATGGAAGAAGAAATGCTTTTTTTACTTTCAAAAATTGAAAAAAAATCTGAACTTTGACTATAGAATAATCCATATTTTCTCTCAAAAGAAATTATGAACTTAACAAAATTCCTGTAGCAGCATAAAATCAAAATAACAGCATTTAATAAGACTAAAAACTACCAGTATACTTAGTCTTACTTTCCAGGTTTCTGCTATGCTGATTTACTTTTCAAATTGATTGGACAAAATTTTCTATACACCCTGTGTTCATATGTAGTCTACAGCTTGTGCTACTGGCCATGCTATAGTTTAATACTAAACTATGCTGGGTTTGTCAAAAATTTTAGAAAAAAAAAAAACAATGTGAAAATGAATTTCTAATGTCATATAACAATACTCTTATTTAAAGGCTTGCCAGTCAATAGTCAAAAGAAGAAACGAGGCAATGCCACGAAACCAGGTTTTCAACACTTTTCATAAGAATAAACAAGAGTGCCAGAATGTCACAATATACGCCCGTCACAGCAAATTTCTTTACTCTAGCACCTGTATTTGCAGATGTAATTTTAATTTTGTGGTTGTTTAGTAATCATTGTAATTCTTTTGTTTTTCTAAGTCCACAAAAAAACTCCTTACCAGGTAGAGATACCTTAAAATACACCTAAAATTAGAAAGTAACAACTATGTTGTACCACAGAAAAGTGGTCTTGGTTTTTCCCTACGGTCAATTATAAAAAAGTTACAATATAAGTTATTTATAGTAACAACTAAGGGAAGTTAATCTTAAAAAAAAAAAATACAAAAAAAAAAATTGTAAGTCCACACAGAAATCCTTACCAGGTAGAGACTGGTCAAAAAACACCTCAAAATTGGAAGTAACATGCATGTTGTACTACAGAAAAGTGGTTTCGATTTTTCCCTACGTCTAGTAATGAAAAAGTTACAATATAAACTATTTATAGTAACAACAAAGGGAAGTAATTCTAAAGAAGGGAACTGCGCAAGACACTTCGTCTCATGATGGTGTATAATTGTGCCAAGTTACATCAAAATCCCTCTATGCATGAAGAAGATATGCTCCGGACAAAGTTTTCATTCTTGTATCCTTTGACCTCTAAGTGCGACCTTGACCTTAGACCTAGGGACCTGGTTCTTGTGCATGACACTCCGTCTCATGATGGTGAACAATTGTACCAACTTTCATCAAAATCCCTCCATGCATGTAGAAGATATGCTAACCCTAACCCTAACCTAACCCTAACCCTATTTTTAGTAACAATGACCTTGACCTTGATCCCAGAAACCCCAAAATCAATCCCAGTTTTTGTCTTGATATAAGCTACATATATACCAAGTTTTATTCAAATATCTTTACTGAAACAAAAGTTATTGACCGGAAACCTTTTTTCTATTTTAAGTAACAGTGACCTTGACCTTGACCCTAGAAACCCCAAAATCAATCCCAGCCTTTGTCTTGATATAAGCTACATACATACCAAGTTTTATTCAAATATCTTTACCGAAACAAAAGTTATTGACCGGAAACACCAGTTTGACGACGCCGCCGCCGCCCGCCCGACATTTACCCCAATCTAATAACTCAGGTCTGACCATTGACCAGCAACCCGTTCAATGAATATATATATATATATGACTTTACAAAGAACACCTCTGCGATGAAATTTTTTTTAAGATGTTCTGCCGATGCCAAGTATCAACTGCACAAGTCCAGCAAAGAGAACAGTTTTGTGGATTTCATACAAGTCAATGTTAATACAAGTAAATTCAACAGGCCTATTCAAATTAAACTCGTATTCGTAGCAGCTTATTTCTAAACATACAAGAGATGTCAGAGGACGGCAACACTCAACTATTCAACAGCCTTGTCAATTAAATTAATATAAGTCAAAACAAGAGCACCGCCTTGCGGGTGCTGACGCTCATCTGATTTTTTTTGTGTAATAGAAATATTGTCCTACCCATGATTTTCTAAGTCTAAAAAGGGCCATCATTCTTGCAAAAAGCAGGATAGAGTTATGTTTCTTGATGTACAGTGTCCACTTATGATGGTGAAAAACTGTTGCAAGTTTTAAAGCAATAGCTTTGATAGTTTATGAGAAAAGTTGACTTAAACATAATACTCAACCAAGAAAATGATTTTCTAAGTCCAAAAGGGGCAATAATTATTGCAAAAAGCAGGATGGAGTTATGTTGCTTGCTGTACAGGGTCAGCTTATGATGGTGAACAAGTGTTGCAAGTTTCAAAGCAATAGCTTTGATAGTTTAAGAGAAAAAGTTGACTTAAACATAAAACTTAACCGAGAAATCTGATATTTTCTAAGTCCAAAAGGGGCCATAAATCTTGCAAAAAGCAGGACGGAGTTATGTTTCTTGCTATACAGGGTCAACTTATGATGGTGAACAAGTGTTGCAAGTTTTAAAGCAATAGCATTGATAGTTTAGGATAAAGCTGACCTAAACATAAAACTTAACCAAGAAAACTGATTTTCTAAGTCCAAAAGGGCAATAAATCTTGCAAAAAGCAAGATGGAGTTATGTTTCTTGATGTACAGGGTCTGCTTATGATGGTGAACAAGTATTCCAAGTTTCAAAGCAATAGCTTTGATAGTTTAGGAGAAAAGTTGACCTAAACATAAAACTTAACCAAGAAATCTGATATTTTCTAAGTACAAAAGGGGCCATAAATCTTGCAAAAAGCAAGATGGAGTTATGTTTCTTGCTATACAGGGTCAGCTTATGATGGTGAACAAGTATTCCAAGTTTCAAAGCAATAGCTTTGATAGTTTAGGAGAAAAGCTGACCTAAACATAAAACTTAACCAGGCAACGCCGACGCCGACGCCGACAACCGCTCAAGTGATGACAATAACTCATCATTTTTTTTCAAAAAATCAGATGAGCTAAAAAGGGCTTTATTTTGTAAAAAAAGCAAAACACCACCTGTTAATTCTGGAATTGCCCTTATGGGACCCATGCAATTGAAGTCAGTTCTTCACAGTGAAAAAGTGTTTGAAGTTTAAATCCATTCCCACAAGTGGTTACTGAGAAACCAGCTTACATACAAAATCTTAAGCAAATCGGGATGCAGATGCATGAGTGAGTCCAATAGCTCTACCTATTCTTCGAAAAGTTGAGCTAAAAGTATCTTGAAATATCATCATCTAGGTTCATTCACTCATTTGGATATATTGACATGTATTTCTATTGTGCAGCATGTTTTAATCTTACTGTATTTTGTTTTTAAAAAGATACATACCAAATCTGAATCAGACATTGCAAATGAAGACACCAGAGCACCGGTGCTAACATTATCGTCAATTGATTCCGTGCGACTGACTGATGGAACTGTTTGTGGTGCGGTGTTACGTATCACATTAACTGTAACTTTGAGATCACCATTATCTGGTCGGGCTGGTGTCCCTCTGTCAGTTCCTCTAATGGTCAGCTGACAAATAAGAAAAAAACTTCAAAATCGAAATTGAAATCTAATTCTGGCAATGTAGAATTACCGGTAACCCTTTTAAAAAAAATCTTTAAAGTGTTTAATTTCCTGCAGTGATTTTACTAAAATATGTTTACAGTAATCGGCCGATGTTTACAATTGCCTTCGGGTATGATTAAACGGTTAATTGGAGTTTCAAGTATTTTAATGCAAAATGTGTGAAAACACGCCAGTAAAGTTTTTCACAGGTCTTGTTAAAAATTTAATGATCAGTTTCAGAAATGCGTTGTAAAGTATATTTTAATGAAAAACAGCATTTATTTAAGATTTTACGTGAGCTCTAAATTTTACGTTACATACAAAAGTAATTTAAAACGCCGGGTCCCGATACCAGCTATTAGCTTTGCCCGAGTCATTGGTATTTACTCCCCTTGAATTGTCTTCAATATAGAGGTACGCGGTGTAAACAAAGATCGATTTTCTTAATTTTGGAGTCGGGGAAATGTTTGGTCTTTTTCTATCCCCATATTTAGGACGAGACCAGAATCTCGGTAAAAAATGTGCATCATATTCGTAGGATGACGATAACATTTTAAAACATGGTGTTTATTTCAAAGTAAAAGCAAAAAAAAAGGATCAGGTTTATGAAACAGGCCCCATATTCACATTTTTGGCCTCAGCTGAGTATGAAATTTGAATTTAATTTTCAAATTGACTATAATTCAAAGATTAAATTCTAGTTGAGATTTACTATCAATACTGGACTGTCACTTGAAAACAGTCATCAATTTAACTTTTATTTTTAAACATGCAATTTTGAGATATATGACAAAGTTTCATTATCAAACTCAGCTAAGACAGAGACTGTTAAGTGAACATGGGGCCAGAAGTCATCTATATTTGACAAAACAAGCAGATAATTTTACACTTTAATGTGGCTAAATGTATATTTATTTACAATATGTACCAAAGTAATTATAGCCGTGGTTAACTTAATGAAAATCATAGCCAACTTAAACATGTATTTATGGTTAGCATAAAAAAATAACAGTCAAAAGTAATACAAAAAAAATACCAACATTAAAAGCTAAATACTTCCAATTACCTGTATAGGTCCACTGAAATTTTCTGTAAGAGTCCCAATCACTGTGACAAGGTTTGAACCAGGATAAATAATAAACTTGCCCTGGGCCGAGGCAGGGAACACAGATTCTATAGAAAAATCTATTTGACTGTTTCCAGTATTCTGAAATGCAAGAAAAAAACATACACATATTTACTGTCTAACTTAGCTTCCTCCATTGAAACTACAGTAATTCGTTTTCAATGGCTGTAAATCAAATTTACCCTAAAGGCAGATCATTTCTGAACCAGTATCAATAATAACAAGAAGGAAACTTGATATACTGCACTCAAAATAGTTCTCAGTTGGGTAAAAATTATATTGCCTATATATATTTCAAACTACAAAAGACCAGACCTGCAGATACATTTTTTAAATGTTTGACGTGTTGATCAACATTGACATACAATGCAGTAACATAGTTTTTATTAGAAATTTGTATAAATCTTATTTAAGTTAACTTACCGGTTGGTCGTCATCTGACCCAAAGAGACCAAAATTAAGTTCCAGTGAATTACCCTGGCTTGTCTGATATTCAACAAAGTCTTCAGGTACACTTATATCGGTAGTAGTGGCCCCGATAACAGGTGCGTTGTCGTTAACATCCTTCAAACATAAAAAATTATCATTGCAATATACTGTTAAAGCATATATTTTTGCTGGGTCAAAATTTCATGAACTTGAAATTTTGAGTATGTGTGCAAGGTTTAATACTCACAAAATTGTAAAATGGTATCCTACTTGAATTTAAATAATATTAATGATAAATACTTTTGCAAGGATCAATTTTCACGAGATGTAGGGCCTTGCAAATATAGCGAAAATTAAACCTTTGCGAAAATTTCTGCTTTTACAGTCGCAGTAGATACACATAATTATTGTTCTTAAAAGTTAGGTATACCACACCTCATATGCCTAAGATGCATTTCATTTAATCTCCTTTCCGAGTTGAAAACAATATTTTTTCACAAAACTGACCAGAAAAGAAAAGTAAGACTGCATAAACTTCAAGGCTAAATTATATCATTCTACATCCATTCATCCAAACATTACTGCAACAGACTCTGCTGCAGCTCTTTGATGTATCATAACCACGCACACCATTGAAATAGTAACATCTCTACTTACGCGTACGAAGATGTCAACACGTGCTCTAGCTTGACTGTTCGGTGCATTTTGTGCAAAAGTTAGTCCTTCGTTAGTTGTCACCCAGAACGAGTATGAGGTTTGTATCTCATAATCTAAAGCCCTTGCAGTTCTGATCTCACCAGTGCTGGGGTCAATTGTAAAGTCATTGTTTGGCTCAATTTCAAATCTGTATGTTATCTGATTTGTATCATCTGCATCATTTGCCTTTTAAAATAAAGATAACTTATATTCATTGGCATTGCACAATATTTCCATCTTCAAACTAAGTTAACAATCCTGTCAATTGTTTTGAACAGCTTTTTCAAACAGAAAATTATCTGTAATGTGCATGGAATTTTTGTACTGGCAAACAATTAAACACATATTTAAAGGAATTTTATTCAGACTGAGTGTAATCCATAGACTATAGCAGCACTTTAGACAAAACTATTGACTTTTACATGTTTGCTGGATTAAAAAAAATTCTTTACATAGACAAGACAGAAAATGGACTTACCATAACTTGAAGATTATTCCCTGATGCAATTGATGTGACAGCAATTCCAGCCTGACCTTCTTGTACTTCGCCCGTGTAGATCGCATCCACAAAAAGTGGAATGTTGTCATCCAAATCATTAACATTTACCGTCACTTTAACCATATTGGCAAGAGATGGACTGCCTGAGTCGATAACACGTGCAAAAAATACATACTGGTTTTGCTCTTCATAGTTAAGTGCTCTGGTAGTTCGTATCTCCCCTAATCCTGAGCTTACAGCAAAGCTGAAGAAGAAATTTAGATTTAAAAATTAACAAAAAAACAACAACAAAACAAGAGGACCATGATGGTCCTGAATCGCTCACCTCTTCCCACATGACCCAGTTTTGAGTATGACATCGTTTTTTCTATTATTTGACATAGTGACCTAGTTTTTGAGCTAATGTGACCCAGTTTTGAACTTGACCTAAATATTATCAAGATAAAAATTCTGACCAATTTTCATGAAGATCCATTGAAAAATATGGTCTCTAGAGAGGTCACAAAATTTTTCTATTATTTGACCTATTGACCTAGTTTTCGAAGGTACGTGACCCTGTTTTGAATTTTACCTAGATATCATCAAGGTGAACATTCTCACTAATTTTCATGATGATCTCATGAAAAATATGGCCTCTAGAGAGGTCACAAGGTTTTTCTATTTTTATACCTACTGGCCTAGTTTTTGACCGCACGTGACCCAGTTTCGAAACTGACCTAGATATCATCAAGGTGAACATTCAGATCAATTTTCATGAAGATCCATTGAAAAATATGGCCTCTAGAGAGGTCAAAAGATTTTAATAATTTTAGACCTACTGACCTAGTTTTTGACCGCAGTTGACCCAGTTTCAAACTTGATCTTGATATCATTAAGATGAATATTCAGACCAATTTTCATACAGATCCCATGAAAAGTATGGCCTCTAGAGAGGTCACAAGGTTTTTTTATTATTTGACCTACTGACCTAGTTTTTTAAGGCACGTGACCCAGTTTCAAACTTGACCTAGATATCATCAAGGTGAACATTCTGACCAATTTTTATGGAGATCCATTCACAAGTATGGCCTCTAGAGAGGTCACAAGGTTTTTCTATTTTTAGACCTACTGACCTAGTTTTTGACCGCACATGACCCTGTTTCGAACTTGACCTAGATATCATCAAGATGAACATTCAGACCAACTTTCATACAGATCCCATGAAAAATATGACCTCTAGACAGGTCACAAGGTTTTTCTATTGTTTGACCTACTGACCTAGTTTTTGACGGCACGTGACCCACTTTCGAAATTGACCTAGATATCATCAAGATGAACATTCAGACCAACTTTCATACAGATCCCATGAAAAATATGGCCTCTAGAGAGGTCACAAGGTTTTTCTATTATTTGACCTACTGACCTAGTTTTTGATGGCATGTGACCCACTTTCGAACTTGACCTAGAAATCATCAAGGTGAACATTCTGACCAATTTTCATGAAGATCTCATGAAATATATGGTCACTAGAGAGGTCACAAGGTTTTTCTATTTGTAGACCTGCTGACCTAGTTTTTGACCGCACATGACCCAGTTTCGAACTTGACCTAGATATCATCAAGATAAACATTCAGACCAACTTTCATAAAGATCCCATGAAAAATGTGGCCTTTAGAGAGGTCACAAGGTTTTTCTATTATTTGACCTACTGACCTAGTTTTTGATGGCACGTGACCCAGTTTCAAACTTGACCTAGATATCGTCAAGATGAACGTTCTGACCAATTTTCATGAAGATCTTGTGAAATATATGGCCTCTAGAGAGGTCACAAGGTTTTTCTATTTTTAGACCTACTGACCTAGTTTTTGATGGCACGTTACCCAGTTTCGAACTTGACCTAGATATCATCAAGTTGAACATTCTGACCAATTTTCATGAAGATCTTTTGAAATATATGGCCTCTAGAGAGGTCACAAGGTTTTTCTATTTTTAGACCTACTGACCTAGTTTTTGAAGGCACGTGACCCAGTTTCGAACTTGACCTAGATATCATCAAGATGAACATTCTGACCAACTTTCATAAAGATCCCACAAAAAATGTGACCTCTAGAGTGGTCACAAGCAAAAGTTTACGGACGCACGCACGCACGCACGCACGCACGCACGCACGCACGGACTGACGACGGCCGACGGACGCTGCGTAATCACAAAAGCTCACCTTGTCACTATGTGACAGGTGAGCTAAAAACTGAAACATATCATAAACTTCAAGACATCTTGAAACAAAATACAGACTTAAAACCATAGGTATTTATGATGCATTAATATTAACTATTGATAACGTAGTGTTTTAATTATTTCACTGTATAAGAAATTACTTCTCCTTAAAACTTTTTAAGAGAGCTATGATGAGCCTATATCACTCAATTGACTAAAATGGGTACAAAATTTCTTGGCACTTGCCCTCTGCAGAATACTATAGTATTAGACCTCAGGGTTTTATACAAGAAGATTTCTAGTTTTTTTCTTGTATAAATTCATTTAAAACTAGAGCTGCTTTTGAGAAAAGCGCATGTCTCCCACAGCTGTCCCTATGAAAAATGTCTAGTTTCTCTAGATGGTTTAGACGAGTGGATCCAATTATAGGGTCTGGACGAGTGGATCCAATCAGTAAATCAAGGGCCATAAATCAAAATAGCCTGGGCGGATTTGGCTAGTTATTGAACTTGGCTAAGGTCTTAAGGCCAAACACATTTTGTTCAAGTTTGGTGAAGATCGGATGAGAAATGTTCGACTTAGAGAGCGGACAAGAGTAAAAAGACGGATTTTTCGGTAATTCAAGGGCCGCAACTCCAAAATGCCTGGACCGATTTGGCTAGTTATCGAACTTGGCCGAGGTCTCATGGTCAAACACATTTTGTTCAAGTCTGGTGAAGATCGGATGAGAAATGTTCGACTTAGAGTGCAGACAAGAGTAAAAAGGCCGATTTTTCTGTAATTCAAGGGCTTTAACTCCAAAATGCCTGGATCGATTTGGCTAGTTATGAAACTTGGCCGCGGTCTCATGGTCAAACACATTTTGTTTAAGTTTGGTGAAAATCGGATGAGAAATGTTTGACTTTGAGTGCAGACAAGCTTTGTGACACACACACACACACACACACAGACTGGAGTAAATCAATATGTCTCCCACACCACTGTGTGGTGGGAGACATAACAAGTGATCCCCATGTGCAGGCCAATTTTAACCCAAGAGGCATGATTGCAATCAGTTTGGTAAATGACCACTATACAAAGCTACATGTAAAATACCTAAGCTCAAGGCATTACAGTTAGTCATGATGATTTTCTCATGTAAGTCTATGCAAAACAAGTAAACCCCTGGGCATGGCCATATTTTACCCTAGGGGCAATTTGAACAAACTTGGTAGAGGACCTCATCACAAGCCAAACATCTAAGCTTAGAGCATTGGGTGTTTTAGAGAAGTATAGTTTTAAAGTTTTACTTTAAAAGTCTTAAAAAGTTTAGGTAAAAGAAGTGAGCCAAAGGACAGGGCTAATTTTGACCCCAGGGGCATGATTTGAAAGAAGCATGGCAGAGGGCAAGTGCACAATGCTACATACAAATATCTAAGTTCTGGGCCATGTGATTTTGGAGAAATGATTTTCAGCTTTTCCTTTTGGTTCCGTGGCAACCAGAACATTGCATGGAATGGAATTCTTAATACAAATTTGGAACATGACCATCCAATGAACATCCAGGCCAAGTTTCATCAACTGGTTTCACAGGAGACGATAAATGTTTAAGTACAAAAATATTGACACATGATGACAGACATTGGACCCGAAGTTGTCAGAACATACGCCTATACTAATAGGTTATCCTGAACAAAATTCAGATAAAATTTTGGTCATATGAAAATACAAAATAACAGTTATAATTCATAAAATTATAAAAGCAAATATTATTCTGCAAAACAGTTTACTATCTTTCTCATTTTTCAACCAGCATCATCTAATACATGTATACATGGATAGTTCACTTACGCTGTTGTGTCAACAAGCTGAAAACTGAGTGTATCTCCATCACCATCAAATCCCTGAAAAATAGTTGTTAAAGAAAATTTACAATTCAGGTGATAGAAAATCCAAAAATACATATTCTTCTATCTTAAAAACATTTTCATAATATAATGACTATTTCTTCTCTATACAACAGTATATATTAACTAATGGCAAACAAAACTATGCCATTTGCTCTCTTAATTGCCATTTACCAATTGCTATTTGCCAACTGCTACTTTCAAGTTTTTTCTTGTTTGCAACTTGCCAGTAATTACTGAAGGCCTGTGTGCCATGCTAATTGCTAAATACTTAAGGACAGATATTCAAGTTAACTGCAATTTGCTTAATGCTAAATGTAAAACAAGAGCTGTCCGTAAGACAGCGCGCTCCACTATTTGGCGATTTGACAGTAAGTGGGGGACTAATTTTCATGGATTTCGTGGTTGAGTCAATCCACGAAATTTAATCCCAACGAACAAGTAAAATTCCCATTCATTTCATGTTCAAAAGTTGAAATCCACGAATTCATATCCCCACGAAAGTGCTGTTTCGACCAAAACCACGAAATTTCATGCCCACGAAATTTAATGATTTCACAGTATATGTCTCAATAAGAGACCTCTACTTTTAAAAGGAAGATACACCAAGGGGCATAATTCTGTCAAGAACACAAATTAGAGTTATTGGGATTGTTACCACACATGCAGATGATGATGGTAAAGATATATTTGAGTTTCAAGTCATTATCTTATATAGTACCAAAGTTATGTCCAGAAAACGAAGTATGAAAAAAAATTTAAATATGAAAGGGGCATAATTTGGTCAAAATTACAAATCAGAGTTATGGGGATTGTTACCACACATGCAGATGATGATGATAAAGATACATTTTAAGTTTCAAGTCTTCATCTTATATTGTACTAAAGTTATATCCAGAAAGCAAAGATTGCCAAAAAACATTAAGTATGAAAGGGGCATAATTCTGTCAAAAATACAATAAGAGTTATGGGGATTGTAACCACACATGCAGATGATGATTATAAAGAAATGTTTTTAATTTCAAGTCATTATCTTTTAAAGTACCAAAGATATGTCTATAAACAAAGCTTTCGAAAAAATTTAACATGAAAATAATTCCAAGTATAACAACTTTGTGACCTTGACCTTAAGTATAATGGGCCCAGCCCCTGCACATACTTTGTTTGTATGCTGGACAATGTTTATGTGAACTTACAGTTAGATATAAGCAATAGTAACAAAGATATGACAGAAAAGCAAAGGTTGCCGAAAAACTTTAACCTTAAAAATAAGCAAAGTATAACACCTAGGTGACCTTGACCTTGGGTATAATGGGCCCAGCCCCTGCACATACTTTGTGTGTATGCTGGACAATGTTTATGTGAAGGTACAGTAAGATATAAGCAATAGTAACAAAGATATGACAGAAAAACAAAGGTTGCCGAAAAACTTTAACCTTACAGATAACCTTAGTATAACACCTTGATGACCTTGACCTTATGTATAATGGGCCCAGCCCCTGCACACACTTTGTTTGTATGCTGGACAATGTTTATGTGAAGTATATGATATATGCAATAGTAACAAAGATATGACAGAAAAACAAAGGTTGCCAAAAAACTTTAACCAAGAAAGGTCATGCCGACGCCAATGCTGGGACGAGCAGAATAGCCCCCCTATTATCCAAATAGTGGAGCTAAAAAATTATACCCAAGGAAAACTACCAGGGAACCATGGTATCCAAGGCAAATTACCAGGAAACCATGGTACCATAGGCAAACTACCAGGAAACAATGGAACCAAAGGCAAACAACCAGGAAACCATGGTGCCCAATGTAAATGTCCAGGGAACCATGGTAAACATCCGGTATGCTAGAATGTCTGAATTGAAGCAAAAACATGTTCTACCAGTCATGGGAACATGGAGCCAAACTTTTTTTATGAAAAATATTTTTTAGTAGAGGCAAAGTTATGTTAACACAGGCAAATGACTATATAAGAGCCTTTCCAGTTATTTCACTTATCATTTTTGGCATTTTATGTTACACATCACTTTCGCAGTGACTATTATATTATTGTTTAAAACAATACATGAGTAAATTAGTATTATTGTTTAAACAATTACTATTGAGATAAACAGTTTTATGTTTAAAACAATTACTATTAGATAAATTGACATTGGAAAATAGCATTTTGCATAACTTTGCATTACATTCAAATTGTATATGCCCACCTTCCATGACTTCACATGTAAATTATAATTTGCTAACGCTATTTATATTACATCGCCAGTTTATGTTGAACTACATGTGTCACAACCATATAGGCTTAATTCCGCATAAACTCAGTTCAATCCTAAGACTTAAATAGTGAAACATTTGGTCATGTCTCAAAATTGTAAACAGTATTGCTAAATCTGATATGAACATCATGTTTTCACAAATTCAAAATAATTCATTAGTTTATGAAAATGTCTTTAACTTTAAGTTAAAAAAATTAACTTATATTATCATTTGGCATAAGCACAATTTAATTTAACATTACCATTATTAATGACATCATAGTATTTGAATGTAGCATTTACATAAAGTATTTGGTGCATTAGAGCTAAGTTAATCGCATTAGCATCAATATTTGTGAATTGCATTTGGCATTATAAGGTGCACCGCTTTTTCACAGCAGAAATAGCAACTGGTGATGCATTTGCAATAACAACGGGTAAAGTTAAACACACTTGCAAATTGGCTATTTGCAAAAAGCAATCCCATGTCATAACAGAATCTTGCATACTAGCTTTTATGCAGAAATTCTACTTGAACTCACAAAGAACAACTGAAGAAAGATCTAAGACGTCTAAAAGAAATTTTGTCAACTGGTCTAAACTATATTAAAACAATGTAAGGATTATGCTTTTCTTAAAACAGCTACAAAATCAGGATTATACCGCAACTAAAAACAAGAGCACCGCCTTGCGGGTGCTGATGCTCATCTGATTTTTTTTGTATAATAGAAAAATTGTCCTACCAATGATTTTCTAAGTCCAAAAAGGGCCATAATTCTTGCAAAAAGCAGGATGGAGTTATGTTTCTTGATGTACATAGTCAGCTTATGATGGTGAACAACTGTTGCAAGTTTCAAAGCAATAGCTTGAATAGTTTAGGAGAAAAGCTGACCTAAACATAAAACTTAACCAATAAATCTGATATTTTCTAAGTCCGAAAGGGGCCATAAGTCTTGCAAAAAGCAGGACAGAGTTATGTTTCTTGCTGTACATGGTCAGCTTATGATGGTGAACAAGTGTTGCAAGTTTCAAAGCAATAGCTTTGATAGTTTAGGAGAAAAGCTGACAAACATATTACTCAACCAAGAAAACTGATTTTCTATGTCCGAAAGGGGCAATAATTCTTGAAAAAAGCAGGATGGAGTTATGTTTCTTGACGTACAGGGTCAGCTTATGATGGTGAACAAGTGTTGCAAGTTTCAAAGCAATAACTTTGATAGTTTAGGAGAAAAGTTGACCTTAACATAAAACTTAACCAAGAAATCTGATATTTTCTAAGTACAAAAGGGGCCATAAATCTTGCAAAAAGCAGGATGGAGTTATGTTTCTTGCTGTGCAGGGTCAGCTTATGATGGGGAACAAGTATTCCAAGTTTCAAAGCAATAGCTTTGATAGTTTAGGAAAAAAGCTGACCTAAACATAAAACTTAACCAGGCAACGCCAACGCCGACACCAATCAAGTGATGACAAAAACTCATCTTATTTTTTCAAAAAATCAGATGAGCTAATAAATGACATTAACATAAAAAATAGTGTGTCCTTCCTCAACCAAACACAAATGAAGTTAAAGTAAACTTTTCCTCCATCACAAACACACACAATCATGAATATACTTGACAACAACCAAACACAAATGAAGTTGTGAATATACCGTTCCACATGACCAAACACAATTGAAGTTGTGAATATACCTTTCCACATGACCAAACACAACTGAAGTTGTGAATATACCTTTCCACATGACCAAACACAAATGAAATTGTGTATATAACTTTCCGCATGACCAAACACAAATGAAGTTGTGTATATAACTTTCCACATGACCAAAAACAAATGAAATTGTGTATATAACTTTCCACATGACCAAACACAAATGAAGTTGTGACTATAACTTTCCACATGACCAAACACAAAATAATGAAGTTGTGACTATAACTTTCCACATGACCAAACACAAAATAATGAAGTTGTGAATATAATTTTCCAAATGACCAAACACAAATAAAGTTGTGAATATAACTTTCCCCAACCAAACACAAATGAAGTTGTGAATATACCTTTCCACATGACCAAACACAAATGAAGTTGTGAATATACCTCTCCACATGACCAAACACAAATGAAGTTGTGAATATACCTTTCCGCATGACCAAACACAAATGAAGTTGTGACTATAATTTTCCACATGACCAAACACAAAATAATGAAGTTGTGACTATAACTTTCCACATGACCAAACACAAAATAATGAAGTTGTGAATATAATTTTCCACATGACCAAACACAAATAAAGTTGTGAATATAACTTTCCCCAACCAAACACAAATGAAGTTAAACTGTACTTATCTATGACCAAAAACACACATAAAATTACCAATTTACATTTCCACAACCAAACATACATGAAGTTACAATTGTACTTTTTTTCAACCAAATACCAAAGAGTTTAAAATAATACCATTACTAAATAACCAAATGCAATTACAATTTCATTTTGATATGAAGTCTTTTATAAAGAAAACAAAACCCTTTGCTTTTTGTCACACTTTTCTTAAGCTCAAGCACAAAACTAGGATAATAAAATTCTAAACCCATGCACTAAACAATTAAAGTCTATAATAATAATATTATTATCTTTCTAGCCATATATTCCATCAACCACATCCAACAGTCTCCACATGCTGTATTTGGTAAAGAAGCAGAGAATTCAAACAGAAGATGTCTTAAGGTATTAGATCACTAATAGAGAACCTCCTTTTTGAAGAGTATTCAATTCCTACCATAATCCTACTTTTACTGCAATTCTTAGGGGGGCGTAGGTTCAAGCCCTACTGGGACAAAAAAATTTTTTTCTTATTTTCCTTTTTTTCTAGTAAGTTTTTACTTCTTTCAAGACTTATTATTGATTTCTTGTACAAAAATGGAAAAAGATGAATTTGATAAGCGATTTCTTGGTGTTCAAAGTGAATTTACTAGTTACGGTAAACAGAAGTGGTAGAGTTACACATCTTTATAAAAATATTGAGTTACATGCGGTGAAAGTTTTCTATTTTGCTTTCACTCTTAGATTATATATTATGGAAGAAATTTAGTTAGGTTTTACAACTGCTCTAAGGTTATTTTTAAATGAAGTAAGCAAAACAGAAACACACGATTCGGCCTTATTTTTTCAATGTTGAAGTATGAATTCTGTCTCATTAAATCCGTTTACTTGAGGCACCATAGAAAAAATGACACTGACATTTTTATTTTGTGTTTTATAATTGTTTACCAATAGTTTGATATTTCTTTAATTAAAATTAATGGTAAAATGAGTTCTCTGCAAACGTTTTTGATAGTGGCCATCACTTTGAAATTTGTCTCTATTTGAGCTTGAGAAGATACTATAAGTTATACAAAATTTATAACAAGAGCGCCGCCAAGTGGGGCAATATACGCCCGAAGGGTTACATCAGAGGATGGGAGCAAAATTTAAAGCACTTGACTGTTGAAGCCCAAAGGACAGGAACATTAAAAAAAAATATATATTTCTAAGTCCACAAAAAAAATGTTACCATGTAACCATGTAAAGTTATGTCAAAATACATCTAAAAATTGGATGTACCATCCATGTTGTACCACAGAAAAGTGGTCTTCGTTTTTCCCTACTGTCAATGATAAAAAGTTTCAACATAAGTTATTTATAGTAACAAAAAAGGGAAGTAATTTAAAAAAAAATTATTGTAAGAGAACAAAAAGGGAACTGCTAAATAAAAACAAAAGCACTGCAATGCAGAGCAATATACACAAAGCAAAGTCATATATGACATTTAACCCCTAAGTGTGATTTTGACCTTAAAGCCAGTCATCAAAAACACGCGCTCTGCATGTTGCCTCAGTTGGTGAACATTTGTGCCAAGTTTCTTTGAAATCCTTCAAGCAGTTCAAGAGTTACAGAGCGGACACGAAACACACTCATATGACCTTTAACCCCTAAGTGTGACCTTGACCTTAAAATGAGACATCCAAAACATGCGCTCTGCACGTCCTCTCAGTGTGGTGAACATTTGTGTCGAGTTTCTTTGAAATCCTTCAAGGGATTCAAGGGTTACAGAGCGGACACGAAATTGCTAACGGACGGATGGACAGACGGACACCGGGACCATAACATAATATGTCCCTTTGGGCGTATAAAAAACGGCATGGTAAAAGTTGTTTAAAAATTGCAAAATAGTGCGAAACACGGTTACCTTTCAGAGTATACCAAGCAAAGGCCATTTTTTAAACATTACTATTAGTGATCTAATACCTTAGCAACAGAAGCTCATGGCCTTGTTCTTATCTACTCTAGTTATTTCAGAATGGGTACCAGAGCCAAAAAGTATTTCATTTCATTCCATTACAAATAATTTCAGAAAAGGACTCTAAAATCTAGAATGCAAATGGAATATATGGTAAGTTAACCTTTAACTTGCTGGCAACAAGTGATTCTGCCTTTGCTACAAGTGCAGGCTAATCATGGTCAGCACTGTTCCCTATTCAGTTAGTAAATGTTCAGTGTACACACTTCAAAAAATAACTGGTATTGTCAAAATTGAATAACAGACCAATCCATTTTAGAACTTTAGCAGGGTAAAGGTTAAAATACAAACAAACTTACGTTTACACCCGCCTAAAACCAAACATATTCAAACTATTATAATACAATTATAAACTTCTACAACAGCAAAATGTGGCATTAAAATGCTTCATAATCTAACTAGAGCTATCACTAAAGGTGATGAATGTACCCCCCGCATGCACTGACACAGTACATTGCAATTTGACACACACAAGACTGTATAATTATGTGGACTGTATGTATATAGACTGTATGTATACAGTATAGTAACAAAAAACAAAGTCCCATAACTATGCAGAATATTTATCTAAAAGAATGTAACATGCACCATGCACACATAGGGTTGGTACTGATCACTTGTGTGAAGTTTCATTAAATTGTGTGCAAGGGTTTGGTAGATTAGGCACGCACAAGATTGCATATGCAGACTGTATGTACATTGTATGTTAACAAGAAACAAAGTCCCATAACTCTGCAATTTTTGTCGCTGAAAGAACCTAACATGCCCCATGCACAGCTACTGTTGTTACTGATCAGTTGTGTGAAGTTTCATTAAATTGTGTCAAAGGGATGAGGAGAGATGGTGGGCACAAGATTGTGTCTATGTATATAGTATAGTAACAAAAAAACAAAGTCCCATAACTCTGCAAATTTTTTTTCTAAAAGAACCTAACATGCCCCATGCACAACTACTGTTGTTACTGATCAGTTGTGTGAAGTTTCATTAAATTGTGTCAAGCGGATGAGGAGAGATGGTGGGCACAAGATTGTGTCTATGTATATAGTATAGTAACAAAAAAACAAAGTCCCATAACTCTGCAAATTTTTTTTCTAAAAGAACCTAACATGCCCCATGCACAACTACTGTTGGTACTGATCAGTTGTGTGAAGTTTCATTAAATTGTGTCAAGGGGACGAGGAGAGATGGTGCGCACAAGATTGTGTCTATGTATATAGTATAGTAACAAAAAAACAAAGTCCCATAACTCTGCAAATTTTTTTTCTTAAAGAACCTAACATGCTCCATGCACAACTACTGTTGGTACTGATCAATTGTGTGAAGATTCATTAAATTCTGTCAAGGGGATAAGGAGAGATGGTGCGCACAAGATTGCGTCTACGGACAGACGGACAGACGACCAGACGGACAGACAGACAGACAACCTGAAACCAGTATACACCCCCCCTTACAACTTTGTTGTCGGGGGGTACAAAAACACAAAGTTACAATTATACATTTTCGATCCCCAAACAACAAATAGATGATCATACATTTCTTTAATTATTTGGGTGTGAAGTGGGATAGGGAGGGGGTTTGCATTACACAGAACATACAAAACTTTCCAGTTTCCATGAAGGAAGACCCCCATGACACAGGTGAGCAAATACGTAATATCCTCAAATGAAAGAATTCTAACCCCTGAGGTTTCAAACTGTGTGCATTTAGGAGCGGCTGATTTGAAGTTAGCGGCCTTAACAACCTGGCAGCAAATGCCTCAATATACATTTCTAAAACAAAAATACTTACACTGATGGTCCCAACATTGGCATTATCTTGATTTTCATCAACATTGAACACATATTCCTGACGGTTGAACTGTGGAGCATTGTCATTCACATCTGTAATGTCCACAGTCACTGTTGCTGTGCCCTCCTGCAAATTGGTGTGTAGATTATTATTATTAAATATGTCAGTTTTTTCTGTCCACTGCTGCCAGCTCAATTTTTAAGAATTTCTTTTGTTTAAAGTAATGGACCCTTAACGACACGTAAATTTCCGTATGATTACGTATTCCCGTTAGGCTATTTGGTATTCTTCAGATGTAAAGCAGCTGAATGCGCTAATAACTTTCCGTAAAAATTGTAAAATGCCTAAATTGCATACAGAGAGTACGTAATATGCCGACTGGCATTACGGGCCCACTACTTAAAACGATCTGTTACCTAGCCTAACCTAGTCACTAGAATATTAATAGAAATCAAGTAATTACACCAAACTGATCCAATCTGTAATTTACAAAATAATGTCACACTGAATATAAGGAACACTATACTTCCTGAAGCAGAATTTGCAAATATCAATAAAGTTTTCAAGAGTAACAAAATGTTTAACAGTATACCAAAACTTACCAAGTTAGTATTGTCTTCAGCAATAACTGTAAACACATATCTTTGTTCTGTCTCATAGTCAAGGGGCTTTAAACCCGGTGGACCAGTTACTCGGATATCCCCACTAGAAAATAAATTGATGAACACAAGTAAGTCAAACAAGAGGTCCATAGTAGCCCTACGTCACTAATCTGACCACAACTATCTGACCTTGAATATATGTATGACATACTGAATCATAAATGCTAATAAAGCTTTGTTAAAAAGTATAAAACTGGAAAGGTGCCTTCAATTAAACAAATTTGAAAGAAGACCTTTCGGGGATGCTACAAATCTAGCTTGTACAATTAGTTCGAAGTGAAAAAGTAATTGAAAGATATTTCTATTTTTAGCTCTAGTGGCCCCTAAAAGTGGCCAAGTAGAACCATTTGAATATCATTTGAAAAAACTGGGAGACAACCTTATAATGATGCTATAGACTAAGTTTGATGAAGATCAGTCATGCTGTGCATGAATGATGGCTTCAGATAAAATGTCTTATATACCCACCTTACCAAGAAATAAAACGTTCTATGAATACTTTGGCTTATTGCTCAAGGGAGTGCACTTGCTGGGTTTACAAACAGGTAAGAAATTCAGTTACATGAATGTCCATTTGAGTCATTCATTTTATGCACAGAACAATATACTCACGTGTTTTGGTCAATGTCAAACTTATCAGAGCCAGTTATGTATGTCTCAATTCTGTATGTCAAAGGACCACCTTCAGGATCTACAGCCTGTAATAGTGAAACAAATAAATTTTATTTGAAAATCTGACCCTGTATACAAACTGCAAATCTATCAGGAGCTTCAAATATATGTCAAGCGTTTATATTATGTTGGAGGCCTAGATATGACCCTGTGTAGATACGAGTATTTTTCAGCTGGTTTTATTTTGCAATTGAAAACTCTTCACGCTCATTGGCATTGTTAATAAGGGAATGACCATAAGTAAATAAAGGCATGGCAGGGACTGACCCTTAGTAATGTATTATTAAACTTGACCCAAAACTACTCCAGTGTCACCCAAAGGAACATTTGTGCAAACTATTTTAAAATTACATCTGTAGTAATTTCTTATAAACATTTCTTGACTTTTTAAAATGACTTTGACCACAGGATTATCTAGATTTACTAACATCTCAACCTGAACAAAAAAGATAACTTACAGTGCGCGTTAAGACCAAAGACTGGCCTGGGGCAGCCTCACTTTCTTGGGTAATGAAATTGTTGGCAGCGAACACTGGAGGATTCAATCCAGCAGATGTAACAGTCACTGTTAGCGTCTCTACCTCTGTCCTGTAAAAAAAAAAGTTTTCCTAATTTACCAAACTTTGCATTTTTTAAACATTCCTTTTTTTCAAAGGCAATTACATGTTTGTAATGATACCTGATAGATAACTTCTCTTTTAACAGCTTCTAAGTGTTCATTATACTTTCTGACCAGACACATGCCAGACAGTTTTAAAATATTCCCAAATTCACTCTTGAGAATGTGCAACATGTACATATCAGCCTCTTTGTCAGAAGAGCATGATTAACAAGCTGACCTATTTACAGCTGCACAGAAGAAATAGTGGTTGGAAAGAGGCTCTGAAGAGAAATCTGTAGTATTGAGAAACAGTAGTCTGCTGCTATGCTATCTCTCTGCAAAGAGCTCACTTCAAACCTTCCTATCCTGCATGTACTTTTAGATAGAAATGGCAGCCGACAGTCAATCAAAAATAAAATTATTAGTCTATTAGACTAAGTAAGAGACCTGTAAAACTGTTTTAACAGCCTAAATATAATATTAAATGAGCTGCATCATGAGTAAACGAACATAGTGCATTTACGACCAGCATGGATCCATACCAGCCTGCGCATCTGTGCAGTCTGGTCAGGATCCATGTTGTTCGCTTTCAAAACCAAAAGATAACAGCATGGATCCTGACCAGACTGCACAGATGCGCAGGCTGGTCTGGATCCATGCTGGTTGCATATGCACTATGTTGGTTTTCTCATGGCGTCACTCATGTAACGAACAGAAAAACTCTCATACCTTGGTCTTATAGCACCATTATCTGAAGCTTCAATGGTCACCACAAATGAAAGATCTTTTGACACTGTACCATTCAAGTAAATATCCCCATTAGGCTCTAACTGCAGGATACTGGTTACCTCTGCATCAGTCAGGGAACCACTCGCAACAGACACACTCTTTATTCTGTATGAAACGGCTCCATTATTGCCAGCATCGATGTCTGTTGCTCTTATTTGCTGTGAAATCAAAGTAAATAAGTGTTTGACAAATGGTGGAAAATAATTATATAAAATTAAGGTTGACAAAAACAATGACATTAGAACCAAGGTCACAAACTGACAGTTGATCAGCTAGAAAACGTCTAGAATAGTTGTAATTTGAGAAAGCTGAACAGTGTTCTGACCATTAATTTTGTTCAATTTTCCTGTTTATTTTAGTATTCTCAGACCATGATTCATTTCCGATAAAATTAAGAAGTAAACATTTGGGGAATTTTTGTGAAATTTTCAAAAGACATAGTTCTTGAAACATGCATGCTAATTTCTAACAATAGGGGCTTTAAATGACAAATAAATGCTAAAATATCTTTTACAGTCAGTGAAAATATTGGAATTATCACAAATCAACATTAAATTTCCATAAAACAAGTTAGAAAATGTAACTGTTCACAGATACTTTCACTGTAAACAACATCATATATTGACCTTTAGCCTGTTGGCAGCAAGTGATTCTGCCTCTGCGACTAGTGCAGACCAAAATCAGCCTGTTCACTATTCAGTCAGTAAATTTTCAGTGAACACCCCTTGGAATAATAAATGATATTGCCCAAAATGAATGATGGACAAGTCCATTTTAGAAATTTAGCAAGGTAAAGGTCAAGTCATCAACACATAATTTGAACAATTGGAAATGTTCCATTTAATAAAAATGCATTCACTGTCTGTTTTGACAGTTTTCAATTCCTAAAAAATCATTACTTGTTTACATTTATTTTGTGCATTTAAATTTAAACAAAAAATTTAATCAAGAAATTCAAACTTTCAAATATGAAAATGGCCATAATTTGACAAAAATGCATTTGAGAATTATGGTTCTTGACCTACTTACTCAATTTTTATTAGAAACTAGTGTACAACATTATAAAACCATAGCTCTTACTGTCAAGAAAAAGTGAAACAAATACAAAAATCTTAAACAATGCAGACACTGACGATCAAGCAATAACAATACCTTGTAGCTAAAAAATATTTTCTGAAACTTACATTAGAGAGAAGTACCCTATTGAAACCAGAGTAATCCCCCTCTGTGATCGTTCTGGTGAAACCAGAAGCAGTGAAAGTAGGCTTGTTATCGTTTTCATCTTGTATGATAACTGTGATCTGTCTACTACCAGACAGTGCTCCCGCGCCTATGTTCTCTGTCGCTTGAACCTTAATTGAGAAAATGATAACAAAAATGTATATTCAAATGCCCTATAGAAGATTTACAATTGTCAAAGAGCCATATTTTGGTTTAAATTTAGAAAACATTAGAACAGCCCACATTTATCTGTTTTGACAAGAAGCTTTGCAAAGTGGTGCACAAACTTCAAATGAAAGTAAAATTTAACTGAGTTAATAATGGTAACTTTATCAATCAAACACAATCAGAAACACATATGCCTCTTTACAGCCACTTTGCCATTGTACAAACAATTACTGGTGAGCCTAAGAAATGTTGTACTGAAACTTGAAATTCTCATCAAAGTACGTATGTTACCACTAGACAGATGGAAAGCATTTAAACTGTACAATTGTATGTAATGCAGAAATATTACCATGGCTAATCCTGGCATGTTAACCTTTAGCCTGCTGGTGGCAAGCGACTCTGCCTTTGCGACCAGTACAGACCAAGATCAGCCTGCACATCTGTGCAGTCTGATCATGGTCTGCACTGTTCATTATTCAGTGAGTAAATTTTCAGTGAACATCCCTTTGAATAATACCCGGTAAGTGGTATTGCCCAAATTGAATGATGGACCAGTCCATTCAGAAATTTAGCAGGGTAAAGGTTAAATCAGTTATCTAACCAGTCAAATTCTGTCTCTCTAAACTAGAAAAACAATAAAAAAGACTTCTTGGACTTTATTACCGATATGCGCCAGTTTCTGAGCTTTGTTTCTGTGTATCTGTTCTAGCCAATAGGAAAAGCATTGGAACAAATTTGATGTAGATTAACACAAAATACAGTAACAATTGATTTATGTCACTGGACATAACACAGCTGAAAAAAAATTGATCAGAAAAAATAACAAATGTAAAAGTTTTAGAAATATAAAAATTGTCTTACTGTGAAAGTATAAGATGGTGTATTCTCCCTGTCCAATGGACCTGTTGAATATATTATGGCAGAGTCATTGAATGACTGGATAGCAAAAGGTACCGATGGTGTGGTAATAGTGTAAATGTAGCCTTGATCATCACCTTCAACCTGAACAATGAAAAACCTTGTATAAATTTCACATTTTGTAAAATACTGTATTAAATCATTTACTTTCATGGACATAAAATTTTGTGGTTTTGACCAAAATGTCTCTTTTGTGGCTGCACAAATATAAAGCAAACTTGTCCATTTGCTAGACTGAGCTAGAGATGTTTAAACACATATTAAGGCAACTTCACACATTTAAAACTACTTCCAAAACCTCAATATAATAGAGCAGTACACATTAACTGACAAAATGGTCAGAAAGGCATTCTAAGTTTTATCATTATCAATATGTCATAATTTAAAGGTCCATTACTAAGGGAAAGTGAGTTGGCAATTTTTTTCATAGCCAGTGCATAGACTTCTGCAAGAAACTAAATAATGAAGATTGGCAGGTCAAAATTTACAGAAGGTCTTTGGAACTAAAAGAAATATATGTGTATTATGTTGAAATTTCAATGAATCGATAGAATGACCCCCCAGGTCTTTTTAACTTTCTTCACACTTCATAGAAAAATAATTGTACATATACTGCGATTTATTTCGAATTTCTACATACCAACTTTCATTTTCCAATAAAATGAAATAGTTTCTGTGCTTTTTAAAAGAAATTAAAATGTTCACTTTCCTTAGTATTGGACCTTTAATATGTATTTCTGTAATTATGAATTCATGGACCACAAAATAAATCTGAATATTGAAAGGAGACTGGACCTCCATTAAAGACAAAAAGCTTCAAATTCACTGATAAGCTTACATACAATACCATTCCTGTTTAATTAAAACACTGTATTCCAGTCCTGTTTAATTAAAACAATGTAAAGTATCCAACATCATGTTGGCAACATGTACTTTTATCTTTTAATGAATTTATGAAAATTTGAACAAACTGAGGAAAAGTACATACCACATCTGGATCAGTGACTATTATTTGCAGGGATGGATCTCCTGTTGCAGATACACGAACATTAGTCCCATCAACCACATTTTCACGTATGTAACCTGTTGTTCCACCAGTTAAAGTGGAGACTACTGGTGGGTTAACATTACTTCTTTGTACTTGAAACTCTATGGTTGCTAAGCGGTACATCTCATTATTATCCGTTTGTTTTGCCTAAAGTAAAGCACTGGTGTGAAATATTTGTTTGAAAACAACAGAAAACAATTTTTACAGCAGAAGATAGATCATTATTACCAACAAAGGATGATTTTACAAAACAAAAAATTCTTTTTAAGAAGTATCAAAAAGACTGACACTAGTATTATTTCTAGAGCCCAAAAAGGGGCAGGGGGCTGCCAAAAAGCAGCAGGGTGCTGTTTTTAATAGGAAAGTAACTGTTGCATTTCCAGATGTTTATAGTTATGTATTCATAACATTTACGATTATTGCACACTTATCAAAGGATAAAGAGGTAAAATTTAATGATATATGAGCCGTGCCACGGGAAAACCAACATAGTGGGTATGCGACCAGCATGGATCCAGACCAGCCTGCGCATCCGCGCAGTCTGGTCAGGATCCATGCTGTTCGCTAATAGTTTCTCCAATTCCAACAGGCTTTAAAAGCGAACAGCATGGAGCCTGACCAGACTGCGCGGATGCGCAGGCTGGTCTGGATCCATGCTGGTCGCATACCCACTATGTTGGTTTTCTCATGGCACGGCTCATATATTCTTACAAATGTCACCAAGGATGTCAACTTATTCACGCGAATATGAAATAGTGGAGGCCTATAAGCCTGAAACCATGCAACATGTTATAACATGATGAAAAGGTCTATTTCAGGTCACATTGTCAACTAATATTTATCAAAATTCATTTTATATTGATTTATATCGATAGGTCTTTTATCAATTTTTCATTACAGAACAAGGTCAGAATGTCACAATATACGCCCGTCACAGCAAATTTCTTTACACTAGCATCTGTATTTGCAAATGGAATTTTAATTTTGTGGTTGTTTAGTAATTATTGTAATTCTTTTGTTTTTCTAAATCCACATAAAAACTCCTTACCAGGTAGAGATACCTTAAAATACACCTAACATTTGTAACATCTATGTTGTACCACAGAAAAGTGGTCTTGGTTTTTCCCTACAGTCAATTATAAAAAAGTTACAGTATAAGTTATTTATAGTAACAACTAAGGGAAGTAAGTTAATCTTTAAAAAAAAAAAAAAAAAAAAAAAAAAAAAAAAAATCCAAACGAGCTGTCACTAATGGTGACAAATGCCCCCCGCAGCACCTTGACCTTTGACCTGATGACCTTGACCTTTGACCCCAAAGTCAATAGGGGTCGTGTACTCAATAAGTACTATAAGCATGTGAAGTTTGAAGGTCCTGGGTGCAGTGGTTCGCGAGTAAAGTGCCTTCATGCAAAAAGTTAACATTGTGACGAACGAACTAACAGACGGACAGTTGAAAACTAATATGCCTCCCTTCAGGGGCATAAAGAAAATTGTAAGTCCACACACAAATCCTTACCAGGTAGTGATAGGTCAAAATACACCTCAAAATTGGATGTAACATGCATGTTGTACTACAGAAAAGTGGTCTCGATTTTTCCCTACGACTAGTAATAAAAAAGTTACAATATAAGCTATTTATAGTAACAACAAGGGGAAGTTATTCTAAAGAAGGGACCTGCACATGATACTTCGTCTCATGATGGTGTACAATTGTGCCAAGTACATCAAAATCCCTCCATGCAAGAAGAAGAAATGCTTCGGTCAAAGTCATTCTTGTATCTGACCTTTGGCCTTTAAGTGTGACTTTGATCTTAGACCAAGGGACCTGGTTCTTGCGCAAGACATTCCGTCTCATGGTGGTGAACATTTGTGCCAAGTTATATCAAAATCCCTCCATGCATGAAGAAGAAATGCTCCGGACAAGTCTTCATTCTTGTACCCTTTGACCTCTAAGTGTGACCTTGACCTTAGACCTACGGACCTGGTTCTTGCGCATGACACTGTCTCATGATGGTAAACAATTGTGCCAAGTAACATCAAGATCCCTCCATGCATGAAGAAGATATGCTCCGGACAAAGTCATTCTTGAATTTGACCTTTGACCTCTGTGACCTTGACCTTAGACCTGGTTTCTGCGCATGACACTCCGTCTCATGATGGTGAACAACTGTGCCAAGTTTCATCAAAATCCCTCCATGCATGAAGAAGATATGCTCCGAACAAAGTCTGTGGACACCGCCCGCCCGCGCTTTTGAAATTCATCAAATTTGTGCATTTTCCAGTTGAAATTACTTACAGTAGGATCAGACTGCATTGATATACACTTATTATTATATTAAACAATGGTCTAATTTAAGGCATGCATGAAGAAATCGTACAGGGCGCTTTTCACGTGCTTGGTAATCAGCTGGCCGCTTATGGACAATACATTAATTGGTGCCATTTTGACAGTACAAAGGATCAGTACTCTGTATCGATTAATTTCAACACTTCAGTCAATTTGATTCTCATCGACTGTGTGTACTCGCCTAGCATAATTTGCTGATAAAAAATCAGCGAGGCATGTCTTCAGGATTTCACATCAAAGGCGGGAGGGTGCATTTTAAGGGCAGCGTGGCAGCAGTTAAAAAGGGCAGGGCGCCCGCTGCATCACTCTAGAAATAACACTACTATAAATATTTAATTTTCTATTTTTGTTTTTTCAATGTTTTGTTACATTCAGTTGTGAGTTACTCAGATACAGACTTACATAGCTTATATTCAGTACGAAATGTTTAAAGGCCTGCGCTAGAATTCAGGGTGAAATTTTCCCCAATAATAGAATTTCTTCAAACTTTGGATATTGAAGGACTATCATCTAAGAAACAAAAATATGTAATGAAAATTATAGGTCAGTGGAAACTTAAAATGAGTTATCTGCCCCTGAAAAGGTCATTTTCCCCAAAATACTCAGTAGTTTTATTGACATTAACAAGACAGCAAGAGTTGCATAAGAAGACTTGCTATGAGTACTGATAACAATACTTGTAACAACATAATGCAAGATACCTTTAAATAAAGTGACACTGCTTTGGCATCTCTCCTGCTGATAGCAATGTTCTGGCGAAGTTCTGCTGTATAAATGTTTCGACCAGGAAGAGCTGCATCAGTTGTTGGTCCAGATGTTTGTACAGAGAAGTAATTTATATATCCTTCTGGCTTACCTGAAGGAAGTCATTAATCTTTTTTACATTTTAGTAGAAATATGGGTACAAAATTCAACTTCAAAGTGCTACAGATTTACTAAAATGTTTTTATTTTCATTTTTAACCTTTACTACAGAAGTGCAGGCTGATCTTGGTCTGCACTGGTTGCAAAGGCAAAAGCACTTGTCGCTAGCAGACTAAAGGTTAATACGCAACCAAAAAAGACTTGTACTATAAAGAATTTGCGCTATACAGCAATTTGAACTTTTTGCTTTAACTGCTGCAACATGTTTTTCAATTTGTGTATCAATCTGTTTGTAAATATTAATAAAAATAATGTAAATCTCGTAAAATAAAAATAAGTGAATGAAGTATTGCCATGCAATACAAGGTCCACTACTGGAAGGCACCTTATTTATTCTACTGCAGTATAACATAATGAACTGATATCTATCAATGATGTATAAACAATATTGTACTACATATACAGTATGTTATAACAAAACACTTGGATTAAAATTTGCATGTATAACAAGAGTTGTCGGAGGACAGCAACGCTCGACTATTCAACAACAACTATTCAACGTTGTCAATTAAATGAATACAAAAGTCAAAAAAAGCGGCATAATTTAGTAAAAATGCATGTCAAATCATGACAGTGAACAAGTGTTTGAAGTTTCAATCCTTTCCCATTTGTGGATACTAAGATACCAGCTTACATACAAAAACTTAACCAAAAACTGCTAAGTTGAAAAAGGGGCATATTTCTGAGAAAAAAAATAGAGTTATAGGACCTGCTTTGTGCATGTCAGATCATTACAGTGAACAAGTGTGTGAAGTTTCAATCCATTCCCATTAGTGAGTACTGAGATACCAGCTTACATACAAAACTTTAACCAAAAATTTCTTAGTCAAACAAGGATGCAACAGTTGTATGCGCAAATCATATAGTGCCCTTCACCTAAGAGGCCTCAGTCGTAAGTGTGACACATCTTCTCAATATGGTTCACATTTGTGTCAAATTATTTTCAAATCCCTTGGTAAATGGCAGAGTTATGGACCAGACAAGAGACACCTTTGACTTCTAAGTGTGACCTTGACCTTGGAGCTAGGGGTCTGCATCCTGCATATGACACCTCATCTCATTATAGGGTACATTTATTTCAAAATCCCTTCATCAATGGCAGAGTTATGGACCAGACAAGAAACAGACCATGTTAACCTTTGACCTCTAAGTGTGACCTTGACCTTGGAGCTAGGGGTCTGAGTCATACTGATGACACGTCGTCTCATTATGAGGAACATTTATGCCAAGTAATTTCAAATCCCTTAATGAATGGCAGAGTTATGGACCGGACACAAAACATACCCTGTAAACCTTTGACTTGAAAGTGTGACCCTGACCTTTGAGCTATGGTCTGGGTCATGCAAATACCATATCGTCTCATCATGATTAACATTTATGCCAAGTTGTTTCAAAATCCCTTCATGGATGGCAGAGTAAAGGACCGGACACGAAACAGACCATGTTAACTTTTGATCTCTAAGTGTGACCTTGACATTGGAGCTAGGGGTCTGGGTCTTGCGCATGACACGTCGTCTCATTATGGTGAACATTTATAGTGTTATTTCTAGAGCTCAAAAAGGGCAGGGTGCTGTCAAAAAGGGGCAGGGTGCTGTCCGAAAGGGGCAGGGTGCTCTTTTAGACGTGAAAGTTACCATATATATATATAGCAGTAGTTGCATTTCTAGATGTCTATATTGTTTATATTTATTCCATTTATCTTTATTGCACACTTAAAAGAAATGTCACAGAATAAAGTGGTAAATCTTCCCCAAACCAGTAACAAAGTTTACAAAGGCTTTTTACTTACTTTATAGTTTAGGTTAAACCATTCAAGCCTTTCTCTTAAAAAATGTCACCAAGAATGTCAACTTATTCATATGAATATGAAATAGTGGAGGGCCTTAATATAAGCTTAATCTTGAAACCAAGATCATGTTGTAAACAACATAGTTAAAGGCCTGTTTCAGGTCACATTGTAAACTAATAATTATCAAAAGTCATGTTGTATTGATCAGGTCTTTCATCAATATTTCATTAACAGAAAAGTGCTATTACAGTCATGTTAAAGTTTACTAAAACGCATATCCAAAATATACTATCCGGATACTGGTACACTTTCGGAATGTTGTCTGAAAGTAGTTTTTACTCAGTTTACATGACCCACTAGGGTAAACCAGAGATAGTTCCTAAAATTTTAATGTTTCTCATCATAAAAAAAACCCCGACTGTCAGCTTTTTTGAAGGAAATATGGAAAAATTGCATACGACATCGGGAGTAATAAGACTCGTGAACGGACATTCTAAACTTACTTTTACTTTCGATATTCATTAAAATTTGTGCATTTTCTAGTTTAAATTACAGTAGAATCAAACTGCATTGATATTATACTTGTTATTATACTATAAAACAGTCTAATTTAAATTTTGCACAAAGAAATCTAGGGCACTTTTCACGTGCTCGGTAATCAGCTGGCCGCTTACGCACGCCTTTTTGACATTTCACAGGATCCATACTCTTTATCAATTAGTTTTAACACTTCATTGATTCTCATTACCTGTGTGCACTCACCGTGACGTAATTTGCTGTTCAAAAAATCGTCGAGGCATGTCAACAGGGAAATTGGCGGGATTTAGTAGAAGATCAAAGGCAAGAGGGCAGCGTGGCGGCAGTAAAAAAGGGCAGGGCGGGGCGCCCCGCTGCGTCGCTCTAGAAATAACACTAATTTATGCCAAGTAATTTCACAATCCCTTTATAGATGGAAGAGTTACAGCCCGGACAAGAATTTTCCGGACGCACAGACTCACGCACTGACGGCTGGACAGTGCGATTTTAATATGCCCACCTTTGGGGTCATAAAAAGGGGCATAATTTTGTAAAAAAGCAAAATAGAGTTATGGAACCTGTGCAACAGAAGTCAGTTTATCACAGTGAGAAAGTGTGTGAAGTTTCAATCCATTCCCACAAGTGGTTATTGAGATACCAGCTTACATACAAAACCTTAACCAAAAATTTCTAAGTCGAAAAAGGTGCATAATTTTGTAAAGAAGAGCTGTCCGTAAGACAGCCAAGCTCGACTATTAGAAATATTGTCCCAGAAGCAGGAAAATATTTCCCAAAATGTTAAAAATCAAAAGAGTTTTAAGTTCAAAAGGGGAAATGATTTGGCCAAAATGAGGGTCAGAGTTATGGGACTTGCTGCTATCAACTAGTTTTATAACCCCGAAGACACATGTGAAGTTTCAATTCAAAATCTGCATTAGTTTTGGAGATAGTAACTTGCATGTAAAACCTTAACCAGAATTTTCTAAGTCCAAAAGGGGGCATAATTTGCCCAAAATACAGGTCAGAGTTATGGGACTTGACCCAGTGAGGTTGGTTATTGACCTAGAAAAAGAAAAAATAAGTTTCAAATCTATATGCCTTTTAGTAGTAGCTGTATGTACTTGCACGCAAAACTTTAACCAGAATTTTCTAAGTCCAAAAGGAAACATAATTTGGCCAAAATGAAGGTCAGAGTTATAGGACTTGCTGCTATCAACTAGTTTTATAACCCCGTAGACACGTGAAGTTTCAATTTAATATCTGCATTAGTTTTGGAGATAGTAACTTGCATGTAAAACTTTAACCAAAATTTTCTAAGTCCAAAAGGGGGCATAATTTGCTCAAAATACATGTCAGAGTTATGGAACTTGACCCAGTGAGGTTGGTAATTGACCTAGAAAAGGTATAAATAAGTTTCAAAGCTGTATGCCTTTAAATGATAGCTGTATGTACTTGCATGCAAAAACTTAACCAAGATGTGACGCAGAAGCCGACGCCAGGGTGAGTAGAATAGCTAGACTATTCTTCGAATAGTCAAGCTAAAAAGAGAAATAGAGTTAAGGAACCTGTGCAACATAAGTCAGTGAATAAGTGTGTGAAGTTTCAATCCATTTCCACAAGTGGTTACTGAGATACCAGCTTACATACAAAACCTTAACCAAATCGGGACGTGGATCAATTCAAATCCGCGTGGATGCGAAGCTGAAGCGGACGTCAACGCATGGGCAAGTCCAATAGCTCTACTATTCTATGAATTGTTGAGCTTAAAACCTACAGTTGTTTTCATATGGCATTTTTCTGGCCAATTATCAAACAAGAGGGCCAAGATGGCCCTAGGTCGCTCACCTGAGAAACACACTATAACAGTGTAATCATGTTTCACCTAGTGATTTCATGGAAACAAATATTCTGACCAATTTTCATTAAGACTGGACCAAAAATGTGTTCTCTTAAGTGTTAACAAGTATTTTTTTCAATTTAACCTAGTGACCTAGTTTTTGAGTCAAGATGACCTATATTCGAATCCGACCTAGATTTGATCAAGGCAATCATTCTGACTAAATTTCATCAACCTCAATTGAAAAATACAGCCTCTATCGCATACAAAATGTTTATCTTTGATTTGTCCTAGTCACCTAGTTTTTACCCCAGATGAACCATATTCAAACTTGACCTTAATTTCATCAGGGCTATCATTCTGACCAAATTTCATGAAGATCAGTTGAAAAATACAGTCTCTATTGCATACACAAGGTTTTTCTTTGATTTGACCTAGTGACCTAGTTTTTGACCACAGATGACCCATATTCTAACTAGACCTCCATTTCATCAAGGCAATCATTCTGTCTAAATTTTATAAATATCCAGTGTAAAATGCAGCCCCTATTGCGTACACCATGTTTTTCTTTAATTTGACCAAGTGACCTAGTTTTTGACCCTAGTAGTACCCATTTTTAAATTCCATCTAGATTTCATACAGACAAACATTCTGATTAAATTTCATGAACATCCGATGTAAAATGCAGCACCTATTGCATACACAAGGTTTTTCTTTCATTTGACATAGTGACCTAGTTTTTGATCCTGGATGACCCATATTCCAACTTGACCTAGACTTTAGCAAGGTAATCATTCTGACAAAATTTCATAAGATCAGTTGAAAAATACAGCCCCTATTGCATACACAAGGTTTTTCTTTAATTTAGCCTTGTGACCTACTTTTTGACCCTAGATGACCCATTTTCGAACTAGCCTAGATTTTAGCAAGGTCATCATTCTGACAAAATTTCATGAAGATCAGTTGAAAAATACAGCCTCTATCGCATACACAAGGTTTTTCTTTGATTTGACCTAGTGAACTACTTTTTGAACCCAGATGACCCATTTTCAAACTCTGCCTAGATTTCATCAAGGTAATCATTCTGTCCAAAATTCATGAAGATCAATTGAAAAATACAGCCTCTATCGCATACACAAGGTTTTTCTTCTATTTGACCTAGTGACCTAGTTTTTGACCCAAGTTGACCCATTTTTGAACTCGGCCTAGATTTTATCAAGGTAAACATTCTGACAAAATTTCATGAAGATCAGTTGAAAAATACAGCCTCTATCGCATACACAAGCTAAATGTTGATAGACGACAGACAGATTACAGACAGACAGACGTCAGACATCAAGCAATCACAAAAACTCACCTGAGCATTGCTAAGGTGAGCTAAAAAGGTGTCATAAGTTATTTATAGTAACAACAAGGGAAATTAATCCCTAAACAAAAATTCTATATAATATAAGTCTACAAGAAACTCTTTTACCACATAGAGATATGTCAAAATGCTCCTAAAAATTGGATGTAACATGCATGTTGTAGCACGGAAAACTGGTCTCGATTTTTCCCTATGGCCAGTAATAAACTAGAGCTATCACTAAAGGTGATGAATGTACCCCCCGCATGCACTGACACAGTACATTGAATTTGACACACACAAGACTGCATAATTATGTGGACTGTATGTATACAGTATAGTAACAAAAAACAAAGTCCCATAACTATGCAGAATATTTATCTAAAAGAATGTAACATGCACCATGCACAACTAGGGTTGGTACTGATCACTTGTGTGAAGTTTCATTAAATTGTGTGCAAGGGTTTGGTAGATTAGGCACGCACAAGATTGCATATGCAGGCTGTATGTACATAGTATGTTAACAAGAAACAAAGTCCCATAACTCTGCAATTTTTGTCGCTGAAAGAACCTAACATGCCCCATGCACAACTACTGTTGTTACTGATCAGTAGTGTGAAGTTTCATTAAATTGTGTGAAGGGGATGAGGAGAGATGGTGCGCACAAGATTGTGTCTATGTATATAGTATAGTAACAATCAAAGGCCTGAATGGCCTGAGTCGGCTAATGGTTGATGTACTGACAGTATAGTCTACCAGTTTCAGTTTGTTTTTAGTTTTTTTTTCTTAAAATTTCATAACACAGCTCGATATTTACCCAAAATATTATATCCGGATACGGTTACACTTTTCTCCAGTTTGAACAATATATTTTACAAATTGTGATGATACGAAGACATTTAGCAGCAATTGGCAGTATCTGACATTGAAGTTTACGGTTAAATTACCTCTTATTTAAATCTTTTCATAAAAAAGTTGTTTCGTTTCGCCAAACATAGATGATCTACTTTCGATTTCAAAAACTACAAGAAAATACAATTTAATGTTTCGCCGATTTGTTTATTTCTCGAAAAAAAGAATTAAAATCATTTTTAATATCTGTAGTAACTAAACAAACCAGTAAGAGCTTCTTCTTCCGATAATTTATCCGTTTACTGACTTCAAAATTCATGTGTGTGTGTAGAAACCCACGCAAAGTTTATAGAAATCATACGATGCGTGTATACGTTCAATGTGGGAGAATTAAGGCTGATCGGGATCGGCTATGTTACCTAACGCATCCAGACGATTCAGATTTTGTTTTTAAAAAAGCATTGTGTGCATTTCTGTAATTTTATATACGTTTAGAAATTATTAGACATGCGTATTTGCATTATTTCTATACGTAATTTACGCTAATACGCATCTTATCTGGAGCCCTGTGGAACTATTTTTTGTCTTTCGTTGGATGTTACGCAAGCTTTGTAAGCCTGCGCAATTCATAAAATGCACATTTATGCTTAATGAGTTACATTCGAGTATTGCACAATTACAAGTCATAAATATGACAGATTACATCGTATATTGGTCATAGCAAAGGGAATTCACGCGACTTAACTTCATTCTTGCAGTGAACTGTTTGAAGTTTGAGAAATCTAATGGAACTACTTGCTTCACTGTGTTATTTGGTCCATTTAGACTTAGAGAATCGCTGGATAGCAAGGACTCGTCAAAACGATTACATCGTTTAGCCGACTCAAAAAAACGAAGTCCCATAACTCTGCAAATTTTTTTTCTAAAAGAACCTAACATGCCCCATGCACAACTACTGTTGTTACTGATCAGTTGTGTGAAGTTTCATTAAATTGTGTCAAGGGGATGAGGAGAGATGGTGCGCACAAGATTGTGTCTATGTATATAGTATAGTAACAAAAAAACAAAGTCCCATAACTCTGCAAATTTTTTTTCTAAAAGAACCTAACATGCCCCATGCACAACTACTGTTGGTACTGATTACTTGTGTGAAGTTTCATTAAATTGTGTCAAGGGGATGAGGAGAGATGGTGCGCACAAGATTGTGTCTATGTATATAGTATAGTAACAAAAAAAAACAAAGTCCCATAACTCTGCAATTTTTTTTTCTTAAAGAACCTAACATGCCCCATGCACAACAACTGTTGGTACTGATCACTTGTGTGAAGTTTCATTAAATTGTGTCAAGGGGATGAGGAGAGATGGTACGCACAAGATTGTGTCTATATATATAGTATAGTAACAAAAAACAAAGTCCCATAACTCTGCAATTTTTTTTTTCTTAAAGAACCTAACATGCCCCATGCACAACTACTGTTGGTACTGATCACTTGTGTGAAGTTTCATTAAATTCTGTCAAGGGGATAAGGAGAGATGGTGCGCACAAGATTGCGTCTACGGACAGACGACCAGACGGACAGACAGACAGACAGACAACCTGAAACCAGTATACCCCCCCTCACAACTTTGTTGTCGGGGGGTACAATAAGTTACAATATGATCTATTTATAGTAATAACAAAGGGACTTAATTCTAAAAACATGGGTGTCTCATGGTGGTGAATGCTTGTGCCAAGTTACATCAAAATCCCTCCATACATGAAGAAATGCTCCGAACAAAGTCATTCTTGTATCTGACATTTAGCTCTGTATGTGACTTTGACCTTATACCTACGGACCAGGGTCTTGCACATGACACTCCATCTCATGGTGGTAAACATTTGTGCCAAGTAATATTAAAATCCCTTAAAGGATCGTTGAGTTACAGACTGGACAGGAAAAAAGCCCTTTTGGCCTTTGACTTCCAAGTGTGACCTTGACCTTTCATCTAAGGGCTCAGATGTTGCACACGACACATTGTCTCATCCAGGGAAATATTTGTGCAAACTGATATTTAAATCCTGTTTTGCATGACAAGCTACAGACCTGACAGGAAAAAATCCCATTGACCTTTGATCTAAAAGTTTGACCTTGACCTTTAAGCTAGAGTTCTGGGTTTGTGCATGTCACGTCGTCTAATCATATGGAACATTTATGCCAAGTAATATTAAAATCCCTTGATGGATGACATAAACATGGACAGGAAACAAGAGCTGTCCGTAAGATAGCACGCTTGACTTTTCTTAGTGCTTGACTCTGAATTAGATCTTTGCCAGTAAAAAGAATTCTAAGTTTAAAAGGGGCATAATTTTGTCAAAATTCAAATCATAGTTATGGGGATTGTTTCTCCTGATGTAGACTTTGGTAGTAAATAACTGTTTTAAGTTTTAAGTCAATAGCTTTGATAGTATCAGAGATACTTGACTTTATCAAAAACTTTAACCAACGGCGACGCCAACGCTGATGCCGAATCCGGGGTGAGTGTAATAGCTCTACTTTTTCTTTAAAAAGTCAAGCTAAAAAACCTATTAACCTTTGACCTCCAATCGTGACCTTGACCTTAGAGTTAAGGGTCTGAAAATTGTGCATGACACCTCTCATCATGGGGAACATTTGTGCCAAGTAATATTAAAATCCCTTTATGGATGGCAGAGTTTTGGACCAGACATGAAAAAAGCCCTGTTGACCTTTGACCTCCAATTGTTACCTTTATCTTTAAGCTAGGAGTCCGGATTTTGCGCATGACACGTCATCTCATTAGGGGCAACATTTGTGCCAAGTAATATTAAAATCCCTTCATGAATGACAGAGTTATGGACCGGACACGAAATTGCGGACGGACGTTCCTACATATGGATACTTATATGGCTACTCTTTTGTTCTCTCTATTGTTCTTTTAGCCATGTAAGAGGAAAATAGCCACATAATAGCCTTACGGAATGAATGACATCAAAGAAAAAGTACAGTTACCTATTGTTCCTATAGCCACCTAAGTATGCAAATGTGAGCTTGGACAGAAAGACGGACGGACGGACAGAAAAGCGCATTCCTATAGTCCCCGAAACTGGTTTTCAACCAGTAGGGGACTAATAAAATAAAACCCATGCCAATCTTACGAAATCTACAGTTATTCTATAAACTTACTGCCAACAATTTCAAATTCTATGGGTGCATTCAGCAGATCCAGATCAAAGGCACGAAGACTAGCTGCTGTATTTTCATTTCCTTGAACAAGTGGAATTACAGGAATAACACCAGTGGCCTGCAATGTATTATATATAGCATACCTTACCATAGAATTTACTGTGAAACTATTGCTCTTTTTCTCAGCAGTACACTTTGATCCATCTATTAGGTAACAAGGTGTTTCTTTTGACTACATTTTATGAATCATTGTGAAGAACTCTGATAGCAGGAACAGAAACTTTTTTGCAGTTTCCAAATATATTTCTTTGAAAAGTCGAGCTAAAAACCATTTTGATAGAATATTCTCTATAATTCGACCACCATAAAATTTCAAGGTATCATAGCATAATAACAACATTAATGTGTAGAAATTTAGAAATAATTTTTCAGAATAGTTCATGGGCCAATATTTCACAAAGGGGAAAAATACCTCTTTGGCCATAAAACTTACACTATTAAAGATATTCTAAAAATTCAAAATGCTCCTACTACCACCTTTAGATGCTTAGTACAATTACCTGGATTAAGCAAAATAAAGCTGGACATTCATGAAAAATTGTGTTACAGATTTGGTGGCTCAAACAGTAGCTTTTTGATATAAAAAGCATCCGAAGTAGAAGTCTAAAAACACCAATACATGTATAGGTATTAAATTTGAAAGTCATTCACTAAAAATAATGAAACGACTAAGGGTAAAGTACTGCAAGTTTAATCTATTACTACTGCTATGATGTTTGAAAACTTAACTCTTCTTCTGCCTTCACTGTTTTCGCCTATGTTATGTAAGTTTTGTCTTTACAAAGACAATCTGAGTAAAATATTTAGACAATAATACTGACATATTTTCAATGACTGTCAGAATCTTTCAAATTCGACAACAAGACGTATAAATCAACCCTTGCAATTTATTACCCTAGTTCCAGAGGTAATGAGTGCTCTATAGGTAACACCGTCACAGGAATTAACAAGAGTCGACGTATCTCTGCATGCAGTGTGGTAGAACGATGGTGTCAGATCATCGCTATCTTCTATACTTATAGTAACTGTAGTTGTGGAAGTCTTCCTGTCAGCTTCATTTAGCGAGTTATCCTTTAACACAAAAAGTATGGTTACTCTTCAGATAAAAATTCAGATAGTGTAAAATTGTGTAAAAATATGGTGGGTATTACATTTGGCAAATTAGACAAAAACAAGAGCTGTCTCCATAGGATAACACATGCCCCCGATGGCACTTTGAATGAATAGTTATGGCCGATGTTAGTGTTTAGGACCTTTGACCTATGGACCTGGGTCTTGTGCGCGACAAGTCGTCTTACTGTGGTACACATTCATGACCAATAATTTCAAAATCCATGCACGAATGACAAAGATATGGACCGGACACGCCCATCAATGCACTATCATGAAATATGACCTTTAACGTCTAAGTGTGACCTTGACCTTTGAGCTATGGACCTGGGTCTTGCACGCGACACGTCGTCTTACTGTGGTACACATTCATGCCAAGTTATTTGAAAATCCATCCATGGATGACAAAGATATGGACCGGACAGGAATGCACTATCATGAAAAATGACCTTTAACGTCCAAGTGCAGTGCTCGCGCTGCCAATCGACATTATCGCCAAATGGCGATTATTTTATTCAAAAGTCGATAAAAACGCAATTTTTGGCGATAGAAAATGGCGATTAATTAATAAAAATGCTACAAAAAATATTGCAAAAAAATCGTCCATAAACAGCTGGAACATACATAGTTTTATCGACAAAAACGTGCGAAGTCGGTAGCAGGAAGTGTATTTGCCCAGAGGCATAATTACCACCTCTAAACGGTGACTTTGACATGCTTAATTGAACACAGTCTGCTGTTTATTAAATCGCCAGTAATTATCGGCAATTAGTGTGACACCTTGTGCCAGTTTTGTTGTTCACAGTTTGATCTCGGCTGGAGATAACACTCGATCTTTAATTAGTATCATAATAATATATATTATTTTTTATATTGCTTTCATCAAAATAATATTAAATTTATCTGAAATTAAAATTGTTAAAGAAAAACACTCGCTCTTTTACGGTATGTAACGGCAATTTTAGATTTTAGCATATACAGTAAGCGCTGAGAGTAGTTTCCCTTTACCGAAATGGCGAAATCGCAAATAAACTTATTTAGGCTGAACACCACTAAATCCAGCTGTTCTTTATTTCATATAAAATCCACTCACTTCATAACGGTGTTTCGACATTTTCTAGCATATCAGATTTTCAGAGACTTACATTCCCATAAAGAGCTAGATCGCTACTTTAGAAAAACAAAAAGAAAAGGGGGTGTTAACTTTTATATAAGAAAACTACAGTTCGTTAAATACAACCCGCTGAATTTACTACTTTTTGCTTCTTTCAATTTCTCTTTTCGTGACATTAAATTCTTACGCCGCCATTTTTATCTAGCATGCGATAGGAACATGCCGATTTCATTACAATGCAAGTGATACATACTGAAGCGCGGTAGGGTAAAAGTAAGCACGTTGCTGCCGAGAAAATGCACAAGGAAAGGAAAAAAGATTAGTACTATTTATATTTGGACTACTTGTGACTAGACCTGCGGAGGCTTACATTCTATTTGGTAGTGGTCAGCCTATAAGAGAAAATTTTTTGTCTGATTTTTCCATGAATTTGCATTCATTCTCAAGGTACACCTATTTCACAATGATTCTGCTTTGTTTTGGTGCAAAATATTGAGAAAATGTAGAGAAATAACCATTCATTACAGGTCACCCCCATCCCCAAAAATATGCAAAATTTAGCCCTGTGCAAGCAATATTTCAATTAATTTTACCTTATTCGTGGAATTTACATTTACCATCCATTTAATCGTTACGATGTTTGTCATTTTCATTCAGAAACATGCTAATTTCAATATTATTTAGACAAATGAAGTGCTAAAATGCGAGAAAAGACATTTACTAGGTCCTAAAACGAACCAAAATAGTACCACCTGGTCGAAAATTCGATCTAAATTCCAAAAACACAAGAAATTTAAGCGTTTTCAGCCATTTGTTACCGTTTTACATCATAAAGAATAGATTAATGGCATTTCCATTCATTTTCGAGGGCTTCAGAAAATAACATGTATTGCCCCTTATAGGCTGAACACCACTAAATCCAGCTGTTCTTTATTTCATATAAAATCCACTCACTTCATAACGGTGTTTCGACATTTTCTAGCATATCAGATTTTCAGAGACTTACATTCCCATAAAGAGCTAGATCGCTACTTTAGAAAAACAAAAAGAAAAGGGGGTGTTAACTTTTATATAAGAAAACTACAGTTCGTTAAATACAACCCGCTGAATTTACTACTTTTTGCTTCTTTCAATTTCTCTTTTCGTGACATTAAATTCTTACGCCGCCATTTTTATCTAGCATGCGATAGGAACATGCCGATTTCATTACAATGCAAAGTGATACATACTGAAGCGTGGTAGGGTAAAAGTAAGCACGTTGCTGCCGAGAAAATGCACAAGGAAAGGAAAAAAGATTAGTACTATTTATATTTGGACTACTTGTGACTAGACCTGCGGAGGCTTACATTCTATTTGGTAGTGGTCAGCCTTTAGAAGTTGGAAAATCGTCTATACTGGTATTGATGATAAACCCGAACAGAAAATGAGGTTTTTTACCTGTAACTTTTTTATTTCTGCAAATTGTAATCAATGGTTGGTATCAAAATAAAGCTTAACCTTTACTGAAAACTTTACATGATTCAAATTTATATTTAGTAAGTAAACTCACACGAAGTGAGGCCCTGAAAGGGGTATGTAAAAAGGGGACTGTATGAACGTTAACTGATGATAAATTCGAACACTTTGTCATTTACAAAATTTTCTTGGTATTATTTTACTGAAACTTTCCCCAAAAAGCTGCAACAGTCATTCCTGATCAAGTAATGAAAAGTTACCAAATGTCAGGCCTTCATGTTTTGACAGTGAGCATGCGCAAAAAACACCCTCTTCCCCAGTAATTTTGGATAAATATCTTTTAAACAAATTTACGTAAGTCATTTATTTATACAGAATATTTACCAATTTTGTTTTTGTTTACACCAGTTGGTGTTGTAAGTGGAAACTATAAGATGGCGTGTTCAATTTTATAAATAACTGATTGCAATCGAATATTTCCAAGGTGTTCGACTTTATCATCTGTCCTGGTTTATCATCAGTACCAGTACCCGTGAATACTATGCATTCATGACTCAGGGTTGGTCCCGGGGGTCATAAATCTGCACATTTTACACGAGGTTCAACGGTATGTTCAGTGATATGGGGAATGTATAATGACATTTATTGAAAATGTATTCAACTTGCAATGAATTCGAATAAAAAAACAACAAAAAACAAAAAAAAAAACCCCACAACATTATTCCGGTTTGTTTGATAAATACTGTTTTATGACTGAACTGTTTGATTATTCAAAGCCTATGATAAACATGAATAATGATAATTGAAAAATAAAGTGTGTTTAAGTGGTCCATGAACAAAAAAAGATTAAATAGTTATAAATACCCTGTTTTATGTTTTTTACTGAAATGCGAAAGCGCACGCGAATAACGCGCACGCCAAGTTTGTCTATTAATTTTTTCCCTGAAAAAAAAGTGGCTATTAATTTATAATGGCCAGGGCCAGCACTGCTAAGTGTGACCTTGACCTTTGAGCTACGGACCCGAGTCTTGCGCGCGACACGTCGTCTTACTGTGGTACACATTCATGCCAAGTTATTTGAAAATCCATCCATGGATGACAAAGATATGTACCGGACACTAATGCACTATCATGAAAAATGACCTTTAACGTCTAAGTGTGACCTTGACCTTTGAGCTACGGACCTGGATCTTGCACGCGACATGTCGTCTTACTGTGGTACACATTCATGCCAAGTTATTTGAAAATCCATCCATGGATGACAAAGATATGGACCGGACACGAAAATTGCGGACAGACTGACAGACGGTTCAAAAAAAAAAATTCAAAGGAAGCTGTATCCTTTTGATGAAATTTAATATCGTGAGAGATTCATTAAAATCAGCCTTCCATGTCTTATAATGATTTTATAGCATATACAAGAACAGAAGTAAACATTAATCTCCAATTCTTTTGTTGCTTTATAAAATTTGTATCATAAAGTCATATTATTAAAGAAACAAGTGGATGAAATATAGCAATACAAAGTCCTCTGCTGGAAGGCACCTAATTTTCTTTACTTCAGAATAACATAATGATCTGATATCTGTCAATGATGTATAAACAATATTGCACTAAAGATACAATTTTTTTTTATTTTTATTTTTGTTGGGTATAACGTTGCACAGACACATTTAGGTCATATGGCGACTTTCCAGCTTTGATGGTGGAGGAAGACCCCAAGTGCCCTTCCATGCATTATTTCATCACGAGCGGGCACCTGAGTAGAACCACCGACCTTCCATAAGCCAGCTGGATGGCTTCCTCACATGAAGAATTCAACGCCCCGAGTGAGGCTCGAACCCACATCGATGAGGGACAAGTGATTTGAAGTCAGCGACGTTAACCACTCGGCCACAGAGGCCCCCTAAAGATACAATATGTTATAACAAGAGCTGTCACTAATGGTGAACTAACGAACGGACGGACAGTTGAAAACTAATATGCCTTCCTTCCTGGGCATAAAAAAACACTTAGATTATAATTTGCATATACAAAAACCTACAGTTGTTGATTGTTTCATAACATATATACATGTACATATAAACAAGAGTGCCATCATAGCAAATTTTTTTACACTAGCACCTGTATTTTCATATTTTTTTTTGCCAATTATAAAACAAGAGGGCCATGATGGCCCTATATATTGCTCACCAGAGTTGATCTGGCCTACTGACCTAGTTTTTTGACCTAAAGATCATCAAGACAAACATTCTGACTAAATTTCATAAAGATTTGATTACAACTGTGGCCTCTAGAGTGTTCACAAGCTTTTCCATTGATCTGACCTACTGAACTAGTTTCTGACCCAACAAGACCCAGATTCAAACTTGACCTAGAGATTTTCAATACTAACATTCTGATCAAGTTTCATAAAAATTGGGGCACAAATGTGGTCTCTAGACTGTTCACAAGCTATTCCTTTGATCTGATTTACTGACCTAATTTCTGACCCCACATGACCCAATTTCGAACTTGACCTAGAGATCATCAAGACTAACATTCTGACCAAGATTCATAAAGATTGGGTCACAAATGTGGCCTCTAGAGTGTTCACAAGGCAAATGTTGATGGACGACACACAACGCATGACGCACGACTGACGCCGGACAATGATTTGTGCTCTGGTGAGCTAAAAAAGCAAAACAAAACAAAGGATCAAGTTAATCCTAAACTAGAAATATGTCCATGGGACACAGATGCCCCCACTTTATGAAAATGGACACAAATTTTTTCCTAGGTCAGAGGCCATAACTCCTACAATACTGAATGAATCCGGACACGAAACCCCAGGTGCACAACTGCACATGCTGACCAACATTCCTGTAAACTTCGGTGACTCTAGGTCAAATAATTTTGGAGCTACGCGCGACACATTAAAATGATCAATTTTTAACTAAGTCAGGGGCCGTAACTCCTACATGACTGAATAAATCCGGACGGGAAACCCCAGGTGCACAACTGCACATGCTGACCAACATTCCTGTAAACTTTGGTGACTCTAGGTCAAATACTTCTGGAGCTACGTGCGACACAACACTAAAATGACCAATTTTTTACTAAGTCAGGGGCCGTAACTACTACATGATGGAATGAATCCGGACGCAAAACCCCATTTGCACAACTACACATGTTGAACAACATTCCTGTAAAGTTTTGTGTCTCTAGGTCAAATACTTTTGGAGCTAGGCGCGACACAACACTAAAAAGACCAATTTTTACAAAATCAGGGCCTATAACTCATACAAGACTGAATGAATCCGGACGCGAAACCCCAGGTGCACAACTATACATGCTGACCAACATTCCTGTAAAGTTTTGTGACTCTACGTCAAATACTTTTGGAGGTAGGCACGACACAACATTCTCGGAAGGACGTACGGACAAGGGCAAGTCTGTATGCCCCCCTCCCCCCAAAAGTGGGGGCATAAAAAAACAAAGCAGTCTGAAAGACAGCTAAATTCCCTGCCACTGCTATGGATAGTGAAAGGGTAAACCTTTGACCTTAAGCTGTGACCTTGACCTTGAACTGACATGGCTGACTCAAGAATTCTGCACAATGTCTTGATGAGGTGATCATTTGACCCAAGTTTCATGAAAATCCTTCAAAGGGTTTAGGAAATACAGAGCTCAAACCTTTAACCTTGAGCTGTGACCTTGACCTTGAGTTGACATGGCTGACTCATGAGTTCTTGATGAGGTGATCATTTGACCCAAGTTTGATGAAAATACAGAGTGGACACAAAATGGAAGGCTCACACCTTTGACCCTAAGTTGTGACCTTGACCTTGAGCCAGCATAAGTTCTGCACATCGTTTTGATGAGGTGATCATTTGACCAAAGTTTTATAAAATTCCTTCAAGGGGTTTAGGAGATATAGAGAGGACACAAAATGGAAGGCTCAAACTTTTAACCTTGAGTTGTAACCTTGACCTTGAGCCGACAAGGCTGACTCATGAGTTCTGCACATTGTCTTGATGAGGAGATATAGAGCAGACACAAAATAGAAGGCTCAAACCTTTCACCCTAAGTTGTGACTTTGACTTTGAGCTGGCATGGCTGACTCATGTTCTGCACATCGTCTTGATGAGGTGATCATTTGACCCAGGTTTTATAAAATTCCTTAAAGGGATTTAGGAGATATAGAGTGGACACAAAATGGAAGGCTCAATCCTCTGACCTTGAGTTGTGACCTTGACCTTGAGCCGACAAGGCTGACTCATGAGTTCTGCACATTGTCTTGATGAGGAGATATAGAGCAGACACAAAATGGAAGGCTCAAACCTTTCACCCTATGTTGTGACTTTGACTTTGAGCCGGCATCGCTGACTAGTGTTCTGCACATCGTCTTGATGAGGTGATCATTTGATACAGGTTTTATAAAATTCCTTCAAGGGGTTTAGGAGATATAGAGCGGACACAAAATGGAAGGCTCAAACCTTTGACCTTGAGTTGTGACCTTGACCTTGAGCTGACATGGCTGACTCATGAGTTCTGCATATTGTCTTGATGAGGTGATCATTTGACCCAAGTTTCATGAAAATCCTTCAAGGCGTTTAGGAGATATGTAGCGGACACGAAAGTGTTATGGGCACACGACAGATGGACGGATAGATGGAGACCATTCCTATAACCCCCACCCCCCACTTGTGGCGGGGGATTAAAAAACAAGGGTGCCTACTGGTGGTGAAAATTTGTGACAAGTTATATCAAAATCCCCTCATGCATGAAGAAGAAATGCTCCGGACAAAGTCATTCTTGAATTTGACTTCTGACCTCTAAGTGTGACCTTGACCTTAGACATAGGGACCTGGTTCTTCCGCACACACTCCCGTCTCATGGTGGTGAACACTTGTGCCAAGTTACATCAAATTCCCTCCAAGCATGAAGAAGAAATGCTCCAGATAAAGTCATTCTTGTACCTTTGACTTTTAAGTGTGATCTTGACCTCAGACCTAGGGACCTGGTTTTTGCTCATGACATTCTGTCTCACGATTGTTAACATTTGTGCCAAGTAATATTAAAATAACCTTTAAGGTTTGTTGAGTTAAAGACTGGACAGGAAAAAAAGCCCTTTTGGCTTCTGACTTCCAACTGTGACCTTGACCTTTCATCTTAGGGCCCATGTTTTGCGCATGACACATTGTCTCTTCCAGGGGAATATTTGTGCACACTGATATTTAAATCCTATTTTGCATGACAAAGTTATAGACCGGGCAGGAAAAAATCCTACTGACCTTTGATCTCCAAGTGTGACCTTGACCTTTAAACTAGGGTGTTGCACATGACACGTCATCTCATCATGGGGAACATTTATGCCAAGTAAAATTGTAACCCCTTGATGGATGACAGAATTCTGGACAGGTCAGGAAAGAAAACCCTATTGACCTTTGACCTCCAATTGTGACCTTGAACTTTGAGCCAAGGGTTCAATTTTCACCCAAGACATGTTGTCTCATCATTGGGAACATCTGTGCCAAGCAATATTAAAATCCCTTCACGGATGGCAGAGCTATGGACAGGACAGGAAAAAGCCCTGTTGACCTATGACCCTTATTTGTGACCTTAACCTTTGAGCCAGGGGTTAGGGTTTCCAGCGGGTTACATTGGGAACAACTGTGCCGAGTTATGGACTGGACAGAAAACAGACTCTATTCATGCCATGTTAACATTTGACTGCCAAGTATGACCTTGACCTTTGAGCTAGAGGTCTAAAAGTTGTGCACGACTCATTGTCTTATCATTATGAGGTACATTTGTGCTAAGTACTGTTAAAATCCCTTCATGGATGGCAGAGTTATGGACCGGACAGGTAAAAAGCTCTGTTGACCTTTGACTGCCAATTGTAACCTTGATCTTTGAACCAGGGGTCCAGGTTTTGCACATGACACATCATCTCATCATGGGGAACATTAGTGCCAATTGATATTAAAATCCCTTAATAAATGACAGAGATATGGACCAGACACGAAAATTGCAGATGGACGGACAGACGGAAAAACGGACGGACGGACAGACAGAATAACGGATGGACGGAAAAGGGCATTCCAATAGTCCCCATAGGGAACCAGTAGGGGACTAATAATATATCTCATTTAGTGATTTGTCGCTGAATAAAACCATTGGAGTTCAGATGCGAAGGAATTATATCATGAGGGCGCAGACCGAGTAATAGAGTAATATACATCTGAAAGACAAACAATGATTTTATTCAAGAGCAAATCACTAAATGAGATATATTATTTCAATTCTAACATGTAACCAAGGATTTTAAAGTACATTCTTGATGACAACCATTAGATATTTGCCTTTTTTCTGTTGGTGTCTTTTTAAGCGCAACGCTATGCCGCTTGACACTATGACGAAATAAATGTGATGTCAGGAAAATGAATTGCTGTATAATAACACACCATTTTCAACCTTCTATGTTTAATAGAAAAACAAATTGGGTCATGTTAGAATGATCTTTTATCATTATATTAGGCAATATTATTAATTTTAGAAAATAATCTAAAAATGCAAACAAAAAAGCAGTAAGATATTAAATACCCTGGCCTCGACAACGATACTGAAATCTAAGTTGGAATTTCTGTTTAAAAGCTCAAAGTCAACTTTGTTTTCCAACATGATGTATCCTTTTGAAGATTCAGGCATTGAGAAAACTCTGTTTGTACCCTGAAAAACAAAATACAAAATAAGCAATAAGTCACACAAGGTAAATCTCCATCTTGATGAAGTAAACAACGGAAGATCTTCCAAGCTGTTTGGACAGTATGGAGCTGATACAAAGTTGATATATCTGACCTTTGACCTCAAAGCACAACAAGTGACCTAATATAGCCTCCATATACTGTTTGTGGGGGAATAATAATGGGATAAGGAAATACCCATGCTATATGTATGTCAACATCATGTTGATGACGTAAACCAAGAGATGACTGAATTGAATGAAAACTATAGGAACTGTTGAGTACACAAGAAATTGTAATGGACTGACAGACAAATGGAGTGCTGGATGGATGGAGGGATGGATAGACAATTCAAACACTACATGCCTCCTAGGTCTTTGATAATAGGCATAAAATTCAGCAAATTTATGTAAATATTGATTGAGTACAGCAAACCAATGTGTCCAGATTTTGTCTTATTATAAAGTTTTGATACGATTCAGAGGTAATGAATGAATGGTGCCAGAAATGCTGAATTCTGTCAAACAAATGTTTTGAACAGTCATCGATCTCATGGATAAAGCACATAAAGGCTAAAAATCTATATACATGTATGTGTATGTCTCAAATAATTTTTTTCGTATTTTATTACACAAGAAGAAAAAATAAACTTCAGAACTAGTGTCACCTGATGACCCTAGGTTGTGGTTCAAATCCTACTTTCTCTCCCTGTTATGGATAAATCAAAATACTTACATAAAAATTTCCTGATATGATGTTATAGAACGGCTTTTTGTTTTCATTAGCATCCAGATCTGTGGCAGCAATGGTATCAAGCACAGTGGACGATACTGGAGTAGCCTGAAAATATATCATATATTGTAGAGCTTATATCTACAACAAGAGGGTCATGATGATCCTGAATCGCTCACCTGAGTAATATGAGCCACATGTTAAAAATGGAAAATATATTAGAAAGTAGGTCAGAAGGTAATATTCATGGTCAGTGAAAGTCAGTTTTATGATCAGTGTGCAAAACTGTACGTGTTAAACAAATTTCAAGGCTGCATCTTAAACAAGAGGACCATGATGGTCCTGAATCGCTCACCTGTTCCCACATGACCCAGTTTTGAGTATGACGTCGTTTTTTTCTATTATTTGACATAGTGACCTAGTTTTTGAGCTCATGTGACCCAGTTCTGAACTTGACCTAGATATCATTAAGATAAAAATTCTGACCAATTTTCATGAAGATCCATTGAAAAATATGGCCTCTAGAGAGGTCACAAGGTTTTTCTATTATCTGACCTATTGACCTAGTTTTTGAAGGTACATGACCCAGTTTGAACTTGACTTAGATATCATCAAGGTGAACATTCTCACTAATTTTCATGAAGATCTCATGAAAAATATGGCCTCTAGAGAGGTCACAAGGTTTTTCTATTTTTATACCTACTGGCCTAGTTTTTGATTGCATGTGACCCAGTTTCGAACATGACCTAGATATCATCAAGGTGAACATTCAGACAAATTTTCATGAAGATCCATTGAAAAGTATGGCCTCTAGAGAGGTCAAAACGTTTTTCTAATTTTAGACCTACTGACCTAGTTTTTGACCGCAGTTGACCCAGTTTCAAGTTTGACATAGATATCATCAAGATGGACATTCAGACCAACTTTCATACAGATCCCATGAAAAGTATGGCCTCTAGAGAGGTCACAAGGTTTTTCTATTATCTGACCTACTGACCTAGTTTTTGAAGGCACATGACCCAGTTTTGAACTTGACCTAGATATCATCAAGGTGAACATTCTGATTAATTTTCATGAAGATCCATTCAAAAGTATGGCCTCTAGAGAGGTCACAAGGTTTTTCTATTTTTAGACCTACTGACTTAGTTTTTGACCGCAGTTGACCCAGTTTTGAACTTGACCTAGATATCATCAAGATGAACATTCAGATCAACTTTTATACAGATCCCATGAAAAATATGGCCTCTAAAGAGGTCACAAGGTTTTTTCTTTATTTGACCTACTGACCTAGTTTTTGAAGGTACATGACCCAGTTTCAAACTTGACTTAGATATCATCAAGGTGAACATTCTGACCAATTTTCATGAAGATCCACTGAAATAAATGGCCTCTAGAGAGGTCACAAGGTTTTTCTATTTTTAGACCTACTGACCTAGTTTTGGACCGCACATGACCAAGTTTCGAACTTGACCTAAATATCATCAAGATCAACATTCTGACCAACTTTCATAAAGGTCCCATGAAAAATGTAACCTCTAGAGTGGTCACAAGCAAAAGTTTACGCACGCACGAACGGACGGACAATCACAAAAGCTCACCTTGTCACTTTGTGACAGGTGAGCTAAAAACAAGAAAGTAGGTCAGTAGTTCAAGGTCACAGTCAGGTGACCCCTAATCATTTGGGGTCATCAGGTAATTATAATTAAACAGTCTAGGAAATATGATCTGATAATTTTTGAGGTATTTATTCCTATATAACTCATATAACAAGTGACCACCAGGGCGAGGCCTCTTTTTACCCCGTGGGAATAATTTTAACATTCTTGTTAGATATCCGCTAGGCAATGCTACATACCAAATATCAAAGGCCTAGGCCTAGGCCTTGAACTTTCAGACAAGAAGATTTTTTCCCTATATAAGTCTATGTTAAATTTGGGACCCCCAGGGCTGGGCCTCTTTTCACCCCAGGGGCATAATTTGAACAATTTTGGTAGAGGACCACAAGGCAATGCAACATACCAAATATCAAAAGCATAGCCCTTGCAGTTTCAGGCAAGAAGATTTTTAAAGCTTTTTCCTATATAAGTCTATGTAAAACTAGAGACCCCCAGGGCAGGGCCTCTTTTCACCCCGGGAGAATAATTCGAACAATTTTGGCACAGGACCTCAAGGTAATACTAAAAGTCAAAGGCCTAGGTCTTGTGGTTTTAGACAAGAAGATTTTTAAAGTTTTTTTTCCTATATAAGTCTATGTAAAACTTGGGACCCCCGGGGCGGGGCGTCTTTTCACCCAAGAGGCATAATTTGAACAATCTTCACAGAGGACCATTAGATGATGTCACATGCCAAATATCAAGGCTCTATGCCTAGCGGTTTTGGACAAGAAGATTTTTAAAGTTTTTCCTTTTTATTGCCATGGCAACCAGAGATCTGCATGGAATTCAATTCTTTGAACAATTTTGAAAGGGGATCACCCAAAGATCATTCCTGTGAAGTTTGATGTAATTCTGTCCAGTGGTTTTCAAGAAGATTTTTTTTAGAAAATGTTGATGGACGGACGACGCAGGACACATGACACACGACAGACACTGAGCAGTCACAAAAGCTCACCATGAGCCTTTGGCTCAGGTGAGCTCAAAATAAAGGTCTATGGTCAGTTTGCTGTTGTTTTTTTCATGTGTGATTTTTTTTTTTCTAGACAGTACAATAAAATGCTTATCCATCAATTAAAAGAAAACCATTCATTCTATAAAGATCACTTGTAAAATATTGAGTAAACTGCATAATTAAACTGTTTTAAACTGAAAAAAAATCTGCTTACCTCTTTAATATTCACTTGATACGAAGGTTGTCCAAACTGTGGTGCATTATCATTAGAATCTCTCACATTTAGTGTCATTTCTATGTACTCTGTTGCTGTCAACTATATAAATTTCATAACAAAAATTTGTAATAGAGTTACAACATCAGCCCAATTATGAACATTTGTCACAAAACATATTGCATGCAAACATACTAACAATGTATATAAATCATAACTATACAATGTACCGGTATATCATATAATGAATACATAATAAAGTTTGAAAACATCTCGAAATCTCCAATAGGTGAATGCTTTCAAATTTCATAGATTTAATTTGATTTTATATTTAAATAGGCAAGGAAAAATAATGAAATATGTTATCATATTAAAGGGAGGTAATTAATAAACAAATGAAATGCATGACAATTGTATGGTACCAGAAAATTTCTTTTTCAGGTACACATGCACCAGAAAAAGTTGACTCTACTGTTGGTGAATGAAGAGCTGCACTACATAATCCACCTGAGCCGTGCCATGGGAAAACCAACATAGTGGGTATGCGACCAGCATGGATCCAGACCAGCCTGCGCATCCGCGCAGTCTGGTCAGGCTCCATGCTGTTCGCTTTTAAAGCCTATTGGAATTGGAGAAACTGTTAGCGAACAGCATGGATCCTGACCAGACTGCGCGGATGCGCAGGCTGGTCTGGATCCATGCTGGTCGCAAAGCCACTATGTTGGTTTTCACATGGCGCGGCTCACCTAATGTTTTGCAACCATAGTAATGCTGCATTTTTCATTCTACAAGTCTGCAATAATAGTTAAAGCCACAAGAGCCGTTTGTAAAGGTAACTTTTAGAACATCAGGTACCAGTTAATAAAATTCGGGAGTTAATGTGGACCAAAAAACATTGTTGGTTACCAGGTATTTACACAATATTTCTTCTGAAGCAACAAAGTTTTCACTTTTTGCTTTTGCTGACCAGTAACTTTGACCCTGTTTATTTACATTTTTATGACCTTTTGGCAAAGGTTGCATACATATTTATTGGATATTGATTAAATTGAACAAAAGACCACATGTTATAACAGAATTAGCCGTTAAATTGATACACATGAAGAAACATCAGGCACTTCTTGGTTTCTTATACATTTACAATTACAGCTAAATGACCCTTGTGCAGAATCATGGACCGGACAAGACACAGACGATGATTATCTATAACCTCTAAGTGTGACCTTGACCTTACAGCTACGGAGTCTGGGTATTGAGCATGACACATCGTCCCATTATGATCTACAAAGAAGGTCATAACAAGGACTTGCTTAAAGATTTTCTATTTTTTATCTCCTGCAGCCCCTAATAGGGTGCCAGAGTGCCCTTATTTGAACATCTCCTGTTCAATAACCCGGTTTTTCAATTCTAGTCAATAACAAATTTCTGAAAATAAAAAATGTATGTATTCCAAGTGTGCTAAAGTAACCAAAACCAAATTACAACTTGATCAATAATACTTGCGCAGTATAGCTCAACTCAAAAGCATCATCTGTAGGAAAATTTCTAACAGACTTGAGAACAGACAGATTTTATAGTTACTTTAAATGTACAAACAAACATAAGAACCACAGTGGTCTTAGACTGATCACCTGAGTTACATCGCTTGCTTGAACAGTTTTGGTAGATGGTTTTGCATGGAATATGTCTGTGAAGTTTTGAAATAGTACCAGTATTTTCTGACAATTATATTTTAAATATTTCTAGGAGAGGGCAACCGTAAGCTAATATAATTTGCCTTCCAATTCCTGAAATGTTACACTAGTACTGTAAATATTTCATTTTAATAAATATGGGTGGGTAAAGTGAGCATGTGTTGGGGATGGGGGATGTGGTGTAAGAGGTTGGGAGAATGATGACATAGGATACTAACAGACAATATCAAACAAGAAGATTTTTAAAGTTTCCAATACATACATGTAGGGAAAAGTGACCACACACCCTGCTGGCCATGTTTTTTGACAAATCAGAATAAATTCATCAATTATAAAGGGTAATCAAAGGAACATTTGTTGAATCATTTTAAAATTGGGCCTGCTGTTTCTGACAAGAAGATTTTCAAAGTTTCCACTATATACATATAGAGAAAAGTGACCACAATCCCTGGTGGCAATGGGTTTTTTTTTAACAAATAAGAATAATTCAAATTATACTCAAAGGATTGTCAAAGGATCATTTGTGTAAAAAGATTCTGAAAATCACTGTATGGAAATATCAGTTGTATCATATGGAAAAATGACAATGCCCCCTGGCAACCCCTGGCACCTATGTTTTTTGATGAATCAAAATAAGTTGAATAATCTTGGTAAAAGGTCACACAGGGAAATTATTTTGTGAAATTGTTGTAAAATCAGACAACTATTTTCAAAGTTTTCACTACATACATGTAGGGAAAAGTGACCACATCCTCTGGCGGTCATGTTTTTTGATGTATCAGAATAATTTGAACATTTTTGTCTGGTAGAGGGTTACTCAAGGACTATGGTATTTGTATGAAATTATTTCAAAATTAGGCCAGCAGTTTCACACAAGAAGTTTTTAAAGTTCACACTAAACATATCTATGGAAAAGTGACCACACTCACTTGTGGCCATGTTTTTTGAAACATTGAAATAGTTTGAAAAATATTGGTAGAGGGTCACAGAAAGACTATGTGTGTGAAATTTCTTCAAATGTTTGAATTCTTTTATGTTTTTAGCCCATATAGTTTGAGAGGAGATATCGTTTGAAAAAAGTGAGAAGGGATGGACAGACAACGGATGGTGAGTGATCACAATAGCTTACCCTCTGCACTTAGTGTTCAAGTGAGCTAAAAATGAAAATGTCGATTTTTATACTTACACCGTCGATAAAATATTCACATGCTAGCAGGAACGAGATAACATCCAAATCATCATTGTTATCGGTATTATTGCCCTGAAATTAAAACAACATTCACATGAAAACATGTTTTTTTTGGTTGGTTTAACGTCGCACCGACACAATTATAGGTCATATGGCGACTTTCCGGCTTTAATGGTGGAGGAAGACTCCAGGTGCCCCTCCATGCATTATTTCATCACAAGCCGGCACCTGGGAAGAACCACCAACCTTTTGTAAGCATGAAAATATCTTGTAAGGCATTTAATAAAACAATGCAAATATGTATCATCAATGGAAAGTAGAGCTATTGCTTTATTAATAACGCAACATATGCCATTCAGTTGGTATTATCATAGGGAAGGCATGTTTCAATTCAGTTGGGATGAGTACTAACTAAGATAAAGAGTTTGCTCAGGACAGATAGTAAGGTATCAGAGTATTGCAATAGCTCAGATTTGACTTCACAGCACACTTGAAAAGATAAATGAGCTGTGCCATGAGAAAACCAACATAGTGGGTTTGCGACCAGCATGGATCCAGACCAGCCTGCACATCCGCACAGCCTTGTCAGGATCCATGCTGTTTGCTAACAGTTTCTCCAATTCCAGTAGACTTTAAAAGCAAACAGCATGGATCCTGACCAGACTGCGCAGATGCGCATGCTGGTCTGGATCCATGCCGGTCGCAAACCCACTATGCTGGTTTTCTCCTGAATGGCACGGCTCAAATGGACATCAACTCCACTTCTATCCAAGCAATCTTGATATCATGTTTTAGTTGTGGAGATCATAGCAATGATATATGCACCAGATGGTTTCATCATACAAATCAGGCATTTCAGTTGCTGAAATTAGCATAGCACTAATTATCACTACTGAATTTCATCAGAGCTGAAACAATGTCTTTTAAAAACTGACCATCTTTTATCTTATTCCACTGCTTGATGAATAAAAAACTGCTAAAACTTGTCATGAAGATTCTGTATATGCAGTTGACTTACCCCTGTTAACCTAGTACATGTATCAAATTTGAACTTTATTTCATTAAAGCAAATGTTCTGACTCTGTTTTATGTAAATCAAGTATAATGTTAATTTAGAAATTATTATTGCCTTTTGAATGTTGACGTATTTGTCTACAAATTTTCATTGTAACCTAGTATTTGACCATAAATAAATCAGATTCCAATTTAACCAGATTTCATAAAGGCAAATATTCATTAAATGTAAACAAGAGTGAAAGACTGTCACAAAATACGCCCATCATCGAACTTGGCCTATTTCAAGGGCTAAAATCAAAGAGTGCCTTGGGTGATTTGGCTGGTTATCAAACTTGGCCGTGATATTATGCCAAAAAACATTGTCAGCAAGTTTGGTGAAGATCAGATGAAGAATGTTCGACTAAGAGAGCAGGCAAGGCTAAATTTGCAGATTTTTGAATAATTCAAGGGCCATAATCCAGGAGTGCCCGAGGCGATTTGGCTGGTTATCAAACTTGGCCGAGATATTATGCCCACAAACATTGTCACTAAGTTTGATGAAGATCGGAGGAAAACTATTTGACTTAGAGGGCGGACATGCGATTTGGCTGGTTATCGAACTTGGCCGAGATATTATGCCCACAAACATTGTTACTGAGTTTAGTGAAGATCAGATTATCTATAAAGTGTTCAATAGGTTTTTCTAATTTGACCATGACCCAGTTTTTGACTTTGGATTTCCCAATTACGAGTAATGAAGATTAGGCAGAAGATTTTTCCCTATAGAGTACATGTTAACAAGGTTGTTTTTTATTTGTTTCAGTGACCTAAATTTGTGCAAAAATTGTGACTTCCACAAAGTGTAAGCAGTCAAATTATTGAGGAGAACGATGAACATAGAGTGATCATGATACATGTAGCTGACCTTCAGCACTATGTTCTCCAGTGAGCTACAAGAAAACCGTAGAAAGTATGTTTTCAATTTGTTTTGGTTAACATTTGACAAATACTACTGTCTGACTTCCCGACTGTATGACAAGGATTTCAATAGTTGAAAGCACTTGAAGAATAACTATTACCAGTACTCTGGACCTGAATTTTATAAGATCTACCTACATCTCGATTTATTGGTTCTTCCACCAGTAACGTAATATATCCAGATCCATCCCAGCCAACAGTTATTCCATATTTCACCATTGTATTATAATCTTTTGGTGTTGAGCCATTTAAAAAAATATTGCTCGCACCTCCAATTGGCACACGGATCATTTGCAGCTTCTCATCTTGGGGTTTAAAATCTGTAAATAAATATTAAACAAGGAGCTAGTTCAATAAACGCTTCATGCCACCGGTGGCATCCTTGTCGATACAAAGCAACCTAAGTCCAAAAAGAGGTCAAGTTCAAGGTCAAGGTCAAACTGAAGTCAGTGATGTCTGAAGATGAGGAATGGTCACAGGCTACATCTGCATTAGTATCAACAGGGTGCATGTACCACGTGACTTTTTCGCTAATCTGGGGTGCCAAAAACATGGCGAATTCCTCGATAAAGGTAACATTTTCTTAAATATCTTTTCACCAACTTGTTCAAATAAAAAGAAACATAGATGAGTGCCGTCTCATATGAAAATCCAACACTCGGCTGCAAGTTTTTTGTTTCAAAGTCCGCTCTTTTTCTCTAAAAGTGCAACCGCGCATCTGAAGTGAACAAATTTGAGGATGTTAAGACTGGGGACATTTCGCAAATTCTATAGATAAACCCTTTAAAAGGCCATAAAAGACTACTTTGCGACATGGATATTTGTACGAGTGTTGTCTTGACGTATACACTTCAAGAAATTACAAATTAAGAGCCTTCAATAGCTTCCGAGTCCAGATTTATCAAATTGCTAAGCAGGGGTCCGTTTTTCTTGATGCTAAGACGGGGGCGTGATTAAAAGATATGTTATTGGAAGTCTTGTATTTCATTAACCTGCTTCATTTAAGTTTTTTTTCCATGTTTATACTGCTTACTTTAAGAAAAATCTAGCTATATGTCTGGTAAATTTCAAATTGTTATGACAAGTGAAAGCTTTTCGCCGACTGTAAACTGTAAAATTTTACCTAAAGTGAACTACTTAGTACTTAATTTGACTGATTTAATTGAAAATGCATCAACTTTCACTTTATGTACTACATTTCTAACGCGATTAAAGTGTCATGTCCAGATAATTTTATAGTAACCATGTAAAGAATACTGTTAAGTTTTTGAAAAAGCATCAGTTTATATTGAATTCTGTTTCAGCCGCGTTAACTTTATTTTTTTAGGCTGAATAAAATACATTTGCGCAACTGACATTAGCGATAGTAAGTTGTCAAAAGAAATCGAAATGTAGATGTTATTTCCAGATATCTTATTTTAAGACATTTTGTTCAGAATGTCCTTTTTGGTTTAAAAATATGAATTATTATTATCATTGTAGTACTAAAGCGCATTTACATTTCAGACATTTGTGTGCCAGGAATGCGGAAGGGCTTATAATTCCAAAAAAAACCACGAAAGAGGCCAGAGAAATCTTGGACCTTACATGTATAACTGCGGCGAGCGGTCTTTTCCGGCGAGACTAATAACATTATTATATTACGATCTCACATTGGCATATTTTAAGCATTGCCCATTTTGTCCATCTCTCCTTACTTCTAGAAATTGGTTTGACTATAATTTGGATTACTTTACATTTTTCACAGCTGATACTGCCGTGGTTTGCAGGAGACCGTTTGGTCCTGTGTTTCAATGACCCTTAGTATGATCTGGTGCCCAACTTCTCAATCAAAGTAAATTTGAAAATCATTTCGAATTTCAAAATATGGTCATTTATGATTTACTTTTGGTCGGAAAGGTAGCGCTTTTCCCCTTTATTTTATTTTTTTTTATTAATTATTGTTCTTCATTAATTTCAACTGAAGTGCATTTAGTATATTAATAAATGGGTTCAAAAGGAAATTTTGTGACAAAAATGCATTTAAGCAAAATTCTTGTTGATAAGAGTTCTTTTATTTTGAATGTGAAATGTTAGTTTGTTGCTAGGCACCTTTTTGTTTCGATGATATTGTTGGTAAAAATATATGTTTTTTTTATATCGAATAGCCTACACAGCCCACAGAATATCATTTTACTGAGCCTGTAAATGTCTCAAGTCGTTTGAACGAAGAATCGGTCTGCGATGTATACGCTTGAAACCGATTCTCATCTTTTTTGTAGATCGAAAGGGACTGAAATTGGCTTTAATTCTTTTTCAGTGCTATTAGCTTTGCAACAACTTACTAAGAAACTAGATAGTGTCAACGTTTTTGCATGCATTCATAAATGATTTTACCTTCAACTTATTAGTCTTTATTAGTCCCCTACTGGTTGAAAACCAGTTTCGGGGACTATAGGAATGCACTTTTCCGTCATTCCGTCATTCCGTCCGTCCGCAATTTCGTGTCCGGTCCATAACTCTGTCATCCATGAAGGGATTTTAATATTACTTGGCACAAATGTTCCCCATGATGAGACGACGTGTCATGCGCAAAACTCGGACCCCTAGCTCAAAGGTCAAGGTCACAATTGGAGGTCAAAGGTCAACAGGGCTTTTTTCCTGTCCGGTCCACAACTCTCCCATCCTTGAAGGGATTTTAGTATTACTTGGCACAAATGTTCCCCATGATGAGATGATGTGTCATGCGCAAATCCCGGACCCCTAGCTCAAAGGTCAAGGTCACAATTGGAGGTCAAAGGTCAACAGGGCTTTTTTCCTGTCGGTCCATAACTCTCCCATCCATGAAGAGATTTTAATATTACTTGGCACAAATGTTCCCCATGAGGAGACGACGTGTCATGCGCAAAACCTGGACCCCTAGCTTAAAGGTCAAGGTCACAATTGGAGGTCAAAGGTCAACAAGGCTTTTTTCCTGTCCGGTCCATAACTCTCCCATCTATGAAGGGATTTTAATATTACTTGGCACAAATGTACCTCATAATAAGACGATGTGTCATGCACAACTTTCAGACCCCTAGCTCAAAGATCAAGGTCACACTTAGCAGTCAAATGTTAACATAGCATGAACAGGGTCTGTTTCGTGTCCGGTCCATAACTCTGACATTCATTAAGGGATTTTAATATCACTTAGCACAAGTGTTCCCCATGATGAGACGACGTGTCATGCGCAAATCCCGGACCCCTAGCTCAAAGGTCAAGGTCACAATTGGGGGTCAAAGGTCAACAGAGTTTTTTTCCTGTCCTGTCCATAACTCTGCCATCCATGAAGGGATTTTAATATTACTTGGCACTAATGTTTCCCATGATGAGACGACACCCAGTACCCTAGCTTAAAGGTCAAGGTCACACTTTGAGATCAAAGGTCAAGAGGATTTTTTTCCTGTCCGGTCTATAACTTTGTCATGCAAAGCAGGATTTAGATATCAGTTGGCACAAATATTCCCCTGGATGAGACAACATGTCATGCGCAAGAACCAGGTCCCTAGGTCTAAGGTCAAGGTCATATTTAGAGGTCAAAGGTCAAATTCAAGAATGACTTTGTATGGAACATTTCTTCTTCATGCATGGAGGGATTTTGATGTAACTTGGACCAAATGTTCACCACCATGAGGCACCCTTGTTTTTAGAATTACGTCCCTTTGTTGTTACTATAAATAGATTTTAATGTAACTTTTTTATTACTGGCGGTAGAGAAAAATCGAGACCACTTTTCTGTGGTACAGCATGCATGTTACATCCAATTTTTAGGTGTATTTTGACCTGTCTCTACCTGGTAAAGAGTTTCTTGTGGACTTATATTATTTTTATTTTTTTTTTTTTTTTTTTTAAAGATTAATTTCCCTTTGTTGTTACTATAAATAACTTACATGATAACATTTTTATAATCAGCCAAAAAAATTCAATATGAAAACAACTGTGGGTTTTTATATATGCACATTTTAATCCAAGTGTGTTGTTATAACATATTGTATATGTAGTACAATATTGTTTATACATCATTGACAGATATCAGTTCATTATGTTATACTGCAGTAGAGAAAATTAGGTGCCTTCCAGTAGGGGACTTTGTATTGCATGGCAATACTTCATTCACTTGTTCATTTTATGAAATTTAATGCCAGTTTTATTGTGGTCAGTTTATCGAACCATCGTTCCTGGGAAGAACCGGCACCATATTCAAATCTTCTTAAAGACAATGTCCACTTTCTTTCATAAGAGACATGGTTGGTTTCGGGCTTCGAATCGCAGTCGTCTGTGAGAGAGATCTTAGAACATGACCTCTTTATAGTATGATTAAGTATCAAAATGATCACTGCGTCTATTAAACTTGCAATGTGTTTTATGATAAATATTGGCTCTGAATTATGTTTTCTTCTGTGGTAATTCAATGGTTTAAAAAAATTCTTTAAACTTTAACCTTCGAACATTTACTATGATTTCACAACACATGTGAAGAAATTACCAGCACATACTCTGATAATTCAATACATGTATCTAAATAACATTATTAAGACTTTGAAAGTATGATAATTTATTTCATTTCAAACTGCAGTTTAGATATATATTCCAATAAAAGCCGTAAAAATAGCACACAAGATCTAAAAAGACAAATTTTGAGATTAACATTGCTGTGCAGATTATAACCCATTTTCAGAAGCAAAGCAAAAGCAAGAACGGTTCACATTCTTAATAATTAGAGACCTGTTTCAGCTAGAGTTATCGAAAGTTAAACCAAAGAAACCAATTAACTTAAACAATGAAGACAAAACGAATGCGATAAAAAACAGACTTTTCCAAAGCCGACTTGGAAATGTAGTAATATTGTTAAGAAGCGTCAACTTGACACATAGGGTGTCACCCAGGTATTGAAGTACTTCCGGTCGTTATAGCCTAGGAAGCAGTTCTTTGAAATTTGAAGTTCCCAATTTGAAGCCATCTCTACTTTGACTTGTTAAACATTTTGTGTCATTTCTGATGTCTTTAACAGTTGTTTTGTTTGTGTGTTTTTTTTCAGGACTACATTTCTGTGCGGAGAGCTATTCCAGACTGGCAGCCATGACAGATGTGGGTTGGAAATCATAAAGAGTGACTGAGTACTTTGATATGTAGCAAAGAAGTTCATTGTTGATGACAGTGTTTCTTTATGATTTATTGAATACGATCAGAAATACAGAGCTCTCAATGCTGTAAACTTTTTGTTGTGAAATTCGCCGCTGAATCCATTTCCAAAAGTGTTTGTTTTACTATACAACAAAGAAGGAGAAATTGTACCGGGCCGACACCACAGAGTGAAAGTTGGTGCATTTTTCATTAAATCAGTCAAATTAAGCATTTCACTTTAGGTAAAATATGCAGTTTAAAGTCGGTAGAAAGCTTTCATTTGTCATGACTATTTTAACATACATATAATGGGATTATTCTATAATGAGCAGTATCAACATGGAAAAACTTTAACTGAAAATGAAATACCAAAGACTTCCATTACCAAATCGTTGAATCAATCCCCCGTCTTAGCATTAACAAAACCGGACCCCTACTTACCAATTTCATAAATCTGTCCCCGGAAGCTATGTAAGGCTCTTATTTTGTAATTTCTTAAGGTGTATATGTCGCGAGAATATTCATACAAATATATGTGTCGCAAAGTAGTCTTTTTCGGTCTTTTAAAAGGTTAATTTATTGAATTTACGAAAATGTCCCCCATCTTAACATCATCAACTTTGTTCACTTCAGTTGCGCGGTTGCACTTTAAGAGAAAACTAACGGACTTTGAAACAAAAAACTTGTAGCCGAGTGTTGGATTTTTATGTAAGATGGCACTCATCCATGTTTCCCTTTATTTGAACAAGTTGGTTAAAAGCTATTTAAGAAAATGTCACCTTTATCGAGGAATCCGCCATGTTTTTGGCACCCCAGATTAGCGAAAAAGTCACGTGGTACATGCACCCTGATCAAGTCATTCTAGTTAGGGGTATTGATGCTACACGAAATGGTCCCATTTGGTTAACCTTGTATGGATGTACGAATGGACGGACGGACAGGACAATCACTATATGCCTCCCGCATCAGTAGATGCCGGGGGCATAAAAATCAAGTATTGATTTTTGTATTTACATTAACAGAGTGATGACTTGTTTGTACCATTAAAATACACATGAGCCGCGCCTTGAGAATACCAACATAGTGGCTTTGCAACCAGCATGGATCCAGACCAGCCTGCGCATCCGCGCAGTCTGGTCAGGATTCATGCTGTTCGCTTTCAAAGCATGTTGCAATTAGAGAAACTGTTAGTGAACAGCATGGATCCTGACCAGACTGCGCGGTAGCGCAGGCTGGTCTAGATCCATGCTGGTCACAAAGCCACTATGTTAGTTTTCTCATGGCACGGCTCACATGTAATAGTCATCAGAAACAGAGACAAAACATCACTGGCTTCTTGTGACTTTTCATAAGTCTAGAACATACCCTACTAAATTTCTAAATTTGACTGCTCCATCATTCAATTTGGGCAGTACCACCTATGATTCAAAAGGGAATTCACTGAAAATTTACTGACAAGTATTTATCAGCTAGTAATCTAACAGCTTGCAAACAGAACAGAACCATCAAATCTGCAGACAAGATCACAGAGAACTTTGACATTATAACATAATCTATGTTCTGACCTAGCTAAGTAAGACTCTCAGAGAGTCTTTGTAATTAATCTATATTGCTGAAACTTTGCACAGCATGATTGAAGTATATGCAATATTCCTGTCCAGTATCGTTAAAATTTGTACACATTCACAATGTATATACTGGTATGTAGGGCAAAGTAATTTTAATTTTATTTTGTTGGGTTTGTCGTACCGACACAATTATAGGTCATATGGCAACTTTCCAGCTTTGATGGTGGAGGAAGACCCCAGGTGGCCCTTTGTGCATTATTTCATCACGAGCGGGCACCTGGGTAGAACCACCAACCTTCCGTAAGCCAGCTGGATGGCTTCCTCACATGAAAAATTCAACACCCCAAGTGAGGCTCGAACCCACATCGATGAGGGGCAAGTAATTTGAAGTCATCGACCTCAACCACTCGGCCACGGAGGCACTCGATAATAGAGTACCTCCTTTTGAAGAGTATTCATTCCTACCATAAACCTACTTTGACTGAAAATTTTCCTGGGGGTGTAGGTTCAAGATCCACTTTTTCCTTATTTTCCTTTTTTTCTAGTAAGTATTTTCTCTTTTCAAGACTTATAATTGATTTATTGTACAAAAGTGGAATTTTTTCATTTGGTAAGCAATTTCTTGCTGTTCAAAGTGAATTTACATCTGAAACAGATGGGGATAGAGTTAGACATCTTTAAAAACACTGAGTAACATGTGGTAAAAGTTTTCTATTTCGCCTTTTAATACTCTTTTAGTTACATGCTGTGGAAGATGTAGGAAGGTTTTACTTCTGCCCCAAGGTTACTGTGAGCAGAATTTAGAACAGCCCCACAGGACTCGACCTTAATATCTCAATGTTAAGAGTTATAATTCTGTCTCATTAAATCTGTTTACTTGAGGTACCTTTAGAAAACAAGATATTGACAGTTTTATTTTGTGTTTAATGACTGTTTACCAATAGTTTGCTTTTCTTTTACCAAAATTGATGGTATACTAGTGATAAATTCTCTGCAAACGTTTCGGACAGTTGCCATCACTTTTGAAATTTGTCTCTACTTGAGCTTGAGGAAATACCATGAATTATACAAAATTTATAAAATACATCATGGTGAAAGTTGTTTAACAAGAGCTGTCACAGGAGACAGCATGCTCGATTATTCCGATGCTGGATAGTGAAAATGGGCACATCTGAGGAAACTGAAGCTATCAGTGGAATATTTAATGACTCCAATTGGACACTAGCTTATGTTTGTGTCAAAAGAATGAAAGAGATTATAAAAGTTAATGTTATCAAAACATTAAATAAGCATAATTCTAAGCAAAAAGGGGCATAAATCATGAAATATTGGTGCAAGAGTAATGCACCTTGTGTCATATGCTGTTTGTGATGATGTGTACCAACTACTTTTAGTTTAATTCAAATCCATTCAGTAATAAATTTACTGAGATAGAGAGAAACTGCACCAAAACATTAACATGAAAGTCCAAGTAAAAAGGGCGATAATTCATGAAATATTGGCACAGCAGTTGTGGCCCTTGTGTCATATTATGTGAGTGATTATTGAAAAAAACTATTTAAAGTTTGAATACAATCCATTTAGTAATTAACACAGATAAGGTTAAGGTGCACCAGAACTTTAACCTGAAATTCTAAGTAAAAAGGGGGCATAATTCATGGAAAATTGGTTCCAGTTATGCACCTTGTGTCATATGATGTGGGTGATGATGTGAAACAACTATTTTAAATTTGAATCAAATCCATTTAGTAATAACTGAGATAGAGCAAAAATTGCACCAAAACTTTAACCTGAAATTCTAAGCAAAAAGGGGGCATAATTCATGTAAAATTGGTTCCAGAGTTATGCACCTTGTGTCATATGATGTGGGTGATGATGTGAAACAACTATTTTAAGTTTGAATCAAATCCATTCAGTAATAACTGAGATAGAGCAAAAAATGCACCAAAACTTTGACCTGAAATTCTAAGTAAAAAGGGGGCATAATTCATGGAAAATTGGTTCCAGTTATGCACCTTGTGTCATATGATGTGGGTGATGATGTGAAACAAATATTTTAAAATTTGAATCAAATCCATTTAGTAATAACTGAGATAGAGCAAAAATTGCACCAAAACTTTAACCTGAAATTCTAAGTAAAAAGGGGGCATAATTCATGTAAAATTGGTTCCAGAGTTATGCACCTTGTGTCATATGATGTGGGTGATGATGTGAAACAACTATTTTAAGTTTGACTCAAATCCATTTGGAAATAACTGAGATAGAGTGAAAGTGCACCAAAACTTTAACTTAAAATTCTAAGTAACAAGAGCACCGCCTTGCGGGTGCTGACGCTCATCTGATTTTTTTTTGTATAATAGAAATATTGTCCTACCCATGATTTTCTAAGTCTAAAAAGGGCTATCACTCTTGCAAAAAGCAGGATAGAGTTATGTTTCTTGATGTACAGTGTCCACTTATGATGGTGAAAAACTGTTGCAAGTTTTAAAGCAATAGCTTTGACAGTTTATGAGAAAAGCTGACTTAAACATAATATTCAACCAAGAAAATGATTTTTCTAAGTCCAAAAGGGGCAATAATTATTGCAAAAAGTAGGATGGAGTTATGTTGTTTGCTGTACAGGGTCAGCTTATGATGGTGAACAAGTGTTGAAAGTTTTAAAGCAATAGCTTTGATAGTTTAAGAGAAAAAGTTGGCCTAAACATAAAACTTAACCAAGAAATCTGATATTTTCTAAGTCCAAAAGGGGCCATAAATCTTGCAAAAAGCAGGATGGAGTTATGTTTCTTGCTGTACAGGGTCAGCTTATGATGGTGAACAAGTGTTGCAAGTTTTAAAGGAATAGCTTTGATAGTTTAGGATAAAAGCTGACCTAAACATAAAACTTAACCAAGAAAACTGATTTTCTAAGTCCAAAAGGGGCAATAATTCTTGCAAAAAGCAAGATGGAGTTATGTTTCTTGATGTACAGGGTCAGCTTATGATGGTGAACAAGAATTCCAAGTTTCAAAACAATAGCTTTGATAGTTTAGGAGAAAAGTTGACCTAAACATAAAACTTAACCAAGAAATCTGATATTTTCTAAGTACAAAAGGGGCCATAAATCTTGCAAAAAGCAAGATGGAGTTATGTTTCTTGCTACACAGGGTCAGCTTATGATGGTGAACAAGTATTCCAAGTTTCAAAGCAATAGCTTTGATAGTTTAGGAGAAAAGCTGACCTAAACATAAAACTTAACCAGGCAACGCCGACGCCGACGCCGACAACCGCTCAAGTGATGACAATAACTCATCATTTTTTTTCAAAAAATCAGATGAGCTAAAAAGGGGATATAATTCATGAAATATTGGTACAAGATTTATGGCCCTTGTGCCATTTGTTTTGAGTGATAATGAGGAGTAAACAAATCCATCAAGTTATTACAGAGATAAAGAGAAAGTACATCAAAACTTTAACCAAAGTTCGGACTCGGAAGGACGCCGACGCCGGGTCGAGTAGGATACTTCGCATAGTTGAGCTAAAAATTGCAACACAGTGTGAAACATGGTCAACTTTAAGAATACATTAGGCAAATGCCATTTTTTTAAACATAACTATTAGGGGTCCAAAACCTTAAAATTCCAAAGTCTAAATTTCAGACGTTAAACGTTAATGATCAAAGGACATGTTATTATGATCTACAATTATTTTACCTGTTTCCTCAATGTCTACTCTAAGCTTTCCTGATTGAATAGGCGTTCCATCTGCAAAGTCGTATATCTCACCTAAAAAGTAAAATCAAAACATATGTAAATAGGCTTACATATAACATCACAGGAACCTGGATTAGGCAAAATGTAAGTAAAAATGACTGTACATGTCCTTGGAGATATGTTCTGGATTAAATGCCTATGTGTAGTAACTACAGACCTTATATTGGATTAAATGCATATGTCTGGTCACTAAAGACTAGGCAGTGTAAATATCAGTTTATTTAGCAATTCAATCAACTACACATGTTTACAGATTACTCTGAACCTCCACACTGCAAAGTGCCTATTAACTCCCTTGACATTTAACTAAGCCTGCAGGATTAGTCTGGGGGCTCGTCTGGGATTTGAACCCGAGACCTCTCGCAACCAAAGCGAGAATCATACCCCTATGGTTAAACGCATATTTCTGGTCACTTTAAAATATGCAGTGGTTTAAATGGAGATTTTTGGTCAATATAAAATATGCAGTGCATTAAATGCATACATTTAATGAGCATATATTTAATGACATACGAAGAAACCTTTATGGATATTAAATTAATCAGAAGGTACAACCTACTTCCCTACATCAGATGACTTTTAAGTTAAGCTGAATCTGTCAAACATGAAATCCAGTGCAAACTATTATGAAATTGTTTCCACAACTGACTTTGTAAAAATAATTCATCATTTTAGCAAAGGAATAAGGCACCTGTATCATTGAGACTGACAATTTCAGTAGATTGCTCAAAATTTTGTCAACAATCACATCATGAATTATATACTTACAATTCATCAATGCCATAATAAATCAGAATATCAAATCTGTTCCATATCCAGACTTTTAATTTGCCATTATGATTTTATGATAATTACTAGTAGTAAAACAATTAAAGAGTGCCTAAATGTCACAATATACGCGTCACAGAAAATTTCTTTACACTAGCACCTGTATTTGCAAATTTTGTGGATGTTTAGTAATCATTGTAACTCTTTTGTGTTTCTAAGTCTACAAAAAAAACTCCTTACCAGGTAGAGATACCTTAAAATACACCTAAAATTTGAAAACATCTATGTTGTACCACAGGAAAGTGGTCTTAGTCAATTATAAAAATGTTACAATATAAGCTATTTATAGTAACAACAAGGGAAGTAATTCTAAAGAAGGGACCTGCACATGACACTCTGTCTCATGATGATGTGCAATTGTGCCGAGTTACATCAAAATCCCTCCATGCATGGAGAAGAAATGCTCCGGACAAAACATTCTTGTATCTGACCTTTGGCTTTAAGTCTGACCTTGACCTTAGACCTAGGGACCTGGATCTTGTGCATGATACTCCATCTTGTGGTTGTGAACATTTGTGCCAAGTTATATCAAAATCCCTCTATGCATAAGGAGATATGCTCCTGAAAAAGTCTGTGGATGTTGCCTGCCAGCCCTCCAGGGGCGTTCCCATATTACGTCCCATTTTTCAAATGGGCATATAAAAATACAAGATAAAAAGAGTTGAAAATTAACTTTACAGTAGCAAGAACTCAGCAGCTGTGTACATCTGACTCGAAAGGTAAAGTCATACATGTCTGTATAAAAGTTTAAATCTAAATCTTGCATTAAAAAGGATGAGATGAATTGTCTGCATCACAATATGTGCCGCACCATGAGAAAACCCAACATAGTGCATTTGCCACAAGCATGGACCTGAACCAGCCTGTACTTCCACGCAGTCTGGTCAGGATCCATGCTGTTCGCTTTTAAAGCCTGTTGCAATTAGAGAAACCGGATGCGCAGGCCTGTCTGGATCCATGCCGATCACAAATTTTTGTACTCTGTTGGTTTTCTCATGGTGCGGCTCAACTGTATTTGCCATTTTAATGTAAGTTACCATTAAAGTATATTTGCCATTTAAAACAATAGCTGTAAGATGAAAATGGAAAATACATTTAACTTACATGGTAGGTTTGCCGGAGATGGGGTTTGTGCAAATGCATGATCCAAGAAAGTAAGTATTGTCCACAGAAGGCACACCAAAAATGATTTGGCGAGGACTGCCATTATTTAGCTGTGTTGAGGCCTTCTTGCCCCAGTGACTGAAACAGAAGTTAAGACAAAGTCAGCAAATTTTATATTCTACTAAATGTCAACATGCTGAAATTCTTGGTACCAACTTTTATTTGAACCTTTTACATCCTTACCATGCTAAATTTCTATAATGAACTGATCAATCATTCAATCTGGACAGTACCATTCACTGTTAAAAGGGGTGCTTACCAAAATTACCCTGACTGAAGAGCTAACAGTACAGATCATGATCAGACTGTGATCGTGTCCAGCATGGTAAGGGTTAAAAAAAAACTTTCATAATATCTTAGGTTGGGGTTCAGAGTAATTTTGGGTGAAAAGAGAAACTGAAAGAGTAAACTTTTTTCTTTTTGTGGGTGGTGAAAGTGGGAACAGAAATGGAGACGGTTGGAAGTAAGTACCACACAAAAACTCCAAATGTTCAACTTCCCATGCTGTACAACATTCCTATACGGTTTCACGACTCCCACGCAAACACTTTTTGAAGTATGTTGGACACAAACTATTAGGCTCTTCATTCATATTTTTGACTATGTCAATGGCTATAACTCTGGTCTCGCAGACTGAAATACCAAACTCAAAACCCAATGTTGAAGTATTAACTTCACATGCTGAATCATAGTATTAGTCAAATTCTGTATGTGATATATGTGACACAAACTTCCATGCCATTTATGCATATCTTTACTAAGTCAAGAGCTGTAACTTAGTCTGGCAGAGTGAAATTCTAAAAAATCCTTGGTACTTAACCATATTCTGAATAACATTTCTATAAAGTTTCATGGCTCTATGTCAGATACTAGTTGAGATACAACTATTATGCGGCAATTTGCACTACATTAAAAATAAATCAAGTCCAGTGTAGTTTATCTGTTTTAATTTAATAAAGTTTCAATATTTTAACACAACAGAAATTTATCTGGTTCACCAGAAATGTGTTGGAACACCAAACACAAATTTAAACGCTTAAGTCCATGCAGAACACCACAAATAAAAATAGTGTAGTTAATCTTTATGAAGGAACACCTTCTACTTTGTCATCTAAGAGTAAAGTGCAAGAATATGCTATTTTAAATTAAGAAACATCATGTTAAAATATATGAAGGATTCTCATTGGTTATGTGAAGTGACATCTGACATATTTACACATATGGCTTGAGTAATTACTTAGTTATCATGTAACACAATATTTGGCAGGTACTTAATGATTAAACAGAAGAACAGGAAAAACAACACAAAGCATTTTTACAAGTTGACAGCTTGGCTTCCTGGCTTAACAATCTTTTTGAGACTTTGAGAGTCACCTTAACATAATCTGACACTTAAGTAATTTCCTATAGTAAAAGAAAATGAAAATTTCCAATGACTGAAATAAACATAAGAATTTACAAAACTAATTATTAAATCAACTCTAACTTTAAAAGACAAACAGTTTGATACTAAACATGTCAGTATTCTATAAATATAAATATTATTTTAAATTTTATAAAAAATGCATTGTATAAAAAAAATGACAAATATTTGCTTCATAATAACTTCCCCCTGCTTCTTTTACTTTGGTCCCCAAAGTCAAATAAAATATTGAATATGAAATATAATTATGTATCAGTTCCAGTCACTAATTTTTTTTTCAAAATTCTATTAGTTCCAAAGTCACAACCCATAAGGGCCTGAAGGAGCTATGTAGAAAGGTCTAATGAATTCTTCTTTTGAGGTACATGCAACAGTGAAGTGGTCCTCTTGGTCACAGAGCTTGCATGTTATTCCAATGGAAGGACACTCATTCTGGGTGTGACTTACGTTACCAGTGCATCGTGTGCAGGCATACAGGAAGATGGAATTTCCTTTACTTTTATCTGTTTTATTTAATTTTATGATTTCATCTGCCAGGCTTTTTATTTCTCTTTCACAAGCCCAAACTATTTTCTCTAGTCCTTTAATTTTATCACACTGATTTTCTGCGATGGTTTCAAGGTGATTGTTTTGTATGTTTAACATGGCAACAACACGTTTTGAAGTATTGATGGTTTCTTCCAGCACTGAGCATTGATCTGTGATTTTAGAATGTTCAGTTAGTAAGGTGTCTTTACTTAGTTCCATTTCTTTCATCTGATCGCGTAATTTTGTGATGAGTTCAGACTGGATTTTAGACTTGTGAGTCAGATATTTGTTCTCATCCTCTAGAGACCTAATCATTTGGTTTTTGGATACATTTTCCTGTTGAATCGTCAACACAACTGATTTGACATCTTCTGCTTTAGCTGAGATATTCTCCAAATGGAATCTTGCTAATGAATTGAAACACTGTTTTTGTAGTTCTAAATCCTCCATTTGGTAGAAAGGAAGGTTTTCAGCATCCTTTCTGTTCAGGAATGCTGTCATTCTGGCAGTGTCCCTTAATTTCTTTTGTTTCTGAACAAGTGATGGTGACCTATAGTGCACACTGGTGTGATACAGTTGTTGTGATTGCTGAAGTATCCTGTAGTTCTGATTGATAGGAGATAAGTAGATCCAGTTTCCATGTTTATGAGTTCTTCTGGTAAATCCAAACATATTTCCTTGCAGTTTCATTTCAAGTTGACTTTAAAGTTCAGTAAAATATTTTCTTGTAGATGTGGGGAATATAAGATGAGTAACTCACTTGGATTATGTCCTCAGAGGTACATGGAAAGTCAGATGAGCTAAAAAGTCATCTGGCCGGTTTCTCTCACCAAACTATTATGCGGCAATTTGCACTACATTAAAAATAAATCAAGTCCAGTGTAGTTTATCTGTTTTAATTTAATAAAGTTTCAATATTTTAACACAACAGAAATTTATCTGGTTCACCAGAAATGTGTTGGAACACCAAACACAAATTTAAACGCTTAAGTCCATGCAGAACACCACAAATAAAAATAGTGTAGTTAATCTTTATGAAGGAACACCTTCTACTTTGTCATCTAAGAGTAAAGTGCAAGAATATGCTATTTTAAATTAAGAAACATCATGTTAAAATATATGAAGGATTCTCATTGGTTATGTGAAGTGACATCTGACATATTTACACATATGGCTTGAGTAATTACTTAGTTATCATGTAACACAATATTTGGCAGGTACTTAATGATTAAACAGAAGAACAGGAAAAACAACACAAAGCATTTTTACAAGTTGACAGCTTGGCTTCCTGGCTTAACAATCTTTTTGAGACTTTGAGAGTCACCTTAACATAATCTGACACTTAACACACCCTATTACCTGATGTCCACCACGCCGAGGGATGCGGCTGCCACAGAGGTAGGAAATCAATAACGGTGAATAGTGGTGTTAGTTTTTTGAGCTGTATTTTTTCATTTCGACTTTCCATGAAGATATTCTGGTGCAGGCATATGTGTAAATGCCTAAACATATTATATGATTAATCCTGGTCGCCAACTTTGCGAAATAAAGAAGTATTCAGCTGTTTAAATTGGACGTTTATTAAAATTGATGCGAAAATCATATTCAACGGCCCAATTCGAAGTGTTTACAAAATAATTTGATCGGGTTTACCTCACACGTCAAACGATCAATCATCTGGGGATAATCCTGGCAAGTTTCAAGTCTGTCCGTACGTCTACACCGACGTTATGATCCTCCAAAGGAACCCGGGTACAGTCACGTATGATAAACTTTACCGCAGAGGGCATTTTTAAATGATGCCCATCCCACCGAGGAGTCAAAATATAGGATATCGTTTACGACAGAGGAAAATTTTGTGTAAAAATGTCTATTTTGGCTTTGTTTTGCTTTTGAGACCTGGGAGGTCATGGAATTATTTGCAGTATGCATTGTTTATACTTGTGTTTAATAATGGGCGATTTTCAATGGCGAACACCGCTGTAACACGGTGGTAATCAGCCTAGATTGAACTTCTATCTATCTCCGACGTTGTTTTGCTACTATAAGTCTTCGTTTTGTAAACTCAATTTTGTTTCAATTTCTTTTATCATGAAATATACAGAAATAATGATATCGTAAGTCCTGATGGTATCGGTACTTGCGTTCTTGCTGGATTCAGTGTTGAATTTATATACAATTATATTATATACAATCTAGACTGATTGCAAAACGATTTATCATTTAATATAAACCGTAAATCTGATACTGTACATGTTTGAGTTGTTTTGCCACTGAAAGTCGTCGTTTTGTAAAATCATTTTTGTTTCTTTTTTATCATAATATACAGACATTTGCTGCCAGCAATGAAATCCTAAGTCCTGGTACTTGCGTTCTTGCTGGACTCAGTGTTGAATATAGGTTAATATTAAATATCAAATTGTTTTGCATTATCAAGCTTTCATACTAAGAGGCTACTGATAGTAACATAGTTCTACATAAAAGATCCGTTAGGCTAGAAAATTTAAATATATTTGTTGTCAGTGGCACAAGTCAAGTGATTGGTTCTAAATAAAGCTGTTATTCATTAATCGTTTACAGAAATGTTCTAAACAATTTATTTTGTATTCAATTTCAGAACCAAAGATGAAGGCATACACGTGTTATTAATGTAACAATGATTTTGAAGTTAACACTGGAGTGATTGACCTTTTAGTTAACTGTCATGTCAAGAGAGATCTATCAAAATGCAATGGAAATAACTAAACCATCTGTTATTACTATCTGAAATGAAGATTTCATTCTGATCGATCTCTCTTGAAAACTTTAAAGATGTATTCAATTTTGATATTTTGCCCTGTAACTTCGATACATGCCCACACGCTGGTCACTAGAAATGAATATTTCACCTTCATTTGGAATCACGTCGGTATATGTTTTCTGTCCTATATCCAGCATTCCAAATGTTTTCATCTTATTCCAGTTCCATGTACTTAAATGGCCAATCACTCTAGCGTAAGCTGCAAATCAGTGTCTTAGCTTTTTTTTAAACAATTCTCATGCATTTCAAATATATATGCTTAAATATACTACTCGACAAACTGTGTTAAACTATATGATCTCATGTGTATTTAAATGAAAGCTGTATATAATAAATGCAAAACGATTTAATACCTAATATTAACCGTAACTTCAACACAGAATCCTGCAAGAATGCAAGTATCAGGACTTAAGATATCATTATTTCTGTATATTTCATCATAAAAGAAATTGAAACAAAAATGAATTTACAAAATAAACATTTACAGCAGCAGAACCAATCTATACATGTAGCAGATAGTATGCAATGCCGGAGATAGAAATACAATCTAGACTGACTAATACTGTTACAGCGGTGTTCGCCATTGAAAATCGTCCATTATTAAACATAAGTATATAAACAATGCATACTGCAAATGATTCCATGACCTCCCAAGACTTAAAAGCGAAACAAACAGCCAAAATAGACGTTTTTACACCAAATTCCCCTCTGCCGTAAACGGTATCCTATATTTTGACTCCTCGGTGGGATGGGCATCATTTAAAAATGCCCTCTGCGGTAAAGTTTATCATACGTGACTATACCCGGGTCCCTTTGGAGGGTCATAACGTCGGTGTAGACGTACGGACAGACTTGAAACTTGCCAGGATTATCCCCAGATGATTGATCGTTTGACTTGTGAGGTAAATTCGATCAAAATATTTTGTAAACACTTCGAATTGGGCCGTTGAAAATGATTTTCGCATCAATTTTAATAAACGTCCAATTTAAACAGCTGAATACTTCTTTATTTCGCAAAGTTGGCGACCAGGATTAATTATATAATATGTTAAGGCATTTACACGTATGCTTGCACCAGAATATTTTCATGGAAAGTCGAAATGAAAAAATACAGCTCAAAAGACTAACACCACTACTCATCGTTATTGATTTCTGACCTCTGTGGCAGCCGCATCCCTCGGCGTGATGGACATCAGGTAATAGGGTGTGCTTAAGTAATTTCCTATAGTAAAAGAAAATGAAAATTTCCAATGACTGAAATAAACATAAGAATTTACAAAACTAATTATTAAATCAACTCTAACTTTAAAAGACAAACAGTTTGATACTAAACATGTCAGTATTCTATAAATATAAATATTATTTTAAATTTTATAAAAAATGCATTGTATAAAAAAAATGACAAATATTTGCTTCATAATACATGCAACACAGATATTTAGGCCCTTTTTTATTTTCAAAGGCGGCAGATCTGAGCTTACAGTGTGAAATTCCAAACAAACCCAAAGTGCATGCTAAATAAGTTCCAGTGATAATATAATATTTTTTGATTACACATCACAGATTTAGATGGATAGTGAGACAGAGAGACAAGAGTAGGTCTTAAAGTCCCCTCCCAAATATTTGGGGGTGGAACAGTGAATATATAATAATCAGCACAATTGTGAAGTTTGGCTATTCCCAAAGGTTTATTACAGAGCCTTACCTCTGCTGTTAAGGACTGAAATAACAAAATTGTATTTCAAATCTAGCCACCAATAACAAAGACCAATTTCCATCTAAATTAAATGTCAAGTTTTAACTAGAGGAGTTGAGCACACAGGCTTCAGGTGTTGCTGTTATGAAGTCCAAACAAGTAAGATAACTCAAGAAATATTAGAGCTGTCCATAAAACAGCATACTGACTATTTGACATCTTCTGTGATGAACAAGGGCCATAACTTGACAAGACTTATGTAACCAACTCCTATTACAAATTGCAATAAATTAAAATTTCATGACTTCATAACTTTAATGCAAAACTTTAACCAAATTCAAAGTCAAAAACAAGTAGAAAAAGGGCCATAATTTGAATTTCAACCAAGAGTTATCTAACTTGGTCAAGTCAGTAGTTTCAAACCAATACTAGTAGTTGCTACTGAGATACAACTTGACAGCTGACCAAATTTTCTTAGTCAAAAAGGTCTATAATTTCAAGCAGTTTCAAAACTTGGTTACTTTCAGTAGGTTTGATGCCAAGGAAGCCTTGCAAAAGTTTCGATCGATACATGCAATGGTTAGCACCCAAAACTTTAACAAAGGTGTGACACCAATGCCCAACTCAAGTCAGGCTAAGAATTCTGATATGAAAGTCTCGACAACATGCACACAACCACTTTATATTGATGATGCAGTCCAGTTAATTGGAAGAAAACTGTCCGAAGAGTTGCATGCATGAGTACATAAGACTGACACTATATGCTTTATGTGTCTTTTACACTGTGTGCATAAAAGAAAATTAAGGTAGTTTTGCACGTTTGATAAACCGGAAGACATGACGTAACATCATTTATCCAGAAAACTTAGAATAATTCCTGGATTCGGCGTACAGAAACAGAAATCAGTTTATGAATAAATGGCAACCAGTGAGTAAATTTGTTAAAATGGTTCTGTTACTATCTTTCTAAAGTTTAAATATGATATTAAAACATCTGACACTTTAAATAATTCAAAATAATGCCTAACAAGAAACGCGGCAATGCCACAAAACCAGGTTTTCAACACTTTTCATAAGAATAAACAAGAGCGCCGCCAAGCGGGGCAATATACGCCCGAAGGCTTACATCATAGGATGGGAGCAAAATTTTAAGAACTTGACTGTTGAAGCCCCAAAGGACTGGAACAAAAAAGGAAAACTTCAAAAAACAAATCTAAGTCCACAAAAAAAAATTCAAAGTCTACAAAAAAATCCTTATCAGGTACAGGTATGTAAAAATACACCTTAAAATTGGAGGTACCATCCATGTTGTACCACAGAAGAGTGGTCTCAGTTTTTCCCTACGGCCAATAATAAAAAAGTTTCAAAATAAGCTATTTATAGTAACATAATTGGGAAGTAATTCAAAAAAAAATTATTGTAAGTACAAAAAAAAAAGATCTGTCAAATAAAAACAGAGCAGAGCAATATACACAAAGCAAAGTCATATATGACCTTTGACCCTTAAGTGTGACCTTGACCTTGAAGCGAGTCATCCGGAACATGCACTCTGCACATCGTTGCAATGTGGTGAACATTTCTGCCAAGTTTCTTTGAAATCCTTCCAGCAGTTCAAGAGTTACAGAGCGGACACGAAACAAACTGATATGACCATTGACTCCTAAGTGTGACCTTGACCTTGAAGCGAGACATCCGGAACATGCGCTCTGCATGTCGTCTGGGTGTGGTGAACATTTGTGTCAAGTTTCCTTGAAATCCTTCAAGGGGTTCAAGAGTTACAGAGCGGACACGAAATTGCTAACGGACAGACGGACAGACAGACAGACGGACACCAGCGTCATAACATAATACGTCCCTTCGGGCGTATAAAAAGTATACTGAATCACAGTGCACCACTTTAAAGCAAAACCCTAACCCTAACCCTAACCTAACCCTATTTTTAGTAACAATGACCTTGACCTTGATCCCAGAAACCCCAAAATCAATCCCAAGCTACAACTTTATATAAGTTTTCTATATACCAAGTTTCATCATGATAGCTCATTCCTAAGTTAAGTTATTGACCGGAAACCCTTTTTCTATTTTAAGTAACAGTGACCTTGACTTTGACCCCAGAAACCCCAAAATCAATCCCAGCCTTTGTCTTGATATAAGCTACATACATACCAAGTTTTATTCAAATATCTTTACCGAAACAAAAGTTATTGACCGACACACCAGTTTGACGCCGCCGCCGCCCGCCCGCCCGCCTTCCCGACCGACATCTACCCCAATCTAATAACTCAGGTTTTCGTTGAAAACCTGGTTAAAAATAGGGGGCGGAGCCAGATGAACAAGAGCTATCGGATGGCAGCGCGCTCGAATATTCGAAGAATTGATTGAAGAATGGGGTCAAAATATTTCCATAGATTTTCAGACAAAAGAAAAAATTGGTTAAACAACAAGAGCACCGCCTTGCGGATGCGGACGCTCATCTGATTTTTTTTTTTGTATTATAGAAATATTGTCTTACCCAGTCTAAAAAGGGCCATCATTCTTGCAAAAAGCAGGATAGAGTTATGTTTCTTGATGTACAGTGTCCACTTATGATGATGAAATACTGTTGAAGTTTTAAAGCAATAGCTTTGATAGTTTAAGAGAAAAAGTTGACAAACATAAAACTTAACCAAGAAATCTGATATTTTCTAAGTCCAAAAGGGGCCATGAATCTTGCAAAAAGCAGGATGGAGTTATGTTTCTTGCTGTACAGGGTCAGCATATGATGGTGAACAAGTGTTGCAAGTTTTAAAGCAATAGCTTTGATAGTTTAGGATAAAAGCTGACCTAAACATAAAACTTAACCAAGAAAACTGATTTTCTAAGTCCAAAAGGGGCAATAATTCTTGCAAAAAGCAAGATGGAGTTATGTTTCTTGATGTACAGGGTCTGCTTATGATGGTGAACAAGTATTCCAAGTTTCAAAGCAATAGCTTCGATAGTTTAGGAGAAAAGTTGACCTAAACATAAAACTTAACCAAGAAATCTGATATTTAAGGTTTCATGAATCTATATCAAATACTTTTTCAGCTAGGCGTGTCACAGGGTGAAAATGTGCATTTTTGACTATTTCAGGAGCCATAACTCTGAAAATAGGGGGTGGACCCAAATGAAAAATAGGAGGTGCGCAAGTTCATGTCATGATAAAGACTCATGCAAGGTTTCATCAAATTATATCAATACTTTTCGAGCTAGGCGCGTCACAAACTTCGGACGGATGGACAGACGCACGGATGCATGGACAAGACCAAATCTATATGCCCCCACCACTCATGGGTGGGGGGGGGGGGCACAATTAGCTTGAAATAGGCGGTTTACTTTAATCATAGCCAAACAGCTCAAAAATAAGCACAAGGACCTATACATTTTATTTCATCATATTATAGGCCATTATAATATTTATTTACGACTGTGGGAAGTTTCATTAAAATCTACATTGCAGAAGAATTTCTATTGGCGAAAATGTTATGAAAGTTGCGATTTTCCCATACACTCCCATTATGAAAACTTGCATGAGGTCGACATTTTTCCAATCTGTCTAGCAACAAATCAATCTGACTGAAGTACATCTCCTATTACGCTATGCATAGGATCTGAGAACAAGCTACCGATAGCCTCGTTCTGACGAACCTTTTGCTAGCCAATCAGAGCTTAACTTGCAACATTTTGCAAATCTCTATTTAGCCTTGATTTTTGATATTTACAATACTTATGTCATTATGTGTCAGATAGCCGGTTAGCTCAGTCGGTAGGCCACTTGCTCAGTAAGCGAGGGGTTACGGGTTTGAGCCCTGGAATGACTGCACTTTTTTCTTACTCTTTGATATTCGAACAAGTCGTCTGATTGGTTCAAATAAAAACAGATTTGCGAAAATAAAAATAGCAATACTGGAGATCCAAAATATACAGAAGACGTTTGTGAATCGGTCTTTCTCAGATTTGTTTAGAAGATCAAGTACTTAAGTCAGATTGGCAAAAAATCAAACACACGACCCTACCCTTTTCATGTTTTTTATTTGCTGAATTTTCTCAGTATATTCTGAAGTTTTGAAAAATAAAGAGTTTAATCTAGTTCTACATTGTAGAAAAAAATTCGATCCTAACCTTAATAGGAAAAATGCATTAATAAATCAAAACTCATTTCATTTTAAAGAATCACTTATTACTAAGTACACTATCGAAAACATGTCACCCATTACTGAATGAGAACTTTTAAAATATGTATGTTTTATTTCTTTTGTATTGTATTGCTGGATATTAATGCATTAATATGAGAATTACATAACCGGTTTGCAAACTATATACATGCAGAAACTACACCCCAGATTAGTCAAAATCTCTCATCCGCTAACTTGACTATATTGACAGTATAAATCCAGACTCTACCGACAGCCATCATAAATTTACACGCATCATTTACATCCAATAATGTCACACTGAGAATATTCCCATTTTTAGAATTTCAATAAAAGTGTTAAGTTTATAAGTCTTTGAAAATATAGTGACTTACTATATGATGTCCTCGTGTATACAACTGATTAAAAAAAGAAGTCATTATTTTACCTTCCAAAACAATTCTGAAAATTGATGTACATTTAAATGTATTAAAAACCTCAAAATCCTGCTGATTATTATTAACCTTTAGCCTGCTGGCAGCAAGTGATTCTGCCTTTGCGACCAGTGCAGACCAAGATAAGCCTGCACATCTGTGCAGTCTGATCATGGTCTGCACTGTTTGCTATTCAGTCTAAATTTTCACTTAACACCCCTTCAAATGATAAATGGTACTGCCCAAATTGATTGATGGACCAGTCCATTCTAGAAATTTAGCAGGCTAAGGGTTAATATTTAGCCTGTTGGCAGCAAGTGACTCTGCCTTTGCAACCAGCATAGACCAGGATCAGCCTATACAGCCTAATCATGGTCTGCACAGTTCGCTATTCAGTCAGTAAATTTTTAGTAAACACTCCTTCGAATATTAAATGGAATTGCTCAAATTAAATGATGGACTAGTCCGTTTTAGAAATTTAGCAGGCTAAAGGTTAATTATAAGCTTACTGTGGTCACTTATGTAACATGTCTGAGACTTACTTCTCTCTGCTCAGAGATTGTTCTCTCAAACTATTTTCTAGTAGCACTGCAAAGATAAATTAAGATGGTGTATGATAATTAAAGGTAGAGATGAAAATCAATGTAAGAGAAACACTTAATTTTTTGTAATTTCCAAGACGGAGAACTAACTTTCTGTTGTCAAGTTTTAAAAATGATCGATTACATCTGGGGAAGATTGTTTAGAAGGCATTTTACTTCTTTAACTTCTCTTGTTAACTTTATCTGATACAGTTAGTTGTTTATTAAACTGAAAAAAGGGACATCGGTGCAATAAGATCATTGCAGTTCTCAAGATCGTATGTATAGCTTTTCAATATTTAAGTGAATCTGAATCTTTCAATAGAAGAACAACAGTTACTGGTTTATACAATAAAACATAATAAGCTACATTTCGATAGAATAATTGCCACCTAGACAAAAAGGTCATTGTCAATTTTGTCCTTAAATTTGATCTGTTGATGTCAGTAGCAGTTAATTGTAATTGCGTCTTAACACTCTTTCATGCTAAAAGTTAGTGTTTTTAACCATCAAATGAATGTTCAATATCAGAAATTTGTATTGACAAAATGTGCCCCCACATTTAAACAAGACACATACACACCTACCAGCCTACAGCTACATGTGACAAATTTTTTATCAGATATATTGGAAACAATTGGCACTGAAATTATCTGCCTTAAACATCTGAAATTAGTCTTTCAAGGGGATCCACAACATATTTAAAATATTAAATGACATTATAAACGATAATGCACACATTTAGATACAACAGAACACTTTTAAAACATTCTTTTTTGTCAAAAATGTAGAAGCATTTTTTACTGATTTGTTTTTTACCATTTCAATCAACAAACTAATCTAATTGAAATATATGAACTGACAAAAATAAAAAACAATAATGATTTACCTTTAAAATGACAAATATATCAAATATATCGAAAAATCCAGCTTCCCAGAGCGATGCTTTGAAGATACTACACAAAACTGCAACCTGGTCACACCTGACACTTGTTTTGGGTATGAACACCACACCTTGTGTATTCAAGTGTGTAGTGTCTACCGGCGTTTTCATTGAAGAATTAGCTGTCTGACAAGCTATTTTTAGAACGTATAGTATAGAAAATGCACTCATGCGTTAACTGGTAAAACCGGTTTGACAGCTCAAGTTCAGATACTTGTATAATGCGGTTGAGGGCGTTGCACTAAAAATAGAGCCCAACCACTGGCCTACTTTTTGGCGCAGTTTTCAAAAAAGCAAGACAAAACAACTTATATAAGCAGAATAAGTTAAAATGGTTTAAAGACGTACTTAGATATTCTAACGGGAAAATTTAAAAGAAACAGTCAGCTTAATCTGAAATATGTGCCGCCGTAGGCGTTTGGCGCATTTGTTTGGTAAATAATGAGGCTATATATATAATATAGTATAAAAACATCAGTAGACAGTCCAAAACCCAAAAATAAGTCCAGCACCCATTTACTATATATAGGTTGATTCAGTCCTAGACTGTCTATTGATGTTTTTTTTATCCTAGTAGAATCTATATAGGGCCAGACAAATGCGCCGAACGCCTATGTGTGTGGCATCGAAGAAGTGTTTATAGCTCTTTGGTGGCATGCAGCAGATTTGGTTTTAGTCCGACTAATTTGTCGCAATCGTAGGAAGTAGAGTAAAGTTTCTGGGTGGTAGTCGACGAAAGTCCCCACCTGGAATGAATGGAACAACTTATTTCCAGCTGAACCCACAACAGGCATCAAATATACCTTCCCAGCCTCCAGTCTAGGCAACATTTCTAATTTACATTTAAGTAAATCACCCATTACTGAACAATAGTCGGGATATCAGCCGCGACCGGGCATTGAACCCGGACCGTTGGCGTGTCCAACCTGCTAACCACTTCGCCACTAACTCCCTTAGCTGGAAATACTGACTTATTTTCCTTATGGGCAATATATCCATTCGCGTCCGTTAGACTGCCCGTCACAAATAAACAATCTGACCGTCGAATTATTTTGACTAATTTGGTTTAAGACTCATCCAGTAGTGCCGCAAGCCAACCAAACTTGACTGAAAAAAGGATCGAGGCAGGACTTGTCTTACGGGAGCGGGCACAGGGCCTTACGTGAAAATATGTATAAAGTTACATCGGTTATATAATTACGACATCTACCAATTACGCTTCAGTAATCGTGTTATTCGCCTAGAAAAGTAGAAAAATCTATGAACTCACGGCTACTAAACGCTAGCGCCACCACCAAATTGTGGTGATAACGAAAAGAGCTATCGACATTTCCGTGGTGCAGCTATCGCCCGTTTCTACTTGTAAACAAGTGAGTAAAATTTATATTTTATCTTCTATTTTTATTGATAGAACTTTTTTCGAAAATCAGAGAATGTAGTTCCGTGTAACAACACTTTTACTACAGGTTGGCTGTGATTTCATTAAAATAATATGCAAATTGTGGTGTCAGGAGCTTTTCTCCCGAATCTGACAGTGGCACATTTTCATATCGGCCAGTATTCGAACACCATTCTGATGTATAGACACACTGTAAGAACATACCTGCGCATGCAAATGGTGTAGAAATGATAAATAACTATATAAGCACACACCATGAATAATAGAATCTCAGGTTAGAAGAAATATACCAGGATTTTTAAAAGTGGTGGCGCTATAACTCTAGTGATGGCGCTATACAGTAGTGGTGGCGCTGTTACGGCATACAATAATACGAACTGCTAACGCATCTGGAACAAAACAAACACCAACATTCTCTAACTGATAATTTTCCTGCAAGGAATTATGTTATTAAAGAAAGAAAAACACGATCATAGTTTATTTACCTTGATGAAACATTATCTAAGAAAAAAAAAGAACAAAATACTCACAGACCCTTGGGACTCTTGTAGTCAAAGTAAATATTTTCCATTGTTTAAAACGTTACTAAATGTAGAATTATTTCTAACCTTTAAATATTCTACTTAAATATAAACCTAAGTGTACTTTAAATTCAGGTCAAGAAAAATAGCAGCAATACTTTTATTTCAAACAAAGATTTGTGTCCAGGAAATAATCTGAAGATAGTGTAGAATTTATTTGTTATATTAAGATTCTGAATGTTACTTCCCTTTGTTTTTATACGTCGTTTGCATGTCATTGTAAACAAAAGACCTTACTGTCACAATTGTTTCTGAAAAGTGAGTACAGTGCATTTTCAGTTCCAGTCGATTGAATATGATTAATCAATAGAGCTTAGATGTACAATCTGTCAAATCCATATACATGTAGATTATTTTGCGATCATGTAGAGGTTACTACATGTATTTTGTTGAGTAACGTAATTTGGGTGTAGTGTGGGATAGGTTGATAACATCCATTATTGTAGAAATTTCCGTGGCTTGCAGACAGACATTTTCATGTATTAAAATTGAATATATCAGCCACTAATCATATATAACAGCGCCACCACTACTGTATAGCGCCACCACTTGAATGATAGCGCCACCACTTTCAAAAATAGTCGTGTTTTAATTTTTTACTGTATGTTTCGTAATTCTTTTGTGTATGGGAATAAGTGTAATTCATTTCTACACCATTTGCATGCGCAGGTATGTTCTTACAGTGTGTCTAATCATCGGAATGGTGTTCGAATACTGGCCGATATGAAAATATGCCACTGTCAAATTCGGGAGAAAAGCTCCTGGCACCACAATTTGCATAATATTTTAATGAAATTACAGCCAACCTGTAGTAAAAGTGTTGTTACACGGAACTACATTCTCTGATTTTCGAAAAAAAGTTCTATCAATAAAAATAGAAGATAAAATATAAATTTTACTCACTTGTTTACAAGTAGAAACGGGCGATAGCTGCACCACGGAAATGTCGATAGCTCTTTTCCTTATCACCAGAATTTGGTGGTGGCGCTAGCGTTTAGTAGCCGTGGAACTGTAAGACGTAGTTTGTGATGACAAATCAGACTTTTGAGGCCGACATTGACACCATCCGGTTTTTATGCAAACTAATATATAAACACTGAATTATAAAAAAAATACTTTGCATGTAAAATCGTCTCGCCTTTGAGCCAAGAGTTACAAAGTAACAGAGCGGATACAAAATTGATAACGGACGGACGGATGGACAGACGGACACCGGCGTCATAACATAATACGTCCCTTCGGAAGTATAAAAATGCGATGGTCCATAACGTAACTACGGTGTTCCGTTTGGACAATCGTGACTTTTTATTTAATACTAAACCGCGATGCACGATGGTACGATGACGAAAACGCGATGGCGCGATGGCACGATGATGAAACAACGATGGTACGATGGTGAAATCGCGATGGAGCGATGGTACGATGGTGAATTGTCGATGTAATATCGCGTTTTCATCATCGTACCATTACGTTTTCACCATCGCACCATCGTGCCATCGCGTTTTCATCATCGTACCATCGCGTTTTCATCATCGTACCACCGAGTTTTCACCATCGTACCATCGCGTTATCATCATCGTAACATCGCGTTTTCACCATCGTGCCATCGCGTTTTCACCATCGTACCATCGCGTTTTCACCATCGTACAATCGCGTTATCATCATCGTACCATCGCCTTCCGGTTAGAAATGCGTAGTTCTCTGCACTCGAATTTTTGTCAACAAGATAAATGAATCTCAATGTATTTTGTGAGAAGCAATTTACTATTTAGACTCTGCTGTTTTGCAAAATATTTTACAAAATGTTCAGTGCTCAACTCATTAAAACTGTGTAAAATCTTCAAGGCCACGTCCTTTGTATTTTATGTATGCATGAAATAAATAAAAAGCTGGGTGTAATAGTCACATGATATTATTCAAACTCAGCTTATTATTGTTAGGATGTAGATGGTACATAGTGCAATGTGAAAATGAGATTGTATCAAGCCTGTATTACTGACACATATACTGTACCACAGCGCATGACGACCGGAAGGCGATGGTACGATGGTGATAACGCGATGGTACGATGGTGAAAACGCGATGGTACGATGGTGATAACGCGATGGCACGATGGTGAAAACGCGATGGTACTATGGTGATAATGCGATGTTACGATGATGAAAACGAGATGGCACGATGGTGAAAACGCGATGGTACGATGGCGAAAACGCGACGGTACGATGATACGATAGTGAAAACGCGATGGTACGATGATGTAAACGCGATATTACATCGACATTTCACCATCGTACCATCGCATCATCGCGATTTCATCATCGTGCCATCGCGTTTTCACCATCGTACCATCGTTGTTTCACCATCGTGCCATCGCACCATCGCGTTTTCGTCATCGTACCATCGTACATCGCGGATTAGGATTCAATAAAAAGTCACGATTGTCCAAACGGAACACCGTACGTAACACTGTATATATTGCTTTAAGTTGTTTTTAATTAAAACATGTAAAAATACCAAAAATGTAGTATGTTTGTAATATGTATACGAAATTGTGATAATATTGAGAGTGGATTAAAATTTGTGTAGTATCAGTCACGGTAACAGATATTTCATTTATATTCCTCTGTTTTAATTTTACCGACGTTGAATCAAAGCTTTTAGTAACACGACATCGATAGGTGAATAGATAAGGCAATATTCAGCCTTATTACAAAGACATTAAATTAAACTGGAGATAAAAACTGTACGGAATTGTTTGCAACCATAACTTATCAAGAAAACTTAGGAGGTGTTTGTAAAACACATACGCTCGGCATGATGTTACCTCGCCGAATGTGTAAGTATCATGTCGATTTGACTTTGACCACTCATTTTTAGGTTTCCATCACATATACCCTGTATACCTGGGTTTGAATTTAATTTTGAAAAGAAGATGTTATGGGAATCGAAAATCAAGATGTTATGTTTTTGAGTCAGCGGTCAATTTTAAAATCAAAGCCTTTCTCCAATAATCAGTGCTTACACATAATGTAAAACTAGATGTACCTAAAAGAAATAGTAAAGAATTTATACTAAATTACTTATACAAAAACTGATATAAGAGTCCTTCTTTTCATAGAATTTCTAACAGATTTATTGCTTTCTCATTCTTATATTCATATTGATATTTTTTTCACTACTTAGGCCTACTTATCTAGATGTAGACAATAAATAGAAATTCTAATACTATGTAATTGAATTATCTCCCTATATAATGATACAATATAACTATATATCTATTATGATTATCAATGGGACAGCAAAATATTTGAATTGCATATTTGCAGTCTTTTGGCTTACAATAACATAGCATTTGAGCCGTGCCATGAGAAAACCAACACAGTGGGTTTGCGACCAGCATGGATCCAGACCAGCCTGCGCATCCGCGCAGTCTGGTCAGGATCCATGCTGTTCGCTGACAGTTTCTCCAATTCCAATGGATGCGCAGGCTGGTCTGGATCCATGCTGGTCGCAAACCCACTATGTTGGTTTCCTCATGGCGCGGCTCATTTATTGTTTGAAATGGAATCACAGAAGTGACATTAACGTAAACAATACAGCAACGTCCCACTAAAAAGGTTTTTTCAAATGGAACAAGTTTTCTTTAACCAAGACGACCATAGTGACCATAAGTCGCTCACGTGGCCTTAACTATGAATCATGAAGACTAACATTTTTATTTAGTATAAAAACATAAAACATGTCATGATATACTTTTGTTCACTAAGACCTGGAATTCCGACAGATGCAATATACGTATAAATGGATCTGATTGTTTTGAATGTCCTAGATCAAAAATTAGAAAGAGAGCGAAACGGGATAGCGGTGGGGTTTTAGTTTATTACAAAGATATTTACCGCAAAGTTCTTGAGTTGATTAGTATTAATCCGATTGGGGTTATATGCTTTAAACTGAAAAAAGAGTTTGTTAATTCTGACCATGACATGTATTTCTGTACCTGCTACATTTCAGCCGAGGACTCAGCTGTAATTAGAAATGTTAATTCCAGTATGTTTAATCGTGATTTTTTGGATGCTTGAACACGGATATTCGAAGATACAGTTAGACTGGCATCAGTCGTTGGAGTCATTGAATGTAAAGCACCTGGCCATAAAATAAATCCTCTCTGATACCACTTTCTAAAAAAAATTACAATATCTCTTGCCTCTGTCTCTTGTGCCAGTGTGAAGAAATTAATATTATTACAGATTATTTGATCTCAACAGACTTTGTAAGTCTAAGATACAGTGAGCACGGTGACATATATTTTTTTTCTATAATTTATTTCCATTTTTTACATCAAAAGCATCATAAATTCACAACAAAATTGATTTTATGTGCCAGAAAAAAACGTTTATATATAATATTAAGCGTAGTTGGAACAGTAGCTCTACATAAACGAGAATTATCTGAAAATACATACATATACATGTCTATAAAATTAGTGACACATGTTGTTCAGCATTAGGTGATACATATTATGCTCCAGTTGGAGACTATTCTAAACAGAATGAGTAATAATATATAATCAGTGTAAAGACTATGCACATGATTAGATAGTTTTTCAAACATTATTTGAGCAACTAATCAGCAAATAAAGTTGACTTGCAATGTTTAGATCTTACAGTTAACATTGTTACAAGTTGTATTATAATTTGGTATCCTTGCCCAAAAGAACAAGGCAGTCTGAAAGACAGCTAAATCCCCCGCCACTGCTATGGATAGTGAAAGGGTAAACCTTTGATTTTAGCTGTGACCTTGACCTTGAACTGACATGGCTTACTCATGAATTCTGCACAACGTCTTGATGAGGTGATCATTTGACCCAAGTTTGATGAAAATCCTTCAAGGGGTTAAGGAGATACAGAGTGGACACCAAATGGAAGGCTCAAACCTTCGACCCTTAGCTGTGACCTTGACCTTGAGCTGGCATGGTTGACTCATAAGTTCTGCACATCGTTCTGATGAGGTTATCATTTGACCCAAGTTTTATAAAATTCCTTCAAGGGGTTTAGGAGATATAGAGCGGACACAAAATGGAAGGCTCAAACCTTTGACCCTAAGTTGTGACCTTGACCTTGAGCCGGCATGACTGACTCGTGGATTCTGCACATCGTCTTGATGAGGTGATCATTTGACCCAAGTTTTATAAAATTCCTTCAAGGGGTTTAAGAGATATAGAGCGGACACAAAATGGAAGGCTCAAACCTTTGACCTTGAGTTGTGACCTTGACCTTGAGCCGGCATGGCTGACTCATGGGTTCTGCACATAGTCTAGACGAGGTGATCATTTGACCCAAGTTTTATAAAATTCCTTCAAAGGGTTTAGGAGATATAGAGCGGACACAAAATGGCAGGCTCAAACCTTTGACCTTGAGTTGTGACCTTGACCTTGAACTTACAAGGCTGACTCATGGGTTCTGCACATCGTCTTGATGAGGTGATCATTTGACCCAAGTTTCATGAAAATCCTTCAAGGGGTTTAGGAGATATGGACCGGACACGATTTTGTTACGGACGGACGGACGGACGCAGCACCATTCCTATAATCCCTCCGCCACGGCGGGGGATTAAAAAAATTGACCAGTAGGCATCAGGAATCCAACTACAGTACACACTATAAGTTAGCAGCTTAAGTTATACATAGTTTACCTTGCTTATATTTAATCGCATCTTTAACATGGTATTGATCTAGGGGAGGAAACTGTAACAAATACTTTTGTGTGGAATTGCAGAGTTTCATATCTTTTCTATAGTAACTTTTTCAACAAGTTATATGAAAATGGTCAGAATGGAAAAAAATCAGTAAAAACAGGGACCTAAATTGATCATACATTATTCCTGGTAAAAATAACCATTAGTCAAAAGCTAATCATATGCTCCATAGATAGCATGTAATTCAGACCCGAGTTAATTGAGAAATAAGAACAAAACAAAAAATAAGACAGTTATATTTGCTTGGTGACCTAAATTCACGCACAGGTGAGCAACCTGATTATGTGTCTGACATACATTTGGACCGTTATGTTGTCGTGCCGGATAACTGTGATCATGCTAATAGCTTATCCGTGCGGAAAAATAGCGATAAGCACGTAAACAAGAGCTGTCGGAGGACAGCAACGCTCGACTATTCAACAGCCTTGTCATTTGAATGAATACAAAAGTTGAAAAAGGGGCATAATTTTGTAAAATGCAAAGTAGAGGTATTGAACCTCTGTACTGCATGTCATATCATGACAGTGAACAAGTGTGTGAAGTTTCAATCCTTTCCAATTTGTGGATACTGAGATACCAGCTTACATACAAAAACTTAACAAAAAACTGCTAAGTCAAAGGGGCATAATTTTGTAAAAATGCCAAGTAGAGTTATGGGACCTTCACAGTGCATGTTAGATCATGACAGTGAACAAGTGTGTGAAGTTTCAATCCATTCCAATTAGCGGATACTGAGATATCAGATTACATACAAAAATTTAACCAAAAACTGCTAAGTCGAAAAAGGGGCATAATTTTGAAAAAAAAGAGAGTAGAGTTATGGGACTTGCTTAGTGCATGTCAGATCATGATAGTGAACAAGTATGTGAAGTTTCAATCCATTCCCATAAGTAAGTACTGAGATACCAGCTTACATACAAAACCTTAACCAAAAATTTCTAAGTCGAAAAAGGGGCATAATTTTGTAAAAAAGCAAAATAGAGTTATGGAACCTGTGCAATGTAGATCAGTTCATCACAGTGAATAAGTGTGTGAAGTTTCAATCCATTCCCACAAGTGGTTACTGAGTTACCAGCTTACATACAAAACCTTAACCAAAAATTTCTAAGTCGAAAAAGGGGCATAATTTTGTAAAAAAGCAAAATAGAGTTATGGAACCTGTGCAATGTAAGTCAGTTTGTCACAGTGAATAAGTGTGTGAAGTTTCAATCCATTCCCACAAGTGGTTACTGAGATACCAGCTTACATACAAAACCTTAACCAAAATCGGGACGCGGACGCGGACGCAGACGCCGACGCCGACGCCGACGCCGACGCATGGGCGAGTGCAATAGCTCACTATTCTATGAATAGTCGAGCTAAAAATTAGTAACTCTTTGTATTAAAAGAGAATAATTGTATGGGATACATCTAAAAAGGATGAATTTTGACCTTACTTAGTAGTAGTTCATATTTATTTGATGATATTACAAATAAGTTAGAATTGGAATCGGTATTAACCAATGTATTGACTCATTTTCTAAGTTAGTATATGATATGTCATTTCAGTGTTTTGGTAAATCTTATTGTAGTAGAACACGCCCAGATAAAAAAGAAAATCACCATGGTTTGATGAAAAATGTCGTGAAGCAAAGAACAACTTTTTAAAAGCTAAACGAAATCTGAAGTCTAATAATTCGGTCGAAAATAAGATAGCCTTTTTAAGATGCAGGAGTCATTTTGCCAAAATTAAAAGACTGGCGAAAAAAATTTTTTTTAACAGGGAGAAACAAAAGTTATCTGATCTGAGTAAAAATTCCCCACGTAAATTTTGGCAACATTTAAACAAATTAATGGGTAGAGGTAAACAAGAGGGTTATGATGATCCTGAATCGCTCATCTGAGTAATATGAGCCACATGTTTCAAATGGCAAACTGATGCTGAAATATTAAGAAGTCACATTCATGGTCACTGCAAATCAGGTTTAAGATCGGTGTGCAAAACTGTAGATGTCATCCAAATTTCAAGGATGTATCTTAAAAGACAAGAAAGTAGGTCAAGGTCACAGTAAGGTGACCCCTAATCACCTGGAGTCATCAAGTAATTATACTTAAAAAGTCTAGGAAATATGATCTGATATTTTCGAAGTAATTTTTCCGTTATAAGTCATATAACAAGTGACCCCCAGGGCGGGGCCTCTTTTCACCCCGGGGGCATAATCTGAACAATCATGTTAGAGGTCCACTAGGCAATGCTACATACCAAACATCAAAGGCCTAGGCCTTGAACATTCGGACAAGAAGATTTTTTTCCCTATATAAGTCTATGTTAAACTTGGGACCCCCAGGACAAGGCCTCTTTTCAAACCAGGAGCATAATTTGAATAATTTTGGTAGATAAACACTTGGCAATGCAACATACCAAATATCAAAAGCCTATGCATTGCAGTTTCAGGCAAGAAGATTTTTAAAGTTTTCCCTATATAAGTCTATGTAAAACTTGAGACTCCCGGGGCAGGACCTCTTTTCACCCTAGGGTAATAATTTGAACAATTTGGTAGAGGACCACAAGGCAATACTACATACCAAATATCAAAGGCCTAGGTCTTGTGGTTGTAGACAAGAAGATTTTTAAAATTTTCTCCTATATAAGTCTATGTAAAACTAGCGACCCCCGGGGCGGGGCCTCTTTTCATTCCAGGGGCACAATTTGAACATTCTCCATAGAGGACCATTAGATGATATCTCAAGCCAAATATCAAGGCTCTACGCCTTGAGGTTTTGGACAAGAAGATTTTTAAAGTTTTTCCTGTCGGTTACCATAGCAACCAGAGTTCTGCATGGAATTCCGTTCTTTAAACAATTTTGAAAGGGGGCCACCCAAGGATCACTCTTGTGAAGTTTGGTGTAATTCTGCCCAGTGGTTTTGAAGAAGAATATTTTTTTTAGAAAATGTTGGCTCAGGTGAGTTAAAAAGCTGATGATGTTAGTTTACATGATTTTGCTAATTATTTTCCCTCAGTACCAAATCCACCTAATGATTAAAGTCACCCAGGATTTGATGACGTCTCTAGTGATTTGCCGGTTGATATTGAATTATTGGATGCTGCTTTTACTGTTGATGAAATTAAGAAAACTATTTTTTTAAATTTAAATCGTTATAAATGTTGTAATACTGAGAATAATGTTGCTGATTATATCATTGCACCATATTTATGTCCTATTTTTAATAAAATTTATGACTCGGGAATATACCCCGAGGCGTGGTCTAAAGCTATAATTGTACCTATTTACAAACATGAGGGCCATGAAGGTCCTGTATCGCTCACCTGACCTACTGACCTAAAGATCATCAAGATTAACATTCTGAGTTTCATTAAGATATGGTCATAAATGTGGCCTCTAAAGTGTTAAATAGCTTTTCCTTTGATTTGACCCCGTGACCTAGCTTTTGACCCAACATGACCCAGATTCGAACTTGACCTAAAAAAAACATCAAGTTTAACATTCTGACTAAGTTTCATGAAGATACAGTCATAAATGTGACCCCGTGACCTAGTTTTTGACCCAACATGACCCAGATTCGAACCTCTAGAGTGTTAACAAGCTTTTCCTTTGATCTGACCTAGTGACCTAGTTTTTGAACCCAGATAACCCAATATCAAACTCATCCAAGATTTTATCGAGGGTAACATTCTGACCAAGTTTCATTAAGATCGGGCCAAAAATGTGACCTCTAGAGTGTTAACAGTGAAATTGTTGACGACGGACGGACGACGACGGAGGCCGGACACAGGGTGATCACAAAAGCTCATTTTTGAGCAATTCGTGCTCAGGTGAGCTAAAAACAAGAAAGTAGGTCAGAAGGTCAAAGTCACAGTCAGGTGACCCCTAATCACTAATTATGATTAAAGTGCTTTTATCTGAAAACAACACTTTAATCGTACTCACCACGCTATTTTATTTTCTGACTTAAGTCATTTCTTACGTATCTTAAGCTTTAGCTGTTTTATGACTAGAACTTAAGTTTTTACTTAGACTTAAGTTGAAATCACCACAAACTTAAGTAAAATCTTAAACTTGAGTCAAAACTTATACTTAAGATGCTTTATGAATACGGCCCCAGGTCTCAGTGTATTGGATCTGATATCTACCAATCCAATGTATAACCAGCCACCAGTAATAAAGAAGCTAGTGGTTTGAAAATCAATTTTATTTATCATAATAAAACAAACTATATGATTGTCAGCAATAATTATACTACATTTTAATCAAATGAATAGAATTTCATTCATTCTACCCTTTTTTTTCAATCATAATGTAAAAAACTTTTTTCTGATTAAAAAAAATAATCAAAAACTGCTCAAAATTGATATACAAAATGACATGATTTGTAGAAACATGATTTATTAAGTTCACAAATAAATATTAATAATAAAATAAATAAAATATTTTTTGAACTTTTTCTGCATTTCTTGTGTTCTAAGCAAATATAATGAAAAAAAAAATTGTTGAAGTTTTAAGATGATTTATTTATTTGCAAAATGGCCAAATGTTTTTTGATTTCCAAGAAAACAAAGTATTATGACAATTACTATTTACATCATAGATTTCAAATGACAATGAACTCTTAACTGTACAAAGTATAACATCACAGCACATATTTTTATGTATAAAACCCCTCATAAGTAACGAGTTTTAGATGCGTTTTGTAAGATTTACTGAGAAACTACTTTTAAAACTATGAGAGTTTTTAAGTAAGGTTATTGGACCCAAAAAGAGTAAAATTGATACAGTAGTTTCAAATTCATAACTGTTGTAAAATTAAAAGAAATGATGAATATCTATCAATTTAATAAATTTGGGGAATGTGCCTAAATGTAAAAACAAAATACAACCATCATAATGTTTCAATTTTCAGATTCATTTTAAGATTTACTTAACAAAACCAAAGAAGTATAAAATACTTTTATTTTTATAGCTCTTTGACAAAACCAACAATGTTATGATCATTTTATAACACTTCCAAAGAGTAAAAAACATGATAGTTTCTTCACTACACAATCAAGTACCGCGTTTAAAAGGCAAGCGATCAATGTAGCATGCACAGATAAACTTTTACCTGTATCATGCCTGACGCTAATTTCCACTAGGTTATAACACACTAAATAGTTGTTGTTCTTTATTCTATATAAAACTGACCTATTTCCAATGGCCGCAGCACACATCAGGACCCATTTTAAATGTCTGTAACCTACATTTTCCCGGAGAGTATTGTCAATGCTAAATAAAAATCAAAAGGAAAGTGGGGGTCAGGTTTGATGCATGAAAAATAATTTCAGTCAAACACACAAACTGCAAAATCAGCTAAAAAATGAGACCCAAATTACACTGGTGGTGTATGATCTAAGTTTCCATGAAAAATTTTGTCTTGTTGTTATTCCATTATGAAAATGCTTCCTACATGTCAAGCATAGATCTGTCATGTGATTTTAGCAAAAAATTGCAAAGAAAATAAGGAAAATAGCTCTACAGAGCAAAAAGCTGAGAACTATTTGTATCCGCCCTTATGCGACTACCATTTTTTTCGCGCCATTTTTCTATTTAGGTGTTACCCCGGTATAGAAGTACTTCCGGGTCGTTGTATCCTAGAAAGTACTTCTTTGAGATTTTGAAGTTCCCAATTTAACGCTATCCCTACTTTGACATATTATATTCCTAGAAAGTAGTTCTTTGAGATTTTGACGTTCCCAATTTAACACTTTCCCTACTTTGACATATTATATTCCAAATGCATTTATTGATACTGTGTACATTTTTTTGTCATTTCTGATGTCTTTACCAGTTGTTTTATGTGTGTTTTTCAGGATTACATTTCTGTGCGGAAGGATTAAAAAACTACACCAGACTGGTGGCCATGACAGATGTCAATGGGAAATTTAAACATGGACTAGATACTTTGATGTGTAGCCAAAAAGTTCATCGTTGATGGTGGTGTTTTTCTGTGATATATTGACTGGGATAGTATTACTCTTCAGAAATACAGAGCTGTCAATGCTGCAATTGTGTTGTGAAATTCACAAACCATGTCCAAAAGTGCTTGTTTTACTATACAGCAAAGACGGAGAAATTGTACCGGGCCGACACCTATATTTAGTGTCTGTATGCCACTACCGGACACGGTTTTATGGCTCTTCAGCATGTGTACTGCTGTCAAATCAAGCCAACTGCGCTGGTGTATAAATTTGTTAATTGAGGGGCCCATAGTAATAAAAATCTTAACTAGCCTGCCAGCTGGGGGGTGGGGGGGGGGGGGCCCCTACCTGGACACGTGCCTGATTGTATTTATTATATGATTGTTGTCTTTGCCATACTTCTTTGCTCTATTTGTAAATGGCCAAAGGCAAGTTCTATTTGCTGATTTTGTCCATAAACTTGAAACACTATTATAACCGGTTAGATATTGCGAAGTTCTCAATAGAAATTGATTTGGTTGACCTCAATTATTTTGTTATTGTTTTCGATGGAACTTTCATTAATTGGTCAGAAATGTTAATTACTTTGTTTACCTGGTCCGCATATAAATGCTGTTTACAACTTCAGCGAAGTTAATCTTAGTCGAATGTTTTGTCTAATAGATTTCACCTTAATCGTTTTGTTTGTTTCAGTACCTGCAGTCATTAATTTACGAAAATACCCAATGGTGATTGATTTTACAAATGTTGTTTACGGTTATATGAGTACACAATGGACGCTTTGACTGGCATGTTTTTAAAATTGCTATGAATATTTTGTAATACTTGTAAACATGTTATTGCGATGCAGTTCTTGGAAAAGGTTTAAATACCCAGGAAAAATGTTTAGAAAAAAGATGGAATCAAACGGATCAAACAGCTAGGAGGGAATCAGGAGGACAGAATTAGAGGAAAGGGAATGTTTTACAGAAATGGAATCGGATATCTGAACAATACGAGATCGGGCTAGAGACAGCGTTAAAAAATATGGAAGATTACGGAAGGGTTGGAGTGGTTAGGTTATTATAATGTAGAACCTTTCGGCTTAGAAGTATATATTATTTAAAAGTTTGGCGGTGGGACAAAAACTGTTATAGAAGCTAATGTATTTATATCTGGATCGGTTCTTAGTATAGTTCATGTAGATTAAAAACTGCGACTTTCTCCATCTATGCAATTTACAAAGTGGCGTGTGGTATTACACAGTCGTAAATTTAACATGGTACACAATCAAATATAAATGTATATGTGTGTTGTGCGTGTGTGTGCGTGTGTGTTAGATTTTGTAAGTTTTAAATATTTTTAAAATTGTTCTCAATATGATTAATTTACTGTTTTTTAGTTTCATACTTATCAAATAAATGACAAAAATGTGTTGTTGTTGTTGTTGTTGTTGTGTGTGTGTGTGTGTGTGTGTTTTATTTTGTTGTTTTTTTGTGTGTGTGTGTTTTTTTTTTGTTTTTGTTTTTTTTTTTAATTTTTTTGAAGATTAATGTTTTAGTCTCATTTTTCCTGCCCATTTCTATATGTAGAATTATCTGCACAGATTTACTCCAGGCGGAGGCTGCATGTCTAAGCTTAATATAAATATTCCATGCTTACTATTCCGCATGTAATACACACAGAACAGTTTTTCAAGGTGGATTTTCAATCTGAGTTTGGCCAAATATATATTTCCTGAACGATGGCGTGTGGAATCTCTGTTACGTTTATTTTAATCATATTTTATTGCATATTTATATATATTCACACATGTATACATCACATTTATACAAGCATTAAATAAAATACATACAAATAGGATGGGCCAAAAGTTATTTCTAGAAACATTATCTAGGGTCCTCCCCCAGAACAGTCAGCCTATAAGTAGCTCAAAAGTAATGTGTTATGGTTGTGTGGATGGTTGTACAATTTCGAGATTTTTACAGTTAAAGATTTTGAAAAATATGCAATTGAAAAGAAGTTAGGTGTATATATAATGTACAAATAATACGGTAAAAGTGAATTCCACCCGAAACATGGATTTATTGCCGTCTCTTTTCCATGCACGTGCATATCATTTCGCACTGGTACATGTAAAAAAAACTCAGGTAAGACAAATAATCGGCTACATCAGTCATGCGTTATTCAAAAATAATCCAAAGGTGTACACGTAGCTAGGTTTTCTCAGGGCGACACGATTATCATGAAAAGATATCTTTAGAATATTCTAATATTTCATAAAACTCCCTGCACTACAAGAAATTACCCCCAAAAATGTGAGCAGCGTGAATGCCATAGAATACACAGTTTTGCTTATTTGTTAGTTATTCGATCACTCAACATAGATCTACCAAAAACACTCGTAACCGTGATCCACAGCCATACTTCCGACAACAGGTTAAGTTGATGTCAATGTCTATTTTTCAAGGCTTGTGTTGTTTAATAACGTTTTTTATTTAGATAGACACTTGAGTTGGCTTTGGTCCATTTAAATTTATTTATTCATTCATTTGGGTTTTACGGCGCACCAACACAGAATATGTTATATGGCGCCAAACAGGACTACAAATTTCGGTTCCACATCTCATTTACATCGAAATAAAAACATGAGGTATGGAATCATAATTTGCATACCTGCTGGAATCACAGAGTTACTGCAAAACCAAGTGTTATGACCTTATTAGTCGCCTCTTACGATCAGGCAAGGGTAAGGCAGTGGTTCCAATTCTTTTCATACACAGATCGTTCCAGAACCACATGGGGCAAGACATATTCAATCATTTTCTTTTCAATCGGAATTTAACAAAACTACCCGACGCAAAAAAATTAACCTACAAATGCTACTTGAAATTGAGATGAGAGGTTAATTTTAAATAAGCTGGGGTGTTTAAGGAATATTTATTTCATCTGTAGTTTTAGGCCAAGAAAGTAATAACAGATTCTTTTCAAATACTATAAAATGAACCTTTAATATATAAACTACAGTGATGGTCGTTTTTTTTTTTTTGGTCGTTTCATCGACTGTAAAAATTGGTTAATCCACTGAAAAAACTTCCAAACTGAAAATCATTAAAACCTGCAGCTTTCTCAGAAGCAAAACAGAAGAAAGTATATATCACTACTAAGTTACCATCGAATTACCAGTTTTCAAACCCCTAATGAATTTGGGGAAATTACTTGCAATTAATGAATTTTACAGGACATGATAAATTTGTAACCAAGTCAAGTAATGACTTGGACATTTAAAAATAATGAATTAATTAACAAAGCAATACATCTTTAGCAATAAACAAATGTATTTTCAACATGGCGACAGATTCAATAACCTGTTTTCAAACCACCTGCAAAAATGCATGTAGTAATTGTTTTAATGATGTAATTAAGAGCCTTTTAAGTTTTTGAACTTTTTTAAGTGAAGGCAGATTTTGATATTTATCACATTTTATAGTTATTCTTTATGTCTGTCTTTTTCTCAAAATAAAATAACAGATGACAGGAAAAATAAGAAAAAAGTTCGAAGATTATTATCTGTTAGTGGTACGTTATTTAGGCCAAGTGAGAAACTAAGAAACATATTTTCTCAATTGAAACAAAAGCAAAATGACAGCATAGTTAACAGGTTTTTATTAAAATTGATTGAGAATGGTACGAATCGATAACACTGGAATTATTGTCACCTCGGTCACATTTTTTGGTCATATTTTACAGAATTCATAAAAGCCAAATACCAGGTTTACTTTTGCCAGAGAGAATGCTACATTTCTCGCTTGCAGTTTTGATAAAGCTTTTTTTACTAGCAATATTATTAAACATTATACAATGTAGACCTTGACGAAGTTTGTAAAGCCCTTTCCTTTTTATTGAACAACATTTACATCAGGTTTGGGAATGCAGTGTTTAGACAAGTAGTTGGTATTCCCATGGGAACAAATTGTGCACCCCTTACCGCAGATTTGTTGTTATATTGTTATGAAAGAGACTTGATGTTGAGCCTTTCTCCAGATACGCAAGCAGATATTATAACTGCATTTAATAATACATCACGCTATCTGGATGATATTCTTAACATGTATAATCCGTTTTTTGGTCAATTGGTGGGTACCATTTATTCTAGGGAGCTTCAGTTAATTAAAACTAACAATTCGGATACTGATGCTTCGTTTTTAGATTTACATCTCTCTATTTATGACAATATTATACATACTAAAATTTATGACAAGAGGGATGATTTTAACTTTAGTATTGTAAATTTTCCCCATTTGGATGGGGATGTACCTCAGGCTACATCTTGTGGGGTATATATTTCTCAATTAATTCGGTTTGCCAGAGCGTGTAGTCATGTCAAGCATTTCAATGAACGTAATCTATATATTACAAGTAAACTTCTTCAGCAAGGCTACCGTTATTACAAACTGCGTAAATATTTTGCTAAATTTTACTATCGTAATTCTGATTTAGTTTTAAAATTCAATAGTAATTTAAAGACACTTCTGCGAGAAGGTATAAATTTCTAAAAGCGTTTTTATGGGGATGTGGTTTACAAACTTCGTAAGATCTTGGGTCATGGTAATTTTCCAAATGTATTTGGTAAAATTATAAAACGTTTTATTAAAAGAGGTTACGACCCAACTGTTTTGAGACATACCGCATGTTTAGTGTTCAACCCGTTTACAGTTGGACACTACGCTTCCCTCTTTGATTGTGTCTGGCGGAAGAGGGGGAGGACTCTATGATAAGCAGTTTTTAAATCCTACCAGGACTGAACTGTTTTGATATCTGTCTTCTGGCCTGATTCGTTGGGCCCTTAAGTGTGTTTCTCTTGTTGCTCTGTCTTCTGAAAAGGCATTAAGTACATACGTTTTTGGTTCTAAAGGTTTGCTTTTTATATATTTATACACGAGCATTTTTGTGTTTTACATGCCATGCCTTTTTGTTTCCATTATGTGTGTCAGAGATTCCCCTGGAGGGGATTACTTTTATTTACACTGTCCCGTGTCTTTGGAACATGGTGGGGGTAAGAGTGAGGTTGGGTGCGCACCATAAACCGGTTTAAGCTCCCCAGTGGTGTTTTTGCCACTGACCGTTCCAAGGCGGTGCCCCACTGTGTTCCTTTGTTTGTTCGTTTGGCTTTGTGAGTGTGTGTGCGCGCGCGCGCGCGTGTGTGTGTGTGTGTGTGTGTGTGTGTGTTTGTTTGTGGTACGCACGTCTGCGTGCTGTAGGTTTCGTTTTGGGGAGGCTGCGATTTTGGTACGTGGCATTCCCTGTTTGATTTTGTCTTTGTTTTTTTACATTCAATTGTACAAATAAATTTTTGATTATGTCACATAACTTATATATGATTTTGAAGAGTAGAAAATGAGTAATTTTCTCAGTGAAATATACTGCTTTACATAAAATAGATATTGTACACAACAGATATATGCAAACATGAAAAAAAGTAATAGTAAAAAACATCATTTTTGCACATCCTCTAGAAATCATTTAAATACAATATTTGTTTTTCATACAATTTTAATTTTGACAGCTGTAGCAGGTTCCTTATATACCAAGTACCTGCAACTGCCAGTGATGGTATCATTCATGTGCTACTAGTTAAATAAATAGAGCATAAGTTTTGGGTTTGAAAACAGGTGAGGTTTGAAAACAGGTACGTTAACAATAAATGGAAATCGTGTTCCGCATACGAAATACCGGATACCGTATTTTAGCTAAGCGCTATACCTTGAGAACTTGCCTTACGACCAGTAAGTTTAACCAGTGCCCTTGGCAAATGTATGGAAAAGATAGTATACTCCAGAATATATGCATACTCAGAACACAAAGACATCATAGATGCAGAACAAGAAGGCTTCAGGAAAAATCATAGTACCACACAAGCACTGTTACGATTGGTGCAAAATATATTTGATGGTTTCAATGAAAACAACTACACACTAGCTGTATTTCTAGACATGGAAAAGGCCTTTAATACAGTGTGGGGGGATGGTTTGTTGGTCAAAATGTACAGATTTGGAATCAAAGGGAAGATATGGAATTGGCTATCAAATTTTTTAACAGGTCGGAAAGCAAAATGTAGTGTAGGAGATGAAATGGGAGAGGTCTTTTCATCAGATATGGGGTTACCACAAGGATCTGTGCTGTCCCCTTTACTGTTTAATCTCTACCTGACAGACATATTCACACAGGTAAAAAGTAACAAAGTAAAATTTGTAGACGACGGTACCATTTGGAAAACTGGAAATGATATACACCAATTAGAAACATCATTAAATACTGATTTAGAGGCAGCGCATGCATGGACCCAGAAATGGCGAATGAAGCTCAATTAAGAGAAAACTGAATACTCAATATTTAGCCGAAGAAAGGATGACATAGATAAGATACAGATTACACTGAACAAGAAAACACTACTTAAAACAGATAAACCAAACATTTTAGGAGTTATACTTGACAAGGAACTTTCTTTCAAAGATCATATTGAATATGTGGAGAGGAAAGGATTACAAACATTGTCTACATTGATAACAGTAGCAAAAACAGAAAAAAATAAGTGTTAAAAACATGGATAACCTTTACACTAGCTTAGTGCTACCACAGCTTGAATATGCAGCACCAGTTTGGCAAATTGCTAACTGTCAACCCCTTCAGAGGAAAGGATTAGCTGTCTGTCTAGGATTACCTACTACTTCCGGTAAAGATGCTGCTGAAGTGCTTTCTGGGGTTCTACCACTTGACTTTAGAAGGGAGGAACTGAGCATCAGAGAGTGTGGAAAAATATTTGCAAAAAACAAAAAGGAAAACATTGCGAAATGCCTAGAAAGTTACATGGGAAAACACACAAATTTAATTGAAAAATTCAGATCTCCTTTTGGCTACATGTTAACACAGATAGAAGATATGAAGTCACTGACCAACTTGACAATGAATAGTATAGAACCAGAATTTTCCTACCTTGAATATCTACAGCCGTCCCGAACCAGACCTGATTACTGGAACAATCTTGGTTGTTCCGAATCTAGAACCAATAAACAAGTGGAGGATGCAAAGCAAATTATCAAAAATATACCATCAGATGTAGACAACAGAACAGCAGTGGCTTTTACAGATGGTTCCTGCAGAGGAAATCCAGGTCCCTGTGGTGCTGGAGCTTGCATCCTTCTTCCAAACACAGAGTTAGTTGAACTGAAACAACCGGTATCAAAATTATCATCCATCCTTGTAGGTGAAATGGTGGCTATCAAGATAAAACTTAAAACAATTCTAGAAGAGTGTAAGAGATTACAAATCAAAAAGTTAAAAATATTCAGTCACAGTCAGTCTGCTATAGGCATTATTAATCTTGGATGGGAGAATAAAACACACAAATTCTTGTCATCAGAAATACTCCAACTGTGGAAAGATCTAGAAATGGCTGGAGTAGACATCCACCTTGATTGGACCCTAGGACATGCTGGTATCAGTGGGAATGAGACAGCAGACAGACTGGCCAAAGAGGCAGCTACAGAGGCAGAAAGCATGACAGATGATGAGGTAGTTACTAGTCAAGCAGATATCTGTCATGTTGCTAGAGAGTCGGTACGTATGAAATGGCAAAGAAGATGGGATATCAGTGAGAATGGACGACATTTATATCAATTCAGGCAAGAAGTTAAACCCAAGTACATCAATTTTCAGGGATTGAAGAATCAAAAAATATTGCTCCAGCTGCAGTGGGTATTGCCTTAATGAATACCAAAATAAAATACAATAAAATAGGAAATAAAGACACGCCATTCTGCAGATGTGGAGAACCAGAGACTGTGATACACTTTATAGACGAGTGTCCCATATATGAAGTCCATAGAGAAAGGTTAAAGCAGGAGTTATTCCTTAACATGGGTATCAGGGACTTCAGCGCTGAACTTTTTCTTGTAAATACAGCAGAGGATCCCTACAAAGAACACAGGGAAAACTTGTCAGCTATAATTGATGACTTCATTGAAGCATCCAAAAGATTTGTTTAAGCCTTTTTTATAAAATGAAAAAAACCGAATTTCGCAAAACATTATACCATGAGTTTATAAGAGTACATACTAGAGAAGAAAACGTACAACGTGTACGGTATATACCGGAGAGACAGCACGGTCATTAGAAGGCTTTGACGAAACGAAACGTATATTCAAAGTATATGTGAGGACATTAGCATTGAACTAGACAATAAGAGAGTCGAAATAGTGCGCAGCAAGAAAATCCTTGGAATAACATTGGATGACAAACTCAGTTTTCAAGAACATATAGCTGTAAAAACAAAATCAGTATATGAAGCATTGAGAAACATAGATTTATTTATTAATCAAAATGCTGGTTGTGCTCAATCCAATTATATGAGATTGTACAAATCCCTGGTCTTACCTGTGATAGACTAAGGAGCACCCATATTTATAACATCAAATGACAGCTATTACAGACAATTCAATGGGGTACAAACAAGTGCAATGCTAAAAGCAACTGGATGTGTTTCAACTACCAGTACAGACACTTTAGGAATTCTTACTAATTGCACCCCAATGGAACTTCATATGAAATTGCGTCAGTGTCAGGAATTAGTAAGAATAGCAGAAAAAAGATAGACAGACCCTCTAAAAAAAGAATTCAATACATGGATGTCAGAATGTCAGAACTCGAAAGGCAGACCAAAAACATCCCAGTTAATGGTCAGTAGATTCAATGAAGTAAGAGAAGACATCAAGTTAGAAAACATTGAACAGGAATTCCAGTACAGCAAAAAGCATCTTGGGTTATCCAGGACCAAACAGTATGTCCACACAGAAACCTTTCATAACTCAAAGGATATTCAGGTATCAAATATAAAAGACATTTTATGCACTTGTAAAGATAACTGCATATTAGCATTCACAGATGGATCTGCCATTGGGAACCCTGGTCCAACTGGAGCCGGAGCTGCAGTATACTTAAATGGCTATGACTCTATCCCAGTTTTATTAAAAAGGTCAGTGAGCAAAAGGGGAAATAACTTTTCTGGGGAAATTGTTGGTATTGAAATTGCTCTGGAATTCTTGACTGAAGTAACAAGTCCAACTGCTAAAAAGATACATATATTTACAGACTGTCAGGCAGCAATAACATCAGTGTTCTGTAAAGAAGTACCAACAAAAATGATAGAAAACATCATCACAATCAAGAAATATTTGGCAAACCTACAAGACAGAAAATATAAAATAGAAATTCACTGGATCCCAGGCCATAAAGAACTTACAGGAAATGAATCGGCAGATTCTCAGGCAAAAGCAGCTGCATCTGAAATGTGTACATCAGATACTGAGGAGAACACAGAGAAGAGAGATGCAAGGGAAGTAGTCAAAATTATGAAAGAAAAAATAAAAGAAAAATGGAACAACAAATACAGCCTGTCAGAAAATGTTTAAAATATTCAAGAAGTTTACCAGCAAGCAGGAGTTAGGTCTTTGGTGGGAGAGGAAAACAGGGAAACTTTTTGTATGATCAATCAGCTATTAAGTGGACACACAAGATTAAATGCACACTGGTCAAAAATTGATTCAACAAAATCAGCAATGTGCTGCCAATGCAAAGTTCCAGAAACAGCACAACATTACATATTCCATTGTGCCAGATTCACAAAACAAAGAGAGACACTTGGTCGGGACATAGAGACAATACTACATAGAGAAAATATTAGTTGTGGAAATATATCAATGGCCACCCTAGTAGGAGAACTGGCTGATATCAGGGCTGAGGCAAGGAAAGAATTAATAGAAGTTTTCAGCCAATATATTCAAAATTCTGGTCGCTTCAGCAGCGAATCGGAATAAACTTCTTCCCAATATTGACATATAATCAAATAAGCAAATGAGTTTAAGCACATGAGTTTAAAAAGTACCAAGGATGACAATGATGTGGCAACACATTCGCACTAGGTCAGAGACCACCAATTCAAAATAGTACAGGGAACTTACTGGGAATGAGGTAAGTGTATACCTGGGAATAAGGTAACGTCTGTGCGTTCTGATTGGTCAGTCATGTAAACAAACCCAGGAAGTGATTATTTTTTCAAAATTGATATTTTTTCACTGCATTTACAGTATTTTATTATACATTTTGACAAAATTTGCTACATTTTATGTGTATTGAAAAAAAGTTTTATCAAACGAATTTCTCCCGCCATGTCAATGATGTAAACAGGGGGTCATCTCATTCACACGAAAATTACTTAAATAAAGTATCACTATTCATATGTTTTTCGTCCGATATTTTGGTAGAACTAACATAGTTCTTGAAAAACTTGTAATTAGATATACATGTTTCGATGTATGGAAGGCCGTACACGCCATAATGTTACAAGTTAAAGGTCAGTAATTCAAATCCTTCTTTGTTTCATATAAAAAAACGACAACTTCAGGTCGTCTTTACGTATCTTTAGAGAACATCAATTTTCCTACACCTATTTTTCATGAAAGTTCTATCAAAAATTAACGAAAAAATGAAAAGAAATTAGGGGGTTATGTAGTTCCTAGTGAAATGCCAGTCAGTTGTGGTCTGCTACCCTAAAAATGGCGCATATTTACTCTCGTCCGCGCAATAAACACCTATTTCCGGTTTCGATCTGCAAAACTTGCCATGTTGGCTGTATGAACATGAAAACCGTCTCATTTCATGCAGAATGTCTTCTAGTAGTGAAAAACGGTGATTAAAGCACTCGTTATACACGAATTTGCGCAAAAAAATGGGAAAATTAGGATCTATTTATTATGGACTTCTTTCGACTACACCACGGAAGCACATTTTCGACCGCATTACTGACCTTATTCCTACAATGTAAGTCTATGGGAAAACAATTGGTGGTCTCTAACCTATACACATGTGTTTAAAAAGTACCAAGGATGCGCTATGACTAGATACCGGAAAGGGCCCTTTCCGCAAAAAGGACTTAACATGATCGGAAAGGGCCTGCCATATGTTTATTACTGGAATTTAGTTAATTATTTCTTCATATTTCATTATGACATAATAAAAGAAAATAAATTACAAAAAGAAAGTCATCAATTTGTTATTTTTAAATGAATTATAGACAAAATACAAGGATGACAATGATGTGGCAACACATTCGCACTAGAGTTAACACCTACACGATAGCGAACTAGAACAACAACAACAACAACGAAACGAAACTTACGTAACTTGTAATATATCGTGATACTGCTAAAGTTACACCATCAGGTATTCATTCACTGATACGAAATGTCTTTTTGTTCGTGGTTTGGTGGTGAGAAATACAGGGATCACTTTGATAAAGGTAAGATAACCACCCTCCAGTTATCCACAATGATTTCGGTCAATCAAATTCGGATAGAAATATAACCAGAAAAAAGCTATATATAACTAGTAATCTTAAACATTTATAACGTATTGTTTTTGAAGACCTTTCTGCAATCTACCTGATAAGACCCTTGGGGACTACTTCTCCAGAATGTATTCAGGGCTCTCGTTTTGCAAATTTTGGGGTCTATTGGCCCCATGATTTCCCCCTTAAAAAGTATGTTTTTTCCCCACTAAAAAATTACCCATTGAGAAAAGAAAAACAAGTCGAAAGATTTCCTGCGGCCAGAAGTTATACAGACCAGAAATTGTTATGGATGTATGTTTGACCAGTCTGCCTAAAAAGTTACTTATGGGTGAATAACGTGCTTGTTTTTTTATAGCTAAAATAATTCAGCTCAGAGATGTTTATATGTTGTTACGGATCTCTGAGCTGAAACGAACCCCGTATTGAAACCTAACCAGAAGTCGTGCCAGAAGTCTGTCAGGCTATAATTTTATCAAATCAAATGCCAGAGACTTGCCTTTTTATTTAATATATTCTTAATCCATTTTTCTTTTGATTTGGCGTAAAATGAACCATGCAACACCATTTGAAAACAAATTATACCCAAAAGTTTCAAATGGGTACCACTGCCTGCAATATTTTGCTCACCATTGCAGTTGTCACGTGATCGAGGTACTCTTCATTTTGAAAATAAATCTAACGGTAAAGAATTATTATTTATGGAAATTCTGTGAATTTAAACCTTCTATGGTATAATTTTATGAATTTTGTGAAAAATTATTACATTTTTAAATCAATTAAATTCATTAGATATAAAAAATTTGATCCTGAAATTCAAAAATAACCATGTGCTAAGAACTTCGCATGACGTCATCAGTTTCTCGCGAGAGTCAGTGCGCCGATGTTGCTGGTTAGGTAAACAAATGGGGTTACGCCATAACTTAATGGACGCGACCATCAGACTATAAAAATAGCGTCAGTTAAGTTATGGTAGCCTGAACTAGTTTTTTTATCATACCATTATGCTTCATTGTAGGAAATATTACTCCATTCTACATGATTTACAAGTAGATCTATGAAATATGTAGTCAAAATAATTCAGCGTTCGCATGTAAAATTATTGGTTTTATATGGCGTGTAAACACACAGTAAACATTGATTGTGTACAGTACATTATCATACAAAGGTTTAAATCACTAGAAAATTCGTAATTTTGGATATTATTTGATAATTTTAACATAGATTAATGAGGAATTGAATCCCCTTTCAATATATATAAGTTATATTTTAATTTATGGCTAATTCGTGAAATAATCGACATTTAAACCTATAGCATGTAAAGCGTCGGCAGCGATGAAAATTCCATCGGAAGTTGCTTCAACTGTTTTGGTCATTCGACTGTTTGACATGAGTGGGGATATTGCCCATATGAAAAAATCATCTAATATTTCCTAGGATAGTGCAAAGAGCTATAAAAATAAATAGATTGGCAACTTGAAAGGCATATAGAGCAAATCTCGCCAACCTCCCCTGACAAAAAAACGAGATCTCGTTTACCGGAAGTGGCGCTTTGTATGCGAAAGCAATTATTCATCGGTAAAATAATTATCACCGTATGACCACGCTTCTTTCGATGGCAAAAAAACGTGTACTTCGTGTCTTAAGACCATTTCAAATTAAACTAATTTTGTTTTAGAAGCTAACATGTATTTTAAATGTAGTTTTAAAGGTACAAATTGTAACTCCATGCTCGCTGATGTTTGTTTTTAGTAAGATAACGCCGAATCACGCTCTGACACGAGCTCACGCGAGATTACAGCCAGTTGCCATTCTGTGTATTTTATACTTCTTTGGATAGTGTCAAATTAGTTGGACTATGAAATATGTATTACTTAATTCTGAAAGTTATTGTTTTTAGCAAAAATAACTATATTTCCCTTTCATGTATAACATAACTTTTAGCTCAACTGGTCACATTCCTTGAATATATTGAAATACTTTACTAGAGCTTTCACAAATGTGATTTATGCCTTCACCTGGACTTTGTTGACAACACAGGACCATAATCCAGGAAATCGAAGGGCAATTAACACAAAAACTCTTATGCACAACCAGGTTACAAATATTGATAATTCCTGAAAGTTTGAATAAATTATATGAGCTAATGAATGAGGAATTTAGGTCACAAAAATTTCTCTATATATCATATAGACTATATCAGTAAAGTGTCATGTGAAATCACCCAGTCCCCATGTGCTACACTACTTGTTGCATTCCATTAAGAAATGGCAAGCAAAAAGAGTGATCAGTTGACAATTTTAACTATCTTGGCTTTGTACTAGCAGTGGTGGTTCATTTTGCAAAGGAATAGAGGCATTACTGAGCAGATAAAGCTCTTGAATCGATGTTTTCACTAAAAAGCATTACTTGATACATGCAGATTCTTCTGTATACTAACTTAAATATGTTTGATGCATATGTAATGTCTGTAATGTCATATTGCTCTGATTATGACAGTTATAACTGTCAGACTGTAGACTGAAAGTCGTGACATAGAAAAATGGGTCATCACGAAAGCAGTGACATTTAAGAAAAAGTGGCATTAAGTGTACTTTGCTATTTATATAATCTGTCCAATGGTAGTCATTTATTTGAGGCTGAAAAACACTATATTGGCAAAAAATAAGTTAAATAGTGAATAGATATATCAATATATGAAATTCTGACCCAGTTTTCAATGATGGCAAATACTAGTAACACAGAAATTGTCCTGAAACCTGTGACTTTTTGGTCACAATTTCTGTTATTAAGGCTGGTCTGAAAGCATTTCTTCCTTTGACCAACATCCCTAAGTGTGATATTGATTGATGAAAGTGGGTATATACATGTATTTAACAAGATACTGCATTCATAAAACACTGGCCTTAAAGCATTATCATAGACAAACCTACAGCTAGATAAATGGACAAACAGATTATCACTAGATGCAGTTGGCTGAAAATTAAAAAAGGTGAAATACCTTCACATAGTCTTTAGTCCTTCTCTTGGACATCAGAAGTTCAGAACCAATGCCAGCAGAACCTGTTTCTCCACGCCACTGTTCATTATAAAGCCATGTATGGATGTACGCTGACCTGTGGAAAATCGCTCTCCAGCAACCTGAAGAACAACAGATGTCAGTTACCTATGGTTTAAGATATAAAGTCCTCCTCCTCCTCATTGTCATCATCAGAATCATTTTCATCAAGATACAGAGGATATTTAATTGTTTTAGAGTAAGATCGAAATATATTTCACTATAATGCAATATTTTTGAGTGAAAATGTAAATTATGGTGTTCACGAGTGAAATATATTTCAATCTTACACTGAAACAAACAAATTTTCTACTTATTTTATGTATTTTAATGGTTTTAACAAAATTATATCCAGTTTGTCCTCGCAACATCACGTGCATCGCACCATGACGTCATAATATCGTGACGTCACAATATCTTTGTAGAAAAACTGTAAATAGTTCTATTACGCTTCCTGATTTCTTTTACATTTTATTATGATAGAATATAAATATTTATGATCCTTTTCTAGTATTTCTATACATGTATATCTTTACTGAAGTATATTTCGCAAGGAATTTTCTATTATTAATAATTCATATTCTTTCGCATTCAAGTGTAGTTCCGTACCAGTGAAAAATAAAAATGACTTAAATAAAAATGATATTTTCACTGTTTGAATTAAAAAGTGAAAATATCAATTTTATTTCACTGATAAATTTCAGTATTTCATTGAAGAGCATAAAATAAAAAGATATATTTATACCATATATATTATAAATCACATTAATTTTATCATAATCATACCACATTTTATGACTGTCATAATGATTTAGTATAAATACCACAAAGGTGCCATTAAAGAACAAATGCCGATGTGGCTGCTCTGAAGTAGTAAGATCAGATATGGAGCTTCAATGTGCTTGCTGATGTCTGTTTTTGTTTTCAACTGCACAAACTGATTTTCTTATTCAAGGACACTTAAGGACCATGTTTGTGAGCACGCCTTTCAAAGTCACTTCTGTTTTGTATAAATGTTCTATGAATTTCAGTTACCTGTTAAAAGTCCAGTCAGTTGGTTGTGTCTTAGAGACATTGATATATTTAAAAATTCTGAAAGTTGGTCAACGTCTTACTTCCAATTCCTTCATTTGAATACAATATAATCCACTACAATTTTTTGTTCTTTCTACATTCATCCCTTCTTAATTCAGTAAACGCTAGTTGCCAGTCATTGACATCTTAAACAAAAATTTAATGAAAGGAACTGAAAGGAATGGATGGTGTAACTGGTGAATTTCGTTGCTTAAAAAGGTATAAAGGTTGTATCAGTCTATAGAATGGGTCAATCCTGAAAGCCAAAATAATTTGGCAAAAATTACATGATAAGTAAAGCGAGCAGTTGTCTGAGCATGTCATTTAGAAGCCTCAAACAAGTGCTTCACAACTTGGTCAACACACACACTTTGCTACAGTGATCAAGCAGTTTCACAAGTCTACTCCTGTGGAAAACAAGGCAGTCTGAAAGACAGCTAAATCCCCCACCACTGCTATGGATAGTGAAAGGGTAAACCTTTGATTTTAGCTGTGACCTTGACCTTGAACTGACATGGCTGACTCATAAATTCTGCACGTCTTGATGAGGTGATCATTTGACCCAAGTTTGTTGAAAATCCTTCAAGGGGTTTAGGAGATACAGAGCTGAAACCTTTGACCTTCAGTTGTGACCTTGACCTTGAGTTGACATGACTGACTCATGAGTTCTTGATGAGGTGATCATTTGACCCAAGTTTGATGAAAATCCTTCAAGGGGTTTAGGAGATACAGAGTGGACACAAAATGGAAGGCTCAAACCTTCGACCCGTAGTTGTGACCTTGACCTTGAGCTGGCATGGTTGACTCGTAATTTTTGCACATCGTTTTGATGAGGTAATCATTTGACTCAAGTTTTATAAAATTCCTTGAAGGGGTTTAGGAGATATAGAGCGGACACGAAATGGAAGGCTCAAACCTTTAACCTTGAGTTGTGACCTTGACCTTGAGCCGACAAGGCTGACTCATGGGTTCTGCACATTGTCTTGATGAGGTGATCATTTGACCCAAGTTTTATAAAATTCCTTCAAGGTGTTAAAAAGTTAGAGATCAGACACAAAATATCATCCCATGACCTTTGATCCCCAAGTGTGACCTTGACCATGACCTAGCACAGATGGAACATGGGTTCTGCATATCGCCTTGGCGAGTTAAACATTTGGTGTTGATATAATGGAATTATGTAAAGGGGTTCAAAAGATATGGACCGGACACGAAATATCACCCCATGACCATTGATCCCCAAGTGTGACCTTGACCTTGACCCAGCGCAGTTGGAACATGGGTTCTGCACATCGCCTTGGTGAGTTTAACATTTGTTGTTAATATAATGGAAATATGTCAAGGGTTCAAAAGATATGGACCGGACACGAAATATCACCCCATGACCTTTGATCCACAAGTGTGACTTTGACCTTGACCCAACACAGTTGGAATATGGGTTCTGCACATCGCCTTGGTGAGTTTAACATTTGTTGTTAATATAATGGAAATATGTCAATGGGTTCAAAAGATATGGACCGGATACGATTTTGTTACGGACGGAAGGAAGGACGGACGGACGCAGACCATTCTTATAATCCCTCCGCCATGGCGGGGGATTAATAAACTATATTTCTCAAATCCTGAATTATGGATGTGCAAGAGTTATCCTTCCTTGGGTTACAGATACAGTATTTCTAAATTGAAATTGCATTAAGAAGATTTGGTAAACAGAAAGTAATGAAAATATTGAAAAACTTATATAATTGTTGTATTCCACCAAGTATTTATTGCTGTTTATCTAAAGCCTAGAGGTAGAGTGCCAGTTTTAAGTGTGGTAGGTTGTGAGTTTGCTGCCTAGTTGCATCTTACGAAATGCATGAAAAGTGGTACCAGTAGCTCCTTTGCTTGGCACTCGGCATTAAAAGTGTAACTGACTTCTCTGCTCTCATACTAGTTTTTGAACGAATACTGTCAGAATTGAGGTGTTGAGAGTAGTTAGTTATGTCTCTAGGTCTCCTTGTTTCATAGGAGACATACTGGTTTTACAGTAGCCATTTGCCAATCAGCCATTTTACATTTTACTTTATCAGTGCTTCCTCACAGAAACCTCTTTCTGGATTTTAATCAAACTTCATTACATGGATTGGTTTTGCAGGTCATCAGCATGTCTTTTGCAGAGTTAAAATCCCATTATTATTTTTCAATACAACATTTCCTGGACAGTTATTATCCCCGAAAAAAGTCTGAGGGATATAGTTTTGGCGTTGTCTGTCTTTCCGTCCGTCCGGAGCCATATCTTGGAAATGGTTCGGAATATTTATATAAAACTTCATATACATGTTCAACACTATGAGTTCTTGCGGCCCGTCAAGTTTCAGTCAGATTGCTCTAGTAACACCAGAGTTATGGCCCATAGAAGTTTCCACTGTTAACTATATAGGGTACTATAAATATGGCAGTTTCTGCATTATAACTTTTGATATATTTGACCTAGAACTATGAAACTTAAACAGAATTTAGATCACCATAATGTGGTTGTGTACACACAATTTCGTATGCATTTATTTGTAAATTAAGAGTAATTGCCCTTTAATTTTATAAAAATCCACATATTTGTACATAACAAACTTACCATTTGGTAGAATTTCATTATAAAATGTCTTTCTGAATCATTCTTTTCCATGAACATTTATTGTAAACATGTGAAGTTGTGTACCCACACCTGGTCACCCCCTTACCTTGATCACACCAACACCCCTCCCCCCCCCCCCCCCAATAAAAAAATTATTCCTTATTTTATATTTTTTTTTCAAACAAACTTCATATACATGTACCACTATGCGGTTATGAGGCCCATCAAGTTTCAGTCAGGTTGCCCTAGTAACACCAGAGTTATGGCCCTTAGAAGTTTCTAGTGTTAACTATATAGGGTACTATAGATCTATAGATATGGCAATAACTTTAGATATATTTGACCTTGAACTATGAAACTTAAATAGAATTTAGAGCACTATAATATGGTTGTGCAAACACAATTTCTTACGGATTTCTTTTGTAACTCCAGAGTTATTGCCCTTTAATTGTCTAAAAATCCACATATTTGTACTGGTCACCAGCATCAATGACTTTGATGAATATACTGGTCACCAACATCAGTGGCTTTGATGAATATACTGGTCACCATCATCTATGGCTTTGATGGATATACTGGTCACCAGCATCTATGCCTTTGATGAATATACTGGTCACCAGCATCAATGGCTTTGATGAATATACTGGTCACCATCATCTATGGCTTTGATGGATATACTGGTCATCAGCCTCAATGGCTTTGATGAATATACTGGTCACCAGCATCTATGCCTTTGATGAATATACTGGTCCCCAGCATCATTGGCTTTAATGGATGTACTGGTCACCAGCATCAGTGGCTTTGATGAATATACTGGTCATCATCATCTATGGCTTTGATGAATATACTGTTCACCAGCATCAATGGCTTTGATGAATATACTGGTCACCAGCATCAACGGCTTTGATGAATATACTGGTCACCATCATCTATGGCTTTGATGGATATACTGTTCACCAGCATCAATGGCTTTGATGAATATACTGGTCACCAGCATCAATGGCTTTGATGAATATACTGGTCACCAGCATCAACGGCTTTGATGAATATATTGGTCAACAGCATCTATGGCTCTGATGAATATATTGGTCACCAGCATCAACGGCTTTGATGAATATACTGTTCACCAGCATCAGTTGCTTTGATGGTTATACTGCTCACCAGCATCAATGGCTTTGATGAATATACTGGTCACCAGCATTAATGGGTTTCATGAAAATACTGGTCACCAGCATCAATGGCCTTGATGAATATACTGGTCACCAGCATCAGTGGCTTTGATGAATATACTGGTCACCAGCATCAATGGCTTTGATGAATATACTGGTCACCAGCATCAACAGCTTTGATGAATATACTGGTCACTAGCATCTATGTCTTTGATGGATATACTGGTCATCAGCATCAATGGCTTTGATGAATATACTGGCCACCAGCATCAATGGGTTTGATGAATATACTGGCCACCAGCTTCAATGGCTTTGATGAATATACTGGCCACCAGCTTCAGTGGCTTTTATGGATATACTGTTCACCAGCATCAGTAGCTTGGATGGATATACTGGTCAGTGTGGTCACCAGTTTCCAAGGCTTAGATAGACATATTGTCACCAGCTTCCAGGGCCTAGAGGGTCTCTAATGGCAGTTGCTTTGATGGGCATACTGGTCATTGTTTCTTTGACTTAGATAGACATACTAGTCACCAGTTATTTTACTTAGATGACAGACTTTACTGTATTGCTTAGACTGGAGAGAGATACTTTATACTGGTCACCAGCTGCTATGGCTTAGAGGGATGGCAGATATACAGGATTTTCTTTTCCAAAAATTGTGAAGAGGCCCTAGGCTTTTGGTTTTGTGGAGAAAAAAACAAGTGTGATTCTTCTTAAAACTGTGAAGTTTCAGGGTTGTTTTCCCAAGAATTGTGAAGTAAAAAGTGCTATATTTTAACATGCTTTATGAAAAACATTTTTTCACTATATTTTCAAAATTTTTCTTGAGAATTATTCTGAATGGATTTTTTTCCGGTTTCGGATCCATGCAGAAGATATTAAGCAAACTTTTATGTTTTGAACCTGTTTTTAATTTGTGAAGAGTATTTGAACTTAAAATAAAACTATTTTTGAACAGATTCTAATTGTTAGGCTAGTAAATACACCAGTTTCTTCATAAATGAATCGAAGTAGAACATTCATTCATGGTGATTGTAAAATGTCATTATTGACAGGTAATCCGAGTCACTGTCATATAGAAATAAATGTAAAACTTTACTATGAGAAATAGATGTTATGTTAAAACTTGTTTTTGTAGTGAAAGTATGACTTTAATCTCCAGCCTTATACCTGGGAATTAGGTAAAGTTTAGTCTGTTCTGACTGGTCAGTAATGTAAGCAAAACCAAGAGTGGTTTATTTTTCGAAATGGAGCCTTTCTAAAACAAGATGGCCATGAAGGCCCTGTATCGCCCACCTGACCTATTGACCTAAAGATCATCAAGATTAACATTCTGACCAAGTTTCATTAAGATATGGTCATAAATGTGGCCTCTAAAGTGTTGAATAGCTTTTCCTTTCATTTGACCCGGTGACCTAGTTTTTGACCCTACATGACCCAGATTCGAACTGGACCTAAAGATCACCAAGATTAACATTCTGACTATGTTTCATGAAGATACAGTAATTAATGTGGCCTCTAGAGTGTTAACAAGCTTTTCCTTTGATTTGACCCCATATGACCCAGATTTGGACTTGACCTATAGATACTCAAGATTAACATACAGACCAAGTTTCATTAAGATATGGTCATAAATGTGGCCTCTACAGTATAAACTAGCTTTTCCTTTGATTTGACCTGGTGACCTAGTTTCTGAACCTACATGACCCAGATTCAAACTGGATCTTGAGATCATTATGATTAACATTCTGACCAAGTTTCATGAAGATACAGTCATAAATGTGACCTCTAGAGTGTTAACAAGGTTTTCCTTTGATTTGACCTAGTGACCTAGTTTTTGAACCCACCTGACCCAGATTTGAACTGGGCCTTAAGATCATCAAGATTAACATTCTGACTAAGTTTCATGAAGATACAGTCATAAATCTGGCCTCTACAGTGTTAACAAGCTTTTCCTATGATTTGACCTGGTGACCTAGATTTTGAGCCCGGTTGACCCAATAGTAAAATCGTCAAAGATTTCATTGAGGGTAACATTCTGACTAAGTTTTATTAAGATTGGGCCCGAATTGTGACCTCTAGAATGTTAACAAGCTTTTCCTTTGATTTGACCTGGTGACCTAGTTTTTAACCCCAGATGACCCAATATTGAACTTATGCAAGATTTTATTGAGGGTAACATTCTGACCAAATTTCATTAAGATTGAGCCAAAACTGTGACCTCTAGAGTGTTAACAAGCTTTTCCTTTGATTTGACCTGGTGACCTAGTTTTTGACCCCAGATGACCCAATATCGAACTCATCCAAGATTTTATTGAGGGTTACATTTCATTAAGATTTGGTCAAAATTGTGACCTCTAGAGTGTTAACAGTCAAATTGTTGATGATGGACGACTGACGGACACAGGGCGATCACAAAAGCTCACCAAATATGGTTAGATAATCATATACATGTTTTGTTTTATGGCATGCCATACACGCCATAATATTACAGTTGAAGATTATGGGAAAATAATTGTTGGCCTCTAACCCATATTGTTAAGGCGCATATTATATAACATCTGGGTAGAAATATCTACAGAGTATAAAACCCACTGTGCAGAATCCTTAATCAAATATACGCAAATGGTCGATCTATACATTTTTTTGATTTTTTTGACGTACATGTTCAATTGCCATGTTGGAAATGCGCCTGCATATTTGATTGAACTCTTAACACCGAAAATCCCCCAGCGCTCCCTCAGATCCTCGGAGTCATCAGTTGACTGTTACATCGTCCCTTTCAACAAGCGAAAAACTTTTAGTGATAGAAGCTTTAGTACTATAGGGCCAAAGTTGTGGAACAATTTGCCGTTGAACATCAGACAAAGTTCTTCAATTGACTGCTTTAGGAAAAGGTTGAAAACGCATTTCTTCAGAGACTACCTTGCATTATTCTAAGTTTTGACTGAGTTTTAAACTATGATGCTGGTGACAGTGATAGAAATTTAATGTTTGTCTGTGATAATTGTATGTTAGTAATATTTTAAAATATAGTATTATCATTGACTTTAAATTAATAATTGCTATTTTGATTCGTTTTAATTAATCTTATTTAAAATATTTTATATTTAATATTTTATTTCAACTTGTATTGTAAAACGCCATTGAATATGTTTTAAATGTAGAAATAGGCGTTTAAGCAAATAAACCAGTTTCAGTTTCAGTTTCAGTTTGATTGGGAAGTGGCTGTTTTCAGCTTGACTTTTTGAAGAATAGTTTGAGCTATTCTACTAACCCTGGAGTCGGGGTCACACTGTTGATAAAGTTTTGCATGCAAGTACGTGTAGCTATGTAGTATGCCCACTTTCGGACTTTGAAAATCATGGTTAAAATTTTGCTTGCAAGTACATAAAGGCATATGTAGCTTTGAAACTTACTTTTTCTTTTTCTTGGTCAAGTACCTTTCTCACTGGGTCAAGTCCCTTAACTCTTAACATGTATTTTGGCCATATTATTCCTCCTTTTGGACTTAGAAAATCCTGGTTAAAGTATTGCACGCAAGTACATATAGCTATCATTTAAAGGCATATAGCTTTGAAACTTATTTTTTATGCCCCCCTTCGAAGGAGGGGTATACTGTTTTGCAGATGTCTATCAATCGGTCGGAATGTAGACCAATCCGTTTCCGGATGATAACTCAAGAATGCTTGGGCCTAGGATCATGAAATAGGTAGGAAGGTTGGTCATCACCAGCAGATGACCCCTATTGATTTTGAGGTCTGTATGTCAAAGGTCAAGGTCACAGTGACCCTGAATAGTAAAACGGTTTCCCGATGATAACTCAAGAACACTTGGGCCTAGGATTATGAAAGTTGATAGGGAGGTTGGTAATGACCAGCAGATGACTCCTATTGATTTTGAGGTCAGTATGTTAAAGGTCAAGGTCACAGTGACCCTGAACAGTAAAACGTTTCCAGATGATAACTCGAGAACGCTTAGGCTTAGGGTCACGAAATTTGATAGGGAGGTTGGTCATGACCAGCAGATGACCCCTATTGATTTTGAGGTCAGTATGTCAAAGGTCAAGGTCACAGTGACCAGGAACAGTAAAATGGTTTCCAGGCAATAACTCAAGAACGCTTGGGTCTAGTATCAGGAAAATTGATATTAGGTTGGCCATGACCAGCAGATGACCCCTATTGATTTTGAGGTCATTAGGTCAAAGGTCAAGGTCACATTGGCCAGGAACAGTTAAACGGTGTCTGATCTTCTTGTCGAAAACCATAGGGCCTATGGCTTTGATATTTGGTATGTAGCAAAATCTAGTGGTCCTCTACTAAGATTGTTCAGATTATTTCCCTTGGGTCAAATATGGCCCCACTCCAGGGGTCACGTGGTTTATATAGACTTGTATAGGGAAAAACTTTGAAAATCTTCTTGTCCAAACCACAAAGACTATGGCTTTGATATTTTGTAATGTAGCATCATTTAGTGGTTCTCTACCAAGTTTGTTCAAATTATCCCTCTAGGGTCAAATATGGCCCTGCCCCAGGGGTCATATGGTTCATATAGACTTATATAGGGAAAAACTTAGAATCTTCATGCCCATAACTTACATCATTCATATTTGGACCACATGTTTAGTTTTGAATGGCAAGATGAACATTGACATGAGTTGACCTTGATCTTGACCTAGTGACCTACTTTCACATTTCTGTAACTACAGCCTTCAAATCTGGACCACATGCATAGGTTTGTGTACCGAAAAAAAACTTTGACCTTGTTATTGACGTAGTGACCTACTTTCACATTTTTTAAGGTACAGGCTTCAACTTTGGGCCACATGCATAGTTTTTTGTTCAAAAATAAAACTTGACCTTGATTTTGACCTAGTGACCTTCTTTCACATTTCTCAAGCTACAGCCTTCAAATTTTAACCACAAATTTTGTGTACCGAAATGAACTTTGATCTTGAGATTGACCTAGTGACCTACTTTCACATTTCTGAAGCTACAGGCTTCAAATTTGGACCGCATGCATATTTTTGTGTTCTGAATTGAAATTAGACATTGATTTTTACCAATTACCTACTTTCACATTTCTCAAGCTACAACCTCCAAATTTGAAGCACATGCATAGTTCTGTCTACCAAATGAACTTTGACCTTGAAATTGATCTAGTGACCTGCTGTCACATTTCTCAAGCCACAGCTTTTAAATTTGGAGCACATACACATTGTTTTGTACCAAAATGAAATTTGACCTTGAATTTGACCTTGAGCTAGTCTTGAAATTTGGAACATTCAAAAATGGCTCAGTGGATGGCACCAAGATCACTGTAATCTCTTGTAAGGTTAAAGGTCAAGGTCAGATTAAACCAGGATGGTAGAACTTTTCCTTACAGTGAGCATATAATTTCTGTTCCTTGTGCAATTACTGAATGCATCAAGGGGGGCATTTCGTGTTCGTCGTGCTCTTGTTCTTGTTCTAGGTCAATTACCATCCTCAAAGGATGAAGTCCCATAACTCTAAAATATATGGTATTTTGGCGAAATTATTTCCCCTTTTAGACTAAGAGAAACCTGGTTTAAGTCTTGCATGCAAGTTTCATAACTAATACAGGATATTGATTTTAAACTACACATGTCTTCGGGGTTATAAATCTAGGTGATAGCCTCAAGTCCCATAACTCTGATATCATTACATGTATTTTGCAAAATTATGTCCCCTTATGAACTTAAAAACTTTTAATTAAAGTTTTGCATGCAAGTTAGTATCTCCAAAGCTAATGTAGATACTGGATCAAAACTCTATAAATATTTTAATATTTAGTGTAATATTCCTGCTTCTGGGACATTGGCTGTCTAATGGACAGCTCTTGTTGAATTGTGAAGTAGCTGCTTTTTATAATTGTGAAGTAGATGAATATTGGTTGCTGTTACGTAGTGAAAAAAAATATATATCAGAAAAGATGCCAGCCAGATATGAAGTAGGGCAATAGAAGTATGAGTTTAGACTTGTTCAAACGTAATTATATTCTAAACTTTTTTATTTAAAGGAGTGTATGCCTGTTCAAACTGTGGTGAAGAACTGTTTCATAGTTCGAAGAAGTATGAGCATAACACACCATGGCCAGCATTCTACGACACTGTGACACCAGACTGCCTTTCAAAGCGCCAAGAATCTCCATCAGCCCTAAAGGTACTCATAATAATAATTATATGCTAAATTGGTCAGGTTTTAGCTCACCTGAGCATGAGCTTTTGTGATCACCATGTCCGTCGTCGTCAGTCGTCCGTCGTCAACAATCTGACTGTTAACACTCTAGAGGTCACAATTTTGGCCCAATCTTAATGAAACTTGGTCAGAATGTTACCCTCAATAAAATCTTGAACGAGTTCGATATTGGATCATCTGGGATCAAAAACTTGGTCACCAGGTCAAATCAAAGGAAAAGCTTGTTAACACTCTAGAGGTCACAATTTTGGCCCAATCTTAATGAAACTTGATCAAAATGTTACCCTCAATAAAATCTTGGACAAGTTCGATATTGGGTCATCTGCAGTCTAAAACTAGGTCACCAGGTCAAATCAAAGGAAAAGCTTGTTAACACTGTAGAGGCCGCATTTATGACTATATCTTCATGAAATTTGGTCAGAATGTTAATCTTGATGATTTCAAGGTCCAGTTTGAATCTGGGTCATGTAGGGTCAAAAACTAGGTCACCAGGTCAAATCAAAGGAAAAGCTAGTTAACACTATTGGGGCCACATTTATGACCATATCTTAATGAAACTTGGTCAGAATGTTGGTCTTGGTGATATATAGGTCAAGTTCAAATCTGGGTCCGATTGGGTCAAAAACTAGGTCACTAGGTCAAATCGAAGGAAAAGCTTGTTAACACTATTGGGGCCACATTTATGACCATATCTTCATGAAACTTGGTCAGAAAGTTAATCTTGATGATCTTTAGGTCAAGTTCGAATCTGGGTCTTATTGGGTCAAAAACTAGGTCACTGGGTCAAATCAAAGGAAAAACTTGTTAACACTCTAGAGGTCACAGTTTTGGCCCAGTCTTAATGAAACTTGGTCAGAATGTTACCTTAAATTATAAAATCTTGGACTAGTTCAATATTAGGTCATCTGTGGTCAAAAACTAGGTCAGATCAAAGGAAAAGCTTGTTAACACTGTAGAGGTCACATTTATGACTGTATCTTCATGAAACTTGGTCTGAATTTTAATCTTGATGATCTCAAGGTCCAGTTTGAATCTAGGTCATGTAGGGTCAAAAACTAGGTCGCCAGGTCAAATCAAAGAAAAGGCTAGTTAACACTCTAGAGGCCACATTTATGAACATATCTTAATGAAATTTGGTCAGAATTTTAATCTTGATGATTCCTAGGTCAGGTGAGCGATACAGGGCCTTCATGGCCCTCTTGTTTATGCTAATAAAATAAATTTAGTTTTGCTTTGTTATTATAACAAATAGTTTAATTTCAAGGTTTCTTTTAAAAGCAAGACAAGCACCAAGCCTGCAAAGAAATATTCTGAACTGTATGTTTCATTTGGTACAGTCATATCCCCAGCAGGATATGAAGTAAAACCTGGGGACTAAGTAGTAATTACTGTCACAATTGAAGTAATAACTTGTACCTCTTTTATGCCTGTTGCTATAAAGGGACTTTGGTGGGTTTCAGATTGTCTCCCTTATTGGATTATGTCCAAGATAATAAAATTGTAAGTAGGTCCCATCATTTGGAATCCTCTGACTTTATCACTGTTTTGCCTATGAGATATCTCAGTTTTAAGGTATGAGATATCTTGCATTTTTGTTAAATTAAATGTCTGGAATGTCAAAATTAGACACTTTAGTGTTTATAGAAGATGTAGTTGAAGGCATTTTTAAATCAACAGTCATGATGATCAATATAACTTAGCTTCATTTATAGAAGATGTAGTTGAAGGCATTTTTAAATCAACAGTCATGATGATCAATAACTTAGCTTCATTTACATCATATTGTTACAAGTAACATAGCGATAACAGAGTAATCCAAATGAAAGGACCTACTTACTTTAATAAAGTATGAAAGGGAGATAACTGACCAAGGTCTCCCATTGAGACTGTGTTTAGCTTGGATTATTCGAAGAAAAGGAAGAGCTATTGTTGGCGTCAGCATTTCAGATAAGTTTTGTATAGCTGGTATCTCAGTGCCCATTTCTAGGAATGGTTTGAAACTTCACACATTTGTTCAATGTGATGATCTGTTATGCAGTGCATAGGTTCCATAACTCTTATCTTGCATTGTTTTTTTTTATAAAGTTATTGTCCCTTTTTCTACAATTTTTGGTAAAGATTTGTATGTGAGCTGGTATCTCAGTATCCACTTACGAGAATGAAATGTAACTTACTACACTTGTTCACTGTGATGGTAACACTGTACTGTTTAGATTATTGTTAGCATATAATTTAAAAAATACTTAGTGCTGTATAAAATATGCCAAAAGCACAACAGTCATCCATGTTATTTTGGGACAAACTGAACACTGCCTGCAGCAATATCCAGTATCACACTAGTTTTCTTTTACACGAAGTACTAGCAAATGTCATCACTGCATGCGAAACATGAATTTTATTACACAGTCCACTTGTACAGCATAGGAAAAACTTTCAGCTTTTTTTATTTAAACACCTACATGTCTTAAATGAATATGATAAATACCATACCTCTCCACATGTGTTCATCTTAACTGTGTCATTCTGCAGGTATCCTGTGCTAAATGTGGAAATGGTCTTGGTCACGAGTTCCTTGGTGATGGACCAAAGAAAGGCCAGAGTCGTTTCTGAATATTCAGTGCCTCATTAAAGTTTATACCAAAATAACATAAATAGGTGAGTATACCATGAAAAGTATTGATCTTTGTAGTTAACAAGTGACTGTACTAGATCCTGTATGTCAAATTCATGTTCATTTTCAATGAGGGGTCTCTATGGGTTTTGGGATGAAGTCATCCAACTGGCTTTTGGTCTCAGTGGGTTTTGTTAGGAAGTCATGCACCTGGCTCGTGGAAGGCTGGTTGTGCAACGTTTGTACATGAAATAATGCCTGCAGGGGCAAAAGAGGTCCTCTAGCTCCATTAAAGCTGAAAAAATGCTATGTGACCTATTCACTGTGGCTGTGAATTGGAACCTAACAATCTGACACTCATTTTCAATACTTAAAATTATAACTATGAATGCAGAATGTGATATAAAAACATAAAACTACTGATTTGTAAGTTGCCAAGAACAAGAGATATGTCTTGAAAAGATTAATCAAGAAAGACATTCTATTAAATGAAGGTGTACCGGTACACAAATTTGAAGTTATTTATTTTTAATGCTTTTTTGACTTGCTTTTTTTGTTTTAACAGGCTTATTTTCTGAAGAGAAAATTGGATTTCCTGCAAGCAAGAAAATGATACACGTCTTTACCCTAATGAAAAATGATTCATTCTTCGCTGGGACTAACCACTGGTACACTATATAAGAACAGCATTAAATTGAGTAAGTTTCAGAAATGAAGCATGGATGATCAAATCTGAGAATAACAATTGTTGCCAAGTTAACACATCTGACACAAGACACAAGAATACAGTTTCAGTTATTTCAGTGAACATGTTTCTAGACAACTTATGGGCAGAGTTTCTAGGTCTTGAGAAATGCTATGCATCTAGACAACTTAGCCACTAACTGGATATTAGAATATGATTTTGTCATAATCGTTCCACATTTTTTTTGGCTCCTGAAATAATTGATAAATAAAAAGAAGTAAGTTTTTAAATTTTCTTCATCTCTTAGTAGGGTAAATTTGGATAATTTCTCAACAGCATACCTTTTTCATCTACATCCTCTTATAAGTTTTGTTTGCTAAAAAACCCATGGTTAACTTGAAAGGGATCCAAACAAATCATAGATAGTTTGGAATGGATAACAGGACATTATAAATGCCACAATATTCTTTAACATAACTGATTATATTTAGTCAATTTATAGAGTGCTTCAAGCGCTAATAAATCATTAAATCATATATGGGCTATTCCATGTCAAAACCTGTATTAGTGACAAGAAATCAAAATTGAGATAACGAAATATTCATGAAGCACAATCTTTAACCTTTCAAATCTGAGAAATTATCTTCACTATTTTAAGACTTACAGTGGTTTTAAGTTAGGCACTAAAAGCATTTAGAGACCTGAATTTAAGAACATCATGAAAGCAGTATTATGTCCTGGTGTATGGTGTGTATTATTCATGTCATTTATGTGACAGACTATGCATTTCACTTACTATACATTATACATTTGACTATTTAGAAACAGTTTAAAATGACTTTACTGAAAGATATCTTAACCATGTATTTTTTGTTTCATCACAGGCCTTTCAACTATATGCGTCTGTATTCTTATGGTGCACTGGTGCTTTTGAATTCTGGTTGCCATGGCAACACAAATAACATTTTCATTTGCCTTAGATAATTGAATTACAACATACTAGTTTCTGCAGGAACGTAAGAAAAACAATGATATTCCAGTATTTTAAATTTTTTGTTATAGAATAATTATTCATGTCAAGATAGAATGATCCATTTATATACATGACTGTCTAAGATCATACTTTGTTCAAATTTACCTTGATTTACCTGATTGTTTAATTCGAAGTGAAAATAGAGCTATTTTTAGCTCACATGTCACATAGTGACAGTGTGAGCTTTTGTGATCGCGCAGCGTCCGTCCGTCCGTGCGTAAACTTTTGCTTGTGACCTCTCTAGAGGTCACATTTTTCATGGGATCTTTATGAAAATTTGTCAGAATGTTCATCTTGATGATATCTAGGTCAAGTTCAAAACTGGGTCACGAGCGGTCAAAAACTAGGTCAGTAGGTCTAAAAATAGAAAAACCTTGTGACCTCTCTAGAGGCCATATTTTTCACAAGATCTTCATGAAAATTGGTCAGAATGTTCACCTTGATGATGTCTAGATCAAGTTCGAAACTGGATCACGTGCCTTCAAAAACTAGGTCAGTAGGTCAAATAATAGAAAAACCTTGTGACCTCTCTAGAGGCCATATTTTTCATGGGATCTTCATGAAAATTGGTCAGAATGTTCACCTTGATGATGTCTAGATCAAATTCGAAACTGGATCACGTGCCTTCAAAAACTAGGTCAGTAGGTCAAATAATAGAAAAACCTTGTGACCTCTCTAGAGGCCATATTTTTCATGGGATCTGTATGAAAATTGGTCTGAATGTTCATCTTGATGATATCTAGGTCAAGTTTGAAACTGGGTCAGCTGCGGTCAAAAACTAGGTCATTTGGTCTAAAAATAGAAAAACCTTGTGACCTCTCTAGAGGTCATACTTTTGAATGGATCTTCATGAAAATTGGTCAGAATGTTCACCTTGATGATATCTAGGTCAAGTTCGAAACTGGGTCACGTGCCTTCAATAACTAGGTCAGTAGGTCAAATAATGAAAAAACCTTGTGACCTCTCTAGAGGCCATATTTTTCATGGGATCTGTATGAAGGTTGGTCTGAATGTTCGTCTTGATGATATCTAGGCCAAGTTCGAAACTGGGTCAACTGTGGTTAAAAACTAGGTCAGTAGGTCTAAAAATAGAAAAACCTTGTGACCTCTCTAGAAGCCATATTTTTGACAAGATCTTCATGAAAATTGGTCAGAATGTTCATCTTGATGATATCTAGGTCAAGTTTGAAACTGGGTCACATGCCATCAATAACTAGGTCAGTAGGTCAAATAATGAAAAAACCTTGTGACCTCTCTAGAGGCCATATTTTTCATGGGATCTGTATGAAAGTTGGTCTGAATGTTCTTGATGATATCTAGGTCAGGTTCAAAACTGGGTCACATGAGCTCAAAAACTAGGTCACTATGTCAAATAATAGAAAAAAAACGACGTCATACTAGGTTCAAAACTGGGTCATGTTGGGACAGGTGAGCGATTCAGGACCATCATGGTCCTCTTGTTTTAAATATCTCCTTATGAACAGGTAGAAGATGTGTGTTGTCTGTCCAGAACATGCCATACTCAGTTAAAAGTTTTGCTTGTAGGAAATCTTAGAGGGATTGTACATGTCGCATATATTTGAGTAGAGTTCCCATTTTGATGGAAGAATGATGTCTAGGGGCATAAATCCTCCCTCAGGAAAGCTCCTAGATGGAAGAAAGCCAGTCAGAGTGATGGACCTTGCTCATCATGTGATTTGTACAACCACATTAGTTTATATGGGATAACGTTTGAAATGAAGGCTGACTGGATTCATAAAAGATGAACAATACAGAAGCTTGATTGAAAAGAGAGCATTTTTTGTTCAATATTGATAACTTTGCTTGTAAGCATAAGGATATTTCATAATCGTAACAGTTACTAGGTATGACTACTTTTTAACTTGATTTTAAGCATCATGGTATTCATCATTAACATAACCAGGGCCCAACATGATAAAACTAAATTCTGAAAAGAAGATTTAAAATTCTTGCATTTAATTGAATGATTCCAAACACAGTTTTAACCCTTATCATGCTGGACGCAACTGATTCTGCCTTTGTGACCAGTGTAGATCATGATCAGCCTGCACATCTGTGCAGTTTGATCAAGATCTGCACTGTTTGCCATTCAGTCATTATCTTTTTGGTAAGCACCCCTTTTAAGTTTTAACAGTTAATTGTACTGTCCAAAGTGATCTGCACTGTTCGCCATTCAGTCAGTATCTTTTTGGTAATAACCCCTGTTAACAGTTAATTGTACTGTCCAAACTGAAAGATGGACAAGTTCATTATAGAACTTAAGCAGGGTAAGGGTTAAAACTGAACCGTCTCAAGCATTATCCCATATAAAGTTTAGTTATTGTTGGTCTGTATCCAAAGATTAGGGTCTGGTTTCATGCTTTATCGTTAAGTTGTTTTGCTGACTAAAACTGTCTCTGCTAAAATATAGTATACTTCTAAAACACCGGAAGTTGCTGATGATGTAACTAAGCAAATGAACTTTAAGGTGATCAAAAACAAAGTTACATACAGCTAGGTAATGATACCTGAGTAACTCAAAGACAATTGTTTTGTTAAAAAGTTGGAAGTTTCATGAATTTAAGGAAGAATATATTTTTTTTACTGCAGAAAGCAATATTTTGATAAAAATAGACTGTTTAACAAAACTCTTGGCAGTCTTTGTGTAACAGGTACTTCAACAAGTAAATTCTTTGGCATAAAGTGCAACAAAACAATACTTTAAACTAAGTATTTGTAAATATTTACATTTTCTTTAATATAAAAGTTTCAAATTCTGATACATTGGTTAATTTAGAAACACTTAAAGGAGAAATTGATATTATTTTCATAAAATCAGTTTTATTTCAAACCCAAGGTATTTAAATTTTTTTTACATTTCTCTGCATTTTACTATTTACTCTTATATGAAAACATGTCTTAGGCTGAAAACATAGGCTGAAAACATAGTGAGGAAGCATAAAGTTTAACTTTCTTTTGTGACCAGACTGTTATCTTTAGACCCATTTAATGTTATTATATATGTACGTCCATGAAAGCTTTTCTGTAAGTCTTCAGTTGTGACCTTTATCAGTCTGTAAACAGCTGACTGTATTCAGAGGACAGAGAAAAAACAACAACATATTTTATAGTACCAAGTTAACATGTAAATTTATTCATATATTGGTCTTATAGTGTTTTTATACCCACAAGAATTTTTCTTCTATGAAGATTTACATGAACTGCTTTCATGAAGAAATTTCTGTGATAATTGATACATGTATCTTTTCATTGTTTTCAAATTATACTGATGATTTGTTTTGTAATATTTTAACTGTTTTAAAATTTACCTAATAACTGATTGAAATCTGTCATGTTTTTTCAGTAAAGTAAAATAGATAAACAAATAGAAATGTAAGTGATGAGTTTAATGCTTAAGTGAAATAAATTATCAAGTATATACATTTTTAGCTCATCTGATTTTTTGAAAAAAAATGATGAGTTATTGTCATCACTTGAGCGGTTGTCGGCGTCGGCGTCGGCATCGGCGCCGGCGTCTGCGTCGGCGTTGCCTGGTTAAGTTTTATGTTTAGGTCAGCTTTTCTCCTAAACTATCAAAGCTATTGCTTTGAAACTTGGAATACTTGTTCACCATCATAAGCTGACCCTGTATAGCAAGAAACATAACTCCATCTTGATTTTTGCAAGATTTATGGCCCCTTTTGTACTTAGAAAATATCAGATTTCTTGGTTACGTTTTATGTTTAGGTCAACTTTTCTCCTAAACTGTCAAAGCTATTGCTTTGAAACTTGGAATACTTGTTCACCATCATAAGCAGACCCTGTACATCAAGAAACATAACTCCATTTTGCTTTTTGCAAGAATTATTGCCCCTTTTGGACTTAGAAAATCAGTTTTCTTGGTTAAGTTTTATGTTTAGGTCAGCTTTTCTCCTAAACTGTCAAAGCTATTGCTTTAAAACTTGCAACACTTGTTCACCATCATAAGTTGACCCTGTACAGCAAGAGACATAACTCCATCCTGCTTTTTGCAAGATTTATGGCCCTTTTTGGACTTAGAAAATATCAGATTTCTTGGTTAAGTTTTATGTTTAGGTCAACTTTTTCTCTTAAACTATCAAAGCTATTGCTTTGAAACTTGCAGCACTTGTTCACCATCATAAGCTGACCCTGTACAGCAAGCAACATAACTCCATCCTGCTTTTTGTTATAATTATTGCCCCTTTTGGACTTAGAAAATCATTTTCTTGGTTGAGTATTATGTTTAAGTCAACTTTTCTCATAAACTATCAAAGCTATTGCTTTAAAACTTGCAACAGTTTTTCACCATCATAAGTGGACACTGAACATCAAGAAACATAACTCTATCCTGCTTTTTGCAAGAATGATGGCCCTTTTTAGACTTAGAAAATCATGGGTAGGACAATATTTCTATTACACAAAAAAAAATCAGATGAGCGTCAGCACCCGCAAGGCGGTGCTCTTGTTTGTATTTAGAATTATAAGGTGATAATGATTTGTATGGTTTTGCTTTTTGATGCCTAAAATGATTTGTAATTTATAAAGACAATCAGATTGTATATCTTTCCTGTATCTTGTCTGGGTAAGATCTGAGCAAGATGAAAACATGAGCTGTTAACCTGTAAAATTTTGTATGTGGAAATTGTCTTTCGTTGAAGATTTAAATTTATTTGTTTTTGTTTGTCTCCACTTTTGAAATTATCAGGTAGATGATTTAATGTTGTATATTTATACTGAATGTTCTTGCCTGTGTATGTGTGCAAGTGTGTGTGTGCTGATATTTTTAACCAGGTTTTTTATAAGGTCACTAGGATCAAGGTCAAGGGCACTGTTACTAGAAGAAAACATGCATTGATGTATTGAAGTTTAACTTAGCTTATAGGTAACTACAGAAACAAGAGGGCCATGAAGGCCCTGTATCGCTCACCTGACCTATTGACCTAAAGATCATCAAGATCAACATTCTGACCAAGTTTCATTAAGATATGGTCATAAATGTAGCCTCTAAAGTGTTAACTAGCTTTTCCTTTGATTTGACCAGGTGACCTAGTTTTTGCCCCCACATGACCCAGATTTAAACTTGACCTAAAGATCACCAAGATTAACATTCTGATTAAGTTTCAAGAAGATACAGTCATAAATGTGGCCTCTAGAGTGTTAACAAGCTTTTCCTTTGATTTGACCTAGTGACCTAGTTTTTTAACACACCTGACCAAGATTTAAACTTGACCTATAGATCATCAAGATTAACATTCTGACCAAGTTTCATTAAGATATGGTCATAAATGTGGCCTCTAAAGTGTTAACTAGCTATTCCTTTTATTTGACCCCCGTGACCTAGTTTTTGACCCGACATGACCCAGATTCGAACTTGACCTAAAGACCATCAAGTTTAACATTCTGACTAAGTTTCATGAAGATACAGTCATAAATGTGGCCTCTAGAGTGTTAACAAGCTTTTCCTTTGATATGACCTAGTGACCTAGTTTTTGACTCCATCTGACCCAGATTTAAACTTGACCTAAAGATCATCAAGATTAACATTCTGACCAAGTTTCATTAAGATATGGTCATAAATGTGGCCTCTACAGTGTTAATTAGCTTTTCCTTTGATTTGACCTGGTGACCTAGTTTTTGACCCGACATGACGCAGATTCAAATTTGTCCTAAAGATCATCAAGTTTAACATTCTGACTAAGTTTCATGAAGATATAGTCATAAATGTGGCCTCTAGAGTGTTAACAAGCTTTTCCTTTGATATGACCTAGTGACCTAGTTTTTGACCCACCTAACCCAGATTTGAAATTGAGCTATAGATCATCAAGATTAACATTTTGACCAAGTTTCATTAAGATATGGTCATAAATGTGGCCTCTACAGTGTAAACTAGCTTTTCATTTGATTTGGCTTGGTGACCTAGTTTTTTATCCTACATGACCCAGATTCAAACCGGACTTTAAGATCATCAATATTAACAATCTGACCAAGTTTCATGAAGATACAGTCATAAATGCGGCTTCTACAGTGTTAACAAGCTTTTCCTTTGATTTGACCTGGTGACCTAGTTTATGAACCCAGATAACCAAATATCGAATTCGTCCAAGATTTTATTAAGGGTAACATTCTGACCAAGTTTCATTAAGACTGGGCCAAAAATGTGACCTCTAGAGTGTTAACAAGCTTTTCCTTTGATTTGACCTGGTGACCTAATTTTTGACCCCAGATGACCCAATATCCAACTCGTCCAAAATTTTATTGAGGGTAACATCCTGACCAAGTTTCATTAAGATTGGGCCAAAATTGTGACCTCTAGAGTGTTAACAAGCTTTTCCGTTGATTTGACCTTATGACCTAGTTTTTGACCCAGATGACCCAATATCGAACTCGTCCAAGATTTATTGAGGGTAACATTCGGGACCAAGTTTCATTAAGATTGGGCCAAAAATGTGACCTCTAGAGTGTTAACAAGCTTTTCCTTTGATCTGACCTGATGACCTAGTTTTTGATCCCAGATGATCCAATATCGAACTCGTCCAAGATTTTATTGAGGGTAACATTCTGACCAAGTTTCAATAAGATTGGGCCAAAAATGTGACCTCTAGAGTGTTAACAAGCTTTTCCTTTGATTTGACCTGATGACCTAGTTTTTGATCCCAGATGACCCAATATCGAACTCGTCCAAGATTTTATTGAGGGTAACATTCTGACCAAGTTTCATTAAGATTGGGTCAAAAATGTGACCTCTAGAGTGTTAACAGTCAAATTGTTGACGACGGACGGACGGACGGACGGACGACGGACGACGACGGACGCCGGACACAGGGTGATCACTAAAGCTCACCTTTGAGCACTTCGTGCTCAGGTGAGCTAAAAATCAAGGTTGGTCAGTGGGGTCAAGTTCAAGGTCAGCATTACTTAATGATTTAATTAATTTATTACTTTATAAATCTGTATACTTAGAAAATGCCATTGAAGTGCTGTGATCTACAGCATTGGTCTAATGTACCCTTTGTAATGTGGAAAGGAAATCATGTCCAAAGCCTAACTTTTTGTAAAAAAATGTCAAGATCAAGTTCACAATTACTAAAATACTTTTTTCATTGTGACTATCAAAAAGGTACTTTTCAGTTTATAGCTTTAGTAAGGATTTACTTACTGTCATCTAACTGGTGTATAGCAAACTTAAATGAAGAAATGGCTTTGGACTGTATTAATGTTACTAAAATAAAGAATTGTTTCCACTCAATATCCTTAGTTTGTGTCAGAAAACCTGGTGTGTAGGTAGTTTTTATCAAAGACAAGCCTGAGAATACATTTTGGGGTCACTATGGTCAAGGTCATTTTTTTTGCTAAAAATAGAAAAATGGTTTTTACTCAACAACTTATTAATCTGTATACTGTGAAAGTTCCACCTTGGTGTGGTGGGCTGAAGTGTTGGTCTATTGTACATGATGCAATGTTGAAAGGACTGATCGAGGTTCAAATCCTGGTTCAGACCTTTCTTTTTTTAACAAAAAAAAAGAGTGAATTAGCTGCGGTATGGGTATGGTCATACTAATAGTGAACTCGGGCTGAATGACACATTTGTGCTTGTTGTATCTACACCTGAATTGCCTGATTGGATGCAGTCAAATATGTATAACAGAACATGACCCTTTTTAAACAGAACTTGATGGCATGGTGGTTTTCGTGGATTTTCCACTTCTCTCATCTAAAACATTATTTACTGTACAATGTGTCAATATGGATAATTATTCCCCTTTTTCAACTTACATTTTCATTCAACTGACAAGGCTGTTGAATAGTTGAGCGTTGCTGTCCTCCGACAGCTCTTGTTGTTCACTATTGTTCTTTTTAGCCACCATATAAAAGAATTTTAGCCACATGCAAGAAATGGAATGAATAAAATTAATGTTATCTATTGTTCTCCTAGCCACATAACTATCCTACTGTATGTACAAACACATTCACAGACAAACAACACCAAACCTGTATCCCTCCACCTTCGACCAGGCATATTTAGTTCTTCCGAATAGCCCATTTGTTTCATAATTTAAGATACACCCCTTTTCTGTAAAATACAATTTAAACTGGAAATATCCTCATTATTACAGCTGGCTAATTCAATAATACAGACTTTTGGCCAAATTGATTTTATTATTTATTTTTCATGCCATTAAAGACATTTCATTTGCTTTCTTTTGTCTGATAAATAACAGCATCTTGCGATCAGTAAGTTGCTTGTACCTCTGTTTAACTTTTGTGTCATCTGTAAAAAGATTTCTGTTTGTGTAAATTTAGAAATTACCTGTAGTTTGGTTTTTACATGTATTTATCAGGTGCTTTTTTTTCATGTATTACATATTTTGATTACTGTTGTACTTTTTTTACTGCAAGATTGTGGTTACTATTTTATTTGACTTTGATGTGTAGATGCCTTTTTATTGTGTTATATTGTACAACAATCAAACCAGTTTAAGGTATTTCTTGATTACACTTATTCTGAAGCAATATTGTATATGTTTGAAGTGTACACTTAGGGAATGTTTTTCTCAATATATTATACCTCATTTGACTTTTTTCCTTCTTTATTCAATGTGATGTCATTTGGTCCATTAAACAAAGCAATGACATGTTTGTTTTATACTGTTCAGAGCTCAATTTATACTGATGCTTTCCTTCTATGACAAGTTCTGTCATTATTTTCAGACAATTATACTGTTCAAATATGAACAAACTCAAACTTCATTCCATATAATGTAACAAATGCTACACAACACTTCAGTCTGTATGAGATACCAAGTTTTATTTGTCAGATATAACTTGAGCTTCATCCTCATTTAGAAAGGTAACAGTAATTATTAGGTAATGGATAAAGTCAAAGGACTCACAAGTTCTGTTTCACCTTTTTTGTTGTTGTGCAAATTGTGTTTTCATTAGTAGTCTATGTTCAATGTATATATAATAACAATGTTTTAAGATTCATTATTTCCTTGTATAAGATGGTTGTCAATAAAAATACAATCATACTGTCAGTGAGTCGTTTTTTTCTAAACTTTCCCATAATCATTTTAGTTTTATATAAGAAACAGATAAATCAGCTGTCCAATTAGAGAATATGCATAATGAAAAGGTTAAGAAAGCACTTTGTTCAATATTGCACATGTTCTTGCACTAACAGCACCATAAAGGGAGGTAATCCAAAACAACAGATTTAGTAACACTTTCTACTAACAACCAAATATTCAGACCTTTTGCAAATATATGACAAAACAATAAACAAAAGTAAGATACAACAACAAGAGTTGCACAGGAGACGGCGCGCTCGACTATTTTGATGCTGGATAGCGAAATTGGGCACATCTGAGGAAGCTGGAGCTGTAACTGGAGTGTTTAATGATCCAGTGTGTAGAGATAGTACCTAACTTTCTCAAATCATAGGTATAAAGTTAAAAAGCTTTGAAATGAAGGCAAATATCCATGTATTTCTCAAAAATAGATATACTGACATTTTAACCAGAAGCATGGAAATGTATAACTCTTCTTGAACATGGTGAGCAGAAACATCAAAGGGACATAATATATTGAATATTTGGGTGCATTTGATTTAACAATTCAGCTGTGATCTGGATTGCTAAATAATGATCCATGATGCTGTTCGCTAAAAATATAGAACATCTGGAACAGTTTGATAACAGCAAAAACATGCTGTAACAGAATGCAAATATTTAAGCTCTGACCGGGACTCAAACCCAGAATCTCTCACACCTAAGGCAGACACTACCACTTCCCTATAACAGCAGTAGCTATAGTTATAGCTAGGCAGTTTAAGTGCATCCATATTCTCTTCCCGACTACATTACGTGAACTGGAACAATTTTGTGACAATAACATGTTCGGTGTACTCCAGATTATCGGCACATTCGCTTTGTTACCTAATGGCAATTTTCGTGTAAAGAAGAAATATAATCTAATTTTGCCAACATTTTAATCGGTCAAAACTGCCCAAATTTCTCCGACGTGTTTCTTAGAGTATGAACTGACTAACTGGTAGTACCAGTGAAATATAACTTATACTGAATCTTTTATATTTGCCCTTTTAGCAGCTTGAGAACAGCAAAGACAGCGAGCTTTGTCCAAATTTAAGCAATCATTTTACGACTTTTGAGAAGATTTCAATTGATAGGAAATTACGTTACAAACTAAATACCTTTCTGCAGCACATAAGTCATTAGCATTCACTGTCAATCAGTATTATGACTAAGATCAACTGTCATTCATTCATTCCAATGATTCACAGACAGAGTCCGTTGTTTACATTTTTATCATAACCGGTGCACTTGTAAAAACCAATATATTTTGAAAAATCGAAGTATGCGAAGAGCTCTGATATGGTCTCTTCAATGTGAATGAAGATATTGGACAATGGCATGTCTATGTGAGTCTGATAGCTTGTTCATGTCAAAAAATTCATAAAAATGCAAAAAACAACATACATTTCATTTATTTTCCCTATGTACATCAGTTTAATCAATCTGGATCTAAATTTTGCAGTATCAAATTAAACCGAACAAACTGGCCTTACACAGAAAGATTAAATTTATCACTGATAATCTCAAACTGATCAAATTTATTATGACAGGAACATAATAGTATTGGGCCAGGTTAGCAGTTGCGACGTTACCTTAGAAATGAAACACAAGATAATTCTGTAATTTGTAATTTACACTAACATTTATAATACTAAAGTAGTTTGCTGAAATGAAACATTTAAACACACTATATAATGGTAATGTGTTAGTGGTAATTCATATTCTTTTCATATCCCTTGACAAAACACCTAGGTTTTGTAGCTCCATTACTGACCTAATGACACGGTTTCTGACGAACATGAGTAACTTACAGAAACAAGCATGCTGTCACACTGACCTTTTTCCTTCTTTGTACAAGCATTAGTTTCACACACTCAACTTTTGGTTAAAGTTTTTGTCCAAGTATTTGAAAAATCACTCTGTCCAGAATTACCACTGCTTGAGTTGAAAGATTTTTCTTCAGCTTGTTGAGTGTCCTGTTTCATGTTTAGTTTTCCATTTGTCTCTTTTGTCTGGTTTCCTTTTCCTTTCCCTTTGGTCTTGTTTCCACCCTGTAATGGTAAATGTTTGTGTTCAGGTTTAACGTCTTTTTTCAATTTTTCAGTCATATAAACGACGGTGTCTACTTGCAGCAGTACAAACAATACCCAACTTTATGGTGCTGTCTCACTGGAATATCATGCCGTAGACACACGACATGATACCCCACCCAGTCACATTATACCGACACCGAGCTGACCAGTCCTAGCACTATCTTCTTAATGCTGAGCGCCAAGCGTGGAAGCTACTAGTACAATTTTTTTTACGTCTTTGGTATGACGTGGCCAGAAATTGAACCCACGACCGCCCGCACTCAATGTGGGTGCTGTACCACTAGGCTACCGAGGCAGTGTGAAATGTTAAATGAGTCTTACAATGGGACTGCAACATGCTTTGCCACTAGCATGGAATATACTAATTTCTTGTTGGTTTTTGTTTTTAGTAAATATTATCTCATACATTAATTTTGTCACTGGTTTGTATATTTGAGTATTATAATAACAAATACTACTGGTTCAATTCTTTTTTATTACTTCCCTTTATGGCTCAGGTAGAGTAAGTTCTTGTCCACTGCTGATAGAAGTGCTTTTCTAACCATGTAATTCAGCACATCCTCTATTTGGCTAGCAGCTTTATTTAAAGAAATCATCATAAATGCTTGTCATCATAAATGTTTAAGTTACTTACAAATATAATACATCATGAAATGCTTGAAAATAGACGATGGAACTCCTTTGGTACCAACTCACATGTAAACTAAACAATAACAAGAGCTGTCTAAGGACAGCAATGCTTGACTATTCAGCAGTCTGTCACTAGAGAAAGTAATGATTGAATGAACACTGAACGTTAAAAAGGGGCATTGATTTTGTAAAAATGCAAAACACGCAAAACAGAGTTATGGAACCTGTACTATGTATGTCAGTTTATTACAGCGGACAAGTGAGTGAAGTTTCAATCCATTCCCATTAGTGGATACTAAGATACCAATTTACATACACAAATGTTATCAAAAATTGCTACGTAGAAAAACGTAATTTTGTAACAAGAGCTGTCTGATCAAAAGATGTGTGGAGGGTATGAAAACATTTGGTTAAGATATTTCCGAGATACATGCACACAAGCAAAACTACATGCACACATGCAAAACTGTCCCACAATTTCTATGTGATAAAGGAGCATAATTTCGATAAAATGAAAGTCAGTTTTATGTTACTTTAAAAATGAGGCCAATTCATGATGCAGAAAAGACCTGTGAAGTTTGAAAGCCTTTGTCAAAGCAGTTTCTGAGAAACCTGCTTACATGTAAAACTTTAACCTTTTGTGACGTCAACGCTGACAAAAGGGTGATTACAAAAGCTCTCCAATTTGAAAAATTTCAAACAGTCGAACTAAAAATGTCAGTATAAAGACTGAATGCTTCGATAGGTATAAACAACACTTGGACTTCATGCAAAGCATCCAAATTACACCCATTTGTTAAACGCGATTCATAGATGATTTGCAAGAAGTCCCAATGTGCTTTTTAGTTTTTTACCCTCTAAACGCACAACAATGTATTCAATTTTTAAACATATTTAGACTTGTACAGATCCTAAAAACATAGTGGACATGCATATCAACTCAACCAATATGCTTTTCAAGTGGGTGCACGTCCAAATATATTGATGTATTGCACAGAACAATGTTAAGGTACTTACCATAATAAAAGAAAATTGTTAGAATGAAACAGAAGCTTCTGAAGATATTTCAGTACCTTGTTTGAGCCTTTATGTCTCTGCTGTTGATGTACAGTAACAGACTGTCCACTGACAACAGTATCTATCCAAGCTTCCTGTCTATCCATCCACGGTATGTTCTTCCCATTATAGATAAATCGTCGGAATGTTCCACATTCAAGACAAGTCACAACAGTTTGTTTTTGTCGTTTTTCTAAAGACAAAACACTTGGCATGATTAAAACCTAACTATAAACAGGATATTTGTTTTAGTGTTAGAGTGAAATATCTTTCATCAACTGAGCGCCAGAAGCAATACCCAGAGGAGCATAGCAACAATGAAAAGGTAAGATCTGGTATTCACAAGTGGAAGACCTTTTGATCTTACAAGTAAAATAAACTCTTTGACTGGGTCTTTCTATTGGTTTTAACCCTTACCATGCTGCACATGATTGGTTCTGCCTTTGCGACCAGTGTAGATCATGATCACCCTGCACATCTGTTCAGTCTGATCATGATCTGCAATATTCACCATTCAGTCAGTATCTTTTTGGTAAGCACCCCTTTTAACAGTTAATGGTACTGTCCAAATTGAAATATGGACAAGTCCATCATAGAAATTTAGCAGAGTAATGGTTACACAGAATCTACTCATTTGGCCTGTGCACAGTGGGAAACTTTCACTGTGTAATTACCAAATACATTTCACTGTCATATCTTAATAGTTCAAAGAGAAAACTAGAGCTATTAGAGGACAGCAATGCTCAACTATTCAACAGCCTTGTCAGTTAAATCAATATAAAAGTCGAAAAATGGACACAATACTAGTATTGGAAAGATGCAATACAGAGATATGGAAACTGTGTACAAGTGGCTACTAAGATACCAGCTTACATATGACAACTTAACCAAATCAGGATGCCAATGCTAACACCGACACACTGATGAGTCCAATAGCTTTACCTATTCTTCGAACAGTTGAGGTAAAAAATGGGAATGAAACTGTCTATCCATCCACGGTATGTTCTTCCCATTATAGATAAATCGTCGGAATGTTCCACATTCAAGACAAGTCACAATGGTTTGTTTTTGTCGTTTTTCTAAAGACAAAACACTTGGCATGATTAAAACCTAACTATAAACAGGATATTTGTTTTAGTGTTCGAGTGAAATATCTTTCATCAACTGAGCGCCAGAAGCAATACCCTGAGGAGCATAGCAACAATGAAAAGGTAAGATCTGGTAAAACAGAGATATGGAAACTGTGTACAAGTGGCTACTAAGATACCAGCTTACATATGACAACTTAACCAAATCAGGATGCCAATGCTAACACCGACACACTGATGAGTCCAATAGCTTTACCTATTCTTCGAACAGTTGAGGTAAAAAATGGGAATGAAACTGTCTATCCATCCACGGTATGTTCTTCCCATTTTATTAAATTCTTTATAACTTAAAATGTAAAAGCCTTTAGTTATTCATGACAAACCAGTTGTCACAGGAGTGACGTATTATACCCCCACTATATGGCCTTGTCACAGAACTAAGCCAATGTCAAAACCAAACTTGCTTGACCTTTGACCTACTGACCTCAAAATGGTCATGATCAACCTCCCTATGAAGTTTCATGATCCTCGTCCCAAGCGTTCTCAAGTTATTGTCTGGAAACGGTTTAAATGTTTCGGGTCACTCTGACCTTTGACCTTTTAAACTCAAAATCAACAGGGGTCATCTGCTGGTCATGACCAACCTCCCAATTAAGTTTCGTGATCCTAGGCCCAAGAATTCTGAAGTTATTGTCCGAAAACCGTTTCAATGTTCCGGGTCACTGTGACCTTGACCTGTGACCTACTGACCTCAAAATCAATAGGGGTCATCTGCTGGTCATGATCAACATCCTTATGAAGTGTCATGATCCTAGGCCCAAGCATTCTCAAGTTATCATCCAGAAACCGTTTAACTGTTCCAGGTCACTGTGCACTTGACCTTTGACTCAAAGTCGAATTTGACCTGTATTTCATGATCTTACACCTTTTTACTAAAATATATGATTCTAGGCCCAAGCATTCTCAAGTTATCATCCGGAAACCTTTTAACAGTTCAGGGTCATTGTGACCTTGACCTTTGACCTACTGACTTTCAAGTCGAACTTGACCTGTATTTCATAATGTTACACCTGTGTACCAAAATTTAAGATCCTAGACCTAAGTGTTCTCAAGTTATCATCTGGAAACCGTTAAACTGTTCACTACGACCTTGACCTTTGACCTCAAAGTCGAACTTGACCTGTATTTTCTGATGTTACACCTGTGTACAATTTTTTATTTTATTTTTAAATCTGTCAAGCCTTTCATGAGTTATTGTCCGGAAACCATGAAAACCAACGGACCGACCGACTAACAAACAGACTGACAAGTTCACTCCTATATTATACCCTCCCAAACTTCGTTTTGTGGGGGTATAAAAACATTTATTCAAACTTTCTACAAGTATGTTTGTTTCTTGTCTAGCAGGTAACTATTTCTGCAACATTCATAAAATAATTCTACCCTTGCATGTTTCAAATATTATTAGCCTGAATGTAACTGAAACATTTTATCAATAGATGTACATACTTTTCACTCTATAAATAGCAGTAACTCCAGGCATTAGCAAGACACAACATCTCTTGCACAGTTTTCTCTTCATATCAGGATGTCTAAAATTGAAAAATTAACATTTCTCAACAAATAATTGTCAGATGTTACAAGCTAATGAACAAAATTAGAATACTATTAATATGTGAAGATATATATATGTAATATTTGCTTTGCATTGAGAATTTTTTATGTGTACTAGTTAGTTCTTTAGTGGGATAATACTGCGCTCCTAAAGTTACACAATATTTCTATTGCAGAACATATGTGCATATTTCTCTGGTACAAAGCTATAATCCAGTAAACATTGGCATGAACAGTTTTAGTCAACTTTGCAACAAAAACTGAATAATAATACATTATTAATATATTTTCATTGAAATATATCAACTTGATATGAACATTTATGTCAACCATAAGAATGATTTGAAGGGTTGGAGTTTTGTTAGTAATACTTCATTAAAGTAACCTCTGATATCAAAACAGCTTCAGTTAAATATACTCTCAGTCTGAACCACTTTATTCTCTTCCATCATAGGTCTGACATAGTCTGGAGACAACCTGTGGTTTGCAAGAATAAACCTTTTAAGATGATCACTGCAACTCAAGGTCAATAAATAAAATTTGTTTTGTATCCATAATATCCACAAATTTCAGGCCGTTTTCCAACATAGCATGCATTTTGGTTAACACAAACAGTTAACCTTGTGTGTTCCTACACTCCATATCAATTCTTTTTTTGTTCACAAGAACTTGATAACAAATCAGTCAGAGGTAGACAAAGTAATGACAGTCTGTCAAAGTGTGGATCATTGCCTTGTCCACTGGATTGGGCACAGCCGCACCTGACATCTTGACCGGCAGTCTTGTACTTTACCTACTTGTATAACTAAGCTGGTAAAGTAAAACATCAAATTTTTCATGAAGTCACTCACAATTGAATGCCCTGCCTTCTTGCAATGACCATCAGTGTATTGATATAGAACCGACATAAACTCAGATCTTCAGGATTTCTCAGCAGACTTTGATAAGCTGCCTGCAAAATATGTAAAAAAAAATACTGTTTAATAAACTAATACATTAAAATGAATACAATAAGTGGGCAATGATGGTCAGAAGTTGCTCACTTGGCCTTGATTGTTCAACCTTGAATATATGTGTAACACACTGAATCATAAATGGTGACAACTGTATTTAATATAAACTGCAAAAAAAACCATCAATATATCCTACACCTGAGCTGGGAAGAAGATATTTATATCATTGCTCCAGACCTGAGGCTGATAAAAGTGTGATATTATATTTAACTGGTGACAGAAATTGAGAGGACAGCATTCAGCACTATGTAACTCTATTTAAAGACAATTCATTTTATCGCTCTGGCTCACATTTGCATGTTCAGCTTCCTTCTTTTGATATAGCTTTCTATATTGCACATTATGATGTGTACTATCCGAATTCCGACTACTATTTCACTTCACAATTTTCAACTCGTTTTCCAACTTATATGGACAAAGTAAAACAGTAGGAGAAAAGTAACTAAACCTGGTACAGAAAATTAACTCTTTTGTGAACATCCTCGAATGCAATGCCTTTTATTTTAACCATTTTTATGCTTAAAAAATATTTTCTGCAAGGCCCAATTTGTTATTGTAGTTCAAGACGAAGACGAAATTCACAGCGTTGTCATCTTCAAATCGTATTTTATAGCAGACAACCCAAACCAGTACCAATGTAAAATATATCAGAATGGCTTCTTTTTTACGAATATTAGAATTGCTGTTTTTCTCTTAAATATGCTCTTTGTCACAAGCACCAAGTACCTCGGAGTACACCTGACGCAGAACCTCTCCTGGAACACCCGCGTACATTGACAAGTTCACCAAGAAGGGGAACAGTACCCTAGGTTTTATCTATCGGAACCTCAAGATTAGCAATAAGGAAGCCAAGACCACAGCCTACATCTCACTTGTGCGTCCAAACCAAGAGTACTGTTCCACCGTATGGAACCCCTACACTACGGACCAGACGAGAAAGTTGGAGATGTTGCAGAGGAGGGCGGCCCGCCGGTTTACGATGTCATTAATAGGCACCACAATACCAGTAGCGTCGCTGCCATGCTGGACCACTTACGTTGGGATACGCTGCAGTCCTGAAGAACTAAAGCCCAGCTTACCATGCTATACAGGATTGTCATGCAACAACCTGGTAGACATCTCAGACCAACAGTACCTTACTCCAGCTTCAAGTCGCATCAGATCTACAAATAGCAGAAAGTACAGGCAGCCATCATCATCTACATCGTACTATAGGAACTCCTTCTTTCCCTGGACCATCACCATATTGAACAGCCTACCATCGGCGACCGCCCGCTGACGCCACTGACCTGGTATCCTTCAAGTAGTGGCTATCATCACTGAAGTTCTAAGTAGGACCATCCCAGCTACCGCGGCCACCGTAACCGGAGAGGCTTAGGTTAAAGGGGCGAAAATGTAGCTGGGTAACACTTTTTATACTTCTCCCTATCCCACTCTCTTCTTACTATCTATCCTTTCCATATCTTTCCTCTTGACCAAACCACCCGTCGCGTGATAGTCAAGTGTGACTGAGTCGACGTATGATGTAGACAGATGTAGATGTCTCCGAAACTACTTTGCCGGTGCAGTCATACCGGATTATTTTTCATAAAGGACTGAATATGTTAATCATGTGAGCTAGGTATGCATAAAATATCTAGATTTAGCCGAAACCCCGACCAGCAAAGATTTAGCCGAACCCCACCCCCCTCTCCCAACAACAACAACAACAACAACACACACAGTGCTCATCCACGAACGCGGTGGGTGCGATTTATTTTTATGAAGTCCAAAATCCGTATTTACTCATAAAATCATGATAATAATTGGAAGTATAGCAATAAGTTATGCTTCTTAATATATTATAGCTTAATTGGCCCGGCACTTACTGAACATTTAGATTACTGTCACAGCTAAGACAGTGGCTCGGGCGGTTAACAGAGCTCTCGGTTTACTAGATTTATATTTAATCATATTTTATAACTCATTACAATCACGATTTCAGTACATATAACCAAAGAGCAAAAGGGTCGGAAAACAAGTTCTGACAACACTAGGTACTGCCCTTCCCTACATCCGATATCTGTATGCCATGTAGTTCGATTAATTGTGAACGGATTTCGTTCAAATTTTGAATATAAATAACTTAACACATTAGATTTACTTCCTCATAATTTAATCTCAACTGATAAACATACTAGTAGTCATAAAACTTAACAAATAGAAAATATCACTGTAAAGTCCGAATTCAGAAAATGGCATAACGCAAAATTCTAACAATTATGTGAAAAGTAACAGAATCACAGAACAGTTTGTACGTCCGAGGAATTAATTCTTCGTGTTCTCACAACATGCACACACCTCTGCCTCATCGACAGCACGTAGTTCCGGATCACCCATTGGAGAGTATTCCTCCATGCATGCACAAGGTCCTGTTTTAGTTCACAGAGATTGCGAGGGGCTGCGGGTTGACTCGGTACTCGCCTGTTCAGCTCGTCCCACAGGTGTTCAGGAACATTGAGATCCAGTGACATTGGCGGGAAAGGCAGCTGCCGCACGTTCTGTTGTGTTGCAGTACGAGCGGTATGGGCCGATGCTCCGTCTTGAAGCAATTACATGACACGTTCACCAGCTCGTAGGTGCGGGATTGCGACAGGGACGAAGATGTCCTGCTGGTACCTCGCTGCATTAAGGTTCCTGCGAACAACTATCAAATTTGTCTTGGTGTGTAACGACACTCCGGTCCATACCATTATACTGGTCTCGTTGAAACACACACGCGTCGTTCAATCTTTTACCTCGACGTCTGTTCACTCGCATCCTTCCGTCGTTGTGTTTAAAGTGAAACCGACTCTCGTCCATGAACAGGACATTTGACCACTCATCCCGTGTCATACACTGGTGCCTGCGGGTCCACTACTCCCACTGTTGTCGGTGACGTGGTGTCAGAATAAGTCCGCTGAATGGCCGCCTAGCTCTTATTCCTGTTCGCGGAGCCGCCTGACGACTGTTTATCGACTTACGGGTCCAGCATGCGTTCCATTGGTCGCCCTCGCAGTGCATGTCGCGGTCTTGAAACGATGTAACGATCCACGCATCCTGTGCAGGCGTTGCCACCCTTCTGCGAGGCTGCCTGGGCTCATCATCAACTCGGCCTGTGCGCTGAAACTTCTGCCGAAGGCTAACCATGATGTATTCATGTCTGCCAAAGACTCGGGCAACCTGTAAAGAAAATAACTCAATACTTTTTCACTGCTAAATATACATTTATGTTATAATTTATTTTATGTTATAATTTATTGTGAATAGATTCATTTTGTAAATATTTGCAGTCAAAATATCGTTATATTAGAAATTCGATTTACTTAATATGTGTCTGAGTGGATGTCCGGCTTGCAACATGCATGCCGATTGCGCGACCGCGATCTTGGATATTCATCCTAAACATTACACTTTTAATAGCTAAATTCATGAACATCTCAGAAATTTCCAGTGCCTAGACTGGGCTTCGAACCCCGGACCTCAGGATTGACAGTCAAGCGTGTGACCACTAGACCACCGGCCCACGAAGTAGATACTTTCGCACTTGTCCAGCCGCAGAGTAAAATAAAATCGGGTCGGAAGAAATTGTAAGTGTTTATAACATGAAAACATGAATGAAAAGCAAGGAAATTGTGAAACATGTTCAGCTGCACATGGGTTGAAAAGAAGGAAATGCCAGATGGGAGACTATTTCATAAGACAATAGACCTGGGGAAAACGCGTATTATGATTATAATCAATGGTTGCGAAGCATAATTTACCCCTGTAAAGTCATGAAATTTTCTCTAAAGTTTAGTCTTTATTCGAATAAGCATACATGGCAGTAAGCAGTTGGCATGTAGATCTATTGTTTCGTATTTCGCAATTAACAATTAGCATTTGACATTGATAATTGCCGTTAGATAGTCAATATCGGACATTGAGCATTTGGCAAATACTTCCATAGACATCAATGTTCAGTTACTGGGAAATTCAAATGCTGTTAAGTAGTGTTATACTTTAAATTGTGCAAATTGTTTTGAAAAATATGATATAGATATGTGCCTTCACTTGCAGTGACACAAAAGAGTAATCATATATAACAACTATTTCCCTATTAGATGTGTAGCACTCCATCGTGTTCCGTGCTGCCGCAAGCTACAAACAGTGTCGTCTGCTGACCTGACCGAAGTAAAGACTGGAGAAAGTCGTAGATGAAACAAACACTCAAATCTGTATAATGATAATCATCTAAATGTATAAGTAATTGAATGTGCGATATTTTTGAGAGATTTTATTTTGAATAAAAGTATTTCATTTTAGTTATAAGTATAACGTGTGTTATTGTTTTTAATTAATTGGAATTAATCAATGTATTCTTAAAATTACATTTAATCGAGATTCGGATGACGAGTAAGAGAATACCTCTGACTGCCTGCTTGAAAATTTGAAAATTAATATTTAGAACCATGCTGATCATTAAGTCATTTCCAAAGTACATGTATTCCTTAAATTACCCGAACATAGCTCTAAAATTTTAGAGTCGTCTACAAATTAATTGCCCACAGAATAAAACCGTCATAGTTATACCCAGCCCTACTGAGATACGTACCAAGACCCGATTTTCTAACGTCTCGATGGGCATTCTGTCTGCGCCAGGTTTTATTGTTTGCCCATTTTTCACATGGGTGCAACCCACATATATGTTCCAGACATTAAAGAAAACTGTTTTTTTTTCTCCCATGTACATAATATTAAGAGTAGTCAAAGACACGTGAGGTTCTTCTAACTATATGTTATATATAAAACTAAAAGTTTTTCATCGGTCCAATTCCTTGAAGCAATCATAATCACCCGCGACCGACATTTGTATTGAGGACAGTAAGGATAGGAATCACCCATTTACGATACGTATTTTGAGGACTGTGACAGTTACAATCACCCATTTACAGATATAGCGCCCATTTACGATACGTGTGTTGAGGACTTAACAGATATAGCGTCCATTTACGACACGTGTGTTGAATGAATGAATGAGTTGGGTTTTACGGCGAATAGACACAAAAAGGTCATATATCGCCGAGAAAAAGTCAAATGGATTACGTTAATTGCAAAGCATATATAAAACTATTAAAGTAAAAGCGTATATACATATATAGTGTAAAAATCAAATGCAAACATCAAAAAGTATAAAAGTGGTGAATAAAAATCAAATAAGTTTCAGATTTTATGATATATACCTATTTGTTTCAAAAACTGCAAAATTTTGTCGGCTGAAATTTGCTCGTACAGCTCTTTTAGAGTTTCAGCATTATAGTATGAGTTGCGCTGTGGATCGAAGTCTATACAGTCGATTAAAATATGTTTAATAGTAAGTGGTGTTTGACATGGTATACATTCAGGTTGATCTTCTTTGTTCAGGAGATACGAATGAGTCAACCGAGTATGACCTATTCGACAACGAGAAAGAACAACTTTCTCCCTGCGAACAGATCTATTTCCTTGGTGCCATTCACCTAAAGTAGGTTTAATTTCACGAAGTTTATTGAACGAAGCATTGTTCCATGAGGACTGCCATTTAGTTAAAATGTATTTGTTGATATTTGACCTAAAATCAGTATATGGTAATTTCAATTTAGATTGATTTAATGAAAGTGATTTCTTTGCTGCAGTTCATGAACCCTGAGAAGAATGTTTTGAATGAGAGGATTTTCTGTATTACGGTTGTGTATTGATTGTAATACAGAAAGTGAGTCGGAAAAGATGATAAACTTTTCTTCATTATATTCTGAAATAAAATTAAGGGCCAAATCAATAGCTTTTGCTTCTGCTGAAAAAATTGTAGCGTTATTTGGTAAACGTAATTTTGATTGATGCAGATGGCTAACGGCGGCACATCTAACCTTTGAATCATCTTTTGAACCATCTGTATAAATAGGAAAATGTTCTTTGTAAGCCGACTTGATTTCGTTATATCTGGACTTGAATATTTCAGGGTTTGTTTCAGCCTTTTTCAATGCGGTTTTCATATCAAAAAGAACTGTTGGAGAATTAAGAATCCATGGTGGTGTATTCAGAACTAAATTATGTTTTACATCATCAAATTCAAAATCTGTTTCCTTCATAAAATTATCAATGCGAAATCCAAAAGGTTTAATTTGTTTTGGTTTTCTGTCATACGAATCGTGGTACATTTGTATTTGGGTTTAAATATGATTTTATGAGCAGGGTTGGATTTGTTGGCAGCTACCCTCAGAGCATATTGCAATGACAGTTTTTCACGTCTCGTGTAAAGGGAGGGTTCGTTTGCTTCAACATACAAGCTTTCAACAGGCGATGTTCTAAATGCGCCAAGAGCAATACGAAGACCTTGATTATGAATAGTATCCAACATCTGTAAATACGATTTTCTGGCTGAACCATAAACAACACAACCGTAATCTAGCTTGGATCTAATCAAAGCTCTATACAGTCTCAACAAAACCTTGCAATCTGCTCCCCAATCAGTATTTGAAATTACCTTTAAAAGATTCAACGATTTCAAACATTTGGCTTTCAGGTATTTTATGTGTGGTATAAAAGAAAGCTTTTTATCAAAAATAACACCAAGAAATTTTGCTTCGTCAACAACGGGTATTTTTGTACCATTTAGAAAAAGCTCAGGGTCACAATGTTGTTTCCGTAATTGACAAAAGTGGACACACTGAGTTTTTGACTGGGAAAATTTAAAACCATTTTCCATGGCCCAAGTTTGAACTTTATTCAAACACTGCTGTAACTGGCGTTCAATCGTACGCATATTTTTTGAACGATAACATATTAGAAAATCATCAACATATAATGAACAATTTGTCCCTGGTGACAAACATTCCACAATATTATTAATTTTGATGCTAAAAAGTGTGACAGATAAAAAAGAACCTTTTGGAACTCCCTGTTCTTGCTCAAAAGAGTCAGAAAGGGTAGAACCAACACGTACTTTAAAATTGCGATCTGATAAAAATTGCGATATGAATGTTGGAAGACGACCTTTTAAACCTAAGTCGTTAATATCATTCATAATACCATATTTCCATGTAGTGTCATAGGCTTTTTCTAAATCGAAAAAGACAGACACTAAATGCTCTTTTTTAACAAATGCATCACGAATAAAGTTTTCCAGTCGAACAAGATGATCAGTTGTGCTGCGCTGCTTGCGAGAACCGCTTTGAAAGTTTGTAATTAGGCCTTGAGATTAAAGATACCAAACTAGTCTAGAATTGATCAAACGTTCTAGAGTTTTACATAAACAACTCGTAAGGGCAATCGGTCTATAATTACTGGGGTTAGTGTTATCTTTCCCAGGTTTTGGTATTGGAATAACTATAGCTTCTCTCCAGGAATCTGGAAAAAATGCCAGTTTTCCATGTAATATTATATAAATTTCAAGTAGGATGTCTAATGATTCTTGTGGTAAATGTTTTAAAAGTTGATAATGAATTTGGTCTGGGCCAGCTGCAGTATCGTGACATTTGTCTAAAGAGTCAAGCAATTCTGTGAGTGAAAAAGGTTTATTATAATCTTCATCATTATTTGAAACAAAATTTAAAGGTTTACTTTCTTTAGTTGATTTTATGTTTTGAAATCTTTTATCATAATTGTTTGAGGAAGAGGTTTTTGAAAAAGTTTCACCAAGTGTATTGGCAATGTCCTCCTTGCTAGATGCAATAGACTGGTCTGATTTTGTAAGATGGGAAACATTTGAAGTTTTTCCTTTTCCACTTATTTTGCGAATCATTTCCCAGACTTTTTTAACCGATGACCTAGAATGAGGCACAACCTATTATTGAAAAGGAGTGTACTTAAAACACGAGCTGCACAAGAGAAAGGAAATATAAATTTGTGTAAATATAAATTAGTGTATTGGGAGATTTTAACTGATTAAATGTAAGTATATATACTTTGATACTGCGCTGTATACAAACTAATTCCATATAAATATACACAGCTAACCTAAGCACCCTTGATTTCCAAGATCAACCATCGCGGTCAAGTTGCGACTACTATATATGTGACATTTTCTAAAAACGTATTACAAGCGTTATCTATGATAGACGTTTCAATATGTAATTTGTAAATGACACATGTGAAGAAACGACTAAGACTTTTTTTATTCAGACAGACAGACAGATACTTTATTCACCCAAGGTATATGATATACAACATGAGGATATGCAATATGTTTGTTTTGTTTTTTTAACAATGTATTGTTTGTTCCGGTAGCAGTCAACAGAATATAAAATATGAACTATTAAATTAGCAGTATACATAAGTGTCAAGGGGGAACTCATAGAATTGTATCTCATAACTCATTTACATAAGTGCAAATTACTTGTAATTTTTCTATTCAAGATTATATCTGATCATTTCTGATTCATTAACACACATATTTAATTATAAACACATGTATACAATGCACTAATAAGCAAAGTTATTTTACTATAATATGGGTAACTATTTCTTGCGCGGAGTAGACGAATGACAATTGTAATTAGGTCTGTGAATGAGGGCACATTTACATATGCACGCAAAAAACAGAAAAAGTGATTTTTACGTTGCTATATTTAGACTGCAGAGTTAAAACAGGTAAAAGTAGTGCTGAGAATGTCAACAACTGGATTAACTTCTTAAGGTAGGCAATGTTCTTTCTATAAATACTAGCGTCTACTTTCTGAGTTTTGTATGATCGGGTGGTACTTCTTAAAACTTCGCTAATATTACTCTTATTAATTTACAAAAGTCAGCTAATTTAGATTCATCGAGTCGACGGTCTGCATAAATGCTCGCAAAGAGTGATCATTATCGGTGATATTACAGTTTTTTAAGTAAATATTTCTCTTACTACTGAAATAATCGCACTAAATAAATAATGCTGTTCATTACCGATACAATCGTTATTGCATAGCGTGCAGATACGTTCTTGGTAAGGTGTTCCGTCGTAGCGACCAGTTTCTACTGGTAGTCTATGATTACTAGTACGGAATTTGAAGAACGTTTTGTAGTCTGTTGTTGAAAGGATATTAAAGTATTTTTCGTATTCTAAGTTATATTTAAAGCTGTTATAAAAAAGTCCTTTGTTTGAAAGCTGCATTTGACCATGCCAGTTTTGCTTGAACTGGTCGATTAACGTTTGTTTTATTAATTTGTGTGTGCTTTTTTTAACGGCAACGTGCTGGTTTAGCCACAGATCTGGCCGTCCTACAGAATTAAGAATTTCCTTGATTTTTGAGACCCATTTAAAATTTACATTGTTATTGCGCAACATATAGTGGTATAATAAAAAGGAGATCTTACTTTCTTTTCCTAGTAATAACCTTGTCCAAAATAACCTTATTCATCAACAAGTGCATAGCAAAATTATCGTCTCAATTTTATGAAAATGCTATATTATTTCCTTCATTTGCATGCAAACAACTGCTGATTAAAATACTAAGATCTCATAACTATTTTCTGAATCCCGCAGAAAAGATGTTTTAAGTAATCAGTAATTGTTCGATATCTGATCAATAAAACTTTTCATCATCCTTTTATCAGTAATAAATCTCATTATCAGATCAAATATACCGACAAACACACATTTAAGATAGACCAAGCAATTCTCACGGCGTGTGAAAATTTTTAATTAACCGATACATTCTGACCGCCGAAGGTGTGAACAATTTTGACACCTCTGCTCGAGTTTTCCAGAAGCAATAAAGAGTAAATTAATACACAGGGACCAGGTGTCATGCTCGAGCGATCGAAGGAAATCGGCCGGGACCACATGAATTGCTCGAGCGAGCCCAGGTGCTCGAGTCATCGGTGCTTGAGCGAGCGGTATTTCACTGTATTGAATTTTTTAATGGCTGCTCTACGTTTTCGAACAGCGGTCTTACAATCATCATTATACCAAGGCTTATTTTTATGTTTACCATTTCTTGAAGTTTTAGGAATGGATTTGTCAGCAATATCGGACAGAAGAACTGGAAACCGATCAATAGGATCATAAAAGTTAGTAAAATTCTCCAAAGTCAAATCATTTTTACATAGCGTTTCAAATTTCTTCCAGTCAGCTTTATTAAATTTGAAATACGAAGGGTGGTCTGATGGCAGATTAGAAGTATTTGAAATAATAATTGGAAAATGGTCACTACTATGCAAGTCATCCAGTACTTTCCATTCAAAATCAAGAAAGATGCTCGGATTACAAATTGTCAAATCAAGCGAAGAAAAGTTACCTGTTGCAGGATGAAGATAAGTTTTGGATTGATCATTTAGTAAACAGAGGGCATTTCTTTCAATAAAAGTTTCAATAATTTGTCCTCTTCTGTTGCTGTCAGAACAGCCCCAAAATTCATGATGACCATTAAAATCTCCCAGAAGCAAAAATGGTTGTGGTAATTGTTTTATAAGATCATCAAGCTCTTCAAGATTTAGTTTAAGTTTAATAGGTATATAAATCGAACAGACAGTAATTGGTCGATGCAATGTAACATTAATTGCAACTGACTGAATACTTGTATTTAGAACAATTTGCCTGTGCGGACATGCATTATTAATAATAATAGATATACCACCAGAAGCTCTATCAGTGTTAGTATTTATGAAGTTATACACGGAATAATTTTTGAAAGCTATTTTGTCCGTTTCCTTTAAAAACATTTCACTAAGGCACATAAGCGAAGGATTATATTTTGATAAGAGAAGGAGAATTTCATTATAATTTGCTTTAAGTCCGCGACAATTCCACTGGATAATTTTACTTTCCATTTACAATAGTAAACAAAAATTGAACGACTGAAAATTTAAAGTATTAGTGTTGCATTGACTCAGGAGGTGGGAACCTTTTGATCTTCCCCTCCTTTGTGCTAGTTACACTGGACGGAGCAGATGATGGCGGATCGTTATCATCTTCCCCCGTCAACCGGTTCATATCAAGAGGGAACCGGTTATGGGTTTGTATGGGATCATTTGATCCTTTTCCAAACCCATCAGTTCTCAAGTCAATTTTTTGTTTGGGTGTTTGACTCACCCCACGTTGATTAGTGTTTGATGAAACGTTTTGTCGTGACGACGGCGTACCTGAATACTTAGGAACATTTTGTATAGCTGGTGGCAGTGTTGGTTTAGCAGCTGCCTTTTGAAGTTGAGATGCCTCTGAAGGTTTTGCTGGTACTTTAGGCTTTTCATTTGGTACAGAAGTTTGAGTTGGATTTTGTTGAGCAGTCACTGAATCTGTTTGAGTGAAGGCATCAATGCACTGTGTTGATTTGCTAGAGACAGATTTAGTTATTGATGAATAAGTTTGTGCGAGTGTTGGAGATGTAAATTTGGCATTGGCAATTTGTCTTGCTTCTGGAAATCCAATGCCTTGTGTGAATTTGACATGAAGAACCTCCTTTTCGATTTTCCATTTCTTGCAATCACGAGACTTGGCTGAATGTGGCTCGTTGCAGTTCACACAACGCAATGGACGACTACAAGTGTCATGGTCATGAGAATATCCATCCTGTCCGCCTTTTGGGCAAGTGTAATCGCCTTTGCAGTTTTTCTCATTGTGCCCAGACTTAAAGCAATAATAGCATTGAAGAGGATTAGGAATATATGTTGTAACTTTTGTAATGAGGTATCCAACTTTTACGACTGAAGGAAGAAACGGAGTGCCAAATGTAAGAATAATAGTACTTGTGTGAATTTCTTTCCCTAATTTTTATACGTCTAGCAGCAGTGACATGTTGATCTGAAAGGCCTTGCACAATCTCCGTCTCCGAAACCCCTGCAAGGTCAGGACAACGAATGACCCCCCTTGAGGTGTTCAAAGTACGGTGTGCAATGCACTTACATGGCCGGTTGTAAAATGAAGTTAAGGAAAGTAAATTTCGTGAATGTGAGGCTTTCTCAGCTTCAACAAGCAGATCACCAGTTCGCAGTTTTTTGACTGATTTCGGTACACCAGCAATACCTTCGATGTTTTTTTCAATTATAAATGGCGAGAGGCTTGACATTTTGAATGTTTCGTCTGTTGACTGGATTAAAAGAAATCGTGGAAATGCCATGTTGGACGTGTATGGTCGGTGAGAATTCTCACCTACCGTGCCGTCAGAATCTGTTTCGGTATGCGGTCGTTTTTTATTTTGGTTTTCCATATTAAATGTTTAAAATTCGTCACTCGCAGCCCCCACCCGCCGCGGAGTCCAACAAGGGAACATGAAAACAGAGCGGATATCCAGCTAATACATGTTAGGGATACTGTAGTGATATACTCGGCCAGGTATTTTTCAATCTTGTTCATATCACCAGCTGTAATGCAGAAAAGCAAACATGGGATTCAAGGGATTGTTACTCTACCCAACCGATTGGCTCTAAGCCACCGCCTTCTAGGAAACATAGATTGAAGTACATATGAAAATATATTGTTAAATACATTTGTGTGAACGTAAGATGAAGTTTATTGAGCGCAGTAAAATGTGACAATACAGCAGAGTAAAGACAGGTTTTGTGTGAGGTATTTTGCTCCAAAGTTGTGTTTGTGAAAATATAAAAATTATCACATAAAGATGCAGTTTGAAATAAGCAATAGAAAATGTAAACGTAAAGGTGAGATTTCCTAGGGCTTGGCATGACTAGCCGATTGATCGTATCGGGCCAATACGACCGCCAGAACGTCTACACCGAATTAGAGGCCAAAGATGTGTATTGGCATCCACATCCCGGGGAGAAGATGCGCACATGCAAACAAGTACGCATCATCTCCCCGGGATGCCATGGGGCACCTCAACATCCAGGACCCTCCTCTCCGGCTTACGGGCCGCCACCCACGGCAAACAGGTGGCTCCATTTTCGGGGGAGTCGTACCCCTCTGCATGGAGATACAGCCAGCATTTTCTATCCCCCCGCCGGCAAGGGGCACACGTGTGTTGAGGACAGTTACTTATTTAACACTCATCTTAAATAGTGCATGTATATTTGGATGTGTATGGCAATGTTTACATGAAGATACCGTGACCACACTGTGCATGCGTATGTACGTGTGTACGAGGGTGGGGGTGGTTAAAAGTTAAAGCACTCGCCTCGTAGATTTGTTCAATTGATCGAATAAGGGAGAAAGATACATCAAAAGAATATATACAGGAAACAAGTTTCTATTTATCTCGGTGCTGTGTTAATTTAACAAGAATGGTGTTAATATTGTATGACACTTGTCCCCAAAAATGCTCGAACGAATGATAAATAGGTCCACAATACGGCCGTAACTCCAGAAAAAAAGCAGACACAGAAATCACGATAACATGCGCAGGTCCACTTCATGTTAATGATGTATACCAAGTCTCATTCCAGTTGGATGGAAACTGTAGGAGGAGTTGAGTACATAAAGTTTTAATGTAGTTTTAATATTTCAAAGTTCGAGAAGGGGGCTAGAATTCCAATATATTGGGACATGAAAGTTCCGAATATATGCGTATGTCCACTTCGTGTTGACGAGAAAACTACTTAGCATAGGAGGAGTGCTTCCATAACCTATAGGTTAGGTTTTGTTTGCCGCTGATCGTCACTCTTTACAATAATCAACACATGGGCATTTACTCATAAATATGACAGTACGATCAACAATGAGATGCTATATAATGGGTAAGATATAAAGCAAAGTCATCAACGAAATACCTTTCAAATACACTGGAATAACTAGATGCCCACGGGCAACATGTCGAGCCTGCCAGCTGTCAAAAGGATTGGGAGTTGCACACGACACTCCTTGTCTCATTGAGGCAAACATTTATGCCAAATAAAAAGGAGATTGCAAAAAGTTACAATATAAGTTATTTAAAGTAACAACAAAGGGACGTAAATCTTAAGAAAAAATTAAAAAATTCTAAGTCCACACAAAAATCCTCACCAGTAGAGATAGGTCAAAATACACCTGAAAATTGGATGTAACATGCACATTGTACTACAGAAAAGTGGTCTTAAGTTTTCGCTACGACCAGTAATAAAAAAGTTACGAATATAAGCTATCTATAGTAACAACAAAGGGAAGTAATTCTAGAATCTTGCGCATGACACTCCGTCTCATGATGATGAACAATTGTGCCAAGTTACATCAAAATCCCTTTATGCATCAAAAAGAAATGCTCCAGACAAAGTCATTCTTGTATCTGACTTTTGACCTCTAAGTGTGACCTTGACCTTAGACCTAGGGACCTGGTTCTTGCGCATGACACTCCGTCTTATGGTGGTGAACATTTGTGCCAAGTTACATCAAAATCCCCCCATGCATGAACAAGAAATGCTCCGGACAAAGTTGTAATTCTTGTATCCTTTGACCTCTAAGTGTGACCTTGACCTTAGATCTAGGGACTTGGTTCTTGCGCATGACACTCCATCTCATAATCGTGAACAATTATGCCAAGTTACATCAAAATCCCTCCATGCATGAAGAAGAAATGCTCCGGAAAAAGTCATTTTTTAATTTGACCTTTGACCTGTGTGACCTTGACCTTTGAGATAGGAACCTGGGGTTTGCGCGTGACACTCCGTCTCACTGAGATTAACATTCATGCCAAATATAAACAAGATTACTCCATGCATTTCAAAGTTATGGTCCGGACAAACAAATCCGGACGGACGCACGCACGGACGGACGCACGCACGGACGGACGCACGCACATACACCGAACATCCATTTGGACAACTATGTCTTCGCTTTTGCAAGCGGGCTCGACAAAAACTGATAAAGTAACATGAAAAATAATAACAGTCCTGTTGCAAATATTACGGTGTTCTGTTCGGACCATCGATATTTTTATTTCTGAACCCCATATCTCGAAAGTCGAAGTCCAAAACAACAATGATGAAATTCGAAAACACGATGGTGAAAGTCAAAATCACGATGGTGAAAACTCGAAATTTCGATGGTGAAAGTTGAACTCAGGACACCATAATGATGAAAACGCGATATAATTTCGCGTTTTCACCATCGTAGTTTCGTGTTTTCATCATCGTGTTTTCGACTTTCGACTTTCATCATCGTAGTTTCGACTTTTAACATCGTAGTTTCGACTTTCTTCAACGTTATTTTGACTTTAACCATCGTGGTTTTAACTTTCATCATCGTAGTTTCGTGATTTGGAATTTCGAGGTATTGGGTTCAGAAATAAAAATCTGGATGATCCAACAGAACACCGTAAAATATAATAATTGTAATGATGATAATAATAGAATCGTCCAAATTGTCCAGATTTAAAATTATGTCCGTACATTTCTAACTCAATGATTGCAACTACTGAAATATCACATGTAAACATAAATATCACTGCTATACCGTTGGGGTCTTGACAAAAAATACGTACACTCTAAATCTTACTAAATATTAGGTTTTAGAATATGTAAATGTGTATAGATCAAATTGTCTCTTATATTTCTGTATAGAAAGGCATACGTATTTTTAAAATATTGTAATATTGTAATGTTTTATTATGCGATACGTATGAAGAGACAAAAATAAACTATTTGACTTGACTTGACTTGACTTAGATTATTTTCATGGAATATGTACTTGTTACAAGAGTTAACAGTGTCATTTTTGATATGAATTTTAACAGCCGAATTGATGAGAAAACACACTATTCTCCGATACAGGAAATTTAACGAAAATAATGTATGACTCAAACACTGTACTCTTTAATAAAAAAATAAGCGCGATATATAGTAAAATACCTTTTTAAAATGTAATTCAGTAAAAAGAATTAACTTTATATGAATCGAGAAAGATTTTCTGTTTACTTCTTTATAATTTTTTTTTAACAAAGCCTGTGTGATTACAATTGTCAACACACATACCTATTTAGCATATCTTGTAATCAAACTAATTTGTGATGCTTATGTATACGAAAATAGTGTCAATGTTTATAGAAACGAAAACTTGTGGAATGTTAACAATTTGCCAATCATTTATTTGTATTTAAATAAGACACCACAATTTCTTCTTATCTAGGGAGTCTCTTCATTTAATCCTTACTGGGAGATAACTCTGTTGAGTTGATGATAATTCAAGCAACATCTTAACATAAACAAACACAGCTTTCACGTGACAAATCAAAGTGTCACAAATGGGAATTAGAGAATAAAATGTCAAGCATATCCGTGGAACAGTTCGGATGCCCTGGACAACGTCGATTGACTGCTGTGTATGGAATTACAGTTGTTGTCTGTCTGAGTTAATTTCTCCTTTGATTTTGCGGGGAAAATATCGTTTTCATCCTTTTATAGATAAGATATTTTTGTCTGCTCTAAGCCTTTTGAAATAAAATTTGACGACATTATGTTTTTTTTTCAGGCCCAAGAAAGGATAACCCCGTTTATTTTATATAATATTAAAGTGTACCAGGTAACTTTGACCATAACCTTTCAAAAACTAACCCCTAGGAAAAAGTAGGCTTCTGTTGACCATATACAATATTCTTACGGAGTTTGACAGTCGTAGACCAAAACGTTCTTTCGCTATTGAATGGAAACCATTTTCAGTTTCCGAAATACTGAGGCCTTTGCCTTGGACTTACCGACTCCCGAAGCAGGATCCTGACCACAAGCCATCATGTCATCCCATAAAGTATGACGGCTGTATTTCGGAATATTTCTCAGTCTCGGCATCACTGTGACCTTGACCTTCTGACGCATAAAACAACACCACAGACAGCCATCCTACAAATTCTTATAGCACAATTGTATTTCCAAATTTTCTCTTGTTAATGAACGGAAGCAAAATAATTTATGGACGGGTCAACCGGACGACAGACGGATTGGACAACATGAGCAAAACTATGAACCGCCTTTGGTATTAAGTCATTTCGGGAATGATATGAAATAAGGCACTGCCTCAATCGGAAATCAATCCGACTTCAACTCATCCCATAATATTTGAAATAATGACGGCACGGATCGAAGGACACAACAAGTCGATAGTAAATATTTCATTCGGTATATCGCATGTTACCGTAGCGGGATCGATCCCGATTTTCGTCGCTTCGCGCAGGATCGATTCCCTATCAATTTAAAGGTATATTTTGGAATAAAAACAACACTGCCCATATTTGTACTGATGTGCAAGACGTTGCGGTTCGGACAAGTTTTATGGACGCTTATTAGGCACATGGAAAAGGCGTGTTCTTCCAAAAAACCCAAGTCAGACGCTCTGTGCACGTGCCGGAAGTACACATTTTTTTAATTCGATTCGGTGTATCACATGTTACCGTATAGGGATGAAAATCGGTAGGATCGATTCCCTATTGTGCAAACAGACATATCTCTCACTGACGTATATATACTTGACAAGCAGAAATTACTCCGGAAATATTCTAAGTCGGTTAAATATTTTCGCTATATGTTTCCAGATTAAGAATACCTATTTTTTCCGTCAATGAATGCTTGAAAAAAAATCACTAGTTGTTTTTTGTTTTTTTCGATGACAGAGATAAAATCCTGGATGACAAAGCAAAAGATTCGCAACTATCACGTACCCAGTAGCTAACAACGCTCCGTTATTGGTATCTACAGTACGCAAAATATGATTTATCTTTCCACAATTTGATATATGCCTCCTACTTCAGTCATATATCATCGCTTTAACATATTCCAACCATTACCACCTAGTAAGATGTGAATTTAAAATTTTGATAACATATTTTAATTTTACAACTGTTGGTTTATGACTCAATGGATTATCGATGGGTTTAGTCGCGGGTGTTAAACAAAATGTTTGATCTAAGACCTCATACGGAAACCGACATGTTCTAAATATTACCCGGTATTAACCACAAAGCCAAATAAATAGTGAATTGCAAGTTTTCCCACGATTTTTGAAATGCGCATAACATATATACGGAAATATAATTTTTAAATAAGACATAAGAAAAGGAGAAAGTATGTACGTGATTACGAATGAATATTAAAAAATGAACAAGGAAACTAAAAGCAATCCAAATTTGCCAGTAATTGTTGTCCATAAGTTCACATGTCAGAAGGAGTTGGCTGGTGTAAGAATGTTCTGGATGGAACGATGACTGTAACCGTATTTATGTAATACATGAAAAAAAAAAACAAGTGACTGCGATTCTTTCATGCTTTTACAGCAATAGTGAAGAAATGCATTCTTATCTGATTTTGTTAGAAATCATGATTGAAAATCTCTATAACTCATTGTTATATAGTTAAGCCTTTTATTTATATATATTTTTTGACAGGTGAAGCAATTTTGGAACTTTTATGTTTCTTTGTCCACACAACTGTATACTCTGGGTTATTAAAACTGGTACCATTTGAAGATAAGATATGCACTAAATATTGGGACAAAAAAAGATAGAATGGTAAATGAGAAAGTCAACTGATCTGAACTTCACTAGGGTCACGATCGTGCATCTCTTCAAATTTCCAAGGAAGCAGCTAGGGATATCAGCAGTAAAGCAGGCTATAGGGTACCAGAAAAGAGTACAACACTAGAGTGTACCAGAAGCACAGCAAAGTAGAGAATACCAGACTAGAGGGTATAACACTGGAGGGTACCAGAAGCACAGCAGACTAGAGCGTACCAGTAGAGAGTACAACACTACACTAGAGGGTACCAGAAGCACAGCAGACTAGATCGTACCAGTAGAGAGTACAACACTAGAGGGTACCAAAGCACAACAGACTAGATGGTACCAGTAGAGAGTACAACACTAGAGGGTACCAGAAGCACAACAGACTAGATGGTACCAGTAGAGAGTACAGCACTAGAGGATATTAGATGGTACCAGTAGAGAGTACAACACTAGAGGAGATTAGATGGTACCAGTAGAGAGTACAACACTAGAGGGTACCAGAAGCACAACAGACTAGATGGAACCAGAAGAGAGTACAACACTAGAGGGTACCAAAAGCACAACAGACTAGATGGTACAAGTAGAGAGTACAACACTAGAGGGTACCAGAAGCACAGCAGACTAGAGGGTACCAGTAGAGTTTACAACACTAGAGGGTATCAGAAGCACAGCAGACTAGATGGTACCAGTAGAGAGTACAGCACTAGAGGGTACCAGAAGCACAGCAGACTAGAGCGTGCCAGTAGAGAGTACAACACTAGAGGGTGTACAACATTAGAGTGTACCAGAAGCACAGCAGACTAGATGATACCAGTAGAGGGTACGACACTAGAGGGTACCAGAAGCACAACAGACTAGAGGGTACCATTAGAGAGTACAACACTAGAGGGTACCAGAAGCACAACAGACTAGAGGGTACCAGTAGTGTGTACAACACTAGAGGATACCAGAAGCACGGCAGACTAGATGGTACCAGTAGAGAGTACAACACTAGAGGATACCAGAAGCACAGCAGACTAGAGGGTACCAGTAGAGAGTACAGCACTAGAGGGTACCAGTAGCACAGCAGACCTGAGGATACTAGAAGCACAGCAGACTAGATAGTTCCAGAAAAAATGGAACCAGTAGCCCAGAAGACAAGAGAAAACAAGACTAGACGGTACCTGAAGCGCAGCAGACTAGAGGGTACCAGAAAAGATGGGTCCAGTAGCCAACCAGACAAAGAGAGGAACAGACTAGAGGGTACCAGAAGCACAGCAGAGTAGATAGTACCAGAAAGGATGGAAGCAGTGGCCCATCAGATAAGAGAGGAACAGACTAGAGGGTACCAGAAGCACAGCAGGGTAGATAGTACCAGAAAGGATGGAAGCATTAGCCCATCAGACAAGAAGCACAACAGACTAGAGTGTACCAGAAGCACAACAGACTAGATAGTACCAGAAAGGATGGAACCAGTAGCCCACTAGACAAGAGAGGAACATACTGGAGGGTACCATACCAGAAGCGCAACAGACTAGATAGTACCAGAAAGGATGGAATTAGTAGCCCACCAGACAAGAGAGAACAAGACTAGAAGGTACCAGAAGCACAACAGACTAGATTGTACCATAAAGGATGGAACCAGTAGCTCATCAGACAAGAGAAAACAAGACTAGAGGGTGCCAGTAGCACAACAGACTAGATAGTACCATAAATGATGGAACCAGTAGCCTACCAGACAAGAGAGGAACAGACTAGAGGGTACCAGAAGCACAGCAGACTAGATAGTAATAAAAAGAATGGAAGCAGTAACCCATCAGACAAGAGAGGAACAGACTAGAGGGTACCAGAAGCACAATAGACTAGATAGTACCAGAAAGGATGGAACCAGTAGCCCACCAGACAAGAGAGAACAAGACTAGAGGGTACTAGAAGCACAGCAGACTAGAGGGTATCAGAAGCACAACAGACTATATAGATAGTACCATAAAGGATGGAACCAGTAGCCCACCAGACAAGAGAAAACAAGACTAGAGGGTGCCAGAAGCACAACAGACTAAATGGTACCAAAAAAGATGGGACCAGTAGCCCACCAGACAAGAGAGGAGCAGACTAGAGGTTACCAGAAGCACAACAAACTAGATAGTACCAGAAAGGATGGAAGCAGTAGCCCACCAGACAAGAGAAAACAGGACTAGAGGGTACCAGAAGCACAACATACTAGAAAGTACCAGAAAGGATGGAAGCAGTAGCCCATCAGACAAGAGGGAACAAGACTAGAGGGTACCAGAAGCAAAGCAGATTAGAGGGTACCAGTAGCACAGTAGACTTTAGGATACTATAGCACAGCAGACTAGAAATCTAAAGGTTGCCTTTTGATCAGCAGACTAGAGGGTACCAGTAGCACAATAGACTAGAGGGTATCGATAGCCGACTAGTGGGTACAAGTAGCACAGCAGTCTAGAGTGTACCAGTAGCACAGCAAACTTGGCGGTACCTGTAACCCTGCAGACTAGAGGGTAACAATAGCCCAGCAGAACAGAGAGTGCATGTAGCCGAGCAGTCTAGAGAGTATCAGTAGCACAGAAGGCTAGAGGGTATCTATCTGTAAGTCAGCGGTCTTCATGGTACCAGTAGCATAGAAGACTAGGGCTACTAAAACACAGCAGACTTGTGGATAGCAGTAAAACAGCAGATTTAGGGGAAACCAGTAGTACAGCAGACTAGAGGCTATCAGTAGTACAGCTGTCTAGAAGGTCCCAGTTGCCAAGCAGCTTGGAGGGTACTTGTAAGCCGACAGACTAGAGGCTACAAGTAGTAAAGCAGACTAGATGGCAGACTAGAGGGTACCTGTATGCCAACAGACTAGATCGTACTAATAGCACAGCAGACTAGAGGCTACAAGTAGTAAAGCAGACTAAAAGGCAGACTAGAGGGTACCTGTATGCCAACAGACTAGATGGTACCTGTAGCATAGCAGACTAGAGGCTACAAGTAGTAAAGCAGACTAGAGCGCAGACTAGAGCGCAGACTAGAGGGTACCTGTATGACAACAGACTAGATGGTACTAATAGCACAGCAGACTAGAGGCTACAAGTAGTAAAGCAGACTAGAGGGCAGACTAGAGGGTACCTGTATGCCAACAGACTAGGTGGACCTGTAGCACAGCAGACTAGAGGCTACAAGTAGTAAAGCAGACTAGATGGCAGACTAGAGGGTACCTGTATGCCAACAGACTAGGTGGACCTGTAGCACAGCAGACTAGATGCTACAAGTAGTAAAGCAGACTAGAGGGCAGACTAGAGGGTACCTGTATGCCAACAGACTAGATGGCACCTGTAGCACAGCAGACTAGAGGCTACAAGTAGTAAAGCAGACTAGACGGCAGACTAGAGGGTACCTGTAAGCCAACAGACTAGATGGTACCTGTAGCACAGCAGACTAGAGGCTACAAGTAATAAAGCAGACTAGAGGGTAACTGTATGCCAACAGACTAGATGGTACCTAAGGACTACCAGTACTACAGCAGACTAGAGCTTCCAGTAGCCCAGCAGATGGTAACAGTAGCACAGCAGACTTGATTTTACCTGTAGAGCAACAAACTAGATGCTACATATAGCACATCAGACTAAAGAATACCAGTGGCTGTTCACTGGCTGTTTTACAGAGTCAACATTACGTGCCATATTGAACGAGAGTAGGAAAGTGGTTTGTATAACTGAAAGATAATAACCACCTAAAACCGCCCTCCATCTATGAGAGGCAAACTTTAGATAACGACATGTCTTAAATGCTTTTCCTTTTAGTTTTCTTTGGATTTTTCTTTGGAGTTTTTAACTAAATTGATTGTAAGTATGCCTTTTATGTTGCTTTTGTTTTCGGACAAGTAAAACAAAATCGTACAAGGTCATATTGATTAGTATGGAAAGTATTTTACCAAACTTGTAGTTTGTTCGAAATTTATATTTATGAAATATGAATAAAACAACACAGCAAAACTGAATATAACGTATGATCAGTGCGAGTAGTTTTTGTAAATGTTATCTAATTAAGAATTATTGAAAATATTAATTAAAGTGAATTTTTTGTAAGTTTATTCATTTAAATGTATACATTGTAAATAAATAAATAAAGGATTGATTTAATAATTTAATAATACAATTTGGTATATCATATGCGCATAAAATGTTTTTATTTTCATGACCTCTGAACAAAATCTGGTTTAATGATGCAGTTTCTTTTAAACAAAATGGCGAATGTTCCAAAATTTTTTCATTTGCAGACAGTATATTTTACAGTTGTACTCGAGTACATGAGACTTTTCGGGTATAAGAAATAACTTTTTTGACTTTAATATATGGTTTTGTTAAAGAAAATTTTAATGGCATTACGTTTTTTTAAGGAAACAAAAGCCGGCAGAAATATGCCACCTAATTTTATATTTTCTGTTTGTATTAAAGACAATTTATAAGATATTTTAAATACACCTTTTCTTGCTGAATGCTTTTTGACAATAACTGATGACGGTTTACTAGGGTTCTACAACACGAGATACAGGATAACAGAGATCTTTCGCGTTTCAGAATTTTTGTTAGTTAATGCTATGAATTAATATGTAAAAATGTTGATTTTTAACAGTTATTTGTACGAATATATCCATCGTTTTTATGTGACAACTTTCGTGCAAATTTCCAGTATAATCCACCGAAATATTTTTGAATTCTATCGTCATTAATTATTATAAAACATTGTAAACGTAAAAGGTCAGAAGAATAAGGACTCAAAACAAACATTTTTTTTTCGGAGCATAGATCTAAATGTCTTAAAGTTTTTATTTGTTTAAACAACATAGTAGCCTACTTTGAATACATTCCTTCGCGCAAGAATTCCTTGCTTATTGAACCAGTGTTCATCCTTGGTAACAAACTCGAATACCATTTCACGGGGACACAAAGCACTTGGGGAGATCCATCAATAGTTCCTCATTTGATTGACAAGACTTAGATATCTACCTACAATATATTGATGTGCCTTCTTTACTAGCGAAGATAGCCAAATCATCACCCTATTCTTGTAGTGTCAAACTTTCTAGATAAAATTTCGGGATTATTCTAATTTTGTAGATAAATGAAGTGCCAAAATAAATGTTATCATTTCCTTAAAATGACCAAGCACTTTTAATGATATTAAAATAGCGTGTCCAGTGTGGTCAAATGAATGGCTGTAAATCTTAAGATTAATTCAACAGTTCACTATTTGAGATGTGCAGATACAGAATTTTAATATAAGTGACATGGCATTTCATAAGAAAGTATCTGCTAAATTCAAAACAGAGTTGTCTTCATCTTCATAATTATGTTATGACCTGTATCATAATCCAATTCAGAATATTTTATCATATTGTAACGTAAACATATACAGTTTGTTGTTACATAAAAATATATTTACATGATTATATTATCATATATTTTATAGCATCACGAGTCATGCGGGTAAAACTATTTTTCCATAAGAAAAAATCCTGGTATAAATCGACGGCCTGTGAAAAGTTCGAATTTGGTTTTCTTTTTTTATTCTAATGATATATGTTGCTAATACGATTTTTTAGTCTTTTTAAATTCGACAACAACATTTGAATATGACTGAAATTATAGTGAAAAAATCCCCAATGAAGACGCTTCTTCGGCAGTTATAACTTAGAATTAACAGAGATATTTTAAAAATTCATAAAACACCTTTTGCGTTCTTTATAAGATAAGATATCATTTATTTTAGTGACATGTGCATTGTTTTAATTTTTATTTGTCAGAGGTATTGTTCAATCAACAAAACACATGTTTCAAGGCTGTAGAACAAAACATAACAAAATATGTCTTATTGTTTTTGTTAAGATTACTTTAACAATCATCAATTTTACAAATATACAGTAGAATATGCACATAAATCGGAAATTATTTCGGACATTAAGGCTCTATTTCAAGTGAAATCTATAACTTTATACATTTTCCTATTTTCTCTGCAAACACAAACATTTATGGTAAGTTCAGTTATGACGGTATCTGGCGGAATCCACTATATTTCCATTGAAATATTTTTGTTATTTTTCCCTCGAATTTGTTAATTGTTTCTTTTCTTTTCTACTTTTCTCTGAGTTCAGTCTTTCTCGGTATACCATTTTTTTTCTTTTTAATCGTCTCTTTTTACCTGTGACATTTTCACCATTTTCTACTGAAAAATTGAAATTATAAATTATATATTTGTTTATGTGTGGATGCGGATGCGTGGGGTGGGTGGAGTGCGGATAAGATGAAATCGTTAAAAATGTGTTCACAAATTGTTCTTCAATACCCGTAATTCATTTTTATAAAATATTTTCTATCTGCAGTAAATTATGTTTTATTTTCCGCTGTTTGGAGGATTGGTCTCTGTCGCTCAATAGCTTGACAGGTCAGCTCAACTTCCCCATATTCGAGATAAGCAGGGATTACCGTGTTTTGTCTCCGGATATGTCCGTATAATATTGGAGACCCCCACATGGTTTAATAGGAAGTTGTACCAAAAATGTGCAAATTCCGTCTTTTATTATTCAACAATTTACTATGCCTACATACGAAAGTTTTCAAAGTATTACATATCGGTCGTCAGAATTTTTGCGGACACGCCGAAACTAGTTTACACATTATATGATGGGGGTGAGGAGGGAAAGGAAGGCTAGGGGCGCGAGTAGTAATTCACGGGAGATCTTTAGTTCCATACAAAAAGCATATGAAAAATTCAGCACGGGTCTTGTTGCATACACGTGTATGTTATATTTTTCCGAAATATATTATAGTTCATATTTCATATTAGTTCCTGTGTCAGAATATAGAACTGCTCGGTTTGGTCAAATCTCTAGTTATTTTTCTGTCCCTGTATTAAACAATGATTATGGTTAGATTTCAAAAGCCTAATTTTATCCCATAACGTCCGTAGAGGAGTTTTGAAAGTTATTTATTAAATGGAAACTAGTGATCTGGTGGTTATGGCACAGTGGTAGCATTCATAGTTTCCTAGAGATATTGAATATGTTTTCATCAATAAGTTTTTATAAGGAGAGAAACTGAAAAAGTAGTAGGAGGTCCTCTGGAAGTTCAGAACGCGACGGGGCAACGTAAGAGCAGACAAGAATTTACTGAGTCTGTTATAGTTCAATTAAACGGAGTTCTATTATAAACAGCACTGACTAACAAACTCCGACTGCCGAACTTTTGGCAGCAGTGGTTGTACAAAGCTTATGCATGTATATAAAATAGTAAATATTACATGGCCACGAAATTTATCACTTATGTAATGATTTTTAATTAAATAAAAGATCAAAATAAACAGAGCTCAAACTATCCAAACGGACTGCCTCTAGATTTTTTATGTATTACTGTAAAAAAATATATAGAAATCCTATTATTAAAGATTGATAATTTTTTCAAGACAAATAGAAGAAAGGGCAGTCGTGGTGCTCCTTTTATGAATATAGTTATAAGTTGATATTTGACAAAACACTTTATAAAAAGTTCTACTTTAAATTAGTCAGATAGTTTTCATTAAATGTCTTAACATTACAAAACAGTTAAATGTAATCTGTAGCATAGCACATTATAGTCGTGATGCATTCCTCCCACACCAGTTTCTCAATGTTTAAAAAAAAAAACAAGAAAAATGTTGTAAAAAACTATATTAACATTTATTATGTCAAAACAACGTTTGAGCTATTTATTTTTAGAGTTATATAATTTCATGAAAATAAGAGTAAAACCTGACATTTTTTTTCGATCAATGCGTCTTATCTTTAGAACTTCAACGAATGGAGATATCTGAGAAGAACTGAAAGACGTTTTTTCTTCCTTGTTTTTTTTTTTTTTTTTTTTTTTTGTAAAACCAAATGGTTTTAAGTCATCTGCAGTATACAGTTGGCAATGTCTTCGTGCATATTTGCATGTAGCTCTCTGCAGAATCGGTCATATAGCAATTGAATTAGTTTCTTAACGTGAACGGAACTTCCGTAGCATTTACGGGTGCGTGTTTGAGGTCCGCTAGGGTTTAAGCACGCTAACAGACTGAAATTTAGACTTACTATCTGATCCCCCTATTTGATAAATATTGATGAGTTGTTCTAAAAACTTGAAAGGCTTTTAATTTTTGTGTCAAAATTTTTGGGGGCACTTAGAGTTGTCATTGTCCATCCGTCTGTCCGAGCCCACGTTTGCATACATGGTTATAGGAACTAAAGGTAACTGTACTTTTTCTTTGATGCCATTCATTCCATAAGGCTTTTATATGGCTATTTTTCTTTTACGTGGCTAAAAGAACACTCAGTAGAGAGAAAAAAATAGTAGCCACATAAATACCCGTATGTAGGAACGTTTGTCCGTCTGTCCGTCCGTCCACATTGCTTCGTTCATATCTCAAAAGGTACTTTACGTAGAGTCATCAAACCTCACAGGATTGTTATTCAGTACGGCAGTTGTGCACTAGTGTTTTTAATTTTGATTTAATACAGCCAGACCAGAGTTTTGGTCCTTAAATTAGTCAAACATATGCATAAAGGGGCCAAGTTTGTGTCGCATGTATCTCAAAAAGTATTTGACCCGGTCTTAGGAAACATTACAGGAATATTAATTTCACTTTGCAAGAAAAAAAAGTCAAAAAATTAAAGTTTTTGCCCCATTTATCTCAAAACTTACTTGGCCTAGAGTCATTAAACATTAGAGGATTGGTATTTAGCATGTGAAGTTGTGCGCCTGGTGTTCTCTTTGGGATTTCAGGCAGCTAGGCCAGAGTTTTGGTTCTTCACTTAATAAAAAATAAACATAAAGTTCTTAAAAATTAAAAACGGACACACGTCTATTTTTTTTTACTAGTACAATGTATATTGATAAAACTTTTGAAATCATTAACAAATCCGTCATAGAAGCTTATGGGGTATTAAACGTTTTAATTTTCAGTCATTTGGACACTTATTTCAGAATAGTTATGTGAGTTGCGTATTTTGCAAGAAAAAATGACATAGCATACAAAGCGTACGCCGCCTTTAAAGGGACCGGACTCAAAATTTTGTCTAAAAGTGATCTTTTTAAAAAATTGAAGTTTGGCCATATGAACATTAGAACATGAGTTTTTATTTCTAAACTATTTTTTAAAAAATGTTTAACCGAGAAAAACAAAAACATGTCCGAGTCGGCAGTCGTACCTGGGTTACCTCGACAATAATGACTTTCCTACCATCTTGACCAATATACCACGACTTAACGACCGTTTATATATAAAAAAAATTGTCAGATATCAGGGAATTATTGCATGGTTTTGGAACTTACTGATTATGTTATGGAAACACATAATTAAGAATCAGTTTATTTTACTATTTTTTCCATTCAAAATTGAAAAGCATTTGAAATGGGGTACCAAAGGCAAACTGCTTTTATTATCAACTTTCTTTTTTCTTTCTTGCCGTACGATCTGGAGGTCATTCTCTTTAACTGACATGGCCAAAAATAGTTTCTCTTCTATATATCACAAACATGAGAACAACATAAAAGAGAGAAATTATAGAAATGGGGTACACAACCAGCATACAGGATAAACACTGCATCCGGGAACGGTTTCTAATGCTTGTTTGCTAGTTCCAAATTCAACTTATCAGGCAAAAATAATGCCCGCATGGCTTAGCTCTAAATAAACGTCCACATTAGAGGTTGAGGCGGTCTCACCACACCATTAAGTGATAAACTGTGGAGGAGTCAGTCACCGCTCATCCGACATGTTGTTTGCAACTGTATCCTCTTTTCATTTAACTTCTTTGTTTCTTTCATGGCTGGATTTACTTGTCAGTTTATTCTAACATGGCTCGATTTTTGTCCGTTAAATAAAAAGGGAAGCCATGCGTTATATATTCAGTGATTAACAACGGTTGGCGCGCGGACCGATGAGAGAACTTTATGACGTCAACTATTTCGCATGATTTAAGGTTCATACCTTCTCCGCCAAATGAAGTTCAGCATTATCTTTATCACCATTAGCTGGCGAGCATGCTTGAATGAAAATAAACAAGACCTTCTTGTGTGTTTTGTTTTTTTGTCTGCTCTACCACAATCCATCGGTCAAAATGCTTGAATATTTACTTTTGACCACTCGGGCTAATGCCCTCGTGGTTCAGTTCCTGTGCACGTAGTAAAGCAGGCGATAAAAATACCGCAATAGCCTTGATCACCTAATATTTATTTAAAGTCTCGCCATTTACAAACATATAAAATACATTTATATATATACCTAATAACGAAGAAAGAGATCAAGCGTTGTATATTCTGCAATAAACAACAACTGACGCGCAGACCGAAGAAAAAACTACGTCAGTTACGATGTCAAATAGCCACATGACGCCCGGTTCATTACAACTCGGATGAATAAAGGTCAGCATATTTTTGTCATTTCTATTTCCATGAACATTTAAAGATAAAAGTAAATAAAACCACACATTAATGTGAGATAAATTCCATTTTTCACTCAAAACAAACACATGTCCTCTATAACTTTTTTTCATCAATGTTTCTTTTTGTTTACCACTGACGTCAATGGAACGTCAGAAATTTCAAAATGTGATTCTTCTTTGAAGATTGATAAATATGTACGTATACAATGAAATATATCGAAATTAGAATATATAGCCAAGAAAATATGTCATTGTTTTATAACGCTGCTCAATTATAGAATTTACAGTAGTTACAAAAATCTGTAGCATGGAAAATATATGAATGTCTATTGCAACTAATACATGTAGTTGTAAATGACGTTATGTTAGTAATTTAAATTTGACCTGTCTATACATAACAATTCAATTTAAAAAAAAAATAAAAAAGAATATGAAAACAATTGTCAATCGCTCATCTAAGGTACGACGCCACCACTTATATTAAATTTGTCCCATTGAATATATTCAGGTACACAACATTAAATTCCAAGGAATAACTGAATGTTCAGTTCTTTGGATTAGATATCTTTGCAATTTCTTTGTATGAGATTAACTAATTCGTAGGTAACCTGCTGTGAATTTACTTTTGCCAAGAATACTCGTAGTAACTTGTTCGCCTTGTAAAAAGTGCGAGATTTTGTCACAAGTTAGAAAAAATCCCCCACAGATGCAAAGTTAAAGTCTATGTAAATGCACAAGAGCCTGAAATTCTATCCAAAAGTCACCAAAAGTCTATATATATATAAGGACCTCCCTCTCTATATATATATAGAGGGTGGGGGGCTTTATATATATATATATATATATATATATATATATATATATATAAATATAGAGAGAGAGAGAGAGAGAGAGAGAGAGAGAGAGAGAGAGAGAGAGAGTGGCTTTTGGATATAGAGAGGGGGTCTTTTATATATATATATAGACTTTTGGTGGCTTTTGGGTAAAATTCTGCTGTGGTAAATGTGTATTTGTTATTAATAAATTAAAATTATTTCCTAACAATTGATATAGGCCTGCATATTTATGTATATCTGCCCAATGTGTTTAACAGGCAGATAAAATAGTCTGAATCAATTGAAACTATCAAATATGTTCAAGCTTAACACGCCATAATAAACAATATTGATGACATAACAGTTTTAAGATATTCTTTGATAAATGTTTATGTCACTCCAAACAAAAATCCAACAATATGGGTTTTCCATTACAGTTCAACTGAAACCTAAACTGGTCAATATATCGAGATTATACTGTCATGTCTTATCTAAAGTTGACTTTTAGTTTAGTAATGGAAATCTCTTGTGTAGGGCCGATTTGAACAGAATTTTTATTTGTTCCTGCAGATACAATACGGGTTCGCCTATTGAATATTCATGTTAAAATATGATTAACTTATCTCGAATGTGATTGGATAATACTCTACTTTATCACCACCCCTCCGTAGGTGAGAAAATGACAATATTTTGATAAACGAGCTTGACAGATAACACATCTTTAAATTAAACATTGAACTATTTGCGAATAAGACCTAACTCAATAGATTGGAGTGTTACTCGAGTGAAATTGGAAATCAAACTTACGGTTATAGATCAGAACAGTGACAGGCATGATACTGTGTTAAAATATCAGACACAACAACTTTACTTACGAAAATAGAATTGTAGAAAATATTTAAAGACTATGTTGAGATTTACACGGAATGGAATATGTGCTTTGTGCATGGTATAAATAATGGAAATAGTGTTAATCTTCTCGTGTGTTAATAAACATCAAAGTAAGTGCACTTAAGATGCCGTCTGCTTTCAATGTTTACGTTTTTACTTTCTTTGATAACTTTATTTCATTGCGTGGATTGTTTAGCTGGTATCGATTTATGTGCATGTTATCACACAATATTGTAATACGAGGAATTCAGAAATTCAGTATTTCCAGACAAAAATAATGAAAATCCTTCAAAGATTACTAGTTAAATTATACAATATATAGTGATATGTTGGTCATCTACATGTACACCTCATTTCTATTGCCATTGGCACAATTTTTATGTTACTTTAAGACGTTGTTTGGAAACGAATGCTTTAGTTTTTTTAAAAAATTTAAACTGCATCTGGTACCCGACCGCGAGAATAACATACCAACATATTCTTTTTGTTTATCTGAAATCAGAAAATGTGTTTTTGTTGCTGCAACGGCGTTCATTGAACGTGATATACATTTGTATAAAAGCATTAGATGCACTGACTAGTTTCCGTGTCGTAAAAAATCAAGTGTCTATCACAATACAACGTTGACAACATGTATGGTCGTGCTATTATTTTAGTATAAGAAGAAAAAGTCACAGTAGAATAAATGTGACTATTCGCAAGGACCGAACTATTGCCCATTTCTGATGGAAAACTGTTTTCCCTCGAATGTCATTAACCTCGGGTGACAGTTGGGCCAAACTTCTAATAAAGTTGACCAAAAAAAAAAAAAAAAAAAAAAAAAAAGTGAAATATTTACATATGTATGTCTTTCCTTCGCTTAGAATGTTTTTGCCAAATGAGAAATTTACCACAAATAACCCGACCGTTGTGATAACTTTTAACATTTGATTGTAGAAATACGCTATGGCGTGGTCTTCAAATGACAGTCTTATAGATTTGAGAGGTATCATCGCAATGTCTAATTGTTTTGGCAATGAAAAGGGGTAATTTAACTTCCTGCACCGACAAATTAGTATGATTGGTTTTCTAAACAATATCGTTCTTAAAACAGTCCTAGCCAGTTTTTGGCAGGTTATATAAGAAAAAAAAGAAAGAGAAAATGAGATGTCTGATTATTTTCTACATCATATATAAGTGGGTCCGTTTTTTTAAAATAACATATTCAGCATATAGTTCTGATAATGAATCTTAAGAGTTATGACTGCTTGCAATAAGATTCTGGGCAGAAAGCGACCTGAAAGTGTTGTCTTGTTTTAAAGAAAATCCGAAAAATGCACATCTGACAAATTGGTGTGTAATAAAAGATTGGGGAGATTCGACCTTTATATCACGATACAAGTATATTCCGTAAATATGTTTTAACTTGAAGGGTATCTTTGATTGTTTCAAGTACAGTATTCGATTCAAATAAAAAAAGCGTTGTTTTATGTGAAATATTGGATTGATATATGTCGGTCTGCATTAAATTTCAATAGCTATCTGTGATGTGCCTGCGTTTATCTGGGCACCTGACGAGCTGTTTTGATAACGGACGAGTCCCTGACGGGTTTTATCTCTTCCTATCAATATATATTTTCATTTTCATTACGCGCGTATCGTGTTTGTTTTTGGCTTATATAATAGAAAAATTGTGTAAATTATCAAGTGTCAGATACGGTTTTTGTTTGTTTGCTGATATTATCTTCGTTTAAATAAGTATATTTAGTTAAAACATCATAATCGCATGTATATTGCAAAATAGACTGAATAACATACAACAGGACACAGGATGAAAAAATACGCACAATCATGACTAGGCCTACATGAAATAATGCGTGAGAACTCACATTATATTTACGAAAGCAGGAAGAACATCATTTAACAGACACTGAAATAATGTTTCCTCAACTAATATTATACAGAGTAAAGCCATGCCAAACTGAAGCTATGTTTAGCGTCCCTATTATTTTTTAAAACCTACCAGGCAGGAAAAAAACGAAGAAAGTATTGATAAAAAAACAAAGACAGCCGTTAATTCCTGATAGTTAACCGCCCATGAAAAAAAATGCCCGAGTTTAGCAATTTATTTTTTTAGAGATTTGCATCATGTAAGTATGTAGATCTATTAAGTTACTTTTAGTCATATCAAATAGTACTTGAAAATAAAATCTGTTAGAAGTAAGCCGATAATTGAAAGTTTTATCAAGACATGCAAAGAATAAGTGTGCACCAAATACTTATCATTTTTTGCTTGCGAGATTGAAATTTATTAGACTTTATAGTTCTTTTTGGAGATAGTTGAAAGTTTAGTCAAATACATTAAACGGTTAGCATTAAAGAAACACGGACAAAAATGGAGAAAATGAAATGAATGAAATGACACCAAAGGTTTCAATCATTGTGAATTGTCGCAACAAATATTCGTAAATCCGACTTCGATAATTCTTTCATGGCATACATTTCTGATATTAGGCCCAGTCCACCCGGAGTCGAGTGTTTGGACATATACTAAATAAGATATTTGCCTTGTAAACGCCTTGAATCAATTGCTTCACAAAAAGCGATTCAACCGACATAATTACAGGCTTTAAGATTTAGTAACACCAACCAAATGTTCTTTTAAGGACTAGTATCACTAAAAATATTTGTGCTACTTTTCACAGCACACTCAGACCCGTCATGCTTAGGTATAAATTGAACTAGCAGACCTATGAACAAAGCTGAATAGGCTAGCTCTGTTTTGAAACCTTTAAACATCTTCTTTCTCCATAAACTTTATTAATTTCATAGTTGTGATTGTACGTGTGTAACTTTTCTAAAAAAATAACATTTTTCATAGGTCTACATATATTATGCTGCATTACCTAATATTATGTATGAAAAAGGAGTAGAATCTACCGTGATTATTAAGAGGTTAATATACGGCTTGATTGTGCCTTCTTGCATTTCGTAAACAGTGCCATCAGTATTTGACAATCGATCTGAAAATCATTCAGCGCACTTTCAGCCGCCATACTGACGTTGCTACATGACGTCAACGTCAGAACGCGCTGACGTTCCGGTTACCCGGGGCCGTTATGATTATGGCGCGTGAGGCGCACTGCGCCCTTATGAATTCGTCAATAGATGCCGTAATGACTGTTTTAAACGGCCTTTTTGTTACTATTTATAGTAACGTATATAATAAGAAGAGGTTAATATACGGCTTGGTTGTGCCTTCTTGCCATAATGGCACGCCTAGTGTCATAAAGCCCACGGGGCCGTTATGAAACTAGGTGTGCCATTATGGCTAGAAGGCACAGTCAACCGTTTATTGACCTTTTTATGCCCCCGAAGGGAGGCATATAGTTTTTGAACCGTCTGTCGGTCTGTCAGTCTGTCGGTCTGTCCGCAATTTTCGTGTCCGGTCCATATCTTTGTCATCCATGGATGGATTTTCAAATAACTTGGCACGAATGTGTACCACAGTAAGACGACGTGTCGCGCGCAAGACCCAGGTCCGTAGCTCAAAGGTCAAGGTCACACTTAGACGTTAAAGGTCACTTTTCATGATAGTGCATTCGTCTCCGGTCCATATCTTTGTCATCCATGGATGGATTTTCAAATAACTTGGCATGAATGTGTACCACAGTAAGACGACGTGTCGCGCGCAAGACCCAGGTCCGTAGCTCAAAGGTCAAGGTCACACTTAGACGTTAAAGGTCATATTTCATGATAGTGCATTGATGGGCGTGTCCGGTCCATATCTTTGTCATTCATGCATGGATTTTAAAATTATTGGGCATGAATGTGTACCACAGTAAGACGACGTGTCGCGTGCAAGACCCAGGTCCGTAGGTCAAAGATCCTAAACTCTAACATCGGCCATAACTATTCATTCAAAGTGCCATCGGGGGCATGTGTCATCCTATGGAGACAGCTCTTGTTATTATATACCTTCGCTTCGTATTCATCTTGGTATTTTCTTTTTACATATTTTTTTCTACAAACGTATAGGGCCTAAGAATAATCTGTATTGATTTTTTTATAAACAGTGCCATCAATATTTGACAATCGATCTGAAAATCATTCAGCACCCTTTCACCCGCCATAATGACGTTGCTACATGACGTCAACGTCAGAACGCGCTGACGTTCCGGTTACCCGGGACCATTATGATTATGGCGCGTGAGGCGCACTGCGCCATTATGGATTCGTCAATAGATGCCGTAATGACCGTTTTAAACGGCCTTTTTGTTACTATTTATACACATGTACTAAGAGGTTAATATACGGCTTGGTTATGCCTTCTTGTCATAATGGCACACCTAATGTCATAATTGCCCGAGGGCCATTATGAAACTAGGTGTGCCATAATGGCTAGAAGGCATAACCAAGCCGTATATTGACCTTTTTATTATATACCTTCGCTTCATATTCATCTTAGTATTTTCATTTTACTTTTTTTTCTACACACTTATAGGGCCTAAGCATCAGTTGTATTGATTTTTCATCAACAGTGCCTTCAATATTTGACAATCAATCTGAAACTTTCACCCGCCATAATGACGTTGCTACATGACGTCAACGTCAGAACGCGCTGACGTTCCGGTTACCCGGGGCCATTATGATTATGGCGCGTGAGGCGCACTGCGCCATTATTGATTCGTCAACAGAGGCCGTAATAACCGTTTTTAACGGCTTTTTTGTTACTATTTATAGTAAGGTATATAATAATAGTGTATAATATTAGATAAAGCATCATAATATATAGTTTACTTTTTTCAGCTGTCTATGAGTATGCTGCCCTGCTGCTTATATAAATCGCCGGTCCATAGTTTATGCCATATGAGCGGTCTCTATTCAACAGAAATATTTATGCCATATGAGCGGTCTCTATTCAACAGAAATATTTATGCCATATGAGCGGTCTCTATTCAATACAAATTTTTATGCTATGTGATCGGTCTATATTCAAGCTATCAAGTATAAAAAAAATCAAAAACAAAACTGTGCAAATCATTTTGATGTTATGTTATAAAACACTTATTGAATGACTTAGACCTCGGGCAGTAGTTTGGACTATTGACCGGCAAGCCATTCCATAAGTGTGCATTATATATCAAATACGTGACTGTGGTGTTTAACTTGAGACTAGCCCTCCGAAAATTACATATTCAGTGACGTCGGCACGGGCAAAATCATCATGCACAGACGTCAGACGACTAAACTTTTTGCGACTTTTCATTAGGGCAATAAACGACATGTTCAGAACCGATGAAGTGCCAGTTTTAATATTGGGGAATTCTGGTGGGTCTTAAAACAAACCGATATCTGCTGGTTTTAAGACTCGTATGTTTTAGTCTTGCATACGGGTTCTAGCATGTCACACTACAACCATCGCGCTGGTCTCTGTTGAAGACTCTTGAACCAAGTTTAGCACTGTGTCAGCTGTCTGCTTGATTACTGTGGTTAGTTTTTGTGACACTTCCTACTGTTTCAGAGTGAGAATATGTTCCGAATATTTATCAGTGTTGAAAGGATATCTTGGGATTATCAGTAAAATGCAGGTGTGAAACAGGTGTAATTTCAGTACAATGTATTGACAGTATCTACATAATATTAGTTTACTGCAAACTTGAGTTGACTATCAGAACAGTCAAATTCTGGGAGCATACGCAAATTTACGATCCGTTTTCTTTTATGTTTGAACTGGTTAACGTCGTCAATTAAGGATGTTAATCAAATCTTGAGCGGAAATTTCGAAAGTGTGTTAAATGTCTGGTGGCCATGAAAAAAAAGAACGATATTGAATAAAAATAGAACGGAATCGCTAATCGGTCTACGGACAGTAGGTAACAGTAATGGCACGTGACGGATTCCACGTTGTGGAGATCTGCATGATTTTGTTCGCCTTTTAAACAATTTTTACAATGAATTAATTCTTGTTTTTTTAATACTTTTTACTAAAAGATGTCACGGTTAGTTTAAAGGCTGCGAGTAGATTGTACTCAGCTTTTGGTATACACACACGGTTCATTCAAACTTTTGGATCTAAATTTAAACTGTTTCGTAAAATAAATAAACAATATGCCATGTTTTGGGCAACTTTTGATATGGTGAAATGGCAGCTATCAATTAAAGATAAGGCTATCGTTAAACAGTTATTTCCATAATCAAAAAGTCTTAATTACATATAAGGTTTGTTTTCTTGGACTGATAAGCGCCCTCTATTGTGGAAACGTGAAGTGTATTTGCACGACAGGTTCGTATCAAAGTATCACAAATAACTTTGTATTGCGAAGTATGATAAAGTTGCCAACAGTCACTTGTTCTAAATTTTGTGTATCACGGAAAAACGCTTCCGAATATGCCTAGTCACTATTAGTCATGAATTTTATTCTGCCGCAACATCATTTTGTTTAATAGTTTTTAAATTATATTTACCTAAAGATCTGTTTGAAATCGACATGTTGTAAGAAAACAATTACTGTTATCCAAAAGCTTCAATTTAAGTGTTTAAATGGAGTCTACATAAGTGCATATTACAAGTCTGATCGTCTTAGTTTATTATTAGTCAATTTGTTTGAGCTCGAATCTGATGAAAGATCGAACGTTATTTGATTAATTCTCGAGGACGCTTCCTGGAAAAAGCAGCAGTGGTTTCATTTGAGGAGACATGGTCATGAACCCAGTGGGCTCGAACCCACGGCCTCTGGATTAAGCAGGCGATACCTTACCCACTAGACCTCCGCCCCTCTTACCATCTTGCAAAGAGAGGAAGCCGCATATTTGACCTCTAATGAGATCATAGGATGTTACGTATCGTAGAATTTAATTCCGCTCTAAATATGTTATATATAATCTACTGTAAAACGTGAATAAGTAGATTTTTGATCGTTAATTAAGAATTACTGAAATGTACTAAGCTTAGTTTTCTGTTTATATTTTACGTTTAAAAAATTGCAGGACAAATGGTGAATCATTATGTATAATTAAATTGTTAGAAAAGTACAGCTGTCAATGTGGCACACAAACTACTGCACCCATAGTCATAAAGGGAGGGAACATAAAAACGAATAAAATTCATTATTTTCTGCTACGTTACTTATACGCTCCGCTATATTACCAAATATTCAAACCTGGCAAAAATTAAGAAAAATAGGAAATAACAAGAATAAATATTAAGCATGGCAGCCACATTACAACCAAAGCTGGCTGACCGCACTATTAGGTGGCACATTCAGAACTGATCAAAGTAGCCAAGGCATTAAGTCTTTTGTAACAAAACTCTTATATTCAAGTCTAAAACAATTTTAGGACAAGCCAGTGTGAATACCCACCGCCCTCCGAATATTGTTAAACTGGCCAAACGTCAGTCTTGAAATATATTAACTTTTACTTTAAAATTAGCCTGCTGGTGGCAAGTGATTTTTGCGACCAGTGCAGACCATGATCAGCCCGCACGTTCGTGGTCTGCAATGTTCGCTATTCAGACAGTAAATGTTTAGTGAACACTCCATTGAATAATAAATGGTACTGGCAAAATTGAAAGATGAACCAGTGCATTTTAGAAATTTAGCAAGGTAGGGGTTAAAGATGCACCTTTGATATGCTAACTTCGTAAGGAAATTTAGACCGGACAATCAGAAAGTAACCTCCCGCAGTCACGAATTCTAAAATCTGAATTGAGTAATGCAGTATATAAAGATCGAATAGTATGAAGTACGAATGCCAACGTTTTAACTAGGAAAAACATTTTTGTTCTGAAACAAAAGTCAGCTACTAGTGTTATGTGAAATGTTTAATTAAAGCAAAACTATGTTTGTACTTATCTCTAACCAAATGTTAAATAACACTTGCCTGGCACTAGCATTGTACGAGTCTGTATTTGTAATTTGCTTCGGGGTAATATTTTTGGTTTTGTTTCTAAACGTTCATTCATATTATATGTCAATTGATTCACATTTTCATAAGTGTTAGCTAAAATGATACAGAGAAGTAAAAAACTGCCCTGTTATAAGGCCAAGCAGCCTGTTTGCTGTTGACATCTGCTGTATCTGTTAGTATTTTTGAGTACATATTGAGTATATGTGGTTTCAGGTATATGAAATGTCGATGAGCGTTATTAAAAGTTGAGCAAATTTCAGCTACTTATACGTGCCATTTTCTGTTCAACTTTCCTTTTTGAGACCACCAATCAGAAACCTTCGAACCTTTACTTCGAAATAAAGTAAAGCTTAGTCCGTCCTGATTGGTCAGTGATGTAAACAAACGCAAGAATTCAAAATTTTGTCATTTTGTCTTGTGTGTGCAGTGTATGTATTTGTCTACACATTTTAACAGAATTCGTTATATTTAATGTGTACTGAATAACACGTTAAATATAGTTACATCAGTTATCTATAGCCTACGGAAAAAAAATCTTGTCTTTAACTGACCAGTGAGTTGGCAGCAGCCGTTAATGTATAAAAACACTAACTATAGCCAGAATCACATTGTATATTCGAAATAATAGCGGATTCAAATTACACTACGAGGAGTATTTGTTCACTTTAAATACATTTCCCAGAATTCACATGTCATGTCATTTTGGTTGGATATTCTTGCTGAAATGATTATACATTACTACAATTTAGTGTATTAACCCCAGCCAGGCACCTTATTTACACATTTTATGAGCTAAAGTTTTTTCACTTAGCGGGTAAATGCTGCTATAATATTTTTTCTTGTATTAACGTACTTATGTTACTTTCTATTTGAGAACATTATCTTCAAGAAAATATGAATTAAAGATATCTTAAAAGTGTGAATGTGCAAATTAGTTTAAAACTTATCTTTTTACTTTCTGCAAAAGAAATCAGCGAAATTTTCCCCGTAATTTACGTAATTATTTCCCCCGCAAAATACGGAGGGGTATTGTTTTGGCGTTGATCGTCCGGATGTTCGCCCGTCCGTCCGTCTGTTCGAAATTGAAAATGCTTATAATTCAAAAAGTGTTTAAGCTAGAATCAGCGAACCCTATATAATTATTAATTAGCACATGGCCTCTGCTTTAATTTGGTATTACCCCCCCCCCCCCCCCCCCCCCCCCCAGTAAAAGCAAAGTTTGTTTCCTCTTTATCTGGTAAAAAATAGGTATTTTTGACTTCACATTTAGTATTATCCTCCTTGGTCCAGTAAAAGCAGAGTTATTACCCTTGATTTGTTTGGGGGAAAATGAAAATGCTTATAATTCAGAAAGTATTTGTGCTAGAAACACCAAACCTCACATAATCCTTTGCTCACATAATGCATTATCCCCATTGACTCAGTAAAAGTAGTCTTTCCCCTTGATTTGATTAAAAAAAAAAGAAGAAAAAAAAAACAATTGAAAATGCTTATCATTCAAAAAGTATTTAATTAGATTCACCAAACCTCACATAATGATTTATTTGCACAGGACTTTTGCTCTAATGTTTTATTACCCCCTTGACCCAGTAAAAGCAAAGTTATTTTCCTCTTAATCTGGTAAAAAGTAGGTATTTTTGACTTCACATTTGGTAATATCCTCCTTGACCCAGTAAAAGCAGAGTTATTACCCTTGATTTGTTTGTGGGGAAAAATGAAAATGCTTACAATTCAGAAAGTATTCCTGCTGGAATCACCAAACCTCACATAATCCTTTGCTCACATAATGCATTATCCCCCTTGACTCAGTAAAAGTAGTCTTTTCCTTTTGATAAAAAAATTAGAAAATGCTCATCATTCAAAAAGTATTTAACTAGATTTACCAAACCTCACATAATGATTAATTTGTACAGGACCTTTGCTCTAATGTAGTATTACCCCCTTGACTCCTGACCCAGTAAAAGCAGAGTTTGTTTCCTCTTGATCTGGTACTGGTAAAAATAGGGATTTTTGACTGTATCTTAGTAACCTATTGGTGGATCTTCATGAAATTTTACACAAATATGGAAGACTGTAGGGCAGTGGTGCATGCACAGTTGCGTCGGGATCCCTTTATTAATCAGAGTTATTGCCCTGTAATTATTTTGCAATACTTAAATTCCCACATAACAAAGTAATCCATTGACGAATCTTCATGAAATTTTGCACAAATTTAGATCATTATATGGTGGTGATGCATACGTATCTTTCATCAGAAACCCTTCAGTAAATGCAGAGATATTGCCCTTTAATTGTTTTGAAATTAGTAAATTCCTAGAAAACAAAAGTAATCCATTGACGGATCTTCATGAAACTTATAGATCACTACAGAAAAAGAGTCTTTCCTCTTGATTCTGTAAAATATATGAACCAGCAAACCGTTACAAAGTCCTTTTGTAGCTTGTGTATGTCTGGAAATAAAATATCTTTTAAAATACTCCCCTCATCCACAAATCAATATTCGGCGGCGGATATAAATTCACTGAATTTACTTGTTTTCATAATGAAGATAAATATTGATAACAAATATCAAATTCCATATTTGGCTATAAGTGAAACCTGCTTAATGTAGTAGCAGCACATCATTTAATGAACATTTCAAATAAAAGATCTCTATATAAACATGTTACAACTAAACATCTGTCACTCATTTGTCTGTGTATATATAAATTGATGAAAATTTCATAATAGATAATTATGAATTTCACGCATTTGCAATACAGCGTTTGACATTGCGGGGTTATTAATGGAGAGTTCTTAATATTAATATTGTATTCAGCCATGATGCTCGGCATGAGGCCTGTGGTAACTAGGGACTGAATATTCCGATGAGCATGTCAGCAACGTTATGAAGCAACAGTGTAAACAGTTTTTGTTTACAATATCATCCTACGTACAAAGTTTAATTAAAATCGACCGTAACAATAATGAGATTTGTAGAAATTTCTTCGGAGGAATATAAATTGTACGGATTTAATGAAACTAGAAATGCTGATTTCATCCAAAGTTTTCCCATACAATCTAAATAATACGAGATCTTTTTATCAGAATTATGCATGTAATCGAGCCACGGTGTAAAATTTTGATAAATTTGATAGTTTAGATTTTAGCTCCATATCAATACGGTTTGAGCTCGTTGTCAATGAGAATAATCGGTAATCTCAAAAAGCTTAAAAGCATTCAAGTGTCAAAGAATAAATCACGCGGTGACATATATACAATGAAACTTTTATCGGCTTTACTTTTTAAATGGAACTTATCATTAAAATTGAGGGAATCTTTCCCATAGAGAAAATCTGTACCTCTTAATGTCACTTTCCCAGCGTTGACAAACCCTGTATAGGTGTCTAGCAACAATATTTTAATAGCCAAGCATGGTTAATATTATCAGGCTTAAACAAATTCTAAACACAGGTTTATTTTGATAGTGATACCTTTTTACAGCCGTTATAAGCTGTTTCAAAACATCGCCGGTTCCGTTTTCCCTGTCATAGCGAATTTAAGTTCACTCCTGCATGGTTTTATAACCGAAAGTTCATACCCTTAAGTGCCCAGATAGGGATATAAATTGGACTGTCTAAACTACATAGATACTACAAAAGTAAACGGTCAAGGAAATGGGAAAAAATGGAATGACTGCGCATGAAATAGCACTGTCCTTTTCTTCCTAGTCTTAAAAGTTAAAACATTTTCGGAGATGAAAATAAGGAAGAAATAAGAATACCAAATGGCTTTAGAAATATACACGAAAACAGAACGGGGCGAGCGAAACAATGTAAAGACACGAATTTCATACTTATCCAGTGAATCACCTGCACGGACTATTATGTATAGTATTGTTCCATTGAAAATTAATTACAGGCGCAAAAATTAAATTTCCAACATAAACGTCGGAAGAAGAATTCATACCGAAACTTTGTAGATATATATCCCAGTCGATTGCAAAATATGCACTACAAAGGCAAAATACCACATGTATCCCGACAGTATCAGTATGGCATATGTTTCTGAAAATAATAAAAAGAGAATACACTGTTGATCCGTTTTTGTATTTCAGACATCAGTACAAAGGCGTTTGTTCATGTCCTGTTTCTTCTCATGATGACGAAGTTCAAACTTTATCTATAAATAAAAGTGTACATTTTCATGTTTATATTTTCAGGCTGAGAGATATTGAATTTTCTGTTATCACATCTAAACTGACAGATGATTGACGTGGTGGGTTACGGTCAGTATAACCGGCAGCTTCCAGGTATCCATGACAACAGCGGAATGTCCATGCCACATGGTGCCCGGATGTCACCCGGAAACACGCTACAGACGTTACATCCGGTTTCACAAGAGATACAGCACACGCAACACACTCAGCACACTTCCGTCATCAAAAAACTTGACCATTCTGTAGAATCATTCATTCCCAGTACAAATCAGCACAACATTAATCAAAACAATGATTCAGATAACTTGCAAAGTGAAAATTTTGATGCCTCCAACGAATCGATAATTGACGATGAATTCAGCGATCATGATTCTCATTATTCGGAAGACCTGGAGGATATTGACATGGATTTGGAACCAAAACCGGACATGACGAGACAGTTACTAGATTTCGCGACTATGGTGAGCACCGATATTCAAAAATTCTTTGGAAGAAAGAAAGGGGAAGATGACTCTTGTGATATTTATGAAGACAAATGGAAATCAACAAAGTCTGGTAGAGAACTGTATTACGCCGATCTTATGAAAATTGTTCACGGTGAGGATAAACCTAACGGTAAGGGAGGTAAAAAATCACCACCACTTCTCGATATTTCAAACTCTGTAAGTGAACAGAGGGACAACAGAAACTCATTTACTGGGAAATTCGATAAGAAGTTAGGTATTGGTCCTCTAAATGAGCTATTTGAATATGGTTTACGCCATTTTTTGACAGACAAAAAACTAAAACATACCAAAGAATTAAAACGTCTGAAGACTGATTCTAAGAAATTTGACAGTGTGGCACCAATGCATACAAGGAAATTACCAACCTCTTTCTGGAAAGAGCCTGGTTCTCAACAAACAAACTCTGGAGAAAGCAGACAAAATGGCGGCAATTCTGTGTTGCAGACGAACAATCCTCCTGACTTTAGTGATCTGTTAGAAAGCTGGAGACTTGATCGTAACGAGTTTAGTGGTGACATGTCATCAAGTGAAGTGAGCATGTCCCCAGAATCAGTCTGAAATTGGTTTAAAAATAATGTTCTTGTATGCACATGTGAATGAAAATTTAAATTATCATCTGACATACATTAACACTGTTGTCTATACTATTTCGCAATTTTTTTTAGGAACAGCGTCGCTGAAAGTGCTCTGTTTGTGAGAAAAAGATATGTCGTATTTCTATTTACGACGGTGACCAGTGCGTCTGTCTCATACGAAGTGCTAGTGAATCATTTTACTGTGCTTCGTTACGTATATGTCTAACTTATACAATTCCTTACATAAATTTTATATAGGGCCTCTCCTGATTGAAAAAGAGATTTGACACCAAGGCCATATTTCAGGTCTTACTAACAACAGTTTTGTGAATTTTACATGCACACAGATTGATTTCTTTGTTATGTTCTGAATGATAAAAAATCAAGGGTTAGAATGCATTTTGTTTCTCTCCTAATGTAAGTGAGCAGAAGTATATTAACTAATTACAAAGTAATTTGCTATATGTATTGACAATAAAATTTATAATATTGCGTCCATCAATTGATCATAATTCGCGCCCATTTTTTTTTCAAATGTGAGAGACTGTGTTGTAAGTGCTTTGAAAAAATGAAATAGATTTGTTAATTTTAATGCACCTGTTTCTGCTCGTATGATTTATTTTTCGTTTCTAATAATAAGCACAACTATCGATTATCTGTAAGTTAGAACATATATAGGCAGAACTGTATAACTCATGTATTCTCACGTATCTTCAGTTTGTATCTTTTTCAGAAAAGTGTGTGTGTGTGTGTGTGTGTGTGTGTGCGTGCGTGCGTGCGTGCGTGTGTGGGTGCCTTCTGTTGAGAACCCAATTTTGCTTTCATTGCTAAAATGCCACATCAATGAGATGAGCCCGCCCGCTTAGCTCAGTGGGTAGAGCGTTGGTCTACGGATAGCGGGGTCGTGAGTTCGATCCTCGGGCGGGGTGTATGTTCTCCGTGACTATTTGATAACAACATTGTGTCTGAAATCATTAGTCCTCCACCTCTGATTCATGTGGGAAAGTTGGCAGTTACTTGCGGAGAGCAGGTTTGTACTGGTACAGAATCCAGGAACACTGATCAGGTCAACTGCCCGCCGTTACATGACTGAAATACTGTTGAAAAACGGCGTTAAACCCAAAACAAACAAACATCAATGAGATGAAATAAATGGTGCATTGTTTCCGTTTTTAAACATAACTTTACAAAATTATTATTCTTTATAACCTGGTGTAGTTCATGTAAAGCGATGGAGTAAAGGTGGTTAATCTGATTTTGCTCAAGTAATGGACGTGTTTGAAACTTTAATAACTAATCATTTACACGTTGTTTGTGTTCAGGAAACTTCAGTCTCCCAACATTATTTTAGCATAAGTGTAAAAGTAATAAACGCAGTATGCCTAAGAAATAATACGAATTTAAAGACTTTTGTACTGCATTAGTCAGAGGTTTATATTGACAATTATATATTTTGCCGAAATTCATTAAAATGCAAGTTTGTAAAAATACTATAACTTCCCGTTGCGCAAACAATATAATTTGCAAATAGATTAATTTCAAAGCAAACGCAAATGTAAAAACTTGAAATCATACTGAAATCCAAATCCGCTTTTTAAATAATTTTATATGTATGAGGATAATTACAAAGTTTCATAAAAATAATAAATCATACATTTCTAACAAGGATCTAACTCCTTAAAAAATCTCTAGATAAAAAATATGTTATAAAATGTTGCCTAGATATAACTGACCATCAAAGTTAAGTATAGCTTATCATACCCCGAACTTCTTTTTACATTGCATTAAATTTGAAAATCGCACATAAACTTCAAACAATTGCCCGATTGTATCTATTGCATTTTTTTAATAAGTGTGCCTTTGTTTACAAGTTGAGTGAAAAATAACATTTTTGTTGCTGCTGTCTTCATTATTATGTGCTGTATGTGTATATAGTGTCTTATCTTGTTTATTTTGCTGTTCTGTTGTTGTTGTTGTTGTTGTTTGGTACTCTCGTACCTGGGCGGGGAAGAACTGATCTGATTTGTAAATGTTCTTGTGTATATCATTAAAATTATTTTTCCATTATTTAGAAACTGATTATTCTTGCATTTGAAACATTATTAAAGGTGAATAGGCAATACTTGAAAACATATCGATTGGGACATATCTTGTTGAAACATTTAAAATGGCGAAAGAATGTATTAAGAACGGGCTACACGAAAACAGCCTTTTGACTCATTCCAAATAAACAACAGTCATGATTATAGTCATTACTAAATATGATAGTTATTGCAAAATTATATCAGATACAAATATATGAAGGGTTTGATTCAGTGTGTGCATTTTTACACTTGAATTAATTAAACCGAATACTTTAGGTGTAATCCATTGAATAACCAAAAAATGGTAATATCCATATATGGAAGAAACGATGGCGACGGCAGGCTTCCCAAAAATGGCCACAATTGCTTTGCAATAAAAAATAGATCTATATCTAAATTTCAGGGACGAACGCCATGCCTGTTTTATGCTTCAGAATGTACTGTCTGATTACATATGTCGAAATGTTGATAAATACCTTTTTATTATGTCATTTGTTGTAAATAGACTTCATGTTTATTAATGTTATAATTTCTAGTCGAGAACTGATGGCCGCTGCGTTGATTAGTTTTGAATTTTTCAGATTCTAATTCATGTGTATAAGATACTTATTTTGAATGATTTTTGTTGATATTAATTGTTTATAAAATGAAGTCACGTTTCAGAAAGTAGAGCAGCCATTAGGGAGGATTCATTATTTGAATAACAAAATGTATGGAAGATATTTTTCAATCAAATGCATACAATTATTCGTTTTAACTTAAAGTATTTTTATGATATATCAACGTATCAAAGATAATTTTCATATTTTTGAGTATATTTTTGTTCATTTGAAGACAATTTATTCTGCACTTCGTCATAAAGTTATACGCGTAAAATCTTACTAAACAATTTTTTCTCTGTCGCTGAAAATTAAACGGGGAAAACGTGGTTAAACTATATTTGAATGGAAAATAGCATTCAAAATCCTTCTTTTTTGTTTCACTGATACCTTCCACAGAGAAGATGCATGTAGGTACCAGGCGAAAAGTGCAGCGCTGTTGGATAAATTGAAGAAATATTTCTTGCCACATATATATTTTGAAATGTGCTCTTAATCTTAGTAAAGTGCTTCTTGGATAAATATTTAAGGTTTTTCCCTGCATGGCGAATTTTTTAGAACTATGTTCTCACTACGACAATGCTCTCCGGACAAAGGCGTATTTAGAATTTATGTATGTAGGCATTTGGCTCCTATTTTTCAAGGATACAAATGTAAATGTTATTGAAAAAAATGTTTGTGTTCATTAGATAAATATTTAAACTAGGGCAATATGCCATCTTTAGTATTACGATATTGGCAGTTTCAACATGAAAAGTAGTTAACCATAGGATACTTGTGTTTCGTGTAAAATATGCTCAGTTCAACCATTTAAGACATAAAATTCGTTACTTGCAAAACAAGAAATGCTAGCTATGGGAGATGCTATTTTGAATTATTATTATCCGGACCAAAAATCAAAGCTAGGTTTGCTAATAAACAATTTTTGAGGATGAATGTCCAATTTATTTTTCTTTCACACAAAATCCCCAAAATGCCTATACCTGTGGTGATTCAAAAAACAATTTGTGTAATTTTAAATTAGGCTTTTTAAATTAGGCTTTTATATAATACGTGACACCTTATATTAGATTAGACATTATTAGATAAAAGCAAATTATTTGTATAAAGTCTTTAACATCTGAAATTTGGTGGGACTAGCATTTTCATCAAACCCTTCGGCCTCCTTTTAGTTCTCGCATAAAAGTCATTCAAATGTATTTTTCTTGAATATGTTCAATGTTGTTACTCAAGTGTCGGGTATGCAGGGTAATATTGTAGTATTGTATATTGCTTGATGATAAATCTGAAGTTTTGTCTTATTACATATGAAAAGATAATAAAATTAACGTAATTCAGCCGTGTTGTTTTGTTTGCTGCCGGTGTACCTTGTATTTCTTCGACGGGACCGTGAGTTCTGAAATATCAGAATAGCGTTCTTTTACCCGAGCGTGTGGTATCGAATATGAGAATAGCGGCGATTCCATGCATCCCGCTTTGTAGTATGACATTACTGCTCACTATTTATTTCTCCTTAATTGCATTATACTTTTGCCACATACATGTATATGATGCGTTACAAAATGTTTTTTTTTTAATTCATTTGTTTCAGAAGTCAAGAACTGCCGGTGTCTAAGAATTAATTATGTGCATACTAGGTTGATCTTACAAATAGTGAGCGGTATTATCGTTTTACAAACAAGAAACTGCACACGGTTTAGTACATGGACATGCTTTATATAATTTGAACTTATAAAAACGTCAAACCTGAAACTTAACTGTATTAGCTCTACATGCACGTACAAAAGGTTTAGGCATTTTTTTTCGCACCCCGGTGTTCTATCACTATGTCTGGAAGAAAAATTCTATCGATGACATACTTTTAGACAGACATTAGTGTCACTTCAAAGTAACGAGGGTATATTTTGGCTATTTTTCTGCTGTGTGTTATTTGTAGGTATCAACTAGACTAAAGATAAAGTCAATCATACACATGTACATATTTTTTCTACTTTCAATAAACAACCTGTCATTAAAACGGTATGTCTATTTAGAAGAAGGAAAACTTAGTATTACAAAACAGTATCATGTAACCAATGACAAAATGAATCATTTTAGATCAGTTTTCGTCAGTTTTTTTTATTGTAATTCAGAAAAAGAACAGCTATTCTACTTTTTTTTCGTGTAAAAATCCGACCACTATGGAAATCTTGGTGACTAGGGAAAATTCGATTGGATCGTAGAACTTACTACTGCGGAGCCTGAAAATGAACATGTGCACGAGGAAATGGAACATCTGTAAGGCTGGGTTACATACAAAGTTCGTCTGCTTCGGGTAGAAAAATCTGCGCCGGGTCCATTAAGTCGTCTGGTATTGATATAACCTTTCCCACTTGAGCCATTAGTTTCAAAATCTTAGACAGTTGTTTATCTCTACAAACACGAGTTTCCATTAACATATCTTACATTCTAAAAACAAAAGGATCATCTCCTCGGCGACAGCCTTACGTGATTATCGGAGTTGTCGTCTGCTCGTCTAATTAGAGACAATTCTCTTCAGAAGTTTTTATCTTAAAGGACAGAATTATATTCTTCGTTATGTAAAGGCTAATATCGAGAGCTACTTAAGCCACTTACTTATGGAAGCCGTGGAGGGCCACTTTTGAGTTTCGACTTATATTTTTTTTTTAACTTTTGAGTTATGACTTTCGACTTTTGACTTTTGACTTATGACTTATTATTTTTGACTTATGAGTCGCGTATTTGTTCCACGTGCATGCCTCATGATGGTGGACAAGGAGATATCAGACTAAGTAAGTTCATTTTGTCTTAGTTTTTTTCCTGTATTATTAGCGAAATAATTGAAAGTGAATTTTTGAATGATAGAACAAGTTAAACGTAGAATAGAAAGGAGAAAGAGGGAAGAAATGGGAATGTCTCGGGGTTGCTAAAAGAATCTCTTACATTTGGATATGTATGTCTGTACATGAGTGAACATAACCATGTTACTCTGATCAGAAAGGGCTGGGTTTCAAAATAGAACAGTGTCCAAGTCAATTACGAAATTTCGCAAATTATTAAGAAGATCGTTTCGACAACGGTTAAAGATTCTGCATTCAAAAAAAGAAGTGGAAATTAGTTTCAGCCTGTCCACATTGGTACAATGGTGTGAGATAAATATCTTTTAGGTAAAGATGTTGATTCAGTTCACTGCATTTGGTTCGTAGTCGTGTATGGAGCACCTGGAATTTCCTGTTTCTTTGGTAGCTCCGGAGACAATGTGAGCACATTCATTTTGAATTTTGTCGAGTTGATCCATTACATACTTGGTACAATTGCCCTACACTACGTCTGCGTATTCGAGTATTGGTCTTATGAGAGAAATATATATGGTTTCAAGGGAACGACGGTCAAGTGAGAATTTCAATTTACGCATTATGTATACCCTCTTCTTTTCTACAATGAAGTTGATATGAGAATGACATCAATAGTCCTGTTCAATAAGGTTGTTACTTCCCTTGCGCGAGTTGTCGTTATTGATAAAAACGACTTCCGGGCAGCAAATAAAATCAGAAAATGGCGACGAACGAAGGAATTGATGAATCGATTGACTTTGACAAACATTCAGTGCGTGAATTGAGGGGTTATTGAAGAGATAAAGGTACACATTTGCCAGGAAATAGGCCATAATTAATAAAACATTCTAAAGGACTTGTTAAATTAGGTACGAGGCTACTTTATGAAATACATATCGGGGACGATCAACGCTACAAACAACGACAATTAGAACTTTTTAAATTTGTATTCCTCTAGGAGAGAAAATACCTGAACCCAAGACTTCTTCGTTTAGACTTTGAAAGGACATTCTGTCGAAAGGATCTAATTTGCCTTTGGAATGAAATGCTGCCAAAATTAATTTCATTCTACAAAGTAATTAAGAATCATTTAAGAGTTGTTTTCAGAGTGTGTATAACGAAGAAAATCTTTGTATTAAAATTGAAAAAGACTGAATAGTTGTCAACAACCACTGACATGGAAATGTTAAATTTCATTATGTCTTTCTGTAAACAATGTGTCAGTGACTTGCTACTAAATACTTAACTGTCTAACTTTTGAACTATTTCTATGTGAATAATTAAATGTCATAAAGTAGTGGGTATTTTTAGTTTATTTTATCAGCTTCTTCGTCCTAAAATGGAACTTGTCTACATACTAATCAAGAAGAGCTATTCCGTCCCTTAAATAGTTAGCATATTTCGCCGAACACAATATGACACATTATTTTCCTGATATTTTTTCACAACTAGCAGACTTTTTTCGTGAATTTGAGAAAATTCTTGAAATAGTTTATAACTTTTTAAAACAAAAGCAAACAATCGTCAAATGGAGTTATTTCAATATCACTGAGATAGCATAATGACTGGAGGGTTAGCTCATGATCAGTGTATTAGCTGTCAAAAAATGGCCTACATAGGACTATCTATAAATTCAGCGATTTTTTATCACTTTTGAAAAGGTCCGGTACTGACTGAATTTGGAAGAACTGCGGCATGTAAAGTGGGAAAACAATCGCTGAAATTAATATTTCACTACGAAATAAAACTTTGTTTTCCCTCCTGCTACCTACCACTTAAAATGCTACAGTCTAAAAATGTTTTGGCGAGCAGGATTAAATCCTTTTCTAAACTTACTAGATGTTCAAAGTTCAAAGGTAGTGACTGGTTTAAACTTTGAATATAATATATCTACGTTCGGATAAGTAACTTAAGGATAGTACGTCTTTCGGTCAAAGTGATAAATGTGGCTGTTCAAATGAGCTTCAAACTATCATGGAATTGAACAGTGGTAACTGACTGCTTTATCCAGGTTCACTGTAGGGAACAAAGGTCTTCCTGCATATTAACAATTCTTAATCCTGTTGAACAATTTCTTTAATGAAATGAACAGGTTGTGCGAAGGGGCATATTTTTCATTGTTCAAAAACTTTTATAACAAACATACTCTAATTCTTAAATTAAACGCCTAAAGCATTTATTCAGTGAATCAACAAAATATTTACACATATGTATATATATTAATGGATCGCGAAAATTTTATTTTAACAGTACTTGGTAAAATCCAAAAACAGGTAAAGCAGGTGTATTTTCCGATAAGTGTTGTTAATTTGTATATTCTAGTATATTCTTTACTGTAGACACGATGGGTCATAACAGATTTGTAGTCAAGTGGATAGTGTGTTGGATCTCTATATTCTTTTTATGTTTGTATGGTGTAGGTTCGAGTCCTTCTTTTTAAAAATGATTTTACTAATTCTATTTTTGCAGGTCTTTTTTATATCATCTTTTGTATTTATTTTTGCTTTCATTCTTGCAAGAGTTTTCTCTATTCATTTTGCAATGTTAATAGATTTAATATCGATTCTAATATGAGAACCTCTGAAAAATATTAATATGTACTTAGTATAAGTGCACAAGAAAATCATACATGAAAATGATACAAATAGTTTTACCTGCATTCTTCTCCAGGTAAAAACATGTTAGAAAATTTAAGAAAAGTAGCTCGTCCCGTATTCGAACCAGCACCATAAGCTTACAAATCATACGTGTTAACCACTAGACCACGCCGCTATTTACATCGGTTTTGCGATATAAGATATTTGTCATGTAAAGTTTCCACCTGATTCCCTATTTCATTGTTATGGGTTGATCCGGTATTAGTAAATAAAGGCCACAGTTATCACGTTTTGTTAATACACATGAAAGTTTTCGTACCTTTAATTATTTCTAATAACTGCATTTTGTCAAAGCGACTTATTCATACTTTTAGATGAAATTTTATTCACGTGTGGACACCAGAATTTATATGCTCTGTTGTGGCTGCACACTTGTAGAAATACTACATATGATGTTCCAATCTGTGAAATATATATTTCAATTTTAAACTGAAACAATCAAGTATCCGCTCTGTAAGTATGTAATACTTTTAAAATATTTAAGAGGAAATCCGCACTCGCTTCATTTTTTCACAATGTTAAAATGGCATTTATTTCAACTTCTTTTAAAATGGTACTTTTCTCAATATCACTTATATATGTATTTAATGAAATTTTGTTTCGAACAAAATCAGTAAGGCTTAGAATTTTGTTTCAGATCTGGTATAAAACTTGGATATCAGGACACTCATGATTTCAATTATTTAATAATGTAATCAAAGTAATAGAATTTCTCACATAATTGACAATGCAAGATAAGACCAGATGACATGCTGTTTATACTTTTATCAATTATTATATAAACATCACACAAATATTCAATTTCTGTGTCAACAGATTGTAATCAGCAATTTGTTACATATGCAAATTCGGCTAATAATCATGTTTGCTCCCCAATATTTTGAATGTATGCTGATCTTATCTTTTAGCACTGAAGAGTTCACAAGGGCAGTAATAAATCAGGGGAGATAACAACCCTTATTGAACAGGACTATAATCATTTGACAGGAATAGGCCTACGCCAAGGTGTTTATGTTCAAAGACCTCGGGAACAATCTGGTTAAACATTCAAAGAGGAGAATGAAGTTGAAAATTTTGTTTTCTTGAAATTACACGGGTTTCTGATTTGGAGGGATTGAATGTTACAAGCCATTTTTCTGCTCATGATGAAATTGTTTGGAGAAGATTTGCCGCAATGTCCGGTTGCTGAACTATGATATATAGTCTTGTATCATCAGCAAACAGGCTGATGCATGATCTAATTTGTCATTGATAAAGATAAGGAAAAGAAGAGGTCCGAGAATTGAACCCTGTGGAACTCAGCTTTGAGAAATGCCAGTTAGATTTGACTCCTGGCAGAACAACGCGTTTACGTCTATGTAAGAGAGAATCTTGAAACCACATGTGAAGAGAACCTGTGATTCCTGCCAATTTAGTTTACGTAGTAAACCTTTGTGCCAGACTTTGTCAAAGGCCTTGCTTATATCGAAAAAGACAGCACAAACTTCTAGACCGTTATCGAGCGCTTCACAGAGAGTATCGTATATGAAAACAAGTTGATTAAGCTGTACAGGAGTAAAAAGCAAGACTCATGAAGATGGTTAAAACATGCTTGAAATTGAGGTGTTCAAGAACGTTTTTAATAGTGTTTAAGAGATATGTTGGACGATATAGTTATTTAGAAAAGTGGCATCATCTTTCCTGAAGATTGCACTAACATTGGCTTCCTTTCACGTGGCTGGCACAGTAGAAAGTTGAAATGAAGCATTGAAAAGGTCACAAAGAGAAAAAGATGGTTCATGAGAAACCTCAAGTAGAATTCTGTTGCTTATACCATTATGAAGTACGGCCTTGTGAATTGTTAGGGACTTCAATACATCTTCAGTTTCTACTGGAGAAAGATTAATTTCATTTAAAATACTGGTAGTGGTAGACCGAGATTGGGTAACTCTGTATTTTCGCCATCAATGTATTCTTTCAAAAATCCCATGTTAGACGCTGTGTCTACGTGCAGGAAGACCAGGAAGACCACATTTTTTAATTCGATAGTATATCTCATTCGGTATACCGGTATATCGCATGCTACCGTGAAGGGATCCCGATTTTCGTCGCTTCGCGAATCGATTCCCTAATAATGAAACAATGGCAAATGCAAACGGAGAAGTTTCTGTAGGAAAACACATTTAAGCAATAAAATATGTAGGAACATGTAGACATCAAGTCATACAGCGCAGACTTATCTCTCTGTTACAAGATTGCGTGCCAAACTGGCTTCCCCGAATCTCTCTGCCACACTAAAAGGTTCCTATATACACGTACGTTTTTCTGTCATTTATATCTGAGCGGAATTAACTATCATGGAGTCTCAGCATCTTTTACACTTAATACATTTTTTTTTTTCAAAATACTTTATAAGAGGTTTAATCATATTAAATCACACTGTGAATGTATTTCTAGATGTCTAATGTATAAATACAGCATTCAAACCGATTTCTAAACAATAAAATAAAAACAGTCGCACCGATGCCTGATTTTATTTCTGAATTTTAAAAGTAAAAGCATTTTATATAAATGGAAATTCCCATTTGAAGGTCTGCTAACTTTTAAATGTATCCATTGAGTTGTTTTTCTTCCATTTTCAGGACAAAAATATTTGATACTTTGTGTCGTGTTTAGTGAAATGTTACAATACGGATAAAAGGAAGGCAAACTCGAAAAAGTTCGATCGGCATCCGAATTAACTTAAAAATCTAAAAATTAATTTCCATATTTACCCCTTTCGCTGCCATCGGAAGATTCAAAAGATTGCAAAGTGGCGTCTATGACGTCGAAAGCCATTACAAAATCCTGACGTCAGTAATTATGTTCATGCTTGTGGCACCATGAAATGTCTCAACACCACTAAATGTCGCAACCACTGTTTAAAGTCGCACTTCCCGTTTGACACTACGACTTATATAATAAAAACAATTCCTTGTGTATATTTTTTTTTATTTAAAACCGTCTTTCCTGGAAAGAACCAGTAAAGGCCTCTTAGTTAGGTGGGAGACACTCAAGAGCATCTCAGAAATTTCCAGTGCCTGGACCGGGATTTCAAACCCGGACCTCCGGATTGGCAGAAACTAACAGCAAAAAAAAAAAGAAGAAAAAAAAAAAGAAATGAAAATACCCTCTCGTACCTAAAATAAGGAAATCTTCGTTTTCTGCAGCTACACTGGTACAAAACAGTAACACTGTTTAGGTTAACTGGCTGTGAGTATATAATAAGTGACGCGAGCAGATTAGAGTCTCTCTTGTACATCCCTTTACATAAACTGGCTTAACAAGATCGGTGCAGTTCACATTATTCGTATGTGCATCGAATTGCGATTTAATGTCTTTCAACCTGTCGTGTTCGGTTCTTTGGTGGCAAGGCATTTTAATGTCGCATATATATCTTACATTTTCCCAATAACAAAAATATACTTTGCAGCAGCTTTTACTGAAATGAAATAGATTGGTCTGGACTGGGCTAGTTTAGTCTATATATTTGATAGAAACCACACGCTTTTTATACGCCCGAAGGAACGTATTATATTATGACAACGGTGTCCGTCTGTCCGTCCATTAGCAGTTTTGTGTCCAATCTAACTCTTGGTCCCCTTGAAGGATTTCGAAGAAACTTGACACAAAAGTTCACCACATCAAGACGACGTGCAGAGTGCATGTTTTGGATGGCTCGCTTCAATGTCAATATCACACTTAGGGGTCAAATGTCATATGACTTTGTTTCGAATCCACTCTGTAACTCTTGAACTGGATTTTAATGAAACTTGGCACAAATGTCCACCACATCAAGACGACGCGCACTGCGCATGTTTTGGATGGCTCGCTGTAATGTCAAGGTCACACTTAGGGGTAAATGGTCATATCTTTGGGCGTATATTGCCCCGCATTGCGGTGCTCTTGTAATCTATTGCTATCGTGAAGGAAAGTTCACGGTCGGCAACTGTCTAAAACAAATCTTCTATTTTAGTAAAGTACGGTGGTATGAATAGGACGCACACTTATGTTTTGTTGTTGTTTTTTTTTTCACTTATCACCAGCAACCACAATAAGATGTCTTGCGACTGAACCAGAGATTTTCAGCTTACTTCGACGCGTACTGCGGGTTTATTATAGCGGTTTTCTCAAACTATATAAGAAAGTTATGCATCATTTAACAGTGGCATATTTAACATCCGGTTCTAATGCCGTAATACTGTTTCTATTCAAAATATCCTTCTTAGAAGACAACGATGATGTCAATTTATAAAATTTATAAATATCCGTTTTATTGTACATGTATATGAATTACCAAATAATAGCGTGGGCGCATTTTTGTTAATTTTGCCCTTTTACCTTTACTTTTCATCGCTTTTTGTATCTATTCAAATCTTTTGACTACCTTATTTATGAACAAGAAGCTGGAGGTCGCAAACTTTTTCTTCTTTATTTGAAGTGCTGCAGTTTATTTATACGCTTGCTGTGAAATTCTAGCTAGTTTTCGCTAGCAGTAAAAACGGCTGTTGATTCAACGATCAAAATACCCTCTTATCCACGATTTGAACCAATAATCTCCTGGTGAGGAGACGGACACTCCGATGCAAGAAGTTCACCTATTTTACATCTGGCGATCCCTATGCGTAGGGGATCACGACAACATATCTTACAAGTTATTTCTTGATCAAAGAATGTATGTAGTTTTTATGGAAACATGGAGTCACTGTAGGTTCGTATTAATGCACTCGCGACACTAAAATGCTACTGTCCCACGCACATTTTTATATGCAACTCGCAAGATACGATACGATGCATAACATTTTTATGCACCGCGCTAAAAAATAACGCACGTGGTATTATATATTCTTAACCATTTCAAACCATACAAATTCAGTTTTATACTGTGCTGTAATTCATTCACTTTTTCCGTACAGTATGAATTTTCAAAGCAATTTAGACCTTGAGTTTTCACGAGTTATTATCTTTATCAAGTCCCCTAAAGCCGAGTATCTACACATACCATAAATGCATGTGTTCGAAAAGATATTTGACTAAAAAAGCTGGCTCAAAGAAGTATAAAATACAGCTCTTTGGCTGGATGTGACGAATGACAAAACGGAATTGCCCAAATGATATCATTGGAGATGACCAAGTCAAAAATATAATTAGTTGACATTTCTATGCATGAACTGCCCATAAAACTGGCTTATTATCGAAATTTTGACCTGGGAAACTTGGGTTTGAGATTGAAATTTTGAGAGCTAGTTTTACCAGAACTTGAAGATTAAATTAAAATTAAGACTGACCATCCATACTGATAGTCACTTAAAATAGTCATGAATTTAGAATTTAAATTTTAACATGCAATTTTGATATAAATCATGACAAATAAAGTTTCATTATCGAACTCACCTGAGACTCAAACTGTTTTTAAAACAGAAGTCTAGGTGTTCAATCTTGGCGTGACACCCATCCGAAAAACGAGCCTGTCTTGATCATTTTCAAACTCTGATAATACGAAGCGGCTAACCCTTTTTTATTTAAATACATGTAACTAACTGAGGATGATAATTTCGTAAAACTATGGTAATGTATCGGAGCTCGTTCCGACGGGGATGAAAGATACATGTATGAGAACTTATGTATGTTTAGAGAAAGTGTTGAACTAGATCATTCAAAATGTTTAATTAATAATGCATTCGACTTGACTTTTTCGAATGTCTCTCCGAATGTCTAAGGTCTCTCAGATATGAATTAGCCTTGAGCTTTTCGAATGTCTATCCGAATGTCTAATGTCTATCAGATAGGCATTCGACTTGTGTTTTTCGAATGTCTATCCGAATGTCTAATGTCTATCAGATAGGCATTAGACTTGTGTTTTTCGAATGTCTATCCGAAAGTCTAATGTCTATCAGATAGGCATTCCCCTACTTTTTTCGAATGTCTCTCCGAATGTCTAATGCCTCTCAGATAGGCATTCACCTATTACTTTCGAATGTCTGTCCGAATGTCTAATATCTCTCAGATAGGCATTCACCTTTTCTTTTCGAATGTATCTCCGAAAGTCTAATGCCTCTCAGAGAGGCACTCGACTATTTTTTTCGAATGTCTCTCCGAATGTCTAATGCCTCTCAGATAGGCATTCACCTATTCTTTTCGAATGTCTCTCCGAAAGGCTAATGCCTCTCAGATAGGCATTCGTCAATTTTTTCGAATGTCTCTCCGAATGTCTAATGACTCTCAGATAGGCACTCACCTATTCTTTTCGAATGTCTCTCCGAATGTCTAACGCCTCTCAGATAGGCATTCGTCTATTTTGTTTCGAATGTCTCTCCGAATGTCTAATGCCTCTCAGATAGGCATTCACCTATTATTTTCGAATGTCTCTCCGAATGTCTAATATCTCTCAGATAGGCATTCACCTATTCTTTTCGAATGTCTCTCCGAATGTCTAATGCCTCTCAGATAGGCATCCTCCTATGTTTTTTCGAATGTCACTTCGAATGTCTAATGCCTCTCAGATAGGCATTCGTCTATTCTTTTCGAATATCTCTCCGAATGTCTAAAGCCTCTCAGATAGGCATTCGCCTATTCTTTTCGAATGTCTCTCCGAATGTCTAATACCTGTAAGGTAGGCATTCACCTATTCTTTTCGAATGTCTATCCGTATGTCTAATGTCTATCAGATAGGCATTCCTCTACTTTTTTCGAATGTCTCTCCGAATGTCTAATGCCTCTCAGATAGGTATTCACCTATTCTTTTCAAATGTCACTCCGAATGTCTAATGTCTCTCGGGTAGGCATTCGTCTATTTTTTTCGAATGTCTCTCAGAATGTCTAATGCCTCTCAGAGAGGCATTCACCTATTATTTTCGAATGTCTCTCCGAATGTATAATATCTCTCAGATAGGCAAGCGACTATTCTTTTCGAATGTCTCTCCGAATGTCTAATGCCTCTCAGATAGGCATTTGTCTATTCTTTTCGAATGTCTCTCCGAATGTCTAATGTCTCTCAGATAGGCATTCACCTATTCTTTTCGAATGTCTCTCCGAATTTCTAATGTTTCTCCCATAGGCATTCACCTATTCTTTTCGAATGACTCTCCGAATGTCTAATGCCTCTCAGGTAGGCATTCGTCTATTTTTTTCGAATGTCTCTCAGAATGTCTAATGCCTCTCAGAGAGGCATTCACCTATTATTTTCGAATGTCTCTCCGAATGTCTAATATCTCTCAGATAGGCAAGCGTCTATTCTTTTCGAATGTCTCTTCAAATGTCTAATGCCTCTCAGATAGGCATTCACCTATTTTTTTCGAATGTCTCTCCGAATGTCTAATGCCTCTCAGATAGGCATTCGTCTGTTTTTTTCGAATGTCTCTCCGAGTGTCTAATGCCTCTCAGATAGGCATTCACCTATTCTGTTCGAATGACTCTCCGAATGTCTAATGCCTCTCAGATAGGCATTCGTCTATTCTTTTCGAATGTCTCTCCGAATTTCCAATGTCTCTCCGGTAGGCATTCACCTATTCTTTTCGAATGACTCTCTGAATGTCTAATGCCTCTCAGGTAGGCATTCGTCTATTTTTTTCGAATGTCTCTCAGAATGTCTAATTCCTCGCGGAGAGGCATTCACCTATTATTTTCGAATGTCTCTCCGAATGTCAAATATCTCTCAGATAGGCAAGCGTCTATTCTTTTCGAATGTCTCTTCAAATGTCTAATGCCTCTCAGATAGGCATTCACCTATTTTTTTCGAATGTCTCTCCGAATGTCTCATGTCTCCCAGATAGGCATTCGCCTTTTCTTTTCGAATGTCCCTCCGAATGTTTAATGCCTCTTAAATAGGCATTCGTCTATTCTTTTCGAATGTCTCTCCGAATGTCTAATGCCTATCAGATAGACTTTCGTCTGTTCTTTTTCGAATGTCTCTCCGAATGTCTAATGTCTCCCAGATAGGCATTTGCCTATTCTTTTCGAATGTCTCTCCGAATGTTTAATGCCTCTTAGACAGGCATTCGTCTATTCTTTTCGAATGTTTCTTCGAATGTCTAATGCCTCTCAGATAGGCATTTGTCTGTTCTTTTCGAATGTCTCTCCGAACGTCTAATGCCTCTCATATATGCATTCATCTATTCTTTTCGAATTTCTCTCCGAATTTCTAATGTCTCTCAGATAGGCATTCACCTATTCTTTTCGAATGACTCTCCGAATGTCTAATGTCTCTCGGGTAGGCATTCGTCTATTTTTTTCGAATGTCTCTCAGAATGTCTAATGCCTCTCAGAGAGGCATTCACCTATTATTTTCGAATGTCTCTCCGAATGTCTAATATCTCTCAGATAGGCAAGCGTCTATTCTTTTCGAATGTCTCTCCGAATGTCTAATGCCTCTCAGATAGGCATTCGTCTATTCTTTTCGAATGTGTCGCCGAATGTGTAATGCCTCTCAGATAGGCATTCACCTATTCTTATCGGATGTCTTTCCAAATGTCTAATGCCTCTCAGATAGGTATTTGCCTGGACATTTTTGAATGTCTCTCCGAATGTTTAATGCCTCTCTGGTAGGCATTCGCCTATTTTTTCGAATGTCTCTCCGAATGTCTAATGTCTCTCAGATAGGCATTCGGCTTGACTTTTTTGAATGTCTCTCCGAATGTATGATGCCTCTCAGGTAGGCATTCACCTGTTTTTCTCGAATGTCTCTCCGAATGTCTAAAGCCTCTCAGGTAGGCATTCGCATATCTTTTCGAATGTCTCTCCGAATGTCTAATGCCTCTCAGATAGGCATTCGTCTATTCTTTTTCGAATGTCTCTCCGAATGTCTAAAGTCTCTCAGATAGGCACTCACCTATTCTTTTCGAATGTCTCTCCGAATGTCTAATGCCTCTCAGATAGGCATTCGTCTATTTTTCGAATGTCTCTCCGAATGTCTAATACCTCTCAGATAGGCATTCGTCTATTCTCTCCGAATGTCTTTCCGAATGTCTAATGCCTCTTAGACAGGCATTCTCCTATTCTTTTCGAATGTCTCTCCGAATGTCTAATGCCTCTCAGATAGACATTCGTCTGTTTTTTTTTTCGAATGGCTCTCCGAAAGTCTAATGCCTGTCAGATAGGCATTCGACTATTCTTTTCGAATGTCTCTCCGAATGTCTAATGCCTCTTAGATAGGCATTCACCTTTTCTTTTCGGATGTCTCTCCAAATGTCTAATGCCTTTCAGATAGGTATTTGCCTTGACATTTTTGAATGTCTCTCCGAATGTTTAATGCCTCTCTGGTAGGCATTCGCCTATTTTTTCGAATGTCTCTCCGAATGTCTAATGTCTCTCAGATAGGCATTCGCCTTGACTTTTTTGAATGTCTCTCCGAATGTCTAATGCCTCTCAGGTAGGCATTCACCTGTTTTTCTCGAATGTCTCTCCGAATGTCTAAAGCCTCTCAGGTAGGCATTCACATATCTTTTCGAATGTCTCTCCGAATGTCTAATGCCTCTCAGATAGGCATTCGTCTATTCTTTTTCGAATGTCTCTCCAAATGTCTAATGTCTCTCAGATAGGCACTCACCTATTCTTTTCGAATGTCTCTCTGAATGTCTAATGCCTCTCAGATAGGCATTCGTCTATTTTTCGAATGTCTCTCCGAATGTCTAATACCTCTCAGATAGGCATTCGTCTATTCTCTCCGAATGTCTTTCCGAATGTCTAATGCCTCTTAGATAGGCATTCTCCTATTCTTTTCGAATGTCTCTCCGAATGTCTAATGCCTCTTAGATAGGCATTCACCTTTTCTTTTCGAATGTCTCTCCGAATGTCTAATGTCTCTCGGAGAGGCATTCGTTTCGAATGTCTATCTGAATGTCTAATGCCTAACCCACTGCCAACTTCACGGACCGTATCTTTAACGTTATTTAACAAAATTTTATAACCTCGTGAAGTAATCTTCATTTTTTGCCCTTTATTTCAGTATATTTTTTTTAGTGAAGTTGTCCGCTCGATTAAGATCGGTGCTTTATTTTCTTAAAATACTGAACTATGGTTAAAAGTTCCACGTAGTAACCTCTCATATAATTCTTCCGTAAAAGATTAAACGTGATGTGACGCGACAGAAAACCACTGTAAAAGTGTCGTTTACAGTGCGTTGAAAAAAAAAATTTTTGATTATTTTCTTTATATGTTGATGAAATATAGGGTTCAGGGATCAATCGCAGTCCCAAAGCACTGCATAATATACACCACACTGATAGGGCCCAAAACACATCACAGGAGATGTTTTTTTTATCTTATTTTTACGCCGAAAACTCGAGTGTAAGGCCAAATCTGAGTGACCTAATGTATGTCTAAAACTACGCAGCCATCAAATTTAAATCTTAAGGATAACATGGTGTAACAGGTCTCAATTTCACCAAAAGCATACATACAACTTGATAATTTAAGCTTTAAAAATGTCAAACAATAGAAATAAGGTGCATATTGACAAGTTATATAGTGACAGAAGTTCTCAGAAATTTCCTTTAGATTACCTCCCCTGATAATTTTGGTTTTTCATGAGTTATCTCCCTGAAAACTGGAAAATAATGATTTTCTCCTTTTCCCTATGGGGAATTTTAGATTTCTTTTTATTTGTATCAGAATCATATAATGCAACTTTCTACTGCAAAATTTTCTCAAAACTCAAGTTCAGATTCTCATAATCAAAGAAATTATATATATTTCCCATAGGCATCAATGTTAACGTCAATACCGATTATCTCCCCCAAAAATCATGAAATTTGAAAAATCTCTCGGTGAAAAGTTTTAAATTTTGAATGTCTTTAAAATGACCAAATTTCATTTAAATATTACCATCCAGTTACAAGATATGAAATATGGCTATTACACCATGTTATCCTTAATACGCCTACCAGGTGTTAACCTGTGACGAAATAATGCACTGAAGGTGAAACATTGAATATTATATACCTTCTCAAATGCGCTCATTTGATTGGTCAAAATGGGTGCACGCGCGGGTCCGCAAAAGTGATATTGACCCGCAGAAGTGATAATAACTTGTGATATCAATTTATCTAATGTGTATGACCTGTGGGCAAGTGAAATGCGTGTATTTGAAGACATATAATATAACAGTTATAGACTTATGTTTTGGTCAATATCATTTTTACAGGTCCTTACCAACACTTATTACATACTCGTTTCTATTCCCCGTTAAGTTACACTGGTACCGAAAACGTCAATATTTTTCCATATACTGACGCCTGAATTTCATATCGGGTGCGTGACGTAATTCAGTGTGTGTTGTTGCACTATCTTTTTTTCTATTTAGTCCAATGTTGTCAATCCTATTCAGGCTATTGAACATATTTATGATATTTACATGATATTTATACGTGTAGATGTGTATGTAATAAAAAGGTTATAATCTTTGCATCGGGAAATATGCACTTGTTCTTCAGAGGAAGAATATTGCGCTCCTAAAGTCGCGCAATATTTCCGCTGAAGAACTCGTGCATATTTCCCGAATAATATTGACCCAGTTGAAAAAAGACCAAACACGTCCTATTTCAAAGTTGAGAATTACCCCTTTCTGCACTTCAACATTACAATTTGATCAAAAGGTCCTTCTTCAACATTTGGAATTGACTCTGCCAACATTTCAACATTAAATTTTTATCAGAACAGAACAGAACAGAAGTTTATTTACAGAAAGACTTGAACATTAGATGTTCATCGTCATATATATATATATAGTAGAGAGAATTAATTAATACGAACTAAATCACCACCACAATATACCAGACCAATTACGGCAAAGCGCCTAGCAGTACAAACGAACACGCACATGCCACAGCAAGTCCACTAACCCAAATAAGATTAGTTTCGATACTGCTTTATATACGAGCCCGAATTGTACTACACATTCGTACTGGTTCAACATTTGCATATATATACTCAAATCTCTGTTTTCATGTCTCACAAATCAGTAGTGACTTTTTAGTCTTTATAACTGATTGGGACCAGAGAAGCTATATTTTCTCTCTCTAAAAGTTAACTGGATCTCGAGGATACATTGAATATATATAGATAGTTTGCGTTAAGGGATATAATTATACTCAGAACAGTTGACTTTCCCATACGTGAGATCCGCTAGGATACAAGTTCGCATTATAAATTATTATATAGTAGAGAGAATTAATTAATTCGAACTAAATCACCACCACAATATACCAGACCAATTACGGCAAAGCGCCTAGCAGTACAAACGAACACGCACATGCCACAGCAAGTCCACTATCCCAAATAAGATTAGTTTCGATACTGCTTTATATACGAGCCTGAATTGTACTACACATTCTTACTGGTTCAACATTTGCATATATATACTCAAATCTCTGTTTTCATGTCTCACAAATCAGTAGTGACTTTTTAGTCTTTATAACTGATTGGGACCAGAGAAGCTATATTTTCTCTCTCTGAAAGTTAACTGGATCTCGAGGATACATTGAATATATATAGATAGTTTGCGTTAAAGGATATAATTATATTCAGAACAGTTGACTTTCCCATACGTGAGATCCGCTAGGATACAAGTTCGCATTATAAATTATTATATAGTAGAGAGAATTAATTAATACGAACTAAATCACCACCACAATATACCAGACCAATTACGGCAAAGCGCCTAGCAGTACAAACGAACACGCACATGCCACAGCAAGTCCACTAACCCAAATAAGATTAGTTTCGATACTGCTTTATATACGAGCCCGAATTGTACTACACATTCGTACTGGTTCAACATTTGCATATATATACTCAAATCTCTGTTTTCATGTCTCACAAATCAGTAGTGACTTTTTAGTCTTTATAACTGATTGGGACCAGAGAAGCTATATTTTCTCTCTCTGAAAGTTGATACATTGAATATATATAGATAGTTTGCGTTAAGGGATATAATTATATTCAGAACAGTTGACTTTCCCATACGTGAGATCTGCTAGGATACAAGTTCGCATTATAAATTATTATATAGTAGAGAGAATTAATTAATTCGAACTAAATCACCACCACAATATACCAGACCAATTACGACAAAGCGCCTAACAGTACAAACGAACACGCACATGCCACAGCAAGTCCACTAACCCAAATAAGATTAGTTTCGATACTGCTTTATATACGAGCCCGAATTGTACTACACATTCGTACTGGTTCAACATTTGCATATATATACTCAAATCTCTGTTTTCATGTCTCACAAATCAGTAGTGACTTTTTAGTCTTATAAATATATATATATATATATATATATATATATATATATATATATATATATATATATATATATATATATATATTACAAACATGCATGATTGTAGCGGAAGGTTAAAATATATATTTTATGGAAATAATATGAACACAAATATACACATACAATAAATATGAATACTGATATGTTTTATGTAATTTATTCAAATACTACTATTTTGTTAATTAATTCTATTAATTAAGACGGTTTTTGCATAATTTCGTGTAACAGTTCATTCTTAAAAAAATACTTATAATTTAACTCGACATATAATAGGATCGGTTAATAAACCTGTCTAACGACAGCGCGCTCGACTATTCGAAGAATTGTTTGAAGAATGGTGACAAAATATTTCCATAGATTTTCAGACAAAAGAAAAAAATGGATTAAACAAAAAAATGTTCCTGTATTTGTGGATTTCGATTAGTCTTGCACTAAATGGCAATGTGTGACCATGATGGCAAATATGTTAATTTATATGTTAGGCGAAATATGGACATGTATAATTTTTTTAACTAATTTCTAAGTCCAAAAGGGCCATAATTCAGTAAAAATAGTTGACAGAGTTATGTACTCTTGCCTACAGATGGAAATCATGTTGATAAACTAGTGTTAAAAGTTTCAAAGCCACAGTTCAAATAGTTTTGACAAAACGCTGACTTGTAAGAAAAACTGAACAAATTTCAAAGTCCAAAAAGGGCCATAATTCAGTCAAAATAGTTGTCAGAGTTATGTACTCTTGCCCACAGATGGAAATCATAATGATAAATGTTTAAAGTTTAAAAGCCATAATTATGTCAAATAGTCTTGACAAAACATGGACATATACAAAACAGAACCAATTTCCAAGTTCAAAAAGGGCCATAATTCAGCCAGAGAAGATGACAGAGCTATGTACTCTTGCCTATTGATAGAGACTATTATACTGAACAAGTTATAAAAGTTCCAAAGCTATATGTCAAACACTTTACACAAAATATAAACTGGTATGAAAAACTTAACCAAGATTTCTAAGTCAAAAGGGGCCATAATTCAGTCAAAATAGTTGTCAGAGTTATGTACTCTTGCCTACAACTGGACATGGTGATGGTAAATAAGTGTTGAAAGTTTCAAAGCTTTACCTCAAAAGACTTTGTCAAAATGTAGACTGATATGAAAATCTTAACCAATATTTCTAAGTCAAAAAGGGGCCATAATTCAACCAAAATGCTTGATGGAGTTATGTACTCTTGCCTACAACTGGACATGGTGATGGTAAATAAGTGTTGAAAGTTTCAAAGCTTTATCTCAAAAGACTTTGTCAAAATATGAACTGGTACGAAAAACTTAACCAAGATTCTAAGTCAAAAGGGGCCATAATTCAGTCTATAATATTTTTTTTTGCACCAAATGAGTTTTTCTTTTTAACATGCCCAGAAAAGGTTCCATCAAAATTTTTTGGATTGTTGGGAGAATCATGTAGATGAGATGAGATATTATGATTGATATGTATTTAATGTTTTTGAGTCGGCAAATACACGAATATAATTAAAAAATTGTATCTTGTTAAAAAAAATCCCAGTTTGACTCTGTTCACTGAGCGGCTGGAAAAAGTATCCATCTTATATCATAATATCTGATTATACTGTAAGTTATATGTAGTTGTTTTTAGCTTTATTGCACCTATTGAGCTTACTCTTTTTTTTAACCGTCTGTCGCAAAACAGCGCTCCAAAATCATAATCTTAATTGATTTGATTTAATTATATTTTATTGCTCTTTGATATATTATTACAATTACAATTCAAACATACATAATCAAAGGGCAAAAGGGTCGGACAACAAGTTCTTAATTGATTCAGGATGTAGAGCTCATTTTAACAGCTATTTTTGTTTTATTTGCTAATTAGCACTGACAATGTAATTCTATAAAGTAATCCAATAAAATGGAGAGGAAACATTAAATAATACGGATCTTATAGTGCACGAAGCACTTTAAAGTTTTATAAATACATAAAATCTGTTCTTTTTGTTTATTCATGGTATTTACCATTCTTTGACCTAATAAGATGTATTGTTCAGAATTTGTACAGAAATAAATATCAATAATTAATTTGTCATAAATAATTCCCTTTCTAAGAAATGAATATATTTTGCAGATTTCTTGATTGCATCCATTCAAGCTGTCTGTTTGATAAAATCTTTCAATTATATTAAATTGTTGCTCTGTTGTATTGTAAAAACTGTTACAAACAACTATTCAGTGGAAAAAGATATTTAATTATTCCTTTGTAGGTATGCTTATGGTTTTTGTACCTGTTTTCTCCTTCTCAAAGTAGTTTAGTTTATTAGTTTATTCGAGTCTCTTCCATTTACATTTACATAAATATACATATAAAAACCAGTAAGTAATTGCAGTTGCAATTATTAGACTAATAAATTACTTAATCTATGATTGTGATTTAGTGTTAATCACACCTTGGATGTTTAAATTGTCTGTACAAGATATTTGCAGTTATACAGGTAGGTGACTTTACTCATTTGGCAAGATTTTGTAAATAATGATAAAATTCCCACCTAAATTTATCATCTTTTATGATATACATGTTCAAGCGTTACTACTGTTTAAAATCAGTCATTATGCGTAAATTATTTGATTTTATTAATAAGAATGTTATGCTGCTTAATGATGCAAAAATAATTTAATATAACAGAGTAAAACAGAATATTCTAGTATGTCCGTTGTATAAAGAATTACGAATTAAATATTAAAGTCTAAGTAAATTTAACAATCTGCTTGATAAGCAGTAAAGGATTATTGAATCTGTCACATATTTCCTTGACATGAAATTGAAATTTAGTTCATTTAATTTAAACCCATTATAGTTAACATACGATATTTCAAAATAATTTGAAACAATATGGACAAATTGAAAAGCTTCTCCCTTATTTGTATAAAATATTAATTATGAATTATTTGAACACAAAAGTTCTTCCCCACATGTCAGCTTTGATTAGGTTAGATGCATGTTTGCTACTGTATAATCAAGTATAGCACTGTCCTTTAATATCTTGTTTATCACACATTAATCAGGCTGATTAAGTGGGCACACTTTTTGATTATATAGATTTGTATGATAATGATAATCTTGTTTATCACACATTTATCAGGCTAAATAAGTGGGCATACTTTTGATGTTACATTATATAATGGTTTTACTTTTCTGTAAATATATATCTGATTTCTTGAAATGAAATATTATATATATATATATACCAATACCAAAGATTTTATACGCATAAAACATTATACAATGTTTATAGCAATATGGTATATGAATTTGTTAAAAGTACAAAATTAAGATAAGGTTGATTAAAATTTTCAATGACTTTAGTGATTAGTATGTTTGTATATAGAACTTTTGATAAGCAATGCAATTATGTGTTTAATATTCTATAAATATATATCTGATTTCTTGTTATGACATAATATATGAATTTGTTAAAGTGGCATTATGCGCATCTAATACTGCTTAATTATAGTGTGTTTTGGGTGAGTGTTTTATAAAAGCAATTTTTGGTTGAAAGATGTGTTAAATTAACGATAATGCCGCATTAGTATTTGAAGTTGATGCTTTAAAAATAAAGAAATCGGGCAGATAAAATAATAGATATTTTTTTTCAATCTTATGCGCAATGATCTCCCATACCTGAAATGGAAATTTCTGAAGTAGAAGGGAAGCAACTCCTGCTTGCAGTTTGACTTTTTTTAAAAAGACTGCCCCAGTCAAAATAAGAAAAGTCATATTGGAAACTTATTATTTTGTACTGGTAACAGGAAGAGTTTGGTATGTTGGTTAAAAGCTATAATTTCCTCCATCCTTTTTACATGCACATCTATTTAAGCTTGATAACTTGAAAAATGCAATAATTCCACTTTAAGGTACATAATATCAATAAATAAGGTTGATTAAAATTTTCAATGACTTTTTAAATTAGTGATTAGTATGTTTGTATATAGAACTTTTTATAAGTAATGCCATTGTGTGTTTTATTGTTCTGTAAAAATATATATAATGTATGTTTTATTGATATGACATATTATGATATAGTATGGATTTCTTAAGATAAATAAAATCAATAAATAAGGTTAATAAAATTTTTCGATGACTTAATTGATTAGTATGTCTGTATATAGAACTTTTGATAAGCATATAATTGTGTGCTTTATTATTAAGTAAATATTTATCTTATTTCTTGATATGACATATAGTATATGAATTTGTTAAGGTACATTATATCAATATATTATAATTATTATATCAATAAATAAGGTTAAATAAGATTTCATGATTTTAAATTGATGACAATAAAGTTACTAATGTTTGATTGTGTTGTTATGTGATACAGTCAAAATGCATATTTATTCATGAGACATTTATAAGCACTCCGTTAGCTAGCCGTGCTATCTTATAATTAAAATTTAAACTTGAAAATTAAAGTAATACAATCTATTGGCACTGCTTTTAATAATTATTATTGTAATTGCCCCTAATTTGTCCATAGTACATCTTTAAAAGTCCTTAGTGGCCTATACTGCCTCCTTAGCAGTCTTTGATAGGAAAAGTGCCTGAAATAATTTACTCATATCTTTTTTATTTTAACATTTATTTCTTAGATTTTTCTTAAGGGTCCTTAATGTACCATAAGTCACCTCTTAGTGGCCCTTAGTACTCACTTAGAGGTCCTTAGTGGTCCTTTGTGCCTTCTTAGTGGTCCTTAGCGGTCCTTAGTGGTCCTTAGTGGTATATTGCAGGACCCGTTCCGAGGTACTCCGAATGAAACTTCGGTTACTCCGAAATGGCGAAAGTGTAATCAAATGCTCAATTAAAACTTAAATTATGCATACTTGACCAAAAACTGGGAATGAATGAAGCATCCGATGGTTTAAAAGATAATTCCGCAGACAGACAAGATGGAGCTAAGGAGAAGACGGATGCGAAAATGGACGGTACTTCCGCCCAAAACTTGACTGAAAACGCAAGTAGGACAACAAAAATGGTTGAAAACTCTGGCCAGAAGTCGACTAATGCAGATTCAAAATCAGATAAAATAAAAAATGATAGATTTTCAAATGATAGAAGATATGACACACGGGAGAAACCACCTTACAGAGGTGTAAATGGGTACAGACCTAGTCCTGGTGGTGGCAGGGGTCGCAGAGAAGACTGTGATAGACGGCCAAGTCCAAACAAACAATTCCGCAGAGATGGACGGGGATCAATGAGCTCTGGTTCATATAGAAAGGAAACAGACATAAAGAAAAATTCAGGTTTGATAAGCACTGTTTTATAATGGTCCTTTTATAATACAGTATCAGAAGACTTGATTATTCAGACTAAAACAGTGTGTCCCATCTGTTTTGTAAGATCTGGTAAAAGTAGGAAGTAGATAAAATTGTGTCAATAGGGTAAAAAAATTTTTAAGTAGGGACTTAGCTGATCTTATATTGCATGTTAGTTTCATATTGGATTCTATCTATCTTTTTATACTGCTTAAACCCTTTTGGGTAAACTAGCATAATTTAATTTTAGATTGTCTTGTTAAGCTACACACATGTTGATTCTGCATTTCCTGATCATGATTTTTCTCCTGTGTTTGGGTGTGGGAAGAACGAAATGCAGTATCTTAAACACATGCATGAATGTCAGCAGTCATATACTAATAGTTCAAGTTTGTTAAAATCTTGTTTTCTTTGACAAGGCAAAATTTTCATATATAGTTGCAATTTTTGTGATATTTTTGTCGTTTTTAAACTAACATCTTCTTGTACAGTAAAAAAAGGCATTACACTGAATAATTACCATGTTATTTATCTCTTTCTATTTATAGGAACATTTCATTCTTGGTTTTCCAAGTCGTTGCTATTTTAGCGCTGATTATATGTTTTTTGGGTTTTTGGAAACCAGTTGCTAAAAGTATTTCCCAAAAAATGTTTTAACTCGTATTGCATCAAACGTTGTTGTAAATTATTTTGAGGATACTATTTTTGTCAAAGATGAAAGCAAACAGTATTTTGAAAAACCCCCTTTTATCGAAATGGAAAGGGGGTCCAGAGGGTTGATAGAGAGAGAAAAGTTTGGGGTCGCTAAACAATTGTAGATTTTTTCAAAACCCCGGGGGTTTGAAAAATAGGTGTTGCATCTTTTTCATTCTTTTTGCTTATAAATGTCTTGAAAAATAATTTTTTGGCTGTGTTTTTCACATATTAAACAAAAATATTCTAAAAAACACTCATAGCATTTAGTTTACGGGCACTCTTTTTGGGCCCATTTTGGGGGGCCCGAATATGGTACCATTCCCCTCGAAAAAAAATATGTTTTTTTCCCCTGAAAAAGGGTTGTTTGACACAAATAGATTGAACTTTTTCTTTTAATATTATATAGTCCCTCTAGGGAAGTTTAAACTGTTTTGCAATATAGTCACTCATTAGGAATATTAAAAAACAGTACAAAATATTTGTGAAAAGTGTTACTTACATGGCTTAAACTTCCCCCTTTTTGTCTTAAAATGTTTGAAAATTCCCCCTTCCTGGGGTTGGGTACCTATCCCCCAAAAGTTGTCTAGTGCCTGGAAAATAACATTTGTATGAAGTAAAAAAATTTAAAAACTCATGAGAAAAAGAGTGAAATTCATGAACTTGATTATTATTTCTTTGGGATTATATATAAGGTGGGTTTTTTCATTCATTTTCTGATCAGTCATAGAAACAGTTTGAATTTTGCTTGGGGCTCTTAGGTTAAAGTTTTGTTGGCCAACTTTTTAGCACGAGTTATATATGTTTTGTGTTTTTAGCTCACCTTCACAAGGACAAGGTGAGCTTTTTGTGATCGCGCTTTTTCCGTCCGTCCTAAACTTTTGTTGTGCCCCTTTAGAGGGCACATTTTTTGTGGGGTCTTTATGAAGTTGGTCAGAAGGTTCACTTGATGATTCAGGGCAAGTTGAAATGGGTAAATTTTCCTCAAAAACTAGGGCAGAGGTCAAAAATAGAAAAAAACCCTTTGACCTTTCTAGAGGGCCCCTAATTTTACAAGATCTTCTGAAAAAAGGGAGAACGTTTTACCCGATGATATTAGGTCAAGTTCAAAACTGGGTCTGTGTGTTAAAAACTAGGTCATAAAGGGCAAATAATAAAAAAACATTGTGACCTCTTGAAGGCCAATTTTTCATGGGATCTGTATGAAAAATTGGTTGAATGTTCATCTTGATGATATTTGGTCAATTCGAAACTGGGTCATGTCGGTCAAAAAATAGGTCAGAGGTCAAAAATGAAAACCTTGTGCCCTCTCTAGAGGCCATATATTTCAAGATCTTATAAAATTTTGGTCAAAAGTTCACCTTGTGATTCTAGGTCAATTTCGAAAGGGGGTCATCCCATAAAAAGTAGGTCAGTGGGTCAAAAATCCTTGTGACCTCCGGAGGCCATTTTTTTTATGGTTCTGTATGAAAGTTGGTCTGAAGTTCCCCTTGTTAATTACAATTCGAAAGGGGGTCACGTCCCTCAAAATAGGTCAGTAGGTAAATAATAAAAAACCTTTTTGCCCCTTCAAAAGGCCATACTTTTCAGGGGGATCTGTATAAAATTTGGGTCTGAATTTTTATCTTGATGATATCTAGGTCAAGTTAAAACAGGGTCATGTGGGCAAACTAGATCAGTAGGCAAAAAATAAAAAAACCCTTTGTGCCTCTCTAGGGGCCCCATATTTGTGAAGGACCCAAAAAAAGGGTTTTGAATGTTCATTTGATGTATCTGGGCAATTTCGAAATGGGTCAGTGCCGTAAAAAAAGTAGGTCGTAGGTAAAATAATGAAAAAAACTTTGTGACCCTCTAGAGGAATTTTTTTCATGGGATTGTTTTAAAGTTGGTTAAATTTTTATTTTTTGTTTAGTCTGGTCATTTTTCGAAACGGGGCCCGTGCGGTAAAAAACAGGCCAGTGGGTATAAAAAATAGAAAAACCTTGTGCCCTCTTTTGGGCCATATTTTTCATGAGATTTTATGACAATTTAGGAGAATTTCCCTTTATGATATCTAGATAAATTCAAAAGGGGGTCACAACCTTCGGAAACTGGGTCAAATTTCAAATAATAGAAAAACTTGTGACCCTCTTTAAGACCATTTTTTTCAATGGATCTTCATAAAATTTGGGTCAGATTTTATCTTATAATATTAAACAATTTTTAAAACTGGGTCCATGAGCTAAAAATGGGGCACTATGCAAATAATAAAAAAAAACGAAGTCATACTCAAAACGGGTCATGGGGGAAAGGGGTTGGGGAAATTCGGCCCATCGGCCTTTGTTTAAATAATGCTGCACAAAATGTAAGGGAGTTATTCAAATGCCAAATATGGGAAAGAACCTGAGTACAACAGAAGACATGTCAAACAACAATTATCAATACTTAGCACTAGCATTGAATAGTTTCAAAATTCTTTCTTTTAAGTATGCTTCGAGAAATGGTGAAGAAGTCTTGTCTCCATTGAAAGATGTTTTCTTTGAAAGGTAGGTATCTGATTACATATATTGCCATTGTTTTTAAAATTGTAAGTTTTATATTAGTACAGTGAAACGATGCTTGCTGGAGCATCAACTCAAGAATCTAGGTACACTCTATGAATTCATTATGTCCTCGGCAGTTTTCTTTGTTTATATCACTTGAGCCCCTGGATTACTCGTGCTCATACCTTGTGACCTCCAGGGATCATTGTTATACTGTAATGTATGTAAGTAGGTTTTAGTTTTTAGCTCGACTATTCGAAGAATACTCTAGCTATTCTACTCACCCTGGCGTCGGCGTCACACCTTGGTTAAGTTTTTGCATGCAAGTACATACAGCCATCAATTAAAGGCATATAGCTTTGAAACTTATTTTTTCTTTTTCTAGGTCAATTACCAACCTCTCTGGGTCATGTCCCATAACTCTGACATGTATTTTGAGCAAATTATGCCCCCTTTTGGACTTAGAAAATTCTGGTTAAAGTTTTGCGTGCAAGTACATACAGCTATTTCTAAAAGGCATATAGATTTGAAACTTACTTTTTCTTTTTCTAGATCAATTACCAACCTCACTGGGTCAAGACCCATAACTCTGACATGTATTTTGAGGAAATTATGCCCCCTTTTAGACTTAGAAAATTTTGGTTAAAGTTTTACATGCAAGTTATTATCTCCAAAACTAATGCAGATATTGATTTGAAACTTCACATGTGTCTACGGGGTTATAAAACTAGTTGATAGCAGCAAGTACCATAACTCTGACCTTCATTTTGGCCAAATTATGCCCCCTTTTGTACTTAGCAAATTCTGGTTAAAGTTTTGCGTGCAAGTACATACAGCTATTTCTAAAAGGCATATAGATTTGAAACTTATTTTTTCTTTTTCTAGATCAATTACTTACCTCACTGGATCAAGTCCCATAACTCTGGCATGTACTTTGGGCAGATTATGCCCCCTTTTGGACTTTGAAAATTCTGGTTAAAGTTTTACATGCAAGTTTCTATCACCAAAACTAATGCAGATATTGAATTGAAACTTCACATGTTTCTTCGAAGTTATAAAACTAGTTAAGAGCAGCAAGTCCCTCCCAAATGATTGGATTTTGGTAAATTATTCTCCCTTTTGAACTTAAAAAATCTTTTGATTTAACCTTTTTGATAATTTTTTTCTGCTTCGGGACGTATTTTTGATAGTCGGCTTGGGCTGTCTTTGGACAGCTTTGTTGTTGTAGAAATGGTGAGAAACTTGTTAAAATGAGGTAAATTTTTTATTTGTACATTTTTTGCTCACCTGGCATTAAAAGGGTCAGGGGGGGGGGGTATTGTGTGCTCCCCCGTCTGTCCGTCGTCCTCCACACTTTTTTTAAACAAAATCTCCCCTAAAAACCAACAGGCCAATTTTTATGAAAATTTCCCGGGATGTTCCTTGGATGGCCCCCCTTTAAAAAATTTTTTAAAAAATTGAATTCCCTGCGAACACTTTGCCATGGCAACGAAAAGGGAAAAACTTTAAAAATCTTTTTCCAAAAACAAAAAGCCCTGATTGATATTTGGTGTGAAGCATTGCCTAGTGAACCCCTACCAATTTTTTTCAAATCATAACCCCCGGGGTCAAATTGACCCCCCCCCAGGGGTCACTTGATTTTTAAAAAAGAAAATCTTAAAAAATCTTTTTCTCAAAAACCAGAGCCTTAGAGCTTTGATATTTGCATGTAGCATTGCCCTGGTGGGCCTCTACTAAAAATTTTTCAAAACATGACCCCGGGGGCAAAATTGACCCCGCCCAAAAGGGGTCCTTGATTTTACATAGGAAAATCTTTAAAAAATTTCTAAAAATAAAAACCAGAAGGCCCAGAGCTTTTGATATTTCCCCTGTAGCATTTTTAAAATGGACCTTCAAAAATTTTTAAATCATGGCCCCCGGGGTCAAAAAAACCCCGGCCCGGGGGGCACTTGATTTTACTAGGAAATATTTAGAATACTTTTCTCAAAAACCAGAAGCCCTAGAGCTTAGAATTTACATGTGCTTGCCTAGTGGACCCTTACTAAAGTTGTTCAAAATTTGACCGAGGATCAAAATTGACCCGCCGTAGGGGTACTTTACTTTACATAGGGAAAAACTTCAAAATTTTCTAAAATAAACCCGAAGGTAGAGTTAGATTTCACTGTAGCATTTCCTAGTGGGCCTCACAAAAATTTTTTCTATATGACCCCCTGGGTCAAAAAATTTGGCCCCGCCCCGGGGTCACTTGTTTCAAATAGGAAATCTTAAATTTTTTTTTAAAATAAATAGAAGGCCCAGAGAAAAATATTTGACATGTGGCTTGGGCCCAGGGACCTCTACAAAATTTGTTTTAAACCTTGTCCCCCAGGGTCAAAATTGCTCCCCCTAGGGGTCACTTGATTTTATAGGAAAATCTTAAAAAAAAATTCTAAAAATAAACCAGAAGGCCTAGAATCTTAGATATTTGACATGTAGCATTGCCTATTAGACTTTTACAAAATTTTATCTCAAATCATGACCCCTGGGGTCAAATTGACACTGCCCCATGGGTTTAGCTTGAATGTACATAGAAAAATCTTCAAAATTTTCTAAAAATAAACAGAAGAGTTAATATGGTACGAGAGCTCACGGAACTTTTATTGCAACAATTGAGGCCCAAAAGAAGTTTATACTTTTTTGATAACAATATTCTTGTCCTGCAGGAAAACCATTTTCTTATGTGTCAGAGCCGTGCCTTATTTGAGTTTGTATCATTATGTTGTGATAGGGGAGGTTATAAACTCACTTGTAATAATATTAGGTGGGTAGGGTTTAAAGTTTTCGCATAATAGTTTTTTCACTGTTTCTTTTATTACAGTAAACTATTTGATTGTTCAGTAAATGTATATATGTCCAACATGACAGCAATAAGAAATTCATCAAAAAAGGACTGAAGGGCAAACTGGATATTCAGGGTCAAAGTCAGATTTATGGTAAAAAATCACAAAAATTGGCATATTTTGAAAGTTACATTTTTATTCTTATTAAATAGTTTGTAATCATAAGTCACTCATCTTTATTTATGTAATTGAGTATATCAGCCAAAATTAGAATGCAAATTTTATTGCAAGAATTCAAGGTCAACCCTGATAATTGAAGGTTTTTCAAAGTTCATTTTAATGCAAAAATGTGAAAACTTATTTACTTAAATTTTTCTAATCTGTTTAATATGTTTTTCACTTTTGGGAGTCAGTGAAGTTAATTCGTCTTTAATGTCTGTTAGTCAGGCAAAGTCGCAGCAGTGCAAATGTAACCCTAAAAATGCCAAGAGTAAGCTAATCATCAAGGGTCCAAAGGGTCAAAATTTGTGTGGAAAAATCGCATTGAATAGCTTTACTGTTTGAACATAAACACCGATATGTATTAATCATTATAAGTAATTGCTCGTGATTTATTTTAAATGGATATATGTCTCACAATATCAGTATACAGATATCGTCTAAAATCAGACAAGTTCAACGTAATATTAAGGGTCAAAGGTCATTTTTAAGTAAAAGAATGAAAATAAATAGCTCTTTAACTTTTCTCTTTTTTAAACTATATCTTGGTCTGATTCAAGTCAATGATATCAGTTTCTTTTTAATGTCACTATAAATGTCTAGGCCATGTCTGCGTATGAACATCTTATAATTCAAAACATTCAAGTTCAATCATAATAATTAAAAGGTTCAAAGGTCAAAAAAGTGAGTAAAATGTTGGCAATAATATCGCCTATTTGTATATTATCCTTCCCCCCCCCCTTCACTCCCCCCCCCCCCCCCCCCCCCCCTTACCCCCGCCTAAAGTATTTGTTTTGTCCATTTCAGTAAACTGATCGTTGTTCATTTTACAGTATATATGTATCAGACGATGTCATAGAGGAGACAATAAGTCAAGCGTCAACTTGGTATTAAGGGCAGGGGTCATTTTTTGTGTAAAAGATCAAAATTTAGCATACTTACTCATTACTTTGTTAAAAAAATTAGCCTTGTTTTTATTATTTCACTGTTAGAAATTTATTTTAATGTCATACATGCCAAGCAGGGCAGCAATGTAGGTTTTATCCTAATAAGTCAAGCCAGCCTTTTTATCCATGGTCAAAGTTTCAAATTTGTGTGTGAAAATTCGCAAAAAAGTAGCATTTTTGCAAGGATTTTCTTTATTGTTTTCGTCAAACACTAGTAACTGATCATTATCATTTTCAAGTATATATAAAACAGGTGATATCATTCTTCCTTAATATGAAAATCAGTCATTGTCAAAACCTGACATTAAAGGTCAAAGGAGAGGGTCTTCAAGAAACTTGCCATTATGAAAAAAAATGGCTAGTAACAAGATGGAGAGCAAATGAAAAAATTCCTACGGCAAGTCTACCAAGGCACCGTTCGGCCCCATAGCAGAGTACGCATACACCTCATGGGTAACTTGCTTCCAAAACCAGTACAGATAAATGGTACGAGGTTCAAAAATTCAGGCCTGAAGTAATTCGCGAGAAATGAAAACAACTCCAATAAAGAATTGTAAATGTAAAAATCCACTTTGAGCCATTAGAGACTAGACGAGAGTACAAGCTCTTTGCAGGCAAGAGGCAAAGGCGACTTCCTTCACACCCACTCCTTTCAAAGCTCGAGAGCAGAACTGAAAAAACATACTGAAACGACAGATCCCAACGTATCGTCAAAGAACTGCAGAAATGAAAACAGAAGCATGGAACAGAGGCTGAGCCGCTCTTGTGCCGAATGATGGCGTTCCTAGCAATGTGCTCCAAAGATCAGTTTGGAGGTACCTGGAGTATGAAGAAAAGAGGAAAAACAAACATCAGGCCCACAAACAATCTTTTACGCTAGAGAAATGATCGATGACCGCTATTCAGGCCCCCATTTGGATCCAAGGCATTTATACCGATTGATCAGCGGAAAAAAAAGCAGAGTCAGAAGGTGGAAGTGGTGCATACATCAAATTTCTCCTCACTCTCTCTCCAGTCGGCAAAAGATTCTCGACTTTAGAGCCGAGGACGCAAGCCCCCACTTCGGCCACACCCCAACGTATGAGCGAGGAGAAGATGGACAAAATATTGTTTTCTGACAGACTCCAAGTGTGATCTTCAGACTCTCAGAGGTCCATCAGACATCTTAACGAGACAGCTGCTGGAAATGTAGGCATAGCCCGGAGATGAAGCTGCGGACAAACTTGCAAAGGAAGCAACCAAGGAAATACAGTTTCCAAACCTCCCACTTCAATACAGAGAAATCTTCAGATTTGCAGAGAAAAAAAGATTTTCGTTAAAGAATGGAAAGAACATAATGATGGAGGCTACCTGCCAAGCTTATCCGGCCCCCCCCGGCCCCAACAACTTTCCTCCGTCAGCGCACTTGACACTGTGGGCCTGTAGAAAACATATGAAGAAGCGGGGGGGTGATGCCCCCACGATACCCCAACCTGCACAGTGCGAATCAAAGGAACAAATACCATTCCACATCCTGCAGAGCGGATTTCTATCTGGTGATGTACGCCAGGCTGTTTAGCCATAGACATCCAAAATGAGGCCACAGCTGTGGGAGATGCCAGCGAATGCAGAAGCGGTGAAATACACTGCCGCATCTAAGTGGCCAAAGCAATGCCATATTCCATATTTGTTCTGGATAATTTGATGTAGGGCCCACTTGCAGCAATTATGAACTGCTTTATCACTGTTCCATTGGTATATGCTTGGATCCAAGAGTGTGTGGATATCGGTCATCGATATTTCTAGCGTAAAAAGATTGTTGGTGGGCCTGTTGTTGTTTTCCCTTTCTTCTACTCCTGGTACCTACAGTCTGATCTTTTGAGCGCATTGTCTAGGATCCATTCATCGGGTACAAGCCTCTGTGTTAGTGCTGCTGCTTTCCTTTCTGCAGTTTTTTGACGATATCGATTGAGACTCTGTCGTTCAGTATGTTCTTGTTCTGATCTGGAGTTTTGAGTGGAGTGGGCATGAATGGTAGTCTCTTTGCTTTCTTTTCCTGCCACAAGGGCTTTTGTTACTCTCGTTTTTCTCTAATGGCTCAAGGTTGGCTTGACTTTTCCATTTTTTCTATTGAGTTGTTTCCATTGCTTTTAGAATTATCCTCAGACCTGAATTTTGAACTTGGTCCAGTTTATCGTACTGGTTTTGGAAGAAGTGACTCATGTGGTGGATTCGTACTATGCTATGGGCCGTGCGTGTGCCTGAGTTAGACTTAAGTGGATCTATTCATTTTGCTCCCCAACTTGTTAAAACCTTTTTTTTTAATAATGGCGAGTTTCTTGAGTCCACCTCTTTTCCCTTTGACCTTTAGTGTCAGGTTTGGACCTTGACTATTGTTTTCATATCAAGGAAGAATGATATCATCTGTTATATTACTTGAAAATGAAATAGTGATCAGTTACTAGTGTTGACAAAAAATACCTAAAACGATAAGAAAAATATTGCAAAAATGCTGTTTTTTTTTGCGAAATTTCACACAAATTTGACCTTTGACCTTGGATAAAAGGGCTGGCTTTGACTTATTAGGTAAAATATACATTGCTGGACCTTGGTTTGACATGTTTATCATATAAAACAAATTGTTAAGTGAATAATAACAACAAGCTTATTTTTTAACAAAGTAATGAGTATAGTATGCTAAATTTTGATCTTTTACACAAAAATGACCCATCTGATCTTTTATACCAGAGTTTGACTTGACATATTTTCTCTTCCATGACATTGTCTGACATATATACCCAGTAAAATGAACAACGATCAGTTACTGAAATGACAAAATAAATACTTTTAACAATAAAAAATATTTACAAATAGGTGATATTATTTGGCAACATTTTACTCATTTTTGACCTATGACCTTTCATATTATGATTGAACTTGAATGTTTTGAAATTATATGTGCAAACCAGACCATGGCCTAAATTCATACATTAAAAATAAATGATACCATTGACTAATATCGAAAGATATTGTTAACAAAGAGAAAAAGTTAAAGAAGCTATTTTTTTTTATTCTTTATTGAAAATGACCTTTGACCCTTAATATACATTTGAACTTGTCTGCTTTTTAGACGATATCTTTATTACTGACATTGTGAGACTATATACATTTAAATATATCACGAGCATATTACTTATAATGATTATACATATCTGTTATTTTTCAAACAGGAAGCTATTCATGCGATTTTTCACACAAATTTGTCCTTTTGACCCTGATATTAGCTTTACTCTTGGCATTTTTAGGGTTACATTGCGCTGCTGTCTTTTGCCTGACATACAACCCCATCCCCCCACCACGACTTTAACTTTCAGTGACTAAATAATGTGAAAAACATACTAAACACAATAGCAAAAGTTAAGGTAATAATTTCACATTTTTTGCATTAAAGAACTTTGACTTCAATTATCTGGGTGGACCTTGACTTTTTGCAATAAATTTGCATTTAATTTTGGCTGTTATACACAAATTACATAAATAAAGATGAGTGACTTATGATAACAAAATGTTTTTCAAGAATAAAAAATGAATTCAAATATGCCAATTTTTGTGATTTTTACATAAATCTGACCTTTGACTTGATATCAGTTTGCCCTTCAGTCCTTTTTGAGAATTTCTATTGCTGTCATTGTTAGTGGACATTATACATTTACTGACAATCAAAGAGTTACTGAATTAATCAGTGAAAAAAATGGGTGACATAAACTTTCCCTACACCCTAATATTTTTACAAGTGAGAGTTTTACTCCCCTATCACAAACATAAGGAACCAAATATAGATAGGCAACGGCTTTGACACTATAAGAAAAGGAAAATTGGTTTTCATGTCAGGTTATGAATATTGTTTTCAAAATTGTATAAAATTCTTTTGGCCTCAATTGTTGCCAATAAAAGTCGTGAGCTCTCGGACAATATTTGACATGTACAATTGGCCTAGTGGACCTCTAACAAAAGTTTTCAAATCTTTTTTTTTAAGTACATAAAGAAATTTCAACTATATTTTCTCATAATTCTTTTGATTGATATCTGTTATAGATCTTTTGACCTTGAAGATTGTCCTTAAGTGCAGTGATAAACAGCGTGGACGCGATATAGGGCACCATCATGGCCCTCGTGTTTTATGCTACCAGAAACTAAAAGGGTCACAGGGACTGTAAATGAGAGGAGTTGCGTTCATTTGTTAAAGCTTACTAAAAGATTATATTGTTATGATGTTTGCTGGATGGGTGTGTTATTCTGTAATTCAGGGGATATAAAGATGTGAAAAGTGAAGTGGTCTACAGTATAGGCTTGATTGGAAGTCTTATGGGACAAGATTCACACAGGTAAACATTAACACTTCGTACATTTACAACACTAGAAAGTGTTTTTTACGTCACTTTCTTCGGGAAAAAATCATAGAAATTTACTTAATGTACAGTAAAACACAATTTTTTAACTGTAAATGTTTCATATCATTGTACCCCCAGACAACAAAGGGGGGGGGGGGGGGTATACTGGTTTCAGGTTGTCTGTCTGTCCGTAGACGCAATCTTGTACGGCTCCCATCTCTCTTTATCCCTTGACACAATTAATGAAAAACTTCATACAATGTGATCAGTACCAACAGTAGTGTGCATGGGGCATGTTAGGTCTTTTAGAAAAAAAAAATTTGCAGAGTTATGGGATTTGTTTTTTTTTGTTACTATTGACTACTATACATAGACACAGTTTTGTGCGCACCATTCTCTCCTCATCCCCTTGACACAATTTAATGAAACTTCACACAAATGATCAGTAACAACAGTAGTTGTCAAAAATTGCACAGTTATGGGGCTTTGTTTCTTGTTAACATACTATGTACATACAGTCTACATACAATCTTGTGCATGCCTAATCTAACCAACCCTTGCACACAATTTAATTGAAAACTTCACACAAGGTGATCAGTTACCAACCTGTTGTGCATGTGTGCATGTTACATTTTTTTAGATAAATATTCTGCATAGTTATGGGACTTTGTTTTTGTTTACTATACTGTATACATACAGTCTATATACATACAGTCCACATAATTATGCAATCTTGTGTGCGTTCAAATTGCAATGACTGATGTCAGTGCATGCAGGGGATACATTCATCACCTTTAGTGATAGCTCTAGTTTCATAAGGAAATGTTTTTTTCTTTAACCATCCAGTGTTGATTATTTGTTTCCGTTTCTTAAAGTATGTAACATAAATATAAAACAACTTATTTTGGTATGATTTTTACCTTGAAATATTTCAGTTGTTACTACACAATTTTCCTCTTGTAAATGACCTGTTCCCTCCTCCCTCAAATACCACCATCATACAGCCACCATCAAACAAAAACGCAAATAGTAACTCCTAGTCGAGTTTCATAAAAAATGTATTTCTTATTACTTTTTATTAGGGATGGGAACGAAAATCAAATTCGAATATCCGTAAATTAGTGTATATTAAGTATAGTTTATTTGGGGCAATGCTAATTTTTCAGAATAAAACCGTTTGTTCTTTCGTGTTTGTTTATCGTATATCAACTTGATCCAAAGATGTCAAATTAACAACAAAAATGCAATGCATTGGCAGGGGTTACCGTTGCGGTTTAACAGTTTGCAACAGGTGTTAGTGTGATGCATGTCAAAAATTGTCCAATTAACAAGAAAATTGCTATGCATAATTGACAGCGGTCATCGTTACGGATTTAACAGTTTGGCACAGCGGGTAAATGTGTTATTCTTTTGACCTTTGTTCATTTTTATTGGCACCTGTATTATGTAACAAATTTTAGAAATATTGTTTTTTTTTCGAAAACAATACCAAACTTGTAGATATTGGCGATCTCTTTTTGCAAAATTTTGTATGACATTCTATACCATCCGCAGAATCGGTTTTCATCGACAGCGCCCGGGCAATCAGCCATATTTGAAATAAATTTTGAAGTAGTTTATAATAAAATCAAGAAATAATATACGATAATGTTGAAGGGGTTTAAGTTGCTTTGTAGGTTGTCGGCTTTTTAAACGCCCAATTGAAAATTTTCAAATGGCGGCCGTAATACAAGAGCGCGACACATGCTTAAATGATACGGCCGGCTATTTTTAGATAAAATTGACGAACGGTCTATTAAAATTGTTTGGTGTTTTTCTACAAAATCTGAATAGTTAAGTATGTTCTAATTACACTGACCAGAATCGTGAATAAAAACACTAGGGTCGGCGGCAGGTCTAATTAGGTAGGTTGGATTACCCGAAAAACAAACCTTTTTTGGCATATTATGTACGACGATTCACGTTTTTAAAACAGCGAAATATATTGTTTATATGCCAATCATTTAATAAGAGTTTGAAAAATTCCATTAAACATGCCGAATATTCGAATATATTCGAATATGGCAAACCAAATATTCGAATATTGATTCTAGTATTCCTTCCCATCCCTACTTTTTTATGCAAAACTAAGAATGAAATACTATTTGGGTAATTTGATGAAGAAAAGTTGTCAGATGGGCTTTAGTTCTAACTCTGTAACAACACAGACTTTAAATGTTTGACATACTGATACCCATATACATTATTTGGGTTGTTTTTCAACATAGATATTTCAACTGGCTGTTTGGGCAAGTGAACAGTATGATAGAAGATGATGTTAGGGCACTGTTTCTTGAGGCCCTGTTAGAGGTAAGTTTACTGAAGGTTGCAAGGTTTTTTTGAGGCCAAGTCTGGGGTACAATAATGGAAGGACAAAGAATAATCATAATTTTGGCAAAATTATTCATTATAGGCATTTTGAAGGTCTCTGTGGGTATGTTAACAGTAGCACAGAAGCACTATTCATCTATCAATGTCTTTATATTGTGATTTAACAATTTGACCAACATTTTCTTAGGGGGTAAACTGGAAACTTAGTTTTCAACATGTGCTTTTTCTTGTCCGACTTTTTGAGGTAAGGAAAGTTTTTGTCACATAAAAATGTGTTTTGAGGCAAAGGTTTAGGTCCTCTGATTCATGAAAGTCATTGGATATGGCATTAAAGTTTTGTTGTCAGAAAGGCCATACTTTAATGGATGAAAAAGACCATTACATTTCCATTTGAAAGGTACTGCTTATGTTGAGAAGTCTGTGGCTTGTCTTGTTTTTCTTTTTATTTAAAAGTTCATAAATTTTAATTTATTAGGCTGAATATAGAGGGAAATGTCAGAAAGCTCAAACACCACGGAAAAACTCAATCTAGGAAAACAACTTTAGGGAGCTCAGTATGGGGAAAACAGTGTCAAAATAACTGAGTATACCAGTATGCAAGTGGTGTCAAAAAGGCTCAATGTGGAGAACAGTGTGAAAAAAGTTCAATACAGAAAAGCTCAGTATGAGGAACAGTGTCAAAAGGCACAGTATGGGGAGCAGTGTCAAAAAAATTAGATATATTAGGAACATTGTAAGAAAACTCTGTATAGGGAAGCATTGTAAACAAAGCTTTATAGGGAAACTTTGTCACTGTAAAAATGAATTCAAGGCAGGATATTATAAAAATCCTTACTTTGATATTATTATTATTTCAGACATTGAAATGTGATGAGAAGAAGCAGGTGACTGCAGAATTTACTCCTGTAAGTGTACACTATATAAATTAATGTTACAGTAATATAAATCTGTTGTCCTTGCTTTAGTATAGTCTTAGTGAAATAAATCTTACTTGTTAGGGAGTACAGCAGACAATTGAGAGGTGGCAGGTTCAGTGTTTGCATTTGACAGATGGTCTTTGTGACAAACAAGGCATCACCTCTGCACATGTTCCGTATGCGCAGAAGTTGTCAGTGACTTAGTGAGAACATGTTAGTATTGCTTATAACATCAGGAGTGAAACTGGAGAACAGTCTCTTAAAGAAACTTCGCCATTGGTCAGTTTCATTACATAACTCAGAAACAACCAATCTTAATAATTACGCTGGAATTTTGAGACTAGTTTCAATACTCGTTAAATGTTGGATCCATGTAGGTTAAGTGATAGTGTTACTTAGCTATGATACCAGTAGCAAAGATAATATTTTGTATCTACCAAGCAGTGTTCCCGTTACAAAAGTTGTGCTGTTTATGATAACTTTGTGACAGTTATATATATAATGACTGTGTGTTGTATCTACAGCTGGTGCTGAATCACCTACAGACGTTGCTAGAGAATGCTGATACCCCAGAGCTACTCATGTCAGTGGTCACTGTAATACTGCAGGTCACTAAAGTCTATCCACTCATCTTCCAGGACTACTTTAGGGTATGTGACTTACTTATCATGTTATTGCATTCATATATAGGCTTGGCTGAGAAGGGGTACTTTACAGCCTATTCTAATCTGACTAACAAGGCTTTAATCATCACAACGATATTATGTTGATGTCACGCCGATGTGATATTTAGCACCATGTATGCATCGTAGAAAGAATAGCGGCTTTCGAATTTGGTCCCCAAATTATTTTACTTAAAAACATGGTTTAAAATACAAAAATGGCACATAGCATAACTGTGTTAATGATTCACACACACACACACACACAGAGAATTTGTTATTTGTTGTTCAGAATAATTCGCCATCATTTGTGCTCTAATGGAACTATTCTGCAAGACTTATTTATATTACCACTTCAAGTCCTGGCGTATATACACAAAGGAGCGTGACGACCTACCATTTGGCGCCATACATGCACCAGTAAATAGTTCTATCATATCTTATCTAAATTTTACAATAAAAGGTGAATTAAAATAAAAATAATTTACAGCAAAACCACGTTTGAACACTATTATACACTCAGGCGATTATATGTCGTACGAAATTATTGCACCCAACGTATAACTGCCCATTGTGTATAAATAGTGTTAAAACACGGTTTTGCTACAAATTATTTCTTAAATATGTGTAGTATTTTACAAGCTCTGATATGTTATTAGTGTCAAAAAAAGAGTGTTAATATTGGCTACAAAGGTGTTTATTCATTGTCTGGAACATACTTTCTTTATACTGGCTTCAGTGTAAAATTATGCTCATAATACAGAATGAGTTGTGTTGTCATGACAATGAATAAATACCTTTGCAGTCAATATTAACACTCTTTTTTTTTGCTGACACCCTTAATTTGGGTAAGGCATATATGTGTTTTAAATGAACATGTTTTGAGAAAATAGATGTATAATTAATCCTGTCTTTTATATCATGCTTTGGAAAACACAGTCTAAGTACAACACCAATTTACATGCAGTAAAAATGTCTAGTTTCTCTTACAAGCTTGTGAAAGTACATTTTATTGCTTGTAAATGACTACCATGAGAATAGATGTTGTGCTGAATTATGGTAAAGATAGAGAGTTTTAAAAGTATATGTCTTAGTATTTTCTAAGTATTTGTAGTTTCATTTTTCCAAAATCACAATTTAAATTGGTTTTGAAAATTTTGTCTTAAATGCCCTTTTTTCAGCCTTCAGCACATATACAAGGTAATACTAAAGCTTAAGAAATTATCGAATCTTGTCCAGAAAAAATTGAATTGTATCCACAAATATCCAAGAGTGGACTACTGAACCTTGTAGACTGCTACCATATTCATGTCCCTTAAAGTAAGTGATGCATTCATTCAACAAAGACTGTTGGAGGTGATACAAATGTACAGAATCTTATCCACAAAAATTGAAAGTTTGGAGTCTGTAGCATGTTTTTGAACTTTTTTTCTGCAGGACACAGTTGACATTTTGGTTGGCTGGCACATTGACTCCACACAGCGTAATGGAGTGATTGATTTCACATCGAGGGCCCTCATTTCATTTAAACAGTTTTGGGTGTCAGATCAATCATTCACACAAGAACTTCTGGGACAGTTCTTAGAGGATATGGAGGCATATGCAGAGGTTAACTTAATATTTTACATGTCTAAAGACTATTTTATATTGATTTATGAAATATAGTAAGTTGACATAGTTTATAAATCAGTATATATGCAAAGATGCAATCAAGTATTTTAATTGCATTGATCAGGGCTTTCATTAGTGTTAAAAAACAACAACAACATTTCAACTTTCTACAAAACTTGTTGTTTTTGAAGGCTGATAGTTACTAATTTTGCTGATTTTAGTTGCCAGTGTTTCAGAAAATCATGACTTTTAAGAAACCCTCTCATTTTTGACAAAGTCTTACAGTTTAATAAATGTAATGTTTGATAAGCAGATGAATTATTATTGATCCATTCAGTTTAAAAATCTTGTAATGCGAGTAAATGTTGTTTTATGTAGATTTTCTTTATCATTCAGTTACTAGGAAAGTGGGTCATTACAGTATTAAAAGACAGTCATTATGATTTGATAAAATTAAATGGTTTTAGATAACAAACTGCCAGACTGGTCTATCTTGCTACAGGATAGATGTGTTTTATTACTAGGGGTGTCCAGACTCCAATTGAAATGTATGAATTATGTCTCCCCCATAGGTGGGGGAGACATATTGTTTTAGCCTCCGCTGTCTGTCTGTCCATCCACATTAAGCTTGTCTGGCTTTCACAGGTCAAACTGCTGTCCAGATTTTGACGAATCTTCTCAGCAGTGATCAGTACCAAGCCTAGTTTTGCATATCAGCGGCACGTTCCGCTTCACTGCACAAAATGGCAGCAAGAGCTAAAAATTGAAAAATCTTGTCCGGCTTTCACGGGTCAAACTGCTGGCTGGATTTCAATGAAACTTCACAGGAGTGATCAGTACCAAGCCTAGTTGTGCATATTGCCAAAACGTTCCGCTTCGCTGCACAAAATGGCTGACAGAGCTAAAGATGAAAATATCTTGTCCGGCTTTCACAGGTCAATACTGCTGGAAGGCGATTTCGACGAAACTTCACAGGAGTGATCTGTAACCAAGCCTACATTGTGCATATTATTGGCACGTTCTGCTTCATGCTCAAAGTGTGGCCACCAGAGCAAAAATAGAAAATTCTTGTCCGGCTTTTACTGTCAAACTGCTGGGACAGATTTCGATGAAAACTTCAAGGAGTGATTAGTACCAAGCCTAGTTATGTCATATCGCCAAAAACTCGTTTCCATTTACGCACAAAATGGCCAGAGCTAATAAAAGTCTATACATAGGGGGGAGACATATGTTTTTGTGACAAAACACCTTCTAGTTATTGTAATATATTTCTACTTATTCTTTACTTTGTACCTATACAGGATCTTAACATAGTGCTACAAGACAAGCATGCTAAGTTAAGAGTAGATATTCCGGATGAAGTGGTGAAGATTGGTTCCTTGTTGAAAGTTTTCTCTACTGTTATTAAAAGTCTTGGAGAAGAGTTTGATCCACACAAGTCCAGATTGATGTCCATGCACTACTTTTTGGAAGTAAGTTTCTAAAAAAGATGTAATCTTCCTTCATTTATTAGAACTTTGGTGAAATGGTACAAAATGTTGGATGTTATTGTATGTATTTCAACAAACTATTGAAGTATTAGCAAACTGTTAGAACAGTTTTTGGTAATTTTGTACTGAAAAATATCAAGTTTAACTTTATATCATGTGAATGCTATTTATTATGAAGAAATTAAACAGCATATAGGAAGAATATAAATGTCCAAAAGTTAGCTTTATTTGTTGAAATAGTGTGTATGTAATTTTTTGTATGTTTGTGTATCATAGCCAACATTTTATTTGTTAACAGGTATTTGAGAAGACAATTCAGGCAATAGATACATCCATGAAATGTTATTTTTCTGAGTATGTGGTTATCACTGGTAAGTCACAGGTTTTCCTTTGAACAGTTAACTTACATTGAAATATAACATTCAAAATCTAATTGTGTATAATTTACCATTGATAAAATTCCCACTAATTTATGCTTTTATATGCTTGAGAAATACATAAATTCATATCCCAAAAAAGGATTTAAGTCTTAACTGACTTGTGCATTGTAAACTTAGAAAGACTATTTCATTGACTATTCTGAACATTCTGCACATATTCAACATATGTAAAGGGAGGTAATCATTGCCATTTTATCATGCCATTTTAGGCTCATCTGATTTTTTGAAAAAAAAATGATGAGTTATTGTCATCACTTGAGCGTGTTGTCGGCGTCGGGTCGGCGTCTGCGATCGGCGTTGCCTGGTTAAGTTTTATGTTACCTAGGTGCTTTTTTCTCTTAAAACACCCACCAAAGCTATTGCTTTGAAACTTGGAAAATACTTGTTCACCATCATAGCTGACCCTATTATAGCATGAAAACATAACTCCCCTTCTTGTTTTTGCAAGATTTATGGCCCTCTTTTGTACTTAGAGAATATATCAGATTTTTCTTGTTAAAAGTTTTATTGTTTAGTTAACTTTTCTCCTTAAAACTAGCAAAGCTATTGCTTTGAAAACTTGGAATACTTGTTCACCATCATAAGTGACCCTGTATACATCAAGAAACCATAACTCCATCTTGATTTTTGCAAGTTTTATTGCCCCTTTTGGTCTTAGGAAAATTCAGTATATCTTGGTTAAGTTTTTTGTTTAGGTCAGCTTTAATCATAAACACTATCAAAGCTATTGCTTTAAAACTTCCTACACTTGTTCACCATCATAAGTTGACCCTGTACAGCAAGAAACATAACTCCGTCCTGCTTTTTGCAAGAATTTATGGCCCCTTTTGGACTTAGAAAATATCTGATTTCTTGGTTATGTTTTTATGTTTAGGTCAACTTTTTCTCTTAAACTATCAAAGCTATTGCTTTTTGAAACTTGCAACCACTTGTTCCCCATCATAAGCTGACCCTGTACAGCAAGCAACATAACTCCATCTGCTTTTTGCAATAATTATTGCCCCTTTTGACTTAGAAAATTCATTTATTCTTGGGTGAGTTATTATGTTTAAGTCAACTGTTCTCAGAACTATCAAAGCTATTGCTATAAAAACTGGCACAGTTTTTCACATCATAAGTGGACACTGTACATCAAGTAACATAACTCTATCCTGCTTTTTGCAAGAATGATGGCCTTTTTAAAACTTAGAAAATCATGGGTAGGGACAATATTTGCTATTACACTAAAAAAAATCAGATGAGCGTCAGCACCCGCAAAGGCGGTTGCTTTGTTTTATTGTGTTGTTAAGAAATGCAGTTCATTCCACAGTTACATGTTTTGAGAAAGATTGTTGTGTACATTTTCCTTTTTTGTTTTCAGCCAATGAGTGTTTGTTCTTGTTACTGAACTTGGTAAAGCAGGATGTTATATCATGCCAGGAGACTTTGTTCAGTTATGTTTCTACAGTTATGTTTCCTGCATATAGGGTTAGAAACAGATACATTGGCCTGGCTATGAAACTCATGAAAAAGGTATATATTCTGCAAGTGTTCTTTTGTTATGGACTTGTTTAATGTTATTAATTTGATACAGTTCGATAGTTTATTTTGATAGATTTATTGAGTGTTAGTTTAGGCTATCTACTGGGTATTATGTAGTAGCATAATGAAATGCCTTTTATTTATAATTATACCTTTAATACTTAGTTCCTTATTTTAGCTGAATATTCTGCTTTTTGTACAGCTTAAATGCAAAGTATCTGAAAATTAAATAAATAACTTTAAAAAATTGTGTCCATTACAGTACCATCCTGATGATTTTATTGACCTAACTTTCATGTTTCTGTTATTTCAGGTGATTGAGATATTTGGTACCCAGCTTCCAGTGCAGTGGTTGTCTAATATACTTAAGTCTGAGTCCCTGCTTCATACATGTAAAACTTCTATATCTCCCGAGGTAAGTTAGAATAGAAAACATTTTACAAAAACAGCAGTAGATCTGGCATCTATAGCCATCCAGTTTTATTTTCTTGAAGAAAAGATAATGTTCAAATAGTTTTGCAGTGGTAGAGTTATTTTTGGATCCTGAGGTGGCAGGTTCAAATTCTTGTGAGAGTGGAATTTGAAAGCTGACTCCACAATCCCTAACCAACGTGCTAGCTTGGTCACAAGACAAGACTCCGTCATCAGAGTATTTATCATCAGTGGTGATAACTAATCCTATAATAGATGTAATAGAAATAGATTTAAACAAAGATTCAGAATCCTTCATAAAATTACTTATGTCTGGAAATAGGTTTAAACAAAGAAATCAGAATCCTTCATAAAATTACTTATGATATGTCTGGGCAGATGTCAGAGATAACTGAATCCTGTTTACTAACTTATACATATGTATATGCAACTGTTACTTGTAATTGTGACACAGATAATAAAATATAATACAGAATAAGAAAGCTGGATTCTTTTCAATTAGTGATTTGGGCCAATCAGGTACTTCATACTGTTTAATCATTAATATTGATAAGGGACTAATTTTTGTAAATTTCTTGGTTGAGTCAATCCAGAAAATGTAATAGGAATGAACCAGTAGAATTCACAATTATTTTATAACCAAAGGTCAAAGTTCATGAATTTACATCCCAATGAAATAGCTGATTTGGCCAGAACAACGAAATTCTGTCACCACAAATTTGATAAGTTCAAAGTTCATCTTTTATGTCTTTTCCAGATATTGAAGGACCTGGCATCAGTGTACCAGAGTCTGCTTGGCTTGAAAAGCATTCCTTTGTTAGAAGAGACTTACAGGTAAGATACGGTTTCATGTGGTTTTCTGAGACACTGATGTGTTAATATAAAATCTATTATCTTTCATGCAAAAATTATTAAAATATGAAAGCTCTTTTGAAATATGTAAACACCAAAACAGAAAATTGATTTTTACCATAATTTGACAAAAAAATGGATATGTAGAAAAAAATACCAGGAAGAAATTTGTGTCAGTAAGTGCAGATAAGAGGTGACAGAGAAAATTTTACAATAATTTTAAATTCAATTGAGAAAATACTGTTCTGTATTTTGATTTAATCTGAATTTTCAAAATCATGAATGATAACTAAATAAAATTTTACTGTTGTTTGGAGTCCAATGACACAGTTAGATTTAATAAGTAATACACCCTTGAGAACTGGAATAACACACAAGAAAAAAACAGCTGTATCTTATTTTAAAATGTTTATATTTAGACATTTATTGGGAGATATACAATGTGGATTCAACACGCTACTTGAGAGCAGTGGAGATGAAAATCTGATAGACGTGATTCCGAATAACCCCTACAGCAGTGTTGTGTATACTAAACGTGAAGCTGAATCTACATGTGTATTCTGTCTGTGTGTGCTCGGAGAGATTGGCAACACAAAGAATAATCTCATTGGAGTAAGTACACTAGAATATCTTAATGGTGAAACTACACTAAAATTTATAAAAATTTGTTGCGTCTTGTAACAACAGGCCAATTTTATAAACTCTAATTGATATTTTAGCTCATCCAGTTATGAGATACTGCATAAAAATTTCAATCTTTACAATAGATTTAAATGCGAAAATTTGATTTGGATAAGTTTCCCAAACATAATATATTACTTACTAGATTACAGGGAAATGAGATCAGATTTCTCCCACTGTATGAGTATTATTGAAAAAACTATGTTACAATCACATCTTTAGTGCCACATTATTAAATTTACAAAGACAAGATATTACTGTAGATTTCTGAAGTCAGTTCAATTTGGTTGTCTCATGATAAAGTTCTTATCAGTTACATAAATGATATCTTTTCTTCCTAGATGTGGGCCTTATCACCAAGCCTGTTTGACTTGTACTGTAAGCATCTAGATGTGGTCCGAGCTTCAATAAGCATACAGTACCCAGCCTTGCAGTATGCCATCTTACAGTCTCTGTACTCCCATGCAACCAGGTATGAATGTTTAATAACTCTTTGAACAGTAAAGGTCAGATGTTGGTCTCAGCTGAAAAAAATAGTTGCTAATTGACTAAAAGCATCTAAATAAGTTGCAGCAAGCTGTTTATCCCCTTTGTAGAGCAACAAAATAATAGCTTTTAAACAAAAGACAAACCTGTGCTTAAGTCGTCTGTGAATAGAATCCACAAAGCTAAGAAGATGACTAGTTTTAATTCCAATTGAAACATTTGCATTGTACAGTCCAGCTATATTCACCTAAACTCACAAGGACCTTTGAAATTTGTTAAAACCATTGGTAGTTGAAGCCAACCTGAATTTGGCGACAATATCTTAACTAATACTGTTTTTATATACTGACAGTTTTGTCAGTGTTAACAGTTTATAAACATTGTTGAATGTGAAAATATGAATATGGCCTAACTTACTAAAATCATTGTAATGTCACCCAAATCAGCCGCTTACATAAACGAAAAGGATGTCATAAAGTTACTGCATGAAAACTGCTCATTTGTAGAGAGTTTTAGGTAATAAATGATAGACACAGATACATAACAACAGGGTGAAGTAAATGCACTTCTTGTTTTCAGACATGGAAATTTTATTTCCACAAGTGCCCTTTTTACCCAGAATACACCTCTGGAAGGAGCGCTACTAGCTAATGTTAATCCTACAACAAGCTCCAACTTTACAAGGCTTCTCAAGATGCTGGCAGACCTCTGTACACATTCTAATACTGCCTTTGACTGCAAGTAAGTCATATTGCTCATAGTAATAATCTTTCTGAATGTAAGAAGAATGTCATGCTTGTCTTGCATTGTCATTTAAAACATTAAAGACTAAGTTATAGATTTTTTTACTTCAGGCACCTGGCAAAATAGGTAATGGTTACCAATTTGAGGTAACAGACCTTTAATGCATGGTGATTTGAGCCCTGTCAGTGTCTGTTTCCTGTAAAAAATGTATTGCTAGGTAATTTCTTTGTCAGTGCTTGTAACCTGGTGCTCCCCAAACCCGTATGTCTTATGTAAAATTAGCCTGTGATACTGACCAAGTTTGAAAACTTAAAGACCAGTCTCCAAAATCCAGCATCTGATTGGCTGTATCTTAGCAAGAGTTTTGAATTGACGAATGGCATTGTTATATTCATAGAGTAGTCTTAAAACTTAGTTATATAATCTCAAACCGTATCATTATTTTACAGAAGTGCTTCCTCATAAAGAAGTGATTTATATATGATGTGATTATCATGTCTTATTTTTTTCAGACTACTTGCTTTGAAATGGATATCTGAGATAATATCTAGTCTTCACACCAGTCAGCATGTGTACACCACTCGACAGTTCCTGACCCTAGTTCAAGCCCTGTACCATCTGGGATATGACCAAGAAGAGGAAGTTGGCGCTGCTGTGCAGTCCTGTCTGGCCAGTCTTTTCAAAAATCCAAAAGCATACCCAAAGTACATTGTAAAGGGGTATGTTTATATTTTCTTCATACTGAACTGTATAGTTATTTATGTTAAGTTTAAAAGGGCAAAGTTTTAGCATTGCAAATATTTCCATGTTTATAATAAAATACAAACTCTGATTTAAATGTCTAAAGTGAACTTAGAAAATTAAATCAATTTGTTGTATAAAGGCTGTTTCCATGGAGAGTAGAGGTTCATTGTATAAGAATTTTTACTTCAAGTAAATTTTTACTTGAAACCAAGGGACTGGGAAACACAAACAAATGTGGTTTGAGCTTTCAGAATAATAGGTAGCTGCTAAATTTTTGATTTTGATTTTAAGGCAGTGTGTATTGTATTTGTTTACAGATGTGTGAAGCTGTGTATGTACAGACTGTCAGAGGGCAGCAGTAAACTAACAGAAGATTACTTCTCTTTGTTGTGTCTGTTGCCTATTAATGTATCTGCTAGGTAAGTCAAACATTTAGCCTATTCAAAACTTCCCTGTAGCACTTTTACTGACAATTTTAGCAGTCTGTAAATTTTTACATGATTTATATTCAAATAAGAAAAATGAAATGAGAGGATTCTACATGTGGTATCTTTCAGTGAACTGTGTGACATTAGAAAGTTAAGATTTCATACTTGCTGGATTTCATTCTTTATTTCAAAAAGCATCTGAGATTTTCGAGTTAAGAATATTGCTGTGTTCATAAAGTTTTGCCCTGCATATAAAATATACTTATGTATTTATTGTAATTCTTATGTACAGCAAGGATCTCATTTAAAAAAAAAAATTTCTGATGTTTATTAGTGGACGAAATTTTGTAATTATTTTGAAAACTTAACAAATTAATTAAGAAATGTGATGGGTTTTACCATGAGTTTTCTGTTAAGAGTACAAAAAAAATTAAGACTGTACGATTCTTGTTCACAGTAAAAACAATGGCCTGTACATGCTGGATGAAGATATGCAGTTAGTGTACAATGATTTGACTGTGGGATTGCCTGCTGTGTGGCAGGTGTGCCAGAACTACTCTACCAGGGTACCACTGGGCTCATTTCATTCTCACAACTTCAGACAGGTCCTAGGTTACCTCTTACATAACAATCACGTCAAGTAAGTACAAGAATGATAGATTTTGAAATACTTTTAACGTGGTGCTTGATTTGGAGGTCATATATTCCACCCCTCAACCTATTCTCTGTTCATTATGAGAAGCCGAGCCTCTCTGGTCCAGTGGTTAAGGCTGCTGGCTTCATGTCATTTTCCTCTCATTCTCTTGTGTCAGAGCCCTGTTCAAGGTATTATTTGAAGAAGCTAACTATTGGTGGTGGTGTGCTGAAAGATTATGGTTCTACCCAGGTGCGAGCTTGTTCCTGAAATATAATGTCTGCATGTGTACTTTGGGTCTTCCACTACCATTGAAAGCTGGCTACAGACTTCATTTTGAGGCACACTTGAGAACATAATCAGCTTTATACTTTACTTACATTTGATCTATGTTAAAATCAAATATGCAGAAACTAAATAGATTTAAAACCTGTACATTTATAAGAGAACTGCACTTTTTAGCTCGACTATTTGAAGAATAGGGGAGCTATCCTACTCGCCTCGGCGTGAGCGTCACACAGATGTTAAAAGTTTGCGTACCACCCCAAATATTTTCAAAGTCCATTGAGATATTGCTTTCATATTTTGCATACTTGTTTACCATCATGACCCCAGTCTGTAAAAAGGAGGAGGCAACTCTATCAAGCATTTTGATTGAATTATGGCCCCTTTTTGACTTAGAATAAATGTTAAAGTTTGCATACCACCCCAAATATTTTCAAAGTCCATTGAGATATTGCTTTCATATTTTGCATACTTGTTTACCATCATAACCCGAGTCTGTAAAAAGGAGGAGGCAACTCTGTCAAGTATTTTGACTGAATTATGGCCCCTTTTCGACTTAGAATATGCTTATTGTAATGTTAAAGTTTTACTCATTGCTTATATTATACTATCAAGCACTGAGAATAGTCGAGCGCACTGTCCACTGACAGCTCTTGTTTAACTCAGTTGTAAAGAATAATACTATTTGTTACTGTGACAGATTCTTCATTCTATTACAGACAGACTGGTTCTCTGGCATGGTTAGAATCTATGTATTATTCAGCGCAGAGGGTAAACAGTAAACCAGACTGGAAGATAGCTGATGGACTGTTCATGCAGAACTATGTAAGACTTTTTACAAATAGTTTAGATATATTAATACTATCTTCCCAGTATTTCATTGTAAGGCAGATCCTGTGACAGACCAGTAGGGTGGCACATATGTTTACCAACACTGGTATGGAGGTAGTATGTTCAAATCTGAGGCAAGGCTTGACTTTGTTAGTGTGAAACACGTGTAAACACATGCACATTCATTGCCACAACTATCAGTCAGTTGAAGTAGACCAAAGTATTTATGCGTGTGTGCCCAGGTAAAAGTGAGTCCAGAATATACATTTCCTAAGGACCTAGGGAAAAGACTCGATATATAATCAGTGATATAGTTTTCATTGGTTTTATTGTAGCATTTTACTTGGGGACAGAATGTCCCCACCTGGACTCATTTCCAGTCAAGCCCACATCAGACTTCATATACCTCCCCAACATTAAGTTAAGACCAGTACTGCCAGGAAACAGTACAGTTTATATAATCACCTAGCGCTGAACACTTGTCTTATAGGAAGTGGTCAGTAGCAAGCACTGTTAACTACAAAACTAATGACACGCTAATAATATGTCTGGCTTTGAAATAATGACTGTTGTACAATCATTTATTTTAATTGGAGACTAATTTTTCATGAATTTCATTGTTGAGCTAATCCACAAAATTTAATCCTAACAAAGCAGTAAAATTCCCATTCATTTTATGTTAAGAGGTCAAAATCCACAAATTTGTATCCACACGAAATAACCAATTTGGCCCAAACTACGAAATTTAGTGCCTGAGAAATTAAATTTTACAGTATGTGATTCCATTTTAGATATCAAGAAATACATGTGTTCAGTGGTTTTGGGCTACGTGGGAAGCCTCCCAGTTCTGTATTCTGACTAGACTGAAGACGCCCCTCGGGAAGCCACAGGAGACATTCATGTCTATAGAGGCTGTACTGAAATCACTTGCAATGGAAGTTGATAACCAACACACAGAGGAGGAGGGAGAAGCAAAGAGAAGTAAGTTTGTATTTTAGGTTGGAAGAATTTAGATTCATTTGATTAAAGGCTGTTGTTAAATTTTTGGTACATATATGTATCTGGTGGTTTTTAGCTCATCTGAGCACAAAGTGCTCATGGTGAGCTATTGTGATCATGCTGTATCCTTTGTCAGTTGTGCATGCTTCAGTCAGTCAAGTCATCTGTCCATTGTCAACAATTGAGTTTAAATGACATCTCCTCCAAAACCACCAAATGGATTTTGATGAAACTTGGCCTGGATGTTCCTTGGATGGTCCTCTACCAAAATTGTTCAAACAGTTCTGCTTGGTTGCTCATAGGAGCTGCCAGAGCTAAAAATAGAAAAATCTTCAAACAACATCTCCTCCTAAACTAATGGTCCGATTTTGAAATAATTTCACACAAATGGTCCGTATATCACCCTCTACCAAGATTGTTCAAATTAAACAGATTCATAAAAAAACATGGCCGCCAGGAGACTTGGTCACTTTTCCCTATTTGTATATAGTGGAAACTTTAAAAATCTTTGTGTGAAACTGCTGGCCCGATTTTTAAATACTTTTACACAAATTGTCCTTGTGTGACCAATCCTCAAACAATATTGTTCGAATTATTTTGATTTTCAGAAAACTTGGACGCCAGAGGGTCACTTTTCCCTATATGTATATAGTGGTTACTTTAAAAATCTTCTTTTATAAAACTGCTAGCCAGATTTGAAAATAATTTCACACCAATTGTCCTTATGTGACCTTCTACAAATATTGTTCAAATTTTTCTGATTCGCTTGTACACAGGTGAGCACTTTCAGGTCAGTGACCCTCTTGTTTTAAATAGAATTGTGAAGTTTGCTCTTGGTTGGTAGCAAGGACCAAGTATTAGAAATAGTCAAAGTGCTGCTCTACAACTTGATGATTACTACAAAGTCTGAAGTTTTAAATGTATGGTCCTTCAACCAAAAAGATTTTTTTTGTATTTTTAGCTCACCTGTCACAAAGTGTGATCGCGTGTCGTCCGTCCGTGTGACCATAAACTTTTGCTTGTGACCACTCTAGAGGTCACATTTTTCATGGGATCTTTATGAAAGTTGGTCAGAATGTTCATCTTGATGATATCTAGGTCAAATTCGAAACTGGGTCACATGAGATCCAAAACTAGGTCAGTAGGTCTAAAAATAGAGAAACCTTGTGACCTCTCTAGAGGCCATATTTTTCAATGGATCTTCATGAAAATTGGTCAGAATGTTCACCTTGATGATATCTAGGTCAAATTCAAAACTGGGTCACATGAGATCCAAAACTAGGTCAGTAGGTCTAAAAATAGAGAAACCTTGTGACCTCTCTAGAGGCCATATTTTTCAATGGATCTTCATGAAAATTGGTCAGAATGTTCACCTTGATGATATCTAGGTCAAGTTCAAAACTGGGTCAAGTGAGATCAAAAACTAGGTCAGTAGGTCTAAAAATAGAAAAACCTTGTGACCTCTCTAGAGGCCATATTTTTCATAAGACCTGTATGAAAATTGGTCTAAATGTTCATCTTGATGATATCTAGGTCAAGTTCAAAACTGGGTCAACTGCATTCAAAAACTAGGTCAGTAGGTCTAAAAATTGAAAAACCTTGTGACCTCCCTAGAGGCCATATTTTTCAATGGATCTTCATAAAAATTGGTCAGAATGTTCACCTTGATGATATCTAGTTCAAGTTCGAAAGTTTGTCACGTGCGATAAAAAACTAGGTCAGTAGGTCTAAAAATAGAAAAACCTTGTGACGTCTCTAGAGGCCATATTTTTCAATGGAACTTCATGAAAATTGGTCAGAGTGTTCACCTTGATGATATCTAGTTCAAGTTCGAAACTGGGTCACGTGCCTTCAAAAACTAGGTCAGTAGGTCAAATAATAGAAAAGCGTTGTGACCTCTCTAGAGGCCATATTTTTCATGGGATCTGTATGAAAATTGGTCTGAATTTTAATCTTGATGATATCTAGGTCAAGTTCGAAACTGGGTCATGTGCGGTCCAAAACTAGGTCAGTAGGTCTAAAAATAGAAAAACCTTGTGACTTCCCTAGAGGCCATATTTTTCAATGGATCTTCATGAAAATTGGTCAGAATTTTCACCTTGATGATATCTAGGTCAAGTTCGAAACTGGGTCAACTGCGGTTTTTTGTTATGGCATCTACTCTGAAACTACTTAGTGGTTACTTGGTGGAAACTTAGCCACAATGAACTGGGTTGCGTGTGGACAGGCGAGCGATTCAGGACCAACATGGTCCTCTTGTTAGTTGTTTGCATACGAGAATATCTAATTTTGTATCTAATGAAGGAAGATTTTTCTGAAATAGAGTAATTTCTATTGCATTTTCAGGCAAGAAATTTGAGGGTGAGGATAAAGCCCTTAGGGTGAAGTTGTTACTACAGTTCATGGAACATCTAGAGAAACAATTGTATAACGCATATGAAGGGGCTGCTGTCTCTATGCCTGTATTGCCAAAGGTAATATTGAACGTTGATATGAACATCAGTGAAGTCTTAGCATGCAGCCGCCTTTGTTAAGAAGATACAGTCTAACTTTGTTTGCTTGATCTCAGATCACTTAGATAACTTTGTTGAACTTCCGAGTAATAATTGCTCGACCTATAATGGCTTGAGCCAAGATGGTTTGAAATTTAGAACTTTAACTCTGATCCTGACAACAATATTATTGTATAAAACACCTTTTCACTAGAACAGCACAAGACCCAAAAGGTTGATTAGCCATTAAAAGTTAACGTTGCAATTTACGTAAAATTAATTTTTTTTATAAACTTTACAGGCTGTACGTACATTTTTCCGTACAAACAAGAACACTTGTCAAGAGTGGTTGACACGTATACGTATATTTCTGCTGAAGATATCACTGCACTCTGGTATGTACACATCAGTGGTGAGACATGCATCAGAAATACTACATGAGATGAAGGAGGCGGATAATACACAGGTCAGTGTTGAAAATTGACACCTTGAACTCATTTACAGTAAAATCATTTTATTTTTGTTGAGCAAATCATTCTGTTGGAATAGAAATTCTTTGTCTCTTTCTAAAGAACATTTATTCATTGATTTCAGATTTTGAAGAGAATGGGAATTTGTTTTTTTATTGGGATCTTTTTTATAGATTGATACAATTATGAAATTCATAAAACTCAGTCCCCTGTGAATATTGTAGATTTCACAGAATCATCAGATTCACTTGAAGTCTGAGTGCCATTGTAAAAGTAAGTGTGCTGTTGTTGCCAGAAGCTACACCCAAGTCATATACTGATCTTTTTATTACTGTGAAATCATTATTATTCATGGAGGATTAATTTTCGTGGATTTCACGGTTCAGCCCATTCACGAAATGAAGTCCCAACGAACAAAATTGTGCCCGAGATAATGTAAATTATACTCCATCATAGTCATTGTCGCAAAAAAAGACACCATAGCCATCCGATCTGGTCCATAGATATGTGCATGCTGCAGTACTGACCTGCAGCTTTTGTGTAGTGTTTGGAGGCTCCATCAGTGATTAATAATAAGTATGCGTAGGAACAAAACCAACTATTTTATTTAGACATTTACCTGTGGTTTGTTTACTACATGTTCGTCAGAGTAAAAGTTGATACTAAAAATAGAGGTTTGACTTAGCGTCACATGACAGACCACACTATACTGCGACTTATTTGCATTTATTCGGCCCTGCTATGAAATGTTTATACTCTAGCCTTTATTTTAACTGACATGTAGTAAACTACTAGTACTTTGGAAATTATCAAATATTATAAATTAATTGCTAGATTTGCGTCAGATGCATTATTACCCAATTCAGATTTACAAGTTTCCCGGCAAGAAATGTGCGTATTTAATTTGTTACAATTTGTTCTATGAATTGGTGAAATTGGAATGGCGAAATTGATATTTTGCAGGGCCTCCACTGGGCCTCAGAAAGTTGTAGCCACTTTTTGAGAGAAACTGCCAAATTGAAGCTGAATTGCTAAAATTTGGCCAGATTTTGATAAAATTCTTGTAGCCACTTCCAAAAATCTGTAGCCAGTTCTTTGAATTTGTAGCATTTGGCTACATTGGGGAATGGCAGAGGAGGCCCTGATTTTGTAAGAATTTTTAAAAGAAAAACAGCTAGAGAATGGCCATGTAAAACATTTTCTCATTTAATTTTATTTTATGAAAAACAAAAAAAAACAAACAACTGAACAGTCAACACATTGAAAGTGACACACACACATTGATATTAACAACTTTAACGAAAACACAATTATAAATGCTAATTGTGCAAGACTATTTCCCAGGTGCTACTGTTTTGACACTTTTTCATTGGTGCCGACTTTTCTTATAGTTGAATATCTCATAGTTTTACTAATTAAGGGTCATATAAGATAACGCAGTTGTTAATTGGCACATGATCACGCGCTAATCTCCTGCGTAGATTGCAGATTCGGTAACCGTGGTAGCACTGTTTGACACGTGTAGGTTTCACATGTAAAAACAAAATGATATACTAGACCTAGTCCTGTGGAAAAAAAAAAAATAATAGAAATCAGCGAATTTAGGTCCCCATGAAACAGATGTTTTGGCCAAAACCACAAAATTCGTACCAGCGAAATTAAATGATTTCACAGTATATATGTTGCTATATGATGTCAGCATTAGAATCCACAGACATTCTGGTTAACCTATGCATTACGGTTATTTTAGGTAAATTTTTGCAGTTTTATTAACATTATATTCACATATGGTATGTTTTATACAGGGTTCTGAGTTTGAGACTGTAATACAGTATATGGTAGAGGCACTGTGCCAGCTAGGAGAGGCTGATACAGTACAGGGACTGTATACCTGGTGTAAGGACGTCATTGGGAGAAAAATCACATGGATTAAAGCTGCTATCGAGAAGGCATATGGAAGGTAAGTTAAGTTCCAGTAAAATGTCTGTGAACAATTAACATACTCATAGTACATGGAATGTGTTCGTATGCAAGTTTATAAACTTGGAAGTCAGTAAACTGCGTAGGGACCAAAATCTTGTGTATTTGTTTTAGTGAATAAATAGCATAGAAGCAACAGAAAAAAAAGGATTTTAGTCATATTTAGCAAAATATTACAGGAACTGTGATGTAATTCATGTTCCTGACCATATACAAAATTTGCTAGTCAGTATTATATTATATTGCCATTTGACTGTTGACCATTCAGTGAGTGGTTTTATTTCATGATGTAAGAAATATATTTTTGTTCCTGGACATTTAGATTTAAACACAGCAAAATTAGTTTTAAACTATAGATTGATCAATTATTGGGTGGCAATTTGCAATAAAGTGTTTTGTATAACCTCTCAATAGATTCTAGATATTTCATTGGTTAAAAGATGGTCACATGGTGACCTATACTTCTGTCCAGGTTACATGGTTACCCGCTAAATTTTATGTGCAGATTCAGTAGATTTTCATGTCTGGTTAGGCTAAAAAAATGGGGTTGATAAACCAGCAAGTCAGTTATTTGGTTTGTTAGTGACCCTTGATGGAAACATGTTGGGTCAGTATGAGAAATATGGGCGTCTAATGTCTCAAACCCCGCACCCCCCACCCCCCACCCCACCCCACCCCCTCTCACATTTAACTATCAGTGACCCCACAATTATTTCTGTGGAGGGACACAATCATACCAATTAAAAACTATGAGACAGCTGACGACACATTGAATTAAGAGAAAAAATATGTAAATGAGGTATATTATTCAAACAACATTTTGACTTAATTTCCATTCATGAAATGTAATAGTCTTTAAATAGTATTATATTTACTTCTCAAGTCATGAAAAGTTAATATTATGACATATGATATTGTACAGGTATGAAGTAGCAGCGAAGGAGTACAGATCTGTAGTGAAGGTGTTGTTACAGTCAGAGGAAGAGGAGATGCACCATGATGGAGAGACAAAATCGGGAAAGATCACCAGCATCCTCAGTAAACCTGGAGGAAGTGACCCTACTTCAGGGCCTTCACTGGCACTATCAACCAAGATCAACATGTTTGTGAATGAGGTTAGTTTGTTTTACAGAAATTAGTTTAAAATTGTAAGAAAATTGGTTAAATTGAAAATGGGCTAAATTAGTGTTTATTGTTGAAAAATGTTGCAAAGTTCAGTAGAAGTGAAGAAGTGGTCAGATCATTTAAAGAATTTTCTTACTGTTCACTAGAATTACTTTCGTGTCTCGACTGAACCAGACTCATTCTTAAAATGAACTGACACTTTTGCAGTTTTAACTAGCATAATAAATGTCATATACTATATTTTAGGAACCTTTTTTCAGAGCTTCCTTATTGTACCCCCCGACAACAAAGTTGTAAGGGGATGTATACTTGTTTCAGGTTGTCTGTCTGTCTGTCTGTCTGTCTGTCTGTCCGTAGACACAATCTTGTGCGCACCATCTCTCCTCATCCCCTTGACACAATTTAATGAAACTTCACACAAGTGATCAGGAACAACAGTAGTTGTGCATGGGGCATGTTAGGTTCTTTCAGAAAAAGAATTTGCAGAGTTACGGGACTTTGTTTTTTGTTACTAAACTATATACATAGACACAATCTTGTGCGCACCATCTCTCCTCATCCCCTTGACACAATTTAATGAAACTTCACACAAGTGATCAGTAACAACAGTAGTTGTGCATGGGGCATGTTAGGTTCTTTCAACGACAAAAATTGCAGAGTTATGGGCCTTTGTTTCTTGTTAACACACTATGTACATACAGTCTGCATATGCAATCTTGTGCGTGCCTAATCTTCCAAACCCTTGCACACAATTTAATGAAACTTCACACAAGTGATCAGTACCAACCCTAGTTGTGCATGGTGCATATTACGTTCTTTTAGATAAATATTCTGCATAGTTATGGGACTTTGTTTTTTGTTACTAAACTGTATACATACAGTCTATATACATAGAGTCAACATAATTATGCAATCTTGTGTGCGTCAAATTGCAATGTACTGTGTCAGTGCATGCAGGGGGTACATTCATCACCTTTAGTGATAGCTCTAGTTGTTTTAGAATTGATTATTTAGACTTTTAGTCCCTACTAATACTTTGTATTAGAAAAGGTTACAGAAAAGTCTTCCTGCTTTTAGAGTTGACTAGCGTGGCAGTATGGCTTTCTGATGTCATTCAGATACATGTATTGTAATTTTGTAAAATCATTAATATTCATCATCATGGGGTACTAATAATTTATTTGTGATGGTTAGGTTGTGGACAATTCACAAGATTAAAGACAGGCAAAATTAGCAGTTCTTCCAGTTGTTTTATCTTTAGGCTTTGCAGTCTGTGGATTTATGCCAGTCGAATAGGTACTCTTTCCAAAATGATGAATCGGCAATATTTGACCTTTTTGTGTTGGTTCGCCGTAAAACCCAACACACTCACTCAAAACGATGAAATTTATGCTAATGAAACTGATTCACAATATCTTGCAAATTAAAGGTGAATTGAATTTTGTAGTAGACTGTTATCATTTACTTAAAATATGTTTGTCTTCCAGATAATGGATTGTTACATTCAGCTGAATGACTGGGAGTCAGCCCTGGAATGGCAGGAAGCATATAGTAAATTACGATCAGAGAGCACACATAATCTCTCACAGCCATCATACAGAGTGGACATGTGTTTGATCAAGTAGGTTTTTTTAGCTCACCTGTCACATAGTGACAAGGTGAGCTTTTGTGATCAGCCTTCGTCCGTCGTCAGTCCGTGCGTGCGTCTGTCCGAGCCCACGAATGAACATTTGTTGGGTATAGAGAACAATAGGTAACGGTAAATTCTATTCATTCCGTAGTGTTTATTGGATACTATTTGTAGCATATTGGGTACTTTTTAACAAAAGAAATACCCAATAAAAGTCCATCTGTAGGAACGTCCGACCGTCAACAATTTCTTGTCTGCACGATAGTGGTTTCATTTATGATTTTATTTTAACCAAACTTGCACACAACTTGCATCACCATAAGATCTCGGTTCCTTTCTTGAACTGGCCAGATCCCATTATGGGTTCCAGAGTTATGGCCCCTGAAAGGGCCAAAATTAGCTATTTTGAGCTTGTCTGCACAATAACAGCTTTATTTATAATTTGATTTTTACCAAACTTGCACACAACTTGTATCACCATAAGATCTTGGTTCCTTTCTTGAACTGGCCAGATTCCATAATGGGTTCCAGAGTTATGGCCCCTGACAGGCCCAAAATTAGCTATTTTGACCTTGTCTGCACAATAGCAGCTTTATGATTTGATTTTTACCAAACTTCCACAAAACTTGTGTCACGATAAGATCTTGGTTCCTTTCTGGAACTGGCAAGATTCCATTATGGGTTCCAGAGTTATGGCCCCTGATAGGGCCGGAATTAGCTATTTTTACCTTGTCTGCACAATAGCAGCTTAATTTATGATTTGAATTTAATCAAACTTGCACAAAACTTGTGTCACCAAAAGATCTTGGTTCCATTCTTGAACCGGCCAGATCCCAGAATAGGTTCCAGAGTTATGGCCCCTGAAAGGAAAGGGCCAAAATTGGCTATTTTGACCTTGTCTGCACAATAGCTGCTTCATTTATGATTTCATTTTAACCAAACTTGCACACAACTTATCACCATAAGATCTCGATTCTTTTTTATACGCCCGCAGGGACGTATTATGTTATTGCCTCGGTGTCCGTCCGTCTGTCTGTGTGTTGGTTAGCAATTTTCCTTCCGCTCTGTAACTCTTGAACCCCTTGATGGATTTCAGAGAAACCTGACACAAATGTTCACTCATTGAAAGGATGTGCAGAGTGCATGTTTTGGATGGCTAAATTCAATGTCAAGGTCACACTTAGGAGTCAAAGGTCATATGACCTTGTTTTATGTGAATATTGCTCTTGTTTTTATTTGGCAGATCCTTCTTTTGTTCACTTACAATATTTATGTCTCCCACCACACAGTGGTGTGGGAGACATATTGATTTACTCCAGTCTGTGCGTGTGTGTGTGTGTCTGTCTGTCTGTGTGTGTGTCTGTCTGTCACAAAGCTTGTCCGCACTCTAAGTCAAATATTTCTGATCCGATTTTTACCAAACTTAAACAAAATGTGTTTGACCATAAGACCTCGGCCAAGTTCGATAACTAGCCAAATCGGTCCAGGCGTATTGGAGTTATGACCCTTGAATTACCAAAAATCGGCCTTTTTACTCGTCTGCACCCTTAAGTCGAACATTTCTCATCCGATCTTACCAAACTTGAAAAAAATGTGTTTGGCCATAAGACCTTAGCCAAGTTCGATAACTAGCCAAATCCGCCCAGGCACTTCTGATTTATGGCCCTTGAATTACAGATTTGATCCACTCGTCCAGACCATCTAATTGGATCCACTTGTCTAAACGATAAAGAGAAACTAGACATTTTTCATAGGGGCAGTTGTGGGAGACATGCGCTTTTCTCAAAAGCAACTCTCGTTTTTTTTTAATACTTTCCTTTATGTTACTATAAATAGCTTATTTAGTAACTTTTTTATTATTGGCTGTAGGGAAAAACTGAGACCACTTTTCTGTGGTACAACATGGATGGTACCTCCAATTTTAAGGTGTATTTTGACATATCTGTACCTTGTAAGAATTTTTGCTTTTTGTTTTTGGTTAAAGCAATGGTACTCAGGTGAGCGATATAGGGCCATCATGGCCCTCATGTTTGTGTGTTTTCACTGTATGTGTTGAGAATAGAGCATTTGAACGTTCTTTAAGGTAGTACTGCATGTATGATAAACTGGAAGCAGGCATGATATATATGAATAACATAGAATAAAGCCTAGACTACACATGGACACAAAAATCATTTTGTAAATTAATGGCAATCCTTGAGTAAATTGATTAAAATGGCAATATTGCTAGCACTCTATATTAAATAGTTTACAACAAATAATTCCAAATGGCTTAAAATGAGCTTGCAATGTACAGATCACTTAATCATGGGCAAATAAAAATCAAGCTCATTGATCTATACTTTTTATTTCACCACACCCTAGACAATAAGTTTATATATGACTGTGAGGGATTTGATTAAAATCTAAATTGTAGAAACGTCCGGAGTCCCACAGGGCTCTGTCCTAGGCCCCCTTCTATTCTTACTCTACATAAATGACCTGTCTGAAAATCTTATTTCACAGGTCCGTTTATTCGCCGATGACACTGCTGTCTATCTAACTGTAAATAGTCCTGCCCAAGAAAACGTCCTCCAGCAAGACTTGAATAGGTTACAGTTATGGGAAAGTAAGTGGGACATGGAGTTTAACTCCTTAAAATGCACAGTTATGAACATAACAAGGTCAAAAAAACCTTTCAAATCAAAGTATACACTCCATGGCCAAATCTTGGAAACAGTTCCTGATGCAAAGTATCTTGGGATCACTATATCCTCAGATCTTAAGTGGAATAAACACATCAATTTAGTCACGTCCTTAGCTACCCGAACACTTAACTTCATTAAGCGAAATATCCCATGCAAAAATACAAAAGTTTGGGAAGTAGCTTATAAAGCTCTAGTCAGGCCACAGCTGGAATATGCTAGCTGCGTCTTGAGCCCTTATACCCAACTTAACATCCACCAGATCGAAATGATTCAGCGGAGGGCAGCGCGATGGGTTAATCATGACTACTCCCCTTACAGCAGTGTCAAACATGCTAAGTCAGCTGAGATGGCGTACCCTTGAAAATAAGAGATCTGATTCACGCCTCCTTATGTTCTACAAGATAGTGAATAGTTTGGTTGCTGTACCACTTCCTCCCTATGTCAGCCCCCCATCCTGTCTAACAAGATATATGCATCCCCACTCCTATACCCAGATCCTCACTCCCTGTAATCACTATAAGTACTCTTTTTTTTTCCAGCCAACATAGTGCTTTGGAATTCCCTTCCAGTACAACTTGTGCAAGCCCCCACCCTGAACCAGTTTAAGCAGGGTGTGACCAAACTTGCACACAATGCTTAACATGATAGACCTGTTTTTGAACTGCTTTTATCTTTAAATCCTTCTCGTTTTTAACACTATCAACTGTTTTCATGCTTGCAATACACATCGTGTATTACTTTTATTCTCATGTCCATTCTGCTTGTAAATTTCTTGTACAGGCGCGCAGCACGTAATACTCGTAAAGAGGAGTGATGCAGTATAAATAGATAGAAACATTTTCATTCTTGAAAATTTCATCAAAATTGTGGTGATCGCATGGACTCGTATTATGAAAACTTTTATAAGGTTCAAATTTCTCAAATCAAGTCAAAAATCAAGCACATGACCCTATCTTTTATTTGACAAAATTTCTTAGTGAAATCTAAAGTTTTGAAATCAAATTATACTTTATTGAAAAAATAAGTTATCCAGACATGCAGAACTACCTTAAAAAAACAGAATAAAAACTGTCTAAAAACATGGAGGTACTGTCATTTTGATAAAAGTTGATTTATTAATATATCAAAATGTTTTCATGTTAGATAGGTCTGATTTATTGGAATCCAAAATGAATTGTATTATAACAGAATACAGTCAAACAATGTTTGTTCGAACTTGACAGAACAAGCAAAATTAGAATTATTGGTAGTTTGAGCATTGGAACAATATTCGTTCGCCAGGACCTGACAAATAGCTTGAGCGAAGGGTGTGGTGTGAGGTATCTGAGTTTTGAGCAAACAAAGTTTGACTGTACTTGTAATTTATGACATGACATTATCAGTTTGCTATTTCCTGTTTATAGAGCAATGTTAGCATGACATGACATTATCAGTTTGACCTCTTTCCTATTTATGAGCAATGTCAGCATGACATGACATTATCTGTTTGACCTCTTTTCTATTTATAGAGCAATGTCAGCATATGACCTTGAGTCAGTGAAGGAAGTTGGTGAACACCTAGATTTGATCCCCGGTATGGCAGACCTATCTCACTGGGGACTGCAGGAACGGGAACATAGAGCACAGAGCAAACTCATGCAAGCCGCAGCAACTGTCCAAGAACACAACATCAACAATCACAAGTAAGACCACCTGTGACTTTTAGGTGGCACAAACTTACTTTTTAACCAGGATTTCCAAAATTGGAAACCTGTTTATTTGAAGCTAAACGGGGTAATGTTGTTGAGCAGGTGGGTGAGCGCATGGGCAGTGTCAAACTGATTGTGTCTGCAATGACTTTGGTTTTGGTGGAGATCTTGTGTTCTTGAAATGAAACATGGCCTATAGGTAGCATATAGTAAGACCAAGATTTGGATTGGCATATGGAGACTGCAGTCTCTCAGTCTAGGTCACCTTTACTAACAACAGAAAAACTGTTCCTGCTCAATAACTAGTTTGGATTGGTATGTTGAAATGAAACTTAGCTTATAGGTAGATGAAGGAAAACTACCGGTAATATTTAGATTGCATATAAACTTATTGAGGGCTAAAGTAAGAGAAAAAAATGCTGTTGAAACTTCATGTAAAATGTTTGAAACTTCAAGTAAAATGTTTGATAAAATGAAAGTTATTTTATATTACATATGTTCTGGTGAAATGATTGATTTTTTTTCTCTGTAGGAGTGAGATTGTGAAACATTTACAAGATACTATGGATGTATGTAAGTCTGTACTGAAGATACAGGGTATGGACTGGCCTATACTGGCATCCTCGTGTGTCATTGAGCTCCTCACAGCAGCTTCTACAGTAAAAACACACATTGATCAGGGGACTGGAAAGGTTTGTTTTAATTTAATTGTTTATTGAGTATTTTGTTATGAAGTACTTTCCTTTATGGTGAATATGACCAATACTGGCATCCATATTTCTGATGAAACTGCTGACTGCCACATCCACATTGTGTAGTGAAATCTCACATAGAACAATAACGTTGAAAAGATCCTTTTTAAAAGTTCATTACACAATTTGAGTTTTTGGAAAAAATCTTATACATTGTGGCCAAGTGATTAAGGTTGCTGATGTGGAATCACTTGCCTGTAGCAGATGTGGATTTGAAACATTGCTTTGGATGTAGAACAAAAACAAAACAATGGACTTCAAAGGGAAAGTCACACTTTGATGACATTTTCACATACAGAAAAATATTCCTCAGTATGGATTTTAATGAAACTTTTCATTGTTGTGGATTCACATATTTTCAGTCATATAACCACATAAGATGTATAGGACTTTGTGCTTAACCCTTATCATGCTGGACACGACTGATTCTGCAATTGCGACCAGTGTAGATCATGATCAGTCAGCACATCCGTGCAGTCTGATCATGATCTGCACTGTTCGATATTCAGTCGGTATATTTTTGGTAATCACCCCTTTTAACAATTACTTTCATATTGAAAGATGGACAAGTTCATTATAGAAATTTAGCAGGGTAAGGGTTAATTTTATTTGCCGAATATCAGTTTGATTCCTTACATTGCTGTATACATTGTCACTTCCAGTTAATGAAATATATAGAGTGCCTGAAAAGGGAGCACATACAGAAAATCTGACTATACTACTGGTTACTTAGAAAATTTCTGTTTTATTTGTTTTAGGTTCCTGTTTTACCATTGAGTGAGAGATTGTCATTGGATGAGTCGGATCACAGTGTCTGTATGTTCTTGCAAGCCATCCGTGCTGTAAAACTACAGAACTTTGTTGCTGATTACAGTAATACAGGTATGCTTAGAAGTGCTTGATGAATGGGTCAGTTAGTATTAACAGTAGACAAATACCTATTCTGACATTAAGTTACTAAACCATGAAAAAAATAAAATAAAATGCACGGCCATGTAAGTATCATGTAAGTAAACAGTTTGCCTTGTGGCCTGCTTGTAACAGTTGCGTTACATTTGAAACAATCTTCCTTTTTGGTAACTATTTTTCTATTTTCAATTTTAGAGTTGAGTGACCAGTTGTGCAAGCTTCAGTTAGCAACAGCATCTCTGGCCAGGAAACAGCACAACTATAATCTAGCAGAGAGACTTCTGTTAGACCAAGCGGGTACCCTGCTCCACGGCCAGTCAGACGATGACTCAGAACTAGATACACTTCAGACAGCTCTCAAACAGCTTCATGGTGTTCCTTCATTGAAGAAATTGGACATTTTGAGAATTGAACGGGAGTCAGCAAAACTTTTACACAGTGTTGGAGATCACTGGGAATCTGTGAATATTTTGTCAAAGAGCGTTGTGAGTCATGTGTGTTCGGATAAAGCTCGTACGGCTCTGTGTAGCGAGCTGTGTTCTCGCTCGCTGCTCACACTTGTCAAGTGGTTGCAGGTTGATTATAAACTCTTGTCGAGTCTTGCTTCAAAGGTTGGTCAGGGTGATGGGAAGAACTCTGTCTCACAGAATATTGAGAATTTGCTGGATTTAGAGGAGAAAACTGCACAACGTAATCATAACACCATTATAAATGGTGCCATTTCAGGTAAGCTTTACATGATGTCTCATATTTATTGAACCACTGTTACTTTCTTGTACGTACAAAACAGAAAAAGAAGTTGCACAATGATGTCTCTGTAATCCCCAAAAGCATATGCAGGGTCATCACCAGCCCCTTTCAGAATTAACTCTATTGCCTTGTTAATTTGTATCCAGTGGTTTTCTAAATACAGACCCGCAAAATATGTACAAGTTATTTCTAGATGAAATGATTTGGATTTATACAGTCTTTGGTAGTTTTCATGTAAACTAGGAGTGGAAATAAGTTTCAAATGGCAGTCATAATTGGGATATCAGTTTGAAATTGAGAATTGTTTTGTTCATTCTGTTATCTTTATTGGACTCCAGTATTGGTTATTCATATACTTTGCCATTTATCTGTTTCAGTGACTGAAAAATAATTAATAAAACTTCTTTATAATCAAGACTGATATCTAGGCTAGTAAATACATTGAATAATCTGTGTAATAGACAAATAACTTGAGTAAAATATAATCTTGAAGTTGTTGCACATCCAGATACATTGTGTTTCCTTGTGAATAAATGTTTATTTCTTCTGAGAGTTTGATACATATTATATCTGTGTTTGCAAAATGTTATCAAAATTGTATTTTGCCTGTTTGTTTTCTTGGGGAAATATTTGATATTTCACACTATGGTGTATTATTACAGATTTGAAGATAGGAGACAACCCAATTCTCACTGATACAGATCGTATAATTGGGAGATTACTACATCTGAGTACTGTACAGTGTGAGACACTCCCGAAATCCTGGTACGCTCTGGCGGGATGGTGCTACAAGTGGGGACGTAAGGCAGTAGACAATGCCAGTCATGGTACAGTCCAGCTATTTGCTGATGAACAAGCTCAGATAGTTTCACTTCTTCCACAGGTAGGTCTCTTGTAAGAGAGACTTTTTTCTCTACACACATTTTTCTGTAGCAATTTCCACTTTAGCTTGTATTATGGTATTTGTTGTTTGTACCCACCAGGCTTCTCTTAATGCTTTATTGTCACCTTTATTTTGTTTCAGACTATAAGTGTAGAAGAGAGGGAAGCAGTGCTGAATATACTTGGTCAGATACACTCTGGTATGACAAGTGAAGAGGACATCAGTGATCAAGATCAGGTAACTCCAGTAGATATGATATACTGCTATATTCCTTAGAAGGGAGAGCACAGATCAAGAGGTTGAACGTTTGATTCCTGGCCAAGACCATTGTTTTCTATGCAGAATTGAAAAATAATATATTTGAAGTAATTCTGCTGGATTGCTGAAAGTCAGTGGCTTTACATAGTTTTCCCAGGGCCTGAAATAATGCCTAAAAGACAGCTTGGGTCATCAGGAAGTAAAGCTGGAAAAGTCTGTATTACCTCAGTTTTATATTGACTCAAATCCCAGTTCAAACGTACACTACTTAGGTGCATTGAAAAGATGAATAATGATGACAAATATTGATGTTGGATATGTGTAGAATGTTACACCAATGGAAAATATGGTGTATGACTAGTATGAGTGTTTGATAATTGCGTGTTTACTTAGTAGAGCTGTTGCAATCTCCATTAGAAGCAGTAACAGTAAAATTGGCAGTGTTATCGTCAGTTATACAGTTTTGGTAAGACAGTGTAAAAATCTAAATATGTCATTTTAGAGCCAGTATGATGATGGCACAGAGACAACACGTCGTCAGTTGTTGGCCTGCAGTACAACGCTGCAGATGGCAGGTGAGAACACTGTTGACAGTTTGTTAGAGGTATGGAGGGGAGTTGTGTACAGAATATATCACTACTACCAGCTGTCTGCCAGTGCTTACTTCAGATTTTTGAAGTTAAATGGAGGGGTAAGTAAATAACACTACAGTTTTATCATTGTATATGAAGTGATTGTTCTTCACATATTTTCTTTTTATACTTCAAAGGTTAAATATTGAATAACTTTCCATTTCTAATGATCAGTGCATTTTAATTATCTTAATCTTAAAGATTAAATTGTGTTAGTGCAGAGCACAATTTACATCTGTAATGTTGAATTAAATATAAATGTTCTGTCGTTTCTAATGTTGAATTTAGTATAAATGTTCTGTCAGTATGTGACAGTCAGTAGGTTGGAAAACTCACGTCTTATTATAGTAATTAACAGGTGGTGAGTGTTGCCTACATGAGTCTCGTTGTAATTTCAAATTATCTTTCATATGATATGTGAAAATAGATAATTGAATAAGTGATGCCATGTGCATATCTGAAGTTTTTACTTCATGTTTTACAGAATGATCCTTTGAAGGAAGACAATACTGAAGACTGTAATGTTATAAGTACGCTGCGTGTTCTCAGACTGCTGGTGAAACATGCCTGGGAGTTGCGCAGTGTCCTAGAAGATGGACTTGCAGCTACGCCCACAGCTCCTTGGAAGGGAATAATACCTCAGTTGTTCTCTAGGCTCAGTCACCCTGAGGCGTATGTGAGACAGAGTATTTCTGATCTGTTGTGTAGAGTAGCGGAAGATGCTCCACATCTGATTGTCTATCCGGCTGTAGTGGGAAGTTCCACTACTAAACTGGACACCAAGTCAGAAACTGGTTAGTTGCAATTTTTGACATACTCAATAAAACTGTGGAAATTTACCAATACAAATAATGTGCATGTATATAATTAATCAGTTTTTACATTCATGCGTTGATGACACTCGTTATTTCTAACCTGTAGTACATTTTAAAACAAAACAAAATAATAAAAATTTTCTCCAAAAGCTGTCTTGTTCGTTTGTCATGCAATCTTGACAAGTAGGGACACTGTTAACTAGAGGTAAAGATCTGGATAGAGTAAAGTCATATATAAAGAAACACTGTATGTTACTGTATCAATGTCTGGGGGTAACCTTTGTTTGGAAGAACTAATTTCAGTTGAATCTTATACTGTTGATAAAAACATTTTTGCAGGATTACTGAACAACTATCTGAATGAGGGAGGAGAGGGAGATGGAGAAATAGACAACACGGAAGATGTTGGATCACAGGACGATGATGATTTACCTGCAGAACTAGAGGCCGAGTCAATGTTGCACAACTGTATACTCTCCATGTTGAACACATTGGCTGCAAACTTTCCACAGTAAGTGTACTCAGAAACCCAAGGTCAGAGGTTATAAAACTGAGTTTGGAGACCAGTCTTGAAAGTCTAGAATCTGATTGGTTGTTACTGAGCACAATTTCGAAGTGACCAGTGGCAAGGCACCATTCTTAGACTGGTCTCAAAACTCGCTATATAATCTTCAAGCCAGTAATCTGTTATATTCATTGTAGTTTGGTGTTTATTGTGATTATCTAACAAAAGAAAACATGAAATGATGCTGATCAATTCACTTACATGTGATTTTGGGAAGTTGTAGTTAATTGTATGGGAAGACTATTGTAGGTTAGCATTCTAAAAAAAACTTTCTATTTATTGGCTACTGATGCTTTGCTAAAATGAAAGCAAAAGAATGATAAATATCATGCAAGTTTATAGAGCTTCAAAACATAAGATTTATATCAAATAATTGATAGTAGGTAAAGTTTGTTTTGTAAACATTTTCGTCATTTAACTGAATATTTCTTGCATCTTCAGAATGATATCAGATGTGAAGCAGCTGATAGAAGAGCTGCGACGTATCACGTTACTTTGGGATGAACTTTGGTTAGGCACGTTGAACCAGCAGCATCAGGACGTAGAGAGACGTATCTCACAACTGGAGAATGAAATCAAGAAAGTGGAGAAAAACTCCGCTCTCAGCAAGGAGGAGAAAACAGCCATTATCAGAGAGAAACATAAAACAGTCCTTAAACCAGTAAGTTAAGAAAGAAAACATTCAGCCAAAGTCTTAGATTATACTGTATGGCAATGGATTCCTTTAAAGACACATCTGACAGCTTCCTATATGTATATAGGCAAAAATTTTCCTATGTATTTGACGATCAGTCCTCGGCCAAGTTCGATAAGTAGCCAAATCTGCCCAGGCACTTCGGAATTATGGCCCTTGAATTACCGAAAATTGGCCTTTTTACTCTTGTCCACCCTCTAAGTCGAACATTTCTCATCCGATCTTCACCAAACTTGAACAAAATGTGTTTGCCAATAAGTCCTTGGCCAAGTTCGATAACTAGCCAAATCGGCCCAGGCACTTCGGAATTATGGCCCTTGAATACCCAAAATCGGCGTTTTTAGCTCGACTATTCGAAGAATAGTCTAGCTATTCTATTCACCCTGGCGTCGCCATTGCCATCGCCGTCACAACTTGGTTAAGTTTTTACATGCAAGTTCATACAGCTATCATTTAAAGGCATATAGCTTTGAAACTTTGAAGCTTTTTCTAGGTCAATTACCAACCTCACTGGGTCAAGTTCCATAACTCTGACATGTATTTTGAGCAAATTATGCCCCCTTTTGTACTTAGAAAATTCTGGTTAAAGTTTTACATGCAAGTTTATATCTCCAAAACTAATGCAGATATTTAATTGAAACTTCACATGTGTCTTCGGGGTTATAAAACTAGTTGAAAGCACCAAGTCCCATAACTCTGACCTTCATTTTGGCCAAATTATGCCCCCTTTTGGACTTAGAAAATTCTGGTTAAAGTTTTTCGTGCAAGTACATACAGCTATTATTAAAAGGCATATAGATTTGAAACTTATTTTTTTTTTTCTAGATAAATTACCAACCTCACTGGGTCAAGTTCCATAACTCTGACATGTATTTTGTGCAAATTATGCCCCCTTTTGGACTTAGAAAATCCTGGTTAAAGTTTTACATGCAAGTTACTATCTCCAAAACTAACGCAGATATTGAATTGAAACTTAATATCTGTCTTCGGGGTTATAAAACTAGTTGATAGCCTCAAGTCCCATAACTCTGATATGCATTTTAGCCAAATTATGCCCCCTTTTGGACTTAGAAAATCCTGGTTTAAGTTTTGCGTGCAAGTACATACAGCTATTACCAAAAGGCATATAGATTTGAAACTTAATTTTTCTTTTTCTAGATCAATTACCAACCTCACTGGGTCAAGTCCCATAACTCTGACATGTATTTTGGCCATATTATGCCCCTATTTGGACTTAGAAAATCCTGGTTAAAGTTTTACATGCAAGTTACTATCTCCAAAACTAACGCAGATATTGAATTGAAACTTCACATGTGCCATCGGGGTTATAAAACTAGTTGATAGCATCAAGTCCCATAACTCTGATATGCATTTTGGTTAAATTATGTCCCCTTTTGAACTTAAAACTCTTTTGATATTTAACATTTTGGGTAATACTTTCCTGCTTCTTGGACAGTATTTCGAATAGTCCAGCTTGGCTGTCTTACGGACAGCTCTTGTTACTCTTCAAAGGTATATTTGTAGTGAGTAAACAGTTGTAAAGACTGACTTACTATTTAGATGATTAGGCAGTTGTGGGAGACATGAGCTTTTCTCAAAAGCAGCTCAAGTTTTTTTATTGAATTACTTCCCTTTTATTTATTTTTATTTTTAGCTCACCTGTCACGTAGTGACAAGGTGAGCTTTTGTGATCGTCCGTCCGTCCACAATTTCTTGTGAACACGATAGAGACCACAGTTTGCAATCAATTTTAATCAAACTTGCAGACAACTTGTATTGGCATAATATCTCGGTTCCTTTCGAAAACTGGTCAGATCCCATCATGGGTTCCAGAGTTATGGCCCCTTAAAGGGCCAAAATTTACTATTTTTGGCTTGTGAACACGATAGAGACCACATTTTGCAATCAACTTTAATAAAACTTGCACACAACTTGTATTGGCACAATATCTCGGTTCCTTTCAAAAACTGGCCAGATCCCATCATGGGTTCCAGAGTTATGGCCCCTTAAAGGGCCAAAATTTATTATTTTTGGCTTGTGAATATAATAGAGACCACATTTTGCTATCAGCTTTAATCAAACTTGCACACAACTTGTATTGGTGTAATATCTCGGTTCCTTTCGAAAACTGGCCAGATCCCATCATGGGTTCCAGAGTTATGGCCCCTTAAAGGGCCAAAATTTGCTATTTTTGGCTTGTGAACATGATAGAGACACATTTTGCAATCAACTTTAATCAAACTTGCACACAACTTGTATTGGCATAATGTCTGGGTTCTTTTCGAAAACTGGCCAGATCCCATCATTGGTTCCTGAGTTATGGCCCCTTAAAGGTCCAATATTTGCTATTTTGGCTTTTGCAGCCAGATAGAGACTTCATTTATGGTTTGATTTGATACAAACTTGCAAAATATCTTCAACAACAATAAATCTTGGATTCCATGACAAATCTGTCAGATCCAATCATAGGTTCCTGAGTTATTTTATTTCTGATTACCTCCCCTGATTGTAATCAAAATGGATTTATATCAGTAAGTACTTCTAGGACTCATTTGAAATTTCATTATTGTCATTAGCTGAAATGAGACAATCAAGGTAGATAACTATGGACTGATTTTATTTCAAATTACCTCCCTTTATTTCAAATTAAAATGGTTATATCTCCGTAACTAATGAAGATACTGATCTGAAATTTCATTATGTCAACAGATGGAGATACATATTGACTGAATTTATGACAAATTACCTCCCTTTATTTTTTATTTAAATGAATACACCTTAGCAGCTTCTAATGAGATTGGTTTGAAATGTTATTTATGTCTTCCATGGTAAGAAATAGTCATGTTAGATAACTCTTGATTGAACATTTATGGATATGAATACTGTTTTAATATATTGTTGTATAGGCTTCTACTCTGTATCTTACGCATGCATATACAAATGCATGATTACCTCCCCTGATTTTAATAAAAACAGATTTATCTTGGTAAATATTTATAGAACTCATTTGAAATTTCATTATTGTCTTTAGTTGGACTGAGGCAATCAGGGTAGATAGCTATTGACTGATTTTATGTCAAATTACCTCCCTTTGTTTCAAATTAAAATGGGTGTATCTCAGTAACCAATGAAGATACTGATTTGAAATGTCATGCCATCAGATGGACTCGGACAATCAGGGTAGATAACTTTTGACTGAATTTATGACAATTACCTTCCTTTATTTTATGTAAATGAATATATCTCAGCAGCATCTAATGGGATTAGTTTTAAATGTTATTTAAGTCTTCCAGGGTAAGGAATAGTCATGTTAGTACAAAAATGCAGCATTTGAGCCTAGGACCCTCAAACTTGGTATGGAAATTGGCCCTGACTAGGTCAAAAGTTACTGTTGCAAGAAAATATTTATCCTGATGATATTTATTGTGTATGCCTATTTGCTCTATGTCAAAATTTGATCATATCATTTTGAGCAATGGTACTCAGGTGAGCGATATAGGGCCATCATGGCCCTCTTGTTTATTATTGACTGTATGGAAAAATCGAGACCACGTTTGCTGTGGTACAACATGGATGGTACCTCCAATTTTTAGGTGTATTTTGACATATCTATACCTGGTAAGGATTTTTTTGTGGACTTAGAATTTTTGTTTTGAATTTTTTCCCTTTGTTGTTCCTGTCCTGTGGGCTTGTTTTGAATTTCTTCCCTTTGTTGTTCCTGTCCTGTGGGCTTCAACAGTCAGTTAAATTTTGCTCCCATCCTCCTCTGATATAACCCTTTGGGTGTATATTGCCCTGCTTGGCGGAGCTCTTGTTTCCATATATAGTGAAACAAGAAAAAACATTTACTCTAATAAAACATGTACTTTTGGTATTGTGTGATTTTTATGCCCCCGAAGGGAGGCATATAGTTTTTGAACCATCTGTCAGTCTGTCGGTCTGTCAGTCTGTCCGCAATTTTTGTGTCCCGTCCATATCTTTGTCATCGATGGATGGATTTTCAAATAACTTGGCATGAATGTGTACCACAGTAAGACAACGTGTCGCGCGCAAGACCCAGGTTCGTAGCTCAAAGGTCAAGGTCACACTTAGACATTAAAGGATAGTGCATTGATGGGCGTGTCCGGTCCATATCTTTGTCATCGATGGATAGATTTTCAAATAACTTGGCATGAATGTGTACCACAGTAAGACGACATGTCGCACGCAAGACCCAGGTCCGTAGCTCAAAGGTCAAGGTCACACTTAGACGTTAAAGGTCATTTTTCATGATAGTGCATTGATGGGCGTGTCCGGTCCATATTTTTGTCATTCATGCATGGATTTTATAATAACTACGCATGAATGTGTGGCACAGTAAGCAAATGTTGCGCGCAAGACCCAGCTCCGTAGGTCAAAGGTCCTAAACTCTAACATCGGCCATAACTACTCATTCAAAGTGCCATCGGGGGCATATGTCATCCTATGGAGACAGCTCTTGTTTTTTATACAAAAACTTTCATTTGCAAAGTATTTTAATAGTCTGTGTCTCAATTATTTTAACAGACTGTGTACATGATGGAGAGGCTAAACGAGATCACATGCCAGTCAACAGCCACACCACATGAGAAATGGTTCCAGGAAACATATGGTGTACTGATCAGTAATGCGCTAGAGAAACTGAAGAATCCACCAAATCCTAGCCACCCACGGGCAAGCTGGCACCCATTTAAACAGGTATATGCATGCTTAACTTAAAATGATATAAGTGTATGTTCATTAAATATGTAATATCTTTTGCATGTACATACATTATGTAAATGTACATACAGTTAAAAAAAAAGGACTGTATTCATATACTTAAATGAGGATTCTTGTTTACATTGTATATTAATGCATTTAGTGAAAAAATTGTGATAGTATCTCATAAATGATCATTCTTTGTACCATGAAAAAAATATATGTTCTTCAGTCAGAAATAACATGTGAAAACTTAGTTGGCTTTTGTTGTAAATGTTTCTTTTAGTACCAATGTTCGTATGCTAACGATTGGGTCAAATTGGTCTGTATTTAAGTTGAAAAAAAAATGCATACATTCTTTACTGGATGACAGTATTGTTGTTCTTTTCAAGATTCATGTAAGCCTACAGAATAAAGCTCAGAAAAGAAGCAGCCTTGTGCTTACTATGGATGATATCAGTCCAAAACTCCACTCCTTACGTAATACCGTGATAGCTATGCCGGGGCTCGGTACTGCAGGACAGATTGTAACCATAGAGTCTGTGTCCAACACAGTCCAAATACTACCCACCAAAACAAAACCCAAGAAACTTGTTTTCAAGGGCTCTGATGGGAAAAGGTGAGACTTGTAGAATTATTTCTACTTTTGTGATTGCATATTTTCTTCATTCTAAGAATATTTGAATGAGACTTTCTTGTCCTTGTGTTAATAATTAAAAGTTTCATACTATAAGGCATATCATTTTGTTTGCATGAAATTGAGTGGTTTATGCAAAAATTAAAATACTAAGTAATTAATGATTTATAATTTTATTTTGTTCCAGATATCCCTATCTGTTCAAAGGACTTGAAGATTTACATCTAGATGAAAGGATAATGCAGTTTCTGAACATTGTCAACAATATGTTTGCTTCAGCTAACAAGTAGGTCTCTTGTACAATGTACGTGTCAGTATCAGCCAGTAACTTCTTATCTTTATTAAGCCGAAACCTTAAAGGAAGTCATTTTTGAGTCGGCTAAAGGCTGAAAGCCTTTTGACGAGTCCTTGCTATCCAACGATTCTCTAAATGGACCGAATAACATGTGAAGGGATGTAGTTCCATTAGATTTCTCAAATTTCAAACAGTTCACTGAATGAATGAGGTTAAGTTGTGTCAATTCCCTTTGCTATGACCAATATACGATGTAATCTGTCATATTTATGACTTGTAATTGTGCAATTCTCGAATGTAACTCATTAAGCATAAATGTGCATTTTAAGAATTGCGCAGGCTTACAAAGCTTGGGTAACATCCAGCGAAAGACAAAAAATAGTTCCAGCAGGGCTCCAGATAAGATGCCTATTAGCGTAAATTACGTATAGAAATAATGCAAATACGCATGTCTAATAATTTCTAAGCGTATAAAAACGTATATAAAATTACAGAAACGCACACAATGCTTTTTTAAAAACAAAATCTGAATCGTCTGGATGTGTTAGGTAACAGAGCCGATCAGCCTTAATTCTCCCACATTGAACGTAAACACGCATCGTATGATTGCTATAAACTTTGCGTGGGTTGAATTTTGCAGTCAGTAAACGGATAAATTATCGGAAGAAGAAGCTGTTACTGGTTTGTTTAGTTACTACTGATATTAAAAATGATTTTAATTCTTATTTTTCGAGAAATAAACAAATCGGCGAAACATTAAATTGTATTTTCTTGTAGTTTTTGAAATCGAAAGTAGATCGTCTATGTTTGGCGGAACGAAACAACTTTTTTATGAAAAGATTTAAATAAGAGGTAATTTAACCATAAACTTCAATGTCAGATACTGCCAATTGCTGCTAAATGTCTTCGTATCATCACAATTTGTAAAATATATTGTTCAAACTGGAGAAAAGTGTAATCGTATCCGGATATAATATTTTGGGTAAATATCGAGCTGTGTTATGAAATTTTAAGAAAAAAACTAAAAACAAACTGAAACTGGTAGACTATACTGTCAGTACATCAATCATTAGCCGACTCAGGCCATTCAGGCCTTTGATTATAAAACTGTAATGTGTCATTAGGTAAAATTGAACGATTTATTCATTGTATTCATGCATTGAACAGTAAGAGAGATTTCCTAAATCAGATGTTGAAACATCAGGTTTCACATTTAATTAGAATTTGGTAATTTGTTTCATAAGCCTGAGAGAAATATGAGTAAATATACATGTTAATATAATGTTGGTTATGTCATTTTATCACAGGGGTAGTCATGAACTGTACAGAGCTCGGCACTACTCGGTAACCCCTCTGGGTCCGAGATCAGGCTTAATTCAGTGGGTAGATGGGGTAACGCCTCTGTTTGCTTTGTACAAGCGATGGCAGCAGAGAGAAGCCTTGATGCAGATGTTGAAACAGCAGGCTGCCTCAGGTTCGAGCTCCACAGCACAACAACCATCAATACCTAGACCCAGTGAAGTCTACTACAATAAACTGACACCTCAGTTAAAGGAAAAGGTAGGTTGGTTGTTTAAGATTTTTCATGATTTTAGTTTGATTGTAACAAGCATTGAGTTTCCGAAGTCTGATGAAGTTCAGTTCCTGAGAAAAACCTGTCCTTGTGTCATCAGGAAGTTCTGTTGTGTCAGTATGATCCAACCTATAACCTATGGGATTGTTGGACATGTATAAGATAACTATTTTGAAGTGTTACCAATGAATTACTGTGAAATTATTTAATTTCATGGGTATAAAATTTTGTGGTTTTTGACGAAAATAACTATTTTTGGGGACGTAAATATATGGATTTCAAATTTTAAGATATAGGAATGTTTGTTGCAGTTAAATTTCTTGGATTGACACATCCTCAAAAATTACTCCCAGTATGACCTGTAATGTGTTTGTGTGATATAAATCCCAATAAAAACAAAAAACAAAGCCACAAATGATTATTAAAGGTGGATAATCAGATTTTGGCCATGTAACGGAGATGTTCGAAACTTTAGCATCTGATCATTTACACTCATTTATGTTCACTTAACACTTAATACAAATTAGATTTTCACTGGAGGTATTTTTAAAATTTCATTTTCCAATCCTGGTTGCCCAACCAAGATAGAGTTATTTTATCATAAGTATAAATTTGATAAACATACTTTGCCTAAGGAAATGTATAAATATTGTAAGACATATCGTAATATATTTGTAAAATATTTGCATTAAAAATTATGTATTTAGATGGAATTCATTAGAAACGCAAGTTTGAAAAATTATTATTACCTCTCTTTGCCTATCTTGGTTGCACAACCAAGATAGATTGGAAATAAATGAATTCAGAAGCTACACACAGCTTTTAAACTTGCATTTTGGTTCAGATTGTTCAATAGTTGATATGTCTATCAAATGCAAATGTAAAACTAGACATTGTATCGAAATAAAAAGAAATACCCAGCTTTTTATATACTTTCATATTAAAGGGGAGTAATTACAAAATTTTATAGAAATAATAAAATATACATTTCAAATAGGAATCTAACTCTATGTAATTGGTCTTATTGTTCCTTAAATAATTCTCTACGAGAATATACAAAAAGTAAAAAATGTCATTAAATGTTGTTTAAATGTGATTGACCACCTTTAATGATTTCCCAGTAATGTTAAAATAAAGTAATGATAGGATCAACTTGTAGCCTAAATTTTGCACCCTGCTTAGATATTTAGGGAACTAAAAACGTACGGAAGAAATTGTCATAGAATGTAGGGATAACGAGGGATTATGCAGATGTTATAACACGAAATGAACATGCGCTAATGCTATTCTAGCATAAAACGCGTAAAAACTAATAAATGGATACAATGTCACTCGTCATTAAATTTCCACAAAATGCGCGGGAATGTCCGAGTTGTTTTTTAGCTCACCTGTCACAAAGTGACAAGGTGATCTATTATGACCGCTTGATGTCCGTCGTGCATCAACAATCTGTAAAAAAATCTTGAAAACCACTGGGCAGAATTACACCAGACTTCACAGGAATGATCCTTGAGTGGCCCCCTTTCAAAATTGTTCAAAGAATTGAATTCCATGCAGAACTCTGGTTGCCATGCAGGGGTTTTTTTTTACTAAGAAAGTGACACCGATAGTCGGCGTCTCCCCCTTGGAAAATTTTTCCCCAAAAGATCAATTTTCCCCCAAAAAATCAATTTTCCCCAATCTGTCTCCAATTCTTATGTTTCAGGGATCGAATTTAGCGGTCACTAACTCATGAAATTCGAGTGAGAATCAAAAAATCCAAGTAGGAAATCATGGCACTGGAATATTTTCGCGATCAAGTTTGATAATCGACGAATTCGCTCAAACTGTCCTTTGCTCTTTGAAAGCTCCTTTGGGGTAGTTATTTTACTGATAAACACGTGACCACTTTTAGACGCTTGTCGCTATTATAGATGAAATTATCGGATATCTGAGTAAGCGTCTAGACGAAATTTACTTTTGTTTTGGTTTTGGTTGGTGATGCGAAAATGGAGAGGAAAATCAAAAGTTTCTTTAGGCGAAAAAGGACAAGGGATACTTAAAATTCTAGCGACACCATGGGCAGTGACCTGAAAGAACTTAAAACTTCCGCGTCCAGCCAAAAGTCCAAAGAATCATCGAGTACTTTGGTTTGTTCTGAAACTAGAAAGTACCGGCCTGTCCAAACCGTAAAAACATTGGAAACGGAGCTGAACATTTATTATGAAACCAAATAACCAAGTGGAACCAACCATGTTGCTAGTGGAAAAAATGGCACTGCATTATTAGTGGGGGGAATTAAATTTGAACCCTGAAATAGGATAACTTAAAATCTGAATTGCTGTAGAAAATCTAATGACTAATGTACATACACTGTAAAAGCAGTATCACATGGTATGATGGATATAATATTGTGATATTGGCCTCTTTCGCGTGATTTTTCCCCATTTGACCAGCGCCCAGCGTCTTCCCCAACTCCTTAAAAAAAGCCCTGCCATGGCAACCGAAAGGAAAAACTTTAAAAATCTTCTTCTCAAAAACCAGATGCCCTAGAGCTTAGATATTTGGTGTGAAGCATTGCCTAGTGGACCTCTACCAAGTTTGTTCAAAACATGATCCCGGGGTCAAAATTGACCCCCGCCTCACAGGTCACTTGATTTTACAAAGGAAAATCTTTAAAAATCTTCTTCTCAAAAACCAGGATCCCTAGAGCTTAGATATTTGACATGTAGCATTGCCTAGTGGACCTCTACTAAAATTGTTCAAATCATGACCCCGGGGTCAAAATTGACCCCGCCCCAAGGGTCACTTGATTTTACATAGGAAAATCTTCAAAATTTTTCTAAAAATAAACCAGAAGGCCTAGAGCTTAGATATTTGACATGTAGCATTGCCTAGTGGACCTCTACAAAATTTGTTCAAATCATGACCCCCGGGTCAAAATTGACCCCACCCCAGGGGTCGCTTGATTTTACATAGGAAAATCTTAAAAAATCTTCTTCTCAAAAACCAGAAGCCCTAGAGCTTAGATATTTGACATGTAGCATTGCCTAGTGGACCTCTACTAAAATTTTTCAAATCATGACCCCGGGATCAAAATTGACCCCGCCCTAGGGGTCACTTGATTTTACATAGGAAAATCTTCAAAAATTTTCAAAAAATAAACCAGAAGGCCTAGAGCTTAGATATTTTATATGTAGCATTGCATAGTTGACCTCTACAACATTTTTTCAAATCATGACCCCCGGGGGTCAAAATTGACCCCACCCCAGGGGTCACTTGATTTTACATAGGAAAATCTTTAAAAAAATTCTAAAAATAGCCAGAAAGCTTAGATCTTAGATATTTGACATGTAGCATTGCCTAGTAGACTTATACAAAATTTGTTCAAATCATGACCCCCGGGGTCAAATTGACCCCGCCCCCATGGGGTTACCTGATTGTACATAGAAAAATCTTCAAAATTTTCTAAAAATAAACCAGAAGGCCTAGAGCTTAGATATTTGACATGTAGCATTGCCTAGTGGACCTCTACAAAATTTGTTGAAATCATGACCCCGGGGTTAAATTGAATTATCCGTTTTGGGGCCGAATGACGTTACGCTTTGCCACAGAATGCGCATATATAAAAAGGTGTTAAAACAGCACGCGAGCGCGAGAATCTCTCTGTTAACACACGTTTTCTCTCCTGTTTAAACATCCCCGAAAAGTGCCAAGAACAGCAGTTTTATGCTAGAATTATTGAATATGTACATGTGGTAATAAAATTGAACAGTATTTGGCCAAATAGCTAGTATTTGGTCATCTTCCAATGGTTGACTTCCTGTGCATTTATTACAGGGAATAAAGGACCTGGATAACAGAAAAGACTGGCCCCTCTCAGTGCAGCGTAAGGTTCTCGAGGAACTCATGTCCGAGACTCCACGAGACCTATTGGCCAAGGAACTATGGTGTACCAGTACAGGACCCAATGAATGGTGGTATGTTACACAGACATATGCACGGTCCACTGCTGTGATGTCTATGATAGGATATATCATAGGTCTAGGAGATAGACATCTGGATAATGTGCTGGTAGATCTTGCCACTGGAGAGGTAGGTTTAAGAAAACTGTCACAGTCTGTCTACTAAGTGTAACAGAATTTAAGAAAAGAAAAATATGAGTAATTCTTTGTTAAACTTAAGAATCTGTACACATTTAGTGGTTTTAGAGCCAGGTTTCACTGTAATTTATTCTAACATGATTTCAGATAATTATATCAAGGCTGTATTTGTTTTTTATGCCCCCGAAGGGAGGCATATAGTTTTTGAACCGTCTGTCGGTCTGTCAATCTGTCGGTCTGTCAGTCTGTCCGCACTTTTCGTGTCCGGTCCATATCTTTGTCATCGATGGATGGATTTTCAAATAACTTGGCTTGAATGTGTACCACAGTAAGACAACGTGTCGCGCGCAAGACCCAGGTCCGTAGCTCAAAGGTCAAGGTCACACTTAGACGTTAAAGGATAGTGCATTGATGGGCGTGTCCGGTCCATATCTTTGTCATCGATGGATGGATTTTCAAATAACTTGGCATGAATGTGTACCACAGTAAGACGACGTGTCGCGCGCAAGACCCAGGTCCGTAGGTCAAAGGTCCTAAACTCTAACATCGGCCATAACTATTCATTCAAAGTGCCATCGGGGGCATGTGTCATCCTATGGAGACAGCTCTTGTTTCTGTAAATATTTTGAGTGTGTACAATTATTGAGGAGATAAAATTGCATTAGTTTTTTTCAAGTACTTGAGTCATCAGAAATTATCATTAGCTTGACTATTCGAAGAATAGGGGAGCTATCCTACTCGCCCCGGCGTGAGCATTAGCCTGAGTGTCACACAAATGTTAAAGTTTGCTTACCACCCCAAATATTTTCAAAGTCCATTGAGATATTGCTTTCATATTTTGCATACTTGTTTACCATCATGACCCCAGTCTGTAAAATGGAGGAGGCAACTCTATCAAGCATTTTGACTGAATCATGACCCTTTTTCGACTTAGAATAAATGTTAAAGCTTGCGTACCACCCCAAATATTTTCAAAGTCCATTGAGATATTGCTTTCGTATTTTGCATACTTGTTTACCATCATGACCCCAGTCTGTAAAAAGGAGGAGGTAACTCTATCGAGGATTTTGACTGAATTATGGCCCCTTTTCGACTTGCTTATTGTAATGTTAAAGTTATGGCCCCTTTTCAACTTAGAATAAATGTTAAAGTTTGCGTACCACCCCAGATATTTTCAAAGTCCATTGAGATATTGCTTTCATATTTTGCATACTTGCTTACCATTATGATCCCAGTCTGTAAAAAGGAGGAGGCAACTCTATCAAGCATTTTGGCTGAATTATGGCCCCTTTTCGACTTGCTTATTGTAATGTTAAAGTTTTACTCATTGCTTATATTATACTATCAAGCACTGAGAATAGTCGAGCATGCTGCCCACTGACAGCTCTTGTTTATATACCCAGTTATAAGTCAGTCTGATTTATAAGTCATTTTAATAACTTAGTTGATCTATACAATGTTTTGCAAATGCTGTTAATCTTATAGATTTATAGATCTGAGTTGAAGTTTGGGCCTCCATGACGAAGTGGTTAAGGTCTCTGACTTCAGATCATTCCCCCAACATACACCCCCACCCACTGACGTTGGTTTTAAACTGCTCTAGGTGTAGAATGTTTTTATCGGCGGAAGCTATCTAGCTGGCTTATGGAAGGTCAGTGGTTCTACCCAGGAACCAGGCCTTGCCTTAAACAGTGCTTGAAGGCGCTTTTTTTGTCTCCCCCTACCTTCAAAAGTTGGACAGGTTGCTGTATAACCAAAATTGTGTAGTGTGATAAACTTAGAAAGAATGTTGAAGTTACCATGTTTTATGGGTGGTCTTGTGCACAAGCATAAACTTGGAAGAAACATTTTTGAATGCCTTATAAAGTTTACTACCATTTTAATTATAGACAAAATGATGTACCATGTTATACATTTCTATTTCAGGTTGTCCATATTGACTACAATGTGTGCTTTGAGAAGGGTAAAGGTTTGAGGGTACCAGAGAGAGTTCCTTTCAGACTCACACAGAATATAGAAGCAGCCTTGGGTATCACCGGTATTGAGGTGAGTAGTACGACACCTAGTCTACTTCTCATTGCTAAATTAAATTTGACAAATATATATAGAAAGGTACATTTTCAGATTTTTGTGTGTTTAAAACAAAGCAGATTTTATAAATTTGAAAGTATCATATGAAGAAATTGCTCTTGGTTGCATAACCATGTTGTTAGGGGTCCCGCTTTTGTTAGGGTCAGTTATGCTTCTTCAGAGAATGGAATGCCAACACTGGTGTTTTTATGCCCCCACATTTATGTGGGGGCATATAGCCTTGCTGCTGTCAGCCTCCTGTATGTCTCAAAATTTTTGTGTACAACTTCTCCCACACTAGTAGCCTGATTTGCTTCAAATTTCACAGATGAACAAGCTTGATGCACTGATGACCATAAAGGAAGGAACTTTTGTTGTGAATATTTTTACTGCAGTTATGGCCCTTTGATAGTTTTGCTGTATAGAATATAGATAAAAATCTTGTGTTTCCAACTTCTCAAACACTACTAAAAGGATATGCTTGAAAGCTTCACAGATGAAGGACCTTGATGTCAAAATGACCATAGATAATTGATTTTTTTCTGTGGCTATTTATTCTAGAGTTATGGCCCTTTCTTATAAAACTTTGCTATTTAGAGGATGGCACAGTGTGTCCTATGGACACAATTCTAGTTTTCTTTGGAACTGTGACTTGAGATTCAGATAAGCTTTATATTTTCTCTAAAGCCCTACAAAAATGTTTTCTTGTTGAGGAAAGTTAATGGAAAAGGTGAATTGTGTTTTTCAGGGGACTTTCCGTTTGGCAAGTGAACATGTAATGAAGACCCTTCGTAAGGGTCGTGAGACCTTACTGACCCTTCTTGAGGCATTTGTGTATGATCCACTCGTTGATTGGACAACTGGTAATGAAGGGGGCTATACTGGGGCATTCTATGGCGGGGGCCTCGCTACAGGCACTAATGCGATGGAAAGTCGACAAGGAAAGTTAGACATGGAAAAGGAGATCACTACGAGTATGTTCTCCATCAGAGTAGCAGAAATGAAGGTGTCATGGCTAAAAAACAGGTGAATAGAAAAAGAATATCTGACGTTATGTTTTGCATCTTCCACTAAGAAGTAGTTTTTTGTAAACCTGCTGTTTACTTTTAGTTTGTTTTTGCTCGGGAATAACTATGTTTTATACTTATTGGTACTAATGAATTTTGAACAAGATAAATTGAACTCAAAACAATGAAATAGAAGAAATACTGAATTCCGGTTTGATTCATTGACAGTTCTAAAATCTTGACTTTGATATCAAGGGGTATTTGCCAGAAATGTTTTAAAATTACTGTCTATCCCCTGTATTGTTGATATAGTAAGTCTATGTTGTATTCAATCTGACTGAAGTACTTGATCTTCTAAACGAAGATCTGAGAACGACCCATTCACATACGTCTTCTGTATATTTTGGATTTCCAGTATTGCTATATTTATTTTAACCAATGAAACGACTTGTTAGAATGTCAAAGAGTAAGAAAAATGTGCAGTTATTCCAGGGCTCGAACTCGGGACCCCTCGATTATTAAGTAAGTGGCCTACCGACTGAGCTAACCGGCTATCTGACATATTCCGACATAAGAATTGTAAATATCAAAAGTCAAGGCTACAGGTAGATTTGCTAAATTTTGTAAGTTAAGCTCTGATTGGCTAGCGAAAGGGTCGTCAGAACGAGGCTATGAATAGGTCGTTCTCAGATCCTATGCGTAGCGTAATAGGAGATGTACTTTAGTCAGATTGATGTTGTATTGCATCAGAGATGAGATGGTGACAGTGTTACCAAGGATACAGACACACTTGGATGATCGTACACAGAGGATTACAGATTACACAGAGTGTATGCAGGAAGAGGAGAAATTACAAGGACTGAAGCAGGTTGTCATAGAAGCTCTGTCTAACAGCAACAGCCCAATCTTCACACTTCATGATAGGTAAGTTGATGCTTAATGAATTGCTATTGTATATTGAGATTCAACTTAAAAATGATAGTGTTTTTGTTTTTTTTTTTGCTAAATGTGTTGCTATATCCTCATATATGTACAGATAAACACAGCATACACATTTTATATACATTTTGCAAGAAAAAAAAATTGCACAGTTACTATACTTTATACATAGACATAATCTTGTGCGCACCATCTCTCCTCATCCCCATGACACAATTTAATGAAAAGTCACACAAGTGATCAGTAACAACAGTAGTTGTGCATGGGGCATGTTAGGTTCTTTCAGAAAAAAAAATTGCAGAGTTACGGGACTGTTTTTTGTTACTATACTATATACATAGACATAATCTTGTGTGCACCATCTCTCCTCATCCCCTTGACACAATTTAATGAAACTTCACACAAGTGATCAGTAACAAGAGTAATTGTGCATGGGGCATGTTAGGTTCTTTCAGAATTTTTTTTTGCAGAGTTACGGGACTTTGTTTTTTGTTACTATACTATATACATGGACACAATCTTGTGTGCACCATCTCTCCTCATCCCCTTGACACAATTTAATGAAACTTCATACAAGTGATCAGTAACAACAGTAGTTGTGCATGGGGCATGTTAGGTTCTTTCAAAAAAAAAAATTCCAGAGTTATGGGACTTTGTTTTTTGTTAACATACTATGTACATACAGTCTGTATATGCAAAATTGTGCGCGCCTAATCTTTCGAACCCTTGCACACAATTTAATGAAACTTCACACAAGTGATCAGTACCAACCCTAGTTGTGCATGGTGCATGTTATGTTCTTTTAGATAAATATTCTGCAGAGTTATGGGACTTTGTTTCTTGTTAACATACTATGTACATACAGTCTGCATATGCAATCTTGTGTGTGCCTAGTCTTCCGAACCCTTGCACACAATTTAATGAAACTTCACACAAGTGATCAGTACCAACCCTAGTTGTGCTGGTGCATGTTACGTTCTTTTAGATAAATATTCTGCATAGTTATGGGACTTTGTTTTTTGTTACTATACTGTATACATACAGTCTATATACATACAGTCCATATACATACAGTCCACATAATTATGCAATCTTATGTGCATCAAATTACAATGTACTGTGTCAGTGCATGCAGGGGTTACATTCATCACCTTTAGTGATAGCTCTAGTTATTATTATTATGCCCCCACGAAATGAAGTTTTGGGGGGGTGGGGGTATTTTGGAGTGAGCTTGTCGGCCAGTCCGTTGGTTTTCATGGTTTCCAGACAATAACTCGTGAAAGGCTTGACAGATTTAAATAATTTTTGGTACACAGGTGAAACATCATAAAATACAGGTCAAGTTTGACTTTTAGGTGAGTAGGTCAAAGGTCAAGGTCACAATGACCCGGAACAGTTTAACGGTTTCCAGGTGATAACTTGAGAAAACTTGGACCTAAGATCATAAATTTTGGTACACGGGTGTAACATCGTAAAATACAACTCAAGTTAGATTTGAAGCCAGTAGGTCAAAGGTCAAGGTCACAATGACCTGGAACAGTTAAACGGTTTCCGGATGATTACTTGCGAATGCTTGGGCCTAGGATCATAAATTTTGGTACGCAGGTGTAACATCATAAAATACCAAGTCAAGTTCAACTTTGAGGTCAGTAGGTCAAAGGTCAAGGTCACAAGGACCTGGAACAGTTAAACGGTTTCCGGATGATAACTTGAGAACGCTAGGACTTAGGATCATGAAAGTTGATAGGAGGTTGGTCATGACCAGCAGATGACCCTACTGATTGTGAGGTCAGTAGGTCAAAGGTCAAGATCTCAGTGACCCGGAACAGTTGAACCTTTTCCGGATGATAACTTGAGAATGCTTGGGCCTAGGATCATGAAAGTTGATAGGAAGGTTGGCCATGACCAGCAGATGACCCCTATTGATTTTAAGGCCAGCAGGTCAAAGGTCAAGGTCCGAATTGTGGGGGTATAATTTGTCTTTCCTGTGACAGCTCTAGTTATGCAACATCCAGCCTTTATTTAGGGAACAAATTTTTACTTTGACTCATTGAGATGTAAATTCATAGAAATTTGACTGACTAGCCTTCAGATTTACTTTGACACATTCTAAGTATCCAAATTTAATATTACTGGAGCGAAAATACATACCGTACATAGAGATGGGACTCGAATTTTTTTTCTAGGTAACCGGAATTTAAAGATGAGAGAGTTTGAGATACTGAATCATAGCTGTATTCTACACTGACATGATTTTTTTGGTAAAAGAAAATATTCCTTTAAAGCGTTTGAGAGAAGTTGAATGAAACAGTGACGGTTCAGTTATATGACTGTTTAGTTATGGTACAAAGAACTAGCAGACAGAAAATATGTTCAGAAATCTTTTTTTCAGGTACAAAGAGTATGTTGTTATCAAGAACACTCGGGATGCTGTCAGCAAACTTGTTGAGGAAAAAATAACTGACTGTCTTAATTGGCAACAAATGCACAAGGTATAGTAGTGTGAAGTCATAGATATTTGTTGAGGACTATTTAAATGGCTTTCTTGTTTGTGTTAACCACAAAATTTATTCCCAACAAACAAACAAAAATTCCCAGTCCTTAAAATTTAGAATCCACAAATTCATGTCCTGTAGAGATAGCCATGTTTGCTAAAACTACAAAATCTGATACCCACAAAACTAAAAGATTTCCCAGCTTTCACTTGTACAACTTGTGTTTTTATACTGAAATTGGCAGCAATTGTCGACTTAAAAAGAAAATAAAGAAAGCAGTGTCTTCAACTTCATTGTATTCACCATATGCACTTTCCTCTCTGTAACTCTAGTTCTCTTTACCTTGAAACATTTTTACTTCTTGGAACTGTTGAAACTTTGTATGAAGCCAAAAAAAAAATAAAAGCACTTCCGTCACCAAGTGTTTTGGTCCCCTTTTCCGAATCACTTGCTCTTCACCTGTGTGTGTTAGAGCCCTGCTTGGGTCATCTTTTGATGAACCCTTCCAGTTATCTTGCAGTATGTCAATGGTTCTAACCAAATACTCACCCAAACCTATAATAATTCTCAGAGGTGCATCTTGGGTCTTCCTTAAGCAGCTGAAGCTAAAAAGCCACCATGTGACCTTTGCTGTATTTATGTGACTTTAAAAGCAATAAAACAAAAATTAAATATTTACTGGAACTTTACAAGCTGCAGCATTTTAGAAATATTTCAGTTTAATAGCATAAAATGGTCAGATTTTTATTACTTACAGAATACAATTAAACATAGATATACTAATTATAACTTCAATATTTCAGCATGTGATGATGAAGATCCAGGGTTCATCTTTCCAGAAAATGTGTGCAGACATTGCTTCCTCCCTGAACCTTGGAACACCAAGCTTTGCTACAGCCAAAGAATTTCTGCAGGGAGCTGGACAAGGCTCCATTGTATCACAGGTAACTCTAGAAATGCTTGTATTGACTCTTCGACAAATTTTGTGAGGTTACATACAGATCTTGTTAGGACGCAGGGCATTCGCCGCTCAACATGAAGGTCTTGAGATTTGAAGTCCTCTAGGGTCATGACCACTCAGTACTCGTTGTTCAGCAGTTATCTTTGAATGTGACTCAAATAAGTATTTACTGTAATTTAAAAGTTTTATCTTTGTATTGTTGCTTTTATTGATTTAGACTTAACGTCTTTAGCTCTTAAAACGTAAAAAAGTGAATGAATAGTTCAGTTGGGTTTGAATTATTTAGTGCTGAAGAATGTGGTTACATGAACTGCCAGGATGACTTGCTTAAATTTATTTCAGTGTGAACAAGTGGAGAGTGAACTGACATCAAATCTTCAGATTCAGCGAAATAACCTGCACAGAGTTATTGATGTATTACACACATATGGAACAATTGTTTCTCAGGTAATAATTTAACAGTCATTGAAGAAATACACAAAAATTCCTGTTTTACTTAAGTATTAGGGTTCTGTTTTCTGTCTGATAAATTTCCTATGAAACAGACCTTAATTGAGTTCAGTGTAGTATAGTAACATGGATACAGGAGTAAGCAAGTTAAAAACCCTGGTTGTACATATACCTGTGAAATACATGTTTAATAATGTTTGAAATGGGGCTTCGGTGGCGAAAGGTTAAGGTCTCACTTGTTCCTCACCTCTGTGGGTTTAAAACCCAGTAAGGAAGGTAAAATTCTTTCATAATAAGTTGTCCAGCTGGCTAATGGAATGTCTACTGTGTTTCTATCTGACAGCCAGCCTTTATCAGTGATAAAACCCAGAGGGGCACCCAGTCTCCCATCACCATTAAAAGAGCCAGACATCATTTGTTTCAGTGCATCTTTGAAAATGCAATAGAAATGAAAGGTATGAAAATGTCCGAACAAATTTCTGTACTCCACTAGTTACTGTGAAATCTTTTAATTTCGTCGGCACGAAATTCTGTGGATTTGTCCAAAACGGCTGTTTCGTGGGGACGTAAATTCGTGGATTTTCAATTATCGGAAAAAAAAATTTTCCACAATTTCCACAGGAATAGATCTAGTATATCATTTTGTTCTTACATGTGAAACCTACACGTGTCAAACAGCACTACCATGGTTACCGAATTTGCAATCTACGCCGCGGGAAATTAGCGAGTGATCATGTGCCAATTAACGACCGCGTTATCTATAATTAAACTGTGAAATATTCAATATGAAAAATTCGGCACCAATTAAAAAGTCTCAAAATCGTAACACCTGGGATATAGTCTTGCAAAATAGCATTCATAATCGAAACAAATATAAAGTTCATCACATTGATCATTTGATCGTGTTTCAAACAAAAACTAGTTATTGTATTGCAAATTTAAAAAAAAAGCTATTATAGATTTACTGATTTTATGTTGCTAAAATGTGTTTGTGCACATGATTGATACAATATAAATGGTTTAGAATCGTGAAAAAAAAGTTCCATACATGACTGTTGTTTTTATTATGTAGTACTAGTACTTACATAAACTATTATAAACTGGTTGCTAAACTTTCATCCGAATGTTTTTTTTGCAAAATGAATGCGCGTCTGCATCTAAAATTACAAGCTGTTGAACTTGTGCAAGTGTTATTTCCTGCAGAGAAACGTGTAATGTGAATTGGGTAATGATGCATCGGACGCAAATCTAGCAATTAATTTTTAATATTTGATAGTCCCAAAGTAGTAGTAGTTAACTACATGTACATGTCAGTAAATATAAACATTGCAGAGCGGGGCCGAAAAAATCAAATAACAGCAGCATAGTGCGGTTGGCACGTGACGCTACGTCAAACTTCTTTTTTTAGTATCTATTTTACTTTGACGAGCATGTCGTAAACAAACCACGGGTAAATATCTGAATGAAATAGTCGGTTTTGTTCCGACGCATACCTATGTTTATTGTTGATGGAGCCTCCATAAACTACACGAAAGCTGCAGGTCAGTACTGCCGCATGCACACAACTACGGACAACATCTGATGGCTATGGTGTCTTTTTCGGCGACATTGCGTACAATTTACATTATCGTGGGCATAATTTGTTCGTTGGGACTTGATTTCATGGTTGAGCTGAACCGCAAAATCGACAAAAATTAATCCCCCACGAATAATAATGATTTCACAGTAGTAGAAAATAGAAGATAACTTTAATTTGACATGCTTTTGATGGCATTTTGGAGCTTGTAAAATTTTGTGCTATCTAGAGTCATTTAAGAACCATTATAACACAACTGATTATGTTGTTCCCATGCTCTGGATTTAACACTTTAATGAAGAAATTCCAGTACTCAGAGCAAACATTTACCTAGTGTAATTTTCGGCAGTGTCTCACTGCCTTCTTCAGCACTGACTGACCGGATATGGTGGGTCACGTGACGTAGGAAGGTCACGTGATTGGAGGATTCCTACGTCACGTGACCCACCATATCCGGTCAGTCAGTGCTGAAGAAGGCAGTGAGACACTGCCGAAAATTACACTAGGTAAATGTTTGCTCTGAGTACTGGAATTTCTTCATTAAAAACATTATAACACAGTACAGAGTTGTATTTTAGGGATATGTATATTTCAGTTTGGTGCCAGTTTTGCAGACAACACAAGAACAAGCAATTATCTACACTGGCTGAAGGAACTTTCTTTGGATTTTACTGACAATAAGTGAGTTGTCTTTCAAACATGAGATTTTAAACATTCTGTTTCAGAAATAATGTCAGACTATTCTTAGCATAAATGATATATATCACAGCAAGTTACGTACTTCAGTGGTTTCTTAGATTACATCTTGAACAGATTTGAACAGCTTTAAATGGTATACATTTCTTTTTTTTTTTTGCACTTGTCACAGTATACTTTGCTATATGTATATATGATATTACATGATTACAGTAAGTAGGCTATTACAATCCGATCAGCACTTGCTTCATTATACCAGTCTGCACATTATTTGACAGGTCTGTAATGCCAAGGGAATTGTATTGACCGATCCATATAATTTTTGTAGAGCGGCCAAAATGTCAGTAAGTGTGCTAGTACTGGGTACTTTTTCTCACTGAAAGCAATATTATCATATCAGCATATATTTGATTTAAAACATAGAAAAATGAACAGGTTATAAAATTGTCAGTAAACATGTTTCCACAATGGCTAGAAATAGATCCCCAATCTGTCCTATTAGCCCTCAGCTTGTGGCCTTGGGCAATGAATTATAACAAATTTCTGATCTGTTGTAGGGTTGATATGAACATTGTATTTTTATGCCCCTGAAGGGAGGCATATAAGTTTTGAACCGTCTATCTGTCGGTCTGTCAGGTCGGTCTGTCGGTCTGTCCGCATTTTTCGTGTCCGGTCCATATCTTTGTCATCGATGGATGGATTTTCAAATAACTTGGCATGAATGTGTACCACAGTAAGACGAGTGTCGCGCGCAAGACCCATGGTCCGTACCTCAAAGGTCAAGGTCACACTTAGACATTAAGGATTAGTGCATTGATGGGCGTGTCCGGTCCATATCTTTGTCATCGATGGATGGATTTTCAAATAACTTGGCATGAATGTGTACCACAGTAAGACGACGTGTCGCGCGCAAGACCCAGGTCCGTATCTCAAAGGTCAAGGTCACACTTAGACATTAAGGGATAGTGCATTGATGGGCGTGTCCGGTCCATATCTTTGTCATTGATGGATGGATTTTCAAATAACTTGGCATGAATGTGTACCACAGTAAGACGACATGTCATGGGCAAGACCCAGGTCCGTAGCTCAAAGGTCAAGGTCACACTTAGATGTTAAAGGTCATTTTTCATGATAGTGCATTGATGGGCGTGTCCGGTCCATATCTTTGTCATTCATGCATGGATTTTAAAATAACTACGCATAAATGTGTGACACAGTAAGACGTGTTGCGCGCAAGACCCAGCTCCGTAGGTCAAAGGTCCTAAACTCGAACATCAGCCATAACTATTCATTTAAAGTGCCATCGGGGGCATGTGTCATCCTATAGAGACAGCTCTTGTTGTTGATGTAATGTAAATGTTATGTTTTTACAGGTGTGCAGAAATTGTCCATCATTTCCATGACATGTATGGAGACTCAGTGGTGCCCCAGTCTAAGATACAGCTGGTGCTGGCCACAGAACTTAAGCTGCAGAATATAATACAGGATGCTAACACCAGGCTTATCAAGGTAAATCATGCCACATCATCCCTGAATGAACATTCTACTTACTTATTGCATAAATACAGCGTACTGTTTACATAGTTACTGCATACTTATTGCATAAGTTGTAAAACATATTACTTCATTACTGCTTGCTTACTTACTACATAAACACTGCATACTAATTACATAAATACTTCATGGTGATTACATAATTGCTGCATACTAACTACATAAATACTGCTTACTACATAAATGCTGTATACATACTACATAAGTGTTGCATACTAACTTTAGTTCTGCATAATTATTACATAAATACTACACACTGATTGTCATTATTATATACAAGTAATCCTAGGTGGCTTTCAAGCATTAATGAATTTTAGTTAAAGCTTACTTATTTAATGTGAGTCGACTTTTGGAATTTGATGGAACAACTTAATTACCTGTCAAAACTGCGACAGGTATCATATTTACCTCCCAGCACCCAGTGTAGGCTGATACTGCTTGAAACAGTAGTAATTCAAGAAATGAACCAGCACTGAATACTTTTCAGGATGTCAGTCATGACTCAAACTCTGACATGAATGTCTGGCACTGTAGTCAAACCACTATTAAAGTCCCAGACTCCCTCAGTATTCTTAGTTCCTCAAGCTTGATAGATTGTGTTGTATAGAATGTTATTGGCCATTATATGTTTCAGTTGTTGGAGCGTAGAAGTCTGGAGAAGGTAGAGGTGAGATTGTTAGATCTGCAAGTACAAGAAAGTAAAGCTGCCATTGATACATTTGTTAAAGGTAATAATCATTTTTCTCAGTCAGTCATGTCAGATTTACATTTTTATTTACTGAATTGAGAGTTATAGATAATTTATTTACATTCTGATGAAAATCAATTTTGTGGTTTGGAATCTTAGCAGGATGAACCCATAACTAACTGAATTAGGTCAATAATTGATACCTGACTTACAGTTTAAAGGCCACATCTCACTCTTGCCTAATCACTTAATAAAAAAGTGGATTAGTTTTTCAGCAGTTTAGAAATTGAAGGAAAATACATTGGTAACCACTGCTGGTCATTTGGACAGAAATGATGTTTGAACTTATATGTCCCCACAGAGAGTGGATTGCAGCAGTTTAGATATGTGAATTGTTGAAGGAAGTATGTTTGTGGATATAAATGTAAGTCTTTTTACTACAGAGAATGGAGAGTGTGGTGAAAGCAGTTTGACTGCAGTAATTGTGACAGCCCTGTGTGCCCTGAATAAACGTAACATACAGATGGAGGCGGCTGCTACAGGTAAATAATGACCAACTTTTATTTTTCTCTTCCTTTTTAACATGTGGCTGGCTAACAGAAGTTCAGTGGGTCTACCTAGGTGCCTGTCCATGCTGGAAATAATGTCCGGAGGTGAACCTGGGGTCTTCTACCTTTAAAACTGGAAAGTCAGCATACAACACTATTAAATTGTGTTTACATTACTTAAAATTGCTCAAAACCAATACACAAACTTCCTGTAAGCCAGTCATTTTTGCTATCCTGGATTGAAAATGTTTTATTGTCTGACTGTTTTATGAACAGATGCCTACAGAAATGTTTACATGATCGAATCAGTCCTTTTTAACAGATAAGTGTTAGACTAATTTGTTAGCACTACATGAACTGACCTTGCATACTCCAGTTAATAAAACGCATCAGAAACTTCCATAAGATAACCTCATATTCTTATGAGATTTTATTTAATGGTAAAGATGCTTTCATCACACTTTACTTAATAAGCTTCTATGCATTGATAAACTGATCATGGTTGTATATGATTTCAGTTAAATTCTGTTGATAAATATTTCTTTGCATTGCCAACCTTAAATGCACTTGAAAATGACATTTTACCTATGATAAATTAAATAGTAATTGTGATATATGCATTAGGTGTTGGAGATCGGTTGATGGATTTGACATCTCGAGATGGTGACTGGTTCCTGGAGGAATTGTGTAGTATGAGTGGAAATGTTTCACAGTTCCTTGACATGATCAAAACAAATCAACAGGTAATTATTTACCAACTTTCATTGTTTGGGTCAAAACTGCAATTTTATGGGGATATGAGTTCATAGATTTTGATCTTTGAACATAAAATGAATATGAATATTACTGGTTTGTTGGGATTTAACTTCAGTGAATAACACAAACATTGAATCAACAAAAAATGAGTCTACCCATGAATATGACTCTTAACCCAAGGGAAAAAATAGACTAGAATAATTGTTTCTGAAAACTTGTGATACAAACAGATAAACTAATTGTAGGTGACTATTTTATTTTGTCAGGTTGGTGAGGATGCTTTACAGTTCTCTGTGTTGTACAAGGGAATGCTGTCCACACACAATGTCTACACTGCACTCCAGGTGAGTTAGACTTCTTGCTTATTATGGAAATATTGTAAGTTTGGATATTGTTTTATCACTTTAATTTTGCAATTTTGACAGTAAACGGCCAATTTCTTTAGAATTAACACCTCATAAATAATGCTGTCTGAAATTGATCAGCTCACTCTGCACTTAGGTGCTGAAACCATTCAAAGTTGAATCCTTTGACTTGAAACTTGGCAGTTGCCTACTAAAAGAAATTTAACAATGTGTTTTAAAATGACTCAGATGATATTAGCAAGTATGTGTCCTGGTTAGCATAACTTTACCAGTAGAAAAAATATGATTAACAATGAAGATTGATTCCTATATATAGCTCACTGAAATCATTTGTTTCCACCCATTCTTAACCAGGACCTGAATGTGAATTTCCGGACAATCATTCTGCCAGAAGCCCTGAAGATAATTCAGAGCCAGGAACCGTCAGTGTTCAGTATTCTGTCTCAGCTGGAAACCATCCTGTCGGAGACCGGTTACCCTCTAGATACAATCATCTCTCAACTGGAAATGCTTCATAGAAATGCTGTTATGGGTATCAAGGTAAAATGTCTAGGTTTCTTGATTATTTCATGAAAATTAGACCTTGCAAAGAACTTTGAATTTAAATTGCTTATAAGTGAAATATTTACGGTTTGTGGAAAGATTTGACCTCTCGTATTGAGTGTTTCTAAATTTGGTGAAATTTCAATTATGTGAAAAGATCTGATATTACAGGAAGAGTTCCTTGTAAGAAGAATATACTGTTCATGCTAAATAGTATTAAGGAGTTGTAGTTAAAAGTAATTGATATTTACCCAAATATAGAGCACTTACAATGACTTTTAAAAACTTCTGATTTCTCCAATTCTTAACTTAATTGTAATTTAATTGTAATTTTCAAAACTTTGATGAGTTCTCAGCATCTTTTTCTGTAGAGTTCGGAATCCAGTTTTGCATAATTTTCTATATTGTATATACAGACTGAAAACAGTGAGTTGGTGACAAGTATACAGGGTATTAAACAGAACTTCCTTCAACTGTTAGAGGGTGGTGGCCCTGGGGACCTCACCCCAGGTCAGATGCTACTGATGGGGTTTAACGGTCTGTTTACACGCCTCGATGATGAGTTCACAACTCTGCTGGAATGTATGGATATGATTACAGTACCTGACATCTGGAAGAAGGTTGATGTTATTAGAGAGGCAAAATCTTTACAGGTATGGGAAGGCTTACCACCCATAAAATTTGAATATTATTGTGCTGTTACAGTTATATAAAGACACAAGAAAGAAGTGTGTTTGACTTTAGCCAGAATCAGCTGTCAGATGAAGAAGAAAAAAATGAAAAATTTAAAAAAGGCAAAACAAATAATATAAATATTAAATTTCAGCCTAAACATTTGTCTGTAAATGACGCACTTTAGCCATGCAGAGTTTTAAATGCCCTGAAAAATATTCTTAAAGTACCCTATTTATGATCAATTTACCTAATAAAGCAGGTAACAGTAAAAGATAATGTTAAAATCCATGAAACTTAATACTTTGAATGTGGTCTTAAATAAATTTGAATTAAAAAATGTTTAGCTACAGTTTTGACAAAAAGTTTCTCCTGTAGGAAAGATTCATTGAGAATTTTTGTATTTGTTACAGATTCATTCTTTAATATATAAGATTTTGTTGTGTAGATATTTTTTTGTCTAACGAAGCAGAAAGTAGTTGAAAGTTTTCTAAATATGACCTTTTATATTTTCAGCTGTCATCATTTACTGTGGACACAAGAAGTCTTTTGTCGAGCTTGTTTTTCATCCGTAGACTTCAGGTAATGCAGGAGTTTTTCCACATGTGTACACAGTTTGCTGCTGCGATACAAGGGCTAGAGGGAGGTAACTGCTACGATGATGAACAACTCACTAGACCTGTCAAACGATTCATTGCTGACTATGTCAGAAAGCAGGTATAAATTTTTTGTAATTATTAGCTCACCTGTCACATAGTGACAAGATGAGCTTTTGTGGTTACCCTTCGTCCGTCGTCTGTGCATGCGTGCGTGCGTCCGTCAACAATTTCTTGTCTGCGCGATAGTGGTTTCATTTATGATTTTATTTTAACCAAACTTGCACACAACTTGTATCACCATAAGATCTTGGTTCCTTTCTTGAACTGGCCAGATCCCATTATGGGTTCCAGAGTTATGGCCCCAGAAAGGGCCAAAATTAGCTATTTTGACCTTGTCTGCACAATAGCAGCTTTATTTATGATTTGATTTGAACCAAACTTGCACACAACTTGTATCCCCATAAGATCTTGGTTCCTTTCTTGAAATGGCCAGATTCTTTTATGGGTTCCAGGGTTATGGCACCTGAAAGGGCCAGAATTAGCTATTTTGACCTTGTCTGCACTATAGCAACTTCATTTATGATTTTATCCTAACCAAACTTGCACACAACTTGTGTCACGATAAGATCTTGGTTCCTTTCTTGAACTGGCGAGATTCCTTTATGGGTTCCAGAGTTATGGCCCCTAATATGGCCAGAATTAGCTATTTTGACCTTGTCTGCACAATAGCTGCTTCATTTATGATTTGAATTTTATCAAACTTGCACAAAACTTGTGTCACCATAAGATCCTGGTTCCTTTCTTGAACCAGCCAGATCCCATAATGGGTTCCAGAGTTATGGCCCCTGAAAGGTCCAAAATTGGCTATTTTGGCTTTTGCAGCCATATAGAGACTTCATTTATGGTTTTAATTTGATACAAACTTCCAAAATATCTTCAACAACAATAAATCTTGGATTGCATGACAAATCAGATCCAATCGTAGGTTCCAGAGTTATTTTATATCTGATTACCTCCCCAGATTGTAATCAAAATTGATTTATATCAGTAAGTACTTATAGGACTTATTTGAAATTTCATTATTGTTATTAGTTGGACTGAGACAATCAGGGTAGATAACTATGGACTGATATTATGTCAAATTACCTCCCTTTATTTCAAATTAAAATGGGTATATCTCCATAACTAATGAAGATACTGATCTGAAATTTCATTTATGTCAACAGATTTATTTGGCAGATCCTTCTTTTGTTCACTTACAATATTTTTTTTAATTACTTCCCTTTTATATTACTATAAATAGCCTGTTTTTAGTAACTTTTTTATTATTGGCCGTAGGAAAAACCGAGACCACTTTTCTGTGGTACAACATGGATGGTACCTCCAATTTGTAGGTGTATTTTGACATATTTATACCTTGTAAGAATTTTTTTTTCTTTTTGGTTAAATTTCTTCCCTTTGTTGTTACTGTCCTTTCGACTTAGATATTTTTTCTGAGGACCTTCTTGTCCTCAAGTGCAATGATAACAGGTGAGCGATATAGGGCCATCATGGCCCCCTTGTTTGTATTTTGTATATAATTTTTGTTGATTTTGTATTAGAAGGTTTTATAATGAACTTTCCAGTTAAATATTTTTTACATAATTCTTTTTAAATTGCAGTATTTAAAAAAATTGTTAGTATTGTTTTTCTAGATAATTGGTTTCCCGTCACAAGTTCTTGGATATATTCTGTGTATGACAATACACACGATGGGTCTGGACGTCACAGCAGAGGTGGAGCTTAAAGATATAGGGGCGGAGTCAAAGGCACCACTTGAGGAGATATGTAAGAAGGCAGTGGACTTGTGTTTGAGGAATGGTCAGTTCCAGCAGATGCATTTTACTCAGGCCAGCACACTGACTAGTGGTCAAGATGCTTCCTGGAGGAGACATGACCTCACAAGGTTAGTCTTGTAAAAATTTGGCTTTGTTAAGTACTGTGAAAGCATTTAATTTTCATCGGCTTAAATTTGTGTGGTTTTGCCCAAAACAGCTATTATACAATGGGGACTGAAATGTTTAAAGAAAAATAAAAAGGAATTTTCTTTGTTGGTATTTAGTTTTGTGGATTAATTTTACACCTTGACAAAATCCTTCAGGAATATTAAAACTTTGACAGTGTCTGTGAAACTGTGCTCTTCATCAGTTTATTTTACTGCAAGTGTGATGACTTTCCTGACAGCCAGTTTAGAATTTTTAAGTTGTAAAGTCTTCTCAGTATTTAAATATCTGTTATCCAGCTGTTTAATTTGAAACCAAAACTTTTCCTATGTTTGTTGAACAGGAGGTTGGATTCCAACATAGATCTATTGAAGGGCAGTTTACAGCGGGCCCAGCTTCATGTTACAAGGTTGCACTGGCTTCATGAGGATTTATTTATACAAGCTGGAGGACAGCCAAACCACATGATGGTAGCTAACAGGGCATCAATCATGTCGGAAATAAAGAAGGTTACTAGTTATGTTTACATTTCTGTTTTGAATGTGAACCACTCCTTGGGTTTTGAATTCTTTTATTGTAGGAGGCTATACAGCTTGTTTGGTAGAAGTTGTGTGGTTATACGCATGTGTCAAACTGAAACAATGCCAAGAGGGGTTTTTTTTCCCCCCCTAGAACTTTGTCAGATTTTTGTGGACTTTTTTAGCTCACATGTCACAAAGTGACAGTGTGAGCTTTTGTGATCGCGCAGCGTCCGTCGTCCGTCGTCCGTGCGTCCGTCCGTCCGTCCGTGCGTAAACTTTTGCTTGTGACCTCTCTAGAGGTCACATTTTTCATGGGATCTTTATGAAAGTTGGTCAGAATGTTTATCTTGATGATATCTAGGTCAAGTTCGAAACTGGGTCATGTGCGGTCAAAAACTAGGTCAGTAGGTCTAAAAATAGAAAAACCTTGTGACCTCTCTAGAGGCCATATTTTTCAAAAGATCTTCATGAAAATTGGTCAAAATGTTTACCTTGATGATATCTAGGTCAAGTTCGAAACTGGGTCACGTGCCTTCAAAAACTAGGTCAGTAGGTCAAATAATAGAAAAACCTTGTGACCTCTCTAGAGGCCATATTTTTCATGGGATCTGTATGAAAGTTGGTCTGAATGTTTATCTTGATGATATCTAGGTCAAGTTCGAAACTGGGTCAGCTGCGGTCAAAAACTAGGTCATTAGGTCTAAAAATAGAAAAACCTTGTGACCTCTCTAGAGGCCATACTTTTCAATGGATCTTCATGAAAATTGGTCAGAATGTTCACCTTGATGATATCTAGGTCAGTTTTGAAACTGGGTCACGTGCCATCAGTAACTAGGTCAGTAGGTCAAATAATAAAAAAACCTTGTGACCTCTCTAGAGGCCATATTTTTCATGGGATCTGTATGAAGATTGGTCTGAATGTTCATCTTGATGATATTTAGGCCAAGTTTGAAACTGGGTCAACTGTGGTTAAAAACTAGGTCAGTAGGTCTAAAAATAGAAAAACCTTGTGACCTCTCTAGAGGCCATATTTTTCACAAGATCTTCATGAAAATTGGTCAGAATGTTCACCTTGATGTTATCTAGGTCAAGTTTGAAACTGGGTCATGTACCTTCAAAAACTAGGTCAGTAGGTCAAATAATAGAAAAACTTTGTGACCTCTCTAGAGGCCATATTTTTCATGGGATCTGTATGAAAGTTGGTCTGAATGTTCATCTTGATGATATCTAGGGCAAGTTTGAAACTGGGTCAGCTGCGGTCAAAAACTAGGTCATTAGGTCTAAAAATAGAAAAACCTTGTGACCTCTCTAGAGGCCATACTTTTGAATGGATCTTCATGAAAATTGGTCAGAATGTTCACATTGATGATATCTAGGTCAAGTTCGAAACTGGGTCACGTGCCGTCAATAACTAGGTCAGTAGGTCAAATAATGAAAAAACCTTGTGACCTCTCTAGAGGCCATATTTTTCATGGGATCTGTATGAAAGTTGGTCTGAATGTTCATCTTTATGATAGCTAGGTCAGGTTCAAAACTGGGTCACATGAGCTCAAAAACTAGGTCACTATGTCAAATAATAGAAAAAAAACGACGTCATACTCAGTTCAAAACTGGGTCATGTTGGGACAGGTGAGCGATTCAGGACCATCATGGTCCTCTTGTATTAACTTAGAAAGATAAAACAAAACAAGAAAACTAGAAATATTTTGCTTGCAGATCAGTGCATGCCCGGAGGATTTTCCCAATTTTTGACTATGGAAAAAACTAGCAAAATTTTCATTGTGACCATAATATCCAAAACAAATGGAATTGTTTTTTTAAAACTATTTCCGGACTGTAACTTGAGAACGCTTGGGCCTAGGATCTCAAAACTTAATAGGGAGGGAAAAGGTAGGTAAAAAATCAAGGTCACATTGACCCAGAACAGAAGAACTCTTTTTTTTCCAAGTAATTAGAAAATGCTTTGGTCATTTGATACAAAGGTCATTTATGACTGGTAAATGACCCATGATTATTGATTTGAGGTCAGTACGTCAAATGTCCAGTGCACAGTGACCAAATAATTTCTGTTCCTTGTGCAGTTACTGGATACATCAAGGGGGGCTTTGTTCTACTTGTGTTATTCATGATTTGCCACATGCAGTACACATAATTTCAGAGTGATAAAATAAATTTTATTTTATTATTTTTTTTATAGTGTATGCAGGCACTAGTGAGCCAGGAGTCAAGCCTTGTATCATGTCAGAGCCAGTACACACAGCTAGAGTCCAGTATTACCCAGAGACTCAAGTGGGCAGCCGGGGCCAATCCATCTTTGAATCTTATACTGCAGCAATTTGAGGAGGCCGGTATGATCAGAAAACAACTGGCAGAGGTAAAAATTTCATAGGTGTTGTTAAAAATTAACACAATAAACATTAGTAACTCCAGTTATTCAATATGTTGATTTCCTTTAATTTTTTCTTGACAGTTTAGATTTTAAATGGAATTTGTAGTATTGAAAAAAAGAGTTATCTGCCCTTGAAAACAACATTTTTGGGGGGAATGTCGTTTTCAAGGGCAGATAACTCTTTTTCAATACTGGTGACCTATGTATTTTATTGCATATCTCTGTTTCTTAGATGATTGTCCTTCAATACCCAAACTTTGAAGAAATTCTATTTTTGGGAAAAATTTTGCCCATCTCATATACAGAGACTCTAGCGTACGCCTTTAAGAAGAGTATGGGCTGGCTCGAATAATTAGGTTATTTCTAAAATGCTTATTACAGCATCTCTGTAGTGATAGCTCTAGTTTAATATGCAATTAATTGTTTATGACAGGAGGAATCGAAGCATTCTCAAGAGGTGATCAACTTGTGTCAGGGAATACTCCACCTTGAAGCGCTACGTACACGCACACCAGAGGCAATGGCTTCAGATACTAACTTCCTCTCTCTTATCAATAAGTAAGTAAATACCTGCTCACGTATCTTACACAAAGTATAATATACAATGGAATGAGTGTTTATTTTCATATGCATTGCTAGTATTTCTTACATAAAATTATGTTGAAATATGTTGAATCAACATTTGGATGGTAAACTTGAGAAAAGGTTGGTTGGGATGAAGGACATAATTTGTTTACTTCTTAACTTGGATATACAGGATAGTACATAATATTTATATGAATTTCAATATTGTACTTTTTGTTTTCCTCCATTTGACATTACATTACCAATTAACATCAAGTTGGTTTATCTTTGTAAATATATGTGTTGCGGTTGAAATACATACAATAAATATGTTGTGTCCAAATATCTAGAGGGGCTGCAGTGGGTTAGCCTGTACTAGATTGTACATGTAGGTGCAATCTAAAGCAAGAACATACTTAATGAAGAATCATAAAGTCACTACATCATAATGAGATTAAATGAAATACATAATAAAGGTGATATTAATTTGAAAAATAATTAACAGTGAATTTATTTTTGATATTGAAAGATGAAAGAAACATTATTTCAGATGTAACGAGAGCTGTATGATAGTATCATCCTCTAGTTGTTCTGTCACTGAGGCCGAGGCCCAACTCATGGAAATAAAGGTAATATTCACATCAAAGCAATTTCAGAACTTTGGTTGATTGAACTTAATTGAAAGATTTTATGTTTTGTTATGAATTATTATACATATTTGTGTTCACAGGATTTTATGTTCTGTTATGAGTTATACCAAAATTAATTTTGAAATTTTTGTAGGTAACCAGAATATTCAAAGGCTGACTTCAAAATAATAGCAAAGTTCGTTTGTAGTTTCATTTTGAGGTTTTACCCTTTGAGAGAAATTTGTATACCCTTGTGATATATTCACTGTTCGAATTTATTCTTTGTGATAAATTGTTTTGGTCGTTGTGTGTTCATCATGCACCTTTGGGATCAGAAGGGAAGTTCCAGTCTTCTGATGTGGCATGAAACAGATACTTTGTTTGATTTACCTATTAGTTCTGATAATTGTTTAATATAAAGAGTTCTTTGTGACATTTCATATTCAAAGAATTAATTTGGGCTCGAAATAAGAATGAATGCTGGAATTCAAAGGATTAATTTAAAATCAAAGTAACGATAAATGTCAAAGGAGCAGTAAAAATTATTTTTACAGAAACTAAAGGGTTTTGGATTTGCCATTTGCCTTTATTGAATTGATTATAAAGATATGACATATGCAAACTGTAAATTCAAAAATATTTTCAGTGTATTAATTTTTGGTTAGTTTCATGATCACCCACAATTTATAAAAACGTCTCCTCTGAAACTACTGGTCAGAATTACACCAAACTTGATCTGTAGCACCTTTGCAATGTTCCAAATGGTTCCCCTTGGTCCCTTTTAATGGGCACTGGAGCTTAAAATGGAAAAAAAACAACAACATTTAAACAACTTCTCATGAACTGCTTGATGAATCTTTATAAAATTTAGTCTGTAGTATTGTTATAAAGTTTTCCCTAAAATTTGTTGAAATTAGGGCACTCAGCACTTTTAGGGACTGTTAGAACTAAGAACACAGATAAAAAGTCGGGATACTTAGTCCCTTTCAATGGATGCTAGAGCTGAATAAAGAGATATCTTAAACAACTTCTTCGCATGGACTTCTTAAATGATCTTCATTAAACATAGTCTGTAGCATTATTGTAAGGTCATCTCCCAATTTTATCCAAATGGGGGCGTTTGTCTCCTTTAAGGGGCTGCTAGAGCTATAATTGGAAATACTTTTAAACAACTTCTTCTCATGGATCATTTTGTAAGGTCCTGTAACAATTTTGTTTCAATGGGAAGGGGGGTGCACTTGGTCCCTTTTTAGGGGCTGCTGGAGCTATAACGAGACACCCTTTAACAACTTTATTTCATGATGGATCCTCATCAAGCTTGATATAAGGCATTTTTTGAAGCCCTCTGTTAAATTTCTTCAAATGGGGACACTTTATCTCCTTAAACATGGTCAGTAGCATCCTTGTAAGGTCCTCTCTGAAATCTGTTCAAATGGGGCCACTTGACCTGTTTTGTTTTTTTAACACAGATGATTCAGTGTGTCATACATACATTCAATGTCAAATAGTCAAGGTCATGTGAGTGGCTTAGGACCACCATGGCCGTTTTGTTAAATTTCGCAAAGTTCTGGATACAGGAAAATATTTGATTTTACGGTTACATGAAATGAATGTGGTATTATTTATTCAGCCTCTGGAAGAAGGTCAGAGAACAGACACAGCGTGGCTGAAATCTGCACAGAAGGAACTGAAAGTTCAGTTGCAAGACATGGATAAGAAAATCATGGCTCTGAAGACAAATATTGATGAAGCCAAGGTATCATTTGCTGCATGTGTATTGTTATAAAATTGCAAAATATTAAAGTTACTGTTGGTTGACAATTTCTTGAAAATTGAGTTGTGAATCATTTTGTCCATTCATAAATATAAGAATAAGGAACTGTAGAAAGAGCTATAAGATATGGAAACAATTTGTTTAAGTTATCTAGAAAAATCATAAAAAATTTGATAGTCTAAAGTACATTTGTGTTTTTTGAAAAAAAGACCTTACTGTTACTATTGTAGAAGGACAGTTTTCAATTAGTAAATGTCATTTTAAATTAGGTAGTTGTATTGTGGCTATTCTGTGCCATGAACAACCAACCTTCCTAGGAAGGTGTAGCTAGGAAGGTGTAGCTAGGAAGATGTAGCTAGGAAGGTGTAGTTCCAAAGATAGTTAGGCATCATTTTCCTGTTCAGTGTTGAATGACTTACAGCCTTTTCATGTTAAGGTGACAGCATCTCCTTTGAGGGGCAATTATGTGGTGCCTGTATGTTTTACAAATAGTTCTAATTTAATTTTTGTAGATTAGTTATGGTTGCATACAATTTCTTAATAAGAATCTTATTCAGTTTTTGTCATTTCCCTTTCTGTTTTTGAAAAAAACAACTTGTATCACAAAATGTATATCTATATGTGATATGGCTGGATATTGTATATCAATTGACCTTTCTGTTTAAATGAAGCAGTATGCTTTTACTAAAAGCAATGGTTGGTGCCATTCAGCTTAATGATTTTATTATTAATAAAATTACAGGCCTTTGCTGCTAAGTTGTAATAATCGTTAGCTTTGTCCCATATTTCTGTCATGCAATATTTCTGTCATGCAATAAAGGCAGCAGCAGGTTGAGGTTCTACCTGTTTGTGCCTGATAAAATGCCTGAAAGGGCACCTTGGCTCTTCCTGAGCCACTGAGAGCAGGAAGCTTGCCATATTACTTAAACTGTGTCCATGTGACATAAGATCCAACAAAACAAACAACCTTCAAAACATAGGTAATTGCATGATGGCATGTAAGCCTGGAATTTCAAATCCTTACTGAGATTTCATACTCTTGTGTTCTATTCATGTATAATAAGTCATTTTGATTTCTGGTTTTGCAGCAGTATAATGAAATTTCTTGAATTTATTTAGGATGGTATAAAAAGCGAAGTGAATAACATCAAGACATTGCTGACTACTCACCATAAACTGATGTCAGATATCCGCGCTATTCTAAAATCTCTAGCCAAGGTATGTGTATTTTAAACAGGCATTATATATGAGTCATCTTAAGTACTGTCAGGATAGGGCTGTTGCAAAAGATTTGTGGTGCTAACTGCACATGATCCACATGAAGTATAGATGTGTTTGACCTTTTTTCAAGGGTCAGTCTGATGATTGAAATGTATTACTGTATTATTGGTGTTAAAAAATTGTGGCTCGAACTACTTCTATGATTTAAAATGAATTTTAATGAAACTTTTTACACATGACCACTATGAAGAGCATAGGTGTGGGTGACATTTTTAGGTCTAGGTCAGTTGAGGCATTGCAGAGTTATGTACCCATGGATTTAGACACAGTGTCTTAAGTGGTGTTGCTGGAGTATTTATCACTTTTAGTGATAACTCTAGTTTACTCTGACAATAAACCGCTTACATTTCATTTGCAAACACTGACAAAGTATACATACATTGACAGGACAAAATTACTGCGATTGGAACATAAAGTAAACACTAAACTTTGATTTTACAAAAACTGATGGGAACAATTTTTGGTACACAGGTGTAACATCATAAAATTCAGGTCAAGTTCAACTTTTAGGTCAAAGGTCAAGGTCACAGTGACCGGGAACAGTTAAATGGTTTCCGGATGATAACTTGAGAATGCTTGGGCCTAGGATCATGAAAGTTGATGAACCAGCAAATGACCCCTATTGATTTTGAGGTCAGTTGGTCAAAGGTCAAGGTCACAGTGTCCCGGAACAGTTAAACCATTTCCGGACAATAACTTTAGAACACATGGGCCTAGGATCACGAAACTTGATAGGGAGGTTGATCATGACTAGCAGGTGACCCCTATTGATTTTTAGGTTTGACTGACATTGGCTTACTTATGTGACAAGGCCGTATTGTGGGGTATAATTCGTCACCCCTGTGACAGCTCTAGGTTTGGTAAATAAAAACTAAAGTTATTATTTGTTTTATCAGCAAGAAGAACAGGAATATGGAGAACATGTAAATGAGAATGGAATCCGAGATTATCTTAATCTTTACAAGAAGTTCTCAGAGAATCTCACCATGGCCCTCAAGATGATTGTCAGTGATGATTTTACAGACGAGAGTATGGAAGAAACAAAGTCTCTCATTGATGCTTTACAAATACAGATTCCTCAGTAAGTTGGTCTTGAATTGTGCTAAATGTAGTGTACTTTGTTAAACATGACGTTTTCTGTTATATTGAGTTTGTATTCACTATGTGAAACAGTTCACCTTTACCTACATATGAAAAAAATCAAAAACTGATGAAACTGTTGAAAGATAAAATTTTATTTCAGTGTTTGTGAATTTTAGGGTATAAAGGCATTAACTGATACAGAATTGTTTTACTTAAATGTCACCCTTTCTTACATTTCTCAAACTTATATTCAAGTTTCAGTAATATGGTGTTAAGTATGAAATAAGTCTGGAAAAAATGTTAATTTTGATAAAATATATAATTTTGTGCACCACAAGCTGAAGCATTGTTACATTATAGTTATGATCATTATTTTTTTAAGCAAACAGTTTAACTCACCCACCAAACCCTTCGTGAAATATAACATACTGTGAAATATTTTGGAGGAGAGGCTAATTTTTGTGGATTTCATGGTAAAATGGAATCATAAAATTAAATTTGAATGAACAAGCAAAATTTCTGTTCATTGTTGAAAATCATAAATTTATGCCTCCACAAAATTAAATAATTTAACAGTAAGTGTTTAACCATTTTGTGAAGAACTGTTGTGGAGAAGTGAGAAGGAGAGAATGAAAGACTACTTTCAGCTTGACTTAATCACAGGATATGGCTGGTCTAGTGGTGAAGGTGCCGGCTGCTCAGCACGGAAGTGGACGGTTCGAGCCCCATTTTGGTCACGACCATGCCTTTTCCTATGCCTTTAATACTGGTTTTTCCAGAAAGTGAATTCCAGAGTGATCCAGATAACCTTTGAGCTTTCACAAGCAACTAATCACAAAATATAAATTGAGTTATATTTTAAAAAAAAGATTAGACTTTCTTAACTGATTTGAAGTTTTTGCTTTTTGAGAAATGCTACTTTATGTTTGAAGGCATTAAGTTTTCTTGCATATTAAATTTGAAAATTTTATTTTAGAATCTATGAAGATCTAATAGCATTAGCACCACCTCTCATCAGTAACAGGGATGAATCCAGGAACACAAGTCCTCTCAGTTTTGCTACAGGTTTGTATGTCTGTAATTTCTTGATCATATTAGAAGCTAATTGAAGCATTCTTGTGTTCTTGCCTTGTTATCAGTTTGTTTGTTCCTTGTTCAGTCACACTGATTACATTGAGAGTGATATTATAAGAAATCACTGATGAGACATTATGGGAGATCTGCTAAAAGTCTAGAGAAAATCAAAGTACTGATAGTACAGTACTGATGGAAGGTGATTTATGTTAGTACGTGTATGAAAAGAATCCATTCCAAAAATGGCACAGTTTGATAGTTAGAAACCCAATACATACAGGATTTGATTTGTCTAACCATATCATCAATATGATAATGCGATTTAGTGATGTATACTGTTACGCATTTAAACCCCCTGTAAAGTAAAAAGATGTAATGGGTTGTGGTGGATGGATAGCTCAGTGGTTTGCACACTGGCCTTCCAATCCTGAGATCGGGGGTTTGATCCCCGGCAGCTACTCGGAAATTTTCAGAAACACTTTTCAGTGTTTCCCACCCAACTAGGTGTACTGGTCAGGAACCCAGGCAATACTTGCGTGTATCAGTGCTATACACTGGGAACGTTAAAGAACCAGGCTGTCTATTCGCAACGAGCTAGGCTAAGTTAGCCGGACAAGCCTGTATCTGATTTCTGATCTCTCTGTCGTGGGGGCTTTGTCTCACTCTGTCCCTCTGATCAGATCGCTCTGTGTCTGTACTAGTAGAGGATGAATTTTGCGCCCTATGTGGCTGCATTTGATCTATGTAAAGCGCCTTTGAACGTGAAATTGTTCATGAAAAGGGTGCTATATAAATCTGGTATAATAATAATAAATAATAATGTAAAGTAAAGGCATGCAGCCGATTGTTATTCGTAGTAAATTACTGCGCCATTGGTATATATTCGAAGTATGTTAAACTATTTTTACTGGGCATGAGTACTTGTAATTTTGTGATCAAGTCCACAGCTGCCTTAAAAGTGGTGATAGGGTAGGCCAAATTTTCCAGTCTGTAACGATAATGATGTCAGAGATTGTAATTATTCCGCATTGAACTACATTGTACAGCGGATAAATACGAAATAGTTGTGAGACAGTTTATTCTTGATTAAATTCTGCGTGGTTACATAGAGAAGGTAAATCACCTTCCAAAAATAAAACTAGACTGGATAAAACTGCTGAGATTTTACAACACATAAAGTAAGATGCTAAGATATACTTTAGAAACATTTCAGTATTGAATGTTGTTGTAACGGACTAGGAAGCTCTTAGAATCATTCTTAAACTTTCAAGGCAGAGGAAGTGTTTCTAAATTCTACTGTTTCATACTGTCAATAAACAGTATTATAGTAGTATAACGTTATTATAGCGAAAGTCATGGATAAAAGCCTGGTTTAAACTGCTGTCAGGAAAATTGCTTAGAGAAAAACACCTTGCAACATTTTAAAGTCATACTCAGAACTCTGCTTGTTTATTATCCCCCGCCGATGAAATCGGGAGGGGGGTATTGAAATGGCGTTGTCCGTCCGTCAGTCCGTCCGTCCGTCTGTCCGTCCGCAGCCATTTCTCAGTAACTACTTGGTAGAATTTCATGAAACTTGAAATAAACATGAACCAACATACTGCGATGATGCCTGTCAAGTTTTTTTTTTGATTGGTCAATTTCCCTCAGAGTTATTGCCCTTGATTTAATAAAAAATGTCCGTCTGCAGCCATTTCTCAGTAACTAACAGGTAGAATTTCATCAAATTTGAAATAGACATGAACCAAGATACTGTGCTGATGCCCGTCAAGTTTTTTTTTTTGATAGGTCAATTTCCGTCAGCGTTATTGCCCTTGATTTAATGAAAAATGTCCGTCTGTAGCCATTTCTCAGTAACTAGCAGGTAGAATTTCATCAAACTTGAAATAGACATGAACCAAGATACTTTGACGATGCCCTTCAAGTTTTTTTTTCGATTGGTCAATTTTCCATATAGTTATTGCCCTTTAATTGTTTAAAAATCCACAGATCTGTACATAACAAACCAACCAATTGGAAGAATTTCATTAAACTTCTTTCATTCTTTTCCATGAACATTTATTATAAACATGTGATGTTGTGTACCTACACCTGGTCACCACCTTACCTTGGTCACCCCCCCTCCCCCTCCCCCCCCCCCCCCCCCCTTTTTTTTTTTTTTTTTTTTTTTTCATTTTTCGTTTTCTATCAATATTTATAATCAACATGTAAACTGTTGTATCCTCACCCCAGCCCCCAGCCCCCACCCCCCATCCAAACAAACCATTCATTTTCTTTTAATTTGATTTTGACTAATGAAATTATTTGCTTCTTGGTAACATTCTTAACTTTTTCCTGGATATATTTTTTTGCCGTTCCTCAACTCTGACCCTTTCGGCGGGGGATTCCAATGCTTCGAATTTGCTTGTTATTTCAGCTTTTTCACTGCTTGTTTATTATTTCAGCTGTGAAAAAGCCAATGAGTGCTGAAGACACACAGGTACGCCGTCCATCTGTACTATGCAAAGAGCATGTATCTGGTACCCCACCCACCGGTAGTCCACAGATCACAGGGATAACTAACAAGTCGACTGTATCCAGTAAGATAATCCTGTCAAACTATTTTTTCTCACAACATACATTAATGATATTATTTACTCATTGGCCTATTGTTGTACTTCTCACAGTCATGTAGTTCAAGATAAATATTTTTATCCCCAAAACAAAAGATTTCAGCTTTGAAAATGGATCTATAGATCAAAATGAGTTAAACCTTAGTTTTTTTGCGTCAGCTGTTATACATTTGTGAGTGGAATTTCAAAAGTTCCCTATGAGAATTCACTGTAATTTAAATGCTTGATGTTTCGATTTTTGTTTATCAAGTTCAGTTGCTAATATAGTTTTAGTAAGTGTATAATGTTTGTTTTAGAAAATGCTTGCATAAATCAGTATTTCTGGAATTAACGTAGTGGTAATGTAATGTGTTTTACAGCTCCTGTGAGAAAATCTGAAAAGATAACACGAGATCCAAAAACAGGAAAAGGTAAGAAATATAAAAAAGGTTGTGGAAATTGTTTTATTTGTCATTTTAAATGAGCGAAATGACAACACAGATACTATACAGAAACTATTTCTTTTTATAATGACACCAGTACTGGCTTTTCCAGAAAAGCAGAATCAAGAGTGATTAAAATGAGCACCAAACTTTCTTCACAATCACATTACAGCTAGAACAGATAAGAATAAAGCAGACTACTTTGATATCATTACTGTTTGTTGAGAATGAACTTCCACATTTGTGTTAATGCTAGAAATTAATTCCCAATGAACTACCGGTAGTAAAAGTCACATTTATTTAAAACTTGGAATCTCTGCAAATTTCCCATTTTGATCAAAAAGCATTAGATATTAAATCATTTCACACAAATGCATGTTTTGATATTAACATTACAGCTATACAGGAGCGGAACAGTTACGCTGTTGGTGTGTGGAGGCGAGTCAAGATGAAGCTAGATGGTAGAGACCCAGATCAGAACAAGCGTCTGTCTGTTGCTGAACAGGTATATTTGAAAGATTGTTTAAACTGTGATATAAAAAAGTGAATCACTTTGACAGCTATATTGTTTAGGTCAGTGGCTGCAGTCAAACTGTTAATTAGGTTGTCTGTCCATCCAAAATACTTTGTAACTTTCAAATAATCCAAAGGGATCTTAGTGCCAAGTAGTTTAGGTCAAAGACTTTAAGGTGGAGCATATTTTCATGTGAGGAAGCTATCCTGCTTGCAATGGAAATTTGGTGGTTCTGCCCAGGTGTCCATCTGTGCCGGAAGTCAAGTCATAGTAGGTTTCTTTGGTCTTCTTCCACCATCAAAAGCTGGAAAGTTGCCATGTTTGCTATAATTGTGTCACTGTGATGTTAAACCCTACAAGACAAAACAAAAACACTACTCAAGGCATTCCAATGAACTGTACACAGTTGTTAAGCATGATAAGAGGGTGTGTCGTATGTAATAATGAAGTCCGTATCATCAAGGTCACGGACTAGGACCTAAACCCATATACACAGGCAAGGGCATTTCACTTCTTTTCTCATCATTTACTAGTGACATCCCTTGTTTTTAGCCAAGATGTATAGTGATGACAAAGCATTGTCTCTCCACATGTCTGTATCCGAGTTTTTCATCACTTTTAGGTTGACTACGTTATAAAAGATGCAACAAGCCTCGACAACCTAGCCGTGCTCTACGAGGGCTGGACACCATGGGTGTGAAGTCAGCATGCCGTAATAACATGGGCTTAAATCTATAACACACGGTACCCGTGAAGGGGTCACATGTCCTCTACGACGTGGTGCTGCAGTACACAAGGTCACTGTAGAACGAGGAAAAAAATACCATCATAGCTATGTAACTACTCTCGGGCCCGGCCAGAGGGCCTTTATATGGGAGTGTAGCTGATGGTTCGGAGAACATTTATAGAGAACAATCCACTGTGTTTTTGTACAGACGGATTTCAAGCGGCAAGTTCTCTGATTGGCATATTTGTTGTAGAATATATAAATTGCACATCTTGTGAATACAATTTCTGTTTCATAAGTTAAGCAACCTCTTTATATGTCTAAAACCCTGGCTTTGATTATGTAACTTTTGCATTAATTTTCCTTTTGTTATAAAAGAACTCCTCTGTAATTTCAAAACAGATTTACTTCCTCAAGTGTATTATATTCCCCATTGCATTTATAGCTTACTTGTTTTAAGAAACTTGTCTAAACTGGTACATTAGCAACTTTTGTAGTTTCCAAAACTTAAGCAAACCCTTTGTTTGACTAGAACTCTTCAGTTCAGTAACTCCTTTTGACAAAAGCATTTTTAAAGAGTTTTCCAAATGGGAGCTATTCCTTTTTAGCTCATCTGATTTTTTGAAAAAAAATGATGAGTTATTGTCATCACTTGAGCGGTTGTCGGCGTCGGCGTCGGCGTCTGCGTCGGCGTTGCCTGGTTAAGTTTTATGTTTAGGTCAGCTTTTCTCCTAAACTATCAAAGCTATTGCTTTGAAACTTGGAAGACTTGTTCACCATCATAAGATGACCCTGTATAGCAAGAAACATAACTCCATCTTACTTTTTGCAAGATTTATGGCCCCTTTTGTACTTAGAAAATATCAGATTTCTTGGTTAAGTTTTATGTTTAGGTCAACTTTTCTCCTAAACTATCAAAGCTATTGCTTTGAAACTTGGAATACTTGTTCACCATCATAAGCAGACCCTGTACAGAAAGAAACATAACTCCATCTTGCTTTTTGCAAGAATTATTGCCCCTTTTGGACTTAGAAAATCAGTTTTCTTGGTTAAGTTTTATGTTTAGGTCAGCTTTTATCCTAAACTATCAAAGCTATTGCTTTAAAACTTGCAACACTTGTCCACCATCATAAGCTGACCCTGTACAGCAAGAAACATAACTCCATCTTGCTTTTTGCAAGATTTATGGCCCCTTTTGGACTTAGAAAATATCAGATTTCTTGGTTAAGTTTTATGTTTAGGTCAACTTTTTCTCTTAAACTATCAAAGCTATTGCTTTGAAACTTGCAACACTTGTTCACCATCATAAGCTGACCCTGTACAGCAAGCAACATAACTCCATCCTGCTTTTTGCAATAATTATTGCCCCTTTTGGACTTAGAAAATCATTTTCTTGGTTGAGTATTATGTTTAAGGCAACTTTTCTCATAAACTATCAAAGCTATTGCTTTAAAACTTGCAACAGTTTTTCACAATCATAAGAGGACACTGTACATCAAGAAACATAACTCTATCCTGCTTTTTGCAAGAATGATGGCCCTTTTTAGACTTAGAAAATCATGGGTAGGACAATATTTCTATTATACAAAAAAAATCAGATGAGCGTCAGCACCCGCAAGGCGGTGCTCTTGTTTAGCTCACCTGTCACAAAGTGACAAGGTGAGCTTTTGTGATTGCGCGGTGTCCGTCGTCCGTCCATAAACTTTTGCTTGTGACCACTCTAGGGGTCACATTTTTTGTAGGATCTTTATGAAAGTTGGTCAGAATGTTCATCTTGGTGATATCTAGGTCAAGTTCGAAACTGGGTCACATGCCATCAAAAACTAGGTCAGTAGGTCTAAAATTAAAAAAACCTTGTGACCTCTCTAGAGGCCATATATTTCACAAGATCTTCATTAAAATTGGTCAGAATGTTCACCTTGATGATATCTAGGTCAAGTTTGAAACTGGGTCACGTGCCGTCAAAAACTAGGTCAGTAGGTCTAAAAATAGAAAAACCTTGTGACCTCTCTGGAGGCCATATATTTCACAAGATCTTCATGAAAATTGGTGAGAACGTTCATCTTGATGATATCTAGGTCAAGTTCGAAACTGGGTCACGTGCCCTCAAAAACTAGGTCAGTAGGTCAAATAATAGAAAAACCTTGTGACCTCTCTAAAGGCCATATTTTTCATGGGATCTGTATGAAAGTTGGTCTGAATGTTCATCTTGATGATATCTAGGTCAAGTTCGAAACTGGGTCACGTGCGGTCAAAAACTAGGTCAGTAGGTCATATAATTGAAAAACCTTGTGACCTCTCTAAAGGCCATTTTTTTCGTGGGATCTGTATGAAATTTGGTCAGAATGTTCATCTTGATGATATCTAGGTCATGTTCGAAACAGGGTCATGTGCAGTCAAAAACTAGGTCAGTAGGTCTAAAAATAGAAAAACCTTGTTACCTCTCTAGAGAACAGACTTGTGAATGGATCTCCATAAAATTTGGTCAGAATGTTCATCTTGATGATATCTAGGTCAAATTCGAAAGTGGGTCACATGCCTTCAAAAATTAGGTCAGTAGGTCAAATAATGAAAAAACGTTGTGACCTCTCTAGAGGCCATATTTTTCATGGGATCTGTATGAAAGTTGGTCTGAATGTTTATCTTGATGATATATAGGTCAAGTTTGAAACTGGGTAAACTGCGATCAAAAACTAGGTCAGTAGGTCTTGAAATAGAAAAACCTTGTGACCTCTCTAGAGGCCATACCCTTGAATGGATCTTCATGAAAATTGGTCAGAATGTTCACCTTGATGATATCTAGGTCAGTTTAGAAACTGGGTCTCGTGTAAAAAAAAACTAGGTCAGTAGGTCAAATAATAAAAAAACCTTGTGACCTCTCTAGAGGCCATATTTTTCATGAGGTCTTCATGAAAATTAGTGAGAATGTTCACCTTGATGATATCTAGGTAAATTTCAAAACAGGGTCACATACCTTCGAAAACTAGGTCAATAGGTCAAATAATAGAAAAACCTTGTGACCTCTCTAGAGACCATATTTTTCAATGGATCTTCATGAAAATTGGACAGAATTTTTATCTTGATAATATCTAGGTCAAGTTCAAAACTGGGTCACATGAGCTCAAAAACTAGGTCACTATGTCAAATAGTAGAAAAAACGATGTCATACTCAAAACTGGGTCATGTGGGAAGAGGTGAGCAATTCAGGACCATCATGGTCCTCTTGTTTAACTAGACCTCTTAATTAATTTCATAACTTCCGAGTAACTCATTTGTTTTACTAAAATTCTGTTGTAGATTTCAGAACTCAAGTAATGCTTTCTTTGAATAGAACTTTTAGAAATTCCCCAATTAAAGTAACTTGTTTATTTGTCTAGAACTCTTCTATGGTTTTCATAAATAAAGTAACTCCCTCTTTGTCTAGAACACTCCGTTAGTTTCATAAATGAACAAACTTCTTTATATGTCGAGTTATAGATCTTTGATGTTATATATTAATGTTCCCATTTACATGTAGAGGATAAACATTTTCAAATATTGAACAGAATACCATTTATATGAGGATGCTTTATTATAAATATTTACAAAATTCAAAAGATTTTTCGTTACCTTTTCTCGCATTGGATATTGAAATTTGTCATATTCTATGAATACATGTAATTTGATACCTGCTTTATTTTTATGAAACATTTCTGTTCCAAAACATGCCTTCCCATACATGAAATCATTTTAGTTACAATCCTTATCAGTACAATGTATTTTTTAAATCTGTAAAATTCTGTTAATGGGTATGGTAAGAGATGTATCAGATAAAAAAAAATCTTGTTATAATTTGCTGTATAAACACTGTAAAAATTTTAGTTTCTTCAGAATGGCAGGAATTAGCAATCTTATTGTCAAATGCTACATAAAATCTAAAGTTTTTCTCAGAAATAGATGAAAAGATGTTGCTTAGTTTGTGTGCTGTGCATTTTATCATGGTTTATAAAGCCTTATCCTACAACAGTTGTGCAAATCAGAGATGGTATGAAAGGAAAAAGTTTTACTCTTTGTTTGAATGTTTCGTTATTCAAACATTTTGAAGTTTGTCACTGTGGAAAAAAGTTCGGAAGTCTTTTTTTGACAATAAAACTACATGTGTAATACTTATGTGTAAGTACTTATGTGGACCAGCATATAGGCTGTGTTGAACATAGAATTGTGTGTACATAGTGTTTATTTTCTTTATTTCTTTATAATATTCATTTATGTTTTAGTATAGGGAAGAAAAAAAAAGAAAAAAAGTATGATTTTGTTTTATGATATATTGAATATGTATTTTGAGATGTGTCACCACATGTCGTGTATATGACATATGCATCAGAGTTGTCTGTTATATGTGTACACTTAACAATACATGTCATATTAGAAGAGTTGAAGTATAAATCACTGATGTACCATTTCATTGATAAAGAAATATAAACAATTAGTTGTAGGGTTTTTTCATGGTCATCTAGTGTTGTTTTTTTTTTTATGGTTTCGAAGGAAGAGGCATTTGGTCAGAGCTCTTTATTTTTTTTTAATGTAAGGTAAAATCTACCCACAGTTGGGAGTGTGTTAGTTTTTGAAAGAAAGTTATTCCTGTTTTGTATTGAAATAACACTTATATTTGACCATAAAATACCATATACAATTCTATTTTTTCTGAGACATTGGCTAACGTAAGAAGGAGAAGACAGAGTTGTGAAGAAGTTCTTTGTTGCCAATGTAGAAAAACCCCTTACTAAATTGTTCTGTGTATATTTACATGTGACACTGATAAAATATTCATACTCATCTTTGAAGGACATATAAACACTGTCATGGCTCCATTAATTATTGAAAGGGATAAAAGGGTTTGGAATTAAAATGTTCAGACCACTGACAGCTGTGTATTTTATACCCCCTATCTCTAATGTAAGAACTCATTTTCAGGTCATTAGATGTAGACATTGTCACTGTCATCTACATTTTGAAGTGATCCATTACTTACTCATTAGAAATCGTCATTTCATTTTGTTGGAAATTTTCAGAGATGTGTTGCAAAAATTGAACATTTTACAACTTACTGTTTTTCAATTTCTGAGTATTTTTGTCAGTGTGTGAAATGATATAAGAAATAATATTAAGTTTTATAAACATTTTAATAACTTGTGTGTGCACACTTTTGTCATGTCAAAGAAGGAATGTTATACATTGCATAGCCTGTCTTTTTATCAGCTAAAATTAAGAAATACATGTATTTGCATTAATACAGATTGTGTGAATTTCATGATTTATTATTCATATGTTAAATGCATTTGTCTCCTGGTTTTAATTGTTTTGCAGTGGCTGTATTTTTCAGATATTATTTTTGATAATTATTACTTAATATTATTTTGACTTTTTAAATCTAACTTTGAAATGTTGTAGATGAAACTAACCTTGAGATTTGGTCAATTATTTTCACATTTCATTTTAATGTTCTATGTTTTTTCAGTGATGCTATTTGTATATTTTTGAACTTTTTATTTCTTTCCTTATGAGAATGGTAATGTTCTGTTCAATAAACAATACACTTTATTTGAAATTAACAGGTCACAAAAGTTGAAACGTAGAGACGACAGTTTTCAGTTAACTGAAAGAGTAGTTTGTGTTCAAATATATTCCATGTAAAAAAAATTATATGAAAAAAAAAAAAAAAAAAAAAAAATACCTTATAATTTTAGGTGCTTGTTTAACACCCATCGTGAGCATAATGAGAAGGTTATTGGTGTTGGCACCATACATATATTTTAATGTGTTGACAAAACATATATATATCTTCAGTGAATTACACATGTTACCTTATACCATATGTTGGCTGCGGAATCTACAAATTTTGAGATTCTACATAATGTATATAAATTACTAATATTAGTGTTTGGCAAAATATGTATACATCTTGTATGAAGTTCACATATGTATTAATTGTGAATGGAATGCACACAGTTCAAGATACCAAACAGTGTATCATGTGTATTAATAATTGATACGATGGAGAATTCTGGACATTTATATTGTATGTTCAAAGTGAACACATGTTAATGCATTCTGGATATTTAGTGCAGCCAGCTATTCCTTTAGTTTTTGTTATTAAGGCAAATGTAAGTACATATATGTTGTATACAGTCTTGGTTTGAATAAAAAGGGTGTTAAGAAAACTGATGGGTTTACTTGTCATTCCTTCCCAGCAGTGCCCAAAATTGTTAGACAACACTGAAACCCCCAACCGTTTGTTTTCTGCATCACCCCCCTCCACATTATTAGTTTATACAAAGTAGTTTTAGTTCGACTGTGATGAAAGCTTGACACTCCCGATTCTGCTTCCTGGAAAAAGCAGTACTGGTGTCACAGGGCTCGAAGCCACAATCTTTGGTTGAGTGGCTGAAACTTTAACCTGCCTGCCCACTTCTAACCACTGTTATGTACCTATCTACCTACCTACCTACCTATCTATCTATCTATCTATCCATCCATCCATCCATCCATCCATCCTGCCAATCTCTCTCACAAGTGTTACAGGTAGGACTAAATGCACGTCAGAAATGTAAGTATAAAGACTGAATTTGGCAATGAATAGTGTGGTACAGTGAGAATTGAATGAAAGTATTGCAGTCAGTTAAAGGGGTAGGTTATAAGTGAGACAAGTACAAAGTAACAATTAAAAACATTAAACACGGAACAAATATTGAATCATTACCATAGCCTTCTTAGCCTGGTCAAAGTCAGATGTGGTTGCTAAGTTGTCTAAAGGGTGATACTAGTGTATGTGGGAAAACCGAGTACATGCGATAATCAGAGGTACCTTGTAGCTGTCTAAGTGGTGGTGGATGCATTTGCCTGCTTAGCCTGATAGGTGTGTAAGTATGTAAGATGCTACAATTCTAGGGTAAATATTGAATATGAGCTTCGATGTTCTCGAGACAGGAAAAGGGGAATAATCGTGCTTCACCCCACTGCGGTGTTAACATTTGTCCTTGTGTAGGGGCTTTAGAAGGTAGAAGCATATTCCAGCTGGGGTCGGACTAGGCCATGTATGCCAGTAATGTAAGAAGTTTATTTAGCATTTGTTGTGAACCTTTAGGTCTCTGCTTGTGTTTAGGTCCGAAGAAAGATCTAGCCCAAAATATTTTGCGTGAGACTCCAGGAGACAATAAGTATTTTCAAACGATTAAGTTAAGTATCGAAAGAAATAAGTCGTGACTGGATTTCATTTCGTATTTTCAGTCGCTATGTGTAGTTGGGGAATATGAGTGTGGACAAGGTATTTTCTTGCAGTGACGTTCAAGCATAAACGATTGTGGACTGCCTTCGTGATTCAAATTATCTAGCTATTTCTTTTAATTACAACTTCCCTTCACACAGAACAACAGCTCACGAGGGGTGGCTAGAGGTCAGTGTTCTCATGTTATCTATTTCTGGTCCTGATTAGATCAATAAAGACTGAGAACAAAACTTTCTATGGTGTCCACCACTGCCACTTGCCACATTTTCGTCACACGTTGGAGTGGGGACATTGCTTCAGTACCTGAAATGCAAGTCCACTGTCAAAAAATGGTTCATTATCAAGAGAATAAATACATAAATAACATAGTTGCTTTACGATCCCGTTTAGTATGTTTCGAGCGTTAATTCCGTTTACTTTTATTCGACAACATTTCACCAAACTTGGCGGATTCAGCTGAAGCTTTTACTTCATTTAGGCACTTGAGACAAAGCTCAGGTATCTGGGTAGCTCTAGAGTCGCAGAAAGTCTTATTTCATTTATTTGACCGTACCTGGAAGAGTTTTGACCTAGTTCGAGATCCTGCGACTGAAACATATACGAATACTATATATGGACAAGGCTTATCTGGAGTTTCTCTAGAAGCCAGATTAAGGCATTCATAGATGTATGGTTGGGTAAGTATATGCTGAAAACATGTTATGGGTTAATTCTTGTTCATGTCCCTATATGCTGAATACTTACAAGTGTACCATCTATGGATGTGCAGGCAAATGTATCCACATTATAATTTCACTATCAATATAAAAGAAGTGGCCTTGGCAAACTCGTTCATTAGTAACATTTTTTTACCTTAGACAGAAGGGTAAATGTTAAAAAGTTGAAACTTCGAGCTAGTAGGAAGTATATCGAAATTTTTAGTTAATTTAGTACTAATATTCTGCTATAATTATGGTAGATGGATCAGCAGTGTTTAAAAGAAACACTTTGGAGCCCTGCACACACACACACACACACACACACACACACACACACACACACACACAAACGGACACACATAGTTACCCGGTATTCTCCGAACTGTGTTTGGCCTGAAATATCACGCAGTTTGGCACAGAACTGAAGCGAAGGGGAGATTGTCAACTTTTCATCAAACTTACCACGCAGAGATGCACATATACTATCAGAATTTCACGATAATACTACATCAATAAAGTTTGCTTTACACCAGCAAACCGTTGTGATTTTTTTTCTCAGTACGTCAATATTAGTTAACATGTTTGTTTGATTTTCTTCGAGGAGAAAGAAACATTGCACTTCTGTTTAGTATTTGCATGATCACGAAATTTTCTTAAGTGTTACTATTATTACATCTCACTAAAGGCAATATGTGTTGGATTGAGTAGACAATAGTCCTAAGAGGTTTTACTTTTCAGTTGTTTGATCTTCTTTTAACCGTAATATTGAAACAATCGAATGTCTACAATTACATATTCTGTTAGACATCCGTTGAAGCTTTACGTTGCTATAGTTGAAGTGCGTACAATATAGGATCCGCTGTCCGGCGTGTGTGACTAGTGTCGTGTCTAGCGTGTGTGACTAGTGTCGTGTCTAACGTGTGTGACTAATGTCGTGTCTAGCGTGTGTGACTAGTGTCGTGTCCGGCGTGTGTGACTAGTGTCGTGTCTAGCGTGTGTGACTAGTGTCGTGTGTGACTAGTGTCGTTGTCGTGTCTAGGACACTTTACTGCTTTTATTTTTTTGTTTTCGTGACAATTATCAGTTATTTGACTGTCCAAAGCATGTGCTATTTCTACCACTGCAGGTTCGAGTTTATGACGTCCAATCACGTGTGTCTATCCGCTGTGGACCGGATGGTGAAAGTTTCTATTGATATCTAAAATAATGCCCCACGGGACGAGGTGGTGCCTCCCTAGGCTGACATATGACTTAAACTCCTTCTGTTTGTCTTAAGCTCTTATTAAGCCGACAAACTAAAATTAAGATAAGCTCGAAACTCATTAAGAACCAATTTTACATTATGAACAATATTTTTAAGCTGAGATTATATATATTTTTTTTCTTAATCGCACTTAACGTACCCATGCGTGTCCGATTACGAGTATTTCATGCAGGAAACGCATTAGTTTTGTTATGTAATTTGAGAATTGCAATAATCAGGATTATCCAATTGCGACCATCAGTCAATCGCCGTGACGATCGATTTATTTTATTACATCACATCAAACATTTTATCGTGATAGAGTGTCTTATGGTTTACAATCAGGCAGAATTTCTAATATATTGATCTTGAAAGAACGTGTTATAGGTGCTAAAGGCGGCCCTTTGATTAACATAGCGTGAAGTAATCTACAAAGTTCAATTAGATCTCTTATTATACCGCCATCTCTTTGTCATAAGTCTTATGTCAAATCAAACTTCATGATCAAAGCCATTGCACTGGAAGGTTGCCAGTCAATGATAATCAAATTAATATATGTTCCTATTCTTTCTTATATCTAATTTACATATGAAACAACTTTGTAATAAAATAAAAGGTATACAAGTACTTTTCCTTTTTACATTATTTTAATATGTTTAATTCTTCCACAAACACATTTTTTTTTTCGAAAATTAATCGCTTGATTTACAGCCTTTATAGCTAACGTATTAGAAAAAAACTTCAAAGAGCAACATCGGCAAACTATGTAATTTACACGGGTAATAGTATTATCTACAAAGTGAAATATCTCGACAAATAACTTTGAAAGTAACAATCCAGTAAATACCAAAATGCTTTTAAACTATTTGGAATCATCAAAATCACTTATGATTCTTTGACACCAAATGAAAATAATTAGCAAGATTGACGTTTTTGTAGTTAAAAAACTCTAAAGACATTAAAAGATCTTAACTCTCCTTACTTCACAAAGCTTTAGAAGTCATTTATGCGCATTAAAAATATAAGGGGTGCACATTTTGACTAAATTTTTACAGAAGTACACATGCGCAAAATTGTATGCCTTGTTTTCAATTTATTTGGTGAATTACACTTGTTGAAATATAAACGTTCACTGGATAGCATTTATATTTCTAATTCCCGAGAATTGTAAAAAATGTTTCATTTCTACTTTGTTTTATTCAAATCTAACCTACCTCTTGGTAGTGAACTCGTCCAACACAGTTTTCTCAATGTTGGTATTTCCCTCACGCTGATTGGTGCGGTTTAGTTCAAAGGCGTGACGTCATGCTGTAGAAGGATTGTCGGCGGCGGGCATGTGGCTTTGATGTTTTATTTTCAAACTTTACTGAAAAGTGGATTTTGATTTTTGATGATGGCAGTTACATATTAATGTGTTTGACGGATAAATTTTGAAGTTAGTTTGTGTTATTCGCTACTGGATTACACGCCGAAACGACTTTAGTGGCTCTGGCCGATATACGGATATTTGGGGACCCTAAGGGACGTTGGACTTTTCAAGCCACAGGTATATACATGATTAACATACGCATGTCTGCGACATACATTATTATGAAGAGTTTTATATATGACAGAATGTTGTTTCAAATTTCTGATTATTTCATTGTTGTGACTTTCAGCGTCAACAGCCGTGTTGAAAGTTTTGAACGCAATTTCGACTATAAAATGGTCATTTTGGAGGCAATTTCTCCGTGTATTTCAAAGCGCGTGTTATTTATGCATTGTTTTGCCTTATAAATACAAGCTTCATGATAAGTAAATGAAAATCTAATTTAGTTTTCATTTTTGTTGTATGTAAATTGCATTTTGCGAAACATTTCATGTTTTTAACTTAATCGTTTACCTTTGATGTGCCCCTAACAATATACATAGGCTAATGGCGGCCCTCATCTTGATACTTTATCCATTTGTATCAAAATACGCTCTTTTCTGATTTGTAGAATGTATCTTCCTGGTAACCTATTCTTAATAATTGTGTAAAAGTAAGAATTTTAATTTTTGTTTTGCCCACAGCTTTGTAAAATTTGATATTTTGGTGTATAAAACTGTTTTTTCTGCTTCCTTTCATAAATTTAGAATTCATACAAAGGTGGTCGCTGGATTGATTATCAAAGACAAGGTCATAAACTATATAAAACTTGGTACAATGAGAGAACCTAGGCAATAAAACCCTTGCATGCTCATAGTTTCGTGCTTAAAAAAAGACCACTCGATGTCATAAAAATGCAGTAAATGCCCCATTGCTTTGAAGTTCAAAGGAAGAATGCATTCACAAAGTTTTGGTTTATCCTGTATGGCCCTTTGATAGTTTTCAGTGATATGATACGGAAACATTTGCCTTTCAAATTTAGTTGCTCAGTCTATTTTAAATTAATGTGGATGCACACAATTAAAATATGAGTCATTGTGGCTGTAATAATAAATCAAAGAAGCTGATAAAATTTAAAAGCATGTTGGTTTTATGAACAGATAGGATCCAAATAGTGCTATTTTTATATTTTAATAGGATGTATTAAATACACGTGTCAGCTGTAATAACATTTAGTAAATATAGTACTGAATATGTTTTCAGGCATGCTGACCTGTGCTGATAGATATGTCTAGCAAAGTAGACCAGTTTCTGTCCGAAAGTGGAGGCAACAACTTTACAGAGACGGCCCCTAGGCCACCGGTTCCAGGTGAAGAAAATGAGAAGGAAAGCAATGGGGGCATGTCGACGCGAAGTAGTGGCTCACACAAGAGCCAGGTGTCGCACACTTCCGGCAGAAGCATTGGTTCAAACAAGGGGGACATTAATCCTGCCACACCCAGAAAATCTAACATTGACAAAGCTGCTACGAGTAACGTCACTAACGTGTCATGTGGATTTGACGATGAGATGGATGCGCCTCTAGGTTTCGAACCAGAGGGCTCGGCGGCAAATTCACCACCATTTACAGAAAACAGTACCCCTCCATATTTAAAATGGGCTGAAAGTTTACACATTTTATTAGATGATCGCGATGGTGTTCAGTTATTCAAATTGTTTCTTCAACAGGAGGGTATAGGAACATGTTCTGTGGATTTCTGGTTTGCATGTCGAGGATTAAAACTCAAAGCGGAGGGAAGTGAGGAATATTTACAAGTGATTAAAATTATTCATAAGAAATTTATTAAAAGTGATAAATTACCATATGTGGATTTAAATACAAAACGAAAAATTACTGAAAGTATTCAGTCTGGCATGGATGTGAGTATATTTAGTGAGGCTCAAGAACAAGTTGAAAATTACATGAAAAATGACACATATCCATTGTTTTTAAAGTCGGATCTCTACATTCAGTATGTGTCAAAAGAGGGTGAAAGTCCAAAAAGCTCAAACAGTAGTAGTGGGTCAAATAGTGCTAGACCTATGTCCTCGGGTCCTCTGCCCACTTTAAAAGAAGACCAGGAACTTCAACAGGACGACTTTGCTGTTCCATATATAGATGTAGGACCACCTCCAACAAAGACTTCAAACCGCTCATTAAATTGTGATACTAAAAGGCAGGAAGTGTTTAGGTAAGCATATGGTCTACAAATGGAAGCTGTATCCTACCATTCAAAAGTTGTGCCATACAGAAGTGGATACTTTTCTATGATGAGTGATGGATTTATGTAAAATGTTTCAGATGGATTGAAAATCTGTTATGCACCTGTAAATGATCATGGTGGCATAGTTCATTGGTAGATTTTGGTAAAAATTCATTACTCTTGCAAGGTATGGTGATACAGTGAAATAGTGAGGTTGCAAGTCCGGATCTTGTTTACTGTCATTTTGATGGTTACCTTTATTTTATAGAGACCGCCAGCTGTTTGAAAGGCCTACTAGTCTGGTCAAACTGCATGACTGTCCACTGGCTAGCTGGTCCAAAAGTCAATGTCTAATCATAGGGTTTGGAATAGGGTATGGGCTAGTGTATCTTTCAGATTGAAGGGCCTTTGGACTGGTGGGTATTTGGACTATTTAGTCTGTTCATTACCACTACGCTTGGGTATTGGTTTGATGAAGGTTAATGCCTGGTCAGCGGTTACACATGAATGGAGTACTGGAAGTTGTCAGAGTACAAAAAGCTTTTAGGATTAGTGGGTGACATTGTCAGGTGTCTTGTTTACCAGAATCCAAGTCTTTCAATTTTACTGCTTAAATATTCTGATGTTTAATTGTCTGTCAGGCACAATTTATATGCCTCCTCTTTTATTCATGTTTTAAGACATTTGAGCCTTCCCTTGTGGCTTTAAATGGTTTTTCTTCTTCCCATATTTTACAATCTACTGTTACATCATAACAATGTTAACATAATAGATCAAAGTCATCGCTTCACTTTGTTCAAACAAAAACAGCCTTTGAAGTATAATATCATCAAAGGTTTGTGATGCATGTCCTTCTGTCATGACTGGGATGATATCAGATCAACCAGTTAAAGTTACTTTAAGGAAATTAAGAAACAAAAGATTAAGGTGATAGTATTCAGTTATCAAGGATATCTAAAGAGATGAAAACGAATGTAGTTTATGAATTTTTTTTTTCAATCCATTAGATTCTTGGAGAGGCTTTTTAGTTATTTTCAAACTAGTTCTCCAGAGGGTTGGATAAAAAATTTGTGATGTGGGGTTGTTATTTTATTGGTTTTTAGCACTTTTTTTCTTCATAAAAAGTAGATCTCAAGAAAATGTGTTGCAGTGTCCATATTGTAGGACGTTCCAAGATGTCTAGTGACTTGTTCATGTATTAGGGTGGAGTAATAGGGTGCACTTGCTCTGCCTTGCTATAAAAGCTAGCTGATATAGTAGGGTAGTGTAAGTAGTTCTGGTGATTTTGTTTACATCATCATTTAACCTGGGTATGTGGCACACTTTGAATTTTTATCAGAATATGTCACGGTCACCATTGAGAAAGTTATAGTACTTGTCTTATTGTATGAAACCAAATGAGTTTTAAGTTTAAATTCAGTTTATACTTGTGACCCAACAGTATCAGAATTTGTCTCTAAGAATACAGATGTGCACTATGTTCTTCTTCAAAGTTTTGTATCAGTAAGCATGGCTGTTAATATCAGATTTGAGCGGTCTATCTAATCCAGTTGCAAAAGCAGCCGATACCGATGATAAACTTTTACAATTTTTTGTTTGATATAGAGCAAGTTTCTCCTTTTGGTAAACTTCAGTAGTGATACAAGATAGCTTGTTTCCTTCAAAGTATGTATGTGGATTTGATAACCCTAAATCTGGGTAATTCTCCAGTTTTGTAGGAAATGGCACAATGTGCCAGCCATTTTGACATGTGGGTGTGATGTACCTAAGATTATTTCTTGATGGGAGTATGAATGAACTTAAGATTATTAAACTTCTATTCAGTCATTGTCTGGTAGCCCTTCATATGTTTATGGTTTTCATAAGAATGCTTCCATTGTAAATCTTGAGAGCAGTGTCTGCAGGTTATATTGATCGCTTGATTTCCTTTTATTAGACATAGGGGAGAGATACTGGTTTCTGTAGCAAAATTGTTACGAATTTCCATGTTTTCTGGTCATAAATATGAGGTTTTACATCAATATTTGAACACTGAAGATCTGTACTTTTAGTGTGCATGAACCAGCTAATTCATAAACATTGATTTTCTCTCCTATCTACGATCTTGCAGTCATTCTTCAGAAAATAAAATGTTTCTCTTCCATATAGTGCTAACACTTCACCCCCTTTCTCCAGTTTGCTTTACATATCATCATATTAAAAACATTTCCTGAGAATGGATTCCCTCAGAAGATGTTTTGATGTTCATGGTTTTTAGATTGGTATGTACATATGGAGGTTTTCAAGAGTTTTCTTATCGCTTTCATCAATTTGCTCTGTGCCTACTTCAAACAGGATTCTCTCTACAAGAAACACTTAGGATTCTAATGTCTGTTTTCATAACAGCTGCAGTTTTCGTGTAGATTTCAAAGCCTTGTCTTGGTAACTTAGACTAGGAACGGCCAGCCTGCTTTAGTGTTAATTTGCTCTGATCTATTCTATGAATGAAAAAGACTAGCAATAAATGTTTTTAACATACGGTTTGTTTCTGCAATATTGTGTTTGAAAATCAAATGGCCTTGGGGCTATCAGGGTAATCCCTTTTAAGTTATTGAAGTTGTCATTAATGACACCAGTTTGTTGTATTTTAAATTGTTATTGTACTGTTGAGATCAAAGGGAAGTTGAGGGGCCAGATGGTGGCCCCAGGCAGTGTTGATTGGTCAGCTCATCTGTCATAGTCAGTGTTCTGATGATCAGCTGCCGTAGATCTAGTGGCCAGTTGGTCAGTTCAGGTAGATTGTTTTTCAGATAAATAATTACAGTGATAATGCAAGGTGTTAATAGTATATAGGATTATTGGCTGTAATAAAAGGATTCTTTGATGTTTATTGCCATGTGTTAGTAAAAAGTTTATGATAATTATCACCTTGTGGCTATTTCCAGTATTGGGAGTATTTTTTTCTGGTCAATTTGTTAGCAGTTTTGTTTGGATTTTAACACACTATATTATGTTTCACCAGCGCCATGGCATGTTTTGTATGCGACAATGTCTGTGTGTATTTGGATAGATTTTATGATTAGATCATAACTTAATGTGACTTTTTGTGGCTTTCAGCGCACCTTACAATGTTCGGCCTGTACCATACCATGTTTCGTATGCGCCAGTGTCCGCCCAAGACAGCGAGATTCAGTCAATATCCTCCAGTCAGGATGCTCTTACAGACGATACACGTTCGTTGACAGACAGTAGCGTGTAAGTGTCTTCTTGCTTAATAATATTTTTTTGATTTAGTTTTTAAGTCAGCAGCACATTGGTAGGCCAAACTTACTGAAAGAGTAAGGTAGTCCTTGATAATGTATGGCTGTCTGTTCAATGAGATGAATACGTCTCTAGGTTTTGCACATATTTACCCTCTTCCTTTATAGAAGTGGGGGTCATCATTTAAATCATCATTAACATTATAGGATGTTATTAAGTGCTTTACAAAATACTAATATACGTTTTTGACTTTCAAATGTATACATTTTAGAACATTAAGAATACATAAAATTTGCTAACCTCCGAATAATTTCTATTTCATTATATTTACCCCCTTTACCTGAATTCAGATATAATCTAGATTTGATTAATGTTTTTTATTCAGAAGATCTCAACAAACCAATATGGGTTAAAATGTTAAAATTGCGAAAACAGCGCTATCTTAACAGCATACCTAACCATAGATTATTACTGTTAAATTAAATACCTTTCAGTGGTAAAAAGCTGGAGGAAAATTTTATGAATGACCAAATTACATTTCCTGAATACATGATTAACCCAGCTTTACAAATATGGTCGTTTGCATGTACATAACATTGAATTGTGTATACAAAAGGTTAAAGAAAACGTTATCGCATTTAAAAAGATTTGGCCAAGTTTAACTTTCAGTAAAGGTAACCAAAGTACACTTTAATTAAGGTAAGCTTTTTACCCTCGGCAAATGGTACAATGTATAAAGGTTTTGATTAGTAAGAAACATGCCACCTTCCCTTCAACAAAAGTTGAAAACTTAATCAAAAAATTATCCTTAGTTAAATAGCACAAGAGGCCAAAATTCTTCAGCAGGAATGTTGGATGAGGAGGTGATGTAAAATCATTGGTACTACTTTTTGTTAAGATTGCGATTTGAGCAGTTGCTAGAGCTCTGTGTACTTGACTAGAATAAATACTGGATCATTTATCCTTTGTTATAATTGAGTTAATAATAAAGTGGTAACACATGATTCAGTGGTGTATACCAGGTATAAGGAAACCATTGAGTGATGACAGTAAAGTGTCCCAATAACTACCAACATTTGCTAAAGTGCATGCAGGCATGACAAAATTGCCTGGAGGCGTGCCATTAACTTGCCTTTGATCTCTTTGGTGGAAACTGTTAGATCTTTTGTACATACCTGACTTGTAAAGCGACCCTCAAGGTAAACCAGTGAAGGAGAGCTGCTTAATGTTTTAACGATAAGAACAGTAATTACAGAATTAAAAAGATATGTTTTAGTGGTGGAATTCCTGTCTGGGACAAAAAAAGATCAAACCTCAAATTATCTTGATCAGAATGTTTATCAGTAAATGCGATTACATGTTAAATCAAGAATACCTGATCAGTTCATACAGAATACTGTTGCATAAATTTTACATTTTTTTCTCACTTAAGGAAGACTATTTCTATATAATTATGTTATGTACTCTTTGTCCAAAGAGAAATGGTGTGATTTAGTTCAGTTTTTGTTGAAATTGATTATAAAGTGATTGAACCCATGTCCAGTTGAATAGCTGAGCCTTGCGCCGGCACCTTATAGATTGTTTTGTGTCACAGGGTGAGTGGAAAACTGTTGTAACTCCTTTATGTAGTTCGAGTTACGACAGTTCCTGATGAACCCTCAATTTATAACTAAATAAAGCATTTTGGGATTGCAGCATTGTTAGTATTATGCACTGTATATATCACTTCATGTTAATGGTAACTTTGAAGAGAGAACATGTTTACTGTCGCATACCTGCCCCGATTCATTCAAGTACAAATCTTGAACTTCTGTTATAAAATTGCCCCAACGAAGATATGAAATTTTTCAATTAAAGCTGCCCCAATGTTGGACAGACAATGAGATTTAGTTAATATGTGTACATAGTTAGGTTACCACGTAATCACACTCTTGACAAGACATTTCTTGTGATATCCCTATTTAAAGCTTTCGTATATCTTTTTCATATATTACACTGAAGCGCAATTTGTTCAAATTGTAAATTAAAGTTGTTTCTGCTTGAGAGGAAATTTAAATTAACATTTGATAGTAAACTTTTCGCTGATGATATATAGCATTCTTTATGACTTCTTTTTAACATTTGAATGATCATAGCGTAGGAAATATTAATTTGCTATGCAATATTATGTGAAGAGATTTTTTTCTCTCTTGAAAAGTTTTTTTACGAAATTGAAACATACAAAATTAAACTAGGATATGACAAATGAAACAAGGTTTAAACGAGGGCACGAATATTAAATTTGCTTTGAAAATATTTATGCCCATTTAAAAGTATAATTTATCACATTCCAGTATTAAATTAACATTTATTTTAGTGTGGGCAGTATTACATTTTGAAAGGTCTCTGAAATTAAGACTTTGAAAAGTATGAAAATGGAGCTAAGAGAAAAGAGTTTGATAGAAGCTCAAGGAATTGCATGAGGGCAACGCAGCCTGTCACGACTTTCCTGTCTGCCGTACTTGAGTCTTACTTAAATATTACATAATTCTGTGAATCTTAGAACAAAACAAAGGCTTTGTTAATAAAATGTTGCAATGCCAGGTAAAAAGACCTCAGTTAACTTAAATATCTTCTATTGTCGAAGTGGATTTTTCATGAAATATTTGGGTCATATAAGGCTTAGTTGAGCAAGAATATTAAAAATGTACAAGTAGATTTTGGGTTGAAAAGGCAGAAGCCTTTAGCCTGCTGGTGTCAAGTGATTTTGCCTTTGCGACCAGTGTAGACAAAGATCAGCCTGGTCTGGCAGGTCTGCACAGTTCGCTATTCAGTCAGTAAATTTTCAGTGAACACACCTTTGAATAATAAGTTGTACTGCCCAAATTGAATGATGGTCCAGTCCACTGTAGAAATATAGCAGTGTAAAGGTTAAGAAGCAGAGTGTCTTGCCAAATCACATCCTTCATATTTTATACAGTGTGAAGAAATGTGAATACATGAATTTAAGTCCCAACATTTATGGTGAAATTAATGTAGAAATTGCGCAGTTAGCAATTAAAATTCCAAACAATTCATATAGTTGTATCGTATAGATGTATCTGCAAGTTGCAGATTGCAAACAAGGATATAAAAATATTTTCATGGTTGTTTTATCCAGGAAATTTTGATAACCGCCCAGAGTTAAAAGAGAAATGAAAGTATAAAACCCAGTGAAAAGTCCATTAAAGTTTCACAAAACAATAAAAATTTAATGCCAATGAATATTTGATTTTTATAGCGGGAAATTGCAATTTACATTATGAGACGCATTGATTGTTATTCTCAACTCACAGACTCCAGCAGAGATGAGTTTCTCGGAAAAATTTTGTATTAAAGATGCTTTTAACAATCATCCATGGATTAGGCAACTAATGACGTCTAACTTTCCATACTTACCTAAAAACTCAATTTGCAAATTCAATTAATGTAAAGTTAATGTTACGAAAGCTGCATCTGATGTGTTTAGCAGGCAACTGCTTGAGGTAGAGCACCTGTGTTTTGCGCTATAACAGAAGTTACGCTAGCATTAAATCGTGTTGATATTAAGAGGCATTATATCTAATACAATACTTAACAAGATACTTTCATTCGTTTTACAGAGGATTGGGGTAGTTTTGTTAAATTGAAAACAGTTGCAACATACGGTATACTTCTCCAAGTTGTAGAAATGCATCTTGGAATCGTATTAATAGGCACAGTATGCACTTAACGTCGGTACCAGTGCCATATTATAAAGAACTGGTTTGCAGCAAAATATTTCATCACAAGTGCGAGTCAGTTACAATTCAAAAAGCTATAGGGTGGGGTAAGTAATGGTTGGTGCTTACCACAAAAACAATATGATTTTGTAGCTAATGCTAGTATAGATCATGAATTCAGCACTTGGCTATTTTTGCTTATAAATGTGCTTGTTGCTTAGATACTGACAACAATTTAAACTGAGAGTTTGCTGGTAAGGAAAAAAGGCTGAAGGACATTGTTAAATATTATAATATAGAGTATTGCTTTGTCTAGTGATACAGCCATGAATGTTGCGTTTAAGAATAAGATGGGCATTGAGGTCAGGGAACAGTATTTAAAAGATGGACTTTATTTCTTTTTGTAGAGATGGCCATTCATACAGAGAATCAAGGAAACACAAAAGTTATATGAAGGCTATGAAAAGACGTGCTGGCAATAACAGAGAATATGGTCATAATTTTATTCCAGTAAGTTATTATATGTTATCATTCGATGTAAAATGTTATTAATAAAATTCAATGTCTGATGGAAAACCACAATTTATGCCAAATTGTCATCCTTGGGGCAAGACATTTGGCAGTTTTCTCAATTGGGCCAAAGATTTGTTGCCAAATTAGAAAATTTATCTGCAACTTTCTTACCCGTGTTTGTCCTAGAACACCCTTTGAATGAAGAAGTATTGAACTTTTTTTGGGGGGGAAAGGGGGCCAGTATCTACCCATAATGTACGGTAGATTGACTGCCTAATATAAGCCAGCAGATAGTCATGTGTGATTTTTTGCCCTTTTTCAGAGAACTGAAAGAGCACCAAAAGATCGTAATATTGCAGAGGTTGACTGCAAAAAGTTTGCCCAGATGCTTATAGAGAAACTGCTGCAAGTGCAGAAGGAAAGAGAGAAAGAAGAACGGGTAAAAATTTCGCTCAGCCAGGTTATGAATAAGGTGAGTTTGCTGCACAACAAAGAGTATTTACAAAATAGGTCCCTAGAGACATGTACTGTCTCTGGCACATTTTTGTCTATCACATTTAATTTTACAGATATGCTCGCCCGCTTAGCTCAGTAGGGAGAGTGCAGATCTACGGATCGCGGGGTTGTGAGTTCAATCCCCAGGCGAAGCGTATGTTCTCTGTGATGATTTGATAAAAGACATTGTGTCTGAAATCATTCATTCTCCACTTCTGATTCATGTAGGGAAGTTGGTAGTTACTTGCGGAGAACTGGTTTGTACTGGTACTACAGAATCCAGGAACACGGGTTAGGCTAACTGCCCACTGTTACATAACTGAAATACTGTTAAACCCAAAACAAACAAACAAACTTTACAGATTAAATACTTGTCAGTTAGCAGCATTTGACAAAGAATTTAGGAGAAAGCCCACTGTTTCGTTTTGTAAAATCTAACAAGATTATTTAATGTAAACATGAACAAGTACTCAGTCTTTTTGTAATTCTTTGTTAAAAAAAGGTCACCTGTTCTAAAGCTGTAAGTGCTGAACCTGTGACGGAGGAGAATGATCTAAAAGATGCTTAATTGATATTCATATCCTCTCTATAATATGTATGCCTTATTTTCTGTCTTACATATCCATACTATGCAGAATATGCTGAATATATTTAATAATAGGAATGTGCTATTTGATGTTGATTAGTATTCATTCAAAGCATACCTGTACATTGATTGAATATGTTAATAAACTGTATACATACCATACAATTAATATTTTTAGCAGGTCGGTTATAAGCCAGGGTTTTTGATAGAAAATGAAACCTGGTTTTGTAGACCATTCAATGCTTTTGTTATAAAAACTGCATAATCTGCATAACAAAGCTTGTTTTTGATGTCTCTTTGTAATGTGGTTGTCAAAAATTCAGTTATTTTATATCTTAGATAACCTCTGATAATACTGTGTAACTTTTATCAAGTTTTTAGTCTTCAAACCAGTGTAAAGCAGAAATACCTTTTGATAAAAGTTCAAACTGATGTGTTACAGATAAAAAATGACCAGTGTTTTTTACTTTGATACACCATTGTTAACATACCAGCCATTTCATTTAATTATCCCCCCTCTATTCATTTCAAACATTTATTTGAATTTTGATATAAAAGGGAAAAATAGTCATTAAGTCTTCAAAGATAAAGCAATCCCATGTGTTGGTGAAATGACTTTGATCGTTTGCCATTTAGCTTATAGCTAATAGAACATCATTAATAAAAATTGGAAACTTTTTGATCTGTCTCTATGCTTTGATGTGGAAGAAAATTGATCAGTAATAAAGCATGGCCATTCACAATGGATATTTTAGCAATGTCCATCTAAATCTATCAATTGACTGATGTTGTTTTTGTATACCAACGGATCATTTTCTATACCAGCATTAATAAAAGATTTTGTCTCTGTTGTAGAAGGGTATAAACTATGCATTTAACTTTTATACTTTTCTAACAAGTTTTGTATCAAAAGTATCAAACACTTTCTGAATTCGACATCAAAATGTTAAAACAATCCAGCGGCGAGTCCCAAAGGGACTATAGGTCTTTGTTGTAATCTTTTGTAAAGATTATTTGCAAGTACTTCTGGGTATTGTGATTTCCATTTGTGTTCCTGTAGTCAAAGGCCTAAAAGCTTGACAAGTTCGCTTTGTAAAATGACCTAAAGTTTCTAGTCAAAGGGAATTAGCAATGCTGCCTAGCAGTGATCTCTGTAATGTAGTGGGCTTCAAAGTTGGTCTGGCCAGCTGAAGGGGAATTTGAGAGTTTTGATCTGTCATTTTCTGGAACTAGTTTGAATGCGAACTCTCATTGGAGATTTCTGTTTAATCTTGCAAGATAAAATCGTCAAAGAAAAGGAGAAAATCAATAGTCAGAGTAGGAGCTTATCATTTTACAAAGTCCCTTTACTTTGATGATTGTGTGGCTGAGAATTAATTCCATTTCATCAGTCTTATTCCCAGCTTGATGGCAAGAACAACTTATTGTTGTTTTTTTTAAAGAAATTAACAGAAATTGCATCAAAATACCACCCAGATGGATTGATCGGATCAAGTGATAATTGTGGAAGTTAAATAAGAAAAATGCATTTCATATATAATATGTATGATACTGAGATTGTATAGACTGGATTGAAATCAAAATAGTTATGACTTTTTCTGAAAATTACAAGATATTGAGATATTTGTTAAATTTGTTATTGCAGAGTGATATCAATGACACACTTGATAAATCGTGTGTGTCAGCGACATCATCAAAGAACAATACTACCTCCACCTCTCTTGTGCCTTTACTCACATCATCTGTCATAGATGAAGAAAATGCAGACTCTATCCTTGAAGAGCATTGTTCACGAATATGGGAACGTTCAGCGCAGCAGACACCAAGTCGGTCGCCTGGACGACACTCGCCCAGGTCTAAGTCACCCGACAGATTTCGAAAAAGTTTATCTCAAAGTCATCCTCATTCTGGCACATCAAGTATGCCAACGACTTTACATTCAAAACCATTATCTAAGAAACGGGGAGAGTTTTATTCCATGTCGTCATTCGATAGTGGTATGGGAGAGGACCTTAATAAGTGTTCAGTTGAAACTCATAAACATATTCATCATCATCATCACCATCATCATAATGAGAGAGGACGTAAATCGAAACATAAGTTAGAACAGCAAGCACAGCAGCATAGTATGATGTGTTGGAGTGATGGAACGCCGCGACCTCATAGTTCTAGTGGAACGAGACAAAAGACTGGTAGTCGGACTCATTCTGATGCGTGTAGTAATTTAGATAGTGGAATTAGTATGGTTGAATCAGTTGGTCAGCCGCAAGCAGATATTTCGATGTCAGATCCATCAAGAACTAAGTAAGTACTAACCTACATCTCATTTATTGTTATATGTCTTATTGTACAAAGTACAGAATAGAAGGACATTTTTGGAGTGCCTCTTTCTGTAAATACAATTATTTATCACTCCGTGATCAGTATATATGAATTTTCTTTAGTGGCATCCACAGTTTGTGCATTTATTTTCATTTGACATGCTAAATCCTACATGTTAAAATGAAAATCAATGGCACTTTTTTTCTGCTGTACATTGCACATAATTGAAACTTGTTAAGGCAGTCCAAATGCTCGTAACATTGAGATGATTAGTTTTCTAGCACAGACACTGAACAGTAAGTTTTATATTGATCTTCCACTTTAATTCTGGTTCAAATCGAGAAAGTAGGATTATGCATGTTTCAGTAGCATTTTCTTAGGGCTCGTTGCATAAAATGATGTAATAGGGTCTGCAGCAGGATAAAGACTGATTCTTTGGTCATATGTAACTTGCATACAAAAGAAATTTAGAAACAGATCTACTTTATAAATTTTCAAACTTTGAGGAGCTATAAATCTATAATTTTTTTTGGAAAACTGAATGTGCATTGTTTAAACATAGTTCTCCTGCTTTTTCACAACAACGTGAGTTTTTCAAGTGTTCTTTCCTCTAGTCTGTGATGACCAATTTTAATAGGCTTTCTTGGGACTGAAATGCTCAAAGAGTGCTTTTATCAATTATATTAAGAGACTAATAAAGTACCTTTGAGGTATAAAATGTTGATGTGTATGTTTTAAATAACCTTCTGTTACACAAAGTAAACCAAATGCCTGCTTAAACTTTTGTTTTATCAGTTGAAGTGCAATTCTAACTTTATTACTTAACAAATAAGCTTTTGCGGAAAAGAATCTTTTTGATGTGGCCTTTCATCTAGTTTTGAATAAATTTTCGATGTAACCTTTTACTTAAGCAAACATTATTCAATAAAATGAATTATAAAATGCTCAACAGAATAAATTAGGTTGCCTCTGAAAGGTCGTTTAGAAATACACTTTAAACCCATACTTCGAAAAGCAACATTCTGGTCTGTATAAAAGTTTGGTTCACTGTTATTGATAACATACAATGATTCATATTCACATTTAAACCATATGTTTGAAATCTGTTTTTAAAAATTCTCAGAAATGGTAACTTGTAGTTTTTGCCAGCGGCCTGGTTTAGCCATTAATTACAGACAGAGATCTTTGGTTGGATCATAACAGGATCAGGAAAAGTAGAACAATAACTCTGTGTGTGTGTAGATTGTTACCGATTTAGCTCAAAACTGTTATACATAATGTAATTACCATTTAACTATGTCACCAAGACTTGAAAAAAGAAAAACACTTGAATTGATTAGTTGAGGTCTAAAGTAATTAACATATATACAGTGTTAAAGAATTTTTATGTTTTCTCGCATGATGGATTACAGGAGACTAAACCAAGTTGTATCACTTACTGTCTGTAATTTGCATTTTGTAAACAAAGGCTAAACTGCAGTAAAAATATGCGTTATTCAACCCGAAAACATTGTTAAATGCAGTACTTTAGAAATTTGAGTCATTTGGCTGAAATATAGAAGTTTAAGTATTGAGAACTTGTACACTGTAACCTGTAGTTAATTGAACATGAATGACATATAATTACACAGATCCGATTTCAAAGGACTTAATGTTTAGGCCCGAGGAAGGAGGCTTGAAAGTTTGCCCATAAAAGCTGAATTTTAAGTAGGGACGGAATCTTTACTTTAGCGCATTGTGGTTTCCTTTGTGTTTAACATGCTACAGCAATATCGGTGTAACCTAACATTTTTACCACTGCAATATTAACTGTATTAGCTTAGGGATATATTTGTGTTTCTCTGATAAAATGGAGTTCCCTGTCGCTTGTAAAAACACCAATTAGAGCCAATTTAAATTCATTACCAGATCAGATTCCAACCCAAATAATATCAAATTCACCAAATGATAAAGTAGGTTCAAAGTTTTTTTTACAATATGCTTTATCTACAGTACATTTTATTGAAAGGAATGAGAGAAAAAAACACAACATGCACTGAAAATCATAAAGAGAGGAGGGAAGAAAATCAGGGAAATAAACCCAGTAAAAAATGTTTGTTAAAAGTCTTTGTCCTGGTAGATGGTATTTACAGAGAAGAAGATCAAAAAGCATGAGTGTTGCAAGTCGGATCATCTCACTGTTTTCATGCTGTGTTTGTATGCTGGGAGAGAAGTTCTCTTGGCAATAAAGTCTCCTGAAAAAACATGGGCTGCCTTTGAGGTGGGATTGCTCTTTGAAACATGAAAATCTGATGTTTCCATCAAAGAAGTGCTCATTAATTGAAGAGATTTGCGAGCCTTTCATCTTTTATCATGCACAATTTGCATTACAGTGAAAAAATCAATCCTGGCTAGGTTTACTCATGTGATGCTGCATGGCATTAATCACACAGAATGGAAATATTAAATTGAAAAATCATATGCCAAATTCATGGGGTGATATTTATCCCCTTTATTCAACTAAAATCTAGTAATTGTATGTTTATGAGTGTGAAATGGAGAGAGAAAGAAATTAAATATTCAAAAGTTTTGAGGCAACTCCTGTGCATTTTCAGCAATCTTTAACATCTATTATAGTATGCTAGGGGCTTTCTACTAAAATCTTTTGCAAGCATGTTAATTATTTCTGTTGTGTGATTTGTTGAAAGTCTTTAATGTTTAATCAGCAGACAGATTTTTATTGTAGAAAGGAAAAAAATCCCAAACTTCAAAGAGTCCATATATATGTATTAAGGAAAAAAAAGAAGCATGCAGTTTCTTCGGAGAAGAAAGAATGCACATGAAGGAATTGTTTACGTGTATCAAAATTACAGAAATGGTTCAGAACGCTATCTTTACAAAAGCAGTTACAGGGTTAGCTAATACGATAAGAAAAATAAAACAGACCCACATGAATTCCAACATAATTTTATGTACAAATGTCTGTTTTGAAATTAATATCTCCTCGCATCATGTGTGGTAGAAGTACTGAATTTCAACAAATGCGCTAAAGAATTTAATAGCATTCAAAACCTGTAAAATTGTAATACAGACTAAAGGTTGACCAAAAAAATAAAGACCGTATCAGATTGAAATTCTAGATGAACTTGACTTGTTTTCTTTCGTAAGCTTAGAGAGTATGTAAAGCTTTGAGAGTACATAAAATAAAAAGGGTAGACATATTTAAATACTCTGTTTGTAGGTTATCTGCATTTTGAAAGCCTGTAATCTTAACGTTTGAAATTTTTGTTTATGTCACTGTGATATTAAATTTTTTTAGAGTAAATGTAAAATGATCAATTTGTTTGAATAATTATCAAAGGATAGATAAAAGGAACCAAACAGGGTTAGATTAAAAATTTCAAACCACTAAAACATTTCAGTTAAGGCTTGATCATTTTTGAAATTATGTATGTGGATGTGCTATTTACCATAGCCTGCTAAATTTCTAATATGGGCTGGCCCATCATTCAATTTGTGCAGTACCACTTATTATTCAAAGGGGTGTTCAATGAAAATTTACTGACTGAATAGCGAACAGTGCAGACCATGATCAGACTGCACAGATATGCAGGCTTGGTCTGCACTGGTTGCAAAGGCAGAATTACTTGCCGCCAGCATGCTAAAGGTGAACTAATTCACATAATTTCGACCAAAGAAGGGTGCTCTTTGATAACATATCTGTTGAGAAAAAGAAAAAGAAAAAAAGAGGTCATGTTTGGTTTAAGATGTGCTCTGTATTTCATTTTGTGAGGGTAAGTTATTCCAAAGTAGACTCAGATTTTACAAGTTAACTGTTGATGCAATTTTCAATTTTCTTTCCATTAAATTATCTCTTACACATAACCAAATTATTTTGAAAGTGGAGATTTTATTTCTACAGTAATTGAAATAAAAAGCATGAGGTTAAAAATACCTAGGATATCTTTGAAGTAAGTACTGACAAGAGCTCCATTGAAATGATTCAGTAATTTGAATGACTTTTGAATACCATATAGAGAATTTCAATATCAGTTATTTAAAAAATATTTTTATTTGTTCTGCTTTTTGAGTGCAGTATAGATCGTCTTTACTGGAGAAAATTGCCGTATGTGCTGTTCCGTGTGTGTGCAAGGAGACCAACCAGTATCTTGTGAAACATTGTTGGCTTCAAATTTACAAACTTTACATTTAATAATTTTCGGAAATGACGTCTGGCTTGCATTGCATTGCATTTCTGGATTGTGATTTCTTTTGTGTTTTATGTTACCAGATGCAGGGAGCTTATGTTCCTGAACAATAAAATGGAAAAATAATTCCAATATACGTACTTAAATTCTGAGTCATTTGAGTTTAATGGCATATATTCCTGTTTAGAAATGATTATAAATTGCTGTTCTGTTCTAAAGATTGAAGAGATTCTAGTAAGAGGGAAAAGAGAATTGAAAATTTTATGAGTTTTCCTGTGATTTACTGGTCTTAAATTGCACAAAGCTAAAGTTGTCGCTTAAAGAAGGTTTTTAATTTGCCCAGTTGTCATTTTTAGAGTGATTTTAATTAGAAGAGTCTAGGTAAATGCCTTAAAGTCTCAATAATGAGATGTTAAAAGCATTCATCTTACACTTGCTGCAATAATTTATGTGACAGTTTCAAATGACAGCTATGTTGCCACTTTCTTGGTGTAGCATTTCAGGACTAAAGTATTTCAAGTGTTCAGGGAATTGATACAGGGAAAATGCAGTATAGTAGAACATATTTCATTGTGAATTCGAAATACTTTTAAAGTTGGTAAATATATAATGGAAATACATTCAAACTGGTCTGTAGAACCACTCTTTGGGAAAACTTTAAATAAAAAAAATCTCCTTGTAAAAAAGTTGTCTCTAATTGTACAACAAAGAGAAATGTTATCCTGATTTTAGAAGTGGTCTTTAAGTACTGGTTTCACTGTAATGCTGAAATAAAGCACGCCAAAAGAACTTAAGTTTCATTGTTCATTTATATTCAGCCAAACTGTTGGACTTAAATAAAGAGGATAAAACAGTTTTGCATTAAGACATCAATTTATAACCCTTTCAGGTAACTGCAGTTTCACGTAACTGCAGAAAAAAATGATAATCAGATCATAAATTTTCTTGTATAATTAGTGTGCATATTTCAAATTAAATAATTACAAGAAAAGAATGGTAAAAATCTGTTGCTCAGGTGATTCAGAGATCATAAATAGTTAGCATAAAAAAGAATATTAAGAGTACATGGATTCAGCATTAATGAATTACCACTTGCAACTGCAAGTGCATCTGTTTTTATTGCGTCAACAGTTTATTGACTTTGATGTTTAATGAAAAACGTATTTCGATAATTAGCTGTTTGCAGCATAATATTATTAAGAATAAATACGGGTTGGTATGGGTTTTACCTTATGGGGTTTCTGTATTTTATTGTTTAATCTGAGTGCATGTGTCAATAGAAGACAAGGACAATATTAAATTAATGAAAATTGAGAAAGAACTGTCATCAGGTTTCTTTAAATTATCAAACTACAAAAGAAATTAATGAGTAAAACAAGACACTTTAGATTAAATATCTGTGTTTATTCCAGCTTTATTTGCCATTCAGTACAGAAGGTATAATGCTGTTATACTCCTTTTTATGAGGTGGTGAAAATTAAAGCCTGTGTGTTGATTTGAAATTTAACAGAATAAATATTTTAATGTTGTGCTTTGAAGTACACATCAAAGGGACTGATTACAACAAAAAGTGGTGAGATCAAAGGAAGATGTGAGCGCACAGCTGGGAGGGTATGGGCAGGCTATATTGATCCTAGAGATAAACACAGTGTTATAAACTGGCCTCTATCTAGACATGTTATGTCCTGCTTTGGTCAGTGGTTTAAACATTGGGTTTATAGCTAGATTTTACATGTTTTAGTTCAAGTCAGTTTTTTTCTTTGTACATAATTCGATTTTATTTGATAAGAGAATACTGGCAGTAATAAAATGTCTTTTTGGTAGACATAGTGAATAAATAGGTTTACATACTTTTATCAGTTATGGGTTTTAGTCAGTTTTTTGTGTGTAGATGAAAAGATTAATTGCCTTAAATAAGTAATATCCTTTGTTCATAGTATACATACAATCGTTGGTCCTCCTGCGGTCACTTTGATTAGTAGTAGCAAGTTTTTTTATGTTAGACAACCTTTTGCACACACAATGAAAGTTTTGATATACCATTTAAAGTTGTATTAATTCTTCACCCTAATATTTGGCAGTACGCCCCCAGAAACTTTTTATGATGAAGAACTATTAACTGTTAAAAGGGGTGCTTACCAAAACGATACTGACTGAATGGCAATTAGTGCAGATCATGATCAAACTGCACATCATTTCCAGCATGATAAAGATTAAAAACTTTTTTTTCTAAGCTATAAGATTCAAACTTTCCAGTGAAACAAATGTTACAGCACAAATCCTAAACCAGTGTTGGGGCCCCCCTCGAATGATTTAATTCAATCAGTTTATTTTGTGAAATTTTGTCTGCATCAGTTATTTTTAATTTTTATTTATACATCAGATTTCCACTTTAATGAAATAAATTCATTTTACCAGTTGTACCTTCTGAGAGATACTGCCTTTGAAATTTAAGGTGGAGAGCGTTTATGTTTTCAAACTGCTTTTTCTGCCCATTGTTCAAAGGCAGGCTTCCTATTCAATATTTATGATTTCCTTAGAAATATCTCAGTTTCTATACACAGAGAACAAAGTCTTTGCTTGTTTACTTTCCTTTGATTAAAGGATCCTTTGTAATCTATTGAAGTGTTTTTGATGTTAAAGGTTTCTTTAACAAATGTGACTAATTCAGTTATTATTCATTAATGAACATCTGTCCTTTGATGTTTTGTTTAACTTTATGCTTTGAAGCTGAGGAAAAGAGAAATTATGTTGATAGTTAAGATAATGAATTCTCGGAAACTGTTTTATTTGATTGCACATCCGTTGTCCGATGATGTTGAAGGAAGCTAAGTCGCATGCACTTTTTAATGAAAATGATTTGTTTTTGTTTAACAGACATAATGATTAATTGTGAAGCAGATTACTTAATTAGTATTGATTACAATTTTTTGAATATTTGAGCACAGTAACTGTTTTAATTCAATAAAATTTGATTATTTTAACATAGTTTAGAAGCTGAAATAATTTCTCCATAAGAACAGCTCGAGGTACATGTAAGGTCATAAAAATGATTTTTGGAGACCAGTCTCAAATCTCAAAAACCTGATTGGTTGTTTCTGAGCACTGTTCTGAAATAGACCAATCAGAAGGCTGCATTCTAAGAATGGTCTCCAAACTCAGTTTTGTAACTTAATGGACCAGTCATCAGTCTTTCCATCATTACTTTAGTTTTGAAGCAGAACTTTGCATTCACAAAGTTTCTTTTCTGAGTCACAAAAAAAGCATACCGGTACTGAATGTATTAGATAATTGACATAAAATTTAGTTTCTTACTTTATATCTCAGTGCAATACAAATACTCTTTTATCTCAAATTGTGAGATAATTCAATATTGTCATGTTGCACTGATTATTCACACAGTTTGTGATAACTGAAGCACTTGAACATATTGTTGAAGAGTTAACAAATGTTAGAATATTGTTGCTACTTCAGTAGTTGTACAGATTTTGTATGACATGTGCCCTGTGTTACATTTTCTGTTCTTTGTGAACTCTCAAGATGCAGATACGGGATTATGTAATAAATTAACTTGAAATGACTTTAAAGATAACATAACACAGTAATTGGTTGCCACTGGTTTGTGGTTTGAAGTTGGATTGCATAGTAAGATTTTAGATAAAAGGGAAGTCCTGCTGATATATTATGTCTCAGTAATTTTTATTATCTGGTTATAAAAGCATGGGGACAATGAAACTGATATAAGACTACCTTTTTTCTGTACTTTTAATCTAATGTATGTAGTTCTAAAATGTTGCTGAAAAACTGCTGTTAACAACACCTTTAAAAACAAATGCCAACAAAGACTGTCCAAGTTTTATTTCACATTAGATAAGGTTCTTAGTTAATTAACTTGGACTGAAAATAATCTCTATATAAACAATAAACCTCTAGAGAGAAACCTGAGTACACTAAACTCTACAGAGCAGCCTCATACACTAACCTCTATAATATTATATACAAAAGACTCATTTTAGTCTTTGTAGAGGGGTTCCTTTGTAGGGTTGGGGTGAGGGTGCTACTACTACAACAAGAAAATATAGAAATAAAGGCCTAACAAAATCATATGTAAATCTGATGAATGAAAAGAAATTCAAATAAGATACACTGGTATTTATAATACCTGAATAAAGCATGTAGTGCATAGAAAGGTTAAACAGCTTTATGATGTTGAAAATGTGTCCCATAAAATACTTCTTTCTCGGAGGTCTTTCAACTACAAAGTAATGCTCCACTGCACCCAAAGCTTGTGATGTGTTTTTACCAAAGCATATTTGTTTCACACAAAGTATTTTCACTAACATCAAATGAAAAATGTGTGGTGATAAATTACAAACCTAGTGAAAATGATAAAAATTAAGGTACTTCCGCCATCTTGAATTTAGAGTGACCTTCATTTGAGGTGTGAAAATATAGTGAACAAAAGCTTTCAAATGCAGCTGTTCCAGAGTACAAAAACAGCTCAGTTTGCAAGACTTGAACTAAAAGAAGGTGTATAAAAAGTAAAACTAAAATTTGGAAATAAACAAAGAAGATATTTTACCTGTATTTTTCCAAATTTTTGGTTAGATTTATAAATCCTTTCAAAATACTTTTTTAAAAATTCATGAATGGCAAAAGTTAGTTCAAAGTTTCAATTAGTGCATAGGAGAATTGTCTTACTGAATAGAACTAAACTTAGTACAAAATCTGTTTTCAAATCTGACCACCTCATGTATTAAAACGAAAATAAATCTGTACATATTGCTATTTTCAGCATACATAAAAGTAGTGCAATGTGCGGGCAATGATTTTTTTACGTATGGTGTACCAGACTGCCTAAAATTGTAAGACAAGTCTCAGACTTAATGTTAACAAGATTTAGCAACGATCCAAAATTCTTTTCAAGGATTGTGCTAGTATCATAAAGGTTTAATTTATTATAGCGGAATTTTATGTACTTACGCGCTGCTTATCTCACGGAAAATGTGGTGGAAATAGAATTTTTCGGCACCCCCTCTGTAACTACCGAAATTACTTAACGTAACTTTCTCACACATACGTGTTTGTATATCTATAAATTATAAAAAACAATCAAAATATTTGCTTTATCATGATTATGCAAATATTTTAGACAATCTTGAAACATTCGGCCACAGTATTTCCGCATACTGGTCCGGGACAAGTTCGATGTGTATATTGATTCCTTATTAGATATTTCATGCGTCGTAAACTAACCAATTTTGATCTATCGACTTTTTATACAATATGAGAATTTATGCAGCATGTTTTTAAAAACACAGTGAGAATAAATCGCAGAAAAAATGTACAGCCAAATATGTTAGGAGGTAATACAATTTGTATACAATTGTAGATAACTACGAAACATTTTACAAAATGCAATCAGTTGAACTTCTCACGCAAAAACCTGATGATTAAAATCAGCAGTATCTCAAAAGTAACCTTTCTGTTTCTTGCTTCTTCGTTAAACAACGATATTTTTTCACACTTTCATAGATTTAAACTGATAATAAATGTGTATTGAAATTCAGGCATAGAAATGGACACTGACTTTACATTAGTGATTACTGCGGTGTTGACAGCGGAAGCAGCGGTCCAGTACTAAGACTGTCTATGAAACCAAGGATAACGAGCTCTTTATCATTCTGAAAATTACGAACATTGGGATCAGTTTCAGTATACTAGTATTATACTTGCTATTTGCCGAGTGCACACTTGTTTTCTATCGTCGTTAATATAAAGCAGACTAGTAAATATTCGTACAAATGCATAATCTCATAAACACTTCTTTAATGTATGTTCTCTGAAATTAACAAATAACTGGCTCAACTGAGACACCATACTTTAAAGTCAATTCAGTTTATTCACCACGAGGTTCAAAATGCACGGGAGTCTCGTGATAGTACATGCCTTTAATTTCACATGGTTAAAGTGTAAACAAATAGTTAAATTTGCTTCGTTTTATTTATCACGGAAAAGATCGGACGGTTTTTGATATTGGAATAATTTTAGAACATCTATGCATTTAAAGTTGAAAGTTGATCGTTTTCTACAGGATGTAAACTGAAACAAGTAAGCACTTTTACTTTTTCAGCAATGTTCCTCAGGTGAACTTTGACACTGTTTACAAACTTTAAAAAGAGAAACCAGTTTTGTGTCATCCTGAAATGCGTTGTTCGGCTGAAACTTATAGTTCCCGGAAAAGTTCTAAAATGGTTTATTTTGGGGATTTTTGTTTTATTTATGTATTCAACAGAATGTGCAATATTTCCAGTTTTTGAAAATGATTGAAATTGAACTTTATTTTAGAAAAAGTTCCGATCTTTCAATAATATTTTGCCAGCGGATGCTTACACATTTTAAGTGAAACGCCTTTCTTGTCCAAAGGTGGTGTGTAAAGCGAAAAACTATCATTACACATTGCGTTTATTCTTTAAATGTAAAGGATCGGTAACAGATCAAGGAGATCGGGCAGTGCTAAACTATACTAAATGGATATCTCTAACAATGAATAAGGAGGCATATATATTTCAGTAAGGAAATCTGAGGTAAAAGAACAATCATATATTTAATTCCTTGAAATAAACATGGCGGCGAAATATTTTAGAAAAACTGTGCACGTGTTTTGCGCATTAGAATGTTTAACGACATTTTCTTGAAAAAGTAACGCTCGTGTGCACTATTTTGGCATTTCTTTGATTTGAAAGTAAATATTTTATAGCAATTTAGGTTGCATACGATACCGAAATTTTGCACCAAAAATGTTCACTCATTTTCTTCCAAAGCACTGTGGAGATAGGGTTCAACGTAGCTTTCATGCTCGCAAGTTTACCTACAGATATATCTTTTCAACTTTTATCATATATTTTTTGTGTCATTGCATTTCGAAAGCTGTTTCGAGGATTCTGATTTTTCACATGAATTTCTAATTTCAATTTGCGGAAGAACCTTAAGAGAGAGAAAGCAGGTTGCATACAGGCTTTCTGTGCGCTCATTACAATTCAAGAGAAAATTATAGAGTTGATTGTTCAAATTAGAAAAAAATGGTTGTGGTATGAATCAAGGGAAAAAGTCTTGTTTAATGGTGTTTAATCATGATTTAATATCAAAGAGAATAAAAGAATAACAGGCATTACTGATGATAAATGCATGTTGAATAAACAACAGTTCTGATAAAGGCATCAAAGGGGGCAGATTGAAAAGAGTCACAATGGGGGTTTCTTCATTGCTAGGTTCAGAAATACTGAAGCATATGGTCTTACACATGGCATAGCTGAAATCTTTGTTGTTTCACAGATTTTGATAGCTTTAAGACTAAAAAAAAGGAAGCAAAAAATCAGATAATCTTGTGTGAAGAAGCTCATTTGTAACAACTGCTTTAAATTATTTATGGTTGTTTAATACAAAAATAACAAGGGTAATATATCCTGATTGATTGAATGAGTGAAATTTCAAGGAACATGCACATTTTTCAGGGAACAAGGTTCACATGTTTCTAAAAAGATAGGTAATTTCTGTATTTTGGACATGGTATCTTCATGATTTGTTCTTACTACATTTACTGTGCTGTTTTTAAATCACCATGTGTAAACAAAAACAAATGCCTGTGTTGCTACCAGTTAGGTACTTTTTATGCTACAAGACATGGGTTTGAATGCAGATTAATTACTTCCATCTAAGTTGGCTTGACATACTGGTTAGGCATAGGTTAATTACAGTGTCTTGGCACAGTGTAATTGTTTTTTGTAGTACCTTGGCAATGGAATAGCAGCGCCATAGCCACACTGAGGCAAACCGAGGCAGTTGCCTCGGTTAAATTTTGAGGGGCCAGAAAAAAAAGAGTAAAAAGAAGGCCACTGATAAAATTCAGTTATAAAAGTTCAAAAAATATATTGATATCATTAGAATACATCAGAATATCATCTGCCTCATGACATCATTGAGGCAAGGTGAGGCAGAAATCCTAGCGGTCATATTGATAGCCGGATCAAGGCCAGACCGAGGGAGTCCATGCCTATACTCATCAAAGCTGCACCAAATTATTTATTACTATTATCAAATTTAAACCCAAAAACGCACCAGAAGCCAGTATTTCATACCATTATTTCAAAATTTTCGAGGGGAAGAGTCCCCTGACCCCACTTAAATGAGGGTGGAACCCATATAGTACCTCAAAAAATAGACCAAAAAATCACCAGAGGCCACCGTTTCGTATCTGTATTTCAAAAATTTCCAGGAAGAGAGCCCCCCCCCCCCCCCCCCCCCCCCCGACCCAACTAAAATGATGGGGAACCCCCCAATACCTTAAAATTCAGACCAAAAAATGCACCAGAGGTCACCATTTCATACCTGTATTTCACTTTTTTTCGAGGGCGAGAGCCCCCTGACCCCCTAAAATGAAGGGCTTTCCCCTACAGTGCCTCAAAATTTAGACCAAAAATGCACCATAGGCCACCATTTCATATCTGTATTTCATTTTTTTTCCAAGGGTGAGAGCCCCCTAACCCCCATAAAATGAGGTGGTTTTCATACAATTCCTCAAAACATAGACCAAAAATGCACCATAGGCCACCATTTCGTATCTGTATTCAAAATTTCCCAGGAACAGAGCCCCCTGACCCCTACCCCCCCATCCCCCATCCCCACTACCACCCCCAAGACCCTAAGAATGAGGAGGTTATCCCCTTCAGTACCTCAAATATAAAAAAAGCAAGACCGTAAGAATGAGGAGGTTATCCCCTTCAGTACCTCAAATATAAAAAAAGCATCAGAGGCCACCATTTTATACCTGTATTTCAAAATTTTCTAGGGGGACAACCCTGATTCCTCTCACCCCACCCCTAACACGGACAGAGCCCCCTTCCGTACCTACCCACTCTCAGGCTATAAACTAATAAACTACTAGTAAACTGATAAATAGCATGTTGTTGTATGTCTTTACTGATGTGTTTCTGATTTTATTGCCTTTCAATTACAAAAATGATCGTATCCGACCATATTAGACTAGGATAAATGCACAATTATCCTTGTTACCAGTCAGTGTCCGACAAATCCATTGCTCGGAGCCCGCGGGCTACCATAAATTTTCGTCGGGCTACCAAAAAAATCCTGACGTATGCCCGCCGGGCAATATATTTCCGGAGTGGTGGGGGGGGGGGGCATGTCCCTGGACCCCCTAAATTGCCTCGGTTAAAATTTGTGTCTGGCTACGGCACTGAATAGCATTGAATGCTCAAGGTTTTTACAGAGCCTTGGCTCAGTGTGGCATTAGATGCTCAAGATTTTTACAGTGCCGTTGCACAGTATAGCATTGGGTGCTCAAGATTTTTACAGTGCCGTTGCACAGTATAGCATTGGGTGTTCAAGGTTTTTACGGTGCCGTTGCACAGTTTAGCATGGGATGCTCAAGGTTTTTACAGTGCCATGACATAGTATAGCATTTGATGCTCAAGGTTTTAACTCTACCTTGGCACAGTTTAGCATTTGATGCCCAAGGTTTTAAAGCTGCCTTGGTACAGTTAAGTTTATGTTGCCTTGGCAAAGGATAGCATTGGATGCTCAAGGCTTAACAATGCCTCGACAACAATATAGCTGTTTTTGCTAAATGTTTGTCATTGTCTTGACACAATATGACATTGGATGCTTAAGGTTTTAACCCTGTCTTGGCACAGTTCAGCCTATGTTGCTCCATATACATAACTAACTTCATTGTGTTTGTTTTTTCACAGAGTATTACAGTGGATCCTGGACAATGAGAACATGAACAGAGGTACCAGTTCAGCATACACTGATTCCGACAAGACAAGTTCTACGTATAAACGTTCCCACAAATCGTCAGCATTAACTCCCCTTCCACAACAGCCACACAAGCAAAGGTACATAGTCTTTCAGTGAAACACATTTTTATGCCCCAGAAGGGAGACATGTTAGTTTTCAACTGTCTGTCCGTTCGTCACACCAATGTCTGTTAGTTCGTCACACCAGTGTTAACTTATTGCCAGAAGGCACTTTACTCGCGAACCACTGCACCCAGGACCTTCAACCTTCACATGCTGGTAGTACTTATTGAGTACACGACCCCTATTGACTTTGGGGTCACCAGGTCAAAGGTTAAGGTCACAGGGGCCAATGTTAACTTTTTGCATGAAGGTACTTTGCTCGCGAATCACTGCATCCAGAACCTTCAAACTTCACATGCTGGTAGTACTTATTGAGTGAGTACACGACCCTTATTGACTTTGGGGTCACCAGGTCAAAGGTCAAGGTCACAGGGGCCAATGTTAACTTTCTGCATGAAGGTTCTTTACTCGCAAACCACTGCACCCAGGACCTACAAACTTCACATGCTGATAGTACTTATTGAGTACACAACCTCTATTGACTTTGGGGTCACCAGGTCAAAGGTCAAGGCGCTGCGGGGGGGCATTTGTCACCATTAGTGACAGGTCTTGTTTTCTTTCAAATACTTTAAAAACAATATTTATGGGCTACAATTTAGGAAAATATTTTGGAAGTGTTGTGGGGGAAAAAATGAATGTAAAAAGATGTCCATGAAATTATTGGGAATTTTCAGTGAAAAGTCTAACTGTTCTTATTTCATCAAAATTAATATTTTATTTCATCCAATTGAATGTTTTTTTGTTGTTGTTTTTGCTATTACAACTCGAAAGCGGTAAAACTGACGGTTTCTATAGCAATTAAATTATGGATTGACAAACTTGCTTTGTTTCGATGAAACCTCTGCACTTTCTGTCACTGTTGGGAGGGCGGGTTGGTATCTGTAATTGAGAGAGTGCCCCTTGTCTCTGTTCTGAGTTTTGATAGTAAGAAACAAATGATTCTAACTGGATTGAAGTGACTATCAGCAGTTTCAAGCACTTCATTGCAGTATATTATTTTGAGGAAAGTTTAATATTAAATGTTTTTTGTTAACGAGGCAATAAAAGAGATGTCTTATTAAATTCCTTCCAATAATCGCTGAAGTAATATCTGTAATAATGATATCAAAACTTGAACATTCATTTTCTCTGGAGGCACAAATTAATTTTCATTGTACTTTATATATTAAAAATGGCAATCAGCGTGTAGTAATACAATACTTATTTTCTTAAACTGTGGAAATAGAACCAATAAATGTAGAATCATTCCAATATGAGTTTGCAAAACCAAAATGATTAAAATATTATATATTGTAATGACTTCTGGTATCAGAACAATTTGTTATCGAGAGATTTGTCTTACAGACAATGCCCTTTATATTACCGAGGTACAATTTCATTGCAACTTTGTTTTGCTTTTATATCTTATTTTCACTATCTTCATTTTCTTTAGTACTTCAAAGAAAGGAAGTAGCAGTAGTCACATGAATAGATCTGCGTCTGCTGACAGTGGCAGTCGCCAGCCATGGGTATCTCAGGGAGGCGCTATTGGTGTGATGCCCAGTCAGCCAATCGTGCAAGATCCATCAATGCCGCTGATGCCACCGCCAAATATACGTGTACAGCTCGATGAGGTGAAGAGAAGACTTCACGAGGCAGACACGAATACAATCCCACCTAAATCTAAGTAAGAACTTGTTTATTACAATAAAAACAAGAGTTGTCACTAATGGTGACCAATGCCCCCCCGCAGCGCCTTGACCTTTGACCTGGTGACCTTGACTTTTGACCTGGTGACCCCAAAGTTAGTATGGGTCGTGTACTCAATAAGTACTATCAGCATCAGCATATGAAGTTTGAAGGTCCTGGGTGCAGTGGTTCGCAAGTAAAGTGCCTTCATGCAAAAAGTTAACGAACTAACGAACGAACAGATGGACAGTTGAAAACTAAAATGCCTCCCTTCTGGGGCATAAAAGACTACTGAAAGGCTTGAACTTGGAATTTTGAAATTCCTAAATAGTGTCAGTTTCCACACAAAGCATTCATCAATAACATTTACCTGTTTCATTTAGTAGGTTTCCATTGTGTTTCCTAACCACATTGTCAGTAAGACTTGAACTAATATTAAATCTGAAGAAAATACCTTTAGATTTGTTACATGCGATAACTACTCTTTCAAATGGAGAAATTATCAATATTTTAGGTAAAGGGAGGTAATTTTGTTTTTTGAAAAATTAAGTATGTCTAAAGATTTTTCAATTTTTACAGGTCATTTACTGGAGTTTCGAACAAGGATCGCCGGCCTGGCATGCCAATGTCCCAAAGTACAGGACAGGATTATTCATACACAGTTCCGTCTGCTAAGACTGTACCTGCTGACCTTGACATTTCAGTAGAGAGAACTGAGTAAGTCATTTTACAATTGGAAAATTTGAGATAGTGCTTTTGATATTAAAAAGAGTGTGTATCAAAGAAGGTCCACCTCTTATTAGGAGGAAGTAATTATAAAACAATTTAGTAAAAATTTATCTACATAGCTGCTCAAATGTTCAAGTTAGGTCCAAATTTTTTCGGAAAAGTATTTTTAAAGAGAATAAAGGTATTTATAGTAATACAGAGGCAGTGTATATCAGTACTATATATTTTGACAGTTCCTCTAATATTCTGTATGAAATATCGAGGGCCAACCAAAAATAGTATTTTAATTATTTTTTTGATTAATTCAAATGTACATGATAATCACACACTTACTTTAACTGCAGAAAGAAGAAGCGATCATCAGGGAGTGGAAATACCTCAGGGTCAAGTAAGCCAGACGAGATCAGTATCGGTTATTACTTGTGCGGCGAACCAATCCCGTACAAGACGACCATACCGCAATCCAGTGTCACCCTCGGACAGCTCAAACAGCATATTAGCAAGAGAGGAAATTTCAGGTATGTGCATTTCTGTATGTTGGTTTTACAACTGCACATAAGGAGTACAAAGTAAACTCATGACCATTAAATATCCCATATCCCTTGTGCAATATCTGAATTACAACATCTATCCGTGGATGAATTGTTCTATTTGTAATACAGTAATTAGCTAATAATGAGGCTTTACTTCAGTTTCACATGAAAGGAAATAAAGTACATTCTAGTGTAAGAATATTTTACCTGTCTTGTACCATCTGAACTATGTTAATTGTACTTAAATGATTTTGGTTTTTTATAGGTATTTTGTCAAGACATACAACAAAGACTTTGATTCCGAGGCCGTATACGAAGAAGTCAAGGAAGATAATCGAATACTGCCAGAGTACGATGGGAAAATACTCGTCAAAATTGAGCGAAAAGATGACCTTGATACTTCAAACAAGTCGAGCGGGAGTGACAAGAAATATCAACTGTAAACTAATAAAACTATGGATTGGTGCGATATTTATAATGCATTCGTGTAGTATTATTCCATTTCGTTTCGATTGGAAGGATAAACTATGTGAAACCAAAGAGTTTCTTCATAATATTGTTTATATTAGGCCGGGCATATGATATATATTGAAATGGACAATAAGAAAACGCAATATAGACATTTGAATTTGTTCATTATGTTTGTATAAATGCAAAATACAAAGGTTTGAACATAAACGTGTAACTGTCATGGATCAAGATATATGTGTAAATGTTGAAAATGGAATAAATGACATGAGAAATAAGTGTGTTGATTAGGTAATGAACATAAAAGTTTTCGTAAAATTTACATGGCAGTTAAACAGTTTACAGACAGTAATTACAGGTTGTTGACAAGGAAGGTCTGTGTGTTATGTTTTATCAAAGTTTCAAGATATAAACATGACTTTGTACCAAGTTATTGTTAGTTATGTACAGATTATATACAGTTTGAACAAGTTGTGAAAAAGGCCCTATATTAATACTCTGCTCCACGATGCATTCTATACGGTAGTGTTTTTTAGAACCTAATAGTGCTATGGTTGTGACAATGCTCATTTTACAAAAATGCATTGAAAATGTGTTTTTGGAATCTTTAACATGATTGACTAGTACTGGCTTATGCTTTTTTTCTGAAGTAATAAAGACGTCTTTAATCTTACCAGAGCAAATATGTCAAATTGCTGGAATCATTTCTTTTTTATCAAACATCAGAAATTTTGCAGGCTTTTTGATAATATCTTGCCATTTTTGTAGGACCTTTCATATCTTCAGTAAAAAATAGTGACTGAAAATTAAAAAAGAAACATGCTTTCAAAAGTCTGTAGTGTGTATTTTTGAGCTTAAACATTAAAAAATACAAACCTTGCTATTTGATAACGTGATTTTAAGCTGGATGTAGTTGAAATGCAATACTTTATACAAAAAATTGTCACAAACTGTTAATAGCTACATTTTAAATATATATTTTCTTTTGAAAGAAATATAAACTGATTTTTAACTTTTCTATGAAAAAGTATTTAAAGATACTACAAGAATAATCTTGAAGAAAGTTGTTTTAGTGAAAAAGTATGTTTTAAGATTTTAGTGCAAAACTTATTTAATGTATACCACTTTTGTTTTACTGAAAGTACACATGGTGCACAGTATCAGTTGCATTTTTACCCATGTTTTAGGTAATTATGTTCTGACAACTCGTTAGGTGAAGGCACTGTAAGCTGATACTTTTTCAAAACTCTACCAGTACTTATTGAGTGATACTGTGAAATCAGTAGCAGACATGGGGATCTACTTTTGGTGGATATCATGGTTGTGTTATTCTGTAATTCCCAGTTATTTAATACCCAGGAATGTTTGACACCACAATAGAATGGTCATTTTGGCCAAATCTACGAAATTTTATGCCCAAAAAATGATTTCACAGTTGACATTGTTTTAAATTTGTTTATCACATTTGGAATCAAATACTGTTTTAATATTGGGTAATTTCTCATGATCCCACAAAAGTGTTAGCTTTAGCATGTTGCGTTTTAAAAAGAACAATTAAGTTAAATATAAAATACGGCTAAAATGTAGTAGTACAGATAAGTCAATGAGGTACATGTTTGCGGCTCATCATACATATACCAAATTGTTTTTGACTGTATTCTTAGGTTCATTGTGAATAATGAATGATATAATTTTCCACGGAACTGAATATGAGTGAGATTGTACTACATTTTTTATACAGTAGCACTTACTTGGTTTGATATAAATATATTGTACGAGATACCATGACTAAGAATGTTAATTTTCACTTTATATACAGGCTATCTACCAGTTGATTGTAGGCTAGTGCCAGCAAGATCTGTTAAACCAATTTTCGAGTAGTCCAGTGTTCATTTTAACAAAGTCCACATTTAACAACTTAACCCATGTAGGGAAGCAGGATAATGAAATAGTAGTTCCACATAGTGTCTAGTTAATTTAATACTAGCAGTTGTTGTATGAATTGAAAATGGAAACAAAATCCTTTCCTGAGGTATAAATCTAGGGTCTCCAACTTTATGATACCTATATGACAAGTGGAAATTCCCATTAGATTCTGCATCTTACTTGGGAGATGTGCTTGTAGGAGCTACATTCAGACCGAAGCCTACAAAAATGGCATTATGGGTAAACAGAATTGAACAGAAACTGCCTATTGTCATTATGTGTCTGTTACCACCCTTAGCTGGCTAAATTTCTATAATGGGCTGATCCATCATTCAATTTGGGCAATACCATTTATTATTTGAGTGGGTGTTCACTGAATATTTACTGACTGAATAGCGAACAGTGCAGTTCATGATCAGACTGCACAAATGTGCAGGCTGATCTTTGTCTGCACTGGTTGCAAAGGCAGAATCATTTGCCGCCAGCAGGCTAAGGGTTAATTGCCTTGGAAATTTATTAGTAACACCGTTGTTATCTGAAATCTTTGGTAATTTCATTTAAAGTGAAATTAAGAAAAGTTGATAGCCTTGTATGTAGAGTGCTCATAACCATCTTGAAAATCATTTAAAGTCTCAGGAAAATTAGTACTAGTATAGAGTGAACAGATTTTTCATTATTTATGGCAAATAACAATGTTTGTTTCTTATAGAAACCGCCATTATTAAGGCAAATGTACATTTTGTAATTTATAAACTTCGAATTGAATGAAATAAAACTGGCATTATTAATTTAAAAATCAAATGTGCTATGTATTTGTAGCTGTAACATGTCACCATTGCTTCATATTTATTTTGAACCATTACATAATATTATTTTCAGTCACATTTATGAAGGATTTTCTGTCATTAGCGATGTTCAGAAAATTTATTGAAATTGATGTTATTTTAGGTGATGTGGAAATTTATTTGATAGTAAGAAATAATTTTGTTTGCTGCATTATTATTAAACATCTTTTTCTCTGGCACAATTTCGCAAAAATACATTCTTTTGTTTGACTTTTTTTCTGTTTCAAAATTTTTCTCCCGCTAGATTTTGATGATATTACAGACACTTGCAACTTAAGTCACATTTTGAGATCCTTGTAAAAACAGTTATCATTATTTATTGCTTCGTTTGACTCGCAGAATGTCCTTCATAAGTGATATTATATGCCGATATTCAGTATTTGATAAAAGAGTAGGTTGTATGTTAATAAATGAGAATATTCGAATCATGTTTAAATATTTAATAGGAGGAAATATGTACCAGCAGATGAATAATGTCTTGATAAATATTGTATTAAATGTCCTGATAAATATTTTGTTAAATACTACTCAATAATTTGTTTACGTTTAATGTACAAAATACATGTATATTAATCAAATCTATCACAGATACACTGTGAAATTAGTTTGAGATTTATGTTTATGAACAGTAAATTGGAAAAAAATGTTCCATTACATAGCTTTAAATTAAATAGTTACTTACAGACAGAAAATTTAAAATACGTTTTGGTGCTGAAAAATTTCTTTGCAGTTGACATTAAGAAAACTAGTATTATTTTGTCTGGAATTATTCCAGTAACTCTTTCAGAACATATTTGACATCTGTTATATTTAAAAGCATTTACTTGGGAAGACAGTAATTGGGAAAAAATTAGAAATTAGACCAAAGCACTGAAATCTTGCCATTTTTGTATGTTTAATTGCTGGTACATAATTCTACATGTGTGATGTCATATCAGGTCTATGTTGTAGGGCCGGCTCTGTCCCCTGGGGCAGCATGTCTGTGATGATAGATTTTATTGTCATGTATTTGTAAACTATGACAGAATAAAAATGTGTCAATCTTATTTCCTGGTTTAGTTTTTCTTTTATCATTGTGAAGGTTTAAAATGGAGAGAAAAGTCTGAACAACATAAAATAGTGGGAATAATGTTTATTAAAATGTCCAGTGGCGAAATACTGGACAAGAAATTCCCTGAAAAGAAGAAAAGGTGTACAAATTAGCAAACTTGAGGTATTTGGAGCACTGCGACAGAACTGGCACAAATTCATCTCTGTCTATTGAATAGGAGTGGGAAAATAGAGAAAGTACTATGTGTGCCCAACAAGGTTCATTGTCAACTGTTTTACGTGCAAAACCACTGAGGTACTCTACCAGCAGGGTTCCCACGCTACTGGGAAAACGGGAAAAGTCCGTGAATTTCAAAAATAGACTCCTGGCCGTGAAAATACCGGGAATTTGGCGAGAAAACGTTTAAGGTACGGGAAAATACCGGGAATTATCCAATTTTGCTAAGGGAAGTAATTCATGATTCAAAATGGCGGACATGGATGTCATTTCAATTTCCTTTTTCGAAAATACCGATGTTTTTGTGGTTGATGGGCCTATATAGGTAGCTATGCTTGAATTGTTAAACAGTAATTTTAGGCTTTCGGTCATTTTTGTGTCGATTTTTAAGAAGCCTTGTGAAATTCCGATTATTTTTCGAGAACATTGTGAAAATCATGATTAGTGACAGGCTTGAATTCAGTGATCAAACAACAACTTGACTGAAAATAATTTAATTGCTAGAAGTGTATCAAAGATATAAATAATGTAGGTGGCACCAGAGGTGTAGTTATTACGAAGGAGTTGATTAATTCTTCACAACATGCTAGACAAGTAAATGATTCATAGTTTCCTTGAGAAACAAAACTTGAGGAAGGTAAGGAAAAAAAATAATAAAAAAAAATTTGCAGAGCCTGTATTTATTAAGTAGAAATTTTTAAGCAATATCGGGCCATCATGGCCCTCTTGTTCTTATATTTTTACATTGAATCTAGAAAAATTGACGGGAACGTACAAACCGATATGTCGTACAGAGGTCCTTGAAAATCGCAACAAAGTCCTGCAAAAGTCCTTAAATTTCATAGACGAAAAAGTGTGGGAACCGGAACTACCATCAACAAGTGTTCAGACCCTTTCATCTGGATGACACTAGGCACAAGTCCATAGTCGTGATCCGTCCAATGTGTCGAAAGTTTGTTTTGAGCCTTTCTTTGTGCAGCCACAGGCAACTGCCTCTCTTACTCTTGCACGCGAAGATGTGGCTGTTAACATCTTCTACACTGGCTGCTAGGATGTTTCTTACTCTACCCGGTAATTACATTTCAACAGGATCCACATCCACCCATAGGCAGTACATGTAGTATCGGACCTGGAATAGAAAAGTGAAAAAATATTTTTATCCAAAACAAGAGCAATGTTGGACATGGTCACACCCCTCCAAAGCAAATGTTTTATATGTTAGGTCGCAAAGAAAAGGAAATATTTTGAAATGAAGTTTCAATAAATTCCTTCTAAATGTAATTCTAATAAAGAGAGATAATTCAAAAAGTAAGCCTTAACATTCTCTGTCACTGTGAAAGGATTGATAGTCTCTGGACAAAGTGTTACGAATAAATTAAATAAACTAGAGTTAAATAAAAAGATAGCATGGTAAAGTTACTGTTCTTGTACAATTTTGCAGGTCCTCTCAATGGCCTCCATCATTGTATAGTACAAAGTCCATTTTAAAGATCTGGAGTTATGCTCCAGACAAAAGTGAAATAAGTAAATCAAATAAAGAGAGATAATTAAAACAGCATGACATATGAAAATTATGGTTCTTATACACTACACTTCAAAAATAATTAGTAAATCAAGTGAAGGGAGATAATTAACAGTAGGCATGACAGAATTATGGTTCTTATACACTGCACTTCAGTCAATGTCATTTATCTTTGTATGTAGTTTGAAAGAAATCCTTACGACAGCACTTACAGAGTGATGCTCCAGACAGATAAATTTTATAAAGGGAGATAATTAAAAAAAAGTGAGTTAGAGTTATTGTTCTTGTATACTATATTTCCTCTTAATGACCTCCGTTATTGTGTGCAGTTTTAACAAAATACATTTAATTGTTTTGGAGTTACGCTTTGGACAAACATGTAATTGAGTTAATCAAATAAAGGGAGATAATTAAAAAAGTAATGTAGAGTTATTTATTGTTCACACTTCATTTCCTCAGGTGTTCTGAGTAAATAAAAAAGGGAGATAATTAAAGTGATCGAGATAGAGTTATGGTTCTTTTACACTGCATGTCCCCTTTGCCTTTCGCCGTGAGTATAATAAACTCAAGACATTTAAACCAAATGGTTAAATAAACAAACCCATTTATATATATACATGGGCATGTTTTGTCTGTGAATGTGCGTTTCTCACCCGTGCTCTCTACACTGCTCCAGACTGCTTGGCCTGTTTTTCGCTGACTTGTATCGGGATTCCCAGCGGATTGCCAACTCGATCAGATTACGAAATGTTGTCTCAATGTTTCTTTCGGAGGTCTATAAGTATCTCCCACTGGCCCGGCCCATCAAATACTGATATCCCTGTTGACGCTTGTGAAATAGAGAATCTGTCTCTTTCTCTTCCCGGTTGTCTTTTGCTCAGAGGTGTCCGACAGACTGCGAAGAACACATTGGTGTCTCTGATAATCTGTTGCATGCTGACAGTACATGTATATTTTATGTTCCGTGATTTCTGTCTTGTCGCAGAGTTGGAACATGTGGTAATCTTGCCATCCATGTCTGCGTAAATCGACTTGCAACGACAAGAAGTCATATACAGATCTGACCAAAAAGCCAAGGTCGCAGGTGTCGGTTGATGGTTGACTGATACCTGGAGCTTTCAAAGTTGACCCTACCATCTCGTTAAGAAAAAAAAACATGAGTCTAGACAGAAGTTCATGCTGGTAGAGCCATGTCTTGAACTTTCCCGGTATTCAGGTGTGCTCAACTGTTTTAACACCTCGTGTACTTTGTGTTTGATGCGCTGAATGCTGGGTTGTAGTAATGCTAATGCTAATGCTAATGCATTAATAATGCATTATGTTTTTAAAATAATGCCAAGTAATGATTAATGCCACAATTTTAGCATTGAAAATAATGCTAATTTAATGCCAAAGTAAGTAATGCTAATGCTAATGCTTAGCATTACTTAGGCATTATTTTCTGTATCACTGGAAAAAACATAATACACATGTATGCTGTTTTTTACACAGGTTATAGCAGTTCTCTAATAGATTGTTGTAATAAACTGTCTAATGGTATAATTGCCTTTTGTTCAATGTACACCTGAAAGATTTTGAAAAATACATTAAAAACCTGGGACAACTCCAAATTGCATATTTATAATAGCCATAGAAGTGTGACATAATTAGATTTGTCACCCAAAATATCAAACAGAATCTATTATCTTTTGACACCTTTTTATCAATTAACACTATGCCACTGATAGTGATGTTTAAGACCTTAAGGCAGCTAGCTTTTACATGTCATGTTAAATTAGGCTGTTAGGGAACCATTAAACAGGTACTTGACTTTCTCTAACAATTGAAATCCTCATGCATGCTGTACTTAAGGTGTTTTTTTTTTTTTTGGGGGGGGGGGGGGGGGGGGGGGGTTGTGTTTTTTTATAAAGTAATGGTAAAAGAAAAAAATCAGATATAATACAAGGAAGTCAGTGCTCCAGCTAGGATTAAAAAAGGGCAGGGTGCTGGCACTGAAAAGGGCACTTCTGGGGTGGTGGTCGGTCCGGGACAGTGCTCCCCCGGGGACAAAATATAACTGGTCCATGCATACTGTGCATTTTAACATACTTTAGGCATGGAATTTGGCATAATTTAGGCATGTTTTTTGGCACACTTTAGGTATGGTCTTTTAATAGGCTATGTCTGTCATCTCTAATGCACCTATTTATTAACTAAAAATTCTGCTGTTTGTATTTTACTTGGGATTGATTTTCAACTTGTAACATTTCTTTGTAATTGCATACTGAATAACAATATCTATGTGTTTAGGCCTATTTTACTTGCTACAATTTCAGTACACATCTTCTCCATGTAGGCTACTTGATATTTATAAATTTATACCTGCAACATATTATATACAGAAAATAAAGTTTAAACTTCCACTTAAATAAATGAAATCAGGCAAAGTTTTTAACTTACAACAGTCTAAAAGCAAGTTTAGCACTTGTAATAGACATATTCCAGGTATCCAAAATTTTATATCCGGATATGGTTACACTTTTTTCTAAAAGTCGTCGAATGTCCAGTTTAAACAATATTTTTGAAAAAATATTATGATGCAAAGACAGTTTAACAGCATTTCACAGTATCTGACATTAAAGTGTACCCTGTCATTACATCTTAGTAAACTAATTTCAAAGAAATCTTCATGAAAAAACGGCAATTTCACAAAGCAGACGACAACTTACTTTCGATTTCAAAAACTTGTAAAACGATAAAATCAAAATATTTTCCTATTTAAATTTGATTGTGATCGATTTTTTATTAATTACATATAAATGTCTGTTGTCTGGACTTAAGTTTCAGTTGTGTATAAAGGGGTATTTACGACTATATTACCGAAAACGAAAGTACACTTTGACAGGTGGCGCGAAATGATAATGATTTCAGACTGGTTTGCAAACTGTTTTAACACTAAGGTTCATTGATTTTAATGCTAGTGGTGCAGTCTAAAATATCATGGTCTGCCTCGGGCACGATTACAGCAGGTAATTGTTTAATTGTTTGCTAATTATGTCAATGCCCCCCGGCGTGTATCACTCGATAAAAAGGGGGCAATAAAGCAGTGTATCATAATCACTGAGGCAAAAAAGGGAAGTTGGCTAAAAAAAAAGAAATGAATGGTTGTAAAACGGGCAGGGTGCCTGGCGGGGCAACAGGGCGGAACGAATTTCGGAACGGGCGATGCGCCCTGCTGTAAATAGCTAGCTGGAGCACTGGAAGTCATACATGTATTTAACTATTCATGTAGATGACCTAGGTAAACTAAAATGAGTTAATGAAAAACAAACACTGTATGTGATAATAACATGCAATGATTCTCAAAAAGTAATGCTAATGCTAATGCTAATGCATCCTATGTAATGCTAATTTAATGCATTATTTTGATAAAAATGAGTAATGCTAATGCTAATTTAATGCCATCTTTTACCAAATAATGCTAATTTAATGCATTACTTTTGCAAGTAATTATTAACAACCCTGGCTGAATGATGTTGTTGTCGTTCAGGATAGCCCAGGCACTTTTGTGTAGTGCAGATAGTAACTGTCTTGTTTCACCTGTGTCTTGCATGTTAGTCTTACATCGTCCTGAAAGCCTGAACTGGGGTAGGTATACGCAAACCAGGGCGAACCGCTTGGCTGCGTTGATAATTAGGTTCATACCCGTTTCAGTTAGGATGATAGAAAAAGTGCCACAAATGACGACACCAATCTTCAGCCTCTCCCATGATACATCTGCTTTCCACTGCAAGGGATAGCTTAATGGCTGCAAAATACCCACTGATAAATCCTTAGAGATGACTGTCTGCATTTGAGGTAATGAACCGTATGCATTAACAAGGTCCAGCCATATTGCTTTTAGGTCTTTACTTCATAGATTAGTTGGTCAACAGCACTGATGTGCTTTACATTTCTGAAGAACCTTGTACACAAATGTATATACATGTTAGGGTTTGGTGAAGTACAAAGATTTCCACCTTTTATGATCAGCAAATTTATACAAAAATGTATTCCTAAACAGGTCGATATGTGCTGAGCCAATCTCGGTTGGGGCATATATTCCCTCTTCTTCTTGCCACAAATCTTGTCCCCTTACTCCAGATTATCTTTTATATGAGCAGCAGATTTTTGCACATTTTTATGGGGCTGAATCAGTTCTTGCCTTCTCTACTACTTCCTTCACTTAAGTGATTGCAGTCTCCGTCAGAGGCGCTTCTGGCTCTCATCTTGAGCATTCATCTAGACGTTTTTCTCTGGTTAAATTAGCATCTCTCTCCCTCTTCCTTACTGGTTTTCTTTCGAGTCTTACTGATGCTCCGTACCTGCTTTCTGGCTTGGTTGTCTCCTGTTATGTTCTTTTGGGAGTCTTGGTCTAGTTCGTCCCGAAAGTGCCAAAAATCTATCCCTGTTGCACTATGTTGTCTTATCGTCTTATCTTGCTACAGTACTACTGCTGCTGGTTGAAGGTCAACTTGAATACGACAGATAGCGTGGATAGCTTCACTCTGTATTTCAACTAAGCTGTTTCGCATCAAAGTCCAGTAAGAAGACGGATGAATTTTCAGGAGCAGAGGTCATCAGTGCTATGCAGTGATTCCTGACCAAGAACCTCTTGCACCTCAGCTGTGCACCGCTGCAGTGACGTCCCACGATTACTAGTATATGCCGATGCCGATTGATGGATCTTGACTAAAGATAAAGATAAATTTTATTTTGAGTCGGCAAGACAAGTGACAATACAACATAAGCACTCCAGGTGCTTTTAAACCGACTATGTATTAACACATTTATAAGGAACAAAAGTAAAAAAAGCTGTAAAAGAAAGACAATGATTACAAGAGCTACAAGCATTAAGAGATCTAGTTTGTAAGACGAACCTAAAACATTTCTAGGGCATAACAGAACATAAGATGACATGACAGCAACAACTTAAAATAAGTTAAGCAGGAGTTAAAAACCATGTGGTAGCTGCTGTTCTAGGTCAAGACCTAAAACTGCCATAAAAAGAAATATAAAAAAACTCGGAACCAGCAAAAAAAGCACAAGAAATGCATACTTTAAAACAAAGCTAAAGGAAGTTATCATCTCAGGATTAGACCTGAGGTGAACTGAACAGCAACTACCACATGACAGCAAAAATTCAAGGAACTACAACTACAGGGAAAAAACACAACAATACAGCAACTCAGGAGTAATTATGCATTAAGCATAAATGAAAAATACAAAATCACACCCTAAAACGTGATAGCGCGACACCACCAGATAACATGACACCAGATCGGATAACGCGACACTCTGCGGAGTTTGTTGTCGATTAGAAGTAAATATTTTCAATTTTTTCTTTACACAATGTGAATCAATGAAAAGCAGACTCTTACCAGATTTCGAGGATAGAAAGAGGCATCTAAAGGAATGTTTTCTGAATTGAAAAGACCACCAAATAATCATACAGATGGCTAATCCACGGCCAGATTTTCATTGTTTTGGATATTGAACCGAGGATTTTTTCTCATTTCTGAAGCAACAAGCTTGGCATTACCCTCAATAGAAAGCCAAACATTCTCTCTATTTGTCTGCCAAATATCCCGGCGAAATCTCCATTACTTTCGAAAATACGAGGTGTTAAAGTCGGATGGGTAGACCAAAAATGTTCTGTCTGACACCACATAATTCCCAGGGAAGGTTCTTACTGACACCAACTTTTGAAGATTAGATGTTCTGTCTGACACCAGCATTTGATCATACTTTTTTTTGCCTTTATTTCGCTCGGTTTGCAGTATTTTATCGAATTTACGCATGTTTTCGGGTATAACGGGTCGTTAAATTCATTTTTCTAATAAGGGTTTAGGTTATAGTGTAGAAATTCACCGTAATTCGGTCGAAAATGTGCCTTCGTGGTGTTGTTGAAAGTAGTATACATAAAAAATACTTACTTTTTTTATTTTTGGCACTTTTATGTGTAAAATGGGGGCTTATTTCATTCGCAGAATGTATTTTCAGTAAAATAAGACGCGTTTCAGGTTAAATATCGCGTGTATATGGCAATTAATGAGAGAAAACGAAAGATGGGTCGTTTACTGCGCGACACCGTCAACAACGCGATTCGAGAAATTGTCAGTGGTTTCAATTTATACTGGTATAAAACCTTTTAATTTCAACCATTTTCAGGATTCAGTTCAATTTCTTGATATCAGATACAGTATGAAGGGTGATTTTGCACTAAATGATCTATTTTAAGTTTGAATACATCAAAGCTTTCATCACAGTAATAACACCTACAGGTACTTCCGTCTGTTGTCCATTATTCTTCCATTAACCTGAAATATTAATTGCTATTAATGTGTGGAATATATAGATATATACAGAAATTATACGAAAACGGTTGAATTAGCCGCTATAACTATCTACCGCTATATAATTAGCACCCGCAACTTTACAATACTTCCGACAGGCCTGCAGATGATTTGTAATATTGAAAATTGGCAATAACTTAACATTTTAACTAAGGTGTCTATATGAATATTGCCAGCTTCAATTCAATAAGTTGTTTTAATGTATCAAGGGCATGTATGCAATACGATAGTACATTCATTTTCGATTTTTTGAAAGCGTACCAAAGAGTAAGTTCTGGAGGACAGAATGTCTTTAAATTTTCTGTACACGACCTTTGGACTATAAGATTTTTTTAATAATGGGTCTCCTTTACTGTAAATAGCAACCTATCTGCCAGCCGTCTTTTCAATTCAAATGTCTGGATTCCACCTACAGCACAATGAATCAAAATGACGCCTGAGACCCCCTCAAAATATATGTTCTACTTCTATATGAGCCGCGCCATGACAAAACAAACAATATAAGTGGCGTTGCGACCAGCATGGATCCAGACCAGCATGCGCATCCGCGCAGTCTTGTCAGGGTCCATGTTGTTCGCTTTCAAAGCCTATTGCAATTAGAGAAACTGTTAGCGAACAGCATGGATCCTGACAAGACTGCGCGGATGCGCAGGCTGGTCTGGATCCATGCTGGTCGCAAAGCCACTATGTTGGTTTTCTCATAGTGCTCATATATCATATATATCTAGATACTAAAACATTGACAGAATATGAATAGGTCAACAATATATGAATAGGTCTTTCAGAGCTTGTTGAATATTGACTCTGACAATCCTATCAAAATATGACTCCTCCTACCCCACTCCGAGGTGCACAACCGTTAAATCATTCGGGATTTTACTGTCTCTACACGTTTATTGTCATGACACCTAAAATCGTGCTGAATGTCGTCTTGAACTGTAAAGGTTTTATACCAGGGTTCTAGTGTAAATTCGCCATAGTTTAGATCCATGTACTATACTTTCTAGAACTTCAACCCATAGAAACCCATATATATATAGTAAACTACAAATAATCAGCCGTCAAACTATGAAAAGAAAAGGTGGTGAAGACAGATTTGTGGTGGAACGCCGCCAGATTGAAGCCACTGACCCTTTCTCGAATCGCGTTGTTGACGGCGTCGCGCAGTAAACGACCCATCTTTCGTTTTCTCTCATCATTTGCCATATACACGCGATATTTAACCTGAAACGCGTCTTATTTCACTGAAAATACATTCTGCGAATGAAATAAGCCCCCATTTTACACGCAAAAGTGCCAAAAATAAAAAAGTAAGTATTTTTTTATGTATACTACTTTCAACAACACCACGAAGGCACATTTTCGACCGAATTACGGTGAATTTCTACACTATAACCTAAACCCTTATTAGAAAAATGAATTTAACGACCCGTTATACCCGAAAACATGCGTAAATTCGATAAAATACTGCAAACCGAGCGAAATAAAGGCAGAAAAAAGTATGATCAAATGCTGGTGTCAGACAGAACATCTAATCTTCAAAAGTTGGTGTCAGTAAGAACCTTCCCTGGGAATTATGTGGTGTCAGACAGAACATTTTTGGTCTACCCATCCGACTTTAACACCTCGTATTTTCGAAAGTAATGGAGATTTTAGCCGGGATATTTGGCAGACAAATAGAGAGAATGTTTGGCTTTCTATTGAGGGTAATGCCAAGCTTGTTGCTTCAGAAATGAGAAAAAATCCTCGGTTCAATATCCAAAACAATGAAAATCTGGCCGTGGATTAGCCATCTGTATGATTATTTGGTGGTCTTTTCAATTCAGAAAACATTCCTTTAGATGCCTCTTTCTATCCTCGAAATCTGGTAAGAGTCTGCTTTTCATTGATTCACATTGTGTAAAGAAAAAATTGAAAATACTTACTTCTAATCGACAACAAACTCCGCAGAGTGTCGCGTTATCCGATCTGGTGTCATGTTATCTGGTGGTGTCGCGCTATCACGTTATAGGGTGTGAATAAGGATGAAGAACTGCATGCAAGCATAAACTGAAAGACAAGGCAATGAAATGTGTAATATCATATAGGGAAACTCAAAAACATGTACATCAACAGGTATGCTGTCTACCAGTCCTATGGATGAGGAAAAAGAGTGTGACTGTATAGCTAAAGAAAAATTTACAGTGAAATTCAGATTTTACACATTGAACATTTACAATTATTTCCATTCCAAAAAAGAGATCTGGTTTTTAAATTGGCTGAAATTGACAGCATTTCTATAACTTTCAGGAAAGGAGTTCCAAAGAACAGGTGCAGTATACTAGTACCGGAAGGAGTTTTTACCAGAATTTGTAGTTCTGACCTGCGGTACCATAATATTAGAATACCTGAAGTTATAGGTTGGATCCTTTTTAGTTACAAGGTTGGGCGATACTAGAGGTGCCAAATTATTTAATATCTTCTATGTTTCAACTGCCATTGTTCTTAAACGTCTTACATGTAATGATGGTAACTTTGCCAAGTTTAACAATTCATCATAGGAACTACTGTAGTCATTATAAACACATCTAAGAGCTCTTTCCAGGATCTTTTCTATTTTCCAGGTGTTCTTGGCAAAACAAAAATGCCCAGACAATGGACAGAAATTAAAATTTGATAGTATAAAAGTATGAAAAATTGTAAGTCTATTTAATTTGCCTAAATTTTTCCCTATAATTTTTATTATATTAAATTGTTTTGTTGCCTTCCATATGCTTTTCAAACTTTAAATTAAAATAATTGTCAGCTCCTAATAATTTTACCTCATCTTCACATTTTATTTACGGTACTACCTATATTGAATTTTGGTGATTTCTCCTTTGTCTTTTTGCCAACTACTATTGCTTGAAACTCATCTAGATTTACGTGCATACAATTTATTTTAAACAAATGTATAAGTATTTCACTTTCTGATTGTAATGTTTTCATTAAGGGATCAAAGTTTTGTGAAAAGAAAGAGAATTATGATCATCTGCATAGTTGTAAAAGGTGTTGTTTTTTTTATAAAGTAAAAGACGTCGTTAATGAAAATATTAAAGAGAAGAGATCCTAACATAGATCCCTGAGGAACTCCTTTCTCTATACTAGCCCAAGGACTGACAATATCACTGATTTTAATTTGTTGCTTGCGGGGGTGGGGTGGGGGGGGGGGGGGGGGACAAATAGCTTGATAGAAGTTTAACTGAATTTTCTGAAAGACCATAACTCTGAAGTTTATTTAATAAGATTGGATGTGGTAAACAGTCAAAGGCTTTATTCAGGGACCCTTTCTGAATGCACATCAAAAACATCAAAAATGTTTTCAAAATGTTCAGTAAGTTGATCTGATAGTATCTTTTCAAAACTCTTAGTGTGTGTGGCAGGATACGGACTGGCCTGTAGTTAGATTGACTACTGCACATGGAAATACAGATTAACCTTCTCCAGACATCGTGTACCACTGTCAGGCTATTCAGTTCAAGGTCAACGATCTACTCAGCTTGACTCAGGTAGGAAGATTTTGTATTCCCGACTTAACCTGAGACAATTCATTTATTTATTTTGTTGGGTTCAATGTCGCACCGACACAATTATTGGTCATATGACGACTTTCCAGCTTTGATGGTGGAGGAAGACCCCAGGTGCCCCTCCGTGCATTATTTCATCACGAGCGGCCGCCTGGTTAGAACCACCGACCTTCGGTAAGCCAGCTGGATGGCTTCCTCACATGAACAATTCAACGCCCCGAGTAAGGCTAACCTTGGACAAAGTATGGAAGACATTGCGCAGAAGCTGGAGGACGTGGTGACATGTACACTGAATAATTCCATTGAATATCTCTATATTGTCTGTGCAATGTTTCTATTAAACAACTTTGATGCGATTTAGCTTTCGGGCTAAACTAAATATACGATCCTGCTATGCCAATGATACCCGTATACAATGTATATATGTTATTATTTTATGTATGCTACACTAATCTTTCATACTTAGAGAAAAATTAGTACATTTCTGCACATATTTTCGCTTCATTATCTGTCCAAGAACATGGCCGTACTTAAGTACTTTTTAGGTCCTAAATGAAACTAGCATGTGTTTTTACAACACTGGACACACAAAACAACCGAGTCTCGTAGCGCATGAAACAGAAGGTGTGGTAATATTTTGGTTGTGTCGTAGCCCTATTACTAAACAACGGGAACATTATATATTGCCTTAATCTACTATACGCATGAAACAATATGCATTGCCGTATTTGAACTGATTCTTGTAACGCCAACATTAAACACTTCAAACTATATGTTCGGCCATATTTAAACTCCATTACAAAAAGGTAAGGGTAAATTTACCAGAAGCATAGAGCACCCCAATCACAGCCATAGAGCCATGCATCGCAAATTAGGCCCACAAAAAAAGAAACTGTAACGGGCAATTTAACGGGCAATTATAACAGAATCCAAAAAGCCTTTCAGTTATATGCAAAATAACAAAGTGGGTAAGGGGTAGATAAATGGGAGGGAGTGGTAAAGTAGTAAAAAGCCACACTCCAAAAATGCTGTCTCCTTACACCGCAAACCACAACAGCGAGAACACGCATGTACACAAGACAAACACTTGGATACACACATACACACACACATGTACACACACAAAACCAGCAAACAGAGAAAGGAGGAGAAAAAACAACACAGTGGGGCACCGCCCAGGGACAGCCGGTGGCCAAAATTATTGTGGGCACCCAACCTCACTCATAGTAAAAGGAGAGGGGACGTGAACGCAAGGGGCGATGGTGTGGAGACAAAAAAGAACACCAACAGCAAACAAAACAAAATTACATACGGAACGGACAAAAACAAGTTGAAAGTAGGGCACCGCCTTGCGATGGCTAGTAATCTACATGTATATAAAAGAAACTGGGAGGTTAAACACATTTACGGCATTTCAACCATGCACTTGCCCTACTTTCAACAAGTTAGACAAGACAGTTTCCCTTCTGCGAAAGGCTCTAACATTAGCGATAAAATACCAGATTATAAAACATAAAAAAAAATCAATCTGAGTATAATTACACCAATGTACTCAACAACCTGTCTGAAGTCAGAGCACCAAGAGCCCAACCTTTAAGGGCACGATTAAGTAAGCTGCAAGACAAAATTCAACTCCCTCTGTCCGTTTTTTTTATAGGATTTAGGAGAAAAGCATCACAGAACCTTACACTGTATCAGTCATTGTATCATCAAAAAAGAAAGCGTAGCGGCTAACTGTAGATGGGCAATCACCAAACATGCACTGTGCTTAACGAATTTAGTATTGTATCCACTTTTGATGAACCTTTTCACACATTTTACAAATATTTGATTAAATAAAATTATAAGCATTCGAAGTTTTTAAACTACATCTCCATAGTATGCCGGGTGTGTAAGATCAAGTTTTAGAAGTTTTTTAAGGTTTGTGTTATATATCTTTAAATGTTCGGGCGATCTGTAGGCCTAGTAAAATTTAGTGAAAGCCTTCCGTAGTAGATATCGGTAACCATGTTGTAATAGCATTTTGGTTATATGAAGATTTCTAACATTACTTGCAAAACGAAAAGTTGTGAAATATGGACACGGTATGATGGCGCTCAAAAGACATCACCATCCACATGAGAGAAGTTGACACGTCTCTTTTATCACATACACTAACGAGAGAAAGAAACGTCTCATTCAAACACATTGTACATTTTTTGGTTATACGTAATTCAAAATTAGAAAAGAACAACTCCACTCGCAAATCTGATGATTTAAAATAATTGATGGTTAATTAGACAGCATTTCATTGTCGCATTATGCATCAGATCTTGAATTTCAATAGATAGTTCAGAGGATTTATTTGTTGGGTTTTAACGTCGCACCGACACAATTATAGGTCATATGGCGACTTCCCAGCTTTGATGGTGGAGGAAAACACCAGGTACCCCTGTATTATTTCATCATCTATCAGGGTACAACCACCAACCTTCTGTAAGCCAGTTGGATGGCTTCTCACATGAAGACTTCAACGCCCAGAGTGAGGCTCGAACTCACATCGATGAGGGGCAAGTGATTTGAAGTCAGCGACCTTAACCACTCGGCCACGGAGGCCCCTGACTGGTCAGAGGAATTTCACTGACACAATCAGTAGTGCGTGTGGCCACATCTACTGGCAACCACAGCATCAAGTCGTCGCCCCGTTGACTCGCATCAGTTACGTAGCAGATGACGTGGAATTTTGGCCCAGTTCCTGGACGTTTGCAGGCTGCGGTTGACGTTGACGTAACCGCCGTCCAAGGTTACCCCAGGCGTGTTCAATCGGATTGGGGCGTCGTATAATCTTCATATGAGGAAGCCATCCAGCTGGCTTTCAGAAGATCGATGGTTCTACGTAATGAAATAATGCACGGAGGGGCATCTGGGGCTTTCCTCCACCATTAAAGCTGGAAGGTCGCCATATGACAATAATTGTGTCGGTGCGACGTTTTAAAGCCAACAAAATAAATAAATAAATTGTCACAGGTTAATTCGGGAATACAAAATCTTCCTAGCTGAGTCAAGCTGAGTAGATCGTTGACCTTGAACTGAGTATACGATGTCTGGAGAAGGTTAATTCGTGTTTCCATGTGCAGTAGTCAATCTAACTAAAGTCGCCAATGTGACCTATAATTGTGTCGATGCTACGTTAAACCCAACAAAACAAACAAAACAAACCTATGGAAAGTCATCTGTAAAATCAAATGATACATTGTCAGACATTTTGCCAGTCACTCTGGTGTCATACAAAGTGACAATTTGTCTCAAGTACTATTTTCATTATTTTGGAATGGCTTCAAAGATTTCTCTAAATATATAGCTTTTTATCTGAAAATGTTAATCAGATGTTAGGTGATAGTAACGTAGATGTCTTCTTTCTAAATATTATTTGTTATTATAAGAATGATGATGATACAGTCATTTAAGCAAAAGGTTTCAGCTTTAAATATTATGTCACAGTCGTGTCATTTATGGAGTCTTAAGGTACGTGCATGTACTGCGCAATATTTCGGGAAAAAATGGTTACGTAAACCTGCGGTCTTCCAGTAACATTGTCGATGGGTGTAATGGTAAATTTGGTAAACTAAAACTTACTTGATTGATCTTGTTTCCTGTTATCAAAATAGCTAAAGAGAAATGCGCTTGCGCTTGCCTGTCGATATACTAGTACAGCTACAGTTGTTGCTCCTATCATTTTATATAGCTCAGAAGTATGGGGAATTGAAATTGTTGAATATTATTGACTTTCAACTGAAATTCCTGCAAGATATTTTACAGTACGCCAAACTGTACGTTATACAGCGACTTATGCACCACTTTCAATTATTAAATGTAAGGTGTAAACTTAGTTAAAATTTGCAACATCATATATCGAGGGTTCAACGCAATAAGGGCGTATCTACATATAATTATTATATGTAGATACGCCCTTATTGCGTTGAACCCTCGATATATACCTTCTCATCTGCTTTATGAAGGAACATGTATTAATTTAAGTTAGATTTCAATTCCTAAGTTCGAGTTAATTTGAATAATCAGGGTATATCTAAAAAAAAAAAAAAACACTCCATCTTTTAGTTTATGTAAAAGTATTATTCATGCTAGGCTTATCATGTCCTACGTTATAAGATATGATCGCTGTATTAAAATGGATAATCGTTAAAAGATATCTACCGTGTGCTTGATTTGATTGTCTTTAAATATAACAAAGTAATTTTGGAAATTAAAACAATTAAATGTTGCATATTATAAACCCATTGTAAATGTCAAAAGCATTTCTGATGAACTATCATTGACTTACATCAAAATGCTCTCAGTATATATGTATACCTAAAAGGATATCCAGCCTACTACATTAACATCTGTGCGAAGTTGTTTTTAACTTCTTTATAGAAGAAAGGAGATATTGAGCGAACACAGAATTCTGTTTATTCGACTGTACGATCTTGACCTTAAACATATATGGCTGATGCTGCAATTTGCAAAATCTTTCATGGGACAAAAAAAAGAAGATATTAGACGGACATAAAAGGTTGCTTCTGCTCTCACGACATTTGCCTTTAACTAGCATGACTTCGCCCAGAGCCATTTTAAAAGCAAAGTAATTTTAAATTGTTATAGGTGTTAAAAGATATAAAGTGGGAATAAAAGTACGCTAAATCTGCTATATTATTTTGTTTAAATGCGTTCTGTGTTTGCAAAGGATCTAATAGATTTTATTATGTATGTTAGAATAATGGAAATTATTTTATAGGGGTAAAAAGATAAGGCATAATCATGAAATTCTACCCCGTACGACATTGACCTCGAACCTACAGAAAACTACACATTGTCTCTCTTGTGACCATTTATCAAAAAAAAAAAAAAAAAAAAAAAAAAAAAAAACAGGGCTTTTCAAGGGCTTCACTTTACGGTCAGGACCACAGGTGGCAGTAGCGTATATCTAGGATACAGTATTGGTCCATGAGCCATTTACACTTAAATATATTACTATTATTATGTTTTCTAAGGCAAGAAATGCCAAAAAGTCATTTGGAAATTTTTTGCCCCTGTGACAATGAGCCATGAGAAAGGTAGATATGAACATTTTGACATGTGCATTGCTTTTTGTCATGTTTTTTCTCAGAAAACATTATAATTGTAATATATTTAAGTGTATATGGCTCATGGACCCATACTGTATCCTAGCTACGTTACTGCCACCAGGGGTCAGGACGTATACTATGATAGTTAGTATCTCGAAATTTCGAGCTTACAAATAACACGTGCATGCATGGCATCAGTGTTCTGCTTCTAAAGGATCTTTTTACATTTAATTAACAGTCACAGCAGCTGTCACCTCCTCGTTCTTGGACGCAATGCTTTTATATTTTTATGGGTTTTTTTTGTGGACAGGGCCCATTAAATGTATCTGTATAACAAAATTCCGCTTTCAAAAAGCGATACTAGAGGGCGTAACAACAGACTCAAACCAAATCTGCTTTTTATTTTGCTCTGTTGCTTTCTATTCTTCCAAAGGGATCTTTTTAGTCTTTGTAGACCTGCTAAAAGTCATAAAAAATGCCGACCAATTTATATTGCTTTGCCTAAAATATCGTTCAATTATAAAAATATCAAAAGAACTGATCATCAGGCGTGTTAATAATTACTTGCAAAAGTAATGCATTAAATTAGCATCACTGGCAGTGATCATAGATTAGTCATATATCTCTGCACACTCGATTCTACTGTTTATTTTTACCACAAAAATGTAGGGGTAAACCAGCTTTACCTATGCACAAATCAAATTGCAAAATAAACAATGAAATTGTACACAATTTCACTATTTAATTTCAAATAATCGCTATACTTAATGAATTTAAAAGATACAGTTAAAATTATGAAAATGCTCGACTAAGATTTGGTAATTCAACGAATAATAGGTTTTATTTTTCTTTAATATGGTAATCAGTATGCTCATTAAAATACACTGTATATCTATTTTTTCCAAAATATACAGTTAATTGTTAGAGCTGGTTAGTTCAGGATCCGCATTTAGCAATGTATTAAGCCTGAACTTTATTGTTCCAAATGCTTAATTTTCGTTTGATCTGTTATTACCACTTCGGACAATAGGTTTAACTAAATAAATGTTTAGCGTTTGTAAGCTTCAGACGACCCAGATCTTCATAGAAGTGCAAGGGTAATATTGGTCTATTTTTATTTCTGTGGTTACCAATTTTTGTATTAAAAAGAACCATAAAGCTTCCTATAAACGCTTGCAGCCAAATAAAAAGATAAGTACATTTATATTCAAAGCGGTATTAATTAGAGCAAATTTACTTAACAGTACGCATGAGAAGTACACGTTGAAAAGTGCAAAAGTGCAAAAAAATGTGTGCGCGCGCGCATGTAATATCAATAATGTCAATGCTCAAAAAGTGCAGTACAACTTGAACTTTGTAAATTAAGTTTAAAGTATCAATATGATATGTAATGACTCCTTAAACATGTTAAAAAAATATCTACAAATCTCACAAAGTTCCCATATCTTATCTTTTATGATATTTCATGTCTACATTATATGAAAACTATAATTATGTAGATCTATGTGGAAACAGCCTTTATTGATATAACTATGTTTCAGATTTTAGTTTTGCTATACGTATTTCAACCTTAAATGAAGCTTTATGAGTAAATGTTTGCTTTACTGTGGTTGGATTATCCAACAAAAAAAAAAAAAAAAACTTAAAAAAAATATTGTGTATACAATTCAGTTTTATTGCTTTCAAAGCAAAGGATGGCATCAGTTTACATGAGTCATCATTCGTTTATGCAGGATAGTTATTAATATCTATATTCTGTTTAGTTTATAGGTTAGAAATATATTTAAGATAAAACCACTGATCCAGATATATTATTTCGATTCTAACATGATATCAAGGATTATTGTCTCTATCCTTGACGACATGCACGGAATATTTTACTGTTTTGTGTGGTTTGCTTTTCCAGCGCGTCGTTATGACGTTTGACGCCGTGAGGTAATAATTGTGACGTACAGTGATTTTTTTTGCACACTAATACACAGTTTCATCTTCTTTGTTTAAGATATATTATATCTCAAACAGTGATTTGTCGTTGAATAAAATTATTGTTTGGAGTTCAGATGCGAAGGAATTATATCACGGTACACTTAACTGTGCTCACTCAACAATTTAATTGAGTAAAGAGGGTTTAGGGCAAGTCACTACATTACATTCCCATAAGGTTTATATTCTACCCGCGAGTATGATCTCGATCGACCAGTCCTCACCTCTGCATACTATCTCATTCTGGAACTCATTGTGCATGGCAACAAGCGATTGTTCGTTTCATATCCAAAGCCAAAGTAGCTGGTGTTCCGACTGAAGAAACATTTGAAGATGTCGAGAACGTGTCAAATACATGAGGCTGATAGAGATTGTTAAGAACAGCGAAGGAAATTCTGGTGTATATACAATAAATTATAACTCTTAGGAAGGAACTTATCGTCGTCAAGTTGACATGCGCTGACCTGGAAGCCTAAAAAGTAGTATATCTAATATAGCAGGATGGGGAGAATTAGGATGCACCAATTAATGACTCTAGTCATATTTTCACGTTAATCGTATAAAGTTCTTGCAGCAAAGTCTTTTAGTTTTGAAAAAGAAACCTTTAATTTTCACAGGCAGGTTTTGCTGTATATCGACTGAAATTTCAAACCTGTTTCATATAAAGGGATGGGGTGTTGCAAATTTTACATTTCAAAATGCTCCAGAGAAATGTTTTAGTAATGTTAAAATTAAATCATCAGTGAGATGTTATGTTTCTGAAATATAATAACTCATTTGCTTATCATTTCAACGAGAACTGCAATGTTTTACAACATTCATGTGATTTTAAAGACTTAATTTAATGAGCGATAAATGTTACACGTTATATGATCACAGACTTCTAGTGCTGAAACAAGAGCTGTTTGTAAAACATGAATGCCTCCATATTGGTCAGTCCCATTTTCAGTCCCGAGATCACTATGATCTTGCCCTTTGGCCTTATGACTCTAAATACAATAAGGGTTATCTACAATCATCCTAAGAAGTTTGAAGGCATTATACTTCTTAAATTGCAGAAAGGAAACTATTCTAAGTCTCCAGGTTATACTGACTATAGGCTATCATCCTATGAAGATTGACAACTGTATGCCAAGGTGTTACTGGCCGAATACCATTTTCAATCTCAATATCATTGTTGCATTGACCTTTTACTTATTGACCCCAAAACAGTAGGATCATCGTCTAACCATAGACAAAGATCCTATGAATTGTAAGACTGTAAGCCATGGCGTACTTATCATGCCCTTAACCTTTGACCCCCAAAACTACAGAGGTCATCTACTGACCACATGCAATCATCCTACGAAGTTTGAAGACTGCTGCCGAAAGCGTTCTTATGTTGTCAAGGGGAAGTCGTTTCAGTATCAAGGCCGGTGAAGGTGACCTTGATCATTGACCAACTGATCATATGTAAGGTCATCTACTGACCACAGCCTATCGTCCCACGAAGTTTGAAGACGGTAGACTGACGTGTTCCTTAGTTATATAGGGAAAACCGTTATCAGGGTCACTGTAACCTTAACCTTTAACTTACTGAACCCAAAATAATTTAGCAAAACTGTATCATTTAGTGTTCCCACAGGGGTCATCTACTGACCAGAAGCATTCTATGAAAGTTGATTAATGTAGGTCGAAGCATTCATCGGTAGTTCAGTGGAAATAGTTTTTTTTATTCTCAAATTCACAGTGACCTTGATCTTTGACCTATTGTTCAAAAAACAACAGGACCATATACTGACCGCAGGCATCATCCTATGAAGTTTTACTACCGTAGGCCCAGACATTAATTCATGTATCAATCGGAAAAATGTATTCAATATACAGGTCACAGTGACTTTGATCTACTGACCCCGTGATCAATAGTGGCCATCACATGTTCTAACCAAAGGCGATCATCTTATGAGTTTGACGACTGTAGGCCAAAGCATTCTTCAGGTAACAGTTGGAAACTGATTTTTAGTTCAAAACCACAGCGCCCATGACCTTTGGTCTACTGATCCCAATTTAAACAACATGGGCCATCTACTGACCATAATCAACTATCATGTGAAGCATTCTTCAGTTATCAGTCGGAAACCGGTTTTATGCTCAAAGGTTTCTATGACCTTGGCTTTTTAGCAACTGACCTCAAATCGCTTAGGAGTTATCTGTCACAACCAAGCTTCCCACGTGTGATTTTAGCGCTGTAGTGTCCTTCAGTTATCAATCGGGAACCGAGAGAACGGACTGACAGATGGTACGTTTACTATTTGCTGCCACCTTCGGGGGAGCATAAAATATTCCTCTGAAATAGATAAAAGCATGTTAAAAGTATCATTAAGTATACAATGAACAAAAAAGTGCACTTTCTAACTCCAAAAAACTAAAAACAACAAACGGGTCCTTAAGCAAAATTATCTGTATTTCTAATAACCAGATGAACAGTTTCTATTAAAATTAAGCACCGCTGTGTATGACTAAATGGGCTTCATTTTTCTTTCATGTGGTAACACGTATGCGCATTAAAATATCGTATATAACTTCCTACAAAATATTTAGCTACATGATCAGGATCAGTGTACGCAAGTAAGGACAAAAACAATCTGATTTAAAGTGCAGAAGAGGTTCGTGTACTAATCATTCAGGATGAAATGTCATTTGAGCGCGTTAATATTTAATATTTACATTCACTTCGCATTTGTGTAGATTTATTCCAATATTGAACAATATTTTATTGTGTGCTTTTATTAGGGCATAAACCACTTTGAGACCCCTGGCAAATACCTGAATCACGCTTGCGAATCTTAGATGATTTCCTTGAAGTCCCAAGGAAACAAACATACAATCTTCAGGCATTGTACATGTACATAATACTTTTAGGTAAGTGGTGTATCTACCTGCACGTGCTTGCTTAAGAGACCAAGACACGGCAGAAAATGATTTTATTTTACCTTTTTCCAAACACTGAATAAGATGAACACGTAGAAGTTCCACATTATATCTATAAGAAAAGTGTATGTTAAATAGGAGGTTTGAAAGCCGATTTTCAAACATTTCTTTTCGATCGACATTATATTACGAGGGCGCAGCAGAAAATGAGAAACAATGATTTTATTCAGGAGAAAATCAGAGATATGTTATTTCTATTCTATTTATGTCCAAGAAGTTTTACTACTTTCAAGCATTTAGAATAACGTCAAAGACTCATCCATGACTTATAGATATTACATTATATCTTCAAATGTCAACAAACATTTTCCTTAATGTGGCCTTTCCATAAAAATATTTCCAGATTAACCTATAGATATCAGAAATTCAGAATTAAGAAAATTAAAACTGAGGACAGAGCTCTAGATGAAAAGATGAAACAAAAGTCTCAGAGACAAAATTTCCATTATTCTATGAACAAAATTTATCAAAGTGCTGATTGGTAGATAAAGGAAACATTTCAATGTATATAGGAATTGATTCTTCTCTGAACTGATGCTGTATTTTGACTTCTTTTAGCGTGTGATCATTCCGTAAACTTTGTTGTGTTTGTTCAAGATTGTTCTTAATTCTAATGCTGCTTGTTGGAAACGTTTGGTCGAATAATAGATCTATAGGTCCTGTCACAATTCTTTTTCACAATGATCTTGTGAAATTTCAAGCAGTTCGTTCTAATCAAAGCTGTGTTATATTCAGTATTAAAAAGGACAGGACTAAGAAACAAGGACATGAATAGCCACATTCAAAGAGCGCAGACGCCCATACAACTGTCCACATGCAAATATGGGTATATAAAACTGTATACACGTACACAATGGCTGACTTCATGTATACATTAACACAAACGAATACAACAATAACTTAGAAATAACAAACAGATACAAACATATATACAGAAGATACAAAGTAGGGTACCGCCAACGGTCAGTGGCAAAAGAGAAGTGTAAACTAGTTAACTGGCACCAAACCTCACTCTTTCACCCCTACTGTGTTCCTGCATTACAGTATAGTGTAAATAAAATTACTCCCCGCACATATCCATAACCATAGAAACACATTGTAAAACACAAAATATGCTAATGTTAAAACCCTAGAACCGTAAACATAAGGACAAGATGACTTTGCAGAAGCCAGAGCACTAAAGGGAAATACCATTAAGGGCATGGCGAAGCAGGACAGAAGACAGATATCAAACCCGACCCTAGTGGCCGTGGGGTCCCCCACCTGTGCCGTTATGGCACAATGAGGAAAGCGTAGTGACCAACTGTAGAAGATCTGTGTGTCTCAGAACAACGTGGTTATAGCGTCATGCAATTAAACGTTAATAATGGCCGAAAATAGCTAAGTTGTATCATACAATTCAAATAATTGTTCTAATACACTGCATATTTTACTTTCTGTATTTCCACGGTAGGACAAGAAATTGTGATAGTGGATGAGAGATTAAGGTAAAACTACTAGTATATAACAAGAGTTCTGGCTTTGTCCAAAATACGTATTCAAATCAACTTCCTGATAAGCATGATAAGCTTCTGGTCAGATTATTATTTCTCAGAAACGCCTAGCAGGATCTTGTAAATATATTATGTCTTTAATCATGTGAACTTTATGGCAAAGATGGGACGGTGTACGTACAATTGAGACTATGGAAGAAAAAAGTATTTCGAATGAAAAAATGAAAAACAGTTGTCTCAATTTAAAGCATTATTGATAAAACTATGATAAATAAGTGTTCTGCGGTTGAAATCCGGCAAACAATAAAAGCAAACGGTAGATGTATTCATAAAATACATGTATATGAAATATTTCCCTATTGTAAACGACTTTGAAACTCTCCTACACTGTTTAGGCTAAAATTAGCCGAGCACTCTTTCGGCTAATTAGGACATGTCTTTTAACATACTTAAGATAGTGTTAATCTTCACTGAAGTCACAAAAAAGTCACACAATGTTTAATTTATGTATCAAAATTTTATGTGTTGGCCTAACTTGTTGTGCCGGTATGTCCGTGGCCGAATAGTTAAGTCCGCTTGACTTAAGCTGACTTCGAATCACTTGCCCCGCACCTAGAGTCTCCCCCCCCCCCCCCCCCTCTCCCCCACGCGCCATCAGAAGCTGGAAAAGCCAAAACACCCTACTCTATTAGTCTTTAGCTTTTTGTGATGATAAAAGCTGCTTGGGGTATTTATTACAGACAGCTGACTAAAAGGTATCAAAATCTAGGGCATGATCTAAAGTAACACAAAGGTATTAAAATACAGGTGACAACAAGCTTAAATAAGACACATGGCAGTAAAACAATACAATATTGCACATACCAATAGAATGAAACTGTACTTTCTTATTTTTATATCCAACAATGTTCTACTAAAACCGAGTTAGTCTATACATGAATAGATGGTTTTATTTTTCTTTAATGTGGTAAACAGCATACCCAATAAAATAACATGTTGCTATAAAATCTACAGTTATATGATTCAAAGTAATGTTCCTTTCTATACAACAGACCGGCATGATTTTAAGTGCCTAAAGTACATAATTATGAAAATGTGATTATGTGGTTTCGAAATTTTGTAATAAGAAGAATTGTGAAGCTTCCTTGAACACATGTGGTCGCGTTTAATATATAAGTACATTTGTCTTAGAAGAGTTGTCATTCAAAACAAACTTACTTAGGAACAACTGGTACCAAAAGAATACGCATAAAAGGCAAAATATTAAATGCTCACAAAGCCTTATATTTGAAATGTACAGCAAACATTAAACGTAGCGTGTACTGGTTTCATGGTTAAGATATTAGAAATATATCTTAATATTTGAAAATACTACACAGTCTTATGACAACAATTTCATATAAGCAACATCATATATGAACAAAAACCTTCAATGAACATTAAAGCATAACTGGTACCCTAATAAATGCGTTTTACATGTATATCCAGGAGCTGAAAAATAATGCCGTATTTTTCCTCATAAAATGTTTTCAAACATAAAATTTCAATTTCATTAGCAATTATTTGTACTATCATGTGACAGTATTTCCTAATGATATTCAAAACATTTTATAAAAAAAGTCAGTTTTATTACTTTCAAGCATTAAATAACAACATTAAAAATTCTTATCTTGATTTTATCAAACATTCCTAACTTGAAATTTGTTTTCCCATTTAAAACACTCGGTGTATCATACAGATATCTAAACTTTGCAGAAGAAAAAAAAACATGTTTCAGGGACAGTTATTGTTATTAACGGAAAAAGGCTACAATCACTGATCGGTGGATAAAACATATTTTCTAGTTACATATTGCACAAGATCTGGGGAAAAAAGATAAAGCATATATTACTTCGACGATAGAATCACAAAAAATGAAAACTACGGAAAACTCAGCTATATGGAATGATATTCTAGAGATAACGAAAAAAAAAATGTTCTGGATACTAGACTAATTCATTTGTGACAGATATCGTCTCTACTAAACTGTCAACTCGATTTGAAAGTATTACTGGAAACGCACTGATTTAATAATAATAATAATGAAGTTCTGCACGAATCACACCTACTATAGTACCTTTTGGGGTCAATTCGAAAAAAAGGTGAAAATATTGTAAAATGCTATTGTCTTCATTTTAGTTAACAGGCAAGCCTATTATTTCGTGCAAACCAAAGACAGACATGTACACTTCAAATATTTCTTGAAATGACCATACACATACAGAGGGAAATTTTACATTGGTAATATGCGATCTATCGTATTTATCATGCAATTACTATGCAAAGTGCCTGATATTTTATTTTGTTATCAGGTCATTGACCTGATATCAAAATTAAGCTCCTCCCATATTGACGTTCTAGTTTTTACATCAGTTTCCTTCCAGATTGAATTTTATTACAGAGTCCAGTTTCGATGTTGCACAATTTTTTTTAAATAGATTCTGTAATCTCAACAAATATCCTTGAATTTGGTTGTCTCTTATTTTATCACACAGACAATAGCACTGAATGACGTCATTGTAAAACGTTCATCATGACATCACAATGTTTACATGGATCGATTCTTGGAAAGGTTTAAAATGCACTTGACAATGTATGATATACTTATTCTTGATTTATGCCTTATTTAAGGCATGCACATTTTATTAAGTATTAGCAAAAGTGTTTGTGATAATAATTATTCTTGAATCAGTTAATTATACTTCTTGGATCAGTGTAAATTTAGTGGTTTTAAAAACTTTAAAGTCAGGAACTGGAAGTGAAATTTTCAGCGCTTTGGACACGTAGTTGTCTGAGTCAAATGTTGTATAATATGGAAATAAAGCATGTTCTGGTTTATTCAAGAGGATGATTTTTGAGTCGGCTAAACGCTGTCAAGCGTTTGACGAGTCCTTGCTATCGCACGATTTCTCATTCTTAAATGGCCTCACAACACAGCGAAGTGATGTAGTTCCATTGGATTGTCTCTAATTTCAAAGAGTTCATTGATCGAATGAAGTTCATTTATGTCAATCCTATTTGCTATGACCAATATACGATGTAATCTGTCATATTTATGGCTTGTAATTGTGCAATACTCGAATAAAGCCACATATTTTCTTCCGCGGTAACTCATTAAGCATAAACACGCATAACGATTCTGCGGGATTTGGTAATACATTTGCGCATATGATTATGGTGACGAATTTTATGCCCTTTTGTCACAAAATAGCAAATATGATGTTCACAAATTCAAATAAAAACTGCATATTAATTTATTAGCCAAATTATCCATTTGTTACCCTGTCCGTTACAAAAAAAATAATCTTTAAAATCATTGCGCAAATAACAAATTTATTGTGCTGTGCATTTTATGAATTGCGCAGACTTACAAAGCTTGCGTAACATCCAGAGACAAAATATAGTTCCAGAACATACTGCTAGTATTTTATTGAGTGGGTACCTCTGAAAGCATTGGAATGTCTCTTATCAAAGAGTTTACCACATCGATGAAATTAAATTATGACAGCTTCATTTTAAATGACCCGAATAAGATATGTGCAGTACGTTAATTCTTCCGCGAGACTTCGCGGATGAATCCTAACTACATTCTGGACACTTCTCGGCGAACACGCGTGACCTGTTTATAACAATGCTTCTACGACTTTGCGTGGGTTGAATTTTGTAGTCAGTAAACGGATAAATTATCGGAAGAAGACGCTCTTACTGGTTTGTTTAGTTACTATTGATATTAAAAATGATATTAATTCTTATTTTTCGAGAAATAAACAAATCGGCGAAACATTAAATTGTATTTTCTTGTAGTTTTTGAAATCGAAAGTAGATCGTCTATGTTTGGCTGCTTTGACGAAACGAAACAATTTTTTTATGAAATGATTTGAATAATTTCACCGTAAACTTCAATGTCAGATACTGCCAATTGCTGCTAAACTGTCTTCATATCATCACAATTTGTAAAAAATATTGTTGAAACTGGAAATTTTGGCAGTATAAAAGAAAGTGTAATTATATCCGGATATAATATTTTGGGTAAATATCGAGCTGTGTTATGAAAGGCTTTAAACATTAAAGTAACAGACATGATAGATATTATTGTAACAGAATTTATTTTTATAATACATACATACATATAGAATCAATATCAGACTTATACTCTAGTGCTGAGGCATGACCTGAAAGTAAAAATATGAAGTGACAGTCATTCATACTTTGAATATTGTAATACTAAAAAGAATCTAGGTAATATTTAGAAATTGAAACATAAAATTTTCAGTTAGAAATCGCACCAAAGGCTGTATCAAGTGTCTACATTTTCAAAATTTCCTTGTGGTGATACCCCAAACCCTACTTGCAGGAGGGGGAATCCTCCCACACCCTCCCCCCATATTGCCACTTTACAGTTTGATACATTTGCCCTTTTACCACCTCCACAATGCCCATTTCAAAATCTGACTGCAGTTCAAAGCGGGAAGGAACACCCCTCCCCACACCCACCTTGCTACTGACCACGTAAAAATGGCTCAAACATTTTTTCAGCCGAGTCTGGGCCTGTCTGTCTACATGAATCAAAACGGATAATTGAAAGTACATAGACTTGGGGACTACTGACATGGTTTTGAAGGGGTTAACAGGTCTGAAATAGAATAAATGATGGTTTTAAAAAGAACTGCATTTATTAATATTGGTTATCTTTTCCGAAATTGGTAGCTAGTCCGAGTAACTTCTCTTAGTTTCGAATGCGCAATTTTCCTGTCAGTGTAAACATTTATGACACTATATATTGACACTCAGCAACATTTACATATCTTTAAACGCAAAAGTAAGTATAGTTTAAATTCACATCCCTTATTATATGATTGAACAATACCTAGCGTGTGACACGGTTATTGCCAGGCCCCTTATCTGTAAAATATCTGAACAGTTCTTTCGTCCATCCGTTACAAATTGTATGTGGCAATCCGCGCTATAAAATTTCAATATATAAATTTTCATATTCAAATTATATGCGGATATATACCAGCCGATAATTGCCTGTTTTGGTAATGCCGGAGGCAAATGTTTACTGGAAAAATATTTATAGTCATGGGCAGTATCTTAGTGTCACCTGTCAAATTGCAGTTTGTACTTTCAACATTTTTATTTTTGCGAACCACTCTTCAATTTTAGAGAAATATATTGGGTTTAAATACTTGTATAATGTCAATCAAAGTTTTACTAGGCATCGATTGAATGTCCATTTCATCTATTGTAACAAAATCTCTGTTCAGTTGGGGAAAAAAAACTAAAACCAAACTGAAACTGGTAGACTATACTACCAGTACATCAATCATTAGCCGACTCTCAGGCCCTTCAGGCCTTTGATTTATTTTTACGCAGGTAAGGAATTATTTCATTCTTATTTTTTACAAGAATATCAGAAAGTCAAAAACATTGTCGGAGTTGAATTCAATATGGCTGCCGTATTGTTTCGTTGAGATGTTTCAGGGGCGGATGAATTTTTAAATCCGTAAAATATAAATTTAATTTTTTGTTTCAGAAGACATTTTTTACGAAATAAGAGATGAAGACATATGTATTTCTAGGCAGTTTGTATGAGTTTCATGATAAATAGAATAACAAGCTACTGTCTTTTGATATCAATGTTATCAGGTCTCGGCTGATATGGATGGAAGGGGTTCGGTTCCCTCACCCCTTCCAGCCCATATCAGCCTCGACCTAATAACATTGATATCAATAAGACAGTAGGCTGTTATTCTCTATAAATCGTTTCACGGGTCACGAGTGGAAATGCACAATCCAATTCCCGCTGAGAATAGGCTAAAAATGGGTTGCGCGGCTTCTGGTGCTGGTGTTGCTCACCAGGATATGAAATATCGAGGTCGGTGGGTTTTGTCTTCCGTTGATAATGACACATTTACGAATGTTTCGGAAAAAAGCAAAATGCTATTCGACACAAAAATGAATAAAGATCATAATATTATGTGTGAAATATCTGCCGAATCGGCTATGTTATTACGAAAACTGCTGTCATGAACAGTCAGAAAAATATGGAATCATAAAAATGTCATTTTCCTAACTCGTTTGCCTACATTCTGGATATTTGACGCTTCTGATGATCAAACACGTGATATACAGTCATGAACTCAACTGTCACGCATATTACATATAATAGAATAAAATATTGCTTTTGGGGGAAATGATGGGCAAAAAACATTTTTATTTTCATTTGCTATTAATGTTACGCACTTGGGAAGGGCTGACTTCTAATGTTGCAATAACTTGTAGCCCAACCCATTTGCTTTTGTTACTTATTATTTATATGTGCTATGTATTATGTGTTCAGAAGCAGTAAAATATGATTAAATCGAAAAAAAAAAAACATTGGGAATTGGGTTGCGCCTCGGGAATGGAGTTGCTCGTAAACATTATATATAGTCAAGAAGTCCCTTTTCAATCTCAAACGTTTTCACAATATCCTTTCTTTAGTTTTATCTCGTATATATTTATTTTGGCAAGAAAACTCGTTGGTTGGTGGCTAGTGTCCTTAGCAGTTTACGGCCAATGCTAGGCTGAGAGTACGCATCAAGACCATCCATTGGAAGGACGAAAGACAAACGTTCCCTATGTCAGGTTCAAACCAAGATACAATCAACACAATTACCAGTTTACTGTTGATATTGCGGTTAAAACACATGTAACATTTGCTTCAAGGAACTGGTATTTGCTTTCTGGGTTAAGCACCGTTTTCAACTACATTTACAGCGGAGTCCATATGCCTCGCCACGACAATACGATACATTATTACTGCTGTTAAGTCCAGTGTAGAAACATATTTTGATTCTTGCAACATCAATACTCCAACAGAAGAAGTGTCCAGAAATGCAGAGAAAGTCCGTAACCATGTAATATTAAATGTGTACAAATGCAGTCAACGGCATTTGGTCTGTGATTTGGTAAGCAACAGTCCGGAAATAATAGAGATGTAGAACAAGTATTTAGGTGCACTTTCACTGCTTGATTTTTGTAATTTCAATGAACATATTAATAAGCACAAATCAAATTCTTTATGATTCAGGATAATCTTAAAATTATGGTCTAAATCTTTTTTAACTTAAAATATTTTCGGTACTGATGAAAAGTTCTGAGCTTGAACATATTTTATTGACAAAAGCAAAACACATTTGCTTTTTCATATAATTCTGTGACAGGTGTAAGAATAAAACTTGGAAATCTGCGTGATAATTAGTGTTGTATATCTTACAAGAGCATTTTAAAATGTAAAGATTTCAAATTACCGTCCTTTTTAAATAACAACAGTAGATTATTATAGATGTCAAATATTTTAGTAATTTTGCAATGCATTAACATTGAATATTTTTATTTCTGTGGTTATAAAAGAAATAAATAAATCTTCTTTAAAAGCATATAAGTACATAAAATATGTTCGAAGAGTTATTAAAAAAATTAATTTGATCTGTACATATTGAATACACGTGGATAAGGCTTCAAGAAAGGAATGTGCATATCGTATGCCCAAATTGCATACATAAAATGTGAAAATATAGTTTAAAGCTATTAATATAATACGAAATTACCCCTTTTCTTTTTTCTATAGGAAGAGACGGCTAAAAATTAAAAATAATTATCTCAATAAATGACAAAAAGTTTTCATATAACCACCATTCCGCATGTCTTTATGAGCAATATATGAGCCGCACCATGAGAAAACCAACATAGTGCGTTTGCGACCAGCATGGATCCAGACCAGCCTGCGCATCCGCGCAGTCAGGTCAGGATCCATCCTGTTCGATTTCAAAGCCTATTGCAATTAGAGAAACTGTTAGCGAACAGCATGGATCCTGACCAGACTGCGCGGATGCGCAGGCTGGTCTGGATCCATGCTGGTCGCAAATGCACTATGTTGGTTTTCTAATGGCGCAGCTCATATGTATGTTATTGAGCTAATAATTTTTTGTAATCTAATATTATCCTTAATATGAGTTAGTTTATTCATTAGTTAAAACTGTTATCCTTTTTTCTCTAAAATATTTCACCACCTCTGCATGAGCAAATATTTATATTACAATGATTGCATTTTATGTGAACTATTTCTATATACATGTCAGTTTTATTACTTCGAGTAACATAATAACAATGTCATATGAAAAAGATTCATCATTTATTCTTAAAAAATATCCGTAAAATAAATAATTCTCTTAATGTTTAGCTTACTCATTAAATGTTTATCCTCATAAGAAGAAGAAAAAAATCAAGAAATTGTTTCAGAGACAATTGTTTTTCTACAAACGAGAAAAGATCGAATTACTATAACAGATACAGAAACAAGATCTTTCCAAGGTGCATAGGGAGTAATATTAGGAATAAAAGATAAATGACATGGCATTTCTACAGGTATTTGATGTGAGACTGATACATCTATCGTCATTAACTTTAACAGACTGTCAGCTCATCTTGGAAATACTTCCACAAATGCATTAATATAATAATAAACTTAATCTGTTAAATAGCGTCTTTGGGCACCTTGGAAAATTTATGAAAATCTCATACAGTTTTATTTATTGTGTGTTCTAAAATAGCCGGGTTATAACATTTTAAATAAAATCTTTAATAATTTTATCAAATACAAAAAGAAAACTGCCATGGCTACAAATCTTATGAAGTTTTAAATAACACCCCCATTAAAAATGAAGCTGTGATATCACTTTTCGTAAAAGTGTTTTCGACTCATAATGAATTTGAAATCTGACATCTGAATCTTGAATTCCCTCTTAGTGTGATCTAAAGTCGACTTGTTAATGATGATACAATTAACATGACGGTAGTTATTGTGAATAAAATAACACAGAATATTTGGTAAACATTTTAATGTTTTACATTTCTTTTAATAACCAGAGGTAGGTCAGTGATGAGAACTTGTGTAACACATTGTTTGTCAGCACTATGACAAGAGATTGTATATGTAGTCAAATTAGATTACATTGGCACATTTATATCTCCGAAGAGGTAGAAAAAATATGACCTAGATCCAATTAGCTCAGAATTATACATCAAAAGCAAACGCGGAAAAAAAGCTCAAAGAAAAGTAGATGAATGCACACATTGTATTTATCTAAAAATAATCAACAAAAATAAGCATATGCAATGACTTCTTTTCAATAGAAGAGTAAAATTTTTGTCAGTACCTTACAATATATTATGTTATAGTGACAACAATTTCATGAGTATTATATGAATGCAGAAAAACACTTGAGCATAAAAGGATGATAAAGTGCTGTAATAAATGTCTCCTACAATTTTAGTGCTGTCATATATATTATTGTGGACTAAAAATTCTTCATAATATTGTTTATACAATACAGTTTATTACCCAGAGTAATACTTAGTATCATTAAATATGCAAAAATGTACATCTATCCTCTCAAATTAGTTTTAGCCTTTCTCAGCGGTGATTTTATTTACATTTTGTTTAACTTGTTGAAAATAGGGTAAGTGCGAGGCTGGCATGCCCTAAACGCGTTTAAACCCCAAGTTTCCTTTATTTAGGTTACTTACGGCGGTGCCCCAATTTTCAACAGGTTGTTTAGTCTGTCTTGTATTGTGTGTTGCGTATGTTTTCTTGTTTGTTTTAAGCGTTTTTCCTCTGCCCAACTCCCCCTTTTGCCCTCTCCTTTCCCTTGCATTTACGCTACTTTTTGCATCCCCTCCCCCTTTACTTTTAGTAAGTTTTCGTGGCTCCCCTTTATTTTGGCAGCCGAATCCCAAGACGGTACTTGATTGTTTTTTCCTACTTGTGTGGGTGCGTTTGTATGCTTGTGGGTCTATAACGGTGCCCTACTGTTTTCTTATGTGTTGCTTGTTCGTTTTTCTATGTTATTCAGTTGATCGTCGTTGTGTGTTTATCTTAAGTACATGAGTCTCTCCGCTATTGTGGTTTACGTTGTAGTGCGAATGTTTTTAAAGAACATGGCATTCACTTGTATATTCGTCCTTGTTCAACTTTCCCCTTCGGATTCCTCCCCCAACCCCCGACCCCATTTCGCCCCTTACCATTTCCTTCCCCTTTATCAATGTTTAGCTTGAATTAATATGTACTTGTTGGATGTTTGAAGCAGCCCGTCTGAAATATTTTTCCATTACAGCTTCTTTTTGTTGTGGGCCTACTATGTAAATGCGTGGCTCTGGGGCTGTGTTTTTGGTGCTCTGTGCTTCCGAGAAATCTACCCATACCTGTTATCTTTAATATCATCGCAACTGAAACCTGCACACGTTTGTGCGGTCTTTGAAAAGAATGACCCGCAGTTAGTATCAAATTATAGACCAATATCTCTGCTTAGCACCATCAGTAAAGAATTAGAAAAATCATCCATAAACACGTTTTCAATTTCTTCTCAGAAAATAACTTTATTTCTTCACTTCAATTTGGACGCAACAACAAACCAATTTGTCTCGATATATATAAAAGAAGTCCGTTCAGTCTTCTGTGACATCTCCAAAGCCTTTGATCGTGTCTGGCACAAAGGTCTTCTTTTCAAACTTGAATACGTCTTTTAGACTGGTTTCGTGACTACTTATCACAAAGAAAACAAAAAGTAGTTCTTCCTGGTGGCTCTTCAGATACAGTTGTAATCTCTGCTGGTGTACCACAGCGCTCTATTCTGGACCTCTTCTCTTCATTATTTTCATCAATGATATTGTTCATGACATACACTCTGCCATCAAACTCTTTGCTGACGATTCAAGTCTATATCTCATTGTAGATAATCCAATATCTGCTGCCGAAACTTTGAACTCAATGATACTGGATTTGCGCCCCTTAAAATCAGGAGAAACAAACATAAACTAATCCTATTCTATAAAATGTCTAATCTTCCGACTCCCCAGTATCTTTCCTCCTTGGTTCCAGACGCCGTTGGCCAAACATCTGTATACAACCTAAGAAATGAAAACAATATTAGAAACTTTCAGTGTCATACACAATTATAAACTCTTTCCTACCTTCAACAATAACTGAATGTAATCAATTACCACTATATCTGCGAAACTCTCCAACACTAGCCATCTTTAAAAGGAGACCATAAAACCCTAGACCACTGCTATGTCGGAGACCGCAAATGCCAACTTCTCCATAGCAGACTCGGGACACAGTGTGGTTCTCTAAATGAACACCTCCTTTCCAAGAACATCCATTATGTACATGTGGTGAGGTTAAAAATACATACCACTATTTCTTCAACTGTCCTATTTACACAAGAGAGCGCACGGAATTATTCAACAGCGTCCGACTAATTTCCAGCATAACACTACATACATTACTATATGGTATTTTTTCAATCACAAACACACAAAACAGTTCTATCTTTCTACACGTACAAAATACATATAGCAAACAAACAGATTTAACACGACTTCAAATAATCTAATTTCTAATTCAGACCCTTTAAGAGTATGTTATGGCATAAGTCCGTCCAAGTGCTTTAAAGTGACCACTACAACCTGTCTTTTCTTGCTTCTTGCTTTTCTGTCCATTCTTTCCTGAACGTTCTCATAGATATGTTTTTGTCTTTGATTTTGCTTTTAATACAACAATTAATACATGTTTATTTGTTTTCCTGCATTTTATGTCTAACCAGTAAACATACGATGCTGTTTATTGTCAAGTTTACATGTTACCGAAACAAAATATCAAACAAAATATCAAAATACGAAAGGAGAGAGTTTTAAATAAGCTTAGCTTTCTACTCAATCCTTCATGCCTTATGTAGCGTTTCATGTTTCATATATATAAGTATATATGAATAAAATACTGTTTAAACCAAGTTAGTTAATTAGTAAATACAAAAACTAAACACTTTTGTCAGACATGATTTTTGTTCTGTCAACGAAAAAATATCTTATTACTGATTGACGGATATAAAATAACTTTCAAGGTAAATTTGAAAAAAAGATAAATTATACGCTATTTCTAGTCAGAAAATTGAAATTAAGTAGAGTCTTGCAGGATCTATCCGATAAATGATACTACGAACAATGAACAAAAGTTTCTCTAGATTAAACTAATTATTTTCTTAAGTTTTAATAGACTACAACTAGAAATGTTTTTCCGAATGCATTGATGAAATAATAATTATGTTTTGTACCAATCGCTTGTGTACATTTTAAAAATAATGAAAATATTGTTTTTTAAACAAAGCACATGATAATATAGCAATACAGAACAACAATGCACTTTCTTACTTCCAAAGCAAAATAAAATCCCAATAAGAAATCGGTATTTCAATTAACTAGATGTTGTATAATAAGATAAGAAGTACTTTTGTGCATGAAATAAATGCTTTTTATTTTTCTTTAATGTGGTTACAAGCATGCACATTGAAATACCGAATCACTTTCTGCAATATCCACAATTTCAGAGAGATTCAGTTAAATATGATAAGGCTAACAATGATGATACCATTGCTTCTGTTTCAAATTTACATTTCTCAAGTACTAATGGTATTATACATTCGAAAATACATATTAAGAGAAATGACTTTAATTTTGATATTGTCAATTTCCCTCACTTGTATGAGACATGCTCGTGTTAAATCTTATAGGATTCATATTTCAGAGCTAAAAATGCCTGTAGTCATGCTGAATACTTCAATCTACATAATACTGATATTACCAAAAAACTTTAGCAGGGCTAACGTTATCATGAACTTCGTAAATCGTTTGCTAAATTTTATCATCGTATTTCGGAATTAGTGATTAATTAAAAAAACAAAACAAAAAAAAAAAACAAACAAAAAAACAACAACAAGACTCTTCGGCGACAAGGTTTTTCACAACCTGACTTTTATGGAGATATGATTTAGAAACTTCGTAAAATTCTCGGGCATAGCCATTTCCGACCGTTATTTATTAAAATGATCAAACGTTTTATTACAAGAGGCTTTGATCGTAATGTTCTGATGTGCTGTTCATTACGCCCTCCTTGTGCGATGACTGGCGAGTGGGGGACTCCATGGCAGCTTACTCTTAAATGCCTCTCTTGATACGAACTGGTCTTATATTTGTCCTCTGTCCTGCGCCACCGTACCCGTAATTGTGTTTCCCTTCTAAAAAGTCACCGAGTAAATAGGTTTACGGTTTCATGGGTTTTGATTTATACATCTTTACATGAACATATTACCTTTGTATTGTACAATGTGTTCCTTTGGTACATGTTACGTGAGTTAGGGATTCACCTTTCGGTGAGTAATTTCATTTACAGTGTCTTTTTATACAGCAACATCGGAGGGCTTGAATACAGTATTCTAGTTTAAACTCCCCAGTGGTTCTTTTGCCACTAACCGTTTCAAGGCGGTACCTTTCTGTGTTCCTTTGTCATGTATGTTTGTGTCTGTTTATTAATTCTTTATCATTATTTCATTCGAGTTACTGTGTACATGTGATCAGCCACTGTGTTCGTGTTTACAGTTTTGCATGTAAAGTGCTGTATGGACGGCTACATTTTTCGAATGTGGCTTTTCCTGTTGGACATTTGTCCTTGTTTTTTCCTGAAACTGAAACTCTAACTGATTAATTTTTATTAAACGCCTATTTCTATACAATGACATATTAAATGGCGTTGTACATTTAATCTAACAAACCTTAAAAATATAAATGTTGAAATGTAAAAACTCACAAACTCACACCTGCTATTATCGCATATAAAACAATTAACAAAAAAATTAAATGCCATGAAGTCTCTAAAACACACTATGTTAAGATTTTGTTTTAATATATCAAGTGATTTACTTTTGCGTAATGTAACGGCAGTTCATTCCACAGTTTTTGACCTACAGTAGATCTACATAGAGGATATTTGTTTGTTTGCAGTGAGATATCGAAATATATCATCACCGATAAGGGAGACAATTGAATATTTTCACGAAGATCAACGAATTTTCTGTTTATTACGTACATAAATGTTCATATAAATCCAATATTTCATGACGAAATTCGGATTTGTTTAAGCTACCGTGTTACATATGATACATCCGCTAAATTACCATGGACACTTAGGCACATTAATATCGAATATTGGTGATTAGGTTCATTAAATCAACACGACGCCATTTTGTTTTTAAAAACAAAAACTGCATTTAAATATTTTGTGTAAAAAATACATAGTCCACGGCTAACAAAGACATTGACAAATGCCGGTAGTTAAGTAGAGGCATACATGTATTTAAAACTTTTCGGGTCAATCCGTCAGTTCGTTGAAAAACCGGAAGCTTGCTTTGTTTACTAAACACACGCTGAAGGTCAGATTAAAAAAACGACACGAAAAATCTAAACACTGTGGAATATGCGTAAGTCCTTGGAAAATCAAGCTGCAGAATAATTCAATAGAAATAGCTAGGACATATTGATTTAGGAGCTGCATAGCATAACAAAATGGATGGAAGTTGGAACACAACTGGCTTGGCTTGGAAGTTGGAGTTGGAAAGTACTTCGACGAAAATGCTGGCATATTACGTAAGGTTGAGTTGATGTCTTGTGATAATTAAGTAAGACAACAACCAACTAAATGTGTTGTCGCCAGTAAAATCTACCACACGATAGTGAACCAATGGAAAAAAGGTAGAGGAAATACACATAGATACATGAATGGCAAGGCCAAGCAACCATGCTGACATTTAGGTAACATTATTTCTTTTGGAGATTAGATTATAGCTAGCCTGTTCTATATAGGATTGTCTAGCAGTTCATGACTCGTGTATCACTGTATCGCTTGAGTATTAGTATAATCAAGTAATTTTAAAGGCAGCAAAGGGACGTAATTAAAGAATATATTTCAAGGGAGACAATTTATCTGGAAAAAAAGAAGTTCGGCACTGTGAGTGATATCGACTTATATCTCACTGCTATTTTCCAGTATTTCACCAATAAGCATAAAATAAAGAAACTTCTTGCACTTGTTGTATGGAACAATATAACGACATTCAGAATTTTCTGACGATCTCAAACCTTGTCTACTAGGAACATACTCTGTAAGCAATTCTGTTAAATACATAGGTGCTCTGCCAATGTGACAGCTATACATGAATGAAAGTATCTTAAACTAAAGCCTTGCTTTCACTGGCAACCTATGTAAGTTATACAACTGTCAAAGTAATGCACCAAGATATCTAGTTGTGCTTTCACGTTTGATATCATCACCAGTGATGTTAATCGAATTTGTAAAACATTTGTTCAATTGAGGTCTGCTACTAAACATAATAAATTCGGTTTCGGAAGTGTTCATTTTCAGTTTGTTTCTATTCATCCTGCCATTAATTGTAACTGCGCACCGTTTGATGTTTCTGACCGCTTATGGAGGAACGAAAGCAAATGTGGGACGAAAGCTTTTATTTGCTATATGATCATCAGCAAAACCGTAGACTGATAGTGATTTGGGAATGACACCAAAAAGAGTTCCAGCATAGGTGAGATACAGCCACGGACCAAGGCAGCTGCGGTCTGATGAATATGCATTATTGATATTAACCTTACAAGTACGAGGTCCTAAGTAGGAGCCTACCCATTGAAGAGCTGTTTCATAGACTGTGCTTTTAGGACATCTATAAGAATGTCGTGGTCGACAGTGTCAAATGACGCACTTAAGGCAATTGCAATATGGGCCGTGACTTCCTGTTTCTCCATACCACTTAGAAGATCATTAACCAACCAAAGCAGCGCAGATTCAAGGAGTGTTATTTCCTATAGGCAGACTGTTTCTTAGGCAAAAGACTGTTTTAATTTACATGTTTGTTCAATCTGTAAAGAACAGTTTTCTCAATAAGTTTTGACAGAAATGATAAGTTACTCACAGGACGATAGTTGGAAAGCTCTAGTTCAAAAGCTGCTTTTTTAGCACAGGTCTAACAACAGCTTGTTTGTATTTCACAGGAAAAAAACCTTGTTGTAATGAGAGATTCACCAATTTAGTGATACTAGGGAGAAGTTTGTCTACACGTGATTTCAAAATACGTGTTGGCAAAATATCTAGCTCCGAAGAGGTGGTATTTAATTCACTAAAGAGATTTTTCACTTCATCTTGAGCCGATTCAGGAAATTTTCTAAATTTTGTACATCCTTTACTTGAGGTTCAAAATTATGGGTATGCATCTGCTTGTTATAACAAAACAATCTGATTAACATAGCATACACTGCATATGCAAAAGGAGTTATGGATGTTGTCAGATAATTTAAATAAAACAACCATAAAGCTAACTTTTGATGCTCAACGTTACCTTCAGTGGTTTTAATTAGTGTATATTTATTAGAAGTGCATGTCAAAAATGGTATATGTACGGGATCTTAATTTTTAGAGATTATTTACCTTCCTCTGCATTGTGCTGCACAGGTGGACAATGCAAATTTATCAAGTTAGAAACATAATTCGAAATTATTTTCTCTCCATCGCAGGAACAGACGGTTATGATTTCTAATCATTCAGACACTATTTTCCATTTTTTTTTAAATTAAAACTTGCAGGTCAAGAAGAAATGTTATAAGACTATCACTTCTTGTTATGTTGTCCTTTACATTCAGAGGTCAGAAACACTTTTATAAAACATGTATATTTTCTAAATATGAATACGTTATGTCATATAAAACCTACGGACAATAAAGGTATAATATTGCAACTATATAAATTTCTAGATAAATCATTGGCATTTAGATATAATGTTACAGAAACAATGTAAGAATAGTTACTTTTTTATATGTACTTTTTGCATTGTAAATGTTATTTGTTAATATGTCAAATTGTTTAGGGTTTTACAAACGTCTAATACAGTTTGAATTGGAACATGGTTATTTTCTTCAGATAAAACATATACTTCACTCAATGTCTATACTTAACTTTATCTTAATATATATGAGCCGTGCCATGAGAAAACCAACATAGTGGGTTTGCGACCAGTATGGATCCAGACCAACCTGCGCATCCGCGCAGTCTGGTCAGGATCCATGCTGTTCGCTTTCAAAGTCTATTGCAATTAGAGAAACTGTTAGCGAACAGCATGGATCTTGACCAGACTGCGCGGATGCGTAGGCTGGTCTGGATCCATGCTGGTCGCAAACCCACTATGTTGGTTTTCTCATGGCACGGCTCATATATAAACGAATACAATTTAGATTAGCGCAATAATGAAACGATTGCGTCAATGATATTTTTTTATATTTTTCTATCAATAAACAAGATAACCAATTACTTATTAACAGACGAAAACATTTTAACGTATATAGGAAATAACGTCTAGAACAGAACGATAATGTATGTGCTATTTCAGAAAATTGAAAAGAATACAATGAATTAAGATTTATACGATAAAACGATAGAAACATTAGTGATAGTGTACAAAATGTTCTCTAGATTAGAACAATTCACATGAAACTGATTGCGTCTTTAACTATAGCAGGCTTCCAATTCATTATGGAAATATCTATCCAAATGTACAGATATAATAAAAATATATTTATACAACTATCAGAATTCCTTTGATATATTTCTCTTGGGACCACTTGGGAAAATTGGTAGAAAATATCATAAATTTTAAATTTCCTTTCATCTTCTACTTTTACAGAAAGTTGTCTGATGCCAATATAGCCTAAAGATTTATTTGCATATAAAAACGGAGACATGCATATGCGCTTGAGAATCACAAACAAATAAAGCTACACCTTCGTATTTGCGAAGTAAAATTAGGCTTATATATATTCATGATTGCGAAACAGAGAATGTTGATTCAAAGTAAGACGGTGATAATGGAACTAAACTGTCCGAGGTTCACACCACAGGTTACAGTTCTGGTAGAGCTGTTCAAAAGTATTTGCCACGTTATTTTGAAATCTGACTTGCACGTTCAGAGAAGTGTTGTTTACAACTATCCATACAGCCCTACACCCCCTTTTTACAAATCAAAAGGATTTAACGAGTTTAGTTGAGGGTATCGAAGAAATGTTTCAAACCAGTTGCTCAAAAGATGATGTCACCTGAATTTTTTTATTGTTAGCTCTGGTGTGCACGTTTTTGAACTAATCGAAATATTTTGAATGTTCCAAAATGTACCAAGTTTATTCAACAGTTGAAAAACAAAAACATGCGACAAATGTATTTTTTAAAAGAAAACATTACATATAATCACGAAAATATGAGAGAACTACCAGGATTATAGATCAAATATGTGATTTCATCAGAATATTAAGAAAACTATATAAAGAAACGTCTCGAAGTATGATATTCATAACGGTACAATTTTAAAATTTTGTTTTTCAAAAGTCAACTTAATGATTTTTTTGCGTGTGTAAACATTTCAGAATTGAACAAGCTTGGAGAAGAGATATAGTTTGTAAGTTTGTTTCTACTTAAAGCTCTGACGGCAATGACGTTTCGACAAGTCAAAACAATTCTTGAAATAATAATCGTTATGAGTCACCCCAATAATTTGTGCGGATATTTTTTTAATCAGACAAGGCTATTTTATAAAGTTTCCGATCTTAAATATAAATGGAAAAGAGACCCCATCCTTTAACGGTCACATGTTTGTTCAAATAGATTTATCCTGGATTTTCTTTTAAATCCTTTAATTCTTGCAAGAGGATGTTTTGAGATACATGTATAAAGAAAAGCGATATTGCCAGGTAATGGTCATGTTCCTTTCTTTGACAAATCAGATTAATTTGAACAACCGTGGTAATGGGTGACCCGAGCAGCACTTAAGACAAAATATTTTGAAATAAGACATGTAGTTTCTGAAAAAAGGGTGTTTTTTAAGATTTTACAGTGAAAAGTGACCATAGTCACACTCCGTCTGGCCCTGTTTTTAAAAAGTCAGAATAAATGGAACAATTCTAATTCTGACTTACCAAATGAACATTTTTTTTTCGAAAATATTTACAAATCAGACAACCAGCTTAGGGGATGTTAAGTGAAAATTTAAATCTCATAACCCAGTGTGCAGCGAAGGGTTACCACAGTGTTAGATGAGCTCTATTCAAGGAACATTCATGCCAAGTGTCAACAGTTTCCGCGAAAATGTCGTTTAAACAGCAAACAAACGGACGTACAGACGCCACCGAGTTAAAATTACATATTACAGTAACAATGAATATATTTAATGTATGTATAAAACAAATATTTTCCTTAATGTACATTTTTGATAAAACTACGGTTTATCCAAGTATCTCAACTTAGAAAAAAACATTTCATGCCAAGTATCATCAGTTTCAGCGCAAATGTCGTTTAAACAACAAGCAAACGGACGTACAGACGCCACCGATTTAATGTTACATATTACAGTAACAATGAATATATTTAATGTATCTATAAAACAGATATGTTCCTTAAGGACGTATGCTAGAATTTGGTGCGAAAATTTACCCAATAACAGAATTTCTTCAAACTTTGGATATTGAAAGACAATCACCTAAGAAACAAAAAAATGCAATAAAAATCATAGGTCACCGGTATCGAAAAAGAGTTATCTGCCCTTGAAAACGGCATTTCCCCCAAAAATGACGTGTTCAAGGGCAGATAACTCTTTTTCGAATCCGGTGACCTATGATTTTTATTGCATCTTTTTTTGTTTCTTAGATGATTGTCCTTCAATATCCAAAATTTAAAGAAATTCTGTTATTGGGAAAATTTTCGCCCATCTCATATACAGGGAATTCTAGCGTACGCCTTTAAAGGTCCAATACTAAGGAAAGTGAACATTTTAATTTCTTTTAAAAAGCACAGAAACTATTTCATTTTATTGGAAAATGAAAGTTGGTATGTAGAAATTCGAAATAAATCGCAGTATATGTACAATTATTTTTCTATGAAGTATGAAGAAATTTAAAAAGACCTGGGGGGTCATTCTGTCGATTCATTGAAATTTCAACATAATACACATACATTTCTTTGAGTTCCAAAGACCTTCTGTAAATTTTGACCTGCCAATCTTCATTATTTAGTGTCTTGCAGAAGTCTATGCAATGGCTATGAAAAAAATTGCCAACTCACTTTCCCTTAGTAATGGACCTTTAATGTATCTTTTCGATAAAACAACGGTTTATCCAAAAGTATCTTAACTTAGAAAAGAACATTTTAGCTCTGCAGCAGAAAGGAAATGAAACGAATGCTTCGGAGTCATTGTTTTCAATTAACAACAATGATCCAGTAACTGATAAGAAAATATAGAAAATATTTAATAAATGATTATATACACCGAATTGCCCAGTTATCAGTCATAAATCATTCTATATTTTCAACTAAAAATAATATATAAAAACATGCGCACATCAAATGCATTGCTTCGTGTTGTTATCTCTTTTAATATTTCAATTTCGAACAAGTTATTAAGCAAGGCACGATTTTATGTTATCTCGTTTGTTTTTGTTTATATTTTCGTTTTCGGATAAGTAAATGATTTGAGCCGTGCCATGAGAAAATCAACATAGTGGCTTTGCGACCAGCATGGATCAAGACCAGCCTGCGCATCCGCGCAGTCTGGTCAGGCTCCATGCTGTTCGCTTTTAAAGCCTATTGGAATTGGAGAAACTGTTAGCGAAGGATGGTCTGGATCCATGCTGGTCGCAAACTCACTATGTTGGTTTTCTCGTGGCACGGCTCATTTGTTCATTTGCAAAGCGACCGGTATTAATTTTGAACTGTTCTCTGGTATCATATCCGTGCTCATTGAATCATATTTGAAATGAATAGAAGCAGTTCTGTGTAATTGCTATATTTATTGTTCTTTCAGCTAGATACCCTTAGAAAATATAACAACACTGTTAAACTTTCGGATACGAAGTAACGGCAGTAAAATGTCTTGTCTAGTATATAACACAAAGTATTCACATATGAACAGAACAAATGCATTCTTTAATTTGTATTTTTTAATGTTCTCGGTGCATTTTCTTACAAAATTGAAAACTAAAACGTCACTCTGCACAAAAATCCAGCAGTTGACTAAAACAAGAGGACCATGATGGTCCTGAATCGCTCACCTCTTCCCACATGACCCAGTTTTGAGTATGACGTCGTTTTTTCTATTATTTGACATAGTGACCTAGTTTTTGAGCTCATGTGACCCAGTTTTGAACTTGACCTAGATATTATTAAAATAAAACTTCTGAACAATTTTCAAGAAGATCCATTGAAAAATATGGTCTCTAGAGAGGTCACAAGGTTTTTCTATTATTTGACCTATTGACCTAGTTTTCGAAGGTACGTGACCCTGTTTTAAATTTTACCTAGATATCATCAAGGTGAACATTCTCACTAATTTTCATGAAGATCTTATGAAAAATATGGCCTCTAGAGAGGTCACAAGGTTTTTCTATTTTTATACCTACTGGCCTAGTTTTTGACCGCACGTGATCCAGTTTCTAAACTGACCTAGATATCATCAAGGTGAACCTTCAGATCAATTTTCATGAAGATTCATTGATTCATTGAAAAATATGGCCTCTAGGGAGGTCAAAAGATTTTAATAATTTTAGAACTACTGACCTAGTTTTTGACCGCAGTTGACCCAGTTTCAAACTTGACCTAGATATCATCAAGATGAACATTCAGACCAACTTTCATACAGATCCCATGAAAAATATGGCCTCTAGAGAGGTCACAAGGTCTTTTTATTATTTGACCTACTGACCTAGTTTTTTAAGGCACGTGACCCAGTTTCGAACTTGACCTATATATCATTAAGGTGAACATTCTGACCAATTTTTATGGACATCCATTTACAAGTATGGCCTCTAGAGAGGTCACAAGGTTTTTCTATTTTTAGATCTACTGACCTAGTTTTTGACCGCACATGACCCTGTTTCGAACTTGACCTAGATATCATCAAGATAAACATTCAGACCAACTTTCATACAGATCCCATGAAAAATATGGCCTTTAGAGGGGTCACAAGGTTTTTCTATTATTTGATCTACTGACCTAGTTATTTAGGCACGTGACCCACTTTCGAAACTGACCTAGATATCATCAAGGTGAAAATTCAGACCAACTTTCATACAGATCCCATGAAAAATATGGCCTCTAGCGAGGTCACAAGGTTTTTCTATTATTTGACCTACTGACCTAGTTTTTGATGGCACATAATCCACTTTCGAACTCGACCTAGATATTATCAAGATGAACATTCTGACCAATTTTCATGAAGATCTCATGAAATATATGGCCTCTAGAGAGGTCACAAGGTTTTTCTATTTTTAGACCTACTGACCTAGTTTTTGATGGCACGTGACCCAGTTTCAAACTTGACCTAGATATCATCAAGATGAACATTCTGACCAATTTTCATGAAGATCTCATGAAATATATGGCCTCTAGAGAGGTCACAAAGTTTTTCCATTTTTAGACCTACTGACCTAGTTTTTAAAGGCACGTGCCCCGGTTTCAAACTTGACCTAGATATCATCAAGATGAACATTCTGACCAACTTTCATAAAGATCCCATAAAAAATGTGGCCTTTAGAGAGGTCACAAGGTTTTACTATTATTTGACCTACTGTCCTAGTTTTTGATGGCACTTAACCCAGTTTCGAACTTGACCTAGATATCATCAAGATGAACGTTCTGACCAATTTTCATGAAGATCTCATGAAATATATGGCCTCTAGAGAGGTCACAAAGTTTTTCTATTTTTAGACCTACTGACCTAGTTTTTGAAGGCACGTGACCCAGTTTCGAACTTGACCTAAATATCATCAAGATGAACATTCTGACCAACTTTCATAAAGATCCCATGAAAAATGTGACCTCTAGAGTGGTCACAAGCAAAAGTTTACGGACGGACGGACGACGGACACCGCGCGATCACAAAAGCTCACCTTGTCACTTTGTGACAGGTGAGCTAAAAACAAGTTAATTGTTTTTCTGTTAAAACAAAGATTAGTGATTGGTAAAAGCAAGCACACCATTTTCAAGGTGTGCAGGGAACAATACCTGGAATAAAAAGGTAAAGTGTATTCTATTTCTACGGTGTAATCAGCAAACTAAAAATTCTGCTAAACCCAGATCTATCTAATTGAATGATGATAAAATTAATGAACAAACAATTCTCTGGATGAGAATTGATATTTGTTTATAACTCAGATAGACGGCCGAGAGCACATTTTTAATATTATTTGTAAGTTTCTTCATCAGCCATAAGTCTATTTATATCTCTCGTGGTCGCTTGGGAAGGTTTAGTGAACATTTCAGTGGTTATATTCAATATGTATTATGTGTAACAGAGATCCGCTTAAGCCGGGACATGAGGTGTGATGCCCTTTCCATGACCACTCATAAACAGACCCAGTTAAACCGAGTCTGCTATTATTTTGCTTGGTTGCATTCTGTACTTCCAGAGGAAGGCCTTATAGATTTTATTTTTCAATTCCATTTATCTTCATTAACGTCAATATATTTTAGTCCTTGTTAGTAGAAAATATACTTATACAACTAAAAAGTTCTTGATAAAGCATACTTCTTTCCTAAATTGAAATTTAAACATCTGAAGCGTATTTCAAAATTACTGCCACTACGGCCGTGTACTTCTAAAGCTAGCAGATGTCGTGGAGAACGATAGAAGACACATTCCAGTCTTTTAGATAAAACAGGTCGCCGAATCCATATTGTTTGCTCAAATCCACTTGTTCCATTGTTCCATGAAGTCAGAGGTTAGAAAAAGAGGAGGCTAATGTTTTCTTTAATTGCGACCATCCATACTGATGTCAAGTTAGTATCAAAGAAGGGCCATACAGAAAGGAAGAATACAGTTGTTTCTTTGGAAGGTAAATGTTGGGTATGAAAGAAAGATGTCTGTAAACTAAAATTGCACAACCCGTCCATGAAAATGTAGTTCTTCTCTGCAAATGATATACCAGAGAATATTATAAACTTTTGGCATCAGACGTAGATCGAGGAAGTGTCCAGTCGACTCTGGTTGTATCGAAATGAACTACAGTTTTAGCTAGCACAGACAAGCAGTGCTTGATCCATAGTGCCTGATGGAGGAAAGGGACGAATAACCTTCAAGGGCTAACGATGGTTGTATTTATAAGTAATGCATAATTGTGTTGTATAATAAAAAAATACGCGCGAATCTTTCCATATATCATTTCTTGGACTAAGAAGATATCCAACTAATGCCTTTGTTATATAGGAAAGTAAGAAAGTAGTAACGTTTTTACTTTTGAATGCGTGACATGTTTGGCAAACTGTTTGTTCCATGATTTTCTGTTGTGTGATTTGTGGACCATACTTTTTGTTTGTTCCATAATTTTCTGTTGTGTGATCTGTGGACCATAATTTTTGTTTGTTCCATAATTTTCTGTTGTGTGATTTGTGGACCATACTTTTTGTTTGTTCCATAATTTTCTGTTGTGTGATTTGTGGACCATACTGAAAACTGGTTTGTCAAACATGTCACGCATTCAATGTTTCCCGATTTCATTTTGTTTTAATGTTGTTAAGTCTGAAGTTACCTCTTTGACATTGTGCTCTGTCTTTGTTATATTGAAATTTTCGTTTTTAACGGACATTAATACGAAATAAACCCTTTAATATAGTTGATACTGATAGTCTTTTCACAACGAGCAAGGTTAAAAGTGCCAAACATAATATTAAGCCAGATTAATGTGCTTCAGGTACGCCCTTCCCATCCATTCTTTAAGGATGCTATGCAGATAACAAAATTCCCTAGATGTACTACAGGAAAGTGGTTATTATTTTGAAGTAACACAAAAATTTGCCACACTGACAAGTGAAAAACGATGAAAATATTATTATTATGTTTGTATCATTTCGTGAAATACAAATTGTGTTTTGTTTATGACAATATAACGATGCAAAAAACAATGCACATTCTAACTTCCAAAGCAATGCATCCTGATCAGTTTATACTAATTTATTTTAGCTCGATTGTGATGAAAGCTTCAAACTTATTTGATCCACTCTTGAGTCCGCTTCCTGGAAACACCAGTGCTGATGTCATATGAAAAGGCGTGGTCGTGACCCCAGTGGGGCTCGAACCCACGACCCCCGGGTTAAGCGGCTAACACCTTAACCACTAGACCACCGCTCCCCTTATCTTTATTAGAAATCGTTATTAAAAATCATCCGATATTTTCTGATGAAAGCGTTTTTGTATTAATCAAATGTTTATTTTATTGTTATTTTTCTTTAATGTGGTTGCAAGTATGCACTTTAATTTCTGTGATTATCAAATTACTTTTAATGAATGCAGTCAGTTATGATACCTTTTTCAATGTGGTATCAATTAGGTTATGTTTTTTTGAAGTACATGTAAAAAGTATAGTAGATAAAAAGCACAACATGTTACAAACACAGACATTTTAATGGCTAATGAGTATTTGCCTGCCTTTGTCCGAATTGTGAAGCACAGATGGAAAATGGAAATGTATTATATTGTCAACACAATACTCAGTAATTCCGTATCTTCTGTCCTCCACTATGACTTGTGGAAATTTATCAAAATATCTAGTTGATATATGTCGATTATTCTATTTTATATAACGTTATCCGTTGTATATTGTGTACACAAAAAAGGTGTTGAATCAGAATATCACTTCTTAAAATGTTGTCCTTTCTTAAGGGCTAAGAACTATTAATCTTTTCCAGCAATGAAAAAGTTATATTATATAATGTTAATTAACAATACAGGTAAATTAATTATTATTAAATCTTAGATAAATCATTGGCAACTGTTATAAATACAATGAAAAAATCGTAATTTTTATATTGTACTTTTTGCATAATAATTTGTATGTATGTCAAATGTTTCGAATAATTTATATACGGTATGTGTTTTTATGTATTGTCAAAGACAGTGATTTGCCGAAAAAATCCGATACAATTTGAATTTGAACTTGATTATTTTTTTCATATATTCGTGAAATAAATACTTCACTAGTCTGTATATTCCAGTTTATCCCAAAATATATAAAATTTGGCTCAGTGAAAAAAAAAATGAAACGACTGCGCCAGAAACAATTGATATTTTTATATCAATAAATAAATACAAAGAAAAAAACAGTTTAAAGTATAAAGAAAATAATGTCTATGAGCTGTTTGAGAAAATTAAAAGATTTAAACGATAAAATGATAAAAACAATAATGAGCAAAATGTTCACTTGATTAGACTTTAATCCACTTGAGACTGATTGCGTCTTTAACTATAGCAGGTTGCCAATTCATTATGGAAATATCTATCCAAATGTACAGATATAATAAAAATATATTTATACAACTATCAGAATGTCTTTAATATATATCTCTTGGGACCTATTGGGGAAATTGGCAAAAAAATTCATTAAATTTGAATTTCCTTTCATCCTCTATTTTTGAGGACAGACAGAAAGTTGTCTGATGCAAATATAGCCTAAGGATTTATTTGCATATAAAAACATAGATATGCATATACTCTTGAGATCGAATGAAATTAGGCGTAAAGCGATCGCTTTATATTTACGTACATGTTTTCAACGAATCTGAGAATGCTTTGTTTAAAAACAAGAGGGACATAATACGACTAGATTGTTCACAAGGGGCCAAAATTCCATACAGGAAACAATTCTGGTAGATTCATTCAAAAACACTCCTGCCGAATCACTCTCTCTCTCTCTCTCTCTCTCTCTCTCTCTCTCTCTCTCTCTCTCTCTCTCTCTAATACTTATATAGCCGAGGAATATCTCTTAATCCGACCAGTTATTTAGAAGACGAAGTCATTTGAGAGTTTTCCTTATGTTGGCTCTAGATGGCATGTTTTTGAACAAATCGAAATATTTTAGCAATGTTGGTGAACTTTCGTCCTATGAGTACTTTTTGTAAAATTTTCAAAATTGGAAAAACTGCGTAAGAGGATATACAGTAAAGTTCCGCTATTAAGACCACTCTGGAGACTGATAAAAAGTGGTCTTATTATCGAATCGGACTTATTATTGTATTGTGTGTAATTTTCTTTCTCGGCCGCGTTGTCACCCAAAGAATTATGTGAAAGAATTTCAAAGCAAGACGAGGATATTTTATATAGTTAGTTTCTGTGGTTAGATATGGAAAACAGACCCCATACGTTTGATCAGTCGCATTAATCCTTTTAGAGAGTCATCAAAGGAAAATTTAAACAAAATTAGTTTACCATTACCGTTTATGGCAAAGGATCTTTTAAAGGTACAGTAAAAAGCGACATTGCCCTGTGCTGGTCATGATCCTTTTCTTTTATCAAATCAGATGTATTTGACCAATCACGGTAACGGGTCATCAAAGCAACACTTGTCAGAAAAGTACACAATAAGGTAAGTAGGTTTGTTTATGTTTCCACTATAAACATAAAGGGAAAAGTTACCACAGTCCATGATGGCCCTATTTTTCAGAATTCAGACTTGTTTTTAACAAACCTGGTGCAATCACCAAATGGATGTGTTTGTGAAATTATTTCAAAATAGGGGATGCTATTTGAAAATCCAATTCTTGTAACCCTGCGTGCAGTCAAGCGTTCCAACAATTTTAGGTAAGAACCATACAAGGCACATCCAAGCCAAGTGTCAACGTCCAGCAAACGGTTTCAGAGATGTCGTTATAAAATATGAAAGGACGTTCCGACACCACCGACTTAATGTTACATATTACAGAAGCAATAAATATACTTGATATTAATCCTTCACATGCCTACAAAACAAATATTTTCTTTAGGGTGTCTTTTTTCATATAAAAGTCTGGGTTTATCCTTAAAATATCTAAACTCAGAAAATTGAAGAGCTCTGCAGAAGAAAAAAAATGAACAATTGCTTCTGAGTCATATTTTTCTATTAAAAAAGTGATTCAGTTACTGATAGACAAATACAGAAAAACGTTTTCAAGACATATTGGGAACCATCAATCAAAAGATAGAGCATCTGCTATTTCTATAGTAGAATCAGAAAATTGTAAGTAGAATGATAAAAAATAATAATGGGAAAAGGTTCTCTAGATTAAACTAATTCGAGACTGATAGCATCTTTAACTCTAAACGTAAATTCATTTTGGTAGTTTTATCTTACAATGTACTGATAAAGTAGTAATAATCTGCGTACAATGGTATAACTTTTAACCGTGGTAAAAGACAGGCCACTTTTCGAAAAATTCGAAAATATCGTAAAATATTTACATTTGCCCTGTTCTTTTCCATTGGAAATTATAACATTGCATGATCAAGATTTGCGGGCGGACAAACGGACAGACGGACGGACGGAGAGCATTCCTATAGTCCTAACCGGTGCTCCACCGGTAGGGGACTAACAAGACAAGGATATTCTATAAAGAAACAGATCCCACTCTCTGGCGGCCATGCGTTTGGTCAGTCGCATTAATCCTGGTAGAAAATAAAATCTGTAAAAAGATCTGGAAGCATAGAATGCAACCAAGCAAAATAATAGTAGACTCGGTTTGATTGAGTCTGTTCATGAGAGGTAATGGAAAGTGCAACACCTCCCACGCCCCTACCACCGCCTTAAGGGAATTCTATTACATAAATATTGAATGGACTCCCTGATCCCAAAGGACCAGAAAATATAACAACACTGAAATCACCAACTGAAATTTGAACGGCATTATTTTAAAATCACCGTTTATGGCAAAAAAGCGATATGTCCTGTAGTGTTCATGTTTCAACGTTTCAAGGCAAGCAGTTTCACGCTCCATGATGACCCTATTTTTGAGAATTTAGATTAATTTGAAACTAGAATGTGTCTGTAGGACACAGGGTGTGCCCCCCACTGGTACATTTGTCATAAATAAGGAGAAATAATTCAAATGTTTGCAGTCTTTATGGGGTATAGCCTCAACAAACATTTTATGAAAAGGATTCATTATTCTAGGCCATATACTTTTTGAGTTATGATCATCACAAACAAAAAATCCACTATTTTGACTATTTCAAGAGCCATAACTTTGTAATAAATGCTAAGATTCTCAGGAAGAATGCCAAGTGTGCAAGGACACATCATGATAAAGATCCAAGCAAGGTTTCATAAATTTACATCAAATACTTTTTGAGCTAGACACATAATAAGGTGAAAATGTGCATTTTTTTACTATTTCAGGGGCCATAATTTTAAAAATAGGGGGTGGAGCCAGCCAAAAAATAAGAGGTGTGCAAGTTTATATCATGATAAAGACTTATGCAAGTTTTCAATCATTTAAATTAAATACTTTTTGAACTAGGTGCATCACAAGGTGAAAATGTGCATTTTGGACTATTTCAGGGGCCATAACTCTGAAAATAGAGTGCGGACCAAAATGAAAAATAGGAGGTGCGCAAGTTCATATCATGATTAAGACTCATGCAAGGCTTCATGAATCTATATAAAACACTTTTTGAGCTAGGCGTGTCACAAGGTGAAAATGTGCATTTTTGACTATTTCAGGGTTCATAACTCTGAAAATAGGGGGCGGAGCCAGACGAAAATTAGGAGGTGCACAAGTTCATATCATGATAAAGACTCATGCATGGTTTAATCAATTTATATCAAATACTTTTTGAGCTAGGCGCGTCACAAGTTGAAAATGTGCATTTTTGACTATTTCAGGGGCCGTAACTCAGAAAATAGGGGGCGGAGCAAGATGAAAAATAGGAGGTGCGCAAGTTCATATCATGATAAAGACTCATGCAAGGTTTCATGAATCTATATCAAACACTTTTTGAGTTAGGCGCGTCACAAGGTGAAAATGTGCATTTTTGACTATTTCAGGGGCCATAACTCTGAAAATAGGGGGAGGAGCCAGACGAAAAATAGGAGGTGCGCAAGTTCATATCATGATAAAGACTCATGCAAGGTTTCATGAATATATATCAAATACTTTTCAAGTTAGGCGCGTCACGAACTTCGGACGGACGGACGGACGCACGCACGGAAGTTCTAACGAAACGGTATTTATGTGACACCCCAATTGTTCTCTCTGTTGTTTTAACAGTCACATAAAAAGAAAAAGGTCACATAAACAGAACGGAATGAATGACATCAAAGAGAAAGTACCGTTATGCAGTCACTTAACCATCATTTCGCGAGCACGGACGGACGGACGGACGCACGGTTGTGCGGACAAGACCAAATCTATATGCCCCCTCCATTCATTCAAAAATCTGGTACAGTTACCAAACGAGCATTTTTAAAAAATGATTTCAAAATAGGGGATGTTTTTTGAAAATTTATTTCTGGTAACCCCACGCGCAGCCGAGCGTTCCAACAATATCAGATAAGAACCGTACAATGAACATCCAAGCCAAGTGTCATCAACATCCAACGGACGGTTTCAGAGGAGATGACGTTTCAATAAAATGTGAACGGACGTACAGACGCCATCGACTTAATGTTACGTATTCTAATAGCAATAAATATATTTGATAGCGTACAAAACAAATATTTTCCTTAATGTGTCTTTTTTCAAATACAATTCTGGGTTTATTCTAAAAATCTGTAGAGCTCTGCAGAAGAACAAAAAAGAAACGACTGCTTCGGAATCATTTTTTCTATTAACGATAGTGATACAGTTACTGATAGGCAAATATAGAAAAATGTTTTCAAGACAAATTGGAACAATCAATCAAAAGATAAAGCATCTGTTATTTCTATATTGAAAAAAAGAATACATACTGAAAGTAAAATGATAAAAAATAATAATGAGAAAAGGTTCTTTAGATTAAACTAATTAGAGACTGATAGGGTCTGTAACTCTAGTAGGCTGTAAATTCATTTTGGCAATGTTTTTTTTTTCTAATGTATTGATAAAGTAATAATGACATTTTTTTTAGAGCGGCTACTTTTCGAAAAATTAGAGAAAATATCGTAAAATGTAACTTTCCTTCAATTTTTAGAACATATAATATGTGTGTTGCTAATATAGTTCCGAGATATATTTTCATACAAACTCAAGACAATCGTGTATACTTCATACCTTTCTTAATTAACCATAAACGTGTTTTTCTGACTTAAAAAAGTGGAAATTAACTGTAAATAGAAGAATGTTTAAAAAAATATATGGTCTTATCGTTTCATTAGAAAAAAAGTCAAATTAACATTTTTTTTACTGTTAACATCATATTCAGAGGAAGGACAAATAAATGCAGAAAGAGAAATGAATATAACAGTAGGAAGCTCACTTAAAGAATTATTTGAAAATAAGAACAATTATATTAGATTTGTCAAACACTGCATTGACATTTACATGTTAAGCTGAACTTTATTAGAAATGCAAGTTTGTAAAGTCATTATTACCACCTTTTGTCTAGAGTGTGAACTAAATAAATTCAGACGCTACAACCTGTTTGGTTCAGATTGATGAAATACCGCGTATCTATAAAATGCTGTAAAACTAGATCATATTCTGAAACAGCCAATTGCTGGTGAGTGATGGGGGCATTTATAATTTCAGTGAATAAGACTTGCACTTCTAAAGGGATCTAACTTGATGAAATGCATGCTGGAGGGATGCAGAATTACATAATCACAAACAGTTACTTTATTAAAAATGTGTATAAATTTAATTGCTGTCAAGTAATATCATTTATCTGTTACATGTAATAGCATTGAATATACTTAATACAAATCCTTCATATATCCGAAAAGAACTTTTCTTAATGCGCTTTTTAAAAATAGAAATTCTCAGTTTATCGTAACATCTTAACTCAGAAAATAAAAATTGAGAATAAAGCTCTGCAGAAAAAAAAGAAACAATCGCTTCGAAATTATTTTTTCTATTAATAAAACAATATGAGATTATTTATTAGCGGATACAGAACATTCAAGGTATATAGGCAACAATGCCAAATGTCTGGAATAAAAAAAAAACATAGATTGAAAAAAAAGCACATTAAATTCCTGTCTATTTAATAGAATGATAATACAAATAATGAACAAAAGGTTCTTTGGGGTACACAATTTCATTTTAGGCTGATATATATACTCTAACAAACTACCAATTCTTGGGATGTATTGATAGTTATATTAAAACTTTAATAATAAATGTCTGCACCTATGGCAACTGTTTAGATATCCCTTGAGGCCAATTCTAAATTGGAGAAAATATTTCTTTTCACTGTCAAGTTTCAGAACAGATAAAATGTTCTCTGGTGCCATTACAGCCTCGAGATTCTTTTGTATACAAACGTTAGAAATGTTAACGCACATGAGATGTTTCCTGAAATTACCTTAAACTTCCAAGTAATGAGATCGTTTTATATAGACATAATCAAATCAAGTGGAGCATATTTCCCTTATGATATATGACGTGGGTGATGATGTGGAACAAGTTTAATTTTGAATAAATTCCATTCAGCATTAACGGAGATTGGGTGAAAGAGTATCAAAACTTAAACATGAAATTCTAGGAAAAGGGGGAACAATAAATGAAATATTGGTACAAGAGTTATGGTCCCTGTGTCGTATGATATGTGTGATAATGTGGAACAACACTTTTAAGTTTAAATCAAATACACTGAGTAATAATACAGAGAGAATGAAAATGCAATAAAAACTTTAACCTGAAATGTCTGAGTAAAAAGGGAGCATAATTTAAGAACTACTAGTATTTGGACGAAGTAAGCCCCGTTTGGTCATATGATGTGGGTTGTGACAAGAAACAATTAGTTTAAATTGTTTGAAGCATACCATTTTGTTATACCATAGATAAAGTGAAAGCGCACCAAAACTTAAACCGTTGCCAAGCTCTTGACGCCGACGCAAGGGTGGGTAGGATAGCTCTCCATATACTTTGTACAGAGTAGTTAAAAATGAAAATAAAATCTTCTAAATGTTCTCGGACTTCCTATGTTGTTCAAAATATATTTTCAGCCTGATGTTGATCAAGATATATTTTGAGGACCTTTCAGTATCATTACATTTTTATATGCCAAAACTGTAGTTATCGAAATACAGTGCTTTCAAAGATAAGTGAAACGGTAATAAGTTAACAAATTAGAAGTATTTATTAATATTTGACTGACCAATAATATGATTCAAACCTGATAACAGTATTTTCAGGTCACTTTGAAAATACATTTTAGTAAGTGTACGTTTTCTTGCATCTACGCTCAGAAAATAGAAACTAAGAAGAGATCTAGACGAGAAAAAACTGAAACGATTGCTTCGGAGTAAATTGTTTTTTTTTTCTATTAACAAAAAGATCCAATTACTGATAGGCAGATAAAGAATGCATTTTCAAGTTATAAAGGGAACAATGCCTGGAATAAAAAGATAAAGATGTGCAATCAAAAAATTGAAAACTACGATGAACCGAGATATGTACCATAGATTGATGATACCAATGATGAGTAAAGGGTTTTCTAGATTAAACTAATTCATTTGAGACTGCTAGTTCATTCTGGAACTATTTCTCAGAATGCAGTTATATGAATGATAAATTACTGCTCTTAATATCCTTTGTTCTCTTAAAATCTATACCTATTTTCCTTTAATTTACAATATTTTCATCTCTAATGTTACTATAGCCTTACTTAATGTTACCTTCATAGAATTGCTGGCATTTGCATCTTTTATTTACGATTTCATACTACAAAAATAGCGATAGTTCAACTTAAATTCCATTTTGTTACTCTGTAATCATTGATTTTTTCATGGAGTACCGAAACTTTAAAAAAAAACGTGGAATTGAAAGCATAGAATTCTTGTCGGTTTCCTATTCTATTTTGTTGGGTTTTGTTGGGTTTAACGTCACACTGACACAATTACAGATCATATGGCGACGTTCCTGTTTTGATGGTGGAGGAAGACCCCAGGATCCACTCCGTGTATTATGTCATTACGAGCGAGCACCTGGGTAGAAAAACCGGCCTTTCGTAAGCCAGCTGGATGGCTTCCTCACATGAAGGATTCAACGCCCCGAGTGAGGCTCGAACCAACAGTGGTGAGGGGTAAGTGATTCGAAGTAAGCGACTCGGCCACGGAGGGCCCCTGTGTTACAGAAACTACACTACGCTTCACAGGCGGAAATGTAGTCTGGCGGTCCGTCATTTCTTTCCTCTAGCTGTTTATCCGTCACAAATATTTCGATTTTCATATTAACCTGTTTATTTTAATATTGTCGAGTGAAACTAAATCAGTTTTACGCCCTCTGATTTGCTAATATTGGCAGATTATTCCCGTTTTGATAAATGATACCGACCTGGGACTTAAATTAAGTTTTAACTATATATGCAAGTCGACAACAGTTTACACCTATTTTCAAACACTTATACGTAAATTAAGCACAGTTTCTTTACATAGATGATATGGCAAAGTGTTTGTTATGTTTAATGTTATTACATTCCTCTTTGTGGTTTGCTTTTCCTAGTCTAAATATGTTGTTTTTACAGTAATTTTGAATTATACCTGAAAAAAATTAGCTTCACATTTTCTAATTAGATGATAAGACCATACATTTGTTTAAACATTCCTCTCTTTACAGTTAAACTGCAGTTTTTTTAGACAGCACATGCCCACATATATGGTTACCTAAGAAATATATGAATTGTATAGGATCGTTATTAGTTTGTATGAAAATAATTCTTGGGACTATATTGGCATCACACAAATTTTATCTGTTCTCAAAATTGAAGAAAAGTTACATTTTACGATATTTTCGAATTTTTCGGAAGGTGGCCTGCCTTTTACAATGGTTAAACGCTTTGCCATTGTCTGCAGATTATTACTACTGATTCTCGGCTTGGATGTTCCTTGTATGGTTCTTATCTAAAGTTGTTGAAACGCTTGACTGCACATGGGGTTAAAAGACGACATCCCCTGTTTTGAAATCATTTCACAAACACGTTCATTTGGTGTTTGTATCGGATTTGTTCAAATTATTCTGAATTCATCATGAAGTGTGGTAACTTTTCCCTCTATGTTTATAGTGGATATTTTAAACAATTCCTCTTATCACAAACTACTTACCGTATTGTAAAATATTTTCTGACAAGTGTTGATTTGATAACCCGTTACCATGACTGGACAAATACATCTGATTTGATAAAAAAAGAAACATTACCACTACAGGCAATGCCGCTTTTTCCTGTGCCTTCAAAACATCCCTTTGCCACAAACGGTGATTTCAAACTAATATAGTTTAAACTCTCTACAAGGATCAAACGCATGGCCGCAAGAGAGTTCGGTCAGTTTCCCATATCTAACAGCGGAAACTATATAAAACATCATTATCTTGCTTCGAAATCAATTCACACAATTATTTGGGCCAATTTTTTAACATTATTTGAACTGTCAAAACAACATGGCCGTCAGAATTAAAACTAGAAAGGAAATTGCAATCAATATTTCCTCTTACACAGTTTGTCGAAGTTTTGAAAATTCTAAAAAAAGTATTCATAAGATGAAAGTTCACAAACTCATGCTAAAATATTTCGATTTGTTTAGAAACGTGCCAGCCAGAGCTAACATAAGAAAAAGTCTCAAATTACTTCGTCTTTTTAACCACTGGTCGGATTAAGAGATTTCTTGGCATGGAGTATTGACCTCTTGTGAATAATTTAGTTCCAATATGACCCTCTGGTTTTTAAACAAAGCATCCTCAGTTTCGCAATCATGTATACATGTGTATATATAAAGCGATCTCTATTAATTGTATTCATCAAATACAAGGATCTCGAGAGTATATGCATGTCTATGTTTTTATATGCCAGTAAATCTTTAGGCTATATTGGCATCAGACAACTTTCTGTCTGTCCTTAAAAATAGAAGATGAAAGGAAATTCAAATATGATATTTTCTACCAATTTCCCCAATCGGTCCCAAGTGATATATATTAAAGAAATTCTGATTGTTGGATAAATATATATTTTCATATCAGTACATTTGGATAGATATTTCCAAAGTCTGTTAATGTTTAAGACGCTATCAGTCTCAAGTGGATTAGTCTAATCTAGAGAACATTATACTCATTATTGTTTCTATCATTTTATCGTTTAAATCTTAGTTCATCGTAGCTTTTAATTTTCTAAAACAGCACATACTTTACCGTTCTGTTCTATAGACATTACTTTCTTTATACTTTGAAATGTTTTCTGTATCAGCTAACAATTGACCGGATCTTGTTTATTGATACAAAAAAATATCGACTGTCTCTGGCGCAGTCGCTTCATTTTTTTTACGGAGCTAAATTTTATATATTTTGGGACAAACTGGAACATACAGACTAATAAAGTATTTATTTTACGGATATATGAAAAATAATCAAGTTTGTTCAAATGCAAATGGTATTGGATTTTTTCGGCAAATCATTGCCTTTGACAATACATGTGTACATTAAAACACATATATAAATTATTTGAAACATTTGACATACATATAGAATGCAAAAAGTACAAATATAAAAAAATACGATTCTTTCATTGTATCTGTAACACTTGGTCGTTAAATTCCAATGATTTATCTAGACATTTACATAGTTAAAATAATTTTACCACTATATAATATAACTTATTCATTGTTGTAAAAGATACATAGTTTAAAAATAAATTTTCTAAGTCCTTAATATAAAGGACAATATAATAAGAAGTGATATTCTGATTCAACATTTTTTGTGTACACATTTTACAACGGATAACATTTCTCCTTGTACCTGTGTACCAGCAAGTTTCAATCTCAAGTTTCAATTATATAAAAAAGAAATATCGACATATATTAACTAGATATTTTGATAAATTTCCACAAGTCATAACTATCTGTTCCAGCGGAGGACAGAAGATACGGAATTTCTGGGTATTATGTTTGTTTTACTTTTCCTTTTTTTTTTTGTCTTAATTATCCTCGTCATAGGCTACTGAAGGGTCGAGGGCTTCCACTTCAGCACCTAACAAAGTTTGCATCATTATTATATTGGCGGTAACTAATCAATAGTACACAATAGTACAATTACATACTATATAGTATTATTCATAAAATATTCAAAATAAGCTCGGAATTCAAGACAAATTCTTTACGTTAACCTGTACTATAGCAATGAAACAAAATTCCATCATACTCTGTTGAGAGACAATAGATTTTTTTTTATTTTACTACAATGCAAACAAAAAACCCCCAGAGGGCAAAAGAAAAGAAAAGGAACCACATTACTCTCGCGATTTCAGTGTTTTTTCTTTAGACAGAAAAATCCGGAAATAGCTATCCATAGATTGGATATCGGTTAAAGAGTAAATACATTTCTGATATTAGAAAAAGGATCAGTAAATTTGCTGGAATATACTCTTAACCATGGCCACATTCTTTTTCAAAAACTTGCACTTTCTTTCTTTTTATTGCAATATCTCTATGGAGTTTATAATTATAATGGAGAAAAAATTTAAATCCAGTGAGTGTACTTTGGAAGATATATTATAAGAAGTAACAAAGTGATATTAAAACGTTTATCTGTAGTACCGAAGATTACATTTTTTCGTTTGGCGAAAAAGCGATCTTTTTTCTTTCACACAATAACCTTATTTCACTGAAGAGATTTGATGTATGAATACATGACCAAAATAAGTGTTCAATACTTTCATTTTCTACATTACAATATTAACATAAAGGTGTATAATTTATTTTAAGTTTAAATAGGTAATTATTTAGTGGCAAGATACGGTGTAACATCCTGACTTGAAACCACAGGGTACTCGTGTCTTTAAAACAGTCAAAAGGCATACTATATACACCTTGCTGAATGAAATATCGATGGTTCCATTTTATTTGGCTGGTAGGAACTTCTCTGTTTTAATTAAAGATATTATAGACTGGCCTTGTCCCTTGTTTATGTTTTAAGATTATGGACATAGGATTTGGTATTAAAAGAGTTTGATGTTTATTTAATTGTTTCTCCATGTGACTTTTATTGAAGTATTTCATAATGGCATTTTTCATGCCCATGTAATGTCGAAGGTTAATATACATATTATAATTATTTTGTAGTTTGTCTTTATCAATAGCCTCATTAATTTCAAAAATGTCATTGATGTATTTAATACCGTTCAAGAACCATGATTTGAAGAAAACACTTTTATTACCGATACAAATATTATGATTATAAAAAGTGGTTCTTTTAAACAATTACCTGAATCAATTTGTATTGTAGATATATACTCTCCAAAACCAGAAAGAACAACTTTCCAGAAGAAATTGCTGCATATATTTTCCATTTTTACTGCATAGTGTTTGCCACAGTTGAACAATTTACTTTCCTCAAAATAGTGATTAGTAAGAGATTGCCACTGCCACTCATGAAGAACTAACCTTCTTAGCCATGTCACCTTCATACTGTTAATAAATGCATCTAAGTTTACCATTTCAAGACCACCTTCAAAATATTCCTTAATAATAACTGTTATTTTTATTTTACCTGGACCTTGCCATAAGAATTCAAATAGAAGTTCATTTATCTTTATTTATCATTGTTCCATCAGGATTCGGTATTGTAAGAAACAGATTAAAAACTGGTAGTAAAATACTTTTATTTACTGCAATTTTTCCTAATGGAGTTAAATACCTACAATTCCAAAAACTTATTGACTTCTTCATTTTCTCTATTTTTTCATTATATTCAAACCAATCCTTTTTTTTCTAAATCAACATGAAAATGAACTCCAAGTAATTTGAATTTACACTGTTCCCAATGTAGTTTTGTTTTTTATAGAGTCTGCACTATAGTTTTGGACTCTAGCCAAATAATGCATGACTTATCATAAGTATTATGTTGATAATGTAATAATTTTGCATTTTCCATCCGTGCTTCACATTCAGACAAAGGCAGGCAAATAATTATTAGCAAATTAAGATGCCTGTATATGTAACATTTTGTTCTTTTTATGTATCTTAACCTTTTACATGTATTTCTAACAAATTTTCCCTAATTGATACCACATTGAAAATGTATCATAACTGACTGCATTCATTAAAAGTAATTTGATAATAACAGAAATTAGAAAAAAGGAATCTTACACATGCATTTTTTTTTGCACTTTTTTGCACTTTTATTCGGGTTAATTTGTTCTGGCAAGGATTTTGTAGGAAATTTATTTGGTATTCTGAAGTGCATATTTGCAACCACATTAAAGAAAAATAACAATAAAATCAACATTTGATTAACACTCAAACGTATTCATGAGAAAATATCGGATAATTTGAAATAACGATTTCTAATAAGGATAAGGGGTGCTGTTGTCTAGCCAATGTGTCAGCCACTCAACCGTGGGTTCGTGGGTTTGAGCCCCACTGGGGTGACGACCACACCTTCTCATATGACACCAGTACTGGTTTTTCCAAGAAGCGGACTCGAGAGTGGTTCAAATAAGCTTGAAGCTTTCATCACAATCGAGCTAAAATAAATTAGTATAAACTAATAAGGATGCATTGCTTTGAAAGTTAAAATGTGCATTGTTGTTTTTGTATCGTTATATTGTCATACATCCTTTGTTCAAAACAAAATACAATTTGTTTTTAAAGAAATAATACGAATATAACAATATTATTTTTATCGTTTTCCACTTGCCTGTGTGACATATTTTTGTGTTAATTCAAAATAATAACCGCTTTCTTGTGGTACATCTAAGGGATTATGCTATCTGCAGCAAGTATACTTAAAGAATGAATGAGAAGGGCGTGCCTGAAGTACGTTAATCTGGCTTAATATTTTAAAATTCAGTTTGGAAACTGAATGCAATATTACCACGTGTCTATTTGAAGTTTGTGCCTAGATGCTCGAGTTTTCCGATATTGAGCACGTTTAACCTTGGTGGCTTGTGAAAAGTCTATATGAAAGGGTTTATTTCGTATTTCTTAATATCCGTTAAAAACGAAAATTTCAATGAAACAAAGATAGGGCATAATGTCAAAGAGGTAAATTCAGATTGAAAAAAATTAAAACAAATTGAAATCGGCTGTTTGTTCCATAATTTTCTGTTGTGCGATTTGTCCTAAAGTAAGTTATTTATGCTACATGTTTTGGAAATTTATTGCTTCAAACATTTATTAGTGTCGGCTATAAATTTGTGGACCACACTGAAAACTGCTTTGCTAACATGTCACCCATTCAAAAATGAAAACGTTTTTACTTTCTTACTATCCTATAACAAAGTCATTAGTTGGGTATTTTTCTCAGTCCCAGAAATGATATATGGTAAGATTCGCTCGTTCTTTTATTATACAACACAGTTTTAACACAGTTATGCATCACTGATAAATACAACCATTCTTAGCCCGTGAAGGTTATTCGTCCCTTTCCTCCATCAGGTACTATGGATCAAGCACTGCTTGTTTGTGCTAGTTACAACTGTAGTTCCTTTCAATAGACATTTGCGAATTAAGTCTACGTGGACTGTGGACACCTAAGATGATAGATTTTTAAGGGGACCGTCTCAACATAATTTGATTATATTATGCGCGGTAGGAAAAAGAGTTTATAACGGCAATAAGGTTTGGGTTATTATATCATCACTATGCGGTAGGTGATATAAATTCGGATGTGCCTGTTTTAAGCTCGACTTTTCGAAGAAAAAGTAGAACTACTGCACTCGCTCCGGTTGGCGTCTGCGTCGGCGTCGCCGTTTGTTAAAGTTTTTGATAAAGTCAAATATCTATGTTACTATCAAAGCTAATGACTTGAAACTTAAAATAGTTATTTACTATTGAAGTATGCACCAGGAAAAATAATCCCCATAACTCTGATTTGAATTTTGACAAAATTATGTCCCTTTTTAACTTAGAATTTTTGATAAGGTCAGATATCTCTGTTACTATCAAAGCTGTTGACTTGAAACTTAAAATACTTATTTACCCTCAAAGGCTTCACCAGGAGAAACAATCCCCATAACTCTGATTTGAATTTTGATAGAATTATGCCACTTTTTAGCTTAGAATTTTTGTTTTAAGTTTTTGATAAAATCAAATATCTCTGTTACTATCAAAGCTAAAGACTTGAAACTTAAAATAATTATTTACTATCGAAATCTACACCAGGGAAAACAATCCCCATAACTCTGGTTTGAATTTTGACAGAATTATGCCCCCTTTTTGCTTAGATTTTTTTGTTAAAATTTTTGAGAAAGTCAAATATCTCTATTACTATTAAAACTTTTGACTTGAAACTTAGAATACTTATTTACTATCAAAGTCCACACGCGGAGAAACAATCCCGATTACTCTGATTTGATTTTTGACAGAGTTATGTCCCGTTTTAACTTGGATTTTTTTACTGGGAAAGCTCTAATTAAGAGTCAAGCACTGAGAAAAGTCGAGCCCGCTGTGTTACGGACAGCTCTTGTTCCGTTTTTCTGTCCATCAGAGAGAAGTTATGCTACACATATCGCCAAAAGTATTAAAGCGAGCCATGCACTCTGCACGTCGTCATAATGTGGTTACCATTTGTCTCATGTTTCTTTAAAATCCTTCAAGCAGTTCAAGAGTTGCACATCGCACTCGAATCAAAGTTATATGACCTTTGACCCTTAAGTGTGAAACTGACCTTGTAGCTAGCCATCCAAAACATGCGCTCTGCACGTAGTCTCGATGTGGTGGACATTGTGTAATGTTTCTTTAAAATACCTCAAACAGATCAAGAGTTACAGAGCGGACACGAAACAAAGTCATATGACCTTGACACCTTAGTGTGACCTTGATCTTAAAGCGAGCCACCTGATACAGGCGCTCCTCACGTCGTCTTGATGTGGAGAACATTTGTCAAGTTTGTTTAAAATCCTTTAAGGGATTCACGATTTACAGAGCGGAATCGACAAGAAATTGCTAACTGACAGACGGACAGACAGACAGACAGACGGCCAGATGAACACCTGTTGTATCCCAAAATTCGTCCCCTCGGGCGTAATAACAACAAAGGAATGGAGACGCATGCTATTACGTTTTCTACAGTTTTCACAATGATTTACCTACTGCCCTACATTTTGATCCCAGCTGTCCCAGTTTAGACTTTTTCATGTTGGCTTACGACGACGATGGAATACGGATACATTTCGATCAGACTAGCTCATCTTTTCAACATTGACGCAGATGCGCAACTTATAATATTAAAGAACATTTCAGGAAAGTGTTATGACGCTAGATCAAATATTTATGCGATATGTATAACAAAACATTTCTCTAGTGAACAGACGGACGAAAAAAGACAAATCCAAATCTTATCTTGTTCGGTGACATAATAAGCCAGACCTTACCATCATTATAGGAATGTTTTCTTACCAAACATAAATTAAAATTATCATATTGAGATGGTCCCCTTGAAAAATCGATCGTCTTAGGTGTTCACAGTCCACGTAGACTTAATTCGCAAATGTCTAATACAACTAGAGTCAACTGGACACTCCCTCGGCAGCTTTTCCTAGATGTATGTCTGATGCCCAAACTTTTATGATATTCTCTGGCAATCCTTTGCAGAAATGAACCTTTGTTTTCCAAAGAAACTACTGTCTCCTTCCCTTCTGTATGACCCTTCTTTATATGGAATGATTTATGACTGATAACTGGGCAATTTGGTGTATATAATCACTTATTAATTGATCGTGCTCATTGGAGGTTATTTAATGATACAGCATAGTAGATGTTAGGATGAAACAACAAATGAAAATAAAGTTTTTGAGTACTGTACAAATCTTTTATCTAGCTTTCTGTGCGCCTTATTGTCAAGCTGAGTGACAAGCTGAGAACAAACTATTTGAAGAGGTCTTTACTTGATTTCTTTTTTATATAAAAAGGCATTACATTTGCTATTGTGTTATTATTGTAATATAACAATCTACTTTATAACTTCAAACGCAAAATAATTACTTCTTATTACAGTATTACATTTTTCTAAATACGATAAAGTACTTTTGTATATCATTTTTTCTTTAATACACCAGCAGGCTCATTAAAAGTCGAAGAACTTCAATAAATCTACAGTTATACAGGTTTGTGTAACTGAATACTTTAACTAGTAGATGCATGAACAGGTACTCAAACAATCATAAAACTAGCTTGCGTCTAGAGAAATAAAAGAAGACTTTGTCAAGCATAAGCATAAAAGTTCATACACAAAAATTGGCATTACGGTATTAGTCCCCCAAATAGTAATGTTTAAAAAATGACATTCGCTTGGTATATTCTTAAAGTTGACCTTGTTTCGTACTGTGTTGCAATTTTTAAACAACTTTTACAGTGCCGTTTTTTCTTTTATAAATTTTGTATAATTTATGATATTTCCTCAAGCTCAAGTAGAAACAAATTGCAAAGTGATGGCCACTGTCCAAAACGTTTTTAGAGAATTCATTTAACCATTATTTTTGAAAAATGGAAGTCAAAACTATTGGTAAACAATTATAAAACACAAAATAAAACTGTCAATATCGTTTTTGCTAGGGTGCCTCAAGTAAAAGGATTTAATGAGACAGAATTCTAATTCCAACATTGAAAAATTACGGTCGAGTCCTGTGGGACTGTTATAAATTTTGCTCACTTCTTCTTCCACAATATGTAATCTAAAGAGTGAACTTTTACCGCATAACACTGTCCTCTTCTGTTTCAGTGGTAATTCACTTTGATAGCAAGACATCGCTTAGCAAATGAAAATAGTCCACTTTTGTACAATGAATCAATAATAAGTCTTGAAAAGGGTAAACAAAAACTTACTAGAAAAAAAGAATATAAGGGGGGAAATTGGTCAAAGTGCGGTTTGAAACTATGCCCACCTGAGAAATTCAATTCAAAGTAGGTTTATGATAGAAACTGAATACTCTTCAAAAGAAGGTACACTATTATGAGTCTAATACCGTAATTAATAGAATATGTATGACTTTTGATGCTTTCAATTATCATCATTTAAAGGGCAAGGAATGCCTGACAATAAGTAATTTTTATATGAAAGTTATCCTCAAGCCTTTCGATCATAGCGTTGAAAGAAATTTCAAATCGGACCTCTGCAGTTTGAAATTTATTAAAATGACTGATCATGGAGGCGTTTATGACGTCATTTACGCACTGCTGAATTCTTTTTTTAGCAAATAGTCTTTTAAATAGATTAATTTCATATGTTTATTGAGTGTAAGATGTAAATCATGGTTATTTCTTTCATTTTAGCTGGAAAAGGGTAGAGAAATTATTCTACAGAAATAAGTAAATACAGTTAAACTATGTTTCTTATACTAGAAATTTAATAAATCCGCCATTTTATTTTGCCGCCATGGAAACAAAATGGCCGCCATTTTGATCAAATATTTAAATGCTCATAACTTTCTCATTTTAAAGACGATTTTGAAAATTCTTTACTTCTTTAACCAATTTAAGAAAATTTAATCTTAGCAGATGGTATTAACACAAGAACATCAACCCTCCATCTATCATCAAAACAAATACTTTTGTTTATGTGTCTTTTTTCTAATAAAATTCCAGGTTTATCCTAAAAAGATCTGAACAAACTCTCACATGATAGCTTTGGCGTCATTTTTCTATTAATAAAAAAATGTTCCAAAAACGAAAAAGCTTTTCATGGTATATATGGAACAATGTCTGGAGTACAAAGATAAAGCATGTAGAATCAGACGATTGAAAATTAGGGTGAATTCTGATCTATCCGATAGAGTGATAATACCAATAATGAACCAAAGGTTCTCTAGATTAGACTACGTCTCTTGAGACCGATATCGTCTTTAACTCTAGTCGACTGCCAATTCATCTTGGCAATATTTCTCTGGATGTAATGATATATTAATAATTATAAATTTCTGCACCAATGGCAAATATTTTAATATCCCATTGGTTATCCATTGTATTAGACATTTATTATCCCTTGGAGAAGTAGTTTCCAGGGTTGTCCATGCTTCGTCTGTATATGTTCGTCAGCTTTATTAAGATAAGACATACTGGATTGATTTGGAAACATAACATACGTATGTCTTTGTACTGTAACTTGTCAAAACTGAACTAAAAACTATTCTAAATCTGCTATTTATTCTTTTTCCTTCTTTTGTTGAGTGTGTACATTTTGTTTTGATATAGCGTATCTATTATTGAAATTCAAAACATCCCTCTTTTATAAATTTTAAATTAATAAACTAACATTTTGCTGGTAAAACATTTGGTTTTTTTAAATGCATTCATAAATAAAGTAAAAGTGAAAGTGAAGTATTAGATTGAGATTACTTGGAATTATGTTTTTTTTCTATATTTTGCATAAAATTAAAATGTACTTGTTGGATTTTTGAAGCAACCCGTCTATAATATTTTTCCGTTACAGCTTCTTTTTGTTGTGGGTCTACTTTGCAAATGTGTGGCTCTGAGGCTGTGTTTGTGGTATTCTGTGCTTCCGAAAAATCTACCCTTACCTATTATCCTTTGGTTGAAAAATAACAATATCTCTGATATTTAATGAAAATGCAAGTATTTCGTAAAATTACTGAACCATGGAAATCTCGTTATCGCTCTTTCAATTATCATGGACATTTCTTATTTCATGGATATTTCCAAAAATGTTACATTTTAACATTCCTAAGAAATGATAATTTCCTTTGCTGCAGAATTCTAGTCAAACGTGAGACTCGGATATGGTTAAAGTGTGGTGTGCAGTTGTTCTATATATTATGTTGTTAAAGATGTAGTCGAGTTTGAATTATGAATGTGGCTTTACTTGTTCTGAACAAGTTATACTATATGTACAGTTCGAAATGAAATGTCAAGGGTAAACCATCCCGTAGTATAAAATAAACACATCTCACATAATTGTAAATGATTTTTATCATTTATTTCGTTATCTTTTACTGAATGCTTTCCGTAGGTCACGGTGATATTAAATATTTACAAGGAACCAGGAAGACTTAATTGACAAACGTTATTTCAAAGTTTCAAGTGAATGAGAACTCCCGAGATAATGAGTAAGGGACATAGTAGTCAAGTAAATCAATACCCGGGTTATTGTCCTATTTCAATGAACACGTTTTTCCTCATACAAATTAGTTCCTCGGCTATTCTCGGTATATTTTGTTAGCACTTCTAAGGGTGGTGTATCTTGACCAGTTTAAAAATTACAATGCCTACTTTTTCATCAGGGGTAGTTTTGCCACTGCACGTAATATCGTTCAACTCAAAATTTTCATTTATTCAAACTCTTTCTCATAAGTAACGATATTTATTGAAACTCTGTGAATTTTGAGCCGATCGTAAAAAAAACTAGTCCCTGCGCAGTATACGGCTATTCTCGGTATATTTTGTTAGCATTTCTAAGGGTGGTGTGTCATGACCAGTTTAAAAATTACAATGCCTACTTTTTCATCAGGGGTAGTTTGGCCACTGCACGTAATATCGTACAACTCAAAATTTTCATTTATTCAAAATCTTTCTCATAAGTGACGATATTTATTGAAAGACTGTGAATTTTGAGTCGATCGTAAAATATTTCTGTGTATTGCATCTCATTGGCATCATACAGTACTTCATGGGACAAATCAAGGTTCAGTTATAAATTAAAACAAAAGTTTAAGTTGCAGATATGGTAAATAAGCGTTGTTGAAACAAGATTTTGAAAACTGACGGCAGATCTGTTAACTTACTGATCATTTTAACGCTATACCTGATGTAAGTTTCCCCGCCGTGAAAATGTTCTCTGGTGCCATTATAGCCTAAATATTCATTTTCATACAAATGTTAAACATCTTTACGCATTTCGCTTAATGGGATCGCTTCATATAGGATATAATGACTACCATCTTATCTATTTCCTCGAAATAAATACCCGATAATTACGTACAGGGAGTGGTTGTAATGTTTTATCTAGGTTGCGCTCGACTATTTTGATGCTGGATAGTGAAATAGTGCATACATAATGACTAGAGCTATCAGTGGAGTGAAGTTTGTGAATTGAAAAAACAAGTTCAATTAGTTAAGTAAATTGAAGGACGTTGTGTGTATACTGGGTATACCAATTACCGTGAGTCTTATATTCAGTGGACCCTATTTATAACAAAATGATTGAATGAAAGGATAAATGTTATTCTGTTTAATCAATTTATATTTTAGCTTTATAGACTTTTGGCAAAAATTCGTCAAAACACCAAGTAGAAATTCTATTTTTGTCGTTCAAAGAACAGAGGTGGAGAATTTTAGCATTTTCTGGCATATACCTATTACCGTGAATTTCAACTTTCAATCTAAAGAAGTTGTTAAATTGATCTAAGACAAAGAAAGCATTTCTATTTTACAATGGGCCAAACTACATACAAAACAGATATGGCAGAAATAAGCAACTTCATTGAAAATTAGCGGAGAAAAAAGTGCAAAGATTGACCATAACGACCAGTCACTTATCTAAATTCCTTAATTTCTGGTATCAGTGTGAAATAAAAAGAAAGACACTCTAATTTTCAAAAATAGTTTTTCTAAAAATCTAAGCACATTGAGCATAAATAATGAGAAATGTAAAGCACTTCTCATGTTAAGTGTCAAAACAGGACATTCGCGGTAATATGTATATCTGGGTAATTGGTATACAAGGTATATATATATAAATAAATTCGTCTATCCAAGAAAAAAATGTCCGGCATATCTTTTATTTATTTATTTTATTTGGGTTTTACGGCGCACCAACACAGTATAGGCTATATGGCGCCAAACAGGACTACAAATTTTGATTTCATATCTCATATACATCAAAATAAAAACATGAGGTATGGAATCAAAATTTGCATACCTGCTGGAATCGCAGAGTTACAGCAAAACCAAGTGTTAAGACCCTATTAGTCGCCTCTTACGATCATGCAAGGGTAAGGCAGTGGTTCCAATTCTTTTCATACACAGTCCAGCATATCTATGCTTAACATTCATGTAAAGTTAAAAGGGGGAGTAACTGAAGACATGTTGGTACGAGAGTTATAACCTTTAAATCATTGTATATGGGCGATGATGTGGGACAGCTGTTTAAAATTTGAACCAAATAGAGAAAAGTGGAAACTTCACAGGTCGTTCAACACGACAAAAACGAAAATGTTGCAGGCTTGGTTTGGTTGAGCCTGTTCATGGACGGTAGTGGAAATGCATGCTACCGTCCACGCCCTCAAGCCCCGGGTTAAGCAGAACTCAACATTTACACATGCTAAAAGTACAAAAAGCAATTTAGAGACATCCGCAGATGTATTTAAACGGCGGTGAACATGGAACCTTCAATGATACACGTGTTGAGGCGTGTAATTCCATGAAGAGCGGCGTTTGGTCCCCAGACAAAATAATGGGTTTGCCCCAAACGAGAAAACAATAGACAGAACTAAACAAACTGGAATTTAGGAAGGGAATCTGAGGTTATGGAGCCTGCGTATCACAGGAACTGTCAAAAGACAAAATTAAAAAGCAGACACCATATCCAAGTCTATGAAAGCGGGAGTATTGGAACCACCCTGGCCGAAATGGTCATGTTGAGAAACTAAACAGTAACAATAACACGACATAAAAGTCGTGCTGAACGATCTGAGAAGATCGAAATATAACAGCCCTGACTGAATGTACGGGGAGACATTTTACGGCCGCCACACGGCACAAACAACGCTGCTGTGATAATAACATAGAGAGAAAAGTGGAAACTTCACAGGTCGCTCAATATGACAAAAACGAAAATGTTGCAGGCTCGGTTTGATTGAGCCTGTTCATGGACGGTAGTGGAAATGCATGCTACCGTCCACGACCTCTAGCCCCGGGTTGAGCAGAACTCAACATTTACACAAAGCCATATAACAGATAAAATGAAAGTGCATCAAGCCTTTAAACCTAAATTCTAATAAAGAATGGACATAATTCATACAATATTATTGCGAACATTAAGATCCTTCTGTCATATGGTCTTGGTGATACTGAGTTTATGTAACACATTTGTACCAGAAAAAAAGTAAGTGAAAGTGCAATAAACTTTAACTAAGGTCTGGACGCTGACACAAGGGCAAGTAGGACAGTACTCTATATACTTCGTGTAGTCCAGCTAAAATGAAAATAAAATACTTTACATTTTTATGGTTCATGTCCCGGTGTTGAACAAGGAATGTTCTGAAGGCGTTTTGGCATGATTTCATTTTTGTATGTCTTTTTATAACCTCCTACAAAATCCATGTAGTTATCAAAGTAAGTGTATCTAAACTCAGCAAATAGAAGCTGAGAACAGATCTATGCACACAAAAACTGGGGGGAAAATCTTTAAGTCCAATTAGTGATTAGCAGACACAGAAAACATATTAAGGATTAGTGGGAATGATGCCTGGAATGAAAAAGATATGTTTGCTTTTTTCTAAGGTACAATTAGGACATGGAAAATTACGACGAGCCCAGATCTGTAAGATAGAATGATGATACCAATAATGAGCAAAAGGATTTCTAGATTCGACTAATTCATTAGAGGCTGATATGGTCTTCAATTCTAACTGTGAATTCATTCTGGAAATGTTTTTCAGAATGCAATAATGATTATGTGATAAAATTCTGCTCCAGTTAGTCGTCATTTGTTAACTTATGGGAATACGTTCTCTCGTAAACTTGAAGTGTCCTTTAAACTACAGTTTTTGAGATTCTGATAATACTATAATACTGTAGCCTTAAAATTTCTATTCATACACAGTCATGACAGTAGGAAGAGGCTTCTACACTGGAGACGATTCCGTTTCTTACGATTACCATAAACAAGTAAATTTTCAGAGAGAGAGAGAGAGAGAGAGAGAGAGATGACAAGAATCGGGAATAATTTTGAGTTGTATATTGAAACAACTGTATCATGAAAATTTTCTGTTGAATAAAGAATACTCATAAAATTCTAATTGAAAAAGAAGCATATCAGGGCAATTCTGTAAACAACACAGTTCTAACATTTTCTTTTTTAATTTGAAATGTTATGAGTTTCGATAAGAGCACTGTACGTGTATTTTAAAAAGAAAGCAAAAATATTGAACAAAAAAAATGCTACCCACTTAAATTAAATTTTGGATAAGTGTGTCATAAAATACTTGTCTCCGAAATAAATTTTTCCAATGATTAAAATATACCACGAGAGCCCTATAACATATAAAATTCACTCATGATTCGTCGTCGAATAAAATCTGTTGCCGTAGTGTCAGAGCTTGGTTCCGTTGTGTCCGTCGTTCCAAAGTCGGTCCAACAAGCCTGTCTATGTTGTCAGCTAACACCTGAATACCTTTTGCGTAATTTTTCATCCGCCAAGTCCGTCAAATTTTGTCTGTAAATACGTCGAATTGTACGGCGGCCATGTTTGAGTGGTTACTTTGTGGTTACCAATTAAGCTCTCGTAGGTGGGTTAAAATTAGTAAACCGTGGTTATATTGTGGTTACCACGACTGGCGTTATTTATACAATCGCTTACACGATGTTACCATGTTGGTTACTGGCATTAAGTGGTTACCGTGCGGTTAAAGTTTTTATACTATTGGCTGCAGATGTTGAGATATTTGTTTGTTTGGGTAGGTTTAAAGTCATACCGACACAATATAGGTCATTTGGAGACATTTTCAGTTTTGCATGATTAAGGAAGACCCCAGGTGTCCTGTGCATTTTTTCAGTTATGTGCAGGCAAGTGATATACACATTTGAGGGAAAGTAATTATACATGTACATGTATTAAACACCTGAATGAGAGAAATCTTACCACAGTTAAACTATACTCATGATGATCCAAGACCATTCTTCTGTTGATTTTTTTTCAGGCTTGTCTTTGAACAAGTGAAGCGGGCTCACTCCGTTCCTATCTAAATATTTGGCAAAGCCGATTTAAAATAGCTGAAAAGTAATTGAAAATCAAATTTGAATCATGTTACCTAATTATATAGTACAAACTTGATAATGGTCCCAGGTCAACATCATTACTGAAACTTTTACAATGTGCTGAATAGCTGACGTTAAGTTCCGCTGAATGAAATCTTGAATATTTATATGCCAAGGGAGTGTTCGCATGCATTAGCTTTGCACCAAAATATTTAAGTTCATGTCCTGCACTAGTTGTACATAGAAACAAATTAAAGAAATACCTTAAACTCTATTAAATAGTTATGTGGCCACATGAAAGGAGACTTGGATTTGATCAAAATTTTAAAACTGTTGTTCAGCTCTTCCTCAGATTCACACAGAAAACGTCTCGAAATTCTGAATAACATAAATACAAGCAGAACTAAAATACCTGGGATGAAAACGAAATATTTTGTTTGAGTCTTATAGATAAGTATAAGTAGTAATGAATCAAGAGAATTGTAAAGTAAATAGAAATCATTTGCATCCATAACAATATTATACAGTAAGCAGATACTGAAGATGGCTCCAGACCGGTCACCGGAATTTATCGAGTTTGGCAGGGTCATTTTTTGTAAAGTTACTTTGCATGAGGGCCTGAAGATTGATTCAGAGAACTTTTTAAAAGTATTTTATATCGCCATATAGGGAAACAAACTCGGTCTCCTAGGACTATGTCACTTGAACAGTTTTGGTAGATAGCGACTAAGGGAAAATATCTTTGTGAAATTGTTTTAAATTTGGACCGGTGGTTTCTGAAGAGAATTTAAAATTTTGCACTAGTTATACTGGAAAGTGACCGTGTTCTCTGGTGGCAATATTTTTGACTTACTCGCGACTGAAATAGTTTGCACATTCTTCGAAGAATATTTTTGTTAAAAATCGGACCAGCACCTATCTAGAAGAATGGCCGCTCATATATTTATCTGTGTTTTCGAAAATGAAAATTTAAAGTTCTTAATATTCCAGGTTCCTGTTTGTATGTTTTCGATTTACAGCGCCGTTTTCAATAGTATTTCAGTTTAACCCAACCAATGTTTCTGGATTTTGTACCAGTACTAACCTGTTATACGAAAGCTGTTGGGGACGAATGATTTCGAAATCGATGCCTTTTATCAATCGCCACAAGAGAACATACGCCGTATCCTGGTATCGAACTCACAAGCCCGCGATCCGTAGATCTGCGCTCTCCCTGTTGGGGTAAGCGTTGGCTACCAAGGGTCTGATCAAGAGACATATACCATTCAATATCTCTGTATTTTGGGATCATAAACTGTTATACTCGAGTTCCTCTTAGCTTAGCCCGGAGACACGGGTGTAGAGGGTGTTGCACTTTCTGAGTCTGATTAATATTTTCTGTTTGGTTGCGATCTATGTTTACAACGGATCTTCTTAAAGATTTATTCCCATCATTACTGTGCTAGAAAATCAACTTTCATTGCCTTATTTGTTTTTTATCCAATTTATTTACTTTCTGGCCAAAATTACTATGACAAGGCCGGTGGTCGTCCTGCTTGAAAATACTGAAAACTTAGGAACTTTAACCAAACTGTTTCTTCGTTTAAGGTAAAAACAATATATCTGCTTCCCTTCCGACGACTGCTACTGGACACTGATATGGAATGAAACTTAGAATGCAGCGTTAAAAAGCTCTAATTTTTGAGTCAGTTTATGAAAAGGGCTTGGTCATAAGTGGTAAGGCTACAAAACGTTCATGTCTGCAAAGATGTTAGCATTAAGATATAACGAATATATTTCACACACACTATCAACTTTTCTTACGTTCTGTTATCTTTCTTACGGAAGATCAGGGATGGTTATTTTCCATCAATTATATATATAATTAAACATAAATTCATCAGATAGGTGAGAAGATAACTACAGCAAAATTTAAAGAAAAGTTTATTTTTATCTTAATTCTTTTCTAACAAGCAATATATTATTGTGGCTTAAAACATATGGCAACTATGCAGGAACTAATTTCTGGGAGACGGATAAGTATCAGTTTATCCCAGCTAAAATTGCACTGCAGCATTCGTTAAAGCTTCTAACCACTGTAGCAAAAGTTTTCTAAATGCGATTCAGTATTTCTGTGTGTGATAGTTTTTCTTTAATAGGTTAACCATCAAGCACATTAAAAGCTGAAGAACTGCCCATACATACATCCACGTTTGTGTACCTGTTCCCACATCAGGCAGTTAAAATAGTTTTAATACTACATACAACACTATTTTAAAATATTTACATTCGCCCTATTCTTTTCCATTGAAAATTATGACGTTGATTTCGTATGAACAGCAAAAGGAAAGGCGCGAAAGTTACGTCATCGCTGCTTAGTGATAACCGACCGCTGTTTTGACGACATCCGCGTATAGTCAGGGAGAAAAGTCCTTAAATGATGTCGCAGTTGTTCCGTCTGGTGAACAAAATGGCCGGGAAGCTGATTTAAATGTTAAATGCCACAAAATGTATGCAATTAAAAATATTACCTTGTTTACCAATGGAAAGGAAATGTAATGTAAATATAAGAAATAAAACTTTTATTTTCGGTGTTCATGCGAAAAAATCATTTCATTTCTTGAATAAATGCATATTTCTTTTCTGTGGCTAAAACATACAAGAGGGCCAAGATGGCCTTAGGTCGCTCACCTGAGTAATACACCATAACAGTGTAAACATGTTTTATCTAGGTCGCTCATCTGAGTTACACACCATAACAGTGTAAACATGTTTTACCTAGTGATTTCATGGAGACAAATATTCTGACCAATTTTCATTAAGACTGGACCAAAAAATGTGGCATCTTGAGTGTAGACAAGCATTTTCTTTGATTTGACCGGGTGACCTAGTTTTTGATCCCATATGACACAGTTTCAAAATTGGCCTAGAAATCATCAAAATAAACATTCTGACCAAGTTTCATGGAGATAGGGTCATAAATGTGGCCTCTAGGTTGTAAACAAATGTTTTTCCCTTGATTTGACCAGATGACCTAGTTTTTGACCCGACATGACTCATCAAGTTAATCATTCTGTGCAAGTTTGTATCAAATTAAAGCATAAATGAAACCTCTATATGGCTGAAAGGGCCATAATAGAAAATTTTGCCCCTTTCAGGGGCAGTAACTCAAGAACCCATAATGGAATCTAGCCGGTTTTCGAAAGGAACCGAGATCTTATTGTGAATTAAGTTGTGTGAAAGTGTGGTTAAAATCAAATATAAAATGTCACTTCATCGTGTTCACAAGGTAAAAATTAACAACTTTTGGCTCGTTCAGGGGTCAATCAGGGGCCGTAACTCCGGAATCTATGATTGGATCTGACAGTTTCATCATGGAATCCAAGATTTATTGTTTTTAAAGATATTTTGCAAGTTTGTATCAAATCAAACCATAAATGAATTCTCTGTATGACTGCAAAAGCCAAAATAGCAAATTTTGGCCCTTTAAGTGGCCATAACTCTGGAACCCATGATGGGATCTGGCCAGTTTTCGAAAGGAACTAAGATATTATGCCAAGTTTATTTAAGTTGATTTAAGTTGATTGCAAAAATGTGATCTCTATCGTGTTCACAAGCCAAAATAGCAAATTTTGGCCTTTAAAGGCCTAGATTTTGGCAGTGGGCCAAGGGATTTCTGTCTTCACCAGCACAGTTGGGGGCTAATGACCATCACAGTATGTTTCCAATAAACAAGGGTCAATGTGTATTGGAGAGTCAGTCTACCTTACAAGTGTATCAATTAGTGAGAAGGGGAAACAATGTAATTTATTTTATCATTCGAAAGTAAATAAAACAAATTACTTCACGATTTATCATTATTATTCAATAAGAATCATGTAAAACATTACATCATATGACATTTATCACAAGGGGTAACAAGTAACGTATAATAACATTATTACGGTAAGTTTGGAGGTTTAAGGCCACTTAATGTTTGGACAGGGAGTGCCGGAGCAACTGTCCAAACACAGTCGGTCGAGAAGAACCAGCGAGCCTGAATGATTAAAAACGAAGTGCGGATCGAAGCAAATTATTGTCCATAAAAACGAGTAACGAGACTGCAATATTATGACAGTGAGTGCCGAAGCAACTGTCCAAGCCAGCAATATTATGACAGGGAGTGCCGAAGCAACTGTCCGACATGAATAGCAAAATAAGCAAATGGCAAAACCTGTTGCGAATAAGGCAAGCTATCATTGGAATCCACGGGCAAAGACGCAAATTTACTTGAAACCAATCAAGTAAAAAACTTGGCAAGTGCAACAATAAACTACTCAAACTAGGCAAATATGGCAAGCGCAACAGTAAACTAAGCAAGCTAGGATTGACAGATCACTTGGGCAAAACTTAGAAACGCAAACAGAATTGCAGGCTTACAATAAAAATTTATCTAACCGCGATTCAAATTACGCTGTGTATTATTACTATAAATACGTCAGTCGAATAGGCCCCCAAACCGACGGGAATGAGGCCAAGGCCCCAGCATCGATTTAGGAGAAAATTCGACAGACAGATACCATACAATATCAAATAATAAAATAATTTTGTGTATAAGCAGTGAATTTTGCTGGCTAGCGTGTTCAACCCTCGACCGACAGAATTTTTACGCCACAATAAATTTCTAGAAATTTATACCCCAAAAATTCTTAAAGAACATTGTGTAAACTAAATTTTTCTTCATGAAATATAGTCTCACATTTCCAGCTCATCAGACTTCTATAGCAGTAGTAACACGCTTTTATCCAAAGCGCTTAAAGCATAAGCACTATTGCTTTAAGTTTTTATCCAGCACATCTCTAATATAGTCTAGATAAAACTCTAAACCGACATTATTTAAATGGACGCCATCTTGTCTCCAAAAGTTAGTTGCCGAATCAATGTCAGGAGATACAATATCATATTTGCCAGATGAGCGGACCAAATATCTGCCCCAGCGATTAACCCTTGTACGCTTGTTCTCTATGGTACGCCACGGATTGACTGCGCCATCCCACACCCGTCTTTGCAGTATATCGATCCAAATAATTGTTGCTGAAGGAAAAACTGTTCTTAAGTATTTAACCCCTCTGTTGATTAGGTTTTTAATTTGAAAAATTGAAAGAGAGGTCAAGTCATTTCCTCCTAAATGAATAATAATGGCTTTGGGTGGGGATGAGAGCAGGACTGCAGCCTCAATAGTGCGGCGAAAAGAGAACCAATGCAGACACCTGACGGCCCACCAGGCAATTGTCTTACCTGGCAAGCGAAGATTTGGTTTTCCAGTAGCTTCAGCTCTTATCCCGGCCCAATAAGGGATGGAATCACCCAGTATCCAAGCGTCTATATAAAGAAGTACATGTAGAAAAAATAAGTTATAAAATCTTGGCTAACTGCTGACGTCAGCAAAAGTGGGCACTAAATATTGAAAAGAAAGCTAATTACGAATATAAGTTCTATAAGACTTTGAGGACCAGCGACCTAATGACTTTATTACTTCAGCCGAAAGACCCGCCTGCGCTAAATCAGTTGCTCTACCTATTCGAAAGCTATGCGACCTATAGTGTCCTGAATATTGAGTTCTAGCCATGCACTTAGCAAGAACTCCGCAAAACTGTGACCTTGAGACTGGTATGCCGTTCACGTGGCAAAATAGGGGTTCTTGGACATTTGGTCTAAGGCACAAATAGTTTGTTAAAGCTTTGCTGGACAAAATTGATGCTTAACACTTGGAAGTTTGATAGAAACGTGATTGCAGCGCTGGTTAGTTTTGAAGCGGTATAATTTGACTAACATGTGTGTATCATTTCTTGAAATTGAAACATCACTTAACTGAATTTGGCCACCCACGCTAGGTCTAGGGGCGACTAACTCGCTTACTCTGAATAAACCAAAATAGGCCATTAAAAATAATGCCAAAAATAGAACTGACTCATAGTGATTAATTGCGACTGTGGTTAAACCGAGCACACTGCAACTAATACATTGCAAGTTAACGGTGCTCTTTTGTCCCTAGAAATACGTTTCCTATGGCAACCCTCAAGTTTTTTCTTTATAACAAAATTACCAGTGATGACGTGATAACCATGCAGTTTGTGATAGTAATTTAAACCAGAAATATAGGTTGAAATGCTTTTCGGTGAAAGTCCTTTCTCAAAACAATGAGAAATAAAAACAACTATGTGTTTGATTGGGGCTGGCCAAAAATCACTTAATTTGTAAATTTGCCTGAATTGCCTAAATACGTTTAGCGCTACGTTGTAGGTTGAAAGGGAATTCGCTGCTGTTCCAGACTGTAATAACTGCCCGGCTCTAAATTGAAGATATTCCAAAGAAAGGAAGGTATCTGACGAGGGGCTGGGTCTGCCTCTGGAGCGACCTGCCTGAATCTGTCCCACTGAAACCGAGATAATGCGTCGCAAACAATATTTGAACGACCTTGAATATGATTTGCCTTAACAATGATGTTTAACTGCAAACACCTCAATGTGAGAAATCTAACTAAACACATGATACGATAGGATTTTGATGACAATTTGTTCAAAATATGAACTACCGAAATATTGTCACAATTAAACCTGATATTTTTGTTTTTTAAGTCACTGCCCCAAATAAATAATGCTACAAGAATGGAAATAATTCTAAAACCGAAATATCAGATGTTATTCCCGATGTGTGCCATGATTCCGGCGACTTAGCATTACACCATTGGCCGTGGAAATATATTCCAAAACCCCTGTCTTGGCCCCCAGCGCTATCCGTAAACAACTGAACGTCCTCATTTGTGACCCAAAAGCGGTCTTGAAACACTGAAATTCCGTTATAATTTTGAACGAAATTTAACCACATTTGTAGGTCAAGGCGGATTTCTTTACTGATCTGTATTCTATGGAAGGGCTTTGTGAGACCACAAGTAGCATTGATCAAGCGACGAATAAACGGCCTGCCGGCTACGACAGCACGGCAGCAAAAATTCAAGGAGCCAATAAGGGATTGCATAGCTTTTAACATTGTTTTAGGTTTCGACAGTAGATCTTGAATTTTTCTGACAACTTCTTGCAATTTTGACACAGGAATTCTAACAACCATTTCGTTCGAGTCCAATTCTAACCCCAAAAATACCAAAACTTCAACCGGACCTACGGTTTTGTCTGTGGCTAACGGGACCTTTAATTCAGACTGAAAACAGTTTAATGCTACGGCGCAAGATTCCTTGCTTTTGGCGCCACCTAGAAAGTCATCAAGATAATGAATTGATTTTGCTGTATTTAGTCTCGATTTAACCAAAAATTCTAAAAACCTTGCAAATCTTTCGAAAGTGATGCAACTTATTGAAGCTCCAAAAGGAAGTGCCTTATCAAAATAAAACTAATCATTAAACCTAAAACCCAATAACTCAAAATCTGACGGAGTAATCGGTATTAGACGAAAGGCACTCTTAATATCTACCTTAAATAATTTGCAATGCCTTCCTAGGTCTTGAACTAATTTGACGGCTTCGTCAAAACTCGTATATTGAACTGAACATTCATTTGGGTCAATGGAGTCATTGACCGACTCGCCAGGAGGGTAAGAGTGGTGATGTATCATCCTAAATTCACCTGTAATTTTTTTTAGGAACAAGGCCAATAGGAGACACAATTAAATTAGGGAAAGGTGGATCTTTAAAGGGGCCCGCTACCCGGCCGGCTTCAATTTCCGTGTTTATTTGTTTCTGAATAATATCAGGATTCAACTTTGTAGATTTTAAGTTAGGAGAATCCCTAGCTTCGCGGGGACCACTATACTGTATTGGGAATCCATTTTTAAAACCAGCCATAAGAAAGGCCGCCTCGCTTTGATCATAAAATTGTAAATATTTTTCCAGGACTGAAACATCAATTGGTGAGAATGCAAGTGAAAATACATCGAGATTGCATGGTTCTTGTGAAATATTTCTATTTTTGTGCCTGTCCCCGACCTTGACCTCTGAAGGAGCGATAATATGGACGGGCGCGAAATGACTGATTCGTCGGGAATCTAACATTTGGCGTAGTATATGGTTGATTTTTGGAGCAGATTACAGCCGGATGCGTGCCGCCGCATATTTTACAGAGGTGTGCGAACCTACAGTTTGGCCATTTACATTTGGACTGGTTAAAGTCATTGCATTTATAGCTGAAAGGGGTTGTCGGCCTAGAACTGTCCCGCACCTGGACGCAGCGCCACCATAGATCGTTATTAATAACTGACCAAGGGGAAAGCACTAGTGCTTGTCGGAGGCGGAACTGTTCATCATAGGTCCGCCAAGCAAATCCCCCTTGACGCGCTGCACATTCTCTGATGGTAAACATGTAATGCAAAAGTTCGTAAACTTTATCAGAATGTGTGGACAAATAAATAGATGCATAAATTATGAAGGCATCGGTCTATCTCTCGATAGAACCGATTTTATCCTTACAAACTTTTTTGGAAGCCTCAATATGGCCGTCGGAATCTACTAATCTGAGAACACTGCTGTTGGAAAATTCGGCCAGTTCTACAGCACCTTTCAATAAGAGAGCTAAATTAGTGTATTCACCCTTGCAAATTTGTTGTTTAATTGACGTCGGAACATGGGCGGCCAGATCATCCCCTGCTAAACGCATATCCGGCGGCGTAAACAAGCCGCCTGAAGTAGGCTGGAAAACAGACTGGGGGAAAAATGGGACATTAATACCCTGAGCAGTATTTTCAACACCGAGACTTAAATTATCGGGACCTGAACTCTGATGTGAATTGTCCGGAGGAAGAACACCCGAATCCCTAATAATAGTGTCAAAATCAATAATAGACCTACCCGCATCTGGCTGTAATAAGCTGTTGCTTGCACCATCGAGGTCCTCGCTCGTGCGCTTCTGTCCCCGTGCAGTTACCACCGGATTTGGATGGGGTGGAGAGTCCGTCTGGCAATGTGAATCAACCAATCTTTGACCGGCAACTGCATCATCGTTGACAGGATTGACATCGGCATTATTTACGTTGTGTGCCCGCCTAGCATTACGATTCCTAGCCGCAGCACCTTGCTGCCTTGGCCCAGCAGCAGCATAATTCCTCCTCCGTACGCCTCGACCACGTTGCATGATAAACGTAGTAAGAGTTTACAGCTGTGAAATTGAGCTTTTAGCAGCGTAGTTTATCTTCGGTGTTGAATCGAGAAAGAGAATTTTGCACGGACTTCTGGTGCTTATATACCGTTGGTAGAACTGATACCCGGCTTAATGATAGCATGCTGGCTAGAAACCATGCGTAACGGACGATAATATCCGAAGATCACCAATTGCCTAGTGATCGTGACGTAACTGCATAGCAACGGTGCTGACAGCTTTTTCTTGCAAAATAAAGCAAATTATTTGCAGAAGAAAATAATTTCTATTATTTTAAACTGATATATAATTGATAACTTTTAAAGTTATACTAGTTGTTTTTTTTTGTTTTTTTTTTTTTTGCATTTCTATGTAAAGAAAAATATTTTTTGATCAAACACAAAAATAAGATAATCAGAAACTTATTTTCACAATAATGAAATAATGACAAACTTACTTAAAGAAATATGCAAGTTTTTATTTTTTCAAAGTTTGTCTGGAGAATTGTGATATTTCAGAAAAATGTGACTTTCACTCCTCTAAAGCTCGCAGAATACTGTAAATAACATTTGTCTAAAATTGAAATGTGCATTTCAAAGTTACAAAGCAAAGCATAAAAAAGTCACTTTGGCAACATACTGAAAATGAAAATTGAGTATAGATGGAACACAACAATTTTAAGTTCAAATAATGTTGATCACATAATTACAAGAAACCCAGTTTCCAATTAGAAAAATATAGTTTGTCAGCACAAAGAACTCATGAAGTTTTCACTATACTTGTGTTTTTGTTTTATTATCATTATTATTTTCAATATTATTACTGTATCTTTAATCATCCTTTATGTAATATAATAATAATAATAATTCTGATTAATTTTCTTATTATTATTATAACATTAAAGTAACAGTTATTATCATCTATATAATATCAGAATAATATTTAATATTATTATCATTCCACATTCACTGAAGAAAATTAATTTCTTTCAACTCCACCGCACACAGCTTCATGGTCTAGATGGGGTCCCTGCTGTGCTAATTGCCCTCTAATCAGTTACGGTTACATTATCTATTGGATTGGGGGGGGGGGGGCACTTACATAGTAGTGAATCTAGGCCTTTAAGGAGCCATAACTCTGGAATCCATGATGGAATCTGGCCTGTTTTCGGAAAAAAACGAGATATCATGCCAATACAAGTTGTGTGCAAATTTGATTTAAGTTGATTGCAAAAATGTGATCTCTATCGTGTTCACAAGCCAAAAATAGCAAATTTTGGTTTTAAGGAGCCATAACTCTGGAACCCATGATGGAATCTGGCCTGTTTTCGAAAGGAACTGAGATATTATGCCAATACAAGTTGTGTGCAAGTTTGATTTAAGTTGATTGGAAATGTGGTCTCTATCGTTTTCACAAGCCAAAAATAGCAAATTTTGACCCTTTTAGGGGCCATAACTCTGGAACCCATGATGGGACCTGGCCGGATTTCAAAAGGAACTGAGATATTATGCCAATACAAGTTGTGTGCAAATCTGATTTAAGTTGATTGCAAAAATGTGACTCTATCGTGTTCACAAGCCAAAAATAGCAAAGTTTGGCCTTTAAGGAGCCATAACTCTGGAACCCATGATGGAATCTGGCCTGTTTTCGAAAAAAAAACGAGATATCATGCCAATACAAGTTGTGTGCAAATTTGATTTAAGTTGATTGCAAAAATGTGATCTCTATCGTGTTCACAAGCCAAAAATAGCAAATTCTGGCCCTTAAGGAGCCATAACTCTGGAACCCATGATGGAATCTGGCCTGTTTTCGAAAGGAACTGAGATATTATGCCAATACAAGTTGTGTGCAAGTTTGATTTAAGTTGATTGGAAATGTGGTCTCTATCGTTTTCACAAGCCAAAAATAGCAAATTTTGACCCTTTTAGGGGCCATAACTCTGGAACCCATGATGGGACCTGGCCGGATTTCAAAAGGAACTGAGATATTATGCCAATACAAGTTGTGTGCAAATTTGATTTAAGTTGATTGCAAAAATGTGACTCTATCGTGTTCACAAGCCAAAAATAGCAAAGTTTGGCCTTTAAGGAGCCATAACTCTGGAACCCATGATGGAATCTGGCCTGTTTTCGAAAAAAAACGAGATATCATGCCAATACAAGTTGTGTGCAAATTTGATTTAAGTTGATTGCAAAAATGTGATCTCTATCGTGTTCACAAGCCAAAAATAGCAAATTCTGGCCCTTAAGGAGCCATAACTCTGGAACCCATGATGGAATCTGGCCTGTTTTCGAAAGGAACTGAGATATTATGCCAATACAAGTTGTGTGCAAGTTTGATTTAAGTTGATTGGAAATGTGGTCTCTATCGTTTTCACAAGCCAAAAATAGCAAATTTTGACCCTTTTAGGGGCCATAACTCTGGAACCCATGATGGGACCTGGCCGGTTTTCGAAAGGAACCGAGATATTATGCCAATACAAGTTGTGTTGAAATTTGATTTAAGTTGATTGCAAAAATGTGACTCTATCGTGTTCACAAGCCAAAAATAGCAAAGTTTGGCCTTTAAGGAGCCATAACTCTGGAACCCATGATGGAATCTGGCCTGTTTCCGAAAAAAACGAGATATCATGCCAATACAAGTTGTGTACAAGTTTGATTAAAGTTGATTGCTAAATGTGGTCTCTATCGTGTTCACAAGAAATTGTGGACGGACGGACGACGGGCGATCACAGAAGCTCTCCCTGTCACTATGTGACAGGTGAGCTAAAAACATATGCCATGAAAGAACATTTAAAATAAAAGAAGACTATAATACACAGCTAAAAAAGGTCCATACTCAAATGGACATAATAACATAAGTAATATGTATACCTTTTAAAAGCATTAAAAGTCTTCACGTGTCCTCAAAACAAATATTTTCCTTTATACGCAGTTTTCAAATAAAATGTCCTCAAATTATCTTAACTCTGTGAGTTCGAAACATCAGCAGAGTTCTGCAGAAGAAAAAAAATGAAACAAAAGCCAAGTCAATAGTTTTTTTCCATTAGAAAATAAGTTCCATTTACTGATTAACAGAAACAGAAAAACTGTTAAAGGTACATACATAGGGAACATTGTCTGGAATAAAAAGATGATGCATGGTAAAAATTACGACGAACAGAGATCTATACGATAGAATGATAACACAGAATAATAAACAAAAAGTTCTTTAGATTACACTAATTCATCTGAGACTGATATGGTCTTTAACTCCAGCCTATTCATCTCAGAACTATTTCTCAGCGTGCAAGGAAACAGTAACAATTATTTCTGCACAAATCTCAAATCTTTTAATATCCCATGCGGCCATTCTGGAGAAAATATTTAAAATTGAATTTTCGTTTCATCTTCAATTTTTGAGAGTTGGCAAAAGATCTATTTTCATAGAAAACAGAGCGACTAATAACTTTGAGTTAACATAATAAAGACGATTTTCCATAAAACTAGTTTTTTGACTAAACAAGAGGCCAAAATGTCTCTAGATTGCTACACAGATTGCTTAAACAATATTGGTAATGGGTCATTCATGGAAAATAACTGTGAAATTATTTTGGAAATGTCCAGTGGTTTTTGACAGGAAGATTCTTAAAGTATCCACTGTATGCACATAGGAAATATTGTATACATACATGAACAAGCTACTACCCCCTCTGGTGGCCATGTTTTTGACAAACTAGAATAGTTTCAGTGAACTACAGTACAAGACCACTGAAGGAACATTCTGAGAAATTATCAAAACTTTATTCCATACAAGCAAACATTCTGACCATATTTTATGTAAATCAGGCGAATCATTAATTAAGTTTCTCAATGATTTGACCACGTAACCTAAACTTTTACCGAAGTGAGATAGTGACAAATTTATCTTGATTTTAAACAGACAACATTCTAACCAAGCCTCATGAAGATCAGATAAAAATGGGGCCTCTAGAGGTTTAAGATTGTCTTTCTGTGATATGGCCTGGTGTTCTAGTTTTGACCCAGATAATCCAGTTTCAAAGTGACCTTGTTTTCATCTGACAAACAGTACAACAAGTTTTATGAATATAAAGCAGAAAATATGGCTTCTAGAGCACTGGCACCAGATCAGAAAGAAAATGCCTCCGTACGTGTTATACCCTACCCCTAGGTATTCTATAAGAACCATGGTCGTGAACGGAAAAATATACTAACCCGTTTCAATCGCGCATTTCATACCTTAAACACGCAGTGGGGTAAATGTGTACTATGGATATCAAACAAGTGGTAATTTATCTTCCATTGTATACCGGTCACATTTTTTCAATACATTTTATCTTAGAAAAACAACGCGTAGTTTATAGTAATTTCAACATTACACAAAAAACCTGCTTGAACTTCCCTGGTGAAGTTCCGTTCTAGATTATAAAACGATTCTGATTGGCTGTTGTAAAAATGTATGTCAATCGTCATTTTACTACACGTGTTCGCTAAAATGTGAAAATGCAGCAAAATGTGCAAAATGAATAAAATCTACAGAACAGATGCAGACCAATGTACGATTTCAAATTAAAGATCATATACAAGATGAATTTCATTCATCATTTCGAGTTTTAGTGTAAAATTGTGATTTTTGAAAAATCTGTTTTTGTTTGTTTGCGTTTCGCCAAACATGTGCGCACAGCCGTGACCTCTAGACCGGATGTTCATTAGGGAAGTTCAAGCAAGTTTTTTCTGTAACGTTGACGAAAGCATAAAATAGTTTTATAATCTCAGCAATATGGAATATTGAGACAATGTGACTGGTGCACGAAGGAAGATAAATTATCGCTTGTTCAATATACTAGGTACCCATTCACCGAACTGCGCGTTTAAGTTGAGAAATGTACGATTGAAACGGGTTAGTGCACTTTCCCGTTCATGACCATGGTTCTTATAGAATACCTAGGGGTAGGGTATAACACGTACGGAGGAATTTTCTTTCTGATCTGGTGCCAGTGTTCTAGAGTGTTAACATGATGTTTGCCTTTCCTGATTTAATCTGGTTACTTAGTTTTTAATCCGTCATCCTACTTTTGAACTTGACCTAGATTTCAAAGAGACAAACATTCTTAAAATGATGATCAAAATGTGGACTCTTGTGTGTTAACAAGATTTTTCCGGCCGCAGGCCTGTATTGATTTCACGTTTACTTCCTGTCAATACATGTATCTGGGGTGAAGGTCATTTAACAGCTGATTAAAACTGTACATTTTGTTGGTGGATGAAAAATTCAACAGGTTTTCGAATGCATGAAGAAGAAATGCTCCGGACAAAGTCATTCTTGAATTTGACCTTTGACCTCTAAGTGTGACCTTGACCTTAGACCAGAATATGGTTCTTGCGCATGACAATCCGTCTCATAATGGTGAATATTTGTTACATCAAGTTACATCAAATCCCGGAAATGCTCCGGACAAAGTTTGTGGACGCCGCCCAGCCGCCAAGGGCGTTCCCATAATACGTCCTGTCTTTTAGACTGACGTATAAAAAGGGGCAAAATTTAAGGAAAATGCAAAACAAGTTTATAGAACTTGCACAGTGCTTATCAGCTTATGACAGTGGACACGTTTCTGAAGTTTCATCATTCCATTTAATGAATACAGAGATACCAGCTTACATACAAAAACTTAACGTCGAAAAAAGGGTATAATGTTGTACAAATGCAAAGTAGAGTCATGAAACCTGAACAGTACATGTCAAATCAGCACAGTGAACAAGTGTGTGAAGTTTCAATCTATTCCCATTAGTGGGTACTGAGATACCAGCGTGCATACAAACCCTTAACCAAAACATTTTGTCGGAAAAGGGGCATAATTTTGTAAAAAGCAAAATAGAGTTATGGAACCTACGCAATGTATGTCAATTTATCACAGTGAATAAATATACAAAGTTTCAATCTATTCCACCGAGTGGTTACTGAGATATTAAAATAACCAAATCGGGACGCCGACACGGACGCCGACACGGACGCCGACGCACGGAGGAGTCCAAAAGCGGTTTAAGGGTTTTTTAAAAAAAAAAACAAAAAAAACCCCAAACTAATCACTACCTATTCTTTGAATAGTCGAGCTAAAAAATCATAAAAATCATCAAAAGCAACAGGAAGAAGAAAATCTGCTAGAGAAGACCTCCATACACCTGCAGCTTATTACTGGGCTTTCATGTGGGAAACAATCTCAACAATTAGTCTTTTCAGAAATAATCATATATTTTCACTGCGAGTTTAATGTCACATCAAACGTTTTCATTCTAATTTTGCTCCTTTGTCTTCAGAAAAAAAATCATTCTGCATGCTTTACTACTGTCTGAGAGTTTAATTGACAATACAGCAGATGGTCAAAGAACAATTGCCATTATTTTGTCATTCGAAAAGGAAATAAAACAAAGTACTAAACGATTTATCATTATGTATAGGTTAATAAATGGGAGAGCGGTGCCTTTGAGTGATAATGGCCCTGGCAAGGTGATAATAGCCCGAGGGCTTTAGCCCGAGGGCTATTATCTTCTTCCAGGGCCATTATCACTCAAAGGCACCGCGCTCCCATGTATTTACCTGTTTATTACATGTTTACCTATAATATAGTAAGAAATGTTGTTTTTTTTTGTGTCATTTATATGGGTAGGCCTACTTGCAACTTCTGGCACAATAAATTTCAGCTTTTCAGTTTCTATATTATTTGTATAAGAGTGTATTTACTGTATAAAATCAAATACCTGGATAGTTTTACTTTCTTGCTTATTGCATAATTTAGGGAGAAAAATACGCTATTTCACGAAGAATACACGATGTTACGCTCAAGATGATAAAATAAAACGGAAATATTCCCTGTTTTACCTCCATGAAACGCCATGACGTCATTTTTGTTTACGGACGTTAATTTCCCGCGCTAACGCCAGGGCCATTATCGATAATGGCCCCGGGGCTTATTATGATAATATGATAATACACGAGGCAGTGCGATAACAGGAGAATTTTCAGCACAAATTTGTTACTATTTATAGGTACTCGTGTAATAATATTCAATAATAACCATATATTATACATTTCATCACATGACAATTATTGTAAGGGGTGACAAGTAACGATAAATAATAACATTGTTATGATAACTTCACTTGATTTTTAGACAGGGAGTGCCGGAGCAACTGTCCAAACACGGTCGAGAGAAGAACCAGCGAGTCTGAATGAGTAAAACGGATTACTGATCGATGCAATTGTGCATTAAAACTAGCGGAACTGCAATATTATGACAGTGAGTGCCGAAGAAACTGTCCAAGTCTGCAATTGTACGTATGACAGTGAATGCCGAAGCAACTGTCCAAGCCTGCAATATTATGACAGGGAGTGCCGAAGCAACTGTCCAAGCCTGCAATATTATGACAGGGAGTGCCGAAGCAACTGCCCGACATGAATAGCAAAATAAGCAAATGGCAAAACCTGTTGCGAATAAGGAAAGCTATTATTGGACTCCAAGGGCAAAGACGCATTTCGACGTCAAAAACTTGTAAAGTGCAACAATAAACTACGCAAACTAGGCAAACATGGCAGTTGCAACAGTAAACTAAGCAAGCTAGGATTGCCAAATCACTTTGGCAACCAATAGAAATGCAAACATAATTGGAGGCTTACAAATCAAAATTTATCTACGCTGTGTATTATTCCTTTAAACACTTTAGTCGAATATGCTCCTAAACCGACGGGAATGAGGCAAAGGCCCCAACATTGATTTAGGAGAAAATTCGACTGGCGGATACAATACAATATCAAATATTAAAATAATTTTGTGTATTAGCATTGATTTTTTTTTTGGTTCGCGTGTTCAACCCCCAACAGATCTTTTTCCGCCACAATAAATTTACTGAAATTTCCCCCCCCCCCCCCCCCCCCCCCAAAAATTCTTTAAAAAAGACATTTTGCAAACTACATTTTCTTAACAGCCTTCCCAGTAACAATCACGTTAAAATTTAGAAGTACATATATTTAACTTTACACTGATGATTTAATCTACTAAAACGCTTAAACTGTTAACACGTAGATATATGAATTAAGTTTTTATTCAGTACATCTCTAATATAGTCACAATAAAATTAAATTATAACTCTTGGCTGATTGCCCATGTCGGCAAATACGGGCACTAAATATGAATATTGGAAAAAAGCTAATTACGAATACAAGCTAGTGTTATATGAGGACCAATGCTCCGGACGTTATCAGGTTCGCCTTCGGCTCACCCGATAACCTCCTCCACCTCGCCAGATAAACTTTCTCATCTACGGCACTAACCTATTATTCTCTATTTATACATAATACTAAGAGTAAATATGCTTTTAAAAAGGAAGTTAAAAGCACTTGATTTTAGATATGAAGTTGACTGAAGATTCCAGTTATATCTATTTTTATTTGTAAGTATAATCAAATGTAGATTTTATGTGATATGATTTTTATTGTGATAATATTGTTCGTGTAATATATGTATGTCTATGTACTGACAACAAAATTGTGCACTTACTCTGCATAAACTGTATCTATTACTATTATTTAAATTATTTAAATACTCTTGTCCATTATGACAATATTTTCAAGGACCCTGTTGGAAATAAGCCGCAAGGCTTTTACAGGTTATCCTGTGTTTTTATGTCATAATTGTGCACTAGTCACCAATAATATCTGTGATATCCAAGCTGTGTTAATATATTATGTGCTGTATAAATTCAATGTATGTGATAATTGTGCCAATGTGATGTATATATTTACACGAATAAATCTATCTATATATCTATCTATCTATGAGACCTATAGTGCCCTGAATAATATTGAGTTCTTGCTATGCCTTTTGCACGAACTCCGCAAAATTGTGACCTTTGAGGCTTGTTTGCCGTTCATGTCGCAAAATAAGGGTCATTGGACGTTTGTTAACCCTTTTACGGGGTAAAACTGATGTTTTACACTTAACAGTTTGACAGAAAGCGGTATAATTTAACGAACATGAGTGTATCATTTATTGAAGTTGATACATCACTCAACTGTGTTTGGCTACCCACGCCGGGTCTTGGGGCGACTAACTCGCTTAATCTGAATAAACCAAAATAGGCCATTAAAAAAATGCCAAACATAGAACTGAATCATAATAGTCGTTAAACCAAGCACACGGCAACTAATACATTCCATGTTAACGGTGCTCGTTTGCCCCTAGAAATACATTTCCTATGGCAGCCCTCGTGTATTTCCTTATTAACAAAAATGCTTGTGATGTCGTTATAACCATAAAGTTTGTTGTAGTAATTCAAACCAGAAATATAGGTTGAAATGCTTTTCGGTGAAAGTCTTTACCTATGTGCTTGTAGGGCTGACCAAAAATCACCTACTTTGTGAATTTGTCTGAATTGTCTAAAAACGTTTAACGCTACGTTGTAGGTTGAGAGGGAGTTCGGTGCTGTTCCAGACCGGCTCTAAATTGAAGATATTCCAAAGAAAGGAAGGTATCTGATGGGGTGGAGGTGGGGGCTGGGTCCGCCTCGGGAGCGACCTGTCTGAATCTGTCCCACTGAAACCAAGATAAATGCGTCGCAAACAATATTTGAACGACATTCAACATGGTTAGCCTTAACAATGATGTTTAACTGCAAACAACTCAATGTGAGAAATGTAACTAAACATATAATACGATCTGATTTTGATAATAATTCGTTCATAATATGAACCACTGAAATGGTGTCGCAATTAAATTTGATCTTTTTTGTTTTTAAGTCAGCGCCCCAAATAAATAATGCTACAAGATTAGGAAATAACTCCAGAACCGTAATATCAGATGTTATGTCCGATGTATGTCGTGATTCAGGCCGCTTAGCATTACACCAGCGGCCGTGGTAATATATGTACCAAAACCCTTGCCTTGTCCGTAAACAACGTCCTGTCGGTCGTGAAAAACCGAAATCTTATTATGATTTTGAACGAAATTTAACCACATTTGTAGGTTAAGGCGGATTTCTTTATCAATCCGTATACGATGCGCGGCTACGACAGCCCGGCAACAAAAATCAATAAGGGATTGCATAGCTTTCAACGTTGTTTTAGGTTTCGAAAGTATATCTTGAATTTTTGAACAACTTCTTGCAATTTTGACATAGGAATACTAACTACCATTTCGTTTGAATCCAGTTCTAAACCTAAAAATACTAAAACCTACACCGGGCCTACAGTTTTGTCTGTGGCTAACGGGCCTTTAGTTCAGACATTACTGACTGAAAACAGTCTATTGCTACGGCGCAAAATTCCTTGTTTTTGGCGCCGCCTAGAAAGTCATCAAGAATTAATCTTGTGGCATTTAGTCTTCATTTAACCAAAAATTGAACCTAGGAAATCTTTCGAAAGTGATGCAACTTATTGAAGCTCCAAAAGGAACGCCTTATCAAAATAAAACTTCTCATTAAAGCGAAAGCCCAATAATTCAAAGTCTGACGGAATAGTCGTATTATACCTCGTTTTGGTCGTAAAATTGTAAATATTTTTCCAGGACTGAAACATCAATTGGCGAGAATACTAGAGATTGCATGGTTCTTGCGTAATATTGTTATTTTTGTGACTGTCCCCGACCTTGGCCTCTGAAGGGTCGAAAATAAGGACGGACACGAAAGGCCTGATTCGTTGGTAATCTATTAACATGTGGCATATTTATTTATATGGTTGATTTTTTAGCAGGTTACAGCCGGATGCGCCGCATATTTTACAGAGATGTGCGAACCTACAGTTTGGCAATTAACATTTAGACTGATTAAAGTCATTGCATTTGTACCTGAAAAGGGTTGTTGGCCTAGAACTGTCCTGCACCTGGACACAGCGCCACCAGAGGTCATTGTTAATAACTGAGAAGGCACTAGTGCTTGACGGAGGCGGAGCTGTTCATCATAGGTTTGTCAAGCATATCCCCGCTTGACGCGCGGCACACTCCCTTATGGTAAACATGTAATGCAGAAGTTCGTAGTCTTTATCAGAATGTGTGGACAAATAAATAGATGCATAGATTATAAATGCATCGGTCCATCTCTAGATGGAACCGATATTTTCCTTGTATACACACTTTTTTGGATGCCTCAATATGGCTAATCTGAAAACACTGCCGGTAGAAAACTCGGCTTATTCTACAGCACCTTTCAGAGAGCTAAGTGTATTCTAGCATAAAACTGCTGTTCTTGTCACTTTGAGGGGGTGTTTTAACAGGAGAGAAAACGTGTGTTAACAGAGACATTCTCACGCTCGCGTGCTGTTATAACACCTTTTCATATATGCGCGTTCCGTGGCAAAGCGTAAACGTCATTCGACCCCAAAACGGATAATTAAAAACGAAATGACGTCAACGTAAAAAAACAACTCAGATATTCCCGCGCATTTCGTGGAAATTTAATGACGTTGAGTGTTGTTGTATTCGTTAATCAGTTTCTACGCGTTTTATGCTAGAATAGCGTTAGCGCATGTTCATTTCGTGTTATGACATCTGCAGAATCCCTCGGGATACGTTGGTACCCTCGCCCTAACGGGATCGGGCACCAACAAATCCCTCAGGATTCTGCAGATGTTATAACACAAAACAACATGCGTTATCCCTACAATCACTCTTGCAAATTTGTTGTTTAATGTAGGGATAACGCATGGTTTTTCGTGTTATAACATCTGTAGAATCTAGAGGGATTGGTTGGTACCAACGTTTCCCGAGGGATTCTGAAGATGTTATAATACATATAATACAAAATGAGCATGCGTTAACACTATTCTAGCATAAAACGCGTAAAAACTGATAAACGAATAAATTGTCCCTCAACGTCCTTTAAGAAACGCGTGGAAATGTCTGTGTTGTTTTTTTCACGTTGACGTCATTTCCTTTTGAATTATCCGTTTTGGGGCCGTGATACGTTTACGCTTTACTACGGAACGCGCATATATAAAAAGGTGTTTTAACAGCACATGAGCGCGAGATCTCTCTATTAACACACGTTTTCTCTCCTGTTTAAACACCTCCGAAAAGTAACAATCACAGCATTATGCTAGAATTGACGTCGGAATGTGAATGGCCAGATCATCTCCCGCTAAACGCATGTCTTGGTCAAATTATGGCTTGTTTCTTTTAATCCAGCCAAAACAAATTCTCACGAAAACGAAAAAACCTTTCCATCCAACCCTTTTTATGGACCAAACCCCAGTAAACATGGTAAAAACACACAAACATCTTGGTCTCACTTTGTCTGACGACGTCAAATGGTCTTCCCATCTTTCATCGTGTCTTAACCCTTACCCTTCTAAATTTCTATAATGATCTTGTCCATCTTTCAATTTGGACAGTACCATTAATTGTTAAAAGGGGTATATACCAAAAAGATACTGACTGAATGACGAATAGTGCAGATCATGATCAGACTGCACGGATGTACAGTCTGATCATGATCTACACTGATCGCAAAGGCAGAATCAGTCGTGTCTATTATGATAAGGGTTAACAAGGCATGACAGAGTAATTCAGTTCTCCGATCGCTTAAATCTAACTTGTCAGGAGCTAGTCTTGAGAAAATGTATATTTCATTCACTCTTGGAATACGGAGACATCGTTCGGGATAACTGCACGAATGAGCTTAAAAACGATCTAGAAGCGGTACAGATAGCAGCAGGAAGAATTGTAACAGGGGCAACGCAATATTGCAACTCAGATCGTCTCTTGAAAGAATTAACTGGGAAACTGTCTGAACGGATGAGAAAACGTCGGCTATAGAGTTTACTCCTACGTATCTACGAAATCTCATTCCTAGCCATAATAATCAGCCTTATCATCCGTTCTATTCACAGCATACCTCTGATCCATACAAATAAACCAGTCTTATGCAACTTCTTTTTTTTTTGCCCATATCAATCCGTCGATGGAGCGCGCTCCAGATGTCCGAAACGCCTCCTCGCTTTCCGAAAAACAAATTTTCCATTTGTAAGAATAACTCTAAACCACTCTTTAATGTCGTGGTACGAAAAAAACAAATTCAACATACCCACTTATGACTCGGATGCAGTTCTCTAAATTTTGAGCTTCACAGTAGAAATATTGTTGAATCTCCTCTCTGTGAATGTGGTGCAGTCGAAACTCCGCTTCACTTTCTCCTTCAGTGTCCGAGGTTTTACCTCGCACGTCAACGGTACCTATCTGATCTTCCATGTGGTATCACACTTAATAAAAATTCTTCATGGAGACGAGCATCTTGCATACGAAAACAACAAACTAATCATCCTACGTGTCCAGAACACTACATAGCGGCAACGGAGATTTGACACATGACGGGAACATTTTTGGTGGTATTCTGCACTCCTTTTATCCCTTCCGTGACATCAAAACTTAATACTTAATCACAATTTGTTTCTTTTTATTTCATATTCACCTCAGTTCTTAGTTTTTATACTATTACATACTTTACACACTTGAATAACAACGATTAAGTTATTATGATAACTTTTGCGGCAAAATGTAATCGTAATGATCTAAATTTTTTGCAAAAGTTAATTACTACTCTCACTAATTTACATTTACTTTCCAGTCGAATAAGTGCAATGATAATTAGGCCAACTTCATCAGGGAAAGGAATTAATATAAGCATTTACTTGCTTGTGTTCTGATTCAACATTTCATAAATGTATTTTGCACAATGTTATTTGATTGAATGAAATGAAATATGTTTAAACTAAACGCATATCAGCCGGAGTAAACAAACCGCCTGCAGTAGGATGGAAAAACAGAAGGACATTTATTAATACCCTGTGCAGTATTTTCAACTCCGGAACTTAAATAACAAGAACTTGAACCCTGATGTGAATTTTCCGGAAAAAACCGAATCCCTAATAATAGTTTCAAAATCAATAATAGACCTACCCGCATCCGGTTGTAAAAAGCTGTTACTTGCTCCGTTGAGGTCCTCACTCGGGCGCTTCTGTCCCCGTGTAACCACCGGATTTGGAGAGGGTAGAAAGTCCGTCTGGCAATGTGACAAGTATTTGACCGACAACGCCAGCATCGTTGGCACGACTGACATTGGCATTATAAACTAGCATTAGCATTTCGACCCGCAGCGTCTTGTTGCCTTGGCCCAACAGCAGCATAATTCCTCCTCCGTACACCGCGACCACGTGGCATGATAAACTTAGCTGTCGGCAGTAAACTAAGAAATTAAATTGAGTTTTCAGCAGTGTAGTTTATCTTCGGTGTTGAATCGAGAAAGAGAAATTGGCACGGATTTTTGTTTTATATACTGTTGGTAGAACTGTACCCGGCTTAATGATAGCAAGCTGGCTAGAAACCATGCGTAACGGACGATAATATCCGAAGGTTACCAATTGTTAAAAGCTTTTTCCCGCAAAATAAAGTAAATCATTTGCAGGAGAAAATAATTTCTATAAATACTTCTTCATTAAGTCCAATTAAAAATTACACAGCGTCAAGACATTTGTTTGCAGAAACCATAAAAATAGCTAAAATTTTTGACATTCTATAAAACTACTCAATTCTGTCTGAAACAAACTGGCTTAATCATCTTTTAATTTAGCAATGAAACAAGAGTTTATTCTTAGAATCTTGAAATCTGCGTAACAGGGGTGGTATAGTACGTTATCAACAGGTGCGCGCAACACTTCCCGGTGCGGCTTTTTTATGTCAAAACACCCACAGGCACCAGTATCGGACCTGGGACAAAGAATATGGCCTTGTTTTTCATCCTAAATGAGTTCAAAATGAAACATACGTAATCAAATATGACCCCCCTACAAATGATACATATGTCTACTGAAGGCCAGAATCTCGAGAATCGAGCCTGCGAGCAATGGGTTCACTTCCCGGGCCGTTGTGAAATTAATTATTTAGACAATTGAACAAACTACCTATCACTTTTTCCTGTATACATTTAGCTACAAAATGAAACCGACCCCAAGTCTCTAGCCCTTCCCGTTTATGAAATATCTATCAGGAAACGAGTGATTTCCTGCTGAAAGTCCCTGGTAGATAAAAATGCGGCACAAAGAAACGGTACGTAAACATAGAGTAAAGTATGGTTGTCCGCCGAGTACGGCTCAAAGTCAATAAAAAATACTAAATAGTATAAATAAATATAAATAAATACATAAACTTGGGCCACTCACAATCGTCAGTTGCATCTCAAACACGCGATATTGGCGTTTCAAATTTTTCCACGGTCTTTCAACTGAATGCTACGCCATTGAACAGAATTCATTAGGTATTTTTAAACGCAATTTCTGATTGGCCAATAGCGACACACCTCCGACAGAATCGCAACGTTTCGTGCAAAATTACTCGGATATTATCGTATCGGTTTCAATGGCGGCGAATACAACTGAAAGACCGACGGAAAAATAAAAAAGTAAATATCACATATAGTAGATGCTACTGACGGTGGTGAGTGGCCATGATTTACATATTTAGTAATACTTGTTATTAATGACAAATGAATTTGACCCTTGCTAGGCTGACAAACATCTTTTAGTCCGTGATTTCGTACCGTTTCGTTGTGCCACATTTCTATCTACCTGGAACTTGCAGCAGAAAGTCACTCGTTTTCTGATAGATATTTCATGAACGGGGAGGGCTAGAGACTTGGGGTCGGTCTCATTTTGTAGCTAAATGTACATGTGAAATAGTGATAGGTAGTTTGTTCAAATGTCTACAGAATTTATTTCACAACGGCCCAGGAAGTGAACCCATTGCTCGCAGGCTCGATTCTCGAGATTCTGGCCTTCAGTAGACATATGTATCATTTGTAGGGGGGTCATATTTCATTACATATGTTTCATTTTGAACTCATTTAGGATGAAAAACAAGGCCATATTCTTTGTCCCAGGTCCGATACTGGTGCCTGTGAAAACACCTCGATTCGGTGAGTAAACTTGCGATTATTTCATTGGTAACGAATAGATTTGGAAAAAAGAGTTTTCATGCATTTTTAATGACTAAATGCCTTGACGGGTGTTCTTTTATGGCAAACAGAGGTCAGTGATACCTTAATTAATTATAGGAATCTATAGTTTCAAAGAAATCAGTAATATAAATTTGCTTCCGTTCACCAGTAAAAGATGCATTCAGCTTCACCGCCGTGGCATTGTTTGACTTAATATATGTAACGTTTCAATTATTTGACGCAGGTACTTCGGTTGCCAACAGAAATAGTATTAGCAATGAACGTTTATGTCATAAAGAACAGTGAATAATTACCTTCAAGGCTATATTATAACAGATTACTCTTTCTTTTTCAGATCAACAACAGAAACACTGAGATATTCTGTTTATCAGAATTAAATATTTGAATGCATAAAACTTGGTGTTCAGCATAGATATCGTTAGACAGATTGAACATAAATGCATTAGTAATTCATGATTTTCGGAATAAATGACACTCAAAAAAAATCAGAATTGTAAAAGTACAATACCCGTTGTTGTGATGTTGTGAAAAAGGCAGAAATGAAGACCCAGAAGTGTGTTGTTTGAGTTCAGTCACTGGTCAATTTGCAGACACGTTTAAAACAGCGAGCGTCGTGTGACACTACCGTACAATATTTAGCCATAAACAGCTTTTGTAGACGGAATTTAAGTGATTTGCGTGATATGGCGTCCTCAAACAATTGTGATTTATTGAAACATTTTTGTTTTGTCTGTCTTTTTGAAGTACAGATTCTTGTCATGCCTCCCATTTTTCTAATATCATTTGACAGATTTGATGAAAGGCAACAGCAGCATTAAAACTTTGTATGATATATGTAGTTGACACTAATGCCATAACGGTAACACACATGTAAATATTCTTGTTATCTCTATGTCGGTCAAAACGTTCACAGATTAAGTATACTATGCCAATTTATCATTTTGTTGTTTAATGAAATTTCTGAGTTATAATTAGTGTAATTGCGCAAAACCTCATCATTTTCTAGTTAATGGTTTCATGGTTAATTGATTTTGTTGATTTGAAGTATAGTAGTGCATCTCCACTTCACACCTTTATAATTTTTATAATTACAAACATGCACATGGTATATCATGGCAATAATTGGTTAACGGTAACTTATCAATAACTTTGAGCTTTCATTTCGTGTAATTCCTCTTAATGTTGACATATTCTTTGACATGTTTTCCACAGAAAGCTGTTGTTGTCTATTCAGATGGGAGAAAACAAAGGCGTTAAAATAAAACACCTTAATTCATAATAACCATGTTGTTGAGGCATTGTGCGTTTAGAATATGTGATAATAAATACCAATAGTTTTTTATCGTTTTTTCTTTGAAAAAAAATTACCACAAAGTTTTGTATTTTTCTAGGGCTTGCCCGTACGTGTCTAATATTACCATATTGTTGAGAATATGTACAAGAGATGTACACTATTTTGATCGAAGTAAATCAAGGCAACAATGTGAAATACGAATTGCAGAAGCTATCTAAATGAAACTTAAGGTAATTCATTTTTAATGTTGAGTTTAAGAATTACGTCCAAGTTAATGAAACTTATCATTACTCGTATAAGTGTTGTATAATTTAAATTGCTAATCAAGTACTAATCTACTTTCGTTGCTTGTGAAATATATAACATTATTTATCAGGAAATGTTGCTATATCTTGAAGTGTATGTGCACGTGTTTATGTTGAAGGCTTACTGTGTAAGATTTAATAAAAATCAATAAATTTCTATTTAATAATCTTATACAAACATTTTCACAACTAAACATTTAAGAAAGTAAATATTTACATGCAAGTAAAATGTTCATACCAGCTCAAGTTCACTACAGATTTAACATGAAATTGGTGCACAAGTTGCAACAAAATCAAACATAGTCAAATATTAATCCGAACCGTTTTCTAGTGTAGATTCAACGATGTCCATTGTACACGTGTAATTAATCAGTTGCAGTCACTCTTGTTCTTTCCCTGCGCACATAAACCCTTAATAAGAACATTTCGTGGCGCGATACACTCGGTGGGGAACCACGTGACTAAATCGGGGTACGGCACGCAAAGTGCTAAAGATAGCCGCTTCAGTTATGGTTTTTCACTATACTTTTTGATACGCATTGTTTTAACAGATAACGTGCATAAACCCGCAATAAAAAGCCTCACGGATATAGTAACTTATGACACTCCTCCGTTTTACGTATATCCTGCCAGCCGATTCGAAAGATGCAAAATTTGGTATCGAACAGCTCTGTCACAAGTTACGCACTAGCCAGATTTGCAGAGAATTTTTCGCGGATGTAAGTTAAATAAAGCTGTCATTGGTCCAAAGTCTGTAACAAATATTTAACATGACTATCAGAATATTAAAAGATATCGTAAGACAAAGGGTGCGGTAACGTACACGTTGCGGTTTTCAGGAGGTGACGTACACGTCATTTTTCCCCAGAGGGTAACGTACACGTCAAAAACTATTTATCATGCATGTAGAACATCTTTGTCTTTAAATGACTGAACTGTAAACATTTTGATATTGTTAAAAAAAAGATGCAGATGCTGGGAACAGGCTGTTTTTCTTTCGGTAGGTTAGTATATACAGAAATGCTACAGTGAAAATGAATAGCATCTGGAATTTTATGGTCTAATCGTGTATGTTATTTTGACAAGTAGACATTGTTAGCAGATGCCATTTTAAATGTCAACTTTTTTTCTCCAACTATCGAAAGTTAATTAGGTTTCTGGGAATAAACCATGTCCGTCTGTCAGCAGGGTTTAATCAAATCCATATGTTCAAATCTTCTTGATGACCCGTTGAACTGTAAACATTTTTTATATTGTTAAAAGGATGCTGAAATTAGTATTAATTCTGAACGATAACTGGAACGATAGCATGCTTGATAACCATGATTTTTCTTTATTAAAACGTTACAATACAGAAAATCTTTTTGTTTAATATGACAGCATGCACCTTATTTTGAACAATTGACAAACTGTTTGAGTTCTATCATGCATGGGACCATAACAATCAGCCAATAATATAAACACGTTGTCGTTTAAATTATCGTGCGGGAGTAATGTTATTCTTTCTGTGGGTTAGTGAGAGTTTGTTGGTCAGCTAGTTATTCATTTAGACCTCCTTACTGAAACAACATATCAGTATTGACCTAAATTTTGCATATCTAAGGACATAGTCATTCCATGGTTGATTAAATTATAAATGCTGACATATTCTGATAATATAGATCTATAAATGCATCAGTTACATCCAAAGCTTTAAAGTAACAGCCTCGGTTATGTTTAGGCTGTTCTTTCACAAAATCAAATACCTTATAAAAGCATTAACGAGATTATAATTAACTATTTTACTAAACTAAGCTATATTGGATCGCAAAAAAGGTTAGAAAATGTCGCAAAAAAGTTGATTTTTTTTAACCAAGTACAGTTGACTTAGACAGATTTTGTGTCGCCTACTACAAAGTAGCTGCGACATATAGGGATCACTTTTCCGTCGTCCGTCTTTCTGCCCGTTGGCGACCGGCTGGCGTCCGTCACGCTTCTTGTCCGGAGCATAACTCAAGAAATAATAAAGATGCTAATTTGTTACTTCATACAATGATCGAACACAGTGAGAGGATGTGCAGTATCAAAGAACCATAACTCTAGGTGGTCCCATGTTTCAATTATCTCCCCTTATCCTTATAAAAAAGACTTGTCCAGAGCCCAAGTCAAAAACTATTTGAAGAATTTGAAGATACTTTACACATTGACAGAGGAAGCGCAGTGTAATGGTCACATTTTTAAATTACCTCCCCTTATCGTTATATAGAAAGCTTGTCTGAAGCCCAAATCGAAATTATATAAAGGATTGACTTGAAACTTTGCACATAAATAGAGGTCCAATGAAAGGAAGTACAGTGTCAAAGAACCATAACTCTAACTGATCTTATTTTTGAATAACATCCCTTTATCTATGGAAAAAACTTGTCTGGGGCCAATGTCAAAACCATATAAAGGATTGTGTTGATACTTGATACATTGATAGAGGTCAGTGAAGCAAAGTGCAGTGTCAAAGAACCATTACTTTAGCTGACCCCATTTTTGAATCACCTCCCTTTATGCATGAAAAGGAAAAGCAAGAAGCTTGACTGAAGCCCAAGCCAAAAACTATGAAGGGTTGATTTGATACTTTGTACATTAATACAGGTCAGTGAAAGATAGTGCAGTGATAAGGAATCATAACTCTTACTGACTCCATTTTTAATTACCTCTCTGTATGTATAAGAAACTTGTATGGAATCCAAGTAAAATCAATGATATACAAAATATAAACATGTCGAAAAGAAAAGTAACACGTTTTTTTCTGTTGTTATTTCTAGAAAAAGGGTCGTCCAAAAAAAGTTTTTCCCACAGCAGTGGTAGGTTCACGCTCCACTATGTCTCTTCTCGTGCGCCTTTAAATTACTTTTTCTCCGAAAAGACATTTCGCACTCCTGGCAAATATATTCATTCTCCGTGCTATAAATAGATAATAGTTTTACTGCTGTTACTCTCGGTGCAACAATTATACCTATATGCGTATTTAATACTTCTTTTTGTTTGTCTCTTTCAAAAGTCAGAATCATAATTATGGTGCGGACAACTAAACTAACTATCGTTACTGGAAAGAACAAGTACTAGGCTTCCATCACCCGTAAGCAACTGTCAACTTTTTCACTCAAAGATACATGGTCAGTTGCGCATATGATGGATTTAGAGCAAAATAATTTCAAAATTTTATCATCTTACCTATTTATGTATAGATATACAAGAGCTGTAAACGTGTAATTATTTCCAAGCTAGGATGAGGACCGACGCTACACATTTTCACTGTAGCATTTCTGTATATACTAACATACCGAAAGAAAAACAACCTATTCCCAGCATTTGCATTTTTTTTAACAATGTCAAAATGTTAACAATTCAGTCATTTAAAGACAAAGATGGTCTACATGCATGATAAATAGTCTTTGACGTGTACGTTACCCTCTGGGGAAAAATGACGTGTACGTCACCTCCTGAAAAACCGCAACGTGTACGTTACCGCACCCTTTGTCTTACGATATCTTTAATATTCCTGAATAGTCATGTTAATTATTTGGTACAGGACTTTGGACAATGACAAGCTTTATTTTAAACTTAAATTCCAGCGGAAATTCTCTGCAGAATCTGTGCTAGGTGCGTAACTTGTGAACAGACGTGTTCGTTACCAGAATATTTTGCATCTTTCGAATCGGTTGGGCAAGGATTACGTAAAAACGGGAGAGAGTTTCATCAAGTTACATATATCCGATGAAAGAGCTTTTTATTGCAGGGTTTATGCACGTAATCTCTTTTAAAACAATGGCGGATCAAAAAAGTTATAGTGAAAAAACATACCTGAAGCGGGCCTATTTTTAGCACTTTTGCGTGCACGTTATCCAAGTTAGTCACGTGGTTTCCCCACCGTGTTGGTGCGACTTTATACCTTTAAAATACATTAAAAGGTTGCTTCTTTAAAAAACAGCACATGATAATAATGTAATAATCATGTCAAACTTGCAGTGTAGTTAGTAGAAAGATTGGGAATCATGATGGTATTTTTCTTGTTTTGCTTAATCAAAGTATACAAGAGGGCCATAATGACCCTGGATCGCTCACCTGAGTAATATGAGCTACACAGACAAGTGAAAGAGATCAGGTAAAGAGTCAAATATAAGTAAACATTGAAATCTTTTCCCAGTTATGTGAATATGTTTCAAATGTCAAACTGATGTTTAAATATTAAGAAAGTAGGTCAGAGGGTCACATTCATGGTCACTGAAAGTCAGTTTTAAGATCGGTGTGCAAAACTGTATAAGTCATCCAAATTTCCAGGCTGTATCTTAAAACAAGAGGACCATGATGGTCCTGAATCGCTCACCTGTCCCCAAAGGACCCAGTTTTGAACTGAGTATGATGTCTTTTTTTCTATTATTTGACATAGTGACCTAGTTTTTGAGCTCATGTGACCCAGTTTTGAACTTGACCTAGATATCATCAAGATAAATATTCTGACCAATTTTCATGAAGATCCATAAAAAAATATGGCCTCTAGAGAGGTCACAAGGTTTTTCTATTATTTGACCTACTGACCTAGTTTTTAAAGGCACGTGACCCAGTTTTGTACTTGACCTAGATATTATCAAGGTGAACATTCTCACCAATTTTCATGAAGATCTATTTTTATACCTACTGACCTTGTTTTTGACCGCACGTAACCCACTTTCGAATTTTATCTAGTTATCATCAAGGTGAACATTCAGACCAATTTTCATGAAGATCCATTGAAAAATATGGCCTCTAGAGAGGTCTCAAGGTTTTTCTATTTTTAGACCTACTGACCTAGTTTTTAACACAGCTGACCCAGTTTTGAACTTGACCTAGATATTATCAAGATTAACATGCAGACCAATTTTCATACAGATCCCATGAAAAATATGGCCTCTAGAGAGGTCACAAGGTTTTTTTTATTATTTGCCTACTGACCTAGTTTTTGCCGGCACGTAACCCAGTTTCGAAATTGACCTAGATATCATCAAGGTGAACATTATGGCCAATTTTCATGAAGATCGATTCAAAAGTATGGCCTCTAGAGAGGTCACAAGATTTTTCTATTTTTATATCTACTGACCTAGCTTTTGAAGGCACGTGACCCAGATTCGAACTTGACCTAGATATCATCAAAATGAACATTCAGACCAACTTTCATACAGATCCCATGAAAAATATGGCCTCTAGAGAGGTCACAAGGTTTTTTTATCATTTGACCTACTGACCTAGTTTTTTTGTCGGCACATAACCCAGTTTCAAACTTGACCTAGATATCATCAAGGTGAACATTCAGACCAATTTTCATGAAGATCCATTGAAAAATATGGCCTCTATAGAAGTCAAAAGTTTTTCTACTTTTAGACCTACTGACCTAGTTTTTGATCGCAGTTGACCCAGTTTCAAACTTGACCTAGATATCATCTAGATGAACATTCAGATCAACTTTCATAAAGATCCCATGAAAAAAATGGCCTCTAGAGAGGTCACAAGGTTTTTTTATTATTTGACCTACTGACCTAGTTTTTGTCGGCACGTGACCCAGTTTCGAACTTGACCTAGATATCATCAAGGTGAACGTTCAGACCAATTTTCATGAAGATCCATTCAAAAGTATGGCCTCTAGAGAGGTCTCAAGGTTTTTCTATTTTTAGACCTACTGACCTAGTTTTTGACTGCAGTTGACCCAGTGTCAAACTTGACCTAGATAAACATTCAGACCAACTTTCATACAGATCCAATGAAAAATATGGCCTCTAGAGTGGTCACAAGGTTTTTCTATTATTTGACCTACTGACCTAGTTTCTGTCGGCACGTGACCCAGTTTCGAACTTGATCTAGATATCATCAAGATGAACATTCTGACTAACTTTCATGAAGATCCATTGAAAAATATGGCCTCTAGAGAGGTCACAAGGTTTTTCTATTTTTAGAACTACTGACCTAGTTTTGGACCGCACGTGACCCAGTTTCGAACTTGACCTAAATAACATTAAGATGAACATTCTGACCAACTTTCATAAAGATCCCATGAAAAATGTGACCTCTAGAGTGGTCACAAGCAAAAGTTTACGGACGAACACACGGACGCCACGCGATCACAAAAGCTCACCTTGTCACTTTGTGACAGGTGAGCTAAAAACAAGAAAGTAGGTCAGTAAGTCAAGGTCACAGTCGAGTGACCCTTATTTTTCCCTATATAATTCATATAAAAACTAAGTGAGGGGTGGGGGGAAGGAGAAGGGCTTTAAATGAACCGCCCCTTGACAGCAATATTTTTAACGGAATAGAATTGGCTTAAGCAATTTGGTAGAAAGTCCCCTAGAGATCACATGTACAAAATATTTTTCAAATCCGGCTTACTGTTTCTGAGAAGAGGATTCTTAAAGATTTTCATTTCTGTTGCCATGGCAACCACAATTCTGAATGGATTTTAACTCTTTGTGCAATTTTGAAAGGGGCCACCCAAGGATCATTCTTGGTGTAAATATGACCAGTAGTTTAAAGATTTTTTTAGAAATTGTTGACGGAAGGACGACGGACAACAGAGGATGGACGACGCACAACATCAAGCGTTCACAAAAGCTCACATTGAGCCTTTGGCTCATGTGAGCTAATAGAAGTTAGAGAAAAAAGTCTACGTTATTTTTTTAACAGCCCTCATAGAATGTTAACAAGGTTTTCCTATTAACTGTCCTAGTGACCTTTTTTTGCCAAAGTTTTATGAAGATGAGGTAGAAAATGTGTTAGCAAGGTTTTCTAACAATTACACTTGTGGCCTAGTTTCTGATCCCAGCTGACCTCAGTAACCAAATATTTTGAGATTTTACAGAGGTTTTAACATTCTTATCAATTTTTGTTAAGACTGGACCAAAACTGTAACCTCTAGAGTGTTATCTGTCAAAGTTGATGACAGACGACGACAATCGATACGGATGATAACGTAAGATGGACACAGGGATATCACAACAGCTTTGTGATTAGGTGAGTAAAAACTAGAGCTATCACTACAGGTGATGAATGTACCCACCACATGCACTGACACAGTACATTGCAAATTGACGCACACAATATTGCATAATTATGTGGACTGTATGTATATAGACTGTATGTATACAGTATAGTAACAAAAAACAAAGTCTCATAACTATGCAGAATATTTATCTAAAAGAACGTAACATGCACCATGCACAACTAGGGTTGGTACTGATCATTTGTGTGAAGTTTCATTAAATTGTGTGCAAGGGTTCGGAAGATTAGGCGCGCACAAGATGGCATATGCAGACTGTATGTACATAGTATGTTAACAAGAAACAAAGTCCCATAACTCTGCAATTTTTGTTGTTGAAAGAACCTAACATGCCCCATGCACAACTACTGTTGTTACTGATCACTTGTGTTAAGTTTCATTAAATTGTGTCAAGGGGATGAGGAGAGATGTTGCGCACAAGATTGTGTCTATGTATATAGTATAGTAACAAAAAAAAAGTCCCGTAACTCTGCAATTTTTTTTCTGAAAGAACCTAACATGCCCCATGCACAACTACTGTTATTACTGATCACTTGTGTGAAGTTTCATTAAATTGTGTCAAGGGGATGAGGAGAGATGGTGCGCACAAGATTGTGTCTATGTATATAGTATTGTAACAAAAAACAAAGTCCCGTAACTCTGCAATTTTATTTTCTGAAAGAACCTAACATGCCCCATGCACAACTACTGTTGTTACTAATCACTTGTGTGAAGTTTCATTAAATTGTGTCCAGGGGATGAGGAGAGATGGTGCACACAAGATTGTGTCTATGGACAGACGGACGGACGGACAGAGAGATGGTGCGCACAAGATTGTGACTATGTATATAGTATAGTAACAAAAAACAAAGTCTCGTAACTCTGCAATTTTTTTTTCTGAAAGAACCTAACATGCCCCATGCACAACTACTGTTGTTACTAATCACTTGTGTGAAGTTTCATTAAATTGTGTCAAGTGGATGAGGAGAGATGGTGCGCACAAGATTGTGTATACGGACAGACTGACGGACGGACAGAGAGATGGTGCGCCCAAGATTGTGTCTATGTTTATAGTATAGTAACAAAAAACAAAATCCCGTAACTCTGCAATTTTTTTTTTCTGAAAGAACCTAACATGCCCCATGCACAACTACTGTTATTACTGATCACTTGTGTGAAATTTCATTAAATTGTGTCAAGGGGATGAGGAGAGATGGTGCGCACAAGATTGTGTCTACGGACAGACGGACAGAGAGATGGTGCGCACAAGATTGTGTCTATGTATATAGTATAGAAACAAAAAACAAAGTCTCGTAACTCTGCAATTTTTGTTTCTGAAAGAACCTAACATGTCCCATGCATAACTATTGTTGTTACTAATCACTTGTGTGAAGTTTCATTAAATTGTGTCAAGGGGATGAGGAGAGATGGTGCGCACAAGATTGTGTCTACGGACAGACTGACGGACGGACAGAGAGATGGTGCGCACAAGATTGTGTCTATGTATATGGTATAGTAACAAAAAACAAAGTCCCGTAACTCTGCAATTTTTCTTCTCTGAAAGAACCTAACATGCCCCATGCACAACTACTGTTATTACTGATCACTTGTGTGAAGTTTCATTAAATTGTGTCAAGGGGATGAGGAGAGATGGTGCGCACAAGATTGTGTCTATGTATAGTATAGTAACAAAAAACAAAGTCCCGTAACTCTGCAATTTTTTTTCTTAAAGAACCTAACATGCCCCATGCACAACTACTGTTGTTACTAATCACTTGTGTGAAGTTTCATTAAATTATGTCCAGGGGATGAGGAGAGATTGTGCGCACAAGATTGTGTCTACGGACAGACAGACAGACAACCTGAATCCAGTATACCCCCCCTTACAACTTTGTTGTCGGGGGGTACAAAGATGAATTCAATTCAGTTCACTGAAAATGTTGATGAAATAGTATTCTCTGATTGAAAAGAAGAGCCAAAATAAGATATTTCAGTTACAATTCAGAATTACTGTAAACAACTAGAAGATGCTCTTGTAGTATGCATAGTAGTAATAGGCAAGAAGTCAATAGGGGACAGGAGCGAAAGTCAAAGAGACACTGATGGTTGTCTGCAATAGGGATCATTTACTCTGCATGTCCAATCATCCGAAGTTTCAACATTCTGGGCCAAGTGGTTCTCAAGTAACTGTTATGGTTTAAAAACAGTTTTCCATGTTCTGGCCCCTGTGAGCTTGATCTTTGATAGAGTGACCCCAAAATCAATAGGGGTCATTAACTCTGCATGTGCAATCATCCTATGAAGTTTCAACATTCTGGGTCAAGTGGTTCTCAAGTTATTGATGGGAAAGAATTTTCCATGTTTAGGCCCCTGTGACCTTGACCTTTGCTCAAGTGATCCTAAAAAATAAAGGTCATCTACTCTGTATGTCCTATCATCCTATGAAGTTTGAAGGCTCTGGGACAAATGGTTCTCAAGTTATTGATCGGAAACTGTTTGCCATGTTCTGGTCCCTGTGACTTTGAGCGTTGATCAAGTGACCCAAAAATCAATAGGGGCCATCTACTCTACATGTCCAATCATCCTAAGAAGTTTTAACATTCTGGGTCAAGTGGTTCCCAAGTTATTGATTAGAAATGGTTTTACATGTTCAGGCCCCTGTGACCTTGGCCTTTGATCTAGTAACCCCAAAAATAATAACAGGCCATCTACACTGTAAGCCCTTTCACCCTATAAAGTTTGAAGGTTCTAGGTCAAATGGTTCTTCAGTTATTGAGCGAAAAAGAACTGTGACAGATGGATGGACCTTGACCTTTGATGGAGTGATCCCCAAAACAATAGAGGTCATCTACTCTGTAAGTCCTATCACCCTATGAAGTTTGAAGGTTCTAGGTCAAAGGGTTCTCAAGTTACTGATCAGAAATGGATTTCCATGTTCTGGCCCCTGTGACCTTGACCTTAAATAGAGTGACCCCAAAATCAATAGGGGTCATTTACACTGCATGTACAATCATCCTATGAAGTTTCAAGATTCTGGGTCAAGTGGTTCTCAAGTTATTGATCGGAAATGGTTTTCCATAATCAGGCCCATGTGACCTTAACCTTTAACAGAGTGACCCCAAAATCAACAGGGGTCATCTACTCTGCATGTCCAATCATCCTATGAAGTTTCAACATTCTGAGTCAAGTCGTTCTCAAGTTATTGATCAGAAATGGTTTTCCATTCTCAGGCCCCTGTGACCTTGACCTTTGATGTAGTGACCCCAAAACTATAGGGATCGTCTATTCCATAAGCCCTGTCTGCCTATGAAGTTTGAAGGTTCTAGGTCAAATGGTTCTCCAGTTATTGATCATAAATGAAGTGTGACAGATGAATAGATGGACAGGGCAAAATCAATGTCTCCCCCAGTGGGGGGGGGGGGGGGAGACATAGTTAAGGTGTAATATTATTCTATATTTTTAACTTGATACATATTATTGCAAACAAAAAATATAAACGAAAACATACTTTGCTATTCATTTACTTCAGCCTTTGATAAACACATATTTCAAAATATACATCTCTTAAAAAACACATTTCCACTTCTCTAAAAAGAAATGTAACATTTGTTCCAGCTTGTATTTCATGTCAGACTTTTGATCTTCCGTAACAGGTGTCAGCGGTTTACAGAAATTAGGTCAATTAAACTAGAAAAAGGAATGTCATAACAACAAACATAACATTATTGCACATTTTGCATTTAAACAACAACAACAACAACATATACATACAGATATTGAGTCTTACATATAAAATTAAGAAACAAAGTTAAAGATTCAACAGGAACAGTGCGACAGGCTAATGGCTGACATTTATGAACAAAAATCATAAAGTAAAACAATTAGACAAAACTGACAAATAAAGGAATAAAGCTTGTGATAACGGTCAGCGGCCAAAAATATTAGAGTTTTAACCAGTTAATAGCGAACACCAGATCTCAATCTGAATGCCCTCCATGTTCACAAGTTACAGGTCAGTGTAAGTAAAAGTTTATACTATGCTTTCCAGTTTGCTTGTGTCTGACAGGACAGGTGATGGACTCTGTGGAAGAAAGTTCTTATCCCTTACCATGCTGGACACGATTGATTCTGCCTTTGCGACCAGTGCAGATCATGATCAGCCTGCACATCTGTGCAGTCTGATCATGATCTGCACTGTTTGCCATTCGGTCAGTATCTTTTTGATAAGCACCCCTTTTAAAAGTTAATGGTACTGTCTAAATTGAAAGATGGATAAGCTCATTATAGAAAATTAGCAGGGTAAGGGTTAAAGCCCATAGGACTGAGCTGCTTTGATACTGATCTTCTGGCATGTTACATAGAGTTCTAAATGTGTTCTTGTTATTGCTCTGCCTTCTGCAAAGATTTAGATTTCATGTGTACATAGTTCTTTAGAGCAATTTTAAAGCTCAAATCAACAAAATCTACGGTTAAAATGAAAATTTTAGAGTCGATCTTGGTTATCAATTAGGTCTGAAAAATGGATAAATATGACCAAATAGGCTGACATCAATCAATTTAGTAGGCAATTGTAATGAATGCATTGACCATGATCCTAAAATATGATATATGACAAACTGCTTCATGCATTATTTGCTGCATACTTAGATACCCTAAATGTATAAATTACACAAGCATTTCTTTGGCATATTGTGTCTTTTTTTACCATTTCTTGTGTATGGAATTCAAATATCAGGGGTAAATTTCATTTACAATATCCTGTAACAGTAGGCAATATTTTGGGATTATGAGTGGGGTTTTGTGCACTACTAACTTGTCAATACTTCCCAGGGGTGTTTTTTGCCAGCAGTGCTCCACTGTGTTCCTTTATATGTTTGTTACCTCTATGTTGTCTATATATTCCACACACAGCTGCAGGGTTTTGATTCAAGAGGCACGCAGTCTTTGATCTTATCATTTTTAAAATCAACTAGTTCTGTTGTTCTGTTCTGTATAAAATCAATTGGAATCAACTTGCATACTTAGTAAAATTTTGATTTCAGTTCCAGGCTAACATCATTAATTAAAACTCTGGTACATTTATTGAACATTTTGCCAAAATATGCAGAAAAGCAGAATGTAAAACCAATTATTTCATTGTTGTTCAGTACATTTGTAAGAATATAAAAACAGAACAGGCAAACACATAAATTGCTGAATTGGAGTTCAAAAAATATGTTCGCAATCACTTGTTTCAAATAAAAAATATCAATAAATATATACCTATCTCAAATACTTCTGAAAACTTTTAGTCCAGAAGTGGTAAACATTTTTCTTTGACCTATCTAAGTCAAGTGGCTATATGACTATATGCTTTGTGATGATAAAGACATAAGTGCTGCTGTTCCTCTTCCTTACATCCAATAAAAGTATTAGAAAAAATCGGTAATTTAAAATCAATCAAAATACTTCTGAATCACTGAAATTTCAAACACCTGAAAGTTAGGCAGAAGACAAGTAAAAACAATTGGCAAATCATGTATTCCCTAAATATGATTTCGGCATTCTTTGATTTTTACGGAAATTCATGCACATATTGAGCTACTTTACATCCAAAGGATGCCAAACTGCCTAACAAGAGTATGTAGTCACATGGAAATTGTGGAGTGTCATTATAAGTCAATTATCTTATGTATTTACCTCAAGTTACATGGAATGAAACTAATTCTTTTACTTTAAACATGTTAATAAAGTCAAAATTTTGAATTCTCAAGAATGTAATGCAAGCCAGAGGTTTTAAAATATTAGTACACTCATACCAGTAACAATAAATACAGTAACAATTTTACAATTCTACCAGTCATTTATACATTTATTATATAATATAATAAGCATTCATTTCTGCTTTAACAAAATATGAGCCGTGCCATGAGAAAACCAACATAGTGGATGTGCGACCAGCATGGATCCAGACCAGCCTGCGCATCCGCGCAGTCTGGTCAGGCTCCATGCTGTTCGCTATCCGCGCAGTCTGGTCAGGATCCATGCTGTTCGCTAACAGTTTCTTCAATTCCAATAGGCTTTAAAAGCGAACAGCATGGAGCCTGACCAGACTGCGCGGATGCGCAGGCTGGTCTGGATCCATGCTGGTCGCACACCCACTATGTTGGTTTTCTCATGGCACGGCTCAATTATGTATAGCAATCAATAAAAAAGTAAATCAAAGGCCTGAATGGCCTGAGTCGGCTAATGATTGATGTACTGACAGTATAGTCTACCAGTTTCAGTTTGTTTTTAGTTTTTTTCTTAAAATTTCATAACACAGCTCGATATTTACCCAAAATATTATATCCAGATACGATTACACTTTTCTCCAGTTTGAACAATATATTTTACAAATTGTGATGATACGAAGACATTTAGCAGCAACTGGCAGTATCTGACATTGAAGTTTACGGTTAAATTACCTCTTATTTAAATCTTTTCATAAAAAAGTTGTTTCGTTTCGCCAAACATAGACGATCTACTTTCCTAGAAAATCCTGGTTAACTTATTATCATGTTGCTCATGGATTATAACAGACTGAAAGGCTTACATTTTACTATCCAGTACTGCAATAGTCGATTTCAAAAACTACAAGAAAATACAATTTAATGTTTCGCCGATTTGTTTATTTCTCGAAAAATAAGAATTAAAATCATTTTTAATATCTGTAGTTACTAAACAAACCAGTAAGAGCTTCTTCTTCCGATAATTTATCCGTTTACTGACTGCAAAATTCATGTGTGTGTGTAGAAACCCACGCAAAGTTTATAGAAATCATACGATGCGTGTATACCTTCAATGTGGGAGAATTAAGGCTGATCGGGATCGGCTATGTTACCTAACGCATCCAGACGATTCAGATTTTGTTTTTAAAAAAGCATTGTGTGCATTTCTGTAATTTTATATACGTTTTGTAATTATTAGACATGCGTATTTGCATTATTTCTATACGTAATTTACGCTAATATGCATCTTATCTGGAGCCCTGTGGAACTATTTTTTGTCTTTCGCTGGATGTTACGCAAGCTTTGTAAGCCTGCGCAATTCATAAAATGCACATTTATGCTTAATGAGTTTCATTCGAGTATTGCACAATTACAAGTCATAAATATGACAGATTACATCGTATATTGGTCATAGCAAAGGGAATTCACGCAACTTAACTTCATTCTTGCAGTGAACTGTTTGAAATTTGAGAAATCTAATGGAACTAAATCGCTTCACTGTGTTATTTGGTCCATTTAGACTTAGAGAATCGCTGGATAGCAAGGACTCATCAAAACGATTACATCGTTTAGCCGACACAAAAATCAATAACAAAATAACATACTTAACTACCCTCATCAAATCATACTACAGAAAGAATCTAAAACTCATACGAACACATAATTATATATTAGCACTTTTTTTACTCTATTTAGAAAGAAAGACAATCTGACTAAAGTACTTGATCTTCTAAACGAAGATCTGAGAACGACCCATTCACATTCGTCTTCTGTATATTTTGGATTTCCAGTATTGCTATTTTTATTTTATCCAATCAGACGACTTGTTCGAATGTCAAAGAGTAAGAAAAATGTGCAGACATTCTAGGGCTCGAACCCGGGACCCCTCGCTTACAAAGCAAGTGGCCTACCGACTGAGATAGCCGGCTATCTGACACATTAAGACATAAGAATTGTAAATATCAAAAGTCAAGGCTACAGGTAGATTTGCAAGATGTTGTAAGTTAGGCTCTGATTGGCTAGCGAAAGGGTCGTCAGAACGAGGCTATGAATAGGTCGTTCTCAGATCCTATGCGTAGCGTAATAGGAGATGTACTTCAGTCAGATTGAAAGAAAGATTACTGTGAAATCAGTACTATTTGTGTGGGACTAATTTTTGTGCACTCTATGTTTAGTTAATCAACAAAATTGAATTCCATTGAACACATACAATACCCATTCATGTTATTGTATTTACAAATTCACATCTCAATGAAATAGTTTTAGGCAAGGCCATGACATTTTATGTCCATGAAATTAAATGATTTCACTGTATCTTGCTTACAGTAAACAAAAATTATCAAAAAATGCATTTCATTAATAATGTGAGAGCTGTTTAATTAAGGTGAGGCAGTGTTTTTATATTTTCTGGTCCTTTGGGATTATGGAGTCCATTCATTCTTTATGTATAATAGAGTTCAGCTTAAGCCAATGACAGGGGGAATGAGGGGTGTTTCATTACAAGTGAAGAACAGACTAAAATAAAACTGAGCCTGCTTTTAGTGTACTTGGTTGCATTATATGCTTCAAAAGGATCTTTATAGACTTTTGCCCCATCAAGCCATCCTCTGATCATAACAGAGTAAGACACATGAGCCATAGGGTTCACCCTGCTAACTGTTAAAACAATGATCTTTGATTTTCTAAAAAGAATACATTTCTACTTGCATTTAAAACACCATCAATTTAAGAATTATACTGACTACTCTAGCTATAGGTATAGTCTAATTATTCACAGGTGTTGTCAGGTTTTATCAGCCTATGTATGTATGTAGAACACTGCCACATAATTTATAGAAAAATCTCTACTTTCTTCCTGCTTCAAACTGTATAACTTGAAACATTATTAAACATCCAGAAAACATTTTATACAATGTACATGTACCTTTAACAACATAAAAATATGAATCACATTAAAAAAAAAGAAGCTGCCTTTTATCAACTTCAATTAAGTTATCAAAACTCTAAACAAAACTATACTGACTTCATATATGGTGAACTAATATCAAAACTGAGTATAAAAAAGCGTGAAAGATAGATACAAGTGATTAACATTTTACATTATATACCATATAAGTATATAATAGAAACATACATGATAAGTGTGACAGATGAAATCATTGAATCACTGAAACTGTGGAGAAATATCTTAAAACAATAGTATTCAAATGACATTGTTACCATTGTTTCACAGGAAACCTTGTTTCTGCTGCTTTTTGAAGCCGTTTCTGCTTATTTCATTAATAAAGCACTCTTTTTTCTTTCACAAACATTTGCTATAGTGAGTTTCTCAGATATAACAATGAAAATAATTCAATATATAAAGAGAGTTCAAAAAGCAGCAATGAATGCATGTTTCACTCAAAATTTGGGAAACACAGGTTAAGCACCAGGGGACATTATCAAAATGTATTACCATATTGTCTGGTTAAATATGTAGCAAATAATAGTGAACACAAATGAGTATTTATTTTTCCATCAAATAAGAATGAAAACCAATCATTAATGCCTCTTCCTTAGAAAACACAGCAGAAGGAATTGAACATAAATGAGTATTAATACTTCCTTAAATCAGTAGCTGAAGGAAGAGAACACAAACCAGAATCAATTCTTCCTTAGAATTGTACACTGACCAATTATCATTTTTTCTTAAAATTCACAGTGAAAGGGAAGTGAGCATCAATCAGATTTTATGTTATTAGGTCAGGAGAATAATTCTGGCTTAACATGTAAATTAGGAAGGCAAGTCAGAAATCACAGTTTCCAGGGTACAGATGTTTGGGTTCATAATCTAGGAATGATCCTATTTTGACCTAACAATAATTTTACTTAGGCCTAACCTATATAGTAAGAAAACGTAGGAAGTATGCAGGCCTTACAACGCTCATGACTGTATTCCAATGATCCATTCCAAACTGCATGTCAGCTGAATACAGTTGGCAGTATCCTTACATGTGTTAAGAGTTTAGCTTAGGATGTATCCTAATAAGTAAGATTTTTTGTAGCAATAAAAGTAGATATCCTTTTCACTATCATTATGTTATCTGGAGACATCTAATTCTTTGATTTTAATTGTTCCGCTGGGCAGTGATATAGACACTTTGTATCGAGCCAGATCTTTCCTTGTCACCATACCTAGCACCTGAAATAAGTAAAAAATTTATCTAAAAACATCTTGAATAGATCCAATTTGAATAATATTCTTTAGGAAAACAGTTTTTTGTCTGATAATGGAATGACAGTATAATATATAAATCAGACTCTATGTTCAGAAAGCGCCCTTCTACAGTTTTTTCTATTAAGAATTTTAGCAGTTAAAAATTTTCACACAGCAAGTAATAAAGGCTAACAATGGAAGGAGTATTCACCTCATTCCGCTCATTAATGACAACAACATGTCTCAGCCCTAAAGCTCTGAACAGGCGAAATATTCGTGGTAATGATGCACACTGAAATATAAAAAAAATACGAATTTCACTTAATAACATTAAATAACTAGAAGATGCTTTTGTAAAAAAGCGCATGTCTCCCCCAGTGCATAGTTGTATAGGCAAGAAGTCAATAGGGGACAAGAGCGAAAGTCAAAGAGACACTGATGGTTGGCTGCAATAGGGATCATCTACTTGGCATGTCCAATCATACCACTAAGTTTCAACATTTTGTTCCTGGTGCTTCTCAAGTTATGAATTGGAAACAGTTTTCCATGTTCAGGCCCCTGTGACCTTGACCTTTGATCGAGTGACCCCAAAATCAGTAGTGGTCATCTACCTGCATGTCCAATCATTCTAATAAGTTTCAACATTCTGGGTCAAGTGGTTTTCAAGTTATTGATCGAAAATGATTTTCCATGTTCAAGCCCCTGTGACCTTGACCTTTAATAGAGAGACCCCAAAACAATAGGGGTCATCTTCTCTGCATGTCCAATCATCCTATTAAGTTTCAACATTCTGGGTCAAGTGGTTCTCAAGTTATTGATCAGAAATGACTTTCAATGTTCAAGTCCCTGTGACCTTGACCTTTAATACAGTGATCCCAAAATCAATAGTGGTCATCTACTCTGCATGTCCAATCATCCCATTAAGTTTGAACATTCTGGGTCAACTGGTTCTCATCTTATTGATTGGAAAGAGTTTTCTATGTTTCTATGACCTTGACCTTTGATGGAGTGACCCCAAAAACATTAGGGTTCATCTACTCTGTAAGTACTATCATCCTATGAAGTTTGAAAGTTCTAGGTCAAATAGTTCTCAAATTATTAACCGAAAATGGATTTCCATGTTCTGTTCGCTGTGACCTTGATCTTTAATAGAGTGACCCCAAAATCAATAGGGGTCATCTACTCTGTGAGTCCAATCATCCTATGAAGTTTCAACATTCTGGGTCAAGTGGTTCTCAAGTTATTGATCAGAAATGATTTTCCATGTTCAGGCCCCTGTACCTTGACCTTTAAAGGAGTGACCCCAAAAACAATAGCAGCCGTCTATACTTCATAACCCCTACCATCCTATGAAGTTTGAAGGTTCTAGGTCAAATGGTTCTCCAGTTATTGACCGGAAATGAAGTGTGACGTACGGACGGATGGACAGACAGGGCAAAAACAATATGTCTCCCCCAGTGGTGGGGGGTGGGGGTGGGGGAGATGTAATAACAAATTAAATATATTTCTAATATAAGAACTTTAGCTACATAAAATATACCATAAACTTCATTAAAATATACAGCGTTTTCAATAACTTGTAAAATGTTCAATCAAATTCCTGAGTATCTAAAAGAAATGAAAAGCTCTACACGCCCACCATTGAGTTATTTTTGAATGTTCCAAATTTCAAGACTAGCTCAAAATCCTAAAAGTAGGTAACTATGTCAGAATCCAGGTCATCACAGTCCTTGGATCCAGTGACCTCTAATACCAACTGGTAGTTATGGCTCCATACAAGGTACTTACATACCAAATATCAAAGAGACTGGTCAATATATGAATGTGCTATGAGCAAAAATTGAAAAATCTATTTCAAGCAATGTTGACCTTGACTTTGACCCACACCATTGACCTCTAACCACACCCATGGGTAGGGTTCAATGTTTGTACACAATTCAAATTGAAATTACTTTTACATTTGAATGTGATATTTTGTAGATAAATATGTGAAAGTAGGTCTATAGATCAATTTCAAGGTCAAAGTTCATTTCGGTACAAAAAACTATGCATGTGCTTCAAATTTGAAGGCTGTAGCTTGAGAAATGTGAAAGTAGGTACTAGGTAAAACTCAAGGTCAAATTTCAATTCAGAACACAAAACTATGCATGTGGTCCAAATTTGAAGCCTGTAGCTTGAGAAATGTGAAAGTAGGTCACTAGGTCAGTCTCAAGGTCAAAGTTCATTTTGGTAAACAAAACTATGCATGTGGTCCAAATTTGAAGGCTGTAGCTTGAGAAATGTGAAAGTAGGTCACTAGGTCAAAATCAAGGTCAAATTTCATTTCCGAACACAAAACTATACATGTGGTAGAAATTTGAAGCCTGTACCTTCAAAAATGTGAAAGTAGGTCACTAGGTCAAAGTCAAGGTCAACTCATGTCAAGGTTCATCTAGCCACTCAAAACTACACATGTGGTCCAAATTTGAATGTTGTAGGTTAAAAAACAAAAAAATAGGTACTAGGTAAAAATCAAGGTCAAATTTCAATCCAGAACACAAAACTATGCATGTGGTCCAAATTTGAAGCCTGTAGCTTGAGAAATGTAAAAGTAGGTCACTAGGTCAATCTCATGGTTAAAGTTCATTTCGGAACACAAAACTATGCATGTGGTCCAAATTTGAAGGCTGAAGCCTGAGAAATGTGGAAGTAGGTCACTAGGTCAAAATCAAGGTCAAATTTCATTATGAACAACTTGAATCATTATCTTATTAATGTCTGCAAACATTATGGCCCTTCTACATAACATGTAAGGCCATAAAAAAACAATTATCTACTTGGAGGGCCACTGGATATAAAATTATATTAGAAATCAAAATAAACAAAGGGCCATAACTCATTCAATAATTATTGAACCAGTCTGATTTTCAGGGGGACAAAACTAGGGTACCAATAAATCATTCTGACAAAGTTTGGTCAAAATCCCCCCAGTAGTTTTTGAGAAGATGCGATAACAAGAAATTGTTAACAGACAGAAGGATGGAAGGACGGATGGACCACAGACGCAGAGTGATTTGAATTGCCCACCATCTGATGATGGTGGGCTAATAAAATCTAGCTAAATGTCATATCAGGGCAATGGAGTCTGTGTCCAAACTTCACATAATATGAGTCAAAAAATCTGGCTATATACTTCACAGAAGAGTAAGGAAAATGTAGTCAAACCAAACAAAATAGCAAGAAAACTAGGTTAAACTTCACAACAAGACGCATATATACTTTCATCACAGTAGCTTGTTTCATTTTCTCTATAATTTGATATATGAAAAAATACATATACAATTTTTTCAATTTTCTCTCATTCTGTCAACAAGATTTCTAATGCTGTGTTTTTCATAGCAATTTTAACTATCTCCTCTTTTTTTGTACAAAATTCATATAAACACAACTGAAAACTGATATTACAGCAATTTTCCTTTGATAATAAAAAAAATGTTGTTTTCTTTCACTGAAGCAGGCAATATATCTTTTGTGAATCAATGTCTTGGTTAAATCGAATGAATCAGGGAAAGTGCTGAGTATATTACAATGTACTTGTATGGACACCAGATGTTAAAGTCTTGTTGGTGTCTGTCCTTTTCACTTGCTGTACTCCATTGTTTTCAGAATGAAGGAGGACAAAATATTTAAAAAGAAACAAGAATGATGTGAACATTGTATGACAGAATACCACCTGACAATGCTTTATAGAATAAAGTCAAAACAAGTGCATAATTAAAACAACAAGAAGGTCATAATTGGCCATAGAGCCCTAACACCTGAGAGAGAGTTTGAGAGCTTTTAAAAAAGTTTAGTAGAGGGTCATGTAGGGAAATATCTGTAAAAGGTTAGCAGTAATAATGGAAGTTGGAGATGATGTGAAGCTAAGAGGTAGTATCAAGAAACACAGAAAAGTAAAAGTAAACAAGTAGAAAATGTGACCTAAAGAAAGTGAACAAGTTTTTTCTATGATTTAACCTAGAGACCTAGTTTCTTTTATCTCAGGTACCACACTTTTTACCCTGACATAGATTGCATACAAACAAACATTCTGACAAAGTTTTATGATGATCACATAGACAATGTGGCTCTACAGTGTTATCAAGGTTTTTTTCTATGACTTAATCCAGTGACATTTTGTCCTCAGGTAACCAAGGTAGCCAAGATTTCACAGAGACAAACATTCTGACAGAGATGTATGGTGATGAAGATGAAACCTCTCTAGAGTGTTAACAACATTTTTCTATGACCTGACCTATTGACCTAGCTTAAGACCTCAGGTACATCAGTTCTGAACTTGACTGATGATTCATACATTTTCTGACAAACATTTATGAAGATCAAATAGAAAATGTGGCCTGTAGTGTGCTAACAGTGTTTTCTATGATTTGACCTAGTGACCTAGTATAAGGCCTCTGGTAACCCAGTTTTGAACTTGACTTACATTTCATAAAGTTAAAGCATTCAGACAATTTCTACGAAGATCAAATGGAAAACAGGCAATGTACACAGGGCATCACAACAGGTCATCTTGAGCACTTTGTGCTCAGATGAACTAAAAATATAGACACTAGAGGCATAAAAATAATAACCACTCTAGGAAAATACAGCTTCTACCTCCATTTAAAACAAGAGAACTATATTGCTTTATTTCCATCACTTGGGTAAATGGACAGAGTTAAACATCTGTTAAATGAAAAACTGAGTAAGCAGCAAATTTCCAACATTTCAAATTTGCCAAAGTATGAGCTATTTATTCTTGGGAAACATTTCAAAATAGCTTGACAAAAGATCAATCATGCAATTTTTGTTAGCAATTGTTTTCAAGATTCTTTTGCAGTCCCTTTGTGCAGTAAAGCTAACTTTACTGCTAAGGATGCTTTGGCCAAGTTTGGTAAATACCCACCAAGCACTACATAATTTAAAGATAAGACTAATTCTGGAAGATAGATGATGAAGTACCAACCTATACCCACTAAAAACACACTCAAACTCTTATGAGCTAAAATGAAAATAAAAAAGCTTGATCATGTTACTTACATCCTGTACTGTATATGTACCAGAATTCATAAATGGCAACAAATCTATAGTGAAGTCACGTTCTTGTGTAGATATATGAATTTGCTGAAAAAAAATTGAACAGGTACTGAACCAGAAGTAAATACCTATGGAATCAGAGATCAGTTACATTTCAATTCAAATTTACTGCATTTATAAAATTTAAAATTTCTGAAAGAATTTTGTGATTTGATACAGAACTTTCCAGTCTGAGACAGAACTACATTACGCAAAATAACATTTCCATAAAGACCTCAATTTGTTCTAAATATATTCTCTACAAGCCTTCATTTTACCTACCTGTATAGGGGGGAATCTGGGATAAGCATCTCGGAAGTCAGAAGATTTCAGGTCTCCAAGTCTTCTCTGTATGTCAGGGTACTCCTCAAATATCTACAATATACCAGTTCTGTTATAAACCCAAAGACATTTGTTACAAATTTAACCAAATACCATAGAAAACATACTATTTGTTTGGTCTTTATTTTGCAGTGTGATAGTCAACAGCATTGCTTAAAATTCACTTTCTGCAGGCAGAAAGACTTTCAGACAATATGCTACAAAAAAAATTCACAACTGCTCACAATTCTAGTTTATTTATTTATTTTGTTGGGTTTAACGTCGCACCGACACAATTTTAGGTCATATGGCGACTTTCCAGCTTTAATGGTGGAGGAAGACCCCAGGTGCCCCTCCGTGCACTATTTCATCACGAGCGGGCACCTGGGTAGAACCACCGACCTTCCGTAAGCCAGCTGGGTGGCTTCCTCACGTGAAGAATTCTACGCCCCAAATGAGGTTTCGAACCCACATCGATGAGGGGCAAATAGTTTCAAGTCAACGACTCTAACCACTCGGCCACGGAGGCCCCTTCACAATTCTAGAGACACATTTGTCTGTCTTAATAATAAGTGGAAGTAACACAGTCAATTATGTAATGATTTCTATCTATGGAAGGCAAATCAAACATATATTGTTTCCTACCTTTAATTTGAGGAGAACAATAAGTTGATCTCTGAGAACCACTCCTCGGAATGTACCAAAAGTTTGAACACCATCCTGTCAAATGTAAAAAATATTTTTCTTTTGTTCTTGTTAGGACACCTTTACAGCTTTAATAGTGGATAAATAACCCAGGTGTAACTTTCTGTATTATTTTAGATTGGACAGAAGCTGAAATATTTAATCTACACTGAAAATATATTTCTAAAAAATTCCATATATTTAAAACTAAATTCCACAATGAATTTTCATTTTTTGTTATTTTTCTCAAGGCATCAAAAAATACAAAACAACATTTTATCAAATTTTGAATCGATATCACAATAATTGATCAGTTAGGAAAAAACTAAGATAAAAATATGCTCACACTTAGTTTAATATTAAACTGTATTTTTTTTGTAAATTTTACTGTTGTTCAATTGGGCATTATGAAATGCTGAAATAGGTATATGAATACAAAAATGATAAATAATTGGTTCATCAAAGAGTGAATTTCTCAACTACACCACTCAAATCATTTGAATTGAAAAATACTGAATTATGAATAAAGATCTTGGCTTCTCACTGTCCCTGTTTTCCACAGGCAAGCTTGTAATATCATAATAACTTACACGTTCCACTGTCTCTGGATCATAGTCATGTGATAACTTACATGTTGCACTCTGTCTGGATCATAGTCCTGTACTACAGGAAACCCATTATGAGATTCTGCCTTCAGTATATCAACTATACGACCAACTTTCTCATGAGTCCTTAACACTGTCACAGGATGACTCATCACTTCCCTGAAAAAATAACAAAAATATAATATATCCAAAATAGTGAGCATTGTTTTTATCTCAAGTGTTTGGGATATGCTATTTTGATTCTAACACAACATCTACCAAAAAGCTTGCCTGTGTTGTGTCACTCATTTTTCAGTGTGCCAGAAGGGTCAATTCATGGAAGACAATGATTTGTTGTACAACAATGTCAGTTTCAGCCTTCTTCCTTAAATAAGGTAACAAAATTCAAGTCGTGTTAGAATAAGCACTTACAGCCAAACCTCTCTTGATGAAACAGGAAGAGGACATGGTGTTTCACGAGAAAAGGTACTTGAAAGGTATTTTTATTTTAAGCTCTAGTGGCCCCTAAATGGGGCTAAGTTCCCCCAATCAAACAAATTTGAGCAAGAACCTTATAATGATCCTCTAGACCAGGTTTGATGAAGATCCATCAAGCAGTTCATGAGAAGAAGTCATTTAAAGATATTTCTATTTTTAAGTCTAGCAGTCCCTAAAACAGGTCAAGAACCTTATAATGATCCTCTAGACCAGGTTTGATGAAGATCCATCAAGCAGTTCATGAGAAGAAGTCATTTAAAGATATTTCTATTTTTAAGTCTAGCAGTCCCTAAAACAGGTCAAGTGCCCTCAACTAAAGAATGTTGGTTAAAGACCTTATAATGATCTCTCGACCAGATTTGATGAAGATCAATCAAGCAGTTCATGAGAAGAAGTTGTTTAAGTGTATTTCTATTTTTAATTCAAGCAGCCGCTAAAAGGGACTAAGTGCCCTCAACTGAACAATGTTGGTGAAGGACCTTATAATAATGTCACAAATCAAGTTTGATGAAGATCCATTATGTTGTTCATAAGGAAGAGTCATTTAAAGGCATTTCTAATTTTAGCTCTGGTAACCCCTTAAAGGGGCCATTCATTCCCATTTGAATGGAAGTGGGAGAGGATCTTATAATGATGCAAAAACCCATGTTTGATGAAGATCTATCCAGCAGTTCATGAGAAGAAGTTGTTTAAAGGTATTTCTAACTTTATCTGTAGTTGCCTTAAGCCAAGTACCCCCATTTGAACAAACTTGGAAAGGATCTTAAAATGATGAAACAGACCAAGTTTGATGAAGATCCATTGAGTGGCTCACGAGAAGAATTTGTTTAAAGGTCTTTTTCTTTTTTTAGCTCTAGTGGCCCCTATAAGGGGCCAAGTGCCCCCATTTGAATAAACTTGGAAAGGATCTTATAATGATGAAACAGACCAATTTTGATGAAAATCCTTCAAGAGATTCATGAGAAGAAGTTCTTTGAAGGTTTTTCAATTTTTAGCTCTGGTGGCCCCAAAAACAAATTTGACAGAGGTCCATGCCAGGATGCTACTGAACAATTTTGGTGTAATTCTGACCTGTAGTTACAGAGGAGAAGATGTTTAAGTAAAAAATGTTGATGCAGGTGAGCTAAAAAGCCTACAATGAATAAATTCCTATTCTCCAGTATCAAATTTTACTAATCAGATCTTCACAATCATAGATATACCAGTAAAAATCAATACGAAGAGGGCAGTACTGTTTCAAGAGCTAGAACAGAACACATGGATTCTGCCACTTTACCAAAAGAAACCAATTTCTGTAAAGAGATACCGCCCTCTCTTTTTCCTTTATCACTAACATCTATCACACTACCCAGTCATACAAGGAGACTCTTTTTACTTTCCATGACTGTAAGAGGTGTATGTGAGGGAAGAGGTTGGAGTGGGGATGATATTGTGAGATATTCTTTCCGAGCAGTGTGGGGAGAGTAGCTCACTTGGAAAAACATTATATTTGATATACCTGTGTCCTTATTGTTCGTTTTTTACACAATTAATCAGTACATATAAGCCATGACTGATCACACCAGATGTTGTTTTAATAGGCATTAATATTTCCCTTTGATGTTTTCTATATGTCAACCAATATGACATCAAAGAAACTTCAAAGGAGGAGAAGGAAACATTAATATCAACTATAAAAGGTCTCATCTGGCCATGTGAAATCAATTCTATCCTAGGCCGTGATTTTTTGGCCTAAAAACATCCTAGCAGATCTATTCAATGTACATGTAAAATTTATCAATTCTGTTTCTATAAATAACTTCTAATAAGAGTAAAAACTTCTTTCTTTCATATCTGAATATGTAGAAATACAGTTTTTGAACATTTGATCTTTTTTACTTTTATGTTTCTAGTATTTTTCACTTTCTGAACACAAAATAATCAGTACAGATGTTAAATAAACACAACAACTGCATATAGTTAATACATGTATGTATTTTTATCAGTCTGATCTGGGTCCAATAAACTTTGAGGCCATAACCAATAGCAAGATTAAACTGGAAGATGCTTTTGTAGAAAAGCACATGTCTTCCTCAAAGCATACTTAGTATTAGGCAAGAAGTCAACAGCGGACAGGAGCAAAAGTCAAAGAGACACTGTGACTGAAACGCAATAGGAATCATTTACTCGGCATGTTCTGGGTCAAGCGGTTCTCAAGTTGTGGATAGAAAACCGTTTTCCATATTCTGGCCCCTGTGACCTTGACCTCTGAAAGAATGGCCCCAAAATCAATAGGGTTCATCTACTAGGCATCTACTGACCTTTGATCCAGTGACCCTAAAATTAATAGCGGTCATCTACTCTGCATGTCCAATCATCCTATGAAGTTTCAACATTCTGGGTCAAGTGATTCTCAAGTTATTGATCAGAAATGGTTTTCCATGTTCAGGCCTCTATGACCTTGACCTTTGATGGAGTGATTCCAAAGACAATAGGGGTTATCTATTTTGTAAGCCCTATCACCCTATGAAGTTTGAAGGTTCTGGGTCAAATGGTTGTCAAGTTATTGATCAGAAATGGTTTTCCATGTTCTGGCCCCTGTGACCCCAAAAACACTAGGGATCATCTACTCTGAATGTCCGTCCAATCATCCTATGAAGTTTCAACATTCTGCGTCAAGAAGTTCTCAAGATATTAATTGGAAACACCATTCCATGTTCAGGCCCAGTGACCTCTAACTTTGACAGAGTAACCCCTAAAAACTAGAGGGGTCATCTACTCCATAAGCCCTATCACCCTATAAAGTTTGAAGGTTCTAGGTCAAATGGTTCTCCAATTATTGATAAGAAATGAAGTGTGATGGATTCTGGCCCCTGTGATCTTGACCTTTGATCCAGTGACCACAAAATCAATAGGGGTCACCTACTCTGCATATCCAATCATCCTATGAAGTTTCAACATTCTGCGTCAAGTGGCTCTCAAGTTATTGATCGGAAACAATTTTTCATGTTCAGGTCCCTGTGACCTTGACCTTTGATGGAGTGACCCAAAAAATAATAGGGTTCATCTACTCTGTAAGTCCTATCACCCTATGGAGACACAATGATGCATCTAAAGTGGTTTTGTAACTGAATGCAACAAAAGGTCTGTGGATGTTATCACAGTTCCAGAAGTAGGATATTTTATTCCAGCTTTTCATGTCGGAGGAAAATATATTCTTGCATACAGCACTGGAGTATCCGGGTTCTCACCAGTGCTGGCACAACTTGTCTTGTACCATATGTTGTAAATGAATGTGTAAATACATATGCTAGCTCTAATGTAAGAAAATAATATTTTTGAAATAGTAATATGTTTTTTTTTATTTTTCTGTATTGTTTGTAGAATATGGTATGCAAGAAAATGAATCCTGATTGGGTAGGTGTGGAAGACAATATCTGGTAGAGCCTCACTGCCACCTAAACATTAATCCTAAAACCGAACCTACAACCAGTAAAATATTCTTTTAAGGAGGGGCACCCTAAAGCAAAAGAGGCCTCCAATATACATGCCTCCAAAATGTATATTGTGGATTTGTTAATATTGGCAATGGTTTTATTTCTGCTAAAAATTCAAAATAATGCCACTAAAGTCTTGTGAATTCAAAATACAGTTGACACTCAGAATCTTGAACTTGCTTATCTTAAAACTGCCGCTACCTCAAAGACTTTTTCATGTCCCGTCCCAAAAATATGTGCACAAAATATCATTTTAAGATGAGTGTTGCATATCTCAGAGTAAAATTCTTGATCCATTGGAATTCAAGATACTGAGTTTCAACTGCATTCTTGAATATTAATCTGCACAATATCTTAAAACAAACACTCTTGCTGGCAAATTTTTATCACCATGAACGAGGCTGCTAACACTGAAATAGCTACATAAAGCCTACGCAAAATTTACCTACTTTACAGTAGCAATAAGTAGAACTCTTGTATTAGATAGTGCTAAAGAGCAACCTAAACCACTATTTATAAACATATGAGTAGCATACACAATGTTAAAGACACTCTCAACACATCATTCCAAACTTACTTACCATACCAGTAATGCATACTGTACATGTAAGACAGAATATGCAATCTTATTGGATGCACAGATGTGAAGATGAAATTGAGAAGGTTTTACAAATATGAATAAGATATTTACAAGCAACCAGTTGCACAGATATTTATAAGTGATGAAAGAATGGGACATTAAACTCAAAATCAAACCTTGTGAAACAATGTGACCTTTGCATGGATAAAAGGGAGATAAGTCCCTTTAGAAGTTGTATTTCAAACAAACCAATACATGAAAACAAATGATTTCCTTTCCTGTTGGCAAAAGAACACAAATTGATGGACCTAATTGTTACTTCTGTTCAAACTTCATAGATACACACCAGTAAAAGAGTGTACAGATACCTTACTGCAAATATCTGGTTCCCTAGGATACCACAGAATGTCAAGTCTATAAAACATATGTGTGTAATATGTTGGAGAATAATAGGGAAACCTTACCATATCCCTAATTATACACAAAGAAATGCAAGACAGACAGACAGAAGCACCGTGACAGGTGTTGACTTTTTGGGAACACTGAATATCAAGTGTAGACACAGTTCTAACGGTAAAGCATACATTTGTTTATTAACATTTCAAGGGGTGAATGCGAAAGATCTCTAAATGCATATAAAGAACCACTTAAGACTTCTTTTGCATTCATCGATTTGCCAACACTAGAACAGTAAACATGGAGACTGTATTGTATATGACCACATTTCCCTTTCGGACTATAATGCACAGAGTATGAAACAGTCCAATGCAGTCATCCAGGACATTGTAAAAGGAAAAGATGACTTAATATGAACTGGTCGAGTCAGAACAAACAAAAGAGTTATTACTAGGGCAATCTTGAAGCTGTATCTCATTTAGTTCAGTTATCATACATGCAATTGACCTGTTTATATAAATTCAAATTCAGTTTAATTTCGCAGCCAGGAGTGTAAGAAATAGCTCATAATATTACGGGCACAGACTTTGACTTTTTGCGCCATAACAAGATAAAGCATTTTACTGAGACAGCTTTGACATCATCTTTTTTCCAATTTTTGAATTTGAAATGACCACTTAAAATGAAACAGACTTTGAAAACAGATGCACACATAGCTTTTAATGCAATCCCAACAGAACACATGTATACAATACGAAATAAATACAAATATGACAAAACACAAAGTATTGATAGTATTTTAAAAGTTCAGATCATGATTTTAAAGGAATCACAGAGATTTACATAATTTAAAGAACTTATAGCATAATATAATAGCAACTTTGCTAATACCACTTTGTATTTTTTGGGTGAATATTTAAAAATTTTAGCATGCATAAACATGCAAGCTTTCTTTAACTGAATGCACTCTCATTCATCAATCAGGCCTTTTCTCAGATGTTGAGTTGATGACACAAAATCTCTTGATTTCTTTATTTCAAAACAACTTGCCTACCTAAGTTTATTTTGTAGTCACAACTAGTTACCACAGTCATCCAAATGAATGCCTCTCATTTTATGATTTTTGAATGACAGTGCTAGATACAAAATACTTCAGTTTCAGAAGCTCCCCCTAGATCTATAACATGCAAGATGTATATCAACCACAGCAGATATCCATTTAAAGTTTCATCCAAAATGATCCAAGTTGGACGAGAAAGGGCTCAAACTAAAAACCCTAGGTTTCACTGTCCAGTGACTTCCCACCTGATCATAGATCAGCTTCAAACTTGAAATAATTATTATTTCAAATAAAAAAATAGTTTTACCTTGCTGAAATGTTTGAAGAAAGGACTGGTGGTTCCCAGCCTAACAGCGGAACTCCTTGAAGATGTATGTGCATGTCATATATACCCTGAAACAATTTCAAAGTCTATATGTAAAATATATTTAACTGATAAAGTTTCTTAGATCTTTTATAGATATATAAATGTCTTACTTATATCTTCAGATAAATCTACACAAAGTCTAGTTAATACATGTCTATATCATTTTGATTTTCTCAGTTCACCACCTACAAAACCTTTAACTTTCAGAAGTAAATTTGTCATTTCTAATAATTAAAGCCCAAGTTACAAAACTGAGGAATTAACAATTTAGTCTGCAACTTTGTAAACTCTAGCAAGGTCTGTAAGGTGGTAAAATTGTAAATTTTAGTAGTCTTATTTGTGAAATTTTCTTTTATTCATCAATTGTGGTTCCACATTTTATCAAATGATCAAATTAGATTAGAAATTATCATTTTCAAAAACAAAAAAAATGGGCAACAAATGTAGCTTAGGTATTTTGATTGGTGACTTAAATTTACAACAGTATCATTCCCCATTTAAAAAATTCTTTATCACACAAGAAATAAAGGTGCATGAAGAAATAAAGGGAATTTATACATTTTGAGGATATGTAAAATATGCCTAAACTGCCTGACATTTAGAAAAGAAAATTCTCTTTGTAAAATAACTGTTTACTTGAGGTCTGTGGTTTTCTATCTCATAATCATTCTAAAATAAGATAAGAAGTGTATGTCAAAAAGAGTAGGAAATTATCACAACAATATTGTATAACATTTCACAATATTTCAATATTTACTGAAAATTACAAACCTCATTAAAAAGATCACCAATCCACTTTGAGACCATGAGTACCACCATCACAGGTAGACCAAATGTTATATTTCCTGTAGCTTCTATAATTATCACAGTCAGACTTATCGTCATCCGAACTATGCCTCCTGTAAAACACACAGATACAAGTATGTCTATGTATACCACTAGTATATCCTGTTTCCGATGACCATTCCCACACATAAATATCATATGGTTCCTTTGTGGTTGTTGTTGTGTACGAAGTCATATGACAACTAATAAGCAATAGGGGTTTATGGAGACCTTAAGACTACACCAAGCATTATTTCAGACATAGACGGAAAGTAGAACCACCAACCTTCCACAAACCAATCTGATGGTTTCCTCTCTAGAAAGAATTCAGTTCTCTCAGGTAACCTCAACTCTACTCTGGTGACAGATTAAGCCAGTGAAAATGTTTACATAACCATGCAGGATTCTCATTCCATGGTCTCTTGACAAATGTCCTCTATCTAACTAATGATTCTTGCATTTTTTAGCCTTTTACAATAAAAATCAAAGAAGGGAATACCTTTGTATAAATTTATCTTAAAAGGAGCTGTGGTTATCCTAAACTTTATACAAAATAAGGACAGAGAACTTTATAACAGTAGTGCTGCTGGTAAATATTTTATTCAAATCTTACCGAGCTGTGCTGCAGCTCCTATCAGGGCATACTTTCCAGAATCTAACCATACCTGAAAACAATAGGTAATATATTAGTGACAGTAACTCAAATGTTTTTTTTCTGATTAATTTATCTAACACATGCATAGATCTTAGTTTTTGTACTTGGATACACTGAAATTTTAATACGTGTACATACCACTAAGCAATCAAATACATTTAATATCTAGCATGATCATTCATGCAGAAAACAAGAGCTTTGAAATTCATAAACTGATGTATGTTCCCTGAATATATCCTGGACACAGAATGTACAACAGTATTTGCTTACAGGACTGGAATATAACCTTACAATATATAACTGGGGTAATATGACTGCATTTACTGATCACATGAAAAAGAAATTGCTGGGTGTTGATATTTGCAACAAGAGTGCCAGAATGTCACACTACACGCCCGTCACAGCAAATTAGCAAATAGCACCTGTATTTGCAAATAGAATTTTATTTTTTTTATTTTTCGCATGAAGAAGAAATGCTCCAGATAAAGTTTTCATTTTTGTATCCTTTGACCTCTAAGTGTGACCTTAACCTTAGACCTAGGGACCTGGTTCTTCAGCAGGACCCTCCGACTCATGATGGTGAACAATTGTGCAAAGTAACATCAAAATCCCTCCATGCATGAAGAAGATATGCTCTGGACAAAGTCATTATTCAATTTGACCTTAGACCTCTAAGTGTGATCTTGACCTTAGACCTAGGGACCTGGTTCTTGTGCAAGACACTCCGTCTCATGATGGTGAACAACTGTGCCAAGTTTGATCAAAATCCCTCCATGCATGAAGAAGACATGCTCCGGACAAAGTCTGTGGACGTTGCCTGCCCGCATGCCAGGGGCGTTCCCATAATACATCCCGTTTTTTAAACGGGCGTATAAAAAGGCGGGATCGCATTTATTAGGGGCATACAGTAGTACAGTATATCCTAATAATATACCACTGTATACAGTAATACTGGTATATAAGCAATATGAAAATGTATTTTATTGCAAATAGAAGGGAGTTGCATTTATAAGGAAAATAGGGAGCATTTGTTCTGGGTTATACTAGTACATAGATGTATATGTCCTGATAATATGCAAAGGTTCTTTAATAGTACTGAAGTTTCATTGTTTGAGCAAAGTCGTTTGTAAACTGTTACCGGAGCAACATGTTTAGCAAAATAAAGCATTCTGTAAGTTTAAAAAGGCCATAAATACTAAACCAAGCATGATACATCCACGTCCTGATAATATGGACAAGTTCACTTTATAGTAAAAATTTCCATATGTTTATGGCAGATCCCTTGATAACTTTAGGAGTTATCAGGATAAGGAACAAAGAATGGGGCAGGCATAGTCACATGTACGGTCGGATGGAAGGACAATGTGTCAACTATATGTATCTTCAACACAAAATTTTAACAGGATCATAAAAAGGAAGCATTATTTATGCCCCAAGTAATTTTGATACAATAATACAATAACCCCACAGTAACAGTTTTGAAACTGGATGGATTTTCATCAATTAGCATCAATTAGGATCTAAAAGCTGCAAAGGAACTTTATATAAACGTCAACAGTTATAACCAGGGCTTCGGAAATTTGACGGTTTGTCGGTTTAAGACCATTTTTGACTTTTCAGACCGATTCGTGAAGTAAAAAAACGAAAAAAATCGGTCCCATAAAAATGGAGAAAAGTATAAATTTCGGTCTGATATCTTAATTCACGATCACCTGCCAAGTAGGAAATTGTTGGTCGCACCTTCAGATAATCAATAAACGTGTCAATCGGTCTGATTGTCACTTTGATAATCGGTCCGTAATTAGCACGTGACGCAATCAGTGCTCGCACGGCACATCCTTTAATGTTTGGAGACAGCCGACTGCAGTGTATTAAACATTTTTGACTGGTTTCCTAACGTTTCTGACTGGATCCAAATCATTTCGACGGGGATCCACTTCTTTTATTTAGAATCCGACGGATGGTTTATTTCAAAAGGCTATGTTTGATCACGGTAACAAACAAATGGTCGCTGCATTTAGTCAAAGAGCTAAAATTGTACATTATAGGTCTTTGATTTAATGAGACATCACACGGAAAACCGATAAAAATAATTTTTATAATTACTTGATTTGAAAAAATTACATAATTCATTTGTTGGGGCTCCAGTTGAAACAAATGCAGAAAATCGTCTTTGCAACCCGACTGTACAAAAAAAAAAAAAATAGACGGGCAACCACGAATGGTAAAGAAAACCGGAGTGGCACTGTTTATCAAATCGGTCTTTTAAAAAACATTTCAAATATATTTTTGGTACTATACATGCGGGAAATTCGATCTCAGCGTTCAAATAACGTACACATTCGGTCCGCGGCAGAGTATTCTTTAAATACTGAGGCTGTTTAGCAGAGAATATGTGTCGTGTAACTCACTTTGACGCACTGTATTTTATAGAATTCCGTCAAAGAATGAGGAAACATCACAAAGTATCTGCTGTGTATACGGTATCAAAGTCACGTGCGTTGGCTTTTAGACTAGTTACGCACACGGTGTCAATGCCTCGTATTATCTTGGAAAAACATCGAAATTTAAAAAAAGTAACGATCACACATAACACTGAATAACTGTCTTCATTGTATCGTAACGCGCGGTGACTGGTAACTCAGTTTAAATGCATGACATGCTTATTTCTTTACCCTATCACGTTTTACAAAATATGTAATATTGGGAATGCGGTGGGTGGTGTAGCGCCGATGTCAGGATTTTCGTTTCGGACCGATTGAGTTATCAAAATTTCCGGAGCCCTGGAACTTATAACTACTTACAGCATTAGGAAACATCAGCTGTAGACACTGGCCAAACAGTCGTCCCCATGCTGCACCAACCAGTAAACTTGGTATGAACAACCCGCTTGGTATGGACAGTCCATAGGTCCAACATGCCAGCAAGAAGAAAGTCAGACAGTACAACACCAGGGTCCATACACTGTAGGTACCTGTAATCATTGTACTACATTTAATGAATAACACATGATATAGAATGAAGACAAAAATATGCTTAGAGGTAATATATATTATTCTTATAAACTGTATGATGATCAGACTTATGCCTTGTACGAATAATTAAAGATATTTTGGAAATTCAAAATGATAATACTACCACAACTGGCAACCTAAATATAACGTAAAGACAAGAGGGTCATGATGACCCTGAATCGCTCAACTGAGTATATTGAACCACATGTTTAAAATGGAAAACTGATGCTAAAATATTAGAAAGTAGATCAGTAGGTCACATTTATGGTCCCTGAAAGACAGTTTAAAGATTGGTGTGCAAAACTGTACATGTCATCCAAATTTCAAGGCTGGATCTTAAACTAGAGTGGTCACACATCAAGATGAATATTCAGACCAACTTTCATACATATCCCATGAAAAATATCGCCTCTAGAGAGGTCACAAGGTTTTTCTATTATTTGACCTACTGACCTAGTTTTTGAGGGCAGTTGACCCAGTTTCGAACCTGAACTAGGTATCATCAAAGAGAACATTCTGACCAATTTTCATGAAGATCCATTGAAAAGTATGGACTCTAGAGAGGTCACAAGGTTTTTCTATTTTTAGACCTACTGACCTAGTTTTATTACCGCACGTGACCCAGTTTCGAACCTGACCTAGATATCATCAAGGTGAACATTATGACCAATTTTCATGAAGATCCATTGACAAATATGGCCTCTAGGGAGGTCAAAAGGTTTTTTCATTATTTGACCTACTGACCTAGTTTTTGGCCGCATGTGACCCAGTTTCAAATTTGACCTAGATATCATCAAGGTGAACATTCTGACCAATTTTCATGAAGATCCATTGAAAAATATGGCCTCTAGGGAGGTCACAAGGTTTTTCTATTATTTGACCTACTAACCTAGTTTTTGACTGCACGTGACCCAGTTTCAAACTTGACCTACATATCATCAAGTTGAACATTCTGACCTATCTTCATAAAGATCCCATGAAAAATGTGACCTCTAGAGTGGTCACAAGCAAAAGTTTACGCACGGACGACGGCCGCTGTGCGATCACAAAAGCTCACCTTGTCACTTTGTGACTGGTGAGCTAAAAAATGTTATAGATTATATAGATCAAACTGCAGGCTGGATTCTCATATACTTCAAAAAATTTAATAAACAAATAACAATAACCCTTGAGTTTACATTTGAATTAAAGATCTACAAAATCTATATATTTTGATGTAAGAACAGAGACCAAAGTCTTACTAACAGTTAAAACAACAAATTCACATCTCATTTATCAAAGAAGATACTTGATGCACTTTTAAGTGTCAAAGTGTTTGACAAACAGATTAGTGTGACACATGATTTCAGGTCAAAAATAGGCAACTGGGACTCTGCTGTTCCTTTCTTTGATTGAATCGAGTTTGTATAAACTAGTACAAACCTGTTACTCACCTTCAGCATCATGGAACAAATGTTTAACACCTTCTTCTGGTGTTTGGAAAAACAACCATGCAGTAGAACTGTACTGACCAGCAGTACAGAAAAACTGAAAAAAAATCATAAACATATCAGTACTTGGACGACCCTGCCAAGCCAAAACATTTTTCAGTGTTTAACACTCAAGCACTGTTGAAGAAAATGGGGTCAAACTCATAGATAGATTGGGTTTAAATGTTGGTGGATTGAGCTGAATGACTTATTTTAATGTTAAGGGGCCAAAATCATAAACAAGAGGGTCATGATGACCCTGGATAGCTCACCTGAATAATATGAGCTACATGTTTCAAATGTCAAACTGATGATAAAATATTAAGAAAGTCAGCAGGTCACATTCATGGTCAATGAAATTCAGTTTTACGATTTGTGTGCAAAACTGTGTAAGTCATCAATATTTCAAGGCTGTATCTTAAAAAACAAGAAAGTAGGTCAGTAGGTCACAATCAAGTGACATCATATTACTTGGGGGTCATCAGGTAATTATAATTAAATAGTCTTGGAAATAGGATCAGATGATTTTTTTAGTATTTTTCTATATAACTCACATAATAACTAAGTGACCCCAGGGCGGGGCCTCTTTTAACCCCAGGGGCATAATTTGAACAATTTTGGTAGAGGACTACTAGACAATGCACCATACCAAATACCAAAAGCCTAGATCATATGGTTTCTGACAAGAAGATTTTTAAAGCTTTTTCCTATATAAGTCTATATAAAACATGGGACCCCCAGGGCAGGGCCTCTTTTCACCCCAGGGGTACAATTTGAACAATTTTGGTTGATGACCATAAGACAATGCTATATACCAAATATCAAAGGTCTAAGAGTTGTGGTTTCAAACAAGAAGATTTTTAAACTTTTTTTCCTATGTAAGTCTATGTAAAATTTGCGACCCTCGGGGCAGGGCCATATTTGACCCTAGGGGGATAATTTGAACAATCTTGGTAGAGGACCAATAGATGATGCTAGATATAAAGTATCAAAGCCCTAGGGGGATAATTTGAACAATTTTGGTAGAGGACCACTAGATGATGCTACACAAGTTTTTCCTTTCGGTTGCCATGGCAACCAGAGTTCTGCATGGAATTCAATTCTTTGAATAATTTTGTAAGGGGGCCACCCAAGGATCATTCCTGTGAAGTTTGGTGTAATTCTGCCCAGTGGTTTTCAAGAAGAAGATTTTTTTAGGAAATGTTGACGGACGGACGCCGCACGACGGACGCCGGATACTGAGCGGTCACAATAGCTCACCATGAGCCTTTGGCTCAGGTGAGCTAAAAACATACTTCTATGACTACTCCCTAACATAAAGATTTCTGCTTCTCATAAGCTGATTCATATATACTCTGGTTCTATGGCCACGAAAAGAATACAACTATCAAATTTCCCTTTCAATAATGACCTTTACTTAGCCTAGTCCATCAACTTTAACATAAGTTGTCTAATGACAGCGCACATGACTATGTGAAGCTCTTCCATTTAAAACTAGCTTACATACTAAAATTTTAACAAAATTTTCTTAGTCGAAAAAGGGGCATAATTTCCTAAAATGTAAACTAGAGATATATAACTTGCCCTGAGAGGTCATCTCAAGATGCCAAAGACCTGTGTGAAGTTAGATAGCATTTGGCCATGTAGTTTTTGAGAAACCTGCTTATATGCAACACTTCAAGCAAAATTCTAAGTTAAAAAGAGGCATAATTTTGACAAAATGAAAACTAGAGTTATGTACATTGTCTTGGAAGGTCATCTCATAATGCTAAAGACATGCATGAAGTTTGAAAGCATTTGACCAAGTAGTTTCTGAGAACCCAGCTTACATGTAAAACTTTAACCTGAACTTTTGTGATGCAGATGTAAACACCAAAACTGACGAAAAGGTGATTACAAAAGATCTACTATTTGTAAAATTTAAAATTTCATCAACACTCTTTCATATATTTATCTGTTTTTCACTGAGCAGTACATGGTGTGAAGCCTTACTCTAACAACATAAAATCAATTTTAAGCAGTCACTAAAACGAACATTCTGCATCTTGTACTGATATTAACAGTCTACTAAACAAGTACAAGTACCTTTACAGGGTATGTTGACAGCTTATTAACAGTCTACTGAACTAGGACAAGTACCTTTACAGGGTATGTTGCCGGCTTATTAACATGAATATTCTGCATCTTGCACTGACAAAGTTACCATTATGGTACAAAATATGTACTTCAATTAACAGTCTACTAAACAAGGACAAGTACCTTTACAGGATATGTTGCTGGCTCAGCTCTCATTGGCTGACAGTCATTCCATGCCAGAATGACAATGAAGGACACTGTCCCAGAGATCATTGCAACCATCATCACTTCAATCACACGTAAAAATTTGAAATGAATATATCTGAAAAAGTACCAGCAAAACTCTGCATTACATAGCAATAAGAAGGAATGAGACAGTCACAGCTTAGATCTGATCCAGTTAATTATGCAACACTTTAAATCTTGCAGGTATACACTGTGGAAAAATGGTAAATTTGAAATGAGATTCTTGACAGACCCCTATAAATTTCAATTGAAAATCTTGTATATCAGTTTTGGTATTTTTTCTGGGTACCAAAATAACAAAGTTATCATTTCCTTTTTTACAAGAATCCCAGATATTTTCAGCATGTTATCTAACTGGATATCAGTTTCAGTGCTTTGGCAGATGACAGATTGAAGTACCAGCCTTGAAATTCAGGAATAAAAGCTTTGCCACAAAAGTTTGGAACAGCAACACGTGTATCATTAAAACTAATAGACAGAAACTTCAAAATTACATTGCCTTTTACTTCAGTTAGATGTAAAATGACCATCAACTTTCTAAATTGTGAGCGATATTTAATAAAGGAATACAACATACCTGTTTCTAAACAAAGACAATTTATAGTTTATATGATTGAACAAGGCACCAAGAATGCCACCTGAAATTAAGAAAATATTAATAATTTTCATTTCCATTTTCAGCCAATATAACTAGCACTGCTTATTCTGTTACTACGAGAATATAATAATCTGTCACTTGCTGCAGATGAAGATGGGAATATCCAGTTTCAGGGTAACCGTCTGGGTGGTAATGAGGCTTTGCTGAGTTACTGCCACAACAGTTACCTGAGAGCCAGATATCCCATCTGCATCAACAACCAGTGCCACATTATTATTTTGCATACAGTATTAAACCAAATTATGGAAAAAATCAAGCAAAATGAAAGACTTTCTTTGTAGCACTCTTTCTTTCAACAGCTTATTTAAACAAAATGCTGGAAATTAACTTCTGTAAACAGAAATGATGTCAAGATGTTTCAATGACACAGAACAACAGAGTTCTGATTAAGTTTTATTGTTTGTAGTATAATGTTATGCTTTTTTTTTTCTGTAAAATAGCATATCTTGAATTAAATACTACAAAGAAGGAACTGAGGTATTTGAATTTTATCACCTTTCAGATAAACAATACATAATCAATGCACAAATCCCAAGTTGTCATGAACAGCACAAGTCATTTGGCACAATGTGTGCCAGACGGGTTTTGCCAGTATAAGTAAAATCACCAGAAACCAGTCCAGTGTGCAAGAAAATTACTATTTTTACTTAAGTGGTTTTAGAACTTATTATCCCAAATTGTGATTTTTATTTTTTCTATAGAAATCAAAGATATTACCATTATCTAAAATCAAATACTTACAAATATGTACATTCTTACCTATAACACCCATAATAATGAACATAAATATTTCAACTCCACCATAGCTTGTTTGCTAAAATGTTTAAAAAAAGGCATAATGTCAGTAATTACTAATGTTAACTATGTGATATTTCAAATTCTTCCAAAGCAAAGTTGTCTTGTTCTAGTAAATTGCAAGCAATCAATTCTTGAAAAAAGGCAATTATGAATTTTGGTTTTCCATTTAATAACAGAATAGCCATCAATTTTTTGATAAAATCTTGAATCCACCTCCTGAAATGTATAGCAAACCTATCAACTTAAAATCTTATTTCAGTAGCAAATTTTTCCTTCAAATTTGTTCAGCTATTTACTTTTAACCTGGTAAGTACATCAGATGGTAAAAAGGGAAAGGACATTGCTGTGGATAAGGATAAAAGCTTTTCAAATGATTCCAACCCAGGCAAGGCCACCATTCATTCTGCATATAATTCCAACCCAGGCAAAGCCAGCACTCATTCTGCATATGATACCGACACAGGAAAGGTCAGCATTCACTATGCAAATGATTCAGACCCAGGCAAGGCCAGCACACATTCTGCATACAATTCAGCCAAAGGCAAGGCCAGCACTCATTCTGCAGATGATTCAGACCCAAACAAGGCCAGCACACATTCTGCATACGATTCAGCCAAAGACAAGGCCAGCACTCATTCTGCAGATGATTCAGACCCAGACAAGGCCAGCACTTATTTTGCAGATGATTCAGCCAAAGGCAAGGCCAGCACTCATTCTGCAAATGATACCGACACAGGCAAGGTCAGCATTCACTCTGCAGATGATTCAGACCCAGGCAAGGCCAGTACACATTCTGCATATGATTCAGCCAAAGGCAAGGCCAGCACTCATTCTGCAGATGATTCAGACCCAGACAAGGCCAGCACTTATTTTGCAGATGATTCAGCCAAAGGTAAGGCCAGTACCCATTCTGCAAATGATACCGACACAGGCAAGGACAGCATTCACTCTGCAAAAGATTAAGACCCTGGCAAGGCCACTACTCATTCTGCATATTATTCAGCCAAAGGCAAGGCCAGCACTCATTTTGCAAATGATTTAGACCCAGGCAAGAACAGCATTAATACTGCAGGTGATTTGGACAAAGAGAAGGCCAGTACTCATTTTGCAAATGATTCAGACCCAGGCATGGCAAGCACTCACTTTGCAGATGATTCAGACCCTGGCAAGGCCAGCACTCACTTTGCAGATGATTGAGACCCAGGCAAGGTCAGCACTCATTTTGCAAATGATTCAGACAAGGCAGTGTCAGGACTAATTCAGCAGATGATTCAGACTCAGGCAAGGCCAGCACTAATTCTGAAGACTTCACAGTAATGTTACAATGTTTATGTGCTTACATAGAGAAACTCAAACAGAACAAAATTATGAAATGGTCCATCCACTGGACATCACTGTCCAAAGAATTCTTTCAAATGAAACCAAATGTCCTAACCCTTAGAACTATGAACCCTTCATAACTTCATTTCCCATGTATATTGGGGACCAAGTGTTAATCAAAGGCCTGAATGGCCTGAGTCGGCTGATGATTGATGTACGGACAGTATAGTCTACCAGTTTCAGTTTGTTTTTAGTTTTTTTCTTAAAATTTCATAACACAGCTCGATATTTACCCAAAATATTATAAACGGATACGATTACACTTTTCTCCAGTTTAAACAATATATTTTACAAATTGTGATGATACGAAGACATTTAGCAGCAATTGGCAGTATCTGACATTGAAGTTTACGGTTAAATTACCTCTTATTTAAATCTTTTCATAAAAAAATTGTTTCATTTCGCCAAACATAGACGATCTACTTTCGATTTCAAAAACTACAAGAAAATACAATTTAATGTTTCGCCGATTTGTTTATTTCTCGAAAAAATAAGAATTAAAATCATTTTTAATATCAGTAGTAACTAAACAAACCAGTACGAGCTTCTTCTTCCGATTATTTATCCGTTTACTGACTGCAAAATTCAACCCACGCAAAGTTTATAGAAATCATACGATGCGTGTTTACGTTCAATGTGGGAGAATTAAGGCTGATCGGTTATGTTACCTAACGCATCCAGACGATTCAGATTTTGTTTTTAAAAAAGCATTGTGTGCGTTTCTGTAATTTTATATACGTTTTTATACGCTTAGAAATTATTAGACATGCGTATTTGCATTATTTCTATACGTAATTTACGCTAATACGCATCTTATCTGGAGCCCTGCTGGAACTATTTTTTGTCTTTCGCTGGATGTTACCCAAGCTTTGTAAGCCTGCGCAATTCTTAAAATGCACATTTATGCTTAATGAGTTACATTCGAGAATTGCACAATTACAAGTCATAAATATGACAGATTACATCGCATATTGGTCATAGCAAAGGGAATTGACACAACTTAACTTCATTCATGCAGTGAACTGTTTGAAGTTTGAGAAATCTAATGGAACTACATCCCTTCACTGTGTTATTTGGTCCATTTAGAGAATCATTGGATAGCAAGGACTCGTCAAAAGGCTTTCAGCCTTTAGCCGACTCAAAAATTGAACTGATATTATCTTAAAATAACTGAGACATTTAAGACATACTAAGATATATGAGTGACAGGCAAATCTCTATAAGCCCTAACACCCATATTAAAGGCACTCGCTACAGTTTTTCCGGACGGGTCGATATTTACCCCAACACCGTGCCAATTTGTAATCGATGTAGCTCACTGTAGTGTTGGTGCGGTCTTCTGCGCATGCCCGGAAGTGATTATCTAATGTCGCGTACGGCAAAAATTCGCAAATTATTGTATGTTCGCATGCATTTAATGTACAAAATGTATAATATACGGACTAAAGGTTAGGGTAAGTATCACCATGGTTACAAAATATATACATTTAAAGTACTTTTAGTACAAATTGCTTCAATCCAACATATACTGGAGTCTGTTATTTATACCAGCGCTCCAACTCTGCATTAAGTCACAGCTGTTTCTAATCCCGTACCGTACATTCGTAAACTATAGGTTTTGTTAAAAAAAAGGCGGAAACTTTCATCGTTCTATGCCATCAAAATGCTTCAGAAACACCTTAAAATCCGCTTATTTAGAAATCTGCCTTTTGATAATTTTATATATATATTTCTAAGTCATTTGCTCAAACACTGAAAGAATATTTCGTACCAACCTGTGTTGTATAAATGCCCGCCACACCCCACCTCGTTGTAATTTGATTTAAGCGAAATCTAATATGGTAACCTAACAATTTTCTTTTTGTTTTAGATTAGGTAGACATAACCAAAGGTATGTGCAGATTTTGATTAAATTCTATTATGTGAAACTCGATAAAATAGCAAAAGTACCAACTTAAAACTGACAAAAATATGCAAAAATAGCCCTTGGGTCTGCTGAACAAGTATTCCTTTCTTTACAAAATCATGTTCTTTTGATTTCTCTGAGCATGTTTCAAATAGATATATTGTTTTCCATTATAAAAATGCTTAGATAATCAAATTTATGCTGTTTATTGTACTTTACTGAAATTTATTTTAGGATTACAGAAATTTTGAAAAATGTTTAAAATAGCACCATATCTAGGGGCAAATTAAACTGAAACAAAGCTGGTGACCTAGCATTTCTATTTCATTTTTCAATACATCATAACATGATCTTTTAATACAAAACATTTCATTAAAATCTATTATTGAGAAAAAAAAACGAAACTGTAGCAAGCGTCCTTATGCAAGGCACAACAAAATAATAATCTGTATTATCAAGGATTATAAAACCATTCTAAATTTCACCTATTTATCTCAAAAATGCCTTACATTGAATTTCCCAAAGTTGAATAGACCAGGAGAGGACAGATCCAAACAGTTGCCATTCCTACAGCTCGCTACGATGTTCAATGTCACTGTGGACAACATTGATGCAAAGAACTGAAAGCAACAAGTACATGAAGTATTGCCATGAAATATAAAGTCCACTACTGGAAGGTGATAATTATCTCAACTGCAGAATTACCTAATGATCTGTTAATGATGTATATACAATATTGTGCTACATATATTATAACAAACAATGTTTGGAGTAGAATTTTCATATATGCAGTAACAGTTGTTGATTGCTTAAAACATTAATAAATAAAAAGGTACCTTTAAACATTTCATTTTTAACTTGGTTGGAAACTAAGGGAAGAAATCTAATGAAATACTTCATCACATTAAAGGGAAGTAAATCTGAAGAAAATATAACAATAACTCCATTTTAATTGGGTTCATATAAGCTTGATATGTTGAATACAGGGTTCTCGCCAGGCTATTATCGCCTGTCGCGCGCGACATGCCTTCAGACTTTGAGTTGTATATTCACGGGTACTAAACAGTGCCTGCGGTACTGACTGTGCCGACGAGGATTGAAGGCACTTCGCTTCCTGTACCGCAGGTACTTCGTCAATGTTTACAAAACGAGCGAGATCGGTGAGTGATTTTTGTCATTTTTGTCATTTTGTTACTGCATGGAGTATTTTTTCAAAAATCGGGGAATGTAGCGGGGTGTAGATGTATCTTATCTACATATCCATGCTAAAATTTGTGGCAAATGATCAATTTCCTAGAAACGTAAGGACAAATAAGTTGAGAATGAAACGTGATTTTTTCACATCAGTGACTGTTTACACTCGATTTCTTTTCGCTGACCCAAACGATGTCGTCTCTGCCGTCGTAAATTATATTTATAAATGACATGTGAGTTGCTAAAACATAAAATGTGTCCAGAAAATTCCGAATTTGAACGTTATGCCACTTTTGGAAAAGTGCCGCAGGCATTTTGACGATGCCGCAGCCCCTTCGAGGTGCCGCAGGCACTTTCAGAAAGTATCGGGACATAAATTTGGCCGAAACTAGACAGATGGAAGAACAGAGAAACAACATTTCCTTCAAGAAAACGAAAAGAAAAAGGGGTGTTGAATAGTATGCAGTGGAATGCAAGTCAACTGAAGTCAGGTACCTTCATATTGCCGCATTTCAGAAAGCGGTCCGCAGAATAAAAACCCTATGCTGCTCGGTATGTTGTTGCTGTTTTTTTTCAAAGTTTTGTTTGCAGGGAATAAAATAGGGTTTTACGTACATGTAAAAACTATTAAAATTCTCCCGTTTGATCGTTTATGAGCTATACTTATTAAATTCTCATTTTTTCTGAAAACATTTTTAAAATATTTTTTTTTTGTAGATATACTTAATATTTCCAGGAAACGTTAGGCTATTAAAATAACTACAGAAAATTTCAAACATCGATATAGTTTCTGATTTTATACCGTAATAACTGTCTAGCTAGTAAATGTCAGCTGTCCACAATGGGCTCTTACACAAATGGTATCGAGATTATAATGTGAATCATCGCAATAATATTTACAGGAAACTTCTGACTATTGAGACTCTTATTAGAAAACTTCGCTTTATCATGATAATTTCTTGAAGTATTCTGACAGCTACCTACCTATCTCGTGGCAGAGGTTATAATGCAGTAATCTGGTCAAAAATGTGCTTCCGTGGTGTAGGTGTAGTCGAAAGAAGTCCCTAATAAATAGATCTTAAGTTTTCTATTTTTCGCGCATTTTCGCATAAATCGGGAGCCAAATGGGCATCATTCCACTCGTGGAATTAATTTTACATAAAATAGGACATTTTTCATGCTAATATTCGCTTGTTTTCGAGTTGTTTTACGTGAAAATGAAAGTAGGGTTTTTATTCTGCGGACCGCTTTCTGAAATGCGACAATATGAGGGTACCTGACTCCAGTTGACTTGCATTCCACTGCATACTATTCCACACCCGTTTTTCTTTTCGTTTTCTTGAAGGAAATGTTGTTTCTCTGTTCTTCCATTTGTCTGTTTGTCTAGTTTCGGCCAAATTTATGTCCCGATACTTTTTGAAAGTGCCTGCGGCACCTCGAAGGGGCTACGGCATCGTCAAAATGCCTGCGGCACTTTTCCAAAAGTGGCATAACGTTCAAATTCGGAATTTTCTGGACACATTTTATGTTTTAGCAACTCACATGTCATTTATAAATATAATTTACGACGGCAGAGACGACATCGTTTGGGTCAGCGAAAAGAAATCGAGTGTAAACAGTCACTGATGTGAAAAAATCACGTTTCATTCTCAACTTATTTGTCCTTACGTTTCTAGGAAATTGATCATTTGCCACAAATTTTAGCATGGATATGTAGATAAGATACATCTACACCCCGCTACATTCCCCGATTTTTGAAAAAATACTCCATGCAGTAACAAAATGACAAAATGACAAAAATCACTCGCCGACCTCGCTCGTTTTGTAAACATTGACGAAGTACCTGCGGTACAGGAAGCGAGGTGCCTTCAATCCTCGTCGGCACAGTCAGTACCGCAGGCACTGTTTAGTACCCGTGATATTTGACATCCCTTATTTCCCCCGTCATCCCTTAATTGCCGAAGCGACATGTCATAAAATCATCCCAATAAACACCAGCGTATTCGAAAAGCTTCCACGTGCTACCCGATAGTTTAGGTAAAGCGATGCGAGTTAAGATAACCGATAAACCAATGACAGCTTCCTATATGTGGAACGTGTGACGTAAATTTGATCGTAGCTCCGCCTTTAAATCCTTTGACAGGCGGCATCTTGGGACGTGTACATGAAAGTGACTGTTTTCGCAAGTTTTAAGATTATACATATCATTAGATATAATGACAGATGATTCTGCAATTATCGTCCGAATGTTTTTCGCAATCAAGGAAAGACAATGTAAGGAATTAAGTCAAAAATTGTGCAACACGGTAAAATGCTTTTGAACAATTATCGCCGTAATATTAATGTTTTTCACATGTATGAAATGTGTTTTCTCGGGCGGAATATCGAAAAGACAATGCAAGAATTAATGTTTTCTGTCGTCACTTTCAAAATAGAACTTGTAGAGAAAAGTTTGAAATACCCTTCGTGCATTATTTCAACACGAACGGACACTTTGGTAGAACCACCGACCTTCCGTAGGCCAGCTGGATGGCTATCTCACATGAAGAATTCAACGCCCCGAGTGAGGCTCGAACCCACATCGATGAGGGGCAAGTGATTTGAAGCCAGCGACCTTAACCACTCGGCCACGGAGGCCCCGGTCACAATTTCAGAATCCCTCCCAGCCACGCCAAATGGCCATTGATCCAAAATGGAAACCAGCGTTTCCCTGGATGACAGTCTCAGATTGTGTTGTTTTACATGTATGTACAACAAACAGTTGACATTTTCAAAAACTTAAAATAGATAAGTTTTCAGCAAATAAACTCCGCAGAAATAGAAGACATAAACTTTAAAATACAAATAGATCTGTGTGCAGCGCTAAAATTGTGTTGTTTTATGTACAATAAATAGTAAATGAACATTTTTAGCAACTTAAAATTGATGAACTTTTAATTGTCATTCAGCAAATAACTCCATAGGATTTTTATGACCTAATATCTTTTCTTGTTGTACATGTAAATGATGCTTATTAATCACTGAAAATAACACTATGTTTTCCACTCTGAAATGCACCAGAATGCACCAAAAAGAGTTGTAGTAACACAAAATTTTCTGGGGTGACCCCCATACCCCCCATGCAGGAGGGGACACCCCTCCCGCACCCACCCCTTTGCTCCTCAGAAAATATCCTGCAACATGCCTTCAGAAAATCCTGGCTAGAACCCTGGAATATATATACAAAATTATTTAAATATCCATGCATTGATGTAAAAGCTACAGACAAGGCAAGAAAAAAAGACCAAAAACATTTTAAAGAGTCACAGAGTGACCTTGACCTATCAGCTAGGATCTGGGTTTTGTCATGTTCAGGGAACATTCAATTTTGTGCTGCATAATATCAAAATCATTTGATTGATGGTGATGGACCAGACAGGAGAAAAAAACCTATTGCCTTAAAGTGACATAAGCATCTATTATTGAAGATTGCTACTAAACACTGCACATTAGACATTGGTTTAACTATCTCACTTACTGATATTTACAGCATAATCATGTATTTTTTATAGACTCAATTCATCAAAAAATGGGTCCTGCAAGGTCAAGTGGAATAGCTTGGAATCACTTACCCCGCATTCCTGCAAGGTTGAGTTACTTTTGGTATTTGAGATGAAATCTTTTTACACATGTAAGTCATCTGCCCGATGTAAAAGACCCTGATGTTTCTACCCAAGTGTTCGCTATTGCCTGAATTAATACCCTGTGAGGCACTTGGGGTCTACTCCCACTAATTAAAAGTTGAAATTTGCCATACTTACACTGTGTCAGTGTTAAAAGTTAAACTAAGCAAACATCAAATACATAGGACAGGCTAGGAAAATAAACAAAAGTCCAATCTTCCCTGAAGAACTAATATATATACAGTCAAACCCATCTATAAAGACCACCCTTGGGAGAGCCAAAATGTGGTCTTTATTGGGAGGTGGTCTTTATTCACAGATTAAAACATAATGTAATTGTTAAAATGGGAATCAGCACATGTGGTCTTTAGAGCCAGGTGGTCTCTGTTCAGAGGTGGTATTTAACACAGATTGGACTGTATGTATATTTTGTTGCATACATTACAGTAGAAATTGACAAGGAAACTAAAATACCTTAAACTGTGGTTTGTTTTAAGGTAAAACCTCAGTTCATGAAATGTTAAAGCTTACAGACGTGTAAGAACTTACAATTCTCCATGTTAATGACTGGTTCCAAAAGCTGGCTCCTTCCTCCAAACTGAAGAGTACTCCCCCGACTGGTGCACCAAAAGCTGCAGAAACTCCTGCTGCAGCTCCACCAGACACAAAGTCACGTTTCTCTGTATCTGTGCGGAAATACTCAAACAACTGTGAAGTATAAATGTTAAATATAGAATTAAAAAAAGGAGGTCAATATGGCATAAGATCACTCACCAAAGTTTCAGAGCTCAAACATATTTATTTTGGGCTATAGTTTTGCTAGAGGGTCACTCAAGAAAGACTGTGTGAAAAAGACATTGTTGATTTTGACCTCCAAATCTGACCTTGACCTTAAAGCTAGAGGTATGAGCCTAAAACCTGTTGACCAAAAAGTGACCTTGACTTTTAAGCTCGAGGTCTTGGTATTAGGCATGACATATCATCTTATAAAGTGAATATTTGTGCCAAATAACATTAAAATCCCTTGATGGATGGCAGAGTTTTGGACAAAACACGAAACAGACCATGTTAATATCATGTTAACATATGACTTTCAAATAAGACTTTAACCTTTAACTTAAGGGTCTGGGAGTTGAACAAGTCATGTCATTTCATTATGTGAGAACATCTGTGCCTTGGAACATTAAAAACATTATGGACCAAACATGGAAGTAGGGATGTACTCGATGAAAGGCAGAAAAGCACTATCCTACAGTCTCCATGGCAGGTCTTAGGAATGGTAGGGGACTACTTTAATAACAATATCACAGTACACTATCATCAAAAATACATTTTTCTGACATACATATATTCATATAATTTAATAGAATACAGTCGTTTATTTCTATGCAAAAGCTCAGACTTGATCTGGAAACAACAACAACAGTGAAATTTAACCATTTCTGTAGAGAATTCAGAAAACCAATGTGAAATTCAAACATTTTATTAGACAAGAGTATCAGTTGAAATCATTATATTTGCAAAAAAAAAAAAAAACCAGTTAAAACCTGTATAGATAGATTCGTGAATAAATACGGACCATTCCATGAGAAAACCTGTATTATAGGCATGATATAATTATCGTGTAATTGATCAAAATAGTGAAAAATATGTTTTTTGTGTTCATAAGAATCTATAAAGCCAGCTACCACATTTTACAAATAAATATTACTTGTGTTGTTATGGCAAATTCCAAAACACACATGCACTTCAAGAATACACAGGGTCACAGGTAATGGGCCCATAATAAAACAAGAGCTGTCCGTAAGACAGCCAAGCTCGACTATTCGAAATATTGTCCCAGAAGCAGGAAAATATTACCCAAAAAGGTTAAATATCAAAAGAATTTTAAGTTCAAAAGGGGGAATAATGTGACCAAAATGCATATCAGTTATGGGACTTGCTGCTCTTAACTAGTTTTATAACCTCGAAGGCACATGTGAAGTTTCAATTCAATATCTGCATTAGTTTTGGAGATGGAAACTTGCATGTAAAACTTGAACCAGAATTTTCAAAGTCCAAAAGGGGGCATAATTTGCCCAAAATACATGCCAGAGTTATGGGACTTGATCCAGTGAGGTTGGTAATTGATCTAGAAAAGGAAAAAATAAGTTTCAAATCTATATGCCTTTTAGAAACAGCTGTATGTACTTGCACGCAAAACTTTAACCAGAATTTTCTAAGTCCAAAAGGGGGCATAATTTGGCCAAAATGAAGGTCAGAGTTATGGGACTTGCTGCTATCAACTAGTTTTATAATCCCGAAGACAAATGTGAAGTTTCAAATCAATATCTGCATTAGTTTTGGAGATAGTAACTTGCATGTAAAACTTTAACCAAAATTTTCTATTTCCAAAAGGGGGCATAATTTGCTCAAAATACATGTCAGAGTTATGGGACTTGACCCAGAGAGGTTGGTAATTGACCTAGAAAAAGAAAAAATAAGTTTCAAAGCTATATGCCTTTAATTGATGGCTGTATGTACTTGCATGCAAAAACTTAACCAAGGTGTGACGCCGACGCCAGGGTGAGTAGAATAGCTAGACTATTCTTTGAATAGTCGAGCTAATAAAAAATACACATTTGTTATTTTCCATTAAAATAATTTCAGACCGTCTCTAAATATTTAAATTAAGATGTTAAGTACATCGGTAAGTGATACATAATTTGCTGCCTAAATTAATGAAATGTTGTACTATTTTCATAACATTCTTTTGACATTAAGTCTTGTAACATAAAATGAATATTTTGTTGTCTCCTTTTGATTTCTTGTCACCAATACAGATTGTCATGGAACAGCCTATATACTGGGGTATCTATATATTCATTACGCAGTAAGTTACTGTGCCGGTATATGCATATTAATCATGTCAAATGCTAGCAAAAAAAAATTTACCTTGAGATCAAATTTAAATGTTGAAGATCTTCCTTGTGAGATGCCAGCAGCCACTACAGCCCCTGAATGGATCATTGGCCCCTCTTTACCAACCGCAAGTCCACCAGCAACAGCTGATACAACCCCTATCACCTTTACAATTAACGTCTTCACCCTAACCACATGAGGCACCTTGACCCCATTAAGGAAACATTTGATCTGTGGTATACCACTCCCTGCAGCTACTGGCTGTAAAAGATACCATGGCATATTCAGATCTCAGAAAATATTTAGAATTTAACAAGAAAATGCCAAGTTGTCAATTTGCTTGAAAAGAAATAACAATTTTACTGAATCTTAGCAAGGATATAAATCAAAAACCAGGCATTTCCTTTAACCCTTACCCTGCTAAATTTCTATAATGAACTTGTCCATCTTCCAATTTGGACAGCACCATTAGATGTTAAAAGGGGTGCTTACCAAAACGATACCGACTGAACAGCGAACAATGCAGATCATGATCAGACTGCAAGGAAAACATCTGCTCCATTACTAAAGCTGAGAAAACCACTCCTATCTCAGCAACTGTAAACTGGACTCTCTCTATTCACACAATGAGCCAAATTCAAGTACTACAACATTAATTAAGCTGTCATTTAATGATACTTTCCTTTTAATGTATCAACCAATAATCTACAACATGGTATAATGCATGCATGTACTCTACAAGAATTATACGAATTACCTCAAAACAGGCAGTAAGAATGGCTCCAACCATCACTATTAAAGCATTAAAGCCAACCCAGGCAAGGAAAGGATAAGCTAGACAGTATTTTTCAGTACAGTCATCAACATCTGATCCTTAGTTAAGTAAAACACAGTGGAAGAAAATCAACTGAAACACTTGAAATGAAAGACATCAGAATTAAAAATTCTTTTATTCAAAGCTGATTTGGTTGTCTACTGAAGTATTTTGTTATGATTTATACATTACAATGGCGATTCTTTAAACACACATGTACATCAAAACACATATGGCACAGAAATAAAAATGCCTTTCTTTCAAACAAGCCTAGTAAGCCCGCCAATTTAGCTCAATAAGGAGACACCAGTCTATGGAATTTGGGAAAATGAGCAATACTACGAGTAATTATTACGAGTTTAATCACAGGGCAAGGCATATGTTCTCCGTGACAATTTGATACAAGACATTGAATCTGAATTCATTGACTGCCACCTCGGATTCATGTGAAACTGACAGTTTCTTGCAGGACTCAGGTTATACTTGTACAGAATCCAGGAACACTGGTTAGATTAACTTTCCATTCCACCATTGCATATCTGAAAGACGTAGGAAAATGGTGCTTAAAACCCTTAGCCTGCTGGCGGCAAGTGATCCTGCCTTTGCGACCAGTGCAGACCAAGATCAGCCTGCACATCCGTGAGCAGAATCACTCACCGCCAGCAGGCTAAGGGTTAATTCAACTGAGGAATCTCAAAGACAGAGCAAAGAAAAGGGAAGAACATCAGCACTCTCTCCTAAAATCTGGATACCCATCTTAAGACTGTGATGAGCTGTAAGCTTTCACTTTCCTTTTATAGCCGAGCTTGAATAAAACATGATTTAACTTTAAGGATACAATGTTTGACATATAAGAACTTGAGATTTGAAGTGTATTCTACACAGACATCTATGAGAGATGCGATGAGACCTGTGATAATTCCAATCATCCCCATAACGGCCCATCTTGCAAACTCTCGTTTGATCACCCACTGTAATACATGTATATAACACATTACTTTTATTAAAAAGCAAAGGAACAAATTCTAAAAAACTACATTTTAAGAAATAAAATTTTGTTTTGTTATTACTGTATAAGACTTATATATCTCCTTAATTGAAGTAAATTCTACAGTAATGTTAAAGGTTACAAGAAAAAATTAAATGAAGCAAACATAAATATATCTGTTGAAATGAAAAAAGTACCTTTGTCCCACGATGTACTTCATCTTTTTGGTGTATTACATTCTCACAAACATCATAATCAAGACTCTAAAATGTAAAATAAAATGTAAACATTAAGCACAATGAAAGTTTTGGTTTTGCAAGCTATACAAATTTTTTGTATTGCTTCTGTGAATGATACTTAACATTTTGCAATTTTCTAGTACACAGCAAAACACATTTATTGATCTGCAAAAGAATATTAAGAAACAAAAGAAGAAAGTAAAACCTTTCTAGAGTGGATACTAAGCCACAATATCAAGAAATACAAAAACCTTCAATTTTTCATTGTTTGGGGATGGGGTGGTTGGGCAGGTCAGGTGTAATATGGGATGTGGGTGGAACTAGGCAGGTGACAAGTTACTGTGAGACAATATCAAGATACATAAGTAACTTTATTATTTGGGGGGATTAGCGGTTGGAGGTGTGTGTGTGTGTGTGTGTGTGTGCGTGTGCGTGCGTGCGTGCGTGTGTGACAGGAACTAGGAAAAATATAAAGAAACCAAAAAATTAAATTTGAAAAAAAAATGACAGGGGGTGGGGGTAGTGGAATGGGAATAATATGATGGATATTAAGACACAATATCAACAGATACAAGAAACTTCAAGTAACTAGAAATACATTCTGCATGTCCACGGGCAGAATGTCAAGCCCGCCAGCACCTTTGGCCTCTAAGGGTCACCTTGACCTTAGACCTAGGGATCTGGTTCTTGCGCATGACACTCATAATGGTGAACATTCATGCCAAGTTACATCAAAATCCTACCATGCATGAAAAAAAAATGCTCCGGACAAACTTCAATTTGACCTTTAACCTCCAACTGTGACCTCGAACTTTAAGATAGGAACATGGGGTCTGCACATGACACTCCTTCTCATTGAGATTAACATTCATGCCAAATATAAACAAGATTGGTCCATACATGTCAAAGTTATGGTCCGGACAAAATCAGACGGACACACGCACGGACGCACGCACATACAAATGTACACCGACCCGCCAAATGTGACAATTATATCGAGCTTGACAAAAATCAATATCGAAGACAATATCAAGAAAAACAAGAGACTAAACACAAATTTTGGGAGTCATGGGTTGAGGTGGGTTAGAGGGTAATGCGGAGGGAGACTGGGTATGAAGACACAATGTCAAGATGCACAAGGAACTAAGAGTGAAGGGTTTTCTTGTCCTTTCTTTAAAGCATGTGAGTGGGATATGTTTGGGGTGATCTGAGGGCACAGCTAAGTACAAAATGGGGCATAACTTTATCAAAATGAAAGCAACAGTTACGGGAACTACATTACACAGTTGGTATTACCATGGCAAAGACATGTGTGAAGTTTTACTTACTAGTGACATGTAACGGTAGTTACTGAGATTACTTGTTGACAATCACTCACATAATAAAAAAAAATGACTAAGTATAAAAAGGGGTATAATTTCATCAAAAAGAAAGTACGAGTTATGAAACCTATACCACTCAGTTGATATTATCGTGTGGAAGGCATGTTTGAAGTTTCAGTCAGATGTAATGAGTAATAACTGAGATATGTGCTTACTGGGAGTCATTAAAAAATGTCTACAGATGCCAACACCTGGGGTATTGCAATAGCTCTGGTGACTTTCATAGTGACAATCTATAAAGGGTTATAATTTGAATTAAATTCAACCAAGAATTATGTAACTTGATTCTTTCAGCAGGTTTGATAACTGGTTAGCCATGTGTGAAGTTTCAATCAAATACTTTTAGTTTGTTTGTAAGACAAGTAAATGCTTGATAGTTGCAAACAAAACTTTAACAAAATTTTCTCAGTTGAAATAAATTCAAGTAAGAATTATTTTACTTGGTTATTTCTGTAGGTCTGATGTCTGAGAAGCACTGAATGAAGTTTAAATCAAATAAATATTGCTTTTACTGAGATTACGATTCATAATCAGTTGCATACGGAACTTAAACTAGATTTTCTAAAAGTTATCTATCTTGGTTATTTCAGTAGGTTTGACAACTATGAAACATGGTGTAAAGTTCCAGTAACAACTGGGAAATATATTTGCTAAAATTTCAACATCGTTGTGACGCTGACATTGACATTGATGCCATGGTGAGTAGAATAGCTTGTACTATTCTTCAAGCAGTCAAGCTAAAACCTGAACTATACTGGGACACAGATGCTGACAAACAATCAGTGCAGCAGTTCTTCCTGTTCTTCAAATACTGTAAAATCATTTAATTTCGTGGGCATTAAATTTCGTGGTTTTGGTCAAAACGACAATTTTGTGGGGAATTATGAATTCGTGGATTTCAACTTTTGAACATAAAATAAATGGGAAGTTTACTTGTTCGTTGGGATTAAATTTCTTGGATTGACTCAACCACGAAATCCACGAAAATTAGTCCCCCACGAATATTAATGATTTCACAGTAGTCAAGCTAAAATTTCAAGGAAGTGAAGTTTTCCTAGTTCCTAGTAAGAAGAAGTAACAAACTGGTTTTCCTACTTCATATGTTCCAGCAAGAACATGCTCTGTATCATCTGTTTCCATCTTGACATTCACTTTAGGCTTAAGTTGATCCTGCACATCTTCACTCTGTGATGGTATTAGACCATCTCGATAGTTGATCTGAAAAAAATTGTAACGTGTAAAGTAAAACAAAACAGCAGCGGTCTAGTGTGTAGGGTGACTTCAGTACATAGAAAATTACATAACTGATACAGATAGTTGTATAAATACTACAATTTGCATGAATCTTTTTTTAAATTTTATTTCTGTTAAAATTTCTCATATATACTTAATTTGAGTGGCAAACTGTCACCATATATATGCCTGCTGCAGAAAATTACTTTTACATTTTATACTCTACTTATTGAGCAGACTAGTTGTCAATTTTCTCAATTTCAATTAATTCAAGAGCCAACAAAGACTATCTGGCTGGTTATCAATCATAGCAAAGATAATATGCCAATAAACATTCTGACTAAGTTTGGATAACACTGGAAAAGAATGCTTAAGTTAATAAGTTGACACTGAATTCTAACATTTCAAACTAAATGAAGGGCCGTAACTCAAGAGTGTCTGCAAGTATTGGATATCTTGCAATCCACTAGCACTCTAGCAGACAATGCCATGTTTACATCAACACTTGGTAAAAATTAAATACTTCTCCTGTATCGTTGCAAACATTGGGTAAAAAAGTACTAATATTCAACAAAACCAGTGATAAAAGATTTTTATCATTTTGATTTTTGTGCATTTTGTTTAACTTGAAATGCATTAGAAATAATTTTGCCAGTGTAAGATCATAATTTCATTGCAAAATGAGTGAGACTTGAAACTGACAGGTATGCAATTAGATGGAAATAATCAAATAATTAAGGTAAATGACAAATGTTCGTAAAGAAACTGTTTAATCTCAAATGTTTAGTAAAAAGTGTTTAATAGAGACAAAAGATTTAGTTATATAAATATGGCCAATAACTATCTAAAGGATGCATTCATCCATTGATATATTCAATTCCTTATAAAATAATTTAAATAAGCACTTAACAATAACCATTTGCCCAGTAAACACCTGACGTTGTACCAGAGTTGGATCTTTGTTGGATTTTGGTCGTAATAGGAGAGATCGTGTTTGTATACAAATCCGTTGTATATTCTATTTTTAGAACTGATAAGACAAAGATCGGGTGGTCAGACGTCGAGCGTCCATGTTTTTCTGTTAACAGTGATGTTTTTCTAACTGCTTAAACTTTCTTAAAACACAAATGATATCAATAATTTTTTGATCAATGGAAAGAATATAAAACAAGCAATTTATTGATAACTTTTAAATATTATTTTGTTATAAAATAGATTAATTATGAATGCTTAACTTACAGTGTTTTTTCTAAAAGTTTGGAGCATCGCTAAGCCGCTATTAAAATCAAATGTCATTTAAAACGGTTATTCATTTTCAAAAAATATTTGAATAAGAAAATAGGAAAATCGTAAGCAATTCAAAACTTTTTAAATTTTAAAAATCCATATATGAACGAAAAAGTTATTTAAAACTGAAAATTCTGATCCATACACAAACAATGTAAAAACATTTTGTTTTGCCCACCGCCAGATAAACAGGTGTTGATGCATGACGTCATGGCGATCTCTCCTATGTTGGCTGCTAAAATCCAACATTTAACCAATGTTCTAACCATGATGTCTAATACATGTCAGATTTAGATGTCTATTAGATGCAAAATTGGATTTAGATTGAATAAAAAGTGTGTGAAAGGCTGTTTTAAAATAGACACTCATTTTCTTCATGAATTGCAGGACAAGTACAAATTGTAGCAGGACAAATGGAAATTCTAGCCAGCTTGTCCTACAGGATGAGTTGCTTCCAAAGAATTTCTCAAGCCCTGGAATAAATTCTATACATTTAAAAAATATTCTTAGATTCATAAAACTGTCTTCTACACATGTTGTCTATTAATCATGCATTCACAAGGTACACCTTCATTGGTTTACACAATCCTTTGTTGGAGGTTAGATTGAGCAAGTTTAATAATGAGTTTATTAATAATTTTCCCTTTATCTTTGCTTAATTAGTTTGACAGACTGATGCATTATGTTTGTAACTGAAAACAAGCAATTGGTTATACAAGCTTAGTTATTTATCAGATGCACTAGGTGGACTGAGTAGTCCAGGAAACCTGAAAGTCTTTTACTTTTTTCTAACCCCCACACATGACCATAATGTATAAGCATTAAATGCATGTCATCATTGTAAATAATGATGATGATGACATCTTTTATTCTGAAACTGAAGGCAGTGGCTAGGATTACGGTAATCCTAGCCTCCGAGTCTAGGATTACGGAAGTTCTGTATTTCTAGACAACCCTACGAGGACAGGCTAGGATTACGGAAGTATTTAAGAGGCATCAAATATATTTAAGGACATGTATAAATTATGCTGTAAACATACTTTTTTCCACTTAAAATATCGATTTTCATGCCTGTCATACTATTTTATGTTATCGATCCGTTATTTTGGGTTACGATATATTAATGGTGGCGACTACATGCCCATATTTTACAATTTCCATAAAAAATATTGTTTTTTTCTTTTGTTTCTTTTTAAAAAATAGTGTTGTAATTTTGTTTTTTGTTAAGAGCATGTTATTATTTCATATTAATGATTTTTCTTTCTTTTCTTCCTTTTTATTGATTTTTTCCTTCTTTTTGGGGGGTCTCTCTTTTTTTAACATTTGACTACAGATTTTTAACAGCTGTTACTCTGTTTATACACCCGGTAGCGAGTGCCGCCATTAATATATCGTTAATCCTAAATGGCGGATCATAACACGATACGACACAGGGTTTTTTTTCGGCCGTTTTTATAGCCGTTATTCGGCTATATTCCCAATGCCAAAAAGTATGTATTTTTCCCAAAATGAGTGCAAAAATTCCCAATCTACATTCTGAAAAAAATTTCACCAAAATTGTACAAATATTGACCAAATTATGGACAATTTTATAATGGAAGTATGTTAAAGAGGTTGTACAATGAAACAAGTGTATGAGCAAAAGCTTAAACACATCCTTAATTCCTTACTATATACTATGGGGCTAAATATTTCCCAATTTGGAACATTAACGAGTAAAAATTCCCAATTTTGTGGGTATAGGCTATGTTCCCAAATTACCTAGAAAAAACCCTGCGACAGGCATGAAAAAATCGCTATTTCAACTGAAAAAAAAGTTTTAAACATCATCTATGCATGTCCTAACATATATTTGATGCCTCTTAAATACTTCCGTAATCCTTGCCTGTCCTCGTTGGGTTGTCTAGAAATACGGAACTTCCGTAATCCTAGACTCGGAGGCTAGGATTACGGTACCGTAATCCTAGCCACTGCCGAAACTGAAAGTAGAGAATTCTGAAAGCTGACAAGAGTTTTGAAATTACACCCTTTCTGTACATCATGTCCGGAAAGGGCTACATGTGAAAATAAAAGTATATTTTTGTTAGACATATCAAATAATTACAGAATTAGGTGAATTATTGTGGATTCTCTGCCGAAAACGACTAAGCAAAGGCGATTGTACGTCTGTTTCATCCTCCATTTTGTTTTATCACGTGATAATAAGTGGATAAATCTGCTTCCCGTACAACTAAAGTCCGTGCTAAACGCCGTGCTATACCAATTGCCACAGTTTATGATTACCTGGGAACTAATTAATAACAAAGATATATAAAGTTAATAGTCTCTCGAATATAATTCTGGTATTTTAAAAACTCAAATGCTTATAAAGATGTATCAGATATAAAACGCCTAAATGATCAAAAATGCTAAGCATATTATATCGTAATTCTTGGAGTCATTTTTCCGGGCTTGTACTGTTTGCTTGGAATGAAAAGTATAGATATGCTCAGCAATTCTGCTCTTATTTGTTGATAAAAATATTGACAGGGCTTATATAGATTCTGATTATATGTTAGTTCCTGAAGTTATTTTTCATTACATAAATATGTATTTCTAACTTGTCGTTTACTGAATGATAACTGAATGACTCTATAAAATGGTTATTTCAAATCTGATTTTAGTTTCTAACTTCTAAGACACATTTTCAACTATGACACCTTAAATTTGCCCATATTCCCGGTTATCTCGTAACCATTTCTCCCCTTAAGCGGTTTTAAACCACGTTTGGTACAATTAACATGTTTCTCATAGATTTTATGCTGTAATATTATCATTTGAGCCGTGCCATGGGAAAACCAACATAGTGGGCGTGCGACCAGCATGGATCCAGACCAGCCTGCGCATCCGCGCAGTCTGGTCAGGCTCCATGCTGTTCGCTTTTAAAGCCTATTGGAATTGGAGAAACTGTTAGCGAACAGCATGGATCCTGACCAGACTGCGCGGACGCGCAGGCTGGTCTGGATCCATGCTGGTCGCACACCCACTATGTTGGTTTTCCCATGGCACGGCTCATTTCATATTTGTAGCCATTTTACATTTTGAAATACCCTTGATATGTAGTCATGTTTTTAGAAAAACTCTTTAGAACATATTTATTTTTGTATATGTATTGCCGACTTAATTAAATCTTATCGTATCCTAGCAGAATTATCGATTAATTAAGATAATGATCTGTCACTGCTTCTAGATGTAGATGTGAATATCCAGGTCGATACTTTTGGTGGATTATTAATCTTGCATACCGTATTTAGCAAGTTATGCTAACTTAAAGTAAAGGAAATTACGAAATGCGTTCTTAATATTGTAGCGTATTTAAACAAAGCGCGGAAGATCAACGTCCATAACCAGAAATGGCATGGTGATGATTCAAAGACACACAACAACAAAGTTCCGGTTTATTATTATCATTTGTGGCGAAGAGTTATCTGTTTTGTGAAATACTTTTCTTGGATAGAGAAATATATAAGGAAAAAGAACAACCATTTTATCGAATTTCAAATGAATAATATAAAATCAGTGTAAAAATCGTTAGTTGTCATTAACATCACAAGAGTCACCGGTATGGGGTGACTGATGGTTTTGCTGGCATGGGTAAAATCACCGGAAACCCTGTCCGGTGTACAAGAAAAATGTTTCCGAAAGTTTTTTAAGAAATGTTTTTGAAATTCAATTCGTTACGGTTTTAAGATAATGTCTTACATTAATATTGCCAGAAGAAATATATGTTTTGAGATGGTAAAAGTAGCAAGTCGAATAAATAAACCAAATCCGGAATTCTCAGAAAACTTTAATCATTGAAGAAGGTACTTAGTGCATTTGATGCACACAATTTATACATATGTCCCCCGATGATTTGTTCGGCACATTTAAACAAAATGATTATAAACCTTTGAATATAAAAAAAAACTGACAGTTACATTCTTTAAAGACGGATTAATAGGAATTTGTGAAAAGATCCTTTGGAAGTATATCAAGCAATCAAGCAACATGACAGTAGTCTCGTTTGAGTCTGTTCATGAGAGGTAATGAAATGTGCGACACCCTTCACGCCCCCATCCCCGTATCAGTTTAAGCGGAATTCTAATATACTGAAAAATGAATGTACTTCTTGAAACAAAAGGACCAGACAATATTACAACCCTGAGTCCAGTTACTTTACTTTCTATGATTTTCAGTATGTTACAGCGTCAGTTTTGATGTATTATTTTTTTTCATTCATATTGCTCATTCAGTAGTTGAATGCGCTAGAACATGACGTCCATTTTCGCTTATAAATTTCAACATTCACTCCGGATGCCTCACCACAGATAACTAAAATATCTCTGTAAATTAGAAGAGACGAGGAAGAATACTGTCAAATCGTCATAGGAAATATTCCCCTCCATCATGGATCGTCTTGAAACAATGTCATTGGTTATATTTTTCTCTCGGTAAGTTGGTGTCGGCGAAGAAACAAACACACGTACTATTTCAACTATCAGAAGCAGCTATTACTTAACATACTTTATTAGATCATATACGGTATAAATGTATACTGTCTTTTTCTACGTAAAAGTTAAGAGAAATACGAGTGATTTCATAAAAAAAATGGAAAATTTCTATCTCAATACATGATGTCCTATGATATCAGTTAACATTTCACGTGTCCATTTTGTCTACATAAAGGGTTTTACATATTTTAATCTAAATTGTAATCATTATGCTTAAAAGTGGCGTCCATTTTCGCTAATGTCGACGTTCTCTCGTTATGACCTGCCTTCCCCAATTCGTCCTTTGACAAAGATATCTAAAAGGCAGAGTCACCAAACACATACAATAGAACAGTCTTCACTTATATAAAGTCGAAAAATCGAAGTTTTTCTTACATAAACACACACGTTTTTGAACGGGTAGTGATGATTATTCTTAACAAAAAAAAAAAAAAAAAAAAAAGAAGAGAAAAAAGATATTTCATTTTGGGCTTTTTCCTTAATTCATAGCTCTCTCTCTCTCTCTCTCTCTCTCTCTCTCTCTCTCTCTCTCTCTCTCTCTCTCTCTCTATTCAATCTTGAAAGTTATGCTTATATTTCTTTTTTTTTTTATCTCAAATGAAAGTTTTGTATTTGCATACTAACTGTCTATAATTACGTGTTATATGTAAAAAAAACAACAACAACAAACATATTGGCAATATACAAACGGTATAGCACATATTACGAGACACCATGGATTGTGTGCAATAATGCTCAATTAGCAGCATTATATGTCACTGGCTTTTGTCAAGTGTCATTTAACATTCAATAACAAGTACAGATTGAAAGACATATTTTCTGGCACATGTAATGGAATCTTTACAAAAAAAAAAAACATTTCAAAGAAAAAATCGCCAAAACGTCGTAAAAACTCACTGATATCATCCATTTCAAAAAGATGTATATTTATATTTTTGGTTTATTCTCTCGTATATATGACATCATACTTCCGCGCGGCAAACGCGTTTACCACTTCAGTCTGGTGTAGGATTTTAAAAAGTAATTTGACCACCATAATATAGAAAATGTGGAAACTCCACAGGTCGCTCAACAGGACAAAAATGAAAATGTTGCAGACTCGATTTGATTGAACCTGTTCATGGACGGTAGTGGAAATGCATGCTACCATCCACGCCCTCTAGCCTTTAATCGCTATATCCTACATGTACACCAGTTACAAATTACATAAATGTCGTTCAAATTGCTAAATCAATATCCTAAAATGGTGACATACAGCATGTACAGACCAGATACTTTCACTTTGAATTCCAACAAAGAAATGTTTTAACAAAACGGACGCCTCCGTATATGTTATTTCAAGCACTGCCGAAAACCCGGATATAAACAATAAACCACAAACATTCCACAAAGCAGTTGAAGTTGTAACACTCTACTTGGCCTTTTTCAAAAAACACTTATGCACTTTACTTTATTAACTCCTAACGCACATCAACATAATTGTAAATAAGGAAATTAAAAATTAAGTAAAAGTTTCCTTTACTTGTGTGAGTAATCTTTAAAGAGATGTATACTATATATGTGTATATACATTATTTTGAAAGTGTGCACTTACTGAAAGTTTACAGTTCCCACAATAACAAACGAAAATATGTCTTTGATCACAAAAGCAACTTGTAACATGCTTAACAGACGTTTTTTTATTTCCTGCTGTTCGTGTAGGATTCTCTATCACTGCGCTTATTTTTCCCTATCATTGTAAACTTTTACAAATTAGTATAGTTAATACATAAAAAAATAAAATTAGTACCTTTGGCTGGCTAATGAAAATCCTATCATCAAGACTTATCGGCTGTTGTTTATGATAGATCAGACATTATACATCTTGTAAATAGATTTACATTTCATATCACGTGATTGTGGTTATCAAGATACAAAGATTAAATATATTGAACGAAACAGCTAATCATCATTTGTTATTTTGCCAATGTTTTAATATTACTGAATTTTAACGTACGTTTAATATAATCTGTTGATGATAACATTTTTATTTCAATACCACGACATACAAATTTACTCATTTTATGACCTTAATCAATGTTTTAAAAGTCGCAAAAATACAAAGTTTAATGTTTATAAACAAGTTATAAACAAACGAAAAATGACAGTAAAAAGTTACTAAAAACAGTATGAAATCGACATTTTGATATTTGTATTACATATAACAATTTTCTAGTAAAAAACTCATAATTTTCACCTCTGCTGTTCAAAAATAAAACTTTTATGTATATTTTTGCGACTTCAAAACATGCGGTGTGATAGCAAAATGAATAAAATTTGAGCCGCACATGAGGAAACCAACATAGTGCATTTGTGACCAGCATGGATCCAGACCAGCCTGCGCATCCGCGCAGTCTGGTCAGGATCCATGCTGTTCGCTAACGGTTTCTCTAATTGCAATAGGCTTTGAAAGCGAACAGCATGGATCCTGACCAGACTGCGCGGATGCGGTCTGGATCCATGCTGGTCGCAAATGCACTATGTTGGTTTTCCCTTGGTGCGGCTCAAATTACATGTATATCTTTGCGTGATTTGATAGTTTTGAAATTTTGAACCACTACTATATTGATCTAAATGCATAAGTTATGTAAAAAGTGCATTCAGTATTTTTCAGACTTTGGCAAAATACCAGAGTGTGGGTTAGCTGTTTTTGTCCAGTACATATTTGATGTTACATGTTATGGGAGCTAAATAACTTGAACACGTTCCTTAATTAACCTTTAAAACTGATACAAAGCTATAATTTTGTTTGGTTGCATTCTATGCTTCCAAAGAGTACATTAACGATCACAGCAATAATCTTTAAGCGGCTGTACTTGGACTCAGTGTTATAAATATTTTCTAGTCCTTTGGGATCATGGAGTACATTTATTTTTATGCCCCCGAAGGGAGGCATATTAGTTTTCAACTGTCCGTCCGTTCGTTCGTTAGTTCGTTCGTCACAATGTTAACTTTTTGCATGAAGGCACTTTACTCGCGAACCACTGCACCCAGGACCTTCAAACTTCACATGCTGATGGTACTTATTGAGTACACGACCCCTACTGACATTGGGGCCACCAGGTCAAAGGTCAAGGTCACAGGAGCCAATGTTATTTTTTTGCATGAAGGCACTTTACTCGTGAACCACTGCACCCAGGACCTTCAAACTTCACATGCTGATAGTACTTATTGAGTACACGACTCCTACTGAAATTGGGATCACTAGATCCAAGGTCAAGGTCACAGGGGCAAATGTTAACTTTTAGCATGAAGACACTTTACTCGCTAACCACTGCACCAAGGACCTTCAAACTTCACATGCTGATAGTACTTATTGAGTATACGATCCTTACTGACTTTGGGATCACCAGGTCAAAGGTCAAGGTCACAGGGGCCAATGTTAACTTTTTGCATGATGGCACTTTACTCGCGAACCACTGCACCCAGGACCTTCAAACTTCACATGCTGATAGTACTTATTGACTACACGACCCCTATTGACTATGGGGTCACCAGGTCAAAGGTCAAGGTCACCAGGTCAAAGGTCAAGGCGCTGCGGGGGCATTTGTCACCATTAGTGACAGCGCTTGTTACAATGATAGAATTCCACTTAAGCCGGTGCTAGGGGTCGTGAGAGGTGTTGCACATTTCGTTATCTCTCATGAACAGACTCAATCAAACCGAGTCTGCTTTTATGTTGCTTGGTTGCGTTCTATGCTTCCAAAAACATATTTTTATAGATTTTTAAGGGTCGTGTGGTGACTGTAAAAAGTCTCTCCGTACTAGGACTCAGTATTGTTATATTTTCTGGTCCTTTGGGACCACGGAGTACATCCGGTGCTAGGGGCGTGAGAGGTGTTGCACATTTCATACCTCTTGTGAACAGACTCAGTCAAACTGAGTCTGCTATTATGTTGCTTAGTTGCGCTCTGTGCTTCCAAAGGATCTTTTCATAGTATTTATTAGAAAGTCTTAACATTTTATGGTGTGCACCAAACCCTGCGTTTAACCTTCGGCACAATAATTAAAAGTTAAGACCGCCAGGAAATTTCTATGATAACTAAATACACAATACGTAAAACACAAACTAAAAAACGATTCGTGTAAAAATATATATTTTGAAAATTGATACTACCCAGAATCTTACAAAGTCTTTAACAACATCTCCGTGATTCAAAAGTCATGTTTTGATACACCTTGTCGGAGAAAGCTTTTAGTGTCTTGAAAATACTATTAAATTTGAAAACCGAAACTGAATTACGACAATGAAGTTATAGAAATATTTTTATAGTTATGATAACGTTAGTCCTGCTGAAGGAGTTTATTGGTATATGGTAATCTATTGATTATGTTCAGTGAACTACACACTCTAGATAATTTTATTAAATGAGGAATATATATATCATAATATGTTAATTGGAGTATTTCCTCCAATCTAAAGGATAGAAATTTGAAATAATGCAAATTTTCATAGTACACACATACAAGTAGTTTGCTTTCCGGTGATCTTAAATCGTAAAAGTCGGTTTGCATTTTTTTTCAACACAGAATGAATAATATGATTAAATCACACTCCTAAGCGAAAAAAAAAAGTTAAATGAAAAATCTGTTACACTTTATAAAACCGTGATCTGATGAACTCCTTTTCGTATCATGGAATTTTCTATGCGAAAAGGAGTTATATTTTTCTAATTATTGAATACAATGCATTGTTTTCCGACACAGTATGAATAATATGATAATATCACACACCTGAAGAAGAAAAAATCCATGTTAAATGAAAAATCTGTGACACTTTATAAAACTGTGATTTGATGAACTCCTTTTCGCATATGGAAATTCTATGCGAAAAGGAGGTTGTTTTTTGTTTTTTTTTTAAATTACAGCATGTAATTAAGTTTTTTTTTTAATTAAGTATGAATACTAATACAAAATTGCATTCATAAAACTCAAAAGAAGTAAATTTTGATGTAACAGAAAAATATCCAGACCAAATTTGATACTGATATGTGGAATACTCCTTTTCGCATATGTTATTTCTTCAAGAAAAGGAGTTATATTTTTCAAATAACTGATTTAACGTATTTTTTTCAAACAATATCAATACCATGATAAATTTCCTTCCATGAAGCAAAAAAATGTAATCCTAATACGAAAGGAAAATATCCTGGCTAAAAAAATATTGATGCCGTAATACAGCAAAACTCCTTTTTCGCATGGGAAAATCTCTTTTTTGCATATGTAATTTCTTCTCAGTAAGGAGTAATATATTTCTAATTACTGAATGTAGTGGGATTTTTTTTTCAATACAGTTTTGAACATTTTCGTAAAACCCTAACGATAACAGGAAAATATATAAATTTTGGTTAAAATATAGAAAAATATAACTCCTTTTCGCATAGAATTCCATCAGGTCACAGTTTTATTAAATGTCACGATTTTGTTCATTTACCATCGAATGTTTTTGTTTGTTTAAATATGTGATTTAATCATATCAAAAAGCAAAATATTTAATAATTAGAATTTCCATATGCGAAAAGGAGTTTATCAGATCACGGTTTATTAAATGTCAAAAATTTTTCATTTACCTTCGGATTTATTTATTTTTTTCGTTTAGGTGAGTAATTTAATCATATCTTTCAAACTGTGTTAAAAAACAACAACAATATACTCAGTAATTAGACAAATATAACTCCTTTTCGCCTACGAAGCTTCTTTTGGCATACTTATGCATAAACGAGTCCTTTTCGCACTTCAGGCGTACCGTACTTTGAGTCCATCGACGATGACATTAAAGATGACCAGTAAATTGAAATTTGATAAATACATATATAAAAATTAGAATATCTGCTATTTAGATTTTTTGTGTTTATCCTGTTAGTACCAGTTATCTTGCGAGTGTGGGGTAGGTGAGGAAGGGGGTCTCCATCTCCCAGCGGATTGTTTTTTTTGTTTTTTTTTTTTTTGGGGGGGGGGGGGGGGGGGGGAAGGGGCTCCCCTTCAAAATGTTGAAAATTTTTCGACAAGAACAGAACAGAAGTTTTAATTACAACATACATACAATATACAATATACATGGTCAACGTGGTTGGAAATACTGTGATATCATATGAAAATAAAGAGATGGTAAACACGTTATTAATCCCCCGCCACAAGTGGTGAGGGTTATAGGAATGATCTCCGTCCGTCCTTCCGTTCGTCCTTCTGTCATTCCGTCCGTCTGTCCGTAAAACTTTCGTGCCCGCTCCATATCTCCTAAACCCCTTGAAGGATTTTCATGAAACTTGGGTCAAATGATCACCTCATCAAGACGATGTGCAGAACCCATGAGTCAGCCTTGTCCGCTCAAGGTCACAACTGAAGGTCAAAGGTCTGAGCCTTCCATTTTGTGTCCACTCTGTATCTCTTAAACCCCTTGCAGGATTCATTTGAAACTTGGGTCAAATGATCACCTTATCAAGGCGATGTGCAGAACTTATGAGTCAGCCATGGCTCAAGGTCAAGGTCACAGCTCAAGGTCAAAGGTCTGAACCTTCCATTTTGTGTCCACTCTGTATCTCTTAAACCCCTTGAAGGAATTTTATAAAACTTGGGTCAAATGATCACTTTATCAAAACAATGTGCAGAACTTATGAGTCAGCCATGCCGGCCCAGGGTCAAGGCCATAACTTAGGGTCAAAGGTTTGAGCCTTCCATTTTGTGTCCACTCTGTATCTCCGAAACCCCTTGAAGGATTTTCATTAAACTTGGGTCAAATGATCACCTCATCAAGAACTCAAGAGTCAGCCATGTCAACTGAACGTCAAGGTCACAACTCAAGGTCAAAGGTATGAGCTCTGTATCTCCTAAACCCCTTGAGACTTTTTATGAAACTTAGGTCAAATGATCACCTCATCAAGACGCTGTGCAAAATTCATGAGTCAGCCATGTCAGTTCAAGGTCAAGGTCACAGCTAAAGGTCAAAGGTGTAACCTTTCACTATCCATAGCAGTGGCGGGGGATTTAGCTGTCTTTCAGACTGCCTTGTTATACTTATATCTGACATCCCTAGTAACTTAGAAAAATTATTGTAGTCACATGAATTATGCCAGACTTAGAATATAGAAAATTCAGAGTTCTGTGAATTGCTCTATACAATACACTCCAGGACACAACAACTTTAAATCAACAGTAACAGTAGATATATAGTTATGTTTCAAAATACTTGCGTCACTGAAACACTTTATCATTCTATGATATATTTTGTTGTGCAACTGCCAAGGCCCGCGCAGGCATATTGTGTATCGCCAAAGTGACCTAACAATGTGTCTGTTAGGGTAACTGCATCTAAACTCTTACATTAAATCCCAACTGCTATACACATGTAAACAAATCGCATATCCGAACCGTGTGCAAAGCTGTTATTACCATTATTTATTTATTTATTTATTTATTTATATTATATTTAGGCTATTTATTTAATATCCTCTAAGATGTGAAAATTGCATAGGCAATACTGAGTTTCACACATTAAGGATATACTAGTTTTTTTGTTGTTATCGTTTTTGAAATTAATACATGACTTCTGCATCCGCATTTTGACAGGTTTTTGATAAATGCATCTACCTGTATACACATTGCAAATATTTCAAGTTTTCTCACGCGAAACGCATCTTTTGTTTCTAGTTAACGTAAACAGTATCTAATATTGGCAAGATTCAAACTGTGTAAATTGCTAAATGGTATTTCGTATGGTGGCATATTTGTGCCACGAGATAGATAGCTATCGCAATACTTGGAAAAAATATCTTGATAAAGCGAAGTTTTTAAAAAGATTATCTCAGTAGTCGTAAGTTTCCTGGAAATGTTATTGCGGTAATTTACATCAGTTTATTTTATGTTTTCCAGTGAATTATAGAGTTTTCTCAGTGAAATAAAAGTGATAATCCACAGTTTTGAAACAGCAGATTATCATTTTTATTTTCACTGTTTTTGCCGAACTTGTTCCGGTCCTCCGTCGCACTGTTGAAGTCAAATTGTATACCGGGCGTTATGAATACCGGGGACCATAATGACGATGACGTCGATAAAATGACGTCATTTGTGTTATGCTTTCTGTTAATCTTTCCCGCGATTTTCGACATTTTTATAAATTACGCAACAAAAATAGAGTTTTACACATGAAATAAAAAGAAAATTTGTTTGTTTAAGTGAAATATCAATTTTATTTCACTCGTGAGCACCAAAAAAAAAAAAAAAAAAAAATCATTTTCACTCGTGGCTACGCCACTCGTGAAAATATCAGTTTTACGATACTCACTTGTGAAATAAAATTGGTATTTCACTGAAACAAACAAATATCCTCTATATCTCGATTCATTTTGCGTTAGTGCTAGACAGCTATCTCGATACTTTCAGAAAGTATCATGTTATTTCGAACTTTTCTGAAAACTTTATCTGAATAGCCTAAAGTTTCCTGGCAATAAAAAGTATATCTAGAAAAAATAATTCGTTGTGATAATGTTTTCAGAAAATTGCACAACTTCACTGAAAAGTTAAAATATTATTTTGATAGCTATCAAGTATCTCGTGGCAGTTTCAAGCAAAATTTTGCGCTAAAATATTTTCAGGAAATAAATAGAATATTTAAAAATTATTATTTTTTGCTGATATGTTTTTACAAAAATACACACATTTCTTGAAAAGTTTACAATATTATCGTGATAGCTACCTAGCTATCTCGTGGCAGAAATATGCCACCATAATTTCGGTATTCATATTTGGATATAAATTAATAGATTTAATTGCAATCATTAAAATGTCTTCAATATCAGGCCAAGAGTGTTATATTTAGCGTAACTTTTATCTTACTTAAGACATTGGCTGAAATAAAACACACGTATACGTGTATGCCATTTGAAACTTGAACAGCAGAGTGAGACGAGTGTCCTGTTTTTGTGCAAACAAAATTTCCGACATGTTATTTTTATGTATGTTTGTAGAAAACGAGCGCTCGGTAGTTGCCGTAGAAACTTGTATGCACAATAGATTTGTTGGGTATAACGACGCACCGACACAAATTTAGGTCATATTGAAACTTTCTAGCTTATTAACGAAAGTGAAGCAAGTGTATTTACGTCATGGAACATATGTACCCTGAAACGTTTAGAAAGTTTTGTATAAGATTATCAATTAAAGTAAACATGCAATATTTTACAAGTTCGTGTTTGTGTCTCAAAAGAACTATCTGGACAGCTTTTAACAGTGTTTAATGTTTTGGTTTATTTTATTTAGTTGGGTAAAATTGCACCCCCCCCCCCCCCCCCCACTGTGTACAAAAAAAGTGACATCTTACATGAAGGCTTGTTTTCAACTGTGCTTTATTTTTCTTTTTAAACCAAGTTTTAAGGGCATAGCTTTTATTTTTAATGTAACTTCAACGATACACATTTTATGCAAAATGCTTTTTTTTATATATTAAATCCTACTCTGACAAATATCTCACATCATATGACGGAAGCCCTTTCAGAAAAAAATAGTGACAAATTATTACATTTAAATGTTGAACACTACTATTTCATAACTGCATTACTTTGTTAAAGTCCTAATGTTTTTCTTAGACCTTCAATCTTTCAGCTTTAAAGATGAAAAGTAGTTTTTTGTTCAATAAATTGACTTTCTCAGAATCTAAATGTATGTCTATAGACCTAAAATCTCCTCTGTGCACGTTTTCAGTTGTTAAGTGTCAAATTGGTGCTGTTCTTTTAATATATATATTTATTTTTCTTTATTTTCCTGGAAAAGGGAGTTACAGCAGATAGGCAGCTTTCAAATACTAGTATACAGGACGGTAAAACATTCACAAAGCTATGTGAAGATTCCTGTGCACGCTTTTGCTTTATGGACACCCATCAGTTACTATGACATTACTGTAATATACGGAGGCACTGAACAATTTAAAATTCATTGTTCGCATTTCTTTCTGAAGAGGCCAATGTTCAAGTTAAAGAGTTGAAGTATCAATTTTATTGCTTCTGAAGTCCTAAAGTTTACAAACTTCCCTTAATATTAACTGGTAAATTTTATGTACAATTTTGTTGAAAGAATGAAACAAATTTGAACATATTATAGAAATATATTTTTTGCTGCAATTTTGTCCCCTGTACATATTTTAGTAACGTTCAAAGTATGAATGAATTCTATTTTTTCATTTTACCAGTCTTGGGATTTTGTCAATATTTTGTACTTTGTATGAAGTACTGCATGTCAACTTTGTGATTATAATGTGTCAGTTATACTTTCATCACGATGCAGTTGAATTGTTAACCCTTATCATGCTGAACATGATTGACTCTGCCTTTGCGACCAGTGTAGATTATGATCAGCCTGCACATTTGTGCAGTCAGATCAAGATCTGCACTGTTCGCTATTCAGTCAGTATCTTTTTGGCAAGCACCCCTTTTAACGGTAAATGGTACTGTCTAAATTGAAAGATGGACAAGTTCGTTATTGAAATTTAGCAGGGTACTGGTTACGTTTTTATTGTGCAAATTATCAATTTTGTAGTCATTTTGTGGAATAGCCTAATTGTTTAATAGGATATTTCTTTTTCTCTGGTCATGCTGTGGCGCGTCTTTAAAGCTGAAACAAATGGTCGCTATTTTCTTTCAAAAAGTAAGAACAGTTCTTATATAAATCCATTGACAGAAAGTGTGTCTCATTTTTAATAATTACCTATCCCAGAAATAGCAAAAAAAAAAATGTGAAATTTATTCAGTAACATGTCCTAAGTGAATGTACAGAGGTCCTATTCGTCGCCGGTCACTATCCTCGACCTCATGCCCAAGTTACTGACTGTAGTAGTTGGCTACAGACTTTTTGGTATAAGTAGTTAGAACAATAAAATTGTGTTATATTGTGTTGATAAAAATCAGTCTGTATTAAAGGTGGTCAATCACATTTAAACAACATTTAATGACATTTTTTACTTTTTGTATATTCTGGTAGAGAATTATTTAAGGAACAAAAAGACCGATTACATAGAGTTAGATTCCTATTTGAAATGTATATTTTATTATTTTTATAAAATTTTGTAATTACTCCCCTTTAATATGAAAGTATATAAAAACATGGGTATTTCTTTTTATTTCAATACAATGTCTAGTTTTACATTTGCATTTGATAGACATATCAACTATTGAACAGTCTGAACCAAAATGCAAGTTTTAAAGCTGCGTGTAGCTTCTGAATTCATTTATTTCTAATCTATCTTGGTTGCGCAACCAAGATAGGCAAAGGGAGGTAATAATAATTTTTCAAACTTGCGTTTCTGATGAATTCCATCTAAATACATAATTTTTAATGCAAATATTACAAATATATTACAATATGTCTAATACTTATACAGTTCCTTAGGCAAAGTATATTTATCAAATTTATACTTATGATAAAATAACTCTATCTTGGTTGGGCAACCAGGATAGGAAAATGAAATTTTAAAAATACCTCCAGTGAAAGTCTAATTTGTATTAAGTGTTAAGTGAACATAAATGAGTGTAAATGATCAGATGCTAAAGTTTCGAACAAATCCGTTACATGGCCAAAATCTGATTATCCACCTTTAATTAAAACGTTTTGCAAGTTTAATAAATTTTTGTACAGCTTCAAAATTTCTGCTCTACATCTACATCGTACGAAACTCTGTCATCAGCTTGACCATTACGTTTCGGCTAGTGGTAAGAAAATGTGAAAAAGCAATTAAGATAAGCAGTATAGATATAATAGGATAGGCAGAAACTAGCAAGTTCTAAGTAAGAGAATATATTAGATAGTCCCAAGACTGCGTCGGTTCCTCAGCGACAGACCAACCCGGCTAGCGTAGCGCCTAATGGGAATTCACCCAACCGATACAGCTCTGGCCATCCTAGGTTTAATTAAGACAGTCTGGGCGGATAGCTGCAATTAGATGGTAATCCTGGTAAGCTCCTGCTTGAAGTTTACCAAGTCAGGAGCCTCGGCTACTGTTGCCGGTAAAGAATTCCAAGTAAGTACAGTCCTTGTTGTGTATAAGGGTTCCAGACCGATACGCAGTATTCCAAATTGGACTGTCACACCTTTTTACTGTTCACTAAGTAATTTTTTGTATGCGTTTGTCACTCAGTACTTTAAGTGCTGCTCATACAACACGACTCATCAAATACAAAACAAAAAGTGATTGTACAGACTACACACGCATCAAAGAGAGCTCCCTTAGGGAAGATATATTAGATAACCTGCATCAACCCCTATAAAAATGGGATAGGTAATCATTAAAATGAGAGAAACTTTCTGTCAATGGATTTATATAAGAATTGTTGTCATATCGTAGGTGTCGACTGTATGTGCTACAGCTAGATATGGCACAAAATATGCACCCCTGCACAAGTGAGTCCATTTGTAACCTACTATATACGTTTGGTTACTGGGGTTACTTACTCTATTGCTTTGGTTGCTCTTTTTAATCGTGCAACAATATACATAGTTACTAGAGCATATACCAATGAAACATGTATTGAAAATGATTTGAGAAAAAAAATGTCTTTTCCTCTGGTTACTGGGTTACCATTCTTTTCTTAAGTTACCCCTGGTTACTTTTGGCTACTTTAGCAAATACCTAAGAAACATGTATTGAAACTAATATGAGAGAAAACTTGTCTCTTTTTTCCTGGTTACTTGGAATATGCTCACTTACAGTGTGATGTTCACGGTGCTGTTGGTACTACTCACTGGCTACTCACTGTTCTTGGCATTATTTTAGACAATAATTAAGTAGCTTTATCGATAGAATAGAATAGAATAGAATATTTATTTTTTCCAATTACGGACCATCTCTGGTATAATAATCACAAATGTACAATGTAAACATAAGTCATAAAAGTGAAACATACAATCAATTCTGATTATATACTGTAAACACAATTAAATAAACAGTAAATATTCGTCAATGTACAATATAAACACAATATTGATAGTATTAGCATTCACACTTAAAATACATGTACATCACACAACATTTATACCGGTGGAATATACTCGTACAAGTCTTTTTATTATAATTTATCAGTAAATTTCTTCTGATATCAAAGCTGTCTAACTTTAGTAAAAAAGAAACAGTAGCCTCAATCAAAGATGCATTTTCTCGGGATAAAATCCACATAAATATGTTCTGATCGTCATACGTAACACAATTATTATTTAGCTTGTGTACTAATTTTAATAACTGAATTCCAAAATCTATCCTCTCGTTTAATGTTATTATACCTGCCAGTTTCAATATGTAACATTTTTTTTTATATAACTTTAGAGTTCGTTCGATTACCATTACCGGATTTGGTATTATTATTATTTTGTTGTAAATCAATCACATTTTCCAGTTTCCGGTTAAAATTCTGAGGATTTATTTTTTATTGTTTACTTTTATGGCTGGAAACAGATCTATTTCACGATAAACGAATCAACAAAAAGTCGATTTACTCCCTTATTATGAATTCCGCGTATCAAAATTAATCTGTACATACATATTCTGCGGTTGGACAAATTGGTAAGTGACTTTAATTTCGGACACGAAAGTTCGTACGGGTATGGATCCACAGGTTCTAGTAACTAAATCTTTTTTAATGTTCTATAGTCCTATATATGTAATATGAATTAAGGCACCGCCTAGCATGGGGATTTATCTTTTATATAAGGCCAGAGTTCTTTGATTTTTCGTTACTCAGACCGAATGTCAGACGGTTTGACCCCTTGACATTTTGACCCCTTAAATTTTTTTACCAAAGATGACACCTTGACCCCTTAGTGACACTTTGACCCCTATTTTCAGTGACACTTTGACCCCTACATTTTTTTATTTGACACTTTGACCCCTTAGATTTTTTTGTGGCTAGGGGTATATTTTTCTGCAGTTTAATTTCTTAATGTGTATGCAAGTCATTGATAAAAGCTGTAAATGGACAAGTTCTAGGCTATGAGTAGGTTACAAAGTATGGTTTTAAATTATGAGTGTTGGTTTACTCGTGTTGGTATTATTAACAATGATGTTTCACAAACGTTTGCAGGTATCTAAGCAATTATTTAGATGAAATTACTTATCATGTTAGTAATTAGATATAAATAAATTCATTTATTAATTGAAATAAAAAATAACTCTCTGTTCGAAACTTCTCATTTACTGGTATTCTACTTTATTTTTATAAATAAATACAAGTAACGCTAAACTATGTACATGGAACAGAAAACATAAATATAAAACATTATACAAAAGACAGAAGACTGTAAAACATACAAATCAAACAAAAGACAACAAAGACACAAATAAGAAAAATATATCACTTAAAACATAAAATGCATTGAATAAATACACTTTGTACAATATTTACATGAAATAGACAACATAAATATATAAACATTATACAAAAGACAGAAGACTGTAAAACATACAAATCAAACAAAAGACAACAAAGACACAAATAAGAAAAATACATCACTTAAAACATAAAATACATTGAATAAATACACTTTGTACACTATTTACATGAAATAGACAACACAACATAAATATATAAACATTATACAAAAGACAGAAGACTGTAAAATATACAAATCAAACAGAAGACAACAAAGACACAAATAAGAAAAATACATCACATAAAATATAATACACTTTGTACACTATTTACTTGATACTGGTCAGTCACTGGCACTGTTTTTTCAATTTAATTGAGGATTTACATACGGCCATAGATCTCACCAACCTGGGCAAGAAAGTCTTCGCACACAATGTCATGGTCATCGTATTTGTCCCAAAGATCGCCAATACCATTGTCCATTGACACATACACTTGGTGGCGGTTCCTGATCACTGCCTGTTGAGACACAAGAGCAACAGTGATTGATACCAACTTTCCTTCCTGATGAAGAAGTGGAACTAGCACGTAGAATGGTCGTTGTTTGTGCGTACAGGCTGCTTGTAGACACTCCATTTATCGACCGTCCACACACTTGAGCACAACCACTGGTCCCAGACGTATTGGAAAAGATTCCGCACTGGCTGCGAGCTGGTCATGGCCCGGTCCTTCAGACGTTGGAACGCTCTCTCGATGTCCCGACCCGGTAGAAAAGGAAGAGCAAGTAGCTTGCTTATCAGCTGATGAACGGTTGTCCTGTCCTGGTAAGTTTTGGCGAGACCATGCTCCTTCACATGACGAATGATGGACTGAGCCCAGTGGAAAGCACACCCATGTAGAGATGTACCTGGGAAGACCTCCCGAAGAGCCTGCCACAAACCTGAAATTGATCAGATAAATTAGACATAACACACGATACATATGTTTACGTTTAAACCATTTTCATATATTCATTTATATTAATAAATCAACAAACACATCCTTGATATTCTATCTATTCTGACTGCAATAACTACAATACTATTATACTTAGTAAATCTTATAAAATAATTTTTGCATAATTTATCATTGACATTTTTTAATGCAACATGTTGTACAATTATATAAACACTGCTATGTGTGATAAAATATGTCCTTGGGTTGTCCAACAACTCTTATAATATTTATAGCTTAGTGGAAAATAATTGCATTCATTCCAAAATCTTACCAAACATAGCCAAATATGTTTAATTCCGATAAACAGCTCAAATGAATAAGTCAGATTCAATTTATTATGAGTAAACAGAACATTAATTAGACAATGCAGTCCAGATATACAAATGAATTTACAAAATACAATATCAATTTGACTCAGTTAGATATTAATATAACCATGGTAATATAAAGATATAGAGCTAACATTTTACACTTACCTGACTGACATGTCCTATGAGTCCATCTTTCACACTCATCACAGGAAATACCATCCTGATTCTCTGTTACTTCTACACTACAACTAACACACAAATCAGAGTCACTGTCACTGTCCGACATTATCACAATATTATAAATCACAATAATCACACTCACAGATAATATATTCCAATAACATACAAAGTTGTAAGAATAACATATTTAGTAAAATTTTGCAATTTATCATAAAACTTAGTTACTCAGTTTTTCTATGGGACCAATTGAAACCTTTTTAACAATTGAGTTATATTCTGAGAAACAATAAAAAACCAATGAAATAACTTCTTACATAAGAAAGTTAATTTTACGATATCAAACATCAAAGTGATTTAATTAATCATAATGATATATAATATTCAATTAGCAAATTAAGGGACACCAACAATTAAGAAAGAATTGATCAATGGGATTATCTTATAATTACTTGCAAATTAGCCCACTTACATAAAATTGAAATCAAATGATTTCTTTGATTCAAAGTCATTCTATATTTTAATACAGCATCTATACTTACCATTATATCATTATCGCTTTTTTACATATTCTTTGATGTGTCTTTTGATGTCAAAATCTTCAAATAATGTGATTAAAACTGTATTATTTTCTGATGTCTGTTTAAAACACTAAAATAATGTTAAATATTTGAGCCAGAATATCTGTCAATATTCAACAAAAACTATAAAAGCTAACAATAAACACTGCACATTGACATATACACTGATTCTCAATAACTAAGCCCTTTATTGAAAAGTCTCCATAACTCCCTGTTAACATTAAGAAAAAGGTTACTCAGAGGTTCATTTGCAACACTACAGATTACCACTTAAACAGCATAAAAATGACCAATGTTCTACAATAATTCCATTTGTAAGCTAACTTTTAAATTCTTATTTTAAATTTCCGTTACTGTCGCCAGCACACGTAAGTTAAGTTTGTCTCCAATTTATGTTGAATCTGCCTGCTGTAATGGCTCTATTTCTTTTAATATTGTGCATTCAGAGATGGATACTTGTATTAACTAAGCTGAATAAATTCATCATGATGTAACTTCATAAATATTTCACGCATTATGTATGTCGCCAGAGTTTGCGCTTTTCATAAAATTTCCGATACTGTACGTTTTACTTCAAGGTTAAGAGATATCATATAACTACTGGATCTTCAGAAATGCTTTTAGATAGTCATTGTATATATGGTTTCCATCGGCAAATGCGTTAACTGGTGAAATTATAAAAAATATCAAAGTCTGACCTGTGGCAAATGTTGATGCAGCCTATAAAAAGTAAATCAGCAAAATATCCGTTATAAAGTATAATGAAAAAACTGACAAAACTTTCACAATTTTGTTAAATTTATTACATAGTTAGACTATAATTGATAATATAAATTCACAGAAAACTTCATTAATCAGTTTGCAGATCTTCAATGACAGGTCATAGACAAAAAAACAAAATTTCCGTTATTCAAATTTCCGTGACGATTTTCCGTAAACAAGCCTCGCAACCGGGAACCAGGTATCACGTCATAACTAGTGCGTCATTTCATACGTCACTTCCACCTCGAGTTCGAAGATATCATTTTAGAGCGTATATTTATTGACTGAGAAGGAACTTGTGCACCTCAGATTTTTGTAAGTTGATGTATCTTCTTTTTATTTCAATGCCGATGATAATATTATGCCGAAATGACTATTTCATGTTTTTATAACTTTAATCATACATATATGTTTATTGTGAAATCTTGTCATACGTCATCGAATAACGGAGATACTGACAAAAGTCGCAGCAAATATATCAAATTTCCGTTACTGCATAGTAACGGAAATTTCAGTTTCATTATACCTATTTTTTCATGGTTGTAGTAGTATTAAGATATTATTTTTTGACCTAATATCATTGTTAAATGCATCAAGCTGTAATATTCTTGTTGATTTAGCATTATGCAAGCCTATTTCTCAGTTGTTCTTTCATAATCTCATGTGTATTATGCTTCGCTGATGATGTTCCACTTATTTGTCTACATCTTCTATTTTGGAATATTGTTTCATTACAAACTTAATAATTCGACTTTTTGCAGATCGTATAGATACTTTCCTGTTTTATGCTGTAATTATATATTGACAAATAATGCCAGAAACCCTTCTATACATTGGTAACGGATATTTTATATAGAGTAACGGAAATTTATTTTTTTCTAGATCAATATGGGGAAAAGTCGGGCTGAAATCCAGCGTGCATATAGAGAAAGATTGAAGCAGAAGAACAAACTTGAATACCTGAGGAAAGAAAGAGAAAGAAAGAACAGGAGTTATGTCCCATCTGCACAGTTGTCAGAAAATGATAGAAAAAAGAGAAACCGAAAGAATAGAGATAACCTGAGAAAATTTTATCAAAGGAAAAAGGAACTTAGAACTGCAATTCAGAGAGAACAGGAGACAAGTGGTTATGAAAGCGCTGAAAGCCAACCCGGAACATCACATAACAGAGGAAGATTGCCAATACGATTCGATTTTCAAAGTCCAAATGGGAGGAGAAAAGGTGCCCTAAAACGTTGGAAGAGAGATATATCGGATGCTCAGTCCCGCATTCGTATTTTAGAACAAGAACGGAAAAAGCTAATAACAAAGGTCAAAACAACACAGAGAGCGTACCAAAGGCTCAAGGTCAAAATAGATGTCGGTAATAAAGAACAGTTGGACCTTACACCAAGAAAAAGAACAGAACAAATCATGGAAGATGCAAGGTTGACTAAGCAGCAAAAAGATAAAATAAGGCATCCACTGTTGGTGAGAAATGCATTGACAGCTGAAATTTCAGAAACAAGAAAACAGTCAAAACAAGGTCTTAAGAAAGCCATCCACAGAGTTATTTCAGGCCGAATTTTGAAGAAGTACAAGTGTATTAGAACAGTAGCTGCCAGAACAGGCTTGTGTCGTCACGGTTTAAGCCAAGCAAAGAGTAAAGAGATTCAGCTGAAGCCACTGAGAAGGAGAGGCAAGGTTTTTAAGTATAGAGAACAAATAGAAACATTTTTTAAACGAGAAGATAACAGCAGAACATTACCTGGAAAGAGTGACGCTAAACGTATTAAGAAAGGTCTAAAAGTTCAGTCACATGTTTTGGTAGACTACTTAGACAATCTTCATAAGAAATTTATGTCTGAGAATCCTGAGCTGAAAATATCATTATCAGCCTTTTGTCGAAGCCGCCCAGCATACATTTTAAAGGCAAGTTTCACTAGTCGTCTGGCTTGCTTATGTACAAAGCATCAGAATGCTGCTCTCACAGTAAAGGCAATGCGCAAAGCAGGAGTGGAAGTACCTTCCAACCCAGAAGTGGTGATAAAAGATAAGATAGATACAGACAAATTAAGATCGAGTTTTGAAGGTGATATTACATTATCGCAGTGGACAAGGGTAGAGATAGAAGAAAAAGGAAAGAAGAAACAAGTAACAAGAGTAGTAGAAACATCATTGCCTAAAGACAAGTTCATTGAACATGTTGAGAATCAGATGAAAGATTTTGAGCAACATGTAGATCGAATGCGGACGCAATATGAACAAATCAGACACCTGAAACAAAATTTACCTGCTAATGACATCATCATGCAACTTGACTTTGCAGAAAATTATTCATGTCGGTCATTAGAAGAAGTCCAGAGCGCTTACTTCAATCAAACATCGGTTACTTTGCACCCAATTGTAGTTTACTACAAGGATGATAATTCAGAGCTTAAACACAAGTCGTTCATCATCGTGTCAGATGAAATGGCTCATAAAGCTTCAACTGTAATTGCCTTCATAGATGATATCATTCCCGAAGTGAAGAAGATAAAGCCGATGTTAAATACAGTTCACTACTGGAGTGATTCTCCATCTAGTCAGTACAGAAATAAATATATTTTCAACGTGGTCTCTAATCATCATAATATTTACGGAGTACAGGCTGTCTGGAATTATTTTGAGAGTGGCCATGGAAAGGGTCCATGTGACGGTTTAGGTGGGAGTTGTAAAAGGCTCGCGGATGAAGCCATAAGATGCAGTAAATTTGTCATACAGGATGCCAAAAGTTTCTTTGAGTGGTCCAAAATATCAAGCATGAAGAATGTTAGCTTTCGATTTGTGTCTGCTAGTAAATGTTCAGAGAAAAATCAGTTAATCAGTGAAATTCCCCTTAAAGCAGTCAGTGGTACCATGAAAATCCATGCTGTTAAGGGACTAGGTAATGGGGAAATACTTACCAGAGATGTAAGTTGCTATTGTGCTGGTTGTCTAGAAGGAAATGTCTGCAACACTTGGACCTTAACTACAACAGCCAAACGTCAGGTAACAAACGACGACGTACATTCACTTAGCCCAAGTACTGTCAACGACTCAAGTTCAGCTGACACTAGACCAGTTACTTCAAATGATACTGCGCAAAATACAGAGATTCAAAAATATGAAGTCGGAAATTTTATTACAGCAGTGTATGAAGGTAAATGGTACTTAGGTAGGATTCTTGATGAAGACAAAACAGAAGTTCAGGTTGATTTTATGGAATCCAAGAAAAGTCTGTTTCAAAGGCCTAGACAGAAAGATGTTATTTGGGTTAGTAAAGCTGATGTTCTTTGTAAGGTCGACGAACCTTCTGCTACAGGAAAGTCCAGAAGAATGTACAAATTGGACATTGAAACCTTAGATAAGGTGAATAATCTATTTAACAGTGCTTGATATCCTGGTTATATGTCATAAACAGGCGGTATAAGTACGTTTTGTGTCAGTTTGTCGTGTTATTACAATAGTTCTTACGAGTTTCTATGTTAATGATACAGATATTTCATTTTTGAGTGATAAGTCATCACTTTCGGTTATATACCACAACCGTAACCTGCAATTATGCTACAATAGAAATATCCGTTACCAAAAAAATTCCGTTACCATAATGTATAAAGTCCACGTTACATTGACATTTTTAAATAAAGATTGTAAATTGTATTTCAGATTTAAACGACATTTTAATTCCTATCTGTTTTACATTAACTTGTCATGTATTGGAATTGCAAACGTATATTTAATCGACATGTGTCGTAGGATTTGTTCTAAGTACTTCCTCAAAGTAGAGACTTTTAATGATCTAGAAAATATGAAGGTAATGGTTGTTATATGTTGTTTGTGTTCATTTTAAATAAAATACAAGCTTATTGTCACAAATTAGTTCATTTTACTTAATCGTTTATACATTTTAGAAAGTTTCCTTATCTTACCCGCATGAAATTTCCGATACCTTCATGGTGTGTTTTTCAAATAGGCATTTCCATCAAGTGCATTGCTATATATCCGTAACTTGTGATTTTTTTTCTAATCGCAAATGAACAAAATATGATATAAAACCACTTATTTCATCATACTGTTACCTGTATTAGTACAGCAAAAATTGAATAATTTCAAATATTTACATTACTGCTTTGGCGTTTTTTCGCAAAAAATGCATTCAAATTTGAACGCAAATATTTTATTAATTCAGTAATCGTATCATACGTTTTCATGCCTTCTTGATAGGGATATTATTACTTATTGAAAAATAAGCATTGGTTTGGTAACAATGATATAAATTAATGCAGTACATCTTTATCTAAAGAATGATGGTGTATATCGGATATTTAAAGCAAGAGTCCGAATGCGTTTACCCCTCCTTTCTTCATATGATCATATCAGAGTCATTAAGGAAATTAGGCATCCAGAAATTTAGATTTACAATGTTGGATACATATAAATAATAAAACTCTCATTTACAACAACTTTGTTCGAAGTTAGTTTTTCACAAAATATTTCTGGCTGATGGACTAAGTTATTGAGAATCAGTGATAACATGTAAATTTTTCACTTAACCAGGCAAATAAAAAAAATATTATTAGGGGTCAAAGTGTCACTATGAAAAAATTGAAAATAGGGGACAAAGTGTCAAGGGGTCAAGGTGTCATCTTATTTTATTAGGGGTCAAAATGTCAAGGGGTCAAAACGTCTTGCTACCCTCAGACCCGCCGACCCTATTTTCCGTCATTTTCGAAAAAAATAAAAATTGAAATTTCAAAAATTTCAAAATTATTTTCGGGCGACGATCGATGTTTTGCTGCATTCTGACGACGACGACAACGTCGATATTCATCAGCGCATTATCCGTCAGTGTCATATAGGCGCAATTTCCGCTCAAATGGAAGCATCTCCCGTACGTAAACAAAAACTTGAGTGAAATTTAAGATTGTCTTTGAACGATTTATGCGCGATGGAAAAGCGGAATATTTGGTTTGTGATCTAGCATAGACAATAAAACAACGAAAAACAAGTTCTGTAAAGGTTACGGTCAGTAACGGTGTCTCAAAATGTTAGAAAAACATAGATTTACCCGACGTAAATAACAACGGCAACACTGAATGTGAATTTGACATGCCTTTGGCAGTTATATATTTACATGAGAATGACGTATAGGAGCAACAAAGTGCTGCCAAAGGAGTCATCTGTTTCAGATTTTGGGGGGTTTTTTTAACCAGGAGGGAAAGGGGCCCAGGCCTGTGATTTGGAGCAAAAACAGCTCGGTGTTTGGGCAAAGGGGAATAAAAAACCTTATGTAAAGTCAGTTTTTGGGGAAAACTGCATAATTTAAAAGATATTTTCTGAGGGAAGGACCCTATTATGAAGGGGATAAAACCCTGTGATATGCTTATGAAGACATATATATATATATTACAAGTTGCCTGATTGGAGGTATTTATCTATATATTCCATTGCATACAAATCCTTTTCAGGGACCTATCTAGCTACTTATGCTTTCAGTCATTTTCTGACCATTGAATATAAAATAAAGAGTGGCCCGACTTTGAATCACGTGCCCCTGACCACTGTGGGATCGAGCCCCACTCAGGTCATCATGTGAAAAAGATATCCAGCTGGCTGACGGAAGGTAGGCCATTCTACCAAGATGCCAATTCTTGCCTGAGATGATGCCCAGAGGTGTACCTGGGGTCTTCCAGCACCATTTAAGTCTGGAAAGTCACCATATGACCTATAAAATTGTGTCAGTGTGACTTATAACACAACAAATAAATATTAAAATGTATTAAATAAAGATCTTGGTCAGAAAATTTAATGAATTAAAAATAAAAGTATGCACATGCTAAAAATGAAACCAGCTGATCAGACCATTGAAAATTGCTATTCAGTCATCAATTTAATACTCGTCGGAGATGTTATGACCAAGGGCAAATAGTACCCATGCACAAAGAGTGATTTTGTTAAAGTTTTTGAAATCATCAATTTTATGTTCAAGATAATAAAACACAGAATGGTAATTTTCTTTGTATTACATGTTAAATGCGTATTAAAGTAGTGTTAAAATCCTTTCAGGCAACACATTTGAAGTGATCACTTATCGTCTGTTGTTTTAGTAATTTTACTGCCTTTTTATTTTTATTTTTTTCCCTCCTCCTGTCAACATTTTTCTGCCCAAAATCCGAGTAACAAAAAAATAAAAAACTCTGGCCTAAGGTCATTTGTGAGTTTCAGCAATTTTTGTTGACTTTTGAGTTTTTGGCATTTTCAGAAAAATGAGAGTCAACAGAAACGACTGAAAGTTACAATTGACCTTTATTTATGCAAACCGTAAGTAAATCAGTTAATTTCAAGCTGCGATTTTGAGGCTAAATTTGATTTTAGCAGTTTTTAAACATTTTATTACAAAAATTAGGAATAAAGGCAAGTCTTATGTTAAGGCAGTTACATTAATAATTAACAATACGATACCATAATCCTAGCCACTGCGAAGTCTTAATTAAATGCACACATAATCATTTAATTTTTTCCAGTTGTCGTGGCCATATGATTCTATTATGAATGAAGGTTGTTCCTAATCCCTATACTGTATACAGTACTCTTACCATACATCTCCATTTGGGAACAGTCGGTTTTGTATTGAGAATGGTGGTAAAGTACAGAGACTGCAGTTTTGTCTTTAAAAATATATTTCGTGGTTATTAACTTATTATTACAGGGATTGAATTAACTTTATTTTTTAGCTCAACTGTCACATAGTGACAAGGTGAGCTTTTGTGATCACCCTTGTCCCTTGTCAGTCCATGCGTGCGTACGTGGGTGCGTCAACAATTTCTTGTCTGCACGATAGTGGTTTCATTTATGATTTTATTTTAACCAAACTTGCACACAACTTGTATAACCATAAGATCTCGGTTCCTTTCTTTAACTGGCCAGATCCCATTATGGGTTCCAGAGTTATGGCCCCTGAAAGGGCCAAAATTAGCTATTTTGACCTTGTCTGCAGAAAAGCAGCTTTATTTATGATCTGATTTTTACCAAACTTGCACACAACTTGAATCACCATAAGATCTTGGTTCCTTTCTTGAAGTGGCCAGATTCCATTATGGGTTCCAGAGTTTTGGCCCCTGAAAGGGCCAGAATTAGCTATTTTGACTTTGCAAATAGCAGCTTCATTTATGATTTTATTTTAACCAAACCAGGCTTCAAGCTAGCCCAGAAAAATTGGGAGAAGTGACTTCTCTCTTCAGTGTAAATAGGGAGAAGTTTTCTAAGAACGGAGAAGTGAGGCTGCAGGTCAAAACGGTCATTAATTACACCGTATATTACAGTTTTCATGGTACAACACAAAGGAATAACATTTCAAAACAACACATATTTTACTTATAAGTACAAAATGCCAAGTATAAAATACAAACACACACAGTGAGCATGTATTTATGCAGTAGTTTGACACATTCATCATCAGTATTATAACAGGCATGTGTAGTGTGATTTGTTGTTCGGCTCATGTGTCATGGCCCCTTGCATATGCATTATCAAATTTTGCCAGTCTACATATAACACAGTGGGATTTGCCAGGCTCATCTTCCTTCCACCAGTCAAAACTAACAATAGAAAATTAATTATAATTCTTATCCCTGCACACCCCTGTCTTAAATCCCCGCTGGTCAAAATCCGGATATCCAAAATTTTATGTCCGGATACTGATACACTTTCATAAGCATTGCCAATTCTTCAGTGACAAGTTCAGTCTAAAGAATATCTTTTTGACGCAAAGACAATTTAACAGCACTGGACAGTATCTGATACTAAAGTCTACAATGACAATACCTTTTATTGAAGAAAATTAAGAAAAATGTTCATGAAATATCGGCAAGTTGTCACCACGAGCAGACATTCTGACAGTCTACTTTCGTTTTCAAAAACTTTTACAAAAAGATAAAAGCCAACGTGTTCTTATCTAAAATTGATTGTGATTGATTTTTATTGATTGAAATTAAGTATCTGTTGTCTGATTTTCAATTTAATTTGTTTATAACACAGTTATTTACGTCTGGCAGCCGCAATTAAAACCATACATTACGAACAACTCTGGTTATTATTCGGAGCTTTTCTTTAGGCCCTGTCGGTCAATTTGAGATGGGCTATCATCCTATAATCAGCTACTGACTCTTGCGTCGACATACTTGTGTTTTTGTTTTTATTTACCCTACTTTAGACAGTTTTTAGTTGTTTGTTTTCACACGTGATGCACAAAATCAATTAAAGGCAATTTTGTTTCGCCTCGTTTGATTGGTGTTTCCAAAGTTTTCGACCAATTAAAATCATCCTAACGATATTCGGTGATAGGCGGAGTATACTTTGTTGACAGATGAAGTTCACAACCCGTAACGGGATAAGTTTCGCTAATTGATTATGTAATGTTTTTACAAGCTGATTAGAAGCTGATAGATGTGATATATACATGTATGATAACTGCCTCGGGCGCCAGATTTTAGGGCGACTTGTTTTTCGCTTTTCTGTACAAACAGAGCGAAGTCATCAGAAAAAAAGCGACCACTTCGCTCACGTCGCCTAGAAGCGTGGACCCTGCAAACTTACACACAACTTGTATCACCATAAGATCTTGGTTCCTTTCTTGAACTGGCCAAATTCCATTATGGGTTTCAGAGTGATGGCCCCTGAAAGGGCCAGAATTAGCTATTTTGACCTTGTCTGCACAATAGCAGCTTCATTTATGATTTGAATTTAATCAAACTTGCATAAAACTTGTGTCACCATAAGATGTCAGTTCCTTTCCTGAACTGGCCAGATCCCATAAAGGGTCCCAGAGTTATAGCTCCTGAAAGGACCAAAATTGGCTATTTTGACCTTGTCTGCACAATAGCAGCTTCATTTATGATTTGATTTTAACCAAACTTGCACACAACTTGTATCACCACAAGATCTTGGTTCTTTTATTGAACTTGCCAGATTCCATCATGGGCTCCAGAGTTATAGCCCCTTAAACTTAAAGGTCCAAAGTTTGCTTTTTTGGCTTTTACAGCTATATAGAGACTTCATTTATGGTTTGATTTGATACAAACTTCCAAAATATCTTCACAACAATAAATCTTGGATTCCATAACGAATCTGTCAGATCCAATTGTAGGTTCCAGAGTTATTATGTCTCCCACCCCTCCCCCTCTGGGGGAGACATATTGTTTTTGCCCTGTCCGTCCGTACGTACGTCACACTTCATTTCCAATCAATAACTGGAGAACCATTTGACCTAGAACCTTCAAACTTTATAGGTTGGCAGGACTTATGGAGTAGACGACCCCTGTTGTTTTTGGGGTCACTCCGTCAAAGGTCAAGGTCACAGGGGCCTGAAAATGGAAAACCACTTTCGATCAATAACTTGAGAACCACTTGACTCAGAATGTTGAAACTTCATAGGATGATTAATCATGCAGAGTAGATTACCCCTGGGCCCTATTGATTTTGGGGTCACTGCGTTAAACTTTAAAGGTCAAGGTCACGGGGGCCCGAACAAAGAAAACAAATATATCTCAGCAGCATCTAATGAGATTGGTTTTAAATGTTATTTAAGTCTTCCAGGGTAAGGAATAGTCATGTTACTACAAAAATGCAGCATTTGAGCCTTGGACCCTCAAACTTGGTATGGAAATTGGCCCTGACTAGGTCAGAAGGGACTGTTACATGAAAATGTTAATCTTGATGATATTTAATGTGTATGCCTATGTGCTCTACATGTATGTCAAAACTTGATCATATCATTTTGAGCAATGGCACTCAGGTGAGCGATACAGGGCCATCATGGCCCTCTTGTTTTTGCAAGTGCCAGGCCTTATTTTCACCAGCAAAATGGCAGATTCCACTAGCAATTATTTAAAAAAAAAGGCTGCATACGTGCTAAATTTATTAAGTTGTTTTGCTGTTGTTTGGGTTTCATATAAATGTTTAAATGTTCAGCTCAGTTTCCTCCTTTTTCATGTTCAAACAGATGCCGTGGAGTCAGGCCAGGACTTTGTGGTTAAGGTTTCAGAAGTACGAACCAAAGTTCTTGATGTTTCTTTGGACTTTTGGCTGGACTAAGAAGTTTTAGGTTCTTTCTGGTCTCTGCCCATGGCCCACTCTACCATTAGCCATTGTACCCGATGGCTAATAACTTGCCACTTTTGCTACAAATTTTTCAATTTGGCTACAAATTTGATGATCCATTTTGCAATTTTAAACATATTTTTTTATGATTTTAAAAGCTTTATCTTAATTTGGCTACAGCCAGTTATTGGCCAGGGCGGGCCCTGACTGCCCGTGGTCTTGCTAGCACTTTCGGTCTCTGTAGGCCTTTTTTGCCAGAAGAAACTTGTTATTTTCCTCTCCATTTTCGCAGGATTTTGCAAATCACCAACCAAAACAGAAACAAATATCATGTAGACGCTTACTTAGAATATCTGATAATTACATTTGTACTAAGCAACAAGGGTCTACAAGTGGTCATGTGATTATTGGTAAAAAAAACTACCACAAAGGAACTTTTAAAGCGCAACTTTAGGACAGTTTGAGCAAATTTGCTGATTTTCGAACGTGATTGCAAGAATATTGGGTGCCATAATTTCCTACTCGCATCTTTTAATTGTCTCCCACCACACGGTGGGATGGGAGACATATTGATTTACTCCTGTCTGTGTCAGTGTGTCCGTCTGTCTGTCACAAATCTTGTTTGCGCTCTTAAGTCGAACATTTCTCATCCAATCTTCACTAGACTTTAACAAAATGTGTTTACTAATAGGTCCTTGGCCAAGTTTGATAACTAGCCAAATTGGCCCAGATACTTCGGAATTATGGTCCTTAAAACATTGTTTTTGATAATCAAAGCACTGATAGTGTGTTTGGGTTGTATCAAAGCACTGAAAGTCTGATTGGGTTGTATCAGAGCACTGAAAGTCTGATTGGGTTGTTTTTATAATCAAAGTACTGAATTGGGAATTCAGAATATATAGGGAGAGGGTTTATGCTCGAACATTTCTCATCCGATCTTATACTACTATCCAGATGTTTAGGCAGTTGTTGGAGACGTGCGTTTTTCTCAAAAGCAGCTCTAGTTCTTACTTGAATTTCTCCAGTTAGTGACTGCTAAATTTGATCCTGTAATAACAGGGGCGTAGCTGAGAAGTTTGATGTTGTAGGCCTTTTGAGAGGATTTCGCTAGGGGGTTTAGGGGCATGCTCCCCCATATATATGTTCTCGAAAATGGACGTTAAACAGTGCAGGCTAGTGCATTCCAGGGTATTTTTGAAAATATCACTCAAATACGATTTGTCTGATTTATGTTCCACTTGATTGATCATGTTAACTAGTGAATGATGAACAAGGTTTTGAATAGAATTTCGTTCGCACGATGCTATACTTTTAGTGTTATCTGCAAAATCAACAGCCAATTGTTTCTATGCTTGAACAGTTATTTCTAGTATTCTGCAGCTTCTGAATCTGAATACTGGTTCCTGCAACAAGCCTGAGTTGAGAAGCAAGACAAATAGGGATGCCAGGATAGGGGGAGGTACGGAGGGCTCCAATTAATTCTAATATCCTACAAGTAGAATGGTGCATTTAAGGCTATATTAGACATAATTTGGACAAAAAATATTTGTGATTTTAATTATGTTGCGAGTCCAGTTGGAAAGTACACCGCTTCCACATGATTTCTTGAAAATGTACTGCTTGCCTGAAGAAAACAACAGCTAACTTGAACTTTATGCATAACTGGAATCCACCTAAGAACCGGAATACATTTTCCATTACCGGAATATACCTGTATTTCTTTAATCAATGGTATTTTTGTAGGGTTTATAACATAAATAATTAACTTGCGAAAGAAAAATAAAATATGTTAGCGCAAAACAGTTTTATACGAGTTTGAAATTCGGCGAGCGCACAGGAAATTTGCACATTCGTGAATGCATTTCCATGACCCAGACTTCTGTTATATAAATAGATAGTCGTAAATTAATTATTTGTGATAATTATATATATATGATTGAATTCTGTCATAAACCCCTATAAAAACTGAGGACGGTAGATTTTCGCGCATTCTTTCAGAAGTTCACTTGTACCTATTTTGTCTCAAGATAATTGGCCCAAAACTGTTGAACCTTCTTCTCCACATCCTGGTACACAGGCCAAATCTGTCTGGTTGAAATGCCTTCCCTCTATCATACATGCCATAATTTTTCAGAACGTGTCCGGGATTCTGAGTTAAAATTTCCGGGATTTTTACCTTTTGTCCGGGACATACACCGTGACATTGGTATTCATCTGTTTCATGCAAAAATATCATAATATACATGTAGTTTCCCCGAGACTAAACACTGTTCACTCGCTTGTATTAATTTGCGGCAAATGTCGTCTAGCTTTCTAAGGGAGGTAAATACATGTATACGGGTAATACATCTATAGTTCGGCACGTGAATTTATTGCGTTCCCGAGGTGAACAGAATTAGGAGACTTACTATATACGAAGAATCAACCTGGTCATCGTGATTTAGATTCTTGCTAATTTGGTATCATTCTAAAGCTTAAACATTTATCTAATAATTAAATGAATCCTTAAAGGAATAAAATAAATCTTGTAGATAAAATCGACAATATAAAATATTTGGAGTCTGGTCAATTTTCATGGGGTCGGTCGGCAAAGGCATTCAGCATTTTAATTTAAAATATGTGTGACAATCGATCTAGATCTTAAATAATTACAACCTTTTAAAATAATTATCGTTTAAATGACCGTTTTCAATAATCTCTTCCATAAAGGCTACATGTAGCTTTACCGCCAACGTGCTAAAAACAAAGTGATTTACGACTAATTTAACTATCATAAAACAGTTATTGATTGCATAATCCTGTCAGTTCTTAATCAGGGTCATCATAATAACTGACTGTAACTTAATCAGTGTCATCAAAAGATCGTCGCGTGATCAAAGCAGGCTTAATCAACACGTGTCCCGCTCGCCCGCTCGAGGGCATAAAGTGATTAGGAATAAACAATGTGACAACGGGGACTGTTTATTGTGTAAAATTTAACAAATTATAGACAAAAACAAGTTTTTTGGGGGATTGTTTTCATTTGTTCCTGTATTTTTATTTTTCCGGGACATTTTAAGACTGTCCGGGACACCGGGACGAGTATGTAATTTCCGGGACAATCCCGGACAATCCGGGACGTATCACATGTATGCCTCTATTAACTAGTTCGTAAGAAACCAACTCGGCCTCACTGCGTAGGGCTGGTATGAGCTGATAGAAGCTCAGACTCCCTGCCTGGAGGTTGGGTCGATGGTGCCAACCTGAAGTAGAAAAAGTAAATATTAAGTTACAATGCATAATTTTTGTGAAAGGTGTAGATCAACATCATATTTATTAACTCTTACCATTCAATTTGGACATTACCATTTATAATTCATAGTGGTATTCATTGAACATTACCATTTATAATTCATAGCGGTATTCATTGAACTGACCAAATAGCTATCAGGGAAGACTGCGAGGATGTGCAGACTGATCTTGATCTGCACTAGTCGCAAGGGAAGATAAATTTCTGTTAGCATGTTAAGAATTAAAGTAATGATCAACATCATATTTATTAAAAATTATTAAAGATAATTTTTTTTAAATGCGTAAAAAGTTTTGCAATATACAATAATATAAATGTCACATTAAACAATCCTTGTGGCAAGTCCTACAAACTGACCTTCATATAAATGACCTTGACCCTCATGACCTTCACCCTTAATTACGTCAAGACATATTGTTTTTGCCTTCGCCCTCCATCTATATTGTTTTTCCTTCGCCCTCCGTCTGTCCGATTTTGACAAATTCACAGGAATGATCAGTACCAAGCCTAGTTGTGCATATCACCGACATATTCCGCTTCGCTGCACAAAATCGTCGCCAGAGTTAAAGATAGAAAAATCTTGTCTGGCTTTCACAGGTCAAATTGCTGGCTGGATTTCGATGAAACTTCACAGGAGTGATCGGTACCAACCCCAGTTGTGCATATCGCTGGCAGGTTCCTGCAGGTGCCCTGCATTTCAACAAACATGCCTCTCTTCCGTCCTTAGAATACATAGTGGGGAGACATATGTTTTTGTGACAAAAACTCCTTCCAGTTAGCAATATTTCTGGTCCTACAGCCCACATAAATGACCTAATTTAGTTCATACACGTACTCACACTCCGCAAAATTTTTGGTAAGACCTACAAACTGACCTGTATATAGATGACCTTATCCTTATATGATTTCACCTTTAAACTTAAAATGTCAAAGGGGGGTAGAGAGGGCATTATTTAGCGTTTTGAAAACACAGCTTCTTAATTGCCGGAACTATAGACCTTTCACAGAATGCTATATTTCATTTCATTTATTCTCTCTCACTATCATTTCTTCGCCAATCCTTTTCATATGAACACAGAATGTGCTTACTGTAAAATCTTGTTTAAATCTTGTTTAAGATTTATAATATAACAATTTCTATGAAACATTTATACATACATACATACCAAATTTGATATGTGAAATCATGTGCGATTATGTTTTACGTAGGTTGGGACTTTGTGAACTTTAATTTGAGTTAAAAGCAGTGATACACAGGTAAGCGATAAAAGGTGACCCTCATTTTTAGCTCGACTATTCAAAGAATAGTCTAGCTATTCTACTCACCCTGGCGTCGGCGTCACACCTTGGTTAAGTTTTTGCATGCAAGTACATACAGCCATCAATTAAAGGCATATAGCTTTGAAACTTATTTTTTCTTTTTCTAGGTCAATTACCAACCTCACTGGGTCAAGTCCCATAACTCTGACATGTATTTTAAGCAAATTATGCCCCCTTTTGGACTTAGAAAATTTTAGTTAAAGTTTTACATGCAAGTTACTATCTCCAAAACTAATGCAGATATTGATTTGAAACTTCACATGTGTCTTTGGGGTTATAAAACTAGTTGATAGCAGCAAGTCCCATAACTCTGACCTTCATTTTGGCCAAATTATGCCCCCTTTTGGACTTAGAAAATTTTGGTTAAAGTTTTACATGCAAGTTACTATCTCCAAAACTAATGCAGATATTGATTTGAAACTTCACATGTGTCTTCAGGGTTATAAAACTAGTTGATAGCAGCAAGTCCCATAACTCTGACCTTCATTTTCGCCAAATTATGCCCCCTTTTGGACTTAGAAAATTCTGGTTAAAGTTTTGCGTGCAAGTACATACAGCTATTTCTTAAAGGCATATAGATTTGAAACTTATTTTTTCCTTTTCTAGATCAATTACTAACCTCACTGGATCAAGTCCCATAACTCTGGCATGTAATTTGGGCAAAATATGCCCCCTTTTGGACTTTGAAAATTCTGGTTAAAGTTTTACATGCAAGTTTCTATCTCCAAAACTAATGCAGATATTGAATTGAAACTTCACATGTGCCTTTGGGGTTATAAAACTAGTTGATAGCGGCAAGCCCCATAACTGATAAGCATTTTGGTCAAATTATTCCCCTTTTGAACTTAAAACTCTTTTGATATTTAACCTTTTTGGGTAATATTTTCCTGCTTCAGGGACAATATTTCGAATAGTCGAGCTTGGCTGTCTTCTGGACAGCTCTTGTTAGCTCACCTGTCACATAGTGACAAGGTGAGCTTTTGTGATCGCGCAGCGTCCGTTGTCCGTGCGTGCGTGCATAAACTTTTGCTTGTGACCACTCTAGAGGTCACATTTTTCATGGGATCTTTATGAAAGTTTGTCAGAATGTTCACCTTGATGATATCTAGGTCAAGTTTGAAACTGATTCATGTGCGGTCAAAAACTAGGTCAGTAGGTCTAAAAATAGAAAAACCTTGTGACCTCTCTAGAGGCCATATTTTTCAATGGATCTTCATGAAAATTGGTGAGAATATTCATCTTGATGATATCTAGGTCAGGTTCGAAACAGGGTCAACTGCGGTCAAAAACTAGGTCAGTAGGTCAAATAATAGAAAATCCTTGTGACCTCTCTAGAGGTCATATTTTTCATGGGACCTGCATGAAAATTGGACAGAATGTTCATCTTGGTGATATCTAGGTCAAATTCGAAACTGGGTCATGTCCGATCCAAAACTAGGACAGTAGGTCAAATAATAGAAAAACCTTGTGACCTCTCTAGAGGTCATATTTTTCAATGGATCTGCATGAAAACTGGTCAGAATGTTCATCTTGATAATATCTAGGTCAGTTTTGAAACTGGGTTACATGCGGTCAAAAACTAGGTCAGTAGGTCAAATAATAGAAAAACCTTGTGACCACTCTAGAGGCCATATTTTTCATGGGATCTGTATGAAAATTGGTCTGAATGTTCATCTTGATGATATCTAGGTCAAGTTTGAAACCGGGTCAACTGCGATCAAAAACTAGGTCAGTAGGTCTAAAAATAGAAAAACCTTGTGACCTCTCTGGAGGCCATATATTTCATGAGATCTTCATGAAAATTGGTGAGAATGTTCGCCTTGATGATATCTAGGTTAAGTTCAAAACCGGGTCACATGCCTTTAAAAACTAGGTCATTATGTAAAATAATAGCAAAACCTTGTGACCTCTCTAGGGGCCATATTTTTCAATGGATCTTCATAAAAAATTATTATTAAATTGGTCAGAATTTTTATCTTGATGATATCTAGGTCAAGTTCAGAACTAGGTCACATGAGCTCAAAAACTAGGTCACTATGTCAAATAATAGAAAAAACGACGTCATACTCAGTTCATGTAGGGACAGGTGAGCGATTCAGGACCATCATGGTCCTCTTGTTTAGCTCCCCTGAGCACTTTGTGCTCAAGATGAGCTGTTGTTATCGCTCTATGTGTCTTAAGGAATTTTGGTCAGAATGTTACCTGCATTAAAATCTCACACTGGTTTGTTACTGAATTAATATCTGAGATCACAAGCTAAGTGACTAGGTCAAATAATAGAAAAACCTTGTTAACACTGAAGAGACCACATTTTCTATTTCATAAAACTGCAATCTAGATAAAGTTTGAAACTGTATCATCTCAGGTAAAAAAACTAGATCACTAGATAATATGATATAAAATTGTTGTTTTACGCTATACAGGCCAAACTTTCTGTCTGATCTTTTATAAATCTGTAAGGATGTATTTCTGTACAAATTCTAGGTCAAGCTGTAAACTGAATTTGATAAAAACTTTGTTAACACTCTATAGAATTTTATCTTCATACAAAAATATTTGTCTCTATGAACTCTAAGTCAAGTTCAGATTTCTTAAACAGTGTTGGTGTAACTCCAGTGAAACACAGAAATTGTGACAATACACCGAGTCTAAGCCAATACTTGTCTTCAAGCAAACAAGGTTGTATACTGGAAACCTGTCCATTGTTTAGAAACTCTCTTTAGAACTGAAATATGATATGAGCCGTGCCATGAGAAAACCAACATAGTGGGTATGCGACCAGCATGGATCCAGACCAGCCTGCGCATCCGCGCAGTCTGGTCAGGCTCCATGCTGTTCGCTTTTAAAGCCTATTGGAATTGGAGAAACTATTAGCGAACAGCATGGATCCTGACCAGACTGCGCGGATGCGCAGGCTGGTCTGGATCCATGCTGGTCGCATACCCACTATGTTGGTTTTCCCATGGCACGGCTCATATGACCATAAAATGAAGCATATGTAACATATTTCCCTTAAGATTATTTGACTGCAGGCAAATGCATAATTAAGTGACAATACACAATTGAGGTCTGCCAATTTTCTGCAGATAACTGTTTTCCTATCCAGTAAGCATTTCTAATCTGGGAGAAAGTTTCAAATCAATTTAATAGAACATCTGTTTTAAAGATAGAGACTGTATTGATTTAGCAGCCTTGTATTGGCAAGCCGCATCAGCTGCACTGATCTATAGATGTCAGATTGCAGTCAAAGCTGATTGCAAAACTAAAAAAAACTGATGAAACCATATAAGGCTAATGTAATTAAAATAAACACCTGGAGAATGAGACCAGCTATTTTTATTATTCAATAAATGAGTTTGTTTTTTTGGCATTAATAGACTTAAGCAATGCTTTTCAGTGTGAAAGGTGTGCAGGTAAATCACTTCCTGGTTTGTTCATAGCATCAGTGAGCTATATTGCTTTTGGTATGCCCAGTGGATGGCACAGGTTGTTCTCCTGTATGCCTGTTTGTTCATCTGTTAGCATTTCTTGTTTCTGCTCAATAACCCAAGAATGCTTTGACCTGTGAGCCACAACATGTTAAGCACATTGCCCACCTTTGCTAATTTTGAGGGAATATGGTCTAGGGTCAAGGGCACACTGTAAGAACAAATAGCCCTACCTCTCAATGTTTTGAGAGTGCTTTGACTTGTAACTCTTAAACTTAGCAGACACATTGCCAGTGGGCAGTAGGTAATCCATATTGATTTTTAGGTAAGTAAGTCAAATGTCAAGGTCTCATTGACTGTTAGTACAAAATATTTTACCGCTTAATATTTTGACAATAAATTGACCTACAATCCTTTAACTTGGCAGCCACATTGCTCATAGGCAGTGAATAACACTTATTACTTTGAGGTCAGTGGTCTAAGATTACAGTGACAATTAATTGAAAAATCAAAGAACATTCACCACAGACCACTTATGATTTTGGGGTTTCTTAGTCAAAGGTCATGGTCGCTACCATGTGGAGTGATAAGATGGGCATATTACTTGACAGTGCTGGTAATATCCAGCTGTCTGTTTACAATTTAACTTTTGCATAATTACTTCAGAATGGTTTTGGTGTATGAATCTCAGACTTGACAGGCGCAGGGGCTTTAGTAGCTAATTCACAAAGTCAGCATTGATATAGACTTGTTTTCTGAACAAAATGCCCCCAACTAATTCTTACGCAGTCAACAGATCCCTTTAATTGTTTACATCTTTTGTAAAGTTTCTAATAATAAGGCCCTTAAACACAAAATTACAAACAGAAATGATATAACATGTGCCTATCTAAAAGCCAAGAGCTTTAACCTAAGACATGATATATTTTTCATGAAAAGGTGACAGAAAAATTGTTCTTCAGCTCGGATTTATGTTTAGAAAATAGTCCCTTGCAGGGACTTCTCATAGACCAGGTTAGTGCTTACCGGTATACAGACTTTAGAATACTGGTCAGGCTGATTGTATGTTGCCACATAATTGAAATGTTTCTGATAATTGGCATTAAACTGCATTGTATGTGTCAAACAAACAAAAAATAATCCTGTCTTCTATAGTAGCAGTATATTTATAATGCATTGAAGTAGATTATTTTTATCTGTCATGGCAAAAATTGAGCATTGGCAGTGGGCTTTACTTGTATTTGTCGGGTCTTAAGTCACACTGATATTTGTTGACTTTCCAGCTTTTGAGGTTGGAGGTGGCGCTCGCTCCTTTGTGCATTATTTCAGACTCATGGATAGAACCACTGACCTTCCATAAGCCAGCAGGATGACTTTCTCACCATAACAAGGTTTCAGATCCACAGCTGTGAGGGGCAAGTGATTCGAAGTCAGCAACCTGAACTGTATTGGCATTGGGTGCACCTGCATTGGTAATGAGAGATGGTATCCCACTTCATAATTTGTAAGCCATGATGGTCCAAGTGTGGCCAATGATGATTCAGCACAAAGGAAGATAATCAGATTATTTGTATTTCAGACTGAAATGGCTCGATGACGGAGCTGGTGTCATTCAGTATTCAGCGTGAAGTACAGCTGAGGTTTCTGTCACCAGCAGATATACCAGAGGTGAAGAAACTATGTGCAGAATGGTTCCCAATAGAGTAAGTTAATTACTTATATACATTGCAGAATGGTTCCCAATAAAGTAAGTTAATTACTTATTTACATGGCAGAATGGTTCCCAGTAGTGTAAAGCAATCCTGGTTTATATTGAAGGATTGTTTCTAGTTGTGATAGTTATGTCTCCCCCCCATCTGGGGGAGACATATTGTTTCTGCCCTGTCTGCCCGCTATTGATTTTGGGGTCACTCCGTCAAAGGTCAAGGTCACAGGGGCTTGAACATTGAAAACCATTTCCGATCAATAACTAGAGAACCACCTGACCCAGAAACTTAATAGGATGATTGGTCATGAAGAGTAGATGACCGCTATTGATTTTGGGGTCACTCCGTCAAAGGTCAAGGTCACAGGGGCCTGAACATTGAAAACCATTTCCGATCAATAACTAGAGAACCACCTGACCCAGAATGTTGAAACTTCATAGGATGATTGGTCATGAAGAGTAGATGACCCCTGTTGTTTTTTGGGTCACTCCGTCAAAGGTCAAGGTCACAGGGGCCTGAACATTGAAAACCATTTTCGATCAATAACTAGAGAACCACTTGACCCAGAATGTTGAAACTTCATAGGATGATTGGTCATGTAGAGTAGATGACCCCTATTGTTTTTGGGGTCACTCTGTCAAAGGTCAAGGTCACAGGGGCCTGAACATTGAAAACCATTTCCGATCAATAACTTGAGTACCACTTGACCCAGAATGTTGAAACTTCATAGGATGATTGTACTGAAACTGAAAAAAACTGAAACTGCTTTATTTGATTAAACGCCTAATTTTACACATAGTATATTCACTGGCGTTGTACATTAAATTAAAAAAAAAAGAAAAATTATAATAAATTATATACATAATGGTATCAAACAATGAAACATGATATATTTGACAAAATTACTGTACAGTGCAAATTACAACATTGCGTATAAAGCATACGTTGATCACACTACATAGTAGAGTATACTCAGCGTCTCTACCATATTCAGTCCACCAACAGAGAAATAATCAGAACCATGATTCAAAGCGTTTAAAAAACAGTGTTTTGAGCTTTTTCTTGAAAGTGTCTACAGAATCAGAATTTCTCACTTTTACTGATAGTTTGTTCCATAGTTTCGGCCCTACAGTTTGAAAACTTCTGTCGCCGAATGTTTTACGTTTGTTAAATGGTACCTCGTAACAACCTGTAACAGAGTCTGAAGACCTTAAACTACGTTTTGGTGCTTGTTCCGATAATAATTCAGTCAAGTAAGATGGAGCTTGGCCGATTGAACAATTAAACATGACAGTTAAAATCTTAAATTCAATTCTAGCTTTGATAGGAAGCCATTGTAGTCGGAACAAAGCTTGTTTTGAACTGTCGTACTTGCTGAGTCTTAAAACGAGTTTGGCACACATGTTTTGTATCCTTTGCATTTTCTGAATTTCACAGTGAGGAATACCATACAATATTGCATTGCAATAATCTATATGTGAAATGACCAGTGATAATACCAGAATTTCAGTAGCCTCTTTAGTAATGTATTTTCTAATATTTTTGATTCTAAGATAATTAACCATTGCGGTTTGACATTTTCTCTTGACATGATCCTTATAACTAAGATTTTCATCTAAGAATGCCCCTAGGTACCTTATACAATGTACTGATTTGATTTTGTCACCAGCAATGTCAATTTCTGTTATTGAACATTTGTCAAGTTGCTGTCTACTACCGAATAAGATGAATTCGGTTTTTGACGTATTCATTTTAAGCTTGTTTTGTTTCATCCAGTTATCAATAGTGAATGCACAGTTTTCAAGTTCTTGAACAGCCTGTTTCTCATTTTCAACTGAAGTTGGTCGAAAGCGTTTGTTGGCAAAGTAGATGACCCCTATTGTTGTTGGGGTCAGTCTGTTAAAGGTCAAGGTCACAGGGCCCTGAACATTGAAAACCATTTCCGGTCAGTAACTTGAGAACCACTCGACCCAGAATGTTGAAACTTCATAGGATGATTGTTCATGCATAATAAATGACCCCTATTGTTTTAGGGGTCACTCCGTTGAAGGTCAAAGTCAAAGGGGCCTGAAAATTTGTTAACCATTTCCGATCAATAACTTCAGAACCGCTTGATCCAGAATGGTTTACAGTTCAGTCAGTTAATCACAAGTTTACATGGCACAATGGTTTACAGTTCAGTCAGTTAATCACAGGTTTACATGGCACAATGGTTTACAGTTCAGTCAGTTAATCACAAGTTTACATGGCACAATGGTTTACTGTTCAGTCAATTAATCACAGGTTTACGTGGCAGAATTGTTCCATTTCAGTCAATTAATCACAGGTTTACTTGGCACAATGGTTTACAGTTCAGTCAGTTAATCACAGGTTTACATGGCACAATGGTTTCCAGTTCTAGTGTTATTTCTAGAGCTCAAAAAGGGCAGGGTGCTGCCAAAAAGGGTCAGGGTGCTGTCCGAAAGGGGCAGGGTGCTCTTTTAGACATGAAAGTTACCATAGCAGTAGTTGCATTTCTAGATGTCTATAGTTAATATGTATTCCATTTATCTTTATTGCACACTTAAAAGAAATGTCACAGAATAAAGTGGTAAATCTTCCCAAAAACAGTAACAAAGTTCACAAAGGTTTTTTACTTACTTTATAGTTTAGGTTAAACCATTTAAGCCTTTCTCTTAAAAAATGTCACCAAGAATGTCAACTTATTCATATGAATATGAAATAGTGGAGGGCCTTAATATAAGCTTAAGGGGACGCATACTTTGAAATTAGAAAAAAGTGGGTGGGGTATGATAAAATTTCCCTGCAAAAAAGTACAAGGTTTTGGTACATGAAATGGATACTGTTTCAACTGTTATAAGTACACAAAGGATTGCTCACTAAAATAAAAATGAGAAAACTGAAACAAGAAAGTTATTGTTGAATTACATAAGACTTACTGTGTACATTCAAAGTCAACAATTAAGACTTTTTGGTGCGAAAATAATAGTGCTTCACCTTGTCCAAACATTTATCAATGTCCTACAGATTCTAATAGACATTTACGGATTAAGTCTACGTGGACTGTGAACACCTAGGACGATCGATTTTTCAAGGGGACCGTCTCAACATGATAATTTTAATTTGTGTTTGGTAGGAAAACATTTCTATAATGATGGTAAGGTCTGGCTTAATATGTCACTGCACAGGATAATATTTGGATTTGTCTGTCCGTCCGTCTGTTCGCCAGAGAAATGTTTTGTTATACATATCGCAAGAAGTATTTGATCTAGCGTCATAACACTTTCCTGAAATGTTCTTCAATATTATAAGTTGCGCGTAGATCTGCGACAAAGTTGAAAAGATGTGCTAGTCTGATCGTAATGTATCCGTATTCCATCGTCGTCGTCGTCCAACATGAAAAAATCTAAACTGGGTCAGTTGGGATCAAAATGTAGGTCAGCAGGTAAAACATTGTGAAAACTGTAGAAAACGTAATATCTTGCGTCTGACTCTCCATTCCTTTGTTGTTATTATACGCCCGAAGGGACGTATTTTGGGATACCACAGGTGTTCATCTGGCTGTCTGTCCGTCTGTCTGTTTGTCTGTCTGTCCGTCTGTCCGTTAACAATTTCGTGTCGACTCCGCTCCTTGAAGGATTTAAACAAACTTGAAACAAATGTTATCCACATCAAGAGGACGTGCAGAGTGCCTGTATCAGGTGGTTTGCTTTAAGGTCAAGGTCACACTTAGGGGTCAAGGTCATATGACTTTGTTTCGTGTCCGCTCTGTAACTCTTGATCTGTATGAGGGATTGCACAAATGTCCACCACATCGAGTCGCCGTGACGTGCAGAGCGCACGTTTTAGAAGGCTAGATACAAGGTCAAGGTCACATTAAGGGGTCAAAAGTCATATAACTTTGTTTCGAGTGCGATGTGTAACTGTTGAACTGCTTGAAGGATTTTAAAGAAACTTGGCACATTGTTCACCACATGTTCACCACATTGAGGCGACGTGCAGAGCGCATGGCTCGCTTCAAGGTCAAGGTCACACTTAGGGGTCAATGGTCACATGACTTTGTTTTGTGTTTATGTTGCTTTGCATTGCGGTGCTCTTGGTTTTATTTGGCATACCCACTTTTTGTTCACTAACACTATTTTTTTATTGAATTACTTCCCTTTTATGTTACTATAAATAGGTTATTTTGTAACATTTTTATTATTGGCCGTAGGGAAAAAACCGATACCACTTTTCTGTGGTACAACATGGATGGTACCTGCAAAGTTAAGGTGTATTTTGACATATCTGTACCTGGTAATGATTTTAGTGGACTTAGAGCTTTTCGGGGAATTTCTTCCCTTTGTTGTCCTTTTCGTTTGGGCTTCAACAGTAAAGTTCTTTAAATTTTACTCCCATCCCCTGATATAATCCTTCGGGCGTATATTGCCCCGCTTGGCGGAGCACTTGTTATTTCTGTATTATCCGCATTAAAGACTTTGTATTCGTATAACTTTATTTTTTTAATTTGTCAGTAGTAGATGGACGAAGAGATGGACAGCTTTTTTACTAGATAAATGAACCGAAGATAGGAAAATAACCAAAATAAAAAATCTTCCGATTTATACTGTATTATGGCATAAAAATGAATTAAATGAGTTTTCAGTTTATACACTCAATCCGTTATGTTTTCTTCTACACACAAGGGATGCACAGACATGTACGTAGAAACTAGGCCTTCAGACTGTTGAAAAGGTATTTCTATGATATGACCTATCGACCGACTTTTATATCCCAGATAACTGTATTTTAATTTTTTATACATTTAAAAAGAGAAATGTTCTGTCTTTGGATTAAATTTCATAAAGAAAATGTGACATCTAGAGTAAGTATAAAGTTTTCAAAAAAGGTAGATAATTAAAAAATGGGACGACCTAGATTATGATTCCTTGTCCCTACACTCCTTCTCACTGACTTCTATCAGTTTGTAAAGTATGAAATCTATCTTGCATAGTATTCGAGTTATGCCCCAAAGAAGGTTTAAAAATGGAGATTATTAAAAATGGGACCAACTACAGTTATGGTTCCTTGTCACTGCACTTCCTTTCAATGAGGTCTAACATTGTATAAAGTTACGACTTGGTATCTTCAATACTTATTTAGTTTATCATCCGGTCAAGAAGTGTCAAAAGGGAGATAATTCAAAGGTGTGACCACATAGAGTTATAATTTCTTGCCAAATCAGAGTTATGGGGATTGATTTTCCTTGTGTAGACTTCGATAGTAAATAACTATTTTAAGTTTCAAGTCAATAGCTTTGATAATAACAGAGATATTTGACTTTATCACAAACTTTAATCAAAAATTCTAAGTTAAAAGGGGCATAATTCTATCAAAATTCAATCAGAGTTACGGAGATTATTTCTCTTGGTGTAGACTTCGATAGTAAATAAATATTATAAGTTTCAAGTCAATAGCTTTGATAGTAACAGAGATATTTGACTTTATCAAAAACTATAACCTAAAAATGCTAAATTAAAAAGGGGCATAATTCTGTAAAAATTCAATCAGAGTTACGGGGATTGTTCTTCCTTGTGTAGACTTTGATAGTAAATAAGTATTTTAAGTTTCAAGTCAATAGCTTTGACAGTAACAGAGATATTTGACTTTATCAAAAATTTTAACCCAACGGAGACACCGACGCCGACGCCGGAGAGAGTGCAATAGCTCTACTTTTTCTTCGAAAAGTCGAGCTAAAATCAGGCACATCCAAATTTATATCACCTACCGCATAGTGATGATATAATAACTCAAACCCTATTACCTTTATAAACACTTTTTCATATCGCGCATAATATAATTAAGCTATGTTGAGACGGTCCCCTTGAAAAATCTATCGCCTTAGGTGTCCACAGTCCACGTAGACTTAATCCGTAAATGTCTAATATAAAGAAAGAATGTGAAATATGGTCACTGTCTTGCTTTTCATTTCGCATATGTAAGCTAAAATACATTATTTAGTTTGTTTACTAAGTAGTGCATAAGAAAAGATACGGTGGTCAAGGAATGCCACATTCCAAAACTAAAAGAGTATATTCCCCTTAATACATTAAACATTTATCATTACAGAAGTCTAGTGGCTTACAATAAGGGCCTAGAAATGTTGCCATTATTAATTTCTAACTTGGTATTCATGAACTACAATGAACTTAAATATCAAAACACATTCAACAAACTTTTGAAAATGTATTGTGTTAAAAATCACTAAAATAAGGTATGAAATTTGGTTGAGAGGTCCAATCAATGTGTATATGTGCAAAAGTAACATTCTAATCTTGTTCACAAAAGTTACTAATACACAGCAGGCATGTCAATGATCAAAACTGGACGAATATACAGTTATCCTCACTTTAATGTCATTTATAATTTGTCCTTGAATTCTCCACCATACTTTTCATAATTCTGTTTGCACGAGTTGCACGAGAATGCTGTCATTCACGTAAAAAATGGGGTCAAATAAGTTGTAAATGCAATATCATCTAAACGTAATTAATGGATTATGCAGTTCAAGATAACTTTATCTCATAACGTAACGAACATGTATAATGTTGTAACAACAACTTTACTTACACTGATTTGATTGCAGTCGATTTATAAGTGATTTTATTGATTTGTTATTGTTGTCAAAAAGTATAACGGAAGTGCCTCACAACTGAAGCGGAAACCAGTTTGATGCGCAAAGTAGTCCAATGTAAGTAATATTTTTTGACAAATGTCCACAGATATTAATAATTTTCTAATATTAAAGACGAATATCTGAATAGGATTCATTATTTGATAAGAAATTATAATCATCGACATGTTTTTTTGAAAATCGTACACGTGCTGACACCTAAGTTGTCTCCCGTTGTTTATTAGAGTTACCTTTCGTCCGGCGCAATAATACATTTGCAGTGAATCGCCGAGAAGTCGTGGGAAAATTAAAAACAATGTAAATAAACTAAAATTAACCACCTTTTCAAGATGAATTTCAAGTGATCGTCATTATGCATTTAACCCGCCTGACCTGTGTAGCATCTTAGATATCTGTTCTAAGGTATTCATTGTGTAGAATGTCATGTTATGCCCTTGCAATGCTAATCCCACTCTGATTTTTTTGTTTACATTTTTATCAATGAGAAATATGGCGTCCATCCCGAGCTGAAATGACGTGGCGTTAAATTTTTACATGTTTGAGCAAACCTGGTGTGTTAGAAAGAAAATCTCATTCCTTCAACATTATTTGGAACACTGTTATTGTAAAAAACCTGTTTTTTCCTTATACAAAAGCTTAATATTTTGTGTTGAATGTACTTTCACAAAGACCTCTGTTTTCCTATTACATTCATAGTACCACATCCTTATCCACAAAATACTGAATATTACAGGTGTCCATCAGTATTATATCAGTTTAGGAATACGTTTTTTATTTTCCCACCATCGATTTCTTGAATATGCACCCCTTCCGCATTTCTGTATGAACTGTGAATGTAGCAATATGCGTCCCCTTAATCTTGAAACCAAGATCATGTTGTAAACAACAGTAAAAGGCCTATTTCAGGTCACAGTGTAAACTAATAATTATCAAAAGTCATGTTGTATTGATCAGGTCTTTCATCGATATTTCATTAACAGAAAAGTGCTCTTACAGTCAGTTTAAAGTTTACTAAAACGCATATCCAAAATTTACTATCCGGATACTGGTACACTTTCGGAATGTTGTCTGAAAGTAGTTTTTACTCAGTTTACATGACCCACTAGGGTAAACCAGAGATACTTCCTCAAATTTTTATGTTTCTCATCATAAAAAATACACCGACTGTCAGCTTTTTTGAAGGAAATATGGAAAAATTGAATACTACATCGGGAGTAATAAGATTCGTGAACGGACATTCTAAACTTACTTTTACTTTCGATATTCGTTAAAATTTGTGCATTTTCTAGTTTAAATTACAGTAGAATCAAACTGCATTGATATATACTTGTTATTATACTAAACAATGGTCTAATTTAAATTTTGCACTAAGAAATCTAGGGCACTTTTCACGTGCTCGGTAATCAGCTGGCCACTTACGGACGCCTTTTTGACATTTCACAGGGTCCATACTCTTTATCAATTAGTTTTAACACTTTATTGATTCTCATTACCTGTGTGCACTCGCCGTGATGTAATTTGCTGATCCAAAAATCGTCGAAGTATGTCAACAGGGAAATTGGCGGGATTTAGCAGAAGATCAAAGGCAAGAGCACAGAACATTTTAAGGGCAGCGTGGTGGCAGTGAAAAAGGGCAGGGCGGGGCGCCCCCCTGTGTCGCTCTAGAAATAACACTAAGTTCAGTCAGTTAATCACAGGTTTACATTGGCACAATGGTTTCCAGTTCAGTCAGTTAATCACAGGTTTACATGGCACAATGGTTTCCAGTTCATTCAGTTAATCACAGGATTACATGGCACAATGGTTAACAGTTCAGTCAATTAATCACAGGTTTACTTGGCACAGTGGTTTACAGTTCATTCAGTTAATCACAGGTTTACATGGCACAGTGGTTTCCAGTTCAGTCAGTTAATCACAGGTTTACGTGGCACAATGGTTTACAGTTCGGTCAGTTAACCACAGGTTTACATGGCAGAATGGTTTCATTTCAGTCAATTAATCACAGGTTTACTTGGCAGAATGGTTTACAGTTCAGTCAGTTAATCACAAGTTTACATGGCACAATGGTTTCCAGTTCATTCAGTTAATCACAGGTTGACATGGCAGAATGGTTTACAGTTCAGTCAGTTAATCACAGGTTGACATGGCACAAAGGTATACAGTTTAGTCAGTTAATCACAGGTTTACATGGCAGAATAGTTTATAATTCAGTCAGTTAATCACAGGTTTACATGGCACAGTGGTTTCCAGTTTAGTCAGTTAATCACAGGTTTATGTGGCAGAATGGTTTACAGTTCAGTCAGTTAATCACAGGTTTACATGGGAGTATAGTTTCCATTTCAGTTAGTTAATGACTGGTTTACATGGCTACAAGTAAAGCAAAATTAGTTGATCATTGCTTTATATGGCAGAGTTATTCCCAATAAGTAAGTCAATCCTGGTGGTTTTAACATAACTTGATGTGATTCATTTCAGATATCCTGATGTTTGGTACCAAGAAATAGCCTCAAATCCAAAGTTCTATTCCTTAGCGGCAACTTACCACTCAAACATTATTGGCTTGATTGTTTGTGAGATTAAACAGAAATCCAAACTCAATAAAGAGGTAAGTGATATATGAAGCATTTTAGCTCTTTTGGTTTTGAAATAGACAATTTTGGGTATTTTTTGCTTACCGGTAATTGAGTTGGTTAGCGTCCATTTATATAAAAAGTAGACTCTGGCTCTACCTTGTTGTTATATGACTAAAAAAATATTGAATAAAACACGCTAAACATGAACACACAACTCAGCAGAAAAAAATTGACAGAACATAGTTGTTGTTACTACAACTGAACTAACATTAAAACTAACCTTGTCCTATATATAGAATGAAATACTGAAATAAAACATAATTGAAATTAATTGTTCAGACATGAAAAGGGGTTTATCTTTGAAAATATTTCAGTCAAATAGTAATGTTATTTTATATATACATGTATGTTGTGTGCTTAAAACATGTTGTTAATTTAAATTTCAGGATGCTGATATTCTGGCTCCATCATTTGCGAGCACGTCACAAGTGGCATACATTTTGAGTCTAGGTGTTGTAATAGACTTCAGAAACCATGGCATAGGTCAGTATATTATTTGTTGTAGAAGATTAATGAATGATACTGTAGTAGAATATATCTTTTATATAATTTCTGCTTTAGGGGCCTCCATGGCAAAGTGGTTAAGTTTGATGCCTTCAGTTCACTTGCCCCACACGGATGTGGGTTCAAGCCTTGGTTAGGGCAAAGAATTCTTCATGTGAGGAAGCCATCCAGCTGGCGTACAGAAGATCGATGGTTCTATCCGGATTCTGGCCCGTGATTGAATAATATCCAGAAGGGCACATGGGGTCGTCCTCCACCATCAAAAGGTGGAAAGTTGCAATATGAGCTATAAATGTGTCTGTTGGAAATTTACTAAATGCATGAATCATTCATTAAAATGATTCGATACAAACTTAATGCAATAATTGTACTTTTTAAATTTTTATATGCCAGTGAAACATAATAGGTTATGGGAACAGTTATTATCATATCTGAATACATAGTGGGGATTCTTTACTTTCAGGTTCTCTATTACTGGACAGTTTATTATCATATCTGACTACATAGAAGGGATTCTTTACTTTCAGGTTCTCTATTACTGGACAGTTTATTATCATATCTGACTACATAGCACGCATTCTTTACTTTCAGGTTCTCTATTACTGGACAGTTTATTATCATATCTGACTACATAGCACGCATTCTTTACTTTCAGGTTCTCTATTACTGGACAGTTTATTATCATATCTGACTACAAAGGAGCGCTGTAACTGTAAAGCTGCCTACCTCCATGTATTATCTACAAATCAAACAGCGATAAGATTTTACGAGCGCCGGAACTTCGGTGCCCACAGTTATCTCCCCTACTATTACTCAATCCAGGGAAAACCAAGAGATGGATACTCATATGTTCTATATATAAATGGAGGGAAACCACCCTGGTCGTTATTATATCCTTTTGTTATAACTGTAATCAGTTTTACAACTTCCACTTGGATTTGTCAGTATGCTTTGACCTTTTCATCTCTTTCTATTGCTTTCCTGAACATTAAAGCATGGTATAGGATTCTATTCGGGGCTGCTGGGGTTAGTATCAATGTGACGCTTACTAAAAATAGAAAATATTCTGCCAATAATTATACCGGCAATATAGAAATCACTGTCCCGTCCAGTTTGTCCATGTCCCCTCCCTGTCCCATACGGTCTGTGGAACCCATGAAGGTATCATGTTGAAACTGTAATATGTTTGAAAGATCGAAAAACAAGTTCACATACCAGCTCCAATAACTCTTGACTTTTTTTGATGACAAAATTATTTACCCCTTTCACTTGGAAAATATTCCAAAATTGTCATTTTTTCGGTATTTCTGAACTCTATTCATGCATTTAATTGATACAATTTCAAACAAACTTTTGTGATCTTTATTGTAGTTTGCACATCAAGTTCCATACCTCTATTTTGATAAAATTATTCCTCTTACTTACTTGGAAAATGTGTCAAAATAGAGGTTTTCTAAAACTGAATGTCTCTGAAACCAGTGAAGAAATTGCATAAGTGGCAAGGGACAGTTTCGTTTGTGACCTAGGTTACTTTCTAAATATTAGAACTAAATGAATAATTCTTGTGTAAAATAAATTAAAGCTTGAATCGAATTTCATAGCTCCTGAGATTGGCTGGGTTTAAAGTCTTACCAGAGGTGTCAAAACAGAAACAGTCATCCATCTAGATTCAGCTTAAATGTGCAAAACAAGTAAAAGGTTACAAGACACTTTATCAGCACTGTTGTTTATGTCATGTCTCTTGCTATACAAATATACTTATATCTTTTAGGTCAATGGACAGGTTTCACTAGGTGTGTAATTTGGGCCATTTTCAGCTCAAAATTTAGTGTTCTTAAACTGATATTTTACTTGGTCTTTATCGTAAAAACAAATAGGTTTGCAGGCTAAAAATGTCATGTAATACAATCACTTAACTCTTGTTAGCTCATCTGATTTTTTGAGAGAAAAAAAGATGAGTTATTGTCATCACTTGATCGGCGTGTGCGTTGGCGTTGCCTGGTTAAGTTTTATGTTTTATGTTTTAGGTCAGCTTTTCTCCTAAACTATCAAAGCAATTGCTTTAAAACTTTCAACGCTTGTTCACCATCAGTAGCTGACTCTGTACAGCGAGAAACATAGCTCCATCCTGCTTTTTGCAAGAATTATGGCCCCTTTTGGACTTAGAAAATATTATATTTCTTCGTTAAGTTTTATGTTTAGGTCAACTTTTCTCCTAAACTATCAAAGCTATTGCTTTGAAACTGTTACTTGCAACACTTGTTCACCATCATAAGCTGACTCTGTACAACAAGAAACATAACGCCATCCTGCTTTTTGCAAGAATTATGGCCCCTTTTGGACTTAGAAAATATCAGATATCTTGGATAAGTTTTGCGTTTAGGTCAACTTTTCTCCCTAAGGGTCAAAGCTATTGCTTTAAAACTTGAAGCAGTTGTTCGCCATTAAAGGCTGACTCTGCACAGCAAATACCATAACTCTACATTGCTTTTTGCTAGAATTATGGCCCCTTTTGGACTTAGAAAATCATGGGTAGGACAATACTTCTATTATACAGAGACAAAAAACTCTGATAAGTGCTTGCACCCTCTTGTGATTGTATTTAATACTGTCTGTTTATGGTCACTGTAAAAAAGTAGAAAAAACAGTTTCCAGGAATTAAGTTTGGAATGACATATTCTGATTAAACACTTGTTGGTGTATAGCAAGATTGTATGAAAGCCTTAACACCGGTTGTATAGAAAGTTTGTATGAAAGCCTTAACACTGGGTGTATAGAAAGTTTGTATGAAAGCCTAAACACTGGGTGTATAGCAAGTTTGTATGAAAGCCTAGTAAACACTGGGTGTATAGCAAGATTGTATGAAAGCCTAAACACTGGGTGTATAGCAAGATTGTATGAAAGCCTAAACACTGGGTGTATAGAAAGTTTGTATGAAAGCCTTAACACTGGGTGTATAGAAAGTTTGTATGAAAGCCTTAACACCGGTTGTATAGAAAGTTTGTATGAAAGCCTTAACACTGGGTGTATAGCAAGTTTGTATGAAAGCCTAAACACTGGGTGTACAGCAAGTTTGTATGAAAGCCTAAACACTGGGTGTACAGCAAGATTGTATGAAAGCCTAAACACTGGGTGTACAGAAAGATTGTATGAAAGCCTAAACACTGGGTGTACAGAAAGTTTGTATGAAAGCCTAAACACTGGGTGTACAGAAGTTTTTATGAAAGCCTAAACACTGGGTGTATAGAAGATTGTATGAAAGCCTACCATGGGTTTGTAATGCAAGTTTAGTATGAATGTAAAACTTGTTTTTTACTGCAAGATTGTATGAAAGCCTAAACACTGGGTGTACAGAAAGATTGTATGAAAGCCTAAACACTGGGTGTACAGAAAGTTTGTATGAAAGCCTAAACACTGGGTGTATAGCAAGTTTGTATGAAATCCTCGCTTGGGATTGTAATTTTGGCTACTGAGATTAAGATGACATGTTGAAAACTTGTTTTTTTATCTTGCAGTGAATGAAATACATATGTTGCTATATTTACCTTAACGTCTGTTCACTGATTATATGAGTCACTGTGGCTCCCTGTTAACGAAGCTCCAACCCTGTGCACTTCCTCGTCAGATAATGCGGACTGTGAGGCGGTGTTTCTGTCGTATTCTTAGTGCAGGGGGTGCGGAAACTGCCAACAGCTATGTCTCATGAAGGAGGTACAAGAGCCAGTTGGATTTCAGTATATAGAACAAAGTTGTTCCCATAGCAACTGATACATTTTCAAAGTTTATATTATTTTTATTTATTCTGTTGTGAAAATGTGTGGTATAGAGTTTTTTTAGATTTTATAACCGTCCTTTTAATAAGTGCAAGATCTCTGTTGTAATTGGCCATGGGTATAGCATTTATGCTGCAGCAAGTATGCACTTCAGTGAACCATTGCAATAAAATAATGTGCATAATTTGGTCGGTAATGCAAAGGGAGAAAAAACTGAATTTAGGTATATTTAATGTAAATTATTGAAATGTGTATGACAGGACAAAATGAAGCGAATGTGCACTTTGTTGTTGTTTTCACCAAACGTGTTGATACTTTCCTCGGCAATATGTAATAACATGAAACAGGGATGTTGCATTTTGTATATTTTCTTCTTTTTTATTTAAAAGTGAATACACACTATAATTCAATTTCTGATGAATAAATTTTGATAATCATAACACTACCAGTGGGGTGGGGGGGATTCATACTTTGGTTTATAGTATTTTTTGCAGCATGTATCTCTCCAGGCCTCGTGTTCACAAAACATTTTCGGTCTCAGCTGAGTTTGAGTTTGAAATTTTAATATCAATTTTACTAAAACCTCAAGGTTAAATACCAGCTGACACTGACCATCAATACTGGATAGGAATTTGATAATAGTTATTAACTTAAAATTTAGTTTTAAACAAGCTATTTAGATATAAATGACAAATAAAGTTTCATTATCAAACTCAGCTGAGACTGAAAATGTTTTGTGAACACGGAGCCAGAACACATGAAAAATGTCTTTACTGTTTTGTACAGCACAAACTGCAAATAATAGAAAATTATAATTACACAAAATCTTTTATGCATTTATTCAAAATATGTGGCAAAAGCCTTAATTCAAACATGACTAAGAGGTTACACGTCCTGTAAAATATCTTAAAAAGTCATGGCTTAAATAAGAATACCTTTCTGCTATATATTGTTTTGTTGCAAATCTGTCTTACTTGTAAAAAAATAAATCTAATATGGTAGTACTGTTTTGGTCCCTGTAAAAGTAGGTCATGGTGACATCAACATATCCAAGTTACATGTATTATTAAAAAAAAATACAATGCGTCATTTTAGAATGCTTAATGAATTATATAGTAAAGTAAGTTGTAATGCAGGGTTTATAAATAGAAGAATGTGTAGATATTTAGAAAGTCTGTATGAACAGTGATATGCACAAATCCAAAGATTTTCCATCTTCTATTGATAAAGTGTTAATGTGAACATTGTTTCTTTTTTTCTCACACTGCATAAATGGGCAATGCCATTTTTAATGCTTTTACTATACATGTTTTGTATAAGCTGCCCTTTGTCTCTAGTCGATCATTTTTAGCTCATCTGATTTTTTGAAAAAAAATGATGAGTTATTGTCATCACTTGAGCGGTTGTCGGCGTCGGCGTCTGCGTCGGCGTTGCCTGGTTAAGTTTTATGTTTAGGTCAGCTTTTCTCCTAAACTATCAAAGCTATTGCTTTGAAACTTGGAATACTTGTTCACCATCATAAGCTGACCCTGTATAGCAAGAAACATAACTCCATCTTGCTTTTTGCAAGATTTATGGCCCCTTTTGTACTTAGAAAATATCAGATTTCTTGGTTAAGTTTTATGTTTAGGTCAACTTTTCTCCTAAACTATCAAAGCTATTGCTTTGAAACTTGGAATACTTGTTCACCATCATAAGCTGACCCTGTACATCAAGAAACATAACTCCATCTTGCTTTTTGCAAGATTTATTGCCCCTTTTGGACTTAGAAAATCAGTTTTCTTGGTTAAGTTTTATGTTTAGGTCAGCTTTAATCCTAAACTATCAAAGCTATTGCTTTAAAACTTGCAACACTTGTTCACCATCATAAGTTGACCCTGTACAGCAAGAAACATAACTCCGTCCTGCTTTTTGCAAGATTTATGGCCCCTTTTGGACTTAGAAAATATCAGATTTCTTGGTTAAGTTTTATGTTTAGGTCAACTTTTTCTCTTAAACTATCAAAGCTATTGCTTTGAAACTTGCAACACTTGTTCCCCATCATAAGCTGACCCTGTACAGCAAGCAACATAACTCCATCCTGCTTTTTGCAATAATTATTGCCCCTTTTGGACTTAGAAAATCATTTTCTTGGTTGAGTATTATGTTTAAGTCAACTTTTCTCATAAACTATCAAAGCTATTGCTTTAAAACTTGCAACAGTTTTTCACCATCATAAGTGGACACTGTACATCAAGAAACATAACTCTATCCTGCTTTTTGCAAGAATGATGGCCCTTTTTAGATTTAGAAAATCATGGGTAGGACAATATTTCTATTACACTAAAAAAAATCAGATGAGCGTCAGCACCCGCAAGGCGGTGCTCTTGTTTCAAATTGCACTTGTTGGTTACATGTATAATTTAAAATGTCATAGCAGTATTTAAAATGGTCTGTTACAAGGTAGTCTTTTACTCCCATTTATGAAACCTCTCACCTTATGCCATACGTAACTCGAAAGAGATATGAAACCTCTCACCTTATGCGATACGTAACTTGAAAGAGAGACTTAACTTGCAAGAGATATGAAACCTCTCACTTTATGTCAGACTGAACTTGAAAGAGATATGAAACATTACACTTCGTGTCGGACTGAACTTGAAAAAAAAAAATAAACACCACTTTATGCAATATGTATCTTAAAACAGATACGAAACCTCTCACTTTACGTCAGACTGAACTTGAAAGAGATATGAAACCTCTCACTTTATGTCAGACTGAACTTGAAAGAGATTTGAAACCTCTCACTTTATGTCAGACTGAACTTGAAAGAGATTTGAAACCTCTCACTTTATGTCAGACTGAACTTGAAAGAGATTTGAAACCTCTCACTTTATGTCAGACTGAACTTGAAAGAGATATGAAACATTACACTTTTATGTCAAACTGAACTTGAAAAAAAAATGAAAAAAAACTCACTTTATGCCATATGTATCTTAAAACAGATACGAAACCTCTCACTTTATGTCAGACTGAACTTGAAAGAGAAATGAAACCCCTCACTTTATGTCAGACTGAACTTGAAAGAGATTTGAAACCTCTCACTTTATGTCAGACTGAACTTGAAAGAGATTTGAAACCTCTCACTTTATGTCAGACTGAACTTGAAAAAAAAACCTCACTTTATGCCACACATATCTTGAAACAGATACGAAACCTCTCACTTTATGTCAGACTGAACGTGAAAGAGATATGAAACCTCTCACTTTATGTCAAAATGAACTTGAAATAGATATGAAACCTCTGCCAACAATAGATAAAGCAAACAATAGGATAAAAGTATCGAATAAATCTGTAGTGGCACTATATGTACAATAAACTATTCATAGATTGATAGTGTATGGTACATAGATATACATGTTTACTCCTCTCTATTACTTAAAGGAACATGCCCCAAGATCAACATGAACTTTTCAGAAAATTTTAAACAGACAACAATTGAAAATTACTGTTAGAAATAGTAAACTAGTATCGTTTAAATATGTATTTTAAAAATTTTAATGTGTATGACACAAAATGTAACTAAATTTCTTCTATTCTATATCAGATTTGAATAGCGTGACTAAAGCTTGTGAGAGTTTCCTACATATAATGTTGACTAAATTGGTTTTATTGGAGATAACAAGTTAAAAAAAATGTATGGAATCACTTTTTAATGTCTTTCTGTTGCAATTACAAGTTCGAAAAATTTGACTTAATCTTGGAGGCTGTAGCGTAAGGAAAGTTGAAATTACAAGAACAATTCAAATGTATTCTGTCTTTAAGACAAAAAGGGGAAAATTGAAAAGAGTGCCATTCAATAAGTCAACTTTTTTTATACTGATAAATACATTTGATCAACTTAGTTCAGTGATTTTTTGTTGCCAACAGCAGATTTATGTCTCATGATTTTATGATTTGTGCATTGATGTATGTTTAAAAAATGCCACAAAGCAATCTTAAGAAGATAAAAAGTTTGAAATATTCACATTTTACGATAACTGAAAAAACAACAACAACAAAATTTAACCTTGTTTCCAGGTTCTTGAATCACACTGAAAAAAAAATTGTCAGTATATACACACATGTTCTTTCTGCTAGTTTTTTGCATGTACAAAAATGCTTTAATACTGCAACACAGATATTGATCTAAATCACTCCAGTTTAATCAAGGAGTAATGAAAAATAGTCAGAATGTATTGCTTTCTTTCCTTATTCCTAAATGTTCTGGTATAATTGCTCCATTTAGATTAAGAATTTGGCCATAGTTAATTTTCTTAATATTTGAAATTTTATCACAATTTCAATTATTTTCAAGAATTTTTTGGAAGATTTTCAAGAAGTTTTGCATTTTTAAAGAGTCTCTGTGCACATGCGAAAGACTTTACATGCTGTGTTTCTCTCATGTTTTCACATTAAATAACATTTCAGCATCGAAAGTAATTCACCAAGTCATGTCATTTAAATGTATATATTTTATTTGAACAACAGTTTTGTCTTTCAAATGAGTTTGAAATCCTCAAGTATGTTTATACTTAATTGCCACCAGAATGATGTGTATTACTAGTTTTGAATTGTTTGCTTATAGAGTAATCTCATTCCAGTAAAATCTGTCATGAATTGTGTGTTTGTGCCAACCTTTACCCTGCTAAATTTCTAAAATAAACTGGCCAATCATTCAGTTTGGGCAGTACCACTTATTATTCAAAGGGGTGTTCACTGAAAATTTACTGATTGAATAGCGAACAGTGCAGACAAGATCAGCCTGCAAGGAGATGACGGCTGGTCTTGGTCTGCACTGGTTAAAGTGTAAAATCACTGGCCGCCAGACAGCTAAAGTTTAGGATCTTGTGTTTTCTCAAGTTAGTCATATATATATTCATATACAGTCAAACCTTTGGTAGAGACTACCTTTGGACAAAGACCACCTACTCACAAAGACCACTAGATTTATTTTTCAATTTAGACAGTTTTCTAGCTGTGAATAAAGACAGCCTGCAGATAGGGAAAATTTTGGGTTGTCTGAAGAGGGGTTGTTATACACAGGTTCCACTATAATTTGTATATAGGTTATTGTTGGAACTGTTTAAAAAGTTCCTGAATATACCTTAGTGCACAAGTTTTCCTTTTAAGCATTTCTCTTTACTAGGCACCCTTTCCAGCATATCTGGGCCAGTGTGTCCACTGTTTATGAAGCTGGAGTTGTGTATGGCTGTGATCAGTATGACTGAATACATTACTCAGTGTACACAGTCATGGTGTTCATACCCAATAAATCACAGTGTTTAAAAAAAGAGGTCAATCTGTTAATTTTTGTTGCAATATTTACATAACTGTTGCACTTCCAAGGTGATACATGTAGTCTTTTAATAAATCCTGGGTGGCTGTTTTAAAAAACTTGAAAGTAGAAAATGTGATTAAATTGTTTGATTGTTTAGTTGTGTGTACATAGATTCATGGAATAAGTTATTTGTGAAGAAATCTGTTTTTAGTACTTTGTTGACTTATACACCTTATACTGTTGTTAGTTGTGATACACTTAGATAGTTATATTGAAATGATTGAATGTGTTTTCCTTTAGGGAGTGAATGAACTGTTAGAAAATTTGGCACCTAATGAAGTTACTTTAAAGTCTGTTTTTGTATTTAGATGCTAATTTACTGGTAATTAAGTCTGTTTATGAGTTTGTGTTTTTAAACCCAAGCATATTTGTGTTGAGGTATATTTATTTAGTTGGACCCAAACTTACTTGTCTATCTTAATATGTTAAAACCCAAGTATACTTGTGTTGAAGTCTATAAAATATGCTTGTGTTAAAATTATTTTGTTTAGTTAGACCTTAACTTTTATGTTCTAAGACCCAAACTTATGTGCATTAAAGTCTGCTGTAGTACTTAGATTCAATCTTACACTTGTTAAAGTCTATTTTAGTATTTATGCTCAAACTTACATGTGTTAAAGTCTATTTATGTGCTTGGAAACAATCTGTTGCAATGTATACTTATGATTATAATTCCAAACTTAACCTTTACCCTGCTTAATTTGGGCAGTACCACTTACGATTCAAAGGGGTATTCACTGAAAATTTACTGAGAGAATAGTGAACACTGCAGACCATGGAAGTGCAGGCTTGGTCAGCACTGGTCACAAAGGCAGAATCACTTGCTGCCAGGCTAAAGGTTGATGTCATGAAGTCTTCAAGTTCTTCGTATTCTGTATTAGTATAATACATTTATAAATATGATGTTTATTTGTAATTGCAAGTAATATAGAATTTAGATAAATAAATATAAATGTAGATTGTTAGTTTGGCAACGATTATGACCTATGCTAATGAATATTTTCTATATATACATACACAGGAGATTATCTGATTACTAATTGTTTTGAAAACTAGATATTCCCCCAGAGTGGTATTAATAATTTATAGCAGTTAAGTTTCTAAAACATTTTTGATAAAATGTACAAAAAATTAAGGCATTAGCGCACTTAAATGGATTTCTCATTGAACATAGTTTTGCAATAGATAACCAATTTTAGTTGGGAGATTCATAATGTATTTGCTTTTTACTACAAGTAGTATGTTCAGTCAGCAAGAAATGCTGACAGCTGTGCTTGTAAAATACTTCAGTTAGTACAAGAAAATTAACTTGCTCAATCAATGAAATTAGTCACATGGAGGTAATTGTTATTCATAATTGTACAAGTTAGCAAATTTTACAAGCAGAGCACCTTCTCTGTCATCTATATTGAAACAAGCTCTTCCATCATGTTCGTTAAGGATTATTAATTTGTAAGATTTGTTAAAAAAAAAAAAGCAATGGCTAGAGGGCATGCACTCTTGTCAGAAACTGATAGCCTGATTTTAAAACAATTTGACACAAATATTCTTTGGATGACCCTTTACTAAGATTGATCAAATTATTTTGATTCATCAAAAACCATAAGTCACCAGAGCTAAATATAAAAAAAATCTTCATGTAACATCTTCTTAACTGTTGGTTAGATTTTGATTTTCCTGTGGTGACCATCTACCAAGAATATTCATGTTATTCTAATTAGTCAAAAAAAACATGGCCACTTGAGCTAAAAATAGAAAACTCTTCTAACACCATCTCCTCCTAAGCCACTGGTCCTTTCTATTTGATTATTTCACAGAAATGTTTCTGTTGTGACCCTCTACTAAGATTGTTAAAATCCATCTTGATTTTTATACGCCCGAAGGGACGTATTATGTTATGACGCTGGTGTCCGTCTGTCCGTCCGTCTGTCCGTTAGCAATTTCAGGTCCACTCTGTAACTCTTGAACCCCTTGAAGGATTTCAAGGAAACTTTACACAAATGTTCACCACACCGAGACGATGTGCAGAGCGCATGTTTTGGATGTCTCGCTTCAAGGTCAAGGTCACACTTAGGAGTCAAAAGTCATATCAGTTTGTTTCGTGTCCGCTTTGTAACTCTTGAACCCCTTGAAGGATTTCAAAGAAACTTGACACAAATGTTCACCACACCAAGACGACGCGCAGAGCACATGTTCCGGATGACTTGCTTCAAGGTCAAGGTCACACTTAAGGGTCAAAAGTCATATCAGTTTGTTTTGTGTCCGCTCTGTAACTCTTTAACTGCTGGAAGGATTTCAAAGAAACTTGGCAGAAATGTTCACCACATTGTAACAATGTGCAGAGCTAGGGCTGTCATTGATAGAAACGATATCGATATATCAACGATATTTTTTGGTCGATTGATTATCGATTCACATTTTGAAAAATCGATATTTTACTGGAAAAAAAAATCTGTCCACATAAACACTCTAAATTAACTTTTCTCCCTGCAAAGATGTCGCCTAAGTAATGGAAGTTGTCTAAAAAGCTCATGTATAAACTTGTACCGTAGCTGCGTCTTTATTAATTTTTATTTATTTCATAAATACAAACACAACACAAATAATAGAAGATGCTGTTGACAACGATGAATATGAAAAGTAGGCAATAAAGCAAAAATAACATTTACCTATAACAAGAAGGTATATAGCATGCACACGAACAAATAGGGTGTTAATCTAACTTTATAATCGATATATCGATGTATTGTCGATATTTGTCTTCCGATATATCAGTATCGTCGATATGCCTAAGACCCAATCAATGACAGCCCTATGCAGAGCGCATGTGCCGGATGACTCGCTTCAAGGTCAAGGTCACACTTAAGGGTCAAAGGTCATATATGACTGCTTTGTGTATATTGCTCTGCATTGCAGTGCTCTTGTTTTTATTTGGCAGATCTCTTCTTTGTACTTACAATATTTTTTTTTTTGAATTACTTCCCTTTTATGTTACTATAAATAGCTTATTTTGAAACTTTTTTATTATTGGCCGTAGGGAAAAACCGAGACCACTTTTCTGTGGTACAACATGGATGGTACCTCCAATTTTAATGTGTATTTTTACATACCTGTACCTGATAAGGATTTTTTTTGTAGACTTTGAATATTTTTTTTGTGGACTTAGATTTGTTTTTTGAAGTTTTTCTTTTGTTGTTCCAGTCCATTGGGGCTACAACAGTCAAGTTCTTAAAATTTTGCTCCCATCCTATGATGTAAGCCTTCGGGCGTATATTGCCCCGCTTGGCGGCACTCTTGTTTCAAATATAAAACATATCTGCGTAGAGCAAGTCTTTTTTTCCTAAAGGGTGTAAGGAAAGTTTGTTCCAATTTGAAAAGTGAATCTATGTAGCAAAAATGCAGAAAGTAAGATATGGATAGTTTTTCAGTCACGTTAATTGCTTATATTTGTATGTAATGCTGCTACAGAAATTTGACTGACTTGAGACTTTCTTATTGGAAAAAAATACAATTTATTCAAGAAATTTTCCATTTTGAAAATAAACATGCATTAAATTTTCTTCATTAACTGATTCTAACATCAACAGTTTATGTCAGATCTCAAATAATAATTTGTATATAACTCAGCTACCACAATGTACAATGAAAGAAATAAATTCTAAATATATTTCAAAATATGTGCGCTGTTAAGTCTGCAAGTGGCCTACCCCAATAAAATTTAGTGAAAAATGCCGTTTTCTATAGAAATATATTAATAAGGGCAAATTTTCACTGACTATCTCACATTCACCTAAACTAAACCAATAGTAAAACCCAAAATATTATCACAGATAGTTTTTCAGTGAATAGTGCTGACCTTTTTCATTGTCTTTTCATCTCAATGAAATGATATAGCTGTTTGCTTAACTGGAACAAACTTTCTTTACACCCTTTATTTGGCTCTGTGGAAAACTTTGAAAGTGGATGCACGACCAGATATATCACTGTTGTTCAGAATTCTGTTAGATACCCTTATAATTTAATATTATGAACTTTTGGCTCAGAAAGTAAAAGGAGGTTGGAAGAGTTTGTTTTCATTGACTGTCTGACTATGAATATTTTGTCAAAACTGATTCTGCCTGTGTTTGGTGTTGGGAAGGTCTGAATTACTTTAGAAGAACAAGTTAGTAACAGTTATAACAACCAAAATACTGGTAGGTTAAGTGGCTGGTAAGGTAAAGATTTCCTGTTCTAATAAAGTCATCTCGTAGTCTCCTTTTGATTCTCTTCAATTTACATTAAACAAGTTGAAAACAATGTTGATGTATTTAATCAAAAACCGCTTGATATGTAAAATTCTTTCATGTCCAGCTGCCTTGTGTAAGGTTGACAGTACCACAGCCTGATATCCATTATAGTCACTGTGACCAGAAATCCTGATCTTTCAGATTGTTTATTTAAAACAAAATGATTTTGTGTATTGATTTTGCCAGTAAATGTGCATGAGTATTTAGAAATTGTTAGTGATACATATAGTAAATTGAGGGGTGAGTGCGAAAGAGTTTAAGAGTTTCTTTATGTATATGTACCTAGATCCATTTTGCATTCACCTCTTTCTATAGAGGAGTGAAATTGTTATATTTATTACTACAATGTATATAGTTTGGTTATGACATATTTATTTTAATATCTTAAAAAAAAAGGATGTTTTGTATGTAAGATTTTTTTGTTAGTGACTGTTTGTTAAGTCAGTAATAATTTATATGATTATGTACACATTTTAACAATCTGTCCAAGCATAAATGAAAATTTGTTATATGCCCATTTTGAAAAAATGGATGTATTATGTGATGGCACGTGGGTCTGTCCATCTGTCTGTCCATCCATCATAATTTGTGTCCAGAGCATAACTTTATTACCATAAAAAGATATTAACTTTAAACTTGGTATATAGGTAGATGGCGATTATACAATGTGCAGAGCATTTGAACGGGCTCTGTTGGTCAAAGGTCAAGATCACAAAGCTAAAAGGTCTAAACTGTCTATCAAATTTTTTTGTCAGGAGCATAACTAAATATTAACCATGCAAGTTATTGATTTCAAACTTGGCATATGGGTAGGTGGCAGTTTGGCAGAGCACATGAACCGGGTCTGTGTGTCAAGGTCACAAGTTGAGTTCAAAGGTCAAATATGTCAATCATTTTTCATGCCAGGAGCATAACTTTTAACCATTCAGGTATTGACATCAAACTTGGCTCGTAGGTAGGTAGTGATGAAATGATGTGCAGAGAACATGAACCTGGTCTGTAGGTTTAAGGTCAAGGTCACAATTTGAGCTCAGAGGTAAAATCTGTCGGTCATATTTAGTGTCCAGAGCATAACTTATTAACTATTCAAGTTATTGTCTTCAAACTTAGGATGTAGGTAGGTGGTGATGAGACGATGTGCAGAGTGCATGAATCAGGGTGGTAAATCAAAGGTCAGGGTCAAATCTGCCCATCACATTTTGTGTTCAGAGCATAATTTAAAAGGTATTGACTTGAACTTTGAACATAGGTAGGGGTTGATGAGATGATCTGCAGACTTCAACAATCAACATTACAGCCCCCGCCCTCCTCCCTCCATGAAAAAAAATCTTTAAATTTTGCATCCATTCTCCGACGATATAACGCTTTGGGCGTATATTGCCCCGCTTGGCGGAGCTTTTGTGTTACTTGTTAAGGAGCCTTGTGAATCAAAAGGAAAATGGAAGTTTTGCCATTTTGCCAAAGGTGAATCAAAGCAGACAGAAAAATTACAATGTTATTTGATTTGAAATCATCATGTGTCACCATACATTGACTTGGAGATTTACTGGGTTAACTCTTAATTTAAAGAGACTAATAGTTTTGATAGTACTGAGATAAACACTTAGTTTAAGGTTGTTAGCCTAGGGTGTTTTAAGGTTAGCTGTTAGTATATGAAGACTATTTCTTAGTTACTGAGGTTAACTTTTAGTGTACTGAGGTTAATTAAAGTAGGTAAGCTGAAGTGTAGTGAGGTCAGCTGTGTGTATGCTAAGATTAAATGAGCCGTGCCATGAGAAAACCAACATAGTGGGTATGCGACCAGCATGGATCCAGACCAGCCTGCGCATCCGCGCAGTCTGGTCAGGATCCATGCTGTTCGCTTTTAAAGCCTATTGGAATTGGAGAAACTATTAGCGAACAGCATGGATCCTGACCAGACTGCGCGGATGCGCAGGCTGGTCTGGATCCATGCTGGTCGCATACCCATTATGTTGGTTTTCCCATGGCGCGGCTCAAATCTTAGTTTAAGAAGGTTGGCTCTGAGTGTAGTGAGATCAGTTTTTAATGTACTACAGTTGCCGGTAACTCACAGTGTGTTAAGCTCAACTCTTAGTGAACCGAGGTTAACGTTAGTGTACTGCAGTTTTCTCTTAGTGTTCTCACTCAGGTTAATTCTTAGTTTTCTGAGGTTAACTGTTAGTTTGAGGAGTATTTATGTTAGCTGTTAGTGTACTAAGTGAGCTCTGATCATTACTTAGAATAGCACTGAGTGATTGATTATTAAATTTAAATGATAAATGTTTCATTGTTAACACGCAATATAAGAGCTAGTGTGTATAAGTAAAAGTGGGTGTTTATGCATTATTCATTAAATTCCAGTATTTGTTTGACATTGCATGGCAATTTTGAGTGTATTTTTCATACAAAATTACCAAGTTCACTACGAGACAAAATAAGTTATAACCTAGCAGGTTTTAGATATTTTTGTTAAATGCAAGAATCTCACTATGTTTTAGTAGGCATATGTTAATATCTACTTCTGGATAAATCATAGAAATAAGAGGGTATATAATGAAATTATAATTTTTTCACATAATAGACAATGAAAAGAAAAATACAGGATATTAAAGGCTTTGTACAATGTTTAAATGTTGTTTAGAGCTGTCATTGAGATAATCACTATTATTGATTTTGTCAAGTTGATGATGTACTAATATAGGACTTTAGTTACTGTTACATTTGAAAAAGAAAACATAATTGAGCCATGCCATGGGAAAACCAACATAGTGGGTATGCGACCAGCATGGATCCAGACCAGCCTGCGCATCTGCGCAGTCTGGTCAGGATCCATGCTGTTCGCTAATAGTTTCTTCAATTCCAATAGGCTTTAAAAGCGAACAGTATGGAGCCTGATCAGACTGCGCGGATGCGCAGGCTGGTCTGGATCCATGCTGGTCGCATACCCACTATGTTGGTTTTCTCATGGCACGGCTCGTATGAAGAATGAAGAAATTTACCCAGATTATAAAGTGAGGAAAGAAACTACAAGTAAACAAATATATTGCATTTTGTTTCTGGCAGATACATCAATGTATTATCAATATTTGTCATTCAGTTTAATTGTAACAAAATTGAAATCAATGACAGTTCTTCAGTTAAACCCACCAAACTTAATCTTAACAATGTTCAGACATCTTTAAAACATAGCCTGTACTCGACAGCATTTGATTGAACTAAAGTGTTTAAAATAACAGTATTTTTTTCACTACCATTTGTTGCATTTTTTTTACTTTCAATCATGGTTTAATTTGCCATGGAAGTTTCTGTATATGGTAATATTTGAACTGTCTTTACAGAAATGTCAGATCTGTAGTGATAGTCAGTTTGATAGAAACTACTTTTATGATGTATTCTTACATCATTATCATGTGCATAAGGAGAAAAAATGTAGTCAACCTAACAGGTGTTTAGATGTTTTTGTTGAATGCACAACTTACATTGAGACACTAAGTATTTATCTCCCTTTAATCCTGTGTTTTGTGTCATAAGCAAACCATTCCATTTCTTTTTGCACTCATAAATTTATTTGAAATAAAGAATGAAATGACTGTTGTTTTGTTGCTATTGTATACTCATACACATTTGATGCTGAAACTTACATGTTCATATTGGCATTGCATGATGCGTCGTTGTTCTTGCACAAGCAGCCTTTTCCAGTGACCCTTAATAGGGTTAATACATTCCTACATAGTAACATCAAGTAAATACCAACTTAGGCATTTTGCCGATACAGAAGTGATATCTGCCAACATAGGCATACACCCCGATTGCCCAGCATCATATGCATACTCCCTAATTAAATACCCACCAACATATGCATACACCCTGAGTTAATACCCATCAACATAGGCATACTCTCTGGGTACATATCCATTGACCTAGGCATTGTTTATAAATAAATACCCAACATAGGCATACCATCTTGAGTAAAAACACACCAGCTAAGGCATACTAACCCACCAACATAGGCATACTTTCCATATTATAAGTAAAAACCTACCAACATAGGCATACTCTGAAATAATGCCCATCTAAAGTAATGCCCACCAACATAGGCATAATCTAAAATAATGCCCAACGACATAGGCATACTCTGAAATAATACCCACCAACATAGGCATACTCCAAAATAATACCCACTAACATAGGCATACTCTAAAATAATGCCCACCAACATAGGTGTACTCTAAAATAATGCCCACCAATATAGGCATACACTAAAATTAATACATATCAACATAGGCATACTCTGAGTTAATACCCACCAACATATGCATACTAAAAATAATACCCACCAACATTTGCATACTCTTAGTAAATATCCAACAATGCAGGCATAATCCTGAAGTAAATACCCACCAACCCCCAACATAGGCATACTTGCCATAATAATAAATTGATACCTACCAACGTAGGCATTATACCCAACATCTGAAACAATGTCTTAATGCCTACCGGCATAAGTGTTACCTATAATACAGATTTAATACCTGCATACATTGACATTTACCCCTAAAATGAGTCATTTCTAAAAATGTGCATAAACCAGTACCTACAGATATAGGCATATTTCCTAATAATGAGTTGAATTCTACCAACAAGTAGTGCGGTGTTGCCGCTAACACAAGAGTTAATACTTGCAGACGTAGGTGAGTCATTCTGTATATTCGTCACATTTTTGGGCTGGTAACTTTTGAAAATTAACCATCATCATTTGTTGTTTTCATCTGATGGATTTAATAAATAGAACATATCTCAATGTAAATTTAACTAAATGCAAGCTTAATACCACTTCGTTTTACCAAAACAGAACATAATCTGAAGACAGAACCAACATGTTTTCCCTCCTGTAACAATAATATCAGTGACTGATACTTTATCATAAGATACAGTAAACACATCCAGATCATAACAATATGATAGTTTGAGATTTATTTTTATAGAAGAAATAATGTCTACGTCCTATATGTATCACAAAACAAAATTACGATGTGTTTCAGGTGATATTTTAAAGAAAACTAATTTATTTCATAGTTAAAATATTATTTGTACTTTTAATTCGGTCAATGGATCAAATTTCAACCAGTGCTTTTGTGAAAGGAAAATCTGTAGTTCCTTAGTACTAAGGTTATAGGTATAAGGACATACGTGTAACAAGAAGGACACCTTTTTGTGACATTTTAACAGAAAACTAAGAATAGTTACTATGTTTATTGAACATAAAAATAGAATAATTGTTCAACAAATGTGAAACATGTCCCGGACTGAAAATAGAGAAAATGTTACTTAAAAAAGGTTTACAATCCCGAGTTTTTCATAACTGCAATAATTATGTGTTACGTCAAGGACACTTTCTGTTACAGGAGAGAAGTTTGACTAGAAAAGCTAGACAAAATGTTCTTTTTTAGAAGGTCAAACAATATTTTGATTAGTTTTGAAAGATATAACCATTCTGTAAAACACAACAAACAAAAGTTATGTAACAGGAGTGAAAATATGCAGAAGTATGTTTAACACCATTCTGTTGTAACTGAAATTCGCAAAATGATATCAGATTGAAACGACATCAACTATAAAAAAAGATACTTATCTTGTTTAACTGTAATTTAATTAATTATAATGATTGTACAGGTAAATAAAAATGATTACAAGATGACATGTTGTTTATTGTAACACTAGTGACATATAACTATCATTATATATTACCAGATTTACATAGCGCTCTTTTCAAAATAAATACATTTAAGTAAACTTCACATACAATAGCCACCCACAACGACAAATTCGTATATTCTACTAGTACAGAAACATAGCGAGATAAAGAGAGAGACAGAGAGAAATCTGGCTAACATAGCCTAACCCGTCTAGTTCTTTAACATGTCCAGTTACACGCAAATCTGATTCTCCTGGGAAGAACCAGTTACTGGACTCCTTGGTAGGTGGGAGACTCTCAAGAACATCTCAGAGAGTTGAATAACCAGCTCAAATACACTTAACAATCACCATATACTGCTTATATATTTACCTTTTACCTCTTCATGATTTTGTATGAAAGATTACTCGAAATGTTTTCATTTGTTTTATAATAAATGTGTGTTACTTATTGCAAATATGTTTCCTTTATAAATTAAAGTCCATCACTCCATGAAGCTAAGTAAAAATGTTGTTTCTTTTCAAATCTTTGTTCATATGATGTTTCACAAGCTTTTTAGATACTGGTGAGTAAGGTCGTTTATCATACTTTGCCATAACATATTTTATCCATCACATGACCTTAAGTCTTGGATAACGGCGATTTGTTTACTTTGGATGTGTTCAAATTCAGCGTCTTGTTTTTCTCTTGATGCGTGTGCTATTTCAATGTTTTGCCTTCTTCTGCCAAACCTTGTTATGTTGTTCTTTTTCTTTTTCTTTCCATGTTATTCTGCAGGCTATAGTTCTTCAGGCATTGAGCTTCCATGTGTTACAATTACCTTTTATCTCTTTGGGCTCTATAATATCAGATACAACTGTTGCATTTATTATTCCTGGTTCATCTGTAAATGGTTTTGGTTTTATACTTCCTGGAATTTCTGATGTATTTGACACCACTCACTGCTAGCCCATCCATGTGTTGTGTCAACTCTGTTTTCTGATTTTCAGTCCTTTTAAGTGCAAGTACAATGTATATTTGTCATCTCTATATTTGTTGTACATCTTTTAAGTCCTGTGTCCAGGTTCTTCGTGCATTTCAATTTTAAGTGTCAACGATGTTTGTTAGTGATCTACAGGCATATTAATCTGTTTATCTGTCACCTACTTCAGGAACTACTTTGTATTCTCTAAGTGATTTTTTCTGCAAGTCTAATTTTGACCGTTATTCTCGCTGCTTGTTTATGCATGGCTTTTGTTTTGTCCGTACTGTATCTTATTGCACTTCTGCAAATACTGTTCGACCTGTAATATTTATGGGTTTTTGATCTTCAAGCTCTACTGACCCATGTGTTACTATGCAGTCATCTGCCGACTGACTGGGAAAGTCTTGTTCATGTGTCTCCACCACTTGTGTACATGATGTCTTTCTAGGTTCTTGATCTTCATGCACTATTTTATCATTATTCTTAACTGGTTCATCATTTAACTTTATGGGTATGAACAGGCTCAATCAAACCGGGCCTGCAACATTTTCGTTTTTGTTGTGTTGAGCGACCTGTGGAGTTTCCACTTTTCCTATTTTATTATCACAGCAGCGTTGTTTGTGCCGTGTGGCGGCCATAAAAAGTCTCCCAATACATTCAATCGGGGCTGTTATATTTCGATCTTCTCAGATCGTTCAGCACGACTTTTATGTCGTGTTACTGGTACTGTTTAGTTTCTCAGCATGAACATTTCGGCCTGGGTGGTTCCAATACTCCCGCTTTCATAGCTTTGGGTATTGTTTAATCACCCCTTGGATATGGTGCCTGCTTTTTAATTTTGTCTTTTGGCAGTTCCTGTGATATGCAGGCTCCATAACCTCGGATCCCCTTTCTAAATTCCAGTTTGTTTAGTTCTGCTCATTGTTTTCTCGTTTAGGGCAAACCCATTATTTTAACTGGGGACCATACGCCGCTTTTCATGGAATTACACGCTAGTGTAGCATTGAAGGCTCCATGTTCACCGCCGTATGAACACATCTGCGGAGGTCTCTAAATTGTTTTTTGTACTTTTAGCATGTGTAAATGTTGAGTTCTGCTCAACATGGGGCTAGAGGGCGTGGACGGTAGCATGCATTTTAACTACCGTCCACGAACAGGCTCAATCAACCGGGCCTGCAACATTTTCGTTTTTGTTGTGTTGAGCGACCTGTGGAGTTTCCACTTTTTCTATTTATAATCAATTACACTTGTCTATGACCTGAATCCGAATCCATTTGGAGGCAGAAACTTTTATGTAGTTCTGCATCTGATATTACCATGTCGTCTCCTGTAAAACTATATTAATCAGTTAGTTTTTGACGTTAATTTAGCAAATTAGATCATTTCAGACTGCAAGTAACCTTAAAAGAACACTTATTTCAATCATTCATCTATATGCCTATCTGTCCCTTGTATTATACGTCCCATTTTAATGGGATATTCATGCTCATTTCTTCCGTACTGTTGTCAATGTTGCGTATTTAAACGAAATACAAAAAATTAAGAGTATCTTTTCAGATGTGCACTCAAACTATAAATGCAAATTGTCATTTACATAACATAATGTTGTCTCTCCTGTAACAGTTACATAAAACACTGATAGTTTCCATGTAAAGATAACTTTTCTGATTTAAATTTTGAAATAGTACAGATACTCACTGGTTATCATATTGTAAAATCAGTTTGGTTCAGGTACACTCAGTCGTATACTATTCATATTTACAGACTGGACGTCTTTCCTGTTACTGCTCTGGACATCTCTCCTGTTACAACTTTCTTGTAAATACAATTTAAATAGCAGACATCCCATTGTTAAAGTGAAACTAAACGGTTATCTTATAAGGAGGCAACACATATTCAAATACAACTTATATACGTGATATTAAGGTGTATATCAGTTAAAATATAAACAGTTGTCTTTGCTGTCGCACAGCATGTCTCTCATGTAACAATAAAACTAAATATATGGCAGGAGAATTAAAGATATTAGTGCTATGCTTGCTGATGTATGTTTTTAATTTGGATTGTGAAGTAATTGAAACAATGTTTGAAGTTAATTAGATCTACTCTTCATATAGTTTTATTTTATTCGTTGTTTTGCAAATAATTTCATTACTGTAACAGTTTGCTTCTTTACTACTATAAAAATGGCCGTTACATGAGTGACTGTTACAGGAATGAATTATTTTGTGTATTTGTTTATCTAAAATAATAATGAATCCCTTAGAGATGTTGAAATAGGATGGGTGTCACTTTCTGATAGGAGAAAAATTCAAAACCTAATTACGATTTTTAAAGGACACAATGATCTATTACCAGATTACTTAAATAGAATTTTTCCAAACATTGTTACAGAAAATGTACCGTACAACCTACGTAATAGTGAAGATTATATTACCATTGCTAGGAGAACCCAGATATACTCAAATTCATTTATCCCATCTTCAATTTCCTGATGGAACAATCTTGAACTTGAAATTCGGAATTCACAATCACTAAGTATTTTCAAAAGTAGATTAAAGAAAAAGTTTCAACCACCGCCGGTTCCTTCTTATTATCTAGTGGGTGAAAGACGTTATTCAGTATATCATGCAAGAATAAGAAACAATTGCAGTAACTTAAACAATGACCTTTTCTTAAATCACCTTCGTGAAAATTCAACATGTCACTGTGGAGCCATATGCGAAGATGCTGAGCATTTCTTTTTTCAATGTCCAACTTCTAACGAACAACGCATTATAAACTATTTAGGTTGACACGACATTTTCATCCTTTGAACTTGGACTGTTTGTTATTGGGAAAATATGTGCTGTTACCAGAGGAAAATGAAGAACTTTATTCATCGAAGTTCAAAATTATATAAAACATACTAATCGTTTTGAATAGTGATTGGATGTGTACCATTAATAGTCCTTAATTACATCCCTCGTGACTCTAAAACTCGTTTTTAATCCTTGTTGAAACTGGCATCAACTTCTTCAATCTGTCCGAGCTATTTTCTTCTTTCTTATAAGGTCTTTAAAAAATCAAAACATAAATGTTGCTCATTTACATTGTATTTTGCTCCTTTAGGTTATGATTGTCAGCCGATCAACTTTTATATGTATTTTGTTAGGGGAGGGCATTCATTAATGTTGCAAGAACTTGTTGCCCAACCCTTTTTGCTTTACTTCTTTTTGCTGTGTATATGTTCTGTTATTGTAAATATGAATAGAGCAAATAAAATATGATTAAACTAAACCTTAGAGATGCCCGACGTGTTATTTTTGGAATTGTCGCTTTTGAAACACTTACCTTACAGTAATGAAGCCTCGCATGTTTTTCATTGTAATGAATTATTCACTGTTACATGAGGGATTCACTGTTACATGAGGGACAGACAATAAAATTACGCATCTACTTGCCAACTTTCAAATGGTATTTCCTCGATAAAGAAAAACGAACGTCCGCCGTGGCACCTCAAATTTTATCTTGAAAATGATACTCTTCCAAATGCAGTTTTTAGCTCATCTGATTTTTTGAAGAAAAAATGGATGAGTTATTGTCATCACTTGATCGGTGTCGGCGTCGGCGTCGTCGTCGGCGTTGCCTGGTTAAGTTTAATGTTTGGGCTTTTCTCCTAAACTATCAAAGGTATTGCTTTGAAACTTGGAACACTTGTTCACCATCAATAGCTGACCAAGTACAACAAGAAACATAACTCCATCCTGCTTTTTGCAAGAATTATGGCCCCTTTTGAACTTAGAAAATATCAGATTTCTTGGTTAAGTTTTATGTTTAGATCAACTTTTCTCCTAAACTATCAAAGCTATTGCTTTGAAACTTGCAACACTTGTTCACCATCATAAGCTGACCCTGTACATCAAGAAACGTAACTCCATCCTGCTTTTTTCAAGAATTATTGCCCCTTTTGGACTTAGAAAATCAGATTTCTTGGTTAAGTTTTATGTTTAGGTCAGCTTTTCTCATAAACTATCAACACTATTTCTTTAAAACTTGCAACTCTTATTCACCATCATAAGCTGACCCTGTACAGCAAGAAACATAACTCTGTCCTGCTTTTTGCAAGAATTATGGCCCCTTTCGGGCTTTGAAAATATCAGATTTATTGGTTAAGTTTTATGTTTAGGTCAGCTTTTCTCCTAAACTATTCAAGCTATTGTTTTGAAACTTGCAACAGTTGTTCACCATCATAAGCTGACTCTGTACATCAAGAGACATAACTCCATCCTGCTTTTTGCAAGAATTATGGTCCTTTTTGGACTTAGAAAATCATGGGTAGGACAATTTTTCTATTATACAAAAAAAATCAGATGAGCGTCAGCACCCGCAAGGTGGCGCTCTTGTTTTAATTTTTACTTCAAACATCTAAAAAACATTATATTAATACCATTAATAAGGTACAAAAAAGTGCATCATTAGACTAAATTAGTCACATATTTTCACCCAAAGCAGATTCTAATGTCATATCTTTAAACCGCTTTGAGATTTTTTCCCAGGACAGAAAATGTGACGAAAATATAGAATGACTCAGGTATTTACCCCTAATAATGACTTAATGCTTACAAATATATGCATAATACCCAATAATACCCAATAATACGCAGGTTAACCTACTCGGACTCTTGGATCAAATCAGTCTCTCGACTATTTATTATCAAGCGACGGACTGTGGAAAACGAAAAATTATCAACCTAAACATGTGTTAGTTTGCCAAATTTGTAAATCAATACATTAGCCGTTCATACATGCCATGATATGTAATAGTTATAGTATGTGTGAGAGTGTGTGTTACCAGGATATATCAGAGCTAGGGGTACATCGAGGGTATTTTTTTCTGCACATATCGTCGAGGCCGGTAGGCCGAGACAGATATGTGAAGAGAAAAATAACGAGATGTACCCCTAGCTCTGATATATCCTGGTAACACACGAGCACTACATATTATAACTGTTTTATCGCATAGTTTATCATTAAAATTTATATATTATTTTCATTTAAATTTGTTTATTATTATTTTTACTATTTTGATTCCCTTTCTGCGCCTCGCTGACTGAAACACTAAAACTTCTGTTTTAGAAAATGTGTTCCCCAGATAAAAGTACCCAACAAATTTCTGCATTGGTTTTAAATCTTTGCATTTCATTGGCCAGACATATTGTAAAACTTGTTGTTTTGTTTGTAAAAAAAATCAAAGAAAAAGAAACATTTGAGAAATCTCAGAATTTCATATATTTCATGTATTTCTGAATTTGGCAATAACTATCAAGTTTTTGAAATATTCTAGTTTATTTATTCTTTTACTTTATAAATGTAGGTGTTTGTGACAATTCTTTCTCTGTGAATTGTAAATTGGAGCTAAAATCATCTTTTCTTTGAAAGGAAAAAATTATACTCCCTTGATAGGACCTCAGTAGAGAAAAAGTGTTCCGATATATATCGGAACAGTTTTACTGTGCTGATATATATCGGAACACTTTTTTCTTATGAAACTCTATAGAGATTTCCGTGTTGATATATATCGCAACAGTTTTGTAAGATATCAGCACAGTTTTGTAGTAATAATGTGTGTTACTATGTATAACATGCTGCAAAGATCAAAGGAAAATTGCCGCACTATGCGATAAGCCGTCTTATTTATAGAAATAACGCGTGGTTCTTTGAGAAGCAAGAGAGGCTTCAGTAATTTGTGGCAAGTGTGTCGACATTTGCCTTTATTGCAACAATACTAGGACGATTTTCAAGGTTTGAACTAACCTGTGCTATTTGAAATACATGTACCGATATGCCATAGTAACATTGTAAGCTCCATGTCTGAAATAATTGTTTTTGTCATCGCATAAGTTTTTGGTGGAAAAGTACTATTTATGAGTGTAGGATTTAACTGATTTTTCGGACACAGGACTAATTTTGATCACATATTACCGGACTCTGTATGATTTAATTTAAGAACAAAAAGAAAACCCACCTCGAATTTATGGTGGCACATATCAATAAAAGAGTTGTCGTAGCCCCAGTATTTACAGGCATAAACACACTAAATAGCTGGCCGCCTTCATTCTGTAAAAATTATGAAAAACTGCCAATGGCTGCAGCACACATTTTTTATATACATGTATCTATAAATTGCTCATTAACAACATTGTAAATGCTGAATCAAATCAAAAGAAGTATAGGATACTTGGTTTCGACAGCAAACGTGGAAATACGCAGATTTCACAAAACAGTATAAATGTACACTCTTGTGGTTATGAGAAATTACTATGGTGTGGTGGCATATTTCTGCCAACCACATATTCACTTTTTTATATACCTATATAAATTCTGTCGAAAATACATCTTGCATTTCACAGAGAAATACGAACAGGCTGAAAAAAATTCCAAAATCCCGTATTGTACCTTCCGTATTGTATGTTGCCGGACTACTTTCATTAATATGCACGAGTTGACAAAGTTATACAAATAGCGCACACAAAAACATCACCCATTTCATTTTAACATCAACAAACATTTAAGATTTCGTTTGATTACAAATAAACAAACAAAACGATGGAGGTATGTACATAATAAAAGAGTCATTTCAACAGTAGCTAGATCTGGGATTTTGTATTCGGTTCTCGTAGATTTTGCAAGGACGAATCACACTCGGTGCGTGCGCTCCTCGTGAGATCCGATCTCGCAAAATCCACTCGAGCCAGATCGAGCTACTGTTATAATAACCCTGTTACATTAGTCTAAAATATTTTCGTAAAAAATGTCAGTTATTATCTGACTACAAAACTGCGTGTTATCAACTTAAGTAGGACAAAACTGCTTGTTAGTGCCCACTACGTACTGTCATACGTTAACAAGGTATCTTGGTTTTTGTCACTTAATTATGATTACGATATTGTTTACGTCATATATATTTTAGGGATGCTGCCATTTATTGGCAAGAAACAATTAGTTTCATTGTTCTTAGTGGCTCAGTAACCCGAATTTCCGCTATTATGACTTCTTACTACAAATCAGAAAAACAAATACTTTTTTTGCAAAACATACAGCTTCTAAATTTCTTTCAAACTAATACATTTTCAATACCTGTCATTGCTTATAAATTCATACACACTGATTTTAATGGGCCTCCTCTGCTTCGCCGGTGGCAGGTATTGCGATGGGGGTAGTGCTTTTGGTCTGCAACCCCTTCGGTATTTATAAATACTAATGAAATAAAGTGTTGCGAGCGAAAGAAAAGTTTTACTAAAATGTCTAAAATCTCAGTGTTAGTCTATCAAACGTGTATGCTTGCCAGATTGAAGGAGGAGCACACAATTTGCAATCTTAACAAAGTAATTATTTAACTGTTTGCATGCATCCAATTTGCATATGCGACAACTTACAAAGTAATTTAAGTAAGTATATGCAAATTGGCGAGCGAAGCGGGCCGGAAGAAATACAGAAAACATACAGAAATGGCTTAAAAGGTATATTAATGGAATGCAGTTTGCAAACCGTTTGTCCGAACGGAAAGGCGGTGCGTTCGCACCCACCGCACCCCCTCTGAAGACGCCCTTGTCCTCCACCCTCCTGTCGGGTTTTGGCTGTTTTACATTTGTATCATGTATACGTATAGAGCTATGTACTAACAGTCATCCCATCAAAAATTCGTGCAACACGCTCGTGTCCAGTCATGCGTTTATCCGTGTGGAATGTAGATCTAACTAAAGTTGTTTTGTAAGAGAGAATAACGTTACATTTTGATTGGTCACATATGCTTTCTGCACGAATAACAAGTTTTTTGTTGTTTTTTTTGGCGCGAAGTAACATATTCTTAGACGTAGATCTAGATTCTCTCTGGTGAGTTTGTTTTTTATTTGTAATTGTTCATTTAGATCTAAATACAGTAGGCTATTTAGATATATAACAGCGAGAAATGTACATTTTCCACGTTTGCTGTTCATAGGCCCTAATTTTATCAGGTTCCTGACTTTTTTGTTTGTGTTCTTAGGTTTTCTTCCTACGTAGATCTACCTAGATCTTGGTTCTCTGTTCAATAAAAATAAACGTAGATCTACAGTAGTTGTTTCGCTCCACAAACCACTACGAGTAAAAGTGTAGACAGGTGCCATTTTATAGTCGAAGTTTTCGCACTGCCCCGAAACGCGTGCCTAGCCGCTCATATACCACGTGACATGACCTTTGCAAACATTATCTTTAGTTTGTACAGGCCTATCTTTATTTTTTCGTAATGGATGCGCAGGCTAAGCATAATGTCTGAAAAATACGCAAAAACTAGATCTATTTCAGTTGTTGCTTTTTAAAGCCTAATTTGTTTAAAACTGAACAGTACTGTAAGGGGAGATAACTGATAACTGAAAGGGGAGTTTTTGAAAAGGCCGCCATTTTCTTGTAAACAAGACGAGAGCAAAATTAATGAGATAAATTTTACAGGTGATTGTCTTGGTAAGTTAACTGGATCTACCGTAAACAGTAAACGTTGCCTAAATTAGAATAGCACTAGATATTTAAAATGACATTGTGTTTTAAGAATTTTCAGAAAAAAAAGTATCTAGAACCTATTGTACTGGTACTGATGATAAACCCGGACAGATGATAAAGTCGAACACCTTGGAAATATTCGATTGCAATCGGTTATCTATAAAATTGAACACACCATCTAATAGTTTCCACTTACAACACCAACTGGTGTAAACAAAAACAAAATTGGTAAATATTCTGTATAAATAAATGACTTTGTAAAATTTGTATAAAAAATATTTATCCAAAATTACTGGGGAAGAGGGTGTTTTTTTTTGCACATGCTCACTGTCGAAACATGAAGGCCTGACATTTGTTAACTTTTCATTACTTGATCAGGAATGACTGTTGCAGCTTTTTGGGGAAAGTTTCAATATAATAATACCAAGGAAATTTTGTAAATGACATTTTAGGGTTCGAATTTATCATCAGTCAACGTTCATAAAGTCCCCTTTTTACATACCCCTTTCAGGCCCTCAATTTGTGTGAGTTTGCTTACTAAATATAAATTTGAATTATGTGAAGTTTTCAGCAAAGGTTAAGCTTTATTTTGATACCGACCATTGATTTCAATTTGCAGAAATAAAAAAGTTACAGGTAAAAAACCTCATTTTCTGTTCGGGTTTATCATCAGTACCAGTACTGAGTAGATCTAAAAAAAGAAAAAGAAAATGACTAGCGCAATGGCACCGTATTTCGACAGGTCCGTAACTCCAATATAAAGTCAAGTCCTCATCTGATGCCCAAACACTACAAAAAGATTTGTACGTTCTTGAAAAGTGGGAACGGGACTGGTCAATGGAATTTAATCCAGACAAGTGTGAGGTGCTGAGAATTACTCGCAAACGAAACCCTGTCATGTTTCCTTACACCCTGCATGACAAGGAACTGAACAGGCTGGTAACATTGCCCGATCCAGGGGCATCGGAAGTGGGGCCGCAGGGGCCGCGACTGCGGCCCCAATAATTTGCCCAAAAACAATTTTTTGTAAATTCATAAGTTGGAGTCGCAGGTCCGCGGACCCAATATTTTGTATAGAATATTAAATTTTGCTTCGCGTTAACAATACACGCTGTCCAGATAAGTGTGTTACTGTGGTGACAGTGACAAGATCGGGGGTGTTAATTGGAGTCATAGACACGTGTCCGTGATTGGACTTAATTACGCATGAACAAATCAGCATGTTTTTAATTGGCATGTTTTTAGTCAATGGAACAGTTAAGCTATACCCAGCCGCAAAGATCTAAGGTATTAACTTTAAAATTCAGAAAAATAATTATCATGTTTTTATTTACTGAAAGAGGTAAGTGTTAAGATTTATCACACCGCTAAGATGTAAGGAATTAATTACATAAATTGTTTTTACTCAAAAAATGATATTTCAAACAAAAATAAGAAATGAATGTAACATGAATGATTATTGTTCAATACATTAAATACAAAAAAAAAACATACATGCATTCTTTGTATTGCGTTATACATTATTAATTCTGATAAGAGTTTATTAAACTTTATTTTGCTTATAGTCATGTAAATAGTAACTTGAGATGCGATTCAGTACCCTTAAAATGCACCAGAACTCGCCATTTATGATCCTGTTTTAAACAAATTTCAGGGGGAGGTCCCCCTTACCCCCCTTACAGGAGGGGGATGCCCCCTCCCGTACCTACCCCCCTCGCGGCCACAATATCAAACACCTTCCGACGCCCCTGCGATCGGGCTTTCGTCATAAAAACTAATACTTCTTGAAAAATAATGAAGATATTTCTTTCATAGTTGGCCCATTTATTAAGCATAACATATAACACAAATTAAAATAAAAATAACTTGGTTGCCTTCAGATTTGGTAGAATTATTTCCCCTTTTCAGATTTTTATGAAGCATAATTTTTGAAGTCCAAAAAAGATAGCCTCCTTGTACCAACTAAAGAAAGCCACCATCTCTCGATTGATTTCAATATATCATCGGATTACTGCTTTTTGCAAAGTTATTTTACTAATCTATTGGCATTTTCATTGTTTTTTTTTTGCCAATTTTGAGCAAAGTACTTGTAAGTGTTTTATAGAATATTTTATTCATATCCTTTTCTAACTGACAAAGTACACCGACCTCGTAAAATTTACAAGAAAATCTAATTATTTATGTTTTGATATGTTTCCCGTCTGACAGATCCAAGTTCATCTAACACATACATGTGTATAAATTTTCTCATTTTGATGAGACTATATATATACTTATGGACTATTTAAATAATCGATGATTCGATCAAACTTACCTACATGTACATACCTGTATTACGTCGTGTAGTAGAAGTGAACATCCCAAAATAGAATACACAGCTTTGAAAAAGGTCAGTCTACCAATCAATGTTGGTATCTTATATTATACGCCCGTTTGAAAAACGGGACGTATTATGGGAACGCCCCTGGCGGGCGGGCGGGCGGCGTCCACAGACCTTGTCCGGAGCATATCTTCTACATGCATGAAGGGATTTTGATGAAACTTGGCACAGTTGTTCACCATCATGAGACGGAGTGTCATGCGCAAGAACCAGGTCCCTAGGTCTAAGGTCAAGGTCACACTTAGAGGTCAAAGGTCAAATTCAAGAATGACTTTGTCCGGAGCATATCTTCTTCATGCATAGAGGGATTTTGATGAAAGTTGGCACAATTGTTCATCATCATGAGAAGGAGTGTCATGCGCAAGAACCAGGTCCCTAGGTCTAAGGTCAAGGTCACACTTAGAGGTCAAAGGATACAAGAATGAAAACTTTGCCCGGAGCATTTCTTCTTCATGCATAGAGGGATTTTGATATAACTTGGCACAAATGTTCACCACCATGAGGCGGAGTGTCATGCGCAAGAACCAGGTCTCTAGGTCTAAGGTCAAGGTCACACTTAGAGGTCAAAGGATACAAGAATGAAAACCTTGTCCGGAGCATGTCTTCTTCATGCATAGAGGGATTTTGATATAACTTGGCACAAATGTTCACCACCACGTGACGTAGTGTCATGCGCAAGAACCAGGTCCCTAGGTCTAAGGTCAAGGTCACACTTAGAGGCCAAAGGTCAGATACAAGAATGACTTTGTCCGAAGCATTTCTTCTTCATGCTTGGAGGGATTTTGATGTAACTTGACACAATTATACACCATCATGAGACGAAGTGTCATGCGCAGTTCCCTTCTTTCGAATTACTTCCCTTTGTTGTTACTATAAATAGCTTATATTGTAGCTTTTTCATTAATAGTCATAGGGAAAAATCGAGACCACTTTTCTGTAGTACAATATGCATGCTACATCCAATTTTGAGGTGTATTTTGACCAGTCTCTACCTGGGAAAGATTTTTGTGAGGATTTTTGTGAGGATTTTTTTTTTGATTTTTTTTTTTTTTTTTTTTTAAGATTAACTTCCCTTAGTCAGTGTTCATTCCAGGCCGCGCCATGGGGCCATAGGCGCGTATTTTACTGTATTGGCGCATAAAAGTTTGCCCTATAGCGCCCGTCGGGCGCACACTTTTTCAGAAAACAGTCCGTTTACAATGAGCCGACTTCCAGAAGTTGTGAATCGAATACGACTCTTCCGATGACGTAACGCGCATTTTCATTGGTCGATGTTAAAATAGTAGCCAGTCTCCGGTCGCCTAACAACATACAGCTTTCAATGTTGCTATGCAATGGCGGACAAAAAAAAACAGTCGCGATTCGGAGAAAAAAGAAATCCAATTTTACGTTTTTCTCTAACCGTTAAAAAAAAGCAGACGATGGAGAACAAATTTCCAAAGAAAGATGACATGTTCGAGACCGCTAGACCACTCAATAGCCTAACCGCTTAGCCAAAATCAGGCGACAAACATTAATTCCGTAGTAAATCCGCATTCATGGCTGTCGGACTTTCCGTGGTTAAGTTTCGGTAACGGTCAAAATATTATGACTTGTTTCGTTTTTGTCGTGTTGAGCGACCTGTGAAGTGTCCACTTTTCTCTTTGTAATTATGTTTTACGAACCGCGAAAATAATACCTTGAACCCCATGTAAGAAAAGTGTTAAAAATACAGCCTTTCCTTTCATGTAAATCAGTTTTTCTTTCATGGCCCCTATTTTTTTCAAATGTCCCCAATTTTTTGCCATCATGGGGCCCTTTGACCCCACTTAAAAGAATCCTGGAATGAACACTGCTTAGTTGTTACTATAAATAACTTATATTGTAACTTTTTTATAATTGACTGTAGGGAAAAACCAAGACCACTTTTCTGTGGTACAACATAGATGTTACTTTCCAATTTTTGGTGTATTTTAAGGTATCTCTACCTGGTAAGGAGTTTTTTTGTGGACTTAGAAAAACAAAACACTTAGTTATTACTAAACAACCCAGGGATCAGCCTAGGTCAAAATTTTAGGGAGAAGTGACTTCTCCCTCCACAGAATTTAGGGAGAAGTTGAGAAATTTAAGGAGAAGAATCGGCATAGCATTCAGTTTCTTGCCCATATATATCCACTTTCTGTGGGTCTAGCTGTAACTTATAAACAGTAAATATTTAAGGAAATTGATTCTTGCATTATCATTTTCATGAATTTCTAAATAAAGTATAAACTTAGCTATGAAAAAGTCGCCTTTAAATTTTTATCCGAAATTTACATGTCCGAAATTAGTAAATTTAACAGGTGCACGATCAAAACGGCGTGAAAATTTTCATTAATGTTTCGATTCTCGTACTTTTATAATGCCCGATTTTTGCACCAATTTGTTCAGATTTATACATTTAATTTATTCATTTATTATTTTTTTCGAAAATAATACCAAACTCGTAGTTAATGGCGATCTTTTTACAATATTTTGTACGGCAGTTCTGACGTCCGCGAAATCATTTTTTATCCACAGTACCCGTGCCGTTCATTTACAGAAATTGACCGTAATTATGGTAATTGAAATAATTTTTGAAGTAATCTTTAATAAAATGAAAGAATAATATACAATTGTTGCATAAAATCATGCTCTCGTTAAGTTTATCGGCTTTTTACACGCCGATTGAAAATTTTCAAAATGGCGGCGGCTTACAATATTATTTCTTGACACTGTTAGATATTAACGCTACGATTGGCTGAAGTTTGACAGGCGAGTAGGCGGGGTTGACTATGGATTTATCGATAATTTAATCTAGAATATGCATCAAGTTTTGCAACTTAAGTAAACAGATAATAACTCGCTGAAAAACTCGGCGATTTGGATTTCGCCCGGAGGCGATAATTAAGCGAAGTGGCCGACTTTAAAGCGACGATATCGCTCAAATCGCCTTGTAGGCTGATCCCTGCAACCACAAAGTTAAAATTCCGTTTGCAAATACAGGTGCTAGAGTAAAGAAATTTGCTGTGACGGGCGTATATTGTGACATTCTTGCACTCTTGTTTGATTATATTTTAACCTATATAATTACAAAAAAAATAGTGTAAACCTGGGTCGAGAGATGGTACATGGCGGCTATGTTCTGATGCTAAGTTTAAAACAAAAAAGGGTTCAATGGCTTTCTAATGCTCAAAATTATTGCGCTAGTACATGAATGTATACATTTTACTGTGTTTTCACTTACAACATTATAGAGAAATGTTAGTTCTAAAAAAATGTTCATACATCTGCACTAGAAACAAAGTATTAACCCTAAATATATAGAGAAAAGGTATTGGCACACAAGTTTGGAGCAGTAGATAGCCATTGAACCCTTTCCTGTTTTAAACATTGCATTAGAACATTTATAATTTTTTGGACTTCAAAAATTAAGCATCATAAAAATCTTAAAAAGGGAAGTAATTCTAACAAACTGAAGGCAACAAAGTTATTTATATCTTAATATGCCTCATGTGTTATGTTTAATAAATGGACAAAGTTTGAAAGAAATACCTTCATTATTTTTCAAGAAATATTAGTTTTTATGCCGAAAGCCTGATCGGGCAATGTTACCAGCCTGCTGAAATCTACCGATACTGCTAAATACTTAGGTGTTACACTAACTAAAGACTTAAACTGGTCTGAACATATTAATACTATTTCCTCTAAAGCAAACAACTCTCTTAAATTCATCAAAAGAAATATTCAGACAACAAACAAAAAGGTCAAAGAGAAAGCCTATAACACCTATGTCCGTCCACAACTCGAGTATTGCTCATCCATCTGGCACCCCTGGCAAAAGTCCCTCTCATACAAAGTCGAAAAAGTGCAAAGATCAGCTGCACGGTTTATCTTTAACGACTTTAATTATACAAGCAGTGTAACCCAGATGATTAACACCCTAAACTGGCAAACTTTAGAACAACTGCGCATACAATCTTCTCTCATCTATATTTACAAAATCCGAACGAATCGTATGCGTCGACCATAACCATCTAACTCCGACCAGAAACCTTAACTACCTAATTCCACAGTCCCGTACTCAATACCACATGAACTCCTTTTTCCCCCGTACAATCAGACTATGGAATGGCCTTCCTCAATATGTACAGTCCAGCCCCAGCCTCAACATATTTGCTGAGCGGCTGGCTACTGTACATCTGCAGTAACTTCCTTCACTATGTTTCTAACTTAGCACCTGTAGTAATTTTTATTCTTTGCACCTAATGAGTTTTCTCATTTTTTAACACTGCCCAGACAAGCACCGTCCAGTCATAATCGCTAATGAGTGTTGGAAGTAACATGTAGATGTAGATGTACTTATACAAGTATTAACAAATCTAGCTAATTGCTTTGTTTCATTTAACACTTTGATTGACAACCAGATGATGTCATTAATGCATTGATGTCATGAAAAAATATTTGTCCAAAAACGCATTTCTTGTTGAAACTTTACAGTTCAAAAGTTTTACAGAAAATTCCAAGAAACGCAAAAATCCCTTTTTACGGAAGCCGATAAGGAGCATACCTACAAATTGTTAAAAGGGTGGTTTTAGTTTTACCAAATTTTGTATTGTATATATTTCAAACACCTTATCTTATGTTCCTATGTTGTTTTGGGTAATTGAAAGTCCGTGGCATGCCTCTAGTTCGATTTGACCTTGATGCCGGGGTTGTTGAAATTAGGAATCTAAATATTGTCAAGCTCGTAACTTGACATGTTTTGGTACGATTTATATAGACCCCAAAAATTTATGGATTACATGTAGTCCCATTTGGGCGAGTGGTCTAGAGCGCCACTGTATATTTATTTTCCGTTTTTAGCTCACCTGTCACAAAGTGACAAGGTGAGCTTTTGTGATCGCGCGGTGTCCGTCGTTCGTCCGTGCGTCCGTCCGTAAACTTTTGCTTGTGACCACTCTAGAGGTCACATTTTTCATGGGATCTTTATGAAAGTTGGTCAGAATGTTCACCTTGATGATATCTAGGTCAAGTTCGAAACTGGGTCACGTGCCATCAAAAACTAGGTCAGTAGGTCTAAAAATAGAAAAGCCTTGTGACCTCTCTAGAGGCCATAATTTTCAATGGATCTTCATGAAAATTGGTCAGAATGTTCATCTTGATGATATCTAGGTCAAGTTCGAAACTTGGTTACGTGCCTTCAAAAACTAGTTCAGTAGGTCTAAAAATAGAAAAACCTTGTGACCTCTCTAGAGGCCATATATTTCACAAGATCTCCATGAAAATTGGTCAGAACGTTCACCTTGATGATATCTAGATCAAGTTCGAAACTCGGTCACGTGCCATCAAAAACTAGGTCAGTAGGTCAAATAATAGAAAAACCTTGTGACCTCTCTAAAGGCCATATGTTTCATGGGATCTGTATGAAAGTTGGTCTGAATGTTCATCTTGATGATATCTAGGTCAAGTTCGAAACTGGGTCATGTGCGGTTAAAAACTAGGTCAGTAGGTCTAAAAATAGAAAAACCTTGTGACCTCTCTAGAGGCCATGTATTTCATGAAATCTTCATGAAAATTGGTCAGAATGTTCACCTTCATGATATCTAGGTCAAGTTTGAAAGTGGGTCATGTACCATCAAAAACTAGGTCAGTAGGTCAAATAATAGAAAAACCTTGTGACCTCTCTAGAGGCCATATTTTCCATGGAATCTGTATGAAAGTTGGTCTGAATGTTCATTTTGATGATATCTAGGTCAAGTTCGAAAGTGGGTCACGTGCCGTCAAAAACTAGGTCAGTAGGTCAAATAATAGAAAAACCTTGTGACCTCTCTAAAGGCCATATTTTTCAATGGATCTTCATGAAAGTTGGTTTGAATGTTCATCTTGATGATATCTAGGTCAGGTTCGAAACAGGGTCATGTGCGGACAAAAACTAGGTCAGTAGGTCTAAAAATAGAAAAACCTTGTGACCTCTCTAGAGGCCATACTTGTGAATGGATCTCCATAAAAATTGGTCAGAATGTTCATCTTGATGATATCTAGGTCAAGTTTGAAAGTGGGTCACGTGCCATCAAAAAGTAGGTCAATAGGTCAAATAATGAAAAAACCTTGTAACCTCTCTAGAGGCCATATTTCTCATGGCATCTATATGAAAATTGGTTTGAATGTTTATCTTGATGATATCTAGGTCAAGTTTGAAACTGGGTCAACTGCGATCAAAAACTAGGTCAGTAGGTCTTGAAATAGAAAAACCTTATGACCTCCCTAGAGGCCATACCCTTGAATGGATCTTTATGAAAATTGGTCAGAATGTTCACCTTGATGATATCTAGGCCAAGTTTGAAACTGGGTCACGTGCCTTAAAAATCTAGGTCAATAGGTCAAATAATTGAAAAACCTTGTGACCTCTCTAGAGACCATATTTTTCAATGGATCTTCATGAAAATTGGTCAGAATTCTTATCTTGATAATATCTAGGTCAAGTTCAAAACTGGGTCACATGAGCTCAAAAACTAGGTCACTATGTCAAATAATAGAAAATATGACGTCATACTCAAAACTGGATCATGTGGGAAGAGGTGAGCGATTCAGGTCCATCATGGTCCTCTTGTTTTTTTTTTTTTTGTGACGCGGAGGTCATTGGTTCGAATCCCACTGTTCACAATTTTTTATTGATTCATTACAGTAGGCCTATATATTGTTTCTGGTTTTCCATTGGTTGGTTGAAATCCTACTGTTTGCGATATTTTTATATATACATGTATACATATTTATTTTCTGGAATTAAACAAGAGAATTATATTTTATCAATACATATAGTCTAGACTTTTGTTATTTGCTGAATATTGAACTAGTTTCGGCACGTCATTAGAAGTAAAACTTATGTGGTAAATTTTTCGTGACTAGTACAATGCTGTGTTAAATATCTTGACGCAACTAATCACGAGTTATATGAGCAAATAATGACAGATATTCATATATTTTATTATATACCTATATATTCTGTAAAAGAAATTGGCTTGTATTTCACAATTAAATATAAACAGGCAGAACAAATTTGTATGTCTTTACATTTCGTATTGTACCTTGACTACTTTCATTGATATTCATGAGCTTACAGTTTTATAAATAGCGCACATAAAAAAACTTCGTTTAGTTCCATTTTAATATAGATAAACATTGAAACTTTCTTTCAATAACAAAACAAAAACAAAAAGTTAAAGGTATCATTATAACAGCTAGATTTGCGATTTTGTATATGGGTCTCGTGCCATGGATTTTTCAAGGTCAGATCACACTCGGCAGTTGCGCACACGTTAGATTCAATCTGGCAAAACTCCACTCGAGCGGAGTAAAGCATCCCAGATCGAGCTATTGTTATAATAACCCTATTAATCTATATTTTGCATATGGAGAGAAGGTTTATGTAAGAGTCATGTGTGTGCTTTAAATTAAACACATTACGACATAGAGCTTATGTAAATTATGCAAGACGGAATCAGAAATCCAAGGACTGTTGACTTTGTCTAAATAACTACGAAATATATTTAACAGGTATCTTTTTCGGCATACACTTACACGCTTATTGTTCCTTTCTATGTTTAAACAGACAAACTGTTGTTAAAAGTGTTTAAATTCCTTGTGTTCCGTATGTTTTTAAAACTCCCTTAGGACGTCGAATTTACGGTCCCCCTGTCGAAATAGTGAACCAAACGTGGATGTAAGTTAGTCATGTATTGCATTGTAAAATTGAACTTGTATAACAGCTACACTAGATGAATTGCGCGGGAAATAATTATTTTCTCTAATGCCATGTGGCAGTTAGGACACATAGAGATTGTAATAATTATTACCAAGATTTTATCTTAACCTGTCGAAATGTTGGTCCTTTGCTCTAGATCTAATTAAGCCAGTTGTAATTTTCAGTCATATATGGCCCATTTTCTGTACATAGTCTGTACTGTAGATTCATTTATGCAGCATACCATAAGTAAATGAATTAATTTCAGTCAATCCGAATATTATTTCAACAGTTTCAAACATTCAGTCTGTAAAATGATATGCTCAGTGGTGATTTGGCACCAGTGTGTACAGTCGGTTTGATAAACAAACTGTGCAAGGTACAAATGTACTCTGTATGACGAAATGTTTTGCTCTCCGTGGAGGCCCGTCAAGGGTTATTTTCGGACACTCGTTTTTAAAAAATGGGAGGCTACATTAACCGCATTAATAATAAATCAAGATTACAATAATCCAAATTTTCTGCCTGTTGCTCGCAAAACTTACAATTGATGAAGGGGTAGGTAAAGACACAGACCAAAAAGAAACCCCCTCCTGCACTTACCCCGTCTCGTATATGCACCCCCTTTCCAGAAAATCCTTGCTACGCCTATGAATACTATTACAGTGATTAACTAAAATTGAAAAGAGTGTAGAGTAGATCTATATTTCATGCATAATTATACAATTGAAAATTGCCTAGAAATGCATTACTCCACAAATTATTTCCTACTGAATATGCCAAAATCACACTGATGGTGGATGACTAGTGTCTTAAATACGTGTCCGGTAATACCCTGGCATGACTGATAATACCCACTTTGAACACCTCAGATTGTTTGTATACGTAACAAGTTATGTGACATAATACCGACCAATCTATTTTTGGGAAATGGAAAGTACACATACAACTGTCAAGTGAAAGAGGATTTCTGAGTCTTGTTTATGGTATTTACCGTAAGTCGTGTTTATTTTTAGCTCACTTGTCACATAGTGACAGGGTGAGCTTTTGTGATCACCCTTCGTCCGTCGTCTGTCGTCTGTCCGTGCGTGCGTGCGTCTGTCAACAATTTCTTGTCTGCACGATAGTGGTTTCATTCATGATTTTATTTTAACCAAACTTGCACACAACTTGTATCACCATAAGATCTCGGTTTCTTTCTTGAACTGGCCAGATCCCATTATGGGTTCAAGAGTTATGGCCCCTGAAAGGGCCAAAATCAGCTATTTTGACCTTGTCTGCACAATAGCAGCTTTATTTATGATTTGATTTTTACCAAACAGCACACAATTTGTATCACCATAAGATCTTGGTTCCTTTCTTGAACTGGCCAGATTCCTTTATGGGTTCCAGAGTTATGGCCCCTGAAAGGGCCAGAATTAGCTATTTTGACCTTGTCTGCACAATAGCAGCTTCATTTATGATTTTATTTTAATCAAACTTGCACACAACTTGTATCACTATAAGACCTTCATTCCTTTCTTGAACTGGCTAGATTCCATTATAGGTTCCATAGTTATGGCCCCTGAAAGGGCCAGAATTAGCTATTTTGACCTTGTCTGCACAATAGCAGCTTTATTTATGATTTGATTTTTACCAAACTGGCACACAACTTGTGTTGCCATAAGATCTCAGTTCCTTTGTTGAACCGGCCAGATCCCATAATGGGTTCCAGAGTTATGGCCCCTGAAAGGGCCCAAATTAGCTATTTTGACCTTGTCTGCACAATAGCAACTTCATTTATGATTTGATTTTAACCAAACTTGCACACAACTTGTATCACCACAAGATCTTGGTTCCTTCCTTGAACTGGCCAGATTCCATCATGGGTTCCAGAGTTATGGCCCCTTAAAAGTCCAAAATTGGCTATTTTGGCTTTTGCAGCCATATAGAGACTTCATTTATGGTTTTATTTAATACAAACTTCCAAAATATCTTCAACAACAATAAATCTTGGAATCCATGACAAATCAGATCCAACTGTAGGTTCCAGAGTTATTTTATATCTGATTACCTCCCCTGATTGTAGTCAAAATGGATTTATATCAGTAAGTACTTATAGGACTTGTTTGAAATTTCATTATTGTCATTAGTTGGACTGAGCCAATCAGGGTAGATAACTATGGACTGATTTTATGTCAAATTACCAGGGCTCTCGCGAGTGGGCGACTTGAGCGAAATAGGCGCTCTAGAACTTTAAACTTCGCTCAAATCTAACCCCAAAGCGAAATGCAAGTCGCCCGATTTTCTTTGACTTCCGCACTCGCTAATTACTGCTACCTGGACTGTTGACAATTTGCATGGTGTCATAAATGAGTGTTGAATACACAAACCACGCCGGTAGCATAATTTAAGCTCCGCCTACCTCAGGTACTTGCGAGATTTTCCCGAGAAGTGTGAAAGCGAATCAAATTATCCGGTACACCAGAGTCTATTGTGTTAAGCCAATCAGTGCCGCGTTTATGTCTTTGACACTTCGCGTTAATTGTCAACATGTTCGAGTGCAAAAAAAAAAAAGCAAACAACACAATGTTTTATTAAAGAAACTGCTGATTAACCATGCGATTAATTGGAATATGGTACACAAATATTTGTTATCTATGATAAAAGAACGACATGTAATGTATTAACTACGTTAAATTGACTTCTATTGATGAATTTATTTGAATTTATGTATTTCTAGTTTACACATTTTACTTTCAGTTTTATAATTCGAGTGAGATACTGACATTCCTTAGTGAATAACTCGGTGCAAAGAGCTATAAAAATAAATACACTTCTACTTCTTTGCTCGGTGTTAATAATAAACACTTCATATAAGATATAACCAAAATTCGGCAGGTTACATTTAAAGCATCGGCTTGAATTTTGAAAACTACTTTTTTTCAGAATTTTGTAACGAAAGGATTACCACTGTATGGGAAATGATCTAACTAAGAAAATGAATGATCACATCAATGTTTTTTATCAAGAAACAAGAAAATTTACAGCCACCTTTCGAATCACTCAACATCATATTGCGGTAGAAAAAGTCTTCCCACTTCTCCCTAAAGTCTCCCCACTTCTCCCTAAATCAGCTTGAGGGAGAAGTGACTTCTCCCAAAAATTTGGACCTAGCTAGACCCCTGATTACCTCCCTTTATTTCAAATTAAAATGGGTATATCTCCGTAACTAATGAAGATACTGATCTGAAATTTCATTTATGTCAACAGATTTATTTGGCAGATCCTTCTTTTGTACATTTTCTTTTTAATTACTTCCCTTTTACGTTACTATAAATAGTTTATTTTTAGTAACTTTTTTATTATTGGCCGTAGGGAAAAACCGAGACCACTTTTCTGTGGTACAACATGGATGATACCTCCAATTTTTAGGTGTATTTTGACATATCTGTACCTTGTAAGAATTTTTGTTTCTTTTTAGTTAAATTTCTTTCCTTTGTTGTTCCTGTCCTTTGGACTTAGATATTTTTTCTGAGGACCTTCTTGTCCTCAGGTGCAATGATAACAGGTGAGCGATATAGGGCCATCATGGCCCTCTTGTTACGAATTCTGTCCGATAATACCCAGATCGACGTTAAACTCTAATTATGGAAAAATATACTGGTTGGGAACCATTTTCCGGACACATTTTCATATTTCGGCTCCATTATTCCCTAAAAGAATATTTGACATTTATGAAGCCCACACTGCACAAACTTCTACACATTTCTTTATCATCCATCTCTTCAAAACTGCACATGAAACATAACGCGATGTTCAGTAGCAGCTACCAAAGCAAACCAAGGTTGACTATACAAACTTGAATTTCGTCTTATACGAATTCTTGATAATTCCAATAGATATAGAATAAAATTAGTGCAAAAATCGACAGCCCTGCATCTTACGTAACTTTTAGCGTGAAATTAAAAGTTGAACATGTTATCAGCAAACAATCATTATGTAGTTTGATTTTTTCTTCCCCACTTGATACCTTGGTGTGTGTGAACTACTGCGCATGCGCAATGCTATCTTCATGCCCCTTTAAGACAGAAAGTTCTTTTTTAAATGCAGGTGAGTTATCATCAAAAACCCAAACATATATTAAAATAAATAAATACCATTTGAAATTTGATTGTTTTTAGTTGGACTGAGGCAATCAGGGTAGATAGCTATGAACTGATTTTATGTCAAATTACCTCCCTTTGTTTCAAATTTAAATGGGTGTATCTCAGTAAAAATGAAGATACTGATTTGAAATGTCATTTCATTCATTTGTGCAATCAGATGGACTCTGACAATCTGGGTAGATTGCTTTTAACTGAATTTATGACAAATTACCTCCCTTTATTTTCTTTACTTAAACGAATATATCTCAGCAGCATCTAATGAGATTGGTTTTAAATGTTATTTAAGTCTTCCAGGGTAAGGAATAGTCATGCTAGTACAAAAATGCAGCATTTGAGACTAGGACCCTCAAACTTGGTATGGAAATTGGCCCTGACTAGGTCAAAAGGAACTGTTACAAGAAAATGTTTATCCTGGTGATATTTAATGTGTATGCCTATGTGCTCTATGACAAAACTTGATCGTAATGTTTTGAGCAATGGTACTCAGGATGAGGTGAGCGATACAGGGCCATCATGGCCCTCTTGTTAGCTGATTTTGCAGTTTGTGTGTTTGGCTGAAAATATTTTTCTTGCATTAAACATAACTCCTACTTTCTTTTGATTTTTATTCAGCACTGACAATATTTTTCAAGAAAATTTTAATTACTGACATATAAAGGGACTGGCCTCCAGTTGAATCGAGAACATATTTTTTTTTTTTTTGATATCTGGAAATAAATGCTATATTAAAAAGGCTTTAAAATTTAATTACTGACAAACTATATGTTACAGAAACACAACAATTTGCTGTTTTTTACAACTTTTTACGATGAAAATTGAAAAGTGTTTGTAATGCTCTGGATTATTAATATCCATATTTTGTCATAATTCACTAATTCCGCTATAGCTCTGTTGGTTACAACGACAAGAAAATGTCTTAATTGTTGCGGCGGTCCGGGATTCAATTCCCGACGAGAGTATCTTTTTTTCTTGATTTGAAATTTTTATAATATTTTAAACACTAACACATAATCTAATGTTCATAATATGACCAAACTTAAATTTGAAAGAAAGATCATTTTTAGCCAAATCTGGAGGTCAGTGCCTTTAAAATGGGTCATAATGTGTGCTGCAGTCATTGGAAATATGTCACTTTTATATAGAGTAAAGAAGAACAGGTATTTAGTGTGTTGTAACCTATAATTTGTGTGCATTCAGGTGTAGTGACCCAAGGTCAGACATTTCCCTCTTATTTGCTTTAATTTCATTGGATTAGGCATTGCATATTATCTGATCATTGCCTGTAGCTTTTTGTAACTGCAAACTTGTGATTTGTGCATTGATTATATTAAAATGATCTGAAAATTACTGGATTATAATACAGGTTAGATAATTTTACTAATATGTTCATTGGACTCATAAACTATCCAGTTATTATAAACTATCCAGTTTATTTTTTATTAAACTTTTGGCTCATTATATCTTGACAGTTGGTAATATTTTGAGCAAGTGAATGTTTTATAAATTCATAAATGTCTTTCCTTTACCACATGAGTCTCATGCATAATTTACACTGTAAGCCATTTAATCATTTGCAGACCATCAACTGGATCAGAGAGATTGTGCTGTGTGTGTGTGTGTGTGTGTGTGTGTGTGTGTGTGTGTTGAGATACCATTGTTGAGGAAGAGTTGCATTCCAAGTTGCACAACTTGGTAAGCATTATTATGTTTGTAATGTATATTTTTACCTAGTAATAAAAAACTATGCATTTTTTTTAGCAGAAATGTGCCACTGAACACATATTTTAACTTACAATGTCATTACTTGGGGAATAAAAAGCTGATGTTACGTCAGGTTTTTTTGGAAAACCGCATGGTCTGAAACTCTGATTATTAATAATATAATATCATAGAAGAAAAACCTGGGCGATGAACTTTTGTGTTATTTAAGGTTTCGATGGAGGCCTTGAGAAACAAAAATCAAACAACACCAAATCATAGAAAGAAAGAGTTGTTTGACATGAAAATTGAACGGCATGTAAAACATGTATATTACTTAACGAAACAAGTGTCAGTATACTGATATAAACATTGATTTCCGGAAAAGAGCTGCCCAAAGGGGCTCCACTTCCGGACAGTTAAACGCCTTTAAAAACTCACCATTTTCAAAGAACTGTTACACATGTTTGTTTTGATGCATTTGCAAAAGCGTGCGAGTGGTGAAATTTCACGTAACAAGGTGGAACATAGTTTTCAGCAATTGTTTATCTTTTTTTCTTTACAAATGACATTCATTTTCAAAGGGAGACAACTTTTTCTCAAAGATTACTTAAAATAATCGGAAAAAGTTGTTTCCCTTTGAAAATGAATGCCATTTGTACCTAAAATAATCGGGAACAGTTGTCTCCCTTTGAAAATGAATGCCATTTGTAAAGAAATAAAGATAAACAATTGCTGAAAACTGTGTTCCGCCTTGTTATGCGAAATTTCACCACTCGCACGCTATTGCAAATGCATCAAAACGAACATGTGTAACTGTTCTTTGAAAATGGTGAGTTTTTAAAGGCGTTTAACTCTCTGGAAGTGGGGCTCCTTTAGGCAGCCCTTTTCCGGAATTCAATGTTTATATCAGTATACTGACACTTGTTTCGTAAAGTAATATACATGTTTTACATGCTGTTCAATTTTCATGTCAAACAACTCTTTCTTTCTATGATTTGGTGTTGTTTGATTTTTGTTTCTCAAGGCCTCCATCGAAACCTTAAATGCTTCAGTATTCTAGGCTTAGGTTTTATAGAATAAATAAAATCAACATCAAAACTTTAGTTATTGATCATAAAATTGACATTTTGTGATGTCATTTTTGGCTATTTGAAGAACTTAGAAATTATTCAATGTTAGGGTTTCACCAGGCCATTTCAGCTGGAGCATCGACCAGCTAAAATATCTTAGTGCCTTGCAATAAATTTTAAATGCATATTGTCATGTACAATAAAATCTGTAAAATGATCCTTTGGAAGCAAAGAATGCAACCAAGAAGAATAATAGCAGACTCGGTTTGATTGAGTCTGTTCATGAAAAATCTTATCACCTGAAAACATAAACTGCCATTCTTGCATAAAAACTTTTGCTGAATTCAGACATGCACAAATGGGAAAAGATGTATACTTAAAGTTCTTGTGAGCATCCGCTGTTGTTAAACATGTTGGATATGCCATTTCTGGTCCAACATGGACAAAAAATGGACACAGAATTGGTTAAAGGCAAAGCTAAAAGGTTTTAGACTTTAACAATCTTTTCATCTGCCTTAAATGTCATTAAATATCTATTTTTCAGCCTTATATTACTTTACTTTTAACTTGAAATGAGTGCTTCCTTTCTTGATAGACGACAGCATTGACGCTCAGTATTATTATATTATTACAAATGTTAAACTTAAAAGTCACAATTTAATCTCTGAGAATGATAAAAAACATTTAGCAAAATACAGTTTCGTTTTTAGCTTATGTGATTTAAAAAAAAAACAAAAATTAGTTATTGTCATCACTTGACCGATGTTGGCATTGCCTGGTTAAGTTTTATGTTTAGGTCAGCTTTTCTCCTAAACTATCAAAGTTATTGCTTTCAGACATGCAACACTTGTTCACCATCAAAAGCTGACTCTGTACAGCAAGAAACATAACTCAGTCCTACGTTTTGCAAGAATTATGGCCCCTTGTGGACTTGGAAAATATCAGATTTCTTGGTTAAGTTTTGTGTGTAGGTAAATTTTTCTCCTAATCATCAACGCTATTGCTATGAAACTTGCAACACTTGTTCACCATCAAATGCTGATTCTGTACAGCAAGAAACATAACTCCATCCTGCTTTTTGTGAGAATTATGGCCCCTTTTGGACTTGGAAAATATCACATTTCTTGGTTAAGTTTTGTGTTTAGGTCAACTTCTCTCCTTTATGGTCAAAGCTATTGCTTTAAAACTTGGAGCATTTAGTCGCTATTAAAAGCTGACACTGTGCCGCAGATACTGTAACACTGCATTGCTTTTCGCGAGAATTATGGCTCCTTTTAGTCTTAAAAATATCAGATTATTTGGTTAAAAAGTTTGGCGTTTAGGTTTAACTTCTCCTTTACAGTCAAAACTATTGCTTTAGATCTTGGAGCATTAGTTGCCATTAAAAGCTGACACTACACAGCAAGAACCGTGACTCTGTATTGCATTTGGCAAAAATTATTGCCCCTTTTGGACTTAGAAAATCATGGGTAGATCAATATTTCTATTATACAGAGACAAAAGATCAGATGAGCATCTGCATCCACAAGCTGGTGCTCTTGTTTAAATTAATTTGAATTGAGAAAGTTAACATTCTTACTTTAAATCTCACACTAAAACTTGTAAAAATGGCTTTTTTCTACTTAATAGGCCTACACTGGATCAAAAAGAGATTGTGGAGTGTGATGTGAGCTGTGTTGAGATACAATTGTTGAGGAAGAGTTGCAGTTAGTTCAACAACTTGGTAAGCATAATAAGTTTTGCAGTGTATATTTTTATGCCCCCGGCATCTACTGATGCGGGAGGCATATAGTGATTGTCCTGTCCATCCGTTCGTTCGTTCGTCCGGCTGTACGAGGTTTACCAAATGGGACCGTTTCGTCTAGTGTCAATACCCCTTACTAGAATGACTTGATACTAATACAGATGTAACCTGTGACCATTCCTCATCTTCAGACATCACCTGACCTCAGTTTAACCTTGACCTTGAACTTGACCTTGTTTTGGACTTGGGTTGCTTTTTATCGACAAGGATGCCACCGGGGGCATCAAACGTTTATTGAACGCATTGAATTCTTGTTTTAACCTAGCATGCATTTTGTAACAGCAATGTGCCATTGTGCACATATTTTAATGTACTATGTCATTACTTGCTCTTTGGGCAAAGGGAAATAAAAAAAAATGGATATAAAGTCAATTTTTTGGGTAAACTGCATGATTTGGAAGTATTCCAACAGGAAAAGGCCTGTAAACTCTACCATAGAAAAAGAGTATGGCCTTTGAACTTTATGGTAACCGTATTTAAATACAAGTCATGAGTTATGTAGGAATAGATATTTTAATACATCAGAATTACGTAGGCATAGGTATCATAGATGAATACATTATAATATCAAAACTTTAGTTACTGATCATAAAATTAACATTAATTTCAAGAACTTAGAAATTATTTAATATATTATGGTTATCCCCAGGCTAGGTCAGCTTGAGCATCACCCAGCTAAAAAATCTTAGCACCTTGCTATAAAATTTTAAATTGTTTTGTATGAAATTGAATATTGTCACCTGAAAACAAACTGCCATTTTTGCCTAAAAAGTTCTTTGCCGATTCCAGGCATATGCAGATAGGGAAGAAACATGTACAACAAGGAAATTCTTGTGAGCATACGCTGTTGGTGAACATGTTGGAAGTGCTGTATGGGTGCCAGTGTAGACAAAAAATGGAAAGCCGAAAGGTCTGAGACTTACAAAATCTGTTGAAGTGCCTTTTCATTAATTATTTTTTATTTTTAGCTCGACTATTTGAAGAATAAGTAGAGCTGTCCTACTCACCATGGTATCAACATCTGCATCCTACCTTGGTTAAGTTTTTTGTACCAGTCCACATTTTGACAAAACTTTGAAATAAAGCTTTCAAACTTTCAACACTTGTGTACCATCACCATGTACAGTTTTAGGCAAGAGTATATAACTCCATCAAGGATTTTGCCTGAATTATGGCCCCTTTTAACTTAAAAATTTTGGTAAAGTTTTTCATACCACTTCATATCTGGTGTAAACTATTTGACATATGGCTTTGAATTGTTTATCATTCGTTTATCATAACAGTCTCTTTTTGTAAGAAAGAGCACATACATTTTTCATACTTGTAAGTCCATGTTTTGTCAAAACTATTTGACGTGTAGCTATGAAACTTTGAATGCGTATTTTTATGCCCCCGAAGGGAGGCATATAGTTTTTGAACCGTCTGTCGGTCTGTCCGTCCATCCGTCCGCAATTTTCGTGTCCGGTCAGCATCATCGTATTTGTTCATGCAGTGATGGATGGATTCTGTCAAGGTACACTTGCGCATTGATCGTTCGTCATCTTGTCATCAGGATGGTTAAATATTGCATGATTGTCCCACAGTAGACGACGTGCAGTGCGCAAGACCCAGGTCCGTAGCTCAAAGGTCAAGGTCATACTTAGACGTTAAAGGATAGTGCATTGATGGGCGTGTCCGGTCCATATCTTTGTCATCGATGGATGGATTTTTCATGAAGTGACAAGGTGAGCTATTGCGACCACTTGATGTCCATCGTCCGTCGTCTGTCAATAATTTCTTAAAAAATCTTTTTCTGGAAAACCACTGGGCAGAATTACACCAAACTTCACAGGAATGATCCTTGGGTGCCCCCCTTTCAAAATTATTCAAAGAATTGAATTCCATGCAGAAAGGAAAATTTAAAAAATCTTCTTGTCCAAAACCACAGGGCCTAGGGCTTTGATATCTGGTGTGTAGCATCATCTGGTGGTCCTTTACCAAAATTGTTCAAATTATCCCCCTAGGATCAAATATGGCCCCGCCCCGGGGGTCACATGGTTTATATACTTATATAGGGAAAACTTTGAAAATCTTCTTGTACAATACCACATGGCCTAGGGCTTTGATATTTGGTATGTAGCATCATCTAGTGGTCCTCTTTCAAGATTGTTCAAATTATCCCCCTAGGGTCAAATATGGCCCGCCCCGGGGGTCCCAAGTTTTACTTAGACTTATATAGGAAAAAAAGTTTAAAAGTCTTCTTGTCTGAAACCACAACACTTAACCCTTTAATATTTAGTTTGTAGCATTGTCCTATGGTCCTCAACCAAAATTATTCAAATTGTACCCCTAGGGTGAAAAGAGGCCCTGCCCTGGGGGTCCCAAGTTTTATATAGACTTATATAGGAAAAAGCTTTAAAATTTTTTTTTGTCTGAAACCATACGACCTAGGCTTTTGATATTTGGTATGATGAATTGTCTAATAGTCCTCTACCAAAATTGTTCAAATTATGCCCCTGGGGTTAATAGAGGCCCTGTCCTGGGGTCACTTAGTTATTATGTGAGTTATATAGGAAAAAATACTTAAAATCATCTGATCCTATTTGCAAGACTGTTTAATTATAATTACCTGATGACCCCAAGTAATATGATGTCACTTGACTGTGACCTTGACTTACTGACCTACTTTCTTGTTTTTTAAGATACAGCCTTGAAATTTTGATGACATACACAGTTTTGTACACAAATCCTTAAACTGAATTTCTTTGACCATGAATGTGACCTACTGACTTTCTTAATATCTTATCATCAGTTTGACATTTGAAACATGTAGCTCATATTACTCAGGTGAGCGATCCAGGATCATCATGACCCTCTTGTTATACGTCTGAAGGGACGTATTATGTTATGACGCTGGTGTCTGTCTGCCCGTTAGCAGTTTCATGTCCGCTCTATAACTTTTGAACCTCTTGAAGGATTTCAAGGAAACTTGACACAAATGTTCACCACACCGAGGTGACATGCAGAGCGCATGTTTTGGATGTCTTGCTTCAAGGTCAAGGTCACACTTAGGAGTCAAAGGTCATATTAATTTGTTTCGTGTCTGCTCTGTAACTCTTGAACCCTTGAAGGATTTCAAAGAAATTTGACACAAATGTTCACCACACCAAGACGAGGTGCAGAGCGCATGTTCCGGATGACTCACTTCCAGGTCGAGGTCACACTTAGGGGTCAAAAGACATCAGTTTGTTTTGTGTCCGCTCTGTAACTCTTGAACTGCTGGAAGAATTTCAAAGAAACTTGGCAGAAATTTCACCACACTGAGACAACATGCAGAGCGCATGTTCTGGATTACTCGCTTCAAGGTCAAGGTCACACTTAAGGGTCAAAGGTCATATATGACTTTGCTTTGTGTGTATTGCTCTGCATTGCAGTGTTGTTGTTTTATTTGGCAGATCTCTTTTTTGGTCACTTTCAATTGTTTTTATGCCCCCGAAGGGAGGCATATTAGTTTTCAACTGTCCATCTGTTTGTTCGTTCATTCGTCACAACGTTAACTTTTTGCATGAAGGCACTTTACTCATGAACCACTGCACCTAGGACCTTCAAACTTCACATGCTGATAGTACTTATTGAATACACGACCCGAACTGACTTTGGGTTCACCAGGTGAAAGGTCAAGGTCACCAGGTCAAAGGTCAAGGCACTGCGGGGCATTTGTCACTATTAGTGACAGCTGTTGTTTTGAATTACTTCCCTTTTATGTTACTATAAGTAGCTTATTTTGAAGCTTTTTTATTATTGGCTGTAGGGAAAAACCGAGACCACTTTTCTGTGGTACAACAGGGATGGTACCTCCAGTTTTTATGCCCCCCTTGGGAGAAGGGGTATATTGTTTTGCAGATGTCAGTCGGTCTGTCAGTTGGTCGGTCGGTATGTAGACCAATCCGTTTCCGGATGATAACTCAAGAACACTTGGGCCTAGGATCATGAAAGCTGGTAGAAGGTTGGTCATCACCTGCAGATGACCCCTATTGATTTTGAGATCTGTATGTCAAAGGTCAATATCACAGTGACCCTGAACAGTAAAACAGTTACCGGATGGTAACTCAAGAAAGCTTGGACCTAGGATCATGAAAGTTGATAGGGAGGTTGGTCATGACCAGCAGGCGACCCCTATTGATTTTGAGATTAGTATGTCAAATAAGCATGGTCACAGTGACCCGGAACAGTGAAACGGTTTCTGGATGATAACTCAAAATTGCTAGGCTCATGAAAGTTGATAGGGAGGTTGATCATCACCAGCAGATGACCCCTATTGATTTTGAGATCAGTAGGTCAAAGGTCAAGGTTATATTGACCAGGAACGGTAAAACGGTTTCTGGGCAATAACTCAAGAACGCAAATGGGCCTAAGATCAGGAAAAGTGATAGGGAGATTGGTCATGACCAGCAGATGACTCAAATTGATTTTGAGTTCAGTAGGTCAAAGATCAAGGTTGCAGTGACCCGGAACATTTAAACCATTTCCAGACAATTACTTGAGAATGCTTGGGCCTAGGGTCATGAAACTTGATAAGGAGGTTGGTCATGACCAGTAGATGACCCTTACAGATTTCGAGGTCAGTAGGCCAAAGGTCAAGGTCTCATTGACACGGAACAATTAAACCCTTTCCAGTTGATACCTTGAGAAGCTTGGGCCTAGGATCACGAAATCTTATAGGGAGGTTGATCATGACCAACAGATGAACCCTCTTGATTTTGAGGTCAATAGGTCAAAGGTCAAGCTCACATTGAACCAGGCCAGAACAGTAGAACTTTTGTTTACAGTGAGCAAATAATTTGTTTCTTGTACAATTACTGAATGCATCAAGAGGGGCATTTCGTGTTCGACGAGCTCTTGTTAGGTGTATTTTTACATACCTGTACCTGATAAGGATTTTTTTGTGGACTTTGAATAATTTGTTTGTGGACTTGGATTTGTTTTTTGAAGTTTTCCTTTTGTTGTTCCAGTCCTTTGGGCTACAACAGTCAAGTTCTTTTTATAAAGTCAAATATCTCTGTTACTATCAAAGCTACACCAGAAGATACAATCCTCATAACTCTGATTTGAATTTTGACAGAATTATGCCCCTTTTTAACTTAGAATTTTTTTGTTAAATTTTTTGATAAAGTCAGTTATCTCTGTTACTATTAAAGCTTTTGACTTGAAACTGAAAATAAATATTTACTATCAAAGTCTACACCAGGAGACACAATTCCCATAACTCTGGTTTGAATTTTGACAGAATTATGCCCCTTTTTCACTTAGAATATTTGTTAAATTTTTTTATAAAGTCAAATACCTCTGTTACTATTAAAGCTTTTGACTTGAAACTCAAAGTAGTTATTTGCTATCAAAGTCTGCACCAGGAGACACAATTCCCATAACTCTGATTTTAATTTTGACAGAGTTATGTTCCTTTTTAACTTGGATTTTTTTTACTGGCAAAGCTCTAATTCAGAGTCAGGCACTGACAGCTCTTGTTATTGTTGTAATACTTAAACTGTCTTAAAATAAGCTTCTTTTTGTATACATTTGTACATTTTTCGCATTTTCATATTCTATGAGCCCGCCCGCTTAGCTCAATAGGTTCAGAATAGTGTGCCATTTCAGTGTTTGCACCATACACATTTACTCACTGACTGATATTGATTTTCTTATCGTGAGTGGCTAATTTTGTAACCGTCATTTACATAAACTCGACCCAAGACGCAAGTCTAGTTAAACTGAAAAGTCTGTGATAAATGTATTTATGGTTTTTAAAATGAGATATTACAGTTTTTAGCCGTATCTCAGACTCAGTTTCAAAACAAACATTTTTTTTACATGCACTCGGACCGATTACATTATGTCTGTAAAACTGAACTTGATTAAGGTCGCATTCTCCCGATCATTTCACGTATACATTATTAAGTATTTTTTTCCTGTCACCGATGTACATTGATCTCCTTGTGACAAGTCAGTAAAAAATAATGTGTATATTTATCGCTTGGTCAGGGATCTAAGTTTACAATAGTAAATCATAGCCTGATGGGCATCACTTTTCACATCAAATATTATATATTTAGTTTAAACATAAATACCCTGTTTACATACATTACTCAAGTTATAAAGGTAATAGCTCTTAGGATTTCTGTGTGTTTGCTAATCCAGCAACATCCGATTCTGAAGATATGCTTGAATTAACTGGAATCTTTTGTTTCTCGTTCATTGAACATGTATTTAGGTCCTACTTGTCAACGATTAAACTTCCGGTCATGTAGCCGTTGTATATGAAGTTAAAAACCTTAAGTGCTGGGCTCCTTCATTTGGCTTTAATAGCAAACTGGAACTTGATTCCGGATTCATGACTAAGTAAGTCTCCTTGCCAAGAAACTTGCTTACGACGGAAATTTATTTTCTTGTGTTTAACGCCAGATTTCAACAGTTCTTCTTTGATGTCGGGTGGTTAGTTTACTTATTTAAGCATCGCTCCTGGGAAGAACCAGTACTAGACTCTCGTCTCCGTAAGAAACTGCAAACTTTCTCACATAAAGAAATATGGTTGGTAGGAAGGCTCGAACCTGTGCCCCCACCCCAATCAGTGAGAGGTTATAGTGATTTCAAGACAACGACTAACCACTAGACTATGGGATCAGTGAAATGATGGATGAGTATTACAATTCGGATTCTGGAAATCACACGACAGAAGTTGACATAGAGCTCTCAAGTTGATTAAGGGCGATGGAATCGACTGACTGCTTATAGTTTGATCTCTACTTTTTTCCGTTTGACTTCAGTATTCAGGACATCGCATACCGCATGTCTTCTGCATTCAGTAATAATTTGACGTATTTCTATGAAATAATGTATATTTTTTCATATTGAAAACTTTTCCAATGAAATTCTAATCGATGTCGATTCTTTGCTTTGGTATTTTAAAGATTGTCGTAAATACAAAATAGATTCTATAGAATTTACATGTCTCAAAAGATTTTTTGATTTAAAACTGATAGTAAAATTGCACCTCTATGTTCACAGCGTTTGTAAAAGGCAATCTTGCTTATACTTTGCCTGTCACAAATACTTGTTGTCTGATACACATGTGTAGAAGAAAGGAATTACTGAACAAGACTTAGTGCTATAATATAACAGTGACCTGAAAGCATGTTCAATAGAGTGTAACAAGAACGAAATGCAACAAGCTGCGCTCTTAACCCTTAACCTGCTAAATTTCTACAATGAATTTGTCCATCTCATCTTTCAATTCGGACAGTAACATTAACTGTTAAAAGGGGCACTTACAAGAAAAGATACTGACTGAATGACGAACAGTGCAGACCATGATCAGACTGCACTGGTCGCAAAGGCATTATACAAACATGTACTAGGTATTACCAGACGTTCACGATTCTAGGGACAAAACTTTCAGTTGTATTTTGACAAGATACTGCATGTAGTTTTAAATAAATATTGCTGAGTTTGTTTTCTCACAATTGAAAACAAAATGGGTAAACGAACCTTATAGTTCAATGTGGAAGACAGCATCGATAATAAGTGGTATTTTGCGCATTTGAAAAAATCCATGACCGACATCCATGGATATAATGCGAAGACTACAAGTTCGTTTTTGTAAACATCATGTTTGTAAACATTAAAGATTGCGTTTTGTAACCTTAACTGCGGCTTCCTTAGTTTAGTGTTTCTAGTTTAAGAAAAACTTTAGCACAAGCTGAAAAAAAAACATAATAAAAAATTAGGAAGTTCATTTTGTAAGTAGAGAAATTTTGGTTTGAAAACGTGTAAACACGTATGACCTAGTAATCGAACTGTAGATACATCAATTCAAAATATATACAATGTACATGAAACCAGCTGTGTTGTATTTCGTCGAGAGTTGCTTATAAATACAAATTATACACATCAGAATCGATCTTCAGACAGTTCAGATCTATAATGTAAATAGTTTTAAATGTATATGCTGCGTATACATGTGTACATGCACGTATGATTATGGATTATGCCTGACCAATATTCACTTTTGTAACACTTCGAGTGTTCATCTTCGTTAGAAAGTTAGTGGACAATACAACTCACAATTAATCTTCACGATCAGTGACGGCTACATCATTTACTACCTGCGTTTGATGTAAACGCCCATCCGGCGAGCTTTTCTGTAATTGGCAGTAATATGTAAAACATTGATGTCTTTTACCAAATTGTTATGGAAAACATATTATGTTCAAACAGTTGGTGAAAGACATCAATGTCTTCTACCTCCAATTCATGTAGGGAAGTTGGCAGTAACTTGTAGAGATCAGGTTTGAACTGGTACAGAATCAATGGCAGGAACACAGGTTAAGTTAACAGTCTGCATTATAACTGAAATATTTTTGAAGAAATGATGTTAAACCTAAAACAAACGAATCATTCTTTAATATGAATAATTAATTGTTGCAATTAACTGAAATGAGTTATATTCATGTTGCAATAAATTGTTAAAAAGTATGTACACCTGCCTAGAACCTTGAATATGTTGCTATATCTGGTAAAATTTAGTTTCTCTTACATGATTGTAAGTATTGTGAATATTTTGTGCTTCTTTCAGGATGCGTGATTTCTTCTTACCAACACAGTGGAAGAAGACAACCCTACTCCATTAACCACTTTCAAGTCTGCTTTCCAAATGAAATATAGAACTAAATGCAGTTCATCTAACGGAGTGGAGTCCAGCAATAATGTCGTGATTACCAGCAGTTCTAATAAGTGATCTACTCGACCAGCAAACAGGAGATACGAACATTCAGTTGCAAACCATTGTGAGTGGTTGTATGTGGATTTTTAGAAGATTTGAACAGCTGATTATGAAGCAATACATGGTTTTTTGAGTGGACATCAATATTCAGTTAAAACCAGTGTATGAATTTTTGAGCAAATTATAATTGTGTATTATCAGAATGATATTTCAGGGTGTTAGGAAATCACTTACTTTGACATTCGGAGAACAGAGACTTTATGAATAGTGCAATTGAAATTAGTGGATTATCAAAATACATGAGAAATTGTACCACTTTCTGTTTGTTTTTGATGACTGGAGTAGAAAACAAAAACAGTAACAGTTGACAGTGAATTTTTTATTAAAAAATCAAACGGTGTAAACAGAAAATTTAACGCTTTTAAGAAAGTGGCTTTTTGTGTGGAAGTGGCACAGTCACACATTTTACTGTCTAAAGAACAAGAAATTTACAGTCAAGTACAAATATCAACTGTGGGGTGAGTTACACATACTTTCTATGCAGGAAATGCAGATAATCTGTAATTATTAAAACTAGTGTTGACATTTCAACACATTACTTACTACTTAAGTTTGCACAACTTATTTTTGTGCATTAAACTGGAATAACTGCAGTTCCTGTATATATAGAAGTGCTTATTGTTTTGTTTTTAGGTCAGTGCATGATGTTTTTTAGCTCACCAGAGCATAAAGTGCTCAAGGTGAGCTGTTGTGACCGGTCATTGGCGTCCGTCAACATTTGCCTTATGAACACTATACAGGACACATTTGTGACATAATCTTTATGAAACTTGGTCAAAATGTTAGTCTTGATGATCTTTAGGTCAAGTTTGAAACTGGGTCATGTTGGGTCAAAAACTAGGTCTGTAGGTCAGATCAAAGGAAAAGCTTGTGAACACTCTTAGAGACCACATTTTTGACCCAATCTTTATGAAACTTGATTAGATATTATTCTTGTTAATCCCTAGGTCAAGTTCGAAACTAGGTCATGTGGGATCTAAAACTAGGTCAGTAGGTCAGAGCAAAGGAAAACCTTGTGAACACTCTAGAGATCACATTTTTGACCCAATCTTAATGAAAATTGGTCAAAATGTAAGTCTTGATGATCTCTAGGTCAAGTTCGAAACTGGGACATGTAGGTTCAAAAACTAGATCAGTAAATCAGATCAAGGTAATAGCTTTTGAACACTGTAGAGACCACATTTGTGACCCAATCTTTATGAAACTTGGTCAGAATATTAGTCTTGATGATTTCTGGGTCAATTTTGAAACTTGGAGATGTTGGGTCAGAAACTTGGTCACTAGGCCAGAAAAAAGGAAAAGCTTGTGAACACTCTAGAGACCACATTTCTGTCAGTCCAAATCTTTATGAAACTTGGACAGAATGTTAGTCTTGATTATTTCTAGGTCAGTTTCGAATGGGGGTCATGTGGGGTGAAAAACTATCATTCATATCGCGTGTTGTTTTCTGTTGTTTTTCAGGTCACGTGTTGTTTTCTGTTAAAACTAATGCTGTTGTTTTATCTTGTTGTTTTTTAGGTATTTTCATTAGGTAAGTTCCATCTTTAAAACTAATGCTGTTGTTTTTCAGATCGCGTGTTGTTTTCTGCTGTTTTCAGATCACAGTTTTCAATATTTTTCATTAGGTAAGTATCATCTTTAAAACTAATGCTGTTGTTTTCTGTTGTTTACCAGATCGCATGTTGCTTTCAGTTGTTTTACAGATAGCGGCTTTCGATATTTTTCATTAGATAAGTATCATCTTCAAAACAAATGTTGTTGTTTTCTGTTGTTTTTTCAGATTGCTTTTTGTACCACCGGACAACAAAAGTTGTTAAGTGGGGTATACTGGTTTCAGGTTGTCTGTCTGACTGCCTGTCTGTCGATAGACACAATCTTGTGCGCACCATCTCTCCTCATCCCCTTGACACAATTTAATGAAACTTCACACAAGTGATCAGTAACAACTTCAATAACTTGTTTTAGTTATCATTATGAATGAGGCTAATGCAATTATTTCCTGAGTCCTTGACTTTTTATATTTCCAGCTATGCAGTAAATTTTTTTTCACAAGGCTGATAAAGTTTTACACAATGTTTTAAAGCTATAAAACTCTTAATATCCCATTATGCTTATCAGGTCATACTCTGTCTCAGACTAAAAGAGAATTTGATTAACCACAGTTTGCTAATTTCTAATTTCACTTTAAAGGTCACTTTGTGAGAACAGCAAAAAGACTTTTTTTAATTTCACTTTAAAGGTCACTTTGTGAGAACAGCAAAAAGACTTTTTTTTGAATAACTTACCTGAGTTAACTATATTTTATAACTAATACAGGTTATAAAATGCTTGAAAAAGTAACTGAAATAGGTTACATAACTTAAAACAGTTACACCCCTGACTGTACTATGTAGTATGTACATACAGTCTGCATATGCAATCTTGTGGCTGCCTAATCTTTCAAACCCTTGCACACAATTTAATGAAACTTCACACAAGTGATTAGTACCAACCCTAGTTGTGCACGGTGCATGTTACCTTCTTTTAGATAAATATTCTGCATAGATATGGGACTTTGTTTTTTGTTACTATACTGTATACATACAGTCTATATACATACAGTCCACATAATTATGCAGTCTTGTGTGCGTCAAATTGCAGTGTACTGTGTCAGTGCATGAGGGGGGTACATTCATCACCTTTAGTGAAAGCTCTAGTTGTTTTCTGTTGTTTTTCAGATCACCTGTTGTTTTCTGTTGTTTTTTAGATCACAGTTATCTGTATCTTTCATTAGATAAGTATCATCTTTCAAACTACTGCTGTTGTTTTATCTTGTTGTTTTTTAGATATTTTCATTAGGTAAGTATGATCTTTAAAACTAATGCTGTTATTTTCTTTGTTTTTCAGATGCATGTTGTTTTCTGTTGTTTTTTAGATCACTATTTTTGTATTTTTCATTAAGTAACTGTCATCTTTAAAACTAATGCTGTTGTTTTATCTTGTTGTTTTAGCTCACCTGTCACATAGTGACAAGGTGAGCTTTTGTGATCACCCTTCGTCCGTCATCTGTCGTGTGTCCGTCCATATGTGCGTCCGTCAACAATTTCTTGTCTGCACGATAGTGGTTTCATTTATGATTTTATTTTAACCAAACTTGCACACTTGTATCACCATAAGATCTCGATTCCTTTCTTGAACTGGCCAGATCCCATTATGGGTTCCAGAGTTATGGCCCCTGAAAGGGCCAAAATCAGCTATTTTGACCTTGTCTGCACAATAGCAGCTTTATTTATGATTTGATTTTTAGCAAACTGGCACACAGCTTGTATCACCATAAGATCTTGGTTCCTTTCTTGAACTGGCCAGATCCCATTATGGGTTCCAGATTTATGGCCCCTGAAAGGGCCAGAATTAGCTATTTTGACATTGTCTGCACAATAGCAGCTTCATTTATGATTTGATTTTAACCAAACCTGCACACAACTTGTATCACTATAAGATCTTGGTTCCTTTCTTGAACTGGCTAGATTTCTTTATGTGTTCCAGAGTTATGGCCACTGAAAGGGTCAGAATTAGCTATTTTGACCTTGTCTGCACAATATCAGCTTCATTTTTGATTTGAATTTAATCAAACTTGCACAAAACTTGTGTTGCCATAAGATCTCAGTTCCTTTGTTGAACTGGCCAGATCCCATAATGGGTTCCAGAGTTATTGCCCCTGAAAGGGCCAAAATTGGCTATTTTGACCTTGTCTGCACAATAGCAACTTCATTTATGATTTGATTTTAACCAAACTTGCACACAACTTGTATCACCACAAGATCTTGGTTCCTTTCTTGAACTGGCCAGATTCCATCATGGGTTCCAGAGTTATGGTCCCTTGAAGGTCAAAAATTGGCTATTTTGGCTTTTGCAGCCATATAGAGACTTCGTTTATGGTTTTATTTGATACAGACTTCCAAAATATCTTCAACAACAATAAATCTTGGATTCCATGACAAATCAGATGCAATAGTAGGTTCCAGAGTTATTTTATATCTGATTACCTCCCCTGATTGTAGTCAAAATGGATTTATATCAGTAAGTACTTATAGGTTATAACACACTAAATAGCCACCACTATATATTCTATATAAAATGACAAGTTTTCACAGTGCAGCTATACACACCTAGACCCATTTTAAATTTCTTTAACTTACATTTTCTTGTAGAATAACATTTATACTGTAAAAATATCCAAAGAAAAGTAGGGGTCATGTTTGATGCAAGAAAAATATTTCTGGTCAAATGGACACACCATAATTTTTACACTGAAATGACAATCACAATTTAGGGTAGGGGTGTATGAATAAATTTCACATGTTAAATCAGTTTGGAGTCTTTTTTCAACATGCAAATGCTACCAGTATATCAAGTATAGGCATGCAATATGATTTCAACCAATATATAGCAATGATTTCAAGGAAAAATCCTTCTTACAGCAAAAGAAACTGAGAACTATTTGAATCCGCCATTATGCGACTACCATTTTTAGCTCATCTGATTTTTTGAAAAAAAATGATGAGTTATTGTCATCACTTGAGCGGTTGTCGGCGTCGGCGTCGGTGTCGGCGTCGGCGTCGGCGTCTGCGTCGGCGTTGCCTGGTTAAGTTTTATGTTTAGGTCAGCTTTTCTCCTAAACTATCAAAGCTATTGCTTTGAAACTTGGAATACTTATTTACAATCATAAGCTGACCCTGTATAGCAAGAAACATAACTCCATCTTGCTTTTTGCAAGATTTATGGCCCCTTTTGTACTTAGAAAAATATCAGATTTCTTGGTTAAGTTTTATGTTTAGGTCAACTTTTCTCCTAAACTATCAAAGCTATTGTTTTGGGAAACTTGGAATACTTGTTTACCATCATAAGCAGACCCTGTACATCAAGAAACATAACTCCATCTTGCTTTTTGCAAGAATTATTGCCCTTTTGGACTTAGAAAATCAGTTTTCTTGGTTAAGTTTTATGTTTAGGTCAGCTTTTATCCTAAACTATCAAAGCTATTGCTTTAAAACTTGCAACACCTTGTTCACCACAAATCTTGGTTCCCTTAACTGGCCAATCCATCAGGGTGTTTCAGATTTATGGCCCTTTTTGAAGGTAAAAATTCAGATTTCTTGGTTAAGTTGTTTATGTTTATGTCAGACTTCCTTTCTCTTCAAACTAATCATATGCAATTGCTTGTTCAGATATTGCTATACCTCCTTGTTACATATAAAATGGATATTCAGTAAGCAAGGTAAACAAATAACCCTATCATGCTTATTTGCAATTTAATTTGCCTTTTACACCTTTAGAAAAATCATTTTCTTGTAGAGTATTATGTTTAAGAATATCTGTTTATCAAAACAAACTATTCTTTAAAAATTGCACACATTTTTTACACGAATACAATAAATTGGGTAGGGCTGTATGAATAAAACATAATCTTTGAGCTTTTTGCAATGAAATGCCTTTTCAGATTAGGACAATATGGGTTCACCAATATATCAATATTTCAAAAAAATCACAGCATGATGGAACAGACCCCCCAATGCGAGCTACTTTTTTCATAGGTGCTCAGGCTATTATGTGTCTGTATGCCTATAGTATAGGACTTATTTGAAATTTCATTATTATCATTAGTTGGACTGAGTCAATAAGGGTAGATACCTATGGACTGTTTTTATGTCAAATTACCTCCCTTTATTAACCAGGTTTTCAACGAGTTATTAGATTGGGGTATGTCATTGGTCGGGCGGGCGGATGGCGGCGTCAAACTGGTGTTTCCGGTCAATAACTTTTGTTTCGGTAAAGATATTTGAATAAAACTTGGTATGTATGTAGCTTATATCAAGACAAAGGCTGGCATTGATTTTGGGGTTTCTGGGGTCAAGGTCAAGGTCACTGTTACTTAAAATAGAAAAAGGGTTTCCGGTCAATAACTTAACTTAGGAATGAGCTATCATGATGAAACTTGGTGAATAAAAAATTTATATAAAGTTTGCTTGGATTGTTTTTGGGGTTTTTCGGGGATAAAGGGTCAAGGTCTTTGGTTACAAAAAATAGGGTTGGGGGTTTTGGTTAGCATACTTCTACATAAAAAGGAGGGTTTTGATGAAAGGGGGGCAAAATTTTTCACCTTTCTTTAGACGGAGTGTCAGGCCCCAAGAACCACCCCTGGGCCAAAGGGGCCCCCCCAAAAATTTTTTTCCCCCCTTTAAGTAAAAAGGATACAAAAATTGACAATTTTGCCCGGGAGCATATCTTTTTCATGCAAAGAGGGATTTTGTAAAAAGGGGCCCAAAATTAAAACCCAACCATGAGACAAGGGGGCTTCCAGTTCCCTTCTTTAAAAATTCCCTTCCCTTTTTTGTTACAAATTAAAAGCTTAAAATTGAAAACTTTTCGGTCTAACATCCATTTTTGGGGTGTTTTTTGCCCAATCCTTTGTGGACTACAATTTTTTTTAAAGATTAATTTCCCCTTATTTTTACTAAAAAATAACTTAAATTGTAACTTTTTAAAAATTTGCCCAAAAAGGGAAAAAAACCCAAGACTATTTTTCTTGGACAACATAGTTGTTATTTTCCAAATTTTAAAGGTGTTTTTTTAAGGAAATCTCTACCGGGGAAAGGGAGTTTTTTTGTGAATTTAAAAAAACAAAAGTTTAAACAATGATTACAAAACAAACAAAAAATTTAAAATTTACATCTGCAAATAAAGGGGCAAGTAAAGAAATTTCTGTAAAGGGGCAATTTTGGTGAATTCTGGGCACTCTTTTTTTCTTATGAAAAGCTAATGATTTTTTTTTTGTCTTGTTGTTTTTCCAATTTTTTTCATTTTTAATTTTCATCTTTTAAAGTTATGCAGATTTCGGTTTTTTTCAGATCATGTGTTTTTTTTTCTGTTGTTTCGTTTGATCGCGTTTTTTCTGAAATTTTCTTTTTTTTTTATATTTAGAACTAATGGGGTTTGTTTAATCTTTTTTTTTTTCCCGGATTTTTTCTTTAAATGTATGCATCATCAAAAAACATGTTTTTTTCTGTTGTTTTATTTGATCGCGTTTTCTGTATTTTTTTTTAAATATGTTTTATTTTTTGAACAATGCTTTTGGTTTTATCTAGTTGTTTTTCGATATTTTCATTATGTATCCCTCACCCTTTAAAAACATGTTTTTTGGGGGGTTTTTTTTTTTCCTGATCGTTTGTTTTTTTCTATTTTTTTATTATTTGGGCCTTTTTCAGTTTTTTTTCTTTTTCATACATATGTACCCCGTATGTTCACCTTTCTTTGTTTTCCCGGGGCCCAAAAAAGAAAGTTTCTCAAATTTGGAAAATATAAGCAATATTGTGTTGATTTTTAAAATTTCAAAGTACTTAATATTTTCAACTTATAAATTGCAAGTTTTTATTTCCCCAAAAAAAAGGAGAGAAAAATCCAGAAGAAACAAAAGGGGAAATTTGCACCCCTTGCCTCTTAGTTTCTTTTTTCTGTTGTTTTTCAGATGCTTTTTGTTTTCTGTTTTTTAAAATTTTGATGGGGCATATTTCGGGATTTTTCATTAAGTAATATCATTTTTAGAACTAAGCGTTGTTTTACGGGGGTTTTTTTCGTTATTTTCAAAAATTTAAGGCATCATCTTTAAAATTTTAATTTTTTTTTTTTAATTTTTGTTTTTTATTTGATCCCCGGATTTTCTGGAATGTTTTTTTTAAAAAGAAAAAATTTTTTTTTAGGGTTTTTTTTTTAGAAAATTTTTTAATTGCTTTTTTTTGTTTAACCCTGGTTGTTTTTTTTTTTTTCCGATTTTTAATTTCATTAAAATTTTTTGCCAATGTTTTCTTTTTTTTTTTAAAAAAATTTTTTTGAGGGTTTTTTTTTTTCTTGTTTTGTTTTTCCCTTTGATCGCGTTTTTGTTTTTCCTTTTTTTTTAAATTTTTAAAAAATGGTTTTAATATTTTTTCTTTTTTTCTTTTAACAAAATGTTTTTTTTTTTTCCGTTTTTGTTTTTTTTGGTTTTTTTTAAAACTTTTTTTTCCCCAAGGGCTAAAAACATTTTTTTCTTTTTTTTTCCAATTTTGGCAATTTTTTTTAATTTGAAACAAATTGAATTTTTCTTCAAATTTTGGAAAAATTTTTTTTGGAAACAATGTTTGGGTTTTGAGTTTGAATTTCAAATATTTAAAATATATCAACTTTATATATTGAAAGTTTTTTTTCTAAAAAAAAGGGGAGAAAAAAATCCAAAAAAACTGAAAGGGATTTGAAACCCCTTTTGCCTCTTGCTCTGTTTTCTGTTTTTTTTTTCCAGATGGGGTTTTGGGGTTTCGGTTTTTTTTAATTTGATCGCATATTTCTGTTTTTTTCATTAAGTAGATACCCATATTTAAAACTAATGCTGTTTTTTTATCTTTTTTGTTTTTTTTTGATTTTTTCCCTTTTATGTATCTTCATCTTAAACAAACCCCAGGTTTTCGTTGTTTTTCAGATCGCGTTTTTTGTTTCCCCTTTGGGTTTATTTAGATCCCTTTTTTTCTGTATTTCTCAAAATTTTTTGGAAATGAAATTTCATTTTTAAAAAACAAATTTGTTGTTTTATCTGTTTTTTTTTTCCAATATTTTCATTATTAGGGTTTTATCTTTAAAATTTAACCAGTTTTCTGTTGTTTTAAATGGGAGTTTTTTTTCTGTTGTTTTTTTTTGATCGAAATTTTTTCTGTATTTTTCTTTAAGTAATACAAAAATTTTAGAACAAACCCTGTTGTTTTATGGGGTTGTTTTTTTTTCTAAAATTTTTTTCATTATGAAAGCATCATCTTTAAAACTAATCCATTGTTTTTTTTTTTTTTCAGATCGCTTTTGTTTTTTTTCCTTTGTTTTTTTTAGATCGCCGTTTCTGTATTTCCCCTTATGTATGTTTGTATGTATAATCATTTTTTAAAACTAATTTTGTTGTTTTACTTGTTTTTTTTCCCAAATATTTTTCATTATTAGGGTTTTATCTTTAAGACTTACGCAGTTTTTTTTTGTTGTTTCAACGCGTGTTTTTTTCGTTTTTTTTTCGATTGCGTTTTTTCTGTACCCTTTCATTATGAACCCATCATCTTTAAACTAATGATGTTGTTTTGGTCTTGTTGTTTTTCCAATATTTTCATTATGTATGTATCATCTTTAAAAGTTATGCAGTTTTCTGTTGTTTTTCAGATCATGTGTTGTTTTCTGTTGTTTCGTTTGATCGCGTATTTCTGTATCTTTCTTTAAGTTTTATATTTAGAACTAATGCTGTTGTTTAATATTGTTGTTTTTCTGATATTTTCATTATGTATGCATCATCTTTGAAACTGATGTTGTTTTCTGTTGTTTTATTTGATCGCGATTTTCTGTATGTTTTATTAAGTATGTTTTATATTTAGAACTAATGCTGTTGTTTTATCTAGTTGTTTTTCCGATATTTTCATTATGTATGCATGCATCATCTTTAAAACTGATGTTGTTTTCTGTTGTTTTTCCTTGATCGCGTGTTGTTTTCTATTGTTTTATTATTTAGCGGTTTTCAGTATTTTTCATTTCATACATATGTATCCGTATGTTCATCGTACTTATGACTTGTTTCCAAGGCTAAAGCAGTTTCTTCAAATTTGGCAATATGAAACAATGATTGTCTTCAAATTTGGCAATATGAAACAATGATTGTGTTGAGTTTGAATTTCAAAGTACTTAATATATCAACATTATATATTGCAAGTTTTATTTCTCAAAAAAGGGGAGAGAAAAATCCAGAAGAAACTGAAAGGATTTGCACCCCTTGCCTCTTGAGCTCTGTTTTCTGTTGTTTTCAGATCGCGTGTTGTTTTCTGTTGTTTTATTTGATTGCGTATTTCTGTATCTTTCATTAAGTAGATATCATATTTAGAACTAATGCTGTTGTTTTATCTTGTTGTTTTTCTGATATTTTCATTATGTATGCATCATCTTTAAAACTAATCCTATTGTTTTCTGTTGTTTTTCAGATCGCGTGTTGTTTTCCGTTGTTTATTTAGATCGCCGTTTTCTGTATTTCTCATTATGTATGTTTGTATGTATATATCATCTTTAAAACTAATGTTGTTGTTTTATCTTGTTGTTTTTCCAATATTTTCATTATGTATGTATTATCTTTAAGACTTACGCAGTTTTCTGTTGTTTTAAGATCGCGTGTTGTTTTCTGTTGTTTTATTTGATCGCATATTTCTGTATTTTTCATTAAGTAGATATCATATTTAGAACTAATGCTGTTGTTTTATCTTGTTGTTTTTCTGATATTTTCATTATGTATGCATCATCTTTAAAACTAATCCTATTGTTTTCTGTTGTTTTTCAGATCGCGTGTTGTTTTCCGTTGTTTATTTAGATCGCCGTTTTCTGTATTTCTCATTATGTATGTTTGTATGTATATATCATCTTTTAAAACTAATGTTGTTGTTTTATCTTGTTGTTTTTCCAATATTTTCATTATGTATGTATTATCTTTAAGACTTACGCAGTTTTCTGTTGTTTTCAGATCGCGTGTTGTTTTCTGTTGTTTTTCGATTGCGTATTTCTGTATCTTTCATTATGTAACTATCATCTTTAAGACTAATGATGTTGCTTTGTCTTGTTGTTTTTCCAATATTTTCATTATGTATGTATCATCTTTAAAAGTTATGCAGTTTTCTGTTGTTTTTCAGATCATGTGTTGTTTTCTGTTGTTTCGTTTGATCGCGTATTTCTGTATCTTTCTTTAAGTTTTATATTTAGAACTAATGCTGTTGTTTAATATTGTTGTTTTTCTGATATTTTCATTATGTATGCATCATCTTTGAAACTGATGTTGTTTTCTGTTGTTTTATTTGATCGCGATTTTCTGTATGTTTTATTAAGTATGTTTTATATTTAGAACTAATGCTGTTGTTTTATCTAGTTGTTTTTCCGATATTTTCATTATGTATGCATGCATCATCTTTAAAACTGATGTTGTTTTCTGTTGTTTTTCCTTGATCGCGTGTTGTTTTCTATTGTTTTATTATTTAGCGGTTTTCAGTATTTTTCATTTCATACATATGTATCCGTATGTTCATCGTACTTATGACTTGTTTCCAAGGCTAAAGCAGTTTCTTCAAATTTGGCAATATGAAACAATGATTGTCTTCAAATTTGGCAATATGAAACAATGATTGTGTTGAGTTTGAATTTCAAAGTACTTAATATATCAACATTATATATTGCAAGTTTTATTTCTCAAAAAAGGGGAGAGAAAAATCCAGAAGAAACTGAAAGGGATTTGCACCCCTTGCCTCTTGAGCTCTGTTTTCTGTTGTTTTTCAGATCGCGTGTTGTTTTCTGTTGTTTTATTTGATCGCATATTTCTGTATTTTTCATTAAGTAGATATCATATTTAGAACTAATGCTGTTGTTTTATCTTGTTGTTTTTCTGATATTTTCATTATGTATGCATCATCTTTAAAACTAATCCTATTGTTTCTGTTGTTTTTCAGATCGCGTGTTGTTTTCCGTTGTTTTTTTGATCGCCGTTTTCTGTATTTCCATTATGATGTTTGTATGTATATATCATCTTTAAAACTAATGTTGTTGTTTTATCTTGTTTTTTTCCAATATTTTCATTATGTATGTATTATCTTTAAGACTTACGCAGTTTTCTGTTGTTTTAAGATCGCGTGTTGTTTTCTGTTGTTTTATTTGATCGCATATTTCTGTATTTTTCATTAATAAAATATAAATATTTAGAACTAATGCTGTTGTTTTATCTTGTTGTTTTTCTGATATTTTCATTATGTAGCATCATCTTTAAAACTAATCCTATTGTTTTCTGTTGTTTTTCAGATCGCGTGTTTTTTTTCCGTTGTTTATTTAGATCGCCGTTTTCTGTATTTCTCATTATGTATGTTTGTATGTATATATCATCTTTTAAAACTAATGTTGTTGTTTTATCTTGTTGTTTTTCCAGTATTTTCATTATGTATGTATTATCTTTAAGACTTACGCAGTTTTCTGTTGTTTTCAGATCGCGTGTTGTTTTCTGTTGTTTTTCGATTGCGTATTTCTGTATCTTTCATTATGTAACTATCATCTTTAAGACTAATGATGTTGCTTTGTCTTGTTGTTTTTCCAATATTTTCATTATGTATGTATCATTTTTAAAAGTTAGCAGTTTTCTGTTTTTTTTCCCAGATCATGTGTTGTTTTCTGTTGTTTCGTTTGATCGCGTATTTCTGTATCTTTCTTTAAGTTTTATATTTAGAACTAATGCTGTTGTTTAATATTGTTGTTTTTCTGATATTTCATTATGTATGCATCATCTTTGAAACTGATGTTGTTTCTGTTGTTTTATTTGATCGCGATTTCTGTATGTTTTTATTAAGTATGTTTTATATTTAGAACTAATGCTGTTGTTTTATCTAGTTGTTTTTCCGATATTTTCATTATGTATGCATGCATCATCTTTAAAACTGATGTTGTTTTCTGTTGTTTTTCCTTGATCGCGTGTTGTTTTCTATTGTTTTATTATTTAGCGGTTTTCAGTATTTTTCATTTCATACATATGTATCCGTATGTTCATCGTACTTATGACTTGTTTCCAAGGCTAAAGCAGTTTCTTCAAATTTGGCAATATGAAACAATGATTGTCTTCAAATTTGGCAATATGAAACAATGATTGTGTTGAGTTTGAATTTCAAAGTACTTAATATATCAACATTATATATTGCAAGTTTTATTTCTCAAAAAAGGGGAGAGAAAAATCCAGAAGAAACTGAAAGGGATTTGCACCCCTTGCCTCTTGAGCTCTGTTTTCTGTTGTTTTTCAGATCGCGTGTTGTTTTCTGTTGTTTTATTTGATCGCATATTTCTGTATTTTTCATTAAGTAGATATCATATTTAGAACTAATGCTGTTGTTTTATCTTGTTGTTTTTCTGATATTTTCATTATGTATGCATCATCTTTAAAACTAATCCTATTGTTTTCTGTTGTTTTTCAGATCGCGTGTTGTTTTCCGTTGTTTATTTAGATCGCCGTTTTCTGTATTTCTCATTATGTATGTTTGTATGTATATATCATCTTTAAAACTAATGTTGTTGTTTTATCTTGTTGTTTTTCCAATATTTTCATTATGTATGTATTATCTTTAAGACTTACGCAGTTTTCTGTTGTTTTAAGATCGCGTGTTGTTTTCTGTTGTTTTATTTGATCGCATATTTCTGTATTTTTCATTAAGTAGATATCATATTTAGAACTAATGCTGTTGTTTTATCTTGTTGTTTTTCTGATATTTTCATTATGTATGCATCATCTTTAAAACTAATCCTATTGTTTTCTGTTGTTTTTCAGATCGCGTGTTGTTTTCCGTTGTTTATTTAGATCGCCGTTTTCTGTATTTCTCATTATGTATGTTTGTATGTATATATCATCTTTTAAAACTAATGTTGTTGTTTTATCTTGTTGTTTTTCCAATATTTTCATTATGTATGTATTATCTTTAAGACTTACGCAGTTTTCTGTTGTTTTCAGATCGCGTGTTGTTTTCTGTTGTTTTTCGATTGCGTATTTCTGTATCTTTCATTATGTAACTATCATCTTTAAGACTAATGATGTTGCTTTGTCTTGTTGTTTTTCCAATATTTTCATTATGTATGTATCATCTTTAAAAGTTATGCAGTTTTCTGTTGTTTTTCAGATCATGTGTTGTTTTCTGTTGTTTCGTTTGATCGCGTATTTCTGTATCTTTCTTTAAGTTTTATATTTAGAACTAATGCTGTTGTTTAATATTGTTGTTTTTCTGATATTTTCATTATGTATGCATCATCTTTGAAACTGATGTTGTTTTCTGTTGTTTTATTTGATCGCGATTTTCTGTATGTTTTATTAAGTATGTTTTATATTTAGAACTAATGCTGTTGTTTTATCTAGTTGTTTTTCCGATATTTTCATTATGTATGCATGCATCATCTTTAAAACTGATGTTGTTTTCTGTTGTTTTTCCTTGATCGCGTGTTGTTTTCTATTGTTTTATTATTTAGCGGTTTTCAGTATTTTTCATTTCATACATATGTATCCGTATGTTCATCGTACTTATGACTTGTTTCCAAGGCTAAAGCAGTTTCTTCAAATTTGGCAATATGAAACAATGATTGTCTTCAAATTTGGCAATATGAAACAATGATTGTGTTGAGTTTGAATTTCAAAGTACTTAATATATCAACATTATATATTGCAAGTTTTATTTCTCAAAAAAGGGGAGAGAAAAATCCAGAAGAAACTGAAAGGGATTTGCACCCCTTGCCTCTTGAGCTCTTTTATTATCGAGCAAGAAACAATATTTTTTATTCGGTAATTGTCATCTTTAAAACTAATGCTATTGTTTTCTGTTGTTTTTCAGATTGCGTGTTGTTTTCTTTTGTTTATTTAGATCGCCATTTTCTGTATTTTTAATTATGTATGTATCATCTTTAAAACTAATATTGTTGTTTTATCTTGTTGTTTTTCCAATATTTTCATTATGTATGTATTATGTTTAAAACTTACGCAGATTTCTGTTGTTTGCAGATCGCGTGTTCTTTTCTGTTGTTTTTCTATTGCGTATTTCTGTATTTTTCATTAAGTAAGTATCATATTTAGAACTAATGCTGTTGTTTTATCTTGTTGTTTTTAAAACTAATGCTGTTGTTTTCTGGTTTTTTTTTTCAGATAGCGTGTTGTTTTCTATTGTTTTTCAGATCGTAGATTTCTGTATTTTTCATGAAATAAGTATCATCTTTAAAACTAATGCTGTTGTTTTATTTTGTTGTATTTTTGGTATTTTCATTAGGTAAGTTTTGTTTCGCGCATATAGCCATCTGCGCATTTGGTAAATCGCGCAGCACAAATAATCAATTTGTTATTTACGCAACAATTTGGAAATCGGGCAACCAGCGTCTCAATTCCTGCCCTAAACAGAAGTGTAATGTCCTCCATCAATGTGCCAACTGTGAAGGACCAACCTATGGTGCCTCCAAATGTAACAGACCAGCTATCCAGCGTAAGCCAACACAATCTTCGAAACATCCCTCTAAAAACTGACTTTCTCCTACCTACCCCAATATCTGCTAAGCGTCTGGCTTGGTAACTTTCAGGTTACGACAGAGGTGAAACCTCTAAACTGGTATCAGGTTTCACTGTTGGTTTCCCATTGGGCACTGTAGGTTCCATCCCACCAAGAACTGCAACAAATCACCGTTCTATTTTAGAACACATTTCCTTCGTTCAAGATAAGCTAAGCAAAGAAATTACTGATAAACGTATCAAAGGGCCATACCTGTACCCACCTTTACCAAATTTCTTCTGTAGTCCTCTAGGTGTTGTACCAAAAAAGACACCAAACAGTTACCGTCTCATTCATGACCTATCCTTCTCAAGAGGATTACCTTCCGTAAACTCTATGATACCGAAGAAAATTCTACAGTCACATTAGAAACTTTTGATCATGTTTCTGCCATGGTCCTGCAATCCGGGAGAAATTCCCTGATCTCTAAGGTTGATATTGAAGAAGCTTTTCGTATTGTCCCAATCACACCTTTAGATTACAATAAGCTTGGATTTACCTTCCAAGGCCGTTACTACTTTGACACTTTACCTATGGGAGCTTCCTCTTCGGTAGCTATATTTGAATCCTTAGCACAAAGTATTCAATGGATCTTACAGAACAAATGCAATGTTTCCAAGGTCTCGCATATCATAGATGACTTCATTTTTGTAGGGGCTCAGGACTCGTCAGAATGTAAAATAGCCCTTACCGCCCCACCACCTTATTAAAGAACGGAGATGATGGAAACACAATGGCACGCGCTTGTGTCTCGATCATTTTAATGTCTGTCATAAAAGAGCTATACCGGTAATATCAAAGTAATATAGGTTTTGACTGATTAAAAATGTAATAGCGCTTGACTTTTTTGACTTGACAAAAATAATAATAAATTAATAAAAAAGAAGCGGAAAATGAATACTATAGTCTATAGGATACCCACTCTACATATCATTTATACATTTTTTTATTTATTGAATTATGTTTTGTATCAAATCATCATACTATACTTCAAAAACAAACTGCCATACTGCCACTTATCCAATTGAAATAATATATCTTTATTTGGATCTTTGGTTGTTTGTTTTTACTTTCCATTTTGAAATTTAGCAGAAACGATTAGCAACCGTCCCGTCGCAAAAAAAAAAGTGTAAAAGTTCATTTCACCATTTCACTTCTAGCTAATGTAAACGTGGGTAGTCTTAATCTGAATATCATTGAAAGAAAAACAGACTTTGATCAATACCATAAATATATAGTAATTTGGATGACATATTTTTCAAATGTATTAGATTTATTTTACAGATAAATCAGATATCTGCCGGGACAATTTTTTTCTTCATATTCCGTTTTTCTAGTAAGTTTTTACTTTTTTAAAAAAAATGATTATTATACTATTCAATAACTTTACTGGTATCTTCTGTCCTTTTTCCGCAGAGTATGCATAAGTCTGGAATAAATAGATTCTGTTCTGTTAAAAAAATCAATTATGAATTAGTAGGATACATCTAATTATTACATGTTATTCTTCGTAATCCCATTATCTTCAGGCCATTCGCACCTTTTTTTTTCAGATCTTGGGGGACAATGACTTTCACAGTAGGGTCCCAATAAACAGGAGTCATTGTTTATTGGAAAGTCGGTCTACTTTATATTGTACCGATAAGTGAGAAGAGGGGACAGTTGATTTTATAAAATCATGAATAAATAAATTTTGTTAGAAAACACTTTTAAAATACATATGCGATTACTTTGAAAATTGTGCACATATTTAAATGTGATATTCAAGAAAAGTGTGACATTCATTTTCAGATAAGTGCCGGATGTGTTTGGTTGTTTTTGGTGCTCTGTGCTTCGTGAAAGAGCTACCGATTTTTTTTAATTTGATCCTATCACATTATATACCACCACCACCCATAATAACAACAACAACAAGATAAAAAAAGATGACTGCGCATTTAAGAGAAAATCAGTTTCTTTTCCCTTCTTTTTGTATTGTGCACAAATGTAATGGTAAGATCAAATTCGCAGTTACAACGTGTTTCATTTGCTTTAATGACATTTATAAGCAGATATTTTCAATGCAAAGGTCGCAGAAGTCATGGTTATGATATTTTAACTATGGCGATGATGATTATGACGATGATGATACTTGGAAAATGCTGATAGTCCGCAGACAAAAAAAAGTTTGAATTACGTATGTGAGATGAAAACGCAGACACTGTATTATTGGCGATTATAAGTTAGGATAAGTGAGTAAGTAAATGTTTAATATAAGTTAGAAAACGCAGACGATATAGTTACATAATGAAAACGCAGAGATAGGCCTAGACAATGTGCATATATATGTAAGTAAGTGAGTGAGTGAGTGAGTGAGTAAGTAAATGTTTTTATGTATGGTAGAAAACGCAGGCGATATAGTTACATAGTGAAAACGCAGACGATAGAGTATGTGCATATATAAGTGAGTAAGTAAATGTTTTTATGTATGTTAGAAAACGCAGATAATATAGTTACATAGTGAAAACGCAGACGATAGGGTATGTGCATATATAAGTAAGTAAATGTTTCATGTAAGTTAGAAAACGCAGACGATATAGTTACATAGTGAAAACCCAGACGATAGAGTAAGTGCACATATAAGTAAGTAAGTAGGTAAGTAAGTAAGTAAGTAAATGTTTTTATGTAAGTTAGAAAACGCAGACAATACAGTTACATATAGTGAAAACGCAGACGACAGAGTATGTGCACATATAAGTAAGTAAGAAAGTGTTTTATGTAAGTAAGAAAATGCAGACAATATAGTTACATATAGTGAAAACGGAGGCGATAGAGTATGTACATATATCAGTAAGTAAGTAAGTAAGTAAGTAAGTAAGTAAGTTAGTTAGTTAGTTAGTAAGTATAAGTAAGTGTTTCTATGTAACTTAAAAAACACAGACAATATAGCGCATATGTCAGTAAGTAAGTAAGTAAATTAGTTAGTAACTAAATGTTTTATGTCATTTAAAAATGCAGGCAGTAGTTACATAGTGAAAACACAGATGATGTGCATATGTCAGTAAATAAGTTAGTAAGTCAATGTTTCATATAAGTTAGAAAACGCAGACAAAATATTTATATAGAGAAAACGCTGACGATAGAATCTATGCATATATAAGTAAGTAAGTGAGTAAGTAGATGTTTTTATGTTGTTAGAAACCGCAGACAATATAGTTATTTATTTTATATATATAGAAATTATATATATTTTCCGCAAGTTCATTTGATTAATATTTGTACATTTAAACATAGGCCTGTGTTATTCAAAATTCATATTTCATGTTTTGTTGTTTCTTTTTTTAAAATAAACGCTAGATTTCTATTTATTTTTGCATTCGAAATACAATATACAACGTTGCTTCAGGAGAAAACGAAGTCCATGTCCAAATTGCCCCCTTAAAAATTCCCTCGAATCTTTGTATGTCTAATTATCTTTTCTCAGTTAATATATAAACAAATGAATTAATAATTTTATCGATTATTATCATTTTGTTGAACTTCCTTTGTAAAAACACCTCTTTCATGCAATTAAATATTGTTTTATTAGCCTGTCTGCGTTTTCCAAAAAGTCGTCTGCGTTTTCCCTCTATAACTATATGGTCTGCGCTATTCGTCTGCGTTTTATACAGGCCCCTTATTTACATCTGTTATGGGGGGGGGGGGGGGGGGCAAGGGACAGTAAATTTGAAAACTCAACAACTCTGCGCTGATACCAGTGCGAAAAAAAATCATAAAAAATCCAATTTCGACAAATTCAAGGCAATTGTTAAGCGAATGTCTTGCGTAGACATAGCACTTCATTATGTGACATTTTCAGTCTGCCGATTCTGTTGCTTCTGTGATAAAAACGAGTAAAACGCAGGTTTCAGGACACTAAATTTTTAGACAAAAATGGCCCAAAATGCACACCTTGCGCGACCCGTACCGTATTATCTGCAAATGACTGACCTAAAACACATGCATATTTTTAAAGCATGTGGCCAGACGAAAATAATGGTGGGAAGAAAAGTGTCTCATAACCGTTTACTTTTTCCGCAAATTTGAGCTGAAGCTGGATGGATGGATGGATGACCGTTTCCAATTCGTCTGACTTCCGTTACCTCAGGTAAAGTTTTAGACCCGGCCGTCTACATGGAGCTAGGAAAATCGATACATGCACATATTTATTTTACACAATAATCACTCGTACGCAGGAATCCTTAGTTCTATAAACATCATAAATAACCAGTTGAATATATATGCCTGTAAAGTACATATGTCTATTTTATTTAAAAAACGTACCCGGGCCAAATGCGAAACTGGCCCCTGCCACTTTATATGCGCAGGGTAACTGTGTTGCGCGTTTGGTAAATGAGTCTGCGCTTTTAACATCTGGATGATATCTTCCGGTAAAATTGAATCTCGTAAGAGGGCTAGACTTGTTGGCCTACATAAAATTGTTTAATTTTAAAACTGACGGTGATCAGGCACGCGTAAAGGTGTGAATTGACTTAGTCGCTGTTAATTTGTAAAGAACAAGAAATACATAGATCTGTTTTTCTAAAAGTAAATCAGCGTGTTTATGCGGTAATTTCACGTCCCTGGTAGTTTACGGACTATAAATTTCTGTTGAAGACGGTATTAAGAGCCATTAGTCATAGGTGTTAAAAAACTTTAAAATAACACCAACTATCCAAAGTATATTTTATAAGAAAAGTTTTTTTTTTTTTTTTTTTTGTTGTTTTTTTTTTTTTTTTTTTTTTTTTGTTTGTTTTTTTAACGCCGTAGCCTGTGCGGAAATCTGAAATGACGCCGATATTTCAAATTAATATCATTTCTTACAGATCAGATCGTATTGATATTTTTTTTTAAATGATTTATTGTATAAAAGAGTAAGATGCGTGTCCTGTGCTAATAGAAAATCTGGAAATTACTCTGATAACTTGAATATCTGCCATAAACCATGTTAACTTTCACATTGTTTAACAATTACAGACTAAAATTGTAAATCTTGGTTTTCAAAATAGTTTATTGTTTATTTCAGTCTCATCCATTTACATGTTTACAGTATAAAAACATGACATATACATAATAAAACACAAGTAAATGGCCACTCAAATTTGAATTACAAGAGACTATATATATAAAATTTCTACATATCACATATTTCACAATATAAAAGATACAAATATGTGTCATAAATTTGTTTCAACATCAGTAAATTCATAGCAGTCGGTCACTAGGTTTCAATATCTACCATATCATACAACATGCAATAAAACTCAAACATGCGTGGTGTGATTTCCTTCGGGTAGCACACATCGTCCTCTCTATTTTTCATAACTAAAGTCTTTTTACTTCATTTGATCTCACACAGTCATTTTATACCGGATATTGAACATAAAGAAGACGTACATAAAAGAAATGAAATGCCACACACTTAGCACATTGAAAAGCGCAATTCTTTTTACCAACGTGGGCATATCTTTTGACATGGCTAAGATTAAAAATAAAATAAAAATAAGCAGAATTAAAAGACAATTCGTACAGATCTTTAATATTTAATTTTTTTATGTTTTATAGTGAAACAGATAAAATAACTTGTTATTTTCGTCAAAATGTAAACGAAATTTTACATTTTGTAGCTGCGCAAGATGTTTGTCCTGCGCTAATAGAAAATCTGAAAATTACTCCAATAACTTGAATATCTTTTACAAACCATATAAACTTTTACTTCGTTTTCCGATTACAATCTAAAATTTAAGCTTTGCAAAATAATGTTACATCTATAGTCTGTGCGGGATGTTGTTCCTGCGCAAATAGCAAATCTTGAACTGACGCCGATATTTCAAACATATTTCAATTCCAAAAGTTACAATTTATGTAACTTCTTAAAAAAAATGTTTCCAGAGTAGAAACCAATTAGAAGGAAAAGTGATTTTCACCATAACGAGAACGAAATTTTACATTTGTTATCTGCGCAAGTTGTGTGTCCTGTGCTAATTAAAAAATCTGGAAATAATCCTGGTTTCTTGAATATCTTCCATGTTAACTTTACCATTGTTTTATGATTACAGGCTGAATTGTAGCTTTTGAAAAAATGAATATTTTGTAACCTCTGTATCCTGCGCGGGATGTCGGTCCTGCGCTAATAGCAAATCCTGAATTGACGCCTGTATTTCAAACATATTTCAATTCTAAAAGACACTATTTATGTAATTTCTTAAAAATGTATTCAGAGTAGAAACTAATTAGAAAGAAAAATGATTTTCGTCACAACGGGAACGAAATATTATATTTGTTATCTGCGCAAGATGTGTGCCCTGCGCTAATAAAAAATCTAGAAATAATCCTTATTAATTGAATATCTTTCATAAAACATGATAACTTTAATTTTGTTTTACGATTACTAGCTGAAATTGTAGCTTTTGCCAAAATGAATATTTTGTAACATCTGTAACCTGCGCGGGATGTCGGTCCTGCGCTATTATAATAGCAAATCCTGAAATGACGCCGATATTTCAAACATATTTCAGTTCTAAAAGATACTATTTATGTAACTTCTTAAAAATTGTTTTCAGAGTAGAAAATAATTATAAAGTAAAGTGATTTTTACCAGAACTAGAACGAAATATTACATTAAAATTTTGTTAACTGCGCAAGATGTGTGCTCTGCGCTAATAAAAAAATTCTGGAAATAATCCTGATTACTTGAATATCTTTCATAAACCATGCTAACTTTAACTTTGTTTTATGGTTACAGACTAAAGTTGTTGTTTTTGTAAAGACGAATGTAATGTTAATTCTGTAACCCGCGCGGGATGTCAGTTCTGCTCTAATAGCAAATCCTGAATTCAAAAATATTTCATTTATAAAACATATATCATTTATGTACCTTTTAAAAATGTAGTAGAAAATAAATAGAACAAAAAGTGACTTCCGTCATAACGAGAACGAAATATTGTCTGTTTAATCTGTGCAAGGTGTATGTCCTGCGCTAATAGAAAATTTTAACATTACTCCGATAATTCCATACGTTATACGTCAACTTTAATTTTGTTATACCATTACAGACTAAAATTGTAGCTAGAATGTAAGGTTACTGCGGGATGATGGTCCTGCACTAATTGCAATTCCTGAAATAACAACGACATTTCAAATATATGTCATTTCTTACAAATCTAATTGATATTATTTTTTCATGCTTTTATAATACAAAATTAGTAGCAGATTTGTAATACCTCTACATTTAATTAAACAATCAATCTTTCTATTTTAGGTAAGTATAAAACCATGCCACAAAAAAGATATTTCAGTCGTATTTTACTTATTTGATATTAAATTGTATTGTACTTATATGTATAAACTGTCAGCCAAAATTGACAAGTATTATATTTTGTTATTGTTTAAAGATATGGGGCGGGGGGATATCGTGTGAATTAATAAATATCGAAGAGAAATACCTAAAATATCAGCGCAATTTTGCTTTTAGCGCAGACCAGGTAATAACTAGAAATAACCAGCGTAATTAGATAAATATATACGAGATTCATGTTATTAAAAGTTTGGTGAGGATTTCTTAAGTTATTTATTGATATTGATTGCAAAATAAAGGTATATTATAATATCATATTCTATTTCCTTTCTACTAAAGAAGTCGATTCTGTGCTAATGCCAATATATATTCCTGTAATGAAGACATATTTCTATCATCCTATTGATATTATTTTTTCGCGATTTGATATTTATGCAGGCCAGGCAAGCAGCGAAATCAACCAATGTAATAAATGATTAAACAAATACATGATTATGAGATTTATGTATTTTTTTAAGTTGGTGCTTATTTCTAAGGTGTTCGTTGAATTGTTTGTAACAATAAAGACATATTACAATAAAAAGAACATATATTGTAAATATTGAACTAGTTACTGTTTTTGTTATACTATGATTGTTGAAGAGAATTGAGCCGCGCCATGAGAAAACCAGCATAGTGCGTTTGTGACTAGCATGGATCCAGAAGAGCCTGCACATCCGGGTAGTCTGGTCAGGTCGCTAATTTAAGGCTTTGAAAGCGAACAACATGGACCCTGACCAGACCCCCTACCAAAATGAAAAGTTTGCGGCAACGTTAAATTTGCCGTAAACAGTTTAGTTCACCAGAACAGAGTAATAAATGTTTGCAGGAGTTTGCCGGTAGCGGCGATTTTTCGGCAAACGTTTCGGTGACTTTGCTGCAAACTCACCATAGACTTTACTGAATGAAGAGTTTGCCACAAGTTAAAGCATAGCAAAAGTTCCTTCTAGGGCACATCTATATAAATATATAATGATCATCTTGTAACATTTGGGTTGCAATGTCTGTTTAAAATATTGGTCATCAGTGTGCGGAACCCCAGAATCAGACACAAGGACAAGACTATTCTACCATATTGACATTCCGTATCCTCTCGTTTAATCAGGGAGTCAGTGGCGCAGTGGTTAGCAGTTTGGACTACGCCAGCGATCCGCGTTCGATTACCGGACCCGGATCGATTCCCGGTTGCGGCTGATATCCCGACTAGTGTTCAGTACTGGGTGATTTACTTTAATTTGGTACTGTTTACAACAGTATCGGTCTAGACTGGATGCTGGGGAGGTAAATGACGCCTGCCGTGACCTCGGCTGGAAATAAGTACGTTGTTCCATTAGGTGAGGACTTTCGTCAAGAAGAAACTTTACTTACTTTTTAAGCGCACATGGGGTCGTTACATTTTGCACCAAGAGTGCGTTTATTTCTGTACCAAAATAACACTAAAATTTAAAAAAAGAACTATGTTGTTTTATACTGCTTAAAAATGTCAAGTAGGTATTTATGTAGACAAGCTTACTGTCGCTGAGTGGCTGCTTTTTAATTTCTGACTTTGCAGCCACCGCAGTTTGACCGTCACAATATAAAACAATCTGTATACGTCGGATTAGTCCGACTAGTATTTATGCTAACATAAATTGTTAAATCCAACACTAAAGAAAATACGTTACCACTTTCAGTGGAGTAAATACAGCAATAAGAATACACCGGCTATACACATTTGACCCGGTCAATCCAATTCCACATGTTGCGTGAATTTGTTACATATAATTAGAGGGTCGCAATGGGATTTGTTTTCGCATATTGGACCATGCATTCGAAGGAAATGATAATTATTTTGTTGTTTACATGTAAATTTGCTGATATATGTCTATCTGTTTGTACACATGTTATGCTCTTCAAGAATAGAGGAAATAAAAGAATCAATCAATCATCCTATGTTATCCGTAGAACGCGTTCAGTCAGAGTCGCCTCAATTAGAAAATGGCATACACTTATTTGTGGAATGGAATGAGATACTTATTCCATTCCATTCCATTCCAATATCTCATTCCATTCCATTCCATTCCAATATCTCATTCCATTCCATTCCATTCCAAAACTTACTGATTTGTTTACATCTTAAGGTCATACCTCGTTGCCCTCATTGCCAAAGTTCAACTTCAGGTAGACTGTTAGCTAGACAGTCTCCAGGGATATGACTTGCAGAATATCTGGCAGTTAAATGTTATTGCTATATTTGAAATTATTCAAATGGCTATGTTTTAGTTGTTTTGCCAGGAATAACAATTAGATTCCTTTAGAGTCTTATTTTATTTAATTAAGGTGGAAGAGAGCGGGTGGGATGGGGGTGGGGGATAGGCACTGATATCAGAATGAATTAGTTGTCTTGACTTGCTTTGAAACATATGGAGAGGTTATTTATTCTGATATTGGCACTTGTGATTAAGTCCTGCAAATAGGTCGGAAATCATTGGTACATATTCAATACTCTAATCTTTGTCCACATTTTCAAAGGAGAAGTATAAAAATAATATAACAGATTTTGATACATTTTTTAAAGTTATACCAGTATAATGGTATGTTTTATTAATAGGGGGTGGGGGGGGGGGTGTAAACACTTCAAACTCAAAACTTTTCATAACATACCACACCCAAAATGCGGACTGAGTAAAGTGAGATATTGGGACAATTATTGTTAAGCTCCAGCGCGTGTAATTCTTGGCAGTGTTACAAATATCACTGGCACTGACTTTAACTTCCTGTCTGAAGTGAACATGGTCTGAACCACACAGGTACCTAGATATAGAATAAAAAGATTATTTAACATTGTACTGTACAATACGAGATATATGTGGACACGTACCCACCTGAGAAAACCATACTGAGCTCGCCTAGCGGCTCGTCCAATATGGTTTTCTCAGCTGGGTATATATAGCCGGCCACCATGGCGTCCACCTCGGGATCGGGAGGTCGAAGGTTCGAGCCCCATGGGGATCGTTCGTCCGGGGGATGTTTGTCATGGGACTCGTTCCAAAATGGCCGGTTCGTGAGCCGCGAGCTAGTTAAATGAATGGTTACCGACTCCTATCCGCCTGGCGCCTGGCATAGTGGTAGGAGTTGGGAGGTAATTGGTACGCACAATAAAGGTGTCTCATAAGCCAAATTGGCTGGCCCTTTCAATAGGGGTGACACTATAATAAACAAGACCTTTACCTTTACCTTTTATATCTCCGTATTGAACAGAACAATGTTAAATAACCTAATAAAGTAGTATTTAGAAAAAATGATAACCTCCAGCTTTTTTTTTAGAGAAGGCACCCATCTAGTATGGAAGTTGATCTAACAAATAAAGGCCCCATCACATCTGTCAAGAGCTTACTGCATCCTAAGAATATTGATGAACACAGAGAAAATGTGTAGAAATCTGCACTTTTTTCAACAAAAATGCCATTACAAAGTTCCTACTACATCCTGCCAATGTTTGCATTACTTTCGTACTATCACACTCCAAATACGTCATATAAGATGAAACTACGTTATTGGTTTAGTTAGTAAAGTCATACCATGCTCTTATATTTGCGTTCCACGTAATCACTGCATATGGGGGGATGCGGGTTATAGAATGTTTTTAGAAATCAACATAAAGGTGCATTTTCTGAACATATAAATTTTGTATAAATTTATTCTAAAAGAAAACAAAATACAAAAGCACAATAAAGGCAAAGTTTTAAATGTATATATGTCGAAAATGAGATCATAGCAGTCTCCGAGGTATCCCCTGGCCACTAATAACTCATGAAGTTATCACCAAACTAATCCATTTTAATACTGCAGTAGCTGCCAGATTTTAGCAGATATTTTCATTCAAAACAATTGGCATTCATTTCCAAGGTCAAGTTATAACCTGTTTTATTTCAGTACAGTAGTGGTAATTTAATTTGAACCCAAGTTAATTTCCAGAATTACTGGATACATAATTAGAAAAAATTAAAGGCCAGTCTGGTGTAGGCCCCACACGTAAACTGAATGAGGAGCTTCCTAAATATGTGAATGTGAGTGAGGTCAAGAACTGGTTAGTTTGTTCCATCCAGGTGATTCAGCTGACTGACCCTGATAAAAGATATTAGTAGAGTATTTGATCCCTGTTGCTGATCAACTATACATGTACATATGGTCAGAGGAAGTATTTATAATTTACTGCTAGGATTAGTTGAGTGAAGAAAAATGGAAGATACATAAGTGAATTGTGTTGTACTCTTAACAGTTGAATTTCAAACAGGCTCTGGTAACATGGTAAAAAAATTAGGGTTTGTAGGTCGGACATATTTTTTCTTTTTGGATATTTTTTTATTAAGGGATACTTTTCAGAAATTATTTTTGTGTCAAAACATGAATACAAATAAGGGGGTAATGCCTTTAGAGCATCAGTAAGTTGTCTAACATAAAAGATATTCTCCATGACCATAAAAACATTTAAAGTCCGGCCAAAAATTTATGGTAGGTCGGGATACCGGAAACAAACAATTTTTATGCCTAAGTTCTTATCTATTTCAAAAATGTTAATTAAAGGTACAGGAAAATATCTCATTGGAGCAAAATTTTGCAGGCGAAATTTGTTTGTTTCTTTGAATATGCAATGATTGACATTTTGTGGCCCAGGAGCCTTTCCTTTTTTACTGAGCACTGGCAAGAAATCTCCAGCAGCTTTTATATAGCAGAGCCTTTGCTTTGCTAGAAAGAACTCATGTTGTTTTTTTTACATACGCCATGGCACCAATGTAGCAGATGTGAAAAATCCACAAAGAAACGTATAACGCTAGGACAGGAATTTGAATCCACATACACAAGGCAAACACTTTACCTCGCCATAAGGCTGGCTCAATGCTTATTATTTACAAGACAACTATATATATATACCAAATTAGTTAACGATTTGATATGTGGTTTCAAGATTGACAGAGATATTTTCTGCTATTTGATCTGCTAACTTCGTTTTTGGTCCCACATGATCAAGTTGCACAGACATGGTTTCCCAAATATCTGAACATGAGGCAATTTTTTTGACCCAATCAGATTGGCATCAGATTTGATTAAATTGTGGTCTCTAGGGTAAAAAGAACTCCCTCTGTTTTCTGACCTGGTGTCCTCTTCTTTGTTTCCATTCCATTCCATTCCAAAATGAATGGAAGTTTGGAATGGAATGGAATGAGATACTGGAATGGAATGATATTATATCTCATTCCATTCCACAAATAAGTGTATGCCTTAGAAAATTATATGTTTAACGTCACAGAATATTTCTAAGGTCACGGAGTTTGATTGGTCAGCTCGTAATGACAACAGATTTCGAGGTCACTTGCTTAGTCAAGTGTGACTTACCGGCCCAATAACATCGCCAGAAACTTTATCACATGATTTTGTTCACCAAAACGTCACCATTGAAGTGTAGCAGTGTGTATATAATGTATATAATTTGTCTATGATATCGATTGTCCGATTAGCTCAGATGGTAGAGCATCTGACTTGCAAGCAGAAGGTCGCAGGTTCGAGTCCTGTATCGGGCTGCACATTTTTCCGCTCCTATAACAGAAGTTATCGGAGCAATTTCCAGATTTACTATTTTCTGGGGGTTATTTTCTTTGTTTTCGTAAGTCTGCTATGTTGCACAATATGATTACTGTTTAAATGTCCGTATTTGATGCGGCTTATTTTCAAACTCTTGAATAAGATTAAACTTTTTATTAAACTTGTTTTATAACAAATAATTTCCTCACTTCAATCAACTATTAACACATATAATTCTACTAGTGTAAATTTTGACACATTTCATTCGGTCAATCAACAACTTCTCATGCAATTAATAAATACCATCAACACCTTCCAATCAGCCCAATCAACGCATTTTAATGTGATTAATAATCTTTAACACCTTTCATATGCAGGGATATGCTCATTCTACTTCATTTTAGAAACCACCGTCTCCCTACTTCTGAAGTTTTTTTTTATTTTAATGACAAAAATAAATATAAAGCATGTTGGTTATTTTTAGTAAAACATAAGTGACAGATATTAGTTGTTTATTTATTCTTTATTGTATTTCTAATTAAAACTTTCTTTCATTATGACCAGGGGTAAGGATTTATTGCTCCCTCTTTTCTTACTATGATTTATAAACAGTTAAATTTTCTATTATACCATATTTTTCATACTAAGGGCATTGTATTTATTTTTATTTTATTTTATTTCAGTTAATTGTCTTATATTTTCAGTATATTTCTTTTATTATTTTATCAAACCTAATTATCTAAAGTTGATATTTCCAGTATAACTCCTTCAAAACTCACGATGATTTTAAATACAAGTTTTCAAAGTAAAAAGGTGACAAAATTTCCAAAAGGGGGACGAATTGACCAAAAGGGGGACGAGTTGACCAAATTTTATCATGAGGGGGACGAAATGACCAATTTTGGGGGACGAAATGACCAAATCGGGGACGAGTTGACTGGGGGACGAGTTATTACAAATTACGTAAATATTTTGCTAAATTTTACTATCGTAATTCTGATTTAGTTTTAAAATTCAATAGTAATTTAAAGACACTTCTGCGAGAAGGTATTTCTAAACCCGTTTTTATGGGGATGTGGTTTACAAACTTCGTAAGATCTTGGGGCATGGTAATTAATTTTCCAAATGTATTTGGTAAAATTATAAAACGTTTTATTAAAAGAGGTTACGACCCAACTATTTTGAGACATACCGCATGTTTAGTGTTCAACCCGTTTACAGTTGGACACTACGCTTCCCTCTTTGATTGTGTCTGACGGAAGAGGTAGACTCTTCCACGCGTTAGATACTACATATCTGTATTCGATAAGACAGATCAGTGTAACAGACTACCTATTCTACAACATGGACAATATAGTTGACTGGAAGCGCTTATCAATTGTGTATTGTCTAAACCTTCATAGTTGTAGGTTTAACTTGTTATGCTAGGTGACTGAACAATCCTTTCAGGGTTAATAAGACAATGTACATGTACTATATGCATTAAATACCAAGGTTTAACCTACATGACCTGAGCTACACATTTCTCTTTGGGAAAGCCTGACTATTTTTAGATTAGCATTCGCGCGGTGGATTATGGTATTCGTACAGAAATCTGTACGTTTTCGATAAGACAGATCAGTGTAACAGACTAACGGAAGAGGGTGAGGACTCTATGATAAGAATATGATCAGGTCGGCATGACGTCACATCCGGAGCAATCGATTATGCAAATCACCTTGGAGGTGAAAGGAGGACCCGGCAATTCGTAGTGAATTAACTAGCGGTGTGGGTTGTGATGTTTTCATTTTCAAATAAAACAAATCAAGAGTCATTTTTTTTATCTACAGTCCTTACGCTGTGGTACAATCTATATATTTTTCAAAAAAGTAGGGTTTTTGTAATAATTGATTTTGTGGCATTTTATGTATTGTCAGCTCTTCAGCGCTACGGAAAAGTTATAATTAAAACAAGTTTCCAAGCTTATTCAACATTTTCTCAGTTTGCATATATAAATATTAAGCTAAACTAAATATCTGAGAACATAGCAATTTTTTTTTTTATTCAACTTCTTTGTTTAAAATCATAGCAGTTGTTTCTTTCATCTTTCAGCGAATCTTTAAGTGTCTTGAAAAAGAATGTTTTTTTTTTCAAGAATGAACAGATCAAATAAATAAGTAAATTAATTTTCTGATTTTTTTATGTGTTTTTTTTTTTTTTTTTTTTTTTTTTAAATAAGCTGATTTTCTATATGTTTTAATGCTCTGAAATAATTATATTGTTGCCATTTTCTGAAATGTACTTTGTGCGATATATTTTATTTAGTTTTATGTAAAATGCTGTAATGCCGAAGTACATTAAGTATGAAAGTCATTTAAATAAAGTTGAAAATTTATACTTTATTCTATGTAATCTATTACAGTCATTTTTTAAGAAGAAGAAGAAATGAGAAATGTCCTTTCAGTCAAAAATTAGTTTGGTGAATTGAGGATTCACCTGGAGGGGATTACTTTTATTTACACTGTCCCATGTCTTTGGAACATGGTGGGGGTAAGAGTAAGGTTGGGTGCGCACCATAAACCGGTTTAAGCTCCCCAGTCGTGTTTTTGCCACTGACCGTTCCAAGGCGGTGCCCCACTGTGTTCCTTTGTTTGTTCGTTTTGTCCTCTTGTGTAGGCTTTGTGTGTGTGTGCGCGTGTATGGTGTTCCTTTGTTTGTTCGTTTTATCATCGTGTGTTGGCTTTGTGTGCACGTGTATGTGTGTGTGTGTGTGTGTGTGTGTGTGTGTGTGTGTGTGTGTGTGGTGTGCACGTCTGCGTGCTATAGGTTTCATTTTGGGGAGGCTGCGATTTTGGTACGTGGCATTCCCTGTTTGATATTTGTCTTTGTTTTTTGACTAGGGGACGAGTTGAATTGATACCCTGTGAATTTACTGATATAGAAACAAATTTATGACACATAATATAAGTACCAAGATATTCAGCATTTGACATTTATATTTATTAATAAATTGAACAACTGCATGATTTATCAAATATGAAATGCAAATTACTGATATATAAAGTTACATTTGTTATTTGCGCTGCGCATTTAATAAATCGTGCAGGTTAAATTTATCCTGCGCAACGATTGGTAAATTGTTGCGCATATAACCAATGTACAAAAATGTGTTATGCGCTGCGCTTTGGTAGGTTATAACACACTAAATAGTTGTTGTTCTTTATTTTATATAAAACTGACCTAATTCCAATGACCGCAGCACACATCAGGACCCATTTTAAATTTCTGTAACCTACATTTTCTTGAAGAATATTGTCTGTACTAACTAAAAATCAAAAGAAAAGTGGGGGTCATGTTTGATGCAAGAAAAATAATTTCAGTCAAACACACAAACTGCAAAGTCAGCTCAAAAATGAGACCCCCAAATTATACTGGTGGTGTATGATTTACGTTTCCATGAAAAATTTTGTTATTTCATTATGAAAATGCTACCTACATGTCAAGCATAGATCTGTTATGTGATTTTAGCAAAAAAAAATGCAAATAAAATGAGGAAAATAGCTCTACAGAGCAAAAAAAAACTGAGGACTATTTGTATCCGCCATTATGCGATACCATTTTTTTTTCGCGCCATTTTTCTTTTTAGTGTCTGTATGCCTGGTAAATAGCGCAGATTGGTTATTTGCGCTCAACAGTTATACCAGTGAGAATATGTTCTGTTTTTCAATCAAGCTCGCCAAAATAAAAACATGGCATCTTCAGAAAGTGTAGTATTTCAAGGGTTTACAGGTTTGATATGCATATATATGTTTGAATAAATCTAAAAAAATTTGAAAGTTATCGGATCAATATCAGTAATGTAAAAGATTTTAGATAAAATTCTTGTTCCCGAAAAACATCAAAATTGCCTCGAATTCGGACAGAGTCAATTCGAATGCACACTTCAAGTTTGGTAACCACTAACGAGCCACAGTCACGAGTATCGGACCAGGGGTGAAAATAAATGACCAGACAGATAACACCTACTGTTTTCATCCTTAATCAATCCAGAATGAAAAGTATGTTGTGAAATATGAGCACCTTTATGATATCCCCGTGACATTGGTTTTTGACGATGCAAGGAATCATACGATTGCCAAAAATAGGAAAGGAGAATAATTAAATTGCCTACTTGTCAAGCGACAAAACAATACAAGACCTTCACTTTGTGTGTGGTTATTATCCGGAAGTCTGATTTTTGCAAGTTCAGTTCGGATAAAAACGGAAGTTGGTTGAAAGCACCTGCGCGCACTTTACGACTTACGTATTCGACGGTTCCCGCCAATCACGCTAAAAATCTATACACTACATTGAATTTAGTACAAATCATCACCTATCACGAGAAACAGCCATTTTTATGCATTTTATCAATGTTTTAACCGTATTCAACGGTGTTTAATATATTTTCAGTGAGTTATTAGTAAGTCCTATTCAAATTTGCATTTATTAAATATTATTGATTGTTAAACTTTGGGCACCTTGCATAAATTGGCTCTGCTCCGTCAGCATTCCCATTCACACAAAAATCCGCGTAATTCACGCATAAAAGTCACTCGCACGCAAGTTTTAAAATTCCACGGGTACAATGCACGCGTAAAAAATCTGACAGAAAATACATTTTTCGACGATAAAGAGCCGAAATTCAAGTAACCAGACATTATTTTTGATCTGTACACGCAAATTACCGCAATACACACTGATGACAATTTGCTACATGTCAAGACGAGTTGAATACATGCCGATAGCATAATTTAAGCTCCGCCTATTCCAGGTACTGGCATTCGCTGCACAATTATTTGGTCTCCATTGTAAAAGAAAGACTCGTAAGCTGCTTGTTTATTAATATTTACAAAATGACTGGTTGCGGACTGACTTTCATCGGGCAATTTTTCATTTTTATTCGAGTCCGATACTGTTCATGCTAAATACGTATTACCAGCCAAGTTTTTATTTTATAACATTTTTTTGTTGCTATATAATGTTGCAGCAAGATATAGCAGCAAAAAAAAAATGTTATAAAAACTCGGCGGTTGATACTTATCAGCGTCTGCTTAAATTTTTGAGCACGTTTTTTTTTTCAGAATTATGGAATAAAGAAAAACTTTTTGCATTGAAAATGATGTATCTAAGAAAATGAATGGTCACATCAATAGTTTTTATCGATAAAGAAACAAGAAAATTATAACCATCTTTCCAAATTGCTTCACAAGCTTGCTGGGTGTGTGTGGTGGTGGTGGTGGGGGGGGGGGGGGTATACTAAGTTAGAAATGATGTTCATAAATTTCTGTTTTTCAACTAGAAGTCTCTCCACTTTTCTATAAGGACAGGGTTTGAATTTAGCCAGATTTTCTACTTGCATTTTTTCGCAAGTGGTATGTTTTTTAACTTGCTAAATGAAAAAACAACTTGCATTTTCCGCGACTTGTCACTTTATTAGAACATTAATTCTAATTGGAGGACATGTTTGCTGGTGCAAATGACTTGCGAGTTTTGCAGACGATTTTTGTCACGTGGTCACCTTCAACATCATACTGCAGATCTATATTAAACTCTTTCATCCATTTCTTAACAGTTTTTAAGCTAGGGGATACACCCTTAGCCGATGCCTTTTCCACTCCAACTTTTACCTTTTTCTCATCGACATCGGCTTCTTTACTAGTGCTAGTGCTGGGCCTTTTCAAAAACTTGTCCATTTTTATTTCGCCGGTGCAGCCTGCTATGATATAAAAGTTGGGAAACCAAACATCCACGTGACGAGTCCAGCCAATCGTATTTGCGCTATATAAATAGTAACTTATTATAGATTACCAAAAAACCCACCGGATGCGGTAAACGTCATCAGAATTGGCGCAGGTACTTGTCAGCAATTGAAAAGACATGCGCACGGGACATGTATCGAGTGTAAACTTCCGTTTATGAAGAGAGAAAGCGTTAATCATATATGCAGTATCGAATATGACTATAGGTAGTACACTGAGCGTACAATACACTGACTAGAGGTTAGGGTTAGGTTTAACATAGGTATATGATACTGTACTACCACCAATAACATCAGTACTGCATCTAGAGCTAACCGAAGAAAGAGTGCTCCGAAATTCGTTCTGCAAATGACAATGCGCTGCAATGACCGCGAGTTGTTAAAGAAAGAACAGTGTAAGATCGAGACGACCGTTAGAAATGCACATTATTCGGCCAAAAATTTTCACTCGCAAAAAAATGCTGGTGTCTGAAATCTCACCTCGCAGTTTGAAATTTGCACTCGCATTTCGCAAGTATGCGAGCTTAAATTCGAACCCTGAAGGAGAAGTGACTTTTAGCTGTATCCCTGTGGTGCATGTGTAAAACAAACCACTTTCATTAACACAGGCTGAATAAAAGTGTCACTTCCCATATACTTCTTTATAATTTTGTTTCAGTTGGAACATTTTTTTCAATTGGTATGGTTTGTACCCAACTTTTTTTATCATGTACGCACATTTTCTAAAGTATGTGGGTACATGTACCCACTTTTTAAAAAGTCAGTGGGAATGCTGTCCGTGTTACTCATGTAGATCTTTGCACCCAACCGTAACATTTATTAAGTAACACCCATTTAACAATGTAGATGGAATTTTTTTTATCAGTTTCTGCCTGAGTTGTTAACAATTAGCATTTGCAATGTAAGTACAACTTAAAGAATGGCTTTAACGTTCTTAGTTTATTCTGCAAGGGAGTCATCTAAATCATGATATTTTTACTGTATGGTATAGGTTTTTTTAAAAGCATGACACGACCAATAACAACAAAGATGGCCTTGTCTGCAGATGAACATCTAAACTATTGTCATGCTTGTAAGTGATTAAATGAGAGTGTCACTGAAGTACCAGTTTTGGGATTAATAAAAGATGTATAAAACGGTATGTTGATATTAATTTATCATTTTACTTTCCATTTTTATTTGATTAAGTTATAAAATGTTGACATGTGTAGAACTTTGTTTATTCTACCAAAATACCACGTGATCAACACTTGACATGCGCGGGATATGCAGATTAACCGGAAATACCGACATCGTCAAAAACGCATGTCCGTCGAAAACGTAAGTCGTGGGGATATATAAAGGGCTATGAACTGTCCCCAGAAGACAAAAAGTAGATATATATATGATCTAAACAAGGCCAGAATCCAGAGATCTATCTGAGCCTTAGCTAAAAAATTTCCACACAGAGATCTTTTTATGCTGTCGTGGATCTCTGAGCTGAGTCCCGTATTGAAACCTAACCAGAAATTGTGCCAGAAGTCTGTCGCGCTATAAGTATGATTTCCTCAAATGAAATGCCATGGACTCGTCTTTTACTTTAAAATAGTTTCTTATCAATTTTTCATTTGATCTGACATAAAATAAACAACACAACAAATTCTGAACACAGATTATTCACACAAGTTTCAATGAGTATCGCTGTCTACAGAATTTTGGCCGCCATTGCAGTTATGACCTTATCAGGGTACTCTCCATTTTGAAAACAAATAGGCCATACAGAATCGTTATTTATTGATCTTTTCTGTGTAAGATTTTTTTCATGAACTTTGTTAAAAAATGGTTATATTTATAATTTAATGAAAACCCGCCCACTTATCTCAGTAGGGAGAGCATTTGTCTATGGATCGTGGGGTCACGATTTCGATCCCCGGGTGGGGTGTATGTTTTCCATGACAATTTGATAAAAGACACTGTGTCTGACATCATTCGTCCTCCACCTCTGGTAATTCATGTGGGGAAGTTGGCAGTTACTTGCGGAGAACAGGTTTGTACTGGTACAGAATCCAGGAACACTGATTAGGTTAACTCCCTGCCGTTACATGACTGAAATACTGTTGAAAAATAGCGTTAAACCCAAAAATAAAAAAAACAAAATTCAAAAACAAATACAAAATGTTGATCTTGATTTTCAAAAATAACCACGTTCTATTAACTTTGCATGACGTCATCAGTTTCTCACAAGTGTTGGTGCAAGATGTTGCGGTTCTACACTGGTTAGGTAACCAAATAGTGTTAATGGACGTGAACATCAGAAAATAAAAATAGCCTCAGTTAAGTTATGGTAGTCAGAACTATCTGAGCCTGTGAGCAATGGGTTCACTTCCCATACTGTTTTGAAATAAATTCTCCAGAATATAATAGTGGCTCCAAATGGGATAGGCAGCGGACGCCCTGATATTACGTACAGTATCACTATTTCACATAATATGTATTTACCGTATAACCCCGTATTAAAGCCCCCCCCCACGTTTTTTTGGCGAAAATAAAAAAATCTTACCTTCAAAAATTGGTCCTAGATCCAACACAATAATATCCAGATAATAACAATTCCATAACAATACAAATGAATTAAAAAAAACACACACTTTATTAACACAAACTTTTAAACGTCAACAGGCATGGCACAAATAAATCTACTGTGTGTAAGTATAGATCGAATTTAACTCGGATCACGTCACTCAGCGCGCGACTTTACACAGATTCCCAGTATCGGGTTATGTCAGTGCATGAATTGGGATGAAAAGGGGGGCATTTATACGAGTTACTGACATTGTTTGGATCTAATTTTTCGTAAAATGCATCGCCCCCGGGGGCGTTTAAACGGGGTTATACGGTAGTTACAAAATAAGACCAGCCACAAGTCACTAGCCCTTCCTGTTGTAGTGATGGTAGGTTTATCAGGGGTGGCAAATTCAATTGTCCGTATTGCCCAGGTTGTCCCAAAGCTTGTACGGACAAGTGAAATTTGACCAGAATTTACTATATGACTATCATACGGACAAGTACAAAATAGCAGTTGACAAGAACAGACAAGCAATTCAAAATCAGATTTCGCCACCCCTGTTTATGGGCCACTTCCAACAACCTTGCTGTTGCGTTAACCCTTCTAACGATGTGGTTTGAGTGTCCACCTACAGATCACGAGGTCCAGGGTTCGAGCCCCAATAGGGGCTTTGGTATTTTCTCTCCTTGGGTTTACTTTACCGTTTATGAAATATTCATCAGGAAACGATAACCTTCCTGCTGTTAGTTCAAGGTAGATAAAAATGCATAAGGTTTCTGTATGATCTTTCAAAAATAACAGGTTTAATTTTTGCACATTTGTTGTTTTTTTTTCAGTTTTAAGTGTTGAATCTCAAATGGTTATCTGTATCCTTTATTTATATGATAATAGAAATTTCTACAATTTAGATGTTGAATGGACATTATGTGTACTCTGATTGAGTCTGAAGGAATAACCACATTTATGATTGAATTTCGAGCCAGATTCAAAGAGTGACAAAACAAACTAATGAAGTGGAGTGTTGCATCATTGGTATCAATGTACATGTGTTTGGTGTTGCTTTTGTCACTAACATTACATAATAGTGTAATATCTATAACTGTATGTACATGTAGTTATATTTGCTCTACATTGAGTACATCAGTTGATAAGAAACTAAGAATAAAATTTAAACAACTCGGACTGTCCAAGTTCCTACTTTGTCCAGATTTTCCAGGTTTTCTCCTAATACAGCCTTGAAATATCTGAATTTAAATCATAACAGAATCAGATTTAAATTGCATCATTTATTTACTGTATTTATGATTAACCTCAAATAGATATTTATCATTTATAGTGTTGCCTATGAAAATAGAAGAGAAGAGCACATGTCTACACTACATATATGTCAAGGAACACAGCATAAGAGATACGCATCAGTGCAAACCAAAAGGAAGAACTCTTTTTGCTCTTAATGTCCCACCTTATTGTGAAGAGGTTTGTATGTTTTATTAGCCCACCATCATCAAATGGTGGACTATTCAAATCACTCTGCGTCCGTGGTCCGTCCGTTAACAATTTCTCGTTGTCGCATCTCCTCAGAAACTACTGGGGGGATTTTAACCAAACTTTGTCGGAATGATGTATTGGTACCCTAGTTGTGTCCCTCTGAAAATCAGACTGGTTCAACAATTTTTGAATGGGTTATGGCCCTTTGTTTATTTTTATAATTTACATAGGTTTATATAGGGAAAAACTTTGAAACACTTCCTGTCCAAAACCACAGGGCCTAGGGCTTTGATACTTTGTATGTTACATCATCTAGTGGTCCTCTATTAAGATTGTTCAAATTATTCCCCTAGGTTCAAATATGACCCCGCCCTGGGGGTCAGATGGTTTACATAGACTTATATAGGGAAAAACTTTGAAAATCTTCTTGTCCAAACCACAAAGCCTAGGGCTTTGATATTTGTAATGTACATGTAGCATCATCTAGTGGTTTTCTACCAAGTTTGTTCAAATTATCCCCCTAGGGTCAGATATGGCCCGTCCTGGGGGTCACATGGTTCATTTAGACTTATATAGGGAAAAACTTTTAAAATCTTCTTGTCCATAACCTACAAATTTCAAATTTGGACCACATGAGTTTTGAGTTGACCTTGATCTTGACCTAGTGACCTACTTTCACATATCTGTAGCTACATCCTTCAAATTTGGACCACATGCATAGGTTTGTGTACCGAAACAAACTTTGACATTGACATTGACCTAGTGACCTACTTTAACACTTTCGAAGGTACAGGCTTCAAATTTGGACCACATGCATAGTTTGTATTCCGAAATGAAATTTGACCTTGATTTTGACCTGTTGACCTACTTTTACATTTCTCAAGCTACAGCCTTCAAATTTGGACCACTTCCATAGTTTTGTTTACCGAAATGAACTTTGACCTTGAGATTGACCTAGTGACCTACTTTCACATTTCTGAAGCTACATGCTTCAAATTTGGACCACTTGCATAGTTTTGTGTTCAGAATTGAAATTTAACCTTGATATTTATCTAGTACCTACTTCCACATTTCTCAAGCTACTGCCTTCAAATTTGAAGCACATGGCATAGTTTTGTGTACCAAAATGAACTTTGACCTTGAAATTGATCGAGTGACCTTCTTTCACATTTCTCAAGCTACAGCTTTCAAATTTGGACCACATGCACAGTTTTGTGTACCCAAATGAACTTTGACCTTGATTTTGACCTTGAGCTAGTCTTGAAATTTGGAACATTTAAAAACGGCTCAATGGTGGGCGCCAAGATCACTCTGTGGTCTCTTGTATTTCAGAAGATATCATTATTTCTTTCTTGCTGTCAACACTTGCCGAGGTTTGCATTTTGTGCGTTGCTTTTAACTTTATGGAAATGGAGAAGATTTAATAAATTTAACTGGGAATTTTATCAGGCTTTTTTTTAAAAAAAATACTAGCAGAGTACATAGTTTTGCAGTAGAAAATGTTGCAATATTTAGTTGTGTTTTTGATAAATTTAAATGAAGCAGATATATGTGAGCTGTGTTGCACCTGTTATTAGCTGTGCATCATCTAATTACACTATGTGCATTGTGTATTAGCATTGAAATTTGACAATTAATAGAAGCTAGTACTTTTTCTTCTTTCATGTTTTGACAAATACCCTGTCACAAAAGCACCATGAAACCAATAATTGTAATGCTTTAAGACGTGAAGTTGTTTACATAAACAAGCTTAAACATTGTATTCAAATATCACTTCCATCTGTGAATTCTATTGGACTATATTTACTGATACAGGAACATTTTAAAGAAATGTTTGCAAGTTATGGTACCGTACAGAGAGTGTACTTCCACTCTAAACCAACATCAGGGCTGCCGGCCGTCAACACATCAGCATTCTTCCCGACAGCACCAGTTATACAGGTAGGTAACAGTTTAATGTTTCTGAATATTTGGATTATAAAATCCATTTGAGCTGCAACCAACATAGTGCGAGAAATAGTGAGAAAACCAACATAGTGCATTTGCGACCAGCATGGATGCAGACCAGCCTGCACATCTGCGCAGACTAGTCAGGATCCACGCTGTTCACTTTCAAAGCCTATTGCAATTAGAGAAACCGTTAGCGAACAGCATGGATCCTTACCAGACTGCGCGTCTGCGCAGGCTGGTCTGGATCCTTGCTGGTCGCAAATGCACTATGTTGGTTTTCTAATGGTGCAGAATATTTGGATTATAAAATCCATTTGAACTGCACCATGACAAAACCAACATAGTGCATTTGCAACCAGCAAGGATCCAGATCAGCCTGCGCATCCGAGCTGTTCGCTAACAATTTCTCTAATTGCAAAAGGCTTTGAAAGCGAACAGCATGGATCCAGATCCAGATCCTTGCTGGTCGCAAATGCACTATGTTGGTTTTCTCATGGTGCGGCTCATTTCTAATATTTCCTACTGCATTTATTGAAAGTAACAGACTAAGTACTAAAAAGTCTAGCTGTTAGTTAGATAAGATCTTCTAATTGTGTCGAGGGACTAAGAATGGGGATTATCAATTCATATTGTAATGTGGTAAAATGTTCCCAGTCAGATGCTTGCATTGTACATTTAATCCATGCTTCAGCATCGTATATCTACAAGAATGGGAACACTGTTGTATTGGGTGTATCAGTTTCAAAATTTTATTCTGCATTACATATCTTTTACTGTTGAATCATGATATATCAGTATATTTGTAAAAAGGAAAAAATTAGGCAGAGAAGACTAACATGTTTATTTATTTGAACTGTTGAAGGGTTACAAAGTAGCGTACCTTGTGTTCAAGAAGGCATCTTCTGTAAAGACAATAACATCCCTACCGTATGATAAACCACTGATTATGCACAAAGATGGTGGACATGTCATTGACACAGGACTCAGCAGTAAGTTCAGTTTGTTTATTGATAAGGGTTTAGCCTTTACCCTGCTAAATTTCTAAAGTGGACTTGTCTATCATTCAGTTCGGGCAGTACCATTATTCGAAGGGATGTTCACTGAAAATTTACTGACTAAATAGCAACCAGTGCAGACCAAGATGTGCAGGCTGATCTTGGTCAGGCAGAATCATTTGCCGCCACCAGGCTATAGGTTATCGAACAGTTACCTGAATCAGTGGAGCACCAGAATCGGTGTATTTTGTTTAAGCATACGCCTTGTTTGGACAGGGAGTCATATGACATAATAAGTTTTTCCACCGGTTGTGTAAACTTATTAACTTATTAACTACATCACAGCTGTCAAACTTTGCGAAATGTGACATAAATAAAAAGTGATGATGATTTAAAATACCCATGAGTAAATTTTCATGAATTTCTTATTACTTTTTACCACTGTTACAAAATCTCCTCCATTTTCCACACTTTATAACTAATTGAAACAATGATTTGTAGGATGTAGTCTTAACATCTGCCGAAATAATACATATATAGTAAAATAATGTGCATTACCCAGAATTAGCAAACAGGGTATTCCCAAAATTTCATCTTCTTATATATTTTCCTTGTAAAAAGTACTGTTTTACCTCCATTTGTTTTCTATGTGGATGTAAATAAATCTTGTTTATCAGGCAGAAATGGAAAGATTGCAGTTAAATAGTTGCATCTCATTTGTATTCACTCAGTTGGGACAATGTAATTACAAAGGATGTCACCATCATCCACCTCTTATACTGCTGCTTGCAAATGGCAGTTAGACTTCATGGTGGTTTTCACTGCCAGTGCTATGGTTAACCTTACTTGTTACAAATATTACAAATACCAGTTAATATATTCATTTTCATGATAACAACATATTGCTTTTATGATAACTTTAATGTTTTGGACATACTTCTCTATTTTAATATCACTTTGCCATATGGACTATGAGTACACCGATTCAGGTGACAGCATTTAGACAAACTGTTTATAGGGGTCATGTTATTAAAATGGCTCTGATTTGAAATTGAAAGCTGGTTTTAAATAGTTTGGATCTCTTTAGGATGCACAAGTAAATAATGTATCAAAATAAGTTCATTTTGATATATTTAACCAAAGTTTAGATAAATGCATAGGAGATGAATCCTTATCCCCATCAATACTGGAAACTCCAGGCTTATGTCATTTTAACAGTATTAATGAGCCGTGCCATGAGAAAACCAACATAGTGGGTTTGCGACCAGCATGGATCCAGACCAGCCTGCGCATCCGCGCAGTCTGGTCAGGCTCCATGCTGTTCGCTTTTAAAGCCTATTGGAATTGGAGAAACTGTTAGCGAACAGCATGGATCCTGACCAGACTGCGCGGATGCGCAGGCTGGTCTGGATCCATGCTGGTCACAAACCTACTATGTTGGTTTTCTCATGGCGCGGCTCATTTCAGTTTTGTAAAGCTTATCAGACAGCTTGGCATGTGTTCCTAGGTAGTGTACCAGAACTGACTTTCAGCAAATAATTTACAATGTCTCATTATTAACCAGAGGTTGAAGATGAATGACTTGAGACATATTGCTGTACCAGAAATCTGGGAGGACATCTGTCTCCTTGCTAACTCAAATAATCTCTTGTGATTTATAGTCCTGTGCTCAGCCTTCTCAGTTCAGCATGTTTCAAGTATGAAACTGACACTCTCATTCCTTGAATTCTGGACGTAGTGTATGAGACTGCTGATTGTGAAATTGCTGAATTAAGTCTACACAAAAATTACCTGAGCCGCGCCATGAGAAAACCAACATAGTGGCTTTGCGACCAGCATGGATCCAGACCAGCCTGTGCATCTGCGCAGTCTGGTCAGGATCCATGCTGTTCGCTTTGAAAGTCTATTGCAATTAGAGAAACTGTTAGCAAATTGCATGGATCCTGACCAGACTGCGCGGATGTGCAGGCAGGTCTGGATACATGCTGGTTGCAAAGCCACTATGTTGGTTTTCCCATGGCGCGGCTCACCTAAAAATCCACAGCAAGAATGTGTCATGTACCATACTAGAGAGAAGAAGCTTGATCCTAGTTAGATTGTAAATCAAGTACTATAGATAAAATGCATGATTGATGACTTGAAGTGAGAACAACAATGGAGTTATGCATTAAATTTATAATTTGAAACAGTTCTAAATCTGCCTTCAGCTGCTCATATTAAGGCATGGACTAAAGTTAGGAAGTGCATGTATAATGCATACAAGATGAGGAATTATTTATTGGTTGAGATATCAATTGATTATAGATATGAATTTCAACCTCTTCAAGGGAAAGGACCTGACCATGATTTAATTATTAAAGCTAGAAGTTTGTGTAAACTCAATCTAGTTTAATATACTCCTTATAGACTGCTTAAAGTCCTGGTATATTACAGAATGGGTTAGACAATACAGAGAAGATGTGGTAGATACTGAGGCATTACAGTCAGAAATTGATAAGTACATGGAGGAATATGATGAAAAAATACAAAAGGTAATGATTGGCTTTAAATACTGTATCATTCAATGACTTTTTTACCATAATTTTCCAGCCACAGTGGTATATGACAAACTAAAGAAGAAAAGAAGTTGCTTTATGGTATAAATGTCTGTTTATGCTTGCTACTGTTCTTAATTTCTGACTCATTTATACCTATACTGAAGCCTGCAAAGAAAATTTGTATAATTTGCTATGGTGTTAAATGTACAACAAATGAAGCAAGGGCTTTTATTGCCTGGCATGTTAGTAAAGTCAGTGTTGGAGAGCTTTAAAGTTCAAGAGCAGAGCCCTAGCTGGATGACAGATTGTCAGTTATCTAGCTGGCTTGCAGAAAGATCCATTGCTGTACCAAGGTGCCAGTCTAGAAGGGTGTGTAGAGTCTACCTTCACCGTTGAAAGCAGGAAAACTGCCACATGACCTTAATTGTATCAATGAGGCTTAAAACCCAACCAAGTCAGTCAGCAAACAATTTAGTTGTAGAATTACTACAGATATTACTAGCATACTGCTAGCACTGTCGAGGAGATTCCTGGATATATAATGACAGGTATGTAATCAGCTTTCAGTAAGTAAAGCATACAACAAATGTAGTGCACGCAAATATGATGGTATAGACATGTGCACAAAACACTCAAGTTAGGGAAAAAGATTAATGAATTGGCTAGTGTCTATGAAGTATTTACAGATGTATCTTCTTTGTTCCACAGGAGATAGAGGAAGCAAAAGCCAATGAAGGAATAGCTGATGATGATGGATGGGTCACAGTTACAAAATATGGTAAAAATAAAGGCGCACCACGAACAGAGGCACACGAGAAAGCTCTCACACGCAAAGAGAAAAAGCGAAGAAAAGACAAGGTAGTTACTAGTTGATATTTTGGTTCACATTTTTGTCCCTTAATATAAATATGATTTTTCTTAATTTCACAGATTGACGCAACAAAATCCTGAAAAATTAGCCCTCCAGGAATATTAATGAATTCACCATATTTCTGTATTGTTTAACATTGAAGTGTTCTACTAAAAAATGTTACATAATTTATTTGTAATATTCAAGAGAAATGCTTAAATCGTTTTATGTTTGAATTGAACACACAACTAATAAAAAATCACAAGTCAGTAAATCTTCCAACTTGAAGAAAAAATTTACAAGTCTAAAATTTGGTAGTCTCAGGTAAGTCATGAATCATTATCAACACAAACAAAAAAACAGAACCCTGAACATGTTATTATAATTCCTTTGTGTTTCATATATTTCAGGAGCTGCTTAACTTCTACAGTTTTCAGATGAGGGAAACAAAAAGGGAACGTAAGTACATTTTGTTTTAGGACATACGTGTTTCTGATAAAAGTCTGCCAGTTCAGAGAAAATCATTTCTTGTTGCAGGATAAAATTTCAGGGGCCTTCTTCACCTTTCAAAGAAGTAAAATCTAATAAGAATGGCATTTTTATGTTTTTCATTCCAAGTTTTAAAGCCAGTGATTCCCTGTAGAGCATATTATGAAACCAAAGGTAATGTATAAGTATATAAGTTATTAGGATCTAAAACAAAAATTTCCCAGTTGTAAATTTACAGGACATTTATTAATATTTCAAAACTTTATTTCAGAAATTGCAAATCTGCGTAAGAAGTTTGAAGAAGACAAACAGCGAATAGCTTTGATGAAGGCATCAAGAAAATTCAGACCTTATTGAATTGTATTATATTTCCATTTATGTTTACATATTAAATCATTATAAAGTACAAATAATTTGGTTGTATTTTAATCATTTTTAGCTCTCACATTTATGAACCTTTCAAAATTAATGGCATTACATATCCAGCAATTCAGTCAAAATGTCCTAGAAACACGTCCTTTCACCAAAGATTTTGAAATATTTATGTTAACTTATATAGATTTCCAGAAAATTTGATGAAATACTTGACTAAAAAGTTGAGATAATCAAGTCATTTAAACTTTCCTGTTTTATTACATTTTTAGCACACCTGAACTTTGTTCAGGGTGAGCTATTCGTATGGGTGGATAGTGCGGCATCCATTGTCCTGCTTAATCATTTTTACTTAAACATCTTCTCCTCTGAAACTACTAGTCAGAATTACACCAAACTTGGCCAGTAGCACCCTGGCATGGATCTATATCCAGTTTGTTCAAATGGTTTTAGGGGCTGCCAGAGCTAAAATAGATAAAACCTTTAAAGAACTTCTTTTCATGAACCGCTTGATGGATTTCATCAAACTTGTTCTGTAGCATCATTATTAGGTCCTTTCCCAAGTTTGTTCAAATGGGGGCACTTGGCCCCTTTCAAGGGCTGCTAGAGCTTAAATTAGAAATACCTTTAAGGTAATGGACCCATAATAGTGTACCTTATTTTGAAGAGTATTCAGTTCCTACTATAAACCCATTTTGATTAATTTTTTCAGGAGGGTGTAGGTTCAAGCCGCACTAGGACCAAACTTTTTTTCTTAATATTTCTTTTTCTAGTAAGTTAAACTGTATTTCAAGACTTATTATTGATTTAATGTATAAAAGTGGAATTCTTTCATTTGAAAAGCCATTTCATGCTGTTTAAAGTGAATTTTACCTCTAATACAGAAGGGTGCAGGGTTAGACATCTTTGAAAATACAGAGTTTGCGGTAAAAGTTCGCCTTTACTCTTTAGTTTACATATTGTGGAAGAAATGTAGGCAGGTTCTACTTCTGCCCCATGGTTAATTTTGAATGTAGAGTGACTACCATAAGTTTTCAGTGCTGGAGCTAAATTTCTATTCGATAAAATCCTTTTACTCGAGACTCCCTAGAAAAAAATGTTCTCAACAGTTTTATTTTGTGTTTTATAATTGTTTATCAATACTTTTAGGTTTCTTTTATCAAAATTATTGGTATAATGAATTCTCTGTGAACGTTTTGTACAGTGGTTATCACTTTGAATTTGTATCTATTTGAGCTTGAGGAAATATCATAAATGACTGGTATACAAATTGTTTAAAAAAGGACATAGTAAAAATTGCAACATTATGCGAAACGATGTTAACTTAAGACTGTATCAAGTTAACGCATTTTTTTAAACATTACTATTAAGGGTTCACTACCTTAAACTTCTCATGAACCGCTTGATGGATTTTCATCAAACTTCGTCAGTAACATTATTGTAAGGTCCTCCCTTTTTGTGGCCACTAGAGCTAAAAATAGAAATACCTTTAAAAGACTTCTTCTAATGAGCTGCTGGATGGATCATCGTCAAATGTGGTCTGTAGCATCATTATAAGGTTCTCTCCCAATTTTTAGCTTGACTATTCGAAGAATAAGTAGAGCTATCCTACTCACCACGGCATCGGCGTCACACCTTGGGTTAAGTTTTTCGTACCAGTCCACATTTTGACAAAGTCTTTTGAGATAAAGCTTTGAAACTTTCAACACTTGTTTACCATCATCATGGCCAGTTATAGGCAAGAGCACATAACTCAGTCAAGGATTTTGGCTGAATTATGGCCCCTTTTGACTTAGAAATCATGGTTAAGTTTTTCGTACCAGTTCATATTTTGACAAAGTCTTTTGAGATAAAGCTTTGAAACTTTCAATATTTGTTTACCATCACCATGTCCAGTTATAGGCAAGAGCACATAACTCCATCAAGGATTTTGGCTGAATTATGGCCCTTTTTGACTTAGAAATCTGGGTTAATTTTTCGTACCAGTTCATATTTCGACAGTCTTTTGAGATAAAGCTTTGAAACTTCAACACCTGTTTACCATCACCATGTCCAGTTATAGGCAAGAGTACATAACTCCATCAAGGATTTTGGCTGAATTATGGCCCCTTTTGTCTTAGAAATCATGGTTAAGTTTTTCGTACCAGTTCATATTTTGACAAAGTCTTTTGAGATAAAGCCTTGAAACTTTCAATACTTGTTTACCATCACCATGTCCAGTTATAGGCAAGAGTACATAACTCCATCAAGGACTTTGGCTGAATTATGGCCCTTTTTGACTTAGAAATCTGGGTTAATATTTCGTACCAGTTCATATTTTGCAAAGTCTTTTGAGATAAAGCTTTGAAACTTTCAACACCTGTTTAACCATCACCATGTCCAGTTATAGGCAAGAGTACATAACCCCATCAAGGATTTTGGCTGAATTATGCCCATTTTGACTTAGAAATCTTTGTTAAGTTTTTCGTACCAGTTCATATTTTTTGTAAAGTGTTTTGACATATGGCTTTGAAACTTTTATCACTTGTTTAGTATAATAGTCTCTATCTGTAGGAAAGAGAACATAACTCTGTTATCTATTTTGGCTGAATTATGGTCCTTATTGGATTTTGAAATTGGTTCTGTTTTCATACAAGTCCATGTTTTGTCAAAACTATTTGACATATGGCTTTTAAACTTTGAACACTTGTTTATCATTATGATTTCCATCTGTAGGCAAGAGTACATAACTATTTTGACTGAATTATGGCCCTTTTTGAACTTTGAAATTGGCTCATATATTGCCATTTAGTGCAAGACTTATCGAAATCAAAGTAATACAGGAACATTGTTTGTCTAATCTATTTATTCCTTTTGTCTGAATATCCGTGGAAATATTTTGACCCCATTCTTCAATCAATTCTTTAAATAGTCGAGCGCGCTGTCACCAGACAGCTCTTGTATACAAATGTGGGCACTTGGCCCCTTTTAGGAGATGCTAGAGCTAAAATTAGAAATACCTTTAAACATCTTCATCTTATGAACCACTAGATTGATATTCATCAAACTTGGTCAGTAACATTATTGTAATGTCCTCTCCCAATTTTGTACAAATAGGGGCACTTGGGCCCTTTTAGGGGCCACTAGAGCATAAAATAGAAATACCTTTAAAGTACTTCTCATGAACCGCTTGATGGATCTTCATCAAACTTTGTCTGTAACATCATTATAAAGTTGTATGCCAAATTTGTTCAAATTGGGGCATGTGGGCCCTTTTAGGGGCCACTAGAGTTAAAATAGAAATTTCTTTAAATGATTTCTTCTGATGGTTGTGTGTTTTTGGTGCTTGACAGCAAAATATAGAAAACTAGATGCCCACGGGCAACATGTCGAGCCCGCCAGCTGTCAAAAGGACTGGGAGTTGTACATGACACTCCTTGTCTCATTGAGGCAAACATTTATGCCAAATAAAAAAGAGATTGCAAAAAGTTACAATATAAGTTATTTAAAGTAACAACAAAGGAACGTAAATCTTAAAAAACAAGAGGACCATGATGGTCCTGAATCGCTCACCTCTTCCCATATGACCCAGTTTTGAGTATGACGTCATTTTTTTCTATTATCTGACATAGTGACCTAGTTTTTGAGCTCATGTGACCCAGTTTTGAACTTTACCTAGATATTATCAAGATAAAAATTCTGACCAATTTTCATGAAGATCCATTGAAAAATATGGTCTCTAGAGAGGTCAAAAGATTTTAATAATTTTAGACCTACTGACCTAGTTTTTGACCACAGTTGACCCAGTTTCAAATTTGACTTAGATACCATCAAGATGAACATTCAGACCAACTTTCATACAGATCCCATGAAAAGTATGGCCTCTAGAGAGGTCACAAGGTTTTTTTATTATTTGACCTACTGACCTAGTTTTTATGGCATGTGACCCAGTTTCAAACTTGACCTAGATATCATCAAGATGAACATTCTGACCAATTTTTATGGAGATCCATTCACAAGTATGGTCTCTAGAGAGGTCACAAGGTTTTTCTATTTTTAGACCTAATGACCTAGTTTTTGACCACACATGACCCTGTTTCAAACTGGACCTAGATATCATCAAGATGAACATTCAGACCAATTTTCATACAGATCCCATGAAAAATATGGCCTTTAGAGAGGTCACAAGGTTTTTCTATTATTTGACCTACTGACCTAGTTTTTGATGGCACATGACCCACTTTCAAACTTGACCTAGATATCATCAAGATGAACATTCAGACCAATTTTCATACAGATCCCATGAAAAAATTTGGCCTCTAGAGAGGTCACAAGGTTTTTCTATTATTTGACCTACTGACCTAGTTTTTGACCGCACATGACGCACTTTCGAACTTGGCCTAGATATCATCAAGGTGAACATTCTGACCAATTTTCATGAAGATCTCATGAAATATATGGCCTCTAGAGAGGTCACAAGGTTTTTCTATTTTTAGACCTACTGACCTAGTTTTTGACCGCACATGACCCAGTTTCGAACTTGACCTAGATATCATCAAGATGAATATTCAGACCAACTTTCATACATATCCCATGAAAAATATGGCCTCTAGAGAGGTCACAAGGTTTTTCTATTATTTGGCCTACTGACCTAGTTTTTGATGGCACGTGACCCAGTTTCGAACTTGACCTAGATATTATCAAGGTGAACGTTCTCACTAATTTTCATGAAGATCTTATGAAATATATGGCCTCTAGAGAGGTCACAAGGTTTTTCTATTTTTAGACCTACTGACCTAGTTTTTGATGGCACGTGACCCAGTTTCGAACTTGACCTAGATATCATCAAGGTGAACATTCTGACCAAGTTTCATGAAGATCTTATGAAATATATGGCCTCTAGAGAGGTCACAAGGTTTTTCTATTTTTAGACCTACTGACCTAGTTTTTGAAGGCACTTGACCCAGTTTCGAACTTGACCTAGATATCATCAAGATGAACATTCTGACCAACTTTCATAAAGATCCCATGAAAAATGTGACCTCTAGAGTGGTCACAAGCAAAAGTTTACGGACGGATGGACGCACGGACGACGGACACCGCACGATCACTAAAGCTCACCTTGTCACTTTGTGACAGGTGAGCTAAAAAAGAAAAATATTAAAATACACCTGAATATTGGATGTAACATGCATGTTGTACTACAGAAAAGTGGTCTTGATTTTTAGCTCGACTATTCAAAGAATAGTAGAGCTATTGGACTCACTCATGGGTCGGCGTCTGCGTCTGCATCGGCGTCCCGATTTGGTTAAGGTTTTGTATGTAAGCTGGTATCTCAGTAACCACTTGTGGGAATGGATTGAAACTTCACACACTTATTAGCTGTGATAAACTGACCTACACTGCACAGGTTCCATAACTCTATTTTGCTTTTTTACAAAATTATGCCCCTTTTTCGACTTAGAAATTCTTGGTTAAGGTTTTGTATGTAAGCTGGTTTCTCAGTAACCACTTGTGGGAATGGATTGAAACTTCACACACTTATTCACTGTGATAAACTGACCTATATTGCACATGTTCCATAACTCTATTTTGCGTTTTTACAAAATTATGCCCCTTTTTCGACTTAGAAATTCTTGGTTAAGGTTTTGTATGTAAGCTGGTATCTCAGTACCCACTAATGGCAATGGATTGAAACTTCACACACTTGTTCACTGTCATGATCTGACATGCACTGTGTAGGTCCCATAACTCTACTTTTCTTTTTTTGTTAAATTATGCCCCTTTTTCGACTTAGCAGTTTTTGGTTAAGTTTTTGTATGTAAGCTTGTATTTCAGTATCCACTTAGGGAAAGGATTGAAACTTCACTTGTTCACTTTATGAGCTGATAAGCACTATGAAGGTTCCATAACCCTTTTTTCCATTTTTACAAAACTATGCCCTTTTTCGACTTGTATTCATTCAACTGACAAGGCTGTTGAATAGTCGAGCGTTGCTGTCCTCCGACAGCTCTTGTTCCCTACAACCAGTAATAAAAAAGTTACAAATATAAGCTATTTATGTTCAAGGTCATTGTGACCTTTCCTTTCGACCAACTGACCCTAAGAATATTCTTATTATTATTTACCAGATTTTTATAGCGCTCTTTTCATCTATAAAATAAACGCTCAAAAGCGCTATTAAGGGTCATCTTCTGACCACAGGAAATCATATTTAACTTGCCTTTTTAAAGGTCAAAGTCGCCTTAGATTCTCCCTCCCCATGACCTTCAATTTATTTTTGTACAACATGATTGCGTTCTTTCCTCTCACAAAACAGTATTAATCAGAGTTAGCAATAGCTGTAGTTTCTTCTAGAATTGTGCCCCTTTTTTGATCATGCACATATTGTCTGGAGTTTCATGTTCCATTTTTTTAGCTCACCTGTCACATAGTGACAAGGTGAGCTTTTGTGATCACGCAGCGTCCGTCTTCCGTTCTTCCGTCCGTAAACTTTTGCTTGTGACCACTCTAGAGGTCACATTTATTTTTTTGTGGGATCTTTATGAAAGTTGGTCAGAATGTTCATCTTGATGTTATCTAGGTCAAGTTCGAAACTGGGTCACGTGCCGTCAAAAACTAGGTATGTAGGTCTAAAAATAGGAAAACCTTGTGACCTCTCTAGAGGCCATATATTTCACAAGATCTTCATGAAAATTGGTCAGAATGTTCATCTTGATGATATCTAGGTCAAGTTCGAAACTGGGTCACGTGCCATCAAAAACTAGGTCAGTAGGTCTAAAAATAGAAAAACCTTGTGACCTCTCTAGAGGCCATATATTTCAATGGATCTTCATGAAAATTGGTCAGAACGTTCATCTTGATGATATCTAGGTCAAGTTCGAAACTGGGTCACGTGCCATCTAAAACTAGGTCAGTAGGTCAAATAATAGAAAAACCTTGTGACCTCTCTAAAGGCCATATTTTTCATGGGATCTGTATGAAAGTTGGTCTGAATGTTCATCTTGATGATATCTAGGTCAAATTCGAAACTGGGTCATGTGCGGTCAAAAACTAGGTCAGTAGGTCTAAAAATAGAAAAACCTTGTTACCTCTCTAGAGGCCATATATTTCATGAGATCTTCATGAAAGTTGGTCAGAATGTTCACCTTGATGATATCTAGGTCAAGTTCGAAAGTGGGTCACATGCGGTCAAAAACTAGGTCAGTAGGTCAAATAATAGAAAAACCTTGTGACCTCTATAGAGGCCATATTTTTCATGGGATCTGTATGAAAGTTGGTCTGAATGTTCATCTTGAATATATCTAGGTCAAGTTCGAAACTGGGTCATGTGCGGTCAAAAACTAGGTCAGTAGGTCTAAAAATAGAAAAACCTTGTGACCTCTCTAGAGGCCATACTTATGAATGGATCTCCATACGAATCGGTCAGAATGTTCATCTTGATGATATCTAGGTCAAGTTTGAAACTGGGTCATGTGCAATAAGAAAACTAGGTCAGTAGGTCAAATAATAAAAAAACCTTGTGACCTCTCTAGAGGCCATTCTTTTCAAGGGATCTGTATGAAAGTTGGTCTGAATGTTCATCTTGATGATATCTAGGTCAAGTTTGAAACTGGGTCAACTGCGGTCAAAAACTAGGTCAGTAGGTCTAAAATTATTAAAATCTTTCGACCTCTCATGTTTTTCAATGGATCTTCATGAAAATTGATCTGAATGTTCACCTTGATGATATCTAGGTCAGTTTCGAAACTGGGTCATGTACAGTCAAAAACTAGGCCAGTAGGTATAAAAATAGAAAAACCTTGTGACCTCTCTAAAGGCCTATTTTTTCATGAGATACTCATGAAAATTAGTGAGAATGTTCACCTTGATGATATCTAGGTAAAGTTCAAAACAGGGTCACATACCTTCGAAAACTAGGTCAATAGGTCAGATAATAGAAAAACCTTGTGACCTCTCTTAGAGACCATATTTTTCAATGGATCTTCATGAAAATTGGTCAGAATTTTTATCTTGATAATATCTAGGTCAAGTTCAAAACTGGGTCACATGAGCTCAACAACTAGGTCACTATGTCAAATAATAGAAAAAACGACGTAATACTCAAAACTGAGTCATGTGGGAAGAGGTGAGCGATTCAGGACCATCATGGTCCTCTTGTTTTAGTTAGTCTGATGTTTGCACTTTCTAATATAGTTCTACCGGCTATTTATACTTTGCGGAACGGAATGAAACGGATTGGAACAAACATTGGGGCATCACATGGGGCATAGACTTATTTCATGTAGCCTGTTTAATACACAATTTATGTTGTTGAGTTTTTCTTTCTAGAAAATCTTATTAAAGTGCATATGTACATTTTGCAATAATTTCTGCAAAATAGATATTTTCATTTGTAGTTTCTACACCACTCTGTTCTGTTTCTCAAAGTTAACTAACATGGTAATTATACTTTGGGAAACGAAACGAAAGAAAATAAGTTATTTTTATTTATATTCAAGGCTTATGAAATATGAAAAAAACTGTTCCAAGCCTGGAACTCTGGAATTTATACTGTTATCTTTGCACTGAAGACATTATCATTTAAAAAAGTAGAGAAAAAATCTAAATGTTTAAAGAAAAAAAATAACAAAGGAAATTTGTTTTTAACCAAATAAAACAAATCTAATTTTCTTATTTTAAGGGGAATTCCTACAGTTTTTTATGCGCATCTTTCTGTGCAGCCGATACTATCTATGAAAAAAAGTGAAGTGAAGTCAACATTTGTTGAAAGTTTCAAACATGTGATAGACAATCTTAAATATGAGGAATCTTGTATAAAATAACATCTTTCAATAATTTGTATCAGTAATCAAATGTTGATACTGGTTTATGTTGTATTGACATGTATCATGCCTGGCATGTATCATGCAACTTGCCATTTGTGGCTGTGTTTTGACAGCGCATTTTAGTACAAAGACGGTATTGTTCATATAATGTTAGACAATTCACTTTGTATTGATAAGACAATAACTCCTTTCAAATCATCTAGTATTTGGTAAAGAAAACACATGCAATATGACAAAGTACCCTCAACTGTGTGTTTGATTGGTTCAAAAGTGACAGGTCTGAAGCTGATTAATTATAATATTGAAAATACACTGCCATACCTTTGTACACACATACAATTTGGATATATCCCGAAACTGTACATGTTGTTTATGAACATTTCTCAACGCTTCATTTCGTCTCAATAAATGAATAAATCCACTGCCCCAACTAAGCACTTGTGTTCGTGGGCAAGTTCATGCGGCTCCTTGGATGTTTGGCCGCTAATGTCTTAAAAAATTACGGCTCAGCTGAGAAAATTCTCAAGACTTGAGAAAAAGTTTAGTGAAAGCCAACTTGAGAAATTTCTCAGCTGAGACAATTCTCAGACAATTCTGAGAAAATCTTGAGCTGAGAATTTTCTCACTTTGAGAACGTTAGTGAAAGCGAGGCCAGGTCTTAACATACAATTTAGCCTGGTGACCCATACTTCTTTTGCCATTTTTATGTTCAGAATACAATTATCTATACACAAAGAAAACAGAAAAAAATTCTATGAAACATTTATTTCAAAATTAAAAAAAATAAATTCTTTACTACGAGTATTTTTCATTGAAAAAAGTTCACAAAAGTGAATAAACAAGATTTTTTTTTTCATTTGTACCCATCATTGTAATGATATTATATTACAAATATGACTATGATATGAAATAAATATATAAACCTTATTGTGCTGTCTTGATTTATGTTTTTGTTGGTATTTATAAAAAAAAAGCTGAAAATTATGAAAATGTTGAAAAATCTCTAGCAGTTTCAGCAACAGTGGGTGTGTTCAAAACAATTTTTCACAAAAACGAGCCTGGTGACCCATTTTTTTTATTTGTTCACTGTTTTCAGTACAAAATTTCCTATCAGATATGTGAATTTGAAAAAAATCTATGAAATAAAAAAAACTATAGGAATTCTCTTTAAATTAGCAATTATTCACAACTGCTTTAAATTACATTTTTAAATCAATGTATTAAGAGAGATTAGTGTGTTAATGATTTTAATTAGTTATTAATTCTGTTTGATCTTTCTTTGATGTTATAAACATCTAAGTTAATTGTTTGTTCACTGTAAGCTGTGTTCAACTCATTAAAGTAAACTGGTAAGACAATTAAAATGCAAACTGTAAAACAATGGGAAGATTTCCCAATAAATACTGACCAGACAACAGACCCAAGCCAAAACACTTTGACTTTGTAGAGAAACACATTGAGCAGAATTATACCAAGCTGACTAGAAGACCTCATTATACTAGAGAACAAAAGTACCATCAATAATACACTAGAGAACAAAACAATTATAAACATGGATGTCATGACAGCAGCTTCAACTCTACGCAACCAGCTGGTGGCTTTACACAACAGTGACAAAACAGTCTCTCAGTTAGGTAAAGAAATGTTTTACTGAGCATCTTTAATTCATGATAAATACTGTAGTAACTTAAAAAAAAATCACATTGATGTTAATACAGACATGAAAACTGAACTCGTCTGCTTTACAATAAATAATATGCATAGTGATTTTTTTTTTTTTTTTTTTTAAATCTCTCTGTTGTGGATGTATACACTCATCTCTTATTAAATGTTTTATTTTTATTTTTCAGACAGTGGTATTACCATTCTAGGTCAGCAGTGCCTGATGTCAGCTATAGAAGATAACAAGTTTCAGCATCTGTGTCTGCTTCTACGTCTATCAGTCAGTGAGGGAGTGTGTCACATGTACAAACAGTATTCCAACAGGAAGTGGGCTGAGGTAAGTTAAGTTAGTGTGTGTGTATGTTCGTGTTTAATGTATTTTTCAGTCATAGCCCATGGTGTCTGCTTGAGCACAATGCCACATCACCTGACACCCCACCCAGTCACATTAAACTGACACCGTCTTAGCGGTATCCTCTTTATGCTGAGCGCAAAGTGAGGAAGCCACCAGTACCATTTTTTACGTCGTATGACGCGGTCAGGGATCGAACCCTGAACCTCCCACACTGTCGGTAATACATATTCCAATTATGAATTGCAATTGTCACACACACTTTTCCTAAAATTTTATGAAAGATCATGTTGGTGGAGAAATTGAAATAACACTATCCAGATACCATTTTGGTCCTACCAGAGTTCATCAGTGGTTTTTACTGTTGAACTGAATAATGTTTTTACTCCAATTTTGTTTATAGTAAGTATAATTATGCTGTGACTTTTTGTATAATTATAATGAAATGTTTCTAAATGTTATTCTTTCTATTGCAGGTACAATCTACAGCCAAGTCAATCAAGATCAGTCTAGAAGCAGAAGATAATGAGCAGACTACTCCAGAGATGACATCACCAACAGGGGGCAGCACAAGTCCAGACAAGGCTGCTGGAGAGTGGACCAGTGTATTTTGTGAACATTCTAGATATGATTGACAGTTGTGTCAGGACAATGCTGAAATTCATTGTTATGTTAAGAAATGTTAACTATTTTTTTTCTTGATTGAATGTGCTGTAAAATGTTTGTGAATTGTTGGCTATAAAAAAAGAAAAAAATTATGTTTTGTTTTCCTGATTCTGCAAAATTTCCTAACTAAGCAAATTTCAGTGACTCTTCTTTCTACAATGATAATCGATTACCATACTCATACTGCACTTGTCCAAATATACAAAAACACTTTCACATTAATCCAAGAACCCTGATGTTTTCCAGCTGTACTGCTGTTTACTTAATTAGATAAAATGTAATAATAAGTTTACCAAAAACTTCAGAAATGTACAATTCTAGATTTCGATGCTTAACCCTTATCATGCTGACAAGTGATCAGTGTAGATCATGATTAGCCTGCACATCCATGCAGTCTGATCAAGATCTGCACTGTTCGCCATTCAGTCAGTATCTTTTTGGTAAGCACCCCTTTTCACAGTTAATGGTACTGTCCAAACTGAAAGATGGACAAGTTCATAATAGAAATTTAGCAGGGTAAGTGTTAACCTGATCTATAATGCTTCAACTCTTCTTACAACAAATTGCAATTTAGTAATGGTGTATTTGTGATTGATTAAGTATAAACTGTAAAATAAAAAAGTATATTTTTTAGCAATTTCAAATATTCCTAATTAGTTACTTAACAAGGCAGTCTGAAAGACAGCTAAATCCCCCGCCACTGCAATGGATAGTGAAAGGGTAAACTTTTGATTTCAGCTGTGACCTTGACCTTGAACTGACATGGCTGACTCATGAATTCTGAACAACGTCTTGATGAGGTGATCATTTGACCCAAGTTTCATGAAAATCCTTCAAGGGGTTTATGAGATACAGAGCTGAAACCGTTGACCTTCAGTTGTGACCTTGAGTTGACATGGCTGACTCATGAGTTCTTGATGAGGTGATCATTTGACCCAAGTTTGATGAAAATCCTTCAAGGGGTTTAGGAGATACAGAGTGGACACAAAATAGAAGGCTCAAACCTTCGACCCTCAGTTGTGACCTTGACCTTGAACTGGCATGGTTGACTCATAATTTCTGCACATCGTTTTGATGAGGTAATCATTTTACCCAAGTTTTATAAAATTCCTTCAAGGGGTTTAGGAGATATAAAGTGGACACGAAATGGAAGGCTCAAACCTTTGACCTTCAGTTGTGACCTTGACCTTGAGCCGACATGGCTGACTCATAAGTTCTGCACATCACCTTGATGAGGTGATTGTTTGACCCAAGTTTGATGAAAATCCTTCAAGGAGATATAGAGCAGACACAAAATGGAAGTCTCAAACCTTTGACCCTAAGTTGTGACCTTGACCTTGAGCCGGCATGACTGACTCATGGGTTCTGCACATCGTCTTGATGAGGTGATCATTTGACCCAAGTTTGATAAAATTCCTTCAAGGGGTTTAGGAGATATAGAGCGGACACAAAATGGAAGGCTCAAACCTTTGACCTCGAGTTGTGACCTTGATCTTGAGCCGACAAGGCTGACCCATGGGTTCTGCACATCGTCTTGATGAGGTGATCATTTGACCCAAGTTTCATGAAAATCCTTCAAGGAGTTTAGAAGATATAGAGCGGACACAAAATGGAAGGCTCAAAACTTTTGACCCTAAGTTGTGACCTTGAACTTGAGCCGGCATGGCTGACTCATGGGTTCTGCACATCGTCTTGATGAGGTGATCATTTGACCCAAGTTTTATAAAATTCCTTCAAGGGGTTTATGAGATATAGAGCGGACACAAAATGGCAGACCCAAACCTTTGACCTTGAGTTGTGACCTTGACCTTGAACCAACAAGGCTGACTCATGGGTTCTGCACATCGTCTTGATGAGGTGATCATTTGACCCAAGTTTCATGAAAATCCTTCAAGGGGTTTAGGAGATATGGACCGGACACGATTTTGTTACAGACGGAAGGAAGGACGGACAGACGCAGACCATTCCTACAATCCCTCCGCCACGGCGGGGGATTAATAAGATATGTAGTAACATGCATAAATGATTCTCATGTAAGTCTTGTCTAATTATATATGACACTGCTTTAACACAGGCCCCACAAGTTGGAGGGAACAGAATTTGACTGTACAGCAAAAACTATTTTCATAAAATGTTATTCACCATCTTAAATGCAAAGTGACTGTAAAGAAAAACAAATTCTTAAAATACTTGTAGCAATTTATTTCAATACATTGCACATGAAACCTGGCACATGTAAAAGTGATTCTGGATGATATGAAGAGAACTGTCTCATGACAAGTCCATAGGTTCTTGCTTCCCGTATCTCATGGTCAGGATCATCTGCATCAATCTACAAAACAAGGAAGAAATATGGAATGAAAAGCTGTGATATTTTTGTGAAAATTTCCAAATGAAAATGTCTTAGTCCAGATAATTCCTGCTGTATAAGAGTTTCACTGATTAGCCAAAAGTGTAGCAGAAACCATCCTCAGGTGTAGTGTGAAATCATTGATTTGATGGGTATGAAATAGCGTATGAATTCATAGATTTCCTTGGGATTTTGTTCCAGTGATTGTTTTGTTGTTGTTTTTTTGTTAGCTCACCTGTCACATAATGACAAGGTGAGCATTTGTGATCGCGCAGCGTCCGTGCGTGCATAAACTTTTGCTTGTGACCACTCTAGAGGTCACATTTTTTGTGGGATCTTTATGAAAGTTGGTCAGAATGTTCATCTTGATGATGATATCTAGGTCAAGTTCGAAACTGGGTCATGTGCCATCAAAAACTAGGTCAGTAGGTCTAAAAATAGAAAAACCTTGTGACCTCTCTAGAGGCCATATATTTCTCAAAATCTTCATGAAAATTGGTCAGAATGTTCACCTTGATGATATCTAGGTCAAGTTCGAAACTGGGTCATGTGCCGTCAAAAACTAGGTCAGTAGGTCTAAAAATAGAAAAACCTTGTGACCTCTCTAGAGGCCAAATATTTCATAAGATCTTCATGAAAACTGGTCAGAACGTTAACCTTGATGATATCTAGGTCAAGTTCAAAACTGGGTCACGTGCCGTAAAAAACTAGGTCAGTAGGTCAAATAATAGAAAAACCTTGTGACCTCTCTAAAGGCCATAATTTTCATGGGATCTGTATGAAAGTTGGTCTGAATGTTCATCTTGATGATATCTAGGTCAAGTTCGAAACTGGGTCACGTGCAGTCAAAAACTAGGTCAGTAGGTCTAAAAATAGAAAAACCTTGTGACCTCTCTAGAGGCCATACTTGTGAATGGACCTTCACAAAAATTGGTCCTATAACCACTCGCCAAAGAAAGTCCTTTTGTTATTTACGCAGCCATGAATCCATGAAAATGAGTTCCCCATGAACATCAATGACTTCACAGTATGTTATATTAATATAAGCAGGGAATCATCTTGGTGCCAGGTGGTCTCCTAGGTAACACATGAAAGATTACTGACCTAGATCAAGATTCAATCCTCTGGTCTATATGTAAACCTCTACAATCATTATTTTACCAAACACCTGAATGAGTTTGTACACCATAACTAAGTATTAGTTATCAAAGTGTAAAATGACTTAGAAAAATAGCAGTTTGTCACATTTGAAAAATTCTAGTATTAAATTAATAAATAAAATCTACTCAAAGGGATTTTTATCAGATGATCCTTTCATAGTCCTTGTCTTATTTTCTGTTCAGAACACATGTACTACTGTTGTTAGTAGTTTCTAAAATCAAATTTAGTAGGAAATAAATACCTGTTCTGTGGAAGTCCTTCGCAAACTTGTCTAATGTCAAACTTCCCTGAAATTGTAAAAATGTTTTAAACCAATAAGTTTTGAAGACAAGACGGTCATTGACCCTAAAGCACTCACCTGTGTACAAGGCTTCAAGTGTGTTTGTATTAGTACAGAATTAGGCTTTTCTATATTATATACATTTCACACCCATTTTTGAACCTAGTGCAATGATTAGAATAATTACAGTAGAAATTACAAATCTGATATCACATGCCAAATATCAAGGCCCTAGCCATTATTGATTCAGAGAAGAAGATTTTCAAAATTTCTTATATAAAAGCCTATAGTAAGTACATATCAGACATAGGGGCATGGCCATTTTTTTACCTTAGAGTAATAATTTGGACACGTATGGTAGCAAGTCAAACCCTCATATCAAAGCTCTAGAGAAAAGGATTTTTAAAGTCTGATAGCTAAAAACCTAATTTTAACAAAAAAGACCATATGTTCAATGAACCTGAACCATTTGAACAACTTTGAAAGAGGGCTACCAAGAGATCATTTGTGTAAAGTTTCATCAAAATCCATTCCATGGTTTTGGAGGAGATATTGTTTAAAGGAATTGTTGATGAAAAGTGACCACTCCCTCTGGCGGCCATGTTTTTGACGAATCAGAAAATTTTTAACAATATTTGTAGAAGGTCACACAAGAACTATTTGTGTAAAAATATTTTAAAATCTGGCTAGCAGTTTCACACAAGAAGATTTTAAGTTTCCAGTCTATATACATAAAGGGAATAGTGACCACCCCCTCTGGAGGCCATGTTTTTTTTACGACTCAAAATCATTTAAATAATCTTGGTAGAGGGTAACACAAGAACTATTTGTGTAAAATTATTTTAAAATCGGCTAGCAGTTTCACACAAGAAGATTTTTTTTAATTTCCACTATATACATATAGGGAAAGGTGACCACACCCTCTGGCGGCCATGTTTTTTGACGAATCAAAATAATTTGAACAATCTTTGTAGAAGGTCACACAAGGATCATTTGTGTAAAATTATTTTAAAATCAGGCAAGCAGTTTCACACAAGAAGATTTTTTAAATTTCCACTATATACATATAGGGAAAAGTGACCACACCCCCTGGCGGCCATGTCGTTTGAAAATTTTGCTATTTTTAGCTCTGGCAGCCCCTATGTGCAACCAAGCGGAACCGTTTGAATAATTTTGGTAGAGGACCATCCAAGGAACATCCATGCAAAGTTTCATCAAAATCCATTCAGTGGTTTTGGAGGAGATTGAGTCTTTTAAACACAATCGTTGACAATGGACGGACGAACAAACGGATGCACGACAGACATAGCGTGATCACAACAGCTCACCCTAAGCATTGCTCAGGTGAGCTAAAAAAATGTGTATGGTGCACCTGCAGTTGTTGGCCTACTTCATGATGATAAAGTTTTAAACCTTGTATAGAATTCAAGATAAGTGGACGTCCATGGTAAACAAATTTTAACTAAGAAATGCAAATTTTGTTAAGTACATAATTTTGACAAAATTGAAGAAAGAGTTATTGTTCTTGAACTACTTGCTACTTATACAGAACTTCAAACCTTGTAAACAGATTTACTGTTGTTGGCCTACTTCATGATGATAAAGTTTTAAACCTTGTATAGAATTCAAGATAAGTGGACGTCCATGATAAACAAATTTTAACTAAGAAATGCATATTTTGTTAAGTAAAATAATTTTGACAAAATGGAAGAAAGAGTTATTGTCCTTGACCAACTTACTACTAATACAGAATTCAAAGCTAAATAGCTCATATGTTTTTCAAGAAAAGTAGACATAAACAAAAATCTAAACTGATGGTATCAGATACAGATGATGGTGATCAAGTGATGACTATATCTCATTATTGTATTTTTTAAACTCAGCTAAAAATGCAGACCTACCTGGAAGACTATTGGTTGTCAGGGCAACCTGTATGATTTGAGCAAGTCTGTCTGTTGATGTGTTAACAACAGGTAATAACTGCTCTGAGCACTGCCCTCCTTTATAAAATACTGCAAGTGTCTTAGACACTATAAATAGGTCTGTAAAGGTCAACAGGTGCTCTTGAAGTTCCATACTTTTGTAAGCTTGTAAACTTTGTAGCACTGCCAGGTGTAATCTTGGAAATAAACTTTGTAATTTCTCATCTGTGAAAGTCACAGCTTTTAAAGCACTGGACTGTTCCATTTTAGAGTGACCTGATGCGTTTTTATCTGAACCACTACTTGCTGTCACTAGAGGTCCCAGAATGCACCAGCGAACCAGTCCACCGATTGGACAGGTAAATGTTGATTGAATACGAACCAGTCTAACAGAGTCTGAACACAAACAAGAATCAGATGAGATCCAGTCTACAATACATTCTAATAGCACAGGTGGTGGAGATTTGCTAGCATCTACAATAAATGAAATAACGTAGTTTTGCATGAAAATAATCTACAAATGCAATTAAACTCTGTTAAAAAGCCATAATCCAATACTAGTCAGTCATCATAAAATTTTGCTCATGTCTGCGAAGAAAGGAATTGTGCTTCTGAGATTGTGCAATAGCTTTTTTAGCAATACAAGCTAATTCTCTACAATAGTACACAGTCTCTATACAAATTTCTACATCTACATCTTTCACCCAACTGTCGATTTCCGACTATCACTGGGCGGCGCTGTCAGAGAAACAGTTGTTAAAGAAATGATATGTTACAATGTTAAAAGAATAAAAGCTAAAAAGACAGTATGCTACAGTTAAAATGGGACAGAGGCAACAGAATTAGATACTGACCACCGCCAGCCTCTCTCTAAAGATACTGAGACCGGGGCTAGATTTAACATAAGTTGGTAGGGAGTTCCAGAGTCGGATGGTCCTTGGGAAGTAGAAGTTAGAAAAGTACTGAGTGTGAGACATGGGGATTAAGTAATTTAGGTTTCTAGTTGGAATAAGATGAGATTGGTCGACTGCAACTGTCTGGGTCCTTATTTTTATAAAACATTACTAATGAATTGTGTAACCTTCTATATTGGAGTGTATTCCATTCTAAAGTTTTCAGCATTTGTGTAACACTACTGGTGTAACTTTGCTAGTGAGGGGTTTTTTGCCAAGGATGCCAGACGCTTGAACAGTACTCAAGTTGAGGGCGGACATAGGTGTTATAGGCAGCAATTTTGACCTTTTTATTGTCAGTTTTGACATTTCGTTGTATGAAGCGAAGAGTGGAAGTTGCTTTGGAAGTGATATTGTCAACGTGTTTGGACCAGTTTAGATCTTTGGAAATGGTTATGCCCAAGTATTTAGCTGCCTCACAAGTTTTTAACTCTATGTTGTGAAGTTTGTAGGGGTAGACCACAGGATTTTTCTTTCTAAAGATTCTAAGGACTTCACACTTGTACGGGCTGAACTCCATGGACCATGTCTTCTCCTAGGTTTCTAAGCTAATGAGGTCTTGTTGCAGAGATATACTATCTGAAATGGAGTTGATGGTAAGGTATATTATGGTGTCATCTGCAAACATTCTTGCGTTACATTTGACGGTGTCTGGTAAGTCATTGTTATATACCAGGAAGAGACACGGCCCAAGAACAGACCCCTGGGAAACTCCAGACAGTACAGGAAGTTCACTGGAAAAAGTACCATCAACAGCGACTTTCTGGGAGTGGTTGGACAGGAAAGATTTGACCCATTTGGTAATTTGTGGGTTGACACAAAGGCTTTGTAGTTTATAAATTAGTCTAATGTGTTCGACCTTGTCAAACGCCTTGGAGAAGTCCATGACAATAACATCTGTTTGTTGACTCTGTGCAGTGTTATTGTAAAGTTCCTGAGTGAAATTAATGAGCTGTGACCTGATCTAAAGCCGTGCTGGAACTGGCTAAGTAGCTTATGCTTGTCAAAATAGGTCATAAGATTGGAAACAACAATGTGTTCAAGGAGTTTAGAAGCAATGCAAGTTAGGGAAATTGGGCGATAGTTACTAGGTTTAGACTTTAGACCTTTTTTAAATACGGGGGCTATGGTGGCTTTTTTCCAATCACTGGGTACTAGGCCAGATTCGAGAGATAACCTGTATATATGGGCAAGTACAGGAGCAATTTCATGGTGGAGTTCTTTTAGGATGCGTGGGGATAATTCATCAGATCCTGAGGCTTTATGTGGGGATAGGCCATGGAGCAGTTTTTCCACACCTTCAGTGGTGACCTGGATCTTATTCATCTTGAATACTGGGGATGAGAGGATGCTGGAACATATATGCTTCAGACTAAGGGGCTGGGGAGGGGAAAAGACAGATTCAAATTGCTTGTTTAAGATAGTAGCCTTTTGGATGGGGTCTGTGTAGGTAAGACCAGATTTGAGGGGGCAATGCCGACATTTTCTTTTTTGTTGTGCTTGATGAAGCTGTAGAACTTTTTGTTTTTACCAGGTTGTGAGTCATGGTCAAATATGATGCTTTCCATATATGACCAGTATTGGGCTCTTATTTGCTTCTGGATAGAAGACTTAACGGATTTGAATCTTTGTTGGTGGGCTGGGGAGGGAGATTTGTGTAGTTTCTGGTACAGTTTATCATGCTTGTGTATTAGCCTGATAATTCTCGGGGTTAACCATGGCAAGTCGGCACGGGGTTTAGACATTTTAGATGGAATGTGTTTTGACTGGGATTCATTAAGACAGTCCTTGAATGAATTCCACGCTATTTCAGGGTCTGAATGGGTTTCGGTGAAAAAGCTAGCACCAAAAGCCTTCATGTCAGATTTTAGCCCTTCCCAATTAGCCTTCATGTAGAGTTTTATAGGGCGTCTAAGTTGGGTTGGGCGGCCCCTATTAAGATTCAATTCATGAAAAATTATATCATGATCCGAGGTGGCTAGACTCGGTAGGGATTTAACCAAATGGACATGGGATGGATGGTTTGTAAAGAAGAGATCAAGGGTGTTGGATAACCTAGTTGGGATCTTAACTATTTGTTCAAGATTATAACGGATATATCTTTCAATAAATTCTTCATAAAAGGATCTGTTTTTACAAGATTGTTTAGGGGACTCTTTTGACCAGTCAATGTCGGGGAGGTTGAAGTCTCCAAGTAGCCATACTATGCTGCCCTTGGGTATTTTACTAAGGGATAACCAGAGTTGGGATAGGGAGTCGGCGTCTAATTCTTGGGGTTCATAGAAGGCTCCGACAAAGATATCTTTAAGGCCAGTGATGGTAATTTTGGCCCAGGTTATATTGCATAAAGACTTGAGGTCTGGTTGTTCTTGGCTGATCAGTGAGTTAGATATAGCTATCATCACTCCTCCGCCTTGACCTTCACTCCTGTCATCCCTATATACCTTATAATTAAGATTATCAGGAAATATTTCGGAGGAACTGATGTCTGGCTTAAGCCATGTTTCAGTAAGGCAAATAACATCTGGTTTAATTTGGTCAATGACTAGGTGTAATTCAGGGATTTTGTTTTTGACAGAGCGACAATTAATGTTAAGGACTGTGAGACGTTCAGATGTTTTTAGTTTAGGTTTGGGAGTAACCTTTTTCTTTTTAGGGATTGGGGTAGATGAGGCCTTTGGGGTTTCTGGGTGGGCTCATGGAGAAAAGAAGAGCTATTTAAGCTGAAACTTACTTTACTGTGGTCGTGACTTAGAGGGGAATAGTAAGAAGTGTCACTGAGAGTATCTAGGGATTCAGTCAGTGAACTTGAGTGGTTTAGAGAGCCGCACTGTTGACAGTACCAGCTGAACTTTGAGTCTGAGAGTTTATCGTAAGTATGACTGCCAATGCCTTCGCAGTCTGTGTGAAACCAAGTTTCGCAATTGTCACACAGGATGCCTTTTTGTGACCAGGACACATTTTGGGAACATATCCCGCACGGGTACTGGGTAGGACAGGAAGCGCCTGGCGGGCCTGGGTTTGGTTCAATGTCTGGGGTCTGACATGCCAGAAGACAAAAAAGAAATAATGAGGTCTTACTAGCACTGGGATTCTCTTTGTGCTTTCTAGATGGAATTACTGTTTTGAGGACGTTGGCAACTGAGATACCAACAATACTGGATTTTGGACAGAAATGGTCGCACAGTAAATTACTCTGATTTGCTGAGCAGGGAAAAATATAATGTGCAACTATAAAGATGAAAAGGCATAACGATGTCAGCCTTAGTTCCATCCTTGCTGGATTAGTATGATTCTAGACCAACGAATTTCATGACACTTACATAGATATGTAATGAAACAAGTGTTGCAAGAACAAGATGAATATCTGTTTAGTCATGGTATTAATGACCCCTGTTTTCAGAGTTCAAAAGCACAACCTTTAGGACTTGTGGCTGAACAAATGATAAAAAGCCAAAACTTCTGTTCAAATTTCTTTCACTAGTCTTTGGTTAAGTTCAAAATCACATCCTCTAGGTTTTAAGACGGACTAAAAAGTGACCAATAAAACAAAATTTTCTACATACCTGTGTATGGATAGATTGTGGTAAGTGCTGTCATAAAGTTGCATGTGAACAATGAAGATACTTTAGGTAGGTTCTTGAATGCCTTGCTCACGTTGGGGTATAGCATACAATAATCATCCACAAGTTTCTGCGCCAGATCACACACACTCTGGCTCTGACTGCCCTGCTCCTGTAACGTTCAATTATTTTGCTTTTGTTTGTGGGTTTTAATGTAACACAGACACAATTATAGGTCATACTGCAACTATTTAGCTTTTCATGGTGGGGGAAGACCCAGGGTGCCCCTCCCGGCATTATTTCTCATAGGCTGCATTTAGGTAGAACCACAGACCTTCCGTAAACCAGACTGATGACTTTCTCATATGAAGAATTCTACGCCACAAGTGAGGCTCAAACCCACATGTATGAGGGGCAAGTGATTTGAAGTTGGTGACCATAGCCATTCAGCCATGGAGGTACCTACACAATTGGGAAGGAAAATTAAATTTAGATAATCGTTCTTTGATTAATTTCATTTAACCATCTTAAAGCTGTCTTAGCCGTTTTTCTTTTCTTTGCTCGCTTTCCTTGTGAATGAAGGTTTTTGCTAAATATTTCTATTTAGTACATGTATGTATTACAATCAAAATGCCTATTAAACAAATGTCTTAGAAATAATACAAGAATGGTGCCAATGATTCTAAGGTCTACATGACCTATGACATTCATCCTCTTAAAATTAACTAGAGCTGCTTTTGAGAAAAATAAATTACATCCTAGCTATGTACTTCAGACTTTGTTCAGATTATACTTTATATCCAACTTATACAAGCAAGATACTTGGTAATAACTACAGCTGAAATTCAATAACTTGAACTAGCTTATCTAAAAATTCTGTTTATCTTGAAGACATCAAGTCCAGTTCCAAAAACAAGTGCACAAAATATCATTTTAAGTCAAATTTCGGTTATCTTGAAGTAAAATACTCAATCCCTTGGAACTGAGATATCGAGTTTCAACTGTATTTAGTTTAGTTTGTAGATATCAGTATATCTCGTAGTATTAATTAATATTTGCTGATATGTATTACCTGCATCCATATGGCTGCACATCCTAGCACAGGACCACAACTTACAGATATTGCCATGGAAACCAATTGAGTCATTAAGTTGATCTTGAAAGGGTCAACATGGCCACCAAATATGGCTGAGAAGATGCTGTAACAAGCATGCTCTGGTGCCTCTTGCAAGGCTGAACATAACATCTCAAGCAGCTGTAGCTCATGGACAGCATTTAATTTCTGAAAGAGGCAATACATTGTGTATTACAGTTTGATCTGTTCTGTTTTAGTTGGGTTTATCATCAGAACAACACAATTATAGATCCTACTGCAACTTCCCAGGTTTTGAAAGTGGAGGAAGGCCCCAGCTCCAGGTCCCCCTCAGTGCATTATTACACCATGGGTGGGCATCTGGGTAGAACCAGCGACCTGCCATAAGCCAGCTGGATAGCTTCTTAACATGAAGAATTCAATGCCCAAAGCAAGGCTCAAACCCAGTGTATGAAAGTAATATCACATATATTTGGTGATTTTTACATCACTTTTATTCGATGAAATCATAACTTTCATTTTCTGAAGTCTCAATATATTTGTAATTTAAATGCTCTTTTGCTCAAAATATCTGACCATCCATACTAGACTTAGACAATCATACATACCTTAGACATGAGATTCATCACAGCTTAACACTTAGTCAGATACGTAATAAACATTGAAATTTTAAACCTACATGGGCAAACGTGCATGAAGGACATATTAATCAATATCCTCTTAGGTATCAAACATCAGAATAATGAAATAAGAACCAAACTTGGACAGACTCTCTAACAGAACATATCAAGTAGCTGATAGCCACTGCTTCTAGTAACACATCATTTACACACTGTGTAAGCTAACATCACATCTCAATAGCTTTGGTACATTTATATATCATTTTGATTATGAAAACAATGAAAAATTGTAATACATATAATTATACAAATTTAAACTTTAACTGTTACATCATACACCAATATCTATAAAATAATGCTACACAAACAAACATTATTCTTACTCTATGTTTATGCCCCTTCCTTCTTGACATATCAATAATATACTCCTGTGCCACCTCCACTGCAATATTTTCACTAGCTCCTGCCCTTCCTGGAACACCCCTGTGCGGGTCTGAAGCATAATTCCTCACTATATAGTTCAGGGCTTCTTTTGTACATTCCGGGAACTCTAGATACTGCAGTTTCTTCAGTATACTGCTCATCTAGGCTCTGTGGGTAAAAATTGTATTTTAGAAAGCGTTTAAATTATTATTTACAAAAATTCTTGCAATTCTTGAATCAGCAAAAGCATTTACAATACAACAATGAAGTTGTAGTCATTGCCTTTAACAAAGGAGGGGAAACTATGACTTGTGTATGTTATGACACTTTGACCCAAAAACACCTTGACCCTTAAAGTGGCATTATGCGCATCTTACAGTACGTAGTGTGTTTTTGGTAAATGTTTTATAAAAGCTAGTTTTCGGTTGCTGTGCATTCAAATGTGTTTAACATTTTGTTTAATTAACAATAATGCCGCATAAGTATTTGAAAGTGATGCTTTAGAAATGAAGAAATCGGACTTATAAAAAATAGTTCATTTCTTCAGTCTTGTACGCAATGATCTCCCTTACCTATAAGTAGATATTTCTGAGGCTGAAGGGAAGCAACTCCTGCAAGCAGTTTGACTTTTCTTAAAAAGACTGCCCCAGTCAAAATAAGTAAAGTCATATTTAAAAAGTTATTATTTCGTAATGGTAACAGGAAGAGTTTGGTATACTGGGTTAAAAGCTATAATTTCCTCCACCCTTTTTACACACATATCTATTTGTGCTGTATTTTTACTTGAAAAATGCGTATAATTCCACTTTAAATTCAAAATCCTAAAACAATTCAAAATCCTAAAACAATTTAACACCTCCTAAAATATCTCATAAGTATATTTTTATGTCATTTTATCATTTTCTTGTGTTTGCTTTACATTTGATATACAATTTTGACCAAAATGTATGATAACAATGATACTTGTGCTGAATGAGAAGTATGCATATTTAATATGTTTGGTAATAACATATATAAGAACAGACCATCACTATTTCTCTCTCTTCATGAAATAAAATCATATTATATTGTATTTATGAAAATATAAATTGGTTTCATCCAACAGAGATGTCTGAAGCTGGCAGATTATATTAAATATATATGCAAGTACTTTATCACTTGGTCATATTTGACAAATATCTCATCAGACATTGTAGACCATTACACTGAAACAGAAAAATGATGAACCTCTAGGTATATACATGCCTTATTTCAAAGTTCCAAGACACACAATACTTTCTAACCATCCAGTAATCGAAAGCTTAGCCTATGTTCTAGCTGTCTGGTAACTGGACACCTAGTTTGCCCTCTAGTCGGGTTTTCTATATAGACAATCAGTAATCAGTTTGTTTATGAATTTAATAGTTTTCTATTTTTTGAAAGTATTTCATTATATTGTACATATTACAAGTTTAAATGTTGGCAGTGGCTACGATTACGGTACCGTAATCCTAGCCTCCGGTTCTAGGATTACGGAAGATCCGTATTCCTAGACAACCCTATGAGAATAGGCTAGGATTACGGAAGAATTTAAGAGGCATCAAATTATGTTAGGACATGCATAAATGACATTGTAAACTTACTCATTCACATAATTTCACTAATATTTCGTGCTATCGATCGGCGGTTTTGGGTTAGTATAAATTATCTAAATGGCGGTGCGTGGAAATATTATAGAATTATCTATGTTTCGTATATACCTGCATTTTTTTTTCATCAAGTCAACACAAATGGTCTTTAATAACATAAAATATGGTTAAAATCATTAAATTCAAAGTATAGATTATTTTAAAAAAATCTTAACTTTGACACCTCATATTTCTAACATATTTCCGCGCGCCGCCATTAAGATTATGCTAACCCAAAACGGCGGATTGAAAACATGAAATAATAAGGCAGGCATGAGAAATTAAGTGAAATAAGTAAGTTTACAACATCATTTATGCGTGTCCTAACATATACTTTATGCCTCTTAATATACTTCCGTAATCCTAGCCTATCCTCATAGGGTTGTCTATAAATACGGAACTTCCGTAATCCTAGAACCGGAGGCTAGGATTACGGTACCGTAATCGTAGCCACTGTCTTAAATGTTTCGAAGGTGCAAACATGCAGGTAGCGGCTGCAAGTGTATAAACTCTGATTTTGGAATGTTCCACAAGTTTGCTGAGTAGCTTCCCATAGCGTTACGCTCGTATAGTTCACCTTTTCAATGTATATGATACTGTGACCGGATTTTTTGTCATCAATTTTTTTTTTCATTTGACTAACATATAAAAAGTATATTTGTGTGAAAAAAGGGATTTTTTCTATTAAACAAAAAATATACACTGGACCCGTGCCTGTGTTTGATAATGGCTATTTTCTCATTTGTTGATTATGGCCTAGTCGAACTAATCCAACGTATACAGTTTGTTTTATATTGTGACGGTCAAACTGTAACCACCACGGTGGTTGCAAAAGTCAGAAATTAAAAAGCAGCCACTCAGCGACAGTAAGCTTGTCTAGATTATGGCCATCTGTAATAAACAGTGAAATATATTTATTTTGAATTTTGAAAAAAATAAATGTCCAAGCATATCATAAAATGAGGTCGGAGCTTGGATCGAAATGTCTTGGGGTCGAAATGTCTTGGGATCGAAATGTCTTGCTAACATAACAAGCGAATATTTTCATAGATAATGAGTTTTCAATAGCAAAACTGTTATGAAAATTTCAAATAAAAAAGTTCATATAATTCAAGGTATTGTTTGTTTCTTACGTTATCAGTACAGAAAATATTTTCAGTGTCTGGGAAATCTTCAAGCGGCATCAACTCTTAGAACGAATTTTCGTACCCGGAAACACTTATTTTAGGGAGTAATAATTACTGAGAGAAAAAAACAACAACAAAATCCAACATATCTTACTGCAGGTTTATTTTATTTATACCAATTAAATAATTAAGATATTTCACATTAAATGAAATAAACATTTTAGAGTATAAATAATGATCTTAAATAAATTATCTACTCAATTAACAACTGATCCTGCGTAAACAAACCAGGTAGGGGCTCAGGTACATTACTTTAGATTTTTTACGTAAAAAAGTTATGAGAGACTTAATACAAGAAAAATATCAAGAATTTGATACTTTTTCTTTTAGATTAGAGTTATTATATTTGATGTCAATTGATACATACTGGTCACAGTTACATTGGTACATACTGGTCAAAGCAAGAGGCAAATAAGAAGGCAGAAGCATTCCAAATGATAGCATTGCAGAACTTCTTCATTTGCTAAGAAATTTCTAACTACACAGATGTGTAGATAGGAAGTGTCTAATACCAGTTATTTTTCTTTCATGCCAATTAGGTTTATCTCTCACTATTTCACTAAAAATGTGACGTGCACTTATTCATAAATTTTCACATGTCCAAAACATTGTGAATGTTTACTTATTTCACTTGGTACATGTACATTTTACGGACTTTAATCATAAGACTACTGTGTAAAATCTCAAACTTTTAACTAAAATAAAGCTATTAAATCGATATGATATTTCAATGAAACTTCAAAGTTTTGTCGTTTGTAGCATCATCTGGGACATGAGCAGTGAAAAATCTTAATTTGATTTCTAAAATGCTGTGATATTTGTTTCTAAAGTCACTATATGTTCATTGTAAATATACTTTGTTATACCCAAGTGGAAACTGGCAGGTACTTGAAAATGCAGCTCTCTGATTGGTCAGTTAGAACCCCTAATGTACTGTGATGTCATGATAAAGTTATGAATTAAGTTATTTCCTGCCAATAACACTCGCGTGATCGGGTGGCAGCTAGTATCCAGAGATAGATAGATTATTATCCTTATCCATGCAAACGGTGTGTACAAGAATTTTAGATATATAGATCTATTGCAATTAAAAGACTATTACAATATAACAAAATCTGCATCATGTTAATTTAATTGTTAAGAGTTTGCCGAAGGCTCTCAGTCTCTACTGGTCCAAATAATTTGATGTCAGAACTGATTCTGAGATATTTTTCTGATAGGGCAGAATCCCACTCTTTACTTGTACCTGTGCAAAAATTATCACAATATCGCGACTTGCGTACAATTAGTTGGACTAAGTCTCTACACAACTATCATGCTGTTAATTTTCTTTATCTGCATGACCATAATTTATACCAATTATTTTTTGTTGTCCACATGTTGATCATGCTGATTATTCTTGTTATTCGAACAAAGATCAAGCCTAGAAAATCATGCTCATTTTTTTTTAAAAACTGTTTACATAAAATTATAGTTGTTATAAAATTTAGTTGTTTCCTACTTATTATGTCTCCCACACAACTGTGGTGGGAGACATATTGATTTACTCCTGTCTGTGTGTGTGTGTCCATCAGTCTGTCACAAATCTTGTCCGCACTCTTAAGTCGAACATTTCTCATCCGATCTTCACCAAACTTGAACAAAATGTGTTTATCAATAAGTCCTCAGCCAAGTTCGATAACTAGCCAAATCGGCCCAGGCACTTCGGAATTATGGCCCTTGAACCGAAAATACTGATGCCAGTGATACAGGTCTTGGTGCATGGATGTCTCAGATACATAATGGAGAAGAAATGCCAATCTACTCTAGATGATTAGGCAGTTGTGGGAGACATGCGCTTTTCTCAAAAGCAGCTCTAGTTAGATCTACATTACACAAATTATTTGACAATTCATAGCGATGCCACCCTTTAATAAGTTAATAATTAGCAGCAGTGTTTGATTAAGGTGCCTATATATACACATGTTATGTAGATATAATATGTTGAGTAACATACATGTGATTTATTGAATGACAAACGTAATATGAATAATTAGAAACATGGAATTAAGGTATGATGATATAATAAAGTAAACATTATTAATTAATCCAGTATTAAAGTAATTAGCGAACAAATAAAATAAAAAGGACATACAGAAAAATTACATGCAATGAAATTAATACAACCACAATATGTGTTGCTAACTTTTGGCATTATGTTTGTAATTCTTCAGATGGGTATGCAGGAAAAACTTAACTTCATATTTATCTATTTAGTAGTCATTGGTAACTAAAAGTTATTAGAATGATAGTTGTGTGAGTAATGAAAATAATCAGCACATTTTTACCATGATGCTGATAAAGAAAATAATCTGTATGACCATCATGCAGACAGCCTTGGCCATTGATATACTGTTACAGATAAGACCAACTTTCAGTTAAGTAATGGAAGCCAGAACTACTTTAGACAGATAAGCCCCCCCCCTCCCCCCCCCCCCCCCCCCCCAAAAAAAAAAAAAAAGAAAAGAAAGTGCCTCAGACTCTTCTAAATGTCATTTTTAATTTACTGACATTGTTACATCTAGTTTGGGGTACGATAACTTAACTGATGCCTTTCTTATTTTTCTGATTGTTACATACATTAAGAAATGGCTTAATCCCATTTGTTGACTGAACCAGCATCATACTGCAACATCTGCAGTGACTGTCATGAGAAACTGATGTAAAGTAAAGTTAATAGAACATGGTTTATTTTGAATATCAAGATATACATTTTTAGCTCACCTGTCACATAGTGACAAGGTGAGCTTTTGTGATCACCCTTCGTCCGTCGTCAGTCCATGCGTGCGTCCTTCAACAATTTCTTGTCTGCACGATAGTGGTTTCATTTATGATTTTATTTTAACCAAACTTGCACACAACTTGTATCACCATAAGATCTCGGTTCCTTTCTTGAACTTGAGAGATCCCATTATGGGTTCCAGAGTTATAGCCCCTGAAAGGGCCAATATTTGCTATTTTGACCTTGTCTGCACAATAGAAGCTTTATTTATCATTTGATTTTTACCAAACTTGCACACAACTTGTATCACCATAAGATCTTGGTTCCTTTCTTGAACTGGCCAGATCCCATTATGGGTTCCAGAGTTATGGCCCCAGAAAGGCCCAAAATTAGCTATTTTGACCTTCCTGGCTGTACATATTCCAGAGTAATTGTGGAAAATTGCGGACAAATGCAAAACTTTCATGGAAAGTAGGTACTTTCCATGGAATAGTCCGGAAAAGTCACCTGTTATATAACATGTCCAGAGTGATTGCAAATGTTTTCCACAGACATCTCTGGAAATTAATCCGGACATCTGTCAAAATGTTCATGGAATATTCACCGACACAGCGGAAATGTAGCACAAGTTTTGAAAAAATTCTGGTCATTTAACTCTGGAAAAAAACTCTGTCACTTTCTAAGGGATTTTAAACACATCAGAAAACAATTAGCATCAGACTAGGAATACCATGTGATCAAGCTCAGCCAATTAGATGAACTGATCTTACAGAGGAATTTTCAAAATGTGTAACTGGAAGTCTGATGTTAACAAGTTGTGTAAAAATTAGTGAAACTTTATTATGTGAGGTAATTCAGTTCAAAGTTAATATTGAGGATTCTGGAAATTGCTCAAGTAAGTTTGTTTACATAATTGACCAATGAAACAATACATACATTTGTAATTATGCTAATTAACACATGCATGTATATTTGTACATCAGTCATTATATAGCATAAAACAATGAATGCTAAAGTATAACCAAAGGCTTTTTTTATAAATAATATGCATATATGAAAACAGATAGGTACTTTCTTTGAATGATCATTATTTAAGTGTAACTAATCTTTGTTCAAAACTATGTATATGCTTAAAAAATATTCTAATCAGTCACTTTTAACTGGCAAAGATTCATTTTCCTTGTTCATATGTATCATATAGTGTTTGAAACTGCAAAAGTGATCACATGCAATAAAATTATGTTGCTTGTACTGAAATGTTATTGTTCACTATACATGTACTGCAAAAAAGTCTATAAATCACATTTATTGCTATTGAATAATACTGTCAGCAGAACTTCCTGGATGGCTGCGGAATAACTCTGGAAAATTGTTCACGGACGCCCGTGGAATCACTCCGGAAAATTGTCCATGGAAAATTCTCCGGAAATCCCTGGACATTTTTCCACAGTTTTCCGCAGTATTCCATATCAAGCTCCGGAAAGTTTGTCCAATTACTCCGGAGTCCGGACTTCCATGGAAATTCAAAGACATTCCATGGAAACTTGTGGAATTTTGACAGCCGGGTAAATGTCTGCACTATAGCAGCTTCATTTATGATTTGATTTTTACCAAACTTGCACACAACTTGTATCACCATAAGATCATGGTTCCTTTCTTGAACTTGCCAGATCCCATCATGGGTTCCAGAGTTACGGCCCCTGAAAGGGCCAAAATTAACTATTTTGACCTTGTCTGCACAATAGCAGCTTCAATTATGATTTGATTTAAATCAAACTTGCACACAACTTGCGTCACCATAAGATCTTGGTTCCTTTCTGGAACCGGCCAGATCCCATAATGGGTTCCAGAGTTATGGCCCCTGAAAGGGCCAAAATTGGCTATTTTGACCTTGTCTGCACAATAGCAGCTTCAATTATGATTTGATTTAAACCAAACTTGCACACAACTTGCGTCACCATAAGATCTTGGTTCCTTTCTTGAACCGGCCAGATCCCATAATGGGTTCCAGAGTTATGGCCCCTGAAAGGGCCAAAATTGGCTACATTGACTTTGTCTGCACAATAGCAGCTTCAATTATGATTTGATTTAAACCAAACTTGCACACAACTTGCGTCACCATAAGATCTTGGTTCCTTTCTTGAACCGGCCAGATCCCATAATGGGTTCCAGAGTTATGGCCCCTGAAAGGGCCAAAATTGGCTATTTTGACCTTGTCTGCACAATAGCAGCTTCATTTATGATTTGATTTTAACCAAACTTGCACACAACTTGTATCACCATAAGATCTCGATTCCTTTCTATACGCACGCAGGGACGTATTATGTTATTGCCTCGGTGTCCGTCTGTCTGTCTGTGTTGGTAAGCAATTTCCCTTCCACTCTGTAACTCTTGAACCCCTGGATGGATTTCAGAGAAACCTGATGCAAAAGTTCACTTCATTGAAACAATATGCAGAGCGCATGTTTCGGATGTCTCACTTCAATGTCAAGGTCACATTTAGGGGTCAAAGGTCATATGACTTTGTTTTGTGTGAATATTGCTCTGCATTTGCGTTACATTGCAGTGCTCTTGTCAGCTCGACTATTCAAAGAATAGTCTAGCTATTCTACTCACCCTGGCGTCGGTGTCGGCATCGGCATCAGCGTCACACCTTGGTTAAGTTTTTGCATGCGAGTTCATACAGCTATCATTTAAAAGCATATAGCTTTGAAACTTATTTATTCTTTTTCTAGGTCAATTACCAACCTCACTGGGTCAAGTTCCATAACTCTAACACGTATTTTGAGAAAATTATGCCCCCTTTTGGACTTAAAAAATTCTGGTTAAAGTTTTACATGCAAGTTACTATCTCCAAAACTAATGCAGATATTGAATTGAAACTTCACATGTGTCTTTGGGGTTATAAAACTAGTTGATAGCAGCAAGTCCCATAACTCTGACTTTCATTTTGGCCAAATTATGCCCCCTTTTGGACTTAGAAAATTCTGGTTAAAGTTTTGCGTGCAAGTACATACAGCTATTACTAAAAGGCATATAGATTTGAAACTTATTTTTTCTTTTTCTAGATCAATTACCTACCTCACTGGGTCAAGTCCAATAACTCTTACATGCATTTTGACTAAATTATGCCCCCTTTTGGACTCAGAAAATCCTGGTTAAAGTTTTACATGCAAGTAACTATCTCCAAAACTACTACAGATATTAAATTGAAACTTCACATGTGTCTTCCGGGTTATAAAACTAGTTGATAGCACCAAGTCCCATAACTCTGACATGTATTTTGGGCAAATTATGCCCCCTTTTGGACTTAGAAAATTCTGGTTAAAGTTTTACATGCAAGTTACTATCCTCAAAACTAATGCAGATATTGAATTGAAACTTAACATGTTTCTTCGGGGTTATAAAACTAGTTGATAGCATCAAGTCCCATAACTCTGATATGTATTTTGGTCAAATTATGTCCCCTTTCGAACTTAAAACTCTTTTGATATTTAACATTTTGGGTAATAATTTCCTGCTTCTGTGAAATATTTCGAATAGTCGAGCTTGGCTGTCTTATGGACAGCTCTTGTTTTTATTTGGCAGGTCCTTCTTTTGTTTGCTTACAATAATATTTTTTAATTACTTCCCTTTTTATTAGCTCACCTGAGCAATGCTCAGGTGAGTTTTTCTGATCGCTCGATGTCCGGCGTCCGTCGTCCGTCGTCTGTCGTCTGGCGTCTGTCGTCTGTCGTCTGTCGTCCGTCGTCTGTCAACATTTAGCTTGTGTATGCGATAGAGGCTGTATTTTTCAATTAATCTTCATGAATAATGGTCACAATGATAACCTTGATGAAATCTAGGCCGAGTTCGAAAATGGGTCATCTCGGGTCAAAAACTAGGTCACTAGGTCAAATCAAAGAAAAACCTTGTGTATGCGATAGAGGCTGTATTTTTCATTTAATCTTCATGAATATTGGTCAGAATGATAACTTTGATGAAATCTAGGCCGAGTTCGAAAATGGGTCATCTCGGGTCAAAAACTAGGTCACTAGGTCAAATCAAAGAAAAACCTTGTGTATGCGATAGAGGTGGTATTTTTCAATTAATCTTCATGAATATTGGTCAGAATGATAACCTTGATGAAATCTAAGCCGAGTTCGAAAATGGGTCATCTCGGGTCAAAAACTAGGTCACTAGGTCAAATCAAAGAAAAACCTTGTGTATGCGATAGAGGCTGTATTTTTCAATTCTTCTTCATGAATATTGGTCAGAATGATAACCTTGATGAAATCTAGGCCGAGTTCGAAAATGGGTCATCTCGGGTCAAAAACTAGGTCACTAGGTCAAATCAAAGAAAAACCTTGTGTATGCGATAGAGGCTGTATTTTTCATTTAATCTTCATGAATATTGGTCAGAATGATAACTTTGATGAAATCTAGGCCGAGTTCGAAAATGGGTCATCTCGGGTCAAAAACTAGGTCACTAGGTCAAATCAAAGAAAAACCTTGTGTATGCGATAGAGGTGGTATTTTTCAATTAATCTTCATGAATATTGTCAGAATGATAACCTTGATGAAATCTAAGCCGAGTTCGAAAATGGGTCATCTGGGGTCAAAAACTAGGTCACTAGGTCAAATCAAAGAAAAACCTTGTGTATGCGATAGAGGCTGTATTTTTCAATTCTTCTTCATGATTATTGGTCAGAATGATAGCCTTGATGAAATCTAGGCCGAGTTCGAAATTGGGTCATCTCGGGTCAAAAACTAGGTCACTAGGTCAAATCAAAGAAAAACCTTGTGTATGCGATAGAGGCTGTATTTTTCAATTCTTCTTCATGAATATTGGTCAGAATGATAACCTTGATGAAATCTAGGCCAAGTTCGAAAATGGGTCATCTCGGGTCAAAAACTAGGTCACTAGGTCAAATCAAAGAAAAACCTTGTGTATGCGATAGAGGCTGTATTTTTCAATTGATCTTCATGAATTTTGGTCAGAATGATTGCCTTGATGAAATCTAGGCCGAGTTCGAAAATGGGTCATCTCGGTCAAAAACTAGGTCACTAGGTCAAATCAAAGAAAAACCTTGTGTATGCGATAGAGGCGGTATTTTTCAGTTGATCTTCATGAATTTTGGTCAGAATGATTACTTTGATGAAATCTAGGCCAAGTTCGAAAATGGTCATCTGGGGTCAAAAACTAGGTCACTAGGTCATATCACGTAAAAACCTTGTGTATGCGATAGAGGCTGTATTTTTCAATTGATCTTCATGAATTTTGGTCAGAATGATTGCCTTGATGAAATTTAGACCAAGTTTGAAAATGGGTCATCTGAGGTCAAAAACTAGGTCACTAGGTCAAATCCAAGAAAAACCTTGTGTATGCAATAGAGGCTGTATTTTTTAACTGATCTTCATGAAATTTAGCCAGAATGATTACCTTGATAAAATCTAGGCTGATTTCGAAAATGGGTCATCTGGGGTCCAAAACTAGGTCACTAGGTCAAATCGAAGAAAAACATTGTGTATGCAATAGAGGATGTATTTTTCAATTGATCTTCATGAAATTTGGTCAGAGTGATTGCCTTGATGAAAACTAGGTCGGTTTTGAATATGGGTTATCTGAGGTCAAAAACTAGGTCACTAGGTCAAATTAAAGAAAAATCTTGTGTATGCGATAGAGACTGTTTTTTTTCAGTTGATATTTATGAAATTTGGTCAGGTTGATTGCCTTAATGTAATCTAGGTCGAATTTGAATATGGGTCATCTGAGGTCAAAAACTAGGTCACTTGGTCAAATCAAAGAAAAAACTTCTGTATGTGATAGAGGCTGTATTTTTCAGTTGATCTTCATTAATTTTGGTCACAATGATTGCCTTGATAAAATCTAGGTCGAGTTTGAACATGGGTCATCTAGAGTCAAAAACTAGGTCATATCTAAGAAAATACTTGTTTTATTGCAAGAGACCAATTTTTTGGTCCAGTCTTAATGAAAATTGGTCAGAATATTTGTTTCCATGAAATCACTAGGTCAAACATGTTTTACACTGTTATGGAGTGTTTCTTAGGTGAGCGACCTAGGGCCATCTTGGCCCTCTTGTATGTTACTATAAATAGCTTATTTAGTAACTTTTTTATTATTGGCCATAGGGAAAAACTGTTCTGTGGTAAACATGGATTGTACCTCCAATTTTTAGGTGTATTTTGACATATCTGTACCTTGTAAGAATTTTTTCTTTTTGTTTTTTGGACATAGGTTAAAAAGTGTAAAGTCATAAAAAAATCTACCAAAGAAGAATAGGTTAAAAACATTTGAAAGTAAATAATTGGATAGAAGCATTTGAAGTGGGGAGATTATAGTGTGACAGATTTATGGCATGATTCATTGTTAAGTGTCATTCTGGGGTTTGTTTCAGCTCAGAGATCTGGAACAGGTATATAAACATTTCTGAAGATAAATTTTTATAGCAATATTAAGGGAGACTATAGAACTGAATGAGGGAATTCATTTATCCATCTACAGCTTCCTGAGGAAGAGATTTTCACTACTTCCAGTCTTAGTTATTTTCTGCCAATAAGAGGCAAATGCAACAAGCTATAGGCAATACTTACATCTGTGTCTAGTCCAATTAGTTCGTCATGTCATGCGTGGATCCAGAGCAGTCCGGACCCCCTCTGGAAAATCCTAAAAAAAGGAAAGAAGAGAAGGAAAGAAAATGGTTTTTAGAAAAGGCAACATTAGGACCACATTCAAAGTGTATGTGGCTGCTGCTACATATGACCCTGACATAATTCATATTTATGTTAATTATCTCAAAGAAACGAAGAATTTTACCTTTAAGAAAACTTCATTTTATTATTTTTCCCCAAGTTTAACAGGTGAGCTCATAAAAGTGTGAAAAGAAGGGGTATATTGTATATAAAATTGCAGTGGAAAGGTGTTCTTAAATGCTCCTAAAATGCCCCAGAATGCAGGAAATGAAGTGCTGAATTTCAAAATTTTCTGTGGGGGCATGCCCGGGAACCCCTAGCTGGTCGACTACTTTTTCTATTTCAGCCAGTTCAACAAAAACTTATTGATAACCCTGTACTTGTAAACGGCTAACATCCACAAAAATCACATCAAATTAGCGTATAAAGGCACATGTTTGTCATAGTAAGGGTTCAGTCAGAGCCCCCTGAGAAAATTGGCTGGATCCGTGTATGCATGTCATAGAGACATCAAGATTTTTTTTATAGGCAATGTCTTATTTCCATATCAAATTACAAGTTGCATTTTTATACATGAACATGTACAAAAAAATGTTCTGTGGAATGAATAATTGGCAATTTTTAGCGAAATGGCTTTCCAGTACAGCTAAATAATATTGTCATGTTATGATCATATGTTGATACCTTGTCACTTTTTGTAAACCATCTTAACACAATAGAATCCACTTCAATTGTCCCTTTTATCTTCAGTAATCATAAGCCACTTTGATGTATTTATTTATTCAGAACATTTTATGATGATGTCATACATAACTCGCTGAAATGAAAGTTGCATTTTAAGTCTACTTCTAAACAGTAAAAAGGTCAATTATGTTTTTATGTTTACAGATAGATAAAAGTCTTCTTCTACAATCTACAGAATGCTTTAGTTTAGGAGTTTTTAGCTCGACTATTCAAAGAATATGGAGAGCTATACTACTCACCCTGGCGTTGGTGTTGGTTAAAGTTTTTATGAAATGGTAATATCTTGTATACCATCAAAGATATTTGCTTCAAACTTGGAGCACTTGCTTATTATAACAGTCTCTACCTGTAGGCAAGAGTACATAACACTGTCAAGTATTTTGGCTGAATTATGGCCCATTTTGGACTTGATTGGTTCAGATTTCGTTCAAGTCCATGTTTTGTAAAAACTATTTGACATGTGACTTTGAAACTTTGAACACTTGTTTATCATTATGATTTTGCATCTGTACAAGAGTACATAACTCTGTCAACTATTTTGGCTGAATCATGGCCCTTTTTGGACTTGGAAATTGGTTCAGATTTCATACAAGTCAAGTCAACGTTCTGTCGAAACTATTTGACATATGGCTTTAATACTTTGAACACTTGTTTATCATCATGATCTTCATCTATAGGTAAGAGTACATAACTCTGTCAACTATTTTGGCTGAATCATGGCCCTTTTTGGACTTGGAAATTGGTTCAGTTTTCGCACAAGTCCACATTTTGTCAAAACTATTTGACATGTGGCTTTGAAACTTTGAACACTTGCTTATCATCATGATTTCCATCAGTAGGCAAGAGTACATAACTCTGTCGACTATTTTGGCTGAATTATGGCCCTTTTTGGACTTGGAAATTGGTTCAGATTTCGTACAAGTCAACGTTCTGTCGAAACTATTTGACATATGGCTTTAATACTTTGAACACTCGTTTATCATCATGATCTTCATCTATATGTAAGAGTACATAACTCTGTAAACTATTTTGGCTGAATTATAGCCCTTTTGGACTTGGAAATCAGTTAAATTTTTTATACCTGTAACCAGTCCATATTTTGCCTAACCTGTTTGTCATATGGCTTTGAAACTTTGACCACTTGTTTACCATCATAGTCTACATATGTAGGCAAGACTACATAACTAAGACAAGGAGTTTAGCTCTGTTATGACCCTTTTTGACATAGAAATTAGTTAAGGTTTGGATACCATTATATATTTTGTCTAAACTGTTTGATATATGGCTTTGAAACTTTGAACACTTGCTTACCATCATGGTCACACATTGCCATATAGTGCAAGACTTATCCAAATCCACAAATACAGGTACATTGTTTGTCTTATCGATTTTTCTTCTTTTGTCTGAAAATCTCTAGTAATATTTTGACCCCAACTAAATAACACTTTGGCCTATAGACATTAGTCTTCATCTAGGATGATTGCCTGTTATCAGTGGAAGGACTCTATTACCTATGGGTCAGTAGGTTAAAAGTCAAGGTCACAGTGACCTTATAATTATAATAAAGTTTTTATTATGCCCACCTTCAAAGGAGGGGTATATTGTTTTGCAGATGTTGGTCTGTAGACCAATCGGTTTCTGGATGATAACTCAAGATAGCTTTGGTCTAGGATCACGAAAGTTGATAGGGAGGTTGATTATGACCAGCAGATGACCCCTATAGATTTTGAGATCAGTAGGTCAAAGGTCAAGGTTACAGTGACCCGGAACAGTTAAATGGTTTCCGGAGGATAACTTAAGAACGGTTGGGCCTAGGATCACGAAACTTGATAGGGAGGTTGATCATGACCAGGAGATGACCCCTATTGATTTCAAGATCAGTAGGTCAAAGGTCAAGGTCACGGTGACCCAGAACATTTAAACCATTTCCGAAAAATAATTTGAGAACGCTTGGGCCTAGTATCACAAAACTTAATAGGGAGGTTGATTATGACCAGCAGATGAGCCCTATTGCTTTTGAGATCATTAGGTCAATGGTCAAGGTCACATTGACTCAGAATAGTAGAACTTTTTTAGCCAAATAACTAGAGAATGCTTTGGTCTAAGATCACATTGATATTGAGGTCACTTATGACTGGTAAATGACCCATAATTATTGATTGAGGTCAGTACGTCAAACGTCTAGTGCACAGTGACCAAATAATTTCTGTTCCTTTTGCAGTTACTGAATGGATCAAGGGGGGCATTTCGTTGTCTACGTGCTCTTGTTTAAGGAGTAAGCACAGTTGATGATGGACCAATCTTCCCTGTAATCCTACATTATATACATTTACATGACAGTATTTACAAATCATAAAATACAGTTAACAAACTGTAATAAAAACATTTTTGGTCAAGTATTGGAATTGATAACGATTATTGTTCAAAACTTTAACATATGATTGTTTACAGAGTGTGTAAATTGAGTTTGATTTTTACTGGAGGTATTCCTAAAATTTGATCTCCTGTTCTGGTTGCCAAACCAAGAAAGAGTTCATTATTTTAGCATTAAAAATACGTTGCCTAATGAATATTATGAATATCTGTTGTATTACATTTGTCAAAGATTTACTTATTTAGCATTTAGATGAAATTCAGTACAAATGCAAGTTTGTAAACCTCCCCCACCCCTCGCACACACACGCACACACTCACTTTGCTTGTCTTGGTTGTGCAACGAAGATAGATTGGTAATAAATTCTTAAGCAACATTAAAATTAAGAAAAAAGATTCTGTTCAGATTGGTGAAATAAGCAACATGTTTGAAATGCAAATTTTAAACTAGAAATTACAGTGAAATCAATAGAAACTGTCAACTTTTTAGCTCGACTATACAAAGTATAAGGAGAACTATCCTACTCGATGCGGCATTGGCGTCGGCGTCTTTCCGCATCCCCATCATAGTTAAAGTTTTTTTACACTTTCTCTTTTTTCAACTTATCTCTGTAATTACTTGATGGATTTGATTCAAACTTGAAATACTTATTCCTTATCATCATCCACATCATCTGACATAAGCGCCATAACTCTGGCACCAATATTTCATGAATTATCCCCCCTTTTCACTTAGATTTTCAGGTTAAAGTTTTGATGCACTTTCACTCTATCTCTGTTATTACTGAATAGATTTGATTGAAACTTAAAATAGTTGTTCAACATCATCACCCACATCATATGACACAAGGTGCATAACTCTGGCACCATTTTTTCATGAATTATTCCCCCTTTTTACTTAGAATTTCAGGTTAAAGTTTTGATGCACTTTCACTCTACCTCTGTTATTACTGAATGGATTTGATTCAAACTTAAAATAGTTGTTCAGCATCATCACCCACATCATATGACACAAGATGCTTAACTCTGGCACAATTTTTCATGAATTATTCCCCTTTTTACTTAGAATTTCAGGTTAAAGTTTTATGCACTTTCACTCTATCTCTGTTATTACTGAATGGATCTGATTCAAACGTAAACAATTGTTCAACATCATTACCCTTATCATATGACACAAGGTGCATAACTCTGGGACCAATTTTTATGAATTATTTCCCCTTTTTACTTAGAATTTTAGGTTAAAGTTTTGATGCACTTTCACTCTGTCTCTGTTATTACTGAATGGATTTAATTCAAACTTAAAATAGTTGTTCAACATCATCACCCACACCATATGACACAAGGTGCATAACTCTGGCACCAATTTTTCATTAATTATTCCCCCTTTTTACTTAGAATCTTAGGTTAAAGTTTTGATGCACTTTCACTCTGTCTCTGTTATTACTGAATGGATTTGATTCAGACTTAAAATAGTTGTTCAACATCATCACCCACACCATATGACACAAGGTGCATAACTCTGGCACCAATATTTAATGAATTATGCCCCTTTTTGCTTAGGATATACTTATATAGTGTTTTGATACATTTTATCTTTACCTGTCTTATTACTTTAAGTTGATATTTTTGATATAGACTCTATTGTGCAATATCTTCATCCGCAATTGGAGTCATTAAACACTCCAGTGACAGCTCTAGTTTCCTCAGATGTGCCCAGTTTCACTATCCAGCATCGTAATAGTCGAGCGCGCTGTCTCCTGTGACAGCTGTTGTTAAATACAGTCCTCCACCTCTGATTCATGTGGGGAAGTTGGCAGTTACTTGCGGAGAACAGGTTTGTACTGGTACAGAATCCAGGAACACCGGTTAGGTTAACTGCCCGCCGTTACATGACTGAAATACTGTTGAAAAACGGCGTTAAACCCAAAACAGACAAATAATTCAAGTAGGATGGGGGACAGTTACAGAAATTTATAAAAGCAATAATAATAATGATAATAAATTATTTAAAGAGTGTAAAACATAATGTAGAATTTGCATTTCTAAAATGGACAAAGCTATACGTTATATTGGGTCTTTTGTTTCTCAAATAAATCTCTAATGTAATGTAGGAAAAGTGAAAAATGTCATACAATGTTGTTTTAATGATAGTGGCTCCTTTAAAATACCATTATAAACATCTCCAACTGCCTTTGCCTCATGATGTAATCACCATTATTTTGATTTCGTAGTCTCATTAATACATCTACATCTACTAATAAACTTTGATAATGTGGCAGTTGACCTCAATACAATCGACACTGTTTATTTTCCAATACAGGTAAATCCAATGATTGCTTTACAATAGATCTGTTATGGGTTATCTTTGAACACCCCTGGACTTATTGGACTCAACTGCCACATTATCAAAGCTTATTAGTACATGTTACTCCCGAGCAATTGTTTACAATTATGATTGGGAGGTGCGAGTCTGGAAAAACAGTTTGTTAGTTTACAATGGTGCAACAAGTTAAAACAGTTATAGTATATTAGGTTTAAAAGATATAGAACAGTTTAAAGTGTGCTAAAATAAGGATAAAAACAAGGGGAGACTGAGCTCTAGTATGTGACCACCGCCAGCCTGTCTGAGAAGACATTTAGGCTGGGGCTTGACTGAATATATATGGGAAGAGCATTCAAATCCAGTATCTGATGGTGTTCTGGGGAAGAAAGAATTTGAGTGATACTGAGTGCGTGACTGGGGTATGAGAAAATATAGGTTTCTTGTTGGTATCAGGTGATTGTGGTCAACCAAGACAAGATTATACTGGATTTTATATAAAAAGATAAAGTTATGAATTCTTCCATGTTCTAGAGATTTCCACTGGATGTAACATTCAAGCTTATTCATGTGTTCCAATTTTATAAAAAAAAAAAGTCCCGAAATTATCCACCTAACTTTTTGTAGGTTGTTGGTCAATCTACCGAGGTGACTGCCTGTGTTTGGAATAATGCCAAGAATTTAAATGTGATCCTCCACCATGAAAGCTGCTAATGACCTGTGAAACAGTGTCAGTACAGTGTCATTTAGATTTAAACTCTAAGAACATCTAACATAAAGTCCTATTCTAGTATATATTGCATTTAGAAAATTATGGAACGTTTTACTACTTCCTGGAATCTAGATACAAAGGAGGAAACATGAAGACTGTTTTGTTAAAATACTACCAGTATTACATTGATTTACTTTAAAAAGGTATATCACATGTTTACATGGTGTGGCTTCAACAGAGTATTAGCAAGTAGGAGTGACCTGTCGCTTTTATTTTTAGATTTGGATTTTCCAGACTGTTCCATTTATTAAATAAGGGTTTGAAAGATATTTGACTTCTTTAAAACTATAAATATATTTCAAATACCGAGCAGATTGACATTGCACTGATAGTTTAGTTGGTAGAATTGAGGAATCTTGCTAGTGATTTAACTTTTGCGATTAAGAGGCTGTGGGTTCGAAACCCACACAAGGCGACTTTTTTATGATTGAATTTGTTTTATTTTATTTTTCAGGGTTTTTTTTATTTCATCATTTCAATTTCATTTTTAATTTCATTCATACGATTTAAATACATTCAATACATTTCAAACACACGCGCCCAATGGAGCATCGGCATCGGTTTCCTCCTTATAAGTGTCATCAGCTAGTTGAATGACTAAATCGTCAAGAGCTATGTCAATCATGCTGAATAATTCACAATCATAAAGATATTTGAAAAACCTATGTTATATGCGAAAATAGCAAAATGATACAAGTAATGCAATTCAAATACATCTTTAACATTATTGTCATTTTAAATGTATGTTACCAAAATATAAAATGAAACAAAAAAAAATTAAATGTAAAATATATATATATATATATTGATCTCCGCTGGAATTCGAACTCACAAAAGTTAGATTCTAGAGGCGTCACGCTTACCACTGCACCACGGCGTCTAATTGTCGAAGAGGCAGTCATTTAAATATTTATTATAAAATAAGTTATATAAAGGTAGGGTACCCCTTTACTGAAGTGGATTATTCCAGTAACCTTTCAATTCTATTAATAAAAGCGACAGGTCACTCCTAAATGCTAGTATATCTTGTTACGGGTGGATACTTATATAGAACACAGAAATTTGTTCAGGAAGATGGTAGAAATACCACTTAACTGCTATTGAGATTTAACTGGTAATATTATTATTATTACTTTAGCTGAAATAGATGTTTTCATTTGATATATATATTTTAAAAAATGAATTAAATCTTATTGTTTACAAATTTTGTTTAATTAATACAACATAATGTATATATATCAAGCATTGAGTAATGCTGTTAAACTTGTAACATTTTATTTTGTTCCCTATTTATAATGCGTTTTGGGCCTTATTTCTTTAAATATAAATCTCTTTTTCTTTTTTTTGATATGGGATACTGTGAAAAAAAATATATGGGAATGGGTTAGTACTTGAGTGTGCTTTATATGAAATATATTTTTTACAACTTTAGAGAGGAATTGATATTTTTATATACATATAATTATACACTCATTTAGACACGTTTTAGAAAAATATGTATGCATGATGTATTACAGTCATGTGTTTCTGTTAATTTAATAACAGAAGTTTTTTTCTCTTTAGGTGAAGAGACTTTCAGTATTGCAATTTCATTTTCATGTTGTGTTTAATGTAAATTAAATTATCTGATACATGTCTGTGGTTTAAGGTTTTGTATTTATAAAGCATTCAGTTGTAAATATTTAAAAACAAGTTTTATCATACAATTCGCTGTATTATATTTTAAGTCCTTTTGTTAAATCGTAAACAATATTTCTTCATTAGACAGTTTTTGAGGTAAAGGTAAGAATAAGAATGGTTTTAAGGTGAGAGACTTTAAAATGTTAAGTTACAAAGTACACAATTTTGATCTACTTTGAGCAATACTTGGTTGTGTATGTTTCTTTTTATGCCCCCGAAGGGAGGCATATAGTTTTTGAACCGTCTGTCGGTCTGTCGGTCTGTCAGTCTGTCCGCAATTTTCGTGTCCGGTCCATATCTTTGTCATCGATGGATGGATTTTCAAATAACTTGCATGAATGTGTGACACAGTAAGACGACGTGTCGCGCGCAAGACCCAGCTCCGTAGGTCAAAGGTCCTAAACTCTAACATCGGCCATAACTATTCATTCAAAGTGCCATCGGGGGCATGTGTCATCCTATGGAGACAGCTCTTGTTTATCATGTTTATTGAAGTTGATATAAAAGTGAACATTCAGTTATACTGTTAAAGACATATAAGAGATTGGCATCAAAGAAGCAAAACATAACAATAAAAATACTTTTTCAGTGTTTTCCCCAGTCACATATTGAATAACATGCCTTAATTTTTGAGAAGACATTTTAAATAACATAAATTCTCATGTTACTTTTCTAGATTTACGAATATTTTATTGTACTCTCCCATTAGAGGTGGCAAATGCTAGTGAATACGTACCAGCATAATTATATAGACACTTTTTCCAGAAATTTACAAAAAAATAAATGTTCCTTCAGAAAAATCTTGGGAAAAAACTAAAAGTTAAATATCATTAATAATTTAGGTTTTATTTTGCCATTAGTTGACTTAAATTTTCGAAACTTAGCATCAGTAGAAAGGATTTGCAAAACTTTACAGGGTTAGGGAAGGGAGGGGTGGTGTATTAATATCTATCAATGTTTCCAGGGTTGTCATTAGACACCAGTTTTTATTGTACGGGTCTTGTTCTTTTTGTTATAGTGACAAGGTGAGCTTTTGTGATCACCCTTCGTCCGTCTGTGCGTGCGTGCGTCCGTCCGTGCGTGTGTGCGTCAACAATTTCTTGTCTGCACGATAGTGGTTTCATTTATGATTTGATTTTTACCAAACTTGCACACAACTTGTATCACCATAAGATCTTGGTTCCTTTCTTGAACTGGCCAGATTCCTTTTTGGGTTCTAGGAAGTGCAGTGTGCAAGAAAATAACTCTACCTTGCCTAATTTTTGAGTTATTCCCCTTTATCATATTTTCTTAAAAAAAAATTGTCCGGAGCATTTCTTTTTCATGCATAGAGGGATTTTGATATAACTTGGCACAAATGTTCACCACCACGAGACAGAATGTCATGCGCAAGATCCAGGTCCCTAGGTCTAAGGTCAAGGTCACACTTAGAGGCCAAAGGTCAGATACAAGAATGACGTTGTCCGAAGCATTTCTTCTTCATGCATGGAGGGATTTTGATGTAACTTGGCACAATTGTACACCATCATGAGACGAAGTGTCATGCGCAGTTCCCTTCTTTAGAATTACCTCCCTTTGTTGTTACTTTAAATAGCTTTTATTGTAACTTTTTCATTACTAGTCGTAGGGAAAAATCGAGACCACTTTTCTGTAGTACAACATGCATGCTACATCCAATTTTGAGGTGTATTTTGACCAATCTCTACCTGGTAAAGATTTTTATGTGGACTTACAATTCTTTTTACAGTAGCCATATAGAAAAACATCATAGCTATACTGTTCATAAAAATTAATAAAATTTAGCAGTAAACCACCTCACCACTGACTTATTCTTTCTTCCACATCTTTAAAACCCCTGATGCGGACCACAACTAAATGGTTCTTCAAAGCTTTCCCCAAAATTAATACTTTCAGACACTAACTTGCCAGGAACTTTAGCCTTCAATTATATTATGCCCGGCGGGGGGATTGGCCATGTCTAACATGGCTCTTGTTAAGTCTGGTTTTAAGTCTGACACAAATAAGGTTGTATATACTTTCTTGATTAATGAATTTTGATGGGAAAGACCGTATCCCCACTCCCCAATCTCATGGTATTATTTCAGGTTTTCGCTGACTTCAGACTTAGAATCACTGACCTCAGGTTAGCAGGATAGTTTTCTTAAAAATAGTTCTTCCCAAGTGGGAGGGGTTAAAATCTATAGCAGCAAAGCGCAACTTCAGCAAGTGATTCAAAGTCTGCAGTCAGTTAAGGGCTTAAGAATGCTATTACAATTTATGTTAGTGTCCTGGTGGTCATTAACCACTAAAAATGAAGGGGTGACCCGAGGGTCTTAGAATTAGAAATGAAATAGTAATTTATATTATAAAGGTAATGTGAAATTTAATAGGAATGATTATTGACAAAGAATAAACACTGTACATATATATAACAGTATACAGAAGTGTTTTTGATATTTCATCATTTGATCTTTGCTCTTAAAAAACTTCTGTTAATAATTCATAATCTGTGATGTCTTAAACTGACAGAAATACATGAGTTATTTATTTTCAAAGAAATTTTGTTCTCAGCATTATTCTTTCATGTTTGCAAACTGTGTGTTGACATTTAACATACTAGTTTTTTGTCGCAGACAATGTCATGTCCTTGTGCTGCAGTCTGACTGCTGAGTGACAAAACTCCATTCTAACCAGTCCTGTTCAAATTTTCTTCTCAGAATAGGTATATGTATATTAGGCTATCTATATCTAGCTAATCTATAGAAAGACATAAACAATTGCATGATTGTATTTATTGTTGTGAACATAGACACTGAATAAAGCAAAAATAAATCCCTTTTTTTCTTTACTGTATATACAGAATTATGTATATTACAGTTAACAGTAATGCCAATTAAGCTGTTATTTCAGGTCTACTAGTATAAAAAATCCACTTTAGCTCAATGGGAAGACAGAAATAATATACAGGTTACTGTGTAAAATGTGAGTTTGATCCAGGAGTGAGATGCATGTTCTCAGTGGCAATTTGATAAAAGATATATGCCATGAGTCGTTTCGTCCTCCACCTCTGCATCATGTGGAGAAGTTTGCAGTTATTTGCAGAGAACAGGTTAGTACTGGTACAGAATCCAGGAACATTGATTAGGTTAATTGACTGAAATATTGAAAAATGGCACTAAAAGCCAAATCAACCAAACAAACAAAATCCTGGATTGTTACCTAATCAGTATGCATATAATGTAGACTCCATATACATTTACCCAGAAATTAGGTCCATTTTTTATGTGTGTTCATGTGGGTAGATTATTTCCAAGTTTTTTCTAACTTAGCAAAATTTGAAGATTTTATTAGTTTAATTGCTCAGCATGCATCTTTTCCTCAGTTTATAAAAGAATAATTCACTTATTTGTTTAAAACTTATAGCTTTCAATGACATGTCACTGCATGTAACAGTCCCCTGTGAAAAAGGTTCATGAACTTCATGAATTTATTCATGAACAAATTCATGAAAAAGTTCATGAATAAGTATTCATGAGAGTCAAAATTTATGTTTCATGAATTTCGATATTCATGAACTTGTTCATGAATTAAAAACAATACATGAACAAGTTCATGAATATTGAAATTCATGAAACATAAATTTTGATTCTCATGAATATATTGAAATTCATGAATATTAAAATTCATGAAACATAAATTTTGATTTTCATGAATTTTTATTCATGAACTATTTCAGGGTCACGAAAACTTGTGACATTTTAAAAGGATTTTATAGTTTTTAAAATGAAAGATTTATGACAACACCATAATTACTTACTTAATATTCAGTATACTCATGTTCCTTTTAAATTATTATTATTATTATTATGAACTTAATGTTCATGAACATTCAAGAACAGTTCATGAACTTATTCATTATTGTAAAAGGTAATAAACCTAAGTTTTATGTTTAATGAATGAATAGTTCAGAAACTCACAATTGGGTTCAAGATCTGGTATTGAACTAGAAAAAGGTTTTGAATTTTAGTACTTTTAATGAACCTGTGTTCATGAACAATTTTGGTTCTTAGTCTAAAACCAACAGTAACTGTTCAGGAACTGGTAAAGTTCGGTAAGTTATTGAACTTTTGCAGTTTTTGAACCAATGGTCAAGAACCATCATTGTACTAAAACCACAGTCTAAGAACTGTTATGCTGGTTCAGGAACAGTTCTTTGCGTTCTTCAGAAGTTCTTGAATGTTCAAGAACTTAATACTAGTTCTAGAAAATCTTTTACAGGGGAAGACCGTAACCCTGTAGTTCCTGAATCACAATTTCAATCATCTGAATTTTATTTTCAAGTTCATGAATTTCTTAAAATATTTAATGGATTTTCTGAAATGTTCATGAACTACATTTACAAGTTCATGAAATGAAAGTAATATTCTTGAACTCGAGAGTTCATGAATTTAAGTAAGTGAAATTTTCCTTGTAGTTCATGAACTTTTTGACAATTCCTGAAATAATTCATGAATTCTTACAAATTCATGAATAAATTCATGAAGTTCATGAACCTATTTAACAGGGGCCTGGTAATGTTGCATTTGTAAAATATGAAGGGACAAGGATTGACAGAATTTCACCCTCTATTTAGATTTCTTTGGCTATTAACTATGAGGGCAGTTATTCATATACCTCCTGTGAGTTACAACGGAACCTGAAACGTCAATATTTGTTCATATTGACATTCGTATTTCATATCTGATGTAAATTGTGACGTCAGTTTCATGCATGTCGTCACGTTTAAAAGTTCTTTAACGGAGATATTTTCAGTTTTACTAATTTATATCATTTATATAATAATTATAAGAGTAGCATGTGTATGTAATAAAAAGATTATTAGATTTGTATTAAGAAATATGCACTCTTTCTTTTCTAGAATGATATAGTGCTCCTAAAGTCACGCAGTATGTGCGCTGCAGAACTATTCTCTCCCCTCCAACACTATTCCTCATTATTGATCTGCAGCCATTTTCCCCAATATCTTCACCATTGTTCCTCATTATTGATCTCCTCCACATTCTCTCCTCTCCAACACCAACCCTCCATATTGATGTGCAGCCATTTCCCCCACCCAACCACCACCATCTCTTATTATTGACCTGCAGCCATGTCCTTACCACTCCATCACCAGCCATCAGCATTGATCAAGTTACACAGAAACAGTTATATTTATGTCAGGTGTTCTCTATATTTTGATACAACCAAAATGTTGTTTTCACATTAATAAGTTTTTAATCAGTAAAGCATCTATAAAGTGCATATTTTTCACCTTGCAGTTTTTCAAATTTAAATATGAAAGGTGAGGTTTTATAATTATGCAAAACTGATAATTAGTTAGGATATTGCTGACATAAAACGTAATTTCAAGTGGATATGAACTGTTTAACTTACCTTCATACCAATTTGTATTAAAGCATGCTTATGATAGTATGCACTTACTGGATTACTTGCCAAAAAGTTGCCCAAGGTCCGAAGCAGCCTAGAGAATCTGTATTGAATGTGACTAGTTTGATGGGGTTTAAAGTTTTATGATATTATCACATGTTCGACATGGTAATTAAGCCATTACATAAATTTGGTATTACACTAGTGTAATAAAGCTTAGATTTTTTAAGGTTGACTTGTGTCTTGTAACTTTTTGTGATTGATTATCATTTATTACCTCCCTCTATTTATGTCTATCTAAACCTAAAAAAAAGTGTTTTTTAGCTCACCTGTCACATAGTGACAAGGTGAGCTTTTGTGATCACGCAGCGTCCGTCGTCCGTTGTCCGTGCGTCCGTCTGTGCGTCCGTCCATAAACTTTTGCTTGTGACCACTGTAGAGGTCACATTTTTTGTGGGATCTTTATGAAAGTTGGTCAGAATGTTCATCTTGATGATATCTAGGTCAGGTTCGAAACTGGGTCACGTGCCATCAAAAACTAGGTCAGTAGGTCTAAAAATAGAAAAACCTTGTGACCTCTCTAGAGGCCATATATTTCAGAAGATCTTCATGAAAATTGGTCAGAATGTTTACCTTGATGATATCTAGGTCAAGTTCGAAACTGGGTCACGTGCCATCAAAAACTAGGTCAGTAGGTCTAAAAATAGAAAAACCTTGTGACCTCTCTAGAGGCCATATATTTCACAAGATCTTCAAGAAAATTGGTCAGAACGTTTACCTTGATGATATCTAGGTCAAGTTCGAAACTGGGTCACGTGCCATCAAAAACTAGGTCAGTAGGTCAAATAATAGAAAAACCTTGTGACCTCTCTAAAGGCCATATTTTTCATGGGATCTGTATGAAAGTTGGTCTGAATGTTCATCTTGATGATATCTAGGTCGAGTTCGAAACTGGGTCACGTGCAGTCAAAAACTAGGTCAGTAGGTCTAAAAATAGAAAAACCTTGTGACCTCTCTAGAGGCCATATATTTCATGAGATCTTCATGAAAATTGGTCAGAATGTTCACCTTGATGATATCTAGGTCAGGTTCGAAAGTGGGTCACGTGCCATCAAAAACTAGGTCAGTAGGTCAAATAATAGAAAAACCTTGTGACCTCTCTAGAGGCTATATTTTTCATGGGATCTGTATGAAAGTTGGTCTGAATGTTCATCTTGATGATATCTAGGTCAAGTTCGAAAGTGGGTCACGTGCCTTCAAAAACTAGGTCAGTAGGTCAAATAATAGAAAAATCTTGTGACCTCTCTAAAGGCCATATTTTTCATGGGATCTGTATGAAAGTTGGTCTGAATGTTCATCTTGATGATATCTAGGTCAAGTTTGAAACAGGGTCATGTACGATCAAAAACTAGGTCAGTAGGTCTAAAAATAGAAAAACCTTGTGACATCTCTAGAGGCCATATTTTTGAATGGATCTTCATGAAAATTGGTCAGAATGTTCATCTTAATGATATCTAGGTCAAGTTCGAAAGTGGGTCACGTGCCTTAAAAATAGGTCAGTAGGTCAAATAATGAAAAAATGTTGTGACCTCTCTAGAGGCCATATTTTTCATGGGATCTGTATGAAAGTTGGTCTGAATGTTTATCAACTGGGTCATGTGGGAAGAGGTGAGCGATTCAGGACCATCATGGTCCTCTTGTCTAATTAATTAGTAAGTAATAATAAGTTGAGAGGCTTAGTTCAATTAGGAGAGTGCCAGGTCATTGTTCCAGTTTGACTGCTGGCAATGTGTATGTTCTTGACAATTTGATAGAAGGCATTGTGTCTGAAGTCATTTCATTCTCTACCTCTGATTCATGTTGAGAAGCTGAGAGCAGGTTAGTACTAGTACAGAATCCAGGTACACTGATTAGGTTAACTGCCCGCAGTACTGTTGAAAATGGCACAAAACTCTTAACAATTATTAAAGCATTGAAACATGAATCATACAGACCCTAATGAAAAAGATAACCAATTTTCTGACACCAGCAGTGTCTGGTAAGTTTGACATTTAATTAATCAGTTTTGTAGCAAATTGATAAGAATGTAAATTTTGAATATGAAATTGCAAAATTATTGTAGGGCATCATATTGCATTTTAATATCAATATTTACATAGTATAGAAAATGCAATAAATGCTTATTTGAAGTTTGGTAATATGTAAATATATCCTTTGCCAGTAGGGGAAACTTCCTGATCGGGAAATTTTTTATGGGTTTTTCCCTACTTCCCGAACAGGAAACTTGTTACCTATTATAGTAACATGCTTCCCATTCAGGAAGTAAAACCACTATATTTTATGTAGGTTCATTAAAAATGCCCAGTGCATAAGACTATACATGAGATCTCAAAATTGAATATGCCATATTGAAATTAAAAGACATATCTAGATTTCTACCGTTCAGAATTTTCTTAAATGTCTTAGTATTTTTTTAATTTCACATTGAATCTGCCCTTTTTCTGAATGAACTACAAAAAAGCAGAGTTTCCCAATTTGGAAACCTAACTTCCCAATCAGGAAATTCTTCTTATTTGCGTGGCACATCTTTTTATCATACTAAATGGAATATCAAGCCAGACGAAGTCATAAGAACCAGAAGAAACATTTCAAAGTAAGATCTGAAAAAACTTGATAAACTACATAAATATGAAAATCACAAACTAGTGTCATATTGCAAAGGCTGTGTCTCCTACATTGAAAACTTTAAAACTTTTATACAGAATGCAAAGAAAGTAGATCAAGCAACACAGTCCGATACTATTATACATATTTGTATAGGTACAATTTTTACCTTAATTGATGCCAAATCTTTTTTTCAGTAATAAATTCATAGTATCTAGTTTGATACAAAGTGATATTGAGAAATACCAAAAGCAGGACAATTTTTGATGCTAGATGTTTTACAATGTAAAATTCTGATTTTGTTCACGAGGGATACATAATGCTTTTCCAGATTGTTTGTATTCTTCACATGAATATTTACAAAAAAATCAACGGTCAAGTTGATACCAAATGTATTTTTCAAATTGAAAATTTTTGAACAAACTTAAGAAATTCGAAACAGTAGCTTTAGTAGTATACTGTCATATGCTAGAACCAGAAATATTATTAATTAAATTCTGTTCTTTAGGTAACTTATTATACATGTTATACATGATAATATAACAATATTACAAAACATAACGATAAAATATGAAAGGGGTTTACTTATAATGTCATAGAAATAAAGCAGTGACAAGTCCCTATAAGCTCATGGTTTGGTTTCAGAGTATATATTGTTTTGGAATACTAGTTTATGCTTTGATAGGAACAGAGATATTTGACTTTTAAAAAACTTTAATCAAGGGTGACGCCATCGCCAGCTCTACTTTTTTCTTTTAAAAATCGAGCTAAAGATTAGAACCAATACTGACAGACAATTAACCTTGTGCTGCTTGATATTGTAAAACATTAAACATAAAGGAAACTGGATATTGTAAAACATTAATCATAAAGAAAACTGGGGCCATAAGATGCATCTACCTCAAACTGTAAATCTGTTCAAATGCAGCACATGCTCTTACAGTATTTTGTGTTTTCACTGTGTCAGATGTGATACTTTCAAGAAAAGATGTAACTACTTTGTTTCTTTCACTTTTATATTTATCAAAATTCAAGTTAATCAAGGATTCTGTGTCTCTGTTTATAACTGATACAGCATTACAATCTCTTAACATGTCTTCCATTTCTGCACACCCAAACGCAAAGGCGACAAATGCTCTTTCAGACTGTTTTAAACCTAAAAAGAGAAGAAAACAAAAATATGACTTCAGTCTTAAAAAATTTACTATCAAAGTCTACATCAATTCATGTAACTCTGATTTGACTTATGATATAATTATTCTCCTTTTTAACTTAGATTTTTTGTTATAGTTTTTGATAAAGTCAAATATCTCTGCAACTGTCAAAGTTTTTGACTTAAAACTTACAATAGGTATTTACTGTCAAAGTCTACACCAGAAAACAATCCTCATAACTTGATATTTACCAGAGTTAGGCCCCTTTTTAACTTTGATTTTGTAGTGTAGAAATGTTTGATAAAATCAGATATCTCTGTTACTATCAAAGATTAAAATAGTTTTTTACTATTTAAGTCTACACCAGGAGAAACAATCCACATAACACTGATTTGAATTTTGACAGAGTTATGCCCCTTTTTAACTTAGACTTTGTTTTGGAAAAAGTTTTTGCTGAAGTCAAATATCTCTGTTACTATCAAAGATTTTGACTTGAAAATTAAAATAGTTGTTTACTATCAAAGTCTTCACTAGGAGAAACAATCCTCATAACTCTGATTTGAATTTTACTGTTAAAATTTGTACTTGCAAAGCTCTAATTCAGAGTCAAGCACCGACAAAAGTTGAGCATTATGTAGTAACACATACAAGAGATCTTAAAAAGATATAGTTGGGATTTTCTAAGACTACAAAAATGACCATAATTCTGACAAAATACTGATTAGAGTTATGGTTCTTGAACTATATAGTCCCGAATGATCGATGATAAACAAGTGTGCAAAGTTTCAAAACTGTAGCTCTTACAGTTTTTGACCTAAACAAAAAATTTAACCAAGAAACTAAAATTTTCCAAGTACAGTAAAGGGCAATTATTTTATCAAAATGCATATCAGAATTGTGGTTCTAGGCATAAATAGTCCCCTAATGTGCAAAGTTTTTAAGCTGTTACCCTTACTATGTTTGAGAAAAAGTGCACCTAAACAAAATAATCAACAAACGCAGACACATACGCCAACGATCAAGTGACGACAATACCTCATAGATGTTTTTTTTTAAAAATCAGACGACCTAAAAGGAGAAAGAAATACATTTACGTCAGAAACTATGCTGGAGTCACACAAGACAAAATCTTGAATGTGTCTAAAGTAAATATTCAAATAACTGACCCACTGCCTTTGAACCCAAACTCATATGAGTCTGTTTAAATCCTGGGGCACCAGACACATCAAATTACAGGATCACAACTCCCTGAAAACTTGAAATTTGAACTAATTATAACAAAATAAAAGAATAAATTTTTTGAATGCTTTCAGTTTCCTGATTGTGAAGTAACTAAAAGGCTAGGTTTCCCGATCGAGAAGTTAGGTTTCCAGTTCTGGAAACACTGATTTTAAGCAATTTCTGAAGAAAATGGTCAATTTCACTGTCAAATAAAAAATTCAATGAGACATTTAAAAAAAATTTGAACGGTAGAAATTTAGATATATCATTCAAATTTAATGTGGCATATTCAATTTGAAGATCTTGTGTATATTCTTATGCACCGGCTATTTTGAATGAAATGGGTCTAAAACGTTCGATATTGCTTCCCGAACGGGAAGCATGTTACTATAAAAAGTAACAAGTTTCCCGTTCAGGAAGTAGGGAAAAACCCATAAATGATTTCCCGAACGGGAAGTTTCCCCTACTGTTTGCCTTAAAGCTTTACCATCATAGGTATAAAATATAAACTTGTGAACTTGACTCTGTACACTAATGAATAATCAATGTGGTGTTAATAATCAGTGATCAGGTATATATACATGTATAAGTCAGATGTGATACATCTAACTTGTATTACATGTATAAGTGATGTGAACATATTTTGGATAAATTTGGACATCTAACATCTAAGGCTTGTTTTTCTTGTTTTTTATTTTAAAAGTAAACTATTTAAAATCAGTAACTCAACAGAATGAAAGGCTTATAGTGGGGTTCTGTGATCCAGCTCCAGACATTGTAGAGTTTTGACTGTCAGCATAGATAGTTTTTAGCCCATGCAGTTGCATTTTAGTGTTTTGATAGTTTTTAGCCCATGCAGTTGCATTTTAGTGTTTTTGCAGTATTTTAGAGAGTTTTGATAGCCACCATAGAGAGATTTGGTAGTTTAAAGTTTACTGTAGAGAGTTTTTAAAGTCACTGTAGAGATTTTTTCTAGACACTGTTGAGTTTTTAAAGTCACATTAGGGAGATTTTATAGTCACTGTAGAGTTTTAAGTCACTGTAGGGAGTTGTGATAGTCCCTGTACAGACTTTTGTAGTCACTGTTACAACTGTAGCTGAAAATAGTTTTTATACGCCCGAAGGGACGTATTATGTTATAGCCCCGGTGTCCGTCTGTCTATCTGTCCATCCGTTAGCAATTTTGTGTCTGCTCTGTAACTCTTGAACCCAGAGTTTTTTTCTCTTCATAATAGGGGCTGTTAATAGGCCCCTTCCCCTCAGAAAATTTCTTTTAAATCATGCAGTTTTCCCCCAAAATTTACTTTACATCAGCTTTTTTATTCCCTTTTGCCCAAATACTGAGCTATTTTTTTCCCTAAATCACAGGCCTAGGCCCCTTCCCCTCCTGGTAAAAAAAACCCCTGGAACCACTTGACTGATTTCAAAGAAACTTGACAAAAATGTTCACCACATGAAGAGAAAGTGCAGAGCGCATGTTCTGGATGGCCCGCTTCAAGGTCAAAGTCACACTTAGGGGTCAAAGGTCATATGAGTGTGTTTCATGTCCGCTCTGTAACTCTTGAACTGCTTGAAGGTTGCCACAAATGTTCACCACATTGAGATGACTTACAGAGTACATGATCTGGATGGCTCGCTTCAAGGTCAAGGTCACACTTAGGGTTCAATAGTCATATGAGTGTGTTTCGTGTCTGCTGTGTAACTCTTGAACTGCTTGTTCAGGAGGATTGTAAAGAAATTGCCACAAATGTTCCACACATCGAGACAACGTGCAGAGTGTATGTTCTTGATCTCTTGCTTCAAGGTCAAGGTCATAGTTAGGGGTGAAAGGTCATTGCTATGAAACTCTTGAACCCCTTGATGGATTTTGAAGAAACTTGACACAAAAGTTTTACCATCAACATTGAGAGTTACAGTCAGCATTGAGAGTTTATCAGTCAGTGCAGGGCTTTTGCAGTAAGCATTGAGAGTTTTACCATCAACATTGAGAGTTACATTCAGCATTGAGAGTTTATCAATGAGTGCAGGGCTTTTGTAGTCAGCATTGAGAGTTTTACCATCAACATTGAGAGTTACATTCAGCATTGAGAGTTTATCAGTGAGTGCAGGGCTTTTACATTCAGCATTGAGAGTTATACAGTCAAAATTGAAAGTTTTATCAGTCAGTGTATGATTTAAGACTCAGCATTGAGAGTTTATCATCAACATTAAGAGTTTCAGTCAGCATTGAGAGTTTATCAGTGAGTGCAGGGCTTTTACATTCAGCATTGAGAGTTTTACAGTCAAAATTGAAAGTTTTATCAGTCAGTGTATGATTTAAGACTCAGCATTGAGAGTTTATCATCAACATTAAGAGTTACAGTCAGCATTGAGAGTTTATCAGTCAGAACAGGGCTTTTGCAGTCAGCATTGAGAGTTATACAGTCAGCATTGAGAGTTTAATCAGTCAGTGAAGGGTTTTGCAGTCAGCATGAGAGTTTTACAGTAAGCATAACAATTTTCAGTATATCAGTCTGTGCAGGGTTTTGCAGTCAGCATTGAGAGTTTTCATGTCCGCATTGAGAGTTTTAGAAAGTGTCAGATAAATTTATGAAGGTTTTTAAGATGCCATAAATGATTAAATTTTCTTTAGATGTCAACATTCAGTTTATGAGCTTCATTAAAATTTCATGTTGTTACTGTGAAATCAATTATATTCATGGGGAACTAATTTTCGTGAAATTGAATCCCAATGAACAAGTAAAATTCCCATTCATTTTATGTTCAAAAGTAGAAATCCACGAATTCATATTCCTACGAAATTGCCGTTTTGACCAAAACCACGAAAATTCATGCCCATGAAATTAAATGATTTTACAGTATTTGAAGAAAAAATCTATTTCAAAATGACAGAAAAGGAGTATCTTCAGCAGATGTATTCCAGGTATTGGGACAGTTACATCATTTGACAATGGAGTGGCTTCCTTTATATGTAAAGCACCTTTGAACATGTATATCATGTATGTAATGTATAATGATAAAGAAAATGTAAGGTTGTATGTAACCTTGTGTAATTAAAATGTAAGCAGTTTTTAGCTTGACTATTCAAAGAATAGGTAGAGCTATTGGACTCACCAATGTGTTGGTGTCCGCATCTGCATTGGCGCCAACTTCGGCTTTGGCGTCCCAATTTGGTTAAGTTTTTGTAAGTAAGCTGGTATCTCAGTAACCACTAGTGGGAATGGATTGAAACTTCACATACCTATACACAGTAATAAAATGACTTACATAGCACAGGTTCCATAACTGTATTTTGCTTTTTTACAAAAGTATGCCCCTTTTTCAACTTAGAAATTTTGGGTTAAGGTTTTGTATGTAAGCTGCTATCTCAGTACCCTTTAATGGGAAATGGATTGAAACATCACACACTTGTTCACTTTCATAATCTGACATGCTATGCACAGGTTTCATAACTCTAATTGGCATTTTTACAAAATAATGCCCCTTTTTTGACTTTTATATTTATTTAATTGACAAGGCTGTTGAATAGTTGAGCTTTGCTGTCCTCCGACAGCTCTTGTTACATCTTAAATGATATGCTGTAGGTACAAAAGTCAGTGTTTAATATTATAGTAAACTGAAATTCTAAGTTTCATTTTAAGACTGTATTATGTGTTACAAATTACAGTGGAGGTAATAATTATAATATACAGTTCTAACTATGTATCTATCAAATACTGTGGCAGGGAAGTCAAGCATGGTTGCTAGAAGATTTAGTTTCTAGGTCATAGGTCATATGTTTATACTAGAATAAATGGAAGATCATTACAAAGTAATTGTGATCACATCATTGTACAGAGCCAGGGGTCGAACCCCAGCTCCTCCAACTTAAGTTACAAACTTAGCATGCCAGGGATGCTGAAGAACCAGGGAAGCTTCTGGAACTGGAGTATCTTCTGTACCCACAAACATTAATAGAGAAATATCGAGTAATACTGACAGTTGTCATTTATCAACACCTTTATTGTAAGTGTACATATATGGTACTGCCGTAGTCTGTAACATTTTCTCTGACGTTCATAAAAGTCTTCGAGTCTAAGCTGAACTTCTGCACGCTATTGTTTTACATCGTTATTGTTTTTACTGATAGGTCTGGATCCATGCTGTTCGCTTACGGTTTCTCCATTTGAAAGCAAACAGCAGTCTGATGTGTCATAAATTCAGAACATTACAGTTTTTGTAGACATTCAAAATGTGCTTGTTAAACTTAAGTTAGAAGTCTCAGACGTGTAGATCTACTATAGTGAGCAACTTGATTGAATTCATCTAAAAAATTTTAGTCACAGTATTTTTTGCAGAATTTTTCTATGCGCTTGGGTACGCATACAGTGTTCTTTAATATGAATTGCAGTTCTGTTATATCTATGCTTAAAATTAAAAAAAAAATCAAAGGATGATCAGTATTTTCTCTTTTCACTGACATCATCAAATTGTCTAGATAAACTGTATAATTATAATAACTTGTGATAACCAAAAAATTATGATAAACAAGAAAGAGCAGGTTAATTAATGATGAGCTACCATTGGATGAAAATTTCAGGAACAACATAATTAAGTGTATTCCTTTACCACATCCTGCTTTGTGAAATATGTAAAGTTATTTACCATCTTTAGGCCAGAGCTTTTTGATATGTGGTTCATCCAGTTTGTTTTGTTTTTTTTGTCTTTCATGAAAAAAAATTGGATGATGTGTGGATGGAGAAGTTGTCAGTTGCTTGTGGAGAATGAAGTTAGTACTGAGGTGAATTACAGGAATTCTGCCCACTTCACTCAATAGGGACAGTGCAGGTCTATAGATTTTGTGGTTGTGAGTTTGATCTTAGGGCAAGGCATTTGTTCTCTTTGACAATTCGATAAAAGACATTGTGTCTGAAATCATTAATTTTTGTCCTTCACCTGTGATGTGATTCATGTGGGGAAGTTGGCAGTTACTTGCAGAGAACAGGTTTGCAAAGATTCAGAATCCAGGAACACTCAGTTTAATAAGTTAACTGGCGGCCGTTACATAACTGAAATACTGATGAAAAACAGAGTTCAACCCAAAACAAACAAACAAACATGAAGGCTTGGTAGTTGACACATGAGTGGCCTTACTTCAACTGAAATACTGTAGATAAATGGTTTTAAATTTGTATCAGATCAAACAAACAAACATAATTTTTATATTTCAGGGATTTTAAAATGAGGATTTGAGCAGCTGTAAATGATGAAGACAATCACGGATCAAGTATTTCTTATTCTGGCCATAATTTTACCAGGTATGAATTGTATTTATAGTTAAGTAGTTAGTGATTTCCAATATTTTTTCCAGATTCTTATATTTCATAGAGAATGAATATACTTGTAGGTATAAATGAGACTTCTAGCAAATTTTTATGAAATGAGCCGCACCATGAGAAAACCAACACAGCAGCTTTGCGACCAGTCCGCGCAGTCTGAATCCAAGCCACTATATTGGTTTTCTCATGGTGCGCTCATTAGTATCTTTAATATTCACTTTTGACAACAGGTAAAAATATATATCGTTCAATTGAGACAGTTAAACATTTGATGATAATGAATATTTTTAGCTCATCTGATTTTTAGCTCGACTATTCATAGAATAGTAGAGCTATTGGACTTGCCAATGTGTCGGCGTCTGCGTCCGTGTCCTAATTTGGTTAAGTTTTTGTATGTAAGCTGGTATCTCAGCAACCACTTGTGGGAATGGATTGAAACTTCACACACTTATTCACTGTGATAAACTGACTTACATTGCACAGGTTCCATAACTCTGTTTTGCTTTTTTACAAAATATGCCCCTTTTTTTACTTAGAAATTTTTGGTTAAGGTTTTGTATGTAAGCTGGTATCTCAGTAACCACTTGTGAGAATGGACTGAAACTTCACACACTTATTTACTCTGACTTACATTGCACAGGTTCCATAACTCTATTTTGCTTTTTTACAAAATTATGCCCCTTTTTTCGACTTAGAATTTTTTGGTTAAGGTTTTGTATGTGAGCTGGTATCGCAGTACTCACTAACTGGAATGGATTGAAACTTCACACACTTGTTCACTGTCATGTTTGCATAACTTTATTTTGCTTTTTTACAAAATTATGCCCCTTTTTCAACATAGAAACTTTTGGTTAAGTTTTTGTATGTAAGCTGGTATCTCAGTATCCACTAATGGGAAAGGATTGAAACTTCACACACTTGTTTACTTTCATGATATGACATGCAGTGCAAAGAGTCAATAACTCAACTTTGCATTTTACAAAATTATGCCCCTTTTTAAACTTAGGAGTTTTGGGTTAAATTCTTATATGTAAGCTGGTATCTCAGTACCCACTAATGGGAATGGATTGAAACTTCACACACTTGTCCACTGTCATGAGCTAATAAGCACTATGCAGGTTCCATAACCCTATTTTGCATTTTAGCTCACCTGTCACATAGTGACAAGGTGAGCTTTTTTCGATCACCCTTCGTCCGTCGTCCGTCGTCAGTCCGTCCGTGCGTGCGTGAGTCCATCTGTCAACAATTTCTTGTCTGCACGATAGTGGTTTCATTTATGATTTTATTAGCTCGACTATTCGAAGAATAGTCTAGCTATTCTACTCACCCTGGCGTCGGCGTCGGAGTCACACCTTGGTTAAGTTTTTGCATGCAAGTACATACAGCTATCATTTAAAGGCATATAGCTTTGAAACTTATTTATTCTTTTTCTAGGTCAATTACCAACCTCACTGGGTCAAGTTCCATAACTCTAACATGTATTTTGAGCAAATATGCCCCCTTTTGGACTTAGAAAATTCTGGTTAAAGTTTTACATGCAAGTTACTATCTCCAAAACTAATGCAGACATTGAATTGAAACTTCACATGTGTCTTCGGGGTTATAAAACTAGTTGATAGCACCAAGTCCCATAACTCTGACCTTCATTTTGGCCAAATTATGCCCCCTTTTGGACTTGGAAAATTCTAGTTAAAGTTTTGCCTGCAAGTACATACAGCTATTACTAAAAGGCATATAGATTTGAAACTTATTTTTTCTTTTTCTAGATCAATTACCTACCTCACTGGGTCAAGTCCCATAACTCTGACATGTATTTTGAGCAAATTATGCCCCCTTTTGGACTTAGAAAATCCTGGTTAAAGTTTTACATGCAAGTAACTATCTCCAAAACTACTGCAGATATTAAATTGAAACTTCACATGTGTCTTCGGGGTTATAAAACTAGTTGATAGCACCAAGTCCCATAACTCTGACATGTATTTTGGGCAAATTATGCCCCCTTTTGGACTTAGAAAATCCTGGTTAAAGTTTTGCGTGCAAGTACATACAGCTATTACTAAAAGGCATATAGATTTGAAACTTATTTTTTCTTTTTCTAGATCAATTACCTACCTCACTGGGTCAAGTCCCATAACTCTGACATGTATTTTGGGCAAATTATGCCCCCTTTTGGACTTAGAAAATCCTGGTTAAAGTTTTACATGCAAGTAACTATCTCCAAAACTACCGCAGATATTAAATTGAAACTTCAAATGTGTCTTCGGGGTTATAAAACTAGTTGATAGCACCAAGTCCCATAACTCTGACATGTATTTTGGGCAAATTATGCCCCCTTTTGGACTTAGAAAATCCTGGTTAAAGTTTTGCCTGCAAGTACATACAGCTATCATTTAAAGGCATATAGCTTTGAAACTTATTTATTCTTTTCCTAGGTCAATTACCAACCTCACTGGGTCAAGTTCCATAACTCTTAACATGTATTTTGAGCAAATTATGCCCCCTTTTGGACTTAAAAAATTCTGGTTAAAGTTTTACATGCAAGTTACTATCCCCAAAACTAATGCAGATATTGAATTGAAACTTAACATGTTTCTTCGGGGTAATAAAACTAGTTGATAACATCAGGTCCCATAACTCTGATATGTATTTTGGTCAAATTATGTCCCCTTTCGTACTTAAAACTCTTTTGATATTTAACATTTTGGGTAATAATTTCCTGCTTCTGTGACAATATTTCGAATAGTCGAGCTTGGCTGTCTTATGGACAGCTCTTGTTTTAACCAAACTTGCACACAACTTGTATCACCATAAGATCTCGGTTCCTTTCTTGAACTGGCCAGATCCCATTATGGGTTCCAGAGTTATGCCCCTGAAAGGGCCAAAATCAGCTATTTTGACCTTGTCTGCACAATAGCAGCTTTATTTATAATTTGATTTTTACCAAACTGCCACACAACTTGTATCACCATAAGATCTTGGTTCCTTTCTTGAACTGGCCAGATTTCATTATGGGTTCCAGAGTTATGGCCCCTGAAAGGGCCAGAATTAGCTATTTTGACCTTGTCTGCTCAATAGCAGCTTCATTTATGATTTGATTTTAACCAAACTTGCACAAAACTTGTATCACTATAAGATCTTGGTTCATTTTATGAACTGGCTAGTTTCCTTTATGGGTTCCGGAGTTACGGCCCCTGAAAGGGCCAGAATTAGCTATTTTGACCTTGTCTGCACAATAGCAGCTTCATTTATGATTTGAATTTAATCAAACTTGCACAAAACTTGTGTTGCCATAAGATCTCAATTGGTTTATTGAACCGGCCAGATCCCTTCATGGGTTCCAGTGTTATGACTCCTGAAAGGGCCGAAATTAGCTATTTTGATGTTGTCTGCACAATAGCAGCTTCATTTATGATTTGATTTTAACCAAACTTGCACACAACTTAGATCACCACAAGATCTTGGTTCCTTTCTTGAACTGGCCAGATTCCTTCATGGGTTCTAGAGTTATGGCCCCTTAAAGGTCCAAAATTGGCTATTTTGGCTTTTGCAGCCATATAGAGACTTCATTTATGGTTTTATTTGATACAAACTTCCAAAATATCTTCAACAACAATAAATCTTGGATTCCATGGCAAATCAGATCCAATCGTATGTTCCAGAGTTATTTTATATTGGATTACCTCCCCTGATTGTAATCAAAATGGATTTATATCAGTAAGTACTTATAGGACTTATTTGAAATTTCATTATTGTCATTAGTTGCACTGAGCCAATCAGGGTAGATAACTATGAACTGATTTTATGTCAAATTACCTCCCTTTATTTCAAATTGAAATGGGTATATCTCCGTAACTAATGAAGATACTGATCTGAAATTTCATTTATAAATGTCAACAGATTTATTTGGTGTGTCCTTCTTTTGTTCACTTACAATAATTATGTCTCCCCCAGGAGACATATTGTTTTTGCCCCGTCCGTCCGTCCGTCCGTCTGTACGTCACACTTCATTTCCGAGCAATAACTGGAGAACCATTTGACCTAGAACCTTCAAACTTTATAGGGTTGTAGGGCTGCTGGAGTAGACGACCCCTATTGTTTTTGGGGTCACTCTGTCAAAGGTCAAGGTCACGGGCCTGAACATTGAAAACCATTTCCGCTCAATAACTAGAGAACCACTTGACCCAGAATGTTGAAACTTCATAGGATGATTGGTCATGAAGAGTAGATGACCCCTATTGATTTTGGGGTCACTCCGTCAAAGGTCAAGGTCACAGGGGCCTGAACATTGAAAACCATTTCCGATCAATAACTAGAGAACCACTTGACCCAGAGTGTTGAAACTTCATAGGATGATTGGTCATGAAGAGTAGATGACCCCTATTGATTTTGGGGTCACTCCGTCAAAGGTCAAGGTCACAGGGGCCTGAACATTGAAAACCATTTCCGATCAATAACTAGAGAACCACTTGACCCAGAATGTTGAAACTTCATAGGATGATTGGTCATGAAGAGTAGATGACCCCTATTGATTTTGGGGTCACTCCGTCAAAGGTCAAGGTCACAGGGGCCTGAACATTGAAAACCATTTCCGATCAATAACTAGAGAACCACTTGACTCAGAATGTTGAAACTTCATAGGATGATTGGTCATGAAGAGTAGATGACCCCTATTGATTTTAGGGTCTCTCCATCAAAGGTCAAGGTCACAGGGGCCTGAACATGGAAAACCATTTCCGATCAATAACTGGAGAACCACTTCACCCAGAATGTTGAAACTTCATAGGATGATTGGTCATGAAGAGTAGATGACCCCTATTGATTTTGGGGTCACTTCGTCAAAGGTCAAGGTCACAGGGGCCTGAACATTGAAAACCATTTCCGGTCAGTAACTTGAGAACCACTTGACCCAGAATGTTGAAACTTAATAGGATGATTGGTCATGCAGAGTACATGACCCCTAACGATTTTGGGGTCACTCTGTGAAAGGTCAAGGCCACAGAGGCCTGAACATTGAAAACCATTTCCGGTCAGTAACTTGAGAACCACTTGACCCAGAATGATGAAACTTCATAGGATGATTGGTCATGCAGAGTAAATGACCCCTAACGATTTTGGAGTCATTCTGTTAAAGGTCAAGGCCACAGGGGCCTGAACATGAAAAACCATTTCCAATCAATAACTTGAGAACCTCTCGACCCAGAATGTTGAAACTTCATAGGATGATTGTTCATGAAGAGTAAATGACCCCTATTGTTTTTGGGGTCACTCCATTAAAGGTCAAGGTCACAGGGGCCTGAACATTGATAACCAGTTCCGATCAATAACTTGAGAACCACTTGACCCAGAATGTTGAAACTTCATAGGATGATTAAACATGCAGAGTAGATGACCCCTATTGATTTTGGATTCAGTCAATTAGAGGTCAAGGTCACAGTGGCCTGTTCATGTAAAATCATTTTTTGGAAATAACTTCAGAACCACTTGACCTACAATGTTGAAACTTAATAGGATGATTGGACATGCAGAGTAGATGACCCCTATTTATTTTGATGTCACTTGATCAAAGGTCAAGGTCACAGGAGCCTGAACAGTGACTTGAGAACCACTAGGCCAAGAGTGTTGAAATTTAGCGGGATGACTGGACATGCCAAGTAGATGATCCCTATTGCAGCCAACCATCAGTGTCTCTTTGACTTTTGCTCCTGACCCCTATTGACTTCTTGCCTATAGGACTTTGCATTTGGGGAGACATGCGCTTTTTTACAAAAGCATTTTCTAGTTTTCTTTTTAATTACTTCCCTTTTACGTTACTATAAATAGCTTATTATTGGCCGTAGGGAAAAACCAAGACCACTTTTCTGTGGAACAGCATGGATGGTACCTCCAATTTTGACATATCTGTACCTTGTAAGAATTTTTTTTCTTTTTGGTTAAATTTCTTTCCTTTGTTGTTCCTGTCCTTTGGACTTAGATATTTTTTCTGAGGACATTCTTGTCCTCAAGTGCAATGATAACAGGTGAGCGATATAGGGCCATCATGGCCCTCTTGTTTTAAATTATGCCCCTTTTTCAACTTTCGTATTCATTCAATCGACAAGCCTGTTGAATAGTCGCGCGTTGCTGTCCTCTGACAGCTCTTGTTTGAGTTATTTTCATCACTTGATCGGCGTAGGCGTTGCCTGGTTAAGTTTTATGTTTAGGTCAGCTTTTCTCCTAAACTGTCAAAGGTATTGCTTTGAAACTTGGAACACTTGTTTACCATCAATAGATGACCCTGTACAGCAAGAAACATAACTCCATCTTGCTTTTTGCAAGAATTATGGCCCCTTTTGGACATAGAAAATATCAGATTTCTTGGTTAAGTTTTATGTTTAGGTCAACTTTTCTCCTAAACTATCAAAGCTATTGCTTTCAAACTTGCAACACCTGTTCACCATCATAAGCTGACCCTGTACAGCAAGAAACATGACTCTGTTCTGCTTTTTGCAAGAATTATGGCCCATTTTGGACTTAGAAAATATCAGATTTATTGGTTAAGTTTTATGTTTAGGTCAGCTTTTCTCCTAAATTATCAAAGCTATTGCTTTGAAACTTGCAACACTTGTTGACCATCATAAGCCGACCCTGTACATTAAGAAACGTAACTCTGTCCTGCTTTTTGCAAGAATTATTGCCCCATTTTGGACTTAGAAAATCAGATTTCTTGGTTAAGTTTTATGTTTAGGTCAGCTTTTCTCATAAACTATCAAAGCTATTGCTTTCAAACTTGCAACACTTGTTCACCATCATAAGCTGACCCTGTACAGCAAAAAACATGACTCTGTTCTGCTTTTTGCAAGAATTATGGCCCATTTTGGACTTACAAAATATCAGATTTATTGGTCAAGTTTTATGTTTAGGTCAGCTTTTCTTCTAAACTATTCAAGCTATTGCTTTGAAACTTGCAACAGCTGTTCACTATCATAAGCTGACTCTGTACATCAAGAAACATGACTCCATCCTGCTTTTTGCAAGAATTATGGCTCTTTTTGGACTTAGAAAATCATGGGTAGGACAATTTTTCTATTATACAAAAAAAATCAGATGAGCGTCAGCACCCACAAGGTGGTGCTCTTGTTTTAGTGTGCATAATATCCATAGTCCAACTCTGTGTTTAAGGTGCAAAATGTGTGATTATTGAACTGGGCTGATATTTTTGTGCCCCCCCCCCCCCCACCATGAGTGGTGGGGGCATATAGATTTGGTCTTGTCTGTGCATCCGTCCGTCCGAAGTTCGTGACGTGCCTAGCTCGAAAACTATTTGATATAAATTGATGAAACTCTGCATGAGTCTTTAATGTGATATGAACTTGCGCACCTCCTATTTTTCGTGTGGCTCCGCCCCTATTTTCAGATTATGGCCCCTAAAATAGTCAAAAATGCTCATTTTTACCTTGTGACATGCCTAGCTCAAAAAGTATTTGATATAGATTCATGAAACCTTGCATGAGTCTTAATCATGATATGAACAGGTGCACCTCCTATTTTTCAAATGGGTCCCACCCCTGTTTTCAGAGTTATGGCCCCTGAAATAGTCAAAAATGCACATTTTCACTTTGTGACATGCCTTATCTCAAGAAGTATTTGATACAGATTCATGAAACCTTGCATGAGTCTTAATCATGATATTAACTTGCGCACCTCCTATTTTTCATTTGGGTCGCCCCCTATTTTTTGAGTTATGGCCCCTGAAATAGTCAAAAATGTACATTTTCACCTTGTGACGCACCTAGCTCAAAAAGTATTTAATATAAATGGTTGAAAACTTGCATAAATCTTTATCATGATATAAACTTGCACACCTCTAATTGTTTGGCTGGCTCCTCCCCTATTCTTAAAGTTATGGCCCCTGAAATAGTAAAAAATGCACCTTTTCACCTAATTATGTGCCTAGCTAAAAAAGTATTAGATGTAAATTCAGGAAACCTTGCTGGAGTCTTTAACATGATATGACCTTGCACACTTGGAATTCTTCTTGAGAATCTTAGCTCTTATTACATGATGAGTTATGGCCCTTGAAATAGCCAAAATAGTGGATTTTTTGTTTGTGATGCTCATAGCTCAAAAAGTATAGGGCCTAGAATAATGAATCCTTTTCATAAAATGTTTGTTGAGGCTATACCCCATTAAGACTGCAAACAATTGAATTATTGCCCCTTATTTGTGACAAATGTACCAGTGGTGGGCACACCCTGTGTCCTTAGTAACAGACACATTCTAGTTGTATTTATGATCGTATCGCTGTATTATATGTTGGAACACTAGTTATAACATATACACAACTGTTACAAGTCACATTGATCAGTATAGCATGCTAGTTTGGCAAAAGTATCTGTAACATATCAAATTACTAAAAAGCAAAATTCACCAAAAAGTTAATTGGAATATATGTTCACCATATAGAAAACAGTAAATCAAATGCCTGCACTGGTAGACTTTCATGTTATTTTTTTGTTTCAGTTTTCTGCCAGACAAAGATTGAAACAGCCTCACAGACAGTTACTAAAACCACTGGCCAGACCGCACAGTTTAATTGTAAAGTGACAAATCTTCAGCCTTCACAAACTGTAAGTTAGTTGAGAATGTAGTGCAATGCAGTGTTGTCAATAATTCTTAGTGTAGACAGTTTGAACTAGTATTTTTAGTTCACCTGTCACGTAGTGACAAGGTGGGCTTCTGTGATCACCCTTCGTACTTTGTCCGTTGTCGTCTGTTCACAATTTCTTGACCACTTTTAGCAATCAATTTTAATCAGACTTGCACAAAACTTGTTTTGGCATAATATCTCAATTCCTTTTTAAAACTGGCCAGATCCCATCATGTGTTTCAGAGTTATGGCCTCTTAAAAGGCCAAAATTTGCTATTTTGGCTTTTGCAGCCATATAGAGACTTCATTTATGGTTTGATTTGATACAAACTTGAAAATTATCTTTAACAACAATAGATCTTGGAATTCGTGATGAAACCGTCAGATCAAATCATAGGTTCCATAGTTACGACGCCTGATTGACCCCTAAAAAAGCCAAAACATGTTAATTTTTACCTTGTGAACATGATAGAAGTGACATTTTACATTCGATTTTAACCACACTTACACACAACTTAAGTCATAATAAGATCTCTGTTCCTTTCGAAAACCGGCTAGATTCCATCATGGGTTCTAGAGTAACTGCCTTATCAGGGACAAACTTTCCTATTTTGACCCTTTCAGCCATAAAGAGGTTTCATTTATGCTTTGACTTGATACAAGCTTGCACAGAACATTTATCTTGATGATCTCTAGCACAAGTTCAAAACTAGATCACCAGGTCAAATCAAAGGAAAAGCTTGTTAACACCCCAGAGCCCACATTTATGACCCTATCTTCATGAAATTTGGTCAGAATGTTTATCTTGGTAATTCCTAGGCCAAGTTTGAAACTGGGTGATGTGGGGTCAAAAATTAGGTCACCTGCTCAGATCAAAGGAGAAGCTTGTTAACACTCTAGAGGCCATATTTATGACCCTCCGTGATTGTCGTGAAATAAATAATAAGAATGTTATGATAAAATTCCAAGGCCAAGTTTAAAAGGTGAGCGATATAGAGTCATCATGACCCTCTTGTTATAATTGGAGGTTGTTTTTACTTGCTTTTCATTATGTACTGTCGCAGCTTTACTTGAAGTATATGTGTCATCAATCAAAAAGTGAGGGAAACTCAAGGCCTCTGTGTCTTGTTGACTACCCTATATTGGAATGATCATGTTACTTGTTTAACGGATTGAAATCATGAAATGGGGATGTAAGGGTTGTTCTTCAATATTTAACTGGCAACAATTGGTATATACACTGTAAGAAGTGTTAGCTGGGTATAGATTTCTGATATAGTTGTCTTTGTTAAGGTCGTATTTGATTAAATACCTGAGAAACAAAAGTAGAAATCAACAGGGAGAGATTGTCCTACACCTCTGATACAAGGAGGAAAGTTGTTCTTAACTTGCAAAGAACACACAAGCCAGAAAATGACTACCATTACATAACTAAAAAATAGCAATTCATGCATGCATATCAAATAAACAAATGCATAGGATTTAACATTTCACTTATTCATAATTTTAACATGTCCGAAACATTGCGGGATGATACTAATTTCACTTTGGTAATGATTACATTTTACTCAGATTTTGTCATAGACTTCCTGTATAAAATCTTAAACTTTAAACTAAAATCATAGTATTAAATCCATATTATATTTCAATGAAACTTCGAAGTTTTTGTAGTTTTAAGCATTATCTTGGGCATGTGCGGTCAAAAATTTAATTTGATTTCTGGAAAAGTGAGATTTATATCTGAAATCACTATAATTTATGCTCATTGTAAAAATACTTCCTTTTACTCTAGTGGAAACTAGCAGGTATTTGATTGGTCAGTTAGAACTCCTGATTTCATGATTAAATTATGAATTCTATCTGATGATACATTTGACATTTTTAAAATACATTTCTGTAACTGAAGTAACTTACTAAATGAAATAACCAATAAAAATCACTGAAGCCATGTGATGTAACATTAAGATCTTCCACTGCTATGCAAGTTACCAAGGTTTAAATTCGGTTTGGTAACACTGTTCTAGCTTTTTTTTTTTTATTTCATTAGAGCATCGTTTGTATGTATTTGTATTAGTTGGTCAGTTAAGGTCTGTCTGCCTGACAGTCAGTCGGCCTTTACAGGTTATTGTTGTAGAATATGCCGGCCAAGAAGTCTCTGAAACTCTACTGACTGTAGTAATGTTTTCTGTTGTAGGTAATTTGGGAGTTTGTTGACCATAATCAAACTATATCTGTAGGGAATAAAATACATGCTGGGAACGAACACTTAGACTCAAAATACACAATATCCAGACCACAAGGTAAGATGTTGTGTAAATTTTTGCCTTATACTTTATTCTGCCCGCTTATCTCAGTAAAGAGAGGGAGATATACTGATCACAGGATCGTGAGTTCGATTCCCAGGAGAGGGGTATGTTCTCCATGATGTTTTGTTTAAAGACATTTTGTCTGAAATCATTTCATCCTTCACTTCTCTCTGATTCTTGTGGAGACCATGGCAGTTGCTTTGTGGAGTTCTGTTACAGAATCCAGGAGAGACCCTGTACCAAACCTGTTAAAATATAAAAAAAATGGCTGTCAGAGAGCAAGGTCTTTTTTTCCTATATTTGTATATTGGAAACTTTAAAATCTTACTGTAATAAAAACTGCCAGTCTAAATTAAAACACTTTTACACAAATGATCAGCCTTCGAAAAGTAACATGTTTTGCTCTTAATCAATGTCACTTTTTGAAGGCTGATAAATCCTAATATAATCCTCACTAAAGGGCAATAATTGAATGATATTACAGATGGTGGAGACTTTTGGAACCTTGAAATAAACAATGTTGACCTGACAGATAAAGGTTCATATAAATGTTACGTCAGTGGGACCTCTGCAAAGGTGACACATCATTTGGAGATAACTGGTTTGTATTTCTGCTTTTCAAACTTGAGGTGATCATTGTGTTTTCCATTGTGATTGGGAGTAGGACGTAGGCTAGTAGTTAGTATAAAGCGAACATGTCTGTGTCATAAAAATCATACTGAAAAAAATTAACTAGAACACAATTATTTTGATTTTGATAAGTTTTCGTTGTAAAATAGTGGATCAAATTTGGTACCACTATTTCTTTTTCACTACAAGCAGTTGAGCATATATTACTAAAAATAAACAAGGTATGCCATATTAGAATTAATTATCAGCCAAATGTGTAGATTTAAGTTTATTGTCTATTATTGTTATATTTTGTTAAAAGTTTATTGTAAATTATTATCACTTATATATTTGTTGAAATAACTTTATTTGCCACATAAATTGCAGATGCTGATGCATATCTGTTTTTACCAAATTACCGGTAAACCTTTTAAGTATCTTATAATATTATATTTATTGATTAATCCATTAATTATGGGTGGACCGGTGGTCTAGTGGTAACACGCTTGACTGTCAATCCAGAGGTCTATGGTTCGAATCCTGGTCCAGGCACTGGAAATTTCTGAGATGCTCTTGAGTGTCTCCCACCTTTGAACTAAGAGGCCTGTACTGGTTCTTCCCAGGAAAGACGGCTTCATGTGTATCAATGCTATACACTGGGCACATTAAAGAACCAAGACTGTCTCTTCGCAAAGAGCTAGGCTAAGTTAGCCGGACAAGCCTGTATCTAAAAAAAAAAATATTTCTATCTATCTGTTCTGGGCAGCCTTGTGCGTTTTCTGACGTGTTTATCAAGAAGAGATCGCTATATAAATCTTGTATCATAATAATAATAATATTCCATTCTAACAGATGCTCCTGAGGACAAGCCAGTTCCAGATTTAAATGTCACAGGTATATATCCAGTTTTCTATCTGTAAATCTTATCTGTAAATCTGGCTTTGGGACTTCAGTGGCATTTTGTTCAAAACTGGGGAAAATTTCCAGTTATCTGTCATAGAGGGCCCTTATCGTTCCAAGGGTGCTGGGGTCATGACTCGTGCTCACAGGCGATTTTTGTAGTCCTGGGGAAATTAGCTGGGTTTTTAGCTCCTGTGAGATTCTAACGAGTGTTATGAAAGGGCCTCATTTTGACAGACTTAAAAGTCTCTGTCTTCAGACTTGACATTCAAATAATTTTCCACACCACAGATAAAACACAGTGTAACTGTTTTTTGATCTTTTAATTTAAGTTTTCCTTCCAGTTAATAACAATCAACAAGCTTTTAACACAGTTCCAGTAAATAATATAATATCTGCAATGTTAAAGTTCCAACAATTCACGAAAAGCCTGTATTTGAATTACAAAGTTAAGTTAAGAATGTTCCTTCAAAGTAAAATAGGCTGATTAAAATATAAGTCATTGATATGCCTCTATTTCTGGCAAGAGATGCCAGGAACCTTTAAACATCTTTACACTTTTGTGTCTAAAACTTAACTCCCTGAATAGCAGCAAAAACTGCATGATCAAGATTTGCAAATAAAAAAATTAATCAATGAAAAGAAATGTACTTTTATCAGTAGCCAATCAAATTTAAGCTTGAATGGGCCTGGATGACCCTCTCACATCTAAAGCCATAAACTAATACCATTATTCAATATTCAAATTATATCTACATGACAACAAGCTTATTAAAGATACCTGGTGATAGCAGACACACCAATTTTTGATAATTGCAATCAGCAGTTCTGGACAGGTAATGCCAGATGTCACATATCTGCACATAAAAGTGCCAATATCTTATCATATAGCTTGGCTTCACATTTTGTTTGCATATTATCTGCATATTAAATCTACTGAAAATCTTCTTAATTTAATAAATGAATAATCTTTAAAAAAATACCTTTTTAAAACAAATTTCTGAATTTTAATTTCTTGCATACTTCAATTTAAAAATATGGCCTAAATTTTACTGCTATTACATATTCCCCCCTGGCATATTATGTTTGTCCCCAAACATAGTAAAAACAATTATTATAACATATTTATAAACATGGTTCAAAGATATGACATGGATATTTTCTTAGTACATAATATAATTTTTTTTTTTTTGTGAAAAATTTAATATTTACATTATTTACAGACGGTACCATTTCATATTAAATTTACATTACACGTGTATATATGTTAAAATGCTGAATAATGACACAATCATTTTAATTACAATCTGATTTACTTTTCAAGGAAAACAACAATATTTTTCAAAACATCCTTTTCAATTACAGTTTGTGTCATTTTTTTCGTCATAAATATGTTTAACATGTTCTGTTCTCTGTCTTATTCTCATTATCACATTATCATAAATTTTAGACACAGCATCATTGCTATTTCAACTCTGATTTTTAATCATCACTGTATTTTATTTCATATAGCATCATTGCATCATTGCTTTTATCTCTTTACAGTTCATTACATTTCTCAACTCATTTCTTTTCACAGCTTTATAGCATGTATGTTGATTACTCTCCAACTGTTCATTGTATTTGCACATCACCTTCCAGCTCATCATGGCACTGTTATTAGTTTTTCATCATCATTTTATCATTATCATTCAACACAACACTAAAGACTGTTTTACAGTGCTTGGGTTTGTTTTTTTTTACCATTGCCGTTTTTCACACATTAAACTTATTGTAGTTTTTAAATATATAATAAATATCACATCAATATTTTATTTTGAGTACACCATCATATACTGTATACCTTGCTACCAGTTATCTGTGAGTATAGCCTTCAACCATATTTGAGCAGTCCATTAATTATACTGCTTAATTTTGCAACATAATGACCTTTGAAGGTAAATCAGAATCTCAAACATAAGATTATATCTATGAATTGGAAATACCTATGACTCTGTACAGAATGTGTAATTACCAAAATAAAATCTGTCCAATGTAAGTATTCTTTCTTTTCAACATGTCTGTATAAAAATAAAACTGAAAGGTGGATTTGTCCAAAACATAAGATTCAAAATATTGCAAAATATCAAACACTTTTGTAATAAAAGTATAGAAAAAACAAATTTTATTAACCTTTTGCAAAACAAAATATCCTTCATAAGACTCCGAAAATAACTATCAGGAATTTTGACACCAATGTCAGATAAGATAGAGGCTCACTAATGTTACGGGCCCGTGTAAACTTAAAAGCTTGCTCCTATCCTATCAAAGACTGGCCCACCTTTTTAATAATATAATTATATTTTAGGATAAATACACCAAGTGAACAAAAATCTAGCAGTTCAGTTTTCTTAAAACAAGACCTTAGTCCTTACTGTGCATATTTTTGGAATAACTGAAACTTTAAAACAAAAATCCCATGAAACTTGACATTATTGATTCTGACTAAATTGGCTACTATCTTTAAAACTGCCACATGTATTAATCTATTGATTTAACGAAACTGCTTGTATGTAATTGACTCTAATCAATAATCTCTGTAAATTTTTAATATACTGCACCTTAATAACACAACACTACTGCTAAATTTGTTGTACTACAATACAACTACAGTACTACAATGCCAGCTTATACTACACTACACACATCAGCATCCTTTCTATTGTAGCTGCTGAAATTCACTCTTCAATAGTCCTAAAAAATTGTCTAATAGCACACTAGGTACATCTTCTTCTTCATACCAGTCTGGAGGTATGTTTTTATTCTGAAGACTGATCAGATAGCTGTATCAATGCAAACTTCTATTATTATGTTCTGTTTCAATGAGCAGTTCAGTAAAAATCCTTTTTGCTGGTCGCCCTCCCTGCCTATCTAGCCTGAATTTAAGAAGATTCATTTTATCTTGTCTTCTACGTTCTGCTATAATTGTGTCATGCTTAATGTAGACATCTTCTGCAAGTGCCCTGGCAGCCTGCAAAGTGCACCATTCTGGCTTTGAAGATCCCTGTTGAACATAAAAATATGGTTTGGCATTTTATGATGCGGATGCACAAGAGTTTATTGTGGAGTGGAGTGGACACTTGATCAGAGTTTGTTTCTTCAAATCACCACCTGTGTTGCATTTGTTTGGGTTTTTCATTGTTTGAGTTCCTGTAGATTTGCATGTGGAGACTTGATCAATGATGCCTTTTCAAAGTACTTGAATTTTCCCTTATGTGGGGGACGTCGGCGTCTTTTTACCTTTCATGGTTTCTCACATGAAATTCCTTCTTAATTTGTCTGGAACTTTGCACTGGAATTGCCAGTCTGGTCTTTTCCCTTGGCTGTGTAACACAGCTTGTACAACGTTTTCCTTTTGTTGGACCAAGCTTCCAAAATTTTTGAAATCTCAGCCTCAGCAATAGGTTTCATTCACCTTTCGAGCAGTCTTGACATGTGTCTGGGCTCTTTTCTCTTGATTCTGCTGTATCTGCTTGTTTGCTTGTGGTTTTCTTGTCATTCTGTTGTAATTGTTTCTGTAGTTGCTGTTGTGGAGGCTGTGGCGGTTGATGCGCTGCGTTGTGTTGGCTGTTGTGGATGCTGCTGACTGGAGGCTGGCTGCAAGCCCCGTGGTCTGATGGTTGGTCCAGCTGCCCTTCATCCTTTTCTTGCAAGTTTAGGTTCTCTGATTCTCAGGGTCCAAAATTCGCATCTTTGTCTTCTCTGGGGGGGGATTTGTGGGACGGTCGGGCTGGGTCGTTGTAGGACTTATCCTTTGTACGTTGAAAAGTGATTTTACTCATTGTTTGTTTGGGCGATCGGTAACCTGTATGTATCCTTTGGACACAACGTACTACATAATAGGGTCCAACCCATTTCCCTGTGCAATTTTTGGTCCTTTCCTGGTGGAACTTTTGAGCAATACAGCCCTCTTTGTGCTGGTCTAAAGGAAATTTCTTTCGCTGTATGTCATATTGTGACTTGTACCTCTCTTGCGCCCTTAACATTTCCTTCGCAATTTTCCTTGCATCTTCCATGTTCTGAAGTATTCTGCTTAAAAATACTTTTGATGTTGTGTCATATGCCCCTTAGGGACCAATGCAGTATAAATGGGCTCTTCATTTCACGGCAAATAATAGAAAATATGGTGAGTACTCAGTAGACTGTGTCGCATGTGTGGCTCTATAGGCCATCATGATACCTGGTAACAGCTCTGGCCAATCATCTTGCTGGTTCTGGGTATAAGCACGTAGAGCTTGCAGAACAACAGAATTCATACGCTCTACAGAACCATTGGTTTGCGGATGATAGGAACTAGTGAGGTGTCTGGTGATTTGGAAAAATTCACACATAGCCTACACCAGCTAAGAAGTGAAATCTTTCCCACGGTCCGTGATTAGAACTCTAGGTGCCCCAAACCTAGTTACGATTTCTCTGTAGAAAACGGCGGCTACTTCAGTGGCCTCCTGAGTTCAGAGCGGGAAAGCTTCACACCATTTTGAGCAGCTGTCTACCACAAGGAGCACATGTTTATATTTGTCCTTACTAGTAGGCAGACCACTCAAAATGTCCATCCTGTAGACTTGCTATAATGGCCTCCTGTGATTCACCTTCATAAATAAAAGTGACCTCAGTCATTGAAGTGTTGGCAGAACTGTTAACATTAAAAATTGTATCTATGTCAGGTGACTTGCTGGGCTTATTTTTATATGTCTGTCTTGACAAATAATCTGCAGGATTTTGTTTTCCTGGCTTATGCACAATCTCGAAATTGTATCCTTGCAGAAAACAAGCTCCCCCTCCCTAACCCTACCATTACAGTCCTTTATGTTCTGCAAGTATTTCACACAGACACATTGTCTGTAAACACTGTAAATTTTTGATTTACCAAATACTCCCTATAGTGCTGTATGCCCTCAACTAGTGCCAAAGCTTCTTTCTCTGTTATATGCCATTTTAATTCATTTCCATGTAAGGCACGACCATTGTATGCAATTGCATGTTCCTTGCCATTTTGGACTTGCGAGAGAATAAACCTATTGAGTAGTCGCTTGCATCATTCGTTAAATTAAAGGGTAACTCAAACTTTGGATAGGCAAGGATGGGTGCCTCAGTGAGTCGTTTCTTTAACTCATTGAAAGACGTTTCACAATCTGGGGTCCATTTAAATCTTTTATTCTTTTTGAGTAACTGATTTAAAGGGCCAGCTATCTTTGAAAAATCTTTCACAAACCTGCGAAAAAAATTTGCTGTTGCAAGGAAACTTTTGACCTGTTTGGCACTTGAAGGCCTCTTGAAATATCTCAGCTTCTCTATGTTTTCAGGATTTACCCTAATGCCGTCTTTCGACACAATGTGACCTAGTACTTAATTGACTTTGTGGCAAAAGCACATTTGCTGGATGAAGCTTCAATTAGCACTTCTAAGAAGCTGTAACAACTGTTGGAGATGGGACATTTGGGGGAAACAATGACTTATCAAATAAAGCACATCATCAACATAAATCAAGGCCGACTTGAAGTTCATAGATTTTAATACCTTGTACATTAGGCTTTGAAAGGTCAAGGTGGAATTGGAAAGACCCATAGGCAGGCGCATGAAATTGAAAATTCCTCTGTGGGGGGTGATAAATGCAGTCTTATGTTTTTTTTTTGGGTAAAGGGGTACTTGAAAAATCCACTGCGAAAACCCACAGAGGAAAAAAATTCGGGTTCAGGTCTCCCAAGGTGTCAAATAATGGGGGAAAAGGGGGAAGGGGAAATGACATGGGAAAACGATTGTTAAATTTTAAACCTCCTGAAGTCAACACGGGAAACCTGTACTCATTTGTGTTTCCTTTTTTTGACCAAGCCCTCAGGGGCAGATAGGGGGATGTGATTTCAATAAGTTTGCCTAAAGATACATCCAGTGTTTGTAAAGGACCCTTCGTTTCAGGGACTGACGGTAAGGGGGACAACTGACGGGCTTTTCTGTTTTTGTTTTAAGGTAGGGAAATGCATTTTAGTCTCCCTAATTCAAAATATCTTTGGGAAAAAATGTCCCTTTTTTCCAAAAAGGGTGTACAGTTGCTCTTTTTTTTGTCGCTGGACTGTTTGATAAAGTTTGATCCCCAGCTCTTTAATTTTTTCCTTTATAATATTGGAGTATAAAATCTTGCCAGCACTGGCCACAATTAATGCCCTCAGGTTTCGGGTTGATACACAAGATTTGTGATTTCAAAGTTTTTAGCTATTTTTCCCTTTGATTAAAGGAACACAGGCAAACTATAGTGGGGTTCCAAACGATATTTTCCTTGAATTTAGCACTTACAGACAGTTTACCTCCTCCCAAGGAATTTTTTTCCCTAAAACTTGGGTTTTTGGGGAACATAAAGGGGGATAACCTTTTCGCTGTGAGGTGGCCAATAAACCTCTGGTTGCTGAAGCTAGACTACGGGCAAACGTATCCAGACTTTTTTTTCACTAACTTCTACAAATGGCTTTTCCCCTAAGTACTGGTTTATTCATCTAGGGGCGGTATAGTTAACTTCATGGCTAAAAAATCTGTCTCCCACAAATTGGTCCTAAGAAAATAAATCCCAAAGGGTTGCTTTGGCATGAAAAGTCTCAAAAATTCAAAATTGTTTGCTTTAAATTCCTTCTTATTATGTCAATATATATTCCTAAAACTACATGTCGCTCTCCACAACATTAAAACCTCACCTAATCAGACGGGGACACCTTTTGCCCCCCGGGTGCAATTTGTTTTAAAAAACTTCTTGACATACAAGAATGCTACACCATATCTCCCAAACATATACACTTTTTTTGCAAACTTAACTTCCAAAAAAGTTCATTAAAACTGTGCTAAACTTGTTTTTGCCCCTGTGTACCTGGTGCTGCAAATTTGCGCAAACTCTTGACAACAACACCAAGATTTCACTTTAAACTTTTTTTCGTCCCATCTTTAAAGCTATGAAAAAAAATACTAAAATGCACAAAAAAAATTCTTTTAAAGAATTTAAAAATATTACTCTACATTTACAGTTAACTTAAAAAATGCCATAAAAGCCCATATAGAAAACCCTTATTTCGAGCATGCAAAATTTACTGTAAATTTTTGCTGTATTATTCTATTTCCCAAAACATTGCAAAACTTTGACGACCCCACCTTGTGCACACATAATTATGTGCAAAAAACAACAGAGATTGTCCCCTCTTTAGTACCCAACCAATACATATACTGAAAAAGCCTTAAGCAAGCATTACTACTAAATAAACTTGAATATTTTTCTTTAAGAAAAAAAATAAAGCAAAAATGCATTGGCAGCAAGCCTTTAAAAGAAAATAATCACAATTCAATTTAACGGGTTTTTAACTGTTAAATTCAACAAAAATAGCCTCTATCATTGGATTTGGTAAAATTCCCGGATTTCACAAAAACAACAACTAAAACAAGTTCTTTATTAAGTCGAAAAAATGTAAATTTTATTTTAGATTTCACACTTTTTTATTTTTCAACACCTGCACACTTATAAAAAGTCTCAGCGTGAATTTAAAACCCCCTGCCAAATTTTTTCGATCCTTTCAGTTTGAAAAAATATCAAATTTTAAAAACAAATTCAACAAAATGACTGAAACTTTTTTAAATTTGGACTCAGACCCCCTTTTCAAAATTATTGTCTATTGATATGTTCCCTTTTTTTTTAAAGAAAATTTCCCTTTTAAAAAAATTGTATGCTATTTAAAAAATTTTCCTTGATCAAGGGGAAAAATTATCTTTAGAAAATACCCACGGTACTTGCCCCCTTTTTCAAAATTTTATAAAAAAGAGGGTTTTATCGAATCCACCACTGAAAAATGTAAAAATTCTGAGCCTTGAATGTTATTTTAAAAATGATTAGTTTGTCTAAAAACCCAAGATTTGCCAAAATCACAGATAACCGTAATAAGAAAAAAAAAAGTAAAATCTATGATACCCAGTTCATGCCAAATGGAAATGTTAGAGTCATGTTTTGTTTTAAATTATTCCACACTATATTCACTACCTCACCCCATTTTAAAATTTTCATCATTCATACAATCCCCCAAAATTTTCCCATAAATTTAATTTAATTTAAAAAATCCAACCTAACATCTAAAATTTTTTTCCTTTTTTTGTTTTTTAAAAACAACATGTTTTTTCAAGTCCGCCCCCCCCCCTCGGTTCCCACAGTTTTAAAAAAATGTAAAATCACGTAAATTAATTACATATTGTGTTGTTTAAGTTGCGGTTTAATGTAGAGCTAATTGCCCCAATAAATAAATGAACATCATTTTTAAATTTTGTTTCCTCCCTGAAAATTAGCCCTTTCCATGATCGTACCCGGATTCTCCCCACACTTTGTCTGGGGGGCCCTTTATCGTTCCAAGGGTGCGGGGGTCATGCTCGTGCTCCAGGCGATTTTTGTACCCCGGGGGAAATTAGCTGGGTTTTAGCTCCTGTAGATTTAACGAGTGTTATGAAAGGGCCTATTTTGACGACTTAAAAGTCTCTGTCTTCAGATTGACATTAAAAAATTTTCCCCAAACCCCACAGAAAAACCAGTGAACTTTTTTTTGTTTTTTTTAAATTTTAAATTTTTCCTTCCATTAAATAACAACAACAAGCTTTTAACACGTTCCATAAATAAATAATATCTGAAAGTTAAAGTTCCAAAAATTTTCACGAAAAGCCTGTATTTGAATTACAAATTTAAAGTTAAGAATGTTCCTTAAAAAGAAAAATGGGCTGTTTAAAATATAAGTCATTGATATGCCTCTATTTCTGGCAAGAGATCCGGGAACCTTTAAACATCTTTACATTTTTTGGTCTAAAACAAAACTCCCGATAGCAGAAAAAACTGCTTGATAAGTTTTTGCAAATAAAAAAATTTAATAATGAAAAGAAATGTATTTTATCTAAATAAAATTTAACTGAAGGGGCCTGGATGCCCCTCACACTAAAGCCATAAACTAATCCCATTTTCAATATTAAAAATATATCTACATGCAACAACTTATTAAAATACCTGGTGAAGCAGACACACCAATTTTTGAAAAATTGAAATCAGCAGTTGGGGAAAGGTAATGCCGATGTCACTATCTGCACAAAAAAGTGCAATATCTTATCATATAGCTTGGCTTCACATTTTTTTTGCATATTATCTCATATTAAATTACAAAAAATCTTTTTAAATTTAAAAAAATGAAAATTTTAAAAAAAATACCTTTTTAAAAAAAATTTCTGAATTTTAATTTCTTGCATACTTCAATTTAAAATATGGCCAAAATTTTAAAATGCTTTTTAATATCTATCATATATTAAAAACAATATTACACATAAAACTTTGAGACAGACAATTTATCTAAAATTTTGGGAACAAAATTTAAATGTACTTTTTCAGTTAGAAATATCTCAATAACCTGAAAAAATCAGAAAAAAATCCCTGTTACATGGTATTGAAATATAAATAGTTTCCTTTGCAATTTTTAAAAAATCTTACGACTCTACCCCCGTGGGTAGAATAAGAGTGTAATCAGGTTTTTTACAAAATTTTAGTCTGACTTCTTTTAAAGGTATTGTGTAATTTTTTCATTAAAGAATTAAAAATTTTTCCCCCACATTTTGAAAAGTAAATCTGAAAATTTGGAAAAAAAATGAAATAGAGTGTCTTTTGTTTTTTTAATGGTTTTCCATAAACTTATTTGTCCCTTGCAGATTGCGTGTATCAGAGGTTAAAACAGGTGCCTACCTTTGTGTGTACAAGGGTGACCCTTTCAATCTGTTAAGATTTTATTAAGGACCTGTGGGAAAAATTAATAAAAGTTCTTAAATGTGGAAAAGGGATGCTTATTTCATTTCAGTTAAAAAATTTTTAATTGTTTTTTATATAGAAGGATATCTAACTCTCTTTCAAATCATTATCTATGTGTACGGTTTTTTTTTGGAAATGTAGTAAGGGGTTTTGATGTAAAAAAAATTTCCCATAACATAATTCTTTTCAAACTCCAGCTATTGTACAAAAATTAATAATGTGAATAAAATTCTTTTTCTTTACAAGAATTTAAAATCTAAATCCAGCACTTCTAAGGTTTTTCATCTGGTAAAAAAGCCTGGACATACCCCCCCAAAAAGGAAATTTTCAAAAAGCACCAAAAACCAATGGTGAACAAAGCCCCTCTTGGCTTGAAGATGCTACATGTGTTCATTTCCAAAATTTAAAAATTTTTTAGTTTTTTAGCTCACCTGTCACAAAATGACAAGGGGGCTTTTGTGATTGCGTGACGTCCATCGTTCCCGGGGCCTTTTGGTCCATGCATGCGTCCGTGTGTAAACTTTTTCTTGTGCCATTAGGGTCAATTTTTCATGGGGTCTTTATGAAAATTGGTCAAATGTTCATCTGATGATATCTAGGTCAAGTTTGAAAACTGGTCCCCCGCGTCAAAAACTAGGCAAGGTCTAAAAATAGAAAAACCTTGTGAGGCTCTAGAGGGGCCCTTTTTTTCTTGAATCTTCATGAAAATTGGTCGAATGTTTTTCCTTTAGTAAATTTTAAAAATGGATCACTGGGTCAAAACAGGTCATAGGGTTTAAAAAAAAAAAAACCTTGTGACCCTTTTTAAGGCCATATTTTCAATGGGTCTTCATGAAAATTTGGGCAGAATGTTCACCCTGATGATATCTAGGTAGGTTTAAACGGGTCACGTGCGGGCAAAAAAATAGGGCGTAGGTCTGAAAAAAGAAAAAAATTTGTGACCTCTCTAGAGGCCATATTTTTCATGGGATTTTATGAAAATTAGTCAAATGTTAAACCCTTTAGTATCTAGGTCAAGTTTTTAAAAAATGGGTCACGTGCGGTCAATAACTAGGTCGTAATTAAAAAAAAGAAAAAAACCCTTTTACCCTCTAGAGGCCCTATTTTTTTAAGAGATCTTATGAAAATTTATCAAAATCATCTTGATGATTCTAGGCAATTCGAAACTTGGTCAGTGCGATCAAAAAACTGGCAGTAGGCTAAAAATAGAAAAAACCCTTTTGGTCCAAGGCCATATTTTCAATGGATTTTATGAAAATGGGAGAGTGTTCAGCTTGATGAATTAGGTCAAGTTCATAATGGGTCATGTGCGGGCAAAAAAAAGGTCAGTAGGTCGAAAAAAGAAAAAAAACCCTTGTGACCCGTCTAGAGGCCTTTTTTTCTTTAATCTTCATGAAAATTGGTGAAAATGTTTCCCTTTATGTATCTAGGTCAGTTTTAAAAATTTGGGGAACGTGCCTTTAAAAAACTAGGCATAGATCTAAAAATAGAAAAACCTTGTACCTTTAGAGGCCCTTTTTTCAAAAGATCTTCATGAAAATTTCGAAATCACTTTATGATACTGGTCAAGTTCGAAAACTGGTCACGTGCGATCAAAAACTAGTCAGTAGGCTAAAAATAGGAAAAAAACCCTTTTGAGTCTCTAGAGGCCATATTTTCTCATTTATCTTCAATAAAATTGGTGGGAGTGTTTTAGCTTGAGATACAGGTCAAATTCATAAATGGGGCAGGGGGTCAAAAAATAGGTCAGTAGGTCGAAAAATAGAAAAACCTTGTGACCCGTTAGAGGGCCTATTTTTCATGAGTCTTCAGAAAATTGGGGAGAATGTTCACCCTTTAATATCTAGGGCAATTCAAAATGGGGAACGTGCCTTCAAAAACTAGGTCATTGGTCAAATAATAGAAAACCTTGTGACCCCCTTTGAGGGAAATTTTTCAAGGATCTTCATGAAAAAAAGGTCGAAAATTTTTTCTTTATGAACTAGGGCCATGTGCCCAAAACTAGGGCACTATGTCAAATTATAAAATAACGACGTATACTCATTCAAAACGGGTCATATGGGATGGTGAGCGATTTAGGACCATCTGGTCCTCTGATTTTTTTCCGGAAAAAAGACCATTTTTATTTTTTGGCCGTTCCCGTTGCCAGGGATAACATTTTTTTTTCAGTTTGGCCCTTTTTCATCTTTTCAGATGTAGGAACAATGGGTGTTTTTCGGGGGATTTCGGATCTCTCCCGAACTGTGTTTTGTGGGTGGGGGGGGATGACGGTACGACTAACCCCTTGTATTAACCTCCCAAAACTTACAGGGGCTCTACGTTTTTTCAAGGAAGGGAAGGTGAGTACCGGTAAGACATCCCCAAATCTCCCGTTTTCGTGGGTTTCTCACGATTCGGGGGGTAAAACCCCATCACCCCGATAAGAAATCCCAAATCTCCCGTTTTAAAAAAAAAAAAAAAATTATCCACTCCTTATTGCTAATAACGAGGGTGCTGTAAACAACAGTTTTCTGATATTTTCACATGTGTCTACCCCTTTTGATCGTTGTTGTTAATTACATGATATAAAAAAGCCAGGGGTTGATTAAGGTTTGCCCAATTAAAAGATAATGGGTAACACTTTAACCCGGGGATTTGATTACCAAAATTATAACGATTACTGTGGGTTTCAGTGCTACATTGGTTATAATGTGATAGTAATCATTTTTCTGATGGGTTTATTGTATTCTGGCATGTGAAAAAAAACCCTTTAAATTTTTATTTAAATTTAAAGCACTTGCAAAATAACATTTTGCCCTATACCCAAAATTTTTGAAATAGCGGTAGTGCGGTCCCGCTTTACGTGAAAAAACTAAGGGTTTCCAGTTATAATCACATCCGTGTTTTACACAATGAAAATTTAAAACCAGGGGAACAGGGTATTTAATTTTAATCAATAAAAATTAATCCAACAAATTTTGATAAGAAAAAAATATTTCCTTTACCTTTTTCTATAAGTTTTTGAATCGAAGTTTGGGTTTTCTGCTTGCCCTTTTTTTATAAAAAATATCCTTAAATATTTTAATAAGGGTAAATTCTGGTAAATTTTTAAATATCAATACTGTCAAATGCTGTAAACTTCTTTGCATCATCACAATTTGTCAAAAAACATCCCTTTTAAAATTGAATTCAGCGTGTTACGAAAGGTATCATATCCCGGACTACAATTTTGGGTATCCGGCTTTTGATCAAAAAAAGGGGTTTGATCAGGAGGGCGGGGAAGAAAACAAACAGTTAATTTTTAAACTTGAATTCTTTTTAAAACCGTACATTTGTTTTGACGGGGGCTAACGTTTTCATTTTTTTTTTATGCCAGAATGTAAAAATTCACCCGGGGATCTTGTTTTCCCCATAAGAAAAATGAGTGAGGTTTTTTAAATTTTTTAGTGAGTTTGAATTAAAGACATAGTGCTTAAAATGTACCCCTACTAAAGTTAGCAAAAAAGGGTTGCATAATTACAACAAAAGTTGAAAGTTGGCAATAGTATTAAAATTTCAGGACTTGAAAAATTGCATAATAAAATTTAAAAAAGAAATTAAAAGTGAAGGTAATGACTAGTAAATTTTTAAATGCAAAAAAGTTTTTATTTCTTATTTTTTGCATTGCTGTAGTTTAAGTTTTTTTAGGGGGTGCTAAAGAGTTTACATTTCATTGGCCTTTAGTACCTATGTATTATGTATAGAAAACTTCCTTTAAGTAATACCAGAATTAAATACCGCAGTATTAAATCTCCATTGACCCCCTCAATCTCCCACTTTGGAAAGCAAAAAACCCCACTTGGCATTCTAAAAAAAAATTGGGATGTCTGGGATTTACGTTAAACTTTTTTTTCCCCTGCTGAGGTCAGATTTGTGCTTTTTACTATAATAGTTTTCATTTGAACTAAAAATTTTTGGATTTTTAAAAAAAAATAAGTTTATTTGTTAATGTAGAAATGCATTTTTTTGTTTATGTTGAATTTGTAATTTTTTATTTTTTTTTTGCAATGTGTTCTGTAAATCACTTTTTAACATGTACATGGGAATGAAAAGAGTGCTATATAAACATGGTGTATTGATAATAAAAAAATGAATGGGAATTCTAGTTTGTTTTTGGTGTTTTGACCAAAACATGATATCAATGTAAATGCAATCCCCACAAGTAACTTCACAGTACAATGTATACAAAATTCTTCACATATAATTATGTCTCCCATATGTCCCAGTTTCTTGATGTTCAGCTGAGTTATGGCCCTTTGATTTGTCATATTTTACATTTTTAGAAACTTTTCATTCATATTTGGCTGAAAACACCAAAATTTTTGAGAGATCGTGTGAAGCGCAGTTTGGGAAAAATTTACAAAAATGCTCCGCTTAATTATTTTCGTGGGTTATGACCCTTATTTGTTTGATTTATTTTTGGGCCTGCTCATCTCCCAGGTAGTTGTTGGAATTCCATAACTTCAAAGGGGTTTTCAGTGCAAGGTTGTTGTGTATATCATGAAGTTATGGTTCATTGAATATCCCGGAGTTACACCCTTAATTTCTGGCATTTTAGAATGTTTGCTTGTTAAGTTTTGGGAGACATATGTTTTCCTTTAAATTCGTTTATGTACACAGCCTGTCTTTTTAAGTTATAATTAAGAGTCTGGTTCAGAAAATTAATTCTTTTTTGCCCCAAAGGGGGGTATTAAAATTTTTAAAAATGTCCGTCCGTTCGCACGTGTTAACTTTTTGCATGAAGGCAACGTTAACTTTTTGCATGAAGGCACTTTACTCGTGAACCACTGCACCCAGGACCTTCAAACTTCACATGCTAATAGTACTTATTGAGTACACGACCCCTATTGACTTTGGGGTCACCAGGTCAAAGGTCTTGGTTAAGTTTTATGTTTAGGTCAGCTTTTCTCATAAACTATCAAAGCTATTGCTTTAAAACTTGCAACACTTGTTCACCATCATAAGCTGACCCTTTACAGCAAGAAACATAACTCCATCCTGCTTTTTGCAAGATTTATGGCCCCTTTTTGACTTAGAAAAAATCAGATTTCTTGGTTAAGTTTTATGTTTAGGTCAACTTTTTCTCATAAACTATCAAAGCTATTGCTTTGAAACTTGCAACACTTGTTCACCATCATAAGCTGACCCAGTACATCAAGAAACATAACTCCATCCTGCTTTTTACAAGAATTATTGCCCCTTTTGGACTTAGAAAATCAGTTTTCTTGGTTGAGTAATACATTTAAGTCAGCTTTTCTCATCAACTATCAAAGCTGTTGCTTTAAAACTTGCAACACTTGTTCACTATCATAAGCTGACCATGTACAGCAAGAAACATAACTCTGTCCTGATTTTTGCAAGACTTATGGCCCCTTTTGGACTTAGAAAATATCAGAATTATTGGTTAAGTTTTATGTTTAGGTCAGCTTTTCTCCTAAACTATTCAAGCTATTGCAACAGTTGTTCAGCATCATAAGCTGACTATGTACATCAAGAAACATAACTCCATCCTGCTTTTTGCAAGAATTATTGCCCTTTTTGGACTTAGAAAATCATGGGTAGGACAATTTTTCTATTATACTCAAACTCAAATAGTTTATTGCATTAAACATACAATTATATGCTTATAGCAAAAACATATATAAGCTGAAGAAAATCATGGGTAGGACAATTTTTCTATTATACAAAAAAAAAATCAGATGAGCATCAGCACCTGCAAGGCGGTGCTCTTGTTTATTACTGGTCGTAGGGAAAAATCAAGACCACTTTTCCGTAGTACAATATGCATGTAACATCCAGTTTTGAGGTGTATTTTGACCTATCTCTACTGGTAAGGATTTTTGTGTGGACTTAGATTTTTTTTAAAGATTTACTTCGCTTTGTTGTTACTATAAATAACTTATATTGTACTTTTTGCAATCATTTTTTATTTGGCAAAAGTGTTTTCCTCAATGAGACAGGATGTCATGTGCAACTCCTAGTCCTTTTGACAGCTGGCGGGCTCGACATGTTGCCCGTAGGCATCTTGTTTACACATTTTGTTTAGATAACAATAGGGATTAGCGGTTACTTTATCACACCATTGTATTAATATATACTTGTACGTTAATTATTTACAAAATGACTGTAACAAACTTTGAACATTTTATCAACTATTAAGTGTAATAAGAATAATTGCCAGTACATTGAATAACAATCTGACTGAAGTAAATCTCCTATTACGCTACGCATAGGATCTGAGAACGACCTATTCATAGCCTCGTTCTGACGACCCTTTCGCTAGCCAATCAGAGCCTAACTCACAACATCTTGCAAATCTACCTGTAGCCTTGACTTTTGATATTTACAATTCTTATGCCGTAATGTATCAGATAGCCGACTAGCTCAGTCGGTAGGCCACTTGCTTTGTAAGCGAGGGGTCCCGGGTTCGAGCCCTAGAATGACTGCACATTTTTCTTACTCTTGACATTCGAACAAGTAGTCTGATTGGATAAAATAAAAATAGCAATACTGGAAATCCAAAATATTCAGAAGACGAATGTGAATGGGTCGTTCTCAGATCTTCGTTTAGAAGATCAAGTACTTTAGTCAGATTGATTGAATAAAGGATTCAAAGGCTCTTTTCGATCAATTTCAGTCGAAAAAAAGCAATTTGTGTGAATAAAGTAACCGATTACTAATACGAAATAACCATTATGGACCATGTATTTAACGAGGCGCAGGTGTGCATAAATTCGGTACAGTACGGAAGGATGGGCATTAACCCTTACCCTGCTAAATTTCTATAATGAACGTGTCCATCTTTCAATTTGGACAGTACCATTAACTGATGCTTACCTAAAAGATACTGACTGAATTGCGAACAGTGCAGACCATGATCAGACTGCACGGATGTGCAGGCTGATCTTGGTCTGCACTGGTCGCAAAGGCAGACTAACTTGCCGCCAGCAGGCTGAGGGTTAATATAATCACGACTTCTGGAATTGGAATTCGCTAATATAAGATAAGAACCTTCGCAAATTTAAATTTCTGACCGAATTTCGAATTCATAAATCCACGAAATAATTCAGGGTGCGGGAATTCGCGAAATAAAGATCACGCTAATATAAAGTGATTTAGAGTATGATAAAGACATTCCATGACCAGCCTACTTTATATAAAGACATTTATTTATTCATATTCTTCTTTTACATTTAGCATTTTTGCCTAGCCCACCAACTGGTGTTTCTGCTGTCAGCTCAGGAACAGCTCTTCTTGTTACATGGCAACCTCCGCTGGACAATTTAGATGTTGTTGTTGGTTACAAGATTCAGTATAAAAAGAAAGGAGCTGCTGTTTTTAATTCGGTATGTGAAGATTATATACTTTTCACTGCCTTTATTATTTGAAAAATTTCAAATAGTAGTTTTTTTGTCTATTTTTTGTCAGCACATGAAATATTTTACCCACTCCCCCACAAAAGAGAATCAAATGGAAAAAAAACCCCACTTACTATAATGTTAGAATAAAAAAAAGTCTGATTTCTTTTCTATTATATACTGATGAATCAATTAAGAAAAAAATAACCGAAATAATTTTTTTTGGGGGGGTGGGGTGGTGGGGGGTGGTAACGGAGAGGCACACCAGCTTTGGTCAAAATGGCTGTTTTGTTGGGATATTAATTCATGGATATTAACCTTTGATCGTAATATGAATAGGCACATTACTGCTTTGCATTGAGATTAAATTTCATGGATTGTTCCAATTACATAATCCAAGAAAACTAGTCCTTTATGAAAAGTAATGATTTCTTATTACTCCATGTATTTACAGCAAATAGGGTTCTTTTCATGTCACTTTTATTTCATGATTTCACACAAATGTTCCTTAAGTGGTCTTCTAGAAAGATTGTTCAGATTGTTCAGATTATTCCAATATGCAAAATACATGTCTGATAGAGGGCTTGATCATTTTTCCCTGTAGAGAAGTCAGTATCACTAATGAAATACTGGCTGATTTTATTTCAGACAAAATCTTTACCATCAGACCTCACTGTGAGTACATTGGATAATTTAGAACTGAATGAAGTATACGAGATACAGGTTGTTGCGCTGGCCAACAGCGGTGCAAGTCAGCCGTCTCTACCTATTTACAAAGCCACTGGAGGTAAATTTGTGTTATAGTAGTAAGGAGCTTCTATGGCCAAGTTGTTAAGTTTGGTGTCTTCAAATCATATGGCCATCAATGTGGTGGGTTTGAGCCCTGCTTTGGTCATCTTGTGACCAAAGCATCTTGCTAGTTTTAGTATGGTCTGTGATTCTACCCAGATATCTTTTTCTGAAACAAATGCTGTGATCCTCGTCTATTTAAAACTGGGAAGTAGCCTTATGACTTAAATTTTGTTAAATTGACTTCAAACCCAACAAACAAATGACAGTGTTATACCAGATTTATAGAGTTAGTATGATAGGAAAAGATTTATGATGAAATCATTCAGTCAGATTTTTGCAGTTTTGGCTCAAACAGCTTGTTAAAATATAAGTAAAAAATATTTAAATGTTTCTGGATTTAAAATTGTAACAAGACAAGGTTTTATTTGTATTTCAGAGGTAATTCCAGTATTAAACTATACACAGACAATCAAAGGTTAGTTTTAACAGCACTTTTATTTTAGTGTTCCCTTAATAAATATCTTAATTATATAGCTGAAGTTAGATGAAACTATCTTATTTATTATCTTGCTTTAAGGTAGTTCTGCACGTTCGGATTGAATTTTTTTCTACAATGTAGAATTTGATTAAACCCTGATTTTTCAAAACTTAGAACATACTAGGAAAATTCAGCAAATAAAAAAAAATAAGGTGGTGTGCTTGATTTTTTGCTTGACTGATTTGAAAAGTTTTGACTTCGCACAGTTTTTCATAATAGGAGTCTATGTGAAAATCACAACTTTTATAATATTTTCGCGAATAGAAATTTGTCTACAATGTAGATTTTTATGAAACTTCTAACAGTCATAAATAAACATCTGTTCTATAATGTGGGAAAATAAAATGTGTAGGTCTGTGTGCTTGTTAATGAGATATTTGACCATGATTAAAGTGAACCGCACGTTTCAAGCTAATTTTAAGACTTTACTTTGAATTATTTAACGTGTAAGATGTTTTAATATCATATTTTAACACTAGAAAGATAGTGACTGTGCCATTGTAAAAAATTTACCACGGGTTTCCATTAATTGGTAAAATGATTTTCATCTTACGCCGAATCCAGGCTTAATTCTACGTTTTCCAGATAAATGACATTACACCATCACTTCCGGTTTATCAAAACATGCAGAACTACCTTAAATGAAATAATTACATTGCTCCTGAGTGTTATGAAACAACTTGTAATTGTCAAGATATTCCTTTCCATCAGATAAGTAAAAAAATTCAAATCTTTGTATTTCTGTTAAATAAGGTCATATTTCTTGCACATCAGGAAAGTTGAACTTCCCAAAAATAATGACTTTGTTTACAGTTTTGAAAGCTTTTATATAATAACAGTTACAGAAGTGTCTTATAGTCTTATTATTGGTTATATATAAAAATACAGAATTAAATTGTTGCGAAATACTGCTCTGTGTCAGGTAAAAGAATTTTGCAAAAACCATTTCTACTTGTCTCCTCAGATTGTTGTAAAGATAAGAACATTTCACTTGGTTGCCAGGATTATTGCGACGCTAGTATGTATTACACTGGAGGTGACCCTAACATGCTTCAGTGTACGTCTGAACTTGATGTCATATACCAGTGTATAGCAGGTAAGATGATGTGATTACATTTATTTGGCTAAAATTTGCCTTTCTGTTTTTTTGTATATATATTACAATTGATTTACAGTTTCGAAGTCAACTCATTGCCTGGTAAAGTATATACTGTGAAATTTAATTTTATGGGCATGAAATGTTATGGTTTTGGCCAGAATGGCGGGTTTGTGGGGGTAAGAATTTGTGAATTTCAACACTTGAAGGTTACATGAATAGAAAAATTATTTTTATGCCCCCGGCATCTACTGATGCGGGAGGCATATAGTGATTGTCCTGTCCGTCCTTCCGTTTGTCCGTCCGTCTGGGCTAACGAATTGATACTTGAGTGTCTAGCAGGTTAGGGTTTGGACTCTTTGTTTATATGACAGTCACTTTAAAAAGTGTCCAAAAGTGGGTTTATGTGACTTATTTTTGGGTTTATGTGGCTAAAATTTAACATTGTAAAGTCACTTTAGTATCATACCGTGAGGTAAACCAAATGGGACCGTTTCGTCTAGCATCAATACCCGTTACTAGAATGACTTGATACTAATGCAGATGTAACCTGTGACCATTCCTCATCTTCATACATCACCTGACCTCAGTTTGACCTTGACCTTGACCTCGTTTTGGACTTAGGTTGCTTTGTATGGACAAGGATGCCACTGGGGGCATCAAGCGTTTATTGAACACAGCTTCTTGTTTCATCTAGATCGAATTTCACAGATTGACATAACCATGAAATTCATTAAATTTAGTTTCCTACAAATGCTAATAGTTATCCTATGGGGGAGACATATTGTTTTTGCCTTCGCAGTCTGTCCATCCTTCCATCCGCATTAAGCTTGTCCGGCTTTCACAGGTCAAACTGCTGGCTGGATTTCGACGAAACTTCACAGGAGTGATCAGTACCAAGCCTTGTTGTGCATATCCTTGACACGTTCCGCTTTGCTGCACAAAATGGCCACCAGAGCTAAAGATAGAAAAATCTTGTCCAGCTTTCACAAGTCAAACTGCTGGACAGATTTCGACAAAACTTCACAGGAGTGATTAGTACCAAGCCTAGTTGTGCATATCGCCGACAGGTTCCACTTCGCTGTACAAAATGGCCACCAGAGCTAAAGGTATACATAAGGGGGAGACATATGTTTTTGTGACAAAAACACCTTCTAGTTTCATAGTAAAGTTTATTTTTGAATGATTTTTATTGAAGTTTATTGTTTTCAGGTCATGGTGACCACACTCCTTGTTGTAAGAGGAACCAAGTACCGGAGGCATGTTTTGGTTTTTGCCGAGGTGAACCCAATCTTAGCTGGAGTAGTGTTCAGTGTCTCAACTCCATGAATGTCATAGCTACATGTGTGGTTGAAGGCCATTGTAAGTACAGATATTTAAACATTTTTATTAAAATTCTACGCTTCCAGAATAATATATTACTAATTGGCCTCTTATGGAGTAGCTATTTGGTTTGATGGTTTTATAATAGAGTTGCAGGCTTTCAAGTGGCCCTGAAATTCATAAAAAATCCTATTTTTTTTTCAGGCCTCCCTAAAATTCCTAAAAAAACACACAAAAATGGCCAAATTCCTAAAAAAGCCCTGATTTTTTAAAAATTATCCCTAATTTTTTTGTAATTTCTATCTGAACTTAATTTTTTTTTGCACAAAGTCATGCATAATTAATATCATAAGGAACCAATTAATTTAATGAAGTTGAGATTCATTTACAGAGGATGATTCTGTTCCCTCAGTCCCCCTCCTAAAGTTAGCTGAGAAGTGACCTATAATCATCTAAGTTGCACCCAACTATATCTCGAAATTTAGCCAAAAAAGAACGCACCAGAGGCTACCATTACATATACTATTATTTCAAAAATTTCCAAGGGAAAACCCATGACCCCCCTCAGATGAGGGGACTACCCTTCCAGTACCTCAAAATTTAGATAAAAATGCACCAGAGACCACTATTTCACACCTGTATTTCCAATTTTTCCAGATGGAGAATCCCCTAAAATTACAGAGATACCCTTCCCACACATCAAAATTTAGACCAAAAAATGCAATACAATCCAGCATTTCATACCTGTATTTCAAAATTGTCCAGAGGTGTGAGGCAGCCCCCTGACCTCCCTAAAATTAGGGGGCTAACTCCCTCCTATGTATACCTCTAAATTTAGAACAAAAAATACACCAGTACCCACCATTTCATACCTGTATTTCAAAATTTTCCAGGGGGAGAACCCCCTGACCCCGCTAAATTAAGAGAAGTACCTCTCCAGGACCTCAGCATTTAGACCTAATGATGCACCAGCCCCCCCCCCCCCCCACCATTTCATACCTGTTTTTCAAAAATTTCAAGTGGGAGAGCCCCCTGACACCCCTAAATTAAGAGAAATACCTCTCCAGTACCTCAACATTTAGACCTAATAATGCACCAGTGGCCACCATATCATACCTGTATATCATAACCTTTCAGGGGGAGACACCATTCTTCCCAGCATGGACAAAGGCCTTACTCCCATACATGCACCGTCTCGCGCTATGTACCTGGCCGGGGACGACCCAGGCCATGTGATGATGAAAAGCAACTAAAAATATGGTCAAAGGGCGGGCTCAACATGTTGCCCATGGGCATTAAGTCCTAATTTAGCCCTTATTTTTGGCTAAAACAGCCCTAATTTTTGGCAAAAATAGCCCTAATTTTTTGCCAAATAGCACTTGAAAGCCTGGAGACAGGTCTCAGATTACAGCTTTTACGTTGGCCAATTACAAGATTTAGCTTAAATTTAGCCAGTCACTTACTGGAGTTTTTAGACTGGTCCTAGAAATCAGTTTATAATTTTGACCCAGAATCACACAGGAGTTTTCAGCCTTCAACCACCCAGTTAGTTAAAGACACATTATCTACTACACAAACTCCTACCGACACAACTTGACCTGTGTTGGTGAGAGTCAGAATGGGTCAAAGTCCATTTCTTAAATGCCATATGTTCTGTTTAGTCTTGAAACACCTATAATTTTTATGTGTTGAATATTTGAATATATCACTGGGAAGCACTTATAGTATTATGTCTTAATAAATTCTGGAGTGTCACCTATGATCTTTGTGCCTTGAATTTTACCAAGAGTAGCACACATGATCTTTCTGTCTTGAATATTTCAGAGTAGCACCTGCAAATAAGTACCAGAGAAGCACTCTTTGTGCTTTTAATAATTCCCAGAGAAGCACCAATGATCTTAATACCTGAAACCATTTAGAGTAGCACCTATAAAATGTCTATACTTTGCATTCTTTCAAGAGAAGCACATGAAACCTCTGTGCCTTGAATTATTCTAAGATCAGAACCTATAATCTCTGTCCCTGGAATCACTCAAACTCGAAGAGTTGCATGTGTATTTTGCTTTGCCCAGAATTATTTGCAAGAGTACAATGCGTAGTCTTTTTGCCAAGATTTATTGCAATAGTAGCATCTAGAATCCAAGTGCCTTGTTCAGAGAGCAGCACATATTGTTTCTATGCCTTGAATCAGTCCAAGAGCAGCACCTATAATCTCTTTGCCTTGAATCAGTCCAAGAGCAGCACCTATAATCTCTGTGCATTGAATCAGTCCAAGAGCAGCACTATAATCTCTGCGCCTTGAATCAGTCCAAGAGCAGCACTAAAATCTCTGTGCCTTGAATCAGTCCAAGAGCTGCACCTATAATCTCTGTGCCTTGAATCAGTCCAAGAGCTGCACCTATAATCTCTGTGCCTTGAATCAGTCCAAGAGCAGCACCTATAATCTCTGTGCCTTGAATCAGTCCAAGAGCAGCACCTATAATCTCTATGCCTTGAGTCACTCCAAGAGCAGCACCTATAATCTCTATGCCTTGAATCAGTCCAAGAGCAGCACCTATAATCTCTATGCCTTGAATCAGTCCAAGAGCAGCACCTATATTCTCTATGCCTTGAAATACTCCAAGAGCAGCACCTATAATCTCTATGCCTTGAAATACTCCAAGAGCAGCACCTATAATCTCTATGCCTTGAATCACTCCAAGAGCAGCACCTGTAATCTATGTCCCTTGGACCATTCAAATATTTACACCTGTACTGTCTGTATCTTGAATAATGCCTAGAGTAGCTTGTATAAATTCTAGAATATTTATCTATGCAACAGTGAGAATTGAATCTTCTACTTATACTTATTGTATACACTTTAGAAACTGAAAAATAAAGTGCTTTAGATACCAGAAAACCATTTATTCTTGGGTCTCCTTGACATGTCACTTTCATGTAGGTACATTCAGTCAGAACCTAGTTAGGACCAAAAAGCTTTGTCCTTTGATTGTGTTGCACCAATAAAAATAGTCGAACTCCATTGTTTTTCGTCTTAGATAAATTATATAAATGTCAAAGAGTTCTTTAGTGTTGTGTGTGATATATTGTTATACTCCCAGACACAAAGTATATGAGGCTACATGTATATTGAAGTCCTGCATGTCCTTCTGTTTGTAATATTTGTCTGCTATATATCTCATGAACTGGTTGGAAGACTTTCATAAAAGTAACACCAGTTGTTAACCTCATCAAGACTGTTTGCAGAGCACTTGACTCAAGTCATTAGGTTAATGGTCAAGGTCACAGTAAGGAGTTAAAGAACAAATGGCTTACATTTGTGTTCCTCAACATATCTTCTAAACCACTGAAATGATTTTCATAACCTTTGCAGTTGTTAATCTCATCCAGATGCCATGCAGGGTGCACAGCCCAGGTCACTAAGTCCAAGTTCAAAGTCACACTTAAAGGTCAATGGTCATGATCACAACATTACTTTCTCAGTACACATTTGGCATCTGAGGTTATTAATATCTGTTAATGATAGCTCTAGTTTTATTAGATCTATATACATTACTATAAATTGTAAGACTTTACTATAGACACATAGCTGTACTGAACAGATGTCTGTTATCCATACCAATAGTCAGAAGTGTGCATAATAATCACTTATTTCCATGCTACAGCATGTTCTAATAACTACAAGTTAAGTTACATTTGGGTGTATAATAAGCAACATGTTGAATGGCAGTCACCTCACTCTCTGTAAATGCCTTCGTTGGTTTATTGGCGCTCATTGCAAATACAGGTTTAGTTTTGCAAATCACAAGCTAATGAACACTATTGCCATTTAATAAGTGTATAAAATTTCAGTAATGTTATGCTTCATACAAAATTGTTTCTCTATGTTGTGTCTGATATATCATTATTTTTCAGTTCTCCTTCCCGATCCACCTCAGAACACTCGTATACTTGCTGAAACTGTCACATCTAGCTCGGCCGTTGTTGCCTGGGATCCTCCAGACACTGTATCTGCCCAGACTGTAGATCACTACTTAGTATCCTGGAAAATAGACAAGGAAACAATACCTAATTGGACAGGCGTAAGTGTTGCCTAGGAAACCATTTGTAGCTTGATTTTCAGTGTGTATATGGGTGTTACTGTGTTGATGCACAACATTTCTGGAAACTTTATTAGCTGAAAAATTACTTTCTGTTAAAATTATGTTTAATGTATAAAAAGGATTAGGTAATTACATCTTCAAATAAATAGTCCATCAACTAGTACAATAGTTTAGAATGACGCTTCCATCAAAGTAGTAACAGTATTTTCAGTGAATTTTAGCTTTATTATGCAATATCCAAATATTTGGATCTTTTTGAAGTTTTAGATGTCTGTAATAAGGTAATTTTTTGCCAGAAATATATTTTTGCATGTTTTCTTTCAAATTTTACAAAATGCCTGTATTGAAATATTGCTTTAATGCTAGCTAGGATATCTTGAAAGTCTTATAACAGTACATGAACTAAAGCCAAAATTTATCATTTTAGAACATTTTGGTGACCAAAATAGGCTCTCTACAGTGGACATAGGTACCCTATCAAAATCGAGCATGACTGTTTGGAAAATCTGTAGAGCTATTGCACTCACTGTGACTTTCCTTGGAATCTGCATCAATGTGGGCATCATGATTGGTGCACAATGAATATATTTCAAAACTTCATTTTGTTTTTTCACAAAGTTATATCCTATTTCGACTTAGCAATTTTTGGTTAAGTTTTTTTGTATGTAAGCTGGTATCTCAGTAAAAACTAGAAAGGATAGAGGTTAAAACTTCACACAGTTATTCACTGTGATGATGTAATACACAGGTACATAACTCTGTTTTGCTTTTTCACAAAGTTATGCCCAGTTTTTCGGTGAAGCAATATTTGTCCACTTACATCCCTCACCCACCCTCTGTCAGTGTTTCAGTCAGACAGTGTGAGATCTTGTGATAACCTGGAAAGTACAAGATCTTATTTCATGAAACTTGGTACATGGCAATATGAAGGATATGTGTTTCCTTTTATTTTGCTGTTATGGGAAAAAATGCAGTTGCTATGGCAACAAATGGTCCAAAGATATTACAAATAGTTAGATTTTGTGATAAAACTACAAAAGTTTTTTTCATGAAATTTTGTAAGCTGATAGAAGACAATGTGAAGAACATGCACAATATTTTATTTTCTTCATTTGCCCATCTGTTCATTTATCTGTGTGTCCTTAAGTCAGTTATAAATGGTGGATTAATGATCTGTCATAACTTTAAATGTGCAAGAGATACTTTCATGAAACCTGGGACATAAATAGGTAGAATATACAAATAATTTTATTTTGTCCCTTTATTGATCCTTTGGCTTGTCTGTTTGTCCATTCATGTAAGCTGGTTTCTCATCTAGTGTTATAAGATTAGAAAGTTCTGTTACTCTGATTTACATTTAACCCTTATCATGCTGGACATGATTGATTCTGCCTTTGCGACCAGTGTAGATCATGATCAGCCTGCACATCCATGCAATCTGATCATGACCGCACTGTTCACTATTCAGTCAGTATCTTTTTGGTAGGCACCCCTTTTAACAGTTAATGGTTCTGTCCAAAATGGAAGATGGACAAGTTCATTATAGAAATTTAGCATGGTAAGGGTTAAGCAAAACTTGTTGTCTCAGTAATTTGATTATACCATTGTATTCATTCATTTAATTCTTCTCTGTCAAGGTTTTTATACAGCTGAGCATTGCTTCCTTTTGACAGGCCTCATTTTAATTTCAAGTCAAAACAGACCTTGCAGTTAAAACAGGATATATCTTGAACATCAGACTGTCTCAAAGAAATTTTTAAGTCCTTACAAAATTCCTTTCTTGATATAAGTATTTTTACATTGTTAATTCAGATTAGGCAGACTGCAACTTACCTTGTTTCGAAGTGAAATTTAAGTCACTTCAGTCAAACTCTAATGCAATAATGTCTTGATGTCTTGAATTATAAAAAAGTTACCTTTATAATTTTGTGATCGTGCATTGTAAAAATAAAATCAACAAAAAACTATAAAAGTGCTTTGTATTCTCAAAAAGTATATTTAATGTTACAGTATATGTAATGTTTGTCTGTACATATAGTGAAAGCCTACTGTACCTAATACAGTTTTTAAGTCTAATTATGGAAGTAAAGCACTTAGTTCATTGGAAGTCAAGATTCTGAGTAACAAGAGTTTCAACTGTATACTGCAAATTTTAAAAAGTCTGTGACCACTGTTGGAGTTCTTTAGAATTAGCTAAGGATGAATCGTATTGTCATATATTTCAACAGATATCGAAGAAGAACATAGTTTTGGTAAAGGTAGTCTAAACAATAAGTAAAAATTACAGTTCACTGAATTTTGTTGGGCACCACTGATTAAAGTACAGCAAAATGGGCAACTGTTTTAATGTATGTCTTTGTTTGTTTTAGGAAGAGGTATATAGTGGCACCAAATATGAGATTACAGGACTTGAAGCTGCTACAGTGTATGATGTCATAGTTACAAGTGTTAATGCTAATGGTTCCAGTCTGCCAGAGCTAACCCTTCTTTTGATCACTGAAGGTAGGTTGTGCTTTTCAAGCATTTACTTGTCCATTCAAGTTCTTGAAGGCAGGTCAATGTTTCTAGAAATTATAGTTTTCCTGGACCCTGAAATTATGCCAAATTAAGTTGATTTATTTAAGGTACATTCTAAAAAAAAAACACAGATGTTGACAAAAATGGTGTTTTGGTTTGCTTCTGTAGAAGTCACAATTTTTATGCCCCCGGCATCTACTTCATACAACTTTCATATGTCAAATGATAGAAAAGCATTTTATTTCTCAGAATGTTTGTCTTTATAAAATTATATCAAGTCTGAAATAGGATCATTTAAGGTCAAGCACAAGGTGTCTTGGTCAAACCATAGAAAAAAACCTTGTTAAGACTTTAGGGGTCAGATTTTCTACAGGATCTTCAAAAGACTTGGGTCAGAATGATTGTCTGTTTAAAATCAGGAATAAATTTGTAACTTGGTCACTTAGGTCAAAAACTAGGTCACTAGGACATGTCATTGTAAAGCTTGGTTAATAATCTACCTAATATGCATAAAACATGACAAGAAAGTTTGCTTGGATGAAATCTAAATGTAATTAGATACACTGATGTCTGAGGTAAGAACCTGGTCAGGTGAGAGTACAGGCTGAGGTAAGAACCTGGTCAGGTGAGAGTACAGGCTGAGGTAAGAACCTGGTCAGGTGAGAGTACAGGCTGAGGTAAGAACCTGGTCAGGTAAGAGTACAGGGCATTCAGTTCACTCACGTTTTTGATTTTGTTTCAGGAATTTCTGTTACACCAGTGACAACATTCAATGAAACAGGTAAGATTTTAATTCACTTCACAGGTTGTAGCTGACCAAAGATTCATATACATGTACTTTCATATGCTTCCTATGGCCATTTATCAGCAATGAAGAATTTTTATATCTACTTTGTAGTTAGTGCTTGTTTATATTGGGTAAATTGAAATATACTGAAGAAACATTAAAAAATTAACTTTCTTTATTGATATATACTTCCAGATATTTACCTGAAATAGCTCATAACCTTTACTGTGTATCATCTGATGCGTTCTCATCAGTTTGGACCTTCTGATGTCTATATTTAGACCATTTGTAGACAACTCTCAGAAATCTGTGCTTTCAATCAAAGCCTTGTACATATCTGAGATATTTACGACTTTTTCTAGTCAAAATGATGCCACTTTTTTAATTTTCATTTCACACATGTCTTTGACATCATAAGATGTGACATGGTGAGTGTCATAATTCTGGTTTACATTTTACCAAATTTACGCCCCTTTTTCAGCTTTTGTATGTAATCTATTATTAGGTAAAAGGACTTCAAATAGTTGAGTGTGCTGTTGTTAGACCTGTACATTTACTGGCCATATGATTGAAAATAACTTAATCTACAAATATGAAAAGTTCTATTCAAATATACAATATGGAGACTTTTCTGTAGACGAAAATGTCATCTAAAGTCCTGTAGAAGCCCTTATGATGATTGACTGGAGGACCAGTCTAAAAAATCAAGCATTCAACCTTACGTTTTTACTGGCTTAGTTTTCTACAGGTATAAAGCTTTACAGAAATATGAGTGGATAAAATTATACATTGCATAATTGTTTTAAATGTGTAAAGTTATCATAAGAAATATACTGAGCATATTTTTACCTGACTATTAATATGCAGCCAACCAGTCCACCTCACTGATAATTTTGGACAATTTGTTCGAGGTACTGTATACTAATACAGCTTTTTAAAGACACTGATTGACAAAAGAAAACTTGTGTGTATGTTGGATAAGATAACAGAAATTTGCTAAATTTGGTTATCTCTCAAATTGATGAAAGGTCCTGATTAAAGAGAAAAATATAATAAAAATGTGGAAAAGGAACACAGCTTGTATGTATATTGTTTTACAGAATGTTGCATGGAGCAAGGAGTGTATGGTAGCTGCCTTCAGTTATGTGTTCATGAATTCCGTATGTCAGATCAATCCCTCCCGTTGGCTTTCAATTGTACGTCTGCTGTGACACCTATGTTACTCTGTGGAACAGGTATGTGATATACAAATCAAAAGTAAAATACCATAGAACTGTCTGTTTAAAACTCTCCAGAACATTCTGCTGAGTGAGGTATTAATATAGACTGAGGGTCTGGCATCCGTTTTTGTCAACATTTTTATTTCTGCCCTGAAACTACTGGTCACAATTACAGCAAACTTTGTATGAAGCATCCTGGCATGGACTTCTTTCAAGTTTTTAGCTCACCTGTCACATAGTGACAAGGTGAGCTTTTGTGATCACCCTTCGTCCGTCGTCAGTCCGTCTGTCCGTCCGTGCGTGCATGCGTCAACAATTTCTTGTCTGCACGATAGTGGTTTCATTTATGATTTTATTTCAACTAAACTTGCACACAACTTGTATCACCATAAGATCTCGGTTCCTTTCTTGAACTGGCCAGATCCCATTAAAGGTTCCAGAGTTATGGCCCCTGAAAAGGCCAAAATTAGCTATTTTGACCTTGTCTGCGCAATAGCAGCTTTATTTATGATTTGATTTTTACCAAACTGGCACACAACTTGTATCACCATAAGATCTTGGTTCCTTTCTTGAACTGGTCAGATTCCTTAATGGGTTCCAGAGTTATGGCCCCTGAAAGGGCCAGAATTAGCTATTTTGACCTTGTCTGCACAATAGCAGCTTCATTTATGATTTGATTTTAGACAAACTTGGACACAACTTGTATCACCATAACATCTTGGTTCCTTTCTTGAACTGGCCAGATTACATAATGGGTTCCAGAGTTATGGCCCCTGAAAGGGCCAGAATGAGCTATTTTGACCTTGTCTGCACAATAGCAGCTTCATTTATGACTTGAATTTAATCAAACTTGCACAAAACTTGTCTCACCATAAGATCTGAGTTCCTTTGTTGAACCGGCCAGATCCCATAATGGGTTCCAGAGTTATGGCCCCTGAAAGGGCCAAAAGTAGCTATTTTGACCTTGTCTGCACAATAGCAGCTTCATTTATGATATGATTTTAACCAAACTTGCACAAAAAAATTGTATCACCACAAGATCTTAGTTCCTTTCTTGAACTGGCCAGATTCCATCATGGGTTCCAGAGTTATGGCCCCATAAAGGTCCAAAAATGGCTATTCTGGCTTTTGCAGCCATACAGAGACTTCATTTATGGTTTTATTTGATACAAACTTACAAAATATCTTCAACAACAATAAATCTTGGATTCCATGACAGATCAGATCCATTCGTAGGTTCCAGAGTTATTTTATATCTGATTACCTCCCCTGATTGTAATCAAAATGGATTTATATCTGTAAGTACTTATAGGATTTTTGAAATTTCATTATTGTCATTAGTTGGACTGAGCCAGTGAGGGTAGATAACTATGGACTGATTTTATGTCAAATTACCTCCCTTTATTTCAAATTAAAATGGGTATATCTCCGTAAAAATGAAGATACTGATCTGAAATTTCATTTATGTCAACAGATTTATTTGGCAGATCCTTCTTTTGTTCACTTACAATCATTTTGTTTTTAATTACTTCCCTTTTACGTTACTATAAATAGCTTATTTTTAGTAACTTTTTTTATTATTGCCCGTAGGGAAAAACCGAGACCACTTTCCCGTGGTACAACATGGATGGTACCTCCAATTTTTAGGTGTATTTTGACATATCTGTACCTTGTTAGGATTTTTTTTTCTTTTTTGTTAAATTTCTACCCTTTGTTGTTCCTGTCCTTTGGACTTAGATATTTTTTCTGAGGACCTTCTTGTCCTCAAGTGCAGTGATAACAGGTGAGCGATATAGGGCCATCATGGCCCTCTTGTTTTAAAGGGGCCATCAGGGCTAAAATAGAAAAACCTTTAAACAACTTCACTTCAATCACTTGATAGATCTTAACCAAATTTAGTATGTACTGGTTGGCGACCAAGATTTGGATAATTTTACAACCTCTTCAGATGTCATATTTTCATTTTTAATGCAAGATCCATGAAATGTTACCTGAATCAACTTCAGTTCTTGGGTGTCACAAAACACGAATTTGTTTGTATCTAAAAATAAACTGAAAACGTCACTGAGGCCCGAAAGAGGTTACCTAAATTTAACGTTTTTAGCATGTTGCAGGACCCAGAAATCGGACAGTAGGAAAACACTAATAATCGTCATTTCTGTCTCGCAGAATCACTTTTAGGTGGGTGTTAATGATAAAAAGACATGTTTACCTTGTTTACATTCAACTATTAATGTTTGATATAAGGCTGTCGAGAGTAAAAATTTTTCTCCATTTTTTTTAAATAACTTAAGAAATAAATAATGGCCATTATCTTCTGGAAAATTTTATTTAAGCCCCATTTTGATCATTTTAAAACACACAGTTTTCTCGTCTGCCTTTAGCAGATTGTAAATGTTAATATTCCAAAATTGTAAGTTTTACTTACCGATTTGCAATTGTTGCAGTGGATGTTGCACATAAAGCAAGCGTCTGTGTACTTGTCAACAAATGATAAAAAAGAACGCCGAAATAAGCATTTATGCGACTGTCCGGGTTTCTGGGCCGTCCGAAATTCTGGGTCGCCAACCAGTAGTATCCTTGCATGGACCTCTTTCAGATTTGTTGAAACAGTTGCACTTTCTCTGTAAAGGGGCTGCTAGAGCTAAAGAAACAACTAAAAATGACCCCTTTTCTTGAACTTTTTGAATTGGTTCCATGTGGCCCGTTAGCTAAATTAGAAGAGTCTTTAAACAACTTCTTGTCATGAATCACTTGATATGATAAATCTCCATCATACTTTTTGTGTAGCTTCATTGTATGGACTTCTCTCTAGTTTTTACAAATAGTTCTACTTAGGACCAAGTCGGAGTAAATAATAGAGAGCTTCTTTAAACAACTTCTCCTCATGAACCATTTTCATCAAACTTGGTCTATAGCCTTCTTGTATGGTCCTTCCTCAGATTTGTTCAAATGGGTATTCTTAGCCCCTTTAATGGTCTTCATGGGCTGCAGGCTCTTGTCGCTCCAGATAAACTTTTTGGGTATTTTATGCTCGAGAAAATTTTGAATATTCAGACGATTATTGTTCTTTTATAGAAGCTAGGTCTGTGCAACAATATTTATGCAAAACAAGAACATTTCTAAATAGCTGATTTTCACTTTTGACAACTTGTTAACTGCTATTTGAACTACAGTTGAACTTGATATCTGGAATTTGCATATCTCAAAATTCCACCTATCTCAAAGAAATTTTAAGATCTTGTCCAGAAAACATGTCCGCAAACTATCATTTTCATCGAATTTCAGTTATCTCAAAGTAAATTGCTCAATCCCTTGGAATACGGGATACTGAGTTTCAACTGTATCTATATGCACTAGATATTTATAAAAACCAGTTTTTGTTAAAAGAAAATGTAAACCAGCCTTGGAATCTAAATTAGGAGAAGTATTTAGCAAAACTATTGCTACAAATATACATAAAAAAGTCCTTTTACATAATAGTACCATTTATTACAGATCTTTATTTTCTTCAACAGATGGACGAGATCATAGAGTGTGTTGTAAGAGGAAAAACGTTCCGTCAAATTGTTTAGGATTGTGTAATCTTCAGCCCGGTGTTACTCCCAGCATAAGCTTTATTGAGTGTATTCCATACAGATCTTCATTTTCAGAGTGTTTTGATGAAGGAAAAGGTAAAGAATAAATGGTTGAAACAAATGTTTTTAAATTTATATTGAGTTTAGTCTCCATTCCATTATATACAGAAATGGTTCACAAATGCCAGAGCAGCTTAATTTCAAATATTTTTTCATAGATGAAAAGCTGACATGTTGTGCTAAAGCCCAGGTATAAATGTACAAATTGTTAGAAAAAGCTGAAAATTGACTCTCATTAACAAAAACAAAAAGAAGGTGTTCACGCGCATACATTTAGACGGGGTGACCCCTGACTATAGACCAATGCAAATGTGACTTCCATTTTCAAGTTTAGCCTGTTTACTTTCATTTTCTTTCCTTCAGGAAAAAGCTGAAGGTCGTCTGACATCATTTTCTGTGTTGTCAAAAACATACATATGCCTGGCAAGATTGCATAAAAATGTGCTGGTAGTCCTAAGGATATAGTAGAACTTAAAAAAAAATCCTTGTATGAATCTGCTGGCCCGATTTTTTAGCTCACCGTCACATAGTGACAAGGTGAGCTTTTGTGTGTGTCCGTCAACAATTTCTTGTCTGCACGATAGTGGTTTCATTTATGATTTTATTTTAACTGAACTTGCACATAACTTGTATCACCATAAGATCTTGGTTCCTTTCTTGAACTGGCCAGATCCCATTATAGGTTCCAGAGTTATGGCCCCTGAAAGGGCCAGAATTGGCTATTTGACCTTGTCTGCACAATAGCAGCTTCATTTATGATTTTATTTAACCAAACTTGCATACAACTTGTATCACTATAAGATCTTGGTTCCTTTCTTGAACTGGCCAGATTCCATTATGGGTTCCAGAGTTATGGCCCCTGAAAGGGCCAGAATTAGCTATTTTGACGTTGTCTGCACAATAGCAGCTTCATTTATGATTTTATTTTAACCAAACTTGCATACAACTTGTATCACTATAAGATCTTGGTTCCTTTCTTGAACCGGCCAGATCCCATAATGGGTTCCAGAGTTGAGGACCCTGAAAGGGCCAAAATTGGCTATTTTGACCTTTTCTGCACAGTAGCAGCTTCATTTATGATTTGATTTTAACCAAACTTGCACACAACTTGCATCACCACAAGATCTTGTTTCTTTTCTTGAACTGGCCAGTTTCAATTATGGGTTCCAGAGTTATGGCCCCTGATAGGGCAAGAATTAGCTTTTTTGACCTTGTCCGCACAATAGCAGCTTCATTTTTTATGATTTGAATTTAATCAAACTTGCACAAAACTTGTGTCACCATAAGATCTTGGTTCCTTTCTTGAACTGGCCAGATCCCGTAATGGGTTCCAGAGTTATGGCCCCTGAAAGGGCCAAAATTAGCTATTTTGACCTTGTGTGCACAATAGCAGCTTCATTTATGATTTTATTTTAACCAAACTTGCACACAACTTGTATCACCATAAGATCTCGATTCCTTTAATACGCCCGAAGGGATGTACTTTGTTATTGCCTTGGTGTCCGTCTGCCTGTCTGTCTGTTAGTTAGCAATTTCCCTTCCGCTCTGTAACTTTTGAACCCCTTGAAGGATTTCAAAGAAACCTAACACAAATGTTCACCTCATCGAAACGACGTGCAAAGCATATGTTTCGGATGGCTCACTTCACACTTAGGGGTCAATGGTCATATGACTTTGTTTTGTGTTTATATTGCTCTGCATTTGCGTTGCATTGCAGTGCTCTTGTTTTTATTTGGCAGATCCTTCTTTTGTTCACTTACAATAATTTTTTTTTAATTACTTCCCTTTTATGTTACTATAAATAGCTTATTTAGTAACTTTTTTATTAATGTCTGTAGTGAAAAACCGAGACCACTTTTCTGTGGTACAACATGGATGGTACCTCCAATTTTTAGTTATTTTTTTCTTTTTGGTTTAATTTCTTCCCTTTCCTGTTCCTGTCGTTTGGACTTAGATTTTTTTTCTGAGTACTTAGATTTATTTTTAATTTCTTCCCTTTGTTGTTCCTGTCCTTTGGGCTTCATCAGTCAAAATTTTGCTCCTATCCACCTCTGATGTAATCCTTTGGGCATATATTGCCCCGCTTGGTGGTGCTCTTGTTATGTTATTGTGTGATTGTGATTGTTCTCATTTGACCTTCTTGTCCTAAGTAAAGTGCAATGATAACAGGTGAGCGATATCAGGCCATTATGGCCCTCTTGTAAAATAATTTCATGCAAATTGTCCTTGTGTGACCTTCTACAAAGATTGTTAAAATTATTCAGATTTGTCAAAAACATTGCCACCAAGGGCATGGTCACTTTCCTTTAAAAATATCTTCAAACAACATCTCCAAAACTACTGAATGGCTTTTGATGAAACTTAACAGCAAAGATCTCTAGGTGGCCCTCTTTCAAAGTTGTTCAAATGATTCCAGTCTATTGAACATATGGCTCACTATGGTTAAAAAAACTCTAAAAATCTTCTTCTCTGAAGCGATAATAGCTAGAGCCTTGATATTTGGCATGTTTTACCATAATTGTTCAAATTATTACCATAGGGTCAAAAATGGCTATTCCTCTGGGTGTGACATGTATATACTATATGCTTATATTTAAACTTTGAAAATCTTTTTTTCTGAAGCCATAATAGCTAGAGCTTTGATATCTGGCTTGTGATATAAGGGTTTGACTCTACCATAATTGTTCAAAGTATTGCCCTAAGGTCAAAAATAGCATCGCCTCTGTTTGTGACATGTACTTACTATAGGCTTATATATAAGAAACTTGGAAAATATTCTTCTCTGAATCCATAATAGCTAGAGCCTTGATATTTGGCATAAGATATCGGTTTGACTGTCAACCTTAATTGTTCAAATTATTCCCCAGGGTTCAAAAATGGCCATGCCCATGTGTGTGACATGTATATGAACTAGGCTAATATAAAAGAAACTTTGAATATCTTCTTCTTTTAATCCATAATAGCTAGAACTTCGTGATATTTATGTAAAGCTAACTCTTTACTTGTACCATTACGTTATACAAACGCACTTGAAACCTTTTACACAGGTGAGCATTCATAGTCCGTGACCTTCTTGCTTTTGTTACATTTTCTGTTGTCCTGGCCCTGATAACACACTAGTGTAATTTACCTTTCATGACCTGTTTCTGCATTTTCTACCCCATAAACAGTATGCAAATTCCAAGAAAAACAATTTTCATTGGAAAAAGACAGTACACAAATTCATTAATTGATGAATACTCAGTAGTGTGTGATGTAGCAAGATATCACAATGTCAGCGGACTTATACTCAATAATTGGTGTAGGGGTGTAGGAATACTGTAACTATATGTGGTGCATTTATCATTTAACAATTAAGTTTAATTTGGTTGAAATTTTGACTCAGACTTTGAGCTCTGTCTAAAGTATGGATATTAGAATAATAAATAGTTTGTCAGACAAGAGACTAGGTTGGTATCATTTCAGAATACAGCAAGACGATGATGATACAAGATATTGTATCAATTTGTTTGATACAGTCTGTATTTTGAATGGAAAATGTATATGTAGGTAATAAATTGGTGTTTCTTCAAGGGACCTCTTTTCTCAGTATCATTATAATAGTGATTTTCATAAGATATTTCTATTTCTATCAGACTGTGTGATTGCATCATGCGCCATTTCTATTTTTATCTAGCTGTGTGATTGCATCATGTGCCATTTCTATTTTTATCTAGCTGTGTGATTGCACCATGTGCAATTTCTATTTTTATCTAACTGTGTGATTGCATCATGTGCCATTTCTATTTTTATCTAACTGTGTGATTGCATCATGTGTCATTTCTATTTTTATCTAGCTGTATTGCCAAGGTCACCAGAGGAGGTTGAAGTGAAGAAGATAGAGCAATATTCTATAATACTAGACTGGAAACCTCCAGGAGGACCAAACATCACCAGCTATACAGTGGAATACTCCATGGATAACAGATACTGGATGAAGGTGACCTTTATCTGTAGTTTACTATGTGATTTCAGTAAACAAGCCCTGTTATTATGTCCTTAGATCTGTTACATCTCCAGGTTTATTATAGTACAAGTATTAGATGACTACAGTAATTGAGCACTCTGACGTTCCTGCCAATGAGTTTTACTGGCAAACTCGTGATTTCACAGGTTGTTACCATTCAAGGCAGGCATGATGCTTGCTGTTTTGCCCATGGCTAATATGGCTGTTTTATTTTTGTGATGAGTACCAGTTTTACAGCACTGCCAGTTAGAAATTTTATATGTTGAACAGGTAAAAAAACAAGAGACAAGGAAGCTCAAAGTTGTGGTAAATGAAAAGTTGCTTTCTATAAATTATAGTGGTCCTCTGTTAAAATTGTCGGTATGTTTTCACAATGGCCGGGTATTATATTTTTGATCGGCATATCAGTTACAAGGACATTTTGAAGATGCATGTTTGTTAACATAATAATCCTGTAGTTTATTTCACTTTTTATCCCTTTTTCATGAACAAAATGAAAATGCCTGCAATACTGCTTAGCTGAATCTGGGACCCAGAAGTCATTTGATTGATTAGTCTTAACTGAGTCTGGGACCCAGAAGTTATTTGACTGATCAGTCTTAACTGAGTCTGGGACCCAGAAGTTATTTGACTGATCAGTCTTAATTGAGTCAGGGACCCAGAATCTTTGATTGATCAGTCTTAACTGAGTTTGGGAACCAAAAGTCATTTGATTGATCAGGCCTAACTGAATCTGGGACCCAAAAGTCATTTGATTGATCAGTCATAACTGAGTTTGATCAGTCATTACTGAGTTTTGGACCCAGAAGTCATTTGATTGATTGATCATTTTTGACTGAGTCTGAAACAATAAAAGTCATTTGATTGATCAGCCCTAACTGAGTTTCCACACACATTAAGTAACACTAACGTAAACCAAGAAGATTCACACAAAAAATCCTTTTCTTGCCAGCACGATTCAACTTTGTTTTCATTTTTCTCTTTTCATTTCCGGTGCAGGTAGCAGACTGGTTTACAGCTATTTTACGGACCCAATTCCACATAATAAAACCAATAAGAAAATTTAGATGAATATAATTTCGTATTTGTCAGGGACTCATTAGTAATTTTTCTGTCAACTAGAATTTATTATTCATACAACAGCTATACCACTTTCCTCGTTTATAATCGGTGAATTGAGCAACCTGTGTTATATGATTGTATCCGTAAACCGAATGTAGTGCCGCACAATAAACTAAATAATATTTTGACGCAGTCTACTTTCGCTTATGAATATCCGGTAATCGGCGTCATAGCATGATAGCAACATGTCGGACTTCGAGATTGTTGAAAATAAAGGCAAAATCATCAACAGTTAATATTATTTGTGTATGACAAATTGACAATACTCCCCATAATCTAGTAAAAACTTTTTATTTTTTTGTTTACTGGTATTTTTATTTATTGAGAAGGTGGAGCAAACACTCGAGTTGTTGATACTACTAGTCATTTTACTCATTTTTAATTGAATAAATTTGAAAAAAACAGTATGATTCATCATGTTTTTTTCATTAATAATTGGTACAATATATCCCAGTATATTGCAATATCCACATACACTATTGCAATATATCGCAATACCAATTTTCATGGCAATACCCACCCCTAGTCCTAACTGAGTCTGTGACCCATAAGTGTTTTGATTGATCAGTCTCAACTGAGTCTGCGACCCAGATGTCATTTGATTGATTAGTCTTAACTGAGTTTGTGACCAAGAGGTCATTTGAATGATCAGTCTTAACTGAGTCTGGAACCCTAAAAGTCATTTGATCAGTCAGTCTTATCTGAGTCTTGGACCATAAAAGTCATTTGATTGATGAGTCCTAACTGAGTCTGGAACCATAAAAGTCATTTAATTGATCAGTCCTAACTGAGTCTTGGACCTTAAAAAACATTTGATTGATTAGTCTTAACTGAGTCTGTGAACCAGAAGTCATTTGAATAATCAATCTTAACTGAGTCTGGAACCCTAAAAGTCATTTGATTGATCAGTCTTATCTGAAACTTGGACCATAAAAGTCATTTGATTGATGAGTCCTAACTGAGTCTGGAACATCATTTAATTGATCAGTCCTAACTGAGTCTTGGACCATAAAACACATTTGATTGATCAGTCCTAACTGAGTCTGGAACCCAGAAGTTATTTGTTTGATCAGTCTTAACTGAGTCTTGAACCCTAAAAGTCATTTGATCGATCTGTCTTAACTGAATCTTGGACCCTAAAAGTATTTGATTGATCAGTATTAACTGAGTTTGGACCATAAAAGTCATTTGATTGGTCAGTCCTAGCTGAATCTTGGACCCTAAAAGTCATTTGATCGAAAAGTGTTAACTGAGTTCGGACCATAAAATTAACTTGATTGATCAGTCTCAACTGAGTCTGGGACCATAACAGTAATTTGACAGATCGGTTTTAACTGAGCATGGGACCATAAAATTCATTTGACTGATCAGTCTTGCTTGAGTCTGGGACCCAGAAGTCATTTGATTGATAAGTCTGTCAGGAGACCAACTGGGTTCCAGTCTTTACATGTGGAGGTTGTTTTTTTACATCAAACCATCATATGGCATTGATTTATATATGGGCATTATGCACAGTAGAAGTTCAAATCAAATTTAATTACTGATCACAAATATTTAGCTGTGAAATAAGTAGTTTCACAAAGAATTGCAGGCCTGTTTTTTTTTACATTGGAAATCACTAGACTAATTTTGTAATGTTAAATGTGATAGTTCATAACTGTTAGCTCATGGCATGAAAGTTTTCCTGAATATGCAATGGACAGAAACAGATTCATTTTAATTTATTACAGCAACTGAGCACTAACCATACATATTATGCTGTGAAGGATCTAAAGCCAGACACAGTCTACTACTTCCGTGTCACCTCAATTAATGAGAAGGGTCAGAGCACACCGTCAAATACCATTGTAGCATATACTAGTGCAGGTAATTATAACACACCATTACCACTATGTAAAATTATGAAATTTACATGAATGCCATATTTTGGAATGTTTTGGCTATGGTTGATAATTGACTTACCTCCACTGAAAAATGAAAGTAAAACATGTCAAAATTACAATTTGGAGACCAGTCTCAGCAATGCAGCCTCATCATTGGTCAATTTCAAAACTGATCTCAGAATCAACCAAGTCATATGCTGGAGTCTTCAGACTGGTCTCCAAACTCAATTTTGTAACCCCCAACCTAGTTTACTATAAATACATTGGCAAATATATGGCTGTCGTTGATTACAGATTTTGTATCAATATGTCAGCTGACAATACATCCATGTAGGGATAAGAGTCTTATTCAGAAGTTGTTTTTTTCCCCATTTTGATGATATTCCAAAAGTCTGTTATGTTATTGTCATGACTATCAAAACATCAATAATACAACATCGTTTTAATTGTAAAAAAGTCCAAAATTGGAGTATGGCAAAATATCCTAGAGAAGTAAAGACTTGTAGTTTGGTTATACATGAAGATATACTATGCAGACATCCCAACTCTCCCGATCCGATCGGGTTTCTCCCGATTCTGGTTGTAAAACCCGATCACCCCGATCAGAAGTCTCAATCTCCCGATTAAAAAAAAAACAAACAAAACAACATAAACAACAATAAAAAAAAAATTATGAAATAATCCACTTCTTTGCGCCTATCTGATACTGTACGTATACATGAGTCTGTAAACAACACCTTTCGGATATTTTCGCACCTTATTCTACCCGTGCTGATTATTGTTTATTACACGATTCAACAAAGCCAGGTGTTGATTAATGTGTCACAATTGAAATGAAAATCCAGACATTAGATATCTAATTAAATTCAATCAAATTTTGGCACCTTTTTCTGTAACTTTTTTGAAATCGAAAGTAGATGGTCGCCGAGTCCAACCTGTTAGGTTTTAAAAAACGTTTCTCTTAAAATCATTTTGGTAAGAGGAAATGTCATGGTAAATTTTAATATCACTTACTATCAAATGCTGTTAAACTGTCTTTGCATCATAACAATTTGTCAAACACATCCTTTTAACTGGAGATTTAGGCAAATCTACGAAAGTGTAACAATACCCAGACATTCAATTTTGGATAACAGGATTTTGATCAATAAAAGTATTTGAGCGAGGGGTTTTAAATACTGGTTGACAGGGATGAGAATCAAACAGTAAATTTTCTATTGCTTGAACTTTTATTCTTTTAGCTATATACATTTTGTTTTTACAGTTCAAACAGCTGCACTGTTTGTCATGTAAAATTCACCTGGGGAGCCTTCTTTCCAACAAAAGAAATAAAAGTGCAGGTTTAATTCTCAGTGGTGTTTTGAATTTAGACATAGTGCTTAAAGTGCCATAACTATTTAATTTTGCACAGAAGGCTTCATGTATTATTGTTCCAAAACATTAAAAATGCATGAATAATAAGATATAGACAAGTGAATTTTTTAAGACTAGTGATTTTATAAGGGCAAATTTATAAGTTTATATTATCATTAGATTTGTTAAAAGCTTCGTTATCATGAACATAATTACCGCGGTATAAAATCTCCCACTTGAACACCTCAATCTCCCACTTTGGAAAGCAAAAACTCACACTTTGCATTCAGAAAAAGTTGGGATGTCTGACTATGACATTCAGTTACCCTTCTGGTGTTCCTTTATTTCAAACTTATATGAAGAAAATTGTCCAGTACATTATAACAGAGGTCTCCTTAAAGAGAAATATGTAAAAACTGTGATATGGAAAAGGTAAGTTAAACAGTAGGTCCTGCAGTTCAGGCATTAAATAGTTTAATGTTATATTTTAGTGCCCTCAGATAAGACAGAAGAAGAATGGATGCAGTTGTGGCATGATAGAGAAGGTAAAACAACATCTAGATTACAATTTAATTATGAAACTTTATTTGCCCTAGCATTGATCATTTTAGAATTTTTCAGACAGTAAATATATTAAAATATTAAGAAATAATAAGTATCAAACTTAGGTTTATTGTATAATAACCTGAGTTTGGAGTTCTTATGCATATGAATATATCACGAAGTTAGAGATCTTCTGTGATATCACTAGGCTTCAGAAAAGGTTATAATGTGACCTTTCATTACAGTAAAATATAGCACCTTTTACTGAACTTTAAACTTTAATATTAGGAATTTTTAATGTATGAATCTATGTATTATCTTGCAAACAAGTCATTGAAGTAGTTTATAATTTTCTATGCTGCGTCCAAAAATTGGGGCAGCATATAGTGTTTGGAATTACCATCCATCAGCCTCTCTGTCCATAACATAGACTTGTGTTTACAATTCCTCCAGCAGTTTCCATCTAGTTCACATGAAATAAAGTAGTTTATTATGCAGCACTTCAAAGAAGGAGGGATATGTTGTTTTGCTGATGTCATTTGGTCCGTAGACCAATCGGTTTCCAGATGATAACTCAAGAAGGCTTGGGCCTAGTATCATGAAAGCTGATAGGGATGTTGGTCATGACCAGCAGATGACCCCTATTGGTTTTGAGATCAGTAGGTCAAAGTGACCCGGAACAATTAAACGGGTTCCGGACGATAACGTTAGAACGCTTGGGCCTAGGTTCACAAAATTTGATAGGGATGTTGATCATAGGTCAAGGTCATAGTGACCCAGAACAGTTAAACCGGTTCTGTACGATAACTTGAGAATGCTTGGGCCTAGTATCACGAAACTTGATAGGAAGGTTGATCATGACCAGCAGATGACCCCTATTGATTCAGGCCAAAGGTCAAGGTCACATTGACCCAGAACAGTAGAACTGGTTTTGCCAAATAACTAGAGAATGCTTTTGTCTAAGATCACATTTGATACAGAGGCTGCTTATGACTGGTAAATGACTCATGATTATTGACTTGAGGTCAGTACGTCAAATATCCAGTGCACAGTGACCAAATAATTTCTGTTCCTTGTGTGGCTACTGAATGCATCAAGATGGGGGGGGGGGGGGTTCATGTTCTAGAAGCTCTTGCTTAATGTTCAGTAATGTTTCTGTCAAGCATTTTGATAGTGGTATATGATGTGTCATACAATGATGATGTTTTTATTGTTTTCAGAATGTTGTTCCAAGAGCAATATATCAAGTGATTGCCAGTCATCATGTCTGTCTGGTGTGAGGGAAGACCTTGATACAAAAAACTGTTATAATGACATTGATAAAATCATAGCTTGTGGTGCAGGTATGTCCGTATGTTTGTTTTGGAGTAGAGGGAGTTTGTTTTATATGTAGTGTTGTGAGATAGTGGACTATGTGCTATTTTATTGTACTATTAAAACTAAAGGAATTCTACCCATTAAGATAGAATATGTATACTTCATAAGGAAATGAAATGAAGATAATGAAGTAAGGAGGGCAAAAATTACCTATTAAATCTTTTAACCTGAATATGATTGCTTACAGATGGACGTGATCACAGCCAGTGTTGCAGGAAAAAGATTCCAGGATTTTCGCCAGAGTGTATGCATTATTGTCAGGGTCAACCGGGGTCAAGGGACATAACAGCTGCTCTTTGTCTCAAATTTCTGGGACCGATTTTGTCCTGTTTCACTGAAGGACAAGGTAAGCTTTAAGAGAAATCTGTTTGTATTTGGCATCCTTCTAGTGGTAGAATGTAAGTAGATACAGATCAGAGACTTCCATTGTTGCAGACTGTACTGCAGTGAGTTTGGAGACTAGACTTGGAACGCAGTTTTGCTATTGGTCAGTTTTAGGACTCTTTTCATAAACAACTAGTCAAAATAAAGGAAAAAGTGAAATGAAGTGGTTGAGTGTTCCCATTCAGTCCCTACTGGGTGGAGAGTTTGAAGCTAGTGGATCGGATAGTATTTCCTGTTGCATCTTATATTGGTGTTTTTTTCTGTCACTGGATCACAACGTATGATCTCATTGATTTGATATCATACTATTGCTGCACGTTTGTATGTAGTCTTCAATGCCTTGAGACTCTACATATGTACTTGGGATCTATATTGCTGCTTCTTTGCAAAGAGGCATTCCTATATAAGATATGTGTAAGGTTCTTAGGGGGACACATTAAAAACCAGAATACCGGTATATAAATGTAGAAGACGGACTGAATAATCACAAAACATTGATTCAAAAACAAGTCTCCAAGCAAGAGGAAGATATAGAGAAGCTGTACATCAGCCTTGCAGAGCTATGCAAGCATTCAACTTGCTCTGTATAAATATGCAAAATGAAATATTAATCTAATCTTAAGATATGTGTTCTGTTTGCATAAAATACTCTACGTTTTTCTCTATACTCTTGATCGAAACTGGATAAGAGCTAACATAAACTGCGCCATTCCGGCACAGTTAAAAAAAAGATCATCACTGGCACTACCAGCACTGATTTAAAAACCGGCACCATACCAGCACCACTAAAAATATATCACTGCTGTCACCACAGCATCGCTAAAAGTAGATACCAGCACAAATCAGGCACTAAGAGTATCCCAGTTAGCCATGAAAAAGCCAAACTGGCCTCTCATACTGGCTCCAGTAACGGCACTGGCACCAACTGGCACCAGAGAGTATATAAGCAATATGCAGCAACATGCTGCACATAATGCAAGCTAAAATTGTCTTATTCAATGTAAATAGTTACCTTTCTGAGACTTGATTTAATTTCTTGTCGAGACTTTCAACTCCATCTCAGAGTCTTCCTCAGGACTCTGATGTCACATGACGATGGTGGACATGACCTTCTGACATACATGTGATAAGTTCAGAATCCCAAAACTGGAGGTTTGCCATTTTTCAGCTGGAGTTGGGGTCTCAAAACTGGAGGTTTTTTATCGACATAAATTAAGCGCGCGGACACAAAACTTGGTGATAAAATCCAAAATTTTAGGCTACAAAATAACACATAAGTCTACACCAGAAGAAACAATTGATCCTCATAATTCTTGATTTGAATTTTGACAGAGTTATGCCACTTTTTAACTTACATTTTTTGGTTAAAGTTTTATATAATGTCCAATATATCTGTTACATTCAAAGCTATTGACTATTATGCCCCTTTTACTAGCAAAGCTTTAACTGCCCCTTTTACCGGCAAAGCTTTAATTCAGAGTCAATCACTGAGAAAAGTCGAGCATGCTGTTTTACAGAAGTTAAACAGATTAAATTTGTTGAAACAAAGTCTCAATTTAGGTCTGGAATGGTGGTGAACATGCATTAACATTATTCTACTCGAGGACTGAAGAAAAAAACGAAGCCCTAAATTGGTCTGAACACAACCCATAAATTATGTAAATTCCTTACCCCACCCACTTTCGTATGAAAATACTGATAATGATTTTGACATGAAAAACAGAAAACAGAAATGCATCAACATGTATTTACCCTTACCAAAATAATGTAGATTGATGTTATCATACAAATGAGTGTGTGTTTTCATCCAATTTTCAATGAAATAAGTCCGATTTATTAGCAAATTAATTTGGTAAACATTGGAAGAAAATGGCGTAACTGCATAAGGGGAAATAACATTCATGTTCTAAAAATAGTACTGGGTTGGTTTTTCCAACAATTATTTATGTGATTTTATTTTCTTTGAATAATCAAAAATTCATTTCAGCTGGGAATGATTTCTTGTGACTTGGAGTTTTTTTGCTTCACATTGGTAAAAAAATGGAGCCTAATTGGCATTGAGAATGGGTTGATATTCGGCCCCATGAGACAGGTGGAAAAGGCCCTGCTTGTCTAATCCCTTATCAAAACAATTAATCATGTTATCAAAATTCACCTGTGAAAAACAACTCTTTCCTCCAGCTACGTGTCAAACATGTATAATACACAACAGTCGGTGACACTTTGATTTACTGTGTAAACATGTTTGGCACTCCTCGGTAATTATCAACCAAGTCATAATATAGATTTTTTGTTTTTGTTCAAAAGCGGAAGAATTATGGTTTTAGTCGGGAGACGGGAGGCAAGGTGAAAAAATCGGGATTTTGACCCTCCCACGCGGGAGATCACATGTATGCCTTCCGATAGACTGGCGGAGGTCATAGCCTGTATTTTCGTTCTGATTGGGGGGCCCCTTTCATGATTTCAATTGCTTCTTTGATCTTATGTCTCACGGTGTTATCTTCATGACTGACAACCCGGATGTTATCCCATGATATTGAAAGGATCTATAGAAAGTCTATCGTAAGGTTGTGTCATGTGACCACCATTGTTACCTGACATCACAGTCCAGAGGAAGACTCCGAGATAGAGTCGAAAGTCTTGACAAGAAATTAAATCTAGCCTCAGAAAGGTAACTACATTTGTATCTATGTTGAATCATCACGGCTGAGGCAGGAATCAACCTACGTTCTATGATAAACTGGCCTAGTTATTACCATCAAGTCCTTTGTAGAAGTTCACAACTGCTGAACGAAACTGGTCAAGGAAGATGTCTAGCCAACAAGAGAACATGTCCTCTATAGCTCACACCAAGCCGTATTATACCAGTCATATAAAGGAGTTTTTGACTGCTATCCCATTTATTAATAGGGAGTGTGAAAAGGAATATCTTAAAACTTGGATAAAATAAGGGAGCTCTATTGGAATTTTTCTACAAAAAAATAATTCACCTTTTGAATAAACTTCTTTTCCTAATTATATAATATAAACCTGTATTGTGTCATTCTGTACATTCATTACATTATTTAACCTTTAGCCTGCTAAATTTCTAAAATGGACTGGTCCATCATTCATTTTGGGCAGTACCATTTATTATTTGAAGGGGTGTTCACTGAAAATTTACAGACTGAATAGCGAACAGTGCAGACCGTGATCAGACTGCACGGATGTGCAGGCTGATCTTGGTCTGCACTGGTCGCAAATGCAGAATCACTTACCGCCAGCAAGCTAAAGGTTAATGCCGGTGGACTCTCTAATGTGTTCTTAGTTTCCATATCTACTGGTTTTGAGATAAGATCGAATAGTCCACTACAGAAAAAAATTGAGGTAACATCGTTTCGATATTTGAATGTTTAAGCCTAAATTCATCCCATGATATATGCCATAGCCTAAATTCATTTCATATTTGAAGGCTGTAGCCTAAGTTAATTCTGTAATTTAAGGCTTTGCCCTAACTTTATTCTATACTTGAAGGTGATAGTCAAAACCTTATTAGGAGAAATAGTTAGTCTGCTGTGCAAATAGATCTACGGGGAAATCCTTTAATTTCATGGACATGAAATTTGGTGGTTTATGGCAAAAACAGTTATTTCATGGAATATGGATAGGTAAAATTTGGCTTCCGAAAAGAAACTGAATGGAAATTTGAAATTTTATTTGTTCTTCAGGATTTAATTTCATTGATAGAGTCATCCACAATATCCATGAAAATGACCTTCCCCTCCTCCATGAATATAAATGATTACACAGTATATACATCATTGACTAAATATAAATGTTATTTTTTTTGTTACTCAGGCTTGCTGCCAACACCACCGCAGTATGTGAAGGCTGCTGTCAAGTCCAGTACTGACATAATCATGAAATGGACACATCCAGCCAGTAATTGTAATTCCAGTTGTTTTTATGTCACCTATATCTGGGAAGACAGTAATAAACAGGCTGTTAACAAGAGTGTAAGTACACAGTATGGTAGTATTTTATTAGCTTACCTGTATAGGTGGATGTTCCAGCTTCTGAAACTATTGGTCAGAATTACCCCAAACTTAGTCTGTAGCATCCTGGCAAGGTTCTTTCTCAAATTTATCCAGATGAGGGCTCTTAGCCCCTTTTAGGGGCCGATAGAGCTAAAAATAGAAAAAAAAACCTTTAAATGATTTCTCATGAACTGCTTGATGGATCTTCATCAAACTTGGTCTGTAATATCATTTTAAGATCCTGTCTTAGATTAGTGGGGCAAGGTGGGGCATTTGGCACCTTTTAAGGACCATAAGAGCTAAAGCTAGAACAAATCTGTAAACAACTTCTTCTCATGAACTGCTTGATTGATCTTCATCAAAGCATCGTAGAATCGGTCCCTCTTAGGGACTGCTAGAGCTAAAAATAGAAAAAAAATTAATAGCTGCTCATGATCCACTTGATGGATCTTCATCAAATTTGGTCTTGACACTTTACCTGTTTTATGTCTTTTATGCTAAACACAGCTGCTGTTAATTTTTATGATTCATTGTGTCAGTTTCAGGTAAGCGACTTAGGGCCATTACGGCCTTCTTGTTAGTTTTTGTATGACAAAATAAAATATATGGAGAGCTACATTACTTGCCTTAATGTTGGTGTCTGTTTCCCCCCCCCCCCCCCCCCCCCCCACAACCCCTCGGTTAAAGATTTGATGCAGTTTCACTTTATCTCTGTTATTATGTCTCCCACCACACAGTGGTGTGGGAGACATATTGATTTACTCCAGTCAGTGTGTCTGTCTCTCACAAAGCTTGTCCGCACTCTAAGTCGAACATTTCTCATTGGATCTTCACCAAACTTGAACAAAATGTGTTGGACCATAAGACCTCGGCCAAGTTCGATAACTAGCCAAATCTGCTTAGGCACTTTTGAATTATGGCCCTTGAATTACTGATTGGATCCATTCGTCTAGACCATCCAGAGAAACTAGTCATTTTTCATCGGGCAGCACTGTCACAAAGCTTGTCCGCACTCTAAGTCAAACATTTTTCATTGGATCCTCACCAAACTTGAACAAAATGTGTTTGACAATAAGACCTCGGCCAAGTTCGATAACTAGCCAACTTCGCTTAGGCACTTTTGAATTATGGCCCTTGAATTACTGATTGGATCCATTTGTCTAGACCATCCACAGAAACTAGTCATTTTTAGCTCGACTTTTCGAAGAAAATGTAGAGCTATTGCACTCGCCCTGGCGTCGGCGTTGGTTAAAGTTTTTGATAAAGTCAAATATTTCTGTTACTATCAAAGCTATTGACTTGAAACTTAAAATAGTTATTTACTATCACAGTCTACACCAGGAGAAACAATCCTCATAACTCTGATTTGAATTTTGGCAGAATTATGCCCCTTTTTAACTTAGAATTTTTGGTTAAAGTTTTTGATAAAGGCAAATGTCTCTGTTACTATCAAAGCTATTGACTTGAAACTTAAAATACTTATTTACCATCAAAGTCTACACCAGGAGAAATAATCCCTATAACTTTGATTTGAATGTTGACAGAATTATGCCCCTTTTTAACTTAGAACTTTTTGTTAAAATTTTTGATAAAGTCAAATATCTCTGTTGTTATTAAAGCTTTTGACTTGAAACTTAAAATAGTTATTTACTGTCAAAGTCTACACCAGGAGACACAATTCCCATAACTCTGATTTGAATTTTGACAGAATTATGCCCCTTTTTAACTTGGAATTTTTGGTTAAAGTTTTTGATAAAGTCAAATATCTCTGTTACTATCAAAGCTTTTGACTTGAAACTTAAAATACTTATTTACCATCAAAGTCTACACCAGGAGAAACAATCCACATAACTCGTATTTGAATTTTGACAGAATTATGCCCCTTTTTAACTTGGAATTTTTATGCCCCCGAAGGGAGGTATATAGTTTTTGAACCGTCTGTCTGTCCGTCAGTCTGTCGGTCTGTCCGCAATTTTCGTGTCCGTTCCATATCTTTATCATCGATGGATGGATTTTCAAATAACTTGGCCAGAATGTGAACCACAGTAAGACGACGTGTTGCGCGCAAGACCCAGGTCTGTAGCTCAAAGGTCAAGGTCACACTTAGACGTTAAAGGTCATTTTTCATGATAGTGCATTCGTGTCCGGTCCATATCTTTGTCATCCATGGATGGATTTTCAAATAACTTGGCATGAATGTGTACCACAGTAAGACGACGTGTCGCACACATGACCCAGGTCCGTAGCTCAAAGGTCAAGGTAACACTTAGACGTTAAAGGTCATTTTCATGGTAGTGCATTCGTGTCCGGTCCATATCTTTGTCATCCATGGATGGATTTTCAAATAACTTGGCATGAATGTGTACCACAGTAAGACGACATGTCACGCGCAAGACCCAGGTCCGTAGCTCAAAGGTCAAGGTCACACTTAGACATTAAAGGTTATATTTCATGATAGTGCATTGATGGGCGTGTCCGGTCCATATCTTTGTTATTCATGCATGGATTTTAAAATTATCGGGCATGAATGTGTACCACAGTAAGACGACGTGTCGCGCACAAGACCCAGGTCCGTAGGTCAAAGGTCCTAAACTCTAACATCGGCCATAACTATTCATTCAAAGTGCCATCGGGGGCATGTGTCATCCTATGGAGACAGCTCTTGTTGTTAAAATTTTTGATAAAGTCAAATATCTCTGTTACTATTAAAGCTTTTGACTTGAAACTCAACGTAGTTATTTACTGTCAAAGTCTACACCAGGAGACACAATTCCCATAACTCTGGTTTGAATTTTGACAGAGTTATGTCCCTTTTTAACTTGGAATTTTTTTACTGGCAAAGCTCTGGTTCAGAGTAAAGCACTGAAAAAGTTGAGCGCGCTGTCTTACGGACAGCTCTTATTCATTAGGCAGTTGTGGGAGACATGCGCTTTTCTCAAAAGCGTCTCTAGTTACTTCATTGATTTTCTTTATTGTTCCCCATCACCACTCACATCATATGAAACAAATGCTTTAACTCTTGCACCAAAATTTAATGATTAATGCCCACTTTTTTACTTAGATTAAAGTTCTGATGTACCTTTGCTTTATCTCTGTTTTGATTTTAACAAAAGATAGTTGTCATAATATATCATCACAGATGGAGCATTACAAAAGGTCTGTAACTTCAGCTCAAATATTTCATAAATTTAAAATATGCCCTGAATTATTTAGAATTTCAGGTTAAAATTTTGATGCATTTTCACTCAGTTTCTCTCAGTTATTACTACATTGATTTGATTCATACAAAGTCTTGAAATAGTTTTTCCACATGTAATTGTGGCAGAAATATTCCATGAATTGTGTACTTTTTATGCTTAGATATTCAGGTTAATGTTTTGATGCATTCCACTCTATACATGTTATTACTGAATTGCTTTGAGTGAAACTTAAATTGTTTTCCAGCTTCATCATCCTTCTCGGGTTACGTATCAATCCAATGATGGCTTTAGTTTCCTGAGATATACCCTATTTCTATATCAAACACCAAAATAGTGGAACTGTCTCTTCTGACAGCTCTTGTTTAGTGTGTTTGTATCAAAGATGGTATCGCATTAACGGTAAACCATTAGTTGGAATATGTTGAAACATCACAGACTTGTTCCCTGTGATGATCTGATATGCAGTATAACTTCCATAACTCTAGTTTAGTTTGTTACTGTTATGCCCAAGATTTTGTATGTAAGCTGGTATCTATGATTTACTTTAAAAGAAATTCTTTGCTTTTTTTGGTACATCAGTGAAATACCACTCAGGCATGGATGGCTCACTTGAGCTTTTCGTTTGGTCTCAAGTCTTTTATTATACCCCCATATACAAAGTATTTGGGGGCTATATTGGAGTCATGCATGTCTGTCAGTTGGTCTGTTGGTCCATCTGTCTGTCTGTTCTTCCATCAATCTTGTGCTCTCTATATATAATCTAAACCACTGGAAGGATTTTCATAAAAGTAGCATCAGTTGTTAAACTCGTCAAGGCAACTTGCACAGTGTACAACCCAGGTCACTAGGTCCCAGGTTAATATTACACTTGACCTTCAAAGGTCATGATTGCAACAGGCAACAGTTTACTTTCCTAGTATCAAAGCAGCATCTTGGGGTATTAATCACATTTAGTAATAGCACTGATATTTTTTTTTGTTTGGAAACTTGAAAACAGGATGACTAAGAAAATTAATGATGCTCATTCCCTTGTGACTTTCAGTGATTGGAGTTTTACTGTAGTTGCTGTCATTGTATTCATTGTCAACTTCTTTTTGATAAGGCATCTGAATATTCAAGTGTTGTTGTTCACAGACAGCTCTTGTTATTTGTTGTATTGACATAGTTTTGACAAAAAGTCAACATGAATTGTCAAAGTATGATAAATAAAAGTTTTTAGCTTGACTATTCGAAGAATAAGAGTTCTGTTGAATTTACCCCAGCATTCACTGTTGTTGTTGGCATTTCTTTCAGGTTAAAGTTTTATGGCAATTTCAGTTTGTCTTCTTAACTATTGTCTCTATCTTCAATCCACACAAAAGGATTTATCTTAGTAAGGGTCAGATATCTTTTGGTTCAGGGTCAGGTACCTCAAAGGTCAAGGTCACTGGAGTCAGATTTGTAATTCAGCATCGGGTAAAGTTGTATGCCTAGCTTCTCAGTTTCATTCTATCATTAAAAGTCAAAAGCAATTTGCTGTGACAAGCATATATTGTGACAGTTTTGACACTCTGAGCTTTATCTTATATCCCCCTGTTTCAGTCTCCCCACTCCACTAAGATATATCTTTTATCTTATATTGTTCCTTAATGTCCCTCATACCCCCACCCCCACTGTACTTTTATACACCCAGCACCCCCACATCCCCACACTTCTACATTTCTTTTTTAAGTGCTTTCATTTTGCCATATTGTTTCTTAGTAACTCTCAAACACACAACAAGGGTAAAAAATCTTTACATGTTTTCTGTTGCATTCACATTTATTTGTCATTTTCTTTTCTGTTTTTAGCTCACCTGAGCACAAAGTGCTCAGGGTGAGCTATTGTGATCGCTCACCGTCCGGCGTCCGGCCGTCCGGCATCTGTCCACACTTTCCTTTAAACAACATCTCCTTAACCACCAGGCCAATTTTGATGAAACTTCACAGGGATGTTCCTTGGATGGTCTTTTTTAAAAATTGTTCAGAGAATTGAATTCAATATAGAACTCTGGTTGCCATGGCAACCAAAAGGAAAAACTTTAAAAATCTTCCTGTCCAAAACCACAGGTCTTAGGGCTTTTATTAGCTCACCAGAGTCAAAGGCTCAGGGTGAGCTATTAGGATCACTCACCGTTCGTTGTCCGTCGTCCGTAAACTTTTACTTTAAACGACATCTCCTCATAAACCGCTAGGCCAATTTCGTCCAAACTTCACAGGAATGTTCCTTGGGTGAAGCTCTACAAAAATTGTTCAAACAACTGAATTCCATGCAGAACTCTGGTTGCCATGGCAACTGAAAGAAAAAACTTTAAAAATCTTCTTCTCAAAAACCAGAAGCCCTAGAGCTTAGATATTTGGTATGAAGCATTGCCTAGTGGACCTCTACCAAATTTGTTCAAATCATGACCCCGAGGTCAAAATTGACCCAGCCCCAGGGGTCACTTGATTTTACATAGGAAAATCTTAAAAAATCTTCTTCTCAAAAACCAGTAGCCCTAGAGCTTAGATATTTGACATGTAGCATTGCCTAGTGGACCTCTATAAATTGTTTAAATCATGACCCCCGGGGTCAAAATTAACCCCGCCCCAGGGGTCACTTGATTTTACATAGGAAAATCTTTAAAAAAAAATTATAAAAATAAACCAGAAGGCGTAGAGCTTAGATATTTCATATGTAGCATTGCCTAGTGGACCTCTACAAAATTGTTCAAATCATGACCCCCGGGGTCAAATTAACCCCGCCCATTACTTGATTGTACATAGAAAAATCTTCAAAATTTTCTAAAAATAAACCAGAAGGTCTAGAGCTTAGATATTTGACATGTAGCATTGCCTAGTGGACCTCTACAAAATTTGTTCAAATCATGACCCCCGTGGTCAATATTGACCCCGCCCCAGGGGACACTTGATTTTTATTTCTAAAAGTAAACCAGAAGGCCTAGATCTTAGATATTTGACATGTAACATTGCCTAGTAGACTTCTACAAAATTTGTTCAAATTGACCATGGGGTTACTTGATTGTACGTAGAAAAATCTTCAAAATTTTCTAAAAATAAACCAGAAGGCCTACAGTTTAGATATTTGACATGTAGCATTGCCTAGTGGACCTCGACAAAATTTGTTCAAATCTTGACCCCTCCCAGGGGTTACTTGATTGTACATAGGGAAATCTTCATAAATTTTCTAAAAATAAACCAGAAGGCCTAAATCTTAGATATTTGATATGTAATATTGCCTATTAGACTTCTACAAACTTTGTTCAAATCATGACCCCCGGGGTAAAATTGGCCCCGCCCCAGGGGTCACTTGATTTTACATAGGGAAAATCTTCAAAAAATTTCTAAAAATAAACCAGAAGGCCTAGAGCTTAGATATTTCACATGTAGCATTGCCTTGTGGACCTCAACAAAATTTATTCAAATCTTGACCCCCGGGGTCAAATTGACCCCGCCCCATGGGGTTACTTGATTGTACATAGAAAAATCTTCAAAATTTTCTAAAAATAAACCAGAAGGCCTAGAGCTTAGATATTTGACATGTAGCATTGCCTAGTGGACCTCTACAAAATTTGTTCAAATCTTGACCCCCCGTGGTCAAATTGACCCAGCCCCAGGGGTTACTTAATTGTACATAGGGAAAACTTCATAAATTTGCTAAAAATAAACCAGAAAGCCTAGATCTTAGATATTTGATATGTAACGTTGCCCAGTAGACTTCTACAAACAGTGTTCAAATCATGACCCCCGGGGTAAAATAGGCCCCACCCTAAGGGTTACTTGATTGTACATCGGAAAATCTTCCAAAAAATTTCTAAAAATCATCAGTTTGACATTTTGAAACATGTAGCTCATATTTCTCTGGTGAGCGATCCAGGGTCATCATGACCCTCTTGTATTTGGTATGTAGCATCATCTAGTGGTCCTCTATGAAGAATGTTCAAATTATTCCCCTAGGGTCAAATATGGCCCCGCCCTGGGGGTCACATGGTTTACATAGACTTATATAGGGAAAACTTTGAAAATCTTCTTGTCAAAAACCACAAGGGCAAGGCATAGAGCCTCAATATTTGGCATGTGACATCATCTAATGGTCCTCTATAAGGATTGTTCAAATTATGCCCCTGGGGTGAAAAGAGGCCCGGTCCTGGGGGTCCCAAGTTTTACATAGACTTATATAGGAAAAAACTTAAAAAAATCTTCTTGTCTGAAACCAAAAGACCTAGGCCTTTGATATTTGGTATGTAGCATTGCCTTTTGGTTCCCTACAAAAATTGTTCAAATTATGTCCCTGGGGTGAAAAAGGCCCCACCCCAGGGGTCTCAAGTTTTACATAGACTTAAAATAGATTTTTTTTTTTTAAATCTTCTTGTCTGAAACCACAAGACCTAGGCCTTTGATGTTTGGTATGTAGTATTGCCTCGTGGTGCCCTACCAAGATTGTTCAAATAATGCCCCTGGGGTGAAAAGAGGCCCTGCCCCAGGGGGTCTCAAGTTTTACATAGACTTATATAGAATTTTTTTTTTTAAAATCTTCTTGTCTGAAACTGCAAGGCCTAGGCTTTTGATTTTTGGTATGTTGCATTGCCTAGTGGTCCTTTACCAAGATTGTTCAAATTATGCCTCTGAGGTAAAAAGAGGCCCTGCCCTGGGGGTCCCAAGTTTTACATAGACTTACATAGGAATTTTTTTGGCTGAAAGTTCAAGGCTTAGGCTCTGTAGCATTGCCTTGTGGCTCTCTAAAAGAGTGTTCAAATTATGCCCCTGGGGTGAAAAGAGGCCCTGCCCCGAGGGTCACATAGTTTTTACATGAGTTATATAGGAAAAAATTCTTCAAAAATTATCTGATCATATTTCCTAGACTGTTTAGTTATATTTACCTTATGACACCAAGTAATTAGGGGTCACTTGACTGTAACCTTGACCTACTGACCTACTTTCTAGTTTTTTAAGATACAGCCTTGAAATTTGGATGACAGGTACAGTTTTGAACACCGATCTTAAAACTGACTTTTAGTGACCATGATTGTGACCTACTTTTTTATTTTTTAAGATACAGCCTTGAAATTTGGATGACATGTACAGTTTTGCACAACTTTCTTAAAACTGATTTTCAGTGGCCTTAAATGTGACCTACTGACCTACTTAAGCTGATTTTCAGTGGCCTTGAATGTGACCTACTGACCTACTTTCTTGTTTTTTAAGATACAGCTTTGAAATTTGGATGACATGTATAATTTTACATGCCGATCTTTAAACAGACTTTCAGTGACCATCAGTGTGACCTACTGACCTACTTTATTGTTTTCTGAGCTACAGCAAAAGGAATTGGACCACCTGTTATATTTCTTTTACAGATTTCAAAAGTAATCTTGCATAATCTTTACCTTGACCCACTCTCATTTTCTTGTTTTTAAAGCTTTAGCTAGGAAATTTGTTCAAGCAAACAACTCTACTCAGGTAAGCGATATAGTGCCATCATGGCCCTCTTGTTTGATGATGAGTTGTGCTTCAGTATTTTATACACTCAGACCTAAACAAATATTATGATAACCTATATATTTATAGAGAACTAAGTTGAACACCTACACCTTCTCCAACTTGAAACCCATGACAACGTACCGTGTAGCTGTTGGCTCGTACAACAAAAATGGGATGAGCTTGCCTTCGCCATACATCATCATAACCACACAAGCTGACTGTAAGTATACACAAAGTTGAATGTTAAAGACAATGCAGGAGTGTCAAAAAAGTGGTATTTTTCTGCAGAGGATCTTTATTTGTAGATAAAATTACACAGAAAATATTTAAATGTAGAATCAGATGGTCACTGGTAACAGGTGATCTTTAGCACAGGTTTGACTGCATTTTTGTTCTCCTTTTCTGTTGCACTTCTGCAGGGTAATTGAATTTTACACAAATAGCAGTCAGTGCTGGTAAAAACTTTGAAACTAGTTCACAGCCTTCCATATTTACAAAAAAAACTATGATTCAAGGTATCATACTCTCCCTCTGGGATAGTGGAATTTAAGAATTTTAGTGACTGGGACAGAGGTCATGGCTACGGTTTGATTTCAGAGAAAAATCTTCAACAATTAGTAAATGCAGTATAGATTGTTGTAATCAGAAATGAAGCTTGTGGTTGTTAAGAGTCAGATGGTTCGTGTTAACAGGTGGTCTGTAACACAGGTTTCACTGTATATGATTTTTTGCAGCCATGACAAAGTACATGTATTATGATAGTGCCTTCTCGAGTGTCGTTATCTGTATACAATTTTAATAATGATACAGTGTAAGTCAGGTCGTCATTATTTAGGAAGAGGAAACATATATGTACCAGCATGTTGGGAAACAATGAACATTAGCTCTGCAGAGCTTTTGCGTGACCCTTTTGTAAGAACAGTTAAAACCAATTATACCTTACTTATAGCAATTGGCTGGTAGAGCTGGGTGGACTGAGGCAGTAATGATAAAAGTGGCTTACCCAGTGACAATGCAAGTGGCCATGAATCAAACCTGGGGTCTGCACCTCCATAGGAAAGGGTCTTAGCCATCTCAACCAATGCTTTCACATTTATACACTTACAGTCTCCCATATAGAGCTTTCATTCTTCCTCTTCTGCTTTGAAAGAATTCACCTCTGTCAAACTCTTAGCCCATTTTTGTTCAAGAATCTTGAACAAAAATTAATTCTTTAACGACACCAGTGACTAAGATTATTATGTAGTAAATTAGACATTGCTTTAGTACCATCAGCCTCTCTATGGAAAACAGAGAATTATATATTAAATTTTGTATAAATCCTAAAACTGTTTTCTAAACTTTTTTTCTGTCCTGTAGAACTGCCTATTTTCAGCCAGACCATTTTAACTGATAAACAAAAGACAATTACATGTATTAGATTTGCTACTTTTATCCTACAGTCAAGCAAATATTCTGCATTTCCAATTGTAACATGTTATCTCTTTTCTTTCAATGTATTTTACTTCATGTCATTAGCCATATGAGTTATAACTGCCTGACATTTTACTGTTCTTACATAATGTGAATGTATACTTCACAAATACTGACGGGATGAATGTGAGGTGAGAAATGACAAGTCTATGAAAGAGATTTGTACATTTATATGTTCTTGTTAAGCATAAAGGTGGTATCCCAGCAGAGTGTTGAGATTTATTGTTGCTAGGGAATTTTATAATATTGCTACCTATTTGGTACGTAGTTCTGGTCAAACTTACAGTGTTAGTCTGCATGACTGAACTGCCATCTGTTGGTGGGATGGAATCCATGGCAGGTAACTTTTACTTCTGTCAGCACTCTAGCAGATGTAGTCAAAGGGAAGTAACTCCAAACTGTTGTCAAAAATGCCAATTGTCACTTATTTTAAAATATGCAACCTGTGACAAAGTTAACGTGTTTACATTGTATTGCAGCTCCACATACTGTATCTGTATCACAAGCGCCCTCTGGTGTTGTTGACTCTGGTACATCTGTACAGTTAGAATGTGTTGGACTTGGTGCCGAACTCGACAGTGTCAAATGGATCAGAAACAGACAACTTGTCTCTCAAGAAAATTTGTACATTATAAAAGAATTGTCAAGTGATAATCAGGGTTTATATTCATGTCAAGTTACGTTTGTGGATGGAAAGGTGATCAGGGACGAGCTTTACCTAAATGTTAGATGTAAGTATTAAACATTATAGTTTTAATCCATAACTCCTCTACGTGACTTTGTCTTCTAATATGCAATATAACATTCTTTTGTGTGGAATGTCAGTGCATCAAAGTTAGTCTCTCATTTGCAGAGTGCTGTTGCTGATATGAAGTTTCCTGTCCAGAAGTGGGCATGTGGTTGGGGTGGGGAGCATCCTGCATAAGAAGTTGTAACCTTAAATATGGCATGTAAATACCATGTGTCAGTAGCTAATAGTTTTATGGGGTATTTGACCTAAATTTTAGCCAAGTAAATCAGAGGTACAGTGAAACACCGCTCGCTCGAGGTCGCAAGGGGATAAGCAAAATGCTCGAGTTATCCATGGTTTCGAGTGACCCAAACATTGACTAACATACGAAGAAAATTGAAGTTTGTTTTACCAATTGTCATCGGAACCATTTGCAGAGGAAACAGTGATACGTAATAATAACACACTCGTGATATTTTCAAATAACGTATTACAAACATCATCTGATTAAAATATTAAGATCTCGATCCCGCTGTTAAGACGTAATAAGTAATAGCATACTTGCTTTAATCTAGAACAAACAATAGATCTAATTGATCAATATTTGATCAATAAGTATTTCTTCAACATTTCATCAATAATTAATCTCATTATCAGATCAAATATACCGAAAAACAAACATTTAAGATAGTCGGGGAATAGACCACGCAATTCTCACCGAGTGCGAAAATTTTAAATTAACCGATACATTTTGACCGCCGAAGGTGTGAAAAATTTTGACACTTCTGCTCGAGTTTGCCAGAAGCAGCAAAGAGTAAATTGATACACGGGGACCAGTTGTCATACTCGAGCGATCGATGCTCGACCCAGCCATGGTAATTTCACATAGAAAATAGAAGGAAATCAGCCATGACCACATGAATTGCTCGAGCGAGCGATGATTCACTGTACTTGTGATGGCACAGTGTCCTTCAGACTGAAACAGATTCTAGTCAATGACTGGAGAAGATACAGGTCTAGAGCCTTCAAACTTCACGGAATGAGTGCCTGTGATGCATAGTTTGTTAGTGTTACTATGTCTGTGGTGAAGGTCATGATGACCTTGTGGCTGAAAATGGTTTTCATACTCTAATTGGAGAATGCATAGGCCTGTGACTTAATGCTTAGGACAAATGCCTGTAGTTAGGAGATGACCACTTGTGTTCCTAGGGTCAAAGGTCAAGGTTATGGTGGCATTTTTGGTGAAAATGATCTTTTTAACAATACCCTAAACTGGGGAACACTTGGATGAACAGCACAACATAGGATGATATACTGTGGTAAGTGATGACCTTATTGTTTTTTGAGTCATTTGATCAAAGGTCAAGGTCATAGTGTACTTGAGACTGATAATAACTTCCCCAGATACCTGCCACAAACTGTAATGGGAGCATTTCCGTTTTTACCAATGACTTTCGTTATTCATGTGTACTATTAAACATGTTTCTAGATTAAATCTACACTCAAAGTGAATTATCCTTTACAGACAAACCAGTAGCAAAGAAAATGACAGAAAAGACAGTGTTGCCAGGGGTTAACCAAGATGCCAAGTTAATTTGCGAGTTTGAAGGTTTCCCTGATATTGTCACATGGTCCAAGGATGGTAACACATTACAGGGTGGTGCCAAGTACAATATGCCAACACTGAGGACCGATCTGGTCACAGGCAAAACTACAAGTGCTCTGACAGTGAAAAATGTTGTCTCAGATGACTTTGGAAGCTACACTTGTAGTGGGTCGAATAAGTTTGGAGAAATGCACTCCACTGGTAACTTGAGAAGTAAGTATGCATCATACAGCACTCATTTAAAAGTTTTCCTAGTTTATAATATGACGGCGCAATGTGAAGCTAGTGCGTCTGCTTCTTTTGTTTTTTGCAAACAGATTTGATTTTTAACCACAAGATAAGTTCCTTTTAACTACCTGCAATGTATTGTTATTTTATCAGCTGACCTGAGCACATAGTGCTTCCAGTGTGCTGTTGTGATTGCTGACTGTCCAGCCTCTGTCTGCCCATCTGTCAGTCCACACTTCAAATGACATCTCTGAAACTGCTGGTCAAAATGGCAAGAAACTTGGTCAGTAGCATCTTGTCGTGGTCCTCTATCAAGTTTGTTCAATGATTTTAGGGGCCTCTTTGGCTGAGTGGTTAAGGTGGCTGACTTAGAATCACTTGCCCCTCACCAATGCGGGTTCCATCTCACTTAGAGCATGCAATATGAAGAAGTCATCCAGCTGGTTTATGTAGTGTCTGTGGTTCTACACAGGTGTGCACCAGTGATGAAATAATGCATGGAGAAGCATCTGGGGTCTTTCACCACCATCAAAAGCTGGAAAGTTGCCATATGACTTATTATTGTGTCCGTGTGACTGTAAACCGAACAAAAACAAAAAAAATGGTCCATAGCAACATTGTAAAGTCCTCTTCCAAACTTAATTAGGGGCACCCCCTTTAAGGGGCCACTAGAGCGAAATGTAGAAATACCTGTAAACAACTTCTTCTCAAGAACCATTTGATGCAGATAAACATTATAAAGAGACCGTCCTAAACACCCTCAGCCTGCTCAAGTTGTCTGCTTATTTTTTCCACCCAATTTTAAAGACCTAAGAAGCATATAGTGTTTTGACTGTTTGTCGTACTAATTTATGTAATCAACTGGTACTGCCTGTGGAATTTCTGACACCAGGAGCATATTATGGCCCTCTTCCAAAGTTGCACACTGTCTAGCCTGTTTAAGCTCTGAAACTCAGGTGAACTATCTAGGGCCATCATGGCTCTCTTATTTTTAGAAATTATTTCTATATTTAGATAATACAGTTCTATAGTTTATTATAAAACTGATTTTTTTTGTTCAGATATGTTTCCTGTTACTCCTGTACCAACGTCGGCACCACCAAATAAAACAGATGTTGCAGGTATGTACAAATAAATGCATTACAATAGTTAGTTTTTCAGTAAGTTTATTTTGTCAGTTTGATATCATTTTTGACTAAATGTCAAGAGTGATACAATTTGACACAGGTAGGGAGATACATTACATTTCCACAGTACATTTGACATGTTTATGTTATTAATTATCTACCCTTAGATTTTCTCATTGGAAGGAAGTGTAGCGTCAGGTTTCTCTGAAAATAATAGATTTAATGTCTGTATTGAAACTTTGCATTTCAGATCAAAATATTTTTAATCAAGTGAAGATCAGATGCAGTATTTTCACAAGTTGCACTACCACAATGGAAAATTTGAAATTCAATGTTTACAAGTGAAATATATTTTAGTCTTTTATGTAATACAAATTTTCTTTTTATTTCATTTCTTTTAAATCTTTTTTTAACAAATTATACCAGTTTTACTGCACAATATCATACACATTAGGCAACACAAAATTATGACACTGCAGAAGTAAGGCAAGATTCAATGTTTTGTTTGTTCAGCACTTTCCTAGAAATCATTAGATATCAATTAACTGTACAAAAAATATAGCTCTTACTACATCTGAAACAATAACAGGTACTACCTTGCGAGGTAAATTGTATGTTTCCCTATGTGGTAAACCAGTGGCTGGACAAATATTTTGAGTATGATTGATTTTAATTTTGGGATAAAAAAGGTTATTGATATGTTGATATGAAAATAAAGAAAATAGAAAATTAGCTGTATAGTCAGATTTTCCTTTGCTAAATAATTCTACCTGAAATATAACAAAATAAGAAATATATAAACATATTTTTTACTGTAGCTAAGATATCTATGGTGCTTAAAGTTGGTATAATAAAATTTTTCATCTTGCTTTTATTTTGTGATTTGATTGTTTTACATTCTTAAGAATTCTTTCCTCTTATTTTATCATGTTTTTGGAGATAATGTATGATAACACAGGCCAGCAAGCATGATATCAGAAATTGTCAGCCTGAGAAAAGTGATAACACTTGAGGCACTAGCTGGGGTGTCATTATTTTTCACAGGTTGACAATACCCATGTCACCCTCGCAGACATGCATTACATGTATCTGTTTTATTAACTAGAAAATTGCATCATGAGATGCACACTTGAGGTGTTATCATGTATGTATTCTCTCAGTTTTTTCTAAATGATTTTGCTTGACTGGATTAAGGGGCTGCCAGAGCTAAAAATAAAAAAAAGAACCTTTAAACAACATCTTATGAACTGCTTGATGGATTATCACCAGCCTGGGTTTGCAGCATCCTTGTTAGGTCCTGTCACAATTTATTTTTTCAAATAGTTTTGCTTGAATTATTTTAGGGGCCACTACTGGCACTAGAGCTAAAAACAAATAAGACCTTTAAACATCTTCTTCTCAGGAACCACTGGTTGAATTTTTTCCGAAATTGGTCTGTAGCATGCTTGTAAAGTCCCCTCTCCATTTGGTTTAAGTGGTTCTGCTTGACTGGTTTTAGGGGCTACCAGAAGTAAATATAGAAAAGCCTTTAAAGGACGTCTTCTTGAACTGCTTGACGGATCATCACCAAACTTTGTCTGTAGTATCTTTATAAGGTTCTCTGTCAAATTTATTCAAATGGTTCTACATGACTGATTTTAGGGGCTGCAGGAACTTTAAGTAGAAAAACCTTTTATACTAAATGCATTTGTTACTTACTACTCATGATTCAGTTGTCATACATATATTCAAGATCAAATTGTCAGTTTTAGATAAGTGACATAGGGCCAGTTTGGACCTCTTGTTGGTAATTTTATTCCTTGAAAGATGTTGACTGAACCTTGTTTGTTCCAGACTTCAGATTAATAAATCAGATATTGTTGTTCTTGTTTTCAGACTGTTGCCGCTCGAAAGGCGTTCCACCTGACTGCTCGAGACAAATTTGCACCTATGATATAGATATTAACAACATATTCAGTAACTCGGCATTGACACATTGTGCAAACTATCTGACAGACTTTTTCTCATGTGCAGCCGGTAAGAATTTTCTAGTACATGTACACAGGATTTTCACTTTCTCATTCAGTAAAAATCATTTCAAGAAGTTATATTGTATGGCAGACAATATTTTCACATTTACTGGCGTCAAGAATTTCACATTTTCTGCCAGTAAAGAATTTCACATTTTCTGCCAGTGAAGAATTTTACATTTCCTGCCAGTGAAGAATTTTACATTTTCTGCCAGACAGTATTTTTACATTGTCTGGCAGACAGTATTTTTGCATTGTCTGGCAGACAATATTTTCACATTTATTGGCAGTCAAGAATTACACATTTTCTACCAGTGAAAAATTTTACATTTTCTGGCAGACAGTATTTTGGCATTGTCTGGCAGACAATATTTTCACATTTACTGGCCATCAAAAATTTCACATTTTCTGCCAGTGAAAAAGTTTACATTTCTGGCAGACCGTATTTTGGCATTATCTGGCAGAAAATATTTTCACATTTACTGGCAGTCAAGAATTTCACGTTTTCTGCCATTGAAGAATTCTCCGCTTTCTGGCTAAGACGGTATTTTGAAATTGTTCGACAGAATTTTCTCATTTTCTGGCTGTTAAAGAGTTTCATCATACTTAATGAACATTAGATCAGAGTATTAGATAAGGTATAAGATGTTTCAGTTATACTACATGTACCTGTTGTTTAAGTTACATTAATCACATGTAACGTAGAATCCTTAAGATTTAATTGAATTGTCAGTGGGGGAACGTGGTTGTGACCAAACCAGACACCAGAACAGCAATATTTTTGTACCCCCCGACAACAAAGTTGTAAGGGGGGGTATACTGGTTTCAGGTTGTCTGTCTGTCCGTCTGTCCGTAGACGCAATCTTGTGCGCACCATCTCTCCTTATCCCCTTGACAGAATTTAATGAAACTTCACACAAGTGATCAGTACCAACAGTAGTTGTGCATGGGGCATGTTAGGTTCTTTTAGAAAAAAATTTGCAGAGTTATGGGACTTTGTTTTTTTGTTTTTACTTTACTATATACATAGACACAATCTTGTGTGCACCATCTCTCCTCATCCCCTTGACACAATTTAATGAAACTTCACACAAGTGATCAGTACGAACAGTAGTTGTGCATGGGGCATGTTAGGTTCTTTTAGAAAAAAAATTTGCAGAGTTATGGGACTTTGTTTTTTTGTTACTTTACTATATACATAGACACAATCTTGTGCGCACCATCTCTCCTCATCCCCTTGACACAATTTAATGGAACTTCACACAAGTGATCAGTAACAACAGTAGTTGTGCATGGGGCATGTTAGGTTCTTTCAGAAAAAAAATTTGCAGGGTTGTGGGACTTTGTTTTTTTGTTACTATACTATATACATAGACACAGTCTTGTGCGCACCATCTCTCCTCATCCCCTTGACACAATTTAATGAAACTTCACACAAGTGATCAGTAACAACAGTAGTTGTGCATGGGGCATGTTAGGTTCTTTCAGCGACAAAAATTGCAGAGTTATGGGACTTTGTTTCTTGTTAACATACTATGTACATACAGTCTGCATATGCAATCTTGTGCGTGCCTAATCTACCAAACCCTTGCACACAATTTAATGAAACTTCACACAAGTGATCAGTACAAACCCTAGTTGTGCATGGTGCATGTTACATTCTTTTAGATAAATATTCTGCATAGTTATGGGACTTTGTTTTTTGATACTATACTGTATAGTGTATACATACAGTCTATATACATACAGTCCACATAATTATGCAGTCTTGTGTGTGTCAAATTGCAATGTACTGTGTCAGTGCATGCGGGGGGTACATTCATCACCTTTAGTGATAGCTCTAGTTAATCTTTGGATTTGCTCTCAGAAGTTTGAGAATTAGGAAGGTGTTCACTTTTCTCAAGATTTAGCTCAATTTGAGACTTGACTCAAGCTCAGTATGTTTATTTCCATGATCACACTGTGCTTGGAGCTTGTTTTTGGAGCATGGAGGCCAATTTCAAAAGTTCTTTAATGTCTAGAATAAAATCTATAACCTCCTGGACATGTAGATGGCACATTTAAAGCTGAAATGTTTACAATTTCAAAATCTTAGAAATAGCACTACATGTATTTGATTATCTGCCAAGTGTTTTACACTCAGAGTTGAATTGCAGATGGGAAAGATCATTCAAAATGTTGTACAAAACAAGGAGTAACTGAAGCATGTCTGCCATTCTGTGCAGGAGTCATCCCAGAACATGACAATCAGCTTGAACTGTTGGTGTGTCTTCCACATGCAAATATACTTATCAACTGTGCTATACAGGGGGCACGTAAGTCATCTAGCTTTTATTACTATTAATTTGATCCATAATTATAAATTTGTTTTGTTATGAAAAGTGTAAAGTCCAAGTATTTTTAGCTTGACTATTCAAAGAATAGTCTAGCTATTCTACTCACCCTGGTGTTGGCGTCGGCATCACGCCTTGGTTAATGTTTTGCATGCAAATACATATGGCTATCATTTGAAGGCATAATATTATAGCTTTGAAACTTATTTTTTCTTTTTCTAGGTCAATTACCAACCTCACTGGGTCAAATCCCATAACTCTTACTTGTATTTTGGCCAAATTATGCCCCCTTTTGGACTTAGAAAATCCTGGTAAAAGTTTTACTTGCAAGTTACTATCGCCAAAACTAATGCAGATATTGAATTGAAACTTCACATGTGTTTTCATGGTCATAAAACTAGGTGATAGCATCAAGAGCCATAACTCTGACATGCATTTTGGCTAAATTATGCCCCCTTTTGGACTTTTAATCCTGGTTAAAGTTCTGCTTGCAAGTACATATAGCTTAAAGGCATATAGCTCTGAAACTTATTTTTATGCCCCCACTTTGAGGGGGGCATATAGATTTGTCTGTCCGTCCTTATGAGAATGTTGTGTTGCGCCTAGCTCCAAAAGTATTTGACGTAGAGTCACAAAACTTTGCAGGAATGTTGGTCGGCATGTGCAGTTGTACACCTGGGGTTTCACGTCCGGATTCATATGGTCATGTAGGAGTTATGGCCCCTGACTTTGTAAAAATTGGTAATTTTAGTGTTGTGTCGTGCCTAGCTCCATAAGTATTTGACGTAGGGTCAAAAAACTTCACAGGAATGTTGGTCAGCATGTGTAGTTGTGCACCTGGGGTTTCGCGTCTGGATTCATTCAGTCATGTAGGAGTTATGGCCCCTGACTTAGTTAAAAATTGGTCATTTTAATGTTGTGTCGCGTGTAGCTCCAAAAGTATTTGACCTAGAATCACTAAAGTTTACAGGAGTGTTGGTCAGCATGTGCAGTTATGCACCAGGGGTTTCGCATCCGGATTCATTCAGTCGTGTAGGAGTTATGGCCCCTGACTTAGTTAAAAATTGGTCATTTAATGTTGTGTCGCGCGTAGCTCCAAAAGTATTTGACCTAGAGTCTCCAAAGTTTACAGGAATGTTAGTCAGCATGTGCAGGTGTCCTTTGTCATGTAGTGGGGGCATCTGTGTCCCATGGACACATTTCTAGTTTCTTTTCTAGGTCAATTACCAACCTCACTGGGTCAAGTTCCATAACCCTGAAATGTATTTTGGGCAAATTATGCCCCCTTTTGGACTTAGAAAATCTCCAAATCAAATGCAGATATTTAATTGAAACTTAACATGTGTCTTCGGGGTTATAAAACTAGGTTATAGCATCAAGTCCCATTTACTCTGACATGCATTTTGGCCAAATTATGTCCCCTGTGAACTTAAAACTTCTGGTTAAAGTTTTGCATGCAAGTTACTATCTCCAAAACTAATGCAGATACTGGATTGAAACTCTATAGATATTCTAACATTTAGGGTTATATTCCTGCTTCAGGGACAACAATTCAAATAGTTGAGCATTTGCTCTCTTAGGGACAGTTCTTGTTGTTATGCAAATTTTATCCATTTTTAAATTAAAAGTATTTCTTCTTGTTGGGTTTAAAGTCACATCAACACAAGGTTTTGTGGTAGCTGACTGTCTCAAACTGGGTTTCAAAGCTGCCAAGTGGTTTGAAGTCATCAACTTTACAGCTTTGCCAAGTTGGCCCAGTCAGTTATAGTAACTTCTAGAGAATGCTGAATGGTGACTTTTTTTAAAGACTCTTTAACAGTGGATTTAAAAAGACATCAAAAATATGAGAGTATGGATGACTTTTCTACTAAGACAAGTCTTGATTTAGTTAACCTGGGAAATATACCCTTTTCCTGTTGCCACTTATGATCATAATAATAAATCTTGCAACAGACTAAACATTATGTCAGCTTTAATTGTTTATGTATTATTTTGAACTTTGCAGATTACATACCATCTCCTCCAAGAAATGTACATGTACAGCAGATGTACGATACAGTTAAGGTGTTCTGGGATGTTCCGGAGCAGAATGCTGATAAAGTAGATGTTTATCATGTGTATTACAGGTCCAAATCAGTGGAGGAGACATTTGATGCTGCGGTATGTTGCAGTTTGTTTAACCCTTACCCTTCTAAATTTCTATAATGAACTTGTCCAACTTTCAATTTGGACAGTACCATTAACTGTTAAAAGGGGTGTTAACAAAAAGATACTGACTGAATAGCGAATAGTGCAGATTTTAATCAGACTGCAGGCTGATCATGATCTACAATGGTCACAAAGAATCATTTGTGTCCAGCATGATAAGGGTTTAGTTTATACATATTTTTTAGATCAGTTGTAAAACAAGTTCTAAAGCTTACCTTAATGACTTTCACCACTAAATATTCCTGATGGTGTCCATCATTCTAGTGCAATTGTTTTTACATATTTATATTTGGTATGACACAGCAAGGGAGCAAACACAAGAGCTCCTGCACTGGTAACAAGCTCTCTACAATAAGGCTGCTAAGTTCTTCATAATTAAGGTTGATGTTTCCAGATAGGTACATTTCTAGTAGGTTCAGTAGGGTCTGCCAATCTAGAAAGTGTGAATTTGAACTAGTGTTGTCTGTCAGAATATTTGATGTGGTAATTAATATTGGAAGTATAATTTTTCATTGAATTCCAGGCTAAAATTTCACATGAGCATTATACTTTGGTGTACATTAATCATTACAAAACATGGTACTTAGATTCCCTATATAAATAAGATAGAGTAAGAAACTTACTGCTCTTTGTGCTTCCCAAAAGTCTGGGGGTTTGGGTGGGCACTCAGGTTTGCCCTTGTCCATTTGTCTGTCCGTCTGTCAGATTTTGTGTTGTGAATATCTCAAAAAGTAATTGACCTAGAGTTATCAAACCTCACAGGATTGTTATTCAGCTTGTGAAGTTGTGCACCTGGTGTTTCATACATTAACCAGTGTGCTAATAAGATAAATCAACTTATAGATATATGTAGTTTGTATAAATCATACTGTTTAGATACAAACATTTGAGATAATTATGTCTACCGCCACACAGTGGTGTGGGAAACATATTGATTTACTCCTGTCTGTGTGTGTGTTTGTCTGTCTGTCACAAATCTTATCCGTGCTCTAAGTGAAACAGTTCTCATCCAATCTTCACCAAACTTGAACGAAATGTGTTTCACAATAAGTCTTCAGCCAAGTTCCATAACTAGCCAAATTGGCCCTGGCATTTCGGAATTATGGCCCTTGAATTACTGAAAACCGCTTTATACACACTTGTCTGTACTCTAAGTCGAATATTTCTCATCCAGTCTTCACCAAACTTGAACAAAATGTGTTTGCCAGTAAGTCCTCGGCCAAGTTCGATAACTAGCCAAATCAGCCTAGGCACTTCAGAATTATGGCCCTTGAATACCGAAAATTGCTCTGTACACACTTGTCCGCACTCTTAAGTCAAACATTTCTCATCTGATCTTCACCAAACTTGAACAAAATTTGTTTGCCAGTAAGTCCTCAGACAAGTTCAATAACTAACCAAATCAGACCAGGCACTTCAGAATTATGGCTCTTGAATTACAGAAAATCACTCTGTACACAGGTGCCAGTGATACATGTATTGGTGGATGGTTGACTCAGAAACACAACTATTCAGATGATTAGGCAGTTGTGGGTGATATGTGCAGTTGTGGGTGACATGCGCTTTTCTCAAAAGCAGCTCTAGTTTATATTTGAAACTTTCCTGAATCAGTAGCTACATTTTTTTTGCTTTTTGATTGCTGCAAAATAATATCCTGAAGAAACATGTTATTTGCAGAGTAAACTATCTCGATCAAAAGCTTTACAGCCAGAGCTTATCAAGAAAGGAGAGACATACACTGTGTGGGTGAAAGCCATTAATGATTTTGGATCCAGCAATATGTCTGATCATGCAACAATAACCATTACAGGTAAGATAGTATTCAAATCATTACAAATGAGGTAAACCGCTTCTTATAAATTTTGTCTAAAGTGTGCTTACTATATTGTTATTGTACCCCCCCGACAACAAAGTTGTAAGGGGGGGTATACTGGTTTCAGGTTGTCTGTCTGTCTGTCTGTCCGTAGATGCAATCTTGTGCGCACCATCTCTCCTTATCCCCTTGCCAGAATTTAATGAAACTTCACACAAGTGATCAGTACCAACAGTAGTTGTGCATGGGGCATGTTAGGTTCTTTTAGAAAAAAAATTTGCAGAGTTATGGGACTTTGTTTTTTTGTTACTATACTATATACATAGACACAGTCTTGTGCGCACCATCTCTCCTCATCCCCTTGACACAATTTAATGAAACTTCACACAAGTGGTCAGTAACAACAATAGTTGTGCATGGGGCATGTTAGGTTCTTTTAGAAAAAAAATTGCAGAGTTATGGGACTTTGTTTTTTTGTTACTATACTATATACATAGACAAAATCTTGTGCGCACCATCTCTCCTCATCCCCTTGACACAATTTAATGAAACTTCACACAAGTGATCAGTAACAACAGTAGTTGTGCATGGGGCATGTTAGGTTCTTTTAGAAAAAAAATTTGCAGAGTTATGGGACTTTGTTTTTTTGTTACTATACTATATACATAGACACAATCTTGTGCGCACCATCTCTCCTCATCCCCTTGACACAATTTAATGAAACTTCACACAAATGATCAGTAACAACAGTAGTTGTGCATGGGGCATGTTAGGTTCTTTCAGCGACAAAAATTGCAGAGTTATGGGACTTTGTTTCTTGTTAACATACTATGTACGTACAGTCTGCATATGCAATCTTGTGCGTGCCTAATCTACCAAACCCTTGCTCACAATTTAATGAAACTTCACACAAGTGATCAGTACCAACCCTAGTTGTGCATGGTGCATGTTACATTCTTTTAGATAAATATTCTGCATAGTTATGGGACCTTGTTTTTTGTTACTTATACATACAGTCCACATTATTATGCAATCTTGTGTGCATCAAATTGCAATGTACTGTGTCAGTGCATGCGGGGGGTACATTCATCACCTTTAGTGATAGCTCTAGTTTTATTCAGATTATACATTTGTATTTTCTATTTTAAAAACTGAATGATAAATTTTTTGAAGTAATTATATTCATTTTGTGTGTCATTTCATTGAGTGGTTAAAAAACTGGGTAATACACAGCAGTAATTGTTCAAACTATTTCATTTCATCAAAAAGTGTTTGTCTCAATTTCATTTGAAACAAAACAGTATTAAAGTAGCAACAGCTACTTACCGGTAGTGTTTTTTATTGGCACTAAACTATTTAGCCGTGTATTTCCATCTACACCTGCAACCAGTAAAAGATTCTTTTTTTGGCATACCATATTCTACAAATAAAAGTAAAATGAAAATAAAATACTGTCTTTTAAGCACCTGTTGAAGTATATGAATTTATGCTGTAATTCATTGATGTAGTTGGTTGTGTTATTATATATAACCTCCTGCAACCCTGGGCTTTAGACAAAGTTGCCAACTGTAGTGAGACACAGGAAACGTATGTCTGATATACAAGAAATATGAAACTAATTTTATATTACTGTTACCTTTGACCTTATGAAAATATATACAATGAGAGGAACTGGTAGGTTTCAGATTATGTTTAACTGGGTACCAGCAAGTTATTGGTCCATTGGAACTTACGTCAAAACTTTTCTACCTGTCTTAGCCCTAGTTAGAATGAACTTTGTTAGTAACATGTGGTGATGTATTAATTATAGCCACATTATGCATTATATATTTTAGGCCTGGTACCACCTGCCCCTGGCAACTTGCAAGGAAAAGCTTTACCAGATGACATTATTGAAGTTACATGGGACCCTCCAAATACACAACTTCATATCAAAAGCTATGCTTTACATTATCAACCCTTAGGTGGTAAGGAAAGGATTGTAAGTACAGTTTACTGTAACTCGTGATATTGTTATTGTCAGCATATCTGAAATATTCACATTTGAATGAAATTTTCTTAAAATCTAGTGACAACCAGATGAGCTCTCACTTATTCACGATCTACTGTGATATGGGGAAATAACATGTAGGCAGTTAAAGAAATGATTTTAGCAGAACCATGTTTTAATATATTCAGACATGACAGAGGTTTTACCACTGCAGAATAATACCAGGAGTGAATTCTATGTGACATATCAGCAGTTCTAATGTCTTTTGTGTAAAAAATAGATCAAGTAGGGAAGCACTATTTATTGGCACAAGTAGCATGTCAGTATGACTGTGTGCTAAATATACTTTAGCATGGCGAGGGGTTACGCGTGCAGCGGAATAATTTAGGAATGCATAAACATCTAATGAATAGTTTTGTTCACATAATACTGGATTCAGTGTGTATATGGTTTCGAATATGAAATGTCTTTTATGTATAGTAGTGGATTAAATATAGTAGCACCCTGTACTGGTGCCTGTATGTCTGTGATGCCAAATAATTAGTGAAATAACATCATTGTTGACCGCCTCGGTAGCCTAGGGGTAGAGCGTCCGCTTTGAGTGCGGGAGGTCGTGGATTTGATCCCCGGCCGCGTCATACCAAAGACGTAAAAAATGGTACTAGTAGCTTCCTCGCTTGGCGCTCAGCATTAAGAGGGTAGTGCTAGGACTGGTCAGCCTGGTGTCAGTATAATGTGACTGGGTGGGGTATCATGTCACGTGTCTACGGCGTGATATTCTAGTGAAGCAGCACTATAAAGTTGGGCATTGTGCTCACTGCTACAAGTAGACACCATCGTTTATATGACTGAAAAATTGTTGAAAAAGACGTTAAACCCGAACACACACACACACAACATCATTGTTGGCATATTTTAATGAATATAAATGTGAGTTTTCATATTAGAGTAATTTATCAGGGTGATTCATGATTTCACAAGAGAAAGGTCAATTACAAATTCTGTTTATTGTTACTCGTTTTGTTTAATAAAAATAACTTTTAATCCAAACATATGTCATCCCAACCCCATCAGATCTTCAAGCCTTAGTGCTAGCAGATTAATTGTAAGTTTGTCATGATTAGGGTGTTCCTTGTAAAACTATATTGCAATATACAGCCAGACCTGTGTATCTGTATAATATGGCATACCTTTTCTCTACAGGTTAATCCAATAAAGACTTCTACACGACTAATAGGTCTAATGCCGAAGACAAGATATATCATATCAGTGGCAGCTGTTAGTGCTGATGGTGAAGGAAAGAGAACAAATACTATAACAATCAAAACAGGTGATTATTTCAGTAGGGATGAAAAATATTTTCTTGTCAAGGGTTCTTAGATGTTAACATAATAAAATAAAGTGAAACACAGTTTGCTTGAGCATTGATAAACTTGGCCGTTCTTGGTTTAGCATTGATGAACTTTGCCATTCTTGATAGAGCGTTTATGAACTCACCACTGCTTGTTCAAGCATAAGTGAACTCACCTGTGCTGGCTTGAGCAATTTGTTTTAGTCCCTGGCCATTTTTACCTCGACTATTCGAAGAATAGGGGAGCTATCCTACTCGCCCCGGAATTGGCGTGAGTGTTAGCGTGAGCGTCACACAAATGTTAAAGTTTGCGTACCACCCCAAATATTTTCAAAGTCCATTGAGATATTGCTTTCATATTTTGCATACTTGTTTACCATCATGATCCCAGTCTGTAAAAAGGAGGAGGCAACTCTATCAAGCATTTTGACTGAATTATGGCCCCTTTTTGACTTGGAATAAATGTTAAAGTTTGCGTACCACCCCAAATATTTTCAAAGTCCATTGAGATATTGCTTTCATATTTTGCATACTTGTTTACCATCATGACCTCAGTCTGTAAAAAGGAGGAGGCAACTCTATCAAGCATTTTGACTGAATTATGGCTCCTTTTCGACTTAGAAAAAATGTTAAAGTTTGCGTACCACCCCAAATATTTTCAAAGTCCATTGAGATATTGCTTTCATATTTTGCATACTTGTTTACCATCATGACCCCAGTCTGTAAAAAGAAGGAGGCAACTCTATCAAGCATTTTGACTGAATTATGGCCCCTTTTCGACTTAGAATATGCTTATTGTAATGTTAAAGTTTTACTCATAGCTTATATTATACTATCAAGCACTGAGAATAGTCGAGCGAGCTGTCCACTGACAGCTCTTGTATTATACTATCAGGCACTGAGAATAGTCGAGCGTGCTGTCCACTGACAGCTCTTGTTCTTAGTTTTATGTTTGGTTCACTAAAAACTGCGGATAACTTAAGCTGCCAAATGACTTTAGCTCATTGTCTAAGTGATTCAAACAATAAAAAAAAAATAGACACAAAAAAAAAAAAGAAATTTCCACATTTAATCATATGTCTGTTTTCTGTTCACAGTTGAATCAACAAGTCCACTAACAGTGACACCAGAGCCTCAAACTAGTAATAGAACAGTGGGTGTTGTTGTTGGCGTTGTGTTGGGTTTGATATTCCTGGTGGCAATCGCTGTGGTAGCTGTGCTACTCTTCAGGTAGGTTTGATATTTATTAATGTCTGTTTTAGAAGTGAATGGTTATTTTTATATATATTAGAGACCAACTATTTGAACTTTCGGAGGGTGAGCCTGGGATTTATGTTGGAGCCAAAAAACAATTGACTAAGTATCACTATGTCCTAGATGACTAAAATTCACCCTTCTTGAGCTGACTTAATATTACCTGGTCGGAGATGACTAAATATCTCACTATATGAGATGACTTTATAATTCACTGTCTGAGATAACTTAATTTCATCCTGTCTAAGATGACCAGTTATCACTAAATCTGAGATTATTTAATATCATGTTTTCTGAGATTATATAATATCACCCCTGTCTGAGATGGCTTAATATCAGTCTATCTGAAATGACGTAATTTCACACTATCACCATATCAGAGATTACTTAATGTCAACTTATCACTAGAAATTTAACCACTCTAATATTTTGATATCAAAACTGGTTATGAATTTTCATTTCTTTGTCAACAGGAGACTTGGCAGATCAAAATCTACTCAGAATCAGACCGTAGCTTTTGAGAATCCTCACTATGCAACAGGACAAAGGGTATGTTCAGCCTAGTTAGTTAGGAAACTTCTGCTATTTTGTTTGCTTTTATTGTTAAAGTAATTGTCAAGACACCTTGAAACTTGCTGAGCTTGCATGATTTCTTGTCTCCTCTAGACTAAATTTGAAAACCAGACATGAAACTATGGCATCTGATTGGTTGTATCTAAGCACAATTTGGAAATTGACCAGTGGCAAGGTTTCATTCAGAGACTGGTCTACAGACTTATATTATAACAGTATTTCTGTCCTTTGGAAATGCATGGTCAGACCTTACATTCAAGACTTCTTACATCTGAGTCAAGATTGATTGGCTAAAACATTATTCACTACACAGCAGTCAACTTAAGGAATGCCTATACTGGAATAAGAGTTACCAGTATGACAGTTTGACAGTAAATTTGTGACTAGACTGTTGAACATGTGTAGATCTGGACTCTTGTACTTCTGTATTCCAGAAGTAATACTGGGAAAATATAATATAGAGTATTTGTTTACCATCAAAGTGGGAAAGTTGCCATATAGCTGTAACTGTCAGCTTTACAATAAACCCAACACAAACAACAATGTGGAGACCTATTTATGTTCTGACAGTGTAAATGTGTTAATGTGTAGAATGTCACCTCTGCTATATTTACATGTTGTTTAATTATTTGTTTGTACATTTCAGGTGACTGGTTTGCCTGGGGAGAGTGAAACTAACTCATTCCAGTATGGAAAATTGAATGAGGAGCAGGATCGTGAACATTCCTACATGACATTAGACAACACTCATACAAGCAGTACAGACACCCCTGCCACTCTTGATCTTGATCAGGCATAATATTATAGGTGTTAGATTTCTCAATGGGTGTTATATATCTCCGCATTTCATAGATTTCTCAACAGATGTTAGATTTCATGACAAAATATTTTTAAATGGTTCATAAAATGTCCTTTTAGTATTAATTTGTTTTCATTGTCCCATTATCTTGTACAGGAACATTAGGAATAAGAGTGATAGCCTCGGAGTTTTAGATTGGATTTTTTTTTTTTTTAAGTTTTAGTTTTGACATGCACATATGATATTCTTTACAGTTTATGTTGGCTGGAAATTATCCTTTTTTCAATATGTTTTAATATGTGAGAAATGGCTTGAAGCTGCGATCAGTTCTAAGTTATGTTTGCAGGAAGTTGTCCCGTTTATGGTATGTTTGATATAATAGGACGTAATCCTTTCCAAGTCATTGCAGCAAAAAAATTATCCTTCACTCAGTATGTTATTTCGTGAGATATGAATTTAGGATATAATCCATTTCAGATTATATTGGCAGCAAGTTACCCTTCCTGGGTGTATTTTAATTTGTAAGATATAACATTTCAAGTTATATTGGCAGGAAGTTATCCCTTTCTCAGTAGAATGATACATATCAAAAGTGGTTGTGATATAGTTATTTAGTACAATATTGTGATATAATAAGCATTGTGTTGTTCATTTTGTTTTTGTCTAGATATTGGTGTTTATGTTGTTAACTGGTGTATACAGAGTAGAAACATATCATAGTTCTTTTAATACATACAATGTACTATAACTCACTTATAGCAATTCCATTACAGATAAACTGTGCTAATCCTTGAACAGGATTGAAAAGAAGATCTTGATTCCATAATTTCTGTAAGAAACAGCTGACAGCTACACAGTGTCACTACCCTGATTGGCCACATGTCAGTAAGGGTCAGCTGGGCAGCAGTCTAATTGAATCTGGGTCTGGCAGCATATAAATTGCGGATATTAAATTTTGTCTGTTGGAGCTTATTTATGTATCTGAACTAATAATTTGTACATCATACTAAACATCTCATGGAGTGGTAGCAGGGCCTTTTCTTTAATTTTGGAGATAGTTTTTACAAGTAGTTTATTATTAGATATAGATGCGTCCGTTAAAGTTACAACAGTAGGGACATGTAATTAACAAAAAAATACCTAAACCTGTAAAGGATTTTCTTTAACATAAAGGAAGAAGTTTTGCTCTCACCATGTATTGCGGGTGCATTTTTTTTTTTTTTTTTTTTGATGAATTTGAAATCACATTTTCACATTCTACCACAGTAAAAGAGCAGCTGATTGAGAAAATATCACTTGTGTTTTGCCAGACTATTGCAGACGACCATAACGGTGATGGCCACATTCTTTTCTTTCAGTCTTTCTTTTCCAGCCTTATTGATGAGACCTAGAAAGTTTTTTTACATGTTTTAAAGAAAATTGGACATATTAGGTTGTTCTTCTTTTTATCGAAAAATCTGAGTTTTACATAATAGATTGCTAAATCACAGGTTATTGAGTCGTTTTCAGCATTTAAGTCAGGTGTTTAGTTGTGTAATTAAACTGGGTTTGAATATACTGTTTCATTAGAGGATATTGTCTGTATGTCAGTATCATAGTCTGATAACGCAGCCAATACTAGAACTAGGTCAAGTACCTAGGAACCTGCAGTTTGCTAGATTGGAATTGAATGCACTTTGCTTCATGTTTAAGAAACTTGTGAGAGTTCTAATCTGTTTGCTCAAAATTTAGGCCAGGCTAGAAAAGTCTTTAGTTTTATATGCAATTTTTGTTTCTATCAGGGTATTGATTACATATCAATTTGAGCATTTTGATGTTTAAGGAGATGTAAATTTTGTTTTAGCTCACCTGGACTTGTTCAGGATGAGCTTTTAGTATAGGTGGATGGTATGGTGTCCGTTGTCCTGCATCCTTCATCAGGACTTCTGCATATACATTTTTACAAAAACATCTATTCTATAATTGCTGGTCAGAATTACACTAGACTTGGTCTGTAGTGTCCTGGCATAGACTTCGGTCAAGTTTTAATCTTGGTATGTAGTATCCTTGTATGGACTCAGAATTGTTCAAATAATTCTTCTTTACCACTTTTAGGAGCCACCAGAGCTAAAAATAGAAAAAAAACAACAACTTTTGCACTGCTGCTTCGCATGAACCACAATGGATCTTCAACAAATTTAGTCTGTAGCATCTTTGTACAGTTCTCGCTCCAAATTTGTTTTGTTCTGTTTGTTCAGTTTGGCTCCTTTTAGGGGCCACCAGAGCTAAAAATGGAGAAACTGTTAAATGACTTCTCATGAACAGCTAAATGTATCATTACAAAACTTAGCCAATAGCATCCTTGCATTGACTTCTCTTGAGTTTGTTGATATGGTTTTACTTGACACCATTTAGGGGCTATCCTTGGTTGGACCTCTCTCATATCTTTTATGATCATGCATTTTAAGGGTTGTCACAGCAAGAAAAAAAGGAAATAAATTTAAAGAATTTTAATGAACTCCTTAATGGATGTTCACCAAACTTCGTCAGAAGCAAGGCCAGAATGTCATAGTTCTCCACATGTGAGCAACTTATGCCAATTTGGGCCTCTTGTTTAATTTATAAGGATTGTCCAAAAAAGTTAGGCCATGCAGCTATGTTTATATCAGATTTACTAATTTTGGCCTAATCAAGGTAAAAATGTTTTTTAATAGTACAATAAAAATGTTTATACAGTGAAAAGTGTAACCTTAGTTTTTATTTTTGTTTTTGTTCTTATAATTTAGATTGGTTGTGTATCACATGTGTGATCTACTGTATGTAAATTGCCTCTTGCTTAATTTTCTATGGTGATTAGTTCAGTTCCTGGATAAGTTAATTTGATAAAGAAACTTCTTTGTGATAGATGAGAAATTTTTTGTTTTAATTTTATTTTCAGAGTAATTACTCGATTGAAACATTGTTTCACTTAGTCCTTCCTTAGACATTTGTAATTGTCAGGAATATACCTGTATCCTGTACAAAAAAGTCTATACAGGACCATTGTAGTTGATGTCACATAGCTTGACACCATTTCGCAATGACATGATTAGCTTGAATTCATTTATGTAGGAAGGATGTAAGGATGTATTTTATTTGAAGATTATTTCAATCACAGTAGCTGTAGGTAATTAGAGCACAGTATGTGATAGAGTGTAGTGCAAAGAAATTCCCCACTCTTATCAAATCAAATTCAACATTTATTTTTTGAAAGAGACTAAAAATGGTGCAGTCTGGTACTTTTAACAGTGTTTAAACTTTAATATTATCACATTCTATTTAATTTTCAAATGAATTAGTATATTCTACATTTATAGTTCATTAATTCTTTAATATTCTTTAATTATGTCTCCCACTACACAGTGGTGTGGGAGACATATTGATTTACTCCAGTCTGTGTGTGTGTGTGTGTGTGTGGTGTGGGAGACATATTGATTTACTCCAGTCTGTGTGTGTGTGTGTCTGTCACAAAGCTTGTCCGCTCTCTAAGTTGAACATTTTTCATCTGATCTTCACCAAACTTCAACAAAATGTGTCTACCAATAAGTGCTCGGCCAAGTTCGATAACTAGCCAAATCGGCCTAGGCACTTCGGAATTATGGCCCTTGAATTACCAAAATCACTCAGATTTCTTGCGCAGTTTTACCCCTAAACCGACGCCTATACTACTAGTAGTATAGGGGTCCTTTTGGTGTCAAGAATGTGCATGCACATGTGGATTAAGTAAACAGTATATAAAAACTGACTTACTATTTAGATTATTAGGCAGTTGTGGGAGACATGCGCTTTTCTCAAAAGCATCTCTAGTTCATGCTTATTTTAAAAAGAGTCAGCCCAGTGTAGAGCTCACTGCTGCGATTTTATTGCATTATTGAAATTTTATTTTATTTCCACAAGAGAACAGTAATTCTGGACTTGGAATGCCCTCAGCAATTTTGATTAGGTTAACAGCTAAATACCGCATGAACTTTACTGTATTAGAGATATGTTCTTATTTCCTGATTTACATTTTTCACAATGAAAGAAAAAGAAAACAGAAAAGATGGAATAAAAAAACAACAATGTCATCACCTAATGCTGACGCAAATCTAAAACACAATGTTTCATAGTAGTAAGCAATATTTTCTGAAGAGTTTCTGTGAGTGCTGTTTTCATCAGCTGTAATACCTTAATGGAAAGATTCAATTAGTGTATTGTTATTAACTAAAGTGATGAAACAGCAGTACCGGTAATTACTTAATTCTCATCTTGAACTACTCTGCTGAAAATTAATACCTTTTATTGTAAAACTTTCAGTTGCTATTGTCAGTGGACTGGAAAAATGGCATGCATGGCTAAATACAATAAATTTTGAAACAAAAGAAATTATAGCATAATAACTACAGAAACCAAAGTGTTAAGATTATGCAGCCATTCTATATATAAAATCAGCTGCCAGGCCGGGGTGTTTTTTTTCTTCAGAATATTACTACAGATGATGATTTTCTTGGTGCAATTTTACAAAGAATCTTTATTTGAGGTCAATTATTTAAATCGGTCGATATTTAAATTTACTAAATGGGTAGAAGTTTAGTTGTGTATAAGGGCATATATAGATTTTTATGTCCGTAACTGTCTTCGTTGACAAGATTACAGTATGAACAGTTGAGAAAGCTACCAGCTGTAGAACTTTGTCAACAGTTATAAACCTGAAATTAGAATTCCAGTCTAAAGATCGTCTGTTTCAAAGAACATTTTTGAAATTGACCAATGAGAAAGAGGCATTCTGGGACTGGGGTCCAACCTTAGATCAAAGCTGCTGTAGCGGGATGAATGTACTTTCTTCTGAATTTTGTTGTATCTGTCACATTGTTTTTGAATGCATTCTATACATTATTGCAATAAGGAAACATTGCTTAACTCTAAGGGTATGACCTTCACATTACACAGTGCTTGAACTTTCCATGAAAATGTAGTGCACATCTTACCTTCACATAAGCAGGTACAATTTTGATTTCTGGCTTGTCTAAATCTGCTTCACTTTCAATGTATCCGTATAGAACAGTCAGTTAGTTTCAAGAAGTTTTTTTTTTCAGACTAAGACATTGCCTTAAGCAAGAAAGTGTGCAATTATGTTTTATGTGATTGTTCCTTTTCGTCTTGTTGGTTTACTTTTTTTCGTTGTCTGTGTTCAATCTAGATCTGTTTTCATCAGCCAATCTTTAATTTGGGTAAGTTGATTCCTGACACAGAAGGTTCTTGGCTTTACAAACACGCAAATATATGTCCATATTTGGAATCTCATTTCTTTTTGGCTTTTTACCACTCTTACTTCATTGGCAATAATCTGAGTGTAATCTGGTTTCATCTTTTAGCCTTATTTGATGGACTAATTACTGATGTATATTTTGGTGTCATTTTTCACCTTAATTTAATCAGGTATAGTGCTATTGTTAGATAGGACTGTTTTTTTTAGATAGAATTTTTTTACTGTTAGTCTCATTTCTGTAGATAGAACCAATTGTTCTGGATGATTGCCTTTTTGAAATGTCTTTGAAATACTCTTTTATTGCGACATGTAGCTGATGTTTGTTTTTTTTTAAATACTCAACAAGTGTAGTTTGTTTAAAAAGTCAGTGTATGTAATATTTTTTCTCAGTTAAACAGTGTAGTCAGTTATGATTAGTTTGCTCATTTCATACTATTTTGTGTTTTAGTCTTGATTTTATGTATCCAGTGAGAAAACAATTTTGTTTGCGATCTGTGTTAGAAAGTGCACGTAGTTAGATCTATGCACACTATTGTTTATTTTCATATTTGTTCTATTTACTGGTATAATATGCAGATTGGTTGTAGCAGGAGTTTGTGTATAATCTACATTTTCATGCAGGAAAAACATGATGTAATCAGATCATAAAGATGTCTGAAACATGGAGTGAAAAAATATGAAAATCAGACAATGAATTTTTCAGATAAAAAATTCAGTTTTTAAAGCAGTTGCAGCCAGTTTTGGCCCTATGACCTCACTGTTGTTCTCTTATTTGGATAGTATCATTACTGAGAAAACATTTAACTTAATGAACATGAAATTTTGTGGCTTTGGCCAAAATGGCTATTTCGTGGGGACTTGAATTCGTGTTTATCAACTTGTGAAATGAATTGCCATTTTACTCATTCATTTGATTCTGTGGGTTTATGCACTTACAACTACAATATAAAAATTGTACCCCATAAAAATTTGTGATATCACAGCATATGGTAAATTTATGAAATACAACAGTGGTAATTATTACTTAGGTCAACTTTTGTGGCAGCCATTTTTGGGTCCTAATGACTTCACTATTGTTCCTTTATTTTTGGGCATTACCATAAATGGTAATTTAATGAATAAGAGCTCTAGTTATAATTCTTGCACACTGGACTGGCGTTTCCAGTGATTTTACCCATGCCGGCAAAACCTATCTGGCACCCCCCCATGCCAGATGACTCTCGTGCTGTTAATGACAAGTAGTGGTTCATGCACTGATAGTATATTGTTTATGTAAAAATACGAAAAAAGCAGATACCTTGATAATTTCTCTCCGTTCCTTATAGCATATTTCTCGATTCAAAATACGTTAGTTTACCGTAAGAACATAATGTTATGCTACAAACGATAAAACTAAAGTGGAACTTTGTTATTGTGCGTAACGCAAAACACCATGACGTCACTTCTGCTTAGGGACATTAATTTCCCGCGCTCTACTATAAGAAAGAGTGCTACAAAGAAAGTATTTCTAGCTGTTATTTGTAAAATACGGTATGCAAGAAAAATAATCTGCCAGAATAAAATGCTAACATGTATACGATATGCAAGAAAAAATATCAGTCATGTGTTTACGAATCGGATGGAAATATCCGTCCCTCGGCCACCTGCGCATGGGCGGTAATTCGGCAAGCCTCATTACCGCCCAATGCGCAGGTGCCCTCGAGACGGATATTTCTATCTGATTCGTAAACACATAACCGATATTAATATTCTACATTGGTAAAAAAATAAGCCTGCATGTCAGAAATCAATGGCCTTCTTCCATTTGCATTTGGCATAAGTTTGCTATAAATAACTATAAAAGGAAAAAGAACAATCATTTTTTTATTATGGCTTCAGTGTCCAAAATGGCTGCAGTTTTCTTGTATAAATACTATTTAAATGACTGCATTTTCTTTATTTGTTGTGTGATTTTTATATTTTTTATAGGTTTTATTATTAAGAAATGTTTAAAAAAAAGTTTTATGTTTAAAGCAGCATGCCTTCAAATGCACAACAAAATTTCCAATACAGATCCAGTGGATATTAAAATTAATATCAGAAATCATCGACCAGTATTAGATGATATAGTTCAGCTGTGCAGTTTTGGACATTATGTTATATTAATTGTACTTACTATATGAAACAGATTTAAACAATTTTGAAATTGAGTCAACATAGCCAATATGAGAAAATCAGGGCCAATATGAAAAGAATAGGGTCAGTATGAGTGAAGGGCCCAGAACAGAGTTGAATAATAAAATTATCATTAACTAAGTGATTTCATAGTTGCCTTATTATTTGTCCTAAGGCAGTCTTATTGGCCTTTGGTGGATAAAAGCATCCTCATCAAATAACAAGGCTGATACAGAATCATAAATTGATTAATAAAATGAGCCGTGCCATGAGAAAACCAACATAGTGTGTTTGCGACCAGCATGGATCCAGACCAGCCTCCGCATCCACGCAGTCTGGTCAGGATCCATGCTGTTCGCTAACAGTTTCTCCAATTCCAATAGGCTTTCAAAGCGAACAGCATGGATCCTGACCAGGCTGCGCGGATGCGCAGGCTGGTCTGGATCCATGCTGGTCGCAAACCCACTATGTTGGTTTTCTCATGGCACGGCTCAAATAGTATTATTTTATGAGAATGATACATGAAATATTAAAATTCCTTTTCATTTTACATAACATTTCTTTTTGCAATGTTTAACAGCTTAGGGGAACTTTTCTACATAATTTACAGATTAAAAGAGGGTTTTATAAATAAATACAGACTAGTAGATACTGATTTACCTTGCTTTTCCTGTTAATTTGCAGTAACCAAGTAATAAAATCACTTGAAAAATTACATAAATCTGGAGGCTTGCTTCTTTAAACTGTAAATATTATGTTTATTGCATATTGCCAGTACCAGTAGAATCAGATTAGGTAAGTTACACATTGAGAATGAAATGTTATTTTAGGGTTAACTTACTGCTGTTTGAGCTTTACCAGTATCAGCATTGTTCGAAACATATCTTTTTTTACTGAAAACATTTTTCCTAAAAGCTGCCACTTTTGTATTTTTAGTAAAACTCTGCCGAACACTATTAATTTGGAGACAAATTTGTTTATATATTATTGGCGAATGACTCATTTTATAGAAATGATACAGAGTATATAGTATTACAGTTGATTGATTTTAGATTCTTCAAACTGGGTCATGTTATGATTTATCATCCAACTTCAAACATAAAAAAACTATTTTTATATTGCAACCAAGACAGAAAACATGCATTATATTATCTAAAACTGTGTGCATATTTGTGTATGTTTAAAGATTTCAATTTTGATTTCTTCAAACTCCTTTCGTATCCAGGTGACATATTACTGTAACAGAGATGCTGATTGCAGGCAATCTTTTGTTGCTAGACAACAGAAACCCTTTATGGGATTAAGGAAACAATCTGAGGGCAGTTTTTAGATATGCAAAAAATCATAGATTTATCAGACACTGTAAAGCAGGCACTTTACAACCAAAAATGTCTCTATTGATTAATAATGAGTTACTTGCCCTTTGTTCTTTCAGACCATTAATATTTCAAACAGGGTTCTGATTTTTCTCAAAGTTAACTAATGTCTTGTTGAATTTTGTAGAGATACTGAAGTTGTACATAACAAAATTGCAATAATATATATGTATATAACCAGTGTTCTGATTTTAAGATATATATTCTGTAATAAAATTATGACACGTAATTAGTTTTATTTATTACTTTTTCAATGTCTGCTCTCTAACAGAAAACAATGCTAAAATTTCTGGTTACAGTTCATTGGGTATTTTGAAAATTGTAATAGTTAAAAACAGAAATTTGTCCATTGGGATCAAGCTGGATTTTCTGCTCAAGTCTGTATCTCCCTTTTCTACTAGTAGAGTAGGAAAGTGTTCTTGAGTAAGACAACAACTCTGAAGTAAGATATATATTATTATGCCCCCCTTCGAAGAAGGAGGGGTATATTGTTAGCTCACCTGTCACAAAGTGACAAGGTGAGCTTTTGTGATCGTGCTGTGTCCGTCGTCCATTCGTGTGTGCGTGCGTCCGTAAACTTTTGCTTGTGACCACTCTAGAGGTCACATTTTTCATGGGATCTTTATGAAAGTTGGTCAGAATGTTCATCTTGATGATATCAAGGTCAAGTTTGAAACTGGGTCACGTGCCATCAAAAACTAGGTCAGTAGATCTAAAAATAGAAAACCTTGTGACCTCTCTAGAGGCCATATATTTCACAAGATCTTCATGAAAATTGGTCAGAATGTTCACCTTGATGATATCTAGGTCAAGTTCGAAACTGGGTCACGTGCCATCAAAAACTAGGTCAGTAGGTCTAAAAATAGAAAAACCTTGTGACCTCTCTAGAGGCCATATATTTCATAAGATCTTCATGGAAATTCATCAGAATGTTTACCTTGATGATATCTAGGTCTAGTTCTAAACTGGGTCACATGCCTTCAAAAACTAGGTCAGTAGGTCTAAAAATAGAAAAACCTTGTGACCTCTCTAGAGGCCATATATTTCACAAGATGTTCATGAAAATTGGTCAGAATGTTCACCTTGATGATATCTAGGTCAAGTTTGAAACTGGGTCACATGCCTTAAAAAACTAGGTCAGTAGGTCAAATAATAAAAAAAACCTTGTGACCTCTCTAGAGGCCATTCTTTTCATGGGATCTGTATGAAAGTTGGTCTGAATGTTCATCATGATGATTTCTAGGTCAAGTTTGAAACTGGGTCAACTGCGGTCAAAAACTAGGTCAGTAGGTCTAGAATTATTAAAATCTTTTGACCTCTCTATAGGCCATATTTTTCAATGGATCTTCATGAAAATTGATCTGAATGTTCACCTTGATGATATCTAGGTCAGTTTCGAAACTGGGTCACGTGCAATCAAAAACTAGGCCAGTAGGTATAAAAATAGAAAAACTTTGTGACCTCTCTAGAGGCCATATTTTTCATGAGATCTTCATGAAAATTAATGAGAATGTTCACCTTGATGATATCTAGGTAAAATTCAAAACAGGGTCACATACCTTTGAAAACTAGGTCAATAGGTCAAATAATAGAAAAACCTTGTGACCTCTCTAGAGACCATATTTTTCAATGGATCTTCATGAAAATTGGTCAGAATTTTTATCTTGATAATATCTAGGTCAAGTTCAAAACTGGGTCACATGAGCTCAAAAACTAGGTCAATATGTCAGATAATAGAAAAAACGACGTCATACTCAAAACTGTGTCATGTGGGAAGAGGTGAGCGATTTAGGACCATCATGGTCGGTAGGTCGGTCAGTCGGAATGTAGACCAATCCGTTTCCGGATGATAACTCAAGAATGCTTGGGCCTAGGATCATGAAAGTTGATAGGGAGGTTGGTCATCACCAGCAGATGACCCCTATTGATTTTTAGGTCTGTATGTCAAAGGTCAAGGTCACAGTGACCCTGAATAGTAAAATGGTTTCCGGATGATAACTCAAGAACACTTGGGCCTAGGATCATGAAAGTTAATAGGGAGGTTGATAATGACCAGCAGATGACCTCTATTGATTTTGAGGTCAGTATGTTAAAGATCAAGGTCACAGTGACCCTGAACAGTAAAACGGTTTTTGGATGATAACTCAAGAACACTTAGGCCTAGGGTCACGAAAATTGATAGGGAGGTTGGTCATGACCAGCAGATGACCCCTATTGATTTTGAGGTAAGTATGTCAAAGGTCAAGGTCACAGTGACCAGGAACAGTAAAATGGTTTCCAGGCAATAACTCTAGAACGCTTGGGCCTAGTGTCAGGAAAATTGATTGTTAGGTTGGCCATGACCAGCAAATGACCCCTATTGATTTTGAGGACATTAGGTCAAAGGTCAAGGTCACATTGGCCAGGAACAGTTAAAACGGTTTCTGATCTTCTTGTCCAAAACCATAGGGCCTAGGGCTTTGATATTTGGTATGTAGCAAAATCTAATGGGCCTCTAACGAGATTGTTCAGATTATTTCCCTGGGGTCAAATATGGCGCCACCCCAGGGGTCACATGGTTTATATAGACTTATAGAGGAAAAAACTTTGAAAAACCTCTTGTCCAAAACCACAGGGCCTAGGGCTTTGATATTTTGTATATGACATCATCTAGTGGTCCTCTACTAAGATTGTTCAAATTATTCCCCTAGGGTCAAATATGGCTCCGCCCTGGGGGGTCACATGGTTTACATAGACTTATATAGGGAAAAACTTTGAAAATGTTCTTGTCCAAACCACAAAGACTATGGCTTTGATATTTTGTAATGTAGCATCATTTAGTGGTTCTCTACCAAGTTTGTTCAAATTATCCCTCTAGGGTCAAACATGGCACTGCCCCAGGGGTCATATGGTTCATATAGACTTATATAGGAAAAAACTTGGAACCTTCATGTCCATAACTTACATCATTCAAATTTGGACCACATGTATAGTTTTGAGTGGCAAGATGAACCTTGACATGAGTTGACCTTGATCTTGACCTAGTGACCTACTTTCACATTTCTGTAGCTACACCCTTCAAATTTGGACCACATGCATAGGTTTGTGTACCAAAAAAAACTTTGACCTTGTTATTGACCTAGTGACCTACTTTCACATTTTTGAAGGTAAGGCTTCAAATTTGGACCACAGGCATAGCTGTTTGTTCCAAAATAAAATTTGACCTTGCTTTTGACCTAGTGACCTACTTTCACATTTCTCAAGCTACAGCCTTCAAATTTGAACCACAAGCATAGTTTTGTGTACCGAAATGAACTTTGATCTTGAGATTGACATAGTGACCTACTTTCACATTTCTGAAGCTACAGGCTTCAAATTTGGACCGCTTGCATATTTTTGTGTTCTGAATTGAAATTTGACATTGATTTTTACCTATTACCTACTTTCACATTTTGCAAGCTACAGCCTTCAAATTTGAAGCACATGCCTAGTTCTGTCTACCGAAATGAACTTTGACCTTGAAATTGATCTAGTGACCTGCTTTTACATTTCTCAAGCCACAGCTTTCAAATTTGGACCACATACACATTGTTTTGTACGGAAATGAAATTTGACGTTGATTTTTACCTTGAGCTAGTCTTGAAACTTGGAACATTCAAACATGGCTAAGTGGATGGCGCCAAGATCACTCTGTAATCTCTTGTTAGGTTAATAGGTTAAAGGTCAAGGTCAGATTAAACCAGAATGGTAGAACTTTTGTTTCTATATATTCATATAATTTCTGTTCCTTGTGCAATTACTGAATGCATCAAGGGGGGCATTTCGTGTTCGACGAGCTCTTGTTTCACAATGCATTGCTGCCGTACTGAACATGATCTGATTTTTTTGTTCAAACTAATTAACCGTACCCTTATTTTTTATGGGATGCTCATAGGTTTACCCTCTGGCTGTCCATTTGTCTTTCTGTCCATCAAAATGCGCACTGTGAAGAGATACGGCCCTTAATTCAATAAATAATATGCATGAAAGACTTAAACGTTTGTGTCTCAAGTATTTGTATTTCCAAAAGTAGTTGACCAAAGGTCGTGCAACCTTATGGAAATTTATATATGCAGTCAAATATGTTTTTAATGACGATCATTGAGCAGCCAATTCGCAGATGGTTGTTATAGAAACTAATAGCCTTCAGAGCCAAGTCAATTTCAGTCTGAGCCCGCCAGCTTAGCTCAGTAGGTAGAGCGTTGGTCTACGGATCGCGGAGTCGCGAGTTCGATCCCCGGGCGGGGCGTATGTTCTCTGTGACGATCTGATAAAAGACATTGTGTCTGAAATCATTCGTCCTCCACCTCTGATCATTCATGCGGAGAAGTTGGCAGTTACTTGCGGAGAACAGGTTTATACTGGTACAGAATCCAGGAAAACTGGTTAGGTGAACTGCCCGCCATTACATGACTGAAATACTGTTGAAAAACGGCATTAAATCCAAAACAAACAAACAATTTCAGTTTGTAATCAGTGTTCACATTATAGGTTACATTCTACCAATTCAATTTCTTCTTTATTTCATATTTACAATAAAATATTCAGACCTCATTTTCAGCATTTAAGAGCATTTCAATAATATGAAAACCATATATGGTCATTCAGTATGACATGTCTTCTTATCAAAAATAGAAAAATATTGACATGTTATGTTGTATATAAGAAACATAATCTGTTCTGAGAAACGTCATCCTCTAAAAATGCCCTCATGAAAACAGCCGTTTAGCAATTACGCATAGGTAGACATTTTTCACAAAGAACAAAACTTATTCCAGGAAATTCACAATGAAAATGGTCTAGATCTTTTCTCAATACAATAAGCAATTAAACTAAGCCAAAAATATAACTGTCACCTCCTCATGTCACTCATTATACCAGATTTCATCCATAGCATGGAACTACATTTTGGACTACTCCACATGTAACACTGAGTAGTCACTTCCGGTTTGGTGTAATCCGTCCTTAAAATAGACACGAGCACACAGGTTCACGGTACTGCAGGTATCCTGGGATGGTGTCAGAATACAGGGAATGATCTGTACTCGTCTCCTGACTGTGCTGCTGCTAGCCTCTCGGATATCATACCGCGCTTATTCATAGATAAAATAGAAGTATGCGAGACACGGGGCCGCTTTCAGAGACTATTGTTTTTAGCTCGACTATACAAAGTATAAGGAGAGCTATCCTACTCGCCCCGGCGTCAGCGTCGCGTCTTTCCACGTCCCCACCTTGGTTAAAGTTTTGGTGCACTTTCTCTTTTTTCAACTTATCTCTGTAATTACTTGATGGATTTGATTCAAACTTGAAATACTTATTCCTCATCATCATCCACATCATCTGACATAAGGGCCATAACTCTGGCAGCAATATTTCATGAATTATCCCCCCTTTTCACTTAGATTTTCAGGTTAAAGTTTTGATGCACTTTCACTCTATCTCTGTTATTACTGAATGGATTTGAATCAAACTTAAAATAGTTGTTCAACATCATCACCCACATCATATGACACAAGGTGCATAACTCTGGCACCATTTTTTCATGAATTATTCCCCCTTTTTACTTAGAATTTCAGGTTAAAGTTTTGGTGCACTTTCACTCTACCTCTGTTATTACTAAATGGATTTGATTCAAACTTAAAATAGTTGTTCAGCATCATCACCCACATCATATGACACAAGATGCATAACTCTGGCTTAATTTTTCATGAATTATTCCCCTTTTTACTTAGAATTTCAGGTTAAAGTTTTATGCACTTTCACTCTATCTCTGTTATTACTGAATGGATCTGATTCAAACTTTAACAATTGTTCAATATCATTACCCTTATCATATGACACAAGGTGCATAACTCTGGGACCAATTTTTCATGAATGATTTCCCCTTTTTACTTAGAATGTTAGGTTAAAGTTTTGATGCACTTTCATTCTGTCTGTGATATTACTGAATGGATTTGATTCAAACTTAAAATGGTTGTTCAACATCATCACCCACACCATATGATGCAAGGTGCATAACTCTGGCATCAATTTTTCATTAATAATTCCCCCTTTTTACTTAGAATTTTAGGTTAAAGTTTTGATGCAATTTCACCCTGTCTCTGTTATTACTGAATGGATTTGATTCAAACTTAAAACAGTTGTTCAACATCATCACCCACACTATACGACACATGCTGCATAACTCTGGCACCAATATTTAATGAATTATGCCCCTTTTTGCTTAGGATATACTTATATAGTGTTTTGATACATTTTATCTTTACCTCTCTTATAACTTTAAGTTGATATTTTTGACACAGACTCAGGCTATTGTGCAATATCTTCATCCACAGTTGGAGTCATTAAACACTCCAGTGACAGCTTTGTGTGTCCAGTTTCCTCAGATGTGCCCAGTTTCACTATCCAGCATCGAAATAGTCGAGCGCGCTGTCTCCTGTGACAGCTCTTGTTAATATATATTGCCAAATAAATAGACTGATATTTAACAATATTCTAAAACAGATAGCAATACTGGAGTAGTAGCAATAATATCTTATCTGAGTCCAGTGTATTAATATATACTGAACAAAACAAGTTTATTATTAAATTCTCAGTATGTACATAATGTAACATAAACATGAGATTCACATTTCAATAATAATAATAATAATAAAAACACGTGATCAGTAGAGGACAACTTTTATTTAAAAAGTGAAGGAATCGGCGTTTAAGTTTCATCTTGTTCAGAATCTATTCATCGTAACCTAGTCTATAATTAGAAAATTTTATTACCTCACTCAGTATCTAAGTTTTTGATTAGTTAGGATATTAGACATTTACGAATTAAGTCTACGTGGACTGTGAACACCTAAGACGATCGATTTTTCAAGAGGACCGTCTCAACATGATAATTTTAATTTATGTGTGGTAGGAAAACATTCCAATAATGATGGTAAGGTCTGGCTTATTATGTTACCGCACAGGATAAGATTTGAATTTGTCTGTCCGTCTGTCTGTTCGCCAGAGAGGTGTTTTGTTATGCATATCGCAAAAAGTATTTGATCTAGCGTCATAACACTTTCCCGAAAGGTTCTTCAATATTATAAGCTGCGCATCTGCGACAAAGTTGAAAAGGTGAGCTTATCTGTTCGCAATGTATCCGTATTCCATCGTCGTCGTCGTCCGAAATGAAAATAAATCTTAACTGGGTTAGCTGGGATCAAAATGTAGGTCAGCAGGTAAAACATTGTGAAAACTGTAGAAAACGTAATATCTTGCGTCTCCATTCCTTTGTTGTTATTATACGCCCGAAGGAACGTATTTTGGTGTTCGTCTGACCGTCTGTCTGTCTGTGTGTACGTCTTAAGGGTCAAAGGTCATATAACTTTGTTTCGAGTGCGATGTGTAACTCTTAAACTGCTTGAAGGATTTAAAAAAAACTTGTCACAAATGTTCACCACATTGAGACGACGTGCAGAGCACATAGCTCGCTTCAAGGTAAAGGTCACACTTAGAGGTTAAAGGTCACATGACTTTGTTTTGTGTTTATGTTGCTTTGCATTGCGGTGCTCTTGTTTTTATTTGGCAGATTCTTTTTTTTTTTTTTTGTTCACTTACAATATTTTTAATTGAATTACTTCCCTTTTATGTTACTAGAAATAGGTTATTTTGTAACTTTTTTATTATTAGCCGTAGGTAAAAACCGAGACCACTTTTCTTTGGTACAACATGGATGGTACCTGCAAAGTTAAGGTGTATTTTGACACATCTGTACCTGTTAATAATTTTAGTGGACTAAGAGTTTTTCGGGGAATTTCTTCCCTTTGTTGTCATTTTCCTGAGAACTTCAACAGTAAAGTTCATTAAATTTTGCTCCCATCCTCTGATATTTGACTTTATCAAAACCTTTGGGGGCCTCCGTGGCCGAGTGGTTAAGGTTGCTGACTTAAATCACTTGCCCCTCATCGATGTGGGTTCGAGCCTCACTCGGGGCGTTGAATTCTTCATGTGAGGAAGCCATCCAGCTGACTTACGGAAGGTCGGTGGTTCTACCCAGGTGCCTGCTCGTGATGAAATAATGCACGCAGGGGCACCTTGGGTCTTCCTCCACCATTAAAGCTGGAAAGTCGCCATATGACCTATCATGTGTCGGTGTGTCGTTAAATAAAAAGAAGGTATCAAAAACTTTTACAAAAAAATTCTAAGTTAAAAAGGTACTTAACTCTGTCAAAATTCAAATCACAGTTATGAGGATTGTTTTCCCGGTGTAGACTTCGATAGTAAATAACTATTTTAAGTTTAAAGTCAATAGCTTTGATAGTAACAGAGACATTTGACTTTATCAAAAACTTTAACCAAAAATTCTAATTTAAAAGGGGGCATAACTCTGTCAAAATTCAAATCAGAGTTATAGGGATTGTTTCTCCCGGTGTAGACTTTGATAGTAAATAAGTATTTTAAGTTTCAGGTCAATAGCTTTGGTAGTAACAGAGATATTTGACTTTATCTAAAAAATTAACCAAAAATTCTAAGTTAAAAAGGGGCATAATTCTAACAAAATTCAAATCAGAGCAACGCAGATTGTTTTTCCTGATGTGGACTTCGATAGTAAATAATTATTTTAAGTTTCAAGTCAATAACTTTGATAGTAACAGAGATATTTGACTTTATCAAAAACTTTAACCATAAATTCTAAGTAAAAAGGGGCATAATTCTATCAAAATTCAATCAGAGTTATGGGGATTATTTTTCCTGGTGTAGACTTCGATAGTAAATAACTATTATAAGTTTCAAGTCAATAGCTTTGATAGTAACAGAGATATTTGACTTTATCAAAAACTATAACCAAAAATGCTAAATTAGAAAGGGGTATAATTCTGTAAAAATTCAATCAGAGTTATGGGGATTGTTCTTCCTTGTGTAGACTTTGATAGTAAATAAGTATTTTAAGTTTCAAGTCAATAGCTTTTGACAGTAATAGAGATATTTGACTTTATCAAAAATTTTAACCAACGGAGACGCCGACGCCGACGCCGGAGCGAATGCAATAGCTCTATTTTTTCTTCAAAAAGTCGAGCTAAAAACAGGCACATCCAGATTTTATATCACCTACCGCATAGTGATGATATAATAACTCAAACCCTATTGCCGTTATAAACTCTTTTTCATATCGCGCATAATATAATTAAACTATGTTGAGACGGTCCCCTTGAAAAAATCTATCGCCTTAGGTGTCCACAGTCCACGTAGACGTAATCCGTAAATGTCTATTTGCACGCGCTTCTGTGTAGAATTATAATGACCGTAAATATGTTACTAGGTCAGACATATAAGTTAATGCACGGGTGGTAAACGCGCAATCCAATTCCCGCCGGGAATACGCTTGAAATGGGTTGCGCAACGTCCGGTGCTGGTGTTGCGCGTAAAAAAAGACGAAATTGAGGTATGTGAAGTTATGATTCTGCTTAGTATGAGACAAGAATAAATTTTCTCGAAAAAAGCAAAATGCTATTCGACACAATATGAATACATCATATGTGTAAATACTGTTTGAATTTATGATTCGGCTTATTATCACAAAAACTCAGGCGACACGAAGCGTGAAAAGTATGAAACACAAAGAGTTTGACTATGCTATGAGGACTCGACTTTATGATACAACTGTAAAAGTACATTCAATATGCTTCAATCCTGCTTAGGGACTAATTGACAAAATAACGGAAAGGGTTGCGCACCGGAATGAGCTGTCGTATACATCATAATGTTATAATTATACCAGCAACTCCATTCCCGGGCGACACCATTCCGAATTAGTTTGGGCATCTTTCCCCAAAGTATCATTTCATTCAATTATTATGTAATATTCATGACTGTTTTTACACGCGTTTGATCATTAGAAGCGTCACATTTCCAGAAAGAAGGCACAAGAGTTAGAAAATTTGCATTTTTTCATGATTCCATGCTTTTTTGACAGCTCAAGCCAGCAGAGTTTTCGTGATAACAGGGCCTATTCTTAATTTAATAAGTTGGTATTTCACACATATGATCTTTATTCATTTTTGTGTCGAATAGCATTTTGCTTTTTTCGAAAGCACTCATAAATGTGTCATTATTTACAAAAACAAAAACCCACCTACCTTGATTTTGTATATATCGGTGCGCAACACCAGCACCGGAAGTCGCGCAACCCATTTTTAGCGTATTCCCAGTGGGAATTGGATTGCGCGTTTACCACCCGTGTAATGTGTCATAATCATTGACCGTGTCAACAGATCACGGGTGGTAAACGCGCAATCCAATTCCCGCCGGGAATACGCTTAAAATGGGTTGCGCAACGTCCGGTGCTGGTGTTGCGCGTAAAAAAAGACGAAATTGAGGTATGTGAAGTTATGATTTTGCTTAGTATGAGACAAGAATAAATTTTCTCGAAAAAAGCAAAATGCTATTCGACACAGATATGATAATACATCATATGTGTAAACTATCTGGTCTGTAATTTATGATTCGGCTCTATTATCACAAAAACTCTGGCGACACGAAACGTGAAAAAAGTATGAAATCAACAAAAATGGCAGTTTCTGACCTCATATGCCTAATCTGAGGACATCTGATGCTTTTTATGATAACTCAACTGTTATAAAGTAACGAATATCAAAATTATTTGTTTCAAATCCTGCTTACGGGGATATAATTGGCAAAATAATCGTCGGGAATGGGGTTGCGCACCGGGAATGGAGTTGCTCATATACATCATAATGTGTATAATGTATACGCGCAACTCCATTCCCGGGGCGCAACCACATTCCCGATTATTTTTTTGCCAATCTTTCCCCCAAAAGCAACATTTCATTCAAGTGTATGTAATATTCATGACTGTTTTACACGTGTTTGATCATTCGAAGCGTCACATTTCAAGAAAGAAGGCACAAGAGTTAGAAAATTTGCATTTTTCATGATTCCATGCTTTTTTGACAGCTCGAGCCATCAGAGTTTTCGTGATAACAGAGCTGATTCTTAAATTAATAAGTTGGTATTTCACACATATGATCCTTATTCATTTTTGTGTCGAATAGCATTTTGCTTTTTTTCGAAAGCACTCGTAAATGTGTAATTATTTTCAAAAACAAAAACCCACCTACCTCGATTTTGTATATATTGATGCGCAACACCAGCACCGGAAGTCGCGCAACCCATTTTTAGCGTATTCCCAGTGGGAATTGGATTGCGCGTTTACCATCCGTGAGATGGTACGTCATTTGCATTTTCGCGAATACCTTAAAGTTTACGGACATTGCATATTTAGATTAATCATACAGTTAGGTGAATGACAAATAATAAAAAAAATCAGTTGTTAACAAAAACAACAACAACAAAAAGAACAACGTTTAGAGTCACACTAATATTTTTCTTCATCCATCGGTAAGAAACCATTATTATGTCTTAAGAATGAGTTTTGGTGCCCTCATTACCAACTATTAACTAAAACAATAGAAATAATTGTTTGACTTCAATGAGCTCAACAAAACAACTTCTAGCACAACTATTGTTATAAATGTTTTTGTAATGTTACACACTGCAAAGCACTACAAAGATACTTGCAAAACCAGTGCATATGAAGAATTGAGAGATAAAACTAATTTTGACAGATCGTGAAAACCAATGACAAAATTTGACAGGTGGTAAATGACTTATGACCTAATTAAAAGTTTTTTTTCTACCTTCCAGTTCGACTTTCTTGAAAAGGCTCTTCTATACTCTTGTTTACAACTCGTAAATTAAAACAGTAAAAGAACTGTCTGTTCACTTACTGTCGTTTTCTCTATCCAAATCCTATAAGAATTCATATTGTTTCAATCAACTGACACTAATAAGAGCCATTCACAATATTGTAATTAATCAAAACAGACCCGTAACTTACACATATATATTGAGGATTTATCTAGTATGCACATTTATTATATACCTGTATAAATTGTGCCGAAAATACAGCTTGTATTTCACAAGTAAATATAAACAGACAGAAAAAAATCTGTATTGTACCCTTTGTATTGTATGTTGCCGCACTACTTTCATTTAATATTCACGATCTGACACTGGTCTATAAATAACGCACACAACACTTCACTCATTTCTATTTTAACATCGAAAAACATTTTAAATTTCGTTCGATAATAAAACAACAAACAAAAAGATGGACATATATGATAAAAGGGTCACCACAACAGTACCGTATCTAGGAATTTGTTTTCGGCTCTCGTGGATTTTAAGGGCGGATCACACCCGGCGCTTGCGTGCCTCGTGAGATCTGACCTGGCAAAATCCACTCGAGCCGAATACAGCATCCCAGATCAAGCTACTATTGTAATAACCGTATTATATTGGTAATAAAAATTCAATACCTATATTGTGTAGTGGCGTGTCCTTAAATTGATATGACTGTATAGTTTTGTTTTGTTGAAATTTTATCGTGTTATCATCAACAACATATCAATCTGAGCGTATGCTAAATTCCAATCAAAGCGCTGACAGCACAGAAAGGTGGAAACCCGCATGTAACAGTTCAAGCCACTTCCATGAAACAGTATAACATTCAAACCTTTTGCATCCATGTCACATTTTATACTAGAAATTCTGCTCTGACTAAAACCATCCAGTGTCTTGAAACACACTGACGAGCTGGGTAAGGCAACCTTATATCGGCTTAATAAAAATTTACTATAATGATACCAATAGACCTGTTTCATGAAAAACAGAAATATTCTCAAAGAGAATATAGATACTATAAATATTAAATCCATGTCTTTTTTTACTCAAATTAACATTTAATAGTTAACAGATTGAAAGATATAAACGGTACGCTAAAAATCTATAGAAAATGATATTTTTAAACTGCCAGTGTGTCATAGTTTCTCTTTCGATTTTCTTAAGGTATACATCATTAGAAAGCTTGCGATCTGAGCTTTTTAAATATATTTTTTTATCATGTGCATTCATAACCGTTTATCATGACATCACAGTACATTAGGGGTTCTAACTGACCAATCAGAGAGCTGCATTTTCGAGTACCTGCCAGTTTCCACTTGGGTATAACGTAATATATAATTTACAATGAACATATAGTGACTTTAGAAATAAACATCACACTATTTTAGAAATCAAATTAAGATTTTTCACTGCACATGCCCCAGATGATGCTACAAACAACAAAGTTTCATTGAAATATTATATCGATTTAATACCTTTATGTTAATTACAAGTTTGAGATTTTACACAGGGAGTCTATGATAAAGTCCAAGTAAAATGTAATCATTACCCAAGTGAAAGTAGTATCATTCCGCAATGTTTTGGACATGTTAAAATTATGAATACTTTAACATAGAAATTATGTAGAGAAATAAGCGGTCGGTATACTCGTAAATAATCAATAAAGTAGTGCGGAAATAGAACGGCGGATTAATCTGCTTCAGTGAAAACTCTTGCAGTATCCAGAATACGGTTATAATAGGTTTCAACCTAAAAAGTACATTGGCAAAATAAAAAAGCAGCGTGTAAGCTGTTTTGTTCACTTTATCAATTGACCACGGAAAGATCTTAAGCTTAGATTTCCACTAAATGGGTATTCAACAAAATTGATTAGGGAAGTACAAGGTAAGCACTCTTAAGTTCGAGAAGTACAGCTACGTAAAGAAAACGAAACAAATTATAATGTTTTAACCTCCGCGCAGGAATATTATCAAACAACTACTGTACGGTAACACGGTAAGGGAAAGTAACACTGTGTTGGAGTTTGAAAATGTCTATAGGTATGTGCAACCAGAGCATAGAAATATAATATATCTGTATATTGATTACATTACATATCTATTATTATAATATCGAAAATATTGTGTATTGAGCTGCCCTGGGTAAGTGTGCGGTTGGCTTTAATGTCGACCTTTAACGATAAACTTACATGTTTGGGTTAGCTCCAGTAACAATACTCTGTTTTTGATCCGACAGTGACAGGGTTTCTTTTGTAAATCACATTTTTTTTTGCAAGATACAGATATAGATTATACTTCGTTTTAAAGATCTCCCGGGGGATATTGTGCTATTTTAGATTTTCTAAAATATATTTTATTGTGTTGATTTTGTGGCCAAACATGCATTTTTCCCCTTTGTAAAATCATGGCCCATGATACAATTTTGATTTTTTTTTCTCGAAACTCACAAGTTTTAGATGAATGTATTGCCGTTATGTGAACTAAGCTATCCTGATTGAGTTTTACAAAAGTCCATCACAAATATAGAAAAATTCATTCCATTACTCGTTCCTTCTAGAAAAAACACTTTGAATTGGTAAGTCACACTTGACTGAGCAACTGACCGAGAAAGCTGTTGTAATTACAAGGCCAATCAAACTCCGTTACCTTAGAAATAACCTCTGACGTTAAAATTATTCTTTCCTAATTGAAGAGACTCTCTGACTGAACGCGCTCCGCGGATTTTTTTAGGCCTAATGCGGTCGTGTATCATTTTTTAAAGATACTTTTTGTTTACTTTATGTTCCGATATTTAAGTTGTAGATTGTTCCTTTAATAGTGAACCTGATGATTCTTTCTCCATAAGTCTATTATAGTATATGTTTGTTAATATAAATATAGCATTTATGAAGCGAAATTGCGATAAAATTATGGACTGAAAAAATAACAGACAAGTGTCATATGGCAAGAATATATTAGCTTAGCGGAATTTTTACCTATCCATTTCCTTCTCTATTGAGCAGTTCCAGAAAATGAAATTAGTTCTTTGTACAAAAAGATAATTCACATTAATACTGAATAGATGTATAGCAGAGTTTCCTGTTATCTTTATTACGTTTTCAGGTAAACGTTTACCCTATCTGAGTTTATCTAAAGTCGCCCCTAGCATCTAATTGAACTATTCCTTAGAAAGAATTCAGGTTTTACTCTCTATATATATTTAAACCTCTATTAAATGTAGATAAGTAAGTGCGAATAAAGAGATATACGCACCACTATCTTGATTTTTACGTTAAGATTTCGTTAAATAAAATGCTACCACAAACACAAACAAACGGTGGTCAAAAATCATAAGACTGTTTGTCCTTTTTCATTTAGTTTTAGAATCTATAAGATCGTGTGGAAGCATAGCACGCAACCAATGAAAGCAACAGATTTGGTTTAGTTGAGTCTGTACATGAGAGTGGTAATTAAATATGCAACTCCCCTCACATCCCGTAGCACTGGCTTAAGTGGAGCTCCATTACACAGCGCCATTGAATGGACTTCAAAATCCTAAAGGACCAGAAAAATAGAACAAAATTGTCGTGCTAAGTGTAACAATATTGTCAAACAAAAAGTCTATTATGAGTATGATAAAATTGTGAAGCACAGCAAAATTCTTTCTATCTTACATCAATTTCTTTTACTTTATTTGTTACCTTGTTGAATTCACTGAATAAATTCGATTGCATTTTTTTGCGTAATTACTCCTTTGCTGGATCGTCGTCCAGTGTGGTTGTTCGTTATAATTTATAATAAATAAATATCTTTTTCATCCCCGGGTGTTACTATAACGGATGTAATTAATATGTGCCTTTCAATGCTGGTGTTGATTTCACTACGAAAGCCACAACTATGCTGTTATACTTTGCTGACCACTGTTGACCTTATTCGCGATAGTCATTAGCAACGAAGTTGTTGTTTACACCTTAAAAAACATCAATGAGATTTTTCTGTCTAAAACCTAATGTCTGTCATAAACGCTTCCTATGTTTCATAGTGCGTTCCATTAGCGTTCCCTGTAAAAAGTGAGAGGAAAAATAAACAGGTAAAAGATATTTTGCGTCACAGTAATTATCTTTGAAAATCTCACGGAGGATACGTCTGCTGTAAGGTTGTAAAAGAATAATCTCATTGCCCATTATGATATTAATGTCATCGTGCCGGACAGGGAATACAAGAAAGTTGGTCGCTTCTGATTGACCAATCCTCTGAGAGTTTCATCAACAATACTGAATGAACCATTGTATAGATATATAAAGAAACTTGACAATGTGACATCTCTCATAGGAGCAGTACTTAGATCTATACAGCTCGTATATTTGCAGTTGCATGATTGTGATAATCTGAAAATGTATCTAAACGAATCAGAATTTTTCAATACATCTGACGGACCTCCCGCAAAATTGTCTGTGTTGGAAATTAAACGTCTGAACTTCCCAAAATGGGGTCATCAGATTTTTGGCACATTTTTGCTCTTCGTGGGAATATTTGGATTTTTTGAAAACATTATGGTTTTATTTACTTTTTATAAGAGTAAACAACTACGGTCGCCAACGAATATATTTATAATTGGATTAGCCATTAGTGATCTTTCCATGGCAGCTCTAGGAAACCCATTGGCAACGACGTCGGGACTAAACGGATCGTGGTTTGCCGGCAGATTTTTCTGTTACTGGGAAGGCTTTGTAGTGTATACGTTTGGACTCACTGAGATGTACTTGTTAACAGCCATTAGTATGGACAGATATGTAGTCATTGCCAAGCCGTTGAAATCCGCCATGATTACAAAAAGAGTTGCCGTTCTTGGCGTGGTGGCTTGCTTTGCATTTGGAGTGCTTTGGTCTATATTTCCGTTTTTCGGCTGGAGCTCTTACGGTCTAGAGGCTGCAGGAATTTACTGTGGTCTTCTATGGGAGGACAAAAGTTTAAGCACTACATCTTATGTTGTGACAATATCAATCTTTTGTTTCTTCCTGCCCTTTGGTACTATGATATATTGCTACTACCAAATATACATGACGGTGAGTACTCAAATTAAATCAAGTCTGGAAGGTTAACCGATATATCATAGCTGTGTAAGGTTGTTTACCGACGTAGCTTTTTACCAACATACTGGGAAATATTGTTGTAAATATGTAATTTATCCTTGAGTAAGTGTTTGAAAAAATATCTTCAAGTTGATCATTTGCGTTTCTGAATATCTTATGGCAAGAATATATGGTTATGTGTCTTTTTAAATTTTTCAAGTTTCGCTTCAATGGGGGTTATTCAAAAAATGCCACGTTAAAGGGTCAGGATGGTGTAGAACAAATCCCATAAATGTCAGGGCTTTAATCCTTTTATGCACACGTTTTACAGTTTTGTTTTATTACAGATTCGTAATGTAAACAAAAATACGGTATGGGACATGAAAAGCCGTGTGGCCCGGAGAAACCTTAAAATAGAGAGGAAAATGCTTAAAAGTTGCTTCCTAATGTGCGGTTAGTAAAATTGCATAATTTATATTTTTGAAGCAGAATTACTTTATTATTGTTGAAATTGCTTACTTATGCACGTGAGCGTAAGACATAGTTGTTATCACATGTGTGGAAAGTAAAGTTGCTTCCTTATGTTGTTTTCAAAGCCTATTGCAATTAGAGAAACCGTTAGCGAACAGCATGGATCCTGGCCAGACTGCGCGGATGCGCAGGCTGGTCTGGATCCATGCTGGTCGCAAAGCCACTATGTTGGTTTTCTCATGGCGCGGCTCAAATATATTTTTAATGCATTGGAAGTACAGCTCTTTCCCTTTGTATAGTAAGTTATAGTATATTAAGGTACATCCTTATGTTGTAATCCCTACGTGTAGTAAGTAAAGTTGCATATACACGTGGCAGGTACTGGCTTCTCTTCCTGGTGTGGTAAATAAACTGTTGTTTCCTCAAGCGTGCGAGGTATGTGTAAATAAAGTTTCTCCCTTATATGTTAAAGGTACTGCTTTTTTCCTATCTGTAATAAGTGACGTTTCTTCCTTATATGTATGTTGATTGAAAGTGGTAAACAAGGTTCTTACTTGTGTGCTTGGTATGGGTCTTCACTATTTTGTAACATCTTAAATTCATGTTGTGATATCACAAGTTGATTTTGTAATGTCATTCATTCATTAATGGCTATCACAAGTTAATTCTATGATATCATAAGTAATTTTTGGATATCTTAAAATGTATTTAAGGATACCACAAAATGATTTATAGACAACAATAATTCATTTTTTTTATATATTTAAATCAGTTTTACCTTATGATATTCTTAATTCAGCTTAATAATATCTTTCATTCTGTTTTGTGATATCCGTAAATGCTTTTGACATAAAAAAAACAAAAACAAAAAGACACAACAAAAAACAACGAATTCAAGGTATTATTAGATAGAATTAAAGATATTATAAAATAATCCGATTTTGTGATATCATTATTTAAGCAAAAGTACTTTCTTTTCTTATGTGCGGTAATTAAAATCACTTCCTTAAATGTAACAATGAATGCTACTTCCTTGTGGGTTGCTGCCCTGTCCGCGGTAAGTTTATAACTTCTTCATGCGTAGCAAGTAAAATCACTTCCACAGAACAGTTATAGGACAAGGGGTAGCTGGAGAATCAATTTTGATTTGGAACTTTCAGGCTTGTTGTCTTGTCAGCATGATGTCCCATTAAGAATCAGGTAATGTGAATTAATGGCACTGATAAGCTTTGAATCTGTTCTAATGGTGGTTTGAGAATTTTAGAACATGTTCAATGATTGTAAAACTTTAGTCAATGTTAAAGTTTGTGTCTCACAACAAGAATGAATGTGATAACCCAATAGTTGTTCTATTTTGAGAAGTGTTTTATTGAAAATCTTTATTGAAACTGTTTTACATAATGAAATTATGAATAAACATTGCATGTAATCATTTTATACTGTAACTTGTGATAAACTATAATAGATCTATACATTGTAAATGGCAATATTTCATAATACTATAATATGAATGCAACTTTGAATCACAAGACCTAAAGCTTGAAATTTATAATTCAGGGGCGTAGTTAGGCTAAAATGGAATTGTAGGCAACTGTCCAAGGAGGGTATGGCATGCTTCCACATAAATTTGTCATATTATAGATGTAAAATGGTGCTTTTTGGTTTATATCTGGACTTTTATGTTTTTCATTTTCAAAATGAAGTGTAGACCCGGGGGAGCTATTGTACAATTTAGAAAGTACACCAGTGTCAAAGGCGTAGCTGGGCCATAATGGAAATATGAGTCACTGTTCTAAGGGGGATGGGGCGATGTTACCCCTGAAAAAATACATTCTAGATAAGACGTAATATGTTTTGGTGAAGTTCATAATTCAGGGGCGTTGCTAGGCTAAAATGGAAGTGTATGCCACTGTCCTGTGAGTTCTGGGGCATGCTCCCTATTTTTGCAAAATTCATAATTCTGGGGTTTAACTAGGCCAAAATGGAAGTGTAAGCCACTGTCCTATAGGGTTCGGGAAAAATCATAGAGGCAAAGCGGTGCATTTTTTTTGTGTGTGTAACTGGACCTTTAAACTTTTTCATAAAGTGTAGACCCAGGGGAACTACTGTACCTTATAGAAAGTACACCAGTGTCAAGTGCGTAGCAGGGCCAAAATGGAAGTGTCAGCCTCTGTTCTAGGGTGTTTGGTTGGGGAGAGGGGCAGTCATGCTCCCCCGGAAAGTTTTTACATTCTAAATGCAAAATATGGTGCTATCTGACGAAATTCATAATTAATGGGCGTAGCTAGGCCAAAATGGAAGTGTAAGACACTGTCCTAGGAGGGTTTGGGAGCTTGCTCCCTGTAGAATTCTTACACTATAGATACAAAGTGGTGCATTTTTTGGTGTATATCATGACGTTAAATTTTTTCCTAATGAAGTGTTGGTCGGGGGCAACTACTGTACCTCAGAGAAAGTAAACATGTGTCAGTGTAGCATGGCCAAAATGGAAATGTAAGCCATTGTTCTAGGGTTTAGGGGGCATGCTCCCCTGGAAAAATTTTACATTCTTAGTTAATTTCTAAATGTAAAATGGTGCATCTTGGCGCATCTTGTAACCTTTCCGTTGTTTAAATCGTCAATGCTGCAGACTAAAACCCTGGAAAGAGAATGCATGGCCAGTGTATAATAGTGATATAGTTTTGCACTGCCTCTTTTCAAAATTAAATATGCTAATGTACACATATATAGTTCCCCTTTTTTCTATAAAACTGCATGCACATTTAGTGAAAAAATAACATAAGTACTTTAATATTCTATTTATATTTTAACATTATGTACAATATTTAAAGGTCTTTTGAATTACTAATACAGAATATTACTTTTTGTTGACTCTACCTGACAATAATTCATAATACCTATGCTCCGTACCTTTAGACAAGCCTGTAAGGGGTTTTCTAAGGGTAGGAACCTCTGTTTTTTAGAGATTAAGGATTATTTACATTTCAAATTTTGTTGAAAATGAAATAACAAATAAGACTTCATCAGTATTCACCTTAAACTTTAATGGTTTACAGATAACAATATTCACCCTATCTTTCAAAACGTAAATAACCGAGAAACACCAAATAAATCACCAAATAAGTCACGAGGATTAGAACTGGCAGAAAAAATATAAAGATTAAACAAAATAATGTTAAATATGTAGTGAAAACTTATTTTTAATGATAATTAACCCGTATGGTATTTATGTTTCCCATACATTTGGTAGCCGTTACGAGATACAAGGGACGGTTTCACAAACAGTTTCTTTTACTTAATGGCGGTTAATGGATTATTAAACAATCAGTTCCTTGTCTATTATTACTATCTCCTCCTAAATAACAAATACATAGGTGCATATTATTATGCCTATTAGCTCGACTATTCGAAGAATAAGTAGACCTATCCTACTCACCTCAGCGTCGGCGTTGGCGTCGGCGTCACACCTTGGTTAAGTTGTTCAAAACAGTCCCTATTTTGACAAAGTCTTTTGAGATAAAGCTTTGAAACTTTCAACACTTGTTTACCATCACCATGTCCAGATATAGGCACGAGTACATAGCTCCATCAAGGACTTTGGCTGAATTATGTCCCCTTTTTACTTGAAATTCTTGATTAAGTTTTTCGTACCAGTTCATATTTTGTGTAACGTGTTTGACATATGGCTTTGAAACTTTTATCACCTGTTTATCATAGCAACCTCTATCTGTAGACAAGAGTACATAACTCTGACAAATATTTTGGCTGAATTTTGGCCCTTTTTTGACTTGGAAATTGGTTCAGTTTTTGTACAAGTCCATGTTTTGTCAAAATTATTTGACACGTGGCTTTGAAAGTTTGAACACTTATTTAAACATTGAACTTTTGCTTATCATCATGATTTCCATCTGTACGCAAGAGTACATAAATCTGACAACTATTTTGGCTGTATTATGGCCCTTTTTGAACTTGGAAATCGGTTCAGTTTTTCGGACAAGTCAGCGTTTTGTCAAAACTATTTGACACGTGGCTTTGAAAGTTTGAACACTTATTTAATATCATCATGATTTCAATCTGTAGGCAAGAGTACATAACTCTGTCAACTATTTTGGCTGAGTTATGGCATTTTTTGGACTTGGAAATCAGTTTATTTGTTTTATAATAGTCCATATTTTGCCTAAACTGTTTGTCATATGGCTTTGAAACTTTGACCACTTGTTTACCATCATAGTCTACATAATTAGGTAGGCAAGACTTCATAACTAGGACAAGGACTTTAGCCCAGTTTAGCCCTTTTTTGACATTAATCTGTTATCAACAGTTTATAATCAGCATGGAACAGTGTATTAATTTGGAGTTCCTTTGTTATTTAGCTTTTGAAAGAGAAGGTAAAAAATCAGGTGAACGCTGGTATCTGTAAACCATTTAGATCCAAGTTTGAATTGAACACTGGTTAATTCTTATTTGTTATTTTATTTTCAACAAAATCTATGTAAGTAACCCCGAATCTCTAAAAAAAAATGGAGGTCCGTACCCCTAGAAAACCCAAAACAGGATTGTGTTGAGGTCTGGATCCGTAGACTTAGACACTTCCTTTTATGTGTTCTAATGTTAAATCAGTTTATTAACTGTGCACACTTATAACAAAAATGACTTGTTTAAGTAATTACAGTTACATGTTTCCGTTTTTCGTAATTTCAGAGCTTAAAAATGATTGATTTAGTATCTGAGTTACACTTGAATCTATATAAAAAGTTTTAAGCTACAAGTACTTTTCTGTATGACTGTCTACTTCAAATTTTTTAGTTTACATGTTAAATATATTTTAATTCACAAGTTTTTGTTTCATTTTTTTAATGACTTTACTGATGCTTGAACAGAGTTTTTTCAAATTCATGAGCTATGCCATTTTATACTGTATGGTATCACAATGTTGTGGTTTTACATGTCTTATCATTTCACACATTGTCCAGATTTGACCACTGTTGTAATTTATAGCCCCACTGCTGAGTTTAAATGTCCATTTTATTGACTTGGGGGCTAATATTAATTACATGCATCATTTTAGCAATCTAGGAGAAATTCCCTCTCTACCCTTGTCCTAGAATAAGTCAGCTCCTTTAAAATATGTTGACTGAAAGTTGTAAATAGAGTTACATTTTCTTTGTGTATGCTTGGTATAGGGTGCCGTTTTTTATTCACTATTAATTGATATTTTGATATCACAAAATGCGTTTAATGATATCGTAAAGTATAATAAATGTTCAGTCATTAGATACACAATGGTTTAAGGTACCGCAAAATACACTTGAGCCGCACCATGAGAAAACCAACATAGTGCATTTGCGACTAGCATGGATCCAGACCAGCCTGCACGTCCGCGCAGTCTGTTCAGGATGCATGCTTTTCGCTAACGGATAGGCTTTGAAAGCGAACAGCATTGACCTTGACCGGACACAAATGCACTATGTTGGTTTTCTCTTGGTGCGGCTCATTTGATGATATCACAGAATGAATTGTGAGTTTTGTCAGAAATAAGAGTGTTGTTACAAAAACGTTTTTAATAATTCTGTAATTCTTTTGAACATCTGTGAAAGACTTTTTTCATTAAAGTTACAAACTCTAGGACTATGAATTGACTCCATGTACGAGTTATTTTTAAGTTTATCAGGTTGCAAAATTTCTGAAGATACATATATATATTAGCAGCGACACGAAATGAGGACTTTTTTCCTGTATCTATAATTTTCAACGCGGAAAAGGTAAAACTCTGTTTTTTACAAATGTTGTCAATGATCACCATCATTCGTCTTTTTGAGGACATTGGTTTACAAATTATAAGTGGTAGTTTAACATGACGAAATCGATTAATTGTTAATTTAAACTGATAATGTTCTCAGATTTAAGTTCAAGTTCGTTAGCATTAAAAGTCAAAATCAGTAGGCTTAAACGACAGAGATTTCTAATTTTCCTCAACTTTTTGTGTTACAGCTAAGACATACATGGTGTTCCACGGAACGACAAATTATGATCCTAGGTATCACTAAGAAAAGGGGGACATGAAATGATAAAATATTAGAATATGTCCAATGGCAATTACAGCAATCGTTTAAATATGTAAATGGATTTTAAAACAATAACAAAAAAAAAAAAAAAACAAAAACAAAAAAAAACACTGAATAAACGTACTAGTAACCATGATTTTCTAATCAAAAAAGCATTTACACGCAGATACTCACAAAAATAAAACGCTTAAAAGGTTTATAAGTTTAAAACAAAACCAAATATACTGTATATCGATGGAACCTAGATTTTGCGCTTGAGAGAAAATGGACTTCTAGCCGGACAAAAGAAATGATTTCAATATATACATGTAGTTATAGTTTTATATGTATGTTAATTGGACTGGTTTTCAAACTAAATTCTTTTTGCTTTCTCTGCAAAAATGTCTTTATAATTAAGGTAGAAGTCACAATCCCCATGCGAAAACTAAAATCAGATTTAACAATACATCAGCGCTTCGGTGCTCCCGAAAAGCACTAATTTATTTATCCATATGATCATTATTATTTTTTTACAAAAGCAATTCATAACGATCAATCAACTATTGTCAGAAATCGCAGCATAATTGGGGCTGTTACAGTACAGTCCATTATATTCTTGTAAATAGGTACAAAAAGCTGGTGATTAACGTGACGATGCCTATCATTTTACATCTTAAGCATATCCTTATTATCTGTCATTACAAATAATAAGAATTGAAAGAGCTTTTGTGTTTTTCTTCTCAATTTTGTAAGAATGTCTTAATTTCCACCGAGTCAAGTACAAAAGCGCTGGGCAAGCAAGTAAAGAAAAACATTTTTGTTGAGATTTTAGCTAGTTCTGTATGTATATTAACACGCACGTTTAGTGTTTTTCTTTAACTTCCTGTTCTCTATGCAGTTTGCTGCAACTCTGCACGTGTTTCAAATACTACTCGATTGTGTCCAGATGTTTATGTTTATACAACTGAAATTTGAAAACACACATCTATGCATATCATTATATATGAACAACGCTAAGCATAAAACGTTATGTAGGACTAAATTCCTTAATTAAAATGCGTTTTTTTTACTGTTTCGTAAATTCCGTTTGAAATCAATCGTGCACTTTAAAGAACATACGATGCTGCTGGACATACTGCTCTTCAAGTAATTGAGTGAAACTGATATTTTAAAGTATACTTAGTCTTTAATCTTATATGGTGAACTACATAGGTAACAATTATTTTGTTCTTTAGGTGTTTATTGGGTATGTTGGTCTCCGTACGCGGTCATGTCATTTTGGCAATCGTTTGGTGATCCGGACACCATACCACTGGTGCTGACCGAAATTCCCGCCGCTGCCGCCAAATCCCAGGTCGTATGGAACCCAATTATCTATGTGGCGACGAACAAACAGTTCCGCAAGGCGTTCTATGCCAGTCTGCCATGTGTGGAATGGAGAGAAAAGCTTATCAAAAGAGAGGATGTACGAGAACCTTCCTCAAAGGAGTCAGACTTTGATGATAAAACTGCCAAAAATGATGGTTCTCAAACGCAGGTACTGTACTCGTAGCCTAGTATGTTTGGATGTACATGTGACGCTGAACTTGTAAACTATTTGCAAAACACAAGCGCCTGATTGGGTACTTCCAAGTTTCACCTCGAAATTGGCAAGCGAGAAGTTTTTATTCTAAAAATAGCCTAGAGGACTACATAAAGAAGAACCCAAACATGTTAATTTTCAAAAATGTCTTCATTAATTTTGAATTTATTTAAAAAGCAGGATATTTATATAAATATCATAGAAATTAGAAAGATTCAATTGTAACTTTATTTCGCCAGGATTGTGATCTTAGTTGGCACAAAAGCAAAATTCCATAATTTCTAAAGATTTTTCTCTTCGAAATTGTGAATTGGTCTGATGTTTACAGTTGGAAAATACAATTCTGGTTATAAAATTGGCAACAGTTGAGCTTTTTTTAAATATTCAAATGAATCCTACCACCGTCCTCGGAGTCTTTCAGAATGATATATAGTTTACACCAGAGCTTTGTAAAATAAAGCTGAAATTCGCGAACAACGCTGTTACCGATTTAGTTTCTCAAAAAGTAGCTATGAATCTTCGATATGTTTAATGTCATGATAGCAGAGGCCCAACTTAACATTTTGGAATAAAGTTTTTATAATAAAAAACAAATTTAATTTACAGCGGGAAAGTTTATAAAAGGTACTAAAAGGAGTCCTAACAAATGCTTTTTTGCAGGCCAACGCAACGAGTTTGCCAACTGCCGTACCGAAAGCCCCTGGTGTATCACAAACCAAAGATTGTGCCACGACTAGTCACATGGACGAACTTGCAACTGTAAGTTCTGCTGTTCCATCATTCAACATGGGATCATTGAACAAAGTAGCACCAGCACCTGACACAGTCGCTACCTTAACAACCACTCAGATTGTAGCATCGAAAACTGGACCAACTGAGGTAGATTGCTAATGAAGGCAAATCGTTTAGATACAATAAGACATCGTCTGGAAAATGTAGTTTGATTAGATTAATGAGCAAAGTAAATTACAGGACGTTTTTTTAACGTTCAGTTAAGAATAACTAGGCTAAGTGATCATGTGGAGCTATATTACTGTAACTAACGTAATCTATATCCTAGCCTTATTGATTAAAGTGGTGAATAACTTGTTAGCTGAGATTATAATCTAACTTGCTTCTAATAATTTACAATATTAACCTGAATGCATAAGAATGTGTCTGCAAGGCAGTGTAAGTGATGGATAACGAGAACGTTATAGCTTTTGTTGTCATTTTGTGCTATTTTATCTTCTCACGCTGATATTAAATTGTGCGTATCTGTGTCGCGGAGTATTCGTGTTCCCTGTACTGTCGAGAGCAAGAACATTAACTCATGGTGCGACGTCTGCAATGCAACTCATGGTGTATCATTCCTTTTGCCATTCGATGGTATTTCTGAAATGGCTGTGCCCCAAGTCGGAAAACATCCAAATCATTTACTGGCACTCCAAAGTACACAAAGACACATTGGTGTTTTGGATAATGTTACGGTGTTCGTGCGCTTCCAGTAATTGTAGAGGTATAAGTATGAATGTGTTTTGTATGAGTGACATATGAATGCACTGAAACATATTATCAGTATTTTCACCGTTTTTTTGTACAGTGTGAGGTGTAGATTTAATCCCTAGGAAAGGTTTTTGAAAGAGTGTGAAGGGTAAAGTCACAGGGGTTCGGTGTGTTATAAATATCCCCCAACCTGTTCCCCACTTTAAGCTTCAAATTACATAAAAAACAATCGCAGTGATTAGGGAAAAGGGTAGGGAAAGAATTGTTTGCAACAATACTAACCCATGTTGATTAAGTGTAAAAACATATTTGACCATCTATCATATTGATCTATGTATTAATTTATGATTGTTTTAACTTTTTAATTGTTTATAATACTATTCAATAGGCTGAAAATAGAACTAGTTATGAAAGTTTTCATTTGCACTGGCGTAGGAGCAATCTAAGTTGGGCGGGGGAGACGACAAGGACTAGCCAAAAGCTATCCATATTTTTCCAGAAAATTTATAGCTTACTAAAAAGTCGTTCTTACAATTGACAAAAGTTATTGTATATAGTCGACATCTTGATGCTCTCTCAAATAGTATTTTACCTATATTTACGTTTTTTCTGTGAACAATCATTTTTGGGCCAAAAGCTGAACGAAAGAGGGGTCAAAACATATACTGCCCCCTACTACTCTCTAAGCCGGGGGAGGAGGTGGTGGGGTGCTGCTCCTACTACTATGATTTGATAACACGATAAGAAATTATTAAGGTACCTTAATACCTTAATGGTGTGTTTCTACTTCGCTGTTAAGAATTTCCATTACATTTTTAGTTTTTAGAATTTTAAGTTTTTGAAATGTCTTTAATATCTTTGAACAAAGAAAACAAAACTGTTCACTGTGCCTATGACTATGAAGCGATATAGGTCACTGCTTATCTTACCCTCCTTCAGTTTATGAACAAGGATTACATGAGCAGAAATCTCATGAACAGGCTAAATCAAACCGAGTCTGCTATTACTTTGCTTGGTTGCATTCTATGCTTCCAAAGGATCTTCTTGCAGAAATAATTACTTTTCACACCAGTAATCCTTAAAAATGTTGTGTGATGGCTGTAAAACGTCTTTCCATATTTGTTTCGGTGTTGTTATATTCTCTGGCCTTTTGGGATCATGGAGTCCATTAAATACCTGTGTAATAGAGTTTCTCTTAAGCCGATGCTACTGGACATGAGCTAGGAGTGTTGACCTTTCCATTACTTCCCTTGAACAGACTACGTAAAACCAGGTCTGCTATTATTTTGCTTGGTTGCATTCTATGCTTCCAAAGGATCTCCTTACAGATTTAACTACAGCTAGGGATAATCGCCAAAAGATACAATATTTTTCCCTCATTGAGGAAACAGTACCACAGATGTTTGATCATCGGCTTTCAGGGCAATTTTATGCCCTTACATGTGCAACAACAACGAGTTATATGCCCTTAGCATATTTGAAATAGATCTTTTCAAACATCTGGACCAGGACATAGGGTAAAACGCAATTAAGCTTTTGGCTATTAGAGTTACCCCAAGCTTCAAGCCTTAATGGTTACATTATAAGTTGTAGTTTCTTATCTTTAATAAAAAATTTAACACAATTATTTCAAAGGTATCTCCGAGTGAATAGTTAAATACTGTTGTTGATATAAGGCATCGATTTCATATACTGTTGTTATTTGAGCCGTGCCATGGGTAAACCAACATAGTGGTTGTGCGACCAGCATGGATCCAGACCAGCCTGTGCATCCGCGCAGTCTGGTCAGGCTCCATGCAGTTCGCTTTTAAAGCCTATTGGAATTGGAGAAACTGTTAGCGAACAGCATGGATCCTGACCAGACAGCGCGGATGCGCAGGCTGGTCTGGATCCATGCTGGTCGCACACCCACTATGTTGGTTTTCCCATGGCACGGCTCATTTTATATAAAAATGTATACATTGTCAAACTCAGATGTGTTAACATAATTTCAGACCTATGCCATTTTAGTGTTCACAAATTTAGGTTCACATGTGGTTGTACGGTCACATTTTCTGAAGGATAAAATAAATTCTCACAGAAAAATGTGTTGAATCTTTTTTTCCAGTGTCTATTCAACTCGATCAGCAGATTGGACTTAATATTTCTTAGTAAACAGCATCTGTGACCTTTACTTACCAACGTTAAATCTTGTTCACTTAGCAGCACTCGCAGTTTTGTTCAAGGTCGTCAAGAGAGAGGTGTTTAATTGTATTACTCGTTCGGGATTTTTTCTCCCCGTGAGTTTCATAGAATTTTGCTCGTTGGTGTTGAAATGCAGTAGTCCGTAGGATTTGTACATAGAGCAAAGATCGTTAGGATAATTATGTACATAGAGCAAAGATCGTTAGGTTATGTACATAGAGCAAAGATCGTTAATTGTTCCGTCAGAAATACTTCCCGAGTTTCTTAGTTTGTTCCATTTGTTTAGTTTTGTGTCTGTTCAAAAGTAACAAAATTAAGATGCGGTGAGATTGGTCACTGCATATGGCGCCAGACCAGAAAGAAAATGCCTCTGTACATGTTATACCCTACCCCTAGGTATTCTATAAGAACTATGGTCATGAAGGGGAAAATATACTAACCCGTTTCAATCGCGCATTTCATACCTAAAACACGCAGTTCGGTAAATGTGTACTATGGATATCAAACAAGTGGTAATTTATCTTCCATTGTGTAACGGTCACATTTCTTCAATGTTACAAGTGGTAATTTATCTTCCATTGTGTACCGGTCACATTTCTTCAATACATCTTATCTTAGAAAAACAATGCGTAGTTTATAGTTATTTCAACATTACACAAAAAAACTTGCTTAAACTTCCCTGGTGAAGTTCCGTTCTAGATTACAAAACCATTCTGGTTGGCTAATGTGAAAATGTATTTCAATCGTTATTTTACTACACGTGTTCGCCAAAATGTGAAAACGCAGCATAAATGTGCAAAATGAATAAATGAATAAAATAAACAGAACAGATGCAGACCTATGTACGATTTCAAATTGAATATCATACACAAGATGTATTTCATTCATCATTTCGGGTTTTATTGTAAAAATGTGATTTATTTTTAAATCTGGTACATTTTGTTTTGACAATAGATCACATACAAGTCAAGTCAAATAGTTTATTTATGTCTTATATTATTATAAAATGCGTATGCCTTTCTATACAAAAATATAAGAATAACTTGATCTATACATGAGTTTTATACATTTACGTATTCTAGGACCTATTACATGTCTTAAGTAAAGTGATTTAGTCATTGACATAAAACTATTAAAAATTATTATAAATAAGTAAACCTTCGAAAGGTTTCCTTACATAAAAAGAATGTGAAAACTGTTAATTCATCTGTGACTAGATTAAGTTAAAGATGCTTTAAGATATGAAACAGAGAATATTTGTCTAAAGTATTGTTAATAAATATTTTACAGTATGTAAGTTGTGTCAAATCAGATTTGATATACATTTGTAGATTGATTCCATGTCCCTTCATACTACTTTTATAAAATACAACTGACAATGTAAAATATTATTGACATAATTAACAACACAATAAAAATTTTTCTGTGTTTTAAAATTTTATTAAAACAGGCTCTGGCTTTATACTTAACTATATATGTCAGTGAATAATAAACGCATTTTCTTCTCATCAGGTAAATTATCAAACGCATTTGAATTCCTTCTGATATGTTTTTACAATTCCCCTTACAGACAACTATAATGGATAATTTAAGAAAACATGGTTTTCATCTTCAATACAGTTAAAAAAATCAAAACAAATTCGATCATTTACGTCTAAATTTTCATGCTACATCACATCTGGATTTTTCCATAGCACAATAGAAGTGTTAGTGACTCTTTAACATAAAATTCAGTTTCAAGATTAGTCTTTAGAAGTCTGTAAGTTCTTAATTTATTACAACCTTTTCTTCTTAATGAATCGTCCCGTGTAACTGATTGTTTCCATTTTTCATTTTCAATCATTAAATACCTTATTTTCTAACATATCGATAAAAGTTTTAGTAGAACCCTGTAATTTATCTAAATCAACAATTCAAATATTACTAAAAATTTGACAAATGCGAAACATTCTGTTTTTACATCTAACATTTGATAATGATTTTACCATGCTAAAAACTTTTTTATTTAATCTCGAATCCTGCATCTTCGAAACCTACAATACTATCTGGTAACTGCACCCAATTGTTTACCAAATACTGGCTTCCAGCCCATATTCCCAGGTAAAGCTGCATTTGTTGTGTACTTCCTCACTCTCAGAAATCATGACTCTGTTTTGACTGTATTTATACAAGAGTAAGATTTATTACCCAAGATGGGGTAAATAACATACAACATGTAAAACCATTGAATCGATAGTTTTGAAAATGTTGACCAACAGTTTAACATTCAAAGTGCTCTACTAGCTGACATGGCAACATTCTAGTGTTATTTCTACAAAATCTAGAAATTCGTTTAGTAAAACACCAAGGTATCTGTAACTATATAAAATATGCAACGGACATGTTTCCAACTTAAAAGACAATACTCGTTTGTATGCAACTAGGTGTTCTAAAATGAATTATACTTTTATTTGATTTATCATAATTGAAAGTCATACTATTCTTTATACATCAAATATTTAAAGTATCTAGTAGCTTTTGTAAATCTTCTGGAGTTTCAATCAGAATTACAACATCATCTGCAAACAATAGGATACTTATCAACTTGTCATTTATAGCTACTCCAATATCTGTTTCTTTTAAAGCAGTAACTTAGTCATTAATATTACAAATTAAAAAGTATTGGCGACAGTGGCCTTGCTTCTAGCCGAAATTTACTTCATACCAAGGATTTAATCTTACACAGCATTGAACATCTTTCTGCAGTTAGATAACATAATTAAGATTTTTGCTGTTTAGACCAGTTGTCTATAATTTAGCACTGGGGATATTATCATATGCCTTTTTGAGGTCAATGAAGGCTATAAACGCACTTTATTTCTTTAATTTCCTTGCTTCAACAATATTTGTAATTGTATATACATTATCTATTGTACTTCGATTTTTAACAAGACCATTTTGTTCATCATGAAGGCATTTTCTTTGCGACAAAATTTAGTAATACTTTTATTTAAAATATTACAGTAAACTTTATACATCGACGGCGCAAGAGTAATGCCTCTATGACTTAATAATGCCTAATGCATGTTATGAAAGAAATGTCATATTATTAGAATGACACGTATTTTCAGTATGATTCAACACAGGTTAATCAGTGAGAAATTCTCCCTATTGTCCGTTTACTGTTACATCCTTGGGCTCCTCGTGCAACTCGCCAGTAAAGTTTATCTTAGTGTAGTCCTTGGATTGCGGCTGGGAGTGATCAAAATAGGGCCCGTCCTCATTACCACTGATAACCTTGTGAACAGCTTCGATCGCAGACGTTTAAGTTCAATTTCATCCAACGGTGAATGCAGTGATCTCACGAACTTATTGTTATGTTGTCAGTGCGAATTTCACGGACATGCGTAAATCTATTTGCTGTAGAGAAATCAAGCTGGTTTTGGGATTAGGATTGGTAGGCTTTTCGGATTTAAACTTTTTACTATTAGATACCGTGCGACTACAAGAGATTCCAGCTGATGGTAGTCGTCTCTTGCAGGGTTTGATTTTCCCTTATTCGGATACGGTTCAAACACACCAGAGTTTAAAACTGTAAATGTCTTTTCCAACGTACAACTTATCAGAACTAAGTATTGTTGGGGTTATTCTTTAGTTTGCGATATATGGGGTATAACTATCGCCGTCTCTCTTCCGTTTTGGGCGGGTACAGTTTGGTTAATATACTTGCTACCTTTCTTTATATCTAAACTAATACGTGCTTTGCAAAAGATTTCTCTGTCTCTATTGTTTGAAAATTTAGCCAGTTTTCACTATGAATATATGTACGCCCTTTAGAACCTCCAAATCTGAAAACCTCTTCAAATTTTTAATAGGTCAACATTTACTTTTGTTTATTTGTTTACGGTTGTGTCATTTTCCATATATTCAGTTAAAAATTCTCTAAATACCTCAGCGCAGGAATATTGACAGACAAACATCCCTGCCTCAAAGCAAATCACGTGACGATGGTAAAACCATATCATCCTAAAATGGCGACACGCTTGGCAACGCTTGGTGAATCAAATGCTCGCAATAATCTACAGGCAAATTGACCTTTATGTCACAACCTTTAAGAACATAATGAAATTATTCAGTGTATCTATATTTTGCAGTATGCGATTTGTCAAATTCTCTGACTGTACTCAAAATACTGTCCAATAACTTCTGTTTACAGTTTTGGCAGGTGCGCGTTACAACACCAGAAAAAGAAGTAATTTAGTATAACTGCATCATTTCTTAGTTTTGTGCCACAAGCAAGATATGTAATATTTAACTACTGAGATACAAACTTTGTACAACAAAATTAAAAAAAAAAAGAAAAGTGAAACATCACTTTGCTGAAATTCGGCCCAATGTTTTACGTGACTGTACCGATAAGGGGAAGTAATACTATGTTGGAGTTTGATTCTCTCAAAGTATTTTTTTCTGTTATGATTTTCGTCAATACCGAAAAACAACAATTTTTTTTTCATGGAGCTCCACTGCAAATCTTGGATTTTATCGTGTAACTGCTCATTTGATGCTTTTATTTTGCAAATTTATGTCACAGTTATTGAGATGGATCTGAGACAATTCCTTTGAAATGGGGTTCAGTCTATTAACATTACTTTTAATTATTTGAAGAAGGTTGTCTTATTTATGGATTAAAATTTACCAACAGATTATTGTCTGGGAAGTAAGAAGTATCGAACTATTTATTTTTATCTATTTCGACTAATTGTTAATGATGTTCCGTTATGAGGTGCATTCTCGGGACAGATCCTAGACACATTTGTTTGTTGGATGTCCCGTATGCTCGAGGTTTGATTATTTAGATGGATCCTAATGCACGTGTTGTTGTTTGGGAGAACAATTCGCCATCGTTTGATTTTGTTTTAATGTTGGGTTTGGGCGGGTTGGTGAGGTAGAAGTAATAATTTCTTAATTTGGACGCATTGGTTGAAATATGGGAAATCCAGTTGTAGGCGTTCGGTCAAACATTGAGCGTCCATGGAAATCAGTTGGAAATCCTCTCATATAAGGTACTTATTTGTCAATGATTCCCAATTCATAGGTCAATCCGCAGTTATCAATTAAGAAATTGAGTGGGGTGGGAAACATAAATGGCGGACTATTGTGATATCCTGGTGGATTGTTCTTCTTGTCCACAGTAGGTGATTGCGGACTGACCTGCTGTATTCCATTGTTACTATTCGATATATCAAATTTTTGAGAAAGATCTCCGGAAGTTTTCCTCCCAATGTCAGGATTGTTGTCGTTCTTTTGTTCTGATTGACCGCCCGCACTGACTTTCGTAGCACCTTTTTAAAATCTTTTCCATTCAGACATTTTCAGTGCAACTGAAACTGGCTTGAACTTAAAACGTTCCCGACTGTTTAGTATAATAGACAATGAATATCGGCACTGTCTTTAAAATATTTTAATTTAATTGCTTTTGCAAAATTCTAGCACGCAATGGATTGTGTTACTGATAATATAAGAAAGTGCTATTGATTTATATATATATAAAAAATTGTCTTCAGACTAGATCAAAGACAGACTTAGCTTTTGTCTGCGATAATCGAATTACGTAACATTTGTAAATTAACTTTGCATATACAGTGGAACCTCTCTTATCCGAAAATGCTTGGACCAAGATGGTATTAGTTGTGTTTTCGGACCAGTTAAGCAACATGTAGATTTGATAAGTGTGATGTCAATTTTCATGTTTACTTAACTTTTCAATATATATCTTAAACATTCGCAGAATATTTCGCTTGTCCGGTTATTTTAATTTAGTACCACTTACAGAAAATCAGTTACCTACTTTAAATGAATAAACAACACAAAAATATGTAAGGAAGGTATAAACAAGGAACTGTCACACTGGCGGTATTTATCGCAATTATGTCTTTTCTTTTAGATCTTTGTTCAATCAAACTACTTGCATCTTCAACACCTGTGCTAATTGCCTGAATCTACAAAGCAAAGGTCTGACATGACTTGTGGTTGCAACTTGCAAGAGTTGTGGTTGTGGCTTTTGTTTGTTGACACTTTCTTAAAGAGTAATGATCAACATTGTAAACTGACTCAGAAGTGTCACAAAAAATGAGCAAGGTTGATTCAAAATCATTGAAAATCATGACTATGGTTTGGATTAGAGGGGTAAATTTTAAAGTAATTTGATATAAAAATCTCGCTCGGTTTTCGAAGCAGAGGTGTTTCGGATTACAAGAGATTTTTTCTAATATATAATGAATATCGGGACCAGATAATCCGCTCTGTTTAAAGGATTTCGGAGCAGAGGGGTTCATATTAAAGAGGTTCCCCTGTACAATTTTAGATTATTTATAGCATTTGTCTGGCCAATCGAAAAGAAATGCTCCAGCCTCCGACGATATAAGGCATAAAACTTTAAGAGTTTTGCCACTCACCATAGTTTGTTGAGAAGAAGTTAAAAAAAAGAAAGAATCTTTTCATATTTGTTTTCTAAGATATTTCAAAATGTTTTCCAATACATCAAATTTTGTTAATTCTACTGTAACGGAAAGACAAATGTCTGATTTAGAAATTCGAATGCTCACTTATCCCAAATGGGGACATCAGTTAGTTGGACTATACTTAATGTTTATTGGAATTTTCGGATTTTTTGAAAACTCTCTAGTGCTTTTAACATTTTATAAATCAAAACAGTTGCGTTCACCTACGAATATTTTCATCTTAGGGCTCGCCATTGGAGATTTCTCCATGGTTATCTTTGGAAATCCTTTGGCTTTTACGTCAGCTTTAAATGGCGGATGGTTTGCTGGCGATTTTATGTGCACATGGGAAGGATTTACTGTATATTTCATAGGGAGTGCTCAACTGTATCTCATGATGGCCATCGCCATTGACCGTTACATTGTGATAGCAAAGCCATTGAAATCTTCGATGATTACTAAACGAGTGGCGGCGCTATGTGTAGTGGCATGTTTTGGCGGTGGGTTATTTTGGGCTGTCACGCCATTGTTGGGCTGGTCAAGTTACGGACTGGAAGCGTCTGGATGTTTTTGCGGCCTGCATTACGATGACAGCAGCAAGACATATATTATATTCATGTTCCTTTTTGACTTTTTAATACCCATGATCTTAATGATATACTGCTATTTTAAAGTTTATATGACGGTAAGTAACAGTTTTACATCAATAAAATATTATCCATATATATATTTGTAAAATACGTACACTGCGTATGTTTATTTAGGTAGTGATCCCGGAATAACGCTCGACGAATTCCGTGCGATAACTTATTCGAATACTTAAAGCTGTCATAACGGGGTCGGTTACATGAATGTTATCAGTGAAATACAATTTGCTTTACTCACCCTGTGAAATGATGAAATGATATGAATTTCGTTTTATCTGTGCTTGTTTCTCATCAATAGGCATAAAATGAAGGAAAATGATATTTATATTGAATATTTCTTATCCAGAAGTGTGACAATTTTCAGATTTTCACTCGCGCAACGCGCTATCATGAAGGGCCTGTCCCCATTTTGAGTAATGATATGATCGCCATAATTGCCCCCGAGAAATAAACAAAACAAAAACGTCCTCTCTGTACATGCATAAGTAAGTTTTAAATGTGTCCGAAGCTCCTAATTTACTTTAGATTATTTTAGCGACTTTTGTGCAAAAAGGAACAACTTGAAATGAAAGTGAATTCATGAAAATGTTTCCATCTAATGCATTATTTCATGTTGTAAAGATGTGAGAAAATATTTTCACTACTCTTTGTCAGGCTTCAACATTTAAAAAAGAATACTTGGTCTAAGAATTTGCTCAAAATCACCTGAAGAACCTAGAACAAATAATACATTTTGCTTTATTTTTAAAGTAGAAGTATCCAATTTTTGCCGAAACAGAGTTTCACCGTCCTGACGAGATCTCGGAAGAATCATTTAGTGCCTGTCAGATTCATTTGCTGTACGAGGAGGGGACCCACAAGAAACCTTTGAATGCCGTGATATATATTAATGTTTTCACTATAATCTATCTTCACTTAATCCCGTGCGAACTGTCGAAATACCCTGGTGTCACCGTGGCAACGGACATGCTTTGTAAACTTTTGAATTGTTCTGAATTGTTAATCAAGTTTTATCAATACTTTTTATTTCAACGCATTGAGTATTTACTATTGGAAGCTAGATGACGACCAATCGCGACCTGCTACTGATCTTGTAATTAAAAAAGGAGAAGGGAAAAGAAAAGAAAGTATGACAGTAAAATTAAAATCAGCAACTCCTTGGTATCTACATACGAAGGATCTTCGGACATTTGTCGTAGGTCATGCGTAAATATATGAGCCGTGCCATGAGAAAACCAACATAGTGCGTTTGCGACCAGCATCCATCCGCGCAGTCTGGTCAGGATCCATGATGTTCGCTTTTAAAGCCTATTGCAATTAGAGAAACCGTTAGCGAACAGCATGGATCCTGACCAGACTGCGCGGATGCGCAGGCTGGTCTAGATCCATGCTGGTCGCAAAGCCACTATGTTGGTTTTCCCATGGCATGGCTCATATGTAGTAAAATTTTCGAAACGATTTATATCTAAGAGGTTTAACAAAAAACTACATAGACTTTAACCAATCATTAATATTTAGTTTTTAACGAAAATTGAAAAAGAGTTTTTTTCCGTTCATTATTATCAACTAAAATAAACATCCGTCTGCCTTTATATCTTTACCGTTTTGGACATTGAATATGTGAATCCTTCCGATTTAACGCTCTTTTTTTATAAACCCAGTATAGTTGTTTAAAGCAACTGTAATGAATTAACATATTACATCGTGTCCTAAATATACGTACACTTTAAAAGTGCTGATAGGCACCTGTGTTCTTTGAAAATGAAGCTTGTTCTTGTTTTTTTTTTTTTTTTTTTGTTTGTTTTTACTGTTTTTTTCCGGGTCCAGTTTTATACGATTCATTTCTGTTCTGAAAGGACAGCGAGAGCGAGTTTAAAACAGTATCATTGTAAGAGATTACTCCTGTTTTCTCCTTAGACCTTGAATTTAAAAATAGTTGGGATCTAGATTGAAATCTTGAATATTTTTACCGTATGTTATTGGCAATACTTATATTGTACAATGTGCTTCAAAGGTTGCCAGTGTGAACAAGACAATGGTCTGGGATATGAAGAGTCGTGTGGCGAGAAAGAATCTCAAACTGGAAAGAAAAATGTTGAAAAGTTGCGTCATCATGTGTGGTAAGACTTTATAATTATGTTACCAATTATAGTTCTTTGCGAGAAGTATAAGTCTATACGCACAATTATGTTATAGAGTCTTATAACTTTTAGAGCGGTTTGTTAAAACACATTAATACGATTTGGAAGTGCAAAAAATGTTTAAATAAACTGCAAGAATAATTTAAAATCCTACACGTACGCATGACGGTGCATGTATCAATATTGTAGATGTGTGTTTGTATGTAAACATATATATACATAATTAATATATGCAATAAAATATGTTTGAATTAAACTTAATATGAGTGAAATACCGATAAAAATGCATATTTATGGAAAAACGAATATACAACTTTATATTGGCAGACCGGTTGTCTCCGAAAACGTGTACTATCGCCTCTCGGACTAAAAGATGCTGGGAATCTGTTTCTTTATGTCAATTCAATAATCCACTTTTTGAGAACATGTGATAAATCATTTTAATGTTTATCATTACACATCAAAATAGTATGACATTACGATGATTGAAATACGCTATTTTATGAATATAAATGTTTCAGTGACATACTAGTAAATGCTTCAGTTTTCAGGAATACTTTTATTCTTTTTCATTCTTCAGCTTGCTTTAATGCATGCTGGTTCCCATACGCTGTTGTCTCATTCTGGCAAACGTTTGTCAATCCATCGATACCAATCTGGTTAGCAGCGATACCAGCAGCTGCCGCCAAATCAGAAGTAATCTTCAACCCAATCATATACGTGGCAACTAACAAGCAGTTCCGACATGCATTCTACAAAAACCTACCCTGTACAGGTTTGAGAGACATGCTGGTGAAGAAAGAAGAGGTTAAGGAACAATCTTCGAAAGAATCCGATATCTCGGACAAACATGAAGACGCGGTAATTATGTTATGATTTCATTTTCCTTTTTCACTTTCTCATGTCCTACCGGCTTGACAGTTAATTTTATTGATAATACTTAACCCTTACCCTGCTAAATTTCTATAATGAACTGGTCCATTTTCAATTTGGACAGTACCATTAATGTTAAAAGGGTGCTTACCAAAATGATACAGACTGAATAGCGAACAGTGCAGACCATGATCAGACTGCATGATGTGCAGGCTGATCTTGGTCTACACTGGCCGCAAAGGCAGAATCACTTGCCAACAGCAGGCTAAGGGTTAATATGCATTTCAATGGAATCGTACTTATTCAAATATTGCAGAAGTCTTTGACAAAAGTTATTATTCCACTCGGAAGAAGTTCAAACGTTTTTTAAACAGAAACAGGTATATAACACGACGCTTACATATAAAAAAGTTTTTATTTTACATACTTTTCTAAGGCGAACATTAATCTATAATGTTGATTAACAGTTCGAATCAATAAAATTACATATTATAATAATTACACTTACAAATGTCTATTTTCTGGGGTCATGAACATCACTTTCTGAAAGGCAACAGTTTCGCGTCAGTTAGATTTGGCTAATGAGGTATTCAGTTTTGGTCCTTTTGTCTTTTGAAAAAAGGATTATTTGAATTTTTACAATACTTTTAATAATAACAATAATTTTCAATAATTCTAAAATCAACCATGCTATATTATTAGGCATATTTTACTATATCTTCAATGTTATTTCTAGGCGACTAACAACGCAAACCCAAATGCTGTGGCCCCGGCCTCTGAAACTGCTCCGACAAAGGTGGAGTGCTAAGAGGAAACAGGATGCATCAAACTTTAAGTATTAATGTCATTGAAATGATTGGGTGACGTCATGGAGATCCGTGCACGTGTTGAAAGCACGTACTATTTGGAATCAGTGGTAATTACTTTGGTAAAGGATGTTGCAGGACGTAAATCAAATATACATTGAATTATTTAAGTGCCATCCAATGGGCCGCAGAGTGACAATTTGTTTTAGATGGTATCCTTTGTGTTTGCTCGCAACGTTGTCTTACATGTTGTACTGTGTGCTATATTTACATGTTGAAAATAATCAAACGAACGCTTTTCTTTTTGTAATGATGAATAATCATTAGATAAATATAGTGCACAACTCAACCTGCCTTTAAAATGAAATATACACATACCTCCAGTATTGGCAGCATAGTGTCGTGTCATAGCTTTACGTGTTAAAGCATTGTAATTATGCTTCTATTTTGGAAAAGTGTGTTTATCTTTGTACATAATTACAAACCCGTGTCATTAATTGGCCTCCTCTTTCTACTGTTTTTCGTTTGAACGATGAGTATACTATGCATTTACAAGCAAGTTGAACGGAATTAACTTGGCATATATTTAGAATATTGCATTTCAACAACTTTATTAGTGAAATTTCTATTACTGATTTGTTAAAATGGTTCTTTGACAAGATTTGAAATTAAAAAAAATAAATAAACTCGACTGTTGCATTTACTTAGGATAAAAATCAATAAATGTAAAGACAATATAATTGCTGTTTGATCCGCAAAATCCGTAACCTGAGGGTTTTTCTGAAGTCTCACTCTATATAATTTTAAGATTCTTAATTAGGTTGAATTTAATGGTATAATAATTTTTTAAAAATATATTATTCTGTGTTAAATTCTGACCTATGAAATAACGAAACAAGGATGGATGCACCCCGAAATTGCTGTCGTATAAGGGGCTTTTCAGTCACGGTGGTTGTGTTAAGGAGAAATGTTGCCATCAAGAGTTGTGATTCTTTAACACTGTATTCCCTCTCACTGATCTTTATGAATATGTAAAGTCTGAAGTCAATACCTTACCTAGTATTCGAGTTATGCCCCGGAAAAGGTTTTCGAAAAAGGGAGATAATTAAAAAATGGGACCACCTACTTATGGTTACTAGTCACTGCATTCTTTCTCACCGACCTCTATTAATATTTTAAGTACGAAGTCAATAACTTACATAGTATTCAAGTTATGCCCCCAAGGTTTTCAAAAAAGGGAGATAATTAAAAAATGGTACCACCTAGATTTATGGTTCCTTGTCACTGCACCACCATTTAATGAGCTCTATCATTGTATAAAGGTACAACTTGGTATCTTCAATACTTTTAGAGTTATCCTCCGGACAAGAAGCGTCAAAAAAGTGAGATAATTAAAACATGGGATCATCTAGAGTTATAGTTCCTTGTCACTGCACTCCCTCTCACCGACCACTATGAATTCTTAAAGTATGAAGTCAATACCTTACATAATATTCAAGTTATGCCCCGGACAATGTTTTCAATTAAGGGAGATAATCCAAAAATGGGACCACAAAGCGTTATGGTTCCTTTTCACTGCACTACCTCTTACTGACCTCTATCAACATGTAAAGTATGATGTGAAAATCTTACATAGTATTCAAGTTATACACCGGACAAGGTTTTCAAAACAGGAAGTTAATTAAAAAAACGGGACCAACTTTATTTATGGTTCCTTGTCAAAGCACTCCCTCTCACTGACCTCTATCAATTTGTAAAGTATGAAGTCAATACCTTTTATAGTATTCGATTTATACCTCAGACAAGGTTTTCAAAAGGGAGATAATTCAAAAGTGGGACCACCTAGAGTTATGGTTTATTGTTTACTGCGCTCGCTCCCACTGACTTCTATCAATATTTAAAGTATGAAGTCATTACCTTTTAAAGTATTCGAGTTATGCCCCGGACAAGGTTTTTTAAAAAGGGAGATAATTAAACATGGGACAAACTAGAGTTATTGTTATCATTGTATGAAGTTACAACTTGTTATCTTCAATACTTTTTGAGTTATCCTCCGGGTAAGAAGTGTGACGGACGGACGGACGGACGGACAGTGGCGATAATGCTCATTCAGTAGCCAAATTTCTCCTTAGGTAACGGTATAGTAATTAAGGCTACCAGTTTCAGTTTGTTTTTAGTTTTTCCCCCAACTGAACAGAGATTTTGTAACAATAGATGAAATGGACATTCAATCGATGCCTAGTAAAACTTTGATTGACATTATACAAGTATTTAAACCCAATATATTTCTCTAAAATTGAAGAGTGGTTCGCAAAAATAAAAATGTTCAAAGTACAAACTATAATTTGACAGCTGACACAAAGATACTGCCCATGACTATATATATTTTTCCATTTGCCTCCAGCATTACCAGAACAGGCAATTATCGGCTGGTATATATTCGCACATGATAAAATTTGAATATGACAATTTATAGATTGGAATTTTACAGCGCGGATTGCCACATACAATTTGTAACAGATGGACGAAATAACTGTTCAGATATTTTACAGATAACGGGCCTAGCGATAACCGTGTCATACATTAGGTATTGTTCAATCATATCATAAGTGATGTGAATTTAATGTATACTTACTTTTGCGTTTAGAGATATGTAAATGTTGCTGAGTGTCAATATATAGTGTCATGAATGTTTACACTGACAGGAAAATTGCGCATTAGAAACTAAGGAAAGTTACTCGGACTAGCTACCAATTTTGGAAAAGATAACCGATATTAATAAATGCAGTTCTTTTTTAGTTAAAACCATCATTTATTCTATTCCAGACCTGTTAACCCCTTCAAAACCATGTCAGTAATCCCCAAGTCCATGCACTTTCAATTATCCATTTTGATTCATGTAGACAGACAGGCCCAGACTGGGCTGAAAAAATGTTTGAGCCATTTTTACGTGGCCGGTAGCAGGGTGGGTGTGGAGAGGGGTGTGCCTTCCCGCTTTGAATTGCAGTCAGATTTTGAAATGGGTATTGTGGCAGGTGGTAAAAGGGCAAATGTACCAAACTGTTTAGTGGCAATATGGGGGAAGGTGTGGGAGGATATCCACTTTTGCAAGTAGTGTTTAGGGTATCACCACAAGAAATTTTTGAAAATGTAGACCCTTGATACAGCCTTTGGTGCAATTTCTAACTGAAAATTTTATGTTTCAACTTCTAAATATTACCTAGATTCTTTTTAGTATTACAATATCTAAAGTATGAATGACTGTCACTTCATATTTGTACTTTCAGATCATGCCTAACTAGAATATAAGTCTGATGTAGATTCTATGTATGTGTTATAAAAATAAATTCTAGAATCATTTCTGTTACTTGAATGTTAAAATTTCATTACACAGCTCGATATTTACCTAAAATATTATATCCGGATACGATTACACTTTTCTAAATACGCCAAAATCTCCAGTTTCAACAGTATGTTTTACAAATTGTGATGATACGAAGACAGTTTAGCAGCAATTGGCAGTATCTGATATTGAAGTTTACGGAAAATTACCTCTCATTTAAATCCTTTTATAAAAAAAAACGTTTCGTTCCGTCAAAGCAGTCTAGCATAGACAATCTACTTTCGATTTCAAAAACAACAAGAACATACAATTTAATGCTTCGCCGATTTGTTTATTTCTCGAAAAAATCAAGAGCACCGCCTTGCGGGTGCTGACGCTCATCTGATTTTTTTGTATAATATAAATATTGTCCTACCCATGATTTTCTAAGTCTAAAAAGGGCCATCACTCTTGCAAAAAGCAGGATAGAGTTATGTTTCTTGATGTACAGTGTCCACTTATGATGGTGAAAAACTGTTGCAAGTTTTAAAGTAATAGCTTTGATAGTTTATGAGAAAAGTTGACTTAAAAATAATATTCAACCAAGAAAATGATTTTTCTAAGTCCAGAAAGGACAATAATTATTGCAAAAAGCAGGATGGAGTTATGTTGCTTGCTGTACAGGGTCAGCTTATGATGGTGAACAAGAGTTGCAAGTTTTAAAGCAATAGCTTTGATAGTTTAAGAGAAAAAGTTGACCTAAACATAAAACTTAACCAAGAAATCTGATATTTTCTAAGTCCAAAAGGGGCCATAAATCTTGCAAAAAGCAGGATGGAGTTATGTTTCTTGCTGTACAGGGTCAGCTTATGATGGTGAACAAGTGTTGCAAGTTTTAAAGGAATAGCTTTGATAGTTTAGGATAAAAGCTGACCTAAACATAAAACTTAACCAAGAAAACTGATTTTCTAAGTCCAAAAGGGGCAATAATTCTTGCAAAAAGCAAGATGGAGTTATGTTTCTTGATGTACAGGGTCTGCTTATGATGGTGAACAAGTATTCCAAGTTTCAAAGCAATAGCTTTGATAGTTTAGGAGAAAAGTTGACCTAAACATAAAACTTAACCAAGAAATCTGATATTTTCTAAGTACAAAAAGGGGCCATAAATCTTGCAAAAAGCAAGATGGAATTATGTTTCTTGCTATACAGGGTCAGCTTATGATGGTGAACAAGTATTCCAAGTTTCAAAGCAATAGCTTTGATAGTTTAGGAGAAAAGCTGACCTAAACATAAAACTTAACCAGGCAACGCCGACGCCGACGCCGACGCCGACGCCGACAACCGCTCAAGTGATGACAATAACTCATCATTTTTTTTCAAAAAAATCAGATGAGCTAAAAAGAAATAAAATCATTTTTTAAAATTAGTAGTTATTAAACAAACCAGTTAGAGCTTCTTCTCCCGATAATTTATCCGCTTACTGACTGCAAAATTCAACCCAAGTGTCATCATGAAACGCAGAATGGGTGACGGTTTCATTTTTTTGCGACCTGAATCGTATGCAAATTATCCGAAGTTGTATGTACACGTTTGCATTTTCGCCACTCGCGATTTTGCATCATTTTGATCTGGCCGATCTCCGTAGTATTTTTTTTTCTCAGTAAACCGAAGTCCATATTTTCAAAGTCGTAGAAGCGTTGTTATTAACAGGTCACGTGTGTTCGCCGACAAGTGTCCAGAATGTAATTAGGATTCATCCGCGAAGTCTCGCGGAAGAATTAACGTACTGCACATATCTTATTTGGATCATTTAAAACGAAGCTCTCATAATTTAATTTCATCGATGTGGTAAACTCTTTAATAAGAGACATTCCAATGCTTGCAGAGGTACCCGACTCAATAAAATACTAGCAGTATCTTCTGGAACTATATGTTGTCTTTCGCTGGATGTTACGCAAGCTTGGTAAGCCCGCGCAATTCATGAAAAGCATAGCGCAATAAATTTGTTATTTGCGCAATGATTTTAAAGACTATTTTTTGAAACGGACAGGGTAACAAATGGATAATTTGTCTAATAAGTTAATATGCAGTTTTTATTTGAATTTGTGAACATAATATTTGCTATTTTGTGACAAAATGGCCTAAAATTAGTCTTTATAATCATATGCGCAAATGTATTACCAAATCCCGCAGAATCGTTATGCGTGTTTATGCTTAATGAGTTACCGCGGAAGAAAATACGTGGCTTTATTCGAGTATTGCACAATTACACTTAATAAATTTGACAGATTACATCGTATACTGGTCATAGCAAATGGGATTGACATAACTGAACTTCATACGATCAATGAACTCTTTGAAATTAGAGACAATCTAATGGAACTACATCAGTTCGCTGTGTTGTGGGGCCATTTAATGAGAATGAGAAATCGGGCGATAGCAAGGACTCGTCAAACGCTGAAGCGTTTAGCCGACTCAAAAATACTCACCGTATTTTACGAGGGAATTTTTGCATTCATTCTAATAAATAGAAAATATTTGATAGTTTCAATGTAAGATCGAAATATATTTCATCGAGTGAACACCATAATGAATATTTTTACGGGTGGCATAGCTTCAAGTGAAAATGTAAAGTATGATGTTTACGAGTTCACATTATACCCATTTCATCCGCACAGTGACGTGCATTGAGTTATGGCGTCTTAATGTCGTGACGTCGCGATAAACTATGTTAAAAAATTGTCATATAGTTTCCAGATTTCTTTCATATCTTATTATGGTAGAATTTAGATCTACATCTTTGTTTGTTTTGGTATTTGTATACAATTATATCCTTATGAAGTTCATTTTGCAAAGAATTTCCGATTATTCATAATTCATATCTTTTTGCATTCGAATGTAGTTCCGAACCAATGAAGAATACATTTAATATGTCCACTGCTTTAAAACAGTGGAAAAATCAATTGTATTGCACTGATATATTCTAGTATAACTATTTCACAGATTAGCATAAAATAAAAATATATATCCTAACAATTTGTAAGAATTCACCTACAAAGAAATAGTTAATATTACAGTTTAAACAAAAACAGGCCATAGTGGCTGAAATGCGCACTGGAATATGTCTTACCAAAATAACTTTTTGACTGTTAAATCAAAATATTTTGAAGATTAAAAAAAATCTTATTACTAGATCTACCTTTCAAGGTCTTTTGATAAAGGCATTATTTGATTAGTACCGATCTATATTTTAAGAAAACTTCTAACACGACCCTTTTATACTATTAAACAAAGAAAACAGAAAATTGTGTGTTATCATGCCACAGTTCACTTGTACGTCACAATTATTACGTCATAGTTTTTGTGTGTGTGTTTTTTTTAAGTTTTATTTATTCAGTTCCAATAGGCTAAAAGCAGAGTGCTAATAAATAAGCCGTGCCATGAGAAAACCAACATAGTGTCTTGGCGACCAGCATGGATCCAGACCAGCCTGCGCATCCGCGTAGTCTGGTCAGGATCCATGCTGTTCGCTAACAGTTTCTCTAATTGCAATAGGCTTTGAAAGCGAACAGCATGGATCCTGACCAGACTGCGCGGATGCGCAGGCTGGTCTGGATCCATGCTGGTCGCCAAGCCACTATACTGGTTTTCTCATGGCGCGGCTCAAATAATATTCATGAATAGCTCAATGATCTGTTCTTGATTGTCGTTTAGATACATATTATAATATCGCTCTGGTTGCGCCGTTGCAAAACTAACTCCTCCGCATCTGAACTCCAAACAATGATTTTATTCAGGGGCAAATCACTGTTTTGGATATATCATTTTTCAATTAGAACCTTTCTATGAAAATATTGGACAAGATTGTATAAACATGTTGTTATAACCAATATCACGTTTTTAAAGACTTTGTATGTTAAGTGTATAATAAGAAAATGATAATAATAATCATATTAACTAGTGTATAATAAAAGTAATAACGTATCTGAGTTGCTGTTATGTTGTGTTATCTATCTTTTTTCCACTTTAAGCTGGAGTTTCGAAATAAGTCCCACATTTGCAACAGTCTAGTTTGTTTAGCCATATTTTATCGTAAATACGTTAGGAGAAAAGTCATATTCTAAGTAAAAAATGCAAAAGAGTTGGGCCAAGTTAAAAAAAAAGAATTAGCAGTTTCCTCGCTTGTCAGTACTATGACTGGTTAGCCTGGTGTCAGTATAATGTGACTGCATGTGATATCACGTCCTGTGTCTACAACATGATATTTCAGCGAGGCAGGTAGACACCGTCGTTTAGCTTACTGAAAAATTGTTCGAGAACAAAAAAGGTAAAACGCCATTTGCTATTTTGCCAATCTGTTATTAATTACTTAAGCACTATTTTGAAATGAGTCATACATTTAGATTAACATTCTGTTAATAACATATCACACTTTTAAAAATAGCAAATCACACGAAGATATAACATTTCCTTTTACTATCACATCCCATTTTTAAAAGTAAAAGATATACACATAATATTTATGTTTTTAGAAAACGAGTGGATACCATTCAAAAGTACAAAGGTGTAGATTTTGATTTTTTCGCTGGGGAATGGTTATATGACACACAATTATCGAATGCACTATTTCAATAAGATAACAAACGACTTTATTCTGTTTGTAATGTCATTTCCCTCCTTTTTAACATTTTTTTTTGCGTTTTGTGAACTTGGACGTTTTATTGTATTTTCTGACTTTTTACACATTAGTTAAAATGGAAAATGAATATTTTTAATTGCACAGTTTGATTTATTTGAAATGTTTCCAACAATATTCTACTCTTATTTCAGTACTTTTAAAGTTACTTGCTTAATGACAAAGGGTGGGTAAGCCGTTTTGTACAGTATACGTAAATTGTAAAATACAACTTAAGATGTACATTATGAATCAAACAGGGTCATGACTATATTAAATGTATTGAGAGGTATCCTACTCCTCCCGGTGTCGGCGACCTTCCGCGTTCACACCTTGGTTAAAGTTTTGATGCACTTTTACTTTATCTCTATTATTACTTGATGTATTTGCTTCAAATTAAAATACATATTCTTCAACATCACCCACATCATATGACACAAGAAACATAACTCTTGCACCAACATTTCATGAATTGTTCCCCTTTTCACTTAGAATTTCAGGTTAAAGTTTTGGTGCACTTTTACTTTAACTCTGTTGTTACTAAATGGATTGGATTCAAACAGTTGTTCCACATCATTTCTCACATCATATGACACAAGGTCATAACTCTGACCCCAAGTTTTCATGAATTTTACCCTATTGTACTTAGAATTTCAGGTTATTTTTGATGCATTTTCAATTTATTTTTTTATTACAGAAGGGATTTTATTCAACAACAAAAAAAAATAATATTTGTTCCATATCATTGCACAAACATCATTTATACACAAGCATAATCTCTCTTGCACCAATATTTCATGCACTATGACCGCAGAATTTCAGTTTTTTAAGCATTTTCACCACATTTCTGTTGTTTATAAATGGATTTGATTCAAACTTGATTGTTCCAAATCATATGACACACGGTCCATAACTACTGAATCATTTGTTTTCACATATTATGCCCCCTTTTAACTTAGAATTTCGGGTTATACGTTTGATGCTTTTTTTTTTCTGTAACTCTGTGATGTTTTATTCACTTTAAACCTATCTCTGTTATTACTAAATACATTTGACTCAGACTTAGACTATTGTCAAACATACATGTAGTCATACGCATTGGAGTCTTTAAACACTTCAGTGATAGCTCCAGCTTCCTCCGCAGTGCCCTATTTCACTGTCCATAACTAACCAAAATAGTCGAGCGCACTTTCTTCTATGACAGCTCTTCTTACTTTTAGTTTTTTGGCTGAAACAGATGCATCTGAATTACAAGTGCACGAATCATTAAATAAACATGCACATACACAATCTAGATCATAATATAGAGATCAGAGAGAGATTGATTAAAGATCAATACATTCTTATTCACTAATGAAGCCATCACCTGATAACACGATGAAATCCTCCCATTTGTAAATTAAATCTGTACTTGTACTTTGTCAGAAAATGTACCGCGTTTTTGTTCAACCAATCGAAAACAAATGCATTGACCGTTTACCGATATAAAAATGCCTCCACAGTTTTTTACCATTCTTGCTTCAGTTCGTTGATAGAAAGAAAATACAAACAAAAAATAAACTATTCGTATCTCGATTTTTTTCATCTTTGAAAATGTTTTCTAATATATCCTACTTGGCTAATTCTTCTAGTACAGACGTAGGAATGTCTGATTTAGAAATTCAGAGGCTCAATTATCCTAAATGGGGACATCAGATAGTTGGATTGTTCTTAATGTTTGTTGGAATATTAGGTTTTATAGAAAATTCGTTAGTGCTTTTCACGTTTTATAAATCGAAGCAGTTACTATCACCGACAAATGTTTTTATCTTAGGGTTAGCTATTGGAGATTTTTCCATGGTTATCTTTGGCAACCCTTTGGCTTTTACGTCGGCTCTAAATGGCGGATGGTTTGCTGGCGATTTTATGTGCACATGGGAAGGATTTATTGTCTATTTTATCGGTTGTTCACAAGTTTATCTCATGATGGCCATCGCCGTTGACCGTTACATTGTGATAGCAAAGCCACTGAAATCTTCGATGATTACTAAACGAGTGGCGGCGCTATGTGTAGCGGCATGTTTTGGCGGTGGGTTATTCTGGGCTTTGATGCCATTTGCAGGATGGTCAGCGTACGGACTTGAAGCGTCGGGAAGTTTTTGCGGCCTGCATTACGAGGACAGCAGCAAGTCGTATATAATGCTAATATTTATTTTTGACTTTTTCATACCTCTCTTGGTAACGATATACTCCTACTTTAAAGTTTTTATGACGGTAAGTACTTTTATTGGTATTTCTAACACATGTATTAACATAAAATGTCACCCAAAATACAGTTACTGTCTGAAGGTTTAAAAACAAGCTCGCAACAAATTTATCTAGCAAGTGAAGCTCATGGTGTGAATTAATGCAGTCTTTTACGAAATTGAAAGGCCAAAACCGAAATCAAACCCATCCTGAGAAGTTCTTGAAGCTTTAACAGAACAGGCCCCGACTTCTTTCAAAAGAGAAACTCCAAGGAGAGCACAAAAGGTTTATATGATATTAAAGTTATCAATTGTCCGTGCATTTATAAAATATCATCATGCAGATGTTAAGAAGACACCCAAAAATATCGGCCAAACTAGACCTACTGAACGTACAGTCAGGGGGCTGGGATGGGGATAGTATAGCGTGGGAGAAGCATATGCTTTAGACCCCAAACTTTTGGCCAAAAACTTACAGTTCACAGAACAACAGTAAATAAAGTCTATTTTTGAAAGAATATTAATGTACCGGTAATGTCTACTGACACTGATAAGAACTTATTTTTTTCATTGTTCAAACATTTTCGAGGTAAATATGGGAAGGTTTGGCACCTTTTTCTTCCCCCAATGTTGAAATCACTCATATGCTTGTGTTTTTGGTAAATATGATAAAACAATCTGACACAAGTTCAAAAACATGAAAATTAAATTATTGGTTTATAGGTAAGTACTGTGAAATTTTATTTAGGCTTTATCATGCGTGTTCAAATAGAAGTTTTATATCTCATTTTATGTCAGAATTATATCTATTTTTATATCGCCTTTATCTTGTTTGGATATCAGTTTATCTCCCATTTGATATCAGTTTAATGTCTGTTTGGATATTGGAGTTACCTTTCAATACCATTAAAACAAGATAAAAACTTGAAAACAACTAAAACAGTGAGAATGTCATCATCACTAAATCATGCATTCACAGGTTGCTAACGTGAACAAAACAATGGTTTGGGATATGAAAAGTCGAGTAGCAAGAAAGAACCTTAAATTAGAAAGAAAGATGTTGAAGAGCTGCATCATTATGTGTGGTAAGATATTTCAGCAGCATTTGAAATATAGTTCAATAAGCATACCCATATTTATAGTTTGTATATAAGTAATATTTTGCATTGTTTGAGAATTTCGGAAACAGTGGTACATACAAAACAACTTTAACATATTTACATTAACCCTTATCACACTGGACATGATTGATCCGGCCTTTAGGACCAGTGTATCAGCCTGCACATCCGTGCAGTCTGATCATGACCTGCACTGTTCGCCATTCAGTAAGTATGTTTTTGGTATGCACCCTTTTAACAGTTAATGGTACTGCCCAAATTGAAAAACGACAAATCACTAAATGAGATATATCATTTTTTAAAACGTTAACGTCACTACTGTAATACCAAAATTATGAAATGGCATTATTTTACTCCCGCAACGCTAAACATGTGATTAAAGATAAAACTCATCAGCCAGAGTCTGACAACAGTTTGTGATGTTGGGTTCTTTATTTCAAGAGATCTTCTTATATTTAATATTCAAACACTTTTAAGATTTTCTTTTATATAAACAAAGAAGGATGTTACCGTGTTTTGTCTTGTCGATTAAAAGACGTTTCGCAAAATGACCTATTTTTGGCTATTCCGCCTAAAAGAGGATTCCACCTTAGTATCTCTTCCTGGTATAATTCGAACGTGTTCGGTCTTCGTGATTAGATTACTACGCATCTGAACCAAAACTTGTTTTATTTGCCAACACAGCACGCAAAACTAAAATCTATTTCCCCAACAAACTGAACATAACTTAAAGATGAAATATTTTCATAAATGCCTAATGTTCTCCCTTTGCATACTTCAGTTTGTTTCTGGGCATGCTGGTTCCCGTATGCTCTCGTTTCGTTCTGGCAAACGTTTGGCAACCCTGAATCGGTACCAATCTGGTTAGCGGAGATACCAGCGGCTGCCGCCAAATCAGAGGTAATCTTCAACCCGGTCATATACGTGGCAACTAACAAGCAGTTTCGACAAGCATTCTACAAAAACCTGCCCTGTTCTGGCTTGAGAGACATGCTTGTAAAACGAGAAGAGGAGAAGGTACAGTCTTCGAAAGAATCCGATATCTCGGACAAGCATGAAGACCCGGTAATTATGTAATGATTTTATTGTTTCCTATTGGATTATCTGAAATCTAACCGACTATCTGAAATTAGGACTCTATTTTATTAAATGCATTTAAGAATCTGAGCGCACCTGGTAGATTGAAATTTTGCAAAAGTGTTTCCCACCAGTCTCATTGTTTTTTTACAATGCACTTGTTGATTTCTTAAAGTACATTATGTCATTGACTATAAGAAGAACCCTACCAAGCAAAATAATATAAAACTCGGACTTAGGTGTAATGAGCTATGCATCGTTATAAGACTATCTACAAATTACCTCCATTTAATAGGACTCGTTGTATCGCAGACTAATTTAATCGCAAAGAAAAAATATCTGAGTGATGTCCCTTGTTTTAAGAATACTAATAGATTACTTCCGAAGTAATAACAAAAATCATAATATATAAATATGTCTGTAGTTCATTAACAAATGAGGAAACTCACATAAAGCTATATTAAATAATATTAATTAAAATTTATAATTATTTATGGTTATTGTTATACTAAAAAGCTAATTTAAGGTTAAATTTGGATACAGAAAAAGCATAGCTCTTTAATATTTTCTTAGGCGACGAACAATGCTAACCCAAATGCCGTAGCTCCTGTCGCGGAACATGGTCCGACAATGGTGGAGTGCTGAAAAGAAAAGTTCTTTTGTCTTTGAAATGGCCGTGCAACAACCTGGAGATTAGAGAAGCACGTATTGCTTGGATTACTGCGAGAAAGGATATTGCACTGGATTTAAAATAAAATTATACATCGAATTATTCAAGTGCCATCCTATGAACCAACAGTGTCCGCTTCTTTAAGACGGAAATATTGTATGCTTATTGTGCCAACGTTGTTTAATAGCCTATTGTGTTGTTAGTCTTATTTACATGTAGAAAATAATCTCGTAAACACATTTCGTATGGCTATGCCGAACTATCATTATTGGATTAATTAAAGTATATGTAGTGTGGTCATCATATTGCCGTGTGATCTGACTACTCGTCAAGAACAATTTTACTCTTTATTAGATAACACGACGTATACTTCACATATCTTTTCAAGGTTAATTCTTTAGAGAGATACACCATATTAGGAGTGACATAGATGTACCCTACAGTGTATAAAACAACTGATTTCTCTTTGGTTTCCTTCATCATTAGAATATATTCTCTGCACACTGTTTGTTTTCATTTTGTACATACGTACGTGATTGTGACGTAATTTTGAGAGAACTGTTACTGATGCTGTAGTTACTTCATGTTCCAGTCCATCTGTAAATATGTCATATTTTTATTTTGTTATAATATAATATATTGATTATGTATGCGCCAACTAATGCTTCTGTCTTAAAACGTGCTCTTCTTATAACCTATTTCTTTAATTGATTGCATCTTTCGATTGAACACTCGCCGACTTTTCGAAGTGTATACTATTATGTATAAGTGAAACATGTTACTATTATAACCTGATGAATTTTGTTACTTATTTAGAACAATGCATTTTAAACATTTTACCATAATAATGTATTGTTATAATTCTTACTGAATTGTTCATCTGATAATAGCTGTGAAACTATAAATCTTTGTCATGTTGTATCACACGTTTAGCTTTACTTTCGATAACTTTACCATGTTTTGCTTAACCATTGTCAGTATCATTAAAGTATATAGGCACGTTTTAGCAGGATATATTGTGAACGATACTCCTTTCTTTTCAAGTTTTGCCAGAAGTCTGGCCAGAAAATTGTAATGTATTCTCACTGATATATGTATGGTGTGATCATGGTGTGACTTCACGTTACTCGTCACGTCAGTCCGGTAAACACAACTGAACTGTTGATGTCTTGAAGGAAGTAAAAAGTCACTGTGCTTGGGAATTTGTTATTTTTATCAACAAATTAATATAATAAATACTTCTAAAAAATAACAAGGAGTTCGACCTTTAGTTTGTTGTTTTCCATCCGTGCCTCAAGTTTCAAAATAATATTTCAAGTTATGAGCATTCTTGAAATTTGACAAAAAGCTCTCTTGTTATCGTACATAGAAATTGATTGTTTTGATAATCAAGATTAAGTGCTCTTATCCGAATATAATAATATGGAAAAATATGAATATGAGCATTAACTTTAATATTCAGTGGTAGCATCTTTGATTAATACTTTTTGATAAAATTGATGTCACATGACTGGGTTTACACCTAAAGAAATTCAGTGAATACAAATTTAATAAAGCGCAGACATGTTCAAATGGAAATAATGAATGTTATTTATCTATTTCTGATGTTATTTATGAAGAGGTCTTTCATTAATATCACAGACTATATAACCAAAGACTCCCAGAGATTTTTACCAGTATCAATGAGTGCTCTGCTAAAAAATCTTCTGGTGTAAACCTTATTCGCATTCAAGGATGTTACATTTTTTTCTAAATCAGGTTTCGAGTTATCCGCCAATATCACAAATGCTTCAGTATTGAAACACAATAGATTCCTGTCATACTGAGTTATATTATTGTTTCTCCTTCATTAACAGTACTGTAAACAAATGTTCATAAACTTATTTAGGAAAAACACTTTTAAAATAGTTTTTAACAGAACATCGATTGCTACTTGACCGGAGTTGTCCTTTTTTTCAAAGACCGACTCATGTTTCAATCTGTCTTTCTATCAACATTTGATTTAACTGTACTGTAGTATTTTATTACTCATTCTAACACGACCCTATTTGTTTGCCTATACAAAGAAGATCGAAACAGTGTATTATTACGCAACAAACTCACTGTTTGTACGTCACAATCATTACTTTATATAGCGGCGAGCCGGAAAAGAAACCCCATACAAAACAGCCAAGTATTTGATGGATGTCGTCAAAATGCACAGAGCCTTAATATCGTGTTAGAATTGAACAAAAAGTATCTTTAAAAAGATACACGGCCGCATTAGTCAATGCACACTTTAAGCTACGAAACGTGCATGCACTCTGTACTTTTATATACGATCGGGTATTTATAAAGCAAAACAAAATGTAGTTTTTAAAGTAAAATTGTCATGTTTTTATGAACAGAACAGAACATAATTTTATTTCAGTAGCTTATACATATACAATATCTCGTTACATACATACAATTTAAAATATAATAATGAATACCGCCGTGGGGTAGGGGGCATGCATGTGTTGCTCACTGTGCAACACACAGGTTGTGCTGCCATGAAGACGGACTAAATGCGACCCTCTCCTGGCGGCTTGGCACCTCTGTATATGGCGGGTACATTGGTCGCTTTCAATTATGCAGTTCATTGTCAGACACGTATTTTGATCGATAGGTTAATATGTATTTTAGTTATAATGCATAAACAAAAAAAGTGTCTTATAGCCAAAAGGGGCTCAGTGCCAATTTGTGTGTAAATACAAAGTTCTGTTACCATGTACACAAGTCACTATAAAACAGCAAACTTATGGTGACATTTTAAGCATCCTACAATTGACTTTATTGTTGTTCTTAATTTATGTATAAATTAATCGTGAAAGGTTTTTCAGGGTTATCTGGTACTGTATAACCTGTATAATATGCACAACCGTGCATGTATTGATACAACAATAACGTAAACTTGTCTATTCTCCAAACACAAAATATGACTTCAATATGCTATATGTCTTTTGTTGTATTTTTAATTGGTGTTTTTTTTTCTCTACTTGAGATTTAATATTTATCCTTGATTTTATGAGTTTGTCTTGTGACCAAGAAATTATTATATTTTAAATTGTATGTATGCAACGAGATACCGAATATGTATAAGTTCTGTTCATGTTTTTTATATAGAACATATTTTACAGAACACAGTCTAGTAGTTTATATCATAATTATATTAATCATAATCTAGAAAACTTTAACAAAAAATAAAACTAAAAAAAAATGTCAAGGGATACACGAAATGACCAAAATTGGGACGAGCTGACTGGGGGACGAGTTGACTAGGGGACAAGTAAATCAATACCAGCCCGCGGCCGGAAAAATACATCTGGAACAGTGATTTCTTCTTTAATAAGATCGGTGTCATTCAGACGCATATCATTATATTACTCGGACAGCTCTCTCGTGATATTCCTGCGCATCTGAACTCAAATATTCAATACAGCGACAAATCATGTTTTGGAATTATATCATTTTTCAATTAATATGAAGTTATTACAATAACAATATCAACGGATGTAATCGAACGGCAAAAGGGTGGGACAACAAGTTCTAACATTAGAGACTGTCCTTCCCTTCAGCAGTTGATAGGAAAACGAAACACAAACATAAACATTATGTAAACTCGAGCAGTAACAAGCAACACAAAATATCATATATTCAAGTTTGAACAAAAATATTATCACGACCTTGTATATTGGAACCATACATGTCTGGCCCCTACTGCTAAAACGGAGTCAGAACTTCCTTGACCCACTGTCAAGATCTAGGCATTGTGCTTAAAACAGACAATTGTCAAGTTTTATCAGCAAAGGTGATTTCTAAGTAAAGCCGAAAAACAAAAACAGGTACTTACAATTATGTTCACTGCTTATCGCACATGTTCGCTCCACATACCAGAAAAAAATATAAACACTTTACCAGTTTGGTCATTTCCCAATGAGAATTAAAGTTGCTGGTTGGTTCCCAACAGATGTAAAACGCCGAGGTTTCATTCTGATTAATAAAATAACTTTACTATAAGACTAAAGAAATAACTCCTTCTAGTTCCAAAAATCTTTTTTTTCTCACAGCAAGGTAAGAAATGGAAAATATCGCGGGACAAATAGGTTTTCTCCTTGTGTTCATTTTGAAAGGGATGTAGTAATAAAATCCGTTTTTTTATCAAATATATCTATAGGGTTACTTGGCTGATGTAACGCTGCAAAAAAGGTACAACAAGATTTTCGGCTTTGCTCATTAAAATATTAGATTGTCTTGGAGAATGTTACAAAGCGCCTTTGGTCTTTAACGAGTGACATAAGAAAACTATTTATTTTCACGAACTTTTGAGCGCAGGCAATTCCATTAACTTGCCCTTTAATAAAAGTAATGTAAAATCAGAAACATTAGCTTATTGAATCTGTACATACCAGTAAGTATAATTTCCGAGTAGATTTTATTGCGTGATGAACGATATAATCACAATCAAAAGCAAAGAAATTGTTTCAGATCTTAGCCGAGTAATGTTTGATAAAGATCAAACTGCCTCCTTAAAATTGCTACAAATGCATATTTTTTATAACAACAGACGTTTGAGTTGTAAAATGCGTTGCTCAACATTGAAAATATTGAAAAATTAACGTAGATTAAACTTCAAGTAATTACGGTAATTACGTGATATTTTTTAACGTACAATACTTTAATGGAAGTTAAAAACTACAAATTATCAAGCTCCTAAAAATACGACAAGCATACCTTTTGCTATAGACAGAGACAACTAGACCATGCTACACACACGTCTTAGCTCACTAGGTACATAAGTGGAACACATTTGGTAGAGGACAAATACGCATTCGTGATTTCAATATATCTATTCTCTGTGTTCGTGGAAAGTAATCTTGTCGTTATAAGAATTGGTTTGGTTTGGTTAATTGATTGTATATGTTATAATGCTAGAATACATATATATAAACTATTTGTTTATGTTTAATTAACAGACTGTGTATAACACGGTTCTTGAATAGATAAACTATATATTCTGATACTCTTACACCATTATAGTGTCTAAGTCTTTGACACTGTTATTAGTCACGATATAATTATCAGCATCGCGATAAGCTAAAGAACCTTTAGATGTTAGTGACGTCAACAAGACACATTTATTCCTATGAGCCGATTCGTTTATAGGAAGCATACGTATGTTCTTCTATACCGAACTATAGGTTTTAACTATACAGAGTATCCAGTTATCTGTCCATATAGAAAGATAATCCAAAAAGATGTTTCAGATTTCTTTAGTAACTTGCAAAAATAAATGTGATATCCACAGGCTTTTGCTATTTGGTATGCTGCATTGCCTAGTGGTCCTTTACCAAGATTATTCAAATTATGCCCCTGAGATGAAAAGAGACCCACCCAGGGGGTCCCAAGTTTTACATAGACTTACATAGGAAAAGACTTTAAAAATTACTTCTTGCCTGAAACTGCAAGGCCTAGGCTTTTGATATTTGGTATGTTGCACTGCGCTATTAAATGGTCCTCTACCATAATTGTTCAAATTATGCCCCTGGGATGAAAAGAGGCCCTGCCCTGGGGGCCCCAAGTTTTACATAGACTTATATAGGAAAAAATAATCTTCTTGTCTGAAAGTTCAAGGCTTAAGCCTTTGATATTTGGTATGTAGCATTGCCTAGTGGTTCTCTAACAAGATTGTTCAAATTATGCCCCTGGGGTGAAAAGAGGCCCCGCCCCGGGGGTCACTTGTATATGAGTTATATAGGAAAAAATACTTCAAAAATTATCTGATCATATTCCTAGATTGTTATAATTACCTGATGACCCCAAGTAATTAGGGGTCACTTGACTGTGACCTTGACCTACTGACCTACTTTCCTGTTTTTTAAGATACAGCCTTGAAATTTGGATGACATGTTCAGTTTTGCACACCGATCATAACAGCATAGAAATTTGGACCACGTCAGTAACTTTCGATAAAGATTTCAATACTCATCTTTAATGTTCTTAGCCCTGACCTACTGACCTACTGACCTACTTTCTTGTTTTTGAAGCTACAGCAAAGAGATCTGATAATTTTTTAACAGATTTCAGTACTTATCTTGAAGCATCTTTACCATGACCTTCTTACCTAGTTTTGTTTTTGTTTTTGAAGCTTTAGCAAAGAAATTTGTTCAAGCAAGCATTTAAACTCAGGTGAGTGATTAGGGTCATCATGGCCCTCTTGTTATCAAATTACACTCGCCGCCAGCCTGGTCTGCCAGTTTATGATAAAATGACCATTTATTGTAGATAAGTTAATATGTTTTATAAAGACATTCGCTCCTTGAAATAAAATGCTCAACTCCATTTGCATGTTTTACATCTAAAATAACTTTACGTTTTAAAACCAATATACAAGACGCTATTCACAGTTTTAAAACACTTCCCAGATTCACATAGGAGGTTTAAAATCACAAAACTAAGTACAGCCTTTCCCAACGTCCATTATAAATTTGAAAGCAGAATTTTGCCGCGGACAAAATAAAACCTAATTTTCCATTTTCGGGAAAAATGATAAAGTTACTATCTTTTAAGCTAGCTTTGCTGAACAAGTCATTCCTTATATTGAGATACTTTCTACAGTACATTCGTGTCTGCCGGTTTCTAAACGAACTGACGCTACACAGCATCTAAACTCAACAGGTAAAATTATAGCAACATATTGTTACGTACCAATTCTTGTAAGTTCTCAGTTTGGTCTGCCAGTATTACCCTGTACAGCATTTATGTTCTCAGTCCAGCACTGTTCAAACTTCCTTATACATGATTTTGTCAAATAATCAATTCAAATGTTTTCGATAACGGAGTGCAAGGGTCAATAAAACGGGTACAATTATACTCGTTCAAAATACTTATTACTTTGTATTGCAACATTTACAACCTCTACCAGATAACTGCTTACAATAATCAAATTAGTCAACATCCACTGAGATATAACATTTTTTTATTTGAAGCCTAAAAGGTGGATCCAACCCAAATCTCCTATTTCTTCTGTATTAGGTGTAGTTTTACCTGTCGCATGAAAAATCGCATTGCGCGATTATGGACAGGCTCAATGCTGAAAAGATTTGTTATCCCATTTTGAGGCTCTATATCCAGTCACTGGCCACACCACAGAATTATAGAGTTTAGTGTACACCTGAAATGGCATTACATCAGTATAGTGGAATTTTGCAATTAAAAGGCACATGACCCTATGTCGTAAACCCCAGTCCCTGGAGTAAAATGTTCAACCTAAAGGACCTAAATTGTGGTTCCTCGCAAGTATCTAATTGCCCAGGTTTTGGGGTAAAATGTTCAGGATGACTGGCACCACTGGCTTGATTATTTCAAGGAAAAGCCAGGATTCCTTCTTAAACCACTTTCTGTGTTATTTCAGAGTTCATTTAATAATTAGTTTTTACACCACTTTAATTATAAAAAAGAAAAATCAACACATATGTAAAATTAAATGAAGACACAAAATTAGTACAGTTTTATAAATCTATTAAATCTAAACTCCACTCTTAAACACACATTCACAACTGCAAAGATCTAAACTATTGTCTACTGATAAACTCCATAACTGTTCCAAATAAAATGCACATAAAGTTCAGTATATTTTTAAGCAAATAAATTAAACTCCAAAATTCTAATTTATTCTCCAATACGAATGAAAAATTCCTAAAATTGACTTTTAATTTCCATATAATTTCCAATCCAAGAAGTCTTAAGTCCAAAATGTAAACTAGAAAAGCAAAGAAATAAATGATAAGCACATATTTATTATGAAGCACCAAAAATGCTGCAATCTGATTGGTCAATGACAGTTTTTGCAAATATGCAAAACCTATCTCATCAAATGCAAGAAATAGAACAAATGTCAACATAAAACAAATTACATAAACATAAACTAGAGAAAAAATTTCACGATATCAGTATATTTCAAATTATAGATAATGATTTAAAAGTATCTAAATTAAGTGTCAAAGAACTGACACACAAATTCTCCCAAAAAATATCCAATATGGCTGCCAAAATTAGGTGTTCACTTCTAAGGGCCATTTTTAAAGGATTACAAGAGAACAAGGCATCTAAAAATTTACAAAAACCAATATAACTAAAACAATAACAATAAAGTTTCAGTCCTGAACAATATCTCTAAATATTTTTAATAAATCGTTTTCATTAGCAAGCTCCAATCACATATGAAATTGAGTAGCAAAAATGTAAACAAACGGACATTCTTCCAGATTTCTCTAAAACTACAAAATGTCATGTCCTCAAACTTAACAAAAATGTTAAAACATATATTTACAACATACTGTAAATAGAAATATCATGGTAAAATAAAAATATGCATTTAGGGGCATGCATTTGTTTTTACAGCAACTGTGTTCCGGGCTTGTAAAAATATGCAATAAATATTATCAATACCAGCCCGAATAACTTGAAACTTACGCTGAAGTTGCGTAATAAGATGCTTCGATAGTCACTGTCCTCAAAACAGTGTAAAACAGTAAAATCATAAAAATATTCACAAAAAGCAAAATATTAATTTTGTTGCCAAAACCCAGGTTTACCACACCTACCAGCTGACTGACTGGGCAACATATTTTGCTGTTACATTGCAATTTATAACCTCGTCCAAAACTAAACTAAGGCAGACATACTTATTCGTTAAACGGATAACTTATATCATACCTAAAGTCAAATGGTGTGCACATTACAGATAGCTTTTTTCTAAAATGGACATTATTACTTTTGTTTTCATTGATGTGATTTCTTATACACCAACCAGATAAAATGTCTAGCATAAACTGAAAATCATATCGTCAGACCTTAACTGGTAACTAGGCGTCAAAAAATGAACCAAGCTAAAATTTGTTTTATTTATCAAAAGAATATATTTTGTTTATATAAAAACAAATTCATCAAGACATAAAAAACCATTATGCATGTTATGTATGAATGCTGACGTGGCTTTAAAGGTACTGGACCTTCAGTTCTGCAAGATTACGTAACCTCAGCATCTTACAGGTATTCTTTGGCCCTTTACTGTAGCTCAAACAGACACACGGCCGGAAAATACCGAACTCTCACAGGGACGTTACGTAATCAAACGAAAACTGCATATTCCATATAACACTTTCTTTACACGTCGTGCGGAACATTGTGCGTAAATAAAAACATAAATAAAACGTACATTATCAGCATTCGAGTGAATTTTTATATTAATGCACGTTTGCTTCGTGTAAATACACCCTGATTACATGATTTTATGAGGAATAAAAAAATGATAAGAAGTGTGTGATTTAAATACTGATATTCACATTTAAGATGAAAACAAGCAATTAAACCTCACAGATAACAACCTGGAATAAATGTTAGCACTGCACTTATTGAACACTGTGTATAGGTAGCTTAATGGTGAAACAGAAGAGTGTAACACAGATTCTGACATTAGCTTTGAAACACTTAAAAATTAATTCATTTCTTATATTTACATTATACTTACTTTTCATTGGTAAAAAATGTTATATAATAAATTGCAAACATTTTGTTGCATTTAACATTAAAATCAGCTTCCCGGGCATTCTGTTCACCAGATGGAACAACTGCGACATCATCTAAGGAACGTTCTCTTTGACTACATAATACTGTAATACTAAGCAGCGGTGACGTAACTTTGGCGCCTTTCCTGATTTCCAATGGAAAAGAATAGGGCGAATGTAAATATTTATCAATATTCTATTAAATGGGGCCTCAAAATTAATGTTAAAAATACCAAAGTCTGCATTTTTGAAAAACGAAAACAAAATCATGCATTTTAAAGGGAATGTTAATGGTGAAAAATAAAAAAATTATGGTGTCAACTTTACAGACACTGGTAATATGAAAAACGCTGTAAAGACTCTCTCCAACCAAGCCTTAAGGGCATATCATTTGGCTGTCTCTGTTCAGTAGGATTAATCTAGATGTTAGAACGAAATTATCACTTTTTGATACGACGGTTGCACCTAGTCTGTTGTATGCGTCTGATAGACTGGGAATTTACGGTTAAAATACATTTAAGATTGTGTAAATTTCTCTCGGGTGTGCGTAATCAAACCCCGAACTTGGTTGTCTTTAGAGAACTTGGTCGTTGTCTAGTGTGTGTTATCAGGAAAGATAGAGCCTTAAAATATTGGATAACCTATGTATACAATGCAATAGTCAATATGTTAATGCATGGTCTCATGAAATTAAATCTTTGTTGGACAGTTAAGGCTTTAGTGATGTCTTGTTGAATTTTGATTCTAATTGTAACTATTATGATATGTTTAAACAACAGTTACGCGATCAGTATGTACAAAACTGGAAAAGCGTCGATTTAAAATGTATCAAAATTGGAATATTATAGAAAATTTAAAGTAGAATTCTATTATGAAAAATATTTGAATATATTAGAAAACAATTTACTGAGAAAACAATACATCAGTTTTAGAACTGCATCGCATAGCCTTTTAACAAGTATTCAAGCAATAGACAGAAATATTTTGTAAAAACAGACTGGTCGTCTATACAAAAAATCATTAATACTATGCCCTACATTAATAAGAAAAGAGTGATTTAAAATGCTAAATATGTAAGTGAAGATATTGAAATACGGAAACAAACCCTTAAAGTTCTAACCGCCTCTTAGTTTAGGGTACTTTGTTTTATTATGGATGATAAGTTCCGCTTTATTTGTATGTCTAATTGATTCTTTATTTCATATCAGTGTATTTTGACCATATTTGGAACAGCTATTACAAATGGTCAAAGGCATTCGTAGTGCCGATTTGCCAATAAATGAAATGAAATGCAATCTTTTGCGTGGTTGCCTTCGAGGTGTTTACTCAGTAAGAGAAATGTACTGTAAGAAGTAAGATTATAATTGACACTAGAGAACTTAATTTAGACACAAATACATTTGCCCAACGCCGTTAGAACAAGAACTCTAATGTGCACTACACATAAAATGCGTGTTACTCTGCAGTATAAATGCCGACTACTTCTTTTATCAGCTGATCAATAAAATCACTTATATTACAAAAGAACAGGTAGAAAAACAGTTCTGTGTCTGCAACAGTTTCATTTTTTAAAGATACGTGAAATGTGTTTAATGCATGATCGTAAAACATTATGGAGCTTACAGCTGGGGATGGCGAGAGATTTTCGTAAATTTTAAGCACATCCCGTACACTCAAAGATTTCCATTTGTAATTTATAAGTTGAAAGTATCAGCACGTGTGCTTTACTCTGTAATATGGCAGTAGTGTGTGCTTGAAAATTACAGTATTCATCTAGACTTTTATGGTCACATCTGGAATAAATAGGCGTTAAAGACCTACCCTCTCTTAATATCTTAAAAGAATCGACATGTTTTCCTGATTTCCGACAAAAGCCAAACACTTCTTTGTGTATCTAAATACAATGTATGCACGGTTTAATGTAAATCGACCTGAATGGTGCAAAGCTTGTAAAGTAAAGTGTTTGTCATTCATAATGCTTGAGGAGAAAAGTGGCTAAAAGTCACCTAATGTCGAATTGTTTCACTTTGTTCAAATCTGCCTCCAAAACAATGACGCAAAACTTATGGTGCGATGCAGTGAAATCTACGCATCTGCTTTTTCAAGCTAAATGCACGTATAAATTGATGTCTCTTAGAATTCATTTTTAATAACTAAGATCTTAAATGATAATTTTAATTTTCTTCGAAAAGGGGTACACAAAATATTAAACATCGGACGGGGCCAACATTTCAAACTGCTCTCCTGTAACCAAGATGTGAAATTTTACATTGTTTCTGATAAATAACATAATGTTGTTTGGATTCTATCTAAATCGTCTATACGGGTACTTGGAGTATGTCAGTCAAATATCTCTTTACAATTGATAAAATGTCTTAGATTTCAATTTTTGGAGAGAATGTCCAACGCACATCTGGATTCAAAGACTACCCACTTCTTTATACTGAAACGATTTGATAACTTTAAAATCGTCTAAAACTGGGTCAGTAAATGAACTTAATTTCAATACATTTGTTTTTGAAATTCGTAAATTCATATTCAGGTGTTTTGGTTGTATATCATATCACACATACATTTTATCAAGACTGAAAGTATCTGGCGCTGCATGCCTGAAAAAGATTTATCATGTTCTCTTATGGTGGCGGACTCGTATCATAGTCGTCATTTTCCGTACGTTTATTCAATTCGACATTCTTCGGACGTAAATATACTTGAAAGCGCAAATGACTTTCCGTAAAAACCGTAAAATACAGAAAATAAAAAACATGCACTAAATACGTAGCTGACCGTTTTTCATTACCGGTCAACTATTTTATACATGCAGGTCAACGAACCCACTTAACAGGTATTGCATTATCGCATGCTCTTAAGATATTGAAACATGATCTGTATGAAAACAATACTATTGCAAATTATATTTCGGTTTAATACGCAACATATGAATAGTCCTTTGACAGTGTTGTGAAATTGGTTTTGATTAACAACATGTACACGTATAAACCTAACCGCTACAAGGGTAAAAGTTGGAAGCGACTAGACAGTTCAAAACCACTGTAGTTTTGTAAATGGAGGATATTTGACATGCAGAAAGTCTTAGTTTTATCTAATACTAACTGTAAAGGATTCACAGTACTGGTTGCTGCAAATTCTCTATGATATTGAATGACATGTAAATTAAAAGAACAATTTCAATCAATTTCATTAACTGACGAAAGCGCGCGAACGGCAATAGTCAGCTCCTTTCAAACTTAATTGATTTATGAGTTTCTGACTCGAAATAAACATTTTTTTTTTCATCCATGTTTGTGTCAATTTTCCTGGATCAAAACAAATCCGTGCCAGTGTCCTGATGGTATACATTAATGTGATTGCCTTAAACAAAACAAATGCATTGTTAAAGCTATATCATGGATCGCATATATTCAATGTTGTGTTTTAACAGCGAATGAACGTGACTCTGAAGCTTGTGCATCTAATATACTGAAATACCCCAACATGTATACAATAAGAATAAATTTTTCAAATTACAAGAACAAATTCAAATGAACTGTTAACATATCATTAACATATTTTCTTAGATAACAATACCACTTCTATATATTTTCAAAGGTGCTTCCATTTAACATGACCTCAAAAACACATAGTAAAAATAACAGTGGTGCTTTTCAAAACCATAAAAATATCATGCAGATCTAACTCAAGTTCAGACGCATTAAAGTATTGCAAAGTTCGTAGCAAAATATGTTTCAAACCTTGTTTATGTTCGCTTTAAAAAAAACCAAAACATTAACTTATAAATCAAGTACTATTTAGTATATCTGATAAATCTGCTTCGAAATTGTAAAATTATCATCAATGAAGTACAGTCTACAAAGATTCCACAAATAGCTCACCTGTGTATAACATTTTGATATAGATTCTTCTAAATAATATACCAATGCCACTCTGATAATGATATTCATAGTCTTAAATTAAGTGCGCGGAACTATAATCACTGCATTGTCATTGCGTTCTTTAATATTTTTCAAAATGACATCTCGTGAGACCTTACTGACAATATTCACATCCGACACACGATTCTTTCTACAGCAAAGGTACGTCATAAAATTCATCCGAAATTTTCTGTTCATAAATGTATATATTACGGGATTGATGCAGCAGCTAGCCATGCTGAGACATTGAAAGTAAAATTTGAGATAAAGGACTGTTTTCTGGTTTGATTTCGATTTAACTGATTGTATTGTTTTCTCCACAGAGTTTAAAACCATGATTGGGCTCCAGCATATGATAAACGCAAGCATTACAATAACCAGCATTTTTATGACACTTTTCTTCATATCAGCATTCCGGAGGGAGTTCCTTCGCATGCCAACAGGTTTTCTGATCCATAACTGGTACCCAATCAGCCCATAAGTAGTTGACATTATCAGTAGCGGAATTATAAAAAGAACGACTAATGTTAACCATAGTTCTAATGGTAGTTTGTATTTATTTTCTGGCCAAACGCAAACATAGTTTTCTTCAGTTGAATTGTCTTCACATTTCTTTTCAACTTTCTTCACTGTATAAAACACAGCATTTGGTACGCTGCATATGAACGACAAAGCCCAAATCCCGACAAGAAATATAGCAGCTGGTTTAGGGTTCTGTAAAAATTTCAGCTTATACGGATGAACAATTGCAACGTATCTGTCAAGCGCTATAGAACATAATGTGAGTGAACTGCATGCCACGGAGAATGTCATGAAGAACGGTACAAGCTTACAGGCAAACGGTCCAAATATCCAGTAAGTGTCGAACGCGGAACCAAGATTAATTGGCACGCAAGTTAATGTAACCATGAGGTCTGCAACCGCTAAGGACAAAATGAAGACATTTGTAACCGATCTCATGTTCTTGTCGAATGCGAATGTAACAATGACCAAGGAGTTGCCAACGAGTGACATGAAGGTTATAAGCCCGTACAATATTGACAATAATACTTTAGACTCCAGAGAAACCGCTATCATTTTATCATTTCCTTGTGTTAATTCCTTAAACAAATCCGGATACATCTTGGCACAGTACTGATTCGAGTCCGGCTTTGAACATTTGATAGTCCCTACACAAATAGCTCTTTGTAGTTCTTTAAATAGATTTTCAGTTGTCGTATACATTTTGCTGCTTATGAGAAACCCGCTGCTCGGGTTAATGCTGTACTAATTCTGATCAAATATCTCTTCAAAGATGTACAGAAATGATCTAATTTATCCTTTTCATTTGTTCCATTTTTTTCCAAATTTGTAAAATCTATTCAGAAAATATGAAAGGTTATTATCACGAATAATGTATGTTTTCCACGCACCGCTTTTTAAGCTTCCTATAACCGACTGCAAGTTCAAATTAATGCTCTTAATCCGACAAAGGCGTTGTTCGTCTGAATTCTGTCCTATTTTATGCGATAAAAGTGTACATATGGTTGAAATGTTTTATTCAAGGGTTTAGTTTTCTATAAGCAAACAAAAGCCATATGATTATCTTTGACTTATCGTTTTTATCAATTGTTCATAGTCAGCGTTAACTTAAAATTCCCTGAATATTCATAGAAGTGCAGACACTCTTTGTCGAGTTCTTGAGTTACGAATGAAAGTGATTATTTCGCTTCTTTCATCATGATATTGCGGCGCACCCAGGTTTTTGCAAAATCAATCACACAGAAGCGATCAATAAAGCATATTCATACTGTGACTGAATATATTCAATCATAATTACAGCTGGATGATAGCTTTTTCATTTTTGAAGGTCGTGCTCAGGCCTTCGTTTCGGACGTCTGTCTGCTTCCTACGGGTAATACAGGCATTTCCAACTGCGTGGTTGTCTTGCGACTTTCTGTCGACATTCTGTGTTCAAGAACTGGTTGAATCTGAGCTTTTCTGCAGGTCAAAAGTGTTCGGAAAGCTTTTCTGAACTTTTCATTCATAAATGCATATACGAGTGGGTTCCAGCATGTGCTGCTTAAAGCTAAACATTGTAGAAATGAACGCCAGTTAAGACTATTAACATTTGTGGGCACGTGGTTTGCATTTGCAATAACATTAAATAGTAACAGCGGGCTCCAACATATAATAAAGATGAAGACTACGGTAATCAGCATTTTAATTGCTTTGCGCTTTAATTTGAGTCTCACATCGTAAGTTCTCTGTGACATTGCACCAACAGGTCTTTGAGCCCACAGTTTGTAACAAATAATGCCATACAATATGGACATAAACAGGAAGGGCCCATAAAACAGGACAAACATGGACACCCATATATCGAACACCTTTTTCGTTATTTGGTGATGCTGCTGAACACAAACTATTTTGTCTTCTTCGTCTATTTCTTTGCAGGCTGATACCTGAAGAGTGTCATAGAAGAAGGCATACGGAATTGTCGAAGCCGCAGACACACACCAGACAACCACTTGTAAAATGGTAGCACGTTTTGTCGTCTGCAAAAACTTTAGTTTCAAAGGATGAACTATTGCGTAATATCTGTCAAAAGCTATACAACATAGTGTCAGTGAACTACAAGCTACCGACAATTGGGTTATACACGGCATTAATTTACAACCAAAACGACCAAATAACCAGTGCGTCGGCTTTAGAATAAAGCCCATATTCATAGGAATACATGTAAATGTCACCATTAAATCACTTATAGCCAGTGATAATATGAATACGTTTGTCACAGATCGCATGTACTTGTTAAAAGCAAATGTCATCACTACAAGTGAATTTCCACACAGAGATAAGCATATCATGAGAGATGTCAAAATTGACAGCAACACTTTACTCGCCGTTGGAATGGTTTGAGAGTATAGTCGATCTCTCTCAATCTCCTTCACGAGATCACCGAAAAACCGTTCACAAATCACATACAATGGATCCTTACTGTTGTCGTCGACGGTACACAAAGTGAGTTTACAAATGCCCTGTAAAATGGCAGGATCCAAAGTTGTTGTCTCTTCGTTACTATGAAAATCGTGATAACTGGAGCTATTATTTCCCAACGTCGAACATATTGCTGTTCTATTGTTTAATAACACACTCTTATTTTCCGTCGACATTTATATAGATGTTCGAATGCCCCACAACTTCAAATCTTCAAACAAAACTGTCCTAAAAGTTCACAAACAATTTGAAGGAAAACAAAGATAAAAATGCAGCACGTTCAGTAAGCAAGCAAGCCACTGTTTTCATATGTTAAATAACGGGTTGATGACAAGTTGATTCGTTTCTTGTATCATCATTAATCATCTTCACTCTAATTTACAGCGAATGTCTTTCCTTTAGGATTTAGGAACAAATGCATTTGTTTACATATATGGTCTGTGTTCCTTTTGGATTCCTGTGTAAATATTATGTCAAAGCATTTCAATATGCTTATATTGGTTTTAGGACCACAGTTACCTCGGTGCCTCGTGACGTTGGCAGCATAGAACGCTTTAAACAAACAGCATTGGGGACAGGTTCTTGACTGATATCCGGAACGTATGGTCAATATTTGCAGAACACTGGTCATTTATCAGTATGCATGGAAATGCTATTGGTCGAAAGATTGGATATCATCAGTTATGACGTCATAAGGTGAGAAGGAAGATAATGATCCATGGTTGCTTTAATGAAAAATAATGCGTTTATTTGAATTATGTTGAAATCTATAGAAAAGCGGGTTTTATTTCCACTGTTATGAATAAAGTTAAATAATTATGTTAAAAGTTTATAACTCATGTATAGAAAACTGTGTGTAATGCTAATGGGTTGAGTTGCTAAAAGTTTTGTTGAAAATAAAATAATAATGATACTAAAATACTACTACCGCTAATGATGTTATTACTGTTACTATTGCTGCTATTACTGATAATTGTAATAATAAGGATAATAATAACACTAATATATGTAATATTGTAGGAGAGTTTTATCATGATAGAATTCTTTCCATAAAGAGTAAAAATTAATTTCAATCAATTATGCAGAAATGAAATAAATAATAGATAATTAAAGTTTCTACGATACCTTAAATTAAAGTTGTTTGCATTCTACGCAATAACTGTAAAGAAATTTATTTATTACATATTTTTCAGTGAATTATTGAAAAATTAGAGCGAAATATATTTGATGTTTTCACAATGAAAAATATCAGGTATATTTTTACTGGTAAGAAACTCTAAAATTGGGTAAATTTAGTCAAAACATAGTACAAAGTATGAAGTAAAAAGATTTTTTGTTTGTTTTACATGCAAGATCAAAATATCTTTCTCTCAAAAACAACATATCTTATCATTTGCTACTTGTGAAAATATTGCATTGGTGTTTACTCGTGAAAGATATTTCAGTCTTACGCTGAAACAAACAAATATCCTCTATATCTACACATCCCGCTTAAAATTTGCGCTATTCAAAATTTGCGTACGATGTGGGTTGCAGCACCTAATCAAATTTTGCTTTGATTGTAAATACAAATACACCTTGCAACTTTGGTTTTGAATTTATCAACGTATTAAATAATAAAAAAAAAAACTCTTCACAATGGAAGAGAGGTAAAGGTTGAAAGTTCTATAACACACTATGTTGTCACGTTGTCGTTTCAGTTTCCTTCATTAAAGTTTAGCTTCACTGGTAAAATATATTATACGACAACATTGATATCGATGTTACTAAGTTAATGATATTTAATCAGTCCATCACAAGTAAATTTCATTAGTCAAAAGATAAAAGTATATATATTTGCACCCGAATCCTTTAATGCATATGTAATAAATCTTTATATTTATTATATATACCTACGACTTTCCTGTCTCAAATACAGCATGTTCAACTCCCATCGGATACGGAAAAATATTCAGTCGGAAATGACGAACTGATAGCGTCTCGAAGTTCCATGCGCCAAAAAGTTCACAATTTAAAACAGGAACATATTTATAAAACGGATCATTAAAACAATCAGTGAGTTAAAGGGAGTTTACATTTTGAAAAATACTCTTGTTTACTTTAAATTTGATAAAAGGTTACCGCTACATGCATGCATAAAAACTGGTCGCACTTTATCTTATTGATAAAACATCAAATTTATGAGATTTTTTTGATAAAAGACGATATGGTGATGTTTATCAGGAGGCATGTACCTGTAAAAGCGAATATAACACTACGCAGGACTTGTGCACGTGCGCATTACTATGATATTTTTAGGTTCGAATTGGAGCACTTGTGACTTGATGCAGTGGTGTTTTGATAAAGTAGTCCGACTTAAAGCTGTTCTGAAATTAAAAAAAAAACAACCTTCAACATGTCCCTGGAGAATGTCATGCATTCTAGTTTAGTTGAGAATTAGTTTTTTCATAAATAAAGCTAAATTAATGTGTCAAAGATATTCGATATTTTCGTGAATTTGAAGCGAGATATAAGATATTTTTTATCATTTATATTTCCTTTAGACATTTTCTAAATAGGCTTGATACCTGTGGACCAATGATCCGCGTCAGCATATCATGTTATCAACACGACGTGATACATACAAAAATACTTTGATATTTTGAATTTGATTTAGATATAATGCTGATTAATAATGCGTTATCAATGCACTTCACATTGGGCGAGTGATGGGACTTTGGCTGTGATGTGCATAAAGGATTGACAGCTTATCTACTTTAACAGATAACACCGACACAACTTTTCGCTATTATCAAAAGTTGACATTCTTCAATTCTCCAAAAATCATCGTTTTAAACAGAGCATCTACAAAAAGTATCTAAAAGGAAATTAAGTGATACATTTTGTCCGATTATGTGATTTTCATAAAGTTATTTTAGACAGGTGAGTGACATTAAAGTATGCCATTTTATTTATTTCTGATTGAATAAAAAGGGTATTTAGTTTATACGGTTTATTCAGCCAGATTGTGAAATTTATTCAAATCACTCGCTAGGGGTATCTCGCCTATGAGGTCCCAAACTATGTAGTTAAATAAATTACATTACTCAAAGAATATTAAACTGACGTTTACATGTTCTAAAACACATAAAAATGACAACATAGATTTTTTTCACAAAGAATATAAATAAACATCGTGCTTTCCGTTATTAAAGAATAAATATGTGACATAATTCTTTTGAACAGGATGAAGAAACAAGTGATATTACTGTTAGTGTTAGTATGTCGATGCTATAGCCAGGGGCCTAGTAAGTATTACATCTTCTTGTAAAGGGGCCTGCGTGGCCGAGTGGTTAAGGTCAAGGATTTTGAATAACTTGCCCCATACGGATGTGGTTTCGAGCCTTATTCGGGCGTTGAATTCTTCATATGATCATATGAGGAAGCCGTACAGGTGGGTGGTTCTACCCAGGTGCCCGCTCGTGGTGAAATAATGCACGGAGGGGCACATGGGGTCTTCCTCCAGCATCAAAGCTGGAAATTTGTGTCAGTGCAACGTTAAGCCAATTAAAAACAAAACAAAAATCTTCTAGCAGAAGGACAACAGTGTGAGGATGCGTTAATTTTTCTTCAACTAGCACAGTCTCTTTTGTTACACCTTATATATTTAGATGTTTTAACAGTAAAAGTAAGCTATATGTCCTGGATTTCAGATATCTTATAATTGTATTTTTCGTGTAAATGCCCTAGTTTACAGAGAAGAGGCGTTGAAATAAAGTTATTCGTAAGAAAGAAATCAATGTGAACGAAAACATGGCGTTTCGCTCGTGTCGGTTTCTTATCCGAGTTAAATTAAACGTTCAAAACCTCGATTCACCAGTCTCATTGTTATCTTTACTTTTTATGCCGTAAATCAGCACATAAAACATTTTGCGTTTTAAATTTCAGTTCCAATAAATGAGGACCAGAGTGTTGGTAAGTTTGCAGCATTTGGTCTTTTTTCCACAGTAGCATGTTTTCACAGTTTTTTCTCTTTCACCATTACTTCTTACCACATGGTAGGTTGATATTTCATGCCAGTGTCATTACATACTACTTTACTTAATATTTTCCAAGTCTATACCGTGTTATTGTTTGTTTTGTTTTTTGGTCGCAAAATGTGTTTTATATTGCGGGTGGTACTACTAGCCAAACAAACGACCATAGGTTAGATGCAGTTATTAAGTGACTTTTGGTATTATGGTTATCACGGCTATCATTGCTACGGTTTTTTTTCCGAAAAGAAATGATCGTTTAACATTTTGGCAAATTTCCATTGGAATATGTCAATTTTTGACACCTAAGTGACAAATGTAACAACTAAGTTGAGAATATTACCGTATAAATGGCTTTTACTTTTACTTGGAATTACAAACGCCAAAACGGAAACTGTATTACATATATAAAAGGTGACTCGATTGTCTAGTAGTACACGCTTGACTGTCAATACAGAAGTACGGAGTTTGAATCCCAGTCCAGGCACTGGAAATTTTTGAAATATTCTTATTTGTATTCTTGCCAGTACTGGTACTTCCCAGGAAAAACGGCTTTGCGTGTATAGGTCCTACTGACCAGTCACGTTAAAGACCCAGACTGTCTTTTCTCAAAGAGCTACGCTAAGTTAATAATAATATTGATAATGATTATAACTTTATTTAAAGAGGATAACATATTTGGCTATAGCCAGTCTATCATAATAATATAACAAGAGCACCGCCTACGGGTGCCATCGCTCGTCTGCAAGTGCTGGACAGTATGTAAGAAAAAGAAAACCAGTTCAGAATTAGTACAAAAGGGCCATAATTCTGACAAAGTGCAGGTTAGAGTTATGGTTCTTGGCCTGTATCTTATGATGATAAACAAATGTGCAAAGTTTCAAAGCTGTAACTTTTATAGTTTTTGAGAAAAGGCGGACCTGAACACATATTTTAACCAAGAAACTCATATTTTCTAAGTACAAAAAGAGCAATAATTCTGAAAACATTCATATCAGAGTTATGGTTCCTGACCTACACGATGAAAAACAAATGTGCAAAGATTCAAAGCCGTAGCTCTTACAGCTTTTGAGAAAAGATGGATCCGATCAAAAATTTTAACCCAAAAACTAAAGTACGAAAAGAGCCATAATTCTGATAAATACATATCAGAGTTATTGGTCTTGACCTACACAGTCACGTACTGATGATAAACAAGCGTGCAAAGTTTCAAAGCTATAGCTTTCATAGTTTTTCAGAATAGATGTACCTAAACAAAATCTTTATGTAACATAGACAGTGAAGTGAAAGACACAGTGAACAAATTAATCCTTAGTTGCATAAACAGTATGAAGTACAATGAAAACTGTTTTGAAATCTAGGCAATATTAGAAGATAAAATTATGTACAAGCGATTTAGGAATAAATATTATATGTAATCCTAGCACCAAAACCCTAAAAACTCTTTTGTGAGGAAAGTACGGAAAAGCGTTGGATTACATTTAAAAACTTTTTAAGAATAATATTGTTTTTATGTCTGCATGAAATAGTTATAACAGAAATAGACTAACGAAAACATAAAAATCCATGATAGAAAATGTGAACACTGCAAGACTATTACACTTTGTGATAAGACATAAGGAGAGAAAAAATAAATAAAAGAGAAAAAAAGAAAAAAGGAAAAACACAAAAAAAAAGAAAGGAAAAAATATGTTGTCAAAGAATAGTCATATGAATTACACACTAAAATAGGTAAGAAGGGAATGAAACGAATGCAGTGCCACTAAGTACAATCAATGAGAGTATGTGTAGAAAATACTGAATATATTTTATAAGTGCAGATAAGAATGACCTTTTATGATACTTACAATGTCTGAGAACCCATGAATGGGAAGTATGATTAGTATACACCGATAACTAATATTGCGGATGGTGTTGGTCGCTGAAATAAAAAAAATCAGTTAGCCGGGCATGTCTGTGTCTAAAAGGTCTCTCTCTCTCTCCCTCTGTCCCTCTGTCGCTCTGGCCAGATATTTCGATCTTTCAATTCTGTACTGGTAGAGGATGAATTAAGCGCTCGAAGTAGCTGCCTTTGTATGTAAAACGCCATTTAACGTGTTTGTCACGAAACGGGCATTATGAAAATCTGATGTATTATATGTTTTCACTTTTAAAAATAGGTTCCCTGGTAGCTAATTTTACCTGTAAAACGGGAAGTATCGAACCAGTTAGAATTAAGGCAGACTATTTCTTCACAAATTCATCTGGATCAAAAACGTTTATATACCTAAATAGGAGCATAAATTTGACAAGCGGCACCGACTTTCCTTTCATCGATTCTTCAGCATGTTTAAAGCAGGTATGGAAGACAATTTCATTTCTATGTTTATGACTGGACTAAAATCGAAGTTTTATATTAATTAGGCAGATTTCTTTTGACAAATTTCACCATGACAAGAAAATAGGTATCTTTCATTATGACGGTTTTGTTTACTGCTTTAAAAAATAAACAAACAGTCTCATTGACCTTTTTCACCGCACGAGAGAAGCTATCTTCCACTTGATATACGGATATTCATCTATTTTACATGAAATAAAAAAAAATGTTTTACACCGATAGGTTTTGAGGTATTGCCTGTATGTAAATTAACAAATATTATTTATATCCTAAAACATTTTTGTGTTTTTATATTTTAGTTTTATTATTGTTATAACCTGTTATATATTTTAGGTTAACTTTGGAGATATGAAACTGAATTTCAAATGCAAAAATGTAAGTACAATACTTTTGCACAGAAAAAACTCGGGACACGAGATTTGCTTACGTTTTTGTCATAACATTTTTTCGAAGATGTAAATTTTCTTTATCGGACGTCAAGGTTGTCTAAACGTTTTGAATTGCGTATGAAATCTAAATAATTACCATTAAATGTTTAAAAGTGTTGGTTATGGCAAAACAACCAAGAGAAAGCCCAAATCTTACTTCTCCAAGGTATGATACAGGATATTGGGGTAGGAAGGAGGTGGGAGTTCGAAAGATCTGCCGATACGTTCATTAAAACATTTTAAGCAGATGATATAGGTCAAACGATGCACTGTAGCTAGTATTTGAGGACAAATATGTTTGCTTATAAGCTGTCACAAATGTTAGCATATCATTCTGTTTTTTAAAAAAATGAAATAAACAGGCGGTTCAATCTTCTATCATTAGCTATACATTTGAAATGTGAAAGCAATTTATATAAAACAAGTTATTATTTGCTCGTGAATTCTTGAAATGAGTAATACGTACACGACAAGTAAATAACGTGGGAGTAACCATGTCAGTTTCTCATCCATATATGAAAAGTGGAAAAAAGAACAATTCACCAATAAATCATCAGGTTCCTTTATAAAAATGAGTTTAATTATCAAAAGAATATGTCAAATGGTAAACCGTTAGTCTCTCTACCGAAAGTTGTTTTTAATCTTCTCGTTTGTTTTAGGAGATAGAATTTTTACTTTGTCTCTGCTTACTCGTCATGTTTCATACTTATGTCTTTTACAATATCGTGATTCCTTCATATCATATTCAGGTTCGTCTGAATTCATCAGGTTTTAAACAAAGTATGTTTGATTCGCCAGTTAACACCCGTTACATCTTGATGTCATTTTACATAGATCAGTTCAAATTATTTTGATACTCAGTAAAACTATTCTTTTTTTTTAAAAGTGGAAGCAATGAAAATTAACAAATATGGCACCGAAGAATGACATAGTACATATATTATACATGCTCGTGTAAGTATAGGTCCTAGCTAAAGATTGAGACCACGTTCAGGTACCTAGTGTAGCCCGAAGAGTCAGGGCAGGTTGTAGAAGGTCACCAGGCAGTGTTCGAACTTTGAAAATCTGCTTATTTTGACCACGTCGGAAAGGTTTTCGATAAAGTCCAGGCTATCGATTGATGCCATGTACGAGTACCTCGGATAGCCGTTGGGTTTGGGGTGAGTTCGAGTCTCTACATCCTGGGTACCTACCTATACCATATATAGATATGTTGGTAGATGTCTAAGCTACTTACAAGTCAATATGATGCCATCAGAGCTCAGGACAGGTATCAGAAAATTACCAAACTTGTTATATGCAGTAGGGTGCAGACCAAGACTAAGCTGGCCCGGCCGGGGGAGCCGAGAGAATTGTTCCAATGGTGTTGTTGGACTTAGTGAAGATTGTATTTTGTTTTCAGGACTGCCTTGACTGCTGCGAAAACTTCATATTTTGAGAATATTACCGAACTTTGACCTATGACTTTGACCCCTAGCCGACCGGGTTCGAACCTGACTTGACCTGTTTCCTCGAGGTACTGGCTTGCTCTTTGCATTTATTAAAATCAGACATCAAGTTATGAAGATATAGCTTCTCTGACAAGGCCCACCCCTCTATTTAGTATATGAAGAAATATGCATATTTTCACCAAAAATGGTACACTTTTAGACGGTCCCCCGACGAAACCTTTGGCGGTAAAAAGCTATAAATTACGTATCTGTTTAGACCATGTTTAGATTTATTTTATAAAAGATATTCATTAAAATAGCTTGTGCTTGGAACATTCTACAATTATTTGAAGTTAATGAAAAACACGAACTTTTTCCGTATGGAAAGTACAGAAATACAGCTTTTACCCTAAATTACGTACATACGGACGAACAGATGTTGTCTTTTTTGTCACAAACGTTCAGATATTATAATAGCGATAAGTCTCTGAAAATCTGATATGCTAGAAAATGTCGAAAACTTTATTTTATGTGAAATATAGTACAGTCGGATTTAGTGGTGTTCAGCCAGCAGAGACTGTCATTAGAAATTTGTTTCGGTGTATTGATAAATAATACCCAAGAAGATTTATATCGATCAATTTGTCCAGAAATATAATCCCAAGCGACAGTGCGACAATGCGACAATGCGAGGTTTTACTAATTCTCGCAACTATGTCTATTGGATTTCAATTTCACGATGCGAGGTTTAAAAAGGACAAGCGACAATTAAGACGATAATTGTCGCCCTCTTAACCTCGCGAGGATTGTTAAATCTCGCATGTAAGTATGTTTTCGGACAAGGCGACAACGCGATAATTATCGCGTTGTCGCGTGTTGGCGAAGCGACAATTTAAGTGGCACGAACAGGATTCCGTACAAAATGTATTTATGTTTAGTTTTACAAAAGTGCACTTGTCTAAATATGAATTCTTTTGATTCTGGTTTTATTTCAGCTTCCAACAAGTACCTCTCAAGAATTAAAACGGGACAGGAGAAATGTCCCGTACGAGCAATAACAACAGTGTTTCCGTCCCTTAAAACATCAGTCTTTGATTTTTCTACGAAGATTTCACAATGCGTGTCAAAAAATTGAATGTCTGATCTTTTGATATTCAAAGATTCACTAATACGAAAAAATCCTGCGAATGTCAAAACAAATAAACACGTTAATCTCAAGTCTAACAAGGAACTGTTCTCAGCAGCAAAGTGCGTGATAAACTGTTTTAAAATATCTGTGGTAATAGGCTCCTTCTTGCTAATAGGCTTTGAAGCAATTCTTATGCAACCGTTTAAACATAATTTTAGCCACTCATCGGTACAAGGATTTAATGAAAACGACAAATTATGCGCCCAATTAATAGCATAAAAAATAGAATTTAGTTTAGATTTACTACACAAATGTTCGCCTTGAATAGTAGACACTAAATAAAGCGCTACTGTTGTAGGAGAAGCGGGTAAATTTGAAAGTTTCATTTTTTCGCACCACTTACTGAATATTAATGAACATTACTAAAATAAGTAAAATTAGAAACACATTTAAAAGTTCAAACTTAATAAGTTTGTTTTTGTTTAATTAACGAGAATTAATAAAGCTTAAAAACAAATATCATAAAACTCATCAAAATGTATAAAACGATGACAAAATGTCTTAATTTACATTTAGATTGTTTTTTACTTTGTAAAAAGATAATTTATCGTAATAATTTTATAAGTATGTAATATTTGTGAAAATGCAATATTACCATATGCAAATTACCTTGATTCTCGCATTTCATATTATTCTCTATAAACAGCTCACGTACAGTATACAACTACACAAATGGGCTTTTTTCAAATATAAAAGGTTGTTATAACATCATAATAACATGACTTTGAACAAATAGATAAAATAAAATTAGAATCAGTAGTTTTACATAAATCTAAAATCTATAGTTCTTAAAAATAACTTAAGCCTAAAAATATATAAGTAAACAACAACAACAACAAAAAATTAAATAAACAAATTATGCGGACAGACGTAGATTCGATCTTAAGACCTCTACCTTGTAACTCGGGCGCGTTACCTCTAGACCACTGACTCTACCGAACAAGACGTGTTAAAGCAATGAATAAGTTATTTTACCTTACATTATTGTCAGATGAATAACGACTGTTAATGTCGGGGGTTGTGTCAAACTTCTTGGATTTTTCCAATTTTGCCTTGGCCCTCTCCTCAGCCCTACGTATCTTTTTATCATCGTCGGAGTCACTGGCAACATCTATTTGCTCATACTCTGCTATCGTGGACCATCCAGACGGTGAGGAATCTGCGATTCTAATCAACTTATTTCTATGATGTAATTTTTGCTGAGCTTCATTCAAATACTCTTGAGCTTTAGAGGCGTTTCAGAGACTTATGGCTTTCTTAGTAGTGTCAAGCCTCGAACAAATTTACCAAATTATCAAATTTAACTGGAAGGGAGGGTGGGCATAAACGTATGTTTGCTGCCAAATTTTAACCTCGAGTGGAGATAAAGCGCGAAAAAACCTATATATACTGGCAGAATTGCACGAAATGTTCGTGCAAAAACCCGCCAAAACATATACAATAGAAACCAATGAAGTATAAAACTAACGAAGGATAGTTAATTTCGAAGCGATAATAATAACATGCATATAAAGTTAAAAAGACCACAAATGCAAATGGAATCACCGCCCATACTATTAAAAGCACAACATATACAGTTGAAACAACCATATACACAGTTAAAATCATCGCAAATATAGATGGAAGCACCGCCTATACAGTGTTAAATTCTTTATATACATGTATAAACACTGTATGTATGAATACAGGCATTTCATATACCGGCATATGTTCAGCATAAAGTGCTATATCAACATCAGAAGACAGCTATGGCGTTCCATAAAAGGAGGTATCACCCTTACGTATATCTGTATTACACGTCTACTTCATGCTATTTCTCTCTAAAAGCACGCACGCGCACGCGCACACACAGCCAAACACACTGTTGCTCAGTAAAGACTTTTGAAATATTTTCGTAAGACAGTATGTTTGCTAGTCATTTACACGGAGCAAGTCCGAATATAAAGGGCCACATATATCTGCTTATAATTTTCTTTGTACTTTTTTTCACATTTTCCACATCAACGTCGGAATAATGCTGCTTTTCAATGAAAGTTCAATTTTTTATATACTTTTGTCTTGGAATCAGTATCTGAACTTAACGGGTGTCTCCGTCCATTGGTTATGGAAGAGATATGAACTACGATCTTCAAGCAGATCGTTTTCTTCACTCGGACTCGAACTTGCGGCCCCTGCTTAGAGCTGGGTTTAAATATAACGGATCTAGGACCGCGCGCTATCAGTTAATTGTCTTGCAGAATAAAACTGTATCAGTTAAAAAAAACCAGACAATAGAACAGAACAGAGAAGAACAGATATTTTATTTGGCATGCACCATAGGTACATCATGAAAGTATATTTACAAATACAACTACATATCAAATAGTCACATAATCAGCATATTTGGATCATACTGTACAGTATATATTCATTTAAACTTTTAAGAGAATGGGCTGTTATATATGTGTAACAGATGTTCTCAAAGACATAGTGTGTTTAACATATTTGGTCATTTGAACATGTTGAAACAAATAGCTTTTTGATCATTTTTTAATAATTCAAACATGTTTGGTCAAATATTAATACATATTTGCTCATATTAAAAAAGATCGTTATGCACAAAATTGATAATTGAAAATAAACACGAGAATGGTAATAGGGAATATATATTTATCCTACCTTCATGCAAAATAAAGGCAAAAATCAAGGGGTCAGATAAATTTTGCTTTATCTGGTCAGTGACTAAATAAAGCTTGGCGGACTACTTTTTGGATTTTTTTTTAAAACGACGCCATCTTGTTTTTGAGAATAACTGCTAAAAGACATATTTATGCAATTATTTTCATAAACGCGCTTTTATTAGGTATGTGAGACCATCACAAATGTATAGTGTATGCATACCGTACTTGCAATTACTACAAAAATGTTTTATAACGGAAACGCTCGGAGAAACGGAAAGTGACTCATGTATAGCGTTTGTTCAGAATTTTAGCTTTGTACACGTCAATCTAGGAATATATTGCATCTGTAATGGAGTGTTATTGAATAAAATCATCGAGGAAACGGTTTGCCTATTTGTTTTGTCAAGCGGCGATATGGCGTGTATATAAGTCTCGTCAATCGTTTGCTTGGTGAGGATGGGCAATCCGACATTCAACTGAACTTCGGACAAAACTTCACTTGGCAGCAAATTAGAATTAATCTTTAATGTTCAGCAGAACAGAGAAGTCAGACACAAAGCAGAACAAGGTTAGCCTTTGTTTTTCGGCTCATATTTTATATTTTTATCTTAAAGACCTGTTTGTGTAATGGTGGGGCGTATTAATTTCTGTGCAAGACAGACTCGGATCTAGTTGGTGGTAAATTTTGAATTTTAATTAAAGAATGATTTTAGATCAGAAGGTAGGATAAATAGAACATTAGGTTACTGTCTTATAAATTTAAATTTATTAAGTTCGTCTACGAAAAAACAAAAGTCTCGGCAGAGCCTCGACTTTTATATTTTCTCCGACTCACTTAATAAATTTAAATTTATAAGACAGTAACCTAATATTCTCTATATATACAGTGAAACCTGTGAACATGGACCAGTTGAGCGCTTGTTATTGAAAGATTGTATTTATATACTGTACATGCACATATTTTTTCGCTTGGTCAAATTTAGCGCACTTGATATTTTGAGTATGTTTGCGAGGTTAATTTTCGCGAAAAATAGTATCATATTCAAATTATACTAAATGTGAATATTTACGCGATTATTAATTTTTGCAAGCTGTAGGACCTCGCGAATATAGCGAAAAGTGGACCCACTCGAGGATTTCTGCTTTTACAGTAAGGACCTGGCATCTGTTGTTGGTTTTGTAGTTAATTACAGGGTGGTTCTATATGCGTAGGTCTTTAAAACAGGTTTTACTGTATTTATTATCGAAACTTACTATATTTCATGGAAAATATCCACAACCAAACTGAAATGGTACGTCGCGCTAGAAAACGGAAGCGGCGGGAAGACCAGGCAGTTGATGCACCGCCTGCTCCCCCGTTGCAACCACAAGTTCCGCCACAAGTTGGTCCACTATTGCATTCTCCAGTTGTACAGCCTCTAACGGTTGATAATGTGCTACCTCAGCCAGCTCCAGTACTTGGTGATCCTGCTGTTCCACCACCAGTTGCTCAGCTGGTTGATCCTGGGCTGCAGCCAGCTGTGCCTCCAATTGTTGATCCGGCACCAGTTGGCCATAACATAGCAGGTATAAAGCTTCCTATAAACTTAGAATTTCTGGCCAACCAGGTACCAAGTTTTCACTCGGCTTTATGTAGCCATTTGTCTCAAGGCACTAAAGTCAAAATTATATCGGGTCAATATATAGACATAGCATTGCTTCTTGAGTCTCCTATTGGAGAAAACAAAAATCAGCTAATTGACAATTATGCTGGTTCCTTGGTAATTCAAACGAGTCAAAAACAAAAGATTGATACCATTTCTAAATGGACAGACGCTTTTTTGATTTATTCCAGTGTCTTTTTGAGCAGCCACCCCCAAAAAAATCCAAGATATGTTAAAATGTTGGCAAACAATTAGATTGGGTGCAGCCAGGCACTCTGTTGGCTGGAAATTGTATGACCAGCAATTTCGGCTGCGAATGGGGGCAGATCGCTCAAAATCTTGGGCAGTTGTTGACCTTGAATTATGACTGCTTTACATGGGACCTCCACGTGGATGGCACGTGGATTCGATACCATCTGCTGCTCCTAGTCGTCCTAAAAACAATGCTATGATTACAATTATTCAAAATGTTTGAGGCAAGATTGTAAGTACAGGCATATCTGCATTATATGTAGTAATGTTCATCCTTCCAAGCGATGTCAGTTCAGGTCTCGTAACGGAATACTTCGTGGAGGAGGGAATGTACGGGGGGGCTGCCTCCCAGACCCTGTACAGGCCCCAGACACCAAGCCCAAACCCTAGGTGTCACAGCTACAATGGGGCTAGGGGACGTCATATAAATAATGTTTCAAAATTTTGGTCATTAGGCAACTCGCCAATTATTGTAAACAATGTGTGCAAATATTTAGAATGATACCCAAATAATAAAGATGCCATAATTTTAAAAGAAGGTTTCATGTTTGGCTTCAAGTTTGGTTACACCGGCTCACACAGGGCTTCTTTATGCAATAACTTGTTGTCTACACGACTGTATAAAAAAGAAGTCAGAAAAAAATTGGAAAAAGAAATTTCACTTGGTAGGATAGCTGGTCCTTTTAAAATACCTTCAATTTCTAATTTAAAAAACAAGCCCTACTGACATTGTGCCAAAAAATGATGGGGGATGGCGCCTGCTAGTTCATCTTTCATATCCGCTTGGTAGTAGCGTAAACGATGGTTTTGAACCAGGTTCTTGCTCGGTAAAATACACTTCATTCGATAATGTAGCTGACATGGTTTTCAGTTTAGGAAAAAATGCCCTTATGGCAAAATGAGATATTAATTAAGGGTGCATTGAGATTATTAAGGATTTTTTCCAGGGGATTTTCACCTATTGGGTATGCAGTTTGATAACATGTACTACGTAGATAAATGCCTCCCGATGGGCTTGGCAAAATCTCCACTTCTTTTTGAAAAATTTTCTTCCTTTATTCATTGACTGGTAACCTTTAAGACACGCTTGGAGTCACTAGACCACTATCTAGATGATTTCTTTTTCGCTGACGAGTCAAATACATCTCAATGTGTAACTCTCGTGACCTCTTTTGAAAACATTTGCACCGAGTTAGGGATTCCAATTGCTGACGAAAAATTTGTTGGCTCTACCATTGTTCTAACTTTCCTGGGTCTAGAATTAGATTCAAACGGAATGGTCATTCGGATTCCATTTAGTAGTCCAAGAGCTTTTGCAACTGTTGTCGAGTTGTCTTGACAGAAAAAAATTGTCACTAAAAGAACTTCAGTCCATGGTTGGTAAATTATGTTTTTTCAGTCAGGCAATTAGATCAAGCAGGGCATTCTTGCGACGTTTTTATGTAGCAATGTCTGGGTTAAGGAAGCCTTATTATAAGTTGCGTATAAATGGGGAAATGAAAGAGGACGTAAAAATGTGGATTACATTCCTTAAGGAATTCAACGGGGTTTTATACATTCCAGAAACAATTTGGCATGAGAGCTCTGTAATGCAGCTCTATACCGACAGTGCAGGCGGGCCTGATCTTGGATGTGGCTGTTATTTTGCAGGAAAGTGGGCTTTCTTCCCCTGGCCTGATCACTAGAAGAAAACTGGTATTTTGGCAGACATAACATTTTTAGAAATGGTCCCAGTTGTTCTTTCAGTGATGCTGTGGGGTGCAGAGCTCCATGACAAGAAAATTATTTCTCACATAGACAATGAGGCTTTGGTCACAGTAATGAATTCTCAGTCTTCAAAATCGAAACGTCTAATGATACTGGTCCGTGCATTTGTGTTACTCTCAATGAAATAATATTTAGGGCAATTCATATATCTTCTATGGATAATTCAATAGCTGACTCTATTTCTCGGAAACAGTTCAACAGATTCACGGTGTTGGTTCCTTTGGCCGAGAAGTCTCCCAGGAAATACCGCAGGAATTCAAGTGCTTGATTTACGGAAGGAGATTAATAGATTATTAAATAAGTCTTTGGCAGACAATACGAAAAACTCGTACAGTGTAGGTCTACAAATGTTTCAAGCTTTCAAGGTTCAGTTCGGCCTTCCAGATGACTGGCGACCAAGTTTGGAACAAGTTGTACATTTTCTTGCCTGGCTATCGTTGCAAGGCCTTTCCCATAGTACAGCCAGGCTGTATCTAACTTCAGTAGGTTTCCATTGCAAAATCAACAATGTCCCTGATGTTACAAAACATTTTCTTTTGAAAGTATTGCTAGAAGGTATGGGCAGAGATAGTAAACGTGTTAAGGATACTAGGCTTCCAATGACTGAGCAGCTTTTGAGAACAATTATTGAAAAACTCCCCGATGTTTGTACAGATATGTATGAATCAAAATTGTTCTCATCGGCCTACACATTGGCATTCTGTGGTTTTTTTAGAGTAGGTAAAGTTACAATGCCTAAACAAAGTTCGAATCCTTTAAGATCTGAAAAAAAAAAAATTTAGGAAACATTCAATTTTTAAACTTTTTTAAAGGCGCATCAGAAATAGTTTTTTAAAATACCCAGAAAAAGTACGTATTCTAAACATACACAAACAAGGTTTCTACAATTACCCATAAACCATAAACATAATTTCTTAGAAAACTATATTATGCAATTATTATCATTTCCTAGGCTTAGTTTTTTCATACCTCAATCCATCAAATTTTATGTACCTTTACGCAAAATGCACGCTAAAATAACAAAATGTACTAAAAATGTGAAATATTAAGTAATGTTGTGCCGACAAATGAAAACTTAAAATAAAAGCTGTATAATGCAAATGTTTAATATGTACTTCAAGTAGTTCAGTAACTTTGATTCTTGTGGTTTTGGTATCTAATTGAAAGCAAACATAATTATAGTTCTGTTCGAACAAGAAATATTACTTGAAATGTGTAGTTGGTTATGTTGTGTGGGGGGTCACAGTCTAAAAGTCCGACCAGGAACAGATCACCGGTGCTGTGATCTACGTAAAATATTTCGTTGTATTCTTCCAACCAGTACGTCACCGTGTTAAACTGTGCCGTTGTGTCCGCATCAGTTGCCTTTACACTGTAAATGTTATAGAAGCAGAATCAACCGTTTAGCAAAACATTTGATATGTTGACCAACGGTCTATTGGTAACACGCTTGACTGTCAATCCAGAAGTCCAGGGTTTAAACCCCAATCGAGGTACTGATGTCAAAAATATCAATTTATTTGTATAAAACAAACACAATTTGCCGCCATTTTTTGTATGCTATTTTTGTTCGCGTGACGTCACAATGGCGTCTCTCTATCCGGTTCGCGCGTTTTGTATTTATACTTGAAATGGAATAGAAATAAAAAAAGAGAGAAAAAAATAAGGTTTAGAAAGAAACCTCCAGTATTGTCACTAACGAAACTTAAGAGTTTCAGTTAGAGGAGTACGTCTCCAAAGCGCAGCAAGTCCCGGTTGCGCAGCAAGTCCAATTCGGAAGAGTAAGTCTTCCAAGTGCAGCAAGTCCAGGTTGCGCAGCAAGTCCAGTAAAAGGAACAAGTCCAATTTGGAAAGAGTAAGTCTTCCAAGTGCAGCAAGTCCAGGTTGCGCAGCAAGTCCAGTAAAAGGAGCAAGTCCAATTTGGAAGAGTAAGTCTTCCAAGTGCAGCAAGTCCAGGTTGCGCAGCAAATCCAGTAAAAGGAGCAAGTCCAATTTGGAAGAGTAAGTTCTACCAAGTGCAGCAAGTCCAGTTGCGCAGCAAGTCCAGTAAAAGGAGCAAGTCCAATTTGGAAGAGTAAGTCTTCCAAGTGCAGCAAGTCCAGGGTTGCGCAGCAAGTCCAGTAAAAGGAGCAAGTCCAATTTGGAAGAGTAAGTCTTCCAAGTGCAGCAAGTCCAGGTTGCGCAGCAAGTCCAGTAAAAGGAGCAAGTCCAATTTGGAAGAGTAAGTCTTCCAAGTGCAGCAAGTCCAGGTTGCGCAGCAAGTCCAGTAAAAGGAGCAAGTCCAATTTGGAAGAGTAAGTCTTCCAAGTGCAGCAAGTCCAGGTTGCGCAGCTAGTCCAGTAACAGGAGCAAGTCCAATTCGGAGGAGTAAGTCTTCCAAGTGCAGCAAGTCCAGGTTGCGCAGCAAGTTCAGTGAGAGGAGCAATTTAAATTAGAGAGTCAAGTCTAAGAAGCGAAGCAAGTCTAAGAAGCGAAGCAAGTCTAGGGGTAACAGCAAGTCAAGTATATACTAGGAAACCTTCATCGTGTATACTGCTTGGAAGATACCTCAGATATTGTCACCATTATAGTTAACCCAAAACTTGACAAATTGGGGGCTCGTCCGGGATTAACTATAATAATATGCAGCTATCATAACAAGCATGATGTATTACGATGAATGGTTGAGACTTGGCGAGAGACTTGGATTGTCCGGTGGAGACTTGATCCTTTTCATCAAAGATAAGGAAAGGAATGATATAGCAAGGGAAGAGAGAGCTCAACGACGTGATGAAGAAAGGAGACAGATGGAGATGAACTTTGAAACTGCAAATGAAGGAGAGAGACTTAGAGATTGAGCGTTTGAGGCTCAACAGAGTAGACAGTACTGATACTTGTAAGGCGTACAGACCTAAGATTCCAAAGTTTGATGAAGAGCACGATAACATTAACGCATATCTGGAAAGGTTTGAGAGATATGCTCAAAGTCAAAAGTGGGAAGAGGAGAGCTGGGCCATAAGTCTTAGCTCACTTTTAGCAGGAATGGGACTGGAGGTGTACACAAGCATGCCACAAGAAGAGGCCTGTAATTACGATTCTCTCAAGAAAGCGATCCTAAGGAGGTATCAGTTGACTGAAGAGGGATTCAGATCTAAATTTCGACAAAGTAAACCAGACCAAGGAGAGTCGGTCTTCCAATTTGTGTCGAGAATAAAGAGATACTTCAGTCGTTGGACTGAATTGGCTGGAATAGAAAAGACGTATGAATCCTTATGTGATTTAATGATAAGAACAGTTTATTGAAGGTTGTTCGGCCGAATTATGCGGTGTTCTCGAAAGAGAGAACACCAAAGTCGATGGACGAGATAACACGTCTTGCAGAGCAGTACATCGAAGCACAATAAGGGGACACCTTCAATATTGTCGAAGAGTGTTGCGCCACAAAGGAAGCACAACTCCACCAATCATGAGCAGTCCAGTCGAAAGACAGAAGAGAAGATTGGGTTGCGGAAAACCTGCTTTATATGTAATAAAGCAGGTCATTTAGCGCGTGACTGTAGACAAAACAGCAGGAGTAACACTCCAAAGAGTTGCTTATCTGTAATAAAGCAGGACACTTAGCCAGAGATTGTAAGCAGATGAGATCAGCTCCAGCAAAGAATGACCAAAGTTAGCAGCAGTGTGTGTTCAAACGGATGTAAAAAACAGTCCATTGAAAAACAATACTGAAGACGGAAAATTGAAGTTGGCAAGTGGGGAGTCAGTCCCAATACTTGCAGGAGTTTGTACCATTGATAGCTTAAAAGGGGAGAGGAACTTGGAGGACAGAGAGATTCCGTAGGAACAGAAGAAGTGAAAGTGTTAAGGGACACTGGATGCGAATCCGCTGCTGTAAGAAGAGACTTAGTCAAAGAAGAGCAATTTCTAGGCAAAGAAATAGTGATGATCACAATAGATGGGGACGCCAAAGTTGTACCTATGGCGAAGATATGGGTTGATACTCCGTATTACATTGGAGAAATTGAGGCAATGGTACCAAAGTCGTTGATTTGTGACTTTGATCATTGGAATGTTCCTGGTGTACTGATAGACCTGATCCTGAATGGAAAAAGAAGATTGCTGATACATCATAGCTGCGGTTATGACAAGATCACAGAGTAGAAAAGCAGAGCTACCACGAAAGCACTGAATGTGCCGAAGCCCTCCTGTGAAACAGAAGCTAATGTGGAGACATTAAAGGCATCACAGAAGGAAGATAAAGCATTGCAAAAGCTGTGGGATTTAGCAAAGACAGAAGACATGCTCGAAACCAAGGGTGGTGCAAAATACAAATTTGCAATAAGAAATGGAGTGCTGTATAGAGTTTATCTCAGACGAAAGGGCGTAATGACTACGAGATCAAACAGATTGTCGTACCAGCAAGCAAACACAAAAGAGTGATGGAACTTGCTCACGAATCGATCGTTGGAGGACATCTTTCAGCAAAGAAAACTGAGGACAGGATCACGTCAAGTTTTATTGGCCTGGGATTTTCAAGTGAAGTTGGACGATTTTGCCGATCTTGTGACAAATGCCAAAAGACCATTCCGAAAGGCCGAGTTAAGAAGGTTTTCCTTTAGGAGACAATGCCAGTGATATGAAGAACCCTCCACAGAATAGCCATAGATTTAATAGGACCTATTGCACCAGTGTCAGACAGTGGAAACAGATATATATTAACAGTGGTTGATTATGCCACGCGATACCCAGAAGCGGTAGCATTACCAAGATTTGACACAGAAAGAGTAGCAGAAGCACTTCTTGACACTTTCGAGAGTAGGTCTCCCAAGTGAGTTTTAAGTGACAGAGGCAGCCAATTTACATCTGACCTGATGAAAGAAGTAAGTCGTCTTATATCAGTGAAGCAACTCTTACACCACACCATACAACCCGAAGTGCAATGGATTTTGTGAGCGTATGAAAGGAGTCCTGAAGAGCATGTTAAAGAAGATGTGCCAAGAAAGACCCAAAGATTGGGATAGATACCTTTCGGCAGTATAAATTTGCCTATAGAGAAGTACCACAATCAAGTACAGATTCTCACCCTTTGAACTTTTATATGGAAGAACAGTGCGGGGACCAATGCAAGTGGTTGAAAGAAATATGGACAGCGAAAGAAAATCCTGAGACACAGAACACATATCAATATGTATTTGATTTAAAGCAGCGGTTGGAAGAAACGTGCAAGATAGCAAGAGAAAGTCTAAATAGAGCTCAGAAGACATACAAACATCATTACGATAAGAAAGCTCGCAAACGAGTATTAAAACTTCGCGACAAAGTACTACTCCTGCTTCCGACAGATAAGAATAAGATGATGCTACAATGGAAAGGACCATATGAAGTTGTTGAGGCTATCAACGGAGTTGACAATAGAATAAATGTTGGTGATAGAACGAGAACATATCACATCAATTTGCTAAAGAAGTATGAAGAACGCAAAGACACGATTGCAGCAAGTGTGGCAATTATAGAAGATGACAACCATATTCAAGGTGGAGCGGTAGATGATGAAAGTCTTCTAGAGTTTCCCAGGATACACAAGTGGTGAAACATTTTTGTGATGTCAAGATCTGTGAAAGACTTACTCAGGAACAGAGAAAGCAAGTCTTAGATCTTCTTCAAGAATTTAGTGAGGTGTTCTCCGAACAACCAGGAACAACTCCTCTCATACAGCACCACGTCGAACTGATTGACCAGAAACCTATCCGAGTGAAGCAGTAACCCAATACCATACGCTAAGCGTCAAGATGTGGAAGATGAAATTAAGAAGATGCTGGAAGCTGATGTTATAGAACAATCTGATCCGAGTACAATGCACCTATCGTAATGTAAAGAAGAAAGACGGAAGCAATAGATTCTGCATTGACTTTCGACGCCTTAATTCTGTGACCAAGTTTGATACCGAACCTATGGCTAGTGGTGGATGATATTCTGGCAAGACTGAAAGATGATAAGTTTTTTACAAAGATCGACTTATGTAAAGGTTACTGGCAGATTCCAGTTGCTGAAAGTGCCGAAGAATGACAGCATTTTCTACAGACAGAGGGAGTTACCAGTTTTAAGAAAATGCCATTTGGAATGGTCAACTCTGGGGCGACCTTCAACCGTAGATGAGGAAGCTGCTAGCAGATGTAACAACGTTGATAATTATAATCGACGATATGATAGGACATACTCAAACTTGGAATGATCATCTTGTTATGCTACGAGACCTCCTCCAAAGACTTAAAAGAAGCATGTCTTACAGTTAAACCATCAAAATGTTTTATTGGTTTGGCAACATTGGATTTACAGGACATATGGTTGGAAATGGAATAGTTCAGATGGAAGAGGAGAAACTTAATCGCATAAGGCAAGCAGCAGTTCCAAAAACCAAAAGACAAGTTAGGGCATTTTTAGGATTAGCGGGCTATTACAGAAAATTCATACCTTCATTTGCCGAAATAGCAGCACCTCTAACAGACTTGACGAAAAAGGGACAGCCGAATATGTCAAATGGGAAGCAAGTCAAGATAGTGCTTTTAATACCTTGAAGGATCAACTCACCAGATCGCCTATTCTCGACTACCAGATTTTTCTAAACAATTCATTTTACAGTGTGATGGTTCAAGTACCGGGATCGGAGCAGCGTTACTGCAGCAGTATGAAGAGGGTATTGTTTCCAGTTGCCTTTGCCAGCAAGAAGCTGCTCGATCGTGAGAAGAACTACTCAGTTGGAGAAAGAGAGTGCCTTGCCATAGTATTCGGAATAAAAAAATTCCAGAAGTATCTTTATGGGAAGGAATTCGTCATACAAACAGACCACAATTCTTTAGCATATATCCAGAAATCCACACCAGATAATGGAAGATTAGTGAGATGGGCATTATATTTTTGCAGTCATATAAATTCCGGATTGAGGCAATAAAAGGATCAGACAACATCTTTGCAGATTATCTAAGCAGACAAGATGAAGATGGAAAGACAGTCCCCACATATAATATCAACAAGGATATGCAGACAGAATAAATCAGATATTTTTGCCATGATTTTGAAATATGGAATATTTCTTTAGAAGGGGGCTGTTGTCAAAAATATCAATTATTTGTATAAAACAAACACAATTTGCCGCCATTTTGTGTATGCTATTTTTGTTCGCGTGACGTCACAATGGCGTCTCTCTATCCGGTTCGCGCGTTTGTATTTATACTTGAAATGGAATGAAATAAAAAAAGAGAGAAAAAAATAAGGTTTAGAAAGAAACCTCCAGTATGTCACTAACGAAACTTAAGAGTTTCAGTTAGAGGAGTACGTCTCCAAAGCGCAGCAAGTCCCGGTTGCGCAGCAAGTCCAATTCGGAAGAGTAAGTCTTCCAAGTTGCAGCAAGTCCAGGTTGCGCAGCAAGTCCAGTAAAAGGAACAATCCAATTTGGAAAGAGTAAGTCTTCCAAGTGCAGCAAGTCCAGGTTGCGCAGCAAGTCCAGTAAAAGGCAAGTCCAATTTGGAAGAGTAAGTCTTCCAAGTGCAGCAGTCCAGGTTGCGCAGCAAATCCAGTAAAAGGAGCAAGTCCAATTTGGAAGAGTAAGTCTTCCAAGTGCAGCAAGTCCAGGTTGCGCAGCAAGTCCAGTAAAAGGAGCAAGTCCAATTTGGAAGAGTAAGTCTTCCAAGTGCAGCAAGTCCAGGTTGCGCAGCATGTCCAGTAAAAGGAGCAAGTCCAATTTGGAAGAGTAAGTCTTCCCAAGTGCAGCAAGTCCAGGTTGCGCAGTAAGTCCAGTAAAAGGAGCAAGTCCAATTCGAAGAGTAAGTCTTCCAGTGCAGCAAGTCCAGGTTGCGCAGCAAGTCCAGTAAAAGGAGCAAGTCCAATTTGGAAGAGTAAGTCTTCCAAGTGCAGCAAGTCCAGGTTGCGCAGCAAGTCCAGTAACAGGAGCAAGTCCAATTCGGAGGAGTAAGTCTTCCAAGTGCAGCAAGTCCAGGTTGCGCAGCAAGTTCAGTGAGAGGAGCAATTTAAATTAGAGGAGCAAGTCTAAGAAGCGAAGCAAGTCTAAGAAGCGAAGCAAGTCTAGGGGTACAGCAAGTCAAGTATATCTAGGAAACCTTCATCGTGTATACTGCTTGGAAGATACCTCAGATATTGTCACCATTATAGTTAACCCAAAACTTGACAACTGATTATTTCTGAGATAATCTTGAATGTCTCATTAGTACTGATTCTACCCAAGAAAGAAGGTTATGCGTGTATCTGTGTATCGGGGCTATACACCACACACATTACAGAACTATACCAAAGTACTAGGCTAAGTCAGCCGGACATGCCGATACCTAAACAACTCTCTCTCTCTCTCTCTCTCTCTCTCTGCTCTGCTCTGGGGCGGGTCGTGGGGCGCCGCGCCAGGGTGATGACCTTTGTATATAAAGCACCTTTCAACGTTGTTTGCTCTATAAATATGGTGTAATATAATGTTCATTTAAATTTAAATCAAATCTAAAACATAACACAAATATTATGATAAAAAATGTACTACCGAGAATCTTTGGGCCGGCCTCAGTGCACTCATTTAGTGTCCTTGTTGTACGATTTCTCTTTAAAGATAGGCTTCTTGTATTGTTTATATCCTAAAATAATCTCATTAAGGTAAACAAAATGTAGTAAGAAAACAACATCATTGAAAATAATTATTACTTTACATTTGTAAGCATGACTGTCATAAAACAAACCGGGACTTTCCGAGTGCAATGGCGTTAAGGATGCACGTATTTCGTTGCCAATTATACAGACTCAATCCAACCGAGTCGGCAAAGATTGACTGTATACGTTATTTGCTTCCACTCTGATCTTTTCAAGATCAGAAAAAACCTAAAAACTGAAGTTTAAATGCCGCCGTGGTGACAGTCGTATTATCCTATTGTTCCTATGGGGTCATCTTATATGCATTGATTATCCGAGTTTTCTGCTGGAAATCAAAAAAAACCATAACCACAGTGCTGGGAAACCTTGTTAATTACCTTCAGTAATTTAATGGGTGCTCAGTTTCAGTTTTTAACAATTTCTCGCTCATGATACACGAACAACTTGCAAACACTGTTTTTGCAAACAAACTATGTGAATCTTGTATGAAAGAAAATCAAATACGCCGATGTACTAAAACCTTTTTTATAAAACCATTACATAACGTTCCAACAACACCCGTTCCCTTAATTCAAAGATTCTAGGTATCATATCACATAATCTTTAAAAAAATACCTTCATATGACAATTTAGATTTGTTTAATCGGTGTTTATTGTAACCAAATGAATGCTTCTACTTCACTGTAAAGAAATTCCTTGTGGGTTGTCTTGGTGGGTTCAACAGTTTATTTTTAGAAGAAATGGCACGTTGTTTTGGTCAATAGTGAATGTTTCAGTTCCATGGATAGACGAATAATATAAATCGATCCCATTTCCAATATCACATCAAAAGCCTGCAAAAATTTAATTATTTTCCAAATATTATATTCGCTTCTTTAAACTAAAAGGCATTATATTACTTTAACATAAGAACATTATGCTCTTGATCTAAAAATGATCACCAGTCCCCAAGTTTTACAACTAAAACAGATACAAATACCACACTACCTAACATGTTTTCACAAATGATAAAAAGTTTAACTATTTCATTATTCTCACTATTTCATCTTCTAAAATTTCCATCGATAAATATAAAGAAACAGATCTCTGGTAGCAATACATATCGGGCATGCAGATTCCGTGTTGATGATTCTCAAAACATTCCACACAGGGAACCTTAGCCAGGTCCCCGGTGGCCATCTGTTTTGATGAATCAAAATCATTTTAACATTTGTGACGAAGACGAAGAAGGTCGAATGTAATTAAAATTTCCTTTGGTAGTCGTTTGTTTGTCTACTTTTATTGTATAATTCTGAAAGTGGTTAATAAAGGAAAATGTCTATGGAATTATTTCAAAATTGGGCAAGTAGTGTCTAACTAGAAGATGATTATTAAAGATATTGGCAAAAGTAACCATGCCCACTGGCGGCCATTCTTGACAACAAAATAGAACTGATCAGCATTGCTAAGGTCACCTAAGGAGCATCAAAATCTAGCCATCTAAGGTCAACAAAGAATATATCTCGTGAAATAAACTTAAATCAGCCCAACAAATTCTGAAAAAAGTTTTTACTGTGGATATACAGAGAGAAGTTACCACACTCTCTTATGACTATATCTTTTAAAGATTCTGAAAAATCTGAACAATCTTGGTAAAGGGTCACACAATGAACATGTCTAGGAATTTATTTCAGAACGGGCTAGTTGCTTTTGAGAAGAATGTTTAAGTTTCCCTTACATGCAGGGCGGGGGTGGTATGTGGAGTGGTTGCGCCCTCTATTGTTCGAGTTTTTGGCCAGTCAAGAAATTCTAAATACGTTGGTAGGCGGTTCCCTTTGAAAAAAAATGTGTTAAATTATTTTGAAATCGGACAAACCGTTGTCCATTACAGCTCTGGTGGACCTCATGTGCCGTCGAACAGAACAATTTGAACAACTTTGGTTGGGACTCATCTAGGAAAAATCCACGCCACGTTTCATTAACATCCAACACAGTGTTTTAGAGGAGATTTTGTTTAAAGGATAAGGTAAGGACAACGGACGGCAAATGATCATAAACCTTCAAACTAAACAATGCTAAAAAACGAAAAAAGAACCAAGCTCCTAATATTTAAATGTTTCATCCGTTTGTGCGTAAATAGGTCTCAAATATGTATTATACATTGGATATGTATATCATCGAATTTTACTCCCTATCTTACAGGATAAATGGTTATGTTTTTATCTTCTGGAATGAAACAAAGGCGTGTCTATCATTGACGGGCTTAACGTTTATTATAACAACCGCCATTCCAGTTCGTTCGGGAGTTCCACCATCTACTGCTTCAATTGTTAACTGAACTAAGTCACTAGAACCCATAACTTCTCTATCAAAACCGATAATATTTATATTGTCATTATTTAACGTAACGTTGTCCCTCCTGAAAATACAGATGTATTAAAAGAATAATAGATCAAAATATATGAAAATTTATTTTTTCTTTGTGTTTGAAACTTGCGTATACAAATACGTATCAAGTTCATAACGGTTTATAAACTTCTTTCACAAAGACGACCGCTAATGAAGTAAAATTCTAGTTAGATAATAAATGTATTTAATTATTTTGTTGGGTTTAAAAACGACGTACGACACCATTATAGATCATAAGGCGACTTACCAGCTTTGATGGAGGACGAAACCCTAGGTGCCCCTCCGTGCATTATTCCATCACGCGCGGCACCTGGTAGAAACCAACGACCTTCCATAAGCCAGCTGGATGGCAGTTAGATAATAAAGACAGATAAATAAATCAGTTCCTAGAGAATCTTTTTCATATTCACACATATTAAGGAACTGTATGAGAAAATGTTTCTATAAACAAAAGTGTTTTAAGGGTTAGTCTAATCTACGATAGATTTTGTCTTTGCTGTAAATGAAAGCTAATTAAAGAGATTAAATCAAATGCTTTTAGTCTCAACTTTCAAAGGTAACGTTCTTAACTAACGGAAACTCATGTTTAACTGAATTAAGACGCCGAGATTCATACTTACCACTTCAAAGGGATAGTGGCGTTATATCTTATTTCTCCGTCTTCTCCGTAATCAGAATCTGTCGCCTACAGAGATACATGTATTGTATTAACAAAATGTTGTTTGATCGTGCATATGCCATTTATGAACTTGAATACTTATCAGTTCATCAAAATTGAAGAACCTTATAACACTTTACTACTACATACCTAAGGGAGTTTATGTGTGAGTGGAGACGTTGCTGTTAGTAAAAAGTTGTATGTATGAACTTGTAGTGCCTTTCTTTCCTTTTCATTGTTATCTGCTATTTCAGTCAGCAGTACTGATCTCATTTTGTTGATTTACAAAGGATTTTGTGATATCGTTTCTCCAGTGTAAATGTGAATAGAGAGAATATATTTGACAAACGTTAATTCTCAATCAAGGGATGAAACAGATATACAATTTTCGTACCTCGTTTAAATTTGTTTATATGTGATCTTTTACCTCATATTGACTCGTATTATATATTGAGTGAAACGATAAAGTCCAGACTTTTCTCCAACTCAGCTCATGGAATTTAATAGTCTAACGGTCACACCTTTACTCAGGAAAGCTACAGTCGAATCAACTCCTGAGAGAGAGAGAGAGAGAGAGAGAGAGAGAGATAGAGAGAGAGAGGACTTGAAGAGAGGTTCAGTCGATACTTTGAAGTTTCTCCAGTATTATAATGCAAGATTAGATGATAGACTAATTCGAAGTAAAGATGACCTTTTCGGGCGTGTGTTTGAAATGAAAGAATAAATTTGTGTACGGTATTTCGGGAAAAAAGTTATTGTGTACGTTTTCAAAACATTTTGTCATGACACAACAAAGAAAATTAGTTCTAGACTGTAAAATTATGCATTTTTTTCTGAAAATGTATATAATTGTTGTTGTTTATATATAGTCATTAAATATACCTAGCCTCATCAGTCTTCAAGAAAACCTATATTTATTCAACCTATTTTTAATGACATCGGAAACATTTTTTATAAACGATGTAAATGTATTAACTGAAATATGCTCAGACTGTCGGGAAACAGCAATAATTTATGACATTCGTGTAATCCGGTTGTAATAATAAAATTCAACTGACGTATAAACTAAATTCACTTTCAGTAAATACTCAGTATAAACTTCTTTCTACTTATGCAGATGAGAAGACGGACGGAAATACATGCCAGCGAACTATGAGATGACACCTTCCGACTAGACAGATACAGGTACAAAATGGATCAGTGCTTTGCATGTCTTGCATGTCTGCTGTTATTTTCATGCCGCTAATTTCACTCTGTATAATAAAACCATCACTTGAATTGTCTACAATCTTTCACTAATATATTTTATATTCAGATATTTTCTTCAAAAGTAGAAAATCCACATCAAATATATTTAACTTTACTAAATATATAAATTAACTGTGTATGTAGTCCAGAGCTACATACATTATGAAATGTTATGCATAACAGGACGAAATTGTTGATACATTTGTAGTAAAGATGTTACTTTAGTTACATTAATGAATAAAGAACATCAATGCATTTGATTACATTGTAGGATATAATTTTATGGTACAAAAACTTATTAAACTAGGCTTAAGTTGTAAAATATTAGATATTATACCATCATATATGCTTCTTTTTTTGTTTTGTTAAGTCAAGAGTAAATACTTAATTAAGCTGAGGAAGAAATTACATGTGAACTCGTGTTTAGACAAGGGGAATGCTTATCTCACCCTTTTTATTCACAATGAATTAATGATCCTAGAAATACTTTTATAAATAGCGTCCTTTGAAGGGCTAGAATAAATAATGTTTAAGATGTTTCTTCTGTTATATATGCAGACGATAAATTGTATTGCAAATTCTGTGAATAATTACAACATAGTCATGAATTTACAAGATTAATTTAGTACATGGAAACCTTCAAGTAATACACAGAAAAAACGAAAGTTATGATTTTAGAAGAGGCTGCAGACTACCACAAAACCTTAAATTCTATTATTATGAGTGGTGAAAAAAATCGAAATATCAACAGAGTTTACCTACATAGGAATTGTTTCTTCTAGTGGTGGTACCTTTAGTGCTGCAAAAACTACATTAGCTGACAAGCCTCAGAAAGCAATATTCACAATAACTAAATATTTACATAAATTTACATACTCCTTAACGCCATTGCATAAATTATATCTATTTCGATAAATTAGTCTCCCTATTTGAACTATGGAGCAAGTTCTAGATTTGGTGATTTGTAAGCAATAGAAAAGTAAACATTTTGCCAATATGTAAAAAAGTAATAGGGGTAAAGAAAAATACACAAAACGATTTTTAAATATGGGGGAACTAGGAAAATGTCCTTCCAAACGATGCAGCATTATAACATTACAAAATATTGGCTGAAATTGATTCATTAGTGATGACATGAAATATGTCTAATATAAAATATATCAAATGTTGAAAAGAGATTTTGATAATGCTGCCTCAAACAACTAACTGGTGTCTGCAGTAAAAACGTTATGTATTACTTTAGGTTTTTATGATGTTTGGCTACAGCAAAATGTGGGTAATATTGATATGTCTTCTATATATTGATTAAGCAAAGAATAGGAGACAATTTTGTACAGAATTGGGCAATAAATAGTGTTAGATGACTCGTCATAGCTTTATTTTACAGAACAATATCTTGATCAAATTTTCATGAATATCAAAAATAACCAATCAGTAGATAAATATAATAAAGCTTGGTCCAGAATTACGAGTATCGTCACATAGAATACAAATAGAAGCTGGCGCTTGACAAGGCGACAAGTACAACAAGTAAGTGACAGAAAAAGTTCAATTGCAGCGTCTTAGAAGACGAATTTCATTCTTGACTGAATGCCAACTATATAAAGACATAAGAAAACAGTATATACATGAAAAATATGGCTAATATCCACGTATGTATTAAATTGATAGAACTGTTTAGCTGCAATAATACAGTACAAATCAAAAACCTAGGTAAATATGTTTATCATGCATTTGTGATTCGAAATGAAGCAGTGTATGGTACAAACAACATTAACGCGACTGTAACTTTACTGTGCACGTAAAGTAAATATAATGTATTATTGTATAAGGAAAGTGACACAATAATGAAACCAGACAGATAATATAGTAACTTCAACTTCTAAACAATTACACTAAATACAGCTGAATATTATTAATATACACATGCAACGCCCGTGCAGACCAATCCTACATCCATATTTCGAAGTTTGCAAGATTGGCCCTACCCGCTTAGGTTTATATTTACAAAGTCTAAATTCATTATCCGTTATTACCTTACAATTACGTTACGGTAAAAGTTAGTGCGGCAGTTTTTGAGTACTAAGAGTCCTGAAATATACAAAACAAAGTAAACTACTTTTTTGACACAATGAAATTCATTAGATAGTGAACATAGCTAGTTAGCAAAAAAATGGTTAAGATTCAGTTGGTAATACCTTCTCCACTTATATGTAATCACCTGTTCCGTCATATATGATTTAAATGATGCCACCAAGGACTTAAAGTCCAGTGGATTATATGAATAATTAATCCTTATTACATCTTAAAATTACAAACAGAAAACTATAAATAATATGAAAATTTACTCTCAAAAGAATATTTTTTTATAAAAAATTACCATTAAACATAAACAAAAAATAACCAAATTTTTCCGTTCCGCCTTTTCATTTTCTCTGACTGATATGACTGGTATGTTCACAAATATTGGTCTGTATTCATTGACTGGTTTTATGTCAACGGTAAACGTGGCATTTACTAAGATGTAGGCCGTCGATAACAGATATAAAAATCAGTAATAGTCGAGGTAAGGTTCCCGTTATCCTATCCGGTTCTTTTTAAGTTTTTAATAATCCCTACTGCGAAGTTAGATCTGAATACTATCCAAACAAAGTTAATAGGTGAATGCTATTCAAATGTTAATATCAGTATTTTACAGATATATTTCATTTTTATTTAATTCGGTACGGAACAATTAAAAAAAAAATATAATGAAAATATTTTATCCAATTAAAGGGAGGTAATTTACTAAACAAATGAAATGCATGACCCTTATATGGTACTAAAACATTTTTAAATACACACCATAAAAGGTTTACTCAGCTGATGTCAATGCAACTGCCTAACATAATTGCAACCATCAGAAATGAATGCATTACTATCTAACCGGTATAACCATTAAGTAATAAATTGTGGCCTGGTTTTCTACAAATCTACAATTGTTAACAGCTTATAAATCTCTCAATACAATCATCTTACTTAACACATAATTTCAATTTCATAAAAACATTTGCAACCAAGTTACCAACGACCCCGACTAAGGACCTTTTCCCAAACATATTCAATATTGGCACGCTCAATACAACATTTTAAGTGAAAGGGGTAAAAAAAATAAATAACATACACTGTATATTAATCATAAATTCATAACTATATATTATACAATGCAAAAAAACGTAATAAAGTTTGAAAATGTCTGGAAATCTATAATTGGTGAATGCTTCAAATTTGTTGGAAATCCAATATAAAAACACATATATTGTACTTTGTCATTTAAAAGGGCGGTAATTTCATGTACAAAATACAACAAACGATTTCAGCCGGTGACCTTGACCTTGTCACTGACACAGTGACTTGGAATGGTGAATATTAATGCAGAGTTATTTTTTTTAATACACCCACTGATAAATGTTATAGACATACAAAAAAAACAACTAAAATGTTCTGTGACCTTAACCTTAGAGCTGGGGTATGGATCTTGCATATGATACATCAACTCATTATGGGGAACATTTTTTGCAAATTAATTTAAAATCCCTGATGAATGCCGACCTATGGACAAGTAACAATAACAGGTCAATGTTAGTTAATTTAACCTCTAATTATGGAACCTAACCTTAAGCAGATGTCCCTGGGTCTTGCGTAGGACATGTTGTCTAAATATGGGGAAATGTATGCCAAGTAATTTCAAAATCCTTTGATCAATGGCAGAGTGTTATGAACTGGACACAAAAAAGACACTGTTATTGTTTGACCTCTAAGTGTGACATTGACCTTGGAGCTAGAAGGCTGGGTCTTGCACATTACACCGTTTTAAAATGGTGAACATGTGTGCTAGTTTTTAAAAAACTTGGATGCAGTTTTATGGACCAGGACAAGAAACTCACCCTGAAAACAGAAAGTTTACATTGACCTGAGCTAGGGGACTCGGTCTTGCGCACGGCAGGCGACGTCTCATAATGGTGCACTTTATATGCGAAGTTATTTAAAAATTCCTTTATGGATGGCAGTTAAGAACCGGAAACGAAATGTGACGGACGGACGGGAGGACGGACTGAAGGACGGACGAACGACGCAGCCTATTTCTATGTCCACCTTTTTTCTTCGAAAAAGGCGTGGGAAAGATGTACTCAATTACATAGTTAATTCACACATTTAACTCGAAGAACTGACATTCATAACTATAATAGTTGGGCTAAAAACCCGTAAGTAACATCCCCGCCGAAAGTGGTAACTGTTTCATCCCACACCCCTTGGAAATATCCACCCTACAAAAGCAACTTATACATTTTCAAAACGAATGAGTTGGTCCATTTTCATTATCCGTATAATAAAATATTTAGCTGAACAGCTTACAATTATAAATAAAAGAACCACCTTTCTTAATTAAGGTATACAGCAATAAAACACACTCTGCGTTTAAAGTGCATGTGTAACAATGATCTTGACCTAAATCAAACCAAACCAAACAAGCCAATGACCGTTGTCTCTGTTCAAGATATCAATATACCAATTTTTGAGTAAAGACTCATGTCTCATTCTTACACGATAGTTAACTAGCCAGAATATTTTGTATCTTATTCCACTAATTCAACTCAAATTATGCAAAAATAAAACGGTTTTATAACCCCTTTTCTCACTACCGTTGTTTTTACGTCTCATATCGTGCTATGAAAATATCAAACGTTTTAGCTCATCATTTGAAATGATAACGGGTAGGCTTCACTAGATGCGCAATCAAGTCATTTCTGACCTCCAGGTTTTAACTTATCTGGAGATGTTAATCGATATTTCGCTCAAATCGATAATGTACTCGTTGCATCGGAATAACAACTAAATTTGCAGGATAAAAATGCCATACGCTGAAGTTTTAGATATATTTATTACTTTCGCTCAACTTTTCCAAGACATTTCATAAAATTGTATTTTAAGATTTTCTCGCACATGTAGAAATTTCAAATCTACTGTCACTGCTCTCTCCCCACCCCACCCCCTCCCCTTAGCACAGCAATATAGTGTTAAATTTCAAAATCAGTAACTTCGGTAAAACTATGTTTTTTAAATCGAACAATATATTGTGAACTATAAGGTGCAATCATCAATGTGTTTGATGTTCATCCAGTTTAACGTAAGAAATTAAATATTAAAACTCAAAACGGCTTGTAAGTGATCGATGCAGCCGTTTAATTGCATATGCAAAGGAGGCAGAGCATTCACTCAACAATATAAATACACTTAACAATCGTATTGTTTAAAGTATAATATTAAGTTGGTCAAGATTGTCATCATCTGAAGCGTTTATTTTCCCCAATATAAAACCTTCTTTCAGGTTTTCAGCAATAGTGAAATTGTAATCTTTGTGTTCGAAAACAGGCTTCCAACATTCCACGTTTTTCCATAGATATACAACTCAACAAAAAGTAAAGGAAACAGAACTTATATATGTATTCGGGTACATATGATTCTAGATAAACAATAACACATAAAATGAAATGCGCGCAAAATCTATATATCACTGATTGTTAACAAAACGTTTTTTCTGCGTGAACATGATTGCGTACTGACAAACAAAGTGATTTACAGAATCGACTGAATATACTATCATAAATCACAGGGTAGAAGAACTACTGAAAACTATTTATGAATATAACAGCATACTTTATTCAATTAGAAAACTAGTTTTTAGGGCAGCTTTACATGTATACAAGTTTGTACTATTTCAAACCGTTAATACATATGAACATGTTAACTTTATTTATGTAGACATTGGTAATATTTCAAATATGAAATTTGGGTCTAGTATACGTTTTATGTAATAATATATTTCAATTTCTAAGTATATCACTATATTTCGATTTCGAAATATATCACCTTTTCAATACGCGTCATATAAATCTATGTATACTGGACGTATTTAGTTCAAGTTTCTAAAGCACAACTCTTTAAAATTACATCCAATTCTTGCACAAAAAGTAAATATACGGTATTCTAAAACAAAGCCAGTGGCTAAGAACGGAACATCGTTCCCCTAGACAGCAATCTTGTTCGTCTGAAACGGTTTCTCTACCAAATACCATGCATAGGCAAGGGAAACCGGAATATTTTTTATGCAAAATGCAAACCGAAATTCACTTTGTATTCCTTTTTGATAAATATCAGCATGTTATTATCATAATTTATTTTACCTACAAGCAAGTCATGCCCTTGCATTCCTGCGTTTACTGTGACCTCCAAAAGGTTACTCGCCGCATACTGTCCGCCATATTGGAATGATATTAACTAGTACGACGTCGTCGGCATCGGAGCAAGCCGAATCACTAACAAAAAAAGAAGCAATTAAAACAAAATTAAGTTTATATCTGTTTATTAGTATAGATCACATGTATGAGTATTATTTTTTCAATTTGCTAAACACTCTCAAATTTAATCCAGAAAAAAAAACAAACAGATGACTCGTGAAATGCCTAGTGTTACAAACCGTATTTAAAGTGATCAAAGAATCCGCTGGAAGCTTTAATGGCAAATAGCTTATTATAGTACATCCGTAAACATCTAATGACGCATATTAAAAACAATACAATTTTACATTTAAATAATTTAAACATATAACATGTTTAAAGCAAAAAACATTGAAAAACGGCAAAGTAGTTTACACGCATTCATTCGTACTACTATATCATGATTCCAATATGGCGGACAGATATGTGGCGAGTACACTTGGAAACACAATAACGCAGATTAATGCAAGGACATGTAAAATTAACTAAGATCTAATATGCATCTTACTCAAAAGAAACAAAGTGAATTTCGGGGGCAGGCTTTATACATAAAAATAAATTATAGGTTCCCTAAAAACTATGTACGTTACTTTTGGTAGATAACCGTTCCGGACGAAAAAGGTTCGCCGTCTAGGGAACCCGATTCCGGTTCTCATTGCGCTGCCAAAAAGAAACAAGAAGTACCTTAACAATATTGAAGCGTTTCTATGGACATACATACAGTCTTGCGAATACCAGACAAAATTGAAACTTAAGATACTAATTCTGAGCACCGTGTTCAATGATCAGTATTTTTAAGTAAAACAGTATATTCCAAATCATCACAACGCCGGATTAGGGAAGATACACAATTACTTTAATATGGCAAATTGCAAGAAACAAAACAGACAAAAGTGTGCGACTTATTTTGCTTTACATATGCGTTTTACTCTCAACGTAACTGGGCTGTATTATAATACACATGCGCAATTTAGTACACACTTGCGAACTTCGATAATGCAAACTTTGCGCTTGGCCATCGTAAGTACGTGCTTTGCATTTATATATGGAACTCGTGCACGAGCTGTCATAACGGATACAGGATAAGATATCTGATCACCTTTCATTCACGAGCTGCAGTAAATTTTTCAATCTATCTACAAATTTGATTTTTCATACTAATAAAGTAGGAAAATGACGCGAAAGTGTTTGATGCATGATGAATTATTACTTTTGCTTAATTGAAGAATGGTGTAATTATCCCAGCTAACAATCTGAATATGTAGCCCTCATTTTTCGGTCAATTATCTTAATATGACATTGGTAATTTGATATTTCTTTGTAAAACATCCCAACAATAATGTTTTTTAAGCATACTGCATTTAAATATGCAACTTTGTACTTGAACTTGACTACAGGCTTTTAATTATCACTATATTCACACAGTCAGCCTTACAACATGAAATGCAAATAGTAATTTACTGATGAAGATAATTATTTCCAAAGTCTACAAAACTAGTGATTATCTAATATTTCTAAATTAAACATGTTTTATATTCGTTCTGGATGTACTTTGCTCTCAAATCAGCTTACATTGCCATGGGGGACTTGTACTTCCATTCCTTCCTTCGCTGTTAAAATCAGCTGGAAAACTTTTCTCACGATAACGTTTTCATAGTTCTAAGATTTAATCAAATTAATATCCATCTCTTTCCCATTCATTTATGTGATCGTATGATAAGTAACTAAAAAATAACAAGAAGACAAGTGTCAGTAATCCACATGTAAAATACTCCAAATTAAGCAACAAACAAAACAATAGAAGGTTATAAATTGATCATCTGTCCTTGACGCGAGTTCGCTCCTCGGGCTGGGCGTTATGTTCCTCCGTGCTATTGATAAACACATTGGTAGACTGAAATCATAAGTCTCCACCTCTGAAGTCATGTGGGGAAGTTGGCAGTATACTTGCGGAGAACAGGTAGAACTGGTACCAAATCCAGGATCACTGGTTAAGGAATACTACCCGCCGTTACATGACTGGAATACTGTTGAAAAACCGCGTTAAACCCAAAACAAACAAACAAACAACCTGTCCTTGACGTTATATATTAAAATGAATTTTGTAACACGTCTCACTATATATCTAACCGCATGACTTGTATCTGACGGATTTCATTCCTTGGCCGTCAAGGATTCTGAGACATCATTTTTACAGTGAATAAATTTTAAGTTTAAATGTATTATAAATGAAACAAATTCAAAAGTAGTATGAAGCAACAGACTAAATAACAAATATGAGTCTACCAGTTGTTGAATTTTAAGGGTACATCAATAGATTATCCGTAGCTACGTTTAGAAGCCTACAAATGATTTTGTACAGGCATTTATCAATACAAATCCGACACACCTTCTTCTCCAACCCAGTTAGCTAATGATGCAAAAGCACATTCTTTGAAGAATTAATTCTATATCACCACGAGCATTAGTTCTCAGAGATAAATATGTGTGATGTAATATCAAAGAGAACTAAAAAAATTTAAATAAAAAAAAAAAAAATTAAACCCCGGTCACCTCCTTCCACTGTATAACCGAACTATTATTGGATTCTTTAGAATTTGTTGTTTTAAGAGAGCAGTTAAAAAGACCTATGGGCGTCAAACTTTCCTTCAAACTGCAAGAGTAGACATCTACAAAGAGAAAAACACACACATGAAACAACTGTGAGGAAGATCAAAAACGACATTAATGAAGAATTTACAGATTTCCTTAAGAATAACAACACCTGCAATATGCCAGTAAATAAAATGATTTGCTTCGTAATTCAACACTCATTAGTAAGAATATCCTTTCACCTGCTAAAACTGAACAGGACGTGTTTTCTTAAAGATACAGCTATTACTAGAAAACTACACTACACCATGTTTAGATACAGAAATGCACCATAAATAATTGACTATAATAAAGAGTAAAAAAACAACTCTTATAAAACCTGTAATTTAAAGATATTTCCGTTTAGTATAAAATACAGTCACATAGTATCGTGATAAAATGGCGTTACTGAACCGGAGGGCAAAGCCAAAACGCTAATTGCTTACATCAAATACGCTGTGGACTACACAAAAAATGACAAACTAACAAATCTAAAGACCACACAGAATACAAAATAACAACCGAGAGGTTACGACCCAACTGTTTTGAAACATACCGCATGTTTAGTGTTCAACCCGTTTACAGTTGGTCACTACGCTTCCCTCTTTGATTGTGTCTGACGGAAGAGGGGGAGGACTCTATGATAAGCAGTTTTTAAATCCTACCAGGACTGAATTGTTTTGATATCTGTCTTCTGGCCTGTTTCGTCGGGCCCTTAAGGGTGTTTCTCTTGTCGCTCTGTCTTCTGAAAAGGCATTGAGTACTTACGTTTTTGGTTCTAAAGGTTTGCTTTTTATATATTTATACACGAGCATTTTTGTGTTTTACATACCAGGCCTTTTTGATTCCATTACGTGTGTTAGAGATTCACTTGGAGGGGATTACTTTTATTTACACTGTCCCGTGTCTTTGGAACATGGTGGGGGTAAGAGTGAGGTTGGGTGCGCACCATAAACCGGTTTAAGCTCCCCAGTGGTGCTTTTGCCACTGACCGTTCCAAGGCGGTGCCCCACTGTGTTCCTTTGTTTGTTCGTTTTGTCCTCTTGTGTAGGCTTTGTGTGTGTGCGCGTGTTTGTGTGTGTGTTCCTTTGTTTGTTCGTTTTGTCCTCGTGTGTTGACTTTGTGTGTGTGCGCGTGTATGTGTGTGTGTGTGGTGTGCACGTCTGCGTGCTGTAGGTTTCGTTTTGGGGAGGCTGCGATTTTGGTACGTGGCATTCCCTGTTTGATATTTGTCTTTGTTTTTTATATTGATCATCTGTCCTTGACGTTATATATTAAACCGAAGTTTGTTTCACGTCTTCCTATATATATTAGAGACTTACCCTAAGCCTTCTTTACACAAGGGAAACAATCCGTTTATGTAGTGAAATTATTGTGTAAACACCGTTTCTTAATCCTAATCCTGACCATGTTATATCAGTGCAAAGGAAAAGTAACCTATCTATGATAAATGCCATGTATGATTACACAATTGCATCTAACAGTCTTAAAATTGATTTCTTTGATTTTCTCATATTTCTAGATATTTTTCCCATACTTTGACGCATATGTATGGGTTGTTGAGATTGTTCTCTTTCCAGCAGTAGCCTTTTTAACATATTTCACCTTGTGAAATTCTGTGGGTTTTCACTTTTTTAAAAAAATCATCTGTTTGTTAACAAATTTCACCACAAAAAAATGTCCTACTTTCCCCAGGGCAATCAATTATTTGATCTTTACATAGTTTTGTATTCAGGTTGCTAAAACATGTGGCAAGTATGCATGCTTTTTCATGATTAGAGGTAAAAAGTGCATAGTTTGCATGAGGTTCTAGGTCAATAGTCACCTAAGCCTATCATAAAGTCTTTGCGGAGTTCTCTCCATTTTTTCCAAATATTTCATCCAGGATAACCCTTTTTCAGGAAATGATATTTTAATATTTTTTTCAGTCCTTGTATTTTGATGCTCCCACTTGAAGTTTGTATTTTCAGTTACAATGCCTATATATATCCAACCGCATGACTTATATCTGACGGGGTTCATTTCTTGACCGTCAAGGATTCAGAGACATCATTTTTACAGTTTACAAATGTTAAGTTTAAATTTGTTATAAATGAATCAAACTCAAAAGAAGTAGGTAGCAACTGACTAATAACAAATATGAGACTACTATTTTATCTCCCTGGTTCACCAGACAAAGTTGATTGAATTAAAAAGGGTACTTGAATAGAATTAGCCGTAGCGTCGTAAATTTAGATGCAGTATCATTTCGTACAGCCATTTATGAATACAAATCCGACTCTTTCAGCATTTCTTTTTCATGAGATAAATTGAACACTTGTTAAATAATAACCATTCTGTCTTCACCAACCCGATTAGATAATGATGCAAAGCATTAAGTCTACATCACAACAAAACAATAGTTCTCAGATATATATCTGTGCACTGAATATTAAGAGTACTAAACAAAATTCAAATACAAATTTACCGGGTCTCCTCCTTTCACACTATAACGGAACATATGTATTTGGATGTCTTCAATATTTGCAACTTTAAGACAGCAGTTAAAACGACCTATGGGCGTCAAACTTTCCTTCAAACTGCAAGAGTAGACATCTGAAAAGAGTAATACAAACTGATGTAACAACTGTTGAGGAACATCAATAAGGAGCATTAATGATGAATTTACAGATTTCTTAAAACGATTGGCTTCGTAATTCAACACTAATTAGTAAGAAATTTCTTTGTGCTAAATCTATACAGGACGTGACTTATTCAAGATGCAATTATACAAGCAAGCTACAATAACCTTCCGTGCTGTTAAAAAAAATAAAAGCAATGATGATTGAGCTTGTTTTTATGACGTATTTACAGCACAGGAGGCAGCAATAAAATGCCAATGACGAAACAAAAATATACACATAATAATAATGATAAATTGACCGAAGAAGAGTAAAAGAATAACAACATTTACTAAATAAGTATTTACAATCATTTCCATAGGTCTAAACATAGTCACGTTATTTGTGGTAAAATGTCGTACTGACTGGAGCGCGAAGCCAAAACTCATATTGACCTGCATCAATGACGTCATAACGCTGTGACGTCATAAAATATGATAAAATGCATAATCAAAGACCACAACACAATACAAAATATCAACCACTACAAATTGTAGAGTGTTCGGATTTAATAATAAAACAATTTTTGCCTGTAAGGTTCGCTCAATATTACTTTTCTGAGGTCGACGAATCCTCATATAGATCTAAATAAAAGGCAAAATGTGTGCATCCTGTATGTTTTTATCATCAATGAACTATTCAAATGATGAGTTTGCAAAGACGATAGTTATATTGAGTGGGGTTTTTTATGAATCCTATTCATAAATTGACTCTGTTCGCTTTCTTGGAGAAATAAACGCAAAATACGCTAGTCATCTTATTGCATAATGAATCATTCCGAGATGAACAGTACTGAAACTTCATAAATGGTAACTCGCTTATATCTGCCTGCAAAATAATACAAGAAAAGAGGTTATACGTTTAGCCCAAATATGAAAGATCTAGAAGATTTTGTAATTAACAGATCTATAAATGATTTAAATGATCAAATACCGGTAACTATAATAAACGACGAAGTTAAATCCGGCAGTAATATTCACGCTCATATATCGAGGAACATATTGATAAGTATAATAAGTATGAGAAGTTAATAATCTGAAATGCTTCTTCCATCTAATACTATTTAGAGACAACGAGTTGAGTAAGAAAACGAAGACATTGAAATTTTCTGCACAAATAAAAGTTTAGCAAATCCAAAACGCGTTGAAACACTCACTTCCGCAAAATAAAAACAATGTACTAGTAAATACAAAACCACACTGGACACAGAAAGCAAGGGAATCTCACGATTACCAAAGACATGCACGAATTTGATGCTGACAATAGACTTTCTAGTAATTTTATTAACTGAAATGAAATCAACTCAAATGTTAAGGTAGTTCTGTACGTTCGACAAAAAACAAGGATAAATATCAAACAGGGAATGCCACGTTCCAAAAACACAGCTTCCCAAAAACGAAACCCACAGCACACCGCCAACACATACACTTACGTACAAAGCAAACACATGAGGACAAAACGAACAAATATATAGGTGTGTGTGTGGGGGGGGGGGGGGAGGCAATAAGGTCTACCATGCACCCCCTCCCCCACCCCACCCCCCTCTTTAGACTTGTTTTTCATAGGTACCAAATTGTTTGGCAGGACCAACTCTTTCAAGATAAAAAATATTTCCAAGAAAAAACTCTTTTGAACTATATAGGAATTCACTGTTTCCATGGCAACCGTTCTTTTTTGGAAAGGACAACCATATAGAAGATAATCAGTCATATCTTGGTCAGTTTTGGTGATAAAGCAATAAAAATGGTATCAAAATTTAGCTATGACATTGGCCTTAAAAAGCAGCATTTTTATGTTAATTAACTAATTTGCATATTCATTAATATAAATGAGAATGTAACAAAATGACAAAGTTTTATTAGAAAATAATATTTTCTAAGTTTCAAATCAACTTAAATGTATCAAACAATTTTGATCTGTTCTGAAAGTCTCTCAGTGTTTTCTTAAATAGCATTTTGTAATACTGATGGTATTGTTTTACTCCAAAATAGGTATGTTTAGCTAACTTTCATAAAATTAAACACTACCACAACCAACGTCTCAGGAAACAAGATACCACTAAAATTTATAAAAAGATGTAATTAATTGTTATCAATAAAATAACAATTATGGGAGCTATATTGTTTGGAAATGTAGTTTAAACACCTTTTTTGAAGGAGTAATTAGTATGTAACATACTTTACACATGTTACGTTATCATTTCAATAACCTTGTTTTATTACATCAATTATTTAGAAAATATAGATCAGACAGTTTTGATCTGGTCTTAATATCTCTCAGTGTTTTCTAGAATAGTATTTTCTTACTCTGAAGGTAAATAATTTTATCTACATTAGGTATCTTAGCTAAGTGGCATAAAATTAATCTATGCTAAAACAGACATCTCTGGGAACAAGATATAACTAAAACTGAACAACATGAAAAAATAAACTGTGATCAATAAACTTGTGTTATTTGAGCTATATGATATGAAAATATAGTGTAGATACTTATTTGAAGGAGGAATCTGTTTGTAACATACTTTACACATGTAACGTTACCACTTCAATAATATTGTTTTATTGTATCGTTATTTTCTCAGAAAATAGTGGAGGAATATTTAGTTATCAAGTTATTAAATACACTTACAAAATAGTAGAGTTCCGTACTTCTCAAGCAACGAGATTTTTTCCATAACGGCGCTTTAAAATACGTTACCACTGTATTTTACTGTATTTAGAAATATGTAGGAAGAAATTTGAATAATTGTTATCAATATTATGATATCATTGATTTGTTAAAACTTTAAAGTATCAATTCTAACATTCTTTCTTTACTTTTGTCAACCATGAAATCATCTGAAACATTCGTTACACATTCAATGTTCCTTTTTCATTTTGAATTAATGCATCTATCAGTTTAATTATACTAATATCAGTTTCTTAATTATGTTGTTCTTTTATTTGATGGTTTCAATATTGTTGTCAATAATTACATTTTACACTGATTATGTATTTTTATGTATATGTTCTGTATATATTAATTATGTATAAATCCCTGCTGACATCCATACACTGATAATAGGGTTACAATTTGGGGCTGCCTTTCTTGGAAAATGTTTTTAATGGAATATTTATCTTGTTTTGTGTGATTGTGAAGTGTATCTATGCAGTTATTTACGTGAGAAATAAAGCATTTTGTTTTTGAGTTTCAGGAAAACATGCATTATATTGAGATATTTGTGGGCTTATTAATAAAATATTCACTGTTGAAAAGCAGCACTGAAGAAAAACTAAAAAACAAAATAAAATATTCAGGTTCTTTAAGTAATCTTTAGATTTAAACTTAGGAAATTGCAAAAAGCTGTCAAGAATGTGAACAATATTAAGTGTTTGAAAATCAAAATTGTTAAGAAAATAATAACATAATGCTATTCAAAACTTCTAGAAAGATACCGAGTGCCTTCTGAACGACACTTCAGAATTGCTGAAAACATTTTGCAATTGACTTTACGAAGATCCCTTAGAAGCAAAGAACGCAACCAAGCAAATAGAGGGCAAACGCGGTTGGATCAAGTCTGTTTATGACAGGTAATGAAGTGTGAAACACACCTTACGCCCACTAGCAATGGCTTAAGAGGAATTCAGTTTTAATAAACATGGTCCAAAAGGACCAGAAAATCTAACTACACTGAAACCGAGTACGAGGAGACTTTGTACAACCATAACAGTTGTTATGATTGATGCATAGTTTCTCTTAGTGAAGTTTCTCTTAATGTTCCGGTATATCCAGGAATCTTCCACCACATAATACAATTTAGTCCTTGTCTGTACAATTTAAAATATTAAAAAAAATACTTTGTACATTCTGTCATTCTTGTAAATGTTTCAAAATGACTACAATAGTCTTCTTTGTTTCATATCTATAAAGTTTTATATACTTCTTATATCTTGATTTGGTATCACTAAAACAGTTTTATCAACCTGGTAAAAGTTTCTAAAGTTTTTACTTAAATACCTGCATATTTTCTTTTGTTTGCTAATTTTGGTTAGCACCGCTTTGCAACAGCAATTCAGTCGTGTAATGTTGAGCAGTCAACCTAACAACTGTCCCTGGATTCTGTACCGGAACTACTCAGTTCACTACAGGCAAGTGCTAAGTTCTCCGTGTTATACAGGTGCAAGTCTATTGACTTCAGACACGATATCTTTATTGAATCGTCACGGAGAGCAAGGGCCTCATCCAGATATCTGACTCAATACCTTATGATTCTTCCTATCGTGCTAGGGTTGGTTTTGTATATGTTTTTATAATGCTACTATTTCTAAAATTCAAAAAGTACTTTTTGTAAAACTTGATTTTTACTCACAGGAAGACTGCACATATCAGCTGTATGATCATACTATCATGAAAGCACAGATGGATATTATTGTATGTTTTATTGAAATTCCATCTAAAATTATAGGTACATGGATGGTGCAATATATATTTTAGGCAATTTCTGAAATAACAGAAGTAAACTTTCTTAAAACTTACCCGGTGCTAAGGGGCGTGAGGGGTGTTGCACATTTCATTACCTCTTATGAACAAACCCAATCAAACCGAGTATTCTATTATTTTGCTTGGTTGCTTTCTATGCTATCAAAGGATCTTTTTACAGATTTCACTATAATTGTGTGGAGTTTCATTTAAATCTACATTGTTGGAAACTTTCTATTCGCAAAAATGTCGTCAGAATTGTGATTTTCCCGTAGACTCCCATTATGAAAACTTGTTATAGATACAATTTTTTCAATTCAATCTAGCAAAAATCAAGGACACGACCCTATCTTTTTATATGACCAATTTTCTAATTATATTCTGAAGTTTTGAAAATCATGGTCTAATCAAATTATTCATTGAAGAAAAATATTTTATCCGAACGTGCAGAATTAGCCTTCTTTTCTCTGATCTTACAAAAGGGTGTCATACGTATCCACAAACATAGCACACAAAAACTAATACTGATTTAAACTGTGAAGTGAGACAACATACGATGAAATGTTAAAACTAAAAGCTGAACAAAACCTCTGGTCGAAAATCATCTAAGGTATTAAGACTCGAGCAAGAACAAACATGTGATTTAGTATGATAGGCTGGATCAATACTGAACTAGACCTTGAAAACCAATGTTCTTACAGAGGTTATGTTACAGTAGTATTTCAGTGATATATATACTAAGAAAAGTGACTTCCGGCTCTGTCATTACATATCAAAGAATACTAGTATGTGTAATAAATCTGGTGTTTTCCCTGGTTTGTATCGTACCTTATGTAATTATTATCTTGCAAATTATTTGAATGACTAATACTATGGCATGTTCTTTGCGTCAAACTGTAAATGGAAATCAATTTTGAATAATAAAATCTGTAAAAAGATCCTTTGGAAGCAAAGAATGAAACCAAGAAGAATAATAGCAGACTAAGTTTGATTGTGTCTGTTCATGAGAGGTAATGAAATGTGCAAAACCTCTCACGTCCCCTAGCACCGGCTTAAGCGGAACTGTATTACACATATGTTGAATGTACGCCATGATCCCTACAGGACCAGAAAATATAACAACACTGAATCCAAGTACGGGAAGACTTTTTACAGCCGCCACACGGCACATAAGATTGCTGTTGTGAAAGTTAATAAAACTGTAAAAAGATCCTTTCGAAGCAAAGAATGCAATCAAACAGAATAATAGCAGACTTAGTTTGACATTTAACATCATGAGCAGCAATTATGATATAGACACTCCTGTTATTTACAAGTATTTGCAATGGATTTATACCTGGAATGGTCGCGTGTAATGGAGGTTCATGTTCAAGTTCATGATTATGATGACTAACTTCAAAGTCCGCACTGTTTTAATATTGTTAAAGACATACATATGCATTAGATAACAGAATGTTCTAATTACTTTTCTTCTAAATATACAGTTCATGAATCTCATGCAGTAACTCAAATCTTTGATATTTCCGTTTTCTACTGAAATGTCTGTGTAAGAAGATTTTGTCATCAGAAACATTTGCTATAGTTTACTTTATCACTTGTATTCAACAGGATTTTGATAACGGTTTGTAAAGGAATCTACTGTGATAAGTACTTCACTTCACCTAACCACAACGTGACATAATTGTAGTATCGTAGAATTTAAATGATACATGAAACTGCACCCGACTACTCTTTACAATGTTTTTTTTTTCTTTAATCGTTACGATAATCGATACATATAGGCAACTGATGCAATACGGGATTAAAAAAAGACCAAAATCAGCAGAATTGATGTTGCATGTGCAGTTACCTTTAATGCATCGAGGCGTACCTGTAACATTTTATTCTAAACAACTGACTGTCAGAAATCAAAAGTAAACTACAACTAGTGTGGTTGGCCATAATTTTTTCTCACACACCTATTTCAAAATGGGCAAAGATACATTGACACATCTTACAACGACTTTGTAGAACTGTTGAAAAACGAAATGAATAGTCATTTGAACCCAAAGATAGTTAAAAGCAATCTGGAAATAAGAGAAAGGAAAATACCAAGAAACCCTGGTGGACATCTGAGTTAAATGACCTGTGGAAGAAATTGTGTCAAAGTGAAAGGAAGTTGATTAAATGTAAAGGTAACACCAATAAGCACGTTTTAAAGGCAGAGTATGTAAACGCGAGAAAAATCTTTGATCGAAATATCCAGCAACGGAAAAGACAGTATTGGCAAGAGCAACAGACTCAACTTCTAGAAAGCTGCGAAAATAAAAATCAAAGTGAATTCTGGAAAACTATCGAAAAAATCGGTGTTGGGTCTGAAAGGAACAAAAGACTTCCATTAGAAATTGTGTTAGAAGATGGGTCAATTACCTCAGATGAAGAAAAAGTTCTTGACAAATGGAAATCATATTTTGAAAACATGTTTTCAGAAGATGGAACTCAGGAAGTGACTGAAATCGAAACCCATACACAAAGTAACATAAGAAATTCAAACGTTTCCTCGTTAAATGAAGGGATCTCAATTCTGGATGTAAGAAAGGCAGTGCAGTCTCTGAATAAAAACAAATTCCCTGGATATGACAATATACCCGCAGAAGTGTTGAATATACATCAGTGCATAAAATACTTACATAGGTTGTTCTGTGTATGTTTTGATACTGGTAAAGTTCCCGAGGCGTGGAATTACGGTATTATCACCCCGGTGCTGAAAAGCTCAACCTCTGATCTACGAGACCCAAGCAACTATAGAGGTATCACGGTGACCTCAGCGATCTATAAAGTCTATTGTTACGTCTTAAATGAAAGACTAACAAAATGGGCAGAAACAAATGAAATTGTTGATGACTCTCAGAATGGATTTCGTCGTCAAAGAAGTACGATTGTCCAACTTTCAACACTGACAAACATTATTGAGAACCGCAAAAAGGCTAGGAAGTCGACGTTCGTGTCGTACGTTAATTTCAGGAAGGCATACGACAAAATTGACAGGACAAAGCTGTGGAATAAATTGCAATCAATAGGTGTAAATGGAAAGTTCATTGAAGGCATAAGATCTCTATACAAGAATGTAAAGTGTTCCGTAAAGTTTTGACGTGGCAGTCGGTTTAAAGCAAGGGTGTTTATTATCTACAACTTTATTTAATCTGTACTTGAATGACCTGAGTGATATCCTAAGACAATCTGCCAAAGGAGTTCAGTTTGACAATGATTTAATAAGCCTCTAATTGTACGCAGACGATCTTTTCCTTCTAGCAGAAAGCGAAAGTGACTTGCAGTTCTTGTTAGATCGGTTATGGGTTTGGTGCACACAAAATAAAATGAACATAAACGTTAACAAAACAAAGATTATGCATTTTAGAAATCAAGCTACTGCAAGAACAAACTTTGAATTCAAATGTGGGGAAGCATCATTAGAGTGTGTTGATCAATACAGATACCTAGGGATGGTATCAAACGAGACTCTTGACTATGCAGTGACAACCAAACACGTAGCACAATCAGCCACCCGTGCTCTAGGACTTTTGATTTCGAAATTTAAGGCTATTGGAGGAATGCATTATGATGTTTTTACGAAACTCTATGATACAATGGTCTGACCTATCATCAGTTATGGCTCGGCAATATAGGGAACCAAGGAATTCTCGTCGATAAATGCTGTTCATAATCGTGCTTGGCGATTCTTTCTTGGTGTCGGAAAATACACGCCTAGTGCTGCGGTTAATGGCGACATGGGCTGGACCCCTCCAATTGTTCGCCAATGGAAGGGTGTATTAAACCACTGGTTTCGATTGAATCAAATGGATGAGAAAAGACTGAATCATCGTGTATTTAAAATAGCTGAAAAATTGAAATTTAGATATAAAAACCATTACAATAAAGTCTTGCTGAATTTGCAAGAGCAGTGAAAAAATAGTAAACTGCCTGCGAAGCATAGTTGTAGAAGAAATTATAACGGCTCCTCAAAAGGAATGAAATCATTTCTCGCTGTACGAGGAATAAAACATCTAAAATATCAAGGTTTAAAGGTAAAAACCGTTGTTATGGACGACGAAAGTACAACATGCTCTAGTAAAAAAAAAGATGATTTAGAGAAATGCAGTGACAAAAATCATGTGGCAAAAAACTTCACCAATGAGCTGTATTAGATAAAATATAAAAGTAAAAGTCTGACTCCAAATGTTCTTACTTACATAAAGAAATGTTTCAACTACGCTGTTAGCCAAAATAAAGGAAACCCAACAGGACTGAAACGTAGCATACAGGCTGTAGTACCCCACTCATATGGATCACACGAAATGTGTACTGTTCTGGAATGGTGTCGCTTCAAGTCTGATAAAGAGTTCAAGCATAAGTCCCTTCCATACGGCAAAGATTTGACAGACAATTCGTTGAAGAAAGACCTCGATCTTCTCATGGGAAAGTATTCGACAGATGATATGTCTAAAAAACTTGCTGAATTACAGTCAACAAATGCTGTTGAAAATGTGAACCAAATAATAGCAAGAAAAGCTCCAAAAGAAACGCATTTTTGGCAAGTCTGAATTATCGTGTATCTGCATCAATTTTGCAAAAGAATGAAGGAAATATGTATATATGCAAGGTACGTACATGTTCATATTAATTGAGATATTATGATTACTCAGGTTGTCTCATAATCTTATTTCATATATATAAACGGCAATACTGATTCCTGGCTTTACGACCGACACCACTAACATTCCGTTTCGTCTTTTTCATTTTGTAATACAGTCAAACCTGTAAACAAAGACCACTTTCCGGAAGAAGCTGAGGAGGGCTTTGTTGACATCATACTTCCATAGTCGTAATTTGCAGGTGTTGCTTCTTTTAAATTAAAGGAATATTGCACTGTTATATCTCTGTTGGTTTGTATTCACATGGTTGTCTTTGTTCGGATGAAGTCTTTAACACAAGTTTTACTGTACGTGAAATTTGGAAGTGTGTTCGAATGTATTTGATTTGACATTAGTTACAGACAACCGACCTACAGAAAATAAAAACATAACGAACAAGGTGTCTGTCATTTAATTCTAGTGACTCTGTTTTGTATAACGATCACAGTAAGTCTTTGTATGATATTCATAAATTATGTAATATTAAGAAAGGTTGTCATCTACGAGAATCAAGTCAAGTCAAGTCAGTATTTATTGTCGGTAGATTTGCATTTGTATTATTTTTCTTCACAATATATGTGAATGAGGAACACAAATTAACGCCGGGAAAAGTTACAGCCGCCCGACAAAAAACGAGTGGCTGAAGTTTCTCGCCAGGCATCTCATGATCTCAAACGGCGCAGACTGGAGTTAAAAGATGACAAAAAAACACAGCAAGTGTTCCATGAAAACATGGAAGGCGTTTCTTATAAAACCAACGTCGTTGCCACAGCGGAAGTAAGTGAAACTGAGACAGAAGACATCCCGCAACCGCTGCTTATGAACCCAAAAAATTGTCAATTTCACGGAAAATCAACAATCCTATTCGATATAGAGACGACTGGTTTCGGTATGTAACAATCAGGATAGGAGCATTTTGCACATGAATATTTCAGTAATTTTTCATGAATATATATTGCGTATTTTGTACAAATACCTAGGGTTTTTGTATATTCTTCAAACTATTAAATTCTCTATTTTATTGTCTAATAAACATATATATTTCTGATGCATTGTCAAAACATTTTTTTTCTAGCGCACATTACAAACGAATGTTAAATTTTATCTTAATTGTTACCTCCCTTTATTGAATTTTATTTTTTTTAAATCATATCATCTAGGATCTATGTTTGGTTAACGCATTATGATCAAGTAATAAGCATAGTTTAAATCTTTTTTGTCTTCTTTTAAGATCCCTGATACATTTTTAAAATGTTAATGCTTGAATCATCAATCATTAACTGTTATTTCCCACGTCTTTGAATAGTATATATGTTTCAACTGACATAACTCGTATTATAACACGGACTTAATATAAATCCTTTGATTTTAGAAAGTTAACATAGGTCTGTATACTTTCTCCTAAAAATTAATTCACCAATAAGAACCAAACAACTGTTCATTCATGTGTAAACAAATATAAAATATCACAAGAAATCTTAATTATTTCAGGAGTCGATGCAAATATGATTCAGCTAGCTGCTATGGATACCAGATCTGGGAAGACTTCTGCTACTTACATCTATCCTCCAAATGGTTTAATACCAAAAGCAATTACAAATATTACAAATATTGAAATCCACGGAAAAATATGTTTCATAACTCTGAATGTGTATTATCAAAGGATACCCGATCAGCTTAATAAACTTTCAAGGTGTTTTAGGACTATTCGGAAAATCAATTTTAGTTGCACATAATGTATTATTTGATTCAAAAATCCTTATGAATTCATCTACGGAGTAGAACTTCCGGCTGTCGAGAGATTTGGGGATACACTTACTTTATTTCAAAAAGAATATCCCGACAGAAACAAAGTAAGGCAGAATACAAACAGGTAAATCTTGTTAAAGATATTTTAGGGACTGAGTACAATGCGCAATGCGCAGACAGTGATGCATACGCTTTAAATGCCCTATTGAAAACGGTTGAAAATTTTGAAGAAAAAATGAAAATATATTCAGTAAAAGAAATCAAAACAAGATTGTCAATAACTGAAATTGAGAAGGAATATCAGAAATCTTGCGAACAATTTATTGCTAAAAATATTATGACAAGAACAAAAGTAAAAAAAAAAATCAGGCGCAGGTATTTCTATCGAACACTTAAAAACCATTCATGGCAAGTCGGATTGCGAAGGCCTAAAAGTTTTATTTCGACAGTTTGTGTCTACTCCCGAGAAAACATGTTGTTAAGTATTTTGAAGAGCTCCGGGACAGTCACTAGGATACAGTATTATATGATTATAAGCAATAAAGATATAAGAAAGATCCTTTTCCAGCTTTATTATATAAGAAGACCTAGTTTGTTTAAATTCGTTGAACTGTTGATATGTAATAAAATAAGACTTTATACAATTTGTGTACATATGTTGAAAAAGCGTTAGTATGCGTGAACAGTGTTTAAGAAATATACAAATGTAGTAAGTGAGAATTTACATATAAAAATCTGGATGCAGTTTGTATATATATCATCATCCTCTATTTTCACTAACTATATATTTTTAGCTAGTATTTGTGTTAATGATTATGTTTATGGATGAGAAGCTGTAAAGTTTAAATCCGAAATAAATGAATCTGTTCTGTTCTGGTTATCCGTTTTTTTTTAAAAGAAATTGTAACAAAATACAATTAGTAAGTTAGTATTAATTATGTTTTACTAAAGCTGCTTGTTTACATTAACAATACATGGATATTTAATAAAAGATTCAACATAAACAACGTAAATCAAATGCATCTGCTTCAGTATTGAAGTTTGATTCTCGATAAATTACAATGGTAGGTTTTGTTCGAAAACGGAAAAAGTGAAAAATCTTACGCGCTTACCCCCCTTTTTTGGTTAATCATTTTGTTTATAAATACTGCTCAAAATGTGGAAATATGAAAAAAAAATCACCGTTTAAAAACATGCTTTTTTCGCTATTTTATCTTATTGTCGAGGCAAAATTTTCCGACGTCAGAATAGGTTTTTGTGGCCGGTTGCTCCGAATAATCGTTTCAATTTATAAAAGTTCATTGAAAAATAGATACAGTGATAAAATAGAATGTCTGTAGAGTGAAATAGACGTTTTACCGGCAAAATCGGATACAAATTGTCAAAATCATGAGCGTTCAACGCTAAAAAGACGCAAATTTACTGTTGCCGCTAGGGGGCGCTTCGACGTCAAAATTATATAAGACATTTATCTAAAAAATGCACCATTTGAAAGGGGATGCGTTATCGTTCAGTTATGCCGAAAATCAACACAATCTGAGATGGTGCCAAACTTTGTGAGGAAAGTAGCGAGCCACGTTTTCTTTCACACTGAAAACTGCAGCTGAGGTATTATCACATGGCATGTCATTTAGTTCCAAATGAAAGGAGCATCTAGTTTTTCTTGTTCTTGCACATTTGCTTCTTTGAAATTAGAGCAATCAACAACATCCGGATTAAAAGGCTATACACCAGACTTCTGGTATGAAGACTGCAGATTAGCAACAGACAGAGCACTTGTGCAATCTGCACATCTAATAGAACATACTAGTATATTGTACTTTGTGATGGACTGTCCACAATGTTCACGCATATATCTATGTGATAATACATTGAAAATTCTTTCAAACGGTCCGAAGCATCCTACATCCAGACAGACAGGCAGAACGAATAAAATAATATGCTGATTCCTAGCCGATTCAATCAGATTCAAATTCACATGTGACCTGTGTCCATCAAAGAGCTAAAGAAATGGAAGATCGGCTTTACGTTCAGGCAATTATTTCATCAAGTGTGTTTCCATGTATTGATAGAAGACCTCAGACACTATTGTTCCAGCTAGACTCAGAGACAGTACCATTAGCACCAGCAGTCTTGCCTTCTCTCATTCGTATGCCAGGAAAGACAAAGGAAAAGGAAGGTGGTACCTGAAATCCTAACGCATTACCAAAATCAAGGACTGTCACTGTGATCCGAGAATTGGACATGATACCTGGTGGCTTTGTTCCACCTCCAGCAATTACTTGCGGTGGCTTATGGGTTGCTGAGATACCCCTTTCATCCACATTGTAGATGTGTTCAGGCTTGTCATTCAAATCATACTTGGTAAGTAGTCTTCCAAGCTCTGTGTACATATGTAGTAGTTCCTCACATTTCTATAGCGTTAGCCTTGGCTCGCTGTATTTCGAGACCTCTGGGCTTGATTAAGTTCATGTTAGTCCAACGTGACTTGAAGCCCTCATACCAAGGAAATCTGATAGATGGCTCTTATCTCTGTGACCAAGAGTAATGACATACCGTGTTGCAATATCAAGAACTTCAGATCTGAAATAGAGGTAGTAAATTTGAAAGTTGACGAGAAAAGATGCACTATTACGTACTAGTATAATTATTATTAGGGAATCGGGATCGATCCCTCTTCGGTAACATGCGATATATACCGAATGAGATACACTTTCGAATTTAAAAAATGTGTTCTTCCGGCATGTGCACAGCGCGACTGACTTCAGATTTTTTGGAAGAATACGCTTTTTCCTTGTGCGTAATAAGCGTCCACACAACTTGTCCGAACTGAAACGTCTTGCACTTCAGTACAAATATGGGCAGTATTGTTTTTAGCTCACCTGATCACAAAGTGCTCATGGTGAGGTATTGTGATGACGCTGTGTCCGGCGTCCGTCGCGCGTGCGTCCGTTCGTCCGTCTGTCAAGTCGTCTGTCCGTCGTCAACAATTGTGTTTAAACGACATCTCCTCCAAAACCACTGAATGGATTTTGGCCACGATGTTCCTTGTGTGGTCCTTTACCAAAGTTGTTCACAGGGGGGATGCCATAGCTAAAAATAGGAAAAAACTTCAAACCACATCTCCTTCTAAACCGATGGTCCGATTTTTAAATAACTCCACACAAATGGTTCACCCTCTACCAAGATTGTTCGAATTATTCCGAATCGTCAAAAAACATGGCCGCCAGGAGGCGTGGTCACTTTTCCGTATATGTCTATAGTGAAAACTTGAAAAAATATTCCTGTGTGAAACTGCTAGCCCCATTTTAAAATAATTTAACAAAAATGGTACTTGTGTGGCCCTCTACCAAGATTGTTCAAATTATTCGAATTCGTCAAAAAAAACATGGCGGCCAGGGGGCGTGGTCACTTCCCCCCCTCTCTCTCTCTCTCTCTCTCTCTCTCTCTCTCTCTCTCTATATATAGTGGAAATTTAAAAAACCTTCTTGTGTGTAACTGCTGGCCCGATTTTTTAAATAATTTTGCACAAATGGTTCATGTGTGACCCTTTACCAAGATTGTTGAAATTATACGGATTCGTCAAAAAACATGGCTGCCAGGGGGCATGGTCACTTTTTCTTATATGTATATAGTAGAAATTTTAAAAATCTTCTTGTGTGAAACTGCTGGCCCGATTTGTTTTAAAAATACAAGTGGTCCTTGTGTGACCCTCTACCAAGATTGTTCAAATTATTTTGATTCGTCAAATAACATAGGTGTCAGAGGGCGTTGTTACTTTTCCCTAAATATGTCTATAGTGGAAACATTAAAAATCTTTGGTGTGAAACTGCTGGCCCGATTTTAAAATAATTTTGCACAAATGACCCTTGTGTGACCCTTTCCCAACATTGTTCAAATTATTCCGATTCGTCAAAAAACATGGCTGCCAGGGGGCGTGGTCTCTTTTCCTATATGTATATAGTAGAAACTTCTTGTATAAAACTGTTAGCCTAATTTTAAGATAATTTTACACAAATGGTCCTTGTGTGACCTACTACAAATAGTGTTCAATTTTTTTTTGATTCGTTACAAAATATGGCCGCCAGAGGGCGTGGTCACTTTTCATCAAAACATCTCCTCCCAAACCACTGAATGGATTTCGACGAAACTTTACACAAATGATCTCTAGGTAGCCCTCTTTTAAAGTTGTTCAAACGGTTCTGGTTCATTGACATATGGGTCTTTTTGGTTAGAAATAGGTTTTCAGCTATTAGACTTTAAAAATCTTTCTCTCTAAAGCTTTGACATTTGGCATGTGATATAAGGGTGTGACTCTCTACCATAATTCTCTAAATTATTGCCCTAAGGTAAAAAATGTCCACTGTACGTGTCATGTACTTACTGTAGGCTTACATATAAGAAACTTTGAAAATCTTCTTCTCTGAATCAATCATAAGTAGAGTCTTGATATTTGGCGTGTGATATCAGAATTGTACTGTCTACCATAATTGTTCAAATTATTGCCCTAAACAAAAATGTGTGTGGCATGTATACAATATACTTTTATTGGGCTAACATAGAAGAAATCTAACTTTGTACTTGTACCAGTATGTTACATAAACACACTTGAAGCCTTGTACACAGGTGAGGGCTTTTGGGTCAATGACCCTCTTATTTTATTCCAGAATCTAAATTGATATTGATAAAAACGCATATTTCTGGGCAAGCTGATGGACTGTAACGATTCCCGATTTAGGCAGTGCCTTATTTCATATTACTACAAACATATTGATTTTATTATTATTATTATCATTTATTAAATATTACTATATTATTTATTTGGTTCCAAATCATGTATGCATTAGTTCTGTAACGAAAGTTACCTGCTATAACCATATCCGATAGAAGCTGTGAATTTAAGGTGATCAGCAAGCCTAGCCTCTTCTTCCTGCGTGAAAAGTGCTGGAGGACTAAACCGGACTACCTATGGATTCACACGCCCGCTGAGTATGTGTCGCAATGATGACACTAGAATGTCATTCTTCTTTGCAACCTTTCGTATCGCCTCTCATGTTCTTTTACTTCTGACAAGGCAACAGACATTGAAGTTGGAAAGTAAGCCCTTTATAGCTGACTTTAGATTTCTGAAAAGGCATATAATCAAGGGAAGTGTAATCATAAATCAGGCAAAATCCATGACTACCTTTTGAGTGAAATGAGGGAAAATTATTAAATTAGTCAGCAGGTAACACATTACTAATGGTATGTTTTCTTGTAAAGAGTATGATGATGTTAAAAAAAACTTGCAGCAGGCGAACATTTTTGAATGAATGAATGAGTTGGGTTTTACGGCGAATCGATACAAAAAAGAGCTGTCTCCATAGGATGACACATGCCCCCGATGGCACTTTGAATGAATAGTTAGGCCGTGTAAGTTAGACCTTTGAGTACGACCTGGTCTGCGCGAGACACGTCGTCATACTGTGGTACACATTCATGCCAAGTTATTTTGAAAATCCATCCATGGATGACAAAGATATGGACCGGACACGAATGCACTATCATGAAAAATGACCTTTAACGTCTAAGTGTGACCTTGACCTTTGAGCTACGGACTGGGTCTTGCGCGCGACACGTCGTCTTACTGTGGTACACATTCATGCCAAGTTATTTGAAAATCCATCCATCGATGACAAAGATATGGACCGGACACGAAAATTGCGGACAGACTGACAGACCGACAGACAGACCGACAGACGGTTCAAAAACTATATGCTCCCTTCGGGGGCATAAAAAGAGCGTAGGAATAAATGCATTGACATATAATGCGAAGACCTTCAAAAACAGTGCGTATAATAGTACGACGTACATATGTCACATGACAAGCATGTGACTTTGACAGCAACGGAAGTGGACTGCAGACGTACAACAAAATGTTCGTCAAATTTTTTTTATCTAAGCATCCACAGGAACGTTTTGATAATGGATGAAAATTTGCATTGGTATAAACCTTAAACATCATGTACACGGTTAAAATAAAGTTGATAAATACCTTCAAATCTTGAACTTTCAGCTTTGTTTACATGTGAAAAACACCGTGATTTTTTTCTGTCAAAGCACCTTGTAAATATGTTATTGGAAACCCAAAATTAATCGATAACGAGGACAAAACAAAAATGGCGTCGAAATAAGTGTGCGTAAAATTACGCGGTACGACGACAATAACTGGAAAAAAAGAATTTATATCCGGATAAAGTGATTGTGCCTACATTATTGCCAATAGAGGATGCATGCCTATCATATAACACATTCTACCTGAGAACAACACGACCGTATCGGGTCGTGGGTTTGCTTCCTACAAGAATAACCACACTCTCTATCAAAATAAACCGATAATGATAAACCGACCGTAGGACAAAGTCCCCGCTGCTTAATTTGACCAAGGCGGATAAATCAATCCCTTTGATTTTGTTGATTAAAAACTCTAAACTTAAAAAAATAACATATTTCAAAAACAAACAAAATCTTTAGATGACAATCATCAACTTTTAAATCAAATGAAGAAAAAATTTGGATGTGATTGAAAAGCTCAAGGAGGTTTTTGTTTGCTTTGAGCAGGTGGTGGTAGGGGGTTACATGCTGCGGTTGTCTGGACACATGCTAAACCATATAATATAGTCTAAAGACGACTGGCTATGGCTGTTTAGCACTTTATTACATTATAATTATTTTATTGTGTGTGTGGGAGGGGGGGGGGGTGTGTGTGTGTGTGTGTGTGTGTGTGTGTGTGTGTGTGTGTGTGTTCGGGTTTAATGTCTTTTCAACAGTTTTTCAGTCATATAAACGACGGTGTCTACTTGTAGCAATGAGCACAATGCCCAACTTTATAGTGCTGCCTCACTAGAATATCACGCCGTAGATACGTGGCATGATATTCCACCCAGTCACATTATACGGACACCGGGGTGACCAGTCCTAGCACTATCCTCTTAATGCTGAGCGCCAAGCGAGGAAGCTGCTAATACCATTTTTTACGTCTTTGGTATGACGCGGCCAGGGATCGAACCCACGACCTCCCGCTCTCGAAGCGGACGCTCTGCCACTGGGCTACCGAGGCGGTGTTTTATCAAAAACAACTATCTAAAAGATAAAATAGGTATTAAACAACCAAGCCGAAAATGTCTTAAAAATCTATAAAAGTGTACAGAACAGACATCTTACAACCTATATATTTTAGCTAAGACCAGTTGATTCGTTTAAATTCCTGTTTTATCATAGAATTTCTCTTTGCCAGTTATGCTGCTTTTTCACGTAATACTTTCTTACGGACTTTTTAGTGCATTTGGTAGCGGTTAGATAAACGGCTCTTTGCTGTGAGTTCAGTTAACTGTTTGCTATTCTGCTTGAGGTTAACACATCCATACAGGGCGAATAAGTACTGTCACCCATATTATAGCAAGTCATAAAATGTGAAATCATCATGATGACAGAAAATTAATTGTCTGTTGAATTACTCAGACTTCCAGATTCCTTTTACCCTGCAATATGCTAGTAAATAAAATCTATATGAAGATCCTTTGGAAACCTAGAATGCAATCAAGCAAAATTATAGCAGACTCGGATTGACTGAGTCTGTACATGAGAGGTGATGGGAAGTACAACACCCCAAAACGCCCCCTAGCACCGGCTTAAACGGAACTCTATTACATAGGTATTGAATGGACTTCATGACTTTAAAACGCCAGGAAATATAACAACACTGTACGTAAACTGACTATCATATAGCATGTGACCTACTTTTTCACCCCATTGACCCATGTTCGAACTTGACCTAGATTTCATCAAGGTAATCATTTTGACCAAAATTCATGAAGATTAATTGAAAAATACAGCCTCTATCGCATACACAAGGTTTCTATTTGATTTGACCTAATGACCTAGTTTTTGACCCCAGATGACCCAAACTCAGCCTAGATGTCATCAAGGTTATCATTCTGACTTAAATTCATGAAGATCAGTTGAAAAATACAGCCATTATCGCATACACAAGCTAAATGTTGACAGACGACAGACAGACAGACGACAGACGACGGACGCCAGACATCGAGCGATCAGAAAAACTAACCTGAGCATTGCTCAGGTGAGCTAAAAACAAAGTTCCATAACTCTGCAGAATATGTATCTAAAAGAACGTAACATTCAACATGCACATCTAGGGTTGGTACTGATCACTTGTGTGAAGTTTCATAAAATTGTGTGCAAGGGTTCAGGAGATTAGGCGCGCACAAGATTGCATATGCAGACTGTATGTATATAGTAAAGTAACAAAAAACAAAGTCCCGTAACTCTGCAATTTTTTTTCTGAAAGAACCTAACATGCACCATGCACAACTACTGTTGTTACTGATCACTGTGTGAAGTTTCATTAAATTGTGTCAAGGGGATGAGGAGAGCTGGTGCGCACAGATTGTGTCTACAGACAGATGGACGGACGGACGGATAGACAGACAACCTGAAACCAGTATACACCCCCCCCCCCCACCCCCAACCCCCCTTACAACTTCGTTGTTCGAGGGGTATGAAAACGAAAATAGTTTAAGTAATATATCTGTATTTGTTTAGGATTTTATTTACCGAGCTGTTTTAGCATGATTAATCTAATTAATATTCGCTAATCAATAGAAATTTGAAGTAAAATAAATGGAAGCAATTATTTATGAATACCTTCAGTAAAGACGGGTGCATTATCGTTACAGTTAGAAACAGTAACCTCAACGGTGGTGAAAATAGAATTATTCTCCATCTTTACATCATCTGTAGCATAAATCTGTAATATGATAACAGTGTACGTTTATCACCATACGTGAAGTTACATCAATATTTATGGGCGGCGGTATCCGCCAAAATTAGTAAATATACAATCCATTCATAACAAAGCCAGTCAGTGCAGTGCATTTCAACGCCGTCTAGTCTAAAATTCCATCCCGTCCAATATATTTACATTCAACGCATTGCATTTTGAAACCATTTAATGCAAAACTTCATTCCATCCACATGAGTACGTGCAGTGTAAAATGAAATGATTTATTACAACTTGACGCCGTCCAATACATATTGAAACCGCTTTGTGTAATTAAAAGCGGTGTATAAAAACTTGATGCTATGCAGTCCAATGTGAAGACGTATAACGCAACATGAGTTCGTGCAGTGTAAAATGAAACGATTCATTAAAGCTTGGCACCGTTTAATGCATACTGAAACCGTGTTGTGTGATTTGGAGCGGCGTATCAAAATTTGATGCCATGCGGCCAAATGTGAAGCCGTTTAACAAAACACAAGTACGTGCATTGTAAAAGGTTAATAAGACTATCAGTTCATAAGTTTGTCCTGTTATAAATATAGATAATGGATCAGTTTTACATAAGAATATCCCTCGGCGATATATGACCATTTTGTGTCGATTCGCCGTAAAACCCAACTCACTCACTCACATAAGAATATCTTAAATTTTTTCCTAAACCGACCTTATCGTAAAATTCTAACATTTAATTTTACACTGTTCCTGCGATTTATCTGAATATTAAAAGGGACCTTATTTTCGTGAAACATGTTTCTTCTTAGTTTAAGCTTTGTCAAAAGTATACTTCGTGAAACAGACTCAGTACTAGAAATAATAATGACAAAATTAACAAACACTAAAAATTTCCCGAGTTAATTATTTATCATATAAAATAAATGTTAACATGTTTATGTTTTAGACAGTATGTCTAAATTACATGTACTTCACTGTGCAATGTTTTGTCAATTTTTGTTTGTTTATTTGTTGTTGTTTTTTTTCGGGGATGGGTGGGGGCGGAAGATCTTATTCTATTTCTAAACAGTATTTCATTTAAGTTGGACCGTCAGTCCTGGATTTCATACAAGTATCAATTTTATCTCCACAAGTATCTGCTACACTCGTACGGTTCACAAATCCCCTTACAGGTCGTATGAAGTCCAGGAAATTGACTGTCCAACTTAAATGAAAGACTGTTTAAAAATGGCATAAGATCTCTCACCCCCCCCCCCCCCCACTCCAAACACACACCCCACCCCCGAAAACAAACAAACATTGCACTGTACAGTGAAGTACATGTAATTTTGACATACTGTCTAAGAACATAAACATGTTAACATTTATTTTATATGATTAATAATTAACTTAATAATTAATAATTAAGTTGTCATTATTATTCTGTTACCGAGTCTGTTTCACGAAGTATACTTTTGACAAAGCTTAAACTAAGAAGAAAGATGTTTCACAAAAATAAGGTCCCTTTTAATATTCAGATAAATCGCAGGAACAGTGTTAAATAAAATGTCAGAATTTTACCACAAGGTCGGTTTTAGGACAAATTTTAAGATATTCTTATAAATGTAAAACTGATCCAGAATCTATATTTATAACAGGGCAAACTTATGAACTACTAGTCTTTATAACCTTTTACAATCCACGTACTTGTGTTTCGTTAAACGGCTTCACATTTGGCTGCATGGCATCAAATTTTGATACGCCGCTCCAAATCACACAACACGGTTTCAGTATGCATTAGACGGCGCCAAGCTTTAATGAATCGTTTCATTTTACACTGCATGAACTCATGTTGCGTTAAACGTCTTCACATTTGACTGCATGGCATCACGTTTTTATACACCGCTTTTAATTAAACAAAGCGGTTTCAATATGCATTAGACGGCGTCAGGTTGTAATTAATCATTTCATTTTACACTGCACGTATTCATGTTGTGTTAAACGGCTTCACATTTAGCTGCATGGTATCTTGTTTTGTTGGATGATTTCATAGTACGGTGCATAGCAACAAGTTTTTCAATGCATCGTTCCATGTTTAGATGGATGGAATGAATTTTTGTATTAAATGGTTTCAAAATACAATGCGTTGAATGCAAATTTATTGGACGGGATGGAGTTTTAGACTAGACAGCGTTGAAATGCTATGCACTGACTGACTTGTTTATGAATGGATTGTATATTTACTAATTTTGGCGGTAACCGCCGCCCATAAATATTATAAGATATTGTTTGCATAACAACTGTTCAACTGTTCAAAATGAAGCAATTATTGCAAACACTTGATAACCTTGACGGCTGTATTTCGTTTATTTATACAGCGTATTTATATTATTTATTTATATTTCTTAAACAATGATATTTTATTACTTCGACTGAAAAAAAAGACCTGGCGCGGTTGTGATAAATTACAGACTCCGGTATATACCGGATTCATGCGATTTGAATGAAAAGTTTGCGTGCGGACACTCCCGGACATGCGCAGGAGACCGCCCCAAGTCTGCAATGAGCAACATCGATAGATTATTGATCATACGGACAACACGACTTGTGATGAAAATTAAAATAATTTAATCCGTTGATTAAATTATTATTACATTTTTACTTTTTGTTGAGATAAAGAAGAAAACAGTTCTGAATTAAAAAACATTTTGAACAAAAGAATATTACTTGAAAAGTGTAGTTGGTTATGTTCTGTGGGGAGTCACAGTCTAAAGGTCCGATCATGAATAGATCACCGGTGCTGTAATCTACATAAAATGTTCTCTTGTATTCCTCTAACCAGTACGTCACCGTGTTAAACTGGGCTGTTGTGTCCGCATCAGTGGCATTTACTCTAAAAAAGTAATAAAATAACATAAAATGTTTGGCAAAACAGTCTGTATAATTATCTGAATTAAACAAAATCATAAATCAAGTTCTACTGTATTTAAAATTCAAAAAAAAAAATGCACTACCGTAGAATCTTTGTGCCAGGACCAGAGCATTCGTCTACTTTCTTCGTGTATCGGTTTTGTTTAAAGACAGGCTTGTTGTTGTTGATATCCTAAAAATATTTGTCATTCCATGTTAAAAAATAATAATTAAACGAAAATCATGAAAATAATAGTTCATTTACATGTGCTACTTATTTCGAGCTTTCTTTAATGTCAATAGATTTTTTAAATCGAACTTGATTACTTGATACTAACTATTTGAACATTTTATTTTCACTCTTGAAAAGACCAAAATCAAACCAAGTCTGTAAATATGTTCTTGGCAGCGTTCTTTACCTTAAAAGTGTCTTATCATAAATCTAAATAACGTTTACAAGTACAGGTTTTAAGTAGCCCCGAACCTGGACTCAGTGACGTCAGGGTAGTTGCATCTCTGATGAGCAATCAAACCGAGTCTGTTTTTATTTTGTTTCGTAACATTCTATTCTTGAGAAGGATGTTCTTTTATTTTTGACTCTCTGCTCACTTTTTAAAACATGAAAGACATAGAAAATAGCGGAACAGTTTTGGGAAATGTGTTTATTTTAACAATGTAATCTATAATCGTGCCTAAATATCTTTAGTTAACATGATGAATCTTGTATACAAGAAAAGTTAAGTATGTAAATATATCGCATATCAACCAAACATCATTCAACTCATTAGTTTACCTGCAAAACGATGGTTATGTATTGTGTGTCTTGCTTATCACTACCAGCATTGAATGCTTCTACTTCAGCCTTGAGAATCCCTTTGTTTGATTCGTTTATCCATAGTACATCATTTGTAGATATGATACCGCTGTCTTCATCAATACTGAATGTTTCATTCCCTTTCACGAGGCGATAGGATATAATTGATCCCTTTCCAATATCAGCATCAAAAGCCTACAATATACCAAATGATGTAAATGTACAGGTTTGATTATCTTTTACTTTTGTTTTGAAGTAGTATATATCTCTAGATGCACCTCTTCTTAAGAGTGTTTGGAAATACTATTCTTACACAAAATTTTGTATTCATCGAAGTATGAAAATTTTCTGCTCATTTAAGACAAAACGAAAAATTTAAAATAGGTCCCCGAATCACATACGTACTGCAGTATTCATTAGCAATGACTTACACGTGAAGATGCTTTCTAATCCAAAATAATACAACATAAATATGTAAGAATACAGTCTCCATACCGATACCGATACTAAAAATGTAGATATTTAGATATTTTACCCAGCACAGCTCGCTTATTTCAACATGACTATTTGATATTGTTTTTATTATTATCATCATTATTGTCATGATTAATTGTTATTCAGTTATTATTATCATATCGGGCACTTTGAGAAACAGAGTTCAGTCTTTTTTACGGAAATCCATGTGCGCGTTAAGCTACATTTATGTGGAAGAATGCCGAATTGCCTAACAAGAACACGTAATCACATAGACATTACCGAGTTTCATTACGGGTACACTACCTTAAGCCTCTGTTAAGGGCCGTAACGGGTGTCTGCTCATAAATAGACACAATAAAACGACTAAACTACCATTCTCATTAGTTTTGTTCTATACTTCAAAGAATATTCCTCGTGACTTTTCCCTGTTCACCAGGAGAATGAATGAATTATGTGTTAAAATATTCTTAAAACGAGAATATTCGTTTGAATATGTCTGTCCTTCAGTATTTTCATGCGTTGCAGATTATAAACGGTTACCATCAATTCAAAACACCTCACTTGGGGCGTAGAATTCTTCATGTGAGGAAGCCATCCAACTGGCTTACGGAAGATCGGTAATTCTACCCAGATGCCCACCCGTTATGAAATAATGCCTGAAGGGGCACATGGGGTCTGTCCTCCAACATGAAAATCTGGAAAGTCGCCATATGACCAGTAATTGTGTAGGTGTGGCGTCATATCCAAACAAAACAAAAAATCAATCAAACTGAGTCTGCTATTACTTTACATAGTTGCATTCAATGCTTCTAAAGGATCTTCCTACAGAGTTTATTGAATGAGGACGGAGGATAGACTAAATTAATAATTTACTTTACATGATATAGCTTAATGTGTACCGGGGATAGCAACGATGGATTTTAAGCATTGAGACTGTGATAATAAGTATCCATTGCAAACAGACATTTATCTAATTACTGGCATTGTCTGTTTGTTTTTGTTTGTCCATTCGGAGCAATATCTCAAACTACTGAATTGATATTTTGAAGTAACTTTTTAAATTTTATTTTGTACTCGTGTTAGAGTACTTCATTAACAAAATAGATTTAAGACAAAATAATCAGCTAAAAATTGAGATGCATGACAGTAAGGAGAAATATGAGTCACGTAATGGACTACGTTTTGTATTATTTACGCGTATCTTATACAGACAAACATTTTATTAAATTTCATGCAGATCCATTCAAAGTGTGTTTGCTAGAGAATTGATACTGTTTTCTGTGATAAGACCTGATTATCTAGAGATTTACCCAGATAGTCCAGTTTCAAACTAGGACATATAAAATACAATTCTGACTATGATTCATGTAGAACAGGTAGAAAATATGACCTCTACAGAATTAACAGGATCTTCCTTTGATTGGACCCATGTGTCTTTGTACTGGGTTCAATAAAATAGATATTATCGCCAGGTTTCGTGTATATCAGGAAGAAACTGTGACAAATGTAAAATAACACTAGTAAGATTAATGCAACCTTGGGTCATAACTCCGACGTCACCGAAACAATCTGCCACATTATCAAACTTGTGTTAGATACTGTAGCAATAAAGAACCTGCAGAAGTTTCATGAAAAAATGCTCAAGTAAAGTGGCCTCCATTGTGTTAACAATATGACAAGTTCAACTTATTCAAAGGCTACTACTAAGGTATAATTACAGCATACTTGACTGTTTTCAAAGCAGACCGAGAACATAGAGCTATATACTTTTCCGTTAGCCTTACAAAGATTTCTTTAGGAATGTGTGTTAACGATGTAAAACATTGCAATAGTTTTACTAATGCACGAACCATAACTAACTACTGCAAGTTCCCGTTGTCGAATTTATGAAACATCTTGTCGCCTCATGCATTCCATTTAAGACATTGGCAATTTCCACAAATTCAAGGCCATAAGATGTATATAATGCTGTTTTGCCGATGATGACAACTGACAGAGTTGTTTTCGCCATAAATATTCTAAGTTAGATTGATAATGATTGCTCATGAAGTATGCTACCAGTGAACATGTTTACGGAAGGACAGACGACATCTTACAAAGAGTGATGGCTCAGGTGAGATAATCGTCGAATATAGGAATAAGGTCAGTAATTCGGTCGAAAATGTGCTTCCGTGGTGTAGTCGAAAGAAGTCCATAATAAATAGATCCTAATTTTCCCATTTTTGGCGCAAATTCGTGTAGAACGAGTGCTTTAATCACCGTTTTTTCACTACTAGAAGACATTCTGCATGAAATGAGACGGTTTTCATGTTCATACACCCCACATGGCAAGTTTTGCAGATCGAAACCGGAAGTAGGTGTTTATTGCGCGGACGAGAGTAAATATGCGCCATTTTTAGGGTAGCAGACCACAACTGACTGGCATTTCACTAGGAACTACATAGCCCCCTATTTTCTTTTCATTTTTTCGTTAATTTGTGATAGAACTTTCATGAAAAATAGGTGTAGGAAAAAGTGATGTTCTCTAAAGATACGTAAAGATACCCTGAAGTTGTCGTTTTTTATATGAAACAAAGAAGGATTTGAATTACTGACCTTTAACCTATAAGAGCTGAAATAAGACTTTCTCGAAACACATCGCAATTAGTCTTAATAGTCATAGATCGGTTGTTTATGATATAAAAGGGTGTTTTCAATGCAAAATAATAGTAAAATTTGAAAAATTTTGAATTTTGACCATATTTTGAGTAGATGCGCCTATTCAGCAGCGATTTCTGGGATTAAAAAGCCAATATTTTGTCTCCAGAATGTCAGAAAATGCACAAAATGCGTCCTTTTGGGTCTTATTCATGACGGAATGAATGATATTTCAGAATCCAAGTGAAAAATAATGCAAACGAGTGAAACTTTTACCAAAATATACAATAAAAGGGCCATAGGGCCAAAATTTAGCCCAGTAAATTGGTAGGGGGTGGCTTCTATTAAATGTCTATATTTCTCTAAAATCTCGAAATTTCACAATGAAACTTGGCAATATGTTTGGTATTACATCTTTCTTGAAAATAGAAATGAAAATTGGGTGATATTTGAAAAGAAATATTTCTTATAGGAATAAGGTCAGTAATTCGGTCGAAAATGTGCTTCCGTGGTGTAGTCGAAAGAAGTCCATAATAAATAGATCCTAATTTTCCCATTTTTGGCGCAAATTCGTGTAGAACGAGTGCTTTAATCACCGTTTTTTCACTACTAGAAGACATTCTGCATGAAATGAGACGGTTTTCATGTTCATACACCCCACATGGCAAGTTTTGCAGATCGAAACCGGAAGTAGGTGTTTATTGCGCGGACGAGAGTAAATATGCGCCATTTTTAGGGTAGCAGACCACAACTGACTGGCATTTCACTAGGAACTACATAGCCCCCTATTTTCTTTTCATTTTTTCGTTAATTTGTGATAGAACTTTCATGAAAAATAGGTGTAGGAAAAAGTGATGTTCTCTAAAGATACGTAAAGATACCCTGAAGTTGTCGTTTTTTATATGAAACAAAGAAGGATTTGAATTACTGACCTTTAACCTATACTGATTTTTCAATGGGTCTCAAATTTTGGACTAAGTTTTTGAAACATCATTTTAAATTCATTCTTATTTAAGCGAAACAAAGCTCTATGTTCTTTAAATACCACAGTGATCAGTCAACTACAACACATTTAAGAAATGTATTTGCAAAATTTACAAACCTTTGAAGTGTACATATTCGGATATTTCTTCCCTTCCTTAAAACGTAAAGTAACATTTCGTGCTTCTGTCGGATATACTGGGCTTTCATCATTTACACCTTGTACTACTATGGAAATTATAGTAAGCCCTGTACGTTGAGGTGTTCCGCCATCTAATGCTTCGGCTGTGATTCGAATAACACTGTTGTTTCCTAAAGCCTCTCTGTCAATTTGCTTTAGCGTAAGATTACCAGAAACGTTATCGAACGAAATATTTTTTGCCCTATTCAAAGAACAATACAAAAAAGAATATTTCCATTTTGCTAAATAAGATACACTTAAAATGACATGAAAAAGACACTGTATTCTAAATATCAAGAGGAAAAATTATACATGTTCAACGACATTTTAAACATTGTTGACATAAATATGAGCTTGTCGAAAAGACCAGATTGAAAAACGAACGACTTCAAAACCAAATCAGTACCATATTGAAAATTATTGTGCTGTAAGTATAGTTTTATTGTTCAGTAATTTGTCAATGCTAAGATACATTATTTTACCATTTCGTTGGAATGTGTGCTCTATAAGTGATTGGCTTGCCGTCACCTTTATCCATATCTGTTGCCTGAAAGAGTAAAACGGATCATAAAGTGCTTAATTGTCAAAGGGATACAACTCCTTCAAAGTTTAAAAGAAGTCAAGCAGATCTGAAGTATTATCTACTAAGCATTGAGCTCCCCGGCCAAATTTGACCTTGAACCGATTTGGATGTAAATGGCGTTATGAACATCTTTTCATAATTTTTCCAAGTAACTCTAAGTGGTTTCAGTAGTAAAATATATAGTTATGCAAGTTTGACCGCTGATTTTACCGGGTATATGACAAACAGGTTTGTAAAATTATCCAAAGGTATTTCAAAGCAGTAAAATCAACAAGAAATGTTACCAGTCTGATCTCCGACCTCAATGTATAACATTAACATGGAGTGACCACGACTACTATATACGTTTATGCGGCGTAATTTAAAATAGTTTAGTTTTAAGGGTTCAAATAGTATGAAGCTGTAAAGACCTTTCACAGATATGGATAAAAGATATCGGAAACTTCTGTACAATAATAATTGTGCTCTCAATATACTACGGATTTATTCACGAGGGTGAAATGCATTGAGTGGATGCTATTTCATACTGGAAGGATATCATGCGGAGATATATGTTAAAGGTTTTATAGCCTAGACTGACCATTATTTAGATACAACAAACATTGTTCATTCGTATGACTATTCGATTCATGAAATAACTAACAAAACCTTGCAAGTGCGGTATCGCTTTCCTAATCTCTTACATAAATAGTTTTTAAAAGTTTACTTGTATTTGTTGTGTAACTTCCTTCGTGTTCTCAGTTACATTCCACGTGTAGTTTTTAGTGAATACAGGCGGGTACTCATTCACTGGTAGGATATATATAACTATATTGGCTGTATCAACATGTTTGCTATCATTAACAGTTGCTGTCAAATTATATTTGTTGTGGCTCTCATAGTCAAGTACACCTGTTGTTGTTATATATCCATCGCCGCCAATACCAAACACTAAAGATGAAATGGGTTTTATATAAATATTATTTCTACATACATACTGCTAGCAAGTGGTGGTTAGAATAAATGTCAGTTTTTAAAAAATGTGTAACTAAATTCGTAGTTTCTGAAATGTGTACCTATATTCTCGGACTAAATTATGAAAAGCAAACTTAAACGAACAGCTTGGTATGCTTTTCTAAGTGGCATATGTTCAGTAAATAGCTACTTTAATCTTCTAAGTTCAAGTTGTTATAAGTGATAGGAACGCAAGGACACGTTCTCTTTAGCTAGTCATTCTGATTTGTACTCTAAAGGCTATACAGTAGTAAATAAAAATGCTATTTGTTCTATATAAAATTAACAACCTTCTGAGCGCTGTAACACATAGCCCGTCCAATTTAAAAAAAAAGAATTTCTAGCCTTATGTTCTTAAATTTTCTATAAACCACAAAAATACACCAAGAAAAGTAGGGGTCATGTATCTTCTAAGAGAGTTTCTTTGTTTGACAGGTCAACACTATGGAATAGCTTCGAAACTGACCGCTAAAATGTGGGTATGAACATATGAGTTATAGCGAGCTTCGAGAATCGAGCTTTACGGTAACGCAAGTATACTTTCACACTTGGTGATGGATTTTATAAGAATTTTTTTTTTATCAAATTTCATAACATTTTCATCTCTATTTTCACGAAAGATGTAATAACGAACATGTTAACAAATTTCATTGTGAAAATTCGAGATTTTAGAGAAATATAGACATTTAAGTGAGGCCACCCCCTACCCATTTTCTGTGCTAAATTTAGGCTCTATGGTCGCTTCATTGTAAATTTTGGTAAAAGTTTCACCTGTATGCATTAGTTTTCACTTTGATTCTGAAAAATCATTCATTCCGTCATGAATATGACTCAAATGGATGCATTTTGTGCATTTCCACACATTCTGGAAACAAAATATTGGCCTTTCTATTGCAGAATTTGCTGCAGAAATAGGCGCATCTACTCAAAATATGGTCAAAATTCAAATATTTTCAAATTTAATGATTATTTTGCATTGGACACATCATTTTATAACATATACAATCGATTTATGACTATTAAGACTTATTGTGATGTGTTTCGAGAAAATGTCGTGTTTCAGCTCTTATAGGCTATATAGGTTATAACACACTAAATAGCCACCTCTATATATTCTATATAAAATGACAAGTTTTCACAATGCTGCAATACACACCTAGACCCATTTTAAATTCCTTTAGCTTACATTTTCTTGTAGATCAACATTAATACTGTAAAAATATCCAAAGAAAAGTAGGGGTCATGTTTGATACAAGAAAAATATTTCTGGTCAAACGGACACACCGTAATTTTTACACTGAAATGACAATCACAATTTAGGGTAGGGGTGTATGAATAAATTTCACATGTTAAATCAGTTTGGAGTCTTTTTTCAACATGCAAATGCTACCAGTATGTCAAGTATAGGCATGCAATATGATTTCAACCAATATATAGCAATGATTTCAAGGAAAATCCTTCTTACAGCAAAAAAAAACTGAGAACTATTTGAATCCGCCATTATGCGACTACCATTTTTTCATAGGTGCTCAGGCTATTTAGTGTCTGTATGCCTATACCAATAAAAGAAATTGTTCTTTGTTTCATATAAAATTCAGCTACTTCAGAACAATTTTTTTTACAGTTTCTAGATTTTCACTCCGTCGTAGACCTATTTTCCACAAGATATCCATACAATTGCTTCAAAAAAACGGAAAGAAAAAGGGGTGTTGAATAGTATGCAGTGAAATGCAAGTCAGCTGAAGTCAGGTACCCTCATATTGCCGCATTTCAGAAAGCGGTCCGCAGAATAATACCCTACTTTCGTTTTCAAGTAAACAACTCGGAAACATGCGAATATTAGCATGAAAAGTGTTCTATTTTATGTAAAACTCATTCCACAAGTGAAACAATGCCCATTTGGCCCCCGATTTACGCGCAAATGAGCGAAAAATGGAAAAATTAGGATCTATTTATTAGGGACTTCTTTCGACTACACCACGGAAACACATTTTTGACCGAATTACTGCATTATAACCTATAAAAGTTTCGTCGGAAGTTATAAGAAAGCGCCTCTGGCGGAAGAAAGTACTTCCCTCCACAGTGAATAAAGAACTTTATTCGATTGCTGAAAATTATTCATCACTCAAAAGTAATGCAAGAAAGACTTCCAGTTGTTTGAAAAAAAATATCATTTTCTTTTAAAAGATCCAACATTGGCCAGAAAATGGAAAAATATGTCATTAATTATCATAAAGCCACGAGAACGCGGCGAATAGGTTATGACGTCACCGTGACACCGGCTTCCCATAATTTTGCAACGTATGATATTCGCTGTTACAGGTATGATGACACTAAATGTAGACTTTCTTTTCAAGTGAATAGGTTCTCGCGAATTCTTTTGAGTAGTGAATAGTTTCTTTGTTGCAAATGATGTAGAGTGGTGGAACCTATGCTCGCGGTATTCCTATGCTCGCGGTATCTCGATACATACGCTCTCTGCAGAAGCACAGATAAAAATATTTTATCATGCTATGTTCAACACCGACCAGTGATGATATGGCTTAACAACAAACGTAGCGACAGCCGCGCGTGCGGCTTACGTGACGTATACCGGAGCCGATAAATTTTATGCAATCTGTTTTCGTTGCACAAATCTCAGACAAATACGTCAAAATCACCGAGTCTAAGTTAGTACATTAGAAATCATGCATTACATTCAGATATAAAATATGTATAAGAGCAATTTTGATAAAAAATGTAAAATCCGAAGTTATAATGAATTTCCCCCAACTGTCAAATTTGACACATAGCGCAAAATGGCGGTATTTTACAAACACTTCAAGAACTTTCTAATTTTTAATTAGTTTGATAAAAACAGAATTATTATTCTTTAAACTGAAGTTTAAAGAGTAATATTTATATAAAACAAAAAAGCTTACTGCCAAAAGAATGTTTACGATGCAAATATTTACGTCTTTTTTATCTTTGTTCTTATAGTGACTCCATTTCTGTAAGAGATATTATACATCTAGGGGCACATGAACTATTGAAATTTCATGCTCATTTCTTTTGTTTTTCACATAATAAATGTGCAATGTTCTAAATATTATACTCGCATATGCTTGTTTGTTCATTTTTAGCCTTTTAAATTTTTTTCTCAGCTTTAGTTTAATAAATATAACATACAGCCAGCATAGGTTCCCTTCATGAATTTATTTGCATACGTACATTAAAATATAATTGTTTAGTATATATAAGGGATTGTAACGGTAATTAAGCATTTGAAAAGTATAACAATGATAAGAAGTTTTACCTATGTAAGATTATAACCTTATCTACTTATTTATATACACTGTATGTCTGACTGTATGACTAATTCAATTCTAACTACAAATCTGGGCGTCTAGGCGCTTGTAATCATTGCAACGATAAGAAGCATTGGAAATGGGTTTTCATTTATATTGTGAATCGTTTGATAATGTACTACTTGCGAAAATTTATTTTCGCTAATACTTTCGAACAGAGCTACATTGGGAATTAGGAACACTCGTGAATCTAGAAAACATTATTTCAAACAGCAAACCAGCTTCTAGTAAAGATAACTTTAATACAGCTACTGTTACCAAATCGCGTGATAAAAAGACATGTAAATAACTTAATTTACAACATTTATAGTAAACGGCTTGACGAAATGGAAACAGTTTCGAAATTACCACCGCTATCTTTCAAAGAGTACTGCAGCTTATTAAGTTCGCCATCCTTATCGGTTGCTGATATCTGACCAACAATCAGTTTTGTCCTATTGCTCTCTGCTATACTGAAGTTGTATATCTCATTCGAAAACTTTGGTGCCTCATCGTTGACGTTTATTATATTTACAATGACGGAAACGTATCTGAAATGTTATTAAAACGTCAAATTGGTACGATTTAAGAAAATTTTACTTTATGTGTTAAAAGAAACAAAATGAACATATTTTACATAGAAATGAAGATTATAAATATTGTCTTTAAGGTCAAATTTTAAGTTTGCATTCTTATTTTTAAAATTAAAATTATGAGAATATCAATAAACGAAACAGCAGTTATTCTTTATTGAATCTATTTCTCATCTATAGAACAGATTTTACATACATACATATATACATACATATACCTTGTGTAATTTTGGTCGCTAGCCGAATAACATACATATTAATATATATAATTCTTTCATAGGGACATGAATGAAAGTCGTATATTCGAGTAATCCGTAAATAAAAAGCTAACAGAAATATACACAACATGTACACAGCTTTCCCTTCCATTTGCGATAATCATGTAAGTAAAGTTTGTTACTCGAAATTGTTTTGACACAGGAATGTACCGCTCTAAGTGACACTGGAGACCATTTCAATGATGATGATAATAATAATAATAATGATAATGATAATAATTATAATAATAATAATTTCTTTTTTTACGATGGTTAACTCATTATGCAATGACATAAGCAGATACAAATGAAATCACATTTTTACAATCAGGCCTTCAACAAGGTACAAATTATTAAAATATATAGGTGGACCTTTACCTCGTATAATTCTTGTCGCTAGCGGAAACATTCAGAAACACCTTCTTATTATCCATAGCATCAAAGTTGAATTGAATTACAACCGACAAGGTCCCATTTGCAGACGATATCCTAAGATTCTGGAGAGAAAAAAAGGCAACAGAAAGGTAACCCTAGCATGGAGATATTTAGTCGTTTTCTCTTTAACAACGTTAGGTGTACCAGAAAGTACAGATCAATAAATGCGAAAAATAAGGTAAGCATAAACGATAACTTAGTTTTCCTAAGATTAACGATTATCAATCAAATACTTGTATACTAAATGATGGCATAATTAGGAATCTGTTGAAGAATTATTATAAAACACACAGTACCTGGTTTTGACTCGGTTGAACAATTTCATAAACAAGTGTGTCTCCGTCAAGATCAAATGCTTTCACTGAACAGTTGAATTCTCCAGTTTCGTTTTCCCGGATTTCACATTTGTAAACGTCTGAAAGATAATTAAAAAGAACCGTCACTAATTCTATCGTTGAATGTCAAGTTCAAACGTTTGTTTACATAAGCGTATTTTACCACATATATTAAACGGCGTTTAAGAAAATCGCGCGCTACGTTGTAATCAATTATTTAATTTTTATGATTGATCTGTCGGGATCACATGATTTTGTTGTTTTAATACATAGTTTACCTCAAAACACTGGTTTTCCTAGGAATTGTCGTAAGTTTCACAAATAAATTGAATGATGAATAATATTTTATTATTAACAAGTCAACAAAATCTGGCTCTGAAATCACAATCAAATTGCAATTAGCGTTAGGAGCTAATATGACTACCTTCTGTAAAGACGGGTGCATTATCGTTACAGTTGGAAACAGTAACCTCAACGGTGGTGAAAATAGATTTATTTTTATGTTTGATGTCATCTGTTGCAAAAATCTGCAATATAAAACTTTTCAGTAGGCATCGCATTCACGAATATCGTATCATTTAATAGTTTGTAAATTGCTGAAAGAAATTTAGGAAACATTCAATTTTAACTTTGTTAAAGGACGCATCATGAAATAGGTTATTAAATACCCAGAAAATGTACGTATTCTAAACATACACAAACAAAGTTTCTACAATTACCCATAAACATAATTTCTTAGAAAACCATATTATGCAATTATTATCATTTCCTATGGTTAGTTTTTTCATACCTCAATCCATCAAATTATATGTACCTTTACGCAAAATGCCCGCTAAAATAATAAATTGTACTAAAAATGTGAAATATTAAGTAATGTTGTGCCGACAAATGAAAACTTAAAAAAAGCTGTATAATGCAAATGTTTAATATGTACTTCAAGTAGTTCAGTAACTTTGATTCTTGTGGTTTTGGTATCTAATTGAAAGCAAACATAATTATAGTTCTGTTCGAACAAGAAATATTACTTGAAATGTGTAGTTGGTTATGTTGTGTGGGGGGTCACAGTCCAAAGGTCCGACCAGGAACAGATCACCGGTGCTGTAATCTACGTAAAATATTTCGTTGTATTCTTCCAACCAGTACGTCACCGTGTTAAACTGTGCCGTTGTGTCCGCATCAGTTGCCTTTACACTATAAATTTTTTAGAAGCAGAATCAACCGTTTAGCAAAACATTTGATATGTTGACCAATGGTCTATTGGTAACACGCTTGACTGTCAATCCAGAAGTCCAGGGTTCAAACTCCAATCGAGGTACTGATTATTTCTGAGATCATCTTGAATGTCTCATTAGTACTGATTCTACCCAAAAAAGAAGGTTATGCGTGTATCTGTGTATCGGGGCTATACACCACACACATTACAGAACTATACCAAAGTACTAGGCTAAGTCAGCCGGACATGCCGATACCTAAACAACTCTCTCTCTCTCTCTCTCTCTCTCTCTTTGCTCTGCTCTGGGGCGGATCGTGGGGCGCCGCGCCAGAGTGATGCCCTTTGTATATAAAGCACCTTTCAACGTTGTTTGCTCTATAAATATGGTGTAATATAATGTTCTATTTAAATTTTAAATCAAATTCTAACATAACACAAATATTTAGATAAAAATGTAAAAAAAAACTACCGTAGAATCTTTTTGCGAGGCTCAGTGCACTCATTTAGTGTCTTGTTGTACGTTTTCTCTTTAAAGATAGGCTTCTTGTTGTTGATATCCTAAAATAAATCTCATTAAGTTAAACACAATGTAGTAAGAAAACAACAATCATTGAAAATAATTATTACTTAAATTTGTAAGCATGACTGTCATAAAAACAAACGGGACTTTCCGAGTGCAATGGCGTTAAGGATGCGACGTATTTCATTGCCTTTTATTACAGACTCAATCCAACCGAGTCGGCTAAGATTGACTGTATACGTTATTTGCTTCCACATGATCTTTTAAAGATCTGAAAAACCTTAACAACTGAAGTTTAAATTGCCGCCGTGTGACAGTCGTATTATTCCTATTGTTCCTATGGGTCTTCTTATATGCTTGATTATCCGAGTTTCTGTTTGAAATGTAAAATAAACCATAACCACAGTGCTGGGAAACTTGTTTATTTACTTCAGTAATTTAATGGTGCTCAGTCAATTTTAACAATTTCTCGCTCATGATACAAGAACAACTTGCAAACACTGTTTTGGCAAACAAACTATGTGAATCTTGTATGAAAGAAAATCAAATACGTCGATGTACTAAATCCTTTTTTAAAACAGTTACATAACGTTACAAAATCTGTTAGTAAAAATTGTATTCAAAAATGTATGAACTTGCAGTGACTTTCTTTCCTCCACCTTTGTAAATGTTTTAGTTAAAGAGACGAATGAATGGACAGTAAGCGGTTAAATTGTTATATTTTAAAAAGTGTTAAGCACGATGCAAAACAAAAAAAAAATATTAGTATTATAGACAGAACAATACTGATAGAAAATCAAGTCATTTCCTATTTACCATGTTCATCTTAATTTAAGAAAAATAACGTATTCCTTCATTTTGCAGCATCACGGATGTAATATAAAGTGTTAACCCAAAGAAAGATGCTCCATTTGTTCCTAAGCAAAGGTATCAAAGCATGTAGGTAAACATACTAATTTTCATTCATTACTATTCCCTTAAACGAAAAGTAAACTATCAATTTTTTGTGTGTAAATTCATGATACAAAAATCAAATATGACACGTTACTATAACAGAAGGCAGTGTTTGTTTACAAAGACAGTTTTAGAAAACTACGAATTCATTTTATTGATTTACAAAGGACTTTGTGATATCGTTTCTCCAGTGTTAATGTGAATACAGAGAGAATATATTTTTGTACCTCGTTTAAATTTATTTATATGTGTTCGTTTGCCTCATATTTACATGTATTATTTATTTAGTGAAACATTAAATTCCAGACTTTTCTCTAACTCAGCTCATTGAGTATTCTCATTTTAATGGCCTAACGGTCACACCTTTACTCAGGAAAGATACAGTCGATTCAACTCCTGAGAGATACTTTGGAGTTTCTTCAGTATTATAATGCATGATGAGATGATGAACTAATTCGAAGTTAAGATGACATTTTCGGCGTGTTTTTGAAGCGAAAAAATATATTTGTGGACGGTATTTTGGGAAATATGTTATTGTGTACTTTTCAATAATTTTTGTTGAGAATGAGAATAATGTCTGCTGTAATTTTCATATATACAGTCAGAAGCCGCTCAATTTACTGTGTACAATAAAACCATCACTTGCATTGTCTACAATCTTTCACCAATATATTTTATTTCAAAAGTTGAAAATCCTCATCAAATATATTTAACTTTACTAAATATATAAATTAACTGTGCATGTAGTCTAGAGCTACATTCATTATGAAATGTCATGCAGTCAATTGTTTGATACTTATATAAATTGGAGTATGGTGTTAGTTTGAGTTACATTAATGAATATACGCATAAAATTCCAACAAGAAACTATGATTTTTCATAAGTGTACTCTACAATGTTTTTTTAATTATATTAAAGATATAAAATAAAATAACCAGTATTGTCCAGATTCCAGATTCCAGCTTTTCATTTTCTTTGATTGATATGATGTAGACCGGCTTCTCAAATATTGGTCTGTATTCATTGACTGGTTTTATGTCGACGGTAATTGTGGCATTTACTGCGTGTTTGCCGTCGTAAACTGATATAATTTCTGTAATTGGCGAAGTAAGGTTCCCGTTGTCCAGATCCGGTTCCTTTTTAAGTTTTAATAATCCATCTGCGAAAGTTAGGTCTGAAATGATAATCATACACACATATATATATGTATGTATAAAAACACTTACATCTAGTTGTCATTTAAACAAGAATTTGTAATATAGTTTCACAAAACATATTGCATGCCAACAGCATCTTCTAAATAATGGAACAACTAACAATGTATAAAAGTGATAACTATATATCGTATATATCATAAAAATATTATGAAGTTTGAAAATGTCTGGAAATCTAGAATAGGTAAATGCTTTTAAATGCTAATATCTGTATTTTACAGATTTAAAAAAAATAAATAGAAATATAATGAAATATTTCATCATAAACAAATGAAATGCATGACACTTATATGGTACTTAAAAGCTTTTTTTTAAATTGCACACAAGAAAAAGTTAATTCTACTGTTGGTAAATGCAGAGCTGCACTACGTTTCAACGTGCTGTTTTGCAACCATAGTAATGCTTCATTTACCTATATATACCATTAAGTAATAATTTGTGCCTGGGTGTGCATTCTACATTAAAATCTGTAAAAATATGCTTTGGAAGCAAAGAATGCAACCAAGAAAAAAAATAGTAGATACGGTTTGATTGAGTCTGTTCATGAGAGGTAATGAAATGTGCAACACTTCTCACGCCCCCAACCCCCCAGCACCGGCTTAAGTGGAACTCTATTACACACATGTTGAATGGACTCCATGATCCGAAAGGACCAGAAAATATAACAACACTGAATCCAAGTATGGGGAGACGTTTTACAACCGCCACACAGAACTAGAAGTCTTAAAGATTGCTGCTGTGATAGTTAATAACATCTGTAAAAAGAACCTTTTGAAGCAAAGAATGCAACCAAGATGAAAAACAGCAGACTCGGTTTGTTCATGAGAGGAAAAATAAATTGCAACACCTCCCCACGGCCCCTGGGCACCGGCTTAAGCGGATTTTATTCCACACATGTTAAAGGGAAATCAATTCACGGGGTCTAAAATTTGTTAATACCTTTTATATATATACCCCAATCCCAAAACCCTTTTTTAACTTAAAATATAATTTCATTTTTAATAAAAGAATTTTGTTCCCAATTTCCCTTCCCCTAAGGACTTTTTCTAAAAACCCTTTTTTGCAAAACAACTTTTTCCCTAAGTGATGGGCAGAATACAGAATGAAATATAAACTAAATTTTACATTTAACAACTTTTTTTTAACGCAAACCATACCCTTTTTTTCGCTTTTAATTTTTAAAAAAACTACGAGATAATTCCAAAAAAAATGTTCAGGATTTTTTAAAGGAATATCAGAATTTTTTGATGGAAAATAAAAACAAACCCTTTCCTTTTTGTGTAGTCCCGATGTTTAAAAAGTCCCCCAAAATTTACCCCAATAAATACAATTAATCTTTAAAAAACCTTCGATTTGTTGCTACAAATTTTGATTTCAGTTGATTAAAAAAAACATGAAATTTTTAACCCTTATCTTTGGAAAATGTAAATGTAAAGTTCAATCATATGACGCGTGAATTTGAGCTAAAATTTGTACAACACACCGCCTTTTCTTTTACAAAATTTTCCCAAAATTTAGTACCTTATTTAAAAAAAAAATAAAATTTAAAGCTTGTTTAAGTTTGACTTTCAAAATTTTTAAAAATTTTAAAAAAAATAAAGGGGTTTAAAAAGGGTTTAAGGCCCTTTGGGACATTTTTCTATTTGAATTTGCCTACTCCCCAAAGTAAAAAATAACCACTAAGAAATAATTTTTTTATTATTTCCCCATCAAAAAAACATTTTTTTGGAGATTTTTTTTTTAATGTCAAATTTTCAATTTTTTGTTTCATAAAACGGTGTTTTTTTGTTCTAAATAAAATTTTCGTCCCCCTTTTTATTTGATATAAAAAGTTTTTTTTGGTTTTTTAAAACCCAAACATTTTTCCCCAAAACCGTGCATCAAAACCAATTTGGCCGCATATGTAGTATTAATTATAAACTTTTCCCCCGGTGATCCCTGTGTTGATGCAAGGGGGGGAAACGAAATTTTAAAACCCAAAAAATTAAAACTCAGGGTTTTTTCCCAAAATGAAAACAACCCAAATATTTTTTTTATTTCTTTTTTTAAAAAATTTTATTAATATTTTTAAAATCTTTTTTTTTAAACCCCGATATAAAAAAAATGTTTAAAAGGGGGTAAAATAGGCATGTTATACATTTATATATGAAGAAAAAAAATTCCTTTAAATTTTAAACTATTTTTCTTTGGGGTTTAAAATTTTCTTTGGCTTTCCGGGGTTTTTGGGTTGCAAAAATTTGGGAAAATAGGGTGCTTTTAACATACTTGCAACACACAGGTAATCTTTGCATGCCCCCCTCCCCCCCCCCTCCCACCCCCCACACCAACCCCTCGCGAGCGCCCCCGCCACTAGCGATGAGGATGTAATTTGTTTTCCCCCCTTTTTTTTTTTTTTTTTTTTGCCCGTATTTTTTATTTTATTTTTCATTTCCTTTATTTTTTTCATTCCTTCGGTGCTTTTTAATTTCTTTTTTTTAGACACATCAAAATGTCACCCCATTCATCACTTCATTTCTTCCTTCTTTTTAAAAACTGAATTGAAAAACTGTTTTTTGGGGGCGGACTGGGCCAAAAAAACACCACAAAAAAGGGGCATATTTCACTGGGGCACAGCGGGTTAATCTGATCCGGGACTATAGTCTTTTCCCCCCGAAATAAAGTTTGGGGCCATTGTTTATGCCTGAAATCCATAGGTCAAGAACGGGAGTTTCCCGGGGCAGGCCCATATTGTGAGGGTTTCACATTCACTGGATGCCACGAAAGTGATGTGTAAAATCGCATATCCCCACTTTAAAAAATCAGCGAATAAAATAAAAATCCGAAATTCAGTTTATTAAAAATTTGAAAAGAATATTTCTAAAAAAACCCGTTAATTTTCCCGCGTTAGTTAAAACTGTAAAATAATTATTGGCAAAATTTGAAAATTTTATAACAATTTTTTCCCTGGGGGATTAATAAAAAATCTTTATTTTTGGGACTTAATCTAAATGTTAAATTTTGTATAAAACGAAGTCTTATTTTAATTGTTCTAAATTTCCTAAAAAATTTTTTGAGTCCTCTTTGGTATTTTTAAAAAGGTTTATTGCGAAAAGGCTACTAGTACTTTAAAAAAAGGTTGTTAAGTGGTTCTTTAAAATTAAAAAAAGACGTAATAAAGTTTGAAAATGTCTGTCAATTTTTAACTGGTAAATGCAATCAAATTTTTTTATTTATATTTGAAAAAAAAAAATTTTAAATTTAATTTTAAAATTAAGGAAAAAAAAATAAATAAAATAGAATAAAATTTTTTATTTTTTAAAAGGGAGGTCTTTAAATTTAAAAAAATAAAAGGGAACAATGGTACAAAAAACTTTTTTTTTAATTTTGCACCAAGAGAAATTCCGTAATTTGGTAACTTTGTGCCTGGATTTGTTCATGGAAAAAATGAAAGAAAAAAAATTTAAAATTCTCCCAACCCTGGTTAGTTTTTTTATGTCCAAAATGTTGGTTTTTAAACAATTAAAAGGCAATAACTCTGAAGTTACCAAAGAGATGCTGACCACATTTTGGTGATCTTAATTCAGTTTAAGATTCATAGTTCAAAGGTAAAATATTCGAAAAGTTATAAAAACAGAAATTGCCATTTTTTTTAGTACCCTTATGTTAGCAGTAAAAACTCCCAAGGGGCCCATAACTTTTTTTTTTACTTGGGCAATCTCGAAACTTGACGGGCCGCATTTCTCTATAGTGGTAAACATGTATATAAAGTTTCGTTTAAATATTTCAAACCACTGCCTAGATATGGCCCCGGCCCGAGGGGCCCGGAAACGGATGAAAAACGGCCGGAGGGGAAACAGGGATGAGGGCCCCCAAAAACATACCCCCTAAGGGGGGTAATTAGTGGGGAACCCCAAATAAAAGAAACATATTTATTAAAATTTATCTTTAAAAAAGGGAAAGAAATTGCATGTAAAAAGAAAAAAATTTAAAAAGTTTTTTTTTAAACCCAGTGACCTTGACCTTTGAAAAATGACCCCAGTGATTGTAATGGTGCATATTTATGTAAAAATTTTATACAAAGTTTAAAAAAATTTTACAGCCCAAACAAAAAAAAAACAATAAAAAATTTTTCTTTCTCCAAATGCCCCCTTTGCCCCTTGGGAGCTGGGGGTCGGGGCCCTTGCATATGATACATCAACTTATTAAAAAACAATTGTCCCAAATTTAAATTTTTAAACAATTCCTTGAGGAAAAAACAAAGTTGGACCAACAAAAAAACCAACCATGTTAAAAAAAAAGGGACAAATATAAAACAGGGAACCCCACAAACCAAAAAAACGCAGCCCCCCCAAAACGAAACCCAGAGCACGCAGTGTGAAACCCACACACACACACACACCCCACACACAATCCAAGACGAGGCCCAAAAGGGAAAAAACCCAAAGGAAACCCGTGGGCACCGCCTGGGAACGGTCATGGAAAAAAAACCCCCACGGGGAAAGTTTTAAACCCGGGTTTTAAATGGTGCGCCCCCCAACCTCCACTCTTCCCCTCCACCCCCATTTTTCCAAAGACAGGGGAAACAGTAAAAAAAAAAAGTAATCCCCTCCAATTTGAATATCAAACACAGGTAAGGGAAACAAAAAGGCAGGGCCCTGTAAAACACATCTGGCCTTTGTGTGACCTTGTTTGGACTTTTTTGGGGTTTCTTGCGCAGGGGCACTCGTTCATTATGGTAAAATTTAAAATCCCAAAGTTATCCCAAAGTTTTTGGGAAAAATTCCCTTTCATGGATGGCGTTATGGCAAATTCTTTTGCGTCTCTACGTTCTTTTTACCCAAACGTAAAAAAAAAATACCCCCAAAAAAGAGCTTAGGGAATGAAGACATCAAAAAAAAAAACGGGCTACCTATTTCCTATAGCCAACTTTTGAAAAATGAAAGGCCCGGATGAGGGGACGGGGGGGACGCGCCTTTTTTCTTTGTCCCTTTTTTTTTTTTTCCCGAAAAAGGGGGGGGAAAAAAAAAAATTTTTCATGTACATTTTTTAAAAAATCACACTTTTTCTTGAAGAAATACGAACAAAATATCAATGACATTCATATCTACAATAGCTGGCTAAACAAAAAAGTAAACGGCTATATCTATTTTTCTCATCACCGTTGTTAACGCTAATATCGGGGGCTATAAAAAATTAGGGCCTGCGTTTTAGTTTCAGCCCATTTGCAGATAAAAATCGAAAAATGATTCACAGATGTGCAATCTTGTTCTTTTTTTGCCTCAAAGGGTAATTTTTCTGGCATCGATTTTTCACTCAATCGATTTTGTATCGTTTGCTTTCGGAATAACAACAAAATCGGGAGGCTAAAAATTTCCAAATACGTTTGAATTTTTTTAAATATCTGTAGTACTTTGCTCTACTCTTCCCAGACATTTCATAAAATTGTATTTAAAGATTTTCTCGCACATGTAAAAATTTCAAATCTCCTGCCTCACCCCCCCCCCCCCCCCCCTCCAAAACTTCCTCCTTTAGCCGGGAAAATTAGTGTTCCGGTTGATTTTTCAATATCGGTAGTGTTACTTTATGTGTTTTTTGAAAAAACCTAGGGGTTTTTTTTTTTCTAAATCAAAACAATATATTGTGAACTTAAACCCAAATTTAATAAAATGTATTCGTTTTTCATTATTTAAAAACCCGGAACAAATTAATTTAAATTCCAAAATCAAGCATTCATTCGGCAATTAAAAAAATTCAAAATTTTAAATACACTTACTTTCCCCTTTTTGGGTTTAAAATATAAATGTTTGTAAAGATTGTCACCCATCTAAAGCGTATTTTTTTCCCCAATATAACCTTCTTGGGGTTTTTTCAGCAATAAAATTATACTTTTTGTTTTCGAAAAGGCTTCCCCTCTTTCCCACGTTTTCCACAGATTTTAACTACTCTAAAAAAGAACGGGAAGGAGATTTTTTTTGTTATGGCGTTCAAAAATTGGGAAAAATATGATAAAAAGATAAGCAAACACATAGAAGGAAATGCCAAAATATCTTATATCAGGGTTAAATTTTTTACAAAACTTTTTTCCCCCGAAAAACAAAATTGCGTCTGAAAACTTTTTAAAGTGTTTTAAAAAACGCTTTTTGGGAAAATTCAAACAGAAATACTATAAACGAAAAAACCCCCCCCGCTTCGCGTTAATGTACGGAACTTTGGAGGGAAACCCCATAGTGTTTTTAAAAAGCAGAAATGTCCTTATAATTTTTAAATAGTTTTTACATTTAGGGGGATACTTTTTAAAACCGATGGTTTTTTTAATTTAAAAAATTTAATTTTAGGGTCCAATCTGTATATAAAGTTAAATGTTCTTTATAACTTTGGAAATCTTCTTTTTTTGGAGAAGAAAAGCTTGATTCGTGTGGTTGTGTTATTATAAAAAGTAAATTTACTTCTATATATTAAATGGTTAGGGCTATTAAAAAAAGTGAATACCCCCTTTAAAAGAGTGATTTTCTTAATAAAGTTTACACTTCTTTTAATAGTAATTTTGTCATTATAAAAAGTGCAAACTTCTTTATATAAAGTGGTTTTTCCCTTATATAAATTTGCATGGTTCTTTTTTGGGAATTCAAATGTCTTTTAATATTATTGAAAATTTAAATTAATATTAGGGAAAAATCTTTATAATATTTAAAAACATAAATTAGAGGTTCAACTCTGCAATTAAGAGGTCAGCTATAGTAGGGATGCAACCTGTAATTACAATTACCAGAGAGAGTGTTTTCACTGTCAAGAAGTTAAACAAAGAAAGAAAAACAATTCTTAGTTCTCTAATTTGTAAGAATGTACTTCTACTGTTCCAAATAAGAATGAAAATTTTATGGTTGGTATTTTTTTATCTAAAAAAAGGCAAAAAGCAATTAGGGGGGAAAAAATATTGCTTAGTAATTTTTTTATTTTTAAAGGGGGTTTTAAAAGTAAACATCAACTTTTTGTTTAATATTTATATTCATAAATTAAAAATTTCCCATTTTTTGTGAAAGGGAATCCCCTTTTTCTTATGTTAAAATATCCCGATTTAAATCCAATAAAATTTTATATATAAAAATTTCCCAATAACTTTGTCGTTTTTGCAATAGAGAAATGGTTCAGAACTTGTTTTTGAAGCAGAAATTTGGAGGTCAGATTATTTCCCCCTAAAGATAACATTGAATCCCCCCCTCACTAAACAGATTTAAAATCCTTAGATTTTTATTTGGGGATTCAAAAACAAAATGGTTTTATTCTCCCCTTTTACACATTACGGGAAATTTTTTTTTGAAGGATTCTTTTTCGCCATAAATTTGCGAAATTTCCCCATTCGTGAAATTTTAAAAGGGAACCCTATGGGGGGGGAAAATTTTCGACCTCGAAAAACCGTTTTATGTAATATATATTAAAATATGGGCCCTTTAGGACACGGGGTTGTGCCCCCCACCCCCGGAATATTTTTCAAAAATAAGGAGAAATAAATTAAAATTTTTGCAGTTTTAAAAGGGGGTTATTAGCCTCAAAAAACCACTTTAAAAAACCCGGATTCATTTTTTTCTAGGCTATATATTTTTTTTGGGAAAGCTATGAACATAAACAAAAAAAAATTCCTAATTTGGCTTTTCCCAAGGGCTGTAACTCGTTTAACGCTGATATTCTCGAGAAAATTTCCAATTGTCAAGGTCACATAGCTTTAAAAATAGGGAGGGGCCCCTGTCAAAAAAAAAGAGTGCGAAAACCCTAATCATGAAAAAGGCCCCATGCAAGTTTTCACCCATTTATATCTTTAAAATTTTTGAGCAAAGGTGCGTCAAAAGGAAAAAATGTGCATTTTTGACTATATCGGGGGCCAAATTTGGGAAAAAGTGGGGGGGCCCCCAGAAAAATAAGAGCTCCAAAAGTTCTATCATGTAAAGACTCTTGAAAAGGTTTAATAAATTTTAAAGCAAATATTTTTGGGAGAAAGGCCTTACAAAACTTCGGACGGAGGGGAAAACCGGACAAGACCAAGTCTATATCCCCCCCCCACTCGGGGGGTTGGGGGCAAAAAAATTTTTCTTTCCCTTATCCCTGACTTCAAAAATTAGAAATAATTTAACTACAATTTGCTTTTTTTGGAGCAAAAATACACACAAAACATTTGAAAATGTGATTTTTTTTTTGCCTTTTTCCTTTTCAAACGGGCAAATTTTGAAATACTTTGTAATTAATTTCATCAAGTTCTCAAATTCTTAAAAACAAATATAGCCATTTTTCCATCCTTCCCCGGGCCCCGTTTTCAGCTTTTATCAATCCCCCTTTTTTCCCCCCCCCAAACCCGCCCCCACAGTTCAGAAGACTTTTAAAAGGGCCCCTTTTGTTCGCTCCCAGCCATTGGAAATTTGTAAATTCTTTTAGGGAATAAAAAAGGGCCCCAGTATTTAGGGGTGTTCATGAAAATAAAAGAGCAAATTCCCCGTTTTGAATTACATGGCGGTGAGGGGGTAAAGGTACCCCCGGGCAAAAATTTAAAAACCTATTTATATAAAAAAAATAACGCCCCTGTATAACAAAAAATCCCCTCCCATTTTTGACATAATCCCCTTATATAATCAATTTTGGGCCTCTTTATATAATCTAAAAACGACTTTATTTTCACATTATGAACTTCCTATGAGGATAACCCCTTTTTAAAAAATTTCCCCATTTCATATAAAAAAAGAACGTACTTTTTTATAATGGTTTTTGCCCTCCATTTTAAAAACTATGCATTTTTATATAAAACAAACCACTTTATATAAAGAAGCTTGCACTTTATATAAAGACAAAATCACTATACATAAAGAAGTGTGAATTTTATATAATGACATAATCACTCTATATAAAAAGTTTTCCCTTTTTTAACAAATTACAAACCACCCCCAATATCGGAAATTTTCCACTTTAAAAAGGACATTTCCACCATAAAAAGAAAATCAACCTTTAAAAAGATAGGCACCCCTAAAAAGTAAAAAAACCCTTTATAAAGAGTACCCCACTGAATATAAATAACTATCAAAATTTTAATGACATTTCAGTTTATAGACATTATGGTTTTCCCATATGCTTTGGATTAAAGGTATGATACTTTTTGTTCATTTTTCCACAAGTGTTATATTCGTTTGGCGCTCTGTTATCTAACAGCAGTCAATTGTTCAATCTACAAAATTGATTTTCATACTAATAGAAATATTAGGAATAGACTTTATAGTTTTTTTTTTGGGGTTTGCTATGAGAATGTTTTTTTTGGGAATTAATTGAAGCATGGTGTTTTTACCCCCAGCTAACAAAACTGAAAAAGTTTGCCCTATTTTTCGGTCATAAATTTCTTAATATGACTTTTTAATTTAATACTTCTTTTTAAAAATCCAAACAATAATGTTTTAAAACATAATGCATTTTTTATATACATTCTTTGTACTTGTCCAAGGTTTTTTTTCACTATATTCAAACATTTGGGACTTTTAGGGGAAATGCCGAATTTATTTAAAATGATGAAGAAATTAACCCAAAAATTCCCCCAAAAAACCCCAGGGGGATTGTCTTTTTTTTCTAAAAATTTAAAAAGTTTTTAACTCATTCGGATGGTTTTTTCCTTCGATCAATGCATTTCCTTCATTACTAGTATTCTTTTCCCCCAAAATTTTCCCTTTGGGGTGTTCATTTATGGGAAAACCCCTTTTTTCGATAAAGTTTCATAGTTTTTGAGAGTTATCAAAGTAATTTCAATCTCTTTTTATCGTTTTTCCGTTTGTTTGGGGAAGTACTAAAAAAAACAAACAAATGTCGTAAAACCATGAAAAAAAAATCAGGGAACAACAAAACCAAAAAGAAGGTTTTTTTGGGTAAGCAGTTTTTTAAATTTTCCCAACCCGGGTGAAATGTTTTGATATCTGTTTCTGGCCTTTTTTTGTCGGGCCCTTAAGGGTTTTTTCTCTTTTTGCTCTGTCTTCTGAAAAGGGGAAATTTAAATTTCTTCGGTTTTTTGGTTTTTAAAAGGTTTGCTTTTTTAAAATTTTTTTTTTATCGGGGCCTTCTTTTGTTTTTCATGCCATTGCCTTTTTTTTTTCCATTACTTTTGTTAGTGAATTTTACCCGGGGGGATTTCCTTTTTTTTACCCTGTCCCGTGTCTTTGACAAACGGGGGGGGTAAGAGTGAGGTTGGGTGCGCCTCATAAAAGGGTTTAAACTCCCAGTGGGTTTTTTCCACTGACCGTTTCCCCGGCGGTGCCCCCCTGTGTTCCCTTTTTTTTGGTTTGTTTTGGGCCCCATTTTGGCTTTTTCGGTCCTTTAAAAAGGTTTTTTGTTGGGTTTTTTTTCCACTTTTTTCTCCCCCCCTGGGTTTTTCCTTTTGGGGGCTCCCCCCTTTTTTTACCCTGGCCCCCTTCCCTTTTATTTTCTGTCCCTTGTTTTTTCCCTTACAATTTTGGGGTTCCCTGGTTTTTTTCCCCCCCTGAATTTGGTTAAAAATTCTTAAACGTTTTATTAAAGAGGTTTACCCCCCCCCTTTAATTTTTTAAACTACCGCATGTTTTTGGGTTCAACCCGTTTACAGGGTTTGGTCACTACGTTCCCTCTTTAATTTTGTCACGGAAGAGGGGGGGACTCTATGATAAGGGTTTTTTTAAATCCCCCAAAAGGCTGAAAATTTTGTTTTGAATATCTGTTTTTTCCCCCCGCCTGGTTTTTGTCGGGCCCTTTAAGGGGTTTTCCCCCCCCCCCCCCCTTGTTTGCTCTTGGGTTCCTTCTGAAAGGGCATTGAGGGACTCCCCTTTTTGGGGGGGCTTAAAGGTTTTTTGCCTTTTTTAAAATTTATTTAAAATCCCCCCGAGCAATTTTTGGGGGTTTTCATACCAGGCCCCTTTTGGATTCCCCCCTTCGGTGTTTGAGATTCACCCTTGGGGGGATTTCTTTTTTTTTACACTGTCCCGTTTTCTTTTTGGGAAAATGGGGGGGGTGGGGGGGGAGGGGTTTGGGTGCGCACCATAAAAAACCCGGTTTTAAAGCTCCCCAGTGGTGCTTTTTTTTCCACTGACCGTTTCCAAGGCGGGGGCCCACTGGGGGTTCCTTTGTTTTTTCTTTTTTTCCCCCTTTTTGTGGCTTTTGTGTGTGCGCGTGGTTTTTGTTTTTTGGGTTTCCCTTTGTTTGTTCGTTTTTGGGCCTGTTGTTTTGACTTTGTGTGTTGGCGGTATGTGTAAAAGTGTGGGTTGGGGCACGTTTGCGTGCTGTAAAATTTCGTTTTGGGGGGCTTGGGGATTTTTGGACGTTGGGCCCTTCCCTGTTTTTTATTTGTCTTTGTTTTTTATATTGATCACTGTCCTTTTACGTTATATATTAAACCGAAGTTTGTTTCACGTCTTCCTATATATATTAAAAGCTTACCCCCAAGGGCCCTTTTTTACACAAGGGAAAAAATCCATTTATTTTAGTGAAATTTCTTTGAGCATATGTATGGTTGTTTTAGATTTTCTCTTTCCAGCAGTAAAAGCCTTTTTTTTTTATATTTTACCTTGTTAAATTCTGTTGGGGGTTTTCCCCTTTTTTTAAAAAAAAAAATCTTTTTTTTAAAAAATTTCACCACAAAAAAAAAGTTACTTTCCCCCGGGCAATCAATTATTTGATTTTTTACATAGTTTTTTATTTAGGGTTTCTAAACATTTGGGAAGTATGCATGGGTTTTTTTTATGATTAGAGGTAAAAAAAGCATTTGTTTGCATGGGGGTTCTAGGGCAAAAGCACCTAAGCCTATCATAAAGTCCCTTTGGGGGAGTTCTCTCCATTTTTTTTTAAAAAATATAAACCCGGATAACCCTTTTTCAGGGAAAAGATATTTTAATTTTTTTTTTAGTCCTTTTTTATTTTCTGACGGTTCATTTTGGGGCCCTTTAAGGATTCAGGAAAAATCATTTTTTTTAAATTTTTCAAAAAGTTAATTTTAAATTTGTTTTTAAAAAGAACAAAATCAAAAGAAGTAGGTACAAATGACTATAACAAAAAATGAATACTATTTTATCCCCTGGTTTTACCAGGGGCAAAATTGATTGAATTAAAAAGGGTTCCCTTTAATAGAAATTTGCCCGTTTGCGTGTAAATTTTGATCAGTAATTTCGTACAGCCATTTTGAATCAAACGAAATCTTTCAAACATTTTTTTTTTTCATGGATAAATTTAACACTTTTTTTAAAAAATAAACCCTTCTGTCTTTACCAACCCGATTAGATAAATGCCCAAAGGGGGTTATTTCATCACAACAAAACAAAATTTCAGATAAAATACTGTGCACCCCGGGAAAATTAAAGTACTAAACAAAAATTTAAATACAAATTTTCCGGGTCTTCCCCCTTTTAAAACTAAAAAAGGAAAAAATATGTATTTGGATGTCTTCAAAATTTGCAACTTTAAGAAGCAGTTTTAAAAAGACCTATGGGCCCTCAAAATTCCCTTTAAAAATGCAAGAGTAGAAACTGAAAAGAGTTAAAAAATGATTTAACAATGTTGGGAACATCAAAAAGGGAGATTAAAGATTTAATTTTCCGATTTTTAAAACGATTGGCTTCGGAAAATTTAACCCCTATTTTGTAAAAAATTTTTTTTGTGGGTTTAAATCTATACCGGACCCTGCTTATTCAAGGGTGCAATTATAAAAAAAAAAGCTACAATAACCTTCCGTGCTGTTAAAAAAAAAAAAAAAGGGAAAGATGATTGACTTTTTTTATGACGGTTTTTTCAGCACAGGGGGGGCAAAAAAATGCCAAGACGAAACAAAAAAAATAAAACATAATATAAAAGATCAAATTTACCGAAAAGATTTAAAAAATAAAAACATTTACTAAATACGTATTTACAATCTTTCCATAGGTCTAAACTAGTCACGTTATTTTTGGTAAAATGTCGTATGACTGGAGCCAAACCAAAAATCTATTGACCCGCAATCAATGGAAATTTATAAAACCCCCCCGTGAGTCATAAAATATGATAAAATGGGATAATCAAAGACCCCCAACACAAAACAAAATATTCCCCCCTACAAATTGTGATTTTTCGGGGTTTAATAATAAAACAATTTTTTCCGTAAAGGGTTTGCTCCCAAAATTACTTTTTGAGGTCGACGAATCCTCATATTTGATCTAAATAAAAGGCAAAATGTGTGCAAACCTGTATGTTTTTATCATCAAGGGAAATATTCAAATGATGAGTTTGCAAAGGGCTGTTATATTGAGTTTGGGGGGTTTTTTTTGAATCCTATTCATAAAAATTTACTCTGTTCGCTTTCTTGGAAAATAAAACCAAAAAACCCCTGTCATCTTAAATTTCATAAGGGAAACAAATTTCCCAGATGAACAGTACTGAAACTTCATAAATGGGTTTAAATCGCTTAATCTGCCCCGGGAAAAATTTAAAACAAAAAAAGAGGTTATACGGGTTTTGGCCCCAAAAAAAGGGAAAAATCTAGAAAAATTTTGTAATTTTAAAGATCTTAAATTATTTAAATGATCAAATACCGGGAACTATAAAAACGACGAAGTTTTAAAACCGGGGGCCGTAATATTCCGCTCATATATCGGGGGAACATATTGTAAGTATAAAAAGTTGAAAGTTTAAATCTGAAAAAGCTTTTTCCATCTAATACTATTTGGGGGACCAAAAGGGGGTTGAGTAAAAAAAACCCAAACATTTAAATTTCTGCCCCAAAAAAAGTTTTAAGGGAAAAACCCCAAAAAGCTTTAAAACTCCCCTTTCCCCAAAAATAGAAAAAAAAGTACTGTAAAAACAAAAAACAAATGGGCCCGAAAACAAGGGGAATCTCACGATTACCAAAAAACATTCACGAATTTTTATGCTGGGCAATAGACTTTCTAGTATTTTTTTTAAATGAAATTTAAAAAACAAAATCAAAAGTTTTTAAAGGGAGTTTCTGTACTTTTGACAAAAAACAAGGATAAAAACAAACAGGGAATGCCCCCGTTTTCCCAAAAAAACGCTTCCCAAAAAAGGGAAAACCCCCAGCACACCCCCAACCATACACTTTTCGTACAAAGCAAACCTGAGGGCAAAAAGAACAAATATAAGGTGTGTGTGTGTGGGGGGGGGGGGGGGGCAAAAAGGTCCCACCCCTGCCCCCCCTCCCCCACCCCACCCCCCTCTTTTGACTTTTTTTTTCATAGGTTAACCAAATTTTTTGGCGGACCAACTCTTTCAAGATAAAAAAAAATTTCCCAAAAAAAAATTCTTTTTTAACTAAAAAAAGGAATTCACTGTTTCCCGGCAACCGGTTTTTTTTTTGGGAAAGGGCAAACCCTATAGAAATTATCATCCCTATTTTTGGTCGGTTTTTTGGGGATGAACAATAAAAATGGTATCAAAATTTAGCTATGGGCTTTTGGGCCTTTAAAAAACCCAATTTTTTTGTTAATTAAATTTTTTCATTTTCATTAATTTTAAAGAGAATGTAAAAAAATGACAAAAATTTTTATTTAAAATTTAAAATTTTTTTTAAATTTCAAATCAAATTTTAAAAGTATTTAAACAAATTTTGATTGTTTGAAAGTCTTCAGTGTTTTCTTAAAAAGCATTTTGTAATACTGATGGGATTGGTTTTTACTCCAAAATAAGTTTTGGTTTTTTGTAACTTTTATAAAAATTAAAAACTACCCCAACCAAAGTTAGGAAAAAAAGATCCCCTAAAATTTATAAAAAAAATGTAAATTTAAATTTTATCAATAAAATAACAATTTTTTGGGGGCCTTTTTTTTGGAAAAGTAGTTTTTAAAAAACCTTTTTTTTAAGGGGTAATTAGTAATTAACCCTACTTTAAAAATGTTACGTTATCATTTCAAAACCCTTTTTTTATTAATCAATTATTTTGAAAATATAGATCAGACCGTTTTTATTTTGGGCTTTAAAATCTCTCAGTGTTTTCTAGAATAGTATTTTTTTTTACTCTGAAGGTAAATAATTTTAAACTAATTAGGGGGTCTTAGCTAAATGGCATAAAATTTTAATTTTAAGCTAAAACAGACATCTCTGGGAAAAAATATAACCCCAAAAAATGACCCAAAATGAAAAAATAAATGTGAAAAACTTGGGGTTTTTTTGAGCTATATGAAAAAAAAATATAGTGAAATATTATTTGAAGGAGGAATCGTTTTTTAACCCCCCCCCCCCCCCTTTTCACATGTAACGTTTTTCCACTTCAATAATATTGTTTTTATTGTATCGTTTTTTTCAAAAAAATATGGAGTAATTTTATTTATAAATTATTTAAAAACACTTACAAAAAAGTAAGTTCCGTACTTCTCAACAACCCCGGGTTTTTTTTTCCCTAACGGCGCTTTAAAAAACGTTACCCCCCTGTATTTTACTGTATTTAAAAGATGTAGGAAAAAATTTGAATAAAAGGGTTTTTAATATTTGATATCATTGATTTTTTAAAACTTTAAAGTAACAATTTTAACATTTTTTTTACTTTTTTTCAACCTTTAAATCATCTGAAAATTTTTGTTTCCATTTTCCCCAAGTTCCTTTTTATTTTTAAATTTAAAGATCTATCTTTTTAAATTTTATAATATCAGTTTCCCTTAAATTAAGGGTTTTTCTTTTATTTTATGGTTTTTAATTTGTTTTTCAAAATTCATTTTACACTGAATTTTGTATTTTTAAAGTATTGTTTTTGTATATATTTAAATTTTGTATAAACCCCCACTGACATCCATACACTGATAATAGGGTTACAATTTGGGGCTTCCCTTTTTTAGAAAAAAGTTTTTAATGGAATATTTATCTTGTTTTGTGTGATTTTGAAGGTAAATTTTGGGATTATTTTTCGCGAGGGAAAAAAAGCTTTTTGGGTTTTTAGTTTCAGGAAAAAAATGCATATTTGGAAATTTTTTGGGCTTATTTAAAAAAAATAAATTCCCCTTTTGAAAAACAAGGGACTGAAGAAAAATAAAAAAAAAATAAAAAATTAGGTTCTTTAATAATTTTGATTTAAAATTTTGAAATTGCAAAAAACTTTCAAAATGTTAACAATAATTAATTTTTTGAAAATCCCAAAAATTTTTAAGAAAATAAAAACCCTTGCTATTCAAAACTTCTAGAAAGATACCCAGGCCTTCTGAACGACCCCTTCAGAATTTCTGAAAAAAATTTTTCAATTGACTTTACGAAAAATCCCTTAAAGCAAAAAACGGGAACCCCAACAAATAGAGGGCAAAAGGGGGGTTGGGTCAAGTTGTTTTATGACAGGTAATGAAATGTGAAACACACCTTTCCCCACTAGCAAAGGTTAAAAGGAATTCATTTTTTAAAAAAACATGGTCCCAAAAAAAGGGCCGGAAAATTAAAAATACCCCCCCGAAAACGAGTACGAGGAGACTTTGTACAACCCAAAAAGTTTTTTATGGGTTGATGCTAGTTTCTCTTTGTGAAAATTTCTCTTAAAGTTCCCCGGGAATCCAGGGGAAACCCTTTCCCCCACAATACAATTTGTCCTGTCTGTTAAAAAAAATATTTAAAAAAAAAACTTTGTAATTCTGTCATTCCCTTGGTAAATGTTTCCCAAAAAGACTACAATAGTCTTCTTTGTTTCATATTTTATAAAATTTTATTTTATTTTTATATCTTGATTTGGTATCACTAAAACAGTTTTTAAACAACCTGGTAAAAGTTTCTAAAGTTTTTTTTCTTAAATACCTGAATATTTTTTTTTGTTTTCTAATTTTGGTTAGCCCCCCCCCCTTTGAACCCCGCAATTCAGTCGTGTAAAAGTTAAACAGTAAAACCCAACAAAAATGTCCCCGGATTCTTTCCGAAAATACTCAGTTCCTACAAAGGAAATGTAAGTTCTCCTTTTTATACAGGTGCAAGTCTATTGGGGCCTTTTAACACGAATCTTTAAATTTTCGTCCCCGGAAAAGCAAGGGCCTATTCAGAATTTTTGATCAAAACCTTTTGATTCTTTTCCCATGTGCTAGGGTTTGGTTTTTTTATATGTTTTTTTTTAAACTACATTTCTAAAATTCAAAAAATACTTTTTGTAAAAAATTGATTTTTTAAATCACGGGAAAACTGCACATATCAGGGTATTTTCATACTATCTGAAAAACAGATGGAAAATTATTGTATGCTTTTATTGAAATTTTCCCTCTAAAAATTTTAGGTCATGGATGGTTTCCCAAAATATATTTTAGGCCAATTTTTTGAAAAAAAAAACAAAAAGGGGAAAAAATTTTTTAAAACTTACCCGGTGCTAAGGGGGGTGAGGGGGGTTTGCAAAAATTTTTACCTCTTATAACCAAAACCCCAAACAAAACCCAGTATTCTATTATTTTTCTTGGTTGCTTTCTATGCTACAAAGGAAACTTTTTTTCAGATTTTTCACTAAAATTGTTTGGAGTTTTTTTAAATCACAATTTTTTGGGGAAAATTTATTGCCCCAAAAAAGTCGTCCCGAATTTTGATTTTTCCCTTTAAATCCCATTATGAAAACTTGTTTAGATCAAATTTTTTAAAATTTAAACTAGCAAAAATCAAGGGCACGACCCTTTTTTTTTAAAATGACCCAATTTTTTTAATTATATTCTGAAATTTTGAAAAACTGGTCTAATCCCAAAATTAAATTTATTTAAGAAAAAAATTTTTATCCCAACGTGCAGAAATTTAACCCCCTTTTTTTCTCTAAACTTAAAAAAAGGGGTATACGATCCACAAAAATAGCACAAAAAACTAAAAACTTTATTTAAACGTGAAGTGAGCAAATAAAGATGAAATGTTAAAAATAAAGCCCGAACAAAAAAACCCCTTTGGTTTGAAAAAACATTTTAAAGGGAAATTTAAAAAAATCAGCAAAAAAAAACATTTGATTTGTTATAGGCTGGAAACAATTCTGAACGACCTTGAAAACCCCCTGTTCTTAAAGGTTTGTTACAGTAAATTTTTTTATGATTATATATAAGAAAAAAAAAGCTAATTTTAAAATGTAAAAAAAATCCTTTCGAAAGCAAAAAATGCAATCAAAAAGAATAAAGGGAGAAATTAGTTTGACTTTAACATCATGGCAGCAATTTTGATATAAAACCCTCCTCTTATCTACAAAAATATTTTTTCAATGGATTTTACCTGGGAAATTTTTCGCGGTTTTTAATGGGGGTTCATTTTTCAAATTCATGAAATTTGATGACTAACTTCAAATCCCCCCACTGTTTTAATATTGGGTTAAAAACATAAAAATGCATTAGATAACAGAAAGTTTTAATTACTTTTCTTCTAAAAAATTTCAGTTCATGAATCTCATGCAGTAACTCAAAAACTTTGATATTTCCGTTTTTTTACTGAAAATTTTTGGTAAAAGATTTTTCAAACAAAGGAAAATTTGGGTAAGTTTACTTTTTCACTTGTATTCAAAAGGATTTTGATAACGGTTTGTAAAGGAATCTACTGTGATAAGTACTTCGCTTCACCTAACCACAACGTGACATAATTGTAGTATCGTAGAATTTAAATGATACATGAAACTGCACCCGACTACTCTTTACAATGTTTTTTTTTTCTTTAATCGTTACGATAATCGATACATATAGGCAACTGATGCAATACGGGATTAAAAAAAGACCAAAATCAGCAGAATTGATGTTACATGTGCAGTTACCTTTAATGCATCGAGGCGTACCTGTAACATTTTATTCTAAACAACTGACTGTCAGAAATCAAAAGTAAACTTTACTGTGGCGGATGTTTTGATTACCGTTACAGGCATCAATGATAACACGCCATTGTTTTTTCCAGAAGAGAAAAACATGACCATTTATCTGAAAGAAGGGAGTAAATATGATGTTATACATATATCCAAGGTAAAGTACCTATTTGAGCCTAATTTACGCACAAACGGATCGGATGGACACTGAATATTAGAAGCTTGGTTTTCTTGTTTCTTCTATGTCTTGCATGATAATGATGTAACACAAAAGTAAACTGTGCCCTTTATTGCCCTAAATCCAAATTATAAAGTAAGTTCGTTATTTTGGTAAAATTCGGTCATATTCGCATTTGTTTTTAAAAGTTGTGTGACTTATATGTATATTAATCTACCAAGGCTTCGTTATCGTTGGTTCTTTTTCGGATTTAGCATAGTCTAGTCCAGATTTCAATAAATGTGAGAGGTACAGGCATTTTGTTAGTATTAGGTTCCATATACTTTTTTAGTATAATTTGGGTATGCTAAATTCAAAATTTATGTTGGCCATCTGACAGGTCAAAATGGCGGAAAACGAAATGGCCGCCAAATTAAGATATTTCTAATATAAATATGTTATAGTATCGCATTTATCCAAAAATATGTGGGTTTCTTTATAAACAGATTAAATAAACAACACTTTTTTTCAAATATAAATAATTTTTAATGTAAATGTATGCTTCGTTAAGAGAAACAACATTTAAAAAACACTCGAATTTGACTATTTCGCAAAAAAAGATGATTTTTAAACAATTCACGTTGTATTTGCAAAGCTATTGTTGAACACAGTACACTAATTTTATATTTGGAATCAGTTTGCAGGACAGAAGCTAAATCCATAAACTGTTTATGATATAATTATTTCAAAATAATATAGATTGAAATATTTGAACCTTAAGATATGCTTTCACAGTCTCATTTCGTATTTTTAATTTACTGGCTCGAGTTCATACAGCTGGTAATGCTTTTATCGCATTTACATATATCTGTGCATAGAGCCCAGTCTTTTTACATTTACATATGAGGTCCTACATCCAGATGTACACTTGCAAGCAATGAACTCAATACAAGCTTGAGGAATTGGATCACGGGTAATAAGAACTGGCTTAAGTGTGTCATCTGCCACATTTCATCCCATGTCGGTAGGTGCAGGCAGGTCTGGATTGGGAACAGATTCTTGGTTCCAGAGCTTGATAATGAGCTCTTCTAATGTGAAATGAACAGTTATCACTGGTTGAGGGCATATGTTCAGGATTTGCAGACCTGACAAACATAACATTTTGAGCACTGTTAGTACTTACAGCATCTTCGCCATACATTTTGCAAATAAAATTTTCACAGTTTTACATTACTTCATCAGACTGTTGTCCATATCCAAGACCTTCAATCTGTTTGCATGGGTTGAAAAAACTTTAAATGCAGATTTTTAGAGATTCCACAGAAAAAAGATGTTGTGTCACAGCCAGTGAGTGCATGGAAGGCAAGTAAATTTCTAGGCAACTCATCAGTTATTGATGATTTATCTAACACTGTGTTGGCTTGAATTTATTTTCGTTTTTTCACTGTTTCAGCCATCATCCATACTGTTGCATTTATTTCCTGCAGGTGGCATAGTTAGAGCAAACAACGTCCGTTTCTTTGGCAGAAACAACAAAAGTGTTACAATTTGATCGTTTACTGCAGTGGATAGCATGTAGAATGATTCTTGTGTCAGTTTCCTTGTGTTTAGCCTTTAATTCACCCAAATTAAGTTCACTGACATTGCTTTCAACAGTTTCTTCTTCAGGAAAGCCACCGCCAACAACCAACGTCTTTTCTGTAGGGGCTTGTATGATCAGCTCTTCTGATAAAAGTCTAGTTTGGTCAATTTTATTTGCAGGAAGTGCTAACAAATTCCACCAGATTTCAAATAACTCATTGATATATGCAAACCACCCATTCTAGGTATAAGCTTCTCCCTGCATGCAGGCACGGCCCATTTCAAATCCATAAGCTTAAAGTAAAGAGCCTGATCTACAGTTATAACTGTACGTGACTGTCCCAGTCTTTTCGATACATGTATATACATACAATTAATGTATCGATATCTCATTCTCCGTAAGATTCAGTTTCAGGATCCATTGATTCCAGTTTTTTTAGCTAAAGATTTTTCTACTCTAAGTGTGTGTCTTCAGCTCAATGTATGTAAGGCACTATGAAATAGGTAAACTTAATGTTTTGACCTAGTCATCTTGTACAATACACTTGCAAACCAATGTGTTTAAGAATTCATTTTTTACCATCACTCACTCCATAAACAATATTTTGTGCTACATTTAAAACATTTTTTGTTTATCAGATTCAGGATCTTTATAGCTCTTGGCCACCATACATTAAATTCAGAAACATAAAAAGACTCTCCAGAACCCAGTTTATTGCATCATTTTCCCTCACACTCAGTCCAGAATGTCCTTCCAGAGAGAACAAAGCGGCCCTTAATTTAAGTGCTACGTGTACCAGTGACAAGAAGTCTTCACTGGAATTATATTTCGGTATTGTAAGCCGTTCATCACTATTGCTAGTAGTATCATAATATGCTTCACTAAGCATTGACACAGCACATTCATATGGAACAAGAAGTATATTCTTTTCATCAGAAGATCTATGTAGTGGAGTTTCAAACTGAAACTGGTTTCTCAGTTTACGTTGTACGGCTCTTTGAATGATGATCTTAAATGACAAAGGAATTGTTGAAGAAGTCCCTTCAGTAAATATGCGGTATCTGTTCCAAATGTCTGAAAGTTGCAGTATTTGCTGTTTCGTTACAGCACACTCAATTTTGTGTATAAGAAAGATCATGACAAGATCTGTATTTGAGTTGTCCGACTTGGTTTAGTAACTCCATGTGTAAAAGAAGTTAAACATTTTTTATGATATTTGCCCTTTGCAGCTATGTGGTCAACGACATCAGAGAGTCGCAATCGCATTATTTTGTCAACTTTAGTATCAGAGATTTTCATGTTCTTATCTTGACAGAACATACACATTTCCCAATATATTGGCTTAACCATCTCCTTATAGGAGTATATAATAAGTTTGGTAAGGATGCAGCTTTATTTGATGTTTGTCTGGAGGCTTGTTGTATATTACCACTTAGCTTTGACTGAAGATTTTGTCTTAGTTCTTTTTGAAAATAAATTGGAATATTATGATATTATGATAGAATAGAAGAACTGTGGCAAAGTATTTTGTCATTTTCATCTTTTTTCCAATACTACTAATGGCTTCATAGTTAGAATAATCTCTAGAAAAATCTTGATTCAGCACAGTGAATTTAGTTTCAAGTTTGTCAGATTTTGCTTCCTAAAAATGATGCACATGTCTGTGCTATTTTGAAATGGTCTCTTGAGATGCAAAGTCTTGACCATTCTTACTGTGAAATAGTTTAACATCTGTGAAAACAAAATAATATTTATTACTTATCATTCACAAGCAATTATAGTATATTAAAAGCTAGCTTTAACAGATTCTTATAAATGAACTTATCACAGATACTTAAAGTAAAAATAAATGCAATTTCACACAATCTCAAAATATAACGAAGTATATAAAACAAATCATCTTTAAATTTTTCCAGAAATAAAATATACATGTAAACTTTTCCTACCTGTAAAAATTCCTGCGATTAGTCCTGATTCTATAAAGTATTCTTGACACCTCTGAAACCTTAGCGATCAAGAAAGAGTGTGTTCTTGTCAAAATTAATGTACATTAATTACCAGGTAAAGCACTCCAAAGTTTTTAGATAAGGACTTTAACAAAAACATGATCAGATTCAGATGGTTATTGTAATAGAGACCTGGATTGTTTTTGATAATTAAGTTCACATTAGCCTTAGTTTTAATCCATGTGACATTTAATTTTTATGCTTAGGTATTTAAAAGTTGATTATTTAATAAAATGATCTTACTAGGATAAAATGTGTTATACATGGTATTCTGTTTATTATAGACAAAATCATGTTAATTAAGTTTTAATTTCCCCGTTGGTTTTATCTTAAATGACAATTTAAAAAATTAAAAAATATCTTTAAATTCCTCTTTTTGAACCCCGTAAAGTACACATTTTTTTACTTATGGTATAGTTTATTGATAAATATTTACTCAGTCAAACTTATGATATGAAATAATTTGTTCAAACATATCTAAAGATAAACATTTGTATTATAAAGTAATATCAATGGATTTTTTTTTGTTAAAAATAATGGCAATTTTTCGCCCCCTTTTTAACCCTTTCAGAGGCATTTGCCAGATGGCCAACATATATTTTTGGATTTAGCACCCCCAAGATATGTTAAAAAAACGTTGAACCAAATACTAACAAAATGCCTGTAACTTCTTAAATAAGCTTATGGACTAGACTAACAGTGTTTAGGTTGAAGGTTTGTGACCACTTACCTTCCGTTGTCTGTTAACTTATTCTTTAAACCACATCTCCTCTGAAACAATGTATTGGATTTTGATGAAACGTGGTGTGGACTTTTCCTGGATGAGTTCCAACCAAAGTTGTTCAAATTGTTCTGTTCGACGGCACATGAGGTTCACCAGAGCTGAAATGGACAATGGCTTGTCCGATTTTAAAACAATGGCTTGTCCGATTTCAAAATGATTCAACACATGTTTTCAGAGGGACCCGCCTACCAACTTATTTAGAATTGTTTGGCCGGCCAAAAACTTGGACGTTAGATGGCACCCCACACCCCCGCCCAGATGTAAGGGAAACTTTAACATTCTCGTCAAAGTAGCTAGCCTGTTCTGAAAGAGGTTTATAGACATGTTTCTTTTGTGTGACCCTTTACCAAGATTGTTTCAGAATCAATCTTCATAAAATATGATCATAAGAGAGTGTGGTCACTTATTTCTGTATGTTCACAGTTGAAACTTCTTTTAAGAAAGTGTTGGGCAAATTTCAGATAATTTCAGAAAACTGTTTTTTTTTCTTGGTTGGCTTCAGCTTGCTCGATTTTGAATGCTCCTTAGGTGAATCTCTACCAAGGCTTTTCAGTCTATTTTGATTCGTCAAGACATGGCCGCCAGTGGGTATTGTTATTTTTGCCAATATCTGTGATAATCATCTTCTAGTTAGACACTACTTGCACAATTTTGACATTATTCCACAGACATTTTTTTTTATTACCAGCAACAAACGACTAACAAAGGAATTTTTTATTACATTCGACCTTTCACAAGGTCTTCATCAGAATTGTTAAAGTTAGTTTGATTCATCAAAACAGATGGGCACCGGGGACTGGGCTAAGGCTCCCTATGTGGAATGTTTTGAGAATCATCAACACTGAATCTGCATGCCCGTTTTGTAAGTGATTTTGCAAGTATTCGAGCAAGATTATTTTAAAAAGATGAAACAATGATAATATTGAAACAGAGATGATTCTTCAGTGAACTTTTTAATGAAATAGTTTACATTTTATCATTTGTGAAATCATGTCCGCTAGTTGAAAGTTTGTATCTGTTTTAGTTGTAAAACTAGTGTGATAGCTTAAGAGCAATCATGCCCCTTTTGGTACACTTAACATTTTTTTAACGCTACCAGTAGCCTTTTCGCAAAAACTTTAAAACTACCAAAGAGAACTGAATAAATTTTTCAGGAAATTTAGAACACTATACAAAACATCGTTTGATACAACATGAGCAATGAAATAATCTAAAAGTAACAGATTTTATTAATCCCCCGCCGTGGCGGAGGGATTATAGGAATGGTCTGCGTCCGTCCGTCCTTCCGTCCGTAACAAAATCGTGTCCGGTCCATATCTCCTTAACCCCTTGAAGGTTTTCATGAAACTTGGGTCAAATGATCACCTCATCAAGACGATGTGCAGAACCCATGAGTCAGCCTTGCCGGTTCAAGGTCAAGGTCACAACTCAAGGTCAAAGGTTTGAGCCTGCCATTTTGTGTCCGCTCTATATCTCATAAACCCCTTGAAGGAATTTTTATAAAACTTTGGTCAAATGATCACCTCATCAAGACAATGTGAAAAACCTATGAGTCAGCCATGCCAGCTCAAGGTCAAGGTCACAACTTAGGGTCAAAAGTTTTGAACCTTCCATTTTGTGTCCGCTCTATATCTTCTAAACTCCTTGAAGGATTTTCATGAAACTTGGGTCAAACGATCACCTCATCAAGACAATGTGCAGAACCCATAGGTCAGCCTTGTCGGCTCAAGGTCAAGGTCACAACTCAAGGTCAAAGGTTTGAGCCTTCCATTTTGTGTCCGCTCTATATCTCCTAAACTCCTTGAAGGATTTTCATCATCAAATTTGGGTCAAACGATCACCTCATCAAGGCGATGTGCAGAACCTATGAGTCAGCCATGTCGGCTCAAGATCAAGGTCACAACTGAAGGTCAAAGGTTTGAGCCTTCCATTTCGTGTCCGCTCTATATCTCCTAAACCCCTTGAAGGAATTTTATAAAACTTGGGTAAAATGATAACCTCATCAAAACGATGTGCAGAAATTATGAGTCAACCATGCCAGCTCAAGGTCGAGGTCACAACTAAGGGTCGAAGGTTTGAGCCTTCCATTTTGTGTCCACTCTATATCTCCTAAACCCCTTGAAGGATTTTCATCAAACTTGGGTCAAATGATCACCTCATCAAGAACTCATGAGTTAGCCATGTCAACTCAAGGTCAAGATCACAACTGAAGGTCAAAGGTTTCAGCTCTGTATCTCATAAACCCTTTGAAGGATTTTCATGAAACTTGGGTCAAATGATCACCTCATCAAGACGTTGTGCAGAATTCATCAGTCGGCCGGGTCAGTTAAAGGTCATGGTCACAGCTAAAATCAAAGGTTTACCCTATCACTATCCATAGCAGTGGCGGCGGATTTAGCTGTCTTTCAGACTGCCGTGTTACTAATCCGACGACACACCTAATTTTCATACAGAAATAACTAACGCGAACGTACACTAGTAAATTGAATTTCGGATTTTTATTTATAATCGCTGTCATTATTATATGTTAGTATGAGTTTATATGCATATAAATAACTGTTTAATTGCTCATCTAAGCATAGCTTTATTTTTCCGTGTTTCTCAGGCCGTTTGTCGAAATTACGTCTTGTCCATGCGCAGCAGATGCTTGGCGGTCATCCAAGCAAATGGTGGCCATACCAAGTAATCCTAATTGTACGTGATTGAAACACTGGATATTTTTCAATTTTCAATTATGCAAAGTCGAGCTTTAAACAAGCTTTAAAGTTGACAATTGTGCTATGCTTACTAATTTTAGTTAATTGTGTAATATTATATACCGATTTGTCGAAATGAGTGCACGCGCGGGTCCGCAAAAAGCGATATTGACTTGTAAAAGTGATAATGACTCTCACGTTTTCTTATATGTATGAAATATGGGCTAAGCAAATGAATGCATTTGAGAAGGGTATATAATATAACAAATATAGACTTATGTTTCGGTCCGAGTCCGAGGTCAATACCATTTTTATAGGTCCGTAAAAACAGATATTGACCTTAACATAAGTCAATAGCTGTATAATACATGACAGGCGGTGTGTTGTATCATTTCATGCGTCAGAATATCATGCGTCATGTGGTTGAAAATTTTACATTTACATTGTCTTGTCTAAAGATGATGACAGCAATTGACATGTTTATTAAATCAACTGAGAATTATATTGGTAGCAATCAAATGGAATTTTTCAAGATTGGGAACGTTGACTTTCAAGTCAGTATTAATTGTATTTATTGGATAAATTTTGCGACTTTGTAAATTATCAGGGCTACTTCGAATAGAATAAAATCTTCAGATTATGGAAATGATTGTGGTTAGTTTTCCATCAAACAATATCTGATATTCCTTTGTCCTGAACATTTCACGGAATAATCTTCGGTAGTTTTAAAATTATAGCGAAAAGACTACTGGTAGCGTTAGAAAGTTTGTTAAGTGTATATAATGCCTTTATTTTAATGAATGCCGATATAATATTTGAAAATAATTTAAACTTTGCAGGCTTTTGATGCTGATATTGGAATTGGATCGATTATATCCTATCGTCTATCAAAAGGAAATGAAACATTCAGTATTGACAGAGACAACGGTGTCATTTCTTCAAAATATAAACTGTTGATAAACAAGTCAAACAAAGGAATTCTTACGGCTGAAGTAGAAGCTTTTAATATTGGTAGCAATAAGACAGATACACAATATATAACTGTCATATTGCAGGTAAACTTTTAAAAAAGTATTACAATGTGATATGAACCTGACATCTTTGTATTATTGTAACGGTTGATTTTGTAAGGCATTTGTATATCGACATTTTTTATTTCATCTTATACATGATTCACATAGTTTGTTTGCCAAAACAGTGTTTGCAACTTGTTCTTGTATCATGGGCGAGAAATTGTTGCTAACATTTGATTGTGAACGAGTGAATTAGTTGAATTTATCCGGTGATTCATTGAAGTTATCGTGATGTATTTCAATGATAATAATAATAATAATGATAATAATATGAAGATGAAGGCTGCATTAATGAAGAAAAGAAACAAATATACAAATGTGCTGCTCCTTATCTCAGAGTGTCTACCCAGAAATCACAAAACTTCCTGTCCCAAAATAACCAGAAATGACAAGAGGACATAAGAAAAACATTATGTATTATCAAAACGTCTTGTATTTTTGATATAGTTTTGAACTTCAGTGGTAGTGCTATCTTTGTTAGAAATATTGTGATTGCCGTATAATAGCTTACTGACACTTAATGGATGGAATAATATTGTTTTGGAAACAAATTCTCTTCTTTGATGCGAAAAACGAGTGCATTTAAAGATATAGTGTTCTGCATCTTCCGTTTCGAATCCGCAGTTGCACATTTGATTTTCTGTGATGTGATTAATAAACAAGTCGGCGTTAAGGTTACTGCATTTGTTTCGAATCTTTGCGTGAAACACAGGGTATCGTTTGTCACCGAAACGTAAAAGGTCGGGTATTGTGGAGGCTTAAAAATATCTGTCAATTACTTTTGAAAGCCGAAAGAGTTGGTAGCTGACGAGTTTCGTTACTCAGATCATTCCATACCTTTATTGCAGAGGAAAAAAGCCATGGTAATGCCACTTTTTAAGAAAGGCGATATTCATTCGGTTAGCAATTATAGACCTATCTCTCTTTTAAGCTGTGTAGGTAAACTGGTGGAAAAACGGTGTATAAATACTTCTACAATTATCTCCACGAAAGTAAACTTCCTTATCGTATCTGTTAGTTTTTTTTAAAGGTCATGCAACAGTTTATCAATTAATCGACATATATCATCAAATTACTCAATCACTAGATTCGAAAACGAGTACTTGCATAGTATTTTGTGATATTTCTAAAGCATGAGACTGTCAAAGGTTTCTTATTTAAATTACAAGAAAATTAAATCATCGGTAATGTTTTTAACTGGATAGAAAATTATTTATCAAATCGTTTTCAGAATGTCTTTATTGGGACGTCTCAATCAGATTTCAAGACCGAGACGGCTGGAGTTCCACATGGTCAGTCTTAGGTCCTTTTTTATTTCTCATCTATGTAAATGATATTGTAGACAATTTATTGAGTATTTCCCGTCTATTTGCTGACGATACTTCTCTGGCATGTACAACAGCAATTATTGCAGATTTAGAAGGAATTTTAAACCATGACCTTTTAATTGTGTCTCATGGGCTCATCAATGGCTTGTAGATTTTAATCCTTATAAAACAGAGGTAGTTCTTTTTTCAAACACAATGCCGCATAATGTTAATCTTACTTTTGATAATATAATAGTTAAATTTGTTACTGATCACAAACATCTTGGTGTGACATTAAGAAGCAACGGAAAATGGCATAAACGCATTGGAAATATATTACTGTCCGCTTCAAAAATATTAGACATCATGCGTAAACTGAAATTTTCAATGTGCAGGAAAGCTTTGAATCAAATTTATGTTATCATTTCTCTGACCATTGTTAGAATATGCAGCTGTCGCATTGGATAATTGTACAACATGGCCAACAATAAAAGTCTACAAAGCAATATACAGTTGAATATCGTTACCTCGTTATCGGTTAGCTCGATACTCCGGTTAGCACGATGTGTTTGTGTCGGTCCCGATTTTTTCCCTATTTATCTTAATGTAATTATTTATCATTACCTCGATATGATTAGCTCGATATTTTGTTTAGCCCGATGAGATTTTTTCAGTCCCGTCAACTTACCTGTACTGTTTTTACACCTGGTTTCGTCGATATCACAGCTTGTCAAAAAATATCCATGCTATTTGTAAGGTGTGAAAATCAACCTATTGTTGTCCGGTTTGTGTGTTTGTTTTGTTTGTTATTTAATCTTTAATCCAATTTAAATGTCAGGAAGTTTGCCTTTAATTCCCGGTGATAAGCGTTATAAAACACCGTGCAAGCAGGAAAGCTGTTTTCAAATATAAGAACTGGTTTGATGAAATAAATTCTATTTGACGGAGTAAAAATCTGCCATTTAGGATTGAGTAACAATATGTGTATTTAGCTGGCAAATTTTCGTTACTGAAGCACAGTCAAAATGATTACTCAACTAGGAACGTTACTGCTGCATTCAGACTTGTTTAGGGAAGGAATAAAAATGCTAATGTTTAAATGTATAAAAATTAAAAAGTTGTTGTATGTATTTAATTAAGATGTCTTTTATTTGTAAATGAAATTAAGATCGCGTTTACGTTTAATATTATTTCTTTCCCCTTTCAAACCCTCTGAAAAATGCATTGGATATACTGACAATATAGACGTCCAACACAAGTCCCAGATAGTCGATATCGTTACTTCGAACTTCGGATACGTCGATGCAATTTTTACAGTCCCTTGAATATCGAGGTAACGGTATTCGACTGTAATTAAAATATCAGTATCACGCGAAATATAAAGAATATGTTGTACTCTATCTAACTAGATTTCGTCTTACTATCTTTTCTTCCCACTTTCCCCCTTCTTTTCTCTTCAATAATATGAAATTTTGCATAGCTTTGTGAATAACACATTTTTTAGCCGAATCTCATGTAAGTGAAATTTGTTAAGGGGAGGGTATGTAATAATGTTCAGAGAACTTGTTACCCAACCCTTTTACATATACCGTTGTTAAGTATTGTATTTGAGATGTGTGTGTGTGTGTGTGTGTGTGTGTGTGTGTGTGTGTTCGGGTTTAACGTCTTTCTCAACACTTTTCAGTCATATGAACGACGGATATTTGAGATGTAAATATTATATAAATTTGTATGCAATAAAATATATTCAAACTAAACTATTGCAGAGGGAATAGAAGACTGAGAGTAAATTTCAGTACGCCTGGCTTAAATTTCAAAATCGGCATTGTTTCGTGAATTGTATGGGTTTAAGTCATTCACGGTCAATGGGAATAAATCAAGTAAATATGTTGGCAGATTATCATTTTTTCCTTTATATACCAAAACAAATAATTAGTTTTTGTAGTTTTCTACGGTCAGAAAGAAAAACCAAACCAACTTCGTGAAGAAGTCTTTTTATTGATACTGAACGTGTAAATCCCGTAACAGTACGCTCTGCTTCAAGGTTATTTTCTTTTCTAATAAATGTATTTCATAATCCGCACAGCTATTTCAAACAACAGAGACATATTCTAGGACTGGTCTCAAATAAGCTAAATAAATTTTATTCAAAGTGTGCCTTCTAACGTTATCATAGATCATAGAATTTTTCATTCTGACTTTACAGTATTAGATATATGTTCGTGCCAAGATCCATCTTTAGAGAGCGTTATGCCAAGATGTTTATGATGCTCGACACATTTTAACAGAGCATTTTCAAACAAAAGTTTAGGACACTGTCTACGCGCGAGGGAAAAGAACATAGCTTCAGTTTTTGCAGGATTAAATGTAACCAGCCATTGTTTTGACCATTCTGATATTTTTCTAAGGCCAGAATTTAGAGAAAGATCAATTTCGTGTGTATCGGATGATGAAGCGGCTGGAGAACTACTGTCTGCAAATAATCGTGTCGTACTTATAAATGATTCTGCAATGTCGTTAAGGTATATCAGGAAAAGAAGAGGACCTAACACTGAGCCTTGGGCAACGTCAGCTTTAAGCTCTTTAGAGTCCGAGAAAGAGGAATTAACGAAACCTTGATGGCTGCGATTTGAAAGATATTGAGTAATAATCCAGTCAGTTTGCCCGAAAAGCCATGTTGCCTAAGTTAAAAAATGAGACTCTTATGCCAAACTCTATCAAAGGCTTTTGATATATCACAAAAGACTATGAATGTTGCCGTTTTCTTGTCAAAGGATTTGCAAATTGGATGTTATATATCTATGAGTTGAAAAACTGTGGAATGTCCTGATACAAGCCCAGATTGTTAAAATGTGCATATGCTTAAAAATAACACGCTCTATGACTTTACCTACACAGCTTATTAAAGAGATCGTGTCTGTAAAAGAAATGAAATCTATAAAAAGATCCTTTGGAAGCAAAGAATGCAACTAAGAAGAATAAAGCAGACTCGATTTGATTGAGTCTGTTCATTAGAGGTAATGAAACGTGCAACACCTCTCCCCCACCCCCACACCCCCACCCCCCAGAAAATGTAACAACACTGAATCCAAGTACAGGGAGACTTTTTACAGCCGTCACACGGCACTTAAAGATTGCTATTGTGATAGTTAATAAAATTTGTATAAAGATCCTTTGAAAGCAAAGAATGCAACTAAGAAGAATAATAGCAGACTCGGTTTAACTGAGTCTGTTCATGAGAGATACGGAAACGTGCAACAACTCTCACGCCCCTTTGCACCGACTTTAGCGGGACTCTATTACACATACGTTGAATAGACTCCATGGTCCCAAAGGACCAGAAAATATAACAACACTGAATCCAAGTACGGGGAGACTTTTTACAGCCGCCATGCATGTAAAATTTGCTGACACAGAAAAAGAAATAGCCGGACGCTGTGACTGTAATAACGGCAGCTATTTCGCTAACAAGCTTCGTGACACATTTCAAGCTTGATACGAGAGAGATAAACCATGCATACACATACTCGTGACAATATATCTTTATGGTTATTTCCCTTCTGCAGATACTGGCGGAATAAATTATTTTTTTAAGTGACAATACAAAATAGATATTGGAATAAAATAATTCTAAAGTTCTTATCTGTTTGCCAATGGACTAGAAAAATGTCGAAGTATGCGATATATGTCATATTGAAATTGATATAAGGTCAGAATTTCAGTGCAGTAACGATTATTAATCTCAGATAATATAAACTTCTTGTTACAAAAGCGGTCACTGATTTAAATGGGTAATATATAAAATTGAATTTCGCAATCCGTAGTCCTCTTATGTTGAATAACCCCACAGCCCAAAAAGTTAAGTCATTACCCACTGGGAAATAAAATCACGTCATTGATCAAGGAGAGACACCATAAGGCTATGTGTTATTTGGGTTAGGAGAATGGAAGAAAGTTAGAGCAGACACTCAACAGAAGGGAGCAGCAAAGATAAACAAACAACGGTAGCATCTCATATACAAAAGGGGAAAAACCCAACAAATATACATGTTTATAATTTCCAAATGGATCGACACATTTGAGAAATAATTTTACAAAAATCATTGGAACACTAACAGATATATAGACAAACAACAAATAATAACTAACACTGTGTCTGTAAAAAGTATGACTAAGATGGAGTTATTAGACAGTCGAGTTTAATTACTAATAATAAGTTGTGCAAATCAATCAATTTGTGATAACATCTTCTTTAATCTAACAACACAAAAACTGTAATAACACGAAACAAGACTGAAGTTGGGATAAAGTCCGTACTGTTGGTAAAAAAGCATATAAAATTTGCTGACACCCAAAAACAAAGAAATAGTCGGGCGCTACTGTAATAATGGCAGCTATTTCGCTAACAAGCTTTATGACACATTTCAAGCTTTATACAAGAGAGATAAACCATGCATACATATAACAAGATATCTTTATGGTTATTCCCATTAAGCAGCTACTGGCGGAATAAAAATTGTTAGTGTTACCCTTTGAGATATTAACTAAATTTATTATAATTCTTAAATCGTGCATACACATGACAATATTTAGCCTGGGAAGCCGTTGATAATATTTGTGCTTTGTTAGACGAAATAATACATAATATCTATGCATTGATCCGACTTAATTTGCGCTAATTAGTGTTAATTGGCATTCATCGAGTTTCTGATATTGTCAACGCCTCGGGAAATCTGAAGGAGTTTCCATGTCAGTGCTGATTATCGATTTTCTATAATTAGCCTAATTAATCTGTTATTATTATTATTATACCAGATTTGTTGAGCGCCCTTTTCATATGGAATATACGTTCAAGGGCGCTTTACAATTAAATATGTGACACATCGCAGATATGTAGGAAAATAACAGAACATGACATATGCAATCACAAAACTGAAACTGAACAATTTGATTAATTCGACTTTTTTGTGGCACAAGGGTTGTTGCTGCACTTGCTGACCTCAGATTTCTAGTTGGCACGTACATCTGCAGTAAGTCTCTCATATACACCGGCGACTGTCCATGCAAGGCCTTGAATGTTTGAATGAGAATTTTGTATTTGATTCTATCTTGTATTTGAAGCCAATGAAGATCTTTAAGGATTGGTGTTATATGTTCAAAACGGGTTGTTTTCGTAATAAGACGTGCAGCTGTGATTTGGACATTTTGCAGTTTGCTCGTTGTTGATTTTGGCACGCCGTACAAAAGAGCATTGCAGTAATCTAATCGTGAGGTCACAAGCGAGTTTATCAGGGTTTTTGTGGCTTCAGTTGTCAAATATGGTCAAATATGACCAACGTGTCGTATTTGGCCGTAGCATGTTCGAGTCACAGAATTAACATGATGGTCCATGTGCATGTTCGAATCAAGCGTAGCACCAAGGTTTCGAACAGTTTTTGATGGTCTTATGCTCGATTCGCCAACTTTCAGTTCTAGATTTTCAACATGTTTGGAGTGTTTTTGACTCGAAAAAAGAATTGCTTCAGTTTTGCCTGCATTCAATTTTAACATGTTTGAATTCATCCATAAGATGATTTCTTTTAGGCATTGTTCAACTCGTGTGATTGTGGCTGCCTTTGATGCTTGGTCAACTGGTTTAAACGATAGATAGAGTTGGGAGTCATCTGCATAAAAGTGGTGTGATCATATTTGCGCTTGTTTGAAACGAAAACGAGGCACTTCTGCTGAAAACTCGGCAATTTTCGTAGATCACTAGGTCTGCATTTATATAAAATCTTGATGGCTATGACGCAGACTTAAGTTTGCTGACATATTTAAAAGTTATTACAACTTGCTGGAAAAGCTATGGGAGGTAAAAACTGGTATTTGTCTATGGCCCGAAATGTTCGGAACCCCTTCGGAAGTATACGATTCCGATCTGTCTTTTCCGTGAGAATTCCGTTTCTATTTTTAATCATGGATTATTGCTTTCTGAAGTTATCGTTCTTTTTCAGACACCCACATATTTCGGGTGTAATATAGGTGGCGCTGCGGTCAGAAAACAGGTTTCCCCAGGCTGTCAATTTGCAGGTAGAAAAAAGTTAGAAATTGTCAGACTGGATTCCCAGGCTAGACAATATTATATAGAGATGGTACCTAAAAAATTCAATTTCATATTTACAGATTTTTTTCAGAGTGAAATGATAGCTAAGTGCACAAATTTAATAAATGTATTCATGGTTTTCCTCCTTTCCATGTAAAATTAGAAATATTTGATATTTAAAAAGAGACGTTCTCAAAATATATGAAGCAAAATTGACAACTCTTGTAATGACCGTTTTTCAATGATTTTAGGATTTACCCAATTATAGTCTATATCAAAAGTTTCCACATCTAGATAAATAAAAAAAGAGTATAGTGTAAGTTTAGTCTAATTTCAACACTTTTATTGAACTTCCTTCTGTCTTTTGATAAATTCAAAATCCAAGACTAGCCAAGAGTCTATCAATCTTGAAAAGATTCAAAGTGAAAGAGAATGACATGCTCTTTATTTTAAAATTTACCTGAAAGAAGTTATTAAAGATTTTATAATGTAAACAGACCCATACACAATTTTACCATCAATATTTTCCATTCATGAATGCACTCTATTCAGGTGATATTTGTTGGTACAACTGTAAATTAGAGGCCCCAACAAACATCTTTTTTCAAGTTGTGTAAACAATTTAACTTATTAATTAATGTTGATATCTGAAGTTACCCGCTTACTTTGTTTACAACAATAAATGAAACGTCTTAGAGTTTGTTTAAGTAGTTGACCTGTAACGAAAATCATCAAATAAAGTAATCTCCATATGTTTTTTCAGAATTTATTCGTTTTTCATGGAAAGCAATGATTGTGATAGTTCCATCCAGAGAATGTTGAATTGCTTAAAATACATTGCAGAGTTTCATTCCCTAACAGCTACTTTAAAATGTTGTAATTACAACCACTACCTTAAAATGCTGTAATTTCATTTGATGACAATGACTTTTTGTGTAACATTATTTGCAGCAAAGTACTTCCGAACAGTAAGGGAAAGGCTTCAAAATGACTAAAGCATAAGAAACACTTTCAAAATGATTAACTGAAATGATGAATATATCCAGTCTACCTACGTTGTTACACAAACGTGATACCAATTAATTTTTTTTGTAATTTCTCATTGATGGATATATACATTCTACATTTTGATATATAAATTTTGTATAAACCAAGGTATCATCATTGAGAACAATAAATAACTTTGGCTAAAAGATCAAAACTTAATAACGTTTATTAATGTCGTAAATTTTCTTTAAAAGGAACTTATGCATTATTTTTCTTTACTTTTATGCACTACTAAACTTTCTATCAGGGCCTCACAACAACATATAGAATAACATGAGAAAAGTGTGCATGTTGTATGATTTAAACAGATGTAGGTCATATTTTGTCTGCCTGATCAGTTGTTTGGAAAATGACGTGTTTATCCCCCGCCGAAGGCGGAGGAATATAGTATAGCTTTGGCGTTGTCCGTCCGTCCGTCCGTCCGAAGCCATATCTAGGAAGTAGTTTGGAATATTTAAATAAAACTTCATATACGTATTCACCACTATGGGGTTATGCGGCTCCTCAAGTTTCAGTCAGATTGCCCAAGTAACATCAAAGTTATGGCCCTTAGAAGTTTCTGTTGTTAACTACATAGGGTACTATAAATATGGCAATTTCTGCTTCATAACTTGTGATATATTTGGCCTAGAACTATGAAACTTAAACTGAATTTAGATCACCATTATGTGGTAGTGCACACACAATTTTGTCAGGATCTCTTGTAACTTCAGAGTAATTACCCTTTAATTGTTTAAAAATCCACATATTTGCACATAACAAAATAACCAATTGGTAGAATTTCATTAAAGTTCTTTCATTTTTTTCCATGAAAATTTATTGTAAACATGTGAAGTTGTGTACACACACCTGGTCACCTCCACCGCCTTGGTCACACCCCCTGCCCCTCCCAACGCACCGCCCCGCCCCCCCCCCCCCCCCACCCCAATTCTTTTTTTCATATCTTATTTTAATTTTTTTCAAACGTTCCATGAATATTTATCAACTTGCAATTTGAAAGTTGTACCCATCCCCCACCTGGCTCCTCCACCCAGTCACCCCCACCATCCCGATCATGCACCATGCAGCATCCATCCCCCATTTTTTCTTCTTCATTTTTATTTTCCATCAATATGTATTTTATCAACATTTTATACCCTCTCCCCCCCCCCCCTCCCCCCCCCCCCCTGCCCCCAACAAATATTTTTTTCATTCCTTTTTGTTTAAATTGTTTACACCTTCCATGAGTATTTATTAGCATGTGAAGATGTAACCACGTTCCAAATTTCTTACTTGATTAAGCTCTCTTTAAAGGACAGCTGTTCTTTTATGTTCAAATGTACATGTTAAACAGCGACACTTGGTGTCAAACTACTCGAATACAATATTTCGTTCTAGTTCCGCTTCAGCTCACATTTCAAATAACTGTATAATTCTAAAAGCTAAGCTTATTACAGTAAACACATTTCATTCAAAATAATTTCATTAGTCTGGATCAAAAGTAACATACATTTATTATCTGCACTTATAACATTTGTTTTCTGTAAAATTGATCCTGACTTATGAAATTATTTGCTTCTTAGTAACTTTTTGCCGGATAGTTTTCTTTGCCAGTCCTCACCACAAACCCATTCGGCGGTGGATACAAATTCATCGAATTTGCTTGTTGATTTTTCTTTCACTTTTGACCAATTTTTTTTGTTGGCTTCAGTTTATTGGTCAATTCAGAGTTGTTCCCCTTAGGTAGGTACCATCTCTACATTATTATAATTCTAAACTGTTATTATGGTAAGTTTATATCAAGAGCGTAATAATTTAGCTCTTTTTGATAAGCATAAAGTCAGTATTTATTGACTATAATTGTAATAGCTACTAAGAGGAACACTTCTATTATACACAGACAAAATTCCTCGGTATTTTCATTAAATATTTGCTTGTACGACAGCTTCAAAATTTCTAGGAAATCCTCCTTTTTTATAACATGATCGATCCCTAGTTATATACGCTCAAACTATTATCAGAATATTTTTAATGAAGCAATAACAATTTTACTTCTGTCTTTGTCGACCATTGAGTTTAACAGTGTTTGTTTACATTTGAATGACCTGTGACAGAAGTTGGCCACATATTTATTGGAGGTTGAAATATATTTATCTATAGGTAGACTGCACATGATTTACAGGATTAGATTGATACACATGAAGTTAAAACATGCACCCCTACGTTTTATTAATAGAAAATCCTTAAAAACAGGAAATGACCTTTATTTGGAAGGTCAGTTTTGAAGTAAAAATCAGACTGAATAATTTGACATAAATATATCCACGCAATGATTATTAAAACTATCGACATATGTATTTAACAACAACTGGCAACCAAAAGATCTTATAAATGTACCTAAAAACTTTAAAAACGGGCCAAATCACATATAAACTGTGGATTGCGTGCGGGAACACGAGTATAGTTCTGCATAACGCGAATATAGTGATGTATATACTATATTGCAAAATATACTAGAGAATGATGAAAAAAAAAAAAGTAAATAACGCTCACTACTGGATGCACATACCATTAAACATGGTTTAAAACCCTGTAAAATATTCATTAAAATAGGAAAAACCGTTAATTAACCCCATTTATTCTTGCATCACTTTATTTAGCAGGTTTCACAATATTAATGGGTTACATGTGAAAATACCATTAAAACACCCATTTTTGACCATGAATCATGCCATTAAAAATTTAGTTTGTAGCTAAAAAAGTTAATGGCTTTGAAAAAATAGTGAAATTCGGTATATTTTGAATTCAACAGGATTATTCATGGGCCTTAAAGCTGATTTAATGCCCATTAAATGTTCAGGCTCTGTACGATTTCATTTAAGAGTAAACTTAATGACCCTTAACAGCAATGTGATGCCCATTAAATCTTTCATTCTGTAAAATGTGATTCGTATATTTTTTGTTTTTGGTTTTTTCCTTGCACTCCCATTGAATGCTTATAGTTCCAGTCCCATATTGTTCTAAAATGGACTTTAATCACAATAAATACATACTATGCACACATCGTCTATAATATATCATGATGTTTTATTTAGTTGCATTAAAGTTATTTCCCCTTGATGCAGTTACGCCATTTATTTCAAATGTTTGCCAAATTGTGTTCCTACAAAAAATCGGATTTATTTCAATAAAAGTCGGATGAAAACATTAATTTATTTGATAACATCAATCTACATTATTTTGGTAAGGGTAAATCTGTATTGGTGCATGCCACTTTTTCTGCTTTTTGTTTTTCCTGTCCAAATGATTGACCTTCACTGGCTACCAATCAAAGCCAGAATCACATTCAAAATGCTCACCTACATGTATAATTGTTCAGTTGGAAACTCTCCAGAATATCTTTCTGAACTTCTCGTAAAACAAACACAGACAAGGAACTTGCGTTCTTCAAATTCCGTTACTGGGTGTTTCGTTGTTCCTTTCAACAAGCGCAAAACGTTCAGCGACAGAAGTTTTGGTACTGTTGGACCTAAACTCTGGAATGAATTGCCTCTCGAAATAAGGAACTCAGACACAATAGATGTTTTCAAAAAGAAGTTGAAAACTCATTATTTTGAAAATTACTATGCACTCTTTTAGAAACTGTGACTGTATATTTTTAAGAGATAGAAGTAACGTGACCTGGATGATTTTATTGTGTAAATACATTCGAGTTCTTACCTTGATAACAAACAGCTGTCTTACCTTAATGTTCTAATATTTTATTAATCTTATATGATGTCTGATCTTTTTTTTTTAATGCTTACTAAATAGTTTATTCACAATGATATTTATGCTCATTTAGGTATATGTCATTAAATATCTTATTTTTTTTTTGTCGTATTTTTATGTATTTGTAAAACGCCATTGAATATGTTCTCCGTAAAAATAGGCGTTTAATCAAATAAAACAGTTTCAGTTTCAGTTTTCAGTTTCAGAAGCAAAGCCAGCAATCACAAACCTATTCTCTTACTTGCAGTTGCTTAATTCCAACTGATGGGGCATGTTTTAGTATCAAATATTATTAATCATCTAGATAATAAAATTTGCTTAATTCCTTCCAACATAGCTTCCGCTCAAAACACAGTTGTGAATCTCAATTTTTATTAAATTTTAGTCAAGAATTTTTTATTACCTTGAAGCTAGTAAATAGACAGACCTAACAGTAATGGACTTTATCAAATCGTTTGTCAAAGTCGATCACAATCGTCTGGTCTATTATTATTATTATTATACCAGATTTATATAGCGCCCTTTTCAAGATCAATTTCACGTTCAAAGGCGCTTTACATAGTTCAAATGCAGCCACACAGGGCGCATAATTCATCCTCTATTAGTACAGACACAGAGCGATCTGACCAGAGGGACAGAGTGAGACAAAGCCCCCCTGACAGAGAGATCAGAAATCAGATACCTTTAAATACAATACGAACACAAAAGGTCTTCAATCAGATATGCCACATCTGGTATCAACGGTACCACAAGGGAATGACCTTAAGCCTTGCCTTTTCTTAACATGTCCGTCACCTGCCAGGCTCACGTAAAAACACCGTAAGACTCGTTGTTGATGATACAGTAGTTTATCTCACTATAAATATCATGCATGATTGTGGGACTCTCTAGCAGTACCTCCATAAATTAGAGCTGTGGAAAAAGACCCGGTCAAAGGAGTTGAATTCCGATAATGCGGAGTGATTAGGGTATATAAAAAGAAATAAACAAAACATTGCTTTTCGCTATAAGCTACATATCCATGAATTTAAAATTATAAAAATGCTTAATATTTAGGCGAACCAGCAGTGTTAGATCACAAAAAAGAAAGACAAACAAGACCCTAAAATACATGAAAAGAAATGATCAAACAAATGATAAATGTACAAATTTAAGAAACTCCGTATAAAACATGTTCAACCATAATTGGAATATTGCTCAACTGTTTGGCATTCAACAGTCTCTAACACATGGAATTGAAAGATTAAGAAAGGCTGCGGCCAGATATGCTCAAATCAAGTATGTCTGTAGATGAAGCATCACAGAAATATTAACTGTACTGGCACATGTTAAAACAAAGAGAAATTTCATATCCTTGCATCCCTGATTCTTTTATATAAAATCCGTCATTCGTCCATTGTTTTTTTTGTAGATCAGTACCGGCTAGACTCTCAGGACCTTCACTTTTATATTCCCTTCTCTAGCACCCATTATCAAGAGAACTCATTTTTCCCTCAAGAACCATTAGACTCTGAAACAACCTACCACATCATGTTAAGTCTAGTGCTACTCTTAAAGAGTTCAGGAGTGTTGTATATTGAATGAATTATATGTGAATATATTTAGAATGTTATAATGCGCATGCTCAGTATCATATAGCCAGTAGTCAGTAAAATTTAGAACTATCAACACGTGTTTGTGTTCTCTTTCTAGCACACAATCTGTGGCTATATTAGATCTATAACATAATAAACACCAAATACAACAAGGAGTGGCCTAGATTGTTCAAACCTGAACTATCTGTTTTATCATCTTTTAACCTGTAACTTGTAATATAATAGTGCTGATTTTAATATTGCATACTAATTTGTGTTTTCAATGAAGGCTGGATCTAGGTGCTAGGAGGCGTGGGCAGTGCTGCATTTTCCATTACTGCTCATGAACAGACTCAATCAATCCGAGTCTGCAATTTTCACTGTTTGTATTGTTCTCGGTGCTTCCGAAGGATCTACTTTTCAGATTATATTTATCATCGGTGTCGACCAGACAGTCGCCTCCCAGTCACAGTCAGTCATTGACAATGGGGACTATCTAGTTCTGGCTAACATAACTTACGTGACACTGTTTTTATTTTCTGATGGTCGCATTCATTTAGTTATGGCGAAACCCCATTTTTTAACTAACCAGTATCACACCGCAACATCTCGCACAGTCTCTTGTGAGAAACTGATGATGTCATGCAACAGTTCAGAGCACGTGGTTATTCTTGAAAATCAGTATCAAAATTTTACCTATTTATGAATTTATATAATCACATAAAATCTATAAAACAACATACAATTTCTCAGAAAATGTATAAAAATAACGATTTTCTACAGCCTATTGGTTTTTCAAAATGAAGAGTACCATGACCAGGCGACAACTGAATGACGGACAAAATATTGCAGACAGGGGTACCAATTTGAAACTTGTGTTCAAATTATGTTGCATGGATTATTTATGCCAGATCAAAAGGAAAATTGATTAGAAATATTGTATAGTAAAAGGTGAGTCCATTGCATTTGATAAAATTATAGCACGACAGACTTCTGGAATGAAGGTGTTAGGTGTCAGTACGGGATTCATTTTAGCTCAAAGATCCGTAACAGCATATTATATAAACATCTTTGAGCTGAACTTTTAGCTAGGGACTACTGTGCAGATGTAGACAAAATTGATTGTGAAACGTACGGGACCGTAATACGAGCCACGCTAAATGATTGTTCGTACGGGACCGTACAAAGAGCCACGCTAATCTATTTTAAGAAACAAAACAACAACTTGTCTAGCACATTCGTATCGCATTTTCTGGTAAACTGCCTTTCCTTTTATTTAACAACAGGCTAAATTTTATAACATTAATGCATTTTTTGTAGAAATGGCATCGAAAAGCAAAATATTTGTAAATTTCTGCATTTATACCCCGTTTTACACAAAATCCTATCACGGCCGACCAGCCATTGTTGTTTTCGACGTATTTAAATTTTGTCACGTGACACTGTCTTCGTTGGTTTACGGAATTCGGCGAAGCCTGGCGAGTGAATTAGTGTAAAGCTGGTCATTAAATATTTCATGGTTTTATATCCATTCGTATCTCAACAATATTTGGCCACCCAAGTCTAACTAACGGGCAAATTTGTTCATTAGACTGTCTTCTACAAATCTACAAAATTATTTGCTTTATGTTAACGGTGACTTTTACCAGTATTATAATTTTAAAATGGCGTAGACCTTAAATACTAGTCATTGTCGTTAATTATGCATACACGGGTCACTTCATTTCGTCAGTTTTTATTTGTATGTGTCGTGCTTATTAACATACATAATCGAGAGATAACAAAATAATGCAAGAAAAAATGATATTAAGGTAAATAAAGTACCAGTTAGTTCAAAATACATTTTAGCATTTTAGGCAATACAATTTGATTGGAATTCAACGATGCTAACTATGAATCATTTTATTGGACCTAAGCGTTTCGAAAGGCTTTTCTGGTTGCACAATAAAGGTGAAAGAAATAATTTTCAAAGATGAATACATTGATATCTTTATGTTTTTACTAAACATTTATAGACATAGGTAACAAATGAATGTTTTCTTAAAGTTTCAACAAATTTTTGGTATTTCAAAAAAAATTCAGGAAACTCAAATTGATCAAATGCGGTGACCTTAAAAAAAAAAGCATTTTGAAAGCTCAATTTATGTTTTATTTAATTTAGTATTTTATTTAAGCATAAATAGGTGCATTCTTTAATTTTTATCAGGCCACTACGATGATTCGGGAGAGAACATTCATCAATACTACATTGATCCCGTTCGTATGGATATACACTATTTAATCATTGTACTGAGTTAAGAGTAAATATATAATGTAGGCAATAAGATAATGCACTAATTGGAGACCTATATCTGGTCCGAAAATAGATTGATGTAAAGTATCCAAAAATCTTTTTTCACACTTAACACTTTTTGATTTAAAAAACAAGGAAAAGTGGTCCCCTTTGTTTATGTAGAAAGGGGGATTACAGGGGCAAATTTCGAAACACATTGAAATTGCATAAAGCACAACAACAAACCCTTTTTAATCATCTTTACAAATAACAAAATAGCTGAAAATGCTGTTTTCTAAAATCAAAAAAACACACATTTATATAATTTATTTTGTTGGGATGTTGGTTTTGGGGATTTGAAATCATTTTTGGATAATAATAATAATAATAAAAAATATAAAAATAACATTTAACATAGGGGAAAAACATTTTGGGCTTAGCCGTTTTTACAATAGGGTCAAGAATGAATGAAGTGTTAATGTTTTAACTTCAAGATAGTTAAAATTTGATGGTGCGAGTCTTTTGGCCCAAATTTTTTTAAAACCCTTGACCAAACCGACCAATGCGCCCAATTTTCAACAAATTTAAAAAAAAATTTAAAAAAAATTTTAAAAAATTTTTTTAAAACCTATAGTAAAATATATTAAAGAAATTTTTAAAAAACTTCCACCAATTTTTGCCAAAACCCTGCCAAGGGGCAGCAGTGTGGCAACGCTGCCAACTGACAAATTTTTGGCAAACGTTGGCAAACAAAAATTCAACCAATAAAAAGTCGCCATTTTTCTCCCAAGTGGCAGAAATGTGAAAAAGTCTCCCAAATTTGGCAAACTTTGGCAATTTTTTAGCAGATTATTTTTAGATAAAATGAACTTTTTTTATCTTATTTTAATTAAAAACTACATTATTAGTCTTTAAAAAATTTTAAATACTTTGATATAATATTTACAAAATAAAAAAAATTGTTTGAAAGAAAAGGATTTACTGATAATAAAACCCTCATTATTTACAACAAAAAAGGGGAAAAAAATAAAGGGTATTTTTCATCTTGTGGAAAATGAAATCAAATTTTGTTAAAAGAAAAGGGGTAATTTAATATTCACAAAGCAATGTTACCTTTTTTCCTAAGAAAGTTTAACACTTTCAGGTATTTTTTGGGGGCCAAAAATCCCTAATAAGACCCCCTGTAAAAGAACTGGATGCAGTATTAGGGACCATTTTTTGCTATGACAGTGAAAAAAAAGGGGTACAGGTATAAAAAAATGCTTTCCAATTTAAATAAAAACTAAATCAAAAACTTTTTGGAGAAAAGATGAAAAAACATTTAGTTTAAAACCTAAAAATTAAAAACAAAATACCACTTGGTCTTGACAAAAAAAAAAGCAAAAAAAGGGGAAAGGGGGGTAGAGTATCCCCCCGGAACACATGGAGCGAGAATTAGAAAAGAATTAAAAAACCAATTAAAAAAAAAATTTAGGAAACGAAGAGTGAATTTAATGTATTGAAAAACTTGTCAGCTTTATTTGACATGCAAGTTTTTTTAAAAAATAAATAAAAGTAAGTACTTGTTAAACCGTTTTTGAATTTAAAAATTGCTTGGGGGTTTTTTCCTTTAAAATAAAACTGAAAATCTTTACGAAGCATTTAAAAAAAAATTTCTGAAGACATTCCATAAATTAGGTAGATAAGGGAAAAAAATTTTTAAAAAAAAATTTTTAAATCATTTTTGAAAAAAAATAAATTAATTTACATACATTTAAAAAGGAAAGGCTGTAGAATAAAAGATTTAATAAATTTAAAAAATTTTGGGGAAATTTTTACAAAAAATAATATTTTAAATACTTTTTTAAAAATTTTTGCGGGATAGGGTTTGATAAATAAAACAAAAAAAAACATTCTAGTATAAAAATGACCCCAACCGAGCATAAAACTTAAATAAAGGTCGTTTACTTTAATTTATATGGTGATTTAAAGATACCAAAGACAAAGAAAAATTTTTAAAATTGAACGATTTCGTTTAAGCAAATTTAAAAAGGGCTTTTTGAAAAGGTAACACCAAACGGGCGGGAAATTTTTATAATTTAAAAAATTAAAAACAAATCCCAAACATACACTATTAAAATTTAAATGATGAAAAATTTCAAGGTTCTTTTTATGAAAAAAAATTTTACCTACTACACAAGAATTTTTTTAGAAAAAAATTATTAGACGAACTATAAAAAAAAACAAGCTTTGAAAAAGGGGAAAAAGTTACAATAAAATTTAATAGTTGGGTACCTTTTTAGCGATTTTGAAAAAATTTTTAATTTAGAAAAAAAAATTTAATTATATAAATGAAAATAAAAATCTAATTTTTCCAATAAAAATGGAATAGAAAAAATAATCAAAAATTATTCATTAACAAACTAGCGGCTGCTTTACGAAAAAGTTAAAATTTTGTGGAGAGAAATACTGGTTTTATATTACGCAGGTATTTTTGTTGTTCAGCTGCTTAGTACTTTTTCCAGCATCCTTTTGACGTTCGGCGCTTTTTCCTCATAATTACCTATTTACTAACAACAAAAAATTGACGACAAAAATTTTTTTTAAAATCCATCATCATAAAATAAAACAACTTAAACAAAGCAGGGATGGGAAAAAAGTAAAAAAAGAAACCCAAATAAATTTTTCGGGAATTTTTACAATACTATTAAAAATGCAGAAAAAAAAAATTTTCAACACCTTTTAAAAATCAAAGAAGGAATTTAAACTTAACGATAAAAAGTAAAAAAGAAGAAGGCGTATTAAATTTTACGTGTTTTTTTTAAAAATTTTTTCTATAAGTATTTATATTAAGGGTTAATAGAAAGGAAATAGAATGATTAACCAAAAATTTTCTACACTTTGGAAAAATAATGTCCGAAAAAAATTCATATAAAAAAGTTTTTAAAAAGAAGAAATTTTATTAATAGGGTTAAAAATCAAAATTTTAGCGATGAATTTAAAAAAAAATGTCTTTAAAAAATTAAAAAATGTTAAGATCCTTACTTCGTAAAAACTTTATTTGAATGGGAACTGGGTTGTCATTAACGAAGAAGAAAATCGAAAGATTATTTATTGCCCCAGACCAAATAAATTCGGAACAACCAAAAAAGTTTTGCAACCGATTGTGACCTAATAAGGAAAAACAAATAAACCCTTATGAGCACCCAAAAGCCTTAGTATTAATTCAGGGTTAATAACAATGCGCAAAGGAAAAAACCAAGTTTTAAAAATGGAAAATCAAAAAACCACGGAAAAATATAAATTTAAATATTTAATTTACAAAAATAATTTAAAAATTTATTTTTTTTTATTTTTTTTTAATTATTTTTTTAATCCTTTTTCCCCATGATTTTTTTTTCTAAATAAAATTTTTAATGGAAAACGAGAGATCTACAAAAAAATATTATGAAATTTGAAATTTAAAATTCATATAACAAATCCAAAAAATCAATTTTTATTTAACTATAAACACCTTATGAAATACTTAAATCTGAACTTAAAACTTTTAAAAGGATAAAAAAAAATGTTGTTTTAAAAAAAACTTTTTTCAAAAAAGGAAAAATTAAAAAAAAAACACTTTTTTTAAAACAAAGGGTTTGAAATTATTAACCAAACGAAAAAAAAAAACTTACATCAAGCTTTTTATGAAATAAAAAAGAATTGGTAATTGGGGTTTCTGAAGGGGTGGGGAGAAAGAGTCATTTTATGCTCATTATAAAAAAAATAAGTATACCTTGCTGCTTCAATTTTTGAATTTTCAAAACCTTACAAAATTCAATAAGATTAAAAATAAAAAGAATGATGTAATGAATGTTTTAGATGGTGCATTTAGCTACAAATTTTTCCCTTAAAACAAAAATTCTGAAAAGTTTCAAAATTTTAAAAAACATTAAACGATCTTGATTATTGAAATTTATTTCCTTTTAAATTAAAACAAAAACCTAAAATTTTAAGTTTTAAATGAAAAAACATTTTTAAAAAATTTGGGGTATGAAGAACCTACGAATTTATCCATTTTATATCAAAGATCAATACGAAAAACCTGTGAAGTTTTTAATTTCTAATATAAAAAACTGATGATCTGTAAACCCCCAAGAAATGGTCCAACATTTTTTGGATAAAAACTTTTTTTGATTAATGTTTTAAAAAAACAAACACAAATAAAAAAAAACTCTGTAAAAGCTGTTTACAACATTTTCAAAATGAAAAATATTAAATGAACACATACCAAACTTTTAGCATTAAGGATCCAAGGGGTAAAAATCCAAAAAAGGGGGAAGTACAATTTAAAAAATTTTCATAAGGTTTAGCATACCTTTTTTAATTTATGCTGATTTTGAATCAAAAACAAAAAAATTTAAACGCTTTACCCTCAAATGAATCTTCATTTTCTGAAACCCTTCAAAATCAATAATTTTTGGGGTTTCGGCATAAATTTTTTTTTTTATGACGATAAATAACAAAAACCCAACCCCCGATTTATAGAGGTCCTAATGCAGTTTATAATTTATTGAAAAAATGCTTGAGAAGAGGAAATTTTAAAAAAAAATTTAAAGAACATTTTAACAAAAAACTAAGAAGTCTAAAAAATTCAACCAATTTTAAAAAAAAAAAGTTTTGCATAACTTAAAAAAAATATAAGAAGGGAAGTGCGAGTACGGGACATTGTCATATAAAAGGGAAAATTTTTAGAAATGCCACCAATTAATATTTAATTTTTGACTAACACACAAAATTCCTGTTATTTTTCATAATTTAAGAGGTTATGACGGCATTTTTTATGCAACAAAAGGGGAAAATTTAAAAAAAAAAATTAATGTTTTTCCCAAAAATTGGAAAGATTATGGCATTTTTTGATTTTTTACTTGGGCTTTATTTATTTATTCCCTTATGTCCAAACATTGGGTAACCTAAAAAAATATTCCCAAAATTTAAAAATTTATCTCAAGAATTTTATTACATAAAATTATTAAAAAAAAAAGGGGTTTTTCCATATGATTACATGGGTTCATTTAAAAAATTTAAAAAAACAAATTTTCCTTCTAAAGAAAGTTTTTTTTTCAATTTTTAAATGAAAAAAATATTTCTGATAATGAATCGAACATGCTAAAAAAATCTGGAAAAAAATTTAAAAAATTTAAAAAAATGGAGAAATCATATCTATTTTAAAAACTGACGTATTACTTTTTGCTGATTATTCGAAAATTTTGAAAACTAAGTTTGGAGACACAAATTTGATCCTGTCATTTTTTATAGTCCTGGGGTTGCTTTGGGGTGCAAAGTTAAAAAAGACTGAATTAAATTTTGATTTTAAAACGTATTTATATTTCTTTTTTATTGAAAAGGGGCGAGAGAGGGAAAATTTTAAATTTTAAACAATCGTAAAACAAACATAAATATATGAAAGATTTTAATTTAAAAAAGAAAGTAAATACAAATGTACCTTGACGCCATAACCTTTTGGTTGGGGATGTGGGCAAACCCTTTTCCCTCTGAAACTTTAATTTATATCCCAAAAAAAAATTCAAGAATTAATGGGGAAAAGGGAAAACTAACTTTATAGTTGAATGGACTTTAAAACCAAAAGAATTACTAAAACCCACAAGATTTTCCTTTACCCTGAAAAAAATAAAAAACCAATCAATGGCTTTCTGATTATGAAAAAAATTAAAAAAGAATTTGAAATAGGAAAAATAATGTAAAAAAAATTGGTTTCCCAAATTTTAAAAAAAAACAAAAATTTTGTAGTTCATTATAAAAATCTTTAACTATATCACAAATTTGGTTAAAATAACAAAAAACATAAAAAATTAACTTTTGACGAAAGTCCCTTGGGTTAAAAAAAATAAATTGATTTTTAAAACCAAAAAAAATCTAAACAAAAAAATCATTTGAAAAGGACTTTTTTTAAATTAATAACAAATCTGATTCGGTAAGACGATGGGAATTTACGCAAGAGGGGTTTAATATAAATTAACTCATATGAAAAATTTTTTAAAATACAAGCCAAAACCCTTTATTTGTTATTCAACGTGTTTAACTCAAAACCTTTTGGATTCAAAAAATAAAGAAGTTTTTTATTAAAAAACCTTTTTATTTGGAATTTTCTTCTAGATTTTTCAAATATTAAGTATATTTTCATTATATTACTTAAAAAAAGTACGAGGGTAATTGAAATTATTGTTACTGACACGATTCTTATTTTATGAAATTAAAACCCAAAATGCTTGAATTTTTTAAGGGCAAAAATTTTTTGTAATGTGATTACATGTAATTCAAATTTTATTTTGATTACAACAAAAAGTAATGGAAAATTTAAAGATGAAGCTGCTGGTAGTAATTTTGAATTTGTTGGATTAAAAAAAAATGTATTCAATTTTTAAAATAAGTTAAAATTTAAAAAAAGAAAGGAATTAAAAACTTGTTGTTAAAAAACAAAATTCTAAAAAATTTTAAAGATACTTTTTTTAATTCAACCCAAAGTTTAAAAAACCTTTAAGTTTTCTTTTTGAAACACAATCTTTCCAGTTATGTTATAAAAAACTCTTTATCATGTTATAAATAAAAGAATATTCTTGAAAGGAGATCATTGCTTATTCTAAAATTTAATTAAAGTTTTATTAAAGTTTTTTATTTAAAAATAAACCAAAAGTTTTTCTAATATTTTTAAAGTTTTAAAAAATTAATATAAATAACATCATTTATTTAAATTTATTACATAAAAAATAGAAATAGATTTATTTTTTTTGTTATTTTTTTCATGTAACTTTGAAGAAAACTTTTTTTTATTTTTTTGTTTTTAATTTATTCTCCTTTTTCAATTTAATTGGGATCAACAAAATAAAAAGCAATTAAAATTTAAATTCTTTCATTATTCCTTTGAACAAACCCGGAAAACATTTACAGTTTTCCATTGAAATAACCACCATCATACTTTATATAACATTTTAAAAACAATAGAGGTTTTCTTTTTAATTGTCTTTCTATTTTATTTCTTTTTCATTTATATTATTGAATATTCCCATTAATTAATTATTCCAGTTAAATTTCAGTTAAATAAATGCCCTTTTTTTATAAAATAATTATAATAGTTTGTTCATTTCTCTTTGATTATGAATTTTTAGTTTTTTTATACAATAAATCATACACGGTACTTTATCTTGTAACATTTTAATGAAAATAAACAAAAAATATCCACAAAGCATACTTGTTTTTGTCTTAAATTTTGAACATTGTTTTTTTACATTTGGTATATACTGAATTACTTCTTTTGGTGGAGGAAGTCCAAATGGTCCAAAGTACATATTATTTAAATAACAAACCCAATGTGTTCCAGACCAACAGAGTCTTTCCAAATTTATAATTCCACACTCGCCTTTTTCTTTAATTTTAGTAAATTATTTCTACTAAATACACCCCTAAAGTTTTTAATTTTTAATGTTTTTACCCATTGTTCTATTTAAAAGTTAGATATTGGTTTGTTTATAAATTTTATTTTTTTTTACTAAAAGGAATTCGTCTGTAAGGTCTCCGCTGTGAGTCAATCTGTATACCCTGGCCATGTCCCTTACCACTTAACAAAGATGGTATCCCTAGACTAGCAGCCAGCATACCCAGGAATCCGCCATTTTGTTTCTGTTTTTGGTGTTAATTTAATCACTCCTGATCCTACAAATTTGGGTTTTCCTTTGATTAGGTGTAAGATAGGTGATATTATATTCTCTTATCATTAGCTACTGAAATAATACCATTTCCAAGTTTTTTACTAACACCATACTGGCTAGCCCAATAAACACCAATGCCTAGGGGGGCTAAAATTTTTGGAGCTATTTTTGCTGCCATTGGAAGAATTTTTTTTCCCTAACAAACCAGCTAAAGCTCCTAAAAATCCACCATTTTGACCTTGACTGGACATTTTTTTTCTTTGAAATTGTAATTTCTAATCCCTTATTATTTGCAAGAGCTTTTTTAATTTGATTAATTTGTTTTTTTGTTAAAAGAAAAAGGGAAGTTTCCCACGTAATTGTTCATGTTTTAATCTAAAAGTATGGGGAAATTTTCTATTATTATAAGCTTGTGCTAAATTTTTCTTTTTGTCCATCTGTAAGGTTAATTTTATATTTCAATATAATTTGATGACATTAAAATACTTTATATTTATTTTAATTTATATTTTTTTTAATTTAAACAATAACAATTCATTTCCAATAGTATTTATTTCAACTGTTTCCTCATATAATACAATTGCGTAATTACGATATCTTGCAGTGGGAAGTGCAGTTAACTTAATTGTTAATGTAATCTGCTTAGGATCTTCTGTATTCTTCCTTTTTTATATTCTAAGTTAAAATGAACAAATCCAAAAATAAACAAATTTAAAGTTTTGATCTATTTAGCAGACTTCCAGTAGTCTTATTATTTTGTTTATAATAATAATTAATTACATCATCATATATTCTTGATATATTTGTATATTCTGATTCGGGATAAAAAACACCATTACCAACTTCAAGACGACAAGAACTCAAAATAGAATTATAATCATCATCTGCTGCATTAATTTTAAATGTATCTAATAAATGTGGATTAGTATTTGTGCATTACTTTTGTCAGGTCGTTGTAAATAAACAAATACATGTTGTGGTTTTATTACACCAGCCGTTATTCTAAAAGTTGTATTAATCTGTTGTGTATCAGTTGATTGCGTCAACCCATTTCCCTAAGGTATGACCACTTGCTTTTGTAATCTTCAGTAGTAATTAATCAAACCCAAATTCATTAAAAATTAAACGTGGAACCCATAGAATTAATTTTGTTACAATTACCCTACCAGGATCAGCAGCTTTAGCTCTAAAAATTAATTCATCATCATCTGCCCAGCTGCAGTGTTATTTGAATTTGACTTGGAGGTAAAATATTAGTTTCAAAAACCCTGAAAAAATGAATAATTATTTAATGGAATTTTAGCATTTACCTCTTTAACCACCTTGGATTAATAACTTCCTAGAAGCAAAACCCGAATTATCATCATCAGCAGCAGTAGCAGTAGTATCTAAATAAATAAATTCATTTGTTCCAGTTGATTTTGCATAATCTTCAGATAGTTCAACCAAACTCTTTACATTTATTACTTGTATAAATTATAACAGTCATAAACAATTTTTTCCCATTTGTTTAACCACTAACTGATCAATTAATGAAGCTGCATTATTAATTAGAGCAATTTGATCTCCATCAGCATAATTATTACCATTAGCAAGCTTATTTACTTTAAAACTTACTTCAAAATAACCATTAAACCAATCAAAATATGAACTTCTATCTTAATTGTAAAGTGATATCCGTTTTTTTTTTTGTTTAAACATTTTTTCCCCGGGACAGATATTAATGCTGATCTAATTGAATAGGAGTTAATTCATATCTTTCGCAATATTCTTTTGTTCTAAACATGTAAAATATTATATATTATTTTATTTTTTTATTCTAGTTTTTATTTAAGTTTTTATTTTAGTTTTTATTTTATTTTTTATAAATTAATTTTGTTATTACGTTTTTGTTGAGCTGAAGTTCCAGCACGAGCTAAAGTCCCAGATCCTGACAATATTCTATTTATTCTCATATAATATCCTCCTCATTACTTTATTTTTATTATTTTTTATTATTTTTCTTTTCTTGTAATTCCTTGGCAATTAAATTACCAAACTGCCGGAGCAGGTTTTTTTAAATTTTTCAACAATTTTAGCTGCAGCTAAATTTCCAACTTCTGTTCCAACCTTTTTTGTTCCACTTTCAAGTGCTGTTTTTCCCTGCTGTTTCCAAAGCTTTTTTTCCAGCTGTGCTAATTGAAGATGCAACTCCGCTTGAAAACAATTTCGTTAAAGTGTCAAAGATACCTGTTCCGTGTATAAATTTCTTCTCCTGTGTGAGCATCAACATAAATAAATATTCCTTTATTTTTATCATAAACTTTTTTGTACATTATATAAAACTAAATTTTAATAAAAGTTTTAAAACTTTAGTTTTAATTAATTTCTTTTTAAAATTAGTGTAAAACTTGTTTAAAACCTCATTAAAATTAATTATTCTACCAAATAAAATCTGTAATATAATTCTAATTGAATTTATAATATATTTATTAATTTCAGAATATCCAACTCTTTGTGGTTCTTTTGTAAATGGATAAGCTCTTGTTAAATCTGCAGTACTTAAAGCATAGATAATATCACTGAAATTACCATCAACAAGTGAATTATCAATAAGATCACAATGAATTAAATTGTATCCACAGAGTTAGTTATATTTGGTGTTTTAGTTCCCCATTCAGTTTTGTCTAATTTTTTTTCCTCAAATCCAAGCAATGTATGAAAATTTTAAATATTTCCAAATCCAACTTAAAATTATCTGTAATTGAAATCAAAATCTTAAAACTATTTAAAATCAAATTCCAAACTTATTGGAGCAATTTTTCTGATTTATAAAATTCATAATCACCATTACTTATTAATGTTTCCCTAATATAATTATTAATATCTGTGTAACTGTAAAAACCCATTTGTAAATATGATATCTTTCCATTCTTTACCATTAGATAACGAATTCTTTTAATTGTCATATTCATCACTAATATTATCCCAAGAGTAAGGTCATAGTGTTAATACTATCCAAACCAACAACATAAGTTTTATTTTTATCTAAAATTAAAGAACGACTAAATCTGATTGTAAAATCAAATCGGTTTATTTTTATCATCTTTAACTGTTTCAGAACTTAATACTATTTTTGGTTCCATTTATATAATTATCAAACATATCTTTTTAATTAAAATCTAAATAAAAGAAAAATAATTTTTATATAACATTTTATGTTGTTCTGGTAAAAAAAATTCATTTTTAATAGTTTTATCAAATTATTCTAATACCTCATTTTTTAGTTCTTCATTATTATTTCCAGCATTAATTGAACCACAAATTAACTCCAAGTCATTAACCAAATTTTTTGGATTACATGGACAAACGTCATAAAACCTTGTCCCCTAATTACTTTTTTAAATTTCATAGATCTTTTATTGATAGGTAATCCTGACTTTTCTGTTAATTTTTTTAAATATTTTTATTGAATGAATTGAATGCTTTTTCTTATTGTTAAATCTTTTATTAATCAAATCAATTAAATCATCATCAACTTTAGTGTTAATGACTTCTTTTCCAGTTTTTTCTATCCTTAGCAATTAACTTATTTTGGCCAAAAGTATTTAAGTTAATAATTAAATTACCATATTGTCCCCTTTGGTGAAACTTTATATGGGTATATGATACTTATTCCTTGTCCATCTTGTCTAAATGTAGGAGGTTAACTTTAAAAGTTATATCAACCGTTCTTTGTACTTATGAGTTCATCTCGATCATGTTTTTAAATTTTTTTGCTCTTTCTTTTTATATGGATTTTTTTGATTTTGATTTGCTAGTTATTGAACCATTTAATTTTTGATATTCGGGATTAACCTATCTATTGTAATCTTCAATATAGTCTTTATCTATTTTATCTGGATCAGATTCATCTGCAGTAAAAAGTCAAATATTTTAGACGGTTTGTTTATATTTATATTCTTTTAAAACATTACTATCCAAACCACATCTAAATCTACTGTAGGTATTTCCCTTTTTTTCTTTCGGGCCCTTGTCATAACAATTTCAGAAAATTCTTTTGGTTCTTCAGTTTTATCAACTCACCTCTTTTAATGGTTTTAATCGTGTTGGTTCTCGGGAAAAGTTCTTCCAAACCCATAGTATCTTCCGGCGGTAATAATCGTGTTGGTTCTCGGAATGGTTGTGGTAATGGTTTGTATGGTGGTTCTTGGAAAAAGCTGTGGTACACCCTGGAATGTTTTGTATGTCCCTTTCATTCACACCTAAATAACGGGGTAATTGTTGTTTTATTCCCAGTATTGCTTTTAAACTGACTTGATAATTGTTCTTTTTTGACTTTCTATTTTTTCAGTAATTGGCTTATAAATTTCAGTATAATATCCCGATTTGTAGCTTTTCTTATTTTTCTCCTCATTATTTCTTTTCTAAGATTTCTCATCTTTTGTCCGACTATTTTTTTTTCTTATTATCATTTCATAAGTTTTGATTGCATTTATATAAAAAATGTAAAATAATGTAAAATAATGTAAGATAATGTAAGATATTGTAAAATAATGTAATATTATATAAATGGAAATTCCAAATTATGATACAAAAAATGATAAATTCAATAACTTTAAACAATTTTTATCCTTTTATGCCAGATTCATGTTTTAGAATGTTAATATGTGGATCTTCTGGATCTGGAAAAACAAATACATTAATGCATAACTTCGAAAACCTCTTATATATTATGATAAATTATACTTGTATGCTAAAACTTAGAACAATCTAAATACCAAGATTTAATTAACAACTTAAATCAATTGCAAAAAAGATTAAATTAGATCCAAATGAAATACTTGAATATTCAGCTGATCCCAACCAAATTGAACCTTGTGAAAATCTTGAATCAGAAAAACAAAAAGTAGTAATATTTGATGATTTTGTATGTGAAGATACAAAATCAAAATGAAAAACAAAATACTTTATTCAAGGACGCCACAAAAACTGTTGTGTTTTTTTATTTAAGTCATCTTACTATAAAACACCAAAAGATATTCGAATTAACTGTTCACATTATAAATTTTATTTTAAAGTCCAGGTAAAATGGAAAATAATAGGATTTGCGATGAACAAATATAGATCGTGATACTTTTGCTAATGCAACAAATCAAAAATACGATTTCTTATATATTGACAAACCAAGGAAGTTTTTAAGAAAAAACTTTACTGTAATAAATAATAATTATATATGGGAGTTTTTAATGATGTAAAACAAATTAATCAACCTGACAGTATAAGTAAAGTTAATTTGATATTGATTTAAGTGATTTTGCTACTAAAAAGCAATTCAAAAAGCTTAAAAAGGAACGGAATCGTATCTTCACAGAAATAAGGAACTTGATAACACAATGAACAAGCCTTAGATATGGAGTAATGAAATAATCAACCTAGGGAAATTTCCCGATAAACCCAACAATGCAGTTTTCCAAGACGGTTTGTGTATAAAAAAATTCAAAGTGTAATAGATGACTATAAACTTGAAAACATCAAAAGTATAAAACAAACACTAGAAGTAGAAGTAAAGAATATTGAAGAATTAACAAAAGATTTTAAAAAGAATTTATTATTAATTAATCAATTACAAGGTAAATTGAAGAAAAAATGAAGCTATGACTGATTCTATTAAAGAACTTTAAGAGAAATCTGATTTGACAGATGACAACATAAAAGAAGTATTCGAGTTAATTTAAACATTTTATTCACTCAAGTTCAAGAATTAAAAGATATATGATTAAACATGAAGAAATAAAAGACAAGATTATTGAAGCTGAGAAAAAGTTACAAAATAGTATCATTTTGAAATCAGAACAGAAATAAATAAACTAAATACTGAAATGGCAAAAGGGGAAACAAGATTTACTCGATACATTTTCAAAAAAATTTGCAGAATATAAATCTGAATTGGAAAAGGCAGCTCACAAAGAGGTGATGATCATGAACAGCATTAGATAACCTTAAAAAAGAAATTAATTCAAAATAGATGACTTTAAAAAACAAATTCGAAATTGGATTAGTATTGTTGACAACCGTCACAATTTAAAACAGCAGAATTAAGAATAAATTTCAAAAAAAAATTTCAAGAAATATTAATGAATTTAATGATCAATTAAAAAAATAACAATGATTTGGACTCGTAGTTGAAAATCAGCTAAACAAGAAGACGCAATTAAATAATTAATGATCAAATTAATGAAAAATTAAAAAAATAAAAAAATGATTTGGACTCTGTAGTTAAAATATCAGATAAACAAGGAGAATCAATCACTGCTAATACCCAAGTAATTACTGCTAATACTAAAGCAATAACCGCTAATGTTGAAGAAATTACCACTAATGCTGAAGAAATTACAAAAGTAAAAAATGTTTTCTTAAAACAAGAAACACAATTAGCTAGAACAAAAGGTGTTGTTGACAATTTATCTGCTTCTGAAGTTGCTACAACAAAACGAGTTGATGATTTAGCTGAAATAATTCTTAAACTTAAAAAGAAAGACAGAAAAATAGAAAAAAAGGGTAGAGGAAGTGAGACATGAAGCGTTTCTCTTTGAATACTATTATAATCATACTTTTGATTACATACAAATGAAAAAGTATTTTGACCGTCGTGGTGCCTGGATACATTCAACATATAAAAATATGGCCGATCTGAACTATTTAAATATATTTGAAATAAGACCTGGAATTATCTTAGATTATAAAGATTTTATAAGCATAAACCAACAATATAAAATAGATGTACTAGATATGCTTTTGAGTGGTGTGTTTATAGTCAGAAAAACCGGAACTTATATAATAGATATTAAGATTTTATTAAAGGGTGCGAGCTCTCCGGGTGAGCCGTATAAACCGACTAAAAGCCCAATATCACATTTTATATTTAGGTGGCGGAATGATAGGCCTCAGGATGATGTTTTATTTGATATATTTGATAATGTAAATATAACAGCTGAGGCAGCTGAGGACTTTGACACTGATAAGTTAATATCTATGTATAAGAAAAAAATTAAAATTTATCTAAAACAAGGAACAATGTTTTTATATTCACCCGTATAACGATTCAGCATCTACAGAATTAACATTTATGCTTTTGATAGGTAGTTACATTAGATTCTACATATCGGATGAACCTATATCCTCTGGTAGAAGCAGACTTTTGGATTAAAGGGTTAATTAAAAGCTTAATTAAAAGTTTAATTAAAGTTTTAATTACTATGTGTACCCTAATAATATACTTACTAATTGAAAATAAGATCAAATAAGTTATATTTTATCAATAAAAATAATCTGCTAAAAGTTTGCCAAAAGTTTGCCAAGTTGGCAGACTTTGTCACATTGCTGCCACTTGGCAGAAAAATGGCAGACTTTTGATTGGTTGAATTTGTGTTTGCCAACGTTCTGCCAAAAGTTTGTCAAGTTGGCAGCGTCTGCCACATTGCTGCCACTTGGCAGGATTTTGGCAAATATTGGTGGAAGTGTTTAAAATTATCTTTAATCATATTTTACTATAGGTTTTAACAATAATTTGTTAAAATTTGTTTTAAATTTTGTTTTAAATTTGTTGAAATTGGTCAGCATTGGTCGGTTTAGGTCAAGGGTTAAAATTAATTTGGGCCAGAATTGAGCTCGCACCATCATATATATAACTACTTTCAAGTTTCATTTTTTACATTTAAAACGTGCACAAATTTATATCTGATATTTACGGCATCGCTCACACCTTAGCGAAGTAATGTTTGTACTTTTGCAGGTTCAAAAATTTTACAGTGAACAGTAAAACGGGTGAGATAACAACAAAGGGGAAGATTGATAGAGAACTGTTTGATACAGGAAACGATATATATTTCTTCGTTTATGCAATAGACCACGGAGAACCTCCAAGACAGAATACAACATATGTTAAGATCAATGTAATTGACATCAATGACCACATTCCACAATTCGTGAAGTCTTTGCATAACACTTTTTCTGTAAAGGAGGATACACCACTGAATAAAACTTCGGCATTGTTTCAAGTTTCGGTATGTGGCAGTATGTTTTATGTTGTTGGTGGTAATGTGGTATGTACAGGCTCGGTTTCAAACCATTTTTAGAAAACTGATCTAAGAATTTTATTTATCATTATTATTATTTGTGCGATTCATGTATTTGCCGATCCTATTCTGTCGTTTATTTCGCAAAAGACACCGAAAAAGTACATTTCATTTATGAAATGATATTTGTTTATACTATTGATCGGTATATAGTTCAACACCAAACTGCAAATAATAGACATGATTGCACACGTTACACTAGAGTTAAGGCCATTGAATTATGCAGTGTTGTAAACTTTATATTGCATTACATACCACATTCTTTAGCTGTCTAAATGGAATGTATACGGCTACAAAGTCTACAGATTCATTGACAGTTTCTTGCAGAGAACATTACTGGTACAGAGTCCAGGAATCTATTCACCGTTATGATAACTGAAATACTGTAGAAAAACGTCACTAAACCTAAACCAAACGAACAAAATATTGGACAAGTTCGATAAAGAGCAAGACTGTTATGGATCAACTCTGGTTAAGGCCGTTGAGAAATTTGTCATATTTTATATACTTTGCACATAAGCAGTCATAACTTCAACATTTTTCGTTAAAATTAGAAAACAAAGACCGCGGTCAATTCGACAGTGAAAAAATAATACCAAACTTTTTACCCTTGAATTAGCAACAGGTGTCGAATTTCATATTGACGTTAACATTGAAAGATACCAAAGACAACATTTCAAGAGTATTTTATGATACTAAAACAGAATGTGTTACGATAACATGCATTTCTACTATCGTCATTGAACAATAAAATGAAGCCTGAAATATTTTGTTGTTGCGTTGAACGACTTGTAGAGTTTCCACTTTTTCTATTTTATCTGGTAACACTTTAACTATGTTCCTTGAAAAAGTAAAACTTACATTGTGAATTCAATCGTATTTTAATGAAACCTGGCCAGAATGTTTTTCTTTATGAATTATCGGTAAATAAGAACTAGATAAATAGTTAAATCTACAAAACTCGCCTCAAGGCATCTAAAATGTTTCCATTTCACGACAGAAATAATTTTAAAAGTGTTTACAAATGTTTTAGGACGATTATCTATAACGTCAAGAATGTATATAGAAACGCCTAGAAGCGTGAGTTACGTTTTGGAAATTTGATGCAAAATAAAATGAACTTTGATGTATTTTATATCTTAACCATATAAAATATCTGTATCAACCTTTTTGGTATCCAACATCAACTGCTTTCTGTTTTCAACATATTGTCATTTTGACGTTCATCTGGAAGCATGACCCTTTCATCCTTCACACATTACAGGCTGTTGACCCCGATTTTGGAAGCAATGGTGTAGTGGTATACAGTATACATCCAGGCAATCAGTCAATCGATGAGTTATTTAGAATTGACAATAGAAGTGGTATTATTAGCATGAAAAAGATACCAACAATTAAAGACTGCGATCACAGGATGTATACAATTGAGATTAAAGCATGTAATCCGAATGTAGACGAAGGAAAATGTAACAAGACAGAAGTTATTTGCTACATCAAGGTATTTTTCAGTTTGAAATTTTGATATCATTATTGATTTTTATTACATGTATTATCTTTGAAATTTTGATATCATTATTGATTTTTATTACATGTATTATCTTTATCATTATTATTATTATTATTTGACACAACAAGGTGTTGCCAATAAACTATTAAAAATATTTGCTAATCTATGTTTTTCTTAAATACTTGCAAATCATATCAACACTATCTCACAAATGTCCTTGTTTCGTTTCATTTTACTGCTAGATTTTTTGGTTAGAAATGAATTGTTAATGATGTTACGTCTACAAGATCATACAGGTGTGTAACAATTACTATTTTTACCTGGTTTTGTACCAATATATGCCTAGTCATTAACATTGATTAGTAAAAGGAGCTTTATAATTCTTTATTTCTTGACGAATGCTTTTAATTCGATCAGATTCCCTTGGTTACCTTTCCTACATAACCTGTTTATATTTTTTGGATATATTATCATTTTTTTTATCAGAGTTTCTGAGACATATAATTTCACGAAATTTCATAGGGTATTTAGCATTTATTTCAATTTGTCTGATAGGAATATTTTAAGTCGCATTATTTTCAAAATTGCGGATAGTTTGATAAAGCGCAAGTACATCCTTAATAGTTTTAACTTCTGGTCAAACTTTATTTCATTCTTTTTCAGCAGAATTTGCTTAAATAACAATAAATAAACAAAACAAAACACAAATAAAGAAAAGAAAGAAAAAAAGTTTGCAGACATAGTTCATTTGTAAACGTTCACAAGCTGCAATTTGAGAAATCATTTCTCTTTTTAATGCAATGTAAAATTTTAAAAGTTTAATAGTTATGAATAGATCTAGTAAAACAATTTAGTTTTATACATACCTTTTATATATTGACGCTTTAAATGTATTCATTCATATTGACTTTTGAAAATATAGGAACAGCATACACTTACTGCGCAAAAGAATTCTTTTCATGTTTCCAAATACGATCTTGTGCATATACAGAGTGCCTGGAATCTTAACCATCGTCCAATAGTTAAGAAGTACAGAATTTGATCAATCTTATGTGCGACTTTCGAGTTCTTTTATCAAAATACATTTTTCACCGCAGTATTATTTGTTTCAGGATGTAAATAATCAGCAGCCAAAGTTTTTATACTGGGGGTCAATAAATTATACAGAGCACACGGCTAGAGGAGAAATAAAATTGTGCTTTAATGCGAAAAGGTAATAAGAGTTATATCATTTTAACTAGGAAAGAAGATTTAATAATTATGTGCAGCACGTCCAGCCTGAAGGTAATGATCAAAGGTAGAAATAGTTCAAAATAGAAAACATCTTATTTTCTCGGCCTCCGCCAAAGATGTGGAGTGGTTTGCGTTTGGGGAGGCTGCGTTTTTAGAACGCGGCTTTTCCTGTTGGATATTCATCCTCGTTTTTATGCTCACAATTGTGTTGTTTGTGCCGTGTGGCGGCCGTAAAAAGTCTCCCTGTTGATTTAATCAATTGAATATTGTTTAATCTTTATCCCTCAGGGATTGTTATACATTCCAAACTTTCAGCCTCCGTCAAAGATTAGGATTGGTTTGCATTTGGGGAGGATATTCCTTCTTGCTTTTATGCTCACAATTGTGCTGTTTGTCTCCCCGTACATTCAGTCAATAGTGTTATATTTTCATCCTTCAGGGATTGTTTTGCATTTTAAATTCTCGGCCTCCGTCAAAGATGAGGAGTGGTTTGCGTTTGAGGCTGTGTATTTAAAACGTGGCTTTCCTTGTTAGGGATTCATCCTTGTTTTCAGATAAAATGTACATGATTTATAACTTTTAACAATGTTATCAATAAGGAACACAATTTTTTGATAGGTTTTGACAATACAGTAGTTTCCTTGTCGGGCGCTAACGTGTTAAAATCTAAATGATAATATCTCATTTAGCGATTTGCTCTTGAATAGAATAATTTTTTGTCGTTCAGATGCGTATTATTATATATAATTCCTTCGCATCTGAACTCCAAACAATGATTTTATTCAGAGATAAATCACAAAAGGAGATATATTATTACTTATGTGACAGTTTCGGTTGAAAAAAAAGCTTACTTTCAAATTTCACTGATCGGGTAGGTTAAAAGATACTAAATCCTAATTAATCTTCAATCTTGCATATCATTTTTTTGTATTTCGTTGATACTTGTAAAGAATGATATCATTTTATAAGTGCTTTAACTTATCCGTATAAAATTGGCAGTGTCTGTGTAACGATATAAAAACAATCAATTTAAGTTTGATTACTTTAGAGCATTTCAGTGAGATAAAAAATTAAAAAATATAGTTAGAATAACAAATAAAAAAGATCATATTGAAATGTTATTTAATATATGAGAAAAAAAATGTTTTAGAAAACAAAATGATCTAAGGAAAATCTTTCAAATAGATATGTATATATCGTTTATTTAATGAATTGTTAAAGTGCTCGGATGTATTATTGTAATCAGTCATTATCTGGCTACCGTATTTCATCGTTTACTCCTCTAGGAACGCTATTTAATGTGAAACCGTTTGATGGAAGTTTAAGAAATTTAGTGTTTATGTTCCTTGGATAGTACTCTTCCAAATTTAAGAATAAATCAGTCTCAAGCAAAATACCGGTTGCCGTAGCAACAGAAAGAAAAATACATTATAATTATAATTCTTGTAGGAAATCATTGGAAAGATTTCAAAATTATTTCAAAGAAATGTTCTTTTGGTGACTTTCTTTAAGAGGGCTTGGTCATTATTCCTCCTATATATATTTAAACAAGCCGCCGATTCTGAAAGTAGTAAGAAAAGATGACATCTCCCTTAACCGCTTGTCCGATTTTCAATTAATTTCACAGAAAATATTCCCTTAGTGGTTCAAGAAATAAGGTAAAACTAAGAATCTACAACGACATCCCTTGATGGCTGATCAAAGTTAAAAAGTTGTTTTACAGAAATGTTCCATGGTAACGCCCTACATGAAGTGTTCAAATTGTTCGGAATCATAATCGCCATAGAGCGTATATTTTTTCTACTTTCTTGCAGTCACGCATTAAAGGAGAATAACACATGTAACTATTCTAAGATGGCTACAGATTCAGACTGCCTACCTGAATATAACACACTACATTACTGGATGGATAATGATGATAGCAGATTTCAAATTGACACATCAACAGGAATTATCAGCATAAAAAACGGAAGCGTTATAGACTACGATGAACCTCAACGAGACAGACAATTTAATTTTACAGTAAGTATATTATTAATTACTTTTATAACACCATTAAAATATATCTGTGCCAAATTCAGTATCTGAACTAACTTCATCATTATCTACTGTACAAGGGTCATTGTTTTCATTGTGGAGTATTTCCTTATAACATTTTCATTGTTTTCAAAACGTTTTCGTTTTGAAAATTTTTCAAGCATCAGATTATTACTCTAAAGCACACATTATTCATGCAGATAAGCGTTTGAGTACTTTTACAGTTAATTAAGACGTCGTTTATGAGTGCCAAGACGAACGTTTTTGAAATTTATCTAGGATTGTCGATCCTGTTCAAGTTAAGTCCTGAAACCGATTATTCAAAAGTTGTAGACTTAAAAATTTAAAACAATGATATGCAAAACATTTATGAGAAGATCTTTTTAAGCATAGAATGCAACCAAACAAAATGATAGCAGCTTTGGTTTGACTTAGTCTGTTTATAAGAGGTAATGGAAAGTGCAACAACTCTCAAGTCCCCTAGCACCGACAACCTGAATTCTATTACACAGACTCCAAGCTAGGCATGTAATCCTACTTTTGTAAAGACAACAAGTTAAAACAAGAAAAACATTTTTGTTAAAAAGTGGTCTCTCATAACTACATTTACAGTGTTCTAGATATGTGATTTATTACTGTTTTTATGTAATTATGAACAATACGCGAAGGACTATTGTTGGCAACAAATTTACCTGTAATGCATTTGTTACGGTATGTTTTAGCTATAATGTTTTAAAATCATTGAATAAATATTATCAAATTTCAGATTTATGCGTCAGATACCAAAAGTACAACGAGTGCCGTATTAACCTTGGATATTTATGATCATCAAGATAGTTTGCCGCATTTTGTTTCTGGTAAGATAAACATATGTCGCAATAGGGTCGGTACTTAAATGACCTTTTCTGATTTTTCTCTTATTTTTGTCTAATGTTATCTGTGAAAATTACACAACATGTTTCAGCTGTTTATATCATGATTTTAATAAAAGTGCATCTCAGATGGTCTTATTTTCTACAGGCAATATGATAGTCAGTTGCCTTACAGTGTTGTTATATTTTCTGGTCCTTAGGAGTCATGGAGTCCATTCAATATCTTTGTAATAGAATTTCGCTTAATCCGGTGCTAGGGGGCGTTTGGGGTGTTGTACTTCCCATTACCTCTCAGGAACAGACCCGATCAAACCGAGTCTGCTATTATTTTGCTTGGCTGCATTGTATGCTTCCAAAAAATCTTCATATAGATTTTATTTACTAGCATATTGCAGGTGTGGTTATTCTTATATGACGCGGCCAGGAAGCAAACCCATGACCTACACACTCTAGGCGGGCGCTCTACCGCTAGGCTACCGAGACGGTCGCATTGTTTTCAGGTAGAATGTGTCGTATGATAGGCATGAATCCGCAACATAACAGCTTCTATTACCAATAATGCAGGCACGATCATTGTATCTGGATATAATTTTTTTAGTTCATTATCGACAGTTAGATTTATACAAATTCTGCTGATTTAGGTGGTTTATTCAATCTCTTTTCTTTCCACCCCGTATCGCATCAATTCTTAATATGTATCGAATATCGTAACAATTAAAGAAAATAATTGTCAAGAGTACATTTGTGCATTTTCCGGTATCATTTCGATTCTACGATACTAAAATTATGTCACGTTGTAGTTAGGTGAAGTGAAGTACTTATCACAGTAGGTTCCGTTACACCTTAGATGATTTTCGACCAGCGGTTTTGTTTAGCTTTGAGTTTTAAAATTTCATCGTATGTTGTCTCACTTCACAGTTCAAGTCCGTATAAGAGGGTATGTGTAACAGTTTTATTTGTGTGCTAAGCTTGCAGATACGTGTGGATTAAACACACTTTGGTACGACCAGAGAAAAGAAGGCTAATTCTGCACCTTCAGATAAATATTTTTCTTCAATGTAGAATTTGATTAAACCACGATTTTTCAAAACTTAAGAATGTACTTAGAAAATTGGGCATACAAAAAGATAGGGTCGTGTCCCTGATGTTTTGCTAGATTGAATTGAAAAATTTGGATCCATAACAAGTTTTCATAATGGGAGTCAATGGAAAAATCACAAATCTGATGACATTTTTGCAAATAGTAATTTTCCTTCATTGTAGATTGAAATGAAACTTCTCACAATTATAGTAAAATCTGTGGAAAGATCCTTTGATAGCATAGAAAGCAACAAAGCAAAATAATAGAATACTCGGTTTGATTGGGTTTGTTCATGAAAGGTAATGGAATGTGCAACACCCCTCACGCCCTTTAGCACCGGCCTAAGGGGAATTCTATTAGATCCGTACCCTCCATGATCCCAAAGGATCAGAAAATATAACAACACTTAAACTAACATATGGTCTATAATATGGTGAAATAAAATGTATAGGTTAGTGTGTTTGCTTTTAAAGTATTTGCCTATGCGATCCGCACATTTCAAGCTGATTTTTGGACATTATTTGGAATTATTTAACGTGTCAAAGTTTTTAATATAATACATATTGTATTTTATATCTGCGAGAAAGATAGCAACGTTGCCGTTTTAATTATTCCATATCTATTGTAATTTCATAAAATGACTCCGCTTCTCTATGCAGGATCCGAGTCCAGGTTTTATTCTACGTTATCCGGATAAATGACTTAATGCCATTACTTAAGGTTTATCGAACATACAGAACTACATTAATATTTGAGTTGATTTTATTCCAGTACATAAAATTACTAGAAAGTCTATTTTCAACATCAGATTCGTGCATATCGTGAGATTCCCTTACTTTCTGTGTCCAATGTGGTTTTGCATGTATATAGTTTTTATTTTGTGTAAGTGTGTATTTCGACGCGTTTTGGATTTGCTTAACTTTATTTGTACAGAAACTTTCAAAGTCTTCGTTTTCTAATTCATTTCGTTGTCTCTAAGTAGTATCAGATGAAAAAAGCATCACTTATTATACTTATCAATATGTTCCTTGATATATTAGCGTGCGGGGCCTCCGTGGCCGAGTGGTTAAGGTCGCCGACTTCAAATCACTTGCCCCTCATCGATGTGGGTTCGAGCCTCACTCGGGGCGTTGAATTCTTCATGTGAGGAAGCCATCCAGCTGGCTTACGGAAGGTCGGTGGTTCTACCCAGGTGCCCGCTTGTGATGAAATAATGCACGGAGGGGCACCTGGGGTCTTCCTCCACCATTAAAGCCGGAAAGTCGCCATATGACCTATCATGTGTCGGTGCGACGTTAAATCCAACACAAAAAAAATATTAGCGTGCATATTACCGGTAATTGAACTGAGATGGATTTAATTTCGTTGTTTATTATAGTGATTTGATCATTTACAATATTTATAGATCTGTTAATAACAAAATCATCTAGATCTTTCATATCTGGGCTAAACGTATAAATTTGACCTATTCTCTTGCATTTATTATTGACAGATCTACGCGAATTACCGTTTATGAAGTTTCAGTACTGTTCATCACGGAATGATTCATAATATGAAATAAGATTACTAGCATATTTTGCGTTTACGTCTCCAAGAAAACAGAGCCAGTTTGTGAATAACATGCATATAAACCACTCAATGTATCTATCGTTTCTGCAAACTCATCATTTGAGCAAAGTCTGACACAATATACAAGCATTGCCTTTTATTTAGGCCGATTTGTCGACCTCGGAAAAGTAATATTGAGCGAACCTTACAGGCAACAATTATTTTATTATTAAATCCTACCACTCTAAGGTTTGCAGCGGTTGATATTTTGTATTCTGTTGTGGTCTTTAATTATGTATTTTGTCATATTTTGTGACGTCACAGCGTCATTGATGTAGGCCAATATGAGTTTTGGCTTTGCCCTCCGGTCAGTACGACATTTTATCGCAAATAATGTGACTGTATTTTGACAAACGGAAATAACTATAAATACAGGTTTAATAATAGTTGTTTTATTACTCATATTATAATCAATGACTTATGTGCATATCCGTCACAAAACCAAGTTCAATCATTGCTTTTAAAACAGCACGGAAGGTAAGTGTAGTTTTCTAGTAATAGTTGCATCTTGAAGAACTCACACCCTGTTCAGTTTTAGCAGGTGAAAGAATACTAATCAGTTTTGAATTACGAAGCAAGCCATTTTATTTACTAGCATATTGCAGGTGTTGTTATTCTTAAGAAATCTGTAAATTCATCATTAATGTTCCTTATTGATCTTCCTCAACAGTTGTTTCATCTGTTTGTATTATTCTTTGTAGATGTCTACTCTTGCAGTTTGAAGGAAAGTTTGACGCCCATAGGTCATTTTAACTGCTCTCTTAAAGTAACAAATATTGAAGACATCCAAATACATATTTTCAAGTATAGTGTGAAAGGAGGAGACCCGGTAAATTTTTATTTAAATTATATTTAGTACTCTTTAATATTCCGTACACACATATATATCTGAGAACTACTGTTTCGTGGTGATATAGAATTAATGCTTAAAAGAATGTGCTTTTGCATCATTAGCTAACTGGGTTGGTGAAGAAGGTGTTTCGGATTTGTATTCATAAATGCCTGTACGAAACAATATAGCATCTAAACGACGCTACGGCTAATTCTATTGAAGTACCCTATAAAATTCAACCAGCTGGTAGCCTCATATTTGTTATTAGTCAGTTGCTACCTACTACTTTTGAGTTTGATTCATTTATAACACATTTACACTTAAGATTTATAAACTGTAAAAGTGATGTCTCTGAATCCTTGACGGCCAAGGAATGAAATCCGTCAGATACCAGTCATGCGGTTGGATATATAGGAAGACGTGGTACAAAATTCAGTTTAATATATAACGCCAAGGACAGATGATCAATATACAACCTTGTATTATTTTGTTAGTTGCTTAATTTCGAGTTATTTTACATGTGGATTTACTGACACTTGTCTTGTTATTTTTAGTACTTCTCCTACGAAACGGTAAACGATAAGAAAGAGATTGAAATTACTTTGAATAACTCTCTAAACTATGAAACATTATCGAAGAAAGTTTTCCAGCTGAATGTAACAGCCGAAGGAATCTGTGGGAAAAGAAGTACTAGTAATGCAAGGTATGCATTGATTTGAGAGGCAAAAAACATCCAGAACGAGTATAAAACATGTTTAATTATAGAACATATTAGATAATCACTAGTTTTTAGACTTTGACATAATTATCTTCATCAGTAAATACTATTTAGCATTTCACATAAAATGTCCCGACTGTTTGAATATAGTGATAAATAAAGCCTGTGGACAAGTACAAAGAATGTATATATAAATGCATTATGCTTAAAACATTATTGTTTGGATGTTTTACAAAGAAATATTCAAATATACAAATGTCATATTAAGAAATATGACCGAAAAATGAGGGCTACTTCTTCAGTTTGTTAGCTGGGATAATACACCATGCTTCAATTAATGCCAAAGTAATAATTCATCATAGCATCAACACTATCGCGTCATTTTCCTAACATTATTAGTATGAAAATCAACTTTGTAGATTGAAAAATTTACTGCAGCTCGTGAAAAGTGAACAGCTATCATATCCTGTATTCCGTTATGACCAGCTCGTGCAAGCTCCCTATATAAATGCAAAGCGCGTACTTACGATGGCCAAGCGCAAAGTTTGCATTATCGAAGCTTCGCAAGTGTGTACTATTGTAAATTGCGCATGTGTATTATAATACAGCCCAGTTACGTTGAGAGTATACCGCATATGTAAAGCAAAATAAGTTTCACACTTTTGTCAGTTTTGTTGCAATTTGCACATATTAAAGTAAATGTGTATCTTCCCCAATCCGCGTGTGAAACTTTGGATAAACTGTTTTACTTAAATACTGATCATTGAACACGGTGCTCAGAATTAGTATCGTTAGTTTCAATTTTGTCCAGGTATTCTGCAAGACTGTATGTATGTCCATAAAAACGATACAATATTGTAACGGTACTTCTTGTTTTCTTTTTGTCAGTGGCTAGAGAACCGGAATCGGTTCCCTAGACGGCGAACTTATTCCTCCGGAACCGGTTCTCTAGCCAAAGTACCGTACATAGGCTAGGGAACCGATATTTTATTTTTATGCATAAAGCTGCCGAAATTCACTTTGTTTCTTTTGGTAAGATGCATATTATTATCTTAGTTAATTTTACCATGCTCTTGAATTAATCTGCGTTTACTGTTTATACTATTCTAATATGGCGGACAGTATGCGGCGAGTACCGTTTTGGAGACACAGTCAACGCAAACAAAGGCAAGGGCATGACTTGCTGAAATGGTAAAATTTATTAAGAGAACACGAATGATACTTGTCAAAAGAAACAAAGTGAAATTTGGCAGCTTTATGCATGGTCAGCTTTTACGAGAAGGTTCGAGAATTCTCTCCTTAATTATGGACTGTGTTAGAGCAATTCCCTTCAAATTGGATTGTCTCCTTTACATAAGCTAAAGTCGTGTCATTCATAACCCAAATCAATAATTCTTTGTCATAGATTTTGCATTGACCAAAATATATTGATATGGGCCATACATGGAAACAAAGCTCGCATATTACTCCATAGAAAGCAACAAATCATGTAAGCATATTTTTTTATATCGGTCATGTTGTTTTATAGATTTATATAAAAATATTATTCTTTTAAAGATATAAAATATTTCTGTAAAAAAAAATATAAAAAAATAAAGCAACATAATTATGTTAGCTTTCGTGTTGTAAGTTAACAGAAAATGAAGACATTTAAATAAATTTCTATTCTTTCTTTGTAAACTTTAAATTCTGCATAAAACGACGGTTAAACATTGAAATCCGAGGATTATTTTATAAACGAGCTTTTCCCACAGAAACTTTTCCCAATAAAGTATCACTACCGGGCTACAACATCATCCGTAGAGACAGAGATAGACATGGCGGTGGAGTCGCATTACACATCAAAAAGTACTTAGCTTTTTCTGAACGAACTGATTTATATTACGATAATTTAGAATTTTGTTGTGTTGAGACACTTCTTCCAAAAACTAAGCCAATCTTATTTGGCTATTGCTATAGACCACCAAAGCAATCAAATTTTAGTGACTTGTTTTGAAATGTTTTATCAAAACTTAGATCTGGCTTGGAATGGTATTTTTTCGATGATTTTAACATATGTTTTCAACAGAAAAACTCATTGTACCAAAAATTTCTAGATGTTCTAAATATGTTTGATTTGAAACAGATAATCAAATCTCCTACACGGGTTACTCATACTTGTTCCAGCCTTATTGATCTTATTTTGTGTAGTCACCAAGATAGAATTTACCAAAGTGGAACTTTACCGTATGGTATCAGTGATAATTTACCAATTTTTATGACTAGAAAAACTTTATAGGGTCAGTTTCAAACTAGTAATTATACGTTTATTAGATCACTTAAAAAATATTCAAAGGACATTTTTATTGATAAATTAAAAAATGCAAATTGGGATTCTATTTTTACATCTTCATCTGTTGACGATGCATGGAATGACTTCAAATCTATTTTCCATGAGGTTTTGGATGCAGTTGCTCCCATGAAAAAAGTACGTCTAAAACAAAAGACCGAACCATTGATGTCTTCTGAAATATTTTCATTAATCAAACAAATGGATAATTACTTAATATACAATTTCAAGAAAAGTAAGAACAAGGAAGATCATTTTTCTTTTAGTTACTTGAGAAATATAGTTCAAAGGAAAATTAAAAAAGCCCAATCTGAGTATGTATCCAACCAAATAGAAGAAAATAAAAACAATTCTAAATCTCTTTGGAAACAACTTAAATCTTCAGAATATAGCACATAGGCTAAATGTTCTCCAGATGTTGTTCTAAATATTGACGATGAATTTTGCTTTGATGGAAAGAAAATTGCTAATCATTTTAATACATTTTTCACATCTGTAGCTAGCATTCTTGTTAACAAACTTCCTTCATGTTCAAAAGTGTTTGATACAGATCCGGATGTTTTCAAGCAGTTTTATAAAGATAGTAATCCTTCTTCTAAAACTTTCGATAGTAACTGAAGAATTTGTTTTTAAAGAATTGTGTTCTTTGAACATTACAAAAAGTACAGGTGTGAATGGTATACCAGCTCGTTTTATCAAAGATGGTGCAACGTTTTTAAATTATCCTATAACTTTTATCATTAATAAATCAATTACTGACAAACATTTTCCATGTTAAAATCTGCCAGAGTTAAACCTCTTTTTAAGAAAAATTCTCGGACTGAAGTGGGTAACTATAGACCAGTCAGTATTCTTTGTATTGTATCTAAAATTTTAGAAAGAGCTGTATATATTCAATTTGAGAAATTTATAACCAAAAATAAAATTTTATATGAATATCAGTCAGGTTTTAGAATAATTTTTTCTACTGACTCCTGTCTTATACATCTGACAGATTGTATCAAGTCTCAAAATGCCAAAGGACTGTACATTGGTATGAAAATGCTTGATTTACAAAAAGCTTTTGATACTGTAGACAATTATATCTTATGCCAAAAATTAGGTGCTATGGGGGTCAATTCTTCATCTATTGAATTGTTCACCTCTTATCTATCCGACAGAACACAGGAAACTCGGATAAATAATTGTTTTTCTAATGTTGGTAAAATTACATGTGGTGTCCCTCAATGTAGTATTTTAGGACCTTTATTATTTTTATGTTATGTGAATGATATGGGCATAAGTATAGGAAAGGACTGTAAACTACTTTTATATGCTGATGATAGTAGCATCATTTTTTCACACAGCAATCCAGATGTTATTCGACAAAAGCTAGGAACTGAATTAGAAAATTGCAGTAAATGGCTTATTGACAACAAATTATCCCTACATTTAGGGAAAACTTAGTGTATTTTGTTTGGTGGGAAAATCAAAGTTCCAATGATAGATGATTTCTCTGTGGTATGTAATAATCATGAAATAAAATCTCAAACATCTGTAAAATACCTAGGCCATATTTTGGACAATACTCTGTCAGGAAGTTCATGTGTATCAGATATTATTAAAAAGGTTAATTCAAAATTAAAGTTCTTCTATAGGTATAATGATGTTCTTGATACAAATACAAGAAAGACCCTTTGTAATTCTCTTACACAATGCCATTTCGACTATGCTTGTTCCGCCTGGTATAATAGTATTAATAAAACACAAAAAAGTAAAATAAAATTATCAGATTCATTCTGAATGCCCATCCAAGATTCTCAGTAACGAAAGAACATTTTAAAAAACTTGGCATTTTAAAACTAGATGATCGAGTAAAACAACTGCAAATGAATTATGTACATAAAATCTTCTATGATCAATGTCCATCCTACGTGAAAGAAAATTTTAACAAAACAGCAGCACTTGGAATTCGCTGCCAGAGAGCATGCAGTCAATCAAAAACCATAAAAAGTTCAAACGAGAAATAAAAAAACGTTTACCTGGAAAAGTACTAAATCTTTAGTATCTGTGTTCACAATTTTAATCCTTATGTCTATTTACTATTATCTTGCCTTTTAATATATTATACATCTTAAGAAGAGAAAAAATATTTTTAAACGAACATAATTTTATTTGAAAATAGATTTAGATATATTTCCATTGATAAACATTTTTTCCTGATATATGTTTTTCATAGTGTTTTTTTTTCTTTCAATTAAACTGGGACCCCAGTGGAAATAAGTCTTCGAACATTTCTGGGCTTTCCCAGCATCAGCATGCTATTCCAAGTCAGGATCTTTGTCATCTTGGAATGTTTTAATCAAGTAATTTTAGCATGAATTTAATGTATATGATTATCTAAGAGCATATTTCAGAGTCGATAAAAGTCTGTATATTTTCTGTGGTCATTATATACTGTGTGACATTATTATTTTTGTTCAATTTAGATGTTCAGCTTTGAAATTTTATGCACACATTTTTATTTTCTATCGTTTTAATATTATGTTATTATGTTATATATTTGTATGCTATTTCAGATGTTAAATAAAACTAACTAAAACTAACTAACTAACTAACTAACTAACTAACTAAATATTTACAATCATTTTCCTCAAGAAAAACGAGACTTGTGTGAAGACATGTACTCCCATTTTGTTTGAATGTTCTTGTCCGTATATCAGTACTTTTGTTTATCTTTACCATGTTTATATGCCTACACGTTTGTTCCATCACAAAATAAAGTAATAAACTAAGCAATACTGTATTTGACCTAGGCAAATGCATCCCCTCCCCTACCAAAAAAAAAGATAAAAATAAAGAAATAAATACAAAAAAAAAATAACAAAACAATCAATTTAGTAAACTGAAAACATACATGTTAGTAAAACACGCACGCACATGTTCCCACAGAAATTAAGGAAAGAAAGAATATATTTTATTATGAATCAAGTTTATAATTTTGCATTGATGTATGTGTATCATGTTAAAAGAATAGTTTTGATTCATCCTGTCTTCTTATTTATAGTGTCTTTTAAAGCCCGGCTCCGCTGCTATTCAAATTCTTTTGTGTGTATGCAACCCATGATTACAATAGGAAACAGTTAACGGCCACGTGCCACACTTTAGCACGCATAACAACAAGTATTTCCTATAGAATTTTATATAAAATAGACTCTATTTTGACAGGCGCCACTGTTCATAGGCAGACTTTTCATGCTTTTTTAGTGACAATTCAAGGTTAAAAGGTAGGACGGGAGCAGGGCTTTAAAGCTACTTATAGCTGTAAAGGTGACTATTTTGCATGCTTTCCACGAACAAAACCGTGACAAAAATGTAGGCCGTACTAAAGTCGAGATAAACCTACCGTACAAACTCATTGAAAGCATGCTATTATAAATGTTTTTTTTTGTTTCATTTCTAAAACAGACATGATATTGCCCGTCTGTTAATTACCCCCTTCCTTCGTACAGCGTGGAAATCATACTGTCAGTAGTATCTTTTATATAGATAAATGTACACATTCTCTCCTCCACCAACCAGCTTTCACTGATCGCCTAACTTGCAAATTGCAATATTTCCTAGCAACATTATTCTTACTGCCGTCGTTTATCTCCTGTTGTAGAATGTTTCAATATTCCAAAGGTCGGAAGTAATGTAATTTATGTTGATACGTACTGTTCTCATACCCCACAGCTGCATTTACTTATACAGTTGGTTGAAAAATCAATGCTCTGTTCTATTCTGTTTTGTTTATTTTTGTTTCTCTGTTTTTTTTTCTAATGAGAGAATTATGAAAATTGTTATTTCAAAAATCTTTATCGAATCGTACGTCAATTGTTGGTATATGCAGTTCCGTATAATGAACACCGTTTAAGTTACATCAGGGCCCTTATTCATTAAACTCCTAAGGGAAAATATTCCCCGAGGGACTAACTAAGGGAAAGGTTCCAAAGCATTTTGTAGACGAAAGTTGGCATGTATAACAAGATTGTCTAAATACTGACGTAGTAATGAAGATTATCAATAAATCTTATAACGTTTACACTTCTCTTTTGTGCTTGTTAAGGAAATTTTACAGTTAAGTATTTTCCTAAGTTTTCTCCTTAGGAGCTTTATGAATACGGGCCTAGAACTTTAAGAAATCCAACAGTTTTTAATTTCTTGATACACTTTGACGTTAATCGAAGCAAGAAGCTTTTACCATATTTCAATTGTAAATACACCTTTATATTGTTTATAAAGTAATGAACACCTACATATGCGATAAAATGTTGTCATGTTTTGAAACATATAATTTATTTGCCTCTGAAGTAAAAAAAAAATTTAGTCCTGCGACACAATATTGATTATCGGGATGCATAAAAATATTCCGGGTTCCTAGCCTATGCACGGTACTTTGGCTAGAGAACAGATTCCGGACGAATAAGTTTACTGTCTAGGGAACCGATTCCGATTCTCTAGCCACTGCCTTTCTTTTTTAGAATACCTGTAGCTCTATATCTTAATATTTACAGAAGTTATATTTAGAGAATTGTTTTTAAGAAACTTGAACTAAATACGTGCGGTATACATAGATTTAGATGACGCGTATTGAAAAGGTGATATATTTCGAAATCGAAATATAGTGATATACTTAGAAATTGAAATATATTATTACATAAAACGTATACTAGACCCAAATTTCATATTTGAAATATAACCATTGTCTACATAAATAAAGTTAACATGCTCATGTTCATGTGTATTAACGGTTTGGAACAGTACACACTTGTATAAATGTATAGCTGCCCTAAAAACTAGAAGTTTTCTGATTGAATAAAGTGTGCTGTTATATTAATAAAGGTCTAGTTTTAGTAGTTCTTCTACCCTATGATTTATGATAGTATTTCAGTTGAATTTACAACAAGCGTTCTGTAATCACTCTGTTTTCAGTACGCAATCCATGTTCACGGAGAAAACGTTTTGTAACGATGCACTTGACTATATAGATATTGCGGCATTTCGTTTTATGTGTTTTGTTTATCTAGAATCAAATTTACCCGAAACAAAGTTAGTTTTGTTTCCTTTATTTTTGTAGAGTAATTATATCTGTGGAAAACGTGAATGATGAGCCGCCTGTTTTCGAACATAAAGAGTACAATTTCACTATTGCTGAAGATCTCAGAGAAGGTTTTATATTGGGGAAAATAAACGCTTCAGATGATGACAATCTTGACAAACTAATATATACTTTAAACAACGAATGTAAGTGTATTTATATTGTTGAATGAATGCTTTGCCTTCTTTGCATATGCAATTAAACGGCTGCATCGACCACATACAAGCCATTTTGAGTTTAGTGAGTGAGTTGGGTTTTACGGCGAATGGACACAAAATGGTCATATATTGCCGCGAAGAAGTCATATTGCAAACGCCAACTGTAAAGCATAAACATTGATGTAAAAATGTAAAGCATACCCAAAAACATCCATGTACAAATGTAAAGAACACTATGAGTAATGTAAAACATATCTAAAAACATCCATGTAAAAATGTAAAGCATATCTAAAAACAGTTATGTAAAAATGTATATACGTGTGTGTTAAAATATCAGCTGCAAACGTACTAATATTGCAAGATGTAAACAAACATACGAAATGTTAGATTTTTTGATATATTCCTAACTGCTTTATAAACGATAAAATATTTCCGACTGAAACGTTTTCAAACAACTCTTTCAAAGACTGAACGTCATAATATGTACCGCGCTATGTAGCAAAGTCCACACAGTCGATTAGAATATGTTTAATAGTTAGCGGTGTTTGACATGGTACACTTTCGGGTTGCTCTTCTTTATCCAAAAGATAAGAATGAATTTTGAGTTTTAATATTTAATTTGTTACGTTAAACTGGATGAACATCAAATACATTGATGATTGCACCTTTTTGTTTACAATCTATTAGTCAATTTAAAAAACATAGTTTTACGGAAAATACATAACGTAACGCTACAGATTTTGAAATTTTACCAGAACACCATATTGCTGTGCTAAGGGGGGAGGGCGGGGAAGGTAGTGACAGTAGATTTGAAATTTCTACATATGCGCGGAAGTTTTAAAACACAGTTTATGAAATATCTTGGAAGAGTTGAGCAAAAGTATTACATATATTTAAAACTTCAGCGTATGGCATTTTCAGCCTGCCAATTTAGTTGTTATTCCGATGCAAACGAGTACAATATCGATTCGAGCGAAATATCGATTCCAGGATAATAAACTTGGAGGGTAAAATGACCAAGATTGCGCATCTAGTGAAGCCTGCCCTTTATCATCTGCAAATGACTGAGCTAAAACGTATGCATATTTTCATAGCACGATATTAGACGTAAACAACGGTAGTGAGAAAAGTGGTTATAACCGTTTACTTTTTGCAAATATGAGTTGAATTTAGATGGAAGGATACAAAATATTCTGGCTAGTAACTTCGTGTAAGAATGAGACATGAGTCTTTACACAAAACTTGGTATTTAGATATCTTGAACAGAGACCAACGGTCAATTGCTTGTTTGGTTTGCTTAGGTCAAGATCATTGTTACACATGCACTTTAAACGCGAAATGTGTTTTATGGCTCTATACCTTCATAAAGAAAGGTGGTTCTTTGTATAATTGTAATCTGTTCGGTTAAGTAACATATATATACAAAATGATAAATAGGACCAAATTCAATCCTTTTTGAAAATATAAGTGCTTTTGTAGGCTGAGAATATTTCCAAGGGTGAAACATTTACCGCATTCGGCGGGGGATGCTTGTATACTGTATTTAGCAAGCTACTGTAGATATGAATGTCATGTCTTCAAGTTAAAGTTCGAATTAAACAATGTACATGAGTACCTTTTGTCCCCCGCCTTGGTTTCTTTTTAAAAATAACTTAGCATACATTTTTACCATAATATAATGACGTGTAATGTGCAAGACCTAGCCTTCTAGCTCATAGGTCAATGTCACACTTAAAGGTCAAACAATAACAGTTTCTGTTTTGTGTCCAGTTCATAACACTCTGCTATTGATCAAAGGATTTCGAAATTACTTGGCATACAGTTCTTCATATTTAGACAACATGTCATACACAAGACCCAGACATCTAGCTCCAAGGTCAATATCATACTTAGAGGTTAAATAATAACATGGCCTGTTTATTGTCTTGTCCATAAGTCTGCCATTCATCAAGGGATTTTAAAATTAATTTGCAAAAAATGTTCCCCCATAATCAGTTGATGTACAATATGCAAGACCCAGACCTCAGCTCTAAGGTTAAGGTCCAATTTGGAGACAAAACATTTTTGTTGTTTTTTTTTTGTCTGGTCTATAACATTTTTATGCATTGGTGTATATAATAAAAAAATAACTTTGCATAAATATTCACCATTACAAGTCACTGTGTCATGTGCAAAGGTCAAGGTCACCGGCCGAAATCGTTTGTTTTATTTTGTACAAGAAATTACTGCCCTTTTAAATGAAAAAGTACTACACATGTGCTTTTATGCTGGACTTACAATGAATTTGATTTAAGTATGAACTTTTAACAATTGTAGACTTGTAGAATGAAAACCCAGGCACAAGTTAAAACTTAAATGTAATGAACTTTTCTTGTTGTAACTTAAACACAGGTATCAATACCATTAATACCGTAGGTCATTTCATTTATTAGTTAATAACCTCCCTTTAATATGATAAAGTATTTCTTTTAGTTTTAGTTATTTTTCTTACCAAATTTAAAATACACCTTAAATCTTTAACATTTAAATACATGTATAACCATTTGAAAGCATTCACCTATTATAGATTTCCAGACATTTTCAAACCTCATTACGTCTTTTTGCATTGTATGATATATAGGTATGATTTATATACATTGTTAGTATTTAACCCTATCACTTAGAAGGGGCCTCCGTGGCCGAGTGGTTAAGGTCGCTGACTTCAAATCACTAGCCCCTTATCGATGTGGGTTCGAGCCTCACTCGGGGCGTTGAATTCTTCATGTGAGGAAGCCATCCAGCTGACTTACGGAAGGTCGGTGGTTCTACCCAGGTGCCCGCTCGTGATGAAATAATGCACGGAGGGGCACCTGGGGTCTTCCTCCACCATTAAAAGCTGGAAAGTCGCCATATGACCTATCATGTGTCGGTGCGACGTTAAATAAAAAACAAAACAAAACAAAAACTATCACTTAGAAAATGTTGTATTGGCGTGCAATATTGAATATGTTTTGGGAAAATGTCCTTAGTCGGGGGACGTTGGTAACTCTGTTACAAATTCTTTTTTAGAAATGAAATTATGTGTTAAGTAAGATGATTGGTATTGATAGATTCAAAAGCTGTTAACAATTGTAGATTTGTAGAAAACCAGGCACAATTTATTACTTAATGGTATACCGGTATATAGTAAATGCATCATTACTATGGTTGCAAATATGTAAGGCAGCTCTGCATTGACCAACAGCAGAGTTAACCTTTTCTGGTGTGTAATTTAAAAAATGTTTTAGTACCATATAAATGTCATGCATTTCATTTGTTCATTAATTACCTCCTTTTAATATGATAAACCATTTTATTATATTTTTATTTATTTTTCCTTACCGAATTAAAAATAAAATAAAATAAATCTGTAAAATACAAATATTAACATTTGAAAGCATTCACCTATTCACTTTGTATGGATATTATTTCAGACCTAACTTTCGCAGATGGATTATTAAAACTTAAAAAAGAACCGGATCTGGATAACGGGAACCTTACCTCGCCAATTACTGATATTATATCAGTTAACGACGGCCTACACATAGTAAATGCCACGATTACCGTTGACATAAAACCAGTCAATGAATACAGACCAATATTTGAGAAGCCGGTCTACAACATATCAACCAAAGAAAATGAAAAAGCGGCACGGATAATACTGGTAAATTTATTTTATATATTTAATATAATTAAAAAAGAACTTTGAAGAGTAAGTTTTCAAATATTTATAGTTTTCTTTGGAATTTTAAGCGTAAAAGATCATATATTCATTAATAACTCAAACTAATACTTTAATCAAAGTATCAAACAATCGACTGTTACTGCATAACATTTCATAATGAATGTAGCTCTGGACTACATACACAGTTAATTTATATATTTAGTAAAGTTAAATATATTTGATGTGGATTTTCTACTTTTGAAGAAAATATCTAAATATAAAATATATTAGTGAAAGATTGTAGACAATTCAAGTGATGGTTTTATTATACAGAGTGAAATTAGCGGCTTTTGTTGATATATAGCCATGAAAATAACATCAGACATGCAAGACATGCAAAGCACTGATCTTTTTTTAACGTATATCTGCCTGGTCGGAAGGTGTGATCTCATAGTTCGTCGGCATGTATGTCCGTCCGTCTTCTCATCTGCATAAGCAGAAAGAAATTTATACTGAGTATTCACTGTGAAATTTAGTTTATACTTCTGTTGAATTTTATCAATAAAACTGGATTACACGAATGTCATAAATTGTAGGTGTTTCCCGAAAGTCTAAACATACTTTAGTTAAAACATTTACATCATTTGTAAAAATATTTCTGTTGTCATTAAAATAAAGTTGAATAAATATACGGTTTCTTTAAGACTGTTGAAGCTAGGTTTCGTACATCTTTATTTAATGAGGTTTCGTACATCTTTTTTTTAATTACTATATATACATTCAGAAAAAAAGCATAATTTTACAGTCTAGAAACTTTTATCTTCGTTGTGTTTAAGTCATTCTCAACAAAATTTATTGAAAAAGAACACACTAACATTTCCCCCAAAATACTGTTCACAAATATGCTCAGTACATCTAGAAACGCAACGTTTTTTTTCCCCCTCGAATTGTTTATACTTCCCTTGTACATATATATATTTGAAATTTGTGCAGTAATATTGTAAAATCGTGTAGAAACCTGACTATCAGCCAAAAATCAAAATTGAAAAAAAAATCGAGAAGGTGCAGTTTTCTTGTCAATTATCAGGTTAAAAAGATATTGACTGTTTACCAAGTGTTGCGTATCTAGATATACTCATTATATAATCTTTCATTTAAATACACGGCCGAAAAAGTCATCTTAAGGCCTATGTTATTTTGAAATTCTGAATTAGGTGGGTGGGGTACATGATATTATTTCTGAGGAATTTCGAAATTACTGTAAAACAAATTTTATTGCAATGTGACAATACATTAAAACCATGCAGTGCTGGCCTCGTACTTTAATTAAAAGACTAAAGTGGGAAAAGTCATCAGTATGTTCGGGTCACAATTTTCGGGGTAAGTATTCTATATCATCAAGCATAAATGCGAAAAAGTATAACATACATGATAAGACTGAACTATCTGTGTAAATGAGCTGAGAGCTATTTTTCTATTTCCATTTATTACTTTTCTAAAAAAACACATTACAATTAACCAGGTGTCGGTAAAATTTGTCATTTTTGTGCACATGCCTTTAACTATAGGTATGGTGTGCGAGAAGGGTCCGAGCGCTTACGTAGTGCGCATTTACAGGGAGTGTACTGCTCAAATTAGTATATACATTTAACTTTATCATAAGTCCGCAAAGTGCACCAAAAGAAATAGCATTATTAATTTTGTAATAATATTATTTATTTACAAGCGTATGTTTGACAAATGACATCGAGAATTCTAATTCCTGGCCTTTTTTCTAAGCTGCATTTTTAAGTACCTGATATTATCCACTTTGGTTAAAAAGCATTTTTAGAATACATTTGTGTAGATAATGACTTACAACAGAAGGAATGTCACGGTAATAAAAATACGTTTGACCTTGAAAATGCTACAACCTACTAAACTTCAAAGTTTAAGTTTAAAATTACATTAAAGACTTTTGCTTGAAAGGGAAAGGCAACGTTGTTGTTAATTCTGTCAGCTTGGATTTCTTAAATCATTTAAAAAAGTGAAAGACTTTTCAAACTCGGAGTAAAATTGAGATAGTTATGAGCATTTAAATGTTTGGTCAAATTGGCGGCCATTTTGTTTCCATGGCAACAAACAAGAGAATGGCGGATTTATTAGATTTTTAGAGACAAATTTGAACAGCATTTACTTATTACTGTAAAATCATTTATTACTTTTTCCAGCTTTATGAAAGAAAATATTATATTTTACACCTTATACTCAAGAGACATAAAAAATAGTCTTTTTTAAAGGTTATTTGCTAAATAAATTATTCAGCAGTGTGTAAATGACGTCATTAACACACTAAAATGTCTGCCTCCATTATCAGCCATTTTCTTAAATTTCAAACTGCCATATCTTTTTCAATAGTTGTCCGATTTTAAACATTCTTTCAGCGTTATGAAAACCTTGATGATGACGTTCATATAAAGTTAACTTATGTTCAGGCTTTCCTTACCCTTTAATTAAAGGTAAAAAATAAACTAGAACTCTATGATAAAAATCGAACAGATCGTTTCGGAAATGATAGAGAGTGAGAAAGCAAACACATCGTACGTATTATTAGCATGGATGATTTTGCACGGGGTCATGGGACTTGTTTTGAAAAGGCCGGTTTGTCAGCCGCGAGCTAGTTAAATGAATGGTTACAGACTTCTATCCGCATAGCGCCTGGCATAGTGGTAGGAGTTTGGATGTAATTGACAAGCACCATAAAGGTGTCTCATAAGCCAATTTGGCTGTCCCTTTCAATAGGGGTGGCACTATAATATACAAGACCTTTAACTTTATACAGAAGGGATATGTTTGTTTTACATGTAGCATCAAAGCATTAACCCCTCGTGAAAATATTATGTATGTGGCGTTCACTGTTGATGTATAATTGTAATATTATATTTTGACGTTACACTGAAACAAACAAATACCCCAAATAAAAACCGGAATAATGTTTATCTATTTTATTTTAACGGTTGGGTATAGAGTAACATCGAAACGACACAATTAACTTTTCCCAGGTTTTGTTGGTAGGGAAAGACTCCAGGTACCCCTCCATACATTTTTTTCGGGCTCAGGCGAGTACCTAGATAGAGACACCAACCTTCGATAAGTCAGCTGGTGGCTGCCTTACGTAAAAAAAAATATTACACCTAAAGTGAAGTTTCGATTCCACGTCGGTGGCAAGGAATTCGAAAATAGCGACCTTGGCCATCCGACCACGGAGGCATCTATAGAAGTAACGTTTGAAATATTTACCATTATGAAATATTCACGCTGATTTTTATATCTTGTGAACTGAACACTTATGTCTACGTTTTTCTTTGGCAAGTACTAAACTTATATATTCAATTAAATTTCGATAACATAAATGATAGTCTCAATGATATTTACCGTCAGAAATTACAAAATTAATGGTTTGTCGAATACACCATACTTTTAATTACAAAAGTTTACACACCATGAGGTTCGGATTTCGCGCTATACAATAAGAAATTCTAAGGTAAAATACTCCTTTTATTTCGTTCACTGAAGAAAACATAGCGGACATATTTTTGTAAAAAATCGGTGCACGTGTGATTTGCGTAACACAGCTTAACGACGTTTTGTTAGAAACCTAACGCTCAGCTCATTTACACTGACATATCCTTGACTGGTGAATATATATATATTGTATACATATGAGAGACTTACGGTACCAAATACCTACCCCGAAAATTTCTATGCATGTTCTTCCAGTACACTGTTGGTGCATGCTTTCGAGTGTCATTGATACTTTATAATTTACTCGGAGATGCGTTTTTTCTTTATTATTAGTTTCTCTTTGATCCCCGCGCATTTCTCGTGTTGTTACGACAATCTCAGTTTACATAGGATTTTTTCATTTTCAAAATAGCATAGCTAAGTCCATCATCTAATCTTGCATTATAATACTGGAGAAACTTCAAAGTATCGACTGAACCTCTCTTCAAGTCCTCTCTCTGGAATTGACTCGACTGTATCTTTCCTCAGTAAAGGTGTGGCAAGTAGGCTATTAACTTCCATGAGCTCAGTATATAATATGAGTAAATATGAGGTAAAAGAACAACAAATTTAAACGAGGTACGAAAATTGTATATCTGTTTCATCCCTAGATTGAAAATTAACGTTTGGCAAAAATTCTCATTTACTCTGGAGAAACGATATCACAAAATCCTTTGTAACTCAATAAAATGAATTCATAGTTTTCTAAAACTGTCTTTGTAAACAAACACTACATTCTGTTATAGAAACGTGTCATATTTGACTTTTGTATCATGAATTTTTTTTAAAAAGATCACATAAAGGATTTACTTTTCGTATTAGGAAAAAGTATTGAATGAAAATTATTATGTTTACCTAAATGCTTTGATACCTTTTCTTAGAAATATATGTTACATCCGTAATGAAGGAATAAGTTATATTTCGTAAATTTGTGTGAACATGGTCAATATCTCTTCTTTTGTTCTTGCATCGTGCTTAACACTTTAAAAAAAAATTAACTGCTCACTATATCTCTATTTGCCTTTTTTACTAAAACATTTATAAGGTGGAAGACAGGTGGCCTTAGATATAACGAAACAGACTGTAAGACAGCATTATATAAAATCCAGCTCAGTACTGCTGACTGAAATAGCAGATAACAATGAAAAGAAAAGAAAGGCACTGCAAGACCATAAAATTTTAAATACAACATTTTGCAACAGCCGATTACTTTACCGTTTGTTTTTGCTACTATGCAAAATATGTATTTCAGTTGCACAGGGAAAAGGTTAATGAAAACGAAATATATTTATCATATCAATAATACGGAAAGAAAGAACTACAAAGAAAAAAACACTTAAGTTGCTCTCATATATATATATATATATATATATATATATATATATATATATATATATATATATATATATATATATATATATATATATATATATATATATATATATATATATGTCATATCTCCTTGATTTCGATAAGTAGTAGCAATGTCTTCGCTCACACTTAATGAAAATACACTATAAATCACAGTGATGTTTCGCCATTCCGGTCTATTAGTTATGTAGTAGTAAAGTGTTATAAGGTTCTTCAATTTTGATGAACTGATAAGTATTCAAGTTCATAAATTACATAAACACGAAAATACAACATTTTTTCTATATCTTTTTTATCTATCCAACCGTGAACGTTTATTTGCAACACGTGACCGTACAATATATTACCTTATTGGACGCACGTGCGTACACTAAAAAACCTGTATTTTTTCCGTATTTTGACGGTTCGAAAGTCCCATGTTAAAGATACGATAAAGCTCGAAACGCGTGGAAATATTTCGAATGTAAATTGGGTGAGTAAGAACTCTATGTACAGAGTTTGATAATGTGTCTGTATAATATATATGTGTACTCATACCAAAACAATTTTTAGTGAATCATTTTTAATTCCAACTAAAATAAAATAGATATAGAATAAAAAGGTTATCTAACATTGCACTGTACAATATGAGATATATTTGGACTCGTACCCAGCTGGGAAAACCATATTGGACTCGCCTAGCGGCTCGTCCGGTATGGTTTTCTCAGCTGGGTACGAGTCCAAGTATATCTCCGTATTGTACAGAACAATGCTAAACAACCTAATATTATTAATACAATACATGTATCTCTGTAGGCGACAGATTCTGATTACGGAGAAGACGGAGAAATAAGATATAACGCCACTATCCCTTTGAAGTGGTAAGTATGAATCTCAACGGCGTCTTAATTCAGTTAAACATGAGTTTCCGTTATCTAAGAACGTTACCTTTGAAAGCTGAGACTATAAACATTTGATATAAGCTCTTTAATTAGCTTTCATTTACAGCAAAGACTTTTATTTATGCAAAGAATTATCGAGAAGATCATCAAAGCGGCAAATACGTTTTCGAGCAAGCCTTGTAAAATTTTTAAATCTTGCTTTTGTTTGTTTGTGTTGGGTTTAACGCCGTTTTTCAACAGTATTTCAGTCATGTAACGGCGGGTAGTTAACCTAACCAGTGTTCCTGGATTCTGTACCAGTACAAACCTGTTCTCCGCAAGTAACTGCCAACTTCCCCACATGAATTATCAGAGGTGGAGGACTAATGATTGCAGACACAATGTCGTTGATCAAATAGTCACGGAGATCATACGCCTGGCCCGAGGATCGAACTCACGACCCCGCGATCCGTAGACCGACGCTCTACCTACTGAGCTAAGCGAGCGGGTTGGTAATCTTGCGGTATTAACACAAGTTTGATAGTCTCAATGGAGATTAAAGATGATTCATACATACTAACATAGTACAGAATTTATCTGTTTAGATATATAATCTATTGTAGATTAGATTAACCCTTTTATCATGTTTGTTTATAAAAAACATTTTCTCATACAGTTCTTTAACATGTGTGAATGTGAGGAAATATTTTCTAGAAACTGTTTTATTTATCCGTCTTTATTATCGAAATAGAATTTTATTTCACAAGCGGTCGTCTTTGTGAAACAAGATTATAAACTGTTATGAACTTGATAATTATTTGTATGGGCAGGTTTCAAACACAAAGGAAAAATAATTTTTCATATATTTTGATATATTATTTTTTAATACTTTTGTATTTCCAGGAGGAATAACGTAACATTAGTCAATAACACTGTAAATATTATCGGTTTTGATAGAGAAGTTATGGGTTCTAGTGACTTAGTTCAGTTAACAATTGAAGCAGTAGATGGCGGAACTCCCGAACGAACTGGAATGGCGGTTGTTATAATAAACGTTACAGGCGTCAATGATAACACGCCATTGTTTCATCCAGAAGATAAAAACATAACCATTTATCTGAAAGAAGGGAGTAAATACGATGATATACATACATCCAAGGTAAAATGCATATTTGAGCCTGATTTACGCACAAACGAACGAACAGTTAATCTCAGAAGCTTGGTTTTCTTGTTACTTCTATGTCTTTCATGAAAACTGAGAACAAGCTATTGATAGTCTCGTTCTGATGACCCTTTCGCTAGCCAATCAGAGCTTAACTTGCAACATTTTGCAAATCTATATTCAGCCTTGGTTTTTGATATTTACAATTCTTATGTCGTAATGTGTCAGATAGCCGGTTAGCTCAGTCAGTAGGCCACTTGCTCTGTAAGCGAGGGGTCCCGGGTTTTAGCCCTGAAATGACTGTACATTTTTCTTACTCTTTGACATTCGAACAAGTCGTCTGATTGGTTCAAACAAAAATAGATCTGCGAAAATAAAAAGTACAATATTGGAAATCCAAAATATACAGAAGACGATTGTGAATGGGTCATTCTCAGATCTTCGTTTAGAAAATCAAGTACTTTAGTCATATTGGATGTTGATGATCGTGGCGTGGAGTTTTCTTAGATGAGTCCAAATTGTTCAAATTGTTCTGTTCGACGGCATATGTGTTTCACCAGACCTGTAATGGGCAATGGCTTGTCCGATTTCAAAACAATGGTTTGTCCGATTTCAAAATAATTCAAAACAAGTTTTCAGAGGGACCCGCCTACCAACTTATTTAGAATTTCCTGGCCTTGGTAAGTATATAATGCCTTTATTTTAATAAATGGCGATATAATATTTGAAAATAATTTAAATTTTGCAGGCTTTTGATGCTGATATTGGAATTGGATCGATTATATCCTATCGTCTATCAAAAGGAAATGAAACATTTAGTATTGACAGAGACAACGGTGTCATTTCTTCAAAAAAGACACTGTTGATAAACAACTCAATCAAAGGAATTCTTACGGCTGAAGTAGAAGCATTCAATAATGGTAGCAGTAAGACAGATAAACAAAACATCACTGTCATATTGCAGGTAAATTTTTAAAATGATATAATAATGTAATATGAACCTGGAATCTTTGTATTCTTGTAAACTGTTACGGTTGATTTTGTAACGTTACGTAACTGTTAAAAAAGAAGGTTTTAGCATATCGACATATTTGATTTTCTTTTATACAAGATTCATACAGTTCGTTTGATAAAACAGTGTGTGTAAGCTGTTCTTGTATCATGGGTGAGAAATTATTGTTAAAATTGACTAAGCACCATTAAATTACTAAAGTAAATAAACAGGTTTCCCAGCACTGCGGTTATGGTTTATTTTACATTTTAAACAGAGAATAGGATAATCAATATAAGAAGATCCATAATAGGAAAATTAGGTGCGGAAAGAGACGGAGAACGGGGCGACCGTTCTTACGAACAAGATGGCTATTTAAACTTTAATTGTTAAGGTTTTTCAGGTCTATAAAAGGTCATTTTGGCAGCAAATAACGTAACCAGTCAATCTAAGCCGACTCGGTTGCATTGAGTCTGTAATAAAAGGCAATGAAATACGTCGCATCCTTGACACACTCGGAAAATCCCATTTGTTTTTTATGAGCCATGCTTACAAATTTAAGTAATAATTATTTTCAATGATTGTTGTTCTTACTACATTGTGTTAACTTAGTGAGATTTACTTTAGGATATCAACAACAAGAAGCCTAGCTTTAAAGAGAAAAAGTACAAGAAGACAGTAAATGAGTGCACTGAGTCTGGCACAAAGATTCTACGGTAGTACATTTTTATCTAAATATTTGTGTTATGTTGGAATTTGATTTAAAATTTAAATAGAACATAATATAACACCATATTTATGGAGCATCATTGTCGTGTTAAACAACGTTGAAAGGTGCTTTATATACGAAGGTAATCACTCTGGGCGCCACAAGATCCGCCCCGGAGCAGAGCAGAGAGAGAGAGAGAGAGAGAGAGAGAGAGAGAGACGGCATATCCGGCTGACTAAGCCTAGTACTTTGGTATAGTTCCGTAACGTGAGTGGTGAATAGCCCCGATACACAGATACACGCATAACCTTCTTTCTTGGGTAGAATCAGTACTAGCCTCTTAGTTCGATTGGTAACATTCAAGATTATCTCAGAAATAATCAGTACCTCGATCGGCGTTTTAACCATGGACCTCTCGATTGACAGTCAAGTGTGTTACCAGTAGATCATTGGTGAACATATCAAATGTTTTGCTAAATGGTTGATTTTGCTTCTATAACATTTATAGCGTAAATGCTTCTGATGCGGACACAACAGCACAGTTTAACACGGTGACGTACTGGTTGGAGGAATACAACGAAACATTTTACGTAGATCACAGCACCGGTGATCTGTTCTTGGTCGGACCTTTAGACTGTGACCCACCACACAACATAACCAACTACACATTTCAAGTAATATTTCTTGTTCGAACAGAACTATAATTATGTTTGCTTTCAATTAGATACCAAAACCACAAGAATCAAAGTTACTGAACTACTTGAAGTACATATTAAACATTTGCATTATACAGCTTTATTTTGAAGTTTTCATTTGTCGGCACAACATTACTTAATATTTCACATTTTTAGTACATTTTGTTATTTTAGCGTGTATTTTGCGTAAAAGTACATATAATTTGATGGATTGAGGTATGAAAAAACTAACCCTAGGAAATGATAATAATTGCATAATATGGTTTTCTAAGAAATTATGTTTATGATTAATTGTAGAAACCTTGTTTGTGTATGTTTAGAATACGTACTTTTTCTGGGTATTAAATAACCTATTTCATGATGCGTCCTTTAACAAAGTTAAAATTGAATGTTTCCTAAATTTCTTTCAGCAATTTACAAACTATTAAATGATATGATATTCGTGAATGCGATGCCTACTGAAGAGTTTTATATTGCAGATTTTTGCAACAGATGACATCAAACAGAAAAATAAATCCATTTTCACCACCGTTGAGGTTACTGTTTCCAACTGTAACGATAATGCACCCGTCTTTACAGAAGGTAGTCATATTAGCTCCTAACGCTAATTGCAATTTGATTGTGATTTCACCCCATAAGCCAGATTTTGTTGACTTGTTAATAATAAAATATTATTCATCATTCAGTTTATTTGTGAAACTTACGACAATTCCTAGGAAAAACAGTGTCGTGAGGTAAACTATGTATAAAAACAACAAAATCATGTGATCCTGACATCTCAATCATAAAAATTAAATAATTGATTACAACGTCGCGCGCGATTTTCTTAAACGCCTTATTATCTAATATGTATGGTAAAATACGCTTATGTAAACAAACGTTTGAACTTGACATTCAACGATAGAATTAGTGACGCTTCTTTTGAATTATCTTTCAGACGTTTACAAATGTGAAATCCCGGAAAACAAAACTGGAGAATTCAACTGTTCAGTGAAAGCGTTTGATCTTGACGGAGACACACTTGTTTATGAAATTGTCCAACCGAGTCAAAAACCGGTACTGTGTGTTTTATAATAATTCTTGAACAGATTCCTAATTATGCCGTCATTTAGTTTACAAGTATTTGATTGATAATCGTTAATATTAGGAAAACTAAGTTATCGTTTACGGTTACCTTATTTTTCGCATTTATTGATCTGTACTTACTGGTACACATAACGTTTGTTAAAAACCGCAAGAGAAAACGACTAAATGTCTCCATACTAGGGTTACCTTTCTGTTGCCTTTTTTTCTCCAGAATTTTAACATATCGTCTGCAAGTGGGACGTTGTCGGTGGTAATTCAATTCAACTTCGATGCTATGGATAATAAAGAGGTGTTTCTGAATGTTTCAGCTAGCGACAAGAATTATACGAGGTGAAGGTCTATCTATGTATTTTAATAATTTGTACCTTGTTGAAGGCCTCATTGTGAAAATGTGATTTCATTTGTATCTGCTTATGTCATTGCCTAATGAATTAACCATCGTAAAAAAAAAGAAATTATTATTATCATTATTATTATCATCATTGAAATGGTCTCCAGTGTCACTTAGAGTGGTACATTCCTGCGTCAAAACAATTTCGAGTAACAAACTTTACTTACATGATTATCGCAAATGGAAGGGAAAGCTGTGTACATGTACTGTATATTTCTGTTAGCTTTTTGTTTTACGGATAACTCAAATATACGACTTTCATTCATGTCCCTATGAAAGAATTATATATATTATTATGTATGTTATTCGGCTAGCGACCAAAATCACACAAGGTATATGTATGTATGTATGTATGTAAAATCTGTTCTATAGATGAGAAATAGATTCAATAAAGAATAACTGCTGTTTCGTTTATTGATATTCCCATAATTTTAATTTTAAAAATAAGAATGCAAATTTAAAATTTGACCTTAAGGACAATATTTATTATCTTCATTTCTATGTAAAATATCTTCATTTTGTTTCTCTTAACACATAAAGTAAAATTTTCTTAAATCGTACCAATTTGACTTTTTAATAACATTTCAGATACGTTTCCGTCACTGTAAATATAATAAACGTCAACGACGAGGCACCAAAGTTTTCGAATGAGATATACAACTTCAGTATAGCAGAGAGCAATAGGACAAAACTGATTGTTGGTCAGATATCAGCAACCGATAAGGATGGCGATCTTAATAAGCTGCAGTACTCTTTGAAAGATAGCGGTGGTAATTTCGAAACTGTTTCCATTTCGTCAAGCCGTTTACTATAAATGTTGTAAATTAAGTTATTTACATGTCTTTTTATCACGCGATTTGGTAACAGTAGCTGTATTAAATTATCTTTACTAGAAGCTGGTTTGCTGTTTGAAATAATGTTTACTAGATTCACGAGTGTTCCTAATTCCCAATGTAGCTCTGTTCGAAAGTATTAGCGAAAATAAATTTTCGAAAGTAGTACATTATCAAACGATTCACAATATATAAATGAAAACCCATTTCACATGCTTTTTATCGTTGCAATGATTACAAGCGCCTAGACGCCCAGATTTGTACTTAGAATTGAATTAGTCATTCAGTCAGACATACAGTGTATATAAATAAGTACATAAGGTTATAATCTTACATAGGTAAAACTTCTTATCATTGTTATACTTTTCAAATGCTTAATTACCATTACAATCCCTTATACTAAACAATTATATTTTAATGTACGTATGCAAATAAATTCATACCCTTAGGTTATAACCATACATGGGAGAAAATATACCTGTAGTATTTGCTGCTTTGTTAAATGGTAAATGCAAAGATATGAAGTAGATCTGGACAGCACCAAACAAATTCAATATCTACACAGAAAATGCATAATCAGACTGAATTGAGTGTAATTTGGTACAATAGTACTAAATAGATAATCAAGCAGCACTTCCGGGCTCGATAATGGCGGAAAGAAAAAATCCTCATTTTCCCCTGTTAAAGTGGCATTTTGATGTTTTATGTAAGCCAGTTCCTGTTTTTATTTCATTGTGGGCCTATACCTGACATTTTGGTAGCATTTTGCATTTATAGAAATATAAACAAACCTTGATATGAAATAAGGCAAAGCCTCAAAGCGAGCTCAAAGAAATCAGGTTAAACTAAAAAGATATAGAGTGGTGGAACCTATGCTCGCGGTATTTTGTACATAAATAATATATTTAAGAAGCAAGAAAAACTTACCATTTCGATTTGCCTATGCAAAAACATAAAGTTATCCTCCTTTTATCGAAACATGTTGTTGATGTGCATCATCACGTGACTTAGTCGTCTTGTGAATTATCGACACGGCATACATGAAAAGGTGAAATTTCGCCCTGAAGGGAACCTATGCTGGGTGTATATTTATTAAACTAAAGCCGAGAAAAAAATTCAAAAGGCTACAAATGAACAAACAAGCATATGAGAGTATAATATTTAGAACATTGCACATTTATTATGTGAAAAACAAAAGAAATGAGCATGAAATTTCAATAGTATATGTGCCCCTAGATGTGTATAATATCTCTTACAGAAATGGAGTCACTATAAGAACAAAGATTAAAAAAACGTAAATATTTGCATCGTAAACATTCTTTTGGCAGTAAACTTTTTTGTTTTATATAAATTTTACTCTTTAAACTTCACTTTAAAGAATAATAATTCTGTTTTTATCAAACTAATTAAAAATTAGAAAGTTCTTAAAGTGTTTCTAAAATACCGCCATTTTGCGCTATGTGTCAAATTTGACAGTTTGGGGAATTCATAATAACTTTGGATTTTACATTTTTTATCAAAGTTGGTCTGATACATATTTTATATCTGTATGTAATGCATGATTTCTAATGTACTAACTTAGACTGGCTGATTTTGACGTATTTGTCTGAGATTTGTGCGACGAAAACAGATTGCATAAAATTTATCGGCTGCGGTATACGTCACGTAAGCCGCATGCGCGTCTATCGCTACGTTTGTTGTAAAGCCATATCATCACTGGCCGGTGTTGAACATAGCATGATAAAATATTTTTATCTGTGCTTCTGCAGAGAGCGTATGTATCGAGATACCGCGAGCATAGGAATACCGCGAGCATAGGTTCCACCACTCTACATCATTTGCAACAAAGAAACTATTCACTACTCAAAAGAATTCGCGAGAACCTATTTCCTTGAAAATAAAGTCTACATTTAGTGTCATCATACCTGTAACAGCGAATATCATACGTTGCAAATTTTATGGGAAGCCGGTGTCACGGTGACGTCTTTACCTATTCGCCGCGTTCTCGTGGCTTTATGATAATTAATGACATTTTTTATCCATTTTCTGGCCAATGTTGGATCTTTTAAAAGAAAATAATATTTTTTTTCAAACAACTGGAAGTCTTTCTTGCATTACTTTTGAGTGATGAGTAATTTTCAGCAATCGAATGAAGTTCTTTATTCACTGTGGAGAGAAGTACTTCCTTCCGCTAGAGGCGCTTTTTTTAAAACTTCCGACGAAAATTTTAAAATCCATCACCTAGTGTGAAGTATACTTGCGTTACCGTAAAGCTCGATTCTCGAGCAGGCCCTTCGGGCCTGTTCTTCGAGCTCGCTATAACTCATATGTTCATACCCATATTTTAGCTGTCAGTTTCAAAGCTATTCCTTAGTGTTGACCTGTCAGACAAAAAAAAAACTCTCTTAGAAGATACATGACCCCTACTTTTCTTGGCTTTTTTGTGGTTTATAGGTAATTTAAGAACATAAGGCTAGATATTCTTTTTTTAATGGGCCTGGCTATGTGTTACAGCGCTCAGAAGGTTGTTAATTTTATATAGAACTTACAGCATTTTGTTTACGACTGTATAGCCTTTAGAGTACAAATCAGAATGACTAGCTAAAGAGAACGTGTCCTTGCGTTCCTATCACTTATAATGACTTGAACTTAGAAGATTAAAGTAGCTATTTACTGAACATATGCCACTTAGAAAAGCATACCAAGCTGTTCGTTTAAGTTTGCTTTTCATAATTTAGTCCGTGAATGTAGTTACACATTTCAAAAACTACGAATTTAGTTACATTTTTTAAAAACTAACATTTATTCTAACAACCACTTGCTAGCAGTATGTATGTAGAAATAATATTTATATAAAACCCATTTCATCTTTAGTGTTTGGTATTGGCGGCGATGGATATATAACAACAACAGGTGTTTTGATTGAGGCACAACAAATTAAATTTGCAGCAACTGTTAATGTAGCAAAATGTTGTACAGCCTTTATGTTATTTTATCTACAGTAAAAGAGTACCCCCCCGTTTCCTAAAATCACGGGGAAGGGACTGAGAAAGGAAGTTAAAAAACAAATAAAGAAAATTTTTTAAAATTTTTATGAAAGGTTGGGAAACGACCCCGCACTTTGCAAGTTTTGTTAGTTTTTCATAAATCGTTGTCATAGAATGAACTTTTTTTTTTGTTGTATCAAAAAAGGGTCAGTCTGGTTAAAATTTTAACATATCCCGTTACCCTTCCAGTATAAAATTTAGCTTCCACCAATGATTTCACCTTTCAAAATTTTCCTGTTATGGGACAATTTGTTTCCCGATTTTAATTTTATCCAAAAATGTTCCCCTTATACACTTCCTACTTTGAACCCTTTAAACTATTTTAAATTAGCCCCCTAAAAAGTATTGTGCGGGTCACTCCATTTATGTTATAAAAATTTAGGCGGGATAGATGGTAAAATTTTTTGTTGATTTTATGCTTTGAAAAAACCCTTTTGGGTTTTACAAACCCGTTTGTCTTACCCCGGTAAAAACAGCGGTTTAAAAATTGATAATTTATTTTTTATGAAACACTTAGGTTACTTGGAAAAATTTTTAAAAGATGTTATAACGCCCTTTACTCCAAATCGGTTTAATCAAATTTGGCCGGGGGTCAAAGTTTTAGATAAAACTTTGTCTGCTTAATTCTTTTAACTTTTAAGGAAATTGTACCCTTTGAAAATAACATTTATGACCCTTTTTTTCTTCGGGGAACAGATTGGTAAAGGTGACGGGCAAAACATCCTTATGAGCACACATTCCCCCCCCGAAATGGTAAAAATGTACTTAGCTTTCAATTACTAACAATAAAACTTACTTACAACAAAATTTCAATTGGGATGATTTTTTGGGTTTTTAAGTCGTTTGTTTTTAAAAATGGCTTTTTGACAAGCTCTTTTATGTCAACAAAAGTTTAAAATGGTCCCCTTGAACATGTTTTTTTTTCCCCTTGATATTTAGAATACAGTGTTTTTTATGTCATTTTAAGTGTATTTTATTTTGCAAAAAAAGGAAATATTCTTTTTTGTTTGTTTTTGAAAAGGGGGGAAATTTTTTCGTTTGATAAAGTTTCCGGTAATCTTAGCTAAAGCAAATTTACAGGGCTTTAGGGAAAAACAGTGTTATTGAATCACAGCCGAAGCATTAGTGGGGGCACCTCAAAAACGGGCTTACTATATTTCCATGTGTACAAGGTGTAAATGATGAAAAAACCCCCTATATCCCACAAAAAAATTTTTCATTTTAAAGGGGGAAAAATGTTGTAACCCTTTTTTTTTTTTTTTAAGGAAGGGGAAAAAAAAATATTTTCCGGGAATTTTTAAAAAGACAAAAAATTCCAAAAAGGGTTTTTAAAATTTTTGGCATATTTTTGATTTCTTTTAAAAAAGTTTTGGGAGTTTTGACCTTACACAATTAAAAGGGAAAAAAACCGCTTTTTCTAAAAAAAATTATTAAACCGGATTTAAAAGCAAGTCGAAAGGGGGGTAAAAGTGTTTTTAAATTTGACAACGGGAACTTGCAGTAGTTAGTTTGGTTGTGCATTGTAAAATTTGAAAAATTTTTTACTCGTTAAAAAACACATTCTAAAGAAATTTTGTGCCCCAACAAAAAAATATTTGCCTATGTTCCCCGGTTGCCTTGAAAACGTCAAGTTTGCTGTAATTTACCTTTTTGTAGCCCTTTTAATAAGTTTTAACTTTCATATTGTTCCAAAGGGGCCACTTTCTTTAGCTTTTTTTATGAAACTTCTGCAGGGGTTTTTTTGGTTTTTAAAAATTTGTAATGTACGATTGTTTCGGTGACGTCGGGGTTTTGACCCCAAGGTTGCATTAAATTTAAAAGTGTTTTTTAATTTGTCACAGTTCTTCTGTTAAGAAACCTGGGGTAAAAATTTTTTTATTGAACCCCCTCAACCCGTACAAAGGGGAAGGCTCAAAGGAAACCCTGTTAACTGTAAGGATTTTTTTTATGTTTAAAAATGGAAAAAATTTATTCAGGAATTGGATTTCTGGGTAAAATCTCTGGTAATAGGGTTTTTTCACAAAAACGTTTTCATTCTCTAGCAACACATTTGAATGGATCTCATGAAAATTTTAAAAAATGTTTGTTGTTAAAATGCGTAATAATACAAAACTTAGTCCTTTCGTGACTATATTTCCCTTCGTATGCATCTCAAATTTTTTTGTGTTTTTTTTTCTTAAAATTTTTTTGTTAATAAGTACTCAAAATGGTACAAAAAAAAATTTAAAAAGTTACTTCAAAATATCAGTTCAGTATCTTGAGATATTGCTCCAAATGGACAAACAAAAACAAATAGACAATGTCAGTAATTAGATAAGTGTCTGTACGCATTGGATAATTATTATCACAGTCTCAATGCTTAAAATTCATCGTTACTATCCCCGGTACACATTAAGCTATCATGTAAAGTAAATTATAATTTAGTCTATCCTCCGGCCTCGTTCAGTAAACCCTGTAGAAGGACCCTGTAGAAGGAGTAAAGTAATAGAAGAAAATTATCGGTCATATGGCAACATTCCCGATTTTCGTGTCGGAGGAAGACTCCATGTGCGCCTTCAGGCATTATTTCATAACTGGCGGGCACTTTGGTAGAATTACCGATCTTCCGTAAGCCAGTTGGATGCTTCCTCACATGAAGAATTCTAAGCCCCGAATGAAGTGTTTTGAATTGATGGCAACCGTTTATAAGCTGAAACGCATGAAAATACTGAAAGACAGATATACTCAAACGAATATTCTCGTTTTAATAATAATTTGACACATAATTCATTGATTCTACTGGCGAATAGGGAAGAGTCACGTGGACTATTCTTTGAAGTATAGAACAAAACTAATGAGAATGGGAGTCTAATATGAGCTTAGGGGCCTCTGTGGCCGAATGGTCAAGGTCACTGACTTCAAATCACATGTCCCTCACCGATGTGGGTTCGCGCCTCACTCGGGGCGTTGAATTCTTCATGCGAGGAAGCCATGCAGCTGGCTTACGGAAAGTCCGTAGTACACAGGTACCCACTCTTGATGAAATAATGCACGGAGGGGCACCTGGGGTCTTCTTCCACCAACAAAGCTGGAAAGTCGCCATATGATCTAAAAAGTGTCGGTGCAACGTTTACCCCAAGAAAAACAAAAATTAACACCGGCTTAAGGTAGAGTAATCGTAATGACATTCGGTCTTCTTGTTAGGCAATTCGGCATTCTTCCACATAAATGTAGCTTAATGCGCATATGGATTTCCGTAATAATCAGATATGTAATTTGCCGTCCACTACTTAACTGAAACTCTGTTACACTGAATATCGACTGAACTCTCAAAGCACCCGATATGATAATGATAACTGAATAACAATTAATCATGACAATAATAATGATAGAAATGATAATAATAGTCATGTTAAAATAATCGAAGTGTTTTGGATAAAATATCTAAATATCTACAATTTTTAGTATCTTTAAACGGTATGGAGATTTTATTCTAACATTTTATTCTAACATTTATGTTGTATCATTCTGGATTTAGAAAGCACCTTCACGTGTAATTAAGTCATTGCTAATGAATACTGCAGTACATATGTGATTCGGAGACTTATTTTTCTTTTTGTCTCAAATGAGCAGAAAAGTTTCATACTTTAATGAATACAAAATGTTGCGTTTTCACGTCTATTAGAATTATAGTATTTTCAAACACTCCCAAGTAGAGGTGAATCTAGAAATATATACTACTTCAATAAATTAATAAATAAATAAATAAAAACAAATAAAATTAGTTAACCATGAACTGGAATTTCTGAGACAGCACTGATACACATCGTGACCCTATCGTATTTACGAAATAGTAGAAGATATAGAAATTTTGCCATAAGGTAAAAATAATCAAACCTGTACATTTACATCACTTGGAATATTGTAGGCTTTTGATGCTGATATTGGAAAGGGATCAATTATATCCTATCGCCTCGTGAAAGGGAATGAAACATTCAGTATTGATGAAAACAGTGGTATCATATCTACAAATGATGTACTATGGATAAAAGGGTCAAATAAAGGGATTCTCAAGGCTGAAGTAGAAGCTTTCAATGCTGGTAGTGATAAGAAAGACACACAATGCATAACCCTCATTTTGCAGGTAAACAAATGAGTTGATTGATGTTTGGTAAATATAATTTATATACTTAACTTTTCTTGTATACAAGAGTCATCATGTTAACTAAAGATATTTAGGCACGATTATAGATTATATTGTTGAAATAAACACATTTCTAAAAACCGTTCCACTATTTTCTATGTATTTCATGTTTTAAAAAGTGAGCAGAGAGTTAAAAATAAAAATTTGAGCCGCACCATTAGAAAACCAACATAGTGGGTTTGCAACCAGCATGGATCCAGACCAGCCTGCGCATCCGCGCAGTCTGGTTAGGATCCATGCTGTTCGCTAACGGTTTCTCTTTTTGCTATAGGCTTTGAAAGCGAACAGCATGGATCCTGACCAGCCTGCGCGGATGCGCAGACTGGTCTGGATCCATGCTGGTTGCAAACCCACTATGTTGGTTTTCTCATGGCACGGCTCAAATAACATCCTTCTCAAGAATAGATTGTAACGAAACAAAATAAAAACAGACTCGGTTTGATTGCTCATCAGAGATGCAACTACCCTGACGTCCACTAGCACAGACTTCAGAGTAACTTTGATATAAAATAACGTTGTATGTACTCGATGACCAAAAGGACCAGAAATAATTACCTCACTGAGTCCAGGTTCTGGGCTAAAACCTGCACTTGACCTGTAAACGTTATTTAGATTTATGATAAGATACTTTTAAGGTTAAGAACGTAGCCAAGAAAATATTAACAGACTTGGTTTGATTTTGGTCTTTTCAAGAGTGAAAATAAAATGTTCAAATAGTTAGTATCAAGTAATCAAGTTCGATTTAAAAAATCTATTGACATTAAAGAAAGCTCGAAATAAGTAGCACATGTAAATGAACTATTATTTTCATGATTTTCGTTTAATTATTATTTTTTAACATGGAATGACAAATATTTTTAGGATATCAACAACAACAAGCCTGTCTTTAAACATAACCGATACACGAAGGAAGTAGACGAATGCTCTGGTCCTGGCACAAAGATTCTACGGTAGTGCATTTTTTTCTTGAATTTGAAATACAGTAGAACTTGATTTATGATTTTATTTAATTCAGATATACAGACTGTTTTGCCAAACATTTTATGTTATTTTATTACTTTTTTAGAGTAAATGCCACTGATGCAGACACAACAGCACAGTTTAACACGGTGACGTACTGGTTAGAGGAATACAACAAAACTTTTTATGTAGATCACAGCACCGGTGATCTATTCCTGATCGGACCTTTAGACTGTGACACCCCACAGAACATAACCAACTACACTTTTCAAGTAATATTCTTTTGTTCAAAATGTTTTCTAATTCAGAACTTTTTTTCGTCTTTATCTCAACAAAACGTAAAAATGTAATAGTAATTTAATCAACGGATTAAATTATTTTAATTTTCGTCACAAGTCGTATTGTCCGTATGATCAATAATCTATCGATGTTGCTCATGGCAGACCTGGGGCGGTCTCCTGCGCATGTCCGGGAGTGTCCGCACGCAAACTTTTCATTCAAATCGCATGAATCCGGTATATACCGGAGTCTGTAATTTATCACAGCCGCGCCAGGTCTTTTTTTCAGTCAAAGTAATAATATATCATTGTTTAAGAAATGTAAATAAATAATATAAATACGCTGATGTTATCTGTATAATAAACGAAATACAGCCGTCAAGGTTTCCAAGTGTTTGCAATAATTGCTTCATTTTGAACAGTTGTAACAGTTGTTATGCAAACAGTATCTTATAATATTGATGTAACTTCACGTATGGTGATAAACGTACACTTTTATCATATTACAGATTTATGCTACAGATGATGTTAAGATGGAGAATAATTCCATTTTCACCACCGTTGAGGTTACTGTTTCTAACTGTAACGATAATGCACCCGTCTTTACTGAAGGTAGTCATAAATAATTGCTTCGTTTTAATTTACTTCAAATTTCTATTGATTAGCGAATATAAATTAGATTTATCATGCTAAAACAGCTCGGTAAATAAAATCCTAAACAAATGCAGATATATTACTTAAACTATTTTTTGTTTTCGTACCCCTCGAACAACGAAGTTGTAAGGGGGCGGGAGTGTATGCTGGTTTCAGGTTGTCTGTCTATCCGTCAGTCCATCCGTCTGTCTGTAGACACAATCTTGTGCGCACTAGCTCTCCTCATCCCCTTGACACAATTTAATGAAACTTCACACAGTGATCAGTAACAACAGTAGTTGTGCATGGTGCATGTTGGGTTCTTTCAGAAAAAAGAAATTGCAGAGTTACGGGACTTTGTTTTTTGTTACTTTACTACATACATACAGTCTGCATATGCAATCTTGTGCGCACTAAATCTCCTCAACCCATATACACAATTTAATGAAACTTCACACAGGTGATCAGTAGTAACCCTAGTTGTGCATGGTGCATGTTAGGTTCTTTCAGAGAAAAATTCTGCACAGTTATTGGACTTTGTTTTTTGTTAATATACTATATGCATACAGTCTGAATATGCAATCTTGTGCGCGCCTAATCTCCTGAACCCTTGCACACAATTTAATGAAACTTCACACAAGTGATCAGTACCAACCCTAGGTGTGCATGTTGCATGTTACGTTCTTTTAGATACATATTCTGCAGAGTTATGGGACTTTGTTTTTTTGTTACTATACTATATACATAGAGTCTACATATGCAACCTTGTGTGCGCCTAATCTCCCGAATTTATGAAACTTCACACAAGTGATCAGTACCAACCTTATTTGTGTATGGTGCTTGTTAGGTTCTTTCAGAAAAATATTCTGCAGAGTCATGGGACTTTGATTTTTGTTACTATACTATATACATAGAGTCTATATACATTCAGTCCACATAATTATGCAATCTTGTATGCGTCAAATTGCAATGTACAGTGTCAGTGCATGCGGGGGGTACATTCATCACCTTCAGTGATAGCTCTACTTATTTTAGTTCAATCATATTTTATTGCATATTTTCATTTTAACATATACATAACATTCAAAATAACTAAATATATATTGAAATGAAGAATATAGTTAAATACGTTCCCTTATAAAGTACAACTAGTGTATGAACAATCTTGTATTCTTCAGACATTTACCAATGTGAAATCCAAGAAAACAAAATTGGAGAATTCAACTGTTCGCTGCAAGCGTCTGATCTTGACGGAGACACACTTTCCTACGAAATTATGAAATCGCCACAAACAGAAGTATTGAACGTTTAGTGTTTTTTTTTCTCCTGATGAATTCGATGCGTATGAACGTAACTAGTCCATAAAAGCTGACAGATTCTTGTTAAAAGCAAAAACCTTATGTTAGAACATTTTTATATACTTTTGCACGTTACCGTTAATATGTGTAAAATTTTATCACAAGTTTTTTTGTAAACTAAGAAAATTTAGGTGTGAGTTTTGAGTGACTTGATATTTTTACTGGAAATTTTATTAAAAGCATTGAAAAGCAGGAAATGGAAAGAAATCCGTTTGTTTTATATGTAAGATCAAACATGTTAAAAGATGATCCGGTGGTCTAGAGGTAACAGATTTGACCACCTATCCAGAGGTCCGGGGTTCGAATCTCAGTTCAGGCACTGGAAAATTCTGACATGCTCTTGAGAGTCTCCCACCAAACTAATAGGTATGTACTGGTTCTTCCCAGGAAAGAATAATTCGCGTGTGTCGGTGTTCTACACCGGGCATGTTAAACAACCAGACTGTCCGAAGAGCTAGACTAAGTTAGCCGGACATGCCTGTATCTAAAATGTTATTTTTCTCTCTCATCTCTCTCTGTTCTGGGGGATTTGTTTCGTTCTGTCCGTCTGGTAAGATCGTTCTCTATTTACACTTGTAGAGAATGAATAAGCGTCCTTGTTGGGCTCCCGTCGTGTGTGTCTATGTGTATATTTAAGTATATTTATGTATATTATATCACTCGTGAACACTTGACCATTGCCAAGCCACTAGAGACAATATTGCATCTGACATTCATTAATTGAAAGATATTTCGATCTTGCACTCGCTGAAACAAATATCCTTTTTTTATACCACATTGCACACTTAAGATATCAAATGAAACAAAACCGAAATGAAAAAGCACAAAACAATAACGTTTTATTACCTTTCTGTTACTTTTTTTCTACAGAATTTCAATATATCTTCTCCAAATGGGTTGTTGTCGGTTGTAACGCCATTCGACTATGATAAAATGGACACTAAGGAAGTGTTTCTGAATGTTTCAGCAAGCGACAAAAAGTACACGAGGTAAAGTTTTATCTATCATTTTCATAATCAAGTCCTTTACCGTGACACTTATATACATGTTGGAACAGTGATTTTTCAATTTTATTTTGCATATTGTTGTTGTTTGCATTGTCATTATAGTCATGAAATTTAAGATTTTTCAGCTGCCCTACTGGCCTTCATTGGTATTGTTATTGTTTGTTTGTTTTAGGTTTAACGCCGTTTTTAACAATATTTCAGTCATGTTTCGCCTGCACTTAGCAGAGCAAGGCTCCAGTGGAGAATTATCCTTGGTGTCAAATTATGTAGGGAATGACTCAATTTCGTGAAATAATAACAAAGAATTGTAAATTTTCTTGCTTTACTTTCATGAAGAACACGAGTTTACCGGGTGTGCGAAACCGCGAACAGTGCGAAACCGGGTACACTGACTACAGTCACTCATTCATTTGTAAGCGGAGTGAATCAAAATAACGTATTATGAACAAATTAATTCTTAGTGGCATAAACCTAATGTAGTACAATGAACAGAGAGTACAATGAACAGAGACTAACATAAAATAAAATGAGCCGCGCCATGAGAAAACCAACATAGTGGGTTTGCGACCAGCATGGATCCAGACCAGCCTGCGCATCCGCGCAGTCTGGTCAGGCTCCATGCTGTTCGCTTTTAAAGCCTATTGGAATTGGAGAAACTGTTAGCGAACAGCATGGAGCCTGACCAGACTGCGTGGATGCGCAGGCTGGTCTGGATCCATGCTGGTCGCAAACCCACTATGTTGGTTTTCTCATGGCGCGGCTCAAATTATGTACAAGTGGTGAGAAAATACGGGACATCGTTGGATTATATTTAAAGAAATAATATTGTTACCATGTCAGACATGTAAATAAGTCATGCACAGACTGAATAGACTAAAGAAAAATAATAACACATTACAGTTTTTGATAAGAAATAAAAGAAAAACAAAATAAAGAATTAGAAAAAAAATGATGTGACAAAATTGTCATATAAATTATACATGACTAATTAGATAAGAAGAGAATAAAACGGAAGCAATGTCACAAAGTAAACTAAGTAAAAAAACAAAAGGGAGATGTGTAGGGAATAATGAATATACTTTTTAATGAATTTGTATAAGAATGTTATCGTAAAATTCACAATGTCTGAGAACTTGAGTGGAAAGAGTGAACAGTATACACCTATAATTGATATTGTGGATTGTGGTGGTCAGAGCAAGCGAATGCACAAATCAGGAAATGAACGACCATAACTGCACACCAGAGGTTCACCTCCAACCCACCCGCCCCTCTGGGTTAATGGTGCAATCACTTATGACTTAAAATAAAATATTGATTGATTATTTCGCTGTTAATTATGGAAGACAAACGGTTTGTATGTATCTAGGTAAGAAGTATGTATGTTATTATGTATGTCATGTTATGAATAAAAGTCTAGTGGTATTGTGTAAAAGAATTTTTTAGAACATTACCTACAGTTTTATACGCCCACTTTGGAAAAATGGACGTTTTACCAGGTGGTGCGTGTGTTTGTCCGTCAGTCTGTCTGGCCGTCTGTTTGGTCGTCATTTTTCGCGTGCGGAGCATAACTCAATAACCTTTGGTGGTGATGAGACGATGTGCAGAGCGCTTAACCAGGTCCGTAGGTCAAATGTCAAGGTCACAAATTGAGATCAAAGAACTTATTAATATTTTGTATCAAAGCAAAGCTTAATAGCCATTCAAGTTTTAGTCATGATATATAGGTAGGTGACGATGAGACTATAAGATTCTTTCACTGGTTATAGGTGCAGATGGGAATTTCCGGCTTCGAGGGTAACTGTTTAGGCGGTAACGAGGCTCCTTGCCGAGTTACCGCCTGAACAGTTACCCGAGAGCCGGATATTCCCGCCTGCACCTATAACCAGTGACAGAATCTTTTTCTTGCATACCGATATCAAGATATTATAATGAAAATAAAATCAATTGAACGGCTTTCTTTTTAGAACTATTTCTTATAGAAGCGTATTTAAACAAAGCGTGGGAAATCAACGTCCGTAAACAGGAAAGACGTCATGACGTTTCAAAGACAAATAAAAATGTTTAGTTCCGGTTTTGTTTTATCAGTTCCAGCGTAACGTCATGAATTTTTGATAAAATAACGTGTTTTGAATCGAGAAATATACTATCAGGAACAAAGAGGAACTGTCAAGGTATTGGATTCTTATTCCGTTTTTCGAAATAAAATATAAATAACTACATAAATCTTCTACATATATGTAGTTCCTAATACGTCATTTAAAGCACGAGAGTCATCTTACACCCCGGGGTGTAAGATGGATTTTTCCAGCACCGGTACAAATACCGGAAAGCCCCGTCTTGTATGCAAGAAAATGCGCAGTGTGCACGAATGTGACTGTAGGTAAAAGGTCAAGGGTACATCAAGGACAAATTTGTCCTCTATATTTTGTATCGAGATCATTTTTTGGCGACGCCGTCTAAATTCGTTTTCGTTACCTATGCCACGTGACTTCAGTTTGCAAATCAAAGGACTTGATAACGCATTATAGATAACTTATCAAAATGGAAGATTGATGCAACACTCTGCCTGATTGGACGAGAGTGTCAATTTCTTTCACTCTGTTGATTGTGCTACGCTGAGTGAAATGTAGACAAAGCGTTTATCCTAAACGACGCTGTTCACAGTTTTAAAGCTAACTTTGACTCAGTATATTTAGCAAGGTATTGATATATCTCAAAATGATAAGTAAGTTTAATAAATATGATAAAAACCTGTTCAAATACCAACATGTGTCAAATTAAAGAAAGAGCTGAATACGGTCTGCGTATCACATGAATAAGGATGTGATAAGAGTCTTTTATGTAGAGAAGTGCTTTTAAAAGATTTTCCTTGTTACAATTGTCGTCTGTATATGAAAAGGTTTCTTGCTTTTGTGACTTATTCAGATTGCATATTAAAATGAGTACTTGTTTGCTTTGATATATTTGTTATAAATTATTTAACTGATTTATCATATATGAATATTTTTTCTTGAGTATGGTATGCAAATTTTGAACTCAGTTGAAATCTGTTTTATTATATACATGCTATATAATGACTGAATCTCATTATTCTGAAATGAAGGTATGCTGCATACAGTTTAACTATGTGATATGACTACGGTCAAACTTTGCTTATGAAACAGAAATATTGAAATAATTACAATTGTATGTTTTGCTTGACCTTCACTTTTTTATAGGTGTGACGTCATTGTCCAAAGATTCATGAATAGCGAATATGCATTTGTTAAAGCGGGATCAATTGGCCTATTTTAGAAATAAATAAAAATAATAAATAAAAAATCCTTTAATTGAGTTTTTTTCATGTATTCTAATCAAACTTGATTTGTAGCATCTTTATTAGGCCCGCAGCTAACTTTGTTCAGCTGGGACATTTAACCCCTTTTAGGGGCTGCTAGAGCTAAAACTAGAAATGCCTTTATACAGCGTCTCATGAACAGCTTGGTGGATCTTTGTCATACTTGGTCTGGAGCATCATTATAAGGTCCTCTTCCAAATTTATTTATATAGGAACTTGGGCCCTATTAGGGACCACTATAGCTAAAAGTATATGCCTTTCTTCGCATTAACCACTAAAATGTAATTTTTTTATCAAACTCGATGTGTAACAATATCGTAAGGTCTCCTGCTATTTTGTTACAAATGGGGATAGGGGCCAATTTAGCTAAAACTATAAACACGTTTAATGACCTCTTCTCATGAACCGCTTCATGAATCTTCATCAAACTACTGCTGTATTTATTCGTCTAAGGATAAACGAAACAAAATTGCAATCCTGCGAAACCTTTGCGAAAAATTAAAAGAGAGCCAGTTAAATTGTTAAAGTGCGGTGTTTAGTTTTGCAATTTGAAAAATGTTAGATGAAAGATGAATGTTAGCTGAAAAATTCATAAACTTCTTTCCTTATTACAATTCGCCGACCATCATTTTTAAAGATATTTCTTGTTTGATATCCATTTAAGGTATTGACTTTAAACTTAGCGTATAGGTAGATGGCGATGAGATCAGCAGAGCGCATAAACTTAATCGATAGGTAAAAGGTCAAGGTTACAAGTTGAGTAAAATATGCCCTTTGTATTTTGTAAAATTGAAAGTGAAAATAAAGCTGTCAAAATGACAAAATACTGCTAGGTTTTAAAAAAGACAATAAATTTACCCATCTCTAATTACTGTGAGTACCTAGATAAACAATGTGTTAACCAAAACCAAGTTGAAGAAAAAATACTTTTGAAAAAGAAGCTTGCTAGAGCATTGCCTGTTTATGGACATGCGTGGAAGACAACATATATAGTCCAACAAGATAATCTTTGTATAAAGCATTTCCTACTTCCTGAACAGCTTAACATATGTACATTGGAAATAGTAATGGTCTACCAATGTCTAAAACTTAAGATTCACCTGATAGGTTGTCTCCAAACACTTGATGAACCTTAGATGCAAAAATGATTTTACTCATTCAATTTACTTTTGTACACAGAATTCCCACTGTCACTGTAGATATATGCATTTTTGGGAGAGAAATAAAAAGTAAAGTTACTGGAGAAAATTATTTATAATGATATGTTTTTTTTTATAATATTTTAAATTCAGGATGTAATTGTATAAAAGTAATTACTATATTTTAAGTTATCAACTCTAATGTTAACGACCACCTCGTAATCGGTTGTTGTTTAAACTTTTCCTTGCCTCGACAATTATTATTTTTACTCTTTTTAAATGTACCTTACACAAAAATGTTCATTATGACCATAGATGTTTTGGCGTGTATTGAAACAATTATTTTAAGGAAGAAATCGAATTAAAATGATTCCGGTTATCACAGCTTGCTTTCTTTTCATAAAGTACAATGATTATTCTAAAAAATGTCAATGACATGCAGATATTACCACATATACTTATATCATTTTAGTTACGCCACAGTCATAGTTACGATTGTAGATGAGAATGACGAAAGGCCAGTATTTGAAGGAGTACCGTATGTTTTTAATATAACTGAAAACATGACGATTGTGCCACACCTTGTGGGAAGTGTAAGAGTGTCGGATGTTGATAGCAGCTTTAATCTTTCGTTGAACAGGACATGTTCAGGTAAGATGTACACATTTTTGTATTTTAATTTTAACCCCCTTGTTATCATATCAGTCAAGTATTGCAATCATTTAAATCAGGAATGTATATTAACTGCTCTGACTGACATTCTCTCTTATCAGTCGGCGTCGGTAAAGACAGATTAGTGAGAAAAAACATGCACATTTTATGCAGTCCTTAATAATAGGCAGTTTATTTGTTTTTGCAGATACTTACAATATATCAGTATCTGAAAATGGTGATATAATAGCAAACCGAAGGTTTGATTATGAAGACGGGACACATTCTCTTCACTGTGAAATAATGGCCAGAGATAAATTGACAGAAGTTGTGAAACAGGATCTAACAATTAACATAATTGACGTAAACGACAACGCACCAGTTTTTGCAAATGAATCAAGCGGTGTTTCAATAACAGAGAATGCCAGTAAAGGAACATCCGTGATAGAAGTAAGTTTTTTTATTACAATATACTAAATTCATAAGGCACTGATGCCCCACTATGTGACGTTAGGACACAAATGTATGAGTCTTGTTATGGCATTTTGACAATAAGAGCACGTATGTGAGATTTCAAATGTGGCGTGTCATCTTGTTATGGTAAATATTTGTGCAAATAACTACATAAATCTTCTACATTTATGTAGTTCGTCATACGTCATTAAAAACACGAGAGTCATCTTACACCCCGGGGTGTAAGATGGATTTTTCCAGCACCGGTAAAAATACCGGAAATCCCCGTCTGGTATGCAAGAAAACAGATTCTATGTAGAGATGCAGTTAGAATCTAGTAATATCTATTCGTTAAAGTAAACCTTCTATTTTTTGGCGGAATATTTTCCATATACAATTTTTATCAGTTATTGTTTAGCATTTTAAAACTAACACACAGTACTATTTATGTAGGAATAATAATCGTTTTTTGTGTATATTAGCATCTGCAGAAGCCCGCGGGAATGTTTTGATAGAGCCTGTAGGTCGAGGTCACAAACATATTCCAAGGTATTCTGCAGACGTTAATACACAAAACAAACGTGTACTGTCGCTATTCTTGCATATAAAACATGATAGGACGACTAAATGTATTGTTTTCATATGTAATGACTTTAAGATTCCGGTACAATTGTTTTACCATTTTGTTGTTCTTTGAAACGGTAAACATGTTTTAAATATCCATAACCGGGGCCCACAAATCAGCAACACCACCAAAAGCATGTACTGAAGGTTTTTATTTATTTTTTTATTTCTCGTTATAATAAGCATGACATTACCCATAATTTTGCATCACCTAGAGCACAAAATTGGCGCATTTCGTGAATAATAACTCTACATTCTGGTTAGTTTGAGTACGACCACATTTCGAGTACGGATGAGTACGAACGTAGTGGATAGCTTTCAATTAAGATGTATATAAATTCTGCTTGAAATTAGATAAAAACATACCGACTGATACTTCCCAAAATCATTAATATGATTCCGAAAAACAAACAATCGCACAAGTTACACGCAATTCTTAACATTCACAGTTATCGAAGAACGAGTACCTAAGTACATTGTTGGAGGCAGTGCGTTTGGGGTTGGTAACTGATACAGCAAAATAATCTATGGATTAGGTTGCATCCTTATTTCTACAAAAGGGATTGGTTTAAACATATTTTATTTTGCAATATTTTTACAACATGATTACAAATATACAATAAAGGATTGGACAGGGATTTTTATGGAAGAAACAAGACGAAGATACAAGATGTCAATCTGCGCAGAAAGACATATAACGTCCCTGGCAAAGCACTTCAAAAATAAAAATCACGTATTAACAGCACGTGAATTGCCTTGTTTTGCACACGATTTTTCTCACGTTAATACATGGTCGGATCCAGTGAATAAAGTAATTTTACGCAACACAAACATATTTCATTAATGTTTACTTAAACACTGTATATTAGCAAATCTTCATATTTCAAAATGAAATGAAAAATAAAATGATTTTAACGGAATAAATTCACATTTCAGGTATCAGCAAGTGACGCAGATAACAGTTCAATGTATAACCAAGTGACATACAGTATTTTTGGTGGTAATCATATGGAACTATTCAAGATCAATGCAAATACTGGAATGGTGTCGACAGATCAAAGTTTGGCCAGTCACGGCGGAGAGAACATAGTCTTAATAATTGCCGCGGAAGACAGTGAGTACAATTTCAAATATTGGTCTTGTCCTCAAAGAGAAGAAATTTCATTTAATAAATCATATGGAAACATGAAACTGCAAAAAACCAGTACGGGAAGTGTTGTTAAAAGTTTTTTTGTTTTCATCTTTGTTTCACAGTTTTATATGATACAGTACTTTCTTTAAAGTTATACTAATGCGACTCGCTCATACTTTTCGAAAATGTAATTCCTTTGAATACGTGTTAAAATGCATTTTGTATTGCTGGTCGGTATCGATAATGTTTAAGAAATAATTTATAGCAAAAGAGTGTTTTATCGCTATTTATGCACGATGGGGCGGTTATACGTCGGGCGTAATAATATCACGAGGGCGCAGCCCGAGTGAAATTATCTGTACGACGTAATACCACCCGAGTGTATAAATAGTGTTAAAATACGGTTTTGCTATAAATTATTTCGATTCTAATATGCTCTTAATCTGAAACAGTAGATAAAATATAGAAGCACTCTTTATTTGTCGCAACAAAAACATTGACGTCACCGCACGTTAACGTGACGTCATTCTAGCGTAAGTGTGTTTTAACAGAGGCAAGCATATTAGAATTAAAATTCCAACATGGCTCGAATTGATTTCCAGTTAAACAAAGAAGAAAATCAAGCTCTGTATATTCTGCGATAAACAACGGTTGACGCGCGAGAGCATTATGACGTCAATTTGCCGCATGACGTCCGATACATTACTCCTCGCGAAAATGAAGCCCAGTATAATGTTTATTAAAATATATTAATGAGCATGTCAGAATGAAAACAGTCAAGGCCTTCTTGTGATTTATCGTCTAATTTACCACGGTTCATCGTTCAGATGCTTCAGTATTTAACCACTCGGGCTAACGCCCTCGTGGTTCAATTCCTACGCATCTGAACTCTGAACCGTGGTAAATCAGACGATAAACCGCTCGGAGGCCTTGATTATTTTTTAAATGAACAATCCTTTTAATGATAAAAATCAATAACTCTTTATACTTTAAAATGTTAACTACCAAGTTTCAGTTCTTATGTTATTTTTCAATGTCCGATATACATTCTAATTGGACCGTTCCATAACAAAACCTGTATTAGTAACAATATCGATATTAAGATAACAAAATATTTATGAAGAATATTAATTTACCTTTTAAATATGAAAATTCGATTGTTTGTTTTAGATAACTGAATTACAATGTGGCTTCTAGTTTCTGCACGAACATGAGAAAAACAATGATTTTCCAGCATTTTAAACTATTTTTTATGAAATAATAATATCTTGTCACTTATAATATCATGTCACTAATACCTGTTTTCTCGTGGAATGGTCCAATTATATACATTTATAAATTCTATGAAAGATACGGCCTGCATTTTACAACTTAATAATATGGCGAAGCTCTTCTTTTACATTATATGAATCAGCTCTGTGTTGTGTACGAGTTTGATTTGTAAGTACCATTCATCCGACATATACTTCACGTTACATTTTTGTCTGCCAAGCTAATGTCTATGTTTTTGCATAATTATTCTTAACATTTTCCCGGTTAATATTGTATTTTGCTTCTTCGTCTGTCTATCAGTCCGTCCGTTCGTCTGTTCGTCCGCCTGTCCGTCTGCATTTAGTTTGTCCTCGCTTGTTCACACTTGAATGATCAATAGAAAGCACAGTTATGCAAATATTACGGGTGTGCGGTTGAATTATTTTCACTAAACTTTGATTGTTAAACAATCTATGTAGAATAGCTTTACACTTCCGTCCAGATTTCATTGAAACTAAACAGAAGTTATTATACGAAGTATAGTTCTTCATATTGTTTGGACATCTCGATGGGAATATCTTTTACTGAGTTATTAGATTAAAGTTTTTAAATAAAATTTGTCTTGTCTATTTTTCCGGTCCTACTGCAAGTATTTGAATTAATTTCACAAGTATAATCAGTGGCAAACTTAATTACACATACATTTACGGATGAATAGTTTTCAGTTAAGACATTAAAAATTTTGATTTTCGCTCAAAAAATCTTCGTAGCTCATATATGTCTGTTCTAAATTAACAGGTCCTGCCTTAATAGTATTGAAAGAATTTGGAGGCATTTTCTTTCATAACAACCACCTGTTTTATTACGTATTTAGAATCTTATCATTTTTATTGTAATGTGTAAATTACTTTTACAGATGGCATTCCACCATTGGCTGCTTATAGCCGTTTGAAAATACACATTGAAAATGAAAATATTCACAGACCCGTTTTTCAGCAGCAATCGTATGTCGCAAGTGTGAAGGAGGATAATGGAACTATCAAAATATTACAGGTAAGACAAATTGAAAATGAGAATTCTTTACCAAAAAGTGAATTTAAACTAATATTTTTAAGACTGAGACAATTGTATATAATGATTGTATCCCAAAATGTCGTCAAGTAATTCAGCTACTGAGCGGCACAATGAAATGAGGGATTATATTACTGAGATGCGTTTTCAGTTGCATTTGAAATCGCATTATTTTAATACACGAAATAGAGCACTGCCTATTTAGTATATGAAATAATTTTAGAATATTATGATGTATTATTTAAAAAAGTATATTAAACATGGTTCACTAAATTATGTTTATTATGTGTTACTTAATTAGTCTTGATACTACTTTAGGTATTTGCGACAGATGAAGATAACGATCTACTTTACTACACAGTCTTGGACCATACAGACGTATTTCATTTCAACAACACTAGCTTATTAGCAAAAGATCTTGATGCAGAGGCATTTAGAAGTACGGATGGCCGGTGTTATTTCACGATTCAAGTATCAGATGGTACCTATAATGATACTGCCACAGTAAATATCACTGTCATCGATATAAATGATAATGCTCCCTCTTTTTCTTATAATTCGGGAAATTTCTACAACTTGACATTAAACGACACGGCAGTGACCGGTGAAAACGTTTTAAATATAACAGCTAAGGACCGTGATATCTCTAATACTGGTTTTACCTTTATTCTGTATGGCGGGGAAGGAGACTTTGAAATTAATTATTCTAATGGACAACTAAAGCTGATGCAGGCTTTTGGAAGGAATGGGAAATTTTACAATATGTCAGTGATAGTGATTGACCACGGAAATCCACCAAAATCCAGCACAGCCCAAGTTATAATTCATGTACAGGCTACCAATCAAAACTGGCATTTTAATAGCAGTTTTGAATTCAATTTCTCTGAAAACAGTAAATCTGAACAAGCTTCAATTGCTGCGACATCTGACATTACCATTACATATGAGATCATTTCCGACAACAGTTTTGATAATCATGATATATTTAACCTGAACAAGTCAACCGGTTTGCTGACTGTTGCCAATGAAGCAAATTTGTTAAATTTTGAAAAACAGTCAAAATATGAGTTAGTAGTTAGTGCTTGCGATAGCGCAGTGTTTCAAAGGAAATTCACGGCAAATGTTACCATCAATGTCCTTGATGTGAATGAAACACCTAACATTACAAAATATGACAAGCAAGTTTTTGTTCAAGAAAATACTACTGCTGAAACTATCATTTCAGCTGTAGAGGCGTTTGATCCTGACAAAAACGACATACTGTCGTTTGATTTATCTGACAATCAAAACTTTACGATTAGAAATAATGGAAATATTTCTGTTAAAACAAACATTTTAAAGAAAGGAAATTATTCACTAAGCATTACAGTAAAAGACAAGGTTGGCCTCACATCCAGTGTGACAACATACGTTATTGTTCCTGGTGTCGAGTTTCAAACACTTGTTCCAGATAGTGTATTTGAAAATGTCAGTGTCCCATTTCTTATCAGCAACCTCACAACTGAAATGTATAATATGAAGCTTGTATACAGCATCAGTTCGTCTTCATATTCTGGGAAATTTTTGGTGGCAAAAAATGTAAGTATAAACAAATTATATTTCAAAATCTTTAAATGATAGCCTGTTGATAACTATGGTAATTATACATCCTTTTCTTATATTTGAGTCTTTGCTTGGGACTTTAAAGTTTTGGCAACAAATGACACTTCGGAGGCACATTGGTCATGTTGTATAAATGATGATACAATGCGTCCAAAAAGAGATCCATATATCCGCTTGTGTTTAAATAAAGCCTTTGCAATTATTACTTGATTGAATGTTTGTCTAGCTCTAAGTGTTGGCACATTGTATGCCTTCAACAGTAAAAGTCTTCTAAAAAGTGTCGGTCGTGCTGAAAAAATAAATACAACTCGCAATATTTATCATTTGAAAATGTCTAGATTCCGTGCAAACTATTTCACTTTGAAAATGAGATCTAATGCTGAAGTGCGAAATTAAGAATTGTTTTGTTGAATGATACATACAATAAGTTCATTTTATAAGACTTTTCCGAACGTGTGGATGCTCCAAAAGAGGGGCTTGAGTATCAAAATACACAGATATGGTGGCATATTTCTGCATACGATAACCAGATAAGTTTCGCAAAAATGTATCACGTTTTCACGAAAAACAGAAAAATTTTCGCGAAAATATAAAAGTTTTTCACGAAAAGAACTGCAAATATTAAATGGAAAAAGATTGCGTTAGTGCCCACTACTGCACAGGAAAACAAGATAAGTTTCGCGAAAATGGACTAAACTTTTATGAAAAATGGTAAAGTTTTCGTGAAAATAAAATGTTTTCGCGAAAATAATATTTTATTTTCCCGAAAATTTTACCGTTTTTCATGAAAACTTGGTCCATTTTCGCGAAACTTATCTGGTTTTCTTATGCAGAAGTGGGCACTAACACAAATTAATCCACTTAATATTTGCAGTTCCTTTCGAGAAAAGCTTTTATATTTTCGCGGAAAGCTTATATGTTTTCGCAAAATCTTTTATGTTTTTCTTGAAAACTCGATACATTTTCGCGAAACTTATCTGGTTATCGTATGCAGAAATATGCCACCATACACAGAGGATGTTTGTTTGTTTTAATATAAGATCGAAATATATTCACCGAATGAACACTATTATGCAATATTTTCACGGGTGGCGCAGCCACGAGTGAAAATGTAAATCATCGTGTTCATGAGTGAAATATATTTCGATCGTACACTGAAACAAACAATTTTCTATTTATTTTATGTATTTTTAGTGATTTTAAGAAAATTATATCCAGTTTGTCCGCGCAACGTCACGTGCATCGCATCATGACGTCATAATGTCGTGACGTCAGGATATCTTTGTAGAAAAACTGTAAATAGTTTTATTACGTTTCCTGATTTCTTTTACATTTTATTATGATAGAATGTATGTATTTATGATCCTGTTAGTATTTCTGTACATCTATATCTCTACTGAAATATAGTTTGCAAGGAATTTTCTATTATTTATAATGCATATTATTTCGCTATCAAGTGTAGTTCCGTACCAGTGGAAAAAAAGAAGATATTTTCACTGTTTGAAACAGTTAAAATATCAATTTCATTTCACTGATAAATTTCAGTATTTCACTGAATAACATAAAATAAAAACATTTTATGTTGTTAAAAGATGGATTTAAATATCTATTACGAACTGTAAAAACACAATGCTTAGAATGTTTGGTTCTACTATGCCGACGACAGAATAATGATGGCTGCAGCCTCAGTTAATATAGTCATCACTGAACAGAATAACAAAGTGAATGCAAAATTGCACATTTTGAAAATATATCAATTGCTTTGAATAACTAATAAGTCGATAATCTCTGTTTGTATGCAGGGCTCATTGATGTTGACGGAGGATTTGGACAGGGAGGTCACAATGATTGTTAATCTCCATATTCAAGGCAGAGATGTGTCTCATGGTATCCTCATCACAGATATCAAAGTAAATATATCGCGTTTCTTAATTGTGTTGTCATATATTCTAGTGAATCTATACCTTTAACTATACAAAACTGTGTGCACTTGTTGTATCAGCTAGTACAACAAACATAGCACAACCTCTGTAGAGCAAAGGAAATGATAGCATTCGGGACTGCCATATTAAGATGGGGTTAACTGTTTGATTTCCCTCTCTTTGCTAGATTTGAATGTAGTCCCTGCTAATGTCTTCATCACCGTTGACTTACTTTAGCTGCTTTGATAGAATCTACTTGTTTCTGACACCAGAGCTTTCAGAATAGTATGTTCTTATGATAGGTCTAAACACATTTTGATTTAGAACAGTTACTTTACCTTACCTGATGTAAAAGTAGTTTTGCAGTTATGTATTGTTAAGCATATTTTATTAATCTATTATATGGAACAACGTTTAAAACTGGGATTTGATTGATCTAATTAGCGTTAAAACTGATATATAATATACTTATATTTTCTTCTGTCGAGCAAAATACAGAACAACAACATTTTTACCGAAAAAATGAACTATTTATTGAACAAGGATTGTTTAAAACCTTACAGCTATTTTATTGTGTATTATAGAAGATATTTAAACTGATCCTGTTTTTTATTGATTTGCTTTAATTTGTGATAATTTTGGAAGACATATGAAATAGTTTAGTTTCTAGTATGTACACATCAACATACTTTTCCAGATTACTGTTCGTGTGGATGATGTCAATGATTGCAAACCTGAATTTCTGTCGAGCAGTTATACAGTAACTATAGATGATGTTGTAGCAAATGAAACAAGAATTGCGTATATAGAGGCAGTTGATAGAGACGCAGATGAAGCAAACCGTAATCTTACTTACAACATTATTGGAAATTACACAGGTTATCACATTTTAATATAGTTTCATTGACTGTAATGATTTGAACAATCGATATTTCAGATTAAAATATTCAGTAGTTGCAACATCATTCAAAACTTCCAACCAACTTCCATTCGACATTTGTAAATATCTCGTAAAAAGTCGTAACAGTTGCAAGGGTGCGGTGTCAGGTATGCCAATAACAGTTTTGTACGCCCGTTTTAGGTAAAAACGAATTATGTTATGGCGCATGCGTCGGTTCGTCCGTCCGTCATATTTCGTGCCCAAAGGATAACTCTTTAACCATCTAAGGTATTAACTTTATATTTGGCACATAGTTAGGTGGAAATTAGTCAATGAGCAGACCGTATAGAGTATGTCTGTAGGTCAAAGTTCAAGGTCACAAATGGAGCTCAAAAGTTAAATTTGACCTTCATAGTTCGTGTCTGGATCATAACTTAATAACAGTTCAGTGTATTGACTACAAACTTTGCATATCAGAAAATATGCAGATCCCATAAACATGGTCGGTAAGTCAAAGATAAGAGTTCAAATCGTTATTTTGCGTCTGGATCACAACTTCAAAACTATTCAAGGTATTGACTTTAAACTTGGAATACAGGTGGGTAGTGATGATGTGATATGAGGAGTACCACACTCCACATTATTTCCCCTCCCCGACCGAACCGCCCACATTACCCCCTCCCGCACACACAAAATCACTTTTAAATTTATTTTCGAGTAGTTCTGCAACAAACCGCATTAGCCCAATCACCAGCCCCTTACATAATACCTAACCTCTCCCCCACAAAGAAAAAAAAGAAAAACTTTAATATTATTGTGCTTTAGTATTCAAGCTCATGAATCAAGTGGTTAGGTCAAAGGTCAAGGTTACAGCAAAGTCAAAACATTCTATCATATTTTGTGTCTAGAGCATAACGGAATAACCATTCAAGGCATTGACTTCAAGCTTGGCAGATAGGTAGGTGGCAATAGGACGGACATGAACTTTGTTGGTTAGCCAAAGGTATACATTAACCCCCACAAAAGAAAATACCTTTTTAGTGTTCCTATCATCACCGCCACACATACCTCCTCTCCCACAAACCCCAACATCACCCATCTAACACACAAGTATAAATATACATTTCTTTGAATTTAACATCCTAGAACTTCCGGCGTATATTGCCCACCTCGCGGTGCTCTTTTCACACATTCGTCTCTCTGTCTCCTAGGCAACTTTGTAAAGCATACAGATTTTAACCTTAAGGTTTGCAGCATGTGATATTTGAAGGCTTAAATGAACTTATTCATGTCTGATCTATACGTTTTATAAAACTTACATATTCATATTATGGTCTTACGTATGCAGTTTACAAATCCTTAACCATTTTAAAACTGGCATAAAATTTGAAGAAAAGTAGGGTTGAGTACTTTCTGAAAGAGGTATGCTCTGACGCATTTGTTAATCACACAATATATCCAATTTAAAATAATGTTACCTGGTGTTACTTTTGATATGACAAAACGTAACATCCTCCCTCTTTGATTTCCACATAGTTGTCAAACATTCATCACCAAAGAAGTTCAAACAATATTTGGCTCTGATTCAAACTTCCATTACCATCTCAAGTGAAAGTGATATGTTTCATTACATGCCTTTCATTACTAAAGAAGACCAATTTGCTCCAACGTTTTAAACATTTTTATTTCAAAATGCATAAGACTTTCTGCTCATATTTACAGATATATTTTCCATGGACGGAAACAAGTTAAAATTGGACAATTCTGCCCGTCTGAAAACGCAACAGTATCATCTTACTGTCAGTGTAACTGATGGCATCTTTGAAAACAGTGTATGTATAATAAAGCTATTTCAAACATGGTTTTCATAGATTATTAAATACTCGTATACTTAATTGTAACTCTGTTTTGTTTCAGTGGAACATGAAACGTCAATACATTTTTAGCTCGACTTTTCGAAGAAAAAGTAGAGCTATTGCACTCACCCCGGCGTCGGCGTCGCCGTTGGTTAAAGTTTTTGATAAAGTCAAATATCTCTGTTACTATCAAAGCTATTGACTTGAAACTTAAAAAAGGGATTTTCTATCAAAGTCTACACCAGGAGAAACAATCCCCATAACTCTGATTTGAATTTTGACAGAATTATGCTCCTTTTTAACTTAGAATTTTTGGTTAAAGTTTTTGATAAAGTCAAATATCTCTGTTACTGTCAAAGCTATTGACTTGAAACTTAAAATACTTATTTACCATCAAAGTCTACACCAGGAGAAACAATCCCCATAACTCTGGTTGAATTTTGACAGAATTATGCCCCTTTTTAACTTAGAATTTTTGTTAAAATATTTGATAAAGTCAAATATCTTAGTTACTATTAAAGCTTTTGACTTGAAACTCAAAATATTTGAATTTTGACAGAATTTTATCCCTTTTTAACTTGGATTTTTTTTTACTGGCAAAGCTCTAATTCAGAGTCAAGCACTGAGAAAAGTCGAGCGCGCTGTCTTACGGACAGCTCTTGTTCTATATTTACGTTTTAGATTGGGTGTGTGGCGTCAAGTATGACGTCGTTTCAATGAGTGTCATTGAATTAAAAAGTCCATTTTCGTTGATATTTTCAATATTTTTATGCAGTCTAGATGTACATCAATTATAAAGTAATAAAAAAGATTATATGCTATGCGTCGAGAGTATGTACTCATATCCATCACAGACTTTGCTCCTAAAGTCGTGCAGTACCTTACATTGCAGACGTCTTGAGTGTTTCTCGATACAAAGCAAGATGCCTAGAAGTACGAGCGGCAAATGGAAAGTTCTGAAACTAACGTACACCTATAGAAGATGTACTTTTACTTACATAACATAAAAGATGAATATAAACACTGACATTTCACCTACATAATGCACGTAACCAGTTCAGTGTTTTCGAATATCCATATTTTAGAAACTAAGACAATCTGTCCTATTCACTGACTATATTTTGCTTATGAAATGAAGTCCGGTTTGACACTTAAATTATGAATTATATTAAAACGATCATAAAGTTTTAAATAAGCCTTGCAAAGCTGTGTCAAACATGTATGTCCATTGAAATTTCCAGGGAAACAGCTATAAAATGTATAGTGTAGATAGAATAAAGTGCCAAAGATCGTCACCGTCCTGGCGGGCCTTTCAGCAGTCACTTCAGAAAACATCTCATTTATGTCAAAATGCATTACTGAAGCTGCTCGATACACATTGAAAGATTTATATCGTATAGTTGCGCCCTTGGTTCTGTCATTTTTCAGTGTCGCCAGTTTGAATATTAAGGCTATAAAAAAGAGTTAGGGCACATGGAAATTACTTTGAAGGGGTGAAATAAAAAGAAATACGCCCATATACACTACACGAAAGATAGGACTTGTCTCAAAAATTCCCATTGCCCATCGTACACGCACTCAGTCATGATACATATTATAGAAGGCAAACTACTACTTGTAATAGCAAATAATAGTAGGTTTTACGTATTAAGAAAATTGTAAAGTATCTGGCCGTATTTTACTATAAGAATGTTAGTAGTTAATAAAAAAAACACAGCAATAATTATAAATTATCTGTCATTATTTTTATCATGTCACGTTTGATGCTAAGGTAGTAAAATAAGCCATTACATGTTTTTCGAATATAATATCTGTGTCTTTCTACATGAATGTTTTTATTTCGTTAAATAAAAACGATAAAATGATCTGAGTGATATGATTTATGAGTACAGTATAACGTCATCGATGAATATGTCAGTGTCGTTAACCTTGTCTCAATATGTCATAGAGTTTTTTTTGCGCTACGGTACAACATTTGTTTTCAGACTTCCGTTCGAGTCATTGTTTTAGACACTAATAATCACTCACCAGCGTTTTCCAATCGTACCTACAAATTCTCAGTAACCGAGACAAACAACACAGGGCATTCCGTAGGTACTGTTTCTGCTCATGACAAAGACAATGACAACAATCGTAATGGAGAAATCACCTACGCGCTTTCGGGCGGAAATAAGGATTCAGTGTTCGAGGTATATATATTCAAGCTAAAACGATTCAATACAACCTCGTCAAATTGTAACTTTTAGTTTTCTGAAAAGGTCATTTAGAATTGGCTTCTTGCTTGTTAAATGCTGTGGAAAAATCTAGTGGGTAAATACTTCATTGAGAACAGATATTAAAATGTTTTCTTTTGTAAGTGCTTACCTGTTAAAGGTAGTGGTGAAGTAGATAGGGTGTTTGAGCTTTGCTTTGATCATTGCCGCGGCCTATGTATGTTGCCAGTTCTCCTAGTTTAGATATGATTTATGTTTCTTTTCTATAAATATAAACATATTCATACACATAAATTTTCTCTACAAAACATTCTTTCCTCTACCAAAATTAAACAAACAAATGTTTTAGATAAACAGTACCACGGGTGATATAAAAACGGTGACTGCGATTGACCGGGAGGATAAAGACACATACACCCTCATCGTAACAGCAACTGACCACGGGAATAACCCGCGAAAGGTAATTTCCGTTACATTGTTTACTCTGCTTGTAACATAAAATATCATTCAAATGTAACTAATATTATACTGTACCTCAAACTTTTAGTTGTTTCAATGGAACATTAATCGAACACGAATATGGTTTTGGTTTGAATTTGGTAAAAAGAGGAATAAGTACTTACGTGATACGAAGCAAACAAAACAGTCTCTTTAATAACCATGATTTACTTTAATATAAAAGTTTTAGGAACATTTTTCTTTATGAAATATGCAATATATATTTTGAACGTGTTTTCGAGTAATCAAATATACTCTTAAAAATGTAAAAATTCTTTAATTATGTTGAATTCATTTTAGGGCACCTGCACAGTGTTAGTGAGTGTTCTCGATGTCAACGACAACCATCCAGAATTTAAAGGAGCAGCATTTTTCAATGCCTCGGTTCAAGAAAATTCACCGAATGAAACAGCTGTTGTAATTGTATGATGATTTCGTATTAGTACTAACAGTAGTTGTTACAATTCTTATTGAATTCCGGAAGAGCCGGCCAGGAGACGGCAGATCTGCGATTCGCGGGGTATGAGTTCGATCACCCGACGATGCGCATTTTCTCTGCGGCGATTTGATTATAGACCTTGTATCTGAAATCATTCATCTCCACCTCTTATCCATGTGGAGAACTTGGCATTAACTTGCGGAAAACAGGTCAGTACTGGTATAGAATCCAGGAACACTTGTTAGATTAACTGCATGCCGTTGTATAGCGATTGAGCCAAACTAGACAAACAAACAAACAAATCAGTCCAAGAAATTGTTTCATTTGCATGTGTTTTTTCTTGACATTTTCGGTTGATATTACATTTCAAATATATATATGTTTGCCTTTTTCATTGTGTCATTCAGACTAATGATAAAAGAGTGGTATGTGTCACAGTCGTGCTAAGATATCATTGTTACATTTCCCGGCATAGAATATGTATAGAACAAGTTAAGAAATAGCTTCAAAAGCAAGTAACTTTAGATGCCATTTGCTTAGTGGGGGGGGGGGGGGGGGGGGGGTCGAAATTCAAGGTCAAAGGGACTGTTAGTACCAAATGGTTTCCGTTCAATTACTTAAGAAGAATGAGGTCAGTGTGACAAAGGTTCTGGTCACAGTCTCGATTTTTACGGAAACCGTTTCCGCTCAATATTTAAGTATGACTTTACGTACTTGAGGCACGTTGCCCGTGGGCAGAACTTTTCTGATTGTAAAATGTTGCATTACAGTGACCGTCAATTAATATATAATAGTTACGATGGACCACTCTTGATGTTGAGGATTTGAAGTCAAAGGTAATCCTCACTGCCATGCAGAGTGACCAGATGGTCGTATTATTTGATGGTGCTGGACATCCATCTGTCTGTTTTGCAGTTTAGTTTCCACTTAATAAATTCAGAATTCGTTGACCTATTCTTCTCAAACTTGAACGTCATATTTCCTCAGGCGTATAATGTTCCTCATAGCGGTACATCTATATGTATTGGCACACAGCTTAAATCCATTTTAATGATATTTTCTGCCATTTTAGAGCTTCAGAGATTACATTCATACTTTCGAACTTCAGATACCGGAAATAAATGTGACTGATAAAGATATGGGTACAAATGGCACTGAAGGAATAGTCTACAGGCTAAATGAGAGCGAACCGTTTTGCATGAATGAAACGAGACCAACCATTTTTGTATGCGGCGATTTAGACAGGGAAAAAAAAGATTTGTACCATTTAGAGGTAAGTTGTTTTATTGCCAGAGCATATAGATTTGTTTCTTCTAATTAAAGAGTAAAATTTTATGAAATTATCATTACTTTATTCGAATATACTAGCAACTAAAAATTCTCGCTAAAAAGGTGAAAGCATATTGTTGGCGGATAAACTGCAATTCTCATTTTACAGAATTAAAACATACACTTAATCTCGACCCAATAATATTCTCAATCCACCACCCCCACCTACACACACACACACACACACACACCTCCGCCCCATTAAGTAACAAATTTTGCTAAAATGTTTATTTGCTTAATAAATATAGATACATTTTGTCTTGTTAAAGGTTATAGCTCTTGATTCAAATGGAAATAATGGCTCATTAGATACGAGTGCTACGGTTACCATCTATATTCTTGATGTAAACGACGAAACTCCGCAGTTTACAGATGTGGTATATACATTCAACGTGTCGGAAAATACTGACACAGTTGTGAATGTTGGAAATGTTTCTGCTACTGATAAAGACTCTGGCGGGAATAAGACTTTGCGATACAGTATAATCAGTGGAGACGACAGAAGGTTTTATGTCGATACATTTTCAGGTAACACCGTGTCGTTATATAGTGAACATTAATTTTGCACTTTAAACTCCAAGTGAATATTTTTATGAGATATTTGATAATACCGATATACTTGTGTTAATGGATTTACATCAAATATTTTCTCACTCTTACAAATGTAGTCAACAGTAAAATATCACTAGCGTAATAGTACGACTTACTACAAGTATAAGATATGGACTTTGATAGATTGGCGTACACTTTGGATTTATTAATTAAATTACAACTTGTTTTTATTGCAAGACGTACATTCTTTGCATATCTGCTAAAATAGTTGCATAAAAAGTCATTATAAAATAAGGAAATATCAATTTTATATCTGTAGGAATGATTTATGCTGGGGGTAATATTGACAGAGAAAACCAATCGACTTTTACTCTGAATGTGTCTGCATTTGATGGCGTCAACAGAAATTACACAGGAGTTGTAATTAACGTCACTGACGTCAATGATAATCCTCCGGTGTTTGAAATGATAACATTTCAAGATTCTATCAATGTGAATATTGTGGAAGAAACCCAGTATGGCATTATATTCAATGCTACAGCATTCGATCACGATGAAATCGACTCCGACAATAGCAAAATTACATACCACTTCAATTTTTCTGATCCAGGTATATATAATCTTTTTTGAATGACTCGCCTCAACGTCAGTTTTAAATATGAAAATACTTTCTGTTTTAGTAAATGTTGATATATGAAATTAAACAATGTGGTTCGATTTATAGGGCACTGCAAAGGCACACTCATGAAGTTCATAGGTATATAACAGGGATGAACGATAAGGATATCAGTTATTCCACATATCTCCTCGTTCCTAATCTGTTTTCTGTCCCTATGTTTCGTTCATCGTTCTTATGAGATAACCCATGAAGCTATTCATACTTATTTTGTTTAACTGTGTCCCTTTTCATCTTATATTAGAGGTAATCCGAATTAAGATGCACTTATGCAAAGTTAGTATTAACATTTGAACAAGAAGAAGTCGATAAAAATATTTAACTGAAAATTAAAAAAGATAATTATCCAGTCAGTTAGCCAGTAAGATCCTGATGTTTGTTTCATCTGTGTTAAAAATTATTTTATTTTCACATTAATCTGGAGGAGTCTTTGAAAATAGCAATATTACGTGTATAGTGGACATTATGGTCATTTTAAGGTTGCGGATCTGTAATAATAATTGGGAGATTACATATTCTCTGTATGCAATTTCGGCATAATCCGGGTTTTACGGAAAACATATGCGTTTTGACCTATATTTATGTCCGGAAAAATGCCAAATTGCCGAGTTTCATTACGGGTCATTTGCCTTAAACTGATAGTTCTAAGGAGATTGCATTTTAAAGTTAAACAACTACATTTACGTGATATGCAATATTTTCATATTCAGTTAGTTTGAAATTCAAGATTTTTATTTGAATTCGAGAGCACTTTTGACAATTCATATGATACGCATTTATACTGAACCAAAGAGCTAACCCGCCATTTGCTATTTTGCAAATAGTTTAAAAATTACTGAAAGTACATTTCTAAATTAAGTGGACAGTTAGATCGATCATATCAAAATTTCAATAGTATCAAATTACGCGAAAAATAATTTTATTCATTTTAATACCAAAGCCCGTTTTTAAAAAGTCACAAAGATACACATGAAAGATGCGTTAAAAAGAAAATGAATATATACAATTTACAGAAATATGGAAGTGTAGATTCTGATTTTTACTAGGAAATGTTTCAATTTCACACACATATTAAATGCTATTTTACGATAGGGCATGACAACGCCATTATTGTGTTTTTGGTGACATTTTCTTCCCTCATAACGTTTGACGTTAGTTTGTAAATTCTAGATTTTAGTGTATTTTTGTGACTTTTCACTGACAAAAGAACTAATGGCAGATTAGCTGTTTTGTTCAGTATAAATTGCGATTTGGTAGCCATCACGCAAATGTTATAAAGGTTAGAAAATTTGTATGTGTACGTAAATCGACCCCAGATTCCTGCGTGCTGTTTCGGCTTGAAGACCGTAAGTGATTATTGATAAATGTGTTATAATAAAAATGTTTTTGCATTTTAGACAATGGAACAGATCTGTTTATAATCAACGATGATGGTGGTTTGAACTTAACAAGGCCTTTGGATCGGGAGAAGCGAGACCATTACGAGGTGACCATTACTGCGACTGATAGTGGATCTCCAAGACTTTCCTCTTCTCTTCATGTGCATGTTAACGTCCTGGACATAAATGATAATCGGCCAGAGTTCTGTGTTGACAGCAGGTGTGATAAACATGAAGCTGACTGCTCCACTGTTGAAAAGGCTCCAGTTTCATCTGTTTTGATACTGTTAGGGTCAAAAGATTTGGACTTTGGAGAGAATGCGTCTGTTTCTTACTCTATTGAAAAGTCAAATGTTTCGAAGTATTTCAGAATAGATAACGAAACTGGTGTTGTATCTGTGGCCGATGCACTCGTAGTAAATAACCTCATACAAGCAGGAATGCCACATTCCAGTGATACAGCAGATGTACAACTGTCTATTGTTGCTACAGATGGTGGTGGTCTGAACACAAGTCTTACACTGCATGTTTTTGTTGAGCCCATTAATGATGCCGACGTGCCGGTTTTCAAGGAATCACCTTGTAAATTCAACGTCAACGAAACAAATGAGACAGGTAATAAATCAATATGCAGCTTTAGAACAGAAATGTGTGAATTTGCCGATGTTGTGTATATCAGAGAATAGGTATTTAGCAAATGCAGAATGCCTAGTTGTAAAATGTATACTCTTTTCCTTTACTGCTTTCTGCTGGAGAATAAGGCAGTTTTAGTTAAAAATATGAAAAAACTACAACAATAAAATAAACAAAAATAACAATAACAACAACAACAACAACAACAACAAAAAACCCCAAACAAACAAAAAACAAAGTGTCTTGCACATCGGACTGTCATTTCCGGTAATTAAACCTATGCCGACCAAACCCATCTAGCAACCCGATGCTTTTAATTACTGATTCATGGATTGATTTAAGCATACAGTAGAACTATGTTTTGACCTTTGTAAGCAATACGATGAGGTTATACGCTTGTGGAATAATTTCATGAGGGTTTAGGCCGATTCAGTTATATACGCGGCGTATTGTTGAGATTCTTTAATACATTGTTCTGCTATCTAGTGTCACAGTGTCTTTTTGTAAGCGTGTAGGTGAAATGGCGAAACACTATTTCATAGCGCATGTATCGCTCCAAATAATTATAGTAGGTTGAGGTGACGCCAACGCATAATTGTTTTTCAACAGTGTTAAAATACGGAAATTGAGAGCGATTAATGGATTTTCCGATCCTATTTTGTTTTCATTTCGCATGAACACCGGAAAACATATTTCATTTCTTAAATATAAATCGTTTATAATATGACGTTAAGTTGACGTATCAGTTTAGCGTCATACAGGTACCGAGAAAGATTGCTGCCGTATTTGATCTTATATTTATATCAAAGGCGTCTTGAAATCGAATATATTTAACAGAAATGTGTAACAATTACATTCGCACACACTGTATCAAATATTAAATGCTTAGAATAAGTCAATAGACGCCAACACATTCCTAAGTTTGTTATTTCCTGTATTTTTACATTGTTACGCGTTGTTATCACGTCGACAGTATTTAGCACCATACAGTCGCAGTGAAATAGTGCTTCGCCATTTTATCTAATGACGTATATAAAAGGCACATTAAATTTCAACATATCTCAACCTCAGCAATACGAATCGATTTTAGGCGCAGAACCTTGTAACCGCCAAAACAGGTTACCATCAAACAGGATATTCCAATATTCATTTACAAGTAACAGATTATTACATTAATTCAATTTTCGTTTACACACCATTTTTATATTGCAGGTATAGCCGTCGGGAGTTGCATCGCCACGACAAACGATACACTTAGTCAGATGACATATGAACTAATTAGTGGGTACGGAATACATTCGGATGTATTTATCATCGATCCAAAAACGGTAAAATCATTTTATTGAAAAAGAAACCCGATGTGGCTTATATTACATATGTGCATATATAAGTAAATACAGTCGACTAGGAACACACTGAATAACTGTATTTTACTTTAAGATATTAAACCAGTCACGGCATTCGGCCATTTCCGTGCGATTTCGTATTGTCGTCTGTTAGGTCGGCATTCTTCGGCCATGTATCTTTTGCTCATAATCAGAGATTTAGGTGACAAGTAGACTATGCAGGTATCACAGAATCAAACGTAAATCCGGATCGTCTGACAATAACAAACAAATGAAAGTACTTTCAAAATTTAGACAGGAATGATATATCATTGTATAAGAATGTATGGAGGCAAGTATTTTTAAGGATAATGCTCGGACAGAAAAATCATCATCATCTTATCATCTTCAGTAATAGCCTCACTCTAAAAATATATACTCGCGATTTGGAATCAAAAGATAAAAGTTATAGATAAGTGTCAAATGTTGTTTCAAATTGATTTACTTTGGCAGAAAATAGCAAGTTATGTTTATAGACTATGATAGCGGTTTATGCATCGTCCGATGAAGGCGTGTGTTTTCTCTAATAGATAAACACAGAACATCATAACAGCAAACCCGCCAGTTATCATTTTGCAAATGCATTAAGCGTTACAAAAAAGTAATATCTTGAGTTTTGCTTTGGCATACTTTTAGAGCATACCGATGTTAATAACATTTCAAACTTCCAAGAAAATCAAATGATGCCACCAAACGATTGCGGTTTTAGATTTCAATCCATTTTAAAAAGTCACAAATACAGTTAAATATCTAGAATGTACATTCGAGCGAAAAACAATGACGTTTTTCAGCAGTTATTACAAAAACGAAATAATATTTTTGTCTAGGAAAAACATGAAAGGTATTATTGATATTTAAGCATGTTCGAATGAAAATCTATATCTAGACCTTTCATTACCTTTAATTTTTGTTCACTCGTTTTATAAAAAACAAAACTTTTGTGTGTGCTATTACGACATTAAAGATCACTTGAGAACGAACTGCTAGAAGCCTTTAAAAACGCCGTCCGTCCTTTGTTCTAATTGAAAAAATATATTTGCAGAAATATTCCTTGGGCAACCCTCTGCCAAATTTGTTCAAATTACTCCGTTTCATTAAAAAACATGGCTGCAAGAATGGGGAACTAGATTTTCCTATATGGCTATATGGAACACTTTGAAAATTCCTGAAACCACTGGACCGATTTTGAAAAAATTTTATTGCCTGTTTCTTTAGTAATCTTTACCAAATACTTTCACGTTATTTTTAAATGTAAAAATCATGACCATGCGGCGATACCGCCATATTCTCCTCTGAAACCATTGGCGAAATCTTTTTAAATAATTTTACACAAAATTTTATATTCCACGAGAGATCGTCTACTAGACACTTTGTATTAAAAAAGGTTGTAGCAAGAGAGCGGGCCACGTTTCTCTTATATAGTCATTTCCCATAAATTCAAACAAAATATTGATTATGTTAAAGGTCTTACACGAACAGAAAATAATAACTGGAGTACGGCAGGAAAATGTATAAATGTCTTAAAACGTTTTTTTTTTTCAGGGAAATATTACGACACAGTCTGCACTAGACAGGGAGAAAACGGACAGATACGTATTCGCAGTGCAAGTCCGTGACGGCAGAATTCCAGAGAGGACAGCATTTTCTTCTGTATGACACTCACTATTTGTTTGTTTTAAGTCTAAGTCGGGACTCGTCTTTGACAGTGATTATGATAATCAAGGTTTATCTTAATCGCCTCACGATTATGTACAGCGCTTTACTTATATCTCTAATAGAGAACTCGAATATTTAATTTGTTGTTAATAATATATTAAGATAACTTCAAGGTAGTTTTGCACGCCCGGATCATTATTTTTTCTACAATGTAGAACTTGATTAAATCCTTACTTTTCAAAACGTTAGAAAATATTTGTATATTTCGGCAAATTTAAAGCAGATGGTCGTGCGCTTGGTTTTGGAAGTCTGATTTTGGAAACATGAACCTCATACAGGTTTTTACAATTTACGTCTATGAGAAATTTCAATTTTGTAACATTTTCTCGAACATAACAGTTTCTATAATATAGATTTTAATGAAACTTCAAGTATAAATAAACATAATTATGGTCTATAATATGGTGAAATAAAATGCAAATGTCCGTGTACTGGATTTTGAGATATTTGCCCATGGTTTAAGAAATCTGCATATGTCAAACTTATCGTAAGTAAAAAAGATAGTAACGTTTGCCGTTTTTATAAATTTACTCAGGGGAATTAATTTTATAAAATGATTTTCATTTCCGAATTCCGAGTCCGGGCTTTATGTTACGTTAACCGAGTAAAGAAAATGACGCTTTACGTTAGGTAGTTATGCTCGTTTGTAAAACCGGAAGTAATGGCGTAACGTAATTTATCTGCTTTTTTCAAGGTAGTTCTGCATGTTTGATAAAATTGAAGTAATGGCGTAACGTCATTTTCCCTTAAATCAAAATGGTTACTTGATGCTTTATTATATTTTGTATCAAACTGGTGTATACTTATAATTTTTTTTAGCTACAGTCTACAGGAAACAGTAAAAAGCGATTTAATTTATCATATTTAGGTTGAAATCACCATCAACGATGTTAATGATAACAGCCCAGTTTTTATGAATGAAAACATTACAATCTCTGTTCTTGAGAATTCGACAGTATTCACCCACACAAACGTGACGGCAACCGACATTGATGAAGGTCTAAATGCTGAAATATCGTACACGCTGAACACCAACACCAATGACAGTAAATATTTTACTTTAAATTTTCAAACTTTATCCCTATTCATAATTAAACAATATTCTTCAACTTCTGTTATACATTCATCTATAAAATAAACGTTCAAAAGCGCTGTACAAAGTAGGCCTACATATCACAGAATGATATGGACACACAAAACAACACATAAATATATATTTAAAAATATATCAAGATTAAAAGGTAGTCAGCTAGAATCAGGTTTGACTCTACATATTAATTATACTAGATATTTTAAAGTACAATGAACAACAGTAAATAACTTCTATTGCACAGTCATACAACAGCTTGCCTTCCAGTGCAAAGTCAGTTTCAATACACCTTGAAGAAAAAGTGTGTTTTTAATGACCTTTTGAAAGCATCCAGACTTTTAGCGTCTCTAATGGTAGCCGGAAGAGTATTCCATAACTTCGGTGCAACTGATGAAAAACTACGATCATCGTACCTCACAGTTTTGCTTTTTGGAACAACTAGTTGTTTTGAGTTGTTATATCAGCGTTTTTATTCCAGCCAGACTGATAAGCATAGAAGAAATGTTTGCAATATATAAAGCCAAAGAGATTCTTTTTAAATGAACGCTGTTTATTTTTTTGCTAACTAGTTCACGGCACAGACACTTGGGGCTCGGACCTCCACACACCACATTCTTCTCCGCCCCTGGTTAAGTTTGACCAACATATTTTAGCATTTCACCATGTATTAAGCGTATGTGACGATCATAAAATGCATTTTGTAACATTTCAGCGTGTTTTTAAAAAATGTATTTTTTACCATCAATGCTTTCAATACTACAAGATATGCAACATAGCACGAACAATGGGAACACTTGCTTGCGCTGGACCCTCGCTTTGTGTAGCGCATGCCATAAACCGGGAACCAAAATTGTTATTCTTACGGCTATGTTAAACCAGATCATCACTTCTTTATGTAAACAAACCTCGTGTAACACGTGCTGAAGCGATAATCCGGTATAATACAGTCGAAATGGTATCTATTTTGGTACCCGGCAACGATTTGCGCAGTTCAAAGCAGGGATCTTTTCGCAAGGAAGTGTTCCATAGAATTTAGATAGATTGATTTATATTATTTATTGATTTCTCGTCGGAATACAAATGACAGTTGTCGGGACCGGTGTAATTTGACAGAATGGTAACAGATCTGACGATTGATACCAGTGATTCAATTGTAGGGGTTCATTTAAACGTTTAACTGGCTATTGTTTCCCTAGTGTTCGTGAGATGTTTCATATCTTGTAGTAGAGCATTAATGGTAAAAATACATTTTTTTTCTTGAGAGCATTGATGGTAAAAATACATTTTTTAAAAACACGCTGCAATGTTACAAAATGCGTTTTATGATCGTCACATATGCTTAATACATGGTGAAATGCTAAAATATATTGGCTAAACTTAACCAGGGGCGGAGGAGAATGAGGTGTGTGGAGGTCCGAGCCCCAAGTGTCTGTGGTTCACGGTATACATGTACTAGTATATGTAATTCACAGATCGTTCAGTCTACTGTTGAAAAATAGCGTACTAAATGGGTCACTGACTAGCTTTTAAAGAAAGCTAACACAGTTGTATTTTTATCCTAGTATTTAATTCATGGCGTTTGTAGGAACCAAGAAAAATCAGTGCACTTTGTCGCTGTCGGTAACGTCTAAATTAGATTAATTATTTACAAAATTTAAAAATGTACATTGCAGAAATTTGCTCCGTATAATAAGCCATTATTTGTTATTTGTTTTTGTAGGTATTTTTATCAACATCGATGAAAAGGGGAAGTTAACATTAAATGGAACATTTGACTATGAACAGAAGAAACGTTATGAGATCATAGTCACGGTAAGCATATTATTTATTTTTTTCTGTTCTAGTTTCATTCCTTAGTGAATAATATAATGTAAATTCGCTTGTGCTTTCATAATAGTCTTGCAATATATGTAAGGTGTATTGTTCTGCTCCGAAAACTACTTTTAACTTTACACGACTTTACTATCACAACACATTGCCAAACTGATTTTTATAGCGCCTTTAAAATCCCATGCCATGATAATTATTTTTTATAGTTATCTATGTGTTACTTGCGGATTCTCAAAAAATTATAATGTACTTATAAGCTAGGATGATGTGTCAATTGGACAGAATAATATAAACATGTTTTCTAGATAACCAATTTGGTAAGTATAGTGATTATACTGATCTGCTCAGTTGACTCGTATCCTATGCTATCACTATTCATCATTTTGCTTTGTCGTCTGTGTCAACGTGAAATCAAAGCCATTGTTGGCAAACAAATTGTATGTATTTTACTCAGGCTATGGACAAAGGTATCCCTCCTCGCACCAGTTCTGCAGAAGTTCATATTGTCGTAATTGATGTCAACGATAATTCTCCAGAATTTGAAAATATCACAGACTTCTACAGACTACCAGAAAATCAGCCACCAAGCCAGGTTTGTAAAGCATATACATTTTCTTTGCAAATTCTTGTTATATAAGTTTTGTTACATGGTGTCAACTATGAAGTGTCACGTCCTGAAATGAGATTTGCTGCATTTAGTATTACACTTGAAACAACAAATATTTTCAGTCCAAGAACGCAATGTAAATATTGTGTATGTTTCAAATTTTTGGAGACACAAAGCATGCAAAAATTCAGTGTACAGTACAATATATGATGTAACATTCTCGGATAATATATTATCTCGACAATAATTATATTAAGTAAATTCTGCTCAGAGATTAGAGAAAATCCAGTCATAATTTGGAAGTACTCTTTGGGTATTTTCTGAAAAAAATGTTAATGATAATTGTGAAAGGTTGAGCTTGTGTGAAATGAAGTTGTGTGAGAATGTCATGTAACACATGTTTGAGCTTTTAAGGTACGGGACCCATAATTACAGTCGGTATTTTCCGGTCAATTACGTATTCTCTGTGAGAGATTTTGGCATTATACGTTTGTTAAAGAAAGCCAGTTGTCCATTATGCCGAAGGATGCCGAAATAGCCTACGATGATACGTAATCGCACGGAAATAGCCGGTTGTGATTACGGGTCCACTACTTCTATTGTTTATCTTTAGAGACCGACTGCTTGACTATGAGTAATACTTTTGAAGTAATTTGTTCGTAACATGCATTGTGACGTGTATGCTAGTATACATGTACGCAGCGTTCACAGATGTACTGCTTTTAATTCTGTACATGTATTGTTGGGATTAAATGTGAAAAGCTGTATTACAGATATTCACTGTTTATTCGACGGATGAGGACTCCGGATGGAATGGAAAGGTTGTATACAAGCTACAGAACATTGAAGATGTCCCATTTGGCATAGATCCATTCAGTACGTACTAATTGTAGATACTCTAATTTTGAACCAATTTAAAACACAATTTGTAATGTGATGTACCTCGAATAGTTACCTGACTATAGAGTTTCAAATATCTCACGTTTTTGTTCTACAGAAATTAAAAACGGAAATCGATCTTCTGTTCAAAATTAAAAAGAGTCTAAAAGCGTTTTTATATAAAGTAGGATGTAATAGTTTCTTATAATTCTATCTTGTAATTCTATAATAAGAATGGTCATGTGCATCTCGTATGTTATTTCATATGTTTTGTATATGAGCCGTGCCATGGGAAAACCAACATAGTAGGTTTGCGACCAGCATGGATGCAGACCAGCCTGCGCATCCGCGCAGTCTGGTGAGGATGGATGCAGACCAGCCTGCGCATCCGCGCAGGCTGATCTGGATCCATGCTGATCGCAAAGCCACTATGTTGGTTTTCCCATGGCACGGCTCATATGTATTTATGCACGTGAAAGAGACTCAGTATGATGACAATCATTTTTTTTTTCGCGTCAGACGTTTGCAAAGTTTGCAAGAGCATGCAACAAGACAAAACCGTCTTATTTTGAATTTATTTTAACGAAAACTAAGAACAGGTGTATTTCATAAATGGCAGGGGAAGATCTAAGTATGCAAGTAGGCTTATATACAGTTCTTTGTACGATACAGTCAATCGTGACAATTACTTAGCCACTGGTCTTTGGGTGCATTCTGCAATGTTTTCCGAGCGTGTCTTGAAACATCTAAGCTTTTTAATCTAAATAAATACAGAATTGCATTGCTCACAAAAGGAAATAAATTATCATGTTTATTCTTCATTATCATGAACTATTTATATATCTTTAAACCTTTTTCCGTCTATGAACACATTTACCTTCATTTTAAGATGGCACGGTGTATTTGCAAGGCAAGCTCGACTATGAGTCCAAGACAAACTACACTCTCAGTATTATAGCCCAGGACCTGGGATCGCCGCCTCAGTCAACGATTAAAGAAGTTACTATTTATGTTGGGGATGTATATGACTACAAACTAATGTTTAAGAAGAATATATTTGATATAAATATTACTCCAACTACACCATTGAACCAGTCGCTATTGAATTTGACAGTCACTGTACCACAAGCATATTTTTCTGTCAAAGGTAGAGTAAAGCTCAAATTAGTTTTAACATTTAAAAATGAATTACCCGTGTTACAGGCTAAGTTCCACTGCGATCCAGTAAAATATTATTTTAAGTTGAAGAATGTGAACTGCATTGCAATTTTAGTTCGTGAAAATGATAAGAATTAATATTCTTTTTAATTTTTGTTTCTTAAAATTTCACTATGCAAACAAATACTTTAGTACTGTATATCGCGTTATCACGTAAACATATACAAGAAACAAAAAACAATCATTTGTGAAGGTAATAATGTATTGTAATAATCATTTGGGATAAGTTAGTAAGTTAGAATAGTACAAACGCATTATATTGGTAGGTGAACTATTTATGTAGCACAGGTTTTCCTAAATGATTAGTGCAATGTGAAAGTATAAAACTGCTTTTCAATTTATATCAAATGTGACAAAATCTTTGTTAAGTAACTAGGTACTTTGGTACATGTACATTTCTGTCTACACATGTATTATGATACCGGCTTTATTCATCAAAAGGGAAGGACTCGGAGTATTTCAACATTGAAAATAGTACAGGCAACCTTTTCCTGGTTAAACCTATTTCTGCAGAACGACAACTTTATGCCATTCAAGTTGTTGCCGAGGACGGACATGGCCAGAATGCCTCTTGCACGGTAATAGTTTTAGTGCAATTTCTGCAAATTACATGTTTATTTTGTAAATTCCAGTTGATTGTTTATCTTGTTTCTACTATTAAACGCATATCAATTTTCAAAATAAGTACACCTACAAGTTTGCTTATAAACAATGTGCTATCACAAATGTTACTTAGCTATCACTAACGCTTCTGTTTGTAGGTAATTGCTCACGTTATGGCACACGACGTTACTTTTAATACCCCTGAAATTAAACTTCATTTGATGGAAAACCTGAACGAAACAACTGTATTGGTAGATCTGAACACAACTGAAGAACTGTCTGGAAACGGTGCCGAATATACGATATTAAATGTGCTGCCAACAGGTAAATTAAGCCAGATTTATGTATAGAAACAGTGTTTAAAACAGTCACGTGAGTAAGCGTTCAGTCATCGCAGATTGTACATTTGTGTCATTCCTTTCATCACATAAGTCTTAGAACGCTTTCTACCTTCTCGGCGTAAGTACCTGCTCTCTCATTTCAGGCAAGGATTTATTTACTGTGGACCGCACTACTGGAGTTTTGAGATGTAATAAGCCATTGGACAGAGAGGAGCATGCACAGTACACTATTCTAATATCTGCGCATGCGTCTGTTACACGCAGGAAGAGAGAAATACCTAGTACGTGTACATAAATGGGAATAAACCCCAATTTGCATAGATTTACGATGGCATTTGCATTCCTCTAAAATCCATAACTTATTTGAAAAAAAGCACTTGATAATTGCTAAATATTTGGAATAAGAAATCTAGTTATATGTTACGCAAAACAGTGTAGAATATATTGATATAAACAATGCATGAAGCATTTAATCAACCAACAGTTAGTTGCGTTTATCATCCACAAAAGCTGTTCTATGCTCAGCACATACACAATAAACTGTTTTATTGTAAAAACGCCATATAATGTAGTATAACCATCTATTTATGTCAGTTTACTTAAATATTAAACTGTATGCATGCAAGTACGAAAATGAGTATAACAGTGAATTTATATAAAGGTAAATGCATTATCACGTTACAGGACCATCTTCAACTATAAGAATCATTGTTGATGTTGGTGATGTAAACGACAATCCTCCACATTTTACATCTGACCAAGAACGAGCGTTCGGCGTTCCAGATAATGTCAGGGCAAATTATCTTGTGGGTAAAATCCAGGTAATATATTTGAGTTTTTTTTATATATTAAACATTATGTCTGAATTATGTTCTTAAGGTATTATTTTTTAATTTCTCTTTTCTTAAACAGGCCGATAATTTTATGTTTTATGCATGGAAAAGTCGTTAATATAACTATGCTTAGTAAAACATTATATATAAGTATTATTCCCTAATGATAACGCAATTTCCACGCAAATGTGAGTGTACGCCCCTTTCATGCTATAAACCTATCATATTACTTATAAAAATATCATTATTTCTTTCATTTTTATTTCAATTTACTTATGCGGAAATTAATTTAGAAAAAGGTTATATCAATGTTCATATTTGATATCATTGCACGAAAAGCTCGTGTTTTGTATTATTACTGTTAGATCACTATCCATGTCCGCGCAGTTATCTTTGTTATTGTAATAAAACTGTTCCGTATGATGGAATATTTCTGCCAACCACATATCCACTTAATTATCTCGAAACTTTTCGTAAAAATGTTACTTATTCAGTTATTATCTACCAAGTGACAAAACTGCGTGTTATCCACAATAAGTATCTTAACAGGACAAAACTGCCTGTTAGTGCTCACTGCTGGCAGTTTTGTCCTGTTAACATATCTATCTGGATAACACGCAGTTTTGCCACTTGCTAGATAATAACTGGCTAAGTGACATTATCAGTGAAAACTGTCTACATAAATAAGTAGATATGTTGTTGGCAGAAATATGCCACCATAGTTCCATGTTTTAATTGTGTTGTTTTAACGAAGGCCGAGGACCGTGATACTTCGGACGCCGGTAAGCTCAGATACAACGTTACAGGTGGTCGTTCAGATGTCTTTGGCGTTAACATGGAGACAGGTGAAATAAGAACATTGGTCGCCATTGCAAGTACAAGAAGTAGCAATTTTTATCTATCGATAAGCGTATCGGATGGAAATGTATTGAACAAAAAAGCAACAATAAACGTAACTGTAAGTGAAAATTGCTTGTTTATGCGACCTGTTGATGTGACATACTAAAATTCTGAGACAATATTAGTAAAGGCTGATATCAGAATTTGTATCTTACATGCACAAAAGTTTTATATTAAATGTGTTTTATGTTAAAGACGTATTTTATACTTCATTTTCGAAGGATCAGTTAACAGTATTTTTTTCATGATAATGTAACCAGAAATTTAATATATGTGCCACTCTTAATAAGATAAAAAGCTGTACACTTTAGGTATATTCAAAACATATCTTTAATCAGCTGAGAGGGTCAGTTACAGTTTCGCTGAGGTAAAATGAATAATTTCCAAAGTAAATAAATGTTTTCTATATTTCTTACAAATTAACTATATTTCTGTAGTACGTATAATAATGTCATAATGCATATCAGTTTAATCAATTTGACTTCCAGGTCAATGTGACTTCAAAGTTTAGGACTGCTTTGTTGATCTCATCGTGCTCTTACTTCAGTATTAAGGCTGTTGTAATGATACCATTGTGTTCTAATTTCAGCTTTAAGGCTGTTGTATAATGATCGCATCATGTGTAAATTACATGTTAAAGGCTGCTATATTGTAATGGTATTTCGGGTTTAGGGCTGTTGTAATGATCGCATCATGCGTAAATTACAGATTAAAGGCTGCTATATTGTAATGGTATTTCGGGTTTAGGGCTGTTGTAATGATCGCATCATGCGTAAATTACAGGTTAAAGGCTGCTATATTGTAATGGTATTTCGGGTTTAGGGCTGTTGTAATGATCGCTTCATGTGTAAATTTCAGGCGTAAAGCTGTTGTAATGATCGTGTCATGTTCTAATCACAATATACGTAAATTTCAGGTTAAAGGCTGCTATATTGTAATGGTATTTTAGGTGTAAGGCTATTGTAATGATCGCATCATGTTCTAATTTCAGGTACTAGGCTGTTGTAATGATCGCATCATGTTCTATCTTCAGTCGCAAGGCTGTTTAAATGCTCGGATCATGTTCTAATTACTGGCGCAAGGCTGGTGTAATGATCGCATCATGTTCTTATTTCAGGTTTAAGTCTGTTGTAATGATAGCATCATGTTCTAATTTCAGGTTAAGGGCTGTTGTAATGCTCTCATTACGTTCTTGTTTCAGTTTAAAGGTTGTTTTAAGGGTGTATTGTGTTCTAATTTCAGATTAATGTCTGTTTTATTGCAGTCATATAATTTAATTTCAAAATTTAGGCTGTTGTAATGACCTAAATATCCTTTCTATTCATAAATGTACTTTGTTGTAGATTTTTGTTGTGCCAACAAAAAATCAACCAAGTGTGTTAGTCAACATGGCGGTCGGTGAATTTAACAACAGAATTGACGCTTATCGGAAGTAAGTGGCTTTTTTCATGGTAACTAAATATATAGATGTAAATTATTATAAATATATTAAATATTATAGTTTAAAGGGCTTAATAATTTGAAAAGTCTTTTTGATTGTTGCTGAAATAATTGAATGTCATTGCAGAAATATGAGTGAAATTCTTGGAGTCGTGATACAGTTCGAGAAAATAGAAGCACATCAGGAAGTTGACTCAGACGGTGTGATTCATGTTGACCTTTCAAGGTCTGTAGAATAGATTATTGTACTTTCAACAGACATATTTTATTATGTTTAGACAAAATGATCTGCGTTGTATAAAGATTCATTTAACACTTAACTTTAGTCGTCATTTCAGTCTAAATTTACATTTTGTAAGTCACTAAAACTGAACTTTATGACAGGTGTATTTATAGCAGTAGGTATTCAATATGTTAAGGCCAGACTCAATTAACTAAGCGCTTTTTTCATTAAAGTATATTTTGAATAGTTAAAAAACGCTACGATGATTATCTTTCCTTTTCAGAACTGATCTTATATTTCACGGAATCAACCGTACTTCTGGATTGCTAGTGTCAAATGAAAGAATGAACGAGTACGTCATTTTGTTTTGCTTTCCCTGTTAAAGCATTTATTGAGAATATTCTTGTAAACCCAGAATCATATATTTTGCTTGTAGCATTCATTTGTTAGATTATCTTGAAATTATAAAACCATTGTGGTACGAACTGAAAATAAATTTGTATAGCAATTAATTTATGATTTCTTAAATTATTACATATGCAATTTAGAGGCAATATCTTCAATGTTTGAAGAGTATTGCGATGCTTTTTCAATTAGTCACCAAACACGTTTAGAAACATGATATCATGGACGTCTCGAAACAGTATTGCGCCGCCTACGTGGCATAATATAGAATGTATTCCATGACATTTATTTGTAACAAGAACGTTTGCAAGCTCTTATCGGATATTAGCTTTAAATGCTTATATATTTCTTTTTTTAATTCCCCGCCGTGGCGGAGGGATTATAGGAATGGTCTGCGTCCGTCCTTCCGTCCGTCCGTCCTTCCGTCCGTCCTTCCGTCCTTCCGTCCGTAACAAATTCGTGTCCGGTCCATATCTCCTAAACCCCTTGAAGGATTTTCATGAAACTTAGGTCAAATGATCACCTCATCAAGACAATGTGCAGAACCCATGAGTCAGCCTTGTCGGTTCAAGTTCAAGGTCACAACTCAAGGTCAAAGGTTTGAGCCTGCCATTTTGTGTCCGCTCTATATCTCCTAAACCCCTTGAAGGAATTTTATAAAACTTGGGTCAAATGATTACCTCATCAAGACGATGTGCAGAACCCATGAGTCAGCCATGCTGGCTCAAGGTCAAGGTCACAACTCAAGGTCAAAGGTTTGAGCCTTCCATTTTGTGTCCGCTCTCTATCTCTTAAACCCCTTGAAGGAATTTTATAAAACTTGGGTCAAATGATCACCTCAGCAAGACGATGTGCAGAACCCATGAGTCAGTCATGCCGGCTCAAGGTCAAGGTCACAACTTAGGGTCAAATGTTTGAACCTTCCATTTTGTGTCCGCTCTATATCTCCTTAACCCCTTGAAGGATTTTCATCAAACTTGGGTCAAACGATCACCTCATCAAGGCGATGTGCAGAACTTATGAGTCAGCCATGTCAGCTTAAGGTCAAGGTCACAACTGAAGGTCAAAGGTTTGAGCCTTCCATTTCGTGTCCACTCTATATCTCCTAAACCCCTTGAAGGAATTTTATAAAACCTGAGTCAAATGATTACCTCATCAAGAAGATGTGCAGAAATTATGAGTTAACCATGCCAGCTCAAGGTCAAGGTCACAACTAAGGGTCGAAGGTTTGAGCCTTCCATTTGGTGTCCACTCTGTATCTCCTTAACCCCTTGAAGGATTTTCATCAAACTTTGGTCAAATGATCACCTCATCAAGAACTCATGAGTCAGTCATGTCAACTCAAGGTCAAGGTCACAACTGAAGGTCAAAGGTTTCAGCTCTGTATCTCCTAAACCCCTTGAAGGATTTTCATGAAACTTTGGTTAAATGTTCACCTCATCAAGACGTTGTGCAGAATTCATAAGTCAGCCGTGTCAGTTCAAGGTCAAGGTCACAGCTAAAATCAAAGGTTTTACCCTTTCACTATCCATAGAAGTGGCGGGGGATTTAGCTGTCTTTCAGACTGCCTTGTCCCTTGTGATTTTGATAAGTCCAAATGTATACATTTTTCTTTCATTTCAGTGTTGCAAAATATAATTGGTTTAATAGATGTGTATGTAAATTAAAATGTAAAATTAAACTGTAGATAAATATTCTTTGCAGGCTTATAAACAGTAACCTTGACGAACTGGCTCAACTATTCCACCAGAAGCAGCTAGTTGTCAGTCACGTGATTATAGATGTAATTGCAGATCCATCTGCAATATCGACCACACAGATACTCTTTATCTGCATGGCAGTTTTTATCTTCTTTGGTTCCTTGGCCGCTCTTGTTGTAGCCCAATACTCTTGGACCAGGTAAGATAGTTACCTAACATAAGAAAAAACATAATATATACCTAATGAAAAAGTTCTTTCTGAAGAAAAACATATTCTGAAATTAAGCCCTGTTTATACCAATCTTTATTCTACAACAGTGTGTTTTTTTTTCTATAATAATCTAGATATGAAACCGAGAGACAAGAAACTGAAAAGGAAGCTGAAAGAATCAAAGAAGTAGAACTAAGTACAATAAGAAGTAGGCAATCCAGTAAACTTTCATCCATGATGGCGGCTGCAGCTGTTAATCCGGCTTTTGCAGAGACCGAGTTTGTTACCAGGTAACTGTTAGCTTATTTCTCTAAACATATTGATATACGCATGTTTTTATTATAAGTAAGAGATCGAGCAAGTCAGAATAAGTACTGTCCTCTGATGAATAAAAAAATAATTATCGTAAATCAAATTTTAATGTCCATACTTCAAAATAACTTGCTTATATTTTAGCAACGGTCAAATTACCACTGGAATGAAAGACAAACCTCAGTATGAGTCCCAAGAGCTACGAGTAAACTTTGAAGAAGAACCGCTTGAAGCCCTTCTAAATGCACAAGGTCTAGGTAATGCATCACAAAGCGTAATCGATAGTGGTGTTGGACATACTTCAGTACACTCAGAAGAAAATGGTCTCGACAGATCTAGTCCTACGCCTGGTCCCAGCTCTGATGTTGTGGCCTCGGGAAATACCCAGTTGAAACAACAAGCGCTTGATGTAACCCCAGCAAATGGGGAGGTTCCCGTCATGACATCTAGTCCTAGAGCAAGCCGCGACTCCAAACCGGTGGAAAATAGAATAATAATTACCACAGGTCTTGAAATTCAAGCTGATGAAAGAAATTCAGAAAGTAAAGAAGTTAGCGATACTAACATCGAAGGAACCAGAACTCGCGGAGCTTCATTTGTATTGTTGGATGCCACAGGAGAATCAGAAACGGATGATACAGTTGACGATAATGTAGAGAATGTTTCCAAAGCCAAAGAAGAATCCAAAGACGAAACGAACATCGGACATAAATCGGAAGGGTCGTTGATAACTAAGGCAACTGCAGACTCAAGGGATGGACTAGATGATATAATGAATACTGAGCCTGGAACAAGAAGCGGAGATGCATCTATTGACGGTGAAAGTGCGCATGATGGAGATGCCATTATAGAAGCCAACGACGATACGGATATTGAGTGTACGTCATTTTGAGATGATATGATTACTATTATGACATATGCACTGGACTTAAGCCTGCTAAAATTACAATATTAAAACAAAACGTGCAATACATATATCATATCGTATATATAACTATATTATGTAAACAGTATGTGCAATATATTCATATACACCGTTTAAATCGTGATTTTTTGTAAAATGATAAACTAAATTGTATTTGATGGAATTTGATTTCAGCTTGTGATTTGTTTGTTTAAAGCTGTTTCAAACATGGTGTGCCTGTTTAATAGACAGTCAGGATTTCTAGGCATTGACAAAGTAAAGTTTTGCTTCAGTTTTTTCTATTATTATTTCAACATACATTTTGTGTGTGTACATACATCTATAATGTATATAGCCGCCGTTGTAATTTTCATTCATTACTGAATTAAAAGAGATTGATTGTAGTAATGTGAGTATTAAAAGCATCACCAGACGAATGTATAAAAAGTGGCACTTATGATAACGATAATTTCAATAATTAATTCTGTTTTGATTAGATATTAAATCATTTTCTCAGTTCAGTTTGAAACCATACTCCTGTTCAATGAATCATAAAAATAGTACATAATGCAGTTATCCTGATTTACTAATAAAAAGTGAATATATAACTTATATAGTAGGTATTTTATTTTGATATAATACATTTTAGCGCACCAGAGCACGGATTGCTCAATGTCAGCTTTAAGCACTATAATAGAATACCTGTCGTACGTCTATTGATTTACAATTTCTTTTAACAAATACCTGACGACAGAGCCAATTTCAACCAGATTACCCAAAGTTCACTGGGATATTCCTTGGGCAGTCCATTTTCAAATATCTTCAAATCTAGGTCATGCTAGATCTGATTACCATGGCAACCAAAATGAATATTAAAAAAAAATCCCCAGAATTTGCTGGCCCAATTTCATAATAATATCCTACAAACACCCTCGGGTAACCTTCACCAAATTCCTGCAAATTCGTTTGATTTCTTTACAAACGTGGCCATAATGGTTGGGATTTTTTTTCTTATATTTATTATGAAAAACTTTGGAAATCTTCTTTCCTGAAAGCGCTGGTTCCATTTAAAAATACTTTTAAAACAATGTTCCCTAGTGGGTCCTCAGTCAGTTTCTTTTTTTCTTTTGTTTAATAACGTGAGCGCAAGCGGGGCCTTTTCAGCTCACCTGAGCCAAAGGAGCTTTTGTGACCGCTTGATGTCCGACGTCCATCGTCTATCCGTCAACAGTATCTAAAAAAATCTTCTTTTTCAAAACTACTGGGCAGATTTACACCATACTTCACAGGAGTTATCCTTGGGTGGTTCTCTTTCAAAATTGCCCAAAGAATTAAAACCCATGCAGAACTGTTGTTGCCGTGGCAATTGAAAGTAAAATCTTTAAAAATCTTTTTTTTTTAGAAACAGTCTGCCGGATTTCAAATATATTTTGTAGAAATGATCTGTAGGTGACCCTCTGCCAAAATTGCTTAAGCAGTTCTATTTCGGTTTGCAAAAACATACCACTAATCTCTGTATTCAAAACAACGTAGCTTTCTATAGAATGGAAATTTCTGAAAATCCCACAAAACGATGTCCATATTTGCAAATTAGCAGTGCTCAGTCTAAAGTATCTAAAATAAAAGGAAATTAGACCGGCAATAATTTTAAAAATTGAAGAAAATACAGTCAAACGTTTAACCACTGGTCCAATTTGTCACAAATGTTCCTTAAGAGACCCTTTCATAATCTTACAAACCACTGGCCCGATTTCAAAATAAATTTACACAACTATCATTATGAAACTTTAGCAATGGGACTCAGGTGAGCGCTTTAGGGTCATCATGACCCTCTTGTATCTATATTATGGCTACGAGGAAAACTTTGAAAATCTCCTCTTAAACTACCAACCCGTTCTCCAAATAATTTCACAGCTATGTTTGTTCGGTGACCCTCTATAAATTTCCGTCAAGTCATTTTCATATTTTAAATATGACTGACAGTGACGGTGCTAATTTATTCAATATGGCTTCAAGGAAGAACTAAAACATCACCTCCTCTAAAACATCTAGCCTAATTTCAATATTATTTCACAAAAGTGTCTGTTAGGTGATCCTCTACCCAATTCCTTCAAGCCATGTTTATTTGTTGAAAAAAAAAACAACAACAACATTGTCACCAGTGTGCATAGCTAGTGTTCTCTGTATGGAAAATTTAATTGATATGTTTTAATACATGGATGCCAGGGTACGGGGCTAGTCTTGTCTATAAGGAAACGGGAATGTTTGAAAACATATTCTCCTCTGAAACCGCTGGTTCAAATTCAAAATACTTCCACACAAATGCTCCTTTGGTGATCCTCCTTGACATTCCATCACATCATTTCGCTATGTTAAAAAGCATAGCCGCAAGTCTGTATCGGTAGTACGAAAGACAGGTAGGGACATTTCAACTTCATGAATTCACGATTGTAGCTTCATGAAGTCACGATTTCAACTTAATGAATTCACGATTTCAACTTCTTGAACTCACGATGTCAACTTCACGAATTCACGATTTCAACTACACAAATTCACGCTTTCAACTTCATGAATTCACGTTTTGAAATTCACGATTTCAGTTTCACAGTTTCAACTTCACGAATTCAACTTCATAAATTCGCGTTTTGAACTTCACTATTTCAACTTCACGAATTCACGACTTTAACATCACGAATTCAACTTCACGAATTCACGATTTCAACTACTTAAATTCATTTCTTCTTGGTCATGTGACGACAAACCTCTAATATATTCTACTGAAAGGAGCACTGAGGTTTTGCTCATGCCTTTGCTAAAATATTCATTAATTAAAATTATTTAAAATAACTGCTTGATGAATGCAAACAAACTGAAATTATAATTTCTAGTTAAAATGCATGTATAATTACCACATTGAATAAAGAATTGTAAGTAGATTGTTAAAATTTCAGTGCAATGAATTACTTTTAGTAATATTACTAATTTATCAATACTTGATGTCATCTTTAATAGAAATATGAAATAAATATACTTTGACCTATATTGAAATGAAAAGTGCGTTATTTGTCACTTAAAAAATATCTAGTAAAACCTATAAAACAACAATTTAATAAAACAAATATCAATTTGAAAACAGAGATTGATAAAATTTCATATGAAATTAGAAAAAGGATTTAATTAAAAATATCTTAAAATTAAAAGTACAGAATTTGTATGCTAAACAATTTGTATAAAAAACTTTGAAACAACAATTCAGTATAAAAGTCAATTTAAATTTTTTTTTAAGAAATCAACATTTAGCAATAAAGGCAAAATGTAAATGAACAGCTTCTTAGTTTTAAGGAGACTAAATTTGGATGTTAATCTGTTGACATCTTAAGAAATTACAATATGCCATTGGCTCCTGGCATGTGTATTCTCAATTTGCTGACTCTAAATGGCACATTCTAGGAATGTATAGTATCTATGCGAGGGTCCATTGTTACCATTAGAATGATGAGAAACACAAATATGCAAATTTGTTTTTATTATCAATTTATATTAATTTATTTATTAACATAGTTTAAATAGATAATAAACTGATTAATTGACATAAAAGGTCGTTGTCAATTTTGTTGTCATCTTGAATTCATGAAGTTGAAATCGTGAATTCGTGAAGTTGAAATCTTGAATTCATGAAATTGAAATTGTGAAGCTCAAATTGTGAATTCATGAAGTTGAATTTATGAAGTTGAAATCGTGAATTCGTGAAGGGGAAATCGTGAATTCAAGAAGTTGAAATCGTGAATTCATGAAGTCGTAATCGTGAATTATGAAGCTGAAATCATGAATTCATGAAGTTGAAATCGTGAATTCATGAAATTGAAATCGTGAAGTTCAAATTGTGAATTCATGAAATTGAAATCGTGAATTTGTGAAGGGGAAATCGTTAATTCAAGAAGTTGTAATCGTGAATTCATGAAGCTGAAATCGTGAATTCATGAAGTTGCAGTCGTGAATTCGTGAAACTGAAATGTCCCTACTACGGTTTTCCGTTTGGACAATCGTGACATTTTATTGAATCCTTAACCGCGATGCACGATGGTACGATGACGAAAACGCGATGGTGCGATAGCACGATGATGAAACAACGATAGAACAATGGCGAAAACGCAATGGCACGATGATGACAATTTCCACTTTAGCGTTGCAACGATAACTACCGTACGAAAGACCGGTAGGGTACTGTGTTCCGTTTGGACAATCGTGACTTTATTTAATACTAAACCGCGATGCACGATGGTACGATGACGAAAACGCGATGGAACGATGGCACGATGATGAAACAACGATGGTACGATGGTGAAAACGCGATGGCACGATGATGAAATCGCGATGGTGCGATTGTACGTCATTGTACCATCGCGTTTTCACCATCGTGTTATTGCGTTTTCACCATCGTATCATCGTACCATCGCGTTTTCATCATCGTACCATCGCGTTTTCATCATCGTGCCATCGCGTTTTCATCATTGTACCATCGCATTATCACCATCGTACCATCGCGTTTTCACCATCGTGTAATCGCGTTTTCAACATCGTACCATCGCGTTATCACCATCGTACCATCGTATTTTCACCATCGTACCATCGCCTTCCGGAGGTCACGCACAGTGTATATTTGTCAGTAGAATACAGGCTTGATACAATCTCATTTTCACATTGCACTATGTACCTTCTACATCCTAACAAGAATAAGCTGAGTTTGAATAATATCATGTGACTATTACATCAAGCTTTTTATTTACTTTCCATGCATACATAAAATACAAAGGACGTTGCCTTGCTTTTACACAGTTTTAATGAACTGAGAACTGAACATTTTGTAAAATATTTTGCAAAACAGCAGAATCTAAGTGGTAAATTTCTTCCCACAAAATACATTGAGATACATTAATCTATTGTTGACAAAAATACAAGTGCTTGTTGACAAAAATACAAGTGCACGGAACTACGCATTTCTAACCGGAAGGCGATGGTACGTAGGTGAAAACGCGATGGTACGATGTTGAAAACGCGATGGTACGATGGTGAAACCGCGATGGTACGATGGTGAAAACGCGATGGTACGATGATGAAAACGCGATGGTACGATGATACGATGGTGAAAACGCGATGGAACGATGGTGAAAACGCGATGACACGATGGCGAAAACGCGATGATACGATGGTGAAAACGCGATGTTACAATGACGTACAATCGCACCATCGCGTTTTCACCATCGTACCATCGTTGTTTCATCATCGTGCCATCGTTCCATCGCGTTTTCGTCATCGTACCATCGTGCATCGCGGTTTAGTATTAAATAAAGTCACGATTGTCCAAACGGAACACCGTACCCTACCGGTCTTTCGTACGGTAGTTATCGTTGCAACGCTAAAGTGGAAATTGTCAGTAATAGCAGACTTGGTTTCAAAATATTTTTACACAAATGATCACAAGGAGAACCTCTAGGTTATATAGCAGTAATAAGGTCAAAATATGCCTCCTTGGTGTAGGCGAAAAGCGTCCCTTATACAGGGTAAATAGATACTAACTTTTCCATTTTTTTAGCGCATTTGCCAAATGGGCATTATTTCACTCGTGAAATGTATTTTACATAAAGTAAGACACTCTCCATGCTTCACATTTTTTTGAGTTGTTTACTGTGGACCGGAACTACACGAGAAATGTAAACAAAGACAGAGGGTGAGTTTATATTTTACTTTTTGTAACAAATTTAAGTCCTTATTTCAAAAAAAGGGCAATGCTATTCCACTCAGAATTGGTTAAACTTCTTATGTATGCAGGTCGATCTGCAGAGCGAAAGCATTTCTTGACATGAGAACTTTTGAAAGTTGTGAAACAAGACCGAATTAAACCGAAAGTGGACATATGTCTATGTATTTCGCCCTAATTTACATAAGTCAGAGATTTCAAAGTCATCGTTAAGATGTTATTGAAAAGAATGTTTAATTACTGTATAATATACGTGCATTTTTGGCGGATTACTACTGTCTATGTGTATTTTTGGCCAAGAGGAGGAGCCAGCGACACAGAGGAGGCGCTTAGAACCAGAGTGGGAGCCAAAGCACATTAAATAATTTATCAGGGTGTTAACACTTTTAAGTTATTAGCAAACGATCTGTCGTCGGAAGTATCACTGGCTCTTTTTCAACTCACTTCCATAAAGAGTCGGAGCCAGTGTTTACAGCCCGTGTATTCAACACCCCTTTTCGTTTCGTTTTCTTGAAGCAAATGTATGGATGTCTTGGGGAAAATAGGTCTTTGACGAAGTAAAAATCTAGAAAAAAAATATCAATATCGATCTGAAGTAACTGAATTTTATATGAAACAAAGAACAATTTCTTTTATTGTTATATTACCTATAATAGACCAAAGTCTTTCAAATTACTCCCAGTGTTCATATTTATTCGACACTATGACTTCAGGCAGGCATGGTAACTTTTCCCCGTATGTATGCTGTAGACGCTTTACAAATTTCTGAAGAAACTGCTGGTTTTACTTTGAAATATCTACACAGAAATGTTCAGTGACCTTATACCAAGTTTATTCAAATTATTCTAGAAAGAAGAAAATGCATAGTCACTATTTACTATATGTATATGGGAACTTTAAAAATCTTCTTGTCCAATTTTACTATAACTAAATTTTACAGATTTTTTTTCTTTTGCGACCGTCTACCAAAATTGTTCAGTTCAGCGGTGAAATTCAGATGATCGATCTAGAGGCATCCCTGTTTTCTTGTATCATAACATCGTTGTAAAATGGTTGAAATGTATGTTGTATGCTAATAAATTTTATTGACGTTATGCTTGTGCCATTAATCAAAAGTAAATATAATTTTATTTGTCTATTTTTGGTTCTGATCCAGGTTCAATAGAGAATTGTTCAACCTTTTTATTTAGATACTTATTTATTTATTGCATTATGTTAAAATATAAAGAGTAAATAGAAATATCTACATTCAAAGAACGCAATCCCCCCCCCCCCCCCCCCCCCCAAATAAAGCCAACTATATAAGATATAGTTCAGTGCGTACATAACTTTTCGTAGAAAACGGAGAATGTGACATTGCACACGAAGAATACGACTTTTGCCGATTGTCATTTCCTTAGTTTCAAGTATCTGGATGTCGTTGATTAAATTGTCTTTAAAAATGGTAGTGGGAGAAACGAATGCATCATCCTGATAGAGTGCGAAGAGAGAAGTGCTAAGACAGTTAACATAATGTTGGAAATATCATCATGCAATTAGTTATGAGTTTGAAAGCCAATATTGTAAAACCACGCGAACCACGTGTAGTATATGAAACGTCCATACACATCATCTTTAGCAGTTCCTGTAGCGTGCTATTTACACTTTATCGACTCATAAAGCCCACCCGCTTAGCTCAATAGGGACAGCACAAATCTACGTATCGCGGGATCGTGAGTTCGAGCCCTGGGCGAGGCGTATGTTCTCCGTGACGATTTGATAAAAGACATTGTGTCTGAAATCATTCGTCCTCCACCTCTGATTCATGTGGGGAAAGTTGGCATTACTTGCGGAGAACAGGTTTTTACTGGTACAGAGTCCAGGAACACTGGTTAGGTTAACTGCCCGCAGTTACATAACTGAAACACTGTTGAACAACGGCGTTAAACCCAAAATAAACAAACATAAATCACATAATGCACTTAATTTAAGTTATTAGTATCATAGTCATTAAAGTGTTTATGCGACATAATGTGATGTCATAACAAAAAAACGAAAGAAAAAATGTAAATAGCATTTTTGAAATGAAAATTATACATTTTCTTCTTGTAAGAAATAAACATGACAAAATGCCGTATTCACGATCGACATATTATTAACAAAATGTACTGATATTAATTTTATTGCTAGTGCACTAACTGGACTTAGCCCACCTGTTCATATCACATATTGTTATATAATATATTTAAGATCTGCCTGCACTTTTTATCATAACCAGCAAATTTCTTTAAGATGGTATGTACTTACCAAAATACATGCAATTCTTCAGGAAAGAATTCCAATAAAACTTCAGGGAACAGAAGTCAGTTTAAATTGGCATTTTGTACAGCCAGTTACTTCACTTGATAATATAAGTTTTCCGTATAAATAACGTTACACGGACATTTCCGATTAGAGTAGTTCTGCACGTTTGATAAAGCAGAAGTAACGTCGTTACGTCTTTTATCCAGATAACCTAGAATAAAGCTTAGACTCGGCAAAGGGAAATAAAAATCATTTCATGAGTTAGATGCCACCGGTCATTAAAATTATTACAACGGCAACGTTACCATCTTTCTAGAGATAAAATATGATATTACAAGTTTGACACTTTTAATAATTCCAAATTATGTCTCTAAATTAGCTCGAAATGTGCTGATCTCTTTATTCATCGGCAAATACATGTATCTTAAAAACAAGCACATAGACCTATACATTTTATTTCACAAAATTATAGAGCAAAAGTTAGTTTATGTATATGAGAGGTTTAATTAAAATCTACGTTGTAGAAACAATTCTATTTGCGAAAATGTAATCAAAATTGTGATTTTCCCACAGACTCCTATAGAAGTCCAGTTTTTCCAAATCAGTCCAGCAAAAAATCAAGCGAACCTATCTCTTTTATTAAGTATATTTTGAAGTATCAGGCTTTCATCTTATTTTACATTATACAAAAAAAAAAAAAAAAAAATGAAACGAACCTGCAGAACTGCCTTATCTGAACAAGTAAGGAGAGACCGCAGTATTGAAATACCCACAATGTCTGTTAGAACACTTGAGTTCACACCGCCGCTTTTACTAAAGCGAATACAGAAATATATGTGGTAGTGATACAATAAGATTGTATAAACGTTAAGAAATACATGTTACGTATACCAACTGTCGAGTTCTATACGCCTTCTTAACGCTGTGTTCTCTAGCACATATACTTATAAAGCATGTTACCTATTCATTCAATATCAGCTTTATGCTTTAACTAGAACAAGAACGTGAATACGGGCATTTTATCAATATAACACAAACATTTTCCAGGGAAGGCACGTAATAAAGACCAATAAAGGACATTAACAATGCATACACCGACGCCGTTGCATCAGTCTATATTCCCAGATGTTACCTTTTATATTGCAAACTTGGGATAGTACATGTACCAACTTTTTAAAGCGCCAGTCAGCTGTAAAGTTTACTTGCATCAATTGTTTGCATTATGTATAGGATATAAGACGAAAACGATCCAATATGTAAAATTTTGTTTGTTTGTTTTGGGTTTAACGCCGTTTTTCAACAGTATTTCAGTCATGTAACGGCGGGCAGTTAACCTAACCAGTGTTCCTGGATTCTGTACCAGTACAAACCTGTTCTCCGCAAGTAACTGCCAACTTCCCCACATGAATCAGAGGTGGAGGACCAATGATTTGAGACACAATGTCGTTTATCAAATAGTCACGGAGAACATACGCCCCGCCATAGGATCGAACTCGCGACCCGGCGATCCGTAGACCGACGCTCTACCTACTGAGCTAAGCGGGCGGGTTAATATGTAAAATACTGGACTGTCCGAAGCGCGTTAGCGCTGAGGACCGTCCAGTATTTTACATATTGGATCGTTTGAGGCTTATATCTTACTTAAAACATTGTTTTTATGACATAACCTATAAAAAATTACGTATAAACCATTGACGTAAAATATTCTTGAATTAATTCGGTTTTTATTCACATTAATGCATTTAATAAAAGTTGCTATATGATTATGAAATACCCTGTATATCCTCATGACAATTTTACGCACGTTTTTCTCATAATGCACGATTGCGTTTTTCTCGGGTTTCTCGCCTTCGTGATATTGGACTTTCGTTAGCCCGGGATTCTCGTGATGCTATTAATTGTGTTTACACATGTACACTGATGTACGGAATAAGCAGTAGTATTCTCATGAGTGGCGGCGGGAGGAGATAAATTTTGTGACATTTTAGAAAGGATTTATTTTAATTCATGGCTAGGATAAAGTGATTATGTTTTTTTATTTAAATGTGTACAAGGAAACTTTCTTTGTGTTAAAAATTACAAGGGTATGGCGGATTATGATAATGTTTCGCTGAAAGTATAGTTGAAATCGGACAGCTGGAGAAAATGAATGCTGCATGTGCACTGAATGAGAAAATGGGTTGTTTGTTTACACGCCTGACAATATACTGTTGCGATTTATTAGTTCAATGACAGTTTTTGTTGGGTTGTACATGAACTTGCCCGAAAATCTTCAAATTTAGTGCAAGAAGACTTACAGAACAGACATTTTAATATATTATCGGATACAGCTACTGGTAAGTACAAATCATATTATTTTCGTTCCTTTAGACGCATAGTGGCGAGGCGGATGCAGACAACTAAGGAAAACTTGCTTTCAGTATGATTTTTATTGATGCACTCGAAGCTACTCGTATTTATGTTGTTATTATTACAACGGATGTTTAATGTAGTCCCAACTGAAATACTGAAAAATATATTTAATATCATTCACTTTGAATCTATTAGATTTATTTTCACTAAAATCTCAGTATTTCATAAAATAGCATAGAATGAAATAGAATATACGAGTACAAAATTAAAAGATATTTCGACAAAACTTAGGTTCATGCAAGTACATGTGTCCCTTAATTGCAGTTCCTTTTTCTTTCCGAATAGGCCATCTCACAGACTGAACAAATGTGAGCAAATGCTTCACACTGGCTTCAAATACAAGAAATAAAGGCAATTTATTCTACGTAGGGTGCAATAAACGTTTATTTTTTTTTAAATGAACATCCTGTTTTTTTTACAGTTTTTTTTCAATACGGATGTAATACTTAAATAAACATAAACTGTAACTGTCAATACCCAACAAATCTATGAGCTGCACCATAGGAAAACCAACATATTGGTTTTGCGACCAGCCTGCGCAGTCTGGCCAGGATCCATGCTGTTCGCTTTCAAAGCCTAATGCCATTAGACAAACTGTTATCGAACAGTATGAATCCTGCCCAGACTACGTGGATGCGCAGGCTAATCTTGATCCATGCTGGTCGCAAACGCACTCTGTTCGTTTTCCCACAGCGCGGCTCATATCATTTTCAGGGCTTTACATGAACATTAACGTGTAAGCATTTGTTTAGTTTTTTCTATGTACAGATGAACGGATAAATACGGGAAATGTGGAATGTGACATAACAAAATATGAGCCATGTATACGATGATGCAATGCTTCACCTAATTTTCGTATATCGCAAATTAGTATTACTATTATTTTTATGCTTCCCGAAGGGCGAGCACTTTGGTTGACACTTTGTGCGTCTTTCCGTCCGTCCGCCCGTCCGTCCGTTGTATAACTTAAAAGGTATTAACGGCATTTTATTAAAATTTCACATAATCATAGAGCAATCAAAGAGCAGTGTCAAAGAACCATAGCTCTACCTTACCTAGCTGTTGGATTATCTCCCTTTATTATACAAAATAAGGCTTTTTCCGGAGCATTACTTGAAAAGTATTGATGACATTTCATTTAAACTTAACAAAATCATAAAGGCTATTGACAGTACGGCCTAAAAGAACTATCATGATTGGTCTTATAAAACTGCTTTTTCAATAGAGAGCAATAAATTCTTGCACAATTTTTAAAACTGGAAGAAATTATTGCTCTAGGGAAACGTCGTTTAAGGAGTAAGACTACGTTGACGCATGCAGAATACATATATGTATAATGCTATTTTTAAAATTTTGCATCTTGATCTATACATAAAATTTAATTTTGATATTAATTTTCCCTTTTATTATAGTACTGTGTCATTTTATTGGACTGCTTTCATTTGATTACAATATTTCTGTATGGAATTACGCTACATGTATTGATAAATATTGGACTACACGAAGACATTGATTTTGTATATAAATCGTTTTCCTCGTGCAGTCCAATATTAAATACACAGTCCGATATTAAAATAATATTGGACTCCACGTGGAAAATACTGAACTAAGTCCCATTGAAAGCAGTCCAATATTAAAAATACAGTACAGCGAGAACAAAGGAGTGACGTCATGACAATGTTTTAAAGGCAGATCACTACCAAATCAAATGTAAGCCTCCGCAGGTCTAGACACACGTAGTACAAATATAAATAGTGCTATTCTTTCTCACTTTCCTCGTGCCCTTTCTCAATAGCATCGTGTTTTCTTTTACTCTACCGCGTTTCAGTATGTATCACATAGCATTCTATCGAAATCGGCATGTTCCTATCACATGTTAATGTTTTGAAAAGAGAAATTGAAAGAAGTGAAAAGGAGTAAATTCAGATGGTTTGTATTTAATGAACTGTAATTTTCTTATATAAAAGTTAACACCCCCCTTTTTTTTGTTTTTCTAAAGTAGCGATATAGTTCTTTATGAGAATGTAAGTCTATGAAAAACCGTTATAAAGTGAGTGGATTTTATATGAAATAAAGAACAGCCGGATTTAGTGATGTTCAGCCTATAAATCTAATACTATATGTAGTGAATTGTCAGGTCGTATTTATCCAAAAATATGAAACGATGCTGTATATATGCTGCACATGTAACAATGCTATACACCGGCCCAAAGGCTGTCCATTCACAACGAGCCATTTTAAGGTTTCGATGGAGGCCTTGAGAAACAAAAATCAAACAACACCAAATCATAGAAAGAAAGAGTTGTTTGACATGAAAATTGAACAGCATGTAAAACATGTATATTACTTTACGAAACAAGTGTCAGTATACTGATATAAACATTGAATTCCGGAAAAGGGCTGCCTAAAGGGGCTCCACTTCCGGACAGTTAAACGCCTTTAAAAACTCACCATTTTCAAAGAACTGTTACACATGTTTGTTTTGATGCATTTGCAATAGCGTGCGAGTGGTGAAATTTCACGTAACAAGGTGGAACATAGTTTTCAGCAATTGTTTATCTTTTTTTCTTTACAAATGGCATTCATTTTCAAAGGGAGACAACTTTTTCTCAAAGATTACTTAAAATAATCGGAAAAAGTTGTTTCCCTTTGAAAATGAATGCCATTTGTACTTAAAATAATCGGGAACAGTTGTCTCCCTTTGAAAATGAATGCCATTTGTAAAGAAATAAAGATAAACAATTGCTGAAAACTGTGTTCCACCTTGTTATGCGAAATTTCACCACTCGCACGCTATTGCAAATGCATCAAAACGAACATGTGTAACAGTTCTTTGAAAATGGTGAGTTTTTAAAGGCGTTTAACTGTCCGGAAGTGGAGCCCCTTTTGGCAGCCCTTTTCCGGAATTCAATGTTTATATCAGTATACTGACACTTGTTTCGTAAAGTAATATACATGTTTTACATGCTGTTCAATTTTCATGTCAAACAACTCTTTCTTTCTATGATTTGGTGTTGTTTGATTTTTGTTTCTCAAGGCCTCCATCGAAACCTTAAGTTAGCCGGGCATTATTATATATCTGGTATAATAAAATAATTAAAGGACACTTTGCTGCTTATAAAGATAAAGAGGACATTGCTTTGTAGATTGAAAAGTGATTAATTTGCAAAACGTTTATCATATGTTTCTTAATATACATGTATCATATGCCTCAAAGTAACAGAAGGACATTGAAGGAACTATTTTCCTCACGTTTTCCACGTTTATTTCCTTGAGTTTTACTCGTAATGGCAACATCTGGCAAGATTGTCAATATTTTTAATATCGTAATATTCCCCTTATCGTTGTAATAACAAAAACCGCGGTCGATAAACCGCCGTGATATATAGTTTTCTTTATAAAGTCGATAAATAAAGTAATAGTCACGTGATTTGTTTACGTGGATATTATCGTAAGAAGTGAATGAATGAATAAACGTTTGAATAATGGGAGCATCTTTTCTTATCTCAAAATGCCGTTTCTAAATGACTTAATGATACTGATATATTATGGGTGTATTATAATATGAATGACCGAAAAGGACTGGAGATAGGAAATTAATTTACAACGTGACGATAACATGGAAGTATGAGCGACGAAGAAGCCGGAGTTTCTCATGGAAAGACTTCTGATCCTAGTATATTGAAGGAATATCTGGATACTAATGGTACGAAAAATATTTACTTATTCTAAATACGATTTCGTCACGTGAAACGTTCTTTTTTCTCGTCTGCTTGACTCTACGTTTTTGCTTAAATATATGAGCCGTGCCGTGAGAAAACCAACATAGTGGCTTTGCGACCAGCATGGATCCAGACCAGCCTGCGCATCCGCGCAGTCTGGTCAGGATCCATGTTGTTCGCTAACAGTTTCTCTAATAGCAATAGGCTTTGAAAGCGAACAGCATGGATCCTGACCAGACTGCGCGGATGCGCAGGCTGGTCCGGATCCATGCTGGTCGCAAAGCCACTATGTTGATTTTCCCGTGGCACGGCTCAATTATGTTCTTCTTACAGACATGAACATCATCATTATTATCATTTTCTGATTATGTTAACGACATCAGTAACAGTTTATATCATTGAATATGTTATTATGAAAGCTTTGGTGTTCGTCCGTGGCTAGGGACACCAACAACAATATTAGTTACTGTAGGCGAACAATATTTTCAAATTTCATTTCTTTTGAAAACATACTGTACTGGATTTTATCAAACACACAAATAGATCTGGCAATTATTTAATTAATAGAGAGAAAATTCTACGACTTGTAGAACAATTTCTGAAAAATCTGACATCAGTTTACTCCGCTCGTCGACATAACTGTTATTCATATATTGTAACTTGACCATTTAGACTACTTATACTATACGTCTCATTTAAATTTTAGTTATTCTCCAATTATTTCATGTTAAAGTTATCTGTCCAAATATAATGTAAACTTTTATCCTTTTTGACAGTGATATTAACTGTAGTTGGAACAGGATCATTTAGATCTACTATTGTTCTATCAGATAAAATAATATAAATTATTATTTATAGTCATTGATAATTCGGCCTTAAGAACTGTGTAGAGTACAATGCTCATTCTACATACTAAATACTAATCAATAGATATCTGTTTATCTAAAAATTCATTTTGATCTATTGATTAATATATTAACTTTATTAAAAAATGTTTTTTCCAAGATAATTGTAATTTTAAGACTTTAAAATTGATAATAATGAGACTGTAAAGTGCATTATATCAATAAGTATATCAAAATTTCTTTAGATTTACATGTATGTTGATTAACATATAACAAATAGAACGAGCATTGTGACCTGTCTAATCATTCCAGTTACAAAAGTTCAACACTGAATCAATATATGACTTCACAAAATCCTTATATATACAGCATGCTGCACTTGTGGGTAGGCAGTGGGGAGTTAATACTTTACCTTTAGACACTTAAAAGCGCTTAATGAATATATAAATGTCTTTCAGGCAAAATGAGTTTATTTTACCTGGTGGCTTGTGTAACAGGAATTTTCCTACTTCTACTTTTTTGCGTCATTGTTATGCTCATCAAAAACCGGCGCAAACACCGGTCACCCTCGGACTTCTTCCTCACAGAGCCACACGAGGGGAGATCATCTTGCAAATCCGCACCTATGTCAAGGTATTGTATTTAAATACGAAATTATAATTGCTTTGTTACAACAAGCAAGCGAAAAGCAAATCCATCCTTTTTATTAATATTCCATATTTCATTTTAATGCGCTACAAAGCAAACACAGAATTTTCCAGTAGCATGATTTTGTAATTTGTTTCTGTAATTGCATTATGCCATTAATGTGGTGTCAGATACTATAATTTTCAGTTCATACTTTTTGTATATAATATATATATTATACTCACTGTATGGCTTGCCAGAAAATAGCGAAATAGTTTTCTCATTCAAAAGTGTTTAATAAATTAACAACATAACATCCGAAATAAACTTTAAAGTATTTCTCTCAAGTGTTGACTGTAGCTGAACAAACCGGTGTTGAAGTATGAACGTTCATATAGCAAACACTTAGGACTGTCAGGAAAACTGCATACATAATATATCAATTTATGTCCCTGGGACTGTTGATTTTTTATCACGAGTCATGTAACTATGCTTGATATGACCTGCATAACATGTGCAAGCCAGAAAAAGAGTCCATGTTTTGGTACAAACATATTGCTATTAGCATTATTACTACACCACATTTATATAGCACTCTTTTCTTGTACATGTTCAAAGGTTCTTTACAGAAAACACCCCTCCCGAAAAAACATGTTTACATTAAAAACATGAATGTAAAAAACAGTTACAATAAAACGTGACAAACATACATACATATAAAAAACTTAACTGGCTTTTAGGATAAAATACTGTGCTATGTTTTGATATGAAGAAGAATGTATCGGTCAATTTGTGAAATATTTTTTTTTATATCGTTTTATTATTCAGCCACACTTACAATATACAAACAAGCTTTCTAGCTTTTATCAATGGGACGAGTCCCTTAACATTTTTCTTATTTAATTAATGAAAATCTATAAATGTACATAAATGAGAACAATATATATAGCACTGTATATACATGTGAGCAAGAAATTTTGATCGTACTATTCAATATAAAAAGGATAGAATAAACAAAACCTTTTTTTGCGACTTTGACAAAAACGGTGAATAAATGAACGAGCTGAGAATAATTACGAGAATATCTTGCATTTATATCCATTTTACAACTCCATTTGCTTACTTCTATCCGATACTTTTCTGAATATAGATATAGGATAGTCTTAGGAATTTTTAATCTTAATTTCAGAATAGATAAATAATTGTGAAATATTGATTCTAGCAGGCTATTCTCAAGAAAATACATATCCCAGAATATTGAAAATGACACCAACGCCTTAAAATAAATGCATTTTCTTCGGGATTTCATTGTTAACTCTACACAGAAACGTTGAATTAGTATATCATGGCGTATTTACTCTTGTAAGACAAGCTGTCGATCTTTTGTATTATTTCACTCGATATAAGACAATATGTTTCGCTGTTAACATTCATATTTAACGGTAACTAGCCAAATGGTTTGCCAACTGAACTTACAAATGTTACATGGCCACAAATATTGATCTCAAAAAGATTTGCATCAGCAATATTAATGAGCCGCTCCATGAGAAAACCAACATAGTGCATTTGCGACCAGCATGGATCCAGACCAGCCGCACAGTCTGGCCAGGATCCATGCTGTTCGCTAACGGTTTCTCTAATTGCAATTGGCTTTGAAAGCGAAGAGCATGGATCCTGATGCGCAGGCTGGTCTGGATCGCTGCTAGTCGCAAATGTACTGTATTGGTTTTGTCATGGTGCGGCTCAATTTTCTTGAAGGTACAATAACGTTTTATAGCGCACTTTACAAAAAATATTCGAAAGAAAAAAAGTTTGGTTGCAATTATTGTCAAATTTCTAAAACAGACAAAAGTTAGATATAAACAGACAACATATTGTCTAATTTCAAAGAAATATAGACCCTGGGAGTACAAGAATAATCCGAAACGAGTGTTTATACTCAGTCCAACAGTAATCCAGGAAATATATCGGGAAGGAATGCATAACCATAAGTGGATTTTATATGACAGCCATAAACTATTAACCAACCATTCATAACACTGAATGAATTTTTAAATTTTATGAGGAAAAGCATAATATAAAGGGAAATAATTTTCCAGAACTAAGAAGATACAATTAAAATAAAAATCTAGTCCACCATTCTGATTACATTGCCATGGGAACAAAAAGGCTGCCATTTAATCAAGTATTAAAATTTTAATTATTTTCTCGATTTTAAATCAATTTTAAAAATTCTTTCCCTGCCTTCATTGATTCAGAAAGACATAGTAATAGTGATTTTGTTTTACAGAAAGACAATCACATTTCAAGACCAATTCCATGAACTTGTCAATGATAAATGCATTACTGGATGCATGCTTTTTTTTGTTATTTGTTAATTTGTAGACTTTTGTTGATAATTGACATGCGAATACATTTTATGTAAATTTAACTATAATCATACGTTCAAAGTGTCTCTGACACCGGTATGGTCTGTTTTTCCTGAAATTGTATAAGCACATTATTTTGTGTAACATACTCCATTAATAATGTATTTTCTCTATTTCTCTATGGGTGTAGGAAAACGTCTCCAGTTAGAGAAAAGCGGAAGTCGTGTCCCGACACTTATGGTGCTGTTGACGAAGCCATTGCAAGGTCAAGCACGTTTGACAGTCTACCTAACATGGAGATGGAATGGGTACAACCTTCACCGGAAGGAGAAAAATCAAAAAGCATGACGGCGCTACAATACCAGGCTAGCTTCCTAGGAGCACATCCACAAGTTTCTCTTACAAGGTAATACTATAGGAATATTTCTGACTGTATCATATATTAAAAAGGTTGTGTGTTTGTGTGTTCGGGTTTAACGTCTTTTTCAACAATTTTTCAGTCATATAAACGACGGTGTCTACTTGTAGCAGTGAGCACAATGCCCAACTTTATAGTGCTGCCTCACTGGAATATCACGCCGTAGACACGTGACATGATACCCCACCCAGTCACATTATACTGACACCGGGCTGACCAGTCCTAGCACTACCCTCTTAATGCTGAGCGCCAAGCGAGGACGCTACTAGTACCATTTTTACGTCTTTGGTATGACGCGGCCGGGGATCGAACCCACGACCTCCCGCACTCGAAGCGGACGCTCTTCCACTAGGCTACCGAGGCGATGATATATGAAATGAAGGTGCCTGAAATAATTCAGTTGTTATCAGGTTGTGATACATATGTGTTTTGAATTTAAAAATGTTAGAATGTTTATACCGATATTTACATATACACTTAAACATTTCTGTTTTATATATACATGTAGATGTAGTTCTTTTTTCCTTAGTGTAATTATCATATGCAAATTTTGCCTTTCTTTCCCGAATACATACGTGTGCGATGCTTGTAATTGAAAGGTATTGTTCAGTTATTTGCGGCTCATATAAAATCTATAGAAGCGTGGGCAATCATTGTGATTATGTTTTTATTGAAGAAGTGAAAGTGAAAACTTGGTAGCAGAAACTTCATCTCCAAGTGATCATGGCCGGATATTGTTTACCGTACTATTTGACGTCACAACAAATACCCTTTTGGTAACCTTGATAAAGGTCAAAGAGCTGCAAGGTATGTAAGAATCAGGTTATTACTATTTTTAGTTTGTGTATCATGGGTCCAGAATAATTAAATAGTATCTGAAAAGATGTTATTTTATCTAAAGGTTAATTAATGTCATAGTCATCTCCGGATGCTCATGTTTGCATCTCCTCGGAAAAATGTGAGTTCTTCAAAACCCTAAAGGCTATTGGTATATTATATGCGAAGTCCAGCCTCCTGTTGGGTTTGAACCTACGACTTCCGCTCGTGAATTTAGTACACTAACCATTCAGCTTTAGAGGAATTCTAATTGGCATACATTTATGTGTTCGCGGAAAGCGCACGTTACAAGCCGTGACAGTAGAACGTGTCACTGCAAATGGATATTTGGGTTCTTGTTTAGGTTTATAACAGTTTATATATGCGCAATTTTGTAACTAAAACCACTGTAAATCACTGTTATGAAAAAGAAAGCTATAGATATTAGAAATGAATATTTTGGATATGAAATACATCGGTTGTGTTTCATGCCCAACAAGTAACCGATACCACTCGTTTTTCGTTTAATAACAAAACATCTATTTACCTGGCATACGAAAGGTTTATACGATGGACTCGGACTTATTCAAAAATAAATAACGACTTTTTATTTTAAACTTGGGCGTTTTATATGTATATATTTCTATCTTTTATAGGCCGAAACTCGAATGAAAACTACAGAGATCCATTCGTTAAAATGTTCCTTTTACCAGATGAAAATATATGTCATACTTCTAAAACTGTGAAGAAAACACTCAATCCAGTATTCAACGAAACCTTCAATTTTGAGGTAAATCAAATAATTCAGGTCTTCTTTTTGTTTGCCGCCTGATTTATCACGGTTCTGAGTTCAGATGCCAGGAAATTGAACCACAAATGTGTATCCGGAGTGGTTTGATGAACCGTTATATTTTAGACTTATATACTACAATAAGGCCTTGATTGTTTTTGTTCTTACTTGCTTATTAATATATTTTGATAAAGGTCATGCAGGACTTTATTTAATTGAGTTATAATAAACCGGGCGTCATGCGGCAAGTCATGCAGGACTTTATTTAATTGAGTTATAATAAACCGGGCGTCATGCGGCAAGTTGACGTATAGTTGGCGTCATAATGCGCTCTTACAGATCAGCGCGTCAATCGTTGTTTATCGCAGAAAGTTTAACTAAAAGTTTATTTTGTGTAAACAACTTTAAAGTCGTGATATAAAAGACGACCCTGTCTACGAGACTGCACGTGAAATCTGACGTCATTCGCAAGGAAACATTCAAAGATTTCTTTCAAAATTGGACATTAAAATTTTAAAAATAATAATAAATATAGCAATTACTATTTTTTTCTGATGGTAGGGATAAAAATTGAATCGACACGGCTGTATAATGTTTCACTGGATTTAACGATATTTGAGTGCATAAAAACCAGGAACTTTATTTGTTTTAGAAGGTGATTTACAATAATACGTGGACCGGGCCGGTCTTTTTGTATGTTCTATTTAGATGTTGAAAAAATCGATATCTTGACACTTATTTTGAGATTCTGACACTTCTAGAAGGCAAACATCTTATATTTGTAGAAAGCTGTTTTAAAAAAGTAAATATAAGGAATTGAATACTAGTTTTTCTGCGTTTATACGGGTATACACAACATTGGGACCTCTTCAAAATCATCTCTTTAAACTGTTTAATTTTCTTGTATCTTAAAACGTTGGTTATCTGTAGTTAACTCTGAATTTCGTATTGAATTTATGAAAGTCAACATTTCGTTTTACCTCCCCTTATTCATCCCTCAACCAAAAATATCAAGACAATTAATTTTGGACTTTTTAATTATGAAAATCCCCCATTTCAACAATTCAAGCGTTTAATATGAATCATGAATATATTTTCTGCCACTAAATTACGTTGCCTTACAAATGAGAGCTGATCTATCCGGCGTCGGCGTTACACCTTATTAAAGATTCTACTTAGAAAATTAGGTTAAAGTTTTGCGTGCAATTAATTATCACGGTTCAGAGTTGCAGAAATGGAATTGTCAGGCGCGGTGCATTTTTTATTATGCAATCAAGACCCTGATTAATGGGTTGTCATATTGTTACGCTGTGTTCGTATTACTAGTTTAAAAATATTAAAGCTCATTTTCAAATAATCCAATTAATTCGTACTTTCGCCTGGAGATTGGGTGTTCTTGCCTTGTTACAAGAAAATATGGTGTTTGTATCAAAACCAAATTTTTATTATTATAATACCCGTACTCCAACTTTGTAGTGCTTTGTTGCATAACAGTGCAGGCACTCTTAAAAGTACACGTATGACTGCAGAAATTATTAGAATCCAGTTCTTCATATGTTGCTCAAACACAATTTCCAAAAATAAACCTTTGTGTTTATACATTTTACAGGTAAATTACGGGGATATTAAAAACAGAAGTCTAAGATTTTCCGTATATGATGTAGACAGACGCCGATTACGTCATACACTAGGTCATGCGATTGTGCCACTTCAAGACGTCAACATCAGTTCTTCTGGAGTGATATCAAAGGATTTAGAACTAGAAATAAATGTAAAATATTATTTGCTGTTTTTACATTTGATTTATAGTTCATGTTTAAAATCTACATACTGTTTGTTTTAGAGGATAAAATTAATTATTAAAGTAACATTTTACAGAAACGTATTGATAACGGCTGTTCACAATTTAAAATACTGTCTCATTAGCTCTATGCCTATCCTCTTTTCTACACGAAATGGTTGCATTATTTTTGCAAATGTAAGGTTAATTAATCACGACGCCGTATCGAACAGGACCATCTTGCAGACTTTGATATCTTTATGGGAAAGATATTTAAATTAGCGCGTAATAAAAGTATAAATTAACAAATACAGATTCCATTCATGTAGCTAAGTGGTATATCGTCTGCCTTACAGTATGGGTCGTCTGTTGGTGATTTGAACATTGCATTATCGTATCTTCCACACACAGAGAGACTAAAAATTGTCATCCTCAGGGCCAGAAATATCCGTCCAAAACCTGATCCCGATACAGGTAATAAAATTTATGAATGTATATTTTCGATAGAAAACATTAAACCCGCATCCCTCAAAAGCAAGGTTTATCTGACAATTTCACGCCATTATGTTTGTGTATTAGAGTCGGGAAATTATGCTTTAACCGAAATTTTCTTTACTTTGATATCGCTGATTTTCTTTGCTTTTTTTGCTCTAGATTAACACTGTAACAATGGCAATTCACACAACCTTAAGTAGTTATAGTTCATTTTTCAGATGATTCAGATATTATCATTTATTTTATGCTTTTAAGTGAAATACTTGAAATTTTCAGTGAAATAAAATTGAAGTTTTCACTGTTTTAAAGCAGTGAAATTGTTATTTTAATTTTTCAGTTGTACGAGAGAAGAAATGTGTATTATCAATCATTGAATTTTATTTTCAATAATATACTTTCGTAAAGATAAATATTTTTATAATACGGACACTAACATAAAGGTACCCTCTTCGTTATTATGTAAAATAAATCTTGAAAACCGCATATAACCATTTCACAATTTTTGACACAGATATTGTGACCTTATGACGCAATGCCCATAATGTTGCGCGGGAAAATAAGCATAACTTGGTTGAAACCATTGCAAATACATAAAAAAAAATTTTTCAATTTAACGTCGGTATTTTTTTAACACGATGGAATACACTTCGATCTTACACTGAAACTATATATTTGCTGATATGCAATCTATATTTATTTTGCAGGTTTTCATGTACGCCTTTTGCTTTACTATGGCAACAAACTAGTGAAAAACAAACGTACACTAACGCAGATGGCTTTACCGGAAGTCAATTTCAACGAGTCTTTTGCTTTTAGCACAACAAACAAAAGCATCGAAAATTTCAACTTTGTCGTAACTTTAGTGAAGACAAACAGACAAGCAATATCTAATGACGTCGACCTTGGTCACGTGACTCTAGGATCATTTATGTATGCACGAGGTGCAGGATTAATACATTGGCAAGAAATGTTAGCTAAAACCAGAAATGTGGTGACCAAGTGGCATCAACTTAGCGTGCCAGTGTAGTGTATTCAATGCTGACTGGTTAGCTAAATGTCACGTGTGATTTGCCTGCGTAACGTCACCTAAACAATAAAATAAAGCAAAAGGTAAAAAATCCAAACTTAGACGACTCCAAAGCAAGTTTCCAAGTTTCCAAGTTTATTATTGATTTCTCAGTATGTACAAAGCATAAACATGAGATTCACATTCTAATAAATAACAATAATAATCAATAGAGGACAACTCTTACTCAAAAAAGTGAAGGAATCATAATTGGGGTTGTGTTCAAAATCAATACAGTAATTTATTACACATCATATCAAATTTAGTAATTAAGATCCAACATTTGGTTCTAATTTTAGTGCCTCGTTACCTATTCTATAATTAGAAGTTTTAATTACCTCATCATCCATCATTGGCTAGGTTTTTGATTGGTCAGATTAATTGCACGCGCTTAGAACTGTGTAGCATAATGACCATAAATATGTTACTAGGTCAGACATTTGAGTTATTGTGTCATAATCATTGACCGTGAGAATTTTGAGAAAAGCATGCGTTATTTACTTTTAAAATCCCTCACACGTGGTCTGCCGGTAAAAACTTTGTTCCGTGATTAAATGGGGGTCAAATGAGTGTCACCAAATGGTGTTAATGTGGACAGGGATGTTAATTAATAGAATTCGCAGCAGATGTGTCATTTATATGTGGAATTTATATTTAAAATCTATGGAAAAAAAGCATTCTCAATTGGAATTTTACCAGAGCTTTACAGTATGTCATGCCATATGCTTTTGGTCTTTACTATAAACTTATTAAATGGATTGCAGATGAATAATCAAATATATTAAAATGTAAACTTCTATTTTGTCTCACACTGGCAAATAGCACAAGTTTGTATAAGACGTCACATAAAATATGACAGGTTTTGGTTTGAAATAGATTATGGATCTTAACGAGTCTGTTAACATGCTGTCTTTAGTGCAGGGTTGACTGTTGACTCTTTCTCTTGATAAGCCGTTTAATTACATTAAAAAGGTTATTCCCTTCATTTTTATTAATATTAGACTTTACAGCATGATAAAGTTTTAAGTTGTCGGAAGTACTTGTGGAAACATGTAGATTCCTGGCCATCAATTGCGCAAGGAGGACTGAAATGTGTTTACTGCACAAAGGCTGTTGTAATAGGATTGTTGTACCCAGAGACTGTACGATAATACATCATGATAAATGAATGTTTTAGGTCACACTTGCAACCATATCAAATATATAAGGCAGCTAATAATTGGTGTGGAGTTTATTTAGGAGTGCGCCTTGATGTCAGAGAGCGGGTCATATTTCAAAACGATATGTTGTTTTGCAAACTTTGTTCAGTTATAATTACTGTCATAATTATTCATATATTGTAAGGGTATTTTAGACGTAATTGTTTCTTGATAACACGAAAATGCATGTTCAATAAATTTAAACCTTAAAATCTACAAATCGTCTAGATGGAAATTTTGGACACGACAACTTCGCTCATCAAGAAGGGGATGGGTGAATGGAGTGTGGGTGTGCGGGTGTGCGCGATTTTCTAAGTGTTGAAGTATCGTGCTGATAGTGCGTTGTCTCGCTGTATTTCATGCAGTGCCATAATTTCGTTTATTTTCCATGTTGTAAAATTGTTTACATTTAAGATTGATACGAAGTGTTTTTCTTTTACCTTAAGTTTCCTTTTACTGAGAGAGTTTTTGTTTGAGATACATTTCATGAAAAATATTTTTGAGAGTAATAAAAAAGATTTTACAGTCATTGTGTGTTTTATCAAATTTGTTTTTATACACTTACTGCATGGTTTGCCAGTCAATAGTCAAATCTAGATTACATGACGTCAGAAATAAACTTCAGTAACTGTTTTCTTCAAGGATTGCCTTTAGCCCAGCAAAATGTAGTATTGAACTATAACACAAACAATGGACCAGCGATTCATATAATGAGTTATGTAATCAACAATAATATTAAAGTACAATGGTCTGGGACGGTGTAATATAACTAAAAATAAAGAATCACAAGAGGAGAGGTATGAATTAAAAGATCTTACATGTTCCTTAACATTTGCCTGTCAATAATACAATTAAAATTGTAACGCTTAAACAGTTTTTGTTTTATGTGAAACAATAACGTTTACATTACAGTTTGCTTTGATCTTACTGGACCGTTTTTGTCTTAACCAGAACGTGTGCTCTATAATTATGTTGGTACTCTTCCGTAATTTTCCCGACTTTATCCAAACTAAATATTCTGGTCCGACAAAAATTACACAGACTGTAATGAGCAGATAGATATACACAATTCGAAACTTATTACATCTATCAATTAGATGTGGTGAACATTTTTGAAAAACATAGGATACTTTCAAGCTGACAAGTTAGAGAAAAGGCTAAACAATTGAGTAGTCATTTTGAGATAATCTTATTCCTTACGTATTCTTTACAAAATCCACAATATTCACAAATCCTTGTCTCATTTAAAAGAATTATCTTTAAAGCCTCGGCTACAGTTTTGCCAAATGTCTAAAAAAATTTGCAACAAGAGAATTTCTTCATACTTTGTTAATTGTTAGTACATGCAACTATTGGTTGACTGAATAGTGTTATTTTGGCCTATCTGTCAAGAGAAAAAAATGCAAAAAAAAAATCCTCAATCATAATAAAATGTATATAGATTGCAGAAAAAAAATAGAAATACAGGATATTCAAGCTTTTTGCATGAATATGAATTTTATTTTCATCGAGTGGTATGAAATTAAAATTTATCTCCAGTGGCGTAGCTACGAGTGAAATATTTTTTTCATACCTCGAGATGAAAATAAAAACCATATTCATGCAAAAAAAAAACAACCTTGAATTTTCTGTTTATTATATATACAAATGATTTAAAACGTCTTTGGTTTACATTTAGAACGAGCGCGACAACAAAAAACAGCCGAAATTTAGTCTTATTTTAGAAATAAACAATAAAACGTTACCTTTACAGCATCCGCAAAAACATTAAATATGAAAGTGAAGTTGTACGAGTTGCGTACAACACGCAGTTCCCAATAATTTTGACATATTGTTGTGGTTTTCTTTTCTGGCGTTTCTCAAACGTTCTCCCGAGTAATGTCCCTTCGCGTAAGGTTAGAATGTACTTAAATGTAAAATGAGCCGTGCCATGAGAAAACCAACATAGTGGGTTTGCGACCAGCATGGATCCAGACCAGCCTGCGCATCCGCGCAGTCTGGTCAGGATCCATGCTGTTCGCTAACAGTTTCTCCAATTTCAATAGGCTTTAAAGCGAACAGCATGGATCCTGACCAGACTGCGCGGATGCGCAGGCTGGTCTGGATCCATGCTGGTCGCAAACCCACTATGTTGGTTTTCTCATGGCACGGCTCAAATATTAAATCTTACAGTTAAAATATGTTCAATTTTCATAGCAGAACTGGCAGTAATTAACCCAAAACATTATATATCAATCACTTAACTGAAATACAAAGAAAATGATAGGTCCACATATTCCCTGTATGATAAACTGGCGTTTTTTAGTCCCACCACGTACTTCAAAGTTAAAATTGCTGTTTATATCGAAATTGCTATTTAAACAAAATGCAATTCATCAGTTTTCTTCAACATTATGTGATTTTAAGCAGACACATAAAAGAACAGCCTAAGTAGAGAAAATTTACCTTGAATGCTTAATATTATCCCAACATATGTTAGAAGTATAAATAAAGGGAGGTAATTCTAGATACAATTTAAAAAAACAAACAAACAAACAAACAATCTCATTCAATGAAAATGACAGATATAGTTTTTTCTATTATAATTATTTCATTTCTTCACTTCTTAGTTCCACAAATTCAAAACGATTCGACCGAATAACTACTGATCAATGTTGATGATTATCTAAAACCCCAAAAGTTGAGCAGAGATTTTGTAAACTTTCAACATTTCCTAAATAACATCTTGAACAGTGTAGTCTGCCTTTAAATAATCAGAATCAAGAATCTGATGTGTGTAAGATATAAGATCATGAACAATGTTTATGTATCAACTATTCCTATAACATACTAAATCAAAGAGTTTGCCAAATGAACAATTTATTTCAAAAGTTCTCACAGTCCGTGGGCACACCAGCTCACACGAAAATTAATATTGGCCCCAAGCTGCTCATGACCGTTTAAAGTCAGTGCAAATTTGTTACTTTATTTAGTTACATATGCAATAAGTTTGACTAACACGTCGTTCTATTCAGTGTTTTTTTACATGACATTAGAAATGAATTTCATGTTTTTTCTTCAATGTTTGACCCTACAAACCTGTCTTTAATTAGATGGAGCATACCCCCGACCATCACAAGTTGACCCTGAACATCCATTATCTTTTGGCTGGCTGTGTCCCTGGTGACTCTGTGAGTCATCAATTTCATACATTAATATGAGATTTGAAACATGTAGCTCATTGTATATACAGTGAAAAAATAGGATCTATAATTTGCGCCAAACTACTTCTTATCTGAAAATTCAATCTCAGAAGTATAAGACAAAATACTTGCATTTATTATATACCTATATAAATTCTGTAAAAAAATCGGCTTGTATTTCACAATTAAATATGAACAGACAGACAAAAATTCCGTATTGTACCTTTTAAATTCCGTATTGTTCCTTCCGTATTGTATGCTGCCGGACTATTTTCATAAATATCCATGACCCGACACATTTCTATAAATAGCGCACATAAAAACTTCACTAAGTTCCATTTAATATCGATAAACATTGAAGATTTCGTTCAAGAACAAAACAAAAATCAAAATGGTAAAGGTATATAATAACAGTACCTAGATCTGGGACTTAGTATTCGGCTCTCATGGATTTTGTAAGGTCGGATCACACTTGGCGCTTGCGCGCCTCGTGAGATCCGATCTGGCAAAATCCACTCGAGCCGAATACTGCATACCAGATCAATCTACTGTTATAATAACCCTATTGTATCTATCTCATGTACTTAATTAAGCAAACTACTAAATATAAAATGTATATCTCATCATGCGTCTTAGTTTTTAAATAAAAAAACTTTTTAGAAAAATAAAGAATACGTCTTTGGTTTGAAAATAATGACGGTCTTCAAGTTTAAAACAACTGAAGGTATTCTGACTTTAAACAAAGCAAAACAAAAATAAACAAATAAATATCCCAACCAACCCTCGCTCAGCCATACTTTCGAATGGTCGACCCCTCAATACATTGCCTCTTTTATTCACGTAACTTTTGTAGAATAACTTAAAGGTCATAGGAACGATTGATCACGTTGATGTAGATGCTGTGCGGCCATACATGTATGAACTGGAGATACCTGTAACGGACGAAACTGATTGAAATGACATGGAATCAGGCATCGATACTGATCTGCTAGAACATTCTGGCACCCATCCTATGGAGTGGTGAGTCATTCTAAAGTACATGAACTGCAACCATGAGCATTCGATCAATGCATTCTAAATAGCTATGATAGAAGCATTGAACATGAGAAAGCATTACTGTTTCAAGACAATAAACATGATAGAAATAATCTATTCAGACGTTCAGAAATTACTTAAGTTTACAATGGCTTAGCTAAAAAAAGAATAGAATTTCGAAAATGCCCTCTACATTTTCCTAGAACCAAACAATAGTTATAAATTATTCTGATGAATAATTTTCGGTAGTATTTTTTTAGATTTAAGAATGATTTTAAAAGCCGAAATTAGTTGTTACAAATGAAAATATTGATTGAATTTATGAACCTCGTAAGATTATGTGCTCGAAATAACGAGAAAATATCTCGTTATTACGATTACAAGTAAAGTTCATACTCTTGTGACATTAACCTTCAAAAATCATCTGGGATTAAGCCAACGGCCCTCTTAAGACTGAAGGGTCTAGATCAAATTGTTCCGCAGTTACTGAGCTAAATCCGTTTTCAAAAATCAGACGCCCCAGTGGCATTTACCTTTGATATGTTGCCCCCTCCCCCAAACAACGGGGGCTATCTACTCCCTAGCCCATTTACCCGAATAAGTATAAAAATTGTAGATCAAACAGTTCTCAAAGTATTGATTGGAATATTTTACAGTTCAAGCCACTGTGATCTTGAGCTTTGACGCAAAATGCGTTGTGGTCCCTCGCTGACCAATACAAATCAGACGGTCTAAATCAAACGATTCTTTTAAAAGTCATTGACAGGAAAATACTATAGCCTTTGTTACCTTTACCTCTGACATACCAATTCCATCAACAATAGTGGTCATCTACAGGCTTTTCTAATACTAATTTCGAGATCTTTTCTCGTTATAAGGAAATCATTTCTCGATGTAAAGAGATATGAGGAAAAAAAAAAAACAACAACAAAAAAACAACTTGAAAATATATCGATCTTTTGCAAAATACGCGTTTTTCAAATAAAAAACTGGTCCAATAACAACTACAATTGGTGTTAATATTACAGTTGTTTTAAAAAATTGGAATATTGAAACTAGTTGTTGTCGATGTACCCGTAAAACTTAAAAGGGATTATACCCTGTTAAAATGATCTTGACAACACCTCCTTGTTGAAGTATTTTGATATTACCAAATAGTCCTTGTACTTTCTTCCGAGGCTTTTAACTAATAATGTGTAAAATATCAGCTATTACCTAATCTTAGATGATTATAAACAGTCAACATAACAGAAGTCGTATGAAATCTAATTAGAACATCGGGATCTTATATCAACATTGTAACCAATTTAAGATGTGACTAAGATACATGCCGGCATTAAGATTTCATGAACCCATTAGTTCCATTTCTGAAATTATTAATACTGAAACCACACAACATGAAGCGAGAGGAATAGAAACAATCTCATTAGCAGTGTCAAATGGATTAAAATGGTTATCCTATAAACCATGAACTGGCTGTGTATCTCCAGAGGATAGAATATGAGAAGTTGTGCAACACCCAGTAACAGTTTGAAACAAACACATTTGTCACGATCTATGTTAACAGAGAAATTATGATTTAAATTGACAACAAATCTAAATGTTTTCTACATTTGAAATAAAGAAACTGGATTCCTAAAGTTACAAGTAAAAATAAAAAATATGGATTTGTGCTTCGCAGTTCTGTTACTTGTTCTAGAATTAACTTTTCCTTTCTGGTCGAGTGCCACAGCTATGTCTAGCAAATGGAAGCGACGCAAAGAAGAGTGCAAAATGAGAATGGATACAATCACAGGCCAACAGCAGATGAACACTTTAAATGGCTGTATTATTAGCTGCGAAAACACAAAAAATTGTCAAGCTGTATCGTGGCAATTAAGCGGTACTACATGCTTCCTTTCCGACAAAAACGTTGTGGATGACATGCGAGCACAGTACACTAAATGGGAACTTGCAACAAGTTGGCTCACCTACTCGAAAGTTAATTTTCCAGGTAGGTTAAATTTGCAAATATTTTTTCGAAATCTTTTTTATGTAACTTAAGTACATTTAATTGAGATGCTTATGAAGTTTCGGAATCTTTTGAATCGGGAGCCTCTGTTGGCTGAAATGGATTTCGTAAGGTCATCGACTCTCCGGTCGGTAAATTAAAACAATAAAAATAATCACTCAGAAGAAGTATTTATTACAAAAGATAGAAACGGCTTGAAGATTTTACTGCCTAGAAGGTGTGACTTTTGAACACTTATTCAAAACTTGAAATCCTATTGTTGGATTTAATAAAGTTTACATATCAGCGCTATACTTGGAATATCTATTTTCTTACAAACGATGAACTTCTTCATTGTAGTTGCACGTGTCATGAATCCTGATTCTGAAAAGGACATGATGACGTTTGATGAAGCTGTGCAGGCGTGTCTTGATCAAGGCGCTGTAATTGCCACACCCGCTCAGTTGGAAGAAGCTAGGCAGCTTGGTATGAACAGTTGTGCTTGCGGTTGGTTATCGAACGGTCTAAATGGCGGAGTGACCCCATTATCAAACTCGTGCAACCAGATTGCATATACAGAAGAAGTGGCTTATTGCAACAATACAAAAGCTGTAGCATGGTGCAAGCTTAACTAACACTTTTTCTGAGAAAGATAATTATACATTGTTTTGTGATGTAAATTCACGGTTGATTGAATGTGTTGTTTTTCTTCAATTTCAGCTATCAGCTACCAAATTCATAACAATATAAACAATCTTTACTACCATTGTAGAGATACTGTGCATTGTTTCGCTTTCAAAATTTGGACCACATTGTATTTTGCGCGCCAAGCTGTTTGGGGTATACAAGACAATGTTATTGACATTGTTTGCAAAATAATATCTAATGTCAATACTTAAAGAAAGAAGAAAAGTTACATTACTCTTCCGATTAAATCCGTTTTACAAATATTCAGTATTTCATAACGTACCAAAAGTATTCTGTAATGTTTTGCTTTACGTTGCTTTGACTTGCAGATCTTTTAAAGAGTCTTTAAGTTAGGCTAGTCTTTGTACTTTTATGACACAAGCAGTTGTCACCACTGAACAAAAAATGAACTTATTTCAAATGTTATTTAATAAAATACAATACGATACTTACATTTCGGGGAACAACTTTCGGCATGCCATTTTTAAACTGTATACAACAAATATTTTTATCAATAAATGTTCTTTGTGTGTTGGACTGTTTTGGGAAAATTTTGCTAACGTATCGAAATTTGAAATTGAATTAGTTTAGTTTAAACATATTTTATTGCCAATATATACATATATAAACAGATAACTACGTCAATTGTACATATAATAGGCAAAAGGGTCGACCCACAAGTTCTCGCAACATTAGTAACGGGTCTTCCCTAATGCAAATATTTACATATTTAATTTACAACAATGACAACTAATCAGGTACATGTGTGGTAAATAATAAATTTACAATATAATAGCTACAAAAAAATGGAAAGAAAAAAAAAGAGTTGAAATAAGTATGAGGTACAAGTACATGTGTACTTATAAAAGCAATCACATTTGTGACTAGTGGCAATGTATAGATAGATGTAAGAGTAAAACTGATGCAATTAATTTGCATTGTACTACATTAGGGAAAAAAACTTTGAAAAGGAGAAACGAGTACATGTGACTTATATAGACAAACATATTTGTGACTAGTCAGTGTACAAAAAGATGTAAGAGTACAAAAAAAGAAGATACAATTCAATTGCATTAACATGTACTACATTTGGGGAAAAAGAACATAAAAAAGAAACAACTGGGGTCTTGTCAATAATAAACTTATATAATTATAAATGAATAAATTGAATAATATTGCCTGCTAAATATGGTGAGTCTCAAAAGCGTTTGGTTGATTTTATGTAATGTTGGACTGAGCAGAATATTTTGCAGTTGTCTTCATATGACAATTCGGAATTACCAACTAAAAGAAGTTGGGTATTTAAAGGATGAAATTGCCTTAGATCGTGGAAAAGTTTAATCCTTTGATTTGTATATATCGTACAAGTGAAAAGAAAATGTTTAACGTCTTCAATATCTTCTCCACAATCTTCTCCACAAGAACAGATTGAGTCCTGAGACAGATGGTTGCAAAATAAATGAAAATTCAAATTACTGCACGCGTTTCTAAGCCTTGCATGAATTATAGAAAATTTTCTTTCTCCTACAAGATACCATTTTGGAGTTTCTGTAGTTGGAAAAACGGTATTTTTTAACAATCTTTTAAAACTTGATAAGGTGTTTGTGGCTCTTATTTCAGGACTCAAATTGTTCCAAATATCAATAGCAGAAGGCACAAAGGAATTAGAAAATATCTGAGTTCTTCGACTGAGGATTATAAAATTTTCAGCGTTTCTTAAGTTGTAATGTGTAGAATTGTTGACAATGTTTGGAAAAATATTATTCAAATACTCGGGCGCATCACCATTGCGAATTCTAAATGTGATTAAAGTTTTTGATATAATCGTCTGTCAGATAGTGAGAGCCAGTTAATTTCCTGATATAAATTTTGAATTGAGACAGACCGGGTAAGTCCAGTTACAATACGGGCTGCTTCATGTTGAATTTTTTCTAGTTTTTCTTTTTCGTACTGAGTACAGCCGTCCCACACTACAGAAGCATATTCTAAAACAGGTCTTAAGAAAGATATATATATTTGATAAAGAGTCTGTCTATTAAGAGTATACTTTAATTTTCTCATTATACTTAACAATTTTGAAGCTGATGTAGTTATTTGGTCAATGTGGTCATGCCATTTTCCATTTGAACTTAGTGTTAAACCTAAGCGTTTATGTCGTTCAACAAATCTTACAGGTACGTTATCAAATGTCAAAAATGGTTTGTTGATATTTTGTTGTAAAGTAAAAAACATTGCTTCTGTTTTATTCGGATTAGAATTTACAAGCCATTTTTTAGACCTTTAGACCATGCATTTATCATGGCAAGATCATGGTTAACAATTCCTTCAAGATCAGTCAAAGAAGATGTAGTACATGCTAAAGAAGTGTCATCCGCAAAAAGACGTGCAATACATAACAATTTCTCAATGATGTCATTAACATATACTAGAAAGAAAAGGGGCCCAAGGACTGAGCCTTGGGGCACCCCGGCATTGACGCTGAGAGGTTCAGATAAAGAAGAGCCAACAAAAACTTTCTGGTTTCTGTTTTCAAGATAACTCTTGGTCCATTTTAACAAATTTCCTTTGATACCATTTAGTTGTAGTTTATAAAGGAGACCTTTGTACCAAACTCTATCAAAGGCCTTAGAGATGTCATAAAATACGATACAAGTATAAGTTTTGGTATCTAGAGATTGAACATTTTGATGGTACATATCTAATAATTGATAAACCGTAGAATGTCCTTTCAAAAAGCCGGATTGTTTAGAGTAAATAAGTTGATTAGCTACCAAATGGTTATACATGTGTTTGTGTAGAATTCTTTCCATAAGTTTTCCTAGACAACTTAAAAGTGAAATAGGACGATAATTAGAAGTCAATTTATTATCTCCTTTCTTAAAAAGTGGCATTACAATTGCTGATTTCCAAATTTCAGGAAAAACACATTCTGACAAAGACCTATTGAATAATGTACAAAGAGGTTTGGAAATTGTTTTGCAAATATTTTTCAATACTTTATGACTAATTAGGTCTTCACCGACCGCTTTATTAATATCTAAGATTTTAATTATGTCCTGAATTTCTGATTCTTGTATTTCTATAGTAGATAAACTAGCATCTGTATAGTCGGGCATATGCGATGGCACTTCATCAACGTCATCAAGGTGTGATATTGATGCAAAGTATTCATTTAGACAATTAGCTTTTTCGGAGTCAGAGAAGTGGTACATTTCTGTGCCGTCAGAATTACAAGTTTTCAAAGGGGGGATAACTTCTGAAAAATTTTTAGTTTTAAGGAAACTACGCAGAAGCTTCCAATATTGTTTTTGATTGTTTGTATTCAAATCGACAAGGCTGCCTCCAAATTAACATAAAATTTTTCTCTGGCATGTTTTTTTAAATTGTTTACTTTGTTTCTTAATTTTTTATAAGTATTCCAATGGTTTGTATTATGAGTAGAAATTGCAATGGATTTTTGTCTATCACGTTTGCGAGAATACAGTCTTATGGTTGAATCATACCATGGTTTGTCGTATGGTCTGATAGTGACTTCTTTATATGGTATACACTTTTTCATATAATCTAAGTTTTTCAGTTAATAAAACTGCACCATCATTAACGTTAATAGAGTTAAGAAACGACCAATCAGCATTTGCAATATAGTTATTTAGGGACTGAAAGTCGGCTCTATTGTAAAACCATACTTTCCTTTTATTGGACATTTGACAAGAAAACGGGGCTTTGAAAAATGCACAAGTCGCTTTATGATCACTGATATTGTCAGGAACTGTAAAAACGTCACTGTGTAGACACGATAAATCATCAGAAACTAGAATTGGATCTATAAGTGTAGATGAGGTCGCCGTGACCCGTGTCGGATTTGTGACTACATTATGTAGATTATATAAAAGCATGATCTGTTTTAAGTGGCAATTATGTTTAAACTGATCTTCATTTATATCTCCAACGACAATTAAGTTTTCATTCATATCTAAAGCATTGTCTAGCATTACCGCTAAATCGTTCCAAAATGCTACAGGCTTATTTGGCGGTCGGTAAACGCAGCACAGTAAAAAAGACATAATACCTAATTTAACTTCTAACCAAATAGCATCTACTGAAAGATTTTCAAATTCTAGTTTTCGACAAGATACTATTTTTTTCAGAAACGTATATCAAAATTCCACTTGAGTGTGCAGTAGAATCTCGACGATACAAACAGTTGTTATAACCTTGAATAAACAATTTTTCATTTTCAACAATGGCAGTAAGATGTGTCTGAAATTGAATAGACTGGGTAGGACCACCGACCGTCTGTAAACCCCATATTTCGAACCCACAACGGTGGGTGCGGGGAGCGGGGTGGGGGCGGGTACAGTAGTCTTAATCACGGAGGCCCGGTATGTATTTCATTAGGTGTTTATACATACCGATCTTTATATGTTTCAGCTGAAAGGCTATATAATGAATATTATTAATCTTTTCAAATAATTTGTATATTTGACATCACTAAATGAAGGCTGGACACCACACTGCTTCTTAGACCATTCTTAAAAATATCAGACTACGGCAGCCGACAATCTTTAAACAAATAATAAAAAAGATAAAAAATAAAATTTAAAAAAAACCCGGAAAAACGGTGTTAGCTTCCATATAAGAAAACAGTGGTACCTGTGACCATGTTTTAAACATTATGAAACAATTTAGTACTTGTTCACGTATTTTGAAAGCATAGTGAACAGACTTAGACATATATATACCGGTAACAGCAACAACAAATAAAAATTTAGAGAGTTCAACAACGTTTGATATTATCAGTTTGTTCTGAGAGTTTTACATTTATCACGTGTCAGTACAAAGTGAAATTCATCTTCAATGTCTCCATTTGTACACAAATGACACAATTGCTAGTAAATGTCTACTATACATGTAACACCCCGTTACAACCTTTGGCTTACTGGTATGTGCAGATGAATTAAGCATTTGCAGTCATTGTCCTCAATCATGTAATTTAAAAGATATTCAGCAGATTATCTCCTTATATTTACAGAAAAAATAACACATTCTTGTAAACTATATCTCCATTTTAGTATTTCAGAATCAATTATTCGTTGTTGAGATTAGATTTAACATTACACTAATTAAAAAAAAACAAGAACTGTTTAAGAAACAAAGTGATCAAGGTTTAGATCATTCAATTATATTACGAATATATATTGAAGACCTTGAACACTTTCAACCAGTACGTTTTTAACCTGCAAAACCTGTTTACATACAAACGATAACATCCGAATTACTTGCGTTACTAGATGGCATGTTCAAGTTCAATATTTTTATATGTACAAAATTTCAAGAATATCTATCTCTTTTAATTATACACCAAATACATCTGAAGTTTCAAAAGTACAATATCTTTATTTTCTGATCATTTGGGATCATGAAGTAAATTCATTTTTACAATAGAATTCGGCTTATGCCGTTGCTAGGGAGCGTGAGATTTGTTGTTGTAAATTTCATTACCTCTCATTAATAGACAAGTCTGCTATTATATTGCGTGGTTGCGTTTCTATGCTTCCAAGGGATCTTTTCAAAGATTTTGTCATTTAGTATAAACTCTATTCCTTTAGCATTAAACAATAACATAATCATGGCTTTCGAAGTGTGACCTGTTAGTACCTGGATGAATATGTACACGGATTTTTTCAGTTGAAAGCGTTAGTTGTTATCTGTAATTTGCGCACTAAATCCCTAAAAATATTAAGTACGGAAAAGACTTGGAGTTTTGCTAAGGCAACATTATTTTTCGTCAAAAGAAAACGAAAGAAACGAGTATATTGTAGCGTAGCCGCTCAGTAAATCCGCTGGATAATAACACTGTTTTGTTTCTCTCTAGTTTATTTTCCGTCACCAACAGTATAACTTCTAACTGACAGAGCTAACAATCTAGTATCTAACATAAATCGGGCTTTTATCCTTTCTGAACTCTCAACTCCGCCTTCTTCTCCGCCCAATGCATGATTTGTCTCGGTATTTAAACCGAATAGCTGAATACCTCATTTACACAAGCAAAATTAATGAATTCTGACAAAAAAAAAACATCAATAAAAATATTTCTCTTAAAATACACATAAATTTGTCACTCAAGCTACATCCAATGTCAATCAATTTACCGCAGTATAACACTTATATGACCTGACTTACTGTTTTAAGGGTATTTTATGTGCACTTCTTGAGAAAACAACACGTTTTTCTATAGTGACGCACTTATAAATTAATCAAGATTAATAATTTGTTTCGTCTCGCTTTTTTGTATGAAAATTGTTTATTTACTTATAAAAAATATCAGGCAAGAAAGAAATTATATCAATTTCTTTACATCTCCCATGGACAGATTTTAAAATAGAAAAAGCGGAAACTCCGCAGGTCGCTCAACACGACAAAAACGAAAATGTTGCGGGCTCTGTTTGATAGAGCCTGTTCATGGTCAGTAGTGGAAATGCATGCTACATTCATCTAAATTCTTACTAAATTGCTTAACAGATAAAACTAATGTCAATTTAAGACAAGATTATTTACGTTCTAAAAACAACTACAATCAAACGTTATGAAATAGTAAGAAAAAAATATAAGAGGAACGAAGCTAAAACCCCCCACAAAATTAAGCAAATCGCAACCACTTAAGTTCTGGAAAAAAAGTTAAAAAGCAATATGCTAAAAATCCCGTGAAAGCTAATGAATTAAATAATTCTGAGTTATTTACTCATTTTAAAACTTTATATAGCTCTAAAACAAATGACAGGAAACAAATAACTAATCAACCTTTGATAACAGATGATGATTTAGATGGCGCTATAACTATTGCAGAAATTAGATGCAGTTTTCTCATAAAACAATAATAAAAGCGCAGGTATCGATACTATTATAATTGCAGAAATATATAAGCGTTCTTTTGGTGTTATTTCGCCCTTTTTATTGGCAATTTATAATAGAATTTTTGAAAATTGGGAATATCCAAAGAACTGGAGAGCGTGTATTATTGTCCCGATTTTCAAAGGAGGGAACGATGAAGGTTCTAAGAACTATAGAGGAATCACTCTGATAAACATTATTGTTTAATCGTTTGACCATAATTTTATGGTCTGTTAAACATAGTAAAATTACTGACAATCAGTTTGGCTTCCAGAAAAGAAAATCTACGATAGACTGCATATTTTTGCTACACTCAATAATCGCTACGTCACTGTCACAGGGTCAAAAGGTTTACTGCTGTTTTCTCGATTTCGAAAAATGTTTCGACAAACTAGATCGATCTTTTATTTTTCAAAAGTTGTTAACAGAAAACGTTAGTTCAAAATTTGTTATAGCGCTACGATGCATGTACGCATCAGTTAAAGCAGCTGTAAGATATAACAACACAATTTCGCCGTTCTTTGATTCAAATATTGGGGCAAAACAAGGCGACCCCAGTTCCACTTTATTATTTTTATTCTTTGTAAATGACATATTACAAAACATAAACTCCAATATAGACGGTCTTTTTACAATTGATGACGTCAGAATATTTATTTTGCTATCCGCTGATGACGCAGTTTTGTTTGCACATACGCCTACATCAATTCAGTCTCTAATCTATAATCCTTGTTTTTTATGATTGGCACCTCCCGTGATACGATAAGCGGAGATAGCCGAACCATAACGATCTGCAACACTCGCTAAAAATATCCGATAGTGATCGATATTTAGCTAGACAGTCTAAGGGAGACAACAAGGTATAGCGTTGATCTCGATAAACAAGGAAAGATAATAGAATCGATTTTTGCCCAATTCTTCAGTATGATGTTAAATGATTTACACGCATATTGCCAAAGACGGGGACTTAAGGAGCTTCAGTTAAGATAGTGAGCTTCAGTTAATTAAAACTAACAATTCGGATACTGATGCTTCGTTTTTAGATTTACATCCCTCTGTTTATGACAATATTATACATACCAAAATTTATGACAAGAGGGATGATTTTAACTTTAGTATTGTAAGTTTTCCCCATTTGGATTGGGATGTCCCTCAGGCTACATCCTATGGGGTATATATTTCTCAATTAATTCCGTTTGCCAGAGCGTGTAGTCATGTCAAGCATTTCAATGAACGTAATCTATATATTACAAGTAAACTTCTTCAGCAAGGCTACCGTTATTACAAATTGCATAAATATTTTGCTAAATTTTACTATCGTAATTTTGATTTAGTTTTAAAATTCAATAGTAATTTAAAGACACTTCTGCGAGAAGGTATTTCTAAACCCGTTTTTTATGGGGATGTGGTTTACAAACTTCGTAAGATCTTGGGTCATGGTAATTTTCCAAATGTATTTGGTAAAATTATAAAACGTTTTATTAAAAGAGGTTACGACCCAACTGTTTTGAGACATACCGCATGTTTAGTGTTCAACCCGTTTACAGTTGGACACTACGCTTCCCTCTTTGATAACGTCTGACGGACGAGGGGGAGGACTCTATGAAAAGCAGTTTTTAAATCCTACCAGGACTGAACTGTTTTGATATCTGTCTTCTGGCCTGTTTCGTCGGGCCCTTAAGGGTGTTTCTCTTGTTGCTCTGTCTTCTGAAAAGGCATTGAGTACATACGTTTTTGGTTCTAAAGGTTTGCTTTTTATATATTTATACACGAGCATTTTTGTGATTTACATGCCATGCCTTTTTGTTTCCATTACGTGTGTTAGAGATTCACCTGGAGGGGATTACTTTTATTTACACTGTCCCGTGTCTTCTTTGAAACATGGTGGGGGTAAGAGTGAGGTTGGGTACGCACCATAAACCGGTTTAAGCTCCCCAGTGGTGTTTTTGCCACTGAAAAACACCACTGACCGTTCCAAGGCGGTGCCCCACTGTGTTCCTTTGTTCGTTTTGTCCTCGTGTGTTGGCTTTGTGTGTGTGCGCGCGTGTATGTGTGTGTGTGTTTGTGGTGTGCACGTCTGCGTGCTGTAGGTTTCGTTTTGGGGAGGCTGCGATATTGGTACGTGGCATTCCCTGTTTGATATTTGTCTTTGTTTTTTAAAGTAAATACCAATAAAACAAAAATTATGATTTTTGAAAAAGGCAGACACACTCAGCACAATTTTATATATGATGATATAGCGTTGGAAAATGTTAAAATATTTAAATATCTTGGAATAAATTTGTTCAAAAATGCTCAGTGGTACCGAACACAAAAGGAATTAGCTGAACATTCCCTGTTTTCATTACACAATTTATTTACCGTATTTAATCAGTTAGAATTATCTATAACTGAGAAATTTAAACTTTTTGATAGCATTGTTGGTTCAGTTTTAAACTACGTTTACATTGTAAATTTCTTAGAAAAATCTTATGTGTAAAAAAGACAACAAATCTTTATGGACTTTATGGTGAAACGGGGAGACATCCTATGCGAATACAACGAAAATTAATTATGACAAAATACTGGTTGAAAATACTCTCTTTAAGTAATGACTGCTTGCTGAAACGTGAGTATAACGTTTTAAAACTTGATGCAGAAAATGGTCTTTCTTATGGTGGAAATAACTGGGCATTTCAAATAAAACATAATTTAAATGAATCTGGAATGACAAATCTGTGGATTAATCAAGAACATTTAACAGCAAATCTTCAGCAAATAAAAAGTAGAATACTCGACTTTTATAAGCAGGAGTGGTACGGCAGCGTTAATAATTCTAGTAGACTATCATCATACAGTTTTTATAAACATTCTTTTGAAACAGAAGAAGAATATCTTAAAAAAGTAAACATTAACAAATTCGAATTTCACCTACAAAATTTAGATTATCGTCACATAATTTAGCAATAGAAACCGGACGATATGGGAATGTTACACGAGAAAACAGACTTTGTACAAAATGCTATTTAAATGAAGTAGAAAACAAATTCCACTTTTTGTTGGTTTGGCCGAAGTATTACAATCTACGTCGCAAATATTTGAAACCATATTACTGTCATTGGCCAACAGTACATAAGTTTGAAAATTTAATGTCTGCATCAAATACTCAGATATTGAACAATTTGTCTAAATTTTTGTATTTTGCATTTAAAGAACGAAACAACAATGATTAATAGCATCTTTTAAGCTCATCATTTACATCATTTTACGTAAATACTTTCTCTGTAGAACATTATCACTTTGTAAGCTATGAATACGTAAGTACTTTCTCTGTAAAACATTATCACTCAGTAAGCTGTGAGTCAAATTTTCTTACATAACATGATTGTTGTAATTGTATTGGCTATAAATGTGTATTTGTCATTTTATGCCAAATAAAGTATACGTTGTGTTATGTTATGTTAAATTGCTTAACAGGGGAAAATGTCTGTTTAATCTGGAGGACACCACCCTTAGTACACTAATTGGTCTTTGATTGCTGATTGGCCGAGTCGAGGGACGCTAAGTGCTAATTGCAATTAGTTACTCCGTTTTCCTTGACACTTACTCAGTTTTTCTGGACACTTCCTCAATTTTAGGATTTGACACTTCTTTAGAAGCGGGTATAAAATTGTGTAGGATTTTTTTCAAATCATTCGACAGAACTTCTCTTACTATCAAAACAGTGGTCGATGATAAAGGCTACAACAGTAGTCAACGATAAGGTAAGTGTGTTACTTTTTTATCTATGTATAGTATTTTTGCGGTAAATTGTCAACAATAAACCAACATGCTAAATTCTACTTATTTTATTAAATAATGTCTAAATGAAAAATGACGTTGAAATAAAAAGCTAAAGTGTAACTAAAATGGACATTTGAAATAAATATCTAATGTTGCTAGTAAATGCTGCTTGTACAGCGTACGTATCAAGATAAATTGTTGAATGCTTTAAATTGTAATGCCTTTTCGGATTCAAACTTTTCCACAATTGAACAGTGATTTTTTCTCGAACGCTGTTCAAATTACTTTCTGGGAATTTTGCCAAACTTATTAGAAACATTAAGACGTACGAGAAATTTTCATTACGAGAGATCAAAATTCTTATTGGCAAGAAAATTCTCGTCAAATTATGTGTATTTTGCTTTATCCGCAAATGATGAAGAAATTCCAGATTTCCTAGCGGATTAGGAACTCGTTAAAAATGGCAACATTTCTATCAAGGTAATTTATCTTCAAAATGCAGTTGATGTGTCATTTATGTCAATAATAATCACACAGTTGATCTCTTTCAGCTTAAATGTTCAATAATACATGCTTATATGTCGGATGTAACACTATTATTCTTATTTAAGCCAAGCTAGAACAGGGTGGCCAACCCACGTGACTTTTGGATATCGAACACGCGAGAAAACGTCTTGATTCAGGTAATATTTTTGCCTATATTTTCCTTATTACTTGACGGATTTTTATAAGATAAACAGCGTCGAAGACACCAAAATGAGTGCTTTCTTCCGCACAAAGCCTCTGCCATCAGTTCTCTGTACTTTTCTCAAACACTTCGCCCAACTGCTTTTTCGTGGAAAAACTGTGTAGATAACGTACACACTTTCTTCCAAAACGATCAGTTTTTTCAAGATTAACAAACTTCAGTAGAAATCTGTAGCAGAAATATTATAGCGCATGATTTAATTTAACCGTATATAATAAAGCCTACAAGATTGGATGAAACACTAGTTGTTTAATGAGAAATCTTGCGAACTGGATATCGTACACACATATATAGTGTATGATATCGTTCACACTGATTTCATGAACTAACCAGGATAATGTTAGAATTACATTGATTTTTCTAAGTTGTATGTTCAAGTAAAAACCTTTAATATCACTGTTTCGGTGAATTCTATTTTAGGTAATAATGCCTCACATATCTTTCCTATTAATAAAAAAGGTACACCAAAAGTAATAAAATTGAAGATGCAATTATTATAAATATTGTTTGTTCTCTTTTGAACAAGAATGTGGGTCTTATTTTACATGTACTTCGACCGTCTGTTGTCATATTTGTATAAAATATCAAGCTTTTGATTCAGAATTATGTATTTTCATGGGTTCAGGCTACTCGTGTGATTAACATATTTATTCTACGTACTCCAAGTAGTGAACATCAATATTGAAATATAGCCGTGTTTTCGTAATGTTGGCAGTTCTATTGTTCCTTTCATTTTGCAATTTGTTTGTAAAGAGCATATTTTGTAACATGTTCAACACCCTTACTTCCTAAATGAATATATCTACATACAAAGTAATCATAATCATAATGACAGTGTAAGTGTGAGAAATATATTCTGTACGAAACTGACCATGTAAGTAGAAATGTACTTCCAAACAAGATTCATTGAACATTTCAAAAAGTATTTCCTACTCAGCATGATTGTGTATAGTGATAAAATGGTCTTCAAGGTATAAATTTCCAAAGTTAAGAATCACACAAGGCGGATATCTAAACACTTTTTCTGAACTTTGTGTGCTTTCCTGAAGAAAAAAGCAAAAGCAAAAACAAACAAACTAAAAAATATATCTGGCAAACATTAATATACAATTTATGAATCTGCATCTTTTTCAGAAATGAGTGCGAAAAATGTTATATCTGTTCGGCTTGGGAAATCCCTAAAGAGTGCTGAAGCACTACAACAGCACGAAAAGAGACACAATAACAGTGCGCCTTACATATGATGTGGGTAATCGCCTTTTTTGAAAGCAAACCTGAAGAGACATGAATGCAATGTTGACGGAGAGGTTAAATCACATCTGTGTATAGATTGTGGAAAAGCTTTTGTGACAAGATGTGACATATGTGGTTTTACCGAGGAGGATAACAGTAAACTTGAAGACCATATATCAAAGCACAACGAGTTGAGGGTACATAGATGTAGTAGGTGCAACCTGACTTGCAGGTATCGTAAGCAGCAGTCTCAGTCGACACATAAAGAAAAAACACAAGTGATGTTTTAACATTTATATTTGATTATTGTATTCCGTAATACAAGTTTCCGTGAATCGGTTAGAAGGCAGATAACGTTTTAGCTGCCATCATTATAATATATTAAAAACTTGACATTGACTGATTATTGTTGATATCAGTTTGCAAAATAGCAAAGTAATATATTTTTCAAATGTTACTAGATTTCCAAACTATATCTATCCCGAGCATTTTAGCCCTCTACTGGTCGAAAACCATTTTCGGGGACTGTAGGATTGCGCTTTTCCGTCTGTATGTCATTCTCTAATTCCGTCCGTCCTCAATATATTGTCCGGTCCGGTCTGTCATTTAATTCAACTTGGCAAAAAGTTTTTCATAATGAGACAATGTGTCACGTAGGTCATACGTTTAGGTCATACGTTTAAATATTGCATGAACAGAGTTTGTTTCGTATCCGATAATGAGACAATTCGTCAAGCATAACGTTCCTACCCCTAGCTTATAGGTCAAGGTCACAATTGGTAGTCAAAAGTTAACATTGCATGAACAGGGTCTGTTTAGTATCCGGTCCAGACCTCTGTCATCCATTAAGGAATTACAGTATTACTTCGATAATCAGACAATTTGTCATGCGCAAAGCCAGGTCCCTAGTTCAAATGTCAAAGTCACACTTTGAGGTCAAAGGTCAATAGGGTTTTTCCCCTGTCGGGTCCATTTCTCTGTCATCCATTGAGGGACTTTAATATTACGTAGCACACATGTTTACAATAATAGGACAACTTGTCATGAAGATCACCCAAACCCTATCTCAAAGGTCAAGGTCACACTTGAAGGTCAAATTCAAAACTGATCTTTCCCTATCCAGTCTTGAAATTTTTTTTAACAGAATCGCATGTTTCATATGGGCCGAATTCAAATATTGTTGGTGCGGTTTTTTTTCTTTGAAATTCTTTTTTTCAGAAGTACTTCCGTTAAATATGTTGCTTTTCTAAGTTTCATTTTCTCATATTTGCATGGAATTTGATTAAGTTGAAATTAAAAGCTTTTTCATATTTGTAGATGTTATAAGCAATAAACAACTGTATCTTTTTATATATGCAAAGTTTAATCCAAACGATGTCTGCTTTAACATATCATGTATATAGTACAATATTGCATGTTCTAGTATATCATTGATAAAGGTTATGCTATAGTTGAGATAATTAGTTACCTTCCAGTAGGAGATTTTGTATTGCTGTTTCGTATTGCTTGGCAATACGTCCTTCACTTCTTTGAATTATTTTCATTTTTGTGAATTATCTCCAATGTTTTACTTACTTACATTTAAGACAATATCTTTGATGACTACACTGAATTTTACTGTATTTAAGCAAGTTTTAAACAGTCAAACTTTTGTCCGAAAAGGGGTACGAATCATATTTTGGGTTAGCTTTAGTTTGATGAACTGTGATTTTTACTTAACTGTACTGTGATTTATTGCTGTGATTGATTTCGTCACTTTGATAATACCAATAAACATATTAATGGAATAAACAAATCAAAATATTGAATACACTGTCTTGTCTTTTTAATGGAATCAGTGCATAAACATATAATGTATGTAATTGTATGAATAAAGGTTTTGCATTGTGATGTATAAACTATTCTTATTGTATTTACCAAATATACATTTTAACACTCTGTACCAATCTGAGCTCACATATCTAATTACATACACTTGTTATTTAATTTCGTTAATCCCTTTATGCAGCTTTGGCCATCGAATGTTAAACAGCAATATTTTTCCTTCATTGCTTCAGACAAAGATTAATTGCGTCGGAAATACACCTGGTTTTATTGGAAAAAAATCGTCGTTTCAAGCATACTATAAGGACATTGTCCAAACTAGGTACAGTGAAATTAATATCCGCCTCGCTAGGAGCACAGAGTCCTTTTGAGCTTCTCATCACAATTTTTCAGAGTTTTGTACTCAGACATAAATGAATGAATCTGCTCAATGTTCTATATCCGAATTTCCAGAACTTTTTTTATCCTCCGAGTAACGCATAATACTGGTACTTTCACAGCTATGAAATCCAGAGCAAAAACGCTATACATTGTATTTGATAATGGAAATCTTTCGAAATAATTCTAAAAGCATCTCGTCTAATCCTTCCTCAGCAAGACTGTCCAACACTTTTGGAAGAAGTTGACTCCATTTCTTTCTCTGAACTTTTTTTTCTCTTTCTTAGATGAGGCTTCTTTCGTGTCATCGTGCTGGAAGAAGAAGGTTATCAAAGAGATAGGAAATTGGAATTTTAACAAATTTCTAGCATTTTCTTAATTTTTTTTCATTAAATCAATATTCAGCTTTAATATGGGAAATGACACTGAACTGAAACTGTAAGGTTAATGTTTTTCACATTGTTGTTAAATACAAATAATCAAATGTCAACGCACAGACGTTATTATAGATGCTGTACAGTGTGAACGATATCCATACATAAAACATGTGTGTACGATATCCAATTCGCAAGATTTCTCATTAAACAACTAGTGTTTCATCCAATCTTGTAGGTTTAATTATATACGGTTAAATTAAATCATGCGCTATAATATTTCTGCTATAGATTTCTACTGAAGTTTGTTAATCTTGAAAAAACTGATCGTTTTGGAAGAAAGTGTGTACGTTATCTACACAGTTTTTCCACGAAAAAGCAGTTGGGCGAAGTGTTTGAGGAAAGTACAGAGAACTGACGGCAGAGGCTTTGTGCGGAAGAAAGCACTCATTTTGGTGTCTTCGACGCTGTTTATCTTATAAAAATCCGTCAAGTAATAAGGAAAATATAGGCAAAAATATTACCTGAATCGAGACGTTTTCTCTCGTGTTCGATATCCAAAAGTCACGTGGGTTGGCCACCCTGTAGAAGATCCATATTAATTTAGGCTTTTATGATTTAAATTCGAAACCAAATATTACACAGTATCAAATTTATTTTACTTCCATTTTATACCCGGAAATACACTCCATAAGTATATTGTTCTCATCAAATAAATTCATTTTTGTTGGTTTGCTATTTTAAGCCAATGATGTTATGATATTAAGTGGAGGATTATTTTATTACAAATGCTGCCAGGAGCTATATACACAAGAGGTTTTGCCGTTTATCTGATTAGTAGATAATTCATTTATCAGTCTATTTTGTGCCCATCACCCGGTACTATATCATTACAATAATAATTTTCATTCAACTGGTTTATGGGTATATCCATGACATTTTCATCATTTTATTGACAGTTTAAATCACCTTTAATTGCTTTTAGCGGTATTTTCTTTTAAAGATATTCTTTTCTTATTTATTAGATTAATTTATATGTATTTATTTCATTTTATGACACATGTTTCAATACATATCTTCACATTTTGTTCCCTTTTACAACAAATTATGAAGTGATATAGTCTTTATAATGAAATATCTTCTACTCATGTTGCCGTTGTAATATCTTTTATCTTGTTTTGTTTTCACAATACATATTGTAAAGAAATTCCTCGCCCACCCGTCGTTCAGCCTCTTTTCTATGAATGATATACACGGACGTCAGCCATGCCGTCAGTAGAACTTTTGTTGATAGTGAGCAAATAATTTCTGTTCCTTGTGCAATTACTGAATGCATCCAGGGGGGTATTTCGTGTTCGACGAGCTCCTGTTTTGTTTAAACGTACTACATTACTCTTTCGGTAATCAACACCATACGTACGTCTGGAACACAAACATCCATAAACAGTGTCTTATATTTTCAGTTTTATACTTTGATTATTTTTAAGTTAATTATTTATGTGTTTGATGTTTAAAAATGTCACCTAACAATAAGGCAAAAACAACAACAACAACAATAACAGCAAAACACAAAAAATCCCCCAAAACTGGCATTTGAACCAAGGTGATTTGCATTTTAAAGTATCCTTGCTATATTATCTCAATGTAAGTTCTTTAGCAATATTAGAACAATGTTCTTTCTTGAGAGGTGGCTGATTGCACAACATTGACCGTTTGTCCTTCCAAAATACCAGTTGATTTGTATATGACTGTATAAAGTGGTAAAAGTGTTTATAGTAGTAAACTGTTCAGTCAATATTCATTGCTGCGTTTTCAGAAGCTGTTCTAGGGAGGAGGTGAAGAAAACAACAACAACAACAACAACAATACCCTCTAAGTAAATACACCAACGTAATTGCCAACATATAACACCTGGGTTATGATTTTCCTGTTCCATTTAAACTGTGAGTTTCACGCCCCTAGGTGGGATAAAATGATGTTTGTTGTGTTTTATTCATTGTACATCTTAGTCCTTGAAGGTATCATGTAGAGCCCACATTCCTGATTAGACATTTATCAGAATAATGGTGACGCCTTGATAACATCTCAGCTAAGTTTGAAACTCAGTCATTTCGGATGAACAACTAGACTCTACGTAAGCCTGAATTTAAGCACAACCTTGTGTATACAATACATTGTATTCCATATACCGAAACTTAGAAGTCAATTTCGCATACGGGTCATTATCAGTCAATAATAAGGTCACTAAATAAAACAATAAAAATCCTGCTCACACTATAAATTCTTTTCTCCAACATACATGAAACCCCATTAGAATGTCTGTTTGCCTAAGGTCTACAACAAAGACATAAGTATCGTTATATCATCTCCTGTTCTATCGGTACTACAAACACTGGTTTGTTTGGCGCGGCGTTTCCATTTGCTTCACTCGACCTGAGCAGCTTTCATATTTACCGTCAGACCTGTGTCTTCGGGAGCTCAATGTTTTTCGTCTGTTTCTCTGCGTCCTGTAATGTACATAGATCGTTACGTTTTTATAAGCACGAGCAGGTCTGTGTTTCATACATCTTTTGTAAATCATCTTGCAGCGATTGGCTTCGTTTTAACTGACATGTTTTAGACAAAAAATGTAATCTGATGCACCATTAAAGGGTTTAAAGTTACAAGCGGTGTCACATTGTTTTATATTGGTTTAGTTCTTATTTTTAATTTTTAATTTGTGTATGTATCTTTGTGTATGTTAAGCATGCACATGTATACTTCTTACACTGATGTTGTGTTGCAGTTTCAGGGAACTGCGTTCAAAGAATGTGTCGTTTTATACTAGATATTCATCTTTTAGCGCTATAACATCATTCAGGTACGTATTTCAGATAGTTGTAATGTCAAACAATGACACTTCAATTTGAAGGTTATTTTTTTTCAGGAAAGGTGCCGAACGGTGTATGAATAATAGATTTATTGACCAGAAACACAATCTATTTTCATTAATTTGATGTCATTCCAAGACAAAGTCATTGTAAAACAAATGCAATCACATTAATTGCGCACTGTGTACATTATTGAATACTAATTGTTTTACTCGTTAGCGATTAAAAAACGTCTGTGTAAAATATTTGTTTTCAGCGACAAACTGACAACTGTTAAACAAAGCGAATTTGCATTCGCGTCAATGTGGAATAACTTTGGGATTTAGTGAGTGGACTTTTTGTAAAGAAAATGAATATGCGTTTCAATGCTTACAATCAGAAATGCGCTTTAGCTATGACTATTGTTCATTGTTTAAATATTAGATAGATGTATTTTAATACCATTTCAACTCTCAAACGTTTCTAGAGCATGTGAAGATAAGAGAATTGAGGGAGTACTTAACGCACGTTAAATTCTATTTTCTTGTCTAAGTAATGTATTTTAGATTAATCTTAGTGATGAATTATACTTCCTAACGAAGAAAAAAATAAAAGGACATCAACAACAGACTGCTAATACCGTGTGTTTTGGGATAAAAATATCTAAACGCGCAATACATTTGTCAATAGATCTATAAACCAAAGCAAGAAAGAAAGAACGTCGTGTAATTTCGAAATCAAATCTGTTTTGATTACTGTAAAATCATTAAATTTCGTGGTTTTGGTCAAAACGGCAATTTCGTGGGGATATGAATTCGTGCTTATCAACGTTTGAACATGAAATGAATTGGAATTTTACTTGTTCTTTGGGATTAAATTTCGCGGATTAACTCAGCCACGAAAATTAGTCCCCTACGAATGTTAATGATTTCACAGTAAGTCTTTATAACCTCTTACTGGTATTCATACTTCTATTGAATCGTGAGATAACATGGAGAAATTGTGTAATTTGAACAGGAGAGAAATTGTTCGAATAAATGTTGGTGGAACTGTTTTCCAGTGTTGTGCAGATGTTCTTAAAACATTTCCAGAATCTTTTCTTGCCAACCTAGAAAAGCAAATGCCTAATCATGAAAATAGTGAGTACTTTTTTGACAGAAATCCATTTATGTTTGCATATATACTTGACGCTTTTCGAAAAGGCTCAGTTCTTCTGCCAAAAGATATTTGCGGATCTACTTTCAAGGAAGAACTGGAATTTTGGGAAGTGTCCCTACGCCATGTTGCTCCGTGTTGTTTGGAGGCTTTATATAAAAGTGAGGACGACATGTCAACAATGCAGAAGCTTTTGCACGATTATGAGACAAATACGAACATTTTTCTCATGCGTCAAAAAGATACAAGTGTAAAAAATCAAATGTGGCTATTCGTGGATGAACCAACTTCCTCAAAACTCGCATTGGTAAATATATGCACATTGCACTATTTCGTAAACCCAACATCTCAATACCCTTTGCATAAGCTTGATATTATTCGAAGTAGAAGTGCTCAATTAAATCAGTATTGGATTCACGTTTTATTTCTATTTTGTCTCAGGCTTGCAAGACTTCGAACTATTTTTTTAAAGTATGTGGCAGACCTGGAACTGACGACTCTGAATGTGACTATAGGGCATGCACACTTTTACTAGTTATTTTCTTTTGATATTTTCAGATATGGGCATTTTATATATCAGTTTTGATAGTTGAGTCCACATTTGCCGAAGCACTATCTACCGTACCGGTATTTGATGTTAATTACACTGAGTTCGATAAGCAGATGTTGCGGAAGGTAGGGCTGTTCCTTAACTGGGACAATGCTACTTACAAAAACATTTTGTCTACGGAACCACATCCATATCTGAAACTAATTGAATTTCTGTGTAATATTGTCATAACAGTAGAATATCTGTTAAGTTTTATTGTTTGTCCGAACAAAAAGACATATATTTTAAGTTTCATACGCATGTGCACCGTGTTCGGATATATTTCATTTTGGACAGCATTTATTATTATGCAATGCAGTGGTAACAAAATGTTGGAGTCCGAGACGGCAATGAAAGCGTACACTGTGCTTTCGTATTTAACAATACTTAAGCTAGCACGTTTGTTTTACATTGCAAAGCGTGTTCCAGCATTTGGTGTAATAAGTTTGACACTAAGATCTTCGAGTCAGGAGTTAAAACTACTCATTTTGATGCTTGGCATATTAGTAAGTGTTTTTGGTGTCTTGATGTTTGCTGCTGAATATCAACATCAGAGTTCAAAAATAACAAACATATTTATTGGTATGTATTGGGCCTTGATCACGGTTACAACAGTAGGTTACGGCGACTACGTTCCGATTTCACCTGTAGGTCACGTGCTAGCTGGAACGTGTGCGGTATGTGGTATACTGATTCTCGCTTTACCGATTGGAATTGTTGCATCATCATTTTATACATTTTATAATTATCGCAAATATGGTCGAAGACATTTCCAGATTTCCACGGACAGCCATATTAACCGTGATGTTATGACGGCGGCTATTTGACCATAGTGTTGGAAAGCAAATATTGATATGGAAATGCAATATTTCATCCCTAAATACTTTTTAATTTGTCGTGTTAAATATTTCTAGTACGTTCGATGCCTGATTCCAGTTGTATACTTTTTAAGATATTTTTGCGGCGATTAAGTATATACCCTGTTAACATGTTTGAATAATTCAGTTCATGTTGCTATATCGTGTTTTTTAATATTATTTTTCTTTTTTTTCCATTAAAAAGTAATTGTACATTTAAGGCAGACAGCTACTATTATCCAGTATGGAAATCCAGTGTATCACAATAGCCTTGTTGATAAAATGTCCATTGCATAAAAAAGTCTTTTTAGCATATTAGCACTTTTTATTCTGAGTCAGTATTTCAATTACATTTCATTTACCATTAATATTCTTCAAAACATAATAATTGTGCCTTTATATCTCATCACTGAATGAAATACAGCAGGTTGTTCGGAAAAAGCTGATTGAAACGTTCTCACTCGTGCTATGTATCGAAATGTCTGCCAGTACTTCATTGTTTGAAACAAAGTACGAACACAATATTTCAATTTCGCACATTTTGAACATTTTATAGTCTATATTTTCATCCCATAGCAGACCATTTCATACCGATTAAGTGAGATAGTAGTTATCTAACATCTTACACAATTAGTAAAGATAAAGATAAGTTTTATTTAAAGTCGGCAAGAAGGCAACATTAAAACATAAGCTCTAAAGAGCTTTTGAACCGACTGTAACAACATGATGAAAACATTAAGAAAGCTGTAAAAAGAGTGATAACTCAAATAGATCATAATTAAAGCTAATTTGGATTTGCTGATCTTGACCCATGGGTCTAAAAAAGTGGAATAGAAGCAGATATTTTGTTTTGACCCAGTGAAATTTTCTTAGCTTGTGTATAACCTTTAATCAAAATAATGTGTTTTATATGTCGATCATTTACCGTTTAAACGCAAAGTAGATTTTGTCGTATCAACAGAAAGCAGATTTTATCGAATATACAGTTTGTTTTCCTATACGTTCATGTATAATATGATACGGATCATGTTAATTTCTTCATTCTAAACATACCATGTACAACTTTCATTTTTCAGATTTTAGTTCAGTGCAATGTCAACATGTCTTTCCTGTTATGATGTTGTGGTGCGAGTTCTTTATTATTCATTAGTAAAATATGTTAAAATTTCTAGTTAATATATTACATGTAACTATATTGTTTTTATGGCATGCCTCACTACAAAGGAGTCCTACTTCCGTTATTGAGACCTTCATGTACCTCAGTATGTCTACATTTTAAAGCAGCGGAAACGATAAACGACTTACTAAGTACTATAGTAACACTTTGTTTGTTAGGTTATATGTATAACTCCCTACCCATCCCCTAGACACTTGTATAAAGTCGCTGTCTGCACATTAAAATATACCTAATTTGTAACGTTTCTGGGTTCGGCTTATTTGAATAATTCATACAGTAGTGCAATTATTATTTAATATATGTTCACACGGATGATATTCAATTGAGAGACATCAATAATGTAGGGATGATGTAAGTTTTTGTTTTATAACATCTGCAGAATTCCTAGGGATTGGTTGGTGCCCGAACCCAGTAAGGCAAGGGTACCAACGTACAGAAATATATTCTGCTGATGTAATAACACGAAACGAACATGTGTTGAAGTGGTCCCAATCCGGGATTCTAACTTCCGTCCACAGTCACAGGCCATGACTATTTAAAATCGGCGTAATCGAGGTACTTCAGTCTTTCAGACGTGACTGCTAGCATAATGATGATTTAATGGCGAAAGGAAATTATACACGGTGTGTATGCTATTGGATCCCTCTCTGTGGTAAATGAGAAAACGGACCCATCTCTGTTTGCGCACAGGACCTTTTTTTGTGGTAAACAATGAACTCCATCATCCAGCTCAGAAAATCGAAATTTTCCTCTGAACACAGGTTTGTGCGTAAAAACATGAACCACGGGAAGACGTAGCTATATATACCATTGCTTTTTATCGTTACGTTTGTTTTATCAGTTTACAAGTCCTAACGAAGATGGAATGTAGACGGAGGGTACATCGTGCGATGTTTATGAAACTTAAATACGCATTTCCTTGAATATATCAAGTATCTAGTACCTTAGATGTGAAGTCGTTAATCCCATCTTAATTGTAAATACACTTTATGTGGTTATTTTCATCATATTTCCTTAAAAACGCCCTACTTTTGATTTCGTTAATGCACGGGACCCCTCTCAGTCGGTGCAATTTTGCTTCACAGGATCCATCTTGACTCTCTGAACCCGGCACAAGAACCCTCTTTGACAAAATTTTCTATCGGCCCCGGCACCCTCAACTTCAGTGTTAGAATTATGAGATAGTATTCTTATTGAAAACAACACCTTTTTCTAAGGGAAATAAATCATGGTGTTTTTGCTTCCCTTAATATACTTTTAAATTGAAAATAAATTTGGCAATTTCACATAACATGCATTTGAATTTTATTATCAAATTTATCTATTCCTTAGTGATACTCGAATCACTTTTAAATTAGTATTTGTATAACTTTATTTGATACAAAGAGTGACTATACATGCATAGCTAGTCTGAAAAGGGGGCATTTCAGCGACACATCTGTACCATAACAAACCCCCGTCCACCTGGGCACACAAGTCTGTATTATTACATGCTCGTTTCTATTTTCCGATGAGTTACAATGGTAACGGAAACATCAATATTTTTCCTTACACCGACGCCTGACTTTCATATCCGGCGCGTGACGTAATTTAATGTGTGTCGTGGCATTAATTCTTTTATTCAGTTCAGTATTGTCAATCTTATTCAGGCTGTTGAAAAAGATATAGTAGTTACATTGTATGCGTATGTAATAAAAATAAAATCTTTGCATCTCGTTCTTTAGCGGTAGAATATTGCGCTCCTAAAGTCACGCAATTTATTTGCAGAACTCGTGCATATTTCCCGTTACAAAGTTATTAACTAATAATTATTGTGCTGCTTTTAAATACGATTCTAACACTGAAGTTAAACTGAGAGGGCGCCCGTGCCGATAGAAAATTAATTGTGTCCATGAGGGTTCCCGTGCCGTGAGGGATCCTGTATGGCGTACTATTTGGGTTAAAAGTATGAGATACACAAAGTATTTTTAAAACTGTACCTACAGGTACAATTGTATACCTGCAGGTACAAAAATATACCTGTAAGTATGAAACAAAAATGTACCTGCAGGTATAAAATTGTACCTGCACGTATAAAATTGTACCTGCAGGTGTAAATTATACCTGCAAGTATAAATCAGAAATGTACCTGCAGGTATAAAAGTGTACCTGCAGGTATATAATTTGTAGCTGCTGGTACATTTTTATGCCTACAGGTACAAATCAGAACTGTATGTGGAGGTATAATTTATACCTGCAGGTATAAATATTTTTGTGTATGTGCAGGTATAAAATTGTACGCGCAGGTACAATTTTATACCTGCATATATTTTTTGAAAATTCATACCTACAGGTATAAGGTTGTACGTGGAGGCATATTTTGTACGTGTAGGTATAAAATTGTACGTGCAGGCAGGTATAAAATTATACGTGCAGGTACAATTCTATACCTGCACGTACACTTTTATACCTACAGGTACATTTCCAATTTGTACCTGCAGGTATATTTTTGTACCTGTAGGTGTAAATATATACATGCACGTATATATTTGTTCCTGCAGGCACAATTTTAATACTCCTTGTTTTACCTATTTACTTTTGACCTAAATGTTACGCCATAATCCTGTGAGGCAAAATTGCACCGACTTATATAGATAGATAGATACCTTTTATTCCTCCATTATTGAAGAGCACAACATATTTACAACATGACAACAACAAACATATAAACAAAGACAAATATAAACAACATAATATTAAGCACTTTCTAGTTTGTCAATATAAGTAGAAAATGCTACCATTGAATGATTCTTACATGGCAGATATATTCAGAATATAAACATATATTGGTTAGGTGCTATCTGCATTTGAATATCTAATATTCGGTCATCATCAATACAAAGAGGAGTAACAATATTGTTAAATCGTCTATGCCATAAAATTGCAACACCACCTTTACCATGCCTTAATCTGGTATAATTCCCATCATTATTGCAAACTCCATGATAATTGTAATCTTTTTCAATACTGTCAATAAAATTCATATTATGAGGCATTAACCAATGCTCTGAAATACCACATAGGTCAAGGTGTCTATGTTTAAGAATGCCCGCAAGATAGGAGGCGCTTGACATCAAATCCGTTACATTCCAAGTCATTATACTTAATTCCATAGTAAATAGGATATTAAATGATTTACTGTTATACAGAATAGTACAGATAATCCTGACAATTTAGCACACTCAATCTAACTGTTCAGTCAGTAAGTTGAAACGATTTCCGTGCACAGACATGCCTCTTTGGTGATAGGGTACTCTCCACTCGTTTCCTTGTGTGTGAACGTCACGCGCGTCTGAAATATTGACACGTGCTCTCAAACTGCCAGATCTACGACGAGCATCTCGGGACATCCACGGAAAGCACTTGATGTGAGAAGGCCAGAAAGCTTCACTTGTAACAAGATTAGAGTATTCATCATTCGCAATATTCAGTCTAACAAGAAGTTTATTGCGAGAATTCCGCATGGGAAACGTGCGTATTGTAAATACTTTTGGACCACACCCGGGATCAATCTCCCGGAAACGGAAACCACCCTTAGAAACAAATGTATTCAGTCTGCTAACGTTTAGAGTATCTTTGAATTCTATGACACACAAACTCTTTGTGCGTTTCCGTGTTGGAAAATGGAATGCATCATAAGATTTGCCCCCCCTTGTTTCCCTCGTGTCTGTGTTTAGTTCTTACGGTTGTTGGCTTAAATTCTGGTACATTCGTTATCACTATTGGCTTGTTTACATTGCCGGAACTGTGATAACCTTTCATTATAGGATCATCCACTGAGTCTGAATTAGGGAGAACAAAGGGGGTCGTTGCTGGGACATTCTGGGATTCTGTTGCGAGTTGTAAAGGTTCTCGGGGCGTATTAAATGGTAACATGGTAGGGTGGTCTTGTGTTCTAGAACTAGGTTGCACAGTAGTTGCCCACTGTACAAATGATTCATCTTCCTCAATTTCCGGAACACGTGCGATTCTGAGGCCACACTGCATTGTGACATTATCAGGTTCGGATGTATTAAATAAGCTAGGGGATTTTTTATTAACATTTTCCGATTGTTGGTCGCCATAATTTATATGATATTTCGAAATGGACACCAGTTCATTTGTGTCTATAAAGTGTTCCAATCCGTATATACGGTCATCTATTATTTGCAAGTGTTGCTCGATTTCCTGGACCTATGACGCTTAACCGTCATGAACCGTCGCATTTGAGAAAATCAAGCGCTCGTGGAATGCTAAACCTATACGGTAACACTCCTGGGTCCTGCATTGAAGAATGACCATTTATGATCTTCAAGAGTTTAAGATACATGAATTTTGCTTAGTTGTGACCTTGACTTGAGTGACCAGGCTGTAATGCGTCTTCTTGAGCACTGCATTGATCCTATTGACCAAGTCTTGGATGTAATCTTCAAGGGGTTTGGCGATTACACGAGTGGGAGTTCGACAATGAAAGCTCGAACAACCTTGTCCTTCACTTGGCACTGATGATGATGGTTGTTATAATTTCTGCACATCGTTTTGATAGGTTTCATTTACCAGTTTATAAAATCCTCTTGGGTTTATGGACCGAAATAAGTCAACCTTTGACCTTCAGTGTGACCGTTGCTTGAGCCCGAACACTGGCGATCATAATGTCTGCGCATTGCCTTGATTCAGTTTTGGAATCCACTGTTATGAACACATTTTCAAGCGGTTTAGGACGGATGACAGGTACTGGTATGTAGGTGATCCGCTGTTAGGGTGAATTTGATATGAAAGGAACTTTTACTTCGGTCTCTTCATTCATCATCACAGGTTCAAACTCAATGTTGATATTATTGTCAATACTTGTCGCCATTTTGGATCAGAAGATGAACACAAATCAGGTAGCTCGTAGCCGGAGGCACGAAGGTTTTTATAGAGCTGAACAAAGGATTACCTTGTATTGTTCTCCGTTTTTTGTTAATTACGTCCAATATACACTTATTTACATAAAATCAACTTTACTATCTAGTCTAGCAAAAGTTTATCTCCAGTTTGATATGAAAAACACCACTTTTGTGCAACTATAATTAGTAAAAAATTCAGTTTTTATGAGAGGTCAGTTACTCGACGTCTGACCATTTTCACACTTCGTATCTGATCCCGTGCATTAACAAAATCGAAGGTAGGGCGTTTTTAAGGAAACCTGATGAAAATAACCACATAAGGTGTATTTACAAATAGGATAGGATCAACGCCTTCATATTGTAATGCTTGGCATTACCATGCTTGTTTTTTCTTATTAACAATTCATGTGGCATGGTGTTGCAGTATTTATTAATTTATTTTTTCTATTTATTTGTCTTAATAAGTAATTTCTAAAAATATCCTTCACATGGTATGTGGTATTTACTTATTACACTTAGAATACTTGGGAAATACAGTTTACACCTGCCTCTTGTTGAATATGTCATTGATTATTTGTGTAAAATTTAACTCTCCCTACTTTTTTTGTTGTCACATGTATATATGCTTTCTAGGTTCGATTATAAGGTCACCAGAGTTATGGGCGAAATACACACATACTATACCATGTCGTGCATTTTTACTGGTGTCTGCACATACAGGTTTATCTTGGTTAACTATCTGCCACGGTGAGTTTTCTTAGGTAAATCTATGTAACACGTAATAACCGAGAATATGCACTTCGTTTCTGCAGCATGTTTTACTGTCCGCCATTATTGTTACAATTTGCGCATGCGCACATGTCTTTCCTCACTTGACCTAATTTGCATGTAAACAAATCGATTATTTTTAGTACGAAATTATTATTTGTTTCATGTCCTATTATCTGTCTAGTTTTAAGGGTGACTTTGTCGTTATGTTTTTTCGTAATAATATTGCGTTGTTTTACTTCGTGAATCTCCGTATTGCAGTTTTCCTCATGGAGATTGGAATCGTGTGGTTTCATGAGGAAACGCCCCTATAAATACAGAGGAATAGGCGTTTCCTCACCCCACTCTGCGACTAGCTTCAGTCTGCACCGTTTTAGCTTTTACTCATCAAGATTTCCTCACAGTATTTGACTTTTGGTAATTAATCATAGTTATTTATAGTTGAAGAAAAATAATTTATTTTATTATTTTTCAATCTTTAAAACCAGTTTACGGTACATTTTCCATTCCCGTGGGACGACCGTTACACCCTCCAGGCTCGCCAGAATATTTATTATTGTTATTTTGTTTACATGATATTCACCTCGTCCCTGTCCCTGTATACGCTACCGCTACCATTTATCCGTTGGGATATACATATATATCATACACATAGATAGAGAGATAGGACAAAGAGAGACAGATGTTACATTGGTGGCAGCGGTGGGATCCATTTTACACTCCAGTGCATCGCTCAAGTGCCGACAGATACTGGGAAATTCCGTTTTACTCCAGTTACCAGGGTTATGTGTACCAAAGGGAGATCACTCTAGAATACCAGTTACCAGTATTTTGTTTACCGTTGCCAACGAGAGATTTTGACCATTATTGCCGTTTTTGCTTGTGAATAAAATAAAGTAAAAATACATTGTGTATTGTTTTGCAAACCATTGTGTTTAATATTTCAGCTATAGCAACATAAAGCAGCAGATTTTCTTGATGAGATCTTGAGACAGATTTAGCCAGTTCTAGCCCAGTTCTAGCCATTGGATACCATTGCACTTTGAATTGTTACACACGTTCCCAGTGTGTTGTTGTAATTTTTTATATTCAAACTGTAATTTTATTTATACAGCTAACCAGTAATCCAGATTATATTCACACACCCAGTGAATAAATTTAATAACATTATCCATGGAGCCTGACCAAGTAGAAAGGGACCAATATAAGGTTATACCTGAGGTACCCTTTAACTCCTAGGAAGGTGACCGGCGTATTGTTGTGCAAGTCCATGAACCAAATGAAACCTTCACTGTTAAATCTTCTAGTGCTAACCAAGCCAGTGGTGATTCCATGCCAATGGGTGATGTGTCCGAGTGGGGTCACGGGGTAAACCGTCCTCTGAATGGATATATGGGACACCGACCGGGCAAGTGGTTTGGCGCAGGCGTCAAGATGGTGAGCGTAATGTTTATGACCAGGAACCTATCCAGCCTGGCAGACATTCTACCAGATCCAGTGATTTTTTGCGCCCCGGGGGTCAAAAATCTTACGTAAGTGGTACTACCTATGTAAAAAGTGCAGAGGTAGAAAAAAGACTGGATGACGATATTAGTATGGTGGGGTATCATGCAGTGGTTGAGTGGTCGTTTGGGGCGGGCACAGAACCTACTGGTACGCGATACGCCCATCCTGGTAGTTACCTAATGGAACATGAGCATGATCTCAGGGGAATGAGGGACGCAAGGCGGGCCCTTCTATCAGAGTCAGACGGTGGATCTCCATCCAGTAACAGACCTTATTACGCAGATAATTTGAGACCAAGCAAAAGTCATACCCCTACCAGGGAAAACCATGGGAAAGTCAAACCACCTACTTATGATGGTACTTCTGACCTGACCGCTTACTTGAAATAATCTGAGGTTATATGTGAAATTAATTATTGGCCGCCTAGCCGTAGAGCCATGGAGTTAGCAATTAATCTTAGGGGGAAAACCACAGATATTTTATTATATAAATGAAATACAGCTACGCCTATTATTCACAAACCCAATGTGTTAAGAAATCTAGTTGTGCTTTTTTTACCTTTGATAACCTTCCATTGCATGCCTTGACACCGGAAGTTCAGTTAGCATTATTCACCAAAGTAAAATTGAGTTGTTGCCAAAGGAAAAGAGACCTGAAGTAAAAACAAAGAAAATATCAAACAGGGAGTGCCACGCACCAAAAGCGCAGCCTCCCCAAAACGAACCCCTCAGCACGCAAACGCGTGCACCACACACACACTCAAAGCTTACACATCAGGACAAAACGAACAACACACACACACACACTCAAAGCCAACACATAAGGACAAGACGAACAATAAGCATACACACACGCGCGCACACAAAGCCAACACACAAGGACAAAACGAACAAACAAAGGAACACAGTGGGGCACCGCCTTGGAACGGTCAGTGGCAAAAACACCACTGGGGAGCTTAAACCGGTTTATGGTGCGCACCCAACCTCACTCTTATCCCAACCATGTTCCAAAGACATGGGACAGTGTAAATAAAAGTAATCCTCTCCAGGTGAATCTCTAACACACGTAATGGAAACAAAAAGGCATGGCATGTAAAACACAAAAATGCTCGTGTATAAATATATAAAAAGCAAACCTTAAGAACCAAAAACGTATGTACTCAATGCCTTTTCAGAAGACAGAGCAACAAGAGAAACACCTTAAGGGCCCGACGAAACAGGCCAGAAGACAAATATCAAAACAGTTCAGTCCTGGTAGGATTTAAAAACTGCTCATCATAGAGTTCTTCCCCTCTTCCGTCAGACGCAATCAAAGAGGGAAGCGTAGTGTCCAACTGTAAACGGGTTGAACACTAAACATGCGGTAAAGCCAGCTTCAGAAATACTGAAAACTGCAAATGGTGGAAAACTAAATAGTACCGTGTATGTCACCCTGAACCTAAAAATTGCAGATATCCAACAAAATATGACTTTTTTAAAGAAAGTTCATGAACTCTGAGAAGAATATTTTGAATGAAAGGATTTTCCATATTTCGGTTATGAATTGACTGTAAAACAGAAAGCGAGTCGGAAAAGATAATAAATTTTTCTTCGTTATATTTTGATATAAAATTTAGGGCTAAATCAATAGTTTTTCCTCGGCTGAAAATATTGTTGCATTATTTGGCAATCGTAATTTTGATTGATGAAGGTGGCTGACAGCAGCACATCCAACCTTTGATTCATCTTTTGAACCGTCTGTGTAAATTGCAAAATAGTCCTTGTAAGTTTACTTGATTTCATGATATTTGGACTTGAATATTTCAGGGTTTGTTTCAGACATTCTAAAGGCAGTTTTCATATCAAAAAAAAAAATGTAGGGGAAATAAGGGTCCATGGTGGTATATTTGGAATTAAATTTTCTTTAATACCATCGAATTCAAAGTCAGTTTCATTCATAGAAGATTTTAAGCGAAATCCAAACGGTTTGATTTGTTTTGGCTTTTTCTCATATGAATCGAATAACTTGGGTTTGAAAATAAAGGTTTCAATAATTCCACCTCTAGTATTGCTGTCAGAACAGTCCCAAAATTCATGCTGACCATTGAAATCTCCCAACAGAATAAAAGGCTGTGGTAGTTGCTTGATAAGGTGATCAAGTTCTTCAGGATTAAGTTTACATGTTTGAGGTATATATGTTGAACAATATGTAATAGGTCGATGCTTAGTAACATGTAATGCAACTGACTGAATAGAAGTATCCAAAACAATTTGTATATATGGACATGCACTATTTATTGAAGTTGATGCTCCGCCAGAAGCCCTTTCTGAACTTTTATTTATAAAGTTATACATTGAATAATTTTTAAAAGATGTGTTGTCACTTTCTTTCAGAAAGGTTTCACTAAGACATATCAAAGAGGGATTATATTTTGAAAGAAGGAGAATTTCATTATAATTAGCTTTAAGTCCACGACAATTCCATTGGATTATTTTATTCGCCATAAAATGTTTAATCTGGAAATATGGTTGTCACTTTAATCAGCCCTCTAAAGAGAAGGGATCTTAGTAATCCTTTTCTCAGTCGAAGATTTAGGGGGTATGGTTGGAAGTTTAGACGAGCGTCCATCCTCTTCCTCCTCCATATCTACATCTATTGCTAGATGTTCAAACCGCTTGTAGCGGTTAATGGGATTATTAGATCCCTTCCCCACTCCACCGGTATTCAGTTCAATTTTTTGTTTAGGTGTTTTATTCACCTTTGCCGATGATGAATTACTTGTTGAATTGTTACATGAATTGCTTTTTCCATTGTTAGTACATTGTGGTTGTGGCTTGTAATTAGGCTTGAACTTGAAGGTGTTTCTGTACAATTGATGGTGGGTTACTGGGTACCGAAGTTGGGGTTGGATTTTGTTGAACAGTCACTGAATATGTTTGAGTGAAAGCATCAATGCACTGTGTTGTTTTGTTAGATACAGATTTAGTTATTGATGAATAAGTTTGTGCGTGTGTTGGAGATGTAAATTTGGCATTGGCAATTTGTCTTGCTTCTGGAAATCCAATGCCCTGTGTGCATTTGACATGAAGAACCTCCTTTTCGATTTTCCATGTCTTGCAATCACGAGAGTTGGCTGAATGTGACTCGCTGCAATTCATACAACGCAATGGACGGCTGCAGGTGTCATGTTCATGAGAATGGCCATCCTGGCCGTACTTTGGGCAAGTGAAATCACCTTTGCAGTTTTTCTCGTTGTGCCCGAACTTAAAGCAATAGTAGCATTGAAGAGGATTTGGAATACATGTTGTAACTTTTGTGATGAGATATCCAACTTTTATGACTGAAGGAAGGAAAAGTATGCCGAAAGTAAGAATGATAGTGTTTGTGTTGATTTATTTGCATAATCGTTTGATTTTGATGCGTCTAGCAGCATTGACATGTGGTTCAGTAAGGCCTTGCACAATTTCCGACTCCGAAACTCCAGTAAGATCAGGACAGCGAATGACCCCCCCCCCCCCCCCCCCCCCCCCCCCCACACACACACACAAACACACACTTGAAGAATTCAGAGTTCGGTGTGCAATGCACTTACATGGCCGGTTGAAAAAGGATGTTACACTTAGTAAATTGTAAGCATGTGTTGTCCAAGAAGAGGTAAATAAAGAAGTAGATAGATTACTTGATGCAAATATTGTAGAGAAATCAAATGGTCCCTGGGCTAGTCCTATTGTACCTCAAAGAAGGCAGATGGTAGTCTTAGACTGGCCATAGATTACTGGAAGATTATTGCAGTGACCTTGAAAGATTCATACCCTCTTCCTAGAATCCAAGACTGTTTAGACTGTTTAAAAGGTGCCAAATATTACAGTTCCCTTAACTGTTCCTCTGGTTTCCATCAGGTCCAGATGGATGAAAATGATAGGGATAAAATAGAACAAGTGGAAACTTCTCTTCAGTGAAAGACCAGTTTTGTATGCCAAAAAGGCCAATATCGTTTTAAAGTTCTAAATTTTGGTCTTACCAATGCCATTGCCACATTTCAGCGCCTTATGGAATACATTATGTCTGGCTTACAGTATGAAATAGTACTGATATATGTTGATGATATTCTACTGTTAACAGTCAGTTTTGACAGTCATTTAGCCCAGCTGGAAGAAATTTTCATCCGTTTGGAAAAGGCCAACCTGAAAATTATGCCAAAGAAATGCCACCTGTTTCAAGTCCGTTTACACTTCCTGGGACACATAGTTGACAAAGATGGCAAATACTGCACATCCAGTCCATCAACTAACTCATAAAGATACCAAATTTATATGGTCCAAAGAATGCCATGTTGCTTTTGAAAAATTAAAGCAAGCTCTTATAGAAGCTTCTGTGTTAGGTTACCCAAATACCAAAGACCAGTATATACTTGATACTGATTGTAGCTCCTATGGCTTAGGATATGTACTCAACAGAAGCAAGATGGCGTTGTTAGAGTAACTTCATATTACAGCATAACCTTAAATAGACCAGAAAAACTGTATTGTGTTACCCGTAATGAATTACTGGCCATTATTGATTCTATACATTTTCATAACTACCAACTACCTATATGGTGTACATTTTCTTATCAGAACAGACCATTTCGCCTTATGGGCCTTGAAATTCAGAACTCCAATGGGTCAAATGAGTCGTTGGATGAATGTATTAAGCCTTTATGACTTTGAGGTAGAACACAGACCTGGAATTAAGGATGTACGAGCGTTTTATTTCAGGATATCGGCCATTTTGAAAAAATGTTTCTTCGAATATTGCTTTCTAACAAAAGTTTTGCCAAAAAATTAATGCTAAATAATTAAAATATGGCTAAAAATGTACCATTTAACCAAATATATTATGCTTTTTGCGAAAAAATAAATTTTCACCCTTATTTTTGGCTGGCATTTGCCTAAAATTGACGTAAGATTTACAATGGGGTAGGGGTAGGTAATTTCAAATATCTTTTAAAGTAGATCAGGTTTGGTTTTCATATTTTTCTGACTGATACATATAATGTTAAGCTATAAATAAAATAAAAGTTTTCAAGATAGCACGTTATATTATCTAGAAAATATAAATTAAAACAAAAATAACAAACAATATCAAAATTTACCACTTTTTAAGTTTTTTCTTAATAAATGATGCACGGTGACCCCAACTTTTTTTCTTTCCATTTTGAAGCATTTTTGTGTGTCATTAATGCTGCAAAATATTTTGAAAATCTTAACGTCAGAATTTTTTTGTAGATCTAAATACGTTTTTTCCATTGAAAATTAAGTGGGTGGGGTAATTATGTCAACATGTAAAAATTAAAGATTTGTTAATGACATTTATGCTTATATAATACTGATATCACCATATATTCATATTAATCTGTAAGACCTGAAATCCCTACAAGATTAAGTAGGATATTATATGTTTCATAAAGTACAACATTTTTTCAATTTTACAAAATTTCAGAAATGCGTAAACAGTGGGTGAAGAAAATACCCTATAAAATTAAAATGAGTTCGGTGACTTATGTTTTTTCTGCTCTTGTTTGTCTTAGAAACTAATGTTCTTCAAGCTTACAGGGTATGAAAAAATTCTTAACGTTGGAAAAAAATCGCTCGTACATCCTTAAGCATACAAATGCAGACAGTCTGTCACGTCGCCCGTGTGGCACATGTTCATACTGTGAAGACAGAAAAAGAACAAATGATTCTAGAAAACGAGGACCCAGACAGGACAGACAGATGAATAGGAGCATTTTGCTCGATGACGACAAAGCCCAATAGTCACATGGATAGAATGAACAGAGCAAGTGTGAGAACCGTTCCGAGTATAATAGGAAAGCCAAGAAATCGTACTCCTTGAGGAAATTGGAAAGCCAAGAAATCGTACCCCCTTAGGAAACCCTGTACAGACGAAAAGAATCCTATTGACTAGGCCAACCGACAAAATGAGGACCCAAACCTGAAATTAGTTCATTAGTTGACAAAAGAGGTCAGACCAGTATGGGATGATATATCCCATTGTGACAGAGAAATTAAGCACTATTGGTCAATATCGAAATGTTTGACCATTAGAGATGGTGTAATATATAGGTTACACATTAACAAATTTGGTGAAAATATTTACCAAATATTAGTACCCTTTGAGTTAAGGGATAGTATTATGTATTATGTACATATCACATGACCTCAGTTCAGGTCACTTAGGTGAAAAGAAGTCTTTACAATTATTAGGTATTACAATTATTACATTTCATGAGTACATATAATAGAGTACCGAAATTAATTCTTTCACCTCTTCGGTTACGTTCTGCATCTTCTGTTCATCTGCCTAAAGATAACAGTACTTTTTTAAGACATACACCATCAATCTCTCACGTAAGCTACATTCTCTACAATCATTTTATATTCCACGTACTAGTTTAAATTCTCCAGCTGTTTTTCGTAATAATTAACGTATTTGTCTATCACCTTTAACTTCTACTATACTGAAGAAATATAAAATAAAACATACAAATTTTCCACAGAGGTGTAGAGAGTACCGTTCTATTAACAAATGCAATTCTAAGAGGTGCGGTTGTTGCAATCATTTATCGCACAGGTCTACAATTACCTGAAACGTTAACGGCAGAACTTTTAATGTGGTACTTAATTCTGACGTTGATTGAAATACGTCCCACATGATATATGTACTGACTTACAACGCACCCAATTGTGGTATTCAGTATGTTGGCCAAACTGGGCGTTCTTTAAAAATTCGTTTCCGTGAGCATTCATACAAAATGCGTAGTCGGAACAAGTTTACTACATTTTTATACCACCACTTTCTTAAATCTGGCCATACATTTAATCAGGTAACAATGCAGCCAGTAGAGCAAATCGTATATGATATTACTTCCACATCTAGTTTTAAAATTAAAGCCAGACATGTAGCAGAATTCAAATGGATTAAAAATTTACAGTCATCGTTTCCGTTGGGCTTAAATGATAATATTTATCAGGACGGTAATGTCTCTAAAAACCCTGATATCGATATCTTTTCTATTTTAAATATTAGGAAACGTAAATCTAGGTCTCATGGAATTAGACGAAATGGTAATGTTAAGCTCAAATCTAAAGTCAATATATCTGTTGCAGATCTCGATTTAATTCTTTCAAACTCTGGTAGACATTCAATGCTTTCTCGTCTCACATCTTTATCTGTTCAGTCTCTTAAAAGCTAGACGAGGAAGCGGACCAGTATGTTATTCAAACAGATCCGAGGAAGCGGACCAGTATGTTATTCAAACAGATCCGTTTTACACTGTATCATATCTTACTCAAAGTTACACACAACACGTTCTCCGTCCACATATTGACACCCAATCTGATCATGTGAGACATTTTCTTAAAATTTATTTCATGAATAAAGGTATTGACTTCATCGATGTACCCAGTATATTTCGTGATAAACGTGTCATTGATTCTGTACCTAAATATTTCAGAAACTCCGAAGTTCCTATTATCTATTATAAATATACAACACCTGTAAGAAATGTTATATTCAATTACAATACAATTGTTTCCCACTTAGATGTTCAAACAAATACCCCTTCTTACTGCGAATGTAAAAACTCAAAATTTTGCTATTCAGATGCCGGTCATGTCATCACTGGTAATTTTAATATTATTAAAGACAAACGTATTCGTAATTTAATCTTTAAAGGACCTAAATATAGAATTTCTTCAACTAATGATTTTGATGCTTGTCGTGGTCAGATTGCGGAATCCATCGAAACTTTTTGTGTTAAATGGAGTCGTCGTGAGAATGCTGATCCCAATGCATTAACGTCTTGGAAACGAAATATTTTTAACATTGTTGATTTTCGTATAAAATGCTCAAGGCTGCGAAACGCCAGAAATGTGCATACGACAAACGGGTACATACCAATCCGTATAAGCCTGGTGATAAAGTTTGGGTGAAAATAATGAACCGAGTCGAAGGCCGTTCCCCAAAATTGTCGCCTAGGTGGGAGGTTCCATTTACAGTAGTTAGAGTTATATCAAATTTAGTGGTCCAGGTGAAAAATGCCAAAAAGATGAATAATGTTCATCATAAGACTGAAACCTTATCAGAAGAGAGATATACTGAACAGTGAATTGTCACTATAGTAAAAATAGAGTTCTGCCAAACCAGTGATTTTATTAATCAAGTATTATATAATACTATGACATTGCTATTTATTGTGTTTATCACACTTCCAGTGGTACAAAATACATATTCAATAAATTTAAGGCCTATATCTTTCGAACCAGAACCAAGTATCACGTTTCCAGTGAAACTAAGCTAAATATATTCATTATCAAATTGTATTTGTATTATGTTACTAATGTTTAAATGTTGTGCCATATATAAAGTATCACATTTCCAACGATAATTAATTATTAAGTTGTCCTAAATTTTCACGTTTCCGGTGAAAGTATTTTTATATACTCCACGTTACCAGTGGATATAGGACTGCACCTGACTGTCACGTTGCCAGAGACAACGGCTTTTATGTATATGCATCTATATATATTTTTTTAGCCTTATCAAGAATGCCATACCCATATGTGCCTTACCAAGCAGTACCAGACCATGATTTTGAGCCATACCTTGAATTGAGTTCCAGACGGATGCCATGTATACAGTAATACCAATATTGTAAGTTTTAAGTAGGTGTCCTTGTTAACTATTAAATGATTTTGTACTTGTCTATTTTTACAGATGACAACTTTCCAATGTTCTTCATGTGATCTAACCTGTGACAATGAGGTTCAGCTGAATCGCCATGTTGAGGACCGCCATGGTTTAAAAGTGTTTTGTACTCAATGTGGGCCACTTTTCCCCAAAAGAGAACTGACAATCAGAGGCGCCACCTCAAGTCTCATGGTACTGAAACTGGATCCAGATCCACCAACAATTTTATGCCTGTAGAACGTTACTTCCGCCCTGTCTTTGAAGTGATGCCATGTCCAACGCCAGAACCTACAGGATGAAGGTCTGCTTTCAAGTCTGTATTTAAATCTAAACCGGTATTGGCCAACCTTTATGCGCCTAACCCCATTAGCCCAGTCTTCAAGGCGTGTCCTAAGAAGAGGCCGGCAACTTCATCTATACCTCTGGCATCCAAGTAAGTTAAACTACAACCTTCAGCTTCACGCAATACCAAGGAAAATACTGTGCCGGTCATTAATAAGCTATTACTTTCATCTTCTGCCTCAGCGACACTGACTTCTGTTCCTCTTGTTATTCCAGATCCACCTACAACTTCTACATTTCATGTATCTTCATCATCAGCTCTAAACACCACAAAGATCCTTTTTTCACCTGCATGTCGTCTTGATACACCTTCTTTACCAGAATCACCTGTCCTACCAAAGGAGCTACAAGAACTCTTTAAGAGTCCAGAACCGATTCCATTTCACAGTCCAGCATACATTAAAGCACCGTCATTTCTGTACTTGGAGAAACCATACTAGATCCCGTCATCACTGTACCTACTAAGTCATCATCACCATCATCATCAACCAGTGACTCTGCAAAACCATACATTACTCGAAAGTTTCAGCCTAGACGTCTTGAAAAGCCTGAACGTAAGCCTATAGATCCACGACTTCTTTTTCGTGAAACTCCTTCAGCGTTTCTGAATGACAGTCTTGCCCGTATGGCTAATCTCCAGAATAAAGAAGCAAGAACAAAGTCCTGATGTATCTTTCGATCACCAAGGCTGGACCATTATTCGTAAAGAGACAGCTACCTTGCCAGGCGGACGCCTTTACACTCTTAACTACTACTTTGGCTCTCTCTTCACCCCGCAAAATAGCTAAATCAACTGAAACCAACACTGAATAAATTATCTGCCCACACTGTTTACAGAACTTTATACCTTGAAGACATCATCATCATTTTCCATGACCACGACCATCAACATTTTACATGACCAGCTTTATCATCATCAAAGCTTATGAATCAGTGAATTTTTTTTTTTTAAATAAGTGTATCTTTATATTTTAAATTAATAGTAAAATAGTGTCATTAAAAATTGTTCTTATTCGAAGGATATTTCGACAAAAGACATTGGTATCTGTGTAATCTATTTAATTTAGTCATAGTGATATATTTTCATGTTATTAATTTAATTTATGCTTGTAGGTGTAAACAGTTACTTAAAAAGTTATTTTTTTATCTTTCAAAATTCCCAAAACTCCAAATTTCGGGGACGAAACTGAAAGAACGGGGAGGGTATTGTAATACTTGGCATTACCATGCATGTTTTTTCTTATTAATAATTCATGTAGCATTGTGTTGCAGTATTTATTAATTTATTTTTTCTATTTATTTGTCTTAATAAGTAATTTCTAACAATATCCTATGTGGTATTTACTTATTATGCCCGTCTTCGAAGGAGGGGTATATTGTTTTGCAGATGTCGGTCGGTCGGTATGTAGACCAATCCGTTTCCGGGTAATAACTCAAGAATGCTTGGGCCTAGGATCATGAAAGTTGATAGGGAGGTTGGTCATAACCAGCAGATGACCCCTATTGATTTTGAGATCAGTAGATCAAAGGTCATGGTCACAGTGACCCGGAACAGGTAAACGGTTTCCGGGTGATAACTCAAGAACGCTTGGGCCTAGGGTCATGTAAATTGATAGGGAGGTAAAAAACGAAGACAAATATCAAACAGGGAATGCCACGTACCAAAATCGCAGCCTCCCCAAAACAAAACATACAGCACGCAGACGTGCACACCACAAACACACACACACACACACATACACACAAAGCCAACACACGAGGACAAAACGAACAAACAAAGGAACACACACACATACACACACAAAGCCTACACAAGAGCACAAAACGAACAAACAAAGGAACACAGTGGGGCACCGCCTTGGAACGGTCTGTGGCAAAAACACCACTGGGGAGCTTAAACCGGTTTATGGTGCGCACCCAACCTCACTCTTACCCCCACCATGTTCCAAAGACACGGGACAGTGTAAATAAAAGTAATCCCCTCCAGGTGAATCTCTAACACACGTAATGGAAACAAAAAGGCATGGCATGTAAAACACAAAAATGCTCGTGTATAAAAATATAAAAAGCAAACCTTTAGAACCAAAAACGTATGTACTCAATGCCTTTTCAGAAGACAGAGCAACAAGAGAAACACCCTTATGGGCCCGACGAAACAGGCCAGAAGACAGATATCAAAACAGTTCAGTCCTGGTAGGATTTAAAAACTGCTTATCATAGAGTCCTCCCCCTCTTCCGTCAGACACAATCAAAGAGAGAAGCGTAGTGTCCAACTGTAAACGGGTTGAACACTAAACATACGGTATGTCTCAAAACAGTTGGGTCGTAACCCCATTTAATAAAACGTTTTATAATTTTACCAAAAGGTCAAGAGCTCAGTGACCCGGAACAGTTAAACGGTTTCCGGCTGATAACTCATGAAAGTTGATAGGGACATTAGTAATGAGCAGCAGATGACCGCTATTGATTTTGAGGTCAGTAGGTAAAAGATCAAGATCACAGTGACCCGGAACAGTTAAATGATTTCCGGATGGTAGCTCAGGAACGCTTGGGCCTAGGATCACGAAAGGTGATAGGGAGATTTCATGACCAGCAGATCACACCTATAGATTTTTAGATCAGTAGTTCAGAGGTCAAGGTCACAGTGACCCGGAACAGTTAAACCGTTTCTTGACGATAACTTGAGAATGCTTTGGCCTAGGATCGTGAAAGTTGATAGGGAAGTTGATCATGATCAGCAGATGACCCCTATTGATTTTGAGGTCAGTAGGTCAAAGTCACAGTGACCCAGAATATTTAAACGGTTTCCAGACGATAACTCGAGAGCACTTGGGCCTAGGATCATGAAAATTGATAGGGAGGTTGGTCATGACCAGCAGATGACCCCTATTGATTTTGAGACCAGAGGTCAAGGTCACAGTGACCCAGAACAGTTAAACCATTTCCAGACAATAACTTCATAATGCTTGGGCCTAGGATCGTGAAAGTTGATAGGGAGGTTAATCATGACCAGCAGATGACCCCTATTAATTTTGATGTCAATAGGTCAAAGGTCAGTGTCACATTGACCCAGAACAATAGAATGTTTGTGTACAGTGACCAAATAATTTCTGTTCCTTGTGCATTTAATGAATGCATCAAGGGGGGCATTTCATGTTCTACGAGCTCTTGTTACACTCAGAATACATGAGAAATACAGTTTACACCTGCCTCTTGTTGAATATATCATTGATGTTTTGTGTAAAATTTATTGATTTTGTTTGTTTGTTTTGTTTTAACATCGCACCGACACAATTATAGTTCCCAAGGCGACTTTCCAGCTTGGATGGTTGAATTTTTTTTTTGGATTTAACGTCGCACCGACACATGATAGGTCATATGGCGACTTTCCAGCTTTAATGGTGGAGGAAGACCCCCAGGTGCCCCTCCGTGCATTATTTCATCACGAGCGGGGCACCTGAGTAGAACCACCGACCTTGAATACTGCTTAAGCCGGTGCTAGGGGGCGTGGGCAGTGTTGCATTTTCCATTCCTGCTCATGAACAGACTGAATCAAACCGAGTCTGCAATTTTCACTGTTTGCCTTGTTTTCGGGGCTTCCGAGGGATCCACTTTTCAGATTTTATTCCGTAAGCCAGCTCGATGGCCAGGGGGCGTGGGCAGTTTTGCATTTTCCATTGCTGCTCATGAACAGACTCAATCAAACCGAGTCTGCGATTTTCGCTGTTTGCCTTGTTCTCGGTGCTTCCGAGGGATCTACTTTTCAGATTATATATACTTCACAAAAGCGGTTGTTAAGTGCTGTGTGGCGGCAGTAAAATGTCGCCCCGACTTCATCTCAGTGTTGTTACATTTTCTGTTCCTTCGGGAACATTGATTACAATTCATTTAGATTTGAAAATTGAATACTGCTTAAGCCGGTGCTAGAGGGCGTGGGCAGTGTTGCATTTTCCATTACCTCTCACGAACAGACTTAATCAAACCGAGTCTGCTATTATTCTTCTTGGTTGCATTCTTTGCTTCCAAAGGATCTTTTTACAGATTTTATCAATCAAACCGAGTCTGCAATTTTCGCTGTTTGCCTTGTTCTCTGTGCCTCCGAGGGAATCTACTTTTCAGATTATATTCCTCACTCAATTTAACTCTCCCTACTTGTTGTCATGTATACATGTATATATACTTTCTAGGTTCGATATTAAGGTCACCAGAGTTATGGGCGAAATTCACACATATTGTACCATGTCATGCATTATTACTGGTGTCTGCACATAAAAATTTATCTTGGTTAACTATCTGCCACGGTGATTTAGTTTAGATAAATCTATGTAACACGTCATGACCGAGAATATGCACTTCGTTTCTGCAGCATGTTTTACTGTCCGCCATTATTGTTACAATTTGCGCATGCGCACTTGTCTTTCATCACTTGACCTAATTTGCATGTAAACAAATCGATTGATTTTAGTACGAAATTATTGTTTGTTTCATGTCCTGTTATCTGGATTGTTTTAAGGGTGAATTCGTCGCGTAATGTTGTTTTCGTAATAATACTGCGTTGTTTTCCTCACGAATTCATCAGTTTTCCTCACGGAAATTAGAATCGTAAGGTTTTGTGCGGAAACGCTCCTATAAATACAGAGAAATAGGCGTCTCCTCACCTCACTCCGCGACTAGCTTCAGTCTGCACCATTCCGTTTTAGTTTTTACTAATCAAGATTTTTTCACAGTCTTTGACTTTTGGTAATTAATCATAGTCATTTATAGATCTAGTTGAAGAAAAAATATTTTTTTAAATTACTTTTCAATCTTTAAAACCAGTTTTACGGTACATTTTCCTTTCCGGTGGATGGCCGTTTCACCCTCCAGGCTAGCCAGAATATGTATTTTTTATTTGTATTTATTATTCTTATTTTGTTTTCATTCTCTCGTAATACATATAGTAAAAGTGATTGAAACGTTACATTGACTTGAGTTTGCCTGTAGTTAGGAATAAATCGGATTTTCCCAGGTTGATATTTCTGTCTTAGAGACACCTCGTCCCTATCCCTGTACACGCTACCGCTACCATTTATCCGTTGGGATATACATATATACCATATATAGAGAGAGAGATAGGACACAGAGAGACAGATGTTACAATATCTTAGGTATTAGATAGGCCTACTTGCTATATTCAAGGAAAGTTGTATTTAAGTGATGTTCATCCGAGTCAGTACCCTCCGTCCACATTCCATCTTCGTTTGGACTTGTGTGAACTATTGTAACGATAAAAAAGCAATGGTATATAGCTACGTCTTCCCGTGGTTCATGTGTTTTTATGCATAAACCTGTGCTCAGGAGGAAAATTTCGATTTTCCTAGCTCCCTGTAACTTGGCGTTCATTGTTACCACAAAGAAGGTCATGTACGCGAACAGAGATTTACCACAGAGATGGATCCCATATGCATACACACCGTGTTATATCTGAATAGCAAATTTATCCTTGTGCTTGTTTTTGTGTAATACGCGATATGTAATGTCATGCACACTTTATACCTGAGGAAAGTCACCACCTAACCTATATTATCGATTTTGTTCCGCCATTAGTGACGTCAAAGCTTTATTACGTCACTATTGGTGCATTTTATTCAACGTCATGTACCGGTAGTCTCAGGTTAATTTTAAGTGTAGATCTTAACTAGCGCAATATTATTTGTATATTTACAAAGATCAAAATAACATTTGAAAACAAAACAGATCTGGTGAGAGATCTATTGATATCTTTTCTCATGTGCTTGTGCCTTCATGAACAGCCGGAATATTAAGTTTGGGGAACAAATCGAGTACGACTGCACACTGCGCTAAGTGCTGTAAATTCATGTATAATATATATTTGATATATCTAGCTGTTTTTCTGTAGGCTTTATGCAGAACACGTCAAATAACGTTTCTGTTAACGAGATAAATCTATTACAGCAAATTAAAATATTTCTTTCGTTTTATACATACTGTGATAAATCTAGATCTACCTACAGCAAATTAAAATATTTCTTTCGTTTTTCAATCAGGACTGTATTTTCACATGTATCTTCTCAGATCATTCAGCACGACTTTTATGTCGTGTTATTGGTACTGTTTAGTTTCTCAGCTTGAACATTTCGCCCTGGGTGGTTCCCGCTTTCATAGCTTTGGGTATTGTATAATTACCCCTTGGATATAGGTGCCTGTAATATGCAGTCCCCATAACCTCAGATCCCCTTTCTAAATTCCAGTTTGTTTAGTTTTGCCCATTGTTTTCTCCTTTAGGGCAAACCTATTATTTTAACTAGGGACTATACGTCGCTTTACTAGTTACATGTGCACCGCCGTATGAACACAAATGCGGGTGTCTGTAAATTGTTTGTAAATGTATAGTTTTGCTCAACCCGGGGCTAGAGGGCGTGGACGGCAGCATCCATTTCCACTACCGTCCATGAACCGGCTCAATCAACCGAGCCCGCATTATGTCCACTTTTTCTATATCGGATGTTAATTACTAATGATAACGCCTGTTTCCAGACGTTGCTGAGTTTAACGTAGTATCTGACTGAAATGAAATGAAAGCGATAATTATGTCACGAGTAATATCAGACGAAATGAAATGAAAGCGATAAATATGTCACGAATTTTGTTACTAGTGTTAAAGCTACTCTAGCGCAAAACGTAAAATAAACTGATCATCAACGTCATTAGATGATTATGAAATGTGCGGGAGTATCAGACACTTGTTTTTAGCGTTGACATAATTTCCTTTTGAATTATCCGTTATAAGGCCGTTGTACGTCTATACGTTGCCGTTGAACGAACGCGCATATAAAAGCGTGTTTTAACACCACATAAACCCGAGAATCTCCATGTTCACAACTAGTATAACATTTATCAGCAATGTCCGTGTAGGAAAGAATAATCAGAATGGTTCAGGCTGCTGTTAGATCTATACATAGAGCTCCGAATTCGGTTCCCCTATCGGGCTTCAGTCAGACACGTCAAACGGCACCATGTCAATGCATGCAATCAGGTGTTTTTGTTTGTTTGTTTTGGGTTTTACGCCGTTTTTCAACAGTATTTCAGTCTTGGGGGCGTGGACAGTGTTGCATTTTTCACTACTGCTCATGAACAGACTCAATCAAACCGAGTCTGCAATTTTCACTGTTTGCCTTGCTCGCGGTGCTTCCGAGGGATCTACTTTTCAGATTATATTTACTTCGCAACAGCGGGTGTTAAGTGCTGTGTGGCGGCCGTAAAACGTCGCGCCGACTTCATCTCAGTATTGTTATATTTTCTGGTCCTTCGGGATCATTGATTTCGACTCATTTAGATTTGAAGATTCAATACTGCTTAAGCCGGTGCTAGAGGGCGTGGGCAGTGTTGCATTTTCCACTACTGCTCATGAACAGACTCAATCAAACCGAGTCTGCAATTTTTACCGTTTGCATTGTTCTCGGTGCTTCCGAGGGATCTACTTTCCAGATCATATTTACTTCGCAACAGCGGGTGTTAAGTGCTGTGTGGCGGCCGTAAAACGTCGCCCCGACTTCGTCTCAGTATTGATATATTTTCTGGTCCTTCGGGATCATTGATTTCAACTCATTTAGATTTGAAAATTGAATACTGCTTAAGCCGGTGCTAGGGGGCGTGGGCAGTGTTGCATTTTCTACTACTGCTCATGAACAGACTCAATCAAACCGAGTCTGCAATTTTCACTGTTTGCATTGTTCTCGGTGTAACATTTCATCATTAGCCCAATCTGTTTTGCAGTCACACAAAAATGTGGCATTCACAGATGTTATGCAATATTGCGACTGTCCAGCATTAATGACAGGGGAAGAGCCTAGTGCGTGATCCTGTGTACATAACTTAAGACCCAAGCAGACACATTGGTAGAACCAACTGACCTTTGGCAAGCCAGCTGAACGGTCTCTTGCCTAAAGGCATGAGCTTTGCTCGAACATACAGAAGTGAAAGAAATGAGTTGAAGCAAGCTAACTATTTCGGCTAAGCAAGCCTTTACCTGTAATCAATACTGAAGAGTCAGACACACACGAGGGCCTCCGTGGCCGAGTGGTTAACATCGCTGACTTCAAATCACTTGCCCCTCATCGATGTGGGTTCAAGCCTCACTCGGTGCGTTGACTTCTTCATGTGAGGAAGCCATCCAGCAGGCTTACGGAAGGTCGATGGTTCTACCCTGGTGCCCGCCCGTGATGAAATAATGCACAGATGGGCACTTGGGGTCTTCCTCCACCATCAAAGCTGAAAACCTGTAATTGTGTCGTTGCGACGTTAAACCCAACAAAATAAATGAGATATCCGATTCAGACTCATCCTCGGGTAAAATAATAGCATCGAGGAGTGAACAATTCATACAAGGAATTTCCAAACTACTATATCGAAAATGAACGAGATACCAAAGGACACTCGCACTACTCTTGCACCAACCTTACATATGCAGTATCTTCCTTGAATAAGGTCGTAAAACTATCCACAAAGAATATTTTATACTGTTTGAATGCCTGGACTGTATTTTGAACTTAAGTAGTTCTTTCTCTTTTTTGAGCCCCATGTGGTTCCGGGACGATCTGTGTAGGAAAAGAATTGGATCCCCTGACTTACCCTTGCATGATTGTAAGAGGCGACTAATAGGGTCTTAACACTTGGTTTTGCAGTAATTCCATGTGTTCCCTTGTATAATAAGGCGCTTACTTTAATTGATATACAATCTGAGTAGGCCATAAGTAATCCAGGCATTATCCTATGAATCTACTAGAAAATATATAACCCTTTTGGTAAGCATCCCCGTGTCTCGAAGCCATTCAAACAGGACATTACTTCCGTACCGAGGAATTTTTGCGTGCAATATCTACAGATTCTGGTTGTTCCGGACTTAAAGGTCGTCTATGTTAATGAAAGCATCAGTATTTTGCAGTTAAATTGTAATGAATGGAATTGTGTTGTTGTTAATCACTTTATCTAGAAATTTGAATTGCTTAATTCTGCCATTTGCACTCTCAACTACCCATCAAATTTTAGTTTTAAGTCACTTCTATGTGCTTCTTGGCAACTGTGATGTTTTTGTCCCTTCTTTAAAACACCTTGGGTTGCACACTTGCATGCCTCTCTCTAAAACTTTAAAACTGTCCCTAAATTCTCTATCAGCAACGCATGTCTCATTTTCTTTGACCCAATCATCAATCTTTCCTTCGTTAGTAGTGATCATATGTTTGGTAATATTTGCATCATTGTTTTTACCATCCGAGAAGTATGGACCTAAAATTGCTAGGATATATCCATCGGTGCTCACGATTAACACTGTCTTTATCAAGGGCCAGTGTTTATGTATCGAGTATGTCCGACCTTAAAACTCGTAATTGGAGCTTTTGTTAGATAAATGTACGTTCCATCCACTACAAGTGCTGCTTGGTCATTTTCACAGTTGTGAACAGTTCCTTTGCAATTAGTGTGGTATTACTTTCACAAAATTGTGCATGTGTGATGTGCTCAAAACCAGTGTTATATGGGAGGACTCAATTAGATGTAACCTTGCAGATGTTACGGACCTTTGTACTTGAGCAGGTGTAATTCCACAAAGAACAGACAACATCTTGCTTGACAAGCCTGTCCTCAACTTAACCAAAAGGATACCAATACAATCTCTTGATGTACGCACTTCTGTATCACTACGTTTTTCAGCAGTTTTTGTTACTAAATCCTCAAGTTAACGTTTTGGAATTCCCGTCAGTGTGATGAAGTTGTCATCTGACATGTTATATGTGCAATCAAAGTTAAGAAACATTGACAGTAACATAAATGCCCGTACATTTTGTAGAAGATCTAGAATACCAGGCATTGAAAGATGATCAGGCAATTTGTTTTCTTTTAGAGCATTTAATGATTCATTTGTGAAATGGCCGTTCTCAATATGTGATGCACAACATCTGTTCTTAAAGTCTATGAAAATGAATTTTTCCACAAAAGCTTTGGCATTAGCTGAAGACAGAATTTTAACAATTTTATTTTTTGAAGTAGTTTCTTGAAAACTATACAAGTCCTGTGAACGGGTTCACATCGGTATCTTCAAGTAAACGCATTTCGGACTTTTAAGTACGTTTTTCACATGTACATTGCCTGTACTTTGCAATTGTTGTTGTGTCTTCATTTTAGTATAAACACTAAAACAGTCACCACAAATTTACTCCTCGTCTCCGATGGGTCGAGGCAGACATTTACTGGTGTATTCTTTCAATTTTTCCTCAAGAATTCGTCCCCTACTATTAGGTGTACACCTCATTTTGCACAGGCAACAATTGATTGACTTTGACATACCTGAAGAAATGAATTAATTGTTTATAACTGATATGTAACTACCAATTGTCAATACACGTCAATACCTTGAAGCGCTGATGCAAAAGTTCGATGAAATGCGTTTCTTTGAAACGCAACTATTACCTGGCATACAGTGAGCTTTGTAAGACGGAATCCTAGACTTGCAAATCAATTGAAAGCTCTTGCATTTCCGACTCTGACAGGTTCAATATTTGTTCGGCGATTAAACGGCCCTTTCTGAAACATGTCATTTAGTTCATTATATAAGTGATCCAACTGTAAACTGATTCAACTGACACAGAATCGGTCAGCGATAGTGATCTGCTAGAACGTTCCAGCACCGATCCTACGGAGTGGTAACACATTCTAAAGTGCATATTACAGAGAAAACATTGATACAAGCATGAACCGCAACCATGATCATTCGATCACTGCATCCTAAATAGCTATGCTGGTAGCAGTAAACGCTAGAGACTAAACAGAGAAAGCATTATTGTTATGCTAGAAATAAACTACTTAGAAATTCAGATATTAATTAAGTTCACGGGTTGCTTAGCAAAGAAATAAGTAATCGCCAATTTTGTCATAGAATATTACAAAAATGCCGTCTGCATTTTCCAAGAACTAAACAGAAGTTATAAATTATTCTAGATGAATAACCGATAACAGTAGAGTTTCTTTTTATTGAAGATACCTTTAAGGATAGTGTACGAAAGCGGAATCGTGTCACATGAAAATGTTTATTGAATCTATGAGCCTCGTAAGATTATATTCTCGAAATAACAGGAAAAGGTAATTACGATTACAAGTAAAGTTAATTAAAACCTTCAGCGAAACCCTTTTTCAAAGTTCAGGCGTCCCAGTGGCTTGAACATTTAACCTGATGGCCCTCAGATACAACAGGGGTTACTCTCTAGTCCATTTACCCTTAGAAGTTTGAAGATTTTACATTAATATGTTCTCAATGTATTGATTAGAATTTATTCTGTATTTTTGAAGCCACTGTGATCTTGAGTTTTGACCTATTGACCGCAAAATTAGTTGTGGTCACTCGCTGACCAATATAAATGAGACTATGACATTTGAAAGGTCTAATAAGTTATTGACAGGAAAATACTCAAACAACAACAAAAAAAATAAATTTGAAAATATATTGATCTATTGCAAAATACATCTTTTTAAAAATTTAACTCTGGTAACAACTATAACCGGTGTCATTAATACAGTTGTTTTGAAAAAAGAATGAATAATGAAACCAGTTGTTGTCGTTGTACCCGTAATAAAATCACCTCGACAACACATTCTTTTTGAGATATTTTGGTAACTTCAAAATACTCTTGTAACCATCTCTCAAGGTTTCACGTGTAAAATAACAATGCTACTACCTGATTTTAAATTTAAACTATCAACATCATGCTGAAAAAACTGGTATAATACAGCTACAAGACGACATGTGGAGCATTTAGGCCCTCCCTGAATTAATGTGTTTTCACAACTTCATCTGCAAACGTATTCAGTGAATCTCTTTTCAGTTTGTTTTTAATAACACAGAATAATAATTATCTTACACTGTAGAAACAAACTGCGGTCCAAACTCAAGTATTGTGCACACTAATTCATTAATTTGATAATATATTTAGACATTAAACACATCGTGTTGGCCTTATGTATGTCACTGTCGATATGTAACTAAATACTTGAATTTCTTAATTTTATCATGCAAATAGTGTTTAATTACCATCATGGAAACACACAAGATTTCGTTTTTCGTTTGTTTTAAAGTTATACGAGGAAGAAAAACACGTCATATATTTTTAAGTTATTTAAAGTTGTATGTTCGTCGTATTTCCTATATGGTCGTTTGGTCTCTCGTTGAAATTAAAGCTGCATTACATCAAGTTCAGCATAGAATTTATGATGACACTGAAAATCGATAAAGTGGGTGAAAATAAGAGCAGGATATTTATAAATGTGCAAAAAGAATTAAAATTTCTGAATTATTTCAAAAGCGTTGCAACGATTCAAAGCCTGCTGCACAGGGTTTTTGGTATCTTGCAAGAATCATACGTCAATAAGTTTGTACCACTTGTAGTACTCACTTTTTATGGATTTTTGAGCGTAAAATATTTTCTGATTTTCAATGGACAAACTTCACCAAAAAGCTAAAGCAATTTTTATTAGTTGAGATAATCGGGTGTTATTTTCAGCAGATATTGTTAACTAAATACACATTAAAATGACAGTATATCAGTACACTTTGTAATATTGGAAGAATGGTACATTCTCAAACTTTGAAAAAGTGGATGGGGTAAATAAACATACGAAGTAACACTATTATAGGAATAGAAATTGTGCAGTTCAAGAAATGGCCTCAGATTGTCTACCACTATCTTAATTGTGCCCCCATGAATGGTGGGGGCATATAGATTTGGTCTTGTCTGTGTGTCCGTCCGTCCGAAGTTCGTGACGCCCCTAGCTCCAAAAGGTATTTGATATAAATTGATGAAACTTTGCATGAGTCTTTATCATGATACAAACTTGCGTAACTCCTATTTTTTGTCCGGTTCCGCTCCTCATTTCCAGAGTTGTGGCCGCTGACATAGACAAAAACACACATTTTCACTTTGTCACGCGCCTAGCTCAACAAGTATTTGATACAGATTGATTAAACCTTTCATGAGTCTTAATCTTGATATGAACTTGCGCACCTCTTATTTTTCTACTGGCTCTACCCTTATTTTCCACAGTTATGATCCCTGAAATAGTCAAAATGCACATTTTCACTTTGTTATGCGCCTAGCTCAAAAAGTATTTCATAAATTGATTAAACATTGCATGAGTAATTATCATGATATGAACTTGCCCACCTTCCTTCTATTTTTCGTTTGGCACTGCCAACTATTTTCAGAGTTATGGCCCCTGAAATAGTTCAAAATGCACATTTTCACCTTGTGAAGCACCTAGCTCAAAAAGAATTTGATATGAATTGATGTAAACTTGCAAGAGTCTTTGTCATGATATAGATTTGCGCATCATTTTTTTCGTCTGGCTCCACCCCATATTTTTAAAGTTATGACCCCTGAAATAGTAAACAAAAAGCAAATTTTCACTTAAAGACGTGCCTAGCTCAAAAAGTATTTGATGTAAATTCATGAAACCCTGCAAGAGTCTTGATTATGATGTGAATTGGCACACTTGGCATTCTTCTTGAGAATCTTAGCGCTTATTACAGAGTTATGGCCCTTAAAATAGCCAAGAGGGAATGTTTTGTTTGTGATGCTCATAGCTCAAAAAGTATATGGCCTGGAATAATGAATCCGTTATATAAAATGTTTGTTGAGGCTATATCCCCTTAAAACAGCAAACATGAATTATTGAATTATTGCCCCTTATTTGTGACAAATGTACCGGGGGGAGGGGGGCGCACCCTGTGTCCTACGGACACATTCTAGTTTTATTAAATACAGCCTTGAATGATAAACTTTCTGGAACTCATAATGGCTTATTGAGTGCAACTGGTATATTCCTACCTGGAACTAACAATATCTAGATTGCTGTATGTTCCTGCTTTGGAACAAGATAATGTTTGGTCCTTCCGTGAACTTACTTGATTGATTGGAACTAACAGTGTCAAAGTACAAAATTTAATGCAGTTACATATATAAGTATTTGTTCCTTCGTAGAACAAAAGTACTTGAAGCTTGGTGCAAATTTATGTTTCTGTCTAGAAATTAATGACCAATGTGTTATGTACATGTAGGTAAATTACCACTGACAGCAGTGCCTAAGTGTTCTGTATATTTTATGCAGCTACTGACAAACCAGATAGAATATTAAAACTACATGCACTAAGGTTCCTGAAAAGAGACTGTAAAAGCTACCAGTTAGAAGACCTATATTCATGTATATTCTAAACTAAATTGAAATTCCAAATGCAGAAAATTTAATCTCAATTTTAACAATAGCTTTCCTCAAAATATACTGCCTCAGGCAAAACCTTTTGTTAAATACTTTCAGCTTTCAGTGTTAATTTTGTTTGTCTACATGTAATGTTCAAGGTCCATGCTTTTTCCCTGGCACACATGTATATAGTGGACAAATGTTTGCTAAAGTTTATCACCCAATGCTGTATTTAATAAAATTAAGATAGTAGTAGACAATCTGAGGCCATTTCTTAACAACTGCATAATTTTGTTCCTTCAAATGTTTATTTACCCCACCCGCCTTTTCCCAGTTCGAGAGTGTACCACTCTTCTAATATTAATCAGAGTGTACTGACACACTGTCATCTTAATGTTTATTTAGTTTACAATATCTGCTGAAAATAACACCTGAATATCTCAACTAATAAAACATGTTTCAGCTTTTTGGTGAAGTTCGTCCATTGAAAATCAGTAAATCTGATCAGGCCAATTTGTGGCTCAGTGATGAAAGAAGTATTTAATACAATTTAAAATGCAACATGTTGTGTGAATGTCCATTGCATAGTTATTTTATCATGAAAGTTTCAGATAAAAAGTTTGAACCATTTTTTAAAAACAAAACAACGGAATTGTGTTCTTGTCTGGTCACATATCAGATAACCCCACCCACTTTAAATATTTATAAAAATAAGTAAAAACTGGTAACAGTAAGTAACACTTGTTAATGAAACTTAATACATAGGTAGGTATATTGCCATAAAATATAAAGAAAATCAAATAACATTTTGCGCAGACACCTAACTGGGACCCCCACCCCCACCCCCTTTGCAAGTTAGTTTCTTCAATTTTAACCATATTTGTCAAACGTACATTTATTATGAAATAAGGCACTGCGGGAATCGTTACAAGCCACCAGCTTGCCCACAAATATGCGTTTGTTTCAATTTAAAGGAAGAATTTGGAATTAAAAAAAAAACAATACTGCCCATATTCGTACTGATGTGAAAGACGGTTCGGTTCGGACGAGTTATGTGGACGCTTATAAAGCACAAGGAAAAAGCGTATTCTTTCAAAAAATCCAAAGTCAGACGCTCTGTACACGTGCTGGAAGGACACATTTTTTAATTTGATAGTATATCTCATTCGGTATATGTCGCATGTTACCGTAGAGGCGACGAAAATCTGTAGGATCGATTCCCTAATAATTGATATTCCATAAATAAGCGACATAGCTAACATTGATTTGAAATCTCTCACTGAGTATACATTTTTTGATAAGTGCTTCAGACTGGTATCAGATTGTTATGATTACTTAAATCACACGGCATGAAGCGAGGAGATTAGAAACACTCTCATTAAGTGTTTCAAATGCATTAAAATGGTTATCCTATAATCTTTTAATTGGCTATGTTTCTCATGAATACAGAATATACGAAATGGTGCAAACACCCCATAACAGTTTGAAATAAGCACATTTGTCACGATATATGTTAAACAGAGAAATTATGATTTAATTTAACAACATATCTTTATGTATTCTGCATTTATATACTTGAAATAAAGAAAATGGGTTCCTAAAATTGATTTACTTGTAAAAAGTAAAAAATATGGATTTGTGTTTCACACTTCGGTTTCTTGTTCTACTATTAATTTTTCCTTTCTTGTCGAGTGCCACCGTCATGTCTATAAAATGGAAGCGACGTAAAGAAGAGTGCAAAATGAGTCTGGGTACAATAACAGACGAACAGCAAATGAACGCTTTAAATGACTGTCTTATTAGCTGCGGAAACACACAAAATTGTCAAGCTGTATAATGGCCATTAAATGGTACTACTTGCTTCTTGTCCGACATAAACGTTGTGGATGACAAGCGGGCACAGTACACTGAATGGGAAATTGCAACAGGCTGGCTCACCTACTCAAAAGTCAATTTTCCAAGTATGTAAAATTTGCAAATATTTTTTTCCGTTTTCTTTGTAACATACGTACTTGAATGGCGTGTAAAGTTTCGGAAACTTTGGAATCTGGAGCCTCAAATGATTGTAATTGATCTCGATGCGTCATCAAATCTCCCGTAAATTTACACACTCGTGAAGCACACTTTTATAAAAAAAAATATAAACGGCTGAAATATATTACTGATTTGAAGATTTTACTTTTTGAACATTGATTAAAAACTGAAACCCTTTTTTTCGATTCAATAAACTTATTTCAGCGCCATACTTTGACTCGTTCAATAAACTTCGTGAAATTAAACCTACTTTAGGTGAATGGCACCAGGGAAATAGATCTGTTCGCAGGGAGGAAGTTGTTCTTTCTCGTTGTCGAATAGGTCATACTCGGTTAACTCATTCGTATCTTTTGAACAATGAAGATCAACCTGAGTGTGTACCATGTCAAACACCGCTTTCTATTAAACATATTTTAATCAACTGTGTTGACTTCGATCCACAGCGCAATTCATACTATAATGTAGAATCGTTAAAAGAGTTGTTTGATCAAGTTCCTGCCGACAAAAGTTTGCACTTTTTGAAACAAATAGGCATATGTAATAAAATCTGAACTTTATTTGATTTTTATTTACATGTTTTACATTTTTATGTTTGCAATTGTCTTTTTACGCTATATATGTATATACCTTTTTACTTTAATAGTTTTATAGATGCTTTACAATTAACGTAATTCATTTAACTTGTTTTCTCGGCGATATATGACCTTTTTGTGTCGGTTCGCCGTAAAACCCAACTCATTCATTCATTCATTCTTTCTCTCGCAAACTTCTTCATTGCAGTTGCACGTGTCATGAATCCTGATTCTGAAACGGACGTTATGACGTTTGCGGAAGCTGTGCAGGCGTGTCTTGACCCAGGCGCTGTAATTGCCACACACGCTCAGTTGGAAGAAGCTAGGCAGCTTGATATGGACAGCTGTGCTTGCGGCTGGTTATCGAACGGTCTAAATGGTGGAGTGGCCCCATTATCAGGCTCGTGCAACAAGTTTGGATATACGGAAGTAGTTGCTTATTGCAACAATACCAGTCATAGCATGGTGCAAGCTTAACTAACACCTTTTCTGAGAAAAATAATTATACATTGTTATGTGATGTAACTTTATGATTGATTGAATGTGTTGTTTTTCTTAAAATTTCAACTATTTGTAGTTATTTCAACTGATGGGACTTTAAATCAGTTACCAAATCCATAACAATATAAAAGTTCTTTACTACCATTGTAGAGGTATCTTGCATTTGCTTCGCTTTCAAATTACCAAATTGTATTTTGCATGCCAAACTGACTGGAGTCTACAAGAAAATGTTAATGACATCGTTTGGAAAATAATATTTAACAAGAGTACTTAAAGAAAAAACAATGATCTTAAATATTTTTCTTACTAAATTTGTACTACAAATATTCAGAATTTAGTAACGTAGCATAAGTATTGCGTAATGTTTAGCTTTATGTTGCTTTTATTTGCAGTTGTTTTTATTTGCATATCATGTTAATGTGTGTAGCTAAAGCTACTTTTATGACACAAGCCGGTATGTATTTCATCATGTGTTTAGACACATCGAGCTTAATATTCTTTCAACTGAAAGGCTATTTCATGATATGATTGATCTTTTCAAATAATTTGTATATCTGATACCACTAAATGAGGGCCTTATATACTTCCATAGACACCACACTGTTCCGCAGAACATTCTCGAAAATATCAGAAAATGGCAGCCGACCATCTTTCAAAAAGGTCAGTTAACTTTTGAGTAAATACGGTGTTAGTTTTCATGTAAGAAAAATGTGAGGCTTTGAAAAATTCAACGTGCAAAACACAATTGCTTAGTCACCGGTTACGGATTATCAACAGTGGTATCTAAGACCATGTTTTAAACTTACCCAAAGGGCATTCATGTGTATAATTCATTACGATTACCATCAAACGCATTTATGAATGAGAAATAGAAAAAAAAACAAATGTTGCACTATATATATTTGTATCTACTTGTAAGTAGCCCTTGTATTCCTAAGTTTATAATTTGAAAGTGGTAAGCAGTCTTTAGAATTGACATCCTGCACATTTGTGTAAACTACTTTTTTTTAAATCTACACAATGTATCCAAGCTATGTACGTAAGATTAACGCCATTATCAGTCTTGCATTATTATGTAATTGTATTGGCTATAAATATGTATTTGTCATTTTATGCCAAATAAAGTATATGTTATGTTATGTTATGTTATTATTTATGTACTTTGATAAAGTAGCGACGCTGCGTAATGGGCCGATTTACGATCGATTTTCAGTTTGTTTCGCAACCTAATAAAACAGTATCTTGTCTGTGAACAACATGCATAAAACTTCATACAGTGTCAATGTAATAATTTAAGTGAAACTTTGGAGGAAAGTGATTTTAGAAAATGATAGTTCTTTATATTAAACGGACATAAATTAAAACACAAAAAATAAGTGTTACAATTACAATAACACTTAGTCCTCTTTCATGTATTTTGAAAGCATAAGGCATAGTGAACAAGCTTAGAACTATATAACCACAACAACAAAGAATACAGTGCTTTAGGGTATAGCGGATAGGCAACTAATTTTTCCTGCATTCCGATTTAAAGAAATGAAATTTAGTAGTTGTTTCCGTATAATTTATAAGACAGAAAACAGCTATTCTTTTCAAAACATTCAGCTTTTAATAGAAATTCATGTGTTTTTCCCTCAATGCCATTGTTTACATATGCGCTGATTTAGAGTGTACAATAGCTTTGGTCATTTTTCGAATATTAGTTTAAAATCTACATCTAAACAAACTTCCCAAGACTTTGTTCTATAAATCAGAATAATAAATGTATTCTCTTGTCAAAAGCATTCAGCCTTTTAAATTTCTATCAAATAGTTTTCATTCACTGATGTTTTTACATACACACTTATTTAGTCAGTAAAGGATAGCTTCGATTTTAATTTGATGACATAAGAAAAAAATACAAGCACAAATTGAAAATGTATGTCTGCATGCCAGTAAAAGAATGATATGAAAATTTATACAATAATTCAAGTCTAAATATAAAATTTATCAACCTATCCTCTATATCCTGAAATCCGCTATACCCTAAAGCACTGTAATAGTTTTGAGAGTTCAACAATGCAATCAGTTTCATGACATTTGATATTATTAGTCTATTCTGAGAGTTTTGTATTCAACACGTGTAAGTACAAAGTGTCTCCACTTGTACACCAATGGCACAGTCGCTGGTTTCATTCTACACTATTTCTGCCATATATGTAGCGACCCGTTTCAAATATCAGCTTACTGGTACACTGCGGATAAGCTTAATATTGCATCATGTAATTTAAAGATATTCAGCATTAGAAAAGTCTGTTTTCATATTTAAAAAGAGAAAACTCTTTTTTTAACTATATCTCCTTTATTGTATTTGTATTTCAGAGTCGAATATTCGTTGTTTGAAATATGATTTAACATTGCACTAATTCTTTTAAAAATGGTACACAGAAACTGTTCATATTTAAGAAACAAAGTGATCACGTTTGTATCACGAATATACATTTGCTAGCTGAAATACTTTATATACGTTTTTTCCCCTGCAAAACCTGTTGACATACAATACAAACGATCAAAGCCTGTAAATACTTGAGGACGGATTGTCTTGAAATGTATTGACTCTGTCAGGTCCGAGATCAGCAATGTCCCTTTTCTTTTGGGACTGTTAAACTATGTCTTTTTCGGTTGTGTTTTTTTACAACAGTATAACCATTTCCTTGCCAAATTTCTATGTCCACTGTGAATTTAATAGCTGAATATGAACACTGCAGACTATCATGATCAGACTGCACAGATGTGCATGTAGACACATATTCACATTTACAAAACAATCATACATTTTGTAATAACTATTGATCCAATATACATCAAACTATAATAACATAGGGAATAGAACTGAAACACATTTTAAGGTCACTAATTTAGCATGGACGATCAGACCTTTAAGGAATACACATATAACTGGTTACTGTGTTGCAAATTAAAATAGGCTGTAATAGTCAAATCATTTGAGCATGACTTTTTTTTTTTGCTCTGAAAATAGTAATAACTTTTACAGATTACCGGGAGCTAAGTAATATTCTATTCGGCAATATAATAAATTCTTTCTAAATAAATTTCCAAGTATCAAATCATTGGAAAACAATGGAAACTTCTTTTGATTATGAAAAGCATCTATCAACCTTCTTCTATTCTATTTCACTACTTTGTGGTGATTGAAAATAACAAATAGCCGAGCTTAACTTCTCCTAAATTCTGAATTTTTAGTACAGCTAATTTATTTGTGAATTCCATTGATGTAAAATCATTTTATTGATGTAATATCTTCAATGAAAAATCCGTCACCCAGCGATTAGAACACTGACTCGTTTATTGGTCAGCGGGCATATCGTCTGCTCTCGTTAATACTACAATAATCGTCTGCATTCGATTAAAGCGCGCAGTGAAGCGTGGTAATTTCAGTTGTTCCATGTGCTGCCATTTGAGAACTATTATCTTTCAGCGGAGTGTGAAATATATGGTGGTTATAAAAAAATCGATTAAGCCGAAATTCGTATATGTATTATTGTGGTTCCACTGGACGGAATTGTCTGCGACAATCCGTCCAATAACGTCCGAAAAAGCTATGATAAATGCCCGCGTTAGATGACATTTCGTGTTGGATATTAGTGTATATATGTACAATATATCAAGTATATCTATCTCGTTTAAGTATAAACCCCATACTTCAGTAGGACAAAAAGCAGTGTACTTAGTATAAAATCTAGTTCTTTAGCATTAATCAAATATATATTCATGTCTTTCAAAGTGTGACCTGTCAGTATTTGGATGCTATATTTAATCTAAATTCATAAGTTAAATGTATTTAAAATAGTGTTTAAAACAAGTTATTTTTACATACTGGTAATAAGAAGTTTTGTCCCTGGACAAGCTAGTCTGATTTTCTTAAAGCAAACATTTTCACCAGTTTCTATGTTAATAAAGTAGAAAATGTGATATCTTGCATAATATTATGTGTATCAATTATTTGGCCCAGTAACCTAAATTTCAACTCGTGAATACCCGGTTTTAAATAACTGAAACGTAATGAAAGCAACAGTATGGGTAAATTCCATCAAGCCAACGAGCCAATGGTATTTGACTGACGAATGTTTATCAGAATAAGCGCATTTTATTAGCAAAGGATTAGTTTATAAGGAGATTATTAACCTAAAGGCCATTTCCCTTTGGTTTATCTAAAGATAAAATATTGCATGAGAACTGTTTTTCTAACTGTTTTAAAACTTGTTAAGATTCAGGATCATAGCAATCTGTCAAATTTAAGACCTTTAATTATATAACGTTTCATCTAGACCTTCCTGGTTTCATAAAGAGGTTTACAACTCAGCTATATTGATGCACATCACATGAGTTTTATAAATGGACTACGCATTCAGCTTCGACTGGGTCTTATAGTACATGTGAAAGACTGGCAATACAGGGCACTAGGTCTGCGCAACTTTGGCCTGTTTCTTCCTGTCCTCAATGGTTTTTAAGGTTATTTTTTCAAGAACGATGTCGAATGGTATTTGAATAATAGATTAATTCACCTGAAACACAATCTATTTTCATTTATTTGATGACATTCCTTCATAAATACAGTGTAAAACAGGTGCTTTTACATTAATTGCACAATGTTTACATTTGTTCCGACTCTTAATCATTAGTGAAATTGACTGGTTGGCGATTAAAAAGATAAAATGTTCCTTTTCCGTGACAAACTGACAACTTACTCTTGAAATTAATATTTAAGCAAAGCAAATTCTCATCCGCGTCAATGTTAAATAGCTTTGGGATTTAGAAAAGCGGACATTTTTGTAAAGGAAATGAATGTGTTCAGAAATACACTTAAGCTATGACTATTATCTATTGTTAAAATGTTAGATAAATGTATTTATCATAATTTTCCAACTCTCATGTGTGTGTTAAATGATGGAGAATGTGGAGACAAGAGAGTTGAGGAATGTTTTAAGCTAAATCTTATTTTCTAGTGTAAGTTAAAAATATTTTACCCTTAGTTTAGTGATTAATTCTAATTTTTAATGAAGAACAGAAAAAAAGAAGTAAACAACAGACTGATAATTACGTGTCCGTTGCAATACATTTGTCAACGAACGAGTAAATTCAAAATCAACTTTTTTTTATTAAATTTATTTGAAGTTCACTTGCATCGTGAAACATGGGAGAAATTGTGTAATTTGAGCAGAACAGAAATTGTTCGAATAAATGTTAGAGGAACTGTTTTTCAGTGTTGTGCATATACTTTAAAAACATTTCCAGAATCTTTCCTTGCCAGTCTAGAAAAACAAATGCCTAATCATGATAACAGTGAGTACTTTTTTGACAGAAATCCGTTGATGTTTGCATACATACTTGATTCTTTTCGAAAAGGCTCAGTTCATCTGCCAAAAGATATTTGCGGAACTACTTTCATGGAAGAATTGGAATTTTGGGAAGTGTCCCTACGCCATGTTGCTCCGTGTTGCTTGGAGGCTTTATATAAAAGTGAGAATGACATGTCAACAATACAGAAACTTTTGAAAGATTATGAGAATAAAACGAACGTTTTTCTCATGCGACAAAAAGATACAAGTGTAAAAACTCAAATGTGGCTGTTCATGGATGAACCAACTTCCTCAAAACTGGCATTGGTAAATATATGCACATGCGCTGTTTTGTAAAACCAACATCTCTATACACTTCGCATAAGCTTGATATCAATCTTAGGCAGAAGACCTCAATTTTATCAGTATCATATTCATGTTTTATTTTCTTCTTTCTTTTCAGTGTTTGCAAGATTTCGAACTATATTCTTTTCGAAGTAGATGTACTTGGAACTGACGAATGTGAATATAGGGCGTGTAAACTTTTACTAGTTATTTTTTTTTGATATTTACAGATATGGGCAACATTTATATCACTTTTGATAGTTTTGTCCACATTTGCTGAAGCACTCTCCACCGTACCGGCATTTGATGTGAATTACACTGAGTCCGAGAAGCAGGTGTTGCGGAAGATAGGGCTGTTCCTAAACTGGGACAATGCCACGTACAAGAAAATATTGTTAACGAAACCACACTCATATCTGAAACTAATTGACTTTCTGTGCAACATTGTCATAACATTAGAATACTTGATAAGTTTTATTGTTTGTCCGAACAAAAAGACATTTATTACAAGTTTCATACGGATATGCATCGTGTTCGGATATCTTTCATACTGGACAGCATATATAATGCAAAGCAGTGGTAGCAAAATGTTTGAGTCCGAGACGGCAATAAAAGCGTACACAGGGATTTCGTATTTAACAATACTTAAGGTAACGCGTTTGTTTTATCTTGCAAAGCGTGTTCCAGCATTTGGTATAATTGGTTTGACACTAAGATCTTCGAGTCAGGAATTAAAACTACTTATTTTGATGCTTGGTATATTAGTAAGTATTTTTGGTGTTTTGATGTTTGTTGCTGAATATCAACATCAGAGTTAAAAAATAACCAACATATTTATTGGAATGTATTGGGCCTTGATCACGGTTACAACAGTAGGTTACGGCGACTACGTTCCGATTTCACCAGTTGGTTACGTGATCGCTGGGGCGTGTGCAGTATGTGGTATATTGATTCTCGCTTTACCGATTGGAATTGTTGCATCATCCTTTTGTACATTTTACAATTATCGTAAATTTGGTAGAAGGCATTTCCAGATTTCCATAGACGGCCATAAATCAACAAATAAATAACAGTAAGAGGGTTGTTTTAATGTTCTGGCGACAGCAATTTGACTAGTGTTCGAAAGTACTTATTGATCTGGGCACGCAATATGTCATCCCTAAGTACGTTTTAATTTGTCCTATTGTATTGTAATGATTTTAGATATGGAGAGTTAGGAAGAATGACCTATCAAACATTGCAATCGTATAATATATTAAAGTATTGGATAAAGTTGTTACATAGTAATGATAGAAAATATGTTTATAAAGTTTATCAACTGTTGAAAGGTGATTTTGAAATTGCGCCCATTAAGGTGAATTGGTGTTCTTCTGTTAAAGTGTTACTATGTTCACTAGGTTTCTATGACGTATGGTTGCAACAAAGTGTTGGTGATGTAAATGTTTTTCTATTTGGTCTAAAACAAAGACTTAAAGATAATTTTATTCAAAATTGGCATAGTCGATTAGAAGATTCATCGAGGGCACTTTTTTATAGAACGATATGTATATTTGAGTTTCAAGACTATTTAAATGTAATTAATATTGATAAATATTCAAAAGCCTTGTCAAGATTGAGAGTTTCTTCACATAGATTAAAAATCGAATCTGGTCGATGGACAAGGCCAGTAAGTACTCCTATAAATGATAGAAAATGTTCATCATGTAATGTTTTAGAAGACGAGTTTCATTTTATTCTTGAATGTTCATTGTATAGAGATATTAGAAAGAAGTACATACATAAAAAGTATTGGAGACATCCTAGTATGATTAAATTGGTACAGTTATTTGAATGCAAAAACGTAAGTCAGATTAGAAATCTTGGAAAATATACATACTATGCTTTTGCTTTAAGAAATGAAATAGTTTATGGTACAAATAGCATTTAATTATCTAGATGTGTATATTTAGTGAAGGATTTCCCATTTCTTTATAAATCTACATTATCATCAGGTCTCTTATACAAAGCTTGAAGTAATGTTTTCTAGTTGTAGAATGTGAATTATATTTAACACCAGAGACCGTGATCAATCTTACAATTCGTTTTCCGGTAAGGTTGATATCCATCGGTTGAAGATCGTTCAAATCAACTGAATTATATTTGCTATTCCATTTTGTCCATCAATCTTACTTGTCGTTTCGGTTATGGTAGTAATACAATTTAGATATGTTCATGAAATGTGGTAAATAATGATAATTATATCTGAGTTGTAAATAATTATGTATATGGAATTCATTAAATTGATAGATCTAACTGATCAATTTGGGATATCAAACATAATACGGCCAGTGTCTTATGCATTTCTCTATATGATATCATAGATTTGTTGTTTTTTTTTTTGTATACAATTTTCTGTTTTGTAACGTTTTTATATATTTGTGAAAATTATGTTTGTCTTACTTTCCCCATATATATTGTATATCACCACTGTTCGTTTATATTATGTATATGTGTGCCACCGTGGGCTTACAGCCCAGTGGAATATATTTGAATAAACTTCAAAACTTCAAACTGTATTACTATTGATATTTCTAGTACGTTCGATATTTGTTTCCGTATGTATACTTTAAAGATTTTTTGCAATTAAGATATACGCTGTTTGAATAATCTATTTGAAGTGACTATCCTAATTTTAGATAATATTTTCATTTGGTCCATTAAAACAGTAATAGCATATGAACGTAAAATGCTACTGTTATCTTGTTTGTAAATCAAGTGTATTCCTTTTTGAAAGGAATTTGTAAAAGGCACTAGCTTGTTTTCCAATCCATGTATTCGAACTCAAAAAATATGTTGTACATGTTATGTGTATGTGATCTCAAAATAAATATCGTTTAAACTAAGTGTATTGCAATAGCCCACTACATCGTGTCTGTCTTTTTAACGTATTGGCACTTTTTACTGTGAGTGAATATTTCAATTATGTTCAATATACCATTATTATTATTCAAAAAAAAAACAAACGTGCCCTTATATTTCATCAGTGAATAAAATACATGCAGTCGTTCGAATGAAGATGATCATGAATTTCTCGTGCTACGAACCGAAACGATTACCAGTACTTTATTCAAAGAAATAATATACGAACACATTATTTCGATTCTAACCACGAATAAATTTCGCATAAGCTGTTGAACATTTTAGCTCTAGGTCTATTCTCTTTGAACTCGATTGCAGATAGTAGTGATCTACTAACTCGCCATATTGGCGAAATAGCATTTAAATTATATTAGCAAACCCAAAAATAAAGTTATTTTGTTTTTTTGATCCAGTAAATTTTCCTTAACTTATATACCACGTTTAATGATAGTAATGTGACTTGTAATCTCCCCGTACTTGTATTCAGTGTTGTTATATTTTCTGGTCCTTTGGGATCATGGAATCCATTCAATATATGTGTAATAGAGTTCCGCTTAAGCCGGTGCTAGGGGGCGTGGGAGGTGTTGCATATTTCATTACCTTTCATGAACAGACTCAATAAAAGGGAGTCTGCTATTATTCTCCCTGGTTGCATTCTATGCTTCCAAAGGATCTTTTCACATATTTTATTTGTTGTTTTACTACGGTTTAACACTGATATATTTCGTATATAGATCAGAGGCAGAATCTCTGGTCTACAGTCGCAGGAAGTAAAATGTGACTGCAAAGCATATTTTATTGTATATACAGGTTGCTTTTCCATATATTCATGTACAAAAGGGTCCGCTCGCTTAGCTCAATAAGGAGAGCGCAGATCTACAGATCGCGAGTTCGAGCCCTGGGCGAGGCGTATGTTCTCCGTGACGATTTGATAAAAGACATTGTGTCTGAAATCATTCGTCCTCCATCACTGATTCATGTGGGGAAGTTGGTAGTTTCTTGCGGAAAACAGGTTTTTACAAGTACAGAATACAGGAACACTGGTTAGGTTAACTGCCCGCCGTTACATAACTGAAATACTGTTGAAAAACGGCGTTAAACACAAAACAAACATGCCAACACACATGTATGAAAGGATACGGATCGTCTTAAAATTCTTTTTTTAAACATACATTGTATTATGTTTGATAAATGATGCAATTTCCAGTCACAAAATATCCACATATATGTTTGTCCTGTTGTGATGTTGTAGTGTGTACAAGTACAATACATCAAAATTTCTAATTGATATATCAGCCTTTGTTGTTATTTGCTTTGTGGCTGACCTCACTATAGATGGTACATACTTTCGTCGTTGGGACTTTCGTAGTCTGCATACATTTCAAAGCATCGGGAACAATAAACGAATGTCGAAATAGATTTCGTGGTAGTTTACCTTTGATAGTATTATTTTGAAATCATGATAGCAGTTCATTACTAAGTACTGTAGTAATACTCTTGGTAGGTTACATATTTACCTCCCTCTCCTCCCCTAACACTCTTGTTTAAATTAAAGTCACTCTCAGAAAATAAGAAATATCAAATATGTAACGTTTTGAGTTCGGTATATCGGTATAGGAAGTTGAAGAGTTAGGGTTTAAGTTAAACATACCGCCATTTTATCGGTGTGACACTGAAATGAGCTCAACGAAAATTAAATTAACTGAAAGGATTGCCAGACATAAAGTTCATGTGGAACGAGCCCTTGCAAGAATTAAGTCTTGCAAAATAGTCACAGAATAGACTTAAGCTTATTTTCTTACATTAGTCAAATATGGTTTATCTGTTGTTTCTTATCCAATAGTTATATCTTACTCGATAGGACAAAGCTGAACCAACTGCACACTGACCAGATGGTGTTGTTACAGTGGTACTTTCATCAGGAAATGCAACTGGTTTTATTCATCAGGAAATGCAACTGGTTTTGAGGTGTAGAAGTTGCTGAAAATTGTTTTGTTGTACTTTGATTTTCCTGAAAATGTTTAATAGATTATGATACTTACAGATCACTTACAAGCAATGGGAAGTATTTTGACTGGTTCATATGTAGCAAAGATCAGTTTATATAAATTGTAATGCTGTTTTATATTATTTTATACCAAAAAAAAAAATGATAACGCAGCTTTGATTTTTACCTTGAACTATTCCTAATAAAATCTGAAAAGTAGATCCCTCGGAAGCACCGAAAACAAGACAAACAGTGAAAATTGCAGACTCGGTTTGATTGAGTCTGTTCATGAGCAGTAATGGAAAATGCAACACTGCCCACGCCCTCTATCACCGGCTTAAGCAGTATTCAATCTTCAAATCTAAATGAGTTGAAATCAATGATCCCGAAGGACCAGAAAATATAACAACACTGAGATGAAGTCGGGGCGACTTTTTACGGCCGCCACACAGCACTTAACACCCGCTGTTGTGAAGTAAATAAAATCTGAAAAGTAGATCCCTCGGAAGCACCGAAAACAAGGCAAACAGTGAAAATTGCAGACTCGGTTTGATTGAGTCTGTTCATGAGCAGTAATGGAAAATGCAACACTGCCCACGCCCTCTAGCACCGGCTTAAGCAGTATTCAATCTTCAAATCTAAATGAGTTGAAATCAATGATCCCGAAGGACCAGAAAAACACTATATCGAACAGGGAATGCCACGTACCAAAATCGCAGCCTCCCCAAAACGAAACCTACAGCACGCAGACATGCACACCACAAACACACATACACGTGCACACACACACAAAGCCAACACACGAAGACAAAACGAACAAACAAAGGGACACACACAAATACACACACAAAGCCTACACAAGAGGAAGACTTATGAGAAATTTTACATAATTTAAATCCTGAAATAAAGCAGTTAAACACTTATTTATTTCATTTGTTTCCTTTCAATACTGATTTATTACCTGTTAGTCTTGGTAATCTGCCACAACTGGCTTTCTCTTGTGTAGAACATTTGGGATACTGGTTCTTCAGCAATTTTTTTGCCCCCTTGGTTTGTCCCACTGCTGTTGGCAGACTTGTTTGATATTTGTCTTTGGGTTTTTTTTTTTGTCGATGACGTCATACTGGGTACATCTTTGTACCCAGCTATGATGTACCCAGCTATCTTTCAGCTTTCCAACAATAAAATCACGGTCACATCATGTGAACATGTGCCATCATCTCTGTAAGAAATAACCCCCACCTAAATTAGCAAATATTCTAAAATGGCTCAATTTGTTTGTTAAATTGACATAAATGGAATAAAAGCATTCTGTGACAGACAGTCTGATGTGTTCATTGTGTGGGAGAATTGTTTCCTCGATTATTATATCGCATATCAATATCCAAACGTGGGTTCTTGTCAAACACAAATGGGGGAAAATAAGAAGATGATAGGGAGTAAATTATACGGACACCTGAAATAAAACTAAAACACAATAATTTATTTGTATGTCATTTCACAAACAATATAATCGGATATGGTTTATCTGTATTAAGGCCCTGGCTCCTCCTCTACATCTGGTCAGGAGTTGTTCGTCTGCGCCAGTTAAAAGTTCCTACTCTAGATGTAGTTCTAGAAATTCGAAAGAGTAAAGAAAGTCTTGACAAAAACAGTGTGACGTCTTGCCTGGGTGATATTGGAGGCTTGACGAAAACGGTGTCACGTTTTGTCTATAAGTCTATGTCAGGAGATCTGAGTACCGGGTACTGACGACAGTGCCAAGTTCTGCCAGCTATCTATAGTCTTAGAGGGGTAGCGACATTGGCATGGGGTGCCAAGCTTGGCAGAGTCGTCATTTAGTGGATGACGTCATCGCGCGTGTGGAAGAAATTTAGTCCTAGTCGGAAATGGCATCCACGTTTGGCAGCAGGTGGCTAATTAGTGTTTCTTCGTCCCTAATATGGTCCGTTAAATACTTAAGGCATAATAAGTTCAAAAATGTGTACAGGAAAGGCTAATCTCTTGATCAGGGTTCATACAGCCAGACTGACTAAAACTTCAAGGGGTTTTCAAGGACTTTTATTACATTTTCAAGGATAAGCAAAAAATTGAACAAGCACTTATTACACACGAAATGACTGGCTTACAATTGTTGAACACTTCTTTACATCCAAAATGACTATCACGTGATATAAGTTTTCCTATAAAGTTCTAATTTGCAATTGATCAACACTTTATCACACACAAAATGACTGGCAAACAATTGATCAACACTTCTTACATCAACAGCGACTTATCATGTCATATAAGATCAAGTTTTAGGTGCCTCTGGCTGCTAGGGGCGAAGGTGGAATAGTAAACACACAAAGAGTGGCCGTGGGTGACTCTCGATCAGGTACATTTTTCTTATGCTTCTCAGACTTGACGTGCGATTTCATCACCGATTCACCCATTGAACTAAAGTCAATAACTTTGTTACAATATTTGCACATGGCTTTCCGTTTGTTTTCGTGCTCGACCAGCCATGGATAGGATACAAGCCACTTTTTGTTGAAAATACACGACATTTTCTTCAATATCGGTAACGGAAATGGTGTGTGTAATTTTTACACGTCGTAATTTTCCTAGTCCCAGTCTGTTTAAAACCCGTATCGTACGGTACACATAGGTTATGTAGACATAAAACATGGCGATGCGTACATATAACAAAGGTCTTTTACGACCTATTTTTATTAAGCTGACCAAAATTTCTGAAGAAGGAAATTCAAGGGCTTTTATCATAAAATCAAGCACTTTTCAAGGCAAGAAACAAATTCAAGGAGTTTTAAGGAGGATTTTGCAAATTCAAGCACTTTTCATCTAGCAGCTTGAAATTCAGGGAGTTTTCAAGTATGTGCGAACCCTGTTGATCAACATCGGGTATCGGCATGAGGACGTCCTTGAAACATAAACGAGGTGCGAATATTATAGTTAACTAATGTCGGATAAACTATCCGGATGTAAAAGGATGATGGCTTGGTCGTTACATAGCACCCCTTCCACATGGATTCAGCCCCTGAAAAGGAGTTTAGTAAGTACATGTTTATATAAACAGTAGATATAGCCGGTTTATTATTTTACGTTAAGTGTATATGTAATTGCACTTAAATACATTTGGTCTTTGCTAATTGGAGAACAGACACCTGTCAGAGGAGGTAATTAATTTATGGTAGAAACTGGATTTCCATTTAACCATTATCTGTACAATTTATGGTATTGAGAAAACCATTCCGTAATTGATTCGGTTAAAGTGAATTATCATTTGATAGACTATCACACGTGATTAATGGATATGTTTTAAAAACAAGGAAGAATATCCAACAGGGATAGCCACGTTCTAAAAACGCAGCCTCCCCAAACGCGCACACGATCAACACACGCACACCACACACACACACACACACACATACATGTAAACGCAACCAATCGGGGATGTAAGCTATAAACCTACCAACTGGGAACTTCTTTATTACTGTAGCTACAGTTATCATATTTCTATCAACTCTTATTCTTATGAACTTAAAATTATCTGAGGCTTTAGATTAAAGCTATCTTCAATTGTTAAGCAATGAGATTTTTCACATTCAGAGCGGGGAATTTTTGTGTTTAAACCAACTGAGGTGAATGTGTAACAAACCGGGTGTTTGTGTATAGACGAAATGTGGAATTGTGTGTTTCAACAAAACGGGGAGTTAGTGTAAATACTAAATAAGGTACAAGTGTATAACTAACCGGGTACGTGTGTAAAGTTGAAACGAGGAACTAGCTATTAAAATGGTGAATGCGGAAGCTCCTGTTATATATCATATATATGAGAAAAGACAACCGAGGGACTTAATTTGATTTGTTGGGTTTTACGCCATTTTAAACACTATTTCAGCTATGTCAGGTGGGCAGTTTACCCAACAATCGTTCCTGGAAAGATCAAGTACTAGTACTCAAGCTGCCATCTTTCTTACATAAAGAGACCTGGTCGGTAGCAAGGATTGAACCCATGCCCTTAATCAGTGAGTACTTACGAGTGATTTTAAGTCAGCGATTCTAACCACCCGAAAACAGAGGCGGTCAGACAATAGAGAAGTTCTATATTCTGTATGTAGGTACATGTAGCACGTAAATAAAATCAACTGAACAGCTTTCTTTTTCAGAACTATTTCTTATGCCAGTACATTTAAACAAAGCGCGGGAAACCAACGTCTGTAAACAGGAAACAAACAACAATGTTTAGTTCCGGTTTTGTTTTACCAGTTGCAGCGTAACGTTATACATTTTTGATAAAATAACGTGATTTGAATCGAGAAATATACTATCAGAAACCAATAGGAACTGTCAAGGTGTTGAATTTTTATTCCGTTTTTGAAATAGAATATAAATTACTACACAAATCTTTTACATATATGTAGTTCTTATACGTCATTTACAGCACGAGAGTCATCTTACACCACCCCGGGGTGTAAGATGGACTTTTCCAGCTCCGGTAAAGATACCGGAAATCCCCGTCTGGTTTGCAAGAATAAGTAATATTGTATGTTTTAGTTCCTTCTTTATGTTTTAACTAAAAAAATTAGTTAGGCATTCACAAATCTCAGGGCGGATACAGGATTTGGTGTAAGGGATGCAAAATATTTGTAGTAGAACAACTAGGAGGGTCCGTGGGCATGTCCCCATCCCCCCCCCCCCTCCCCTCCCCACCCCACCCCACTCCACCCCACCGGAACATTTTGAAAACAATAGATCCATCTGGTGCATTCTTGGCGTTCTGCGGTGCTTTTTTTGGTATTGAAAGAGGACAGGTTTTATGATAAAATCAACCCAAATAACATGCTACGTATAGTCCATGTTTTAATGACTCGTCAGACTTATTCTTGCTTAAGTATCTCGGAATGGAATTTCTAAGCCCGATTTCTGAGGATTTTTATGGGGAGGGGTTACTAAAGTTTATTAACGTAAAATAAAAAGCTTTATAGGAGCTCATGCAAACTTGTCGGACTTTTATTGTGCGAGCGTAGCGAGCAAGAAAAAAATGCATTGTTTTACCCAAACAAAAGACAAAGTGCCTATGCGAGCATAGCGAGCTAGAAAAAATGCATATTTATATTTTTACCCAGAACAAATGTGAATTACCTATGCAAGTGTAGCGGGCGAGAAAAAAATTCCCGAATCCCTGGATCTACCCATGAATCTGTGCTAAGCAGACAGTTTATTTTTCCGTCAATTCTACTCGTTCAAAAGACAGAATTAACAGTCAAACATATAAGTTTGGTTCCTTTAAAAACCATTCGGATTAACGAAATCATGCATACAACAAAAACACAGACAACTTATTTGGATAATCTCCCGATCGGCGTTATATTCAGTATATTTTTCAGTTGTTGTGTTCCTACATTTAAACTGTGTATTATTATTATATATACATTGTATACATTATCATGATTTAAACTCTAGTACCGTTTGCTATTTAATAATGATAAGTTTCAAAAAGATAAGGCATTACAAAAATGACGTTCCCAGAGTAGGATATCAACTCATGACTCAGGCTTGAGACGAAAACAATAGTAGTAGGTAATTAATTTGAATAAGATAGAACTGAGGCAAACATGACTCTAAATCAGGAAGAATGACAGAAACAAAGCATTTATTTTTATTTGCGCTTTTCTTTCCGATAACAGGTTAACGAAAACTTGATTTTCTTAGAAAAAAAGAATTTTGCGCTTATTTAAATGCATTTAGTAAAATTTTAGGTTCGATATGCGGAAACAGGAAATAAAAATCGGGGAATCTTAATTCAAACTCCGCAATGAATCGCAGTCCCAGACTTTTGCATGAAAATCGTTATTGCTTGCCCGGGAAAATAGCAATCAATATTAAAAAAAGACAAACAATCCAGTCATAGTTATTTTGTTTCCAAACTATTTTAATTCCCATATAAAGGTTTTGTTTTTATCTTTTTTTTTAGAAAACCAGGCTTCAGTAAAACGTTGACTTTACATAGTTAATTTTTCAAAATTTGTGAAGGTCGTGTGTTCGAATCCCACACTCGGAAAGTCTTTTTCCCAATTTTGTGACGATTTTTCTTTTAGAAACTGAACATGATTTAATTGCAAACAAAACTATCTGGAGTTTCGATCACGAAAATGTATATAAAGTAAAACATTACAAAGGTAGGAGAATGAAAACTGAAGCAACAGCTGAATTTACCGCAAAGTTTATCAGTACTCTTTCAAAACAAAGTATATGCAGAAACGGAATGCTCGTGTAAAACTCGTTCTGATCGAGGAAGATTAAAATGAAATCAGTCATAGGTATTTTAAATTCATGATATTGTTGTTTTAATCAAAACATTTATATCGTAAGTATTTTTATGATTATTATATATTTGTGTTTCCCTCAATGCTATTAATAGCAGTAAACACTGCGAAAAATATGTGCATATACGGGAGTATACGGTCCCGTATATGTCTAATATACGAATATCATATAAAAGGTACCTTTCCAGAAAGTATGATCAAAACCTACGCCTTAAACATATTTTTGGACCTTGACAATCCCTAACTTTGAATACTGACATAAACTGTTGAAACGTATTTATGCTAAGTATGAATAAACGGATCCATGTGAGAAAAACATGAATGTCCAATTAAAGAATACGGGATTCCCGTATATGGAATGTTCCATATACGGGAAAAATGTTTCCGTATACGCCCGTATATTAGGAGTATACGGAATGCGTACACTCCCGTATACGGAACCATTTTCCGCAGTGAAATCATACTTATGCCACTGTCAAAACTAAAGATAAATATTGCACCCATAATAAATACTGCGTTAATGTGCCACCGAATAGGGAAATGTCTTATTTTGTGTCGGTCAGTTACATGAGTGAAGTATGAAATAACCATATATGTAACAACGAATAATATCGTTATGTATTTAAAAGCTTTATATTCAATAAAATCCTTCAATCGCAATAAAAAAATTCTCTGTTTTCAAGTTTCAATCAAACGATTAGTACATGTATAATAAGTTGTGAATTCATACGATGCGTTACATATTGTATTTTCTAATACCTCGGGAACTCATCTGTAGAATACTGTGATTGCTTCTATTTCATCAGCACTGTCAGTTCAGTCATCAATAATTTTCGTTCTTTATTTCCCCAAAATACCACATAAAATGCTATCGCAATAAACGCACGGTGTGATATATCGCTGAATGAACAAAACTGATAAGCAGGTGAGTGAGGTCGTTCCCACCCCGTCCAACAAACAAAATTTCTTAAAACGTTGTTTTGATCAAATTGAACTTCTACGGGCCATGAAGTTGAAGAAAATATCATGCGCAGATATAATTGTATGTCATACTCATACTTATTGTAGAATGATAGGAGTGTCAGTGACAGAAAAAACTCCTTTTGGTTAATGAGCATATGCATTGTAAAAATTACCCTTGGTATGTCAGTAACGCACTGAGACTTTGAGCTTTCAAACTTTACACGTCAATGGTTTTTGTGTAACAACTTAATAACTTTTATAATGCTAAAAGCGACAGTTTATAAAGATAAGACGCTTACTAAAATATAGCAAATTCATGATATAAGTTTTAAAAAACTGTGCTTCAGGTTGCAGAATCTGGGGACAATTTTTCTGTAGGATATATCTGTTCGTTATGTGAACATCAAATTTTATTTTATTTATTTATTTATTTTGCATGAGAATTGTTTTGCTGTGATTCCCATGTGTTCAATTGATGTCTCACGGTTTCTATATCTTTTGCCAAATGATCCTTAACCCGTGCAGCTGCAGCATTATCATTTTATTTACACCGTCGTAAACTACAATTATTTCGGACATGTACAACACACTTTATAGCCTATGCTTTGTTGAAACATTTTTCTATCATGAATTTCTAGACTTGGCGGTCGCTAACCAAAAATCGCGCAAAAATAGCATGAAATTCCCGTTTTAAGGTAAATGCACGAGTTAGCTATGATCTAGGCTTTAGAATTTCCAAGTGTTTAAACAGTTTTAAGAATGTATTGGGGTCAGACCCTTGTGTCATTTTCTTTGATGTGTAGAAGATAAAATCATTCAGATAATGTACTAATGTCATGATTAATGTAGTCTCTAAATTTGACAAATACTTAATAAAATAAAACTGCATTAAACTATTTCGGCTTTGTAGTATACACTACTCTTCAACATACGTAGATAATGGCGTAACAGTTGACAGCTGCTTATACATGTATAAACATCGTAGGAGGTAATGACATAACAAATGCTGTTTCAAATGCAGCACAGGTTTTTGAGAGGTATTAGTATCATTTTTACTTTGGGACATTTTTACATCATAGATTTCAACACACTGCGATTGCTGAACAAAATCAGCGCGAAAATAGCATGAAAATCCTGTGTTAAGATAATTGCATGAGTTAGCTACTGTATGATATAGGTCTTATTTTTTTCACGTGTTCTTAATCAGTATTTTAAACGTACTGGAGTAAGATCCTCATATGCATTTCTTTGATGTGTAGTAAATAATATCAATAAGTTAATGTACAAAAGTTGTTGTTCTTTTTTACAAATAACGAAACTGTATTAAAATTCTCTGGCTTTGCTGTATTAATTACTGTTGAATTTACATAGGTAATTGCATTATGAGCTGAATATATGAACATCTTTGGAGGTAATACTACATTTATTTTTTCAAATGCAGCACGGTAATTCAAAAGGAATTAGTATATTTCAGCACCGCGCCTGAAGTTGAATTTGTGTTAAATGCGATGAATATAAATTATATAGAATGTATATTTTGAGTAGTGTAACTGTGTATTTTAATATTCTCAGTTTAAAATAAGTATTGTCAAATCAAGTCATTAACTTAGAAATAAAAGCGCATTACACAATAAGCCGGAAAAGATATGCGGTAACATAAATATATAATACTGTCTTGTGAACGTAAAAAGATATTTAATTGGTAATTGATGAATTAATCAACATAATCTTTTCACTCATAAGCTTATAATGACGAAATCATTATGTTAAATTAGTGAAAATAATTTAAACCTTTGTGTGTATGTACTACGAGTTGTATACAGGTAAACTGGGGAACTGCAGTAAAGAGCGAAAGATACACACCGTTGTAAAATTCTGATTGTGTGTGAGATATGTGTATGACCAGAACCGGCGTACCGGGGAATAAATTTCTATCGCTCAGAATCAGTTCAAATTTCGAGATATGACTAATTTGAAGGTCAGGAATAACATGGTATTGTTAAAATGAACTGGGGAATTCCCCGGTTCGAGGCGTATCCCCAGTACGTTGGTGTGTATTCATACGAAATTACCCAGTTGGCAGCGTTTACAAACTCACACACACACACACACACAAAGTAAACACACAAGGACAAAGCAAACAAATAAAGGAACACAGTGGGGCACCGCCTTGGAACGCTCAGTGGCAAAACCACCACTAGGGAGCATAAACCGGTTTAATCTTTTTGTTGGATTTAACGTCGCACCGACACATGATAGGTCACATGGCGACTTTTCAGCTTTCATGGTAGGGGAAGACCCCAGGTGCCCCTCCGTGCATTATTTCATCACGAGCGGGCACCTGGGTAGAACCACCGACCTTCCGTAAGTCAGCTGGATGACTTCCTCACATGAAAAATTCAACGCCCCGCGTGAGGCTCGAACCCACATCGATGAGGGGCAAGTGATTTGAAGTCAGCCGATTTATGGTGCACCTAACCTCAATCTTACCCCCACCGTGTTTCAAAGTCACAGGACAGTGTAAATAAATGTTATCCCCGCCAGGTGAAACCCTAACATACGCAAAAAGGCAACAGAAGGCATATAATGTAAAACACAAAAAATGCTCTTGTGTGTGTGTATATATATATATATATATAGCGGAAAAAAAGATGAATCAAGATGCCTTGAATTTTTTTTACATATTTAATTATGCTAGTCATCATGGTTTCTTCACATTATAAACAGATGATTGAATCTCAACTAAACGACTCTGCATATTATGAACTACTGACCACAGACCCAAAAAGTAAGGATTCCTTAAGTTATAACAAATTAATAGACAGCTTTAAAAAATGCTTTACTCAAAAAGAGTATGACTACCTTAAAAACTTTGAGGTGAAACAACGGAATTTCTATGGTTTACCAAAAGTTTATAAAAGTCTAAAAGTCAGCAGATAAATCACGCTTGCTCTATGCAAAATTCAGAGATGATGATAATTACGAATGTCAAAGATTTGAAAATACGCCCAATAGTTGCGGGACCAAGCTGCCAAACTCACAGATTAAGTAATATGTTAGACATTCTACTACGTCCATTGACGAAGTACGTACAAAGCAATATCAGAGACAGTACGGATTTTCTTAACACACTACCACAAAAAGATAATCAGCAATTTATTTTAACAACATTTGATGTTGAATCACTGTATTCAAATATTTCTCACACTCTCGGAATAAAAGCAGTGGAAAGTTGGATAAATAAATACCTTGAAACAATTCCGTCAAGATTTACAAAAACATTTATACTTTCTGCAACAGAATTTATATTGAAAAACAATACATTCCATTTTAATGAGAAATTTTATAGGCAAATTAAAGGCACTGCCATGGGTACGAAATTTGCACCGGTGTATGCCACATTAGTCATTGGTTATTTAGAAGAACTATTATACAAGGAAGTAGAAGAAAACTATGGAACTGAGTTCAAAGAGTATTTTATACAGAACTGGAAAAGGTTTTTAGATGACATTTTTATTTTATGGCCAAAATCGAGAGAGGATTTAAACATCTTCAACATAATACTAAATAAACTCCATGAAGATTTAAAGTTCACCCTGCAAATCAGTACATATGAACTGCCTTTTCTAGATCTTTTAGTCAAACTAAAAGGAACGGAAATTGAAACAGATATATATTATAAACCAACAGACAGTAAACAGTATTTATTGTTCAATTCGTGTCATCCTAAACATACAAAGCAGAATATTCCATTTTCTCTCGCAAGACGCTTATGTACAATTATTTCAAAGAAGGACACTTTACATTTACGATTAATGGAATTGAAAGAATTCCTGACATCTCAAAGATATCCTCTAAAACTAATTGAAAATGGAATACAGAGGGCATTATCAATTGATCAAGAAGAATTGAGAAAGACCAAAGAAAAACAAGATGAAAATATAATACCTTATGTATCAACACACAATCCGAAAAATTTGGAATTTTTTAACATAATAAGAGAAAATCTACCAATATTATATAACGATACTACAATGAAAGAAATTATTTCGCAAAATAAAATCATTAAAAGCAAGAGACAACCAGCCAACTTGAAGAAACTATTAACAAGAGCATCGTTTACAGAATCGGCAAGGAAACCAGAAATAAAGCAATGTGGAAAGAAAAAATGTGGACTGTGTAAATTTCTGATAGAAGGAAACAAGTGAATGAAGTATTGCCATGCAATACAAAGTCCCCTACTGGAAGGCACCTAATTTTCTCTACTGCAGTATAACATAATGAATTGATATCTGTCAATGATGTATAAACAATATTGTTCTACATATACAATATGTTATAACAACACACTTGGATTAAAATGTGCATATATAAAAACCCACAGTTGTTTTCATATTGAATTTTTTTGGCTGATTATAAAAAAGTTATCATGTAAGTTATTTATAGTAACAACAAAGGGAAATTAATCTTTAAAAAAAAAAAATAATAATAATAATATAAGTCCACAAGAAACTCTTTACCAGGTAGAGATAGGTCAAAATACACCTAAAAATTGGATGTAACATGCATGCTGTACCACAGAAAAGTGGTCTCGATTTTTCTCTACCGCCAGTAATAAAAAAGTTACAATTAAATCTATTTATAGTAATAACAAAGGGACGTTATTCTAAAAACAAGGGTGCCTCATGGTGGTGAACATTTGGTCCAAGTTACATCAAAATCCCTCCATGCATGAAGAAGAAATGTTCCGTACAAAGTCATTCTTGAATTTGACATTTGACCTCTAAGTATGACCTTGACCTTAGACCTAGGGACCTGGTTCTTGCGCATGACATGTCTCATCCAGGGGAATATTTGTGCCAACTGATATCTAAATCCTGCTTTGCATGACAAAGTTATAGACCGGACAGGAAAAAAATCCTCTTGACCTTTGATCTCAAAGTGTGACCTTGACCTTTAGCTAGGGTACTGGGTGTCGTCTCATCATGGGAAACATTTGTGCCAAGTAATATTAAAATCCCTTCATGGATGGCAGAGTTATGGACGGGACAGGAAAAAAACTCTGTTGACCTTTGACCCCCAATTGTGACCTTGACCTTTGAGCTAGGGGTCCGGGATTTGCGCATGACACGTCGTCTCATCATGGGGAACACTTGTGCTAAGTGATATTAAAATCCCTTAATGAATGTCAGAGTTATGGACCGGACACGAAACAGACCCTGTTCATGCTATGTGAACATTTGACTGCTAAGTGTGACCTTGGCCTTTGAGCTAGGGGTCTGAAAGTTGTGCATGACATATCGTCTTATTATGAGGTACATTTGTGCCAAGTAATATTAAAATCCCTTCATAGATGGGAGAATTATGGACCGGACAGGAAAAAAGCCTTGTTGACCTTTGACCTCCAATTGTGACCTTGACCTTTAAGCTAGGGGTCCAGGTTTTGCGCATGACACGTCGTCTCCCTCATGGGGAACATTTGTGCCAAGTAATATTAAAATCTCTTCATGGATGGGAGAGTTATGGACCGGACAGGAAAAAAGCCCTGTTGACCTTTGACCTCCAATTGTGACCTTGACCTTTGAGCTAGGGGTCCGGGATTTGCGCATGACACATCATCTCATCATGGGGAACATTTGTGCCAAGTAATACTAAAATCCCTTCAAGGATGGGAGAGTTGTGGACCGGACAGGAATAAAGCCCTGTTGACCTTTGACCTCCAACTGTGACCTTGACCTTTGAGCTAGGGGTCCGGGTTTTGCGCATGACACATCGTCTCATCATGGGGAACATTTGTGCCAAGTAATATTAAAATCCCTTCATGGATGACAGAGTTATGGACCGGACACGAAATTGCGGACGGACGGAATGACGGAATGACGGAAAAGTGCATTCCTATAGTCCCCGAAACTGGTTTTCAACCAGTAGGGGACTAATAAATACCACTTCAAAAATGGCCGACAATTCCATATAAAATTTTCCGGTACGTGTGAAATACAAAATGTCATATATGCAATGAAATGTTCCGGATATTCAAAAGACTATATTGGAGAAACGTCTAATTTACGAAACCGAGTAACCCTCATAATCAACATATAAGGAATCCGGAAAACGCTCTTCTACCAGTCAGTCGCCACATTGCAGAATGCTCAAAAGATTTACTTCAAAAATTTAAAATAATGCCAATTTATAAATTACAAGAAACAGACAGATTTAAAAGAAGGAGAAAAGAAACATTATAAATTAATACTTTTTGTCCAGAACTAAATGCAAAATAACACATTAATAATTACAAAGTGACGTCCTTTATTACAATAAAACGACGTCGTTACTAAGCGACGTTGCTAACGTCAACAGTACAGTATTACTCCTGAAGATCCCGTAAACGGGTGAAACCGGTTGAGTTACATTATTTTATATAATTTACTTGGATTAGCATAATTAAATATGTAAAAAAATTCAAGGCATCTTGATTAATCTTTTTTCCGCTACTGAATATCCGTATTGCCAATCAATACATTTTGGATATTTTTATATATATATATATATATATATATATATATATATATGCATTCCTTAAGAACCTAAAACGCATGTACTCAATGCCTTTGCAGAAGACAGAGCAACAAGGGAAACACCCTTAATGGCCCGACGAAACAGGCCAGAAAACGGAAATCAGAATAGCTCAGTCTTGGTGGGATTTAAGAACTACTTACCGTATTTTCCGGACAATAGGCCGCGGCCTATACTTTTAAAAAGTGAAATTTTCAGGGGTGCGGCCTATGCATCGAAGCGGCCTATACGTCAATTTTTTTTATCTAAATGGGCCTTTCATGCAGCCTATGCAACAGTTTTGATTTTTCATGTGCATTTTGAAAGCCAATTGAATCATGTAAAATGTACAGAATGGACAATTTTGCCGAGAGGGCCTTTTAAAACAGTTCAAGAAACTTACATTCGAATTTAACAGTTCACTGCAAGTGTGACTACCTGTATACAACCGATTTCAATGCCTATTTATAAAGGAAAGTCTTTATAAGACATAGTCGTGTTTGCCGCATAGTGGTGTATAGGCCGCGGCCAATATGCCGGAGCGGCTTATACGTTAAATTTTATTTCTGATATAGTTAAAATATACGGCTGCGGCCAATACGGTGCAGCGGCCTATTGTCCGGAAAAACAGTATCATAGAGTCCTCCACCTGTTCCGTCAGACACAATCAAAGAGGAAATCGTAGCGTCCAACTGTAAAAGGACGGAACACTAAACATGCGGTGTATATCAAAACAGTTGGGTCATAACCTCTTTTATTAAAACGTTTAATAACTTTACAAAATGCAATTGGAAAATTGCCATGACCCAAAATCCTACAAAGTTTGTAAAAAACAAAGACAAATATCAAACAGGGAATGCCACGCACCAAACCGCAGCCTCCACAAAACGAAACCCACAGCACGCAGACGTGCACACCACACACACACACACACATACACACACAGAGAGGACAAAACGGAACAAACAAAGGAACACAGTGGGGCACCGCCTTGGAACCACATCCCCATAAACTAGATGCCCTCGGGCCACATGTCGAGCCCGCGAGCTGTCAAAAGGATGGGGGTTGCACATGACACTCCTTGTCTCATTGAGGCAAACATTTATGCCAAATAAAATAGAGTTTGCAAAAAGTTACAATATAAATTATTTAAAGTAACAACAAAGGAACGTACACACAAAAATCCTCACCAGTAGAGATAGGTCAAAATACACCTGAAAATTGGATGTAACATGCATGTTGTACTACAGAAAAGTGGTCTTGATTTTTCCCTACGACCAGTTATAAAAAAGTTACAAATATAAGCTATTTATAGTAACAACAAAGGGAAGTAATTCTATGATCTTGCGCATGACACTCCGTCTCATGATGTTGAACAATTGTGCCAAGGTACATCAAAATCCCTCCATGCATAATGCTCCGGACATTTTTGAATTTGACCTTTGACCTGTAAGTGTGACCTTGACCTTTGAGATAGAAACCTGGGGTTTGCGCATGACACTCCGTCTCGCTGAGGTTAACATTCTTGCCAAATATAAACAAGATTGCTCCATGCATGTCAAAGTTATGGTCCGGACAAACAAATCCGGACGGACGGACGCACGCACACACGCACGCACATACACCGAACAGCCATTTGGACAACTATGTCTTCGCTTCCGCAAGCGGGCTCGGCAAAAACGGGTTTTGATAATACCTTCTCGCAGAAGTGTCTTTAAATTGCTATTTTATTTCAAAACCAAATCTGAATTACGATAGTAAAATTTAGAAAGTATTTACGTAATTTATAATAAAGGTAGCCCTGTTGAAGAAGCTAATTTTTAATATATTGGTTACGTTCATTGAAATCCTCAACATGACTACACGCTCTTGCAAACCGAATTAACTGAGAAATATATATCCCATAAGATGTAGCCTGAGGTACATCCCCATCCAAATGGGGGAAATTTACAATACTAAAATAAAAATCGACCCGCCCGCTTAGCTCAGTAGGTAGAGCGTCGGTCTACGGATCGCGGGGTCGTGAGTTCGATCCTCGGGCGGGGCGTATGTTCTCCGTGACTATTTGATAAACGACATTGTGTCTGAAATCATTAGTCCTCCACCTCTAATCCATGTGGGGAGGTTGGCAGTTACTTGCAGAGAACAGGTTTGTACTGGTACAGAATCCAGGAACACTTGTTAGGTTAACTGCCCGCCGTTACATGACTGAAATACTGTTGAAAAACGGCGTTAAACCCAAAACAAACAAACAAAATTAAAATCATCCCTCTTGTCATACATTTTGGTATGTATAAAATTGTCGTAAATAGACAGATGTAAATCTAGAAATAAAGCAGTAGTATCCGAGTTTAGTTTTATTTAACTGCAGCTCCCGGGGATAGGTATTATCCACCTACTGAGCAAAAAACGGATTATTCATATTAAGTATATCATCTAGATAGCGTGATGTATATTAAATGCAGTAATAATGTCTGCCTGTGTATCTGGAGATAGGCCCAACATAAAATCTCGTTCATAACAATATAAAAACAAATATGCGACAAGGGGTGCACAATTTGTTCCCATGGGAATACCAATTACTTGACTGAAAACTGCATTCCAAAATCTGACGTAAATATTGTTCAGTTAAAAAGAAAAGGGCTTTACAAACTTCGTCACAGGTCCACATAGTATAATTCTTTACAATGCAACTAGTAAAAAATGCTTTATCGAAATTGCAAGCAAAAAAAAAAGCTTTTCCCCTTTGGCAAAAATTTTTTCCTTGAATTAGGGCATTTAGTTTTTCATTTTTTTTAATTAGGGGTTTAAAAACGTAAACAAAGTGAAAAATCTTTAGTATGACTGAAGAAAACATTGAAATTTAAATTAATTCAAAAATTTTATCCGGGAATTTCGCCAAAAGTTTTCCCGGGCCAAAAATAAGTTTTTAAACCAGATTTTTCGCATACTTTGTCACAATATCTTTTTCCCCGTAGGCCCTTTTTCAGCAGTAAGGCTTTATTTAAAAACTTGGGAAAAATTTGTGGTGGTACAAGAGCTTGAACTAGTGAAAAAAACGAGCTTTATTTGGGTTTTTAATTTAAATTTTTGGGGAAAACCCGTACTTTTTAGGAATTTAAATTTTCTGGTCCCTCTATATGAACTTTCAAACTGCAAAAAATTTGGGGATGTGAAACAAAAATTTTTTCAACAGGGAATACCAGTGTATAACTTTTGTACTTTTTTTTGTTCGTTTCGTAAAAAAAATTTTTTATTTTGTTGCGTCAAATGGGGGGGAAATATTGTTAAACCGCCTTTTTGCTGGGAAATAAAACATAATTTTTTTAAAGAAAAATTTTAGGATTTCTTTTTTAGGGTGTCTTAAAAAAAACCCGAAGGGTTAGGTGGAAATGGGGGGTTCATTTGTTTTTTTAAATCTAATACGGGAAAAACGACAAAATTAAAAAAAATTACGTTTCCAAGGGCGATAAATTTCATTTTTGGGTCAGCATTTTTCCCGGTCGGCAAACCCTTTAAAAACAAAAAATTTTTGATGGATTCTGGGAATCTGGGCCAGACATGCATCAAAAATAAAAATTTGGAGGAATTCTGTAATTAGGCCCCTTTAAAAAAAAAATTTCGAATACTTTGTCTTTGATAATATAAAAATTACCATGATGAATTCCTGCTCTGAATAGCCACTTTTTTTTTTTACATTCACGGGAATTTGGGAAATTGTATTACATCTGGTCTGAAACAATTTTTTTGAAATTAATAAAATTTCGTACAGGTGTTTATAATTTTAAAACAGACAAGGGAACTTCGAGTTTCTAAAATATTTAGGCTCAGAATAAATGCACGTTTATCCTGAAATATACTATTTACCTCAAAGAAGTCTACTTTATTTCCTAAAAAGAAAAGGTTTGAAACCCCACGGGTCGCTCAACAAAAAAAACGAAAAGTTGCGGGCCGGTTTGATTACCTGTTCATGGACGTGGGGGGAAAGCATGCACCGTCCCCCCCTCCCCCTTTCTTAAGTTTATTTTAAAGGAAAATGCCTGTCTGGTCAGATTTGATGTCGTATGGGGGCGGAGAATTTTGTGTATAATTTTGAAAAAGATTATACATTGAAAAAAAAAAAAAAAAAAAAGGATCTGTTTGAAAAACATACTGGCCCCGCTTCCCGTCTTTTTTTTTAAAAACTGAACAGAAAGATCAAGACGGAAAGCCGAGTGCTACCATTTTAAAAGTTAAATCGGGTCTGCAACAACAATTGACTAATTTGCGTTTAATATTCCATTGGCTTTTTTCCAGAGCAAATTTCTTTTTTCTAATTTTTTTTAAAATAAAAAAGATACAATATCAGGGTTTTTAAAAATAAAAATTTCTTGATATATTTATCATTTAGTGGTTTGGGTTTAAAACGTTTTTTTTCAACTTTTTTTTCAGTCTAAAAAGGGACGGTGTCACTTGTACAGTGGCCAATGCCCAACTTTATAGTGCTCCTCACGGGAAAATATCACCCATAACACGGGGCATGATACCCCCCCGTCACTTATATGACCCGGGCTGCCCCAGCCCCTAGCCTACCTTTTAATGCAGCGCCAAGCGAGGAAAGCTACTAGTACAATTTTTTACGTTTTTTGGTATGACGGGGGCCGGGGGATCGAACCCCCGGACGCTCTACCACTGGCTCCGAGGCTTTATTATCATTTGCCCAAGGGAAACGGTCCGAAAAATTTGACCATTTGAATTCGCAAAAAGTCGGGTTTTAATTTTTAAAACTAGAGGGAATTTTAAATCATATACGGTTGTTTTTTGGGCTAATTGATCCCTACAAAAGTATGTTCAAAAAAAACCGCCTTTCCCAAAACGCGCCACGACAACCACGCACACCACACCAACACACACAAAGCAAACACAAGGACAAAACAAACAGATAAAGGAACACGGTGGTAATATACGTTTAGTAATATTTTACCAACGGCATTTAGTATTATATTCAACAATACTCGCAAAATTGTCATACTCAGAAATAGTATTTTAACAAAGGATCATCCTTTATTCATTCTCACAGTACTTCCGGGTAACTTGAAGATTTCATTTGTAAACAGCTAAACATTCATACATACCTTTCAGGCATACAATTTTCTCAGCGCTGGATTTGATTCATACACAAATTTAATACATTGTATATAAGGGAAAAAAAGAGCTTGGGGGTATTAGTCGATTGGCCCCGAAAGCGTATAAACCAACGGCTCATCTACACGGAATAAACTTCTTTTTTCAACCTAATACTCGCAGCGGTGTACTGCACAATCAGGGTTTGGAATTTTAAAAAACTTTCAAAAATCAACATTTTTTTGCCAGGGCCCGGAAAAAAATAGTCATATGACTATGGTCTTACAAATTTTAATAATAGTTTATCAATACCCAAATAACAAGGGGGCCCCCAGGGTACCCCCTTATTACATTTAAGTTTCAAATGTGGCACACATTAATTTTTGGCATCACTTTTTTTTTTATAGAAGGGGAAACAAAATTTTTGTTAATATTTCTCATCAAGTTCAACCCCCAGGAGTATAAAGCTGTTTTTAAAATGACATATGTAAAATTTCGGGCTTTTAAAATGATGTTTAAAAGTTTTTTGTTTTTTTGGGTTTTTAAGCCGTTTTTAAACAGATTTCGTCATTAACGGGGGGCGTTAACCTAACCGTGCTCCTGGTTTTTTTCAAGTACAACCGTTCCCCACAAGAAACTCCCAAACTTCCCCACATGAATTAAAAGGGGTAGAGGACAAAAGATTTCAGACACGATTTTTATCAAATCGTCACGAGAACTACGCCCCCCCGGGGGGATAAAAACTCCCCCCCCCGGACCCTGACCAACCTCTCCTACTGAGTGTAGTTACATACATGTAATGCTCTATTCTTTTTCGGGGTTCTTTAGGGTGAGGTTCTAAAGGTTTGCGTTAAAAAACCTCAAGGTTAGTCATAATTCGGGTAAAGGGACCACTAATGTGCAAGCAAAGGAACGGTTGTGTCCACCTGAGGCACATATTTCAGGTAACATGGAGGGGGTAATTTAAAATTGTCCCCAATGAAGATGCATTGGGTCAGCTGATTTAAAATTTGGGGGCACGAGAGGGGGTCCCCCTGAAACTTATCAATAAATTTAAAAATTTTGGTTCTTTCTTTAAAAGTGGATTTTTTTGTATGATATTTTCGTCTGCCACTTTGACGGGAAATGTTGGCCGCATTTTGTCAATAGCACGCGCTCTTCTCCAAAGGTCAACTCACTGTCCTCCTTGGTTTTTTTTTCTTTCCACTGCAGCATCCATTACTAAGTTTTTTTTTCTGGTGGATGTTTTAATTAAGCCTCACAATTTCTGCAGTTATTTTTAAAACTCGCCAAATGATCCGGTTCTACTACTTCTCGTCAAATTCTAAAATTGAGCGATGCTTATTCTGTTCTAGTGTAGGTTTCGGATGGAACTTTGGCGTTTCATTTGGGAAGAGCGGGCCCCTTGAGAGTAGTGGTTTTCTTCAAAAGGGGGTTTTGTTTATATGGGATGAAAAGACTTTTGCCAACTTTTTTGCTGTGACTACACCAAAGACAGTCTCTTTTAAAGGGGCTTCTTCGGATAGTTTTATTTTTTTTTTCGTTAGTTTTTCCCACAGCCAGTGCATAGTACTAACCCATTAAAAAAGCTGGAGGTTTTTTTGAAATCTCCTTGGGGTTTTTTAATGACTTTGGGGGGAGACACACTCACAGAAGAACTTGGAAAATGGGGAATTGAAATTGTGGTAGTACGTGGAACTTATGTAAAATTTTTTTGGGTTTTGCATTTATCGAAAAATCCTAAACAGATCAAAATCAAAATGAAAGTTATTTTTTAAAAATCGTGTATGATAATTTCAGTTCATAACCAAAAATTAAATAGCATTAATAGAAACAGTTTGACAAAAATCGTCAATTTTTGGGGGGTTGAGGCATACAGGTGGTGTTAGAGTATTTTTTTATTTTGAGGCAGTTAAAGGGGTATATCGTAATGAAAATATTTGGAAAGTTGACATTTTACAAAAATTATTATCTTATGTTTTTTTTTTGGAACTTTTTTCACTCTTTGGAAAAAGCACTGTTTTTTTACCAAGTTGGTTTTTCTGTTCCCCTGTAAGGGTTTAATCTGTCATGTGGACCACCTTTTTATATCCAGGTTTTTGGATCTTTTTTGTCTATGACAACCCCTTTTTAAGGCATACCCACATTATACTGTTTTATTGGGGCTTTTGCTTTCCATGGAGGAGTTTTTCTCCGAGCACATTGGTCAGAGAAATTACACCAGTACTGGATGTCTTGGCGTAATTTAAACCAGTAAAAAGACTTTTTGTGTGGTCTTCTTAATGCCTAATGTGTTATTTTGTAACTGGTCAAATATGACGTGCTTGGGCTTGACAGGTACAACTCTCAAGTTTGGAGTTAGGGTCTTCAACAGACTCAATCAAACCGAGTTTGCTATTATTCTTCTTTGCTTCCAAAGGATCTTTTAACAGATTTTATTCAGTAAAGTAATATAGAGGATGTCATCGTTACTTCCAGGGGGTCAAAATTTTTGCCAAAGTATTTTATTCCTCGTCAAATTTTTTATATTTCTTGCCAATTGCTTTGACTTCATTTCCCCATTTTTTTTCACTATGGGTAAAATTTGGATTTTGTTTCTGAAATTCTGAAAAGTTTTTGGCTGTCAAGGAAGGGAGTTTGCTACACCCGCTTTTAGGTTGTTTGATTCTTTGGCAATACTGTCAATTTTTGCTCATCTGATTTTTTTTGGAAAAAAATGAGATTATTGTCATCACTTGCGGCGTCGGCGTTCCTGGTTTAAATTTTATGTTTAGGTCAGCTTTTCTCCAAACAAAGCATTCTTTGAAACTTGGAATACTGTTCCCCCGACTGCCCTGTACGAAGGAACAAAAACCCCTCCGCATTTTGCAAGATTTAGGCCCATTTGACTTTGAAAATATCAGATTCTTGGTTTGTTTTATGTTTAGGGCACCTTTTTTCTTTAAACACAAAATATTGTTTTTTAAAACTTGCAACCTTTTTCCCCCAAAATGACCCTGTTCCCAAGAAACTAACTCCATCCTGCTTTTTTTAAGAATTTTGCCCCTTTTGTACTTAGAAAATCAGTTTTCAGGTTTGGGAATATTTTAAGTCAGCTTTTTTCCTAAACTATCAAAGCTATTGCTTTTAAAAATTTTAATCATGTTCCCCTCAAAAAACGCCAGTACGCAAAAACCCAAACTCTGTCCTGCTTTTTTCAAGAATTTTGGCCCCCTTTTGGGGCTTAGAAAATATCAGATTTTTTTGGTTAAGTTTTATGTTTAGGTCAGCTTTTCTCCAAAATATTCAAACATTCTTTGAAACTTGCAACAGTTGTTCACCATTTAAACTGATATGTACATCAAGAAACGTAACTCCATCCTGCTTTTTGCAAGAATTTGGCCCCTTTTTTGGGGTTTGAAAAACATGGGTAGGACAAATTTTTTATTATCAAAAAAACAGTGAGCGCGCCCCGTAAGGCGGGGCTCTTGTTGGAACATTAGTGCTATCTTGTGAAGCTGTTGACAGATGATCACAGCTTTCAATGTATATTTCTTCAATACGGGTGCAGTATTTGCACGGGTCATCTGTACATTTTTACGCTCAGGGTCACGTTTAATGAAAATTTTTCCGGTCGTATTGTATTAAAAGTCATATTGACCAAATTATAACCAACGTGCAAGTTGACCTTCACGATTTTGTTAAATTTTGACCCAAGGGCGTAAAAACATTAAGCGTATCCATATAAAAAGGGGGAAACGTCTTATACTACAGATTAACTGGGGAGTTCTTTTCGGTCGTACAGTAGTTTCGTTCAGTTTTGGTCAGGCATCTAGAATGAGAACCTTTTGAAAATTTACTAGCGTCACATTCTAGAGTATATGGTTGTCTTGTCCTTGAACAGAGTAGCAAAAATAGGGGCATTGTTAAAAGATCCTTTATTTCTGAATAAAATTTTACATTTCCCTTTTTCCCGTGAAAAGGTTTTAAACCCCTTTTCCGGTAAGGGGGGGTGAGGTTTCGCTATCCGGGGAAATCTAGGGTCATTTTTCTGTAAAAATTAGCTAAACCGATAAAGATCGGCCTGTCTTTTGTTTTGGGGGGTTGGCCCCTCTGCTACAAAATTTGACCTTCTTCGGGCAGAGTCAAGCCTCCCCACAAAATTTATGTCCTGGAAAAAAAACTGTTTTTTGGGAAATTGCATTTACTTGGGCAATTGATTTTCTGGGACTAATTTTCAGGGTTTTCTTCTCGATTTTGGAAATCTGGGCCAATGTATCCATGTTCATCGAAACTTTTTTCTGTAACAAAAAAACATCTAAAAAATGAGGCTATTTTGTAATAAAACTGCAAAACAGTTTTCCACAATTTTCCAAAAAATGCAGGACATTATATCAAAAAGGGATCTTAGTATACATGAGGATTGAACCAAAAGAAAAGGTTTTTATTAATTTGATGGGAAAAGCTTGTTTTTATGTCCCAAAAAAATGAAATATTTTGTTAGCTGGGGTTCAAATAGAATCATTCTTGGGGGGGGATGATGTCTATTTAATTTTTGGGATTTATTTTTCTGTGTCTATTACCACTCGTGTACTTTCCCTTTGGGTTAGGTATAAAGAAAACTTGATAAAGCCTTGAAAAAGCTCAAGGGTTCTATAATGCCTTGGTTAAGTAAATTTTGGGAATTTCTTGTTCGGCAAATTTTCTTTTCTCTAATGGGAAATCAGTATGGAGGGGGACAGACAGCTCGATTTTCCCCTATGAATGGTTATTTACTAACTTGTAAAACCCCTTTATAAATAGGGGTTTTGGAGAATATATCTTGATTTTTAACCAAAAGTGTTTTGAATTTCTGTTCATGTGTCATTTCAGTACGGCATCTGTTATATGCATCTATAAGATGAGAAGGGATTTCATTAGGGTTTTGGTTCTTAGTATCAGTACAAATCTCCTGAACATTTTCAGATTGCATTACCTCAGTAGGTGACAAATTACCTATTACGGTACATTTGTTAATTGCCAATTTCTCAAAGATATTGGCTAGTCTTACTGGTATAGTTCCCTGTAACGGGTTTACAAATACTTTCCTTACAATTACTCCACTGCGGTCTAATTTTCCTTCTACAATAGAAGTCTGGTATCTGTCGAACGGATCTATAGGTTTTGCATTTACAATGATTTCTGTTTGTGGTGGAATTTCGATATATTCAGTAGCTGTATCCTAGTACACATTGGCTTAGCATCACTGTCATGTACAAAGCAATCTATTTTCTGCCCATTTATAACAATTTTTGATTTGGCTAGCTGCTGCTAAAAAGAAAATCTCTACCTAGAATTGCATCAGTTTTGATATCTACTACTAAAAATGTCACCCGCCCGCTTAGCTCTGTAGGTAGAGCGTTGGTCTACGGATCGCGGGGTCGTGAGTTCGATCCTCGGGCGGGGCGTATGTTCTCCGTGACTATTTGATAAACGACATTGTGTCTGAAATCATTAGTCCTCCACCTCTGATTCATGTGGGGAAGTTGGCAGTTACTTGCGGAGAACAGGTTTGTACTGGTACAGAATCCAGGAACACTGGTTAGGTTAACTGCCCGCCGTTACACGACTAAAATACTGTTGAAAAACGGCGTTAAACCCAAAACAAACAAAAACAAAACTAAAAATGTCATACGACAGAATATTTTGTACATTTTATTAGTTGTTTAATATGTCTATTTCACATTTTTCCCTTTTAAAATACAATTAATTACAGTAGCTTGAAGATGCGTTATATTCTGTTTGAAGTTGCATACTTCAATAATTCTATCTAACCAAGATGCGCTGTTAAAAAAACGTATGTACAGTGTAGAGCGTGAAATACTATTAGCAGGAGTATCGGTATTTTAGTGTAAAGGGAAAAAATACTGCGGATTTCAGAAAAGCTCGCCGAATGGGTGTTTACATCAAACGCAGGTAGTAAATGGCATATAAGCCAGTTGAAAGAACATTATTATTGCAATGGTATAGTGCTGGATGTTGGCCAGGAAATGGAATGCACAAAATAGTAAAACTGGAAAAGAAATGGAATGCACAAATTGGTAAAACTGGAAAAGAATGATAAATGAATTATCTGCTAGTTAGTAAACAGCAAAACCTCGTGTATATAGTCCCTGGCAGTATTTGTAATAAAATTATCATCCACTTAATACAAACATTTGCATTGGCTGAAAAAAGCAAACCATACATAATAAATAGAAAAATGTTACTTTATTTGATGTGACATGATACTAGTAATAAGAACAATATATTTAAGGAGACTATTTCCGGTAAAATGGAAGTAAAATAAAATAAATTTGATACTATGCACCATTTGGTTTCGAATATAAAGTCATAAAAGCTTAAATTAGTATGGATCTTCTAGTTTTTGCCTAGTAAGTAAGGTAATATTACACCCAGCATATATACATGCATTATTGAACATGTTAGCTGAAAGAGACCTTATTGACATAAATGACACATATACAGCATTTCTGGAGATAAATTACATTGATGGAAATGTTATCATTTATAAAGACTTCCAAATCAGCTAGGAAATCTAGAATTTCTCTTCATCATTTGTCACACAGTGGATAAAGCAAATTACACACGGTTCAATCTTTATTTAACCTAAGAAGTTTCTTGCCAATAAGAATTTTGATCTCTCGTTATGAAGAATTTGTTGTGCAGCTGAAAATCAATATAATTCTTCTGTAAAAAAAAAAATAATAATCTGAATAAAAAATGTATACGATGAAGATTCAATATAGAAATTTAATAACTTTTGTAAAAAGACCAAATCAACGAAAAAAAGTGTAAAATATCTAATTATGTATAAGTTGCAATTCTTTCAATTCTTTGTTTTTATGACAGATGTCAAAACTTTATTGCTGTCTCAACTTTGACACATTTATGCACTTTGATATTTGATAGTCCAGAGTGTGCTTAAAGGCTTCTAAACGTATTTGTGATCGTCTGGATAATTTAAATGTTAAGACTTCCTAACTGATAAGGTGTTGATTGCTGTCAAAACTTGTTAATATTTTAAATACTTGTAATTTTATTACCATGTACGCTTCCTTGAATATGATTGGTTTATACTGTTAATTACAGTCACAATAAGGGTCATTTAAATTGGTCAGTTATTATATGGTGAAAAAATATATTTTTAAGACAGCAGATTTTTGAAGAGAAGAGATTTGGATTTCCAAGTAGAAACATCGTGGTTTTCCACTAGAACGCTAGAATTGTTAATACTTAAATCTTTTTTCGAATTGTTATATTCTACGGATAACCGTGTGAAAATTGTTATTTGTTGACTGTGGTTTTCCACTGAAGAAAAATAAAGAAGATAATCTGGAACTGTGTTTTATCATTTGGACATAACAAGTAGTGCCATAATACCTATAACATACATCAAATTTACAGCATTACAAATTGCCGAATGTCTTAATGTTTCAAATAAGTTTGGAAAAACTTTCCGGAAAAAAGCAATTTGAATAACGTTTGAAAAATAAATCATGATTAAATTGTGAAAAAGTTTTAAACCGAAAATGCATTACAATTTAAAGCATTCAACAATTTATCTTGACACATACCCTGTACAAGCAGCATTTAACATTAAATGGCCGCCAATTTTAATTTGCCACGGACAATGATTGGCAAAAACGTCAAGTACTTCTACAAAAGCTTTGAACTTTTAAATGGTACTGAATGATAGCCCATATCTACCATATAGCAGCCAACAACTTTCATCATTCTAGTCTTATTATTTTAATAAATATTGCTATATTAATATTCTGTTTCCCATGGGAAATGGCCGATTTCCTATGGGAAACGGTCATTTCCCATGGGAAAATGGCTTTCCCATGGGACGGTGTTTACCCATGGGAAACATTTGGGAATTCTTTCCCATCGGAATTTCCCATGGGAAAACCTTACTTTTTTATTTTCATATAAACTATTAGAAAAACATCATAGCTGTTTTATAAAAATACTTTTATAGCACTGGCTAGTTTATTTGTTTGAAAAAAGATAATTTAGTTTTCCCATGGGAAAGAATTCCTTTGGGAATCCCATAGGAAATTGTTCCCATGGGAAAAGTTTCCCATGGGAATGCTTTCCTGTAGGAAACTGTTCCCAAGGGAAGCGTTTCCCATGGGAATGCGTTCCAATAGGAAATATTTTCTGTATGAATTTTTTCCATAGTGAAGAGTTATGCAAAAAAATGTAGCCAGCCTGCTTAGTTCAAAAGTGACAGCGCAAATCTACAGATCGCGTGGTCGTGAGATCGGTCCTCGGGCGAAGCGCCATCCGCACTATCTTCTCCATGACGATTTGATTATAGACATTGTGTCTAAAAGCGGAAGTGTTGTAAATTTAATCCTTTTTAGGCTTGCTAAATAAAACAAATCGTTGACGCTTAAAGATATAAATTTTCTATTGGGGTAAAATACACTTTCACTTTCAAAAATGACCTTTTGGGCGAGTTCATTTACTAAGATTGATCTGGTAGTCGGATCATCTCGGCTGATGATTCACTTTAGAAAATCTAACAAAGAATGCACAGTGCATAACGTGTCGGTTCGAACCCATGATGATTTTTAGAGTATTAGCAATTATAATTCAATTAATACGTATCATATTATATTGTTTTGAATACTATATTCAAACCCATACCTACAACAAAGACATGGTGTTCGGCGTTCAGTCTAAATCACTGCAACAAGTTTAGTACATTAGATTGGTTAATGTCATTTTAAGTATAAAACATGTATTCAGATAACTATAGCACCCTTAATTACACAATTTGAATAAAATAATAAAATGAAAGGCTCTATGGGAAGAATTTTTATCACAGGCAAGATTTGTTATGCTGAAACATCAAAATTTCTTCTTTCTTCGCAGGGATAACGCATGTTTTTCGTGTTGCAACATATGCAGAATCCCGAGGGGTTCTAAAGATGTTATTATACGAAATGGACATGAGTTAAAACTATTTAAGCATAAAGCGCATAAACGAATGCAGAATGAATATATAAACTTTACCTCAACGTAATTTAATTCCAATGAAATGCGCAGGGATATATGTTGATTTTTTTCACGTTGACGTTATTTCCATTGAAATATAAATCCGTTATGGGCCGTAATACCTTAGCGCTTTACCACGGAACGTGCATATATTAGAATGTTTTTAACAGCACGTGAATCTCTCTGTTAACACATGTTTTATGCTAGAATATCTACGAGCGACCAAGTAAATCCGAATTAAAATGACGCTGACGTCAGAACTGTATTACACTAGTTTATTTATGGCTTTATTTTATTCACACGACGTCAAACCATGAAGAAAAATGTATGTGTAATTGTGTAGGTACATACTTTTATATTAATTTACTCGTGTACGTTCATATGTGCATGCATATTTGCAAATATACAAGCACTCAGAATAAAGCGTGCATGCATAAAATTAAACGCCCATTATGGAACATGTATATGCGCACGCGTATATATATACAAGCACATAGAATTTCGCATGCGCGCGTTAAATTATACGCGTGTGTAGATATTTTACGCGTACACTTATTAATGTATAAGTAAACGCGTATATCTAGTGCAGTTAGAATGTGCGTGCACGCTTAAAATAATATGTCCACCTGTCCACCCGTGCATTAAAATGTTGGTGAACGTGAACATGGATATGTCAATATAATTTCTGGCAGCAGGAAATCTCTCGACTTGCTGTTAATTTCAATTTGGACAAGGAATCGACACTAAACGAAAGGGGTGTGGGAACGCTAAATGATACAACTTCGCTAAATGAAACAACTGACGTTAAACGACTGACACTAAATGATACAATCAACGCTAAATGATACAAAATCGAGTCTCGCTAAAGGATACAAAACTAACGCTAAATGATACAACATTTTTAGGCTCGCTAAAAGATACAAACCGTTGACGCTAAAAGATACAAATTTTCTATAGGGGTATATGGAGAATTTCTACATTTGTTGACGATTTCATGAAATTATTATCTCATTTTATGAAAGACCTGTCACAGGAGAATTTAAATATAGTTTTATATGTTTCCCGCTAAATAAACATATACATGATCCCAACTGTATTTTTCTGGAGTAGTCTCGAGTAGCATCCGTGCACTCATTGTATTCATAAAACTAGTTACAAAAACTAGTGAAAATTGAAAAGAAGTTGAAGACATAGGCATATGAGCCAGAAATACAGGTCATATATATCATTTTTGTCAGTCCGTCTTGCAACAAGAGAGGACGACTGAATTAACAGACTGCCTATACATAACTTTAGTGTACAATCTAGGTCGAAATCTGCTTTGCGTGTGCGCACATTTCAAAATACACGTGCAATTATATACAATGTAGAGGATATTACATGAGTGTCCTGTCACATGACTTTATTGCACGAGTTGAATAAAATGATAAGATGAGAAGCTCTGCTAAGCATTTTATGAGTTTAATAAATTCTATGCGGGAAGATTATTCTTATCACATGTAAGCATTTTTTCTGCTTCCGAGGGATTCTGAAGATGTTATAAAACGAAATGAACATGCGCTAACGATATTCTGGCACAAAGCGCAAAATACTAGTACATTGTAAATGAATACACTCTACCTCAACGTCATTAAATTTTAATAAATACGCAGGAATATCTGCGTTGTTTTTTCACGTTGACGATGCTTAAATTTATAAACAAAATAAATACATATCTTAAACATACCACGGTAAGTACGCACGCATAGAATGTGTGTTCTTGCCTACCTAGAGGGGAAAGTATACATTTGTCCGGGCACGCGCCGGGGACAGATATTCCTGTCTTTCCCTAGGGAAAACTCTTGTCTGAAATAGCGCGCACTAGGGTGACGTCACATAGTACTGGCACTATTGTGATGTCACAAAACTATATAAAAATATATAAATGAAAGCTATCAGAAAATATCTAAATCCACTTGTCTCCACGATCTATTTTGAACGTGATAGGCAAGAAAAATGATCTAACATGTTGCCTGTATAAGACAGCTGTTTCCCCAACGCTCGGGACAGCTTGGATAAAAAACCTCGCTAACGCTCGGTTTTCCATTCTACACTGTCCCTCGGGTACTGAAAACCCCGTCTAACACAGATGGGCATGTAAGATTATTATATTCTTGCCTTCCTAGCAGGGAAAGTATACATTTGTTCGAGCACGTGCCAGGGATAGAGAGATTCTATTCCTGTTTTTCCCTAGGGAAAAACTTTGTCTAAAATAGCGTGCACTTTGGTGAGGTCACATAGCACTGGCACTATTATGACGTCATTAGCTATAGATCTATTAATAATATCAGTTAACATGGAAGGCAAGAAAAACACACATATCTCCAGAATCACAACAAATGCAAACAGAAAACTAGGTTTCATCAAACGTAACATCAAAACGAAACATGAAAGCATCAAAACTCTAGCATACAAAACATTGGTCAGACCGCAGCTTGAATATGCCTCATGTGCATGGTCACCACATACACAGGTCAACATTCACAAACTGGAAATGGTCCAGCGACGCACAATCAGATGGGTCAAGAATGATTATTCCCGTTATTCCAGTGTAACACAAATGCAAAATACCCTTGACTGGCGCACGCTTGAGAACAGACGTCTAGACTCTAAGCTTGTCATGTTCTATAAGATATACAATGGCCTGCATGTGTTCGTTCAATGATGAGTATTAATCTCTTCTAACAACACTCGGATAACACTTTCTTTCATAAGGTTAATGAACGTGACAGATGCGAGAAGCAAGTGCTATTATTATACCTCAATTTTATCTACAATGGTAAAATCCCATTACCAGAAAAGAAATATTTTGACTATCTTCAACATTTTTGACACGTGACCAAGCCGGAGTGACTGTCAGGTCATGCGACCACACTGATATTTTGAATGTCATATAAGGGCAAATAACTGCTTTAGGTTTTTAGTCAAATGATTGCCTCCCTTGTACACAATGTCATATAGTAATGACGTCACTATATTAAATGTGTACACAGGCGATTACCGCGCTTAAGATGAAACTGTTTAATTAAACGAATTAAACACATTTTTTTTAATTATGTGCTTAATTTTGTTCGGTATAATAAAATAAATATCATATGGCAGCGTGTGTGACATTGATATTGTCAACCCTCGGGTGACATTCTGTCCTCGGGTTGATAATATCAATGTCACACACTGCCATATGATATTTATATAATGTCATTTAGATCTATAGAATGACATTCTAAAGATATTTGAGAAAAGGCATAGACGTAAAAAGTAATGAGCCGAGTTTATGAAAAATGGCAATCATTGAAAACAGATTCGGATCCAGGGCCGGTCCCAGAAGGCTCATGTCCTCCCCCTACCCCAGTCGTTTGGGGGTGGGGTGGGGGGTAAGTATAATCATTAGTGTTGCACTTAAAATTGAGATCCAAATGCACCAGGAGCAACCATTTAATACTTAATTTCAAATAAATTCAGGAGGGAGTTGGCCGTTGGGGTACCCTTTCATATCCCGCCGATGATATGCTGGCGCCCTTAATTTTTCTGGAACCGGACCTGGAAAGCATCCTATAAAATGAGTCTTTCCTTAACGTTTTAGTGTCAGTATTTGATTCCCAGCAATAGTGGTAGTACATCGTGTTCATTTTGAGTGATACTTCTGTAACTGCAGATCGATAATCGATAAATATATTCTTAATTTCAAGCTATAAAAAGTAAATTAACGTTTACAGCTACCCTTTACATCAATACCATAGCATTCTATTTCATTATCTGAAATGCCAAACTATCGTCACATCAGTTGTTTATAAACCTGTCATTTTACATGTTTTTTCTTTCTTAATAGTTCAGCGACATTTTTATTTTCCTATGTGACTCTCTTCATACCAAAATGGTACGTATAAGAAATGTTCAGTATTGATATGTTTTTAAAACATTGACTCAGAAAAACATTTTTTACTGATAGTGTATTATTTCGTAGAAATCCCAGTGGGTTCGCTCCTTTGAACTTGCATTTGAATCACATTTTAAAATGCAAAAAAAAAATCGTTGTCGTCCGGAATCTTGAGAGTCTGGTAACAGTAGGCGGTACTATGCGGACATTTCGATGTGCAACTTTAAAATCGCATCTGAAAACCATGTAAAACAAAAATACACATTCTGAATTAGATATCAAATGTAATTCACTCCAACATTAGAAAATAGATATGAAAAGTATATTTTACAGTTGACCGTCTAAAGAATCTCTATGTTAATATCAGCTGAATTATAACTAGGCCATTATAATATAATTATGCCTGACTTATTGATTGCATAAATGGAAATTGCATAAATGGATACTTAAAGGCAATATCTAGTTTAAGCGGTATTTATCTAAGAATGAATGTGATTTTAATTAGGTTATGTGATATATAAATTGTATTGGGTTGTTGTCATTATTCAGACGGCTATATTTAAAAATAAGATGGATGATTTGTACTTTGTACTTATTTTTATCTTTACTGATACGCCGTTGTAACGACAGTCTTTGATTTTTTTCATGCATTTTAATGCTGAAAACTAAGCATGTGTAATTTGATTTATCTGCATGGTCAAAATTTATTGCACTACCTAGTGGCTGAAGAAATGCTTTTAAATTATTGGATTTGTGGACGGTTAGGAAATAAATTTCATTTCCGAAACTATCAAACACGTTTGTGAAGTTTCAGGCGACTGAATATTTTATCTTTTTTCCCAATATCTATCAGATTCTATGACGAAAAAAATAATTTTGTGCTATATATAGAAGGCTCACTTAGATCTAAAAAGTATCTTACATAAGAATGAGTATAAAAATTAAGTGCGCATTAAATATAAATTCAGAAATCAAATTACATGCATGCAGAACAGAGAATACAAAATCCTCCAGCCCCTACAGGTCTTTTAAAAAAAATCCTGCACCTGTTGTTTAAATCATATATTAGTATTTAGTGCCTATCTTGACAGTATTTCTCATGGTTAGTTCGGCGTGCAAAGCTGCCAGACCGAGTTACATGTTTTCAACGCTGCAGGTTTGTTATATATATATAGATTGGATGCGGGTAAGTAATATATATCTATAGGCGATAAAGTACTATTTTGACAAGTATTCCGCGGGTTTTCCATGGGCACGGATTTAGTGTAGTGACAATAATACTATTATCTGGAATTCGTAGAAGACAGATCGCTTATAACAAAGTCATCCAACCCTACCGCTTACATACTTCGGAACTAAACTGTTTAACATAAAACTGCTGTCACATTTAGATGGAATATTTTAGCATTATTGAAATGCAAAGCCAATTGGTGTAAAGGTGAATTTTCGCTGAATGACAAAAACAAAAATATATTCAGTTGTGACCAAGATTTTAATGAAATTCGGGGAAAATAAAAGATTATACTGGATCTGATAAATACGATCTGTAAAGTAGGTATCGCAATCTATTTGTTTTCTGTTTATGGTCTTTTTGTATTCCGACAATATATCCTCAAATGTCTAAAAGATGTAGTAATGGGATTTGTTGTAATCACTGTCGTAGAAAGAATCATGTTAAGGTGTGCAACCGTAGGTATATTACATTGTAAAAGACGTTAAACCCGAACACACACATATATTACATTGTAGGTTGTTAAACATTATTCTGTAAATTGTATTCATTCTTTAACGGCCCAATACGAAAAATATATTGGACGCTCACAGTTTCCAGCACAGAAATCAGAAGGTATAGAATATAAACGGTGTGGTTATAATTTGATAAATGATGAATGAAGATTCGTTTTTGTTTTTGTTTTAATTTGGACAAAGTACACGTGTGCCTACTTAAGTTACTTTGAATACATCTTCAAACAATGCATGAATAAGTGTAGCGTATTAACAAGTAGAAATCATTCAACCAAACCAAAAATCCGTATTACATGCGCAGTAAGCCATTGTTAGGCCTGATACTGATTATTCCATGAAATCAAAGGCCTGAAGGCCTGGTAGTCGTTTTGTTTCTTATTTAGTTTTCTACAAAGGTATGTACATGCATTATTTTATAAAAATTTTCTACGGCCACGGCACCCATAGTTCTGTTATTAACTGATAGAGAACTATGTATATCTCAGATTTTATCATTTTCCACCACATGATTTTAGAAGCTATGTTGTTTGAACCAACGTCTAGACGTACAGATGGGATCTGAGTGATCATTGCAGTTCACCCTGAACAGCATTGCAGTTCACCCTGCACAGCATCCCTCGCCATGCAGAGAAGATGTTGACTCAATTTTAGATTGCGTTTTATCTTCTTTTTCGGCGTAGCTGTCTAAGCCAACATTTGACTTACTTAAATAACCAATAAAGGTTGTAAATTTATAATTCTTCAACCAGTTAACTAAGCTTAAGGCCTGTATTTCAGTTTAGCTGTACGATATTGCATGAAAACAGTTTTCCTAACTGTTTTAATAAAATCTGTAAAAAGATCCTTTGGAAGCAAAGATTGCAACCAAGAAGAATAATAGCAGATGTTAAGATTCAGGGTCATGGTAATTAGCCAAATTGTTATGTGTTAAAAATGCATGTACTATTGTGTGTATCTTTGAAACAGAGAGCAATAAAACATGATTAAACTAATTCTAAGAAGTAAAAATTATACAATGTTTTAATCAAGAGGTTTATAGCTCAAGCTATATTCAGACACATCACATTAATTTTACAACTGCACCTTACGATTGGGTTTTATAGTACATACGAAAGACTCAATGATTGGCAGTAAAGGTCACTCGATCTGAGCAGCTTTGATATTTATCGTCTTGCCTGTTTCTTTGGGTCCTCAGTGATTTTGCTTTTGTTTCACCGCTTTCTGTAATGATATTGAGAATATGCATGTATGACTCGTTAAGTTTTTCTCTTTATGAGCACGACCAGGTTGATGTCTCACAAAACTTTTGTAATAATTACGTCTGATACGTCTGTTTGATATTTACCTGACAGAGATGACGTTAATTCTAACTGACAAAAATAAAAGTGTAGTGTGGTGCACCATTAACAGGCACAGGCTTAAATTTACCAGTGGTGTTTCTGCCCCTGACCGTTCCAATACAGTGCCACATTCTTTTCTCTTATCTATGGGTTTGGTTCTCATTTCCCATATGCTTATTTTGTATATGTGTTTTTGTGTATGTTAAGCATGCACACATTCTTACACTACTATTGTGTTGCAGTTTTAGGGGACTGCGTTCTACGAATGTGTCGTTTTCTACTGGATACTTATCTTTCTTTGTGGTAAACACCACTTAGTTAGCTGTAATGTCAAACAATAACTCACTTAAATGTTTACGGTTATTTTTGCAAGAACGGTGTAGAAGAATAATAGAATAAAAGATTGAATGACTAGCAACACAATCTATTTTCATTTATTTGATGTCATTCCATCATAAAGTCAGTGTAAAACAAATGCAATTACATTAATTGCACACTGTGTACATTATTGAATACAAATTGTTCTCGATTCTTTTCTTCATTGCATAAACTGAACTGACTGGTTGGCCATTAAAACGCGTTTATATGAAATACTCGTTTTCAGTGACTTGGAATTGATTTTGTTTAAGCAAAGCGAATTCTCATTTATTGAATAGTTTTAGGATCTAAAGAAGTGGATACTGTTTTTGTCAGGGAAGTGAATATGTATTCCAATGTTTACGATCAGAAAAGCACTTTAGCTATGACAGTCACTATTGTTCATTGTTTTAATGTTAAAAAGATATGGTTTTCATACCAATGGCATTTTAATTATCACGCGTGCGTTAAATGATATTCTTGAGTATGTGAAGACTAGAGAATTGAGGATCCACGCCATGTACCCGGATAATCTTAACTCTGTTCAGCGACCCTAACTCAGTGCCAACATGGCGGATGTAAAGCCGATACAACTTTGTTTTCTGTGTAATTACGATGTATAAAAGGAATGTTTCTGTTGTTATATCTATCTCCATTGATCAAGTGTATATTTATTTCAAAATGTATCATGTTAAATATATCAGCCCTTGTGTTTTCAGGTAGAAAAACGACGAACAAGTCAACTTTTTTAATGAAAACATTTACAAAAAATCTTTAAAAATACTTCTATGCTTTTGATGCCTCGACTATTTTGTTGTTTGAAAGCAAAGATATACTGCTTTATAGGCCAGTTTACACTATGTCGTTAACCCACTACATGTTGACACAATGCATGTTCAAATGTACTGACAGCGAGAAAAGGGATAAAAACCTAACTTTGATTTGATAAAACACCGAACTCGGTTTACATGAGGAATGGATAAAAACCTAACTTACACGAAATTGTGTGTCGGATAAACACCTAACTGACTAGTATACTATAGAAATGAATGAGTTGACATGTACATGTACATGGTCTGATTATTGTAAACATTACTTTATAAGCGGTATTGTCTTGAAACTTTGTCATTAATTTTACAAGATGTTATATGTATGCCCACTACAGTCAATTATGTTTTCATAATTTTAATATTATGCAAATAGCAATGTTTGGAAAAATCTGGATAAACCCTCAAAAATAACTTAGTATAAAAGTCAAAACTATTATGTTATTATATAAGAAATTATTTAATACCACCGATGTTCGTAGTTCTGTAATCCCCACCTCCCCCCCCCCCCCCCCTCTCTCTCTCTCTCTCTCTCTCTCTCACACACACACACACTGCTTCAGAAGAATTGTGTTTGTTTCAAATCTTGTATATCGTATAGTGTAAGAGATTTTTATAGAGGAGCTAATGAAATATTTTTGATATTGTTTAAATGGAATTAGATTTATAATTAATTATTAAATATGATATATTTCAGACGGTAAATAGGGAAGAAAAGTGTGTGTGTGGTGGGGGTGGGGGAGTGATGCATGGACTGACGGGACAGGGGTGTGGGTATCCTTACATTTTTCACTTGTCCACGGACACTTAAAAATCCACTTGTCCAGAGTCAAATTTCACTTGCTCTGATTTGTAATATTAAACCTTCACGAAAGCGCAAATAGACTGGAGATCGAGTTCTTTATGCAGGACAATGAAAAGAAAAGCATATCACAGTAACTATAATAATAAAAAATAAGCTGTTGAAATATTTGCCTTTTAACGTTTATAAAAGTCTGAAATCGCGTAAGCAGTGTTCGGAATCTTTTGAGGTCATGCCCGAAACACTGCCCACGCAATGGTACAAAGACAAATGAATTCAGAGAAAGACTGTTAAAACGTTCCGACTTGTTTTAGTCATACTTGCGATCTCTGTGTGCTTTTGATTTTAATTTTGCTGACTACTGACTCAAACATTTCCTTTGACAGTGACTTATTGTCTCAGCAGTTGGAATTCTACTTACAAACTTGTCATAATACCTTTTTTAAGTTGTTTACGTTTCTGATGTCTTTAAATGTCCTTTAAGTTCTGTGTGTGTAACCCTTGTTTTCCTTTTTTAGTTTTTGTTACAGAATGCTATATGCTGATGATGCAAATATTTTTCTTCAGCTGCTTTAAGTAGTTCTTATTCTCCCTTTAGCATGTATATGATTTCTTCTTTTATGTGTGTGTGTGTTTTTTTTAATGCATGTTGTAAAATGTGACTCTTCTTATTTTTGTGTAGTGTCAGCCAAAGAAGTATAAAATACACAGAATGGCAACTGGCTGTAATCTCGCGTGAGCTCGTGTCAGAGCGTGATTCGGCGTTATCTTACTAAAAACAAACATCGGCGAGCATGGAGTTACAATTTGTACCTTTAAAACTACATTAAAAATACATGTTAGCTTCTAAAACAAAATTAGTTTAATGTGAAATGGTCTTAAGACACGAAGTACACGGGTTTTTTTGCCATCAAAAGAAGCGTGGTCATACGGTGATAATTATTTTACCGATGAATAATTGCTTTCGCATACAAAATTGCGCGTGGAGAAAGCGCCACTTCCGGTAAACGAGATCTCGTTTTTTTGTCACGGGAGGTTGGCGAGATTTGCTCTATATGCCTTTCAAGTTGCCAATCTATTAATTTTTATAGTTCTTTGTGTCAGCTAATCTTTTTTTAATGTTGCTTTAAATGTGCTAAATCTGTATGTGGTAAATTACTTTTTCCATTTATTTGCTAGTACCTATGTGCTATTTGGTTTTAATGCGCTGTAACATGTATGTGATAATTTGTGATTTGTTTCTTATCTACTTAGAGCCAGATGCTTTATTTGCTTTAATGTGCTTTAACATATTTGCATTTTATTACAGCTGTTTTACTTATGTTGAGCTTATTTACACGTGTTTGTCAGAAAATAGCTTAAAGCTAGTGTTATATGTTTATACTTATCCGACGTTAAATAAATCTTCTTGTATCTAAATCTTCTCTGATATTTTATCATAGTCACCGAGTTACAGTGTGCGCGAGACCTAGTCAAAGAACCCATTATCTTTATCACCTCCATACACTTGAAGCAACACACAATCTGAATAATATTTTATGTTTTCTCATTTTATACCTGAAAAAGAATGCTTGTCTGCGGACACACAGAATGAAAAATGCACATGTCCGCCGGCAAAAAAATCACGAGTCGGATAAGTTGGACATAGGAATCCCATATCCCTGCAGGGGTGGGTAGGTGAAAGAACTTCGAGCATCAACAGTCCATAAAAAAAGCACAGACAAACAGCCGTTTTCGTTTGGTTAGGTGTTTATCCATTCTAAGTTCGTATTTATCGAGCACTGTATCCTATACCAGTTAGGAATTATCCGCAAATTTCAACCCACCTCATAATCAATACATTTTTAAGCTATAAAAATCAATTTCAAACTTTGATACTGTTAAACATTGTCAAAGAGATGTTTATGGAACTAATACATTTAATAAGTAAGGTCTTACTGCAATTTCTGGTACTTTAAAACGGTTAGAAACATAAAACATGTTCATTTTGAAGACTTCTTTCAGCACATTTTAATGAATTCCAGTCACATAATGTGACATTTCGATTGAAATATTTAGTACACAAAACATGTTATCAATACATGATATTATGACTATCAAAAGTTTTACGATAACATTGCATACTAACATAAAAACATGAAAAAAGACAAGGAAATTAACTACATACATCGTCTTTCTGTCAGCCATGTCGACACTGAGTTAGGGTCGCTGAACAGAGTTAGGATTATCCGGGTACATGGCGTGGTATCAGTATATTGTCTCATCTTTGCAAGATATCGAACTATGTTTTTCGAAGTAGATGTCATACTTTGAATATACGATTCTGAAAGTGAGTATAGAGCATTAACACTTACTTTCTTTTGATATTTTCAGATATGGGCAACTTTCATTTCAGTTTTGATAGTTGTTTCCACATTTGTCGAAGCACTCTCCACCGTGCCTGATTTTAATGTAAATTACACTGAGTCCGAGAAGCAGATGTTGCGGAAGGTAGGGTTGTTCCTAAACTGGGACAATGCTACGTACAAGACAATATTGTTTTCGAAACCACACCCATATCTGAAACTAATTGAATTTCTATGTAACATTGTAATAACATTAGAATACTTGATAAATTGTATTGTGTGTTCCAACAAAAAGACATATATTTTAAGTTTCACTCGTATATGCATCTTGTTTGGATATCTTTCATTTTGGATAGCATTTATAATGCAGTGTAGTGGTAACAAACTATTGGAGTCTGAGACTGCACTGAAAGCGTACACTGTGTTGTCGTATCTAACAATACTTCAGCTAGCACGTTTGTTTTACATTGCAAAGCGTGTTCCAGCATTTGGTGTAATAAGTTTGACACTAAGATCCTCGAGTCAGGAATTAAAACTACTCATTTTGATGCTTGGCATATTAGTAAGTATTTTTGGTGTCTTGATGTTTGTTGCTGAATATCAACATCAGAGTTCAAAAATAACCAACATATTTATTGGTATGTATTGGGCCTTGATCACGGTTACAACAGTAGGTTACGGCAACTACGTTCCGATTTCACCAGTTGATCACGTGATCGCTGGGGCATGTGCAGTATGTGGTATATTGATTCTCGCTTTACCGATTGGAATTGTTGCATCGTCCTTTTATACATTTTACAATTATCGCAAATATGATAGAAGACATTTCCAGATTTCCACAGATAGCCATAAATAAACCGTAAAATAACAGTGAGAAATGTGTTTTAATGTTATGACGACGGCTATTTGACCATAGTGTTGGAAAGTAATTATTGTTATGGAAACACAATATTTCATCCTAAATACTTTTTAATTTGTCATGATGGAAATTCTAGTACTATTCACGTCTGCTTCCCGTTGTATAAGATGTTTTTTGCGACGGTTAAGAATATACCTTGTTAACAGGTTTGAATAATTCAGTTGATGTTGCTATCTTATTTTTTACATTATTTTTCATTTGTTCAATTTAAAAGTAATTGTACATTTAAGGTAGAAAGCTACTATTATCCAGTATGGAAATCCGGTGTATTGCAATAGCATTGTTGTTTAAATGTCCATTGCATAAAAGAGTCTTTTTAATCTATTTATTCTGAGTCAACATTAATTTTTCATTTACCATCAGTATTATTCAAGGCATTCAATTGTGCCCTTCTATTTCATCGCTGAATGCAATACAGCAGATCGTTCGGATAAAGCTGATTGAATCATTCTCACTCGTGCTACTTATCGAAATGACTGTCTGTACTTTATGCACTGAAACAAAATTCGAGAAGACCATTACATAATGAACAACTGAGATAGTAGTTGTGTAATAAGTTATAAAATTGGTGGAATAGAAATTAATTTTTATTATCAAATCAACCAATGCAGATATTTTATTTTGACCTAGTAAAATTGTCTTAGCTTGTGTGTATAATCAAAGTAATATTACTTTCTTTAAATGTTGATTTATTACCGTTTAACACTAGTGTATTTTCATATATATATTAGCATATTTTGTCGTATATACAGTTTATTTTCCTATATGTTCATGTATAATAGGATACGGATCGAGTCAACATATACGTCTTTCCTCTTGTGATGTTGTAGTGTGAGATTTTCAGTGTATATGAGTAAAATACATAATATATTAACCATCTTGTTATTTGCTTTTTGATTGACCTCATTACAGAGGATTCCTACTTGGGTTATTGAGACCTTGATATACATCATTCTTATCTACTTTTCAAAGCAGCGGAAACGATAACGATTTACAAAGTACTATAGTAACACTTTGTTTGTTATGTTAGATGTTTAACTTTCTACCCCTCCCATGGACACACCCGAAAGACTCGAAAATAAACATTCTGGTTACCGGTATTATTTTCCGGCTTTTTTGATTTGTCTAAACTACGTTACATCAAACCTATTAATTTGGAAGCACATGCCGGGTATCAGTCCACACATCCTCAGCGGAGGGTGAATCGGGATACAAGAGGGTCTTCCGAATACGTACTTGGTTTTTAAAAAGATGGACAAATCAGTAAAACAAGACAACCACATCAATGATATTTTATAAGAGAGCTGTGGAAACTTCAAGAAATGTCTTGTTAAGCAAATAAATACCTGTGAAAACATCAAAATGTTTAGTCAAATATTCAACTTTTCAACCGTACAGGTATATACTCGTACATTATGTCAAATAGGAACATGTATTTATTCACACAAGGGGCAAATAAATTCAAGTTTCTTGCGCTCAGATTCCTCAAACATTTCATATTCAGGCCTATCAGCGCATAAGAAGTGCCATCGAGTGGTGCAAGTCTGATATGTTATCCAGTGTGACGGGTGTTGGTGACCCTTATTACAAACTGAGCACATTTCAAATTGCTCCTCAAGATTATCCCTGTCCTCCTCGTCATCAACTAGTTTGCTCATATCCATATCACTGTCTAGAGTCATCTCTGTGCTCTTTCGTTTCTCCGCTTTTTCGTTTCTTCTTGATCGCATCCTGCGTGACCTTTTCCTCCCTTTATTTCTTCTTGAGCAATCTCGTTAACACTCTTTTTACCTTTTTCCTCAGTTCTTCTTTTTTCTCCTCTCTTTCCACCTTTCTTAGTTTGTTTGCCTCTTCCTCTCATCAATAATGAAAAGTCAGACTCACTCGTAAATCTAGCATACAAATAAGATTGACGAGTGTCATGGTCTTTGGTCCGGATGCAACATTACCGATGTTCATAGGACATTATGGCAGTCAAAATATACAAGCGTGTTTAATTACTATAAATATAGTATTACAGAGTTCATTTGATGATAAACAATTACAAAGACAGTAATGCACAATAAGTAATATGCTTAAAGCCAGTTTTTGTTTCCACAACAAAAACACTATTGACCTTTGACCTCTGAGTTTACCTTTACCTTTGGGCTAAGGGACTGTGTATTATGCATGACAGTGTATCACACATTTGCGAAGTAATATTAAAATACCTATAATGATGTTTGGTTTCAGTATGTTAGGGACCAGAAAGAAAAAAGAAAAGAACTTACATACTCCAAGTGTGATCTTGACCTTTGAGCCAGGGTTCATGCATCACATATTGTTTAAGTTTGGAGAACATATGTGCAAAGTAATATTAAAATTCCTTGATGGAAAGCTGAGTTACAGACCGGACAGGAAAAATGCCCTGATGACGTTTTACCTCCAAGTGTGACATTGACTTTTGAGCTAGGGATCTGGGTCTTGCACATGACATATCATCTCATTATGGGGAACATTTGTACCAAGTATTATTATTCAACTATTCAACTTTACAATATTACACACTGTATTAGATCAATTGCAAACATCATATGAAACAGACAGAGCTAATACAAAACATAACAGAGCCAATATGAGAAAAACAGGGCCAATACGAGGAAAATAAGCCAATACGGAATTCAAGCATTTTGATTGGTTCAAAAGAGAGGGCCAATACAGAGAAGCCACTTCCGTTAGATTTTTAAATGACGCCATTTTGTTTTACATCAGAGTTATAGATTACATTTTTTTCACATTTTAACAAAAAAAATCATCCAACATGTTCATATAATAACCAAGTATGACTGAGCGGGATGTACTTCTTCAGAGATTACAACGGTACTTTCGCTTATTCAGTATTGTGTAAACTGCAAGTGTTTCCTGTCAGAAATTCTGGCAGTTGTCAAGGACAATAATAAGAAAATATGGAAACTCAGGTTAATTAAAAGGATGAGACTTATCTTTAACAGACATTTTGATAGTGTGGACTATTTGTACAATGATAAATAGCGATTCAAGTGCTGGAAAGTGGATAAATAAATTGGCGAACAAGAGAGTCAGTTGTGAACTGCAAACAATTTCGGATAAGAATTAAACGAGGCATGGGACTATATAATATGTGCTTGGTTGGTTGTATTATCTTGATCAACACATATGTGTATAATTTTGTGTCTCGTTGCTTGCAGCCTAAAAGGAAATGACTTTTAAAGCAGTTTTTATCACAGTTCAAATGATAAGATACTCCCTAAAGAAAATAAATAGGAATTCCAAAAAATAAGGTAAGTTCTCGTTACTCTTGATTTTGTCGCATTAAAAATATCTCTCAATATTATTCTCAAGTACCTACATACAACTCATTCTGTTTTACTGGCAAAAATGATCATGATTTCTAAAGTACGTCTAAACAACTTGTCAAGATTTTTCACCTGAACGTGCATAGCTGTCATAAGGTAACAACTCAGAGTTCTTATATATACTGTTACCGCCAACAGTTGAAAGTTGAATAATAATATTGTAGTGCCCCAGCGGTGCTGTACTTGGGTGTGGTAAAATGTAAATAAACAGACCAAGGGCAAAGGGCCTACAGTCAGGGGACAAAGTCCTCCAATTCCAATACTTATGTATATGGGTTTACTTGTTTTATTTATTTGGGGTAATCAATAAGTTGAATAAGCTAGGGTCTGCTCGCGACCCTTTAGGCTGGTAGCTCCCAAATATAAAGGCTGGTAGCGCCCGAGTTCAAAATTATTTCAAAGTTAAATGAACTGTTAAATAAACTACTGACAATATTCCTTTCGGCTTCAAACAACTTTTTTATTTTTCAGAGCCTTAACAATAATTATTGATTTAGACACCAATAAAAACAATGGTTATGAACTATCGGCAAAAATCGCGAAGCAGACGGACCTAAACTAAAACTCTAGAATCTGTCAGAAATTCTGGCAGTTGTCAAGGAAAATAATAAGAAAATATGGAAACTCAGGTTAATTAAAAGGATGAGACTTATCTTTAACAGACATTTTGATAGTGTGGACTATTTGTACAATGATAAATAGCGATTCAAGTGCTGGAAAGTGGATAAATAAATTGGCGAACAAGAGAGTCAGTTGTGAACTGCAAACAATTTCGGATAAGAATTAAACGAGGCATGGGACTATATAATATGTGCTTGGTTGGTTGTATTATCTTGATCAACACATATGTGTATAATTTTGTGTCTCGTTGCTTGCAGCCTAAAAGGAAATGACTTTTAAAGCAGTTTTTATCACAGTTCAAATGATAAGATACTCCCTAAAGAAAATAAATAGGAATTCCAAACAATAAGGTAAGTTCTAGTTACTCTTGATTTTGTCGCATTAAAAATATCTCTCAAGATTATTCTCAAGTACCTACATACAACTCATTCTGTTTTACTGGCAAAAATGATCATGATTTCTAAAGTACGTCTAAACAACTTGTCAAGATTTTTCACCTGAACGTGCATAGCTGTCATAAGGTAACAACTCACAGAGTTCTTATATATACTGTTACCGCCAACAGTTGAAAGTTGAATAATAATATTGTTGTGCCCCAGCGGTGCTGTACTTGGGTGTGGTAAAATGTAAATAAACAGACCAAGGGCAAAGGGCCTACAGTCAGGGGACAAAGTCCTCCAATTCCAATACTTATGTATATGGGTTTACTTGTTTTATTTATTTGGGGTAATCAATAAGTTGAATAAGCTAGGGTCTGCTCGCGACCCTTTAGGCTGGTAGCTCCCAAATATAAAGGCTGGTAGCGCCCGAGTTCAAAATTATTTCAAAGTTAAATGAACTGTTAAATAAACTACTGACAATATTCCTTTCGGCTTTAAACAACTTTTTTATTTTTCAGAGCCTTAACAATAATTATTGATTAAGACACCAATAAAAACAATGGTTATGAACTATCGGCAAAAATCGCGAAGCAGACTGACCTAAACTAAAACTCTAGAATCTTCAGAGTTTTTCTAAGAGAAAAACAGCCAAATACAGCTAATAAATATAACTGTAATTTACTAGTAATAAGTACCTTGATGTTTCAAAGTTTGAACAATTTTGTTACAAGTTTTGAAGTAAAATAATTAAAAGATCTGAGAGCGACCGAAATTACAGCCTGTATGTACAAGAGACGGAGGCAAAGTGATGATTCTTGCGTTCCAATAATTAACTATTTTGGTATGCATGGTATGCAAATGAGGATGTAGTACCAAATCTAAATAAGGCCAAAGCCGGAAATACCCGGAAAGATCCGTAACCGAGTTGAGGCTACGAACTTACTTCGGCCGACCATGACGTCATTCGGAATACGAACATTTCCATATATGCAAATTGGGTGGGTGGAGCTTAACCTCTAAACAAAACAAAACAGCCAAAGTGGGACAAATTATAAAAATGAAACAACCTAGAACGCTGCGAATCGTCACTTCTTGCCAAATATCAAATACTTGACAATAAAAAACTAATTATTTCTGCAGAAAATAAAGCGATTTCGGTCCGTCTAAATAGAGATTTAGTTACCCGGTGCATACTTACAAAAATCCAAGATGGCTGACAACTGTCAAAATTTCAACTGACATAAACTTTTATGAAGCTTAGCAAAGTCAACAATGGACATTACATGAAAACATCGATTTAATTTAATACAGCAGGTAATTGTTGATTGAACTGTTGAATAATTCAGGCTGACATTGCGTACTTTTATAAAAAAAATCCCTGCGAAAGCTACAGTTAAAAAGTTTCACTACTAAAACAAACACGTGACTTAATATTTTGGAATGTAGTTTAGTAAACAACAATTTAATAATGCATCTGGTTATCTTTCAATGCCTAGAAAGGTTACGGAACAATAAACTGTGATTAAAGTGTAGTTGACAGATAGCCTAACAATTTTGCAATAAAAATAAAAAAACTACAGATAGGCCGTAAAAGCAGTGCAAAGCCATTGCATGAAACGAGGTCGTGAGGCATCATGCTTCACAATACCCTCCCTACTAACAAAATTTCGTCCTCGAAATTGAAAAAATACAGCGTATGACATGAAATACAACAATAATAATTAGTTTGCGGCAATAGTGATGAGAATCATACTAATTAACAACATACATTAAATACAATTAACAAGTATGCACCGGTAACCTATGTGGTTCGAAATCTTTGTACTGCCCTTACAAAGTACTGGTTTCAATAACTTTAATACATTTGCACTAGAATTACTTTTAGACAGAAGGTAGAACACACATGTACAGATTGCATTTACATATTTCCAATTAATTAATTCTGAAATATATATAATCAGTTTGATAAAATTTCATAGATGCTACATTTATGCTTTACATTTACCATTAACAACATTCACCAGTACTGAAATAATTTATATAGACACATAAATTGGAACCTATAACAAGCATTGTATCCCATTTTATACATGTTATGGGCAGTACTATACTTAGTAATAAACAACATTTCTGACAAGTACATGGGAGTTTGTCTGAGCAACAATTTAGCAATTTGTCCTTTGAGCAATAAAATGTATAACAATAATAACAATCTAACAGCCTTTTTAACAATAAACAACAATTGTAATAGTACTTAATTTTATATTCCAGGGCTCCGTGATACTCACAGTTGAACTTGAAATGTACTAAATGTTTAATTTTAAATGGAATAAAAAATAAGTTATCAAATGATTATTTAATCACTGGCTAACCGTACTAAGTACTAAATGAAGTGACATAGTAAAAAATCTTCTTTCAAGTTATAAAAGTTAAAATACCGGAGTTAACCTATTACTTTATTATCTCGAAGGTAACATTTACCAAAAAAAAGTTCTACCATTAACCAATTGTTACCGTACTGAATACTGATACCAAAAAGGTTTACAAAAAAAAAAATATGTGGTAAGAATGGCATTTCTTGAAAACACTAGTATACTATTTAAAGAGTTAAGTCCTACAAAAAAAAATGTCTGAGAAAAATAACAACAACCCAGAGCCACAAAATAAAATACACTTAGAATTTTTCTAACAGACCCTCCAAGTCCTGTAATGTCGGTACGGTACTGTCCAGTTCTATGTCCTCTGTCTGTGCCTTAGTCTCAGACTGTTCAGTCGTCTGCGTCTGTGCTGTCCTGCTAACCCGAAGCTCATCTGTCGTACGTCATGTCAGTGTGCGTCCGTCTGGTAGGTTAACATTTTCCAGACTGGTGACAGTCAAGTCCTGTGCCTCAAAGGACACGTCCACGTCGTCTGGCCCAGCACGTCTAAGTCCGTCAAGTCTGTGCTGTGTCGCAAGTCTGGTCATAGCTCCCGTTAAGAAGTCTGAGGGTGCATCCCTAAACAGAAGTCTAGGGTCAAGCGCGGACCTAGCATGCACCCTCACCTTCTTAGGCGGAAACTCTGGTCTCTGTCGTACGTCCATTCCGTCTATGACCGTAGTCTCGTCAGGTCTCGGTCTAGGGAACGTCTGAAACTCCGACGTCTGTCCGTCATGTCGAGGGTCAAGTGGTATATCTTTTACAATAAAATTACTAACTAAACTAACTCCTGCTGCAGATGGAACGTCTGGCGTCGTCGGCTGGTTCTGCTGGTATTTCTGGTCTGTCAAATCCTTTTGGTCGTCGTCCTTTGGTGTTGTAGTAACGTCCTCATACCTAACCGGCCTGGACAGTCTTGGGTTTGGAAATGTCCAGTCCAACTCCAGGTTAGGTAGAGTGTCATGTCGTTCTGTTGCTGTCGTCCTTAGTGGTGCTGGCGTCTCTGGTCGGTCCATTCCTGACAGGAATTCTTCAATGTCCTCTGGTATTGTTGTCTGGTCCTCCAAGGTGTCAAATTGGTCCGTCGGCCTGGTCCGGTCGGTCGTCGGTTGTCCTGGTAAGGTAACTGGCTGGTCCGGGTTGCCAGTAATGCTTGCTGTAGCTACCGAATGCTCTGTAGGTGGCACCCTGAAACCTGCCTGCTGTAAGTCTTCAAAGGGTGTTGGCCTGTAAATGGTGGACCTTACAGAGGCATTCGGTATAGGCGTCTCGGCCTCCTCGAAGTATGGTTGGAAGACTTTCCGTACCACCTCCAAAGGGACTCCCTGTTCATACTGGTATTTTGTCACGAGGTGCCTCCTCTGGACGTCGGTCCTCTTTCTGGGGATAACGAAGTTACACCCGGTAACCGTGCAAACCACTTGTGGTCCATGTCTGTCGTCCTTATGTCTAACAAGCTGGTCCATGGTGTCATAAGTAATTCGGCACTGTTTACAACGAAGGACCGATCCACTGGCTGACCTTTTAGACATTCTGGAAATAAAGGGGAAAAAAGGGCAAACCCATTAAGTGCATGCAATTTTAACTAAGCACATAAATTTATTTATCAAAAATCATAAATATTGTATTTACTATATCGACTGGTTCGAGTTTCAGACAATTATACTCCTCCATTATTTTATCATTAATTTTTTTTAGGAATTACTGTTTATTTATACAATTCTGCTGGTTAGTCTCTGCATTTTACAAAATTCTACAGCTCAACCATTAATGTATATATCAATACAAAAGTATAAACAAAGCTGTATTTGGCTGTGTAGGTACGACACTGTAAATCGTTATGGTATGGTACGGTATATCTGCATAATAGATCAGTACGGTATGGTTATCCTTTAACTAAGCCGAATAATCAATAATCTTGTGGAAATATTCAGTATATGCGGTAGTTGCGGAATTTTCTTTTTTTTTTTCTTTCTTGGAGCCCTGTACAAAAAAAAATGGCACTTGTTATGTGTCACCTCAAATGTGGTCATTTGTATAATGATGCAGTTTGGTCTACATCAGCTTGGTTTGTGGTTTATGCCTCTGGTAGCGAGACATTACTATGATAATACTGGTCTATCTAATACATTGTCTCTGGAAACAAGACATTTTTTTTCGGCTTCCGCGGTTTGTCATACTTGCTATAACAATAGAATCATTGTAATTCTTATACAACAATGAAATATGATAAAAACACCTAATAATAATAAGGCTTACAAAAGACCAGTAGGTCTCCAAATTGTATACAACATACAGTTATACAGATTTTGAAGACAACATGCAAAGATGAAACCAACTAAAAAAAAGTAGGCATTTTCTGTAATGTTTATTTATTTATTTATTACATCTTACTCATTGTAAGGTTTTAACCGGTTGTGATGAACATTTAATAGTTTGGCAGTCTTTACATTTTTTATTTTTATAACTAAGGTGGAAATGACTTTCATCACTTTGAAAGGACCTGTCAAACGGAAACTTAGTTTTGGGGAATGGCCTTTGTGTTTTGTAAATACTTTTGCCCAAACAAGGTCATCTTGTTTGTATGGAATCAAATTCAGTCTAGTATCATATGTATTTTTCTGTTGTTTTGCTGCTAATAGCATGCTATGGCGAGCTTGGTCATGGCATTTTCTTAAGTACTCTTGGAGGTGTCTGACATATTCATCGGAGGAGTACTCATCACTCCCTTTTAAACCATGGCCATATAATATATCCATAGGTAACCTCGGATCATGTTCGAACATCATTTGGTAAGGTGTCTTACCAGTACTGGCATGAACTAATGATCTGTATGCCAAAAGTAATATTGGTATCCATTCATCCCAGTCTTTCTGGTTTATTGATATATATTTACTTAACATGTCTTAAATACTGCGGTTCATTCTCTCTATCAGACCACAGGTCTCTGGGTGAAAAGCTGAAGATCTAAGTTTAACAATATCCAATTGTTTACATAATTCTTGGAATAACTTTGATTCGAACTGGCGGCCTTGGCCAGTCACTATTTTAGACATTAGACCATATCTTGAAATGAATTCGTTAACTAAAACTGTTGCAATAGTCCCAACAGTCATATCCGGCAATGGGTACATTTCTACCCATTTAGTAAAGTAGCACTGTACAGACAGTATGTATTTATTCCCTTTCCTGGAAATTGGCAAAGGGCCTATAATATCAATCCCGACCTTTTCTAAGGGCACGCCAGTTATTGTTGATTTCACTGGTGCCTTGGCAGCTCTAGAAGGCATTTTTTCTGCCTTGGCACTGTACACATGATCTACAGTGATGAACTACATCGTCTTTACAGTTTACCCAGTAAAAATTACGTTTTAATCTCTGGTAAGATCGTTTTTCGCCTATGTGGCCTGATGTTTTGTGATCATGTATGTATCTCAATACGGTTTCTCTGGCACAATATGGAACTATTATCTGTGCCTGTTCCTCTCCTAATTTATTGGTGTGTAACCTATACACAACATTGTTGTGTAACTGTAAACTGAGCCACTGTGAGTAATATATTTTATATTCACTACTTAAATGAGAAATGTCTTCACTAGTTGGCCTTTCTTGTTTAGCTAGAAAGGACTTTAAAGGACCTATGTTGGGATCTTCCTGTTGGATTGTCGACCAATCCACCTCTCGTGTATCCTCAAGCGGTCTTACAGTATTCCTCAGGGGGTCAGAATTCTTATTGGAACCTTCAATTTGCATCTCGGTAACATTTATCAACAGATCACCTTCCAGGGCCCTTGGTTGGTCATCTGTAACTTCACTCTGATTCTTTCCTGTTAAACCATTCCGTTCTCTCTCTTGCAAACTCTGAATACATTCAAGGTAAGGTTGACCGGCAATCCCAGAAACACGAGATCCGATACATTGATTTGAATCTTGCTCTGATTCTTTATCCAGGTGTTCTTGTTTTTCACAGTGTTTGCAAGTACCACATGGTCTCCGGGACAATGCATCTGCGTTTCTATGATGAATTCCACTTCTATGTTCCACTTCAAAATCATAAAGACTAAGTGTGTTTATCCACCTACTCATCTGTCCCATAAGTGTTCTGAATTTCAAGGCCCATGACAGAGCCGAATGATTTGACGTATCAAAAAATGTACACCGTACAAGTAATTCTGGAAATGGTTAACTGAGTCAACAATGGCTAAAAGTTCTCTTCAGGTCACGCAATATTGGCGCTCTGTGCGATTTAAGGTACGACTCTAATATGCAATGACGCGAATAGAATCGCCTTGCTTCTGTTGTAGTACACTACCTAAATAATATGAACTGCAATCTGTATCTAGTATATATAGGTCATTGGAGTTTGGGTAACCTAGAACTGGTGCCTCTGTCAGTGCTCTCTTCAATTTGTCAAAAGCCTGCTGACAGTCATCAGTCCAAATGAATTTTCTGTCTTTACCGGTTAACTGGTGTAAAGGCTGGGCAATATTTGCAAAACCCTTTATTAGTCTAGGGTAGTAAGAAACAAGCCCTAAAAATGAGGAAACTTGTTTAGCACCCTTTGGTACAGGCCAATCATGAACGGCCTTGACTTTTTCATCATTCGGAGATATTCCGTTTTGATCCACTATATGGCCAAGAAAATGTAATTTTATCTGAAAAAGGTGAACCTTCTTAGGCATTATTTTTAACTTGGCCTTTTCAAGTCTTCTGAATACTTCCTCTAATTCAGTAATATGTGTCTCAAAGTCAGTTGTGAAAACCAAAATATCGTCAACATATATGAGTACAGTCTGATACTGAAGGCCTGACATTATGCATTCCATTAATCACTGAAAAGTAGCTACAGCATTGGTAAGGCCGAAACATAAAACTTTGAAACGGTATTGGCCTTTCTGGCACACGAAACTGGTTTTATTCATGTCATCGGGATCCATCTGTACTTGATGGAAACCGGAAGAGCAGTCTAAAGAACTATAATATTTTGTACCTTTAAGGCAGTCTAAACAATCCTGTATTCTTGGCAGTGGGTAGCTGTCCTTAAGGGTCACAGAGTTCAACCTCCTATAATCAATAGCCAGGCGAATTGAGTTATCTGCCTTGCGAACCGGTACAATGGGTGCTGCCCAAGGCCCATTACTCTCTTCAATTAGCCCGGCTTCGAGTAATCTGTCTACTTCACTATTAACCTCCTCCTGTACTTTTTGTGGTAGTCGTCTTGGCTGCTGCTTGATTGGTGGTGCCAGACCCGTATTTATCTTGTGTTTAACTAGGTCTGTATTTCCTAAATCTTATTTAGATTTGCTAAATATGTGTTGATATTTGACCAATAATTCCTCAACACGCTTTTGCTCCATAGGGTTAAGGGTTGATCTACATTCGTCCATAACAGGTTGTATGTGCTCTGGTAAAATTATGTTCTCTGTGGGACCAACACTGACTCTGCTTATTCTCCCCGTTTTTTCCAGGGTGATATACAGGTAATACAGGTGAACAACTAGCAATATTCATTGATTTCCATATAGTGACTGGTTTTTCATTTAAATTTATCAGCCGTAGAGGTACATTTCCACTCCCTGTATCTACAAGGGCTTTGGCTACCATAACACCTTCCTGGAGGAGTCTCTCTTCATAATTGTCAGTTAACCCTGTTTGAAAATGTGGCAATTCTTTTCCAAAGGTTCCCTGTATAACAGTTTCACTGTATGGCGGTAATTTCATGGTCTCAATGGCTCTAATTCTGTAAACCACTGGTAGATTTTGTTCTTCTATACATTCTATAACTTGGCCTTTACACTGGACTTCACCATTTCCCATATTCAAGGTCAAACTATGTTTGTGCATAAAGTCCCAACCAATAATACATGGGGCATTAACATCTGCAACCAAAAAATTATGCTCAAATTTTACAACATCAGTACTAAGATTTAATGTCATAAAGCATATAACTGGATATTTTTCCCCCATCTGCACCTCTGAAAACAGAAGTTGTAGTAAGGAGAGGTGGTCTTTTGTCTTGTGGTATCAATTTCCAGTTCTCAAGTCTTAATATGCTCACAGAACTCCCAGTGTCTAAAAGTGCATATAATGATAAATCATTTATTTTCAAGGGCATGAAATATGTACCTAATTGTCTACTTTGAATTGGAGGGTTTAAGTTTATAGGATTTGCCTCCCTTAGTCCACTCATAGTATTTGTAGGGTTTAAGGTCGACGGAATTGTCTCCCTTGGTTTATCAATTGATCCTTGTGAAAAATTTAATATAGCTGAAGGCCGGATCTCTCCCTCAGCTAATAACCGTTTCCCTGATTCTAAGGCCTAGTATCTTGACTACTTTTGTTCTAGTATTGATTTCTATACTCTTGGGTACCTCTATATTGTGGATTGTGGAATTTGTTATAAGGAAGATTCCTGGGATCCTTTAACCGAGGGCAATCGCTTCTGTAGTGACCTGGTAGTCCGCAACGATGGCACACCCCGGATTTGGGTTTCTGTGGTTGTATTTTGCCACCCGGTTTATCTGACCTGTTATTTCTGGCTTCCTTCTTACCCTGTTCATTTTCAATTTGGGCTATTCTCTGATACATTTGAGTTTCTGAACGTCTCTCCAACTCATCTACTCTCCGCAATATGCCATCTAATTCATTTTGGACCATTCGGGAATAAGAACTTATAATTTAACTCAGATTCTACTGCTAATCTAAGCGCCTCAGACATCGTTTTGGGGCTTCCTACTATCAGGTCTCTGCGTAATTGGTCGTCATTTATGGCAAAAGCTTCAAGGGCCATCTCTTCCCTACAGTTCATGTCTAGATCTGGATATGCTAGTCTAACTAGTTTCTTTATGTCATTGGCGAGGTCATCTAAAGACTCATTGCGTTTCCGAATGCGTGCCCTTAATTTAGCTACATGTAACTTTCTCTGATTTTGTGGCTGGAACCGTTCTACTAGATGTGATACTATATGGTCATAGTCTCTCCTTCTGTGCAAGGGAATATCATTTAATATTTCAGTGGCATTGCCACGTAGACTCACAGCTAATTGGAGGGCCTTCTTATCACGGGTCCAATTATTTAGGTCACTTGTCATTTCAAACTGTGTCAAATAAGAACTAAGGTCAGAAGTACCATCGTAAGTGGGTGGTTTAATGTTGCTTGATGGCTTAGTAGTCATACTTGTCATAATTGGGGTTTGTACTGGGTACTGTAAAGGTTCGAGTGGCATGTTTGAAGACAATGGCCTTCCAACATCCCTATTCCTAGGTAAAAAAGCATTGAAGTCTGCATCAACACGAGTATCACGGGGACCAAGGAGCCGTTCTGTACTGGCCCCTACAGTAACTCGACTCCTCACACCCTGATACCCCGTCAAAGGTTCATCCAGCAGGCCAGCCTCTGATTGCTCGTCAGAGTGAAATTTTTCCCTTTGTTCCCATCCCCTACCAGCATATCCCCAGGTACCTGACACTGGTCTATAATACCATCGGCCAAGGTCCTGTCCGCGATTAAAGGAACTGATCCATGATAATTAGCATTAGTACAAAAATCCCTGTTTCCCCCCATCCCCCCAATACCATCAGTTCCACCTTGCAAGGCTTTGTTCCTGACCCCCGGGGCCCTGGCTTCTCCACTGGATATGATGCAGGACTTGCCAGGATGGATAAAACCCTGGTCTTCTGAAACTCTGTCCTCCCCTGTGCGCCTGCGCCAGGTCACCTCACCGGAAGGCGTTCGATAGAGTACTGTCGGTGGTAGAAGTCTGGGTAGATAAGGTATATCTGGTTAGGTTTTGAATCTGGGTACTGGGTAGGTAATCATGGTCTATGACATGCTGTGCTTCAGTGGAAGGTGTATCAGCTGGCTCCATGGTAAGTTCACTAGTGGTTTCCATCGTGGACTGTAACTAAGTTTGTTTTATTTTACAACAACACACACACACACAAAACATACGTTTACTCTTATTTTTACTAGAACTGTAAATATAGAATATTTACAGAATTTAAATATTGCAGGTTTTAGCACTTTATTACATCACAAATATATATATGTAAAAATGTATTTGTATTAGTCATGTTTAACAATGTTCTTTAAAGCTAACTTGGTAGCAGTCACCAATTTAACTGGCTCTAAGGACTGGTTTTCTTAACAGCCTGGAAACAGCTGTTTCACACTTAGGTTAGGATGGTACAGTTACTAGTGTTAATGAAATAAATTTGTTACCTAAGCCTGGGAATGGCTTTAGCGCTATACCCTGACCTGGTATCGGTCACAATACTAGCCTGGAGACGGCTACAATATATAATAGAATGGTTGTCTAGATACTTAATAAGCGGCAGGGCGCGGCTCTATGAAATGTACCAAGAACAATGTACACCAAGCTCAACGCGCCAACAAAACAACAGAAAAAAAATTCTTACCAAAGTCTGGTAACGACTTTACCAAAGGCAATGTCTGGTAATGACCCTTCCAAAGTCTGGAGGCGACTTTCACAACAAATCAAGTCACTGGTGGTTATATAGTGGACGCAACTTGACCCCGATGGTTGACCTTTGCATTATAATACATAATGAGGCACAACCTATTATTGAAAAGGAGTGTACGTAAGACACGAGCTGCACGAGAAAAAGGAAATATAAATTTGTGTAAATATAAATTAGTGTATTTTAAGGTTCAACTGATCAAATGTAAGTATATATACTTTGATACTGAACTGTATACAAACTAATTCCATATAAATATACACGGCTAACCTAAGCATCCTTGATTTCTATAATGAAATAATCGATATCAATAATCAGCCTAAGGTCAACCATCGCGGTCAAGTTGCGAATACTATACTAGCTTTGTACTGAATTTTTAACAAAGGCTAAACTACTCCTGTATCTACTGACTTTCTTACTCACCAAGGCTTGGAAACAGCCTTAAGTTGCTATCTATTACATTAAACCTGGACTGAAATCTGAATTTTATTTTAGATTAAACATATACAATATTTTATAAAAAAAAATAAGGCTGCAGTCTCCACAAATAAATCAGCACTGGCTTTTGTAAATAAAGTCCTAGACTCCTCAGTATACTATGGTGGTTTAACAATCAATACAGTAGTAAATATCTAGGTCAAGTTTACAAATGTTTACAAATGTCACGCTCGCTTATCGATTGATACCGGTAGTAAATAAGGTCACTGGCTATGTTGATGTGTGGTTCTTTATCCTGCTAAGCTGCCACTAAATTCTGTAGTGCCCCAGCGGTGCTGTACTTGGGTGTGGTAAAATGTAAATAAACAGACCAAGGGCAAAGGGCCTACAGTCAGGGGACAAAGTCCTCCAATTCCAATTCTTTTGTATATGGGTTAACTTGTTTTATTTATTTGGGGTAATCAATAAGTTGAATAAGCTAGGGTCTGGTCGCGACCCTTAAGGCTGGTAGCGCCCAAATATAAAGGCTGGTAGCGCCCGAGTTCAAAATTATTTCAAAGTTAAATGAACTGTTAAATAAACTACTGACAATGTTCCTTTCGGTTTTAAACAACTTTTTTTTTATTTTTAAGAGCCTTAACAATAATTATTGATTAAGACACCAATAAAAACAATGGTTATGAACTATCGGCAAAAATCGCGAAGCAGACGGACCGAAACTAAAACTCTAGAATCTTCAGGGTTTTTCTAAGAGAAAAACAGCCAAATACAGCTAATAAATATAACTGTAATTTACTAGTAATAAGTACCTTGATGTTTCAAAGTTTGAACAATTTTGTTACAAGTATTGAGGTAAAATAGTTAAAAGATCTGAGAGCGACCGAAATTACAGCCTGTATGTACAAGAGACGGAGGCAAAGGGATGATTCTTGCGTTCCAGTAGTTAACTATTTTGGTATGCATGGTATGCAAATGAGGATGTAGTACCAAATCTAAATAAGGCCAAAGCCGGAAATACCCGGAAAGATCCGTAACCGAGTTGAGGCTACGAACTTACTTCGTTCGACCATGACGTCATTCGGAATACGAACATTTCCATATATGCAAATAGGGCGGAGCTTAACCTCTAAACAAAACAAAACAGCTAAAGTCGGACAAATTTTAAAAAATGAGACAACCTAGAACGCTGCGAATCATCATACATGCCAAGTATTAAATATCAAATACTTGACAATAAAAAACTAATTATTTCTGCAGAAAATGAAGCGATTTCGGTCCGTCTAAATAGAGATTTAGTTACCCGGTGCATACTTACAAAAATCCAAGATGGCTGACAGCTGTCAAAATTTCAACTGACATAAACTTTTATGAAGCTTTACAAAGTCAACAATGGACGTTACATGAAAACATCGATTTAATTTAATACAGCAGGTAATTGTTGATTGAACTGTTGAATAATTCAGGCTGACATTGCGTACTTTTATAAAAAAATCCCTGCGAAAGCTACAGTTAAAAAGTTTCACTACTGAAACAAACACGTGACTTAATATTTTGGAATGTAGTTTAGTAAACAACAATTTAATAATGCATCTGGTTATCTGTCAATGCCTAGAAAGGTTACGGAACAATAAGCTGTGATTAAAGTGTAGTTGACAGATAGCCTAACAATTTTGCAATAAAAATAAAAAACTACAGATAGGCCGTAAAAGCAGTGCAAAACCATTGCATGAAAAGAGGTCGTGAGGCATCATGCCTCACAATATTATAAAAATAATAATAATAATAATGATAATAATAATAATAATGATGATGATGATGATAATAATAATAACTTGGTCATGCCTAAAAACCAACTTAATCACTAATGATTCCCAGCCGAACGTGTAGGACATAGCTCGATTTGTCAACTAAAGTTTTCCCTTGCCATTCATAAACAACAATTTATGAGCTCTATCTCTCCGCAAAATAGTCTCTGTCTTTAAGTATTGTCATTTAATAATAATTTCATATAAATACAACTAAAATTGCACCGATGCACTTAAAATTCGCTTGCCTGACACGTTAAACTTCCCAACAAATGCTAGCTATCTGCCATCGATACGTAGCCTATCCCTGAATTAAATGTACGACAGTGACGTAATAATAATGCGGAGTCACTGACGGCGACAAGAACGACATTATAATCCAGTGGGTGACTTTCTACGGGTAGATTATCATTTTTATTTTTCACTGTTTTTGCCGAATTAATTCTAGTCCTCCGTCGCGATTGAAGTCAAATTGTATACCAAGCGTTATGAATACAGGAGACCATAATGACGATGACGTCGTTAAAATGACGTCATTTGGGTTATGCTTTCGGCTGACCTTTCCCGCGATTTGGGACATTTTATAAATTACCCAACAAAAATAGAGTTTTACACATGAAATAAAAAGAAAATTTGTTTGTGTCAGTGAAATATCAAGTAACATAGCATATGTTGCATAAAACTATCTGATACATACTTTTTTTTTCGTTATTATAAATTGATGTATTCACAATCATTTCCAGAAAGCTTACGTACCTCAATGTTCGCAATTAAATTTAGATAAAGATTGAAAGAAAACTTTAAAGCGCTAAACCTTTTTATTCGGATTTCTTTTCTTTTCTTGCGCGGCTTAGATTATCCAAGCCTGAAAAAATCCTCGAGTCATATATAACATCAAAGATTAAGATACTGTGATAATAACTAATATCGTATTTCATATTAAACGGAAGAAACTTACTTTTTATACATGTAATTCGAGAAATATCTGTATTGTTCTAAACAGAAAACATATATGTCATATGATCACCGTTATATAATTACAATTTCATTTTATCAATTTTTATTCATTAAAACAAGGAAGTAAAAAACTACTCCTTGCCACTAAAAATCAATTAGCATTTATCCCAACAATGGTGAGATAATCTTTGTAGCAAGATTCTGTGCTTGTCGATTTAAATGTGCCAACATAGGAAATCTAAAATTTTCTCTGTTTCTCTTGTATTGTATTTCATAATCACTAAAATTATCGAAATTCCTTTAAAAAATAACTTAATTGCCATGGCAAAATAAAAACAAAACAAACTGAGTTATCGATATGAAACAACATATTTCTACCAATACATTCGTTTGGAGATAGTTAAAATCACTTTTTATGGAAAATTTTAAAAAATGTAGCAGTGAGCACAACGCCCAACTTTATAGTGCTGCCTCACTAGAATATCACTCCGTAAAACGTGATCTGATACCCCACCCAGTAACATTATACTGACACCGGGCTGACAAGTCCTAGGACTACCGTCTTGAGTGCCAAGTGAGGAAGCTTCTAGTACCATTGTTACGTCTTTGGTATGACGCGACCGGGTATCGAACCTATTACCGTTTCCGGTGGTGTGTGTCTTTCTACGGGTTTTGCAAAATGCTCATTTTTGTAACATAGCATATGTTGCACAAACCTATTTGCAAGGGAAAATCTGATACACACTTTTCCTATTCGTCATTAAAATCGCTGTATTCACAATCATGTATTGAATGCTTAAGTACCTCAATGCAGAACAAGAATATAAAATCATTAAAGCGCTTAACATTTTTGTTCCGATATTTTTATCTATTTTTGCGCGGCTTACAAGTCCTAAGACTACCGTCTTGAGCGCCGAGTGAGGAAGTTTCTAGTACCATTTTACGTCTTTGGTATGACGCGACCGGGCATCGAACCTATTACCGGTTCCGCTGGTGTGTGACTTTCTACGGGTTTTTGTAACATAGCATATGTTGCACAAACCTATGTGCAAGGGAAAATCTGATACACATTTTTCCTATTCGTCATTAAAATTGCTGTATGATGTCTTGAATGCTTAAGTACCTCAATGCAGATCAAGAATATAAAAACACTTTAAAGCGCTAAACAGTTTTGTTCGGATATTTTTTTTTCTGTTTTTGCGCGGCTTAGATTATCCAGGCCTGCTAAAATTCTCGAGTCATATATAACATCAAAGATCAAGATACTATGATAATAACTAATATCGTATTTCATAAACGAAAGAAACTTACTTATTTGATGAATAGATATGTTCTGTAATTTAAGTAATATTTGTATTGTTCTGAATAGAAAAATATATGGCACACGATGACCGTTATGTAATATTACAAATACATTTCACACATTTTCATTCATTAAAACAAGGATGTAAAAACTACTTCTTGCCGCTGAAAATCAATCAGCATTTATCCCAGTAATGGTGAAACAATCTATGTAGCAAGATTCTGTGCTTGCTGATTTAAATGTGCCAACACAAGAAATCTAAAATCTTCTCTTTTCCTGCCAGTATTGTATTTCATAATCACTAAAATTATCAAACTTCCTTTAAAATATTTGATAAAATAAATTAATTGCCATGGCAAACTTACCATGGTAAAATCTTGCCATGGCAAAGTTGCCATGGCAGAATCTTGCCATGGCAGAAACTTGCCATGGCAAAATTGCCATGGTAGAACCTTGCCGTGGCAAAATTGCCATGGCAGAATCTTGCCATGGCCAGTTTTTGCCATGGCAAAATAAAAAAAACTGAGTTATGAAACAACATATTTCTACCAATACATTCGTTTGGAAATAGTTAAAATCAATTTTTAAGAAAAATGAAAAAAAATTGCCATGGCAAAATCACGAATTTTCTTGCCATGGCAAAAGACCGATTTGCCATTGCAAAACCGCTTTTGCCATGGCAAATGTAATTTTCTCGTACTGATTTACAAAAAACTAGTAATGATATCATATCAAAACATACTAACTTTAAAATAGGTGGGTTAATGTAACAATTTAAGGCAATTTTCATTTTTGTAAAGCACGTATAAATATGGGCTGAATTTGCCAAATACCGGCGTGGCAAAAAGAAACCGGCGGCTATTCATTAATCAAGCGATTTCATATTGGCCTAGTTATTTGTCCTCGGGCAGCCGTATTGGACAAAACCCTTGGACAAATAACAAGGCCAATACGAAAATACTTCAAGTTGATTAATAACATTATAATATCAAAATGCCTTGATGGATGACAAAATACAGACTGGAAACAAAATCAGAATGAACAGAACAGACAGACATACGTTGCAGTTACTATATACATTATAGAAGGATTTCAGAATGGATGACCTGAGTTGAAGAAATCTAAAAAGGGACCAACTATGGGTCACTTCTGTGAAGTTCAGTGTAAATGGGCATAGTTATTTAGGGGGAAATGATCAACCGATATCTGTCTATCAGGTATAAAAATATAGCACTATATATAAAATGTGTTATAATACAACACTTGGATTAAAATTTGCAAATACAAAAATCTACAGTTGTTAATTGTTTCATAACATCTAAATATATAAACCAACGTATATTACTTTAATTTTGACAACATTTCATTTTGAAACTGGTAGGAAAATATGAGAAAAAATGTAAAATATCATCATATTAAAGGACAATACACCAACATTTTTAATTTGGTCCATAAACACTTAAGCTTATATAAGAATATTTTTTAGAATGGACAGAGATCAAGAGTTATTGACCAGAAAGGAAAATTATCCTATTGACTTTTGACCTATGACACTGACCTTGACCTTTGAGTCAGGGTTAAGGGCTTTGCTTAAGACACTTTGTCTCCTAACGGAAAACATTTGTGCTAAGTAGTAAAATCTCTATATGGATGATGATGTTATTGATCATGCAGGAAAAAACCCTATCGACCTTTGACCAAATGTGACTTTGACCTTTGACCTAGGGGTTTGAGTGTTGCTCGTGACATATAGTCTTATTATGAGTACATTTGTGTCGAGTAATATTAAAATTCCTTAAAGGATTGTTGAGTTACAGACCGGACAGGAAAATGTCCCTCTTGGCCTATGACCTCCAAGTGTGACCTTGACCTTTAAGCTAAGTGTTCGGGATTTGCTCTCGACATGTTGTCTCATCCAGTGGAATATTTGTGCCAACTGATATTTAAATCCTGTTTTGCATTACAGAGTTACGGACCGGATTTAAAAAAAAAACAACCTATTGATCTTTGATCTCCAAGTGTGATATCGACTTTTAAGCTAGGGTTCTGGGTGTTGCGCATGCCACGTCGTCTTATTATGGGGAAAATTTATACCAGGTAATATTATAATCCCTTGATAGATAAGAGAGTTCTGGACCGGACAGGAAACAGAGATCTACTAAACTGATGTCGAGTACGACACAATGATCGTTCCCGGTCGCCCCGTAACAATTGATTTACACTAAATGGAACCAGCAGCCATTCACGGCACTCCATCTAACGTTTGCTAAAATAATGTATTTTTTGTCTTTAGGTAATTGTTGATTTAGACATAGAATATGTACCCTCTTAGGGAAGCATATCTATTATTAAAATGTTTATATGTATTACAAATGCCTCTCGAATTTAAAAGTGTTTATGTATTTAAAGCAGACGTTATATAGAATATCATGAGTACCGTTGTATTCGACAGGTGTGGTGGACGGCTCACGTGACCTTTAGGTACCGTGAACATGATGAAATTTGTTCGATTCAGGAAACGTCACTGCAAATAATTGCCTTATTTTTTCAAGGATTAAAGTAAGATAAAAGTCGTCAAAAAAAAAAACCGGGAAAAACGAGTGTTTTCCTCAGCACAAAATGTCTGCATTCTTTCCCTATGTTTGCGGTACTTAAAAGCCACGTGTGTTGGCTACCTTAGTAGCCACCGGCCGTATAACACTGAAGTGTTTGGATTCGGTCTTGAACAGACTCATTCAGACCGAGTCTACAATTATTCTGCTTGGTTGTGTTCTATGTTCTCATAGATTTTTATATGCATCAACAGATGAGTATGTTTTATGGCTAATGAAGAACTCGCCTATGATAGGACAAGCAGTCATAGTACTTGCATATATATTCACGATTGCAACTGTAGCTACTAAAACTTGATGCTGCTGTATGCCACGCTTTATGCAAGTGAGGAATCCAATATCCATGGCGTGAGAAACATTGCAGTAAGTTGCATTTTTACATGCATCTATTGCTATTTTTAACACATCAGAATCATTTTTGTTCTGTTTAACGTCACACCAACACAATTATAGGTCACACATCAGAATCATACCAGGTTGTTCGATCAAAATTGACATAGCAAGAATGAAGTAAGTTTACTGGGTTTCGAACCAGAACGGAAACAGATTGTTAATTAATTTATTCATAGTTTCGTAATTATCGTAATTAATGTCTTTAAACTGGATCCCGGCTTATATAATACAGTAATTATTCTATATCAATGTCTAGAATAGCAATAAATTAAGAACTGCTTGTATTGTATAAATATATTTTACAAACAAATAATCTCTAGTGTATCTAGTTTTCATGTACGGACATTTTTTTCTTGGGCTTCGCAGGTTCGCATTTTCTTTTTCTCGCGTTCTTGCTTTCTGTTTTCTTCTTTAATCAGTGTTCTCTTTTTCTCCTCTTCATATTTCACCTTCTCAAAGTAAACCTCGTCGGTAAAAGTAATTCTGACTGTTTGGTTTGCGTTGTTTCGTTTCGTTTTTTTTACAGGTTACATGTATTACCTTTTAACTTATACATTTTCAAATAGTTTGTCATTTAGATATTAGATGCCGCTTAAGTAGGCCGCACTGTACTTAGCAAGTATTTCCGATTACAATGCGGATTCAATGACTTCAAAAGTTTTTCATTTTTCAACAGAAGTTGTCAACAGAGAGGTCCGTTTCACAGATGCTATTCAAAGCAATAGTGAATGGCAAATCTACGGCTTCTATATTACTGACGTTAGTGGCTGTACTGTCCATAGGTACGTGAAGGTCGCACACTACCGGAATTAAGGGTATTAAGGCTGTTTTCCCGAAGGGTAAATGCGTTTGTATCTTCTGAAACCGCAGAAATAGACGAAGTAAATATAAAAGATGTGCTCACAGACTCAGTATATATAAGATCACTTGGTGAAAACGCACAGTCGGGAATAGCTTCTGGGTTAAAGGGTTATATTCCTGTTGCTCTGAATCAAATAATAATGTTCTCTGAGGTAACAGATGATTCTCATGCTCTACCAAACAAACTCAGAAACTGGTAGTGGCCTAATGAGATGCCCGTTTGCTTAACAAACTCGTCGGCTCCTGCGTTCTAGGCAGATTTCAATGATTTAAATACTACACAATCAAATGGTTGCGTCCAGTTACTATTATGGCCGGGAAGCTCACCTAGTATGATATTTTCATGCCAAGCGAGTTTCAAAAAATCTGTACTACTATGAGAACCATGCCTGTCAAAGATCAAAAGCTGAGGAAGTTCATTGCCGATACTTGGTTTGAATGTTTTCTCAAAGCAAATTTTTCAATACCTATCTTTGTCCAGCCAGAGGCACTAACAGAACTTTGCACCACTTACAGGCGACTCTTTATTTTGAACGCTATCCAAGTCAAAGCCGCAAAATGTTTTGGACGTTTTGCCTAGAATAATGAAATGAGGCGGGATAACTCTACCTGCAGCGTTGCGATATGCAATTACCGTAATAGTCTCCCGTGAGACGTTTGACTTTAGCCCATTAAGACGCTATAACCTTGCTAGGTCTATGTGACAAGTTAATCCCAGTTTCGTCCATATTCCTGACTCGACCAGGAAAATTGTGCAAGTCCATCTGGTTATATACTTGCAGGAGGTCACAGAAATAACCCGACATCCTTTCCCGCGTCATACCAATATGGTGACTAGTTGCCGTTGCTTCTTGTAACTGGAACGAACAAGAGTGCCAGAATGTCACAATATACGCCCGTCACAGCAAATTTCTTTACACTAGCACCTGTATTTGCAAATGGAATTTTAATTTTTTTGGTTGTTTAGTAATTATTGTAATTCTTTTGTCCACAAAAAAACTTCTTACTAGGTAGAGATACCTTAAATACACCTAAAATTTGAAAGTAACATCTATGTTGTACCCCAGAAAAGTGGTCGTAGTTTTTCCCTACGGTCAATTATAAAAAGGTTACAATATAATATAAGTTAATTATAGTAACAACTAAGGGAGGTTAATCTTAAATTTTTAAAAAAAATATTCCACACAAAAATCCTTACCAGGTAGAGATAGATCAAAATACATCTCAAAATTGGATGTATCATGCATGTTGTACTACAGAAAAGTAGTCTCGACTTTTCCCTACGACTAGTAATGAAAAAGTTACAATACAGGCTATTTATAGTAACAACAAAGGGAAGTAATTCTAAAGAAGGGACCTGCGCACGGCACTCGTCTCATGATGGTGTACAATTGTGCCAAGTTATATCGAAATCCATCCATGCATGAAGAAGATATGCTCCGGACAAAGTCATTCTTGTATCTGACCTTTGACCTCTAAGTGTGACCTTGACCTTATACCTAGGGACCTGGTTCTTGCGCATGACACTCCGTCTTGTGGTGGTGAACATTTGTGCCAAGTTATATCAAAATCCCTCCATGCATGAAGAAGAAATGCTCCGGACAAAGTTTTCATTCTTGTATCCTTTGACCTCTAAGTGTGACTTTGACCTTAGACCTAGGGACCTGATTCTTGCGCACGACACTCCGTCTTATGATGGTGAACAATTGTGCCAAGTAACATCAAAATCCCTCCATGCATGAAGTAGATATGCTCCGGACAAAGTCATTCTTGAATTTGACCTTTGACCTCTAAGTGTGACCTTGACCGTAGACCTAGGGATCTGTTTCTTATGCATGACACTCCGTCTCATGATTGTGAACAATTGTGCCAAGTTTCATCAAAATCTTTTTCAAACGGGCGTATAAAAAGTAGGATGTCTGGATTTCAGACATATCCGATGACCTGTTATGTTTGAAAGAATTCCTCTTTTCTCTAGCAAAAGAAATTCCCACAAAATGTAAAAAAGAACTTTTAGTAAAGCCAATGCCCTTCTCAGCACGTTTGACTGTAGCACTAATCATCTCATCTTCGTCCGCAGTAGTAGACATTGTCGGTTTATGTGAAGTCTGACTGTGAACATCGAATGCGGACTGTCTAGGGAGCGTTTCAAAACACATTTATTCATTTGTTGGTTTGTTTTGGTAAGCGCCGTTTTTTACAGTATTTCTGTTATGTAACGGCAGGCAGTTGGCCTAGCCAGTGTTCCTGGATTGTTTACCGGTACAAGTTAACCTGTTCTCAGCAAGTAACTGTTGCTGTTTTTTTCATGGAAAATGTTAAAATGTAACAAGCAAACTATTTTTAAGTTGCTTTAACACAGTGACAAATCGCACCCATTAACTGTGCATACTGAAATTAGACTGATCGGAGACCATGTTATTACAGTTTGGTGATCATCTGAAGTTCACTTTAAGCTAGTGTTGAAATTTTTAAACTCTCACATTTTATAAATGTGTATCCATAGTTGATGAAACTGGTAGAAGCTGTGCATTTCATTTTCATGTGCTTAAAGTGCGCAATCCTAAACAAATTATCCTCTTTTTTACATTATTTTCTCGAAAGTCTCTTATACATGAAGTGCTCTTCCATATTTAATCATGCTTGAGAGATATTTCATAAACGATTTTTCTCTCTTGCTGAGAAAATAAAAAGGGGAAGTTAATGTTAACTTACAACAAAGAAACATATACTGTAAGGGCGTAGCCAGCGGTGGGAAGGGAGGGGTGCGACGGGTGCGATCGCACGCCTTTTTCGGCAAAGCTTCCATTTTTCATTATATCGAAATATCCTGTGATGTCCATTCTTTTTTATTCGGCTCGCTACGCTCGCCAACTTGCCTATATTTACTATTATTGACGCTGTAACCTTTATATAAAGTCTGATGATGATTCTTTATATTATAGAATATGATTTTTAGAAAGGTCAGAGCATTACTTTTATGCGAAACTGATTAATATGTATAACTATTTACCTTTTCACAATAGCTGAATGAAATGTATATAAATGACAGTTTACATTTACATTAAGTTTCTAAAAAACGATGTAAAATAAATAATGTAAACTTTGTAACTGAATACTATGAAATTTTTAACGGTGTTATGTGAACTTTAGTTCATATATCAGTGAAAAATTGTTTAGCGGCAGGACCCATACCTAGGTTTGCTACTCATTTTATTCAAAAATTATTTTAAGAGAAATAACTCCGCAAACAATATTTCGAGCGGACGTGCCAATGATATGCTCAACAAGGCTTTATACCAAGCACTTCCTACTATCATTGAAAGCTGGACTAGAATTTTGAAATGAAGCGTTGACAAAAATTTCTAGCAGGGCTTTTTCCCCTATAAATCTACCTCCAGTAAAAGGAGGTAATCCCAAAGCAAAGAAAGTATTTTTTCCACAATTCTGAATTTAGTATACCCAAATTAGTGTTCTGCTCAACCTGGGGCTAGAGGGCGTGGACGGTAGCATGCATTTCCACTACACATGAACAGGCTCAGTCAAACCGAGCCTGCAACATTTTCGTTTTTGTCGTGTTGAGCGACCTGTGAAGTTTCCACTTTTCTCTATTTTACCTTTCTGAAATGCAGTCCATTAATATTTTACACAAAAATATCTTTACATAGATTTTGTTTATTTGCAAATTTTCTCAAATAAAACAATTTTCAAGAGGATTTTCCTAATTCCACTGGTGTTGATGACGTTCCCAAAATGATGAAAAAGGACCTGTCTACATAATTTTTATCTCTAATAATGAATTAATATTAATTCGTCAAATCATTCAACGTACAATCCATAACTGATGAATAATATAGACCTGCAACTATCATTCCTAAGACGTTTCAGTCAAATCACACAAACAGTATAAGAGGAGTAGTCCGAACATTTTTTTTCCAGTAAAATGAATAATGGACATAAGTCCGAGAAAATATTTAGAGCAGTATGTACCAACGATTAGCACATCTTATTTCAATAAATCCCTTAGGTTTCGATGAAATTTGGAGATGAATTACAGAAAAAATCTCTTCATAGACTTTATGTATGATAATCAAATGGCCATTACTCAGTACAAGATCATTTAATATGAACCTCGTGATACATGCTCAGCTAGAATTTGTACGGATCATTCCTATGAAATTTATTTCAAATCCTGCTAATTATAAAGCAGTTTGGACAAATTTCATTCAAAAACTACTTTTAAGGAACCCTTACTCCACAAAAAAACCGAGGATACGCACAACAAGGCTTCATAATATCATTTCTGTGAAGTTTAAATCCTAGCAGAGGATTTTGAGAAGCTAGATCAGGCTATATGAAGACGGACAGACTGACTTACATATGACGAAGGCAGAAACAAAATGTATCAAATGAAATGGGAAACACAGTGTATGGAACTTTTGTAGAATTATTATCTTTTTTTTAAAGAAATCTTATTCTAAGTACATGTACATTTTGGAGAGTCTTGATAAAACACTTCACTCATGCTTGGTTAAAGCAACTCTCCTAATGTCTTATGGGAACATTCCTTTACTAACATTCATTTATATTGTCCCAAATTTAATTACTTCCTATACAAACATAGAACATAACCAAGACTCAGTTCCATTCAGTCTGTTTATATAATACTTGAAGACGTTCTGTCATGAACAATGTCAGCTAATGTAAGTTACTAACAGTGAATGAAATATTAGTATGCCTTGAGAAGACCCCCAGTATTTACAGCACATTCACAGTTCATTGCCCACATCAACTTAAGCCGACAATGTCTAGTAAAGTGGCTAGTTGTTCCCGATTTGCTAACCTCTTCAACAGATCCGTTAACCCTATCGAATAGAGTTGACCTAGGCATTTTAAATTCTTGCGGTGTCTTTCTTATAGACATGCCACTGCGAACCGAAGCTACAGCTGAGACCATTTCGTCGTCTTACCAGTCACTCATATCTGATGTGACAATATAAAAAAACAACAACAATGGATTAGTACATAGTACATTTATTAGACATTGTAACTTAAAAATTAAAACCGGAATTTTTAACATTTTGACTCCAAATATATATTGCTAAGTGCATCAAATAATATATATACAATATTAAAATGCTGTGTGTTATTTTTTAAAAGAGATATTTACTCCAAAAAATTTAGTCCCCATACCATTTTTGGAAATAGGATAGACAACTCCTGAATGACTATCTCATCAAATTTGCTGATATAAAAATAAACTTAGGTATTTTCCCGGGATACCCTCATTAAAGTCTGTTTCTTCATTTCATTCAGACATGGAATGTAAACAAATACAGGAACAACTTAACAGTACAAGGACATGAAACAACCTTTTTTATTTTCCTTCAGGACAGGTACACATGTTAGAGCATACTTGAAGTTAATAAACCAAAATGTAAAACAATTAATTAGCTCATCAAAGAAATGAAGACTAATAACTTCACAATATTTTATTACCTCCCTTCATTACATTTATCATCTACATTCTACATATTTTTCATGGAATTACCTCCCGTTATCTCAAATAAGCTTTCTTATATTGCAATTTAATCAGTCAGTATTTTTACCTTAATTTTCAGACAAATAAATTTATATTTTTTTAATCCATGGTAAGATGAAAAGCATCAATTATTTTAAAGAATACCATAAAAGCATTTAACACACATGAATGCAAGGTATACACAACAAATAATTTTGAGCCTTGTTGCCAATGACAATGTTGAAAAATATTAAAGCTTAGATGGCATAACAGTGAGATAAAATCTTTTTAAGTTCAGTTAAGTTAATAATTCCCATATTAACTTATGACTACAAAAATTTAAAGTATGTTGTTATTCCCATTTCATTCCAACATATATAAAGAAGTAAATACTACAAAGACTGTATATCAAATTTTTGAAAATAAAATTCCACCAACATATTTTGTTCTTATTTCTTTTATCTTGATTATGTAGTGTTTCTGGAATGATGAGATATTTTGAAATGTATATTTTTTTATTCTCCTGGATGGAAAAATAAAATATATAAACAAAACAACCATTATACCAACCAAATTATAAAATACTTAAGTTTCTTTGATGTTAGTAATTATATGTTGAGACATGAAAACAACATAAAATATCAACATAAAATATAACTAAAAAAATGTGGAACATCATTTGTAGATTAGATTAGATTGTATTATACAAATATTTATATGAAAATATGTGACAACTCTGGTTAAATAGAATATTAGTTAACTTATGGTAAAATAATGAACTGCTTTAACATTAATCTACAAGTGATGAATGAATTCATCTTACCATAACTTTGACATTTAATGTATTATTAAGAAAACTATAACATACAAGAAATGACACACAGACTGTATAAGTTGCTGAATGACTGGGTCAGTCTCCACCACAAATACTATGACACTTAAAAAGTCCAATTAAATGTGTTTCTTTAAATTAGATTGATCACATTTTAACACTTCTATGAACGCAATTGTTAAATGCTTGCTTCTTACATGCATGCAATAATAGAAATAAAAAATGATTTAACATTATATGTATACAGTCTTGCATTGAACACATTCTGTACAGATGATAATACATAGAAAAGTCAACATATTTATTATATGGGTCCATCTCAGTTTAATACAGCTGGTGCACAGCTGTCTTGCAATTGAATATGCATCATGCAGCACAGTTGGGGTAAATTCTATTTCACATGACAACATATTTGTAGCACTTCTGGAAATACAAATGTAAAACTTTATTACATAAAGAGAATAAAACATGATAGTTTTTAAAACAATTATAACATCATTTTAGACATTTGCAGATATTCTAATCTTAGAAATATATTATCAAGCAGCAAGTAAGGTAACTCTACAAATTGACGTTTTGTCTAATTTCAACTTGTCTAAGGAATTACTTGTTTTAAGCAGCAAGATTGTGTTGCTACTTGGCTTGCTGCTTTATTTAAATTTTACATATATTTAGATCCACTAAATGACAAGTTATTTAATAGGACTGTCTGAAAAGATTGCATATTTTATAACATTCAATGTACATATTCCATAAAATGGTGAAAAAATAAACAGATAAATCTGATGATGTTCACCTACGATCTCACCTAAAAGCTCCAACAACAACCTACAACCTCTTATTAGTATATGATGTAAAAATGATAAACTACCTAATGTGCTTTTATATAGCATGCAAAAAAAATGAACTTGAGAACTGCCAAAAAGTTCACCTTATGAGTAATATATGTTCACTTTTCCCCTTGTTGAAAGTGTTGTTTTTCTTAAAGCATTTGAAATCATAGATATTATAAGTACAATGCAACCTCTGTAGAGCAATACCCTGTGGGATATACAACTATTTAAGTTATGTTGAGGTTGTTGTTCTGGAGAAGTAAATTTGATAGTTATATTTCAGCTTAGGGAAATTCTCATGATGTTGTTATAGAGAGGTTTTTGCTTCAGAGTGAGCTACTCTGGAGAGGTTGTACTGTGAAAATTGCTTCAAACTTCATCTCCTTCAACTGAGCTAAATGAAGAAAAACAACAAAGGATTTTCCAAATTTAGAATTTCCTTGTTTACAATTTGACATTTAATGTTAGGCAACTATGCAGACATATTTTTATGTGACACAATGCCACCTTTAACTATCTTATTCCAAAGAACAAATTGTCAGTCTTGACAAAAATCGTGTGAAAAAAAGATCACAGTAAAAAAAATAATCCTAATCATTTTTTATCTATTGCAAAATCAGCTTTACAGAACTCATTAGTGACAAAAAATTAAATTCAAATATTGTCTTTGTGATGTGCAGCACTGGCCATGTCTTTTTATCGCAATAGTTTACCTTATTCATATCTGTTACTTTAATCATAACTTTTATGTCCCTTCTGCACTAACCATTGTCTTCAAGTTCTGAAATATTGTAAAACATTAATTCACACACATTCTAGGAAATCAACATAAATTCAGTGTCAAAGCATTTAAATATAATTGTTTTAATTATCTTAATACAAAGATACAAATGTACTTCATGTTTTTGCTGACTGATACAATATACTGAAATTTGTATTTCGATATTTATTATCGAAGTACATGTTCATTCTATTTTTGTAATGTTGACATTACAAAGCTATCACACATTTATTACTAAACCATATCTATTATCATTATTTTGAATGGAGATATGTACTTAGTAAATTTAGGGATACACAAAGCTACAGGAAAGAAATGTTTATGCCAGGCTGAGTTCACATCTTGTCAGGAATGTCAGTCTTATACCTGTCTTGTACAGTTATTTCAGGAGCAAGAATGTAGCCATACAGCATATAAATGCTTTGAGACCTTTGTTTAACATACAAAAGCATAATACCTCCTGCATTTTTCATAATGGTAACATCTTCTTGGACTGCCACAGGGTAAGACAGGTCAAACAACAGTACATGTACATACTCAAACTTTTCCCTACCAAACTGAAAATGAAAATTATACAACATTTTTTTCCTTTATTTTTGTACAAAAGATGACCTATGCATTTAATACAGACTTTTTACATTTATTAATCTAAACATATTCAAATTAATAAAATATCTCATAACTCATTGTATGATTAAAATTATAATCATTAATAAACTATATCAAACATGAACCTGAAGTGTTCTAATTTATAAAGCTGCAATTAATATTGAAAAAAAATGCAACTATTGTATACAATGTATATTAAAAAAGTATCACGAACCTGATTATAAAACAGTCCCAGTTCAAATGTAATAACACATGACTGTCAAAAAATCAATGTATGTTGTACTTTAATGATATCATCATGACATGAATGTCATCAATAAACTTCATATATCACAAACTATACCACTATGTCAGCCTCTTTCTTGTTATTTCTACAGCTTCCAAAGACAGACTGCAACTACATGTATCAGACACTGTAAGTAAAACATACAAATAATCATTACACAAGAGAATTTTTCATGTTAAATAAAGGGAGTTAATTAAATGCAATCTGAGAATTTTTGCTAAACATAAAGGGAAGTAATTATCAATAAAATGAATGAAGAAAAATGCATATATAAGGGAGGTAATTTAGAAAAAAGCAACAACTTCAAATGTCAGTAAAATGATAGTTGATATTGACAATGACCTATATCAAGTATGCACAACATAAGAAACAGCAAGCACTTGAAAAATGCATTATATTTCCTTGCAAAATCAAGAATATTTGACTGTATGTAAGGGTTCTCTACATGCTGTTATACTGAAAAAAACTTTAGTCTAAATATAGCTTAGATCTATTTATATCTTCAAAAAAAGGAAGTTCCAAATTTCCACAGCTATTCACAGGCTGAAAATTTTAGATACTAATATCAGCAAAGAGGTTGATATCTATACTTTTTAATAACTATCGTCAAAGGTAGGGAAAAACTTACTGGAAAGGCATAAACTTCTGATCTAGTCATTTCAATACATTTTCAGCTCATTTGCATATAAGAAGAAATTTCCCCTGTTTCTCTTCATTTTCAAAAAAATCTGTAAGATGTATATAAACCAAAACATTCTCCTATGTGTCAGCTATCAGATATATATTTCAACAAAAACTGTCAACTTACCTTGTTTTTAGAAGAAGACAAAATTCCAGCAACTTTCGCTTCCCCGCAAAACTGTACCGGTGCACACATAAAAAAATCTCAACTGTGATTTTCAAAATAATACAGTCAGACCACAATTATTTCCCTTGAAAATTAAATGCTCTAGGTAAATGCCTACATTTATGATACAAAGGAAAGGAAAAACAGTGACCTGTATCAAGAATACTGTCATTTTGTATTGGAATTCGTTTGCTTTACGTTTCTAAAGTCTAAAATACTTTGTCATAGGCACGCCCAAGGTTTCCAATAATAAAGTTAGCATGACTTTTAGTGCACTTAAACCCCAAGCTGCAATTCTGCTTTGGGCCTTTAAATCTCGAATTTTTTTCTGCAGCAAACAAGAAACACTTTCCATGAATAAAATCGAATATAGGAGCAAGTTTTGCAGCATCCTGTCTACTGAGGTAGCGCACTTTGCTTTAGAGATTTGAATCACTGTAAATTGCCACGGCGTTCTTGTCATTGGGTTGTCATTTTCCTTTTTTTTGCAGTAGTATAATGTCCCAACTTATAATTCTCTGCTACGCCAATGTTGCATTCCGACAGATTGGATATTGCGAATAATGACATTCTTCATCCTGATAATTAAAGAAAGAAAAGTTACCTTCGCATTTCATTGTCATTTTTTATCGCGCGTCCGTTATATAGGCAGCAAATGTGGGTTCGAGCCTCACTCGGGGCGTTGAATTCTTCATGTGAGGAAGCCAGCCAGCTGGCTTACGGATTGTCGGTGGTTCTACCCTGGTGCTCGCTCGTGATGAAAAAATGCATGGAGGGGCACCTGGTGAGTTCCTCCATCATCAAAGCTTGAAAGTCGCCATAACACCTATAATTGCGTCAGTGCGACGTTAAACCCAACAGAAAAGTCAGTATCTTCGTTATCATTGGAAGAAAATCGCTCTTCACAGTATCACTGAAACGATCTAAAAATAGCACATGAGCCAGAGAATATCTTTGTAATCACACATTTAGTCCCATGTGAAAACACCCCCAAAAGGTACAAGAACAGCAGTTTAATGCTCATTTCAAAATAGAAAGGTCTCCCTGTTCTTTGATTCAGTTTTGTTATATTTTCTGGTCCTTAGGAACCATAGTCTATTCAATATCTCCGTAACAGAATTCTGCATAGGCCGGTGCTAGGGGTTTTAGGAGTGTTGTACTTCCATCATGAACAGACTAAATCAAACCGAGTCTGCTATTATTTTGTTGGTTGCATTCTATGCTTCCAAAGGTTCTTTTAACAGATTTTATTAAGTATCACAACAAAAATCTTGAAGTGTTCTGTGGCGGCCGTAAAAAGTTTCCCCGTACTTGGAACCAGTGTTATATTTCCTAGTGCTTTGGGATCATGGAGTCCATTCAATATCTCTGTAATAGAATTCTGCGGAAGTCTGTAATTAATTTGCTAGGTTACATTTTGTGCTTCCAAATAATATTCTTACAGATTTTATTAGGTATATCCCCTTTTTAAGTCAAAAAGGAGCCACATGACCCAAACAGCGCCGGAGGACTTAAACCGGCCAATAATAAAAACAAAAAGATAGATTCCAAATTTGGAGGCATTCAGGAAAATTTATCATCATGTTCTAATAGCATTCATAATATCTTCTTTATCCTGAGTAAGCAGATATTGTACGAGCCACGGGTACAGTAACTTCTGGAGACATGCTTTAATATGGAACTTCTTGAAGTTATATCTGTATAATGGACTTGTGACTGAACACTACTTTGCTTTTTTTGTAAGACTAATGGGCACAAATGATATCACTATTTATCTGAACCTAATCAAACAACCGTTGCCGTCCTAGGCATGAGTGCCGACAGGACAATATAAAGTTCGCTTCATGGTTGGCTTATGTCAAACTCTATAACCGAATTGGAAAAGGCGCCTAAATTGAAACAATAAGACTAAACCCAAACAAACTTTTTTTAAAATGTGAATTCCTCGTTTGAATGATAATTTTACATTCAGCAATTTTAATATTCAACCTCTTCTTCCACTATAGGTGTCACCATCCTTGCTAACACAACAATTGATATAACATAGAACATGTCTGACCGTACAGTTGAAGTAAATAAACTGATTGGTAGATAATTTATTATTAATAATATACGATCATGTGTTATTTAATTAGCTGAACCCGTCCGCTTAGCTCAGTAGGAAGTACGCATATCTACTGATCACAGGGTCGTGAGTTCGACCCCCGGGCGAGATATATGTTCTCCGTGACGATTTTATAACATACATGGAGTCTGAAATCATTCGTCCTCCACCTCTGATTCACGTGGGGAAGTTGGTACTTACTTGCGAAGAACAGGTGTGTATTGGTACAGAAACCAGGAACACTAATTAGGTTTACTGCCCGCCGTACTTTTGAAAAACGGTGTTAAACCCAAAACAAACATTGATTAGTTTAACTGATCTGTTAATGGAGGCATAAATGAATAAATGAATCATTACATTAATATTGACTTTATTCTTGTCTCACTAATTTTTTTTTCATCGTAATAAATACGGTAAAGACATTGACAATATTCGTAAAATTATCTAATAAATAGATGAGTATCATTAGCATGTTACGATTTGATAAAGCACGAGTGTGGTTTCGTTTAAGAAGACGAAAAATGTCAGAGGTAATAAATATGTAGTTCTGTAGTGGAAAGTCTTCAACTGTCTGACAATTTTCTTATGATAATGGTTCAATATATTCTGGTGTATTTGGAGTTTTCTAGTAATACTTTTTAGTGCATTTACTTTTAATGTTTTGATATGTGCTGCAATCCGACCTACAGTGGATTACATATTTGAGCATATTATGTATAGCAGATTTCTATTATTTCTTGGAAAATCATTTAGCCTGCTTCATCTACCAGTCCATTGTTTACCTCTATTTATTGTTAACGCCATTCTGCACGTCTGTATAATTATCTAGAACTAAAAGAGGAAACTGAAAAGAAGTCTATAAGAAGAAACAATTGAATAACATTTCTAAAGATTCATGACATGACAGAGCTGGCAGAAATTTTCCCGAAGATTTTTATATTCATTTGCAAATCCCTAATTAACAAAACAGTGTTGAATCATTAACAATACAAAGTTGAATCATCAAAATATAAAGTAAAATCATAACAATATAAAGTAAAATCATAAAGGATGTAAAATGATTTTGCCCAGCAACAGTTATATTAGACTAGCCACTAGACTGATAATAACTATATTTCTATATTTTCCATTTTTTGACAAATTCTGTTTCATAGAGACAAAAGCCAGTCTATTTTAGAGATTTCCACACAGGACTGATGTTGAAATTATCACATAGGATATAGACTGGCTCAGTTCACTACATTCAATCATAAAAATGTAAAAAGATATATCATAGTCTAGGAGCTAGTCTACAGTTATATGACTTAAGCTATTTTATCATATATCATCACATATAATGTTAAATGTATATATTTCAGACTAAAGAATTTAAACAAAAACTTAAATGTTCAGATAAAAATCTGGTTAACAAAAGATTCTCTGCCTATCTCATCATAGGTAGAATAAATCTGCTTGTAACTGTACATCTGATACATTATTCCAAAACTACGTGTTCTGTTTGTTTACTCAATGGAACCTAATACCTCCAACAAAATAGGTGTTATTTTTTAAAATTATCTACTGAGAAAAATTCTGTATGTTAAATTTAAGTTTAAACTTACCTGAAGAGCCTGGTCTGACAGTATTAATAGGAAAAATGACTCACCTGTCACAGTAAGTATTTTTTTTGTATATAAATTTCACTTAAAATTCGTCTGTTGTTTCGGTTATTATAACAGAACGAAAAGAAACGTTTAGCATTACTAAATCATTGCCACTTCAAGATAAAAATTAACACACGTTTGACGTCTTGGGAGTGAAATAAAGCCATATGATATACTTGACATAACACTAGTGTAATAACATTTTCACTGCTAAAGCAAGAAAAGGGCATACATATGATAGATAAAATAAATATTACATTTGTGCATCTTCATACTGAATGTATTAAAGGAGTTGAATAAAATAATAAAATTCGAGGCGTACGTAATATCCTTGATGTTTCCTCGATCATTTATATACATAGAAAAAAAGAAAAGAGAAAGCATTTCTCTTTGTTAATCCCTAGCACACATCTGAAGCATTTCACTCGTTTGTAACACAATCATTAAATTTATACATATTATATATACAAAGATTTTAAAACAATGTTAATATTTCCTCCCACTCCTACCTCAATAATTACTGTCAACTATTTCCCACGTAAAGGCTTTCGTATAATTATAGCATAATTAGTAAAGCCTGTGATTTATAACATATTGTAAAACAAATGCGTTATCAACGGGTACAATAAGCGATCTTATGCTATTTATACATTGAAGTATTCTCCTCATTTATCCAGAATTCAAGACGACAGTTTTCCAAACGTATCATTCACTCTTCTTTAATTTTAACGTAAGTCTTCGTCTCATTTTAAACATAGGTACTTTATGTATAAACAGTCTGGTTCTTTAACGTATCCAGTGTAGCGTACCTACACACACAAAGAAACCTGTCCTGGGAAGAACCAGTACTATCCTCTTCGTAGGTTAAGGAGGCATTCAAGAGCATCTCAGACATATGTAGATACAAAGTAAGTCTGGCTATAAAAATAAAATTTGAAATTATCTAGATACTAAGTTTCTGGAAATACTGCAATTAATGGTAAGTGCAAGTACTTTTCTTTAATCTTTGAAAGAGTTGTTTGAAAAAGTGTCAGTTGGCAATATTTCATCCTTTTTAAAGCAGATAGTTATTTATCACAAAATCTGAATATCATATATTTTTATTTTCATATTTTGCAATATTATTGTTTGCCACTGATATTTTACCCCTTTATATGTATATACAGCGATATATGACCTTTGTCAATTCACCGTAAAATTCAAATCACCGCTCACTCACTCACTCTTTTCTAAGGCACAAGAATATCATATATTCATAATATTGTGTCAGAGTAGAAGAAATTGTTACAGGTCAAAAGAGAGTCACACTCATTCGTTGCCAGACCCACTAACTCTTTGATATCCTTGCCCTCACTAGTAGCACAATGAAGGCTACAAGTCTGTAGACAACCATCATGGCTAACAATACGCCGATGTTTAACCAGAAATCGTCCTAAATGTACAAATAAGAAATGCAACGTTACTGGTAATTACGATAAAACATAATAGTTTAAACATTTAATAATACATAGATAAATGATATGTCTTTAGTTTCCAATAATAACAGAGAAAAAAATATTTTGAATTTCTTTTTATGAAATTTGATCTTTCAGAAATTAATGCACTAGAAATTCAAACACATCAGTCTATCATCTAATAATTACAGGCAAAAAATGTATACAGGATGACTTTTGACTTGGTATAACACACAAAAATATCTGAAGTGATATTGTATTCATACTGTACCTTGTCATAATTGAGATACAATATCACTTGCTGGCCGTTGTGGTAGTGGCAGCTGTCAACAGGTGATGTGCTGTTACCATCACAGGCTACAAGAGAGTTTAGCATTAAAATATATTGATATTTAATCCTAAACACACTATAATATTATTAAAACCATATTCATGTTCCTTCTTATTTGTTTAAACATGGCCATATGCATAATGGTAAGAAAGTAGAACAGACTCTCAAAAGGTGACGAACGTCATTAACGGTGGCGTCGTACTAAATTTCACACCAAATCTCTTGAGAAAATGACATACCGCTGCAAAAGTTGCATGTGATTACTGTTTTCACATATAAACTTGGACTTGTTGGATTTAATAAACAAACAATATTTGCACTTTATGTTCGGTAGTAATACAAGCGAGGGTGGGTGTGGGATTTTTCGGTGTTGGAAAACGGATGTCAACTTTGTGCTGAACTCTCAGTTTACGGTTTTGCCTCTTGAACGTTTTACGAGATTCATTTTACAGTAACTGTTTCGTAAATGATAATGGAATTCTACCTACACAGCATGTCAATATTGTCCCACTGGTTTACCGTTACTAGCTCGTTTGCGTATTTGAACCAAGACAAATATTCCAGCCAGATGAAATAAACAGGAATTGAACTAAAGTGAAAAGAAAACTTTAATGTTTAATAGTATATTTAAATATTTTTCAAAACAACTCTAATTTAAGCGAAAGATTATAGTTAAGAAAATACTTGATAAAATAGTTTTGCTATAAAGTAATCAAAATGTCACTAAACAAGTTTAACGGCATTTAACGGTAACATAAGGAAATAAATGATAAGTATAGTTAGCTAATTGTCAAAACATTAGAAAATAGGAACTATATTTTATTAGCAAGATACATGTGCATTTGTAACAGTTAACTTTAGTCTTACACAGTGTTATCCATGTATTGTCATGCTTGATTACTGCATTCAGCAATCAGTCATGTGTATAACAAGAAGATTGATGACGATAACTGTAAACATTGACACGTCTTTTCCTGCGGTTTTGTTTTCATATTGGATACCCGTATAAATGAGTGTATTAAGGTGACTGTATACGTATATGCATATATATAGTTAGAGGGGGACGGTGGTCTAGTGGATAAGCAATCTGACTAAAGTACATCTCCAATTTACGCTACGCACATTGGATCTGAAGAGTGTCGTGCTATTGATAGCCTCGTTCTGACGACCCTTCCGCTAGCCAATCAGAGCCTTACTTACAACATTTTGTATGTGAAGTAGACGTTTAAAAAAATCTAAATTTAGCCTGGGTTTTTCATATTTACAAATTCTTATGACGACCACATCGCGTCTACGCCCTCGTGTTTTGAGAGAAATCATATGTCATGGTACGGACTTGGTCACGTAAGGTGTCAGACAGCCGGTTAGCTCAGATGGTAGGGCACTAGCCCTGTAAGCGAGGGGTCCCGGGTTCGAGCCCCGGACTGACTGCACATTTTTCTCACCCTTTGACATTCGACGCTATTTTGATGGTTCAGCCAAATGCTTGTTGAAACAAGTCGTCTGATTGGTTCAAATAAAAATAGATTTGCAAAAATAAAAATAGCAATATCGGAAATCCAAAATATACAGATGACGAATGTGAATAGGTCATTCTAAGATCTTCGTTTAGAAGATCAAGTACTTTAGTCAGATTGGTGGATAAGGTGTCGACCGCTCAACCCAGGGGTCGTGGGTTCGAGCCCCACTGGGGTCACGACAATGACTTCTCATATGACACCAGTACTGGGTTTCCCAGGAAGCGGACTCGAGAGTGGTTACAATAAGCAATTACAATCATTATATATATTTTGTAATATGAAATATGGATTTGAAAAAGATACATACTCCGAATTTAAAAAGAATCCACCAAACATTATCAACGGAACTATTAATGGCGGAGCTATAGCCAGGGCTGTGCTAACCGAGTTTGTCGCCGCCGATACAATATAGCCTGGAACGAAGTAATGAGTTGATCTTAAATAGAAGAAAAAAGAAACTTTCAAAGAAAAATGTTCTTAAACATTTTATAGCGAGTAAATTTCTAACTTACAAATATAAGAAACATACTTATTGGTAAACAAGTTGTTTAACTTGTATAAACAGCATTTAGGTCCAGTTGATGTTGAAGCTCACGTAATTCCTGATATATAAGGTATGGTAAAACTACAATAGTAGCCGTGTGTTTTGGATCTGTCCAATATGGCCGCTCAAAACAAAAAATCAATGGAATATCACATAAATTATTAAAGATACTTCCTATTCCTTTTCAGATTATGTAACCAAACTCTGTTGAGTAACACTTTCAATAACGAAAGGAGTAATCGCCACGCTTGCATTGCGATCTGATCTGAATGATATTGAGCAAAAATATGTCTTCTAAACTCACAGAAATCTTTTACTATGAGTAAGTTATTGTGCTCACCTTAATTTTGGCTGCCGGAATCCTAAGGCGGTGCCCGATTATGTGTGTGCGTTTGTGTGCTTGTGCGTCTGTGTGTCTTGGGCGGTGCCCTACAGTGTTGTTATATCTTACTTGTCTATCTAAGTAGTTAGTCATGTGTGTTTGTCTTTTGTACATGAGTGTCTGCGCTGCTGTGGTCTACGTTGTAAGGTAACTGTGATTAAGGAACGTAGTATTCCCTTTTAAATATTCATCCTTGTTCTACTTTCCCCTTCACCGCCCCAACCCCTCCTTTTTCTACCCTTATCCCTTCTTCTCGCTTTTTCAATATTTTGCATAAAATTAAAATGTACTTGTTGGATTTTTGAAGCAACCCATCTATAATGTTCTTCCGTTACAGATTCTTTTTGTTGTGGGCCTACTTTGCAAATGTTTGGCTCTGAGGCTGTGTTTGTGATGCGCTGTGCTTCCGAGAAATTTTCCCTTACCAATTATCTTTTGTTTTGTATCCGGTGCTCTTAACATTTTGTTCTTGTTGCAAGTAAAGTCAAACCTTTTCAATTTAAAAGGTGTGAATAAACTGGATGATAATCTCGAGTGTAAGTATTCATACATTTTGTACAAAGCACTAAAATAATCAGAAAGACACAAAACTTGCAGTGTAGTAGAAACATGAATGTTACAGTTTAGATAACAAGTGTACATCAGTTTGGCTAACTTAGTCTGTTTGGATGTTTGCGGTTTGGACTTACCTTTTCAAGATAATAATGTTTATTTCTAAGTAATGTTTTCAGATTTTGCATTAAAAGCATATTCAGTTAGTGGCATATGTTCACATACATAGGCCAGATGTAACAGGTTCAAACACACGGCTACCGATGTAGACACCAAACAGTGATATATAACAAATCAAAACAACTTATAGATTTAATTTTGCTTACCAAACGACACAGAAGTGTTTGCCACAATAACTATCACAGCAGTAAATATTAGGAACGCTTCCGCTGAATTGTACAAACCTACAAGTACAGTCATTGACAAAGTAGGAATTCAGATGATGTAAAGCCACCTTTCATCCGGTTAAACAGCTACATGCAAGTAAGTTAAAAAGGAAGTTAAGACAAGTTATTTTTAACAACAGTCAGGGTATTATAAATGGAAGTAAATCAAATATATTGTCGTTGGGTTAATACCAACTTCCTTACGTTAAGATGAGTAAAATGTTTTAGCATTTAATTTAGTTCTTAAATTAACGTAATGTATAGACAAATGTTATCACAGCGAAGCGACGTATGCATAAACATTGTTTTGGATTTTGCAATACTATTAAGTCCATTCAATGAACTTCTAATCCGATATGGGTATTATAAACTACAAGACTGAAATAAATTGTCCCTTAATCGAAGCTTGATGAAGAATAATTGCCCCTCTTGTTTCTCTAATTGGCTAATATTTCTGGACGATCTGCGTGTTTGAGTGTGTGTGTGTGTGTTCGTGCGTGCGTGCAACACTAAATATTGTAGTCCAAAATTTAAAAGTAAGCCAAAACTGTACGCCAATAATAATTTGTACAGTAAAAATGAGGAAGATTTGTTAACAAAAGAATTGTTATTTACTTTGATGTTGTTTACAAAACAAGTTTATTAATATAAAGTAATAAAAGATACATTACCAACCATCCAGTATGTAACTGCTGAGAATATGACTGGGATAATGATGAAGGAAGGCAACTGGAAAATAAAAGAATAAGTTTTTGCAAAACGTGATATCTATTAAACACAATTACATGTTTATATACATTCTAAATAAAGCCTGCATTAGTCATTATCCATTAGAGGTTCGTCAAAATCACGAGACGAACTTCTGATTTTACTTCTTTCGTTTTTTTTTGGTAAGCATGCACAATCGTAATTACTACCGGCGTTAGTTTCAGCCAATCATTGTTCGCCATTTTTGCGCAAGCCGAAACTGAAATTTAAAAAAAAATACAATCAAAGCACTAGTAACAACGACGACATTGTACGACTACGATTAATAAAGATTTAATCCTGTAATCGGATGTTTAGAAATACCTCAAGAAATAATAATATTCCGCGTAATTTGGCACCGATATCGGCAATATTCACTATATACATTTGCAAGATAAATGGAAATATACCTCAGCCAGAGATTTGCAGATAAAGTAGATGTCAACCCTGTAGAGCCCAATACCGTATTCTCGCAGAAAGATTGGTGTCTCCAACGGGAACGACTATCATGATAATTCAATATTTAACATTTATTTTACAAAGCGTGCACATTTCTTAAATGTATTCGTATTTAATTGATACTCTCAACTTTTTCGATTATGTACCAAACCGTAATATTTTGTATGTTACTATATGTACCAAATCATGGAATTAACAACAGGAAAAACAAAAAAATACGCACATAGTATCCTGAAAAGCGTATAAACGGCTTGAAACTTTCGTTGACATAGGGAAGAAATGTGCATTTAGATTTACTCTTTACAAAATGTTGAATAAATGAATTTAAATTGTAAATAAAAAGCCGAAAGTAATAAGGCAGAAATAAATATGACTTACATTGAGTACCCCCAGCATATTTGTAATGGTCATGTTTATAAGTATTAAAAACAAAACGCCATTGATGTTCATAACACCTTCCTGGTCCAAGTCTAACTGGAGATAGATCAGCCCCAGCATTAATGCTAATATCTGGAAACAAAATTTAAGACGTCAATGAATGCCAAGGATCTTTGGTAGCAGATTATTATTTGTAGAATCTCTTCGAACACCTATTTTACTACCTAATCTAAATGAGTCAATGTTAATAAAATATTCCCATTAACTGTTTGTTTTCATTATGCATAGCAGTAAAGATTAATGTGTTCTGGAACAGTCAATAGATCTAGACTTACCAGTACAGTTTTATTATTCAACATAGAATTATGTATTATATAACTAATCATCATGGTCGTATCTTAGTTAACCAAGACATATTACAGGGACAGCTGTCAAAGTTCGATACCGTTCGGATTTACATACACAAAATATAAAGTGGTCACACCTACAGGCATATTTTATAACTGACTTACGACTGCTTGCACAAGGCGTACTCTTACAACCATTGGTTCTCTAATTGCTGTTTTCCATGACCGTGCAAATACGGCAGCAAATTGTTGATACCAAGGTGATTCATACCTTCAGTATATGAACAGCTATTTCAGTTTAAGCGTAATGATTCTACATTAATACTTAATTAGACAAACATTTACACAACTTAGTTAAACATAGTCAATTTCCTTTAATTTGACCTGTAAGTGCATTTGACTAACAAAGCAGGGAAAAATGCAACGATACAGTATTTGTTGATGTAAAAATAGAACATTATACGTTTGCAAATCTAACGTTTCAAAAGACTAAAGGGTCATTTTAAAGACAATTCCATTCAGGAAAAAATTTCATGTTGGTATTTTTTTTGCCAGAATGGTATTGGTATTTCAAAGTATCCGATCCACAAAGAAGAAAGTTCTATAGAACAGTACAGAGTATCAAAATGTATAAAATATTAATGCCTGGTAAGCTAATACAATTTTGTTATCAATTGAAAGTGTATTGCCTACTGAAAAAAAAATTACATGACACAAATATGTTTTATAATTTTTATTTTTACCTTAATAATTTTCGATGATAATACAACAGTTATCCAGTTATTACAGTGTAAGATTTATCATTTTGCAGTCAAAAACATGACTGCAGTGATTCGTGCATACTATTATTGTCGTCTTATTTACTAGTTCTTGTTTAGCAGACACACCTCTTTCAAATGATACCAAAAGCATGGGGTCACCAGGCATTGAAATGTTATCTATGGATCGGATACCTTAAATGATATCAGTATGTACACACTTTACCTTTCTCCATTTCCGTTTAATTCTGTGATCTGAAAAAAAAGTATGTTTGAGAAATGTAACTTTGCAAGCCTTATAATTCCAACCAACGCCTTATTTTTTATGAAATGTGCTTAAAATCGACAGTTATAGTCTTATATTCAACAACAGAAATTATTTATGCTGTGAATGGAACAAATCCATTTCCATATTTCCATTTTTCTGCACAAATACGAGATAAGAATTCACATAATCGTATATAAAGTCACGCAAGTAATGACTACTAGTATGTGCACATATTACTAGCCCAAAAAGATCATGTATTACTGCCATTTTAAATTTTGAATATTAACATTTGTTGTAACACTGACACCAATTCAACCATATTTTTATAAAAAAATTCAAACTGCTTTATTATAAAGAAGGTATGGTAATTTAATTTTAGAAAAAATACGTGTAATTCGTATAACATATGGACAAAATTACTCTTCATGCGATGAAATTGCTAAGGGCAATCATTTTGCGAATAAATATACATAAATCTACAGAGACCTCGGGTGAACTTACTAGATTTTTGGTTTCGTTGATTTCCATACTACGGTTTTCATCTAACATTGATCTCGCATAGGATGTCCCATTGAATTTGTCACAGATAGTCTGTAAAGTAATGAAACACGAATATATTTTTAAAGCTACATGTGTTCATTCGTTTTGCCTATTTTCGACCTGTCTGTAATTAACATCATTATTTACCTCTGTTCTAAGCTCATGTAATATTTGCTTTTTATATAATTTATTTTCCTTCACGCTCCGAATTTACTAAAATGATTGATCCTGATGCTATTTGCGATTAATTCATTTCTCCATTTACTGTACCATTGTTGGCTTACTGCCTACCTCAATTCTTTGTTTGCACTCTGTTTCTTTTCCAGGCACAACAGCCATTGACATAATGAAGAAGTCACAGGGATTGTAATTCAGCGGACAAGGATGGCCAGCGCTAGAAGTATAACGCAGAACATCTATATGAACATGTCACAATGAGTGTTTTATATTGTTTCAAAACAGACATAGACAAAAACCATGTGTAATGCAACACTGACGAGATAAAGAAACGCCTAATTGAACGTTATTTTCATTACATAGTTAATATTTGTTGGGCAATGTTAGAAATGTACAAGTGTTCAGACCAACAAACGCAGCCAACTAAAATCGTTTGTTAAATTCATGTAACTGCTCATTATGTCCTCGTAAAGCCTTTGTGTGTCAACCATGTGTTTTATTGAGCGATTTTACACAGATATACGTGTTAGCCAACATACAACAACATTTTCAGAGATTTTCTGACAATCAGTTTTTGATAATGCCGAGACTAAATTTCTAAGAGAGGGCTCTTATTTTGGCCATTCCCGAATGTGAGCGAACGCAAAAACATGTCTAGGCATTTTAACGTCTCTCGTTCGAATTCCTTGCAAACACCAAGATTTACATGTGACATAAGCAAGGCGGCTGGTAATAAATAATCATGTTACAACATACCTTCTGTAAAAGTCTAAGGCGTCTTGTAGACTTCCAAGGAAGGCAACTCTTCCTTCAGCCATAATGAGAATTCTAAACAAAAGTAAACACATAATGATTCATTATCTCTGTTACAATGCCGTGGGTATATTGTAATATGTTCAGGTTTTATTAGTCTAAGGGAGAAAACTTAGATTTTGTAAGGGAGACAACTCCTTCAACCTTGTATCTCTAACTTGTTAAGAGTTACCTGTTTGCCACGGTTAGTGATTTTCAATTGACATGTGACCTCTTTAAAGAAAAAAATAGGCAGTCAGTCATTTTAGTCTTTGTTGTAAAGATAAGTTTTTACCTGTGGTCAAGAAATTGTATTTTCAATGGTTTGTATTTGTCCTGTTATTGCTTAATAATTGGTTTATAGTACAAGGAATTAAATCTTTGTATTAGGTTCATTTTGACTTTAGTAACTTTAGAATTGTGAATTTCATGATTGATGAAAAGGGAGTTTCAGAATGACACTTATATTTCTCAAATCACATTGCTCTCGTTTATTCACTGCTAACATTTAGCTTTGCAGTATCAAGTAACGGGCACTGGTTTGATTGTGCAGTTGCAGATCATTCATCACATAGATGGTAAGTCACATGATGAGCTATGTGTTATGCGTAGCTATATTTGTTATAAGTATTATATACGTTATTCGACAAATAGGTTATTTGGACGCGTTTGCTGCTATGTTCTAAATGTGATTGTATGGTACTTACGAGAACATTTGCGTTATGAACTGTGTATTGCTTTTACTATGATTTACCATATATTGACTGTCTTTTAACCTTTGTTTTCAGACTGTGTTGATGTATTACATTACCATGCAATACGGTTGTATTAAACTGGATAGAATTCAACCCATATCGTTCTGTCAATATTATATACCGTTTCACATGTAGACACAAAATTGAACTCATTGACCTCTTAGGGTCTCGGGCTTTTAATATAGCGCCGATAAACCCCGTTACAATATATGACCTTAAACAGTTTTACTCTTGGATAGAATCAAACGGGGTTATTACGCACAGCTTAACTTTGATTTGATATTTAAGTTTTACTGTGCATTTTAATGACCTTGCGGGGCGGGGTTTCGCGACGGTCCACTGCATAATTGTGCAGGATATTTAGTATATTTGGAAGCCTGATTTCTTATCCTTACATTTTAACCAATGCAGCGCTGAACTTTAGTCGTTGAATACGGAAGTAAACAATAATATTGCTCTACCTATTTTGTTCGTGTTTGAGATTACCATTATATGCATACTCCGCCCCGAAAAGTTTGGTTTTACAGAATACGCCCCATGGAACACTTTTTTCAATGTTCAGTCACCTGGCTGGATTCTTTAAGGACTTCCCCTTGAGAGGATGATGGAAATATATGATTTTAAAGCATACATATGCATCAATATTTTATCGAAAGGTTACCAAAAAACTAAAAGTATGAAGCATGATGTTTGCAATAAAATTGCAGATCCCGATGTATAAAACATGATAAATGTAACGTCTGGTTTCCTTTATCTCTCAAATATTCCGTGAATATTAATAATTTAAAGGGCCAGGTGATCTTATCGTATAATTTAGTCAATATATTCAAAATCATGCTTTGTTGAGATTGTTATTCACGTAAAATAGATATCTGTTGACAAGTACTAGATATCTATCATGATAATTTGTATTCATTTAGAAACGCCAATGATTTCATGTAACATTTCGAAGGGACTTAATCCGGGCCATTTGAGCATATATCAAAGAAATATTTGCTTACTTATGAAACAATACGAACACTTCGGAAGAAGGCTGGTGTATTGTGCAAAGCACAGTTTTGCCTTTCTCGGTCATTGCTCTTAGGTTTTGTACAATGTTTTCCGCCATGAAGGAATCCAAACCTGATGTTGGCTCGTCACAAAATAGCAGTGGAGGGTTGTTCAATATCTGTACAATGTACAAATACAAATAATAATATGAATTATCATAATTTGTTTTTTACAACATAATATTCATTATTCTTGTGAAATATCGGATGATATTGAACATTGTATTGTAAAAGAAACACCCATGCCACACACATCGTGTATGTCATACTCTGCTGTCTATCAGTTAAAGTATCAAATATTAGATGTGTCTGATAATGCTCAAGCAAAACTAGCACGTCAATTATACAATATTTATGATTTTTAGCATTTTGAATGGTGTAGCCGAGATGGGCACCTTGTATCTGCAGTGCATCAATGCCAACCCAGAAAACAGTAATATTTGAAAAACGCTGATAACTTATTTCTTATTTCTGAATGAAGTGTGAAATGGTCATGGTTTTGATTTAAAATTAATAGAGATATTGTTTTTGAATTTATTGTTCACTTTAAAAATGAAATATGTTTGCTTGGAATTATGGATTACATTCTTATCCAAGTACGGGGTGATTTTTACGGCCGTCAAATGCCTCTTAAGGATTCCATAGACTTTACCAAAGGTTGAATTATACATTGTCAAACAAAAACAATTGTGTAATATGAATGAATGACAAATTAGATGATATTTCAAAAAACAAGATTTTGTTTAATAACACCTACGTTTTAAGAGAGATTATTGTTCTTATTCACCTCTGTATATCACAAAGTTTATCATATTGTAAAGATCCAGTTAAGAAAGTGCTATCAGTATCTATCCATTTGAGAGTCATACATTTTGAAGGGCAATATACAATTTTTCTTTAAATGATTACAAAAAAGCTTTGCTGTTGGTGAATGGTATTACTCTGATTCGCCACACATTTGTGTCCCAATTAATAAGACAAGAAGGTCATGATGACCCTAAATCGCTCACCTGAGTAATATGAGCCACATGTTTAAAATGCCAAACTGATGCTAAAAAATTAGAAAGTAGATCAGTAGGTCACATTCATGGTAACTCAAAGACAGTTTTAAGATGGTATGCAAAACTGTACATGTCATCCAAATTTCAAGGCTGTATCTAAAAAAACAAGAAAGTGGGTCAGTAGGTCAATGTCACAGTAAGGTGGGACGTAATCACTTGGGTACATCAGGTAAATATAATTAAACAGTCTTGAAAATATGATCTGATCATTTTTGAAATATTTTTCCTATATAACTCATATAACAAGTGACCACCAGGGCGGGGCCTCTTTTCACCCCAGGGGCATAATTTGAACAATCCTGTTAGAGGTCCACTAGGCAATGATACATACCAAATATCAAAGGCCTAGGCCTTGAACTTTCAGACAAGAAGATTTTTATTTTTTCCCTATATAGTCTATGTTAAACTTGGGACTCCCGGAGCAGTGCCTCTTTTCACCCCAGGGTTATAATTTGAACAATTTTGGTAGAGGACCACAAGGCAATGCCACATACCAAATATCAAAGGTCTAGGTCTTGTGGTTTTCGAAAAGAAGATGTTTAAAGTTTTTACCTAGTATATAAGTCTAATATGTAAAACTTGTGATCCCCGGGGTTGGGCCTCTTTTAATCCCAGTGGCACAATTTGAACAATCTTGATAGAGGACCCTAAGATGATGTCACATTTCAAATATCAAGGCTCTACGTCTTGCGATTTTGGACAAGAACATTTTTAAAATTTTTCCTTTCGGTTACCATGGCAACCAGAGTTCTGCATGGAATTAATTTCTTTGAACAATTTTGAAAGGAGATTACCCAAGGATCATTCCTGTGAAGTTTGGTGTAATTCTGCCCAATGGTTTTCAAGAAAAACGGACGGACGCACGACGGACGACGCACGACGGACATTGAGCGGTCACAAAAGCTCACCATGAGCCTTTGGTTCAGGTGAGCTAAAAAATATTAGTTTTAAGCACTCCATTCACAGAAGACTGAGTTTTATTGTATACTTTTATGTGAAATATTGAGAAATATTGATGACATATAATGAACATTTAATTGTATTTATTTTTCACTGCAGTGAGACATATTTTCTATGTTTCATTGATATTCAAGAACTATTTCAGTATTCTTGGGTAGTAACTTTGTTATCATTTTAAGAGAAAAATGTATATGTATTATATTGAAGTAAATTATTTTAAGTCAAAGTATAAAATTTACAATAATCACAAACGGCTTATGGTACGTTTTATCCAGTATGTATACGGGTACACGGGATTTAGCCTTCTGCAAAGGGACATTACTCGAGAGACCTTTAAACGCCAGCAAATAAAATATGTCGAAATTATCGAATACTGCGAGTTGTACGCATCTCGTAAAAGTACAATGTTATATTTAATATCTTCGCTGTTGCTGTAAAGATAACGTTTTCCGTTTATATCTAAATATGACTAAATTTCAGCTGTTTGGAAAATGTTCATATTTATTGTTAATGTCGCTTGTTCTAGAGTGGTTACGATAAGCTTGAAGCTTTCATCACAATCGAGCTAAAACAAATTAGTATAATCTAAATGTATACAAACGGCGTGTTCAAACATTTATGTACATAACAAACAGAAAATTAAAGGTTTTATCTTGAATAAGGTAATTATTTTCATACTATTCATTTTGTTCTGCCTTTATGATTTCTTTACCTCTGAAGCAAATGAAAGTCGCCTCATTTCACCGCCAGATATTCCTTTTATTCGGCCGGGATCCCCAATCATATTGTCCATGCATTTCTGCAGACCAAGTTCTTTAATAACGTCGTTTACACGATGCATTCTCTTTTCTTTAGACATATTTTTGTCCATCCGCAACAACGCCTGATAAACAGAAAACAATGTTCCAGTATGTACACGTATGATGATACAATTAATTAGATTGTTAAACGAAAGCAACATATATACTTTTGAAAAAAGGGTCATGAAGAATTAAATAAAATACAATGAGCTGGTCCAGGGCAAACATAACATGAATGAGTTCCATTTTTGTATTTGTGCATTCTGTTTCCACATCTATTCAGTTTGTTTAAAGTCAGTAAATATTTATATACTATACATACACGTTTTGTGCAACAATGCTCATTCCATAATAAGATATCTCAAACTTCATGGCTTAAGTTCAATATTCTGAAGAAAATTTTGACAATATGTATGCATTACTACAACATTCAATACACACCCTAAATGTAAGATGTTCCTTCACAGTCATTGTAGCGATGAACATGTCGTCTTGACGAACGTATGCAGAAATGTTTCGAATCTCATTACCAACATTCCTTCCGTTGATTCTGATATCACCGCTGGTTGTTAAAGATTTGTGATCTATCCTTGATGTAAGGGTGTTTAGCAAAGTGGTTTTGCCTGAGCCACTAGAAGCATCAATACACAACTGATCTTATACAATAGCTCGGGGATCTTTCTTTCTACGAAAACTGACTCCAAATAACGTCGTCGCGTACATAAATATGTAAGTATATCAGCTGATTATATAATTATATAACAACTGAATGCTTGATTGGATGTTTAAGAAAAATAAAGTCGTGAAATACTAAAAAAACTTTAATAAGATGAAAAGAAATGTTATAAAATAAGCAGACCCTTACCTTGCCCCAATGATTGCAAGCAAAGTCCCAGATTTGATATTCCCATACACTGAAAATATACACATTCATAACTGCAACAAATGCAGAGAAAATGAACAACTGATAGAAAATATAATATCATATTTTGTTGAGTTTTTGTTTTGATGCTTATAATCAACATTTAAGTTTAAGAAAATATCTAAAAATCACAGTGAATGATAATATATTCACAAGTAGCCATGTGGAATACTGCTGTTTGTCTATAGCTGGTAGTTATAGTTTTGAAGATGTATAGTGCGAGATGTAAATAATATCAGTTAATAGCTGTTTTTAAAGTAAAATCACATTGTTTTCCGTTTCACAAAGTTGATATAATTCAAGTTACGAAATGTCTGTTGAACGTACGCTGTTAAGTTTGTCTGTTTACCTCTTAACCTCTTAATAATATTATATTTATCATCCTTGCAGACAATGTTAAAAAATGAACTGCTATCAAGAAATGCCTATTCGTAACTTTTCATACCGTTCTTTAGGACCTGCGTTGGCGGTTCTATAGGATCGCGTCTTCTACAGCAGACCCGAGTTTTAGGTTTGACATACACGTTGACATTTTCCCATGATATTGTCACTGCCTCCGTTACCTCTGCCTCGTTTTGTACGCTGTTAAAATACGTAAAACAGAAATTCGAATGAGTTACCAAATCTTTATTAGAAAAGATGTACAGATACAAGACATAAAATGCAGCGCAAAGAATCACCCTTACAGAAGACATTAATTTTGAATAACACTACGGGTGTGCCTTAACATGACAACCATTACAGCACAACGTTTATTGTCATATTTGAAACCTGATACCAGGAAATATTTGCTTAGCCCGCATTTTCCTTCTCTAGAAACTGGTAAATAACACCTAAATGTAATAATAAGTACATATTATAGTGAAGACATCCTAATCTTACGACTCTCACAAAAACTCACATCTGTTCATTTGGTAGAGTTTATGTTAATGTGATATTCTGAAGCCGAAAAACAAATGTCACCACCAAGATCAGAACAACGTATCTGGCTGCTTAAATAGCATTATCATGATAGCAGTTAATGACATTTTTGATATCAACATCAAGCGACAATCATTTGATTTAACTACCAGAACAAACAATTGAAATAAAAGAAGACATATCACATATTATAATCCCAGCAACAGCATAGCTGTCAGAGGCAAGATAGTTAAAGTCAGCGACACTTACTACTGGACCAAAGAGTGTGGAGGTTTTTTTGAACTGACAATAGTATATAACGAATTTTTAATGTCAATTCTGTAGGAGAAGTTTCATCCAAATCATATATCATAATAGTGTCTGATATGGAAAAGCTCACCTTGGTTTATGCTATAGGGCGTCTTTCACGCTACATAGACGTAGCTAAATAGTTATTTACTTTTGATTCCCTGTAGTAGCTTATACCAGTTTGTAATTACTTGTTGTATGATTAAATTTATTATTCCTATACAGGTTGAAAACGATAATAGTGGATTATAGGACTGTACTTTTCCGTCCGTCATTCCGTCTGTTATTCCGCCAGTCCATACTCGTTTCGGTCTATAATGCTATCATGTAGCGTTTGATTTTAGTATTACTTTGCACGTATGTTCCCTTTAATGAGTCGACGTGTCATGCGCAACACCCAGACCCTTAGCTCGAAGCTCAATGTCACACTTAGAAGTTAATAGTTTTATTTTATCTTGTAACACTTTCAGAGGTCAAGATCAAGGTCACACTTAGTATTGTATTTGAAACTATGTCATATGGACGCGTAATTACAAACAGCTATAATATTAATATTCCTATAATTATGTGAGTGTCTGTCGGATGGATGAATGGGAAGCTTTTACTCGTATTTAATACATTGATCATTGATACATTTTTTAAAATATGATTTTGTGAAATTTATCGTAAATGTTTGTATACATGTGTATTGTTGTTGTTCTTAACTCTAGGCCATACTGAAAATAAGTTTACGTTTCATTTTCATGTTATGTACACTTTGTATGTTACCTTCATTAAATAAAGATTTTATTATTATTATTATTATCATTAATATTATTATTATTATTATTATTGATAGGGTCTCTTTTGTGTTCGGTTCATAAATCTGTCATCCATCAAGGGATTATAGAAGTACTACCAATAAATGTCCCCCTGTTAGAGATGTACACGCGTAAACAGATGTGAAAATGAACAGCGGATTAGCATCAAAAGTGAGGGATCTTCTAAAAGTTTTTGAGATATATGTTAGGCCACTTAAACATTAGACCACATTTTCATTTCTTTCATTGTTATCTCAAATATGATCGCACAGTGTCCGTCTGAACGTCCAACGTCATCATCAGTCGTTTTGTTGAGACACTAGAGGTCACAATTTTACTCATTTCTTTAAAGACACTTGATCAGAATGTGTTCTTTAATAAATTCTCAGTACAAACATGAAAGCTTGTGAGAATGTTTCTTTTTGTGAGTTAGTTGGGTTTTACGGCGAATCGACACAAAATGGTCATATATCGCTGAGAAGAAGTCATATTGAAAACGCCAACTGTAAAGCATAAACATTTATGTAAAATGTAAAGCATACCTAAAACATTCATGTAAAAAAAATAATGTAAAGCACACTATGAATAATGTAAAGAATATCTAAATTAACCATGTAAAAATGTAAAGCATATCTAAAATCAGTTATTGTCACAAATTGACATACGGGCCTTATTTTATCTGTATTGTAAATGCAGGTATTGCATCATCTTTTTGTAAATTTTGAGTTATTGAGGTAAATGTCAGATTTCACGCATGAAATACCTCTCATGTTTTTCTGTATTTAAAACCCTTAAAAATTTCCATGTAAATTTCTTTAAAATTTCCCTTTTCCCTTAAAAAAATTTTATTTTTTAAAAACCCTTCAGAAAATTTAAATTTTTTTTAAAATCCCCAAAACCACTTTTAAGGGCCTAAAATTGTCAATTTAAATTCGCGAAAAAGTATTTTAGTTTCCCCCGGGCTTTTAATCGTAAAATTCCCGTGAAAAGGGAAATAGTGGGAGTCCACGGCTTAGCCGTGAACCCCTAAATTTTTAGTTTTTGGGGGGACATTACCCTTTTAAATAGACTGGACTAAAAACCCCCTTGCGCACAACCACCTTCCGACATTATGACGAATCTATGCCGAATTATTTTTTTTGCTAAAATTTTTATGCTCGTCGAGGTAAAAATTTTTTTTTAATTTTTGTATGATTTTGCTTTACGATTTTTATTTTTGGAAAATTTTTGTTCATTCTAGAAAATTCTGAAACCCTTTACTTTTCGCAATTTTTTTGGGCCCTAGTTTCGGGTATGTCAGGAAAATTTATTAAATTTTAAAACTTCTGTAAATTATTTAAAAAGAGGATCAAAAATGTTTTTATTTATAAAAGATGTTAGTTTTTATACTAAAATTTTTTAACTTTATTTTTAAAAAAAGGTCTTTTTTTTTCAAAAACTAATGCCCCAAACATTTTTGTTATTTATGGAACCCCCTTACTGCTTGTAGGGTTTAGGGAAAATCTATAGGGCCAAGTCGGGCCCATTTTTGTAATATATTATTGTAAATGAAATTGTGTCCCAAAGCCCAAATTTGCAACACATAAAAAGTCCGTTTAAAGTGTAGGGCTTTGGGGATTTTAAAATGGTTTCCAACTATCAAATACCGTTTGTTTATATTAATTTTTTTAAATTTTGGGTAGTTGTAAAAAAATCTGCATTTTTATCTTGTCCGTATCTAAAATGTTTCATCATATGCCTTTTCCCAATCTTTTTCATACTTTAAATTTATCAAAAGTAAGGGAACCCCTTTTTTAAAAAAAAGGGAAAAATTTAAATAAAGTGAGGGGGTTTATTTACTTAATTGTAAAACCATTTGAATTTAAAGTACACATTTTTTTGGGTATAAGTAGCACGTTTTAAATTTAGGGGAGCCTACGGAGGTATGGTGTCCCCCAAAGGAGCACTTTAGGGCCCTGACTTATTTTTGTTTGGAGGTCCCTTACCATAGGGTTTATATATTTTACCCTTTTCCCTTCCCCCCGACGATTTTCCCTTGGGTGATGTCAAAAACCCGGAATTACAAGGGCCCGATTTTCACTTGTCTTCACTCGCCTGGATGTGATTTCCCAGCGAAGATTTTTCGTCCCGGTTTGTGCCGTAAACCGCAAAGCATGATTTTGTTATCCTCAAAGTCAGCTCAGGATGCAATACCTCCCAAACCATGGGGACCAAACCGGGAAATAAAACGTTTTCCCGGGTTTTAAAGGGGACTGTATTTTGTTTTAGAAGCACTTTTTGTTTTTTCTACTTAAAGTTCAAAATTTAAATTTAAAAGAACGGTTCCGTCCAGTTAAATTTGGAATTTAAGAACTTTTGTATCTAGAGATAAAATTTTTCTTTTTTTTTTTTTCTTATAATCAGTTTTTTTTTCTTTTCATATCTATTCATTGTTAAAAAATTAAATTTTTTTAAAATAAACTTGTAAATATTGAAAAAGGGTTTTGATTTGTTCTATGGTTACTGTCCCGGTACGGCCTTTCCTGTCAAAAAGGTGTCAGAAGGGGGAACTCCCCTTTTGTTCGACCAGACACGGAGCTTTTCCCGAACTTATTCACACCCATTTAAACTGCAGCAAAAAATTTGTAAAGATTCCCCTTTTTTTGGGTTTTTTTGTTACACATAAATATTTTTAAATTTTTTTTCAGAGTGACGGCTTACCTAAACCCAAACAAACGATCCGTAGCTTCGGGCAAAACCATTTTTTTGTGGTACGACTGATAGACGTTGTTTAGGGACATTTGGGATTCGGGGTGAGTTCGTTCCTTTTATTTTTTTTTTGGGTTTTAAAATTTTGTGTCACCATGATTGGGCCCCCATATATCTGTCCCTGAAGTGACCCCCCTTGACAAGGAGATTTTTCCTACTCACTCTTCCTTGTGCGTCCCCCTACTTCTCCCAGTGACCCCTTTTTGGTTTTTAGTGTGCTGAAATACATCCAATACGTATTTTTTTTTTTAATTTGGTGGGGTTAGAAAAGTTTGTTTTCGGCATTACTTTTAACATATTTTTTAAGTTTTATCAAACCAGTGTGTTAAAACCTAAATTTTTATCTTGGGGATAAAACACTTTGATTTTATTTTTGGGTTTTATTTTTTTTACACAAAAGTTTTTACCAAATTTTACAGTTATTATTTTTGATAGGCTAGGGTTTTGGTTTTGGGGGCAGCCTACTGTCACGGTACTTTTTTTGGCTTGTTGCCTATAACCCTTTGATTGACACATAGTACTTTTTCCCGCAATTTATGTCTTTTATTTTAGTGAGGACGTTTTTTGTAGAAATAACGTATTGTATATTACTTTGTTTTGGCTTAAAGTGGAAAATTTAAAGCCTTATTTGTAAACTATGTAGTCTAGTATTCCCTCACGTTTGTTTAACTAGTGCTCGGGTTTTGTTATAGTGCGTTTTACTGTATGTTTATAGGGGTTAAACGAAAGGTGTAATCAAAATATTTATAGAGCTAACGAAGGGAGGAAAAGATTTTAGGTTATGAAGGAGGGAAAGTTACGTAACTTTTTTTAAGGAAGAGCAGGCTGGGAACGTGGGGGAAAGACTTTGTAGATTGAAGCAGAGAAAATAATTGGGAGTTAGAAGCTGGGTTTGCAGAAAAAAAAGATAGAAAAAAAAAAAACAAAGTAGTTTAGAAGCAGAGAAAATTAAGAGTAAAAAAGCAGAAAAGAATAGTTTAGAAGAGATGGGAAAGATTAATTTCCCGAAGTTAGGTTCCGAAGGAAACGATAAAAATTATGAACACTAGTAGCTTAGGGCTGAAAAGGGAAAAGTTAGATTTAGAACGAAAGGTTAAAACTAAAATAATTTAGAAAGGGGAAAAGGAAAACTTTTAAATGTTAGCTAGGAATTAGAAAAGAAAAAGGAAAGGAAGAAAGTAAAAAATTAAAACGAGCAAAAAATTTTAAGCCCAGCCCTTAGAAAAGATGTAAGAAAAAAAAAAGGGGTTTAAGATGTCTCCCTTTGATGAAAAATTGATTCCATGGATGCGTAATTGAATTTTTGTACGAAACGTACGCTTTTGGCGCGGGTTGGGGAAAAAAGAATATGGCCCACTTAAATTCCCGGGTTCCTTCTAAAGGGACGGCAAGAGAGGTTTTTAAGGCTTCCGTTGGAAAAATGGGAAGGGATTATGAAAAAAGGGGGAAAGACCCTTTTTTTACTTTCATTCGAACTCACTGACGAGGCATAAAAAAAATTTTAGAACTAAAGGCCCTCGTAAATAATGAGACCTTTGTGATTTTCCACCCAGAATAAGTAGTTTATTTAGATGGTTGGCTTAGACGAGAAAGGTAAAAAAACGACGAAGGTTTTTAGATTTTATTCTTAGGGCCCAAATTTTTTAGATTCTGAAATTAGAGAACTAAACCCAAAGAATTTGAGAGTAAGGGGTTAGTTAAAGCTAGGATTTTAAGAAGAGGCAGATTTTTTTTTGGGCAAAAAAACCGGGGAGGCCCCAATTAGCGTGAACGAACCAAAAAGGACCGGAGCAAAAAAACCATATGAAAACCTCAGAGACAGTTCCTAGAAAGGTCGAAAATGGGGGCACTAGTAATAGGGGGTAGTAGCAATTTTCTAATAGGGGTAAGGTTTTAAACCCCTTTTGGGGTGTACTGAATTTTTAAAGTGTGGTCGAATGGGCAAGTTAAATTTTAGGGAGGATGGAAAGTAAAGGGCCGGTAACAGTGCTAATGCAGAAAGCAGATTTTAAAAGTAGAGCTGGAACAGGAAGGTAAAAAGGGGGGAAATAAAATAGAAAGGGAAAGTAAAATAGGTAAGTCGTGACCGATCTGGGAGAAAGGGGTTAGGGGAAGAAATGAGAAGAGATGGATAAGTCAAGTGGTAAAGAAATTTGGAAATATATTATAGAACTAAGTGATGTAAAGGATTGGGTTTATCTTTGTGTAAGTAAAATTCCCCTAAAAAAACCCGGGTCCTTGAAAGGGTGGGGGATGTTTCGCTGTGGGGGATACGGGTTGTACATTTTGGGGATAGAAAAGGGAACTTAGAAAGAACCCAAGTCATTTTTATAAAAAACCCCGTAGATTTAAGTACATAGATGGGGGGAAAACATGGGCTAGATGTACAAAATAGTTTGTATTGTCCGTATTTAAAGGGTACAGTAGAGGCTTTGGGGTTGTAGATAATCCCCCCAAAAGTTTATAATTGGAATATAGGGGAGCTGTAGAACCTCAGTTTAGAAACTTAGCGTCACATTTGAAACTAGGGCCCCAAACCAAAGTTAAAAACCGGGAAAGCTTAAAGTTCCGTCCCCAGATTTTTGATGAACTAGAAGGAAATTCCCTTTGAAAACAACAGAAGATAGCCTTTTAAAATTTGTGTAAAAGAAGGCTGAGGGAAAGGGAAAGATTAAGCTGTAAAAGGTAAAGGTTCAGTTAGGTTTGAGATTTAAAGGGTAGATTGTTTTATAAGAGTAAAAACCCCCCCAAATTTAACAAAAATAACAGTTGATTGTAAAACCCAAAAGTCTTAAAAAAACGGGGGGATGGAAAATTTTCCATGACTCGTTTTTTTGTCAGGCCATTTAGGGATAAGGAAAAATAGTGATAGGGTATAGGCGAATTTTTTAAAAGGCCAGGGGTAAAGGCAGAGGTTGAAGGTATTTTCATCATGTAGTATTTGTCAAAGTACTATAGCTAAGGGGAGAAATAAGTAAAATTCCGTTTTGGAAAAAAGCCTTTTTATTGATACTCCGTTTAAGAGAGTTTTCCGTCGATAAACTTTTTTCCCCCATCGAACCTATGACCCGATAGGAAAAAAAGGGACATTCTTACTATGGTAAATTATGCTACCCAGATAAAAAGGAAGCCTGCACTACCTAGTATTGAAACTTTAGAGAAATACAGAGGCATTAGTAGATATGAAAATAGATTAGGATGCCAAGGAAATGCTTACCGATTGTGGTCGCAGTTTTTTCGTCAGAACTTATGGCAGAAGTAAATAAAGGGTTTTTTGTCATTAAGGCGTTAACCAAAAAACACCGTATCACCCAAAGTGTAACGGGTTTTGTAAGAATTTAACGGGAATTTTTAAAAACCCGATGTTGAAACGTAGTATGAGAGACCTAGAGATTGGGATAGGTATTTTTAATTTCTATGTTTTTGGCCTTTTTCCCTGAAATTCCGCAAGAAAGTTTGGGATTTTTTTCCCTTTGAGTTACTTTACGGTAAACCCAAACCGTGGGCCCCTAATTGCAAGAGAATTTTGGGCTGGTAAGACGGGGAATGATGAGGTTAAAACCCCTTACCAGTATGTTAAAGGAATTTTCAAGAAAAGTTGGGGGATACGTGTAAATGCCAGCCAAAATTAGCAAAAAATATTTCTAATACAAAAAAGTATTACAAAGGGGAAAGGGTAGAGATAGGAAAGGGTTTTAAAGGGAGGGATAAGGTCTTGTTTGGGTTAACCCCACGAAACATAAAAAAGTTTTTGTTTCTTTGGAGGGGCCTTACCCTAGTAGTAGAGGGGAGTAAATTGACAATTTTCAGGAAAAGAAAGTAGAAGGAAATTTTAAAAAGTTTTCCCCTGCCAAAAATGCCCGGGAAAAAGACCCGTTTAAAGGGAAAGGGTATAGTAATCTTACCAGATAAGGTTTTTTTAAGTAAGGTTGGAGCAGCTATTGTAGAGGGGGATTTAAGAGATTTACCGATTAGATCCGAAAGAAAGTAGTGTAGTTTTCCCCTAGGTAGAAAAAGGGTATGTTCTGTGTCCCCATAAAAACCCGGGTACAGAAAAGTACAAAGATTAGAGTAAATCCGGAGTTACCAGTAGCATGTAAACAGGAATAGTAATTTGTTAGACCCCTTTTTTTCAAAGGTAAATTTACAGATATTTTTTTTTGTTAAACATACTTCTATTGATACTTTTTTTTGTTTATCCCCAAATTTTTTGGGGGCCATTGGGATTCCCCTCCCAGATTTTTACAAAAAAAGGGGCAGCCAAAACTTTTTAGAAATGGGGGGGAAAATCAAAAAAGGCTTTCCCCGATTTGAAGGCTAGCTTAAAAAGGGGCCCCCTATTTGAAATTTTCCAGATTTAGATCAACTTTTATTTGAGATAATGCTTTAATTTTGGGGTTTTTGGGTCAGTATTAAATTCAGAAAAATGATGGAGAAAAAAAATTTCCCGAAGCGTATGCCAAATAGAAAATTGCTTTCCTAAGGGGGCAAAAATACTCAGTGATAGGAAGGATTTTTTTAGCGATAGTAAAGGGGAGTAGCTAATTTTTCACCGGGATTTGTTCCGGGAAAACTTTTTATTGAGACGAACATCACCCTCACTTTTTGAATAAAGGGGGAAAATTAGCACTCCAGGCTGTGAGATGGGGAATTTGGGATTTAACCATATAGGAACCCGTATCAAGCAATTCCTGGTAGAAAAAAATGTAGGGGGCGATTATTTAGTAAGGTAAACGGTGCTATATTTTAAAGGGGTACAATTGCAGTGTGGGGGTTTTCTTTTGGGTTTTCTTTTTTTCCCGTATGTCCCTTTTTTTTTTTCATTTAAGAAAAATTTTAAATTTTTTTTTTAAGGGGGACGTGTGTCACAAAAAGACCATACGGGCCCCATTTTAATTTTTGTATTGTAAATCAGTATTGCATCATCTTTTTTTTAAATTTTTGTTTTTGAGGGAAAGTCAGATTTCACCATGAAATACCTCATGTTTTTCTGTAAAATTTTATAACTTAAATTTCCCTTAAATTTTTTTAAATTCTGTTCCGGGAATAAGAAAGTTTATATTTTAAAAAACTTCCCTTAAAATTTTTGTTTTTTATCCCAAAAACCCCTAAATGGGGCCCCAAATTGTCCAAATTTAAATTTTGCGCCAAAGTAGTTTGATTCCCCGGGTTATCGTGAAACCCGGAAAATGACAATAGGCGGGGTCCACGGCTTAGCCCCTTAATCCCTGAAATTTAGTATTTGGGGGGACATTATTTCCCTTTAAAAAACTGGACTAGATATGCCCCTTTCGCACAACCCCCTTTCCCACATTAAGACGAACTATGTCTGAAAAATTTTTTTCTTGGGTAAAATTTATGCTCGATCGGGTAAGAAAAAAATTTTTTTTGAAATTTTTTTATGATTTTTGCATTAAAAGAATTTTTTTTTTGGTAAATTTTTGTTCATTCTACAGAAATTTTGTAACATTTACTTTCCCGGGTTTTGATTTTTTGGGTATTTTTGGATGTTTAGGATAATTTATTTTAAAATTTTTAAACTTCTGTAAATTATTTAGAAAGGATCTTTAAAATTTTTATTTTTTATAAATGTTGATTTTTATGAATTTGTACAATTTTATAAAATACTTTTTTTCAAAACTTATGTCAAACATTTTTGTTAATTAAAGGAACCCCATTTACTGCATTTTTATGGTTATTTAAAAAACTATATGGCAAGTCCCAGTGCCATTGGTTTTTTAATATTTATTGTAATATGAAATTGTGTGCCATTTTATTGCAAAAACATACCAAAGTCCGTTTTTTGTGTAAGGCATTTGATAATTTTAGGTGCCAACTAACAATACTTTTATTTTTTTGAATTTTGGGTTTGTTTTTTAGTTTTTAAATAATTTGCTGCATTTTTTCATGTCCGAAACTATAATGTTTCATCCTAAACTTTTCATATCTTTTCATACTTTAACTTTAGTCTTTTAAGTAAGTAATCTTGTAATATGGAAGTAATAAGTGACGTATTTTAATCATGTGACGTTTGAACTTAGTAGCACATATGTTTTGTATAAGTAGCACGTATTATTTATGGGAGCCTACGGAGGTATGGTGTACCCAAAGGAGCAGCTTTATGCCCTGACTTATTTGTTTTGCTATGGTGCTTACCATATGTTATATATTTTAGCTTCTTCCGCCAGACGATTTTACCTGGTGATGTCATAACCGGAAGTACAATGCCCGAGGTTCACTTGTCTTCACTCGCCTGGATGTGATATTCCCAGCGCAGAGCTTTCGTCCCATGGTTGTGCCGTAAACGCAAAGACGATGATTTTTGTTATCCTCTGAAGTCAGCTCAGGGATGCAATCACCTACCACCATAGGGAGCCAACACGGAATCAACGTATTCACGGTTTAAAGGGACTGTATTTTGAATTTAGAAGCTACGTTTTGTTTGTGCTACTTAAAGTTCACAATTGAATTAAAGAACTGTGTCACGTCAGATTAGAATGGAATTTAAGAACTTTTGTATCTAGAGATACTGAACTTTCTTTTTTTTTCTTTCTTATAATCAGTTTTTTTTTCTTTTCATATCTATTCATTGTTAATAATCATCTTTTGTAAATAAACTTGTAAATATTGTAAAGGGTGTTGATTTGTTCTGATGGTTACTGTCGCCGGTACGGCCTTTCCTGTCACAGTTATGTAAAAATGTATATACGTATGTGTTTAAATATCAGCTGCAAACATAATAATATTGCAAGATGTAAATAAAAATATGAAATGTTTTTTCATGAAATGATTTTTTGATAAATTCTTATCTGCTTTAAAAACGATAAAATATTTCCGACTGAAACTTTTTCAGATAACTCTTTCAAAGTGTGAACGTCATAATATGTACTGCGTTGTGTAGCAAAGTCCACACAGTCGATTAAAACATGTTTAACAGTTAGCGGTGTTTGACATGGTACACATTCGGGTTGATATTCTTTATTCAAAAGATAAGAATGAGTCAAACAGGTATGACCTATTCGACAGCGAGAAAGAACAACTTCCTCCCTGCGAACAGATTTGTTCTTCGTGCCATTCATCTAGAGTAGGTTTGATATCATGAAGTTTATTTGATGAAATGAAGCATTGTTCCATGACGATTGCCATTTAGATAAAATGTACTTGTTTATACTGGGCCTAAAATCGGTATGTGGTAGTTTTAAATTAGATTGTGATAACGAAAGAGATTTCTTTGCTGCAGTATCAGCATCCTCGTTTCCATGAATACCAACATGACTGGGAATCCAACAAAATATGATAGATTTTTTAAAGATAGTTCATGAAACCTGAGAAGAATATTTTGAATGAAAGGATTTTCCATATTTCGGTTATGAATTGACTGTAAAAGAGAAAGCGAGCCGGAAAAGATAACAAATTTTTCTTCACTATTTTTTTATATACAATTTAGGGCTCAATCAATAGCTTTTGCCTCGACTGAAAATATTGTTGCATTATTTGGCAAACGTAATTTTGACTGATGAAGGTGGCTGACAGCAGCACATCCAACCTTTGATTCATCTTTTGAACCGTCTGTGTCAATTGCAAAATAGTCCATGTAAGTTGACTTGATTTCTTGATATTTGGACTTGAATATTTCAGGGTTTGTTTCAGACTTTCTAAAGGCAGTTTTCAAATCGAAAAGAACTGTAGGGGCATGAAGGGTCCATGATGGTGTATCTAGAATTGAATTTTCTTTAATACCATCGGATTCAAAGTCAGTTTCATTCATAGAAGATTTTCTGCGAAATCCAAACGGTTTGATTTGTTTTGGTTTTTTCTCATATGAATCGGAGTACTTTGGTTTAAAAATAATTTTATGAGCAGGATTGGATTTGTTGGCAGCCACTCTTAAAGCATATTGCAATGAAAGTGGACATACTGAGTTTTCGATTGGGAAAATTTAAACCATTTTCCATGGCCCAAGTTTGAACTTTATTCAAACACTGTTGTAATTGGCGTTCAATCGTACGCATATTTTTTGAACGATAACATATCAAAAAATCATCAACATATGATGAAAAGTCTGTCCCTGGTAACAATTATTTCACAATATTATTAATTTTGATGCTAAAAAGTGTGACATAAAATAGAACCTTGTGGAACTCCCTGTTCTTGCTCAAAAGAGTCAGAAAGGGTAGAACCAACACGTACTTTAACACTTCGATCAGATAAAAATTGTGATATAAATGTTGGCAGACGACCTTTTAAACCTATATGGTTAAGATCATTCATAATACCATATTTCCATGTAGTGTCATAAGCTTTTCCTAAATCGAAAAAGACAGATACTAGATGCTCTTTTTTAATAAATGCATCACGAATAAGACTTTCCAGTCGAACAAGATGATCAGTTGTGCTGCGTTGTTTGCGAAAGCCGCTTTGAAAGTTTGTAATTAATCCTTGCGATTCGAGATATCAAACTAGTCTAGAATTGATCATACGTTCTAGAGTTTTACATAAACAGCTAGTAAGGGCTATCGGTCTATAATAACTTGGGTTCGTGCTATCTTTTCCGGGTTTTTGTATGGGAATAACAATAGCTTCTCTCCAGGAGTCTGGAAAAATACCAGTTTTCCACGTTATATTGTAGATTTCAAGGAGCAGGTCTAATGATTCTTGTGGTAAGTGTTTTAAAAGTTGGTAATGCATTTGGTCTGGACCAGCTGCAGTATCATGACATTTGTATAGAGAGTCAAGTAACTCTGTGATCGAAAAAGGTTTATTATAATCTTCCTTATTATTTGAATCAAATTCAGAGGTTTGCTTTCTTTAGTTAATTTAATGTTTTGGAAACTTTGGTCATAATTATGTGATGAAGAGTTTTTTGAAAAAGCTTCACCAAGAGTATTAGCAATGTCCTCTTTGATAGATGCAATAGACTGGTCTGATTGTTTAAGGTATGAAACATTTTAAGTTTTTTCTTTTCCACTTATTTTACGAATCATTTCCCAGACTTTTTTAATTGATGACCTAGAATTACGTTTAGAAACGTATGAATGCCAGGACCTTTTCTTTGCTTGTTTTATAGTTCTGCGAGCTTTTGCTCTAAGGACCTTAACTGATTGTAGATCGTCTTTTGTTGGTCGAATATTAATTTTTTAACGGCCGCTCTACGTTTTCGAATAGCGGTCTTACAATCAATATTATACCATTTCTTGGAAGTTTTTGGAATGGACGTGTCTGCAATATCTGATAAAATAACAGAAAACCGATCAACAGGATAAAAAAAATTGGTGAAATTCTCCAAAGACAAATCAAATTTGCATAAAGACTGATATTGCTGCCAAGTCAGCTTGCTTTATTAAATTTAAAATAAGAGGAATCACCTGACGTTTGTTGAACAATGCTTGATCTAGGCAAATTTTGAACCTATGTCATATGGACTCAAAAACTAAGTCGCTATGTAAATAATATAAAAACCTTTTTAACACACTAATGGCTTCTAAATGCTTTACATGAACCTGGTTCATACAATATTGAACAAGTTTGAAACTTCGTCATGTGAGGTCTAAAACTAGATCAATAGGTCTTTTAATAGATTTTTTTAACTCTGATCTTCATTAGTCCTGTTAAAATATTTCGTTTTCAAATTTAGGGTCATAAAATATATCACTGGGTCACAAATCATAAATAAACATTATTTAAACTCTAGGGGCTGTATTCTCTTAGTCATGTGCATGAAATCTAGTCAGAATGTGTGCCTTGATAAAATATAAGAAAAGTTTGGAATTCGATCATCTGGGGTCAAATACTATGCAATAGGTCAAATCTTCGTTAAAGTACGAAAGGCCACATTATTTTTCTTTTTGCTTCACATGAAACCTGGACAGAATGTAAGTCTTCATAAAATCTCTGACAGTTTTCAAAAGTGGGTCATTGTAGTAAAGAAAATACGGTCATTCGATCAAATCATACAAAATCTTGTAAACGCGCTCGATACCATATTTTCTAGTTGAAACAGAATATTTCCTGTATGAGGTCAAGCTCAAATACGAAACTGGTTCATGTAAGTAGCAATGGTCAAATAGTAGAAAAAAAGTTGTTAACATGAATAAAAACCAGATTGTCTATCTGATCTTTCTGAAACCTAATTGTACAATAAGCCAAGGTCGGAACTAGTTTATCCGGGGTTGAAAACTAGGTCGCTTTGTCCTAACAATCTGAAGAAGTATCATTTAGAGAGAGTAGAAAATGTGGCCTCTAGAGATTTAACAGATTTGCCTGTATGATTTGACGTATTGCTCTATTTTTACAGATTTTCCAGTTCCTATAATCCGACTAAGTGACCGGTTTAATTTTTTTATGAAAATACATGTACCAGGTAAATCAAGTAGAAAATGTTACCTGTATGATGTTTACATATTTTGTTTTCTACTATTGTACCTGCTAACCTAGTTTTGACCAAAGATGATCCCAATTATCATACATTGTATTTATACTTTTATCAAGTTTTCTGTAGACAAAGTAAAAATTATGGCACTAAGACGTATGTTTCTATGCTTTGACTTAGAGCTAGTGATCCAGATTTTATAGAGATAATCATACAGACCTGGATAATCATACAGACCTGTTTTCATGTACATCTAGTGGAAAATGTTGCTTGAAAAGTTTAAACAATGCTTTTCTAAGAGTTTTTTCACCCAAGGTAATGCAGTATCTAACTTGTCTGCGTTTTTATTTGGGTTACACTCACCACCGAGATTCTCATAGACTGAACAAAAATTTTGACTTCTTAAGTGCCACCAGGCAAATTGTTCACGACGGGAGACGGCGAGAACGGATACAAGGAAGTCACAATACCACACTGAATTGCAAGACCAAAAGAAAGGATCATCAATGCGCAAATAAACATATTGAAACGTTAAAGTTTAATAGTTTAAAACGACTTAGAGAAACTCCCCTTTTCTGTCGCTTATCCACTGTTAATCTTTACAACGGTCTATCGCGTGTACATCTCTAATAAGATAATGTGGTTGACATGAAAATACACCCTAGTCTAGCTCAAACGTCAACATTTTGTAGATTTTACACTGTCTTTCTAATATAATTCTAACAGTAATGAAACGTGTAATGCCGTAAATTACGATGATATTATAGGTATTTAAGGGAATTCCTATAGTTTTAATGCGCATCTTTCTGCGCAGCCGACAATATCAATTAAAAATTGAAGTGAAGTCAACATTTGTTGAAACATGTGACAGACAATCTTAAATATAAATAATCTTGAATAAAATAACCTTTTTTAAACAAGTTTAGATTTGAAGATTGAATACTGCTTAAGCCGGTGCTAGGGGGCGTGGGCAGTGTTGCAATTTCCATTACTGCTCATGAACAGACTCAATCAAACCAAGTTTGCAATTTTCACAGTTTGCCTTGTTCTCGGTGCTTCCGAGGGATCTACTTTCCAGATTTTATTATCAGTAATCAAATGTTGATACTGGTTTATGTTGTATTGACATAAGTAGTAGAGGACCTGACTCTAGATCACATTTCCCCTTCTTTGTCTATATAAAGCCGCCATCTTGGATTGGGTGCAGTCAATTTTCGGGGTGGAACTCAATGACGTAGATTGGGTGCAGTCAATTTTCGGGATGGGACTCATTTGAACGAAATAACGTCACGTTCATATATGCTTGTCCGCCATTTTAGATTTATGAAGAGAAAATACTTAAGAAGTCATAAGAAACTCAGGTAAGGAGCTATATAAAGTATTTTTTATAAAACAGTTGTATTAAGCAGACATCCTTATGTTAAAAAAGAGGACTCTCATATGAAAGGTCAGTTATCTTTTATATTCAACTTGATACTTTGAACTTTGAAGTGAGATCGAGTACTATAGGAGGAGTATACAAGTCGTCGACTTAAGAAGGCACAGAAGAATCAAGTTATCAAGGTACTAATGTGATCAGCGTTATAATTAAAAAAAAATGTACAGAATTGAATGCATTAAACTAGAGCTTCCCATGTTAGATATTGAGCCGACATTTAACCTCTCTCTCACCTAAAACGCGCACATCAAGGACTCAGTACTACGGATCGAGAGGTGGCATGGCCCTAGTTAGCGTTGCTTCAATTCATTATCGTCAAGGAAGAGCCGACTTTCCTAGTACAAGGAAACCGTGACATTCAAATTTTTGTGATAGGCTGGTGTTACGACATCCTAGATTCAACTCCAGCCATTTTTATACAATATGATTTATTAGTTAAATATAGTATCAATATGAAATGTTAAAAAAATATTAATTTGTTCAGTCAGTTATAAGCAACGTGTTCTCTTCTGCATCTTACCGTCAAGTGACAGTCAGTAATCATAGTCTGAATACTTATCAGAGCATAATTTTTTTTGACAGGCTTAAACCTGTACACCATGCTATAACGTACAAATATGATGATTTTATATAGCGCAGGTTACGATTTATGAGCACATTAAAATAATTATAGAAATGATTATAATTTCTTTAATAAACCTGGTACGAAATAAGATAGAAATACTTAACTAACTTTGTCATACAACGTACCAGTAATGCGCATTCTCCCGGATAAATTCACCTAATGAATCAAACTCTAGATGGTTGAATATAAATATCATTTCACTACCAACAGCCAATCAGAATGCAGTATTTTGACAAGCGGTAACACTTTTCCAATAAACAGGTTAAGACCTGTATCGCTTTACGTCTACTCCACGCTATAGTGTACATAAATATTGATTTTAAAGAGCGCCGTTAACGCTTTATGATCGCGACATAAACATACGAAAATGAAACAGAAATACCTAATTTAATTGTTCATACAGCATAAACCGTTATGTGCACTCTGCCATATCCTTTAACCGAATGATATTTACCTGTAGAACTCGAGTATGTATATAACACTGGGAAAGTTTAACATTTGTCCTTTAAATAACAGTCATTGAAAATAAGTGTATTAGTGCCTCATTTTGGGTTTTTACCAGTTTACACCAGAGAAAACTAGAATCTTATTTTGGCGTGTATATAAGAACGCGAATACGTTAGTTAAATCATTTTAACTTTATAATTCATGCGGACAGTATGGAAAATATAACAGCAACGTTAGAGATGATGGCGAAAACTTTTACCGACGAGGATAAATTAATGGATTTTGATGCCACGTGTGGGATACAGGATTCCCCCGGGGATGCGATTTCGCTTGCTTCAATGAAGAAACCCAGAGTACAGTGATGCATTTTTCAAGGATAAAGACTGACTCATGTTTTGAAAATGAGGCAGAGTATAAATGACAACTCGCTCTAGTCATTGAAAACTTATCCTGATGCCTTTACCACCGACATGATATAGAAGGTAATGTTTACTATTATTAATACAAACTTGAATTAGTTTTTCTTATGCTCATTATACGCATATATTTCACGTGATTATATACATACATGTTTTCTATACGAAAATATTGAATGTATAAGTCTATAACAAAATTTCTGTTTTGTTCTATTATTGATTCCGTCTGCTAGTATTTCTTTAATGAAGCTAATGAATTTTCAAAAATGGCTGAAAAGCTAAAAAAGTAGTATATACATTTGCGACGGCATCATTTGGTGCTAAATTCAAAATTTACGTCTTAAATTATGCAAATACTATATCTTCCTTACTAATCAAACCATATTAATAATCTTGGTGTCAAACGTAAGCGCTTGACAAGAACTAACGATTACAGGCATCCGACCGAAAATGAAATCACTCATGCGTAAAATATCGAGTTTTTCCTTAATTACTCAACATAATATACTCGTTTTTGGTATCCTACGAAACGGTTTGACAACGTCTATCAGCTAACGGTGTGAAAGCGGAAGTGAAATCACTCGTGTTAAAAATACGTCAAAGTAAGCTTACCAGATCCTTACACTTTGATATCCAAAATGGTAGTGAATGAATTTACAGGGCGAAGAATAATAAATTGAGTCAAATCATCGTTCTGATTGGCCAGTATAAGAAATAGTAGTGTTCTGACTGGTGAGTGATACGATGCATTTTCATTGGTCACTCAGGGCTCACACGCATATAAGTCAAATGTCAATTTGACTATGACAGAAGGCGTTGCGAGCTACTGTATATACCGACACCTCCTCATCTTCCTCCTCGTCCACTCCTCCTCCTCCCTCCTCCCTCCTCCTCCTCCTCCACTCCTCCTCCTCCTCCACTACTACTCCTGCTCCACTTCACTCAAGGCACTCCTCCTCGAGAGGAGTGGAGGAGGAGGAGGAGTGGAGGAGGAGGAGAAGGGAGGACGGAGGAGGAGGAGGAGTGGAGGAGGAGGAGGAGGTGCCGGTATATACAGTAGCTCGCAACGCCTTCTATTTCTTATACTGGCCAATCAGAACGATGCTGACGCTATTTATTTGACGTCTGTTTGGCGTCTTCAGCCACGTGATAATTTGCGGCGTTCATTGACGTCAACGTTATAGTTGTTTATACTTCCGCCAAGACTTTGAAACGTTAACTGAACTGAACGTTAACTGTGGACATAAATTATTCTGATGAGACTTGATGAGTAAGAGACCAAATTCGGTAACTAAATACTGTTAATTTATTCAAAGCGTAATTATTGAACTCGAAGTTATGATATCGAATTTGTTAAATAGCATAAAATGAATATATAGACTTTAAATTTAATTTTCTGAATGATTGGATAGTGCAAGCTTTGTTGATGTGAAGTATGTTTAAAAGTACATCTGTTGTTTATATGAGTACATGTATAATTGGTGAGCGTTGTATGAATGTTGTTTGTATGTTTGTATTTGCAGAGAATCGCTATAACTAGAGAAATAAAAGAGTAAAGGCGCATCTCTCGTTTAGTCACTGAGTTGATCCAAGTCCCAGAACAATTCTCGAATTGTCGAATAATCGAATACTCGAATCCAGCGGTTGATGTAGATCCACTGAAGAAACAGTGACGATATCATTGGATAGACGAAGTTGACAGACTCTGAAAATAAAACCTTTCAAGGACTTAAGCGGTCAAGGTCAGCAAAATGTGCGCAACTGACGAAACTGTATAAGGAGTTGGAACAATACATGATTTCTCATGATAATGATGATCTTGTTGAAAACTTGTATGTGAAACTGTGCGACAAATTCAACGCTTTCAGGAACATACATTTAGAGTGCCTAGACTTATGTGACGAACCCGCCGATTGTGAAAATCTGGAACAATCCTATGAGTGTTATCATAATAATTTCACAGAGTTTCAGGAAAGATATGAACAATGGAAGTCATCGAACCAGTATAATGAAAATGACGAAATTTGTAGCAATGCGTCATCAACGTGTAAAACGAAACTTGCGAGTTCCAAAGCTAAACGTTTGATTGCTGAGCAAAAGTTAAATTCTCTTAGAAAAAACACGAGCTTGAACTGGCGCGCAGAGAAATAGAAATTAAACAGCAAGAACTTGAATATCAGTGTGAATTAGAGCAAGCGCGTATTGAAGAATCGGTCTGGCACGAGGCATTGGAGGAAGAAACTGGTGAGCACGTGCAAGATTCGTCATATGTGAAGCAGACGACAGTAAATGATTTCACTTCCGGTCATGAACAGTCTGATAAGAACACAAGAAGTGCACATGACGACTGTGTAATTATAAATACACCTAACAACACTCATTTGGTAACGGAGCAACGTAAGAATGGATCAATGAATCAGAACGCGCATCCATCTGAGAATGTAGTCACGAGCGTTTTGAGAAATACAGACACTAACGTTTTGAGAAATACAGACACTAACGTTTTGAGAAAAACAGACACTAACGTTTTGAGAAATACAGACACTAGCATAGAATCAGCTTTTCAGTTGCTGGCAAATACGTTACAAGAAGGATTCAACTTACCAAAGCCGGAGCTCCTGAGATTCAGCGGTTCAACATTGGAATACTGCAAATTTGTGAATAACTTTGAAACAAACATTTTCTGTAAAGTTCGTGACGACAGGTTACGACTTAGTTACTTGATACAATACTGTGACGGAGAGGCAAAGAGTGCAATAGAAGACTGTGTATTACTGAGTCCAAGTGAAGGTTATAAACGAGCAAGAGACATTTTGTACTCACGGTACGGTAGGCCACATAACATTGCTAGAACTTATGTAGATAAAATTGTAAATGGTCATTCCTTAAAGGCGTCTGACACTAATGGTCTTTCAGATTTAGCACTTGAGATGAGAAAATGTGAAATTACTTTGTCTCAGTTAGGATTTAAGTCAGACATAGATAACACAGACAACTTACGTCGCATTGTTAGACGTTTGCCTATGCACGTCCGCGGTAAATGGGTAGATATTGCACACTCAATTACTGAGTCTGGTAGGAACCCGGGGCTTTTCAGATCTAGTGAAATTTGTAGAAGAAAAGGCTCGAATCGCCACTTCCCTATATGGTCTTGACCTTGCAAATGAGAAGAGTCATGGTAAGATTGTTGAAGATCGAACCTTTAAGTCAAAGCCAAGTCCTGCACCTCGTAGAAATAATGCTGTCAGTTTTGCTACGAATAGTGCAGTAAACAATCCAATGTATAAGCCGTCACGTAAGTGCTATTGTTGTTCAGGTAGTTGTAAAGATTTAGCTTCATGTACAAAATTTACAGCCATGAATTTAAATGACAGGGAACAGTTTGTAAAAAAGAACAGACTTTGTTTCAATTGTTTAAAGGGCAAACATTTTTCTAACGTTTGTAGAAAACCTACTGGGTGCAATGTAACAGAATGTAAATCTAGACACCACTTTCATTTACATAGTTGGGTAGATAGTAAATCTGATCACACAGATCAACAATCCGTCGTAAATTGCGCAACTAAAAGCGGATCTTGTGTGAAGAACTGTTTAGGTATAATACCTGTACTTATTAGAGGTAAAAGTGGGACGTACTGCAAGACTTATGCTCTGCTTGACGAGGGAGCTGACCAAACATTATGTGATGAACGCTTGTTGAAAACGCTGAACCTGCCCTCCAAACCTGTGACGTTCAAGATGTCTACAGCAAGCTCTTCCGGTATTATTGTTGAAGGACAGGAAGTTGAGCTGCACGTGCAACCGGCGTCAGGTGGTAACGACGTTACGTTGAGAAAAGTTTGGTCAGTAAAATCTCTTCCAGTATCAACTAGATCTGCTGTAAGAAACGCTGACATCAGAGATCTACCATATTTATCTATGATAGAAATCCCTGAAATCGACTCTAGCTCTTTGATGCTTCTTATTGGAACAGATGCACCACAGGCACATATACCCTTAGAAGTGCGTTCAGGCCGCCATGATCAACCCTACGCCATTAAAACTCAACTAGGCTGGGCAGTGCGTGGACCTGTAACAGACACTACAACACAGAAAACAGCTAATGTAAATTTTCAGCAGTCAGCTGATGTATTGTTACAACAACAACTTGAGAAAATGTGGACTACGGACTTTGATGACAAAGTGAAAGTAGAAAGAAATTCAATGTCACTAGAAGACAAGAAAGCTTTAAACACTATGAACTCTTCGTTGCGATATGAAAATGGACATTACAAACTGAAATTACCATGGCGTGACGAGAAAGCAGTAATGCCTAACAACTTGACTCTTGCGCATGCGCGACTCGAACATTTGAAGAGGAAGTTAGCACGAGACCAAGAGCTGCATAAAATGTACACAGCATCAGTAACTGACTATATCCAGAAAGGACATGCACAGGAAGTAACACACATTGAATCTGATAGTAACCGCGTGTGGTACTTACCCCATCATCCTGTGACGAATCCTAATAAGCCCGGAAAAGTGAGAGTTGTATTTGACTGTGCCGCCAAATACAAGGGAATTTCCCTAAATAGTCAACTTCTACAGGGACCCGACTTTATGAACAGCTTGGTTGGCGTTTTAATCAGATTTCGTCAAGAGCCCGTTGCTATAGCAGCCGACATCGAGGCTATGTTTCATCAGGTCCGTGTCGAAGATTTAGATTGTGATGCCCTACGGTTTCTATGGTGGCCTGAAGGGTACATGACTCAACAACCTAGATGCTATAAGATGCTGGTACACCTATTTGGCGCGACCTCATCCCCAAGTTACACAGCATATGCATTAATACGAACAGCGACGGATAACGCACATATGTATAAACCAGAGGTAATCAACACCGTTAAAAGGAACTTTTACGTTGACGACTGCTTAAAATCAGTTTCTTCTGATGAGAAAGCAATCGAGTTAGCCGCAGACTTACAGTCATTGTTAAGGAGAGGAGGATTTCGTCTGACGAAATGGCTCAGCAATAAGAAATATGTCGTTGAATCTATCCCAGAGTCAGAACGAGCGCCATCTATAATGAATCTTAGCAAGAGCGACAGTTTGCCAGTAGATCGGGCCCTCTGTGTTCAGTGGAATGTAGAGAAAGATGAACTCAAATTTAAAGTGAAAGCAAGTGAAAAGCCAATAACAAGACGCGGCATCCTTTCCATCGTCAGTTCCATATTTGATCCCCTTGGACTGGTAGCACCAGTAACCAATCTGACTAAAGTACTTGATCTTCTAAACGAAGATCTGAGAACGACCCATTCACATTCGTCTTCTGTATATTTTGGATTTCCAAAAGTGCTATTTTTATTTTCGCAAATCTATTTTCGTTTGAACCAATCAGACAACTTGTTCGAATGTCAAAGAGTAAGAAAAATATGCAGTTAATCCAGGGCTCGAACCCGGGACCTCTCGCTTACACAGCAAGTGCCCTACCGACTGAGCTAACCGGCCATCTGACATATTTCGACATAAAGATTGTTGATATCAAAAACCAAGGCTTTTTAAAGCTTGCAGAATGTGGTAAGTTAGCTTTTGATTGGCTAGCGGAAGGGTTGTCAGAACGAGGCCATCAATAGCTCGTTGTCAGATCCTATGCGTAGCGTAATAGGAGGTGTACTTTAGTCAGATTGCACCAGTAACTCTACGTGCAAAGGCTATAGTACAAAACCTATGTAGACAGAAGCTTTCATGGGACGATCCTATCCCTGAAAAAGATACGTACGAGTGGAAACAATGGTTAGATACTCCTCCATATTTAGAAGCTGTCTCTATGAGAAAATGTTTTAAACCACAGGACTTTGGAACATTAAAGAATGCCCAGCTACATGTATTCTGCGACGGTTCTCAACTTGGTTACGGCGCATGAGTGTACTTGAGATTAAAAGATGAAAAGAACCTCATTTCATGCTCTCTGGTTGCTGGAAAATCACGACTAGCGCCAATAAAACAGACATCTATTCCAAGACTTGAACTTTCAGGAGCAGTTGTCGCTTCCCGGCTTTATACGCTAGTAGCAGACGAACTAGAAATAAACATTGACAGTGTGACATTCTGGACAGATTCTATGATTGTCCTTGGATATATTAAAAACGAAACCCGGAGATTCAAAACCTTTGTTGGAAATAGGGTAAGTGAAATTCATAATGTGACGTCACGAGACCAATGGAGACACGTAGATACGGCTTCCAATCCAGCAGACGTCGCTTCTAGAGGAATGCATGCCAGTGATTGTAAGACAATGAAATTTTGGATGCATGGACCTGAATTCCTTCAAAAAGATGAAAGCCATTGGCCAAGCCACCTAACTAAACCTGAATTAGACGACGACGACACTGAGCTGAAAAAAGAGGTTGTCCTCAACACAACTAGTGCAGTTGAATCCATTCAAAGTATAATAGATAGATACTCCAGTTGGACGAAGCTGAGAAGGGCCGTTGCTTGGTTACTAAGATATAAGGCATACTGCAGACGTAAACACTTAAACCACACCTTGGGACTGAGTGAAGGTGATTTAAGCACCAATGAACTCAACATGGCGGAACATACCATATTAGTGTTGGTTCAACGTACGTCGTTTACCGATGAGAGAATATGTCTACAAAATGGGAATTCTGTAAGAAAAGACAGTTGCTTAGCATCTTTGAACCCGATTATACACAATGACCTGATCAGAGTACAAGGACGCTTACAATGCGAATATCCAAGCAAATATCCAGTCGGACTACCTAGCAAACACCAGGTAACAAAACTAAAATAAAACATATCCACGAACATAATGGTCATGTTGGAAGAGAGCATGTACTTTCTATGTCACGTGAGAAATATTGGATTCTACACGGACCTAGCGCAGTGAAGAGTATTTTGAGATGTTGCATCCCATGCAGACGACAACATACACCGTTAATGACCCAACAGATGGCGCCCTTGCTTGACGAGCAGATGACACCGGATATGCCACCATTTTCCCATATTGGAATCGATTTTTTCGGACCATTTATTGTGAAGACACCTCGTGCACGAGAAAAGCGTTATGGTTGTATTTTCACGTGCCTAACGTCGCGTGCGGTACATTTTGAAATTGCTCACAGTCTATCTACTGATTCCTTCATATCTGCCTTTCAACGCTTTCAAAGTCGACGTGGACGCCCACGGAAAGTCTTCAGTGATAATGGAACCAATCTTGTTGGAGGTGAAACTGAACTACGAAAATCATTGCAGCTATGGAACCAGTCCAAACTCAGTGGATTTTTTTGTCCAGAACGACATTGAATGGCATTTCAACCCTCCAAACGCAAGCCATATGGGAGGAGCATGGGAACGTTTAATTCGTTCTGCTAGAGTTATATTGAAATCTCTCGTCCGAGAACAACTACTTAACGACGAGCAGCTGCTTACATTAATGGCTGAAACAGAGAAAATACTAAATGACAGACCTTTGACACCCGTTAGCAGCGATCCCAGAGACCCACCAGCATTAACGCCGAGTATGCTACTGCTAATGAAATCAAACCAGTGCTTACCTGTTGGTATATTTAAGAAGCAAGATATATACGCAAAACTGTGGTGGAGACAAGTGCAGTATCTCGCAGATGTATTTTGGAAACGATGGTTGAGAGAATACTTACCACTACTTCAGAAACGTCAGAAATGGCAACGTAAAACTGTAAACCTGAAGAAAGATGATGTAGTTCTTGTTGCCGTTGACAACGTTCCCAGAGGACAGTGGCCACTAGCCCGAGTGGTTGACGTGAATCTTGGTAGAGATGGCCTAGTTAGAAGCTGTGTGATCAAAACTAAATCAGGTCAATTAATTAGGCCAGTTACTAAACTGTGTCTTCTTGAGGCTTCAATGTAAATTCGATCCTAACTTCTTTCGAAGCTAAATAATAATTATAACAAACAAGTAAGAGCCAAGTTTTGTTGTACAAATTGTTATAAATGCGCTACTTAGGAATTGTCTTTATGAAGCGTAGAAAAATTGTTTTTTGGTTAGATTTCGTGCACCTTGCATAGATTAACTAATTACGTGAAATATGTCATCAACTTAAGAATGATTGATTATTGATAAAGCATGGAAGTTTTAATTTTTTGAAAGTTTATTTGTTATGAAATGTATGTAATTTCATAGTGGGGACTGTTAGAAATATAAATGTAGTTTCTAATATTTGTTGTATCTGACGCTATTTATTTGACGTCTGTTTGGCGTCTTCAGTCACGTGATAATTTGCGGCGTTCATTGACGTCAACGTTATAGTTGTTTATACTTCCGCCAAGACTTTGAAACGTTAACTGAACTGAACGTTAACTGTGGACATAAATTATTCTGATGAGACTTGATGAGTAAGAGACCAAATTCGGTAACTAAATACTGTTAATTTATTCAAAGCGTAATTATTGAACTCGAAGTTATGATATCGAATTTGTTAAATAGCATAAAATGAATATATAGACTTTAAATTTAATTTTCTGAATGATTGGATAGTGCAAGCTTTGTTGATGTGAAGTATGTTTAAAAGTACATCTGTTGTTTATATGAGTACATGTATAATTGGTGAGCGTTGTATGAATGTTGTTTGTATGTTTGTATTTGCAGAGAATCGCTATAACTAGAGAAATAAAAGAGTAAAGGCACATCTCTCGTTTAGTTACTGAGTTGATCCAAGTCCCAGAACACCTCTCCTATAGTACACAATCTCACTTCAAAGTTCAAAGTATCAAGTTGAATATAAAAGATATCTGACCTTTCATATGAGAGTCATCTTTTTTTAGAGTCATCTACGTCATTGAGTTCCACCCCGAAAATTGACTGCACCCAATCCACGTCATTGAGTCCCATCCCGAAAATTGACTATACCCAATCCAAGATGGCGGCTTTATATAGACAAAGAAGGGGAAATGTGATCTAGAGTCAGGTCCTCTACTACTGACATAAATCATGCCTGACATGTATCTTGCCATTTATGTGGCTGTGTTTTGACGGCGCATTTAGTACAAAGACAGTGTTGTTCATATAATGTTAGACAATTAACTTTCTATCGATAAGACGGTATCCCTACTCACATTATTTAGTATTCAATTATAAAAAGAATTATGTTTTTAAAATCTTTTTTAACTTCTAGCATATATACATGTAATCAATTTGGTCAGCTTCGCGCCCTTTTTCGTCCAAACAGGTGTTGTATTCAAGCGGCCTAACATAAAATTTAGCCTGGTGACCCATATATTTTTAGCCATTTTTATGTTCACAATACAATTTTTATACACAAGAAAAACAGGGAAAAAATCTATGAAACAGTTTTTTCAAAATTTGAAAAAAATATTCTTCACTATGGGTATTTTTCGTTGAAAAAAGTTCATAAAAGTGAATACGAAACAATTTTTTTTTCATTTGTATCAATTATTGTAATGATATAGTATTACAAATATGACTATCATATCAAATACATATATTATAAAATCTGTAAAAAGAATAAACCCTATTGTGCTGTCTTCATGCATATTTTGGTCGGTATTTATAAATAAGCAGAAAATTATGAAAATGTTGAAAAATCGCTGACAGTTTTAACAATAGTGGGTGTGTTCAAAACAACTTTTCACAAAAACAAGCCTGATGACCCATTGTTTTTATTTGTTCATTGTTTTCAGCACAATTTTTCCTATCATATATATGAATTTGAAAAAAAATCTAAGAAAGGAAAAAATACTGTAGGAATTCTCGTTTAAGGCACTACTTATTATGTCCAAATAATAAAACACAGTTCCAGATTATCTTCTTTATTTTTCTTAAGTGGAAAACCACACATCAACAATCAACAGTTTTCACAGGGATATCTGTAGAATATAACAATTAGAAAAAAGATTTAAGTATTAACAATTCTAGTGTTCTTGTGGAAAACCACAATGTTTCTACATGGAAATCCAAATCTATTCTCCTAGAAACCTGCTGTCTTGAAATTATATTCGCTGTCAACATATAATAACTGACCAATTAAAATGAAGTATTTAAAATATTAACAAGTTTTGACAGCAATCAACACCTTATCAGTCAGGAAGTCTTAACATTTAAATTATCCAGACGATTACAATGACCTTATCATAAATACATTTAAAAGCCTTTTAGCACATTCTGGACTATCAAATATTAAAGTGCATAAATGTGTCAAAGTCCAGACAACAATAAAGTTTTGACAACTGTCATGAAAACAAAGAATTTACATTATTTAAAATTTTAGCAGCATAAACTTATTGAATAATTTATCCTTATTGTAGTTTCTATATTAAAAAGTATACATTTTTGTAATAACTGATTTTTAACGATTTTACTGATTTTTCACTGCACAAGGTAAACACCTTTCAAAAAATGGGACAAATTGTACAACCTTGAATCCATCCTGTGAGTTTCATACTACTGTTGCTCATAAATTGTTATCTGAGTGTAAACACTAGATGCCTGGCATTTGTTTTCAGAAAATGACATTTTTTCATTATTAAATGTATTCAAAATATTGATATACCGCGGGCTTAGCGCAAAACAGTTGTTACTGAAATTTTGAAATTTTTATTTTTCAGGAAGACATTAATACTTAATTAATTTTTGGAACTTACATCATTCAAACCAAGTTTATTGCATGGAAACATATTTTTTGCATTTTGTTTAACATATTATCAGCACTAGCTCTGTTCTTGCATTAAAATGAGATATTTGTTAAACTGTCGTTTACAACCGTTATGCACTTAAAATGCAGAGATTTGGGGAAAATGTTTAAATGCAAAACGATTGTATCTGAAATGAAAATGATTTTCCCCCAATAATTTATGTGAATTTTTAATAATACTGGCTTATCATTGTTTTTTATTTCAAATTTACTTACCTTCATGTATTTCATAAATAATTAAGGCTAATGTTGTTGACAAAATAATAAAAATATGAAACACACCATATTATAACTTTAGCATTTAATCAAATTTTAATGCTGTAAAACAACCTTTGCAACAAAAATAAACATGTACAACTAAAATTCATTTAAATTATATCAACATAATTAGAGTAAACATAGCTGACTAACTGTATATTTATTCAGAACAAAATGAATTAAAAATATTACTACATTGTACCACAAAAACCTAACTATAAATAAACAAAATCATCTTAAGTGATAATATAACTACATAATGCTAGAACACTGCAATTACTTGAAATAGTTGATTTTGTGTTAAGTACCTGCAGATAATCATGGTATTATTTTATATAATAAACATGTAGTTAAAATAATTACATTTAGTTAATGCAGTTTGATATCAAATTAACTGTGTTAAATTAAATGTTACGCACGTATAAATGCAATGGTTTGTTTTTATACAATATTTGAAGACAACAACATGAATGAATGTCAGCAGCCTTTAAAAAATCCTTCATAGGCGTAACCAGAAATTTTCGGAGGGGTGTGCGAGTACTAGGCGAGAAACAACGTGTGGGTTTAGGTGTGTTATACCTCTCCCGCAGATGGGGTATGGGAGCCTCCCCAAGAAAAAATTAAATCACGAAGTTATTTCGTGCAATTTTGCGTATATCCGAAAAGGTACTGATCCTTGGGGCACACTGTACTTCATCAACAAAGGCGTCGACTACTCACCATCAACGCACACAGTTTGATAGCTGCAGACGTATCGGGTAGCACAATGACTGTTTAGATATAATGACATCCACGCATGTGCTTTGTCTGTGACTCAAATATGATGTAAGAGATATGAAGATGTCATTCTGTACCTTTATCAGAGCCGACTCAGTTGAATAAAACTTTATGTCCGCAGACTGCAGTCCCTCATGTAGCTTATTTTCACTTAAATGCCGCTGAAGACGCGCATTAATTACCTTTTCTAAGATTTTTGAAATGAAAGGGAGCTTAGACACAGGCTTGTAGCTTTTGAGAATATTTGGTTCAAGACCTGGTTTATAAAGCAGCGGTCTTATATTCGCACTCTTAAACTCTTTTATAACCTAATTCCATTGATGTATTTATGATGTCGTTCCAGGAGCCAAATCAACAAGGCATTTTGCTACTTCCAGATGTTCTGAACAAGTAAAGTATGCTAAATCACAATCAGTCTGGCTATGCGAAATAATGTCATTCCTAATGTTTTCAATTTTATCGATAAAACAGTCACTAAACTTCTGCGCAAGTTCCTTTGAGAGTGCGTTGAAGGCACGGGTAGCATCTTGACTGTCTCCTAGCTTTTGATTATCTAGTCAAACCTTTGTGGTCAGTGCCACATGATTTTTCTTTATCAGAGAAGTTGTCTGTTCGGGCCTGAATTAGGAATGTATTCACGGTAGCACACTGGTCCCTATAAAGTTGATGGTCGATTGTTACTTTATATATATGCCATTTCTGCTCAAGCTTGCGTTTTAAGTGTTTAGCCCTATGAAATTAGTCTGTAAACCACGGACAACTAGGTTGATGAACGATAGTTTTTGTGCGCAAGGGAGCTAGTTTATCTATCAGTAAGGATAATACATTTGAATATGCACTCACTGGCTGATCCACGTCTGTGCCTTCTGGAAACGTATTTAGTACAAGGGACGATGAGATGCCTTGTTGGAAAGAACATACGTCAATAGAGCACAATTTTATGGCTTTGTGGCACAGGCGTTGAAATGACTGGCATAATGGTCTTGTGACATATTACTAGTATTGTCAAAGCCCGCCCGCTTAGCTCAGTAGGTAAGAGCGTTGGTCTACGGATCGCGGGGTCGCGAGTTTGATCCTCGGGCGGGGTGTCTGTTCTCCGTGACTATTTGATAAATGACATTGTGTCTGAAATCATTAGTCCTCCACCTCTGATTCATGTGGGGAAGTTGGCAGTTACTTGCGGAGAACAGGTTTGTACAGGTACATAATCCAGGAACACTGGTTAGGTTAACTGCCCGCCGTTACATGACTGAAATACTGTTGAGAAACGGCGGTAAACCCAAAACAAACAAACAAAGTATTGTCATAAAGACCTGGATCGATGACCTCGGCACCTGATATTATTCTGCTGCTGCCCCTGGTTATAACAACATCTTATGTATGGCTGCGAGCATGGGTGGGTCCATTCACATGTTGATGCATACCACATGACTGAAGTACATTGGTAAATCTGACAGCATCTCGATCTGATGCAATATCGATATGAAAATTCATGTGTCCCACAATGATGATGTCTTTATCAACTGTAGCATATCTGCCTAGGAAAGCAGGCCATTCTTCCTATAGAAACATACTAGCTTGTAAACCGTTTTGTTTTGCTTGTGATGGGCTATATATCTCTGTCACTCGTGCAGGAAGTCCATTGATACTCAAATTACAATTCATGTTTAAAGTCTTTGTCACGACTAGATGCGATTACACGAAGAATTATATATGAGAGCCACAGCTCCTCCACGGCTGCCGCTGCGCCGTGCAACATTTTTAATTGAGTAACCATTTGGTACAAGTTCGCCAATGCATGTTTTATCCAGGGTAGTTCTGAGCCAATGCTCAGTGAACGCTGTCAAATCAGTCCTTTGAAAATTTTTTTAATGATTAAGAAAAATTGTCCTATTTTTGACAGATCTGGGATTTAAATTAGATGCACGAAGTTTCTTCTCACCTCTTCCATTTATAATGGATTCATATTTCATTTTGATAACATTTTTGGTATTATGCTGCCGAAATGCAAGATTTTGGCCATCCATACAGTTTGAAATGTTTGTAAAAAGTTAATTTCGAGGTCGAACTATAATTGTGATTGCTTGGATGGACATTCAAAGGTATTTTGATGTAATGGAAAATACAACCTTTGCCGAAGAAGGGTGATGCGATCGCACCCACCACACAAACATAACAAATGATGTCACTGATGATGTTGTCAATATAAAGTAGATACTTCTTTTACTATATAAAGCAGTTACTTCTCGTTTTACTGTTTGTTTATAACACATTGTTGTGTAAAACGCTTGTAACTGTCAGTTACAACCGTTCTGCACAAAAACAAAACAGCACTTGCAGATACAACCTTTTGGAAAACAATAAATTAAAACATAAATCTTCATAGTTCAAACCTAATATTTTATATGATGATGTAGACATGCATATGGGTTGAAAAGTGTAAAAAAGTGATATTTGTAAAACAATGTCAGTAACAACTGTTTTGCGCTAAGCCCGCGATTCATGCCTAGGAAAATGCAAAAAGTGGAAACACCACAGGTCGCCCAACACGACAAGAATGAAAATATTTCAGGCTCCATTTGACTCTGCCTGCTCACATGTAGGCGGTAAAGACAATACATGCTACCGTCCACGCCCTCTAGCATTGGGTTAAGCAGAATTCAACATTTATACATGTCACATGTACCAAAAACAATTTAGAGACACCCACATGTGTCCATACGCCGGAGGACATGAAACTTCCAATGACTCGACTTAGTGCAATTCCACAAAAAGCGAGGGATGGTCCACGGTTAAAATAATGGGCTTGCCCTAATCGATAAAAGAATGGGTATAGCTTAACAAACTGGAGTTAAAATCGGGGATATGAGGTTATCACAGAAAGTGCCAAAAAGTAAAAAAAAGAAAAAAACAGGGATGGTTAAATAATACCAAAAGCTATGAAAGCGAGAGTATTGAATCCACCCAAGCCGAAATAAATGAAAAAAGAATATCTAACAAAATAATATATTACCTTAACGTATGCATCTCACTATTCTGCCACTTTTTCTTGGCTGGTTTCTATTCCGTCACAAACTTTAAGTTAAACGGTTTATGTGTTATGTGAGGCTATGTTATATATTAAATCATATCAAGCAACACAATCTGCAACCAAACCAGGAAGTCTCGTTCGCTGGTAACGTAGTTCAAAATCGATCTCATTCGGTCCTATAAATAGAAACAAATCAACGTTTGCAGTTAGGTAAACATGTTTTAGAACAGAGCATAATTGTGATTTAGAATAATGTAATTGAATGGAAATTAAGTATAATTCATTGCTTCCTCATTTTGTCTTCTTCCTTCTACCTAATTGTATTGGTGGTTTTGACTAACGAGATCAGAAATAGTGCATATATATATATATGCAATAAAAGTAATATATATATAGAATTCACATTCATAAAAAGAACATTTTCCCCATTTACAAGCGTCTGCTTTAAATATGATATCTCGGTTTATTTGGATTAAATAATGCATGTACTGCTCAACGTTGATAAAAAAAACGATTTTAATGTAATACTTTATTATTATTATTATTATTATTATTATCATATTGTCACATGATTTTAGTATCTTTTAAAATGCTTTTTATACACATGATGTTTTCGAACACTCATCGACAAATTAAGTCTAAAACTTGTAAAAGAGGCAAAAAGGAATTGTGAAAATGTAACATTTTTTTCCACATGGCTACGTGACGTCTGTAAACCACTGGTACCAGTCAAGCGTTGTACCCTCACAAATGATCCGCCTTTTGGGTAACTGGATAAATCGTTATCTATGGGAACGCATTCAGACAGCAAATAGCTGCCCGTCAAATAACTTAATAATGCAACTTCTATGAGACTGCATGACTGTCGCTATTACGTGAAGCTGAAGTCAGTATCGATATGTGTCCGTCTGTCTATTTGTCAACGTCAGCCTTATGAGGAGTGATCACAGGTTTCTTTAAATTTCGATTCCATTATTATGAGGAGGAAGCTTGAAAAATCATACAAATAACACATCAAATGCAGAGCAATGATTCGCTGGTTGCATTTCAATCAATAAACCTCCCACAGTTTTACATTTGCAGGTATACCAAATTTGGAAATGTTTAGTGATTCGATTCTAGTGACATTGCGCATTATCCTCCCTTTTGCAGTTATCATTGTACTTTAATATTACATTTTTATTGCTGATTACAATCGACACTGTCTGGCTTCCCTTTACATAAATATTCAGTGAATATATAATCTACCTTATTATTATACCATTGCAAAATTGTATTCCTTCAAAATGGATTAAATCAAACGTTTCATTTGATTTGATCACATGACATTTTAGTCCCTATAATATAATTTAAATGTGGCTTATCTCAACTGGTTTTCTCTATCTCCGTAAGTTTATACATGGTTATTGGGTTTTGATTACGCAATATGAATGAATTATGTTAACTTGAATACTAAATGAATTCAGTTTGGAAACCTTGCAAAAAATAAGCAGTCATAGCTGTATTGTAAATGTTTATCTGATACTAAATAAACATTACAGTTGCTAAGTCTATAAGTTTTTGAGGGGCACTTCACAGAACGACAAATGTCAAAGTCTCGTCTCTTTTAAATTAATACATGTTGAAATTCTTGATTGTTCCGCAAATTTATATGAGTTTAATAAAAGAAGGATATATCAATTTTGCTAAGCCCATGGGGAAGTTTTGTTTAATGTGCCCTTTTTGCTGAAAGACGATTGTAAATACTTCACCATATGTTATCTATCTTCAGTCAGTTGAATTCTTTAATTGAACAATATTCATGCCAGGCTATGGTAGTATCATTCGATATTTGGACATGAACGATTCAGCTGTTTTAAATGACACAATTACTTCGAGTTTCATACACTAATAATGTGTAGTTTGTTCTATTAGTACCATCTGGTTAGATGACGAAATTTTGAGGATACTCTCAAGACTCTTTTTATGAGCTCGAGGTCGTCAAAACCTGTCAGAATTTCGATTCAACGTTGCGAACTGTTTGTTTTTGTTATCAAGAATAAAGAGTAATGTCAAACTCCCTCTCCTATTTATGTAAGTTTCTATGGAAAATAGTGTCTTAGGAAATGGAGAAGTCAACAGTAGAGTAGGATTTTCTTTTCTGTTCTGTTAACACGTCCTCATTTTAACGCCAGAACTGTGTCATTCGTTACGAAAGGAATGAAGTTTGTTACGCTTCAAAATGATGAAGTTTGAACAGGCCAGGCTGAACTTTATGCGCCACGCTTACTGGCTTTATAAAGGATACGTAAAAGTTAAGCTTCAATTAACTAATTACAGTAAAAACAGTATATTATCAAGCCGAGACTATTATTTTATAGGTCAAAGCCTCCAAAGGATTTTCTTGCAGATTTTATCAACTATCACAACAGAAGTATTTAAGCGCTAAAAGTATCCAATACTGTTTGGTTCTTAGGAATCATAAAGTCCATTCAACATATGTGTTATAAACTGGCACTTAACTGGTGCTAGGATGTGTGAACGGTGTACTTTTCATTACCTCACAAACAGGGGCTATAATTTTATAGGTTGCACTCTATTATGCTTCCAAAGCATCTTGTTATAGACTTCATTACAATGTAACTATCACAACAACTGTATTGTGGCGGCCGTTAAAGTCTCCCCGTATTTGAATTCAGTGTTATTATACTTTCTGATTTCTTGACACCTTCAATATATGTATAACAAGATTTCCGCTTTAACCGGTGCTAGCTTGGTTGGTGGGGTGGGGGGGGGGGGTATTAATAAGCAAGTTATTCTGTAAACATTTCATTTGAATGGTTTTTTTGCCCTAGATGTATACCAAACTTGTGCATGAAGGGACGATTTTTGAAGCAACACTTGCTATAATGCGTTTTAACTTTATAACTTTTAGTAAATACTGTTATACCCTATAAATATACCCTTTTTACAATAGAACATGTATTATGTCAGTTTTCAAAACAAGAGCGCAAACATCCGTAAAAAGTGTGACGGTAGGAAATAAAAACTGAAAATACCAGTTAAATACAAAAATGCCTAATTATTATTTATTATTATACCAGATTTATATAGCGCCCTTTTCGTGATAAACACGTTCAAAGGCGCTTTACATATAGCAAACGCAGCCACAAAGGGCGCGAAATTCACCCTCTACTAGTACAGACACAGAGCGATCTGACCAGAGAGACAGAGTGAGATAAAGCCCCCAGAACAGATAGAGAGAAATCATTTTAGATACAGGCCTGTCCGCCTAACTTAGCCTAGCCCTTTGCGAATAGACAGTCTGATTCTTTAACATGCATAGTGTATAGCACCCATACACACAAAGCCGTCTTTCCTGGGAAGTTAGTTACCTCCTAATAACAGCTGTGTGAGATTAAGATTCGTCTTTTAAATTTACAAAATCATCCTTCCATAGAAATCATAATTCCTGGACTATTTCGAACAAAAATTGTTATTTAATTTTTGAGAGGTTGAAAAGGTGTATAGACGCTTTGAGATGTATATCTGCAAATAGTTAATGATCAACAAATAAATACCATTAGCATTTGAAGTTCTTCACATTAATGTAATTTTCTACATTCTAGAAGAGTGCACTTGTAACACACTGCATATTCTGTTGAGTCGGGTTTTCAGAAATCAACTGAAACCCGGGTACCACCGACCTTTAAACAAGACAGCTTACGGCTTATTCATATAAAGTATTTCTATATCCCTAAAAGTACGAAGGCTTCTCTGTTTATCAGAGAACTATTTAATGAACACATTTAATTTGATTTTGTAGACAATAGCTAAAACAATTTCCTTTGGGAAAGACAACGTTTGTGCAAATGTTCATTCTGACTGTTACGTCTCCTCAAATCATTTAAGGCAATGAAGCAATTTTCATATTTGGCTTAATAAATGAGGATATTATGAATATATTTTATGTATAGCTTTTCATTTAAGCTATTTGTTCTTTTAATTCTGAAAAATCTTTACTTTTTCAAACTAGAATGAAAAGAGAAGATAATGCGTTTTAACCTAGAGTCAAACACTGTAGAAATCGGTGTTGTCTAAATATTGTGAGTAGAAAACATCATATACCCTTTCAACGTTATAAATTGCTGCACAATGGTTTTCAAATAAAATCAACTTATGTTCTGCTAATTGAAAAGCCACAGTGCATTCACTGAAGAAGTTACATTATGACGATGTACTTCCTATGTGATAATATTATGTTATATCAGTTGCTTGAAAACTTGATGTTTGTTGCTGCAGAAATTGCTAGCACGCAAAATGTTGAGAACTGGTACAGATTTATTGCAAAATAATGGGCTAGATGCATCCGTTTTACATATTTACAATTTTAGGGAAGAAGACACATGAAATTGCCACTCGGATAATAAGTATGAACATCTGTTAAGAATTAGAATGTGAAAAAAAAAAAAAAACTTTCATTATTTCTGTGCAAAATGTTTTATGTAAAATTTATGTGTATTTTAAATATTTATGTAAATGTTAAGTAAATTTTAGATATTTCATATTAATTTCATAGGATGTTATCCATATAAAGTATAAGGTTTTATCATTATATTGTGACAGAAGATGTGTTTTGCACATATAAAAACCTGAATTTATTTTCGTAAACAAAACGTTTCATTGTAACAGGAAGTTTTGATCAAGTCTTGTCAGCCTTAACTTCCTAAATACAAGCAAAATATCGAAAATGTTTAAAGCTGAGATGATCCTCTAAACGCCCATAAGTAAGGAAGGCTATGTGTGTCTTATCAGATGAATAAATAATGATATTGGTTTAAGGTGTTCCTCGAATTTAAAATAAAAAATGATTCAAATACAATAAACCAATCGAACATTAGTAACCTTTTAGAATTCATAGTAGCAATGTAAAATAGAATAAAAGAGGATACCTTATGATGGATTAAGCGCTACCAATATGTTTTGTGGAATACATGTTTATTTTTGTGCAATTCAGAAATAACCGTTCTAAAATTGCATAATATTTACCTCCGTCCCCGAGATAAATCGACCAAGTATATCTTATTTGTTGAATGTGTAATATGTTTGATTGATGTTCATCCTTATATGTACCTGAACCAGTGAAGCACCAAAACCATTATATTTTTGTTTATGCATGACCCTTGTATGAACCAGGAGAAGTATGACTTCATAGAACTTTGAATTGCTTGTGTTAACTTATGAACCATATCATAGAAGTCAACCATTTCAAAGTAAATGATTTAATGAGAAAGCAGTGATGACTTGAAATACTCATGTGTAGATATTAATGAATTTCTTATTACTGTCCATCCTGTCACTAAATATTCTCCAGTTTTATTCAGTAATCAGTCAAGTAAATTACAAATTGAAGGGCTAGTTTAAGTCTAAGTTTGGGCAAATAAGTAACTGATGTTTCCTTCCCCCCCGCGCCCCCCCTCCGAATTCATATTCTATGGTCATGTAATAAGCTATTCAATATTTAACCAAATAAACTGTATTAACATTTTTGAATTCATCATCGCTCTGTTAAACTGGTTAAATGGGGGTAATTTATGCTGCAAGTAATCGCTACATGCAATGGTCTTAGAACCGATATCCACCATATGAAGAAGAAACAAGCATTCCTCCTCTCGAGCTAAATGTAAACAGAAGTTGTACTCGTGGAGTTATTTTACAAAATCTCACAAATTCTGCAACACCATAGGCAAAAGAATATGCAACAGGGGCCTCCGTGGCCGCGTAGTTAAAATCTGTGACTTCTAACCACTTGCCTCTCACCCCTCACTCGGGACGTTGAATTCGTCTAGTGATAAAGCCATCCAGCTGGCTAAGGTGCCCGCCCATGATAAAATAGTGCACGGAGAGGCACCTTGGGTCTTCCTCCACCATCAAAACTTGAAAGTCGCCGTATGACCTATAATTGTGTCGGTGCGACGTTTAACCTAACAAAACAAAAACAAATAAGAATATGCAACTCTTAGTTTTCGTTTTATCCAGAATAATCTCCCTGCATTGTATGCTTGTAACATAGGCTGACATTGATGATTGTGGTTTGTTTTTAAAACTGATTTGTATACAAGGACGAAAACGAACTAAGTGTATTTCTAACAACTTCGTCGTTAATTCTACATAACTTTAACTAAATTTAATATGTCCGATTTAATATCATCTTTTAATCATATAATTTAAATCACTATTGGACTTTAAGATATGTAATGTTTTCGGTTGAATTTCTGCAACATTGTTTTTTTATATAAGCGTCTCGGTTTCGGCCGCAATGACTCAGAGGTAATGAACCGTTTAAAATGCCGTCAGTGAAGTTATTTTAACTATACACAATATTTGTTCCTGGTTATTATCACAGGCTGGGAAATTTTGCTGGAAGTAAGTTTATTAAAATATATATTTTGGAATTATACATCATTTACCTTTAAATGATAAACTATTTTATAGTTTCGTTGCAAAGTGGAAATTAAGGTAGATATAAATTTATTTGACCCCAGATTTTGTTTTGCATTTACCTTTAAACAAATCAAATACAGTCGAGACTGCCTTAATGACCCCCTGAATTTAGCGAATCCCTGTCATATGCGACCCTATTTTATGCTCCGGACGCAATTTACTATTAAAAGAGCCTGAATTAAGCAACCCCCTGCCTTACGCGACAAACGACTGTGAAATCAGGCTCCCGAATCGATATTTAGACCGTTTTCAGCGACTTTGAGACGCTCCCTCGCAAAATTTTACACAATAGAGTTACCGTTCTTTATCTCGCATAAAGTTGTTTGAGACGAGAACTTATTTGTTTACAAAAAAATGGCTGATGAAAACGTAAAAAGAACTGTTTTGACATTAGAACAGCGTGTTAAGGCACTTGAATTGCTCGATTAGGGAAAACCAGCGTATAAAGTCGCTGAAGAATTCGGAGTCGGTGCATAAATTAACTTTATTCCTGGTAAAACAAAAAGATGGCGGTATTTAACAGGAAACGACGAAGTAAACACAGATTAAAGATGCAGTCAATAATCGAATAAATGTCAATGAACAATTAGTACACAAAAATATAAATATCATAAACCTAAGTGTGTAAATAGTTCAAAAGGAACATCTATATTTTACTGCTCCCCTTTATTTTCTTACCAGATCATGAGCTTAAATTTGTTTTATCAACATCATACGAATGATGCAAATTATTTGAAATTTATATTTTATCAATATGCAATTAAAGAAATAGTATTTAATCATTTTCCACTCCTACCTTAAAAGAGGGCAATATATAAGTATCCGATATTCATGTACTTTAATCGGAAAAATATATGAAACCAGCGTCATCCTGTTAAGTGAGACTGTTTTAAGAGACTCCCTGTCATATGTGACCTTTTTCGCTGCTTCCCAAAGTCGGTCTCTTAAAACAGTCTGTATAATTGTTAGTTTTGAAATCTTATTTCACTTGATATTATAGATATTTAAGAATAATTTTTCACTTTTGTTTGGTGCACTATGAGCAATATTTGACTGACTTCATCGACTTAAAGAGAATTCCTATAGTTTTCTTTCCTTTCATAGATTTTTTTCAAATTCACATATATGATAGGAAAATTTGTGCTGAAAACAATGAACAAATAAAAACAATGGGTCACCAGGCTCGTTTTTGTGACAAATTGTTTTGAACACACCCACTGTTGCTGAAACTGCAAGCGATTTTTCAACATTTTCATAATTTTATGCTTTTTTATAAATACCAACCAAAATATACATCAAGACAGCACAATAAGGTTTATTCTTTTTTTAAATTACAGATTTTATTATATACTTATTTGATATCATAGTCATATTTGTAATACTATATCCTTACAATAATGGGCACAAATGAAAAAATATTGTTTCATATTTACTTTTATGAACTTTTTTAAATGAAAAATACCCATAGTGAAGAATATTTTTTTTATTTTGAAAAAACTGTTTCATAGAATTTTTTCCTGTTTTTCTTGTGTATAGATAATTGTATTGTGAGCAGAAAAATGGCTAAATATGTATGGGTCACCAGGCTAAATTTTATATTAAGACCGCTAGAATACAACACCTGTTCGGACGAAAAATGGCGCAAACCTGACCAAATTGATAACATGTATATCTGCTAGAAGTTAAAAAAAAGTTTTGAAAATTCTTAATTCTCTCTAAAATCGAATACTAAATAATCTGAAAGGTGATATTGTCTTAACAGTACTAAGTCAATTGTCTTACATTATATGAACAACACTGTCTTTATGCTAAAATGCGATGTGAAAACAAAACCACAAAAATGGCAGGATACCTGTCAGGCATGATACTTGTCAATACAACATAAACCAGTATCAACATTGATTACTGATAAAACTTATCAAAAATGTTATTTCATTCAATATTTCTCATACTTAAGATTGTCTGTCACATGTTCCAACAAATGTTGACTTCACTTCAGTTTTCCATAGAAAGTGTCGGCTGCGCAGAAAGATGCGCATAAAAAACTATAGGAATTCCCTTTAAAGGCATGTTGTCAGTGAAGAGGTCGTGCAGAATTGTAAAAACGGAGATGATTTTTTTCTCCACAAATCCATGAAATAATCCCAGGCTTATAAGTTCGGTTGTCTCTTTCCTAATCCAAAAATAGGTTCTAAATTTAGCATTAAGCTGAAACGATATGATCTGAAATAAAGGCTTCTTACATTACAAGCTTTGTAATTTAACTGCACGCTTAACTGTAGAGTATTCAAACAAACAAGAACATTTAATATCTTCATTATTATTCGAGTGAAACCATCGCTCTTCACAATATCACTGAAAGGACCTAAGAAAATGTGCGTATTATATTACTTTTCGTCATTTTTGTAAAATACAATTGTTGTAAATTACATCACATCGTATACTATTTATCAATAATTTTTACTAGATTGCATTTTACACGACAGCTGTTAAAAATAAAATCATTTCTTATCTTTACCTACCATTATCATCGACTAACTGAGAGTATTTGTTTTTATGGCCATATATTTATAGGGCAATTTCTGGCATATTGTCACGACGCCACATACATGTACTTCTCGTAACCGCCTTTGTTTGATCAGACGACATTGATTTGTTTCTTTACACATATTACGTAAAATAGTTAATCAATAAACTGATATTTTTCATGAAAACTTCTCTGTATCTCCTTTGATTTCATTCTTTTAAGACGCACGAATTTCCTACTTAAAATAGAAAACTACCGTTACCAACAGCCCAGACAATTTAGTTCTTTTGTGTCGGAAACAGCTGTCTAATTCGTTTTCATATGTTCCAAAGATTTCATGATGTCTGCCAAGGAGATAAGACTAAGTTCAATGACTGAAGAACTTAGAAAAGTCGCTGAAGAAGAGGTAAACGAGCAACCAGCAAGAAGACATGTAGATATCGAAACGTTAAGAAACAGAATACTGTTGCACCCAGGTAAATGCCTTTTATTCGCCAGTACTGATTTAATAATATTTTTTATTTTATGTTTTCCAGTGAATTATAGAGTTTTCTCAGTGAAATAAAAGTGATAATCCACAGTTTTGAAACAGTAGATTATCATTTGTTTTTGCCGAACTAGTTCCGGTCCTCCGTCGCGACTGAAGTCAAATTGTATACCGAGCGTTATGAATACCGGGGACCATAATGACGATATGACGTCGTTAAAATGACGTCATTTGTGTTATGCTTTCTGTTGATCTTTTCTGCGATTTTCGACATTTTATAAATTGCGTAACAAAAGTAGAGTATTACACATAAAATAAAAAGAAAATTTGTTTGTGTCAGTGAAATATCAATTTTATTTCACTCGTGAGCACCAAAAACAGTCATTTTCACTCGTGGCTACGCCACTCGTGAAAATATCAGTTCTTGATGCTCACTTGTGAAATAAAATTGATATTTCACTGAAACAAACAAATATCCTCTATGTGTTTTATTGATTATCATTATCAATATTCGATTGATATATAAAGAAATTTGTAGAAAAAAATTATTTGAGTGAAAAATGTGCTGTTCAATGTACCATTCTTGTCTATATAGAAAATTTAATACCGTACTAGTTTTGCCAAAAACAAGGATATCCAATAGAAAACCAGGGGTTACAAATGCAAATTGGTGTGTTTGATAAACCCGCAAATGGAAGCATTGTTATCTAGTAAGGACGCAGAAAGTTTATTTTTGGTACATGTATTTATATTCCCTGGAAAATAAATGACTCCTTGTATAGCATTTCTTTCCAGTTTTAGAGATTTAATAACGTAAATAAACATTTTTATGTTCTGGATCAAAGCTGTGGTATTAAACTCATCAAATATTTATCTAGCTTGGATTGAACATTTAGTTTAACCTTTGTTCAATAAACATATGAAATAGTTCTGATAATTATATATCATAATTGATTTCAATAAAACAATAAATCAAGCAACTCACCTACACCGACAAAAGTTTGTGAGTGGTCTGCCAACCCAACCACTGGTGCTGATGAAACAGAAATGCCAAATGTGATCGATGATATTTTCTGAAATGAGTTTTATGTATGAAATCGTTGTTAATACTTGAGAAGATAGCGACACTTCTAATCCGCACCTTTTCGTCCAGATATTTTTGTTTTTGGGTAAGATACCTTTGACAATCGTAATCAGAACGCTCATGTAGCAACTTGATATCTATATACTGCAGTGATTCGAATACTAATAATGTTCTATTTTTAGAGTTAAAAGTCCAAACAGATGATGCATATTTGCTGAGGTTTTTGAGAGCAACACGCTTTGATCACGAATCTGCTTTCACTCTAATCCAAAAATATCTCGAGATGAAATCAGACGAGAAAAACAGACTGCTTTTCAAAGATATGCGACCATCGTCTGTCAAGCATGTGCTTGAGGCCGGAGTAACGGGAGAACTACCAAACCGTGATAAACTTGGAAGAAGAGTGATGGTCTTCAGACCAGGTCAGATCAGAAAGTTTTATACAACTGAATTTAGAATGAGACAGATCTCTTGACCGTCATGAATTATATAGAAATATATTTCAGATTCAGCACAACAGGCCTATCTTTATGATATGAAGTTTTACTTGTTTCCTTGGGCCTAGTTAGTTTTGGGAGTTAAACATGAAATTTAACTGGCTATTCTTACCTTACAATGAAGATATAGCTTTTGGTCGTACAAATATTTTTCATATGTGACCTGTAATGACAAGTTAAGTCTATGGCGAATTGTCCTAAAATATGAGTTTGTGATTTTGTTTAATTAATGAAGTTGTATTTGTTTTTTGAAAGTTCAGACACTATGTCTCAAAATCCATTGGTAGCATTTTTAATTATCATCATTTTGGTGACCATCTTGACTTCAAAAAGGTTATGTTTTGTTACGTTTTCTTATAAATTGTTTTTTTTTCTAAAACTAACGGTATGCATATTGTATTTTACATAAATATTAGAGCAAGTTAAACAAGTTCACGTGGGATATTAAACCTATATTGTGCATCTAACATGGAGTTATTTGTGCTTGAAGGGAGATAAAACTCTTGTTAGTTTACAGATTAAGTTAAATTTGATACTTCTTCAAATGAACAAAATACAGTTTTTAAACAAAATATATCTAAATAAACTTACTGTATGTCTTATTAAGTAATTTAATGCATATCTTTAAAGTAATAAAGATAAAGGGAGGTAAAATATATAAAATACGCATTTGCTTCTTGATGTCGTAAACTATTCACTTTGCTCAATTATAAGTGAAGTGATTGCATTTATTACAAAAAATAAGTTAATGTAAACATTGTATGTCATTAATAGTATTTAACTTTTTGGTTTGATTAAAGAGGAAATAAAAACAAAATGCGAGGAATATATCCGGGTGTTTTAGAATGAACATAAGATTTGTATCTTTTTCTCCATTCTTGACCTAAATGACTCAACTGAAATTGTGTTACACACAATATTTATTCTAAAACTTTAGCTATATGAAACAAATTGAAATGCAGGGACGTAATTTTAAAGTACATAATTGATTAATGCGCATTTTAAGGTATTAAACATCTGTTCAATGGTGATAATCTCACAGTTGACTTTGGAATCACTTTCCGGCTACCTCTGTGAGGCTGAAAACCTTCAAATGACATAGAATTCTTTTGTGTGAGGTAAAATGCAGCTGACGTACCGAAGATTATTGGTTTATTCAGGCACATACCCATACATATTGTAATTACCAGATGGGCACCAGGGCCTTCCAGTTCTTGAAGTTCTTAAGTTGTACATGTATGTTTAAAGTTTGAAATATAGCGGCCATTTTGATATTCAAGGTGGCCTCCGACTGAGTTCTTTATATGTGACACAAACGCTTTCATAAAAACACAACTTTTCCATATACACAGGATTACAATTCGCCACAGACCAGTGATCTTTCTTTGCTGTGATATTAGTTTAATACAATAACTATAAGATTTAGTTTTTGCTATAGTGCCTTTACGATTATGAAATATACAACCTCTCTGAATAATTTTCATTTTTTCTCATGATTTTGTTTTTCGAAGGTAAATGGGATCCAAGCAAATTTCCGATAACGGATATGTTCAAAACAAACTTCATGACGTTATACAAGTTTATTGAGGTAAGCTAATTCATTGGTATGTGAGATATATTGTTCTTTAAGTAGCAGATTAATAAATGCAGTTATATCGTTCCAGATTGTATAAGTCATGTATATATGGCAATAGAATCTTGCGGTAGATACAGTAATTTACTTCCTAGCAGATACCATGTATCTTCCAGAATGTACACATTTTGTCTGCATGCACTTAAAAAAGCCTGCTAAAGTTCAACATAAGGATATAAATGATCTCCTGATAAATACCAATCCTTGTATTGAATGATGACGTCATGCTCTGTTTTCAAAATGTGTTTAATTTCCACACCTACTTTAAATAAGCAACATGCCATGTCATTCATTTAGTGTTGTATATTCATATTCAAACAGGCAGTGTTTACAAACTTTATGTTTTTTGAGCGTGAGTAAACTGTATGTAGTTTAATCGTCCAAGTGGCGGTTTGTTATTGATCGTTCCAATGTGGTGTCCAGCTGGGCTCCTTCTTCATTATCCTCCGCCGAACGTTTAGGCAATGTCCGTCTGGCTGGTCGTCCGTCCTTGCTTGCGCGTGCACGCGTGAGTGAGTGCATCCGTAAATGCAAACCTCACATAATTATTTATCAGCTCATATAGTATTATCTCCCTTTACCTAGTAAAAGCAGAAATTTACCCCTTGATTTGTTTTAGTTTGTTTGAAAATGCCTATAATTCAATTAAGTATTTCAGCTAGAATCACCAAACCTCACATACTTATTGAAAAGCATATGACCTTTGCTCAAATATTGTATTACCCTTCTTAACCCAGTTAAGCAGAAGATTCCCCTTGATCTGGTAAAATAATTGAAAGTGCTTATAATTTAAGTATGTTAATTAGAATCACCAAGCCTCACATAATGATTAATTAGCACGTGACATGTGGTCATATGTAGGATTGCCTACCTTTACCCAGTAAAAGGAGAGTTTTTCAATTTATTTGGTAACAACTAGAGATGTTTACCGTATCAAAGTAACCTATGAATGGATATTCATGAAACTTTGCACAGTTGTCGATCACTATATGACGGTGGGGCATGCATATCTTTCATCTGGAACTCTTCAGTAGCTGCATAGCTATTGCCCTTTTAAAATTCATGAATTCGAACAAAACGTAACCCAATGATGGATCTTCATTAAACTTAATGCAAATATATAGATCATTATAGGGTAGAGATTATCCTCTTGATTTTGTAAAACGAAACAGCTTATCTGGCGGGGGACAAAAATTCACTGAATTTGCTCGTTCATACTTAAATCTTAATTTTTGTCTGCGGTTCATTCTCATTATTATACTAATCTGGTTTATGTATACATTTGCTCAGTCAAAGTTCACGTGACTGTATACATTTATACATTCCTCCTTTTTTCATGTGGAGGTCAGTGTTTGTGCTTGCGTTTTTTCCTGATGGGCATTTGTCTTTGCTTTTAGGATGAGGAGACACAGATAAAGGGAGTAGTTGTAATATTTGACATGAATGGCATGGGATTCGGGCAAATTACTCACTTGTCACCATTCTTTGCCAAACGTATTGTTGCCTTGTTGCAAGTAAGTGCATGCAAATTAATTGTAAATAAACAATACCAAATAAGTTTAAAAACCAACTTGCTGGAAAGAAAATGTCAAACATTACTCTTCTATCTATAGTTTTCATTATTAACATGTATAAAATATACCCACTGGCATTAAATAAGCCAGGTTATAAAAACAGAAAACTTACATGTTACCACAAACACTGTCGTGTAATATAATGTGTTTTCTTAAATTAGATCTGTCAATAAAGGATAAAATTATTGCAAGAAATTCAAGCTTAACAAAGCTTTAATTGTATGTAAATGAAATTTTCAGGAAAGCTTTCCAATGCAATTCAAAGCCGTTCATCTCGTAAACGAGCCGGCAGTCTTTGATTACTTATTTGCTATTCTACGACATTTTATGAGCCAAGAAACCATAGATAAGGTGAGTGGTACTATCAACTATGAAAATACTCTCAACACAGGTATATAAGGACAGTTCGCAGGTTGAACTATTTATTTATTTATTTTGTTGGGTTTAACGTCGCATCGACACAATTATAGGTCATATGGCGACTTTCCAGCTTTGATGGTGGAGGAAGACCCCAGGTGCCTCTTCGTGCATTATTTCATCACGAGCGGGCACCGCAGATGGAACTAAATACGTCATATACGTCAACAGGAATTGACTTTATGTGCATCGTTTTAGCAAAGATACTTTTATTTTCTGATTTGATATAATGGGGATGTAAAGTTTGATGTATTAAATACAGTGAAAATATTTTCATTTAAGATGAACGTTCATGGACATAAGCTGGAAGAACTAGCTGAGTATTTTGATGTAGACCATTTGCCAGCGGAATATGGCGGAAACGGTCCAAAATTCTCTAATGAGGTACATATTAGAAAAAAAATTCGAATCTGGTACCTATTATTCTGTCGTTCACTGGTATGGTGTAAATGACTTCGAATTCTCACAATTACTCTAGGATTATCAAATTGAATACATATTTCTTTTTATACGAGATATTTCTACAGTACACACGAACATACATACTTTTGCGTATACATGTATAGTAAATTCTATTTTATAAGATCTCATTGCGAGCGGTGGGCTATAGCAAATGTATTTCGTCTCTTTTAAAAACTATTACTGTGTATTATTTTACAAACAAATGATCATACTCTAGCAGTGTAATGCTTTACTTTGTTTTGCAGGAATGGATGGAGACTCTGTTAGAATGCGATGCGGAATTCGATGCGGAAGCAAAGAACTGTATCATCAAAACATCACCAAACGATGGTTCCGGGACTTACAGAAAATTGCATACTTAAATTCTGTCGCAAACCAGCATTTCATAAATTGTTTCAATTTACGAATGCCGATATTTTAGTTGCTAGACATCTACACAGATCATTTTCAGATCAATATGATCATACCTTTACTATCTTACAATGTGACACTTAGCATGTTATCTTCATTATACTGAGTGATACTTAACTTTATTATCTGACTATTTTAAAAAATAAGGCTGACAAAAACACTTGAATCAATAAAAGCAAGGGTAGATCATACACAGACAGACATATCCCACTAGTTTCTGTTGTGAAAAAAAATTTCAATATGTCTTAAACCGATTTCATTTTCCAAGTCCAAAGGAAGTAATCTAGTAAATTATAAAGACTATTGTAGCAAATCATGGTAATACCCTACTTATTCAAACTATTGAATGTAATGAATCTCTGTTCTCTTTGGATTAGAAGTTAAATTAATATAAATGAGACAGCTAAGTAGGAAAAATGATGATATTGTATATTATATACTTATGGACAAATAATATATCATGTTTCTGTGTTACGAGATTTACGAGATTTCTCTGTCAATGGTTTAGGTAAATTTGAAATTGGTTCTCAGCAATAAGTAGAAAGCAAAACATACAAGGAGCGCTATTATGTAAGAGTATCTAAAAATCAGACAACTAGTTTAAAATTAAATGTCATTTAGTGCAAAAAATAAGAAATTCAGTAATTTTCAGTATTTGTTGGCAAAACACTGCATGCCAGTAAGCATTGAGCTATACAGTTTATTTGGTATAACTCTAATGGACAATCTGTTTAAGACTTCTTTTAGCAATGTTATAACGTCGATGATGATTTAGTTTGTGGTAGTACTGAAAGTATAGGGTATAATAGCCAAGTAATCTAAGTAAGGCCAGTTATAGGTCATTTAAAAACCTCTGTGATTTTGATATTTACATACCATGCTGCTAAAATGTTGATAATGTGCGATATGTCGTGAGAATTGAACTAAAAATCTGCACAAGTTGTATTAGCCTGCAGGTTACTTTCATTTTTGGTTTTCTCGTGCATTTAAATATCGCCTAATAATGTCACACCGACACATTATCGATCAATTGGCGACTTCCAAGCTTTTAATGGTGGACGAAGACTCCAGGTGCCCCTGTGGGAACGCTAAATGATACAACGTCGCTAAATGATACAACTGACGTTAAATGATACAAAACTGACGCTAAATGATACAACCAACGCTAAATGATATTAAATCGAGGCTCGCTAAAAGATACAAAACTAACGCTAAATGATACAACATTTTTAGGCTCGCAAAAAGATACAAACCGTTGACGCTAAAAGATACATTTTTATAGGGATACATAGAGAATATCTACATTTGTTGACGTTTCCACGACATTATTATCTCATTTTATGCACGACATGTCAAACGGAAATTTAAATATAGTTTTGTATGTTTCCTGTGAAATAAACATATACATGATCCCAATTGTATTTTCCTGGAGTGCTCGCCAGTAACATCCGTGCATTCATTTTATTCTTAAAACTAGTTACATAAACTAGTGAAAATTGAAAGGAAGTTTATGACACAGGGATATAAGCCGGCAATACAGGTCATATATATCATATTTCGTCTCTGCTTTGCGTGTGCGCATATTTCAAAAATACACGTGCACTTATATAGAGGATATTACATGAGTGTCTTGTCATATTGAATTTATTAAACGAGTTGAATAAAATAATAACATGCGAGGCTCTGTCGAGCATTTTATCAATTTTATTCAACAAGTTTAATAAATTCAGTGTGGGAAGGCACAAACGTAATATACTTTTTATCACATGTAACCTTTTTATAGACCAAGTAGTGGCTTTATTTCATTCCCATGACATCAAACATGTGATAAAAATATATGTGCAAATGTAAATATGTAGGTGCATGCTTATATGGATGTGCACGTGTGTATAATTTTACTCGTGCATGTCCATATATGCGTGCACGTGTATATACACGCGTACCTATAATTGCAAGTGTACGTATAATTATTACATACACGTTTCTTTTCCCCGTTAAGTTACACTGGAAACGTCAATATTTTTCCATACACTGACGCCTGAATTTCATATCGGGTGCGTGACGTAATTCTGTGTGTGTTGTTACACTATTTTTTCTATTTAGTTCAGTACTGTTAATTTTATTCAAGCTATTGAACTAATTTATGATATTTACATTATATTTATACGTGTAGATGCGTATGTAATAAACAGGTTATTATTTTTGCATCGGAAAATATGCACTCTTCTTCAGCGGAAGAATATTGCGCTCCTAAAGTCACGCAATATTTCCGCTAAAGAACTCGTGCTTATTTCCCGATACAAAGCTAATAACCTATAAATATACGCTTGCTTGTAAATTTCTAAATATACAAGCAACAAGAATCAAGCGTGCACGCATAAATTATTCGCATACAATGGTAAATATATAGGTGCACGCGTATATATAATATACCCAGAATTACGCATGCACGCGTTAAATCACACGTGTACGTATATATTTACGCGTACACTTGTAAATGTATAAGTACAGGCGTTTATGTAAGTGCAGCTAGAATGTGCGTGCACGCTTAAATATATACGTCCAACATGTATATTTTTAAACGCACGCTTTTAAATATGTGGGTGTTTACGCGTGCATGTATAAAATATACACGTGGACGTATATATTTACACGTCTACGCATGTTTCATACCCGCACGTATAATATAAAATATGTACATTTTAAACATCGACCCAGTATGTTATTTTTCTCTGACTTTTTCCTGACTTTTCTAACATTTCATTTTTCACTGACCATTATCAAGATATCCCTGACAATTCACTGGTCTTGAAAAAAAAGACAGCATTTTCGTCTGACTTTTCAAAGTAAGCGGCAAGCCTGTGACAGATGCATACGGAGAGAAAAGTGATAAAGTCATTTACAATTATAAAATAACATTCTAAAGACATGTTGAAAAAAGCATACGCAGTAATGAGCCCGTTTTGTGAAAAAAAGGCAATTATTGAAAACAGACTCTGATCCAGGACAGGGTCCAGAGGGCCCGTGCCCACCCCCTCCCCGCGGTCGGTTGAGAGGTGAACTATATTCACCAAAGTTGCAGTCAAAATGTAGATTCAATAATGCACCAGAAGCAACCATTTCATACCTTTATTTTAATATTTTGAGTTGAGGGTATCCCTTCCCATACATACCCCACTCTATGCACCTTGCCGATGATTAGCTGGTGCCCCCATTCAAATATTTCTGGATATGGGCCTGGAAAGCACCCCTTAAAAATGAGTCTTCATGCACGTTTCAATGTCTGCATTTGCTTCCCAGCACGTGTTGTACTACATCGCGTTCATTTTGTATCGATGCTTCTATGAGTGATACTTCTGTAACTGCAGATCGGTAATCCATAAATATATTCTTAATTTTCAATCAATAAGAAGCAAATTTTATTGTTGCTTTTAATGTTTCCAACTACCCTATACATCAATACAATAGTAGTCACATCTTCACATCAGTTGTATCTTAACATGTCATTTTACATTTTTTTATCTTCTTTAAAGTTCAACAAATTGACACATACATTTTTATTTTCCTATAAGACTCTCCATATACCCAAATGGTACGTATAAAATTTCCAGAGTTGGGATGTTTTTAAATCATTGACTCATAAAAATATTATTTATGTAACAATTTTCATTGAGCGTGTATTAGTCCGTAGAAATCTTTATATAGTTGATGTACCTGATCTAATTGTATTAGTGGGCTCCTTTGAACTTGCATTTGAATCACATTTGAAAATGTAAAAAATGGTTGTCATAAAACAAAGCGTTCGGAATCTTTACAATATAGGTTGAAGGTCAGTTGGTCAGTTCAACCAACTTTGAAAGTACAGTAACAGTAGGCAGTACAGTGCTGCAGCTGAATTATTAAAACCATGTAAAACAAAAATATATAATTATAGCGGGTAATTTGCAGAACTAAAAATAAGTTTGAATTGTTATAATAACAGTGTCAACAACATAAACATAACAGATTTTTAAAAAATTGTATCCATTTTGCATATGTTACTACGGCAAGGATACGTTTTAAACTCAGTTTGAAGGACTTACAAAATAAAAAAATGTACCACTGATTCCAATTTATACCACTAAAAAGTAATAACAACGGCGTAGAGATTGTATAAAGACCGAATACATGCCACTTTGTTCTTCATTTATGTACGCTGGCAAGCACTTCAGGAAAATAAAATTGAGATCATGTATATATTTATTTCGCAGGAAACATACAAAACTACATTTAAATTTCCGTTTGACATGTCGTGCATAAAATGAGATAATATTTTCGTGAAATCGTCAACAAATGCAGAAATTATCCACATACCCCTATAGAAAATTTGTATCTTTTAGCGTCAACGGTTTGTATCTTTTAGCGAGCCTAAAATGTTGTATCATTTAGCGTTAGTTTTGTATCTTTTAGCGAGCCTCGATTTTGTATCATTTAGCGTTGGTTGTATCATTTAGCGTCAGTTTTGTATCATTTAACGTCAGTTGTATCATTTAGCGAAGTTGTATCATTTAGCGTTCCCACACCCCTCCTAGAATTTCTTCACGAACGGGGACCTAGGTAGGTCCAACGACCTTCCTTGAGCCGGCTGGATTTTCTAAATATACAACTACGACTTAACTATTTGCACTTAATATTTAAATGCGTGAGAATGATGATATTGATCATTGATTTAAATAGGTTTCATGATTACAAAAGTGTTGTAGGAAATTGCATTGTTATCTTATTTCGATCTAACATATTATCATATCTACGTTTTATATACACATAAACACCACTGCATACACTTCCATACATTTTATCGATACGATGCATAGCTGCGAGTAGATTATTGATTGAAATGCAGCTAGCTTAGATAGTTAGATGGTAGTTATTTTCAAATGCGTTATACAGTGATCTTTGTTTTAATTAAGTTTGTCGAGAGAGAGAGAGAGAGAGAGAGAGAGAGAGAGAGAGAGAGGGAGAGAGAGAGAGAGAGAGAGAGAGAGAGAGCGGGGGAGAGAGAGAGAGAGAGAGAGAGATATACGGCTCTTTGCACAGCTCTTTTCATTTAAACCACCTTGTTCTTTAAGAATACCTGTGTAGATCATGAATACACGACTTCCTGCATCCAGGCAAAAGTACTGGGTAAATGGAAAATAGTGTCCAATCATCTGTATTGATAGTACTTCACCAAGAAATTACATGTGTACGTATTTATGAAGGAGCCTCCTTGGCCGAGTGGTTAAGGTCGCTAACTTCAAATCACTTGCCCCTCATCGATGTGGGTTCAAGCCTCACTCGGGGCAATGCATTCTTCATGTGAGGAAGCCATCCAGCTGGCTTACGGAAGGTCAGTGGTTCTACCAATGTGCCCGCTGGTGATAAATAATGCACAGAGGGACACCTGGGGTCTTCCGCATCCATCAAAGCTGGAAAGTTGCCATATGACCTATAATTGTGCCGATTCGACGTTAAACCCAACAAAATAAATAAATAAATTTTGAAGCCCCTTGCCGGAGGGGGGGGGGGAGTTGAAAATGCTGGCTTTATCTCCATGCTGAGGGGTACGATCCCCCCTCCCCCCCCCACACACACACACAATATGGAGCCGCCTGTTTGCTGTGGTTGGCGGCCTGTAAGCCAGAGAAGAGGGTCCTGGATGTTGAGGTGCCCCGTAGCAGCCCGGGGAGATGATACATCCTTTCAGGATGTGAGTGCCAATACACATCTTTAGCCTTTTATTCGGTCTATACGTTTTGGTTGTCGTATTTGCCCTATACAATCAATCGGCTAGTCATGTCAATCCCTGGGAAATCTCACTTTTATTACGCTTGCCTCTTCCTGTTCTTCATGTTAAATTGATTCTATGTGTTTTCATTTCTACATTGCTCAATTTTCTGGGGTTTTTTGTTGTTGTTTTTTTGCAAATTAACGTTACACAAAATCTAATTTACTCACTTTCTATTATCATATTTTACTGCGTTTAGCAAACATCACAGTACGTTCACACAGAGTTATTGAACACTTAATATTCATTTCAATTTCTATTATTAGAATGCGGTGGCTTAGGGTCAATTGTTTGGGTAAAGTAGCAGTCCATTGAATCCCTTAATCATTGCATTTTTGCAATACAGCTGGTGATATAAACAAGATGGCAAATTACCTGGCCTAACATGCATGAGCTGGATATCCGCTCTGTTTACATGTCCCCGTGCTGGACTCCTACGGCGGGTTTGGGCTGCGAGTGTTCAATCTTAATAATTTAACATGGAAAACCAAAACAAAAATAACCGCTTACCGAAACAGACTCTGACAGCACGGAAGGTGATAATCCTTACCAGCCATCAACATTTAACATAGCTTTTCCAAGACTTCTACTCACTCAATCTGCTGATGAAAATTTCAAAATGACAAGTATATCTCCATTTGTGATAGAAAAGAGAGTATAGCTGGAGTAAAGAAATTTCGCAGAGGAGATCTGCATGTTGAGGAAAAAAAAGAAGCACATGCTCGAAATCTTCTAGGCATAACATCATTCTTCAACGGTCTGTGTAAGTGCATTGCGCACCCTACTCTGAATTCCTCAAGATGTGTGGGGGTCATTCGTTGTCCTGATCTTGCTGGAGTATCAGAGACGGAAATTATGCAAGGCCTTACTGAACAACATGTTTCTGCTGCTAGACGTATCAAAATCAAACAGTTAGGAAATTACATGTACCTGGAATAAAGGCTAATTGTAATGGAATTCTCCCCCTGTTGTTAAAATATAATCCTTCTCGATGTGTCTATTGAGTAAGTGAAACCTTTTTGAAAGAAAGTGGCAACACATCCTTTAAAATTTTCTCATTGTATAAATTTATTAATAAGACTACAGAAAAAGCTTCTGGTGGATCATCAATTTTAATAAATAACGCGTGTCCGCATAGAAAAATTATTTTGGATACTACTATTCAGTAAGTTGCATTACATATTACTATGCATCGACTGATTACATTTTCTTCAATATATATGCCTCCTAAATACAAACTTAATTTGAAGACCTCGACTACCTTATCAAACAACTACCGAACCCATATATTCTTTTGGGAGATTTCATTGGTCATCATGAATTTTGGGGTTGTTCTGACAGGAATACTAGAGGTCAAATTATTGAAACCTACATTGAGAGAAATTCTCTCTGCATATTAAATGACAAATCCAAAAGATACTTTCATCTTGCAACAGGACTCTTCTCTTCTCTCAATTTATCAGTTTACCAACCAAACCTTTTTCTGGAATTTAAATGAAAAGTGCTGGATGACTTACGTGGAAGTGATTATTTTCCTATTATCTTATCAAGTAGCGTTCAACAAACGTCAGATCACCCCTCTTATTTTAAATTTAATAAAGCTGCCTTGCAACAATATTAGTCTTTATTTAAAATGATTAAACATTGGAGAGTTTCACATTTTTTATGATCCAGTTGATCGATTTTCTGTTATTCTCTCTGATATTGTCGACAAGTCTATTCCAAAAAAAATTCAAGAAATGGTAAACATAAAAGCAAACCATGGTATAATGATAATTGTAAAACCGCTGTTACGTAGACCGGCTATTTAAAAAAATCAATATACGACCTACAAAAGACAATCTACAGTCAGTTAAGATTCTGAGAGCAAAAGCTCGAAGAACTATTTAACAAACAAGAAAAAGTCCTGTCATTAAAACGTTTCTAAACTTAATTCTAGGGCTTCGGTTAAAAAAGTCTGGGATATGATTCGTAAAGTAAGTGGAAAACCAAAAACTTCCAATGTTTTCCGGGTAATAAAATCAGACCAGTGTATTGCACCCACGAAAGAGGACACTGTAAATACTCTTGGTGAAGTTGTGTCCAAAAACTCTTCATCAAACTATGATCAAAGTTTTAAAAACATTAAACCAACTAAATTAAAAGAAAGTAAACCTTTAAATTTTGATTCAAATAATGATGAAGATTATAATAAAGCTCACAGAATTACTTGACTCTCTAGACAAATGTCATGAAACTGCAGGTGGTCCAGACCAAATTCATTATCAACGTTTAAAACACTTGTCATAAGAATCATTAGAGCTCCTCCTTGAAATTTACAGTATTACATAGAAAACGGAAAGCTATTCCCATACCAAAACCCGGGAAAAATAGCACGAACCCCAGTAATCATAGACTAATTGTCCTTACTAGTTGTTTATGTAAAACTCTAGAACGTAAGATTTATTCCAGACTAGTTTGGTATCTTGAATCTCAATGCCTAAAGCGGTTTTCGCAAACAGGACAGCTCAACTTATCATCTTTTTCGACTGGAAAATTTTATTCGTGATGCATTTGTTATAAAAGAGCATTTAGTGTCTGTCTTTTTCGATTTAGAAAAAGCTTATGACACTACATGGAAATATGGTATTATGAATGACCTTGATGCTTTAGGGTTAAAAGGTCGTCTTCCAACATTCATATTACAATTTTTATCTCATCTTATCTTTTATGATTCGCTTTCTGTTTTACAGTTAATTCATAACGGAATTATTGGAAAACCCTTTCATTAAAAAATTCTTCTCAGGGTTAATGCATTATCTTTCAAAAAGTCTATCATATTTTGGTGGATTCATAGTCAATGGAAACGAAGATGCTGATACTTCAGCAAAGAATTTGAATTTACCATATACTGATATTTAGGCCAAATATAAACAAATACATCACACTAAATGGCAATCGTCGTGGAACAATTGGTCGTTCATAAACTTCCTAATATGAATCCTACTTCATGTGGATGGCACCAATGGAACAGATCTGTTCGCAGGGAGGAAGTTGTTCTTTCTCGTTGTCGAATAGGTCATACCCGTTTGACTCACTCATTCTTATCTTTTGGATAAAGAATGTGTACCATGTCAAACACCGCTTACTATTAAACATGTTTTAATCGACTGTGTAGACTTTGATCTACAGCGCAGTACATACTTAGTCGTTCAATCTTTTAAGGAGATGTTTGAGAAAGTTTCAATCGGCAATATTTTATCATTTTAAAGCAGATAGGCATTTATTACAAAATATGAACATAATGTATTATAATCACACCTTTTGCAATTTATCGGGTTTACAACTGATATTTTAACACTATATATGTATATACATTTTACATAAATAAGTTAAGGTACATGTATGCTTTACAATTAACGTTTTCAATATGGCTTCTTCTCGGTGATATATGACCTTTTTGTGTGGAATCGCCGTAAAATCCAACTCACTCACTCACTCACTCACATATTTTTAACGAAGGGCTATAATATTATTTTTATAAAAATTAACGTCATTTTGAACAGTCATCCATAAGATGTAGTAGGCGACAAGCTATTTGGAGGTAAATAATTTTGCGCTTATTATTATAATTAACATTCTTTTTAGTTATAAATTTAGATATATCCATAAAATCCAGTCTGAATTATATTTGCTTCACTTCACACATCGGCTGGTGTCTATTTATAAATCTGAATGAATTGAGTCTGCCACGATGGTAACGGCAAAACTAGACTTCATGGGTATCTTGAAAATTGTGTTACTCGTTAAGTGCTTCGGTTTATTGATTTTAATTCATGGACTAGCTTCACATTACAGCTTACAGTGTAACTGAATAGTAATAAGTGCTACGTATCCTTTTTCAAGGTAATATATATATTTATTTAAGGATAACGTGGTGTAATAGCCATATTTCATATCTTGTAACTGGATGGTAATATTTAAATGAAATTTGGTCACTTTAAAGACATTCAAAATTAAAAAATTTTCACCGAGAGATTTTTCAAATTTTATCATTTTTTGGGGAGAAATCGGTATTGAAGTTAACATTGATGCCTATGGGAAATATATAACTTCTTTGATTATGAGAATCTGAACTTGAGTTTCGAGAAACTTTTGCGGTAGAAAGCTGCATTATATGATTCTGATACAAATATAAAAAAAATCTAAAATTCCCCGTAGGGAAAAGGTGAAAATCATTTTTTTCTAGTTTTCAGGGGAGGTAACTCATGAAAACCCAACATTATCAGGGGAGGTAATATAAAGAAAAATTTTGAGAACTTCTGTCACTATACAACTTGTCAATATGCACCTTATTTTTATCGTTTGACATTTTTAAAGCTTACATTATCAAGTCGTATGTACGCTTTTGGTGAACTTGAGGCCTATCACACCATGTTATCCTTAAACGCATGAGAGTTAAACTATATTTTATATTTACAGTTCGCCCTAGTTGCTCTGCCAATGGAATTGCTCTATTTCGTTCAAATCTGCCCATTCTATTTCACATAAAGTTGTCACATCAACTGTATATATTAAATTTAATTGTTAAATGTTACGATTTAATAGACTTCGCCCAATAACATTGTGTCGAACTGTAAGACGGTTATAAGTTGAATACAGCAGTTTTAAGATATTGATTTCAAGTTGAATACAGCGGTTTTAAGATATTGATTTCTCGCTTCGCTAACGCTCGCTCGAAATTAATATCTTAAAACCTGCTGTATTCAACTTATAACCTATACATAACGATTTCCTTATAAAATGATCAAAACTGCCGTCATTTTTTTAAATATGTGGATATCGAGTTGCAGTCTGTATCTTATAAATGAGGAAGGGGATTTTATTCACCATAACCCAAGGCGGGGCAAAACCAAATATATTTAACATAAATATGTATACATTTGACTTTTATGCATTTTCTTATCGTATATCCTCATATTCATCAATGTTTAAAGCCGTAAGCTTAGACTAAAGACCTAAGCACGCCAAATATTCGATTTATCATTCTTAGATTTACCTTTAGATTACGTTTTTAAGCTCGCGTGATTAATTGCTCATGTTGAAAAGTGTTTTTTAAGTTTTGTGAATAATTGTAACCACAAATAAATAGTAACTGTAGACTCGAAATGAAGAGTCAGTGTAAAATTGTAAAATATATGGTTGTTATATCACTGGAAACGAATTATTCTTTCATTGAAATATAACTTGGGATATTACGGGAATGTTTAATTAATTATTATGTAAACTGATCAGAACTGCAAAAGACAATGGTGAGAACATAATCGACTGAATCAAGAAAGTTTCCGAGCTGCTAAAATGAAGAGAAAAAAGTATGTAATATGACTAGTTAATCATAATATTGAATCGTACATGTATATGCCCATTTTCCTTTAGTTGTTAGTCCAATACAGAAATAGTTCTAAATGCTCATTGTTACCCATACCTATTGTAATATCATGACGGCACATCACAAAACATGGTACATATGTAAAAAATTAGAAATAGGGTTTCCCCATCAAAAACTGTTAATGTCCCATTTGCAATATCGTTATTGTAAGCACTAAAATAGTCCATTTGTCATGCAAATATTAGATCATAAACACTTTCATAGTTTGCCGTCTGTATACATTTTTCGTTTTAGTAAAATAAATATAATTATCACAAACTCAAATGCATGTGATATTTATATAATATTTTATGTTCAAGTATTCAGCCTCGGGTCAGATTGCAGGAGAGCACACAACAGTAATTAAGGTCTGTGAGCAATGACTTTTAATGTAGGAGCTGCTTTTTAGTGTATCTGTCAGACGTAAAATAGTTTTAAGGTAGGTTACCTGAAACATAGCAAAATGATGGCAATGAGAAACTTAAAATAATCTGTAACCACTTACACAGGAAATGGCTGTGCAAGTTAATATTCTTATTCGAAAACTCTCAAAAGAGTATTACAAAGTTTACACTTAGCATCTGTTAATTCAGAGTGCAAGGGAAATTTCAATGAAAAATAATTGTGGAAAGATATTTATATAAATCTATTTTCACAAAATATAACAAATATACAAGTCCGAATATAAATGATCTATTGATCACTGACGTCAAGAAAGATTTTCCTGAGCTCATTCACTTGAAAAAATCTTGTAACATTTTGATAATGAAGTGAAATATTTATTGGTTTAAGCCAGTTTGTTTTTTCAGCCGCAGGCCGGTATTGATTTCACCTTTACTTCCTGTAAATATCTGGGATGAATGTCATTTAACAGCTGATTAAAACTGTACATTTTGATTGGTGGATGAAAACTTCCACAGGTTTTCGAATGGAATAGATAATATTTTCTTAAGGGGTGTCAGTTTAATAGGCAAATAAAAATATAACCACAATTTTGAGCCGTCGACCAAATAAATAAAAACAAAGCGAAACGTCCAGAAAAAAGAATCTTATTTTGTGTAAACCGTAGAAAGCAAAGGTTTATGCTTAAACTGCATTCACACGCCTAAATTAATTATTCTGAACTGTTTTATATCCAGTCATCTCAGTATATTGTTGTTTTCTGTATGTGTAGCTTGTATGCACAAGGCCAATTTTGATTAATAAAAGGCATGACAATACTAAAGAATCCAGCGTGATGGGGACAGGTTTTTCCAACACTGATTTTTCACTAAAGCTGTTTTTTTGTTTAAATTTTATAATGGATGTATTTTTGATATTTTGTTAGAAAAGAAACTGGACAGAAGGTTGTATTTTTGTGACGTGAAAATCTCTTTTAGTATAAATAGTACAACCAGGTCACAGCAGTTTGGTTTTGATGTGATTTTACAAGATAAATCACTCTTAGAAGACACATGACCCCTACTTTCTCTTCATTCTATGTCAGTTTTATCATATCTAAATAAAGTAAGGATTTGTTCTCTGAAATGGATCGATAGCTGTGTGTGTCTAAATTCCACTTAGATATACTTTAATTCTTTTCTTAAATTTAATTGTCTGAATGGATCAGAACAGGACTAGAATTTCACATACCACAAAAAAACACTTTGATCAAAGAGGGTTGCCTTGGCTGCCACTGGTTAAATTTGGGAACTTTGTATATTCTTTGCGTGTTATATGCTCTATCTAGTAATATTTATCTTTAGTTACTGTAATAAAAGGCAAGCATCTCAAATGACGCTTCGTCATACTTTAAAACCAAAGTTACAAATTGATAAATATTATTCACACTGGTTTCCAGAATCTGATTCGTCAAAGGCAATAATTTAACCAACAAAATCGACATTGTCGTAGCTTGGGATAAGTTTCAGTTTTTTGAGTATTGTCTTCTACTTTGGCGACTGTCAGTGCCCTCTAAAATGTTCGAAAAATACAACAATCCGAAACAAACCATTGTGCACTGTTTATTGTAATGTAGCGTTTTTATGTGTTCTTCATTGAGTTGAGACCTGTAGTATTTCTCTGTTACTTACAAATTAGTTTGTTATGAGTGACAAACATTTATAACTGAATATGTTATGTGTTTTTTTTATCATTTCTTCAGTGCTACTCTTTTTCATTTTTTCTAAACAGCAGGAAAAAGGAGGTACAGCCGAACGAAACTATAACGTTATCCTGGGACAATATCAATGTGTATGTCAAACCTAAAAATCGGATCTGCTGTAGAAGACGAGATCCTATTGCCTCACCGCCGCAAATCCTGAAGAACGGTATACATGTAGTAAATCAGTCAATTTTAAATACATTTGTGTACAGCTGTATATTCAGTTAATGACCTGTAGCACTACCAGTGGTATTTTATTGCACTGCAAATATGTCATTCTGAAATATGTACGAGGGACAGTCATTATGTTCTGAAATTGTTGATTTGAAAAAAAAAAAAAACTATAACGCATACGCTGGAGAAATTAGGCAACACGTTATTACTAGTTACTTTGTCAACGCCGACAGGGCACCATGGAGCAATTTTGAAGCAAACGTTTCATAAAAATTTGCTTTTAAATTTCGATCGCCGTTATTATAAAATATTTCTTATCATGTAAGGGTAATAAACGCACGCTGCCAAAATCAAAATCCTGACGTCATACATAGAAAAGAATTAAGTAGTTAGCTAATTTGAAGAAAGATTTGTTTTCAAAACCACCTAGGTACAGTGATTAATTTCTATGTTATGGTAGAAATAACCCCGATAATTGCTTGTTAAATTATTGAGAATTTGATCTTCCAGCTGGGGATGTTTTGTTGAACTCGATTTGTCTATAGTGCGAGCCTATGCTGGTCTGCGCGGAATCAAGATTTTAGTCCGGGTACTTAATGGATAACATTTGCAAACATTACATTATTTACAGTCGACTGACAAATATTTGATATTTAACAACATTGTTAATTTAGAAGCAGGTTACTTAAGTTTAAATTATGGAACCTGGAATATAAAATATCAAATTCCTGAAATGTCAGAGGCCCATCACACTATATGTTGACGTTTGATTCTTAACTTAAGCTGTTTGTTGGAACGCATATTAAAGTTCGATGTTGAAAAATATGTTATGTTAATTCGAAAATCACACAGCTTAATGTTTATCGGTAAATTTAAATAGAAACATCATTTGTTCACAGATATTGTTATCAATTAACAACAAATCGTATCTTAATCAAAACTTTATCTTGTAAATAAAAAAAGCATATATTATTTAGTACATATGTATGAATGTCGGACAATTTTATCTTCTGTTGATATTGTAAAAAAATGTATTTATAATTTTTAGAGGCGAAAAACGAACAACCAGTTCCAAATGAAAAAATGAAATATAACATAGTAAATGTTCAGCTTAAAATATATTACTTTTTCGCTTGTTATAATTATATAAGTCTATATTTTCAGTGTATGGGAACGTAAAACCTGGAACTTTGCTTGCCATCATTGGAGCAAGGCAGGTGTTTGTAAATTATAGATCATTCTATGTGTAGTTAATCTCACCTTATTAAATGTAATCATAGTTTTAGAATTTGAACTGATTCATCTATTAAATTAATCAATGTTATTCAGTCAACCTGAAGAAAGATCAATCGGTAATAATAACCTACCTATTGTACACTTAGCTAAACTTTTAACGTCCCATTGATATACGCATCTTTGTTTATATCTTTCATATTAAGTTGTTTTGTTTTTTTTCCATTTCTCATATAATTAGAAAAATATGTTGAAAAAGAAAACATTAAAAATTTCAATAAAATCTAGAGATGCTAACATATAATTTTTATCCCAATTTAAAAAGAAGTCACAAAATGCCCATAAAATGTCTGCAATTTACAAACGAGCGAAGGCCAAAGACATTTGACTGAAACAAATGTTCTTTTGGGAATAAATTAAAAGCTGTGTTGATAGTTTGCCATATATCAGTGAAAAAGTCAGTATCTTCAACTCTTTATCCTTGTAAATGATATTTGCTTGTTTTATAAAAGCATTTATTTCATATGTATTTTTGTAACTTTTTTTTTAAATTGGGAACAGGGCCTAAATGTGTAAGAATTGATAAATGCGATGTTAGAAATATGAAAGATATCGCGAATGCATCGTTCAAGTGTAATCATTTGTGCATTTTCGCTTTTAGTGGCTCAGGCAAAACAACTTTGCTAAACATGCTGACATCAAGGATAGATAACAAATTTTTAACGACCGCTGGTGACATCAGAGTCAATGGAAGGAATGTTGGTAATGAGATTCGAAATATTTCTGCATATGTTCGTCAAGATGACATGTTCATCGCTACAATGACTGTCAAGGAACACCTTACATTTAGGGTAAATTTTGAATACTTTTATATTTTCCGGTCAGCAACGTCCTCATGACGTCAGTTTTTGTGCTCCCGATGTTGGAGAACCGGAGGGCATATGGTGTTTAACTGTTTGTCTGTCCGTCCGTCTGTATGTCCGAGCCCACATTGGCATACTTAGGTGGCTATAGGAACAAATGACAATGCAATTTTTTTGTCTTTGATGTCATTCATTCCGTAAGCTTCTATGTGACTATTTTTCTTTACCCGGCTAAAAGAACAATAGAGAGAACAAAGGAGTAGCCACATAAATACCCATATGTAAGAACGTCCGCCCGTCAGTCCGTCCGTGTCACTTTCTTGTGTACTCGACTTCTACAGTTTTCAAATAAAACGAATCTAAGAGTACATCATGAACATGAAGCGGACATGCGCATATTGCTGGAACTTTCAAGTCCTTTTATTGTTTTGAAATTATAATCCTTTAATATTCCGACTATATGAGAACGTTCTATACTCAACTCCTCTACATTTCTCCAATTGTTAGGAGACGTGGTATACACCATCGGCACAATATTGTCGGGACTTCATTTGCCCTATCATTATTTTAGGAGTGGAGTTATGGTCCTTTTGCAGACTTTTAAATACTACAACTACATACAAAACTGTGGTACTCACCTATTCATAGTGTCCATCCAAACGAAACCAAGTACTTACCATTAACATGAAGTGGACATGCACATATTACTGTGACTTTCATGTTCTATTTTTTTTACTGGAATTATGCACAGGCACCAGTATCGGACCTGGAACAAAAATATGTTTATTTTCATCCTAAATGAGTTCAAAATGAAAAATATTTAGTGAAATGTGAGCCCCCTTCAAAATATACATATGTTTACTGAAGGCCGGAATCTCGAGAATCGAGCCTGCGAGCAATGGGATCACTTCCCGGGCCGTTGTGAAATAAATTCTCTAGACAATTAAACAAACTACCTATCACCATTTCACGTGTACATTTAGCTACAAAATGAGACCGACTCCAAGTCTCTAGCCCTTCCCGTTCATGAAATATCTATCAGAAAACGAGTGCCTTTCTGCTGCAAGTTCCAGGTAGATAGAAATGTGGCACAACGAAACGGTACGAAATCACGGACTAAAAGATGTTTGTCAGCCTAGCAAGGGACAAATTCATTTGACATTAATAACAAGTATTACTAAATATGCAAACTATTGCCACTCACCACCGTCAGTAGCATCGGCTACACGCGATATTTACTTTTTTAATTTTCCGTCGGTCTTTCAGGCTGATCACTACCAAATAGAATGTAAGCCTCCGCAGGTCTAGTCACAAGTAGTCCAAATATAAATAATACTAATCTTTTTTCCTTTCCTAGTGCATTTTCTCGGCAGCAACGTGCTTACTTTTACCCTACCGCGTTTCAGTATGTATCACTTTGCATTCTAATGAAATCGGCATATTCCTATCGCATGCTAGATAAAAATGGCGGCGTAAGAATTTAATGTCACGAAAAGAGAAATTGAAAGAAGCGAAAACTAGTAAATTCAGCGGGTTGTATTTAACGAACTGTAGTTTTCTTATATAAAAGTTAACACCCCCTTTTCTTTTTGTTTTTTCTAAAGTAGCGATCTAGTTCTTTATGGGAATGTAAGTCTCTGAAAATCTGATATGCTAGAAAATGTCGAAACACCGTTATGAAGTGAGTGGATTTTATATGAAATAAAGAACAGCTGGATTTAGTGGTGTTCAGCCTATAAGGGGCAATACATGTTATTTTCTGAAACCCCTCGAAAATGAATGGAAATGCCATTAATCTATTCTTTATGATGTAAAACGGTTACAAATGGCTGAAAACGCTTAAATTTCTTGTGTTTTTGGAATTTAGTTCGAATTTTCGACCAGGTGGCACTATTTTGGTTCGTTTTCGGACCTAGTAAATGTCTTTTCTCGCATTTTAGCACTTCAGTTGTCTAAATAATATTGAAATTAGCATGTTTCTGAATGAAAATGACAAACATCGTAACGATTAAATGGATGTTAAATGCAAATTCCACGAATAAGATAAAATTAATTGAAATATTGCTTGGACAGGGCTAAATTTTGCATATTTTTGGGGATGGTGGTGACCTGTAATGAATTGTCATTTCTCTACATTTTCTCAATATTTTGCACCAAAACAAAGCAGAATCATTGTGAAATAGGTGTACCTTGAGAATGTATGCAAATTCATGGAAAAATCAAACAAAAAATTTCTCTTATAGGCTGATCACTACCAAATAGAATGTAAGCCTCCGCAGGTCTAGTCACAAGTAGTCCAAATATAAATAATACTAATCTTTTTTCCTTTCCTAGTGCATTTTCTCGGCAGCAACGTGCTTACTTTTACCCTACCGCGTTTCAGTATGTATCACTTTGCATTCTAATGAAATCGGCATGTTCCTATCGCATGCTAGATAAAAATGAGGGCGTAAGAATTTAATGTCACGAAAAGAGAAATTGAAAGAAGCGAAAAGTAGTAAATTCAGCGGGTTGTATTTAACGAACTGTAGTTTTCTTATATAAATGTTAACACCCCCTTTTCTTTTTGTTTTTCTAAAGTAGCGATCTAGTTCTTTATGGGAATGTAAGTCTCTGAAAATCTGATATGCTAGAAAATGTCGAAACACCGTTATGAAGTGAGTGGATTTTATATGAAATAAAGAACAGCTGGATTTAGTGGTGTTCAGCCTTCAATTGTATTATCCGCCATTGAAACCGATACGATAATATCAGAGTAATTTTGTGCGAAACGATGCGCTTCTGTCGGAGGTGTGTCGCTATTGGCCAATCAGAAGTTGCGTTTAAAAATACCTTATGAATTCTGTTCAATGGCGTAGCATTCAATTGAAAGACCGTGGAAAAATTTGAAACGCCAAAATCGCGTGTGTGAGATGCTACTGAAGACTGTGAGTGGCTCTAGTTTATGTATTTATTTATACTATTTAGTATTTTTTATTGAATTTGATCCTTGCTTGGCTGACAAACATCTTTTAGTCCGTGATTTCGTACCGTTTCGTTGTGCCACATTTCTGCCTACCTGGAACTTGCAGGAGAAAGGTACTCGTTTTCTGATAGATATTTCATGAATGGGAAGGGCTAGAGACTTGGGATTGGTCTCATTTTGTAGCTAAATGTACACGTGAAATGGTGATAGGTAGTTTGTTTAATTGTCTAGAGAATTTATTCCACAACGGCCCGGGAAGTGAACCCATTGCTCGCAGGCTCGATTCTCGAGATTCGGGCCTTCAGTAGACATATGTATGTTTTGAAGGGGGCTCATATTTCACTACATATTTTTCATTTTGAACTCATTTAGGATGAAAACAAACATATTTTTGTTCCAGGTCTGATACTGGTACCTGTGGAATTATGGGCCTTTTTTAACTTCTAAATATTGAAATTTCATCAAAACATTAAGTACTCAACTCCGTCTACAGTTTCCAATCTATTCAAATATACATCATCAATATGAAGTGGAGATGCACATATTGTCGGGACTTTTGGTTCTATTCTTTCTGGAGATACAGCCCTGACGGGAGCTTTAATTTGTTATTCTATCTAACATTTTCAGGAAATATGTGTCAAACAATGTTGACATCATTCTTGTTTTACGATATTTTTTCAATATCAATCAAAGTAAAAATTAAACTACACATCATTTTTTTATAGAAAAAATTCTGCTTATGTATTTTTTTATTTAATTCATGCATGTAAATACATATACTATATTGCATAGATATTTGTATACGAACTTTATTTGTTTATTAGGCATTATTGCGGATGGACAAAAACATATCTAAGGAAAAGAGAATGCAACGTGTAAAAGAGGTAATTGAAGAATTTGGTCTGCAAAAATGCATGAATAATATGATTGGAGATCCCGGACGTATAAAAGGAATATCAGGTGGTGAAATGAGGCGACTTTCATTTGCTTCCGAGGTAAGACTTCACGTAAAATATTAGGCATAAACCAAACAGTGTTGCTTATTGTTTTTCTAAAATAGGAAAGTGACATTTGTTAACTTAAGATCCCTCACGCCCCCTAGCACTGGATAAAGGACATTTCCTAGAATTTTCTTCTGAGGACATATCTTTAAAAAGTTATTATAGAAATGTTGAAAGGGATTCCATTCTTCCAACAGACACGAAAATATAACATCACTGTTTATCCTATCTTGGCACGTGACACTACCCGTGAGAACCCAGTTACATTTTTTTCTACTTGACATAGCAAAGATATTATTTCACTGAAAGAATCAGTGTAAATGTTATTTTAATGTGAAAAAAAAAATGATCGGATTTATCAACAATTTAACGCCTACATGTCATTGCAATTTATGCAGCTTCAAAATTAAGAGTGTCTTTGTTTCAATATCGTGTTACCTTTCTGTTGTAAAATTATGTTTTCATATGTTTATAACGAAAGTACTCTTTTACAAATCAACGCCCTGTGGTAACTTTCTCCTAGCAACCGAATAATTATACAGAAATTGAAATTCGATATGTTAAAACATGAATGCGCTGCTTGCTAACATAAGAAAATTGCATTTATCGAGCACTACCATACTACCTTACCCGGAAAATAATATACATGTTATTTGCAGATATTTTCTGAAACAAATTAATGTTGATGTTGGTCAAGTTATCATTTTGATTTTATTAAAGGAAAATTGGTCTGTATTGCTGTTGATACTTTGGTCTGTATGTAAAACTGCCGCCTTTAGGCAGTATCAAAGTATACATTAGTACATTGTATATCATATTATGGAATAAAACGAAAAATTACGGAACGGAGAAAAAACTAAAAATTACAAAACGGAGAAAAAAGCAGCATTTCTTACTCGTATGACTTATCAGCTTTGAATGGATGGTTATACTATCTGTTCATTGCGCAGATTCTGAATGATCCTCCACTACTGTTTTGTGACGAAGCAACGTCAGGTCTGGATTCCTTCATGGCCGAAAATGTTGTACAACATCTAAGAGCATTGACCGAGAAAGGGAAAACAGTGCTTTGTACAATCCATCAACCGTCATCCGAAGTGTTCGTATTGTTTCACCAGTAAGTTATATAAACTTTATTTACATTTCCTTGTACAAAATACTAAGACAGAGTCTTATCAAGTGTATTCAAGTGTATAGTCATTGATGTTCCTTAATGATTATAAATTAATACGATATTTGAATGTAGTTATTGTAGACATAGTACTAGAGCCGATTTACGCAATCGAATACCGCCGGAAGTAGAACATTTATGTCAACACCGGTTTCGTATTTTCACGTGAAAACGGCCGAAAACTGAGAGGTTATCAACAAATTATAAGTTTACGGGTACCATGAGGATTTTTCATGCATTTAAACGGTAGGTATAATCTTTATGGATTATTCAACACAGTATGAAAGTAAACAGTTACGCTTTAAATGGAAATTATGAAAGAAAAGTCGATAAGAAAATATTGACTTTCTACTTTCACTTTCATTGTCACATTTTAAATTGCTCAAAATGTTCTTTCTATTTATTTGTTGTTTTTTTTTTTTTTTTTTTTTTTTTTTTTTGTTTTTAGATACATATTTCTATAGCAAATTATTGTGTGAAATGACAGCTTATTTAAAGCATCTGTGATTAACTGGGCCAAAGTTTACCGATTTTTCCTTTCCTTTTAGAGTGACCTTTGACCTTATAATAGATTATAGTCTGCTTTATGTATTTTAGCTGTAGTCAGAACAGAATTTAATTTAGATAAAATGAATTTCCAAAATAAACTGTTGCAAATTGTAGGAAAAGAATAACATAATATATTTATTATAAGTTATTGAATTATTATAATTACCTCATTTCAGACAGAAGTACATATAATGATTATGGTTGGGATACATTAATTATATGTTAATGGACAATGATAATTTGAAACAATAATATTTTTTAAGATCAAGGTGTTAATGTGATTTTATAAAAGATGGTGTTATGCTTTTTGCATGATGAGTCGTTTCACAGATTTTATCATTTATATATTTCAGGGTTTCCAACATGTCCAGTCAGGTTGACAGAAGTGGAAGATGGTCTGATGAAGTTTAACATGTCAAAGGTAATATAATGCCAGTTATTAAAATTACATTCCCCTAAACATTTAACAGATACACATTGTAAATGTAATTAAAATGATTTTATGAAGTTTCATGAAGGTAAGTACAGCCAACCATTCTGAATCAAGAAATTTTGACTTAGGTTAAGATATCTATTCAGACTTCTTAACTCTTAGCCTTTCAGATGATACAGGGATAAAAGAACTACAACTGTCAGCCACTAACCATGTTTCAAAGTTTTTAAACACACTATAGCAATAACCATTTTGTTCAAATATCTTTTTAATTCAATGTTTTCTTGATATCTGTCACTTGATGTTTTCAATGGATTAGGGTCCAAATTTAATGTTAAGTTTGTAATTTTCAGTATTACAAAATGGAAGTACAAAATTTGTAGGAAATTGTTTCTTTATTTCAGTGTAAACTGTTCCGTAGATTCATATGATGAGAATGCCAGTGTTGATGTGTATGACTTATTTAAACACAGATATTGATACATTCAGGTAATTGTTTACAATATTCAAATTCAGTTATTGATTTGGTATATATCACTTCAAGAGGCTTGTGTAAAGTTTGTGTCACGTGAGACCAAGGATAAAGTATGATAATATATATAATATAAACTTTACACTTACAATAATAAATGATACAGTACCAAATAATTACAGACTTATGAATGTATCTTTCCAAATATCTTACACTTTTCTCCAGAAATTATTTCAAAAGCTAAACACAATTCTACTGTTATAAGCTTAAAAAGATAAATGTAAGATATAAAATGTAAAATGTCAAGAATAAGGTGTGTTATTTTCAAAGACTTTACGATATAGAATAAAATATAGCCTGCCATCGTAATATTCCAAAATACAAAGTGTATCATACATACATTTTAGTTCAAAAAGTAAGGTCAAGTGAGTGACTTAGGGTCACTATTGGCCTTTGATATCTACTAAAATGGGTCTTATGCATAAGATAATTTGAAGTTTTATTAATCCAGTAACCTTATATTCAGAAATATACATATTTTGAATATTAAAGAGCTGCAGACACCTCGAATAGAGAGTTACTACATTATGCATTTCTTTCTTCAGATATATACCTGTGACATCTTCAGTGTCACCGTTCAGCTGTTGTTCAAGATCAGTGTCTGCAGCTTGCACAGTTTAGTATAGAGGAGCCTTCTGAATCAGTTTTGTTACATATTTGCTGTTATTATAGGACATACATGTAGAGAGCAGCAAGTCCTGTCCAGCCGTGCATGTAATTGTGATTCAGAAACTTTGAGAATATGTAAACATTACACTGTTATAATTTTCAAAATACTGTGTCGTGTAGTTTATCAGTACTGTTTTGTCTCAGTTTATAACATAGTATGTTCACAAATCAAACTTAAGATCATAATGATCAGTATTATTAAAATCATTAATTATTTGTATGGTGACAAAATTTAATTTCATGAAATACCACAGTAAAACGTTTGATAATTTCCGCTTTTAAAGTTGTAAGTTTAAAGTTGGCATCAATTGTTTTTCTCCTTCATCAATCTAAAAAGTGATTGGTCATTGTAATTGCAATATCATTTTAGTATGACAAAGTTTATATTGAACTAAAACACTAATGTAAATTTTTGAACTGGTCATTGCATTTTCTTCAGTCTTAAAACATGTTTATCGTACGTGTCATGGCCAGTAACTCCTCTATATTTCTTGTGTTTTGTCCTTTTTAGTTTCACTGAAGAATAGGTAGAGGTGTTGCACATCCATTTTTTAGCATCCTGATTTTGTAAAGTGTTGTATGTAAGCTTTTATCTCAGAATTATGTCTCATCTAAAGGGTGGAGAGGTATTGTTTATGCCTTCTCGTCTGTCAGCATTAAGCTTGTCCGGCCTTAAGAGGACAAACTGCTGGCCAGATTCTGATGAAACTTCACAGGACTGATCAGTACCATGCATAGTGTTGTGCATATCGCTTGCATGTTTCGTTTCGCTGCACTAAATTGCAGCTAGAGCTAAAAATAGAAAAATTCTTGTCGGCTTTCATAGGTCAAAACTACATAACAGATTTTGATGAAACTTCACAGGAGTTATCAGTACCTAGTATATTTTTGCATTTCACCGGCACTTTCCAGTTTGCTGCAAACAATAGCCGCCAAAGCAAAAGGTATACATAGAAGGGAGACATGTTTTGTCATAAAAATACTTAAAACACCTTCCACTTTGTTAATGAAAAATGTATCAAACAAGAAATAATTTGACATTAAATACACTAGTTCCATAACTGCATTTGGTTTTTTACACAATTATTCTCCTTTTCTTACCATAGCAATATTTTGTGTAACATGTTACCTCATTAAGCATCATAAGATCAGAAAGTTCTATGACTCAGAAATGTTGGCCCGTTAGTACTTGTCATGTGTATGCTTTCAGTATTTTATATTGTCATTACTTTTTGTTGTGCCAGTTTGCGAAAATGAAGACTTAACTGTCCAAATGGTGTGCCTGTGCCTGTGCCTGTGCCTGTCCTGATTAGTTTGTCTGGACAATATATTATTGATTAGTCTTCACGAAAGTATGCAGGTTAAGTTCCCTGTCAAGTTTAAATAGTGGCATGGTTACTTTAGAAACTCTAAAGTGATGTCACCACTGCACTAGTAGAACGTTTTGTATTTCAGGTTTTATATCACATTACAGGCTATTGGTCTTTAGCAGCCTTCATTAAACTTTCATAAAATTTTCCAAAATGTTGTATTTTAATTTGAACTGGCATTATTCAAACAGTAAGAAGTAGTACTATAAAGCAACATTTGACCTCTTTTCCAGTACTTTTTTATTTTCTCTGTTATTATGAAATTGCCTTTTCCTAGAAATTGGTTGGCTTATTTTTGATGATCTTATGTTTTTAATGAATTGTAGCTATGTTCTTTATCTCGTGAAAATGTTCAAAGTGCAATACCACATACCTATCACTTTCATTAACATACTTGTACTTTTTTCATAAAAAATTATATAAATCATTACATTTCATATAAACAGAATTAAATAAATATTTCAGAACATCAGTGTTTTCTTTGATTGCTACATGAAACAGACCATAGGTCAATTTAGGGTCAACTCTGACACTTTATATGCAAACTGATAAGGGAGATAACTAGTACTGTCTTAAGTAACCAATATTTAGTTGCACAGTTACCTTCCCTTTACACAGGTAGAACAATTTGTTGTTGATCATCTTTTGAACATTATTTCATTACTGATGACAGAACATTGAAAACAAAAGTTGTTGTATCATGCAATTAGATCATCTATAACAATATATACATTTTATTCCCTTTTTTAAATGTTCTTTAAATTAGGTACTATGCCTAGTTATTGTGAGCATATTTTAATTTTTCTTGCTTGTGAAGTTGGTGACACGACGGCGCGACATGTCAAGTTTAGTCACCTTGGGCGTTGGAAAATAGGCAACAAAGCCACAGCGTAGGTGTAACATATGCAACACGATTAATAATACATGTATTATATTTCAAATTTGAGATATATAAAATGCAATTTAACAGTTTTCATATATCTGTTTGTAAGCGGTATTATTTTTATTGCAACTTTATAACAGAATTACTTTTGTTTAGAATTCTTATCATGGCGGAAGGAAGAATTGCGTTCCTTGGAAGTTTACAAGATGCTTTAGACTTTTATAAAAGGTATGTTGTAAAATGTGATAGAAATAGAGGTTCATGCTAAAATAAAAACTATGATAACTTTAATGTCCTTAGAAAGATCAGGATTAGGTCATAACATAGGACTTATTATTAAGTGGTAATTTCTATTGTATCTTAAGTATTTGAAACAACGGCAAGCATTAATACTAATTATCAGTTTTTGTATTATACTTACAGTGTTGGTCATCCTTGTCCGCAGAATTACAATCCCTGTGACTTCTACATCATGTCAATGGCTGTTGTGCCTGGAAGAGAAACTGAGTGCAAACAAAGAATTGAAGTAGGTAGAAAGATATAGTAGTAGCGAGGTATTAAGGAATGAATTAATCACAAAAAAAACCTATGTGATGATATTTAGTACAATAACAGATGGAAGAATAAGGACTGTTAGGATGGTAAACAAGATGAAAATTAAAAACATATATAAATTAGAAAAAGAGGGAAAAGTATAACATTGTGAACGGTGAGTTTAAAAGGTGAAATAAACAAACCAGTGTATAAAAAAAATTATATATATAATAATCCCTTTATTTTGCAGCGGATCTGTGACCAATTCAAAGAGACGTCCTATGCAAGAACAATTATTGAAGAAAACCGCAACTTGGTGGACATCAACTCCGCCACAAATCTAGTAAGCTAATAGAAATAAGAGTACCTTACAGTTTGAGATAGGACTCGATCAACTTGACTATGAGTAAAATAACTAGCATGTAATTTGGGATATCGATGTAATGTATTTCAGATCTACATAATGGGCTTTACATCCGATGAATTTTGAAATATATATTTGGTGCTGAAAGGAATCAATGAGTAATATGGGAATGGATGTGTTTTACCCTAAACCTTCATTATATTGTGTGATGAATAGTACAGTCATCAATGCAAAGCATATTTTATATCAAAAACCTCATTCAGGATTTATAGACCTGCAAAGCTACATTTCTAAGTCTTGCATATTACTTTCAGATCACAGGCTTAAACGGAAATGGAGAAAGGTAAAATATGAACAGACATAATTTAAAATAGCAGAACCATTTTAGACAAATAATTATGCTTATGGTAGGTAAAAATGACTTTTGCAGCTTTCATTTACATTTATATCAAAACTATTAACTCCTACTGGCTAAACACATATCGTATGACTTCTTATTTTGCATGATTTGTAAATTAAAGATATACTGCGCCCATCTTTCACTAAAATATGTAACTGTGTCATTATTTGATATTACGTATACATGTAGAAAAGTTGCTAAGTGCGTACTGTTTTTAACCAAACACATACTACTATTCATATAATATACACATAAACATGTTTATTTCTGTTTATATAGACACTGTGTAGTAGTTGTTCTATTTTCAAAAATATGGAACTTGGACATAAAATCATTATAAAGGTAGGTATTGCGAATGGCTCAATAACTGATGTTTAACGTTTAGGTTTCAACTGAAATGACTCTTTGTATATCTAAGGTACGAATGTCCTTGGTACAAACAATTTGTTCCCGTATTTACGCGGTCTTGGAGGACAACAATTAGAGAACCGGTGATTGTAAGAATACGCCTTTTGCAGACAATCGTAAGCAATTCATACAGTATGTTTGTAGTTGTAAGTTGTCATGTTCCTGGTTCTAATTAAGTTTAAATCAGACTCGAGTATATAAAGAATAATGTAAACAAACACTCGTTAAATGACTAGTCTTAAAAACAAAACAAAAAGTTTCACCCAAGACGGTGCTGGTAAGTATGTGAGTGATATGGGTGCCGCCGATTTTTAGATCTAAATCAACATTTTTATGCTCACCGAAGGCCGAGCATATAGTTGCCGCTTTGTCCGTCCGTCCGTCCGTCCGCACGTCACACTTTTGTCCGGAGTACAACTTGAAAAGTATTAATGGCATTTGATTGAAACTTCACATAATCATAGAGGCCATTGAGACAAAGTGTAGTGTCAAAGAATCATAACTCTACCTTACCTAGTTTTTGAATTATCTCCCTTTATTATAGAAAATAAGGCTTGTCCGGAGCATTACTTGAAAAATATTAATGGCATTTCATTGAAACTTCACAAAATGATAGAGGCCATTGACGGAAAGTGCAGTGTCAAAGAACCATAACTCTTTACCTAGTTTTTGAATTATCTCCCTTTATTATAGAAAATAAGGCTTGTCCGGAGCATTACTTGAAAAGTACCAATGGCATTTCTTTGAAACTTCACAAAATGATAGAGGCCATTGACGGGAAGTGCAGTGTCAAAAAACCATAACTCTACCTTACATAATTTTTTAATTATCTCCCTTTATTCAAATTCAATTTTCTTCTTTTTATTATCTTTATTTTTTGTTTGGTTTCTAATACGTTATTCCCCATATTGGGACAAGCACATGCATCGGGGAGCATCATTCCGTTTTACCGATTCCTTGTTATTTAATATTATTAGTACCTGACTGTTTAAAGACTACTTTAAGACAATAACATAGAGAATCTAACTGTTCTGAAACATTTCATTTGCACTTTGTTCTACTTCCAGGTATTATCGTTAATCCACGGGCTGGTCTACTTCCGGGTAGACCTGGACCAAGAAGGTGTTATGAACATAAATGGGGTTTTGTTTTTAACGCTTATAAATATGACTATTGTAAATATGCTTGGGGTACTGAATGTAAGTCTTAAATTTCTACATAATTATTTGAAATACAAGTTAAAATACTATGTTAACTTCAATCTTTTATAACGTACGCAGCCTGGAAAATTTTCAAATTGATTATAATTGAACAACACATACACATGCATATATTGTTTCCTACCAGATTAGTTATCTTCTGTACTGATTTTATTTTATTGAAACATCGAGAACTTGTAAATGTTGCTTAAATCACTGATCTTTGTAAAATATACATTTTGACCATACGTAAGACATATAGGAATGTAAGTTTTAGTAGTTACGGACCAAAGGAAATACTTTAGTCAAAGTTCCTACATCATTAACAGTATTTATAGTCATTGTTTGGTTTTGAAGAATATCACACACGGACAATTTCTGTGAAATTATTTCAAAATCGGGCTAACAGTTTCATACAAGAAGATTTTCTAACTTTCTACTATTTACATATAAGGAAAAGTGACCACGCCCCCTGGCGGCCATGTTTTTTGACGAATCGGAATAATTTGTATAATCTTGGTAGAGGGTCACACAAGGATTATTTGTGTAAAATTATTTTAAAATCGGACTAGCAGTTTCACACAAGAAGATTTTTAAAGTTTTCACTAAATACATATAGGGAAAAGTGACCACGCCCCCTGGCGGCCATGTTTTTTGACGAATTGATATAATTTGAACAATCTTGGTAGAGGGTGACATAAGGACCATGTGTATGAAATTATTTCAAAACCGGACCATCTATTTGGGAGGAGATGTCGTTTGAAGAGTTTTCTATTTTTATCTATGGTGAACCCTATGTGCAACCAAGCGAAACATTTTAAATAACTTTAGTAGAGGACCATCCAAGAAACATCTAGGCCAAGTTTCATCAAAATCCATTCAGTGGTTTCGAAGGAGATGTCATTTAAACACAATTATTGACGACGGACGCACGCACCCACGACGGAAGACGGACACAGCGTGATCACAATAGCTCACCATGAGCACCTTGTGTTCAGGTGAGCTAAAAAGTAAATGAGACATCATTATCTGCGTATCGAAAGCAAGGCAAATCAAAACAAGAACCCTTCATTTTCTTGTGAAATATATTTATGTTTTACATTTTTAATATGTACCAATATCCTTATCACTACACCCTTACCATTTCTTGAATGAATGCGATTAAAAAAGGCAGAAAAGTTATGCCATTTAATGTAAATTTAAATAATAGATTAATTCGTTATACCCTAATTTCTGTTCAGATAATTGTAATTTGCAGTGTTAACGTGAATATGAGAAACAAAAATTGAATATAATGCAATTCATCGATGAACTTAATCAAAGCAAATATTTTAATTATGCACGTTTACTAAAATCGAAATGCTACTTAATTTTATTATCATGACAGTTTATTAACATGACAGTTGTTCCCGATAGAGGCGCCAATCTTTCTGCGAGAATACGGTATTGGGCTCTACAGGGTTGATATCTACTTCCTCTGCAAATCATTGGCTGAGGTATCATTCCGCCGTTTTAACTGTGTTTGAATAAAAATTATCAGCCTAATGAAATTACTTCATTAACATTACTGAAAGATTAAGTTATAGAAAGAATATAGTTACTATCTGGATATAAAATACATTCGGCTGTTTAAAGCATGTAGAAGCCGAAGTCCTTTACACTTACTCTAAACAGATCAGTAACTTTTCTTTCACTGTTTTCTTTCTTTACATTTATTAATTTGATTCAATGTTGGCTACTGTTGAAGAAACATATTTCTAAGGAGACAATATCGTACCCTACCGACGGCTATTGGAATAGCAAAGGTGTTGCATCACAACGCACGCTTTCCGTCTGCAACTTGGGCCAAATTCACGTTGTGACCTTATTAAATAAATATAGCAAAACGAGCGCATTGACCTGTGGAATGCACGCCTTTTTAGTAACAAGATTCATCGATATAGATATGCATCAGTTGAATATTGTTTCAACATGTACGATTGTAATTACTTATTTACATGTAATGATTTGAAGTACTAATATATAATAAGTATACTTTACCGTAGTAAGTTTATAAGTTTGAAATATTTTTTCCAGTTGCCTTCTTACGTTATTATCCCGGTCTTATTCTCGGCAATGACATACTGGATGATTGGTAATTCACTTACGTATTTTGCCCTATTTTAAGTGAACATGAAAACGATTTAACTACAGTCAAACTCGCTTTATACGAACTCATCCGGACCTGGGAAATGTGTTCGTATCAAACGAAATTCGTATTAATGAATATATGACTTACTGGAAAATTTGTTCGAGCAAGTTGGGCAGTAGCACTGGTATCATCGGTGAATAGATTCCGATATATGGAAGTACTTTATAGTTTTAAACTGATTAAGTTAATTTATTCAGATAACATTGAGATTACTCAACAAAAGTCATACTTAAACACGTAAAACTGTATGTGCATTTAAATTGCAATGTGCGGTCGAGGTCCAGAGCGCCAAATCATATCCTACGACAAAATTATTTCTATTATGAAGCTTGTACTACATAATCTTTTGTAAGACACGACCTACCTGTATCGACAATAGAAGGTCAATAATGTGTTTAAAATTATTTACACCTCTTTAAATCTTTACCTGCCAATTAATTGAATTGTTTTATATTGACATGATACACAAAGGACCGAGTATTTGTTTTTGAATAAGTGTGAACTACGTACTCAATTGTCTAATAACCACGCCGCACAATGTTGACAATACTATTATCTTTACTTCAATTAAATATCAGCACTGTACAATTCAAACTATTAAATAGTCAAGCGTAACAAAGGCGAAATGGCCGGCGACTTCTAAAATCAATTCGTATTAAAAGATGGAAAATTATAACATTTAAGCTAATTGGGACTTTCAAAATGTGTTCGTATCTACCGATTATTCGTACGAAGCGAGTTCGCTATTACCGAAATAATTTTACAAAGGAAATAGAAGGACTCAGCCGGGGAATGCAAACTTTGTTCGTTTTATCCGAAAATTCGTATCAAGCGAGTTCGTATTAAGTGGACTTGACTGTATATTGTAAAATCTTTAAAATAAATAAACGTGCTTATGAATACAATATTGTAAGATATGTACAAACACATTAAATGAATGAACACGAGTATTGCCGATTTATAACATAAAAGAATAACCACCGTATTTGTAAAGGCAATTCACAGTTGCAGGTTAACTTGAAAGAAATCCTGCATCTGAAGCAACTTCAATCATTTAAATTGATTTTATATAGGAACGTTGGTCAGCTCTTGACTGAAGAAAGCAATTTTAACTTGCTTGATTTTGGTTTGTTGATCAGAACTTCTGTATTGTTTAAAATGATGGCAAATCAATTTAACCCAATTTTCTAAACAATGACCGATCAGATCTGTATAAAATATGGGAAAACGTTGTTTAATCAAATTTATGTGGCACTAAATGCAATTTTCTTTTTTCATATATACTACCAGTTATTTATGAAAGGAACGATAAGATTCATTACATATAGGTAGACATCCCATTACACACCCCATCGGCTATACCAACCACTTATTTATATATTATAGTTAAAACGGTTTGAATTTGTTTGCAGTTTTTATGGGTTGTAGCGCAGTCAGGATAGACAAGGGGGAGATAATGTTTTTGCATACTTGCATTTTAAGCATTAATTTTGCTTCTAAACATAAAAACTCCAAAGGTCGTCAAACACGACAAAAATGAAAATGTTGTAGGCTCGGTTTGATTGAGCCATGGGCGGTAGTGAAAACGTATGCTGCCGTCCACGCCTAGTAGCCCCGGGTTTAGCACAACTACACATCTGAAATTTTACAAGTCACAATCATCCGCAGATGTGTTCATACAATGGTCTCCATAGAACCTTCAGTGATACACAGAAAGAAAGCGATATCATCGAAAGCGGTATATGGTCCCCAGTTATAAAAGTAGGCTTGTTCTAAACGAGAAAGCAATGGGCAGAACTAAACAAACTGAAATTAAGAGATAGCATCTAAGGTTATAGAGCCTGCATATCACAGAAACTGCCAAAAGACAAAAGTAAAAAGCACGCATCATATCAAAAGGGTGATTAAACAAAGCTATGACAGCAGGCATATGAAACCACATAAGCCAAAATGGTAAAGCTGAAACTATACAGTACCATTAATACACTATACTGCCATGCTTAACGATCTAAAACGATAACAATTATAACAGCTCTGACTGAATGTGTGGGACCACTTTTTACGGCCGCCACATGGAATAGACAACGCTGCTGTGATAATACACGACAAAAATGGAAAAAACAGGCTTGGTTAAATAGTTCATTGCCCTCCCGGATTGAGCAGAACTCAACATTTGCTCATGTTACAAGTAGCAAAACAATTGAGAGACAATTCCTCAATATACTCAATCAAACCGAGTCTGCTATTATTCTTTTTGTTTGCATTCTATGATTCCAAAGGATCTTTGTACAGATTTTGTTTTTTTAAACACAACCCTTAAAGTAAATATGTGACAAGTTAATTAATAGGATTATTGCCCTTATGTTCCTTTCATTCGTTTACTTGTAGGATTGTACGAATCCCTGGAAGCCTTCCTGGTATTTACTGCAGTGATAGTCCTTGTGGCAAATATCTCTGTGTCGTTCGGTAAGCTGGATTACATTTACAGATTGTTTTCCTGGTACTCATTGTTCTGATAGCCCTTTTGGCAAACATTTCTAAGTCATTTAGAACTGACTGTCTGAGGTATACTTACCAATTGTTTTCCCTGATATTCGCTGCAGTGATAGTCATTTGTGGTCAATATTTCAGAGTCCTTCAGTAAGCTGAATTATTTTAAAGATTGTTTTCCTGACATTCACTAGGTGATAGTCCTTGTGGCAAACATTAATGAGTCATTCTGGTAAGCTGATTTGCGTTTACAGATTGTTGTCTTAGTATTCGTTGCAATGATATTTCATATGACCAACATTTCTGTGTCGTTTGGGACTGAGATTATTGTATGGATTTGATATAGTAAAAGTATTTTAAAAGTATATCTAATTCCTTACTTTCTAATTCAGCCAGTATTTTTGTTTTAAATAAATTTGCTCACAGCACTTAAAATTCAGACTAAAAACTTAGTTGGCCATGTTGAATAATAACGACTATATTTAAAAAAATAATGTCTGAACCTAATAAACGAGCAGTCAATCCCCTTTTGTATACCGGTTTCTGTATATTAATCGATACTTCTCACAGAATAAAGAAGATAAGTTAGAGAATGTGAAAAATAAATTAATGATTTTTGTGAAATATTAGCTGTAACTTATCACTGTCGTCCTGTAATCCAGGTATCTATTTATGTCAGGCAATGTTGTTAGACTAACTCTTTTCTTGACGATTCAGCAACACTATTCATTTCTTACATTTATACAAAAATATATAGGTCAGCTTGGAGCAAAATATAAATATCTAGTGGAAAAGTATTTAGGTTGCTTTTGCAAATTTATTGAGTACATACGTTTACGGTTCAATGAGCTTTAAGTTACATATCTTTGTGTGTGCATATTTATGTTTAACAATATGTGTCTGTACAATATTGTTACGTGTGTTAGGAATTTACTTGGCCGGGAGTAATTCTATTTACATTATATTGTTATATAATAGGAACTTGATGGGGGTTGGTGCCAGCTAACCGGTTTAAACTTGCCTGTTGTGGTTTTGCCACAAACCGTTCCAAGGGGTGCCCTGCTGTGTTCTTTCTTCATAAATGGTTTTGCTTGTTCGTTAGACCTATCTTTACGTGTATACTATCTGTGTACACGAGCTGTTGTGTACACAAGCTGAGTTCTTACGTGTAGCAGCGTTTTTTTTAATATGGCTTTTCCTTTTGGACTAGTGTCCGTTTTTTTTTCTGATATTTGTCTGTCCAAAGTTATTTCCAATTACATAACTGTTTAGGACCATTTTCAGTTTTTGAACATACTTAAAAGTGATAATATTATTTTCAGCAAGAAAGAGCTTGTTTTTCAATTTTACATTTCTTTCAGGCTACATTATATCTGCGGCGACAAACTCGGTTAGCACCGCATTGGCTGTTGCTCCGCCGTCACTCGTTCCATTAATTATGTTTGGTGGATTCTTTTTAAATTCAAAGTATGTATTTTTTCTGTCACACGAAAAGAAACGTGTACGTTTTCTGTTTTATAGTCATAATGCACATTTTATGGCATAATAAACAACGGCTTTAGGTCTTATTGAACAAATTCTGTGTTTCTATTTACAACATTGATATATCTATGCACTTTGAATGATATCATTGAAGTGTTATCAAAATCTCATTTTTTTTCGTTGTAGTTCAACTCCTGTGTATTTCATCTGGCTGGAATATATGTCGTGGTTCAAATACGCAAACGAGCTAGTAACAGTAAACCAGTGGGAAAACATTGACTTCGTGTGTAGGTAGAATAGATTTTAATACACGGAATAATGATACCATGAATTTACATTCAGCTAAGATGGAAAGAGAAGATATTTTGGAAGCGTGGAATGCTACTAAGCAAAATAACATCAGACTCAGTTTGTTTGAGTCTGTTGATAAAAGGTAAGGAAAGGTGCAACACCTGTCCCCTAGCACAAGTTTAAACAGAATTCATTTACACAGATGAGCCATGCCATGAGAAAACCAACATAGTGGCTTTGCGACCAGCATGGATCCAGACCAACCTGCGCATCCGCGCAGTCTGGTCAGGATCCATGCTGTTCGCTTTCAAACCCTATTGCAATTAGAGAATCTGTTAGCGAACAGCATGGATCCTGACCAGGCTGCGCGGATGCACAGGCTGGTCTGGATCCATGCTGATCGCAAAGCCACTATGTTGGTTTTCTCATGGCGCGGCTCAGATATTGAATGGACTCTATGATCCCAAACGACCAGAAAATATGACAACGCTAAAACCATCAGGACTAAGTCCTTTTGGATCATGGAGTGCATTCATTTTCACTATAAAAGCCGGTGCTAGCGGGCGTGAGAGTTGTTGCACATTTCATTACCTCTCATGAACATGAACATACACAATCAAATCAGTTCCGCTGTTATGTTGCTTGTTTTCCATCCTAAGCTTCAGAGGGGTCTTTTCACTGAATACATTAACTATTACAACAGAAGTCTTAAAGTGCTGTGGGGCGGCTGTAAAAAGTCTCCATTTAATTGGACTAAGTGTTGTTATATTTACTTGTCCTTCTGGATCATAGAGGAGATTCATTTTCACTTTTAATAAAACTCTGCTTAATACGGTGTTAGGGGGCGTAAGAAATTATCATGATAATTTTTGTGTTACTAAAATTATTCATTTTTTTACATTAGCATTTAAATAATGGTCAGAGCCAAATTTTCGTCAAATAAGCAAGTAAATGTATTTAAAAGTACGAATTGTGTCCCCTTAATCGGAATGGATTCGCATTTCTGAAAATAGGTCATAGCTACATACTTTATCGAGAATAAATTGTGTTTCCTACATCCATGCCATTTTCCGACAAATTAATTCGGTGTGTGTTGTGAACTTTATAGCTTTATCTAGTACTGCGGCTAATTCAGTACCAAAGACTTTCTATTTTACTATATTTTCAGCTGTTTTATCTTTAACCTCTTTCTTTATTGATTGGCCATGAAACGAAACGGATACGCCCGCTCAAATAAATTAGATACCTTTGCTTTTGAATACTATCTCCATTATCCATTACTTAATACATTAAAATATTCTATAATTTTCTTGTAGCATGTGGTGATAACAGAACATCGCCTGCTGACAGTTGTCACTTTCATAATGGCGAGCAAGTGATTCTCTATCTCAACTATGACAAGGTAGAGTATATCCTTGTGTGTGTGTAAAATGTTTGCCGAGTATACTACCTAATGTAAAAACTTCCAAATTGATAATATTTTCGACGCTACTTGTAGACTGTCAATTGTTGAAAGCTCAAATATATTAATTGAAAAAAAAACATTTTAAAGAAATGCGTACTAGTAATTGAATTAGAAGCTTAGCTTTACTAACATAAAATGACTTTCTGTATTTATGTTTGTTTTAATTATTCGTACCAGCTCATTTATTTTTTTGCTTTTAGGATAATGTATGGTTAAACATCGGCGTATTGTTAGCCATGTTGGTTGTCTACAGACTTATAGCCTTCTTTGTGTTACTTGTGAAGGCAAGAAGATCAAAGAGATAGCGAGTCTGTCAAGAAATATTCGCAAATATTGAGAAACATCTCTTCTAACCGTGGAATAAAATGTTGAAATCAAGACAGTTTACGACGTTCCTTAGCCAGTACTACTATCTTTTTGTTGAACCAGAAAGGAAGAATAAAGATAATAGGAACTTTTGCTTCTTAGCTAGAATTTATTTCTACATACATTTAGGTTGAAACTGCGAAGCGGTTTCAATCTATTACAGCGGTATTCTGGAGACTGCAAGAATTCAATAATGACAGTTTTCACTGAAGCAGATTAATCCGCCCTTCTATTTCCGCACTACTTTTATTGATTATTTACCGCATATCTCTCTACATCATTTCTATGTAAAACTTCCTGGTCAGGTTTAACAATCGTTTCAATGTACATGATAAAAGAAAATATAGCAAATTATACATCTTTGAAACGCTCAGATCTCAAGCTTTTTAATGGTGTTTATCTTTAGAAAATCAAAAGAGAAACTGTGAAAACACTGGCAGTCTAAAAATAGCATTTTCTATAGATTTTTAGCGTAAAGTAACGTTTATATCTTTCAAACTGTTAACTGTTAAATGTTAATTTGACTAAAAAAAGACATGTATCTAATATTTCTATCATCTATATTCTCTTTGTGACTATTTGTGTTCTTAATGAAACAAACACTGTATTTCTCATTGGTATCATTATAGTAAATTATGGTAGATTTTAATTAAGCTTGCCCAGCTCGTCATCGTGTTTCAAGACACTTGATGGTTTTAGTCAGAGCAGAATTTCTAGTAGATGCAAATGGTTTGAATGTTATACTGTTTCATGGAAGTGACTTGAATGGTTACAGCGCACATCAAATACGGGTTTCAACCTTTCTGTGCTCTCAGCGCTTTGATTACCTTGCTCTGTTGTACCTCATACTAGATAGATAGACAGGACAGGACAGGACAGGACAGAAAGATAGATAGATAGATAGATAGATAGATTTCGGCATAGGAAACATACAATGGTTTTGGCATTACTAAAATAGAATGAATGTACGTTTCAGTTGAGACAAAAACAAAACAAATTAAACAATGACATACTTCCAATACCAAGCATTGTATGTACGGCGGCAGTGCCCTTTTCTATGTCTATGAATATTTGGGACCGTAGCGATGCAATAACGAAAACAGACACTTGGATTCAGGACAGTTGCTCCGCACCCATTCTCATAAATTCTTTATACCTTTACGTATACGTAGCGTGAGCGGAAATGTAGAAGTTTTCTCTATTCGAAGTAAGATATATTCAATGTTCACGAAAGACAAACAAATTTCCTTTTGATTTATACTAATTGATAAACAAGAGGGCCAAGATGGCCCTAGGTCGCTTACATGAGTAACACATCATAACAGTGTAAACATGTTTTACCTAGTGATTTCATGGAGACAAATATTCTGACCAATTTTCATTAAGATTGGACCAAAAACATGGTCTCTAGAGTGTAAACAAGCATTTTCTTTGATTTGACCTAGTGACCTAGTTTTTTACTCCACATAACCCAGATTCGAACTTGTCCAAAAATTTATGAAAACAAACATTCTGACAAAGTTTCGGGAAGATTGGAGCAAACAAGTGGCCTCTAGGGTATATACAAGCTTTTTCTTTGATTTGACTTAATGACCTAGTTTTTGACCCCACGTGACCCAGATTTGAAATCATCCAAGACTTCATGATAACAAATATTCTGACCAAGTTTTATGAAGATAGAATCAAAAATGTGCCTCCTAGGGTGTAAATAAGCGTATTCTTTTATTTGACCTGGTGACCTAGTTTTTGACCCCACATGACCCAGATAAAAATTCGTCAGATATTTCATGCAGACAAACATTCTGACCAAGTTTCATGCACATCAAATGAACAAGATTGTTAAGAAGCTTTTCCTTTGATTTGACCGGGTGACCTTGCTTTTGACCCCATCTGACCCAGTTTCAACCCTGGCTTCATTCTCATCCATCAGATGTTCGTCAAAATCCCGAGACGAACCTCTGATTTATTTCTGTCGTTTATTTGGTGAGCATGCGCACTCGTAGTTACTACCGGGAGAAGTTTCAGCCAATCAATGTTCGCCACTATTTGGCACGCCGAATTGAAACTTCAAACAATATGTAAGCAAGGTAGTTGCTAACGATGGATAAAGGCGATATTCTATGATTGCGATTAATAAAGATTTATTTATGTTATTCAATGTTAAGGAATTTACCTGAAGAAATAATATTCCTCGTAAGTCGGCATCGACGCGGTCACGCTTTTCACGGACGATTTTGATTGGTTCGCTACAGTTTGTCGCGAAACGACGCTGATTGGCTGAAACGTTTTACCTGTAATGTAACCAAACCACAAATATCGGCGAAATGTGCCAGAAGTTCATCCGGGGAACCACGATAGACCTCTGGTATGCGACAATGCCCTGGCCTAGGAAGCATCAAGATAAACATTCTGACCACGTTCCATGAAAATAGGGTCATAAATGTGGCCTCAAGAGTGTTAACAAGCTTTTCCTTTGATTTGACCGGTTGACCTAGTTTTTGACCCCATATAACCCAGTTTTGAAATTGGCCTAGAAATCATCAAGATAAACATTCTGACCAAGTTTCACGAAGATAGCATCATAACCTACGTGACAGGTGAGCTAAAAACAAGCGAAGACATAAACAAAACCGTGCGAGTGGTATGGATTATACACAGTATTTCATTAAATACAATATTACTCTTACTTAAGACAGACGGCGCATAAGCAAATACTTGTACAGGGGCACTGCTGTTTCAAAATAGCGTTAAATCTGCGCAGGCAACCTACTGAGGCCAACTTTACAAACACACGATCCGGGACAGGAATACCCGTCGTCTGCTTGCTCACATTGTGCACCACGTGACGGCTCCTCTGATATGTCTTTTGAAGAGCCCGCTAATGTTTGTGAATCTAAAATGTCTCCAGATTCTATAGAATCAGAGTATGCGGCAGAACTGTCAGTGTTCGGAACGCTATCGCTCCCATCACCAGAAGGGCTGTTGGAAACCGAAGGCTCATTTTCAATTTCAGGTTGATCAATTTCAACTTCCGCTGGTGTCGCTTTTAACCATTTTCTTGTTTGGTCATGATCAGAAGCAAATTTACTTTTACTCCGCGAGACAATACAGTTTGCCTGTAGCGACATGTTTTTAGTCGTTTGCGCATTGTAAGTATTGTTTTCGCGTCCATCAAACTTCCGTTTGAGGCCGCGTGGCGCCAGGTCTGTGCATTCGTAGCTGGAACTATCTGATCCTGGAAGTACGAAAATAAGAATCCATGCATTGTTATTTCTGTTTTATAAACGTAACAATATTTGTTATGACTGTTGTTAATGTAAATCTATATTTGTTCCATTGCTTTTATAAATATTTTATTTAACATCATGTGAATGCTCATTGCCAATTCCCCATTGGTTTAACTTTCATATGATATCATATTCCGCAGTAATTTAATATCTCTATCAAAGTTGATTTGGCGCTTACTGATATTTGTGTGTAAAGTGTTCGTCTAATGAAAGACGCAAACAAATAACAGTAGGTCGTACAATAAATTAATCACAAATTTGGTTAGAGTCGAGGATGATCTCTCTCGGGACAAAAAAAAAAAGACTCCAAATATGATGTTTATATTTCGCGTCTACACAGCTTGTCGAACCGCAACATTTCGCACATTGTAAACAAATTAATGACCACTTGATTGCTTTTTTTTCCATATCAAACAGAAGGAATTCTAGCTTTAAATCTTAAATTTGCATCTTTTACGTCTATCTGAATGGTGTTGGAAGATAAATCGCCTCAACTGAATGAAAACAAACGACTAAGTGGTAACCACGAGTTATTTTCCATCTAGAGCGGGTCATATACATAGTGCACGTAAGATTTTTAGTTGATGTACAGTTACACTTATTACAGAACTGCGAGATTTCGAAGATGAAGACATCTAATCTATGACAGATTAACATCTAATCTATGACAGATTAATTTTTGCAGAAGGACTCAACAGAAATATGCAACATTCGTAACATTTCCTAACACGGTAATAAAGACGTATACATATTTACACCATCTAGCGTTTGATATATTAAATATTTCTCTTGGTGCACTGGTTTAATACAGAATGTTAGAAAATCAGAATCATGAGTACTCAGTGCTCTTTTTGAGTTCTGAAGACACAGTGGGAGTGCACATCAGGGGAATAAGGACACGCCATAACGATTACAATGGGGGTGGGGGTGAAGGGGGGGGGGGGGGGCGTCTGTCATTATACAAATAGTATCTTTCAAGAAAATGATTCTTAACACATTGTTCATAAACATGCGTTTTCAGTTTAAATTCGGATGAGCTGAATGTAGATATATTCCCGATTTAGGCAGTGCCTTATTTCATATCATTAAACAATTTACCGGTTATTTCAATAAACTGTTTTAACCACTTGTGTTGATTTGTCCAATAAATATATGTGTTCGGTATAACAAAACAAGCTGAAAAATGTTCACTGCTTGAAGTTTCTCGAGGTGAACATTTTTCATATTACCCTCTTAGGAATGCAATATTAAGATAATGATCATAGAAAACCACCATTTGGGGAGGGGGTGGGGGTGGAGGGCTCCGTGGTCACTGACTTCGAATCACTTGCCCCTCACCGATGTGGGTTTGAGCCTCACTCGAGGCGCTGAATTATCTTGTGAAGAAGCCAGCCATCTGGCTTACGGTAGGTTGGTGGTTCTACACAGGTGCCCGCCTGTGATGAAATAATACACGAAGGAGCACCAGGGGTCTCCCTCCACCATCAAAGCTGGAAAGTCGCCATATGATCTATAATTATGCCGGTGCGTCGATAAACCCAACAAAAACAAAACAAAAAGAAAACCGCCATTGAAAAACTTAATAAACACGAACGTGTGTTAACGGAGGAAAATGTATAAATGACCCGTGCCATGAGAAAACCAACATAGTGGGTTTGCGACCAGCATAGATCCAGACCAACCTGCGCATCCGCGCAGTCTGGTCAGGATCCATGCTGTTCGCTAACAGTTTCTCCAATTTCAATAGGCTTTAAAAGCGAACAGCATGGATGCTGACCAGACTGCGCGGATGCGCAGGCTGGTCTGGATTCATGCTGGTCGCAAACCCACTATGTTGGTTTTCTCATGGCACGGCTCAAATATATATATTTCGGTTCCATGTCTGAACACGCAAGTCCTGTCGGTTAAAGCCAAATCTGTTTCTTGCTATTTATTAACCGTGGTTTCACATTGATTCTTAAAAACGTTTTGAAAACAAAGGATGATTAAAGAAAGCAGTAAATAGTTTTCAACTATTAGTGTCGAATTGGCAAGGGACAAACTTACACACCATTATCAATTATTAGCAGCTAAAAAACAGAAAGCATTGATCTGAAAGTAAAATATTACTGACATATATCTAGATTTATTCGATGAAGCCGGAGATTTCATTAGATTTTTTGTTTGTTTGATTCCTGCAGCAAGGATAGACCCAGTAATCCGGCGGATTTTCCATGTTCATTTAACCATCCAGCGAAATACATTTGTCATAAGATAGTTTTGACGTTTATGTATTTAAAGACTCTAATATTTTTTGCTTCTCATCAGTTTCTTACCCGTTGTTTGCTGAGGAGGCAATGCGGTGAATGTGTGATAATTACACGCTGTATGTTTTACTATTACTATAAAAGGAAGACAACCATTGGAGATCATACCAACGCTGTTATCTCCCCTCCAATAACAGAGCATATTGTAAAGGAATAGGCATCATTATAAATTGAACTGCATTTTGTTTACTTAAAAAAAAGATAATATATGCTAATAAACAAGTTTTACCTGAAAATGTTGGATTTCAGTTATTTAGTAAAATTGTGACGTAGTGACTTACAGATGTGAATACACCTCTACGTTTGGTTAGCTTAAAGGTTATAACACACTAAATAGTTCTTGTTCTTTATCCTATATAAAATTGACCTATTTCCAATGATCGCAGCACACATCAGGAACCATTTATTTTAAATGTCTATACCTTACATTTTCTTGAAGAATATTATCAGTGCTTACTAAAAATCAAAAGAAAAGTGGGGGTCATGTTTGATGCAAGAAAAATAATTTCAGTCAAACACACAAACTGCAAAATCAGCTAAAAAATGAGACCCCAAATTATACTGGTGGTGTATGATCTGCGTTTCCGTGAAAATTTTTGTCATGTTGTTATTTCATTATGAAAATGCTACCTACGTGTCAAGCATAGATCTGTCATGTGATTTTAGCAAAAAAAAAAAATGCAAAGAAAATAAGGAAAATAGCTCTACAGAGCAAAAAACTGAGGACTATTTGTATCCGCCATTATGCGACTACCATTTTTTTTTCGCGCCATTTTTCTATTTAGTGTCTGTATGCCTAAAGTGGAGCTGCCATTTTGTTAGAGGCTTCAGGAAAATTTAAATAGTTAAGAAAACGATAGGGATGACACTTTCTTTTGAGCTAATTTTCAGATTTTACATTGTTATTGGAGTGAAAATCCGTATAGCAGTTTGCGCTACCATTTGCAGGGAAATTTCCACAACGATTAAAAAAAATGTTTATCGTAATCAAATTTCGCGACCAAAAATTTATGGATTAATTAAGCAACATTATATCATTCCGAAGTAAAACTTGCATCTCTGAAGATCTATGTACGATAGTAAAAGAAAATAGAAAATACCGAAAAAATATCTGCAGGTTCAACTTTAAAGGACACCATCTAACCATAGATATAATAAACAAATTGATGAAAAAAAAAACACAGAAAGTAGCGGGCTTTGTCTCCAGCATTACTCGTAATGGTTAAGATGGTTTAAACCAATTGCTACTGAGTAATCATCAGATGGGAAGACTGAAAGTGTTTTAAATTATCATTGTTACTTGACACCTCTATTATAAAGTATAATACAGAATTTTATGAATTTGTTGACTCATATTTTTCCGCTGATACAAGTTAAATTCAAAATAACAGTGTTCTAAAAACAAACAAAGTACAAACACAAGCATGGCAACGGATACTTATGAAGTCTGTTTCCATTTAATCACATCAAAGGACATGGAATCAAAAATTTAGAAATTTCTCTGCACTATAGCTCATTCCAAAATTCGTCTTCTATTAAAGCTCGTTCTTTTTTAATTGTTATTTTGTCTGCCCTATTTCTATAATTGTTCTAATTTTCTTTGCTTTGTAATGATACATAGCGACGATACTGTAATAATCAAAATATTCTACTCAGGGGTATTTCATTAACTGCTTATTCAACCTAACAAACTTGAAAATGTTTTACCATTTAGGAACAGCACGTGATTTTGTAGATCACAATATGTAACACAAAATGTAAATCAATTACATATATTAAGATTTTATTGAAAATGAAGATCGTTTTATTTCTGACTTTACATATTTCAGTTATTTTAGTTACTATTGTAAAGAATTTATGGACATTTATACCTGTCATAGTAAGCACAACCCTGAAATAGTGTAATCTGCCAAATGGGTATTTCACAGGAAAGTTTCTGCGCTTACGTTGCGACCGAATCCATAAGTGTTTAAAGGGGTATCTGGATTTTAGACTGCTTCTGTGCATGTTTTCACTGCTTAGTCATGTTTGCGAAAAAGACAGAGAAGTCGACTACTTCCGGTTTCGTCGGATTTAAATAGTAACAAAGGAAAACACTCATTTGGACTATAAATTGAGCAAGTGGCCGATACTGGTGCTTTTACACAATGCGAACTGTTTTTGTTTTGATCATAAGCTGCTATACTTACAGTCTTTGATATAGTTCCTAGATTGCAAAAACTAGGCAAGCCGTTCCTTTAGTCCAAATAATTTGACGTCAGAACTGATTCCGAGATATTTTCATGATAGGGCAGAATCCCTCTCTTTACGTCAAAACCAGTAAAGACCTTTTCTGTGGTAAAAACAGATTTAGGTAAAAACACGATCAGGCAATATACTAAAACGATGAAATCGTAAAACAAAATAAAACTGAATCATTTTATGGTTTAAACATAACAGTACGCGAGTTTATGCATTACTGTACAACTACAAGAGTAATTGCACAAATTTAAACTTTACACACTCAAAAAAAACCGAATTCGTATAAGTCTTTTTCGAAGACTTGTTTTCTAATCCTATGGATAATTAGTTCATATATATCTCAATTTTATATATGCATGTATGTACCCATCGAATTCGAAATAAATACTGTTTAAACCAACGTTGATCTCTTCATTTGACTCTGTGACTGAACGCTGATCTCTCCGTTTGACACTGTTATTGAACTATAATACTGAACGTTGATCTCTTCGCTTGGCTTAACACTGTTCTTGAGCTTATAGAACCAAACGTTGATCTCTCCGCTCGACGCTGTGCTAGAACCCATATGACCGAACGTTTAGCTTTTCGTCTAACACTGTTCTTGAATCTATATGACTGAACGTTAATCCTTTCATTTAACACTGTTCTAGAACCTATGTAGTCGAACCTTGATCTCTTCATTCGACACAGTTCTAGAGCCTAAATAACTAAACGTTGATTTCTTTGTTTGAACTTATATGACCGAACGCTGATCTCTTCGTATGACACTGTTCTTGAACCTGTATGACTAAACGTTGCGCTCTCCAAGCTGCAAACATTTGTATTAAGATATATTTAAGATAATAAGCAGACTCGAAATACTGTCTCTTTGATGGTTGATCTCATCTTACAACCTTGACCTTGGATCGAAAGGAAGACAGTTGTGTTAAACACGACGTCTCATTATGGCAAAGTTTAGGAAAAATATTTGAAGAGGGTAAAATAATAGACAAAATTTGGTGACGAAAGGACGGATGGACGGTCGGACGACAGGACAAAACCATTTGGGGACGGCTTGTGTCTAAAATATATTTCATAGTTTTAAGTACATTGTTCTTTGTTCTAGTGTCATTACAAATGCTAAAATAATTTGCTTAAATCATTCAACAGAACAGCAAGCAAGTTTTTAGCTTTACACGCGACCAATTCTAGAGGGAATATTGGAGAATAATAAATTGAGAGACGCAATATGTATATATGCCAGTTTCTGTTTTGAAATGCTATATCAAAAAACAAAAACGGATATAAGAGAAATGGAGCCATCTGTGACTTTAAACAAAACTATACGAATAAATATTGGAGGAACTACTTTTAAGAGCTATGTGAAAACACTAACAACATTTCCAGACTCGAAATTAGCTAACTTGGAGAAAGAAAAAGATTCATTTGATTTTGATCAAAATGAATACTTTTTCGACCGAAATCCAATATTGTTTACATACATTCTTGATTCTTTTCGTAAGGGAGCTGTTCATCTGCCGAAGGATATCTGCGGAACTACTTTCAAAAAGGAGTTAGAATTCTGGGAGATTCCTCAACACTATGTCGCTCCATGTTGCTGGGAGGCTTTGTATGGAAGTGAGGATGATATTGAAACAGTAAATTTGCTGATCAAAAGTTTTCAGCAGAATTCTAACTTGGCTCTAATGTCACAAGAAAAGATGGATGTCAGAACCAGGCTATGGCTTTTCTTGGACGAACCAAAATCATCCAGATATGCTTTGGTAAGAACCCATCTACAACGTATTCTAACATACATATAAATTAAATGTAATTTCTGGCAGATTGATTCATATTTGCATTTCGCTAAGCTTTAACATTTTATATGCATTTTCTTTACTTTTAACCATGCCAAAATATTATTTATTTTATGGTTATTGAAAGTATGACATTCCCGTCAGTATCCAAGTATTCTCTGATATTTGTTATGTAGCGACTTGCGCACTGTATTTGGTAACGTTTAACTTAACTTATAACGCTTCTTCATATTTACCAATAATATAAGATCAAAGCGATTGGATTAGTTTACAGAGAAATTTCAATGACCATTTTATTCCCCGTTGGCAAAGCTTTAAATTTCAGCGCTTCAAAAGACTTCGCAACACTCAATGTTCTAGCAATTTATCATTATAGTTTTGTTACTTTGAAGAAAATATCTGTCGAAATATGCGGTTGCTATAGGACATGTGTGAAATTTCATGACACATTGTGGTATAAGGCCCTATGAACTGTATGTGCCGCCCGCCATGTTAAGTTGACCAATACACGTATTTTGTAAAGTGACAAGCATTTTCTTCGGTACACAAGTTTATACTGTCGTGTTTTGGTTTGCATCTGTTATGTTCAATATTTATATACCCGGTTGTTTTCTTAGTAACAACTGTTCTGTTTTCTTTTGTCTCTCCTTTCAGGTATGGAGCGTCTTTATATCGTTTGTCATACTGGCGGCGACACTGGTAGATTCATTGTCCACGGTTGACTCATTTCAAGAAAACTTTACAGAACCTCAAATAAAACTTCTATCAAAGTTTGCAGACGCTTTGGACTTCGATAATGCAACATTGGAAAAACTTGCAACCATAAAGCCGCGTACTTACCTGTTGTATGCAAATGCCATATTCCATGTTATTTTGACACTAGAACTTGCACTGAGTTTTATCGTCTGTTCAAACAAAAGGTCTTTCGTCTGCTTCACGCGCCTCATAGCATGCTTTGGTTACATGTCCTACTGGATTTCTTTCACCGTGTACTTCAACTTGAAATATTTGGAATCCATACATGCATTAATGGTGCAGCTGGTATTTGGATACTTGTCCATATTCAAAATTGCTCGCTTGTTTTATCTTACAAGAGGAGTTCCCGCGTTTAGACTCATATGTCTTACATTTAGCTCTTCTAAACAAGAACTGAAAATATTAATTTTCTTACTTGGAATATTTGTTTGTGTCTTCGGCTATGTTTTGTTTGCAGCTGAACTTTTACAAAATTCAAACATTACAAACATATTTACTGCGATTTATTGGGCGTTAATTACTCTAACAACAGTGGGGTACGGTAACTATGTACCAAGTACAGTTGCAGGTCACGTGATTGCTGGAGCATGCGCAGTGTGTGGCGTGCTTGTGCTCGCATTACCGGTCGGAATTATTGTATCAAAATTTTACAAGTACTATGACTACCATAGGTACACTGTAATACATGCACAAACTAGAGAAGGACCTTGTCTACGAATGAGAAAAAATACTCCATCTGAATCAAACAGTTTGATTGAAGAAATAGAACTTGTTCCGACGGAATGAAACTATAACTCGTTATTTCAATGTTTTTAGAATTTAAACATTTCCGGATATTATTCTTTTTCAATGAAGAGTTTTGTTCCAGCTGTGTTGATATATCGATGTTTTGAATTATTTATTATTCAGTCTCTAGCTTTTATCTAATAATCTGTGCAGTGAACATGTTTTGTATGAAATACAGACATGGGTGCTTTGTAATTTGTGAACTTAAACCTTTGCTATTTATCTTACACAATGTTGTAATATGAATCGTATGCTGGTCTTTGCCATTGCAGTGAATAATTATTTTCTAATTTTGAATGCAATAAATTAAGAACAGACAATAAATTTTAAGGTTGATTTAACCTAACTGAATATCAATAACTGTTAAAGAATCAACATAATATCGAAATAGTTATCTGCAAATGTAATATGCAGTCGTAAAATATATGACTTCTTTAGATTTCTTATATTTTGTCACTTTGATTTGAAACTAGTATATTCGAGTAAAACTCTATAAAGATGTAGAGTATGTATGATATTTATACAGCATGTTGAGAAGTTGCAGGTGGAATGCTTGCGAGCAGTGGAACACGTACTGGCGGTTCAGATATATGGTATTCATACGTAGGAAATGTTTGAAATATACATGTATATAGAGATCTAAGACATGTGGATGTCACAGAAGGATGTGCAAAGTGCATATCTGAGTTAGAAAAACACATGTTGATATTGAGTTCGAGTATACAAGTGTTGATTGAAAAAACAGACTGTACATTCCTATTTCAGTTCAATTTAATCTGAGCAGTACCTTCGCAAATGATGGTAGCAATTTGACAAATAACTGCCGTGGTTGGGTTAAACATTAATAAAACATCAGCTGAAATTATCTTTCTTCATAACTTGCTGGTGCTCCGCGATACAAGGGCCGTCTAGTTTGTACATGAATTGCCGACTTAACACCATATAAATGTCAAAATACCGTCACCCGGCAACGTGGTAGCATTCCCTAGAATAAAATGATAAATTGCTAGCTAATTGACAATTAGCGATCAATAGCTGCGCACAATATGTACATGTGTGCATAGTATAGCAGCTTAAAAAGAGAAGCTCAGCGAATTTGCTTAGTTAACAGGTAATTAAAGATGTGAAAACAACGGAATTGTTCTGTTAAGTTTAACGAATACGCACTGCAAATTCTCTACAAGTTATCTATTTGGCAGTTGAAATTTCCCAATAAAGGACCAGCGACATTCCCAGCTGAATGACATCTTACCCTGTTAGACACAGCTGACAGAGAGCGCATGCTACTTGGAGTTAAAGCATTTTGTTCCTGACAAATTGAATATTGTAAAAGTGTGCGTTGCCAAGAACACAAATGCGCCAAGATGCTAGGTTTGATAACTAAACTCTTGCATGGAAACTAACATAAATTTCATTTAGTTCCCTTTATTTACTGTTGTATTTTTTTCTGCTAAACCAACAGAACATATTTAATTACATGTACCTTTTCAAAACATGCTTAATAGTAGTTCATAATCGCCACATAATTACTAAGATACTTATCTTGTCACAGAACACTTTTATTACATATTCAATTCCAAATACATGTATAAAGAAGAAGGAAACTAGGGTTTCAGCCATGTCAATTAGATAGAACAATGCCATTGTGTAATGCATATTTGCATATTTCTAATTCAGTTTCTGATATGTTCGATTTTCTAATTTGCAGTAAGAGAAAGTATAATTTGCCTCGAGGGATTTATTATATATAGAATATTTCACAAAGTTTATGAGCATAACTCTCAAGTGTTAATCTAATCGTTTTGCTCATTGATTTTTCACCTTATTCATTTGTCATATACATGTATAATAAATGTATCGATCAACAGGCACAGTGAATTCAAGCGGTATAATATTAATGAAGTTGTATTTTTAAACAAGATATGGTGTATAATAGTTGCCATAAACCTTCTTTAATGTCAAAAATGTTTAACAAATAGCAACTACAGTTACGCCCGCTCGCTTTGCGCAGGAATGAGAACGCAGAATTGCTGGGTCGTGTGATCTATCCCTGGGCGAGGCATTTGCTTTCTGTGATGATTCTGTATTGTGTCTGGCATTATTCTTCATTCACTTCTGATTCAAGTGGAGAAGCTGTCAGCTTCTTGAGGAGAACAGGTTAGTACCTGAACAGAATCCAGAAACACTGGTTGAGTTTACAAAAAGTTTATATACAAAAATACCTATCTGCAGCCTATTAATACAGTGAATATTATGGTAAACAAAAGGATAAGTACAATCGTTTCTTTTGATGAACATTCATGGCAGTTTTTACTTCCAAAGTGTTTGTTACTGCATTTCTTGCATGGCAATAAAGATAGTTGCAAAAATGTACTGGGTATCAAGTGATCAAGATGGACGTGTTTTCACGTAGCTTGGCAAATATAGAGAAAGAAATGGGTTTTATATAGTTATTACCATTTTAAATTAGATTTTTGATTGAATGTACTCAAGTCATTATGGTTGAATGCACACGATTCAAGAAAGTTGACAGACGAAAAGCTGTCGTATTGATAATGTGGAAAAATCCAGTACCGACTGCCTGTCAAGAATAAATGTTTGGAGAAGGAAAAGCATGAATTGAAAGAAGACCTGTCATACCTACGTTCACACTCAATGAGAAATATAAAGCATCGTGATAGGTTCAAGAACTGATGTCTCAAACCTAGGTCAGGCTTTACCGTAAACAATGAGTTATCAATACAAAATGACAATAAAGTAAAGCAAAAGGGCTAATTACATGTACATAGCATATTGATAAATAAGGTGAAACAAGCTTTGACACGGAAAGAACTTTACACTTGGCAATTTATACCTCTTTTATGTCTGTGATATTTTTAACATATCGTTATTGAACATCATTTCTAGTATCGTAAAATAATAGCATATTTTCATAAATTTGAAGTAAAATCGTGTTCAATTTCGCTTTACATTTGATCTTTGTTTTACCATTTTAAAATGCTATTATAGATGTTTTACCATCATTAACGGTAGTGTCTAAGCCAGAAATTATGATAGCAGACGCCTCACAAGATTTTGACATTGAATATAGCCGCAAGGGAAATAGATGAAACTCTTTGGAATAAATATAATTATATATTTTACTGTTTGTGATACTAGATTACCGAGTACATAATGCTATACTGAAGTCATTGGTTTACACGTGCAGGATTCCTGAGCATTTACTTGAATAATTGGCTGATATACTAAATATTTTCTGCAAACCATATGGAATGTATGGAGGCATATGGTAGCACAAAATCTCAATACTTGTCTATGAATATAAACCATATGACATTTTGTATTCACCTTTGGCGATGGACTGTAACAGCTGCTGCCAAATCCAGTGGCTACCATGAACTCAAATATCCCGTGGACACCCGAGGCATGTGAACTGGAAGTGTTTAAAGGCCATTTCTTTTTTGCCATCATTTAATGTGCAATATTGTTCCCGATCTGATAGAGCCCGGTAAAACCGACTATAATATCATGTACAGTTACATGTTATATGTCTTTTATAAACACTAATTGATTCTTTTCAAACATTTTGTTTTATTATTTATGGGATATTTCGCCAAAATCAACTAAAAGGATTACAGACTTTTTCAGTAATGCGTGAGAACAAAATTATTAGAACTCACCTGACATTTCCATTATACTTTTCCGAGGAATAGTTTTATACAAATATACATTACCATATTGCAAAATCAGTTGCACATTTCATCCATTTCTGTTTCCATGCGCTCATGCTATTACTTTTAGCTTTTTGATGATATGTGTGTGACTTTGCATTTGATATTGGTGAAGTCATAACGGTGTTATTTTTTATTTGGCAAAAATATAAATATGCTTACAATTACTACGAGATATAATGCATTAATCCGACTTTGCACTGACTTTTGAAAACACTTTTATCAGTCAAGCGTACTTGTGTCATATTTATGTTATTGTTTCACAAGTAACTTTACGACACCTTAGAGTAACAGTGACATACATTAGAACTCGAGTATGTTTTTTTCTAAAAGTGTTTTCATCCGGTTTATTCTAAAATGTTCGAGTACACGTCACTATGATAAACAAATCTTATGAAAGACTTAAAGTTAAAGAAGTGCATTGAACGCCTTTTTCCAATAATAAAAAATATGGCAAAGGTAAGCACAAACGAAGCTGAATATCTTATAAGAAACAGTTATTATAGTATACATACAATGAAAATGAAATTAGACTGCAGAATCCGAAAATCGCTCAGACTTTTAGTAAACAGTTTAACCCAGTTTGTTAATGTGTCTCAATATTATATGAAAACTCAACTGATATTACACAGCTTGACTTTCTTACACAATTGATAAATGTATATGTACTAGTATATAGGCAGGCCCGAATCAAATGCAGACACAAATGTATTAAGAACGAATTTCTTATGTCAGCTATGTAAAATATATGCTATATAGATATGAAGCTATGTAAATCCTACAGTTCTTTTAATTGTATAACAAAGGAATGTTTTGTATATCTAAGCACTCTTCATAAAACTAATCAGTCTTCAAGTGCTTTAATTTGAACCCAGGCAAAAGAACCAATTAATTCTTCTCGCCTTTTTTTCTACATTTTAAAGTGAACTACAAGGCTGCTTTTCATTATATATAACGGCTATTGATCTTTATACGTGTTAGTTATTTTGTTCTAATATAGATTAGTTTATTCATTGCTATTACATGTATTTTTGTCAACCTTCATGTATTTCTATTACCAATAGATGCATTGGAGGGTGTAAGTAATAGAAAGAGCATTGAAACTCGAGGGTAAACGATTTGTACGAGGGGGCGTAGCCCCCGAGTATAAATCGTTTACCCGAGAGTTTTAATGTTCTTTCTGTTTTGTATCATAGCCATCCATATATGGTAGTTGTAGGCGTTCCACATTGCCATATACAGCAGTTCAGTGAGTACTTAAATCCTTGCTTTACAAATGTGTAAAGCCCAGGTAAAATAAACCAATGCTAGAGCAGAAAATCAATAAAATACACTTCGCAGTCTACTGTTCCAGACACTCTGGCATACTTTTCTTTCCAACAGTGCGGTAACTAGCGTGCAGGTATTAAATACCTGCACACTTTCAGTTACCGCACTCTGTACTCAGAGTATACGAATTACCTGCACCAAATTTGTTAAGAAAAAACACCGAGCTATGATACAATATAGTATAATGTAACATCTTACTATATATCGTGAAATATTTTCTAAAATATTTTCAGACAAGGCACTTTCTATTATTATATTAATCATTCAGCACCTCTACTATCAAGTATGCCACCAGTCCTACAGGGAGTATTGGAAAATAACGAATGAAGGAAACGAATCATATATTTTGTTGGTTCTGTTTCTGACATAACATTCATGACGGCAGATGGATATACATACAGTTAAAATGAAGCAAGCAGTGCCTATAAACAAAACTATTCGACTAAATATCGGAGGGACAACCTATAAATGCTTTACAACAACTCTTACTACGTTTTCCGACTCGAAACTAGCTAATTTGGATAAAGAAACAGATGCGTTTGATTGTGAACAAAATGAGTACTTTTTCGACCGAAATCCAATTCTCTTCGCATACATTCTCGATTCATATCGCAAAGGAGCAATTCATTTGCCAAAGGACATCTGTGGAACTACTTTCAGAAAGGAATTAGAATTTTGGGAGATTCCTTCATACTACGTCGCTCCATGTTGCTGGGAGGCTTTTTATGGGAGTGAGGATGATATTGCAACTGTAAATTCCCTAGTACAAAGTTTTCAGAAGAATTCAAACACGGTTTTGATGTCACAAGAGAAAAAGGATTTCAGAACGAAATTATGGCTGTTCTTAGACGAACCTAAATCTTCCAGATCTGCTTTGGTAAGGAATCAAAATATAAAACCTATACGAGAATAACATATTCTTAAAGTAGGTTTGGCTTTCTTTAAGCATTAGGCGTGTCAATAATTGCATAAAGAACGTAATATTTATAATAATAATAATGGTCAGATTTACTGTTAAGAATCGACTACTGAAACAAATTCATCTGTGCAAAAATAAGTGATGCTGCATTAAACATTTTAGATTTGCAATTAATAATGTTTAAAAAACTTGAACACTTGCTAAATTTGTGGAACACTAGCATGAAAAGTAATCCATGTCAAAACGTCCGCATGTACAATGTACATGTGTACTGCTTGATATTTGCTCGGTATGTATACCTGTACAATGTCATTGGTGATTATCAATAACACGTACACAGCTTTTATGCTGAAGAGTACATTCCTACAAATAATTTTTATACTGATTTTAGTTATGAATAACTTGGCATTTATACCATTTGACAAACATAATCAGCAATACTTTTGATCAATTACTCAAGGAAAAATTTGAAGTAACAAACAACAGTCAACAAATTCATACGCATATAAGATTGCCCGCTGTTGCTGATAATGGCCTATATGATTGCCCGCTGTTGCTGATAATGGCCTATATGATTAAACAACTGGTTTAAATATCAAGAAATTATCTTACATATCACAAAGCAAGCGCATCTTACACAATCGTACAAAAAAGTATGTGCTACTTCATTATGTTTTCTATTATTAGCTTTTTGCATCCTGTGACTAATGCTACAGGGTCTCGTGTCATAAGCTATAAGTAAAAGCCGATATTTCTTAACGGCACCCGGTCTTGCAGACATTTAGTAATATTTCGAGAATATTAAATTTAAAGGTTTTAATGTATACTTTAAATCACAGGACTTCTTTAAAATAGATTATTGAAGGACTTGTATAGATTTTTAAAGGATATAAACTCATGATAAATTTTCTTTTGAAATGTTTGTTAGCAAAGCAGACATCTCCTTTTTTGATACTCTGGACAAAGCATGCTAGAGGGAGTCATGATTTTTGCATGATATTTTTTTATATAATTCAAGCTTAATATTTGTAGCTTCAAAGATGTATCTGCACATTTTGGATTTATATACAGATAATGAATCAAATTTATATACTGCAAAGCTTTCGTTTCAATAAGAATTTGAAAAAGTCGTAAGTACTTCAAAACATGATTTAGGCAGGTACTCTTGTCATATGCATAGTATGGTGTTGCTGTGACTAGAAGGTCGTTGATGATTTTTGTTATATGATCAACATTTATTTTTTGTTGATTGTGGCAATGGTCCCCATTTTCTGTCAAATATTAAGGATATCAGCTTCTTGTATACATTGGCTATTGTTTTAATATGTTATGTTTTTCCTCTTTCGTTTTGTTCAATTGATAGAATTGATTTCCTTCCTAATTACTTTGTTCCTCATTATCTTAATTTTCAAATAATTTTCCATGATATGAAATTCCTTTGTAATTTATAAGAATTGTACTCATAATAATATCATTCAAAAATATCTTGCTTTCCCTCTCATTGCGTGTGAAGTGACAGCGCGAACAGTCATGCGAACACGTTGTTGTATTTCTAATCCGTTCTCCTTTGAATGGCAAAATAGCATTCTCTTTACATCTTTCAATCTTTCTAGCATGTCGGGTGCACTTCGTTATACCATCTGAATCATCCATTCTTTTTGGGACTGTGCGTTTATGTGTCATATATTTATTTTCTGCATTCTCATGTAACTGCGGACAGTGCCGATGAGTATAACAACCAAGATTTCAGTGATTTTAGTTTCTTTTGTCACTCATTTATTGACATTGCAGTGTCATACTGTTCCTAGCTGCGCACAACTGTATTCTAATTTGTCTGCCATCTTTGTGTTGTACTTTGATAGTCAAATTACTTAGACGTGTGGTGTTTACAAAATTCTACACAAGCTGTAAACGGCAAACATTTTGCTCCACTTTATTCGTCTATATCACACTTATTTTAACAAATTTCAAGATATTGATTTCTTTCGAAAAAATGTACACATTTATAAAGACTATAGCTAATTTGTCCTTTTTTTTTCGCAGCATAAACTTAACAATTGACTTTCTGTTGGATAAAAGCATTTGCCGTCGTAGTTAACTGCAAAGTTTTATTGAGATACTAGTAGTTCCTTGATGGTCTAGTTTTAAGAATGCTTTATGTTATTTAGACATAAGTTTTCTGATGTTTCCATTTATTATTTGTAAGTTGCTCGTTTGAGTTTTCGGTCTTTAATATTTTATACTGTTGTAAGAAACAACATCTGTTCTGTCAAAGTATGCTTCATTTTGACAGGCAACCGTTTCTTCGTCACAGATTGGTGTAAAGACGATAGCAAGTTCATCCTATTGTACATCGTCATCAGTGTTGGAATAAGATGTTGCCATTTGACGTGTGCCTTTAGGCGTAATATACATGTCATTAGTATTTAAGAGCACAGCATTCTTGGTGCACTTGTTGTGCACAAAAATAGCGCAGATTCAAATTTGATTCAATTTTAGAAACATGTTTTATATCTTACGGAACAAAATTTGCATTTACAAAATAATTGTTTAATTAAAAAAAAATCAATCGTATTGCATGAAATGCAAAACCAAATTTTAATGGGAAGAAATTTGCAAGTGATTCATGCACTCGTTTATCTAGTCTTAACGAAATGGTTCTATGATTCGCATATTTTTAAGAAATCTAAATATAACACTACACTAATTAGAATAGAATAGAATAGAATAGAATAGAATAGAATAGAATAGTTTTATTATGCAACAAACCTGACAAGATTCATGAGCATAGCATGATATACAATTCATAATCTAAAACATGGTATGGCAAGATGACAAAAAGTACAAATGGATATTATTTCCAATGTCTAAATAAATTGTTTTAACGGGAGAGACAGCATGTATTGGATCAAGTAGTTTATATGCATTAGTATCATACAAAAATAGAAAGTTAACAAGTAAAGTTCAAATTAAGACAACAGCTGTATGTATATCACAAATGTACGTCTACATACCTTTAGGCCCTATTTGTATTATTTCCTTCTTCAAAAGCTTTGTATATATAAATGGAAAAAATACGTACATCATTAATGTTATCACTTTTAAGTAACTGTAAAAAACTTGGATGGCGCAAAAATAATTTCTGATATACTGTCGTAGGCTAAAGAAATCCTGACATTCCATAACAAAATGATATTCGTCCTCAAGTGCATTACACCTTGTACATTTACGGTCATCATAAGGGATACTTTCTAGTTTTCTCCATCTGCCTGTTTCCACTGCAAGTCTATGAGAGGCTAATCCTAATCTAGACAGTGCAGATCGAAAAAATTTTATAGTTACAATGTCCAGATATTCGTTAAATTTGAAGTCAAATATATTTCTATAAAATATAGCTCTACTCGATTCATGTAAACTTAATTCTTGTACGTATATGTCCTCAATTGATACGCTATTTCAACTGACGTAGAAAGATGTTGACATCCCCTACCCCCTGCGAAAGCCAGACCCCATTATAACCTAACCTTGATAATAATTGTTTAACCTGTGAAACCCAGTTCATTTTCTCTGGATTTAACTCGACATAACTTTTTAAACAATTATAGAACTGTTTAATATATTTATCCTCATTAAAGTTACAGATTTTCAACTAGTATTTTATAATGTTTAAATTTCTGCCAGTTTGAAGATTCATTCTACCCGTATCTCCATTAATGAATGAGTTCTGGGTTGTGACTTTAACACATAGTAACCTTTTACAAACACCTAAGTGTATACGTCCGACTTGTGTCCCTTTGTTGAATCCCCATACTTCAGAAACATAATTAAGTATTGGGAGTATGCTTAGGTTGTAGGTCTGTAAATTTACATAAGTATTTATTCATTTTGAAAATGGCTTTTAGTGCTTGGCCTGCTAGCATCTTGTCTGTCTCATTAAATGAGCCATGTGAGCTAAATAATACACCTAAATACTTAAATTTACTTAAATAAATCTTATATTTATATTAAGTCCTATCCCGTTTTCTAAAACCCATGGTTTTTGCTTTCTTTGGGTTTACCGTCAACTTCCACCTATCGCAATACTCAGCTAAAACATCTAAAGACTTCTATAACCCTTCTGCGCTTTTCGAAAATAAAACGATATCATCTGCGTATAGAATTAAACAAATCTTTATAATTCCAATGTCAATGCCTTCAATGCCTTTTAATAAAAATACCTCCTCAATATCATTACGGTACATGCTAAACATGAAAGAGGACAGGCTCTCGCCCTGTCTGACCCCTAATGTACATACAAAATTTTCGCTTAATGAGTCAAAACTCTTGATTTTTGACTTAATGTTGTTGTACATAGATTTTATAACTTTCAATATATTTCCCTCACCCCGTATTTAAATTGTTTATACCATAAGATATCCCTTACAACAAAATCAAATGCCTTCTGGAAGTCTACAAAAGCGCAAAAAAAGTTTATCTCCCTTATTAATACTTAGACTTATTAAAGAATTTAGTATAAATATATTATCGATATAGATATAAATGTATTATTTTTTTTTCATGTTAATGCTACCACAAAATTCATAAATCACAAGGTGACATTGCATGGATCGAATTACCCAAGTAAACATAGATTATGGAAAAGCTTACTAGTATTATTTTTACAAAAAGAAAATTTATGTGTAGTATAATACACCTATCCTACAGTGTGTTGGTGAGTGAAAAGAGAATATACCACCCTTGACAAAGAAAGCGAGCGACGTTCCATAGATAAAGTATGAACAAAACTTATTTAAAATTCTGAAATTTGAATTGTATACAGTATTGAAACTACGAAACTAAAGTATCCATTTTCTGTGTAACTAAAGATGTACTAAAGATAGTTAGTGGAGCTTTTTGTTTTATCAGGATTAATCAAGAATACAATTTGCAATTAAAATCTTCTGCTTATAATAATAAATAATTGCCTTGTTCAGTAAAAAGAATGGCAGAGATATTTTAGGCCTAATGAATTTGGTTAAATGATACAGAAAACAACAGAGGGCGATACATGCTACTTTTATTAATTTTTTGTTACGTGCATACATTACACTACAACATATTATAAAATAATAAAGAAATAAATTAATAATAAATACGCCGTAAATGCAGAACGAACTCTTGAAATCTTGTATTACAGCGCATGTATGACGATAGTAAATTTATAAACTATGCTGGGGTATATAAGCATTTGCTGAGATTTTCCATAGTGACAGATATTTGTACGTATTCCTAGCAAAATATTGTATTTCTGTCAACTGTGGTGAAATATAATCACAGTCAAACTAAATTATTTACAATTTAAGCACTTTCTAGTTGCTCTTTCAAATCACTGATATTTGCTAAATGTTTGCAAAATTGATCATCATAACATTTGAATTTACTAAGCACGGCTATTGGCATTTTGGCATATGTCAAGCTACATGTATGACGCTGCCAAATTGCTACTTGATAGCAAAATGAATCAATATGGTATGCAGCTGACATTTAGAATTACTGAGTGCCACATGAGTGTGGTACTGAAAGTATTTGCTAATAATGATAATAGACAAAAATCATAATTACAATGTTTTAATAGTATATCACAAAGGTCACCACGTAGCCTTGTTAAGAAAACGCACGTTCTTACTGCGCATAATATAAGTTATTGTTGTATTGAAAAGCAAAACGACTTAGAATGTAAGGAAAATTTAATATCCTTGCAAATGTGATATAATAAAAATACAGCAAGTATAACATTGCATATTGACATATTGCTAGTAAAATATGTTGTGTAAATAGGTAATGTACATTTTGATACACAGTATTTGAATTTGTAGCTTTGTTTAAATTGAAAGAAAAAAAATGTGTTACACTTTATTTTCATGGAGCTTAAAATTATTGCATATACGTTATTAGAAATAAATGAGAAAAAGGCTCAATCTGGATACACATAAGAGATTAAGATATACCATCAAAGTGCATTTAAGAGGAACAAATTAATTGACCTTTAAACCGAACGTGAAAGCAATTATCAAATATGAAAGACAATGCAATGATTAAGCCCTTATCTCAACAACAAACATATATAGCTTACAATTATTGTTAAAACATCAGATAAAAACAAAACAGGGTATCAGACTTTTATAACAAACAACTAACTGTAAACAGTATTCCATTAAAATCAGTAATACTTTCACATGCAAATGAGCTAATAAAGTTATAACAAAAAACTATGTCGTAAGATATTTATGTTAAGGTTCGCGAAAAGATTCGCGTTAGCTAGTATCGAGAAAATAATCGAGGTAGCTTCACAGTATATAAACGGACTGAACCCAAACCGGATCTTGCGAGCTGATTTCAGGATCCGATTGACGAAATTAGGTGGGACTATCTAAATAATTATAAACAATTTGTTGCAATGATGCTGAGGCGGTATGTAAAATATTGTATCATATCAAGAAATACTTTATCCTTCCGGATAAATTCAGTCTTTACCAGCTTTCGTCCTATAATTGCCGATAAAACGCTGTACTCTTCTCAAAGTGTTTCGTTTATTTCAACACTCGCCGATTACACAAGGAATTTTATGCATAAAACCGTTTATCTATACCAATACTCGTGTTTTAGGTGTTGTTTAATGTATTTCCTTCTCTAAACCGGCGGCATATACGTACCAGGACATGTTTGTTATGTAGAAAATTATGGAAAGTAAACAAGGCAACTGTTTGAATACTGAACCCGTCTTGCAAATATCAATCTATGATCTGTACCTCACTTGTGAGTTCACTGAACCATATCTTGCGTGTCACGTAGGGGGATTTCCATTGCCTTTATATCCACCTTTTGTCTTTTATCGTACCGAATGTGAAGTTACTGTGTCCACAACAATTAATATGGCGCATCTAAAGTTGTTTTCGGGTTTTATAAGTACTAAAAGTAATGTTAAGCATTTAGCTGCACATAGAATGACTGGTTATTGCCTAAACGCATCCCTACCTGGAAACAAAAATATTTACATGAATCTGATAATTAATTATGGAAAGAAAAATTATATCTTGATACGATATAATAACTACTAGTAACATGTCTCCTCTGCGTTTGCAACCATTGTTCTTTTGTATTTTAGCTCGACGATTCAACGAATAGCCTGAGCTATTATACTCACGTGTTCATGATTCGTTTATATACTGTGAGCTTGTTAATGTTTAAGTTTTACCAGTTAGATATGCCCCAAGAATGTATCATCTTGTAAAAATATTCGCAAACATTAACTACATGTACATAACCATACAATTATCTCGACATTTTTCTCACCAACGCGAATTAGTTCGTGAAACTATATTACGTTAGAAATATGCCACCACATGCAGTGTACCCTAATTATGTATTGTCAGTATTATACAAAATATACACTGTTATTAGTATACTGGTAGTATACTAATTATAAACAACTAATTCTTTACTATCAAAGAAAACAAAAATGATTTAATTGTCGCATTGAATGCTTTATCGACACTTCATCAAGAAATGAGGATGAAATTAAACGACAAAATACCCATACTTAATATTAATTTATTTCTCATTATAATTGAGAATTATTGAAACGAATATAAAGGAGACCAATACGTGCAAAAGGATCTGAAAATGGACTGTTTGCTGAGAAAAAAATGGTTCTACTATATTTAATATGAAATGTATACTTAGACCTTTGGTACATACATAGTACCTCAAGTTAAAATAAAATAAAATCAATTCTGTTTACATAGCCGTTTTGGTTTTTATTTGGACTATATTACCTCTGGTACATTTCCTATCAGTATACTAATTAATGCGCTTTCCGTTATCCCTTTGTTTGGCATTCCGAAGAAAAGGCTGCACTTTATTTTATATGTGTTTATTTAATTATTTATCTGTACTTTTATTTTTTCCTAGGCATCCTTTACTATGATGACAATGTATATATATTTTTTAAACAAGAAAACTTGGCGGCCATCTCTTTTGACGAAATAAATTTGGTATAAATTTATACAAAAGTTTCGTAAAGGGTAAACCAAGAAACATTTCTGTAAATTTATTTAAAAATCAGACCAGCAGTCTCTGAGAATGAGATTTTTGAAGTTTACACTATACACATATATGGACTAGTGACCCTGCTCCTTGGACTGGTCGGAATAATTTGAACAATCTTAGAAGGTCGAAGGTAGAAGGTCGCACACGGATCATTTGTGTAAAATTTTCTTAAAACCAGTTCAGCAGTTTCATACAAGAGTATTTTTAAAGTTTCCACTATATACTCCCCCCCCCCCCCCCCCGCCCCGCCCACCCCCACTGGCGGCCATGTTTTTGACGAATCGGAATAATTTGAACAATCTTGATAGAAGAAAACATAAGGAGCATTGTGTGAAATTATTTAAAATCTGACAAGCTCTTTAGGAGATATCTTTTGAAGATTGTTCTATTTTTAGCTCTGGTTTAAAAAGACCATCCAAGCCGGAACTTCCATGTCAAGTTTCATCAATATCCACCACGCAGTTTAAGAGGGATGACGTTTGGAGAAACGTGTGGACGGACGGACAAACGATGGACGGACGGATGGACGCCGAACATTGAGTAATCACATAACTCATCCCGAGCACCTTGTGCTCAGGTGAGCTAGTAAGGTATGACAATTTATATAGCCTGTTTCCCGTTTCGCGGGTTTTATAAATCATCATCTTACATATACTAAATGCGAATATTGAACCTGATTATAGCCTGGACATCCGACAATTAAATAATAAAAAAAATGAAAACGTGTATCAAATATTTGTAACAAAATAGAAAAAGTGGAAAACCACAGGTCGCCCAACACGAGATAAATGAAAATACCTATGTAGAATGTTGTTTCAATAATGTATCCCATACTTTACTTAAGAAATAATATATCTCATTTAGTGATTTGTCGCTGAATAAATCATTGTTTGGAGTTCAGATGCGAAGGAATTATATCACGAGGGCGCAGCCCGAGTGATATAATAATACGCATCTGAACAACAATGATTTTATTCAAGATCAATTCACTAAATGAGATATATTATTTCGATTCTAACATGTTTCAAAGGACTTTGAAGTACATCCTTGAAGGTATTCATTAAATATTTGCCCGTTTTCAATTGTTTTTTTCTCCAGCGCGCCGCTATGCCGTTTGACGCTATGACGTAATAATTGTGACGTCAGAACAGTGAACTATCGTATAGTAATTCACTGTTTTCAGCCTTCTTTGTTTAATAGGAAAATGAATCGGATCGTGTTAGAATCATTTTTAAAGCATTTATTCAGAAATTGTCAAAGGTTCATTTGTACTCCGCTGGAAATTAGGTAATGCAGAGGGCCACTGTCATAAACTGTAATTTTAAACACTTTTAACAAACTGTTAGATGACTTATGGACGAGTCACCTTAAAACTTTCATATCTGCTATGTGATTTACATAATTTATAATCTCATAGATGTTTACATAAAGTTAAGGTAGTTCTGGAATTTAATAAGATAGAGTTATGTGCCTTTGTCACTTTTCACCATAGTAATTTAAAAAATCTCAAAAGTTTTCATAGTAGAATCCCAATTTTGATGATAAATTTGCGATAAGAAACTTTACTACGATGCGGATTTTAATGGACCTGTAACAGTTGTTGTAATGAAACGAATGATCTGTACTCTGGTAAAGTAGAAAGTAGGTCCGCATGCCTTTTTCTTAGATATTTGTGCATGATTAAAAATTTGTTTTACAATTCAAGCTGATTCTAAGACATTATTTGGAATTATTTTCGTGTAGAACTTTTAAGTATGATATTTTATCTTTAAAATGTGATGTTACCCACGGGTTGCCATTAATTCATGTTCGCCGATTCTAGGCTATATTCTACGTTATCCGGATAACAACGTTAAGTACTACATTACTTCAAGTTAATCAAACGTGAAGAACTACCTTAAAACAAATTGTCTGTCGCTTAGGTTCTATCCAGACAAACCAGTTTTATTTCGAAATAATTATTTAACTATCAACAAATGCATTGAATTCATTCATGATAGGGAAAAAATATGGTAAAATGTTGTTGATGTGTTGTTTACATTATAAACTCTATAACGAAACAATGTAGTTCAGTGCGGAATAATTTACCACCTCTGACATCATTATCGTTACAGACCGGAAAATTTGGCCTACTCTATTATCACCTTTGAGGCAGCCGTGGACTTTATCACAAACTTACAAGTACTCATGCCTAGTAAAAAATAGTTCAACATACTTTGAATATATACAGTCCTTCAAACTTTATTTTCCAACTTAGGTTTACATCAAGTAAACAACATAAGCATCATTTTCATAGTTATACAGCTAATAATGGCGGCATATAATATTAACAAATTGCAGTTCAATGGAGAACGACAAACATAATATATATAGCAGTCTGATAAATATATGTAACACTACAAAGCATATCAAATGGTGATAATGTAGACCTTTTGTAAAGTGTGTTCTACCAATTTTTCAATAAATATATTTGCGTAAAAAGTTCTTGAAAATTACGTCGACAAATATACTAAGTTTGTTCAGTAAAGTTATATTTGTGCTGGAAAACAATTCTTCCAATTTGAAAAAGTTCGGATTAACATAGTCATAGCGTTTCAAATACTTTTTTCTTTCATTAACAAATTTTTGGCATATAAAAAGAAAGTGAAATTCATTTCGTACATCATTATTACAAAAAGTACATTTTCTTTTAGAAGATAGTATTACTTGCCATTCCCTGTCTATATGACAAAAGATTGATGAAAGCACTTCTATGAAAATTAGTTTTAATAGCTTTGTAAATATTAGTGCTTGATGTTATTTGTAATTCAGAATTCCATTTCTGTATAAAGTTGTCTCTAAATTTTTGACAAATTGACTCAATCAACCATTTGTCATTTAAGAAACTCTGACTATACCATACACCCGAAAATCCGGATGAACATAATAAATACTTAACACTGTCCATCCACTGGGACCTTACAGTACCTGAAATATTCATTTCATATATCATTCTGTAAACTTTACAAGACAATTTTTCAGCATTTTCATTAGAACATTTAATACGTTTTGTCCAAAACGATATAACTCTTCTATAGATATCAATACATACTGGAAAGATACCAAATTCACCATATATATCATATATGACGGTGTTGACTTCTTAAGTTCAAAAATATATTTGTAAAATTTGAACTGAACTTTTTCAATACAATCAATCTTTCCAAAACCCCAAATTTCACAACCATACAGTAATACTGGTTTTACCATTTTATTAAAGAGATCTATTTGCAGTTCATATGACAAATTAAGGGGTTTAATTTTTTTCAAAAAAGAAAACAGTGCTTTATTTCCAATGGCGCAGTAAGTTACTACGAATAACTATCGGCTGCGTGCCTTTACTTAACATCTTTTTACTTTACAGGGGATTGGATGCATAACTGTCACAAAATCGCAGTATCATATTGATGATACAGTTAGCCGAACCAAATCCTATATGTATTGGGTTTCTAACTATCAAAGCGCTGTAAATGCTTGTACCATTTTTGGAATGGATTCTTTTCATACACGTACTAACATAAATCACCTTCCATCAATACTGTACTCAGTACTTTGATTAAAATAGCAAGTAGTTCCGTTTTTACAAGGCGAAAAAGAAAACTATATACAAATATAGCCAATAGGTGCACTAAATTGTGATTTTACTGAAAAAATAAAACTGAGAAGTCGTTTTTCACTGATTTATATAACCATGCCTAATATACTGATATTAATCAGTGAGTTATCGATATTTTCATTGCAACTTATTTATTAGTGTATGCATTTTGTTATGTACAACATCTTTTTAACGTATACTGACTCAGACATATCGTGTTCTCGGAGTGTGTGTTACTTCGTGAAGGCATGTCTCATTTTGCTGTACTGAAAATCGTCAGGGATTCTAATTTTACACTTCTGTTTTCAATGCATTTTATGATTTCTTCAGGTATGGAGCATATTCGTATCGTTTGTCATAATAGCATCAACACTGGCAGATTCCCTCTCTACGGTTGATATTTTTCAAGAAAATTTCACAGAGCACGAGATGAAACTTCTGTCGAAAGTAGCAGACTCATTGGGTTACAGTAATGCGACGTTGGAAAGAATGGCGACCATGAAACCACGAGCATTTTTGTGGTGTATAACTGCTATATTTAATGTCATTCTGACACTTGAGCTTGTGCTGAGTTTTGCCGTCTGTCCAGACAAAAAGACATTTGTCTGCTGTTTTTCGCGCCTCATAGCTGGCTTTGGGTACATGTCCTCTTGGATTTCTTACACAATTTATTTTACTACTTACGTAGGTTCCGTGCATACTCTAATGGTGCAATTTGTGTTTGGATACTTGTCCATATTCAAAATTGCCCGTATGTTATACCTTACAAAAGGTGTCCCGGCGTTTAGAATCATATGCATATCATTTGGATCGTCCAAACAAGAATTGAAAATATTAATTTTCTTACTTGGAATCCTTGTGTGTGTCTTTGGTTATATCCTATACGCTGCCGAATTTTTGCATAATTCAAATATCACCAACATATTCACAGCGATATATTGGGCGTTAATTACTCTAACAACAGTTGGCTATGGCGATTATGTTCCGATAACGGCAGCTGGTCATGTGATTGCCGGAACATGCGCAGTGTGTGGCGTATTAGTTCTTGCATTACCTGTCGGGATAATAGTGTCAAAATTTTACAAATACTATAATTACTACAGTTACACTAAAGTGCAAACTTCAACTTTGAAAGAAAGTTCTTTACAAATGATCCAGAGAAATAACTTATCCTCACAAACAAAATCAGAAACAAATAAATTGTATTATAAATATTAAATTTTGTCCAGCTGAAACGATATTTTAATTCGAACGAGCACTATTCCCATTAGTTGCTTTATATGTGGCTTATTGGGCATATTGAGAGCGTTACTGCCATTATTATAGCTATGCTATTGAATGTTGAAGATTGGCATTGCGAAAAGAGTTAAACGGCCTGGTTTTCATGATTTCCTTAGGAGACAACCCCGAGTTTTACTCTGTGTTTTTGTTGTATGTTTGTTATATAAGATTTACGTGTCACCTTTCACAATGTGTGTTATAATGCGCTGTCTTTAAAGTGTACCATACCTTGTATATAAATGTCCTTCATACACTTTAACAAAAGAAAGAGTGGTTAATATTTTAAGAAACAGAACAAAATATAACAAATCTTTTATTTCCAGACTTGAACTTACGCTTTTTATCCTCAAACAAAACAAAATTATATCAAGGTCACATATATACATATATAACTGGTGTAGATTAAATGATATGTCTGTTAATATTAATAAAAGCAACATAGTGCTCTTTCGTCCTAATTCAATTGGGTGAGAAGCGATTTTTATTTCCATTGTGGCAATAATGTAATAAACATTACTGACAAGTACACTTATCTTGGTATTATTCTAAGTGAACATTTAGATTTTAGTGTTACAGCTAAGGCAGTAGCACAGAGTGCTAGTCGTGCCCTTGGACTAGTTATTGCAAAGTGTAAGATTATTGATGGAGTCCCTTACAATGTATTCACAAAACTATCTGACTCCATTGTTTGGCCCGTCATAGAATATGGTGCAGCTATATGGGGCTGTAAGTCTTTTTCCTGTATAAATGCCGTCCAAAATCGTGCCATGAGATATTTTGTAGGAGTAGGAAAGTACACACCAAATGCAGCTGTCATGGGTGAAATGACTTGGAAACCGCCTTTAGTACAGCGGTGGAAAAGCATCTCCAGATACTGGGCCCGTCTTTCTAATATGAATATTACTAGACTCAATAAGCGCATTGCACTCTGGGCAACTTCTAAAGCAAACAATAAGTGTAAAAACTGGTCATTTATTGTAAAGAGTCAGATAAGCTTGTTTAATTGAATGAATTTACAGATATAAGTGTTCCAATTTCTGTACATCTTTTTTTTTGTTGAGAAGATGGTTGAGAAACAAATGGATACATGTAAAAACGATTGGTTACACTCTATTGTCAGGGTTGACAGTGCTTCTGGAAACGGTCTTGATAAATTACGTACATATAGATTGTTAATATCAGAATATTCTACTGAGAAGTACTGTAATATGATTCTTCCACTAAGACACAGAGCTGCATTTAGCAAATTTCGCTGTGGTGTGGCTCCTATAAGATTGGAAACAGGAAGGTATGAAAACCTTAGGGTTGAGGACAGATTAATATGTCCTTTTTGCAGTGTCCTAGAAGATGAAACACATGTTTTGCTAAACTGTAGCCTTTATGTAGACTTGCGTATTAATATGCTAGATATTGCTGTAAAAGTTGATCCATGTTTAAGTAACGAGACTCTCAATGAAAAATTAGTATTTCTGCTTACTCATCCTTCTTTAATACGTAGCTGTGCCAAAACCTGTTTTAATGTCTTACAAAGACGCAGTTTTTATCTTTGTAGATAATCTGGGTTAACAATTCTTAACGTTTTTTGGTTGCGGGTTTATCCAGCTACCAAAATTAAAGTGTATTTCTGACAATCATAGCATCTTTATTTTATTCCGAATCACATCCAAAGGATGTTCATACGCTACACAAAATAGTTCCCATTCATGAACAATGCGGATGAATTATCAATGAACAAGCAGTTCTTATTCACTGTTCACAGTTCAACCTGAATCCACTCACACTGACCATTTAGATTATATAAGATTTATTAATGATAAGGTATTCCAGCTCATGGTTACATCACAAGTTGGGTAAGACAGACTTCATCTCAGATATGAGGCACATTAAACTTGTATTTGTTTCTCATTCATGTATATTCATAGACTGGCATTTAAACAGAAAATAAATCTACTAAAAACCTGCAACCTTCAGACATTTCAAGGCTTTAATTATATAGTTTTATTACATCTGAGTAGTAGCTGTTAAATAATCCACTCTATGAAGTTGCTAAAAGTTCTTCTCTTTTTTTAAGCCGTAAGGGTAGTTGCTTTTTAAAAAAAATGTAATCCTCCTTTTCTTTTTTAGTCATTATTAACAACTGCTCCTCAGTTTGTTTCTTTTTTAACATGTATATATTTCTGTAATGACTATGATTTTTTATCTGTGAATGTGATATTATGACTATTGTAATAGAAGAAATTAACTTACCGGCAGAGTCCGCCTTTCGCATATATCAAAATGATAGAAAAGCTTTATTGGCACCGGCCTTGAGGCCGGCATCTCTTAGAATTGGGAAATGTTTTGTTAACGGGAGCAGCGGTCATTTTACATATGCCGGTTGTCGAACCAATTTAGTTAGAGTGTACTAAAAGCTCATTCAAAAGACTGTTTAAGAAATGATTATTTACGTATTTATTATAGATGCTAAAATATATTTCCGGTGTCACAGTTTTGATGATGTTATGCAATATTTAGAAAAAATAAACGACTGGTCAATTCGGAAGGAATGGTCTATGTCTCAGGAGAAAGTAGTAACTTGGATGATTGTTCAGACTAGACTGTTGGCATAAATACTTTCATTGCCATCATATTGAACGATTAAAATGTACCATCAGATTATATTTTGGCAATACGTCGCAAAAAGTAAGTAAAACGACTGAACTGATTGGTAAAATAGTTTTACCTTTTTTCGTAAAATGGACTAATCTATCGCTTGCAATGTTCCGATTATTTGAAGAACCAATAGTTTCCTTTGTTTACATCACGTGGTAAATCAGGTGATGTAAACAATGCCATTTGATAAGAAAAGCCAATCCGCTTCATTTTTTTTATCACGTGGTGTAAACAAACAGTTGGTCCGAGAGCTCACGGACTTTTATTGCAACAATTGAGGCCAAAAGAAGTCTATACATTTTTGGAAACAATATTTCATATTCTCCATGAAAACCCATTTCTGAAGTGTCAAAGCCGTGCCTATCTATATTTTGTTCACTTATGTTTGTGATAGGGAAGGTAAAACTCACTTGTGAAAATTTAGGGGGTAGGGTAAAGTTTACGTCTACCAGTTTTTTCACTGTTTAATTACAGTAGCTATAATATTGTCAGTAAATGTATATATGTCAACCAATGTCAGCAAAAAGAAATTCATCAAAAAGGAATGAAGGGCAAACTTGATATTTAAGGTTAAAGGTCAAATTTATGTACAAATCACAAAAATTGGCATATTTGAAATTTATTTTTATTCTTAAAAATTAGTTTGTTATCATAAGTCACTCAGCTTTGTATATGTAATGTGTATATATCAGTCAAAGTCAGAAATGCAAATCTTATTGCAAAATGTCAAGGTCAACCCTGATAATTGAAGGTCAAAATTCATTTTCATGCAAAAATATGAAAAATGTTACATTTACTTTTTCTAACGTTTTTAATATGTATTCACATTGTTAGTCACTGAAGTTAATTCGTTTTAATGTCTGTATGTCAGGCAAAGTCAGCAGTGAAGATGTAACCCCAAAACTGCCAAGGGTAAAGCTTATATCAAAGGTCAAAGGTCAAATTTGTGTGAAAAATTGTATGAATAGCTTCCTGTTTGAAATATAAATGCTATTTCTAATCGTTATTAGTAATTGCTCGTGATTTATTTTAAGTATATATGTCCCACAATGTCAGTTATAAAGATATCGTCTGTAATTAGAAAAGTTCAAATGTGTTATTAAGGGTCAAAGGTCATTTTCATGTAAAAGAATAAAAAATTGCTCTTTCACTTTTCTTCTTGTTGATAATATTTTGTCGATATTAGTCAACCATATCAGTTCATTTTAATGTATAAATGTTAGGCAATGTCTAGTATGCACATATAATTTCAAAACATCCAAGGTCAACCATAGTATCAAAGGTCAAAGGTCAAAAAAGTGATTAAAATGTTTCAAAAATATCACCTATTTGTAATAATTTTTATTGTTTAAAAGTATTTGTTTTGTCATTTTAGTAACTAATCCTTGTTCATTTTACTGTATATAAATCAGACGATGTCATGGAAGAGAAAATAAGTCAAGGTCAAACCTGGTATTGGAGGTCAGGGGTCACTTTTGTATAAAAAATCACAACCTTTACCATACTTACTCATTACTTTGATCAAAAATAGCTTGTTGTTATAATTCACTGTTAGCAATTTACTTTAATGTATACATATCAAGCAAGGTCAGCAATGTAGGTCTTATCATTATAAGTCTAAGGCAAACCTATTATCAAAGGTCAAAGGTCAAATTTGTGTAAGAATTCGCAAAATAACACGAATTATGCAACGATTCTTGGTTGCGGGTTTATCCCGCTACCAAAGTTAAAGTGTATTTCTGACAATCATAGCATCTTTATTTTATTCCGAATCACATCCAAAAGATGTTCATGTGCTACACAAAATAGTCCCATTCATAAACAGTGCAGATGAATTATCAATGAACAATCAGTTCTTATTCAACCTGTATCCACTCACACTGACCATTTAGATTATATATGATCTATCAATGATAAGGTATTCCAGCCTATGGTGACATCACAAGCTGGGTCAGGCAGAGTTCATCTTAGATATGAGGCACATTAAATTTGTATTTGTTTCTCATTCATGTATATTCATAGATTGGCATTTAAACAGAAAATAAATCTACCAAAAACCTGCAACCATCAGACATTTCAAGGCTTTGATTCTTTATTGTGTAGTTTATTTGTGTCACTACTAGTAAAACTGATCATTTTAAAGTATATACAACTGACAATATCACTGTTGAAATAATAATGAAAAAAAAGTCAAGATCAAACCTGACATTAAAGTTCAAAAGGTCATTTTCATGTAAAAATTCAAAATACAGCATTTTTAATTTCTTCTTCGTTACAAATTATCTTGTCATTTTGTTCATTGAAAATAATTCTGTCTTATGTTTATTTGTAAATCAATGTCAGCAATGCAGATCTAATTTCAAAAACAGTGATTGGTAAAGCTTATATCAAAGGTAAAAGGTGAAATTTGCGTGAAAGATCGCAAAAAAATAGCATTTTTGCAATACTTTTCATTGTTTAAAGGTATTTTGTCGTTAATAATATCTTATGGTTATTCCTTGAAGTTTCATACATGTATATATATATATGGGTCAATGTCAACAATGGAGATATCATAAGACATGAGTCTAGATCAGCCCTGATGTTAAAGTTTAAAATTCATTTTCGGGTAATAAATTCAAAACATAGCACTGTTATTTTATTTCTTTGTTCAAACATATCTTGTTATAACTTGATGTTAATTCATTTTAATGTTAGCCTTTACTTACTTACTTCCTTACTGCCTTCCATCTTCTTATGGCCGTTTTATATTTTATGATTAGATGCGGCAATGAACTGCACCGTATTCTGCAGGTCGCTGATATCTTTCCACGGCTTGGTCTCAAAAGGGATGTCTGTTGGCCAAACTTTCTGGCTTGCTTCTTCCAGATAGGAACAGCTCTGCAGAATGTGAAACGGTGTTTGTTCCTCTGATCCGCACTGACATTTAGCTTTCTCTGCAACTCCCAGCTTCTTCATATGTTTTCTCAGGCCACAGTCTTCAGTGCGCAGACAGAAGACAGTTAATTGCCTGATTAGCTTGTGTAGACAGTCCTGATTTGGCAGGTAACCTCCATTTATGTTCTTCCAGTCTGACGCAAAGCTGTTCTTCCACAGAGTCTGGGCTTCTCTGTATGAAGTTGGAGGTTGGGGCTGTATTTGCCTGATTGCTGTCTTTGCAAGTTTGTGCGCAGCTTCATTTCCAGCTATGCTCACATGTGCAGGAATCTATCGAAATGCTACATTGTTGTTCTCAGGCAGCAGATTGATGTTTTTCAACAGCTGTCTGATTAAGTTGACTGATGGACCTGCTGAGAGAGCCTGAAGAGCTGACTTGGGGTCTGTTAGGAACATATTATCCCTTTTCCCCTCGCTCATACTGTTCGAGTGTCGCCGATGTGAGGGCTTGCATCTGGATCTGTAGCATCTCTTGCCGACTGTATGAGAGAGTATGAAGGAGGAGCTGTCTGAAAGTTTGATGTAGGCACCACCCTAAGTTTTCTGAATTGCCTTTTCCACAGATCCATTGGTATATTCTTGGATCCAAGAGTGTGCTGGATAGCGGTTATAGATCATTTCTAGCGTAAGAGATTGTTGGTAAACCTGGTGTTGCTTTCCCTTTTCTTCTGCTCCTGGCACCTCCAATCTGATCTTTGGAGCACATTGACTGGGAACCCATTCATTGGACTCGGGCGGCTCTGCCTCTGTATCCAGTGCTGCTGCTTTCCCTTTTTGCAGTTTTTTGACGATGTGGTTAAGACTCTGTCTTTTCAGTCTGTTCTTGGTTCTGCTCTCGAATTTTGAGTGGTGTGGGTGGGATGGTAGTCTCTTTGCCTTCTCTGCATGGACAAAAGCTTTGTACTCTCGTCTTGTCTCTAATGGTTCAGGGTTGGCTGTCTTTCCGATTTATTTTATTTGAGTTGTTTTCATTGCCCCGGGATTATCCTTAGACCTGAAATTTAACCTAGTCCAGTTTATCTTTACAGGTTTTGGAAGCAGGTACCAATGAGGTTGATGCGTACTCTGCTATATACCGTACGTTGCATGTGTAGACTTGCAGAGGATCTTTGCATTTACTCTCCAACTTGTTCCAGCCATTTTTTTTTTCATAATGGCGAGTTTTTTGAAGGCCCTCTCCTTTGACCTTTAATGTTAGATTTGACCTTAACTAATTTTTCATTATTATTTCAAGAATGATATCATCTGTTATATATACTTTAAAATGAATAATAATTAGTTAATAGTTTTTAAATACCCTCAAAACATAATGAAAAATCATTGCAAAAATACTGGTTTTTTGGCTAATTTTCACGCAAGTTTGACCTTTGACCTTTGATAATAGGTTTGGCTTTGCCTTATTTGGATAAGACCTACATTCCTGACCTTGCTTGACATGTATACATTAAAATAAATTGCTAAAAGAAAATTCTAACAAGAGCTATTATTTTTTAACAAAGTAATGAGTAAGTATGCTACAATTTGATCTTTTACACAAAAATTACCCCTGACCTTTAATACCAGGTTCGACCTTGACTTATTTTCTCTTCCATGACATCGTCTGACATATATACAGTAAAATGAAAAACGATCAGTTACTAAAATGACAAAACAAATACTTTTAAACAATAGAAATCATTACAAACAGGTGATATTATTGCAACATTTTATTCACTTTTTTGACCTTTGTCCTTTGAAATTATGGTTGACCTTGAATGTTTTGAAATAATATGTGCATACCAGACATCGCCTACTTTTTATACATTAAAATGAACTGATATTTTTTATTAATATCGACAAAATATCATTAACAAGAAGAAAAGTTAAAGAGCTATTTTTTCATTCTTTTACTTGAAAATGACCTTTGACCCTTAATATCACATTTGAACTTGTCTGATTTTAGACGATATCTTTATTACTGACATTGTGGGACATATATACATTAAAACAAATTACGAGCAATTACAAATAATGATCAGAAATAGCTGTTATATTTCAAAAAGGAAACTATTCATGCAGTTTTTCACAAAATTTTGACCTTTGACCTTTGATATAAGCTTTATCCTTGGCAGTTTTGGGGTAAACTTTGCACTGCTGACTTTGCCTGACATACAGACATTAAAACGAATTAACTTCAGTGACTAACAATGTGAATACATATTAAAAACGTTAGAAAAAGTAAATGTAACATTTTTCATATTTTTGCATGAAAATGAATTTTGACCTTCAATTATCAGGGTTGACCTTGACATTTTGCAATAAGATTTGCATTTCTGACTTTGACTGATATATACACATTACATATACAAAGCTGAGTGACGTATGATAACAAACTAATTTTTAAGAATAAAAATAAATTTCAAATATGCCAATTTTTGTGATTTGTACATATATTTGACCTTTAACCTTAAATATCAAGTTTGCCCTTCATTCCTTTTTGATGAATTTCTTTTTGCTGACATTGGTTGACATATATACATTTACTGACAATAATATAGCTACTGTAATTAAACAGTGAAAAAACTGGTAGACGTAAACTTTACCCTACCCCCTAAATTTTTACAAGTGAGTTTTACCTCCCCTATCACAAACATATGTGAACAAAATATAGATAGGCACGGCTTTGACACTTAAGAAATGGGTTTTCATGGAGGATATGAAATATTGTTTCCAAAAATGTATAAACTTCTTTTGGCCTCAATTGTTGCAATAAAAGTCCGTGAGCTCTCGGGCCAAGTCTTTTATTACAATTCATAGAAATATCTTCTTGCTTCAAACGATGAGTTATGAAGCTTTTTGATAATATTATTCATGTATATTGGAGATTACATACATACATATTTTTTAGTTGTTACGTTAAAGGTCACATATGTTTTTCACTTTCATCTTCAATACTCTTTCATAGTAACATTTTTTACATCAATGCTTTTCTTGTACATTGTAAATGGACTTAAAGAATATCATTCATATGCAAGTCTGCATATAATCGTTTTATCGTACTGGTTATTTTACAATATGTGACTTTTTATTTTAAGGCACAGATAAAACAAAGCTAAATTGTTCAAGGTTTGCACATTTTTTAATGAAAACAATTCAACAAGTTTAAATACACTAGGACGTTCATGATAATAATTATCAATATTAATAAGTATGTGTACGAGTCAACGACGCGAGCGTTTTGTTTGCACTGGCTTTGCTATTTTAAGTCGATTCGGTATTCTGCATTTCATTTTTCGTCATTTATCGACCTTTTTGTCTCCTCGTTACTTTTAATACTGTGCTTCGTACCAAGGGATATGATTCTTTTACCAACTACAAAGGGTTTCAATGACTTAAAATGGATTCATATTCTGTTTGAGCAAACATTTTGAAGTGAAACGAGTTCTTGTAAGCAAGTAAAAACAACTTTTATACTGGAGAGAAATACGATATGGAAGAGACGAATGAAAACGATATAAACCTTTTGTTATATATGTACATTACAACAACATGTAAATATTATCTGTTTCTTTTTGAGAAGTGACGAATGAAAATTTAATGTAAACTTTTTGCCATTTATGTGTATTATAATCACATGTATTTTATCAGAGTACAAGTAAATTATTTACACTTATCGTACAGTAACATGCACTTAGAAATACATTTTTATTGTCAAGACTGACTTCAGTTTTCTCTTATCTCGGGTGCACAAACTGTGGAACAACTTGAAATTACATGAATATGCAGCTTGTATGCACATTTACTTCTTACGGTAGTATTTAAAAAGGAGGAGTCAATGTAACATACGCCTATGTCTTACGCGAGTTTTTGAATAATTTCATGTTCCTCTGTTCGAGGTATATAAGTACGTACATCGTACATACATTTAGAATTGTATCATTTACTGATAATAATTTAGGGGTATTACATCAATGCATTATAAAAAGAAATGCTTATTTTTCAAGTAAAGAGTTAGCAATGTTTGCCTTTATAGATGTAAGTATTGTAGATCGTAACGTGGGCCTAGCGCTAAACTATTTTATCTTGTTAGTTACAATAAGGTCGCGCGTTGATCCCTCGATAAACAGTCCAAATATCTAACATATTTAACTAAAAATTCATTTTTTCGGTTCATAGTGGATAGAAAAAGCTATGTATGTGAACTGTGTTGAAAATTATGCAAGCCTTTGGTTCAGAGGAAGTCTTTTAAAATTAAGCAGAAAACCAAAATGATAATGAATTAGTTATTTCAATATAAAGATCCATTAATTGTAACCGGGACCCAGTAAGGCCTACCATGCTCACACCTTCACCCTAGAAAACTGCCATACGTACTAGATTGCTTGGTAGGACATACTGGATGAAAATACAAAGTCGTTTCTTTCGGACAAAACTTTTTGAACGACATATAATTTTACCGTTTCCATGGCACAGCAGTATGTGAATGTGGTATTTCAATGATATCTTAATCAGTACCTGATATAAAGGAATCAAAAGAACCACATTGGAGCAGAGACATTGGCTTTTTTATCTGTTCTGTTCTGTTCTGCTCTTTTATTTAGAAATATATGACTGTATGAAATAAAACGTATTTGCACAATCAAGAATGTTAGTGTGAACACATAAACATGTTTGAAAATTATAATACTTTTCGGTTTTAAATAAAATGCAATGTATGACATAATTTAATGCTGTCTAAAAAAAAAAACTGAGTATTTAAACCCTGAATGTAAATGATTTATATTCGGCCCATTAAACTATTACAATGGCTACGACCAACCTCTCAGGAATTCTGATATGTGTAAAACATAATAAAAATGGTGAAATAAAATCATGATACTGTGAGCTACTTTGTGTTATAATGTAGAGTTAACGCTTAATCAACGGAGGAATCAATGTAACATAAAGTTAACGCTTAATCAACGGAGGAATCAATGTAAATAATCATTTTCTTTTAGAAAATATACTTGAAAAAGAACTACTATCAAGTTTTTTTAGTATAACAGTACTGTCTACATTCTTCTTAAGCAATTATATTTTTACCGTTACTGTTCAAATTCGTTACCACGTTGCTTCGGTTGTGTTAAAACAAATAAAGGACGAAAGTGGAACCACTGTTATATAAGGCATTTGTTTAAACGGTAAAGTATCAATCTAGAATTATTTTTCTTCTGTTGACGGTACAATCATCCGAAATAGGCATTTAATATTTTCTTTTTGTTTGATTTCAAATTGATGTTGATTAAATTGAAATATTGATAAGACATACACAACCATCGGTTTGTTCGGTCTTGTGATTATTCATTGACAAGTCATTCAAGTGAGCTATAAAGCACACTATGTACAATTTCAGAAATAGATGCATTAATCATTTAACATTTACAACTTATCCGTTGGGAATTAGCAATGTTCACTGGCCTTCACTGCCGGATAATGTAATATTATGAAAAAGGCGTGATATGCACGTTTTCTCAATAACTTGTTCCGTAGACTTTCCACACAAAATGCGTTGTTTTTAGTTTAAACATATTTTATTGCTTATATATACATGTATATATACCGAGACAATACATTTACGATATATTGAAAAGCAAAAGGGTTGGGCCCAAGTTCTTACAACATTAGCGATCGGCCCTTCCCTAATGCGTTGTTTCTATTACTCTGTAGCTCTAAATCCCGAAAATATTATGATGCGTTTTGTGAAAACCAGCTAAGACTTACATTACTGAATCGGGATAAGTAATATACATCGGATGTTGTTTTATCATATAAAACTGAATACTAAAAAAGAAATAATTAGCTTTAAAAGGGATGATACAAAATAACAAACAAATACTTTTAAAGAGTTGTGAAATATTATATTTATTTGTAGAACATTTCTGTAAGAACTGACTTCCTCGATGGATAAGTCTTAAAATTGAACCTATCATGGAAGACCCAATAGTTCTGTGAACACTGCTTCTAATGCACTAGAGTGTAGTCCGACCCAGACAAAAATAAAGGTTTATATCATTTTGATGTTGGAGTAGCAATCGCTACTGTCATAAGAATACAGAACTATTATTCATATGTTGCGTACAAAAGGAAGATGTATTTTCAAACAATAAGTTTATTTATTTGTTAATACGTATTATTAATCCAAGCCCTATTCAAGATCGTAGTATTATTTACTTAAAATGTTTTTATCATCAGCAACAATGACATGACATTTTATTTTACTTTGACCTTGAAATGACATCTTTTCTTTTTTGCAGCAACCCATTTGCATTATATTGACTTGACCCATAGATAAAGAATAGGATGAATACCAAGCAGTCATTATTTTTACATCATATAACAACATTTTCAGATAATGTAGACAGAATAATGTGCCTTTTTCGTACAAAATGAAAACCTGATATCGAACAAGACTTGGAATTGGTTTTGAATTGAAGTACATGAAGCAGTATCGATGCTCAGCGAGGCTGCTCATCATATTTAAAGTATATATTAATAGAGTAGTCTGTCATGTCTTTTATAAAAAAAATATGGGTTTACCAGCAAAAATTTACCACACTTTTCCACAAAAAATAGTCAACCTGCTTACATTTTACAGGTAAACAAAGGGTTTAGCCATAACTTGCAGAGACAATAGTGTCATCACACTTTATTTATACTTTAAGGAAAATTGACAAATCTGCCAAAAATAGTGTCTCCTTGGCTGAAAACTGGCCATACGCGTCCCAATTCTGTCATTTCAATAATACAAAAATGTAAAACATATGAGCCACGCCATGAGAAAACCAACATAGTGGCTTTGCGACCAGCATGGATCCAGACCAGCCTGCGCATCCGCGCAGTCTGGTCAGGATCCATGCTGTTCGCTAACAGTTTCTCTAATTGCAATAGGCTATGAAAGTGAACAGCATGGATCCTGACCAGACTGCGCGGATGCGCTGGCTGGTCTGGATACATGCTGGTCGCAAAGCCACTATATTTGTTTTCTCATGGGGCGGCTCATATGACATCACAGGATGGCACAGACTAGTAACACTTATACAGTGACTTAAAGAAACAAATCTGACAAGAAATGCTTTTTATTTGCCGTCTGAATCAGTGCGAATAAGTCATGATATTTAACCAATGAATTTAATTGGTTGTGTAACCGACTTAATTTCTAATTCAAATTTCTTTAAGAAATGGTTTAACTTATATCAAAAAGTACGTATTCCATATATTACATATATAACCGTCTTACTCTCATGTCATTTCAAATTTATGTACGAAATTTGAAGTAAAATCTCAAACAAATGTCTTGCGATTACGACACTCTATTTCTGTTTATTGTTTCAAAATCAAAGGATTAAACAGAAGAGACAATAAAACATATTAAACCATTCCTGTCTACGCAAGAAATGGACATTTGCATGACAAACATAATAACTTGAAACCCAGACTACTTACTTCATAATCTATTTTTAATAATTTTCCTCCAGGTCCATATCTGTCAGCTTCATAACATAGACTTTTCTCATTATTGAGACATGGCTTATCTTATATCTCGAACTCTTTCGTGACCATTCTACTCCGGAAAGCCGTATCCTTGACAATCCTCACCATAAAGCCATTGGCCTGATGTCACATGTTGCCAGGCACTCATTAAAATACATTGACTGTTGCTTAAAGTGCATTTATAGAATATTTGCACGTCCAAAATTGCTTCACAGAATACATTCAAAAAGTAAATACGGTTATAATTTCAGACAAATGAAAATAAACGAAACAGAAATAATACTCTTTCGATACACATAATTATCCAGACAATACTATCGTTGACCGTCCCAATTCCGTTATCGTCCGATTTTCGTTATACTTAAAGATTTTCCTCTCGCGAAGGAACTACGTAAGATACGACGTCATCACTTTGCGTGTAAATAGAGAAAGTACCCGCACATCTGTCAAAAATAAATAAACGTCAAAATGCGTTTCAAACAGGTAATTTAAACAACTTTTTACCATTTATAATAATTTTCCATAATTTTACTATGTCCAGATTTTTTGCTTTGTAAAATACCTTCCATTTCATTAAAATTTTATTAAAATGAATGTCCTGCAGCACCGTTGAAGAGAAGCATCAATAAAGGCCAAGGTCAAGTTATTTTTAGTTGGAAATTTTGTTAGCAATCTGAACTACAGTTATGTTCAAAATATCATATCCATTAAAATGTTTTTTACTGACTATATTTGTTTTATTATCTTTTGGAAGAATAACCATATAAAATAAATATATATTGTAGGCTACACCTGTGAAAGCTGTCAACAAGTATCGCTGTTATTCCCCTTCTGTACTTACCAGTGCCTACCAGGCTGTTAAAGAGCAAAATATGTCTGTAAGGAGGGTTTCTATTCAATATGGAGTGCCAATGCAAACTCTAAGGGACAAAAGTAACAGGAAAATTTTGATTTTGAAACAGTTCGTTCTGGACCACAACCACTCTTCAGTGCAGAAGAAGAAGTTATTTTTATTAAACATCTGAAATACATGGCTTCACTTGGGTATGGATACACTGGAACTGAAGTTATTGAGAAGGCCTCCCAGTATGCTGTTTACCTTGGCAAAAGAAGTAAGAGTGAGCCTGTAACTGAGAAATGGTACCGAGGTTTAAAATCTAGATGGCCAGAATTGAAAACCATTACGCCAAGAGCATTGGCTAAGGAGAGGGCACAATCTACATCTGAGGAGGTAGTCTTGAAATACTTCAAACATCTTGACCAAACATTAACTTTACATAACCTGAAAGATAAACCAGAATGTGTGTACAATTTTGACGAAAAAGGTGTCCAGACAGAAAATCGTCCACCAATATATTAGTTGGTAGTGGTCCAGTTCCTGCTATAACTTCTGCAAGGTCTTCTATTACAACGATTCTGGGGTGTGGGAATGCATTAGGGACACAGATACCTCCGTATTTTATCTTTAAAGGTCATAGTATGAGTTCTGAATTGTTTTCTGATGCCACTCCAGGTGCATCAGGAATTGTTTCGGAGACAGGCTGGTCTAATGGAGACACTTTTATGAAGTATCTGGATGAACATTTCTTAAAGTTTATACAGAGGTCAAATTCAGATCAGCCTATTTTACTCATATTTGATGGTCATAGATCGCATATTAACATCTCTACTCTTGACTGGGCAAAACGGAATAATGTGATTCTATTTGTACTTCCGGCATATACCAGTCATTTGTTACAACCCTTAGATGTTGGATGTTTCGGACCCTTCCAACGTATATATAATTCTGAATGCCACAAATGCTTCAGATCATGTCCGGAGTCTTGGATAACCAGGTACAATGTGTGTAAACTGGCAAGTACAGCTTATACAGCAGCTTTGTCACCTACCAATCTGAGATCATCTTTTGAGAAAACTGGTATTTTTCCATTCAACCCTGACAGTATTTCACCTGAAAATCTTGTACCAGCAAAAGCATACCAAACTGACCTCTCTCCAGAGAAATCCCAACCTCTTGAATCCTGTAAAGATCCAACAGCATTTTTTACTGCAGATACTGAACTGATATTGGAGAAGCAGAAGTATGAAAGTAAAAAAGAACACAGAGAAACACTTACTAAAAGTTTGTCTGGTACATGTATTACAGAACCAAACACAGAGAATGAAATTATCAAATTCTTGGAAGGTAGTAAGAAGAAAAAGAAGTCATCTCCTCAAAGCCTTAAACCAAACAAAAAACATAAATCCTCAAAATGTGACTCAATTCCACAACCTCAGCCAAGTCCTTCTAAGCCATACACAGGTGACATGGATATTGATGATTCTGATTCTGATGAAATTCTTGACGAAGAAAAATGTTGTGTGTGCCACAAATTTGAACCTGAAGAGCTAAAGTACTGTGTGTCACTTGTGCTTACTAAGTGGGCACAATGTGACTTTGAAGGTTGTGGACACTGGACCCATCTAAAATACTGTTGTAAACAAACAGTTATAAGGCACAATGGCATTTTTGAATGTCCCTACCATCAAAATACAGAAGAGTGATTTTTCTGAACTGATTCGAGTTACTTTAAACATTTTTTCATGTTAATTTCTAAAGTTAATCTGTGTTTGCCTATTTTATGGTGGAATAGGATTTTTGAACTGTGCTATACAAGAAAAATTTAGTTGTGCTATACCGCGCACCTATAACGTAAAATGGACGCACTTTCTATAAATAGCGGGAACAGAGTGGTTGTTTATTTCTTGCCTTTTATGCTAATAAAAAGACTTTGAACATTGGAAAAATGTTTGCAGAGGACTATAATTAAATAAACTGAAGGTACGTACGCTTATTTTATTTCTCTTTTACTGTTTCATTAGTGCAATTGCTGTTTTTACGTAAGGCTAACGGAAACTGGACGATCAACGCTACCATTTACAAATGACTTTGTACTGCACTCTACGTTTTACCGATAACCGACGGAGCTCCTTTTGTTCGGGTGTAATATGTGTAAGACAGTGTTTTCCCTACACGGTGGGCAATGATGAATGAGAAAGAAAACAAACGAGCGTTAGCGTGGATTTTTATTTTTATTCACTCTGTCCTGGTGTTTGGGAAAACAGCTGTCATTTATAGGTAAACAGATAAAATCATTTGTCTTGCCTGCCAAGGTCATATTGACAAAATAGGTCGCGTTAGGTACATTCTGGCATTATGTATATAGTTTGTTACAATAGCTTTGAAAATATTGCAGTAATATCAACGGTATACAAGAAAAATGATCTGTCCGAGTAAGGCAGATGTTTTCCAAACCCTTGGGGCAACGTGGATAACAAAAAAGACTCCTCGGGTTTAGGAAGACTCTATCTTAACACAGGCAGTCATTTAAGATCCTATTCTTTTGAAATCCATACTGCAGTTAAACACCGGCCCAAGAAACCTTACATATATTTTTGATTTTATCAAAGAGTTACCGAAACGTCAGCAATGTGCTTAGAGCTAGAAAATTAGGAACAACATCGTTTCTGTTTTATCAGCATCTACATATTGCAGCGCATCCACGAGACGATTTCAGCAAGAGAACAATCAATGCAAAGCAATGTTTCACTCCCAGCCGCATATACTATTGGACGTCGTTTGTTTAGAAACTTTGCAACGTCCCACTAACATTTATTTGATGAAAGTAGCATATTGATAGTGGATCTTATTTGCAATATGACCTTCAAAGACATTATATGGAATATTATAAAGTTTGCAACAAATAATGAAGTAAGTATGACAAGCTGAAAAATATATTTCATAACATGCAGACAGACACATATTCCATTCAAAATTTGAATTGCAAATCTAACTAATATCTTTTAAGATTTTTCTTTAAGCAATAAAGACTTTTAAACACTTTAATGAAATGGACCTGAAATAGACGCCTATTTCTATACAATGACATATTCAGTGGCGTTGTCTACATTTAGTTTAACAAACCTTAAAATATTAATGATGAAATGTAAAAACACATAAGATTAAAAACCAACACCTATTGCATATAAAAGATTTATCAAAAATTTTTAAACAATGCCATAAAGTCTCTAAAATACAGTGTCTAAAGATTTTGTTTGAATGTATCGAGTGATTTATTTTTACGTAATGCTAACGGCAGTTCATTCAACAGTTTTTGACCAATAGTACAGAAACTTCAGTCATTAAATGTTTTGCATTTGTTGTCATTTAGAATTTTCTGACGATCTCAAGCCTTGTCTACTATGAACATAATCTGTAAAGGGTTTTGTTAAATACATAGGTGCTCTGTCATATTGACAGCTATACATGAAAGAAAGTATCTTAAACTCAGTCCTTGCTTTCACCGGTAACCAATGTAAGTCATACAATGCTTGTTTGGAAGCGTCAAATTTCCTCCTGTTAAGCTGCAGTCACACATACAGATATGACATATGTCCGTGCGTTGAGGTACGGTGCGGATGGGATTGGTCTGTGGAGGCGCGGACACGGATAAGTACGTAGCAGTACGTCTTAGCACGGGAAACGGGGAACAAAAAAAAAACAGAACGCGAATAAGTACGGATAGGTACGGCGTACTACGTTGAACTACGTTTTACTGCTCCTGGCTACGGATCGCTCAAACTTTTGTGCATGTTCAAAAGTTGGAGAAACTTGCAAGTTTGGGACAAGTCTTGAATTCGCTTTGACCAAGTGTTGGTACAGATTGATACAGATTGATACAGATTACTACTTTGAGGTACGGCTCAGGTACAGATCGATACGAATTACTACGTTTCTATCCTAGGCTAGACGTAGCTATCCGCGCCGTATGTGTGACTGAGGTATATGCAGGACATCCTCTATTTCCGATTCAAATGCCTTCACAAACTTGTTGATATTATGTTAATCAACGTTTATTGCACTAAGGACACTGGAAAATTCTGATTCGTTCGGATTTTTGAAGTTTCTATATGATACGCTCCTAGAAGTAACAGTCTTTTTTAACATCTATGAGAACCTTAACAGTAGAGTGATCAGATAAAAATGGTCAAGGCTCACATTCCTCTTCATGAACACCATTAAGCGACTCGGTTATGACTAGATCCAAGGTATGTCCTCCTGTATGAGTACTGAAATCAACATGTTGTTCCAGGCCCATTGCTTCTATGGAGTCCTTGAAGTAACAGCACTGTTGTCACTGTTAATATGCAAATTGAAATCACCCATTATAAGTTAATTTTCATAATGTGGTAAGATGTTTTCGGTGAAGTCAAAGAATTCCATTTTAATACCTAAAAAAGATGTAAAGAACTTACTTTAAAGGTATAATAGACTCAAATTTCATATTTGAAAACATAAACAATCAAAGCGCTCAAAGCGCTGATGGTGGCTGCTAATCAATGTGTAAAATATTGGAAAGAAAGTAACAACTGAGGAATTCTTAATTTAAACCAGGAGGAACTTTTTTGCAAAATATTCAGCTTCTGTTTCAAAATTAATCCTTTTTCACTACCAGTCATTGGTTACATGATACATATACACTGATTCAGTCTTTCTTTAACGAATAGTTTTGGTCCCTTTTTTTATTATTTGTGACGAAAACTACAACATAAAAGGTATGATGGTATTAAATGCCTCCGCTACTACTTTCTATATAAAATAACAACTTATATCATATTTTTATCAAGATTTCTAGCCTTTCACTTCCTGCGAGACTACCCTTGTCTTGAAGGTCTGTCTTTAGACAATCAAAATATACCACAAAAATATGGGGTTGACCATAATGCAGTAAACCATGGTCACGTGACTGAGACACGTGATGAAAACGCTAATATTCGCGTAGGTAGACATCAGGAAATACCTACTTTCACTTTCATTTTACAAGGCAGCTTCAAATCAACTTTTGAAGCATATAACGTAGCTTAAAATCATCTGCGGACATTCCTTTTTACAATCAAGCATCAATAAAGCTTATATCTGGCATGAAAATGGCCTTTACTAGGCGGGAAAATTGCACTATATATTGATATGGACTACATTCGAGTGGACCACGGAGGCATATCCGGCTAACTGCCCCCTTCATGCCTATAAAATTACATCGACGGTGTAACTACTATAAATAAATAATATAAGCTTTTTTTCCAAATCATTCAGCTTTTAAGATTTCTTTCTAAAGCTTTTGGACAATGCTTGCCATTAATTATATAAACACTGTTATAGTCCTTATCAGATAGCTGTGGTTTTCATGAGAAAGACCACAAACATGCACCACAAATTTACTTCAGAATGTCAGTTCTGCAGCCAGTGTATTTCAGAGCAAAAATGCTGGCCATTCAGTCAGACAAACTTACAACTTTAGTAAGACCGAGAAAAAATCGAAAAAAATGTTACTAACGAAACAAAACCATTTTAATTTTGATACATATATTTGTATCAAACCAGACATTTTCTTAGAACTAGAAAATTAATGAGCCGCATCATGAGAAAACCAAAATAATGCGTTTGCGACCAGCATGAATCTAACCAGGATTCATGTTTTTCGCTTTCAAAGCCCATGCAATTAGAGAAACCGTTAGCGAACAGCATGGATCCTGGCCAGACTGCGCAGATGCACAGGCAGGTCTTGGTCCATGGTGGTCGCAAATGCACTATGTTGGTTTTCTCATGGACGACTCAAATGAATTTAGCAGACTCTGTCTTAAACAATTTGAATGTTTCAATATTTCTATTAGTTAGAAAACGTAATGGAGACAGAAATTTTTAGTTCTCATATGTAGGCTGAAAGAAATTGAAATGTTCATATTTTGAGGAAAAAAATCATTGAAGCGTTAAATTTAAAAACACTTTAATGAAATCAAAGAGGTTTACACGGAAAGAAATCAAACATCTAACACCACTGTCAAGAAACTTAAATATCTATGAGATTTTTCTTAATTTTAAGAACATTTGAGACGAAGAGTGTAACCGTAAAATTATATAGGTTTTCAACTAACAAAAATTAGTTATTTGTGAATAATGTGAGGACGAAACAGGTATTTGTTTATCATCGCCAATTTTTCACGGGAGATTAAGTTTAAAATTTAGTTAGATCTCAAGATCTTAATTTTTAACTTTATCATATCTGTTATCCGACGACTTGCCGTTTCAAAATGTCTAGTATTAATATCATCGCTGCAGGTTCGCATACGGCCCCTATTCACGAGCTTACAAGTTGATAAAAATTGTGAGACAGTAGTACCACTTAGTCAAAGCGAGCTTGCAACATTAAGATTTTGTCAGTTTGGGCGACCTGTGGGTTTCCACGTTGATAATTCGTGTTTTGTCAGACGAAATTATACCTAATACATGCGTATCTATGCATTAAAGATCCCAAATTTGCGCTAATTAGTATTAATTGGCAGTATCAACGCCTGAGGAAACTTATTATCGATTTTCTATAAATAGCCTAATTAACATGTGGTCGTATTTTCGGGTGTTTGAAACGAAAAATTCGGCAACCATTCGTAAATCACTAGGGTTACATTAGTATAATATTTTACAATTTGATAGCTATGACGAACATTCTGATATTTGAAAATTGTAACAACTTGCTGGAAAAGCTTATTGGGAGGTACAAACTGGTTTTGTCTATGGACCGAAAATGTTCGAAAACATTCGTGTTGAAATTCCGTTTCTATTTTTAGCCATGAATTAAATATTTCTATCAGAAGTCATCGTTCTATATTATATACAGTCTCATATTTCGGGTGTTATACATGTGACACTGCGGTTAGGAAACAGGTTTCCCCAGATCAGAACTTGAATTATCAGTCTGGATTCTCAGGTAACTTTTCTACGTTATAAGCTACGTGACCTACTATCATCGCTCCAGTTCAGGTGACATGAGGTCATCGTTTATTCATGTGACCATAAATTTGCATATTTGTATTCATACGCGTGGTTGTTTTAATTAAAACGTTGACTTAAGTTTATGATGATTTTAGTCGCCGAATTTACATTAAAAATGGTATTAAGACATACCTTGTAGCATTGCATATTCTGCACGTTGTGTAGATAATTGTTTCCCTGGAAAGCCTGGAACTATTTTTGGCTGTTAGGATGGTCTTAAGACCTGACAAGATTTGTCAAACGTAGTATTCTTTTTGACACTGCTGGCAGCAGCCACCAAAAACTACATATAGTTTATGTTAACATAGAAATATCAAGTCTATGTATATTAACAATACTATGCATTAGGTTTGAAATAGTAAACGCTGTATACTAAACACAGTATGAATGTGTAATACCACTAAAAACCTGGAAGTTTATTTAAACAAGTGACTGTTACTGCATGATATTTTTATGAATGTAGCACTACATAGTACATAATTATTTTATATATTTAGTAAACGTTAAATATATTTGATGAGGATTTTCTACATTTGAAGTAAATGTCTAGATATAAATTTTGTGAAAGTTAGCCATGGTTCTTCAAGTATAATTTTAGTAGTTCTTTTATGACATTAAATCAGTTTTTTTAAAGTCTTATAACATTTGCTCTAAATAAAGCATCTATGCACAAACAAAACAAGATGAAATATATGCACGAACAAAATGAGATGAAATAATAAATAATAAAACAGTTATTTCCTGTTTTCAATAATTTATTGAAATGCAATGGCTGATTAGATGTAAAACATTCACTTTCTAATAATCGTTTGTTTTTTTTTTTTTTTTCATTTTATAATGACGACCTTTAAACACAACAAAATATTAGTCAAACTTATTCATATTGCATACGAGATTTTTTTATATTTAACTAGCAGCTGAGCTTAGAACTTACTGTCAGTGTACATATATAGATAGTTAATATATTTACTTCCTTCCTTGTACAGTTAATTAGATACAGAATTAGATAACAATTCCATTATCCCCATGTATCTAGACTAGTTGCGTGCACCTTGCATATCATGCAAAAGACGGCGTCAATTAAATATCGAGATAACGGTTTGATCAAGTGGCACCGCACTGAGTCTAGTTAATAAGGACTGCATGACAACCAAGAAAACCCTGGTGGAAACAAAAGTATTGGAATATTTTGTTGATTAGGGTTTTGTAATTTGTATTGTTTCAATTCTTTAATACTTTTCGCCCCGCCATCCACCACAATTCTTTACCAATGAATGAATCTCTGCGTATTCGAATCATGAAAGCGAATCAAAAGATTATTAGTCAAGCTTTGTATAGTACAGAAAACTATACCACATTAACACCCTTTTGTATATTTTATAAATGTATACATTATACAATTGTCGACTTTTTCATAGGTTGATATCAGGATCTATCAATCCGAAAATAGTTATATTCACCGAGCGGAAGGCGAGGTGAATATAACTTTTTGAGGGTTGATAAATCCTGATATCAACCTATGAAAAAGTCAATAATTGTTTTATTACATGAATAAATGTATAGTCAGCTTTGTTATTACGATTGTATCTTTAATCAAGAAATAAGGAATAAATTTAGACCAAATCAGGTTGATATTGGTTTTCCAAGCACCTACTTTGATCTATTATTATTTTCGTACTATTTATTACCCAAGATAAGTTGATATGATATTTACTCATTACTTTTCGAACCGTTTTCAGCCAATCAGAGAAACAATAGAATACAGTCATGTAATAATACGAAATAGCATAGTAATATCGTACAACAATTGGCGTTACATGCCGTTAACCCTCTCTTGTACTCCACCGCGAATTTTAACGTATTTTGTGTTTATATTCAAATATCTTTACAATTTTGCAATTAGTCTTTACTTCCACCTTCCCTTTCCTATGGGTAACATAGAAAAAAGATCACAAGGAAAAGCTTGATATTTTCTTACAGGTCCGATGGGAAACCAATCCCATAAGATATACATATAATTCTATCGCTTTACATACTTAAAATTTTCCTAAATAAAGATGCCAAAAACGTTTGTGATAATAGCTTAATTTTATAAATTTCTGTTTCAATATCCAAAAAAGGTGCAGATTTAAGTTTCCTATCGAATCCTACCAACATGATGATTGTTTTACAGGACTAATTGTCATATTTTTAAAATATATCATTAAGCGTATATTTTCTTTGAGTTAAATGTAATATTGTCTTGTAATATAATTCTCCCTTATAGAATGTACATGTACGTCATGAAATTATGTGACATTTAGCATACAAGTAACTATTGAACTAGTGTTATGTAACTTAATACAAGGACTGTTCTTAATTTCAAAGTGTTTATAAACATCATACCTAAGTAACTTTTTTACAAGTGGACTGTTTCCTACAAAGATTCTTCATAAAATTAGAATGGCATCATTGTTGACATTTCTCCTTGTGAAAGAGTTCTCTACATTAGGATACGTAACTCCTGTGATGATTAGCCCAGGAGACAGATGACTCTTTTAGCGAACTTATTAATTACTCTCGGACAGGTACAAATCTACAGACGTATTGTACCATTTCTGATGAAACTGCCTTGTGTCATTTACGGTATTTAAAATGGCGGACACAGAACTTTGGGATTACTTCTACATTTTAAGGCCCGGCTTTTTGAGAATGTATCTTTGTTATGACTGAAACGTTTAAGGAATCATATTTATGCTAAAACAACTAAAAGCCTGATATAAGCCAGATATTTCATATCAGTTGTAACATTTTAATGTGTATTTTACGAAAGACCTGTGGTGACATTTCAACTTCATTATTTCACGATTTCTGCTTCATGATTTCACGATTTCCACTTCATGAATTCACGAATTCACGATTTCTGCTTCCTGATTTCACGATTTCCACTTCATGAATTCACGAATTCACGATTTCATGAATTTACGATTTCACGAAAAAAAACTTCACGATTTCTTGATTTCACGATTTCATGATTTCACGATTTCTTGATTTCACGATTTCCACTTCATGACTTCATGAATTCACGATTTCACGATTTCTGCTTCCTGAATTCACGATTTCCACTTCATGAATTCACGATTTCACGAATTCACGATTTCACGAAAAAAACTTCACGATTTCTTGATTTCACGATTTCATGATTTCCCGATTTCTTGATTTCACGATTTCCACTTCTTGAATTCACGATTTCACCCTTAAACTTCACGATTTCATGATATCTTGATTTCTCTTGTTCTATTTGGCCTATCCATTCCGTTACTCTCCATTCAATGAAGTGTAAACGTAATGAATGGTCTGGGTTACAGAGGATGTGTTTATACTCCTGCATACGTCTGTGTGGAGGTTGGGGAAGGATATTGGTGCCTGTACCCACACAGTATTGGGTACTTTCAACACTAAAACATGTATGAACAAAATAAGATGCCCAAGTAGCTTTCCTGTTTTAGACAATTCCAAAATATATAAGTATGTTTATTATGCCCACGCCATTTATGGCGACGGAGCATTAAGCCTTGCAGTTGTCCGTCCGTCAGTCCGTTATTTTGGAATCCGTCTTTCCGTCCATAGACATATTGGTTTCTGTTTATTTAAAAGAGAATGCTTGCATGGATTGAATTTATATTTTGTATGTATATCCTTTCCACGCATGTAATTCTAAGCCGCTTTTTAACGTTTTAAACGGCCCTCGTGGTAAGGCCGTACTCTTGATCAACTCAGTTTGCATACCATTTACACAGCAGGTGGCAATAGCTTACATGTGAATAAGATGCATCGCTTTTTATTTAATAGCACAAAGATAAGGAGCTTACTAAAACCGAAAAGAGGGAATTGAACAATTTCACATTTTAAGCAATAATGCATTATAAATGTATTGTTTGTAAGTCTATTTCCTCATCAGTTTAGGCATTTTCGGCCAGTTTTCACTTTCAGTACCTAAACCTGGTTGTACAATTATATAACACGCCATCTTACATGTAGCGAATATCACCCGCGGTTTTCTACGTCATACATTAATCATGTGACTAATTAAATCGCGAAAAGTTGAAATTGTACTATAATTATGAAATCGTGAAATCGAGAAATCGTGAGTTCTTGAAGTGGAAATCGTGAATTCTTGAAATCGTGAAGTGTAATGGTGAAATCGTGAATTCGTGAAATCAAGAAATTGTGAATTCGTGAAGTTTAATGGTGAAATCGTGAATTCGTGAAATCGTGAATTCATGAAGTGGAAATTGTGAAATTGTGAAATCATGAAGCGGAAATCGTGAAATTGTGAATTCGTGAAATCGTGAATTCATGAAGTGGAAATCGTGAAATCGTGAAATCGTGAAATCATGAAGTGAAAATTGTGAAATCGTGAATTCTTGAAGTGGAAATTGTTAAATCGTGAATTCGTGAAAACGTGAATTCATGAAGTGGAAATCGTGAAATTTTATCATGAAATCGTGAATTCATGAAGTGGAAATCGTGAAATTTTATCATGAAATCGTGAATTCATGAAGAAAGCGTGAAATAATGAAGTTGAAATGTGAAATGTCACCACGGGTTTTTTACTATATATACTTGGCGTAACAAATTACGTCTGCATGCATCATTACGCTCAGCCTATAATGCGCCGCCTTTTTGTCAATATGTTATTTCATAATATATTATGTATAATTATGTGGCTTTTCCTTTAAGCCATGCATGTAGTACTTAAGCCTGTAATGTAATGCACCGTTATTATTTTTATTGTAAAATATTAACTTGGGCGTATCACAGTACTTAGTCTTAAGCCGGGATTTTCATTGGTCAAAGCCGTTGCCATTGGCACTCTGGAGGTTATAAATACTGGCGTCCGTTTTCAGTCGGTATCTTCTTCTCAGCCGTAAAACCTTGAGAATTCAAACTCACAGACAAGACATTTCTTCTTAGAAATACCTAAAAAGCTATTTAACAAGGTAAAAGAAATAATATTATGCAGTCTTAACTTTGTTAAAGAGCAGAAAGTCAAACTCATTGAAAAGGCACTTTTAGCCTTACAAAATGAACAATAACAGCAACAACATTATGAAGTAAATACAAGACCATATAAAACACCACACCTTGCAGTATGCCTAGTCTGAATTACCACGTTATGTCAGAACCAAAGAACCTATATTCATCTTCTATAATGCTTTGTATTGATGTATGCTTATAACTGCTTTGACTGAAGAAACTGAAACTGTTTCATTTGATAAAACGCCTATTTTTACGCAAAACATATTCAATGGCGTTTTACAAATACATGAAAATACGACAAAAATTAAGATATTTAATGACATATAACATAAATGAGCATAAATACCATTGTGAATAAACTATTTAGTAAGCATTAAAAAAAATATCAGACATCAGATAAGATTAATAAAATATTAGAATATTAAGATACAGTAAGATAGCTGTTTATTATTAAATAAGAATAAATGGTTTTTTGCGACATGTCAAGAAGTTATTACAAACAACTGTATTTTGTATTTGTTATAATATAGTTCATTTTCGAATGTATTTTCACAATAAAATCATCCAGTCTACGTTACTTCAGTTTCTTAAAAACTACAGTCACAGTCTCTAAAAGAGTGCAAAGTAATCTCCAAAATAATGAGTTTTCAACTTCTTTTTGAAAACATCTATTGAGTCCGAGTTCCCTATTTCGAGAGGCAATTCATTCCAGAGTTTAGGTCCAACAGTACCAAAACTTCTGTCGCTGAACGTCTTGCGCATGTTGAAAGGAACAACGAAACACCCAGTAACGGAGTTTGAAGAACGCAAGTTTCTTGTCTGTGTTTGTTTTATGAGAAATTCAGAAAGATATTCTGGAGAGTTTCCAACTGAACAAATATACATGTAGGTGAGCATTTTGAATGTGATTCTGGCTTTGATTGGTAGCCAGTGAAGGTCATACAGCGCTTGCTTGGAACTGTCATATTTTCTTCGATTTAGGACAAGTTTTGCACACATGTTCTGAATTCGTTGCATTTTGTTTACTTCGCTTTGAGTAATACCATACAGAATGACATTACAATAATCTAAATGGGATATCACCAATGACAGGACAAGGGTTTCGGTAGCCTCTTTGGTAAGATATTTCCGGATACATTTTATTCTGAAGTAGTTGAGCATTGCTGTTCTACACTTTCCTTTTACATGCTCTTTTAGATTCAAGTTTTCATCCAGGAATATACCTAGATATCGAATAAAGCTCACTGATTTCACTTCATCACCCACAATGCATACTTTGTCAGTTGAACATTTAGAGAGCTGTTGCCTACTACCAAACATGATGAACTCGGTTTTGGAAGTGTTCATTTTAAGCTTATTTTCATTCATCCAGTTGTTGATTGTTTTAGCACATGTTCTCGTATTGCCTGGGATTCTACTGTTGGAGATGATGGTTTAAAGCGTTTATTAGCAGTGTGGTCATCCGCAAAGCCGTAAACTGAAATCGACGGCGGAATAACATCAAACAGTGTCCCCGCATATGTCAAATATAGCCACGGTCCTAAGCAGCTCCCTTGTGGAACGCTACAATTTAATTGGCGTGGAAATGACATGGCTGAATTGACACTTACACGACAATTTCTGGGGCGCAGATAGGAATCAACCCAGCTCAGTGCTGTTCCACGAACGCCATACTGCTTGTTTAACACATCAACAAGAATGTCATGATCTACAGTATCAAAAGCGGCACTGAGATCGGTGGCAATTAGCGCCGTAACTTCTTTCTTCTCCATAGCATCCAGTAAATCATTTACAAGACGTAACAGTGCTGATTCGCAAGAATGGTTTTTCCTGTAAGCAGATTGGTTTTTTGGTAGAAGATTGTGTTTGTTTACATGATCATTGAGTCTGAACAGAGATGCTTTTTCAATTAATTTTGACAGAAACGATAGATTACTAACAGGCCTGTAGTTTGCGAATTCAAGTTCCAGTCCCATTTTCTTCAACAAAGGTCTTACAATTGCCTGTTTCCATTTTGTTGAAAAGATGCCGTCGCGCAACGACAAATTAACCAATTTGGTAATAACAGGCAACAGCTCATCCAAGTATGATTTTAGCACTTTTGTTGGTAGAATATCAAGGTCACATGATTTTGTCTGTAGTTGATTTATAAGTTTTCTAACTTCTTCCTCGCTCAGATCTTTAAAACTGTCAAAACAAGGAATATCTTTTTCGCATGGTTGAAACTTATCGAAATGTTTCAACGATTCTCGAATTTTTTCGATTTTATTCATGAAATGATCTGCAAATTTCTCAGCCAGTGTACTGTCATGTCCAGTTGGCATAGGGTTCTCAGACCTAGTGCCTGTTGTCTCAGATACAAATCGATAAAGCTTTTTCGAGTCACCTTTTGCATTAAGAAGAAGAAGATCCCAGTGCATAGGCCTAGGTTCTTCATTGTTAATCTATGACGAAGTATTTATTTCTACGATGAAATTTTCATTTCTACGATGCCATATTATGGACTTCTCGGGCGTCCTTTTAGGTTATGTAAGCGTTATGCAATTTATCATGACGTCGTAATATTAAAGAGTTATATTAATCGTTCAACAGAGTTCCTGTGATATTTTGAAGGTATTGATGTAAACCAGAGAGGAGTACCTGTACATATTCTCTTCATCCTAACTGATGGTGATGTATGTATATTGGTTATCAGTATGTTCCAATATCCTGACTAAGAAGGACTTACAAGATTTGCCCAAGGTATATGATCTATAAAGACGCACCTACATTGATTGTTCAATATCGACGCACCCAAAGAGGTTGTCGCAGGTATTTATATCAACGCACCTGGAGTTAATCGCAAAAGATACTTGTATTTGCATGCTTTATCAAGAGAGATGTTGATATGTAAATACCAGTTATTACTGAGTAGACCGGTATCATGATTAATAAGGATGTGCAACTACCCAGGGCGGTAGGTCTCTACAGTCTAAAAGAAAGTAAAGGCCCAGGTATATATTCTTTCTCTAGACTTCACGACGGGGAATCATATGACTTCATATGACTGTATCACGGAAAAAATAGATGCCGTTTCTCTCAGTTCGTTGAGGAAAGCAATGTATTTTGACTTAAATAGCTTTTAAAATCTTACCTGTATTTGTATCAAAGTTAAGATACAACATTGTCTACTAGTAAAGATAAAAAGGCGCCGTAAGTTCAACTTGTACAAAAGCAAAAGGGTAGGTTCAAAAAATTATACCAGAATTAGTTACAATTTAGTGGCTGGTTAAACTAAACTTACCAAAATGGGCTTAATTTTGTTTTTATTTGAAAAATAAAAAACAAGATAAATAAACTAGAATAGGTATGTATATTGAAGAATAGAGAAACTGAAAAAGTAGCATTATATTCATATGCTCTTACAAAACCGGAAATGATATGAAGATAGAAATAAAATCTACGAAAAGATCCGTTGGAAGCATAGAATGCAATCAAGCTGAATAATAGCAGACTCGGTTTGATTAAGTCTGTTCATGAGAGGTAATGAAATGTGCAACATCTCTCACGCCCCCTAGCACCGGCCTCCGTGATCCCAAAGGACCAGAAAATACAACAATATTCAAGTCTTCGTTTTAAAACTACAGTACATGTGTATTTATAGACATGTAACTATTTGCTTCTTCTCATTAAGCAACGTGCCTACTGATGTAAACAGTCATTTGTTAGCACGCTTTCAAAAGACCGAACTTTTAAAAACCATGTCACTTAAAAAATCCCCCAATCCAAATTAAATGTAGGCTGTGTTTTTTTGTTTGTTGTTTTTTCGTTTTCTTAGTTCTAAAATGGCAGGTTATCTTTATTTCATTCCAAAGAAAAAGGCTGATATAAACTGGAGTATAACAAATATTGTAAATGGAACTTAAATATTTTGACGAAGAAATTACCTACCTCAACTTTTTAAAACGCTAAGCTTAATACTGTAGTTATCTACATGTTTAGAATAGTTCTAAACAGACCAAATACTTACAAATGGATTTTTTCATGTAAGACATTTTAGCAGAAACAAATGTTATAACTCATATGTCTGACGTTGGGCCATGAAGGAAAAACAACATTAGGGCTCTGCGACCAGCAAGAATCCAAATCAGTGAAAATACAAACTGTTCGTTTATCCTCGCATCCATATTCATTTTTATCAAATTCATTACTATAAGCAACTGACAAGCAAGCAATATCTATCCATTGGCAAGTTCATTTCATGGGTTGCAAAGTAATAATAATTCCACAAAAGTGCTATCACGTATTGAGTAAAACAAACAGAAGTTATTTTGTTCATTATTTATGTTTTTAACCATTGTAGGAACACATAAATAAAAACATGTAGAATTTCTAATTGACACACTATCAGTTATGTGATAATATTTGGAGATTTAGGGAAACCTTGATGGCATAAATGATTGGTTTCGGGCTGGACATGAGAGTTTCGATACTTGGTGCCATGCTAGATTGCACAAGCTACAACAATTGTTATTATTCTGGCTATTAAAGACAAACTGATTTAGATTAAACAAAACATCAAAGCGTTAAAGGACAATTAGGATACAATATTGATAATATAATTACTATTTTCCTTTCAGAGGAAGGATTTGATTTTAAAAAATCCACAAACATTATAGATATGATAAAATATCCTCAAGCAATAATTATATATTATGAATTCATTCAAACACGACCCATTTTGTTTTCCTATTAAACAAAGAAAGCTGAAAATTGTGTATTATTGTATATTCTAACATGGCTTGATTTTATTGCCAGTTAAACAAATAAGAAAATCAAGCTCTGTATATTTTGCGATAAACAACGGTTGACGCGCGGCTGGTAAGACAGCATAATGACGTCAATTACGACGTCAAATTGCCGCAAGACGTCCGCTTCATTAGTACTCGGATAAATGAAGTCCAGCAGAGTATTTATCAAAATATTTCATTGAACATGTAAGAATGAAAACAATCAAGGCCTTCTTGTGGTTTATCGTCTAATCTACCACAGTTCATCGTTCAGATGTTTCGATATTTCAATTCATGCGTATCTGAACTCTGAACCGTTATAAATTAGACGACAAACCACTCGAAGGCCTTGATTATTCGTTAAACAACTCATTTTTCTAACGTCACGTTTATAACGTCATAGCGTCAAACGGCATAGCGGCGCACTGGAAAAGAAACCAGTAGAAAACAGGCAAAACTTTTGTGTATGTCGTCAAGGATGCACATATATTCCTTGACAACCTGTTAGTATCGAAATAATATATCTCAAACAGTGATTTGCTCTTGAATAAAATCATTGATTGTCGTTTAGATGCGTATTATTATATCACGAGGGCTGTGCCCTCGTAATATAATTACTTCGCATCTAAACTCCAAACAATTATTTACGGCAAATCACTGTTTGGGATATATTAATTCTTAATTAAAATATTTTGTTTGAGCTCATTTTCGTCGACGTCGTAGTTCTTTCAGTCCATGAAATGAAATCCCAATTAAGAAACGAAATTCCTATTCATTTTATCAACAAAACTGACATTTTAGCAAAAACAAGGAAATTTTCATGTCCATGATCTAATATAATTCACATCAATAAAGTATGTGCAAAATGTAGTTTCATCGGCCAGGATGTGAAGATTGTCGTGGCGTATCATAAAGTAAACGTAATGTATGCCATGTACCATAATGACGGTGCAATATGCATGTTACCTAGTGCCAAAAGTATTTTAAACGGAAATGAATTATTAAATAAACTATACAATGTTAATTTAAAGTTCATTGCTCTATAAGATTTCAGCTGACAAGGACTCTACCTCTACATACAACAAAGTAAGATATTTGTATCTCTGAAAATGTTTAATATACATATAAACATAACTAATGTATTTTTGTTATAATATGAACAAGCGAATCAGAGATATTTAGTTGCAGTTTTTCACTTAACTTCTAAAAGGGCTAGTAATTGAAATGTATAATTAATATATTTAAAATTGATTTGTAATTGATAACTTTAAACAAACTTTAAGTAAATTTATCCGTTTCACTTGTAACTGCTATAACACAAAGGAAATTGTTATCATATATAGAACAGATTGAATATATAAATTCATATGTAAGTATTGACTGTATGTGTAACAGCACAAAGTATTTGTAATTACAGTAACATTTGTTGCTTCAGAAAGTGTTTGTACTGCAGAATAGATCTATCACAGCAGAATATCTTTCTTGAGTGTAAATACGAAAAGGACCAAGTTTACCAAAGCTGTACCAACAGTGCTGCTTTATTATTTCGGGATTTTCAGGATAATGTGTATCATGGTCTTTGCTGTCTCACAGTTGTGTGAAATTGTGGTCCGCGCAAGTGTCTACTGCTTTCCAATGTAGTATGAAACTAATCGATGGTTATTGACAAGTTCACCAAAGCTATCCTGACACATGTTGGATAAGTGTAGTCTACATTATTGTTGTTTTGTTTTATTTCAGAAAAATGTACACCATATGTTTTGCTGTCACACTGGTATGTATTGGTGTAACACACGCAAGTGTCTGCTGCTTTCCAAAGCAGTATGAAGCTAACCAAGGGTTAATGAAAGCAACCGTTAAAAATGGACAACTCTTGATTTTATATGTAAGTATCCTGCAAAATGACTGTTCTCTTTTCTGTAAATGTACAGGTGTACAATGAGGCTATCTAACTAATTTTCCAGGACGAAAAGTTCAGCTTTCTTCCTTCCTAGTGTTGTATTGTTGTTTATAGCCTTGTAAGTTCTGAAAACTGGAAACTTGTTTTAGTTTTGGTTCTTCAGTTCAAGATATTATTGTGGATATTGTTATATAATATATGTTTCATTATTTCGCTACATAATGTAAAGTTAATAATAAATGATGACTCTTCGCTTTTTGTTTCGTTTGTTTGTTGGTTGGTTGGTTGGTCGGTTGGTTGGTTGGTTGGTTAGTTGTTGCAGTAGACAATGCCGTATAAAAACTTCAACCCTCCTATAACGTTTACAGAATTATGTTCACTTTCAAACATCCTACTAAAACCTATTTCACATTTTCAGGGTAATTTACACTACTGGTTTGACGGTGTAAGTAGGAGAGAAGTATTCATCGAAGACCTTACAGTTGATGGTTATAACACCAGGGTCACTGTCCTCAAAGATTACAATGTAACGGTAAGTTTCGTGCTGTTTCTGCATGCAATATGTGACTCTAGCTATTACCCCTAGAGGTATTTTCTTTTCCTCGTCTGAAATAAAATGAACGAGATAATTATGTCACGATTTGGATTGGTTTCAAGGTATGCGGCCAGTAACGTTTAAAAAGTAAACCTAAACGTCCACTTGTACAAATATGTAAATACGCACGGGTGTTGTGTTGAAAAATTCTTCAGATATTCAGTAAACGCTGCCATTATATTGAATGGTTAATTTTGTACTTAAAGCATTAGGAGCCAACGAGCAAGTGAATATTCCAATGAAAGCGTCAAGTTTAAGACAGAACGAATTAAAACTAATTCTTACTATATTTCTGCTCAGTACTCGCACTGGGATAAGAGATCCCGAAGACCTGAGCTTAACTCCCGATCCTGTGACAACAGGTCTCTGCAAACTGAGGATTAGAAACTGCTTGAATGGGTATTTTTAAATGTCAAAAAGTATAACTTAATATTTTGTGTTTAAAGAATACAAAGTATGTGATATCAGGGAATCACTGCACACAGAAGTCATTGACGCCGTTCAAGGAGGGCTGTATTCCAGGTATGTATATAGTAGAAACTCTACTGGTATACACAGGACTTTTAAACCATTAAGGAAACATAAATCATTAAAGAATACGCTCTGAAAACGAACTTTAATTGCAAGAGCGACAAGTATGCACTGAGTCAGACGTGAATAGTATTTTTAAATCATCCGTAAAGCCGCTCAAATACGACACCTGATGGCTTTCAAATTAAAATGAATTTAAGTGCTGTGTATAGAGCAAAACCAAAAAGCGTTCTCGTTACCGCATATATACAGAGAGACAGATGGGCCACGTAGTAAGGTTTTCATTTCATTGTATATTAGTTTGTGCATGTTATAATCTATTGCTTAATTAATATCACCAATGAGTCGATACGGCTTTCAAATACAGATTGGGCAACAAAACTCACATCCTCAAGCTATGGTCTGAAAAACTCCGGCATGAACTTCAGTGTGTACAACAACAGCGCAAGCACAGTGACGTCATTCCTTATCGCCTCCGAGGACTGCTTCCCGATTTTAGATATCTCTGCCATTCCAACTGGATGTAAGTAAAAATAGAATTAACTGCAGCAAAGGTATCGTAAGATTTAGTCAGCACAAAGTCTAAAAACAAAATGATTTAAAGCTATGAAAACACTGGAGAGACAGTTTACTTCCACATTGCTTTATCCCTTCCTTTGACGTTTAAGTCGTCATACTTATATTGACTTTGCTTCATGCCTCTAACTTCATACCCTCTTACTTTTGTCTTCATATTATTGCTTCTAACTTCATCAGACGTTTATGCTTCTAACTTCGTACCTTCATACTTTTAATTTTATACCTTTATGCTTCTCACTTCATACCTTTATGCTTCTAACTTCATCATACCGTTATGCTTCTAACTTCGTTCCTTCATACCTTCTGTCTAACTGTATTATTTCCTAACAAAGAAGACAGAGGTCATGTAAGTAGAACTGGAAGTCAACTTATAATACAATTTGGATGCTATAAGGATAGATTTAGAAGTCAAGGAAATAGAAGCAGAAAAGTTAGGATGCCGGAAATAGAGAGTATGGAAAGAGAACTATGTGCCGTTTGATGTTTCAACAACTGTAAAGATATCTAAATCTATTTCAGAGCTTTTGTATTCGTATTGTTTTCAGCGAGCCCCTACATGCAGGTCGTGATGCCGTATAACTTCACCTTGGGGATCCTCGACCACACAGTATTCGACATTCCGGCGATCTGTAAGCCTAGCTCTCCTGTCGGAAAATGAAACACTTGTAACAACTTAAATACCGTAATAGTTGATGAAAATATTATGACAGTGTTTGTGACCGGTATAATAAATTGCTGCTTCTGAGCCCAAACTTTGAATTAACCAATGGCAATTTTGTATTTTGAGACTTATCTCCGAGTACAGTTTATAATCTTAGAATCTCGTTTATCTGACCATACTGATGTAATATATAGAGACAAAATGCTATGTGTCTGCCTTTAACTTGGTAACTTTTTGAAGACTTCATAAATAAAACATGAACGATAGTGTATGCTTTTTGTATTTTTTAGCAGTTTATATACCTCGATACTTACCAGTATAAGCAAACATTAGGAAAGTTAATGGAATATGGAAATACGCACGAGAAGAAGAAAAAAAGGATGTTTGGATGTGTATCCGCGAATTTAACTTACATATAAATATACATGTTCCTCTAAATTGTCATTTTCTTGCATTGTTATGCCAGATTTTATTTTTTAATATTTATATTTTCTAATATTCTTGACTGAAAACTGGACGGTCTTTTTTTGGGTATTTTTATTAATTGTCTCCTAAGTTTTTGTCTGGATTGGTGACTTAAATACCGTACTATTTACCCAATCGTTTAATTGTTTCCATATATTGTATTCAGAACAATAACAGTCACGCACGAAGTTAAAGAACAGAATTACTGATTCAATAAAAAAATGTTTTAGCAACATTTTGTACCTTTCAACCTAAAATCAACGGAGATAGTATAGGTCTCAAACGACCGTTTAGAGAATTTATGATACATAATAAGAAGTCTACCACACACAACGATTACTACTTAACTAATTGGATAGATATAACACATGTCCTTTCCTTTCATTGGCTCAGATTTTTCATTTCTACTAAAACTATTTGTGACTCGAAGTACACACAAATGTCTAGGTCTCTGGAAATGGTTGGAATAGACAGGGAGATAGATTGATAACAACCAGTGGAGACAATGCAAGTTAAATTTCTCATAAGTAAGTCCATCGCTAGCTTTTATTTACCGCGAAGATAGATAAAAATATTAACATTAATATTTTGTGCATTTTGTTTCAGAAGAGGTGTTGTTTTTTTCCTAAATTATAAAAAAAAACTTCACAATAATTTCGTACCATTTCAACATTAGGATATCATATAAAGTTTAAAAACTAGAAGACGGGTATAAATATTTAACTACCCAGGTATGACAAAGTCAAGGTTTAAGCGTGTCGGTTTACCGCAGATTCTTTTATTGTTGGCTCACGTGAGATTGACGCACATTACAGGTAAAATTATGGATGGTACATCAGGTATTTTGTTTTTCTATTTGTTAAGTTTATAGATATACTGTTTATCAGTGTTCAGTTTAGGCTACCTTAAATCATTTTAATACATCCCTTGTACTTTTAATGCCTCCGTTTTATTAAGGCCAGGTTTTGTGTAAAAGTTTATAAATGGCTGACACTGAAAAGTGGATGGGGAAGCAACGTTTTAGTAATAATAATAATAATAATAATAATAACTTTATTTTAAGAAGGTGACATATTAAGAGTACATAGTATACATACAACTTATTTCCAATATGGCCTTCTACATAAATGTTAAAACACAGTATCTACAACAATAATAGTATCAGTAGCACAATTTTAACGACAAACACACTTTAAAAACAAACTCGATTTGAAATGATTTACCAGGAGAATAAATCAGTGTAATTCATTTTGCATACATGTACATTCATCCATCAATATCATAAAGTTTAAAAGCTACCCTATACGACATAAAATGCATGATAATTGATGAAGATTTGAGGGGGGAAAATAAATAAATAAATAAATAAATAAATCTCAGTATTAGTAACGTTGTTCTTGTAATAAATAATCCTTAATTTTCCGTTTAAACGTTAACAAATAATCTTGAAGTTTGATGTTTGATGGAATGGAATTCCATAAATGTGTGGCTTTGTATGAGAATGTTTGTTTTAAGTAGTTTGTTCGGGGCTTTAACAAAGAAAGATCTTTACGAGTCGAGGAACGAAGATTATATCTATCGTTATGAGCAAAAGATAATAATTCAGACATATATTTTGGTACAAGGTTATGGTCACATTTAAAAACCAGTACAGCCATGTGGTAATTGCATCTGTTTTCAGAAGTGAGCAGACTGAGATTTTTAAACACGCTACCTGCGATACGATTTTTTGTTATTACACGAATTGCCCTCTTTTGTATATTATATTTAGAGTTAAGTTTATTCACAACATTGCAAACTTGTGCATGCCACGTTATATTATTATCTATACAGATTCCAAGAATATTTTGACTTGTTACATTTTCAGTTATCGTTCCATTGATAAACAGTTCAAGATTCCTTGCTTGTTTCGTTTTATAATTTGTACTTAGAAGCATACATTTGGTTTTTTTCCGGATGTAATGACATATTATTAAATATGCACCATGTGTTAATGAGGCTAAGATTACTTTGGAGCTCTTGCTCTATAACTGAAATGTCAGTGTCGGATTTATGCACAGTGGAATCGTCAGCATACATGTCAATATTAATAGTGTCTGAAATAAGTGTCAAATCATTTATATTAGGCAGTAAGTTTACAAGTTCACAAACAATTTGCTATTAAAATACGTTGTAAGGAATAAATTGATGATGATTTAAATGAAAGAAATGAAATATGGTGGCATTATTATTAACTTAAAAATAACCTCTCTGCTGTGGTTTCAAACGTCTTCCCACCTCAGGTTACTAGTATTATAACATGTCATAGAGAGTTATCGAATCTATATGAAGCTCTGTGACACTGCTTGTATGTCGTCATACATTTTTGTAACACAGGTCTCTTAAATGGTATGGGGTACTAAAAGTTATAAAAAATGCAATTCTTAGATTATCCCGTTGTTCAAAACAACTCTGTTTTATACTGGTTTTAAAGCAATTCTTATTTGGATCATACACGTTTTCTTGTATGATTAACGCATTCCATTTTTGTGTTGGACCTTCCCAAAACTGGCACTTTTTCTTGTTTTTGTGTGAACACTAGCGTGTCTCAATCTATCATGACGTATTAGTGTTACCATACGTAATTTCAACCCCAAAACATAGAAAATACGATGTTGATTTCCATAGCTTGCACGTTCCCTCTCCAGTTTTTGAAACATATTTGTTGGTTTGGTTGAATGCCATTGTGTTTCCTTTTGCGCATAAAACACAATATTTATTCCAACTATAATATATAATTATGTTTGGCTTGTTATAATAACAACTTATTACTGGATAAATCACGTAGTGACCTATTAATTGTTGCAAACTATAATACGTCACTGGTGTCAATATAACATATGACTGGAACGTACATTCCACAATACTTGGTTACGCGGCAGAATTTACATATACATTGACTACCTGACTTGCAGCTTAGTCAAGTAAATTGGGTACTACCTTATGATAAAACATTTACAGAATTTACCTGTTAAAATAATCCTTACTCTAACAGCAACTAAATCCATAAAAATGAGTTAGAGAGGTGTTTAACTTACATCTAAACACTAAACAAACATACGCTCTGTTCAATGTTCTATACTTCATGGCAACGAATCTTTGCTTTGAGATCCTTTACAATTTAATTTTGAATCATTGTAGATTTTATTGTGTATGCTTATGCAACCATCTCTTCATGGTTCCTCATATACCATAGGCTATCAGGGCTGCATTCAGAATGTTTCCTGCAGTGCGCCGATACTATTACTATGGTCACCTTGCTCTCTAATTTGTCAACTAATTTCTTCACGAGTATGATTAAAAATTTTCCGGACCAAAGTACAGGTATAAGTATCTGTAAGATATCGTAATACCGAAAACAGTGCAGTTTACTCATTCAGTTATAAGCTGATCACCTCTCATATAACCGTTTAGAGAGAATATTCAAAGTAAGAATACTAATTACTTACACCGGAAGAAAAGAGCGTTACATATAGTGCAATTATATCAATAAAATTACAAAATTATGTTCAATGCTATCACTGAAATGTATATCTTTCTAAGAAGAAGAAGTAACGGCTGTAAACTTTGCGTCTAATGAAATGGTAGAGGTTCGATGGAAATACAGCGATGAGTTTGCAGAGCCCACTGGAAAAACCAGTGTGGTCATTGCCGCCTATACTACAGCTCAAGCTAGACTCAAATTATACTCTTACTTAGAAAAGCTAGGACCCCGAGCGTTGTACGCGGATACCGATTCTGTTGTATTTACATCAAAAGTAGGAGATTGGATGCTTTCGTTAGGCGATTATTTAGGTGATCTTACAGACGAAATACAAGAAAATCATATCAAGACCTTTGTGGCTAGTGGACCAAAAAGTTATGCGTATCAATTGCCTGATAAGGTTGGGAAACAAACTCACTGTAACATAAAAGGTATCACTCTGAATTTTAAAAATCAAATGTCAATTAATTTTGAAACAATTAAGGACATGATTATTGGCCCATCTAACCAAGTCGTAACGGTAACAGATTCTCCAAAAATATGCCGAGACCGTGATCAAGCTAGACTTTTAACAGTGGTTCAAACGAAAAAACATAAGACTGTGTTTGATAAGAGAGTGAGAGATGGGCGTGTGTTAATACTGTGATGTATTTTTAAATAGAATATTATTTGTACAGTAGTAAAAAAATGAATATTACAGCATTGTTTGTTATCCTTTTATAATTTCCAATATCACAAACTTATCCCCATCACAAAATGTCCTCCAAAAAGCCTAAAAATGGCAGATAATCATACTAACTTGACGTCATTTCGTTCAAATGAATCCCACCCCGAAAATTGACTGCGGCGTATTATAGACAAAGAAGGAAAAAATGGTCTAAAGTCACGTCCTCCACTACTCCTAAAGAATAGAATGATTTGAAAAACCCAACAGCAGGTAGTACTTTATGGACGTGGATTTATCGTTCATCCCTAAATATTCGTATTATTTTATTTTCTTATTTTTCGGTAAAAGTAAGGTTTTCGCCAGTTTTTCGAATATTACTCTTTGATGCAACGGTGAAATACAAGTGCATCTAAAAAAATAAGGTCATCAATGCGTTAACACCACGGCTAAACCAGACGAATGACTTACATACTGGAATAATGAAAAAACGAATTTTCCAGTTTGCAAATTCAAGGACATGAAACATTAGCAAATTTTTGGCTATACATAGTTTATTCTAGCAGTACCGTCGATGATTATAATGTGATACAAAAATAATAATTGAGCCGTACCATGGGAAAACCAACATAGTGGCTTTGCGACCAGCATGGATCCAGACCAGCCTGCGCATCCGCGCAGTCTGGTCAGGATCCATGCTGTTCGCTAACGGTTTCTCTAATTGCAGTAGGCTTTAAAAGCGAACAGCATGGGTCCTGACCAGACTGCGCGGATGCGCAGGCTGATCTGGATCCATGCTGGTCGCAAAGCCACTATGTTGGTTTTCTCATGGCGCGGCTCATATGAAATCGTCTATGATATGTTGTATCTTCTTTAACTTGCAGAATGGCATTACAATTGGCAAGCCTGTAGCGCTTTGTATTGTAACTGTGCACGGACAGAACAAGTACTGTTGTTATCCTGTAACATGGGAATCTGTGAACATGGTAAATGTGGGCCAAGTATCCACTGGAACTAAGAAGGTCGATTTTACTGAGGTTTGTCCACTTTACTTTATTTGTCAAACGCTTTCAGGCTCCAATTTTGACCTGACATTACATAATTAAACGGGATTAAAAGATGTTTTAGTGAATTGAAGAAAAGAGATTGCTCTTGGGAATTTCAAATTTTTTTTGCAGTATTCGTCTGGTATTCCTATGTGGCACAATATTCGGTCACCTGCCTAAATCCTCTAATTGGAGATTAGAAATATTACAGTTACCTACGATGAAATATTAACGTTTCTGTCATCCAAAAACCCACTCACCTCACACCCCCTCCCCAACACACACACACCACCACCCAACGCAAAAGAAACATATGACAGACTGGACCTGTGATATAGGCATGAAAAAATACTGAACTTGAATGAAAGAATATGATATTATAGTTTTATCTGATCAACATTACAAGATAAGTCTCAAAGTTTCAGCATCAGATCAGTTGTTTCTGAGCACACACTGAAATGCCAGTTTCTCATTGTGAGGCTCTCCTTCGCAGTTTTATGGTGCCCTGCTAGAACCACATGTAGCTGAACCACTTGGTTGTGGACACATTTACTGCTTAACGTAATATTTATGATATGTTACAGGGTACAGAAAAGTTATCAGTAGATGGAGCCAATCACAGGATAGCCTCTTTGTCAACATTAAACACTGATGGATACACATACAACTTACTGATATTACAACTTTATGATAAGGTAAAAGTATGGTCTTAAAACTATGTAAAAAGGATGGTGCAACATGTAAGTCGTACATGTTTTATAATGAAACAATTTGTGCTTAGTAGTTTATACCTAAGGGTTAATGTATAAAATATTATTCTTGTCGTAAAATTGAGATAGTAAACATGGATTCAGAATAGGAAATTTACCTATTGTATGGATGCGAAGAAAGAAAAGGGCTGCTTTAAAGGTGCTGTAGCACCCGCGAAATAATAAAAAATAGGCAGGAAGTAGTTCGGGCATTGGCGAAGAGGCGCAAAGCATAACGAAGCCAACCGATACATTCCTCTGTCACGGGCAAAAAAGAGCTAAGCGACAAAACGCTAAAAAGGCAGTTTCGTCTTTGTGACACGACAAAAATAAAATACCAAAAGAAAATACCACAAGCAAAACAGTTTCGTCGTTTCGTCATTTCGCCGCGACACGACAGTATGAAAAGAGTCCAAAAACTTCGTCTTCTTGGTTTTTCTCGGGTACCGTCACAATGGAATGCAGCTGGCAGGAATAAGCCTCCATAGTTTCTACATCATATTAATATAGCGTCCGTCTGAAATCAAAACGTCATAAAATCTAATTTTGTTACAGGGAGTCATGTACATAGTTAGGAACGGTCAATGCCAGAGTTCTGAGTTACAACAATGGAATCCTATCTGCGTACCAGGTTAGATTTCCATAGTAGTATTAATATTTACTCTCTACCATTTAAAATCGCAAGTGTAGAAACAGACCTCACAACTTACGTTAAGTACGGAAGATGACTGCTCGCTGGATTTCTGCTTGACAAGCTGTTGTTGGGGTTGCTGTCAAATTCTGCTCGTTTAAGGATGGAATTCGCTGATTTTGGGTGAGGTGTCCGAGGTTCTACACCAGCATCTCTGTTCCTTGCTCGCTATCTCTTCTATTTTCATAAAAGACTGGATAAAATACATTTTACTAAATCTTTGTTCTCAATTCAGTTAAATGCTTTATTTTAACCATTAATGCTTTATTTTAACCAGATATAATGCGTCGAACCAATATAAATGGGACTAAGGGGTTTAATTTTCTTTTACCTCTTTCATGTATATAGTATGTAATGCTAAAGCAAAATATTTTACTTTCGAGGCATTTCCACTTTTAAAAGATACTTCAGATATAGTTGAAAGATTTGCTGGTTATGTTATTGATCAATTAATGACATGCCCGTACGGCTATCTTGAAATATAGAGAAACTTATGCCTTGTTTTGAGCATAAAGCTTTATTTACTGGCCATGTAATTCTAAGAGTCTATATGCGACAAGAGTTGTGAGCATAGAATTGCATATATTTGTCATGCAGCTAATGATAGCGGAGTGAGGGCATGAATTGGGCAATTGCTGGACTTATTCAGCGTTTGTTTTAATGTATAGAGCATTACGCCTTTTCTGTTTGACATGTTATTTTATTTGCCGTGCAACTATTTTGTATCGTGTATGTTTTCAGACAGTGCCACTATTGTAAAACAGACTTATTACGGCATGGACAAAAATAAAGTTGATGTGGATATATACGCACTACAGGCAGGACCTGATACAGTTTACCTAACAATGGCACGTACTGACTGTGTGCCCGTGTATCAGGCAACGTTTGGTTCACCTGAAGGGGGTGCGTTAAATTTTGTTATTTCCATTTGAATTTAATTAGGCATTCTCTAGTCTTTATTAAGGTACATAGATACGTACTGTTTTTGGAACAACTCTAATTCCAGCGCAACTGAAAATTTCAAAAGACACTTTTGCAAATATTTTCTCGCTTTTATACCGTTCATCTGTAATGTCGCGGTACTTGACATTCAACGTAACCACATTAAACAAGAAACAACACAACAGTGTATTTCTTGCCTTTACCACAATATTTCATGTCATATGTATCAATAACTGTGTGAAAATGAATAAGATATCATTCAAGAAACATGTGTACTTCGAACAACAACAGTCAGCCATTGTTATCGTGTGACGTCACATCACTAATGTCGCGGTATAGGTCAACAATTGTGTCAATCAAACTATCATAGGTTAAAAAACACTAAATATGATTCAAACATTGAAAAGCTATCCAAGTCAGACTAACTGGAACACTCAAAAGTCATTAAACGCCAATTTAAACGTTTTATATTATCTGTTTACACTGGCACTATCGGAAATATTCTCCTCTGGGCAGCAGACACACCAGATGTCTTGCAATTAAATCACAAGGTCGCGGGCGTGGTCATAATTTAGCGGAGCCTAAGAATCGTAATATTATTTAATATTTTCTATTTTATAGTTATCTAACGTTAAAATTCACTGCTCAGTATCATGGGTGTATTTTGAGGAGATGGTCAGGGGCCCCCATCCCTTCCTTCCCCTTAAAATCCGTCGAGTTAAGACGTTTTGATGTTTCGCCTGATACCGATATTTCATTCATTTTTGTGTAGCTGGGGGATGTTACGTAAAATTTTGTGTCCTCTAACCTATAGGCGGGACTTAATTTGCATAATTAATGAGGACAAATGCCGATCAGCTGGTGGACGAACTTATAACATTGCAAATATTTGCTTAATTCATATATTTTTGCAATAGATATGTGAAAAATACGATTTTAATAAATATTGACAGATATTTAGCAATGTAACTGCAGGTAGGAACATTTTTCGCCAGCATGAGTAAAATAGGTCACAAACTTCCCCGGTAAACACCACGTAGGTGGCGCAACTCAAATACCGCGAAATTAGTGATGACGCCAGATTAGTGATGTTGAGTATAACTGTAATTCAGAAATGGCAACAATCAAATTTAACCCATTTTTTTCAAAAACAGTAAAAACTATTTTTTCACTTATTAGCTAATCATGCAGACAATATAAAATATAATTGCAGAGCCTTACTGAACTGTTAAGAACGATCATATATATTACTATTTATATACGATATTTGAGCCATGCCATGAGAAAACCAACATAGTGGGTTTGCGACCAGCATGGATCCAGACCAGCCTGCGCATCCGCGCAGTCTGGTCAGGATCCATGCTGTTCGCTTTCAAAGCCTATTGGTATTAGAGATACTGTTAGCGAACAGCATGGATCCTGACCAGACTGCGTTATGCGGATGCGCAGGCTGGTCTGGATCCATGCTGGTCGCAAACCCACTATGTTGGTTTTCCTATGGCACGGCTCATTTCAAGAATTTGTTGCTTTTTCAGTATCCGGATTTTTGTCCACCAAGGCATACAGGAACATCAGCACGGGAATAAAGAATCCATCCGTGTTTGATATACCTTCAATTTGCACAAACGCCACCAAATATCCTAAGGTAGATCTTTTTTTTCTTAGTCGCATTGTTTGTTTGCAACACTTGCCTATTTGGAGAAAAGTTCTTGTCAACTCTTTTTGTATTCTTAACGCAATATAGTGATACAAAGTGGAGAAAGGAATCCCAGATCGCAGTGGTTGGAGGTTTGATATTTGTTGTATTGATACAAATGTTTTCAGAGGTGCAACCGCAAAGTTTAACCAAAAGAAAACAATATATGATATGTGTGACGTAACTACCATTATCCAGATATTAATAGCTACACTGCTGTACAAATTATCCTGCCTTTCGGCGATAACGGCAGATGATCACTTTTAAACAGCTTAAAAAACTGGTAACCTATCGTAAATATGGCAGAGAGACAAAGGAAAAATGTTATTGCCGTGGCGATACAAATGTTGCAACCTTTAAACTAAAAGAAAACAATGCATAATATGTGTGACGTTAATACTAAACTGATTTATGTTTTTTCTTTCAGATGTTGGTACCAAAGTATGGGTTGTACTAACCACAGACATTACCAACGAGGACCAATATATCGAACATTTTTTAAATTTCAGTTAGTGACTCGTAAATTCTGCTTATCTCATTGGTCAATAACTGGTCATATGGAGGTTCATAGAAAGTGATATTAACTGCAAAAAGTGATATCCTTGTAAATAAAATTGAACGAGCAACTATTCCCGCGCTATACCAAATTTAGATCTGTCAAACACAAGCCAATCATTTCTGTTTTCTGTAAACGCAAAGTCCAGTCAGCATCCTCGTGACATTTCGATGTAATTGGGTATTGACTGTAAACATTTTTCCTTATAGACAATCGAACTGAAAAATTAACCATACTGCTCCTTTTTAAGTGTAGTCATAAAATAAAAATACTTGTATGATAATATTGCTGAATATCCAAGTCTGTGGACCTGATCAAGGTGCTATTTACCGAAACTTGGATATTCACCTCATTATCAGACAATAACTGTTTAGTATTTGCTCCTGTTTTCAACAAAATGTGAATAAAATTATCATGCAGATGTAAATATACGTAATAAATAAGTTTTCTTCAAGTACAAATGTCTTATTATCTTTTATTTTTATTGTGACTATGCATTTGAAGTATGAAAACTCATGATTACATGTTCCACAGAAATGTCATGCAGATGTCGTGTTTAGAAAAGAAACACTGAGCAGGTATTATATCGCCAAGTTCACATAACATTTTACTTGCTTTGTAACGTATCATTAATTTTGGAAGAATTATTACTCCATATTGCACGTAGTACCTTGCATAAATTGACAGTAATAGCGCCCTTGAGCTTCCTTATTATCTATACAAAATGAGTTACAAGCATTACACCGAAATAATATAAACGTTCGTGAGTAACATTCTGATGTATTATCTCTCTTAACCGACGTGAATAGATTTCCAAGCATAAACAGCAGCTGTTGTTGGCGGCTAATTACGTATCTAGTACTTCTACTGAAAGATTCAGCTTCCTGTTTAACATGTGGACAAACAGTAGCAATGGATTCTTAAGAAAACTCACGTCTAGCGGAGATGCCAGTGTTTGCTTTAATGCTTAACTACCCATTTTGCTGACACATTATCAAAGTATGGCTCGGTGTTTGGATCGTTCCCTGATCGGAAACTCATCTCGTCCACTAGATGATCAAAGCGGTGGCGTAAAAATTGTTTGCGTTAGATCTAGTGGCGAATCTTTCGTCTGCAACACGTTGCATATCGATCAAGATCTGTATGACATCAAAACTTCCATTTAATGGAATAAATAATCTGATTATATTTCATTTTATTTCATAAACTAAATACTATTGTAATCAAAATTATATAATTTGATTGAAAATTGTATTTCTTAAAAAAAATCACTTTGAACTGACAATATTTTCTTGCGAACTTTACTGACACATAGGCCTTAAATAATAAAAAAAAGCTCAAAAAGAACTTTGAAAGTTTGAACTCAAAACGAAAGTTTGCCGGCTTGCATAATGTCCATTACTTTTTATCTAAAAGTATTTTGAATCCGATGGAAATTTGATGCAACAAATTTATCGTCCTATACTTTTTCTGCATATATGAATATTATTAAGTTTTCTCAGATATACGTTTTCAGTAAAAGCAGCTATTTGCTGTACATAACACAATACGTACTGCAGCGCTAAGAATTTAATTCATTTATTTATTTAGGCCAGTATTTTTTTATCTTTCGTTTTACCGACCCTCCTGCCCTAAAATTTGAGAAAGTGAAAAGAAAGTGTCAAAAAATGATGCACACACAGTGATTAAGACGGTAAACTTACTTTTTTTATGTTGATTTTCTTAGTATTGGGCATTTTACCTCTTTTTTTTCAGAAAAATTAATAAATGCGAAGTTTTTGGGTTTTTTTTCTTAATAACAGTTTAAGGGCAGGAATATAAGAAAACAGGTTCCATACTGATAATACATGAAAATAAACAAATCATATGCATTTTAAAAAAGATGAGTTTTTGAATATGGATTGGGATAAAAAAAAAATGAAATAAGAAATGTCCTGACTCCTTCATATTTGCTGCAAAAAAGGCTCTATTCCAGTTTTTAGCTCACATGTCACAAAGTGACAAGGTGAGCTTTTGTGAACGCACAGCGTCCGTCTTCCGTCCGTGTGTCCGTGCGTGCGTCCGTGCGTAAATTTTTGCTTGTGACCACTCTAGAGGCCACATTTTTCATGGGATCTTTATGAAAGTTGGTCTGAATGTTTATCTTGATAATATCTAGGTCAGATTCGAAACTGGGTCATGTGCGGTCCAAAACTAGGTCAGTAGGTCTAAAAATAGAAAAACCTTGTGACCTCTCTAGAGGCCATACTTTTCAATAGATCTTCATAAAGGTTAGTCAGAATGTTCATCTAGATGATATCTAGGTCAAGTTTGAAACTGGATTACGTGCAGTCAAAAACAAGGTCAGTAGGTCAAATAATATAAAAACCTTTTGACTTATCTAGAGGCCAAATATTTCAAGGGATCTGTATGAAGGTTGGTCTAAATGTTTACCTTGATGATATCTAGGTCGTGTTCGAAACTGGGTCAACTGCAATGAAAAACTAGGTCCGTAGGTCTAAAAATAGAAAAACCTTGTGACCTCTCTAGAGGCCATACTTTTGAATGGAACTTCATGAAAATTGGTCAGAATATTTATCTTGATGATATCTAGGTCAAGTTCGAAACTGGGTCACGTGCCCTCAATAACTAGGTTAGTAGGTCAAACAATAAAAAACCATGTGACCTCTCTAGAGGCCATATTTTTCCATGGATCTTCATGAAAATTGGTAAGATTTTTTATCTTGATGATATCTAGGTCAAGTTCAAAACTGGGTCACCTGAGCCCAAAACCTAACTATGTCAAATAATAGAAAAAACGACGTCATACTCAGTTCAATTTCAAAACTGGGTCATGTTGGGACAGGTGAGCGATTCAGGACCATCATGGTCCTCTTGTTTTTATTTATAACACCGTGTCCAACGTATACGTCGCAATTACGGCGGGTACGCTAAATACACGGTATATTGTACGTTCCATTACCGGCATTTCCCGTTGATTTTGTCAACATCCTGCATGGTGAGGTAAGAAAACTACTTATTTTCATTGAAGTTCAACGTGTTTAAAGAAGCGATATATTCTGTACGAGCAACAGACCATTCACACTTCCCGTGGTAATGTGGTTTTGTTCCGTAATTCTCTAGTTTCTTCGAACATTCGAGTTAACTGACGTGTGGAATCGGTTTCGGGCCGATAAGTGCGTAATTCTGTGAGCGTAAAAGGTTTATTATAATCTTCATCATTACTTGAGTTAAACTTTAAAGGTTTACTTTCTTTAGCTGATTTAATGTTTTGGAAAACGTTGATCATAATTGTTTGATGACGAGTTTTTTGAAAATTTTCACCAAGAGTATTGGTAATGTCCTCTTTGGTAGATGAAATAGACTGGTCTGATGTTTTTAAATGAGAAACATTGGAAGTTTTTCCTTTTCCACTTATTTTACGAATCATTTCCCAGACTTTTTTAACCGACGACCTAGAATTAAGTTTAGAAACGTATGAATGTCAGGACTTTTTCTTTGCTTGTTTTATAGGTCTGCGAGCTTTTGCTCTCATAACCTTAACTGATTGTAAATTGTCTTTTGTCGGACGTATATTGAACTTTTTAATGGCCGCTTTACGCTTCCGAACAGAGGTTTTACATTCATCATCATACCATGGCTTAATTTATAGTTTAACCATTTCTTGAAGTTTTCGGAATGGACTTGTCTGCAATATCTGATAAAATAACAGAAAACCGATCAACAGGATCATAAGAATTTGTGAATTTCTCCAAAGTCAAATCATTCTTACATAAAGACAGACTGACATTGTTGCCAATCAGCTTTATTAAATTTGAAATAAGAGGGGTGATCTGACGTTTGTGGAAAGATACTTGATAAGACAATCGGAAAATGATCACTTCCATGTAAGTCATCGAGCACCCTCCATTCAAAGTCAAGAAAAGGGCTTGGTTGGCAAAATGATAAATTGAGAGAAGTGTAGTGTCCTGTTGCAGGATGAAGGTATGTTTTGGATTTATCATTTAGTAAGCAGAGAGTATTTTTCTCAATAAAGGTTTTAGTAATTTGACCTCTAGTATTGCTGTCAGAACAGCCCCAAAATTCATGATGACCATTGAAATCTCCCAACAGATTAAAAGGCTGTGGTAGTTGATTGATAAGGTGATCAAGTTCTTCAAGATTAAGTGTACATTTTGGAGGTATATATATTGAACAATATGTACTAGTAATAGGTCGATGCATAGTAACATGTAATGCAACTGACTGAATATTTGATAAATTTTTGTTTAGGTGTTTTATTCACATTTGCCCAAGATGAATTACTTGTTGAATTGTTACATGAATTGCTTGTTCCATTGTTAATACGTTGTGGTTGTGGGTTGTAATTAGGGATGTTTTATATTGCAGCTGGAGCTTTAACTTGAAGATGTTTCTGTACATTTGATGGTTGGTTACTGGGTACCGAAGTTGGGGTTGGATTTTGTTGAACAGTCACTGAATCTGTTTGAGTGAAAGCATCAATGCACTGTGTTGTTTTGTTAGATACAGATTTAGTTATTGATGAATAAGTTTGTGCGTGTGTTGGAGATGTAAATTTGGCACTGGCAATTTGTCTTGCTTTTTGAAATCCAATGCCTTGTGTGAATTTGACATGAAGAACTTCCTTTTCGATTTTCCATGTCTTGCAATCACGAGACTTGGCTGAATGTGGCTCGCTGCAATTCACATAACGCAATGGATGGCTGCAGGTGTCATGTTCATGAGAATGGCCGTCCTGGCCGTACTTTCGGCAAGTGTAATCACCTTTGCAGTTGTTCTCGTTGTGCCCGAACTTAAAGCAATAGTAGCATTGAAGAGGATTAGGAATATATTATGTTGTAACTTTTGTGATGAGATATCTAACTTTTATGACTGAAGGAAGGAAAGGTATGCCGAAAGTAAGAATGATAGTGTATGTGTCATTGTGTACACTACGGTAGCGCTTTCATACTGTCGCACTGACCTGTGTACTTTCGCTCGGGGCATTATGGGTAAGAACTATTTTCAACATGGAGTCGTAAACAAGGAAGTGAAAGTGTGCTTAACATTTTTAGTTGAATATTCACCATTATTGTTTCCAGAGTATGATTAATTCTAGTGTATCCATTTTAGTATCATTTGAAATGATGAATTTAAGTTATCTGCAGTTGTGCAAATCGATTCATACATGAAAACGACATCGTTTAGCTTGTTTACCTGCAAAATTGTACATGTATATTTCTGTACAGCTTTTTGATTGTTTGTTTTGGGTTTAAAGCCGTTTTTCAACAGTATTTCAGTCATGTTACGTCGGGGAGTTAACCTAACCAGTGTTCGTGATTTCTGTACCAGTACAAACCTGTTCTCTACAAGTAACTGCAAACTTCTCCACATGAATCGGAGGTGGAGGACAAATTTTTTCAAACACAAATATTGTTTATCAAATAGCCGCAAAGAACATTAGCCCCGCCCGAGGATCGAGCTCACGACCCGTAGATCTACGTGCTACCTTCTGAGCTGTACATGTACATCATTCATTGTACGAATGTACAAAAGTATTGAACGTACCATTTTCGAATTCAGTATAACTATAAATTAAAATAATGTCAATCATACATTTTTTTTATTTTTTGCAGGACTAATTTCCAAAGTATCAGTTCGATGTAGTTCAGTAAGGCTAAATGTACAGTCTAGTCAGAAATGGTCCAGACTTAAAAGGCTAATTAACAGATGCACACTTTGTTTTCTTGTATTGTATTCTTGTTTTGTTAATTGATATTTTTTCTATACAAATTTGAATAAACAGTTGATAATTAGTACAAGTTTATATGATATCGGAATAGTAAAAATCTTATTCAATAAAGATTTCTCAGCTTGCTTCAAAATTGTAAAAAATCTCAGAATTTATTTCCCCGTGAGGACAGTCAGTGACAGGTAGCTCAGTTGGTTAGAGCACCCCAGACATAGAAGTACAATGTCATGGGGAGGTCTCAGGTTCGAATCCTGACCTGGCACTTGTCCACCTTATTACCTCCAATTATGTCAATTTACACTTCCAAATTTTAACACATAAATCTTCAATTCTTCATGTATGTACATTTGATCTTATGATATTTTTCATAACACAGCACATTTAGAAAGTGTTTCAAGCATTTTGCCATGGAAAACTTATGAGACTGATGCTTTAATTTATTGTTGTAAATTTTGTTGTTGAATACAATATCCTATTAACTTTGATATAATGTTACAGTTTAGATACATGAAATGGTAGGTATATACAAATGTAACATTTACATTTTTTCAACTGAGAAACAGGCATGTCCCATGTTTTATAACTGCAGGTCAATAGGTAATACAAACTAGCACATTTTTGTTTTATTTAGTAAAAATTGACTAGATGAATACTGACCAAGATACTAGTAACAGTATATTACATTACATATTTGTAAAAGGTCACTATAAAAAATCCTTGCATATTTCTTAATCTGCTGCATGAACTGTCAGAAAGGTGTAGTGATAGAAATAATGGAATCTTTTGAAACTAAGTGACATTCTTATTTTTGTATCTGAATAAATTATGAATAAAATCCATTTCAGAAGAAAGGGACTTGATTTAAACATATTGCTTTGTGTTTTAAATGGTATGGTTGACATAATATTTACTAAAAGTTTTGGTTGGAAGATGTAAAAAAAGATGGAGAGAATCTTTGGTCAAATATTGGAAATTAAACCTACTTTCTGAGAGAAGAATGAACCAAATATTTTACAACTAGCCTAGGAAATAGAATTTTGTGTGAAATACTATCAAATTAAAACATTGAACAGAATCTAGAAACATTTTAAACATCTTTTATTGACTGTATATATATACACATTGTTAACATTTTAGTTATTATTTTCATTTAAGTTATGAGTGTATTACCCTTTTACCTCTTACTGATTTGATAAAATGTTTTAATGTGTGTACCAGTAATAATATTAATAATCATTAGTAATATTGCATGACTTCTTACATAAATATCTGGTCCATAGTTTGTGTTTTATGACATGTCTAATATTTGAGAATAATAGTTAATTAATGTCTAAAGTCATGTTATATACCACTTATTGAATGGCTTGCCAGTCAGTATTCATGACTTAGCCCTTTTTTACTATTGATCAGCAAATACTTCCATTAATAATTATACTGTATTGAAGTTGTCTGTGCTTAGGATTTTATATGTTTACCTGAAGTGTATTTGTTTGATATGTTCCCCATGTTTAAAAGGCCTGTTAATTAATAAAAAAATTAGACTGCAAAATAATGTGTATGAACTTTAATATATGTACATATAAAACTGGAATTTACAAAGGTGGTTGTTTTTCACTCATGATAGATATGTTGAAAACTGAAATTCTGTCAGTATTACATTGTCCATGATTCATTCGTTAACAACAAGTACTTTTTAGCATTTCCAGTTAGTAATAGCAGAGAAATTATTCTCTCTTTTGTCTGTCAGTGGTGCACCAAGGGCAGGACTAGACTATCAGAATTGCAATATGTAAACTTTGAGTAAGTGTTTGGTTATTAACACTTTGAACAGAATATGATATACATGTACATGTACATTGACATGGGGTGCCAGCTGGTATATCAGGCCACACAGTATTCCTTCTTGATGACATGACTTAAGCACTCTATTTGTGCATCATTTACACGTTTAGGACATTGATCTTATGGTATCTAAGTCTCCAGATCAAAATTGAATATACCATAATTGCGTTGCAATACTATAGTATAGGAAAGTGAAAGTAGATTTTCCTTTTTGTCAAAAAATAATTCTATGACACGAGTCAGAGAACGATAACGGTTTAAAAACTTTAAGTAATCACAATTACGCATATTTCTTGTAATAACATGCAAAAAATAAGTAGATTCTGAACATTTACCGTCCTCCGCGGGACTATGTTTTAGTGTATGTACAATTATCCAAAATCGGCTAGTTATCAGTTCCTAGTATAGAGGTTAGACGGAATGTGTGACGTCACGCTCTATGTATAGAATGGTGTATGTGTTGATTTCTTTTCCTAATCGTTTAATTTTGATGCGTCTAGCAGCAGTGACATGTAGTTCAGTAAGGCTTTGCACAATTTCCGATTCCGAAACCCTAGCAAGATCAGGTCAGCGAATGACCCCTTTGAAGAATTCAGAGTTCGGTGTGCAATGCACTTACATGGCCGGTTGAAAAAGGATGTTACACCTAGTAAATTTTAAGCATGTGCTGCTTTTTCAACTTCAACAAGCAGATCCCCTGTGCGTAATTTCTTCAAGGACTTCGGTACCCCAGCTATACCTTGAAGTGTTTTTTTTTTCAATTACAAATTTAGATAGACTTGTTATTTCAAAACTTTCATCTGTAGATTGAATTTATAGAAATCTCGGAAATGCCATGTGCGATGTGTATTGACGGTGAGAAGGATGCTCACCTTCCGTGTCGTCTGAGTTTGTTTCGGTATGCGGACGTTTGTTTTTATTTTGATTTTGCATGTTTAAATTATCAAGATTCGTCTCCGCCGCGGAGTCCAACAAGGGAACATGTAAGCAGAGCGGATATCCAGCTCAAACATGTTAGAGATAATGTAGTGATATACTCGGCCAGGTATTTTGCAATCTTGTTTATATCACCAGCTGTATTGCAAAAATGCAGTAAGGGGATTCAGGGGATTGCTACTTTACCCAACCAACTGACCCTAAGCCGCCGCCTTCTAGGAAATATAAATTGAAATACATATTGCAATGACGTGTTAAATGATTTTGTGTGAACGTACTATGAAGTTTGCTGAACGCAGTAAAATATGACGATAGAAGGAAAGTGCATTTGATTTTGTGTGACGTTAATATGCCAAAAAAGATAGATAATTGTGCAGCGTAAAACGAAAACATAGATGCAATTTAATATGACGAATAAAAAGATGTAAGGGTAATTAAAGTGAAATTTCCTAGGTCTTCGCATAACTAGCTGATTGATCGTATCGGGCCAAAAACGTGTGTTGGCATCCACACCCCGAAAAGGGGATGCACACATGTAAACATGCATGCATCACCTCCCCGGGGTGCTATGGGGCACCTCAACATCCAGGACCCTCCTCTCCGCCTTACGGGCCGCCACCCACGGCAAACGGGCGGCTCCATTTCTGGGGGAGTCGTTCCCCTCGGTATTTTCTATCCCCCGCCGGCAAGGGGTAAGAACAAGAAAAGAAAGGTTATCATTTATCACAAACAAGTAGCAACAATAAGTTCATTTAAAAATCACAAATCTACACTAGTAGAGCAAAAATTTCAAATATCGGCGTTAGGAAACAGTCACAAGACTCAAGACAAATACTGTAAAAAAAAAAGCACTTACCTTGTAAGTTGGGTATTTATATGATTTTGTCAGTGTTGCTGAAAAGGTATTAAACTTTACTTCTGACTTGTTCTAAAGATCGAATTAAAATGGTAAGACAATGTTACGTCTAGGTTCATTCCTATTAAGCCAATTAAGCATTCCACTAAAAATGTCGTTACAAGTATGTAGTGGTGGTTAACTTTTTGTATCGAGCGTTTTGATTGGTCGAAGTATTTCTTCTTGTGTCTTGAACAGTAAATTATTTTTCATCACAATACTGTGATTTGTCTTCGACCTGATCGCATTAGAAAATAGACCGTAGAGTCAATAATATTGAGTTGTACCGACATCGCTACTTCATTAATTTCAACTTAAATAAAAGGTGCATACCAAAACACGATCTGGGGCAGATTTTGTTATATCATTCTTTTCTTTCATGTATTTTTCTTCTGGTTGTCTAAACTTGTCTATGTTACTGTGATATGAATCTATTATATTATAATCATCACAGCTTGTCGTGCCATTAATTAATTCCCTTTCCTTCTGTTTCCGGGTCTGTCTAAGTTTTGCTCTTTCATTCCCATTTAGCCTGTCTTAATTTTCCAAAATGAAATCGGCTCTTCGTGCGCCTGGTCCCTGGGTTAGGGGGCTAGGACAAAAAAATTGTTCGAAGTCTATTTCCCAAAATTAATGTGTTAGTGCTATCTTTCCTTAGAAAGCTCCAACTGGCTTTTGTTTTTCACAACATGTAATAATGGGCACCGACTACTTAGCCTTGACAATATCACTGACATTGACTTATAATCTTGGATTTTCCCAAAACGCAATCGGCTGCTTGGGTGTCTGGTCCCATGAGAAGATAGTAGAAGTTAAAACGAGGTTAGGTTTAGGGTTTGACTTTTGATAAGGTGATGCGTTGGATGGCTGTTTGTTTCGATGAAGCCATGCAGTTGTTCCCCAAAATAACTTTGATGACATTCATGAAGCCAAAATGTCTTTCCTGTCTCTTCAAATATCTGATCGTGCTTTACTAACATGTTGAGAGTAGACGACCTTTCTGTAAGAGTATCAATGCTGATGATCTTCACGTTCATCTTGAATTGCATTAAGTGTTGAGAGCTTATAGATTGAGTATTGTAAGCAAGAGCGCAGACAAGTTAATTAAGCTATAGTTTCTGTGATACTGTCCCAAAAATATTTTTTCTATCAACCTGGTTTCTGACTGGTCAATATAAGAGTCGTGGTTTACGTGAAACGTTCTGATTGGTCGAAACTGTTTTTGTCAGAGTGAGTGCATGGTCATTCTGTATTTGATACTCGATCAGCGCAGTCGTGACTTTACTTAGCTCTTAGAGAATTATGAAAATGAGCCATCAGCAAGCAGTGGAAAGTTTCGTTCGGTACAAAAGGAAAGGCATAATAAGAAGATCCCAGCATTTGACTCAAAACATTGATCATCTTTTGACGTACATCAACTTAGATTATGGACGAAATCCTTCATGTTTCAAGAAGAAAATGTCGACACTGTTCAAAGTCAGTATGTACGTTGGCGAAATTAGAGAAGCCACAAACGGCAAGGCATATCGGACATTATAAATGTGACAAAATTCCTGTTGCAGAATCAAGATCTGTTAGCAGATCAAATTGGTGAGTTAAGACTTTGAGCTTGATACAACTATTTTGAGTTTACTTGTTGAAATTACCTTGTAACATGTTTGATTAGGTTTATCCGACGTTCGTTTTTCTCTCTGTTTCAGATAACATTGAAGAGCGAAGAGACACTTTATCCGAAGCCATCATCATTAGCGACGACGAAAATGATGAGTTACAGAATTTAACACATTGTGCTGACAGCTTCAAGCCAAGGCACGAATAAGAGGCATTAGAGGATTTCATGAGTTTAAACCCTATAGGACTGGAACAATAATGACGTGAGCAACGCCGTTTTAACAGAATCTAATTGGCAAAGGCGAAAAGAGCAGCTACACAGAAATTTCGAGACAAAAATATCTGCTCTTAGGAAGAAAACAAGGGAAGAACTTCTAACGTGCGTCATTTGTTTATCCAACCCTAAAGAGTTTACACTGATAACTTGTGCTCACACATTTTGTGAGGACTGCGTTAATGTAATGAAGAGAAAGAATGAGTGTTCCTTCTGTAAGTCGAAAGTTCAATCTAGTGTTAAGACGAGACTACCGATTGATATTATTGCTTTATTCTGACGAATTATGATACTGCATTGAAAATACAATGTTCAAAACACTACAATGTCTTTATTTTTTTTAAATTTTTATGTACCTTAATATGTAAATATCTAACCTAGCTAGCTAGTCAACCAAATAAACGCTAAAGATAAACTAAGCATGACAAAACAATATTTCAGTTGCAAAAAATCAGTCTTCATATGTTAGGTAAACAGTTTCGTCCTGCAAATACAATTAACACTAACATGCGAACTCAACCTAACCTGGAGACGAACGTTTTTGATACAAGTCTCTAGACATAAACGTGTTCACCAACGAGTCCCTATGATTTCACTCTTCAGTGGCAAGTGACAACCTACATTAAGAAAACTCAACTGCAACTGTCAATTCATGCTGAAGATTAGAATGCTTAAACGATAGGACCCGTTAGTCCTTAGTCACTTTTACGTCAAGATTAAGACAAGTCGTTTTGATGAATGCTTACAAAAGCAATCATTGCTTTTCTCTAACAGCTAAATCAAGAGCATAGCAAAATGATTGGCCTTATATTACCATCAATGTCCTTTGGTATGCAAAAGTATCGTGTCTGATTCTCCAGTATGAACGGACATTTCATACAGACATCGGCTCAAGGTATGAACCAATGTAATAGTTCAGCATTGTAATATGTCTTAATCAAGACTCTAGTTACCCGTAAGAAATACACTATCCAGTCATGACATCCAAGTGAGTGAGTGAGTAAGTTGGATTTTACGGCGAATCGACACAAAATGGTCATATATCGCCGAGAAGAAGATATATTGAAAACGTCATTTGTAAAGCATACCTTAAATCATTTATGTTAAATTGTAAAGCATATCTAAAATCATTTATGTAAAAATGTAAAGCATATCTAAAATCATTTATGTAAAAATTTAAAGCATATCTTAAATCATTTATGTAAAAATGTATATACGTATGTGTTAAAATATCAGCTGCAAACATAATGATATTGTAAAAGATGTAAATAAAAATATGAAATGTTCAGATTTTTTGATAAATTCCTATCTGCTTTAAAAACGATAAAATATTTCCGAGTGAAACTTTTTCAAATAACTCTTTCACAGATTGAACGTCATAGTATGCACTGCGTTGTGGAGCAAAGTCCACACAGTCGATTAAAACATGTTAATAGTTAGCGGTGTTTGACATGATACGCATTCGGGTTGATCTTCTTTATTCAAAAGATAAGAATGAGTCAAATGGGTATGACCTATTCGACAACGAGAAAGAACAACTTCCTCCCTGCGAACAGATCTGTTCCCTTGGTGCCATTCCGCTAGAGTAGGTTTAATATCATGAAGTTTATTGAATGAATCATTGTTCCATGACGATTGCCATTTAGATAAAATGTATTTGTTTATATTTGGCCTAAAGTCGGTATGTGGTAATTTCAAATTAGAATGTGACAATGAAAGGGATTTCTTTGCTGCAGTATCAGCTTTCTCACATTTCCATGAATACCAACATGACTGGGACTCCAACCAAATATGATAAACTTTTTTTAAAGATAGTTCATGAACACAGAAGAGTCTTCTGAATGAAAGGATTTTCCATATTTCGGTTAAGAATTGACTGTAAAACAGAAAGCGAGTCAGAAAACCCTCAATTGTGTTGAATTGTTCACCTACATGTACATTCATTTTGGTCCTCGACAAATTCCAAATAATTTGATAACTCCTTATTCAAGATTGCTAAATACATGATAACAGACTGGTACTCTTTTAATTTAACAGTTTACGACGATCCAAAAATTAGAGAAAGCTAATCACTGGGTATAAAACTCCGGTCAAAAATAGCGGGAAAAATTGTTATGACACACACCATATGGAATCCTATCGTAACCGCATACAGTGACTGATTTTAAATTCATAACAATCAGCTATATTTCTTCAACTCGCTTGTATTAATGTAATAGCACTGTCGTTATTCGCCTTATGAAAGTTCAAAGTGTTGCTTGTGTTATACAAATTATAAAAAGTCTTTGTTTCAGCAGTGGCATCACGGCTCAAATTTTCCGAATAACCAACAATTGCAACCGGAATTAACCTTTCTGCATGAGGACATGTTTTTAATTTCCCTCTAAAATTCATTCTGGTTGTTTGTACAGATACAGGTCGTTGTTCTAGTAAGGTTTATGGGATTTAAAATGTTTAGTAGTTATATCTAGTGATTCTTAATATCTGTTACATCTAGTCTCTCCACGGACTGTTCAGTTAAAATAATAATTATCCGAATAGAGAATTATGACAGGCCACTGTTCATAATAATAGAGAGTATTTCACTCAATTTATAGTAGGCTGTGTATATCAAAGTTCCATAAGGCTTTAAATTTTATGTGATAAAGAGATGAAAGACTTTACATGGTTAGAAAAACACTTCTTTTAATACTGCATATTAACGTGTATAGTTAGAACCATAAAGGGAAGTAACTAAAACAATGGATTCGAAGAAAATGCCTGCTTTGTTAATCAATATTGAAACCTTTGACAAACAATAGGGAAAAATAATTGTCGGAAATAGGTTTTAACAGGATATTATACTATTTTATGTTCATAACGAAAAACTGGCAGCCATACTATAAATAATTTTCACGATTTTTTGTGTAAAACAGGATCACTAGGCTGTGGGGGATATTCAGATGCTGTTTGAAATATTTTTGATGAACTATAAAAGTGATTCTGCTTGCATATTTTACATCATCAACATAGAGGAACGTATTTTAACGATTTTTAAATAATTCTTCAAAAATACTATAAATACTATAAATTTTATCATATTTGAATGTCAACATTACGGATATCATATGAAAATAAAACTAGAACACGGGTATAAATATTTATAAACTACTGTCCTTTCAAAGTTGTTTGACAAAACCGTTATCAAGTTGTCATCCTATCATTGGTCAGTCAAATATTCTGAAACTTTTGATTAGCTAATATTTATAGCTGTTCTCACTTACCTATGAAAGTACTTGTACTCGGCTTATTCGGGTTATCAGTTTGCCAAAAATACTTTTGCTGTTAAGGTCATGTGAGATTGTAAAATACGACGTTTATTTTGTAACTGCATATGTGGACAGTATATACAGGTATTTTGTTTTCTATTTTGTTTAATTTAGGTGAATATTTTATAGCTTTTATCATTTAAACATGTACTCTCTGCAGATCGAACTTTGTTTAAATTGTCTGTATGTTCGATTGTTAATCGAGGAAAATAAACTATTACACGCGTCTTCTGATCTGAAGGCCCTGGCTAATAACGATAATAATGATGTCCTTACTCAATGAATTTAGTACGGTTATATGGGAAATAAATTTTAGTTTTGCGTGCTTTGTTGGCAAATAAAACACGGTTTTGAATTCAGATGCGTTGTAATCTAATCACAAAGGGGCCTCCGTGGCCGAGTGGTTAGAGTCGTTGACTTCAAACCATTTGCCCCTCATCGATGTGGGTTCGAAACCTCATTTGGGGCGTAGAATTCTTCACGTGAGGAAGCCATCCAGCTGGCTTACGGAAGGTCGGTGGTTCTACCCAGGTGCCCGCTCGTGATGAAATAGTGCACGGAGGGGCACCTGGGGTCTTCCTCCACCATTAAAGCTGGAAAGTCGCCATATGACCTAAAATTGTGTCGGTGCGACGTTAAACCCAACAAAATAAAAAAATAAATAACTAATCACGAAGGCCGAAGGCCTGAGTGATTAATTACGATGCATCTTAACAAAAAAAACTTGTTTTATTTGACAACAAGGCACGCAAAACTAAAATCTATTTCAATCCTAACACGTTCTTTCACCAGAAAGGGATACTAATCTGGAATCCTTTTTGGTATTTAATACGAGGGAGTAAAACGGAATAGCAAAAAGCAGGTCAATTTGCGAAACGTGTCGACAAGACAATACACGGTATAATCCTTCTTCGCTTATATAGAACAAATCTTAAAATTGTTAGAATAAAACAAAAACTTATTTTACAATTTGCCCTTCGAATTAAAAAAGGGACTGTTCTATAAGTTTTAACATGAAAAGATTTATACAAATGTAGTAAAAATAAACAGACAGAACCGAACACTCATCGGTTCTATATTTACGGTCAGTAGAACTTTCACAAATATTTATACTTATCAAAATTACATTTGTAATTGAAAACAGATGTTTATAGATTTAACTCTTATGTTTCTATTCCATATGTTAGAAGGTCTTTCAGTACTTCAGTCTTAATTGGTCTAGGTGGGGTAGGATAATTTCGTTCTATTTAACGTAGCTAATATCTTTCGGAAAGCTCAGATATTCTGGAACTAAGTCATTTTTACATTTGCAACGCCTCAATATCTCAATGGTAGAGTGTCTGCTTTTGAGGTCCATCTCTGGCCGCGTCATGCCAAACATGAGTAAAATGATACCGGTATCTCCCTTGCTTGGCACTCGGTCTTTAAAGGGTTGTAACTTGTACCAGGAGGTAAAATAAGCCCAGGTAAGTATCTGTTACCGGATACTTAGTTTGTCGCAGAAGAGCTTTGTAGTTGATTATATGCGACGTTAAATAAAGATTACCTTTACCTTAACGTATTTAAGTATCCGTTTAAATATTTCTCATGCATGTTTTCAATCATATCTTTGCAATTTACAATCATGATATGAAACTATCTTAAAGATGTGCTATGCTCATCTGAGACTGAAAAAAACTGATTTAAATCTAGAAATTTTAAATCTTATCAGCTATTTTTTTCGCATCTTATATAAAATTGTGTACTTTAACGCTGTACTTGCAATCCAGTGTTTTAGTGGAATGGCATCCTCGTACTGAGCCGTGCAACATCACAAACCTTACACCTAGTTATGTTTATATAAACAAACATGTATTTTGTACTTTTTATTTATATTAACATAATTATATTGTGAAGTTATTGGTCATGTTTTAAATATGAAATCTGGGAATAATAAATTATTAAACACTACGCAAGAAGGCCAGATTTACTGTTTTAGTTATTGCCGGCTTCTTGAGCGACCTGTGAAGTTTCCACTCTTCTCTACTTTCTCACATTTTTAGCGTCGATGATTACAATGTGGTACCAAAAAAAGTGCGAAATCATGTCTGATATATTGTATTTTGTTTTGCAGAATGGCATTAAGATTGATAATCCTTGTAGCGCTTTGTATTGTAACTGTGCACGGACAGACCAAGTACTGTTGTCATCCTGTAACATGGGAATCTGTGAATTATATCAGTGAGGGTCAAGTGGCCAGTGGAACTAAAAAGGCGGTGTATACTGAGGTTTGTTCACTGTATGTTGTCAGGGGTAAATTTGTTTAGTAATGTCTTCAGAAACAAGACTAGGTCTGTTCACTGATAATGTTTTCTCGATCTATGACAAATGATGCTTATTCCTACAATTCAAGCTAAATTAATGTTATTAACGAGAGCACCGTTATTATAATTATTGTCTGCTTATACAGATGTTTTCTTCTTGTTGGATTTCGACTCTGTAGCAAAACAAGTACTAGTAATTTTATTCAAGCTATTCTGCTTCTGTTCTGAGCCCGAGCTTTTAACGCTGCGTTAATATATACTATCAGTTCGTTTTAGCTCAGTTTATCCTAGTATTACAACTGTGAGCTAAACCAACAGACTTATGACTTAAATATAAACATGATATTGATGACAGGGTACAGAGATGGTATCTGTAGATGGAACAAACCATAGAATAGCCTCTTTGACAACATATAACTCTGGGGGATTCAAAGTCAACGTACTGATATTGCAGCTTTTTGATCAGGTACAAATATTGTCATAAAACTTGATATAAATGATGATAAAAACATAACAAGTGATATTATGATAAGCAGTGTTTATGATGGATCAGTTTATGCTTATTGTAGTATACTCCAAGTCGTGAATTAGCACCTTCTTTTAGACTTAACTTAAAAGAAGTAAAGTCTTTATTCCGCACTGAAATTCAAAAATATGTCAATGTCAGGATATAAATATAATCCATAACATACTGTTTTGAATATAGGTTAATACAAAGAAAATGTTGTCTTCCTATAAAACGTCAAATAGCTTATTAGAATAACATAAATAATGTATTTTCAAATATCATGCCCAGAAATATTTATACCGTGAATATAGTGTGTCTATCTCAAAGTATGCAGTCCCAATATTTCGCTGCATTTCAGGGAGTCATGTATACTGTTCAGAGCGGAGAATGCAAGAACACAACGTTACCACCATGGACTCCTAGATGCGTACCAGGTTAGCTTACTAGTACCATGATAGTACTTAAGACAAAGACTTCAACCTACAATTTAGTACTGCATGTATAAAGACAGTTTGTTTGTTTTGTTTTTTTTTGTTTTGTTTTGTTGGGTTTAATGTCGCACCGACGCAAGTCAGGTCATGTTGCGACTTTCCAGCTTTGATGGTGGAGGAAGACCTCACATGAAGAATTCAACGCCCCCGAGTGAGGCTCGATCCCACATCGGTGAGGGGCAAGTGATTTGAAGTCAACGACCTTACCCACTTGGCCACGGAGGCCCCCTGTGTAGAGACAGACCGCACAAGTTATGTTAAATACGGTAGATGACTCCTTACTGGATTTCTGATCCTAACTCAGGCCTCATTAAGCGGTTGTTAAAACCGCTGTCAAATTCTGCTAGTGTAAGATTCGAAACTGCGGGACAGGTGCCCGATAATATGCCACTACATCTCTGTACCTCGCTCCACAACTGTACAAATACTATAAAACTGTAGATAAAATACATTCGGTAACAAAACCATCAAGTAGATTCAATAATGTTAAATCTCTTTCTTAGATTCTGAATTCAGTTATCTACATTATTTTGTTAAATCATACTTTTTATCCGGGACGATGTTGTTTTGTTTTTGGTGCGTTTTATAGATTTTTGAGATACAGATTATTTATCATAACTAATACTAAAGCAAATAATATTACTTTCGAGGGCATTTTCATTTTCCGAACATGCATGCAAGTCGTTATGCTTGAATGACTCTGTTATGAATCACTTTTTTGTTATGACATGTACATAAGGGTAAATTGTGGTTGTTTGTCCAGAAGTTGTAAGCATGAGGTTTAGATCATTGGCCATATAGTTTTTAAGAATTTATTGGCGACTTCCTTACAGAAGCTGTTAGCATGAATTTGTGTATATTTACCATGCAACTATTTGAAAATTATTGCAGATTTTCGTAAGAGATTGCGAGTATGAGGTTTGATATATTTGCCATGCAGTTTTTAGAAATGGTTAGCGAATGCCTTACAGGAGTAAAACTAGCGTTTATCTGTTTACCATATAACTCAATTTGCTCTCTTCTTACAACAGTTTACCATGTACTCTTTAAATCGTGTATTTTTTCAGACAGTGCAACTCTTGCAAAAAAGAGTTATTACGGAATAGGCGATAATAAAGTTGATGTGGATATATATGCACTTCAGTCTGGACCTAATACAGTTTACTTAACAGTAGCAAATGCTGACTGTACGCCCGTATATCAGGCAGCTTATGGTACAGCTGAAGGAGGTCAGTTTCAGATTGTTATTTTCATTTCAAATAGATTTGGCATTCTCTTGTCTTTATCGGCAAAGACGGAAGTTAAACATTTCAAAATACACTTTAGCAAATACTTTCCCGTTTTTAACTTTAATTCACAAAGGACAACAATCAATTAAACTCTATTTGCTGAACTGTTGAGAACAATATGCGATATTTCAAGACTACTGTTTTTCAGTATCTGGACTGGCCTACAAAGCATACAGAAATATCACACTGGGAATAAAGGACACGTCTGTGTTTGATGTACCTTCAATTTGCAGTAACGCCACGGCATATCCGCAGGTAGAACTTATTTTCTTAGTCGCAATATATTTTCAAAACACTTACCTGTTTGGAAAAAAAATGTTCTTTCCCACTCTTTGTTATATTTTTAACGTGATAGTGCTGGATAGCGAGCAATGACTAAGACAAAAATGCTAAATTGCCTTCGCATGGATTTTGAGATTAGTTGCAAAAGTTTTTAGATGTGCAACCATTGCACAAAAAGGAACCAATGACTAAGGAATACGTGATTAAACACTAAACAGATTTATTGTGTATTTTCAGATGTTGGTGCCAAAGCATGGATTATACTAATCAAAGACTTAACCAAAGAGGACCAAATAGTGAAAATTTATAAAACAATGTATGCTTGTGCTAATAACAATGTCATAATAAGAATAATATGCACTTGTAAACATACAGAATGCATATATTGATTAATAAATTTTCTTCTAGCCCAAATCACTTCTGTCTTGTTAAATGTAAATAATCATGTGAAGTTGAAATGTTTTGGAAACGCGCTTGCATATCCCGAGACCATACATTGGAATGGGTTATATCATGTTTATCTCTCATGTACGTCACGTGCATATTTACTACCTGTAAGCACGTGTATATTTACTACTGTATGTTTTATGACAATATTTACACTTCAAGCTCTTGATAGCAACGCTGGTGCCGAGTTAGATGATCTTTTAGCACACGTTCGGTCACGTCTTACAGAGGAACTGCATACTTCCGGTATGAATATTCATAGGATCTTGAAATCGACTGTCGCTCGAAAACTCATAATTACATATTACATAGAAATGTTCATAATGAAAATGTTTGTGTTTAGAATAGAAACACTGAAGAGTATTCCACAGTATTTTCTCATCATCAATTTTTATGTGTTGTGTCACATATTGCTGTTGGAAGTCTTAGAACTTTTTTTCAGATTGCACGTAGCAACTTGCATAAAATAAAAGTAAAAGTTGCTTTGAGCGAACATTTTATATGTGCAAAATGAGTTACAGGCATTACACCAAAATGATATAATCACTTTTAATGCATTTTCCTTCTTTACCGTTGTGCATGGAGTTCTCGCAATAAGGTAACTAAGTTCAGCAGCTGGTGCTGGTTGCTCGTAACTTATAACTTTTTTTATCATTTACGGTATCACCAAGCGAAGCTTGCTTCCACTGAAAAAGGGATGAGATGCTGGTTTTAAGTCATTAGATTCTACCCCCTGTTTAACCTAAGAGTTCCAATGGAACCAAAAAGAAAGACAAAGTCAAGCGGAGGTGCTAGATTTTTGCTTGAAACATGGATAATGGGCTGGTCACATGACCTTTTTGTTGAGCTGTTATTAGCATGACTTTGTGTTTGCTCTGCTACCTGGATGTAAATCCTGCTCGTTCACTAGACGAGGTCGGGAACAAAAGGTCAATCGGGTCAAATCTGAAAATAGTTCTCAAATTTAGTTGAATGCACAATGTCACAGCTCAACAACATAAATCGTGACCTGTCGCGTTGACAACAGACAGTGGCTGCAAAAAAGTAATGACCGTAGACCAGTAATTGCAAAAAGAACTAAAAGTGCCATTCCATCTTCTTTAACTCAAAGGGTACTGTTGTAAAAATTTCAACATCGTCGGGAAAGGCCGTCACTGGAAAGTTTTATACAGACAACGTACTGCAAGCTCTTTGTGGTGTCCAGTTTATCCATGACAAACGCTGACAAAAGTGTCATCGTTCGAAACTTTGAGAGATGAAAGGTGGTACAAATAAATCATCCGGCGTATTCACCAAATCTAAGTCCTTGTGACTTTTTCCTCTTTCTAAGGCTGAAAAACATGCTGACTGGACGCAAATATTGATAGAATAAAGCACCTGGGAGTGGTATTTTTCAGTTACTTAAGATCATACCAAGGGGAGACTACTCTGCAGCGTTAACCTCTTGGGCTTCTTGAATATGGAAGTCAAGAGCGACTATTTTTAAGGGATTAACTAAATGTGAAGTCTGTACACAGACTGTGTATCATATTTCAGCTTCTAGTATAATAGTATAATCGTATAATCATCCTGTAATGTTTTATGACTCAAAGTCAAATTCTTTTTTACATACATGGGACACGCATTTGTATGCCTTTATGCATATTTTTTACTTAATCAAGTTCAATAACTCTGGTCTGACTGACAGAAATCCCGAATAGAATCCCAGTTGCGTAACTTCACATGCTGAATAATTTTCCTATTATTCTATTTCATCGCGTTTTAAGATACGTGTGGTCCTTTTACGCATATTTTTACTAAGTCAAGTCTATGCATGTTTTCGACTAAGTCAAAGGTAATAACTCTGGTCTTGCTGTGTGGGAACCCAATTAAAACATCAGTGCACAACTTCACATACTGGATAACAATCCAGTGAGGTTTGGTGACTCTGGGTAAAATACGTTTTGAGATATGCACAATGCAAACTCGGGCGGACAGCCAAGGGCAACTCTAAGTGCAAACATGAACAGTTTTTAAAAAAAAACATGTAAAGGGTGTTAATTAATCAAAATATTATAAATGTTATTTTGATTTGTTTTCCTTCCCAAAATGGACGTGTTAAAAACGTTTTAAACATTTTAAAGAATTCCTCTTCTAAAATATTTTTGTTTGTTCCATTATGCGAAAGCCAGCTAATCAAATTGATTTAGACGATGACTTATTTGGAGCCTTAAATATTTTGGTAGACTTAAGGTCATCATCGTAACTTTTTTATATTACATAGCGATTTGAATCCTAGAATCTTTCCTAACTGGTCCCTACTGTATGACTTATTGAATGGAAAAAATGAAAATTATTGATAACTTTCATAAAGAGAATATTAGAATGATATGAATTTGCTTATTTACTTACCAAATTTAATTTCATTGTTACTAGAATTATTATAGAAAACAGGAAAATATATACACTTAACCTCAGCTGAAGAAAATGAAGCATTCTTCACTAGTAGTTAATTATGAGTTGATTTGATTCATTTGATAGACAAAGTAGATCGTAATGACAATCGCGAAAAGGTTGTTAATAATTAAAGTTCCATAAAGATTTGAATTTTATATTAAAAACAAATGATACAGCTGTCTAAATAGATGCTATGCATTATTAAATGGTTAGAAAAACGGTACTTTTAATTTTCAGCTGGAGTCATAAGGGAAGGTAATCAAAAACAATGGATTCGTCGAAACTTTTTTTATGTTAATAAACTTTTAAACTTTTGACAAATATCAGAGAAAACAATAACTGGAAATAGGATTTAACAAAAAGTTAATATATAACGGAAAATGTGGAAGCCGCATTTTAAACAAAGGTATAGTTGACCTTTAAATAGAAGAGTCTAACATAAACGTAAAGTAATTATGTTTGCTTGTAAGCTTATTAAAGACTTCTCCAAAAGACCTTTCAGTAATGCAAGTAGGAGGTTAGTACAGTTTCTTATTTTACATGGGTAGTCGACGAAAGGCCCAAACTGTAATGAATGGAACAAACTATTTCCAGCCAAGCACACGGCGGCAAGTACCATATTTACCTTCCCAGCATCGAATCACCCAGCACTGAACACTAGTCATGATGTCAGCCGCTACATGGAATTGAACCCGGATCGCTGGCATTGTTGTCCAACCAGCTACTCTCTGCGCCAGTGCACGATACAGACGACACTCCAATTCCAGAAGCTTCCTGGTTCTTTAGCGTGCCGGGCATAAAGCACACATACACGGGACTCATATCCCATTGTTAGTAATTTCAGTAGAAGCAGCGGGGATTTGAACTCACAATCCCTGGTTTCGTAGATACAGTAATTACTCTAACAGCACGTGTAATAGACGCGTGCGTGATCTCAAACTGTGAAAAGAACGGGCGTTCTATAATCCAAGCTTAACAATATTTTACGAGGCCTGCGTGGACGAGTGGTTAAGGCCGCTTACTATGAATCACTTGCTCCTCTGCGATTTTGGTTCGAACCACACTCAGGGCGTTGAATTCTTCATGTGAGGAAGCCTTCCAGAAGTCGTTGGTTCTACCCAGATGTCCGCCTGCGATGAATTAATGCACAAAGGGACACTCCGCCTTCAAAGCTTGGGAAAGTTGCCATATTACCTATACTTTTGTTGATGCGACGTTAAACCCAACAATAAAAGAAAGACATTTGCTGCAGTTTTCTTAATACACAAAGTCTTAGATAATATGTTGTTTCATTGCCTTTAACAGCGGTATTCTAAATAATATGGTACATCCAAAAACTGATTTTTTAAAGATATGCTCCAGAACGTTAATATTTGACTGTAAACTCGTGCCTTAAAGTGAAAAGGACCGAGAACATTTTTCTGTCGACTTGAAAGGATGTCCGTTATTTTTCACATGAAATGATGGTTTTGGAACGAAGCCATTGAACAAATTCAAGCTTTTTATTATTATTTTTTCGCTTCTTGTCGTTATTTCACAATGTCAAATATGCATTTTATCTCAAACTCTTCAGTCGTAAACGAAGATATTACCAATTGTAAAATATAAAAGGGAGAGAAATGCGTAGGTCTTCTACATGTTGTACAAACTTTATGATAACAGTTTGGTAGTATTAAATTTCTAGTTTTGCGAAAAATAAATTAAGATAACAAACAGGCCAAAACATCAGGGCGTTAAACTGCCTTTTAAGGTTATGTTGACACAAAACCGAATAGCTTTTTTCAATTTCATAGCCAAAATTCCTTGCGGGCAACAGTTTTTTTTATATTTTTTTGCATTCCTTTAAAGGCGTGTACGATAAATTTTCTGAAATAATGCAAACGAGAAAAATTTAAACACATTCCTGACAGAAATTAATTACTTTAGAAATCTTCAAAGTGTCACAATTTTCATTAAATCATTCTATGTCAGAATCCTGGTGTGAAATTAGTACTTACTATGATATGGTAATAAATACGACATAAAATTTATTGCAAGTCCGTATGGTAAAATAATAAATAACAAAGTAAATACATTACCAAAACACTATTCAAAAACTCTCTTATAAAACTTGTAGACTGTCCAGATTTACGTAAGTCAAAAAATAGATTTCCCTGTTTTCGTTTGCGCTCTAATGGTTTTAGTACGCATGTTTTTTTAAGACGGGTGGACGGACGGACGGATGGACAGACAGAGAGAGAGATAGGTGTTATCCAGTAATTGTGTCACTATAAGAGAAAGCAGAAACTACACTGGATTTCTGTTTTTGTCGGACCACGTTCACGCCTTCATTTTCTCCAGCAGCAGCCACATCACATCTGAAACAGATTCGTATCGTTCCCATTCTAAGTCCTTTTTCTAAAACGAGCTTTAAACCTTTTAAACCTTGTTAAATTAATCATTTGGGATTATTATTTTCTTTAAGTAATTGAAGTTAAACGCAGAAAAAAAAATATATGCCGCTTCCCTTGAAAACTGGGAGAGGGGGCCAGTATTTTATTGCAAGATACATATTTGAATCAGCTCTATCAAGAGCACAATTACCTTTACATAGTCAAAAGTATAATGCAATAAATTTCATTATTACATGGTAATTGTGTAAGCCATGGGGCTTTTCACATTGAAGAAACCATTACTTTATGAGATTTAGAACGTCCCGTTTCCTGTCAATCAGCCCATTTGATCTAAAATATTATGCTAATATTGAGACAAATACATTAAGAGATCACCGGGTTTAATGTGCAACAAATAAATATACTTTAGCAAATTTGTTGCACAACTATAAAACAGGCGCTTTCGTTATAATTCAAAACTAGGAAAATATTATTCTCACGAACGAACAAAATTAGCATAGCACTATAAAGGTCAAAGCAATTCTTTTATGTGAATGAACAAAATTCTGACAGGCCGTTGCAGCACTTTGTAACCGAAACAATATTGATGGCAAAATTAAAACCTGACACACAGATTCTTTTTAGCCCGAGAAGTCTTAGATTCGTTCCCTCACTTTGTAACCAAAAACGTGAAAGTCGTACCAGTAGCCCACTAGCTAAAAGGAAAATTGTCACACGAGCGGTGGCGAAATGAGGAGTGGAGGAAGATTCATCTAAGTTGTTAGAGCTTGCTTCACAATCTACGTATTAAATTGAATTAGTATATACTAATTCTTTTAGTTTAAAAAGATAGTAACGACATCATTCATATCTATTGTGTATTCTTTAAACGAAGTCACAGTACAAATACTTCGTCGTCACATATTTTTCTAAGTTCCTCGTAAAACTGGCACTTTTTGTTTTTAAATTTCCATTTTCTGACATAAAATAATAAATTATTGGTTTGCCACTGTCTTGTTATGTTCATAAATTTTGTTGTGTTTTTATTTAAGTCTACGTACTTTAACATAGTATGTAAATAGAGTACGTTATGGTATAGTGAAAATTATATATATCGCCCATGCACGTTACGATGGAAGCTTAATCTAAGGCGTTCCTTTTCACAGAACTTCTACTTTTATCTAAAATTAAATCTAATTAAAGAAGTGATGGGTTGAAACTTACCGTAGGTTTCGTATTTGGGTGGGTGCGCGAGGGCCTGCATTCTGAGTAATCGAAATTAAGAACATTTAGATCAGGCAGATTAGCAGTACACTTTTAAAGATTTATTCTGAGGTTTCAAGCATGGACTTTTCGTGATTAAAATTTGTCAACAGTTTTAGCAGACGCTTAATTAACATATTTCTGTGTAAAACGGCGATACATTGTATGTCAACTCGGACATTCATTTTATACCTGATTTTCTCTTCAAATTAGTTACTCATATTTGCAACACATGTCGTACAAAATTGCAATACATGTATCTTCGGTATTGCATCATTTGAATACCAATGTTACGTTAACGATGAAAGCCGTTGCACAATCCACTGGGTCCGTATTCATCAACATATGTAGTCTGAGATTATTTTTGTACGAATATTTTATCTGTGTCTTTGAATAAGTAAGTAAAAGAAAGAAATTGTTACAAAATTTATTTTGTTTGTTTTCTAATTATAAGTTATGAGACAGCGAATCACCTCAGGAACTTTTCCAGTCCGTTTTGCTCATAATACGCACCAACACAGGTTGTTCGATAATACGCATCACTACAGGAGCCTGTCGAGTCTTTTGTCCCATACTACGAATCACCACTGGAGCTTGTCCAGTCCTTTGGCCTATAATACGCATCACCACAGGAGCTTGTCCAGCCCTTTGACCCATAATACGCATCACCACAGCAGCTTCTACAGTCCTTTTGGTCCATAAATCACATCATTAAAGGAGCTTGTCCAGTACTTTGCCCATAATACGCATCACCACTGGAGCTTTTCCAATCCTCTGGTTCATAATACGCATCACCACAGGAGCTTGTCTAATACTTTGTCCATAAATCATAAAACGCATCACCATGTCCTTTGATTCTTAATACGCATCAACACAGAAGCGTGTCCAGTCCGTTTTGCTCATAATGCTCACCAACACAGGTTGTTCGATAATACGCATCACCACAGGAGCTTGTCCAGTCTTTTGGCCCATAATACGCATCACTACAGCAGCTTGTTCAGTCCTTTGGCCCATAATACGCATCACCACTGGAGCTTGTCCAGTCCTTCGGTCCATAATACGAATCACAACAGGGGCTTGTCCAGTCCTCCGGTCCATAATACGCATCACCACTGGAGCTTGTCCAGTCCTTTGGTACATAAAACACATCATTAAAGGAGCTTGTCCAGCACTTTGCCCATAATACGCATCACAACTGGAGCTTTTCCAGTCCTTAGGTTAATAATACGCATCACCACAGGAGCTTGTCCAGTACTTTGTCCATAAAGCGCATCACCATAGGAACTTGTCCAGTCCTTTGGTTCTTTTAAAATATATCAACACAGAAGCTTGTCTAGTACTATGTCCATAATGCGCATCACCACATGAGCTTTTCCAGTACTTTCGTTCATAATACGCATCAACACAGAAGCTTGTCTAGAACTTTGTCCATAATACACATCACGACAGGAGCTTTTCCAGTACTTTGTCCATAATGCGCATCATCACATGAGCTTGTCTAGTACTATGTCCATAATGCGCATCACCACATGAGCTTTTCCAGTACTTTCGTTCATAATACGCACCAACACAGAAGCTTGTCTAGTACTTTGTCCATAATACTCATCACGACAGGAGCTTGTCCAGTACTTTGTCCATAATACGCATCATCACATGAGCTTGTCCAGTACTTTCGTTCATAATACGTATCACCATAGAGGATTGTCCGGTACTTTGATTCATAATACGCATCACCACAGGAGCATGTCCTGTCCTTTGGTTCATAATACGCATCACTACAGGAGCTTTTCCTGTCCTTTGGTTCATAATACGCATCACAAAAGGAGCTTGTACAGTACTTTGTCCATTATATGATTTTCCACGTGATTAAAGGGGCTTGTCCAGACCTTTGGTTCAAAATACACATCATTAAAGAAGTTTCTCCAGTCCTTTGGTTCATAATACGCATCACCATAGGAGCTTTTCCAGTCCTTTGGTTTATAATACGCATCACCACTGAAGCTTGTCCAGTACTTTGTCCACAATACACATCACCACAGGAACTTGTCCAGTCATTTTGCCAATAATGCATATCACCAAAGGAGCATTTCCAGTCCTTTGGTTCATAATACACATAACCACATCAGCTGGTCGAGTCCTTTGGTTCATAATACACATCACCACAGGAGTTTTTCCAGTACTTTGTCCATAATATGCATCACCATAAGAGCTTGTCAAGTCCTTTGGTTCATAATACGCATCACCACAGGAGTTTTTCCAGTACTTTGTCCACAATACGCATCATCATAAGAGCTTGTCAAGTCCTTTGGGTCATAATACGCATCACCACAGGAGCTTGTCTAGTCTTTTGGTTCGTAATACGCATCACCACAGCAGCTTGTCCAGTCCTTTGGTTCATAATACGCATCATCTCAGGAGCTCGTCCAGTCCTTTAGTTCATAATACGTATCACCACAGAGGCTTGGCCAGTCCTTTGGTTCAGAATACGCATCACAAAAGGAGCTTGTCCACAGTCCTTTGATTCATAATACGCATCACCACAGGAGCTCGTCTAGTCCTTTAGTTCACAATACGTATCACCACAGAGGCTTGGCCAGTCCTTTGGTTCAGAATACGCATCACAAAAGGAGCTTGTCGACAGTCCTTTGATTCATAATACGCATCACCACAGAAGTTTATCCAGTCCTTTGGTTCATAATACACATCATCTCAGGAGCTTGTCCAGTACTTTTGCCATAATATGGTTTGTCACATGAGCTTTCCAGTTCCCTGGCTCATTATGCCCATCCCCGCCCTCTTTGCCGCCAAACGAGTGAGAGAAAATTGTATATAAGCTCATTTCATTTTGACACAGGTAGCCCTTATGGACGACTCCTCAAGAGCACTGCCAAAGTATTCTTACTGACAGGATAGCGCAAGATACACAAGACGCTCCAATTCTAGATGCTTGTCTTGTTCTTCAGCGTGCCAGGTATAAAACACCGATACACGCCGCTGACGCGACTGTTATCCCGATGTTAGTAAATAAATAGTAAAGCTAGAAATGCGGGGACTCGAACTCACGACCCTTGTTTTCGTAGTCAGACAGTGTCACCACTGGACCACTTCGCCGCCTGCTGTAATGAGAGAAAAAGACTGACATTAATATCCATACTAATATATCAACACTAGGAGGTATTAGTAATATTCAAATCTTTAACCCTTATCCTGCTAGTGGCAAGTGATTCTGCCTTTGCGACCAGTGCAGACCAAGATCAGCCTGCACATCCGTGCAAACTGATCATGGTCTGCACTGTTCGACATTCAGTCAGTATCTTTTTGGTAAGCACCCCTTTTTTACAGTTAATGGTATTGTCCAAACTAAAAGATGGACCACTCCATTATCGAAATTTAGCAGGGTAAAGGTTAAAGGTATTTAGAAAGTATATAAACCTGTGCATTTTCGAAAGTTCTTTTAAAGCTCTAAACTGAACAAAAAAATCCTGATCATACAGTTTCACTGCACGTAAAATTTAATTTAAAGACAGAAAGCAGGGAATGTATTGATTTATGTACTTACAAAATATAACCAAAAATGAAGATTGAAATTTCATTGAAAGGTATTTGCTACCATAAACTTTATACCAGTATTTTGTTGTTGTTTCTACTTTTTTTCATTTTCATCTTTTTTAAATTCTATTATTATTTTTATTATTTTCTGTTTTAATTATTTATTTTTATACCAGTATTTTGTTGTTGTTTCTACTTTTTTTCATTTTCATCTTTTTTAAATTCTATTATTATTTTTATTATTTTCTGTTTTAATTATTTATTTTTCATATATTTATTTATTTATTCATTTATTTTATTTATTTATTTGGTGGGCGTAATCATAGTCACTAGATGTTCTAAATACAGTAACTAAGGTAGCTGCTTTACTAAAACATCAGATATAAATCAGTGAGCAGGCACAGAAATACTTCTAAATAAGGCAAGGACACATGGAGAAACATTTATCTTATTCGTTTCGTCCTTAAACAATTACTTCACATAAAGCTAATATAACTGGTAAACTATCCGAGTTACATTTTATTTGACAAGAAGAAATGCATACACGTTTAAGTTAAAATAAACGGTTTGATAGTCAAACACTATCATCTGTGGTTATCGTCGGTGGTTATCGTTTGGCTATGTTACAAGCGGCACACGACCAAAAAAAATCTGGATTTTTTTTCGTACGAAGACCTGGTATAAATACTGTTACAATTACGTCAGTTTTTTAAAGTAAAGTACTTGTCGTCTGCTGGTGTTGGAAAAAACTGCAACTCGAAAAATGTGCATTTGAAGTTTTAAAAGAGAACACTTAATTATGTTAAAACTTTAAAAAAAAATACTATATACAAAAAAATTGTTGCTTTTGAAAAAAAAAAGAAAATTAGAAAATATTAGAAAATGGATAAAGTCAATTATTGTTGGATATTACTTGTTCTATGTTGCCTGTTTTCGGAGGCAAGGACACAACACAATGTGATTCGATTTACTACAGATGAGATTAAGGAGATTGTCGACACTCATAACGATCTCAGGAGATCTATCTATAATGCTGCAAATATGAGGGAACTGGTAGGAATTATTCCGTTTTCTTATTCATCTCATTTATAAATTTTCAGAATTCTTATTCCGAAAATATTCTCATTAACATATAATGCTGCAAATATGGGGGACCCGGTAGGAATTGTTCAAATTACTTAATCATCTCACTTACAAAATTTCTGAATTTTTATTCTGTTAATATTCTCATTAAAATATAATGCTGCAGTTATTAGGGAACCAGTAGGAATTATTCAGTTTTCTTATTCACCCCACTCATAAAAATATATGAGATTCTTATTCAGTCAATATTATCTCCAATTAATATAAGGCAACTGGTATGACATTGTCCAATTACCTTATTCATCTCCGTCAATATTATAACCAGTATAAACTGGTTCAGGTATGAGAGAATTTGGTAAAACATTATTCAATTTTCTTATTCACCTCATTCATAAATTCTAAAATTCTTATTCCGTTATTATTATGTGCATTAATCTACAATGTTCAAAGCACACTTTTAGTCACCTGGTAATTATTCTCTATTTTCGTATTCATCAAACTTTAGTTTTTCTTATTCAATCAATCTATCTTCAAGCTGCGATCTGAAAGAATAAAAGAACTGGTAGGAGTTATTCAATTACGTTACACAGAGAATCAAGTATTCATCTCCTTTCCAACGTACACAGGAATGTATATATTTATTATTTAAATCAGTATCATTTTTACTATATTTCTATGTTAAACCTACTTTCTTGACATGATTTTGTCTGAATTATTCTACATTTTCGTTGACAATGTACTGGTTGCTTCAAATTTCACATTTAAATAATTCATTTTTCTTTTTTGATTTCCTTATGCTATTGTCATCTTTCTTATAAAATTGTCATGATTTATTTGACAAGAATTATACCGTCTTATTCAAACGATCATTTTTTTCTTTTCGAATTTTAATACCAACTTTCTTATGCTGAACATGAGGAAGCTTGTAGAAATAATTTGTATTCATTCCTTATTCACGTAATTCAATATTTTGTTAAATCGCACATCATTATAATAATACCGTCCGGGTCGTGTGTTTGACCCAGCTCTCGTGTATTGCATTTGTCTAACGTACATTGAATTCTTACAAGCACGCTACTGTGCCATATTTGTCTCATACCAGGCTGCATGCTTTAGTTTACTTTTGGCAGCATGTATATAAAAACATAAACATGTTCGTGAAATACAGCCTTTAAGTTGAAGAACAGGGGTAATTAAAAATGCATATAAAATTTAAAAATCTTTGAATTTCTTTGTAACATTTCAGTTGGTCAAAATTATCATTTGAAACTCTATTCACATGCACATGAATGCAAGTTTTACAGCTGCGGTTGTATCGAATTCATTCGTTTGCAATTGCAAATAATAATAAAAAAACAAGTGATTAAGTGAATTATCGGTTGTATAAAAAGACACGTACTGCGTTAATCTCGCAGTAAACAAACCGAACTACTCTCCATCGATTTCATAAAACTTGTTGATTGCGGTTTTAAAAAATGGAAATATGATCATGAGGAAGCACTTCATATACAGTGTACGTAAGAGCGACATAAAGTACACATTTAATACCATCTGTTTGTTAGACATATTGTAATTCTAATGTGTCCTAAAGGTACATGAGTTTGCATGTTTTTGTTGCAGTGCATGGCATGGATATAATTGGCTTGTGTACAAGTTTCACTCTGAATTAAACTAAACCACTTTTCTGCTGATACGGATTGAAACGAAAAGTCTTAATGGATTGACGTTTTATACTATATGCATGTCGCGGGACCACTTCGTCAAAGATTAGTTCTACATTATCTGATAAAAAATTGAAAAACTGCCTTTTTTTAGCTGAACAGAGGCCATATAGTTATTATATGGGAAATACTCCACTCTAGCCTATATTTATGTACATTATGATTAGATATGAAGATATCATCTATCTAACACTGTACTTTCCTATCATACTTAACTACTGACATAAATTTATATGTTCAGTAATTACTTCTTTTTAGCATATTTGAATGATTAATTTATTTATCAGATGCTCCGCTACTGTATGATTACTTATTAAGGCGATTATAAATTCACATGGACTTTGATATTAAGAATGTAAATCATAGTAATTTTTGGCTAAACATTAAACATTTTAGAAAAAGAGCTACCGCGCTAAAACATCAAAGGATTTTACACCGCGGGATATGTTGACTTACCTATTTTTTCAGTTATGTTTGTTCGCTTATTGCAGTATTTGCCTATCGGGTTTTAGCTTAAGTAAATACTAAATAATACACAATGACCGAGGCAGACTGTGCTTCATGCATTTTGTTGCTCGTGCGACCGGAAGTAATCTCACAATGTGTTCGCAAAACATATCACGGAAGCCGAGAAAAAATAGATCATTGTGATGAGATTACTTGTACTATCTACAATAAGGCCAAATACAACATGCTTCCATCCTCCCTTAAAAAAACAAGCAAGCAAGCAAAAAAACAAAACAAAACACTCACACACATAGACGTGCGCGAGCACACATAAAGGAAAGGGGTCGGTACGATTGTTAGACATCGTTCGTTAGTTTAAAGCAAAGCATTGTTCATATGTGCGTTGTCATTCAAGTGGTCCTTTTGTATATCTGTTAAAGCAAAAATCGGTTCTTCTTGTTCTTAGTTTCCTTCAATGTGAGCCTAGCACATTGAATTTAAAATCTACCTTTTTGTGGAAAAAGTGTAGTCATTGTGTTAAACGGGCAGTGCCAGTTTGATCACCCGAATCATTTTTTTTTATTATTTAAGGATTATTTCACAAGAAATGTTACTTTAGTAGAAATTGTAAATCGGTCTGATCGTATGTCGGTCGTGGTCACGCTTGAACTGTTTAGCTAGCTCTGGATGTTGTAAGGAATGATAAATGACGTCTAATATTTTTATTTAAAATATGTTTTGTTAAAACAAGTCAGCATTTGTATGCGCATTTTATGACACGCACTGTTCTTTATTTAAATAAAAATTTCGTTTTGTTTTTATAGACAGAGAGTGACATAATTTTTTTCTGGTGCCGGATGATGCATTCATTTCTTCGACCATGGTTACAGTTTTTGTTACAGTTTTAGGGGGATAAAAAACTACATTCGACATACGGATGGCAACCTTACTTAAAACAACAATTCGATCTTGACGTGGCTCGGGGAGATAACGATAAGGGACCAGGTCCACCCAGTCGCAGAGACCCCTGTTATATCATATATGGCAGTTGTTTGTGATTCCTGTTGTTTTGTTTTTTTAATAAAATGTTAGTAATGATTCCGAACTTTTGTATGAATTGCCAATTGAAACTTTTTGAACTATGTCACTTGTATATTAATTAATGTAATATTGCAGGCTTTTATACAAAGATCTTCGGTTTCTTCTTTTGCACACGGTGCCGTTCTATATTTGCTTTTGTTGTGCATATTTAACTAAGACAGAAATGCACAATTCATGTGCATGTATTCTCTATAAATTATGCACTTAACCAAAATAAACATACAGCTCGCATGTTGAGGCCATACTGTAATAAAAGTTATTCCTTTTTCCTGTGTAAACTTAAAGTTTTTCTATAATATATATAAATAAAAAGACTTGGTTCCTTCAAACGTCTGAGGTATGTTTACGAGAAAAACATATCAGTACTAAATAGGTTACAGTTAATCAGGAAAAAGCTAGAATATATATATAATACTTGAAGCATATATCATTTTTCGGAATGTTATATTTTCCCATGGTCTAATATTATACGATTCTACCCATAAACGCGTATAATTTAATTTTGGCTCGTGAAACATGTGCAAGTTGAAATATATATACAGTGTCTCGTCCCGATTTACTGTGTTCAATTTTCTACTCTAAGAAGGGGCGCACCAGGCCAATTAATTATCAGATGTTCCATATATATCCTACCGAAGCACACCATATTAATCAGCTTTAACCAATAAAAATGCCATTAAATCTCTTTATAAAAAAGCCAACAACATCTGTTCCTTCTTTCCCTAAACTGACTGCTGCCATGCACTCAATAGCAAAAGAAGACCAGAAAACCAACTATTATTACAAATCAATGTTTAAAGAAACTCTTTAAGTAAGTGGACCAAAATGTGCAAATAATGATTATACTGCAGTTTCTTTTGATCATACACTTGTGCGCATTCTAGCAAGATCCTGGTGAAATTACGAAAGCCAAAGGAAGTTTTTGTAAATTACTTTTATCAGAGCACCAACCAGAGGTCATAATCATGTGCTACTTGTTTTAAGAAAGTGATAAAAGGCTAACCTTTGGACCAGAAATTGTGTTTTGACCGAGTAGAGAGGTTAAAAGTCTTTTACGGTCGGGCAGCTGTCTAACGCTGTTTGCTTTCGTTGGCGTATCAGTTTACAAATTGTGATTTGATTCCGTCACAACTCATGAATACCACATTTTTTCTTTTACATTACATTTTAAGTCACAACACTGCAGTTTAGGTATTGAAGAGACTTTCCAAGTTTTAATGGCGGAGGATGACCCATCATATACCTTTTGGTAATTATTTTAGACCTGGTCAAGTCAGGACATGAAAGGAATTCAACCAGGAACATATGATTCAAAATGTCTACATCACCACTTGGTCCATGAGACCAATATGAATATCATATGAGATTTCTATTTCATTGAAGTACAGTCGTTTAACCTTTAGCCTGCTAAATTTCTAAAATAGACTGGTCTATCATTCAGTTAGAGCAGTACCATTTATTATTCAAACGGGTGTTCACTGAAAATCTACTGACTGAAGATCATGATCACGGAAGTGCAGGCTGATCTTGGTCTGCACTGGTCGCAAAGGCAAAATCACTTGCCGGCAGCATGCTAAGGGCTAAAGGCTTATTTCATATCGGTAGAGTATTGTACAGTTCCCAATACAATACATGGAAAATGAATTTTGTAAACTTTTCTAGTCTGAGATCGATTGATTTAATAAATATTCCACAAAGATGAACATTTTATTTTCTCTTTAACGATTAATTTTGCTTAATTCTATCATTCTTATGTCACTGTTGGAAGATATACTTTGTTTGTATACCGGTAGTGTTACCAATCATTTTGTCTTGTCAGTTTTATGCCGCAACGGAAACTTTAGGCTATATTATAAATTTCTAGACTTGAATGGTAGAGGAAGAGCCCAGGTTCACTCCTGAGGATATTTCAGGCACGAGCAGGCACGTTGGAAGAACCATTTACCTTTCTTGTGCCAGCAAGCCTGGCTTTATCCAGTTTTTATTTCAGATTTGAAAACATAACGTAGAATTTAAGAATAAGTATTTGCCCCTCCTTGAGACTTACTTCACGGCTGTATTTAATGATTTAGAAGCAAACATCTTTCGAAGGATCAATAACATTCAGACATTTTTAATTACAATACTTAATATTAAGAGTGGTCTTAATTAATGGGGAAATTGAAAGATTAATGATTTAAGGAAAACGCAAATATGCCCTGTATTTGCCACACAGGCTGGGCATTTAAATTGTGTGAAATGTGAACTTATTCGTATTTGAACAAAAATGTCGCATTTGATGTCTAATTTGAACTTTCTGACAGGCATACAGAAAATTAAAATGCCCGGAATGTTTAATTGCTTGGACAAATATTGATAGTGTTATGAATATAAATTTATTTTTAATTGACATTTCTTATTCAAACAAATTTATCCAAAAATGATCTTAAATTATTTCGGTAAGGAATGAAACGTTTGGAATAATTGTATTGAATTACAAGGGGGCAGCATTTAAAGGAACTTGCCCTCAGATTTGAATAAAAATAATACTTTACTGTGGTATTAAACTAAAGTAAAAGGTAATCCCAATGTGTTTAACTGAGTTTTGTATGTTACGCATGTAATATGTTACGCATGTAATCCGTAAATTTGAAGTTTAAAGTAAAAATGATTAATTACATCTTAAATTTAGCATTACATAATATCAATCTGATAAAAATTCATTTCCTATTAAAGTTACGCATTTAGGAAGATCGAGAACTTTAGTCAGATTGACATAATATCATGTCTCAACTGACATTGATTTATAAGCATAAATACTCCACATATTTTTTTCTTTTATTTCAATTCTTTTTTATATTTTATGGTTACAAGTGGAGATTAACTCCTTTAAACGTAACAGATAATAAACCAGTGGCCTATATATCAAGAATATTTTAGGTCAGGTAGGGTCTAATTGATGAGAGGAAGTGTACGTATGTAGGGATACACAGTCATTCGGTAAACAGAAAGTCAATTACGGAACTTAACTTCTTGACGTACTACTTTTGAATTGACATTTATTACATTGTTCAGTTAATCCTTAATATTCTTAATGGCCTTTCCATTTAGATTGAATACAAAAGGAAACATACATTTAACCTTTCGAAGTATGTCACTGTTTATGATACAGATAGATTTTAATTAAGAAAGTGGCATCTTTTTAAACACCTATTCATCTCGGCATAATTTTTTTATATATCTCACGCGATGAGATATCAAATTGTATATCACGTTGTATATATAATGCTATTATCAAAATGAACATCGTGACTTTAGCGTTGCTGGTCATTGTACAACTGTTTACAAGATTGAAAGTATGACCTTTGAAGAAATAATTGAGTGCACATGTCCTCTTACATCAGTACTTGTTAAGTTGATGTATATACATTATACCTTGCACATATCATGTGTACCAAGTTTTGTGTCCATTTACCACATAACTGTTTGTTCAACTGACCAAACCCATTTAGTAATTTAACTAACATCGGAATATAGAAATTCTAAAGTATCTACAATATCGTTTAGCGAGCTAAATGCACTTTTTGCCTAAGCAATCATACACTTTGACTTAGACAACATATGCAGTCACGCGTCACGTGATTGATCTTGTAAACTACTGCAACTTGCACTTTTGTCACAATAAGTGCGTTTTCTCGGGTTTTAGTCACACCGACGCATTTTAACCCTTTCCTGCTAAATTTCTATAATTAGCTTGTCCATCTTTCAATTTGGACTGTACCATTAACTTAAAAGGGGTGCTTACCAAAAAGATACTGACTGAATGGCAAACAGTGCAGATCATGATCAGACTGCACGGATGTACAGGCTGGTCATGATCTACACTGGTCGCAAAGACAGAATTAATCGTGTCCAGCATGGTTAGCGTTAAGGCCATTTTATGACTTCCTTGCTTTAATGGTGGAAGAAAACTTGAGCTTTATACCATACATTGACGGAAACCTGACCTTACGCAAGCCAGCTTGATAACTTCGTTTTGAGAAAACATTTATTTTTGGATTTAAACCCACGGAGGTGATTGATTTGAAGGTATTCCAGGTTAGCGAACTTAACCACTTATTACCGGTTATTGTCCTAAATACAACTAACAGAACATCAAGTTAACGTGAGCACATACTTTTCTAAATAAATTGCGAATATTGTTTTTCAAGAACTGTTCTACAAATGAATGAACATGTAAGTATGAATTAAGAAAAAAACAGGCGTCGATCATTTCAAATGATTCTAAAAACCGTGAAATTGCACAATTAAGCTACATTAGAATTAATTGATATAGATGCAGTAAAAAACTGAACAGAGAAAATCTTAAAATTAAACACCATTTAACGACACATGCGCACAACCATCAAAGGAATCACCGTATGTCGAAAATTGATCACTTTCTTGTTTTGTTTTAATTAAATGTTTAGATTTAACTGATTTCGACTTTGAATGATTTGTCTTCTTCAAGCTAGACTTAAGTTAGGTTAGCAATTTTTGTTGCAATCAACATAGAGCTCGTACTTCTCAGTTGAAGATACGATCGGTCTGGTATATTTTTCATACAGATAAATGGAATGTTGCGGATTTCTGTTCACCGGCCATTGGTTGTCCGAAATTGGTCCAGCATGTTATCTGTAATAAGCTCAACATCGCCCCATATTGGTCCAACATCACGTTTATTTTGTACCCACCTTCGACTAAACATTGGTCCAACATCATAATTATTTGTAATATATCCTACGTCGGCGAATATTGGTCCAGCATGTCAGTAATATGCTCAGCGTGGCGCCATATTGGTCCAACATCATGTTTGGTTTGTACCAGCCTTCGACTAAACATTGGTCCAGCATCATATCTGTAAAACATCCTATGTCGGCGGATATTGGTCCAGTATAATGTCTTTCATATGCCCACTGTTGTCCCAATAAGGCCTAAGCCACCATTAAATAATTTGGTCAGTGGATTTGTTTTGAACAGGATGGATTTGCATCGATGGTTTTTTAACCTGGGTTCCTTACAAGTATGAATTTGTTCTCCTCAATGAATCACAGGTGCTTGATGAAAGACCTGAGCCAATTATTAAACACGGAAAAACATAAGCCTCGTTCGGAATTCGAATCTTTGACTTCATGGGGAAGTCCGGGCGACTTTAGAAAATGAATTTAGAATTTCATATAACGCAGATACATTTTAGGATATTCGCCTAATAGATTTTTCGAATGCATATGCAAAATGTTTTCACTTGTTTCAAAAATAGAAAATTATTGTTATCTTTACATATACGATGATTATGACATGTGTTATACATCGCATTTCGACCTTGAATGAACAATTTACACAAATAGCATGTTATGACAAACTGCATACTGTGCTCGTAGCGAAAGGTGCATCCGATACATCATTTAAAGTCTTGAATTAAATTACAGTCTTTTAAATATTATGAGGTATGCTTAAATGATGTCTTCCTGCCTCCTTCTTGTCCTCAAACAGCCCGTCCGAATAACCCAGTTAACAGAGTTAACACTTACCCTGCTAACTTTCTATAATGATCTTGTCCGTCTTTCAATTTGGACAGTACCATTAACTGTTTAAAAGGGGTGCTTACCAAAATGATACTGACTGAATGGCGAAAAGTGCAGATCAAGATCAGACTGCACAGATGTGCAGGCTGATCGTGATCTACACTGGTCGCAAAGGCAGAAACAATCGTGTCCATCATGATAAGGGTTTATGTGACTTTCGGGTGGGAGGCCTTAAGTTTGGATTCCAAACTATATATATGCTGTTGATGATGATTGATTGAAGAAAATACGTGTGAGATAATTCTTCCTTCGGCAACACGTTGTCAATGTTTTATGAAGAACAATTTAAGACTGACTAAGAGTCCTGGGTTAACTCACCGCCATTCATAAGAGGCATAACGTAGTTTTAAAGGTGATAAACCCACTTGGCAAAGTTTGTATGATTTTAAACTTATTTTATATTCTTTGATTATTTATGAAAAGTTTGGGATGATATCTGCAGTTAAGTCCATGTTGCGCCTTTCCGGCTTTGAATGTGGAGGAGGACCTAGTGTTCCCATCCATACATTATTTCATGGGCTTATGATATTATGCAAGGATGTTCATCTGATGAAAATCCGCGACCTTTACAAAAAAAAGCATTTTGGTTGCTTCGTCTAAGCGAATTCGACACTTATGAGATTCGAACCCTCGCAAGTTTCAGTCAGGGACCTAAACCACCACAGCGGCCTCACAGACAGTCTCATATTTTAATATCCTTCTTTCGTTTCAAAACATTCTAAAAACTCAGGCTGTGTTTATAAAACTGTACTTTTGTCATGTTTTTATGACAAGTTGGCATTTTCGCAAGTAATCACTTCCGGCCTTAAATTGGACAAATTTAAATTAAATTAAGCTGTCTTTACAAACACATCATAATGAGAAAACTATTTTATTTCAAATATTCATTTGTATTCAAGCAATGCTACGTAACGTCATGTATATTTTAAGATTATATGGAACGTGGGAGCTATAAAAAAGTTATAAATATATATGTGTGTGTACCTTAATAGTCAAAAGAAAAGTTTTATTAACCGCCTATTCGGTAAAAAAAAGTTTGTCGAAAAATAAATTTGAATAAATAGTCTCTAAACAGTCCATCACCAGAAAACTACACATCTTATTATTTTCAAAACAACATGCACTCCTGTCGAGTTATGTTTTAGGAATGTAATGGTATCGAAAACTTCAGCAAACCCTTTCTCGGCAAATTAGCGTTCACATGCTCGGTTATAAGCAATTTTCTTTACATTCTTTAAATGTCATTTGTTTGCAACCGTATTTTTTGTCAACATACTTCTTCAGAAAATCTTTACATACGTATGTTACAATTAGTTCTCCAAATTTTGTTCAATTTTACCCTCGACAAGAAAGAACTAAGGGAGATAATACATATGTTATCAAAAGGACACTACGAATATCTTATTTCTATTCTCACTTTTCTTTAGCTAAGTGCCGAAAAGTGAAGCTGACCTATCTGATGACAAGCTGAATAAATTTCCTTGGTCATTTTCAACGTATACACCGGTTTTTATTAGAAGCTCACTGACCTATTTAGTAACAAAAACTTTTTAGACTGTACCGCTATGTTTAATCGCATTTTACAGAAGTCTTTTGAATGTTGACAGTCTTGAACAAACGTCTGCACATGCAACATGATAAATGCACGTTTTGCTAGATATATCAAAGGCAGCCGATCGTTTAATGTCATCCTGTTACTATATGATAGAAACCATTTAACATGTTCATGCATTGTAATTTGTCATTTTTGCACAAGTTTCATATTTCGCGCAAAATTTATTGTATGAGAATGTTAAAATGAGGAAACAAACATTTCAAACTTGAAGTATTATATCTCATACTATAGGCAATAGCCACGACTTACAGATCCTAGTAGCATCATTTGACTCATGTCTTTAAAGCCGAAAAGGCGCCAAATATGGATTTATCTGCAAATAACCCAGAACCAGCACGAAACAAGAGTATGTTGTGTGTTTTGGTCCTACGGCATTTTTAGATACTTAGTTTAACGTTTTGAAAGTAGAATTGTAAAATTCTTTTTTTTTCTTTTTCATATATTCGCACTCTGCCAATGTTTTTACTTTTATGCTATATATCGTTGGAATTAAAATTACTGACATGACAATAGGGTGGGTTTTCTATGTAATCGCATATTGCGTGTTAATTCGGTACTTGTGTTATACATTGTTATGAAACACACTGTACATTTGCCTATGAATGTGTAGTAATTGTATTCATATACAATATGTCTTGAATGCTGATAAAACTATTAATCCCAACAAAATGTTGGTCAGTAACCTGCCGCTATGATTATTATGTTTTATGCTATTTTAATTGTACGAAACAATTATGACAGTCAGTTAATTTATTAATTGTATGGGCAAATTCTCCACATGTTTCGTGTGGAGCACGAATCACCTTTGACGTTTTAGAGACAATACAACACACCCCTGATTCGAACCAGTTACTTGTTGAGGTAAAATTGTAACAAGTAACAAGCTTATAATTGCTGAGGTAATTTTCTAACAAAATACTAAAAATAATCCCTTTTGGAAACCCATATTCCACCAAGTAAGTTTGAACATTTTTTGTAGTATTTCAGTGGGTTCTCCGTGCTGTGCTCTACCCAGCAGGCTGTGTACGTTTCTGCACGCGTCATTTGATATGTTCAGCTGTTTTTTATGCTAGGTCATATATAAAAGCAAATTGTGGTTTATATTATTGTCCTTTAACAACCGTAAATCGTAAAAGCTATTAGGAAAAAAGACGTTTATTGATAATAAAATTATTCATTTAAAACGAGCTGAGGGGCAGCCTCCCGTGAAGACTGATTAACATCTTTTTATATCAATTTAAAAGAGGTACTTTCTGTATTAACGGCAGAATCTAGGTCAGCTGCCAGATTCTGCTTTCGGCACTGCGCTTTTTAAGATAATATATATTGCACAAATATAATGCTGTGAAACTGCCAGGCACCGTTTTAACGATGTGTTTATATCAAAGTAAGTTATTTAAAACCTGTCATACTGGCCTATAATTGCCATGTCATTTCGGCCCTCTTAAATAAAGTTAGAGCATGCATTATCCTTTGTACATAAAATCCACCTACAAGATATTTTGTTAACAACAATTTAAAACAACTTAATAATACGTTTTCCTTGTATGGACATCATAAAATGATTAAGTAACATTGAGACAAAATTGTCTGTAGACATAGCATTTTGGAACCAAATTTGTGCAGGAGGGATGATGACTTTTCACCCCCACTCCAACGCCAACTGCTAACATTTACTTGTAATAAGATAAACCTAAGTTAACTGACTGTCATTACATGATTAAAACGAGCCAATAACCCTGCAAAGGAGATGTTCTCGATTGTTTTATATTTTAGTTCAGTATTTTATATTACTGTGTGTTTGAGCACTAGCAAACCTGTTTGTTTTTCTCTCAAAAAGAAATACTTTCAAGATTTGTAGGAGAATGGGATTATAGAGAAGTTTATGACATAATCCAGATATATACAAAACTTCGGTAGTAAAAACGAGAGGACGGTATAGAAATATAATGAGCCGCACCATGAGAAAACCAACATAGTGCATTTGCGACCAGCATGGATCCAGACCAGCCCGCGCATCCGCGAAGTCTGGTCAGGATCCATACTGTTCGCTAACGGTTTCTCTAATTGCAATGTTTGAAATTGAACAGTATGGATCCTGACCAGACTGCGCGGATGCGCAGGCTGTTCTTGGTCCATGCTGGTCGCAAATGCACTATGTTGGTTTTCTCATGGTGCGGCTCATTATTATTTCCTACATAAGAATGATGCGGCCTATGCATACATACATTCTAAGTGTCAAACGGTTTCTCCAAATGTGAAACGCTATTGCCGTAGTAAAACTTATTTAGACAGACATAAGTCGTTAGAAATCTTACTTCTATTTACGTTCATAGAGATGATTGTTGGTGTCATGGTGGTTTATAGACACGTTCCTTAAGATTTTAAGGTAATCAAGTCCTTCTAAGTATACTTTATGTAGTTGAACATAATATATAGACATTCATGACTTTGCATGTCACGCATCCAGAATATTTGTTTTATCTAATTTAAGTTTAATGCATTTTACACGTTCATTGAATTCATGTGACAACCGCTCTCTAATTAAATTCTGAGTACTAGAGTCCGTTTTCATTTGTTTTATGAATTTCCATCTGTCCTGCTTCAATTCAATTCTGCTACAAAGAATTACGGTTGCACACGAGTATTTTAAATGAAAACAAGGGAAAGAGATATAAACATTTCTTTTGCAACTTTTTTACTTTGTACTTTTAAAAGCATGTAATGTAAGTAAATTTCACATTGCAAAGCTTTGTCCTAGATAGGAAACACTACCAGTTGATCTTTCTTTACTCCACAGCCAATATACCAATGAGTCTTTAAGAAGATAGCGAACAGCATGAGGGGATGAAACACAGTGACATGGACCGCCGGATGCGCAGGGGCATGGTTCTGAATTTCCATATTGCTGGAGCCTGCAATATGCCACTAATGTGTGTTGGTTTTCCCATGGCACGGCTCAAATGTACCCAGCAGAACTAATAACACGGACTGTTTCTGCTTACTGTACATGTAAGGTTACATCAAATCAAATATAGATCTATAAGAAGACACGTTGTCATTGATTAAATATGGTATTTCGCTTCTTATCTTTCTGTCTGCGAAATGGTATTATGGTGTGAGAAAGAGAATTTAAAACGTTCGTCTACAAAACCTTATGAAGCAAAAATGATAAACTACTCGGTGTTTTAACAGCTTATATCCAGCGGATATTTGAACTCTTTTTAAGCATTGATTATGAACATTTATGCTCTCATGCAGTGTAATGGCCCCACGTCTCCATGCACTACCAATCAACAATATGTAACAATAGTTATGGTGTACAGTTTGGCATCTATGACAAAGTTGGATATGCCCAACTACCTTCATTAATTTTATCACATACAATAGTGTAAACACAGGTTATGAATACGAAATGTTGCATTTGTTGACATCTACACCATAAGTTTAACATGCAGCATTCAAACTAATCAATCTCCCACTTAAGACATATTAGATTAAATCATCCCCTTTAGTATATATAATTTACTATTCAGTTTTTTTAAAAGAAAATACCCCTATAACGATCCTTTAGTAACATAATATATGTGAATGGAGATTTAGATCAGTAAATGATGATCCTGATAACACTTATATCACATTATAAATTAAAAACTGGCTTGTTTCATTGATACAAAGATAACGTTAACGATAGATAGCCTCTCCGCCTATTTACACCACGGCCTTTTTATAGGGTACGTATTGAATTTCTCCCTAATTATTTTTTTTTTGCAACGCTCAAAACGGACCGATATGAATGCTAAGGGACAGATAATATCCTCGCTGTAGAATTTTGTTTTGTCGATTTAATTGCGATAAATTCAAATGATATTGGCCCGCTAAAGACTCTTTTATGCACCTACAAAGTAGGATTAAAGGACTTTGTCATCATTTAGTATCTAATTAACATCTTCTACTTGACTTTGGCAAAGTTACCGCGGTATTTGTACGCTTTAGAAGTGTGTCTTCTGACTTTTCGAAACCTTTGCATAGTTGTGTCCTGCCATGCACGAATCTGTTTGTTTATAAACAAAGTGCAAAGGTGTACTTAGATTACCTTTTTTACGTTTATGTTCAAATTCAGAATAATATCTAAACTACAAAGTCTACTGACGATAATCTAATAGAATTGTAGACGCTTTATATATCGAAATAACCTGAGGAATGGCCTGTTTCTTATGTTCCCCTGACTTCAGGAAAGACTTTAATACGTGCGTTTATGGTTCTTTAGTGTTTATATATATATACGAGCATTCTGTTTTTTCTTAATATCATGCATTTTGTGACCATTGCGTAAATTAAAGTTTCACCTGGCGGGTATAATTTTTATTTGCACTGTCTTGTGGCTTTGGAACATGGTAAGAGTGAGGTTTGGTGATTTAAACTCCACAGTGGTCTCTTGTCACTAGGTGGTACCCATAGTGTTTGTTCTGTCCATCGTGTGTAATTGTTTTATTTATTCTATTTATTCTTGTGTAAATGTGTTCTTAATTATCATGTTGTCATGACGGGATATATCGTAAACTGTGTTGTTATGGCAGACAGTCGTATATATATTATTTGGCCAGTATGTATTAAAATATGCACATATATGTACTCAAAACTTCTCAATGTAACAAACATTATGGAAGATTTAAATGTAAATGATCTCAACAGAAGAATGGCATGTGATGAACAATTTTCAAAGTCTTTTAGGACACATGTATAAAAGCTAATTTACAATATTAAGATTACTTTTGAAAACGACTGCTGAATAAACTTGAAAATGACGTGTGGGACTGTAAGTTATGGAGACTGGTAAGTGCCACCTAAAATTGTCAAAATGGTTTATATCACGATTCTCAGTTGTATGATCTATAGCTCTTTGATTCATGGTATACATTAGATATTTGATCTCTAATGACCGTAACAAAGTGTCAGAAAGACAGATGCAATCTGACTATTTTCCAACTTAACTGCATTGATGGCCAGATGAATAAAAACAATATATCTGTGACAAATAAAATCTGTAAAAAGATCCTTTGGAAGCAAAGAATGCTACCAAGAAGAATAATAGCAGACTCGGTTTAATTGAGTCTGTTCATGAGAAGTAATGAAATGTGCAACACCTCTCACGCCCCCTAGCACCGGTGATATCATTATGACAGTTTTGTATGAAAAGCTTGATGACCTATAATACAGCGTATATAAAACACTGTATACGACACTTAAAACGTCGTCCATTTCCCATCACTAGTATATATTATTCTTGCATATACATTTATAAAAACAACAGAATTTATACAATTAAATTTTAAAGACATTTTAAGACAGAATCATGATAAAGAAATCTTATATATAATGGCATTAACAATAACATTGCAAGAGTAAAACTTGAGCAGTAAGTGCTAATTAGTTGTCAAATTTGATGCAGAATTACAAAAAGTATAAAAACAAAGAACTGTCTAATGAAAGGCTACTCGACTATTTGAAACACTTCAACATAATAATACCGAACATTTTCAAGTGAGCAAGCTTAAGACCTACACAAAAGCAAACCCCAGAGGGACCTACTACCACGTACACATCAGATATATGTATTAGTATTTCCAGTTAAAGTCATTTACGTAAGACATTGTAGACTTGTACTATTGAGACAAAGAAACAAAAAACAACAACACACAAACCGTGTCATTAAATATTTACCCATTATGAAATGTACAAACTATCAGCACGCCTTATGAGAAATAGCAGCCAGTTTTTGCAACCTCTTCCCGCATGTCTTAAACCATAATTAAACACAATGTTACCAGTATTCAAACGAGAAGTATCCACCACTGAAAATCTACACCATGTATTAGCATTAGCAATACATCTTAATTGCTTAATGAAAATTGACTCCCAACCCATGCCACCAGGGAGTTACCTTTCAGTCCCAAAGTTAAACGGAATAGCTCTGTTCTGAATGGCTCCAATGCATGAGAAATTTCTTGTTCTCCAAATATCCGTCCGGATATACCAGTGTCTTCCGTTGTCGATTGTTTAAAGCGCATCATGCTGCCTATAAACTCTTACCCAGGTGCCCGCCTTTAACATTTCCTGCTTGCATGGGCATCTCGGATCTTCTTCCACCATCAAAAGATGAAAAAATCGCTTTATGACCTAACTTGTGCCGAAGTGGCTCTAGTTTTCCCATCCATATGTTTTTAAAGTGTTATCAAGTTCCTATGTACCTGTCTAAATAATTGTCGATCGCTTTGTTGAGACGGTTACAATACAATGGTCTCGTAGCTATGTTCCCATTGCTATTTAAATCATTTATACCGAAGTTCAGCGAAAAAAAATGCTTCTCTTGAAAATAAAAGATCACGGTTCTCTAATTAATTCTCTAAGACTAAATGATTCACACCTGTAGTTGTAAATTCATATATATTTCAAACATTATTTTTCTTCCCTGTCATTTAGGTAGCCGCATTTTAAGATCTCCTAAATCTTGTAAATTGTAGTCAGAATACGAATGCGGATTTTATCACGGATGTTGAAAATGCTAATTATAAATATATCTTGGCTCGTCATCGAATTCCTTATGCATCGTAAACTTGCCAAAACGAACGAGACTGCTTTTGTTAAGATAACGTGTTAATCTCCAAAATATAGTGATAGACGGTTTTCATTCTTTTCTTTCAGATAATGTAAAAAAAATAAGACTGTCTATTAAATCCCTTAAATTTCTGAAGTTCGGGGTCAACTCAAATGATGAACCTTTTCATCAGCAAAAAAAACTTAAGTCTGAAATTAATCTGAAATAAATTGCATAAAAACTTTTTTTTTTTCAAATCAAAGTTAAATCTGTGTTGGTCGTATTAATCACTGACGCCACACCTCAAACGATCTGTTTAATTCAAAACTGAAACCAGAAAAAGCCTTTGTAAGTCTCCAAGGTTCAGGGGCCAGCTCAGGTGTTATGGGTTAGCTCAAACGTTACAATCTTGTGTCAGCAATCTTTTTCATCTATCGTGACATAAGCCTTAAAGAGTTATTTCATATGCCTCATTGTATTTTTGCGAGTCTACTTCAAACGACTGTGCGTTTCAGTTAGACCCATTATAATACAGACAGTGTTATTTGATAATATTAACCACTTGTATGCGCAAACATCTATTTTATACGCGATTGCACAACTATCAAACAATCTGTTTATCAACTGTTTCATCATGAATAGATTTTGATTAACTAAATCACTTTCAGCGAAAGATAAAAACCTAGCCAGTCCATTGCAACGATCACACATTTATTTTACATTTAATGTATAACACCTGCAGCTGGATGTGTTTCGTCAACTGGTCGTTTTTGTTTCCTTATTATTGCTATAGAAAGTAAGGCCCTGTTCAAATTTAATCCGGCCACGGTAGCAGCCTTTTGAGTGAAATAATGAGATTATCTAGGGAAAAGCTATACTACCAAATATCTGAGCATCTCTCTCTCTCTCTCTCTAAAACTAGTCAAATCCTATTCTAAACTACTGTTGAAAAAAACGGTGTTAAACCTATTAAAAAACATAGAATAGTCAAAATGAAATACTTCTGAAAAAAAAACGCGGTTAAACCCAGTCAAATACGAAATTCTGTCATTACGAGTAGATAAAGTCCTACATGGTTTAAGTTGGCGACTGTTTAGCGTCTGAAATGTTGTAAAGTCCAGAAGTCAGATAACCAGAGACTGATATTGTCTATTTGATTGGCAACCGGCAGGACCTGACCAAGTTTGGATCGACAGGTCGACCACCCCGGTCTTTTTTACCATATCAGATACAGACGTTCGTCTTTTAGAGACCCCCAAAGTCTTACCACGATCTTTACCACATAACATCTCTTTATTCCGATATTGTTTCTGACCTAGTTTATAACTAAACTGATATCTAATCTTATCTATTAATTACTTTTATAATTATTTGTTCATATTGACGTCTAGCAAAGGTAAAACAATGATAAAGCTTGTGTCCATTAAGTAGACATAACAAGTAAACCAGGTTAGTATGTCACATCCGTTGGTTATTTAGCAGTAACATTGGTTATCCAGTGCTCATCCAGTAAATTATATGAGCCGTGCCATGGGAAAACCAACATAGTGGGTTTGCGACCAGCACGGATCCAGACCAGCCTGCGCATCCGCGCAGTCTGGTCAGGATCCATGCTGTTCGCTAACAGTTTCTCCAATTCCAATAGGCTTTAAAAGCGAACAGCATGGAGCCTGACCAGACTGCGCGGATGCGCAGGCTGGTCTGGATCCATGCTGGTCGCACACCCACTATGTTGGTTTTCTCATGGCACGGCTCATATAAAATGTCACTGCTCTTCTTTGTTTAAATTAAAAGTAATATTTCATGCAATGAGCAGAAGTAAAACTGGATACAATATTCACATGAGATGTAATGCTTCTTTCCGCTTCAAAGAAAGAGGAACTGGTCTCACTGTACCTTCCTACATCCACACCCCTACCTGCGTTGCTTATCTCTCTCAAAAGCGATGGAAGCAAGTTAATCTTCTTATATGTATTATTATTATTCACCTGGGTTGAACCACCGACCTTCCGTAAGCCAGCTGAATGGCTTTGGCAAATGAAAGGTTCTACGTCCCAAGGGAGGCTCAAACCCACATCGGTGAGGGGGCAAATAATCTGAAGTCACGACCTAGATAAAGGACGAAATGGTTTATGAAGAAATGTTATCAACAAGGAAACTCATCGAGGCTTTATAACCACTTACATATTTTATGAAATAACTAAAGTAGTTCACTTAATATATCAATAGAAGTCTATATCTAGTGCAGACTATCTCGTAAATGATATATTGACTGATAGACACGGTTGTATTACAGTTGCCGATAGACTGACATGTTTATGTGTTGGCAATACAAATATGTTATTTCCGAAAAACAAAGACAATTATCTTAACTTGGAATGAAACATTATGAGTGGGTTGGATTTTAGGCGAATCGAGCGTTATGAAAAAAGTCCAAATATCCTGTTAAAATAACTGATTTCAGTGTCTATACTGTAGCATGCGGGACCTCCTTGGCCAGGTGGTTACTGTCGCTAACTTCGACTCACTTGCATGCTCTTCATCGATGAGGGTTGAGAACCGCATTTAGATGAAGAACTGTTTATGTGATGAAGACATCCGCCAATTGGAGGTGCACCCGGGTTCTTCCTCCACCATTAAAGCAGCAAGTGGCCGTATACTATATATGGGCTATAATTGCGTCTTAACATACGGCATTTTACCTATCCGTGTGTTATTTATCTTTCGTATATTTCAGAAAATTAAAATCAAAGTTAAACTGTCTCCAATGAAATGATGTCAGGAAATTTTATATGAGACTCGGGCGTTGATAATCATAATTCAATTTAATTATATAAATACTTATGTTTCTTTCTTGTTCATACACTATTCTTATACGATTTCACTCAATATTAGCTTTACGCATAATATAAACAGTATCACTAGCAAATTCTAATTTTGTATTATTATACAAGACAAATACTCTGCATCCAATAAATACAGGTTTGAATATAAAGATGGATAAAAGTGTCAAAAGTTTGCCTGCTTCCGTACTTCGTGAATTATGTAAATATTATCATAAACTTGTGTACCATGTAAACAATGATCAATGGGGTCCTAATGTATAACTTACTGTCTGTTTACTTTGGTTAGATAAACTAAGATACTTTCATATTTAAGTAAGCCATCTGTCCCGGCACATTTTCCGGTGCATTAACTTAAGTTTATACTTATTTGTGTTATTAATAACGTTGTTTTTAAGAAATCGTGAAGTTGATTCAGGCTGCTAGAGTTCACCGTGTCACCCTCACTCAGATACAGGGGTCCATTGAAACACTCCCAAATCACCCCCACCCCCTCCCCCGCCCCGATATAAGCTGTCTTATTGGTACTTAAAAAATATAAGCACTTACGTCATGAACAGATTAGTTGGAAAGAGTGTAGTTTTATCTTCAGATTTTGCTGCAATAAATATTTTAACGACATTTACTTTTTAAATAATAGAAGAAATAATTTGATTAAAACTCTCATTGTTTTCTTCGTAATTATGTTAATAACATCATCAGTGGCAAATCAAATGGAGAAGTTTAAATTTTAATACTGTTTTGATTTATTTGTATGTAACATATTTAAAACGTGTGATTTATTTGCCTTTAAATTAGACCTTTAGCAGTATTGTGTGTTTAAGATTGATTTGGAGTTTCCATGAACCGCAGATATCCATTAAAGCGCAAAACGACAATTTACAAAACTTAAAGGGCATGCAGTTAGGATATTGACTTCAGCATAGTAAACATTATTGAATGACTTATTATATATATCGCTGATCCATAGTTTGTGTTATTGAGAGATTGATAGATCAACACTAAATTATTGTGGGCTGTCGTCAAAACTTGAAGAAAAAAAAGTTCTAATGTCATGTAATAGATAACTTACTGGATGACATGCTGGGCAATAGTCGAAACTATTGCCTTCGGACGTAGAGCAATTGTTTTTACTATTGGCAGGCAATCATTCAATAAGTGGATAGTTCTACGCAAGCGAATCCATGCGTTGAATAGATATTTTTACTGTGTCATATCCTGGTTGTTTCTGAGTGCTCTTAACAATACAAATATGAGGGTCGTATAGGTTAACGAAGAACGGGAACAACCCCATGAGTTATACGGTATACAAATATTGAATAATGTACTACTTTTATATGTTTTTCAATGAATTCTTGAAAAGTTAGAGCGCACTATATCCGGTAGTTTCAAAAGAAACAATCAACGGGTAAAATATAGTAATCAAAATATTTTACATTCTTTTCCACGCCACTCGTGAAAACTCGTGGTATTCATCGTTGAAAGATATTTCGGTCTTACACTGAGACAAACTAATATCCCAAGACCTAGCTGACCCATACAAATGCCCGGTGGAAGGCCAACAGCTTTATCCGCATGCCCGCCCTTGCCTGCCTAAAGTAATGTCAGTGCAAAGGTCAAATTACTTTGTTACTTTGATATATATCTCAAGACACAACATTCAAACCCGCAAATTATTGTTAACAAACAGAGTTAATCAATAGATCTGACTTTAGGTGCCTCCGATGGTCTCTGACTTTAAACCACTTGCTCCTCACTACCTCGATTGGTGTGTGTGATTCTTTCGTGTCAGCTGGTATGACCGTACCTGAAATAATGCTAAGATGGGCGCATTCGGTCTGTCTTCCTCCACGAATAAAGCAGGAAAATATAACTGTGCCCATGTAAAATTAAATCCAAGGATAAGATCTGACTTTCACAACTATGATAACTGCCTAAGTACATTTCAATGCAATTAACATGTTTCATTTTAGTGATTTATCAAACGGAGTGTGTTGTTATGCATTATTGCCTTGGCAATGCTCTTCAGATTTTCAAAAAAGTAAAATATTTTAAAGTGCCTTTTTTACGGAGCGCACAAATAGAATGTATGCACTACTTTTCAAAAACAAGTTTATGTCTTTCACATCTTTTTGACTTTGCCAATCCTGCGCGGCATGACAAATTTTCCACCTTGGCCTTAAGTCAGGACCACATACCATTAGTTATATAGCAGTAAGCAAACAGTTGTGTGAACTTGATGAATGACCATTTAATGACCGTATGATGTCCTGAACGTAACTTTTGGTAACATGCCACAACACCCGCCCTCAACAAGTATGCACCAACATAAAAACATTAGGGTATTAAGAATTGTTAAGTAGTTAATATGATAAGTAGCGATACAGAATATCGGTGAAATGGTCACTTATTTTTGCCCACCCGTGTTCTGAAGTGAAAACAGGAATGTTCGTCCAAAATAAACCGGAAACCTGTTTTAATTATATGTTATAATGTTGCTATTATAAACTATTTTGTACACACCTGTATTTTTGTTTTAATTACAACTTGTCGTAAGCAGTCAGATTATGTCGCTTCTCTGGCTGGCTGCATAATACAGGTTTGACTGTATCTTGTTTATTCTTTCTATTAATCAAAATATCGTCAAAGCAACTTTAACACACATTTCGTTAAAAAATTCCGACACCTGTCATAATTGGTTAAAAAGATGTTTTGTAAATAAGCTTACCTTTGTTGTAACCGTATTAGCATAAATTACAATTGATTAAAAAAAATGTATTTTGCAAAATTTGCCTTTAGTATGAACTTATGGACCTATAATTGTTTGCAAAATATTCGTGGTGAATACAAAACCAGTCTCGAACGTAGAAAAACCTCTGACTCGCATTTGTTATGATGATCAAAATCAATACTCTGCAAGGGGTTTCTGCACGGGTTTTACTTGTTATTTCATTATGTCTAAATCTATATCAAAATAAAAAAAGAAAGGAAACGTAGACATGGATATTTGTGATTGTAAACGGATAGCTTTTATGTTCAAAGCGTCTATTGAAACAGCTCGAAATAGTCATTATAGTTTAAATAGTCCAAACACCCAATCAGCAACCAGATATAATGAGCCGCACCATGAGAAAACCAACATAGTGCATTTGCGACCAGCAGGTATCCAGACCAGCCTGCGCATCCGCGCAGTCTGGTCAGGATCCATGCTGTCCGCTTTCAAAGCCCATTGCAATTAGAGAAACCGTTAGCAAACAGCATGGATCCTGACCAGACTGCGCAGATGCGCAGGCTGGTCTGGATCCATGCTGGTCGCAAATGCACTATGTTGGTTTTCTCATGGTGCGGCTCAATTATTATCTTTTTTTTAGTAAATATTAGCAGGTTACTGTACCGATTAACCTTTAGCCTGCTGTGGCAAGTGGTTCTGCCTTTGCGACCAGTGCAACCCAAGATCAGCCTGCACATCCGTTAAACATCAGTAAATGGTACTGTCTAAATTGAAAGATGTACAAATTCATTACAGAAATTTAGCAGGTTAAGGGTCAATACATCATTTAGTTGGCAAATATGGTTACCTACAGTTTAACTTGTTAAACTATATATAGGTTATAGATCACTTATTGGCCTTTTAATAAGTCACAACTCTTTGTTATTGCAAAACTTCATTAGAAGGTCAGTTAATTCTCTACAGCCTATAAATTCATGGATAACCTATCATAGATGTTGAAAATATAATTCAAATTAATGTAGAATAAATCTTGCAGGCAGCTAAGCCACACAAGTCGATTTACCTTGTTTAAATAAATTTTATTATGAAATCAAACACTATTATATACACCCTTATCTATTTTGACAGTGTTCATAGCATTTATATCTAGAAGTCACAACCTATTGTGCCAACGTGTTAAAAAGATTTTTAAACTCTTAAATTTAAAATTTTGATTTGTTGATAAGTGGTACAATAGTCAGGTTTTCAATTAGCTCATAAAGGTTCATGAAATATCAGAGATATAACGATATCAAAGGATATATTGTAGGTAATAAGATTAAAGCAAGTCATAAGTCACGTGACACTGACCCAAACATGACTTTGCAATATGAATAAAGCATTATCAATTGCACATTGTTTTATGGTTGTGTTGTGTCAATTTATGCTGTGAACAATTTTACAATTTTATTTTTTTCCTCTGTTCCGAAAGTGGTTTTATGCAAAAAGGTTTTAAGCTTTGTCATTGCCTATCTATATTTTATATTGCCTAATAATAGTTACTCGGTATTCTTTTAACAATTTAAATGCAGTATAATCAAGTGTACTTTCATGCCACTGTGATACTCGTATATACATACACATGCCTTTCATTCGAACTTTAAACATGAATATAAAATGTGTTACATTTATAACAGAAATAGCATCGTAATAACCTGTTTCTTGTAAAAGTATTTTTACATTTGTTAACCAATTACATTTGCTGTTTTCACACGTCTTAAACATGTCTACAATTTTATATTTTTCATGATAGTTAAATTATATCTCCCTGACTCCATACAGTGCTAGTAGGTTATTTAAACATTATCGCTGAAAATTTACTAACTGAATAGGGAACAGTGCAGACCATGATGTGCACGCTGGTCTTGGTCTGCACTGGTCGCAAAGGCAGAAACACTTGCCGCCAGCAGGCTAAAGGTTAATATGAGCATTAGTATAAAGGAATGCATGAAAAGACATGGTTGGTATACTAGGCTGTTTTTTAAAACATCCTTGTAATGATAGACAAGTACTATCTTTTTATCCTATTTAATGTTATAAGGAATTGTATATTAATGTTGTGAAATGCGAGTTTGCGTCTGTTTGAATTTTAGATCCTAACAAAAAAAACAAAACACATAAATAGGTGCAGCCTTGTTGAACATTATATTAATGTTAAGCGGGTTTGTAAAAAGTTTGCATTAATTTTCTGACATGAATTTGATATATTTTATCATGGAGTGACACTATGAAAAGATGTCTAGTAGCATACCAGAACTATTTAGATGTCTAGACAATGATAAATAATCATATTGTGTTTTTTGTCTATATATATATTTAGTGCAATTTTATTTTACTTTATCATTTTTGGACATGACAGCAGTTTAATTATGTTTTTTAATGAATTTTAGCTTTTTTGCCTTTAATAATTACTGTAGGGATAATACACGTTTTTTTGTGTATTAACGTCTGCAGAAGCCCGCGGGATTGTTTGTGACCGAGACCGAAGGTCGAGGTCACAAACATATCCCAAGGGCTTCTGCAGATGTTAATACACAAAACAAACGTGTATTGTCGCTATTCTTGCATAAAAATATATTTCACGACGATTTATGTATTGTTTTCATACGTGATGACTTGACGATTCCGGTACATTTTTTATTTACCATTCCAGTTGTTCTTGGAAACGGTAAACATGTTTTAAATATCCGTATCCAGGGCCCAGAAATAAACAACGCTATCAGAAGCACCTCCTGAAGGTTTTTAAGCGATTTTTTATCTCTCATTATTACAAACATAAAATTACCAATAATTGTTGATATCATTTCACAATTTGGTGGACTCGATCACAATTTCAAGAATAATAACTTTGCATTCGAGTTATATTGAGTACGGACACGCAGTTGGAGTACGGATAAGTACGAACGTAGTGTCAAGTTTCCAAGCTGTTTATATAAATTCTTCGAGAAATTAGATAAAAACATACCGACTGATACCTACCAAAATCATAAATATAATACCTAAAAACGAACAATAGCACAAGTTACACGCGATACTTATTTAATCACAGTTATTTACAATAACTGAACAGACGCTTTGTAAAGGGAATGAACTCTAAGAGAAGCTAGGGCGTACATTGATGGGGGCAGTACGTTTGGGGTTGGAAACAGATACAGCTAAACATACTATGGATTACATTGTATTTATAATGCTACAAGATGAGGTTGTTAAGGAAGAAACACGACGCAGATGCCAAATATCAGTGTGCGTAAAAATACATACATATATCCCTGGCAAAGCATTTCAAAAATAAAAATCGGGTATTAACAGCACGTGAATTGCCTTGTTTGCACATGATTTTTCTCCCGTTAATACATGGGCGGATCCAGTGAAAAAAGTAGTTTTTATGCAAGAATCTGTTATTGCATTTGATGCATAGACTGTTCATATTCTCTGTGTGCCGAGTATCAGTGTCACCACTAACAGGGTTTATCAAAACATTTCTATTATATCTTGATTTGTATTGATCGCAAAGGCAAAATCATAACTTACGTTTTGCACTTTGTAGGAATTTGCAATATATTGAAATTTCTCCGCATAAATGTAAACATTTTGCTTGTACGCGTAGAATCAACATCATCGCTGAAATTCAAAACAAAAGGTGTTGAAAAAGTACTGGAGTACAGAAGTGCTCTTTACTTTAAGCTATAATTCGGTAACTATTTATCATGGAACGCCAAAAAAAAACTTCCGAATTACAAGTTAGCACTGCCGAATGGAAGTAACTACTGCCTTGTGAAAACCTACCACAACCGAGCGATGTAAAATGATAACATCAGAATGACAACTTAGCACTACCGAATGCAAGTTAACACTCGAAATGACAAGTAACCACTGCCGAGAGAAAACTTGCACAGCCGAATGACAAACACCATAGAAAGTTGTGTTTGGCGTTTCATAATTAATTCCAGCTCTTTTTTTCTGTTTGAAAGTGCATTTACATGTGACAAACGTTTGCGACTATGAAACTTTTGTCAATCTTGAGTTGTCTGCCTCGAAGTGAAAACCTATCATGAAATCTTGATATACACCAGAAACAATGTTTTACCTCATTATCCATGTGATCATTACGTTAAAACAACCCTTAAGTTACATCTCGATTGTTTTAGATATACTACTAAAATGCAACTTTTATCAGTAACTAATACCCGAACTTTTATTGTCATTTTGATTATAAAAAAACGTGTATTTTATTTGAAAGATACGGTAAACATGTAACAAGCTGGGTGGCAAGGGGGAAACATGTATCATCCTAACTTACAACATTTAACAAAACATAGATCAACAAATCATATCACTGGCAGAGTAGGAAAGAAATGTCTAAATGACTAAGTAGCAACGTACATCGTTCACAGTTTTATCCTATTTCCGACTTATAAATATAAAATGTTAAAAAAAAATGTTATAATTGTATCAAAGTGTAAAACATGTATAAACTCCTACACTAGATATAGTAAAAAGCGAAAACCTGAAAACTGTAATAAAACACGGTTACAATATAGTTTTGATAAAAAATAACACAATTAAGGTCTTTGGTACGTTATCTAGCCTCAGTGATTTTCATAACATTTGATGCTTTAAGGGTCAAAAAGGCCATTTTCTGCACTACACATTTTTGCTCAAAGGAAAGTTCATTATGATCTTACCCTCTGACCATGTATTTGTATGTTTTCAGACCTGGAACGAAGCGGTGGCGTTGGCAGCATCCGAATGGGGTTCGAGGTGTGAATATGTCAGTCGCCCCGACAACCAATGGGGTCAAAACATGAACTATATCTATGGTAAAGATTACCACAAATCGTCCTTGGAATTATTTAGAGACACTTTTCATGGCTGGTCTAATGAGACCCGGCACTATGACTACAGAAGGTACCGATACTGCGGCAGTAAAAATGTCTGCTCATATGTCCAGGTAAGAATTATCTATAAATAAACATATTGTGTCTCGTATCTATTTACATGCCTAATGCTAAGCATTGTGATATTAGGTTATACAACTTGGAAACGGTCAACATGTTTTAAATATCCATAACCATGGCGCATAAATCAACAACGCTACCAAAACCATGCATTCAAGGTTTTGAAGTGAGCATTAACCATTTTTCCATATCACTTAAAATTCGATAAATGGGAACACCATTTCAAGAAGAATAATTTTATATGCGAGTTATTTTGATTACGACCTGTTTTCAACGTTTGGTTACGCTTCATAAATTTATATGAATTCTGAGAAGTATTAAATAATCAAAGCCTTGAAATGTCTGATGGTGGCGGGTTTTTTGGTATATTTATTTTCTGTTTAAATGCTAGTCTATGAATATACATGAACGAGAAAAAAAATACAAATTTAATGTGCCTCATATCTAAGATGAAATCTGCCTGACCCATCTTGTGATGTAACCATGGGCTGGAATACCTTATCATTGATAGATCTTATATAATCTAAATGGTCAGTGCCAGTGGATACAGGTTGAATAAGAACTGCTTGTTCATTGATAATTAATCCGCATTGTTCATGAATGGGACTATTTTCTGTAGCACATGAACATCCTTTGGATGTGATTCGGAATCAAATAAAGATGCTATGATTGTCAGAAATACACTTTAACTTTGGTAGCGGGATAAACCCGCAACCAAAAAGATACCGATTTACAGTTCAGAAAACAGTTGATAGTTTCATGCGATTCAACACATTCGCGGTTATCGACGATTTAAACAGCGACGCTACAAAAAAAAAATTCGGATCTATCACAAGATGTATTATCAGCGCGCGAATTGCCTTAATTGTACTTTTTCTCCCGTTGTTACCTTGATCCAGGGAAAACAGGTGTTTTTAAGCAAGAGTTTTATGTAAAACTCCTTTGGTTGTAAGGTGAATTTAAATGATTTCGACATTTGTTGCATAACAACGCACTATCTGAGCGAAGAAAATAAATATTATTTTAATTGCTGTATGTGTGTTTCAGTTTATGAAAATTAGTAGGTGCCTTAAAGAATGACAGTTGTCTGTTACAAAAACTAATATATATAAATACCAAAGCTGAAGACTCAATAAAGAAAAGTCCATAAAGCATAAGAAATATGGGTGACATAATTACAATCATTTACCCTTATTTGAAAACTGATATACTTGGACGGTAGAAAATGACATCCTTTAGGTGTGGTCTGCGTATTCCTTTTGTTGAAAACTCGAAAAGGAAAAACACAACTGTTTAGTTTATATTGTCGTTTGTCTGTTTACACAGAAAGTGTTGAATACTTGCTTTAGTGTTCGTCGTTTATCACGGAGAAAGTCAAAAACAGGTGTATACAATTGGTACTGACACTGATAAATGATGAAAATACTATCTTCTTTTCAAAACATCATCTTATGAATTCTTACAAAAATTAGGTTTTACTGATTTGCATATTTTATATAACGAAAGGATTTTCGGCTTGATAAATGAAAGAAATCTATTTTGATAAAATCAGATATTTATATATCTGTTTTTCAATTCGAAAAAAATGACATTTCAAAAAATAACTTTTTCAATGAAAAAAAAAAACTCATTCAAAATATTTACGAGTTTGCAGTTTATGAAATTGCCTTTAAAAACCTTGAGGGGATAGCGCCCGGCTTGCTAAAAGTTGGCTTTAAATTTTATGCAAATAAGCATATTTTGACATTGTCCTTTTTCGTAATGGATGTTGATAAAATCAGAAGTCGTTGTGACACAACGTTCTTAATTAAAATTCCTGTAATTTTCGTGTTTGTGCAAATACGAATGACTGCATTTAAATGAATATCCCTTGACACTTAATGCAAAATATGATTAGCGTTGATATATGAGCCGTGCCATGGGAAAACCAACATAGTGGCTTTGCGACCAGCATGGATCCAGACCAGCCTGCGCATCCGCGCAGTCTGGTCAGGATCCATGCTGTTCGCTAACAGTTTCTCGAATTCCAATAGACTTTAAAAGCGAACAGCATGGAGCCTGACCAGACTGCGCGGATGCGCAGGCTGGTCTGGATCCATGCTGGTCGCATACCCACTATGTTGGTTTTCCCATGGGATGGCTCATATGTCTTATTTGCATATTTAACAACTTATACATTAAGCATTAAGCATTACCTATAATGTAATCATAGCTTATAATAAAACCTTCATAATTCTTGGCATTCTAATGGTGTATTATAATCTTAATTAAAAGTATTTTATAAACAGTAGTCATGAACTTTTATATGCCTGATAAACGTCGCTGTATGAAAATGCCTAAATATGTGATTTTGTATAACACTATTTGAAAGATAAATCCAGAATTTCAAAAAAGGTTAACTTCATGGTGCATTTAAAAGACGACTATCTGGTTGATCTACGTTAGGTGTGTATGTTTGATTAAGTGAAAGCCAATGTGATCATGTTACCCTGTCGCTATGTACCAGCCTTGGTTGCCTGTCACGCCAGTGCAACATTATGCAAGACAATATGCAAGAAATAATTTCAACCGTTGTAAACTGTCACTTTCGTTTTGTCAAGTAACAACGGCAAGAAGGCCAAGTTCACGCCTGAAGACGTAACATACTTCTTATCCATCAGTTATATGCACATGGCCAATTTGTAAGATGTCATGTGAACTAGTGAATTAGGTTGTTCGCATAATGCTGTGATAATTGTATCGTACAGAACACTGGTATAAACTGAATGAATCCCCGTTCATAGACTTAATAAATGTCGCACAATATTCTTATTATATCTAAGAAAACTTTTTTTGTGGACATATTCATGTCCTACTGGTAATAAGATGCTTTGCAGTGCTGTTATTACTAACAGCATAAGACATTTGTGTATACACATTTCGAACCTGTCTGAAGAAATGCACATGAACCACATACAGAATTTGTTCTCAGTAACGACGTTTTAATAAATACATCAGACATATACAGCCTGGTAATTTAGAGAGTATCAAAACAAGACGAAACTTTTAAGGTTCGATACAAAACGAATATTGGTTTTGGTATTATTGACATAATTATGTGTTCGATCAAAAATTGTTTCATGTTTTCTTCAAATACTACCAAGGCCGTCGCGGGCGGTGCGGCCGGTCCGGCCATGGCCGGACCACTTTTTTGCCCGAGCATGATATCAGCCGTACCAGCTTTTTTTTCGCATAAAATTTCAGCTTTTGCTTAGATTAAAAGTGCCGAAATATTGCCTTGCTAATTATCGGCAACGAGCGGTATCTGTCATGATTGCCCGCGGGGTGTGAAAACTTCTGCACACTTCGTGTCAAAAGTACCGACCCTGCTTGATTGGATTAATCATAATTAAACACTTATCTGATATATCTTTAATCCGGTATGATCTAAAGGGCGATTTTTTTTATAATCTATAATAATTGCTTTGATGGAAAAAAAAATAGTCGTAGTTTAAAAAAATGGAAACAATTGTGTTTTTCGTGGTATAATAAAACAAAACTAACCGAAAGCTAATTTCTTCTAATTGTTTTGAATAATCTTAAATAATTGCTTTAAATCAAATAAAATGCCGACGTACATCTCAACTATAAAATAATATAAACTTCGTTTCTATCTACTCTAAATTCTGAAACCGTATGCTTAACTTGTTACTTAACGTACTGCTGCAAAATGGACATACCTGAAATTCCAAATCAACCTAAGACATTTAAATTTCCGAAACGCACCTTTGGTCAGAAAAATCCGATGAACAGAAGTTTTCAGCCTTCGTGGTTCACCAATAGATCGTGGTTGCATAACGATGAAACTAATGACCTCGCTTATTGATATGTGTGTATGGTTGCTCACATAGATGGCAAGTTGTCAAGTTCGAATTTTGATAAAGCCTTCATTATTAATGCCACCGCATGATGAGTCTCCCAGAGGGGTCGAAATAGTTGTTTTCTTTTGTATTGGCTGACACTCAGAAGTGAAATACATCAACATTCATTGGGCAAATGTCGGAAACTGTTATAAAATTGACTGAAAATCTTAATGGAAAATGCTTTCAAGATGCAAGGAAAACGCACTTACGGGCATTCCAAATCTTAAAATTTTCTAGGGGGAGACCCCCCAAACCCCACTTACGAGAGGGGGAAACCCCCCTCTCCAGCTCTCCCCCCTCTCCTGCCTTCGGCACTCGCGGGACGCCTTCGACGTCCCATAGCAGGACCACTTTTTCGAAGCCGGCGACGGCCCTGACTACGTCGTATTTTATCAAAAGCGCAACATCACTAACAACGTATTTTACTGAATCAGCTGAAAAAGCCATTGTTTTTTTTATTTCAAAAGTTTTATAAAAGTATTATTTTCTTACTCATCAGATAACAATCGTTCATACCTATCACGATAAATTACCATTTAAAATATGATATACCTTATAATGTTTCAGAATTTATTGTTTATTAAAACTAGAATTTCAACCAAAATTTCGGACATTTTGGTGATTTGTCGCGAACATTACACCATTAGATATTCATGGATTTAAGCGGAATGTGAAATATTCAGTACATTCTAAATTTGTGCACATAACTTGTCATATAAATTTTCGTTGACAGAACACCATTATCATACAGTTTATTCAGCTCTTTTAAGTACCGTCGGGACTTCGCTGTGAATATTTATTGGTCGTATTTTAATTATACAACACCAAGATATTATATCATTCACAAATGTTGTTTTTAATGTATTAAGATCACATTGCTTGCCCTGAAGTCAATCGACACTCTCTTTTCCCAACAGATTTTCGCACGAGTGTAAAATAGATTTAACAGTTAAAACGTTTTTGTCTGTAAGATTTAGATTAACCAAGAAGTAAAATCGTTTTACTTTTTATGAATAAATGATTTATGAAGATAAAATTGAATACAATACGAACGGCGAAATATCTAAAAGGCAAGTATGTCATCACTTGCGATTAGATTTTGGACTTAAAGGTAGTTTTCAGGGAATGTTTATTAAAGCTTGTGTGTTTTGGTTTTCACACAGCTAAGGTAGAAAACAAGCGACAGATACAGGTTACTCGTTTTCTACGATTGCTTTTCATATGTGATGTTTGTCAGTTACTTGCTTAAAGAAATATTGATTCAGGTGTTTTAGCTAATCAGACCCGAAGGAGGTTCAGGTGAGCTGTTACTACAGATGGATGGTTCAGGCGTCCATCGTCTAAAATTTACATAAACACCCTCTTTGAAACTGCTGGTCAGCAATACGCCAAACTTCACCCGTAGTATCTTGGCAAGGTCTTCTCTCAAACTTATTCAAATGGGGACACCTGGCATATTTTGGAGTCTTCTAGAGCTAAAACTAACAAAACACATTCAACGACTTCTTGGCGTAAACTGCAAGATAGATCTTCATCAAACTATGTCTTCATTATTCAAACGGGGTCATTTGACCTATTTTAGAGTCCACTAGAGCTAAAATATGTTTTACATGTAAACGATTTTCTTATGATTGACTTGATGGATCTCCATCAAACCTGGTCCGTAGCATCATTATAAAGTCCTTTCCCAACTTTCATATAGGGGCACATGGTTCCTTTTAGAGACCACTAGCGCTAAAAAAGAAACAAATAACAAATAACAATCATATTACAGTACAAACAAATACGCACATAGAAAAGCACATGAATTATCAAGCATAAAAAGCACCGCGTATTCCGAGGATTTCTACAGAATGTGTCGATAAACGTTCCTTTCCTTTGAGGCTCATTTTGATTAAGCGTACGTTATATTGCCGTTATACCTTAACGTTGAACCAAGGAACGTGAAGAAATAAAAAGGAGTGCTAACACTACAGGATCTCCTCTTTAACACGTTTACTCTCCAGTAAAGATACCCCGGCAAGAATGGATAATATGCGTTTAATTTTTAATTTAAAAGATCCACCTTGGATCCAACTTGTATGATACGTCATCGCTCCGTACTGTATTTGCTCTACGGTATTTCGGGTGGCAAAAGCAACTCACTTGGCCATAAATGGCTCCTCTCTTTACTTCCGTTTCACGACAGATCAGTCATTACCATGTGTCATTATGACACCCTTGTTGTTATATGAAGGTAATTGAATCGGACATCAACTGACTCCTAATGTCGTATCGTTTTACATTGAAATGTGTCGCACGGTATACACAAGTTGGGATTTGATGTAGATAACTATAAGAATAAAAAATAATAGGCCATTTCGCAACATGTAGCGAAGTGTCAGTTGAGCATTAAGTTTTTGTCACTTTCTCAAAAGGTGTAAGTCGGCAACCCAGTGAATAAACTGGTTAAAATAAACGTCAGTTTTGCAAATTCGTAGCAGGTGATAAATATCAATTGTGCATAAAGTTGTTGCCGCTACGGCAAAAATGTAGTTTGGCCGCCTAGTAAATTCATTGGCTTTAAGTCAGTTCTGTAAATTCGTAACAGGTGTCAAACATTGGTTGCGCAAAAATTTCAGTTAAAATGCAGATAACGCAAATTTCCACGGTTTTATTAATGTCAAATTGCGAAATTTTCGTAACAGGTAACCCAATATTTTTGTTTGAAACAAACAAATGTTTTCATATCAAAACAGTGAGTTAATACGAATATATGCAGGTAAATCGTTAAATAATTTGAGTCGTCTCCTTTCTCGGCAGGCTATAAACATATCTGTTAGTGCATCCCGGCTCGAAAAATATGTCATCTTGAATTAACTGAAATCTATTTCATATGATATCTAAATTAAATCAGGAGACTTTTATTACATTGTAATGTATCTATTATGTGATGAAGACGATACTAGTGGAAAGAAATTCGATTAAAGTGAGGACTAAATTTCAATTGATGGCCAGATATCATTTTGGAATAGAAGACATTAGAAACTTAAACGATGGACCACTACAAAAGAATTTGAATAAATTGCAGATAGATAAAATGAAGATGCAATTATAATGTGTCTACAGGGGTAAAACGATATTTTGGGCGATGTTTGGTCTATCTTTGTTCGGTCGTGTTAAAATGATGTGATTTTTTAATTATAATGCGTTAAGAGATATCAAATTTTTATGACTGTGTTAATTTGCTGAGTCAATATAAATTGAGCTACATAATCATGAAATCGATAAATCGATGATTTAAGGACTGAAAATCAACTTGTCATATTTTAGGTCATGTATCGTTTTTTTGTTGTTTTTTTTTATCGACAAATGGTTGCATTTAAATAATTGTTTTATTAAAAAAAAACAAGATCTACTGCACCTCACACTTTAGTCTTTGATTTACATAAGTCATCACTACTCTTATTGCAGGGTTTATATGTTAGCGTCTGATTATTGAAACGTTTTATGTGGATTTGTTGAAATATTTCATATACAGGTACAATAAAAACTGACTGGAAGTAATTTGACAAAATGCTGGACCACTTTTGTCAGATTACCTTGTGTCCTAGGTAACAAAAGAATGGTGAACATAAATTGCTCTTTTTGATGACATTGTCATTTTAGACCAGATTAGTTCTTTGGTATGTATTATTGTTCCATTAATTTAATTAACAGGGAGGTCGACTACGGCAGGTAGGCATAAAAAAGACTGTCTGACCGGCAAAACGTTAAAGTGTAACATAGAATGTAAATGTATTAAAAATTTACTACAACTTTAGCAACCATTGCTTAAAAAATGCTAAATTATGTCACGAATTTTCCCTATTATTATATGATTTGAACGCATTTACGACAAATATAGGTAGTTGTAACTACACTGATTTGTTAAACAGTTAGAACAGAAGGTATCTCTGTTACATTTATAATGTTAATCAAATTTGACGATCAGACAAAACGTTATAAAATCCCATGTAAAATGTAATTCCTACCCTGTCTACCTCTTCATAAATTTGCACGTCAAAGTTAAAAACAAAAGAAAAAATGCTGTAGATCTTTGAACGTAATAACCTTGAACTCTTCTGAATTACAGTCAAACTTCGTTCACCCGAACTTGGAAAATTCGTACACAATTTCGCTCGAACTCGTCGTCATGTCCCAGCCACGGGAGGGGATCCAACATATGTATTCCCAAATGGGCACCGCTTAAATTCATATGTTGTGCTTCCGGTAGTACATATGTGGCAAAAATGTCGTAGAAAAACAGGTGAGGTTTTTATTTGTGATTGAATTTTGTGGAAATGACATTGTTTTGCCAAAAAATCGCGATTCAGTGCAACCGAGTATACATTAACTAGCACGTAAGTGCATGTACCTTACCTGTATTTGTAGAAATGACAGAGAAAAACGTATCCTCCGTGAATCGGTATGACTGAAAATTAGCAACATTTTTATCAACAGATTGAAATATGTTGTAATTGCCCTGCGCTTGCTTAAATTTTGCCCTCGAAACCTTCCGTATGCGAAACACCATCCAGAAAAAAATTTATATATGGCGATCACTTTGCTAGGCTACATATGTGGTGCATTAGATTTTTTAGAACTCCACAGATCTTGAGCTTAAATGGTACCTGGATAAAGAAACGAAACGGAAATACGTGCTAAGTATATGTCACATTATTCCAAAAATTATATACATGTAAATAAGGTATAACATACTAGAAACGAGCACAGCTTTAAGCTTATATATGATGCTGTAGAACATTTCCATTTAGGAGTCAACGCATCTCTCCTAAATCCGAAGGCGTTTATGTGTTGCTTATGTGTGTTGACCTGTGAAGGTCGGAAATATGCATGTACAGTTTGGTGTATAGCATATTAGCTGCCGATACGGTCTGCGTAATTGCTCTTTTCGTGTTTGTTTTACTCTTTCATGTGCGCCTCTATATATATATCTTTGACAGTATTTTCCATCGTTAACTGTGGAAATTGTCTGTCTTTGAATCATGTACGTGAACAGAGTTATAGAGCCAAATATCTGTGTCTCGGGCAACGGACTGGAAAAAAATGTAATAAATACTTTACGGTCTGGGATTTCAATTCAGGAGGTAATTTTGGTTTGCCCGATAGAAAACTATTGTCCCGGCCGCTCCAATACATAAGATATTGTGGACCTGGCACTTACTAGAGCAAGGTTGTAATGCCAAAATTCTTGTGATTTTCGTAGCTTAGATACTTGAAATGTTGAAAGATACAGTTATGACAAAATGTTGATGAGTCTTGTCTACAAAAAATAGAAGCAGGTCTTCGATGTACATGTAGTGTGCATTTAGATACAGTGAATAAGAGAATGTGATCTTAAGTCTGTGATAGAACTGTGTATAAGTGTACTCCTTGTGTCTGAAACAAATCCTGCCTGCTTATTGAGGACATGATGAGGAAATAGTATGGATTTTCTACATTATTTTATATTTTATTGTTTCTCCAGTTGCATTGGGAAGTTTTAAAGTGATGATTTGCTTTACAGAGATAGTGATTTGTGTATTCACTTATGGGTAAAATATTGTTGTTGTTTTTTACTAGGCAGTAACTTCGCAAGCTTGACCTATATAGTTTGTGGCAATATAGGAGGGAGGATTAACTGCAAGGTACTCGGTCAAAAATTGTGTGAATATAACTGAGCATGGTCATTAAATTATGAAATACATGTATGTCCTGGGCCCTTAATTTGATTAAGTTTCGTACCAGACGCAGTTATGTTCTGATTATATGACCGAGTATCTTGCAGTATATCCTCCCTCCTATATTTCCACAACCTATGATAGGCCTAGAATGTGGAGTTGCGGTATACATTTAACAACGTAGTTTTAAACAAGTAAGTGCCAGGTCCACAATATCGTATGTAAAATGTAAATGTAGTGGAGAGGCTGGGCCAGTAGTTCTGTATCGGGCAAACCAAAATAACTCCAGAAACACCCTGACCGTAAAGTATTTATTAGATTTTATTTCCGAGTCCGTTGCCTGAGACACAGATATTTTGCTCTATAACTCAGTTCACGCACAGACAATTTCCACAGTTAACGATGCAAAATACCACCGGACATTAAATAGAGGCGCACATGAACGGGTAAAGCAAACATGAAAAGAACACTAGATTCAAGAACATATAATTACGCAGACCGTATCGGCAACTAATATACTATACACCAAACTTTACATGCATATTTCCGACATTCACAGGACAACACACATAAGCAACACATAAACGCCTTCGGATTTAGGAGAGATGCGTTGACTCCTCAGTGGAAATGTTCTACAGCATCATATATAAGCTTAAAGCTTTGCTCGTTCTTATAAGTTATCCCTTTCATACAGATGTATATAATGTTTGGAATGATGTGACATATACTTGGCACGTATGTCCTGTTCGTTTCTTTATCAAGGTACCATTTAAGCTCAAGATCTGTGGAGTTCTAAAAAATCTAATGCACCACATATGTAGCCCATGCACAACATATGTATCCCATTCAGTTTTTCGCCCAAAATATTTTTCTAGCAAAGTGATCTCCAAATATTTTTTCTTCTGAATGGGGTTTAGCATACGGAAGGTTGCGAGGGCAAAATTAAGCAGGCGCATGGCAATTAAACAACATATTTCCACCTGTTGATAAAAATGTTGCTATTTTTCAGTTATACCGCTTCACGGAGGATATGTTTTTCTCCGTCATTTCTACAAATACAGGTAAGGTAAATGCCCTTACATGCTAGGTTATGTATACTCGGTTGTACTGCATTGCGATTTTTTGGCAAAACAATGTCATTTTCACAATATTCAATCACAAATAAAAATCTCATGTATTTTTCTGTGAAATGTTTAGCACATATGTACGGAAGCACAACATATGATTTTAAGCGGTGCCCATTTTGGAATACATATGTTGGATCCCCTCCCGTGCCAGCAAAATCACTGTATAATATATTTTGTTCGATGGCTTGTACCACCGATAATTCGAACCAATTTCTGTGGTTCGAGTAAAGGCAGTTTGACTGTATAAGAAATGTAGGCTCGATAGTGTTACGGTATAAGTATTCCGTTAGATTATTGTCATTTTGTAACCGTGACGATGAGAAAAGCAAGTTAGTGCCTGAAGTGACTTGCATAAAGATAAAATTCTTAAAACCTTTTTTCTTTAAAATGGTTTCTGCTTATTCTACTTTAAAAGTAGTTTTATTTGCGATCTGGGTGGTTCTTTTTTTTTTTATTAAGTTTATATATTAACTAGAATACAGATTGCTTTTGTTTTTCTATAATAAAATATCTTTTGTCAAGTGTATGTCATCCTAAAACTCCTAAAACTCTTTTTATCTGACATAGACATATCTTGTTTGAACAGTACTATTTTCTGCACCATTTGTAGCGCTTTACCCGTTATACACCACTGTGTGCCATATTGCAGTTGTACAACGTCATGTATGCCATATATTGCTAATATAAAATGGGTTTATCACGCCGTTTTTCCTCTTTCATACTGTTTTATTTTCCTATTTTATCCAAATGCTAAACAGTATAATGTTTTTTTATAAAAAGGTAAAATGATGATAAATTATTTTCTGTTTATCAGTATCTCGAATGATTACTAAGCATATCACTCAGAATTATACGTATATGTTACACATACCTATAGTGTGAATCTACATTTTCAGCTGATAGCAGCGGATGTTCAAGAAGTGGGTTGTGCTATCGTCAAGTGTCCAAAACTGGAGCTTACTGCTCCCCGTGCTGTTCAACGCCATGCTAAGATCTTCGTCTGCTTCTACACACCATGGTAAGTGCATGTTTAAAGCTGGTCTTAGAAATGTTGTTGGTAAAACTTATTTAATCTAGTTGTTTGTGAGATAGTGTCGCATTCTACATATTTTATGAAATTAATGAAGCGATGTAGGTAACATGGCCAAATTTCAAAAAGTTCAATGAGTTTTTAACAAATTCAAAGTTCTGAAGCAGAATGGGTGTTTATATACATTTGTTAACTTTTTCATTTCTTTTGTTGTATTATGTAATTTGACTATTTTTTGTTCAGCTGTTCATATATTACGATTTTGAAATTAATTGGAATAAGTAGTTTTAAGAGATGCACATTCAGGGACAGAAGGAATGACAAACTCTTTTATCGCATTTTCCTTCCCTTCGTAACGACAACAATTTCAAAATGATTTGTAAGTCATTTAAAAAGGTGCTGTGTAATGTAATAAATATTGTTAATGGATGTGCAGAAAAAAAGCTATTTTGAGTAAAAATGAAAGTTTTTACTTCATAACATTTTGTGGATTAGAAATGATATAGATGTTTATCATGTTATTGTATAATATAAATTAAACTATTAAAAATTTATGGGACATGCATGTTATATCATTTTTATTCATCAATCTTTTGGTTTAAATTCCTCGAAGATTTTACTCAAAGTTGCTGTCCAAATGCTTTTAAATTAGGTAAATATTGTAGAACATTGATTAGCCTTCTGACGAAATTAATTTTGTGGTAAAGAAGCGCTGCGTAACTGCAATAACTAATTCATTAGAAATTCAGTAAGTGTTCTATAACATTCTATAATTAAAAGGAATAACTCTTTTTATTTGCCAAAGCAAAAAATAATATATTTGTGATAACGGGACTGTGTCAAAGATTTGAAAATTTAGTCCAATTAAATTGCAACAGTTATTTAAACATTTTAGTATTACGTAGCTTGCACTTTTTTATATCTGTCTTAATAGCTAAGTTATTTATACTTTTTGACAGCGTATGACGCAAAACAGTAAATTACTTCAGCTATTTACAAATTGAAGTACAAAATATATGCAAATGAAGAACAAAAATACTTTAAAACGTTTCATTGAAATCAGAACATGATCAAATTGATTAAGGGCATAGCATAAATGCTAAACAAATTGGATAAACTCTTTGAAGATGTAAAAATGTATATCTTGATCTGTTGGGTGTGCGCATTTTTCCCCTTTTTTGCTAAAATAACACCCAAGTAATGAATTAATTTCAAGTAGAGTTATCTAATAAAAGTGTAAAAAACACACTGACGGATTGATTTACGAACCATCCCATAAAATGAATAAAAACTTCACAGGTAGGTCGAGTTCAATTTATATCATATTAAATTTATAGCGTCACAGGTTTGATATTGCAAAAAACTACAATCTAAAAATACATTATTTATAGCTTAATTGACTGCAAAAGGAACTAAGTGTATGCGATACTGTTGTACTTATATTTACATTGTCTTTTCATTTCTTCAGGTTCTTTGATAAGACAAAATAAATATTTTATCCTGCCTATTTTTGTTGGTTGCTTGCTCCTTAGCCACAGTATGACATATAATTAATTTGAAAACACATAGATGAATAAATGTGAGAGTGAATATTTCGACATTTAAAATGGCTGCACTATTTTTCTTAGAGATAAAAATTCAAGTCTCTCTATATTATGATCAGAATTGTAAATCATCAATGCTGTTGGATGAAAGACTTGATGGAGTCTCCATGTGATATGTAAAGAGATCCTTCAAAAATCACATTCGTTTAGTTAGTTGTAAATGTCTGAAATTTGTAATGGAATAGCGAAGCATTATTAAAGGACGATGAAAAGCCTATTGGTAAGGGTCAAATTAATATCAATCATTTCGTATAGAACCCGTTTTCAAAATTTGCTTCTATTGGTTTGTCCTCCGTATCTGCTTATTTTGTAACTGCATCCTTTGGGCGGTTCAAGCCATGAGCTGATATGTGGTTCAGTAATAAGTCATCTGACTACAAAACCTGGCCCCGTGTTCACAAAACATTTTCAGTCGCAGCTGAGTTTGATAATGAAACTTTATTTGTCATTTATATCTTAATGGCCTGATGAAAACTAAATTTTAAGTTAATAACTATTTTCAAGTGACTATCCAGTAATGATGGTCAGTCTCAGTTGGAATTTAACCATTAAGTTTTAGTAAAATTGATATTAAAATTTCAAACTCAAACTCAGCTGAGACCGAAAAATGTTTTGTGAACACGGGGCCTGGTCTCTCGAGTTTGAATTCCTGTTGCCCCTCTAATGATAGTTAAAAGTATCATGTATGAGGGATTCACACAAACAGAGGAACATATGCATGGAAACCTTTCTACAGCTTCCTGTTTCATAAACTATGGCCCAAAACCTTAAACGATGAATCGCTAATATGAGTAACCGACGGCGACTTTAAGGTAATGAACCCGTTATGACAATCGGCAATTTTCGTGAGATTACGTATCCTCTTAATGCTAATTCGGCATTTTCCACTGCTGATGTAGTTCAAACGAACAACCAGCCGGAAAGTGCCGGAATCGCATACAGAGAAGACGTAGCCGTACGGACATTGACGAATGTCAGGACGGGTTCACTACCATGGGCAAACAATTTGGTTTTACAATCATTTGCAAATAAGACTTTGGATATATTATGTTATGAACATTAACAACCCATGACGCAATTCTTTGCAATAAGATATAACAACATAAAAAACCTTAAACGAGAGTATTGCCGTTTTTCTTCATTTACAAACGCATATTAGATACAGAAGGTACTAAAATACGTCTCCATCAGATAGGATGAAAGGGATGTACTAAAATGCATGTTTTGTTTTCTACGATAGCAGGATATATACGCGGTGCAATGGTATATCTGTATTACCATCTAGACAAAACTTGCCGTGAATCCTAAAGAGAAAGACGAGACTTGTATTTAGATTTGAAAGATATATTTCGTAATGCACATCTAAACGATTTATGATATATTCATACTGATGCATAATTAAACGTTTATCAACGGCAAATATCATATTTCAGTATGATGTGAAGAAATCACTTAGATAAATTTCAGTTATTTTTTTTCCTACTGTCGTTAAACAGTACACCGTGTAATAACTATATAAATTACAAAATACGAATATTTGAATTTAATTTATTACTTACAAGAATATGATATCAAGAAACGGTGTTTGATGTTTGAATATCATGTAGAAAAATCTAATATAAATATTTAATATAATATAAGTGCAATTGTATCGGTATTTTGTCAAAATAAGAAAATTGCATTTTCCTTTCTCATTTAAAACCCATTAGAAATTTAACAGTTGTTAAAAAAGAAATATAAACAGTTGCCAAATGACATATTACAAATATCATTTCATGTAAATTAAATGCTACATGTATTAAAGTGACACGCTGACAAATTTGTTCATTTCGAGTCATTTATCCTCCCATTTCCTTATAGTATATGCTAGTTTTGTGGGTGCATATATCATAAAGAGATAGTCAGGTGTTATTTAATGAAATTATTGTACGATTTGTTTATTCTGTTTTACTCCTTCAATTTTGAAAAAAAATGTTATAATAACCGTAGACGTTGTCATTTAGGACAGAGAGGTTGGTAAGATATATGACCAGTGACTGTTAATCTTAATCTACGTTTTCATTCACAAACATTAATATTCAAATTCAAGTAACAAAATCAACAATGAAAACAAAATATACACAGACTTTAACAACAAAAATGTTTTAATAACAAGATGACAAGTGGTAATAGATAATGTTTACATGTAAAGTATATTGTTGTGATTATCTAAAATATTTCCTGGAAACACTCAGCACAGCCTAGGTAAAACTATCCTTCATACGCCGTATAGATATAGACTCCTTGGAAACACTGAGCACAACCCAAGTAAAACTCTTCCTCATATGTCATATAAGGTAGGCTCATTGGAACATTGTGCACAATACAGGTAAAATTCTCTTCCTACACCATGTAAATGTAGATTTCTTGGAACACTGATCACAACACATGTAAAACTCTCCTTCATTTACCATATAAAAGTAGACTCATTGGAACATTGAGCAAGGCCAAGAAAAAATATTCTCCTGTTAATATAGATTCCCTGGAAACACTGATCACAGCCCAGGTAAAACTCTCTTTCACACACCATATAATAGTAGAATATATGGAAACATTGAGCATTGCCCAGGTAAAACTCTACTTTATACACCATGTAAAAGTAAAATCCTGAAAAGCAAGAGCACAATTCAGGCAAAACTAGCTCTCCTTCATACAACATAAAAGTAATATCATTGAAGTCATTGAGCACTGTCTATGCAAAACTCACTGTGTACACGATATAAAAGAAGACTCCTTGCAACCGTTGAACACAGTCCAAGCAAAAATCTCCTTCATGTACCATAGAAAAGTAGACTCATTGGAACATTGAGTACAAGCCAGGTACAGCTCTCCTTCACAAACCAGCTATATGTAGATTCAATGGAAACACCGAGCACAGCCCAGGTAAAACTCTACTTCATACACCATAGAAGAGTAGACACCTAAGAAACTCTAGGCACAGCCCAGGTAAAACTCTACTTCATACACCATAGAAGAGTAGACACCTAAGAAACTCTAGGCACAGCCTAGGTAAAATTCTCTTTCATACTAAATATAACAGTAGACTACATGGAAATATTGAGTATTGCTCTTGTAAAACACTCCTTCATACACCATCTTTGGTAACACTGAGCAAAATCCAAGCAAAACTCGTCTTCATACACAATATAACAGTATACTACAAGGAAGTATTGAACCTGGTAAAACTTTCCTTCATACACCATGTAACAGTAGAATCCTTGAAAAATTCTTCTTATACTCCATATGTAAGTAGCAAAGCTCATGTAAAACTCTCCTTCACATACGATATTAAAGTAGAATCCTTGGAACAGTGAGCACAGCCCAGGTAAAACTCTCCTTACTCCGTATAGAAGTAGAATCATTGGAACACTGAGCACAGCCCATGTAAAACTCTCCTTACTCCATATAGAGGTACAGTAAAACACCGCTCGCTCGAGGTCGCAAGGGGATGAGCAAAATGCTCGAGTTATCCATGGTTTCGAGCGACCCAAACATTGACCAACATACGAAGAAAATTGAAGTTTGTTTTACGAATTGTCATCAAGACAATTTGCAGAGGAAACGGTGATGCGTAATAATAACACAGTCGTGACATTTTCAAAAAACTTATTACAAACGTTATTTATGATAGGTCGTAATTGGCACATGTGAAGAAACATCTAAGACATTTTATTTTTTTTAATATATTTTTTATTTGAAGTACCGTAATCGAATTTAGTCTCATTTGAACACTGAGCACAGTCCAGGTAAAACACTCCTTTACACGCCATATACAAGTAGAATCCCCGCAAAATATAACTCAGATATCATGTCTTAAATCTTTAAGACATGATTGGTGTATATGTTTTCTTTTTTGCAGGGTAAATATTTTGGGTTCGGAAGTTTTCATACCAGACAAACGCTGTGCTGCTTGTCCTCAGGGAACAACTTGTGTAGATAACTTATGTTCAGGTACGAATGTCATATCATTTGTTTGACTATTGTCACTAAATATAAAATCAAGTTAGTTAAACGTTTGTAACACTGATTTGGTTCAGTAATCACATGGGATTGATTCAGAATTTCCTTCTTTGGAGAAAGTTCTAAATATGTTATGTTATCTAAGGAATATTACTCCCGTATGGCATGTGTACTCCGAGAAAAAACATTTTTTTAGTCAATTGTGCATTCTAAATTCAGCTGTACGTCAATATATTTTTGTATAGGCAAACATGTTATTAAAAATGATATGAAGAAGATGCTTGTTTGAAAAAGATAACTCAACGATTTACACCTTAATGTGCATCCTTTCGATGTCAAAGCCGCCATAAATTTTCATTGTCACATTTATTGATTTAAAAAAGATAAAATGCTTAACATTTTCCTGTAATTGTATTTACTTTTACAGCACGATTTTTCCAACCAGGTGCTCGAACTCTTCCTATCGGCAGTTCGAGTGTAAAAATAGAATCGATATCAGGTACGTTACTACAAAGTTCATTAAACACGTAGGCCCCTAAACAGAAATCGTGAATGCAAATTTATCCATGTTCTGAATAATACTGGAAGGCATTTAGGCAGCCTCTCCGCACACTTACGTGTGGATGCACACCGTTGGCCAAGATTGTTCTTTATGTTATCTATAACGCCATCCAACGCTAGGTTTATGGAAATAAACATTTATTTGAACGGGGTCTCAAAAATATACAAGTTTCTTTTTTTTAAAGTATCATTTGTAGTCAGTATTGATATAGCAACAGAAAGGTCTCTAAAAGATAAAAAGTAAGGGTAGATTTCCCGGAAGCACAGACCACCCTAAACACAGCCATAGAGTCTAAAGTCTGCTTACATAGTCATCTTTATTAAGTTAGATATAAGACTATTTAATATTCAATCACATATTATTGAAAAAGACTTTAAGAGGTATATTAGATCCGAATTTCATATTTTTTATGTTTAGTTTTGTGTTTAACGCCGTTTTTTCAACAGTATTTCAGTCATGTAACGGCGGGCAGTTAACCTAACCAGTGTTCCTGGATTCTGTACCAGTACAAACCTGTTCTCCGCAAGTAACTGCCAACTTCCCCACATGAATTATCAGAGGTGGAGGACGAATGATTTCAGACGCAATGTCCTTTATTAAATCGTCACGGAGAACATACACCCCGCCCGGTAATCGAACTCGCGATCCCGCGATCCGTAGACCAACGCTCTCCCTACTGAGCTAAGCGGGCTAAAACATGAACAATTACTTCGTATAGTGTATGTCAACATAAAAATAAAAAGTTGATGTGTATTAACAGTACTATGAATTAGGTTTAAAATAGTACACACTGTATAACTGTATAGAAATGTGTTCTGCAAATAAAATACCGGCTGTTTTTAACAGTCAACAGTTACTGCATGACATTAAATTATGAATGAACATAACCCATAATTTTATATTTAGTAAAGTTAAATACATTTGATGAGGATTTTATACATTTGAAGTAAATATCTAAAGTAACATATTTCAGTGAAAGCGGCCATTGTATATCTTTAAGCAGTGCTAATTCTTATTAAATCATATAATCTTTTTTTTTTCATATGTATAGGTTCTAAAGCCTCAGGCACAGGTGTTCAGCATGCTCCATCAGCTATTTCAATTTCGGGAGGGAGCGTTTCAAATGCGAGAGAAGAGGCTACACGTCATACAGGCAGAGGTTCTGGAGGTGAGAGAACCCGTGGTGGAAGTCATAGAAATCGAGGGAGAGGCGGACGCAACAGAGTTATTGGAAGTCACAATTCATTTAGGTAAACAATTTTCAATGTGAGCGTATACATAGACGAAATCAATTTAAAGAAAATGTCAAGGGCCGAAATCGAGAAATAGTGTTAAAATAATCTTTATACAGGTCATTAAGACGTTGGTGAATTTTATCGCATAACACTTTATTTCTTATCAACAAAAGCATTGAACGCTCTTTTTAAAGAGCAATAAGAGGGAAGGACAGTAAGTATTTAACTTACTAGAAATCACTGTTCTGATGAATGGAGATCTGCAAAACTTCGTTTATGTATAAGACTTTAGTGGTAATCATCCTACTTCACATGCCCCTGTCAAATATTCTAAACTATATGAGCCGTGCCATGAGAAAACCAACATAGTGGGTTTGCGACCAGCATGGATCCAGACCAGCCTGCGCATCCGCGCAGTCTGGTCAGGATCCATGCTGTTCGCTAAGTTTCTCCAATTCCAATAGGTTTTAAAAGCGAACAGCATGGAGCCTGACCAGACTGCGCGGATGCGCAGGCTGGTCTGGATCCATGCTGGTCGCAAACCCACTATGTTGGTTTTCTCATGGCACGGCTCATATTCTGATTACGAATTACGTCTTATACAACGACATTCTGTCTTTGGAGCACAACGGACTGCTTATTAGAATTATGATTTATGATTCTCGTGTCTTAGACTGTTTCGTTCTGCTTACTCTAAACAATAATAGCCTAAATCATTTGTATGAAAAGGTTAAGATGGTATAAAAGAAAACAAATTAAACGATTAGTATGCGCGTTACAAATTCACAATGTTAAAAGGTTTTGATCTGACATTCTGTACCATAAAGTAGGAAATAAAATTTTAATGAATATATCATCGTATTAATTCATAACGCACCATATGTGAAATTGCACTAATTTTAATTATCAAAATTATAATGACTTAATTAAAATTTGAATGTACGTTATTTGCATTTGTAAATACTTATTAGTCATCTATCCATTAACAAGTATTTTGGTTACTCAAACAAAGAGCGCCATTCCGTGTTACTATATTTTCGTCGAATGCTACTTGAGTAATCAATGTCTTGTTTTACATGAGAATAAATTTAATCGTTAATGAAAATGTTCGATTTTTTGTCTAACGACAATGAATTATTCCAAATACCAAAAGAATCGTGCCACAGGCAATCTGTATTTCTAAACTTTAAATTTGATGTGAAGGGTCATTCTGGCTGGCAGATCAAATTATCTACTGTTGTTCATAGGCTAGAAATTTAAGTGTGAGGAGGACATCCAGAAATTAATTTAATATTTGCTTTACCATGGTAAATTTGGCGTATATGTTAATATCTTGATGAAACTATACTTATACAGCCAAAACGCCACCAAAAAAAAAATAGAAAAAGTTACACAGTTTGACACTGTTAGAACGGTTGCCAGTGTCAGCAATAGGAAATGCGTTGAAAGCGTAGATGACAGTGTCAAGACAGATATGGAACAGGCAGGAAGGAAACGTTAGTATTATTTGTAGCCAACATATTCATTATCACATTGGATTTTCAGGAACCCTGTCCAGAATGAGCATGAGAACAACAGGGTGTACCAAGAATATCGAAGTAATAATGAAACCATTGTAGTATATACTCCGAACAACAGAGTTCTTCCATTTCCGGGTAAGCAATATCAACTACATTTGTTAATATTTTAAAAATAATCAAAATGTTAAAATTAAAGAAGATGAAAGTTAATTTGTAAAACACAATTACAAGAAAAGGTAAAACATTTGCAGTTGGATTCTAAGATACGTTTAGATATAGGCAAGCAGAATGAATATTTCATTCGCTTTTTTTGTAGCCAGTTCATGGTATTTGTTCGTAACCAAGCTTTTCATTGTTTATACAGGAAAAACAGACAAGAAAAACATCAGAAGAATTGAGAAATTTGAACGAAATGTGGAAAAGGACCTTGACGAAAAACAGGCAAAACTTATCCATTCTTTAGAACTGGTTGCTAGTAACATCACCGTTGTTGAGGCGTCAAAACACAAGGGCAATAGGAGTACGTAATACATAGACTGTCGTCTTGTGGTGTTTTAACTTAACTTTGTTGTGATTTAATGCTTGTTTTAATTAGATTTCTTAAAGATAGTTCGTGATAATTGCTTCCAACCTTTCAAAAACGCTAAGGTAAACGTTCTCTAACATTTGTGCTACTTTGAAAAATGTACGCACGTTGTCATTGAAGATTTCAACTGAGTGATTTACAACATAACACAAGTCAGTGCAGTCTCTTAAATTAAAATGCCCTGATTCTTTTGAATGAGTAATTTAACATGACTAATAAACGCCTTTTTCATTTTTGAATTAACCTGTTTCTTTTTTAATCTCGTTCATAATTTGCGGTCAATGGTAAAATTATTTGTGTGTGTATGTTGTATAAACTAACTAAGCTGGCGTTCTTCAGAAAAGCGTCAAGTCTCTTTACAAGACGCGCTTTACCAAAGACGACTAGAGTATGAAAGGTACCTCCGAGAGTATGAACTGCTGATGCGTGAGAGAAAAGAACGTCGACGACGATATGAAGAAGAACTACGACGTCGAGAGCAACATTACGCTTCTGTCCAAGAACTTCGCCGCGCCGATGCCGTATCGCGTTATAACGTCGAACTAGAAAGAAGACGTCGTCTAAGACTTCAACAACAGAGAAGCAGATATGAAGCACTGGCTCTCACACAAAATGAAGGTGCAATTATAGAAACTAGCATTTATCTTTGCAGTTATATGTGTGTTCATTTTGTGAATGCAGTTATTTCACCCAGTATTTTATCATTTTATATTTATCCTCCTACCCATCTGATATTAGCACAGTTTAAGATATTCGTTTCTTTTTCACTTTGCCCTAATGAATGCTGATTGGCCAAAGAAAATATTGGGAGATATTGTCAAACGGTCGAATGATCTTAACCTTGAATAAATTATCATCTTTACATAACTTATGAATGTTAAAGATTTGATTCCAGTCTGGGTTTAAATGGGAAAATAAAAAAAAAAAGAAACAAGTGTTTGAAAATGCTTTATATATTGTACTTTTAAGAATGAATTTTTGTTTAATATTAGATGCAGATATCTCTTTAAATAGCACCACTACTTTCTAACTTTACAAATTCTTTGAATCTCATGCCAAAAAGAAATGTGATTGTGCTTGTTATATATATATGCAATATTTTATACTTTTCTACTGTTTATTTGATTGTATCTTGCGCTCTGAAAGCTTTGTTTACATACAGCATATTATGAACAAGAAAGGCGTCGGCGTCGGAGATTGAGAGAAGAACGAAGACGATATGAAGCGCTTGCATTGCTACAGAATGAAGGTGCATAAGCACGTAGCACGTATACATTAGTTCAAACGGAGTTGTATCAAGTTTAGGAGCTTGACAATATTGTATATGTATTAGTATTATTGCTGTTCCAGGGTGTTAGACTTAATTTGCTTTCGTACAACTGTGCTTTGCATTTTTCGCTTCTTATTTTGTACTTCAGCATTTTAAATTTTTCTTTTATATTTTGAATTTATTTTTAAGATTAGTCTAATAAGAGTTTAGTTATTTTCTTGTCTTTAGTTCCAACATGAAGCGACTTTCTAAGCATAGATCTATTCTTTTTTTTTTCTAATGCTGGTAAAATGTTCGGTAGACATGTAGAAGGTATTAGCTACTGTATTGGTTGCGGTGTGAACTAACAGATTGACTACGGTTTAGGTTCTTTGTGATGTCTACTTTGTATGTAAATGTACGTGTTGAGCAAAAATATTATATCACGTGATGTAATACGTACACATATATAGATGCAAATAGTATAGAAAGTATTACTGTATAAACGGATAAGGGGTTGGGACATTTCTGAGCTGTTGATTTTGTCTTGCAGGTTCTTTCAGATGTGTTCCTTTTATTCGACTTACGTGTTTAATACTATGGTATTCTAAACACATTTCTGTGACCTTCTTTAATGTAAATATCTTTCCCATTTCAACAGAAAAACATCAGCTATTAAAATGTACATGTACTTTACTGTTTAAAGCAAAATATTCTTACTTCAAAGTTGTGCATATATTACATACTAGTATGTATAAGTTTGTAGAGCTAGTAACTTCCGAGAATAAAACACTGTTGAAAAACTTAGGTATGTATACATATCATGCCTTTGAATTAAGAAACTTGAGAACGTATAGATAATTTAATGTATATCACACAGATGACTTGTATATGCATTGCAAGGTATTGAGTGTGCATAAGCTTAAAGTAAAGGAAATTTTAAGTATTTATATTAGTTTTATTTAGAGTAAGAATAATTAGACCTTATTTTCCGATGATTTCGTATAAGGTCTTCCTAAGCTAAATGTTGTTTAATGTAAATCATCTGTAGGATAGCTAGCCTTGTATTTTTATTTTCGACAAGGCTTTGCATCCATATTGTAGCACAAAAATATAATGTACTATGTAGTTTATGTACTTTTGTATTTATATAGCTAATGTGACAGTGTGTTGTTGTTGTCTTGTTGTCTCTGTTAAAATTGTTTTCAAATATGTTACATAAATATCCTTAAACTGATTGTGAAACTGCTATTTGAAATTGGCTTACCAGTCTCGTAAATTATCTTTCTTTCCGGTAAACATTGAACGTAACTAAAAGGTGAAATGTTGACATTCTAAAATCGCTGTAAGGTTAATACATTCGAAATGCACTCTGCTATGACATTATTTTTGATAACTTATTTCTATTTCTTACCGGCCTTCTCCGGGTGAATATATGTACTTTCCTCAGAAAATAGGGTTTCATTAAACTCAATGTCAGTTTTGCTAGATGTTTATGTTACTATATTAGTATGTGTCATTGAAATACTATATTTGTTTTGTACACTGTCCGCTATTGTATTTGTGTCAAATGTATGTCATCATGGGCTTTTTAGCCTATTTGATTTGAAATAAAATGTCTGTCTGTCTGTCTATATAACTGAAGACCTTTATAATATTTTAAGGTTATTATAACAGAGTCTTGGTCTGTAATGTTGCTTTTGGCTGCTCGAGTAGATTTTAGCTAGACCTGGATCACACAAGGCACTTGCGCCGCGTGTGAGTAGGAATGACAAATTCTACGAGAGCCGAATGTACCACTGCAGACCAATGTATAACTTTAATGACCATTTTATTATATACTGCATAATTATACTACCTATTTCTAGAGTTATCTTTGCTAAAATTGAGTATAAGTTCGTTTTAAACAAATAACATTTGACAAATCATTTCTGACTGTCACAACTCGAGCAAGTAATCCCATCATATCGGTTATGTTTCCATATCAGATGGGAGATAAATACAGGGTTTTGTATTCGTGTGCGAAATGATATGAAAACTATCTTAGTAAATAATAAAACTATCTTAGTAAATAATAAAACTATCTTAGTAATATAAAATGACTTTAGCATTAATCGCCTGTAAATAAACATGTTATTCATCTTTAAAAGGTTATTTAGCAATTAGACATAGATCAATTAATTATACCGCGAAATATAATGTACTGGTTTCTGAACCTTACAATGGTTTTGTTAAACTTCATGTTTTGTTAGTGAAAAGGTAAACTATCACAATTATAATTGTTTTCAGTTCGTGTCATGAAAGTCATAATTCAACCATTAAGAACAGCTGTGTCAAATATGTCTCTTTTTCAGAACAATAGTGTGGTGAATGTTGCAACGTGTTTTATTACATGTTTTCTCAGCAGCGATTTAATCTATAAATAACTTCTTTCAACAACTAGGATAAATTCTTGCATAATTTGCCATGTATAAAGTAGTGAAAAATTTTGCATAGATCTTCACTAATTAAATTCTGAAGTTCCTTTTACTTTAGAGTATCGCATATATAGCTAAAGACCTTCGTAATATATTAAGGTTAACGGTGTCTTGACTCTGCTCGAATGGAGTTTACCTCAGCCTGAATCACAATAGGCACTTGCACCGCATATGATCCGGTATGGCAGAATCCACTAGAGCCGAATGCATCATTGCAGACCAATGCACTATTTCAAACAGCTATCACAACAACACTCTTAAATGCGTTGTGGTGGCCGTAAAAAGGTTTCCAAGTACTTGGTTTCAGTGTTATATTTTCTGGCCCGTTGAGAACTTGGAGTTCACTCAATATCTATGTAATAGAGGAGGAGAGGGGGCGTTTGGTTGTTACATTTTCTATTTCCTCACATGAACTGAGTCTGCCATTATTTTGCTTGGTTGCATTCTATTCTTCCAAAAGATATTCTTACAGATTTTATTATATGCCTTTGGCTGTAAGAATAATGTACATATAAAAGAAGTTTTAAAGATTATGCCCAAACTTCCTATTTGAAAATAGGTTCAATTACTAAACATGTCTTTGTGTTTAAAAAGGACAGTATTTGCAAGCAGTGCTAATATGCGATGCCGCTTAAAAACTATAAGCTTTTAGAAAACAACATTTACCAGATATGACATTTAATCGTGACTACATCCTGATGGAAATTGTCTAGATTTATAGTTGAAAGATTATCACCATAATGGTTGGTGTTAACTTACTGGCATATAACTGCTTACAAAATACAACAGTTATATAGAAAAGAATGTTAAGAAAGCAGTCAAGTTTCTTAGACTGTTTTTGAATGTTGTATGAATAAACATTCTACATGGGTTTACAGGTATTAAAATGTTTTTTTCGCTTCATTTTTATATCTCGTACTTTTACACAAAAAATAAACACTATTAGCATATTAGTTGTTTTACTCAAACTGTGAAGGAATAACCTTAATGGTGAAATATCCTGCAATAAATTGTTTGTCGAGAAGCTCATATTTCAACAGGCAACATACCTGTGTCAAATATGTCTCTTGTGCAGAAAAATGATGCCGTGAAACTAATTCAAGGTGCACATTATAAATATGACTGCAGTCATTGCAATGTATTTTATTACATTTTTCCGCAGCTGGACATCTTGTGCAGGGCTTTTATTTATGAACAACCTCATTATTCAAGCAGGATAGATAATCTTTACTTCAGTTTAATGTTGCACTTGGCTTGATAAATGTTACGAAGTGTGTCAAAATATATCAGTAAATTATAACATTGTGCCCTCCTGAAATAGTTTATTTAATTTTGCTGACTGTTTTGTCTTTCTCTATACAAATATTTCCAACAAAGATTTATTCTTATTTTATTTACTCGGGGCGAACCGGATGGCATGTCAAACTGTATATATATGAATAAATCCTTTTGTATTCATGATGTATTATAAACACAATCGACTTAGGGGAAATTCACATGGAAATTTAATTTAGCGATTTCATGGTTATAGCAACTTTATTTGTGGTGTTAAGAATTCGCGAAACGCGAGTGTTTTGTGTTCTGTGCATGATTTACAAATAATTTTAATTCCAAATTGGCATTATTCGAAAATATAAGCGAAAAGAAAACAATCCGGTCGCGGGTATTAACAAATCGTAGATGCTGTGTTTGCATGATTAATAAGGTACATTTTACATTCAGCATAAGACTGTGCCAGTTAGTTAAATGCGTACATGCTTAATTGTACAATATTTATTTGAAACCCCGGTCTGTTTCTTAAGCTAAGAACAAGTGAAAAAACAACACATTTTATATAATTATATAAATGAACATTTGATGTATTACTGTCCACAGATCAGTTTGAACAATTATGTATCTACAAAAACATCTTTTGGAAAACGAGTTCAATTTGAACAGACATTACAATACTTTTTTGAAGCGGTGTCATTTTCAACGTAAAACAAATAATTTGTTAACTTAAATTGTTTCCATATTTCAAGATAAAAAGTTAAGAGTAGCTAGAAATATTTCTTTTGGCATGTTGCATAGCTTTATGAGTTTTGACTGTGACATTCAAATAGATTCGACATAATCAACTTGTTCGGTTTCACGCATTTCCTCGTACATGATATCCTAAAATTGTGGTAGAAACAATAACAATTTAGTTGTTATTAATATTATATAATTTTTGCAGGTGATTTAACGGGAGAAGAGCAATTTTTCACAATTTCTGCACATAATCTGCTGAGGAGAGAAGTTGGAGCAAAAGACCTGGTGAATTATTAAATTTTCTCTTTTATTTACTTATTATTCCATGCATTTAGGTTTCAATGGGCGCTTAGATATGAATGTAAACAAAATTCAGTTAGATCACATAGAATGTAAGTGACAAGTATTCATACAAAAAGTCACAATTAAATGTACCATTTTCAGTAAATTCACAGGTGGATGCTAGTGAAATAAATTTAAAGAATGATCATAAATGAATAAATTAATGCAAAAGAAACAGGTATATTGTCAAACATGTAATAGTTGTGATGACATAGTAGATGGATAGACAGATAAGAATATTTACTGTGTATTTTTAGGCGTGGAGCAGTTATTTAGAGAGGTGGGCAAAGTACGTGATACGCTGTGAAACAGAATACCCAGGTCCAATCAAATGTTACACCAATTTTGGCAAAGCAGAAAGGGTAAACATGAATAATGTATAATGACTTTTGGCATAATAACAACGAAATATTGATTAAGCAACATATTTTCAACTGACATTGACATTAAATTTGAAACGAGTCTGCTTTTGTGAATAAAGCATTTGAACAGGGAAAATTGAATACTTTGTCTGTATAGCTAGTCTTGTTCTGTGACTGTTATACAAATTCTTTGTAACAGAAAAAAAAAACACAATATGTCAAGTAGTTAGATAGGAGGCAGTCTATTTGTAATTAGACAACTTGTGGTTCAAAATGTTTTGGCACTCCAGTCACACATCTTCATAATTATAACGTTAAGCAGAGGTCCAACACTAGGGGCATAAGAATAAATATACTGTATATACGAGTATATGTGTTTAACGAAAGTTGGGTAAATCTAATGTACTATCACACCAGTTTACTTTATAAAGATATTGCTACATGTGAATATTGTAGGGTCAAGACATCTATAATGTAGTGTACCAGTGGGGCGCAGAGGGAGAGGACTTGACCAGACCACTCAGATACGGATGTAGAACTCCATACGACCGGACTTTGTGCAATCACAACACCATCGTAAGTAGACTCTTTCAATGAATAGTATTTCCTAGTTTTATATGTCAAAATGTTTATATGTTTATCGTTAATATAGAGCATTTACCAAAATACGAATGACTTGCCGCCATAACATGTTTACTATGCTTAGTGAAATAGATTTAAGTAACTTTTTGAAATTTACTGGGAAGGGCTTAATGTAATGTTGATATAACTTGTTGCACAACCCATTTGCTTTTGTTTTGTTGTAATTTTAGGTATCTGTTTCGCTTGTGTAAATAAGCAATAAGATATGGTTAAATCAAACTTATTGAAATATGTAAATAAAATATCCAATACTGATATAGAGAAAATATAAATGCACTCTTCAGGGATCTTAATAAAATCTAATAAACTGTATTTATACACGAAGAAAATTGTGAAGTTACAATTGAACAGAATAAAGTTGTTTTTAGTTTTACAAGATTTTTCTTTTATATTTCAGATTCGAAACAAGTCCCTGACACAAATGGCGTGTGCTTCAAAGCACTGTGGATCCCAACGACAACTAACCTGCATCTATAGTTCTGGTTAAAAGTTGTGTTGGACGATATGAAAACTGCAGCGTGCACATTTAAAAGTTTCATCTTTCCGAGTTTGGACTATGTTTGGACTTGTGTAGACACCAATGATAAAGCTATAGTTACGTTAGTATCGTGTTCGTTTTGAGAATCTGTTTCGGTTGCAAGAATAAGAGGCCAGTAAATCCCTGATATTTATGTCTGTTGTTAAGTATACGGTTCTTGCATTTAGAAATTTTTTGAATGAAGAGATCGATATTATGGTAAAATACGGGACACATTTGGAATAGTTTAATACTGATTTTATGTAAGAAACAAGAGTTTGGCTTGAATACAAATATTGTATCGTGTTACGGTTGAAAACAAAAAAAGTAGAAAAAAGATTTCTTTTGGCAACATCAGTATATTCAGTTAGATATGGTGTAGTTATACAGTTGTATATTATTATGTATTTTGTATTTTTATCCAATTATGTTTGTTTTTGTTGCGAAAATGTTTGCTGTATGAGTCATTTTATTTTGTATTTATTTTGATGCGTTTGTGACCTCTTTAGTACTGGTTAAATAGATCGGGCATTATTTTTTTGAATGTAGCCCGATTTCGGACAATAATTTGAAAATGATCTGGTGCTCTGGGAAGATCTTACAACAATATAATTTGATTCTGTTTTTTTTTCTTCAGTTTTAGTCGGCATAATTTAGTGTATTACATGTAGTAAATCAATAAGAGTTAAGTCTATTCTAAACTTTTCTCGCTTAGTTCAATAGACTTTCTCATGAACACGAATGTCAAACTTATCGTCTTTGGAATGTACTTATCAAAAAACATATAAATATGTCTGCAAAGACATAATGGGGTATGACGTTTGTCATAATTTTATCTTTTCTTTAATTGATGAATGCGAGAAAGAGACTGACGTATAGTCTTTATAGATCTTATCAAATGTTCTTCGTAATCATAGAAAAAATCGTCCTGCTGACATGAGGAAAGTGGCTTTGTGAATCTAAAACTTCAGCGCATTTCGATAGTTTTTTAACTGTTTAAATCATTATACTAAAGAATACTATATGTTAAATAATAGGCAATATTTAAAGCGTGCATGGCGACAATTTTGACGTGTTCGTTTTGTTAATAATTATTTAAGGGTCGACTATATGATATCGAAAGTATAATTTAATTGATCAGGGATATTTTTGTATGAACTTTGCACATGTAGTCGAAAAGCCAGTAACACCATATGTCTTTCAGCAAGAATCTACAGAAATTAGCTGTTTAATTTGTGTGTGGTACTTTGTGACTTTGGTACGTGCATTTAGTCACTGCGCAATTTTTTGCATTTATTATTGCATTAATAACTTTAATCGAGGACGCAACAATAATGCTGGCAGTCATACTAATTAAATCAAAATACGTAATTGAACCTGAAGTTTCTCGTTCGTTTTGAAATTTGGACAATTTTTTTTTCAAATGTTATACAATGAAAAGCTATAACTATTTTTCTTTTCCATGTTATCTTTACTTCAGAAATGAATGACCATTTTTTTACTATGGTGATTATGTATTTTGGTTTGCTATATTTGCTAGATTTCAATTATGTCTCTGTAATATATATGGCTGCAGAGACTCTAAACGATGTACATATTCATATGTATCATATACTTGTACAATTATTATACGGCGTAGTCCAAAACAGTATATACAGGGTGCATATTCATCAGCATTCTAAATCTTAAATTTAGATTAATTTTTCAAATGTCTAAAACTTAAATTCGCCTAAGTACTTTAGTAATGCATCATTACTGTTCAAACTCTTTATAGCTTTTTGGTGTTTTAAATACTGTGTACATGGAACAAAAACCAAATAAAGCGACAGTCAGGCTACATATGATTGCATTTTGCTTGGCGGATTAATTATTTAGATGGAATTCTAACACATTTTATGCGTTGAAAAGTACAAAATTTGGATTTTGTCTTTAGGGGCCCTGTATTTTATAAATGCAAGATTTTGTTTCTTTAAAATTTATACATGTAGTATATTTCAAGACTTTGTTTTCAATGTCTGTTTGCTCCACAGTACTAAATTCAATACAGCTGCGAAATGAGTCATTGAAAATCGGAAATCAAAGAATGTAAGAGAACTTGTTCCTTCAAGAAAACTGGTAAAAAGTGTGAAAAGGAGATATCTGTAATCAAAGTCATATTTGTATCCAATTCCTTATACTCGCTGCCTTTTCTGTAACGCTTTTTGGAAAAATTGCTTGATATTTATACATTTGTTTACGACAATATTTGTGTGCGCGTTTCTTTCTTTTTTCTTCTTCTTTTTAAAGCTGCGATGAAATAGACAAGCAGGACAACAAGTGTGTAAAATTAGCTTAGACACCGTGGCGAAAAACAACGTAAAGAATTAGAAAAGGGACAGCTCTTCAAACTCTGTATTTCGCTCAGTTTGTACAATACAACAACATCAGGATATTAAAAAAGTATTTTAACGATGGGGTCCAGCCTGTCATTTGTATGATCGCTATCTGTCAAAAACACGTATCTAATTGTTAATCAATGGCTGTACAAACTGTAATACATTAAATAATACAGTAGCATAGAGTATCCTTCAAAACCTTTGGCTCTTACATAATTTCAAACTTAGAATAGTATGTAGAATGTAACCTATATTAAACGATTAGCAAGTTAGCACTTAGAAAGCTACACTGGCCTTTCATATATAATATTTAGAATGCATTATGTATGTTACTTATACTGCATTATTTCATTGATATAAAAATGTTTGTCTGCATTTATTATTTTTTTTTTGTCACTGTCAGTTGGAAACTCTGACAACGTATAACAGGTGACAACTAAACTGTTCTTAGACAGTGTAGTTATTACAAAAATTTTGACAAAAATAGGATTTATTCAGGAGCTGTTGATTATCACAAAGTACCAACAATGTTTGCAGCAATTATCTGGGTAAAAATGTATTAAAACGGAAATATATAATCAAAATATGGCTTATATTTTTTACCTCAAACAAATAAAAGATATAGTAAAAATATCATTGTTTTAAGCAAAAAGGATGTAGAATTTGTGAAATTTCGTCAGTTTATTATCTTTTCAAATGTTTGTCAAAAATGACTATTTCACCTTTCAGTTTTCCCAATAGTGACTTATTATGCAAAAAAATGGTGTCGTTTACATATCATACTTTCAAGCAAAAATTGTATACCCTAAAAATCTTGCTGCTTATTTCAGCAATTTATGAAAAATGATGCAAGTAAAGCATATAATCTATGCCACGGACGTTTATTACTGTGTACGAAATTTGAACAGTTGTTAACTTTACCCACTGTAAAATTTATCAAAGACTGAAAAATAGTGTCATAGTTTCTTATCGTTTGTATTTTGTATTCATCACAATTAAATAGATATTTTACATATTAAACAATTTAAATTGTTCGTTGCTATTTCATTATATATACAAATGTATATTAAAACTGGCGTATAAAACTTATATTATTGTTGCATATATAGTAGTGTTAAGTTGTTATTTTGCTGTTATGTATCAAAATTAAACAAGGTATTTTATTAATAAACAATTTCTAATAAAATGAAAAAAGAAATCCTGCAGTTTTGTATGTTTATTCATTTCTAACACGCATTGCTATACAACATAAATAAAACATAATCCCTACAATCATAAAAAATCTCAACATCATTGTTTCATTATAAGATAATATGAAAAGTCAGTTAAATGTCGAAACAGTTATCCATCATGTGTTAACCTTGCCGAATAACACACTAATGCATGAACACCAAAAGCAATAGGACCATAGTGGTCCGAAGTCGCTAACCTGACATTGACTATCTGACCTTGAATATAATTATGACACACTGAATCATCAATGGATATATTTGTGTTTAGTATAAGAAACATTAAACAGGTCAACTGCAATTTTGAACAAATATGCAAGAGGACTTTACAGGGATATTATGGACCAAGTTAAATGAAGATTCGCAAAGAGGTTCCAGGGAAAACGTTATTTTTATTTAAGGTTCTAGCGGTCCCTTCAAGGGACCAAGTGCCCCCAGTTGAAGAAAATTTACAGAGGACTTTATATAAAAGCTACAGATCAAGTTTGATGAAGATCTATCAAGAGCTTAATCAGAAATATTTGCTATATAGTTTTGTTTCTAATTTTAGCTCTAGCTGCCCCTAAAAGTCCCCATATTTGAATGCATTTGGGAGAGGAGCTTGCAAGATGTTACACACCAGGTTAAATACAGATTAAATCAAGCAGTTTATGAGAAGAAGTCGTTTAAAGATATTTCTATTCTTTAGCTCTAACGATCACTTTCAGGGGTCAAGCAACCCATTTGAAAAAAGTTGGGAGAGGACCTTGATGCAACACACCAAGTTGAAGAAACATCAAGCGGTTCATGAGGAAATGTCGCTTAAAGATATTTCTATTTTAGCGCTAGCGGTATCTACGAGGGATGTTTCAAAAATCCCGACTATGTTTCTAGTTTTTATGGTAATACTTTAATGAAACTGAAAAAGAAAAAACACGTAAAAGCGCCCCCAACCCTACCATCTACTGAATTAGCTTGAGAGAGAACCTTAAAATGAAACTACTGTCCAAATTTGAAGAAAAACTATCAATCGGCTCATGAGAAGAAGTCATTAAAAGGTATTTTTAATTTAAGCCCCAATAGTCCCTAAAAGGGGTCAAGCACAATTTGAAGAACATTAGCGAGAGCTAAACAATGGTAAGACAGGTATTCTCGTACCTTCATATCTAAGGCAAACACAAAAGGAAACATTATGCCTAAGCAATACTTATATTTTTCATCAATTTGCAGAACTTTTTTATACAAAAGTACAAAATCCTGACCTCCGTTGCATTCACACTGTGACTATGAGAGAACAAAATTAGATCATCCAGTTTTGACCTTTTTCATGTAATTAGAGACAAACTTCCATGTTATGCTATATATGTAAGCCCCTCTTAAATGATAGCTACTAGCGTTCATCCTCTGTGTCAGATACAGGCGAATTTCTCCTGGGTTTGCTTTTCCAAGGATTATTTGCCGATGGTTGACGATACTGAGGTGCCGGTGTGCTATCTGGAGAGTATTGTTGCTCCCGTCGTTGTTGCTGCCTATGTGGCGTCGGTTCTCTTTTAGGTGGTGTCCTTTCTCTTGCTGGGGGCGTTCTTTCTCTGCGTGGAGGCGTCCTCTCTCTCCGCGGAGGCGTACGGTTTCTCCGGGGCGTTCTTTCTCTGCGTGGAGGCGTCCTTTCCCTCCGGGGTCTGTCGTAGTCTCGGAAGCTTGGAGAACGTCTCCGATCTCGGTTACGTGGTCTGTAACTCAGATCATCGCTGTAAATACAAAACAAGCAAAAACTATAAACAACAAACTTAATTGTTTTCAAAAGGACAAAAAACTCCCGTTTCAATAAATACGTCTATGTGATAATATACGTCATTAACAGGTTCGCGCACAACTTTCAGTTTCGGAGTCAAAACACCTCGTTTCGGAGAGTAAAATTGCGATGATATAAATCATACATGTTTATCAATTTTGAGAACTGGCCTTCAGCTGATGTTGGTATAAAACGCCAGAATGAAAGAGGGAACAAAACTTTTAACAATACATGTGCTGTTTGTGGAAATGTCTGTGAAAAAAGGAGGAAATGAAACTTACAAAAGTAGTTCAATCACTGACAGTATTACATAGTCGCCGTTACAATATAAGTAGACACGGTCAAGACCACAAACAATTTAGTACTGCGACGAAACAATTTATAAACAAAACTGACATATCAAAACACGTAAAATGCATACTGTTTCTCAGAAATCTCGTGCTCTTTGCAAAAATGCATCGAAATTAAGTACAGTATACTTTGAAAGTAGAAGCAGGTTAAAGTGAAATGTTCATTTTGGCGCGGTGAGTTCCATTTCTTCCTTGACGAGATTTTGTAGTTGAACTTGGTGTTCTTTGCTTGATTATGGTGTCCTACAGACCAATATGTGAGATTATTTTTAAATGAATTCTTATTATTATGTCTTTGTCGTGTCCGCCTGTCCTGGAGTCAAAATCTTGTCATTGTTTCTTCTAAACCGCTTGACAGATTTTTGGTACACTGAACGGCACTATTTCCCGGTTCATGAAACTTTCATTGCGTCACTGAATTTCAATGATTTAGCAACGCATGGAGCCTCCTCAACTTTTTGTCAGATTTTAATGAAATTTCAGGGTTATAAAAAGTGTAGTTGCGCAAATCAGCAACATTTTACAGCTCGATGGTTTTCATGGTAATTGTACTCTTGTTGTTAACTTTGATGTTTTGTGATTTTGATTAGGTATCATGACAATTTTTGGGTAACTCAGCAATTGAAATAAGAATTATTTCTTGACCTTTCTCTATATACGTTGATATTTACTTTGACTTTAAAAAATATTTATTTATTTATTTTGTTTGGTTTAACGTCGCACCAACACAATTATAGGCCATATGGCGACTTTCCAGCTTTGATGATGGAGGAAGACCCCAGGTGCCCCTCCGTGCATTCTTTCATCACGGGCGGGCACCTGGGTAGAACCGCCGACCTTTCGTAAGCTAGCTGGGTGGCTTCAAAAAAACATCAGGTCTTATCCTTTCAATATGAAGTCCTTTTAAATCAAAACACAAAAAACCTTTGGTGCTTGATATGAATTTCATCATAGCTATTTTGTAACTTGTATAATTAAATGTTTCGGCACTTAGCTTTTACTTTTGTCAAGAATATTATATATTCTACAATCTGTAATAATAAATTACAAATCATATTAACGTTTTTTCTTTCTTTTTGTAATAAACTTTTTACATAAGCTTTGTAATTACATGTATGTTAATATTGTCAATTGTTCAGAATTAAGCATAAGAGTAGTTTTCAAAAAATAATGCAACATCAGGTACAAGAGTTACTGCAGCCTCTTAAAACATTTATTTAAAACCCGGACATGCATCTTAAAATTTGTCTTAATATTGATGCAAAATTTAAATGCCACAACTTTAAAACTGATAAAATGACAGCTAAATTATGGTTAAATTTGTCGAAAGTGCAACGTAAAAAGTGTGACATTTTAACTTCAGCTTCAAATTCATTGTTCTTTAGCATGTAAAGCAATTCTTTAAACAGACTAAATATATAGCTTTTATGGACTTTTCATTTCAGGTCATTCTCACTTATATAATTTATTGTCTGTATCTGTTATATTACAAGCCTGAAATGCGTTTAAAAAGAACTAGTGCTAAAATGACCCCAAGTGCAAAACAGTTTTGTTAATTAACAATAAAGACAAAAAAAGTTAAAATATGAATTGTTTTTCTTTATACCTATCATACATATCATATTAAAGACATAAAAATTGTTTTTTTTGCTGATGACTGTAGAATAAAATGCAAAAGAATGCGTTGTACTTGGGGAAAAAGAAAACCGTTTTTTTCAGCATGTGCTTGGAGTTTTCCTATGAACTACTGCTGGGCAAAACTGTCAAAGTTTGATTTTTCTGGTGCAGATTTTGGCCATCTGTTAAGCCTATCTTCATTATAAAGCATCGGAAAATGCCAGACATAGAGAGAATTATAAGGTAATATAGACAACATATATATCATACATTTGCGCATTAATCATACCCACAGCAAGTGCTCAAGATGTGCCTCTGTGTTTCAGTAAGTATCTTAAAAATGTTCTCATAAATTTATAAACCATCTAGTTCTAGCACTGTTGCAGTCCATTATTCTACTTTTCGGAGAGTGATCACATTTATATGAGCCATCTCGATCTAACCCTGGTTTTAGAAATTAGTGAGCCAGGAAGTGCATCCATTCAGCTTGTGAACCGGGATGGCAAAGTTTAAGTTTACCGATTACATGAGATAACTGTCCAATGCATCGTTGAACAACTGATGAGGCTAAAGCCGGTGCTAGGGGGCGTGGGCAGTGTTGCATTTTCCATTACTGCTCATGAACAGACTCGATCAAACCGAGTCTGCAATTTTCACTGTTTGCCTTGTTCTGTTTTCAGATTTTATTCCATTCACACTGGCCATAGTTTTATCAGAACAAGTGGTTCCAACGTTGTTTGAGCGGTGAATTTTACGCAGATCAGATGGCGAAATATGGCCGATACTATAAATTTCCGGTCTTGTAAGTATGATTTAAAGAAATTTCTACCCATTAAATAACGAATCAAATGAAAACGATGGGTGCACCTGAAGCGCAAATGTGTCCATGTTTTAGCACATGTGTCCATTTAGCTGAGATTTGTGCCGTTTATTCAAACACTTCTGTACAATCCGGTGGGGAAAAGAATTTTTTTGCAGTTTTTGACAATATCGCATCAAATATAGTGTTTATCGGGAATAAATAGTTATTAAAACACTTTTTATGTAAAGGGCTACCTCTTAAAACAAAGCCTGTGTATTTCCAAGGAATTATTAGGGTTTGTTTCTGAAAAATCGGCCGAAAACCTAATGCAACGCAGTTTCGAGTGGGTCGCCATGCAACGCAATCAAGTGGATACCGTTCTGTGTCTTACTTGCGAAGCCTTATCCGTTTTAAAAAGTCAATAGAGTCTCACAGTAATAATTTTAGATCGTTGTATATCATTAAAATGATCCCTACGCCATTTCTAATATATTGTACTTTTACACTGTTATGGTCGCTAACATTTAACATATTTTTGCGGACAACAACATGAAAACATAAAGCGACGATGCAGTTCTGTGTCTTACTTTTCGGGCTCTATTTCTAATACAAAAAGTCGTCCATGATGTACGTTAACACCATCTTTACCATTAATGCACGCTTAATTTCTTATAAATGTAATAATAGTTGTTTTTTTCCTTCTAAAATCAAGTTTTCCATTCAACTAGCATTGAGTATCGCATTATCTGGAACATTTCCGTGTCTCTGGCTGTTCCTTATTTCTGATATTTATCCCCTGTCTGTATTGTGAGTAATTTTAGCCCAAGACACGATGAAGATTATACGATTTATATTAACTGAGTTGAGCTATCAAAGAAAGGTCAAGCGTATACTATACAGCCGTCTGCAAAAACGATGTATTATTATTTACCAGATTTTTATAGCGCTCTTTTCATCTATAAAATAAACGTTCAAAAGCGCTGATGTATGCGATGTATGTCTTGAACACAATCATGTTACTTTTATATTTACCTTTTATTCTTAACCTGAGGGGAATATTGATTAAACAATGGAATATCTGAAGTGATTGTTGTTTTATATGTACATTAAATGTTTTAAGATAATGATAAAATGACACGTTCGATTAATAAAACAAGACTTAATCAAATGAATAAAGGTCGGCAATAAATCTCCCGCATTCAGTGTACGCAGAATGTATACTAACAAGTCTGTGTATATGTGTGTGTGTGTGTGTGTGTGTCTGTGTTCGGGTTTAACGTCTTTTTCAACAATTTTTCAGTCATATAAACGACGGTGTCTACTTGTAGCAGTGACCACAATGCCCACCTTTAAAGTGCTGCCTCACTGGAATATCACGTCGTAGACACGTGGCATGATACTCCACCCAGTCATATTAAATTGACACCGGGCTGACCAGTCCTAGCACTATCCTCTTAATGCTGAGCGCCAAGCGAGGAAGCTACTAGTACCATTTTTTACTTCTTTGGTATGACGCGGCCGGGGATCAAACCCACGACCTCCCGCACTCGAAGCGGACGCTCTACCACTAGGCTACCGAGGCGGTCAAGCCTGTGTAATACCTAACCATAACCCTTACATCCAATAGGGACGATTCAATATTGGCACTAAATAACACGACTGACAATTTAAAAAGCACGAAGTACTGTGACTGTCTAACAGTGGTTGCTAACATCCAGGAACTCAAGGAGGCCTCAAATCGCCTCCGGCCTCAAGGACCTTCAGGCCCATCGGGGAAGACCCCAGCAGCCCTAGGCCTCCTGCCTGAAAAGTTTGATTCTACGCCTGTGCTGTTCGCTTGACCTATAATGACGTTGCCAATTTGATATATAATATGAAGTAATTATTTCAACCTATTCACTCTGAAATCATTTCTTTATGAAATTATATTCAAGATATATGTCCTGTCGGGATGTAGTCATAGCTGCACCACATTTCCTCAAGCAAATTTCACATGGACTTAACGTCAGCAACTCTGAGAAAATAGTCCCAAGTTCATGAAGAGAAAATGAAGTGCGACAAATGTTCCAAAAGATAATAGGTAAGGGTAGATTTCTCGGGAGCATAGAGCACCAAAAACACAACCTCGGGGCCAAGCATCTGCAAGGTAGGCCCACAAAAAAGAACCTGTTATGGAAAAAATATTACAGACGGGTTGCTTCGAGGCCAAATATAAATACACGGGGGGGGGGGGGGGGGGGGGGGGGGGGGGGGGGGGGGTGTCAGGGTATTAACTGTGTACATCTTTAGAAACGAACACATCAAGTCATGCGGACTGAACATGCATTGTGAATGTGAAGTTTGTGGGAAAAATTCAAACAGAAACGATATTTAAATGAACACATTACAAGTGCAAAAAAAAAAATGTGGAAATAAATATAACCACAGAGCATCACTTCATTATCACAAGAAAAAAAAACAACTGTACTTGAGCTAGTCATCCCCATTAGTAAGGTATCTATGTTTCCAATCTTGTTCATTCTGAATGATGTTAAAACAAGATACTAATTCTTTAATCATTGTTACGAAGATAAGCTACAGTGCACATGACTATCGGTAATTTTACTGTTATTTAAAATTCTATTATTCAGTAGTTTGAGAGAGTTAAAGCAACGTTACGGATAAATACCTGGTGCGTTTTATATGCAAATAACGTAATACAGGCATTAGCTTTTTATGTTCAGGCTCTAATGACTTTTTAAGATGGATAAAACTTCGCAAGTAAGACACAGAACGGTATCCATTTGATTGCGTTTCGTAACGACCCACTCGAAACTGCGTTGCATTAGGTTTTCGGCCGATCTTTCAGAAAAAAAAAACCCGAACAATTCTGTGAAAATACACATGCTTTGATTTAAGAGGTAGCCCTTAACATAAAAAGTGTTTAAGTACTACTTGTTCCCTATAAACACTTTATTTGATCGATATTGTCAAAAACTGTAAAAAATTTCCTTCCCCCTCCAGACAGTACAGAAGTGTTTGAATAAACGGCACAAATCTCAGCTAAATGGACACGTGCTAAAAAATGGATACATTTGCGCTTCAGGTGCACCCATCGTTTTTATTTGATTCGTTATTTAACAGGTAGAAATTCCTTTAAATCATACTTACAAGACCGGAAAATTATAGTATCGGCCATATTTCGCTATCTGATCTGCGTAAAATTCACCGCTCAAACAACGTTGGAACCACTTGATCTGATAAAGCTATGGCCAGTGAGATTACCGCCCCTGTTATTACACATGTGCCTTTAAGAACGTCAAATTTTCAATTGTACAAGATGCAACTTGTTTTCCTCTTGACATACGTAAATTACTTTTCAGTGAATTCAGATATATCCGCATCATAGATTTTCTCAGTTGAGTTGCGTTTTAAGCTCAGATCATATGGTGATTAGAGGGAAACCCGAGAAGATCCCCATGTATAATATATCTATTATAACCTTAATCATACAAACAAACAACAGAACCTTGTAGACTTTGAAAATGACTTTGTGTGTGTGCGGGGTGGGGGGTATTAGCACAAATTAAAAACAGTAATAATGTAATTTGATAGTGTTTTTCTAATCACTAAAGCAATTGTAAGACTTCTTCCTACAAAAAGGAATAGGACAAAGTTCTAAGTTTCATAGGCTAAATACGAGCTGCATATTAAAATCGTGTTCTTTTGAACAGATTTTAGTTTTTTATATAAGTTAACAAGACATGGAGGACAGCAACGCTCGACTATTCAACAGCCTTGTCAAATGAATGAATATTAAAGTCGAAAATGGGGCATAATTTTTTAAAATTGCAAAACAGGGTTATGGAACCTGTAAAATGCATATCAGCTCATTACAATGGACAATTGTGTGAAGTTTCAATCCTTTCCCATTAGTGGGTACTGAGATACCAGCTTACATACAAAAACTTAACCAAAAACTGCTAAGTCGAAAAAGGGGCATAATTTTGTAGAAATGCCAAGTAGAGTTATGGAATCTGTGCAATGCATGTCAGATCATCACAGTGAACAAGTTCAATCCATTTCCGTTAGTGGGTTCTGAGATACCAGCTTACACGCAAAAACTTAACCAAAAACTGCTAAGTCGAAAAAGGGGTATAAATTTGTAAAAGCAGAGTTATGAAACCTGTGCACTGCATGTCTGATCATCACAGTGAACAAGTGTGTGAAGTTTCAATCCATTCCAACAAGTGGTTTCTGAGAGACCAGCTTACATTTTATTTATTTTATCTGGGTTTTACGGCGCACCAACACAGTATAGGTTATATGGCGCCAAAGAGGACTACAAATCGTCACCTAAGAATGAAAAGGTTCTATCTGACATTTTGACCAAAAATGAGATTTTTACATAAATGAAGTGCATTTATCTATATGCATTTTATGTAAAAAGATCTTAGCTATATTCTTACTCATAACTAAGATATTGATAAGAGATCAAAGGTCATAGATCTATCTACATTTCACCAATTCTTTTAGCGGTAAAAGAGTTCATCTGATGGAAAGTTTACGGTAAAAGGGCATATGTGGCATATACAGTGCGTGGCCATAATAAAGTACGCAACGTCAGATACATAACGTTAATTTTTTCACGACTCTAAATTAAAGAAAGTCATTGCTTTAAATCTTTTTATTAAATCAAATCGCTAAACTAATTATAAATTCTCTAAGAGTAAAGTGCTCGTTTAATTATTTTTCTGACAGTTTGATGATGTCATTTAATAATTACATTGATCCAGCCGTCGTATCAGCTCTGTACGATTCATTACCAAAACGTCTGCGGGCTGTTTTAAAGGTAAAGGGATCTATTACAAAATATTAACAAGTAAGTTACTTTTGATTGACAAAGTTTTGAGTAACCGTAGTTAATACCTCACGTTATCAAAATTTAACGTCAAAGTGACGTCGCTTTTGCGTACTTTAATATAGCCACACACTGTAGGTCCTTTCTATTTTCAGTACTTTTTTTAAAGCTTATAATAAATTTGAAGTAAAAAGTCATATTTGACAAACAGGTCATTTTCCTTCCAAACATATTTATCAAATATGACCCATACACCCTTGTTATCTTTAGCAATTATGTAGTGTCGCATTTCATTGGAACTGTTTTGATAACCAGAAACTTCAAGCCAAGTTATTCATACACCAACATTTCTTGGACTATTGTAAATGTATATAAATAAAGAACAAGATACAATAGTTTTGTATTCAGCCCTCGATTTAGGAAGGAATGTTAGCAAGGAATTAACCATGTCTGAAAAAAATCAGGCAGGTAGGTATATAAATATACTCTACTAAATTTTTAAATCAATATTTTCATTGGAAAGCAGATTATTATAATTAATTTATTTCTGCAACAGACAAACAATAGTAGTTCTGTCACAACTATGGAAACTAAATACATGTTCATATTGTTATTAGAATGCTTTGATATCAAACATTAATCCCATCTCGATATATTTTTGTATTTTCAGGAGCGTTCAAGTAACCAAGATTGGTCAGGAAAAAACTCCAAGTTCTGTTTATGATGAACAAGTGAGTTTTCTGAAAGATGTTGGACACTGGAATGCCAGTATTTCTGATTGTTTGCCATTGGCTGTTGTTAATAAATTGAATTGCATCTTACGGATATACTTCAGTTCCCTTTCAACTCCTATTATTAACATCAAACCATCCGAATCGGAGGAAAACAGTGCCTACAGACAGATAGAGATCGCATATCTAGCAACTAGACAAGATGGACATTATGATGCCACAAAGCCAGTCACTTCTCAGATATATAAAGAAATATCTTAATCTGATATTTCTACACTAAGTAAATGCAACACGGCGAATCCTACGGAGGTTTTATATACATGAAAAATAACAGTAACATTACACAAACGTGCTGTCTATTAAAGCCCTAAAAGAGGTTGTCCAGCAGAAAAAGGAAAAGAAATGAAAGTGAATGGAAGTCTTCTGTTCGTAAAATAAGTAATCTTGAAGGGAAATCACATGAATCCAAGACAGGCGAACTTGGGGAAGGACGGAAAGTGCAGACACAAAATTGTGACCGTTGTAAATTCAAATGCAACACTAATTTCAGTGAGTCAGACAGGCAAGAAATATTTGACATGTATCATATTCTTCCAAGCTATGAGAGAAAACGTTGTTTTATATGTGATATTGTTTCTAAAAACAGACCAGCTCGTAAGTCAAGTGGAAGAAAGCAGAAGTCTTTGAAATATCACCTTCCACACGGAAACGAGAAAGTGCGAGTTTGTGCTCGTTTTTTCCGCAGGACTCTTGATATTGGCCAGAAAATTGTGCGTTACACCATTGAACAAAAGGTGCATGGGACATTTCAAGGCACAGATATGAGGGTCGACGTGCACCCGCAACAAAAATTGATGCCGCAAGAGTTAAGTTGGTTTGCGACCATATAAATAGCTTCCCAAGAATGGAATCACACTATTCCAGGTAAGGTTCGGAAAAAAAACAATATTAAGCTCACGATTTGAGTATCAAAATATTGTGGCATCTTTTCAGCGATTAGTGTAAATCTAAGGGAATCGTACCAGTGAAAGAATCAAAATACAGACAGGTTTTCTGTGAGAAGTTTTACCTGTCATTTTACAAGCCAAAGAAGGACCAGTGTAAAGCCACAAGAAGAGGAAAACAGAAGCTAGAGAAGAAAGGGCAAAAGACAAACAAAGAACTAAGGGGGACAAACGTTTTATTGTTGCAAAATTTGATCTTCAAGCGGTGCTGACAACTTCATGTTTACTTGTCAGTGAATTGTATTATTCTCGTAAATTATGTTGCTACAACCTCACAGTATACAGTTTAGGCGATAAACAAGCATTCTGCCACTTATGGGATGAGACACATGGAAAAAGAGGTGCGTGTGAAATAGCCACATGCCTGTTGAAAAGCATACAATCTCTCTATCCTTCAGGACCAGCCGCTGAAGTGACCTACTACTCAGACATGTGTGGAGGGCAAAATAGGAATAAATTCGTCGCAGCGTCATATTTGTATAGCATCGCTAAATTGCCACATTCAAAAGCTATAAACTACAAGTTCTTACAATCTGGTCATAGCCAGATGGAATGTGACGCAGTTCATTCAACAACTGAACATGCTAAGAAGATAACATCAATCTATGTCCCATCACTGTGGAGCACAATAATTAAGGTTACGAAGTAGGCTTTGAGAAACAAAAATCAAACAACGCCAAATCATAGAAAGAAAGATTTGTTTGACATGAAAATTGAACAGCATGTAAAACATGTATATTACTTTACGAAACAAGTTTCAGTATACTGATATAAACATTGAATTCCAGAAAATGACTGCCTATAGGGGCTCCACTTCCGGACAGTCAAACACCTTTAAAAACTCACCATTTTCAGAGAATTGTTACACACATGTTCGTTTTGATGCATTTGCAATAGCGTGCGAGTGGTGAAATTTCACATAATAAGGTGGAACACAGTTTTCAGCAATTGTTTATCTTTATTTCTTTACAACTGGCATTAATTTTCAAAGGGAAACAACTTTTTCTCGACGATTACTTAAAATAATCGGAAAAAGTTTTCTCCTTTTGAAAATAAATGCCATTTGCACTTAAAATAATCGAAAAAAGTTGTCTCCCTTTGAAAATGAATAACATTTGTGAAGAAATAAAGATAAACAATTGCTGAAAACTGTGTTCCACCTTGTTATGCGAGATTTCACCTCTCGCACGCTATTTCAAATGCATCAAAACGAACATGTGTAACTGTTCTTTGAAAATGGTGAATTTTTAAAGGCGTTTAACTGCCGGAAAGTGGAGCCCCTTTAGGCAGTCCTTTTCCGGAATTCAATGTTTATATCAATATACTGACACTTGTTTCGTAAAGTAATATACATGTTTTACATGCTGTTCAATTTTCATGTCAAATAACTCTTTCTTTCTATGTTTTGGTGTTGTTTGAGTTTTGTTTCTCAAGGTCTAATTCTCATCCCTAATATGGCAAGGCAATCAAACCCATATATCACAGTCCCTTTGAAACTTGACCGTGTTCTGGACTTGAAATCACTGGTCTCAAAATACCAGCTTAACATGCAGAAACCAACAGAAGGAGAAAAAATCAATTGGCTGAAAGTTAGATGGATTCGAGTTGAACAAAAATAACAAAAAACACTATTGACTAACTATTCTTTCGATGAAAAAGAATTCATGAACGTGGACATCATGCCAAAAATACACGGAGTAAAGGTAGAACGAAGTCCTTGCCCACTGAGGACGCAGACATGGAAACATGCTATCTGTCACGTCTTCTAATATCAACACAGAAGAAAGTCGATTTAATGAACCTTTGTTCAAAGGAAATTATACCGGAAGACTTTCATTCATACTTCGCGAACTTGCAAACAAACACAAAATGAAAAGACACAGAACCCGAGCATTCGGATTTCGAAGATAGTGAATGACTGTAAAACTGATGTGTTACAAGTAGATGAGAAATGCCTTTGACTATGTGACACACGTTTTGTATGTGAATGTCATGTTAAAAGACTATACCTAGCACTGACATATTTAGTATTTTGTTCAAGGTAGAAGGACTTATTTTTCATAAGAAACCTTTGACACAAAAAATAAGACAGAGTTTTGCATTATGTTAAAAAGAGAAAGTTTCTATTTGCCAAATAGGCCTTTTTACCATGACCATTTATTTCAAAACATTTCACGGTATAAGGACCTATCTGTCAAATACAACCTTTTCATTGTACAGTATTATGATATTCGTCCTTTGGAAAAAGGGCGTATCTACATTATTGATTGTATTGATTGATCTATTGATTATTTGCAAATGATGTATCCTCAAATATAAAGCTTGTATTATAGCATATAAATGCACAAAAGTTTGTTTTCGTATTCTAAATACCTGATTTTTAAAAAAGGGTCTGAACCTTTAAACTCGATTTTCTCGAAAGTATGAAAATGTCAGATAGAACCTTTTCATTCTTAGGTGACGAAATTTTGGTTTCACATCTCATTTACATCGAAATAAAAACATGAGGTATGGAATCAAAGTCTGCATGCCTGCTGGAATCACAGAGTTACAGCAAAACCAAGTGTTAAGACCCTATTAGTCTCTCTGATCATGCAAGGGTAAGGCAGTGGTTCCAATTCTTTTCATACACAGATCGTCCCAGAACCACATGGGGCACCAGCTTACATACAAAAACTTAACCGAATCGGGACGCAGATGCTTGGGCGAGTCCAATAGCTCTACCGATTCTTTGAATAGTCAAGCTAAAAATCACTTCAAAACCAAGGTTTTCACCAAGTGTGTCGTTTATATACGTGTTGAACGAAAGCTTCATAGAAGAATAGAATAACTTTTCCATTGGATTGACAGTATATGGTGGTTTGTTACCATACTACTTGGCATGGGTACCATTCATTTAGTGTTTTCCCTAAAACGAGAATTTGCCACCGGGCTCGTGGCAACAATGCTGCTGCGAAAGTGTTGAGAAGTCAGGGTACCTTACACCAGATTTGGGAAGGAGACCATCAAAACTGTTTTGCTTAATTGATTAATGTTTTCAATTAACCAAAAGACGGTAAAGTAATAGATATTCTTCCATCTGTTTAAGTCCGAAACTAATTATTTAGAGTATCTACAGACTCAATGTTAATCAAGTCAGTTCGTGTAACTAGAACATGTTTTTGTAAAAAAGCGCGTGTCTCCTCCAATACAGTCGTATAGGCAAGAAGTCAATAGGGGCCAGGAGCGAAAGTCAAAGAGACACTGATGGTTGGCTGCAATAGGGATCATCTACTTGGCATGTCCAGTCATCCCGCTAAATTTCAACACTCTTGGCCTAGTGGTTCTCAAGTCACTGTTCAGGCTCCTGTGACCTTGACCTTTGATCAAGTGACCCCAAAATAAATAGGGGTCATCTACTCTGCATGTCCAATCATCCTATTAAGTTTCAACATTCTAGGTTAAGTGGTTCTCAAGTTATTTTCCGGAAATGATTTTACATGATCAGGCCCCTTGACCTTGACCTTTAATAGACTGGCCCAAAAATCAATAGGGGTCATCTACTCTGCATGTTCAATCATCCTATGAAGTTTCAACATTCTGGGTCAAGTAGTTCTCAAGTTATTGATCGGAAATTGTTTTCCATGTTCAGGCTCCTGTGTCCTTGACCTTTAACAGAGTGACCCCAAAACAATAGGGGTCATTTACTCTGCATGACTGATGTTTCAACATTCTGGGTCGAGTAGTTCTCAAGTTACTGACCGGAAACGGTTTTCCATGTTCCGGCCCCTGTGACCTTGACCTTTAATAGAATGACCCCAAAATTAATTGGGGTCATTTACTCTTCATGTCCAATTATCCTATGAAGTTTTAACATTCTGGGTTAAGAGGTTCTCAAGTTATTGATCGGAAATGATTTTCCATGTTCAGGCCCCTGTGACCTTGACCTTTAACAGAGTGACCCCAAAATCGAAAGGGGTCATCTACTCTGCATGACCAATCATCCTATTAAGTTTCAACATTCTGGGTCAAGAGGTTCTCAAGTTATTGATCGGAAATGGTTTTCCATGTTCAGGCCCCTGTGACCTTGACCTTAAACAGAGTGACCCCAATATCAATAGATGTCATCTACTTTGCATGTACAATCATCCTATGAAGTTTCAACATTCTGCGTTAAGTGGTACTCAAGTTATTGATAGGAAAGGGTTTTCAATGTTCAGGCCCCTGTGACCTTGACCTTTAACGGAGTGGCCCCTAAAACAATAGGGGTCATCTACTCTATATGACCAATCATCCTGTGAAGTTTCAACATTCTGGGTCAGGTGGTTCTCTAGTTATTGATTGGAATTGGTTTGTCATGTTTAGGCCCCTGTGACCTTGACCTTTGATGGAGTGACCCATAAAAAAATAGGGGTCGTCTACTCCATCAGCCCTACAACCCTATGAAGTTTGAAGGTTCCAGATCAAATGGTTCTCCAGTTATTGATCGGAAATGAAGTGTGACGTATGGACAGGGCAAAAACAATATGTCTTCCCCAGAGGGGGGAGGGGGTGGGGGGAGACATAATTAACAAGTTTTATTTAACACTATAATTTCGGATGCAACAACTTGTCCTAATTTTGAACGTTATATTACTTGTCCTAGCTTTGGGCGCCAACACATATTATAACCGTAATCTGTGATTGTTTGACGTAACCTTACTGTTGCTAAGGGAATCCTAAGTACAATTGTATTATATAGGTTCGTGAAATGTTATGAACTGTTTTGTGTTAAGCAGTGACGTTACGTTTTGAATAATGAAGAGTATATGATTCTGGACTTTAATACCTATTTAAACGAGTTTTCCCTGCTAACGTGTAACAATTCTGCCGACAGTGAAAAGGTTAGGAGTATGTCACAATTAACCAATAAAGTAAGAAGAAATAAGACATTCCCAAGTCACTTCAACACCTATACGAAATGTTACAGACTCAGTCTTTACTTTTAACCATTTTAGCATCGTGCTGTAAATGCGTATATTCTATACACTGGTAGAGAATTAGCAGTACTGCTTTATACAATAGGAGTTTTAATATAAACAAGATACATGGAAATTCTACGAAAACCAGATTTATCACACCGCAAGTTTGAAGAAAGAATGATGCGATTAAATGGCTGTTCTTTAACTAGTATCATGGGCTCATCGGAAAGTTATGTTATTGCATCACTGATGTTTATATGAAAATAAACGTTATTTTCTTTCTACGGAAAATGCATAGTGTATTTCTAAATATTCAACGATAAATTTTACACTTTTGTTAACGTCAAAATTTAAGTTTACATTAAGATCATATAAACAATAACAAATCAGCATCTATTTCGCCTATTTTAAAGTTTCAATTCAATAGTATTCCATACTGACGTGCAGTTTCATATCAGATGCGTGGCGCAACTTTCATGTGTGTCGTAACATTAAGTTCATAAACAGTATTTTCAGTTTTACTCAGGCTAAAAGAACAAATTTTATTTAGCAGAATATTTATAAGTGTCATGCAACATTTCCGCTGAAAAACTCGTATATATACCTTGATGCAAATATTGTAATTCATAATTATTTGCCATTTCCCTTATTTAAAACCCTTTAATTCCAAAAAATAGGCAAATTATTTTGAAAATAAAAAGAAGATATTCCCAGGAATATCGGAAATCCGTTAAAACTTTAGGAGAATACAGGAATATAGATTGATAGACGACAAGTATTCATTAACATTGGTATATTTAAGTGTTTTTCCCCAAGTTATAATACATCGATCGGCGAATTGTGATCCTGTAAGGAATCATAAACAAGCCCCATTCTCGTTTTATTTCTTTATTCAATATCCAGTAATAAAGAAGAATAAATTAACAAAAATAACTAAAATTAATTGAAATATGTTTTATGAAATAAATTATAAATATTAAATGGATAAATACTATGTATTATATCTCGTCAACTATATTCTTTAATATATTCCAAGTATCACAATATTAGTGCTGATATGATATAACGGTAGGTGGTCCCCATTCTCTCATCTGCCCACAATTATAACTTCCCGCTTTGATTACACTAGCACTCAATAAGCCATGTTTATAGCATATTTTGAACAGCATACATTTGGTACAGCATAAATTACTGCTACATTAAAAAGATTGCAACCTGATAATAAGGTTTTATCTACAAGACGTGATGGTGTCCAAAATGTAACAATAGTCTACAATACTTTTATTAAACGTGCGCAGTTCTATCCATTCACCACATTTTCCAACCATCTATACGCAAAATGTTATTTCGAATATCATCACGCATTAATACGATGAAAATAAATAGGTACAAGAAGTGAGAGACAACAAAGTATCTTAAAAACTAAATGGAATGTAATTATTAAAGAAAGATTTCTTAAAATGAGTAATACTGCAGAATTTTTTATTCCAGCATACCGGATTCGAATGGAAAAGGGACAAAAACTCAGAGGCTGGCCATACTCTCTTGCACCAGTTACGTCAAACTGATGACATTGTCATATCTTAATTAAAAGTTATCTTTATGTTCCTTAACCAATGTCAAATTCCATAAAACTGCAGTTACCGAAACAAAATGCAACTGCAGATTCAGAATACATCTTTTTCCAATAAAGTACCTCTGTCCAAGTATACATATAAGTAAAATGCATTGTAGTTATCAGTAAAATTTAGTAGGCTATACAATGTATACTGTTCTATTATCACATTTGAAACTCACTGGTATCTTTCAATTTCTTCAAAGCACGGTTACCGTATCAAAATAACTTCTGTCCAATATAAAATATTTGTAGATAAATTTCCCAATGGAAATTCGAATAAGAAACTTTCGGTACATTTCCCTTCAGAAACTGTTTTAATGAGATAATTTGTCAGAATTTAAGAATCTCCCGAGGAATTACAACTCCAATCACGCTCCGGCTACACGGTGCATGTTAGATAGTGACATAGAAACTTAACTATTATATACATCTGTAAATGTAATCTCGACTCGAATATACATATATTCCAAATAAGTCAAATCTAAAAAAGATGTCCAATACTCCAGAAGACTACATCACGTTCCAGTTTCCCTTTAAACAGTTCACTAGTTTTATAAATGCATCATTCAACAAGAGCTGTCAGTGGACAGCACGCTCGATATTCTCAGTGCTTGATAGTATATTATAAGCAATGAGTAAAACTTTAACATTACAATAAGCATATTCTAATTCGAAAAGGGGCCATAATTCAGTCAAAATGTTTGATAGAGTTGCCTCCTCCTTTTTACAGACTGGGGTCATAATGGTAAACAAGTATGCAAAATATGAAAGCAATATCTCAATGGACTTTGAAAATATTTGGGGTGGTACGCAAACTTTAACATTTTTTTAAGTCGAAAAGGGGCCATAATTCAGTCAAAATGCTTGATAGAGTTGCCTCCTCCTTTTTACAGACTGGGGTCATAATGGTAAACAAGTATGCAAAATATGAAAGCAATATCTCAATGGACTTTGAAAATATTTTAACATTTGTATGACGCTCACGCTAACGCTCATGCCGACGCCGGGGCGAGTAGGATAGCTCCCCTATTCTTCGAATAGTCGAGCTAAAAATGTTTTGATTTTTTATCAACATGACTACCTATCCACTGGAACAGTTTCAGCAACTAATGACATATAATATGTACTTTCGTTTGATGGGCTGACTCAATCAAACCGAGTCTGCTTGAATTCTGTGCTTCCATACGCTTGTACGCCTTACAGATTTTATTCATTTACCAGTGAATAGTCCACAATACTGAAGCATATGCCAATGTAATTATCAATATTAAAATTCAAACGACAGTCCAGAAATACTTAAAACAGACTAATGCAATAATACATTTGTAGCAAAAGTGGTATGAAATTCGCACAGCAATAAATGCTACATAAAACTCAAATTTCCGGGGGAATTATAATACCTACTTGTGGTCAAAGGAAACTGCATGACGTTCGACATTTAACGTAACACTGCAATGTTATCGGAAACAAAGGCAAGAAACATAGAAGTCTAATATATATATACAATGACATTTAAAACCAAATAATCAAAAACATCTGTAAAAATCAAAACTTGACAATAGCACTTTTGAATTCATTTATACGGTTTCAGGACATGACTTTTATATTGTGCTTAAAGTTAAACGTTGCAGATAATTAACGGTGTCCAAACGTCTTACTTTTAACATTTTCAAGGCCTTGCATGCTATTATACATACAAGAGAGATTATCATTACCTAAAAAGCAACAGTAACAGCTTTATCACAGTCAATATACAATTTTTAAACATAAAACATGTTTTAGCAGTTAACGTCAGGAATAGATATACATGTACTATCATTTACATTATCTAACTGGAAATACAATTTCAAACAGATCTGGTCAAATTATGAATGAACTGTACCTAGCACCAACTACAGTTTTTATATACAAAAATATCCAAATGGACATATACATAATAAATATCATTCAAAACCATGTGGTCCGACAGGAAAGAAACAAGCAGGACTGAAGTTTCAAAGTCCATAATGATAAATTCAAGCAGGAGCAATTTTTCAAACGTTTTAATGCCTTTACGATAAATGACCTGTCTCTGTGAGTTCCTAATACAGAGAAACTACCATGAAACTTTTTTAGGGTCACCATTTCCAGATCTGTTAGAAGCAACAGAGGGGTTCCTAGACTTGACAGGGGAATCTTTATTTTTGTCTGTCTGTCCATTAGCTGGAGTATCGTTATTTTTTCTGGTAGGACTAGCTTGTGTGCTATCGTTGTCAGCATTGCTTTTATTTTCTTCCTTATTAATTGGAGAATTAACTGATTGTCTGTCGGTAGGTGTTTTCGGTTTCGAAGAATCAGCCTTTCGATTTGGTGAGTGTTTATTAGGCTTTTCGCCTATCTTTGCACGAATTTCCCAAAGTTTGAACATAAGTTTTGACTTCCACATCAACCATCTGAAAGTGAAGAGAAAAATAAAAAACTACTTCTAAATGAACAAAATAACAAATGCACACAGGATAAACTTATTCAATGAAACAAGAACTGTTTAACAAGAATTTATTTATTTATTTGGGTTTTACGGCGCACCAACACAGTATAGGTTATATGGCGCCAAACAGGACTACAAATTTTGGTTTCACATCTCATTTGCATCGAAATAAAAAACAAGAAAAATATATATGTTACCATATATCACATGGTATAATGCGATAGCTCGCGGCTAATAACTATAGTTTTATTGTCCTATTTCTCGAAAGAAACAAAAAAAAAAAAAAAAGTGTTTCTTTACGAAATGTTAGTAGATTATATTTGCTGAAATAAAATTTTCATTTTTTGAATATTCTAATATCAAGAAATATTTATGATTGTGTTGAATGATACAATTTTACTTCTGAACAGATGAAATAAAGTGCTGTTTAGATAAAGTGTGTTTTCTTTATGGAACAGCCTGTAACATAAAGTTTCAATGCTGTTTCGTGAGAGAAAATAAAACTATGATGTAAACTTTCAATCTGTAAAAACAGTAACACGGATTCATTTTTATAAAAGGTAAAAGTAAGTAAATGTTACTGACTTTAAATTTTCTGTAAGACTTAAAGCAATAAAACTACAATGGCTCATTAAATATATTAATTAATAACTTTACACAAAGTAAAACTATATACGAGATACATTTCAACATCGAATAAAGGCAACAAAGGTCGAAAATTCAAATCATATATTATCTAAACTACAAGTCATGCAGAGTAACCAAAATGAAAAATATGTGCTAGCTTTTCCAAACATTTTTGATTTCGTTTCTATGCTGTTTTGTATTAGCAACCTGGAAAACTGTCCTGAAATATATTTTCAGTACGAACAGGCCCAGAAAGTACTTATAGCTAATTTGCTTGAACCACAGTAATAAAAACACTTAGGGACATATTACAAGCAAATGTTGGGTCAACAATCAATTCTGTTCTTTTAAATATACATAGCCCTGGATTACGAACACAATATAACGTTACAAAACTGACAGTTCTGTAAATATTTCTCACTAAATGTGTGTCCATGGACACAGTTGCAGCTACTTACTTCACTGTATAGTTATATGTTTCTACTGTGAATGCAGAACTATTTATCTTCACGGCTTGTTATATTTTCTGGTCCTTTGGGACCGCAGAGTCCGTTCAATATGTAATAGAATTCCGTTTAAGCCGGTGCTAGGTGGCGTGAGAGGTCTTGCACTTTCCACTACCTCTCATGAACAGATTCAATCAAACCGAGTCTACTATAATTTTGCTTGGCTGCATCCTATGCCTCGAAAGGCTCTTTTAACGGATTTTATTGAAATGTTACGTCTACACAAAAACGAAAACAGGGCAAGAAACCTAGGCGGTGGTACGTATCTAGGGAAGACAAAGTAGGGATACTACAAAACAATATAAAGAAACATGATCCTAAATAGTAAAAGAATAACAATATGTTATTTTACTTTCATTAAGGGGTGCGCGATTTAAATCCAAAATGAAATGTCAGGTGTGCAACTGCAAATGCTGAAGGATATTCCCATAAAGTGAAATAATTCTAGACCAAACACTTTTTGAGATATGCGCGATAAAGTGTAAGCCCTACGTACAAATGTTTGACAACGTTGATGTCCCTGGTAAAAGCCCAAACGAAATCAAGGCGCCCAACTCCTAATGCTGACCTACACTTCTACAGTTTGCATCGTCTAGGTGAAATCCTTTTTGGAATAGAGGCGACACCAACTTAAAGCCCTTTATGCATATTACTGACTTTAGTGAGTGGCAATAACACATGTATTAGTGTGAAATCAAAAACTGTACCGTAAGACATAAGCTGATATTTCAGAAATATTAGACAGATAGACAGGAAAATTTTTACCAAAAAGTTAAAATCAAAAGGCATTTAAGGTATTAAAAGGGAATAATTTGACATTAATGCATATCCAGTTATGGAATGTCGAGAATATTTAAATTGTGAGTTTCATTACCCGCAAGACATGATAATTTCAATTCATAATTCTGCATTAGTTTTGCAAATTGAATTGCTGTAAACTTTAAAATTCAAAGTCAAAACATAATTCCAAAAATACATCGCCACACGTTTACTTTGAATTCCTTGGTTGTAAATTGATCCTAAAATGATCAACAGATAGGAGATCAAAAATATGACTATTGTAAACTTAAAGGTGCACTCAAAATCTTATGTCAAACCAGAATTTCTATAAAAAATGACAGTAATATAGGCAAAAATAAATCACAGTTAGAACATAGCATTCAAATACAACTATAAAATATTAACAAGACAATGTGATAAAAAATTAATAATACATCATATATCTGCTATAATTTGATGTGTGGCAGATAAACTGTGCAATTCAAAGTAAAGCAAATACTGAACTATATTTTCTAACGTCTAAAGGGCATAATATTGTAAAAAAAATTTCTAGTTAAGGGTAACTGACCAACCATGAGGTTCTTAAAAATTACTCTAGAAAAATAGAAAATAGATAATTTTAAATCTATATGCATATTAAAATATTTGTAACGATTGCATTCCAACATTCTGTTAATCAGAATTTTAATTAAGTGAACAAAAACAATCAATTTTGGCCATATAAGCATAGTGAGTTTTGGAGAAGCATGCTGCATCACAAATAACACCGATAGCAATAAACTTCAAATCCAAATCGCTGTGTTTTGGAATAGTAACAGTGCTGACTTACACCAAAAATTTTAAGCTATAAGGCGCGATGCTCAAAAACAGTTAAGTTCGGACTTTATCTAAATGTGGAGGTGGTGGTTTTATCTAGAACTGGATAAACAATAACTGTAAATTTCTGATATTGCATTAAATATTTGTTGATTGACCAAAACTTTAACCTGATTTCAAGAATTGAGGGCAATCAAATTTCCCAATAAATGAAAGTCAATTTGGACTTGCTTGCTATCAAACGAGTGTAAACCTGAAACACAATTACAGTTTAATCAATTGCTGCATTAGTTTATGGTACGACTATCTAACTTGCAGTTAAGAACTTTAACCTAAATTTGTCTAATGTGCTTTGAAAAGTGAGCGGCATATATATTTCTACAAAATATCATTTCTGAAGTTATTTACTTCATGTTAACCCAAAGTTGTATGCACTTAGAAAAAGAAGAAAAAATATGGTTTTCAGCTATTATGCCTTTACTGTCATAAAATTACTGACAACAAAAATCTACCAAGGTTATCGCATTAGAAAAGCCCTACGTTCTACGACTGTCGGGGTTAGTATAAACTCGACATTTTCAATAGTCAGTGATAATTTATCCCGTGTGATGAACCATGCTGTTTAAGCTATTGATTAACATATTTCTAAAATGTATTTTAAGTATAGACAAATGAATGTTTGGTAACTACTTGACTGAAGTCCTCTCCATGGCTACATAAGGCATGGGCATTGATAATACCACCGCTCTCATTAAACCAGTGCATTATTCCCTCATATGAATTCTACACCAGCTATGTGTAAATCAGTCGTTAGAAAGTAATTCATCCAGATCAAGCAATACAATAAATGATAAACTTAAAGAATTTCATCAAATTTCTGATTATCTGTTTTTCAAATTGAATTGGTATACTTTAAAAAGAGAGAATACACATTAAGTTCAACAAAAGAAACATCGACCACACCTTTCACTTCTTGTGATATTTTCTTGGATGCTGTAATATACTTTACGATATCCCTAAATATGTTCAACGAGATAGGCCAGATACAAAAATATGACTCAGTTGGGCTAAACTTAAAAGGTGCCTAAAATGCTTAATATGTTCAAAGAAAACAACTATGAAGAAAATGACAGTAAATATAGGAAAGAACTAAATCACCAGCATAAAAACATAGCATTACAAAATATATAACTGATAAAATATTACAAAAGACAAAAATGTTAGATAAAACATTAAAAATAATACATGCTACTATACTACATGTACTATCAAGATGGTGATGATGTGGTAGTGTGTGAGCACAGAAACTGTACAACATTCAAAGCGTAAAGCAAATACTGAACTTATCTATGTTTACTCACAGCGGAAACAAACTTAAAGCGGCATACAATATTGTAAAGTTCAGAAAATTATCTAGTAAAGGGTAACGCACCCAACCATGAGCCGACTTCTTACAAGAAATTTACTCAAAATTGCAAATATATTATGACATACACAGGATCTAATTTATAAAAGAAAAATAATTACGGAGGTCTTATGGAAATTAAAATATTCTGAATCAACGATTGGCATTTCCACAGTTTGTTAGATCAGATTTTAAATTTAAGTGAACGTTATAAAAACAAATTCAAGTTTTGGCATATAAGCATTCAGTGTGTTTTGGAGAAAGCAGTGCTGTCCATCACCAAAATACACGTACGATATGCAATAAACAATAAATCCAAAGATCGTGTGTTTTGGAATGGCCAGTGCTGACTATCACCAAAGCACACTTACTTAAGTATATTGGCAGCGATCTAAAAACACATTAACTGTCCGTGCTGATTTCTAAATGCTGAGGAGGTGGGTGGTCTTTTTCTGGATACCTGGTATTACAACAGACTTACACATGTAATTGCTGAATTTCATAACATTATTTGTGATTACAAAAACGTTTAACTGATTTCAAGAATTGACGTTCTTGATCATTATTCAAATTACAAATTTTAAATGCTAAAAGTAATATGTTGGCACTTCTTCGTGATCAGGAAACGGAAGTGCAGAAGCTACTGTAAACCAACTACATGTTTATATTCATTGCTGCAAAGTGTGTAATGGTACGCACATAATCCAAAAGCTCTTGGGTTTATTTTTTCAAAGTTAAGAACAGTGCTTACTTCTTTACTTTTGTCAATGACTGACTTTTGAAAGTGAGCTTATGTCGTCATTACTAGTATTTACTCTTTACTTGATATATATTATTTACTGATAGTTCATTTACATATTTTCCATGTTAATACCCAAAATTGCTGGCAAGTTCAGAAAAATGGGTAAGAAACAAATATTTTTCGGTGTTTTTCAGCTATTATGATCCATTTACTGTCACTAAAATTCCAACTGATCTAACAAATTATCATATCCAGAAAGCACGATTATTCATTAAGAAAAGCGAATAAACGTTTACTTTGTTTTGTTTTTGTTGGGTTTATATAAACATCGACATTATTAAAAGTCAAGTGGTAATTTTTCCAGCTTTTGATTGTGATGGAAGGCACAGGTGCTCGTTTAAGCATTATTTGATTTAAGCATATTTTTATTTCCTAATATGTACATTTTAAATAATAAGATACATACATGAATGTTGGATTGGACTGGAAGCAAGTAGGCTTACTGAAGTCCTCTCCATGAGCATAAGCATTATTTCGGGCATGGGCGGGCATCTGGATAAAACCACCGACATTCTGTAAGCCAGCTGGGTGGTTTTCCCACATAAAGAATTCTACACCCAAGCGAGGTTTTAACTCACGTCGGTTAGAAGTAATTCAAAGCCAGCAAGCAAACAATTACAATAAAAGTGATCACAACACTGAAAGCCAACTACTAACTGATAACGTACAAGCAGACGACAATATCCCAACAACATTCAACCACGCAAATAAATAATAAAACAGAACATAATGCCATATATCGACCTTGAAATAAATAAATACTTAAAACAAAAATCAATCTGAAACAAATGTCACTAAATGGCCAAACGAAATTTTTTAATCTTAAAAATTACGATCTACCTTTGTTGCTCCCACTTGCATCGCTGTTTACATAAATAACAAATGGTTTATTGAAAAGACAGCAACACTTATTAACAGACATATACAATGCTAAACATGGTGATCAAGCAGATCATCAATAATACGATCCAAAGAAAAATTCTTCGACACACCGGCAAAATATCTTCCAAACAGAACATTAACTGAAATTACGACAATGACCCAAGTCCTGCAGTTTTTCTGTTTTTCTTAGATGGAAATATATTTAAAGATACAGAAAGACGACAGAAGAGAAACATAACAGTGATAACATTTATCATTTTATGTTCTCATACATTATACGTCAGAATGACATATCTTTTCATTTATTGGGCGGACAGACTCCGCTGGAAGGAATTTAACAGATGCTTAGTATAAAACAGGATTCACTGCAAGACAGACAATGTTAAACATTATCACGACAATGTTTATGAATGAAACATTCATCTTGGCATGTAATTTATTTGTTATCGTAGCTGTGTACCAAAGTCACATAAAAGCCATGATGTATCAAATTGTAAGTGCAATCGGACAAGGGAATCATCAGTAGTTACAAGACCTCACTTTTTCATTCTAGTCCATAGTTCTAATACCAGCGTGGTAGATACAGAGCATGTAAGAATACATTTTTCAGGGGAAAGACCATTCAAATACGGACAACCTACAAACACGGACAAATCAACCGTTTGCATCAATACTACATATTTACATAAATGGTGCCACTGACCACCAAAATGTGAAAATTGTTATTTCATTACAACTACAACGTCAATCTGAAATAATAGTTTAACACAGAACTATAACGGAGAGTGAAAGCTTCATATCACATAGTGACAATACGGCAAACCAAAGTGCAATATTTATATTTGCAATTATAAGTTATTCTATCATTCAAAACCACTGCTATGTACTGGTAAAATACAACACAATATAATACTCCCAGTAACAATCGAAACAAACAATATGCAAATATGTGTAACCAACTGAGAACAAATATTTAACATGTTACACTATTTCAGCGTGATAATGCTGTGAGCATACACAATGCTGTGAATCTGTTGCTATATATTGTGCTCTTTTTTTACTTACTTGTATGCATTATACACTCCCCAGTTGTTTACATCCGGGGAATTACCCCGTCTATCACGATCCCCATCTTTCACAAACATAGGATGTGAACGACCTACAAGGGGCTCCATTGCCCGTTTCATTTCATCAATTTGACGCTGAAGATGATCAACTTCCTCTGAACGCTACAGGGGAATAGAGGAGAGTGGTATGTGAATACTAGGAATAAATGATAATAATGAAAATATGCCTGCCGTGTCGCGTACTGTGAGAAACTACCATCTGAAAGAACTTACCCATACACACCTAGACTACGTGTTTTTGTGATGTTTGGTTATGATGAGAGAAAACTGGCTGAAAGTCTTACTAGTAAAATGTTAGCAATACAACAAGAAACCTGAACTTATTCAATAAGATAAACAGATCAAAGTACAAATAAATTTTAAATTTCATACTAAGTTCAGATTTCTTATCACGAAGTTAAAGGTTATGAAAACAGTCAATTCTAGCTAAAATATCTACAATATTATAAAACATGCAAATCTGGTTATATGTTCATGATGACTGAAGAAGGATCTGGAAATCTGGTTAGCTGAAAGCTCCTGTACAATTAAAATCTAACAAAGGTGAGTACATTGTTGTCATTAAATGATGGGTTCTCCTGGAAAAAAGTGAACAATAGTAGAAAATGGAATCTGGTTACACAGGGAGAATAATACAGGAAACAAAAATATTATTAGCAACCCATTTAGCCTATTAGTTCAACCAAAACCAGTCATATACCTTACCAATACATCGATATCTGCTTTGTTAAACATCATCTAGTCCAGAGTCCTGGTTTCTCTGGGTCCGACCTGTTTCTTGATTTTCAGGGCTTTGATTACCAGGAGTTCGGTTTCCCTGGCTTCTATTGCCAGGACTTTGGTTGCCAGGAGTTTTATTACCAGGAGTTTTAGTTCCAGGGGACTGATTTCTAGGAGTCTGATTCCCCGGGGTCCGATTTCCAGGAGTTTTAGCCCCACCCTTTTGTGACTGAGATGTTTTCCTACCCTCATTTCTACCTGTTTCTGGGGTTTTGTCCCCATTTCTAGGAGTAGTTTTCCAGTTATCTGGGGTTTCATTCCCGGGACTCCTCCTATCTTCATAGCCTCCATAAATTGGAGACTTTGTGCCAGTATTATCTGCCCCTTTAGGGGTAGGAGATTGCATATTCATGGTTTTTAAACCTTGTGATTCAAATGGGCTGTCTTCTCTTTGTTCTTCAACAATGGGTTCATGATACGGTTTGACTGGGTCTGACATCTGTTGTCTAGACCTGTCTGCAGTCATTGAGGTAGAAGGGGTCCCTGTGTTAGTCCCTAGGGTACCTAGATCATCCCACCCCAACCCAGTGTCAAGGTCATCCATTTGACTTCTATGGGTTGATTGTAATTTAAGGTTTGACCCTGTAAGAATTTTAAGCTGGTTTATTTGTGACTGAACATCCTCAAGCCCAGACAAGCGCTGAAAAATGAAATAAACAATACCTCTGTTAGTAAAACAACCACAACTTGTAGAACTGTATTTACTGAACTTATATGAGCCCTGCCATGGGAAAACCAACATAGTGGCTTTGCGACCAGCATGGATCCAGACCAGCCTGCGCATCCGCACAGTCTGGTCAGGATCCATGCTGTTCGCTTTCAAAGCCTATTACAATTAGAGAAACTGTTAGCGAACAGCATGGATCGTGACCACACTGCGCGGATGCGCAGGCTGGTCTGGATCCATGCTGGTCGCAAAGCCACTATGTTGGTTTTCTCATGGCACGGCTCATATCAGTACATTAAAATAGAGAGAACTACTTCTACATCTCTTTTTGGGATCCTTATGAAATCACCAGCAACAGTTTGATCTATGTATCATATCCTGGGTATCGTGAATATATCATTTAAAGTTTTATATATCTTTTTTGCGTCATCAACTATTAAAGTTCTGGATTTTATATTTACACAAATAGAAAAGTAAAGACTATTTCAAAGGAAATATAGTTTTGTATCCATTTAAATCTTCATCACATGCTTCAAGAAAGTTACAGTAGCCTTGTCAGAAAATGATTCAAACTTTTTTTTTTCAGTAGATCTTCTACATAAAATTGTTCTGATCAAAGGTGTTACAGCAAGGCATATGACAACTGTATATTAAAGTGTCATAAATGCCATAAACCCCATATTCAGCATTATTCTTCATCTAAAAAATAGAATAAGAATTAAAAACCCTTTGATGCATGTTATTTTGAGATGTCAAAATTCTTTTTAAAAGCTTTGTTTCTTCTGTACTGATGTATCAAAAGCAGAAATCAAAGCAACGTGGAATAATTTTGCACTTTGAAAAGTCAGCATTTATCACAAACATTGCAGAAAATTGCAGGCTATTAATTACATGACTCATTATGACTTATCCATAGGTTGCCCTATGTGACCATTTTATACAGAACACTTAATGTTACCGAGGAACTTATAGAAACAACATGAAAAATTTAACCATGGTTTGTGTAGTAAAATATTTTTATATGGCTAGCTGGTAGGACTGAGGGCTAATAGTTTTGACTGTTGACCAGCAAGCCGTTCAGTAAGTACATAATACTGTCATTCATTGTTTCTGTCATACATATTTTTGCATGCTGATAAAATAAAATTAAAAATTGTGATCCCAAAGGTTAACAAAAACCTGGGCATTATTATCTAAAATTGTGTGTTCATTAATCATCAACTGTAATTTAGAGTTGAATGTTTAATGGTGTATTTGTCACTTTATAACATAACATTGTAACAATTAAAATCACAAAAACTAGAAGAGGTTGGTCTACAGCTAAAAGCATCTATCAAGGCATGCAAAAAAGTCACAACAAAAAACAGAACTTTATGAGGACTTCACAACAATAAATATCAGATAAAAGAGGGCATTTGTAGTTTTTCTACATAAAAACTAAAAATTTTATACATAAAAAATGAGATACACCTGTTAAACTGGGAACATGTGAAATTCTCTTTGTCATGATTGTGTCACACTTTTGCCTATAGTGACAATAATTTTCAGATTTTAAAATACCAGTTTCTGTTCTAAACATGGAAAAATAGAGGCCAAGTGACAAGTAAGAAATGTGGTAGTAAATTACAGCTCAACTTGTCAACACTCTTTAAAATCAAAACCACTACAGTAACTACTAAATCTTAAATCTTTAAGATTGTAAAAAAACTGTCACTTTATGCTGATTCGCTAGCACTTAGAAACAAGTGTTAAAAAATATCTAATTATTACTACATAAAGTACTTATTCACACTTGTGCTACTTTGTTTAAATTGTTATGCATACTTTGTAAACCAAAAGTTATGGCCTAATATCATTTACTAATGTCATCTAGATATACCAGAATAAAGAAGCAGGATCCAGCAGACAGACATACTGGTATACAGTGTGCAAACCCATTCATGAAATATAATAAATGACACAAAAGTGGCAATTCCAAGTGTGTAAATATCATGTTTGATATTACACACTTTGAGATGCCTTTCATATTTTAAATATCTCACAAATAAATGACGACCCCATGTGTGTAATATAAAATATGCAAAAAAGTAAATGGCAACAAAATGTGTGTAATATAAAATATGACAAAAAAGTAAATGGCAACAAAATGTGTGTAATATAAAATATGCCTTAAAGGCAAACCCTAGTGAGTTGCCTGATAAAACTGACAATGTTGCCATCTTTCCTAACATGAGGTACATCAAAAGTTGAAACATGAAAACTTTTCGAACACTGTACTGTTTCAGTATCAATTTGAAAAGTAGGATTCTTTTTAACCATGTATGCTGCTTGAGGTCCATATTTTTCAAATCTGTCCAGCAAAAAAAATCAGACATGCCACACATTTTTCCTTGACTGAATTTCCTCAATATATCATAAACATTTGAAAGGTCTGTGGTAGACCAAATTTTGATCTGGGTATGCACAGCTACATTAAATTTATGCAAAATGATGTAGAGTTGTGAGATGTTATTATCCTTTTCTAAAATTAGGAAAATATGTAATTAAACAATTATAATTCTTATTTCAATACCTTAAGGTTGCATATAACCCTTTATGATATAATATTTGCTAAAATGTTCAAAGCAGTATCTTTTATTTATATCTATAACGTAAATAAACCAATCTATTTTTGTAAAGGCCTTTCAAATCTTTAAACCGATTAATGATGACAGGGTTTGTGTTTGTTTGGTTTGTTGGGTTTAACGTCACACCGACATAATTACAGGTCATATGGCGACTTTCCAGCTTTGATGGTGGAGGAAGACCCCAGGTGCCCCTCCGTGCATTATTTCATCACGAGCGGGTACCTGGGTAGAACCACCGACCTTCCGTAAGCCAGCTGGATGGCTTCCTCACATGAAGAATTCAACACCCCGAGTAGGGCTTGAAGCCACATCAATGAGGGGCAAGTGATTTGAAGTCAGCGACCTTAACCACTCGACCATGGAGGCCCCTTGTGACTACAAAAAGATAGAGGTAAGTAAAGGGGATAAAATGTCTTGCCCATTATCCATTTTATACTGAACTACTGCATTTAATACGGTTTTTACGAGTGATTTTAGCAAATAAAATATCTTAAAACATTATATGCCCCCATAATATTTAGTTAGTCTTTTTTCATTTCAAATGGTATTATAACAGTAGATACTTTGAACTATAATGTTATGATATACTGGTTGCTTAAATGTATGAGTAAATCTCTTTATCATTTGCAGATGATCATAAAGTAAGTAAAAAGTTGGTAATAAATACATACAGCTTTTCAGAGATGGGATTTAAAAATGGCGCAGTAATATCACTAAAATATACTCATTGCATATAGAAATAAAATATTGCAATATTTTGCTATATTTTTCAGATACTGATTTTTTAAAAATGACTTCACTTAGATATTATACATAATACTTTTGTCTCAAATTGGGACATTGTTAAGGATGGCCACCACCTGAAAGTGTCTCACACACAAAAGCATTTGACTCATGAAATAGGTGCAAAATGAGTCTTAAAACTATCTTCCAAAGTTACAAAGCTATATCTTAACATTTTTTTTTAAATGTCATTTTTGGGAATTTTCAAAGCTTGATTTCTTCAAGGTCATGGTCACTAGTGGGGCCAGGACTCATCATGGGGGTGTAAAATTAGTTTCTGAATCACCCTACAAGTTTTCAAAGCAATATGTGTAATGCTTTTTGAGAAATTGTCATTTTTGTGAATTTTCAAAGGAATCAAAAAAATCTAAAAAAAAACTAATTTCTTCAAGGTCAATGTCACTTAATTAAGGAGGTCAGGACTCACCATGGAGTGGAAAAAATAGTTTTTAAACCATCCTACAAGGTTTCAAAGTAACATGTGTTTGGTTTTTGAGAAATTGTCATTTTTTGTGAATTTTCAAAGGCATAAACAAATTCTAAAAAATGCTAATTTCTTCAAGGTCAAGGTCACTAGGAGGCCAGGACTTATCACTGGGGTGTAAATTAGTTTGTAAATCATCCTAAAGGGTTCAAAAGAAATATATGTTGACGCTGTCCCCATCACCAGAATTTGGATCTCTTAGTCTCGCTTCCACTAGAAGCTGGCAAGACAAAAATTTATACTGGTAATTTAAAAAATTTCACTGTTTTTATTATATCTTTGGTACTTCTAAGTTTCCAGAGGTAAAGTTCAACTAATTTTGAAGACAAACCCTTAATTTTACAGAAAAAATGCACAGTAATATACCCTGATGACATTTTGAAAAAACATATTGTATGAAATATTATAGTAAAATATTGCAACATTGTATGTCTATATTTACTGAGTATATATTGAAAGAAAAGTGCATTCCTATAGTCCCTGAAACTGGTTTTCAACCAGTAGGGGACTAATAAATTGTCCTCCAATTATTTCCTGAAACTCATTGGTAAGTTCAAGTGACATATATTGAATAAGGTGGCAAATTCGGAGCACATTTCAAGTCCACATCTGCTCAAAGTTATACATACCAGTTTTTGTTCTGACTGTATCTTCATGCCAAGCACTGTTTTCACTGTCTGTAGGTTGTCTGCAAGCTTTCGTACATTCACATTCATCTGTTATAGATAAGAAATACCACGATCAGTTAAATACTTGTAGTAAAAATCAATTCATTATCACTCCTGTGTTAAATGTATTGGTCTGGAATATGATATAAAACATGACAAAAAACATTTTTTACAAACAAATGTTATCTCAATCACAAGTTTGACAATGCACAATTAGTGAAGAATTAAAATTACATATAAAACAAATTGAAATATCAATTTAAACAAGAAAATATTTATATACGCCAGGTTTTGTAAATGAATTTGCTGACAACAAATTTTGTAAGAGCATGCATTGCAATATTATTGGATTTGTTTTATAACAAAATTACTCAGTAAAGCTAAATGAGGAACTATTTTACAGGAAGCCCTTTTTAAAAATATCCCACAGATCTTCCAATTAATTGCATTCATTTTGCTAAAAGAAACTAGAGGAAAGAACTGATTATAGGTCAGACAAACATCCTTTATATAATCTTTTCCTCTTATTTTTGTACTTTCTCTGCTTTTGTATAACAACATTTTATTTTAAAATGCTACAATATTGATTTCAATTGTGACAATTTGATTTTAAATTAGTTCTAGTAAAACACTGATCGCTTGTAGTCGCTAGGGGGTCAGCAATATTCTTGTGCATGTGGTATTCTATAGTACCTCATATTGAAGTACTTAAGCCATTAACATATTCTCTTATTATTATAAATTTGTGTTCTCGAACACCATCATTTGAAATCACATGCATACACAACAACATTAATGAAGACAACATATAGAAAGAGAAGAACTTTTTTTAAACATCTCTATCTACAAACAAAGTTACAACAACAGAAATATTTTCAGTAAGGATAAAGAAAGTGAAAACATTGTAGATTGTCCTTAAAGCTGAGAATCTGCTCATACACCAAAACAGGACAAGTGGCTGCATATTTGTCTGATATGAGTTAAAACTGCATATTTGTCTGATATGAGTTAAAACTATATTCAATGTAGCAATGGGCAGCTAACCAACCACCCTTCTCAATTCTGTACCAGTAATAATCTGCTCTTCATAAAGAAACTGACACTTTCTCACATGAATCTGAGATGTATTTCTTTTGGTTTTAATTCACAACAACACATTTAAGGACATATGGTGACTTTTCAGATTTGATCATGGCTGAAGACCTCAAGACACCCCTCTTGGCTATATCTCAAACATGCATTAGCACCTGTTTAAAATCAACAACCTTTTATGCAAACTAGCTGAATGGCTACCTTGCATGACTCAAACCAACCAAGATGAGAGGCAAGCGTTTGAAGACACATATGACCAAAAAGTAGAAATGGAGAACAAATAATTCAGACACAGAGAAGTGGACAACAAAAACATTATGAAGCTATGCCATGAGGAAATTTATGGGAATTAATGCCATCAAATTAATGCACAGAATATCAATCATATTATAAGTCAAAATACTGAGTATGATATGAATAATGGGTAAACTCCTGGTATATTACATCAACTTTGTTTTGCATAACTCTTTAGCGAGCTTTATTATTTTATAAATTACAGGAGAAACTTTTTAATTTCTTTTTGTTTTGTTTTATTTGTTGTTCTCTTTTTTGTTTTGTTTTTGTTCTAAAAGAAAACGCAGCCCTGGTCAATGGATCATTTTGTTTTAAATTTTTTTACATACTACCAACAAATTCTAAATTCCTAAAAATACTGAAATGCAAAACAATGGGGCATGCCATTTTAAATTCACATAACTTTGTTTGTGCTCATATCATTGACTAAGCTTGTCAAAATTTAGGTCTTAACAGATATTTAAATAATGAAAAATCCAGACTGTGCTGAATTAGACAAAGTGCACTGCAGAAATGAGACTTTCAAAATTTATAGCTATAAAAATATAACATTTAAAATACCAGTATTTCTTGTGCCTGTAAGATGGATAAATATCATGCTTTCATGCCATATACAGTTAACATTATCTGTGCATGAATTAAACTGATATAGGTGTACTGTGACACACAAACCTCTGACAGTTCTAGATCAGCATCTATCTCAACCTAATAATTTTAAAATATATTCTATGCAGATTTAGGAGCACATGTAACATAGACAGTATGAAAATGAAACTAAACTTTGAGACAAACTATTGCGCAATAAATATTATGACTTAACGATCAATAGATCGCAAAACTCGTAAATTTCGATACAAACCACAAACACAAACCAACAAAGCCAAAACGAGACAGTTTATAGTAAGTTTGTCAATGAGGCTGGCAATGAGGACAAAATTATCAACAAGAGGGCCATGATGGCCCTATATCGCTCACCTGTTACCATTGCACTTGAGGACAAGAAGGTCCTCAGAAAAAATATCTAAGTCCAAAGGACAGTAACAACAAATTTAACCCCCCCCCCCCCCCCAAAAAAAAAAAATTTAACCCCCTCAAAAAAAATTCTTATAAGGTACAGATATGTCAAAATACACCTAAAAATTGGAGGTACCATCCATGTTGTACCACAGAAAAGTGGTCTCGGTTTTTCCCTATGGCCAATAATAAAAAAGTTACTAAATATAAGCTAATTATAGTAACATAAAAGGAAAGTAATCAAAAAAAATTATTATAAGTGAACAAAAGAAGGATCTGCCAAATAAATCTGTTGACATAAATGAAATTTCAGATCAGTATTTTCATTAGTTACGGACTTTTTAATGAATATTTGAAATAAAGGGAAGTAATCTGACATAAAATCAGTCCATAGTTATCTACCCTGATTGGCTCAGTCCAACTAACGACAATAATGAAATTTCAAATAAGTCCTATAAGTACTTACTGATATAAATCCATTTTGATTACAATCAGGGGAGGTAATCAGATATAAAATAACTCTGAACCTACGCTTGGATCTGATTTGTCATGGAATCCAAGAATTATTGTTGTTGAAGTTATTTTGGAAGTTTGCATCAAATAAAACCATAAATGAAGTCTCTATATGGCTGCAAAAGCCAAAATAGCCAATTTTGGACCTTTAAGGGGCCATAACTCTGGAACCCATGATGAAATCTGGCCAGTTCAAGAAAGGAACCAAGATCTTGTGGTGATACAAGTTGTGTGCAAGTTTGGTTAAAATCAAATCATAAATGAAGCTGCTATTGTGCAGACAAGGTCAAAATAGCTAATTCTGGCCCTTTCAGGGGCCATAACTCTGGAACCCATTTATGGGATCTGGCCGGTTCAACTAAGGAATCAAGATCTTATGGTGACACAAGTTTTGTGCAAGTTTGATTAAATTCATAAATGAAGCTGCTATTGTGCAGACAAGGTCAAAATAGCTAATTTTAGCCCTTTCAGGGTCCGTAACTCTGGAACCCATAATGGAATCTCGCCAGTTCAAGAAAGGAACCAGATCTTATTGTGATACAAGTTGTGTGTAAGTTTGGTTAAAATTAAATCATAAATGAAGCTGCTATTGTGCAGACAAGGTCAAAATAGCTAATTCTGGCCCTTTCAGGGGCCATAACTCTGGAACCCATGATGGAATCTGGCCAGTTCCAAAAAGGAACCAAGATCTTATGGTGATACAAGTTGTATACCAGTTTGGTAAAAATCAAATCATAAATAAAGCAGCTATTGTGCAGACAAGGTTAAAATAGCTAATTTTGGCCCTTTCAGGGGCCATAACTCTGGAACCCATAAAGGGATCTGGCCAGTTCAAGAAAGGAACCAAGATGTTATGTTGATACAAGTTGTGTGCAAGTTTGATTAAAACTAGAGCTATCACTAAAGGTGATGAATGTACCCCCCGCATGCACTGACACAGTACATTGCAATTTGATGCACACAAGACTGCATAATTATGTGGACTGTATGTATATAGACTGTATGTATACAGTATAGTAACAAAAAACAAAGTCCCATAACTATGCAGAATATTTAACTAAAAGAATGTAACATGCACCATGCACAACTAGGGTTTGTACTGATCACTTGTGTGAAGTTTCATTAAATTGTGTGCAAGGGTTTGGTAGATTAGGCACGCACAAGATTGCATATGCAGACTGTATGTACATAGTATGTTAACAAGAAACAAAGTCCCATAACTCTGCAATTTTTGTCGCTGAAAGAACCTAACATGCCCCAAGCACAACTACTGTTGTTATTGATCACTTGTGTGAAGTTTCATTAAATTGTGTCAAGGGGACGAGGAGAGATGGTGCACACAAGATTGTGTCTATGTATATAGCATAGTAACAAAAAAACAAAGTCCCATAACTCTGCAAAACTTTTTTCTGAAAGAACCTAACATGCCCCGTGCACAACTACTGTTGTTACTGATCACTTATGTGAAGTTTCATTAAATTGTGACAAGGGGATGAGGAGAGATGGTGCACACAAGACTGTGTCTATGTATATAGTATAGTAACAAAAAAACAAAGTCCCATAACTCTGCAATTTTTTTTTCTGAAAGAACCTAACATGCCCCATGCACAACTACTGTTGTTACTGATCACTTGTGTGAAGTTTCATTAAATTGTTGCAAGGGAATGAGGAGAGATGGTGTGCACAAGATTGTGTCTATGTATAGTAACAAAAAAACAAAGTCCCATAACTCTGCAAATTTTTTTTCTAAAAGAACCTAACATGCCCCATGCACAACTACTGTTGGTACTGATCACTTGTGTGAAGTTTCATTAAACTGTGTCAAGGGGATGAGGAGAGATGGTGTGCACAAGATTGTGTCTATGTATACAGTATAGTAACAAAAAATCAAAGTCCCATAACTCTGCAAATTTTTTTTCTAAAAGAACCTAACATGCCCCATGCACAACTACTGTTGGTACTGATCACTTGTGTGAAGTTTCATTAAATTCTGTCAAGGGGATAAAGAGAGATGGTGCGCACAAGATTGCGTCTACGGACAGACGGCCAGACGGACAGACAGACGGACAGACAGACAGACAGACAGACAGACAGACAACCTGAAACCAGTATACCCCCCCTTACAACATTGTTGTCGGGGGTACAATAAAATCATAAATGAAACCACTATCATGCTGACAAGAAATTGTTGACGGACGGACGCACGCACGCACGCACGGACTGACGACGGACGAAGAGTGATCACAAAAGCTCACCTTGTCACTATGTGACAGGTGAGCTAAAAACAACTGAATCGGATGACCCTTGTCTAGATTAAGGAAAAAAGCTGCATTGATTTCTACTGGTATGCAAGATTCAACAATGGAAAAGCTAAACTCTAAGCCTGAAATAAACATAACATCTCACATCTATGATCGAAATTTTACACATACAAATAAAAACATATAACGCAAGACAAAAATAAATAATCAGACATCAGTAAATTAAATGAACAAATGACAAAACAGGGATTCAGAGCAGCACATTCTAAAACTTCTATGAGAAGGTCAGATTCTATGGTTTCATTCAAACCTTTGGATCTTCCTGGAAGCGATTTCTCTATTGATTAAAAGAAGATGCTTTATAATATAATAAATCTTGAAACAGGAAACAAGTTTTAATGCTTTTTCAAAGCAATGCATATCAGTCAACAAAACTGCTGAACTCCTAGTAAGAACTAACTAAATCTCAGCCAATATTACTGTGCCGCATTGAGGATAATTGAAATTAGTAATCATAATTAGTTGTAATCAATTACATTTATCAAAGTAATCATGTTAAAACAGTTATTAAACATATTTGATTACATGTAACCCCAATTAAAAATCATGTGTAATCATGATTACTTACTGGTTATATTTTGATAACATTTCATACAACTGTAAAAATTTAAAGTCATAGCTTTACCACAAGAAAGAGCTCGAGGACAAATTACGTTGAACCCACATTTTCTTGCTACTCGAACAATCACATTTGATTAAATCAGTTTATTTATTTTCATGTTTTTGTTGGCTGTAACATCACACTCACGTTATTATAGGTCATGACTTTCCAGCTTTTGATGTTGGAGGAAGACCCCAGATGCCTCTCCAGGCATTATTTCATAACAAGCAGGCAACTCAGTAGAACCACCGGCCTGAAGCAATCAACTTTTACCACCGGCCAAAGAGAATCCACAGTTTATATCTCATATATGGATGGACTTCAGCAAATCTACATTTCAATACTGTAGACAAAATGCAAACACAATGGTGACATATATCTCTACACATCAACTAATTTTTTAATCTGTTTAAAGGGCAGCTTCACTCTTGCTATACCTTTAAAATTATTTAACCTTTAGCCTGATGGCGGCAAGTGATTCTGCCTTTGCGATCCGTGCAAGCTGATCCTGGTCTGCACTGTTCACTATTCAGTCAGTAAATTTTCAGGGAACACCCCTTTGAATAATAAATGGTACTGCCCAAATTGAAAGATGGACCAGTCAGTTATTGAAATTTAGCAGGCTAAGGGTTAAACAAAGGTTCAAAAAGAATTCAGACGATAAGTAAGCATTCTGACATACTCACTGCTGTTGTTTACACAGCCATAAGACTAGGGCATAATTTTAAGCCATATTCTTCGGTAAATACTGCAACTTATGATTGAGAATTCCAAGAAATGAGGCTCACAGTACTTACAGCTTCTAGTTCTTGCAGAGAAGCAGGTTTAGGCTGTCTGTCCAACCTGCTCTTCATCGTCTGTAACTCTTGTCTTAACAACTCAACTTCTCTTGCCCTAAAATAAAATAAAAGAAATTTCGTAGAGAGCAATAATTATTTTATCCAAGATGTTCAAATCTCCAAATCATTACCCAGTAAGATTCTCTTGCACATGATCTTATTTTCAACTTAATATTGTTCACTGCTCAAGTGTGCTGTCTGCTGTATCCCATGCACTTCACTTGATTTCACTGATCATTATTTACATGCCATGAAATATAATGATACATGTACACTATATAAAGATCCTCAATGTCTACCTTTTCCGACTCAGGTACAGCTACTTCAATGTATGTCTCTTTTTTTTTTTTTAATGCTTTGTCGGCAGCACTGGTTTTGATTTGATACTGTTATTTCGTTATGGTACAAAACCATTAAGTCACCTCATGTGCATCTTAAAAATGCAGGAAATCCTTTCAGTAAAGATATAAAAGTCAGAAAAGATTTGCTCTTCATGCACATGTTTTGTTTTTTTGCTTGTGAAAATACAAGGTGATTAACTACCAAGACATTCTTGTTTTTCCTACATGGTAGGCAAGAAATACCGAGTCCTACATCTGCTTCCACTGCCTGCTAGTCAAAACATGGGATATTGAATCCGTTCGGTTGTCTCCCGTTTTTCCAGTTCTCAGTTTATAATATTGTTTATTTGTTCGGAAGTTCCATGGAATTTTCCTCCATTTTTACTTCAAATGCATCAAATTGTATAATACCCATGAGCAGTTACAATACTTTACCTGGTGTCAGACTCGTGACTGACTCTGGAATCTGTCTCAGACTTCATTAACTTGAACTTTTCTTCCAGCTGATAAATCTAAAATTATACATGACAAATAAGTAAGTTTCCTTTTTCACATAAAATCAAACACGTACTAAGGCGTAAAAAAAAATTATTTGTTTTCCGGTATCCTGACCTACCCTAAATTTTTGGCCCAACCCTAAATGTTTTTATGGCCTTGGAGAATATTTTTTTCAACTTTTTAACAACAAGTTACAAAACTTCACTTTTTATACTTTAAACATGGTCAGTGATGTTAGAAATCAACTTACTGATGCTTTTAAGGCATAACCCCCTTATTTGTATTAATGTTTTAACATAAAAATAATTTCCTTCAAGTCTCTTAATAAAAAAAAATTCCCCACCCCACAAAAAATTTCCGACCTACCTACCCTAATTTTTTTTTAGCATGTTACCGGAAACAAAGAATTTTTTATTTTAGGCCTTAAAAGACCATTGCAAAATAAATACCTCACCTTGTATTGCCTGTCCTGCAATGGGTAACTTATTTATTTATTTATTTGGGTTTTACAGCGCACCAACACAGAACTAGTATAGGTTATATGGCGCCAAACAGGACTACAAATTTTGGTTCCACATCTCATTTACACCGAAATAAAAACATGAGGTATGGAATCAAAATTTGCATACCTGCTGGAATCACAGAGTTATTGCAAAACCAAGTGTTAAGACCCTATTAGTCGCCTCTTACGATCATGCAAGGGTAATTAAGGCAGTGGTTCAGTTCGATTTCTAGGTCATCCGTGTTACACTTCTTCAAACCAAAATTTCTCTACTTACAAAATGACTTCTCTACTTTTTAATTATGTTTTGTTTTAGCTTGAGCTCACATTTTTCTTATACAAGACACACTAAAATATGGAACCCTGAGTTTTGGTTACAAAACGCAATCTTTAATGTTTACAAACATCGATGTTTACGAAAATGGACTATATATTGGATTTAAACAAAATAATTGCCCCCTATCTTCAGAAATAACAACAAGAGGGCCATGATGGCCTTATATCTCTCATCTGAGTTTAGTTGCTTGCTTCTTCAAATTTCTTTACTAAAGCTTCAAAAACAAAAACTAGGTGAGTAGGTCATGGTAAAGATTATTCATGATAACTACTGAAATCTGTTAGAAAATTATACAGGTGGTCCAAATTTCTTCGCTGTAGCTTCAAAAATATTGAATAAAGTTGGTCAGTAGGTCAGGGTTAAGGTCCCGGCGAAATGGAATTCATGAAATCATGAATTTTTCATCACCATTATGAATTATTCATGAACTGTTCTGGATTACTTCTTAATCTAACCTCATGAAGTTTTATGCATGAAGTGTCGTTTGATCTACTTCATGAAGATATCAAGCATTATTGACAGATTCATAAAATCCTTGAAATATTCATGAACTAGTTTAAGAATGAATCAAGATTTTTTCATGAATGTCAATATACCTACAGAATTCAAGAAAACATCTTGAAAACAAGAGCACCGCCTTGCGGGTGCTGACGCTCATCTGATTTTTTTTGTGTAATAGAAATATTGTCCTACCCATGATTTTCTAAGTCTAAAAAGGGCCATCATTCTTGCAAAAAGCAGGTTAGAGTTATGTTTCTTGATGTTCAGTGTCCACTTATGATGGTGAAAAACTGTTGCAAGTTTTAAAGCAATAGCTTTGATAGTTTATGAGAAAAGTTGACTTAAACATAATACTCAACCAAGAAAATTATTTTCTAAGTCCAAAAAGGGCAATAATTATTGCAAAAAGCAGGATGGAGTTATGTTGCTTGCTGTACAGGGTCAGCTTATGATGGTCAACAAGTGTTGCAAGTTTCAAAGCAATAGCTTTGATAGTTTAAGAGAAAAAGTTGACCTAAACATAAAACTTAAACAAGAAATCTGATATTCTAAGTCCAAAAGGGGCAATAAATCTTGCAAAAAGCAAGATGGAGTTATGTTTCTTGATGTACAGGGTCTGCTTATGATGGTGAACAAGTATTCCAAGTTTCAAAGCAATAGCTTTGATAGTTTAGGAGAAAAGTTGACCTAAACATAAAACTTAACCAAGAAATCTGATATTTTCTAAGTACAAAAGGGGCCATAAATCTTGCAAAAAGCAAGATGGAGTTATGTTTCTTGCTATACAAGGTCAGCTTATGATGGTGAACAAGTATTCCAAGTTTCAAAGCAATAGCTTTGATAGTTTAGGAGAAAAGGTGACCTAAACATAAAACTTAACCAGGCAACGCCGACGCAGACGCCGATGCCGACAACCACTCAAGTGATGACAATAACTCATCATTTTTTTTCAAAAAATCAGATGAGCTAAAAATGATGAACATTTTATGAGCAGTTTAAGAATATTAAATTCTTAAAACATTCTTTATGTGTTCTTAAGAAAAAGTCATGAATATTCAATGAGTATTCTATCTATGATTCATTAAAAGTACTAAAATTCAAAACCTTTTTCTAGTTCAGTACCAGTTCTTGAACCCAATTGTGAGTTTCTGAACTGTCCATTCATTAAACATAAAACTTAGGTTTACCTTTTACAATAAATGAATAAGTTCATGAACTGTTCATGAATGTTCATGAACATTAAATTCATGTCACATGATCAGTTTCCATTATTTTGTTGCATGCTGGGAAATTTTTTGCACATGTGATTCAGCAATTTTTGAGAAGTTTGTGAAGCAAATGAGAAGGAAATATTTATCATACTACAGTTAGGAATGGTTTAAAAGGAACATGAGTATACTGAATATCAAATAAGTAATTATGGTGTTGTTATAAATCGTTCATTTTAAAAATATTAAATCCTTCTAAAATGTCACAAGTTTTCATGACCCTGAAGCAAAGCTTGTATCTAAATTTCAATCTTGAGATTAAAGTAAATTATTCATTGTTTAACTTAATGTTTTGTATTTTATACAGCAATTGTTTACTTAAAATTTTTATTATGCTCCCAATCCCACTCCAGTTTACTGTTTGACTCAACATTTCATTTGTTGAGGGTGGAAAATGTCATTGTCACTGTGACTCAGCAGAGACTAAAACAATCTGTAGCCACTAACTGAACAAAACTTTGACCTACAGAATTTTTTCTTGTATCAAGCTACACCAATATTGTTCAAAGAACCCCATTACATACAGATCTCTCAGATTTCACTCCTACCACTGGTTACCTTGACTAGTTCATGAAACTTAAACTTTTTTTTTTCCAAAAATAGATCATGAATAAATATTCATGAAATTCAATATTTATGTTTCATGAATTTCAATACATTATCCCAGCTCTTAATAACAAGTGCATGGATACTACTTAATTAGTACAGGTATTATTTAGTAACTGAAAATATGATGGATTACTATATCATCTATGGCAAAGAAGTAATTTTATAATGTTTTGTATTGTTCATGAAATATTCAAGAATTTAAGCACAAAATGTCTTCATGAAGTTATATGAATATTTATTCTTGAAGTGTTCATGGAAAAAACATGAAGTGCAAATGAGACAGTAAGCAGTTAATGTCAGTGACTTTTTATTGCCACTCACAGAATATGTAGGGATAGTACCTACAATTTCAAATTATGAAAAATAATTAAACAAGAGCTGTCACAGGAGACAGTGCGCTCGACTATTTCGATGCTGGATAGTGAAACTGGGCACATCTGAGGAAACTAGAGCTGTCACTGCAGTGTTTAATGACTCCAATTGTGGATGAAGATATTGCACAATCGCCTGAGTCTATGTCAAAAATATCAACTTAAAGTAATAAGAGAGGTAAAGATAAAATGTATCAAAACACTATATAAGTATATCCTAAGCAAAAAGAGGCATAATTCATTAAATATTGGTGCCAGGTTTATGCAGCTTGTGTCATATAGTGTGGGTGATGATGTTGAACAACTATTTTAAGTTTAAATCAAATCCATTTAGTAATAACAGAGACAGAGTGAAAGTGCATCAAAACTTTAACCTAAAATTCTAAGTAAAAAGGGGGAATAATTAATGAAAAATTGGTGCCAGAGTTATGCACCTTGTGTCATATGGTAAGGGTGATGATGTTGAACAATTGTTTAAGTTTGAATCAGAATCCATTCAGTAATAAAGAGATAGAGTGAAAGTGCTTCAAAACTTAACCTAAAATTCAAAGTAAAAAGGGGAAATAATTCATGAAAAATTAGGCCAGAGTTATGCATCTTGTGTCATAATGTGGGTAATGATGTCTGAACAATTGTTAAGTTTGAATCAAATCCATTCAGTAATAACAGAGGATAGAGTGAAAGTGCTACAAAACTTTAACCTAAATTCTAAGTAAAAAGGGAGAATAATTCATGAAAAAATTAGCCAAAGTTATGCATCTTGTGTCATACGATGTGGGTGATGATGCTGAACAACTATTTTAAGTTCGAATCAAATCCATTCAGTAATAACAGAGATAGAGTGAAAGTGCATCAAAACTTTAACCTGAAATTCTAAGTGAAAAGGGGGATAATTCATGAAAAATGGTGCCAAAGTTATGGACCTTTGTCATACGATGTGGGTGATGATGTGAAAATATTTCAAGTTTGAATCAAATCCATCAGTAATACAGAGATAAGTTAAAAAAGGGCACCAAAACTTTAACCAGGGTATTCTAAGTGAAAAGGGGGGATAATTCATGAAATATTGGTGCCAGAGTTATGGACCTTATGTCAGATGATGTGGATGATGATGAGGAATGAGTATTTCAAGTTTGAATCAAATCCATCAAGTAATTACAGAGATAAGTTGAAAAAAGAGAAAGTGCACCAAAACTTTAACCAAGGTGGGGACGCGGAAAGATGCCGACGCCGACGCCGGGGCGTAGGATAGCTCTCCTTATACTTCGTATAGTCGAGCTAAAAAATTAATGTTGATTGCCTATATATATAATCTAAAACCGAATATAATATGTTAGTCTTGATCTGATCATTTTCAAGCATGTTATTGATGATTTTCTGAAAGTTCTTATTTAATTTCCATGTACCATATATAGTCCTACCTGTCTAGCCATTGTTAAATATTTAATCCCCAGTTATAACTGAATTATTGCTGAAAGAACTTCTGTCAATGCAAACGAATTGTCAAATACATGCATATTGTATGACATCACAAAATGTTTAAAGAATGATAAAATAAATTCAGATCCACTATTTAAGCTGAAATTTAGATATGACTTTATTTATACCATATCACACATTATGTATAAAAACTGTTCAGCATTTACCATAAAAATGGAAATTTAAATGAAATGACTTATCACTTAGTTTTTCACTACACAGTTACTGCGTTCTGCCTTTTAATTTTCGCCATATAGGTGTAAAGGTAAGTTCAAGATAGGATTATCATTTGAGTAATTGATTGATCTCTAGTACTAATTTGTCTAGAATATGGGTTTAAAACCTTGCTTAAGGTGCAGAGTTCTTCATGTGAGGATGTCCATATATACTGAACAGCAAAAGAAACTATCCAGTTTTATAACTGGGGTATTTTTTATTAAAAAACTTTAATTTATAAATCACTTGTGTTTTTCATATCACATTACACTTGAAGAACTTAATGTGTAAAATTTAAAAAAATCAATCAACTGTGAAGTCAGTAGTCCTACAATAGCCGTTTTGCACGAAATTCAAGTGCGCCTGTAATTAACAATTTTCTTTGTGAAATTTTATTGTCATTGGAAGTATTGATAATTCGCTAACTCGAAAAACAGCATAAAGTTTGAAAAACATTGTTGGTTGCACCTCATGACTGAATCAAATTTAGCGCGAGCGCCCAATTTGGATGTTACAATGCAACTGACGCGCAGAAGATATGAGCCACGCCATGAGAAAACCAACATAGTGGGTTTGCGACCAGCATGGATCCAGACCATCCTGCGCATCCGTGCAGTCTGGTCAGGATCCATGCTGTTCGCTAATGGTTTCTCTAATTGCAATAGGCTTTGAAAGCGAACAGCATGGATCTTGACCAGACTGCGCGGATGTGCAGGCTGGTCTGGATCCATGCTCGTCGCAAAACCACTATGTTGGTTTTCTCATGGCGCGGCTCATATAGCCTTACGAACGGCTATTGTGGGACTACCAACTTCATGGCTGATTGATTTTTTTTTTTAATTTATCACGTGAAGATCTTCAAGTTTAATTTTGGTATGAAGAAGCAATTCAGATTTGAAAAATTATTTTTTTTTATTTCAAAATATACCTGTTATACATCTGGATAGTTTCTTTTGCTGTTCAGTATAATTGTATGTTGTTGCGCCAAGTGTAGGCAGCAGAAATTTGTGCTCTTGATATTTTGATTATTCTGTAAAAACCAGTGACTTTAGAACCAAGATTTGTTGCATAGTGTTTCATAAATATATGTAGATAACATTTCTGTGATTTTTAATTTGATTTATTTATTTGATAGCGGATTTTATTCCACAAAACAATAAAATAGACTGCTTTTACCTGTAAAATAGTGTAATTTTTAGTGAACACAATCTCACAAACATAATGTGCTTTATAAAATATAATAGAGACCAATTATTGAAATTGGAAAACATACCCAGAAGGTTTTCACTACTGGACAAAGAGACATTGAAAAGTCTAAAGGATTATGATGTTTTGATATACAGATCTGCCAGAGGTGGTCATCATCAGCTTACAGGTATGATGGGATATCAATCAAGGGATCATTTTGATCTGGACAATATTAGAACACCTGAAGTAATTCCAACTGTAATATCAACAGACAGACCAAAGCATAATCAAAAATTCAACAAAGAAGTGCTGGACTCTAGAAGAACAATGAATATATCCCACATAAAACATGAATCTCAAACAATAGTTAAAGGCCAGAAAAATATAAAAATTTGTTGCATTAACCCAAGATCCTTGAAAAACTAAACAACATATCCTTCTGTGACTTTATACTGCCGAACGATCCAGAACTTATTGCTGTGACTGAAACATAGTTAGGCACCTCCATTGATGAAGCATGTCCAGGTGAACTGTTACCTGATGGGTACAAAATCAAGCATGTGCCACGCCCTGGTAGTAAGCATGTCTAGGTGAACTGTTACCTGATAGGTACAAAATCAAGCATGTGCCACGCCCTGGTAGTAAGCGTTGAGGTGGGGTGGCCCTGATTTATAGATCGGTGATAGATGTAAAAATATAGTCTCTTCAACTAGTGACAATACATTTTCAACATTTGAACATATTGAGTGTAATGTAAGAATCAACAACTACACATTGTTCATGGCCGTTATTTACAGAGTCCTCCATCAAAGAAAAATGGTTTGAATATAAATGATTTTCTGGATACCGAGTGGCCAGATTTCTTATCAAAATACGCCGCAATTGACATGAATATCATCGATCATTACTGGCGATCTGAATTTTCATTTGGACATTCTTTCTGATCGTGACACCATCAGATTTAACAGTGTGTTACAAGCTTGTGGCATGTATCAACGTGAAAGGGCCCACCCACGTCCACTGTCATACCCCAGACGTCACTGGTCATCACCAGAGACATGGATAACACAGTATCAGCAGTTGTAGTGACTGATCCTGGATTATCAGATAGCTCTGGAAAAATAGCCAAGGACCATTTCGCGGTAATGTTTAATGTCTTCTGGTAAAGAAAACTGTGACATACAGGAAACTCTGTTCGATTGACGTTGATTCTTTCAAAGCTGATATTCTATCATCTAATCTTTTGAATTTGTCACAGAGTACATCAGATGCGGAAACTCTTGTCTCATCATACAATAGTGAACTTTCAGTTTTAATTGACAATCATGTGCCTTTGTGTTCAAAAACCATCACATTAAGACCATCTAATGTCCCTGGTTCTCGGAGGAGCTCTATGATGCCAAACACTTGAAGCGTAAACTAGAACGTAAATGGCAGACTTCAAGACTCACCGTTGACCACTTAATGTATAGGAACCAATGCACAATCGTTAACAAAATGTTAAAAAAGGCAAGAATTGATTATTACTCAGAGAAAGTAGAACAAAGTGAACGCGACCAAAAAAGTTTGTTCAAAATAACGTAACATTTACTGAACGGTCCAAGCGAAGTTGCACTTCCATCAGGCAAGAACCCAGAAGTAACTAGCACAGGAGTTCAGCGATTTCTTCATAGATAAAATAAAAACAATCAGAACTAATATTGCATCCCAGGATCAGAGTGAATCAGTATAACTCAGTTTGTTTGATCTGTGATCAATATGGTTACTTTCGAAGGAGTTCTTCTAAACCTTGGTGCCCCATTGCTCATTATTTCTAGCACAGGCAGGCAAGGTGTCTTAAAAATTTGGCAGAACCATGCACCTTCACAATCTGATACTTTCTGACATGAACAAACTCTATGAGAGGTTTCAAACCAACACTTGAGTGGGGTAAGTGATTCAAAGTCATATGAGAGTTTAACTTCACCAATAGGATATAACTCACATTTAATATTTGATTTCCTGGTTTTCCAGATTTAGCCCTACATATGCGAACACTCTAAAACTGATTTTTGAGGTGTCAGTGTCCATAGCTTACAGTGAAATTAGAAGACATGCAGTCACATTATTCAATGTAGACTGCTCTAAAAATTTCATTTAGAAACAACAACTTACTCTGCAGCACTGCAGTTATTTAATATTTGTTTATCAATAATGCACTATTATCTAATATATACTTATTACACAACAACAAAAAATACAGAAGTATACATTAAACATTTCATCTCTAATCATACTTTGTGAGGAAACAAGTTGTATAGTTTTAGATCACTATTTTAGTACAAGTTTTTTTTTTATTATTCGAAATATCATAATTCACAAAATATATATTAAGACTTATAAAAGGGAGGTAATTGTACTATTGACCATGTTTTGATGATATAAAATTTTTTCTCTAATGTTAAATTTGATTAAACTCTGATTTTTCGTAACTTAAGAATACAAAAAAAGAGAATATGTCTAACATAAAAGAGATTTAAGACTGTGTGCCAAATGTTTTGCTATTCTACTTCACAATGTAGGTGATACTCATTTACAGGTTCTTGCAGTATATATGATAACTTAGTTTCATAAAGTTGTTACACCGAGACATAACTTGATAGTTTATAGTTGCAGTCAAAAGATGGGCCATAATTTGATATTCAACTAAGAGTTATCTTACTTGGTACTGTCTGTAGATCTGATGATTGGGAAGGCTTGTGTGAAGTTTCAGTCCAATACATAAAGTTAGATCAGATAATCTACAGCCTGATTCTATTAGTAAGCTGCACACAAAAGTTTGTTTGAGTTGAGTTCTGACAAAACGGGCCATTATTTGAATTAAATTCAACCTAGAATTATGTAACTTGGTTATTTCAATCCGTTGATGACTAGGATTAAGTCTTGTGTGAAGTTTCAATAAAATACATACCATCAGGTTACTAAGATATGAGCTTGCACACAAAGGTGTGACAAATACAATGACACTGCATGCCTTCGCCAACACTGAAGTTGGAAGAAAAGCTCTAAATTGTTCATTTTATCAATTTATTCTTGGTCTAAAGCCTATAAGTCTACATTACATAAATTGTTTTGGCTCAAACTTCTCGAAGTCTAGAAGATTAGAAGGAGTGTACACATATATATACTGTAGGTAAGTACTGAACTGGAACTCATTAATCTTCGCCAATATTTTTGTGCGTTTTCATTATTTCACGCGATATCTGTATCCATAAAATATCTAAATTCATTAAAATAAGCGATATTGTACTAATGGCATGGTGGCATAGTGGTAAGCTCTCAGGCTTCTATGCATGTTACCGTGGGTTTGAATTCTCTTCAAACCATATTTTTTACTTTAATGTATTATAATTGCATCAATATTACTTTTCTTCTTTTTTTTTTTTTTCATGAAACATCTAATTTTTTTCATGAACTAACACCAATTCCTTGAAAAGTCTGTTGACTGAACAAACACTTGCCCAGCCCTGAAGATTTAAGTTGATATTTTATAAACAAGGGCTCGTCGAACATGAAATGCCCCCCTCGATGCATTCAGTAATTGCACAAGGAACAGAAATTATTTGCTCACTGTAAACAAGAGTTCTACTGTTCTGGTTCAATGTGACATTGGACCTCAATGTGACATTGGACCTCAAAATCAACAGGGGTCATCTCCTGGTCATGATCAACCTCCCTATCAAGTTTAGTGATCCTAGGCCCAAGCGTTCTCAAGGTATCGTCTGGAAAGGGTTTAACTGCTCCAGGTCAATGTGACCTTGACCTTTAGCCTACAGATCTCAAAATCTATAGGGGTCATCTACTGGTCATGACCAACCTCCCTATCAAGTTTCATGGTCCTAGGCCCAAGCATTCTCAAGTTATTGTCTGGAAATGGTTTAAATGTTCCGGGTCACTGTAACCTTGACCTCTGACCTACTGACCTTAAAATCAATAGGGGTCATCTGCAGGTCATGATGAACCTCACTATCATCTTTCATGACTCTTGGCCCAAGCGTTCTTAAATTATCATCCAGAAACCGTTTTAACTGTTCCTGCCCAATCTGACCTTGAACTTTGACCAATAGGGGTCACCTGCTGGTCATGATCAGTCCCACTATCAATTTTCCTGATCCTAGGCCCAAGCATTCTTGAGTTATCGCCCGGAAACTGTTTTACTGTTCCTGGTCACTGTGACCTTTAACTTTGACCTACTGATCTCAAAATCAATAGGGGTCATCTGCTGGTCATGAAAAACCTCCCTATCAACTTTCACGATCCTAGGCCCAAACAATCTTGAGTTATCATCTGGAAACCGTTAAACTGTTCCGGGTCACTGTGACCTTGAACTTTGACCTGCTGACCTCAAAATCAATAGGGATTTTCTGCTCGTCATGATCAATCTTCCTATCAATTTTCCTGATCTTAGGCCCAAGCGTTCTTGAGTTATCGCCCGGAAACCGTTTTACTGTTCCTGGTCACTGTGACCTTAAACTTTGGCCTACTGACCTTAAAATCAATAGGGGTCATCTGCTGGTCATGACCAACCTCCCTACCAAATTTCATGATCCTAAGCCCAAGCGTTCTTGAGTTATCATCCAGATACCGTTTAACTGTTCAGGGTCACTGTGACCTTGACCTTTGACATACAGATCTCAAAATCAATAGGGGTCATCTGCAGGTGATGAACAACCTTCCTATCAACTTTCATGATCCTAGGCCCAAACGTTCTTGAGTTATCATCCGGAAACGGATTGGTCTACAGACCGGCCGACAGACAGACCGACCGACATCTGAAAAACAATATACCCCTCCTTCTTCGAAGGGAGGCATAATAAACAGTTTACTGACATGTACGTAGAGGATTAGAATGGTATTGCTTTCAACAAATGAACAATAAATTATGATAAGCATGACAAGTCTCCCATCTGTTAAGTTTACATATTAACTAATGGAGTGAAAAATTATATAGAAAATCAGTGGATTCGAACACACAACCCCGAGATTGGTAACTGAATGCTTAAATCTGCATATGCGACATGAAGATGTTATTGGTTTTCAATAGTTACATGTCTACAGTATTGTTATTTAGGTTTGGAAACCAAATTAATTTATGGAAGCACAGACTGCCAGGTCAATACTTACAGACAACATATAAATATATTATGGCAGATTTATATACCATCAACTAATCACAATGGGTGGAGTATTTTCTGTTAATATATCAATGAAAACTTACTCCCTGTATCTAGAGACCGTACCATAGCTCTTCGCATACTTTGATTTTTCAAACTAAAGTGATTTTTACAAGTGCACCGGTTACGATAAAAATGTAAACAACGGACTCTGTCTATGAAACTTTGAAATGAATGAATGACAGTCGATCTCAGTCATAATACTGATTGACAGTGAATGCTAATGACTCCATGTGTTGCAGAAAGGTATTTAGTTTGTAACTGTAATTTCCCATCAATTGAAATCCTCTCAAAACTGGTAAAATAATTACTTATATTTGGACAAATCTCATCGTCTTTGCCGTTCGGCAGCTGCAAAAAGGGCAAATATAAAAGATTCAGTGTAAGTAATATTTCACTGGTACTGCCAGTTAGTAAGTTCATACTCTGAACAACACGTCAGAGAAATTTGGGCAGATTTGACCAATTATGACGTTGGCAGCATTAGATTATATTTTTTCTTTACACAAAAATTGCCGTTAGGTAACAAAGCGAATATGCCGATAATCCGGAGTTCACCGATTATTGTTCCAGTTCACGCAATGTAATCCAGCAATTAAACTGCATAGCTATTAGCTACTGCTGTTATAGGGAAGTGGTAGAGTGTCTGCCTTAGGGGTGAGAGGTCCTGGGTTCGAGTCCCAGTTAGAGCTTAACTCTATTTAGATTCTGCTAAAGCATAGTTTTGCTGTTAATAGACTGTTCCAGATGTTCTAAATTTTTAGCACACAGTATCATGGATCAGTATTTAGCAATCTAGATCAAAGTTGAATGTTAAATCAAATGCACCCAATTAGAAAATATTGACTTTATTATGTCCCTTTGATGTTTATGCTCTCCATGTTCAAGAAGAGTTACATTTCCTTGATCACAAAATTTTCGTTATCATGAAAATATTAAATGCTCATAACTCCACACTTCTGGTTAAAATATTGTCTATATTTCTGTTTTTGAGAAATATATGGACATTTCTCTTCATTTCAAAGCTTTTTAACTTCAAACCTATGATTTGAAAAACTTAGGTACTATCTCTACTGTATCACTGGCTTAGCCTATCTCAGCTTACAAATGTAATTCAATTCAGTTGAATTTCTGCAGCTCTGCAGATTGATTTAATCAGGACAAACATATGAGGGTCTGCCTTTAATTTATACTTAGTATTTCTAATCAACCAAACAGTTTTAAAAAATATTTAAAATCCCCTTTACTGATTATTCATCTCTTCTTCTAATAAAAAATATCCAGGAATTTTGTTTAATAATTTTTTCTACTGGAAAACTTGTAAAATGTTTTTGAGAGTTAAACATTTCTATAAGAAAAAGGGAGACAATAAATTCAGGAAAGAGAAGAAACAAGGGAAAATATAGCAATTTCTGTAAAATCAAGGACAAGTAACCCTAGTCCTAATGGTCAGATTTCACTCATAATCAAACTCATCTGAGATCTTAATGCTCATACACATTCTGTATAAATATGGTTTAGATTGCTGAAGGAGTGTAAACAAGGTAAAATATAGGGATTTTTGCAAAATCAAAGGCCCATAACTCTGGTTCTAATTGTCTGATTTTTTTCAAAATTGAACTCATTCAAGAACTTCGGGCGTAAATATGTTTTGGATTGGTGAAGAAATGAAGGTGCTAGAGTGTAAACAACGTAAAATACATGTAGTAATTTTTGTAAATCAAGGACACATAACTCTGGTCCTAGTAGTCCTGCCCGATTTTGCTCATAATCGAACTCATGCAAGATCTTGAGGTCATACACATTCTATTTAAATATGATTAGAATTGGTGAAAAAATAAAGATGCTAGAGTGTAAGCAAGGTGAAATACAGCAAATTTTGTCAATCAAGGGCACATTATAGCTTTTGTCCTACCAGCCAGATTTCGCTTAAATAATCTACGTCATCCAAGATCTTGGAGTCATACACATTCTATATAAGTATGATTAGAATTGGTGGAGAAATGAAGATGCTAGAGTGTAATCAAAGTGAAATATAGCAAATTTTGTCAATCTAGGACACATAACTCTGGACATACTGATCCAATCTAGCCCATAATCAAACTCATTCGAGGTCTTGTGACCAAAAACATTGTGACCAAGTTTGATTAAGATTGCTTCAAAATTGTGGATGCTAGAGTGTAAAACAAACTAAATGTGAACGGACACCTTCGGCTCAGGTGAGCTAAAAGTTAATGACAGGATGTAAAATAATTGATATTTTTTCTGTTGATGTCTAATATAATAACTAGATGCCCACGGGCAACATGTCGAGCCTGCCCTTTGACCCCTAACTGTGACCTTCAACGGCCTTTGAGACAGAGTCTGTCTCAATGAGTTAAACATTCATGCCAAATATAAACAAGATTCCTCAATGCATGTCAAAGATATGGGCCGGACAAGATCTGACATGACCTTTAACCTCCAACTGTGACCTTGACCTTTGAGATAGGGCCCTGGGATTTACGCACGACACTCCGTCTCACTGAGGTTAACCTTAATGCTAAATATACAGAAGACTGCTCCATGCATGTCAAAGTTATGGTCCAGGCAAACAAATCTGGAAGGACGCACACATGCACACACGCACACATGCACATACACCAAACTGCCATTTGGACAACTATGTCTTCGCTTCTGCAACTGGGCTTGACAAAAATTACCTTTTAAAGCAATAAAATCTTAGTAACAGCTACATAAATCATTTCAGATATAACTTTGTAATAAATGCAAAGATTCTCAGGAAGAATGCCAAGTGTGCAAGGACACATCATGATAAAGACCCAAGCAAAGTTTCATAAATTTACATCAAATACTTTTTGAGCTAGGCACATAATTAGGTGAAAATGTGCATTTTTTTACTATTTCAGGGGTCATAACTTTAACAATAGAGGGTGGAGCCAGCCAAAAAATAAGAGGTGTGTAAGTTTATATCATGATAAAGACTTATGCAAGTTTTCAATCATTTATATTAAATACTTATTGAAATTGGTGCATCACAAGGTGAAAATGTGCATTTTTGACTATTTCAGGGGCCATAACTCTGAAAATAGGGGGCGAACCAAAATGAAAAAACACCGCCTGCGGGTGTGACCATGATTTTATTTGTATATAGAAATATGCCACCATGATTTCTAAGTCTAAAAAGGCCATCATCTTGCAAAAAGCGATGTTATGGTTCATGAGCACAGTGTCACAATGATGGTGAAAAACTGTGCAAGTTTAAGAACTTGATGTTATGAGAAGTGACTTAAACATAATATAACCAAGGAAATGATTTCTAGTCCAAAGGGGCAATAAATTAATGCAAAACCGGATGAGTAATGTGTTGCTGTACAGGGTCAGTTTATGATGGTGCAAAACTTGCAAGTTAAGCATAGCTTTGATATTAAGAGAAAAAGTGACCTAAACAAAACTAACCAAGAAATCGATATTTTCTAAGTCCAAAAGGGCCATAAATCTGCAAAAGCAGGATGGAGTTATGTTTCATTGCTGTACAGGTCAGCTTATGATGGTGAACAAGGTTGCAAGTTTAAAGGAATTAGCTCTTGATAGTTTAGGATAAAAGCTGACCTAAACATAAAACTTAACCAAGAAAACTGATTTTCTAAGTCCAAAGGGGCAATAATTCTTGCAAAAAGCAAGATGTAGTTAAGTTTCTTGATGTACAGGGTCTGCTTATGATGGTGAACAAGTATTCCAAGTTTCAAAGCAATAGCTTTGATAGTTTAAGAGAAAGTTGACCTAAACATAAAACTTAACCAAGAAATCTGATATTTTCTAAGTACAAAAGGGGCCATAAATCTTGCAAAAAGCAAGATGGAGTTATGTTTCTTGCTATACAGGTCAGCTTATGATGGTGAACAAGTATTCCAAGTTTCAAAGCAATAGCTTTGATTGTTTAGGAGAAAAGCTGACCTAAACATAAAACTTAACCAGGCAACGCCGACGCCGACAACCGCTCAAGTGATGACAATAACTCATCATTTTTTTTCAAAAAATCAGATGAGCTAAAAAAGGAGGTGTGCAAGTTCATATCATGATTAAGACTCATGCAAGGTTTCATGAATCTATATCAAACACTTTTTGAGCTAGGCGTGTCACAAGGCGAAAATGTGCACTTCTGACTATTTCAGGGGCCATAACTCTGAAAACAGGGGGCGGAGCCAGATGAAAAATAGGAAGTGCGCAAGTTCATACCATGATTAAGACTCATGCAAGGTTTCATCAATTTATATCAAATACTTTTTGAGCTAGGCACGTCATGAACTTCAGATGGACTGACAGACGGACAAGACCAAACCATATGCCCCCACCACTCATGGTGGGGAGGGGCTCAAAAAAAACTGGGACAAAAACTGAAAATGAAACATCAACTTACATCTTGTGGCATAGTCTGTACACTGCGCCCCAGTTCCCTAAGGGTATCTCCGGTAGCATCCTGCCATTTCGATATAGATTCCATTCTATCCGCCATCCTCTCTGACAGTGACTGTGATGCCTGTTTATCAGAGATGTATAAAAATATGTGTCATATTTTCTATTATTCTTTAGTGCACAAAACCTAACGTTACTACTACTGAAGAAAATTTTTAAACTTCAACCTATATTCTATGCAGTTATTATGCAGTCATCATGGCCTGTGTAAGTTTGCATTTAAAATACGTTATTCAAGAAATAATATAGCAAAAGGCATAAAGATAACAACTTGCTTTTGACCAAGAATGTTGACTTCACAATCGTACATATACGGAAAAACTGGTGCCTAAAGTTGATCTACAATTAGGTCAATAAGATGACTGTGTAACCCTTAATATGCAAAGTGCTAGGTGCCATATAAATTGTCTCCCTTTACAGTCAAACATTTTATTAAGCATCAAGCCAAGGGAGTGCTTAACCCTTACCATGCTGGATACGATTGGTTCTGCCTCTGCGACCAGTGTAGATCATGATCAGCCTGCCATGCAGTCTGATCGTAATCTGCACTGTTCGCTATTCAGTCAGTATCTTTTGGTATAAGCACCCCTTTTAACAGTTAATGGTACTGTCCAAACTGGCTGCATAAGGCAAGTGGCGGCTTAGTACAGGTGGCCACTTGGACAGATTCAACTGTACTGTGTATTTAATGAACAGACTTGCATTAAATCAAATCTTTGACAAAATAAGTCATAAAATTGTGCAAAATTTAAAGAATATATTTAGAATGTGTATAGTTTATTTCATGAACCATAAGTTTTCATCAAAAGTTTTTTCTGCTTTCCTAACAGCTAAAAAACTCTTTTCTTTTGCTATTATCTGTGAAATAATTATGTAATCAACAAATGAATTCATTTACCATTACAGTGCACATAAAATTAGTGATAAAAGCATAATAATTGGTGATAATATTTTGGTGACTTTTTTATATTCTGTTCCCTGTATAGACTACAAAGCATTTTAAAATCATCTACTGTGTAAAACTATGCTCAACTGCTTGCTGTGAAAAACTGACATGTTATCCATTTTACATGTTTTGCATAAAAATCATTTGAAAAATGGGTACATAAATCCATCTGAGCCGTGCCATAAGAAAACCTACATAGTGTCTTTATGTCCTTTATGTGCCTGCACATCTGCGCAGTCTGGTCAGGATCCATGCTGTTCGCTTTCAAAGCCTATCGCAATTAGAAAAACCATTAGCAAAAAGCATGGATCCTGACCAGACTGCACGGATGCGCAGGCTGGTCTGGATCCATGCTGGTCTCAAACGCACTGTGTTGGTTTTCTCATGGCGCAGCTCATTTTCCTCTGGCTGACAGGCATCTTAATCAATTTCATTTAAAAAATGTGCAAATAAATCAATTTCATATTCGACATAAGCAGGTCAGAACATTTTGACTTGGAAGAAGATGTCTATATCCATAAAATATGGGAAATTTTTATCTAAACCCATTCAAAACAGGAAAACCATTGATTTGTTACCTCATTTAACATTGGAAGTAAATATCTAAACCCCTATAATATGGGAAACAGATGTCTAAATTGACTTAATGTTGAAATAGGTCTCTAAATCCAAATAATATAGCGCATTATATACAGATGCCAAAACCTATTTCATCAGGGATATACTGCGATGATGTTGAACCAATTTGATTGATGTGGAAAATGGATGTGTACATCCATTCCTTACAAACAGAACTAAATAACTGTGGAAGCAAATCTATGTGTGCTAGAATATGCTCTGCAAAATAAGAGAATAAGAAGCGTTTATCATGCATGTACTAAAACAAACATTGCCTCCTGCCCCAGTGCATGCTGGTACCTCTCTCAGACTCAGTTCCGATCCCTAAAATATTTAGACATGGACATGATTACACATACATGTATTATATGCAACTGAAAACATAAAATAGCTGTAAGCATATACCTACAACAGTAAGATCTATTGAGAAGAGAAAATGAAATATAAGCATGTAAAGTGTCAGAATGCATTTCACTCAGTACTGGGTATTTACATAACGAAATATAATACACAATAAAGATACAGTTTGTTCAAATTACCAAGAGCGGCAAAAATAAAAGAAGCTAGGGCGAAATTTGTGCCTTTCCCTCCCAGTTTGCAAAATTAAGCAAATAAACTGAGAAAGGTTGCATAATTCTAAAAGTTTGAAAGGCTATAGACCTACTGCCAATATATTATGTTTACGAAAATATTGGTTTGTTAATTACTGAAGATTTACAAAACATACTCTTAGTAAACAAGACTTCAATTTTACATTCTTGCATTTGTAGATAAATATTGTAAGTTAATCCGAAATTCTATTTACATTACTACTTTTATAACAACTAGAGTTGTCACAGGAGTGACGAATTATACCCCCACAATATGGCCTTGTCCAAGAACTAAGCCAATGTCAAAGCTGAACTTACTTGACCTTTGACCTACTGACCTCAAAATTAATAGAGGTCATCTGCTGGTCCTGATGAACCTCCCTATGGAGTTTCAAGATCCTCCGCCCAAGCGTTCTCAAGTAATTGTCTGAAAAAAGGTAAATGTTCCAGGTCACTCTGACCTTTGACCTTTGGAACTCAAAATTAATACAGGTCATTTGCTGGTCATGACCAACCTCCCTATTAAGTTTCGTGATCCTAGTCCCAAGGGTTCTGAAGTATGTCCGAAAAACAGTTTAAATGTTCTGGGTCAATGTGACCTTCACCTTTGACCTACTGACCTCAAAATCATTATGGGTCATCTGCTGGTCCTAACCAACCTCCATATCAATTTTCATTATCCTAGGCCCAAGCATTCTCAAGTTATTATCCGGAAACTGATTAACTGTTTCGTGTTATTGTGACCTTGATCTTTGACCTACTAGCCTCAATGTCATACCTGACTTGTATTCAATCATGTTACATCTGTGTACAAAAATTCATGATCCTAGACCCAAGCTTTCTCAAGTTATCATCCGGAAACCTTTTAACTGTTCCGAGTCACTGTGACCTTGACCTTTGACCTATTGACCTCAAAGTAGAACTTTATCTGTATTTCATGATATTACACCTGTGTACCAAAATTTATGATTCTAGGCCCAAGCATTCTCAAGTAATCATCTGGAAACCATTTAACTGTTCCGAGTCACTGTGACCTTGACCTTTGACCTATAGACCTCAAAGTGGAACTTGACCTGAATTTTATGATGTTACACCTGTGTACCAAAAATTATTTAAATCGGTCAAGCCTTTCATGAGTTATCATCCGGAAAACCGTTTTACTGTTCACGGTCACTGTGACCTTGACCTTTGACCTACTGACCCCAAATTCGAACTTGACCTGTATTTTCTGATGTTACACCTGTGTACCAAAAATTATTTAAATTGGTTAAGCCTTTCAAGAGTTATCATCTGGAAACCATGAAAAACCAACGGACCAACCGACCGACCGACCAACCGCCAAGCTCACTCCTATATACACCCCCAAACTTCGTTTTGTTGGGGTATAATTACAGGGATTCACAAGCACATTTTCTTTAAACAACTGAATTGAGATTCTCATACAAATGAAAGACCTTCCAGAAACAGCCTCTTTTACTGAAATTACATACTACTGCAAACTTCTACCTGTAAACTTTCAAATTTCTCTGTCAAATTCATAGATTTTTTTTCTTAGGCATTATATAATAAACTTTCTCCTGTTAAACATATAAGACTAGAATTTACATGCAAAAAAAACTGATACAGACTAAACAATGGGGTGCTGAAATGGGGAACGGCACAAAAATATAGAATACAACAGTCTGACACAGTATACAGGTAAGAAAACATCTAAAAATGTACCATTCTTGACAAATACACCATAAATTGAAAAATAATTACAAATCCTTTATCTATAAGAAAATAACTATTTTTTTATGAACAGTATAGTTCTGTGTTATCAAAGTATCATTTAAGAGACGTTTCTTATCACACTAAAGACCAGCATGAATTTTTAACAAAATATAAAAAATCTGAACAGATTCCTTTTTACTATACTAAATAACATGGTCATAATTATTATTAAAACTTATTATCATTTGCAGTTTTTTTCTGTTCTGAAAGGTTATTTTTACATACATTAGCCAAGTTCACCTCTCAGTGTTATATCTGCAAGAACTGCACAGATTTTAAGGCCCTTGAAAAAACATTTTCAGTTCCTGATGAAACTGGTTTTAGAGCATTTAAAGGAACAGGACAATATTATAATGATTTTACCAAATGATTTCATATTTGTCTGAAGCTGGCCATACTGGCCAAGGGCCGAGGGCCAATACGACTGCCAGTAGACAAATAACATGGCCTATATATAATTCATTTGATTGATGATCATTTATTACTCAACTCAATTTAACCAGCCAAAATGCTTGAATCCTGAACTGATCCTGATTTTACATACTGGTCCTGTTTATTTTTATATTAGCCTGGATGTTTTTATATTGATTCAGCTGAGTTTGTTATTGGCTCAATCCGTTTCATATTATATGCATAATTTATCTAATACTGTGTTCAATATCACAAGGTTGAATAGTAAATAATGATATTAAAAATATTGAAACTTCATCTGAAAGACTGGTTTGGGAAACCATGTCTTACAGCTGCAGGTAGGTAACTCAAAAGATCTTCAATAAAAAGTTCAAGAGCTGAAAGGAAAAAAAACTGTCACAATTTACAGTACTTTTGAGAACATCTTGTGTCATATTTCCTTTCTGCCCTTGAAATACATCTAAAAGCAACAACACTCAAATACATGTACAATGAGCTAACAAAATGTACCAAGTTGGTATTATTGTTGTCAGATCTGTTCGTTAAATGGCCACCCATCAAAATCTGAAACTTCTGAAAGCGTGCAACATCCGTGATTGAAATAAAAATGACAAAAACATGTATATATACAACAATAGCCACATGATTTAATATAGTACATATTACTAGTACACTTTAATACAATATAAACATACATCTTGTGTTTTGTTTTTACTCAATATTCAAACGTTAAACACAACATTGCTATTTCTGTACATTCCATGCAATATCTGAAATATTTCCAAATTCTGATAATGGCAGAAAGCTCTCTTTTGACAGATGACAAAGAGTTTTCACAAGTAAGTGAAAATTTATTTCTTTTATTAAATTAGTAGCATCAAAAATGGTATCATAGTTATATGTAAATTTCTAATTCATTCAAAATCTAATCATTAAGCAGCATTTCCAAACGGATGCACGACATTTCATCATAAACCATTTAGAAGATACAACATTCCGCCATGTATGCCATTAGTTTATACATTTTTCCTGAAATGCCAACTTATAAAGACTGGTATACGACAAGAATAATTTCACCAATGACAGTCAGTGAATTGTGCAGATGTAACATTTAATGGGCCAGACAGTAATAATACTGTAAAAGTGGTTAATTTTGAGATGTGGAAATGTTTGCAATTTTCGCTAATGGGAGATATTTGCAAAATTAATGGCACACATAAGTTTACTCCAAGCACTGCCATGAAATATAACCAAGGACATATATTAATTATATATCTCCCATGACTGTGAGCATGTTTTATACTTGCAAACATTTCCGAATGCAAAAATCTACATTTGGTGTTTTGTGAGATTTCAAGATGCAAAAATACATTTTGTATTCACTTATTCAGAATATAGGCTGATATTCCAAAAACACCTTGATTAACTTTTTAATAAATTTGTTACAATTGTTTTAACTACGCCAATAGAACAGTGCAAGAGTGTTCTTACGACATTTTCATAACACAAAAAAAAGTTCTTCCCACTGACATAATTTAGATTTAATGAAAAAAAAACTCACCGAGTTGACCTTAGCATCGAGCATATCTTCAAGGCTATTTAGCTTCTGCCTGATTGCGTTCATTCTGGCGTCCAGGTCAGAGAGAGCCCTTGTACTGCCCTGCTGTTGCTCATTCAATATCTGCTTGACATCTCGGCGAATCTGTTATCATTTAAACCACAAAGATTTTCAAAACTGATGCATCATATGTTGTGTTTTTTGATGACCTAAAATGGTATTCTTGCCCATGTACAGGATTTGAAAAAAATATTTTTACTTGTATACCATGTGTGCATCATGCTAAAACAGGCATTAATTCAGAGACTTGCTATATCTTTTTTTAAAATTGAATTAAAACATGTGCAAGTGTATAGTTAAGTCACATCTGAAATGCATGATGTAATTAGCTATCAATTATTTTGTCCTTTCATTGGTGACAAGATTCTGAAACACAGTGAGTCCTTCATTAGGTCATAGAACTAATTTGGCTGCGGCTGTTTACTTTTATTATCCCTGGTACAATAAGTATCATTCTGTGACACTTTCTAAAGCTTGTACTGTATTCCTTAATGACATTAGGGTTCCTAAAACCTTTCTAATAGTTTGATGTAGCGTGTAGTCATCAGAAGCTCATCTTATTACAGGCAGCATTAAGGTTCTGAGATACCCTGCTGCCCTGTCAGCTTGCTGATGATTTCATGTAACTTATAAGATTCTTTCACTGGTTGTAGGTGCAGATGGGCATTTCCGGTCTCGAGGGTAACTGTTTAGGCGGTTACGAGGCTCCAGTCGAGTTACCGCTTAAACAATTACCCGAGAGCCAGATATTCCAATCTGCACCTATAACCAGTGACAGAATCTTTTTCTTGCATACCGATATCAAGAAATAATAATAACAAGAGCTGTCTCCATAGGATGACACATGCCCCCGATGGCACTTTGAATGAATAGTTATGGCCGATGTTAGAGTTTAGGACCTTTGACCTACGGACCTGGGTCTTGCGCGCGACACGTCGTCTTACTGTAGTACACATTCATGCCCAATAATTTCAAAATCCATGCATGAATAACAAAGATATGGACCGGACACGCCCATCAATGCACTATCATGAAATATGACCTTTAACGTCTAAGTGTGACCTTGACCTTTGAGCTACAGACCTGGGTCTTGCGCATGACACGTTGTCTTACTGTGGTACATATTCATGCCAAGTTATTTGAAAATCCATCCATGGATGGCAAAGATATGGACCGGACACGAATGCACTATCATGAAAAATGACCTTTAACGTCTAAGTGTGACCTTGACCTTTGAGCTACGGACCTGGGTCTTGCGCGCGACACGTCATCTTACTGTGGTACACATTCATGCCAAGTTATTTGAAAATCCATCCATGGATGACAAAGATATGGACCGGACACGAATGCACTATCATGAAAAATGACCTTTAATGTCTAAGTGTGACCTTGACCTTTGAGCTACGGACCTGGGTCTTGCGCGCGACACGTCGTCTTACTGTGTAACACATTCATGCCAAGTTATTTGAAAATCCATCCATCGATGACAAAGATATGGACCGGACACGAAAATTGCGGACAGACTGACAGACCGACAGACAGACTGACAGACCGACAGACCGACAGACGGTTCAAAAACTATATGCCTCCCTTCGGGGGCATAAAAATAAAATCAATCGAACGGCTTTCTTTTTAGAACTTTTTCTTATAGCAGTGTATTTAAACAAAGCGCGGGAAAGCAACGTCCGTAAACAGGAAAGACGTCATGACGTTTCAAAGACAAATAACAATGTTTAGTTCTGGTTTTGTTTTATTAGTTGCAGTGTAACATTAAGAATTTCTGATAAAATAACGTGTTTTGAATCGAGTAATGTACTATCAGGAACAAAGAGGAACTGTCAAGGTATTTGATTTTTATTTCGTTTCTTGAAATAAAAGATAAATAACTACATAAATCTTCTACATATATGTAGTTCATAATACGTCATTTAAAGAAAACGAGAGTCATCTTACACCCCGGGATGTAAGATGGATTTTTCCAACACCAGTAAAAATACCGGAAATCCCTGTCTGGTATGCAAGAAAACCTAATCTCTAATTCTCTGAAGTTCATAGACACCTTTCCAACAGTTTATCATAGCTACTTGAAGCTTATCACTAGTCACAATAAGGTTCTGAGACACCCCTCAGCTTATTGTATGCTCACTGTAGTGTTTTGATGCAGCTCACCTTTTCACTGGTCGCATTTAGATTTTGACAAAGATTTAATGTCACATCAAGGTCCTTGGACACCTTCCTGAGTTACAGGTAGCTTACCTTATCACCGGTGACATTAAGGTTCTGAGACACTCCTCCAATAGCTTGCTGTAGAGTTGATGTAGCTATCTGCAATTTCTCATTGACACTTGCAAGCTTCTCATTTGTCCCACTCTCATGAATTTTCCTACAAGATATTGACCAAATTAATCATATTCCCTTAAAATGAAGTTGAGTAGAGGCCTCAATTAATCTCTAATCTCTCAATGCTTTAACCTTAAGCGAGTCTAGCACATTACTTTTGTGTAAGAAAATAATTAAGAAAATTGTTAGAATGTAAGTGGTTCCTGATGTTTGTCCACAGCTGACATCATAGCTGTGACATCATTGGTGAAAAGCACACCAGAGGTCAGGCTTCACAGGTAGTTTTAAAGTTCCAATGTGATATGAGCTATCACTATCAGTAAGACTAGATTGATGGTTTGTATGTGGGGTCTTTAAAACATTATGAAACAATTCAAAGTCATATGGTGACTTTCAAGCTTTTCATAGTGCAGAAAGATCCCTAGTACCATTTTGTGACTACCTGCATCTGTATCTAAATAACATGGAATCAATAACTATAAAATGTCAGTAGAATATATGTGCAGGCCTGACCTGCTAGTGGGGTCTAAGGGCATGCTCAAGCACGAACATTTTTGTCTAGAATGAGCGTAGAAATGTTTTCCAACATGTTAAGGACCATAAAATACATTTATTAAAACGCACTATTTTTTTCTCACTGTATGTAGACCTAAGCCTGCAGTGCTGACCTACGCTTAAGAAACCATCTTTTTTTCTCTGCAGCATCAAAAAGCATACAATGAAGCCAAGGCAATTCACCATAAAGTATCTTCCCTAGTAAATTTCAAAGATAAGCAAACCTTGACTTAATTTCTGCAGCCAAGACTTTATCTACTTGTTTCTTGTTTTCTGCAAGTTGCTTTTCAACAATGGAGATTCCTTGATCAAGTTTGGCTATAGTGTCTCTGTTACGGCCTTTCTCGCCCTGAAAGCACAAAATATGTAAGCTTAATAAATGAATTTTATAATAAATACAATACTGTGAAATCATTAATATTTGCGGGGGACTAATTTTCGTAGATTTCGTGGTTGAGCCAATCCACGAAATTTACTCCCAACAAACAAGGAAAATTCTCATTCATTTTATGTTCAATTGTTGAAGTCCACAAATTTATATCCCCACAAAACTGCCGTTTTGACCAAAACCATGAAATTTTATGCCCATGGAGTTAAATGATTTTACAGTATCTGATATCTTTTAAAAGCTTCAATGACCTAGTGTTGCAAGTGACCTGTGCCTTACTGTTATCAGTTCAAGCATACCCTGTCCTCTGGGTCATGTTCTTTAACATTTACCTTGCTAAATTTCTAAAATCCACTGGGTCCATCATTCATTTTGGGCAGTACCACTTATTATTCAAAAGTGTTCACTAAAATTTTCTTGACTAAATAGTGAACAGTGCAGAACATGCGCAGGCTGATCTTAATCTGCACTGGTCGCAAAGACAAAATCACTTGCCACCAGCAGGCTATAGGTTAATTAAAAAGTGATTTGAGCCACGCCATAAGAAAACCAACATAGTGGCTTTGTGACCAGCATGGATCCAGACCAGCCTGCGCATCCGCGCAGTCTGGTCAGGGTTTCCATGCTGTTCGTTAACGGTTTCTCTAATTGTAATAGACTATGAAAGCGAACAGCATGGATCCTGACCAGACTGCGCGGATGCGCAGGCTGGTCTGGATCTATGCTGGTCGCAAAGCTACTATGTTGGTGTTCTCATGGCACGGCTCATTTCTTGTAATCCAAATGAATGAACATCTAATCACTGAGAAGACAGAGTGGGTCAACATGGGCCACTTCCTGCATCTTCTCTCCTTTATTCTCACTGACAATCGTAACTGTTTAGCATCCATTGATGTAATATAAATGTATACTGTCTAACCTGTCTTAAGCAGCCAGCCAGGGGAAGCAGACAACTCGGCCGCTTAAGCCAGGTGACTGCTGATCAGAGGTGCAGCCAATATATGTATTTTTTCATACTTCTGACCAATGTTCAATCATGACTTTAGCCTTTAGGTCCATTTTTGTTTCGTTTTTCTATTATTATTCTACCAGGATGCATTGACGTGCATTTGCCTCTGCAATACGAATGGTCTTCTCAGCAATCTACATTTCTTTTTTACAACAAAAATTATTACAGACAATTTTCCAACTTTAAAACAAGTTTGTTTATTATTTTCGCCATTTTGGTAAGGGAAGCAAATCTCCGCACTTACTGTCTACACTAAAATCTAAGATTACTGTTATGTTCTGTAAAAGATTGAGTGCTTTATATTTCTTTCAAACACAATTAATTTCATATAGATTTAATAGTATTTTGATGAAAGATTATAGAAAAAAATCACAAATATTATAATACTAATTAGATATTGAGTATTATCTTTAACCGAGGTTGAACTGTGAACAACAAAATTGACACAAGGTGACACGCTAATTACCGATAATTACTGGTCATTTGATCGTTACCTTTGGTTATTAGTTTTAACTGAGAAGCTCATGCTCATTTTGTCGTTTGTGTGGTGAAGTCACGCGAAACTTAGCAATCATGTGTTTCTCAAAAATCGGGTATCTTCAGCGATTATCACCTAAAGATTAGTTTTGGAAGAAACATGGCCGCTGAAAGGGGTCAAATACGGCGGTCGGGAGGCAATTCCGGTGGCTGCTGACCGCGGATGGGAGGTGGCCGCCGAATAAAGTGATGAAATAGAGGAAAATCCATCAGGAGCATCATAAAATTGCCGCTGAACGAAGGTGACCGCTGATCGCAGGTGACCATTAGAACAGGTTAGTCCGTAGTTAACGTTACATATTTTGTCAAATTACAAAATACAAATTAAATGGAAAAACATCTCCTTAATCATTCTTTCATTAATGTTTCAACATTATGAAAAGCCTTTCTGTATCTTTCATGATATTTTATAAAATAAAAACATGAAACTAATTATCATTGATATCAAATGTAAGGAAGACTTGCATTCATATTATCTTTGAGCACATGTAATTCTTCCTCCAGAACTTTCTTCAGTGTCTGCCACTTCCTGTCCGCATCCTCTCTCGCTGCCTTCTCATACTCTTGTCGGGAATGTTGCTCTCGTTGTACAAGCTGAAACAACAAACATTATCCAATTTACAGTAAAATCAAAACAAGAGCTGATGGAGGACAGCAACGTTTGCCTATTCAACAGCCTTGTCAGTTAAATGAAAATAAAAGCTGAAAAAGGGGAAATTTTGCAAAATTGCAAAACAGGGTTATGGAACCTGTAAAATGCATATCAGTACATGACAATGGACAATTGTGTAAAGTTTCAATCCATTCATATCTATGGGTACTGAGATACCAGCTTACATACAAAAACTTAACCAAAAACTGCTACATCAAAATATGGACACATTTTTTCGTAAAAATGCAAAGTAGAGTTATGTAATCTGTGCATTAAATGTCAGATCATGACAGTGAACAAGTGTGTGAAGTTTCAATCCATTCCCATTAGTGGGTACTGAGATATCAGCTTACATACAAAAACTTAAACAAATTGGGACGCCGACGCCGACGCTGACGTGGACGCAGATGCCGACGCTTGAGTGAGTCCAATAGCTCTACCTATTCTTTGAATAGTCGAGCTAATGACAGAGTTTACTGTGAGCTTCAACCTCCTGTCCCTCAAAAAAATATGGGTTGGGATCAGATTGCTGTGACAATTCCAGAAAAGTGCAAGATCATTATAATGAAAGCTGCTGGTGACCTATCAGTTGTCTGCAATATCCATGTCAAAGACCAATGCTACGGCAGAACGTAAAATCAAGAAAATCTCTATGTGCTTTGCAACAGACCTAACAGTGTACTAGTACTAGATACACAAGGAAATGTCCAGCACATAATTTCCCTGAATAAAGAAGTGTTTATCAACCCACAATATATTGTGCAAAGTGAAGATTCCAGACTTATCTATATCAGTGACTATGCTAGCCACTGTGTTGCCAGTATAACATTACAAGGAGATATAACCACTGTGTACAAGCACAATAATTCTAGTGGACCAAAGGGGATGGTGATGTTAGAAGCTGGATCATTGTTGGTGGGTTGCCTTAACAGCACTATTTGTCATATATCAGGAGACTTAATGCAAGGTCAGGCAATGATTGATGGTCTACAGTACCAACTGTGTCCATGGTCTATACGCTACAGTCAAAATAATAATGAAGTCTATACAGGCTGCTATGGTGATGAGATTAAGAAAATAAGGTTAAAATAGGGTGTAAAAATACAAAAAAACTAGAGCTGCTTTTGAGAAAAGGGCATGTCTCCCACAACTGCCTAATCATCTGAATAGTAGTATAAGACTGGATTAGAAATGTTCTAGCCTAAACCCTACTCCCTATATATTCTACATTCCCAATCAGACTTTCAGCGCTTTGATTATCAAAAACAACCCAATCAGACTTTCAGTGCTTTGATACAATCCAATCACACTTTCAGTGCCTTGATACAACCCAATCACACTTTCAGTGCTTTGATTATAAAAAAACAATGTTTCAAGGGCAATAATTCCAAAGTGTCTGGGCCAACTTGGCTAGTTAATCGAACTTGGCCGAGGACTTATTGGCAAACACATTTTGTTCAAGTTTGGTGAAGATCAAACAAGAAAAATTCGACTTAGAGTGGGGACAAGATTTGTGACAGATGGACACAAAGGCAGACAGACAGACAGACAGAAAGACAGGACTAAATCAATACGTATCCCACCACACAGCAGTGTGGCAGACATAATAATCCCTACTCGTTCATTACTTCCATCATTTTAAACACAATTGTTGCTGCAAGATCTGATAACTGATAAAATGTAAATACACAATCAATATCTTGTCACAATTCAGAATTTGATGTTTTGCATGAAAAATGATCTGGTTTTTTCCATTGAAACTGAAATCAATTAATTTTTTGGCACGTTTGTTTTGGCATTTTTTACCAAAATGACTGTTTCTGTGAATATAGAATTGTGGATTCTGAGTGAGAAAATGTATTTATATATGAAAGTCCCAAAAAGATGAGTCTGTCCACTTTATGTTGATAATATACACCAAGTTTCACTTGAATTGGATGAAAACAGTAAGAAGGCATTTGTAGATATGAACAGTAATTGTTGCAGTCCCAGAAAATGGGAACAACTCAAAAAGTAATAACTGGACATAAAAATCCTAAAATATGTGCATGTCTGACTGATGTTAATGACGTATACCAAGTTTCATTTGAACTGGATGGAAACTGTTGGAGAAGTGACTAGTGAAAGTCACCACTTTATTTGCATGATGGCTTCATGCTGATGATGTATACCAAGTCTTCTTTTAAACTGGATGAAAAAAATAGGACTTGAGTACATAAGAAAGTGTGATGGTGGGTAGTGCAAACACTATAATTACGCCTTCTGGGGGACATAAAAATACAAGTTTTATTGAGAAAATTAAAACAAATGTTACACTTCAAAATTAAAAGTCTGGTTGGTTTGTTCACAAAAATGAGGAATGAAGAACTGGATGAATAATAAATGATTTTGAAAAATGTATAACGTGGTAAAAAAACATCACTGCTGAATGATTTATAAAGATCATACATTATATTATTTAATAGATTTGTAGTAATATATTTCAGCTTAATAATTTGTTTATATTTGTTTTGTTACTATAACCTTGGTATTGATTCTGTTTTTTATTTCCATTTCTACTCTTTAGGGACCATTCATTACCATAATGGTAATATAGCAATATGGTAATGGATGTAAATATATAAATCATTTATTAATATGTGTTTTAAAGAGAATTATTAATAAACTTGGGTGAAATATATCAATTTGGTAATTAATTTCACAGTGAAATTTATCAAATATATCTTTCACGGGTATATGACTACAGTGGGTAAAATTCTGATAAAAACATTGAGAAGACACAACATGAATAAAAATTCTGTTTGCTAGACATGTAAAATAAAAATATCTAGTAAATATATTGCATCTGGTGTTCACTTGCTCTGTTTTATAACTGAATCCTATATATATTTCTCTCTGTATATTACTACTATTAAATTTGAGCTGTACATGAAATATATTTGAATTTTCTTGCTAACAGCATCTCTGAACTCATTTATTTAAAATAAATAGCAGTAATGTAAAAGTTGTTCTTTTTCCAATTAATAAAATTTATATAAAAAACAACAACAACTGTATTTTTAATTATACTGTGTAATGCTTCATTCATACAAACAAGAGGGTCATGATGACCCTGGATCGCTCACCTGAGTAATATGAGCTACATGTTTCAAATGTCAAACTGATGATAAAATATTAAGAAAGTCAGTCAGTCACATTCATGGTCAATGAAATTCAGTTTTACGATTTGTGTGCAAAACTGTGTATGTCATCAAAATTTCAAGGCTGTATCTTAAAAAAACAAGAAAGTAGGTCAGTAGGTCAAGGTCACAGTCAAGTGACATCATATTACTTGGGGTCATCAGGTAATTATAATTAAACAGTCTTGGAAATAGGATCAGATGATTTTTTAAGTATTTTTCCTATATAACTCACATGATAACTAAGTGAACCCAGGGCGGGGCCTCTTGTAACCCCAGGTGCATAAATTGAACACTTTTGGTAGAGGACTACTAGACAATTCATCATACCAAATATCAAAAGCCTAGGTCATATGGTTTCAGACAAGAAGATTTTTAAAGCTTTTTCCTATATAAGTCTAAATAAAACTTTGGACCCCCAGGGCAGGGCCTCTTTTCACCAAAGGGGTACAATTTGAACAATTTTGGTCGAGGACCATAAGACAATGCTACAAACCAAATATCAAAAGTCTAAGTGTTGTGGTTTCAGACAAGAAGATTTTTAAACTTTTTTCCCTATATAAGTCTATGTAAAACTTGGGACCCCCGGGGCTGGGCCATATTTGACCCTAGGGGGATAATTTGAATAATCTTGGTAGAGGACCACTAGATGATGCTACATACCAAATATCAAAGCCCTAGGCCATGTGGTTTTGTACAAGAAGATTTTCAAAGTTTTCCCTATATAAGTCTATATAAACAATGTGACACCTCGGACGGGGCCATATTTGACCCTAGGGGGATAATCTGAACAATTTTGGTAGAGGACCACCAGATGATGCTACACACCAGATATCAAAGCCCTAGGCCCTGTGGTTTTGGACAAGAAGATTTTTAAAGTTTTTCCTTTCGGTTGTCATGGCAACCTGAGTTCTGCATGGAATTAAATTCTTTGAAAAATTTTGAAAGGGGGCCAACCAAGGATCATTCCTGTGAAGTTTGGTGTAATTCTGCCCAGTGGTTTTCAAGAAGAAGATTTTTTTAGAAATTGTTGACACACAATGGACGACGGACTACGCACAACACACTACACACGACGGACATCAAGCGGTCCCAATAGCTCACCTTGTCACTTCGTGACAGGTGAGCTAAAAATATAAATAACCAGTACACTAAGTCTTAATAATGTATGTTCTTGGAAGATCAGAAATATTTTTGGAGTTCTGTTTCCAAGAATATCGGTTTACACTAATTTATTTTAGCTGGACTTGGATAAAACCTTGAAGTTCATCTTGATTACTATTGTGTGTTTTCCTGGAAACATCAGTACTGGTGTCATGTAAGATGTTCAAGAGGCTCAATGATCTCCAGGCTGAGCACTCAACAACTAAACCACTAGATCATCACTCACTGTCCTTCCATTGTTATTTTTGTTGTGTTCTCTTATATATGATATTGCTGTTACACAGTCACTTCATATCAAATATTTTGTGGAAATAACATTTTAATTTATGGAATTTGTACATTTCTTTTCAAATAATAAGGCATGCCACAAATTTGATCATGTGTCAATGAAAGAGAAGATTTTTGTAAGTACCTTCTCAAGTTGCAAATATTTCGTCTGTATGTCCTCCCGAATCTTCATTTCCTTTGACAATAACCGTTTGTTGACATCCTCCACCGTGTCGGTTACTTTAGCATTCAGTTGAAGTCGCTCTGCCTGTTGGGCATGTTCTTTCTCACGAAGGACCATATCAACTGTATGCATGTTTTCTTCTCTTTTCCGTACCTGTTCACTGATTGCAGTATTTAGTTCGTTGATCCTTTAAAAAATATTAAGGACATTTATAAGATACTGAAACTGTATTAAACGTTAGCCTGCTAAATTTCTAAAATGGAATGGTCCATCATTCAATTTGGGCAATACCATTTATTATTCAAAGGGCTGTTTGTTGAAAATTTACTGACTGAATAGCGAACAGTGCAGACAGACCATGATCAGCCTGCATGGATGTGCAGGCTGATCTTGGTCTGCATTGGTCGCAAAGGCAGAAATATTTGCTGCCAGCAGGCTAAAGGCTAAAAGCATCTGTCTAATGCTGTTTTCAACAGTATTTCAGTTATGTTGTGATTGTGCATTAACATTATCAGTTTTCCTGGATTCTGTATCAGTACTTATCTGTTCTCCACAAATAAGTGACAAATTTCAGAGAAGTCTGAACAGATACTTTATTAAGACTTGTACATAGTACTTCGTCTACATTACATTTTCTTTGCAAATACAATGTCAACAAGACATTGATGTAGAGATGGAGGATGAGTGACTTTAAACACACTGTTTATTCCACAAATCCTCAGAAAGAATATAATCATACTGCACCTAGGGACCAAATTTGCAACCTCTCAATTAAAAGCATTGTGTTTTAATTAACCAATTTACTGGGTGGGCAGTAGTGAAAGAAAATATAAAACAGATTATAGACAATCAGGCCATATTTTTTTGTCTCCGCAAACTTCTTAGTCAATGGAGTGAGGAAATGTAGTGTTCTTGAATGTTTACATTTTCTGACTGTCCTAAATAAAACCTGGTGTAGACAGAAAGGTCATGCGATAAATATATGCATGAAAGGAAAGCAGGGCTTGGTTCCTGTGGCCCAGTACCAGAGCAGAACAGTGTCCTAATTTATTCCTTTGACAACATCAAGAGGACTACTCTAGAATATTTAGAACACTGTTCAATGTAGTCAAAGGAATATAGCCACTAAAACAAACACTGGTTTCAATCTGAAGTGATCCAGCTGTATACAGCATTAATTTAGAAAATACAGCTCCCTAGTTAAGTAATCTTTATGCAGATCAAATTTTTTTTTTGCAAAACACTTGATCAGTGTACCAGCATTATAAATTTGCAATACTTCTGAAAATTAAAAAGAAATCTGCAACATTATGGACATCAATATACTTTTTTAAACATTGGTAATGTGGTGCAAGATTCTACAGATTACCAAATCACCACTGAATTTCCAGACAGTACACATTTTCCCAGAAAAACTACTGTAAATTTGATAATACTTTTAAAAAAGTTTCCATACTTGGTTTGCATCATTTTCTCCAGGTTTCTCCGCTCCGCTTGTTCTGTTTCATGTTTACCTCGTAGATCCATCAGAACGTCTCTTAATTCGGAAAGTCTGAAAAAGCAAAAAGAAAACAAACAATGTTTGTCTATGTATTTTTGTTTGTTTGTTTTGTTGAGCTTTCAGTCACATCTACACAATCCTCAGTCATATATGGCAACCTTCAAGCTTTTCTAGTGTAGGATGATCCCAGTGCCCCTCCAGGAATTATTTCAGGCAGAGACTGGCACCTGGGTAGAACCACCAAACTTCTATAAGCCAGATGGATGACTTCCTCTGCTGCACATAAAGGGATTCTCAGCAACCTAAGCTAGGGTTTGAACCACAAGCTGGCAAGTTACTGGACGTCAGCAACCTTAACTATTAAGCCAAAGAGACCACCACCAACATCTTCTGCTTGCAAAATGCACAATTTTTATATTCAAATTTGCTGCTTTTACAAAACTGTGGATATTCTATCCATATGCAATGATTTATTCCTTAATTTAAAAATATTTCAGACTTTATTTTACTTCATCATGTTTGTCTTCACATAAAACACCATATTTGAAAATTTCAGTATTATCTTATATCATAATATAATTAAATCAAAACATACCTTGTTTCGACCTGTCCTCGAAGTTGTGTCGTTGTAGCATCTGTCATTGTGTGGAAATCCGACTGCTTCCGCATAGAGTCCAACTGAAATATTCCAGTCAATAAACAAAACATTTGATATATAATTACGATAAAATGAAAAGAAATACACTGTAAACATCACCTCTTATAAGCAAATACCTCCTTATAGGCAGATATCTTCTTTCACATTACAATGTATACAGAAAATTTAGTAAATTAACCTCAAGAGCAACAATCACTGCACAAGAAACCAATTTCAGTCTTAAGGTAGTTCTGCACATTTGGATCAAATTTTTTTCTACAAAATTAATGTAGAATTTTCAAAACTTCAGAATATACCTAGAAAATTCAAATAAAAAGGATAGGGTCATGTGCTTGGTTTTTTGCTAGACTGATTTGATATTTTTTTTCATAATGGGAGTCAATGGGAAAATCATAACTTTCAACTCATTTTAATGAATAGAAATTTTTCAACAATGCAGATTTTGATGAAACTTCTCACAGTTGCAAATAAACATACGGCCTATAATGTGGTGAAATAAAATATATAGGTCCATATATGTGCATATTTTTGAGATATTTGATCACGATTAAAGTGAACCGGATATTTCACGCCAAATTTTAGACAATATTTTGAATTAATTAACGTTTCATATGTTTACATATCATATTTTGACTTTAGAAATATAGTAACAGTGCCATTTTAATAAATTTACTCACAGGCTGTCATTAATTCATAAAATTATTTTCATTTCCGTATGCCAAATCCAGACCTTAGTTTACATTTTCCGGATAAATGATGTTACACCATCACTTCCGGTTTATCAAATGCGCAGAGCTATCTTAACATTGGTGTTCACTCTACAGAGGTTGTACTGTATGTTTTAATTCATTATATATATTTTTTTAAATATCACCACTGTAACTTGAAACATTGAACTGATCTGAGTGCTCACACCGACTCAAAACAGCAAATACATATTACATGATCAGAGTAAGTTAAACATTGCATAACACAGTAGTGTGTAGCTGGCTTGTTAGAAATAAAAAATTAACTGCTAAGCTTTCAACAACATCAAAAATGTGAACCTCCTTTAGCAGCTATTCATTCCATTAACTGAAATGTTGAGTTGAACAGACAGTGACTGTCTGTGACATAAAGCAGTCAGACTGTATACCCTTACAGAAGAAAAAGGCCTGCTGCGTACTCTTGCTGTGTACATACAGCGTATATGATGCGAACATGATGTGTACTGAAATCAATAGTACGCAGGATATACACCGCACATACACCGATAGTACGTTTGTAGTACACTTTTGACATGCAAATGAGCTCTGCCGCGTACTACTTGCTGCGTACATGCTGTGGACTACATAGTACACAGGATGTACGCTGGAGGAATTTAGTATGCGGGAAATAGTACGCAGCATGTACGCGGCACATACACTTTTCACATTCAAATGAGCCTGCGGTGTACTACCCCTGCGGCGTACATGCTGTGTACTCCTGGCCCGAGTCCTGCGGCGTACATGCTGTGTACTCCTGCTGCATACATGCTGTGTACTCTTGTGGCGAAACTGCTGTAATAATGTAAATTCCTTACCCCACCAACTTTCGTATGCAAATGCTGATCATTTGGACAGAAAAAAAAAAGAAAAAAGATAAGTGACATGCATCAATAAGTATTTACCCTTACCAAAATAATGTAGATTGATGTTATCAAATAAGTTAGTATGCTTTTCTCCATCCACTTTTCAATGAAATAAATCTATTTTTGTAGCATGTAATTTGGTAAACATTTGAAGAAAATGGCATAACTGCATCAAGGGGAAACAACTTTAATGCAACTAAATATAAGTGTTATGATTTATTATAGACGATGTGTGCGTAGTATGTATTTATTTTGATTAAAATCCATCTGAGAACAATCTAGGACTGGAATTATATAAGCATTTATACACTTTTATGTCCGTAAAAAGTAGCGCACCAAAAAATTTTGGATTGATTTTTTCCAATGGGGCGAGCGCAATTAGCCAAAAACGTTCTGAAAATATACGAGCGGCAAATCCGATGAACAACTTTTTAATTTGGTGAGGCTTTAATGAGTTAACATAATGAGAATTAAAGCCTTTATAAAACATGATAGAATGGTGTTTTGCTTAAGAGTATTCAAATAACAGTGAGAGTTATTAATTCTTCTGATTCGGGCGCTGTTGAGGCATTATCTTGGTAATTATTTCATGTATTACAAAATGTAATGCAACGAAGTTCAAATAAGGCTTTTCAATTATCCAAGTTAGAAAGCTTCAGGATTAATTCAAAATGAAAAAGAATATATTTTTACACTGCATGCAAGGTGCAGCTCAGAAATCACTAAGATGTAAGCTTCACAAATGAACATTGCAAATAGTTTGGCAAATTTTCATTGTTCAGAATACTGGTAATCTGAACTATTCTATGCTATTAAGATAAAAGTTACACGGAAATCAAGTTCTTGCTTCCAAAAAAAAAAAATGTACAAATCCTTCCTGCATGAAGTGTACTTCAGACTTTAACTTATAAAAAAAAAAACTAAGTATAAATGCCAAAAGAAATTGTACAAGTCTTTCCCGCGTATATGAAGTGTACTGCATAAATTTCAAAGTAACTGCGGTGTACATGCAGTGTACTATTTTCTTGTACAAGTCCCTCCTGCGTACATGCAGTGTACTCCTTAAATTTTCAGAGTCTGTGCTGCGTACTTGAAGTGTACTAGTGACCTCCTGCGTACATGCTGTGTACTCCTCGAAATAGTACGCGGCATGTACACGGCATGCGGTGTATGTAAAATGTACTCCTCTGGCGTACTACTGTGTTCGCGGCATATACACAGCAAATACGCAGCATGTACGCCACAGAGGCTTGCTTCTGTAAGGGTAGTGAGCTAAGTGTGACAATACAATTCCATGTCTTGTCCAGATAAACCCCTTGCAAATGCATCTGCATCACAATGCACACATTTAGTAATTTGCCACATCCCCACAGAGTTGCATTTTTAACCATCTTGGGAGAGGGTCAGTCACCAGTCAGATTTGGAATTTTGGGGACATAAAAACATGTTAAGTATGTAAATATTAGTCACAGAAACATTCAGCTGGGAAAATTCTGTGACATAAGGCCATACCAAATTGATTTGTCGTTCGTCGGAACTACCGCACAAATGATTTCATTCCCGAGAAAAAGAAAAAAAAAATTCACCCGCCCGCACGTATATAAAAATCGCCGAAAAAAAATATTTTTTTTTCTGATTACGCGGTCCGGAATGATAACGGAAAACAGGTTTTATCGCTGTTTTAATGCGCCAAAGTGATATTGATCGGAATCCATGCGTTCGTAATACATGTAGCTGATGACACAAACTCAAAAAGTCAGGAATTATGGTGTTGTTCATCATTTGTTTTAAACCTGGAGTGTCTGTGCTAGTGCCACACATGACCTTCGATGTGCCGGTAGGTGATGAAGTATGCACGTTCTACGATTGTTCAAATTATACAGTTAAAAGAACAAAGCCCGACTTGTAGACGTGCACGGCCACGGGGATTCAAATTGAAAATATTTGGATTAAACATAGAAATATTGTTCAGATAAAGTTTTCAAACCATTTGTTATCAGTGTGTTTAGTTAACTATTTTAGATCTAGAGCCAAAGCCAGTGCTTTCTTGAAAAAAAAGTTTGTTCACAGATCCTGACTGATCCATCACATTAATTGTCTCGGGCCCAAATCGTTTTGAACGTAACTTCTTTAGTATGGCAGTCAGATATTCTATCAAAATGCATATATTCATTTTTAAAAAATGTTTAGCTTTTCAAATAAGTTGTGTAGATATAAAAAATAATTTCTGTCGTATTGTAACGAAATGAACCTCTACCACAAAAACTTAAGCTAAGCTTATCTGTTAAGAAATTATTCCAATGGATTTGAGATTTCGAGCAATGTCAGAGCATTTGTGTGCCCAACTCCGTTTGGTCTCATTGGTCAAGTGATTTATTACTTTCCCCTCACCTCTACCGTTTGGAGTTTCACTAGGGGCACAAAGTTGCTCATGTGTCGAAGCCATCTAACTGGGTTTCAGAAGATATGTTATTCCACTTGGGTGCCTGTTTTGTCTTAAATATTCCTCATCCTCTGCCGTTAAATGGGCACGCCTTCAGATTAATGTAGAACAATCAAAATTAAAAATAAGACACTCGTCCCTCAGTAATTATAAATACAAAATAAAAACAAAGTGATTCAATGATTTTTAGCAAGAATTTGTTTGCAAAACCATTCATGTAGTCTTTAAAACATACAGAAAAGCTATCTACTGTCTTAGTCACACTGTAAATGTTTAAGTTCTGTGTTATTCTTAAAGAAATGTTAACTTCATGTATAATCATAACTGCAAAAAAAAAAAAAAAATACCCGCTCGCTCCATGTAAAAGCAACCCGCCTCTGAAAAAATCAAAATTGAGAAAAAAAAAAAAAAAAAAAATTTCGCTCGCTCGCTCCTATTTTTTTTGAAAATTTTCCTAAGAACTACTAATCAATTTGGTATGGCCTAAAAACGTAACAAATTGGGAATTTTGGTAATTTTTAGCAACTGGAAAAAGTCTTTTTATGGAACGTGTATTATAAAGATGGAAAAAGATGCTTCAAAATATGTGTGTGTATTCGGGTTTAACGTCTTTTTCAACAATTTTTCAGTCAAATAAACGACGGGCTGCAAAATATAACTATAGAAAGAAAACAAACTCAAAACTTCTTTAACTGTTTCAAATATTAATACGAACATAATTATAGAGTCTACCTAACAAACGATTTAGAAAAATGGGGATGTGGCATGGGTACATTATGCATCTGTGATACACCTTCAAGTGTGATACATACTGTAAGTGCAATTCAAACTGCATTATAAGCAACTGAATAAAATGTTTGTAAATAGAATCGCTTTAAAACTTAAGTGCAATTAATTACTGTAAACCTAGAAATGATCGCAGATACTATATTTCGCGTTTTTCAAAACATGAACATTTTCGCGGATACAAATCTTCGCGGAATCATATCCATCGCGAATCCCGCGAATATGAAGTCACAAGTGAACATATTTAGTATAATAAGGTAAGTATCACTGCGTAGTTGCATTTATAGTATTCTCGAAAACATTCAGTTTTATTGTACCCTTCAATTATAAATGCACCCTAATCCTTTTCATCCATATCAACGGTTATTCACACCTCCAATTATTGGCAGTCAGTAAATTGCTGTGATTACACTGTCATTTGTTTGCCATTTAAATAGGTGATTAATCCACACTTAGCAGAAATACTTACAATTAATATATCGTATTGGCTGCCGACTGCAAATTGCATGTATATGTCGTTCGATAGATGCATATTGTTTTTGTTTTTATCCCCTGTTTGCCTTACGGATCGATATTGAAAATGCTGTTGCTTGATAAATAAGTAAATTGTAAATCAATTGAAATAATGTGGATTTGTGCACTCATGTTATACAATTATGGTACTAGAATATGAATTATTAGTATCCAGGTATGTGTAAGCACAGAACCATTTTATAGCAATCTATTTAAGCTGAAGCTAGAATCTTTCGCGTTTTTGTTAGAACAGAGTTTTTCGCGGCTATTTAATTTCATGGAAATAAACTACCCGCGAAAGGCGCTAATTTAAAAAGCGCAAAAACAATTCTAGGTTTACAGTAATTGAATTTCATTAAAAATTAACAATTCAGCTCTCAGGCAATTCATGCGCAGAAAATAAAAGTCGGATCAACAGTCAAGCATAGCATCACTCATCAAATTTTAAGTTAAAAAAAATCAAACAGTATTCATTACACATTATGTGAATAGAAATTTAGCAGTTACCTCCTGTGGACGAATGAAACAAATAAATAAAAGGCAATTATCTAAAATATTACAATTTCGAAAATGAAAAAACATTTTGTGTATTATTATTTCATTAAGGTTATTTAGTTACTGTACAAAGTCATATGTTTTATATAACAGCAGCATGCTCTATATTTGTGTTCTGCTACTGTAAAATCAGATATTTTCACAAGGCTAAACGGAAGTTAGCTACCATTTACTGTCTAATTAATGTCCTCCCCATAATAAAAGCACCTACACTATTTAAAACAAGAGGACCATGATGGTCCTGAATCGCTCACCTCTTCCCACATGACCCAGTTTTGAGTATGACGTCGTTTTTCCTATTATTTGACATAGTGACCTAGTTTTTGAGCTCATGTGACCCAGTTTTGAATTTGACCTAGCTATTATCAAGATAAAAATTCTGACCAATGTTCATGAAGATCCATTGAAAAATATGGTCTCTACAGAGGTCACAAGGTTTTTCTATTATTTGACCTATTGACCTAGTTTTCAAAGGTACATGACCCTGTTTTGAACTTTACCTAGATATCATCAAGGTGAACATTCTCACTAATTTTCATGAAGATCTCATGAAATATATGGCCTCTAGAGAGGTCAGAAGGTTTTTCTATTTTTATACCTTACAGGCCTAGTTTTTGACCGCACGTGACCCAGTTTCAAAACTGACCTAGATATCATCAAGGTGAACATTTAGATTAATTTTCATGAAGATCCATTGAAAAATATGGCCTCTAGAGAGATCAAAAGATTTTAATAATTTTAGACCTACTGACCTAGTTTTTGACCCAGTTTCAAACTTGACCTAGATATCATCAAGATGAACATTTACACCAACTTTCATACAGATCCCATAAAAAGTATGGCCTCTAGAGAGGTCACAAGGTTTTTTTATTATTTGACCTACTGACCTAGTATTTTTAAGGCACGTGACCCAGTTTCAAACTTGACCTAGATATCATCAAGGTGAACATTCTGACCAATTTTTATGGAGATCCATTCACAAGTATGGCCTCTAGAGAGGTCACAAGGTTATTCTATTTTTAGACCTACTGGCCTAGTTTTTGACCACACATGACCCTGTTTCGAACTTGACCTAGATATCATCAAGAAGAACATTCAGACCAATATTCATACAGATCCCATGAAAAATATGGCCTTTAGAGAGGTCACAAGTTTTTTCTATTATTTGACCTACTGACCTAGTTTTTGAGGGCACGTGACCCACTTTTGAACTTGACCTAGAAATCATCAAGATGAACATTCAGACTAACTTTCATACAGATCCCATGAAAAATATGGCCTCTAGAGAGGTCACAAGGTTTTTCTATTATTTGACCTACTGACCTAGTTTTTGACGGCAAGTGATCCACTTTCGAACTTGACCTAGATATCATCAAGATAAACGTTCTGACCAATTTTCATGAAGATCTTGTGAAATATATGGCCTCTAGAGAGGTCACAAGGTTTTTCTATTTTTAGACCTACTGACCTAGTTTTTGATGGCAGGTGACCCAGTTTCAAATATGACCTAGATATCATCAAGATGAACATTCAGACCAATTTTCATATAGATCCCATGAAAAATATGGCCTTTAGAGAGGTCACAAGGTTTTTCTATTATTTGACCTACTGACCTAGTTTTTGAGGGCACTTGACCCACTTTCGAACTTGACCTAGATATCATCAAGGTGAACATTCAGACTAATTTTCATACAGATCCCATGAAAAATATGGCCTCAAGAGAGGTCACAAGGTTTTTCTATTATTTGACCCACTGACCTAGTTTTTGTTGGCATGTGACCCACTTTTGAACTTAACCTAGATATCATCAAGATAAACATTCTGACCAATTTTCATGAAGATCTCGTAAAATATATGGCCTCTAGAGAGGTCACAAGGTTTTTCTATTTTTAGACCTACTGACCTAGTTTTTGACCGCACGTGACCCAGTTTCGAACTTGACCTAGATATCATCAAGATGAACTTTCAAACCAACTTTCATACAGATCCCATGAAAAATATGGCCTTTAGAGAGGTCACAAGGTTTTTCTATTATTTGACCTACTGACCTAGTTTTTGAAGGCACGTGACCAAGTTTCGAACTTGACCTAGATTCAAGATGAATGTTCTGACCAATTTTCATGAAGACCTTTTAAAATATATGGCCTCTAGAGAGGTCACAAGGTTTTTCTATTTTTAGACCTACTGTCCTAGTTTTTGATGGCACGTGACCCAGTTTCGAACTTGACCTAGATATCATCAAGTTGAACATTCTGACCAATTTTCATGAAGATCTTATGAAAAATATGGCCTCTAGAGAGGTCACAAGGTTTTTCTATTTTTAGACCTACTGACCTAGTTTTTGAAGGCACGTGACCAAGTTTCGAACTTGACCTAGATATCATCAAGATGAACATTCTGACCAACTTTCATAAAGATCCCAAGAAAAATGTGACCTCTAGAGTGGTCACAAGCAAAAGTTTACGAACGCACACAGACGGACGGACGGACGGACGGCAACGGACGACGGACAAGGCACGATCACAAAAGCTCACCTTGTCACTTTGTGACAGGTGAGCTAAAAAAAAAACAACATGTTTATATATTGTAAGTTAATGTAGGTCATAAGTGAATACTGGCAATGCAGTAATGCTATATTGTTAATATCCTAGCTATAGATCATTGTAAGCTGCATTTATATTATATTTAAATACCCCATTTTTAGGGCCTTAAAGCCCCCATTTTGCAAAATGTAATGCCCACCCAGGGCTTAACTAAGGGAATATATGGGAACTGGTTCACATGGTAGAATATTCATGCTGATTAGCAAACTTGTCTGACATATAGGCCTATTTTTACCAATAACAACACATTTGGGAGTATTTATCATTAGGAATAAATACGTCATAATGCAATTTAATCTAAACTTGGAGCTGCAAATGAGAGTGATCACTAGAAGCAAGTGTATCCTAACATTTCTGCCACAAAAACTGAAGTTTAAAAAAATATTATTAAAACAGGTGTCCATTGTCCCTCCTTCACCTCACATCAACACAGAACAGCATTCTAAGTGATATTAAACTGGTGTAATGGTCAGATTTTCCCCCAGTCAGTTCCACCCCCCCCCCCCCCCCCCGCACCCCCGAGGAAAAAACCAACCGGTTGATTTCTTCCCCGAGGAATGGTTGGTCCCCCCACCCACCCTGGTTCTTTTTACATCACCCCTAGTTTTTGTGCACAAACAAGGAAGAAAAAACTGACCAGTTGTTTTTTTCTTTCTCCTGCCTGGTTTAAGTTTTCCCTCTATTAGATTAAACTGGAGCAGCTGCTGAGAGCATGCATACTGCAACTTTTCTTTTTTTTCACTTTGAACAGACCTCTATTAAAGTCATCATGAGTAACTTAGTACTATAACTTCAAAATAGGACTTCTATTTTTCCCATATTTACTGCAGAGAAAAATGTATGCAATTATAGTAACCCTCACAACTATACTGAACAAGACAGCTTACTGTCATTTGCTGTTTTGCAAATATCTTAAAAACTGCTAAATATTTTTTTTTCATTTTACTAACACACCCCCTCCTTTTAAAACAAGAGGACCATGATGGTCCTGAATCGCTCACCTCTTCCTACATGACCCAGTTTTGAGTATGACGTCTTTTTTCTATTATTTGACATAGTGACATAGTTTTTGAGCTCATGTGACCCAGTTTTGAACTTGACCTAGATATTATCAAGATAAAAATTCTGACCAATTTTCATGAAGATCCATTGAAAAATATGGTCTCTAGAGAGGTCACAAGGTTTTTCTATTATTTGACCTATTGACCTAGTTTTCGAAGGTACGTGAGCCTGATTTGAACTTGACCTAGATATCATCAAGGTGAACATTTTCACTAATTTTCATGAAGATCTCAAGAAAAATATGGCCTCTAGAGAGGTCACAAGGTTTTTCTATTTTTATACCTACTGGCCTAGTTTTTGACCACACGTGACCCAGTTTCGAAACTGACCTAGATATCATCAAGGTGAACATTCAGATCAATTTTCATGAAGATCCATTAAAAAAAATGGCCTCTAGAGAGGTCAACAGATTTAAATAATTTTAGACCTACTGACCTAGTTTTTGACCGCAGTTGACCCAGTTTCAAACTTGACCTAGATATCATCAAGATGAACATTCTGACCAACTTTCATACAGATCCCATGAAAAGTATGGCCTCTAGAGAGGTCACAAGGTTTTTTTTATTATTTGACCTACTGACCTAGTTTTTTAAGGCACGTGACCCAGTTTCAAACTTGAACTAGATATCATCAAGGTGAACGTTCTGACCAATTTTTATGGAGATCCATACATAAGTATGGCCTCTAGAGAGGTCACAAGGTTTTTCTATTTTTAGACCTACTAACCTAGTTTTTGACCGCACATGACCCTGTTTCAAACTTGACCTAGATATCATCAAGATGAACATTCAGACCAATTTTCATACAGATCCCATGAAAAATATGGCCTCTAGAGAGGTCACAAGGTTTTTCTATTATTTGACCTACTGACCTAGAATTTGACGGCACGTGACCCACTTTCAAACCTGACCTAGATATCATCAAGGTGATTGTTCTGACCAATTTTCATGAAGATCTCATGAAATATATGGTCTCTAGAGAGGTCACAAGGTTTTTCTATTTTTATACCTACTGGCCTAGTTTTTGACCGCAAGTGACCCAGTTTCGAAACTGACCTAGATATCATCAAGGTGAACATTCAGATCAATTTTCATGAAGATCCATTAAAAAAATGGCCTCTAGAGAGGTCAACAGATTTAAATAATTTTAGACCTACTGACCTAGTTTTTGACCGCAGTTGACCCAGTTTCAAACTTGACCTAGATATCATCAAGATGAACATTCTGACCAACTTTCATACAGATCCCATGAAAAGTATGGCCTCTAGAGAGGTCACAAGGTTTTTTTTATTATTTGACCTACTGACCTAGTTTTTTAAGGCACGTGACCCAGTTTCAAACCTGAACTAGATATCATCAAGGTGAACGTTCTGACCAATTTTTATGGAGATCCATACATAAGTATGGCCTCTAGAGAGGTCACAAGGTTTTTCTATTTTTAGACCTACTAACCTAGTTTTTGACCGCACATGACCCTGTTTCAAAACTGACCTAGATATCATCAAGATGAACATTCAGACCAATTTTCATACAGATCCCATGAAAAATATGGCCTCTAGAGAGGTCACAAGGTTTTTCTATTATTTGACCTACTGACCTAGATTTTGATGGCACGTGTCCCACTTTCAAACCTGACCTAGATATCATCAAGGTGAACGTTCTGACCAATTTTCATGAAGATCTCATGAAATATATGGCCTCTAGAGAGGTCACAAGGTTTTTCTATTTTTAGACCTACTGACCTAGTTTTTGACTGCACATAACCCAGTTTCGAACTTGACCTAGATATCATCAAGATAAACATTCAGACCAATTTTCATACAGATCCCATGAAAAATATGGCCTCTAGAGAGGTCACAAGGTTTTTCTATTATTTGACCTACTGCTCTAGTTTCTGATGGCACATGACCCAGTTTCAAACTTGACCTAGATATCATCAAGGTGAACGTTCTGACCAATTTTCATGAAGATTTTTTAAATATATGGCCTCTAGAGAGGTCACAAGGTTTTTCTATTTTTAGACCTACTGACCTAGTTTTTGATGGCACGTGACCCAGTTTCAAACCTGACCTAGATATCATCAAGGTGAACATTCTGACCAATTTTCATGAAGATCTTGTGAAATATATGGCCTCTAGAGAGGTCACAAGGTTTTTCTATTTTTAGACCTACTGACCTAGTTTTTGACGGCACGTGACCCAGTTTCGAACTTGATCTAGATATCATCAAGGTAAACATTCTGATTAATTTTCATGAAGATCTTGTGAAATATATGGCCTCTACAGAGGTCACAATGTTTTTCTATTTTTAGACCTACTGACCTAGTTTTTGAGGCACTTGACCCAGTTTTGAACTTGACCTAGATATCATCAAGATGAACATTCTGACCAACTTTCATAAAGATCCCATGAAAAATGTGACCTCTAGAGATGTCACAAGGAAATGTTTACGCACGGACGCACGCACGGACAACGGACGCTGCGCGATCACAAAAGCTCACCTTGTCACTTCGTGACAGGTGAGCTAAAAACACGTAAAAGTTGTGTTTTTAGAAAACAGGTGAAAACCATTTATAAGAATACAGTGGTTAAATAGATTTTGATTTTTTCTAGATACTGGTTGATGGTTTAATAATTCATCAAAATATCAAAAGATCTTTATGAACTGGGGTATATAAACAGTCCTGTTATTTTGTTTTTGTTATCATAACATTTAATGAACCATTTTAATGTATTTTTGTGACTTTTCGAACTTGGTTTGAAGTTGTAAAATGAGTAAATTTATATGAATGTACTGTTTGATTTTGTTGAATTTTTTTTAGGTAATCAGTAACATATTGTTTTTAGTGTATGCTAAATTTCAAGAAAATGCTTTTAGTAGGCAAATCAACAGTTGGCAGATCAGCTATTTTGTTCAGTATAATTATATACAAATTATTGTGCCATTTACTTAAATGCTTGAACTATTAAATGTATTCAACAAAATAGTCAACAAAGGTATACTCTACTGTAAATGTTATCATACATTTGAGATTTAAAATTAAATAAATGATTTTTAAATGATACAGCAATTCAAAATGTTATATCCAGTAATAATATATATCATTTTAAAAGTTTTTTCAACTAATGTCAAATCAACAAAATGGTCCCTTATAACATGTTGGCTTACATTACCAAAAACTTACATGTACTCTGTTTTCATCCTCCAGTTTCCGAGCTCTGTTTCGGACATCAGTGATCATGTGAGTGAACTCTGACTGCTGGTTCTCCATTCGATTCTTTAATGACCTCAGCTCCTCGGACAGGGCATATGTGGCCTGCTCTAGTTGGTTCCGAGATGTTTTTGTCTCATTTAATTCTGATCTTAGTTCCTGAAGTCTAAAACATTTAACAGAAATGAATTTTTCTTTTCAGACAATTATTACAATATCACTTAATGGAATGTAGACATTGAAATAAAGGCAGGAATAATACATCTCGAAATAAAGCACCATCTTAAGGGACAAAGATCTCTGCCGATCCTGTTATATGTAAAACAAGAGCTGTCCGTAAGACAGCGCACTCGACTTTTCTCAGTGCTTGACTCTGAATAAGAGCTTTGCAAGTAAAAAGATAGTAAATAAATATTTTGAGTTTCAAGTCAAAAACTTTAATAGTAACAGAGATATTTGACTTTATCAAAAATTTTAACAAAATATTCTAAGTTAAAAAGGGACATAATTCTGTAAAAATTCAAATCAGAGTTATGGGGTTGTTTCTCCTGGTGTAGACTTTGATGGTAAACAAGTATTTTAAGTTTCAAGTCAAAAGCTTTGATAGTAACAGAGATATTTGACTTTATTAAAAACTTCAACAAAAAATTCTAAGTTAAAAAGGGACATAACTCTGTCAAAATTCAAATCAGAGTTATGGGAACTGTGTCTCCTGGTGTAGATTTTGATAGTAAATAACTATTTTGAGTTTCAAGTCAAAAGCTTTAATAGTAACAGAGATATTTGACTTTATCAAAAATTTTAACAAAAAATTCTAGGTTAAAAAGGGGCATAATTCTGTCAAAATTCAAACCAGAGTTAAGGGGATTGTTTCTCCTGGTGTAGACTTTGATGGTAAATAACTATTTTAAGTTTCGAGTCAATAGCTTTGATAGTAACAGAGATATTTGACTTTATCAAAAACTTTAACCAAAAATTCTAGGTTAAAAAGGGGCATAATTCTGTCAAAATTCAAATCAGAGTTATGGGGGTTGTTTCTCCTGGTGTAGACTTTGATGGTAAATAACTATTTTAAGTTTCAAGTCAATAACTTTGATAGTAACAGAGATATTTGACTTTATCAAAAACTTTAACCAATGGCTACGGTGATGCCGACGCCAGGGCGAGTACAATAGCTCTACTTTTTCTTCGAAAAAGTCGAGCTAAAAAGATCAGTCGAGTGTGTCTAGAAGAATTAGACCACAAATCAAAGTAACAGCATCTGGAAAGTATGCTAAATGAGGTGTTCTGAAACTGATTTAAAGGCAGAGTAGAGCAGTTATTCATTGCAAATTTTGTATCCAAATATCAACTGACAAAAATACTAGCAGTATTTCATTATTATTCAGTTTTGCAAGAGAGAAAAATAGGTCCATCCAACGTGATTCAAAGATTATAGATATCACACTTTGTCCTTGAAATCTAAGAAGATTCTGTACAAAGAGCAAGCATATATATAGTATTTGCATAATAAAAGTGAGAAGCTTTAAAGGTAATTAAAAAAAAAAATATATTTTGGATATAATCAAGGAAAATGCTTTTCATTTATCCCTGCTAGTTTTTCTTCATCTTCCCTTTTCAAATGTATTGTTATTCCAAAATTCTGTATGGATATATCACTGACTTGACAGTTTTGTCAATACATGGATATTCGATATCATGATTAATGATGAGAAACCAATTAAAAATCTATCAAATACTTCAAGACACTGCCTTTAATGCATTTACATTACCACACAAACTATTTGATCATTAATTAATGTATAAAATTTGCTTCTGTCAAAATGTCATAAAATCTAAATGCTTTTAATCCTTCCTACATTAATTTTTTTACAATGTTAAGAATTGAATCTACCGAACGGTTATTCATCCAAATAGCAAGTAGTAGGACAACAAAACAAGGACACATCTATTATGACCTAAATTCCCCTCATTTTGAAGGTATACGTGAGATTTTAGCTTATTTAAATTATGTTCAAATTTGTTTTACAGAAAAACCCCAGTGGCTGCCGCTTTATTTACTAAAACTTACTTCATCTGCTGAGCATCTCTTCTGTTCTGTATCTCTTGTTGACTATGTACCACACTTTTCTCTACATTTTTTGTATGACTGAACAAGGCATTTAACGACTCTTTCTCATCTTCAATTTTGTCTTCTGTCTCTTTTATTCGCATACTTAATTGCGATATAAGTTCATTGCTTATTTTTATTGCTTCTGATAACTGTTGTCTAGAATCTCGTTCTTCACGTAGAACATCTTCACTTCGTTTAGAGGTATTACGTAAGTCATTCTGAAGCCTAAGCACTTCTTCTAATAAGGCGCGGTTTGATTTTTCCGATACCGCTAGTCTCATTTCAAGCTGCCGTACACGTTCCTCAGTATCATTGTCTGTCGTATCTCTACCCCGCGCAGGACTACCTTTCCTGACACTTCTTAGTGCAACAAGTTGGTTATCATTATGCGAACGTGGCGTCTCCCCGCCAATACCGGGGAGCTGCTCATATTTTGACGGAAACTGATTCTGCATCTGTGGCCTGAAAATAGAAAAATGAATGAATAAATGAAATGATTATTTCAATAGCACAATTTAACGTATGTTAGACTTCAGCCAAAAACTTTTTTTTGCCTCTTTTGGGAAGTTCGTTTTTGTATTGCTTCTAATAAAAGTGCCAATGTTGCCGAAAGTCAAACAAACTCCATAAACATTGAAAACCAATCTCAACAACAGTTACAGTACTGTATGATTTTATTTGTATGTAACGATGAACTGTAAATGTAAATGTTCAAGTTAGATATAATAAAATGTCTGTTCTGTTCTGTAAAACAGCCTGAATGTTAACTTACAATTAAATATTTTATTGCCCTTAATTACATTTAATAGCTCTATACATAGATTTTTTTTGAGTTACACAATGTATTAACAAAAGGAACTTACTATTATAACAGGATAATTAGTTTTGAGAATTTTAAACATTTGTTTTGCTTTCTATCACAGACTAATACTGCATTCACAAAGTCACACAATACCTCTACAGCAGAACTTGTGCATATTTCTCAATGCAAATCTAATACCTATTAATACTGATCATGCACTTTTTCTAACCCTTACTATGCTGGACACAATTGATTCTGCCTTTGGGACCAGTGTAGATCACGATCAGCCTGCACATCCATGCAGTCTGATCATGATCTGCACTGTTCCCTATTCAGTCAGTATCTTTTTGGTAAGCACCCCTTTTAACAGTTAATGGTACTGTCCAAATTGGACGATGGAAAAGTTCATTGTAGAAATTTAGTAGGGTAAAGCTTAAATACAGATCACACAGGAAGTTATGCAGGTTACCCAGAATAGAATAATGACATTTCAATGGTCATTATAAAAGTTTTAAAGTTCCGATTTAGATCATAACTGCCTAGATTAATATTCTGCTGCTTCTAGATGAAAGTAAAAGTTGATATTAAAAACCCTCTTGGGGATTAATTGAGGCATCAAAGAGCTATTGTCTGCCTGGCAAACAGAAAATAATTGCTTTTTCTTGTTTTGAAGAACATCATAAAGAAGGCTTTGAACAAAAAAAAAATCAACATTTCTTCAAACTGAAATATATATAAGCACTGTCCTCAAACAACTTAAGAGTTTGCATTAACAGCCTAGCTCGTCAGCTCTTTGATAAAAATTGATTTTATCGTCATGGATCTGAGTCTGGATAACTTTCGTCAACAGAGGCTGTGGTTTCTAGGCAGGACAGTCACGTCACCAAATGGAATTAATAAACATTGTCATTTGAAATGCGTATTGATTGTAAAAGCTAACAAGAAATATATCCGGAATCAATACCAAGCTTTGTGACAAATACATCAAACTTCAAGTAATGAAGTTAACAACTACATAGTTATTTTCCCAGCAGGAAGACGATTTGTCAGCATCAGTTTCAATTAAAGCAGTATTTCTACCATAAAATGCTTACCAATTTCAAAAGGTCAATTCATATAATTCAAAGCAGACCAACAATTATTTCACCAGAGAAACAAGAAGCTGCGTTCAATAAAAACGCTTGATGTCCCCGGTGGCATCCTTGTCGATACAAAGCAACCTAAGTCCAAAACGATGTCAAGTTCAAGGTCAAAGTCAAACTGAGGTCAGGTGATGTCTGAAGATGAGGAATAGCCACAGGTTTGTAACATCTGCATTAGTATCAAATCATTCTAGTAAGGGGTATTGATGCTAGACGAAACGGTCCCATTTGGTTAACCAAGAGATGGCTCATATAAAGCAACCTAAGTCCAAAATGAGGTCAAGGTCAAGGTCAAACTGAGGTCAGGTGATGTCTGAAGATGTGGAATGGTCACAGTTACATCTGCATTAGTATCAAGTCATTCTAGTAAGGGGTATTGAAATGGTCCCATTTGGTTAACCTCATATAGACGGATGGATGAACGAACGGATGGATAGAACAATCACTATATGCCTCCCGCATCAGTAGATGCCGGGGGCATAAAAAAAACAGTACTAAACTAGAAAATGCTTTTGTAAAAAAGCGCATGTCTCCCCAAATGCAAAGTCCTATAGGCAAGAAGTCAATAGGGGTCAGGAGCGAAAGTCAAAGAGACACTGATGGTTGGCTGCAATAGGGATCATCTACTTGGCATGTCCAGTCATCCCGCTAAATTTCAACACTCTTGGCCTAGTGGTTCTCAAGTCACTGTTCAGGCTCCTGTGACCTTGACCTTTGATCAAGTGACCTCAAAATAAATAGGGGTCATCTACTCTGTATGTCCAATCATCCTATTAAGTTTCAACATTGTAGGTCAAGTGGTTCTCAAGTTATTTCCAAAAAATGATTTTACATGAACAGGCCACTGTGACCTTGACCTTTAATTGACTGACTCCAAAATCAATAGGGGTCATCTAATCTGCATGTTCAATCATCCTATAAAATTTCAACATTCTGGGTCAAGTGGTTCTCAAGTTATTGATCGGAACTGGTTATCAATGTTCAGGCCCCTGTGACCTTGACCTTTAACAGAGTGACCCCAAAAACAATAGTGGTCATTTACTCTGTATGAACAATCATCCTATGAAGTTTCAACATTCTGGGTCGAGAGGTTCTCAAGTTATTGATTGGAAATGGTTTTCCATGTTCAGGCCCCTGTGGCCTTGACCTTTAACAGAGTGACCCCAAAATCGTTAGGGGTCATCTACTCTGCATGACCAATCATCCTATGAAGTTTCATCATTCTGGGTCAAGTGGTTCTAAAGTTACTGACCGGAAATGGTTTTCAATGTTCAGGCCCCTGTGGCCTTGACCTTTCACAGAGTGACCCCAAAATCGTTAGGGGTCATCTACTCTGCATGACCAATCATCCTATTAAGTTTCAACATTCTGGGTCAAGTGGTTCTCAAGTTACTGACCGGAAATGGTTTTCAATGTTCAGGCCCCTGTGACCTTGACCTTTAATGGATTGACCCCAAAATCGATAGGGGTCATCTACTTTGCATGTACAATCATTCTATGAAGTTTCAACATTCTGGGTGAAGTGGTTCTCCAGTTATTTATCGGAAATGGTTTTCCATGTTCAGGCCCCTGTGACCTTGACCTTTAACAGAGTGACCCCAAAAACAATAGCGGTCATTTACTCTGTATGAACAATCATCCTATGAAGTTTCAACATTCTGGGTCGAGAAGTTCTCAAGTTATTGATTGGAAATGGTTTTCCATGTTCAGGCCCCTGTGGCCTTGACCTTTAACAGAGTGACCCCAAAATCGTTAGAGGTCATCTACTCTGCATGACCAATCATCCTATGAAGTTTCATCATTCTGGGTCAGTGGTTCTCAAGTTACTGACCGGAAATGGTTTTCAATGTTCAGGCCCCTGTGGCCTTGACCTTTCACAGAGTGACCCCAAAATCGTTAGGGGTCATCTACTCTGCATGACCAATCATCCTATTAAGTTTCAACATTCTGGGTCAAGTGGTTCTCAAGTTACTGACCCGAAATGGTTTTCAATGTTCAGGCCCCTGTGACCTTGACCTTTAATGGAGTGACCCCAAAATCGATAGGGGTCATCTACTTTGCATGTACAATCATCCTATGAAGTTTCAACATTCTGGGTGAAGTGGTTCTCCAGTTATTTATCGGAAATGGTTTTCCATGTTCAGGCCCCTGTGACCTTGACCTTTGATGGAGTGACCCCAAAATCGATATGGGTCATCTACTCTTCATGATCAATCATCCTATGAAGTTTCAACATTCTGGGTCAAGTGGTTCTCCAGTTATTGATCGGAAATGGTTTTCAATGTTCAGGCCCCTGTGACCTTGACCTTTGACGGAGTGACCCCAAAATCAATAGGGGTCATCTACTCTTTATGACCAATCATCCTATGAAGTTTCAACATTCTGGGTCAAGTGGTTCTCTAGTTATTGATCGGAAATGGTTTTCAATGTTCAGGCCCCTGTGACCTTGACATTTGACGGAGTGACCCCAAAATCAATAGGGGTCATCTACTCTTCATGACCAATCATCCTATGAAGTTTCAACATTCTGGGTCAAGTGGTTCTCTAGTTATTGATAGGAAATGGTTTTCAATGTTCAGGCCCCTGTGACCTTGACCTTTGACAGAGTGACCCCAAAAACAATAGGGGTCGTCTACTCCAGCAGCCCTACAACCCTATAAAGTTTGAAGGTTCTAGGTCAAATGGTTCTCCAGTTATTGCTCGGAAATGAAGTGTGACGTACGGACGGACGGAAGGACGGACGGACAGACGGCAAAAACAATATGTCTCCTGGGGGAGACATAATTAATCATACTGAAGTTGAGTTAGAAGCAGTATTCTAACATGGCTTGATTTGATTTCCAGTTAAACAAAGAAGAAAATCAAGCTCTGTATATTCTGTGTTAAACAACGGTTGACGCGCACACTTGTAAGACAGCATTTCGACGTCAAATTGCCACATGACATCCAATATATTACTCCTCAGGTAAATGAAGTCCAACATGATATTTATTAAAATATGTCAACGAACATGTCAGAATGAAAACAATCAAGGCCTTCAATGATAAACTACTCGAAGGCCTTGATTATTTGTTAGTTATAATTTTACTGATATAAATTATTGTTAAATTGTCTATGAGGAGTCTACAGTACTTTGATGCAAAATATGTGAAATGGGGCCTACATCAGGAAAAAGGAAGGAAATCATTAGAAACGTTTTTTGTTTTGTATCCATAATCTTAAAGTAGCTCATTCATAATTTGAACAAATGAATAAAAAAAAATTGTTTTCATTTATCTCTACATATATTCATATTTATGCTATACACTGATTATTGAGAATTCTCTAAGGATAGCTTATATTGACTTTTGAACATTTTCTCCTACTTCAGAGTAAACAGTTACTGTGATGTGGTGGTTTATTTACACTTCTAGATATAATTGTCACATATCACAGGTAATGAAATGGAGTCAATGCCAGCCATGGCAGGAGACTCTAGCACGGAGGTAGTCTGCCTACTGACTAGATACTCTTTCACTTAATATAAAAAACTTAATCAAAAGATTTTGACAAAAATGAGACTTCTCAGTTTGACATTAAAGAAATGCACAGGAGAATGCAAGTAAGTAAAGTAAAGTAAAATGTTTGTTTATTATAGTGTCACCCCTACTGAAAGGGCCAGCCAAGCTGGCTTATGAGACACCTACATTATATTATTAGTATTACATTGAACAACATTACTTCCCGATTCCTGTTTTTTAATGCCAGGCACCTGAGGCAGGTAGGCAATCGGTAACCATTACTTAACTAGCTGGCGGCTCACCAACCGGTCTCTCTTCAGTAACAATTTGAAGACCCGCCTGACAGGGCTCAAACCTTCGACCTCTCGATTGCCGGGCAGGTGCCTTATCCATTAGGCCACCACAGCTTGGCAAGTACATAGATGATATTAATATCCAAATTTCTTAAAAGGACCAACCCACACATTTTAGGTGAAAAAATAATTTATCTCAAAAATCCATAAATGGTACAAACTTATTGATGTGAGATTTTTGCAAGATATTCTTATAAATAACCAAAAATATTGTGCAGTGTTGTTCTTGATGTGATAAATATGAACAACTGTGGAAATCCAGTGAAGAATAACAAGGATACAGCGAAAAAGCCAGTCTGAAATTCCAACTGCAAATCAGCATAAGTCATGAAATATTATTGTCTTATATGATGTGGATAAAAAGAGGAACATCTATATATTTTGAACTAAAACTATTGTCAGTTAAATCACAGACATGTAGGGAAAGCACATAAATATTTCAAGCTGTAGTTAAATGGGACATATTTAAGTCAACAAATAAGTAGGCTAGAGTAATGGACCTTGCCAACTTTGCTGTATGTAATGATGATCAGGAAAATAAATTAAGACCATCCAGAGATAATTAATACAGACATGAAAGAGCATACAAAAAACTGAACTTTTTCACTAAAAAGGGGGCATAACCCATACAATATTGGATCCACTTGTTTTGAACTTTACCTTACACAATATGGGTGATAATAAGCAAATTTTCAGCAACTATTGCCAGACATTTTAGCTAAAAGGAACTGACTAGAATCAAATTCAGCCACTCAGAAGTCACTGAATCCAAAGAACAAACTTATTCTGTCCATTAAACCCTCAATATACAGACGCAAAATGAAGATTTTGTTTGTTTGTTATTGGTTTAGTACTGTTTTTCAGAAGTATTTCAGTTATGTAACAGCGGGCAGTTAACATTACCAGTGTTCCTGGATTCAGAACCAGTACAAACCTGTTCTCCACAAGTAACTACCAACTTCCCCACATAAATCAGCAGTGGAGGATGAATGATTTCAGACACAATGTCTTTTATCAAATTGTCACAGAGAATTAACAATATGCCTTCAAATGCCTGGGGATTGAACTCACAACCCTGTGAGCCAAATTAGATCTGAGCTCTTCTTATAGAGACAGGAATATACAAGAGCTGTCTCCATAGGACGACACATGCCCCCGATGGCACTTTGAATGAATAGTTATGGCCGATGTTAGAGTTTAGGACCTTTGACCTACGGACCTGGGTCTTGCGCGCGACAAGTCGTCTTACTGTGGTACACATTCATGCCCAATAATTTTAAAATCCATGCATGGATGACAAAGATATGGACTGGACACGAATGCACTATCATGAAAAATGACCTTTAACGTCTAAGTTTGACCTTGACCTTTGAGCTACGGACCTGGTCTTGCGTGACAGTCGTCTTACTGTGGTACACATTCATGCCAAGTTATTTGAAAATCCATCCATCATGACAAAGATATGGACCGGACACAATGCACATCATGAAACTACCTTTAACGTCTAATTGTGACCTTGACCTTTGAGCTACGGACCTGGGTCTTGCGCGCGACACGTCGTCTTACTGTGGTACACATTCATGCCAAGTTATTTGAAAATCCATCCATCAATGACAAAGATATGGACCGGACACGCCCATCAATGCACTATCCTTTAACGTCTAATTGTGACCTTGACCTTTGAGCTACAGACCTGGGTCTTGCGCGCGACACGTCGTCTTACTGTGGTACACATTCATGCCAAGTTATTTGAAAAGATATCTATCGATGACAAACATATGGACCGGACACGCCCATCAATGCACTATCCTTTATCATCTAAGTGTGACCTTGACCTTTGAGCTACGGACCTGGGTCTTGCGCGCAACACGTCGTCTTACTGTGGTACACATTCATGCCAAGTTATTTGAAAATCCATCCATCGATGACAAAGATATGGAACGGACATGAAAATTGCGGACTGACTGACAGACCGACAGACGGTTAAAAAACTATATGCCTCCCTTCGGGGGCATAAAAATGAAGAACCTGGAAGAGAAAGCAGTTTAAAGATCATTTCAAAATACACCTGAAACTAAATACTTCAGATTGCAAAGGACTTGCTCTTGTTTGTCTTAAATATATTTTATTGATTAAGCTATCAAAATTATCAGAAATTTTATACCTGGCCTTGAGATCCTAATATCAAAGATATACCCAAAGGTATACATTAACAGCTAGGTACAGATTTTGGTAAATTTAATTGAAAAGTGACAAAAATAGCTTAAATAAAGTGGCAACATATGAATGTAAATCATTAAGTCCGCTGTTAAAAGAAATTACAAAATTTGAAACAGACATATCAAAATATATTTAAAAAGGAAAACGCTATTGAATAAAGTTTCACAATTTGTTGACATTGGGCCCATGCCAGATAGATAAATACAAGCCTATTATATATAGATAGATCTTCAATATTAAATATATATTATATCTGACTAAAGACATGTAACATTATTATTGTCTTGAAAATGATCTTCTATATAATTATATCCCAGTGTGAACTGAAATTTTCCTCCTGAAAGAGTTTTCCTTTGACATTCAAGAACATGAACTTGAAACTGACCAATGATAATGCTGCATTCTAAGACTAATCAAGGACAATGCAACTTAAAAAATCTATTAATTAGTTTATTGCATTTTGCACAATTAGGATATTATACAAAGGCAGAAAATTTGTCATTATTTTAAAGAGCATCTACCGCGCTTAATATATTACTAACATACTTACAGTTTAATTCCTCTTCAAATCTTCAGTAAAAAATCCTATTTATTACAAATCTCCTTGAACATTCCCTACCATTATACAAATGTATTTCTATAATAATATTAAGATATTGATATTATAAGTTCTTCTGACTCTTTGATCAAACAGCTGTCAATTTCTGCCAACATTATATAATGAATTTTTAATGAATATCGGTTAGTTAAAGCGGGATTCGGATAAACTACTCTTTCTTATGCTATAGGTTAGATTATTACCGTACCTCAAAATAGCTATAACTTTTCTTCTTTGGTTTTCTTTACTGTTTACCATTGACTGAATAAATAATTATAAAATTTCGATGGCCAGATCTTTAAATAGTTGTTCAATAAATTGTCATGGCATGACAAAAGCTCTTTCTCTTATCTTAAAACATTCAAGTTGAAAGTGGTCTTAGGTTAATGAAATATTGAACTTGAAATTAAAGCAGAGAGCTTGTATTACTCAGAGCAAACAAATTAAAGCACTTTCACTTGAACTAATGCAATGTAAAATAACACAGTGTAACCAACAGTAAACAAGTTCAACAATGGATCATTGATAAAATCAATGGATGGATGTGTTAGATTGTAATAATATCTATCACCAGTGTATATAAAACCAAACCCCTGTGTTAAGGTTTAGGAGTATATCACCAAAACACAGAAATATTTTATGAACGAACAACACCATTACCAATATTTTACCTGACCATTACATGTTCTGCCGTACTGTCCCGTACTGAAAATATTCTGAAAAAGTTGTCCCCCTTTGAAAACGAATGCCATTTGTAAAGAAATAAAAATAAACAATTGCTGAAAACTGTGTTCCACCTAGTTATGTGAAATTTCAACACTCGCACGCTATTACAAATGCATCAAAACAAACATGTGTAACAGTTCCTTGAAAATGGTGAGTTTTTAAAAGCGCTTGACTGTCTGGAAGTGGGGCCTGTTTAAACAGTTCTTTTTTCAGAATTCAATGCTTATATCAGTATACTGACACTTGTTTTGTAGAGTAATATAAGTAATATACACGCTATCATTACAAAAACAACAAAACAAGTGTCAGTATACTAAAACAAACATTGAATTCCGAAAAAAAGACTTCCTAAATGGGACCCACTTCCGGGCAGTTAAACGCCTTCAAAAACTCACCATTTTCAAAGAACTGTTACACATGTTAGTTTTGATTCATTTGCAATCACATGCAAGTGTTGAAATTTTACATAATTAAGTAGAACACAGTTTTCAGCAATTGTTTATTTTTATTTCTTTACAAATGGCATTCATTTTCAAAGGGGGACAACTTTTTCAGAATATTTTCAGTACGGGAGAGTAGGGCAGAACATGTTATGGTTAAGTAAAATATTGGTAACGATGTTATTCGTTTATAAAATATTTCTGTGTTTTGGTGATATACTCCTAAACCTTAAAAAAAACTCATATAATTATTATTTCTGTTGCAGTCTTCTATTATTGCACAGTACAACAATGTAATTTTGCATTATACGTAAATACTTTGCCATATATTAAAGAATTACTTTCAAACTATTATGATTAACTACGATAGAATGCCCATGGGCAACATGTCGAGCCTTGTATGACCTTGACCTTTAAGCTACCAATCTGGCTGTTGCACACGACACACCATGTCACTGAGGCAAACATACATGCCAAGTTATTAAAGAATCCTTTGATCCATTTGGATAAGTTACAGCCCGGAGAAACTTGGACGGACGGACGCACATACACCGAACCGCATAAGTAAATTTGGCATTCCTCAAATGGTTACAAAGCCGTGACTGTACTCATTTTGCGGAGAATTCTAAAATAACTTAGTTATTACAAGGTAATTGCCAATTGTAATTACCTTAACAATACAGCTCTAGATAGAAAATATACTAATGTGGCTTTAAGCTGAAAAAATCTTTATAACAATTCAAAAGCATTATAAAACAAACAAAAATTAATGCACATAAATTATAAATCAATGTTCTGTAAAATCATCTAATTTCGTGGGCATGAAATTTTGTGGTTTGGTCAAAAAGGAAATTTCGTGGGGATATGAATTCGTGGATTTCAACTTTTGAACATAAAATGAATGGGAATTTTACTTGCTTGTTGGGATTAAATTTCGTGGATTAACCCAACCACGAAATCGACGAAAATTAGTCCCCCATGAATATTAATGATTTCACAGTATACGCTTTTTAATCTAAATTGTGTTTCACAATGGTTTGAACTGTATCCATTTCTTTTCAGCTTTTGATATTGAACTATTACATATTTACTATATCAGACAAGTACAATCTCAAGTCCATCCATTTGGAGCACTCAGCCAAATTCCTTAAACAAATTATTTAATACATAAAAATTAATGAATTTTCATTAGCATTTAACAATGCTAACAGCAAATAGTTAATTGTGATGAGATTATCATATTCATTAAACTAAAATCTTATATATTTCTAGTACATGTGACCAAATGGCTTAAACAAATTTAAAGCTCGAGACTGACCAGAATAATTATGAACCAGTATAAATTTTGTCCACCTGTAATGCCCTCCAAAATTGCTACATTCAAAAAGGTACAATTAAGACAAACACCTTTAGACACCTGCTCCATGGTGAAAGTTTTGTAGTATGCAGATTGATTAAGTTATGCCGACCTTGAACTTCACTACAGTCTGACCAATATGCAATCCCAGCCTAGGGTTTTCTATAAGCTTCCTGTAGGACAAGTTTAATTTAAATATACCAATCAAAACTAATGTTATTGAGTGGAAACTGTTTTTCTTCTAATTTTAATAAAGTTACCTTGACCTTTTAATCAAATGAACCTAATGTAATCCCAAAGTTGGTATTACTATAAGTTACCTACTGCCCAGTTTCATTTCAATATCTCAACCCAATCTTAGTTATTGAATGGAAATGAAAATTTTGATGCTGTCCATCCATCCATCCATCAATCCAACATCCTGTCCCCCAAACAACATTGCCAGTTTAGTATTAAACCAATTTTTTAACTCTGAAAAGTCTCCATGGATAAAAATATTAATTTGACATGGCCATAAAGACACAAAACACAATAAATCTGTGAGTTATTTCCAACTGTGATACACACACAAACACACAAGTCACTGTGATCATGTCACTTTGTTACAAAATTTACCACATGAAGCGTCACATTAGATTTGTTCATGTGAAATATTCATATCTAAGTTGCAAGTAAACAGTAACTGTTGTTTGTCATGGTTTACTCCAAAATGTGCAGAAACTCTTATATCATTCGTAGTTTTAAAGTCTAGGAAATTGTCAACTATCAGGTATACAATAAAAATTCAAAATTTAAGAGTTTCTTAATTTTAAGGAAAAATATTATATTTTGTTTGTTCATAACGATCTATGTGTGAACCTGTCGCTTTAATAGCACTTTAAACATGTTTTGAATATCTTGTTTTTTTTGGGAAAACCATGTTTTCCTACAAAGTTGACACAATCTATGGTCATTATCATAATGAATGCTAAAGGGTCTATACAGTTATATTCTAAAATATTTCATACGTTAGGTCATGCAGTGCCAAAACACGTTTTTCAAACAATATAATGCAAGTTCTGTTGACGTTTCCGGTAAAATTTTGTTGACGCAGTGACATGTATACTTACCATGTATTCCGTGGTGTAAAAGACTGCGGGTCATGTAATTTCTTCCATAACACAGAATTGCCTGCCCTATCCATCACACTCGGGCACAACACTCGGACTTAGGTACGTTAGAACTAAAGTTAGACACACAATATAATTATCTTATTACGAAGTTAGTACAAAAATTATCAGTTAGCCACATCTTATCATTAGTTAAAATTGCTGCAACTGTTTTTGTTCACAACTAAAGCCATCCTGATTTAATTATTGTAATATTTATGTCATGCAATATCCAAAATAACAAACTTTTTTGGTTATATATGAAAATCACTCCTTTAAACCAATGAGTTGCACTTTACATCATAAATAAACAACACTCTTCCACAATAAATTCACAAAGTTTCTGTCCTTTTCATTCATTTATTTTCGCTTTTAAAATTTATCCAAGTTTTATTGTTCAGTTCAATGTTTTTCATGTTTATAAGGTCACAAAACATAAACCGGATTAAGTTTTCCAATATTATAGCTTCTTTTAGCAGGTATCATTTTTCATTTCTCAACAATTCAACATATCACCGGAGTGATTTTAAACACCCATGAAATGAAGAGAAATTATGCAGCATGCTTCCTGCATATATTAATACCACTTCTGCATATTTTGTCCAGAGTTTCTTCACATAATATGTAGAGATAGAGAATAATATCTTTATCAATTATCAATAGTAACGCATACCTTCCGCACTGTGAGTGTCTTTGATTTATGACAACCATCCCAGGCGTCAATCGATAGACAAAAATCCAACTTAAGTCAGAGATCAATATGAAGTGACCAGGCTGATTTTTTTGTTTTTGTGAAGAAGTAAAGATTTGTTTGACTTAGAAAGGTTTTTATTTACAAATCCAATGTTTCAGCTTTTCATAGACAAACAGATAACATTCAGTAAATCAATGCCTCTTTCAGAAAATATTATCAATGAAAACAGCGAGGCACAATACACTATGGTTGCCAATAACAAGGAAAATTTAGAGGAACTGGTGAAATAAAAGCTGTTTCTTAAGGTATTTTTATTTTAGAATGTGTCCACAATTTTCAGGTAATATTTACTATGATTTTCACAGTTCTAACTTACAGATGAATCATCTTTTTTTCTTGATTTGGAACTTATTTCATAATGAAACACTAATTTTTTATATGTATGCAGTTAATTTTCTGACTGCTAAGGCATATGAAAAATTCTATAAATTATCACATGACCATTATAAATACAGATTTAAATGTAGCTAGGTAGATCCTGAAATATTTCCCTTACACCTTTTTATTTTTTCATTTTAAGATAAAGACCACTGTGTATTTTACTTGTATTAACAAATAATGACTTTCTTTTAATGGAAAAGAACAATTTCTTCTTTGTATATGTTTGATGTTTGCAAGAATTAGCCCAAGATCTTATTCTAAAACAAGGTGTTGGTGATTCAGATAAAACCTGAAACGTAAAATTAATATTATAAGCTGAACGAGACTCACAGAAATCTTTGAAAAAAGCAACATCTGGAAGGGGCACTATCAGTAGCAACGTTGATCAGGTAAGCAAAAACAAACAATATTTCATTATTAAATCAAACAATTTTTTTTTCAGACCATAGTTCTGATACAGGTGAATAAATGTGTAAGGATGGTGTTTTTCATACAGCCTCCATTTGATGTTTTTTATAATATGAAATATTAATGTCTTGTTGACAGCACTGACATGTTCCATTCCATTTAACATATCACCTGACCTACTTGAGTAAAAAGTCCATTTAATGTGTATCATACACAAGACATTATAACATAGACTACCAACAGTACGGTACAGTGCAATAATTGTTAAAACTCTTCATTACAAGTTGCATTTATTGTTTTATCTTTACTAAAAAATGTAAATATACACCATTTTTAAAGCCTAATAATAAATGTCCCCAACCTCTTCGGCAAAATATAATGCCACTCAGGGTGTTAATAAGAGAATATATAGTATAAGGGAAATTGTTGAGTTGTTCAAAAGTAACATCACTGTTGTTTACTTATCTATTATAAAGTAGCACTATTATATATATTACACAAAGGTCTAAATCCGGCTACCCTTATCAGATGTACTGTATATAAATCTGGCAACCCTTATCAGATGTATATATCTGACAGGAACCAAATTCATTATAACAGTATTTCAAGCCTTTACATGCCATGACTTTAATGCTTTTCAAATCATGCAATCATGAGAGGATGATTTTTTGTTAATTTCATGATTGCTCTAGATTGCTCAGGCCATAAATTAAATATCATGACCCCTCCCACTTCTTCCCCACAAAAAATTTAAACATTTCCTTCAAAAAGAATTTGAAAAAAAAAATCTTTGCCTTAATGGTGTATGTGGACTGCAGGATGGGAAACGAAGAATCTTTAAGATAGATGAATAGTGATGCAAACAAAACCTTTCAATAATGAATGAGGAGACTGAAATTGTTAAATATATCAATATTTCATTCAAATATTTTGTTCCAAATCATTAAACATTTCAACCAGTAATAATATGTCTGAGTACAATTTACATAAATGGACACAGTGGAAAAGTGCTTGTTTGAGCATTTTAAAATGTCTCAACCATCTGGACTTGCCTGAGCAATTCTATGAGTCTGGCCATTTTTTCCTTAGTAAGGAAAGTATATTTTATAATATTGCATATAAAAAAAAAATATAAAAAAATTTGTAACTATGTCAAGGGCCATAACTCTGGTTCTACTGAATGAAACCCCAAATAAAATCCCAGGTGTACAACTTGACATACTGAATAATAAAATGCCGTATGGTGTTTGGTAACCTTAGATAACCATCGACCACATCAAAAAAAGTTTTGGTGGGCACAAGAAGTCACTTAAAACTGCCCGGGAAGGTGTACAAGGTTAGGGAAAATGTCCCCTAATATGAGTATGTTTTTTTAGTGACTAATGACTTTGTTATAATTAACCCTTAGCCTGCTGCAGGCGAATTTAACAGCCTATGCAAACAACTTGGAACCAGATCAGACGCCGATTAAATCGGCGTCTGATCAGGTTCCAAGCTGTTTGCTACTCTGACAATATTTCTTCCAATTTTGGAGCAAATTGAATGAACTTTACAATTTTAGCAGACGACATTTCCAGCAGACGACAATTTATCTAGCATGCTAAAGGTTAACTGTTCTCTCAGCTGTTAATGTTCTTTTACCTGTACCGGTAATTAATTTGGCTTCAGCTGAAGCACAGACGTCCAATATTCTTTTTAATGAAAACTGCAGCTTGAACTCATTACTCAAAATTACTTCCAATCATACTAGAACTTTAGTCGATTGTCTGAAGATTTTTCAAGTTCTGATTTTTAATACCTTGTACCTACTACACATTTTCACATCTGTTTTGTGATGGTTACTTTAAATTTACATCAATCTGCAGATTTCATATAACAATATTAACTTATATATTAACAGTAATTGTAAATAATTAAACCTCTTCCAAGACTGCTAGGCCCCTTTTCCTCCCAGACCCACCATCTTTAAAGTTAATGGTTATCTCCTTAAGCAAAATGTTGACTTCTTAATTACAGAGTGTGTACTCCAAGCTATTGCTGAATATTCTGTTCTAGCATTAAGGAGCATATAATATGAAAAGTCACATATCAGATGTTACAATTTCTGTTTGCTCTTGCTAGGAATTTCCTTGGAGGGTCCCCGGGCCCCCACCAGCAGAAGGGGATTCCCCCTTTCAAAAAAACCTAACTTTAAAACTGGTAAAGCTACATCCCTGATAGGCTCAAAATCCATCCTTTAATTTTGCAGGTATAATATATGTTCTTTTTCTAGTTGACACACTTAAGGTTAATACAAGATTTTACGCGACAATGAAAATACAAAGATTGTTGACAGTGTATGATTACCGCAGTTTCAAGAACTGCATGTTCAAAATACTCAGAGCTTCAAATGTATGTCAAAACTTTCTGTTTATGTACCTCAGTCATCCGTTATTTTTGCTTTAATGTCCTTTTAAATAAATATACAATGTCATACTGTATTACTGTATATAAATTATCAGCTAAAACATAATCTTATAACTGACAAAGGTGTTATATTAATGTGCACAAATAAGGGATTATGCCTTTAGAGCATCAGTAAGTTAATTTCTAACATCACTGACCATGTTTGAAGCACAAAAAGGGCAGTTTTCACTTTTGCAACTTTTTGTTAAAAAGTTGAAAAAGATATTCTCAAAGGCCATAAAAACGTTTAGGGTCAGGCCAAAAATTTAGTGTAGATCATGTCACGGTACGAACTTAGTCACGTTAGGGGAGAAGATGTGTCAGGCAGCCAGTTAGCTGAGAGTCGGTAGAGCACTCACCCTGTAAGCGAGAGGCCCCAGGTTCGAGCCCCGGACTGACTGCACATTTTTCTCACCCTGTGACATTTGGCGCCCAACACGAGAACGGGCATGCTTGCTTGGTCAGTCTTATGATGCATGCAATATCATATACCTCCAGAACTCGAAGACGAGTTTCCAATTTGTGGGGGTTATGTCACGGTACGCACTTGGTCACGTAAGGGGAGAATATGTGTCAGGCAGCTGGTTAGCTCAGTCGGTAGAGCACTTGCCCTGTAAGCGAGGGGTCCCGGGTTTGAGCTCTGGACTGACTGCACATTTTTCTCACCCTGTGACATTTGGCGCCCATGGGACTGTGGCATGCTTGCTTGGTCAGTCTTACGACGCATGCAATATTATATACCTCAGGAACTCGAGGATGAGTTTCCAATTTGTGGGGGTGTATGTCACGGTACGGACTTGGTCACGTTCGGGGTGAAAATGTGACAGGCAGCCGGTTAGCACCATTGTAAGCGAGGGGTCCCGGGTTTGAGCCCTGGACTGACTGCACATTTTTCTCACCCTGTGACAATCGGGATACCAGAAACAAACAATTTTTTCACGCCTAAACACATGCTTCAAACTTCACATGACATCAGGTTTGTCACAAGTGTTAGGGCACGAATGTTTTGGCTTGACACTGGTTTGGTAAATAAATGAGGTTAGGCCATAACTTAATGGATATTACCTAACACTAACCCTATGGTAGCCGGAATTAATCTGACTATCATGTGTCATTAACTTTGTTGTCAAAATAATTTTATGGTCAAATTGTTTTATATTTGCGACGGGCAATGTAACCGTCAAAACTTCGAAGGACCAAAATCATGAGGATATATTAAAATCAAAGTACACAGTCATGTAAAGTAATTGTTTTATCGCTTGCGCATATTGTCGTGTAGATGCAGTAAACATTAATCGTGAAGAGTACAAACATAGGTTTAAATCACCAGCAAATTTGTAATTTTGGAAATTTACCTAATTTTTATATAATTTTATAAATCAATGAGGACGAATTCAATCCCCTTTTGATACATACATGTTTATTTGAATTTATCTCACATGCGCAACAAATCAGCATTTAAGCCTAAATCGGCAGCGATGGAAATTTCATTGAAAATTTCATCCACTATTTTGATCTTTTGAGTGTTTGACGCGAGTGGAGATATTGCCCAGAAGAAAAACAACTCAATATTTCCTAGGATCGCATCAAACTAGTTGGACTAGTGTCATTTGCTAATGATTAGCAGTGTAAGTTGACATACAGCTGTGACTCCTATTAAAACGAGACTACCAGATATATTTATAGTAACGGGCTGTATCAGTAAAAATTAAATCTGTCATTATGAGCTCAACTGCAAGAAAATATTTCACTTGTTATAGATCATGCAGTAAGTTTCTGTGTATAACAGCGAAAATTCTACATTATAATGATCAAAAATGAAATAGAGAAATGAACTACATATACTGTGTTAGCAAATGTCATAATTAATTCACAAATTGACCTAATTTTGTTCCCAGTTTACCTTTCATTCCACACTTGCTCCGCCATATTGTTTATATGTATCGAAGGCAAAATCCGAAAATCCGATTGGATTATTACTGTACTCTGAAGGTCAAGGACATTTTAAAACCGGAAACAGCATGTCAGAAATGGATGAAAACATAAGCGAGGAAGAAATGGTCGAGGATGAAGATTCTGGGTCAGATATGGAAGAAGATGAAGATTACCAGGGTCCGAAAGAAGCTTATCTTCCTGGACAACCGTTGAAAGAGGACGAGGAACTTGTCTGCGATGAGTCGGCATATGTCATGTACCACCAAGCTCAAACAGGTGCTTTTCATATAGGACCTTTCATATAATTTTAGGCCAAGGCTATCCCCACGACGGTCGTGCCGATAATTTTCCTTATCCACACGACCGTCGTGCCGATTATTTTCATTATTTGAACGACAGTCGTGCCGATTATTTTCGTTACTCACACGGCGAAACATAATGGACATGATCGTCATGCAGATAAGAAAAATAATTATGACAGTCGTGCAAATAGACACTTCCATAATTTTAGCCGGCGGCTATGGGTCCGGTGACCAGACCTCTCTAGACCCGGAGTCTAGAGGTCCAGCTACCAGATCCCTAGACAACCCGTGTAGGGCTATCTAGAGGTCGAACATACAGGAAGAAGTTGTTGCTCCAAATTATACTCAGTGATAAATGCAAGCTACTGCCTGAAACTAAAACAGTGTATTTTATTATAAAGTTACTACAAATGTTTCCTTGCCACTGCTTGTAATTATGGGCTTATGGACATGATGGAATATACGGTATACAAAAATTGTAAAATTTTGAATCTGTCCGTAGAAAATATTCAGGCGCTTTATGTAGTAGTGTTAACTAGATATTTGAAGTTATATGTTTTATACACCCAGTGACAGTCATTTATTTACAAATCTATTACTTTTACTTTGTTAACTTTGTCTTTCTCTTAGAAATAGTAGGTGAAAAACTCAAAACTTATAACAAAGGTACACTTTTATACAAATTATAACTATTCAATTATCAGTTTTGGTCCAATTTTGATTCTGTAAAAGTGCTTTAAACTGAAAATAATTTCTTATTAGGAAAATCAAAACTTCACAATTAACAAATCACAGTGTATGTTTTACAGCTTTCAGAAACACAACATTTTTATTTTGCAACATAAATTTCTTGAAAAAAAATGGCCGTTTTAAGTCATATTATGCTATTTTCTTCATTCTAGATATAAAGTCAGGTATACAAAACCATACATTTCCAGAAAGCTTGGGTTATGAACTATACAAAAAACATTATTGTATTAAGTTCAAACACTGAGTTTGGAAGATAACAAATTCATAAAACAAAATATTCACTTTATCATGGCCAAGCCAATGTATCAACGCTATCTTGTTTGATAACTGGTATATTAATTCAGATTAGTTGTCCTTGTAATTTAATTGAACAAAATCAGATTCAAGTGGGATTGTCAGGAAAATCCTATAGTTCAATTGACAATTATAAATTTAATGTAAAAAGGAACGAAAGAAGAGTTGTTGTGAGTACTAATGTTGCACTTACTGTGTTGCCTGGTTTTTCATGGGAAAAGGAATATGCAATTGAATTTGTAAAATACCTAATTCAAAACATTATAATGCCTGTCAACATGTATTTGTTAATCTAAGATGTGCAATTTTTCATTTGATGCTTGAACTCAAAATCAAAGACTGAAGTCAGCAGCATTGAGATTCTAAGTTCAGCACGCTTAGTGTTTTTGCGTACTAAAATTTAATAGTTAAATAAACATTTTACTTTTTTCAATCTGTTAAATTCATATGCATGTATTCAAAATCTTCAAAATGTATATGATGTAGAAAACTGCATACTATGTTAGATTTTTTTAGTTATTAATCTTTACCCTGCTGAATTTCTAAAATGGAGTGGTCCATCACTCAGTTTTGGCAGTACCACTTATTATTCAAATGAGTGTTCACTGAAAATTTATGGACTGAATAGAGGACAGTGCAAACCATGATCAGTAGGTGCAGGCTGATCTTGGTCTGCACTGGTCGCAAAGGCAAAATCACTTGCTGCCAGCAGGCTAAAGGTAAAAAAACTGAAGCTGTAGGTTTTCTACTTGAATTTTAAGATTTCCAACAGATGATAAACTGATTGAAGTATTTAAATAGTTATGACAATCATGAAGTGAATTTCGAGAGAATACTTGGAAATATTTCGACCATCAAGCGGAGAGCCAAAAATGAAATCCAGTCACAGTCACTTCAAGGAATTGATTGAGGATTCAGTTAATGGATCTTGATGGAAACAAAAAGAAAACAGGGAGATAAACAAAAAGGAGCTTGGCAAATGTTAACAATATATAACTGGTAATCATTTTAGGGGGCACAAGGACTTATGGGTATTTTAGAATATAGTTACTAGAAAGTGGATTGTGGATCCATTCTTTTCTAAGCTTGTTTTGTTGAAGTTTTATCAGTTTTTGTATCCTTTCTTTTTTGGCTAGGTGCACCATGTCTGAGTTTTGATGTCTTGCAAGACAGCCTTGGAGAGAACAGAGAGGAGTTTCCACTCACATGTTATATTGCAGCGGGAACACAGGCACAGAGAGGCAAGTCAAACCACCTGATTGTGATGAAAATGAGCTCTATGAATCGTACAGGTAAAGCTAAAGATGTAGAGGATGATGAAGATGATGAGGAAAGCAGTGAAAGTGAGGGCGAAGATGAGCCAGAACTGGAAACAGCTGTCCTAAACCATCCTTCAGGATCTATAAATAGAATAAGGGTAAATTTTGTATCTATTGAAGTTTTGATTTAAAGCCTGCCGCTAATAATAATAGTATACGGATTCTGTTGAGCAAAGAAAGTGACTGGGATTGACTTTGTTAGAAGCTTGTTGCATTGAAGAGACTGGTTTACTTAAAAAGTCTAGTCTAGTTGGAAAGAAAACACCAGACTTTGTAGAGAGTGTAATTTGTCATTGTGTTAACTGTTTATAAACAGAGATTATGCACTTGTTAAACATTTTTAGCTCATCTGATTTTTTGAAAAAAAATGATGAGTTATTGTCATCACTTGAGCGGTTGTCGGCGTTGCCTGGTTAAGTTTTATGTTTAGGTCAGCTTTTCTCCTAAACTATCAAAGCTATTGCTTTGAAACTTGGAATACTTGTTCACCATCATAAGCTGACCCTGTATAGCAAGAAACATAACTCCATCTTGCTTTTTGCAAGATTTATGGCCCCTTTTGTACTTAGAAAATATCAGATTTCTTGGTTAAGTTTTATGTTTAGGTCAATTTTTCTCCTAAACTATCAAAGCTATTGCTTTGAAACTTGGAATACTTGTTCACCATCATAAGCAGACCCTGTACATCAAGAAACATAACTCCATCTTGCTTTTTGCAAGAATTATTGCCCCTTTTGGACTTAGAAAATCAGTTTTCTTGGTTAAGTTTTATGTTTAGGTCAGCTTTAATCCTAAACTATCAAAGCTATTGCTTTAAAACTTGCAACACTTGGTCACCATCATAGGCTGACCCTGTACAGCAAGAAACATAACTCCATCCTGCTTTTTGCAAGATTTATGGCCCCTTTTGGACTTAGAAAATATCAGATTTCTTGGTTAAGTTTTATGTTTAGGTAAACTTTTTCTCTTAAACTATCAAAGCTATTGCTTTGAAACTTGTAACACTTGTTCACCATCATAAGCTGACCCTGTACAGCAAGCAACATAACTCCATCCTGCTTTTTGCAATAATTATTGCCCCTTTTGGACTTAGAAAAATCATTTTCTTGGTTGAATATTATGTTTAAGTCAACTTTTCTCATAAACTATCAAAGCTATTGCTTTAAAACTTGCAACAGTTTTTCACCATCATAAGTGGACACTGTACATCAAGAAACATAACTCTATCCTGCTTTTTGCAAGAATGATGGCCCTTTTTAGACTTAGAAAATCATGGGTAGGACAATATTTCTATTATACAAAAAAAATCAGATGAGCGTCAGCACCCGCAAGGCGGTGCTCTTGTTTGTACTAGGAGTGCTCTTTACACATTGACTGTCTTCTGGTTTTACCAATCTTTTGTTTAATCGTAGTTAAATATATAAATTTTGCTCAAGATCAGTACATGTAAATTGAGCACATCCAGTTAGTTCAACTTGTAGTTTTAACATTAATTCCTATATTTCTTGCTATATTTTTTGAAATGTGGTTGGCATAGATTCATAGAAATCAGCCTACAGTAATAAATATAAAAGAAAAAAAAAATTATATGACTATGAAAAATAGTGGTATGACTTCAGGCTACGCAGTACAATGGTAAAACAGTAGCAGCAACATGGTCAGATAAGGGCAAAGTTCACATCTGGGACCTTTCACGACCCCTTCAGGCTGTAGATGATCCAAATGTTATGAGTGCTTACACAAGAAATGAAGAATCCCCAGAAGCAATATTTACATTTACTGGTCACCAAGTAGAAGGATATGCTATGGACTGGGCACAGACATCCCCAGGTAATATATAATTTGGAAAATTGGAAAGAAAATGTCTTCTTTTGTAGGGAGACGTATGCCTTGTTTTAGTTTATGCGATCAAAATACAGGGGGACTCTTTGAGTGTGTGGTTAAGGTCTTGGATGATATGTTATTTATTCCTTGTAAGTTGCAAAATTTTACTCAGTCAGCTACTTGCATAGTTATAGTTGTTAAATATCCAGGGTCCTAATTAGTTGCTTCTGACCACAACTTTGAAATAGACCCATGGCAAGGCTGTATTTTGAGACAGGTCTTATGGTCAGTTTTAGTAACCTTTGAATCAGGAATATAATTCTGTTAAATACAGCATAAAATTAATGTTTTATAGAACAGAAATGTTTAAAAGAATGGCTTGATCCCAGCATTTAATATGTAGATCTAATTTTTAAAAGAAGAAAATAAGAATAAGAATAGATCACTTAAAAGAGGTCTGGTGGGTCTCTATGGCGGCATGATTAAGCACGGCAACATATAAGCTGCGTATTTGCATAAATACCCAATCAAATTGCAAAGTACGCAATAGAATTTTCTTTTAATGCCTATTAAAACTCATATATATGTAGAATCAAAATATTCAATTCTCATCCGATGCATGTGTATCATCATATATGTCCAGCAGACTTTAAGTTGATGCTCGTTGTATCTCTATGCACTATGGTGTCAATATGTGGAAAAGAAAGCAAATTCATGGTGACTTAAAAGCAAAAAAAAAACACAACAGCTAAACTGTCATAACTCACTACTTTCATAGTAGTCAACTTCAGTTGAAAAACGGGATGTGAAAAGTATTTTGAATGACATTTTTTACACAGTTGAACGGTGTATTATTTGCATTAAATAAGAATATTGACAAGAAATTTGCGCATTTTGGCGATGGTGTCAATAAAATACTTAAGTGAATGGACAAGTAGGTATCCGTGGCTGCACAAAAACTGTGTACAAGACATGTGAATAGTTTAACCAAACACACAAAAAAGTCATAGTGATCAAGTAACGTTGATTATGTCCCCCCCACTGGGGGAGACATATTGTTTTTGCCCTGTCCATCCGTCCGTACGTCACACTTCATTTCCGATCAATAACTGGAGAACCATTTGACCTAGAACCTTCAAACTTCATATGATGGTAGGGCTGCTGGAGTAGACGACCCCTATTGTTTTTGGGGTCACTCCATCAAAGGTCAAGGTCACAGGAGCCTGAACATTGAAAACCATTTCCTGTCAATAACTTTAGAACCACTTGACCCAGAATGTTGAAACTTCATAGGATGATTGGTCATGCAGAGTAGATGACCCCTATTGATTTTGGGGTCACTCTGTTAAAGGTCAAGGTCACAGGGGTCTGAACATTGAAAACCATTTCCGATCAATAACTTGAGAACCACTTGACACAGAATGTTGAAACTTCATAGGATGATTGTTCATGCAAAGTAGATAGCCCCTATTGATTTTGGGGTCACTGTATTAAAGGTCAAGGTCACAGGGGCCTAAACATGGAGAACTGTTTCTGGTCAGTAACTTGAGAACCACTTGACCTAGTATGTTGAAACTTCATAGGATGATTGATCATTCAAAGTAGATGACCACTATTGATTTTGGAATCCCTCTGTTAAAGGTCAAGGTCACAGTGGCCTGAACATGGAAAACCTTTTCCGATCACTTGGGGTCACTTGATCAAAGGTCAAGGTCACAGGAGCCTGAACAATAACTTGAGAACCACTAGGCCCAGAATGTTGAAACTTAGTGGGATGACTGGACATGCCAAATAGATGATCCCTATTGCAGCCAACCATCAGTGTCTCTTTGACTTTCTCTCATGTCCCCTATTGACTTCTTCTTGCCTATTCGACTATGCACTGGGGAAAACTGGTGCGTTTTTACAAAAGCATCTTCTAGTTTTGTTTATTTTTATCTGCTATAGTTTCTTTCATGTTGAAAGCAGACCCCGTTGAAATGCATGGATCTGTTGCTCTGCTTCAGATCACTTGCACCTCACCACTATTGGTTCAAAACCTCACTTGGGTTGTAGAAATCTTTCATGAAACATAGACATCCAGCTGTTCTATGGAAGATTATTAGATCTATCCTGGTTGTCGTCTGTGCCTCAAATAATGCTGAGACAGGCACCTGGGGTTTTCTTCTACTATCTAAAGCTGTGTTGTTATGGTGTTAAACCCACAAATAAAAATGAGAATTGTGTATCTTGTTAAACTTATTAAAATGTTTTGTCTTTAAAGGTAGACTGTTAACAGGTGATTGTAAGAAGAATATACATTTATGGACTCCACAAGAGGGAGGGAAGTGGCAGGTTGACCAGCGGCCCTTCAGTGCTCACTCATCATCAGTAGAGGATGTTCAGTGGTCTCCAAATGAAGATAATGTAAGATATTGTTTTTTACCTTCAGAGATCTGTAGATATAGTACTTCACCTGAAGTATTTCACTCTATAAGACAAGACATGATCCTTGACAGTGTAACATTTTGATATGTGTAAGGGTCTGAAATTCTGTGTCACACATAGCTCAATCAGTACATGACCTGGAGTCATGAAACAAGAGTTGTTATTCAGTATGTAAAGTTAAGCACCTCGGGTTTTATTTGGGATGTCACTTAGGCGGACTAGAGTTATGGTCCTTGACTTAATGAAAAAAAATGTTAAAGAGCCTAAAAGGTTGTGTCATATGTATCTCAGAAAATATTTGACCTAGAGTTAGGAATGATATCATTCAGCATGTGAAGTTTTGCACCTGGGGTTTTGTTTGGGATTTCACTCAGAAAGAATGAGTAATGGTCTCTGACTTAGTAAACAAAATATGCATCAAGCCTAAAAGAATGTGTTGCAAATATCTCCAAAACAATATAACTTAGTAATGAAACCTTATACGATTTTGTAATATAACACTTGAAGCTATGCACCTGTGTTTCTGTTTAGGATTTCACTCGACTAGACCAGAGTTATGGTCCTTGACTAAAGGGCCAAAAAGTTTGTGCCACATGTATCCCAAAAAGTATTTTAGTATAAGAGTCATGAAACTTTATAAGATTGCTACTCAGCATGTGAAATTGGGGACCTGGGGTTTTGTTAAGGATTTACTGGCAACAAGTAACATATGACCATACCAGTGACAGGAAGTGGGGACACAAGTGTCCTACAGACACATGTCTAGCTTAAACAAATGTTTACATCTATCTTCCATTTGGAAGAAACCTACAGATTATTTATTTTCCTTTGTCAGTTTCAACATTTTAATTTTTTTGTCCTTTTTTGACCTGGTCTTGACCAGTCATGAGATTTTCAAAGAAATGAATATTTTGAAATGCTTAGATGTTACTTTCACTGACAAGCAGGAAAACTATGATTAATTAATGTTTTCAGCTTTCAATCTGATTTTCCCTTATTTCTTCAGGTATTTGCCTCATGTTCAGTTGACAAAAGTATTAGGATATGGGATTGTAGAGCTGCCCCCAGCAAGGCATGTATGCTGACGACAGAAGATGCTCATGATAGGGATATTAATGTTATACACTGGAATAAAGGTGAACCATTCCTGGTCTCGGGCGGAGATGATGGAATACTAAAAGTCTGGGACTTAAGACAGTTTCAGGTAGAAGAAATTAAAAGTTGAATTTTAACTTGAACTGTAGATGGACTAGAGGTAGATAATTAATCTTCCATTTCATCAATTTTTAAAATAGTTTCATTCAGTAGTTTCTTGATTTCTAGGGCTTCTGTGGTTAAGGTTATGGGCCTTGAAATCACTTGTCCATCACAGAAACTGTCAGGATTTTGAATATCTTGCTTGGTTTGTAAAATTCTTCTGTGTTGGGGAGCAATTCAGCTGGCTTTCCAAGGGTCAGCAATTTTGCAGGTGCTTGAAATACTGGGTATAGTGACACCTTAGATTTTCCTTTTTTGTTGAAGCTTAGAAGGTCTTAATATGTCCTAAAGATTATTAGTGTATGTGTGACTTAAAACTTCCACAGCACTGAAGTTTTAAGTCCCATCTACTTACCTTAACAAGGAATATGCTGATCTACAGATCACAAGGTTGTGAGTTTGGTCTCCGTGAAAGGCTTGTGTTCTCTGAGGTGATTTGATAAAGAATATTGTGTCTGAAGTGAAGTCTCCCATCTGTGATTCATATGGAGAAGATAGCAGTTTCTTAAGAACAGGTTTGTACTGGTACAGAATCCAGGAACATTGGTTAGCTCAAGTACCCACTATTATATCACTGAAATACTGTAGAAAATGTCTCTACACCTAAAACAAAAAAAAATGCATGAAGAAAAAATGACAAGATAGCATTTGAGTAGCTTAGTGTGTACAAAACACTATATATCTATAGAAATGCCTGATACTGTTACATCAGTTTTATTCTATATTTACAGCATGGCAAAGCAGCTGCTTTGTTTAAACATCACACAGCACCAATCACCTCAGTAGAATGGCATCCAACAGACAGTTCAGTGTTTGCTGCTGCAGGTTCTGATGACCAAATCTCTTTGTGGGATCTTGGTGTTGAAAAAGACTCTGAAGCAGCTGGTACCTCAGAGACGGAACCGGAAGTTCCAGCACAGTTGTTGTTTATTCACCAAGGACAGACTGACATTAAGGAGTTACACTGGCATAAACAGTTACCTGGTGTTATATTAAGTACAGCTCACAGTGGTTTTAATGTGTTTAGAACAATCAGTGTATGAGAAAAGGTGGGAGACATAAACTTTGTGTTGCAGAAAAGGCTCAGAAGGCTAGTTTAGTCAGAACTGATGAAAAAAGAATCTTCTAAAGTTCATCAAAATGTGATAATGACTTTTCGTGCGAAGTATTGGGCATGGACTTACAGATCAATTTTTTAATGACATTAATGAATTGGACTTGATGAATATCTAGAAAACACTTCACCCTCAAACATTGGATTTTTAGCTCACCTGTCACATAGTGACAAGGTGAGCTTTTGTGATTGCCCTTTATCCGTCCACCCGTCACCTGTCTGTTCACAATTTCTTATGAACACGATAGAGATCACAACTTGTACTGGCATAATATCTCGGTTCCTTTTAAAACCTGCTAAGATCCCATCATGGGTTGCAGAGTTAGGGCCTCTTGAAGGGTCAAAATTTGCTATTTTGGCTTGTGAACACAATAGAAACCACATTTAGCAATCAATTTTAATCAAACTTGCACACAACTTGTATTGGCATAATATCTCGGTTCTTTACGAATAATGGCCAGATCCAGTCATGGGTTCCAAAGCTTTTGCAGCCATATGGAGACTTCATTTTATGGTTTGATTTGATACAAACTTCAAAATATTTTACACAACAAAAGATCTTGGATATCATGATGAATCCATCAGATTCAATCATAGGTTCAACTTCCGGAGTTACAGCCCCTGATTGACCCCTGAAAGAGCCAAAATTTGTTAATTTTTACCTTGTGGACACGATAGAAGTAACATTTTACATTCAGTTTTAACCACACTTACACACAACTTCAGTCACAATAAGATCTTGGTTCCTTTTGTAAACCGGCTAGATTTCATTATGGGTTCTAGAGTTACTGCCCCTGTAAGTGACAAAATTTTCAATTTTGGTCCTTTCAGCCATAAAGCGGTTTCTTTTATGCTTTGATTTGATACAAACTTGCACAGAATGTTTATCTTGGTGATTTTAAGACAGGTTCGAAACTGGGTCATGTGGGGTCAAAAACTAGGTCACCAGGTCAAATCAAATGAAAAGCTTATTAACAGTCTAGCACTCTTCACGAAACTTGGTAAGAATGTTTCTCTTGATAGTTCCTAGGCCAAGTTCGAAACAGGGTCATGTGGGTCAAAAACTAAATCACCACTCATCAAAGGAAAAGTTTGTTAACACTGTAGATGCCACATTTATGACCGTATCTTCATGAAACTAGAATGTTTATCTTGATTATTCCAAGGCCATGTTTAACAGGTGACTGATAAAGGGTCATCAGCTCATTTGAGCACAGAATGCTATGTGAGCTATTGTGATCACTCACTGTCCGTTTTCTGTCCTTCAACATTTTCCTCCGAACAGCATCTCCTCTGAAGCTGATGAAATCTTGATGTTCCTTGGGTGATCTTCTTCCAGAATTGTTCAGACAGTTTCTCTTGGTTGCATACACGGGTTGCCAGAGCTAAAAGCAGAAAAATCTTCAGACGACATCTACTCTTAAACCACGTGTCCAATTTGGAACCGTTTCAAACAAATGGTCTGTCTGTTACCCTCTGCCGTGTTCAAATTATTCCTATTTGTCGAAAAGTGTGTGGTCACTTTTCCCTACATGTTCATACGAGGGGTGTTCAATAAATACCTGAAAAAGTACTCTCAATTCTTCATGTAGCATCAAATGAGACATTGTTAATAATCCCTTGCACTTGTTGAGAGTTTCAAGCAAGAGGTGTCAGAAAAGTTACCACAAGGATAACTGGCTTGTGGCAGCCAAGCATTCATAGCGACGTTGCTTTTTGATCCTTCGATGTCGGCTCTTCCTATCATTGCGAAGCAGAATTCGCCAAGCGTTACAAATCATTTAAAACATTTTCATTCCTATTCACAGTTAAAACATTACTCAGTTTGTCTGCAGTTTATGCACGGTACTGCAGTCAGTCACACGTGCTTCAACTGGAGCTCCTAAGTTAGAAATACAAAATAGCATAACGGTCTTTTTTGTGACTATAAAAAGCGAGGATAACGAGAATAGCTGAAATAAAATGAAATTGTCTTTGAAATTTGTTGGCCAACTTCTACCTTCCTGCTAGCATTTAAATCACAGTAATTGACATGTTGTCATGGCATGTAGTTGCCGTACTTGCTGAATATTGGAAAAAATGCATTACCTTATCAACTTGACATTCTATGCCACGCTACAGTAACCACAGGAACGTTTGACGCTCAAGTACAGACATATAAATGAAATATGTATATAATGTAGATTAGGAATACTGAGTTGATGTCAAAACTATATTGTATTTGAATAAATAATAAGTAAATGCTAGTCCCTATGGCAATGTCACGTGATGTCATCCAGCCCAATTTTGTTTTATTTTACATTCGCTAAACATTACTTGCCACATACCTACTTTTCAAGATACCTTTTCTTAAATATGGTGAATATTGATGTGAAGTATAGGCATTATGCCAGTAACGTCAAATTTTAAATATGACATCATTAAAATGTTTGACATGCATATTGTGTTGGTCATAGCCTGAAAATCAGTGTTGAACAGAGACATGAGGTAACGTTTTGTGATTTGAATCGAAAATCAAGGAAAGATAGAAATGCTATGCTGCCAAAGGTATATATTTACAAAATAAAGCTAAGAAATGAAGGCTAATACATTTTAGTTTATGTATACCAAAAATCATCAAGATCTGAGATGTTGCCGATATTTGGGTGGAAAGTAGCAACCTACCTTAAAGTGTTCAAGAGAATATTGCTGACGACTCATGGTACTGACATGAAAAATAACGTTCAGTCACGTTTTATAAATTAAAACGCTCTTTGATAAGGCATCACAGTTCAGCATCCAGTTTCTTCAATACGACAGGAATATCATAATCATATGAACAATATTTATTTATTTGTAGGAAGGTGTATTTAATGGTGATAAACGTTGAACCAATGGTAATCAGGAGTTGTATTGATTAATTATATGTGATATGACAGCGTCATTTTGACGTTGGGCCACTTTTGAGGCAGTGACATTGCCTAGGAGACAACAAATAAATATTGTGCATGTTCTAAAATCTATTATTAAGATATTCTCATTAAATATTCTCATATCCGTCATATTTTCAAATTTAAGCAAAATGGGAACAGAAAAATGAAGATATGAGAGCAATTTTCCGAGCATTTATTGAGCACCCCATCGTAGTTGAAACTTTAAAAATCTTCTTTTCTTATGTGAAACTTCTGACCTGATTTTAAAATAATTTCACAGAAATGGTCCTTATGTAACCCTTTAGCAAGATCGAAAAACATGGCCAACAGGGGGCGTGGTCACTTTTTCCCTATATGTGTACAATAGAAACTTAAAAAATTTCCTTGTCAGAAACTGCTAGCCCAGTTTTAAAATAATTTAAACATATGTTTCATGGGTAACCCTTTACGAAGATTGTAAAAATTATGGTAGCCTATGGCTGTGATCATCTTTCCCTATCACTATGTATAGGAAATTTAAAAATCTTCTTGTTGTTAATGTCTCCTAGTATCCTATGTCATCATTCACCCAACCTCTTAACCGATCCCCCGCCATCACCCAGGCACTCACACACAAACCCTCCCCCCCCCAACCCCCTACACACACACACACATACTTCTTTAGTAGAAACTTATGAAATATTCTTGACGCTATTTCAAAATAATTTCGCAGACATTTTCCTTTCATGACCATCTACTCCAACTCGTCACCTTAGCGCAAAAAGTGAATAAGTCCTTCTTTAAGTCAATGCAGTTATCCACTTCTTGCACTGAGGTGACGAACTGTTCATGCAAGCAATGTAACTCAGGTGAGCAAACTAGGGCCATCATAGCTCATTTTTTCATGATGACTCATATTGGACAAAAGTCAATAAATCTAGGGTCATAAATATATGTTAAATGAAATTCTGGCAGTTACTTCGACTTGATTATGTTTGTTAATGGATCAGGGCTCCGGAAATTTTGATAACTTAATCGGTCCGAAATGAAAATCCTGACATCGGTGCTACCCCACCCACCGCATTCCCAATATTACATATTTTGTAAAACGTGATAGTGTAAAGAAATAAGCATGTCATGCATTAAAACTGAGTTACCGGTCACCGGGTGTTTCCATACAATGAAGACAGTTATTCAGTGTTATGTGTGATCGTAACTTTGTTTAAATTTCGATGTTTTTCCGAGAAAATACTTGTAAGGATAAAATTACCGAGGCATTGACACCGTGTGCGTAACTAGTCTAAAAGCCAACGCATGTGACCGGTACCGTATACACGGCAGATACATTGTGATGTTTCCTCATTCTTTGACGGAATTCTATAAGATACAATGCGTCAAAGTTAATTACACGACACATATTCTCTGCTAAACAGTCTCAGTATTTTAAGAATACTCTGCGGGGACCGAATGTGTACGTTATATGAATGCAGAGATCGAATTTCCCGCATGTATAGTACCAAAAGGTCACGCATGTTGACCACGGATATTTCATTTCACTTATGTTGTACTTTAATAAGCAACTACATTTTATAAAGTTATATGTTCTCTTCTGATGTAAACAAAATTTCATTTTGAAACGTTTTTTAAAAGACCGATTTGATAAACTTCGCCACCCCAGTTCTCTTTATCATTCGTGTTGCCAGTCCATTTTTTTTTTCTTTTTCTTTTTTGCACAGTCGGGTTGCAAAGACGATTTTCTGCACTTGTTTCAACTGGAGCCCCAACAAATGAATCTTGTAATTTTTTCAAATCAAGTAATTATAAAAAATATTTTGATCGGTTTTCGGTGTGATGTCACATTAAATCAAATGTACAATTATAGCTCTTTGATTAAATGCAGTGACCATTTGTTTTTTACCGTGATCAAACATAGCCTTTTGAAATAAACCATCCGTCGGATTCTAAATAAAAGAAGTGGATCCCCGTCGAAATGATTTGGATCCGATCAGACATATTTGGAAACCAGTCAAAAATGTCCATTGCAGTCGGCTGTCTGCAAACATTAAAGGATGTGCCGCGCGAGCACTGATTGCGTCACATGCTAATTACGGACCAATTATCAAAGTGACAATCAGACCGTTTGACACGTTTATTGATTATCTGAGGGTGCGACCAACAATATCCTGCTTGGCAGTAGATGGTGTATTGAGATAATAATATAATGAGATATCAGACCGAAATTTATACTTTTCTCCATTTTTACAGGACCGATTTTTTTCGTTTTTTCACTTCATGAATCGGTCTGAAAAGTCAAAAATCGGTCCAAAACCGACAAATCGGCAAATTTCCGAAGCCCTGTAATGGATGAACTTGTATACATGTACCTGTTTAAGACATAACAAAATAAAACAGAATAAAATGTTACAGTCATGTGGTTCATGTACTTAAAACATAAATATGTACTTCATTCCCAAAGGGAAAGTACTCTGAGCCTAATATGTCTTCAGTTTATGCCCCTCTTTAAAGCAAATGGGGTATATTTTTAGCTCACCTGAGCACGAAGTTACAACAATTTTACTGTTAACATTCTAGAGGTCACATTTTTGGCCCAATCTTAATGAAACTTGGTCAGAATGTTACCCTCAATAAACTCTTGGATGAGTTTGATACTGGGTGATCTGTGGTCAAAAACTAGGTCACCAGGTCAAATCAAAGGAAAAGCTTGTTAACACTCTAGAGGTCACAATTTTGGCCCAATCTTAATGAAACTTGGTCAGAATGTTACCCTCAATAAAATCTTGGACGAGTTCAATATTTGGTCTTCTGGGTCAAAAACTAGGTCACTAGGTCATATCAAAGAAAAAACTTGTTAACACTCTAGAGGTCACAATTTTGGCCCAATCATAATGAAACTTGGTCAGAATGTTACCCTTAATAAAATCTTGGACGCGGTTAATATTGGGTCATCTGGGGTAAAAAACTAGGTCACCAGGTCAAATCAGAGGAAAAGCTTGTTAACACTCTAGAGGTCACATTTATGACTGTATCTTCATGAAACTTAGTCAGACTGTTAATCTTGATGATCTTCAGTGAAAGTTCGAATCTGGATCATATGGGGTCAAAAACTAGGTCACCTGGTCAAATCAAAGGAAAAGCTAGTTAACACTTTAGAGACCACATTTATGACCATATCTTAATGAAACTTGGTCAGAATGTTAATCTTGATGATCTTTAGGTCAATAGGTCAGGTGAGCGATACATGGCCTTCATGGCCCTCTTGTTCTGAGTTGTTACCAGTTATAAAACTGCTGTGGAAGTGAAACAGGGTCTGTACTGTTCTGTGTTGTTATCAGTTATAGAACTGCAGTGAAAGTATAACAGGGACTGTACTGTTCTGTGTTGTTCCCAATTACAGAACTGCAGTGGAAGTATAACAGGGTTTATACTGTTCTGTGTTGTTCCCAATTGTAGAACTGCAGTGGAAGTATAACAGGGTCTATACTGTTCTGTGTTGTTATCAATTATAGAACTGCAGTGGAAGTATAAAAGGGTCTATAATGTTCTGTGTTGTTCCCAATTATAGAACTTCAGTGGAAGTATAACAGGGTCTATACTGTTTTGTGTTGTTATCAATTATAGAACTGCAGTGAAAGTATAACAGGGTCTATAATGTTCTGTGTTGTTCCCAATTATAGAACTGCAGTGAAAGTATAACAGATACTGTTCTGTGTTGTTCCCAATTATAGAACTGCAGTGGAAGTATAACAGGGTCTATACTGTTCTGTGTTGTTATCAATTATAGAACTGCAGTGGAAGTATAACAGGGTCTATACTGTTCTGTGTTGTTATCAATTATAGAGAAGCAGTGGAAATATAACAGGGTCTATACTGTTCTGTGTTGTTCCCAATTATAGAACTGCAGTGAAAGTATTACAGGGTCTATAATGTTCTGTGTTGTTCCCAATTATAGAACTGCAGTGGAAGTATAACATGGTCTATACTGTTCTGTGTTGTTATCAATTATAGAACTGCAGTGGAAGTGTAACAGGGTCTATACTGTTCTGTGTTGTTCCCAATTATAGAACTGCAGTGAAAATATAACAGTTACTGTTCTGTGTTGTTCCCAATTATAAAACTGCAGTGAAAGTATAAAAGATACTATTCTGTGTTGTTTTCAATTATAGAACTGCAGTGAAAGTATAACAGGGTCTATACTGTTCTGTGTTGTTATCAATTATAGAACTGCAGTGGAAGTGTAACAGGGTCTATACTGTTCTGTGTTGTTCCCAATTATAGAACTGCAGTGAAAGTATAACAGGGTCTATACTGTTCTGTGTTGTTATCAATTATAGAACTGCAGTGAAAGTATAACAGGGTCTATACTGTTCTGTGTTGTTATCAATTATAGAACTGCAGTGAAAGTATAACAGGGTCTATACTGTTCTGTGTTGTTCTCAATTATAGAACTGCAGTGGATGTATAACAGGGTCTATACTGTTCTGTGTTGTGGGTTGAAAGATGAGTGAAGGTATCAACTTCCCAGATGATCTTAGCAGGTATGTTTCTGTTCAATGTTAGGTCATACTGACACATTTCAAGTAATGTGACAACTTTCAGACTACTTATGGAGGAACATCCCAGGTGTATCTTTGAACATAATGTTTGTTCCGTCATATTCCTTATATGTAGGCCTAAGTTTTTCTTCATTAAGAATGAAAGTAACTCCAGTGGGTTGTTTTTATACTGACATTTTTATTGCCATTTGCTCCCATGCAGAACAGGGGTTTAGCCATCAGATAAAAACTTACCCTTGATTTTCTCTATAAGCTTTAAACTTACAAAATGTTTGTAGTGTTTATAAAAAAAAAATATCCATTCAACCAGGGAGCCAGGCTACCCTTCAGTGTATATTGTACTGCCAGACCAGATGAAGTACAGTAATACTGTATGGAAATAATGCAGAGATAGATGTTCATCAAAATTGGTCAGGCCAAGACCTAATGCAAAATTAACAATGTCCAGTAAGGACTTTGGACACTATCGTATGCTTCTAGCCTATATTTTAAATGCAAATTTCTCATTGAGTATTTGAACAATACCCAAATCGTTTCGAGTCAATGATAAACCAATGTATTAGTTAATTTATAACAGCAGAAACTGATTTGTATCTGTTCCTATCAAGATGTTTTTCTTATTTTAAGTGGGCCAGGGTATATTTTCTTGAAAAAAATAAAATGTTTAATTTCCGTAAAAATATAAGGTCATCACTTTACGGAAGTTTTAAATATATGAATTCCAGTTGAAAAAAGTGATAAAATCTGTTTATATAAGGAAAAAATAACATTTTAAGATTAAAACCCTATAAATAAATAAAAAAGAGAACGATATTTTTGCAAACAACCTGTACTTAATTTATTTATACACTGTTCGTAATGTAAAGTTATTGATGCATTACATGTGTGAATGTAAGTTAATGACGGTGTTTTATACAGTGGGAAACCAGGTGCGGGGTTTATTAATTGACAGGTGGTTTCAGGTAAGTTTGTACTTTAATGTAACAATGGTTACAATTTGCTGTAATTAGGCTACTGTTATAAGTGATGGCAGATATTTGTGTGCTGTATAACATTAATACTAAGAAAAGGCAGTAATCTTGTCAAGGCCGTAGGGTGCGTTTTTGCTTGGGATAAGTACCAGTGGCACAGATAATATTTGAGCCGCGTCATGAGAAAACCAACATAGTGCAATTGCGACCAGCATGGATCCAGATCAGCCTGCGCATCTGCGCAGTCTAGTCAGGATCCATGCTGTTCACTAACGGTTTGCCTAATTCCAATAGGCTTTGAAAGCGCACAGCATGGATCCTCACCAGACTACGCAGATGCTCAGGCTGGTCTGGATCCATGCTGGTCGCAAAGCCACTATGTTGTTTTTCTCATGGCACGGCTCATTTCGCTTAAACATGTAATAAAAATGTATCCGAAATGACAGTTCTTTCTGAGGCTTGCCTAAGGAAGCTGGATCGGTAAAAGTTAAATCGTGATAAGTCTGACAACAACCTATCTATAAATAATGTTGTCTATTCAGGGCTGAAGTTGTGGGTAAAACATATTCGAAATGTGTCATCTGTAGGGCTAAAGTAGAAGCAGGTCTCTGCATAAAAATTCCACCTGAAAATCGGCTGGACCGTTTAGTTTGTTTTTGTATCTAGCCGTATTTGTATATGCCATCTGCATGGAAAGCGACTTGACACATCAATTTCGTGGCATCACACTGTGTGTGAAACCGTCACCGATATGACCTGCCAAGAAGCTAATGTTCTTGACCTATGCATGACAGGCATATCAATGCCAAGCGTTATTTCTGTTGGATAGACTATAGTAAGGATCAGATTAACTGCTGTGCACATATTGTCTCTTTTTTTGTTGTGTTTAAGCCTAGTCCGCCGCAAAGAACAATCTTCAATTCAGTTTTCACAGTAGGAAGAACATGAAGTAATGAATGCATGTGACATTTAGTATGTGTCTAAAAGAAATAAATACGAATGCACTGAAGAAGATGAAGAAATAAAGAAATGAAAAATATATAAAAAATACAAAAAATAATAAAAACAAAATGGAAAACAAATTACATCATCACGTCTAGTGGCGTGCGTGTTGCGAGGAGGGCATGCAGAAGATTACCTGGTGTGTTGCTAGTATTTTACAGCACACATTTGCCAATCTACTGCAACAAACAACCAGGATAAGCCAATGAAAATTTAACCCAACGAATAATAATGAATTCACAGTATTTGCTTCTCTCACTACTATACATGTATAACATACCTATATGTGCCCTTTCAAACATTTGTATAGTATTTGAGTTACAAACAGAAGTAAAAATATGTGACTATCAAATTATTAAAAATGAATATAAAAAGTATTGGTTACTTTACATTTGGGAACACCCTGTAGTTATATTTTTTGTTTAAAAGTACTGCTCCACCCTTTGCATCACCACAATAGTCACAGATAATGTGTATAATTAATAGCTACATATGCTGGCCAAATATGGTTTTGATGCACGGGGGGGGGGGGGGGGGGGGGGGGGGGAACAATGTCGTTTAAAGCAAAATAGCTTTTATATGTATATAACAGGGTACGTAATTCTATTTAGAGCAAAAATTACCATTTTATGAAACAAATATTGAAAAATTTGACTTTAAGAAATAATCTCAAATATGTATTTTGATAGTATATGTAATTAAATACTTTTTTCTCAGTGGTTTATTTTTCACTCTTGGAGTAGGCAAATTCATATAGAAAGTGTCCGAAGTCCTTTTGTATTACAGATGTGTTATGATGGGGGCATGCCGTATCCAAATATCAACTCTCCAGAACTGAAGGAGAAGATGGACTACCTCAATGCAAACTTTGTTAGTATCAAAGTTGTTTATTTGATAAGGTTGAATTGACAGGTTTTGTGTAAACCACATCGAACTGTGGCAAATTTGGAAATTAGGTACCTCCCCCCCACCCCCCATTTTCTCTGGTTCATGGGATTAAGGTTGTTTTGATAATTTTATAAGACGAAACTCAACTAAAACAAAATATACTCTTTTACTACAACATACTGAAGTACATGTTATGCCAGTTTATGTTGGTTTCATTGACATAAAATTTATCATTAAGAGCATTGATAATCAGATTAGCGATAAAGGGTCATGATGACCTTTAAGGTAACTTGACATGAACAACCAAGATGGCGTCACAAAATTAGGGTTGGTCACATTATTTATCCCTATAGACAATATGCTGCTATAGAGGTCTAAAAATGCATTTTAATCATTTAACACACACATAAACAATTGTAAAAATGCATTTAATTCATAAAAATATAAAATCAAATGTTCTGAAACTCACCATGAAAACTAGTCAATTTTTGTGCTTATTTTGCAGAAAAGTTATGTATCCAAACAGAAAAAAATTTATATCCTCATATCTTTGAATGTGTCCTTCAGGTGCTCCACCTATGAACAAAAGAACTTATCCACTGAGTTCTATGCTATTTGCTCTGGAATTTCATCAGTAAATTATAAATTTCAATATTTTGTTGCAAATAAATTCAGTAACAAGGGGCTATGCAATTCCAAAAATATGTTTATTGTAAAACTCACCCAGTCCTATGAATGGAAAATTAACCTAAACATAGCTGATTTTGGGTATATTACATTATATTTTATTACCCTTTCATGTTCAAATGAAAAAAAATCCTTATCTAAACTGTCTCTGTACTTTTTGGAGGCAACAGAAAATCAAGAAAATGTACTTTATCAATTACATTAAACATACATTAATTTAGTATGGCCTAAGATCCACACTTTCCATGAGATTTCCATGCAAGTCAGTAAAGTTTTGACATTGAGGGTTATTCAAACAGTAGCAAACACATTTCAACTAGGACAAAGGTTGAAAAAATTGTAAACGTTTTATAAAATTTAAATACAAACAATGTAGAATTACTAAGAAATGAACACATCACTCAAAACTCTTAATATGTGAGGATGTAAAGTCTAAGAAATAAAGACAAAGTAAACTTACATGTACTTTGAATTTTTTTAACGACCCTCATACTGCAAGCAGGTTTCAACTTTTTTGGGTGTAAAATATAGAAATTTATAATTTACTGATGAAATTCCAGAGCAAATAGCATAAAACTCAGTGGATAAGTTCTTTTGTTCATAGGTGGAGCACCTGAAGGACACATTCTAAGATATGAAGATATAAATTTTTTTCAGTTTGGATACATAACTTTTCTGCAAAATGCGCACAAAAATTGACTAGATTTCATGGTGAGTTTCAGAACATTTGATTATTTATTTTTATAAGTTAAAAGCATTTTCACAAGTGTTTATGTGTGTGTTAAATGATTAAAATGCATCTTTAGACCCCTGTAGCAGCATATCGTCTATAAGAGTAAATAATGTGACCAACCCTAATTTCGTGACGCCATCTTGGTTTTCTCTGTCAAGTTACCTTAAGGTAGCTTGACATGAACAACCAAGATGGCGTCACAAAATTAGGGTTGGTCACATTATTTATCCCTATAGACAATATGCTGCTATAGAGGTCTAAAGATGCATTTTAATCATTTAACAGACCATAAACAATTTGTAAAAATGCAATTAATTGTAATTTAAAACAAGATTGTCGAACTCACCAGAAAATAGTCACTTTTTGGCGTATTGCAAAAAGTTATGTATCAAACTGAAAAAAATTGTATCCTCGTATCTTGAATTGTCTTCAGTGTCCACCTATGACACCAAAGAACTTATCCACTAGTTATGCATTTCTCTGGATTATCAGTAAATTATAAATTAACAATTTTGTTGCAATAAGATTGTAACAAGGCTATGCAATTCCAAAATAGTTATTGTAAAATCTCACCAGTCTGTGAAGGATTAACTAAACATAGCGATTTGGTATTTACATGTATATTATACCCTTTACTATGTTAATGAAAAATCCTTATCTAACTGTCCGCTTCTTTGAGCAACAAAATGAATGTCTTTTATCATTACATTAAACATACATAATTAGTATCCTATCCACACTTTCCAAGATTTCCATGCAATGTAAGTTTGACATTGAGTTTAACGTGCAACAATTCAACTGAAAAGGTGAAAAAATGTAACTTTTATAATTTAAATACAACAAGTGAATACAGATGACTTCTATCAAAACTCTATATGAGGATGTAAATCTCAGAAATAAAACAAGTAAACATACAGTACTTAATTTTTTTAACGACCGCATACATGCAAGCAGTTCAACTTTGGCTAAATAAGAAATTTATAATTTATGTGAAATTCAAGCCACAATAGCAAACTCATGGATAATGTCTTTTTCAGGTGGACACCGAGGACTTCTAAGATTGGTTATATTCTTTGTATTTTACATAACTTTCTGCAAAATCGCAACAAAAATTGCTAGATTCATGGTGAGTTCAAGAAAATTTATTAATATTTTATAAGTATAAAATTTTCATCAATGTTTTTGTCGCTGTACAATGATTAATAATGCATCTTAGACCCCTGTCTCACAATCATGTCTATAAGAGTAAATAATGTGACAAAACATAATACGTGACCCATCTTGTATTCTCTGTCAAGTACCTGTAAGAATGTAATATTTATTCTGCATGGTTAAGGTCTGTGCTAGATTCGTACGGCCTTTGTCAAGTCTATTTTTAGATATTATCAGAACAAGAAAATTGTTGTAGTGCGTATTTTATGATTTCCTTTTTATTGGTAATAATATAGTAAGTATTTAGTTTATGTTTAAATACGCAAGAAGAAACTGATCGTGCTTGACAAATGTAGAAATGTTGATACAGATTGATATCTAATTATATGCAGCAAATAAAATGGTCTTCGTTATGATATTAAATCGTGTTTGCTCTAGTTATATTTAAATTAATGGAAAATTATGTTTATATACTTCCTGGTAAAGGGAAAAACGTGATCAGCAAGGGGTTCGCAGAGAGGCCTTCATTGCATTCGTTGGCCTGACGCCTGCGATAGCCGAAATGTGGGTTACATGGAACCAATTATGGTGTGGAGACTGCGTTCGCGTATCCGAAAAGAAACTAAAACGAATGAGGATAGTGTGTTTTTTTAAGTCATCTGTTTAGCCCACCTTTTAGATCGCCCTGTGTCGTCGTCCGTGTTGTCCGTCGTCAACAATTTGACTGTTAACACCTCATCGGGAATACGTTCCATCGTAAGTCAGTCTCAACGTATCACGTACAATCTCAACAGTGGTTAGGTATATGACACGCTTACCATTTTTTATAATAATTACTTTGTATTATATAATAATCTTGTCTTAACATGAAAGTTTTTCATTTCTAAAAGTAATCGCAAAATATGAATAAACATTTAGATATTAAAGCTTCGTCTGTTATTGAAATACAGAGCAGTTTGCTATTTTACAGTAATAAAAATATATACTACACTTTTACAAAAGGCTAAATTACAGACATCAATGAATCGATTGAAGGCAATGCAGTTTTAATCTTGAAATGTATTCTCAATGCTTAATCTAAAACACGCATATTATTTAATTATTCCTCACTCTAACAGATGATGTTACTTACTCAAACGCGACTACGTAGCGATATGACATGCGAAGTTCTCGCTGTCTTAAACATTGCTTTTCGAGTAAATACCAGAAACCAAGATATCTTTGTCAAATTGAAAGCAACATGTACGAGTGCGCGTGAGTTTGACTTATACGAATGCGCCTTAAATTAAAAGCAAACGTTGTTCAATAAAGTTTTAAACAAACTCTGAAGTTTAGTAGGTTGTAGCATTCTCTAGGTCAATGTATTTTTATTACCTTCTGTAGTCAGTCATTATCTATTGTGAAAAAAACTCTTTTTAACCAAAGTGGAAAAATTCAGGTACTTGAAAATGCAGCTTTCTAAAGAATTCTCGATGTCATTTGTCAGACATACCTTGTAAATAAATAATATTATTACAAAATTAATACTGCTATTTCTTTTGTTGCACTTTGCGGACTTATGATAAAGTTATTTATGTGCATCTGTTCACAACGAAGCACTGACCCTGAGGACTATGTATGGGAAAATATAAGAGTGAACTAAGTGTTGACTGAAAAAGGGCAATATTTATTTTGCCGAACAATACCTTAACAAATATATATTTTCACATATCTGGGCGAAAAATACCGCTTAACAAATATATATTTTCACATATCTGGGCGAAAAATACCGCCATTGCAAAACAATACATTAAAAAAATATATATATTTCACATGTCTGGGCAGAAAATACCGCCGAAAAATACCTTAACAAATTTATATTTTCACATATCTGGGCGAAACATACCGTCCTTAACAAATAGATATGTTCTCATATCTGAATGGAGTTACAGTCCAATACCATAACAAATATATATATTCACATATTAGGGCGGATATAACCGCCGAAAGCATATCAAGAAATGTAGATGAATTTGCATATTAAGAGAAATCTTTCAAAATTAGAAAATTGTCACTTGAAAGAGGAGGCGGAATGGCATGTCGTGGTAAGATAAAACCAGAAATTAGCCAACATAAAATTAAAGAAAGAAGCGTGCTATTCACTCTTGAATGCTGACGAAGAAGGAAGATGCCGTTTCACGATTGGTTCAACGGTATAAAAGGAATTCATTGATTGGCTTTTACCGTAGTATATAAATTAACATATTTCAGAATAGGACCGATTTGCTCCAAATCTACAACAATGACATAAATAATTTTATCTACCTATAAAATTCATATATATATATATGAGCAGTACAATTCCTGTAAATGAGCACTACGTAAGCGCTCAGGCCCCTCTCGCACACCATACCTATAGTTCGGACTTCTTTAATGTGTAAAGGCATGTGCACAAAAATGACAAATTTTGCCAACACCTGGTAAATTGTAATGTGTTTTTAGAAAAGTAATAAACGGAAATAGAAAAATAGCTCTCAGCTCATTTACACGGATAGTTTAGCTTTATTGTGTATGTTATAGTTTTTCGCAGTTATGCACGATGACATAGAATACTTACCCCGAAAATTGTGACACGAACATACTGATTACTTTTCCCACTTTACTTTTTAAATTAAAGTAAGAGTTCAGCACTTCATGGTTTTGATGTATTGTCACATTGGAATAACGTTTGTTTTACAGTAACTTCGAAATTAATCAGAAATAATATCATGTACCCCACCCACCTAATTCATAATTTCAGAATAGCATAGGCCTTAACACACACATAAACAATTGTAAAAATGCATTTAATTTATAAAATTATAAAATCAAATATTCTGAAACTCACCATGAAAACTAGTCAATTTTTGTGCGTATTTTGCAGAAAAGTTATGTATCCAAACTGAAAAAAAATTGTATCCTCGTATCTTTGAATGTGTCCTTCAGGTGCTCCACCTATGAACAAAAGAACTTATCCACTGAGTTTTATGCTATTTGCTCTGGAATTTTATCAGTAAATTATAAATTTCAATATTTTGTTGCAAATAAATTCAGTAACAAGGGGCTATGCAATTCCAAAAATATGTTTATTGTAAAACTCACCCAGTCCTGTGAATGGAAAATTAACCTAAACATAGCTGATTTTGGGTATATTACATTATATTTTATTACCCTTTCATGTTCAAATGAAAAAAAATCCTTATCTAAACTGTCTCTGTACTTTTTGGAGGCAACAGAAAATCAAGAAAATGTACTTTATCAATTACATTAAACATACATTAATTTAGTATGGCCTAAGATCCACACTTTCCATGAGATTTCCATGCAAGTCAGTAAAGTTTTGACATTGAGGGTTATTCAAACAGTAGCAAACACATTTCAACTAGGACAAAGGTTGAAAAAATTGTAAACGTTTTATAAAATTTAAATACAAACAATGTAGAATTACTAAGAAATGAACACATCACTCAAAACTCTTAATATGTGAGGATGTAAAGTCTCAGAAATAAAGACAAAGTAAACATACATGTACTTTGAATTTTTTTAACGACCCTCATACTGCAAGCGGGTTTCAACTTTTTAGGGTGTAAAATATAGAAATTTATAATTTACTGGTGAAATTCCAGAGCAAATAGCATAAAACTCAGTGGATAAGTTCTTTTGTTCATAGGTGGAGCACCTGAAGGACACATTCTAAGATATGAGGATATAAATTTTTTTCAGTTTGGATACATAACTTTTCTGCAAAATGCGCACAAAAATTGACTAGATTTCATGGTGAGTTTCAGAACATTTGATTATATATTTTTATAAGTTAAAAGCATTTTCACAAGTGTTTATGTGTGTGTTAAATGATTAAAATGCATCTTTAGACCCCTGTAGCAGCATATCGTCTATAAGAGTAAATAATGTGACCAACCCTAATTTCGTGACGCCATCTTGGTTTTCTCTGTCAAGTTACCTTAAAGAAATGTAAATATTTATTTCTGCATTGGCGTAGAGGTCTGTGCAGAGTTGCTGGCCTTGTTGGTCTGAAGTCTATTTTTAGATATTATCAGATAACAAAGAAAATTGTTGGTAGTGCGTATTTTACTGATTTTCATCCTTTTTATTATTTGGTGAATAAATAATAATGTAAGTATTTAGTTTATGTTTAAATACAGACAGAAGAAAACTGATTGCTTGAAAATATATAAGAAATGTTGATACAGATTGAATATCTGAATTATTGAACATAATTTAAAAAGGTCTCTTCGTTTATGATATTATAAAACTCGTGGTTTTGCCTCATTAGTTATCATTTAAATAATGGGGAAAATTTCGTTTAATCATACTTACCTGGTACAGGGAACACCGTGATCAGCAAGGCGGTTTCTCCAGGAAGAGGCCCTTCCATTGCACTTCGGTTGGGCTGACGCCTGCGATAGCCCCAAATGTGGGTTACTCGGGTACGCAATTTATTGGTGTGGGGACTGCGTTCGCGCTATCCCTGAAATAAAGAAACTAAAAGAGAATGCAGGAATAGTTGTGTTTTTTTTTAAGCTCATCTGATTTTTAGCCCACCTTTTGTGATCGCCCTGTGTCCGTCGTCCGTTGTTGTCCGTCGTCAACAATTTGACTGTTAACACCCTCACTCCGGGAGAACTACGTTCCAACGTAAGTCATGTCTCAACGATATCACGTGACATATCTCAACGACGTTTGGTTACGGTATATGACACGGCTTACACAATTTTCATATATAATAATTACTTTGATTATATTAACCTGTGTCTTAACATGAACATGTTTTCATATTCTAAAAGTAATCGCATAAATTGAATAAAACATTTAGATATTAAAAGCATTCGTCTGTTATTGAGAAAAAAGAAGCAGTTTGCTATTTTACAGAATAAAAAAATATATACTACACTTTTTACAAAAGCAATACTTACAGACAGTCAATGAATCGATTGAAGGCAATGCCAGTTTTAATCTTAGAAATGTATTTCTGCAACTGCTTTATCATAAAACACGCAATATTTATTTAATATCATGTTCCTCACTCTAACAGATGATGTTACTTACTCGAAACGCGACACAAGTAAGCGTTACTGACACTCGTCGAAGTCCTGCGGCTTAAAACATTGCTTTTCGAGTAAAATATACCAGAAACCAAGATATCTTTGTCCAAATGAAAGCAACATGTACGAGGTGGCGCGGAGTTGACTTATACGAATGCGCACAACTTAATTATTAAAAAGTCTGTAAAACGATTCTTTTCAAGCAAAGGAGGTAACTAAGCAACATGACGTGAGTATGTAATTGTAGGTTATTAAATTTGTGTATTGAAATATGAACGTAGTCAATATGTATCGGTTAATCAATGTAATTACCTGTTTATTACATGTGTACCTTGAATATTGTAAGAAAAGTTTAAAGTACAATTTTTATTGGTACTAGCATTTACTGCAGCTTTTCAGTTACTATATTATTTGTATAAGAGGCTATACATTGTATAAAATCAAATGCCTTGATAGTTTTCCTTTCTAACATAAAGCATAGTTTAGGGTTGGACAAAACATTTCACGAAGAATTACTAAGAGGTTAAATAATGACTGGGTTGTGCTTTCTTGCCATAATGGCACGCCTATATGGCTTTAGCCCGAGGGCTATTATGAAACTATGTGTGCCAGTATGGTTATAAGGCACAATTTGCCGTTCATTGACCTTTTTATTATATACCTTCGCTTCATATATATCTTGGTATTTTCATTTCACATATTTTCAAAAACTTAAAAGCATTATTTGTATTGCTTTTTATCAATAGTGCCATAAATATTTGACAATCGATCTGAAAATGATTCAGCGCCCTTTCAATCGCCATAATAATATTGCCACATGACGTCAGCATTAGAACGCACTGACATCCAGTTACCCGGGGCCATTCTGATTATAGCGCGTGAGACGCACTGCGCCATTATTGATGCATAAACAGAAGCCGTAATGACCGTTTTAAACGGCTTTTTTGTTACTATTTATAGTAACGTATATAATAAGGAAAAATATTGCACGATCCCGGTCCATTGAAACTCAATGGAAAATAATTCTTGGTATGTAATAAGGAAAAAAAATCTTGCACACCGGACTGGCGTTTCCATTGATTTTACCATGCATGTAAAACCCATCTGGCACCCCCATGCCAGATGGCTCTCGTGCTGGTAATGACAACTAGCGCTTCATGCATTGATTATATATGGTATTGTATATGCAAACTAAGACAATATCAGGTACCTTGAGACTTTCTCTCCGTCCTTTTTACATATAGTATAGTTTTCGGTCCAAAATACGTTATTTTACGGAAAGAACATAACGTTACGCTACAAACAATCAAACTAAAGTTTCACTGAAACGTCATGACGTCACTTCAGCTTTCGGACGTTAATTTCATGTGCTGAGCGTTAATACTCTATCATAAGAAGGAATGCTACAAAAAAGTATTTCTATTTACTTTAAAATTCTATTATTATTTGTAAAATACGGTATGCAACAAAAATTATCTGTCAGAATGAAACGCTTATTTGTATACGATATGCAAGAAAAACTTCAGTGATGTGTTTACGAATTGGATAGAAATATCTGTCCTGAGGGCACTTGCGCCGTGGGCGGCTACGAGTTATGATGTCTCAGCTTCCTAATACATTCGCACGTAATAGTAAATAGTATTTGCGGACAAAATAAGCAATACGCCTGCGCATAATGACCAAAACATTTGTTGCGAAATAGCTAATTTAAGTAATGCTTCACGATCCTGATTATCTATACAGTTTTGATTACCGGTGTAAGCATGTACGGACTATTTAATAAGTTTGAATGTATAAGCTATTATGAGCCCATTTAGTAACATTTATGAAGCGTTCTACGTGTCTCCGAGACAGTTAAATATATTAAGGTTCATGGTAATGGAAAGCCCTAGGTGCCCTTCTGAACATTATTTCATATACGGACGGGCATCTTTGTAGAGCAAACGACCTACTGCAAGCGTACTGGATGGATATTTCAAATGAAAATCCCACACTTAAAGCTTAAGTTCAAGCACATAGTTGCGATGACAAGTGATTCGAAGTCAGCGACCATTGGCCGCGGAGGCCTTTCAAGTTTAAACTTACTGTGGGTGCACAGAATATACAATGCCATTTTAAATGTTGTTGTTTTTTTTTTCTCAAAATCTATCTGATATTAAAATGAATGCTTATTATTGCATGACTTTCAATTTAAGAAAGCCTTTCCGGGAAAAGGGCGATTCACTAAAACGACAAAGTAACTTTGAAGATATTCGAGTTACCGAACGACTTTTATGAATTGAGTTTGAAAAAGAAAAGTTAAAACTTAAAAGGTAATGCAATAAGCTGCATAAGTTTGGCATATCTTAGTAAATGCACAAGTTTCATGAATCTAAAAAGGAAGATGGGAGATGAAAACAAATCGAAATAATTAAATTTTCAGGAAATGTGCTTCTTTAAAAAGGACGAGGAAGAAAGACACGCAGTAAAGTATAAATAATTAAATTGTAATGTTTTCCAAGTATTTAAACCTGACAGGTTCTCTATCCGCTTTTAACGTAGAATGTAAACATTGAAATGCATAACATGTATGCACATTTTTCAAAACTGAATGTATGAGTAATGGTTCAGCAGAACACCACTATTGTGAAGGAGTCACCGACAATGCTTACAACATTCCATGGACTTTGATATAAATGAAAGTACTTCTATAGCGAACACCTGAACATAATTGTTTCTATTGTACAGCAATAACTTTACGTTTTAAATTTCATGCTGAAACTTTATATGAATTTATGCATCCATTTTAAAGAAATTTACTCCAGCCTGCGTGTGACTATAATTAATGTGTAAAATGATAACGACAAATACATTTGTCATACTGATTGAATTGTTGTACCTTGCTCAGACGTCATCCAGTCATTTATGAAAATGTCAAGAAATGTTCTCGACGTAAAGATAAGATGTACATAAGTAATCTAAAAGTTAAAACGGTAAGTATATTGTTTAGACTTCGCAACACTGTATGTGAGACGTTGTCACATATTGTCTGTTATCGTTGCGGCCTTGCAACATTTATGTAGCTTACATAAGTTTATTCGTAACTAGCTCGTTGTATCTTCCGAAAAGCTAATATAGCTTCCACACATCAAATTCATCTTTTCAGTTATGAAAATGTAGAATCAGTACTTTATTGCACATAATATTAAATGTATCAACAAGGTCATACGGAGCGCAACTAAATCGTTGCGATATGTCACATGATATCGTTGAGACATGACTTACGTTGGAACGTAGTTCTCCCGGAGTGACCCTAGAGGTCACAATTTTGGCCCAATCTTAATGAAACTTGGTCAGAATGTTACCCTCAATAAAATCTTAGGCAAGTTCGATATTGGGTCATCTGGGTTCAAAAACAAGGTCACCAGGTCAAATCAAAGGAAAAGCTTGTTAACACTTTAGAGGTCACAATTTTGGCCCAATCTTAATGAAACTTGGTCAGAATGTTCTCCTCAATAAAATATTGGATGAGTTTGATTTTGGGTCATCTGAAGTTAAAAACTAGGTCATCAGGTCAAATAAAAGGAAAAGCTTGTTAACACTCTAGAGGTCACAATTTTGGCCCAATCTTCATGAAACTTGGCCAGAATGTTACCTTCAATAAAATCATGGATGGGTTTGATACTGGATCTTCTGGAGTAAAAAACTAGGTCACCAGATCAAATCAAAGGAAAAGCTAGTTAACACTGTAGAGGCCACATTTATGACCATATCTTAATGATACTTAGTCAGAAATCTGGGTCAGATGGGGTAAAAAATCAGATCACTAGGTCAAATCAAAGGAAAAGCTTGTTAACACTCTAGAGGCCACATTTATGACTGTATCTTCATGAAACTTGGTCAGAATTTTAATCTTGATGATCTTTAGGTAAAGTTTGAATCTGGATCATGTGGGGTCAAAAAACTAGGTCACCGGGTCAAATCAAAGGAAAAGCTTGTTAACACTCTAGAGGCCACATTTATGACTGTATCTTCATGAAACTTGGTCAGAATTTTAATCTTGATGATCTTTAGGTTAAGTTTGAATCTGGATCATGTGGGGTCAAAAACTAGGTCACCGGGTCAAATCAAAGGAAAAGCTTGTTAACACTCTAGAGGCCATATTTATGACTGTATCTTCACGAAACTTAGAATGTTAATCTTGCTGAGCTTTAGGTCAAGTTCGAATACGGGTCATGTGGGGTCAGAAACTAGGTCACCGGGTCAAATCAAAGGAAAAGCTAGTTAACACTTTAGAGGCCACATTTATGGCTATATCTTAATGAAACTTGGTCAGAATGTTAATCTTGATGATCTTTTGGTCAGTAGGTCAGGTGAGCGATACAGGACCTGCGTGGCCCTCTTGTTACTTTAAATTTCAGGTTTAAGTTTTGGTGCACTTTCACTCTAGCTGTATTGCTACCAAATGGATTTCATTCAAATTTAAATTAGTTGTTCCGCATCGTCATACAAGGTATTCGAAAGAACCTCACACTGGATATGATCAATGAAGACTATCCTCCGGAAACATGGACGCATGTCTATACAGATGGATCAGCCACATGCGCCATCAAAGATGGAGGAGCAGGAGTTTTCATTCAGTACCTATCTGGCAAGACAGAAACACCACATGCAGCCACAGGAAAACACTGCAGCAATTACACGGCGGAGACTGAAGCACTCATGAAGGCGTCCCCATGATTGAAGACTCGGCAGAAGAAAGCTCCACAGCCGTCTTTCTCACAAATGCACTGTCTGTCATGGAAGCTCTGATCAACAGTAAAGCTCCACAGCTAGCCAGGAGAATGCAGAGCCTGAGTATAACCTGCAAAGTAGCACTTCAGTGGATTCCATCCCATTGTGGACTTGCAGGCAATGAAGAGGCAGACCAACTGGCTAGGCTAGGAGCTCAGAACAACCAACAACACCTGAGAGCTACAAGGAGAAAGTCACCATCATCAAGGCACTAACGAGACCAAGGATAGAGGAAGATGTTTTTCATCTTCTTGATCGGTCTGAACAAGTGATGCTGGTCAGGCTTCGCTCAGGGCACAACAAGCTCAATGCTCACGTGTACAAGATATACAGACTGGCACCAGCACCAACATGTCCATGGGGTGAGGAAGATCAGACTATGGATCCGAGCATAACCTCCAGAGATGTAAAAGGCATGACCAGGAGCCTGCTGCGACTTGTCCGACAGATACCGCAATCCACTAGAAACTGTATGGAGGCATTGAGGATCTGCGGCAAACCACAAGTTACATCGAGGCTACTAGTCTGACAGTGTAGATGCGTACGAAGAAGCAGCACATGGGCCATACCTCTTGCACCAATATTTCATGAATTATCCCCTTTTTGACTTAGAATTTCAGGTTAAAGTTTTTATGTACTTTCACTCTATCTCAGTTATTACTAAATAGATCAAACTTTAAATAGTTATTCCACATTTATTTATTAGTCACACGATAGACACATTGTACATTACTCTTGCGGAAAGTGTCCATGAGTTATGACCCTTTTATACTTTTTTAATGTTTTGATACACTTTGTCTTTATATCTGTTATTACTTCATACTTTTGACACAGACTCGAGCTACTGTCCAATATCTCCAACCGCACTGGGGTCATTAAACACTCCAGTGATAGCTCCAGCTTCCTCATATATGCCCAATTTCTCTATCCAGCATCGAAATAGTCAAGCACGCTGTCTCGTGTGACGGCTCTTGTTTTGAAAACCTTGTCAGAGTCATAACACGAATGCTTTGTAAGGTTTTGTCTTCATACTTTACATATTGAAAGAGGTCAGTAAGGAGTGCAGTGACAAGGAACCATAACTCTAGTTGGTCCCATTTTCTAATTGCAGCATTCGGCGAGTTATCTTCCCAAATGATTTAACAGGTGTCGCTACGGGCGAATCATGCGGTATACTCTCGGCATTTATCATAGTGTTAAAACTCTTTCATGCGTTTGACAGCTGTATAAAAAAGTGATTAAATTATCTAAAAAGGTATAATTATGTAATTTATCAATATAATCTATTTTGATTACTGTTTCTTCTGTTTTTAACATAAAATTTAAAGCCTTGTAGAATTTTCATCATTTCAAAATGCTGACCAGTAATATATAACTGAAATATTGTTGTAGCATTTATTTTAAGCGAGTCACATTTCCATTTAATTTTTTAGCAAAGTGGAGCTAGCTAATTTAGCTAGTTGAAAATATTGCAAAATTTTACCATTGTTTCAAATAGACAATGATTATTCTAGATATATTAAGTTTGCACAAAATTCCCTATCCATTGGCTGCATACTGATTGTTATCATGAAAATGTGCATGCCATGTGTCCTGTTACCTCTAGGGGGTTCAAGAATATGTCGTTGAAGCAGACTTGACACTTCCTGCATACCAGACGGGGATTTCCATCGTCCCTGCGTCAACATTTTTGCCTAAACAACTACTAGTCAGAAATACACCAAACATTGTCAGTAGCATCCAGGCATGGACCTCTATCAAATTTGTTCAAATGGTTTACTTTGGCTCCTATTAGGGGCCGATAGAGCTAAAAATAGAAAACCCTATAAAAAAAACTACTTCTCATGAACTGCTTGATGGATCTTCATCAATCTAGCATCATTATAAGGCTCTCTTCCAATTTTATTCAAATGGGGTCATGTGGCCCCTTTTAAGGGTCACTAGTCTTAAGAGCTAAAATTAGAAATACCTTTAAACGACTTCTTCTCACGAACTGCTAGATGGATCTTCATCTGCACATTATTATAAGGTCCTTTCCCAAGTTTGTTCAAATGGGACCACTTGGCACTAGATCTAAAAAAAAAGAATAAAAAAAAACTTTAAAAGACTTCTTCTCAGGAACTGCTCAATGGATATTCATCATTAAAACTAGGTCTGTAACATCTTTATAAGGTCCTCTCTCAATGTTATACATATGGGGGCACATGGCCCCTTTTAGGGGCCGCTAGAGCTAAAGTTGTAAATACATTTAAACAACTTCTTCTCATGAATTGCTCGATTGATCTTCATCAAACATGGTTTGTAGCATCATTATAATGTCCTCTCCCAATTTTCTTCAAATGGGGACGATTGGCTCTTTTAGGGGCTACCAGAGCTAAAATTAGAAATGCCTTTAAATGACTTTATCTCATGAACCACCTGATGGATCTTCATCAAACTTGCTCTAAGGGATCTTTATAAGGTCCTTTTTCAAATATTTCTGATTGGGGGTGCGTGGGGGGGGGGGGGGGGGGGGGCACTTGATAGAGTTAAAAATAGAAATACCTTTTGAACGAGTTCTTTTCATGAACCGCTTGATAGATCTTCAGCAAACCTGGTCTAGTGAATCATTATAAGGTCCTTTCTCACATTTGTTCGACTGGGGGCATTGGCCCCTTGTAGGTGCCACTAGAGCTAAATATAGAAATTCTTTTTAAAGACTTCTTATGAACCGCTTGATGGATCTTCATCAAACTTGGCCTGTAGCATCATTAGAACGTCCTCTCCAGATTGTATTCAAATGAGGCTAGTTGGCACATTTTAGGGGCCACTAGGACTAAAAATATAAATGCTTTTAAGGACTACTCCTCATGAACCGCTCAATGGATTTTCATCAAACTTGGTTTGTAACATCGTTATAAAGTCCTCTCCAAATTTGTTGAATTGGAAGTGGGGAGGGGTGGGGGGGGGGGGGGGCGCTTGGCACCTTTTAGGTGCACTAGTGTTGAAAATAAAAATGCCTTAAAATGACTTCTTCTCATGAACCGCTTGGTGGATCTTCATCAAACTTGATTTGTAGCATCAGTATAAGGTCCTTTAATAAAGGGGAAGGGGGCGGGGGCTGGGGAGGGCGCTTGGCCCCTTTTAGGTGCACTAGTGTTAAAAATAAAAATGCCTTAAAATGACTTCTTCTCTGAACCGCTTGGTGGATCTTCATCAAACTTAATTTGTCGCGAAGTACGCGAACTTATTATAAATTTGAACTGTTGCAAAGTATTCAATATTATTCATTTATATGTATCCGCCGGCATGGCGGATGTGTGTTAATTTAATGATTATGTTTACCGGCGGATCAGCGTCGGCGGACTTTTGTTCATGTTTTTCACGCTTTTCATGTGAATTGCATTGTTTGAAATTACTATAAATAGGTGTATTATATTAAAAGAAAAAGGTTATTTTTCAGTTTGGGATTTATAGAAGTAAAAAGGTGTTTAAGAAAATAAAATATGATTTAAATGATACGGATATTTGTTATCATTCAAAAATAGAATAAAATATTATGTAGCATTTAAAAACTGGGGCATTCGCTACATAATTGGCGCCGGAACCCGGGAACAAAGAAACACCGATAATAAGTGCTTGTGATTGTGAATAAAAGTGTAAAAAAAAAGGAAAAATGTCGAAAATATCGTATTTAAAAGGCGTTAGGACAAGATTTTTCAACATCTTGAAAACGGAAGTTGAAACTGCACAAGAAATATTGCAACGTGATTTAGAATTCAGTGACAAGGATGAATGCATAGAGAGTGCTGAAAAATGTGTAGAGAAAATGACGATATATACTGAGAAACTTGAAATTCAAACGGATAAAATAGCAAGTGCAGTTAGTGAAGAAGAAGCTGATTACACCCAAAGTATACTTGAAGAGGATTGTTCTCTTTGTGAAAAGGTTACGGACAATTGCATTGCACTTAATAAATGAAAGAAAAAATGTTAAATCTAAAGAAGAAAGAAGAAGAGTCTAAAAGAAAAGAAGAAATGGTAAGTGCAAGCCAAATTGTAGAATTACAATATGAATTAAAAATATTGTTGTTAATCAAATGAAACAACAACAAAAGCTAATAGAAATGAACGAGAGAAAAGAACACATGAAATCATCAGTAAAATTACCCAAACTAGACTTACTACCTTACGGTGGAGATAAACTTAAGTGGTTGGAGTTTTGGGATTCATTTGAGTGTACAATCCATAAAAATAAAATGCTCTCAAACGTCGAGAAGTTTACATATCTAAGGAATAAGTTGTACGGGGAAGCAAAACGGGCCATAATGGGTATTGCCCTTACTGAAGAAAATTATGATGTGGCAATCGAAATTCTGAAAGATCGTTTTGGAAATATACAAGAAGTGATTGACTTGCACTATAACCAGATGATAAATTTGTATCCAGCAAGCAACAAAACAGAAAGTTTGAGAATACTTTTGGACAAAGTCGAAAAAAATCTTAGAAGTCTAGAAGTGCTTCATCAAAATATCAGTCAGGACGTATTTGTTTCAATGATACGTTCAAAGCTTCCTCAAGATGTGTTGCTTCAACTAGAAATTCAAAAAGGAACAGTGGATAAGTGGACTGTCACAACCCTTAGAGACAAACTCAGATGTTATGTAACAGCTCGTGAGAAAGCAGAGAAAAAATCATCAATATCAGATTCAAGTAGAAATCGATCAAATGAGGATTCTCTGAGTCGACATACGCCGAAAGGGAGAGATGGTCGCGGAAACAAGTTTCGAGAACCAAGTTTTTTACACAATTCTGGAAAACTAGGTTCTGCCGAGGCTCTAGTTACTACCGAACAAAGGAAGTCAGTAAACACGAAGTTTAACAAATGTCGATATTGTGAAAAGGGACACTGGAGTGACGAATGTCCTACTTTTCGCACTATTGATGAAAGAAAAAAGAAGTTAAAGGGAAGGTATAATTTTGAAGTGATTTAGATGATTAAGAATAAAAGGTGTATACTGTATGGACTAAACGTTCACCATCGTAGTTTGTGTCCAAACAAATTCAAATCGACAGACGTTTGTGCGGTTAGTTCAGAGACTACAGGCTCTTCTAAGAATAGTGAAATACGTGAGGAAAACGTGCTAATTTCATCTGGTGAAATGGTTTTAATGCAAACAGCAAGAGCGGAAGTGCAAAACCCCAAAGGAACAGCCAGAGAACACGCACGAATATTACTTGATTCTGGATCCCAGAGAACTTACATTACACAGTCATTAGCCAAGAAGCTCGGTGTAGAGAAAGGCAAGGAAGAAGAAATAAAGCTAGTCACATTTGGTTGTGATAAACCGAAGATTTTTAAAACATATGCCACACAATTGTGCTTAAAGTTAAAAAATGGAGAGTATATTGAAATCAGTGCAAATATTGTTCCAGTCATAAGTGAGAACATACAGCAAAGACAAATAAACATGTCTACAGATGAAAACTTAAAGCACCTATTGAAAAGTTTAGATATGGCTGATACACTTGAACCAGCAGAAACATCAGCAAATGTAGACTTGCTATTAGGAAACGATTATTACCTGGATATTGTTATGTTACAAAAGATTCAGGTTACATCAGGACTTTACCTACTAGCATCAAAGTTAGGCTGGATACTTACAGGCAGAACAAAGGAAACACGCGAAAATGAAAATGAAACAAACATGCTAATTCTTACACACGGAACAAATATCAGTGCAACAAAGGTGTTTTCAAGTGTCGACTCGATTGTTCCAACAAAGCCAGATTTGGATGACTTTTGGAAGATCGAATCCTTGGGAATTACTAAATGTGAAAATCAAAGTCAAATAAGTGATAAGGTTGCTCTGGCGACATTCAAAGAGACGTTGAGATATAAAAATGGAATGTACTTTGTGACCTGGCCATGGAAAGAAGAAAATCCAGAACTACCGGAAAATAGACATCTTGCATTCTCAAGGTTGAAATCAAATATAGCAAGAATGAAAAACAAGCCTGAGATTCTTGAGAAATACAACACCGTGATACAGGAACAACTTAGCAAAGGTGTAATTGAAAAGGTAGATAACAACACGAAAAATGGAGCGATACATTATATTCCACACCATGCTGTGATTACTCCACAAAAAACTACAACGAAATTACGTGTAGTGTATGATGCATCTGCGAAAGTTAGAAAAGAGAACAAAAGTTTGAACGAATGCTTGTATCGAGGCCCAGTAATACTAAGTGATCTTTGTGGATTATTAATGCGCTTCAGGTTACATAAAATGGCAGTGGTTTCAGATATAGAGAAGGCCTTTTTACAAATCGGGCTACAAGAAAACCAGCGGGACGTGACAAGATTTCTCTGGATAAGAGACATAAAACGGCCTTTTGTAAATAAAGAAAATGTACAGGAGTACAGATTTTGTCGTGTTCCATTTGGTGTTATTTCCAGTCCTTTTTTGTTGGGAGCAACTATTGAAAGTCACTTGGAATCTTATAACAACAGTATTGCCAACAAAATCAAAGATGACATCTACGTGGATAATGTGATTACGGGCACTGACACATGGCAAGAAGCACTTGACTTGTATAGTGTAAGTAAAAGGATATTTAGTGAAGCCTCCATGAATTTAAGAGAATGAGCTTCAAATAGTTCTGACCTATTAGAATCAATTGCATCAGAGGACAAAGCAAAACATTCGGTTATCAAAATATTAGGACATACCTGGGACACTAAAAATGATACACTTAGTGTAAGTGTACCACAGTCCTTGAGTGAAATAAACAGCTTAATAAAAAGAATCATTTTGAAACAGATTGCTTCTGTTTTTGATCCACTGGGGTTGTTAAGTCCAGTTTTGTTAAAAGGAAAAATTCTCTTGCAAACTATATGGAAGAGGAAATTTGACTGGGACGATCCACTAGAAGAAATCGATATTCTTGATACCTGGTCGAGCGTGAAAAAGAACCTAGAAGAGATAACAGCATTCACATTTTCTCGGTCCATGGCAGTGTATACGTGTAGGCAAAATACTGAATACACCTTATTGTGTTTTTGTGATGCATCCGCAGACGCCTACGCTACGTCAATATATCTTCATCAAAAAGGTGAATCAGACACACAAGTGAATCTAGTGTTTGCTAAAAGCAGACTGGCTCCTTTAAAGAAATAACTATACCCAGATTAGAATTGATGGCTGTTCTTATAGGTGTCCGATGTTTGAAATTTGTGCGTGATCAACTGAAGTTAGATATTAAAAACATGTACGTGTGGACGGATTCTCAGTGTGTTATTCAGTGGATTAAATCATATAAAGATCTGCCCATATTCGTGAGAAACAGAGTTAGTGGAATAAAGGCAGATGAAAAAATAAAGTTTGAATATATTTCAGGAGATCAGAATCCGGCGGACGTAGCTTCTAGAGGTTGTTCCTTAACAAAACTTAGTGTTTTTGAATTATGGTGGAATGGTCCATGGTGGCTTCATGAGCAAGAAAGCACTTGGTTGAAACACAGCGGCAACGTATGTGAAAGAAATTCCTGCGCAAAAGAGGAAATAAATGATTCAGAAAATGTTATGATACAAATTTCTACCCGTGAAAATAAAAATTCTTGTGTGTTTTCATCTCCTTTTGAAATCGACAGTGAAAAATATTCTTCTGTTACAAAAATGCTAAGAGTGACAGCTTTGGCTCTAAGATTTATACAAAAAAATACGCAAGTTACCTTACACAAATGGAAGCTTGAAAAGTTCTGAAATGAAAACTGCAGAAGAAATGTGGTTACTACATGTTCAAAGAAAACACTTTGCTGATGAATTTGAGTCAATTAGAAGTGCAAAGAAAAACAATCTGCAACAACAATTAGGTCTTTATATTGATGAAGTTGGACTACTGCGATGCAAAGGCAGATTAGAGAATGCGGATATCAGTGAAAATGCCAAACATCCAGTACTTCTGCCAAGAAAAGATCGTTTGACATATCTTTTCATTGACAAAATACACAAAGAAATTCTGCATAGTGGTGTTTCCCAAACGTTAGCAAAAACAAGACAAAGATTCTGGATTCCACATGGTCGAGCAACAATAAAGTCTGTTCTACATATGTGTACAGTGTGTCGCCGCTTTGACGGAGGTCCTTATAAGATGCCGCCGATGCCGTCTTTACTCCATCTAGAGTGACAGAATGTAGGCCATTTTCACGAACAGGTTTAGATTACTTGGGTCCTATCTATGTGAAATCAAATGATACACCAAAGAAAGTGTGGGTTTGTTTATTCACCTGTCTCGTGACTAGAGCCGTGCATCTTGAAGTCGTGCTTGATATGTCTACTGAAGAATTTTTAATGTGCCTGAGACGATTTATTTCTCAAAGAGGCACCCCTGTTCAGTTGATCAGTGATAATGGTTCGCATTTCAAAGCTGCCAGTTCAATATTAGATCGAATATGAAACAGAACGCTCCATAGTGATGAAGTTCAAACGTATGCGTCTAACTCCAGAATCACTTGGAATTTCATTACGGAACTTGCTCCGTGGATGGGAGGCTATTACGAGAGACTCGTAGGCATAGTAAAAAAAGTGTTTCGAAAAACGTTAGGCCGAAGACTTTTAACACTTATTCAGTTGCAAACATTAGTGAAAGAAGCGGAAGCGGTCGTGAACTCAAGACCTTTTGTCTACGTAGGTGATGACGTAAATTCCAGCATCACATTAACGCCTAGTCATTTTTTAACATTAAACCCAAGTACAGGTATTCCGGAATTGGAAGCAGATGACATGGATTCTGATTTTTTAGCTTGTTATAGTTCAAGTGATCGTCTTCTAGAAATTTGGAAAAAGGGTCAGAAATTGATTAACATGTTCTGGCAAATTTGGCGCAACGATTACCTGTTGAGTCTTCGGGAAAGGACTCAAACACAATTAAAAACTGGGAGAATTCAATCTTCTGATCAACCAAGTATAGGCGACATAGTGTTGCTAAAAGAGGATTTGCCTAGAGGAAGTTGGAAGTTAGGAAAAATAGTGAATTTAATTCAAAGCCGTGACGGTAAAATTAGATCAGCAAAAGTTAAAGTTTCTTCAGGAAAAGTGCTTGGGCGTCCCCTTAAGCTACTTTTTCCTATTGAGACGTCATCTAGTGCTGGTGAAACATATTTTCATAGTGATAAATGTGGTACTACAGATGAAGCTGGAAAGACATTAAGGACACCCCGAACAGCAGCGGAAAGTGCTAGACAAAAAATAAAGGACCAACTGTCATAAATACAGTTAACGAAACTGTTTATACAGCATATAAAAATCGTAGTTTTAGTTTTATTTTGTTTCGGCGGAGCATATTCAATAAAAATGTACTTCCACAAAATTCTCGTGAATACTGCTTCCTAGCGGAGCAAAGTAAAATTAATTCCCATGCAGTTCACGTGGGCATTTTGTTTCGGCGGAGCATATTCAATAAAAATGTACTTACACGAAATTCTCGTGAATACTGCTTTCTAGCGGAGCAAAGTAAAATTAATTCCCATGCAGTTCACGTGGACATTTTTGTTGTGGCGGAGCATAGTATTATAGTAAAACAATATCATGAAATTCACGTGCAAATCGCTTGGCGGAACAAAAGTATCTATAAATAAAAGACAATAAAGTTTGCACGAGGTTTTCAGAAGATATTTTACATTGAGTAAATCATTGTAAGGCTGTCATTTATAAAAGACATAATTTAAAATTGTCAAAGATGTTTCAGTGCGATACGTGTAATAAATATTACAAAAATATGAGAAATCTAAAACGACACATTAAAGAAAAGCACACAGAAATAGAGTTCTGGAACTGTACAGAAAATAATTGTTCATCGAAATTTATCAGGAGAAGCTATCTCAGCAAACATTTGATATTGACACATAAACATGATGCAGCAACGGCGAGGGAAAAGGCGTGTTGTGCACTTAGAGGGGATATTAAAGAACATGGGTATTATGAAGAAATTAGTGATGATGAAAGCATCTTTAGCTTACTGGCAGAACAAAATGGAGAGCTTGAAGAACGTGACTTTGTTGGAACTGATAGCGATTATAACTTATCATTACTTCAAGCAGATACACATGTTGACAACAAAGAGAACAACGACGAAACTGACATGTGTTCCAAACATGATGAATCAGAAGTGAATGAATTACTAGTAGATAAAATTGAAAAAGAGTGTCACCATGGAGAAAGTGAAGTGATTGTTCAGAGTGTATCTGATTCTGTTGATACTGAAGAATTAGGTCAACAGATAAATAATGATAACACATTTCAAAAAAATGGATGCTGATGAACTGGATTATAGTGACATCAGCAGTGTTACAGAGGACGTTCGTGACGTCACGAGTACAAATAATAATGACGTCATAAGTGAAACTGATAATAAGATCGACAATGTAGTTGAGTCTGATGATGTCAACAGTGTTCGTGATGTCATTAGTAGAAGTGATGATGCCATTACTAGTGATAGTGATATAAATGAAAGTGATGACTGTATAGTCATAGAAGAAAGGTCTTATGGAGATATAAGTGAAAACAGTGCTGATGAATATCTCAAAGAAGAAGAGATATCCACGGCATTAGTGCCCTCGAATGTCACAACCCGAACACAAACGTTGATATTAACTTTTACGAAGAAAACATATTACATTGGTGATGAAGAAGTGGATTCTGTAATAACAGCTGAACAAGAGTACATAGATGACTTTGAGTAATCTCCGGTATGGGAGTGTCGCGAAGTACGCGAACTTATTATAAATTTGAACTGTTGCAAAGTATGCAATATTATTCATTTATATGTATCCGCCGGCATGGCGGATGTGTGTTAATTTAATGATTATGTTTACCGGCGGATCAGCGTCGGCGGACTTTTGTTCATGTTTTTCACGCTTTTCATGTGAATTGCATTGTTTGAAATTACTATAAATAGGTGTATTATATTAAAAGAAAAAGGTTATTTTTCAGTTTGGGATTTATAGAAGTAAAAAGGTGTTTAAGAAAATAAAATATGATTTAAATGATACGGATATTTGTTATCATTCAAAAATAGAATAAAATATTATGTAGCATTTAAAAACTGGGGCATTCGCTACACTAGTGTTAAAAATAAAAATGCCTTAAAATGACTTCTTCTCTGAACCGCTTGGTGGATCTTCATCAAACTTAATTTGTAGCATCATTATAAGGTCCTTTAATAAAGTTCAGTTGGAGACACTTGGCCCCTTTAACAATAGAAATAGCTTTTAAATTGACTAACTTCTTCTCATTAACTACTGGATGGGTCTTCAAACATTGTCTGGAGCATCATTATAAGCTCCTTTACCATGTTTGTTCAGTTGGGGGCACTTGGCCCCTGTTAGGGGCCACTAAAATTTAAAAAAAGAAATACCCGTAAAGTAATTCGTCTCATGTACCGCTTGATTGAACTTCATCATACTTGGTCTGTAACATCATTACAAGGTCTTATGTCAGATTTGTTCTAATGGGGACACGAAGAGCCGACGACCTTGAATAGGCCGATAGGATGCCACCACGTGGTCCGGCGGGACATACCTCTTCAGATATAGAGGATGGAGGCAACATGCTTTTACAGGACAATACCGGCGTGTGAATTCAAATTTATAGATTTTGAGGTTTTTCTTAGTTCAGGTCGTATTTCTTACGAGAGTTATGAAACCAGTTCATCAGGTTTAAATAATATTCTGATATGGGGTTTGACAAAGGACATGACAAAGCTGTACAGCTACCATTTCGTTAGACCAACAAAACGGGTCCAAATACTTGCTTTTATCAAAATTTTCCAACGGTTCGTCTGGCGGATAATAATTTGGCGGCACATGTGCCGTCGTCTTTAAGCAACAAATGTGTATCGGTGAATACTTTAACTTGGCCTTGCTCCTGAAAGGAGCTATCGAACTCTCAGATTTTTGTATGGGGAGCATTTTCAAACTTCTGTCAGACGATCACATCAAGTCAGCGCAAAAAGATACCGCTTATAGAAAAATGGACAAACGCATTTATCAATTATGCTTCCATTTATCTACGGAACCACACAGATAATTTTCATGAATGTTTAATAAATGGAATTGTGCATTGCGCCTAGGCGGGTACAGGTGGAGGATTTACGCTTCGGCAGGCATCGTGTCCGTATCCGTGATCGCAAACGAATAACGGACTTTGGTGCCGGTGTATACAATTCAGGGGCGGTCAGCCTGCAAATCAGTCAGTCTTTATTTCTCGCAGATAGACCACAGGTGGCAGTAACGTACCTAGGATACAGTGTGGGTCCATGAGCTATATGCACTTAAATTTATTTCAATTATAATGTTTTCTTAGGAAAAAAATGACAGAAAGCCATTTTGAAAAAATATTTGCACCTGTGACAATTTTTGGTCAAACTGTATACGCGAAATGTTTTGCACCACACCGGAGGTCACTTGTTCTAAGTCAATGTCTTCAGGTCAATATCAGATATCAAGACCTAAGTTCAATGTTTGCGACAGAGGCTTTCGCCGACTTTTCAGTGGACATAAACGAGGTCAACCAAGACAACAGTAAAGTCGTGAATTTGAGCGTAACAAACAGTCCACCAATTCAACAGCCCAGCAATTTTGATGTTTCTAATTTTGCAAAATTGCCAATTAAAATGGAAGCTCTTAACCGGTACGCACTAGCGAATCAAATTTAAAACTGTACGGTTTTTACGGGGGGACTCGGAAGTTCCCATTTCCGGTTACCACGAAATAAAAAAAAAAAATGCGCTCTACGTCACTTAATCCGAACATTAGTTTTCCATAAAATTTTAAATGGTATCTCCATTTTTTGCATGCCAGTTACTGGATCACAAACGCCGATGCACAGTTATACACTGAAAGTGCGGGAGGCAAAGTATTAGGCTTTGGTATACTTCAAAGGTCACTGGTGTTCTGCCAAGTGGCCGATATAACAGTACTAGACTTGTTTCCGATATTGCTAGCTATATTCATCTGGAGAAAGGATCTGTTGAATAAATAAATAAAATTTAACTGTGATAATATCCGGACCATAACTTTGACCTTCATGGACAAATCTCGTTTATATTTGGCATGAATGTTAACCACAATGAGAAGGAGTGTCATGCGCAAACCCCACGTTCCTATTTCAAAGGTCAAGGTCACAGTTGGATGTCAAAGGTCAAATTGAAGTTTGTCCGGAGCATTTCTTCTTCATGCATGGTGGGATTTTGATGTAACTTGGCACGAATGTTCACCATTATGAGACGGCGTGTCGTGCACAAGAACCGGGTCCCTAGGTCTAAGTTCAAGGTCACACTTGGCAGCTGGCGGGCTTGACATTCTGCCCGTGGGCATACTTGTTTACTATGTCTTGTATATGATAATTTATTTATTTCTCTTTATACGTACAGCATGATAAAACAGTACATTATCAAAATATTTATAAAAAGACGTATGTCTGTCTATAGACAACTTGGTGTATGCATTAGTTTTATACATTTACACATTCTAAGACATAATATGTTGTAAGATGTCTGAGTCACCGACATGAAACTATTAAAATCATTATAAATAAGTATACCTTCAAAGGTTTCCTTACATTAAAGGGAATCCATCTGTGAGCAGATAATTTGAAGAATTGCATTTAAGACATGAAACAGAGAAAATTTGCCTAAAGTATTGTTAATAAATCTTTTACAATATGTAGGTTGTATCAAATCAGAATCGATATACATTTGTAGATTGATTCATTGTTCCTTCGCACTGTTCTTATATACTGTGTGAAAACGTACATGTGTTGGTTTTTGCTGTGTTTGTTATAAAAGCCAAGTTGAAAAACACAAATTGAAGAAAGTAATGTTGTTTCTGAAGTTTATTTTCTTCATTATAGATAATGAATAAGTCCACAAATTAATGACTGGCAATTTCAGTATATCAACAAAATAGTTTTTTCAAATGTTATAAAATAAAACTGTTGATTCCTGTATTGTAACGATACAGTTCAAGTAAAATATCAAGTGAAATTAGTCCAAAATTGAAAATATTGATGGATGAATCGAAAAAGTAAATATTAAATTTAGTGTTAGACGGTAGATCCAGTCAAACATTTAGTTCCTAGACACGTTGAGATATATTAGTATATTAAATGATTTCTGCATTAGCCTTTTATAGGCTTAAAAACATTTAATCAAAGTGTCAACTTAGGAATAAAATATATAAAAAATGATATAAAACTTGATAATTATTAATCAGTAAACAGATGCCTAAATACTTAAGGTGATAAGAACAATCCCTTACGTCTGCTTCAGAGTGGACGCAGTGGTGGTAACTGTCTGACTACGAAAGCAGGGATCGTGATTGCGAGCCCCCGCTCCTCTACCTAAGGTTACTAAACACTTGGATAAGAATCCCGTGTATAGATGCTTTACATCTGGCACGTAAAAGAACAAGGGAAAAGTTTAACAAATTTTTACATTTAACATTGGATGGCGATTTTACCCAGTTAAAAACATTTTTACCTAATCTCGAACCCAACCTACAATACCGTCTTGTAACTGCACCCTTTGTTTAACAAATACTGACTTTCAGCCCATATCCCGAAGTACAGCTGTATTTGGTGCGTATTTCTCAAGTCCCAGATAATGATAATACCTCATGTCGCTGTTTTGAACAGAAAGATTTATCATGCATGTATGAATCAATTCCATTCTGAAATCAAATCCATGTTTGTTCAGCTATTATATCTAAACCCTTGGTTTTACATTCTCTTAGGAATTAATTTCACACCTGTAGATTTTTTTTGTAATTATAGAAACAGATGAATGACAAACTATCAATGACAGAGCCTTTGATCTGTCATTTTTCCCCATTTTCCATTCCCATATGAGAAATCTTTTAATATTGCTAGTGTGCTCTTTAAGACAAATTAAGCTTTGAAGCTCCCAATACATGAATAAATTGAATGGTAAACCTCAAAGTAATTTACCCATTAGGCACGTGATACGGTATACTGTGTCATCTATGTCTTTTGTGACAAAGCATTCACAACAACCCTGAGCTCTACAACAATCACTGTGGCAGAGCAGTTGCAGCTCGGAGCACATAGGGACTTATTAGTTTATTTATTTCACTTGGAAAATTTCGTGAACATGATAAGATACGAAACAGAGCACAGTGGAGATATCATTTAAAAGTAGATTTTTCACAGGCGTGTATATAACATATTGTTGAATATTCAACCAAATGTTTCATACAGTTTTAGAAATAGCAAACGTTTACAAAAACATTGAGCCGATGTCATTCTGAAATAATTATTTATTCTAACAAATAAGTTATATGTAATTACTCAAGTGAAGCAACATACGTTACTGAAAATAAAGTTACTAGAAACTATTTTCACATTTTTATATGATTTTCAAAAACAACAATATAAAGAAAGTCAGTATAACAAATGCGAACGAGACAGTAATAATTCACGGACCACGCCTTCTCATTCTGTACTGTATCTTTACTGTATCTTTACTTTAACAGATTGATATAGTTGCTGAAGAATATGGAATTTTTTCCAAGTGTTCGACAATATGTACAGATGTGTTTAGTTCTAACTTTTTTGTCTTTAAGCGCTCAGTGCCAAAATATTTCTAATCAGGATGTAAATTTTGACGAACTATGTAGATTCGAGGGAAAGTGTTTAAACTGCAGTCAAGGAGGATGTGACGATATGTGTCAGTTTTATGACAACATATGCTGTAACAAAACGTCTCCAAGGAACATTTTGCTTGAAAAGTGGCAATACTCGTGTGCTAGAACGTTCCCGGATATGTATGATTTAAATTTAGATTGCCGCGGCTCTTCAAAGGGTGTGTTTGGTGTTTATATGGTGACCAAGTGTTCGAAACTCTGGACTGATGGAACAATAAAAACTAAATGCGAAAGTAGTTCGGAAAAAGATATTTTATCAAGAATACCGGTTTATGACAGTACGGTTGAAACGGTGACTTATAAAAATGTGTACTGTGCTTTTTGCAACAGGCTTAGCATTGAAAGACTTAAGTTCTGGAAGTTTGACTTGATGTGTAATAATGGCGCTAAAGTTAACCAAAGTGTTGATAACCAAGAGTATGACCCATTAGTTTGTTTTATCAGGCTTATGAACAGGCAACATAAAATGTGCGCAATTGATGTCATTGAAAGTTGCAGGGAGGACAACGATATAAACTCTTCTTTGAGGGATAGATGTGAGAATGGCTTATCACAGAATGTGTACGCATGGAAGTATGTAAATGTCTTTAACGTATATAAAAATGAGTTTTGTGCACGGTGTAATTATGAAACGGGAACGTTACAATGCTGGGCCTTTCAGGCTTTTACTTGTTGGCCGCAGGATTTGCCTCCATATACCGATGTTAAAGCAATGAATAGCTTGCGCCTTTACGGAAATGGTGACACACATTCGATGGAAATCTTCAATTATGACATGTGCGGTGACGGAGTGCTTTACGACCCTTTTGGTAAACTATGTCTCAATGTGACATGCTTACCGCTAATGAACACGTGTATTTCGGGAGAATGTCACTTGGTTGAACTTGCACACTCGGACTATTTAATTCAGAATGATTCCTCTCTCTTTCTGGCAGATCTTGGTGAAATTATTCGGGAAGGACGTTATTTCATCGGGGATTCAAACGCACATGCCTGTCTTGATGACAATCAATATATGGAATTTGAGATATATGTAAGACAACAAAGTACACTGACTGTCACACTGCAAAGGCAAGAACAAAGTACACCAACTGTACAAGAACAAATCATAACCAGTGACTCGTGCATAAGACAAATACAATTGTTTCTGCTGGCCATTCCGTTTGCTGTTACTTTTGGATGAAACTGTATACACGTTACTGGAATCTGTATAGTTTAATATGTCAATTCACATTCCAGCACCTAAATTATAAGTCATATTTTAATTAATAAAATTAGTCAATCTTGTGTTATCTAACATTCCCCTATTCGTGTTTGTCTTATCAAAAGAAACTGTCAATGATTTCCTAATAGAATACTCTCGTATAAGTTTAAAGATGAATTATACTGAGTCTCCTGTTTCATCGAAATATTTTAACATTGTTATAATGTATTTACTTTTAATATAGAAATCTCTCATAAAATATGTCTTGGCTAAAATATAAACTAAAGACATCCATTGACTATTAAATATCTTACTTTGGCAGTCATTTGGTGAACAACGGCCAGTCTTTTAGATGTGGGACACATTCATACTCAGCTCAGTTATACATGTATTAAGTGTGTGCACTATCTTTAACCTGTAGAGCTGGAACTGAACCTTGAAACGGAGTTTATACGAAGTGTGTTGTAGTTTCCTGTTCTTGGGGGCTCAGTTAATGAGAACCCACTGTATATAACCTTGTAATCATTTGGTAAATTTTCTGTATAGGAAAATTCAAAATGGTCACAGTCGTCAAATTTCAATGTTGTTTTCTTTAAAAGGAATAGTGAGGAACTTTCCAGTGGGGTTTATTCAACAGTCTGTTGCTTTATTTTGTTCTTTGGAGGGAACATACAGAATTTCTTGCAACGGGATTTTCGGTGTAGGGGGCCTAGTAGCCTACCCGTTTGTCATTATAAAATATTTCTCGATTTAAAAAGCGTTATTGTACAAAAAAAGGTAAAACGTTTCACTGCAGATGATAAAAATAAAATCGGAATTTTCTAACACGACCTGACTCATTTTCCTATTCAACCAAGAAGGCTGAAATTTGTGTGTTAATTAAGAAATAATATATCTCATTTAGTGATTTGTCGCTGAATAAATCATTGTTTGGAGTTCAGAATCGAAGGGATGATATAATAATACGCATCTGAACGACAAACAATGATTTTATTCAAGAGCAAATCACTAAATGAAATATATTATTTCGATTCTAACACGTTACTTAGGACTTTAAAGTACATCCTTGACGGCATTCGTTAAATATTTGCCCGTTTTCAATCGGTTTCTTTCTCAGCGCGCCGCTATGCCGTTTGACGCTATGACGTAATAATTGTGACGTCAGAACAGTGAATTGTTTAAGAAATAATTTATAGCAAAACAGTGCTTTATCACTCACTATTTATACACGATGAGAGGTTATACGTCGGGCGTAATAATTTCGCGAGGGCGCAGCCCGAGTGAAATTATTTCGGACGACGTATAACCGCCCAAGTGTATAAATAGTGATAAAGCACTGTTTTGCTATAAATTATTTCGATTCTAATATGTTCTTTATTGTAAAATTTATATCAAATATGATGGAACTGTTTCTTCGCGCAAACATGGCGCCAATAGTAGATATTTGTTAAAACAAGCCAGGACCGGAAACGGTAATACGTCTTGCGGCAGAATTCAGTTCGGGCGAAAATTATTGCGAATTATTCAGCAAAGCGAATAACTAATTCAGTATGGTCAAAAAATTTGTGCAATGTGACATTTCGTTTAAAACATGTTATTAAGTAAAATATTTCATGAAATTTGAAAGCGCTATTTCTCTATGCGTACATGGCGCTAAATATCAAGTTGACGTGACGTTAACATAACATCGTTGTGATGATTAAAGCATTGTTGGTCATATTAGAATGAATATTAATAATTCACTGTTTTCAGCCTTCTTTGTTTAATAGGAAAATGAATCGGATCGTGTTAGAATTTACAACAATTCACTGTTCTGACGTCACAATTATAACGTCATATAGCGTCAAACAGCATAGCGGCGCGTTGGAAAAGAAACCAACAAAAAATTGGCAAATATTTGATGGACGTCGTCAAGAATATACTTAAAAATCCTTGGTTACGTGTTAGAATCGAAATAATATATCTCATTTAGTGACTCGCTCTTGAATAAAATCATTGTTTGTCGTTCAGATGCGTATTATAATATTATATCACTCCTTCGCATCTAACGTACTTCCTCTTTGCAAATGTAAAGTTCTTGCGGTTTGTTAACACGCTGTCGTGAGAAAAAAAAGTTATACCACAGTTATTTCTTTGGACCAGTTTTTACTATTATTTCCTGAATACATATCTCGACTAAAAAAAGTTACTTTAAGAAATAAAAACGTAATGTTTCACTGCAGATGATAAAATGAAACCAGAACTATTACTTTGCTTTGGTCTTTATAACATTGTACTTCCTGTTTACGGACGTAAAGTTGTCACGCTTTGTTCATACGCTACTGCAAGAAAAATATTTGTTGAATATGGCATGCAAGAAAAACATTCTATAACTGTTTGTAGGTGCAGATGGGAATATCTGTCTCTCGGGTAATTGTTTAATTGTTTACGCGGTAACATTGCAGAGCCAAGCTATCGCCTTAACATTTATAATGAAACTACACCTACAACTAGTAAAAAAAAAACAAAGACAAATATCAAACAGGGCAATGCCACGTACCAAAACCGCAGCCTCCCCAAAACGACACACCACAAACACACACACACACGCGGGCACACACACAAAGCCAACACACGAGGACAAAAGCCTCGTTATTGCCCGACCTTTGAATATGGCATGCAAGAAAAAAGATTATATTGCTACTCTCAGATAACTGTTTACGAGGTAACTCGGCAGAGCCACACTTACTCTCGAGCAGGATATTCCCATCTGCATGTACAACCCGTGAAATGAACTTATGCCCTCCAAGGCGTTATTTGCATACGTTATGTTGTTAGAAAATTGATGTTTGTGACTGGCTTTATTGGGAAAATAGGCGGATGCAAGGTTAGTTATAAATTACTTACATGTAAGATAAAATGTTTTGAAGCTGCATGAAATGTGAACGATACACTTATTCTTTTTAAGAAATTAAGAATAACGCAAGATATAAGATATTTAATCACCCATGTTGCTATGGTTACTTACGATATGATACAATGTTGAGTGGTTGATAATGTGCTCATATATTGACTCTAATGTTTCATTTAGGTCATAAAGAAAAAGAAAATGACACTGTAGCCATTGAGAAAACCTGTTGTCATATGTAATTGCTTAAAAATGAGAAAAAAATACGTTACCGTGGAAAGACGAGTCCCGCAATATATACATTTTAAAGTTATATCTCATGCAAAGAGTAATACAATAATCAACATCACAGTCTTTCACGGAGAAGACTAAAACCGAAATAAGCAGAAAGGTTTTAAATATATATATATTCGCCTTCTATCAATTTAAATTACCGTTAGAGGTTCGAGTACTTCAAACCTGTATAATAGTTTACTTGAATGTAAGGACATACACGCTTTTAGCAGCTAAACTATTTGATTACACGAAGTTCAATATATTGAATCTACTGTGGGTACAAGTTATCCTTCATCCTTAAAAACAGGCATGATATCAACACCTCCCTTAACCAAATACAGCCTAGCCTATGAAAACCGCATCCAGTCATACCTACCAGGATCTTAATTACATTGTTCAAAATTTAATTATCAAATATTTCTTGAATTAGTCTTTGTAAGAACAATCTACATCTTGAATATCCTCTCCCTCAGTGCATTCCAGCCCCAGCCTATTTGCTGATGGACTGGTTACCGTACGACTTTACCTTTTTTGAACTCTCCTCGGATATAGTACTGGGCATTTTCAAATTTCTATTATTGCACCAAGCGGGATCTATATTTTTCTTTCAATACCTGTCACCATACTTGTGCCGTTATAATTGTTTCCGAGTACCACACAGATGCAGACATTTCATTGATTTTAGAAGACTTTCATCGTGAACCTGTTGTACCAATTATTTTCTTTATTGTAAAAAAACAAACACTGTATAGCATGTTGGCTTTTGTTTAATATATATTTAGTAACACTTTAATTCAAATAATTTCTGCTTACTGCATTGTGTCAATAAGTCTTCTTATCGCGAAAAAGATGAAGTTTTCACATGACAAATTTAACCTTTACCCTGCTAAATTTCTAAAATGAACTTGTCCATTATTCAATTTGGGCAATACCATTTACTATTCGAAGGGATGCCCACTGAAAATGTACTGACTGAACAGCAAACAGCGCAGACAATGATCAGCCTAAAAAGATGTGCAGGCAAAGGCAGAATCAATTACCGCCGGTAGGCTAAAGGTTAAAGAATATGATGAATACTTTCAAGACAATTAGAAAATCGGAGAAAGTTTATACAGTTTTGTGGTAATATATTCTCTTGAAATGAAATATAATATATTTATTCAAGGTTGTCATGTAAATGGAAGACAACACAAGGTTATAATAAAACTTTTAAAGGAAGAAACATTTAAGTAATTTGTTTAGAGTATAACTGAAATATTCTTCTCAGATGAAACGTAATTAGAATTATCCTGAAACTTCCGTTTTTTACATTTTACATGTACATTATAACGAAAGGTCCTTTATCATGAAATAAAGGGTTCTAAACCAATACAACTACACTTTGCTTCCTTTTCATTACCTATTGAATTTTAAAGATAGAATAGTTATGTTAAATGTTTGTTTAGTAAGCATCCACTTAGATCTACTGGATAAAATAAAAAATGTGTTCATGGTAATATTTTGCTAAATATGAAAAAACATCATGCAGCGGTTTCTTGATCAATGTGCATGTACCTTAAAAGACAGAAAGCTGCAATAAAACCTTTCATATACCATACTGCAAGGTTCAATCTCTATTCTCTGTTTTTCTATTTGACTTAAACTGTCTATACACAAACATATTTATTTCACATGTACACAAATACTGTATAGTAAGTGTATCAAATCTGGGCGTTGTATAACACGTTAAATAGGTATGGACTTGATCTTTGGTCTGAAATACACATCTTTGACTAGCATCGACACGAAGCAAGGAGTTTGTTTATATCCTAAGAATTGTAATGCCTGAGCCTCGTATTCAACACAGACACAATGTATCACAGATGTCAACAGTTGATGAAGTGACCTGTTTCTTACACCAGGACTTGAGAGCGTCTTACAAAGTGCTTGAATAAACCAGGAACCCTTTTCTGGATGCCGAAATGCATAGAAACCTGAAATATATACGACAAAGGGTGTAAGATACGAGTTGCTCGATGCCTTATCAAATGGTTAAGTTGTCAAGAAGATAAATTTTGAAATTTTATTCTACAGAAAATAACTAAATCCATTAAAAGCAATGAAAATCTATATTTTGCCTTACAATCAAATATATTTCATAGAAGATCACTGGATAGCCTATCCGGTATTTTAAAGTCTTAGTGTCGTATAGGTTAGAGTAAATATTGATGTTTGAATTATACTGCATAAAATATTGGATACTTTTGTATAGGCTATCAATGCATAATATTAAAACGACGTAAAGGTATATCAAATCATATATCATATCATCATATCCTAATATAATTAGCGTTAATATCTATAAGAATTCTCTTCGGCAGCTAAGCGGCTGTGAGATTGTTTTTTGATGTTGTGATTTTTTACTTGCAAGGACGCAAGATGGAGTTGGAATATGTAATTCAAAGAAGTGGTTATATTGCAACAAAAGCTTCTATTCAGCAAAACACTTTTACTTTCTTTGATATATTATTATTACCAAAATTTTGATAATAAAATAAGTTGCTGCATTTATATAGCACTCCCGGCATGCAATATAACAGGTTAAAAACTCTTTACAGCAGAAAATGAAAACAATACAAACAGTAACAATCTAAAACCTGTTACATGAATTCTAAGATGTTTAGAAACAGAATATAACAAAACAAAACAAGAGTTATATTCCCCTTGAGGTATCAGCAATACGTCATGCGGTGTTTACATATATACAAATGTAAGAAAAGAAAACCGACAATAAGTTCAAATCACTAAAGAGTTTAAACAATGGAATAGCTAAATTAGAATTGTTTCAGTTCTCTCTGAGGGGGTGGGGGGGGGGGGGGGGGGGGGGGGGGGGGGGGGGGGGCTAGGAATACTTAGAAATTTCATTAAAACCACACCGTTTAAAATATCTTTAAATCGTTCCTATTATAATGATTTAGGTAGTTTTGCACGTTTGGATTGAAATTTTTTCTACAATACAGAATTTGATTAAACACTGAGTTTTCAAAACTTCAGAATATACCTAGATAATTCAGCAAATAAAAAGGATAGGGTCATGTGCTTGATTGTTTTCTAGACTGATTTGAAAATTTGAACATCACGCATGTTTTCATAATGGGAGTCTATGGGAAAATCATACCTTTCAAAACATTTTCGCGAATTGAAATTTTTCTACAATGTAGATTTTGATGAAACTTCTCGAAGTTGTAAATAAACAAGCGACCTATAAATTGGTCAAATAAAATGTATAGGTCCGTGTGCTTACTTTTGAGATATTTGACCATGATTAAAGTGAACCGAATATTTCACGCTAATTTAAAGACATTACTTTGAATTATTTAACGTGTCATATGTTTTGATATCAAATTTTGACTTAAGAAATTAAGCAACAGTGCCAGTTTAATAAATTTACTCACAAGTTGTCATTAACTCATAAAACGATTTTTAATTCCGTAAAACGAATCCAGGCTTTATTCTCGGTTTTTGCGGATAATTGACGTTACGCCATCACTTCCGGTTTATCAAACGTGCAGAACTACCTTAAAGCAGGAAACGAGTTAAATAAATAACTTTATATTGGTAAATTGTAGGCTTTGTATAAGATTATCTTTAATCTTCCGTGCTGTGCAGACTATACTCTTACAAGGAAACTTCCTGGTAAGAAAGAGACAACTCGAAGGCTGGATAAAAGTTTTGTTTATAAATGTTTCGAAGTGTTTTGTAATATTTTGTGCATATTCATGTTTCTTACTTCCTTACCTGGTGGCGTTGCATACATAATCAAGAAGTCCTTGTAAATTGGACATGGGGAGAACTCCATAGAATCATCTGCAGGTTTAGCATCAACTTCATCTTCCACTTGTAAGTATACACCTTTATCAAACTTGTCTCCTCTACATGCCTGAATTGACACAACAACGGAACGTAGTAGAGCCGTAATGATATTTCGATTTTTGCATTTTCCAGGTTTCACGGGCAGTTATGGGCGCATTGAGCTACGCTCGAAGAATGCCGAATATTGCCTAACAAAACTACATAATTGCACGGAAATTGCCGAGTGTTCTTATCGGTCCGTTGCCCTACGTAAGCTTTTGCCTTAAATAAGCTTTAGACATATTGAATTTCTTCTTAGTTACAAATTGTGTACACGTTTTATTCTGAGAAATTACTCGTATTATACAAGATCTGTCGAATATGGAACACAACAACTATTTATTATATGAAATATAAGTAGTATTTACATATAACAATTTGTGAAAATTTCATTTATGACCTGTACAAAAAAGAGTTTTGGCTTTCCTTTCAACGTTTTGCATTCGTTGTCATGAAAAAGCTTTAAAAGATCGCTGGTAAGCAAAGGAGTGTCAGCCGCCATGATCATATCTTCCCTCTTGTGCGATGATTCAGTTTTATGTACGCGATAGTAACTGCCACCATGAGTGAGTATTACACAGGCGAAACAATCTTCATTACTGTGATCCCGTTTTGATTCTGTTGGGTAGATATTATAACCTCGTTTGCACAAAATGTTTAATTCGGCTACAAAATATGTCCGAATGCATTATGATAAAACAAACTTATTGCTATTAAGTAAAACTTTAAATTTCTCTAGATCATTTTTATCAGAAAGCGTTCGTAGTTGTCGTAAAAACATATTTAAAAAATGCCAAATGGTTCTAAAACGCTATAATTTGTACTCTCGCCACAACAGTGCAAGAAGAAAGATAAAATTGCTTTCACACCATTCATCTTATATAAATGAATAACAGCTTCGTTTGAAGTCAAGCTAAATTTTACCTTTGGCCAGAGTTTCCATTACTTGTTTTTTCGTTTGATTTTCCTTGTAGCATATATTAAATCCAAGATTCTTGAATGTTTCCTTCAGACTGTCTACATCAATACTAGAACCTTCGCGTAATTCTGAATCCACATTTTCTCCTTTTACACGCTCCATGTTGAAGATCACAACAATACCCCGGCATGGATGGGTAAATTTGTATTCGTCGCTCTCATCCCACGACACAGGATCATTTGAGAGATGCAGTAGTTTTTTCAAAGGTCTAAAATTTATAATTGGAATGCTAATAAAATAGTTTTCTTTATGTCTTAAACGATATTTTGTTTTACATTTTTCTTTGCCTGAAATAGTTTCATTTCTATTTTAAACTTTTTATATAAAGTGATTAATATGAATTGCCATAGTTTGACCTTCCTTGCCTATTCAAAAGGATTTAAAACACCCAACGAAACGCACGATAATACGGAAGAGCATTAGTGCCAGGTGCGTTTTTTTAATTAATTTTCGAGTTGGTAACTCGAATTTTCGAGTTAGTAACCCGAAATTTCGAGTTAATAAGTCGAAATTTCGAGTTACATAATACGAAATTTCGAGTTACTAACCCGAAATTTCGAGTTACCAACTCGAAATTTCGAGTTACTATCTTGCCCTTTTATCCACAAAATTTGAACGTCTGTCCGTCAAGGCCAAAAATGTAATGGTCGACTTTTGTCTCTTCGAAGTGGAATCATTTATCTACACATCCACATATTGTACCGAACATGTAGGGACTTGAACATATACTACCGTACATCAGTGTATGACCTACCATAGCCTCTAGAGCTACTCTAGATTTCAAACTGTATCCAGGATATATACCCCCATTTGCATGTATAGTATGTTCATGTGGTAGGGGCTCGAACTAGGTCGAAAACCTTCCAGATATGGTCAAAATAGTGAAATATTCTAAGTTTGAATACTTCCCGGTCTCCTTCTATGACCTCTCCTCAAAATCTAGATTTGTCCAGGTACCCAATCTTGGTCATAACTATACTTTCATTTAGGATATATCTATATTTCATTGACATATGGGCTCAAACTAGGTCGAAAACCTTCCAAACTTAAACATGGTTTAGGCATCTGAGGTCTTCCTCCAAAATAAAAGCTCGGAAGTCGCCATATGACATATAACTGTGTCGGTGCGACGTTAAACCCGACAAAATCAATAAATAACATGGTTTAAATAGTGATATTTTCTATGAGCAAACCCTGTAGGGCTACCCAATGGATACACCAGGTACCTAATCTTGGCCAGGACCTATACATTAACGTAAACTATTGTAGTCAGTAACTCGAAATTTCGACTTAGTAACTCGAAATTTCAAGATACGTAACTCGAAATTTCGAGATAAGTAACTCGGAATTTCGAGTTAGTAACTCGAAATTTCGACTTAATAAATAACATACATCTGGCACTAATGCTCTTCCGTACGATAATATTATAATGTTGTTAAATATAATATTCCAGTCAGTATAGAAAAACAATCAAATGGAACTTACTCTTACCTAATTATTGCTTCTTTAAGCGCTCCCAAATTAGCTGCATCAGTTACTTCTGCGTCAGCTTTCAATGAAATCATTATATTTTCAATCAGTTATGCTACTGGTACATGTATTGCATAAGGCATGCATGTTACAACTATCTTTCTTTTTATTTTTCACAACAGTGTTACAATAATTAATGTTATATCGTGATGCATCTCTGAGGGAATGTGGTACTTATGCTAGTAGCAAAAAATAGCTTCAAATATTATATTTATTGTAAATTCAATTGTTTTTACGTAATATTAATGTTATCGTTAATAAAGAATATATTAGGGATCTATACATTTTACTGTGTTATTGTCTGTGTCTGGTTCCATGATATGATTTTCACATTTCGGTATATAACCCTTTTTATGGCTGAAATAGTCATAAAATAAGTGGTATCAACATGTGGTATCAATAATATAATAATGATGAAGTAAATAAAGCTTCCATTAACTCAGAAAATGAAAACAAAAACTAGTACGTCGGACTATAATATATACACACAAATGTTTTGTTCCTTCTAGGTATAAAGTCATATGTTCAAAACTAATAGTGATTAAAAATTGTTAGTAGTTTGATACCAGTTTAATATTTAATACTGGTTGCCGGTTAAACTATGCAATGTTCAGCGATTCTGTGTCCTTGGATACATGAATCACTGACTTCCTTGCTGAGAAGAAATCTCTTTGTCTGAGGAGAACTTCGCATTTATACATTAGAACTTATTTTGACCATTTGAAAAATACAACGCTGTTTTTGTTAAAACATCAACAGCTTAAAGTGACTGTATGAAGAATGTGAAAATACTACCAATAGGTAAAAATGTTTAAATGATAAAAATATTTGAAAACAAAACTCACCTGAGCGGCAAAATGAATAAATGAAATCCTACTTTGATTGAAAATACATGCACGTCATAAAGCGTGATTGACACTGATAAAGATGTGATAATTTAAACAATTAAGTGCACAGATCAAACAGCAAAATCTCAGATATATAAATATATTGTATACCGACTGACACTGAAATGACTGTGTTTACAAACGTTCACACTTGATTACCTCAAAAAGATGTTTTAAAGTTTATTAGTGTATACATTTTTATAACATATATGTTGAAATATACGTTGTAGGGAAATAAATGTTAGTTTTACATCTCAATAATTGTTTGTTTTATAAAATAATTTCACTTTATTTAGGCAACCTCGAACACCTAACAAAAACTGTATGTAAGAAAAGAAAACATTTGGAACGTGACATAGATAGATCAATAACATACAACACACTAAGCAGAGCACCATGGAACATTATGTTAAATACAGAAACAAATACATCGTAAAAGTTTAGACTTTTACTTAAAATCGTGCAGTAAGGGATTTATGTGTATCATTTTTAAATTGCTTTAACCATTTGATTCTGTAAAAGTTTGGAATATTTTGTACCAACTGTATTCAGTATTAAAAACAAGACACAGATCATTTAAGCCTAAATGTTTCCAATTGATAATAACTGAAAAATGCAGTGTTTCCTGTCTAAATATCTATCATTTATACTGATTTTCTTTTTTTTTTTTTTGACAAAATGACTATTTTGATCACAATATGTTTCTAAAGTGTTGTAGTCATCGAGTTTTAAGAAAAATGACAATTTTTGCAATAATTAGGACACTGGTCAAAAGCTTTTCCAGATTTCTTTTTTTTTTTTTGTTAAACATGTAATGTTAGAACTGTTTCTTTTATATACGAATCCATATTCTTCAATAATGAATAAATGGCGAACTATAGCATTCGGTTGGTTAAAACAATAGTTCGTAATGTAAAGAAGCATTTACAGATAGTTTGTCTTTAAGTCATTTAGAACAAAATGACAAGAATTACCTTAGAATTTTTATTTAAATGTACGTGTAATTGAATAGATGTGTATAAAAACAAATTATAAATTTGTTACCAGCTTAATAAGAACCAAAATATCTGTGCAATATGCTTAAAAAAGATTTTAAATGAAACTCAGTCTTTGGAATAATCTTATATTTTAGTTGGTTTGTATTATATAATATTATAGCCAATAGGCAATACACATATTGATTAATGGGCTAATAATTATAATATTATATAACATTTGTAAAATTATTTTGTAAATATAATTTTTTAGTACTGATTCATATAGTCTCTTATAATTCCCATGAAGGTGTGGCTTTGTGATATGTAAATGGTTTTATTGTATATTGTTTTGTACACAGAGATGAGACGTAAATAAGATATGAGTATACAGATATATGCGATGGCACAAGTCATTTTTAAATATAGAACACAATGTCTATGACATAATTGTAAACTACGCGATTATCGAATAACAATTATTGTACAATTATCATTTTATCGTCGGGGTTATCTTTACCAAACATGCAGGTGAATCGAATAGCTTAGTATCTAACATTTTGGTGCACTAAGTGTCTTACATACGTGTAACAACAAACACGATGTATCTTGATTAAAATGAAAATTAAAAAGAAATTAAAATAGTTCGATATATTTTAGAATGGATCAAGGACTGCAAGTCATTTCTATAAAATCTTAATTCTTGTTCTACTCGACCTGATAGTGTGCTGGCAGAAAAATAGAAATTCCCATTTCCTAGATTCAGCTATCTCGTGATAGGAAACGGGCTTAGTTGTATTATGTGTTACGCCTGTAAAAAACATTAGCTTAAAGACCAGTTCGTGTTCACACATATCAGTTCCTTTGAGCAACATCACTAAATATATGCCCGTCACACGAGCTGACAACTGTTTTTATCACGTTCTCGGTTATATGCTTACTTAAAGAGTTGACTTTCCGTGAATAATTACAAAATATGCGTGATTTTCCTTTCACCTACTTAAACTAAATTGCATCATTTTCCAAACTTTTTTCTGTTTGGTATATTTTATTCTTTTTAACAGTTTTGTACTATAATAAAATCTGTAAAAAGATCCTTTGGAAGCATAGAATGCAACCAAGCTGAATAATAGCAGACTTGATTTGACTGAGTCTGTTCATGAGAGGTAATGAAATGTGCAACAGCTCTCACGCCCCCTAGCACCGGCTAAAGTGGAAATCATGCAGGAAAACGTTGCAGTTGAGCACATAGAAATTCAATATTATTAATAATTGATATTGTCATTCATCTTTACTACAGTGATTTGCCCGTGAATGAAAATTCTTGTTCACTCATACCCGCTTAGCTCAGTAGGTAAGAGCGTTGGTCTACGGATCGCGGGGTCGCGAGTTCGATCCTCGGGCGGGGCGTATGTTCTCCGTGACTATTTGATATAACGACATTGTGTCTGAAATCATTAGTCCTCCACCTCTGATAATTCATGTGGGGAAGTTGGCAGTTACTTGCGGAGAACAGGTTTGTACTGGTACAGAATCCAGGAACACTGGTTAGGTTAACTGTCCGCCGTTACATGACTGAAATACTGTTGAAAAACGGCGTTAAAACCAAAACGAAACGAAATTGTTCACTCATAGAAAATAATAAACGTGTTAATATATCGAACTGTTTAACCTTTACCCTGCTAAATTTTTAAACTGGACTGGTCAATCATTCAGTATGGGCAATACCATTTATTATTTAAAGGGGTGTTCACTGAAAATTTACTAACTGAACAGCAGACAGTGCAGATCATGAAAGACAGAATCACTTGCCGCCAGCAGGCTAAATGTTAACTTTCATGTTAACGTAAACGATAAGTACATTCTGTTTAACAATTCAATGAATATTAATCATGATCAACACAATCGGTCAAACATTTAGAGAGTTATGAACATCCACAAATTGAAGTCAGTTAGCTCAACGGTAACGTAAATCATATTATTTTCTAGGATTAAAAAATGTTTACTAAGTTAGTAGGCAAAAAGTAAGAAACTAGCTTATGTAATATCAAGATCATAATTCCATCTAAAATTATAAGTGTTCAAAACCATAAGAAAATTTTCCATGAAGAAATGAAATATAGAAGTTTCAGAAGTGTTAATATTTACTTAGGATTTATCCTTTAAACGTATTTGAAAACAACACAATTAAATTTGTTGAATACTTTCATATAAGTATATGTGGAAAGAAAGAAGATTAGGATTTGGTGAGTTACAAATATAATAATGTATTAGGTTTTTGTTTTTTTTTACTCAGTAGATAGCTTTAATGGGATATTATACATGTACCATTAATTAATTTGCCAACATTTTCCTATTAAGCGTCCGCATTTTAGACCAAAAATAACACACACACGCACAAACACACACACACACACACACACACACACACACACACACACACACACACACACACAACAACAACAAAACAATTCATACTTAACTTTAGACACAGTTAGACATAACTGAAAAGACTGTAACACTGCAAAATGATAGCTAGTTGCAGGATTATTTAGATACAAATCAGAAATTGGTTATAAGCTAAAATAACTTCTGTGGATCTTTTCCTTATAAAGCAACAAGACTCATGTCAGATTCAACCATCCAGATGTTATGATAATGTCGATAATTTACGGCAAAACAGATAGGGAACTTAATAGCCAGGAAATAAGTTTTTGCTTATATGTCATCCTAAGCTTATACGAACATTACAATACCAAGAAAGATATTTTCGTTATTTTTATTTACCACAAACGTAGTATAATTGATACCTGTCCTTTCATGTACGTCACAATGTACGCCACGCACCTTTTCTCATTTATTCTTACCATATTTGTCCAGCGCTTTTTCTGAAATCGACATACTAGTATTTAGATAGGTCGTGCGGTATCAAAAAATAAATATTTATACGCTCTTTTTAGATCCATCTGGTGTGAAAAGTTTATCACTTCTCGCTTGGAATTGTGTTTTTATAAGAACATAATTAGGCGTATGGCATAATAGAGACATTGTTTTGTCTTTTTCACCGCAAAACATTTATAATGGAAAAAAAAAAAAAAAAAAAAAAAAAAAAAAACAAGACGGCTTTCATAAATTTTCCTTCCATTATCATATCTCCAGTACATAAAAGTTGTCAGTCCCGATGTGAAAGAAAAACATGTATTTCTGCTGGAGATCGCCGTGTACAACCTCTACGACAAGGGGCAGTAGCACTGAGTTGGAGTTTGCTCCGGACACAGTTTACACGACTGGATTAGAAGTGTGTCTCATAACTAATTTTAGGCAAATATGCATTATATACATGGTATAATTTAGATGCATGCTACAATTCAGATGCGTATGAAATAATAAATAACTGGTTCTTATTCTTTACCAAATTATATGAAGAGGAATACTGTAAATAAAGATATTATCTGAACTATATAACTCATCAATATCTTTATAGAAATGCCAAAACATCTACAACCATATCATAAAAAGAGATGCAAAACCAGCAGCTTCTCTCCAGCAACCTCTCATAATTTCATTCTATGAGATTACAAATTACATTAAATTACTATAAAATGCTATATCATGATATACACTCCTTTATAACTAGTATGTTACAAGCATTCTGTTAAATGCAACAGAATTGAATTAAGTACCTGAAAAAATATCGCACCGTAAGCGTGATTATGTATTGTCATGGCGACATCTGTCAAAAATATTTGAAATGTAAATTGCAGTTACAATGTATGTTTACCTAATATGTTGTTTGGGGGCTTCCGTGGCCAAGTGGTTAAGGTCACTGACTTCAAATCACTTGCCCTTCATCGATGTAGGTTCAAGCCTCACTCGGGGCGTTGAATTTTTCATGTGAATTCATCCAGGTGGCTTACGGAAGGTCGGTGGCTCTACCCATGTGCCCGCTCGTGATGAAATAATGCACGGAGGGGCACCTGGGGTCTTCGTCCACCATTAAAGCTGGAAAATCGCCATATGACCTATAATTGTGTTGGTGCGACGTTAAACCCAACAAAACAAAACAAAAACATAATATGGTTTATTTTACATCACTATTGGGGGAAGTGGTATAAATATGCCTGCAAAAATAAACTTCTTTAGCAAAAAACCCACGTAATATTTGATCCGTCCTTGTACTAAGATTTGCAAAACTTTATTCCTATACTTTCTACTCTGCTTTAAAGACAAACTTTATCTCTGATATTATGAATTAACACCGTTCTTGTTCGTCACAAGACGGGGCAGGGGATAATTCATTATTTTGTTTGCATTAGGGAGGAGCTTATCTCTAAGGGTGTTCCGCAGTATGTCCACTCGGAAACTAAACAGATATACCTCAAATAGCGAAACCCGAAGTAAATTTGACGTTTGTTTTAACATAACTATTTGACACAAGGTCATCTATCAAACAGATAAACGCAATTTGTCCCAAAGGTGCATAGTCTGCAACAATAAAAACAGTCACAAAATGAGTGCAGCTTGGTGCTGGCCGCTATGTGGCAAGCAGTGCCATCTTTGGGATTAAACAACTGCGCCATTTGAGGTATACCATCATACATTTCGAGTATACATACTCCAGGACACCCCTAGAGATAGATCCCTCCGCAACCCAAACCATATTAGATTTTGTTTTAAAGTGCTGAGGGAGGTAACCGTAAAATACTGTTTTTTTTTAACTTTGAATACATTTACGACAAATCTGCCTTGACGAAGCACTGGAAAGTTGATGAAGCACTGGAAAGTTGTATAAAACAGCTGACAAATAGTAGAATATTTGTAAAGCTATTACTGTATGCTGCGCAATGCTCATTGTTATAGAGAATGGACTGTATTTTGTGCATTTAATTGAAATGAATATAGAGGTAGATTTGTTTCACAAACATCGATCATCATCTGTTAAAAGTCAACGTTGAAAATCCTTTGATTTCGAAAACTTTCACGATTTGAACAATTTACAAACGCTATTTATGCTACATTGTCTAAGGACAAGATATTCTAAGTAAAGGAGTACTATGATACTTAATTTGCAAGTTAAACAATTTGATTTTCCTCCCTCTATTTATTTAAAGCTATAAGAAAGGTAACGTTCAAAATGGTGTATACTTGCAAGAATCCCCATCCTATCCATTTGTCAGTTCTAAAAGGTAAATTATCTGACAAACCTCAAAGGGAAACTATCTTACATAACCATCTTTTTTTTCAATCATACTATGACAAAATTCAAGTGATTATTGTAAATTTTTAGCTAAAGTCATATTGCTGTTTCTCCTTTACATTGACAAAAGTTTAGTTTGTTACAAATTTCATGTTGGGACATGGTGTCATAAAGTCAGACATGCACAAAAATTACTTTCAAAGTTTTATATTTCTTTTTCTTAAATGAACTATTTATTTCTGTATTGCTTATATAGGTTTACTTGTTTTTCTGGTTAGTTCTAGATCAGTATTGTAGATCTCCCTCTACGATCTTTGTAGGCAATTTAAATACACACAATGGAGCCCTATAATATATAAGATACGCATTAACCCTAAGACTGCCAAAGGGCCACTTTTGTGGCCCGGCTAATGCACTAAAATTGCCAGAGGGCCACTTTTGTGGCCCGAAACCTGCTTAGTTTAGGATCGATATGGAACGTTTAATTCAGTATCTTATTGCTAAAAAGAAGGTTTGATGAAATGTAAATAGTTGTTATTTTGTACACTTACTGACGTCATTTGCGCCGTGACGTCGTCTACGTGATGTTTCGCGCCGTAAATTTTCAATTACGTTGGTAATTGAATTTGTTTGTACAGTTTTATCTGATACTGTATTTCTATAAAAATTGCGTGGAAAGATAATTTTCGATACACTGGGCCCTCGTTTGTACTGTCTTGCATGAAATACATAATGGTTAACGTATGTAATTTGTATGATATATATTGTACGAAACGAATTTATCCTTCGTTCTGAATGGGCTTTGTGCTAATGCAGACAGTTTACTGAGCTTCATCATTGAATCTAGACAAAGAAGTTTGTATAAATATGTTATATTTTCTACCCTGCAATTGTATAGCACACGTGTGAACGTTTCAGTTTGCTCAGTATAAAAGCATTTTTTCTTGTATGTTCGTTGTCTCGTTACCTTTCTCCGTCCAGGAAAGACAATTCACTTGTTTCTATCTTCGATTACTGTTTAACTCCCCTTTCGGAAATTATCAACAGACGCACAGTCAGTGAAACAGAAAGATTTTTGCAGGGAGATTGAAATAGTTAAAATATAAGATAAAGTAGAGGATAGTAAAATTTGGTTGATAACACACTTCGTTACAACTAATTGCATGTATGTTGGCATACTACCTGCTTGAAAGATTCAAGCTTGAGCAGAACAATACGACGAGAGTATTTGGAAAAAGGAAAATTTATAATAATTGGAATGTATGTGGGAAGACGTTACACACGTGAACATTTATAACACCATAAGTTAACTTTTCCAAAATGGAGAACATATGGATGGAAGTGTTTCCACCGGAACAGATGAGAATAACCGAAAACATTTGCCAGATCGTTATGTCTAGCCTGTAGTTTATTTCATGTTCATTTTCGTAATGAATTTGATGAGAAAAATTGTGACAGAGACGAAGAAGTAACACATTGATATTATGTTGAATCATTCTGTTATGGATTGTAACCAGTACCCCGATTATCTGCGCATAGGGTTTGTGACAATATTGGGAAGAATAGTGGGGAAGGGGGGGGGGGGGGCAGTACACAGCAAAATAGGTAACAACATAACGAAACATCGGTTAATTACGACTTCTCATCCCCCGAATCCACTCATCTTTAACACTTGATTAGCGAATTTGGTAACATCGAAAAACTCGTGAAATAAGGAATGACAATTTTAGCAAATAAGTAATGAGTTCTAACGTAAGTTTCTGTTTGAATTCCGTCGACCATTACATTAAAATTAAATTAAAATCATGATTATAAGAGTATAAATGAGGGGAAAATAAACTTTGTAATGTAGGCAAACACAATGTTTTAACGACTTTTAAAACCACATAATAACAAATTATTTCCAATACACACACGCACACACATTTACTCGTTGTGTATCAAAAATATTCAAAATTTTGATAAAATTGGTTGTGAGTTTATGCAATGATTAAAAACCGACACTTATATATAGAGCAGATGGTTAAAAAATGCAAATTGTCAAATGAGTTTTTGAACGCTTGTAATAATATACTGTCTATACTAGTATGCGGCACATTTCATTCGTACACATGCCCAGGCTTCGGCACACAGGCGCTATTCAAATGTTCATTCTTGGACAGAACTAATACTAAATCAGAACTGAAAGGATTCATTTCCGTTGTACATGGGACTGATCAATAAGCCAGCCAGAGTACTTCGTGGTTTGGAAATATGTTTACCCGCACCATAATCCAAAACGTTTTGAAATATCTACATTTTGTAACCGTTGAATAAGACACCTTATTAAGCAGTTTCTGTTCTGTTCTATATTATGACAGTTTTTTTTTCACACCCATAAGATTAGCCCGTGAACTTTTGAAAATATTTCTAACGGGAACATTACGTCAAATAGTATGATGCCAAATGCAATCAAAAGCGTACAGCTACAAAATAAAGAATCAAAATTTACGAAAAATGGTGCGTTTTTTGCATTGCATTCAAGGAGAATAACAAAACAAAACAAAAAAGTTAAAATGTTGAGTACATTTCACGCCGACAACTTAGGTAATAACCAGAAACCCATGGTTATAACCAAATATAATAAATACATGGGAGGTGCTGGCCTCAATGATATGCTTTCAACTTCTTATTCTGATCAACGAAAAACATTGAAAATGAGGGAAAGGGTATTTTTATCTGCTTCACAGATTTACTATTAACGCTTAAATTTCATATAAACAGAATACTGACCGTCCATAAAGTAGGCTAAAATTCATCGAAGGAGTTGTCAATTCGCTTTCTTATGAACATCTTTGAACCAGACGACACTTTGTTCCTCGGGGTGAGGAAATGCTTGAAGAGAGGGAAACAGGAAGAAGGCACCGTTTGCTCGAGGCGCAGGGTCGGACGACGGCGCCGAGCATGATTCTCGTGCACAGTTTGCAGAAAAGAAGTTCATCCTATGTGTGCTCATCGCCACAGATGCGTCGAGGCTTACTTATTCCTTACCATAGGAACACACTGTCACCGACTGGATATTTACTTGCACGCGAATCAACAACATCATTAATTTATTAACTTACCTAGTCCCAACCTTATTTAGAAAAAATAATAATTAAGGAAGGCAACTTCCATAGATGCTTAATATGAGCCAGTAAAGTACGCGGAAACACGGTTATTTTTTCACAACCCGAATCCCGAGCGCAATCATTATAAGCGTATTTAAGCACAACAGTACAGAATATTACGGTGGTATGTTTAGGACATGCATTTTTTAAAAAATTAAATCATCTCCAGCGCACGACATCTTATCTCGAGCGCACGACATCTTATCTCGAGCGCTCGACATCTTATCTCGTGCGCACGACATCTTATCTCGAGCGCTCGACATCTTATCCCGAGCGCACGACATCTTATCTCGTGCGCACGACATCTTATCTATATAAATTAGGGTCCTTTGCGTGTATGTAGTTCATCAATAAACACATTCGGACAAGTAGATAATTAGGGTCCCGCTTATTCAGATGATATTTAAACTTCCAACAAGTACAAGTGGAAGAGCAGTGCACATAATTGGTCATCATATCTTCAAAATTAAACATAATTAATGATGCTTACTGCATGTTAGAAAAGCAACAAATCGCAGTTCGACTAGTATCAATTCACACATTGTCAGAAAAGTTATAAAATTGCATGCATGCGTTAAGGGGAAACGGGAAAATTCTGATATATGGGCGAAGCCTACGTACTAAATCTTTATTTTGTCAAGGACTTAAATTTATTCCTTTGCGTCATCAACGAATTTTTGCTGCCTTTTTTGTTATCAGTTTGTGTTTTTAAATTACTAACCCGTGAAATAAAGAAATAATATGAATGTATGCAACCCTTTTTCGTAAAGCTAACACTTTTTGTTGCTTAAGTGAGAGTCCCTTAAATATATGTTTTAAATTATACATTCTACGTTTGCAAACATATTTGTTTACGTTTTTACTGATGTCACGACATCGAATCCCTTTTCACTGGAAGATCACACTAATCTTATGGCATCGTTGCAGCTGCGTCAACGGCACTGTCGTCCGTTCCTAGTATCAGCAGTCCAGGCCCTATGTTCACAAAACATTTTCAGTCTCAGCTGAGTTTGATAATGAAACTATCATTGTCATCTATATCTAAATTGTATGTTTAAAAGTTAATTTCAAGCCAACAACTATTTTCAAATGACTCTTCAGTAATGATAGTCGGCCTTAGTTGGAATAGTCTTGAAGTTTTAGTTTTTTTTTTTTTGTTTTTGTTTTTTTTTTCAAACTCAAACTCAGTTGAGACAGAAAAATGTTTTGTGAACATGTGGCCTGGCCTAGAATTTAATCATTATAAACCAACCAAAGTGAATGAGATTTGAAGGCATGGCAGAAAAACTATGTACATATATAAACTGGATTATTGTATGTACCCGTTTAAAGTGACAACGATAATATCACTGAATATGTCTGGTCCTTCTTCCGTTCATCCATTTACACAATATTCTGATGAAAATTCGATTTTTTTTTGTTTGTTTGTTTACAACCATATTGGGGGATAGCTGACAAAATACACTGCTTTACGTATTCTCTCATGAGTTTCATGGTATACACGTTAATAACCGTTTACTAAACATGCGGAATAAATAAACGATTTTAACAAAGCTGCTCGAGATGTTGAATGTAAAAAATAACTTCCCTTTTAATCGTTACGACTTTTTGTATATCTCGCGACATATTCATCACTGTTATTATTAAAATTTAGCAAAACTTCAAATGTTTCAAAGATAATATAAATTTCATATAGGCTATTAGAATATATTGCTTCTTAACTCTGACTTTACAGAGGTGAGCGGTGGTCTAGACTAATGGTTTAAGTGCCGGCCGCTCAACCCGGGGTAGTCAGTTTGAGTCCCTCGGGGTCACGACCACGCCTTCTCATATGGCGCCAGTACTTGTTTTTCAAGGAAGTGGACTCGAGAGTGGTTCAAATAAGCTAGAAGCTTTCATCACAATCGAGATAAAATAAAATTAGCATAAACTAACTCTACCATCTTTTTTGAACGAGAATCAAGCATTTGTATTTCAAAAGAATGATAGAGAAAAAGTTCAGTAAAATATAATATCTAAAACAATCGCCTTCTTATATATTTACAGACTCCCAATTACTACTCAATTAACGCAACGTCGCGCTAATATTAGAAACGTCAACGTTCGAAAAGTAACGGTAACCGTTATATTTAGATGACGTCGTGAACGTCGTTGGCAATTTTGAATTTATAGTGTGGCAGCGAAAGGGTTAAAATATCATTATATGATGTTTCGAAATGCAGAATTCTTTTTAACCCTAAGACTGCCAGAGGGCCACTTCTGTGGCCCGAAACCTAGGATCGATTTGGTACGTTTAATTCAGTATTTTATTGCTAAATCTAAGGTTTGATGAAATGTAAATATTTGTTATTATGTACACTTATTGACGTCATATCCACCGTGACGTCGTATACGTGCTATAACGCGCCGTAAATTTTCAATTACGTTGGAAATTGAACTTGTTTGTGTAGTTTAATCTAATACTGTATTTCTATAAAAATTGCATGAAAACGAAACTTTCGGTACACTTGGCTCTTGTTTATACGGTCTTTCATGAATTACAAAATGGTTAACATATGTAATTTTATTATATATATTGTGCGAAACGATTGATTTACCCTTCGTTCTGAATGGGTTTGTACAGTTTAATTGAATCTGGACATTGAAGTTTGTATAAATATGGTATATTTCTACCCTACAAATGTATATCACATGTGTGAACGTCTCATTTGCTCAGTCTAAAAGCATTTATTTGTATGTTAGTTGTCTCGTAATTTTTCTCCATCCAGGAGAGACAATTTACAGTTTTTTTCACAATTAACTTATTCCGATTTCTATCCATCTTCGATTACTGTTTAACTTCTCTTTCGGTTGTTATTAACAGACGCACTGTCAGTGAAAGAGAACGATTTTTACCAAAGTATTTGCAGTGACATATCTCAGTGAGATTGAAAATAGCTAGAAAGTTAGATATTCAGAAGAGCTTGATAATACACTTGTTACAACAAATTGCATGTATGTTATCATACTGCTTGCTTGAAAGATATGGGAGGTTGTTCCATACAACGACATCATTTGGGAAAAGGAACCTTCATACTAACTAGAAGGCATGTGGAAAAACGTTACACACCTAGACATTTTTAATATCATCAGCGTAATATTATCCCAAAAGACGAATATTTGGATGAAAGTGTTTCCATCGGAACAAAAAAGTAACATCAACGCTGCTGATGACAATTGCCTTAAACATACGCCCGAACGTTAGTTTATTTCATAATCATGATCACAATGAATTTGATGAGAACAATTGTGACAGAAAGGAACAAGTAACACATTGATAAATATTACGTTGATGACATATGTTATGTTTATACCACCTGAACCATTACTTCCATGTTTATGTTTTCAAAGTTCAAAGTGGAATCTCCTGTTACGTTTTGTAGCCAGTACCCCGATTAACACCTCATGGGATGTGAGGGGGGAGAGGGCAGTATACGGCAAAATATGTTATAGCATAACGAAACATCTGTTATTAACGAATTCTCATTCCCTGAATCCGCTGATCTTTAAGTTATTATTAGCGAACTTAGTAACATCGAAAACTCTTTAAATAAGGAATGACAGTTTTAGCAGATATTAATGAGTTCTAACGTACAATATAAATTAGCGGAAAATAAACTCTGTACAATGTTTTAGCGACTTATTTTTAAAACCACGTAATAACAAATTATTTCCTAAACACATTTACTCGTTGTGTATCAAAATTATACTGAATTTTTATTAAAATGGTTGTGGGTTTGCGCAATGATAAAAAAACGACCAGATATAAAGCAGACGGTTTGAAAATGCATATTGTCTAATATAATATACTTTTTGAACGCTTGTGATAACAAACTGTCTATACTAGTATGCTGCACAGTTCATTCGTATGCATGCCCAGGCTCCAGCACAGAGGCGCTATTCAAAAGTTCATTGGTAGACATAACTAATAATAAATGAACTGAAAGTATTTATTTCCGTGGTACATGGGACTGAAAATATGCCCAGAATGAAAAGTACTGGCGTATACGAGATAGCCTTTAGAAATACATGTATGTTTTTCCGCACCATAATCCAAAACGATTTGAAATATCTACATGCTGTAACAGTTGAACCAGACACTTTATTAAACAGTTTTAATCATGTATATTGTAATAGTTTTTTTTTCACATCCATTAGATTAGCCCGTGAAGTTTTCAAAATATTTTGACGGGAACATTACGTCAAATAGCATGATGCCAAATATAATCAAAAGCGTAGAGCTACAAAAAAAAAGGATCACAATTCACAAGAAATGGCGCCGGTTTTTGCACGACATTCAAGGAGAATGTTATCATTATAATAATAATAATAATAATCATAATAAAATCTTTATTTAATGAAGGTAACATACAAAGTGTACATAGCATGAAAATGAAACGTAAACTTATTTTCAGTATGGCCTTCAGTTAACAACAACAACAATACACATGTATACAAACAGTTAGGATAAATTTCACAAAATCATATTTAAAAAAAAAAAAAAAAAAAAGTATATATATATATATATATATATATATCAATGATCAATGTATTAAATACGATTAGAAGCTTCCCATTCATCCATCCGACAGACACTCACATAATTATAAGACTATTAAAGAGAAAAAAACGAACAACGGCAAAACAAAATAATAATAAAATAACTGACATCATGATATGTAAAAACTGTAATAATATAATTATTTTAAGCACTGGACTGTAACATGAACAAATGTCGTTTGATATTATTTTTGAATGTTTGTAATGTATTTGATTCCTTAATTTCAGCAGGTAATTTATTCCAAACATTAACGCTGAAGTACGAGAATGAATCTTTAAGATAATTTGTACGAGGCGTTATACGCAAAACAAGATCTTTGTGAGCTGTTGATCGTAGATTATGCTATTTATTATTTGAGACACTTAATATTTCAGTCATGTAGATCGGTACCATGTTACGCATAGATTTGTAAACCATCACAGCTGTGTGATATTTTACCCTGTTGCTAAATTTAAGCCATTTTAGATAATTAAAAAGTTCTAATGTAGGTGACCTTATCGGTCTGTTAAGTATAATCTTGGCCGCTCTTTTTTGTATTACTTACACTTTATTTCTGTAACATTTTGTATCTTTTCCCCAAATAGTACAACAATAATCGATAATGGGAAGGATATATGCATTATAGTACATCAATTTTGCTTCTTCGCTAAGATAAAAGATGATATTTTTCAGAAGTGCAATTTTTGCATTCAATTTTTTACATACATTGTCTATCTGAGCATGCCAATGTAGTGTATTATCTAGATAAATACCTAACATTTTTTGCACTGTAACATTTTCTAGCTCTATGTCATTTACTTTTAATTTTAGAGCATTACATTTCTTTACTTTCATCGAAGAACCGATTATCATACATTTTGTTTTCTTTGGGTGTAAAGACATGTTATTTAGAATACACCATTCATTGACGTAGTCGAGGTTTTGTTGTACAGTGTTTTGAATTTCATCTAACTGATAACCGGAGTTATGCAATGTAGAGTCATCAGCATATAAGTCTATATTAAGTTCATGATGTATCATTGATATGTCATTGATATATATCAAAACAATAAAGGTCCTAGAGTAGATCCTTGAGGAACGCCCGATTTTACGGTAAGTATGTCTGATTGTAAGTTACCCACCTGGACTAACTGTTTCCTATTTGATAGATAAGACTTAAAAAGACTTAGTGTATTTCCAGAAAAATTGTATAATTTCAATTTGTAAAGTAATATTTCATGACCGACAAGATCAAACGCCTTTCTTAAATAAAAAAAAATGTTCCAATTATTTTTCCACTATCAATATCTTTAATCCAAGCATCAATTAATCTAGTTAATGCTGTATTGCAAGAATGATTTTTCATGAATCCAGACTGTTTGTCGTGTATTATACTTGTATTTTGAAAAAATAATTGAAGATGTGTGGCGCTCATATATTTTGGAAATGGTAGGTAGAATTGAGATTGGGCGATAATTTTCTGCAAGTTCTTTATTTCCTGATTTAAAAATAGGTAAGACACGAGCCTCTTTAAGTTTATCAGGGAGAATCCCAGAGTATATACTACTATTTATAATTGATGTAATGCACGGAATAATAACATCCCCACAGTGTTTCAAAATTTTAGGCCCTATTATTATTATACCAGATTTATATAGCGCCCTTTTCATGATAAACATGTTCAAAGGCGCTTTACATTTAGCAAACGCAGCCACACAGGGTGCGAAATTCATCCTCTACTAGTACAGACACAGAGCGATCTGACCAGAGGGACAGAGTGAGATAAAGTCCCCAGAACATACATAGAGAACAGACAGAGATACAGGCCTGACCGGCTAACTTAGCCTAGCTCTTTGCGAATAGACAGTCTGGTTCTTTAACGTGCCCGGTGTATAGCACCGATACACGCGAAACCGTCTTTCTTGGGAAGAACTAGTACAGGCCTGTAAGTTAGGTAGGAGACACTCAAGAGCATCTCAGAAATTTCCAGTTCCTGGACCTGGATTCGAACCCCGGACCTCTGGATTGGCAGTCAAGCGTGTTACCACTAGACAGTCGGCCAACCTACAAATATTAACAAAAAGAAAAAAAAATGAGTCAAAATGTTGAGTATTTTCCATGCTGCCAGCTTTGATAATAACCAGAAATCTTAGATCGTATAATCAAATACTAGTATAATAAATACATGAGTGGTGTGGCTTTCAACTTTTTATTCTTATCAACGAAAAATATTGAAAATGAGGGAAAGGCTTTTTTTATCTGCTTCATAGATTTACTATTAACGCTTACGTTTCATATAAACAGAATAATGACTGTCCATTAAATAGACTAAAACGCATCGAAAGAGTGGTCAGTTTGCTTTCTTGTGAACATCTGTGAACCAGACCGGAGCGATGAAATGCTTGAAGAGAGGTTAACAGGAAGAAGGCACCGTTTGTCAGAAGCGTAGGGTCGAACGACGGCGCCGCACATGGTTCTTGTGCACAGTTTCAATCTATGTACAAATGTACGGATAAATTCGGAGCATGTGGATTGTGACATAACAAAATATCAGCTATGTATACGAGGATGCAATGCTTCACTTAACTTTCGTTAATCGTAAATTATTATTGCTATAATTTTATGCTTCCCGAAGGGCGAGCATATATAGTTGACTCTTTGTCCGTCCGTCCGTACCCGTCCGTCCGTAGTATAACTTGAAAAGTATTAACGGCATTTATTAAAATTTCACATAGAGGCCGTTGAGACAAAGAGCAGTGTCAAAGAACCATACCCATAACTCTACCTCACCTAGCTTTTGAATTATCTCCCTTTATTATACAAAATAAGGCTTGTCCGGAGCATTACTTGAAAAATATTAATGATATTTATTTCATTTACATTTAAATTTCACAAAATCATAAAGGCCATTGGCAGTACGACCTCAACGAACTATCATGATTGGTCTTGTAAAACTGTTTTTTAAACAAAGAGAAATAAATTCTTGCATATTCTTTAAAACTGGAAACGTGAACAATATTGAGGAAATTGTTGCTCTAGGAAGTCGTCGTTTAGGGAGTAAGACTATGTTGACGCATGCAAAATATGTATAATGCTATTTTTAAAATTTTACGATTTTGTCCATGTATATTATGCATTTAGATCTATACATAAAACTTACTTTTGATATTAATTTTTCTTTTTATTATCAGTACTGTGTTATTATATTGGACTGCTTTCATTTGATTACAATATTTCTATATGAAATTACACTACATGTATTGATAAATATTGGACTACACGAAGACATTGATTCTGTATATAAATCGTTTTCCTCGTGCAGTCCAATATTAAATACACAGTCCAATATTCAAATAATATTGAACTGCACGTGGAAAATGCTGTACTAAGTCCCATTGAAAGTAGTCCAATTTTAAAAATACAGTACAGCGAGAACAAAGGAGTGACGTCATGACAATGTTTTAAGTTTGATTACGGTCCACCCGACCTCTCAGGTAGTGTTAACAAAGCGTCTTTATTACCTGAATGCAATAAATATCGATTACTTTGCTAACCTACTAAATCTCGGACATGTTCTTAAAACATTACGGACGATAACGAACATACTTTGGTTTATCGGTTGCAGTTTTATATGCAGAACAATTTCGACATCTTATATTGAAAATGTTTCGCTTGGGAAGTCATTAAACGTTCTGAAATAAAACGCCTTTTCTTGCAGGCGGTGTCCATCTTCATATCCCGCCTAATGCCGCACTCGCACGTACATCTCAAATAACTAGAACAATCAGTGAGGGAAGGGAAAAGAATATAGGTATATACATACAATAGCATAATTTCAGATGGTGCTTCTAATTAAAAACTTAAGAAAACATCAGCTCAATAGAGAGAGCGCAGATCTACGGATCGCGGGGTCGTGAGTTCGATCCCCGGGCGTGGCGTATGTTCTCCTTAACGATTTGATAAGACATCGTGTCTAAAATCATTCGTCCTCCAACTCTTATTCGTGTGGTGAAGTTGGGAGTTACTTGCGGAGAACAGGTTTGTATTTGGTATAGATTCCAGGAACACTGGTAAGGTAAAATGCCCGTCGTTACAAGACTGAAATACTGTTGAAAAACAAGTTGCTCTGTAACCTATAATTGTGTCGGCGCGACGTTAAACCCAACAAAAACTGTTGAAAAACGGCGTTAAACCTAAAAAAAGCCAAATGTAAAAAGGGGGATAAATTCGTTGGGAATAGAATTTTCTTTAATTGCTTATCGCCCCTTGACCAAGAAGTGTTAACGATTTGTGCGACACGAAGAAATCTTGCAATAACTTTCCGCATGTACTTAATTTTTACACTAATCCTTAATGGTTTCTTACAGAGTATTTATCCATTCAGAAATCTATATTGAAGAAATAAACCAGCATTACTCTGCAGATGATCTAAACCGGAACACGATATAAACGTCATGACATCTTTCCTGTCTACAGAAATTTCAGGCGCTTTTGAGAAGCGGGGATTCGAACTTGCCACCCATAGATTCTTCTTCCGGTGAACCACTGCTGTCATTATATCAAGTTATAAGTTATTTGCAGGTGTATACTGTATTTAATGTATATGTGTAGAGAATTCATAACAGGAAACAGCCACATGACAACTGGCGCCCAACTTAGGGCCAACCTGTAACTGTATATGGTCAGAGATCATATTTACCTTGGCCCGCCCGCTTAGCTTAGTAGGTAGAGCCTTGGTCTACGGATCACAGGGTCGTGAGTTCGATCCTCGGGCGGGGCGTATGTTCTCCGTGACGATTTGATAAACGACATTGAGTCAGAAATCATTCGTCCTCCACCTCTGATTCATGTGGGGAAGTTGGCAGTTACTTGTGGAGAACAGGTTTGTACTGGTATCAAGGAAACTGCCCGCCGTAACACGACTGAAATACTGTTGAAAAACGGCAGTAAACCCAAAACAAACAAACATATTTACCTTATTCTCTGTCGCTAAATAGCGAGTATGTCGTAGTACAGTACGAATTTTGTCACAGTAGGGAAGATATAGTGTAAGACACCCGGTAAGCTCAGTCGGTAGTGCCAACTTACTTAAGCGAGGGGTCCAGAGTTCGATCGCTGGACCAACTAAATTTTTCTCACCCTGTAACATCAAAAGTCAGTGAATTAAAACATACAAAATTTGTAATATATGTTAAAAAGAAACATCAAATTCATTAACTTATTTTTTATGAAACATCCCGAAGACAGTACAGCAAAACAATTTTAATTCTATATATATATTTAGATTCGGGTTTACAGCGTAGTAGAGGTTATATGGCGCCAAACAGGACTAGAAATTTTGTTACACGAGATAAGGAACCATAACTTTAAAAATACCAAGTGTTAAAAAGTTGGCTCTTTCGATCAAGCAAGGATGCGGCAGTGGCCCCAGTTCTCTTTCTTACACGTGTTCGTCCTAGAACCATATGGGACTTTTTAATTTTGTCCTTTGACAGTTCCTCAGAACCTGTGGGCTGCAGGGTCCATATCTGATTCCGTCTATGTATTCTATCTAAATTCTGTCTATTTTGCTCTTTTTGGGCTAGTCTATTATTTTACTGGGGAGTGAGTGAGTGAGTGAGTGAGTTTGGTTTTACGGCGAATCGACATAAAATGGTCATATATCGCCGAGAAGAAGTCATATTGAAAACGCCAACTGTAAAGTATAAACATTGATGTAAAATGTAAAGCATACCTAAAAACATCCATGTAAAAATGTAAAGAACACTATGAATAATGTAAAACATATCTAAAAATATCCATGTAAAAATGTAAAGCATATCTAAAATCAGTTATGTAAAATATATATGAGTGTGTGTTAAAATATCAGCTGCAAACATAATAATTTTGCAAGATGCAAATAAAAATACGAAATGTTAGATTTTTTTATATATTCCTATCTGCTTTAGAAACGATAAAATATTTCCTACTGAAACGTTTTCAAATAATTCTTTCAATGATTGAACGTCATAATATGTACTACGTTGCGAAGCAAAGTCCACACAGTCGATTAGAATATGTTAAATAGTTAGCGGTGTTTGACATGGTACACATTCGGGTTGATCTTCTTTATTCAAAAGATAAGAATGAGTCAAACGGGTATGACCTATTCGACTGCGAGAAAGAACAACTTCCCTGCGAACGGATCTGTTCCCTTGGTGCCATTCCCCTAGAGTAGGTTTAATATTATGAAGTTTATTGAATGAAGGATTGTTCCATGACGATTGCCATTTAGATAAAATGTATTTGTTTATATTGGGCCTAAAATCGGTATGTGGTAATTTCAAATTAGATTGTGATAATAAAAGGGATTTCTTTGCTGCAATATCAACATCCTCGTTTCCATGAATACCATCATGACTGGTAATCCAACAAAATATGATAGACTTTTTTAAAGTTCATGAAACCTGAGAATATTTTGAATGGATGGATTTTTCCATATTTTGGTTATGAATTGACTGTAAAACAGAAAGCGAGTCGGAAAAGATAAATGTTTCTTCACTATTTTTTTATATAAGATTTAGAGCTAAATCAATAGCTTTGGCCTCGGCTGAAAATATTGTTGCATTATTTGGCAAACGTAATTTTGATTGATGAAAGAGGCTGACAGCAGCACTGCCAACCTTTGATTCATCGTTTGAACCGTCTGTGTAAATTTCAAAATAGTCCTTGTAAGTTGACTTGATTTCATGATATTTGGACTTGAATATTTCAGGGTTTGTTTCAGACTTTCTAAAGGCAGTTTTCAAATCGAAAAGAACTGTAGGGGTATGAAGGGTCCATGGTGGTGTATCTGGTATTGAATTTTCTTTAATACCATCGAATTCAAAGTCCGTTTCATTCATAGAAGATTTTATGCGAAATCCAAACGGTTTGATTTGTTTTGATTTTTCCTCATATGAATCAGAGTACTTTGGTTTAAAAATAATTTCATGAGCAGGATTGCATTTGTTGGCAGCCACTCTCAGTAAAGCATATTGCAAAGAAAGCTTTTCTCGGCGTGTGTAAAGAGAGGGTTCGTTTGCTTCAGCATATAAACTTTCAACTGGCGATGTTCGGAATGCACCAAGAGCAATACGAAGACCTTGATTATGGATAGTGTCTAACATTTGTAAATAAGATTTTCTTGCTGAACCATAAACAATACAACCGTAATCTAGCTTAGATGTAGTTAAAGAACTATAAAGTCTTAATAAAACCGTGCGATCGGCTCCCCAATCAGTATTTGAAATTACCTTTTAAAGATTTAATGACTTCAGACATTTGACTTTCAAGTATTTTATATGCGGCACAAAGGAAAGCTATTTATCAAAGATAACACCAAGAAATTTTGCTTCATCAACAACAAGTATTTTTGTACCATTTAGAAAAAGCTCAGGGCCACAATGATGTTTCCGTAATTGACAAAAGTGGACACACTGAGTTTTCGATTGGAAAAATTTAAACCCATTTTTCATGGCCCAAGTTTGAAACGCCACTTATGTAATTGCATTTTAGGGCATCATTGAAAGTTCTATGTACACCGTCGTATGAACACATATGCGGACATCTAAATTTTCTGGAAAAACAAAAGGGATAGAATGACGTATTTTCACTATCGTCCACGAGCAGGCTATATTTAAAACGAAAATTACTGATATCAAGACAGTTGCAGATGCAGCTTCTGCAGACTCCTCCTTTGTTTCCATTTTTTTGTTTTCACCAAAAAACAACGTCTTTTTTTACATTATGTATCGAGACTGATTTGTTTCGCCAAAAATACAGCTGTTGACGCGCATTAACTGCGTATCAGAACCCTAAACTGTTCTTCCTTAGCCAATAAGCAACTCTTGGACGGGTATTATTTCCTTAATAGAATATTTTACCCGAATACTACAGCTTATTTCAGCTGTTATTTACAAGTGATTGTGAAGAATTTGAGTGGCTATGGTTCATGTTAAATGTACATTCTGTTTATTTCAGCTGTTATTTACAAGTGATTGTGAAGTATTTGTTGTGTCTATGGCACATGTTAAATGTACATTATAATGTTTATTTCAGCTGTTCTTTGTGAAGTATTTGGAGTGTCTATGGCACATGTTAAATGTACATTATAATGTTTATTTCAGCTGTTCTTTGTGAAGTATTTGTTGTGTCTATGGCTCATATTAAATGTACATTATAGTATTTTTCGCTGCGGCATGAAATTATACCTTGCTTCCACTATTGGAGTGATTATTGATGACAAGTAGAATACATTAACTACCCATTATTACATAAACAGCCCTATAAGGTGCATTTCAGTATCATTTCTAGTACATGTGGTCTTGCTAATATTTCCAAACATAACATCGTGTCCCACAGCTGTTTATGAACATATTGTGAAAGTGAGTGCTGTGATAAAAGTGTATAAGAACTCTTTGATAACTCTATTCTGACCAGTTAAGAACAGCGGATACTTTCTTGAGAGAACACATATCATTAACTACCAAATTACCACTATTAGTACATATGATTTCTCAACTGTGTATTACTCTACTTCATAATCTTATTAAAGACAAATTGATAACTCTTACCTTGTCTGGTCTCTCCCGAACTTTCTCCTTTAATATTGCTGATACATGTACCATGTTGGCGGGCGAAGCAAGCCGAAGAATCCTACTAAAATGATCCGAGGTTTATTATTAAGTGTTATTATACTTTCTGGTCTTTTGGGATCCTGGAGTCCATTCAATATCTGTAAGAGAACTAGAGATGCTTTTGAGAAAAGCGCATGTCTCCCACAACTGCAACACTGAAAAATTCTTGTTTCTCTCGATGGCTTTGATGAATGGACCCCATTGAAAAATGTCTAGTTTTTCTCGATGATTGTGATGAATGGATCCAATCAGTAATTCAAGGGCCATAATTCAAAAGTGCTTGGGCGGATTTGGCTAGTTATCGAACTTGGCCTAGGTCTCATGGTCAAACACATTTTGTTCAAGTTTGGTGAAGATCAGATGAGAAATGTTCGACTAAGGGTGCGGACAAGTTTGAAAAATGTCTAGTTTCTCTCGATGGCTGTGATGAGTGGATCCAATCAGTAATTCAAGGGCCATAATTCAAAAGTGCCTGGGCGGATTTGGCTAGTTATCGAACTTCGCCGAGGTCTCATGGTCAAACACATTTTGTTCAAGTTTGGTGAAGATCAGATGAGAAATGTTTGACTTGTGACAGACAGGGAGACAGACACACACACACACACAGAGACTGGAGTAAATCAATATGTCTCCCACACCACTGTGTGGTGGGAGACATAATTACGCTTAAGCCGGTGAGGTGTTGTACTTTTCATTATATTGCATGATTTGTTTGTTTAGGGTTTAACGCAGTTTTTCAACAGTATTTCAGTCATGTTACGGCGGGCAGTTAACCTAACCAGTGTTCCTGGATTCTGTATCAGCACAAACCTGTTCTCCGCAAATAACTGCCAACTTCCCTACATGAACCAGAGGTGGAGGACGAAAGCTTTCAGACACAATGTCTTTTATCAAATCGTCACGGAGAACATACGCCCCGCCCGAGGATCGAACTCACGAACCCGCGATCCGTAGACCGACGCTCTACCTATTGAGCTAAGCGGACGGGTATATATATCGCATGAACAGATTCGGTCAACCCGAGGCTGCTATTATTCTGCATAGCATCTTACAGAATTTATTGAAATGTATGATGACCATTTTTAGCGGAATCCATTGCGCGAATAAGCTTATAAGCAGTATATTATATGAATATCATAAGAGTAGGGGCGTTTTAAGATGGGAGAGACTATGAAAGGGGAAACCCTGTTATGCATGTGTGTACACCGGTCCTCCTTTTGATGTTGCATTCTATGCTTCTAAAGGATCTTTTTACAGTTTTTATTACCTATCACAACAGTAATCTTTAAGTGCCATATGGCGGCTGTACAATGTCTCCCCTACTTGGTTTCAGTGTTGTTATATTTTCTGGTTCTTTGTGATCATGAAGTCCCTTCAATTGATGTGTAAAAGAGTTCCGATTAAGCCGGTGCTAGGGGGCGTGAGAGGTGTTGCATTTTTCATTACTTTTCATGAACAGACTCAATCAAACCAAGTCTGCTATTATTCTACATGGTTGCATTCTATGCTTCCAAAGGATCTTTTTACAGATTTTATTAAACGTTTTATCCTGCTTTGAGAGAAAGAAATATCTGTCATAAACTGATTTTCACAATTGTGTTGTGTTTATTCTGTTTTATTTTATTATTGAGAGTTTGACGTAAGAGTTTAAAGGTATAAATATGTCTATTCATTTTTTTGTCTGTGTTTGAGAGCATTTTTAAGTAAGTAGTTTAACACTTTGTAGGAGAGGAAAGTAAGGGGTTCATCCATGAAAACGTTTGGTATTTTGAACGCTAAATGCTTTATTCTGCCGAGTGTGAGACCTCTGTCATAAATGCGTGCGCGCGTGCGCACGCGTGCGTGTGTGTGTGAGTTCGGCTTTAACGTCTTTTTCAACAATTTTTCAGTCATATAAACGACGGTGTCAAAATTAAAGAAAATGTTATATCCTAAATGAAAATTATAGTTTTAAAGTTAATAATATGATCGTTTACTTCGTGTTTTAAGAGCATTTTAAGCGAAACGTAACATTTTTATTAGAGCCTCCCTTTGAAATTTTGAAATTTGTAAATCTCAAACTCCTGAATACTATAGGATTTCAAGACGTTGTCAGTTAATCTACGTTTGAAATGTATAGAGATGAAGGGCATCCGTGACCTAGTGGTTAATGTCCCTTACTTCAATTCACTTGCCCCTCACCGATGTTGGTTCGAGCTTCGCTTGTGGCGTAGAATTATCCATGTTTGGAAACCATCCAGCGGGCTTACAGAAGGTCGATGGTTCTACCCAGGTTCCCGCCCGTGAAAAAATAATTCCTGGTGCCTCGAACACCGGGAGTCTTCCTCCACCGTGAGAAGCTTGAAACTCGCCGAACAACATAATTTATAACTGTGTCGATGTGACGTTAAACCGAAACAATCAAAAAAAAAAAAAAAAAAAAAAAAAAACAACAACAGCACTATAAATGTATATAGTGATTAATTACACATTAAAAATATTTTTGGAGTATAATTATTTATCCGGGTGTAAAATCATTGTATGAAGTAGCACCATAGATGATTTTGAATTTTCTAAGATCAGATGTTTAATCAATATGTCTTATCCATACGAATTTCAAGTTTAACAACATACAGTGATTTGTTGAAAAACGGTATTAAACCCAAATCAAACAAACAAACAAACATAGTGATTTGGGGTGCCACCTTGGCCGAGTGGCAAAGGTGACTTGGTTTGAACCCCACTCGGGGTGTTGAATTCTATATGTGAGGAAGCTATCCAGCTAGCTTACGGAAGGTCGTTGGTTCTATCAAGGAGCCCGTCCTTGATGAAATTATGCATGGTGGGACACCTGTTGTCTTTCCCCACTATCAACAGCCGGCAAGTCGTCATATGACGTATAATTGTGTCGGTGTGACGTTAAATCCAAGTGATTTGTTCCATAATGTAGTCAATTGATTGCTTTCTACTTTGCTCAATTGGGAGAGTGTAGATATATTTCGCAGGGTCTTGAGTTCGATCCATGTGCGAGGCGTATGTTCTCCGTTACGATTTGATAAAAACATTGTGTCAGAAATCACGCGTCCTCTATTTTTGATTATGTGGAGAAGTTGGCTTTCAGTGTAGTAATCTTTGAAAATCTGGCCTGAGCTAGATATTTTTCAGTACAATGAAGCAAGAATGTTTTTAAGTAAATTCAGCCGGAATTCTTTCATAAATATTCCCAGCCCTCATCAGAGAATATCACCCCTTAATGGCTTTATAATCATGCAGTCCAGTAGAGGGAAGTTGAGACTTCATCCTTATTCGAGTAAGCAAGTATGAAGCGGAATTCGTATGTTCTATTTAATTAAAAAATCTGACGTTTAAGTCATAGAATAAACTTTCTTTTGTTTCAACTCTTCGTAGTTGGTTTAAAAGATGCTTCCCCAAAATTTAACCGTAGAGACGGGCCTAATTTTTACACGTATTAGCGCACACTATAAAATTCAGTATAAATGTGCTGATTAAACTTATTGAAAATTACGAAATAAGGCAGACATAACATAATATTAGTCTAAGGTCATTTAACATTGCTCAATACAATACGGAGATATATTTGCACGAGTACCCAGCTGAGAAAACCATATCGGACGAGCCGCTAGGCGAGGTTAGTATGGCTTTCCCAGCTGGGTACGAGTTCAAATATATCTCGTATTGTACAGTAAAATGTTAAACAACCTTTTTATTTATATTAGTTTAAGTCAAAAATGATTCACTGAATATTGTATTTCTGCCTTGACGCATAATCAAAGCGCCTATTTTACCCGATTAACATTCGGAACATTTTCACGTATTTCGGGCTTTATCGTAGGTTTAACATAGGACTGTTGAATTGTCCAAATACGGAAAAAGTACAGGTTTTTTTTTTGTACGCACGTGCGTCCAATATGGTAATATATTGTACAGTCGCGTGTTGCAAATAAACGCTCACGATTGGATAAATAAAATAGATATAGAATAATGAGACGTACACGTATGTAGTAATAATCCAGTGCGTATCCCATATTTTACCACGGTTAGTCAAACTACATTACATTTCAACTTAAAATGACCGAATTTACCCATTTAAATATTGCACATAGCAAATGGGGGCATCGTTAACGTTTAACGCAAGAATAAATTACCGCGACCTAACTTTATCTCGTCGTTTAAGGAGGTATTTTGTTTCGTCAATGGTGGAGTTCAATAGCTTAACAACTACAAACAAATATCTGAATAAGATCTTAAAAACTTCTTTGCGAGTGTTTATTATTTAATACAAAATGAATAAAAAAGTTTTATGAATTATATTGGCATATTGTCCTTAATAATGAAATGATGAATTTAGTTAGGTGTAGATCAGTCATATGGAAATAAGATTTTTTACTGTATTCATACTGTAATTTTAAACTGTATATCGATTTTGAAAACTCACTGATATGCACGAAAGATATGAAAGGTTTCCATAAACCTAATGTTGCAAATCAAAAACTCTTTTATATTTACGTATTGATTTCAAAGTTAAATATTTTAATAACAAATTTCTTTTTAAATTGAAGAAGAAAAAGCAACCGGCATGTATTACTAAGGACGAAAGTTTTCATGAGTAAGAAGTCGAAAATTCTTTTTTGGAACAATATTGAAGGAAAATGGATTTTATCATGACAAAATTTAAAGAAGTGTTTAAATAAAGATATAATAACGAAACATTCGAACTATTCAAACGCTTTTATTGAAGGACAGAAACTGATCAAAACTAATACAAAATAATGCCACCGAAATCGACTAGAAGTATGTCAATTGCCCCGTCGGGGAAGGGAAAACAGGATTTGGACAAGTTCCCTGTTTCAAAGGTGGACTACACGCAACCTCTTCTGGTGAAGAACAGTAAAGTGTCATTTGGAGAAAAAGTAGTGCAAGTGAAAGAGCAGCATAAAGATCGACTTGAGGATCTGATATACGAAATGGACGCTGTAAAGCGAGAAAATGATCGATTACGGAGACAACAAGAAGACACGTATGGTGTGTCTTTTGACACTGTGGACAGAATGAAAAAAGAATTAGAACGAGCCAAAACCACGCGGTCGTTTCTGCTTGAAGACATTGAGGTCAGGAAAGCCAAAAGTGAAAAAATGGAAGCGGAGATATTTGAGTTGAATATGAAACTAGAATCTTATACGAAGAAAATAAATGAATTCAACAAAATGAAAAACGAGTGGATTGAAACATCAGAGAAATTAGTGCGCACGGAAGAAAAATGTGAAAAGCTGGGGAAATTGAACAAAAATCTGAGAATGTTGCTTATGAAACATCATATAGACCCCAAATCCGTGGACTTTGATAGTGGTCGAAGCAAACGAAGTACCAAAAGTGACAAGGGTCCTCTCAAGCCAATATTGAAGCCAGACATAAAGAAGAAAAAGCCCGACGCTCATACTCAGTCCCACAACAACACACTTGCCAACAGCAAGAAAATCAGCCGTAGTTGGGGTGATCTGCGAGACGTGCCAAATGGACGGGATACACAGAACAGTGTTAGTGAAGAGGTGAGACGACACCAATCAATAACCAGTAGGAAGGCTCTCGGGCGGGGACCTCCCTCTTACTTGGGTTATTATACAGACATTCACCACAACAAGGTCATGGGTAGACACAAATTTGACACAGTTCATCTTCCAAAGTTACTTGTAGCATAGAAATACATTTCAATGTCTACATCATGTACAGTGCAGGTATTGATACTGCAATAACATAAACACGTTTACCGTTTATTGATCTGTTAAAACGAGTGCAGATATTTTATGACGATGGATATAATGTTCGTTTCTTATATATTATTTTGTTTTTCTTTTTGTTATATAAACATGTGACTTGTCTGTATATAGAAAATGTGGAAGATAAGAAGGACTAATTTCTTTTTAATGATTTAATGACTTTCGATGGACACAAATTTGACAAAATTCATGAGTTTCGAATTGAAATACACTTAAATGAGTACAGTTGTTAGGTTTGCTATTGAATTGAAACGTATATCTTTTATTGATTTGTAACTGGTTATCTGATAAACAGAGTACAGAGTACAGGTATATTAAGACGACGTAAAATAACATTTGAGCCGTGCCATGGGAAAACCAACATAGTGGGTATGCGACCAGCATGGATCCAGACCAGCCTGCGCATCCGCGCAGTCTGGTCAGGCTCCATGCTGTTCGCTTTTAAAGCCTATTGGACTTGGAGAAACTGTTAGCGAACAGCATGGATCCTGACCAGACTGCGCGGATGCGCAGGCTGGTCTGGATCCATGCTGGTCGCATACCCACTATGTTGGTTTTCTCATGGCACGGCTCATTTGTTTCTTTGATTTCAATACGTGTTTTTCATGTATTTTACAAAACGAACACCGAATACTTAAACATACGGAAGTCTAAAAGGACTCTATTATCTTTGATGATTTCTAATGTTTAGTTGATTGCTTTGTATCTTTCAGTCTCACTAAACAGTTTTATAGGATGCACAAAGATTTTAAAACTGTTACATTTATTCAAACGTTTCGTCCATTTTTATTTGACAAAGGAACAACGGCACCAGGGTATGTGATTCACATAGTTTAATCTTAAAAATTAGCAAATTGACCAACGTGAGAACAGGCTCTGTAGACTAATTGACAAATTAAAACTTTAGGTAAAATAAAATACACAAGTCAAGCGTTCCCGCTTTTCAAGGTTTATAAAAAAAAATGTAACTGTACCAATGCCATGGCAGGTTATTTGTAGTTTAAAATAAATCACTTGTTTAGTCAGATGTGCCTTAAAGTACTTATTGTTATGCCAATACTGCACAAGAGAGAGTTGCATTTTGAATTAAAAATAAAGAGTTGCTGAAAACCACGTTAGTCATAGTTATGTGAAATTTTAGCAAAGGCGTTGAACTGTGAAAGTTTAGTCCCATTTATGCAGTCCTTTTTCCGGAATTCTATGCATATATCAGAAAACTGACATTTTTTTTGGAGAGTAATATGCATGTTTTCTATACTGTTCGATTTTCATGTAAAATAACTTTTTTTCTTTGATTTGGTGTTGTTTTAATCTTTCCTCAAACTGTGGAGATAGTCGTTAATTCTGTACCAATTGTCCTTTATGCATATTGTCGTTCAAAAGGAATCCAGTACCACTCTTTTAAACCTATCTCATGCACGTAATTTATGTAAATTTAACTGTACTATGTATATTTTATTTATTTTGTTGGGTTTAACGTTGACACATTTATAGGTCATATGACGGCTTTTCAGCTTTGATGGTGGAGGAAGACCCAAGGTGCCACGGACCTTCCGTAAGCCAGCTGGATGGCTTCCTCACATGAAGAATTCAACGACCCGAGTGAGGCTCAAACCCACATCAAAAAGCGTCCTTAACCACTCGGCCACGGAGGCCCCTTGTACTTTGTACAGGTATAACCGAGTGATGTTACACAATTATAATCCATACCTATTATTTCCGACATTTTGCAATTTATTGTATTTTCGATATTAAAAAAACGAATAATGAATCAGGAAGAGTGCGAACTGAAAAAGAACCACTTTGGTTGATAATTTCACCCGCTATGGCATTTGATCCTATCCTTCAAATCAACAGATTGAGACGGTCTCAGACAGTAATTCGAGGACTTTTTATTTTTTAAAATTTTATTTGTCAAAAGTGGTTACAGCATATAGTATAAGAAATATTCTATAAGTAGGTGATTATATACTGAGTTATTTGAAAAAGTTTGTATTATCTAAAACTTGTATAAAGCCCTGACCCTTGCCATGTTAGATTTCTTTAAAGAAATTGTCTGTCCTTCAATTCGAACAGAACTATGGAGAGATGGAGATATTAAAAGATGTTTACCGAAAAAAAACTGACCAATAGGCGTAAAAACAGCGCAGATATTGAGCTACATAAAGGGAAATAATTCCTACAAGCATAATAAGCTAATCAAAACACAGTTATTCATCTTTCTTGTTCTTATAACCTTAATAAAGAACAAAAATAAAAGATACCAGATCGGCATGACAGGCTATGCAAAAAAGCATGAGAGAAAAAAAAGGGTGTGTGTGTGTGGGGGGGGGGGGGGGGAAGAAGGGACAGAAACAAAGTAGGGGTTGGTGGTGCAGCACTGGGGAGATTTCGAAATGAACTGTACAAAAAAAATAGTTGTCTAGTGAAAGCAGAGATAGACAATCACTCCATTTCACATTGAATTTGTTTAATTTGTTTTCTTTCTTAGCGTTAAAATGTTCAAGTTTCAATAGCATTTCCATTTGTGTTTTGAATAACTGAAAGCTTGGAAATATGTTTCTAGTTTTCGAGGACTTGTTAGAGGCACGTTTTGGTCTGGCTCGCTTATTTGTTTACGAAGAACTGGTGTAAAACTATTTAGGTTGAAATTTAAATTTTGAATTTATTTTCTAGTCTTAAATTGCTTTACGACAACATAACTCATATATAGATAATTATTTTTACTGCCAGCCCTACCCCACTCTCAAATTTCGTTTGGTCGTACCTTACATTACCGCTACAAGTTAAAAGATTTTGCAAATTATTGTAGTTAGAGAATTGCACATACAAAGAACAAAAAAGGAAGACGGTACTTCGTGACAAGAGCAGTACCTAATAAATAACGTCAAAACAGGTGATGTTTTCGTAATAGTTCTTTCATGTTTACGATGTTAAGAGCCATAGCGTCATGCATGGATGGAGATGATTAAATGACTGCAAGGTCATAGCCAGGATAACCACTAGACTGATAAAAAAGTTATTTCGATAAAGTTTGGTTTTAATACATGTTTGTAGTTTAGTTTGGAGGACTGTTGTAAAAGTTATGATACCTGGAGGAATATATAGACTGACTCTATTACAAAGAATTGAAATATATAAGGAAATACAGCTATAATACGTATGTCATAGAAACTAGTGTAGATGATAGTAATAAAGTAATTAAATCTACATTAAACCTAATCTGAAAGTTTTACAAGGTATTGTTTCTTTAGTAATTCATTAAGATGTTTGATTATTATATAAACATACAAAAAGTAATCCATGTTTATTTGTCTCTGATGTTCAGAGCAAACATGTCTAAAACTATTACATTTGTCCGTAGGTACTTGATATTTAGTCAGATTCACAGACAAAATTGTGAAAGGAAATGAAACCTCTTCAGCCCCATGCTCCTACGTTCAGCATTCGGACAATTTTTTCGCATGGACATTTTGAAGAATATAATCGATCACATAGCGATATACGCTAAAACATTTAACATTGAATAACTACATGTATAACAATTCTGTCCACATCTGACACGGCTGCAACAACGCTCATGTTTTGCCTACATCTGAACTATATCCTATATCCAACCAGACTTAAGACACTGTAAACAAGCTCAGTGATCTCCCCCCTCCGCCCCCACCAAATAGGTTGTTTTGTGATTTGGAAAGAAATTTAATTTCCAAATATACACAAGTTTTATACAGTAGGACTGTGCTTTACTGACTGGTTTGAGTATAGTGTGATTTACTTTTTAAAAATAAATTAACTATAAGTAATAGGAAATAAAAGCCAGAAGTTTTTTTTCTGAGGTTACTGCTGTGATTCTGACGAAAGTTGCGCCCCTGCACCACCATCCTATAGTGATCTACATTTGTGAAGTTTCATGAAAATATATCAATAGGTTACTTCAATACAGTCAAACATCCCTTTGTTCACCAAATCAAGGTGAAAACCCCTTCCCCATAATGATCTTAAGGTGTGTTACAAAATAATAACAAACTCTCACTGCGGTTTGCGGGACGCCTATATTAAAGAGACGACAAACGTACTTTATGTAAGGCGAAACACATGACATTTCGGCATGAACAAAATTATTTCACATATATATCATAATTAGTCATAGCATATCCATGTTATGACATACACATATCAGTTTAATCTATACTGAAATAACTAGTCTACTATAATATAAACTATAACTTGATAACAAACTACATGGACTTTGAAGTTTTGCAAAACGTGGTCGACTCGCCTAGGAAAAAACACAAACAAAACTCAGTTTTGTATTTCATATCCTTTTTATTTTGTCATCGCTTGTAGGCGACTGTTTAATACCACTGAATGTTTGGTCTCATTCTTGCAAATCCTCGGAGAGTTACAATTTTTACTTTAACTAAATGTACGTTTACGTAGAGTAAGTATTCTTATCTTGTCGTGAAAAATAACAATTACCGTATAAGCGTGCAAATTATTCAACTTGACTCTGTATGTAACAATTTCAATTTTGAATATGACTAAAAAACCTTTACATGACTTTTTTCATTTTGGCATTGAATTTGAATTAACGCGATGTCGTCTCTAGTAGAGACTCGCTTGAAAGAAAAATCTCGCCCATGTATAGCTCGAATCATTCAAGTGTACTTAAACTAGCAGGTACTTAGACTACACGTTTGAAGGGAGATAAAATGGCATTATCACCGCTGTAGCTTCTATTAGAAGTAGTCGCCCTTGAATAAACTTAGCAACGGGTTTATTTTCAATACGTGAAAGCTTTGAAAGAGAAGCAACGATGTGTTACTTACCACTGACTGCAATGCTCTGTTAATTCTTTTATTCTGTAAGTATAATATATATTGTAATAAATTCATGACGTTTGAACGACCATGTTTAATTTTTCAAATTGTAATGAAAAAGACATAATGAGAGGGGATACTGCCAGAACTAATATATCTGGAATTTATTTATAAATTGATATTGCTGAATACGAAAATTTAAAATTCGCCGAATACAACATGCCTCCGAAAAAAGTAACAATGGCACCAAGGACTAAACCCGGTAAAGAGATTAAGTCGGGATCTGTACCAGATAAGAAGAATAAAAAATTCCAAGATACGGACAAAGTAAATCCATTCCAGCGAGCTACGAAGAATATGTCAAGAGTTGGTGATATACGCAGACAGAGAGATGCTTATAATGAAATAATAGCCGAGGAACAAGCACAAAAAGCCAGGGAGCTTAAAGAACTAGAAGATAAAATTATGTATTACAAGAGGGATAACGAGAAATTACTACGGCAACAAACAACCAAATTTGGACTTACTTTAGACAGTATGAAAGTTGTTAAGAATGAACTTGAACAAGCTCGAATAGTTAATGATTCGTTATATCGTGAAGTAGAATCTAGGAAAGAAGAATGCGACAAACTCCAAAATGAGATGGACAGTGTTCTGAGGAAAATTAATGAACTGATGATTGAAAGTAGTGATTTGAACCGTGAAAAACGCATATTTGAGCAGGAACGAGAAAATGTAGCAAGAAACGAAATAAAGATACATAAACTTGTTCAATCTAATAAGGATTTGCGTGCGTTGCTTTTAAAAAATAAAATCAACCCAAACACTGACGCATCAAAACTTCACGTGAAGTCAACAAGTCCTCGCAGCGAGCATTCCCATACCAGCTCTACACTACCAGTAATATATAACAAGCACAACCTTCTGAGTTTTAGAAGCGAGGAAGAAATGAGGCCTCTGCAAAGGAAACCACTGAAAGGAATTCTCCGTCGTACTAAGTCGAATAATTCTACAGACTACATAAGTGCGCGAGAATTTTTCAAAAGGCGCCCAAGCTACCCTTGGACAAAACCTGTAAATGTCTATCTTTGAGATACCAGAAAGAAATGCTAGAAATGTAAATGTTTGTGTTAAATTATTGAAATAAAATGTTTGATTCACTTTATAATCAATAACAGATATTTTTTGTGAATTGAAGCTTTATCATGCAAGATTGAGGTACGATTTATTTATACATTATTTCAAAGGTCTTCTGAGATAGTAGTAGTATTTTTGAATTTTAACTGCAACTGATAAAACAATGTGTTTTCTACCGTGAAAATTTCTAGTCGATGAACTATTTCGCAAGGTTATTTTTTTGTGAATTTTATGAAATATTTACATGTTGCCTTTATGCTAAGATACCGACCAAGTTCAAACAAGTAAACGATGGGTGATCAAAAGAAAAATACCATTTCAAAACCGTTTCTGTCGATTAATTCAAATGTCATAAAGACATTTTGATTTAATCGTATTTATTTCATAATGAACATTCATGCATGACAACTGACAAATAAACATGCAATAGGAAAATAACCTGAACGGAATAATTCACTAAATAGCTCCATTCCTTGCAGCCACAGACAGGCATTGAATATACAATCATAAATGCATTACATTGAAATAAACTGTTTTTTATTAAATTTTGTAGCTTATGAAAATGGTGAACAAAACAATTTTTGTGAAATGTGATAATGGCTAATACCGGTATGTCAATAGTGTCTATGTCTGGTGTAAAACAGTCACTAGCTGTTTATATACTGAACTATGAAATTACTCTAGCAGGAGATAGTAACAAATATTTTGGAATTATGGCATATATTTTGTGTATAAAAGGAGGTAATTTCGAGAAGAAGAGTGGTGGAATGCCTAGGGTTTGTATGACTTATTAAATGGAGCATATTTTATATACTTACAGCCTTGACGCTATAATAAAGCAATGTACAGCGTCAAATATCAGCTTATTTTGTTGCAAACTTAGATTGTATTGAATATTAAAAATAAGTTCATACAACAGTATACTATAGAATAATCAAGGGAAAAACCTTGTTCCGGAAAAGGTGGATTAAACAGTATGTGTCGATTTAAAGTGTAAAAAGGGGCAGCGCCTATTGAACGTGCTATATACGTCATAACTGTAATCTTGAACATTTCATTCTATTTATTATATACTCGGTAAAAAAGGTTCTGCACACACGGATGTTTTGGGTGACAATATTTTTATTATATGACACACAGCAAACATGAATATACCAGATTAAACTTTAATCAAAGCTTAACACAGAACTGAAAACGAAAATAAAATCCAAGTATCCGTTCTTGAGTAATCCAAGGGTCCTCTGTCAAAAATGGTTAAATCACTGTTTTGCTACCAAACACTAATAATGCGTATATCCTCCACGCTGACTGTGACACTCTCTATCGCTGCAACATCCTGGGGTCGAATACCAGCTTGTAAATGTCCCAGGGCACGAGCCCGGTCTTCATTAGTTAGTCGTCTTAACGGACGCCTTGCCAGTACATTAGCCATTACTGTGACAGTGGCCAAACTTTGAATATCGATCGCAAGTTTATTTTCTTTCATAAAATTCATTTTACAAACAAAGTAATTAAGTTACTAGGGGTTTGATTGATCAACAATAGAATAAATTACTCATATTCAGGACTTTGTGTATGGTCAGTGTGTGAGGAAAGAATGCAAGCAAGACTATTCTGAGCACTTTTCAAATTTACTGCTAATTTTGCCATTTTTGAAGGCTTACCCCCAGTGCATGTAAACTGTTATAACTTGATCATTTATATATCGATTTTCATTCTGTTTCGACCAGTGTCCTTGTAACAGATATCTGTTGGCTATGGTAAATCCAAAAATGCATGTAATTTTTTAACTTGCGCTATAATGAAGAAAACATCCAGCTGTGCAGGACTTTTTTTACCGAGTATACAAAATGAAATGAGCCGTGCCATGGGAAAACCAACATAGTGGCTTTGCGACCAGCATGGATCCAGACCAGCCTGCGCATCCGCGCAGTCTGGTCAGGATCCATGCTGTTCGCTAATAGTTTCTCCAATTCCAATAGGCTTTAAAAGCGAACAGCATGGAGCCTGACCAGACTGCGCGGATGCGCAGGCTGGTCTGGATCCATGCTGGTCGCATACCCACTATGTTGGTTTTCCCATGGCACGGCTCAAATGACATTTAGCAGTAATGACAGACGCATGTTATCCTGTTCTAAAATGTACAGTTTGAAATAGCTCGCCTCTATAAAACATCTCTTTTTGATGAATAAATATCGTGTATGGAAAACATCTTCAGGTTCAATTCGTTCATTTTCATGCTACTAGTTGTATCAATTTATATCCTAAACAATCTTAAGGTAGTTCTGCACGTTTGAAAAACCTGAAGTAATTGCGTAACGTCATTTATCCGGAAAACGTAGAATAAAGCCTGGATTCGGCGTACGGAAACGAAAATCAATTTATGAATTAATCAAAACCTGTGAGTAAATTTGCTATAATGGCACTGTTGCTATATTTCTAAAGTCAAAATATGATATTAAAACGTATGGCACGTTAAAAAATCGAAATAATGTCTTAAAATTAACGTGAAATGCCCGGTTCCTTTCAATCATGGTAAAATAACTCAAAAATAAGCACACGGACCTATACATTTTATTTCACCAAATTATAGGCCATGTGTTTATTTACAACTGTGAGAAGTTTCATCAAAATCTACATTGTAGAAAAAAAATCTATTTGCGAAAATGTTATGAAAGTTATGATTTTCCCATAGACTCCCATTATGAAATATTGCGTGAGGTCCAAAGTTTTCAAACCAGCCTAGCAAAAAATCAAGCAAACGGCCCTATCTTTTTTATTTGCTGAATTTTCTAGGTTTATTCTGAAGTTTTGAAAAATTGGAGTTTAAAGGTCCAATACTAAGGAAAGTGAACATTTTAATTTCTTTTAAAAAGCACAGAAACTATTTCATTTTGTTGGAAAATGAAAGTTGGTATGTAGAAATTCGAAATAAATCGCAGAATATGTACAATTATTTTTCTATGAAGTATGAAGAAAGTTAAAAAGACCTGGGGGGTCATTCTGTCGATTCATTGAAATTTCAACATAATACACATACATTTCTTTGAGTTCCAAAGACATTCTGTAAATTTTGACCTGCCAATCTTCATTATTTAGTGTCTTGCAGAAGTCTATGCACTGGCTATGAAAAAAATTGACAACTCACTTTCCCTTAGTAATGGACCTTTAATCAAATTCTACATTGTAGAAAATTGCAGAACTACCTTAAAACACTGATTCTTGCATATGAATGGCCGCATCGCACACAGGAGAGAATTCATATTCCCCAGCTTGACAAGATCTTAGAAGACTGAAATGTTCATTTAAATATCTTTTATTAAGGACAAGATCGCCTGCCAAAGGTTTATATATTAACGGTATAATGTTTTCGTTTAAGGCACGACAGAACGGAAACTTTGTCCTTAGGGAAACATCGCAGTGAAATAACGCAGTCAATATTCTAACTCGCACAGATACATACATTTTCTTTTTCTACTTCTCAAAATAAACGCTACATACAAGTCCCAAGTGCGATATTGTCGTGATAATGTTTTAGTGAATATGGAGATATATAATTTAGTCTGTCGCATTCACACAATTCTATTCGGGTCACATCTGAAGGTTTCATCGCCGAATTCGTCGTCGGGGAAAAATTGACCTTTTCGGCATTGAGAAAGTACAACTTTCTCGCTGCGAACAAATTTTGATCCTTGGTGCAATGCACCTGAAGTAGATTTTATATCGTGAAGTTTATTGAACGAAGCCTTGTTCCAGGACGATTGCCATTTAGACAAAATGTATGTATTTATATTTCGTTTGAAATCAGTACATGGTAATTCAAATTAGATTATGTTAATGAAAGGGATTCCTTGCTGCAGTATTAGCATCCTCGTTTCCATTAATACCAACATGTACATGACCTAGAATATCAAACTTTTCAAGGGCAGATTTCATATAAAAAAGTACTGTAGGGGAAGTAAGGTCGGTAGTGTTGTATCTGGAATTAAATTTTCTGTTATTTCATCGAATTCGAGGTCATTTTCATTCATAGAAGATTTTATTCAAATTCCAAACGGTTTGATTTGTTTTTTTTTCTCTCGTACGAACCGAAGTACTTGTGTTTAAATGTTCATGAGCAGGACTAGATTTGTTTGCAGCTACCCTAAAGCATATTGCAATGACAGTAATTCTCGACGTGTGTAAAGAGATGGTTCGTTTGCTCCAACACACACACTTTCAACAAGCGATGTTCTAAATGCACCAAGAGCAATACGAAGACCACGATTATGGAAGGTATCTAACATTTGTAAATCAGATTTTTTTGCTGAAACATAAACAACAGAACTGTAATCTAGTTTGAATCTAATCAGAGCTCCATAGAGTCGTATTGAAATCTTGCGATCGGCTTCAATCTTCCAATCAGTATTTGAAATTACCTTTAAAAGATTCAATGACTTCAAACATTTGGCAAAGAAGAATGAATTTCAAGACCCAAAAGGACCAGATCAAGTACGAGGAGACTTCACAGACGCCTCAAGGTACCTTAAATGATTAGGCTGCATATATCTTATCATGAATGGTGACCTAGAAGTCTCTGCTAGAAGAATATAGCTTGATTTCGTTTAGAAGACAGATGCAGCTCCAATATCATAAGTTTCTCTAGTAGTTTAGCGTGCCATGTATAAAATATCCATACAAGGGACTTTTACCCAAAAGAATGTCGAGGAGGAGCGGAAGACTGAACTCGTATAGGTATAGGAAATACAGATCAATCTAACTGCACCTTTAATAATCCTACCTTTCAGGTATTACAACACCTGTTCATAAAGTGGCATTGTGATACAAGCAAAACTGCATTATCTTTCTTTATAAAATATTAAGTGATATTTCATTTTATTATCGTCTTGTTAAAAGTTATTTTTTTATCATAAATAAACAGATAAAACATTTGAAACAAATCAAACACATGAATATATTGTAATTGTTTATGCTGTGAAAAGAATTATGTTAATGTGTCTAAAACCCTTTTCATTTCCACTCAATTCTGTAATTGCAAGGGAAGTAAACTAATAGATATCCCTGCCTGAGAGAACTTGCCTACGGCAAGAGTTGGCACTCTTTGTGGTCACAGCTTTAAATTCAATACTAAAACTTCAGTTATTGATATAAACACAACTTTCACTAATTTCACATTTATTAAATCATCATTGGCTTTTGAAGAACATAGAAATCAATTTCTTGACTGTATTTAATGTCTTTCTATCTTTAAAACAATGAGCTTCTATCCCCTATTTTCGCTGTCCGTCGCCTTTCGTCTACACCTCATCGTCTATGCCTTTCCATTGTTTATGATACCTTTAGCGAAACGGGTAATATCTTCTGAGTATGAATGCCACGTTTCGCATTATAAAAGCATAATCAAATTCAATGGCGTTATAAAAGGGAAAAATCTCCGGCTGGATAAGAGACTGTAAGAATTTTTGATAATTACCAATAGAAATCAGCGGTCCCTTGATGCACACGTAATCTTGACATTTCGTATGATGGGGTCGCGTTATAATATCTTTGATTAGTCACACATCTGTAAATGGGTAACCAGTCAGTATGTGATAATAGGCATTTTAAAAGATAATATGTATAGCGGCTTAATAATCAGTCAATTACGTATCGCGTGTCGGGAATTAAATATCACCTTGAAAAACGTTTAGTTTAAACATAATTTTATATCAAACAATGGTACAACATATACAAATTTACATTACGCAGTACAAAAGATAAATGTATGAAAAAGGATTAGATCCGAAAGCTAAAGCTTATAGAGGTCTTCTCCTTTAACTAAGTACTATAATAAATACGCTATGGCAGTGCTTATTATCTTGTCTGAAATAACACATTTTAATATGGAAAACAAAAAACACAGGAGTAGTAGAGCAATAACTTATGAACGAAATATTCGAACATACGTTTTTAAAGTCTTTAAGAGTGATGATCATATATATACACATATATTAAATTAATAGATAAATTAAATGAGGTTAACATAGGAGAGGAAATGAACGAAAAAAAGTGAATAGAAAAATATATTCATTCGGATCGCCAGTGGAGCAGTATAGCATATAGCATTCAGTGAACAGATGCTCATGAAAATCGTCTGCTTTCCCGGATGTAGTTTTGGACTGCTTGGAATATTTTAACATTTATTTCATCGCTGAGATTTCGGTCTCCATTCAGTAGAGTGTGAAAGGTTATAGTGCAATAGTCGGAAGTAGTTTCAAGAAGACGAACTCTGATATTATCATAGTGGTGACACTCAAGGAAGAAATGATGGTTACTCTCTGGAAGACCACATTGACAAAGAGGTGTTGGAGAAATGTTTTTTCTGAACAAATGCTGATTTAGGGAGCTGCATTCAGTACGGAGCCGAGCATGGTATACTTGCCATTTTCTGTCGCCTACGTAAAAATAATCAGGGCATTTCGGGGCGCTAGTTTTTAACTGCGATTTGAAGGAAGCTAATGAAGTTGAATTTTGCAATTCTCTTGAAAGTGTGTTCCAATCTCTAAGTGCCGATGGAAGAAAGGCATTGTAGTAAAGAGAAGTTCTGGTACGTATAGGCGGAATGTCAGTGGCGTTACGTAAATTATACCTAGACGTTTCCCCTACAGATGGTGGGACAAGAGAAGAAAGATAGTCAGGAGTAAGGCCGTTTTTCATTTTGTAGAGTAGAATAAGCTTATGGTGAAGTCGTCGACTTTCAAGAGATTCCCATGGAACTTCTCTATGAAGTTCATGAAGAGATACAAGTTTGGTAGCCCCAGAAACAATGCGGGAAGCTTCATCCTGAATTTTGTTGAGTTCGAGTTTCTCGTATTGCGTGCAGTTGATATAAACTACATCAGCATATTCAATAAGAGGTCTGATGAAAGATAAGTATATTACTTCTAAGCATCTTCTGTCAAGTTGAAACTTGAGTTTTCTCATGATATTTATTCTTTTCCATGCCCGTTCTTTGATAGAGTTAATGTGAGAATGCCAAGAACCATCGTCAGAAAAGTAGACACCAAGATGTTTGTGAGAGGATACCGAGGAAATGAGTTGGTCATGCATTAGAAGATGCGGGTGAAAAGGTTTAGATGATTTACGTGAGATGGTCATCGTTTCTGTCTTGGAAGGATTAAATGTAACTAACCATTTATCAGCCCAAATGCATATCTTGTCGATGTCAGATTGAAGAGTTACCGCAGCAGAAAAAGGATGGTCAACAATAATATGCAAACTGGTGTCATCAGCAAAAAGATGTACATGAGAGCCTAAGTCATCAACAATATCATTAATAAACACTAAGAATAAAAGAGGGCCTAGAATAGAACCCTGAGGGACTCCTGCATCAACTGATGACCAGTTGGATTGGGTGCCAGGTAAGACAACGCATTGACGTCTGTTAGAGAGATAGTCAGAAAACCAATTCAACAACCGTCCGTCCAGTCCGGCATTTTTCAACTTGAAGAGAAGACCTTTATGCCAAACTTTATCAAAGGCCTTGCTAATATCAAAGAAGACAGTTCTTACTTCAAGTCCATCATCAAGAGCTTTACAGAAGGTATTGTACAAATAAGTGAGCTGATTCACGGTCGAGTCCCCTGGAGTAAATCCAGATTGTAGAGAAGATAGGAAGTTATTATCACGAAGAAAGTTAAAAAGATGCTTAAATAAAATGCGCTGGAATACCTTTTCAGTGCAGCATAGCAGCGAAATCGGTCGGTAGTTGTTAGGTAAAGACGGGTCACCTTTTTTGAAGACAGCACAGACATTAGCATCTTTCCAAATTTGAGGTACCTTACTGCATTGAAGTGAGTAGTTAAAAAGAGAACAAAGAGGAAATTTAATCACAGGTGCAGTTTCACGCAGTATCCGATTACTAATTCCATCTGGTCCTGATGCTTTGTTGATATTTAAAGACCTCAGGGCGTCTTCGACGTCTTGTGGGGTAATGGAAATAAAGTCAAGTTTGTTTCTAGTCGCTTGATAATCATTGTCAGGAAGGTCCTTATTAGAGTCGATTAGCGAAGCCTGGCTGCAAAAGAATTCATTCAATAGATCAGATTTTGATTTAGAATCAAAGACAAGTTCCCGAGTGGCAGGGTTTGTGAGTGGTGGTATAGTTTGTTTATCAGTTGTAGAGATGAAGCCTTTTATAACTTTCCACCAATCTTTAGCCGTAGTAGAGTCAGATTTAAGTGTGTCAGCAAGTTTTGAGAAGTGATTTTGTTTAGCTGTGCGAATTAATGATACAATTTCATTACGAACCTTTCTGAATTTATTCCAGTGCCCTGGGTTCTGAGAAAGTTTGGCTCTGTGATAATATTTTTTACGTTTCTGAATTTTTTTCTTAATTTGTGCTGTGATCCAAGGTTTATCATTAGGTTTCACAGTGATATTTCTTGAAGGAATACATTCCTTAGACAGTTCGAGGAGTTTATTAGTAACAGATGTAGTATAGTTATTAATGTCTTCAGTTTTGAAAAGATCCAGTTGGTATCCTTGATTTTACGTCTTAGTGATGTATAGTCGCCGCGGTCGTATTGCCATATCAAACGTTTAAAAGGCTTGACATGGGGCGTAGAAAATGTAAATAGAGCATAAACAGGACAATGGAACCGTTGATTCTGGTCTAGAATTGGATCCCCAACGCCAGAGGTTATAACTTTATGACTACAGATACAAGAAAGAGGTCTAGAAGAGCAGAAGAAGACTCTGTGAAGTGGGTCGGTTCATTAATAAGTTGCTCTAGATTAAACTGCTGGCAAATAGAATTAAGTTTGCGAGTCATGTGTGGGTTCGACTGATTAAAGTTAAAGTCGCCAGTGACAATTATGTCTGATATACCTGTATCTAGTGCTAAACCGAGAGAATCTTCAATCAGATTTGTATGATAGGCGTCGGCATTGGGGGGACGATAAAAAACAGCAAACAGGATATGCTTGGAATGAGAAGGGATCAGTTCAATCCAGATACACTCCAGACCTCTGGGTTCGAGATCTAACCTTCTTTTGTAGTGTAGGGTCTCCTTTAAGTAAACTATTACTCCGCCGTAGCCATTCTCAGTTCTGTCTTTTCTTTCTGGAGTGTGAAAGCAAGAAAGTTTAATATCGTTAGAAGATATGTTTGGATTTAACCATGTTTCTGTAAATGCAAGGACATCAAAGATACCAAACTCTGCGCCTAGAATGTCAATATTATTTAAAAGGCTTTGTACATTATATTGTAAGACTGAAAGGCATCTAGTACTAGTTATTATTTCTGATAAGGTGTTTGACATTAAGGAAAAGGCGGATGAGGAAGAACTATTGGAACTCACTGACAATGGGCCAGGATTTGGTTGAACATCGCCAGCTAAAGCTATTAAGAAACATAGCCAAGTTGTATACAAAGATCCTGTAAACACAAGAATAACATATCTCATAAAGGAAAGGTTTTGTTTGAATTTAATCCCAAGAATCATATGCTTATTTGGGTATATAATGTTATCTTTCAACTGGAGCTTTAATTGAATGGTCAGAGAGTATGTAAATAATATGTTTGAAATAGTGACCCGAAGTACAACACAGTGCAAAAGCAATGGGAATTTCCATGGGCAAGTATAAGTTCGCATGACCGTGGGAAGGAATAAGTTATTCATTATGTTACAGCTGACAACGACAACAAAAACAGTTTAGCCACAGCCGTGCGCACTCGCAGAGGAATACTCGATGCCAAGTGCATTCCATTTGAACTGGTCCGAATGATTAGGTTGAAACGTATAAAAAGAAATGTAAGAGTATTAAGTAGATAGTGAAATTGTACTGAATTACAGAAAAGTGCGTATAGAGAAAGTAAAGAGTCCATATTGAACGAATTATGGTAACTGAAAAATGATATAAACTGACGTTTAAATTTAACGTTATTATACATAGTTAGTTGTATAACTGCGAAAATTTGACTATGAGAGTGAAAATATTTTTTTTTTAAATATTGAGAATGAAAGCTACGTCTAGATACACAGATGAATCTGCTGGCAATGCTATAGTACTTGTATTGGTAGGTAGTAAATATTTATGTTGTCTGAGTAAAATATAAAAAAATATACTACATCAAAACACACAGAAGCAAAACTGAAAGATACATATACAAAGGGATATGCTGGGAATGTAAAGGTACTTAGTCACATTCGTAAATACTGTTTAGAAAAACATGATGAAAAAGTTACATATATCTGTCTTTTAACTGAGATAACATTGTTATTTAGCATAAGATATAAGGATTCAGATAAGAAATGAAAAACCAAATTCCAACAAAACGACAACATATTCCAAATGATATCAGTCCGAACAGGATTTTACTTTATACATGACTCTAAAGAACAAATGACTTTGTTAAGAAGGTTTCAATTTTCAAACCTAATATAGTAACTATATAAAGTACGTTACATGTACTGCAAGTATATCCGATATATATAGGTACTACAGATGTTAACATGTTTCAAAATAGGTATATACCAATAGAATATCACCGCAAAAAGAAAACACATCTACATATATTCACAATCCGAGATGAAAACTCTAATACAAAATACAAAACTATCATTATATATCTTTCAATCTTGTAGTGACAATCAAAATTCAAATATAGAAAGCTGACTATATTGTCAATGTTTATAGCCCATGCAAATCAAAAATACACTGTGGTAATTCTATAAGATCAATAGAGCATCACTGCAAACAAAAAATATATCTACATGTATTTACAATTTGAGATGAATTTTTTTTTTTTTTTATACAAAATGCAAAACTATTATTATCATTCAATCGTGTAGTGACAATTGAAATTCGGATATAGAAACCTGGCTACATTGTCGATATTTATGGCGCATGCAAATCAAAAAACATTGTGATATTTGCTATAAAATCACAAATTTTGTAAAGTCAAGTTCTCCTTAATAGCGCCCAGTACTATATATAGCGTATCAATATCAAGGTGAAGTTTACAGGTTATTTTACTGTACGATTCAGTAATTTTGCACAGGTAAAGTTGTATATATACTGCTTATCAAAAGTGCAGAGTCAATAATAATTTTAGTCCAAATTGACGTCTGCTCCATGATATAAAGTTGAGTCTGGTCTATTTTGTGGCTGAGCTGGAATTGGTTCAGGACTTTTTACCTTCATCAGGTCGTTTTCACTGGTAACACGGTGTATCTTACGGACTGAGTCCTTAACCATTACCGTGCCATCGTACGTCCAAGCACCGACTAGGTGATTGCCCTTTACCAGTTGCCTGGCTTTGAAGAAGAGTGCTGATCGCATGCGAGTAAGGTCTTCATTTATAAAAACACCAGAGTGGCCGCATTTTTTCAGACCTACCCTTGCCCTGTAAACAGCATTTCTCACCCTGTATGAGGAGAATTTGACAATTATGTCACGTGGTTTGCCATCCTTCTTTTGTCCTACGCGGTGTGGACCTGTCAATGTCAGAAATGTGTACATCTAAGTCAAGCGCATTAGCGATTTCTAGGATTTTGCCATCAGTAAGTTCGTTGTTATGTGAAGGGACATTATCATTTATCATGGCTGTTTCTTCGTTTTGCTCCAATGGAGGAAATTCATGACCAAAGGAGTTAGTAGGTGTATGTTGACTTCAGGAATACCACTAAAACGAAGACAGTTTCGTCGGCTGTACTGCTCTGCAATATCAGCATCACGCTCTAGTTTTGAAACGCGCGTGCGCAGTTTGTCATTTTCTTCCTCTAAGTGGCGAATTTTGGTGTTTAAACCAGCAAGAACACCATCTACAATTGCTTGGACTTGCGTGTCTACATCAACAACGTTACGGTGACTTGGAAGTTCAGACCTAAATGTGTCCCTTAGTACGTTTGCTATTGACTGGATGTCTTCACTAGAAAGAATTATTTGCGATTCCGCCATTTTTGACTTTTTAGTGTCCATATAATCTAATGGAGATGATAGTTCTCTCTTTTTGTTTTCAGTCACTGGTGTCGAACAATCAGCTGTACTATTGTCACTCATAGTATTTTAATGTTACAAACTTTTTTCGATTAGTATAGATCTCAAAGATTTTGTGCGGGGGAGGTCTCTATTTATAGCTTTTTCTATATATAGATGGTGATACACAGTTTTCACGAATTTCACGAGTTTCACAGATATAAATGACTAAAGTGCAAAATTTCAGAATTCAGAATTCCAAGTCTTACTGGTTCACAAATTACTTTTAAACCATAACCGTCAATATCTGTTCACATCACAGAGACCTCCGTCCGTCAGTTATATCATTTTACAATTTTTTCTTTGTTTACATTTTTTTCACAGCTGCCATACCGGAAGCGGAAACATATAGTTGACGTTTGAAAGGGATGGATTTATTAAATTATTGTGACTCGGTTTTCTGAAGCTAAAATTACTAATATAAATATTATTTTAATATCACGCTTAAGCCCGCCCGCTTAGCTCAGTAGGTAAGAGCGTTGGTCTACGGATCACGTGGTCGTGAGTTCGATCCTAGGTCGGGGCGTATGTTCTCCGTGACTATTTGATAAACGACATTGTGTCTGCAATCATTAGTCCTCCACCTCTGATTCATGTGGGGAAGTTGGCAGTTACTTGCGGAGACCAGGTTTGTACTGGTACAGAATCCAGGAACACTGGTTAGGTTAACTGCCCGCCGTTACATGACTGAAATACTGTTGAAAAACGGCGTTAAATCCAAAACAACCAAAAAAAAAAATATCACGCTTAATTGATCTTGATCGTACGTAAGGCACATTTAAGCCTATTTGCAACTATATTTGCAGCCATCATAAAATAGTATATTATAAACTATAAAAAATGAATTCAGTTACGCGAATTCGAGACAGACCCCTGAGTTTAACCTTCACTGGGCTAGTAGTCCCGATATTCGAACTGTCTGACATATTTTGTTTGCAAAATGTTTTATCTACTCATTGAACATTTTAAATGAATAGCTCAGCCAGACCTTGTATCTGTGCATAATAGGTACGAATCCCATTTAACATTTCCGTATTTTTACAGATTCCGTTTTTTGTACATAATAAATTTACGAGTTTTTACATTACTTTTCTATTTTCTATCTTTTCAGTACGTAGAACATTTTTCATATCAGTTCCATTTCATATAACGATGAATTGTTCTGAAATGCACGGTTCATATTCACTTGTTATATCCGATGTCTGAATTCTTCATATTTGGGCAGCGGACGGACCCATGAATTTAGTCTGCGAGCATATTTTCAGTGCGATATTTATTATCAGAAATGAAAACAATTTCCGTGCATGTGCCCCATCAAACAGCAGCCATCTCGCGAATATAACCAATTAGTCAATAATTCAGAATACGTAACTGGAAAATAAAACATGCAGTTCGTACGTTGTGAGTTTACTTTCTTTAATTAAAACATACCGTCTGCTATCAAGCTCTTCCATCAAATGACGCAGTTTTAGGTTTTTTAATACATTTACTGACATTACTGGTCATCCCCATAATCCGGAATATCCTAAAGTGGAGTCACGGTCCAATACACATGGACGAACCTATTTAGACTAATCCTGTTTATGGGCTGGTTTTGTTGTCCTAGTAAATGCGATACAAATGTATAATATAAATGAATCGTTAAAACTGTTTAATGAAACAGAAGCTAAAACGGTAAATATGCAGGTAAAACATAAAAGATATTCGCAAGATAGTGGCGACAGAAAAGAACTATATGCGTTTTGCCAGAAGAAGTGTGGATTGAGATAGCTATAAGTAGACCTCTTATCAAAATAAAAAAAAAATGAAGTAGATAAAACATTCTTGTAAAACTAAAAAAGACTGCTAATTAAACTTCATTTGTTAAAATAGGGGCCTCCATGACAGAGTGGTTAAAGGCGCTTACTTCAAATCACTCGCGTTTCATCAATGTTGGTTTGATACCTCGCTTTGGGTGTGTAATTCTTCATGTTAGGAAGCCACTTAGTCGGCTTACGGAAAGTCGACGATTCTATACAGGTGCCCGCCCATACCTGTAATAATGCTCAATGGCGCACCTAAGGTCTTCCTCTACCAACGTAAGTTTGAAAAGAGTCCATATGACGTAAAGCGGTGCGACTCTTAACCTAATGTGAACCAAAAAACAACAATGAATTGTGAAAAAATGAAATACTGAATGACAAACTTCAGTGCGGGATCCTATTTATCAGAAACCTATGGTGACTGATTTAGGACATTTACTTATGTCCTGTTGGCGTTCGCCGCTTTTATTGTACATTTCGTTGTCTTTCTATGGAACATGTGCAAAATATTGATTTTTTGTGAAGTTTTGGCCGCGTGCCAATGCAACAAAGCGAAGCTAACAATGCAATAGAAAGAAACGTAGTACGCGGCAGAATGAAACATTTTATTTCATGTTGGCATGGTATCATTAACAAACAAAGTATGTTTTGGTGCGCACACCAACGTGAGACAATAAAACATTTTACTTCGTTGTGGTGCGCGCACTAAGATGCAAAAACGAAATCTTTGTTCATACCGGGCACTCCAACGCGAAAAAACAAAACATATTTGTTTTGGCGTATGCACCATCATGCCAGAAAGAAATCTTTGTTCACTGCGCGCACGCCAAGGCGAAATAAAATGTTTCGTTCTGTCGCTTGCAACGTTTCGTTATGTTTTGGTGTAAGATTCATATTTTCGCGTTGATGCATGTGTAAAACGACTCATAAACGTTCAATATTTCGTTATGGCGCGTTTGAACGCGCGCCAGGATGACACAACGGAAATTGCTATATAAACCGCGCACACGCCAACGCGACATAACGAAATGTCCCAAGTCAGCAAACTGCTCTACCTACAGCACTAATAAGACATTTTGCTATGATACATGTTATATACAGTTGTATATCAAAGTCAGTCTGAATGCCTGACTTCCTTCGTCTAAAGGTCAGGCTCAAGTGCAAGTGACGAACCATATCTACCGTAAAACTAACACCTATCTATAGGCAGAAACATTGTAAAATCGTTAGGTTACTTTGTTAACTATAAAGACAGTAACCGTTTAATGGCTGTAGTACACACATGGATCCTTTGGAATGCATTTAATCTACACTTACAAGAAACACGGGGATTATACTTCATGCAAAAATGTTTTCGATCAAACATACTGTAAAACAAACACAACAATCTCATAACCCTAATGGTAATATGTGACCTAAATAATTACAATTCACTCCGAATATTTCTTTCATGGTGTCACCCCGGTATAGAAGTACTTCCGGGTCGTTGTATCCTAGAAAGTAGTTCTTTGAAATTTTGAAGTTCCCAATTTAACGCTATCCCTACTTTGACATGTTATATTCCAAATGTATTTATTGATACTGTGTACATTTTTTGTCATTTCTGATGTCTTTAACAGTTGTTTTATGTGTGTTTTTCAGGATTACATTTCTGTGCGGAAGGATTAAAAAACTACACCAGACTGGTGGCCATGACAGATGTCAGTGGGAAATTTAAACATGGACTAGATACTTTGATGTGTAGCAAAAAAGTTCATCGTTGATGGTGGTGTTTTTCTGTGATATATTGACTGTGATAGTATTACTCTTCAGAAATACAGAGCTGTCAATGCTGAAATTTTGTTGTGAAATTCACAATCCATGTCCAAAAGTGCTTGTTTTACTATACAGCAAAGAAGGAGAAATTATACCGGGCCGACACCTATATGGCAAATTCAGAAAGTGGAATATCTCAGCAACATAGGGTTTACAGTCATGAAACTTCACACACTAGTAGCTGATAACAATACAAATCAGTGGCTAAAAGGATATTTCCAAGGTTTGTGAAATTTTAATTTTATTCAAATTTTAAAAATTCAGTAGTTGAATTTTCTTTGAAATTTGAGTAATAGTTGTCTCCTCTTGATTTGTCAGTCTTCTACTATAATGCAAAGACACTGAACAAGCAGGAAGCTTTAAAAAGGCTATATAAAAAGAAGACACATAGTTTTTCACTTTAATTTTAAGAAAAAAATATAAATTTAAATTTCTTAATTTTTTTAAAAAAATTTTCTATTTCGCATAGCGTCTCTTTTCCGAAGAATTTATAAGTATATATATGTGAACATGTTACATAGTGCCGCAGTAGACCGTGGATGAACAGTGTCGTATGTGTGGAAGCTGTACATTTTGGACCGGATGGGTTTATAAATGAGGCTATAGTCGGTTTCGTAACAGGAGTCGGAGAGACTGATTGCTTGTCGGGCCTGGATCTCGAACCGGTCACGGTGTTATTACACTGATGTTAAAGCCAGTCAGCAGGCGTCTCATATATGATATAAAGAAATTGCGTGAATGTTCGTTCCCTTGCGTATGAGACGCATAACTAATATTACATGAAATAATTATTTTTCTCATTTCAGTCAAATCCAATGTGCTACCGGCATTTTGGCATTGAAGGACATTGCTTACCGGTGTGCCGAGTGCATTTGTCGGCATTATTAATGTATAACAAGTTTTCTTTACACTGACAGGACATTGGTTGTATTACACAGGGAATTACATGGAGGTTGCTTCAGTGTGATAATATAGTTGTTGTTGTTGTTGTTTGTGTATTATTTTATTTATTCATTTGTTTTTTCAGTTTAGAACATATTCCGAGCTTTCAGCTTCAGCCCACATCAGGCCGTCGTCAGATACATTCTGCCTTGAATGGGATGCTTCTATTCTGATTTGCTTTTCAGGTTTACAACGCAGGTCTGTGTTACTAAGAAAATATTTAATGGGGCTGATTTCCTGGGTCGGCCTCGTGCAGTTTCCTTAATATGTATTTGTCCTGGTACTGACTGGAAACACAACTTGACCGTATTTGTATTTCAGTTTTGCTTGATTCATTCTACTTCATTCTTTAGATAGGACTTTTCCTGTTGGGACTTTTATTCATGTTTTTCTGTATGTTGTTTTTTCATAGCATTTTTGTGTTTCAATTCTTTTAAATGTGCATTTCAGATACTTTATTGTCTGTGCTGAAAGAGGTTGTCTGGTAATAGTTATTTTAATATTCTTTTCACTGTTTCAGCTAACATATATGTAGAAAATGATTCAGTTGCAGTGTTTTAATGACAGACTTCCTGTAAAGTTCCTGAACCAGTTGATATCAGAATGATAAAGAAATGATAGATGGTACCAATCTGTGAATATTATGTCACTTTTTTATATAGGTGTTCCTGATCACACTTAGAACTATACACACACACTCAGCTGTTTCTCAAGAAAGGCCGACACCGGTTCACAATTTTTCTTTTGTCATTTGCAGGCGATGAATTCCATATGTCAGAAGGAAATATAGAATCGTACAACCAGTCAGCAGCTACCCATAAACCAGACCAACCTATTAAGTCGAGCGGGCAGAAGCTGTGATTCCCAGTGTAACACCGCAGAATGACGGCTAGTTTTCGGTAAGCGATTTACATGTTCCACCCGTGCATTGCCCTCTGGTCCTAATGTCTTTAGTCAGAACTGTAGCCTAAAATGTCAGTAACTGCTTGACAGTTTCAGGGGTACCCTGAGCTGTGTCTGGCTCCAGTTGGAGTTCTTGACCTTCCGCACTTGCCTGCTTCCAAGATGGCGCGGATCGGCTTTGCATTTGGCGTTTCAGGCATTGTTCGGCTTAGCCGAAGAAATAATTCATTTTAAGATAGTCTGTGATGTATTGATCTGTTTTACTTCCAGTAATTGTCATAAATATAATCACATATTGGTCTTTGCTTGTGGGTTTTGGTCTTTCAATCATTAAAAGTTTCATTTTTCTGCAATTGTAGTGGGTAAATTATGCATTTTTACTAAAAATTGCATATTTTTAAAGTAAATACTCATTTTGATACATCATTTTTCAAAATAAATAAGCTTAAAGTTACATAAAACATACTATAAGCATTAACTAGTGATATCACAGTTGATTTCATGAAAATCTGATTGAAATTTTCAGAAGGAAGGCAAATTTTGTAATGTGCCTTTTTTCTTCAAAATTCCGGTTTCCGAGCCAATTTCTCCGCAAAGTAGGTCTAATGTTTGAAATGTTTCTGCGGGACAAAATTTTCTTTGCGATGACAATGTCTTGTGTAACTTTTCTCGCAAAACCCTAAGTTACAAGATTTTATGGGAAAAATTTGGCTAAATTAAAAATTTGATAAGATTTAGGTGTCACCCCGGTATAGAAGTACTTCCGGGTCGTTGTATCCTAGAAAGTAGTTCTTTGAAATTTTGAAGTTCCCAATTTAACGCTATCCCTACTTTGACATGTTATATTCCAAATGTATTTATTGATACTGTGTACATTTTTTGTCATTTCTGATGTCTTTAACAGTTGTTTTATGTGTGTTTTTCAGGATTACATTTCTGTGCGGAAGGATTAAAAAACTACACCAGACTGGTGGCCATGATAGATGTCAGTGGGAAATTTAAACATGGACTAGATTCTTTGATGAGTAGCAAAAAAGTTCATCGTTGATGGTGGTGTTTTTCTGTGATATATTGACTGTGATAGTATTACTCTTCAGAAATACAGAGCTGTCAATGCTGCAATTTTGTTGTGAAATTCACAATCCATGTCCAAAAGTGCTTGTTTTACTATACAGCAAAGAAGGAGAAATTATACCGGGCCGACACCTCATGGTAACGACTTCGTTCTGGCCTCTTTTATCATGCTAATAGAATTCGGTAAACGCCACCCTTTTGTGATATCTGTCGTTTGTTTTTGTTTGTTACTAAAAACCGTCTAATGTTTCTAAAGTTCGGATCTCTTGACAATTGTGCATGTCTAAGTACCGGAAATGGTCCTGTCCTCTGTTATTGCTGGATAGTTCAAGCTTTACCAAGCGTTTTGTGTGTGTGTGTGTGTGTGTGTGTGTGTGTGTGTGTGTGTTCGGGTTTAACGTCTTTTTCAACAATTTTTCAGTCATATAATCGACGGTGTCTACTTGTAGCAGTGAGCACAATGCCCAACTTTATGGAATATCACGCCTCAGACACGTGGCATGATACCCCACCCAGTCACATTATACTGACACCGGGCTGACCAGTCCTAGCACTATCCTCTTAATGCTAAGCGCCAAGCGAGGAAGCTACTAGTACCATTTTTTTACGTCTTTGGTATGACGCGGCCGGGGATCGAACCCATGACCTCCCACACTCGAAGCGGACGCTGTACCACTAGGCTACCGAGGCGGTTCCAAGCATTTTGTAGATCAGAACGTTTTTGCCAATTTGCCAAGAGAAAACTTTCTTGAAATCCAGCAAATAAAGTTTGAAGACGAAAATGCGGAGAACATTTCTTTGAAGACTTTTAGTATAAAATCACGGCCATAACTCAAAAACGGTATTCACTGTGCCATACATAATCTGAACGGAATTTGCTGACAATACGCTCAACGAGGATATACCCATCACTTCCGTGAAGTTCACTGAAATCCCGTCAGCATTGTTGGAGTTATAAAAATGAACAAACATGTTACTCTGATGATAAAATGTACTGAGTTTATGACATTTAACAGCACAAAGAAATGAAGATATATTATATTTCATCCATCATTAAGCATAGTTAAACAAAAGAATGCCATTCCTTTATTTACTTTATCGCCAAAAAGTGTCAGTTTAAAATTTGCCGTCAAAATGAAGGAATCCAAGCGCTCTGTTAACCCCAGCGTTTAAATATTTATTTTGAAATGCAAAGAACAAAGACTCGTTTAAACTAACTTTATAAATGTGACTTTTAAATCTTAAAGTCAAACAAAGAAGAATATGTAGTAAAGGTTATCGCTATTTTGTTTTTTAATGAAATAGGGAAAATATGGCAAAACAAGCAGATGAACGGCGAGCAAAAGAATTAATCTCGCAAAAAAGTGCCAGAAGTTATAAGTCGCAGAAGTCTTCCCGAACGATGGAAACATCCATGTCAGCGCCAAACGACACGAGATACAATGGACTTATGACAAAAAGTGAAATACTTAGCTTGACCCTACAACTTGAAAGTATTAGAAAGAGCAACGTACAACTACAGCATGAGCAAGAGAAAAAATACAGCGTTACAGTGGACACAGTTGAAGCATTGCGTGCCGAGATACATAGAGCCAAGACAGAAAATGCAACGCTTCTCGCAGAGATTGAAGTGAAAAAACAGAAATTCGATCGGCTCCAGCACGAAATGGAACAATTAAAGTCAAGATTTGTTACGTGTCAAAAGGAATTACGGTCATTTAGGAAAGAACGAAAAGTTTGGGATGATACCAAGGAATTATTGGATTACACGGAAGGACGCTGTCGCAAATTATCAAAAATTAACCAACAACTTCGTGCAACGTTACTCAAGCATCATTTAAACCCTGATGAAATCACTAAAAAAGTTCAATTAGCAAATAAACATGGAAGAAACATACAGTCGCCTCTAAGGCAGAAAAGAACAATCAACGCTGTGTCAATTAGACAAAAGTTATCACCTCAGAAGATATCTTGGAACTAAAATATACCTCATTTACTGATATAGATAGAAAGGTAGATGTTTATTCAGGTTGAGTTTTTGCTGCTTATTTTCTGATTTGAGAACTAAACGCAATAAATTAATATATCTTTTATCAAATTTTCTTATTATTTGAATATATGTGACACTTCCACGGATATTTATATCTGATATAATTATAAAACATTACTTATATAAACATAATTAAACTGAAGTAAGATGCTGTCAGTCCTTACTTTTCTTTCTCTAGGCTTACCATAAAACTTCGGTAAGCTTTTAAGTACCATTACCCACGATTTTAACATGTCTGATATGTTATTACAGTTTGATGAACGTAATCCCCCGATAGAATTGACAACACGAAATCATGCAGAATGTATTTACTGCTTTTCAGACACCTCAGCAAAATGTTTGCAAGAACATTTTGATTGCATTTACACTGGTGTATATATATGTAGAAGTGAATAACAGCTGTCATATAAGATAATGTACATTATGATAACACAAAAAGCTCCTTGTAACTTTTAACACCGTTCCAAATTTGAGGTATACCTGTACGGTAGAACTGGTATATGTTTTTATCAAATATTTCTGTGATTTCTTGATATACTAATAAACCTTAAGCAAAGCCAAATACGCTTAACATTGTTACGTATTTTTATGCATATGTTACTGTCTATTCTGAGTTTATCTACTTTGACTTAAAATTTTCAGGGGGCATAGGTTCAAGCCCCACTGGGACCAACTTTATTTCCTTATATTCCTTTTTTTCTAGCACGTTTTTACTTTTTTCAAGACTTATTATTGATTTATTGTGCAAAAGTGAAAATTTTTCATTTGATAAGTGATTTCTTGCTGTTCAAAGTGAATTAACCTATGAAACGGAAGGGGGCAGAGTAAGACATCTTTAAAAATACTGAGATACATGCGGTATAAGTTTCTATTTTGCCTTTACTCTTTAAATTATATATTGTGAAAGAAATGTAGGTAGGTTTTACTTCTGTCCCAAGTTTATTTTTGAATGAAGTGAGCAAAATTCAAAACCAGTCACACAGGACTCGACCTTAATTTTTCAATGTTGGAATTAGATTTTTGTCTTATTAAATCCTTTTGCTTGAGGCACTCTAGGAAAAAAGATACTCACAGTTTTATTTTGTGTTTTATAATTGTTTACCAATATTACGACGTTTCTCTTATCAAAATCAATGGTAAAATGAATTCTCTGCAAACGTTTTGAACAGTGGCCATCACTTTGAAATATGTCTCTACTTGAGCTTGAGGAAATCTCATTAATGATACAAAATTTATAAAACACGGCACGGTAAAAAATGTTTAAATTGTGCATATAAGTATCTCACTGGATACAGTATATTACTGTAACATTGTTTTGAACATATGAAATATTCGCAATCAGGTAGGTCGTACCTTAAGATAATTTTTAACTTCGGAAATTCTGCAAACGTAAAACTTTAGGTCATGCAATGTAATATTTTATAAACAAATGATAAATATCGCAACGTATCGCAAATAAATGTTTAAACATAAAGTAGAAAGTATGAATAACAAAATTAATGAAAAAAAAAATGTTTTATATAAACAGGAGTTCATCAAAGGCAAAATACACCCGAAGTTTTAGATCCTAGGAGGCAGTAAAATTAAAAGATATTTTGTGTGTGTGTGCGCGTGTGTTGAAAGGGTTACGTGGTGATAGGACAGGGTTACGGCAAAACTGTTGGTTTGCGTGGCTGCATCGAAAGGAAACTAGGGAAGATTTAAGGTCCTGTTTAACCGAGAAGTTGAATTAAAAACATACTGAAAACATCCTTAAAGGAAGTCAGTCGCATACGAGCAACATTTTTATGGCATTTTTCATATTTAGTATCTGAGATTTATTTTAGGAACTTTAGGACCCATTTCATAGTTAGGTACCTATCAGATTTGTATTTTTATTATTCTTTTACAAACTTTGTAATTACTCCGTTTTAATACGAAAGTATTTAAACAGTGGGTTACTGCTTTTCATTTCAATATATTTTCTAATTTTACATTCGCATTTTCTATGTATTGGAATATTTCAGCGGCAAGTTTTAAAACTGTGTGTCGCTTCAGAATTCGTATATTTCTAAGCTATCTTGGTTGCCCAACCAACATAGGTAAAGGACGGTAATACTTCTACTGAAAATTCACAAACTTGTAATTCTAATGAATTTTGGCTAAATGTATATTTGTCAATGAAACTATTTGACAAGTATAATACAATAGTTCTTATTTTCATATGATTTCTTACGCAAAGTATGTTTATTAAATGCATACATATACTTAATTCAATATTTATCCAAAACATATGAGCCGTTCCATGACAAAACATGTGTTAATAACAAAAAAAAAATCGAAATTGATATAACAACATTTTCATAAAGGACATTCTTTTACCTTTCAAATTTGAAAAAAAAATATCTTCACTATTTCAAACAATGCGTCTAAATAAGATATTGAAGGCAGTCAGTGAAGTTAGGAACGTCATGAAAGCAGCATGTGGCGTGTATTTTTCCTGTGATTGATGCGACAAATTATGCGTATCACAAACTAAACGTTATACATTTGAATATTTAGAAACACTTTAAAATTCTTTCACTCAATATTAACTTAACCTTGTATTTTGGTATCACCACGGACTTTCATCTATACATGGTGCATTGGTGCTTTGGAATTTCGGTTGCCGTGACAACACAAATGACATTTATTTGCAAAATAGTGTACATAGATAACGGAATTGCAATATACTAGTTCTGCATGAACATAAGGAAAACAATGATTTTACAGTATTTTAAACTATAATAAAATAAGAATTATATCAAATCACTTCTGCAGGTTTTCTAATGAAACGTCCCATGTATAGATGACGAGAAAATTGGTTACTTATAGGAAGAAGTAACTAGATACATTTTGTTACTTATTCCTTATTCAAATGCGAATAAGTAACAGACATATTAACACCAGATAAAGTCTCATCTCCTACAAAACGTGTTCTGAACACATCACATATCTGTTTCGACAAGAAACGATAAAAGTCAAATAAGGAATAACTAACTTGATTCATTTTGTTACTTATTCCTTATTCAAACGCGAATAAGTAACAAACAAATTAATACCATATAAAGTCTCATCTCGTTCACAATTTCTTCAACATAATTTAATTATTCACTATAAGATGTTGTGAACACATGTCATATCGTTTTCGCCGAGAAATGATATACGTCGAATAAGGAATAAGCAATTGGATTCATTTTGTTACTTATTCCTTATTCAAACGCGAATAAGTAACAGACAAATTAATAACAAAATAAAGTCTCATCGCGTTCACTGTTTCTTCAACATGATTTAATTACTCACTATAAGACATACAAAACGTGTTCTGAACAAATGCCGTATCTTTTTTAGCCTAGAAATATTATAAGTCGAATAAGAAATAAGTAACTAGTTTCATTTTGTTACTTATTCCTTATTCAAACGCGAATAAGTAACAGAGAAATAAACACCAGATTAAGTCTCATCACGTTCACCATTTTTTCAATATGTTTAAGTAACACACTTTTCAACCTATAAAACGTGTTCCGAACACCTGGCATCTTTCTTTCATCAGAAAATTGCAGAAGTCGAATTATTAGAACTGGAAAAAGTAAAAGATGAATGAACTTAAAATAACACCTCATCTCGTTCATCATTTCTTCAACTTGATTTTCAACTTGATTTCCTCGGCGATATATGACCATTTTGTGTCGATTCGCCGTAAAAACCAACTCAATCAATCAAATCAACTTGATTTTATTACTCACCATAACACCTACAAAACGTGCTGTGAACACATCTCATATATCTGTGTCACCGAAAAAGCAAATAAGTGTAATAAGGAATAAGTAGCTGGTTTCATTTTGTTACTTATTCCTTATTCAAACGCGAATAAGTAACAGAGAAATAAACACCAGATTAAGTCTCATCACGTTTACCATTTTTTAATATGTTTTAGTAACACACTTTTCAACCTACAAAACGTGTTCCGAACACACAGCATCTTTCTTTCATCAGAAAATTGCAGAAGTCAAATAATTAGAACTGGAAAAAGTAAAAGATGACTTGAGATAACACCTCAACTCGTTCATCATTTCTTCAACCTTATTTTATTACTCACTATAACACCTACAAAACGTGTTCTGAACACATCTCATATATCTGTTTCACCGAAAGAGCATATAAGTCTAATAAGGAATAAGTAGCTGGTTTCATTTTGTTACTTATTCCTTATTCAAACGCGAATAAGTAACAGACAAATTAACAACAAATAAAGTCTCATCTCGTTCACCATTTGTTCAACATGATTTAATTACTCGTTATAAGACCTACAAAACGTGTTATATTGTTTTCGCTGTGAAATGATAAAAGTTGAATAAGGAATAAGTAACTAGTTTCATTTTGTTACTTATTCCTTATTCAAACGCGAATAAGTAACAGACAAATTAATACCATATAAAGTCTCATCTCGTTCACCATTCTTCAACATGATTTAATTATTTATTATAAGACCTACCAAACGTGTTGTGAACACATGTCATATCTCCTTCGCCGAGAAACGATATAAAACGACTAAGGAAAGTAACTGGATTCATTTTGTTACTTATTCCTTATTCAAACGCGAATAAGTAACAAGCAAATTAATACCAGATAAAGTCTCAGCTCGTTCACCATTTCTTCAACATGATTTAAATACTCACTGTAAGACCTACAAAACGTGTTCTGAACACATGTCATATCTTCTTCGCCGAGAAATGATACAAGTCGAATAAGGAATAAGTAACTGGATTCATTTTGTTACTTATTTCTTATTCAAACGCGAATAAGTAACAGACAAATTAACAACAATTCTAATATCACTCCTACTAAAATGTCTGAAGATTTCAATTTCTCGCAGAATTTCTATTCAGAGGGTTAATGATTGGCGTGAAATTATAATAACATGGAATGCCAGAGAGTTACAGATAGCACCTTTAGATTGGCTTTTAATATCCCTATCAAATTACTAGCACCCTTCTCCACGGTCAGCTTTTGACATTGAAATTAACATTAGGTCAGTTTATATATTGGCTTCATTGCATGAGGAAAACAGATTGTTTCAGGAAAAATATACAGTTGATGTATTACTAAAACTTATTTTGAATGAAATGCTTAGGAAATTTAACGCACTTGGAATTCAAGTATAGCATATGGACCTATGAAAGTTACTTAATCTTTATCACTTTGAAAAGAAACAATTAGCAGTTCATATATTGGAGTTATAGTAAGAAACAGTTTAAAGGCCCAGTAATACTTCGGATGTAATAATTACAAGTAGCATTTCTTTTACCAAAAAAGTTACCTTTCCGACAAAATTTGCGTTTATTTGCTCAGAAAATAATCACAGTGTTGCTTTTTAAGTTGAAATTATACAACAGAAATATAGCACAATATAAAAACTTACAAAAATATTCAGTATGTGTATAACCTAAACTACAAAATTTATTTATCACTTTCCCGCATCATACTATCCCGGATCACAGAACGGAGATAACATTTAGATATTGTTGTCCGTAAGTATTGATAGGTGCCACTCAGTAATCTTTGCCAATATTTTCGGGCGTTTTCTTTAATTTACACCACATTTGTAACCTGAAAATATCTAAATTGACCAAAATAACATGCATAGTTTACCAATGGCACAAGTTCTCCGACTTTCACGCATTTTACCGTGGGTTCGATTTCAATTCAGACTGTTTTCGATGTAATGTCATTTTAACGATACTGTTTTTATTCTTACAACATTTTAACAAATATGGTGAACGAGGTGAGACTTTATCTGGTATTAATTTGTCTGTTCCTTATTCGCGTTTGAATAAGGAATAAGTAACAAAATGAATCCATTCACTTATTCCTTATTCGACTTATATCATTTCTTAGCGAAATAGATTTGAGATGTGTTCAGAACACGTTTTGTAGGAGATGAGACTTATCTGGTGTTAATGTGTCTGTTACTTATTCGCATTTGAATAAGGAATAAGTAACAAATGTACCTAGTTACTTATTCCTTATTCGGAAAAGGAATAAGGAATAAGTAACCAACTTTCTCGTGTAACTGAACAAAAATTGGGGTTTTGGAAGGGGACAAGAAAAGTTTGATATTTGATCTTTGACCTCAATTTTTTGCCATAATCTTCTACCTCTTTATCTGAGTTCGCTTTCACATCGGCATAAATTACACTGATCAGTTTTTAAGTTATGTATCTGACAAAATTATGAAGCACAGACAGACGAATGCTCAGTCACATAATACATCCGTTCATCTTTCATACAAGTGAAAACGATGATATGTTTGTTTTCGCGTATATAGCTACTGTTTTCTTCAGTAGTAATCAAACTTCGCTCGTTAAAATCAATTTTCAGCAATAAAGGAGCGTGTAATTCTAATGGCTGGTTTATCTAGTTACGATTTCATTCAACGCCTCTGAAGTGTGGTATTTATTAAAACTTTCTATAATATCACTTTGCAAGGGTATCATTTAACGATTGTTTTGATAAATAATCCATGCATGAAAAACAAAAACTATTTTTTGGTGGTATTTCAACTTTTCTTTTGAAATCAAAATAATAGAATACAATAATACAATGTAATCATTCGTGGTTTTTGATCCTATTGTTTCAGTAAAACATTGTTAAAGCGATAGTTACTAAAAACTGTTCAACAATAATGTGACCGTTACTACGGATTAATCACTATTCTTATTAATATATATTTTTGATATTGGGGATAAATATAGATACTTAGATTCTGAAACACAATTCATTTAATTTATTGAACTGCTATGCCTCCAAAGGCAAAAACAATCGGCCAGAAGTCTGGCAAAAATGCAAAACAGAAATCAGGAGGTATGCTAAAATCGGAAGATAAGCTTGAAAGGTCTGTAGCTCCAAGTTCTACTCTTGATCCTGCAAAACAGTCGGTCAATAAGGAACTTTTGCAGCGGGAGAAAAAAGAACTGATTTCTTCTTTCCAAGAGCAGTTGGATCTTAAACAATCAGAAAACGAGAAAGAAATACGGAAAACTCTTGGACAAATTAAATATCTCAGAAGAGAAAATGAAAGAATGCAACGAAAACAAATGGCAGAATATGGAATGACGCTTGATATGATGGAAGAGCTTAAAGAAACACTTGAAGCAACAAAGGTTAACAATGATAAACGACATGAAGACATGGTTGAAGCCAAAATTCTCCATGATAAACTTGAGATAGAACTTGAAGAGACAAAGCAAAAGTTTTCAGACGCAGTGCAGAAATTAAATGATTTGCAGAAAGAAACAAAAGTTTGGGAAACAACTAAAGAAGATTTTTTGAAAGCAGAAGCAAGATGTAGTGAACTACGAAAAAACAACAAGAAACTAAGAATAATTTTGCTTAAGCACCATATTGACCCATGCACGGATCCAAGGGAATTAAGTCGGGACAACCAATCAGACAAGCAATCCTATAAGACAACACGATCATATCCAGACACTCCTAAACGCAAACTGACAGTAAGGAGCAGATATCAGAGCGTTGGAGATGTGGACATGATGAAACAAATGAACGAGTTAGATTTGAAGAGAGGAATGGGAGTTATGGCAGGTACATTTGATCAGGTTAGCCCGGCCTATCTCGGCTTCTATATGAAGAAACGGGAGGCAAGAAGAGCAGATTATATCAGACCAGGTGTGAGCTTACCGAGAATTATTTACGGCAAGTGATGAGACTGAAGAAAGGAGAGCTATGACATAACCATTTTTTTCTGCTGTTTATGATTTGTTACAAAAAAAGACATTAAATTTCACTGAACTGTTTTAGGAGCACTTAAAAATTCAAGGAATAATAAAATAATAATGAAATAAATATTGATAATATTGTCTGCATTGAACAGATATTGTGTATATTGTTTGCAGAATAAAACGTATTTAATCTTAAAACAAAATGTTTATATGTATTGAAACAATTTAACGGTTCACCAGGACAGTAGTATTGGCATTTATTTCAATTGAGCCTGTTACAGTGATGTATTTTTTTTTTTCAAATGCAGTGTCTCTTATAAGAAAATTAAAATATACATACATTTTTACTTTCTTTTCAAGCATACTTGCAAGTCTTTAACTGTCAAAACATGTGTCAGGTGACAATTTAATTTATGCCTTTTCCAATGCAATAGAAAACATCTTTCTTTAAAAAATTTAATTGTCTATTATTTATTTTTATTTGAATATATAAAAAAAATTCGGAAGACTAACTGCTTACGAACATGGATGAAAGAGGTGAAGTGATTAACTAAAGATTATATGTTTACATAATAAATGAGCTTTTTTTGAAAGTGAAAGTCAAGTATTGCACCAGAGCATCCCCTTTGAAGGTTTTTGAACGAGTATGATAATAATCCCTACTGACAACGACAGTGCTAATAGAAACCAGGAAATATACACTATTGTACTTAGGACTTTCTTTAAAATAATAATAGATATTGGACACTAATACTGAGGTATACTGCTGTAACATTATGTATTTAAGAATGAATAGGCGCGCATCGAATGCCGGTGTAATGAAGTATTTCGACCCCCATAGAATAACGACCCCCCGGTCATTATTCTATAGAAAATGTGACTCCTTTCCTGTAAAATATTGACTCCCCTTATAAAAAACTGACTCCCTTTGAAAACTCTATAGAATAACGACCCCCGGTCATTATTCTATATAAAAACTGACCCCTCCAAGTAAACTACTGACTCCCTAAAGATGACTCCCTTCGAATCTCATAGAATAACGACCCCGGTTATTATTCTATAGAAAAAGTGACTCCTTCCATGTAAAATACTCACTGCCGAAATTACTACATTCGAACTCTCGTACAATATCGATTCCCGGACATTATTCTATTTAAAAAAGTTACTCTTTCCGTGTAAAACACCGGCTCCTAATAAGACTTTCGACGATAATATCTATTAAAAAGTGATCCCCACCAAACCTTACGGACATGTTTACTAGATCTACAACTCTAATACCCTCCATTGCCAATAGTTAACATTTGATTGTACTACTACTACTACAGGTGCCGCTACTTCTATTGCTATTACTACTTCTTCTTCTACTACTACTTCTATAACTACTTCTACTACTACTACTACAACTGCTACTACTGATACTATTATACCTGCTTCCACTAATACGTCTTGTACATCTACCTCTTCTTCTCCTGCTGCTGTTGTTGCTGTCACTTATTCCTCTGCTGCTGCTGCTGCTACTGCAACTGCCACTACCACTGCCACTACCACTACCACTACCACTACCACCACCACCACTACTACTACTACTACTACTTTCTATTGTTGCCGCTACCGTACTTTACTGCCACTGCCAAGTATTGCAACTTCTATTAATACTAAGGTCTATGCTAGCAGTTTCTTGTGCAGTTTTCTTCTGAAGAATTACTTCATACCGAAGTTTGCAGGGATTATTGACACTGGTGTGTTTTGTGAACGTATTGCGAATTGTTATTTTCCTGAAAAAAATATGTATACACCAAGATACAGCGTCTAGAAATAGAATCCCTTTTCCCGTTGCGGAATGCTCTGATTTCTGTGTCAAGTGATGGTATCTGGTGCTAATGGTCAAACGGAAGGACGGACGGGCGGACAAGGGCAAATCTATATGCCCCCCTCCCCCGAGTGGGGGCATAAAATGCAGCAATTAGGCCTTAGATACATGAGTTATCACTAATTTGACCAAATGACCGGGGGTCGTTTTTTTATGGGAGTCAATATTCTTCGTGAGGTTCAGTTTACTTCACGTGGGGGAGTCATAGTACTATGATCTGGAGGTCATAATACTATGACCGGGGGGTCACTTTTTCTAAAGAATAATGACCGGGGGGTCATTATTCTATGGGGGTCGAAATACTTCATTACACCGGTTTTTTCTCAACAGTGGTGGTTTTGCCACTGACCGTTCCAAGGCTGTGTCCCCCGTGTTCCTTTGTTCGTGTTGTCCTCGAGCGTTTACTTTGTCTGTGTCTGTGCGTTGTGTTGCTAGGCTTGTATACGTGCGTGCACTATGGGTTGCGCTTTTGGAAGACTGCCTTTTTTTGGAACGCGACAAACCTACAATTTTAACTGGGGCCTATACGCCATTTTTCATGGAACTGCACTCTGTGTATCATTGAAGGGTCCATGTATACTGCTTTTTGAACACATAAATTATGCGTATGTTTCTAATTGTTTTTAGTACTCGTAATATGTGTAAATGGTGAGTTCCGCTTAACCCGAGACTAGAGGATGTTGCATTTCTTCTAGCGTTCATGAACCGAGCTGCAACATTTTCATTTATGTCGTGTTTGACGACCAGTGGTTTTCCACTTCCTCTATTTTACCTTTTGGATATTAATCCGTATTTTTCTTCCTTATGCAGAATGTTATATAGCTTTCAATCTTGCGAGAAAACTGTCATCTCTTCCTTTTTGAAAATGTTATGTTAGTTTTAGTCTGGCCGGAAAGCGATTGCATCTACTTTTAAATCAATTTAAAATAATTAATTATTCCTTATAAAACTCGTTTGCATCTACTTTTAAAATGGTGATGCATCCCTTTCAATCTAGCGGGAAAGCGATTGTATCAATAATGTCTGTGGCGACGATCAAATTACAGTTTTATTTTATTTTGGCCACATTAGAGAATTAATACACAAACACAAACTACACTGAATTTCAAATTATTTACTTTAATCCACACATAGAATTAATTACTTTATTCAAATTTATTATCACTTACGATCAGATACGATCTTACAAAAAACAGTACTAACACTTACTTATAATTGTAAAATATAACAGCATTTATACCTAATATTTCCCGCTAAAACCTGTATTTCACAATTTTCTCAAATTATTTATGATGTATTAAACTTATATGTAAGAACTACTCCAGTGGAGATAAAGAAATACTCCAAAGAATACTGTAATATAAAATTATATATTCTTCAAAGGAGAAAACATTTATAGAAGAATAAAACTAGAAATGTGTCACAGACACGGATGCCCCCGCAACAGGAGGAAGGTAACAGGCATAAATTATTTATAGTAACAACTAAGGGAAGTTAATCTTAACAAAAAAAATCCTAAGTCCACACAAAAATCCTTATTAGGCTGAGATAGGTTAAAATACTTTTCAAAATTGGATGTAACATGCATGTTGTACTACAGAAAAGTGATCTTTTTCCGTACGACCAGTAACAAAAAAAGTTACAATATAAGCTATTTAAAGTAACAACAAAGGGAAATAATTCTAAACTAGGGACCTGGTTCTTGCGCATGACATTCTGTCTCATGAGGGTATACAACTGAGCCAACTTACATCAAAATCCCTCCATGCATGCAGAAGAAATGCTCAAGACAAAGTCATTCTTGTATGTGACATTTGGCCTCTAAGTGCGACCTTGACCTTACACCTAGGGACCTGGTTTGTGGCATAACATATCGTCTATCCATGCTTATTATTTGTGTCAAATTATTTTGAAATCGGACCACGCATGTCAAAGTTATGGACCGGGCGACACGAAGACCACATTATCAGTATATATGTTACAGTAGTGAAAGTTCAACCAAGAACTGTGACCTTGACCTTTGAGGTAGGGACTTGGTTTTTGCGCATGACACATTGTCTATCCATGCTTATTATTTGTGTCAAATTATTTTGAAATCGGACGACACAGGTCAAAATTATGGACCGGACACAAACATCACCTTTTTCCGAACACATAACGGACAGGGGTAACACTATATGCCCCCCACCCCCATTTTATGGCGGGGGGCATAAAAATGCTTACCTAGTGACAACGTCTTTCAGTTTGCAGACAACACGATTGATTCTAATGTTATATTTATCTGAATCTGGACAGAATACGATTAAGGCAATTGTCGTACCTTTAAGTTAACTCGTATAAGCAAAACAACTAATTATTCATTTCAATATTGCAACTTTCAGATTGTCTAGTATGGACAAGTAGTTTCATGACCGCAACCAGGAGATAACGTAAAAAAGTAAAATCCAGTCCCTAATCAACCCAATTTCACGACAGGACTGCCACTATTCCTTCCGGAAATTATTGCTACTTGGATAGTATATACGTGATCTTTTCTATATTTTATATCGTTAATGGCTTCGCTCTTCAGATACAATCGCTTTCATAGCTGTGTGATAAATCCTACATTTGTTCATCACGCGAAGCGTGTGATCTGATTTGTCGGCTCGCCGCTATCAACGACACTTCACGTCATGGCAACAGCACGTCCTTTCATTAACATACCGATACCTACACTTCTTATAACATATTTTCATCCAGTGTTTAATACCGCTTACCACAATTAAACAAAGTTTATTTAGGAAATCCAATTTATCTGAAGGAAGCTTCGGACAAATCCAAATCATTCTTAGTAATGAATATGTCTTATGGTAATTACCACTATTCTCTTTCTGTTCCGTCGACCTTTAAAACGTGATAAATTTGTGAATCGTATTATTCTTTGGCAATAAGTGGCGGTTGTAAATGCAGACAATATGCCCAATATACACACAATATGAGATATTTCTGATCATCAAGAGAGGCAATGTCTTTCTTATTGAATGTTGAATAATTACACTTTTTAATGTAATCAGTGTGAGTGGGTTTGATTACAGAATAGTTGCATTATATCACATACTTGATGAAATTGTCACCCTAAACCTTATTTACTCGAGAAACAATATGTTTATAAAGTGAAATTTGGTGAATACCGTTTGTCAATCCTAACCATCATTACAGTGGAAAACTGATCATATCTAGCTATATACCTGTAATACAGTATAACACATGTAAACAACAGTTCTCAAACTATTACCTTTCCTTTTCTCATTATTTCTAGATATTTGTTGCATTGAATAGATATTGTGTACACTGAAACATATAATATTATAATTGTCTTTCAGTCAACAGCTTTATCGACATTAGCATGTTTTACCTTGTGAAATTCTGTAGGTAATGAATCTAAATCTCATTATAGAACAATTTTTTCCCCGGGCATCTTGTTTAGAATTTGGTTTAGTTTTTTGCATATTTTGTATTCAGATCCTTGACCTGACCAATTACAGGATTTTCTCAGATATATTACATCTGTAGTAAATATGTAACGTTTTTTTCACGAGAAGAGTAATTTGCAGATGAACAACACCTAGTCAATTAAGCCTATAGTGAAGTTTTAGCGGAGTTGTCCCCATTTTATCCCGAACATTTTACCCTGGCTCCGTCAACTCTTTTTCTGACTTACCTTTAAAATTGTGAAGTTTGATGCATTTAATTAGCTTTTTGAAGTTTTCATATAAAGTTCCATTGCCCTCTTAATCGGAATAAATAAACGAGTTCGATGTTACGCCGAATCAACACGAAAAATCTTATATCGCCTAGAAGAAAAAACATATGACAACATACATTGAAAAACACAGCTCAAGGATCATGTGAACACCTTTGATACCACCCTCGGGTAATGTTTCATTTTTGAAAACAAACCTGACAGACCCGTAATATTCATAAAATATATATACAGAGACCCGTAATATTCATAACATATATATACAGAATTGTTCAGAAGGGGTAGAAAATACTTCCTGCAAAGGCCACCTTGTCCGGTAACATGTATTTTGTCTTACAACACATGTACTTCGATTGTCCACATTCTATTTAAATTGTAGAAAATATCAAACTTCTTTTTCAAACATATTTTTTCTCGAAGTTTGTTTCTGTTGTGTGTCTAACACATTTACCTAGGTACTCCGGGAAATGAAAACCGATTAACTGATATATTTTTGAAATATTGCAGTTTTTGGTCATTTTGACAGCTCTACTTTCACTTTCATTTTGCAACTTCTGTTTTTTTTAAAATGTACATTGTTTGTAACACTCTCAACTCCCGGAGTACCAGGAGAAATATGTTAGACACACAATAATCATAAAAGTAATGACAAAACACTTTTGAAAAAGAAACTTGATATCTTCTACAAATTAGAACATGAACATGCAGTCAAAGTACATGTGATATAGGACAAAATGTGCTGTTCAATAAAATATAACCTGTCTTGAAAGTTTCTTCTACTTATTATAAATAGTTTGGTATATCGTATATGATAAACAAAGGTATATATGGCGTAAAAAACTAAAACAAAAATTCACCAGAGAGGTGGTTTCAAAAGACTTGACAAGAACCTTAATATCATTTATATATATGTACAAATGATAGCATATCCAGATAAATACATGTTTATGTAGTAGATTCCAACTTAATTATAACGAGTTTAGTATGTAGTTAATATGTCCAGGAATTGGTGTTAATTGACAGAACTGTTTATGACCAAGACAATTGCTTAAAGATATGTCAAATTGCATAGGTATACATCTGAGCTTATGTGTATTTGTAAAATCACTAATTTTCACACCGCCATTGACATTACTATTTAAATGTTATATGATTATATGTTACATGTGAACTCATGGGTTTGTAACCTTTTGTTAATAAACTATCTATCTATCTATGTAAGAATATATATGGTGTTAAATATTTCAGTTAAAAATGAGGCATAACCGCAATAAATGTAAGTGAAAGTATTTCGATTTAAATTCTGTCATAGATTCACGTCTGATTTTAAAAGGGATAAAATATAAAGAAATCATTTCAAACAACTTTATTTTATAGATTACAAGTAAGAATATGTGCTAAGCTGTGAGCGAAGTCCACTGAATTAATATAGGCTGAATAATACATGATACTTACGGTAGCCCGAGTGGAATGTTTTACTTATGACACTTTTGTTACTCATTGTTACGAGTTATGAACATAAAGGCGCGGGAAAACACAACCATATGGGAAAATTAGACCGGTAAATCGGCGGCCGAGACTTTTCGGTCTACTCCATTATTTGCGGTCAGTGTCAAACAGGAATTCCTTACTAGCCAATGCACCGTTATATTATTCTTTTTTATCGTATGGATTAAACAAATATCAAAGGCTCATTTACAGTACTTGTAAAGATAAATTAGAACGGTATTTAACAAGCGGGTCATGATGACCCCGGATCGCTCACCTGAGTAATATGAACCACATGTTTCAAATGGCAAACTGATGCTAAAATATTAAGAAAGTAGGTCAGTAGGTCACATTCATGGTAACTGAAAGTCAGTTTTAAGATCGTTGTGCAAAACTGTACATGTCATCCAAATTTCACGGCTGTATCTTAAAAAATAAGAAAGTAGGTCAGTAGGTTAAGGTCACAGTCAAGTGATCCCTAATCACTTGGGGTCATCAGGTAATTATAATTAAACATTCTACGAAATATGATCTGATAACTTTTTAAGTATATTTTCCTGTATAACTCATAATTATAACGAGTGACCCCAAGGCCGGGCCTCTTTTCACCCAAGGGGCATAATTTGAACAAACTTGTTAGAGATCCACCAGGCAATGCAACATACCAAATATCAAAGGCCTAGGCCTTGAACCTTCATACAAAAAGATCTTTAATTGTTTTTTTTCCTATATAAGTCTATGATACACTTGGTACCCCATGGCATGGCCTCTTTTCATAATTTGAACAATTCTGGTAGAGAAACACTCGGACAGGCAACATACCAAATATCAAAAACCTAAGCATTGCAGTTTCAGGCAAGAAGATTTTTTAAGTTTTTTTTTTCTTATTTAAATCTATGTAAACATTGAGACCCCGGGGCAGAGCCTCTTTTCACCCCAGGGGCATAATTTGAATAATTTTGGTCGAGAACCACAAGGTTATTATGCTACATACACAATATCAAATGTCTAGCTCTTGTGGTTTTAGACAAGAAGATTTTTAAAAGTTTTTTCCTATATAAGTCAATGTAAAACTTGTGACCCCCGGGGCGGGACCTCTTTTCAACCCAGGGGCATAATTTGAACAATCTTGATAGAGGACTATAAGTTGATGTCACATGCCAAATATCAAGGCTCTATGCCTTGCGGTTTTAGAAAAGAAGATTTTTAAAGTTTTTCCTTTCGGTTCCCATGGCAACCAGAGTTTTGCATGGAATTTAATTCTTTGAACAATTTTGAAAGGGGGCCACAAAAGGATCATTCATGTGAAGTTTGGTGTAATTCTGCCATGAGCTAAAAATAAATAAACTGGTTATTAATAACCGGAACCTAATGTTAACTGGTGAATTAATAGGAATACCTTAATAACGGTATTCTTAAAAAACACATAACTATATCAACGGAATAATCTCTTTGCAAAAATAATTTCTACGATTTGATAGGAATTCGCTATTGTAATATAACGGTTTTAAATAGTTTTATGTGAAATCAAATAACTACGGTGTTGTGTTTGGACCAGCGGTATTTTAATTACTGAACCCTATCGAAACTAGATGGTGTATAAGTCGAAATCACGATGATGAAAATTTCGCGTTTCCACCATCGTGGATTTATGATCACGGACGAACTTTCGATTTTCATCATCGTAGTTTCGGCTTTCATCATCGCGGTTTCGACTTTCACCATCGTGCTTTCGACTTTCATCACTGAAGGCCGAAACTACGATGATTAAAGTCGAAAGTTCGATGGTGAGAGTCGAACCACGATAATGGAAACACGAAACAACGATGGTGAAAATACGAAATGATATCGCGTTTTGATCATCACGGTTTCGTCATTTCGACTTACACCATCGTAGTTTGGAGTTTCTTCCATCGTGATTTTGACTTTCACAATCATGATTCCGATTTTCACCATCGTGATTTTGACTTTCTTCATCGTGTTTTCGACTTTCATCATCATAGTTTCGTGATTTCGACTTTCGAGGTATGGTGTTCAGGAATAAAAATCTAAACGGTCCAAACGGAAGCACCGTAACTTTTGGAATATTATGAATTTAATCATGAGCAGGCTCGAGTTTAAATGCCATTTTAAAATCAGACATTTTGGAAATTTGAATTTTGATATTTAGGGAAAGCTTTGGATGGTGATTTGGTATGTTCAGAAGTTATGAAGTTTAAGTTCGATCTTCAAGCTAGTATAAGATTCGAATCTAGTTAACGACATGACAATAAATGTGCAACCAGTTATCTACGAAAAGCCAAGTTCCGAACTGGTATTATATTTTTATATTTACAGCATGTTCAGAGATAGAAAAATGAATATTGAGCAAACCCGAAAATCGAATTTCAAATTAAAAAAACAACAAATGAATTTCAAAATTTCAATGTAGTACTAAAACTGGGATCTGCTCAAGATCATAATTCAGTTTACAAATCGTGCCAGATTGGATATATCAAAATTCAAGTTTATAAGAACCTAAATATATTTCTCCTGGTATTCAAGCTTGCACAAATTTCAGTCTTACATTGAATTTAGTTTCTAGCCCGCTCGACATTTTGAAAATCTAGCACCGCATTTCAAACCAGCACGAACATCAAAATTCAAATTTTTAGTTTGAATATCGAACACGTATTGAGTTTAGATCCAGCTTGAAGATCGCTGTTCAAATTTGCATGATGCCGAAAGACTAGAAATTCATACTAGCTCGAAATATTTGAATTTCGATATTCCAGCTGGCTCTGTTTTAAATTCTAGTTAGAAGTTTAGTGTTTTCTTTTGATTTCAATTTCTATCTTCGTGTTTACAGAAAATTCAGTGTCACTGAAACTCAAAAAAAACAAAGAAAAATATCAAACAGGGAGTGCCACGCACCAAAAGCGCAGCCTCCTCAAAACGAACCCCCCAGCATGCAAACGCGTGCACCACACACACACTCAAAGCTTACACATCAGAACAAAACGAACAACACACACACACACTCAAAGCCAACACATAAGGACAAGACGAATAATAAGCATACACACACGCGCGCACACAAAGTCAACACACAAGGACAAAACGAACAAAGGAACACAGTGGGGCACCGCCTTGGAACGGTCAGTGGCAAAAACACCACTGGGGAGCTTAAACCGGTTTATGGTGCGCACCCAACCTCACTCTTACCCCCACCATGTTCCAAAGACATGGGACAGTGTAATTAAAAGTAATCCCCTCAAGGTGAATCTCTAACACACGTAATGGAAACAACGTAATCCTTTCGCAAATTTGAATTTCGATCTGACTTGCACGAAATATGTCGCTTCAAAATGTAAACAACGCGATTTTTTGCTGATTTTTACCAATTTTTGGTTTAAGTTCCAACAAATTTTTGGTATATTATCAAATGCATGCCTTTTTGCACCCTTTCTCTTTCATATTACTAATACCGCTCATTTGTTTGTGTAACATTTAGTCTCAGTGGGCAGCGGCACTGAGTGAAGATAACATATCATCTGTGTCTAACACCTTGTTCATGTGATTTGTCTTCTGTGTATTTCCAAAGCATGCATCTCTACTTATTCTCCATTATCTTAAGTTTGACTCAAACTACGACCAAAATAAAACACAGGTAGGAACAATTTTCACGTCCGATGACAACAGGACCGAAACATCATCCTGCATCGCCTCCCTCAGTAAAGTTATGAAAAACAGACACATACTGGATAAACATCACAAGAGCAAAACTACACTGATATACATATTCGCTCTCCTGATAAATCAATCCTCAAATGTTGAGTCCAACCCAGGCCCCCAGTCATCTATGTCTGAAACCCAGGATTTCCTGTGTGGCTATTGCACAGAAGAAGTCACCTGGAGCCAGAGTGGGATCTACTGCGAGGATTGTGACCAATGGTACCATGCGTCATGTCAGGGGATAGGTGACAGCACATACGAAAAACTCTCCGATTCTCGGCTTGTCTGGTTGTGTTTGCGCTGTGGCCTCCCTAACTATTCTGGACGTCTGATGGATTCACTGAATACTCTAACAGATACCGACAGCTTTTCTGTTACAGAACAGCATTCTTCTGATATCACACCTGACCATCACATATCAGATCCCAAAAACATCTCGGAACATACTAACTCACCAAACAGATCATACCAGCATATGAAACTTAAATTTACATCAACGCCTAAAAATACTAAAACCATACCACAACCTCCTGAAAAAGCTAAAAAAAAATGATAACAGTATCCCATATAAAATAAACACAGGAAAAGTTAATGATGAACGCGTAACCATTTTGAATATAAATTGCAGATCAATAAGAAACAAGAGCTCGTCGAACACGAAATGCCCCCCTTGATTCATTTAGTAATTGCACAAGGAACAGAAATTATATGCACACTGTAAATAAGTATATGTAAACCATGTGACCCACAGGGCGGAGCCATATTTGACCATAATTTGAATAATCTTAGTAGAGGATTACTAGATGATGTCATATACAAAATATCAAAGCCCTAGGCCTTGTGGTTTTGGACAAGAGGTTTTTCAAAGTTTTTTCCTATATAAGTCTATATAAAAAATGTGACCCTAGGGGAGGGGCCATATTTGACCCCAGGGAAATAATCTGAACAATCTTAGTAGAGGACCACTAGATTTTGCTACATACCAAATATCAAAGCCCTAGGCCCTATGGTTTTGGACAAGAAGATCAGAAACCATTTAACTGTTCCTGGCCAATGTGACCTCAAAATCAATAGGGGTCACCTGCTGGTCATGACCAACCTCCCTATCAACTTTCGTGACCCTAGGCCTAAGCGTTCTTGAGTTATCATCCGGAAACTTTTACTGTTCAGGGTCACTGTGACCTTGACCTTTAACATACTGACCTCTAAATCAATAGGGGTTATCTGCTGGTCATGGCCAACCTAACTATCGATTTTCCTGACACTAGGCCCAAGCGTTCTTGAGTTATTGCCTTGAAACCATTTTACTGTTCCTGGTCACTGTGACCTTGACCTTTGACATACTGACCTCAAAATCAATAGGGGTCACCTGCTGGTCATGACCAACCTCCCTATCAACTTTCGTGACCCTAGGCCTAAGCGTTCTTGAGTTATCATCCGGAAACTGTTTTACTGTTCAGGGTCACTGTGACCTTGACCTTTAACATACTGACCTCAAAATCAATAGGGGTCATCTGCTGGTCATGGCCAACCTAACTATCAATTTTCCTGACACTAGGCCCAAGCGTTCTTGAGTTATTGCCTGGAAACCATTTTACTGTTCCTGGTCACTGTGACCTTGACCTTTGACATACTGACCTCAAAATCAATAGCGGGCACCTGCTGGTCATGACCAACCTCCCTATCAACTTTCGTGACCCTAGGCCTAAGCGTTCTTTAGTTATCATCCGGAAACTGTTTTACTGTTCAGGGTCACTGTGACCTTGACCTTTAACATACTGACCTCAAAATCAATAGGGGTCATCTGCTGGTCATTACCAACCTCCCTATCAACTTTTATGATCCTAGGCCCAAGTGTTCTTGAGTTATCATCCGGAAACCGTTTTACTATTCAGGGTCACTGTGATCTTGACCTTTGACATACATACCTCAAAATCAATAGGGGTCATCTACTGGTGATGACCAACCTCCCTATCAACTTTCATGATCCTAGGCCCAAGCGTTCTTGAGTTATCATCCGGAAACGGATAGGTCTACATTCCGACCGACCGACATCTGCAAAACAATATACCCCTCCTTTTTCAAAGGGGGGCATAATAAAATTTTATACATTAGACCAGATAAAACCTGATATCATCGCGTTCACTGAAACATGGTTGAAACCAGATTTGTTCTTCTGAATTTTTTCTCGAAGATAACCAATTTCAAGTTTTTAGAGATGATAGAACCAGTGGTAAAGGGGGTGGTGTAATGTTAGCTGTTTCCAGTTTGAAACATTTTGTGAGGAACAACCTGACTTAAAGACTGATCCAGATTGTAACATAGTATGGACAAAATTAAACATGCCAGGGGTCAAAACTATCTACTTATCAGCATTTTACAAACCTCATGAAAATGATCAAAATAGCCTGTTGTCCTTGTGGAACTCTACAGAATGTACCTAGAAATAATATAGTTTGGATACTAGGCGATTTAAACATGCCTGGTATAGATTAGACGTCTGGTACAGTTAGGGATTCTTGTAAATTTAAATCATTATATGAACAATTTTTGGAAAATCTTAAAAATTTCAACCTGGATCAGGTAGTAAAAGAACCCACGAGAGAAAACAATGTTCTTGATTTATTCTTGACAAATCAACCTTCTCAAGTTCATTCTACCAAAAAATTACCCAATCTTGGATCGTCAGATCATAATACTGTCTTTCATGAAATGAACATTAAAATTGGTAGACCTCGTAAGTAAAACGTGAAATCAAACAATTTAAAAAAGCCAGCTGGGATTCATTCAAGTCTGATCTCAATGAATACTTTAAAAATGTTTTTGTTAAACTCTCATCTAATGACCCAAACATACTGTGAGAAAAATTTAAAAATAAAGTCAATGAGCTATCAAGTAAATACATACCAACCAAAATGACTAAACCCAGAAGTGATCTTCCCTGGGTAACAAAAAAGATCATCAAAATGATACATAAAGTAGATAACTTACACACCAAATATAAAAATGCTAAAGGAAAAGAACATTATAGCAAAATGAGACAGCGACTTACTATTCTTAAAGCCACCTTTCAAAGAGAAATACTCAGATCATACTGGGAATATTTAGAATCGGTAATCTTTTCTAAAGACTCAGAGACTGGGTAAAAACAAAAAGTTCTATTCTTTTGTGAAACATAAAAAACAGACAATCATGGTGTAGCACCCTTAAAATCTGAATGTAAAACTTATACCAAACCATATGATAAAGCAACAATTCTAAACAAACAATTTGAATCTGTTTTCTCAAAACCTAAACCAGACAGTCTTGAACAACTTTGTGAATTAAATCTTTTTGAAAGTGACAAAATTCAGCAAGTTAATAAAATGACCGATATAGATATAACTGTAGAAGGTGTTTTGAAAATGCTCGAGGATCTGAATCCTAACAAAGCGTCTGGTCCGGATCAGCTGTCGCCAAGATTACTTAAAGAACTTTCTCTCGAAACAGCTCCTTTTCTCACTAAAAACAAAGACAAATATCAAACAGGGAATGCCACGTACCAAAATAGCAACCTCCCCAAAACGAAACCTACAGCACGCAGACCACAAACTACAAACACACGTGCACACCACAAACATACATACACGTGCACACACACAAAGCCAACACACGAGGACAAAACGAACAAACAAAGGAACACACATACATACACGCGCACACACATAAAGCCTACACAAGAGGACAAAACGAACAAACAAAGGAACAGTGGGGCACCGCCTTGGAACGGTCAGTGGCAAAAACACCACTGGGGAGCTTAAACTGGTTTATGGTGCACACCCAACCTCACTCTTACCCCCACCATGTTCCAAGCATTCCAGAACTCACTGAGAACTGGTTAAGTTCCAGAGGACTGGAAAACTGCTATTGTTGCACCTGTATATAAAAAGGGTCCTAAATATAAAGCTAGCAACTATCGGCCAATCTCCTTGACATGCAAAGCCTCCAAACTAATGGAGCATATCATGGTCTCTAACATCATGCGCCATCTCGACAGCAACAATCTTCTCACACCTTTCCAACATGGCTTCCTGTATTTGTTTGTTTTGTCCTTTTGTGTTCATGTTTTTGTATGGTGTGCAAGAGTTGTTAGAGTGTGTCTTTGGGGAGGCTGCGCTTTTTGAACGTGGCTTTCCCTGTTGGATATTCTTCCTTGTTTTTGTCCGTTCCAAACATAGCTGTGAGACTCAACTATTATCCTTTACACAAGAAATTTTTGACAATCTACTATCTGGAAAACAAACAGATCTTATTGTAGTGGATTTCTCGAAAGCTTTCGACAAGGTCGATCATAAACTTCTTCTCTATAAACTCATGAAACTTGGTGTCAACAAAACATCTCTATCTTGGATTCAATCTTTTCTTAGTAATCGCTCTCAGTCTGTAGTAGTTGAAGGCTCACACTCTGATTCTCTACCAGTTCTATCAGGGGTTCCCCAAGGTTCAGTGTTGGGTCCTTGTCTCTTCCTTTGTTTCATCAATGACCTTCCCGACTCTGTTAAAAGTAGAATACGCTTATTTGCAGATGACACCATCATATACCTCCACATCGACTCATTAGTAGACTCTAACAAACTTCAAGATGATTTGACAAAATTAGAAGAATGGGAACGTAAATGGTCTATGGAATTCAATCCTGATAAATGCGAAATCATAAGAATCTCCACAAAAAGAAAAAATGTCATTTTTCCATATATAAACTACATAATCAAGAACTAAAAACCACAGAAAATGCTAAATATCTTGGGATTACTATCAGTGATGATTTTAATTGGAAAAAAACATATTGAAACTACATCTTCAAAAGCTAATAACATTCTCAGATTCATAAAAAGAAATGTACAATGTAATAACCGTAATATCAAAGAAACTGCCTACAAAACATATGTCCGCCCACAATTAGAATACTGTAACACCATATGGCATCCATGGCAGAAACACTTAGCATATGAGATAGAAAAGGTACAAAGAGATGCAGCCAGATATGTTATGAATGATTACTCATACCAAAGCAGCGTAACATCAATGCTTGAAATTCTTAAATGGCAGACATTAGAACAGAGAAGAATACATGCATCTTTAATTATGTTGTATAAAATATCACACAACCTCGTCTCTGTAGATCATAACCACATGACAGCCTCTAGAAATTTAACTTTATCATTCCACCTTCAAGAACACAATATCATATGAACTCCTTTTTCCACCGCACAATCTGATACCGGAACGCCTTGCCTTATAACATCAAGGACAGTGTGAACCTTAGTGCTTCACATCTGACCTAGACTCGCATATGTACTAATGTCATCATCCTGTTTTTATTTTTTAACAAAGCTGTACATATTACTGCTCTTACTCTCTTAACACGTGCATATCATGTATCATGTAACATAGCAACATGTTTTTAACAACTGCCCCGACCTCCCAGTTATGATCAGAAATTGATTGTTGGGAGTATCCCCGTAGATGTAGATGCTTCCAGTAAGGTGCAAAGTCGAAGCGAACTCAAAATTCTTCTTTCTGAAAATTTGAATTTCGATTCTCAAGCTCTATCAACTGTAATCAAAATCAGATTATGGAGCGTCAACTTACTGCTTAATCCGTGCATTTGTGCAGTTTAATTTTTTTTGGTTGGGTTTAACGTCGCACCGACACATGTTAGGTCATATGGCGACTTTCCAGCTTTGATGGTGGAGGAAGACCCTGGGTGCCCCTCTTGTGGAGTTTAGGGTGTGAGAAGAAATCAGTCTAACCAGATTCCGTAAGAATAGACAGAATATACGAGAATGTTCGAGCCTTGCTGTTAAGGAAAAAAAGCTATACTCATCTGTCATCTGCAAAAATGCTTAAAACGATTTTCCTGTTCACATAGAACAAGAGGACCATGAAGGCCCTGTATCGCTCACCTGAACTATTGACCTAAAGATCATCAATATTAACATTCTGACCAAGTTTCATTAATATATGGTCACAAGTGTGGCCTCTAGTGTTAATTAGTTTTTCCTTTAATTTGACCTAGTGACCTAGATTCTGATCCCACATGATCCAGGTTCAAACTTGACCTACAGATCATCAAGATTAACGTTCTGACCAAGATTCACGAAGATACAGTCATAAATGTGGCCTCTAGATTCTTAACAAGCTTTACTTTTGATTTGACCCTGTGACCTAAATTTTGACCCCACCTGACCCGGATTAGAACTTAACTTAAGATTAACATTCTGACTAAGTTTCATAAAAATATGGTCATAAATGTGGTCTCTAGAGTGTTCACTAGCTTTTCCCTTGATTTGACCTGGTGACCGAGTTTTTGACCTCACATGGAAGTTGTTCTTTCTCGCTGTCGAATAGGTCATACCCGTTTGACTCATTATCTTTTGAACAAAGAAGAACAACCTGATTGTGTACCATGTCAGACACCGCTTACTATTAAACATATTTTAGTCGACTGTGTGAACTTCGCTCCACTGCGCAGTACATACAATGACGTTCAATCTTTGAAAGAGTTGTTTGAAAACATTTCAGTCAGCAATATCTTGTCCTTTTTAAAGCAGACAGGCGTTTATCACAAAATCTGAAATCATATATTTTTCTTTACACATTTTGCAATATTGTTGTTTGTCACTAATATTTTAAAAAACAAAGACAAATATCAAACAGGGAATGCCACGCACCAAAAACGTAGCCTCCTCAAAACGAAACCCCCAGCACGCAGACGCGTGCACCACACACACATACACACACACACACCCAAAGCCAACATATAAGGACAAAACGAACAACACACACGCACACAAAGCCAACACATAAGACGAAACGAACAAACAGAGGAAGACAGTGGGGCACCGCCTTGGAACGGTCAGTGGCAAAAACACCACTGGGGAGCTTAAACCGGTTTATGGTGCACCTAACCTCACTCTTACCCCCACCATGTTCCAAAGACATGGGACAGTGTAAATAAAAGTAATCCCCTCCAGGTCCAACACCCTTAAGGGCCCGACGAAACAGGCCAAAAGACAAATATCAAAACAGTTCAGTCCTGGTAGGATTTAAAAACTGCTTATCATAGAGTCCTCCCGCTCTTCCGTCAGACGCAATCAAAGAGGGAAGCGTAGTGTCCAACTGTAAACGGGTTGAACACTAAACATGCGGTATGTCTCAAAACAGTTGGGTCGTAACCTCTTTTAATAAAACGTTTGATAATCTTTCCAAATACATTTGGAAAATTACCGTGACCCAAGATCTTACGAAGTTTGTAAACCACATCCCCATAAAAAAACGGGTTTAGAAATACCTTCTCGCAGAAGTGTCTTTAAATTACTATTGAATTTTAAAACTAAATCAGAATTACGATAATAAAATTTAGCAAAATATTTACGCAGTTTGTAATAACGGTAGCCTTGCTGAAGAAGTTTACCTGTAATATATTGATTACGTTCATTGAAATGCTTGACATGACTACACGCTCTGGCAAACCGAATTAATTGAGAAATATATACCCCATAAGATGTAGCCTGAGGTACATCCCCATCCAAATGGGGAAAATTTACAATACTAAAATTAAAATCATCCCTCTTGTCATAAATTTTGGTATGTATAAAATTGTCATAAATAGAGAGATGTAGAAAAATAGAATGTAATGACTGTAGATGCCTTGTAATTATTAATTTTCAACTTATCCAGGATTTCACCAGAATTTTTAATCGACCAAAATAAGTGTTTACCAGAGTTCTCGTATACTTTATCGCAGTATCTTTCCACGTGGGCTTTCATAACAGTTAGACATGTTGTTAATAGTTTTGAAATATTTGTAGTTGTACAAGAGCTTGAATTAGCGATGAAGCGAGCTTTATATGGCTGTTTATGCAATTTAGGAATCCAATAATACTAAAATTAAAATCATCCCTCTTGTCATAAATTTTGGTATGTATAAAATTGTCATAAATAGAGAGATGTAGAAAAATAGAATGTACTGACTGTAGATACCTTGTAATTATTAATTTTCAACTTATCCAGGATTTCACCAGAATTTTTAATCGACCAAAATAAGTGTTTACCAGAGTTCTCGTATACTTTATCACAGTATCTTTCCTCGTGGGCTTTCAAAGCAGTTAGACATGTTGTTAATAGTTTTGAAATATTTGTAGTTGTACAAGAGCTTGAATTAGCGATGAAGCGAGCTTTATATGGCTGTTTATGCAATTTAGGAATCCAATAACCCTTTATCTAAACGTTTTAGCATAAATGTTTTAGACGTGCTTTACAATTTACTTTACATTTTATATGTTTATACATTTTTACATTATTGTTTTTTAGAGATGCTTTACAATTTACGTTTTCAAAGCGCTTGTTTTCAGCGATATATGGCCTTTTTGTGTCGGTTCACCGTAAAATCTAACTCACTCACTCCCCACATGACCCAGATTGCAACTTAGCCTAAAGATCATCAAGATTAACATTGTGACGAAGTTTCATGAAGATACAGTCATAAATTTGACCTCTAGATTGTTAACAAGATTTACCTTTGATTTGCCCTGATGATCTAGTTTTTGACCCCACATGACCCAGATTCTAATCTGACCTAGACGTCATCAAGTCAAACATTCTGATCAATTCCCATGAGTTTCAAACTTAAAATTAGGTTTCTAGGGTGTTAACAAGCTTTACCTTTTGATTTGACCTGGTGACCTAGTTTTTGACCCCTACTGACCTAGACTTAAACTTGACCTAAACATCTTCAAGATTAACATTCTGAGTAAGTTTCATTAAGATACAGTCATAAATGTGGTTTCTAGAATGTTAACTAGCGTTTCCTTTGATTTGACCTGGTGACTTAGTTTTTGTCCCCACATGACCCAGAATCAAACTTTACCTAAAAATCATCAAGGTTAACATTCTGACCAAGTTTCATGAAGATACAGTCATAAATGTGGCCTCTAGATTGTTAACAAGCTTTTCCTTTCATTTGACCTGATGACCTAGTTTTAGACCCCACCTGACCCAGATTTAAACTTGACCTAAAAAACATCAAGATTAACATTCTGACTAAGTTTCATTAAAAATATGGTCATAAATGTGGCTTATAGTGTAAACTAGCTTTTCCTTTGATTTGACCTGGTGACCTAGTTTTTGACCTCAATTGACCCAGATTCGAACTTGTCCTAAGGATCATCAAGGTTAACATTCTGACCAGGTTTCATTTAGATATAGTCATAAATGTTACCTCTACAGTGTTAACAATCTTTACTTTTGATTTGACCTGGTGACCTAGTTTTTGAACCCTACTGACCCATATTAAACGTGACCTAAACATTTTGAAGATTAACATTCTGAGTAAATTTCATTAAGATACGGTCATAAATGTGGCCTCTAGAATGTTAACTAGCTTTTCCTTTGATTTGACCTGGTGACCTAGTTTTTGACCCCACATGACCCAGATTCGAATCTGACCTAGAAATCACCAAGACAAACATTCTGATTAATTCCCATGAGTTTAAAACTTAAAATTAAGTCTCTAGTAAAAGCTTTACCATTTGATTTGACCTGATGACTAGTTCTTTACCCCTACTGACCCAGATTTAAACTTGACCTAAACATCTTCAAGATTAACATTCTGAGTAAGTTTCATTAAGATACGGTCATAAATGTGTCCTCTAGAATGTTAACTAGCTTTTCCTTTGATTTGACCTGGTGACCTTGTTTTTGACCCCCACCTGACCCAAATTCGAACTTGACATTAAGACCATCAAGGTTAACATTCTGACCAAGTTTAATAAAGATACAGTCATAAATGTGGCCTCTAGACTGTTAACTAGCTTTTCCTTTGATTTGACCTGGTGACCTAGTTTTTGACCTCAACTGACACAGATTTAAACTTGACTTAAAGATCATCAAGGTTAACATTCTGACCAAGTTTCATAAATGTCGCCTCTAGAGTGTCAACAAGCTTTACCTCTGATTTGACCAGGTGACCTAGTTTCTGACCCCACATGACCCAGATTCGAACTTGACCTAAAGATCATCAAGGCTAACATTTTGACCAAGTTTAATAAAGATACAATCATAAATGTGGCCTCTAGACTGTTAACTAGCTTTTCCTTTGATTTGACCTTGTGACCTAGTTTTTGACCCCAAATGACCCAGATTTAATCTTGACTTAAAGATCATCAGGGTAAATATTCTGACTAAGTTTCATATATGTAGCCTCTAGAGTGTTAAAAAGCTTAACCTTTGATTTGACCCGGTGACCTAGTTTTTGACTCCACTTGAACTAGATTTGAACTTGACCTAAAAAAAAATCATCACAATTAGCATTCTGACCAAGTTTCAAAGAGATATTACCATAAACGTGGCCTCTAGAGTGTTAACAAGCTCTACATTTGATTTGACCAGGTCCCTATTTTTTGGCCCCCACTTGACCAAGATCCTTTTTGACCTAAAAAATCATAAAGATTAACATTTGAGAAAGTTTCTTTAAAATGGCCATAAATTTTGGCCTCCAGTTTTAAAAAAGGCTTTTTTTTTTGATTTGACCTTTTTGACCTAGTTTTTTGATCCCACCTGACCAAAAATTTGAACTTAAACCAAAAAGACCATAAGTTTAAACATTCTGACCAAGTCAGTTTTATAAAGTTAGGGGTTTAATAAATTTTGGCCTCAAAGAGGGGGGGAAAACTGGCTTTCCCTTTTAAAGGGAACCTGGTATCTGTTTTCTGACCCCACATCCCCCAATTTCCAAAACTGCCCCTAAAGACCCTCAATTTTTAAAATTTGACGAAGTTACATAAAGATAAAGTCATAAATGGGGGGCCTCTAGAAGGTTAACAAGCTTTTCCTTTAGTTTTGACCTGGTAAAACCAGTTTTTGACCCAGTTTGACCCAATATCGTTCTCGTTCAAGATTTGATAGCCCGTAACATCTGACCAATTTTAATTAAGTTTGGCCCAAAAAATTGTGACCTCTAGAGTGTTAAAAAAATTTTTTTTTCCTTTTGATTTGATCTGGGTGCCCTTTTTTTTTGGCCCCCTGATGACCCAAAATCGAAATCGCCCAAGTTTTTTTATTGGGGATAACATTCTGATTAAGTTTGCCAAAAAGTTTGGGGGCCCAAAATTGGGGCCCTTAGGGGGTTGGTTAACAGCCCCCTTTTTTAAAGGGCCCGGGAACGACGGACACCAAGGGGCCGATCCCCAAAAGCTCACCTTGGCAATTCCCGTGCCCATTTAGAGCTAAAAAACAAAAGGGGAAAAAATTCCCCTTTAAAACCCCGGGGAAAATTTTTTAAAATTGAATCTCGCCGGGAAATATGTATTTTTAAACAACACAGAAAAGAGGTCACTCGCCCCTCGGGCAAAATTTCCGGAAGAAAAAAGAAAATGGAAAAGTAAGACATGCTAAAATTTGAAAACGAGAGTCCCCTTTTCTTTTGGGTTTAGTCAGGGGCCCGCACCGTCCAAAAATGTTGCGCGGGCCCTTCTTTTTTTTTTTTCCTTTGCTAATGGGAGTCAATTGTCAGCATTTCTAACGGTTTGAATATACCTTGGTTTTTTTCGGCATGACATGTCAGTTTTCATTTTTGGAAAAACTTTGGGAACCGGAATAAACAAAAAACCCAAAAACATGGGCCCGGGAAAACGGGGAAATTTGGGGGGCATAGAGGGGGTTTTTTTTTAAAAAAAGGGTTTAAAAATTTGTCCTTTTTAAAGTTATCTGAAAAAGTGTCAGTTTTATGCCTGGGGATGAAAGGGATTTTTCGGTATTTAAAAAGCTGACAGACGAAGACATTTCAGAAATTTTTGGGAAAGGGGGCCATCAAACCCAATAATACTTTTTTTAAGTATATAAAACAATAGCAAAAATGATTATAGTTTTTACAAGACTTTGCAAAGGTTTTAAAAGGGGGGAAAAATAAAACTCTTTTTTCTTTGTCAAACGAAGTATCTATATTTACTAATAATCTAATTGTAGATGGACAGACTAAAATATACCCCAAAAGACCTTTTTCCCCTTTAAAATTTAAATTTTTGAAAAAAAAAATTATTCATAGGAAAGACAATATATTGAAAAAAAAACCCGCATCTTTGCAAAAAAAAAATACCTATTTACCTTTTCCATAAATTTAGAAAAGTACGGGTTCCTATTTTGCGCTATATAAAAATTTTCATTTCGTCGAAAATCAAAGGGGTCAAAATTTTTCCCATGGGCATTGCAATGAGGGAGAAGACGGGGTTGATTTTTCTTGATGTTTTTACTTTCAAATATTTTAATATAACAATCTCAAATAAACCAGGGGGAAAACACGGAAAAAAAATTTCCGTTCCGTTAAAAAAAAGGGGAACAGAAATAATTTTTTCCGGGAGATCGACTATAGATTTTAAGAAAATCCCAATAAGATTTTTTCCAAAAAAAGGGGGGGGAAGGACGGGGAAAAAACCCGAAAAAAAAAAGTACTAAAAAAATAAAAATATTTTAGTTTAGAAAGGGGTTTACCCACGGGGTTTAATTTCATATAAAGCGATGGTAGTTTTTAAATTAAAAAAATTTCCTTTTAAATTTGTTTTTTAAAGGGGGAAAATATCTAAAAAAATTTTTTATCAGTCAAAAAGGAACCCCATGCTTTAGATTTTTAATTTAGTTTAATATATTTTTTTCCGATCTTTATGTGCGGGGAAAGGGCTTTTTTTCGAAAATTTTGGGTTTTTAAATTTAGCATTTTTAGTTTTTTGCAAACGCTAGTGAAGGTATACTATTTTACGAAAAAGAAAACAACCCCGGATGTGAAAAAACTATACTTAAAAGAGGGGGTTTTAAGTTAAAAAAAAAAAAACCAATTTTAATTTTTTGTTGTATATAAAAAAATGGTTTTAGTGCGGGAAAGGGGGAACATTTAAAACCGTTTTTTGGGAAAGGGGCAACAAAACCCTTATGCTGCGGCCTTAAAACTAAAACCGGCGTTAGTTTAAACAAATGATTAAAGAGGCGAACGTAAAGACCCCTCCCTTTCAATAGACAATGCCTCGATTTTATAGTAATGTGAAAAAGGCTTGTGAAGATCTTTTGTTGGGGATTAAATGCGAGATGAAATTACTTTAATATTTGTATTGTATTATTTATTAAGTATATTTTTTAAATAATTCTAATCTTTTGAAATTAAATTATAATTTTTCCTTTAAAGGTGTTAAAAAAAAAAATTTTCAATGCTTTAAAAAACAGGGGAAACATTATATTTTTTTCGGGATTTTACTGAAGATAAAAAAGAATTCAGGGAAAAAGGGAAACTTTGGTGAAGTACATTTAAAAATTGCAGTTTACGCTACCCCGGGTTAAAAAGATCCCCCTTGATTTTTATCGAAAAATAGGGGAAAAAAGAAAAAGTTTTACTCTGCACCCTTTTTTAAAAATTAGGACCCCAGGGTATGGGTTTTAAAGGGAGGGGATATAGGTCCTTTTCAGATTGAGATTTTGCATTTATTTCTGTAAGATTTGAGGTGATTTCAGACGTTTAAAAATGATGTTGGATTATTTAAAAGACTTTTTTCATCGGGGTTTTGACTTTTTTTCATCATATTTTCGTGTTTTTAAAAATTTTTCAAGATAGGGGGTCAGGAAAAAAAATTTTGATGACCAAACGGCCCCTTTTAAATTTGGACCTTGATTTTGTCTGGGCGAAACCATGAAATGCTTTAAAGGGAAAATGGTTTTCCCGCAATAGGGGAAAAATGACCTAAAGGGGGAAGAGGTGTGGTCACGGCTTTTTGGGAAAAAAAAAGGCGTTAAAAATTTTTAAATTATATTTTTGGCGTTATTAATTTCATTTTTAAACTGGGGGGGTTTAAAACCATTCGTCCCCAAATAAAAATCGGGTTTCCCCATGCATGTAAAATTTTATGGCCCCGGAAAAATTTAAAACTGACGCCGCACTCACATACACCAAAAAATTAGACACCCCCCCTTTTCAAACTGGAACCCCTGAAACCCGGGAAAAACTCCCCCAAAAATTGAAAAAAAAAAATTTGTGCGGTCACAAATGTTTCTTTCTTTTTTTAAAATTATAAAACCCCACATGTTAACCAGAATTTTCCCTTTTATTCAGGAAACCGAAAACAAACCCCGGATAACTGAACGATTTTAAAATGCAGTCGACTTTTGAAATTTGGGTTTTTTGTTTTTCCTCAAAAAATTAGATAATTCGTCCAAAAAAGGGAAAATTGTTTTTCCCGAAGTAACTACAAAAAGGGCCAACCCCAAAATTAAAAAATTTGTTCATCGGTTTTGCCGCACGAAAAATTTCAAAAACAAACAAACACAAAAATTTTTTTAAATTGCGCTCCCCCCTTTAAAAAAAATTCCCAAGGCAAATTTTTTGTTCCCTATTTTTTTAAAACGGACGAAACAGTGTACAAATCTTAAAATTCCGACCCCAGATTGTTCTAAAAGTATTTTAATAAAAAATAAAAACATTTATCTATAATAAAAGAGGACACTCAATTTAGTTTGAAATTAAAAGTTTTTTCCCCTTATGCATTTTAAGCCCTTTTTTTCCCCCAAAATTTTTAAAACCCAAATTGAATTGATACTAAATCGGACTTTTTTCCCTTAAAAAAATTGGATGAAAACACAAAAATTTTTTTCCATAACATCAAGTACATTATTTTGGTTAGGGTACATACTTTTTGTTTCCCTTCACTTTTCGTTTTTCCCTGTAAAAATGACAGCATTTTTATCCCAAAGTTGGTGGGGAAGGGAAAATTAAAAAGAGGGGGGGCAAAAACCTTTTTAAAAGTTCAAACTTTTAACCCCCTTTGGGAGTAAAAAATGTTAAGGCCAATTAATCACCATTTCCCAAAACCTGAAGGGGAAAACTTTTTTTTCTAAAAAATTTAATCGGGTTAAAAAAAGGGGTTTTAAAGTTTAGAAAAAAAGGAGCGGGCCTTTAAAACGGGCCGGGGCTCGAAAATTTTCTCGGGCCCTTAAAACTTGAATTAGAGTTTTGGCCGGGGAAAAAAGGGACAAAAACCCAGCCCAATTTGCTTTGAAATAACAAGTAAAAAGATAAGGGGGTTTGTTATATAAATTTAAACCAAAAAAAAAAATCGGGGGAAAAGGGTGGCATAATTCTGTTTTAAATTTCAAATAGGGGAAATAGGATTTTTTCCCTTGGTTGTAGATTTAGTTTGTTGAAATTTTTAAATATTTTCTAAAAGCATTTTAAAAACACATGATTTTTTGATTAAAAATTACTGCATCCCAAATGTTAAAAACCTTTTTTTCCCCTTTAAATTTCCCGCTTTTTTTGTGCGTCTGTTTGGGTCAAAATGTACCCAAAAACCAAAAGAAACCCATTTTTTTTAAAAGCCCCTGGTTTAAATTTAATTTAAAGTAAAAGGGCTAAAACATTCTTTTTTTAAAGGTTTTTTTTGGGGAAATCGAGAGTCAAAACAAGACAAATATATTTCTTCGCTCTTCGCTTCCCCGGGGGGGTTTTTTTTCCCTCAAAAGCAAAACAAATTTTTAAATTTAGTTTTTCCTCGCCCCCTTTTCAAATTTTTTCAGAAAAAAAAAACCGGATGAAAAAATTTTTCCTTTTTGGGTTTTGGGGGGCCCCCTAAGATGGGGAAACTGAAATAAATTTTTGGTAAATTTAAAAACTAGGAAAATTGTTGGGTACTCAGGGTTTTGGCTCTTTTTTAAATTTGTATCGTTTGCAATTTTAATTTGTTGAAGGTACAATTGTATAAAATGGGTTTTCCCCCTATTTTATTCATTTTAAAACGGGACAAATTTTTTAATGGGGCAAAAACCCAAAAAAAATAGCTTGGGGCCCATTTTAGAGAACAAACCTTACTTCATTTTAAAGAGTTACGATAAAACTGACACAAAATAAGAGAAAAGTGGGGGGCCCTTTTTTTCAGAGAAAAAATTTCTCTTGTCACATTTAAATTACGGGAAAATCCCCCATCAAAATCACCCCTGCTTTTGCCCGGGAAAAGAATACAAAAATTTTAAAAGGGTTTTCACAATGAACATCCTTTTCCCATTTTTTTCAAACCCAAAAATGTCAAAAATACACCCCAAAAAAATTTTTTAAACAAAAACCAAATTTAAGGCCTTTTTAAGACCTCTTGGCCCAAAAATCCCAAGGAAAAATTAAGTGTTCAAATATTTGAAAACACGCGGGTTTCCCTTTTAAATTATAGTTAGGTCTGAAATCTCTTGTAAAAGAATTAGAATAAATCTCTAAATTGCCAATATTATGAAAAATTTTAAAAAGGGCCCTTTTGTCTTACATAAACTACAAGGGAATCTGGGGTTATTGTACTTCACTGGACTTTTTCCCGATTTTGCGGAAAGGATGAAAATTACAGGGGGGCAGCATTAAGGCTCGATTTTAAAATTTAACGGGATCACCCAAAAGCATTACCAGGAAACTTGTCTTTTAGTGCCGAGAACATTTTAAATTTTGGGGGTTTTTGCAAATTTTCCTAAAAAATTTTGTCAAAATTTTTGATTGTTGAACAGACTCCAATCAAACCGAGTCAAAAATTTTTTCCAACTGTTTCCCTTTGGTTTAGGTGTTTTCCAAAGGGATTTATTTTTCAGATTTTTTTAAGGTTTTTTCCCGAACCCAAAGAATCTAAATTGGAGGGGAAGCAAACAAGAGAAACCTTTTCCAGGCCCTGGATCCAAATTTATCATGGAGCGGGAAAATTAAAAAAAAGGGAACGCGCGTTTTTTCCCTTTAGAATTTATTTTTATTTTTTGGCCAGGACGTAAACGATTTTTTTGGGGGAAAAAAGGCTTTTGAGGGGAAATTTAAAATTTTTTGAGGAGGGGGTTTGGGGTTTTGGGGCAAAATCGACAAAAAAGGGTCATATTTTTCCGCCGAAAAAAGAATTTATACTTGAAAACGCCAACAGAAAAGGCATAAACATTGATGTAAAAATGAAAAAGCAAACCCAAAAAAAATTTTCCAAAAAATGAAAAATGAAAAAAGAACACTAAAGGGGGGTAAGGGAAAAACCAATCTAAAAACACCCCAAAATTCAGGGAAAAAAAAATTTAAAAAAACGGAGAAAATGTTAACAGTGAAAAAATTTGGGGAAAAAAATTTAAATTCCCAAACCTTTTAAACCCAAAAAAAAAAAAAATTTAAAGGTTTTTTGAAAATTTCCCTATCGCCTTTAAAAAGGGATAAAATTTAAATTTAAAAAAACAGATTGAATCTCCCCAAAACATTTTCTTACTAAAAAAAGTCACCCCGGGAGGACCTGCCCCAGCGTAAAATGTAAAAAATGACATTTTTGATTTAAGGGAACAACGGGTTACATAGACTAACATTTTGGGACTTTTTATTACTTATTTCTAGCAAAAATTTTAAAGAAAACCCAAAAATTTTTACAACTTATTTATTAGACCCAAATTTTAAAAAATTTAAATGACTCGTTCTTTAAAAAATGCCGTTCCCGTTTTTAAATTTTGGCCATCAGTCAAGTCCACTCACAGGGAGGGCCGGAAAAGGGTTTTTTTTGATTTTTCAGGGAAAAGTCATCGTCGGTTTTTTCTCTATAAAAGCAAAAGGTTTCGCGTTACAAATATTTTGCTTTGTAGTATGGAAAATCCCTTATAAAACCCCTTTAAAAAAGGGGGAAAAACCTTCGAAATGAACTTACACTTGGTCTGGTACTTTCATTTTGAGAGGGGTCCAAATGCATAAAGGGACCCCTAAAAAAAATCAACGGAGAAAGGGGGGTCTGTGCGAAAAATATAGGGGGAAAAAAAAAAAAATGCAGTTTAAAAAGAAAAGACTGTGAAAAAAAATTCTTAAAAACAGGGGACAACAAAAATTTAATAAAAAGAATTAAAGGGAAAAAAAAAATGGGAAAAAATATTAAAAAAGGGAAAAAATCACCGGGGTTTAAAAAAAAGCCGCCTCCCCAAAAAGCGGGGAAAAATTCCCAAAAAACCCCACCACACAACCAAAAAAAAACCCCACAAGGGCAAAACAAAAAAAAAAATAGGTGTAAAAACAAAAAGGGTATGCCTTGGGGCAATGTGATCTTTAAACCCTTTTACCTATTGGGGCTTAAAAATCAATAGGGGGGCATATGGGAGGTCAATCAAAAACCCTAAAAAAGTTCCTTCCCCCCAAAACGGGTTTCAAAAATCGTCCGGGGAAAAAAATTTTTTCATGTTTCCCGGTCAATTTTGGAACCCCTTGACCTTTATCCTACCCAAACCCAAAAATCAGTAGGGTCATCTGCTTGTCACGACCAATTTCCCCCCTATCAACTTTCCCCTTTTTCCCCAGGGCCCCAACGTTCTTTAGTTATCTTTTGGGGAAACCCTTTTAAATGTTTCCGGGGGGACTGTAATTTGACCTTGATCTTCTGACCTCAAATCAAAAAAAGGGGGCCCCTGCTGGTATGATTTAAAAACCCCCCTGTCAACTTTTATGATCAAAGGCCCAAAGGGTTTTTGAGGGATAACTGGAGTTACCGTTCCTGGTCAATGTGACCTTGACCTTTTAAAACCCAAAAATACTTCAAAATTAATTGGTCCCCTCTGTGGTTTATGACCAAAACCCCCCTATCAATTTTTATGATCCCAGGCCCAAAGCATTCTTGATTATCATTTCCCGGAAAACCGTTTTTTTCTGTTTTCCGGGGTCAAAGTGACCTTGACCTTTTTAACCCAGGTCTCAAAAAACAATATGGGTCAACTCCCGGGTTTTGACCCAAACCCCCTATCAACTTTTATGATCCCCAGGGGCCAAAAGGGCTTTGTTATCATCCGGAAAAAGGGGTTGGGGCTACATCCCACCCGACAGACAACGGGCCCAAAAAATATACCCCTCCTTCGAAGGGGGCATAAAATCCTCTTCTTTTCTCTCGCCCCCTCTATATAAACCTTTAAAACATAAAAACGATGTACCAAGGGGCCTTTTTCAAAAAAAATCCTTAAAACCTTTTAAAAAGCATGTAACCCCAAAGCCCCCGCAGAAGACAATAAAATTTATTTTTACTCTGTTTTTTTATTTACCCGTTATACAGTTTTACATACGTTTATTTATCTATTTTTTTATTTAAGGGTTTTCGGCGCACCAAACCCCAGTATATGTTTTTAAAGGCGCAAAAAAGGGCTACAAAAATTTTGGTTTCATATCTCATTTTCACGAAAAAAGGGTTTTTAAGGGAAATGCATTATAAAATTGCAAGGGGCATGTTTTTTGGTTTTTAAAAAATTTTGGGAAAAACATTTTTACCTTTTCATTACATTTTTCAAAGGGCATCGAATTTCAGGGTTAGGTTCTTACGGATTTCATTATTAAAATTAAAAAGGGGCATTTTTTTGTTTTTTCATTGCTGCCTTTGTTGCCTTTTTTCGAATGTTTGGGTTTCCCCCTGGGGGGGATATTTTTTTCTTTTCAATGTCCTGTGACTTTTTGGGAAAGGGGGGTGGGGGGAAAAGTGAGGTTAGGTGTACCAAAAAATCGGTTTAAGCTCCGTAAATGGTGGTTTGCCAAATGAACCCTTCCAAAGGGAATGCCCACCGGGGTTCCCTTTATTTGTTCGTTTTGTCCTTTGCGTGTTAGTTTTGTGTGTGTGTGTGTGTTTTAGTCGTGTGCGCCTCTGTGTGATGGGTTTACGTTTGGGAAAGGGTGCGTTTTTAGAACGTTGGGTTTCCATGCGGATATTTACCCTTGTTTTTAGAAATGAAACTCGTTCCCTGAAATACCCTTTCCGGGGGTCAGAACTCGTGCATTTAAATTTTACAAATAAAGCAATAATTTCTTGTTCAAACCCTTTCCCGGAAAAGTATCCCGGGGGTTTGCAAAAAGTTAAAGTTAGCCGCAAAAAATTAATCCCCCAGATGGCACTTTTGTCATTATGGGGGAAATAAAATGCATTTTTTCCCTTTATTAAATTTTTGAGTTTCCTCAATTTGAACGGGCGCGGCCCCATGAATTTACGTCCCAATTTCGATTTTCCCCTTTTGTTTTTTTTACCTTAAATGCTAAAAAATTGTGGGATCCAATTTTCAATGAAATTTCGTTTTCTATTTGAGCGAGATAACAAAAAAAAGTGGACTTTTAAAAGTAGTACCCATTAAAAAAAAACTAGAAAAAGCAGTACAATTAGTTCCAACCTTTCAATATACGCTGAATGTTTATATCCCAGTTAATATTTTGATTTGAAACCCGGCAAGCCATTTAACAATAGTTTTTTTTTGCACCTCATCAGAAATAAAATTTTAAAGGGTTTTATTCTGTCACGTTTCAATTAAACCCAAACAGACAGACCGGGGCCCAAAAGCATTAAAAAATTTTAGTGTTTTTAAAAATAAAAAAATTTGGAAAAGTTAACATAGGGAGGTAACTGCCAACCGAGGCAGCCAAGAGTGACAGTAATTCTCCGGAAGTATTATTGTCCTACAAAAACCCGAGATACAAAAGATAATAGGTAAGGGTAGATTTCTCGGAAGCAAAGAATACCACAAACACAGCCTCAGAGCCACAAATTTGCATAGTAGGCCCACCCAAAAAAAAGCGTAAGGAAAAATATTAAACAGTTGCCCTTTAAAAAACCAAAGTACATTTTAAATTAAAAACAAAATAAAGAAAAAAAAGGGGGGGGGGAGGAAGGGGGAAGGGGGGTAAAAGGGATGGGGGGAGGGGGGTTGGAGGGGGAAAAACTCATTCTTATCTTTTGAATAAAGATCAACCAAATGTGTACCCTGCCAAAAAACCCCAAAAATTAAAAATGTTTTAATCGGGCTGGGGGACATTTCCCAAACGCAGGGACAGGCCCATGACGTTCAAAAAATTTAAACAGTTAAATTTTTTAAAAAGTTTCAATCGGGGAAAAATTTTATCGTTTTTAAAAAACAGATAGGAAATTTTTCAAAACCTGACATTTCATTTTTTTTATTCCCCATCTTTTGGGAATTTATTATGTTTTCAAACTGATATTTTTAAAGCTTTCGTATTACATTTTTTCATAAATGATTTTTGAATGCTTTACGTTTTTTCAATTTAAAGATTTTTTGATAGGCTTTTCATAATGGCTTTTCATTTTTATAAATGATTTTAGATAAAATTTCCTTTTTTTAAAAAAATGATTTAAGATATGCTTTTCAATTGGCGTTTTTAATATAAATTCTTCTTGGCGATATATGACCATTTTTTTGTCGATTCGCCCGGTTTAAAAACCCAAAACCCCCAGTGGGGAAAAAAGGGAAAAGCTACGTTCATTAATTTAGTTACCCCACAAAGTGTGCAGACACCAGTAAAAAAAACACAAACAAAACTAAAAAGATAAAAAGAAAAAAAGAAAAAAAAACAGTGTAGTGCACCGCCCCGACAGACACATACAAACAGGAAAAAAAAAACAATTTAAAACCACCTTTGGATTTCCGGGGCACAAAAAGGTAGGGAAGCTAAAATTAATCATAGTAAAAAAAGGGGGGGGGATGCCAAAACAAGGGAGCGGGAAATGCAAAGGGAAAAATGGGGTTGATAGGCGGGGGAGGAGAAAGAAAGGGAAACAACCCAAAAAACAAACAATTTCAAGACAAAAATACGAAAAAAAAAAAATAAAAACATACAAAAAAACAAGTTTAAAAAAAAGGGGCCCCCGGGGTTGGAACGGGCAGTAAAAGGGGGGTTTTTAAAAAAGTTTAGGGGATGCCAAACCCCCGCACTTTCCCTATTTTTAACAAGTTTGAAACAAAATGACAAATTTAAATTTTACAAAAAATTTTTTGTAATTGTCAATTTTTTCAAAAAAAATAGAAACCCAAAAATTGCAGTAATGCTTTAAAAAAAATGTTTTTAACAAATTTTAAAATTAGATTTTGTGATATGAAAGTTTGGTTTTTCGAAAAAGAAATTTTTAAATGTAGGGATAAAACAAAATAACATTTCTTCCCTTATAAACGCCAAATCCATGTTTTGTTAATTGGGAGGTCTTTATGACTTATGGTTACACGGGGCAAATCACGGCCCCTATGAGTCATGCAAATTATGCGCCCAACATTCTTTGTCAACAAAACGTCGATTCAAAGAAGGAAAAAATTTGGGCGTAAATATTTTGTTACGAATTTTTGTTTAAAAAATCTTTTGGGATGTTTAAGTCCGTTTATAAAGCGTAACCCCCGAAACCCCAAAAGCATTTTCCCTTGTCTGCCTTTTTTACGCCAAAAAAGGGAAAAAAAAAAGTGACCAAAAACTCAAAATCGCTCTTGCTTTGCCCCCAAGCTGTTCCAGATCCCATTAAAACCAGCTTTTCTTGCTGAGTCTTCAGAAAAAGGTTCCCTTTTTGGGTTTTGGGACGTTTTGGGCTCCCAAAAAATCCGCGGGTTTATTATTTTTCACGTTAAAAGGGGTTATTTTTAAAGGGAAAAACCCAAAGGGTAAAAAGATATTGGGTATTGCGGCCCAAATTCCGGGACGATAAAAAGAAAATCGCTATAAGCTTTAAATGATAATCTTATTTTAAATCAATTTTCCCATCGTTTTCAAAATTTTTAAACAACGCATTAAAATTTTTTACTTTTCACAAAATTTAAACCAAAATTTTATTCTATTCAATGGAAAATAAAAAAGGGTTTTGGCAAAAAAAAGGAGCTTTAAAATTATGCTCCTGAGAAAGATCAAAAGTATCACCTTTTTTGCCAATATTATTTAATAAATCCCTTTTCGCTTTAAGGGAAAATTTCTGTACAGAGTATAAAAATTTTAATGGCTTTTTCAATACAAACGGGGGAAAATTTAAAAATTTAAAATTTCATGAAAGGGGGTCCCCCAAAAAAAAAACCGAAAATGCTCCCAAATTTAAATGCAAAAGCTAAAATTTAATATTTTATTTCTTTTAAAAAAAATAAGGCAATTTAATTATCTGGTATTTTGTTATACAGGTCCTTTTACTATCGAAATGGCCCCGGGGGATCGTTTAAAAAGCTGGGGGCAAATATGACGACGAGGGGATAACAGGTCCATAAACGTGGCCCCCTAATAAAAAAGTTTTTTTTACATTGGAAAGCAGGTAAAAACCTATATTCTTTGAAAATAATAATTTAAAAATAATAATGATAATATAATAATAATAATAACCAAATTAAACCAAAAAATTTTAATTTTTAATGATAAAAGGGGGGAAATTCTGCCTGTAAAATACGAAAAAACCTTTACACCGGCCCAAAAAAAACCAAAAAACATAGCAAAAATCCGTCATGTTACAAAATTAAATTTAAAAAAACTCTGAAGAGAAAAAGTTGAAAGCAAGGCAAACAAAAAACCCAAACTCGATTTGACTGTTCAAAAGGAAAAATTTAGCAAAAAAAAAAATTCGACGCCCTTGGCAACGCCCTAAAAAGAGTACATTTTATGTATTTATTTGCTTTGGGGTTTTTCGTGGGAATGTTTAGCAAGGGGACACGACAGGGCACATCTGCAAATTTTTAATAAGTCTTAAATTTAATCTTATAAAACTTTACCCGTTTTTGGGCTTTTTTTCTTGTTTTCGGGGGCCAGACTTTGATAGCTCAGAGAGAAAATGGCTTGTGCATGAAAAATGGGAGGGTACAGTAGCAAAGACGGAATGTTGTTTAAAAGGAAAACCCCTTGGGGGCTCGGGACCGCAGTGCAAGGGCGGAATGAAATTTTTAAACATGGGTCCCCTTTTAGCCGACAAATGATGAACACAGCATGTTTTTCGGGTTACTTGACCCTTTCTCCTTTTTTGGGGGGGCCCAAAAAATCAAGGCAGCTGACATTTGGAAAATTCCTTTCAAAATTTATTTCAGACATTAAAGACAAAAGCAAAATTTTTAATGACTTTTTGTATTTGGGGGAAAGGGTTTAAATTATTACACAGGGTTTAAATCTTTGTTAAAACCTTTAAGGCATGAAACTATGTAAATTTATTTTTCCTGTTAAAAATTTGTAACATTTACAAAAAAAACATTCCCAGAACAGAACTGTCCCGCTTCCTTTATTATTTTTAAAAAAATTTTAGCTTCATGCATAGTAATACGTAAAAAATGTTGTAAAATTTAATTTTATTAAAGTCCCGAAAAAGGGAAAAATTTAAAAGTAACCAGCGATATTTGTTTTATCAAAAAACTTTAAAACCAAAAAATAGTTTAAAACGGAAATAACTTTTGTCAAATTCAAACAAAAGTAACAGGAATTTTTTCTTTGGTGTAAAAATTTGATAGCAGAAAACTGTTTTAAATTTTTTAAACAATAGCTTTTATAGAACAACGATATTTGAATTTGAAAGCCCCTTCAAAAAAAAAAAAAGGGCAGGCCCCGAGGGGTTTCATCATGGGCCCAAAAAGCTATTTGACACAATGATAAATGCACCGAAAAAAATTTTGAAATCAGCATGCCCTTTTCAAGTTTTCAAAATAAATTCCCCCGGTTTAATTTTTTTTACACACACATTCCTGCGAAATTGGGTTTTTATGCCGATTCCGGAAAAGACCTGTTTTTATTCAATTCACCACATTTTTTGCAGAAGACTCCCCGTCTCCCGAGGGGTCGGTGAGATCTGAGGGTCACTACCAATTTTTCCCCAAAATGTCAAAAAATGAAAATCCCAGGGTTTTTTCTCTCTACTGTCGGGGAGCGTTTAAATGTGAAAATTAGCTTCTTCATCTGAAAATTAATAAAAATAATTCCCGTGAACTTCCAAAAATTTTAAAATTTAAAAAATATTTTGCACTTTTTCGTAATTATTGCATAAATTTTGGGAAAACATGTCATAGATAAAATACCAAAATCATAGTCATTTTCTCAGAATTGTTGTATTCACCCAAGGGGGAGGGGGCCAAAGCTTGTAAAGCGCCTCCTCGGGAAAGTCGCGAAGGGGCCGGGGGCGATTGAAACAAAAGGAAAAAAACAGATAAAATTTCGTAAATACAAGCCCCAAAACACGTAAAGGGTCATTTTAAAATTTTTTTTGATTTTTCAAGGGAAATTGGGTTTATTTTTTAACCAGCTTAAATTTTTGTATTTATTCTCCTGTAACAAAAAATGATTAAACACTTTGTTTTTTCGGGCATTAAGGTTTTTCCTAAACCCGAGGTTTTGTGTGTCAGAGGCCTTCGGGGGAGTCCAAAAGGTTTTAAAAATTTTTAAAGTTTTTTTTTTAAAAAAAAAAAAGCACTTATTTTCAAAAGCCCTTTTGAAAAGTTTTCAATACTAAAAATTCAAGCTTTGTTACATATATGGCCCAAATTTTCCCGTCCATTTTTTCCCAAAAAGGTCTTTTAACCCCTTTCCATTATTTTTCCCAAATTTTAAAAGTCCATTTCAAGTAATTCCCACAAAAATGTGCATTTGGCGAACTGGACAGAAAAGAGACAATTTTAACCCGGACACAAAGGGAAATTTTTGGATTCCAATTTAAAAATTGGGAGGTCATTGGAGACATGGGATTTTGCAAGGGTTAAAGGGTATTTCTTTTGTTACATCATTTTTCCCAACCCCAAAAATATAAAATTTAAAAATAGTTAACCCTTTTCCTATTGGAGCTTTTAAAACCCGGGTTTGGGTTTTTCGTAGGATTTTTTTTGAGATTTTTTAAAATTTTTAATATTTGCGGGCGTTTTAAACAAGAAATAATTATTTCGCTTTTGGGGGGTTTTTGAATGTGGCGGTTGGTGAAAAAAGCCCTATATAAAGAAAAAAAATTTGCCCGGAATATATCGTTCTTTTTTAAAAATAAAAAAGATTTATTTTGCTTTAAAGCCTTTTTTTTGTCCCGGAAAAATCTAGCTAAAACCTTTCAAGCCCCGCATCGCACATAAAAGCTTCAGCTTTTTTGCGATAAACATTTATCTTTTTGAACTTGCCCCTAATAGCATATCTTTTTAAACCTTGGTTTTTCCTTTTAAAGTGAAAAAAAATCAATCAGGCATGTTTTACGACAAAAAATACCAAAACCCAAAAAGGCCAAACTGGAAAACTTCAGCAAGAGAAAGGCCCGGTTTTAAAAGCGGGTTTGGAAACACTTGGAGCGATAGCAAGAGGGGATTTTGAAATTTTGGTCCGTTTTTTCCCGTTTTGGGAGCCCAAAAAAGCAGACACGGACGATGGTGGTGTCGGAGGGGACGCATTTTTAAAAAGGACTTGCAACAAAATAAAAACATTTTAAAAAAAAATCGTACCAAAAAAACTTTCAACGAATTTTCCCCTTTTTGAAACGACGCTTTGTTGACAAAAAAAAGCTTGGGGGGCGGGTACCCATAGCTGACGCAAAGACCAAAGTGATTGGGGCCAAAGGGGGGATAGAATTACAAGGGTCCTGTAATTGGGGAAATTCTTGGTTTTAGTCGAAAAACAATTTCTTACTTTTTACAGGGGAAGTAGTATACTTTTTGGGTGAGGGAAAGCAGCTGTCCCCGGTTGTATACATTTTGGGAAAAAGCGGGCGAAAAATTGGGTTTGATTTTAAATGTTGATAGTCTGTTAATGTTGCCCTCCCCCGAATAGGGGGTTCATAAATATGCTAATGGGAGGGGTCCTGAAAAAAAGCTGTCCGAGTTTCCCCATTCGTGGGGTTCCTCGGGCCCCGGGCAAAACAGTTTTTGAAGCTGGCTTTTTCCGGGGGCCAAATAAAAATTTCCCCCGGGGAAAATTTTAAAAAACGAAAAATAAAACGGCCCTCATCTGGGGATTCCACATGCCCCAAAGGCAAAATTTTAATCGGGTTTTTGGGTATTTATGACCCCGGGAAATTATTTAAAAAAAAAAAGATGGAGCCCTTTAAAAGACACGTGGACTGGTTTTTAAAAATTTTAAGGATCATTTTTTGGAAAATTAAACCGTAAAGTGAAAATGGAGGGCCCGGGCTGGGGATTCCCTATACTACTTTTTTTGATTTCAGAAAATCCTTAGCTAGTTACGGGTAGTAAAAAATTTTTGTGCCAAAAAATTTTTTGGTTAATTTTTCGAGTCGATTTTTTTGACATTTAACAACTCGGACAGCTTATTTCAGGACCCCTGAAAGACCAGTGCAGTATTCAGTGAGGGTAGACGTTCTAATTAGGCATACTGAGATTATTTTTGTCAATGGCATGTGTTCAAGTGTTCTTAATTATTCTCTACCACAGGAGTCAGAAATTCTATCAATAAGACCATAGAAGTCTATGTTTACAAAAAATACCCCCTATATATAAAATAAACTATAGGGGGTATTTTTTGTAAAGATAGACTTCTATGGTCTTACTGATAGAATTTCAGACTCGTGTGTCTCTAAACTTGCTAGTCATAACATATTTTCAAGTGGATGTTCTAGACACTAAGCTTGCTAGTTATAACATATTTTCAAAAGGATGGTTCTAGTCTTAACAAAAACTTTATATAAGTTAAAATAGAAGTCAACAGAAGTGTATGTTTGTATTATTTGTTTATTCAGTAATGATAATGCTGATCCTTCCCTTTTTAAACTAAAAAGTACGGACAAGTTCTTCTTTGGTACGGACAAGTGGATTTGTGTGCCCAACTTGTCCGTGGACAAGTAGACTCTGAAAATATTTCAGGACCCCTGGGCTAATGTCAAGTCCAAGAGAAAGCAAGTTCGTTTTTACTGGTGTTTTCATTAAAAACCCCACTCCATTCAAGTTGTAATGCATCTTCTTAAAAAGGTCAGGAATAATCTAGAATCTAGCTGCTCTGATAACCGTTCGAAGGCTGGCAGATATATACCTAGTTTTAAACGACATTCCAGTGCTTTGGCAAGAATGTTTTAATTTTAAATTCCAGAGTGGATTCTCTATTCATCGAATTTATTTATTTGGGTTTTACGGCGCACCAACACAGTATAGGTAATATGGCACCAAAAGCACATGGAGGAACACATGTTTTTGACTCCAGCTTCGAAAATGAGATCTCATTCAGCAATTCAAGTGCTAGACAAAGACATACTTTTCCTTATGAAAAGTTACCAAAGTACGCTTTAGGACCCGTAGAAATTCATCGACGTCCTTGTTGGAAAACAACGCGGATATAACTAATATATTTTGTGACCATAACATACCCATATTAAGTGTAACAGATGACAGACTGAAACTTTGGAAGCAGATTTAGACTTTTCTAATTCTTTGGAAACAGAAATCAAAGCTTCCAAATCCTATATTGTGAAAAAAAAACACACACCAAACAACAAGACTGAATGCCACTTTATCAAGATTTTAAACTGTTTGTTAAATCCATGTTAAATGTGGGAATTCTATAAAATTTCTTTTGTCAACAAAGAGTTATTCAAAACGGCTTAAATACGAATCCTACATTATCTCAATATGGTCCGCCAAAGACGGCCATAATATCAAGCCAACACAACATCAGCAATAAAGCTAACTGGTACAAGTACGGCTTTATACACTGCTTATAAACAATGCCCCCACTGAATCCACAGAAAAGCAAGAGTGCGAAACGGCGTGGCATTCGAATATATAATTTTTATACTTTAATCTTTTTACAGGTTGTATTAACTATCACAATAGCAATCTTTTAAGTGCCATGTGGCGGCTATAGTCTCCCCTGTTGTTATATTTTCTGGTCCTTTGGGGTCATGGTGTTCATTCCATATATGTGTAATAGATATCCGCTTAAGCTGGCGCTAGGAGGCGCGAGAGGTTTTGCACATACCACTGCCTCTCATGAACAGACTTATCAATAAAATCTGTAAAAAAGATTCTTTGGAAGTAAATAATGCAATAAATAATAGCAGATTCGATTTAAGTGCTGTGTGGCGACCGTAAAAAGTCGCACCGACTTCATCTCAGTGTTGTTATATTTTTTTGGTCCTTCGGGATCACCGCCCCGGTAGCCTAGTGGTAGAGCGTCCGCTTGGAGTGCGGGAGGTCGTGGATTCGATCCCCGGCCGCGTCATACCAAAGACGTAAAAAATGGTACTAGTAGCTTCCTCGCTTGGCGCTCAGCATTAAGAGATAGTGCTAGGACTGGACAGCCCGGTAACAGTATAATGTGACTGGGTAGGGTATCATGCTACGTGTCTACGGCGTGATATTCCAGTGAGGCAGCACTATAAAGTTGGGCATTGTGCTCACTGCTACAAGTAGACACCACCGCCTCGGTAGACTAGTGGTAGAGCGTCCGCTTCGAGTGCGGGAGGTCGTGGGTTCAATCTCCGGCCGCGTCATACCAGAGACGTAAAAAATGGTACTAGCAGCTTGGCGCTCAGCATTAAGAGGGTAGTGCTAGGACTGGTCAGCCCGGTGTCAGTACAATGTGATTGGAGGGGGTATCATGTCACGGCGTCCGTAAACTTTTACTTTAAACGGCATCTCCTCATAAACCGTTAGGCCAATTTTATCCAAACTTCACAGGAATGTTCCTTGGGTGAAGCTCTACAAAAATTGTTCAAAGAATTGAATTCCATGCAGAACTCTGGCTGCCATGGCAACCGAAAGGAAAAACTTTAAAAATCTTCTTCTCGAAAACCAGAAGCCCTAGAGCTTAGATATTTGGTGTGAAGCATTGCCTAATGGACCTCTACCAAATTTGTTCAAATCATGATCCCGGAGTCAAAATTTACCCCGCACCAGGGGTCACTTGATTTTACATAGGAAAATCTTAAAAAATCTTCTTCTCAAAAACCGGAAGCCCTAGAGCTTAGATATTTGACATGTAGCATTGCCTAGTGGACCTCTACTATAAAGTTGTTCAAATCATGACCCCGGGGTCAAAATTGACCCCGCCCCAGGGGTTCCTTTATTTTACAAAGATTTCTATGGGAAAATCTTCAAATAAAAAAAAAAAAATAAACCACAAGGCCTAGAGCTTAGATATTTGACATGTAGCATTGCCTAGTGGACCTCTACAAAATATGTTCAAATCATGATCCCCGAGTTCAAAATTGACCACGCACCAGGGCTCACTTGATTTTACATAGGAGAATCTTCAAAAAATTTCTAAAAATAAACCAGAAAGCTTAGAGCTTAGATATTTCACATGTAGCATTGCCTAGTGAACCTCTACAAAATTTGTTCAAATCATGACCCCGGGGTCAAATTGACCCCGCCCCATGGGGTTACTTGATTGTACATAGAAAAAACTTCAACATTTTTTAAAAATAAACCAGAAGGCCTAGAGCTTAGATATCTGACATGTATCATTGCCTAGTGGACCTCTACAAAATTTGTTCAAATCATGAAACCCGGGGTCAAAATTGACCCTGCCCCAGGGGTCACTTTATTTTACATAGGAAAATCTTCGAAAACTTCCTAAAAATAAACCAGAAGCCCTAGATCTTAGACATGTTTGTTTGTTTGTTTTGGGTTTAACGCCGTTTTTCAACAGTATTTCAGTCATGTAACGGCGGGCAGTTAACCTAACCAGTGTTCCTGGGTTCTGTACCAGTACAAACCTGTTCTCCGCAAGTAACTGCCAACTTCCCCACATGAATTATCAGAGGTGGAGGACTAATGATTTCAGACACTATGTCGTTTATCAAATAGTCACGGAGAACATACGCCCCGCCCGAGGATCGAACTCGCGACCCCGCGATCCGTAGACCAACGCTCTTACCTACTGAGCTAAGCGGGCATTGCCTAGTAGACTTCTACAAAATTTATTCAAATTATGACCCCCGGGGTCAAATTGAACCCGCCCCATGGAGTTACTTGATTGTACATAGAAAAATCTTAAAAATTATCTAAAAGTAAACCAGAAGGCCTAGAGCTTAGATATTTGACATGTAGCATTGCCTAGTTGACCTCTACAAAATTTGTTTAATCTTGACCCCCAGGGTCAAATTGACCCAGCCCCAGGGGTTACGTGATTGTACATAGGGAAATCTTCATAAATTTGCTAAAAATAAACCAGAAGGCCTAGATCTATGATATTTGATATGTAACATTGCCCAGGAGACTTCTACAAACTTTTCTAAAAATAAACCAGAAAGCCTAGAGCTTAAATATTTCACATGTAGCATTGCATAGTGGACCTCTACAAAATTTGTTCAAATCATGACCCCCGGGGTCAAATTGACCCCGCCCCTTGGGTTACTGGATTGTACATAGAAAAATCTTCAAAATTTTCTAAAAATAAACCAGAAGGCCTACATCTTAGATATTTGACATGTAGCATTGCCTAGTGGACCTCTACAAAATTAGTTCAAATCTTGATCTCCGGGGTCAAAACTGACCCCGACACAGGGGTCACTTGATTTTACATAGGAAAATCATAAAACATTTTCTGAAAATAAACCAAAAGGCCTACAGCTTAGATATTTGACATGTTTGTTTGTTTGTTTTGGGTTTAACGCCGTTTTTCAACAGTATTTCAGTTATGTAACGGCGGGCAGTTAACCTAACCAGTGTTCATGGATTATGTACCAGTACAAACCTGTTCTCCGCAAGTAACTGCCAACTTCCCCACATGAATCAGTCGTTTATCAAATAGTCACGGAGAACACACGCCCCGCCCGAGGATCGAACTCGCGATCCGTAGACCGACGCTCTACCTACTGAGCTAAGCGGGCGGGTATTTGACATGTAGCATTGCCTAGTGGACCTCTACAATTTTTTTTTCAAATCTTGACCCCCTAGTGTCAAATTGACCCAGGCACAGGGGTTACTTGATTGTACATAGGGAAATCCTTATAAATTTGCTAAAAATAAACCAGAAGGCCTAGATCTTAGATATTTGATATGTTACATTGTCTAGTAGACTTCTACAAACTTTGTTTAAATCATGACCCCCGGGGTAAAATTGGCCCCACCACAGGGGTTACTTGATTGTACATCGGAAAATCTTCCAAAATTATTTTAAAGTTCATCAGTTTGACATTTGAAACATGTAGCTCATATTACTCAGGTGAGTGATCCAGGGTCATCATGACCCTCTTGTTTAGATCTTGCAATATTACTATGTTTGCAGCTGATATTTTAACACACACGTATATACATTTTTACATAACTGTTTTTAGATATGCTTTACAGTTTTACATGGATGTTTTTAGATATGGTTTTACATTACTCATAGTGTTTTTACATTTTTACATGGATATTTTGGGTATGCTTTACATTTTTACATCAATGTTTATGCTTTACAGTTGGCGTTTGCAATATGACTTCTTCTCGGCGATATATGACCATTTTGTGTCGGTTCGCCATAAAACCCAACTCACTCACTCACTGGTCATAAATGTGGCCTCGAAAGTGGTAACTAGCTTTTCCTTTAATTGACCTGGTGACCTAATTTTTGACCCCACGTGACCCTGATTCCTACTTGACCTAAAGATCATCAAGATAAACATTCTGACTAAGATTTATAACGATAAAGTCATAAATGTGGCCTCTAGACTGTTAACAAGCTTTTCCTTTGATTTGACCCGGTGACCTTGTTTTTGACCCCACATGACCCAGATTCAAATTTGACCTAAAGATCATCAAGATTTTCATTCTGAATAAGTTTCATGAAGATGCAGTCATAAATGTGGCATCTAGACTGTTAAACTTTTCCTTTGATTTGACCCGGTGACCTAGTTTTTGGCCCCACATAACCCAGATTCAAACTTGACCTAAAGAGCATCAAGATTAACATTCTGATCAAGTTTTATGAGGATAAGTCATAAATGTGGCCTCTAGAGTGTTAACAAGCTTTTCCTTTGATTTGACCTAGCGACTTAGTTTTTTTACCCCACCTGACCCAGATTTAAAAGTGACCTATAGATCATCAAGATTAACATTCTGACTAAGTTTCATTAAGATATGGTCATACATGTGGCCTCTACAGTGTTAACTAGCTTCTCCTTTGATTTGACCCGGTGACCTAGTTTATGACCCTACATGACCCAGATTCAATCTGGACCTTGAGATCATCAAGATTAACATTCTGACCAGTTTCATGAATATCAGTCATAAGTGTGGCCTCTAGAGTGTTAACAAGCTTTTCCTTTGATTTGACCTTGTGACCTAGTTTTTGACCCCAGAACTCGTCCAAGATTTTATTAAGGGTAACATTCTGACCAAGTTTCATTAAGATTGGACCAAAACTATGACCTCTAGAGTGTTAACTAGCTTTTCCTTTGATTTGACCTGGTGACCTAGTTTTTGACCCAAGCTGACCCAATATCAAACTCACCCAAGATTTAATAGAGGGTAACATTCTGACCAAGTTTCATTAAGATTGGCTCAAATTTGTGACCTCTAGAGTGTTAACAGTCAAATTGTTGACGCCGACGCCGACGACGACGACGGACACAGGGCGATCACAAAAGCTCTAATTTGAGCACTTTGTGCTCAGGTGAGCTAAAACGGGTTTAGAAATACTTTCTCGCAAAAGTGTCTTTAAATTACTATTGAATTTTAAAACTAAATCAGAATTACGATAGTAAAATTTAGCAAAATATTTACGCAATTTGTTATAACGGTAGCCATGATTACGTTCATTGAAATGCTTGACATGACTACACGCTCTGGCAAACCGAATATATTGAGAAATACATACCCCATAAAATGTAGCCTGAGGTACATCCCCATCCAAATGGGGAAAATTTACAATACTAAAATTAAAATCATCCCTCTTGTCATAAATTTTGGTATGTATAATATTGTCATAAATAGAGAGATCTAAATCTAAAACTGAAGCATCAGTATCCGAATTGTTAGTTTAAACCAACTGAAGCTCTCTAGGATAAATAGTACCCACCATTTGACCAAAAAACGGATTATTCATATTAATTACTAATAACATGCAAAATAACCCTGGTAAACAATGCAGAAACACTGAGGAAAATGGGTGGGGCGAATAACCTGTGCACTACACTACCCCTTCACAGTGTATGAAGTTAGGATCAGAAATGGTTGTCATTCATTCGGGCAACCAATTTATCAAAATTTGGTTGCCCGAAGTAAAACGTGGTTGGCATGCACGAAAATTTTATTGAGAAGTTCTACATGCAATTGAATAAATTCAAGTACCAGGACTGTGTTTGTTATATAAATAAACAAAAATTATCATATCAGAAAAACAAAGGATCCACCTTGGAACGGTCAGTTAGGAAGCTCTAACCGGTTTATGGTGCACACGGTCATGGTGAAATCCCGTCGGACGGTCGGACCTGTCCGGTAAAAAATGGCAAGGTCCAACGTTGAGGGTCGGGGTGCCAGACCTTATATCCGATACGGTACGGAGCAGGTCGGGTTTTACTACCGCCAAATTATTTTCGTACAACAGTTTCTTACGGACCTGTTCATTTTTCATTACTTCCGGCAAAACAACAAAAGATGTTTTCGGTCTGCAGCTCTCAAATACGGTTATATCTTACATCTGAGGCATATACTGACACTCTCAGACAACATCAAAAATGACATTTTGAGCGATTTGATGAAGTTCCAAAACTATCAATGTACACTTGGTCCGTTACTGACACCTGTGGGATTTCTGTTTTTCCAGAGCTCAAATATTTTTTCATAGATTAAAAGCTGACATGCTGTACTAAAGCCCAGGTAATTTCAATTCGTAATAAAGTGCTGAAAATTGGCTCCCCAATAGCAAAAAAAAAAAAAACAAAACAAGAAGTCCACGCGCATACATTTAGACGGGGTGACACCTGACTGTATACGAATCGAAATGCGGCTTTCGTTTTCAAGTTTAGCATTTCTACTTTCATTTTATTTACTTCCGGAAATGGTGGCTGAAGGTCGAGTGACGTCATTTTCTGTGTTGTCAAAAACATACATATGGCTGGCGAGATTGCATAAATATGTGCTGGCCGTCCTAAGGTTATAAGTCCATGTAAAACTTGGGACCCCCCGGGGCGGGGCCATATTTGATCCTAGGGGGATAATTTGAAAAATCTTGGTAGAGGACCACTTGATGATGCTACAAACCAAATTTCAAAGCCCTAGGCCATGTGGTTTTGTACAAGAAGATTTTCAAAGTTTTCCCTATACAAGTCTATATAAACCATGTGACCCCTGGGGCGGGGCCATATTTGACCCTAGGGAATTATTTGAACAATCTTGGTAGAGGACCACTAGATGATGCTACACACCAGATATCAAAGCCATAGGCCCTGTGGTTTTGGACAGGAAGATTTTTAAAGTTTTTCCTTTTGGTTGCCATGGCAACCAGAGTTCCGCATGGAATGAAATTCTTTGAACAATTTTGAAAGGGGACTACCCAAGGATCATTCCTTTGAAGATTGGTGTAATTCTGCCAAGTGGTTTTCAAGAAGATTTTTTAGTAAATGTTGAAGAACGGGACGACACACGACGGACATTGAGCGGTCACAATAGCTCACCATGAGCCTTTGGCTTAGGTGAGCTAAAAACGTACGTACTAAATGCCTTTGCGGAAGGCAGAGCATTAAGAGAAACACCATTAAGGGCCCGACGAAACAGGCTTGAAGACAGTGTGTGGTTGTTTGTGTGTTCGAGTTTAACGTCTTTTCAACAATTATTAAGTCATATAAACGAAGGTGTCTACTTGTAGCAGTGAGCACAATGCCCAACTTTATAGCGCTGCCTCACTGGGATATCACGCCGTAGACACGTGGCATGATACCCCACCCAGTCACATTATACTGATACCACGCTGACCAGTCCTAGCACTATCCTCTTAATGCTGAGCGCCTAGCGAGGAAGCTACTAGTACCATTTTTACGTCTTCGGTATGACGCGGCCGGGGATCGAACCTATCCGACCTCCCGCACTCGAAGCGGACGCTCTACCACTAGGCCACCTAGGCGGTGAGAGAAAGCTAAACAGTTCAGTCCGGGCGGGATTTAAAAACTGCCCATCAAAGAGTCCTCCCCCTCCTAGTGTCCAGCTGTAAACGTGTTGAACACAAAACATGCGGTGTGTCTCAAAAGAGTTGGGCCGTAAACTCTTTATAAAACTTCTTTTTTATAATGTTACCAGGTACATTTGGAAAATTACCATGACCCAAAATTTTACGAAGTTTGTAAAAACAAAGAAAAATATCAAACAGGGAATGCCACGCACCAAAAGCGCATAAAATCCGGGGTTTTAAAATACCTTCTCACAAAAGTTCCTTTTAATTAGTACTGAATTTCATAACAAAATTAGAATTACGACATTACAAATTGAGCAAAATACACAATTTGTAATAACGGTAGCCTTGCTGAAGAAGTTTTATTTGTATTGATTACGTTCATTCAAATCCCCAATATGACTACACGCTCTGGTAAATCGAATTAGAAATATATACCCCATAAGATGTAGCCAGATACCTCTGTCTAACAGCTGACAAGCAGACAATCCATCCAAAATTAACGTTTTGAATATCAGAACTATATATCCACCTAATTTATCGGCCCGCCCGCTTAGCTCAGTAGGTAGAGCCTCGGTCTACGGATCGCGGGGTCGCGAGTTCGATTCTCGGGCGGGGCGTATGTTCTCCGTGACTATTAGATAAACGACATTGTGTCTGGAATAATTAGTCTTCCACCTCTGATTTATGTGGGGAAGTTGGCAGTTACTTGCGGAGAACAGGTTTGTACTGGTACAGAATCCAGGAACACTGGTTAGGTTAACTGCCCTCCGTTATATGACTGAAAATACTGTTGAAAAACGGCGTTAAACCCAAAAACAAACAAACCTAAATTATCAGTTGATGTATCCTTAGTACATAAACATATTTAACCGCCTCGGTAGCCTAGTTGTGAGCGTCCGCTTCGAGAGTGGGAGGTCGTGGGTTCGATCCCCGGCCGTGTCATACCAAAGACGTAAAAAATGGTACTAGTAGCTTCCTCGCTTGGTGCTCAGCATTAAGAGGGTAGTGCTAGGACTGGTCAGCCCGGTGTCAGTATGATGCGACTGGGTTGGGTATCATGTCACGTGTCTATGGCGTGATATTCCAGTGAGGTAGCACTATAAAGTTGGGCATTGTACTCACTGCGACAAGTAGAAACTATCGTTTATATGACTAAAAAATAGTTGAAAAGATGTTAAACCCGAACACACACACATTTCATTCGCCCTTTGATTCAGACAGCTAGACAGGAACCGAATATAAACACACCAGCGGATATTAATCGACATTTTATCTGATTAACTTTAAGGGTGCGATTGTATTGCCTTACACTACAGCTAACCGCTAACCTTAGTAGTGGTGAAGAGGAAATACATGCGTCACTGTTCGCCTTGTTTTCGGTGCTTCCGAAGGATCTAATTTCCAGAATTTATTTACTTCACAACAGAGGGTGTTGTGTACTGTGTTGCGGCCGTAAAAAGCCGCCCCGACTTCGTCTCAGTGTTGTTATATTTTCTGGTCCCTCGGCATCATTGATTTCAACTCATTTAGATTTGAAGATTGAATACTGCTTAAAAGCGTGAGCAGTTGCATTTTCCATTACTGCTCATGAACAGACTCGATCAAACGGAGTCTGCAATTATCACTGTTTGCCTTATTCTCGGTGCTTCCGAGGGATCTACTTCCAGATTTAATGTACCAGAGCTCTCAATTTTGAGGCCCGATCTAGGCTGACATACTGTCAAACTCTTTACATGTATAAATATACACGCATTTCAAGCTGACCTTGCCTTTTTATAATACGTAAGTAAACACAAATAAATCGAGCCATTTATTGCTACATAGCTTAACACTATAACCTTAGGACGGTCAGCACATATTTATGCAAGCCATATGTATGTTTTTGACAACACAGAAAAAGACGTCACTCGACCTTCAGCCATTTCCGGAAGTAAATAAAATGAAAGTAGAAATGCTAAACTTGAAAACGAAAGCCGCATTTTGATTCGTAGACAGTCAGGGGTCACCCTGTCTAAATGTATGCGCGTGGACTTTTTTTACTATTGGGGAGCCAATTTTCAGCACTTTATTACGAATTGAAATTACCTGGGCTTTAGTATAGCATGCCAGCTTTTAATCTATGACATGTTTGATATTTGTCTTTCTTTTTATTGAACGATAAAAAACAAAGACAAATATCAAACAGGGAATGCCACGTACCAAAAACGCAGCCTCCCCAAAACGAAACCCACTGCACGCAGACGTGCACACCACAAACGCACACACATACATACACGCGCACACACACAAAGCCAACACATGAGGACAAAACGAACAAACAAAGGAACACAGTGGGGAAGCATTGTTCCATGAAGACTGCCATTTAGTCAAAATGTATTTGTTGATATTTGGCCTAAAATCAGTATACGGTAATTTCAATTTAGATTGTTGTAATGAAAACGATTTCTTTGCTGCGGTATCAGCATCATCATTTCCATAGGCACCAACATGACTAGGAATCCAACAAAATATAATGGATTTTTGATTTTTAAAAGATAGTTCATGAAAGCTGAGCAGAATATTTTGAATGAAAGGATTTTCCATATTTCGGTTGTGAATTGATGGTAATACTGAAAGTGAATCGGAAAAGATGATAAACCTTTCTTCATCATATTCTGAAATAAAATTAAGGGCCAAATCAATAGCTTTTGCCTCGGCTGAAAAGATTGTAGCGTTATTTGGCAAAGGTAATTTTGATTGATGATTGATGTAGGTGGCTAACGGCGGCACATTCAACCAGTCTTTTGAACCATCTGTGTAAATTGGAAAATGATCTTTGTATGTCGACTTGATCTCATTATATTTGAGCGACCTGTGGAGTTTCCACTTTTTCTATTTGAATATTTCAGGATTTGTTTCAGACTTTTTCAAGGCAGTATTTGGTAAAATTATAAAACGTTTTATTAAAAGATGTTACGACCAAACTGTTTTGAGACATACCGCATGCTTAGTGTTCAACCCGTTTACAGTTGGACACTGCGCTTCCCTCTTTCATTGTGTCTGACGGAAGAGGGGGGAGGACTCTATGATAAGCAGTTTTTTAAATCCTACTAGGACTGAACTGTTTTGATATCTGTCTTCTGGCCTGTTTCATCAGGCCCTTAAGGGTGTTTCTCTTGTTGCTCTGTCTTCTGAAAAGGCATTGAGTACATACGTTTTTGGTACTTAAGGTTTGCTTTTTATATATTTATACACGAGCATTTTCGTGTTTTACAAGCCATGCCTTTTTGTTTCCATAACGTGTGTAAGAGATTCACCTGGAGGGGATTACTTTTATTTACACTGTCCCGTGTCTTTGGAACATGGTGGGGGTAAGAGTGAGGTTGGGTGCGCACCATAAACCGGTTTAGGCTCCCCAGTGGTGTTTTTGCCACAAGGCGGTGCCCCACTGTGTTCATTTGTTTGTTCGTTTTGTCCTTGTGTGTTGGCTTTGTGTGTGTGTGTGTGTTTGTGGTGTGCACGCCTGCGTGCTGTAGGTTTCGTTTTGGGGAGGCTGCGATTTTGGTACGTGGCATTCCCTGTTTGATATGTGTCTTTCTTTTTCATATCAAAAAGAAATGTTGGAGAATTAAGAGTCCATGGTGATGTATAAGGAACTAAATTTTCTTTTATATTATCTAATTCAAAATCAGTTTCTTTCATAAAATTGTTGATGCGAAATCCAAAATTTTTAATTTGTTTTATTTTCTGTCATACGAATCGTGGTACTTAGGTTTAAATATAATTTTATGAGCAGGATTTGATTTGTTGGCAGCTACCCTTAGAGCATATTGCAATGACAGTTTTTCACGTCTCGTTTTGTGTCGATTCGCCGTAAAACCCAACTCACTCACTCACTCGTGTAAAGGGAGGGTTCGTTTGCTTCAACATACAAACTTTCAAAAGGCGATGTTCTAAATGCGGCAAGAGCAATACGAAGACCTTGATTATGGAAAGTATCCAACATTTGTAAATGCGACTTCCTGATTTCAATACGTCCCACATGATATATGTACTGACTTGAAATGCACCCAATCGTGGTATTCAGTATGTTGGCCAAACTGGGCGTTCTTTAAAAATTCGTTTCCGTGAACACTCATACAAAATGCGAAGTCGGAACAAGTTTACTACATTTTTATACCAACACTTTCGTAAATCTGGCCATACATTGGATCAGGTAACAATGCAGCCAGGAGAGCAAATCGTATATGATTCAAATTCCACATCTAGTTTTAAAATTAAAGCCAGACATGTAGCAGAATTCAAATGGATTAAAAATTTAGTCACCGTTTCCGTTGGGCTTAAATGATAATATTTATCAGGAAGGTAATATCTCTAAAAACCCTGATATCGATATATTTTCTATTTTAAATATTAGGAAACGGAAATCCAGGTCTCATGGAATTAGACGAAATGGTAATGTTAAGCGCAAATCTAAAGTCAATATATCTGTTGCAGACCTCGATTTAATTCTTTCAAACTCTGGTAGACATTCAATGCTTTCTCGTCTTACATCTTTATCTGTTCAGTCTCTTAAAAAGCTGGACGAGGAAGCGGACCAGTATGTTATTCAAACAGATCCTCCGTTTTACACTGTATCATATCTTATTCAAAGTTACACACAACATGTTCTCCGTCCACATATTGACACCCAATCTGACCATGAGAGACATTTTCTTACAATTTATTTCATGAATAAAGGTATTGACTTGATCGATGTACCCAGTATATTTCGTGAAAAACTTGTCATTGATTCTGTGCCTAAATATTTCAGAAACTCCGAAGTTCCTATTATTTGTTATAAATATAAAACACCTGTCAGAAATGTTATATTCAATTACATAAAACTGTTTCCGACTTAGATGTTCAAACAAATACCCCTTCTTACTGCGAATGTAAAAACTCAAAATTTTGCTATTCAGATGCAGGTCATGTCATCACTGGAAATTTTGATATTATTAAAGACAAACGTATTCGTAATTTATTCCTTAAAGGACCTAAATATAGAATTTTTTCAACTACTGATTTTATGGGGCCTCCGTGGCCGAGTGGTTAAGGTCGCTGACTTCAAATTACTTGCCCCTCATCGATGTGGGTTCGAGCCTCACTTGGGGCGTTGAATTCTTCATGTGAGGAAGCCATCCAGCAGGCTTACGGAAGGTCGGTGGTTCTACCCAGGTGCCCGCTCGTGATGAAATAATGCACGGAGGTGCACCTGGGGTCTTCCTCCACCATTAAAGCTGGAAAGTCGCCATATGACCTATCTTGTGTCGGTGCGACGTTAAATCCAACAACAAGATGAACTATTGATTTTAATGCTTGTCGTGGTCAGATTGCGGAATCCATCGAAACCTTCTGTGTTAAATGGTGCCGTCGTGAGAACGCTGATCCCAATGCATTAATGTCTTGGAAACGAAATATTTTTAACATTGTTGATTCTCGAATAAAATTTTATCAAACTAATGAACACCTACTTCCACCAAAACCCAAGTTTACTTTAAGACATTTGAAAAAAGAAATCCAAGAATTTCATTCTAAGTATGTCTTAGTTCCAGCAGACAAGGCGGCCAACAATATTATCATAATTTGACGCCTACATTATATTAATGTTTTACAAAACGAACTATATAGCACTAAAACTTATATATTGAGTCCTTCTGTTGAAAATAAGTTGGTCACTGATCACATCACTGAAGTTTCTAATTTAAAAGTTCGTATAGACGATCAACAAATTAAACTACCGACAATGTACTGGATTCCTAAATTGCATAAACAACCATATAAAAACAAAGAAAAATATCAAACAGGGAGTGCCACGCACCAAAAGCGCAGCCTCCTTAAAACGAACCCCCAGCCCGCAAACGCGTGCACCAAACACACACTCAAAGCTTACACATCAGGGCAAAACGAACAGCACACACACACACACACATACCCCCAAAGCCAACACATAAGAACAAGACGAACAATAAGCATACAACACGCGCGCACACAAAGTCAACACACAAGGACAAAACGAACAAACAAAGGAACACAGTGGGGCGCCGCCTTGGAACGGTCAGTGGCAAAAAACACCACTGGGGAGCTTAAAGCTCGCTTCATCGCTAATTCAAGCTCTTGTACAACTACAAATATTTCAAAACTATTAACATCATGTCTAACTGATGTGAAAGCCCACGTGGAAAGATACTGCGATAAAGTATACGAAAACTCTGGTAAACACTTATTTTGGTCGATTAAAAATTCTGGCGAAATCCTGGATAAAAAACAAAGAAAAATATCAAACAGGGAATGCCACGCACCAAAAACGTAGCCTCCTCAAAACGAAACCCCCAGCACGCAGACGCGTGCACCACACACACTTACACAAACACACACACCCAAAGCCAACACATAAGGACAAAACGCACAACACACACGCACACAAAGCCAACACATAAGACGAAACGAACAAACAAAGGAACACAGTGGAGCACCGCCTTGGAACGGCCAGTGGCAAAAACACCACTGGGGAGCTTAAACCGGTTTATGGTGCACCTAACCTCACTCTTACCCCCACCATGTTCCAAAGACATGGGACAGTGTAAATAAAAGTAATCCCCTCCAGGTGAATCTCTTACACACGTAATGAAAACAAAAAGGCATGGCATGTAAAACACAAAAATGCTCGTGTATAAATATATAAAAAACAAACCTTAAGAACCAAAAACGTATGTACTCAATGCCTTTTCAGAAGACAGAGCAACAAGAGAAACACCCTTAAGGGCCCGACGTAACAGGCCAGAAGACAAATCTCAAAACAGTTCAGTCCTGGTAGGATTTAAAAACTGCTTATCATAGAGTCCTCCCCCTCTTCCGCCAGACGCAATCAAATAGGGAAGCGTAGTGTCCAGCTGTAAACGGGTTGAACACTAAACATGCGGTATGTCTCAAAACAGTTGGGTCGTAACCTCTTTTAATAAAACGTTTGATAATCTTTCCAAATACATTTGGAAAATTACCGTGACCCAAGATCTTACGACGTTTGTAAACCACATCCCCATAAAAAAACGGGTTTAGAAATACCTTCTCGCAGAAGTGTCTTTAAATTACTATTGAATTTTAAAACTAAATCAGAATTACGATAATAAAATTAAGCAAAATATTTACGCAGTTTGTAATAACGGTAGCCTTGCTGAAGAAGTTTACCTGTAATATATTGATTACGTTCATTGAAATGCTTGACATGACTACACGCTCTGGCAAACCGAATTAATTGAGAAATATATACCCCATAAGATGTAGCCTGAGGTACATCCCCATCCAAATGGGGAAAATTTACAATACTAAAATTAAAATCATCCCTCTTGCCATAAATTTTGGTATGTATAAAATTGTCATAAATAGAGAGATGTAAATCTAAAAATGAAGCATCAGTATCCGAATTGTTAGTTTTAATTAACGGAAGCTCCCTAGGATAAAAAGTACCCACCAACTGACCAAAAAACGGATTATCCATATTAAGAATATCATCTAGATAGCGTGATGTATTATTAAATGCCGTTATAATATCTGCCTGCGTATCTGGAGAAAGGCTCAACATAAAGTCTCTTTCATAACAATATAAAAACAAATCTGCGACAAGAGGTGCACAATTTGTTCCCATGGGAATACCAACAACTTGTCTAAAAACTGCATTCCCAAACCTGATGTAAATGTTGTTCAATAAAAAGGAAAGGGCTTTACAAACTTCGTCACAGGTCCACATTGTATAATGTTTAATAATATTGTTAGTAAAAAAAGCTTTATCAAAATTGCAAGCAATAAATGTAGCATTCTCTCTGGCAAAAGTCTTTTGAATTAGGGCAGTTAATTTGTCATTTATTAAGTTATGTGGTAAAGTGGTATACAAAGTAGAAAAATCGTATGTACTGACTGTAGATACGTTTTAATTATTAATTTTCAACTTATTCAGGATTTCACCAGAATTTTTAAGGGACCAAGATAAGTGTTTACCAGAGTTCTCGTATACTTTATCGCAGTATCTTTCCACGTGGGCTTTCACAGCAGTTAGACATGATGTTAATAGTTTTGAAATATTTGTAGTTGTACAAGAGCTTGAATTAGCGATGAAGCGAGCTTTATATGGCTGTTTATGCAATTTAGGAATCCAATACATGGTTGGTAGTTTAATTTGGTAATCGTCTATACGAACTTTTAAATTAGAAACTTCAGTGATGTGATCAGTAATCAACTTATTTTCAACAGAAGGACTCAATGTATAAGTGTTAGTGCTATTTAGTTCGTTTTGTAAAACATTAATATAATGTAGGCGTCAAATGATGATAATATTGTTGGCCGCCTTGTCTGCTGGAACTAAGACATACTTAGAATGAAATTCTTGGATTTCCTTTTTCAAATGTCTTAAAGTAAACTTGGGTTTTGGTGGAAGTAGGTGTTCATTAGTTTGATAAAATTTTATTCGAGAATCAACAATGTTAAAAATATTTCGTTTCCAAGACGTTAATGCATTGGGATCAGCGTTCTCACGACGACACCATTTAACATATAAGGTTTCGATGGATTCTGCAATCTGACCACGACAAGCATTAAAATCAATAGTTGAAGAAATTCTATATTTAGGTCCTTTAAAGAATAAATTACGAATACGCTTGTCCTTAACAATATCAAAATTACCAGTGATGACATGACCTGCATCTGAATAGCAAAATTTTGAGTTTTTACATTTGCAGTAAGAAGGAGTATTTGTTTGAACATCTAAGTCGGAAACAATTTTATTGTAATTGAAAATAACATTTCTTACAGGTGTTTTATATTTATAACAGATAATAGGAACTTCGGAGTTTCTGAAATATTTAGGCACAGAATCAATGACACGTTTATCACGAAATATACTAGGTACATCGATGAAGTCAATACCTTTGTTCATGAAATAAATTTTAAGAAAATGTCTCTCATGGTCAGATTGGGTGTCAATATGTGGACGGAGAACATGTTGTGTGTAACTTTGAATAAGATATGATACAGTGTAAAACGGATCTGAGTTTAAAATAATAATTACAACGTTTCTACAGTCAGTACATACGATTTTTCTACTTTGTATACCACTTTACCACATAACTTAATAAATGACAAATTAACTGACCTAATTCAAAAGACTTTTGCCAGAGAGAATGCTACATTTTTCGCTTGCAGTTTTGATAAAGCTTTTTTTACTAGCAATATTATTAAACAATATACAATGTGGACCTGTGACGAAGTTTGTAAAGCCCTTTCCTTTTTACTGAACAACATTTACATCAGGTTTGGGAATGCAGTTTTTAGACAAGTTGTTGGTATTCCCATGGGAACAAATTGTGCACCCCTTGTCGCAGATTTGTTTTTGTATTGTTATGAAAGAGACTTTATGTTGAGCCTTTCTCCAGATACGCAGGCAGATATTATAACTGCATTTAATGATACATCACGCTATCTCGATGATATTCTTAATATGGATAATCCGTCTTTTGGTCATTTGGTGGGACATTTTCAGAGCTTCATTTATAAACTACATTCGGATATGATGCTTCATTTTAGATTTAACTCTTATTATGACAATTATACTACCAAATTATGCAGGATATTTGATTATAGCTTCATTTTAACTCACATCTCTCTATTTATGACAATATTATACATACCAAAATTTATGACAAGAGGGATGATTTTATTTTAGTATTGTAAATTTTCCCCATTTGGATGGGATGTACCTCAGGCTACATCTTATGGGGTATATATTTCTCAATTAATTCCGTTTGCCAGAGCGTGTAGTCATGTCAAGCATTTCAATGAATGTAATCAATATATTACAAGTAAACTTCTTCAGCAAGGCTACCGTTATTACAAATTGCGTAAATAGCTTGCTAAATTTTATTATCGTAATTCTGATTTAGTTTTAAAATTCAATATTAATTTAAAGACACTTCTGCAAGAAGGTATTTCTAAACCCGTTTTTTATGGGGATGTGGTTTACAAACTTTGTAAGATATTGGGTCATGGTAATTTTCCAAATGTATTTGGTAAAATTATAAAACGTTTTATTAAAAGATGTTACGATCAAACTGTTTTGAGACATACCGTATGTTTAGTGTTCAACCCGTTTACAGTTGGACACTACGCTTCCCTCTTTGATTGTGTCTGACGGAAGAGGGGGAGGACTCTATGATAAGCAGTTTATAAATCCTACTAGGACTGAACTGTTTTGATATTTGTCTTCTGGCCTGTTTCGTCGGGCCCTTAAGGGTGTTTCTCATGTTGCTCTGTCTTTTGAAAAGGCATTGAGTACATACGGTTTTGGTTCTTAAGGTTTGCCTTTTATATATTTATACACGAGGATTTTTGTGTTTTACATGCCATGCCTTTTTGTTTCCATAACGTGTGTAAGAGATTCACCTGGAGGGGATTACTTTTATTTACACTGTCCCGTGTCTTCGGAACATGGTGGGGGTAAGAGTGAGGTTGGGTGCGCACCATAAACTGGTTTAAGCTCCCCAGTGGTGTTTTTGCCACTGGCCGTTCCAAGGCTGTGCCCCACTGTGTTCCTTTGTTTGTTCGTTTTGTCCTGATGTGTTGGCTTTGTGTGTGTGTGTGTGTGTGTGTGTGTGTGTGTGTGTGTGTGTTCCTTTGTTTGTTCGTTTTGTCCTAATGTGTTGGCTGTGTGTGTGTGGTGCACGCGTCTGCGTGCTGTGGGTTTCATTTTGAGGAGGCTTCGTTTTTGGTGCGTGGCATTCCCTGTTTGATATTTGTCTTTGTTTTTTTTTCCTGGCTGAACCATAAACAACACAACCGTAATTAGCTTGGATCTAATGAAAGCTCTATAAAATAGAAAAAGTGTAAACTCCACATGTCGCTCAACACAACAAAAACGAAAATGTTGCAGGCTCGGTTTGATTGAGCCTGTTCTTGGACGGTAGTGGAAATGCATGCTACCGTCCACGCCCTCTAGCCCCGGCTAGCAGTTACCCTTTCGTTTCATTTCGATGGGGTACACGGGCGGGGACGGGGTTGGGCCCTTCTCCGCTAGCCGGATAAATCGGGAATTAAATAAGGCTTGGTCTGACACTGGTATGCTAGAGAGGTACGGGGTGTACAACTCAACGATGAATAGAAAGAGGTGGGCAACAAAAATTGCCAAGGACCATCCAGAGCTTAGAGAAGCTTCAGCCAAGCACCTACGGCATAGCAAACAAACCGAAAAAATCTATTATGACGTGTACTCCTGGCACAGCAGTAAAGCTTCGAAATATAATGGACTCTAGAACTCGTAGGGTGACAACCCCACCTCATATCGAGGCTGAGTTTGCCGAACTTCCAGTAGTCCCAAGCGTGACAGCGCCAGACCCTGAGTCCGATGTGGATGAGGTTCCCCTTCCTCCCACTTTGGGGGAGTTTGTGCCACCGCCCTTCCCCGCTCATTTGGCAGCCCCAAGTGCGACAGCGCAAGGCCGACAGTCGGATGAGGAAGAGGCCCCCATTTCACCCCCTTTGGGAGAGTTTTTGCCCCCGTCCTTCCCCTCTAATTTAGAGGCAGAGTTATACGCTGTTAATTTGCAACCATCACCAGAAGCAAACACGCCCGTGCCTTCGGAGGGATATTCTTCCGCGACATCCCTCAAACCTAGAGGGATTGACTTGCCTCCGGAGGGCAGTAGCCCTCTACTGAGGGACCCGCCTCAAGTGTTTGAGGAACCGGCTCCTGTTCGAGCACCTATCCGGCGGGAACCGGCTCCTGTTCGAGCACCTAACATAAGGGAACCATGCCCACCTGTTCGATTAGAGCCTATCTCCAGGCAACAACCAGACCGTAGAATACTTAACTGGGTTGCTGAAGAGGACCCAGGGAGTTCCTTAAGTGCCCAGCACTGCCCCCAGCGAGGAAGAGGAAGCAGATACTTCCTGCATTTTAGCGGGGTCACTACAGTCACAGGACTCGGTGGAAAGAAGAAAACCAGGTGGTCTGAAGATGGAATTGCACAGTTCCAGCAAGACTGGGCAGTGGAAATCGAACTTTCCATTGCGACCTGTCGGAAGCCGACAATTTCGGGTATAAGAGCAAAACTAAGGCAAATGGACGGCGACCGTGAGAGGTGGCAGGCCTTGACTGTATATCAGATAAGAGATAAAGTCTGGGTTGAGGCCCAGAAACGCATGCGCTCTACCGCCGCCGCCCGTTGGCAAAGCTCTACCCCCTAGGGATGTGGGTCAGTGCCTTGAAGATGGGGATTGCCTCGCCTTCTTGGCCTGGCTACTCTCTGGGAGTATGTTTCCTCTATAACGTATGAACATAAAACAACTAGCCGTTTAATTTTTTTCTGTATTTCTATTATCTTTTTGTAATTTTCTGTTGTTTCTGTATTTGTCTAATCACTGTCGAATGATGTGATTAATGTAATTGGCTAGTTACCAAAAAAAAAAAAAAAAAAAAAAAAAAAATCAGAATATAGTAAAAACATTTTATAAATTTCATTGTATGTATATGTATTATTATAAAACCACTTGTCATGTAATTTCTTTTTCTTCCTGTATTTATGTAATCACTTTGTAATTGTGTAAATGAAGTAATTGGCTAGTGACCAATGAATGAATGAATGAATGAGTTTGGTTTCACGGCGAATCGACACAAAAAGGTCATATATCGCCGAGGAAAAAGTTAGATGGATTACGTTAATTGCAAAGCATATATAAAACTATTAAAGTAAAAGTGTATATACATATATAGTGTAAAAAATCAATGGCAAACAGTAAAAAGTATAAAAGTTGTGAATAAAAATCAAATAAGGTTCAGATTTTATGATATATACCTATTTGTTTCAAAAATTGTAAAATTTTGTCGGCTGAAATTTGCTCGAACAGCTCTTTTAACGATTCAACATTATAGTATGAATTGCGTTGTGGATCGAAGTCTATACAGTTGATTAAAATATGTTTAATAGTAAGCGGTGTTTGACATGGTACACATTCAGGTTGATCTTCATTGTTCAGCAGATACGAATGAGTCAACCGAGTATGACCTATTCGACAACGAGAAAGAACAACTTCCTCCCTGATCACAGATCTATTTCCTTGGTGCCATTCACCTAAAGTAGGTTTAATTTCACGAAGTTTATTGAACGAAGCATTGTTCAATGAGGACTGCCATTTAGTTAAAATGTATTTGTTGATATTTGACCTAAAATCAGTATATGGTAATTTCAATTTAGATTGATTTAATGTAAGTGATTTCTTTGCTGCAGTAACAGCATCTTTATTTCCATAAATACCAACATGGCTAGTAATCCAACAGAATATGATGGACTTTTTAAAAGATAGTTCATGAAACCTGAGCAGAATGTTTTGAATGAGAGGATTTTCTGTATTACGGTTGTGTATTGATTGTAATACAGAAAGTGAGTCGGAAAAGATGATAAACTTTTCTTCATTATATTCTAAAATAAAATTAAGGGCCTAATCGATAGCTTTTGCTTCTGCTGAAAAAAATTGTAGCGTTATTTGGCAAACGTAATTTTGATTGATGCAGATGGCTAACGGCGGCACATCCAACCTTTGAATCATCTTTTGAACCATCGGTATAAATTGGAAAATGATCTTTGTAAGTCGACTTGATTTCGTTATATTTGGACTTGAATATTTCAGGGTTTGTTTCAGACTTTTTCAATCCGGTTTTCATATCAGAAAGAACTGTTGGCGAATTAAGAGTCCATGGTGGTGTATTCAGAACTAAGTTTTCTTTTATATCATCAAATTCAAAATCAGTTTCCTTCATAGAATTGTTGATGCGAAATCCAAAAGGTTTAATTTGTTTTGGTTTTCTGTCATACGAATCGTGGTACTTGGGTTTAAATATGATTTTATGAGCAGGGTTGGATTTGTTGGCAGCTACCCTCAGCATATTGCAATGACAGTTTTTCACGTCTCGTGTAAAGGGAGGGTTCGTTTGCTTCAACATGTAGGATTTTAACAGGCGATGTTCTAAATGCGCCAAGAGCAATACGAAGACCTTGATTATGGATAGTATCCAACATTTGTAAATACGATTTTCTGGCTGAACCATAAACAACACAACCGTAATCTAGCTTGGATCTAATTAAAGCTCTATACAGTCTTAACAAAACCTTGCGATCTGCTCCCCAATCCGTATTTGAAATTACCTTTAAAAGATTCAATGATTTCAAACATTTGGCTTTCAGGTATTTTATGTGTGGTATAAAAGAAAGCTTTTTATCAAAAATAACACCAAGAAATTTTGCTTCGTCAATTACGGGTATTTTTGTACCATTTAGAAAAAGCTCAGGGTCACACCGTTGTTTCCGTAATTGACAGAAGTGGACACACTGAGTTTTTGATTGGGAAAATTTTAAACCATTTTCCATGGCCCAAGTTTGAACTTTATTCAAACACTGCTGTAATTGGCGTTCAATCGTACGCATACTTTTTGAACGATAACATATTAGAAAATCATCAACATATAATGAACAATCTGTCCCTGGTGCCAAACATTTCACAATATTATTAATTTTGATGCTAAAAAGTGCGACAGATAAAACAGAACCTTGTGGAACTCCCAGTTCCTGCTCAAAAGAGTCAGAAAGGGTAGAACCAACACGTACTTTAAAATTGCGATCTGATTAAAATTGCGATATAAATGTTGGAAGACGACCTTTTAAACCTAAGTCGTTAAGATCATTTATAATACCATATTTCCATGTAGTGTCATAGGCTTTTTCTAAATCGAAAAAGACAGACAGTAGATGCTCTTTTTTAACAAATGCATCACGAATAAAATTTTCCAGTCGAACAAGATGATCAGTTGTACTGCGCTGCTTGCGAAAACCGCTTTGAAAGTTTGTAATTAGGCCTTTAGATTCAAGATACCAAACTAGTCTAGAACTGATCATACGTTCTAAAGTTTTACATAAACAACTAGTAAGGGCAATTGGTCTATAATTACTGGGGTTAGTGCTATCTTCCCGGGTTTTGGTATTAGAATAACTATAGCTTCTCTCCAGGAATCTGGAAAAAATCCAGTTTTCCATGTAATATTATAAATTTCAAGTAGGAGGTCTAATGATTCGTGTGGTAAATGTTTTAAAAGTTCATAATGAATTTGGTCTGGGCCAGCTGCAGTATCATGACATTTGTCTAAAGAGTCAAGCAATTCTGTGAGCGAAAAAAGTTTATTATAATCTTCATCATTATTTGAATCAAAATTTAAAGATTTACTTTCTTTAGTGGATTTAATGTTTTGAAACCTTTTATCCTAATTGTTTGATGAATAGTTTTTTGAAAAAGTTTCACCAAGTGTATTGGCAATGTCCTCCTTGGTAGATGCAATAGACTGGTCTGATTTTGTTAGATGGGAAACATTTGACGTTTTTCCTTTTCCACTTATTTTGCGAATCATTTCCCAGACTTTTTTAACCGATGACCTAGAATTAAGTTTTGAAACGTATGAATGCCATGATCTTTTCTTTGCTTGTTTTATAGTTCTGCGAGCTTTTGCTCTCAAATCTTAACTGATTGTAGATTTTCTTTTGTCGGCCGTATATTGAATTTTTATTGGCCGCTCTACGTTTTCGAACAGCGGTCTTACAATCATCTTTGAAATAATAATTGGAAAATGGTCACTACCATGCAAGTCATCCAGTACTTTCCATTCAAAATCAAGGAAGATGTTCGGTTGACAAATTGTCAAATCAAGCGAAAAAAAGTTACCTGTTGCCGGATGAAGATACGTTTTTGATTTATCATTGAATAAACAGAGGGCATTTCTTTCAATAAAAGTTTCAATAATTTGACCTCTAGTGTTGCTGTTAGAACAGCCCCAAAATTCATGATGACCATTAAAATCTCCCATAAGCAAAAAAGGTAGTGGTAATTGTTTTATAAGATCATCAAGATCTTCAAGATTTAGTTTAAATTTTGGAGGTATGTAAATTGTACAGATAGTAATTGGTCGATGCAATGTAACGTTTATTGCAACCGACTGAATACTTGTATTTAGTAAAATTTGTCTGTGCGGACATGCATTATTAATAATAATAGATGTACCACCTGAAGCTCTATCAGTGTTTTCGGTGCTTCCGAGGGATCTACTTTCCAGATCTTAGTATTAATAAAGTTATACACTGAATAATTTTTGAAAGCTATTTTGTCCGTTTCCTTTAAAAATGTTTCACTAAGGCACATAAGTGAAGGATTATATTTTGATAAGAGAAGGAAAATTTCATTATAATTTGCTTTAAGTCCATGGCAATTCCACTGGATAATTTTACTTTCCATTTATTTTACAATGGTAAACAAAAGTTGAACGACTGCAAATTTAAAGTATTAGTGTTGCATTGACTCAGGAGAGAACCTTTTGATCTTCCCCTCCTTTGTGCTAGTGAAACTGGACGGAGCAGATAATGGCGGATCGTCATCATCCTCCCCTGTCAACCGGTTCATATCAAGTGGGAACCGGTTATGGGTTTGTATGGGATCATTTGATCCCTTTCCAAACCCATCAGTTTTCAAGTCAATTTTTGTCTGGGTGTTTGACTCTCCCCACGTTGTTTGGAGTTTGATATAACGTTTTGTCGCAATGACGGCGTGCTTGAATACTTTGGTACATTTTGTACAACTAGTGGCAGTGCTGGTTTAGCAGCTGCCTTTTGGGCTTGTGGTGTCTGCGAAGGTTTTTCTGATACTTTTGGCTTTTCCTTTGGTGAATCTGGGACAGGCACATAATCAGTTTGCGTAGACGCGTCAAAAAACGTTGTTGATTTGGGTGCATTTGATTTTGTAATTGAAGAATATGTTGTTGTTAATGATGGAGGCATGAATTTAGCAGTTGCGATTCGTCTGGCTTCAGGGAATCCAATGCCATGTGTGAACTTGACATTGAGGATCTCCTTTTCAATTCTCCATGTCTTGCAGTCGCGAGACCTGGCTGAATGTTCCTCGCCGCAATTCACACAACACAATGGACCCTTGCACCTGTCTGGCTCATGAGAGGAACCGTTTTGTTTGCATTTGTGGCAAATGAAATCTCCTTTGCAATTTGATTCGTTGTGTCCAAATTTAAAACAGTTATAGCATTGGAGGGGATTTGGTATGTATTGGGTGACCTTTGTTTGAAGATAACCTACTTTTACAGAACTAGGAAGGAATGGGATGCCAAATGTAAGTATGATAGTGTTAGTTATAATTTCTTTTCCATCTCGTTTTATTTTCACGCGTCTAGCAGTTGTAACATGTTGTTCAGCAAGGCCTTGCACAATCTCCGTCTCTGATACCCCAGCAAGATCAGGGCAACGAATAACTCATCTTGAGGAGTTCAGAGTACGGTGTGCAATGCACTTGCATGGATGGCCGAAAAAGTGTGTCATTTTGAGCAGATTCTGTGCATGTGCAGCATTTTCAATTTCAACCAAAAGATCTCCTGTCCGTAATTTCTTCACAGATTTTGGCGTTCCGGCTATACTCTCGAGTGTTTTTTCTATGACGAAAGGAGAGATGTATTAAGCATATCTGTGATATATACTCTCTGTGAGTTATTTAACTGATTCTCGTCAATGAAATTATTTATTTCTTAAACTGACCAATTGTTAATGAAAGTATTTATTTCCCCTTGCAAGAAAACCGGCCTCATTGCGGCCAAGGGGTGAATACTGGTTGCGGTTACAACGCTTATTGTAACTGCAACCAGTAGACAACGGGTTGTATACGTGTAAATTACCATTGCAATCATTTCTTTTCTTTCTATCTTTTTCTCATTTCTTCTTTATTTCCTCACTGAAAATGAATATTATTCTTCCATAACTACAGCAATGTGTAGGAATTAAATGTTGGCAATGTATTGTGCGTGTGAACAGTCCGTACCGCTTACAGAGCCGGCGTTTTAATGTACTACAAATGTTGCATCTTTCTATCTTTTTCTTATTTCTTCTTTATTTCCTCACTGAAAATGTATATTATTCTTCCATAACTACAGCATTGTGTAGGGATTAAATGTTGGCAATGTAATGCGCGTGTGGACAGTCCGTACCGCTTACAGAGCCGGCGTTTTAATGTACTACACATGCTGCATCGGAGCGATCTCGAACTTTTGGAAAAAATAGTCCAGAGGCCTTTGCACGGTAATTGCTAGGAACCAATAACCTAACCCATATTTGTTTTGTTTGTTTGTTTTGAGTTTAACGCCGTTTTTCAACAGTATTTCAGTCATGTAACGGCGGGCAGTTAACCTAACCAGTGTTCCTGGATTCTGTACCAGTACAAACCTGTTCTCCGCAAGTAACTGCCAACTTCCCCACATTAATCAGAGGTGGAGGACTAATGATTTCAGACACATTGTCGTTTATCAAATAGTCACGGAGAACATACGCCCCGCCCGAGGATCGAACTCACGACCCCGCGATCCGTAGACCGACGCTCTACCTACTGAGCTAAGCAGGCGGGTTCCAACCCATATTTGTAGTCATGACATACAAAGGCTATCTCAAAGGGTTACTGTATTAGCCTTTTTATGTGATTGACTAGAAATATGCGTTTGGGTTAGGGTTCGTTTTGTCCTGATGTGTAAGCTTTGAGTGTGTGTGTGTGTGTGGTGCACGCGTTTGCGTGCTGGGGGGTTCGTTTTGAGGAGGCTGCGCTTTTGGTGCGTGGCACTCCCTGTTTGATATTTCTCTTTGTTTTTATTATATGAAGGCCATAAAGCTTAGTCAATGGCTGTAAAACGTAAAGTCCAACTAACCCATAGTCCTAGCAGTTTGTATACACAGGCCTTGATATTTTTCTTTGTTTTTTATAGTATCAGAAACCTTTGGGTTTCGTTTTGAGGAGGCTGCGTTTTTGGTGCGTGACATTCCCTGTTTGATATTTGTCTTTGTTTTGTAAAGGACTGACTAGAAGTGCCATTTTTTATATTATACAAAGGCCTTAACGTACTAGTAAACCCACTCCATGGTTAACCAACGGTTCTAGCGTTTCCTTTACAAAGACTGTTGTATTGTTTACTGGAAACGTTCAAAGTCCAACTAACCCATGTTTCCTAGTTCATTGCTATACAAAGGCCTATCTGGTAGCACCAGGGTGCGATCTGGCCTGTTTCGTCGGGCCCTTAAGGGTGTTTCTCTTGTTGCTCTGTCTTCTGAAAAGGCATTGAGTACATACGTTTTGGGTTCTTAAGGTTTGTTTTTTATATATTTATACACGAGCATTTTTGTGTTTTACATGCCATGCCTTTTTGTTTCCATTACGTGTGTAAGAGATTCACCTGGAGGGGATTACTTTTATTTACACTGTCCCATGTCTTTGGAACACGGTAGGGGTAAGAGTGAGGTTAGGTGCACCATAAACCGGTTTAATCTCCCCAGTGGTGTTTTTGCCACTGACCGTTCCAAGGCGGTGCCCCACTGTGTTCCTTTGTTTGTTCGTTTCGTCTTATGTGTTGGCTTTGTGTTCGTGTGTGTTGTTCGTTTTGTCCTTATGTGTTGGCTTTGGGTGTGTGTGTGTGTGTATGTAGTGCACGCGTCTGCGTGCTGGGGGTTTCGTTTTGAGAAGGCTACGTTTTTGGTGCGTGGCATTCCCTGTTTCATATTTTTCTTTGTTTTTTAGTATTGGGATAACTATAGCTTCTCTCCAGGAATCTGGAAAAATGCCAGTTTTCCATGTAATATTGTAAATTTCAAGGGGGACGTCTAATGATTCGTGTGGTAAATGTTTTAAAAGTTGATAATGAATTTGGTCTGGACAATCTGCAGTATCATGACATTTATCTAAAGAGTCAAGCAATTCTGTGAGCGAAAAGGGTTTATTATAATCTTCATCATTATTTGAATCAAAATTTAAAGGTTTACTTTCTTTAGTCGATTTAATATTTCGAAACCTTTTATCATAATTGTTTGATGAAAAGTTGTTCGAATATGTTTCACCAAGTGCATTGGCAATGTACTCCTTGGTAGATGCAATAGACTGGTCTGATTTTGTTAGATGGGAAACATTCGAAGGTTTACCTTTTCCACTTAAGTTACGAATCATTTCCCAGACTTTTTTAACCGATGACCTAGAATTAAGTTTGGAAACGTATGAATGCCAGGATCTTTTCTTAGCTTGTTTTATAGTTCTGCGAGCTTTTGCTCTCAGAATCTTAACTGATTGTAAATTGTCTTTTGTGGGCCGTATATTGAATTTTTTAATGGCTGCCCTACGTTTTCGAACAGCGGTCTTAGGGGGGGGCATGTTGCATTTTTCCATTACTGCTCATGAAAAACCAATAAAACCCGGTCTGAAATTTTCCATTTTGCATGTTTCCGGTGTTCCGGGGGATCTACTTTCAATTTTTTTTTACTTTCATCTTATCCATGGCTTACTTTTATGTTTAGATTAAATTACCGATTTTGGCTCAAAACTGCCCCCCTGACCCTTGACCCTATTCATAAGCGGATTTTAATTTTACCCTAAATTTAAAATCAAACTTGGTACCCTTAATACCCTGTGTAGGAAGTGTTTATTGTTCATTTTAAATTTATCTTTTTTTGTGAAAAAAACTGATTGAGAATTACGCTGTAATCCTTTTGCACTTAATGACCTTAAAAAAACTTTTCGCAGACACATAGGTCGGGTTTTTTTTGAAACATTTTTATTGAAAACGCGTAATTCATAAAAATTTTAAAACCATTAAACGTATGTTTAAAAGCTTTGAAATTTTGGGTGACAAGGGTTTTTTAAAATAAATATTTAAGTTAAACAGACGATTTATTGCTTCCTTTTAAGAAAAACTAAGGGGATTGTTTAACAACATATTTGATCTTTTTGAATTAGAACTACATTTTTAGTTTTTAAATAATTTTTAAAACATTTTTTTGAAAGTTTTACAAAAAAAAAATATTTTTGAAAGAAAAGATTTATGTAAAAAATCCTCATTATGTTACAACAAAAAAGGGGAGAAAAAGATGGGGGCTACTTTTTTCATTTTGTGGAAAATGAAATCAAATTTTGTTAAAAACAGGGGTAATTTAGATATTCACAAAGAAATTTTTCCCCCCTTTTTTACCAAAGAAAGGTTAACCTTCCAAAAAAATTATTGGGGGGCAAAAATCCACTAGATAAGGGACCCCCGCCAAGAACTGAAAGGTATGTATGGACCATGTTTTTTTGCTATGATCAAGACAAAAAAGGAATGTGAAAAAAAAAATGCTTTCCAATTTAAATAAAACTAAATAAAAAACATTTGGAAAAGATTGCAAAAACATTTATTTGAAAAACCCACTATCAAAACGAAATACAAATTTGGGGTTGGGACAAAAAATCAAAAAACGGAAAGGGGGGAATAACCCCCGAAATTTGGAGCGATAAATTGCAGAAAAATTACAAAACCAATTAAAAAAAAATTTGGGAAACGAAGGTAAGAATAAATTTGAGTATTTGGGTCACGTTTAGTTGCATGCAAGCTTTAAAAATTAAAAAGGATAAAGTCTTTTTAACCGTTATTGATAATTTAGTAAATTGCGGGTTTTTTCCATTAAAAATAAATGGAAAATCTGTTCGAAGCATTTGAAAAAAAAATTTCAAAAGGACGATTTACCAGTAAATTTATGGGTAGATGAGGAAAAGAATTTTATAAAAAAAAAATTGAATCATTTTTAAATAAAAAAAAATTAATATTATCAATTTTTAAAAAGGAAAGGCGAGTAATGAAAGATTTAATAGAATTTTAAAAAGAATAATGTGGAAATATTTTACAGCAAATAATACTTACTTTTTTAGATAATTTGCGGGATATGGTTGAAAAAAATAAAAAAAACAAAACTTCTATTATAAAAATGACACCAACCGAAGCTAGTAAAACTTAAAAAAAGGGTACTTTTTACTTTAATTTTTTGGGGGTTTTTTAAAAGATACCAAAAGAGAAAAAGAAAAATTTAAAAATTTGGTGTCGATTCGCTTAAAAGCAACAAAAAGGCTTTTTTAAAAAAGGATATACCCCAAACTGGCAGGGGAAATTTATAATTTAAAAATTAATAATAAAAATCCCAGAACATACACTTTTAAAAGATTTAAATGATGAAATAATTAAAGGTTCTTTATAACAAAAAACTTTTACCTACTACACAAGAATTTTTAAAATAGAAAAAGTTTTTAAACGAGACATAAGAAAAAACAAGCTGTATAAAAGGGAAAGGTTATATAAAAAAATTTAATATTGGGTCCTTTAGCGATTTTGAAAAAATTTTAATTTTAGAAATAAAAATTTTAATTATATAAATGAGAAATAAAAATCAATTTCTAAAAAAATGGAAAAGAAAAAATAGATAAATAATATTCACTTAACTAAACTAGCTGCGCTTACAAAAAAGTTAAAATTTTGGGGGAGATAAGTACTGTTTATATTACAGCAGGTGTCTTTGTTGTTCACTGATTAGCACTTTTCCAACTTTCCTATTTTGTACTTGCGGCGCGTTCCATCGTAATTACCAATTTCAACAGACTAAACTTGACGAAAAGAAATTTTTTTTAAAATCACTCACATAAAATAAAACAATTTATAAAAAAAAACGGTTTGGAAAAGTAAAAAAGAAATCCAAATAGATTATCAGGATATTTTCAATACTTTTAAAAAGCGAAAAAAAAAATATCAACCCCCTTTTGAAAGCACATGAAAAAAATTTAAACTTAAGGGATATAAAAGAAAAAAGAAGAAGATTGTTTAACTTTAACTTTAATTAAAGATTTTTTTCTATAAGTTTTTTTAATAAATAGAAAATTATTCATTAAAGGGAAATATTGCATCGGGAAAAAGTACTTTTAGTTTTTATTAAAAATAAAACCCAAATTTTTAATAAAATTCCAGAACCATTCAAAAAGGAAAAATGTTAGGGATTCACATCAACCGAAGTTCCGCTTCGAAAATTATAATTCAAAAACCTTTTTTAAACTTCTCTCAAGAACCTTCCAAAAATTTTTTTCCCTTTTTCAGCTTTAAACAACAATTTTAAACGTCTTTAAAAAAAATTTTTATCTTCTGCAAAACCCAGTTTTGGTTTTCTGTCCTTAAAACGTTGTTATTTAACTAACAAAAACGTTTTTACAAAACAACACACGACAAGGGTTTTAAAAATGACCCCATGGCATATAAAATCTTTTCTTACTGATCAATTAAAAAACCATATGGAAAAAACCCAATTGATGGATTTGTTATTTAAAACCACCCAGAAATTTTTTTTTAAAGACTTAAAAAAAGAAACAAAGGGAAGAAAACAAAGTTGGTTTAGTTTTTTAGAAATACTACAAAAATTACACGAAGAAGGGTTTAAAACAAATTTTTCAAAAGGTTTAAAATTTTAACGTTGAAAACAATTTGAAAAAATGATTTTAAAAAACTTATTAAAAAGATATAGATAATAAAAAAATTTTCTCAATAAATAAATTTCATTAATGCGTTTTTAAAGATTTTTTCTATAATAATTAATAATTTTAAATAAAAGGGGTAATGAATGATATAAAAAAATTATCTACACTTTGGGAGAAATAATAAATCCAAAAAAAATTCATTAAGAAAGTTTTTTAAAAAAGAAATGTTTATAAATCAAAACTTGATCAAATAGTTAGCGTGAAAAAAAAAACCCACCATTGAAAAATTTACAAAATGTTATAGATCCATTTTTTTAAAAAATAATTTATTTAAAAGGGGGACTGTGGTTGTCATTAACTGAAAAAAAAAAGTAAAATTTATTATTGCCCCAGACCAAATAATTTCGAAACAATCCAAAAAGTTATTAAAACCAATTAGAACAATGAAGAAAAAACATATAAAAGCACTTAGCAGCACCAAAGCCCTTAAATTAATTCAGGGTTAAAAACTTGCGCAAAGGAAAAAACCCCAATTAAAAGGGGAATATAAAAAACCCAGGGGAAAAAGATAAAAATTTTAAATTTTTTTAGTTTTTCTTAAAGATTATTTAAAACTTATTTATTTTATTATTTTTTTAATTTTTTTTTTTTAACCCTTTTTTTCCCCTTATGTTTTTTTTTTTTCTAATAAAATATATAAATGGAAATTTGAAAATCTACAACCCAATTTTATAAAAATTTTGAAATTAAAAATTAATAAACAAGACCCAAAGAACAATTATATTTAACTAAAAACACTCTTAGAAATATTAAAAATCTGAACTTAAAACTTTAAAAGGAAAAAAATAAACGTTTTTAAAAAATACTTTTGAAAAAAATGAAAAAACCTGAAAACAATATAAATCAGCTTATTTTCAATAAAAGGGTTTTAAAAAATTTTTAAACCAAACGAAAAAAAAAAAACTTTCCCAAAAAGCTTTTGATAATAAAATAAATTGGAAAATTGTTTTCAAAGGAAGGGCTGGAGAATAACCCCTTGATGCTATTATAAATAAAAAAGATAGCCATTGGCTGCTTCAATTATTTAGAATTCCCAAAAACCTTAAAACACCCAATGAAAGGATTAATAAAATAAAGAATGAGATAATCAATTTTTTAATGGTTCATTTGTTTAAAAATTTTTCCTGTAAAAAAAAATTCTAAAAGAGTTTAAAATTATAAAAAACTTTAAAAACATCTTGATTATACGGAAAAAAATTTTCCTGTTACTTTTAAATCAAAACCTAAAAAAGAATTTTTAAATGAAAAATCATTTAATATATTGGTTATGAAGAAAATATATTTATCCATTGACATATCAAAATCATCAAAAACCCACTGTGAATGTTTTAATTACTAATTAAAATAAATGATAAAAAATAAAAAAATAACTGACGATGACTGAACCCTCAAGAACGTGCCAACATTATGTTTGGATAAAAGCTTTAATAGTTTAATGACTAAAAAAACCAAAGACCAACATAAAAATATTTTTGTAAATCATGTCACAAAATTTTTTACTCAAAAAAAATATTAATGAACATTTTCCCAAATTGTTTAGCTTTTTAAGGTATCCAAGGTGAAAAATGCCAAAAGGGGGAAGTAAAGTACTTTTTAAAAAATTATCAAAAAAGGTTTTTAGCAGTACCTTTTGAAAATTTAGCAAATTTGAATCAAAATTTAAAAAAATTTTTAACTGCTTTACCATAAACTAAACTTATTTACTGAACCATATCAAATCATATAGATTGGGGGTTAGGGTTAAAAGTTTTTTGTTGTTGACAAAATATACTAAACCAACCCGATTTATAGAGGTCCAAGATTATAAGTTTATAAAAAAATTTTTTGAGAAGAGGAAAATTGAAAAAAATTTAAAGAACTTTTTTACAAAGAACTAAGAATGTCAAAAAAAAAGATGAAAGTAATTTAAAAAAACAAAATTTGTCATATCTGGAAAAAGAATATATAAAGGTAAGTGCCAGTACGTAAACACTGCCAAAAAAGGGAAAATTCGAGGAATGCTCCCCCAAAATGTAATTTTAATTTAGACTAACACATAAAATTTCCTGTATTTTTCAAATTTAAGAGTTAGACGGTCTTTAAATTATGAAACAAATAGGAAAATTTAAAAAAGAAATTAATTTTTTTCCAAAAATTGGAAAGATAATGGCTTTTTATGATTTCTGACTTGGGTCTTTATTGTTTTCATTTAAATTAAATTCCAATCATTGGAAAACCAAAAAAAAAAAATTTCCAGAATTTAAATCTTACTCAAAAAATTTGATTACAAAAACAAAAAAAACAAAAGGTTTTACCTAGAACATGGATTCATTTAAAAATTCAAAAAACAAAATTACTCCTAAAGAAAATTTTATTCATTTTTAATAAAACAATTTTCGAAAAAAATACGAACTGCTAAAAATTTTTGGGAAAAAATTTTAAATAAAACAAGGGAGAATACATGATTAATTTAAAACTACGTATTACTTTTAGCGAGTACAAAAAATTTTAAAGAAAACTATTTTTGGAGTACACAAATTGATCCTTGTCTTTATTTTGACCCCGGTTAAGCGGGGATGCAATGTTAAAAATGACGGGAATTAATTGTTTTAAAACTATATTGTATGTATCTTTTTTTTTGAAAAAGGGGACTGGAGGAGGAATAAGTTATTTCAACAGATAGTAAAGCAAACAATAAAAAATTGAAAGTTAGACCAAAACTGAAAGAAAATACTTTTGTCCCTTTGACGCCAAAACCTTTAGGGTTTGGGCTATGTGTAAAACCTTTTCCCCTCTGGAAACTTAAATTTTATATCCGAAAAAAAATTTTTAAAAAATTAATTGAAAAAGGTAAAACAACTTTAATGTTGAATTGATCTTGAAATCCAAAAGAATTACATAAAGCCCCAACATATCCTTTACTCCTAAAAAAATAAAATCCCAATAAATGGTTTTCTGATTATAGTAAAATATTAAAACAAATTTTTGAAATAGGAAAAAGTAATGTAAAAAAATAGCCAACTTTAATGAAAAAAAAAAATTTGTAGTTCATTTAAAAATTTTAAACAATCCCAAAATTAGGTTAAAAGTAAAAAAAAATACACAAAATTTTACTTTTGACAAACCTTGGTTAAAAAATATATTGATTTTAATACTCAAAAAAGATCTAAAGAAAAAAATTCTTTAAAAAGGACTTTTTTAAGTTAATGAAAACTCTTATTCGTAAGACGAGGGGAAATTTACGAAAGGGGTTAATATTTAAATTAACCATGATGAACAAATTTTATTAAATAATACCAAAACCTTCATTTGTTAGTTCAACGATGTTTAACTCTACCTTTTTTAAATTCTAGAATAAAGAAAGTTTTTTTAAAAATTTTAGGGGAAGTGCTTTTCTAGATTTATCAAAATTTTTAAGTATGATTTTCATTAATTACATTAAGGAAAAGACGAGGGAATTGAAATTACTATTCACTGACACTGATTCTTATTTTATGAAATTAAAACCAAGATGCATTGAGGTTTTTTAAAAGGGAAAAAGATTTTTTTTTGAAAAATTGATTACGATAAAACTCAAAATTTTATTTTGAAAATATAAAAAATAATTGGAAAATTAAAGATGAAGCTGCCGCTTCCCCATTGTTGAATTTTTTCGGATTAAGAAGTAAATTTTCTTTTTTATTAAAAATGAAGTAACAAAAAAAAGAAAAGGAATTAAAAAAATTTGTTTTTAAAAAACAATAGTTCAAAAAAATTACAAAAACTTTTTTTAATTCAACCCAAGAATCACCTTTTAAATTTTATTCGTTCTGAAAGCAAATTTTTCCAGTTTTTATAAAAAAACATCTTTACATGTAAATGATAAAAATATATTCTAATAAGGTATGATACATTGCTTTTTCTTAAAAAAAAAACAAAAATTAATTCTTAAATTAAATTTAAATTAAAAACCAAAATTGTTAATAAATTTCGTAACTTTAAGAATTAATAAAAAAAACAAACCTTTTTAAATCTTTTGCATAATTAATAGAAAAGATTCATTTTTCTATTTTTTTTTTACATGGAAACTTGAAAAATTACATTTTCTTTATTTTTTTTTTTAAATTTAGTTTCCCTTTTATCAAATTTTAATTGCACAAAAAGAAAATTAAGATAAATTTTTTGTTTAATTGCCAAATTTACCACCCAAACCCAAAACCGGGACACATTTTACAGTTTGCCATTGAATAACCCACCATCGGTATCTTGGGTTACTTTTTAAAAAACAAGGGGGTTTTCTTATTAATTGCCTTTCTTTTTTTTTTTTATTTTATTTCTTTTTCTTTATATTTTTAAAAAATTTTCCCCATTAATTAATTTTTCCCATTTAAAATAAATGTCCTTTTTTTTTTAAAAAATTCATAATAGTTTTTCATTTACTCTTTGATTAAAATTTTTATTTTTTATACAAAAAATCATCAGGGTATTTTATCTTGTAACATTTTAAAAAAAAAAACAATATCCGAAAAAATACTTTTTTGCTTGATTTTTTTGAACATTGTTTTTTTTACATTTGGTATAACAAATTTACTTTTTTTTGATGGGGAAGTCCAAACGGATCAAAGTAATATTTTTAAAAGTAACAACCCAATTGTTCCAGGACCAACAAGTCGCAAATTTAAATTTCCCATTCAAAACCCCTTTTTTTAATTTTAATAAATTATTTCTACTAAAAAACACCCCCAAAATTTTAATTTTTAATTGTTTTAAACCCCTTGTTCAATTCAAAGTTTGAAAAGGGTTTTTTATAAAATTTTTTTTTTTTTTACATGGAATTCGTCTGTAAGGTCCCGTTGTGAAACAACTGTAATCCCTTTTCCCCCCAACAAAGATGTAATCAAAAGGGTTTCCCAGACTAGCCCAACAACCAAAAAAACCACCGTCTTGTTTTTGTTTTTGTTTTAATTAATTACCCAGTCCTACATTTTCTTTTTTTGATTAGGGGAAGATATGGTGAATCAATTTTTCTACATTCACTGAAAAATACCATTTCCAAGTATTTTTTCTAAAACCAGAAAGGCCCTCCAGACAAAACACCAAGCCTAGAGGGGGGAAATTTTTGAGCTATTTTTTCGCCATTTGGGAAAAATTTTTTTTTCCTAACAAACACCAAAGCTCCTAAAAAAACCACCATTTGACCTTTACTGGACATTTGTTTTTTTTTAAATTTTAATTTTTAACCCTTTTTATTTTCAACAGCTTTTTTAATTTGATAATTTGTGTTTTGTTTAAAAATAAAGGAATTTCCATTAAATTTTTCGTTTTTAAACAAAAAGATTTGGGAAATTTTTTATTTTAAACTGTGCTAAATTTTTTTTTTTGTCCTCGTAAGGTAATTTTATGTTCAATATAAATTTTTATGACATATATAATTTAAATTTATTTTAATTTAAATTTATTTTATTTAAACAATAAAAAGTTCATTTCCAAATTTTATTTCACTTTTTAATAAAAAAAATGCGTAAACACGAATTTACTGCTGGTGGGAAAATTTAAATTTTGCTGTTTAAAGTAACTCTAGGATTTCTTAGTTTTACTTCCTTTTATTCCCGTTTAAAAAGAATAAATCCAAAAAATTCATAAAAAAATTTTATCTAATTTTAAAACTTCCAAATTTTGTTTTTTTGTTTATAAAAAAAATTAATTTCATCATCATATATTCTTGATATACTTTGTATTCTTTTTCTGGATAAAAAAACCATTACCAATTTAAGACGACAAGAGCTCAAAATGCAATTTTTTTTTGCTCTTAAGTTTAAATGTATCTAAAAAAATGGATAGTATTGTGAATTTCTTTACAGGGCTTGTAAATAAAAAAATACATTTGGTTTTTTTACACCCGCCGTTATTCTAAGGTATATTAATTTTTTTTTGTATCTTGATTGCGTCCCATTTTCCCCAAGGGAGACCATCTTTCTTTTTTAATCTTTAGTAGTATTAGACAAACCCAAATTCATTAAAAATCAAACTGGAAACCCCTAGAATTAATTTTTTTACAATTTCTCTACCCCATCAACACATTGTCTAAAAAAAATTAAATTCACATCATTGTCAGCTGCATGTTATTTTAATTTTACTTTTGGGGGTAAAAATTATTTCTAACCCAAAAAAAAAAATTATTTAATGGGAAATTTTTGTGTTTACCTCTTTTTTTTTCTTGGTTAATGCCTTTCTAATAGCGAAACCACATTTAAAACCACTTGGGCTTTCCACTTTCAGCAACAAACTAGTATCTAAAAAAAATTTTTCATTTGTTCCCGTTGATTTTGCAAATCTTCAGATAGTTTCAAAAAAACTTTTCTTTATTACTTTGTATAAATTATTACAACTAAAAAATTTCCCCCTTTTTTTTTAACCCAAAAGATCAAATTTAAAGAACTGCATATTAATTAAAGCAATTATATCACTCCACCACACCAAATTTTTCCATTACAGTTTTTACTTTTAAAAATTACTTCAAAAAAAGCATTAAACCAACAAATATGAACTTCTTCATTTAATTTAAAGTGATATCCGTTTTTTTTTTTGTTTTAAAATTATTTCCCAGGACAGATATTAAAACTGTATCTAATTGAAAAGGGGTTAATTCATACTTTCCAAAACTTTTTTTTAAACATGTATAATTATATTTATTTTATTTTTTTTTAAAGTTAAAAATTTTTTTTTATAATAACTGTTTTAAAATTTTTGTTGACAAGTTCCAGCACGAGCTAAAGTCCCAGACCTACAAAAATTTTTATTTTTTTCTCATATGAAAATCCTCCTCATTTCATTTTATTTTTATTATTTCTTTTCTTGTAATTCCTTTTTCAAATTAATTTCCAACTGCCGGAGCAGGTTTCTTTTTTTTTTTTCAACAATTTTAGCTGCAGCTAAATTTCCCAAATTCTGTTCCAACCTTTTTTGTTCCACTTTCAAGTGCTGCTTTTCCCCGCTTTTCCAAAACTTTTTTTTTTCCCGCTTCTAATTGAAGTGCGGCCCGAACTTGAAAGCAAATTTTGTTAAAGTCAAAAACCGAGCCATGTATATTTTCTTCTCCTGTGTGAATCAACATAAAAAAAATTCCTTTATTTTTGTCATAAACTTTCTTTTTACATTATATAAAAAAATTTTAATTCATAATAAAAGTTTTTAAAATTTAGTTTTAATTTAAATTTTTTTTAAAAAATTTGTGTAAAACTTGTTTTTAAACCCCATTAAAAAATTAAATTTTTTCTACCAAAACATCTGTAATTAAAATCTAATTTAATTTTAAAAAAAATTTATTAATTCAGAAATCCAACTCTTTGTGGTTCTTTTGTAAATGGGTAACTCTTTTTAAAATTTCAGTATTTAAAACATAGATAAACACTGAAATTACCATCAACAAGTGAAATTTTCAAAAAAAATCACTAAAGTAAATTTTATCCACAAGTTATTTATTTTGGGTTTTTTTGTTCCCCATTCATTTTGTCTAATTTTTTTCTCAAAACCAACAATGTAGAAAAATTTTATATTTCCAAATCCAACATAAAATTAAACTTAATTGAAATCAAAAACTTAAACACTTAAAACAAATCCAAAATTTTGGAGAATGTGATTTATCAAACAAACATCATTTTTTATTTAAAGTTTCCCAATAAAAATTATAATATCTGTGTAACTGTAAGAAAACCTTTTTTAAATATAATATCTTTCCAATCCTTAACCTTAGAAACGAAAATTTTTTTATTGTCATATTTATCACTAATATTATGCCCCAAAAGGGAGCTAGTGTTTTTTACTATCCAAAACCAAAAAAGTAAGTTTATTTTTATCTAAAAAAAAAGAACGACAAATCTAAATTTTAAAATCACCGGGTATTTTTATTATCTTTTAAATGTTTCAGAACTTAATACATTTTTGTTCCCTTTATATTAATAAAAACTAAAAAAAAAAAAAAAAAATTTTTGTTGGGAAAAAAAACCAAAGTTAAATTTTTTAAAAAACCCATTTTTTTTTCCAAAAAATTCCCAAAAGAACCACAAAAAAATCAAATATAACCAATTCGGGAAAAGGACAAACCCCAAAAAGCCCAAAACTTTTTTTTTTCAAAACAGAAATACGGCCAAAAACAAAAAATTTAAGATTACCTTTTTTTGAAAACTTTTTTAAAAAAACAATTAAACACACACATTTTTAACCCCCCCAACAAACACAAAAAAACCAAAAAAAAATTTTAAAAAACCATACCCCTTTTTTAAAAAAAAAATCCCCCCAAAAAAAACAAAAAAAAGCCCCAAAAAAAACCAAAAACTAAAATCTAAAAAACCCCGATTGGCCCCCAAAAAACAAAATTTTACGGCACAAAAAAACACATAAAAATTTTTTTTCAACCCCAACCAAAAACGAACCCAATAACAACCAATTCTTATAACTTTTCAAAACAAAATTTTTAAAAAAAACCCTACCACCCCTTTTACCCAAACCAAGCCCAAAAGGGGCCAACCCAAAACCCCCTTTCCCAAAAACCCGGGGTCTTTCCCCCATTTTTTAAATTTTTTTTTTTCAAAATATTTTAAAACCTTTTTGGGTTGCTAAAATTTTTTTTTTTTTATGTTTTAATTATTTAAAATTTTTTTTACTTTTTATTTTTTTTTTTTATAAATTTTTTTCAGGTAATATCCCATTTTAACTTTTCTTATTTTTTTTTTATTTCTTTCCAAACTCTCCCTTCCCCTAATTTTTTTTTTAAATTTTATTAAAAATTTTTTTTAAATAATGAAAATTTTTGTAAAAAAATTTTTTAAATATTTATTGAAAAATTTTTAAAAATTTTTTTAAAATTTTATATCTTTTAATAATTTTAAACAATTTTATCATCCATTCTTTTTAGTGTTAAAATTTTTCGGTTAAAACAATACATTAATTTTTACCAAAATTTATTTAAAAATTTATTTTAAAAAAAATAAACCCAAATTTAAAAATTTAAATTTTTTAAACTTAAAAAAGTTTTAAAGAAAAAAAATTTCCCCAACCAAAAACCCTTTTAAAATCTTAAAAAAATAAAAATATTGATTTTTTTTAAAAAAATTTTTCCAAAAAAAAAACAAAAAAAATTTTTTCAACTCACCTTTGGGGTTTTTTTTGCCTTTTTAAAACCCCAAAATTTCAATTCTGTTCCTTATAATTTATTTTTAAAAACCAATAAAAGGTTAATTTTTCGGTATCTTTTCTTGTTTAAAAACCAAAAAATTTTTATTTTCCCTTTTTTAAAAAAACTTTATGTAAATTAAAAATTATAATTTTTTTTAAAGATAAAACAAAAATTGCTAAAAAAATTTTTGTAATTTTTTAAATTTTTGTTCTTCAAAAACTTAAAAAAAATCTTCTTTACCAAAAAAAGAAAACCCTTTCAAGTTTAAAAAGTTGTTCCCGGAAACCGTAACCCAACATCTTCGCGAAATTTTTTTTTCAAAAATTTAATTGATTTTTTAAGCTAAATCTTAAAACCTTGGAGATAAAAATCTAAGTTGTTTTTTAAAAAAAATTCTTTTAACTACTAAAAAAAAAAAGGGGGGGGGGTTTATTTTTTAAAAAATTGGGAAAAATTTTTGAAAATTACAACATAAAAAATTTTCATTTTTCTTTTATTCCCAAATTCAAATTTAAAATTTTTAACTGCAAAAAAAAAGTTTGAATGAAAAAAGAAAATAATGTAAAAATGAAAAAATAAAAAAACAAAAAATGAAAGAAAAAGTAAAATTTAAAAAATTATTTTAAAAAAAATTTCAAATTAAATGATTTAAACAAAAAATGTTAATCCAATAAAACTTAAAAAAATTATTTTTGTTAATTGAAGTATTTTTAAAGAAAATTTTAATATGGGCTTGAAATTACAAAAAAAATTAAAAGATATATTTAAAATTTTAATCTAAATTTAAGAAAAAAAAATATACTTTTATTGAAAAATCATTAAAAAGAATTAAAAAAAACTTAAACAAAGCAAAAAAAATTAAATAATCCAGAAAATTTTTAAAAAAACTTTTAAACAAAATAATGTGAAAATCCTTAAATCAAAAAAAAACAAAAATTTTTTAAAAAGATATTTTGTTTTTGGAAATTTTAAAAAATTAAAAAAAAACAAAATTTAAAATTTTAAAAAATTTGGAAAAACAAAAACTTGTTTTTTTTTTAAGTCCCAAAATCAAAAAAACCCCTTTAAAAAATTAAAAAGTAAAAAAATTTTTTTAAAACAGAAAAATTGGGAAAAAAAATAAGGAAATTAAATTTTTAACCCCAAAAAAGTTGTGATTTACGTTTCTTAAATTAAAAAAAACAAAAAAAAAGAAAATTAAAAAATTGGAAAAAAAAAAAAGGGGAAGGTTTTTTTAAAAAAAAAAATTTTTTAAAATTAAAAAAAATGAAAAATTTTTAATTTTCGGAAAAACAAATAAAAAAATTACCCTGACTATTAAAGTTTAAATTTGATATTATTTAATTATTAAAAAATTTTAAAAAACAAACAAAAAAATAAAAAAGAAAGATGTTTTTAAGGGGAAATAAAAAAATGAAAAAAATGAAAAATTTTTTTAGGGGGGATATTAAACCGGGAAAAATTTCCCCCCTTAAAAAGTGGGAGTTTTTCCCAAAATTTTTTTTTTAAAAAATTAAAAATGTAAAAAATTACAAACTTTGAAGACATTAAATCTAAAAAAAAAAATAAAAAAAAAAGGAAAGTAGAATTTTACTTAGGAAATTAAAACAAAAAGAATTTTTTTAAAAAGAAATCAAATTTAATAATAACCAATTTTTAAGGAAAAAATTTTGGAAAAAAAAAAGAAATAAAGGCCCCAAAAATTTGATTCTATTAAAATAAGAAAATTGTTTAACCAATAAACTTAAAAGGGAAGTAAATTCGTTTTAATTAAAATTTAAATTTCAACCCCCCCAAATTCAAAAAATTTTTAAAAGGGAAATTTTTATGAAATTACAGGAAAACTAAAAGAAAAAAAAATGAACAGGGGAAAAATTCAAAATATTAAAAAAAGGTTAAAGGAAATCAAACAAAAAAAGAAAAAATAAAAATGAACAATAATCACTTCCTACACAGGGTATTAAGGGTACCAAGTTAGTATTTTAAGTTTAGGGTAAGATTAAAGTCCGCTTATAGAATAGGGTCAAGGGGTCAGGGGGGTCAGATTTTGAGCCAAAATCGGTAATTCTAATACTACTTATGTTTATCATTTCTTGAAGTTTTAGGAATGCATTTGTCAGCAATATCAGACAGAAGAACATTGTTACATAAATAAAATCTGGAAAGTAGATAGACTGATAATGTTGCCAGTCAGCTTTATTAAATTTAAAATAAGAGGGATCATCTGACGTTTGTTGAACGATACCTGGGGGTTTCGTTTTGAGGAAGCTACGTTTTTGGTGCGTGGCATTCCCTGTTTGATATTTTTCTTTGTTTTTTTTTGATAAGGTAATAGGAAAATGATCACTTCCATGTAAGTCATCCAGTACTCTCCATTCAAAGTCAAGAAAAAGGCTTGGTTGGCAAATTGATAAATCGAGAGACCAGTAGTGTCCTGTTGCAGGATGAAGGTATGTTTTGGATTTATCATTTAGTAAACAGAAAGAATTTCTCTCTATGAAGGTTTCAATAATTTGACCTCTTGTATTGCTATCAGAACAGCCCCAAAATTCATGATGACCATTGAAATCTCCTAACAGAATAAAAGGTTGCGGTAATTGATTGATAAAGTGGTCAAGCTCTTCTAGATTAAATTTGTATTTTGGAGTTACAATGTATATATATTGAACAAAATGTAATTGGTCAATGCATTGTAACATGTAATGCAACTGACTGAATATTAGTATCCAAAACAATTTCTCTATGCGGACATGCATTATTTATTAAAATTGATGCCCCACCAGAAGCCCTTTCTGAACTTTTATTGATAAAGTTATACATTGAATAATTTTTAAAGGAAGTGTTGTCATTTTCTTTCAAAAAGGTTTCTCTAAAACATATCAAGAGGGATTATATTTTGACAGAAGAAGGGGAATTTCGTTATAATTAGCTTATGCCTTTTTGTTTCCATTACGTGTGTAAGAGATTCACCTGGAGGGGATTACTTTTATTTACACTGTCCCGTGTCTTTGGAACACGGTAGGGGTAAGAGTGAGGTTGGGTGCGCACCATAAACCGGTTTAAGCTCCCAAGTGGTGTTTTTGCCACTGACCGTTCCAAGGCGGTGCCCCACTGTGTTCCTTTTGTCCTGATGTGTTGGCTTTGTGTGTGTGTGTGTTCCTTTGTTTGTTCGTTTTGTCCTAATGTGTTGGCTGTGTGTGTGTGTGTGTGGTGCACGCGTCTGCGTGCTGTGGGTTTCGTTTTGAGGAGGCTACGTTTTTGGTGCATGACATTCCGTTTGATATTTGTCTTTGTTTTTTAAGATAGAGAAAAGTGGAAACTTCACAGGTCGCTCAAAAAAACAAAGAGAAATATCAAACAGGGAATGCCACGCACCAAAAGCGCAGCCTCCTCAAAACGAACCCCCCAGCACGCAAACGCGTGCACCACACACACACACTCAAAGCTTACACATCAGGACAAAACGAACAACACAAAAAAAACAAAGAAAAATATCAAACAGGGAATGCCACGCACCAAAAACGTAGCCTCCTCAAAACGAAACCCCCAGCACGCAGACGCGTGCACCACACACACACACCCAAAGCCAACACATAAGGACAAAACGAACAACACACACGCACACAAAGCCAACGCATAAGACGAAAGCATACACACGCGCGCACACAAAGTCAACACACAAGGACAAAACGAACAAACAAAGGAACACAGTGGGGCACCGCCTTGGAACGGTCAGTGGCAAAAACACTACCGGGGAGCCCAAACCGGTCCACGGCGCGCACCCAACCTCACCCCCACCCCCACCAAGCCCCAAAGACACGGGACAGCGCAAACAAAAGCAACCCCCTCCAGGTGAATCTCTAACACACGGCATGTAAAAAAAACAAAGAAAAATATCAAACAGGGAGTGCCACGCACCAAAAGCGCAGCCTCCCCAAAACGAACCCCCAGCACGCAAACGCGTGCACCACACACACTCAAAGCCAACACATCAGGACAAAACGAAGAACACACACACACACACCAATAGCCAACACATACAACACGACAAAAACGAAAATGTTGCAGGCTCGGTTTGATTGAGCCTGTTCATGGACGGTAGTGGAATTGCATGCTACCGTCCACGCCCTCTAGCCACGACAGTTCCATTGGATTATCTTATTCGACATAAAACTGTTTTATCTGAAAATATGGTCTATATTAATCCGTCTTCTCATGAGAAGGGATCTTAGTAATCCTTTTCTCCGTCGAAGGTTTGGGAGGTATGTCTGGAGGTTTGGATGAGCGTGCTTCCTCCTCCCCCTCCATGTCTACATCTATTGCTAGATGTTCAAACCGGTTGTAGCGGTTAATGGGATCATTAGATCCCTTCCCCATTCCACCGGTATTCAATTCCATTTTTTGTTTAGGTGTTTAGTCACCTTTGTCGATGCTGAATTACTTGTTGAATTGTTCGTTACATTGTTTATACGTTGTGGTTGTGGCTTGTACTACTAAAATCTACTTTTCGGATTTTGTAGTTGGGCATGTTTTGTATTGCAGCTGGGGTTTTTACTTGGAGAGGTTTCTGTACATCTGTTGGTTGTTTACTGGGTACCGAAGTTTGAGTTGGATTTTGTTGAACAGTCACTGAATCTGTTTGAGTAAAGGCATCAATGCACTGTGTTGTTTTGCTAGAGACATATTTAGTTATTGATGAATAAGTTTCTGCGAGTGTTGGAGATGTAAATTTGGCATTGGCAATTTGTTTTGCTTCTGGAAATCCAATGCCTTGTGTGAATTTGACATGAAGAACCTCCTTTTCTATTTTCCGTGTCTTGCATTTTGATTGTTCTGACGGAAGAGGGGGAGGACTCTATGATAAGCAGTTTTTAAATCCTACCAGGACTGAACTGTTTTGATATCTGTCTTCTGGCCTGTTTCGTCGGGCTCTTAAGGGTGTTTCTCTTGTTGCTCTGTCTTCTGAAAAGGAATTGAGTACATACGTTTTTGGTTCTAAAGGTTTGCTTTTTATATTTTTATACACGAGCATTTTTGTGTTTTACATGCCATGCCTTTTTGTTTCCATTACGTGTGTTAGAGATTCATCTGGAGGGGATTACTTTTATTTACACTGTCCCGTGTCTTTGGAACATGGTTGGGGTAAGAGTGAGGTTGGGTGCGCACCATAAACCGGTTTAAGCTCCCCAGTGGTGTTTGATATTTTTCTTTTTGTTATTTTTTGTTTTTTATGCGCACAACTGTGTTGTTTGTGCCGTGTGGCGGCCGTAAAAAGTCTCCCCGTACATTCAATCAATGTTGTTATATTTTCATCCTTCAGAGATTGTTATTCGCTCTAAACTCTCGGCCTCTGTCAAGATGAGAAGTATCTTATACCGCGTTGAAGGTTCTGTGTTCACTGACATTCCGGTCCATGCTAGTTTTCCCGTCCTCTTGTATTCTGGGACCTCCAGCGCCTTTTTAACTGGCGCTTAACATTTTCACTTAACGAATTGAAACTGATGACTGATCTACCCGAACGCCACTTTTCACAGAATGGTATTACAATTATTACATTTCATGAGTATATATAATAGAGTACCGAAATTAATTCTTTCACCTCTTCGGTTACATTCTACATCTTCTGTTCATCTGCCTAAAGATAACAGTACTTTTTTAAGACATACACCATCGATTAGCCTTTCTCAACTTAAGCTACATTCTGTTCAATCAGTTTATATTCCAGGTACTAGTTTAAATTCTCCAGCTGTTTTTCGTAATAATCTGCGTATTTGTCTATCACCTTTAACTTCTACTATACTGAAGAAATATAAAATTAAACATACAAATTTTCCACAGAGATGTAGAGAGTACCGTTCTATTAACAAATGCAATTCTAAGAGGTGCGGTTGTTGCAATCATTTATCGCACAGGTCTACAATTACCTCAAACGTTAACGGCAGAACTTTTAATGTGGTACTTAATTCTGACGTTGATTGAAATACGTCCCATATGATATATGTACTGACTTGAAACGCACCCAATTGTGGTATTCAATATGTTGGCCAAACAGGACGTTCTTTAAAAATTCGTTTCCGTGAACATTCATACAAAATACGTAGTCGGAACAAGTTTACTACATTTTTATACCAACACTTTTGTAAATCTGGCCATACATTTGATCAGGTAACAATGCAACCAGTAGAGCAAATCGTATATGATACTAATTCCACATCTAGTTTTAAAATTAAAGCCAGGCATGTAGCAGAATTCAAATGGATTAAAAATTTACAGTCACCGTTTCCGTTGGGCTTAAATGATAATATTTATCAGGAAGGTAATATCTCTAAAAACCCTGATATCGATATTTTTTCTATTTTTAATATTAGGAAACGTAAATCCAGGTCTCATGGAATTAGACGAAATGGTAATGTTAAACGCAAATCTAAAGTCAATATATATGTTGCTGACCTCGATTTAATTCTTTCAAACTCTGGTAGACATTCAATGCTTTCTCGTCTTACATCTTTATCTGTACAGTCTCTTAAAAAGCTAGTCGAAGAAGCGGACCAATATGTTATTCAAACAGATCCGTTTTACACTGTATCATATCTTATTCAAAGTTACACACAACATGTTCTCCGTCCACATATTGACACCCAATCTGACCATGAGAGACATTTTCTTAAAATTTATTTCATGAACAAAGGTATTGACTTCATCGATGTACCTAGTATATTTCGTGATAAACGTGTCATTGATTCTGTGCCTGAATATTTCAGAAACTCCGAAGTTCCTATTATCAGTTATAAATATAAAACACCTGTAAGAAATGTTATTTTCAATTACAATAAAATTGTTTCCGACTTAGATGTTCAAACAAATACTCCTTCTTACTGCGAATGTAAAAACTCAAAATTTTGCTATTCAGATGCAGGTCATGTCATCACTGGTAATTTTGATATTATTAAGGACAAGCGTATTCGTAATTTATTCTTTAAAGGACCTAAATATAGAATTTCTTCAACTATTGATTTTAATGCTTGTCGTGGTCAGATTGCAGAATCCACCGAAACCTTCTGTGTTAAATGGTGTCGTCGTGAGAACGCTGATCCCAATGCATTAACGTCTTGGAAACGAAATATTTTTAACATTGTTGATTCTCGAATAAAATTTTATCAAACTAATGAACACCTACTTCCACCAAAACCCAAGTTTACTTTAAGACATTTGAAAAAGGAAATCCAAGCATTTCATTCTAAGTATGTCTTAGTTCCAGCAGACAAGGCGGCCAACAATATTATCATCATTTGACGCCTGCATTATATTAATGTTTTACAAAACGAACTAAATAGCACTAACACTTATACATTGAGTCCTTCTGTTGAAAATAAGTTGATTACTGATCACATCACTGAAGTTTCTAATTTAAAAGTTCGTATAGACGATCAACAAATTAAGCTACCGACCATGTATTGGATTCCTAAATTGCATAAACAGCCATATAAAGCTCGCTTCATCGCTAATTCAAGCTCTTGTACAACTACAAATATTTCAAAACTATTAACATCATGTCTAACTGCTGTGAAAGCCCAAGTGGAAAGATACTGCGATAAAGTATACGAAAACTCTGGTAAACACTTATTTTGGTCGATTAAAAATTCTGGTGAAATCCTGGATAAGTTGAAAATTAATAATTACAAGGTATCTACAGTCAGTACATACGATTTTTCTACTTTGTATACCACTTTACCACATAACTTAATAAAGGACAAATTAACTGCCCTAATTCAAAAGACTTTTGCCAGAGAGAATGCTACATTTATTGCTTGAAACTGGTTTGAAACTGAAACTGGTTTATTTGCTTAAACGCCTATTTCTACATTTAAAACATATTCAATGGCGTTTTACAATACAAGTTGAAATAAAATATTAAATATAAAATATTTTAAATAAGATTAATTAAAACGAATCAAAATAGCAATTATTAATTTAAAGTCAATGATAATACTATATTTTAAAATACTACTAACATACAATTATCACAGACAAACATTAAATTTCTATCACTGCTTGCAATTTTGACAAAGCTTTTTTTACTAACAATATTATTAAACATTATACAATGTGGACCTGTGACGAAGTTTGTAAAGCCCTTTCCTTTTTATTGAACAACATTTACATCAGGTTTGGGAATGCAGTTTTTAGACAAGTTGTTGGTATTCCCATGGGAACAAATTGTGCACCCCTTGTCGCAGATTTGTTTTTATATTGTTTTGAAAGAGACTTTATGTTGAGCCTCTCTCCAGATACGCAGGCAGATATTATAACGGCATTTAATAATACATCACGCTATCTAGATGATATTCTTAATATGGATAATCCGTTTTTTGGTCAATTGGTGGGTACTATTTATCCTAGGGAGCTTCAGTTAATTAAAACTAACAATTCGGATACTGATGCTTCATTTTTAGATTTACATCTCTATATTTATGACAATTTTATACATACCAAAATTTATGACAAGAGGGATGATTTTAATTTCAGTATTGTAAATTTTGCCCATTTGGATGGGGATGTACCTCAGGCTACATCTTATGGGGTATATATTTCTCAATTAATTCGGTTTGCCAGAGCGTGTAGTCATGTCAAGCATTTCAATGAACGTAATCAATATATTACAGGTAAACTTCTTCAGCAAGGCTACCGTTATTACAAATTGCGTAAATATTTTGCTAAATTTTATTATCGTAATTCTGATTTAGTTTTAAAATTCAATAGTAATTTAAAGACACTTCTGCGAGAAGGTATTTCTAAACCCGTTTTTATGGGGATGTGGTTTACAAACTTCGTAAGATCTTGGGTCACGGTAATTTTCCAAATGTATTTGGAAAGATTATCAAACGTTTTATTAAAAGAGGTTACGACCCAACTGTTTTGAGACATACTGCATGTTTAGTGTTTAACCCGTTTACAGTTGGACACTAAGCTTCCCTCTTTGATTGCGTCTGACGGAAGAGGGGGAGGACTCTATGATGAGCAGTTTTTAAATCCTACCAGGACTGAACTGTTTTGATATTTGTCTTCTGGCCTGTTTCGTCGGGCCCTTAAGGGTGTTTCTCTTGTTGCTCTGTCTTCTGAAAAGGCATTGAGTACATACGTTTTTGGTTCTTAAGGTTTGTTTGTTATATATTTATACACGAGCATTTTTGTGTTTTACATGCCATGCCTTTTTGTTTCCATTACGTGTGTAAGAGATTCACCTGGAGGGGATTACTTTTATTTACACTGTCCCATGTCTTTGGAACATGGTGGGGGTAAGAGTGAGGTTAGGTGCACCATAAACCGGTTTAAGCTCCCCAGTGGTGTTTTTGCCACTGACCGTTCCAAGGCGGTGCCCCACTGTGTTCCTTTGTTCGTTTTGTCCTGATGTGTTGGCTTTGTGTGTGTGTGTTCCTTTGTTTGTTCGTTTTGTCCTAATGTGTTGGCTGTGTGTGTGTGTGTGTGGTGCACGCGTCTGCGTGCTGTGGGTTTCGTTTTGAGGAGGCTGCGTTTCTGGTGCGTGGCATTCCCTGTTTGATATTTTTCTTTGTTTTTTAATGGAAATGAAGATGCTGATACCGCAGCAAAGAAATCACTTTCATTACAACAATCTACATTGAAATTACCATTTACTGATTTTAGGCCAAATATCAACAAATACATTTTAACTAAATGGCAGTCTTCATGGAACAATGCTTCGTTCAATAAACTTCGTGAAATTAAACCTACTTTAGGTGAATGGCACCAAGGAAACAGATATGTGGGCAGGCAGGAAGTTGTTCTTTCTCGTTGTCGAATAGGTCATACTCGGTTGACTCATTCGTATCTGCTGAACAATGAAGATCAACCTGAATGTGTACCATGTCAAACATCGCTTACTATTAAACATATTCTAATCGACTGTATAGACTTCGACCCACAGCGCAATTCATACTATAATGTTGAATCCTTAAAAGAGCTGTTTGAGCAAATTTCAACCGACAAAATTTTACAATTTTTGAAACAAATAGGTATATATCATAAAATCTAAACCTTATTTGATTTTCATTCACAACTTTTATACTTTTTAATGTTTGCATTTGATTTTTTTACCCTATATATGTATATACGCTTTTACTTTAATAGTTTTATATATGCTTTGCAATTAACGTTATCCATTTAACTTTTTCTCGGCGATATATGACCTTTTTGTGTCGATTCGCCGTAAAACCCAACTCATTTATTTTTTGTTGCATCGGATGTAGCAAATATTTTCTTATCAACAGATTGGAACTACATGTATTTCACAATAATCTACTTTCCGTTCTTGATTTTAATTAAATGTTTTTCCATTTTTTAACTGACCGTTCCAAAGTGATGCGCCACTGTTTCTTTATTTGTTAATTTTGTCCATGTGTTTGCTTTGTATGCGAGTGTGTGTGTTGCTAGTGTGCATATCTGCGTGCTGTAAATAAAATCTGGAAAGTAGATCCCTCGGAAGCACCGAGAACAAGGCAATTAGTGAAAATTGCAGACTCGGTTTGATTGAGTCTGTTCATGGACAGTAATGGAAAAAGCAACACTGCCCACGCCCCCTAGCACCGGCTTAAGCAGTATTCAATCTTCAAATCTAAATGAGTTGAAATCAATGATCCCAAAGGACCAGAAAATATAACAACACTGAGATGAAGTCGGGGCGACTTTTTACGGCCGCCACACAGCACTTAAAAACAAAGAGAAATATCAAACAGGGAATGCCACGCACCAAAAGCGCAGCCTCCTCAAAACGAACCCGCTGTTGTGAAGTAAATAAAATCTGGAAAGTAGATCCCTCGGAAGCACCGAGAAGTTTCATTTTGAGAGGCTGCGTTTCTGGAACGTGGCATTCCGTGTTTGATATTTATCCCTGTTTTGTTTTTTATTTTCAATTTCAGTACCAACAGATACTGTATCTAGAACCTTCTTCTCAACATATATGTCGATAATAAAATATATATATCGCATTACATATTTTTCCAAGCATAGAATCTTGTGTATTTTTTCCAGTCAGTGGTACTCCGGAATGTGTGGTGCAAAGGTTGCTTTAAATGTAGAGGTCGAAATTGGGAATGTTCATATAAATAAAACAACCAAAAAAAAGCAGACCACGTTCAATTGTAATTCGCCTCCCATAAAAAATACAGTTGCTGGGTTTTGTGATCGTTAAATCCAGTGAAAAGTCATTTAGTTGTGTCGAATCTATTTTGATATTCATCGTCAAGCTACAATTTTACTGTTCTTTTTTTAAATTTTGAAAGAATTTTTCCCATGCAATTTTGTGCATTTTCTTTTGTAATTACGTCAGACTGCAATCGGTATTCGAAGGAAAGTTAAACAAGAGGACCATGATGGTCCTGAATCGCTCGCCTGTCCTCACATGACCCAGTTTTGAACTGAGTATGACGTCGTTTTTTCTATTATTTGACATATTGACCTAGTTTTTGAGCACATGTGACCCAGTTTTGAACTTGACCTAGATATCATCAAGATAAAAATTCTGACCAATTTTCATGAAGATCCATTGAAAAATATGACCTCTAGAGAGATCACAAGGTATTTCTATTATTTGACCTAATGACCTAGTTTTTGAAGGCACGTGACCCACTTTTGAACTTGACCTAGATATCATCAAGATAAACATTCTCACCAGTTTTCATGAAGATCTCATGAAAAACATGGCCTCTAGACAGGTCACAAGGTTTTTCTATTTTTAGACCTACTGACCTAGTTATTGACCGCACATGACCAAGTTTCGAACTTGACCTAGATATAATGAAGATGAATATTCTGATTAATTTTCATAAAGATCCCATGAAAAATATGGCCTCTTAAGAGGTCACAAGGTTTTTCTTTTTTTAGACCTACTGACCTAGTTTTTGACCGCACTTAACCCAGTCTCAAACTTGATCTAGATATCATCAAGGTGAACATTCTGATCAATATTCATGAAGATCCATTGAAAAATATGGCCTCTAGGGAGGTCACAGTGTTTTTTCTATTTTTAGATCTACTGACCTAGTTTTTGACCGCACGTAACCCAGTTTCGAACTTGACCGAGATATCATCAAGGTAAACATTCTGATCAATTTTCATGAAGATCTCATGAAAAATATGGCCTCAAGAGAGGTCACAAGGATTTTCTATTTTTAGACCTAATGACCTAGTTTTAGACCGCACATGACCCAGTTTCGAACTTGACATAGATATCATCAAGATGAACATTCTGACCAACTTTCATAAAGATCCCTTGAATAATGTGACCTCTAGAGTGGTCACAAGCAAAATAAGTGTACGCACGGACGACGGACGCTGCGTGATCACAAAAGCTCATCTTGTCATTTTGTGACATGTGAGCTAAAAAAATGAAGATAGAAGTCTAAAATTCAGTCATATAAGAGAGATTTCCTAGGGCCTAGCATGACTAGTTATTGATCATATCGGGCCAATACGCCCCCAAAGAACGTCTATAAAGAGTTGGAAGCCAAAGGTGTGTATTGGCACCCCCCCCCCACCTCCGAAAATGAGGATGCGCACATGCTAACAATCACGCATCACCTCCCCGGGTGCTATGGGCTCAACATCCAGGACCCTCTTGTCCGGCTTACGGGCAAGCCCAATAGGGAAAGCGCAGATCAACGGATCGCGGGGTCGTGAGTTCGAGCCCTTGGCAAGGCGTATCTTCTGTGTGTGTGTGGCCGTAAAAAGTCGCCCCGAACAGACTCAATCAAACCAAGTCTGCAATTTTCACTGTTTGCCTTGTTCTCGATGCTTCGGAGGGATCTAATTTCCAGATTTTATTCATCTCAGTGTTGTTATATTTTCTGGTCCTTCGGGATCATTGATTTCAACTCATTTAGATTTGAAGATTGAATACTGCTTAAGCCGGTGCTAGGGGGCGTGAGCAGTGTTGCATTTTCCATTACTGCTCATGAACAGACTCAATCAAACCGAGTCTGCAATTTTCACTGTTTGCATTGTTCTCGGTGCTTCCGAGGGATCTACTTTTCAGATTATACTTAACGTTTTTTTTTCAACAATTTTTCAGTCATATAATCGACGGTGTCTACTTGTAGCAGTGAGCACAATGCCCAACCTTATAGTGCTGCCTCACTGGAATATCACGCCGTAGACACGAGACATGATACCCCACCCAGTCACATTATATTGACCCCGGGCTGACCAGTCCTAGCACTATCCCCTTAATGCTGAGCGCCAAGCGAGGAAGCTGCTAGTACCATCTTTTTTTACGTCTTTGGTATGACGCGGCCGGGGATCGAACCCAAGACCTCCCGCACTCGAAGCGGAAGCTCTACCACCAGGCTACCGAGGCGGTGTGACGATTGGATAAAAGACATTGTGTCTGAAATCAGTCGTCCCCCACCTCTGATTCATGTGGAGAAGTTAGCAGTTACTTGCAAAGAACAGGTTTGTACTGGTACAGAACCACGGAACACTGGATAGGTGAACTGCCCGCCGTTACATAACAGAAATACTGTTGAAAAAAAAAACGTTAAACCCAAAACAAAACCGGCCATGGCAAACGGGTTGTTCCATTTTCGGAGTCTTACCTGTGTTTTTGTGGCCATTGGTACGTGTTTACAAGGCGGATAACATTTATACTGACTTGTATTATAAGACGAGAGGGTTCAGAGTGAGGTTTGATGCAAGTAAACTAGTTTAAACGCCCCGACGGTGGTGTCCTACCGTGTTCCTTTTTCAAATATGTTTGTGTTTTTACTTTTATGTTATCATTATCATTATATTCCTTTGTAAAATTTCTCAACTGCTTTGTATACGGATACATTTTCACATTATGTTTGCAGCTGATATTTTAACACACACGTACATATATTTTTACATTACTGTTTTTAGATATACTTTACATTTTTACATGGATGCTTTTAGAGATGTTTTACTAATTCAAAAGACTTTTGCCAGAGAGAATGCTACATTTATTGCTTGCAGTTTTGATAAAGCTTTTTTTACCAGCAATATTATTAAACATTATACAATGTGGACCTGTGACGAAGTTTGTAAAGCCCTTTCCTTTTTATTGAACAACATTTACATCAGGTTTGGGAATGCAGTTTTTAGACAAGTTGTTGGTATTCCCATGGGAACAAATTGTGCACCCCTTGTCGCAGATTTGTTTTTATATTGTTATGAAAGAGACTTTATGTTGAGCCTCTCTTCAGATACGCAGGCATATATTATAACGGCATTTAATAATACATCACGCTATCTAGATGATATTCTTAATATGGATAATCCGTTTTTTGGTCAATTGGTGGGTACTATTTATCCTAGGGAGCTTCAGTTAATTAAAACTAACAATTCGGATACTGCTGCTTCATTTTTAGATTTACATCTCTCTATTTATGACAATTTTATACATACCAAAATTTATGACAAGAGGGATGATTTTAATTTTAGTATTGTAAATTTTCCCCATTTGGATGGGGATGTACCTCAGGCTACATCTTATGGGGTATATATTTCTCAATTAAATCGGTTTGCCAGAGCGTGTAGTCATGTCAAGCATTTCAATGAACGTAATCAATATATTACAGGTAAACTTCTTCAGCAAGGCTACCGTTATTACAAATTGCGTACATATTTTGCTAAATTTTATTATCGTAATTCTGATTTAGTTTTAAAATTCAATAGTAATTTAAAAACACTTCTGCGAGAAAGTATTTCTAAACCCGTTTTTTACGGGGATGTGGTTTACAAACTTCGTAAGATCTTCGGTCACGGTAATTTTCCAAATGTATTTGGAAAGATTATCAAACGTTTAATTGAAAGAGGTTACGACCCAACTGTTTTGAGACATACCGCATGTTTAGTGTTCAACCCGTTTACAGTTGGACACTAAGCTTCCCTCTTTGATTGCGTCTGACGGAAGAGGGGGAGGACTCTATGATAAGCAGTTTTTAAATCCTACCAGGACTGAACTGTTTTGATATTTGTCTTCTGGCTTGTTTCGTCGGGCCCTTAAGGGTGTTTCTCTTGTTGCTCTGTCTTCTGAAAAGGCATTGAATACATACGTTTTTGGTTCTTAAGGTTTGTTTTTTATATATTTATACACGAGCATTTTTGTGTTTTACATGCCATGCCTTTTTGTTTCCATTACGTGTGTAAGAGATTCACCTGGAGGGGATTACTTTTATTTACACTGTTCCATGTCTTTGGAACATGGTGGGGGTAAGAGTGAGGTTAGGTGCACCATAAACCGGTTTAAGCTCCCCAGTGGTGTTTTTGCCACTGACCGTTCCAAGGCGTTGCCCCACTGTGTTCCTTTGTTCGTTCGTTTCGTCTTATGTGTTGGCTTTGTGTGCGTGTGTGTTGTTCGTTTTGTCCTTATGTGTTGGCTTTGGGTGTGTGTGTGTGTGTGTGGTGCACGCGTCTGCGTGCTGGGGGTTTCGTTTTGAGGAGGCTATGTTTTTGGTGCGTGGCATTCCCTGTTTGATATTTTTCTTTGTTTTTTACATTATTCAGTGTTCTTTACATTTTTACATGGATGTTTTTAGGTATGCTTTACATTTTTACATTAATATTTGTGCTTTACGGTTGGCGTTTGCAATATGACTTCTCGGCGATATATGACCATTTTGTGTCGATTCGCCGTAAAACCCAACTCACTCACTCACTCACTCACATAGCTATATTTCTAGGAGTGATGTCAGTGCCGTTACTTTCTTTGAATTTGGCTCTTCTTGTTGATCCTTTTTGCCTCAAACTATGTTTCAACAGTTGAAAATACCGAGGCTGTGATTTTGTCTGAGACATTTATTCGCGTCATATAATTTTGTCTCAGATTTTGTAATCCCGTTAGTAGATTTGTCTTCTTTTCGTGCAGATACTGGCATTCTTGTTTGCCAATACGAACGCTTACGGCATGCTGCTGATAAGAGCTATATGATAAATTCCGTGTTTAGAAATTAGGTAAAGCGTGTAATCGGATTTGTCAACTCGATGCTATTACAGACACTAAACGTCAAGACAACAGCATGGTCTCTCATTAGCAAAGCAGTGCTTCCTTTTTTCTATAACATTAGTGTAGCTGACAAAAACTGAAAAGGATTAAGCTATGATGTCGGGAGGGAAGTGCAGGAATTATTCTCAATAACGTGATTTATAAATGGTGTAAATTTGTCTATTGTGATGATTATTCCATGTTTGCAGTTCCCCGATAAAACATTGGACACCAAGGAAATTGCTTTCATTACTGAAATTACTTATAAAGGTTTTTCTTTCAAATAAGCAATGCAGTTGTTTACAGCATTCTTCAGCGTGCTAAGTTTATGTTTTGTATGAGCTCCATGTGGTTCTGGGACGATCTGTGTATGAAAAGAACTGGAACTACTGTCTTATCCTTGCATGATCGTAAGAGGCGACTAATAGGGTCTTAACACTTCGTGTTGCTGTAACTGATTCCAGCAGCAGGTATACAAATTTTAATTCCATACGTCATGTTTTTATTTCGATGCAAATGAGAATGTAAAATCAAAATTTGTAGTCCTGTTTGGCGCCATATAACCTATACTGTTATGAACAAGCAAATTCAGTGAATTTATTTTCCCCTTCCTCTGAATGATGGAAGTTTATTTTGAAATTTGTTTTATTTTCAGATATACACAAAATACAAGGATAAGTATCAAACAGGGAATGCCAAGTTCCAAAAAAACGCAGCCACCCCTAAACTCACAGCACGCAAACGTGCACACTTAAAACACACACTAACACCCAACGCAAACACACGAGGAACAAGAGGACCATGATGGTCCTGAATCGCTCACCTCTTCCCACATGACCCAGTTTTGAGTATGACGTCGTTTCTTTTATTATTTGACATAGTGACCTAGTTTTTGAGCTCATGTGACCCAGTTTTGAACTTCACCTAGATATTATCAAGATAAAGATTCTGACCAATTTTCATGAAGATCCATTGAAAAATATGGTCTCTAGAGAGGTCACAAGGTTTTTCTATTATTTGACCTATTGACCTAGTTTTCAAAGGTACGTGACCCTGTTTTGAACTTTACCTAGATATCATCGAGGTGAACATTCTCACTAATTTTCATGAAGATCTCATGAAAAATATGGCCTCTAGAGAGGTCAAAAGGTTTTTCTATTTTTATAACTACTGGCCTAGTTTTTGACCGCACGTGACCCAGTTTCGAAACTGACCTAGATATCATCAAGGTGAACATTCAGATCAATTTTCATAAAGATCCATTGAAAAATACGGCCTCTAGAGAGGTCAAAAGATTTTAATAGTTTTAGACCTACTGACCTAGTTTTTGACCGCAGTTGTTCTAGTTTCAAACTTGACCTGTAGATATCATCAAGATGAACATTCAGACCAACTTTCATACAGATCCCATGAAAAGTATGGCCTCTAGAGAGGTCACAAGGTTTTTTATTATTTGACCTACTGACCTAGTTTTTAAGGCACGTGACCCAGTTACGAACTTGACCTAGATATCATCAAGGTGAACATTCTGACCAATTTGTATGGAGATCCATTCACAAGTATGGCCACTAGAGTGGTCACAAGGTTTTTCTATTTTTAGACCTACTGACCTAGTTTTTGACCGTACATGACCCTGTTTCGAACCTGACCTAGATATCATCAAGATGAACATTCAGACCAATTTTCATAGATCCCATGAAATATATGGCCTTTAGAGAGGTCATAAGGTTTTTCCATTATTTGACCTACTGACCTTGTTTTTGATGGCACGTGACCCTATTTCGAACTTGACCTAGATATCATCAGGACCAACATTCAGACCAACTTTCATACAGATCCCATGAAAAATATGGTCTCTAGAGAGGTCACAAGGTTTTTCTTCTATTTGACCTACTGACCTAGTTTTTGAAGGCACCTGACCCGCTTTCGAACTTGACCTAGATATCATCAAGGTGAACATTCTGATTAATTTTCATGAAGATCTCATGAAATATATGGCCTCTAGAGAGGTCACTAGGTTTTTCTATTTTTTAGACCTACTGACCTAGTTTTTGACCGCACGTGACCCAGTTTCAAACTTGACCTAGATATTATCAAGATGAACATTCAGACCAACTTTCATACAGATCCCATGAAAAATATGGCCTTTAGAGAGGTCACAAGGTTTTTCAATTATTTGACCTACTGACCTAGTTTTTGAAGGCACGTGACCCAGTTTCGAACTTGACCTAGATATCATCAAGGTGAACGTTCTGACTAATTTTCATTAAGATCTTGTGAAATATATGGCCTCTAGAGAGGTCACAAGGTTTTTCTATTTTTAGACCTACTGACCTAGTTTTTGACGGCACGTAACCCAGTTTCGAACTTGACCTAGATATCATCAAGATAAACATTCTGACCAATTTTCATGAAGATCTTTTGAAATATATGGCCTCTAGAGAGGTCACAAGGTTTTTCTATTTTTAGACCTACTGACCTAGTTTTTGATGACACGTGACCCAGTTTTGAACTTGACCTAGATATCATCAAGATGAACATTCTGACTAACTTTCATAAAGATTCCATGAAAAATGTTACCTCTAGAGTGGTCACAAGCAAAAGTTTACGGACGCCCACACGGACGGACGACGGACACCGCGCGATCACAAAAGCTCACCTTGTCACTTTGTGACAGGTGAGCTAAAAAACAAAGGTGGGGCACCGCCTTGGAACGGTCAGTGACAAAAACACCACTGGGGATCTTAAACCGGTTTCTGGTACGCACCCAACCTTACTCTTATCCCAACTTTGTTCTTAAGTCACGGGACAGTGTAAATAAAAGTAATCCCACCAGGTGATTAGATAAAGGCATAGAAATGCTCCTGAATTATTATATAAAACTTAAACCTTAAGAATCAAAAACGTATGTACTCAGTGCCAACGTCATTAGTATTTGTTGACTTTAAATCTAGTAACGTTCATTTCCTTTTTATACTTTGCGTTCCAATGGCCTTGAAAAATTTGCGGACAAACAAATTTTATTGTGTACTAAGATACTTATACGTCGTAAAAACAAGGAAGAATATCCAACAGGGAAAGCCACGCTTCAAAAACGCAGCCTCCCCAAACGCGCACACGATCAACACACGCACAATAACGCGAACAGATTCTAGCTGAAATACTTCTTGAATTCTAAATATTTTCTTTTTTTCTTCAAAACGACATTGTGTCTGAAATCATTAGTCCTCCACCTCTGATTAATCATGTGGGGAAGTTGGCAGTTACTTGCGGAGAACAGGTTTGTACTGGTTCAGAATCAGGAATACTGGTTAGGTTAACTGCGCGCCGTTACATGACTGAAATACTGTTAAAAAACGGCGTTAAACCCAAAACAAACAAATCAAAACAATCAAGAGGGTGGGTGGGGCTGATACTACAATTTGTGAGCCAAGGCCATGTACTAAGTAATAATTACGCGAGGTTTGGCGATTATAGCTGAAATACATTTTGAATTATAAGCATTTTCATTTTTATTTTTTTTCAAACAAAGAAACGGAAAACTATTTTTATTGGGTCATGGTGAATAATACTATGTATGAGCAAAGGTCATGTGCTAATAAGTAACTACGTAAGTTTTTTTTGTGATTCTAGCTTAATTATTAAATAAATATTCTGTTTTTACCAATTCAAGAGTAAAACCCCTACTTATACAGGGTCAAGGGGGTTTATACTGTGTATGAGCAAAGGCTAATTAATAATTACGTAAGTTATGGCGATTCTAGTTGATATATTTCTTGAATTACAAATATAATACCTTTTCTTTTTCAAACAAATCAATGGAAAAACTGCTTTTACTGAGTCAAGAGGGATGAGTGAGTGAGTTGGGTTTTACGGCGAATCGGCACAAAATGGTCATATATCGCCAAGGAATCAAGAGAGATAAAACTACTAAGTGTGGGCAAAGGCTATGTGCTAATTAATAATTATGTGAGGTTTAGTGATTGTAGCAGAAATACTTCTTGAATTCCTTTTTTAGCTCACCTCAGCACGAAGTGCTCAAGGTGATCTGTTGTGACCGATCATTGTCCTTCGTGCGTCGTCCGTCAACGTTTGCCTTGTTAAAACTCTAGAGGCCACTGTTATGACCCAATCACGTCAGAATCTACAGTTTAAGTTTGAAACTCATGAGTATTGGTCAGAATGTTTTACCTCGAGGAGGTCAAGTTTGGGTCATGTGGGGTCAAAAATATGTCTTCCGGTAAAATCAAAAGTAAAAGCCCATTAACACTTTAGAGACTGTAGGCCTAATTACTCAGGTGAACGATCCAGGGTAATCGTTGTTTTTGCTTGGTCAAGGGTGTAATACTATGTGTAGGCAAAGGTCATGTGGCAAAAAATAATCATATGAAGTATTGTGAGTCTAGCTGAAATACTTCTTGAATTATGAGCATTTTCAATTTCTTACGCACCCACGGACGAACACATGGACGGACATCGCCGAAACAATAACATCTCACCTTCAGGCTGTTGATGTATATTTTTATTGAGTCAAGGGCCATAACTCAGGTCTTACACATTAATATCCAAAACGAAAATCGCTATGGTGTAGAACTTCACATGTTGATTTATGTTCCTACAGGGCTTTATTTACTTTCAGCTAAATACTTTTTGTGACATATGCAACACAAATGTTTAAGCCCTTTATGTATATTATTTATTAAGTAAAGGGCCATAACTCTGGCGTGGCTCAGTGAAATAACAAATTAAATCTCTGAGGTATGCAACTTCAAATGCTTATTTATATTCCAATAAGCTTCCATTTACTCTTAGTTAAATACTACTCCGGGCCATTCACCACCATTAGTGATAGGTCTTGTTCCTATTATATAAGAGGCGATCCCGACCCGTGGCTTCATGCCTTGTCGGAAAAACCCCGAAAAGCAAGATACAAAGTGGGGTGGTTATAAAGAAATTATCTGATGAAATATGATTTTTTTTTTTTGCAAAAACTACATCCATATTAATCATAAATAATAAATGTATTTATAGCTGTTCACTCAGGTGCCAAACTTTTTTAAAAGTAACTTTCAAGAATTGAATGAATCTGCCCACATTTGAACAAAAAGCATCTGGGCAAAGTATTCGGCCAACCATGATTTTATTCCTTCTGTTGAATTATTTCATGCTCAATATAGACACCAACTATAATAATATGAAATTCTAACCATTATTCATATTATAAAATGTTGATCCCGACCCGTGGCTTCATACCTTTTCGAAATGAAAAGCAAGACACAAAATTAAGTGGTTATAAAGAAATTATCAACATTGAATATACATTTCAAACGTTGTTATCACTAATGATAATGAATACCCCCAAACTGCAGCGTATTGTCAGAGGAATAGAGGTATTGAAAATACATTGCATTTGTATATTGTAGAGGAAGAAAAGTCTAAGAAACCAATTTTGGTGAAGAAGATTTACCAAAACTAAGTTATGAGCAGAAACCCTCTTTCTATTTTACGTACAAAGGACATTGACACTGAACCGAGTGACCCCCAAACACAGTCCCAACCTTTCCCTCAATAACAGCTACCAATATACAAAGTTTGGTGATAAAAGGTCGAACCATTCTAATAGCCATTATTTTTTAAAACACTAATGATAATAGATCATGAATGTTCAAAAGCTGTGAAGTCTGCTGGTTAAATACTACTGCTTTAATGATCAATATGTCTTCTTTGTTTTGTAGGGTTTTCAGTCACACTGACATAATTTAAGTACTTTGGCAACTTTTCAGCTGTTGATGGTGGAGAAATAACACAGGTGCCACTCCAGGCAGTATTTCAAGCTTTTGCACCAATTTTTCAGCAGTTGATGGTGGAGAAATTTCACAGGTGCCACTCCAGGCATTATTTCAAGCTTTTCTCACCAACTTCCCAGCTGCTGATGTCGGAGAAATACCACAGGTGATACTCCAGGCATTATTTCAAGATTTGGAACCAACTTCCCAGCTGTTGATGGCAGTGAAATACCAAAGGTGCCACTCCAGACATTATTTCAAGCTTTGGCGCCAACTTGCCAGCTGTTGACGGTAGAGAAATACCAAATGTGCCACTAGATGTATTATATTAAGCTTTGGCACCAACTCCCCAGCTGTTGATGGTGGAGAAATACTACAGGTACCATTCCAGGCAATATTTCAAGCATCAGCAGCACCTTGGGTAGAAACCTAGACATTCCGTAAAGCAAAGCATGGCTTTCTTTCATGAAAGGATCAGAGTCTTATCCCCATGTGAGGTTTCAAACCATATGATCAAGATATCTCACAAGAGCACCGCAATGCGGACCAATATACACCCGAAGTTTTTACCATTGACCCCTAAGTGTGACAAGAGGGTTATATGATTGGAGCAAAATTTAAAGAACTTGACTGTTGCAGCTCAAAGGACAGGAACCAGAAAGGGAAGAAATAAAAAAAAAATAAAAAAAGTCCACAAAAAAATCCTTACTAGGTACAGATATGTAAAAATACACCTACATATTGGAGGTACCATCCATGTTGTACCACAGAAAAGTGGTCTCGGTTTTTCCCTACGGCCAATAATAGAAAAGTTACAAAATAAGCTATTTATAGTAACATAAAAGGCAAGTAATATTTAAAAAATATAAGTGAACAAAAAAGGGATCTGCCAAATAAAAACACGAGCACCGCATTGCAGAGCAATATACACATGAAACAAAGTCATATGACCTTTGTCCTCGGCGATATATGACCTTTTTGTGTCAGTTCGCCGTAAAACCCAAGTCATTTATTCATTTGACCCCTAAGTGTGACCTTGACCTTGAAGCGAGCCATTCGAAACATGCTCTCTGCACGTCGTCGTGATGTGGTGAGCATTTGTGCAAAGTTTCTTTGAAATCCTTCAAGCAGTTCGAGTTACAGAACGGACACGAAACAAAGTCATATGACCTTTGACCCCTAAGTGTGACCTTGACCTTGAATAGAAAGTATTCTGATATTTAGAGAAATCAAGTAGCTATTTATTAACTATAAGCTATGGATTAACGAGATATTTCATTCTGAATAAAAAAAATATGATGTCTTGTAGAGTGCTGTAACATTTCCAGACAGAACAGAATGTAGAAAATTAAAGGCTTTAAGAGTAATAATCAATTAATATTCATCTTCGAAGGTAGCAATTAATTATACAGTTTTTAAATGTGTGTAAAATATTAATATTTTGTTGTTCAATAAAGTATAGTGATTAGAATATACAGGCCGTACTAAGGCACTACAATTTCCGATATATGAATAAAAGATATACATAGAAAATTAAACTTTTGTCAGATATGGAGCATATTTGTAACATAATTGTACAGAATATGTATAAACAATAACTAACAAGCAACAAAAATATATAAAGTACATATTTTATTTCTTGAAAACATGAATTGATAATATCTACCATAGAGATCCCTGAAATCAACCAGCAGCACCTCCCTATTGGGAACTTAATCAACCGCAAGGGCACCGGGAATTCTCCTGACCCCATACAATCATGAAATGAAAGCGGTAGAGATTACAATCCATGCCTCCAAGATATCAAGTAGCTATTTATAAGCATTGGTCTGTTGGCAAGTTTTTGTAAGTCCTCTAGTTTTTCGACGCCGTAACCCAGAAATTAGGCAAAAAGTCGTCCACTTCAGCCACTAATACGTTCATCTTTAAGACCGGATGTCGCTTTAAATATACTGTATATCAAACAAAACTAATAAAACTTCTAAATGACAAAGAGAGGGCCGTGATCTCACTTGAACATGACTGCATTTTTGATGTTTTTCCAAGGTCATTACTCAAGTTTTTAAAAATCTGCACAAATGCTCAGAATGTTTACAGCTTTAATAGTCAATAGTTTCAAGGCAAAAGGAAAGTAGGTCAGCTGGTCATTCGAACTTTACATATCCTTGTAAACTACCACAATGAACAGTCCAGTCCTTGCAGTGTCAGACAAGGAGATTTTCAATGTTTCTCCTCTATGTGAAACTAATGAACTGATGGTGGGGCCACTTTCAACCCCAGGGTCATACTAGTAATTTCATAAAAGACCAGTAAGCGATATTTATGGAATATTTTTGAAATTCTGTGCTATGCCAGTAAGTACTGCGCCATTGACATGGTGAAAGTTCACAATCATATGCTATTCTTCTATAGAAGTTGCAATTACACTTGTTGGAGTTCAGGGACGGGATGTCCATGCTAGAAAGAACACGGAGACATGAATGAAGACTATTATCTTTATTCAAAATTTGAGAAAAATCCTTGACAAATAATATCTTTAACAAAAAAACTTTGGAAAATTGTATTTTAAAAACAGTATAAGATGCATAACATACTAGTATTCCACAGACCTAGCTAGCGAGAATACCATAAAGTTAAGTGTAGTTTCTGTAGTGTTCAGTCTTGTAAGACACCTGTATGTCCACCAGAATTAAACAGACAGGTGAATACAATGAAATACTTATGTAGGACTAACGGATACTCCCCAAAGTATGCATATATATCTACAATCATCCCAGCAGTAGTTGCCAAGAATTAGCAGACACAACACACTATATCTGCATCCTCGTTTCCATGAATACCAACATGACTAGGAATCCAACAAAATATAATAAATTTTTTAAAAGATGGTTCATGAAACGTGAGAAGAATATTTTGAATGAATGGATTTTCCATACGGTTGGTTATGAATTGAATAATAAATTTTTCTTCTCTATTTTTATGCCCCACTTCAAAGATTGTTTTGCAGATGGTCGGTCTGAATGTAGACCAATCCGTTTCCGGATGATAACTCAAGAACGCTTGGGCCTAGGATCATGAAAGTTGATAGGAAGGTTGGTCATTATCTGTAGATGACCCCTATTGATTTTGAGATCTGTATGTTAAAGGTCAAGGTCACAGTGACCCTGAACAGTTAAACGGTTTCCGGATGATAACTCAAGAACGCTTGGGCCTAGGATCGTGAAAGTTGATAGGGAGGTTGGTCATGACCAGCAGATGACCCCTATTGATTTTGAGGTCAAAGGTCAAGGTCACAGTGACCAGGAACAGTAGAACGGTTTCCGGGCGATAACTCAAGAACGCTTGGACCTAGGATCAGGAAAATTGATAGGAAGACTGATCATGACCAGCAGATGATCCCTTGTGATTTTGAGGTCATTTGGTCAAAGTTCAAGGTCAAATTGGCCAGGAACATTTAAACGGTGTCTGGACGATTACTTGAGAATGCTTCCGCCAAGGGTCATGAAAGATGATAGAGAGGTTCATCATGACCAGCAGATGACCTCTATTGATTCTAAGGTCAGTAGGTCAAAGGTCAAGGTTACAGTGACCCGGAACATTTAAACTGATTCCAGACAATAACTTGAGAACGCATGGGCCTAGGATCATGAAACTTGATAGGGAGGTTGGTCAAGACCTGTAGATGGCCCTATATATTTTGAGATCAGTAGGCTAAAGGTCAAGGTCACATTGACCTGGAACAGTTAAACACTTTCCAGTCGTATGATGCCTTGAGAACACTTGGGCCTAGGATCACTAACCTTAATAGGGAGGTTGATCATGACCAGCAGATGACCCCTGTTGATTTTAAGGTCAAAGGTCAATGTCACATTGAACAAGAACAGTAGAATTTTTGTTAACAGTGAGCAAATAATTTCTGTTCCTTGTGCAATTACTTAATGCATCAAGGGGGGCATTTCGTGTTCGACGAGCTCTTGTTTGATATAAAATTTAGAGCTAAATCAATAGCTTTGGCCTCGGCTGAAAATATTGTTGCATTATTTGGCAAACGTAATTTTGATTGATGAAGGAGGCTGACAGCAGCACAGCCAACCTTTGATTAATCTTTTGAACCGTCTGCGTAAATTGCAAAATAGTCCTTGTAAGTTGATTTCATTTCATGATATTTGGACTTGAATATTTCAGGGTTAGTTTCAGACTTTCTTAAGGCAGTTTTCAAATCGAAAAGAACTGTATGGGTATGAAGGGTCCATGATATTGCAGCAAAGAAATCCCTTTTATTATCACAATCTAATTTGAAATTACCACATACCGATTTTAGGCCCAATATAAAGAAATACATTTTATCTAAATGGCAATCGTCCTGGAACAGTGATTCATTCAATAAACTTCATGATATCAAACCTACTCTAGGGGAATGGCACCAAGGGAACAGATCTGTTCGCAGGGAGGAAGTTGTTCTTTCTCGCTGTCGAATAGGTCATGCCCGTTTGACTCATTCTTATCTTTTGAATAAAGAAGATCAACCCAAATGTGTACCATGTCAAACACCGCTAACTATTAAACATATTCTAATCGACTGTGTGGACTTTGCTACACAGCGCGATACATATTATGACGTTCAATCTTTGCAAGAGTTATTTGAAAACGTTTCAGTGGTAAATATTTTATCGTTTTTAAAGCATATAGGAATATATCAAAAAATCTAACATTTCGTATTTTTGTTTACATCTTGCAATATTGTTGTGTTTGCGGCTGATGTTTTAACACACGCGTATATACATTTTTGCATGGCTGTTTTTGGATATGCTTTGCATTTTTGCATGGATGTTTTTAGATATGTTTTACATTACTCCTAGTGTTCTTTACATTTTTACATGGATGTTTTTGGGTATGCTTTACATTTTTACATCAAAGTTTATGCTTTACAGTTGGCGTTTGCAATATGACTTCTCGGCGATATACGACCATTTTGTGTCGATTCGCCGTAAAACCAAACTCACTCACTCACTCACTCACTCACAACACACTATAATACATGCAGAGACCTTCAACTGTGAGCTTGACCTTGGACTGTCACGGCCAAGAATTTTTTTTGTTAGGTTAGTTTTGTTTGACATATTATTTTCAAATCAGATCAAGTTATATTAGATCTTGCTTAGCATGAATAAATGGCTATTTTAAAAGAAGAAAGGGCTGCATCTCTCATTCATACACCAATGCCAAAATTCAACAAAATCGGACCAACTAGTACCAAGATACGGCATCTGTTTTGATTTGATTTGTGCCCTAAATAAAATAGCTTTTTCGTCAGTAAGGGCCATAACTCTGCTATACACAGGCGGATTGTGACAGTTTTTAACATGCATCAGTCTCATAAATACATTCTTGCCAAGTTTCAACAAAATACATTCTTGCCAAGTTTCAACAAAATCTTGTTTTTATTTCGATGTAAATGAGATGTGGAACCAAAAATTGTAGTCGTGTTTGGCGCCATATAACCTATACTGTGTTGGTGCGCCGTAAAACCCAGATAAATAAATTCAACAAAATCTAATAAAACATTTCAGTGTATGTCTTCAGACAGTAAAGTGTGGAGGATCGACGTCAATTCTAATTCCTCCGCCTTCCACAATAATAATAATCTAACGGCCATAACGTGGATAGGAATGTAACTTGTATACCATATATAGCAATAATACACAACAAGCTGATTGTGTAGATATCTTCTTGAAAGTCAAATTTCCCATACAGTTTCGTTGCCAATGATTGCTGAGAAACCTCACAGTTCAAAAGGCCAGAATACCATGGTGCTGTGAATCATTGGATTTTCCAAGGGACACTCCGGCTCCAATTTTTAACTTTGCAATCCCAAAGATCCTTCGTGTTTCTTAGATTTAGCATTTAGCATGTTTTTACCAGTTGCCAATGTCATCACAACTGACGGACGAAGTGTTGACAATATGACACATCCCCTTTGGGGAGTAAAAAGTGTAAAAACAAGGAAGGATATTATCAATGACAAGGATTTGCAATTTTAACATGTGTCAGGAAATATGTTGATCTAATAGCTACTGTTTAGTTCTGGTATAAATGTTAATGGAATGATACAAATGTTGAGATAAAACCACGCGAAAGAGAACATATTATAACAGGATGTTGCGTAAGTAACTACAGATAACATTTAACATAAAATACCCTGACAACACAGGTTCACTTTTGTATATTAAACAGTTTGATAATTCTAACTAACTACATATAACATTTAACATAAAATACCCTGAGAACACAGGTTTACTTTTGTATATTAAACAGTTTGATAATTCTCAAAGCATATTTTGAACAAGACAAGATAAAAAATTAGTTAAGCTGAGCTTATCATGCAGGATAGAAAAGGGTCAAATCTAATAAAAAATCAAACTCTTCTTCTTATGACTAAACGTGCCGGAGCCACAGTTTCTAAACAGCCACGTGTTATTGGATGAATATATGACCATTGTGTGTCCATTCGCCGTAAAACCCAACTCACTCACACAGTCTGTGAGAAATAACAATAACTGTCCTCAAAATAGTAATCGGCCAATTTACGAAACGTACAAAGAAGTTGGTTTTTAGCAGGCTTTTGAAAACAGCTAGCGTGTGAGCTTCCCTGATCTCTGAAGGGAGTTCCTAAGCTTTGGAACAGTGAACGAAAAGCTGCGATTGCCATATAATTATCTTGGTTTTATTTTTTGACATAACCAGTGCCTTTCTTATGATATTAGGTTTCTGACGGGTTTATACACTACTATCATATCCCTAATATAGGCAGGGGACTGATAGTGCAAAGCCTTAAAGGTGTGTGTCAGAACCTTGTACTGCACCCTGTATTTCACTGGCAACCAATGGAGCTCATTCATAACCGGTGTAATATGAATGCGACGGGGGTCTTAGTGATAACGCGAGCTGCCGTGTTCTGGACATGTTGCAACTTGTTATATGTGCTGTTTGGAATACCACTTATCAAGGCATTACAATTGTCTAACCGTGAAGTTTCCAGGCTGTTGACAAGGTTTTTTTGGCATCACTGTTAAAATACCGTCTGATATGACCTATTCTGTGTAGTTGTGCATATCCAGCCAGGCACACAGTTGACTTGTTGTTCCATATCCATAGTGTTGTCAAATACTGTACCAGTATTCCTAACACATTTTGTGGATTTTATCACAGTCACCGACCTTCACCGAGAAGTCATGAATGTACTCGAGGTTATGCTTTGATGTTTCATCAGCATTGAGCTTCAGCATGTTGCAATGCACCCACGAGACAATTTTGATTATGCGTCTTCTGCTTGGTTCCATAGTTTAACTCAAGAGTTAAATGTTGCAGGTAACACATAACAAATTGATCAGATATATTTTTAATTTAAACCCAGTTCACACTGATAAAGTACATTTTGCACGCCTTAACTAGCTACCTGTGGCAAGTAGGGTCAATCAAATAACTCTATGTCATGTATTTAAGATGCACTCTAACATTGCTCCTGCTTACATGAGAGAGCATTATATTCCTGTTAGTGCAGTACATAAGTACCCCACACCTTATTTAGTGTAAAACCGCATTCTGCTTTGGACAATTCTTATTCAGATTGTAAACGTTTTGTTCTAAAAGTGAAAGTTTTGGGTAAAATGGTTGTTACCTGTGGAATAGTTTGCCACAAACTATGACGGATGCAGCAGAAATTTCAACATTCAAGTCAAAGGTCAAAGAACACCTGATTAGTATTATCTGAATTTTGTTTTAAGGTTCCAGTACGATTTTATTTGATAGATGTAGTCTCTGCTAGTCATGTTTTGTCAGATGTTTCATGGCATGGTTTTACCATAGAAAGTTTCATATCTTATATACATGAATTAACTTAATCTTTTGTGATAATGTTAGTCTTATGTAATTTTATATCTATGAATTGTGATAACCTAAGTCTTTTTTTTCTGTGATACGTTTTCCCATGTCATACCATATTATATTACACAAGGACCACAATGGAAATAAAAGATGATTTCTATCTTTTTTTTGTGTCATCCATTGTGTTATAATGTATATGATATGGCTTTATTTAACATGCATATGTGCTCATTGTTATATGTATGTTGTTATATATATATTGTCTTGAATATGTACATTGTACAAAGAAATAAATCGATCTATCTATCTAACATATATCTTGATGTCGGTGAAGGTATTTGTATGCATCTGTATCTTTACAAATTATATTTTACAAAGAATTTCCAATTATTTATATTCATTTATGAGTAGTTCCGTACCAGTGAAAAATAAAAATAATATTTTCACTATTTGAAACGGAGAAAATAACAATTTTATTCCTATGATAAACTTCAGTATTTTACCACTTCAATATTTCACTGAAAAGCATAAAATAAATTTAATTCTTTTACATAATAATTACATTGTTTTTGTTTTCTTCATCGCAAATATGAAGGTAATGTTTCTGAATAAATGATAAGAAGTTCTTATAGTTTTCCGAAAAGAAAATGTACTAATATAGTGGATTGGGAACATCGACCTCAATTACATTTTATTCGGTATGTTATAGATAAAGTAGCAGTCTGTTACAACCAAAGCAAAATAATAATTATTTCTGGCAATGAAAGATAAGATTTATAGTAAAACTGTCGCATAAAGTTTTTTGCCATCCAAATCTACACTATGCCAGTGTAAACAACTAGGATAAATATCCAACAGGGAAAGCCACGTTAAAAAACAGCCTCGCTAAACCTTTACACAACATGCGGACGCGCACCCGACAACACACATAGCAAAATGTACTAGGACAAAAGGAACACAATGGGCACGCCTTGGAACGGTCAGCAGAAAACTAACACTTGAGAGTTTAAAGAGGTTTATGGTGCACCTAAGCTCCATGTTCCAAAGTCACAGGACAGAATTAAAGTTATGGCCGCCAGATGAATCCCTAACGCATGCAATGGCAACAGAAGGACGTTATGTAAAGCACAAAAATGTAAATTTATATAAAAATCAATCCTTTAAAAGCAAATCGTAAATACTCAGTGCCTTTGCAGAAGACAGGAGCAGCAATGGAAGCACCCTTAAGGGCCCGACGAAACAGACCAGAAGACAGAAATCAAAATAGCTCAATCCGGGTGGGATTTAAGAACTACCTATTAAAGTCCTTCGCCTGTTCCGTCAGGCACAATCAGAGAAGAAAGTGTATCGTCTAGCTGTAAAGAGAGCTGAACACTAAACATCAGGTGTGTCTCAAAACATTATTTAACTTTACTAAATAAAGTTGGGAAATTGCCATGACCCAAAAAATACGAAGTTTGTAAACTAAATTCCCATTAACATTGCGTTTTGATACCTTCTTGCAGAAGTGTATTTAAGGCTATCTTGCATTACTTAGACACCAACGTTTCTTAAATTACATTTTATTGACATATTACTCAGGCCCACATCCACCTTTAAATGTTTCCTGAAGGACAGTGATATAGCGTAACCTTTGCCTAATGTCTTGGTTACGACTTTTAAATTCTTTGGTCGACACATCACATATCTCATTTCCTACTAAATAACACTGACTGCATTATTTTTATCAAGATTGTTTTTGTTTTCCTCATTTTTGTCAAGCTAAACATCAATATTGTTTTTGTTCCATTTACGTAATATTGTCAATCTTTCTAAAATCCATTTACACTTCGTACACCGCCCCTTGCCGGTGGGGAGGGGGTGTAGAAAATGCCGGCTGTATCTCCATGCAGAAGGGTCTCCATGCAGAAGGGTACGACTCCCCCGAAAATGGAGCCGCCCGTTTGCCGTGGGGGCGGCCCGTAAGCCGGAGAGGAGGGTCCTGGATGTTGAGGTGCCCCATGGCACCCCGGGGAGGTGATGCATGTTTGTTTACATGTGTGCATCCCCTTTTCGTGGTGTGGGTGCCAACATACATTTTTGGTCTCTAATTCGGCCTAGACGTTTTTGGCGGTCGTATTGGCCCGATACGATCAATCGGCTGGTCATGCCAAGCCCTAGGAAATTGCACTTTAATTACTCTTACATCTTCTAATTCGTCATATCAAATTGCATCTGTTTGTTTTCCTTTTCACAATGCACAATTATCTTCTTTTGGCAAATTAACGTCACACAAAATCAAATGTACTTTCCTTCTCTCGTCACATTTTACTGCTTTCGGCAACTTTCATAGTACGTTCACACAAAAGTATTGAACACGTCATGGCAATATGTATTACAATTTCTGTTTCCTAGAAGGCAGTGGCTTAGGGTCAGTTGGGTAAAGTAGCAATCCTTTGAATCCCCTTATTGTATTTTTGCAATACAGCTGGTGATATAAACAAGACTGCAAAATACCTGGCCGAGTATATCACTAAAGTATCCCTAACATGTTTGAGCTGGATATCCGCTCTGCTTACATGTTCCCTTGTTGGACTCCGCGGCGGGTGGGGGCTGCGAGTGACGAATCTTAACAAATTCAACATGGAAAATCAAAATAAAAACAAACGATCGCATACCGAAACAGACTCAGATGGCACAGAAGGTGAGAATTCCTCTCACCGACCATACACATCCAACATGGCATTTCCAAGATTTCTATTAATTCAGTCAACTGATGAAACTTTTAAAATGACAAGTATTTCTCCATTCGTAATTGAAAAAAACACTTCAAAGTGTAGCTGGTGTTCCGAAGTCCGTTAAAAAGCTACGCACAGGGGATCTGCTCGTTGAACTAGAAAAAGCAGCACATGCTCAAAATTTACTTAAATGAACATCCTTCTTCAACCGGCCATGTAAGTGCCTTGCACACCGCACTCTGAATTCCTCAAGGGGGTCATCCGCTATCCTGATCTTGCTGGAGATTCGGAGTCGGAAATTGTGCACGGCCTTACTGATCAACATGTCACGGCTGCAAGACGAATCAAAATTAAACGATTGGAAAAGAAAAGAAATTAACACAAACATTATTATTCTTACTTTCGGCATACCTTTCCTTCCTTCAGTCATAAAAGTTGGATACTTCATGACAAAAGTTACAACCTATATCCCTAAACCACTTCAGTGCTACTGCTGCTTTAAATTCGGACACAACGAGAGAAACTGCAAAAGTGATCACATTTGCCCAAAGTGCTGCCGAAGTGGCAATTCCCATGACGAGGACAAGTGCAATTATACAGTGCGTTGTGTGTTGCGGCGAGCCACATTCAGCCAGGTCTCGCGATTGCAAGACGTGGAAACTCGAGACGGAAGTTCTTCATGTCAAGTTCACACAAAGCATTGGGTTTCCAGAAGCCAGGCAAATTGCCAATGCTAGATTTACATCTCCATCACTCGCACAAACTTATTCATCAATCACTAAATATGTCGCTAACAAAACTACACAGTGTATTGAGGCTTTTACTCAAACAGATTCAGTGACCGTTTCTCAAAATCCAGCCCCAACTTCGGAGCCCAGTAAACAACAATCAAATGTACAGAAAAATCCTCATGGTAAAGCTCCAGCTGGAATACAAAACAGTCTAATTACAAGCCACAACAACAACGAACAAGCAATGTATCTAACAATTCGACAAGTACTTCATCATCGGCAAAGGTGAATAAAACACCTAGACAAAGAATTGAACTAAATACCGGTGGAGTGGGGAAGGGATCTAATGATCCCATTAACCACTACAACCGGTTTGAACATCTAGCAGTAGATGTAGATATGGAGGACGAGGAGGATGGACGTTCGTCTAAGCCTCCTGCCATACCTCCTAAACCTTTAACGGAGAAAAAGATTACTAGGATGTCTTCTCCTGAGAAGACTGAATAGTGTGACTACCATGTTTCCAGATAGAACATATTTATGTCGAATAAAATAATCCAGTGGAACTGTTGTGGACTTAAAGCTAATTATAATGAAATGCTCCTTCTATCAAACTATAACCCCTCTTTGATGTGTTTAAGTGAAACCTTTTTGAAAGAAAGTGACAACATATCCTTTAAAAATTATTCAACGTATAACTTTATCAATAAAGGTTCAGAAAAGGCTTCTGGTGGCGCATCAATTTTAATAAATAATGCACGTCCGCATAGAGAAATTGTTTGAATACTACCATTCAGTCAGTTGCATTGCATGTAACTATGGATCGACCTATAACATTTTGTTCAATATATATACAACCTAAATTCAAAAAACTTAATCTTTAAGATCTTGACAACCTGATCAATCAACTACCGCAACCGTTTATTCTGATGGGAGATTTCAATGGTCACCACGAGTTTTGCTAGAGGTCAAGTTATTGAAACCTTTACTGAAAGAAGTTCTCTCTGCTTACTGAATGATAAATCCAAAACATACCTACATCCTGCTACAGGACACTACTCTTGATTTGTCAATTTGTCAACCAAGCCTTTTTCTTAACTTCGAATTGAATGGAGGGTGCTAGATGACTTACATGGGAGTGATCATTTCCCGATTATCTTATCAAGTATTGTTCAGCAAACGTCAGCTGATTCCTCTTATTTTAAATTTAATAAAGCTGACTGGCAGCAATATCAGTCTTTATGCAAAAATGATTTGTCTTTGGAGAATTTCGCTAATTTTTTTATCCTATTGATCGGTTTTCTGTTATTTTATCAGATATTGCAGACAAGTCCATTCCAAACACTTCAAGAAATGGTAAAAACAAAGAAAAATATCAAACAGGGAGTGCCACGCACCAAACGCGCAGCCTCCTCAAAATCAAACTATGGTATAATGATGATTGTAAGACCGCTATTCGAAAACGTAGAGCGGCCGTTAAAAAATTTAATATTCGGCCGACAAAAGACAATCTGCAATCAGTTAAGGTTCTTAAAGCAAAAGCTCGAAGAACTATAAAACAAGCAAAGAAAAACTCCTGGCATTCATACGTTTCTAAACTTAATTCTAGGTCATCGGTTAAAAAAGTGTTGGAAATGATTTGTAAAATAAGTGGAAAAGGAAAAACTTCAAATGTTTCTCATCTTAAACAATCTGACCAGACTACTGCATCTACCAAAGAAGACATTGCTAATACTCTTGGTGAAGCTTTTTCAAAAAACTCTTCTTCACATAATTATGACCAAAGATTTCAAAACTTATATTAACTAAAGAGAGCAAACCTCTGAATTTTGATTCAAATATTGATGAAAATTATAATAAACCTTTTTCGATCACAGAGTTAATTGACTCTCTAGACATATGTCATGATACTGCAGCTGGTCCAGACCAAATACATTATCAACTTTTAAAACACTTACCACAAGAATCATTAGACCTTATCCTTGAAATCTACAATATTACATGGAAAACTGGTATTTTTCCAGACTCATGGAGAGAAGCTATTTTTATTCCCATACAAAAACCCGGAAAAGATAGCACGAACCCAAGTAATTATAGACCGATAGCTCTTACTAGTTGTCTGCCAACATTTATATCACAGTTTTTATCTGATCGAAGTTTTAAAGTACGTGTTGGTGATACCCTTTCTGACTCTTTTGAGCAAGAACAGGGAGTTCCACAAGGTTCAATTTTATCTGTCACACTTTTTAGCATCAAAATTAATAACATTGTGAAATGTTTGTTACCAGACTGCTCATTATATGTTGACGATTTTTTGATATGTTATCGTTCAAAAAATATGCGTACGATTGAACGCCAATTACAACAGTGTTTGAATAAAGTTCAAACTTTGGCCATGGAAAATGGGTTTAAATTTTCCCAATCAAAAACTCAATGTGTCCACTTTTGCCAATTACGGAAACATCGTTGTGACCCTGAGCTTTTTCTAAATGGTACAAAAATACCCGTTGTTGATGAAGCAAAATTTCTTGGTGTTACCTTTGATAAAAAGCTTTCCTTTTTGCCGCATATAAAATACTTGAAAACCAAATGTCTGAAGTCATTGAATCTTTTAAAGGTAATTTCAAATACTGATTGGGGAACCGATCGCACGGTTTTATTAAGACTTTATAGGGCTTTAATTAGATCTATGCTAGATGACGGTTGTATTGTTTATGGTTCCGTAAGAAAATCTTATTTGCAAATGTTAGATACCATCCATAATCAAGGTCTTCGTATTGCGCTTGGTGCATTTCGAACATCGCTAGTTGAAAGTTTATATGCTGAATCAAACGAACCATCTCTTTACACACGCCGAGAAAAACTTTTATTGCAATATGCTTTAAGAGTGGCTGCCAACAAATCCAATCCTGCTCATGAAATTATTTTTAAACCAAAGTACTCCGATTCATATGAGGAAAAACCAAAACAAATCAAACCGTTTGGATTTCGCATAAAATCTTTTATGAATGAAACTGACTTTGAATTCGATAGTATTAAAGAAAATTCAATTCCAGATACACCACCATGGACCCTTCATACCCCTACAGTTCTTTTCGATTTGAAAACTGCCTTTAGAAAGTCTGAAACAAACCTTGAAATATTCAAGTTCAAATATCATGAAATCAAATCAACTTACAAGGACTATTCTGCAATTTACACAGACGGTTCAAAAGATGAATCAAAGGTTGCCTGTGCTGCTGTCAGCCTCCTTCATCAATCAAAATTACGTTTGCCAAATAATGCAACAATATTTTCAGCCGAGGCCAAAGCTATTGATTTAGCTCTAAATTTTATATAAAAAAAAAATAGTGAAGAAAAATTTATTATCTTTTCCGACTCGCTTTCTGTTTTACAGTCAATTCATAACCGAAATATGGAAAATCCATTCATTCAAAATATTCTTCTCAGGTTTCATGAACTATCTTTTAAAAAGTTTATTATACTTTGTTGGATTCCTAGTCATGTTGGTATTCATTGAAACGAGGATGCTGATATTGCAGCAAAGAAATCCCTTTTATTATCACAATTTAATTTGAAATAACCACATACCGATTTTAGGCCCAATATAAAGAAATTTTACATTTTATCTAAATGGCAATCGTCATGGAACAGTGCTTCATTCAATAAACTTTATTATATCAAACCAACTCTAGGGGAATGGCACCAAGGGAACAAATCTGTTCGCAGGGAGGAAGTTGTTCTTTCTCGCTGTCGAATAGGTCATACCCATTTAACACATTCTTATCTTTTGAATAAAGAAGATCAACCCGAATGTGTACCATGTCAAACACCGCATACTATTAAACATACTCTAATCGACTGTGTGGACTTTGCTACACAGCGCGGTACATATTATGACGTTCAATCTTTGAAAGAGTTATTTGAAAACGTTTCAGTCGGAAATATTTTATCGTCTTTAAAGCAGATAGGAATATATAAAAAAAATTAACATTTCATATTTTTGTTTACATCTTGCAATATTATTATGTTTGCAGCTGATATTTTAACACACACGTATATACATTTTTACGTGGATGATTTTAGATATGCTTTACATTTTAACATGGATGTTTTTAGATATGTTTTACATTACTCATAGTGTTCTTTACATTTTTACATGGATGTTTTTTGGTATGCTTTACATTTTTACATCTATGTTTATGCTTTACAGTTGACGTTTGCAATATGACTTTTTGTCGGAGATATATGACCATTTTGTGTCGATTCGCCGTAAAACCCAACTGACATTGTGTTTGAAATCATTAGTCCTCCACCTCTGATCATGTGGGGAAGTTGGCAGTTACTTGCGGAGAACAGGTTTGTACTGGTACAGAATCCAGGAACCGGTGTTAGGTTAACTGCCCGCCGTTACATGACTGTAATACTGTTGAAAAATGGCGTTAAATCCAAAACAAAACAAACACTCACTCGCTACACTTCGTACACACTACAGGTAATATGCTTCTATACGTAAGAGTACTACACGTTCCCGGGGGATAAGAATCTCTGGAAATGTCTAAGTGAACTAAGGGTTTTAAACATTCTAGATCTAAAGCATGATACCATAAAATGTGTGCTTAAGCGATAACAGGGTTTCCTATAATGACATATTTACATAAATTCACAGATAAACAGATTTAAATGTGCCATGTGGGATTTAAATTGTTTTGCTTAAAGAAGATGCCTAAATCTTAAGATTGTGTGATTAAGTCTTAAGAGATCACAAATGTTTCTCCTCGTTTTAGTCCCCTGGTAGATGAAATCCAGTTATGATATCTATAGGTTTGTGTTTTAACCGCCGAACTATCCCATTCGGCGGTTAAAACACAAACCTATAGATATCATAACTGGATTTTATCTACCAGGGGACTAAAACGAGAAGAAAAATTTGTGATCTCTTAAGACTTAATCCCATTTGTGACCGGTCAATAATTTTGACGTGAATTGAATGTATTGGCACAAACATTTCGCCATAGCAGGACGACTGTTAGCATTCAGACTACTAGCTATGGTTAGCGAAAGTTTATATCTGACCTTTTTGTGTCGATTCGCCGTAAAACCCAACACATTTAGAGGACAGTGCCTTGGCAGGTTTGGTATTGTTTTATGAATAGATGCGTAAGAATTCGTTTTTTTCTATGAGGTAATGTATTGCAAAATTGATACAGTTTTACTGTTTCCTGCATTCGGCCTGATATGCTTGAATGCGCTGCCTGGACTAGATTTATTCCGCCAAAAATTTTAGAACAACAGGAAAAGCCACGTTATAAAAACGCAGCCTCTCCTACGCGGACGCGCACACGACCAACACACACACACACACACACGCACGCACGCACGCACGCACGCACACACACACAGAAACACACAAGGACAAAACAAACAAATCAAGGAACACAGTGGGGCACCTCCTTGGAACGGTCAGTGGCAAAGCTTTAACCGGTTTACGGTGCACCTGACCTCATTCTTATCCCTACCGTTAGAGGTCTGTCGTGTCGTAATAGAGTACAATTATACAACTACTCCTCGTAAAATAAACAAACGTGTTTGTAAACATTGACGGTTCCAAACTGAAGGGAATCTATGCTCAAAAATAATGATAAAATACAATCGCATTTCCGTAGTTCTGACCAACCTATAAACCGGGCCAGTCTATTTTTTAAGTACAACAACACTGTTGACCCATTTAAACGAGGGGTACTTGTGAATATGTTTGGCGAAAGGAGCGTAATACTTGTCTACATAACTATGTATGCGCTTTATTCGAGTCCGTTAAGTTATAAGTTTACGATAAAATAGAGAAAGCAGCTGTCCACATATATGCTATGCATAACTATATGGTTAGACAACAAACGCGGCAATACAATGAAACTGGGTTTTCAACGTTCGATACAACTTAGTCCTAGTAACCACACACACTGTATGTCACAATTATGAACTGAAGTTTGCAACACTATTTAATAGAAATAATCTGCACTCAAAGCGTGGAGACAATTGTCCAATCCAAACTGAAGTTATTAAGTGGTTACAATCTGTTTAGTGAGTGAGTAAGTTGGGTTTTACGGCGAATCGACACAAAATGGTCATATATCGCCTAGCACAATCTGTTTAACACTTGTAACACCGCCCGTCCGAACAAAGACATACCTCATCTTAAGAACCAGTGTATATTGCAAGTGTTACATATATCAAATTGAAACATACAGCAATGGCATCCGGCAATAATGGCAAGTGTTGTAACATGTCTTAACTCATTAGAACAACATTTATTTCTAGTTGACACAGTTTTGTGCTGGTTGGAATATTTTGTTCATAAAGTTATTACTTCTTGAATATTCCTAATTGTTGTCTATATTTTATGCTCTTGCTGATATTCTTCCTAGAATACAGCTTTTAATAGTGGCTGATAAGAGCTATGTGATTAATGCTGAATTTATTTATCACTTGGAGCGTGTAATCGGATTTCTCGACTCGTCGCTGTTAACAACACTTAACGTCATGGCAACAGCGCGACCTCTCATTACCATACAATGTTTAATGTCACTCACCAAAACCGAAAATAATTTATTGAGGAAATCCAATTTATTTGAAGGAAGCTTCGGGCAAATTCAAATCATTCTTAATAATGAGTATGTCCTATGGTAATTACCACTATTCAGTCTGTTCCGTAGACTTATAAACAGGGTAAATATGTGTTTTGTGCTGTTCATTTAGAAAACAGTTGTGGCTATTAATGCAGCATCGCGGACATATGCGGCAATAATACCTAATACGAGACATTGTTGTACATCGACCAAGAAATCGAGGGTAATGCGAGGAGGATTATCACGTACCGATTTTAGGCCTAATATAAACAAATACATTTTATCTAAATGGCAATCTACACAACGCAGTACATATTATGGCGTTCAGTCTTTGAAAGAGTTATTTGAAAACGTTTCAGTCGGAAATATTCTATCGTTTTTAAAGCAGATAGGAATTTATCAAAAAATCTAACATTTCATATTTTTATTTACATCTTTAGCAATATCATTATGTTTGCAGCTGATATTTTAACACATACTTATATACATTTTACATAACTGCTTTTAGATATGCTTTACATTTTTACGTGGATGATTTTAGATATGCTTTACATTATGCAGTGTGCTTTACCTTTTGATATATGACCATTTTGTGTCGATTCGCCGTAAAACCCAACTCACTCACTCACTCACTTGTTGTTTTAAGGTTGATAGTGCTTCTTTAATTGTTTAAATTACTCTGAACATTTACCAACTTTCGAAACTGAAATTTGAAAAGATCTTGTAGACCTCAAGAAAAGAAATAGGTATTTCATTTTCATACGTAAAATGTTAGATAACACAATCACACAATTTACTGTCTGTAAAAATACACTAAACTAATTTTTATTTTGTAATTCCTATGATAATCTTGGTTACATGTACATAGGATTGAAAGGTAAATGTATACAAAATATAAAAAGTTACTTATTACCAGCGTTTCGACAACACAGCCTTTTCAGAGTACAAAGAAATGCTGAAGGAAATGACGTCAACGTTCAACGTCAAAATTTAAGACAGTTTTGACGGAAAAAAACTTTTAACAAGATCATAGTATGATTCATGAATACTGTAAAAAAGCAATATATATATATATATATTTATGCAATAAGTAATGATACGAGTAAAAATTAATTGTGAAACATACACAAGCTTAATATATAAGTATAGAAGAGCAGATGCATATGAAAAACATTTATATGGAAGTTTGGAAGCCATTCCTTGTGATATATATGACCTCTCTGTATCGATTCTCTGTATTGTAACATCTAACCCACTTAACATAGAGAAACAGTACTTAAGTGATACTCCAAGGATTCGTTACTTTAAGGAAAGGCATAAAGAGGTCCTGGATAAGGAAATTTAAAATTTTCACTAGTTGTTTCTGGATAATGATTTATATCATTTTTTTTTTTGGATTAAACGTCGCACCGATAGGTCATATGGCGACTTTCCAGCTTTAATGGTGGAGGAAGACCCCAGGTGCCCCTCCGTGCATTATTTCATCCAAGCGGGCACCTGGGTAGAACCACCGACCTTCTGTAAGCCAGCTGGATGGCTTCCTCACATAAAGAATTCAACGCCCCGAGTGATTTATATCATATCTTTTATAAAATATTGTTCATGTTTCTCCAATATATTGCTTTAAACATTTAGTATATGTTATCAATTATGCAACATTAATTGTACTGCATGACAGTTCATGCCTTACATTATATCAAGAAACAATGGTGTTAATTAAGATAAATACATATTTAAACAGCGATAACAGCGATGTCAATTACTTTACGTAACCTAAAGTTTTGTTTTCTCTTCCTCGGCGTGAAATGAACTAAACATCTTTGATATTTAGGTATTCTATATGAAAAGATTGTAATCATGTAATAGTCTAACACTCATATTGAGAATACTAATTAATACTTAAGACAGAAGTTTTGTTTTATTTTTAACAATATTAGGCAAAGATGTAGAGGTTGTAAATAGTAGATCAATGCTCAGCAAAATTACAGTTTGTGTATTTATCGAAGTTTGTCCATATAGTTATTTCAAGATAAAAAATCGTGTTCATAGAAAACGCTACATTTTGGAACTATTCCTCTCGGGACTTGTCAAGGAAATATGGTTGTATAGACTTACTGTGACAGCTCCTACACATTAGACATGAGACAATTTATATGTTTTTATATTTTTAGCAATAAAATTACATTAGTATATCGCACACGTTCGGCTAAATCATTGTATTATACGCCGATTTAGTTCACGGTATCATGGGTGTGGTCCTGGAAAGCAATAGAGTTCCATATTTGTTTACTTTACTGTTGCAAAATATTTAGACAATATTGGTATAAATTACTCTAGACATTCCTGCAGACCATTGTTTGGAAATATTTTTCAAAATACAATGTATCTAAAATTTCGTTTTTCCTTTAACATTTAAATTATGCTTTAAGAAATATTAAATAGAGAAGACTATGACATTCGATGTCCTTCCACTGTGGGAATTCTTAAATTTATCAGACTTTATAAAATAGAAAAAGTGGAAACTCCACAGGTCGCTCAACACAACAAAAACGAAAATGTTGCAGGCTCAGTTTGATTGAGCCTGTTCATGGACGGTAGTTAAAATGCATGCTACCGTTCACGCCCTCTAGCCCCGGGTTGAGCAGAACTCAACATTTACACATGCTAAAAGTACAAAAACAATTTACAGACATCCGCAGATGTGTTCATACGGCGGTGCACATGGAACCTTCAATGCTACACTAGCGTGTAATTCCATGAAAAGCCTCGAAGGAAGATTTAGCATAATCAGATGAATGTGTGATACATGCAAAAGCCACTGAATGCAGCGATTTCAAAGGACGCGCTCAAAACAAAAGAAACAAAAATCTATCATTGAAATAAGTACGTGCCCCTTCCCCCCTCCCTCCAGACATACAGCTGTATTTGAATGGAAATTGTACTGAAATGTAAAACCTGGGTAAATGATTTTTTTCTGATCGCTCAATGTCCGGCGTCCGTCGTCCGTCGTCTGTCGTCTGTCAACATTTAGCTTGTGTATGCGATAGAGGCTGTATTTTTCAATTAATCTTCATGAATGTTGGTCAGAATGATAACCTTGATGAAATCTAGGCCGAGTTCGAAAATGGGTCATCTTGGGTCTAAAACTAGGTCACTAGGTCAAATCAAAGAAAAACCTTGTGTATGCGATAGAGGCAGTATTTTTCAAATAATCTTCATGAATGTTGGTCAGAATGATAACCTTGATGAAATCTAGGCCGAGTTCGAAAATGGGTCATCTTGGGTCAAAAACTAGGTCACTAGGTCAAATCAAAGAAAAACCTTGTGTATGCGATAGAGGCTGTATTTTTCAATTAATCTTCATGAATTTGGTCAGAATGATTACCTTGATGAAATCTAGGCCAAGTTCGAAAATGGGTCATCTGGGATCAAAAACTAGGCCACTAGGTCAAATCAAGGAAAAACCTTGTGTATGCGATAGAGGCTGTATTTTTCAATTATTCTTCATGAATATTGGTGAGAATGATAACCTTGATGAAATCTAGGCCGAGTTCGAAATGGGTCGTCTGGGGTCAAAAACTAGGTCACTAGGTCAAATCAAGGAAAAACCTTGTGTATGCGATAGAGGCTGTATTTTTCAATTGATCTTCATGAATTTTGGTCAGAATGATAACCTTGATGAAATTTAGACCAAATTCAAAAATGGGTCATCTGGGGTCAAAAACTAGGTCAATAGGTCAAATCAAAGAAAAACCTTGTGTATGCAATAGAGGCTGTATTTTTCAACTGATCTTCATGAAATTTAGCCAGAATGATTACCTTGATAAAATCTAGGCCGAGTTCGAAAATGGGTCATCTGGGATCAAAAACTAGGTCACTAGGTCAAATCGAAGAAAAACATTGTGTATGCAATAGAGGATGTATTTTTCAATTGATCTTCATGAAATTTGGTCAGTGATTGCCTTGATGAAATCTAGGTCGAGTTTAAATATGGGTTATCTGAGGTCAAAAACTAGGTCACTAGGTCAAAGTAAAGAAAAATCTTGTGTATGCAATAGAGACTGTTTTTTTCAATTGATTTTTATGAAATTTGGTCAGGATGATTGCCTTAATGAAATCTAGGTCGAATTTGAATATGGGTCATCTGAGGTCAAAAACCAGGCCACTTGTTCAAATCAAAGAAAAAACTTGTGTATGTGATAGAGGCTGTATTTTTCAATTGATCTTCATGAATTTTGGTCAGAATGATTGCCTTGATAAAATCTAGGTCGAGTTTGAACATGGGTCATCTAGGGTCAAAAACTAGGTCATATCTAAGAAAATGCTTGTTTTATCGCAAGAGACCAATTTTTTGGTCCAATCTTAATGAAAATTGGTCAGAATATTTGTTTCCATGAAATCACTAGGTCAAACATGTTTTACACTGTTATGGTGTGTTTCTTAGGTGAGCGACCTAGGGCCATCTTGGCCCTCCTGTTTATTAAACCTATTTATAATGGTTCGGACATGGAAAAAAGCCCTATTGATCTTTGACCTCCAACTGCGTCCTTGATCTTTGAACTACGGGTCTGGGTGTTGTGCATGACATGTCGTTTCATTCTGTGAAACATTTATTCAAGAAATATTTAAATCCCTTGCTGGATGGCAGTTACGAACCGCACAGAAAAAAAAACTTATTGAACTTTGACCTCCAGGTGTGCAATTAGGGATCTGTGTGTTTTGCAAGTACGGGACACATTTGTATCAAGTTATATTAAAATCGCTTTATGGATGACAGAGTTATGGGCCGGAGAGGAAAGAAACCCTGAGAGGAAAAAACCCTGAGGTCTATGACCTCAGTGTAAACTACGAGTTGTGCATGACACATCATCACATTATAGGATACATGTGTGTCATGTAATATAAGAATCCTTTCAAGGATAACAAGTTATGGACCGCACAAGTAACATTCACTCAGCCTTGAATATTATGTAATTTTTTAGAAGCTCTCCTGTGACATTTTAAAGCAAAACTGGTTTAGTTTTATAAATTTCATGATAATCTAATACTTTATCTAACATTGCTCGGCAATTATTTCAGTATTGATTAAATTAAAGATACCCACTGATTTAAGAGCAAACATGAATTAGAACCCAGAGGAAAAAAAAACAAAATTACACACATTTGTGCAAAAAAAAATGACGAATGACAAATGACAAAATGAATAAATTTCCATTAGCTCCTCCTCTGCACCAACAATCCAACTTCTGAGCCAGCTACGTTTATCTAAAATGTCTTCTGATTGTTTATTACTACACAAGAAATATCTTTAAAAATGATGGTCGGCGAATTGTAATAAGGAAAGAAGTTTATGAATTTTTCATCTGACATTCATCTTTCGTCTAACATTTTTCAAAATGCAAAACTAAACACCGCACTTTAACAATTTAAATGGTTCTCTTTTAATTTTTCGCAAAGGTTTCGTAGGGTTGCAGTTTTGTTTCGTTTATCCTTAGACGAATAATTACAGCAGTAGTTTGATAAAGATTCATGAAGCGGTTCATGAGAAGAGGTCATTAAACGTGTTTATATTTTTAGCTAAATTGGTCCCTATCCCCATTTGTAACAAAATAGCAGGAGACCTTACGATATTGTTACACATCGAGGTTGATAAAAATCCATTACATTTTAGTGGTTAATGCGAAGAAAGGCATATCTACTTTTAGCTATAGTGGTCCCTAATAGGGCCCAAGTTCCTATATAAATAAATTTGGAAGAGGACCTTATAATGATGCTCCAGACCAAGTATGACAAAGATCAACCATGCTGTTCATGAGACGCTGTATAAAGGCATTTCTAGTTTTAGCTCTAGCAGCCCCTAAAAGGGGTCAAATGTCCCAGCTGAACAAAGTTGGCTGCGGGCCTAATAAAGATGCTACAAATCAAGCTTGATTAGAATACATGAGAAACAATCAATAAAAGGATTTTTTTATTTATCATTTTTATTTATTTCTGAAATAGGCCAACTGATCCCGCTTTAACAAATAGCATATTTGCTATTCATGAATCTTTGGACAATGACGTCACACCTATAAAAAGGTGAAGGTCAAGCAAAACATACAATTGTAATTATTTCAATATTTCTGTTTCATATGCAAAGTTTGACCGTAGTCATATTCTGTTTCATAAGCAAAGTTTGACCGTAGTCATATCACATAGAAACTGTATGCAGCGTACCTTTATTTCCGTGTAATGAGATTCAGTCATATAGCATATATATAATAAAACAGATTTCAACTGAGTTCAATATTTGCATACAATACTAAAGAAAAATATTCATATATAATAAATCAGTTAAATAATTTATAACATATATATCAAAGCAAACAAGTACTCATTTTAATATGCAATCTGAATAAGTCACAAAAGCAAGAATTTTTTTCATAATATACAGACAACAATTGTAACAAGGAAAATCTTTTAAAAAGCACTTCTCTACATAAGAGACTCTTATCACACCCTTATTCATGTGATACGCAGACCGTATTCAGCTCTTTCTTTAATTTGATATATGTTGGTATTTGAACAGGTTTTTATCATATTTATTAAACTTATTGATCATTTTGAGATATATCAATATTCTTGCTAAATATACTGAGCCAAAGTTAGCTTTAAAACTGTGAAAAGCGTCGTTTAGGATAAACGCTTTGTCTACATTTCACTCAGCGTAGCACAATCAACAGAGTGAAAGAAATTGACACTCTCGTCCAATCAGGCAGAGTGTTGCATAAATCTTCCATTTTGATAAATTATCTATAATGCTTTATCAAGTCTTTTGATTTGCAAACTGAAGTCACGTGGCATAGGTAACGAAAACGAATTTAGACGGCGTCGGCGAAAAAAATGAGAACGCCATAAAACTGTGTGGTACTTATAGCAGTGTTGGATACATGTTATGCATAAGTATTATGACGTTTCTATTTTTAGCAGTATGTGCCTCGTTTAAGGTAATGGACCCGTAATGGTGTACATCCTTTTTTGAAGAGTATTCAATTCATAACATAAACCTACTTTGACTAATTTTTCAGGAGGGCATAGGTTCAAGCCCCACTAGGACCAAACCTTTTTTCTATTTACTTTTTTTCTAGTAAGTTAAGGAGGTAGGTTACCTTTATATTTGTATGTGCGCATGTCCAACCGGAAGCTAACGTGACGATTTACGACGACGTTTACGACAAACTAAATGTGTTTGTATATTCATTCTTCTGAAAACAAATCATAGACCTGTCTTCGATCTGACGCTTTATGGTTTAATAATGCAGAAATAATGGATAAATTGCCGCAGAAACGCTTCAAAACAATGTTGTCTTAAAATGACGTCATGACGTTACGTGTCAGTTACCGCGCAAAATAAATAGCTTTTTATCTTGGAAGTACGTAATTCTGTGCATTTTCTTTATTCAAACTATTTTCAAATAACCATTATATGCTGAAATATTTTTTATGAGTCTTCTGCTCTGAATAATAATCAATATTTTGCTTCTTTTATGTAGTTATATTGAAATGTTATGCGGAATGTAAGAAAATGGATGATGGTAACCAATGTTATTTGGAATATAGTTTGGTGAAAGGTTACTTGTTACGGCCATTTTCAAATAAAAGAACTTGCAGTTTGATTTGTAATATCTATTTTTTCAGTTTTCGTTGATAGTTTTTACTTATATACTAAAACTAAGCTCTAAAACTGTTCCAATTTCAGTAGAAAACTGTGGTTTCATGAATTGAATTGATGTTACCATGGAAACAAAGCCCGTCACCTATATATCTAAATGTAGAATTCAAAAGCGTTGACACTGGTCTATTTAAGAAACACAGCTTCGGCTTTTTATTTTCATTTCAACAATATCAATGAGAATTATAGCAGCATGCTGAGCGATTTTTCCATGAAAAATGCAAGATGAAGGGTACTGCTGTAAGTATTTTAAGCTGCGAAATTTGTTTAAATAAATGCAAATAACACGAAAATATAACTTACGTTAGAAATAATATGTTTTAAAGTTACGTTAACAAGAAAGATAATTGTATTCAATATTTTTAAATAACAAATTACTACAGAAAGCAAGATATAAGCTATTTTAAACATCACTGTTGCCATGGTTACTTTAAACTTTAAGAAAAAAGGGGTACCGTGTAAAGTGTTTGGTATTATGCTAATAATATTACCCAAATATTCCATGTTGGTCATTAACAGAATGGCACTGAGGCCGTCGAAAATCCCGTTTTTATACATAGTTGTTTAAAAATGAGAGAAAATGCGTTACCATGGAAACACGAGCCCCGCGACATATACATTTTAAGCTTATATTAGAAAGCTAACGCGTATACTAGTAAAATTATCCATTATGCAGACTTCTACGGATATCAGTGAAACTAAAATACACTGAAAAGTGTTAGATATCCGTATTTTCCTTCTTCTTTCAATATAAAATACCTTTCGGGGGTCATGTTCTTCAAACCTGGATAAAAATTGAACTTGAAGGGACAGAGACAAACGAAATTGAGATTGTAGCAGTTAAAACATCATATCACACAAAATATAAAAAATTGCTGCGGTTCAACTAATTTGAATTTACCCTGGTAACAAGGTAACCTACCTCCTTAAACTGTTTTTGAAGGACGTATTGATTTATTGTACAAAAACCGAAACTTTTCATTTGATAAGTCATTTCTTGCTGTTAAAAGTGAATTTTACCTGTAATACAGAAGGGTGCAGGGTTATACATCTTTGTAAATACACGCGGAAATGTTCTTTATTTTGCCTTTACTCTTTAGTTTATATTTTGTGGAAGAAATGTAGGTTGGTTTTACCCTATGGTTATGTTTTAATGTAGAGAGCAAAATTGAAAACAGTCTCACAGGACTCGGTCATATTTTCTCAGTGTTGGAGCTGAATTTCTAACCGATTGAATCCTTTTACTTGAGGCTCCCCATAAAAATGTTATCGACAGTTCTATTTTGTTTTTTTATAATTATTGTTAACCAAAACTTTGAGGTTTCTTTTATCAAAATTATTGGTCATATAATGAATTATCTGCGATCGTTGTGTACAATGGTTATCATTTTGAAAGTTGTCTCTATTTGAGCTTGGGGAAATATCACAAATCATACACAGGTAAAAGTTGTTTAAAAATTGCAACACAGTGTGAAACAATGTTAACTTTAAGACTGTATCAAGTTAATGCATTTTTAGCTCACCTGCAAAGGTGAGCTTTTGTGATCGCCCTGTCTCCGTCGTCGTCCGTCCGTCCGACGTCAGTCGTCCGTCGTCAACAATTTGACTGTTAACACTCTAGAGGTTACAATTTTGGCCCAATCTTCATGAAACTTGGTCAGAATGTTACCCTTAATAAAATCTTGAATGAGTTCAATATTGGGTCATCTGGGGTCAAAAACTAGGTCACCAGGTCAAATCAAAGGAAAAGCTTGTTAACACTAGAGGTCACAATTTTTGTCCAGTCTTAATGAAACTTAGTTAGAATGTTACTCTTAATAAAATCTTGGACGAGTTCGATATTGGGTCATCTGGGGTCAAAAACTAGATCACCAGATCAAATCAAAAGAAAAGCTTGTTAACACTCTAGAGGTCACAATTTTGGCCGTATCTTAATGAAACTTGGTCAGAATGTTGCCCTTAATTAAATCTTGAACGAGTTCGATATTGCGTCATCTGTGGTCAAAAACTAGGTCACCAGGTCAAATCAAAGGAAAAGCTTGTTAACACTCTAGAGGTCACAATTTTGGCCCAATCTTAATGAAACTTGGTAAGAATTTTACCCTCAATAAAATCTTAGATGAGATTGATATTGGGTTATCTGGGGTCAAAAGCTAGGTCACCAGGTCAAATCAAAGGAAAAGCTTGTTAACACTGTAGAGGCCACATTTATGACTGTATCTTCATGAAGCTTGGTCAGAATGTTAATCTTGATAGTCTCAAGGTCCAGTTTTAATCTGGGTCATATAGAATCAAAAACTAGGTCACCAGGTCAAATCAAAGGAAAAGCTAGTTAACACTGTAGAGGCCACATTTAAGACCATATCTTAATGAAACTTAGTCAGAATGTTGATCTTGATGATCTATAGGTCACGTTTAGATCTGGGTCAGGTGGGGTCAACAACTAGGTCACTAGGTCAGATCAAAGGAAAAGCTTGTTAACACTCTAGAGGCCACATTTATGACTGTATCTTCATGAAACTTAGTCAGAATGTTAATCTTGATGATCTTTTAGGTCAAGTTCAAATCTGGGTCATGTGGGGTCAAAAACTAGGTCACCGGGTCAAATCAGAGGAAAAGCTAGTTAACACTTTTGAGACCACATTTATGATTATATCTTAATGAAACCTGGTCAGAATGTTTATCTTGATGATCTTAAGGTCAATAGGTCAGGTGAGCGATACAGGGCCTTCATGGCCCTCTTGTTTAAACATTACTATTACGGGTCCACAAGCTCAAAACAAAATAAAAGAAGCTAGATCAATAATTGGCTTGTGTGTGCAGGTTATGTCGAAGGAAAACGGATCATTTTTTAGTAATATTTTTGACGGTTCGAACCTTGCAATCTAAATATTTCTTTTATACTTTTGCATTGCATATCTTATGTAAGTTCTGTGTTCCCTGTTTAATTGTTTTTGTTCTTATTTTTGTATAACATCGGAATTATATTTACATTAATCGATACTGAAATTATGACCAGGCAAGACTATTTAAAATGATGTACACAAATGTATAAGATTGTCATAAAATTGGTGAAACTGTGTCTTCAAGAACATTACATCATATCCTAGCCGAAGTGTATTTAAACATTACGTGTTAAAAATTACATCAGTTTCAATTTGTGGAAATTTTGAACTACATTAACTAACTTGAGTTGTTTTCATTGCAGAGATGGCATTTTAATGACATTGAAGAGATACTAAAATGTCCCCGTGATCATGTGGTTGACAAGAATTACGCCAAATTGTTTGTTTAAATCCATCTTTGATCACATTAAAATGTCTAAAGTTTACTACATGAGGAATCATTACACGGATGCTTGGATCAACGCTAGCGTGTTTGTATTATTTTTGCCACATATGATACGACGATACCAATTTTAAAATGGAAAGGACTAAATAGCATAATTCAGACTAGGTCGCATATTCTGTCATATGCTTGGAAGTATTAACTGGCAACTGTAATTTTCTTGTTGTACTTAATATTTAATACCAGAGCAATACAAGAAACATGGAAATTTTACGAAAACCAGGCTTTAAAACTTTGCATCACGCAAACATGTTCTGTTAACAAGGGTCATCTTTATACATACCTGACTGCATTCATACATGCTCGTTAGAAGTACAGATACAATAAATACAGTTGTCATTCCTGAAGTCATTAGTTTGACCTTGACTATGGCATCTAAATAACTATACAAAACGTGAAGCAGTTTCAGGATTTGAGCCATGACCCGTTCATTCCACATCATAAAAGGTACACTAAACCAACGCTTCAGCCTACTGCACAACGATGGAACCGCGCAATGGCAACAGAAGGCAAGAAATGCTTTTGTACATTTATATAAAAAGCAGTCCTAAAGAAACAAAACGCATGTACTCATTGAGCCTTTGCAGAAGACAGAGCAACAAGGGAAACATCCTAAAAGACACGAAGAAACAGGCCAGAAGACATATGTCAAAGTAGCTCAGTCCCGCTGGGATTTAAAATGGAAAAAATAGAAACTACCAGTTAGCAGATGGTTATTTGCTGGCTGTCCCGACTGTTTCGAAGACACATCTATATATGGACGTGTTAGATATTCATATGTAAGATCAAATTAAATGTTAAATTGAATGCATTTAAGCTTTTATGTCTGAAAAAAGAAGATTTCTGAAACATGTCGCGAATCCTGGTCCTTATGACGACTGTTGAGTGCATTTAAACGGTTATATTTTAATATCTAAAACCAAACCGATGGTTAACCTGAAAGATTTATTATTTTCAACTGTAAAACAGATTTTTGAAAAAATGTTGAACAAATAACTGCCTACCAGTAGGCAGTTGGTTATTCACACGCGCATTGGCAAATGGCTCTCCTGATTTATCCTAAAAGCAGTTGGTTATGCGCACATGAATCGTCAACTGGCTTGTGAAGTGGCAACTTGTGTTTTTGATGTTTATGAAGACAGTTACTTACATTGAAAATGTTGAATATTAATATCTAAGAGCAAATGAAATGTTAAGTTAAATGAGTCTATAATTTTTGATGGAAAAACTAATTTCCTCAAAAATGTCGAATAACCAACTGCCTACCAGCAAGCAGTTGATTATTCGCACGCGACTTGGCAACTGGCTCTCCTGAATATTTCGAAACAACATTTTTATATTGAAAGTGTTGGATATTGATCTGTAAGGACAAATTAAAAGTTAAAGGGCAAAGAAAGCCCGACAATGAGTTAATTTTCAAGCCTTTCACAACGCTGAAATAATTTTTTAAATCGGACCACTATTGAAAAAGATATGGCAGTTTGAAATTTACGAAAATGGCTGATCATGGAGGCAGCCATTTTAGTGTGTTTATGACGTCATTTACACACTGTTGAATTCTTTATTTAGCAAATATCCTTTTAAATAGATTAATTTCTTATGTTTCTTGAGTGTAAGATGTAAAACATGGTAATTTCTTTCATTATGGCTGGAAAAAGTAGAGAAATTATTTTACAGAAATAAGTAAATACAGTTCAAATATGTATTTAGAACATGGCTGAAAGAGGTGAAGTGATTAACTAAGGATTACATGTTTACATAATAAATGAGCTTTTTTGATAGTAAAGGTCAAGTATTGCACCAGAGCGTCCCTTTGGAAGGTTTTTGAACGAGTATGATTTGTTGCCATGGAAACAAAATGGCCGCCGATATGATAAAATATTTAAATGCTCACTTTCTCATTCTTAAACCGATTTTGAAAATTCTTTCACTTTTTTAAATGATTTAAGAAATCGTAGCAGACTTAACTTCAGAACAACATTGCCTTTCCCTTTAAATGGAACGTTTTTGTCCTTTATATATGTGTCTGTAAAAAATTGTTATTTTCTGAAACTTGTCGCGAATTAGCAACTAGCTGTCCTAGTCCTGACTAAGACTGCTGAATGCATTTGAACTGTCAAATATTAATATTTAAGAAAAAAAAAACAATGAGTGATTTGAATGATTTATCATTTTTTCGACTGAAAATAAAAAAAAATCTAAAAAATGTTGGAATAACCAACTGCCTTCAAGTAGGATCGACCAGCTGCTTTAATACTGTTGCGTCTCTCCACATTAAACAGATCATACCACCTCTTTTTCAGGAAATTGCTAGCTATGTATATAATGAGCAGAATACCTTCCATATGTTTGCTTTAGTCAGCTGTTTGAAACATATTTCCCATGAAGATGACATAGAATTCTTGAGTTAAACTCTTCGGACGGCCTGGTTTGATATTTTCCCATGCCCTGCTTCGTAGTGCCCTATATAGTGCTTCCCTTGGTGTTCCGCCGTCTATAGTCATCAAATACATATGTTTATGGTTCCATGGGTTTTGATTTGTATACCTTTACATGAACATATGTGTGCCTGTAGTTACTGTGACGTGTATTCTTAATGTATGTTCTGTGTCTGTTTGATACTTCTCTTATTATTATTATTATTAGTGCAACCGTTTGTGTTACTGTGTACGTGCGGCTACGTTCTTTGAATGTGACTTTTCCTGTAGGACTTAAGTCTTTTGTTTCGATGAGATGAGCACTTCTAACGTAACCTAGGGAAACGTCAAAATCATTAAACTTGTATTCTTCATTTTATCTAACGTCGACTTTCGTCACCTTATTGGAATTCTACCATCTATCTAAAATCATAACATGCTTACAGTCATGTGCAATTAAAGTGTATTACTAATTCTTGTTAAAGGCTGAGTCTCATATGTATTGCATAAAATCAGGTAAACGACGCTATCGGTTAATGGCGGTTCATTGTACCTTACAGCCTAACTCCCAGCAAGAAGACCAGGACTATTCCGGACTTGGAGGAACAACACAATACAGACAAAAATCATAAATACGTTTTAGGTAGTGTGTGAAAAAATATGTGTAAATATAAACGAGCCAAATTAAACAAAAATTAAACAGTTTTGAATCCATATGATCGGTAGAGAAACACTAACTTGGAAATACAGTACATAGTTTGATAATATGCGCTGCTTATGTCAATCGAATGTGATAGTACGAAGTTTATATGTTGACCAATAATCGTTTCTATTTTAATTTTATATCATTAAAATTAATGGTTTGAGAATGTCACTAAATACACTAAATAAGATTCGGTATCGTCTTCATAAGCAAATATTTACCAAATTATTACCAAACGGTTTTGATTCAAACTTTAAAAAAATTGTTCCTCGTTATCACCTATAACTTATGACACAAGGTCCATAACTTTGGCAACATCTGTTCATGGAATATGTCCCTTTTTTCGGAAATATAGGTTAATTTTGCAGCAATTTTGCTATATTTCTGTTATAACAGGAATGATTTGATTCAAACTTATAACAATTGTTCCAAACCATCACCACCCACATCATTTGGCAAAAGAGACACAACTCTAGCACCAGTATTTCATGAATACTTTTTACTTAGAATTTCAGGTTAGTTCTGATGCCTTTTCACCAAATCACTGTTGCTACTTAGCTGATTTAATTTGGACTTAATATCGTTGTACCACATAATCATCCGTATCATATGACACATAGTGCATTACTCAATGTATCATGTCAGTTTAAACATATTTTATTTCAGTAATACATGAAACATTTACAGAACAATTAATTAAGGAATTGGACAGAAAGCTATATCAGCTTACGGTTGTCCTCTCCTTAAATGTATCATTTTAATAATAAGAATGCAGAAAGAGCTTCTGGCGGAGCGTCAAATGTAATAAATAATGCATGCCCACATGGAGAATTTGTTTTGTATACTTCTATTCAGTCAATAGCACTACATGTTTCTATGCATCAACCTATTACATTCTGTTAAATATATGAGCCGTGCCATGGGAAAATCAACATAGTGGCTTTGCGACCAGCATGGATCCAGACCAGCCTGCGCATCCGCGCAGTCTGGTCAGGATCCATGCTGTTCGCTAACGGTTTCTCTAATTACAATAGGCTTTGAAAGCGAACAGCATGGATCCTGACCAGACTGCGCGGATGCGCAGGCTGGTCTGGATCTATGCTGGTCGCATACCCACTATGTTGGTTTTCCCATGTCATGGCTCAATTATATACCTCCTAAATGTTATCTTAAAGACCATGACCATCTTATTAAACAACGGCCACATCCATATATTCTGTTTGGAGATTTCAGTGGTCATCATGAATTCTGGTGTTTTCTGACAACAATACAGAAAGACAACTTACCGAGACATTTATTGAGAGAAATTCTCTCTGCTAATTAAATGACAAATCCAAAATATACCTTCCTCCTGCAACAGGACACTATTCTTCTCTCGATTTATCCATTTGCAAACCAAGCCTTTTTTAGATTTTGAATGGAAGTTGCCAGATGACTTCTATGGTAGTGATCATTTTCCAATCATCTTATCAAGTACATTTCAACTAAAATCCGATCATCCCCCTTATTTTAAATTTAACAAGAGCTCCGCCAGGTGGGACAATATACGCCCAAAGGGTTATATCAGAGGATGGGGGCAAAATTTAAAGAACAACGAAGAGAAGAAATTAAAAAAGTCCACACAAAAAAATTCTAAGTCCACAAAAAAATTCATACCAGGTACATATATGTATGTCAAAATACACCTAAAATTGGAGGTACCGTCAATCTTGTACCACAGAAGACGGGTTTCAGTTTTTCACTACGGCCAATAATAAAAAGTTACAGAATAAGCTATTTCTAGTATTATTAAAAGGAAGAAATTAAAAACAAATATTGTAAATGAACAAAAAAGGGATCTGCCAAATAAAAACAAGAACACTGCAATGCAGAGCAGTATACACACGAAACAAAGTCATATGACCTTTTACCCCTAAGAATGACATTGACCTTGAAGCAAGCCATCCAAAACACGCGCTCTGTACGTCGTCTTGATGCGGTAAATATTTGTATCAAGTTTCTTCGAAATCCTTTAAGGGGTTCAAGAGTTACAGAGCGGACACGTCATTGCTAACGGACGGACAGACAGATGGACACCGGGGGTATACCATAATACGTCTCTTCGGGCGTATAATAAAGCTGACTGGCAGCAATATCTGTCCTTATGTAAAATGGTTTGATTTTGGAGAATTTCACAAATTTTTACGATTTAGTTTATCGGGTTTCTGTTATTCTCTCCGATCTTGCCGACAAGTCCAATTCAGGAAATGGTATACATATTGTGCATATAGTCGTTATGTTCCGGTTCAGTAATTTTCAGCTAGGTTTATGATGTGCTCGCTACTTCCCTTATCAGATCATGGAGGCCTCCATATCCGAGTGATTAATGTCTCTGACTGTCGAACAACGTTCAAACCTCACCCGGGGCATTAATTTCTACATGTTAGGAAGCCATCCAGCTAGCTAACGGAAGGTCGGTGGGTCTACCTAGATGCCAGCCTGTGATGAAATAGCGCACAGAATAGCACACTGGGGTCTTCCTCCACCACGAAAAGCTGAACAGTCCTCACATGTAATTGTGTCGGTGTGACTTTAAACTAATCAAAAACAAAGAAAATTATCCTTATATGCAATGTTCACTAAAACGTACAAAGGTGAGTGTGATTAAGTAGACTTTAATTGTAAAGAGCATCGGGAAGGAGAGAAATATCCTGCAATGAAAGAAGATTGAGTTCTAAAAATAGTTTGTGAAGTTTGGTGTAATTCCTCCTGGTGGTATTGGAACAGCTGCGAGGGAAAGGTTAAATATAACAAATCAAGGACTATGGACGAATTGGGCATCCTACAGGTCGAAGTAAAGTGGTCCTCTCTCGGAACAATTTCATATTTTAACACTCCATCCGGCATTCTGCTTTTGGGAGAAAGAAATTTCTGTCATATACTTCAAAAGTATTTTTTTTTACTTGAAGAAAATGTTGTTTGCTAACTGATGTATTTTATTATGTTTAATTAAAAGTTATAAATATCATTATTTTAATTTTTCTGTCCATGTGTTTGAGAGTTTTCAATAAAATCGTCATTTTTTTCCAGAAAGTGTTCTTACATGTTGGTAGGAGAGGTGTATAGGGGCCTCCTCTGGAAGAAGCTAAAAGGAATTTTATTAGGATGTGAGACACTTGTAGGAAGTGGTACAATAGATAATTTTGAATATTTCAAAAGGCAAATGCTTAATTACTAACTCCCGCAATGCGCTTTGTGGACGTTTTTTTCCTTTCTGCACCATTTTTAATCCTTTAGCCAACTCAGTTTTAAACGGCACTTGCCATTTTGAAATCAATTGTCAGTAAATCACAACAAGAATCAGTAAATTTACTTTTCTACCATTCGATCGACATTTCAAGCACTTCAAGATGCAGCTCGTTTTCAAGCACTTTCCAAGGTCTGTGCGAACCCTACCTAAGATTTACGCCAGAAATCGGTTTATGTCTGGCATTTCCAAGATTCATGCACGCGCTGTAGGTACAAATAAAAAACAAACCAGTTTATAAACAGATTGTACTTTGTAGCTTTGAAATATGTCAAAATATTAAACACATAAATTCAACATTATTGTATGAATCCTATTACACATAATGACTTTAACATATCTGTCTTTAGTAAATAGTATCAGTTTGGATTGTCGAAGATTTTTTGTAAATTAAAGGTTAAACTCACATATTTAATTTAAACAAATTTGCGATATGTGCACCTACGCTGATTTGGGAAATCCCAGTCCCAGATTAAGACAATTCACTTGCAGTGAACATTACGAAAGCTAACAAGAGCTGTCACTGGAGACAGCGCCCCCGGCTATGTCGATGCAGGATAGAGAAACTGGACACATATGAGGAAATTGGAGCTGTCACTGGAGTGTTTAACGACTCCAATGGTAGATGAAGATATAGCACAATAGCTTGAACCTGTGTAAAAAATATTAAATATTAAGAGAGGTAAAGATAAAGTGTAAGCTTCTCAAATTTATATGTGAAAAAAAAAATATGTATCAGAAACCATTTGATGCTGAATATCATGCTTGATTCTGCCTTTGCAATCAGTGTAGATCACAATCAGCATGCGCAACTGTGCAGTCTGATCATAATCAGTATGTACATCTGAACAGTCATTATGATCTGTACTGTTTGCCATTCAGTAAGTATCTTTTTGTTAGCATCTATTTTTACAATTAATGGTAGTATTGCCAGATTCAAAGATGGAAATATTGATTATTTAAATTGAGCAGGGTAAGGGTAAACAGGACAACAATGTGGAATATGACCATAGTGACAGCGTGCATCTAACTCCCCTAACATGTTACAGCAGCATAAATAGTAATTTGCAAAGGGTTCATGCAAATATTTCCCCCAATATTCAGCTTCATGAACTTCCCAAAAACATTTCAGAGTTCAAAAGCTTGAATTCAATCACTCTTTTCCTGTAATGCCAGTATTATATTTCATGCAACAGCAATTTAAGTCATCAGAGTACATGCTTTTGAATACTTTTCATTTGCACCCAAACAAATTCGTTCTCATACGAAAAATATGATAATTTAACTAGTGATAATTTTGTTTCCTTTTTTTTTATTTATTTTCTCTTATTTTTTTTCTCGGATTCCTTTGATAACAGCTAAAACATTTCAGATTCAGAGATGTTAATTTATCACATGTTTGACTTCGTGGGAGTGTACAATGAATAAAAATGTTAATACACTAGAGTATTGAAGTTTTGATGTCGATATTGTTTAAAATATATATGAGAATTGGTCGAACTAACTTGTTTCTATAGTGAAAGAAAGTAGATTTTTTGTTGTTTCAATAGGAAACGCTAACACGTACGTAATTAATGCTTGGCAGAGCCTCGCATTTCTTTATATTATTCAAATTGTTTAAAAATTCAATATGAAACGACACTTATGTAATATCCTTTATCAAAGTGCTGTTACGGATCTCTCATGCAATCATAAGAAAATAGAAAATGCTACACCAACTTTGCTAAATAAATAAGCACTTCTGTGAAGAAAACAAAGAACCTGCTTGTAAATGAAATTCATCTTTTAAATGATTTTTGCCAAACTTGCGACAGCGCCGCACTGCAAAATATGCCCGGTAGTATGACAATACAACACTTTGATAAAGCTTCATTTCAATATGGTGGCTTCCAGCAAATTAATTACATCTTTTTTTTCTAAGTCTTAGCATCTGTATTAGTACTTGTTTTATATTTCTAAAATAATTAAAATTTTATCTTGGCCAATAAAAACAAATAAAATGCTGTTAAATGCAGTTATTTTACATAGTACATTAAATTCATACATGTAGCACATTTTTTCGTATTTAAAGAAAAAACGTTTATGGAAATCCTTGTTTAGAGTCTGTCAGAGCTTAATAGAAACAGTCACTTTTGCAGATTCAATAATATTTCCATATATACGAGGAATCTTTCCAAATATATGCCACACTTAATTTACCCATCATACAAAACTTTTTTACTATGATAAAACAATTATGTAAAGTAAGAACTGACTTTTAAGATCGGTCGTAGAAATTTAGCGGTGTGCCGTAACCATGGAAACGGCCACTGAAGCTGGTAATCGCGGAAACTCGAAAACTTTCTTTTGTCATATTTCAAAAAGTAATGGTATTAGAAACTTGATTTTTTCATATTTTCATTAAGTTATAAATACCTATTGTTTGCAGTGATTATATTCTAAATATCTTATTTAATTTCTTTATTGTCGTCAGCACGTGCAATTTTAGTAATAAGCTCGTGCATATAGTTGTGAACCAACAAGGTGCATTTTTTAATCAGAAAATGTTTTCTGGACTTAATTACAATTATTGTTGATTTTTGGCTTGAAAATGTTGTATAGTACGCATGCAATTAAAATTCTAAAAATTTTGATACGTCAGTCTAACATCATTTTATATATTAATGCAGCGGATTGCATGGCATATAAGCTATTAATTCGCTTCCTTTTTCAATACATATGGACAATGAAGTTAATTAATAATGCGTAAAATATCGGCTGGGAATATTTAATAGATATTATATGAAAAACAACAATGTTTATCAAATTAATTGTTGGAAAACTTGTGGATAAATTGTTTTTGTGACATTGCCTTTTGTTAGCTGTCAGTATTATATAGATACGCTTAACATATTATAATGCATGCATAAAATTGTTCCCTTTTTCGTTGATATTTTTACTATTACTGTTACGAAATCAAATATTTTAGATCTGATACTTCAGTTGTTTTAATTATTAATCATATTACCGGACTTTTCTTTATAATTCAGCGGAACCATTATGGGAGTAAACGAGGTCTTCTAGCGTAAAGGCTTCCAGTGTGTGTAGAGCGGTTCTACCAAAGTGATGCTAATGTACATGTAGAAAGAATGTACGATGAAATTTGCGAAATAATAATAATTTTTTGCGTATTTCTTATTTTCGGGGTGGGTCACTTATTGTTACTCTGTTGAAATCTCGTATTATGCAATACACTTTCCGGAGATATCATCAGTATTGGTATGTTATCAAGTACTATATATTTTGTATAGAGACCGGATGGAAAAATAAGAGGAAAATACGATGTTTTTGAAAGAGTATGTCTGTATTTCTTTCATGCACATTTGTAGTAGCAATATACATCCTCTGCATACGGTTACGAAGAAAATACATATGTTAAAGTGACAGTTTGCAAAAGGATGATCAGTAAATGTTATCTTTATACATTTTCATTCCGGCTCCATTGCTACAATAAGTCGATATATTTCTAGATATTTTATATACAAAACACTTTACAGTTTATTGACAAATTGAAAAACAAAATGAAATCCAAATGATCGTTTTACTATGATGACTTACATTCTAAACATTAAAAAAAAAAACATACATATACCATCATCTCGTTTTAAAATGCAAACAGAACGTAAGTAGGACTATGTGTAAGGACGAATTTCAAGTGTTAATTAGTAACTGCGGATGGCCAAACCCCGGATCCCGCCACCCCCACGCACTACCACTTACTCAAATTGAGCAATCTGAATAAATCCTAGACGTCTCAGTGCTAGGATTTATTCTTTATTCTAACACGACCAGCAAATAACCTACATATATGTAGAGCAAAATCTATCTCGGGTTATTCTGCAATAAACCACTCGCGTGCAATGACGTCATCCGATTCAGGTGCGTAGCACGGTCGTAAAAAGTAGTTACCATATTTTCTAACATTGTTGATACTAGAATGTCGTGTTAGAATCGAAATAATAAGTTCCCAAGTGTGATTTATCGTAGAATAACCCGAGTTTTTCGTTCTTATGCAAAACAATATATCACTCAGGCCTACGGCCTTCTTGATATATTCTTACGCATAAGAACTCAGAACTCGGGTTATTCTACGATAAACCACGTTTGGGAACTCATTATTTCTTAATTGCAACTTTGTACGACTGTTCTGGTACTTATCAATATGCACACTATATTAGAATCAATTTGCTTTGAGTGAAAATACCGAAATGGTACAAGGTCACATTCTTCATTTGTTTCATATAAACAATTAAATCTTGAAACTTCATTTTCAGTGCTTTACAGCATTTCAATGATATAAAAACACATATATAGCCATAAAATATAACCTGTTTTCTCACCAAAAATGAAAAAATATATATATTGAGATGCTAGGTTACATAATTAAAGAAACATTATATGTCTGAAAAACATCACCATCTGAAAATACTTCCATGAAATTTGTCATTTAGCGATAACCCGTATACATGTAGACATGGAATTCACAGTGAAAGTGATCTAGATCTTTTCTCAATACAATAAGCAATACAGCTAAGCAAAAGCTATATAACTGTCACATCCTTATCTGACTCATATTGTCCCTGTGCAATTAGTTGGGACCGATGCGCTATCCTAACTGCCAAATGCTAAATAAGAAGTTGTTGATGCTAAATGTCAAAGCTTAATGTTAATGTCACATACTTTATGCTAAATTCTACGTACAAAATACTATATGCCGTATACAAAATGCTAAATGTCATAAAAACTCTACATGCAGCCACAGGAAAACATTGCAGCAATTACAAGGCAGAGACTGAAGCACTCATGAAGGCCTTCTCAATGGTTGAAGACTCGGCAGAAGAAAGCTCCTCAGTCGTCTTTCTCACATATGCACTGTCTGTTATGGAAGTTCTGATCAACAATAAAGCTCCGCACTAGCCAGGAAAATACAGAGCCTGAGTATAACCTGCAAAGTAGCACTTCAGTGGATTACATCCATTGTGGACTTGCAGGCAATGAAGAGGCAGACAAACTGGCTAAGCTAGAAGCTCAGTCAGAACAACCAACAAAACCTGTGAGTTACAAGAAAAAAGTCACCATCATCAAGGCACTAACGAGACCAAGGATAAAGGAAGATGCTTTTCATCTCCTTGATCGGTCTGAACAAGTGATGTTGGTCAGGCTTCGCTCGGAGCACAACAAGCTCAATGCTCACATGTACAAGAAATACAGACTAGCACCATCGCCAACTTGTTTATATGGTGAGGAAGATCAGACTGCGGAGCATATACTTTGGAGATGTAAAAAGGCATGACCATGAGCGAGCTGCGACTTGGCCGATAGATACAACAATGCACCAGAAACTGTATGGAAGCATTGAGGATCAGCGGCAAACCACAAGTTTCATCAAGGCTACTGGTCTGACAATGTAGTTGCGAACGAGAAGAAGACAAAAACAAATTCTTTTTGTCAAATTATAAATGGTAATTCTCAAATTATCAGTCTTTGTGATCTTTATCTCTTCAATTAATGAATGTAACTCATTTGGAAAAAAATTGATGTCCTGCCTGTCTAATTTAAAGCAATAACGTTGAAGATGTTACAGAGACGTGGAACCGAAACATTTTGCTGTAAAATGTTTATTATATAATAGACTAAGATATGTTACAGATATAAAGTTATGTAACGAAGGCAATGAAGTTATAACTGATATATTAAGCTCTTTATTTCAATGGAAACTTAGCAATGAGCATTTTGACATTTATTGTTTTAACAAAAATAAAAGCATTTATCATTGACAATTACCGTTCGAAAGCCAATATTTGAAATTAAGCAGTTCGTAAACAGCATTTTTATTTTGCAGTTACCATTGCGCATTGATCTTCAATAGGCATATCGCATTTGGTTTGTTGCATTTTATATAAAGTATTTGGCATTTTGCATTAAGTGATTGGAATTTAGCATTAAGTATTTGGTGTATAGCATTAAGTTATTGGCATTTTGCATTAAATAATTGTCATTTAACATTTGGCTATATTTATGGTGCACCGGCCTTCAATACATATCAAATGCCAAATGCCATATCCTTTGTGCTAAATGCCTATAATTATTGCCAAATGACAAATGCTACTCGTCAAATGCTTTAACTTTGTGAGTAAATGGTCTGTATCCCTTACACTAATGACTGTTACTTTTAATCATGTGAAAACATATGAAGTTCTATCAGCCTGATTTAAAGCAATAACATGTTCTGAGGGTTAAAGATGACATGATCGAAACTTTTCACTCTAAAATGTTAAGAAATATTTTTAATAGTGACAAAGTTATGTTACAAAGATCAATGACTATTTACAGGATGCATTTATACACTAATATTCAGCTCTTCACCTGAATAAGTACTTAGCAATACGTATTTGGCATTTATTGTTTCGTATTTGCAATTAACAATTATCATTTATTGTTTGACAATTACCATTTCACAGGCAATATTTGACATTAAGCATGCAGCAAATAGCACTTTGCAATAACTTTCATTTAGCATTTGGCAATTAGCATTGCACACTGGCTTTCCTTAGCCTTCCATAGTACTTAATAAATGTCATTTGGTTTTCAAAACATTTTGCATAAGGTGTTTGGCATTTAGCATTGTTATCTGATATTTAGCAATTGACACATGGTGCACCAGGTTTCCCCAGGTTTCCATATAAACATGTACATTAGCATCACTTTGGTAGAACCGTTCTACACACACTGGAAGTCTTTACTCTAGGCATAGTTTCCATTATTGTACTGCTAAACTATGGAGAGAAGTCCGGTAATATGATTAATTATTAAAGTGATAGAAGTATGAAATCTAAAATACTTGAATTCGTAACAGTAATAGTAAAGATATCAACGAAAATGAGAACAATTTTATGCATGCGTTAAATGTTAAGCGTATCTATACAATACTGACAGGTAACGATGTCACAAAAAAAAACATAATTTATTCACATGTTTTCCAACAATTAATTTGATAAAAAAAATTTTTAATATTATATATGTTAAATATTCCAAGCCGAGATTCAACGAGTTATTCCCTAACTTCATTGTCCATGTGTATTGAAAAAGGAAGCGAATGAATAACGTATATGGCATGCAATCCGCTGCATTAATATATGAAATGGTGTCAAACGGACGTATCAAAACGTTTAGAATTTTAATTGCATGCGTATTATAAAAAAAATTTCAAGCCAAAAATCAGCAATAGTTGTACTTAAGTCCAGAAAACATCTTCTGATTAAAAGAGGCACATTGTTGGTTCACAACTGAATGCACATGCTAATAACTAAAATTGCACGTGCTGACGACAATAAAGAAATTTGATAAGATATTTAGAATAAAATCACTGCAAACAATAGGTATTCATAACTTAATAAAAATATGAAAAAATGAAGTTTCTAATACCATTAATTTTTGAAATATGACAAAAGAAAGTTTTCGAGTTTCCGCGATTACCAGCTTCAGTAGCCGTTTCCATGGTTACGGCACATCGCTAAATTTCTACGACCTCATTCAAAACCTCTATTTGTTGCCGAACTGTATTCTTATATAGGTGAAAAAGTTTTGTATGTTGGGTAAATTAAAATCCTTACGGAGGGCTCGTACACACGAAAGCTTCTTCAGATAATATATCAATCAAAAACATAAGCGCTTGTATCATTCAGGCTGTTATTGGAAGAACTGGAATTGTCGTTCAACTCCTTTCTCGCAGTCTGTCAAATGTCATTTACTTTCTGCTCGTACCCACTTCCCTTGTCAACAGAAATAACAATATCTGTCTTAAAAGTTCCAACATTATTACTGGTATACACTCCAAACACCTGAAATGATAAACTTGACAAGTAGTTGATTAAGTTACACTTTTCATCTTATAGGAAATCAGTCACAATATCTGAAACTTATGTTTCTGAAATCTTGTAAAAGTATGTACATTTTAACTGAGATACTAAGCTCCATTTTTTCATCAATAACATGTACGGTCAAATGGTTCAATTTTGGTTTCAAATAAAAGTATATGTACAGATAACAAAAGCGGTAACAACATTTATTTCACATTTGTTATTGCGATTAGAATAATAAAGTTAAACTTTTACTTTTAATATTTTAGACTTGGAATTGTTGCTTAATTCATTCTTGTAACAGAGTAGATTATAACAGTTACTAATGTCACCAAGTGAGAGCTGTTTACATAAAATATTTAAAAAAAACTATGTTTTTGACAATAAATCATAGCTTTTCCTCAGCAAATATCATACACATTGTTAACATGGTACATAGCAGTACAACTACAAGTACATAATTTGATTACCGCACCGCCAGGGGTCCGTTTGTTTGTTTGTTTCTTTGTTTCTTGAACGTCGCACCGACACACTTATAGGTCATATGGCGACTTTCCAGCTTTGCTAGTGGAGGAAGACCTCAGGGGCCCCTCCGTGCATTATTTCATCACAAGCGGGCACCTGGGTAGAACCACCGACCTTCTGTAAGCCAGCTGGATGGCTTCCTCACATGAAGAATTCAACGCCCCGAGTGAGGCTCGAACCAACATCGATGAGGGGCAAGTGATTTAAAGTCAGTGACCTTAACCGCTCGGCCATGGAGGCCCCAGGGGTCCGTTTGTCATTACCAGACCCCTAGCCTGCATGTAATGAAACTATTGCACAAGTAAGTTTACATGCTGGCTGCACATAAATTCTATTTTCATAAGATGAAAACATATTTTACAAACAAAGTACGTGGTTGATTTAAACATATTTTGCAAACTAAGTACGTGGTTTGCAGTATAAAAACAAATTATACATGATAAACGGACACATACAACCTTTTTTAGTCAGTTTTTATAACAGATGAAAGTCATGTTTATCATCATGAAACGGTCTCAGAAAAAGATGTGCAGCCTAGACCGGGACTCGAACCTTCGGCTTACGCTCTTCCAGTTAAGCTACAATGACCGACCAGTACGAGAACCGCTACACACCTTTCCAATTATTGTAAGAAAATTGGCTCTCTTTCCTAATGTCTGACGCAGACTATTAACCGAATTCAGATGCAAACCCCAGTCAAACTGCTTTGTTCCGCATGGGCTCCAAGGGTGAACATCTCAGTAGAACATCCAAAACAGTCTAAGGAAAAGTTGTCCCGCTTAGACCCGAACCTCGGACTTACGACTTCATGTGCCAACGCTCTACCAACTGAGCTACTTAGGACACCCGATGATAGAACTTATACATATGTGAATGAATGACAAATCGATTGTTCGTTTGACCATAAAATGTAGTGATAAAAATTTATAGGGTGTTAAATTCATGTTCTAGCCTTTGACACAAAACACGTGCAAAACTTTTTTTCTGCTACATATATTTGATTAATTTTAAATTCAATATGATTTGTTAATCTACAAGAAAAAAGAAGATTTCCGTAGCTACTTTAGAGACATTATGCAGCCATTCAATAAAAAGAAATTAAAATGAAATTTTAGTGCCATTCAAATACAGTATAGTCAGTAGGCTCTTTGAAAAACAGTGTATAATTTCCAGTCTGTGCACTTTCCTGTCTTAAAACTCTTTAAGATGTACATACAACAAAATAAGCTAGGTTTAAAAAATGAAAGCGAGCATTCCAATCTGCAATTATAAGTTACGGATCCAGGTGTAATCAAGCCAGGACAAGTGTTGCTGAACGGCGAGCGTTATACTTTACGAACCTTTTCTACTATAACTTTCGGTTTATCTCCGCGGTTAGGTAATCCGCATTCAAGCCAGAGTTGCAGCTCAAATACCGAATGCTCATTTATATCATTTGAGCGAAACTTCGCCCTTGGAATACGGTTTCCGTCAAGTTTTTATTTGGGATAGTTTCTCAGAAGCAATCGTGTTTGTTGTGTGTATCAACTTAATCAAGCGGTATACATGATATATATCGATGACGTCACTGGCGACTGCGTTCTAAAAATAGCCGTTTATATAAAAATAGCCGTAAATAGTCCTGATGATATTCATGCGCTTTGTTATAGCTGCACTAATTTTTGTTATTTGCCGTTTTGCACTAAAATGTGTAGTGGTTTTCATTTACCGTCTATTATTTCATTGAGTCGGAGCAAAGCCCCGACCCAAAAATAGAAGATTATTTTTGCCCGAAAATTTCAGTAAGGAATAGTGTGTTGCGGTCAAACTTGGAATTTGCATGGAGGCATGGTATAAGATATATACCTTAGGTTGCTTGGGTAAAGGTCAGAATCATTGTTAACAAAACTGAAAACGGATTTCTCTTAATAACTCCAGTTAGGAATGAGGTAAGCAGACCAAACCTGAAAAAGGTAGCTCTCATGGAGTCCAATGGTTTTTGTTTTTCATTTTAGGTAGTTTGGGTCAAGGCCATTGTTACTAAACATAGCAAAAATGGTTTTCGATCAATAATTTAGTTAGGAGTGAGTAGCTTTAAAAAGAGACTGCAATTCAATTGCATTTAAGTGCTTTTTATAGGCAGACAATGCTTCTTCAAAGGTGAAACTCTTTTTTTATACTACTTCACTGATTTTACTTGTTTATATATTTTCATAGGCTGCTGGGAAGTTAAAGACAACCATATTTTTAGCAGATTTTTGTATCGTGTAATAACAGCTTTCTGATACAAAAAAAAATCTGGTTTGGTAAAGGTGGCTTTTTCATTGCGTGCACATTGTCTTCTTCCGACAGAAGTATTAAGAAGCAGATATATAAAAAATATTATATATCTTAAGATGTATCATAAATCGTACGAAGAAGGAAAAATAACAACAAATAGTTGTGACAAAGATAATACAACTTTATTGAAATGCTATGTATCTACAATTATAGCTCTCTAGACGGGCAGCACTTACCAAATCAGTAATAAATGAAAATAACATTATATAGAAAGCAGTAGGATACCTACACAAATTTATATATCTAAACTGGTTTTGGTTCAGATTAACGTCATACCGACATAATATATCTAAACTGGTTTTGGTTCGGATTAACGTCATACCGACTAACTTAAGGTCATATGGCGACTTTCTAGCTTTTTGTGATGGAGGAAGACTCCAGGTGGTGCCCCTTCCTCGAGCATTATTTCAGGCATGGTACACAAGTAGAACCACCAACCTACTGTAACCAAACTGGATGGTTTCCCCGGCTGAAAGAATTCTTCACCCCATGTGAGGTTTCGAGTAAAAGACGATGATTAGAGGTCGGCGACTTTAGCCAATCAACCACGGAAGCCGTCTGTATCTTAAGTGGAAACTTTAATGTTGTTTAACAAAATGACAAAATATTGTGGAAAATTATGTACATCGAAAACACCTTCACCAAATACACAATAGAATATATATAACTTCCGCCTCTGAGAGCAGTGATGGTACTGATATCCCTTAACTTACAAAATAAAATATTAATTCATGTACAAGAAAAATGGTTTTATGTAACCTACATTTTCTCCAACTAAAATTTGTCGATGTCCAGTTTTGATAGTTTCAATATTTTCCACACCTAATCGTATGATATCCTACTGCCTTTTATTACTATATTTACAATACAAGATTTCTTAGGAAAAGTCAGTGTAGTATATTCACACTGAAAATATACTAACATGTCTGCAATGATATATGTTCAAACACAAAGAACATCTTTTGTACATACATACATATGTTCTGTAGATAGCATGCAATCTATTTATTAACGTTGTTCAAATACACAGACAAGTGTTCAATCATTAATCTATCATCGTGTTTCAAAATTCAATTTAAGCAAAAGCGGAAGAATATTGAACAATAACAACAAAATCATACAATGACGAAACCTTATAAAGGACAGTTTTATTATATGGAGGGTATGATCTGCCAGAGATTAAGTAAAAGCTTGTCATTGAAATAAAAATTAGCTACTGAATGACTGAACAAGATTTTTTCCGGAAACACTTCATCAGACTTTGTATATCACAATATCAAGAGTGTATTGAGTTAGTATGAAGGAATAGTAATTCACTATCATTCTGATTGTTTGCATCACACGTCGCTTTTTTCTTTCAAAAAGTTTAAAACTGGTCAAACTAAAATAAGAAGCCGCAGTTTTAACAGAGTAACACAAGTATTACTCCTATTTAACGTCAGTTAAACACTGCTCTGACTGATTAGATATTGCTCATTTACAGTCTGTAGAAAAATGTTTTGTTTCAACATGTTTATATACATTTACCAAAAAATAATAGATCATATGATTGTCTTGTTAGGCCAATGTAATAGTGATTAAAATGAGTATAGAATTACTATAATTAGTATAGTAGTGATATCCACTTATTGATCTCGATTTTTGTCTTAGAAATATCACTTCTTCAGTAATTATAAGGCCAGTAGATCCTTGATATCCATTACAGAACAAAACTGCCCGTTGCTGTCCAGATGTTGGCTTGCGTCAATTCTCATTTTTAGGGAAAACTGTCTATACAAAAAAGAGAATATGAGGTTATCAGACCAAACAGCTATGGCAGGCCTGTCGTATCCTTATGTTATTTCTTTTACATTTTTATTGTTAAACTGAGAAGTAAATATAAAACAAACTTACAATAAATATATTAAATGAACAAAAACAAATCAGAAAAGATAAACAACAAAAATATCAATAATGAACACAATATAAAACTGTACAAAAAAGATAAAAATTAAAGAACGTAATACCATAAAGTTGAAAAACACGAACAGAAACCAAAACCGGTTTCAGACTTAATGCTAAACTAGTATGGTACGCATCAGTTGCCACTACGTTGTGGTTCAAATTTCGTCAACAATATATTACAATTTATTGTACGCATTTATCATTTTGTTATTTATGTTTGTAAGTGTGAGTTTGTCTATCTGACCTCATTGTCTGATTGTCTTTTGCCTAACTGTCCCTCTTAATGTATTTAAAAGTCTGTTTGGCTATCTATATGTTTCAATGTCTGTCGATCAGCCAGTCAGTCAGTCGTATTGTCTATCTTTATATCTGTAAGTTTAACTGCCTGTCTATCTGTCTGTAACAATGCCTGTCTGTAATGCCTGTCTATTTATCCCCCTCTTTGTGTTTAAATGCACGTCTGTCTGATCGTATCTCCTTTGACGTCCGTATGAAACTCTCTTTCACTTTTTATTTTCAAAGTTTGTCTGCATTCTGTCTGACTATCTATCTGTCCGTCTGTTGGTTGGCCTGTCTGTCTGTTTTGTCCATCTGTCAGTCTGTAAACATTGTATATATAGGTAAACGGGAGTACTTTAATGACTGCAATACATGATGTGACGCTGCAGCTGAGATATGCATTGAACTACATTGGTATTAACTGGTGTTTAGTTACAATAAATATGATTTGTACCATATTAATGTTGTCTCCAGAAGTCATGCATTTCATTTGTTTCCAAATTATTTCACTTTAATGTGATAGAATATTTCATTATAATAATAGTTTCTCTTTTTTATTACTAATAGAATAGAAATAAGTCTTTAAAATAAATAGATAATCAGATATTTATACATTTGAGAACAATTTAAAAAAACAGAATTACAATATTTTTGACAAATGTTCCTAGACTGGAGACGTCGGTAGCACTGTTACAGTTTTTGCACAGTAATATAAATGTCTGTTTTCTGTTTATGTTCAGTTACATTTTTAGCTCGAATTTTCGAACAAAAAGTAGAGTTATTGCTCTCGCTCCGGCGTCGGTGTCGCGGTCACCGTTAGTTAAAGGTTTTGGTAAAAGTCAAATATCTCTGTTACTATCAAAGCTTTTTACTTGAAACTTAAAATAGTTATTCACTATCAAAGTCTACACCAGGAGTAACAATCGCCATATGTCTTATTTGAATTTTAACAGAGTTATGCCCCTTTTTACCTTGATTTTTTGTTAATGTTTTATGTAACGTCCAATATCTCTGTTACTTTCAAAGCTATTGACTTGAAACTTAAAACAGTTATTTACTATCAACGGCTACACCAGAAGAAACAATCCGCATAACTCTGATTTGAAATTAGAAAAGAAAAAGTTTTCCCCTTTTTATTGGCAAAGCTCTAAGTCAGAGTCAAGCACTGAGAAAAGTCAAGCGTGCTGTCTTACGGACAGCTCTTGATGTATAAATGGGAATATTTTTTGTTCTGTTGTTTTATTGTATTTTCCATTGATTTTTTATTTTATATTTGTATTCTAAGTTTAAGAATAAGAATATAAAACGGAAAACCTCAAACATAAAATTTTGACAGCATATGTTTATACTTGAAGTACAAAAATGCCACGTTTGAACAAGAAAAAGACAATTCTTGTTGATTTTGAACAGCTACACATTTAACAATTTTTCATACAGTAAACCTTAAACATACGTAAAAGTTATGATTTATGATCCATAAAAAATATTACGTAACGTTTAGTGATAACTAATAATTTAGATATATAAAAGTAAATATAACGATATAGGTTCACCAAATCGGAACACTAAACGAGAACGAATTATTACCTAAAAAATGGAAATACCAAGAGAACATAATTTTAACTTCTTTCATAATATTACATGCAGTTTAAATAATTTCTGATTTCACAAAAACGTTATTTTATTACATAGCTTTCATTTACACACATATATTTCGGATTGAATTTTAAAACCATTGTTTTTAGAGAACTATATTAATGTTGGACCAACTCAGGTATAGCCAAATGTGTCACCTTCGCTAAAGAGGTTTTGTATGTCCACATACATATTTGATTAACTACCTTATGTTTCGTGTGTACCGTAAACATATAAAGGTAAGTTGCATCAATATATAATTCTCATTCTGTCAAAAATTAATAAAGCGTAAAGTAATGCAAAACAAAAAATCGCCATTTTATAAATGATTCCGCAGGATCCATTGTACAAACCCCTAAAATGAATCCAACAGTTTTATCTTACAAAATAAATTCTTTGTTATTAAATTATTATTATTCTAATAGAAATATAGATTACTGCATTTTGTTTTTCCAGAACAATAGTAAGTATAGTTCGTATTTAGGAAATGTTATTTCGTATTTAAAAAAAGAATCCATTCTTGCTTAATAATATACACATTTATTTTAGGTGTTACATTTTACCTAATAAAGAGAAATTAAATTGTCTAAGAAATATCGAAAGAAAGTGTCCTTACTTTTGATGAATAAACCTGTTTAAGGATGACGACGCTGTATTTACATAGCATGATCTATCTACATAGGCATATGAGTGTATAATGGTTATAAATCTGAATTTTAATTTCTGATATTTTAAATAGTCAACGTTCTTTCACTTTGAACGGGTATTTCTTTTTTAATGTTAAGTATAATAGCACTCTCTCTCTCTTATTAAATTGTATATGTATTGTGACAGCAGATGTAAGACTTCTGTGTACTCATGACCATAGCTATTCTAGTATACAATTTCTACCGAATGCTGAATTCCGTGTCGGATTTAGAATTTGAATACAATTTTGTTATTTTATAATGAGTGGACTTTATTCATACCTTCACAAGGAAATGTATAAAAAAAAAAAAGATATTAACGACTATGAACGACTACAAGAATTGATTCTGTGCATGCTATGAAAAGTTTATCAGTAAAAATAAATGGTATCTTCGGAACTAAAATGCCCCAACATCTTTCACGGCAATTAAACGAGATTTCACAACAAGAAAAGCAGTATCACACAATAATACTAAACATACTATTCACATGTGAAAGACACTTGAGATGGCTGTAGGAAGTTTTACAGAGGCCTTCCAACTATTTAAAACATTTGTTTTGTTTAGTGATAATTTACGTACACAAATGAGGAAAGAAACTTCTCCATAAAAATATGTACTTATCTTTTTCATAAAGTAACACGAAAATCGCTGCGTCTGTTAATTGTTAAAACATATTAAGTTTAGTTATATAGTTAATACATTAAAATTGTTTCCTCTCCCGCAACCTTCTTTCGCAGCTATTTTATCACAAATATAAACAAAAAGATATAGATTATTGCATACCATACATGTATGAAATAAACTGAGCCAATTCCGATCTCAACCCACGCAATATTATTCTGACAAATCAAAACCCATACGAGAAAACACCAAAAACGGGATGCGAGCACTTTAATTAATTATTACAAGGGGGCCAACACAGAGTTTGAACAACAGCATCATTTATCACGTAATCTGACCTTTTGTCCAATTGGGCAACTAGCGAAAACCTTTTTTTAAATTTCAAACAGTCAGTCAGATTATGATGGCCTTATTTTTCCTCGGGCAGTCATCCTGGCACTGGGCCAATGAGACCGTCCTCGGAAAAGTTATGAGGTCAATATGAAATACATCATATTATAACATGATTACAATAAATAAGCCGTGTTACGATCATTCCAGCTTATGTATTGATATAGTAGCATGTAATATTATCTGACAGGGCATTACAAATCAGCCGAATTTTACTCGTATTTTCCGATCTTGTTTAAAAATGTAAATCCTACAGCGTTTCACACAACAAAATGCAAACGCTGAGTAGGGCTTTTTTACAGGAGAGAACTGTTCTTATACATGCATTTTTATTTAATCTATTTTAAACTGATTATGTGATAAAACAGCCAATGAAACATGGTTTTCAAAATGCTCCTTTGATAGATACAAAGGCTGTCGAATGATTTCACGTCTACGGGCCAATACGAGGGTGATTCACTAATGGTCTTCCACAGAGTCCATTGTATACATGTATATCATGTATTTGGTAACAAATACACTCTGCATACCTGCGAAAAATCGATTTTATCCAGCTACAAATGACCATTATTGAATTTTACACACTCACACAGTGACTTTTTTCCGTGCTACAATAAAACGTAAAAAGATAGAAATCAGGGTTTAGATCAAAGCCGGGTATCTCTGATATTTTCTGAATTGTGACGTTAAGAACAGTTTAGTTAAAATTGTCAAGGGAGTCAAAATAGTCTTTCATGGCAGGCCTAATGCCGTTTGCAGACGAAGATGGTCGATATATTATTTCCAAATGGCTCACACTGAAGGAAATTCGAAATGGACTGTCTATCATAATCTGACTGACTGTCTGAAATTTAAAAGAAAAGGTTTTTGCTACTTGCCCAGTTTGACAAAAGTTCAAGCATTTAGATTTCGCAAAAAAACTGCTGAATTTTTTTATAAATCTCTATTTCAAAGAAAATGTCTTAGTTGCAAACTGGGGATGAGACTTGGGTTTATTTTTTTAGTCCTAGCAACGCATAAATAACAAACCATGGCTAAGTAAAAGGCAGGCAAGGCAGATTATTCCAAACAGAACAGAAAGTGATAAGAATGTTTTGTCTGTTATTTCCCTCAATTCTAATGGCCCCGTTGTACAAATTCCTTGCTAAGAGTCAAACTATCACAGGCAAAGTCTACAGAAATAAAATGCTTATAGCTGTAAAAATATTCTGCGGGAATAATCTCCCAAGTAAAAGTTCGAAAGGCATACAGATAGATCATGACAATGCGTTCGCCCACAAGTCAAAATATACTGTCTTTTTTTCTTAGAACAAGAAAAGGTTTTTTTCAGGCTCCTGGCCTTAGTCCTTGCAACCTCGCTATACCACTAGATACAAAGGAGAAACTTAAAAGTTTGCTTCTGTGCAGGGAAAATACGTGAAATTGTCTTCATCTTATTGAAAATTTAGGCATACGAGGACCAGTGATAGAATTTACTGAACCACCCTCATACGACATATCTGTTACTTCCATATCTGTTACTTCCATGTCTGTTACTTCCATTATGAAACACATGTTTATTTATGTTATACCGATATATATTATCTTCAGTTGGAAATGAATCAACAAAACATACTTCTATTCAAAAGAAACATACCTACAGACCTATCCATTCTATTAAACGGGTTAGGTCGCGGGAGTGGAATTTAGATATTCTGTGCATTTGTTCTTTTTACAGTAATTTGTATATGACCTTCTTTTCAACTTTCTACATCATAAGTCTTTGAAATTGTTGATATAATGGCAAAATAAAGATCCATCAACATCTGCTAAAATAAAGGCACTGATGTATACAATTGAATCAATGCTTTGCGGACGAATGTTTAAAGACTCTTTTACAGTAAAAACTGTTATTAAAGAAACATCGATAAGTTTAAAACATAGTCTATACTTTAAACTCTAAATTAGATAACCTGAATGATTTTATTGTACGTTCATACATTATTATGTATTGAAAATACTCAAACTGTTTTATCAATTTTCTCTACATGATCGAATTTAGAATATCTTGTTTGTTGTAGTTGATATGTCAAATCAGCCTTACCGGTAAGTCGCGCTACATCAAAGATCGGCAATATTTTGTCTGTCAAAACACTTAAAATATTCTGACGGAATTCTTTTTCAGATTTAACAATTTTGATAAAATGTAGATTATTTTCTAGACAAAAGCAGGCGTACTCAAATAAATAAAATCAATACCATTTATAAAAGTGAATGTCAGACGTTGTATACATAATCTGGTGTTTAAACATGAACATGGTCTGTACCTATCTACTCTATCCATAACATCTCTCAAATTATCATAGCTCTGAAAATGAAACTGATATGATGTCATAACTATAACTAGCACAAACTATGAGAGACAATTACACATAATATATCATTCTTGTGATCACATCCACGTTAAAGTCATACTTGGACCGTGGATATGATACGTTTGTATCATAGCTATCACTTCACACTTACAAATCACTTTTCAATAATTTAAAAGTTAGCTTTAAAATGAAATGTTCAACACTGTCTAAACAAGTTCACATTTCTGATCCTAAAGCGTTTGTCACCCACCGTTGACGTTTTATACATCTGTAGATATTCATATTTCACTTTTGTTCTGCTTTATTTAACTGTATTTCATAAATATATACAAACTCATCTTCTTTCTTCTTCATGGATTAACATTCAAATGAATACTCGAATAAATGTGTGTTCTAACAAAATTTGTTTGCACAAGACAAATGTATAATTTACCATTCCTTGTGTCCTAAATACACGCCGTTATGTCCTCATCTGAATCCGTACTATTAAACTGGCGATTGTTACTTCCTAAGAAATTAGCACTACATCAGCTGGATATTAAACGATCGGGTAGAATTTTCGGTTTTGTCGACTTCTTTGAATTGTTATACTTCCGTTTGCGTACAGTGATTCACAGATTTATTATTACCATTTTCAGCATTATGGTAATACGTTTGAAGTGTTGTTGTTGATGTCGCCGATGTGTTGGATGTATTGGTTGACGGTTTTTGACAAGGCGTAGTCTTCTCTGGTCTCTCAATTCTTATATTTGTTCGCTCATACTCAAATTTCGTGTACGGTCCTGATCCACAACACAATACTTTCCGGAAACTTCTGCGAAAATTGTCAGAGAGAAATGCGTACAGGATAGGATTCACGCACGAGTTCATATAAGCAAGACAGTTCGCTACCATCTGAACAGCTATGTATGAAATATCGTCGGAATAATGTCCAAAGTTTTGCACCATAAAGACTACCTGAATAGGTAACCAGCACAGTGCGAAAATAGCTACTACAATAACTACCATTTTTGTTACTCTTTTCTTCGACCGGATGCTTTCGGCTCTTTGCGATCCCCCAGGTACAACACCGTACAGTAAACGTTTCAACATAAAACCATAGAGTACGCATATTAGCGATAATGGTAAAACATATCCGAACATGAAGAAGGATCCGTAAAATACTTTTAGCATGAGAAAGTTATTCGATGTTGAGTATTTGGATATACACACTGATCTAAATTCTCCGTAGTAGTCGTAGTCGTATACCATATAGTCCAAAAGAAGAGGGATGTGTCCACCTAATATTACAGCCCAGAGGATGACAAGTATTCGAACGGTATTTGTTTGATTTCTCACAGACATCGACGATATGGGATGAACGACCGCTAGATATCTATCTAAGGACATGACAACAAGAGTATACACGCTAGCATATGCGCAGACGTACATAAGATACTGAACAATTTTACACCATATTTCTCCAAAGGGCCACTTCGGTATCGCGTATCCAGCGGCTGTGAAAGGCACACAAAACATTATGAAGCAAAGATCCGCAAACGCGAGATTCAATATAAGTAAGTTAGTTGTACTACGCATTTGCTGGTTCATAATAATGACAACTATCACGAGAAGATTTCCTAGAAACCCAATTGCGACAATGAGACCAAATATGATGGGAATAATCACTCTCACGTATCTTTCAAACTTGTAATAGTCTGTTACTGCAGTATCGTTTAAAAGCTTGTCCATTGAGCCATTGACGTATGAATCGTTTAAGTCTGTTGCATTTTGCAAAATTGGGGAATATGTCGATGCCATGTTTGTACCTGTAAGAATAAAGAAAATAAAATTGATATCCTATAATAGTAAGAACAAACTGCATGTCATTGTGATAAAGGCAAAATAATATCTAATTACGTATTTCAGTATTGCAACAAAATAATGTAGAGCGCTTTAATGTCCATATATCATTCAACAAATATTTCGTTCATCTTCCATTAAACAATTAGTTTTCTGTCACAAATACTTCGTAATATGTGTCATTCTATAGAACTCAAAAGATGGTAAAATGAATTACCTAATATTTTAAAGTATACAAATAACTCATGAAACACAAGGATGAATATCCAACAGGTAAAGACACATTCCACAAACGTAGCCTCCCAAAAGCGCAACCCCCAGCACGCGGACGTGCAAAATAACTAGTACATGTACACAAGCATACGCATACACACGCACAGTCTCCTAATCTCACTCTTACTCCCCAACATCTCCCAAAATTACAGGTCAATGTAGATGACAGTTATCCCACCAAGCGAAATTTTAGCACGTTAATTGCATTAGAAGATATAAATGATACAAAATCCTCCTTTAAGTATTTACAAAGAGCAAACCTTAAAAACCAAAATGCATGTACTCGGTGCGTTTGGAGAAGACAGAGCATCTTGCGAATCACCTTTAAGGGCCAGAAGACAAAAATCAAATCGGCTCAGTCCCAGTGGGATTTAAAAATGCCTATCACAGAGTCCTCCGACTGTTCCATCTGACACAGAGAAACGCGTAGTGTCTAACTGTAAACAGATTGAACACTTAACATGTGGTAAGTCTAAAAACAGATGAGTTATTATCTCTATTGATAAAACGTTTTAAAATTTTACCAAATACAGATGGAAAATTACCATTACCCCAAATCGTACGAAGTTTTAAATGACATCCCCATAAAAACCAGGTTTTGACATACGTTCTCGCACAAGTGTCTTTAAATTACTATTGAATTATAAATACTAATAACCAGATCTGAATAACGGTAGTAAAATACGTAGAATAGTATAGCGATAACACTGCGGAAGAAGTTTATCTTATTTGTAATATATTGTTTACGTTTATTGAAATCCTTAACATGCCTTAATGCTCTGGCAATGTTCAAGATGAACTATCAGTAAAGGTTAATGGTCTGTTGAACGTCGTCCATCTTCCGTCGTCCGCGTCAACTGTTTGCTTAAGCATTTTATTCTCTGTAACTATCGGTCAGAATTACACTTAAATTGGTCAGCATCTTGGTACGGGCCTCTTTTTTGATCTAAAACGTTCCACTTGGTCCGAGCCAAAAACAGGGGGGGGGGGGGGGGGGGGAATCTTTAAACGAACCTCTTGATAGATCGTCACAGAACTTGGTTTATTAAACCATTAAATGGACTTCTCACTAATTTGTATAACTTATTTCCTTTAACTCTTTAATTGGACCACGACAGCTAGAAGCGAAACCAAAAAACAAATATTTAAAAAGAGCTTGTTATTAACATAACAAAGTTTGCTGTAGTATCTTTGCATAAATATCTCTCAGATTTAAACGAATGGTTCCGCTTGACCCTATTTAGGGGCCGCCAGCGCTAAAATAGAAATGAAAAGCTTTAAGTCTTGTATTGTTGCGGTCATGAAATTGAAGTGATAATATATGTACGTACGTATACAATTCGAGGAAAAACAGCCAGTTTTATATACATGGGTAATTATTAGAGATATTTAAGATTTTCTACACCTTAGTTTGTCAACAAGTGACCCCAGGGTATATTGTTTTTCAACAGTATTTCAAATAAAAGATTAAAAGAATCTGGAGCCAAAGTTTCTGTCGTGTCTCATGAACTAGACTATTCATTTAAAGTATGACATTATAAGGTATCAGAATAATATGCTTAATGACAGAACTACGTTTGATCGGTAATTATATTCCAGTGAGCGTGTCAAGTTTTACTTGGTGTCAATTGCCATTGCAAAGCAACCTCCAGTAATCCTTTTATGTAACTTATTTTTACGATAATCGATTTATTAGCAGTGGGCCTGCTCTATTCATTTTAGAATGTCTTAATAGTTGTTTGTCAATCATACTTATTTCTTATGCTCTTGTGAAAGCGCTTTTTCCTAATGGTAATCTCTGACTAGAATTACAGATGTGAAAATTATTTTCTCGGGAAAGCTTAGACTGGCTTAGATTAGATACAGGATATTCGTTAATTTTCCTAGCCATCACTGCAAGGGGAGACAAGCAATATTTCACGAACGGGTTTCCTGTTTATTACATGTTAACAGCTGAAAATAAGACCAGTATTTCATAAAAAAAACGGAGCTATTTAGAGTGCCATTTTACGTTATATATAGTAATTCGGAATGTTTGCTTTCAGACAATGAAATCAAAATTTGGTCGGATGACGTCATTTAAAGTTACCATGGAAACTGGATTTATGCATTATGTGTAGAAAGAAAAATTGAATTCACATTTCCATAAATACATCATGAAAAATTGAAAAGTGAATTTTTTCATAATATGTAAAAAAAAAATAAGACCACATTTCCGGGTATTTATTGACCCCTCTCAAACAAATATGAAAGACATATTATGCAACAACTTAAGCTGGACTATTCTAAACTGCAGTCGCCCATTTGTAGGCTTCGGCGTTGATTAGGTTTTTTTCCAAGGCGGTGCCCCACTGTGTTCCTTTGTTTGTTCGTTTTGTCCTCGTGTGTTGACTTTGTGTGTGTGCGCGTGTATGTGTGTGTGTGTTTGTGGTGTGCACGTCTGCGTGCTGTAGGTTTCGTTTTTGGGAGACTGCGATTTTGGTGCGTGGCATTCCCTGTTTGATATTTGTCTTTGTTTTTTTGTATGTAATCTGGTATCTCAGTAACCACTTGAGAGAATGGATTGAAACTTAATAGTAATTACGCTTATTTAATGTGATGAACCAACTTGCAGTTCAGAGGTCTCATAACTCTCTTTGGCTTTTTACAAATGCCCGTTTTATTTACTAAGTTTTGTATGTAAGTTGGTATATCTGTATCCACTTAGATAAATAAATTGAAACTTCGCACACTTGTTCACTGCAATAAACTGACATGCAGTACACAGGTTTAGAAATTCTACTTTGCATTTGCAAAATTGTGTCCCTTTTCCGACTAAGCAGTAGTTGGTAAGGTTTTTGTGTGTAAGCTAGTATTTCAGTTGAGCGTTGCTGACAGCTCTTGTTACAAACGAGTTCAGTCACTAACATACGTTAGAGCGTAACTTAGTCCTTGCAACTACAACACGACATTTTTCTGATGGAGTCGCTTAAAAACAGAAGCTGACATAGTGTTTGACGTGTGTCAGGAATAAGCTTTCAGCTCTTGAAATGAAATATGTGGAAATGAAGGTATGCTTTTCAGGAAACGGCTATCTGTTTTCTTTATCAAATGGGGTTATGGACTGTCAAGATTTAACCCTAACTAGCTTTTGCTCTGGCAGTGGGTATACGGCTTGCTAGGGGGACGTAAGGGTTGTTGCTAGTTTCATTATCTCTCATAAGCAGAATCAGTCAAACTGAGTCTACTATTATATTGACTGTCTGCATTCTATGTTTTTAACTGATATATTCATATTTTGTTTGCATCTGAATGTCGGAAAAAAATAATTATTTTTAACAGTCAAGTCAAGTACAAAATACAAGATCAGTCTTGAAATTTATCATGTCTGGCTATACAACTTCTATCCGGTATCATACTGAATGCTTTTTCAGGCTTTAACCTTTCACACAAAAATATAATCTTTGTTAAGTTAAAATTCGTGGATTACTACCTACATGTAAACCACACATACTTTAATTGTACACAAATAATCTGTTTTAATTCGTTAAAAATCAACAGGAATTCTTGTGTTAAGCTCTTCTAAACATACCACCACGGAATTACAGCTAAACCGTTAATTTATGTTCATCACCTGGTGCTTGTACCATTAGAGCAACATAATTGGCTAATGAATCAACCAACGTCTTAAAAATGTCATAAATATTGGCAAATATTTTCAGTTCAATCAAGTAGACGAAGTTTCATTAGGAAAGCTGAACTATAAATTCTTGATTTTTCCCGTGCTTTATGGTAACGAAATGATTGTGTATGTATATAGTATATCGGAGAGAAAATTTTACACGAATACGTGGAATTCTTGTTACATATTATGCTAGAAGTATAAGGTAAACATGTAATTAAAGCCCCGATTGAATGGTTAATTCCTATTATTAAACGAAAACATTTGCATGGAGGTGAAATAAACATGCAATTTATTTTAAGTCACTTTTGGAAATTTTACAAAATATTACTGCACAACGTTTGTTTTGGGGTATTTTAGATATTTCTTAAGCATAGTACGAATTTTTGGTAAACATTTCAGAAACTTGCATTTTGGTATGAACACATTAGCCTAGAGCCTTGATATACTATAAAGCCGTCGACTTGCATGTACATCATCTAGTTCCTAACATGGTTTAGTGTAAGTAACTTAAAATACATTTGCGATACCAAAATCACGGCATTATTCCATTAATGATTAAAAGTCATTATCTTATCTCTAAATCATTAGAAAGGCTGCTATGACAGTCTGTAAATTATGAAGACAGAAAATACATTTTTTAAAGTTTTAACGCGATAATATCATTTCATTGAAAGCTAAGCCTACTACCGCCATTGATGATTAAGTAGGTTTTAAGCTACTGGAAGGAAAGCATTTTTGCAATACCAGCAATCATCTCTTTTGCATTAAATCATGTTAAACTATTATGTTGTTATTTTGGTTCTTTCTTTGTTGTTTTAGCGTATTTTGTTGCATCTTTATAATATTCAAAGAATGTATGGTAGAATAGATATTTCAAATCCAGAAAAGGTGAAATTTCCACATCTAGCATAAAGGTCGCAGTTCTATATACCTGTTATTCCGCTTATACAGATAGTGGTGGGGTAGCATGAGTAGTATGGCACATTTCATGTACATCTCATGAAAAGAACACGTCATCGCGTTCTGTGCTTCAATATGACCTTGCAGATTGCGTTATCTATAATTTAAAATTCAAGAGATGCCTAAAGTACATTTGAGCCGCGCCATGAGATCTAGAAAACCAACATAGTGCGTTTGCGACCAGCATTTGTAGTTGTAAAATATTGCATGAGTTGTTTTTTTTTTTAATTTTCTTGTGTCCTTCAAGAATGTTTTACTAGCTCTGATATCTAAATTTAACTAGAGATTGCTTTTAACGAAAAACGTCTCCCGCCACTCCAAGCAGATACTGTAAAATGCCACAAATTAAAAGCAATAACTCCAGGTAAAATCATTGAACCATACCATTTTAACAATATACACGACCAAGCTTGGCAGTGGCAACTCCTATGGAGTTTAGTAGAATTCCATCCAATGTAATAGGAATAGTAGCACAAACAAATTTGACCAGTCAATGTGCACAACTGCGCTTCACACCAGTCACTTGTAAGGTTTGGTGAAATTCAGTCTAATGGTATACAACATGTAGTGTAAACAAGTGGCATCAGACCAGAAAGAAAATAAAACACTGTAAATGTTTTACACTACCCTTACGTATACTATAAGAGCCATGGTCGAGAACGGGAAAATATACTATCCAATCGCGTTATTTTTATCTACAACGCGCAGTTCGGTAAATGGGTACTATGCATATTGAACAAGTGTTAATTTATCTTCCATGGTGCAAGGACCATATTGCCACAATATTTTTATCGCTGAAACACACCACGTAGTTTATATTTTCATAAATCCTTGAACATGTTGAAAAACTGGCAGTGGTCTCGTTTTAGAAGGCAGTCCTGACCCCAGTGGGCTCGAACCCCGGAACCCCCTGGTCGAGTGACCGACACCTTAATCATTTGACTGTCGCTCCCTTTCGGAAAAAAATTAATGTTAACACCAATAATAAGAAATATGCATTTAGTATTTTTATACTCTTACGTATTGAGGCAGTATCATTCTGTTATATCAAGAGAGAAACGTTTTGCTTATTTAATAGAAAAAAATTTTGAATCTGTCAGTATTGTATAATATCAATGCCGTCAAGTATAAATACAATCTGTTTATTGAATAGTATTTTGATATTTCTTTTATGTCATTCGTGGCTCCAGACATTTGGCACATAAACAATACATTGTTTATATTATGAGGGTGATACGGACCTATCAGGATATAGAGTAATTTCCTCTGTGAAATCCTTCAATTTCTTGTGACTCAGCCAAATTAAATGTGTCAGCCAGTTTGAATATATAATTTCTTCTGATCTGATGTGTCTGTCTATGATCTTCACTGTAAATTTTGTATCCGTCACTATTGTATAATATCAATGCGGTCAAGAACAAAGTATTATCTGTAAATTGAAGAGTATTTTTGTATATAATATGTTATAGTTATGAATTTTCTTCATATGTCATTCATGGCATCAGACACTTGGCACATAAAAATACATTGATTATTTAGACCTATCAGGATACAGAGTAATTTTCACTGTGAAATTCTTCAATTTCTTGCGACTATGCCAAATTAAATGTGTCAGCCAGATTGAATATATACTTTCTTCTGATCTGATGTGTCTGTCTATGATCTTCACTATAAATTTTGTATCCGTCTGTATTGTATAATATCAATGCGGTCAAAAATAAAGTACTATCTGTAAACTGAAGAGTATTTTGTTAAACATGTTCTAATTATGAATTTTATAATGTCATTCATGGCGTCAGACATTTGGCATAGAAACAATACTTTGATTATTTTGTGAAGGTGATACGGACATATCAAGATATTGAATAATTTTCTCTGTGAAATCGTTCAATTTCTTGCGATTATGCCAAACTAAAATTGTCAGCCAGTTTGAGTACATAATTTCATCTGATCTGATGTGTCTATGTTCTGGAGCTTTGCAAAGTATATTGATCGAAATTTCTAACGCCCCCAAGATTTCTGATGATTGTCTTCATAATTTGAAAAAAAAAAAAAATCAAATTTATTACAACTTTAGATACAATTTGAAAAAACAAATGACACGATTATATTTTAACAAAAACAAACTGTGGATAGACATTATTTCATTCTTTTACGCCATCCACCCATTTTCAATAATTAAATGCAAGATATACCAAAGATATCAAGAGAGGGCGAAATATCTTTCGTTAAATTATACTATATATTAAATATTAAAAAAGAAATCAGTGTTTACGGCCATTATATGTAAATAGTATATTGTTCTTTCATTTACCTAAGTGACAATTTGAAGCAAGACGTTTGATATTCCGCATTACGTTATTGTTATTAGCGGTGATGCAGGACCGTTATCTCCTATACCAACAGTGTGTTATTGATTATCAAAATTAAATCAGTACAAAGTAAAAGGGAAATACTGTCCAACATTAACTGTCATGTGAAACTCTTAATTTAAAGAGAAAGAAATGAGCAAGCTACTTAAGAGTAGTAAATACAAAAGAACGTGTTAAGTCCTTTTCTCATATTAGATGTTTTCAGACTTAAGAGTAGGATTTATTTGTCTATTAAAATCCAACGTATGCTCCCTCTAAAAATAATATAGTGTAATTAATGTGAGAGTTCGTTTTAAGAGCATTACTTAAGAATAACGCACACTCATTTGAGCCGTGCCATGAGAAAACCAACATAGTGGGTTTGCGACCAGCATGGATCCAGACCAGCCTGCGCATCCGCGCAGTCTGGTCAGGATCCATGCTGTTCGCTAACGGTTTTTCTAATTGCAACAGGCTTTGAAAGCGAACAGCATGGATCCTGACCAGACTGCGCGGATGCGCAGGCTGGTCTGGATCCATGCTGGTCGCAATCCCACTATGTTGGTTTTCTCATGGCGTGGCTCATTTTGTGTTTCAGAAAGTGATTCGAATCTATATCCCTTATTTACAGTACAATTATGAAACGCATTTGCTAGTCTAAATATATCAATTACATGGCGGGTATTTTTCTGAGTTGTTTAGTTTACTTATTTCCTTCCAATCGTCCTTTGCTTTTTGCTGTTTCTGAGTTTGTAGATGCTCATTCTGTAGAATGTTCCATTATATCTGAAGATACAGTACGCTCATATTTCAATAAATGATTTTATTAAATGAAGAACATCCGCTTTTAATTTTCTTAATTATGCAAAATATATAAACAATATGTGTATGTTGAGCTGCGTCCACAATTACATGTCAGAGAGTAAATATCGTTTGTTTAAAGGAAAATGCCACGTTTTAGTAGCACAGTTATACATTTATTGAGTTTGTACTATTTTTATCCTAGCACACAATTCTGTTTGTACACGCAAACATATTTTATTCCTAGTTTATATAGAATCTGTGTTATTTCAAATATGAAATGTGGTTATAATATAGCTTAGACAAGTAATTCTAAACGTATTATGTGAACACACTGTGATTTGGTTGTCTTAAAAAAGTATGATATAGAGTATATTACGTTATGTAATGTTACCATCATATCCTATGACCGCCTTTTTATTTCATATTTGGCGCAAATCATACTAGAGTCTGCGTCATCAGACAAATCAGAAGAGATAATTGTGTATCAAAATATCAACAGTCAGTGTTCAGTCAATGAATGTTTCCACATCTTGAAGAATTTGAGTATAGTGTTTTGGTGGTTCCACAGTGATATTTTGTAAAACTTGGTGTTACTATTGACCGTTAATACAAGCCATTTTAAATTAAGATGGTTATGATTTTTTCATATTATTTGAACTGTCTTTGGATTAATATATTTTCTTAACCAATGTGGTCGTATACATTGATATATGGGCTCTGATAAACAAATGGTCAAGTCCTGAAATCACCACTAATTCAAACAAAGCTGTAAAGCTTCTGTTTTCTTCTTTAACCTTGACAATTTTAAAACAATCTACTTGCGCAGATCGTGCTCTCTTAAATTATAAACTGACCAGCGTATCAAAAATGTAACAATGCCATCAATATACACATTGTAACAGTCCAAGACCAAACGAATTATGCAACACAATAGTAAATTACACAACAGTGATCATTGGAATTAAACTGAAACAACCAGTTGTCAAAAGGAAAGGTCGTACCAATACTTAATGCAGAACCGTAACTGACAACTGAGAGTAAAACACGTCACAGGAAAAGAGATAGGTTTCAAACTAACCATGACAACCAAATCAGTCTTCGGGAAAGAAAACGAGAGAAGGGCGATACTGAACTGTAATACAGCGGCACCTTCATCACGGTAAATGTCAACCATACTCTTAGCAATCTATTACAAGAAATGTACTGTAGAACTGTGTCCCTATACACAAACTTCACTCTAGTGTTGGACATATATGTGGATGTCTCTAATAGTATTGATAACATAAGCAAATGTTGAGCTCTGCTCAAACTGGAACTAAAGGGCGTTGCCCGTTGTACGCATTTCTACTTCCATGAAAAGTCATTAAATTTGCTTTGGCAAAAGTCCCAAGCATGGCTACATCCTTCAACACTTAAAAGATTCGGCGGACGATTAACTTCAGGAAAGCTGTCTTCTGTAAAATCGTCGTGGAGAATAAACGCTTCATCCGGGACTCCAGTCTTTTGCTTTCCTACACTCTTGTAATACACATTTTAACATTAACTTTCTCTGACTTCACTGCAACAGAAATAAACGAAACACGTGATTCTGATGTTTGCAGAAAAAAAAGATAACTGAATAATGCTTAATGTACTTTCCTTATAAAGCTTCACGAACTTGTATGGTCTCTGTAAATGGGATATTTTATGCAATTGGACATCATTGATAAGTTTGTGTCACAACTATTTCCGCTGTGTAATATTTAGATTCAACACACACGATCTTGTCAGAAGTAATTTGTTTGCTTTCTATTAAAACTTGTCACAATGACAGTTGAATAACATTTTAGTACCACTTACTTAAAAATGTTTATATGCAGCCATTATATTTTCACATCTTGCCATATCTGTGATAATTGTTAATTAGCTCATAAATTGTCAGTAACGGATCACTATTATACGTATTTTTAATGACAGTTTCATTTTTAGTATTAATAATTTCATGATTGTACTATATCGTAGTTAATAGGAAACAAAATAAGAAAATCCGACTTTAAACTAGAGATATAGGACGCAGATGCTCCCGCTAAGTATCAAGATACTTAAGTGGGAGTTCTATGATTAATGGTACTTTTGCAATGGGAAATGTTTACTGAAGCTATTGACTGGAAAAGAAATATGACTGTACGTATTTATTTTGCCTCGAATTGTTTAAATATTACATCGTCTTGTTATGATGAATGTTGATACGAATATCCTTTTATGAATATAAAAATTATAGACAGACAAGAAAAACGATATAAATCTTTGACCTTTTAAGTGTTATCTTGACCTTTGATATTTAGTGGTCTGTCTTGCACTATCATGTTGAATGTCTGTGCCAAGTTATAGTTAAATATCCATCTCTTAGTAAGCAAATACAAAATATAGAGCAAACAAGAAGCGTTAAGTCAAATCGTTGAATATGTGACATTGACCTTTGATCACACGTCATTATGGTAGACGTTTGTGCCCAGTTATATGAATATTCATGGATTTATTCGAAAGTTACAGACCAAACAGGAACCATTTTGTACTTCTTTACTTAATAGTTCGACCATGACCTTTAAGGGAAAGGTATGGATCTTAAATATGACACTTCATCTTTTTACCATGATATTTGAACATCCATGCCAGCATAAAAAAGTTATAGAGCGGATAAGAACAATAACCTTAAATACTTGACCTCTATATTTGACATTGGTCTTTAAGATAGGGGTATCGGTCTGAAATGCATTAGGTCGGCTTTTTATAGTTAATATTTGTGTCAAGGTATTTGAATATCCATGCATGTATAAGAACGTAATGATGCAGACAAGACAATTGACGTTATTTTTTTTTACCTCAGTCTGTGATCTTGACTTTTAAGATAAGACTCTGGATTTTCACGCGACATGTCGTATTGCTACGTAGTTATTTCTGTCAAGTTATTTTACTATTTATACATGCATAAAAACTATAGAAAAATGGCATTAAGTATTTGACCTTTATATGTGACTTTATAGTTAAGGGTTTGGATTTGTATACAAATTGTCGTGCCAGGATGGTTAATTTGTACTAGGTTAGTCTTAATACTAACAACGCACAAATAAGTTATCGGCCGGACAAAAGTTTGTCCACACACGGACGCTTACATGGACTACGATATGCCACACCCCATTTTAATGATGGGATCGTAAAAAATAAAACACATATGCATGTAATGTACTGTCTTTCACGTCACATAGCCTCAAGTATAGGATGAATATCAGTAAAGAATAAACGGATTTGGTCTTCGTGAAACAATATACGTTGAAACCCAAGAAATTTGTTGATGCACAAGCCCTAGGGAAACAGCTCTGTTAACCTTGGTTGAACGATGTCGGCCCTTTACGTTGTTATAGACTAAAATAGTAAAATCAACTAAGACTGCAAAAAATGCACATATGTTCTAAATAAAAATGCTAAATGTTCAATATATGATTAAATTACTTTTTCTGGTGTTCATGCATGTGTACAACAGTAGAGACTTTATGTTAAATGTGTGCGTTAAAGGCGGATTTAACACATGCCTTAACATCATGTTTCCGCGTCTGTTTTTTTTTTTTTTTTTTTTTTTTTTTTGTTTTGTTTTGTTTTGTTTTTGTTTCTTTTTTTAATAATTTTGCTCCTCATATTAAATATTTCGAATCACAAAACCATGTTCTGTGCCTAGGAAACAATCTGACTTATAAAATGAGTGTAACGCTAATTTGCTTCTTTCAGAATTAAAAAAAGTTATCGCCGTTTTTCGAATATTACAGTGTAAAAGGTTTCGGCACTGACGCATCGCTGAAATCCGCGCATGAATACAGTTGGTAAACATTAATAGTAGTAAGATTTTGATTTATTATTTCATATTCATTTAAATAACAAGTGTGTGTTTTTAAATGATATATGTCTCTTATCTCTAGCCGAGTAAACATACCCTACATAAAAAGAGATGTAGGAGAGTAAGCACAAATTGCAATTTAAGGAGGGTGAGAAATGATATTTATAAAATAAATTAATGAAAAAGTAGATAAACCAATCTGAATATATCAAGACTTCGATCAAAACTGATCCGAGTCCATGTTGGACCCGGAAGACCATGTGAAAAATTTCTATCAGTCATATGTTCCGTACTATTGCATTTTCATAATAATTTATTATCGTTCTTGTGAAGAACATAAAATTATCGCACAGTTAGCGGATAAAAGGTTTAAATTAAATTGTCTAAAGTTAAACATTTTGTCAGATTTTCAGACAGTTCCCATGTCAAACCATACTATAAATAGACATTTAGTAGAATATTACACTGTACACAGATGTTATTAGTGAAATTTCATTAAATATATTTGTAATAGATTACATTATCTACAATATGATATGTATTAGTAAACATGCCTGTATTATAAACCTCTGTAGATGCTCATATACAGAAAAAATAAGACAAATGACTTGAAATTTTGCTAAATTGTGATAAACTGATATACATTACATTATTAATATCATCCGTATTATTTGCTCATTTTGTTATTTGATTTTGTTGGGTTTAACGTCGCACCGACACAATTATGTTGCATTTAACATTATAATCAGCTTCCCGGTCATTCTGTTCACCAGACGGAACAATTTCGGCGTAATTTAAAGAACGTTCTCCCTGACTACTCGGACGTCATTACAACAGCTGCCTGATATCACTAAGCAGCATTGACGTAATTTTGGCGCTTTGCATTATGCTGTGCACGTCAAAATTTTCCAATTGAAAAGAACGGGGCGAATGTAAATATTTCCTCAGATTAATCAAATGTCTCTATAATACAATCTGTATTGACAAACATTCCAGTCGTTGAACACAGTATTGTTACCGATATACCAATTTTGTTCTACATACACTGGTATTTTATTGTGTTTTTTACTACAGTTTGCAAAACAGTTATTGCCACTAAACAGCATTATACAGTGCTTAATAGCTGTATTTGATACTAAATCAGAACAGTTTAGTACTGGAAAACTGGTTAGGTTAACTGCCCCCGCGACAACTGTTATACTGTTGAAAAAGGCGCTAAACCCAACATAAACAAACGAGTTTATGCAGTATACATATTGACAGTTCTGGTTTTATTTAAATTTTGTATCAGTTCTTATCATATACTGTAACAAGTAACTCCACTTCCATCATCACCATATTAAAAAAGATAGGCATTGGCCTATTTTTTTTTATCCGTGGCCATCAACAGTTTCACGTTCTAGCCGAATAGTATGAAAATAAGAAAAAAATGTTTATTATTATAGAAGTCAACTGTTTATACTTTGTGGGTCCTAAGTTTTGAAGGTGTAAAATACTGCACGTTTGTCCTTTTTACAAAGTCAATGTGAGAATTTCATGAAGGTCGAAAATAATTTATTTTCGTATCCACGATACAGCTATTTTGCCCTAATCTCGAATTAAGGTATTTGGAATATGGTTAAGATTTTACACATGGTGTGCACATTACGTAGTTGAAGAGATTTTATTGCTATGGCAATGGAAACAGAAACATTACTGGGATTTAAATTCATAAAAGAATTTAAAACATCGTACGACAGAATAAGATCTGTAGGACGATTCTCTTAAAGCATGAAACGCATGGAACCTTTTATTCAAAAATAAAAAAAAAACTTAAAAGAAGGAAAACTCGTCTCTTTTATATGCACCCTAATAAAAGCTACCAAAAGTAGTGTGACCCAGTACCTACTGAAGCGAATGTTATGGAGGTAAATTGTTTTTATCCTTTACCCCGCTAAATTTCTAAAATGAACTGGTCCATCATTTTAATTGGGCAGTATCATTCATTAATCGAAGGGGTGTTCACTGAAAATTTATTGACTGAATAGCGAACAGTGCATGCTGATCTTGGTCTGCACTGGTCGCTAAGGCAGAATCACTTGCCGCTAGTAGGCTCAGGTTTAATCTATTGAAAAAAATCTTTATATAAGTAATGTAGCATGATGTATATTTACTGCACTTGACAGTATCCACAATATTCCAAAGGGGTTTGTAACTTTGCATTGCGTCATTCAGGACTAGAACACAGTCAGGTTTATATCAGAAATAGACCCAATTCATCGGTACCTATCTGTTGGCGTTTTTCTTTTTTAATTTTAAAAGCATATTGTCGAGTTTTGTAGAGTTAAGGCGTGTTTAGGAATAAGTCATGGAAAGAACACTCGTTGCTCATTCAGCAATGTATCTCATTGCGAGTTTATCATTAGTTTCTTGTACTGACACATTGTAACGTCAATGGAAGAAATCAGTCTGTTACCTTTCACACAAACTGATATGCCGACATAACTTTTTGGCATTGGGATTAAGATCAAGTTTCCAAAAAAACTCTTTTGTTCAGACGCTGCAAAACTGTTTGCAGGTTAACATTAATATTTAGGCTGGTAAGTCACCAGTAGTTACTCTACATATATCGCTGTTTCACATCGTATTTTAAGATAAATGCTAGCTCACTGATGTTTTACGTCAAACGCGTCTTTTATGTTAAGGTCATTAGGAATCAATAGCTTTAAGGTTTTTATATTTGGTATTAGTCACAACAGAATGTGGGACTAAATTTTAAAAACAAGACAGAAGGTTGTCCTAGGCCATATTTTTATATGCGATTTTGTTAATCATGTCGGTAAAAAGTATCTTCACTATAACTGTAATAAGTACTTAAAATGTATCCACCTATGATCAGTCGGGAGGGGTAAAATGTATATATTACATCTTTCAGTCTAGGGCAAAGGCGTTAAAATGGACGTTGTTATACGTAATACACCCCTTTGTTTTGTAACCCTGGCTTTACCGTTGTCATTGACATATTAAAACAGTTGTACTGGATTTCCGTATCTTTAATAATGACTTGTTTTCCTACAGGCAGAAAAAATCTCTGCACGAGTCAAAGATAAATGACATTGGCCTCAGTGTCAATAAAAAATTACTCCTAATAACATTATTCTCGCCAAAACCAATCACTCATGACACAGTACCTGTTTGTCCATACTCATCGTTCAAACCAGCGGGAAAACCTTAACGTATTGTTTCCTTCGAAGGATACAAAATGTTATATAGCAGCAGAGTTACAAATGTAATATGTAATACATGAGAAAGAAAAGAAAAGTGAATCAAGCTAAATTCTAATACACTGAACACTGTTTGCAACTTGCCTTGAAAACAATATCACCTCATTTTCATTGAATAAAATCAATAGTGGTATACAGTTAACGCTGCTTTTGCGGCCACCTGTATTAAACAGTCACTTGCATTAGCAAATCAGCTTACATCCCAAACTGACTTTTGTTGTATTTCAGCTTGTCTTAAGCAGTCAGATTGTGTTCCTTCTTAGCGGACTGCTTAATAAAGGTTTCACTGTAATGGCCTAAAATCGCTCACATGCATAAAAAGCTCAAAACAAGAATTATCGAATGAGTCCTGCACACAATCAACCACATATTTCACAGATTGAATAATGAGAACAGAGTTTATAAAAGGTTCACTGAATTTTTATGTCATTTGAAAGTTACTACTGTACAATAAACCTACACAAATTTAGAAAAAGTAAACCACACTCAGAGCAGTCATTTTTGTTTTTGACGAACAGTTAGCAATGCTAACAGGTTTGATAAAAGGTGATCCCAATGATTATTCTGAAAAAAATTCGTGGTAGAAAGTCACTTTTTACACATTATACAAGTGTTCAAGGAGATGTCATTTGAAGATATTTCTCATTTCTAGCTCCGTCAATCTCTAAGTGAAGCCAAGTGGAATCATCTGAACAACTCTGTGTCTATTCCAATGAGTACATTAACTGTGCAAGCTCCACGTAATGATGTCAAGGGACTTTGAACGGATAGGCAGGGCAGGACGGCGAGTGGCAACAAAAATTCATTCGAAGCACATAGTGTAGCGTTCTGAAAGACAGCTAAATCCCCTGCCACTGCTATGGATAGTGAAATGGTAAACCTTTGACCTTTAGCTGTGACCTTGACTTTGAGCCGGCATGGCTGACTCATAGATTCTGCACAACGTCTTGATGAGGTGATCATTTGACCCAAGTTTCATGAAAATCCTTCAAGGGGTTTAGGAGATACAGAGCTCAAACCTTTGACCTTGAATTGTGACCTTGACCTTGAGTTGACATAGCTGTCTCATGAGTTCTTGATGAGATGATCATTTGACCCAAGTTTGATGAAAATCCTTTAAGGGGTTTAGGAGATAGGACACAAAATGGAAGGCTCAAACCTTTCACCCTAAGTTGTGACCTTGACCTTGAGCCGGCATGACTGACTCATAAGTTCTGCACATCGTCTTGAGGAGGTGACCATTTGATCCAAGTTTTATAAAATTCCTTCAAGGGGTTTAGGAGATATAGAGCGGACACAAAATGGAAGGCTCAAACCTTCACCCTAAGTTGTGACCTTGACTTTGAGCCGGCATGGCTGACTCATAGATTCTGCACAACGTCTTGATGAGATGTTCATTTGACCCAAGTTTCATGAAAATCCTTAAAGGGGTTTAGGAGATACAGAGCTCAAACCTTTGACCTTGAGTTGTGACCTTGACCTTGAGCTGACATGGCTGTCTCATGAGTTCTTGATGAGGTGATCATTTGACCCAAGTTTGATGAAAATCCTTCAAGGGGTTTAGGAGATAGGACACAAAATGGAAGGCTCAAACCTTTCACCCTAAGTTGTGGCCTTGACTATGAGCCGGCATGGCTGACTCATAAATTCTGCACATCGTCTTGAGGAGGTGATCATTTGACTCAAGTTTTATAAAATTCCTTCAAGGGGTTTAGGAGATATAGAGCGGACACAAAATGGAAGGCTCAAACCTTTCACCCTAATTTGTGACCTTGACCTTGAGCAGGCATGGCTGACTTATAAGTTTTGCACATCGTCTTGATGAGGTGATCATTTGACCAAAGTTTTATAAAATTCCTTCAAGAGGTTTAGGAGATATAGAGCGGACACGAAATGGAAGGCTCAAACCTTTGACCTTGAGTTGTGACCTTGACCTTGAGCCGAAAAGGCTGACTCATGGGTTCTGCCCATTGTCTTGATGCGGTGATCATTTGACCCAAGTTCATGAAAATTCTTCAAGGGGTTTAGGAGATATGGAGCGGACACAAAAGTGTTACGGGCAGACGGACGGACGGAGACCATTCCTATAACCCCCCTTCCCCCACCCCCCCACCCCCACCACTTGTGGCGGGGGATTAACAAACAATATTCCAGGGAAAATAAAGATTGCCTGAATGTTTGCAGTAGGTTTGGCCTTTATCATCTGCTTCCTGAAAATGTCTTTTCCAAACAGAATTGATTAAGCTAATCATAATGAGTTGCTGACGTATTAGCCTTTTGTCTTACTTTTTGTCCTATCTGTAGAGCATTCACACAGCTGGAAGTGCTAAAATGATGAAATTATGTGTTATTCACAGAATATTTGCTTTAGACAATGTTATGAGTCACACAGTTACTGCAGTCATGAACGAAGGAAAAGGAAATTTTCTAAATGATCCTTACTTGAAAACTTGTGAAAACTGTTGAAGGGTATTTTCATCACTGGCATATTTCATAACATTGTTTAGCAAAATGTCAGATATTTTCTAATTATTTAAAACACGGTTGTGACGTAATCCTTTGTTAGTTTTGTCTATCATATAGGTTACTGTACCAATACCGCTCTTTACACACGATTATTTTACTATACCTGTCCATTATTAGCCTGTAACTGTCCATTTTAAAAATAAAAGATACTTTAAGAATGGACATTTACAGGCTAAAAATGGACATGCATAGTAACAACCTTGTGCGTTTAGAGGTGTGAGTACATCAACCTATGAAATCCAAAAGTTTTGAAATATAAACTGCAACGTTTTACAGAAATTGTAGCTGCAATAAAAATTCTGAACGGGAACATCGGACTTTGACCCATATCAGCCCCCAGATTAAATATAAGTAAAATGAAAATCAAAGCATAGGCCAAAGTAATTATAGAAAGTTAGTTTAAATCCTCAATAGTTAGAAAGTAATAAAGTCCTCTTTGTACACCCCTAAATCGCCATAGAAAAGTATCGCAGAAATACACATAGTATGGTATTTTCAGCTGAAAATAGGCGACGTAATGTACAAAAAAAAAACATAATTGTTTTTTAAATGCTGCATACCCACATTAAATTTTGTAAGGCAGTTCTCGTGTTATTTTTTTTTTTTTTTTTTTTGCCATAAAAGGCATTTATTAAAGTTCTACCTGGAAATGTGCAAATTCATCTTTCTACTACAAAAACAAATAAAAGACGTCAAATGTCTTAAACTTTCACAGGTTTCGGTATTAGCAGAATATTTGGCCGTAATAATCTTATCATGACGATACTGTAATAACGACATATTTGCTCGTAACCACGAGATATGAAGTCGTCATTTAAAGATCTCGTAGCAATGTGATACGTGTATGCGGGTGATTTTCTGTAATAATGACAGAATATCTCGTAATTACGCGACAAAAACGGTTTTTTTTTTTTTTTTTTTTGAAAAACGATATAAATTATTGTAATAACGAAATGTTTTCTCGTAGAAACGAGACATGAAGCCATCATAACAAATATAGATCTCGATGTAATGTGATAAGGGTAATTTTCTTATAATAATGATATCTCGTAATTACGGGATAAGACATTTTTCCAAATGAATCTTTTCGACTTTTGTAGATTGAAAATTGATGTAAATATTCCATTTTCTGTTTTGTAAACACCGGATGAATTAGAAATTGCAAAATGTTTTATGTTAGGACTTTCAAATACCAGTCATAAAAGTAAAAAGCACAAGTAAAACGTGTGTATTTTTAGCTCACCTGTCACAAAGTGACAAGATGAGCTTTTGTGATCGCGTGGCGTCCGTCGTCCGTCCGTCCGTCCGTGCGTGCGTGCGTTCGTGCGTGCGTAAACTTTTGCTTGTGACCACTCTAGAGGTCACATTTTTCATGGGATCTTTATGAAAGTTGGTCAGAATGTTTATCTTGATGACATCTAGGTCAAGTTCGAAACTGGGTCACGTGCCGTCAAAAACTAGATCAGTAGGTCTAAAAATAGAAAAACAATTTGCCCTCTCTAGAGGCCATATTTTTCATGAGATCTTCATGAAAATTGGTGAGAATGTTCACCCTAATGATATCTAGGTCAAGTTCGAAACTGGGTCACGTGGGGTCAAAAACTAGGTCAGTAGGTCTAAAAATAGAAAAACCTTGTGACCTCTCTAGAGGCCATATTTCTCAATGGATCTTCATGAAAATTGATCAGAATGTTCACCTTGATGATATCTAGGTCAAGTTCGAAAGTGGGTCAACTGCGGTCAAAAACTAGGTCAGTAGGTCTAAAATTAGAAAAACCTTGTGACCTCTCTAGAGGCCATATTTCTCAATGGATCTTCATGAAAATTGGTCAGAATGTTCACCTTAATGATATCTAGGTCAAGTTTGAAATTGGGTCATGTGGGGTCAAAAACTAGGTCAGTAGGTCTAAAAATAGAAAAACCTTGTGATCTCTTTAGAGGCCATATTTCTCAATGGATCTTCATGAAAATTGGTCAGAATGTTCACCTTGATGATATCTAGGTCAAGTTCGAAACTGGGTCACGTGGGGTCAAAAACTAGGTCAGTAGGTCAAAAATAGAAAAACCTTGTGACCTCTCTAGAGGCCATATTTCTCAATGGATCTTCATGAAAATTGGTGAGAATGTTCACCTTGATGATATCTAGGTTAGGTTTGAAACTGGGTTACGTGCGGTCAAAAACTAGGTCAGTAGGTCGAAAAATAGAAAAACCTTGTGACGTCTCTAGAGGCCATGTTTCTCAATGGATCTTCATGAAAATTGATCAGAATGTTCCTCTTGATGATATCTAGGTCAAGTTCGAAACCGGGTCACGTGCGGTCAAAAACTAGGTCAGTAGGTCGAAAAATAGAAAAACCTTTTGACCTCTCTAGTGGCCATATTTTTCATGAGATCTTCATGAAAATTGGTGAGAATGTTCACCTTGATGATATCTAGGTCGGATTCAGAAGTGGGTCACGTGCCTTCAAAAACTAGGTCATTAGGTCAAATAATAGGAAAACCTTGTGACCTCTCTAGAGGTCATATTTTTCAATGGATCTTCATGAAAATTGGTCAGAATTTTTTATCTTGATGATATCTAGGTCACATGTGCTCAAAAACTAGGTCACTATGTCAAATAATAGAAATAACGACGTCGTACTCAGTTCAACACTGGGTCATGTGGGGATAGGTGAGCGATTCAGGACCATCATGGTCCTCTTGTTTTGTAAAACATTATTTTGCAATTTTCATGAGATTATCTTTTAAATGGATATTTGTTTATGATATGAGCCGTGCCATGGGAAAACCAACATAGTGGGTATGCGACCAGCATGGATCCAGACCAGCCTGCGCATCTGCGCAGTCTGGTCAGGATCCATGCTGTTCGCTAACAGTTTCTCCGATTCCAATAGGCTTTAAAAGCGAACAGCATGGAGCCTGACCAGACTGCGCGGATGCGCAGGCTGGTCTGGATCCATGCTGGTCGCATACCCACTATGTTAGTTTTCTCATGGCACGGCTCATATATTATGATCAAAGACGTCTCCAGAATTCAAAAACTTCATTCGCTTTTCCAGGGAAACCGGGAGACCTTTAGTCTAAGAATGATACATAATTTGCCTTGGTTCTTAAAGAAGAGAAGAAAAATGCATACATGTTATTGTAGATTTTTAAATGAAGCAGTAAGTTTTTCCTCCCCAACTTATTAAAAACCGAATTTCAAAGGCAGAAATACATTTAAAATTATGTTTCATTTTCATAACTTAATATTTATAGAGAATAAGGAACGAATTTTATGGTAAACAGCATTTTCTCGGCATGTCTGTTTAAATTGAAATTGCTGAGTAATATCTGAATTTTAGAATGTCTTCACCTGGACCCATCGTTGTATTAAATTATTTGACCTATATAAAACTGCAAACTCAGGACGAACAAAGCATGGACAACTACTGAGGCAAATATCATAAGGCCAAGTTAAATTTTAGTTTTGTAAAGGTTCTTCAAAACATTCAAATATAACAAAACGAGATTTATTTTAAACTTATCTAAAGACAGCACTGAATACAATAAATGTTTAAAAAAACTTCTAATTGGAACAAATCTTTATATTCCATTTGATTTCAACTCCGTTACAATTGTTTTTAGTTTAATTCAGAGACACAAATCAATGAATTGTCTTTGCCTTAAAGAGGCGAATAGTAGAGAAATTATATAACAACACGAAAATCTTGACTTTAAGTCAGAGAAAAGCCGTAAACTATCCATTATGTGAAAGAATGGACAAATTTTGCGCCTCGATTTGTTCATTCTTTCACATAATGGACAGTTTGAGGCTTTTCTCCTTTACTTAGTGTCTTGCATCTGCAAACCTTTTAGGTCACCCTTATATACATTCGATGTGTCTGATGCGTGACTGCACTGCATCAGATATTTCTCTGTATTTCAAAAATTGAAAAATGTGTACATCTTTGTACGTTATTTTAGTCCGTTTGAATTCAGTTATAATGTACAATTACTGAATACTTTATGAAAGAGAGATTTGTTAGTCTGGTACTGTAATATGGAAGCGAATAAACCAAAAATGTAGAAGAAAAGCTAATAATGTACTTCAAAGAAAGCCAGTCGGCTTCGTTTTTCTATACTTTAATTCGGAAAACATCAAATTGAATGCTATTGTGATGGCTGATTAGGGATATTTCATTCTGTTCCGTTTTTTTCTCGAAATTTTGAAAATTTTGTTGTGTTGTCGTGGCACGCGCGTCAGCACGTCAGCACAACAAAATGAAACTCCAACATGCCACAACGAAATATTGTACGCAGCAAACCGAAGCTTTCTTGTTTCATATTTTAGTTAGGAATTGAATTAATGACACCTAATACTGTCATCTAGAAACCTTTGATCACAAAAGTGGTCCTAGACACCTTATGGGAATTATTTCAAACACAAGTTAAAGCAATAAACCTTCAACATATATCTTGTTCTACAAAGAAGCTGGTGTCTTAAACAAATCATATAAGTCGACCACGCTTATACTCAAAGCAATAATAGACAGGGGTGTAGGATTCAAAGCCATCGACTTTTAAGATACTCAAAGTATTTAATATTATTTCATGATTTACTTCCTATTTTCCTTTCCTTGAAATAAGTATCCTAAACTCAGAAACCATTAAGCATTTGGTAACGTATTTCAAACGTCTTGTGGGGCAAAAGTAATAGATAACTAGTCAAATATTATTTGTTTTGTTTTTAACTTTACCTAACTTTAGACTGGAAAAGTAATCATCATTCACAGTAATACATGTATATAACTGTTAACAAAGCATCTTTGTATCTTAAATATTCAAATATACGAAACAAATGAAAATGTCCATTGCAGTTAAATTATAAACATCTTGCAGCGTCACTATGACTGAAACATTAAGGAGCTCTCTATGGTCGTCGAAATTCAACAGAGATACATTGTGCTTCTTTCTACAGTTATGGATAGAGAAATACAGAATACGTAAACAAACAAACACATTTTCTCATTGATTGTTCAGATTATAATTACTGTTATTGTCTTCAGTCAATATTTTATTTCGAGATTGTTCATTTTATTTATTAAAGTTAATATTAATGTGACAGTCTTACTTAAAATATTTGATAAGCAATAAAATCTTCGAACATTAGCTATAGCTGTATATGTTTTTCCTATAAATGTAGATTTTCTGCCTTTCATTCAATGACATAATTATACAAGCATAAAGGAACCAAAAAAAAAAAGAAAAATGTTATTGTCAATTGAATTGTAATTAAATCAATGACTGATTAAAATCCGAATTTGTACCGAGTCTGAACATTAGTTTATGGAAAACGTGATTTTCATTCAAAGTTACTGTATTCTCTTCTTGTTCGTGCCATTGTTGGACACTTTTTTCAATGTGTCATCGATTCTAACTGTCTTTTATTTAGTCATCATTTCTTGCAGAGAGTGAAACGGAACCAGAAATAGTATAGTAAATATAGTTATGTAGTTTTAAAGATCATCAAACAAATCTTTAATTCTAGATATTGTTTATTATCTTTATTTAAAATCCTAGAATAAATCAAATACTAAAATAACTTTTTACAACATGTGATCTATAATAACATGATATATTTGACTGCGTTTGCATTAATGCAAATTGCCTTTGACAGAAGAAACCAAAGTGGATGTTGATTAAACTTGATGTCTCTAAAGTATGCTTCGTTTCACATCTTGTCTCCGTATCTTCCGCATGGCGGCAGTAATGCTCTACAATACAGAAATTGAATCATTGTCTACGCACCTTTTTATCTATAAATGACCCAGCTCAACTGGAAAGATATCTGTCGTTAATATTTGATCTGAGGTCTACTTTGTGTTGAGTCAAGTGCTTTTATGTACAAAACATAAAACAATAAAATATTGAGAAATGTTTCAGAGAGTATTCTGTATAATGCTTTTAAGATGCAAGCAAAGAACTATATTGATTGCGGATAAAAATTAGAGCACTTCGTTGTCTTAAATGACAAGAACAATTACGCGATGTTTTGGGTAATCATGAAGGGGCTTTTATTTCGACAGATGACAATCGCGGTTAACTCACTGTCTCAATTTGTTTTGAGAAGAATATTCATAATGGTCTCTTTTAAAACCACACGTCAATTTTCGTGCATCATATTTGCGCATACCAGTTGATCAATACCTGTGACTTTCATATTTTATACACATAGTTTGTTGAAATATCACGTTTACTGGTAGAATACGTTAATGTCCATTATCTCTTGAGTATGGATAGAAAAAAAGTCAGTGCCGATATCGTTTCAGCATGCGTTGTCTAAACATCAACGGATTTTAACGTAACTCCTAAAGTTATTTTCTGAATACCACATTTGGGGATAGAAATAGGATTAATACAATGCAAACATGTTCAAGTAAAATATTGTTTCAAGCTTTCATAAAGTATGAACTATATTGTTTGTGAATATGTGTTTTTGTCATGTACTGGACATCTAAGATAATTTGTCTAGTATTTCATGTGATTTCTATTTTTTTCTTTCTTTGAGAAACACCTGAAGTTGCTTCAGCGTTTAACATTCATCAAGAATACGCTGTTGAACAAATCCACTGAAATGTTGAACTGGGAATGTGCCCATAGGAAACGGATGTCCCCGCTATGTAATGTTTAATAAACTAGAATTGTGTCTATTGGACACGGTGACCTCCAAATACTGTTCCATCTTCTAAATAGCAATTTAGTACACTGTCAGACCATCTTCACATGACGGATACATAAAAGGTTGTGCATCTGAGCAACTTTGAATCCATTCTTTCAATGTGTGTATGAGGAATTGAACACACCAAATTTCTTCACTATGGTCTATCTTAGGGCCATGATTATGAAAAAAGTCCACAGAAAAAAATCCATTATTTATGGTCATCTTCATATCAAGGTATCCTTTCAGACGTGTTTGAGGAGTTGGACACACAATATTTTTCTCTATATTCTATATAGCAAACTATCAAAGGACCATAACTACGGTAAAATTGTCACAGCAAATGTTACCTTCTTTATGGCCATCTGCACATCTAGTTTGTTCATCTGTGGAATTTGAAGCAAATAATAGTGTGGGAGGAGTTGGACACACAAGATTTTTCTCTATATTCTATATAACAAAACTATCAAAGGGCCATAACTGCGGTAAAATGGTCACATACGTTACGCATGGACGCATGCATACACGGAATAAGATTGCTCCATGCATGTCATAACTGCGGTCCTGACAAGCGCTAAAACAAGCTTGGACACTATGTATGACCTCGTCCGTTGAGATTGAGGCATGGTTTTTGGCGCGCTATACACCGCCACAATGAGGCAAATATTTATCTTAAATAAAAATAGGATTTCTCTATGCATATCTCTATGCATTTCAGTTACAGTCTATTTAACTCTATAATGACCTTTAACCGCTTAGTGTGATCAAGACATTTGAGACAGGGCCTGTTGTTTGCGCCCACTTAAGGCAAATATTTACGTAAAATAAAATTCATATTAATGTTATACGGTTCGGACAAGATTTTACATTTGACACACTAATGTGATCTTGACCTTTGATATAGGAACGTTGGGTTTGTGCACGACACTCCGTCACATTGTGGTCAGCATTCTAGATGTAAACCCTTTTGCTACATGCATGTCTAAGGTATTGTCGGGAAAACATTTGGACGGACGGAAGGAAGAACGCACTAACAGCCAATACGACGACCACGCTCAGCTAACTGCAGGAGCTGCTTGTCAGTATCTAAATAGATATCGTTATCTCATATATTGCAGAATCTTGGAAAGTTTGATTGCTGTGATTTTTTCCCCTGATTTTCATCCGTATTAAATGCGTTTGATACATGACCAGATGATATATATTGCGCGAGTTATTTTCGTACTATCAGTTCGTCAAACCACTAAGCTAATATAAAATTGGCAACTTCCAAAACAGGCTTAACACACATATGATATAAGACTGTAATTGCTCCACATGAAAAGGCGGAATCTGCAAATTCACAAGGGAAAAAACGAAATTGCTGCTGATAAAGGTCTAAATGGATTTCTTAAAGACAACCTTTGTATAGACTTTAACAAGCTCTTTTCGCAATAAAGCAATTTTCGAGATGGATACAAAATTAAATGAGTCTTCAGGAATGGAAAATGAACGAATCTGTTCGGTATCTCATTAGAGTGAAAGCTATAGGAGTTCGAATGAATGACTTGAAATAATTCTAATCTAATTCAATGCACAATTTCCCGAGAGGTTTTGATAAAACTATATCTTGTGTAACATTTCAATAGCGATAAATTGTAGGTAAATTACCATCATTTGTATCTAAAGTGCTCAATTTGAAGCTATTGTCTACGCCGAATATTCTGTTTTAAACTTAAATATGTTCAGTTCTCTGGCGATGAAATAAAAAGCTAATTTGAAAGAATGTTAACAAAGGAAAGTTCATCAAATCACAAAAAAACCCCACCGTCCAGAAAAAGAATAAAACATGTGATTTTTTTCTAAAGAAAATTAAAATTTCTGCATCCTTAACCTTTAGCCTGCTGGCGGAAAGTGATTGTGCCTTTGCGACCAGTGCAGACCAAGATCAGCTTGCACTGACCATGGTCTGCCCTGTTTGCTGTTCAGTCAGTACATTTTCAGGTAACACCCCTTTGAATGATACGTGGTACAATCCAAATTGATGGACCATTCCATTTTAGAAATTTAGCATGGGAAAGGTTATTAAACGTATTCAGTGCTAGATTTATAAATTTGGGTTATTTCTGGATAAGACATACTATATCTATTAAAATGATGTCTGATCATCTTGTTTTGTTCTGTAAAATAATACATTTACGAGAAATGAAACTTTTTTGTATGAATATCATCATGTAAGCCATTAACAATGGACTCATGTTGACGTATATTGCGTGCTGGCGAAAATATCATCCCTTCTTTATTATTTAACGTGGTGTTTGTTCAGACAGTCAGTCTGTTTTGAACTTCTTATTTAATGAATAAATTGAATACCTTCAGAACGGCAGGTTTGCTGATAATATAGAATGAAAAAGTGTCCCTTAACATGCAAAACTGAAACCTTTTATCATTCGTGGGAAAATATATGGTTGTTCTCCGACATTGATGAAAAATGTCATTATTTTACAGATAGAAACACATGACACTTTATATATAATAAGCGATATGACAGGTTTAGAATTGTAAGAGACCCTGCATGCGATTGTGTTGGGTTTAATGTCTAACCGACACAATCACAGAAATTGCAAACTAGTTTAGGGAAGCACAACAAGCATTTTGGTAGCCAGTTCCCATACTGATAGTTGATCTATATTAACAAACAGATCAGTCTATCAATTGTTTGCCAAAAAAACGTTGTCAGTGATACTAATGTTCTTTGTCAAAACAATAGAATACACCTAAATATAAACAGGTTATAAAAATATAAACAGGATGTGTTTGTAAAACACGCCTACCCCAATGAAGATCTCCCGAGACAGCCAAGACCGTTTGTCTGCAAAAGGAAAAACTTTGTGTCTACTGGCCACACGCAATCATCCTAAATAGTTTGACGCCTGTAGGCCAAAGCATTCTACAGTTATCAATAGGAAATCCATAGTCGAGTGACAGACAGACAGACAGACAGACAGGCTTTGATACAAACACAAGCGTTAAAGATTAAAAGTGGAACGGACCTCAAAATTGGTCCGATTTCGATATGCCTCTTCGTTGAGGTGGCATAAAAATAGAGGCTATACCAGGCTAAAGCAGAACTAATTTAAATATTTCCATTCTTGAAAATTCACGTAAATTGTCCTAAGGAATGAATTATCATTACAGCTAAAACTCAACAATAAACCAAGTCTGCATTACTTTGCTTGGCTAGTTATGACTCAAACGATCTGCAAACGGATTTGATACAAACATCAACCTTATGTATACAGTTACATTTGTTAGACAGAAAGGTCTCAGATATGTATTATCGTTTATTGATCAAATCCGGTCTGGAATGTAAATTGTCCGACGTTTGAATAACTTCATCTTATTTGGACATTTGATTTCTTTATGTTTCGTATCCATCATTATAAATCGGATAATATATCTAATATATCTGGATTTCATTTGCTGTACAACCATTTATGAAACAGGCAATCATTACTAGGGCAAGACCCCACAACAATAAGAACCAATGTCCTCTTGTTTTTCTCATCATGTGTTTAATCTATCTGTTTGGTTTATGTTACCCTGTACAGTAATAAACTTCTCATTTTAAAGTTTTAACGGCTTTATCCTAAGATTCAGACATCTGATAATTAAGTCTGCTGTGGATTTATAGTTATTTGTTACATATAATGTCACATAGCACAGTCATATAAGAAAGATAATGAGAAAAAAGAGAAGTCAATATAAGGTCTGTAACGACAGTATGGAGGCGTACAATACCATGAAAACACATCACTATGTAGAAACGCATGTAAACCCATAACACTATATTGCTGTGGTCTTCTATTTGAAACATATACATTAGATCAGTTAAGGACACCATCTTATTTCCCGATGAGTTTATCCCCTATATATATATAGTTTATGCTATTAAGAATTAAGTGTTTTATGAATTGTTTTGCAAATAGTTATTATTATTTGAAAGTACTAAACTGTTGAATGTTGTTGAATCTTCCGAAAATCAAAAGTTAAGGACTGCAATTCGAAAGATTTTTATGCAAGTATTTCAGCTTGAGTAAGAGAAAAATACAAACACTTAGACTGAATTTCATTTCACTTTGATTTGATTATTATGTGTAAAGTTTGTTTTGGATGTTTGTGACTTGACTGTGAATGGACTGATTAAATATTGTTTGGAATATCTGCAATTTGTCTGGTAAAACTTGATTTGTTTGAAAATGGTGAAATTTCGTTGTTGTGAGCATTTGGCATAGGCTGGCACCAGGGTAGAACCATCAAACTTCCGTAGAAAAAAATATGTTGAGTTAAAGACACCACAGCAAAAGCAGCTCTGTGTGCCAATATGTATAATGTATAAGCACAATTACGCAGGATAGGTCACGTCACATTAGAGGGTATATTACCAGTGTATCATAAAGACACGATGATTCTTGTTACCTTACTTTAAGAATACTGTAACGTATTGTAGAGTAGTAGTGCATACCCCACCATAGTCATATTACACTCATATTTGATGGAGCTTCATCGTTAACCAGTGAAAAACAGGCCACATGACAAAGTTGTGACTCGAACCTATATATCTTTTGTTCTCCACGGTTAGTCACCAACCTAAATTAGGGATATGACAGAAGTCTACTAAACGCTTAGACACCTCAGATCACTAGAATCGTTGTAACTACGTGTGCTAAAGACTAGAATATTCGGAGCTTTTCTGCCCAGAGCTTTTGAACTCTTGTGAACTCTTAGCGTTGAGATTAGGGATGATTATATTTAAGTCTGCTATAAAAACATTTCTTTGTACATCATTTCGCAAACTGAACAGTACATCACTTCATATGAATCATTGAGCAGTACTTTATTCTAAACGTCATTTAATGCTTTATGTCTCGAGGGGTAAATACGAAAGATCTCTAAGATCTTCTTTATTTACATTCAGTTAGACCACTTTCGAATTCACCACTAGATATTTTGTATATATTTGTTTCCCATTTGGGCATATTTCTAAATTTTGATATTCATATTTGGTTAATCCAAAAGGAAATCGTTTCTGTTTTTGAATTGGTAATCGTTTGTTCTTTTGGAAAGCATTCTGTCGTGTGTATCTGCATGAAACGAGTTCTATATAAATATTTACAATAACGATGTTAAAATTCTAGATTGTCCGTATTTAGCATTATACAATTATTGACTCTTGAGCCATTGGATATGATGTGATATTCGACGGAAGAGGTCAATATTGCCCTCTTCCGGTGATTATCACATCATATCTAATGGCTCAAGAGTCAATAACTGTTTTATTATATGGGTACAGGTTAATGAATAAGTAACAAATATTTGTTGCAACATATTTAATATTTGAAAGTAACAATAACTGTGTGAAACTTCCATTCTATTTTTAGAAAGTTATGTTTAATGGGAAAAACCCACTAATCATTAAACATGAAATATATTCTGAAAGATGATGAGCAGTTTCGGCCAATGAAATTTAGGTTTTTTAGAACATATAATAATATCATATTTAGCAATTTTCAGGGGAAAAAAGAACAATTTATCAATCTAGTCACAATTTGACATCGTTAACAGTAAACATGTCCTTTGAGTACGTAAACATTTTGTGATGTTGAATTAATTTGGCATGTGTGTTGCTTCACAAATAAAATTTTACATTCATTTGCATCGATATAAAAAAAGACTAGATGCACGAAGGTAATACAAAAATTACCATATTATGACATATTGCCAATAGTTCCATTTGAAAGCATGCAAAAACTCATATGTATATGGTAACTTGATAAATTTATTTCTAGTTTAAGCGTGCGAACAAATATCTCATATCTTCTTGAGGTTTAGCCACTGTCCTCAAAAGCACAATATCTTTTGAAAATCAGCTTTTTGCGTCATTCTCAAATGAATGTCGACATTAGTGCTACGTTAGTGCCATTTTGGGATCCCTTTCTAATTATGATGTATGTTTTAATTTGACGTAATGACTATTTCGTTGCAAAATAGTCAAATCCGCAGTTTTTAGAAGGGTATTATTTTGTCATTTTGGCATATTTTACGACCAGTGCGAGCTCTGCGGTTTTGGTTATCTTCACTTCGTTAAGTCCCGTGATAGAATCTCGAAGAAAAAAAAAATCAATATGATTTCAGATAGAAACCTAAATTTACAATAAAATTTGCTTTAAGGAAGAGTCTTATAATATCCTACTCTCTAAAGGACAACAAATGAATACTGAAATGTTAGATTAGCAAACGTTTAATACAGGTTTTGTGAATAAATGTTTTCATTTCATTTTCTCTACAACGTGAGCTGGAACGTCGTACAATTCAAGGCAATACTCCAGTTTATGGGGAATGATTTCCCTGTAGACTAATCTTTGACAAAAATACATTATTTTATTGCAAATTTCTAAATTTACCATATATCATATATAAGGCTAAAGGTGAAGGAAACAAGAGGGTCATGATGACCCTGAATCGCTCACCTGAGTAATATGAGCTACATAGGAAAATGTAAGAGATCAGGTAAGACAGTCAAATATAATTAAGCATTGAAATCTTTTTCCAGTTGTGTGAACTAATTCAAATGTCAAACTGATGCTAAAATATTAAGTAAGTAGGTCAGTAGGTCTCGTTCTTGGTTTTAAGATCGGTGTGCAAAACTCTGTATGTCATCCAAATTTCAAGGCTGTATCTTAAAAACAAGAAAGTAGTTCAGAAAGTCAATGTCACAGTCAAGTGATCCCTAATTTCTTGGGATCATCAGGTAATTAAAAAGTCTAGGAAATATGATCAGATAATTTTTGAAGTATTTTTTCCTATATATAACTCGTATAACAAGGGACCTTTGGGGCGGGGCCACTTTTCACCCCAGGATAATAATTTGAACAATCTTGTTAGAAAACCACTAGGCAATGCAACATACCAAATATCAAAGGCCTATGTCTTGATTTTTCAGACAAGAAGATTTTTATTTTTTTTCTTATATAAATCCAGGTAAAACTTGGGTCACCCTGGGTGGGGAGTTTTGGTAGAGGACCACTAAGCAATGCAACATAACAAATTTCAAAAGCCTAGGCCTTGCAGTTTCAGACAGGGAGATTTTTAAAGTCTGTTCCTATATAAATCTATGTAAAACTTGGGACCCCCGGGGCGGGGCCTATTTTCACCCAAGGGAAATAATTTGACCACTCTTGGAAGAGGACCACAATGCTACATACCAAATATCAAAGGCCTAGGTTTTGTGGTTTGAGACAAGACGATATTTAAAGTTTTTTCCTACAAAAGTCTATGTAAAACTTGGGACCCCCGGGGCGGGACCTCTTTTCATCCAATGTGCATAATTTTAACCGTCTTCATAGAGGATCATTAGATGAGGTCACATGCAAAATATCGAGGCTCTACGCTTTGCGGTTTTGGACAAGAATATTTTTTAAGTGTTTCCTTTCGGTTGCCATGGCAACCAGAGTTCTGTGTGGAATTCAATTATTTGACAATGATCATTTCTGTGAAGTTTAGTGTAAATCTGCTCAGTGGTTTTCAAGAAGAAGATTTTTTAAAGAAATTGTTGACGGATGGTCAAGCGGTCATGAGCCTTTGGCTCCGGTGAGCTAAAAATTAAACATGTCTTATATTTACATTTACGTTCGTAAGACACCCTTCTTAAAAGCGCTAGGTAAACACGTTCGACCACTGTCATTAAATACTGATACAGACAACTAATACTGCATGGACCTTTAATGCATTGCATTTTATTGTCCGTATCTAGCTATTCGTTAAAGGTCTTGCTAATGTTATTGCCCGTGGAGGACAATCATTTATATCAATTGGCCACGACATACTGAAATTACAAAATCAAATTCGTCGGAAAAGAGTGATCTAATATCATATATTTATCTAGCCTCACATTATGTATTATGTATTCAATTTCATTTCTAAAAACCCTTTATTCTGTCGCAAGTGCAATAACGTTGGCATGTTTGAAATGATATGGCAATGATCGGTTTTAGGAAATCAAAAGTTCCCTTATGATGATAAAACTATGATTGTATCTCGTATCGCACACATTATCTGTAGCTAAACAAATTAGAGTTCATTTCTCAAGAAAATAAAAATGAATTAGGTAGGCATTTGTCTAGAAACACGACTGAATGCAGTAAGATTGTGAGCTGAATATTGCAGAGAGAGCTGAAGTAGTCAGCTGAATGGTTAAAAAAATAAAACAAGTTGAGAAATTAATTATAAATAAGCATTTGATATAATTAGACTGCCACATGGATCAACATTCTCAACAGAAACACCTGTGACCAGCTGCAAAGAAACATAAATATAGATAAATATTTTCGGAGTTAATAACACTGGTATGGGCTTCTAACTATGAATATTGAGTTTGCAGCGACTGTGCAAACTCGTACACCTTTAAGTTGTTTGTTGCTTCATGCATAAGTGTTATTATTGACATGTTTGTCAGTTTTTCAAATGGAAATAAGGGAATTACTATCAATTGAAAACTGTTCCAGATACTGAATGGGCGCTACAGCAAGCCCGCTGAGAGTGGACGCCGTCCTCGTCTACGGTTAGGTTGTCTTAAAGCCAAAATGTTACTGTTTCCTCTGTTTTAACATTGAGGTGCTTGTCATGACTCTTTAGCACAGTGATCTCTTTGTCTTTCTGGCCAGGTTTGATAATATTGGTAATTATGTATAATTCTGAAGCAGGACTGTTCTAAAGTATTTGGTTGTCAGAAGTTTAAACATGAACGGCATAATATTCATATTAATATTAATCGTTGCATTTGAGCAAACGTTTATTTACAACATGATAATTATATACTGATAAAGAATTTTGCATGAAAACCGTATACCCATACGTGCAAATATGGTTAACTGTTGGTGTTATTCATAAATATAGTACGTCCTTTCGTATTCATTATTTTACATAGTTACCTAAATTTATATCTACTAATTTTTCACGATAGCTTGGTTAAAGTAAGCAGTTTACACAAATACGTATGAGGTCAGATCTTAATGTTAGTCAAGTTATATACATATAGATGTAAAGTTTCGTTTGAAATTTTTTTACGAAACATTTAGAAAACAGGTTGTAAATGTGAAGCAATTACAGTCCAAAACTGAAGCATTAGGGAAGAATTCAATAAAGTGTTAACCATTATTTCACCTTCAATTTATGGTGTAGTTAATCATTATTTCTGCTGGATGCCATCTCATATTTACAGACGCGAAGTTTAATTATGAAAGTTTACAATAACATCATATTAACAATGACGTAAATGTATCTGTATGACTTTGAATTAAAGTCTATATAAACACATGAATATACCCGTCGCAAAGGTATAACATCTTTGGCAATTTAACGAAATTCCTATAAATTAACACAATGTCTCGTATTTTAGTTGCTGTAAAAGCAAAGGAAAGTTTATGCTTACACTAGCAATAACGAAGGCTATAAAAATTAAGAAATTATAAGTATTTATGTGACTGCCTTGTCAAATATATCAATACTTTCAGACAGTTTCAGATGAAGCTGTCAAAAACCTCATCTCGCTGATAAATAGAGCAGTAAGACATATAAACGTGAAGAATGCACCAAAAACAGACGTAATATATTGGATAATGCGGTGGCAAAAGCGATTTGTAATGACCGTATGACGTCGAAGAGAAGCAACCAAACCATAGTTAATTAGATTTGCCTGAAGATTGGAACGTGCTTTCCTTGAACAGTTTCCCTTAAACCCCAATTATTTTTACAGATAACGTTTGATGTATAACGAGTATGCTTGCCATTTACGTTGATCGAATTATACAGAGAAAGGGTGATAAATCTAATTCATACAATTCCGCTGAAATGTAAGATAAGCCAAAAGCTCTTGAAACACATACAAAATGCGACTGTTATAATCAGTTTAAATTTGAAATGAAGTCGAGATATTCATGTACGTTACAGGTAAAATGTATAAACTCATTAGAGCGTTTTCAATCACTGTTATGTAGAAAACTAGGAATTTATATACACTTTTATACGGCTGTGCCCTAAATAGGAACAAGTTCAGCATTACATCACTGGTTAGAAGGACCCTGTCAGGAAATGTTTTTATTTCTAAGAATTTACTGCCGTTCTGCATGCGCGAAATCCCGGCTTCTAAAATAAAATCACGGTGTAAATGAAGTTTTATGTTCAATATGTCAACGTTTACACCATAGCTTGTTTACGTAATTACCCATTATTTGATATTTAAAACAAGAAGAGGAAACAGTTCTAGACGTAAAACTCTCTTTAACTAGGCAGTTAGTGACACCGTCCTATGTTTATGATAGTTCGTGCAAATGTGTATTGTAGGAATATTATATCAACATCATAATATCAACAGACACTAGCTGTGAATTTAATAAACTTTTTTTATGGACACCAAGAATTTTCATAGTAACCAACTTTATACGAACATTTTTTAGAATATTACCGGCTTATTACTGTTTCTGCTTTGTTTCATTCGTAGAAAACCTGACACTATCTAGAAATGTTTAAGAAAATAAATGCAGTTCTCCGTATAGATACGCCACGGACTGTTATAAAACAAAGTTCACGAAATCTGCGACAGACTTGTATTGTTGCAGTTCTCTATTATTCTCCGTTTCACTGTTGTATATCTTCTAGCATGAGCACTAACGTCGTTTGTTCAGCAGAGCGAAAAATGACGTACTACAGCATTTTTATACCAAAGAAAAGCATGCAAGAAAACTTTATTTTCATGTTTGTCTATAAATGTTCCCTCCGGTGATATATAACAGTGTACGTAACACAACACGCGTCTGAACGTTTTTGATATTTATTTACACAGTAGAATATTTTGTACATAACCTTAGTAAATCATTTTGTACTTCCTTAAAGAGAATTCCGATATTTTTTTTCCTTTCATAGATTTTTTTTAAATTCATATATATGATAGGAAAATGTGTGCTGAAAACAATGAACAAATAAAAACAATAGGTCACCAGGCTTGTTTTTGTGAAAAATTGTTTTGAACACACCCACTGTTGCTGAAACTGCCAGCGATTTTTGAACATTTTCATAATTTTCTGCTTTTTTTATAAATACCAACCAAAATTTACATCCAGGCAGCACAATACGTTTTTTTCTTATTACAGATTTTATCATATACTTACTTGATATCATAGTCATATTTGTAATACTCTATCCTTACAATGATGGGAACAAATGAAAAAAAAATATTGTTTCATATTCACTTTTGTGAACTTTTTTCAATGAAAAATACCCATAGTGAAGAATATTTTTTTAAATTTTGAAAAAACTCTTTCATAGAATTTTTTACTTTTTTTCTTGTGTATAGATAATTGTATTGTGAGCATAAAAATGGCTAAAAATGTATGGGTCACCAGGCTAAATTTTATGTTAAGACATCTAGAATACAAACACCTGTTCGGACGGAAATGGCGCGAACCTGCCCAAATTGATTACCTGTATGTCTGCTAAAAGTTTAAAACAAGTTTTAAAAATTCTTAATTCTTTCTATAATTGCATACTAAATAATCTGAAAGGTGATATTGTCTTATCAGTACTTAGTCAATTATCTTACATTATATGAACAACACTGTCTTTATACTAAAATGCGATGTGAAAACACAACCACAAAAAATAGCAAGATACCTGTCAGGCATGATACTTGTCAATACAACATAAACCAGTATCAACATTTGATTACTGATATAACTTCAAGATTCCTCATATTTAAGATTGTCTGTAACATGTTTCAACAAATGTTGACTTCAGTTCAGTTTTCCATAGAAAGTGTCGGCTGCGCAGAAAGATGCGCATTAAAAACTATAGGAATTCCCTTTAAGTCTGATCTTAACAAGCTTCATATCTAAAACCTAACATAATCTTAATGTCTACGAGACCCATTTTCTATGTCCCTGCCTCGGACAACCGGTCCACATTCGGACTGTCCTACACCCTTCTCTCAATATACGAAATATCTAAAACAATATATAGCCATACTCTAAATTAGCTGGTGCATTTTCTGACGTATTGACACGACAACTAGTGCAACGTGCATCAATAATATATATAAACTTAACAGATCTGGACTAGCGTGTCTAGTAATAATATGTCAATGCTAATGTACTTTCTGACCTTACATAACAACTTAAACTGATCAAAATAATCTTTGATTATGTTACAACAGTATCACTTAACATTACGAATTCGTACGTTCGTGCTTTACTTTCATTAATAGAAATAGCAAAGCTATTTTTTTCACACTCGAAAAATTAGTTATTATCAGCGTTGTGAGGACGTACAACTTAAAAGCTACTGGCAGAAATTAATTTAAAAAACTTTCATAAATGTGCCTTACATTTAACTGAACATCTTTTGTTATAGTAGACTATTCAAAGTGTCAAAGTGTACGTTTCGAAAATAAATGGTTAGGAAATGTTTCTATTCATTTCCGGACATATCTAATAGCAAAACGAAGTGCGACAATCAACTTCCAAGAGAATTGCTTTGACAAGCGTAACAACAGAAACCACTTACAAAGAAATTGGCATCCTCTTATGGCGTTTAATCAATTTATAGAGTATTTGCATTGTAACTAGATCTATCCGGATACCGGTAAACCATGAAGTAGGATATTGACGACTTTCCACAAATAAATCAGGATCGAATTAATGTAACAGTTTGATGCTACCACTATTTAAGATAATCTAACGGCGGTATCATAATTCATTACGCTTTGATTATCATTTAACATGTTTAAAGCCCTAAAGTACTAAATAAAGCTGCAATAAAGATCGAAGATCATATTTTCATAATCAATAGAGGCTACTTCAAGATAGAAGTATATTGCTGTATGATGGAGAAGAGTGTTATATGAAATAAAACATTACGAGGGAGGTGGGGATGTGTAATGTTTCTTATGAACACCCCTTATTAGAATAATTTAGTATCAAATAATATTCACAGTCAAAGCCCAAAATACGCAACACTCTCCTTCATAAGTGCCATATTTCACATAAACTCCGAACTAAGATTATCTCATTAATATGTATTTACGAAAATCTCGCCAATAAATATCACGCTATTAAGAAACTTTTCGTATTGAGAAACGGACAACACTTCAGTTATATTTATGTAAAGCAGAGGATAAACCACCTTGCAGTTCATGCAATTTAAGTGTTTAGACCTATTTCAGGGAGAAGTTACTATCGTTAACAACGAACCACGTGACCCCAAACACTGGTGCATAGATTATTGTCATTATCATAGGAAGACATTTGCAGAAAGTCTTTGACTGAAATATGGTTTTGGTTTTCTTTCGCACAAATCTACAAAAAAAAAAAAACAAAAAAAACTACACGTTCAACTACCAAAAGGAGCTTGAGTAAATGACGTCAAGAATTTTTCATTCCGAATGGAAACGCGTTTGTAACGGGGTACCGAATGTACACTGCTTTAATTATAAAGCTTTATAAAAACTGTCATTAAATAAGAATTCCTCCATGTTGTTTTGGTCGAGGTGATAGGAAAGTTTTTATTGCCGAAGCAACCCGACTCCCGACTCGGACATGCTTTTATATCTTGAGATAACATTTTTTTAAAATAATTTAGAAACAAAATCATATGTTTTATGTTCATAATATGACGAAACTTCAATTTTAAAGAAATATTTTTTTCTAGCAAATTCTGGAGTCCAGTAACTTTAAGTTGAAACAGAAATAATCATTTGAACAGTTCCTCGAATGTACAAAAATAAGAAATATATTCAGCTTCATATTTTCACATCTGATTTTTAAATTACATTTGAGTCATACTTTAACTAAATATAACGTCGTAGCGTACATAACAAAAAGAACTACGCAGATTTTACAACTGTTTGAAAAAGTCTATATCTTTATCAATCTGATAAAATGTCAGGCGAAGAACTGTTCGTTTTTAGAAAAGCCATCATTAAAACCTAACGGCATTAATATTCCTTCCAATCACTTGATTTGTGTAGTTTTCGTTAATTCGACATCGATATAATTGTGTTTGCTCTAACTGCATTCTGAAATTAGCTATACATCTAGCCCTTCCTGCTTCGAGTTTTAACAGTATCATTAACAGTATCATTCAACGGAAACTGTAACTTTTAATGAAAATATTCTCAGTTACCTATATTTACCTGTAGCAAACACTTAGAGTCAATGATTGTAAACCCTTTGTACTTCTGACATACCGGTTTATCGTCTTTGCAATCTTGTTTTCGGAGTCACGAAAGGTAGCGCTCTTGATTAAGGTTTAAGAGAAATCCAATTAACGTAATTGAAATAACACTGATATCTTCCTTGTTTCTCTTATGGAAATCAATATCATACAAATAGTTTGCTTGGAATACTAGGTTTGTCGCAGTGATTGCTAGACACTTATATACCTAGTATTTGTTTCAACAAATTAAGCATTCAGTTGTTAAAACCCTTGTATTTCCTAATAAAAGATATATCTTAAGTATGGTGTGGCTTGTGGAAGATCAACTGAACTCTTCAGTATATTGATTGTCTTTAAGTTGGAAAGTTACCTCGCCATTATGGCTTAACACTGGCACGAATGCCAGCTGCTTCTCTCACTTAACAGCCTCAAAATAAATACCATTTTTGCACGTTTTAGAACGTGTTTCACATTCACACCAAAACAATGCTAATCAATGATTCATTTTTGAAAGCATTACACGCTAAGCAGCAACGCTCGACTATTCGTTAGTTGACTGAATGAATGTAAGAGTCCAATAAGGGGAATAATTTTACAAAAATTCAAAACAGTGTTATGGAACTTGTACAATGCATCTTAGCCCATCTCAACTGACAAATATATGAAGGTTCAATCCATTCCTGTGAGTGGGCACTGAGACACCAGCTTACATTAAAAACTTTGCAAAAATTGCTAAGTAGAAAAAGACGCATTAATTTGTAGAAATGCGTAGTAGAGTTACCAAACTTGCGTACTGTAGTACATATTAAATTATCACAGTAAACAAGTCTGTGCAGTAGCACCGATACCAGCTTTGATTAAAAAAACTTAACTATATTTTTAAGTCAAGAAAGGGACATAATTTTGTAAAAATGGTAAAATAGTTATGGAACCTCTGCAGTGCAAATCAGTTCATCGCAGTTAGTAAGTGTAAAGTAACAATCCATTCCCATCAGTGGGTTATAATTGTGTTACAAGCAATCTAAATAATGAATAAGTGTGTGAAGTTTCCAGTCCCATAACTGGTTATTAAAATACCAGCTTCGTACAAAAAAATCTTAACAAAATCGGGACACCGACGTAGTCTAATAGCTGTACCTATTCTTCAAAACGCCAAGCTAAAAAGTAACAAAGAAAATCCCAGATGTGTTGTATCAAATAAAGTATTACTTTATCTTGTGTCCAATGCCTGAAATAAGGACAAAATACACTATAATGGTTGAAATGTATGCATTCAGTTGAAAAATTGCAGTCAAGAGACCAGAAAAGCCGATATTCCAAATTACTTTTGTTCAAGTGAAATACTGACATATCTTACGGGAAATCAGACATTTATTTGTATGATGTAATTCAGCTTTCCTCTAAGAGATAATTACATTTTATTACAAATATGTATTAAATACCAAAAGTAGTTTTACTATTCGCTATTATTCTAAAGAGCCTATTGCTCTTAGACTACAAACATTAGTAGAAATTAATCGAATACAATCTCCTTGCAATGTGAAGGCAGTTTATCATAAAACCGGTTCCTAACATATCCCTCTAAACAAATAAATATGTTAGGGACAAGGCAGTCTACACTAACAAACTTGCTGAGTGAGCATACCCGGAATTCTTTTTTGAAGTTACAGACTAATAGTTAATCTTAAGGCAGTGGATCTGTAATGACACTAGGCAGTTTCCGTAAGATTTCGTATTCTCGTTAGGAAGTACGACATTCTTAGGACGTAAAGTAGTTCATAAAGTACGACATTCTCAGGATGTAAAGTAGCTCAGGAAGTGCGACATTTTCAGGAGGTAAAGTAATTCATGAAGTGCGACATTCTCAGGACGTAAAGTAGTTCAGGAAGTGCGACATTCTTAGGACGTAAAGTAGTTCAGGAAGTGCGACATTCTTAGGACGTTAAGTAGTTCAGGAAGTGCGACATTCCTAGGATGTAAAGTAGTTCATGAAATGCGACATTCTTAGGACGTAAAGTAGTTCAGGAAGTGCGACATTCTTAGGACGTAAAGTAGTTCATGAAGTGCGTTATTTTTAGGACGTAAAGTAGTTCAGGAATTGCGACATTCTTAGGACGTTAAGTAGTTCAGGAAGTGCGACATTCTCAGGACGTAAAGTAGTTCAGGAAGTGTCACATTCTCAGGACGTAAAGTAGTTCAGGAAGTGCGACATTGTCAGGACGTAAAGTAGGTCTGGAAGTACGACATTGTCAGGACGTAAAGTAGTTCAGGAAGTGCGACATTCTCAGGACGTAAAGTAGTTCAGGAAGTACGACATTCTTAGGACGTAAAGTAGTTCAGCGCGTATATATCAGGAAATGCCGAAGTCGTATCCGGGGAATACATAATTTGCTGGTTGTCATTTCGGATCCTCTACCTTAACATTTAAAATTAATTTTAATGATGTTTGGATTACTCTTGAGAATATTTTGCATTAGTATTCAGTAGAAGAAGTACATAAACGTGCGTTCATAATGCACAAGCTTAACTGTAAAAAAAAAAAATCAGTTGATGATTTGTACACACATGTAAATGCGTATGTATAGATAAATAACTGAAAAGTAATTATGTACTACATAAAGATCAATGAATCGTAGACGCTGAACAGTGCGCATTTCGTCGAAATGATAGTCACATCCTTTTAATGTTATAACTAGAAAAGCAACTTTTACTAATTTCAGTAACTGACTTCCATACGCCGCAAAAGGAAACAACCTTAATTACAGCCCACGACAAATGTACCTTACGCGTCCTAATAGCAAAACTGAGAAACTACCAACTCTATAAAACAATTTGATTTTCAACTGCATGTACTGTTGTCGCAGTTTTAACAGCAATTTGTAATACTTCAATGTGGTTAATCACTTCAAATAGTTGCTGTTAATCAGGTATGTTATGGGTCACCTTGTAAAATCAGTGGAAGTAAAGATTCATTTATTCAATAAACTTCGGGCTGTGCCTTATGACAATATCCTTGAAATGCAATACAAGAATAAGGATCGCTTTTATCCATCTCGATCAGTCACAGAACCGGAACACTTATGTACGCATGTGTTTTCGTAGTTTATTTATAAAGCATTTCGACATAAATTGGATGCAAATTAATACCTGACCCGTGATCAACCGATAACATATATGCAAACACGTTTCCAGAGACATGCTTTGCATACGAGGAGGCAATAGATCGCTTTTAATTTATTCCAGACAAGTCATAAATGAGTCGTTGATCTTAGTATGCTTCTACCAATAGTAATACATATTTTGATTATATACGTTATACATATATTTCATCCGCTTCTCTTCCAACTAATATCATATCTAAATGTTGTTTGTGATTGATTAGTCAATTTGGTATTAACAGACTAAAAACATGCTTGACTGTATAAACTCTTTTTAATGAACACGAAAAATCATATTTCAAATGTGACTTTTCATAAGTTTCATGTGGAGTTATGAAAAAGTAAAAGATAAGGGTAGATTTCATGGAAGCAAGAACACCAAAGCAATCGCAAAGTAAGTCCGCCACAAATTGAAACTGTTGTTGAACGATAAAGCAATCTGTTTGCTTCTAATATATCTATCATTTACATGACAGGTGTTTGTACTGTATTGGCTTTGTGTGTGCGCGCGTGTATGGGTGTGTGTGTGTGTGTGTGCGGGTGGTGTGCTCGTCTGCGTGCTGTAGGTTTCGTTTTGGGGAGGCTGCGTTTTTGGTGCGTGGCATTCCCTGTTTCATATTTGTCTTTGTTTTTTAAAATAGAAAAAAACGGAAACTCCACAGGTCGTTCAACACGACAAAAACGAAAATGATCGGCTCGGTTTGAACTTTGAACGGAATAAAGAAGGGAAATGTAAGGGGACGGGGAAAACAAGGACAACTATTCAACAGGGATAATTGTCAAATGCGGTTATCGTTTAAAGATCTACCTTAGCTACATTAAGCAAAGCAAGAAAACATTTGCCACAAAAATATGACATGTTTCAAACTAAAGACGATGCAATAGCTTCTTTTTAAGGATAAATGATTGATTAACAGATGTAACCCTGATATTCTGTTACAATATATCCATAAACCCTAACATTTTATGTTTTATGTAAACGGAGATTTTATTGATTAAAAGAAGAGTTGATAGACTTAATTAGCGATGATCAGTGTAGTAGAACGAATGTGAGAACAATGAAAGCTATAGAGGAGTAACAGTGAAGAGGCGGCACACGCGTTCATACTCAATGAATTGCAACAACCGCTAAGATGTTAGCCGACAAATGTAATAATGAATAGGTACGAAAGACTATATCGAAGGTATCATGTGGATCTTTTCTAATAATGAAATTGAAATTGAATGTTTTCTTACAGGGGAGTATGTTGTATTTTTATTCTCAAGGAAGCCAAGCTGTCCTATTATGAAAACGTTTGATAGAAAAGTGGCTGGTTTTTTATTATTTCACAAACGAAGGAATTGAATTCGAATGAGCACTACAAAACTCACAAAGCTTTGCTACATAAATATGAAAACTTCCCCGACAGTCTGTATGCATTCCTTGTCTCCACATTTAATATAACAACCTAATCCCATGCCTTGATTGTGCGTTTAGGAGGATTTACTTGCTATTGGCAGATACGGGATAAGATTTATCATTAACTGAATGACGTTCTTTTGTCCCTAGAAATAGAGCGTTTAAATAACAACTTTAAGTCTTAAGTTGAAATTTCGTATTTAAGACAGACAGCTTTTATTATCATGCCTAATTTGAAAAAACGTGTTCTTTGTTTTTGTTCAACAATAGGTCCTTTTTATGTTCAATCGTAAACAAACGTAATTCAGTTAAACCCGAAAAACATCCAAGTATCACCAAAATCTCCATTTTACACAGACTGTCACTCAATAGTCATGCCCATCTTTTTTTCAATTACGAAACAAACAAAATTTAATTTGCATGCAATAGAGTATAAATCAAATAGAAAGTTGTAAATGCTAATTAATTAACCTGTATACTTAGCGTGCTAAGATAATGCTATTACTGGTTGCTATGTTGAGTAATTTGCAGGATATAACAATTGAAAAAAAGTTTTTTGTTAGAGCATTAATATGTCAAGAATGTATCTTACTGAAGTACGCAATCAGTAAACTATTTATTCTCGATTGATATAATCTTAAAGAATATGCTAAGGTAACAATCACTGGTTTAGTCAGACATAGTTTCTCTGAGTTCTAGTCATTAAACTGATTACTTCATTTTCCTGCACATCTGTTAATGAGAAAATAAAGTCGTATAGCAGCAACTGCAGACGCATTAATAGATACATTCAACGGATTTTATTTCTAGCGAAATTAATTGATACACTACTGACGGAAACTAAAGATAACGAGAAAAGTCAAGCCACGGCAAATGAACACCGCGGTTATACAAAAGAGATGGTAATGGAACCATATTTTTCCACTACGTTCTTGATCTATTTAAACGTATTTTTGTCAGCATAACATAAATTCTTACAGTAATGTCTGCAAGTATAAGTTAATTGCTATAGTAATGCTATATTAATGAGATCATGATATAAATTAATGTTTAGATAGATGGGATGTTGCTATCATAAACTTATCATAACGTCCATAAGCTTTTGCCACAGTTAAATGTTTTACTAGATCTATTATTATTGGGAAGGAGGGGTTAGCGAAAAGAAACATGTTTGTAAGCTATCGGCATAATTTTGTTTGGTAGGAATTTAACATGTGTCTGTTTATAGAGTATACATACTTTACTATTTGACTGCGTCTTTATATCAATATCGTGATGATACATTGACAGTGAAATGTTTCATTAGTTACATATATATGTGTATTAAAGTCAATAATGAAAATACTTCTGTCACATAATTTTAGTGTAATCACCAGTACATTATTTAATAAGATTCCACTTGGGTACTGCCACTTAAGTCTTAAATCATTTAAAAGTTTTACTGGACTAAAGTAAGCATAGGCGAGACTTCTTTGCTTTTTGCCATAAGTTATAAACACCTCAAAATACCTTGTATATATACTTCACCATCTAATAAGAGTTTAGACTAGTACTGCTTACCGGTACTCGAATAACTAGCAGTTCATTTGTGTGTTACAGTGTACATATAAATATAAAATGACAGATTACTGTTTGGTCCGCCTAATCCGTAACAGTGAAATGTGTTTAAAAATTGTGAAAATCGTGCAAAATCACAATTTCAAGCTGCTTGTCTTAATTACAAATATTTATCATTTTAAATGTTACCACTATGCTAACTGTGGTATCCTGATCCATTTACAAATAAAGTCAAAATTGTTATTTTTTCGATGTTGGTTTCAAACATATTTGTTGAAAATATTCATATCAAAATCATTTGTTGACCGTACATTCAAAGGTAATCAAGATATTTTGAAAAATTATAACTTATTTTACCACCCTCGGAGTTCTTCAGAATGATGTATATTGTCAATAGCGTTTTCTTACGTTTTACAGAAGACAAGAAAAAACTCGGGAACGGAACAGTGTTTCGCAGAACAATCAATGACCGTCTTATCCCTGTCTTTAGCAGCAATATTGTGTTACCCGACAGTCAAAAACAATTCCTAATATATGCCAGAACTATTTCCATTGTTTATACGTCATGCCCTTTATTCACTCACTACAGAAAGAAAGGGCATGCGTCTCCTTAAAGAACTACGAGTTGGATTTATCATCATTTACAATCGTGTAAGAAAAGACTGCAAGCAACAATCAAAAGGATTTCCTTGTCGTGCTTTTGATAAAATTACAGGAAAAGAAAGACGGCCATTGCTCTGGTTAAATGTCTCTATCCAATTATAGAATTACATATTAGCAAGGACCATCGGGAAACCAAAGTTTAAGACTTTTGCTGACCATATCATCAAATTTCTTAGTCGGTTACGAAATACCGACCATATCAGTAAATTTCTAAGTCGGTTACGAACTACAAAGTCACTGTTTATTATGCAAAAAAGGAGAACAAACTTTTACTACTGTAAAATCATTAACATTTTATTTTCATGGGCAAGAAATTTCGTGGTTTTGGCTAAAACTATTTGTATAAATATGTGTTCTTTAACCGCAACTTCAGAATATAATATAAATGTAGATGTTAATACTTCGTTGGGGTATTTTGTCGAATATTAATGATTTTACAGCATTTCTTTGCTTAACTTAGTCAGTGTTACTTGCACTATTATTAAATCAATATTATTGTCATACCTTGTCAGAATTCCCGAAATTTACTGGTCTTTGGACGTGACGAGTAGCTGAAAATAGAACAAAACTGAAACTGAATTATTCAAGTAAGTGCATTTATTTTATCTATTTTGTTGGGTTAAACGTCGCACCGACACTATTATAGGTCATATGGCGACTTTCCAGCTTTGATGGTGGAGGAGGACCCAAGGTGCCCCTTCTTGTATTATTTCATCACGAGCGGGCACCTTGGTAGAACCACCGACCTTCCGTAAACCAGCTGGATGGCTTCCTCACATGAAGAATTCAACGCCCCGAGTGAGGCTCGAACCCACATCGATGAGGGGCAAGTAATTTGAAGTCAGCGACCTTAACCACTCGGCCACGGAGGACGCTCAAGTAAGTGCATATATAAGAAAATGAAATATATCAGTTATATCTTGTCTTGTAATAGTGCAGCTCCTCAGAGACACTTTATAAATCAATAACACGTAACAATTATCTGGAAACGAAATCTACCAGTTTGTCGATGCTATACTATGTTACGGCTTGTTTGATATACTGTAAAACGAAATATACAGTATTCTAACCATCTGTGTTTAAATAAGTTATCGGTATGTATTCTTGTAATTTACGTGACCCTTGGTATTGTTATTTGACTCGTGCTGATTCGTTTTATTAGATAAAAGTTATATTGACTAAATTTTTCGTCAAATGGAAAATTTCTAGCTTTTTGTAGTGAAGGAAGACATGATGATCATTAGAGCTTAATCCATTACTATGAAACTGTGTTATATGTTTACTCAACGCCATCTTAAATATATACTAATGCAATATGCAACATTCCAATTTCTTGTATACTTATATCGCTACACTACTACAGTATAAAATATGTACGATTGTTGTCGAGCTTGTTTGCGGTTAGCTTTGACATGCAATTAAAGTTTTATTTGTAGAAATATTTACATCAATGGGACGGAGTTCGCCCTTCATCTCAAATATCAAGAGTATAGTTGAGAGGTTAAAGTTGATGTCAGATCTTGTCCATGCGGTAACTATGACATGCCTAGAGCTATACCATGGGCAGAATTGTTGTCTAACATAAACTAAATATTGCACTCTATTTCAAAATTCATAAGTCACACTTTGGGTAACTTAAACATGCATGAAGCAGTCATTTGTAAATGGAAGAAACACGTGTAGCTTCCACATGCATGGTGCAGTCTCTTATTTAACGGACCGAGATCGTTAAATCAATATGGCCACTTGTCAACTTATAACATACTCGACATTATTGCCACTGGAGCATTAAAAGTAGGAAATGAAAAGTTTTTCTGCAAAAATTCAGCGTCTTCGAATCAAACTAAATTACAAGGAAATACAATGTTTGAACTGTATTGAATTCATATTTGATCCATCTTACATTTCAAATAAAAGACTCTAAAACTTTATTATTCAATACATTTTGAAAATAATTTAGAAAGAGGTAAAATGTACGTCAGGTATATAGAAAATATGACCTGTGTAACAATTGTGTAATACTAGCTTTCGTTTTAGAGTAAGAGTTTTTCTTGCACATTTGTTTTCAAACTTAAGCTACATTTATTTCTGTGTACGTGTAACGTCAGTTTAAGACGTCGTTGTAGGTTTAAGTGATGTGTTCATATCTGAATATAAATTATGTGATATACTGCTCTTTTATTGAGTTTAACTATTATTGGTTATACGGCGACTTTCTAGCTTTGGTGGTGGAGGAAAACCACTCTTTCGTAAGCCAGCTGGATAGCTTCTACACGCCTCATTTGAAACTTTAACCAACATCGGTGAGGGGCAAGTAATTCAGAGTCAGCTACCTTAAAAATTCGGTCACGGAGGCCCCCATTTGTATACATTTACTGACATAAACGGGTATTGTCAACAGTAAACTATTTAACACTCAAAAATATATTACATCTTACAATACATTATTTATATATAAACTTTCAATTCAATAAATAAAGAGTAATAAAATGGCTGATATCACCCTCGTTAAGGTACATTCTATAGCCAAAATATCGACATTTTAGTGCTTGTCTTTACAACCATTTTGCGAATTTTTACTGAAGAACTACATAATTTGATGAATGAAATGCCTATTGAAAATGATTTAGCTCTCCTTCGAAGTATATATCTTGAAAAACAAATGCCAACTTGTACCCGAAAATCCGGACAGAAGACAGAAAAAAATATTTTTAGGTGGTCTTACTTTTTCAAAATCGACAGCTGCTACATTCAAGCATTATTCTGCCTAAAATTGTGACCAAAACGTACCTAGATAATATATCTACTTCCTGCGAGCAATCAATTTTTAAATAGATTTGATGAAAGTGCCTTTTAGAGTCGATAATTTCAGATAATTTTTATTTTCTCCTTTTTTCATGCAGACATCATCACTTCACAACTAATTTGAGATAAACATGCGTATCTATGACAAAAATTCATAATATCATTACAAGGGCAATACACATAAATGTCAGATTAGTCAATTTTATTTTTAGAAACGGTTGCATTCACAAAGTAATTGACAGAATAAAATGTAAATTTCAGCATATTTTTCCACACAAAAATGTGTTAGTGCGTAGAAATGTGATCAGGCTGAGCACATGGTCTTATGGATTTCATAATTTTCGGCGCTTAACGTGAAAACAGTTAAAGCACAGGATTCACAAACATTAAATTTATGCTTAAATCTATATGCGATACATTATGCATATAATTATAATTCACGATAATACCGCATATGGAAGTAACTGGAATAAATTTGGACTATTTCCTTCGGAAGTTTACATGACTGTCCTGTCAAAAGGCCTCCCTCGTGTTTACATATTTTGACAGGTCGAGTTGTTCTAGGACTAGGAACAATGGTAAGTGCAGAGTTATATAGATTTATATAAATTAATTATTTTTGCAACGAGTTCAAAGTAAGGTTGATAATCAGTCGCCCCTATTTCAAGATCTGAGAATGATTTGCCTATTTTTGGGCGGAAAACATAGCATATGCATGCTTGTATCACTGCAACCATAGATTATCATTAGATACCACAACAAATCATTCTCAGATCTTGAAATAGAGTCGATGCAGAATAACGCATTGTTTCATAGATAGTGAATCGATCAGAATAGATCATTGTCATAGAAAAAAAAACGTTGATGTACTTTTTCAATTCGAATTGACATAATTTGAACATAGACTCTGCAATTATGCCATAAAATATGTCTGATTGGACGTGCTGAATCATCCGGCAAAAACCATCAATATTTCTAAAGTAACATTAATTAGAATCAAGGTCTACTGTGCATTTAATCCGTCATGTGTTTGTTTCAGATGAATGAATACCTGCACCATGGAAACAATATCATTTGCAAACTTTTTGAACCTGTGCTGGGCGTTCACACTGACATTTCCTGTTCAACAGGAATACATGATGTCGACCAATAGTACAGCTAGGTAAATGTCAATGTTCTATATATATTCTACAATAATTTCGTAAAAAATGAACAATGTCTGTAAGTAAGCCAAAGAAAGGACACCTCTGCATAGCTGACAAGGTCAGGGGTCTGAATGAAGCATGATCATGCACCAAATGTCAACAAATTTATACATTTATACAATGGAATGAAATAACATACAGTAGGCCTATATTACAGCAATGTGATTAATAAATAGTATCATAATTATTTATTTTACATGGCATGCATGAATTGTTCAACTTCATAAATCAACTGTGCTGTAGATCTTCAGAATCAGTAAAAAGAAATGAAGCTACATGAGTAGTTTTAAGATAGTTACATAAATCCACACTTGTCAAGATTCCATATATAATGCTGATTTCCTTATATGGGTGGTTTTCAAAATAATGAACCTTTTTTTTTATTTTTCACCTTACTTTAATTCAATTCAGTTTTAGAATGTGTTTTGGGGCAAATCATATCCAAATCAATGTATTCAAGAAATGTGTGCAGTTTCAGATGAATGACTCAAGCATTTTTAAAGTTATGTTAAATTATATAGCTAATTTTGTCCCCTCTGCACCAAAAGTGTGACATTTTGCATGAAGGATAGTTTTCAACTGTGTTTTACTTTTTCAAACCAAACTTAACTCTGCACATTTAAACAAAGTACTTCTCTTTACATTAACTACATTTTATTCTTACCAATAGTTCATGTCTTAATTGTGATGGAAGCCCCTTCATAAAAAAAATAGTGATAAATTTAAAAGTTGAACACTACAATTTCATAACCTCATTACTTTTCTTAAGATCTTTATCCTTACAGCTTTGAAGACACCTTATGATTTTATTGTTTTATAAATCAAATTTCTCAGAATCTTCATATATGTCTATACACCCAAAAATGTCCCTTGTAAGTATTCTTTAAATAAAATGGGTTTTTACTTTATTTCCCTCTAAATGGAAGTTACAATGGTTACAAAAGCAGCTTTCAGCTTCACATATTAAGCCAAAGTGATGTCCACTGTGCACCTTTTTTTGACATTCATCAGTTATCATAGCATTTATATTGTAATATGTTGTGGCAGTTCTATATTCTTAGCAGTGTGTAAGTTAAATGCAGGCATTACATGATAATTAAGCATTATATAAGAATCCCAGGACAATTTAAATTTTATTTTTTGCAATTTTCTCAAGTTGGCAATTTTCAGGTTTAAAAGGGAAAACATCAATTTTAATTAAAGTTTACCTACATATGTAAAGATTCAGTAGCAAGTATTTGTAGTTGAAAGAAATTTACTTACTATGAACATATTCCTTGAATATATATTTTGCCGCCATTTGTCCCCTGTGCATCTTCTTAAAATTAGTAGCATTATAAAGTATGTATGAATTTTACCATTCCATTTTACCATGCATGGTATTTTGTCATTTTTCTACTCTGAATAAGCAATGCATGTAAACTAAATGATTTCAATGTGTTAATTGTGTTTAACTTATTTTTCATTTAAAGCATTACATGCTGCTAAATTTTCATGTTTGTGTTGTGAAAATTTTCAGTTTTGTAGTTATTTTGTGGAATAAATTAATTGTTCAATAGACTTTTGTCATCTTTAATCTTGTTTTGAACAGAAAAACTAATACTTAATGAATATTACACTGATTTTTAGTATGTGTCCCCTGTGCATCTCTTAAATAACTCAGTTTTGAGTTGACAATTTTAGAAATTAAAATCACCAGACATTTTTGAAATTTGGAATGTGGTTTATAAACCTGCAAAATGTGAGGAAAAAAAAGGTTTTATAATAATATGTTAATTATTTTTCATTCAGCAACAACTTTTCTAGGTAAAATTTTATTTTATGTCAGATTTGTGCAGAAAGGGTGATTTTAAAAACCAAAGTCCACAAACATTTATTAAATAAGTTTCAAACTTACTATACACAAACACCTATTCATATATGTTGAAAAAAATTACTGTTATACATATTTCCTTGTCATAAAACACTGCAATATTTATCACCCATCTTACTGGAAATTCTCTGAACTTATAGACTGAAGACTGTTCAAAATATTATCTGATTGGTATTTCTCAACACTTTCCCAAAGTTGTATATTTCCTTGAAATTTGAATTAGTTGCTATCATAAAAAATAGGTGACTACCAAAAGAAATAGGTTTGAATTTCCAACCCCTATGTCACACTTTTGCTTCATTATTTTGAAAACCACCAATATGTTTCCACATAGTTTTTTATATACTATACTATACTTATTTCAGATGAAGATACAAATTTATTCAAAAAAAATAATGGGACAATGAATGCTAAAATTGCCAAGACGAAGACTGCCAATTTACACACCATTTTATACAGGTAGGTGTTTAAAAGTGTTTTGAAAATAGATATGGCATTCAGCACTTATTTTACAAACTATAATAACTGATTTTAGAATTATGTACATTGTACTTTTAAATTGTTTTTAATGTGAAGTATCAACAATGGAAATTTATAGAGAAATCACAGTTAATTGTGAAAGAAAAATTTATGTATATATAAATCTACATGTTGTGCTTTGTTTAGTTACAGTATGATATGGTGAACAAAAAGCCCTCAATGCAGTCAGTTCTGGAGCTTTGGTTAGACTATGAACAGTAGACATCAAAAGGTACAGGATAGTTTAGAGCTGCATTTATTAATTTTTTTTATGTAATTACTATTTATCAGTTCAAATGAAACTTGGTACATCAGCATAAAGTGGACAGGCACATATTGTCAGGACTATCAAATTTCATTATTTGTTTCTTGGGTTATTATGTCATTTTCTTTTTCAAATTGTCATATCATAGCTTCCTTCATACCTTTTGCATTAAAACTCTCTTTCTGCAGATTCCATCATATTCAAATGGATCATGGTATACTTCATGGCCAGGCAGCAGAATTATACACATACTATAGTGGATTTTACATCTGATGACAGTTTTCTAAAGTTATGGTCCTTTTAGAATCTTGAATTAAATGAAACAGTTACAGTTTCTTTTCTTTTGTTCTTTATGTACTCTGCTCCTCCCCCACTTTCTATCCAATGCCCTTGAAACTTGCAATACACTTTTACCTTAAATGTAAAGGCCTTTATCTCTTTTAGCCTAAAATCTTAATTTGTTATGCCCCTTTTTATATTATAAGAATTATATTTCATGTCCTCCTACAGTTTTCATACTGTGTCACAGTGCAAAAGTAAGTTGATATGAAATTATCAACATGAAGTAGGCATGCACATATTGCAAGACTTCGTTTCAGGTTACTTTTTATTGAGTGATGTCCTTTAAAATATCACAAAAACACTTGTACACAGTTTCAAACAATTCATAAGAAATTTAGTATACATTATCACGGGTACTAAACAGTGCCTGCGGTACTGACTGTGCCGACGAGGATTGAAGGCACTTCGCTTCCTGTACCGCAGGTACTTCGTCAATGTTTACAAAACGAGCGAGATCGGTGAGTGATTTTTGTCATTTTTGTCATTTTGTTACTGCATGGAGTATTTTTTCAAAAATCGGGGAATGTAGCGGGGTGTAGATGTATCTTATCTACATATCCATGCTAAAATTTGTGGCAAATGATCAATTTCCTAGAAACGTAAGGACAAAGAGGTTGAGAATGAAACGTGATTTTTTCACATCAGTGACTGTTTAGACTCGATTTCTTTTCGCTGACCCAAACGATGTCGTCTCTGCCGTCGTAAATTATATTTATAAATGACATGTGATCTGCTAAAACATAAAATGTGTCCAGAAAATTCCGAATTTGAACGTTATGCCACTTTTGGAAAAGTGCCGCAGGCATTTTGACGATGCCGCAGCCCCTTCGAGGTGCCGCAGGCACTTTCAGAAAGTATCGGGACATAAATTTGGGCCGAAACTAGACAGATGGAAGAACAGAGAAACAACATTTCCTTCAAGAAACGAAAAGAAAAACGGGGTGGAATAATATGCAGTGGAATGCAAGTCAACTGAAGTCAGGTACCCTCATATTGCCGCATTTCAGAAAGCGGTCCGCAGAATAAAAACCCTATGCTGCTCGATACGTTGTTTGTTTTTTTTTCAAAGTTTTGTTTGCAGGGAATAAAATAGGTTTTTGAGTCGGCTAAAGGCTGAAAGCCTTTTGACGAGTCCTTGCTGTTCAGCGATTCTCTAAATGGACCGAATAACACGTGAAAGGATGTAGTTCCATTAGATTTCTCAAAACTTCAAACAGTTCGCTGCATGAATGAAGTTAAGTTGTGTCAATTCCCTTTGCTATGACCAATATACGATGTAATTTGTCATATTTATGACTTGTAATTGTGCAATACTCGAATGTAACTCATTAAGCATAAATGTGCATTTTAAGAATTGCGCAGGCTTACAAAGCTTAGGTAACATCCAGCGAAAGACAAAAATAGTTCCACAGGGCTCCAGGTAAGATGCGTATTAGCGTAAATTACGTATAGAAATAATGCAAATACGCATGTCTAATAATTTCTAAGCGTATAAAAACGTATATAAAATTTACAGAAACGCACACAATGCTTTTTAAAAACAAAATCTGAATCGTCTGGATGCGTTAAGTAACATAGCGATCAGCCTTAATTCTTCCACATTGAACGTAAACACGCATCGTATGATTTCTATAAACTTTGCGTGGGTTGAATTTTGCAGTCAGTAAACGGATAAATTATCGGAAGAAGAAGCTCTTACTGGTTTGTTTAGTTACTACTGGTATTAAAAATGATTTTAATTCTTATTTTTCGAGAAATAAACAAATCGGCGAAACACTAAATTGTACTTTCTTGTAGTTTTGAAATCGAAGTAGATCGTCTATTTTTTGGCTGCTTTCACGAAACGAAACAACTTTTTTATGAAAGATTTAATTAAGAGGTAATTTAACCGTAAACTTCAATGTCAGATACTGCCAATTGCTGCTAAATGTCTTCGTATCATCACAATTTGTAAATATATTGTTGAAAACTGGAGAAAGTGTAAGCGTATCCGGATATAATATTTTGGGTAAATATCGAGCTGTGTTATGAAATTTTTAAGAAAAAACTAAAACAAACTGAAACTGGTAGACTATACTGTCAGTACATCAATCATTAGCCGACTCAGGCCCTTCAGGCCTTTGATTACGTACATGTAAAAACTATTAAAATTCTCCCGTTTGATCGTTTATGAGCTATACTTATTAATTTTCTCCTTTTTTCTGAAAACATTTTTAAAATATTTTTTTTGTAGTATACTTAATATTTCCAGGAAACGTTAGGATATTAAAATAATACAGAAAATTTCAAACATCGATATAGTTTCTGATTTTATACCGTAATAACTGTCTAGTAGTAAATGTCAGCTGTCAACAATGGGCTCTTACACAAATGGTATCGAGATTATAATGTGAATCATCGCAATAATATTTACAGGAAACTTCTGACTATTGAGACTCTTATTAGAAAACTTCGCTTTATCACGATAATTTCTTGAAGTATCCTGACAGCTACCTACCTATCTCGTGGCAGAGGTTATAATGCAGTAATCTGGTCAAAAATGTGCTTCCGTGGTGTAGGTGTAGTCGAAAGAAGTCCCTAATAAATAGATCTTAAGTTTTCTATTCTTCGCGCAATTTCGCATAAATCGGGAGCCAAATGGGCATCATTCCACTCGTGGAATTAATTTTACATAAAATAAGGTTGTTAGAATTGGATATGTCATTGTTTTGGCTTTCTGTCTATCAAACTTATAAATTTGTACAGAAAATGTTTTATTATATCATCTACCCGACGAGCATATATTTAACATCCTGGCACTCTTGTTTTATTTTGTTCAAGCCAAGATGCTGTATTGGCATATAGTATGTATGATGAAAAATGTCCTTAGGCAGGGGACGTTGCTAACTCTGTTACAAATTCTTGTTGTTGTTTTTTCTGGAGTTGTTGCCCTATTTGATTTTGAACTAATTCATCACATCGTGAACTCGTGAACTTAAGTCGAACAGATCCATCCAACTGAATTGAAACTAGGTATACATCAGAAGCATGAAATGAATATGTGCATGTTGCCCTGACTTTTATGATCGATTATTTTGTCAGGAGTTGTGGCCCTTCTTTAACGACGAATGACAACTACATTGTAGTTTTCTTGTCTTCATTTCAAATAAAACTTGTTTAGCATCATAAACATTATGTAGACATGCGCATTTGTTTCTTGTTCAGTTGTTTAACTTCTATATATTTTTCCTTAATAACATTATTGACCCGTCGTTATTATAAATTATTGAATGAAACATTTTTGTCGACATCATTCTAGTTCGCTTTGCAACCTCCGTGAAGGAATATTGTCAAACTATACCGATAAGGGGAAGAGTTTTCCTTTTGTAGCACAACTGTCTATGCATTATTGTGTCTTGCTCATATACATAACAGTTTACTTTACTTGTCGTCACTTTCCTCCTTTTTATCGTAAATAGCACAGCCATACACAGAAGATGCTGCATACTAAACATATTTTCTCAAAATTCAGACCAAAAAATCTATCAGATGCCACCATTACATAACTATATTTCAAACTATTGCAGGGGGAGAACGCCCTGACTCCTACTCACGCTGGGAGCTATGTGTCTCGCTGGTGACACATTCTTTCTAAACTGTTGCCTCGCTGCATCAAATAAAGGTATTTCTGGATCCGGACTAGCCTGGGAAGCCGTTGACAATAATTGTCAGAAGAAATCTTACCTACATTAAAGATCCAACTTAAATTGTGCTAATTAATGTTAATTGGCATTCATCCGAGTTTCTGATATTGTCAATTTGCAGGTAGAAAAATGGTTAGAAATTGCCAGACTGGATTCCCAGGCTAGATCCGGACCTGCCCTTAAGTATGATAATGGCCTTTAAGGTCGATGTCGGAAGAGGGATCTAGCAAAGTTTTACAACATTTAAGCTTATCAACGACGTCGGCAGAGATTAAGAAGTTGTTCTGTTGTCAGGCTCAAGATGCAAGCATACTTAAACTCCAAAACGACGGCCGTCTTTTTTACAATGAAACTCCATCAAGTTTGAATAAAAAGTTCAAATGGTTATGAATTTTGTACAGTAATCATTTCTGCGTACAGACTGAAGTATTACCATTAGTGGATTCATAGCGGAGGTCGGAGTGTGTGTGTGTGTGGGGGGGGGGGGGCACCGGGACGCTCCCGCCCCTAAAATCGCCGTAGCATAGGTAATTTGTCTTATGTTCTGGGTAAAATAATTGCAAAATATACATTTTTTTCTCGCTCGCTACGCTTGGGTACATAAATTGTCTTTTATTCTGACTGAAGAATATGAAATATGCATTTTTTCTTGCTACGCTCGAAAACTTAATTTGTCTTCTGTTCTGGGTTAAACATAAAAATGTATTTTGATCTCTATCTCACAGGTAATTTGTCTTACTTGTTTTTTTGTGTTTTTTTGTTTTGTTTTTTTATTGATGGAAAAAAATGCATTTTTTCTCGCTCGCTATGCTGGCACATTTAAAATCTGACAGTTTGCATGAGCTCCGAAAACAACTTTTTATTTTAGTCCTAGGTAAACCCTCCCCATAAGATACTCGCGCAAGAATAAGTCTGAAAATTCATAAGACGTGATTATAAATAGCATGTTATTTCTGTTGATTTTGTCACAAAACCTGTCCTTTGTCAATAACAAATAAAGTACCCCAGAACGCCCAAAATGCACCAAATGGATCCATTATTTTCATAGTTTTCCGGGGAATCATGACCCCGGACCCCACTATTTGCTCTAGTCTTCAAATATTTTACGCCCCCTCTTACACCAAATACTGTATCTGCCCCTGAGGTAGTCATTTTTTTTAAAACACGTAAATGGATGTAAGAATTTTTTTACAAAGTTTGGAACGATAACGCTTTTATCATATTAAGTAGACCGTTTGAAAAGATGTTAGATAGTTCAATGAATCAGAAATTCTAGATTTCATTTCAGGTTGTAGAATATTTTGAAAAAAAAATATTTATTATTCTTCGAATACTTTTTGACTGTACTATTAGAATAGTGTTATTGGATCTATAAAATTTGCCGAGAATGATAATCGGGATAAAGAACTCTCCCTTCAGGTAAACGCCCTGAAGAACTATCCTTTATTTTATTTGGCGGGAATCGAGCACGTTTTCACCGTGCAATATTAGTATTTATAGTAACAAAAAAGTAGTCCGTCATGTCAACAAAACACGATGAAAACAATCGTCTGAAGCATTTTAAAGTATATTTTCAATCGTAAATTGTCAGCCTTTTAGAAAAAGTTTGGGTGATTTAAAGGGTGGCAGGAACTAGATACATGTCTTGTCTGTCTATTAATACATTTTAAATGGACTCCGCGTGTATTTTGAAGCAACCCTTGATTTTGAAAAAAACATGACCAATTTTGTTATAAAATTCGTCGTCGTACGACTTATGAAAGAGTCGTAGTCGTAGTTTGATTATCTAGTCATATACTTCGTTCCAAGACGAATCTAATGGTGTATACTTTTTATGACTTTTGTCCAGTAACAAACCCGCCAATCTAAATTATTTAGACCCACTATTTTTCCGACAGAATGAACCTTAACTTGTAAAATTATTATGCCATTATGGCTTTTACAGAGCAAAAACCATCACGTTAAATTGAACTCACACACTCTAAACAATCTTGTTGTTTTCTTTGTCGTTATAAACATACGTGCTCATTATAGTGTCACTGTCCTTTAAGGATGTTTCTCAAGCGTGGTAACAGTGGTATTACGCTTCGGGCATAAGATTTGTTTGTGGTTTTCGTGGTGTTATTGCATCGGAAAGGTCTATCTATATACAAGTTTTATGATGTCAATGTTCTTAAACCAGGTTTTCAACGAAAACCTGAGTTATTAGATTGGGGAAGATGTCGGTCGGGCGGGCGGGGGCGGCAGCGGCGGCGGCGTCAAACTGATGTTTCCGGTCAATAACTTTTGTTTCGGTAAAGATATTTGAATAAAACTTGGTTTGTATGTAGCTTATATCAAGACAAAGGCTGGGATTGATTTTGGAGTTTCTGGGGTCAAGGTCAAGGTCACTGTTACTTAAAATAGAAAAAGGGTTTCCGGTCAATAACTTTTGTTTCGGTAAAGATATTTGAATAAAACTTGGTATGTATGTAGCTTATATCAAGACAAAGGCTGGGATTGATTTTGGGGTTTCTGGGGTCAAGGTCAAGGTCACTGTTACTTAGAATAGAAAAAGGGTTTCCGGTCAATAACTTAACTTAGGAATGAGCTATCGTGATGAAACTTGGTGTATAGAAAACTTATATAAAGTTGTAGCTTGGGATTGATTTTGGGGTTTCTTGGATCAAGGTCAAGGTCGTTGTTACTAAAAATAGGGTTAGGGTTAGGGTTAGCATATCTTCTACATGCATGGAGGGATTTTGATGAAAGTTGGCACAATTGTTCGCCATCATGAGACGGAGTGTCACGCGCAAGAACCAGGTCCCTAGGTCTAAGGTCAAGGTCACACTTATAGGTCAAAGGATACAAGAATGAAAACTTTGTCCGGAGCATATCTTCTTCATGCATAAAGGGATTTTGATGTAACTTGGCACAATTATACACCATCATGAGACGAAGTGTCTTGCGCAGTTCCCTTCTTTAGAATTACTTCCCTTTGTTGTTACTATAAATAGCTTATATTGTAACTTTTTCATTACTAGACGTAGGGAAAAATCGAGACCACTTTTCTGTAGTACAACATGCATGTTACATCCAATTTTGAGGTGTATTTTGACCAATCTCTACCTGGTAAGGATTTCTGTGTGGACTTACAATTTTTTTTTTGTAATTTTTTATTTTTTTATTTATTTTTTTTTTTAAGATTAACTTCCCTTAGTTGTTACTATAAATAACTTATTTTGTAACTTTTTTATAATTGACCGTAGGGAAAAACCAAGACCACTTTTCTATGGTACAACATAGTTGTTACTTTCTAATTTTAGGTGTATTTTATGGTATCTCTACCTGGTAAGGAGTTTTTTTGTGGACTTAGAAAAACAAAAGAATTACAATGGTTACTAAACAACCACAAAATTAAAATTACATCTGCAAATACAGGTGCTAGAGTAAAGAAATTTGCTGTGACGGGCGTATATTGTGACATTCTGGCACTCTTGTTTATTCTTATGAAAAGTGTTGAAAACCTGGTTTCGTGGCATTGCCGCGTTTCTTGTTTTTAATTAATTGCTGTGATATATCTACTTAATCTCTTTATTTTCGCCGAAATGTCTTGAGCACATCTGAAAAAAAAGTATGTTTTATCGATAATGGTTGAATCTGTCAAAAGCAAGCATACAATTTTCTTGATTATGTTTACAATCTTGGAAAATATCAGTAAAATATATTGAGCGTATTAATTTATTACAATTAAATAATAATTTCGAAAGGCTCGAAAATGATGTTGTAAATCTAGAACCAAGCATTAAAGCTTTTTTTTCAAGTGTTCACTTTCCCATCATTTGTTTTTGGAAGACATTCATTTTTTTTGTCATTTTCAGTTATTAAAAGAGAACATATTAAGTCTGTACTCCATTTGCTGATAACAATGTTAAGACAAATACATGCACTGACACATTTTGACCGTTTGAATATATTTGGATTTCATAACTACTGAACATTTAGGCTTTTAAGGCATTGCTGTGAAATTGTAGGGGTTTCAATAGCATTTATTACTATTTATTTTTTGTAATCAATCAACTAGGTTTTTAAACATTACGCTTGTTCATTCAAGCTTAAACATGTTAAATGAAACTGTTTTTTGCTTACGATTGTTCAAAATCTGCCAAGAAAAGAAAACGATCGGGCGTTTATGACGACGAATGATACAATGCAGAAACTATCCGTGTCAGTTACAGTCATAAAACATTGAATTATGACAGACAATTACAATTCTGCCTTACACATGGATGAATCTGCCAAAAGCAAGCATACAATTTTCTTGATTATGTTTACAATCTTGGGAAATATCAGAAAAAATATTGAGCTTTCGCACATAAATGTGGTCACATACTCCAGGCAAACTGCCAGAGACCGCATTATATTACGCCAAATGAACATTGTGATGGTCGATGCAACATTGTCTGGTTCTCCTGCTGATGTTTACTTTTAATGATTATCATTAAGAAAGTATTCAGCTTTAAGCTATTTGAAACAATCGACAATGAAAATGTCTGTGTAGAAGCTAAATGTGTAGTAATAAAGCTCTTAGCGGCCCATAAATACAGTAACGCGGAACCATTTTAAGTTTTTTATAGAGATCGATGCCAGAATACTTCAAGTCAAGTCTAGGGTAATTTTAACCAAAACTCTTATTTAACGCGGGTATTTGACGAATGACCCAACCGGAATGGATTAAACAACTTATATCCAGCCGAACTCATGCGAGTGTTTATATACATGTATATACCTCATCAGCAAATTTAAGTAACCAGCTAGAAGAGAAAACTAGCCGGAATACAAGTGTAGATTTCTCGGAAAGACAGAACACCACAAACACAGTCACAGAGCCACGCAATTGCAAAGTAGGCCCACAACAAAAAGAAGCTGTAACGATAAAATAATACAGACGGGTTGCTTCAAAAATCCAACAAGTACATTTAAATTTTATGCAAAATATACAGAAAGATGGAGGAAGGGGTAGTGGGTAGAAAGGGGTGGGGGAGGGGTGGGGGTTGAAGAAGAAAGTGGAACAAGGATGAATATTCAAAAGAGAATTCTACGTTCCTTAATCACAGTTACCCTACAACGTAAACCACAGCAGCGCAGACACTCACATACAAAAGATAAACACACACACACATATAACTAACTCACATAGATAAACAAACAGACAAACAAGATATAACAACACTGTAGGGCACCGCTCAAGACACACAGACGCACACACACACACACGCACACAGTTAAGCAGGATAAAACAACAATCGGGCACCGTCTAAGGATGCTGGCAGCCAAAATTAAGGTGGGCACGATAACTTACTTATAGTAAAAGGAGATGGGATACCAAAACAAGGGAGCGCAAATGCAAGGGGAAAGAAAGGAAGAGGGTGAAAGGGGGAGTGAGGAGAAAGAGGAAAGAAGCGCTAACAACAAACAAGACAACACACGCAACATAAAATACAAGACGGACAGAAAACAAGTTGAAAATTGGGGCACGCCTTGGAACGGTCAGTAACCCGTATAAAGAACAACAAGATAGACAACACAATGTAAATAAAATCATTCCCCACGGAGAGAGGCTGTAACATAAGTGAAAAAATACCAGGTCATATTATTAAGTAAAACATAAAATTATGGTAAATCTAAGGTATAATTACACCAATGTACTCAACAACTTGTCTGAAGTCAGAGCACCAAGAGCCTAACATTTAAGGGCACGACTAAGAAAGCTCAAGACAAAATCATATACTGCTTGTTTGAAAAAAAAAAAAAAACAAAAAAAAAAAACAACAATTAACTTGATTATATACTTTGTCAAAGAAGAGTGTTAGATGTTAATGCAGAATTTCAAAACTAAAACATTTTGATATTCCCAAAATGGCAAATGTCTCATTTTACACTGAGAGTATAGATCTGCGTTCAAATCTATTTTGTTTCTATCCAGATCGGCCAGATAAATAGTCGCGGCAATGTTGTATTAACAGTAATTCTAACACGACCCGATTCATTTTCCTATTAAACAAAGAAAGCCGAAAACAGTGAATTATTATTCAACAATTCACTGTTCTGACGTCACAATTATTACGTCATAGCGTCAAACTGCATAGCGGCGCGCTGGAAAAGAAACCGATTGAAAACGGGCAAATCTTTAATGAATGCCGTCCAGGATGTACTTTAAAGTCCTTTGTATCGTGTTAGAATCGAAATAATATATCTCATTTAGTGAGAAATACAATGTTAAAAAAATGTCTGATAAAATAAATGTAATTAAAGAATTTAAGTCATTTTACTAAGTGGGCGGTAAACAGTCAAATCTACTCGATTCTGTAGCTTTTAGTAAGTTATGAAAAGAGCACATACTCGTTTTCTAATAATAATAAAAAAATCTTTTATATTGACTGCGGCTGCCAAATCTTTGTAGTAACAATAATAATTAATCAATTATGGCTACTTTTTTTCGTCCATTGTACGATTTTCATCTCCTGCGCCCTCGTGATATAATTCCTTCGCATCTGAACTCCAAACAATGATTTATTCAGCGACAAATCACTAAATGAGATATATTATTTCTTAAACATTTGGTTACGTCCAGGCATAATAACGGCAAAATGTAATGTTGACTGGGCAAGAAGTTTCATTGTTATTGTCATTCAGTGTTATTTGCTTAAATACACACAGGCTGTTAAAATATAACCCAATTAGTGTATGCTTAGGGCGGCTGTTCAAGAAAATATTATTAGAAAACGAGTATGTGCTCTTTTCATAACTTGCTAAAAGCTACAGAATCGAGTGGATTTGACTGTTTACCGCCCATTAAGTAAAATGATTTAAATACTTTAATTACATTTATTTTATTAGACAATTTTTTAATATTGTATTTCTCGTGTTAAACGGGATGAAAATTGTAATTGCGCTTTATACATCTGCGGATGTCTCTCAATTATATTCATTCTGGTACTTATAACATGTGTAAATGTTGAGCTCTGCTCAACCCGGGACTAGAGGGTGTGGACGGTAGCTTGCATTTCCGGTACCGTCTATGATCAGGCTCAACCAAACCGATCCTGCAACATTTTCGTTTATGTTGTGTCGGTCGAGCTGTGGTTTTCCTCTTTTTCATTACTCAGGCCGAGTATTTTTCTCTTGACAATTGCACTTAAGCCTTAACAGTTGGTCAAATTATCATCAAGATAGAAGCATATGATGAGTTACTGTACATACGCCGCTTGTAAAATGTTTGAGTCTTGTTTAAACCGAAAGTTTACCCCAAAATATTGAAATCTTTCGCGCAGTCAAACTCCATTATAACACATATCACAGAGACAAAATTTAATTCTCTTTGAAGTACAATATGTTTTCTACAAACTCGTACGAATTTTTTGTCAAACTTGTTCCTGGTTATTGCATTAGACACAAAAAGACAACCCCATGTGAATTTAATTTAAAATGTTGTTTGTACATGCATTATTGACCCCAGCTAGCTAGGTAAACCAGTACACATCGATGGTTCAACGCAACACTACGCTAACTATTTCAAAATAATTCCCTAAGACTTTGTTCTTCACGGTCACATAGATATTTAGAACATAATTATGACAAAATTATTGACTTTATTGTTACCACTTAGTCACCTTTTATTTTTATGAAAATCTGCATGTAAAATTTTGAGTAAAATGGCCGCCACTGTGGCGATGCCTTAAAGATTTCGGCTTGGGTGGTTCGAATATTACCGCTTTTAAAGCTTTGGGTAATGTTATATCATCCCTTGGTTTTCAACTTTTTTATTTTATATAATACAATTTATTCAAATTACATTTTTATTGCAAATTTTATAACGTTATGCTGCAGGACAATTGAAATGAAACTTCATGTCGTTTGCGACTAAAAGTGTGATAGCGTGTTTATTTACACACCTCTGTTTCCCGCGCCGAGCAAAATGTGTAATGATCAAAACAAACAAATATCCTCTATTTGATTCTTGTACAAATTCTGTCAAGTTTTATTTATAAATGAGTTCGGAGTTGTGCGCCGGACAAAACTGTTATACAAGCGGCCTTTGTCATTGTAATGAGATTTAACAGAGTCCCTTTATTTATGTGTTATGCTCCGAAAAAAGTAGCATGGAGGGACGCACACTCGCACAGACGAACGGAGACCATTACCATATCCCTTTCTGGCGGTTATGATAATTGCTACTCTAGACGTTTCGACTTGATTTGCTTACATTTGAAGTTGTATTCATAATTTTAATTCAGAATTATTCCATGCCAAAACGTTGAGTACACATTTTTTTGACAAATTGAGACGCGCTTTCCTAGAACAGGTATACTTATCAACAGAGTCAAGAGTTCTGCTTAGATATTATAAAAGGTGCCTGTAAGAAAGTCTTTCATATGCAGAAATGCATACTGAAATAATACAACTGAGGACTGTGAATGGAGTCATAGAAAACGAAAGTCAAATATGTTTTCTGAGATAGAAAAACGTCTTCATAAACCATTGTGGTAAACACTGTTTCCCTCATATTTTTTTATGTTATATTCTGAAGTTGATTTATTCACAACGCGAACAATCACGCTGTTGTTTGTTCCCATTCATTGAAACAACTATACCTTGAGGACATAATGAGCAAAGTTTCTCGGAAGTATCTCAGTAGTCAAACCACATTAATTGGATTCCCCGCCAAGTCACTTTTTTCAATTAATCTATTGAAGTCGTCTTAAGTCCACAATGTCAAAAATATCAGTCTTTTAAGCGCTGAAAAGGTTGATTGTGTAATCCGGTAAAACTTTACTGAGTGTACGAAAAATAATATATCTGAAATACTATTTCCATTAAGAACTACTTGTCATGTTATTTTCTGATTTAAGTATTCATGTGATTTCCTCTGATGTATTTATGCAATTGTTTGAAATATCACAAAAAAATGTTCCGTTATTATTTGATATGATTTATTTATGAGCTCGTCATTGGTTTTATGTTAAAAGATTGTGAAATGTTATTTAACTAAACTACTCAATTAATTAGTACTCACTGATATGTTATCTAAAACCATGCAATGTAATAACTTTAGAAACATGCCGCAGGTATCTGCATTTGTTTTACTTAAACACAAAATCATACTAAAGATTATTTTCACTTTATTAAATATTTTGTTAGAGAAATATTTCAATGGTTATTCAAAATTACAGAGGAATAAAACTCAAGGTGTACTAAAATTAGTTTCTATACTTCTGTCTAAAAGACGAATTTCTAAAACCAAAAAGGTATTATATTATACCTTGGAATCTACATTTTCACTGAATTTGACATTTATTCATAATCCGGATTTCAAACGTTTGAAGCCTGCTATGCATTATTCCAGCGATAAACGAAGCAACGCATACACAAATAGGACAAACTGATCTCCCCGCTCTCTTTAAACAACATTTATATCAGTCTTGATTTTGATACCAAGAATTTATAAGAAATATGAAAGATCAGTAAAATGTTATAATATTTAACTGCTCAGGCTTTTTCTTTCTAAAGTTTTCTTTGAAAAAGAAAAGTTCCAACATTTTTTTCATGACTGATAGAATGTTATTTTCTTATAATTCGTGTAAATCAATCTAACAAGCCACTTAACTAATTCAGGTGTGAAAAATTAATAAACAAATTATTTGGATAGTTATTATCCCCCAAAGAAAACGTAAGAAAAAAAAACTAATGAATTATGTCTGCCTGTCTGATAAAATTTTGATCATGTCCCAGCGGGATACAACTGGAAGTGAATGTGAGCTAACCATCGCATTAATATAAGCCTGTTAAACATCCATTTTCTCATGCTTTAAAATAATTACTGCACCTTTATTGACTTTCATAGGATTCAAAGGAAGATAAAAATATTGTTTTCCCATTAGCCGTCACATTTTGGCATACCAGTGCTGCGAATATTTACACCGTCAGTTTCCGGATTAAAAACTACTGAAAGCAAATTTCTACTTTATTCTAATGTTACTTTGAATAATATAAATTTAATAGCCACTGAATACAAAGGAACATGAAAAGACCCAAAAACAAAACGAAGACTTTATTAATGAGGGAGTTGTGAGATGTTTTAATATATGGTATGTACAGATATCAATATTTGCTTAACAACAAGTTCGTCTTGTAGCAAATCCTTACAATATGCTTATAATTCTGAAATCAATAATTGTCAGTTGCTCATTTTATTAACGTTTGCTTAAATATTTGTTACACCTGACATATCGGGTTCATCAAACCATTATATTAAGATTACATCCGCTCATTACAAGTATGAATTTCATTCTTATATAAAAGTGACGCTAAACATATAATATAAAGATCTTTCACGTTTTATTAAAAGAATAAAATCTGCATATTAAATATAGAAAGTTGCTTATAGATATAACACGACATGCAAATACACGAGAAAGCTGCGAGTCTTCAAAAGCAAAGTGACGCAAAAAGGGGACAAACAACACATAAATTTGCATGTGCAGTATGTAAATTAGATCTTGCGTGTCTACCATAAATTCTAGACGAGCGGACAAAGAGCTTCAATATGTCTGAAGGTCAATGCTGCCATTTAAGTCGAAAGCCCAATATCATGAAAGGCATTTATTCATAATTCTTTCCGAGAAACTAATCCTTGAACATTCAGAAACAAACATGCAAAACAATGAAGAATGCTATCAAAGCATATCGACAAGACAAAGCAAGACGAAGCGGAGGTAGAACTGTTCAGTTTCACATACATGTCTCCCACTTAAAGATTTTGTTTTAACTTTGATTTTTTAAAGAAATATATTGTCGAATATGCAAGCGACGAATTCAAAACCTGAAATCATTAGCTTCTGGCCTTTATACAATTTGCGTCACTCATTACGTCTCTGTGCAACTGTAGCGGTCACAGAAAGTCTCACCCTACATGTACTAAGTTATGTTATATTTTCTGATTCCTAGGGATCATAGAGTCCACTTAGTGAATCTATTTAACTGAATACCGCAGAAGCCGTGCTATGTGGCCTGCTGCGTGTTTGAACATTCAGTTAATTTTAATGGAAAGACTGTATTTTTGTCCAGTTGCGTTCTATAATCTTCCCACTTTTCCAAATACCTAAACACATTTTATGGTTCTGAACTGCTCAGCTGTTGCCAAACCAGGTCTGCTACAATTTTGTTTGGTTGCTTTCTATGTTTCTAAGTTTCATTACTTATCATAACAGGGTCACAAAGGTCACAGAGGTCACCTGGAGTCTTCTTCCACCATTAAAGCTGGAAAGTCGTTTGACCTATAATTGTGTCGGTGCGATGTTACCGCCCGCTCCCCCCCTTTCCCACACCTCCAAAAAAAAAAAAAAAAAAAAAAAAAAAAAAAAAAAAACAAGAAAAGAAATACTATCACAGTTTTAGCGTCATTGGGTAATTAGGTATCATAAATCTTGTCTTATGCTTTTGACCATTTCAATTAAAATGAAAATACACGCGTGGACTGTCGGATAGGGCTACTAAAACAATTTTAATATTAGCAAAAATGTTTGTAAGCAGTTCTCTTCAGTTGTGATATTGATTCAAAATATATCAATCCTTATAGCTATAAAAATACTTTTTAGCATATTTTATTAACATGTTTCTAGACTAGGTCTACTAATGATCAAAATTTCAGGAAAGTTCATGAAGAATTTCTACGAAATGGAAACTGTAGAACTCGTCTTTAAATGCAACAGATTTTTTTGATGCTGCTATTTAGTTATACTAATAAATGTTCTTTTTTTTATCTTATTGTCAAAACTGAAAACCTGTATAATACACCAACAATCACATGCGAACTTGGGCAAAATGAATCACCACATTAGTTCATACGCTAAGGAAAAATGCTTTCAGTTCCTTCTGTACATAAGACATATATATTTGTACATGAAATCTATTTACCTTACCTGTATTAATTATGATGGCTGAAAAAACAAATTACCTAGGTAGCAAAATAGATACTAGCTAAACAAAAGTATCTTTCTTCTTTGTTTGATGGTATTCATTACATAACTACACAGTAAAATAGCGGAACTCATTGTTTTGGCTTCTGCTACAGATAAATATTTTCTTCACGCTTTGATCATTAGTGAAACTGAAACTAAGTATTTTCACACCCTTTCGAATAAAGCAAACAGTATACAGCAATTAACTAAACATATGTTCTGCTGAAAGGCGTCGCGAATTGAGCTAAAATATGAAACAAAGCCGTATTTTCCATAGCACCAGTCAAGGATATTCTGCTGATATTTGAGCCGCGCCTTGAGAAAGCCAACCTAGTGCGTTTGCGACCAGCATGGATCCAGACCAGACTGGTCAGGATCCATGCTGTTCGCTAACGGTTTCTCTTAATTGCAACAGGCTTTGAAAGCGAACAGCATGGATCCTGACCAGACTGAGCAGATGCTGGTCGCAAACGCACTATGTTGGTTTTCTCATGGCGCGGCTCATTTGTCTTTTTCTTTTTCAATGCTGTTAAACATGCTATCTTTCACCATAACATACGAAATTATATAAGTGGAGCTTAACGACATACAAAATAGTAATCTCCGTAAGCCATTTTAAGTACATATAGATGGCTAAGAGTAACTACGTTGTTTACTTTGGAATTGTATATGATCAATTTACTTTTGATGTTTTCCAAGTAAACATTCAACAATAATATAACGGAGGTATTTGTCCTTCATACAAATCTCCCAGATCGCTTTATTATATTCTTCATTTCTGCCGTAGTAATAAATCGATTAAGTAACCTCTTGGTAATAAAGCAATAACTCTACTGGTATTAACGTATTCTCTAATCAAGGCATTTTTATCGTTCACATTGACAGGAATATGTTGGATACAGGCATATCAAATTTATTTCTGGCTTCTGATTTATTCCTTATTGTGATCCGAATGCTGTTTATTTCTCCCAGTCTTGACATTTAATGTTGTTATGCCTCACGCATTTGTTGTAAATATTTAAACAAAGTCCGTCTCCTTGAAAACCGTATGAACTTAACACGAACTTGTTTGTTATAATTTATCAATACCACTGATGGGGAAATTGGTTTGACAAAATAAATATCATTTGCAGACACAATGGGATCTTTAGGGTTTTTTTAAACAGTTTATCGGGAAACATGGTTTTCTTTGAAAAATGAGTATAGTTTTAGATTAAGTATTGTACACTGGGGACTCTAAATGTCCATGGCTTTGTCTTAAAAAACAAGAAAATAACTAAAAAAAGAAGAAGCAAAGGTGACTAGATGTCTAACATAATCCCAAGAACGTTTTTGGTATACTATAAATTTCATGACTGTTTTGAAAACTCTATATTTGGCGCCTGTATCTCATTCCAAAATGTAATAATCGTCCCTGCTTCATAAGATTCTATTTCTCTCAAATGTAACCATTCTGGGTGTGATGAAAGGTATGCATGGAAGCTCTAGCCCACTGGGAATTTCTACAATGACGTCAGAACAACTGACAATTCAGAGCCAAAGTCAGACCTTAAAATGCCTAGTAGTCAGCTTAGGTCACTTCAGATATACATAAAACGTACACATTCATTCCATACAACATCAATGAAATCGTATCAGAAAACTATAGTATGTACCTACATTTTCAGGCCACTTGCATTACGTTTAAACTGAACATAAGCCACTACCTCTTTATTTCGATGAAATCGGATTGCCATGTAAATTTTGCAGGGTGCTGGCGGACTCCTTTTTAAGTACATATACTGCAGGCATTGTAAACTTGGTCCAGATTTCAAAAGATGCGATGCTCGTTCAAACAGTTCATGAGTAAATACTGCGACTTCAACGGTAAAATGAAAAAATATTCAATTCTATTTTATTCCATTTCAAGACGGAACAGTACGAAGACAGTTTTTAAGCCTGAGTAAATCGACCTTGACTTCGTCAAAGTTGGCGTTTCAGAGCGTAAATGTTCTCCATGTTAGAAATTGAGGCTTTTAACCTGATTAAAGCAGGCATTTATCGTAACTGTTGGATTTAAATCATTCGTTGCAGAAGGATTTTCACGTGTTTTTGTCCAAATCGAAACTTCGTTACTTGATGACTTGTTTTGTACAGTCATAATTTCTAGTTAGCACCTCTGATTTAAATTATTTGAGCTTCGGGTGAATAAACCTTTGATGAAATTAATTTCAAAAAGACAGTAACCTAGTATTCTCTTTAACACTCACTATACAGTTTACATCTTCTGTTTGTTTATCACATTATACATTGAGGTATTTTCATAATTACAATGACAAAAATGATGCTGACGTACTTGGTGATGGAACAGAGTAGAAATGTTCATGTAGAATAAGAAGTTACGTTTCCAAAGGTTAAATCACATTTAAGATAGTTTATAGCTTATAAACGATGAAAACCTCTGTAATACAAGAAAAACAAAAGTTGAACCCACCTTATCTCGTAATGTCCCTAATACACATTATAATAAGCAGGTAATTTATAACATTCCGCTATTATTACAATAGGAAATCTAACCCAGTTCATGTGTATATCTTTTACAAGATATCATAAGTATGTACCCAAACAAAACAATCGAACTGCAAGCTAACACTACAACAGATGGCAATGACAGCTAGTTACAAAATATGATTTACAACTAAGTACGGAATCGAACTATGCACCATTAAAAAGTGCTTATCAGTATCTAACATCCTCATCAACAGCGACATGTGTGTATGTACTGATTCAAATAAATATTTGTCTCAGACAGTTATGCAACGGTAGCAATTTTCTAAGTCACGGTTAAGTATGCTAACTGAACAGTGATATTAAAATATTAATAATACATTATTGAATTGGATGATATGCATACAGACATGAACCTATTTATTTTAAGGTTGAGGACCAGGCAAGGAAATATCAATGGTCACTAAAAATACAAACTATAATGTGAAACAAGAAGCCTTGTTCATTCGGTATTTTAATAAAATTTAAACCAACTTTAAGTTAATAATCTTTCTAACCATGCAAAATAGAATACAATTAATTATACTTAATAATCATTATATAAAGATGAAGGTCTTGTGTTTCTTTGAAATGGTATCTAAATATATGATATCTTTATAGTATATAGAAGGAAAATAATCAAATTATCTTTTTTGATGAACGACACGTGATTCGAAGTGAGCGGCCCTGGCAACGGAGTTTAACACAAAATATATATACAATAATAAAATTAAAACTGTATCAAAGTGTAAAGTGTATTGTTTTCAAATGATAAAACAATGAGAATTATCTGAAGTAAGAACTAAACTGCCCACTTCCAAAATTAAAAAGGAATCCGTCGGCAAATAAAGTCATTAAATATTATATGTACAAGTTTTTTGCACTGAATGTTTATTGTTTAGCCCTTTTGCAACTGGTCACTAAGCAATCTTGCCTGATTGTGCGTTGACGACACAGGTAGGTGACTCCATGACAGAACAAATAATTACTTGAACTCCTGTCTAATTTTCAAGTGCGTTTCAGATTTGTTTGACGTTTTTAGTGATTCATTGATTGATTAAACAAAATAAATAGACTGTCGCAAGGACTGACAACCGATCTGTAAAACTAGTATATCAAAGGCAAGTCAAATACCACGGATGTCGTCACTTTAAGACGTGTACACTATTGTCAGCTGTTGCGTTTATGTCACACGTTTTGTCTTCGTTATTGAAGCTGACAGACAACACAATTTCATGTAATGGAGAACACTTACTTTTATGCTAATCAATTTTGAAAATCCTTATGTTGTGACATATGATACACTTCAATGTTTCAGTAGGTGTTGGCCTTTGGATCTGGATATTGCGAATGGCATATCTAATGAAAGAGCAATACTCCAGACCAATTATATATACTTTCCGCGGCCGTAATGTAGTAAAACGTATAATTAGCGTCTGATGGCCCTTTCACGCTTCCGTAGAATCAACATTTGTCACACTATGTCTAGGTCTGCAGCTCTCAAATACGGAAATATCTGACATCCGAGGCATATACTGATACTTTAAGACAACATCAAAAAGGACCTTTGGAACAATTTGACGAAGTTCCAAAAATCGCCATATATCCTTGCTCCGTTACGGACCCATGTGGACTTTGTGTTTACTCCGAGTGCAAATATATTATTTCATGGATGAAAAGCTGACATGTAGTGCTAAAGCCTAGGCATTTTGACTCCTCATTGGCAAAAATGTTCACGCGCATATACTTAGACGGGGTGACCCCTGCACGTGAACCCTGGCTATTGACCAATGCAAATGCGACTTTCGTTTTCAAGTTTAGCCTGTGTACTTTCATTTTCTTTACTTCCGGGAAAAGCTGAAGTTCATCTAATGTCATTTTTTGTGTTGTCAAAAACATATGTATGCCTGGCGAGATTGTAAACAAATGCGATGGCCGTCCTAGGGATATTAACTAAAAAGTTTAGCCATCCCGAAAATTCCGTCTTGTCACACCTTTCTTAGTAATATTTAATAGGTTTTCCTCCTTTCTTCTTTAGTGACTTTTTGTTTGTAGTAATAGGTGAATACTTTTGTTTAACTACTATGGAACACAGCGTAACATGATTCCTTTCAAACGAGAGGACGGGTCCATTCATTGTGGTTTGTGCCATTACTTGTACAGAAGTTGATATGTGAATGTCCATCCCTTTACAGATTGAATTTTATGCGTTCAAAAGCACAATCTTTGCGTTGGTACTACTATTCTGTCATTCGGCTTCGTAGATTCCTCTCAGAGTGATAAATCCGTTTTCGAGAAATCCTCGAATCCGTTCAGAATTTAATATATAGTTCAGATTTAATGTGTTCTAAAACTTTTGAAAAATGGAATTGTATTAAGCACGGCTTCCTTGAAAAAGTCAAACGGAAGGTCGCATTCTCAAAATACGTTTTGGTCTTCAAGATCGGTATAGTTTATATCCAAAATGTGGATGAGTTGATGACATTCAGAAATAAAAAATATTTTGACCCGATGAACTTTCATCCTATCTATTTGGCCGACTCCTATTCTATCCAAACTATAGCAACAGATAAAAATGATTTGTTTTTGTCCTGGTATTGACCTGACTATCCATTAAAGAAATTGGTCAAATTGCTATTGTTTTCCAAATTACTCATACGTGATTGCGGGCAAATGAACTTTGAGCAAATAAGCTAGTAAGATTCGTACGGTGCACGTCAAATGTGTGTAATATCAAGAGGTTAATGCACGGCTTGGCTGTGCCTTCTTGTCCTAATGGCAAACAAGTGTCATAATTGCCAGAGGGCTTTACACGGAGAGCCATTATGAAACAAAATGTGCCAATACAACCAGCTGTATATTGAACTTTTTATTGTATTCATTCTCTTCATGTTTAAGTTGTTTTATTATTTTACATATTTTCCACCAACTTTTAAGCAGCATCAATTGTATTGCTTTTTCATCGACTATGCCTTCATATCATCAGAATCGATCTTAAATGCTTTAACACGCTTTCAACCGCCATAATGACGTTGCTACATGACATCAATCGCAGAACGCGCTGACATTCCGGTTACCTCGGGTCATTATGACTATGGCACTTGAAGCACACTGCGCCATTACGGATTCGTCACGGCGGCCGAAATGACCGTTATTGACGGCTTTTTTTGTTACTATTTATAGTAAGGTATATAATAATATGTCATAATTTGGTTTGTCAAAAAGTGTGTATTTCATGTCATCAAAACTAGGAAATTTATGTATTTTTGATATTTCATAGCTACGATAAATATTGCACGTCTGACGTAAGTTTAATTTCAACCAATCTACGAGTTTTTCTTGTACGTTGATTCTGGTAGTGGATTATTTTAAGTACGTGTAATTGTAACAAGTAAATTGAAACAATTGACTTTACATCGAAAAATGAATGAATGACAGCCGACTTAGTCATAATAATGATTAACAGCAAATGCTCACACTGTTGTGTGATGATGGTAATGGTGGGGTGGGGGGGGGGGGGGGGTTAATTTATACCTGTAGTTTCCCAACGATGATCAAATTTTCTAGACTCTAAAATTAATTTAAAAGATTGTATAGAAGAATTGCACATTTTTCTTTTCCTTTAAGTAATCCGAGACAAATGATTTTCCCTCAGTTCAAAATGTATTTGATAATAACGTCATATGAGCAAGAACTGTAATAATACGAAATAGACCAACGAAATAGACCAAAAATGAGCAACTAGTCCTATGTAGTGTGCTGACCTACTAGATAAGCATTCTCATTTTTCATTTCACCAAAAAAGTAATGAACGGATTTTGTAAAAAAAGGAGACCCCCGTTTGTCAGAAATCAAAGTACACAAATAGTTGTTATCCGGATTTCTTTGGATTTTAGAAATAAAATCAGAAAAGCCTTGTAAGCTGCCCTGTGACTCGGTCTGTATTATTTCATAACAAATTCGTATTGTGTTGTCTTTGGTTTTAATCCCGGTTATGTCGTTTTTTTTTAACCTTTTAGCCTTTGTTTTAATGAGCATTGCATATTTTCCAAATAGTGTACACGTACATACTGATGTCACATAGCTTTTATGTTATATTTATGCTCATGTAGACTCTTATTAAATAAAAATGTCAAGTTCCTTTGAAACACAATTCTATATTAAAGGAAACTGAAGTCCATAAAACATTAGACAGAAATCAAACCAGCGAATTATCAAAACACGCTGACAGTTGCAACGAATAGACCAGCAGCTCATTTTACATTTAACACCAACCGTGATTACATAATCACATTAGTATTCGCAATGTGCGGAGAAAACATAATCACCAGGCTTTGAAAGAACCATGTTTTTGTTCGCCGAAACTCTATTATCAACTGTGAAATTTGATTCTTTTTTCACTTGATATGTTTCTTTCCAATAACAGACATACATTTTATAACGAACTTCATGGAAATATAGATCACAGAATGCGAACGAGTATAATGCAACTGAAAGCTGTTGACTGACGTCATGCTGTTTCGTCTACGGACGCCTGCATGTAGTCAGCGCATTCCAGCAAGCATTGTAGCAAATTGATCATATTCTGATCTTTAAAATCAATTCATCATGACTCTAATGCAATATCGCAAATAGCGGGAAAAAGGAACCTCTCTGTGGTGTGTTAATTATGATGTCAATGGTTGCTGTTTAGCTTTGCGCATGAGAAATGTTTCTTTAATGTAAACATTGTTTAGTTTGTCATCAAAACATATATGCTTAGATGCTGTATATAAAGACACATTTATTCATCGGTGACAAACAAAATATTAATATATTGTTTAGGTTGGACAGCCTAAAACATGTCATTCATACATGTTAAATACTGCAAAATGTGTTTCTCTGGATATATGTTCAAACAAGCTTATCTAAAAGACAGTCATTGATTAGGGCGAATTAATGTTTAATCTTTTATCATTATAAGCCATAATAGCATGTAATCTTAGGATTATATTGTACTGTTGTTCCTTTTCATATGATAATAGATGTGATGTCCGTAGTCCTTCCTCATGTACATGTTTATATCTAGAAATAATATAGATGTTGTTGTATGTAGTTTTCCATGTCCTTGTACATATTTGTCATGTTTGTATGTTACATTTAACAAATTATTGTATCATGTAACAAGAAACGTTTATATGTTTACGTTACTTAATAAAGAATCTTGAATCTTGAATCTTTAATTTAAAATTTCCGTGCACAACAGTGGACATACCTTTAAAAATTACCAGCTAATTACATGCTGATGCAAAATCTGTTGATAGCGACATAAGTTTGAATACGATCTAATAATTTACGTAACTGTAACTAGGGAACATATTAAACAAACAAAAAATATAACAAATCTGTGTTCTCTATAATTTCTAGATAAAACTTATACTGTAATCCTCGATATTCTGTAACAAAACATGCAAGTTACAGTTACAAAATTTACTATGATACGCACTTCTCCTGTTGCAGACGCTCCTCCAACTGGCTTTAACATAATAACAGCATTTATGTAATATTGATTAAATCTTTGAAGTAACAAGGGTCCAGTCACTGACCACATTCAGTTTTTAACGCTATAGCAATTTACCACGACTGTCGCCTGTAAATAACGTTCTTAGTCATTCAGACAATTTTTGTCAGACTGTTTTCGGAAAGCAACTTAAGATTATTCAGATTATGCAACTCATTAACTATTCGAAGGTCATGAATGCGTTACAGTGATATACACTGTTTTCCCAATATTGTTCAGGTCAATGTACACACTTATTGAGTATTATTCTTTACAATTTGAGTAACAAACAACAGCAGTTGAAAACGTACAATAAAATATAACGTAAACTGCGTTTAACTTACTTTTTACATTTGAAAAATTCAATTCTATTCTGTTCTGATTTTGTTGAAAGGCCTTCGCTCAACACACATGTATTTGTAGAACGTAATAATAGAGATAACAGTATGTAGAACAAAGGTATGATTTAGAACAGTATAGTAAACCACTTTCCGCTTCAAATCAATTAAGAAGATACCACCACTGATATTTTGGAGTGTCGGTTAATTAAAAGGTGAAATTTTCTTAAACAGTATGTTACGTGGGTAACAGCTGCTTGGTATATCAGGGATACGTCGAGTGTGTTACTGAGAAAAGTCGAGCGCACTGTTACTGTTACAAAGGCTACTGTTTTATATAAGGCAGGTTTTAACGAGCTATGTTGTTGCATGATTAACATCATTTGCATGGTAAAGATAAATTTATAAAAATTTAATACACTTTTATTATGTATATAAATTGTTAATAGTCTATTGTAATTCAATAACTGAATGGCAATGTACTGTATTTTATGCTTTTGCTTTTATTATGATGTGTTGAATGTGTAAATTGATGAGACTGTAATAAATAAAATATATACACTTGTTTATATCGAAGGCGAATGCATGCTAGCCGTATTTGACCGATTTGCAAGCCGTGTACACTTTCAAATACATCATAATATTATGCTGCAAACTGTAAAGTTATATGATTTCGTGGTTTGTCAAACATGACTATTTCGTAAAGATATAATTTCGGGATTTCATTTTTTTTTAAATTTCTAGACGATGTTACAAACAAAATATTTAACCTCCGTGTGGGCCCAACTTGGTAGAGAAGCATGCTAATAGTTCAGAGCGCTAAGTGAACACAAGCAAGTGTCAAAGATCTTTAAAATTGAAAAAGCTCCATCATTTGTTGAAAGTCGGATTAACCACCCTCACAATCACAGTTCTGCGAAACAAAATTTTATATGTGAATGTTATGTAATTAATAATGTATATGTTTTTGAATTTTGGACACCTTTCAAAGGTGAGTGAAGCATAGGACATATTGAGACAAAGACACAGGGAAAATGCAGCTTCCTTTACCAAGCTATACATTTGTAAAATGATGTTCACGCACGAAAGAAGATGTTTTGTCTAGCTTCTTTCTCATATATTAAATATTTATTGTTGAAATGTTTTTGTTTTGCTGAATACTATTCGGCTTCCAGACAAATTCGAGCAAATACGTGTCATTTAACCTAGTGCAAAGAAAGGGTGAACTTTCACGAACTCTAGTCTCGCTTCCAAATGAAACACTTTCAGTTTATTTATACTGTGAGAATGTAACATTTAAGTGCATTTTAATCATCTTTGGCTTTCCTAAGCAAGGCCTTCACAGCTAGAACTGCACTTAAGACCACCTGTGATTAAAAACCATATATCATTAAAGACCTCGACTTCCTTTCCATATTAAACATTTTCATCGTACCAAAGCATTGTCATAAGTTTTGGCATTATATTGTTTTTCCGAATCCGAACCTTGCTTGTTGTTAAGATGTACTAAAAATGACAATAGTTCATTAAAATTAAACGTTTACTTTGTAATATACGTATATGACGAAAATGAGTTTATTTCTCTAACAATGGTGTTTAAAAATATTTCTGGTTGGAAAATGATAAACAAAATAGTTAACTTCTTTTTAGGAAATGTCATGCAACAAAAATGTTTGTGTTTAATACGTGAAATAACAAAATAAGTTTTCTTATATAACAGCACACGTTTTGTTAATCAATGTATATTACCTTAATATTTTTCATCAAGATCAAAGAAAACTGCCACATCATGCAATAATTGGAATAAAATCATCAATTTACTTCGATATATTCTTTCTTTTGAACGAAAAAGATTTGAATTAACTGTGCACTTGAATAACACTATAACTATTACAGTTCACGAAATTAAAATCGTAAATTATTTGTCTGTTGATGTGTGTTCATTGTTTCTACATCCACGAAGTCAAGACTGCAAAATTCATCTCAGCTACTTGTTTACATGACAAAAACAAATTGATTACTGTAGAAGTTTTCAGTCTGCGTCATGAGCGCTCTTTGAGAGCTTGTATTGTAATTAGTTTGTGTATTGTAGAAGTAATTATGTTTCAGGCTATTTATACGGAGTTGTTTTAAAGGTTGGTAGAGAAGCTTTTTTATACTTTCTCCGAGCGTCTACTGCGGTCGGAATCTAAGCTGAATTCCTAGCAAAATTCTTAAAAAATCTGGTCTTGTTTTGACCTGGGATTAGGATAGAAACACTTATATCCAAAATAATGAATTTAACGCGTATTTCTCTATTTACGTTGCCAAATAAAACAAAGAAAGCAATAAAGCACATACCAATTAAGGTGTCTGTAATCCTTTTAGGCAAAATTCTGATAACCCACAACACCAGGCAGCTTATATCTATACCATGCGGTAATGGCGACTTTATTTGTTTTATATATTTCGTGTAGTGGAACAATTTGGATGGTAATTGACCTTTACACTAGAAACTGATATACTTCAACGTGTTATTTCTCGTTAATATTTCAGATCACGCAACGTTCCATGATAACACCGCTAAGGCTTGCGCCGTTTTGCGGGAAAATATTCCTTAGTGTATAAAATATAATCCGGTGAAAATCTTTTGTCAGTTTTGTTCCGCATTTCATTACCATGGCATGAACAACCAAACCATTTACGTCGATGTGGTACGGGGACTTAACTTTTTATAACATGTACATTGAATATGTATGAATTAAAATGTCCTTGAAAAAAAGTCGGTTTTTTGTTCGCTAGCTTTCTTTAACCAAAGGAAAAGTTAATATTTTATTTCATTAATAAAATAGTCCGTGTGTTTATTTATTAACTACACCGCAGCATTTGGATCGAAATGTCACTACTTTGATTTTGGAATAAGGCGATTTTCGCTGTTAGGCAATGTATATGAAGTAATTGTCTTTCCCTCCTGATTCTGATGAGGAAATGGTCAATTATGTGCAAGGAACAAGTCCAGTAATTGTACAGAATCTAGGTATGTGTTAGATTGACTGAGATAAGAGAAATGATAATACTAGTGTTATGATCAAGTTCGTCATATAAGGATAAGAGGGAGGTTTGATTTGAATATCAACAAATCATCAGAAGACACCGTTTTGTAAAATGTGCAAAACAAGTGTAATTGCATCAGCATGCTGTTCTACTTATATAGGGATTAGAGTTTCAGACAGTCCAACAACATAAATACATCACCGTTTTCAAAGAACTGTTACAAATTTAACACTTACTTCTAACCTATTTGACCATATTTGAATTTGTAGTTGGAAGTCTCTATTTGGAAAGGGGAAAGCAGTTCATGCCTGTTTCGTTTATAGAGGATTGGACACGCGATCGGTCGGCAAGAAAATTAATCCACCTGTAATAGTTTACAATATACTGGCTAGGGTTCCGTAGACCTGGACTAGAGATATAAGATGCCTCTAGTTGTCGGGCTTGTACCTAAGACATCATGTTACCAACATTTCTCCCTTTTGTACGTCCGTTTTGGAAAAACGGAACGTATTATGTGCTGGCATATTCGTCCCTCATAATTCGTATCCGGAGCATAACTTGATAACCATTAAAGATATTGATTTTAAACCCGGCAATAGGTAAATAGCGGTGCGACGATGTGCGGCGCACTTGAATCGGCTCTGTAGGTCAAAGGTAAAGGTTAAAAACTGAGCTAAAATGTCAAAACTGTCCCTCATATATTGTTTCCGGATCATAACAGACTTCAAACTTGGCATGTAGGTAGGTTGCAATAAGACAATGTGCCAAGCTTATAGGTTGGGTTTGTAGGTCAAGGGTCAAGGTCACAAATTGAGCTCAAACTGCAACAATCAACATTACATCCCCGTTAACCCCATCCCCACAAACATACAGCGTTTTGCCCTTAAGTATACTTCGCCACCACCGCACATCCACACCTTGCTCCCCCACCCCAACTCTCGCCCCCTCTAACCTCCGGATCACTAAAACAATTCTTTAAATTTGGTTTTATCTTTATAATTTTGCTTCCGTCCTCCTCTGATATAACCCTTCGGGCGTATAATTCCCCACTTGGCGAAGCTCTTGTTTATTTTGCAAATGGCGACATACCGATAAAATGTGAACATCTGTTTTTTACACTCGGACATTATTAAAATGCATTGAATGAAGTTTGGCAACATTTGTTAGAGCATGGTAAGGTATTTAGTGTGTTGTCAAGCAGTCCGGAAGTTTTGCCCCTTTTTCTGTCCATAGGATAGGTAACTGTTTTCATGCAGAGAGATTTACATGTTTATGTGCAGCTGCGTTTTTCATTTTCTTAACATGAGTTTGTGATATTCGTTTTCGTGTTAAAACCGACAATTTGTAATGAAAGGTAAACTAACATCGATCAGATAGTTACCTTTAGCTGACGAGCATTAACAATATTCTATTGTGCTGAAATATGCAAACGTGAGTATATGATTCTATTCCAATTTACATAACCAGTTTTCTATTTGGCTAGTGATCATAACACTTATTTCCTTGTGACCTAAAACATTTATATGGTGAGCATCACCTGCTTTAATTATTATTGATCAGTATAAGGTACCAGCCTTTTTCCCCCAAAATGATAGACACAAACTAATTGGTCCATAAGATAGAATGTACGGATGCACTAATTTGGAATAGGGAAATAGAGAATGGCTATTGATTTACACTCATATCACTAATAAGAAACCGACACTTCCCGCATTAAGGAGATAATACAAATACGGCAATAATATTTCAATAACGAATTTAAAGATGAGCACAGACAATTCTTTACATTTTTGTTATACACAAGGGAAGGTTTTCTCTCGGAGTTGTCAAAGATGGGCGCCGTCGAGGGGTCATTTTATATTATCACCCAGTGAAATAAAGTAAGTTTACTGCATGCAATAAAACTAGATTAATATCGTAGGAAACTTTTCGGCGCCGCCGTCCTTTCTGGTGTCATATCTGTCAGTTTGGTACATACATTATATACACATTTAGATAATATTTAATGTATACAGAGGCATAATAGTATTAAAGTTGAAGGATATCAGAGGTTAGTTAAAGCTTGAGGTGTACATAAGAATATTTAAGTTTGACTTATACACAGGCATCTTAATTTAGTGTATAAAAGCATTTTTAAATTGGTGTAATAACGCGTATTTAAGTTTAAGGTGTACAGTAACATACCTAAGTTGGAGGTGTCCAAAGAAGCATATATTTCTTATGATCCATGAACATTTTGGTGGGTGTGGACGGACGGGTGGGTGGCTCTGTGATGGACATACGTTTTCAATTTATATAGAAAAGGAACGTGGCAATAGTTTTTTTTTGTATATTTCATAATTAGTTATGTCTTTTGTATTACAACTATTTTTTACTTTTTTGTTTGGTTTAACGTCACACTGAAGCTGATGTAATGGCGACATTCCAGCTTTTGATGGTTTAAGACCTCAGGTGCCTATCCAGAAATTATTTCCGGTACGGGCTGGCATCTGGTAGAACAATCTACCTTCAGTATGTCTATTATTTATAAGGTGTAATAACATTTTTTTTAACTATATCGGACTAGGCCTGTGTTCCCAGGGCAACGACATTTCCTTCTTCTTCATACAACGTATATCATATACTAGTAGATGTATATGAACATTTATGCGAAGCTTCTACCAAGTTCTGCCAAATAGTGATACGAAAATCAATTATACTTTAGTGATATTGAAATACTGGGTTTCTACAAAAGGGTTGAGATGTTTTTATAATGGTATTATTCTTGGTTTGTGCCGGGCTTTCTTCACATACACCATGACAAACATGCACTTTGACATTTTTTACAGATTATTGCGCAATACCAATGAAAAGCACGACGAATATCTCCTCTATCACTGTAAATAAAACTTGCGCATATTGTCACGATATACATTCTGCATACCCAGATTGTGTTTGAAATTTAATGAAATACGAAATGTTGTATTTTATTTGATGACACCTGAAACATAATATAAATATAAATAGATTGGTCCTCCACCTTTATTTTCTCCGAACATACATATGAAGCTGGGGAATTTCAATTTGTCGTAAATGTGACGCTTACGTCTTCTGTAAACAGTATGAACAGAAACGTTTCAGGAACTTTCAAATTAAATAACTGGAAACTATTTAGTTTTCACATTGCTCTTTATTTCGATTTGCGCTAATCAATTTCTTTTCTGGATTGCTTAATATACTATCCTAAATGAAGAGAAGAGGAAGCCGTCGTATATCTTAGAAAGAGAAACTGTAATTGAATTTCGTGTGTGCTTCATATATTGAAATATAAGGTAACACGATATATCAAGTTTTAACAACGCTTTTACGCCTGACTTGATACAAGAATTTGTACATTACTATAAACAATACCTTTTATGTACATTATGAATGAATTACTATAGTTATTTTACGCATGATAGTTATTTCATGCACTATAGCTATTACACGCATTGTAGTTATTTCACGCATTATAGTTATTTCACGCAGTGTAGTTATTCCACACACTATAGTTATTTCACGCAATTTAGTTATTTCACGCACTACAGTTATGTCACAAAGTTCTTTCACGCATTTTATTCATTTCACGCACTATAGTTATTTCACGTATTATAGTTATTTCACGCACTATAGTTATTTCATGCATTGTAATTATTTCACGCACTATAGTTATTTCACGCATTGTAGTTATTTCACGCATTATAGTTTTTTTCACGCACTATAGTTTTTTTCACGCACTATAGTTATTTCACGTATTTTAGTTATGTCACGCACTATAGTTATTTCACGCATTGTATTTATTTCACGCATTATAGTTTGTTTGAAGTTTACTGCAATTCTAAGAAGCGTTTTAATAGGCGATAAAGTGGATCAACATTTAGTCAGTTATTTTAATTGCCGGAAATCGAGGAATAGAAATAATTTAAACTTAATGCTTTTATTTCTTTATGTTTCATATTGTTCTAAGAAATAATATATAGGTTAAGATTCCATTTAAATTGTAAGGAGTTGGGAATTTTAAACAGAGTTTCACAAAGTTTATGAGAAGAATCACTATTTAGCAGAAATTAAAATAATTTGTCCGCTCTATCAATAGCGAACAAATTTCTTTAGTTTAGATGTAATAAAACCCAAATATCACAATCTTGTGGTTTTGTATGCGTTCAAATTAGAATTAATTGCTTCAAACATGTGCTACAAAATAATTCATCATTTACACTCTTTGAGAAAAAACTATTAGCAGGAATGACAGGCGTAGCTATTGATTTTGAAAACATTTTCTGAAGTGTTATAGTATGTGCATCTGTGCATTTTCGGTACAATTCCATTTTACTTAAAACATTCTGAAGTAGTCACTTGATGATAATACGTAAGCAATGGCTTTTATTTCCACAAATCTATTTATAGAGAATAATAAAAGTCAAACTGGTTTATTAAGGAGTGTTTTTGCGACATTTCAATACTTTTAGAAAATCGGTCAACCAATTGAAATCGACACTAACTGTAATCAAAGAATGTCTTTTACATTCTTGCCATACAAGTGAATATATATACGGTCTAAGCCTAAGATTAGTTCATTATGAGCAGTGAATATCACTTATCACTTATATGTCAATGAGATGATAAATTTCTAAGTCAAATACATCGTATTCATATATTTCAGCTTACGATTAATGAACACACATTTAAAAAGTAACTGAGGTTTTTGTAATCACGTGATTATGTCACGCATATGGGATTGTTAAAACAGCCTAACGTGTGCCAGTTTTAGCAAGGATCGTACTCTACCATTTGCATTAACAAGAACATTTTTTTTAAAGATAGTCGGCGCATTTCAGATCAATTCTTAAAACACGAAGTGTATACTTTGGAATATTACGCAAACAACTTTATTTGCCTATAAACGGAACTTGAATATCAGTTACGTTTCACAATGAATACAGTTTTAAAACTCAAAGTAAATCAACACCTACTTACTCCTCCCGAGGTGTACCATCACATAATATGGAGCTCAAACTAATCAATCAAAGACCCGATATTAAAAACTGACAGGTAATACATAGTCATATATTCTATTCAATTTGAACAACAGATAGTTCTTTAATTGCGAAATTACATTTAAATATATCATAAAATTTCAAACATATATTTTATTGTTTATTTATTTTATTTTGAATATGAAAAAAGAAATATTCCAACGAACACAGTAGTGCCGAGGCGGTCAGGCAAATCAAATTAATATGTTGTACAATATTACAAAATAATGTAACAGTGTTTCATAGACAGGAAAAGCCTAATTGCTCACACTGACGGCTACAGCTTTGAGTCAGAAACAATTGTGTTGTTGTTGATGGGCTGTTTGCGTAATATAAAAATAACACCTTTCATTAAAGCCCGAAAACACAACATTTATTGACCTTTTTCATTCGATATCATCCAACCGAAAGAACCTTACAAAGTTTTCCAGTCTAAAACTAACTTGTCATTCATACAACGTTTTAACCACTAGACTGTGCAACCCAGCCGCAGAATGGTATTACTTACCGGTAACCTAGTCCATATTAAAATATTTCGTATGTACCATTGTCTCATTATTGTAATTGTAAGAAATATATTAAAACAACATCGTCTGAATAAGACAGTCATGATGACCTTCAGTCTGACATTGAATATATAGCGGCCATTAACAGCAACCGAACGGTAACAGTCTGAGTTTGTAGAGATTTTTCAAGTGGAAGGGAATCACGAAAAGAATGTTTTCACATTTAGAGTGAAATTGTGACAATGAACAATCCGGAGCATCAACCGATGCTAAGGGCAAAACAACAATCAACCTAGAAATCAGCAATGTTTCTCCTCACAATAATAATCAAGTTGAAAATGATGAATCAGGCCAACATAATCATTACAGTGGCCATTATCATAAGTCGTATCGTCCTCAATATCAACAGTATCATTACATAAATCGTATCTACATCCTCGTTACAATCATGATAATTATCACCGTCACTACCATCCAGATAAGAAATAGCATTCTACCATGATACAAACAAAACTAGTTGATGGTAAAACTGATGATGACGAAAAATAAGCTGATAATTATGGTGATTGTGACGATGATGACGAATGATGATAATGAAGACCTTTACGACGATATTTCAAAGATCATAAAATCTGAACATGAAATATTTTATTCACATCTGTTGCAATACTATGTATTTAAAACCGATATTGAAATACTTACATAAAAGTTTTAAGCGATGTTTTTTCAATTTACGTTTCAAATATAACTTCTTCTCGGCACTGTATGACTTGTTTTCTGTCGATAAACCGTAAAATCCAACTCGCTCACTATAACAATTACTCTGCTATTATACTGAAATACCAAAATACGTTCCATTCAATGAAACGTTTCGGTTGAAACGCATATTGTTACTACGTTTACATTGAGTTATCAGCCCGCCCGCTTAGCTCAGTAGGTAAGAGCGTTGGTCTACGGATCGCGGGGTCGCGAGTTCGATCCTCGGGCGTTCTCCGTGACTATTTGATAAACGACATTGTGTCTGAAATCATTAGTCCTCCACCTCTGATAATTCATGTGGGGAAGTTGGCAGTTACTTGCGGAGAACAGGTTTGTACTGGTACAGAATCCAGGAACACTGGTTAGGTTAACTGCCCGCCGTTACATGACTGAAATACTGTTGAAAAACGGCGTTAAAACCAAAACAAAACAAAAACATTTAGTTATCACCAAATTGCGTTGCTACCATTTTGAGGCTAAACAGTGCGGTAATGCAGTATAAATGAATAATATTTTTCTATTCAAAATACAATTTTGTTCAGTAGCATATACCACAGCACGGTTCTGAAACTGAATAATACATTTAAACTGACTGACTTTTCTGAAAGTTTAAATAAAATTTGTAGTAAAGTAAGATTGGTGAAACTAGCGAATGATATTTTAGAATGTTCGAAGCTTCATATATATCCGATATTTAATAAACAAAACAAATCAAGTATCACTGTCGCCAAAATTACAGACAGCAAGGCTGTAGTATGTCACGTCAACTATTTAATGATGAATAAATTCTATTTATGCAGTCAATAGCTACCGATTGTCTAGTATGGTAGACATAAAAGAGGATATGAATACATTTCAGCGCATTTCGACAATATCTTATTGAAGAAGCATCGAGTGCAGAATGCGTTAACTTCAAGGAAAAATCGCCCGTATCAAGATAGAATTGGCATTTCGGTTATATACTTTAGACAATAAAAGGAAATGTACCCAAGGTATGATAATTTTCCAAAAGTCCTTTCGGTGTCATTAATTTTCTTTCAGCGCTAACATTTCTATCTGGAAATTTTAACACATGTCATATAAAGAAATATTTGGCTTCGGTTCAAAATATATATAACAAATGTTTCTCATGTGTGTAATTTACAATGTGTAGCGGACTTTCAGACCGAGCAACCACAGAGGAGCAGATTTAAGTGTATATACTTGAGACACGAAGCTAGAAATTTTATGAAGGCAATGCGGTCTAAGTGCAGCTGTCAGATAGTTTCCATAGCTTACTGGGATACTTCATAAATTTGTCCATCAGCACACTTAAACGGTATCTTTAAATGATAAAAGTTCAAATTTAATACCACAAGAAATAATTTGATGTTATGAAAAATACACAGAGTGAAGGAACTATTTTTTTTTTTTTTTTGAAATATCGTCTCAGTTCCTACCGTTATTTCAGGAATACACGGTCAATTTCATTTTAATTATCTGTGATGTCTGGGTGTTTGCGTTGTGTGTATCAATATCTAAGTATATCAGATGCCAGAAGTATCAGAATTCAAATATCCCAAGACAAAGACTGTGTTTTATTTCACGCTTTGGCCTGCGTTTTAAACGATACTTTTCAGACTAAATCGTGACATTGTTTGAAATATCAAATTTTTTGAATATGACACGAAATTAGTTTTGATCTCGTGATACACTTTGTAAATGCTTAAATTATTATTGTCCTAGCCACTTTCATTTGTAGACAAAACATTTTCTTTTTTGTTTTACATACACTATGTTATGCGACTGCAGGTCTTCGTTTTGAGGGATTTCATATATCATGTCATACTTTTAGCAAAGTATTATTTCGTTTTGTTTATTTAACTGATTATAGCAAACGTAAGACGATCTAGTATACCAATAAGTAAACCATTCCAAACCCGTTGTGCCCTAGAAATATTTAGGAAACACGTTGTATTTACTTAGTACACAACGTTTCGGATAAAAATACATCCATAATAATTATTTTCATCAAATTAAGCAGAGTTTAGGAAAGTAGAAGAGCATCTATATCAAGTTTCTTGTTTGGCCAGACACCTTGGCTACGAGAGCGGCCAATCTGTTATGGTAGACTGAACGTAATTGGAAAAAAAGAAATTGATATGGCCAGTAATCAAACTCATGAAAGATATAAACCTTTGACAGGAAGTGTTCGTCTATTTTAATGAAATTATTTTATCAAGTGTATAGCATCTTATTAATTTTAAAAATTGCGACTTTCGCTGGAAACACCAAATGTTTCTTCACAATGGCACACGTAATTGCAAGCGTTAATTAATATTGTAATAACGAGTCAGAAAATATACATCAAAGATCCTCATCACTTTGATGCATAGACGGAGACAGCCGCTTTTTATGATAATAACGATTGCAAGTTGTTTCATCTATCGTTAGAAATCCGATTGTATAATGCATTCGTCCCCACTTCCAATATAATATAAAACAGTTGCAATAACACATGGTAAATGAATTTCAAATTAACGCATTGAAATAAACTTTTGTTTTTTTATTACTTCAAGTGCGGAAAGAAATTAAACTTCATATGCCTAACCATTAATTTTCCATTCTCTATCAGTCTACATTTATTGGAACATTATTGGAACAAATGTAGATACATATTGTAGTAATTAACACTTATAACTAACACTAATAAAACAATAACGATAAAATTGAAAAGGTTCTTATCATAAAGTATATTGCATTTTTTTTGTAAATTCTTAATTATTATGCAGCGTATAAAAAAGATACTGTATAAAGAAAATAACAGATTACAATATATTGTATAAAATAATAAATATCCCGACTTTGTTTTTGATAAACACCTCAAATAAGAAAAGAAATTCGTTCAATGTAATTCTTTCATAACAATACGCTAATTGGATATGGTGAAAAGTAACTTAAATTATTCGCATGCATAATCTCCTTGAGATATAAATTTTCAAAAGTTGTTTGCCTCTATTTGTCTGTCTCCTAAATATATGTATATTGTTACTTATATTTCAACCAGGCATGTCTAGTACAAGGCATTATGTAAGTACCTTTATCAAATGCCTTAATATATATAGTAACAAAAGCCTAATGGCCGCCGCGAATGGATCCATAATGCACTGCCTCACAAGCCATAAGCACAATGGCCCAAGTAACCAAACCTTCGGCACGCTCTGACGTCGACGTCATGTAGCAGCGTGGCTGTCGCCTGAAAGGGAGCTTCTATTATAGGGCGTACAATGGCAAGCCGTTGAGTAACCTTTTAGTATTAAAAACTATGTGGATTTTTCTACACGACTAGACGAATAAAATGAAAAAAAGAACATACTCAGTATTTGAAGAAGAACATTGATAAGAAAAATTGCAGTTTTTTATATAAAACATTTGAAAGTTAAATCTTTTTTGTCGAAATTGCTATTTTGGTTGTCTAGTAAACTTTCTCATTTAGTTTATTGTATAATAATTGAAAACAATTGAAAGAGTTCGTGCTTGTGTATCAAAATAAATACAATTTTGATTTGAAGTTTTGAGCAATCAACATCAAAGATAATTTAATCGCTGACATCTCTTAAAATTGCTTTATTAAATACTGCGGGTTGCTGTCTTACACATTCCCATCATCTTGAAATGTATGAGACAAATTCAAAACTGATCAGGCTATTCTGAAAATGTAAAACACTCCTTTTACCGCACAAGAAGACCTTTATAACGCTGCATGCTATCGATGATATTGTCCTATATTTTAAGAAAAATCAAGGAAAAAATCGTGTTACGATAAAGTTGGATCAAACAGTAAGACATGATGCATGTTATGTTATATCAGTGAAATTCGAAACACAATGTAAGAAATGAACTTTTCGGTAGTTTTGGGCATGGAGTGCAATGATTTAAAACTATTTGCTCTTATAAGTGTGAAAATGATGTCTGGTAGAATCTATCCAATAATTCATTGGTAATTGGGGAGATGAGGGCGACAGCAAATTATTCAAGTGATAATCTATCATTCTGCCAGACTTTACTTAAAGTCAGCCTTACGAAAATCGAACGATCTGCACGCTCGCTCTAAAACATGCAGGCCTTGCTGTCAGTATAGCAAATGAAAACAACATTTCCTGGCTGTCCACTTCATGTGTCACGTGCAGAACATTTTACTATACGTTGCGGAGAACACATACGTTTCACTTTAGTTTCGAAAGTGTTATACGGAGAAATGATACATATGATCTAGTTTCAATAAGGTTATACTTTACCATTCTTGTGTCTGTTATTAGAGTTAACGGTACGTTTACGTATAGGAAACAGTAAAAGATCGAACAATATCATATCATTTTGTTTCAGTATTCATACTTAACAAGAATAATCTAAAGAATAATGTATTTTAATGCATTTAAATAGTAATGCAATGCCATTTAGACGATAAAACGGTAGAAAAGTTATACATGCATATGTGTAAGATTTTTCAGATATCTTGTTATTCAATATACTTTCTTACATACACACGCACGAGCTGTCAAAATGAAACAAATGAAGAATTAAATACAAGCGTTTAGAATCAAAGAAAGTCGGAAAAATCAGAAAATGTGAACGTGTCACCAATAGAGCCTTACAATACTTTGCAACAATGTTGAAAAAATATGGGATTAATAAATTATTGAAGAATTCCAATGGCTATCTTTCAATTAAATATTTTTTTCTTTATATATTTACCTCAAATTTAGAAACTCTTTATTAAATATATTTATAATTGCATTAGGCTTTATTTTTTGTTAAAAATCTCAGATGATATAGCTGTCCAAATAGATTTAGAAAAGCATTACTTTATATATTGATCATTAACTTACACAATTAGACCCATAATGTGAGACAATCAAAACCAATGGATTCAGTAAAACGTTCGTCTATTGAAACCTTTGACAAATAGTAGAGAAGTAGGATTTAACAAGAAACTAATGTATTTTATGTTCATAACAAAAACTGTGGCAGCCACGTTATAAACGATGGCATTATGAGCCTTTAGCGTTACTAAAGATATAAATTAATTTTGTATGTTGAGCTCTTATCAGCTATCATCAAAATTAATTGCCATGCAGTAACAGTCAACTGTAAAAAAAACCCCCAAAATCCAGCTTTTTTTGTGGTAATACACACTTTTCTGTGTGCATACAGCGTGTATTATTTTAAATCTAATGTTAACTGCTGTTACGTAAACTTGTTAACTTTGTTTACATATTTGTATGTAGTAACTGCTTATGATTTCAAATAAGAGATTAAGGTAAAGTTCCAGTCGGGATTCGAATCACCATCAACAGCAAACAACAAACTGAGCCAATGCACATGGTTTAAAAATGCTTCGTCAGCTTCTACTTGCATAGGCAGCACATGTAAGATGAGCGAATAAAAATATTGTAATTACAGTTAATCTGTCACATTTTTTTCACAGCGTGGCGGATTTTATTTTTGAAAACAATGCATGTATATTTTATACCGTGTTTACTCTTTTAAGCAGATTTAGAAAATTTGGTTATTATAAATAGATTTCTCATACTGTTTCTAAAATATCTGCATTAGCGCATGTGTATGTTCAGTTTCTTACTACTCCCGCACGATAATTTAAACGAAAGCAGTTTTGAGTGTTTAATATCGCTATGTTTAGTGTGTTATAGTAAAGTATAGTCCCTTATACTTATCAATGAGAAATAATTGTTTCATCATCTTGTTGTAGTAATATGTATGTATATTGAAGAGACTGAAATAAAGAATGAAATCTATAACGGAATGAAACTTGTATACTTTTTCTGAATAAAATGAGATATAACAAACAACAACTGAAAAAAAAAACACACACCATGAAGCCGCTTCTCTAACAAATTGAATTCTGTCGATTAAACTTAAAAACTTTCCGCATGCCTTTTTAAGAAGTAGAAATTGACGAAATACATCGAACCATATCTGTTCAAAAGATTGGTTGCGATATGGAGGGCGTGTGGTGCGTTTTGATGAAGTGGTGATGAATTGGCTGGCAACAGTGTTAAAACGAAGCATTTCGAAGTTTTGTCGAGCCGTTGTCACCTAGTTGGGTTCTAGTGACACTATATTGCAGAAATATGTTGTCGGTGTATACGTAAAAGAATCAAAAGTAGTGAGCCTAGATAATTAATGCTTATTGGCAGTAGTTAGATTTGCTGAAAAAAGATGAAGTGAATTTAGAACGATATTCACTGCGATGCAATGATATGTTTTTAGAACAAATAATTGACAGTGTTTTGCTGTACTAACATCACCAGCAGGATAACAGATCAATATTCATTAGTGGAACTATCTGTATAAATATCTGAGTAGAATCGCTTCTTAGTTTACAAAATCAACAATGTCAGTGTTAAACAATACACTTAGTGTTGATACTGTTCGTCAGTATCTCGATTACTTGCTGATATTTTAATCGGTAGCTGTATTACTTTATGATACCGTTCATCGGTGAATCGATAAATGTTACTTTTTGGCGTTCCAAAATGAAATAGACAGTTTTCGTTCGTGATGGAGAAAATAGGAAATGACTGCTAGATTTCATTTGATATGTGCATTATTTGCTCATAACTACTGTTTCACAATTTTTAAATAACAAGACATCTAGAAAGGAAATATAATGAAGGCAATAAGGCGTTTGAAAGGTTGTTAATTTCGTTAATGAGTGAAACCAGAACAAGATGCTTTCACAAAATTGTTTGGAAGCATCAGTAAAACTAATAGAAAATGTGTCAAATCTCTAACGCATTGTTAACTTCTATCCATTAATACAACTGGTTATGAAGAAGGAGACTATCTCGCTTTTCAATTTCATCATCGGTCAACATTAGAAACATTTCTCAGATATCTTAAAGGCTATGGTTTTGAAAGTCCTTTATCACTTCACTAGTAAAAACACAACATATTGACGGATATTCGGACACAGGCACAAACTTCCCTTCCTGCGAGTGTTGTAAATATGTTTAATAAAATCATACAAATTCAGTTAATGTATAGGCTGTGCAACCTTTTATTTTAATACAAGCTATGCAAATATATTCACTAGTCGGTAATTCATATGAAAAGCTAAAACAATTACTAATTCTGTCACATTACGCGCTCATTGCGTATTCCCAAATTACATTGACATGAAAGGCCGTTAATGTGTTGTTTTTTTTTGTAATAATTGTGATTTTGCTTTATCAAATAGCAATACATTTACATTTCATGACAATTGTATTAATATAATTATCTGTAAAGAAAAAATAATGATTCCCAGGAAAGCAATGGCACGTGCTTTATGAAAATTAATTTCCATTTATTCAACGAATTTTTTAAAAGGCCTGGATCTAGCGTTATCACGTAAATCAGAAATTCACAATGCCATCGTTTTCACGCGCAGACCAGTATGAAGACCAACTCCAATGCGTGGGAATGTACTATTTCTTAATGAGATAATTTCTGAGAGTTTGATCTTAATTATTTTTAAATTCGCAATGCTGTCATTATCTTGCTATAATTATTTCCTCATTAATATCAATTGTCATTAGCTACTTTAGAAACATACCAGGAGTGTGAATCTAATTGAAGCGTCTTTCAAATCAATTTTACTTCTACCTCACTCTAAAATACTAGTAAACTGGGGTTATCTTTATCACTTTTTATGGAGTTTAAGCTCAAAACTTACCGTGTCAAGCTCCGGTTTCCTACTTGTACCATAAGATATTTACATTAGCGGGATTCAAATATGCCATCTCCGGGTGCATTCCACTGTATTACAAAACCTTTTAATAAACAACCACAACAAATAATCGCGATATTCTATGCAGGCCTTTCCGCCGACTTGTTTATAGTCGTTATTATTGAAAGCTTTATAATTTCAGACATTTTAGGTAAGTTTAAATCACACTGAAACAAAAACGTTTCTAAAGAGAATTTGTTTTATATCTTTGATCATATCCTGTGATCTTTACGACTACCTCAGGTCATTTCCCCTTGAATTCGCATATACTCATTTTTTTTTCAAGATTAAAAACTTCATTTCAATAATATTTCAACAGAAACTAAATGTGTTCCAGGTTGAGGTTAAAAGTAAAAGTAATATTGTCAGAAAACAAAAAATAAAGTTTATGAAATGCGCAGCATGTATATGAATATGAAACGGAGTTTCTTCCAAAACCGGATTAAAACTGCATTTGTAGCGAAGGTACCTCTCATTTTTAATTTTATTGTGTTAAAAAGGTTTGTGGAAATAACATTTTCGCATTAAAACTGTGCATTCGTGTGTGATTGCTGGATAGTTTTATTAAAATGTAAATTGTAACAGTTTTACAATTTGAGTTAACAGACATAATATTTATTCAGCTTTATATTCTTTCTTAAGTTACTGCTTCCTTTCCCTACGACAATTTGTTGCTTCGAACCATTGAATGAATATACATCTTCCCTCGAGAAAATACCGCGTCCAAACAGCCATTTATCACATATTTAGAATACGAGACGTCTGTATTCAATCAAGGGCTCGTAACAGGACATTTATTGTGGTGACATTTATCATTTGCTGGAAAAATACCGAATCAAGGAATATCCTACGCTAATTAAAGTATCTCCAAGGCCTCTACTGTCGTTCGTTCGTCGTGTTTGGAAGTACGGGCTTGTGATTTATAGCTGATACATCAAATCTGAAGAGTCATTTCCAGTAAATGAAAAAAAAAATTGAAAGGCTATGTTTCATTTGTCGCGGTAAGCGTATTAAGTGAAACACTCTAGCAGTGTTTGAGTGCTTGTTTTGCTTTTTGACTGCAAATTAAAAAAATAGATCTTTTAATACAATTTTTTATTTTTAGCAATTTGTCGCTGATCCTAAATATCTCGTATTAATTAAGACTCATGCTATATCTAAATTGAATTATTTCAGAAAACTCTGCTAATTATTGCCAACAAACTCTGAAGTATCTGCTAATGTGAGACTTCTTTACTAATTGAGAGCAATTAATGCCAGTGAATCACGTTTGCAACGATATGTATAATATGTGCGATGATTTCTTAATCTGCTAAATAAGATTTATTCAATAACATACTCACATGTGTAATACTCTGTAAGAGCAACAGAAACATTCAACAAAAGTATATTAAAATTACTTACGTTGTGCTTCTGATATATTCTATTTATCTCCAAGACCGTCATCAACTACGTTATGCATCTAAGTCTTCTTCCAAAATCCGTATTTACCTGCACATGTACAAGCAAACTTTTATGCTGAAGTGTCAGAAATTCTTTTACCGGTAAAGTCTATCTAACCACTAAGTAAATATATTTAGATAATATATTTAGAAGCAAGCAGAAAATAACCTGCTTAAGTATTTGAAATGTCAGTTACCTTTCATCAGAACATTTACAGATACTGTCAATTTCACGCAGTCAATTAATCCATTCACTCAGTCAAGAAAATTTCAAATATTAATAAGCTTTAACATACAAGAAGCGTTCAAACCTCTTAATGTAGAACCAATAGTTCTCACTGTGCCAAGTTTCTTTTCCTTCTAATGCTGTAATTCTACTGTCTGCACGGTTTTCTAAAGCTCGCAAATATACTCATTGTGCCAAAATATACTCCGTTTTTGCAAAGATATCAAAACACGTCCGTCTTTCACAAAGCATTTCAATGTGCCTAAGATCTTTTCGAATGTTGTAATATTACATTCAAATTAATCATAGCCGCTTACTGTAACTGACATTTCATTTTACATCAGCCACACTGCCAATGCTGTAACATTCAATAAATCGCACACACGGCTCCTTGTAAGCTGGCTTGTATGGAAATAATCGCATCAGCTTTGTCTGTGTAGCCTTTGACCATTGCGACGTGTATCGGATTTTGATTGGCCGAGAAGAATGGAGCGTTGACGTACGGAAGAATTGCCCAGCACATTGATAGACAACGGCTTTTCCGATAAACTTAATAAAGAGGCAATGTACAGGAATTTTCATAGTAATTCGCAATCTGTTTGTTTGTTTGTTTATGTGTTAACAAGCGCTTTGCAGTTACTAATCTTTACCTTGAATAGAGTAACTGGTTGTCGAAATACATTAACAAAGCACTGTGTGCTGTCAGCTGTAAAACATTCCATATTAACTATACCTTCCGCATTGTACATGGGTTGTTCAATGCATTACCCTTTTCCTATGGTAAATACTAAATCATAATTGATAAAATGGATATTTTCGATACAGCCGGTAGAAACTGTGAATCCACCAGTTGTTTAAAAACAACAAAGCCGGGATGAAAGATCCCATTTTACTTGAGGGACAAACCAAATCTTGTATGACATGTAAATCGTTCAAAAAGCATTTCAGTACGAAACATAACATACATATGCTTGTAATTACTATAGTAAAATTGTAATTATGGTGTAGCCTCATATGCATGTCAGCTTACATCGTTTGAAAGAATAATAATCATTCATATTAATTTGACTTCTACAGATAACAAAATACAGAATTTAAACTATAAGACAAATTTTAGCTGAAAAAAGATTTCGACGCCGCACATCCAATCAGACATTTTGACAATTTGTTTTAAGGTAGTTCTGTACGTTTGAAAAACCGGAAGTGATGGCGTAACGTCATTTTCCCGGAAAACGTAGAATAAAGCCTGGATTCGGCGTACGGAAATGAAAGTCAGTTTATGAATTAATCGAAACCTGTGAGTAAATTTGTTACAATGGCACTGTTGCTATATTTCTAAAGTCAAAATATGATATTAAAACATGTGGCACGTTAAAAAATTCAAAATAATGTCTTAAAATTAACGTAAAATGCCCGGTTCCCTTTAATCATGGTCAAATATCTCAAAAATAAGCACACGGACCTATACATTTTATTTCACCAAATTATAGGCCATGTGTTTATTTACAACTGTGAGAAGTTTCATCAAAATCTACATTGTAGAAAAAATTCTATCCGCGAAAAGTTATGAAAGTTATGATTTTCCCATAGACTCCCATTATGAAATATTGCGTGAGGTCCAATTTTTCAAATCAGCCTAGCAAAAAATCAAGCACACGACCCTATCTTTTTTATTTGCTGAATTTTCTAGGTATATTCTGAAGTTTTGAAAAATTGGAGTTTAATCAAATTCTACATTGTAGAAAAAGTTTCGATCCAAACGTGCAGAACTACCTTAAATTACAAAGATATTTAAGTAATGTAATGCTGACTGAAGCTTCTTAGCCAATGTATGTGCAATTGGCAGCTGTAGTGTTCTCAAAAGCAACAATTACTGTAAATTTTATAGGCGCACTGCCTTCATAGCATTTTAACTTTCTTAAGTAAAATATCATATTTACAGAGCAGAGTTAGATGCCATTTTGATTTACTACAAAAAGCAAAAGAAATACAACAGCGCTGTAGGTTAAGATCTGGCCGTTTGTAAATACCAGCCTGTAGAAAATTCCAACGAAATGTATTGTCTCTTAAAGCAGATCATACACATAATGCTCTCATAAAAACGACCGAAAATATAAAGTTTATTGCAGCAAAATAAAATACTTATGAGCAATCACAAAATACTTGTTATCTAGTTATAACTCATCGTTATTACTTCTCAGGAGTAATAGGCACTAATTTTACCTGGCGTCTAGTCAACTCATTTCAATTCAAATAACTTGTTTTCGTCTTACCATATGGGCACCACAATATAAAAAAAAATAAAATCTTACAAAAGTTCATAAGATATTCTTAACAGAAATATAAGACACAAACCGTAGCTTACTTTTATGAATAAAAATAGCTCTTATTCACATTTTATATAGGTGCTTGTTATTTCAGAAGTATCTGCTTCCGGAATAAAAGAGGATCTTCCGGTCTGTCCCTCTTTTTTGCCACTATATGGCGTTTTTACCGGTGAAAATCACAGCAAAAATTGAAGAAATCGCAGACCACAGCAACAGAAAATCAAAATTTGTTCGTACGTACGAACAAAATTCCAAATAAAATTTACATATTCTTGTTCATTTCTCACATTTTTAAATGCAATTTGGAATTTTGTTCGTACGTAAGAACAAATCCTGGCTGTTCGTATGTATGAACAATAATCCATATTCCGTATTATTTTTCAGTTCTGACATGCTGTTCAAACAGCTCAGATTTGTTCGTACGTCCGAACAAAATTCCAAAATAGCTTTAAAATTTCTTTTTCATTTCTCACTATCATTTGTTCGTACGCATGAACAGCCTGGATTTGTTCATACGTACGAACAATTGAGAAAACTGAAAAAGAATTTATTCTTAAAAAAATGCAATTTGGAATTTTGTTCGTACGTACGAACAAATCCTGTCCATAATATTTTTCAATTCTGATATTCTGTTCAAACAGCCCAGATTTGTTCGGACGTACGAACAAAATTCCAAACTGCTTTAAAAATTCTTTTTCATTTCTCACTATCATTTGTTCGTACGTACGAACAAATGAGAGAACTGAAAAAGAATTTTTTCTTGAAAAAATGCAATTTGGAATTTTGTTCGTACGTACGAACAAATCCTGTCCATATTATTTTTCAATTCTGATATTCTGTTCGAACAGCCCAGATTTGTTCGGACGTACGAACAAAATTCCAAACTGCTTTAAAAATTCTTTTTCATTTCTCACTATCATTTGTTCGAACGTACGAACAGTCTGGATTTGTTTGTACGTACGAACAAATGAGAGAACAGAAAAAGAATTCATTCTTAAAAAAAAAATGCAATTTGGAATTTTGTTCGGACGTACGAACAAATCCTGTCCATATTATTTTTCAATTCTGATATTCTGTTCGAACAGCCCAGATTTGTTCGGACGTACGAACAAATTTCCAAACTGCTTTAAAAATTCTTTTTCATTTCTCACTATCATTTGTTCGTACGTACGAACAAATGAGAGAACTGAAAAAGAATTTTTTCTTAAAAAATGCAATTTGGAATTTTGTTCGTACGTACGAACAAATCCTGTCCATATTATTTTTCAATTCTGATATTCTGTTCGAACAGCCCAGATTTGTTCGGACGTACGAACAAAATTCCAAACTGCTTTAAAAATTCTTTTTCATTTCTCACTATCATTTGTTCATACGTACGAACAAATGAGAGAACTGAAAAAGAATTTATTCTTTAAAAAAATGCAATTTGGAATTTTGTTCGTACGTACGAACAAATCCTGTCCATATTATTTTTCAATTCTGATATACTGTTCGAACAGCCCAGATTTGTTCGGACGTACGAACAAAATTCTAAACTGCTTTAAAAATTCTTTTTCTTTCACAATCGTTTGTGAGTAATGAGCAGCTTGTTCGTACGTACGAACAAATGAGAGAACTGAAAAAGAATTAACTTTTTTAAAAAAAAAATCAATTTGGAATTTTGTTCATACGTACGAACAAATTTCCAAATTGTAATAAATTCTTTTTCATTTCTCATAATCATTTGTTCGTACGTACGAACAAATGAGAGAAAAGAAAAAGAAATTTAATTTAAAACAAAGGCCTGAAGGGCCTGAGTCGGCTAATGATTGATGTACTGACAGTATAGTCTACCAATTTCAGTTTGTTTTTAGTTTTTTTCTTAAAATTTCATAACACAGCTCGATATTTACCCAAAATATTATATCCGGATACGATTACACTTTTCTCCAGTTTCAACAATATATTTTACAAATTGTGATGATACGAAGACATTTAGCAGCAATTGGCAGTATCTGACATTGAAGTTTACGGTGAAATTAGCTCTTATTTAAATCTTTTCATAAAAAAGTTGTTTCGTTTCGTGAAAGCAGCCAAACATAGACGATCTACTTTCGATTTCAAAAACTACAAGAAAATACAATTTAATGTTTCGCCGATTTGTTTATTTCTCGAAAAATAAGAATTAAAATCATTTTTAATATCAGTAGTAGTATCATTAGTGTGTTGTGAATCGACCCTTATCTAAACAACTAGGGATCGGTTACTCTAAACTACAGATATAATACAACGATATCATGTGCATGTAGAAATATGGACCCTGTTCGCAGCTTGAGTATGTGTTAAATATGAGTTTTCTCATGTAGTATAGAAAAATGTACTGTACATGCTTTACATTTTGAGTAAATTCAACGTAATCGTGATCTGACTTGTTTTTGTTGGTCACAATGTATGTAAATCCATACAATAGGTATGTAATAACAGTTCTTCTTGCACTAACCAAATACAGAATTTGATAGCCGGAGAGATAGGAAACATGTGTAACAGAAGTAAACGGAAATTAAATGAAGAAATATTTATTACACGCTTGAAAATGTCTAATCAAGGTTTCAGTGTTATACTCAGCTTTCGACAATTACACTGTCATTGTTAAAATTAGTTTTTCAGTTTGTATTTCGAAATTAAAGTACTATTTCTAAGGTAAGGTTTCCTGATAATACAAATTTATACTTTAATCAAATAAGACTTTGTAAGACTAGATATTAAGACAGTTTCCAGTCAAGTACAATACATACAATACATAGATACGACATATACATTGAATAGAAGTCATTCATTTTGCAGCTTATATTTCTGTAAACCTGCGACAAATTTTGAGTTGATGTTTCAAATTAATCAATTAAGTAACACATTTACACTGTTTCAGTGCGAAGGCAGACTGAAAATGAGATACTAGTATCAATATTATTACCCTGGAAACACTAATATGTAATATATGAAAGGTTATTACCATTGATACACATGTGTATTACTTACAGATACATGAAAGAATATTTTGGTATTCTATCACTATTACGTTCGCTACAGCCAATTATCTTCTAAATCAAAAATGCCTTTATACTTTGATAGCTATTAGTTATATTATCCTACTACTGAAGTATTTGGTTAACCTTTACCCTGCTAAATTTTTGAAATGGACTGGTCCATCATTCAATTTGGGCAGTACCATTTATCATTTGAAGGGGTGTTCACTGAAAATTTACAGACTGAATGGCAAACAGTGCAGACCATGATCAGCCTGCACGGATGTGCAGGCTGATCTTGGTCTGCTCTGGTCGCAAAGGCAAAATCACTTGCCGCCAGCAGGCTAAAGGTTTAAGGAAAGCTTAATTCCAAATCCAAGCGCACGATTCACTTTTTTATGTTGTCTGGACGTATATTCAGTAATATGTATCCTGTTGGAGGCAGAGGAATAAACTATAGTTCGGACAGAAAAAAGACCCGTCATAAACTGGATAATGATAATTACAGAGGTCCTAAATAACATTTTCTTTTCTAAGCTTAATTACAAGATCAAATGCTGTTAACTTTTACACCAGCACGTGGGACACCCACTGAACATTGCAGTAATTAATCTAAACACTTCAAACAACATTGAATACTGACGTTTACCGGAAAGAACTACATGGACCTGAAAATCTTAAAACTCTGTTCGCGGCCAGTGGCAACAATCTGTGATTTCCTGTTGACGAGACAACCCTTGGTTTGAAGATCTATCTATCCACAACTAATAAATTGTAAAAATGGGACGTTATATGTAATGCAAGACAGTCATGGTCATGAGACTGCAAAGAAAGTAAACGTTGGTTTCAGCAATATCTGTCAGATCTACTATATGCTGTTTTGGGGAATCATCTGAAGTGGTTCCTTTCTGTGGTCTATTAGACGCATGAGATACGATTGTCACCAGAAACACTTCTCTGCATGGTATAGACTCAAATCGACTGCATTTGAAAACCAAACCACTTAACGCTACATGCAGTATATACTAGTTACACAACTATTCGCAGCCTCTTTTGTAAAATGAACAATAGTATCTTAACAGGATTTTTACTGTATTTATTAGACGTACAAGTTAATTATATTTATTCAGACATACCAATACATTTGCTAAATACACTGACCGACATATATACCCCTTTAAGTCATTCAGGATGAACGATTTGTCACTTCATTCAGCGTTGCAAAAACACAGAGTTTAAAACGTTAACACTTTCGATCACTTAGCAAAATTGTTTTCGTATATATAAAATTACTTATGATACGTAATCAAGCAATCTGATATGCCAACTTAGTCACGTGACATTGGCGGTGGTTATGCTCAGGTAACATCTCTTCATGTAATATCCATTCCAAGAATTAGATTTACCAGTAATTTACACGAACTGGCACATAAACATATTGAAAGAAAAATCCCACAATATATTACAACAGTCAACACTATCGCTTAAAAACAACAGAATGTAAACGCTAAACCTCTTATCAAATTTCCACGCTGCGTTCCAGTAAATACCATTGTAATGACATGTGTTTGACAGTTCATTAATTACACGTCTACATTCGTGACACGCTTAGTGGATATGTCATAAAATTAATACTTGGAATTCGATCTGTTATAACTATTTTACTATGCCATAAAATTAATACCTTGACTTTGATCTAATATAATTTTCCAACTATTATACTGTTACTGTTACTGTTAATGTGAATATTAAAGGTCCATTACTAAGGGAAAGTGAGTTGGCAATTATTTTCATAGCCAGTGCATAGACTTCTGCAAGACACTAAATAATGAAGATTGGCAGGTCAAAATTTACAGAAGGTCTTTGGAACTCAAAGAAATGTATGTGTATTATGTTGAAATTTCAATGAATCGACAGAATGACCCCCAGGTGTTTTTAACTTTCTTCATACTTCATAAAAAAAATAATTGTACATATACTGCGATTTATTTCGAATTTCTACATACCAACTTTCATTTTCCAATAAAATGAAATAGTTTCTGTGCTTTTTAAAAGAAATTATAATGTTCACTTTCCTTAGTATTGGACCTTTAAGCTTTATTAATATCATTCGTCTGATAATAGTGTACCTTACATATTCAGGAGGGGAAACTTCCCGATCTGGAAATCATTTTATGATTTTCCCTGCTACCCGAATGGGAAATTTGTTACTAAATATAGTAACATGTTTCCTGTTCGGGAAGCAAAATCCTCATGTTTTGACTTATTTCTATCAAAAGGATCGGTGCATAACAGTATAGACGGTGTCATTAAATGAAATATGATAATTTAAACTTAATATTTTATCTAAAGTTCTACTGTTCAGATCATTTTAATGTCAAATAAATTGTTCCGTCCATTCGAGGAGGGGGAGTTTCGTCAAACCCATGTTTAACAAGAAACTTTACCGTTTGAAACAAGAACTCTATGTGTACAAGTATAAACTGTTTATTTATCAGGAATCTGGAAATGTTATTTTGTTTTAGTAATAATCAAGATTGGCAATGTTAATAAGAGTTGTGTAACTAAAATACTCTATGGGAGACAATCAATTCAATATAAATCTATATAATGAGCTTCCTGATCGGGAAATTAAGTTTCCAATTCGGGAAATTTTGAAATCAAGCAATTTCAATGTTAAATAAAATTTTATAAGGATATATCTTTTTTTAAAAAAATGAACGGTAGGAATTTAGATATATTTCGTAACTTTAGATTGGTGTATTTCATTTAATGACACCATCATGCATGTTCTTATGCACCGGGCCTTTTGAATGAAACAAATAAAAAAATGATGATTTTACTTCCGGAAGGAAAACAAGTTACTATATTTAGTATCAAGTTCCTCGCTCAGGAAGTAGTGAAAAAATCTGTTGTTGACTTCCAAAACGGGAAATTTTCCCTACTGATATTATTGCCCTCATTTCCTACGCATGATTTAATGGGATGTTTTGTATTTGTAAATATACTGTTTTATGTATTTGCATAACGTAGCGAACTGATAATATTTTAAATATATATCTTTAAACGTTGAACTTTAGTTATTTCACACACATAAGAACCAATTACCTTCATGTTTCTTATAGCTGTTATTATTATAACTCTTAAGGTTTCCTAATTCAATTATGTAAATTGATTAATTTGTAATAAATGATATAAATATTTGTTCAATGCTCTATTTTTGATTTGGCTATTTTAAAGTGATTTTGCACAGTTAACATTGTTTATTTTGTACTGTTACTTTCTTGCGAATGTGTTACATTCCTTATGGAAATAGGTATAGTGAATTTTTGGTTGGTAAAAGAAAACATCACACTCCGCCCGCTTAGCTCAGTAGGTAAGAGCGTTGGTCTACGGATCGCGGGGTCGTGAGTTCGATCCTCGGGCGGGGCGTAGGTTCTCCGTGACTATTTGATAAACGACATTGTGTCTGAAATCATTAGTCCTCCACCTCTGATTCATGTGGGGAAGTTGGCATTTACTTGCGGAGAACATGTTTGTACTGGTACAGAATCCAGGAACACTGGTTAGGTTAACTGCCCGCCGTTATATGACTGAAATACTGTTGTAAAACGGCGTTAAACCCAAAACAAACAAACAAAAGAAAACATCACGTGTATGCTACACAGAGGATTCAAAGTTCCTTACCTCACTCAACAAATGCTTCCAACTGAATGAATACATCACAGATACAGTTTCCTCATGTGCACCGATGTAAAACATTCATAATAAGATAGTAAGATGCTAGTCTGATTTATTACAGGTGGCAAAGAAATACAACAGCGTTGTATGTCATCATAAACATTTTCCCTTTGTGTATGGCCGTTTTGTTTATCTACCGAATACAAGAAGCATACTAATAACATACATCTTCTACAGAAACTTATAACCTATAATCGAGACACAATACACAATACTCCTGTAAATGCGACCGAAAACAAAGTTCTGTATGTAGTTATATTACAACACATATGGACAAGTATTAATAATTTCCTTAATACTTCGTATTATCTAATTAAAACATAAGTATCCAAAGGTACATTTCACCTAATAGACGAATCAGAGATCAAATACAATTACACATACATTAATCAAACCTAGTAAATCTGCGTTGTTAAATACTGCATGACAATGCGTTTATTTTGATATGTGCTAAAATTGAATTTTCTCATACAATACACAAACATGTACAGGATCGTTTTTGGTGTATTATATATAAATGTTTAATACTCCAGTCTGGCATTAAATATTAGAGGTAGAGCTTTTTACAATGGTATTTTTCAAGAAATTAAATAACACATTTACGAAAAGTATCTTTAGCATTATAACATGCTTACAAAACATAATCAGGAATTCAGTACTATACGCAGTTTTTATATTGATGAAATTAATCAATATTAAATCAATATTCAAGCTAATTTTGTAATAAAAATCTCGCCACGTTTTCTTTATAAGGTCCTTTCAAAAAGTTACTGACTGTGCCAGTCTAAGATTATGATAAGAACTCTTAAATACAAAAGTTTTTCTAGTGTATGCATTAAATAGAAATATTTCTCTCGCATACGCATTAAATACAAATATTTCACTCTGCAGTTCTTTATTTACATAATAATACACGTTACTTAGCTTTGATAAGAATCTCTAGCTGTTTGTTAACCCCTCAACAATTGCCGTTATATTTCAGCAACACATTGATAATTTGGTAATATATTCATCATGAATTATGCTGTTTTACAATGGCAGAGAGCAGATTTGCGATGATACCGGTGAATTGATAATTATTTCCTTTAAAACTATGATATTATTTTAAAAGGTTAGTAAAATCGTCACAAAGCTGTGTACCTTTTTCTAATTTACTTTTGACTTTGTGAAGAAATGTGTCTGATATGAAATCATACGTACGTAACGGGAGTCATTTGCCAAGTAACAAGACCAATTACGTATCAGATCTTTGATTTTCTGTCTCCTGCAAAGGCATTAAGTAGATGCTTTTTTGGTTCTTAAGGTGTTTATATAAATTTACCACAGCATTATACGTTTAACATACAATGCCTTCTGTTACCATTGCATGTGTTCGGGACTCATCTGGAAGAGATGTCTTTAATTTAGACTCAGTTTACATGTTTTGAATCTATACAGCTATTTCATTATCATCACTGTAAATTTATAAACCTTTTTGTAGGTCAGAATATTAAATGTTGTATTGTTTTCTTTTAAAAAATCGAGTCTCTTTCTGAAATGAGGGTGGTCAAGGTTGCTGACTTCGAATCACTTGCCCCTCACCGGGGTGGATTCGAGCCTCTCTCTGGGCGTTGCATTCTTCATGTCAGGAAGCCAACCAGCTAGCTTACGAAAGTTCGGTGGTTCTATCCAAGTGCCCGCTCGTGATGAAATAATGCACGGAGTGGCACCTAGGGTCTTCCTCCACCATGAAAAGCTGAAAAATCACCATATGACCAATAATCATGTCCTTGTGACTTAAACACCCCACAGATATACAGTACTCTGGTATAAAAAAAATGTCCCTTAGTAATAATTAAAACAATGATCAATTTCCAGTAATCACTCTCCCGGCGGGTAACAAGATTCACTTTTCATTCAAACGAGTATTTATTACATTTTATACAGAATGCAACTGCATCACAAAATTACATGAAAGTAATAATTATAATCAAAATTTTTATCACCTGCGATATATTTCAAGATATGACATTTATCAAATTTCTTGCACATTACACATACGTATAGGACAGATCACGAAGAGCAAAATTAAGCGAAAAAGACATCATGTGAAACGTGAAATTTATTAGCTTAGACAAACCAATGAATTGATATATCTGACTGTCCGAGCGAACCACGGACAGGGCATTACAATGTCATGTAAAATACACAAACACAATGATAGATAAATGTTGTAAAGTGAATATATGCTTGATATGTAGAACGATGTTCAAAACATACAGGCATTTATGACATTTATTTTACCATTAAGAAATAAAATCATTATACGTAGTAATACTAGGTTCAGTGAAACATTTACATTTTTGTCTGAAAAATAAACAGGTGAAATACTTAGGCGAAGGCTGGGACATGTGTTAATTCTGATCAGTCACACTGAATGAATTACTTGGTTGAACATGTGAAAAAAACATGATTACTTATTTTCACTTTCGGAATTAGATTTCTACGGTCATTTACCAACCAAAATATATATATTCGTAAAAATACTTGTTGCTTGTTAGTTGCAAATTTTTTTAACGTGATAATTGCCAATTGTGATTTCAATGCATGTACGTGTATGAAAATATGATAAGCGTCTACTTTAATTGCCCTATTAATTTTTGTGTTTATCGCTAAAAGTAAAAGATTTTTACGACAGTTAATTTTGTATAGATCGCAATTTTAATGAAATATTGAATGTTCAGGCCCCTTGTTCACAAAACATTTTCAGTCTCAGCTAGTTTGATAATGAAACTTTATTTGTCATTTATATCTAAAAAGCATGATTAGAACTAAATTTTAAGTTAATAACTATTTTCAAATGCCTATTCAGTATTGATGGTCAGTCTCAATTGGAATTTAACCTCCAACTTTTAGTAAAATTGATATTGTTTCGTTCTTTAATGTTAATATTTATTCCTTTAAATGCATTCAACAGTCTCAAAATGCAGTTGCCAATTCGCGATATGTTTCAGAAAAGTCGATTTTTCAGACACATATGCATAAAATAATTCAATTTTACAGATATTTTGTTCTTTCATATCAATATCAGACACTTCCAACGTATAGGTCAGTCTTGGAAACACTCAGGAGAGCCAGTTGCCAATTCGCGTGCGAATAACCTACTTGTAGGCAGTTGGTTATTCGACATTTTACTGACAGTCATAGTTTTGGTAGAACATGATAACAAATTCATTCTAACCCTTGTTTTGTTGTTTTATGTTAGTATTTATTCTTTCAAATGCATTCAACAGTCGCAAAACGCACCAGGACAGCCAGTTGCCAATTTGCGATATGTTTCAGAAAAGCCGATTTTTCAGACACAAATGAAAAAAATAATTCAATTTTACATATATTTTGTTATTTCGTATCAATATCCAACACTTTCAACGTATAGGTCAGTCCTGGAAACACTCAGGAGAGCCTGTTGCCAATTCGCATGCGAATAACCAACTGTCTACTGGTAGGCAGTTGGTTATTCGACTTTATACAGACAGTCATTGTTTTGGTAGAACATGATAAAAAATCATTCTAACCCTGGTTTTGTTCTTTTATGTTAGTATTTTTTCATTAAATGCATTCAACAGTCTCAAAATTCACCAGGAGAGCCAGTTGCCAATTCGCGATATGTTTCAGAAAAGCCGATTTTTCAGACAAATATGAATAAAATAATTCAATGTTATCAATTTTACATATATTTTGTTCTTTCGTATCAATATCTGACACTTTCAACGTATAGGTCAGTCTTGAAAACACTCAGAAGAGCCATTTGCCAATTCTGAGTGTTTTCAAGTCTGACCTATACGTTGAAAGTGTCAGATATTGATACGAAAGAATAAAATATATGTAAAATTGATAAAATTGAATTATTCCGCCACTTGCAGCTAACGTTTACATGGTAGGTCGATTTTAGCGAAATAAAAGTGTAGCGGTAGTGGTAAGATAAAAGCTGTCAATTTCCTTAAAACAGCAAGTCAAAAAAGTTATATCCCATGGTAAATGGTTGTATTGTCCAGCTGAAATAAATCAATAAGGTTGGTAAAATTGTTTCCTGTGGAAGGCGCGGGACGCGTTTCACTAGATATGTAAACATGATAACAGTGCTTACTTCTTAAAGTTTTCCTATGCTACCACTTTGTAATTAGTACATTTTAGCATAGAGGAGTAAATCACTTTCCTGATGTTGTTATTCCGTGTTTGAGAAATATAAATCGCCACACTAATCCAGTTATATAGGAAAGACTTTGTAACAGAAGCAAAATATATAAGCGGTCGCGAACAGGTGTCATTACAAACGAGTTGTAAAAGTAAGTTCTATCCCATGTTTAAGAAGTGAAATCAAAATACTATCTATAATAGCTTTTTCCCAACTTGTTCCTCCTCTCATAAATTTATAACACTTTATGCCGACAGATGACATGTACTTGCTTGATTAAAAGTATTTCGCTATATAATCAACGTAAATAGATTTCCAATGCAAGGAAGTGATGAGTCTTTCTCCAAAAAAAAAAACGTAGTTTCATCTAAAGGTTTACTAAAAATGAGAGAAACAAACAGATATGAAATCCCAATAACACTTACGCTTCAAACCAACGTTTGTACACTGCAGTATTATACAGTAGGTGTGAGGAACGTTTCAGTACAAGCAAAAACACTTTATCAAATTAACAGAATTTGAATTTATGATATTAAATAGAAGAATAAGGAGTTTCTGCCGAAAAACGAAAAACTTCTGAAGACAAAATTTCTACATATATTTCTTCGTTAATGAAAATGAACTGTCATTTTTTATGTATTGTGTATGATAGAAGTCAATTAATTCAATAACTGAGCAGTAACACAACTATACAAAATGGCGGTGTCACAGAATATAATGCTTTTTATTCTGTCAAAGCGTAATGGCAGTATTAATGAAGTCTTCTTCACTTTCTGAGAATAAGGTTAAAGGCATTTTCAGACAATACACTTCACTTGTAAATTGCCTTCTACGAGAATGATTCAGCCGTTTTTACACTTCCGTTCCACTGCTCAAATAATTGTAAAATACATTTAGAATAAAACCAACAAATTCTAAGATGCTTAGTTACAGGTCATTGTGTTTTGTTGAGATTTACAGGTTTTCAATAAAACATTCCATGTACAGTTCATTCTTGAAATTTTCCGACTTGATAAATGATAAATACTGTAGATAAACAACAGGTAAAATGACGACTATCACACCTTGGCGGAAACTAGACCTGATTACTCCTTTCTGCAGGGACGTCAGTCTTCAAGATGCAACATACTCGTTAAGTAGCCATTACGTTCAACTTTGACTAAGGACCAGTGCCTTAATAAAAAAATTATTTTAAAGTCTGCAATACTAAGGTAGACAGAAGAAAAGATATACCAAGAAAGCAAATTATCGTTATGACGATTAAATCTGTGAAAAGATCTTTTAGAAGCATATAATGCAACCAAACAACACAATAGCAGACCAGGTTTGATTGAATGTGTAGAATGTGAAACACCCGTAATACATTGTATCAGTTGAAAGTAACAGTTGACACTATTTACAATGTTATAAATGTATCTGTTAACATAAATGACACATACATTGGCGAAATAGACTGATTACTCCTTATCGTGACGCTGAAAATATTATTTCAACAGAAACGATAGAGTGTCGGTAAACGTACAAACGGATCATGTGACAGAGCATGAAAGAATCAATTAGTTCTTGAATAATTTCTCGTCACTTCATAACACTGTCAACTTCGTCACTTGCTAATGATTACTTGGTAGCACCTTCATTTCTTTTATATGGTAATAAAAATCATTTTATAGGATGTAACTTAATTATAATTCTTACAACAGAACATCGTGTTTTGACGTTTTTGCTGCAAAACATCAAGAACCAACAATGTGTACTAAGCACGTACACACGTCCATACTCTGTTTATTTTAATCAGATCTAAGCTATTCTTATGAGTTCCATACACATTTTAAACACATGACTTTTGACCTCCAACTGTGACCTTGACCTTTGAGATAGGAACCTGGTGTTTGCGCATGACAATTCGTCTCACTCAGGTTAACATTCATCCCAAATATAAATAAGATTGCTTCATGCATGCCAAAGTCATGGTCCGGACAAACTTATCCGGACGGACGCACACAATGACTGACCTACGCACGCAGGCAAACACATACACCGAACAGCCAATTGGACAACTATATCAGGGCACGACAAAAAACGTACCCGGCCAAAAACGAAACTGTCCCCTGTCACTTTATAGAAAAAAATGTACTCTACATGCTTTACATGTGGAGTGAATTCAACGTTAACGTGATCTAACTTGTTTTTGGTTGTCAAAATGTATGTAAAACATGTAAAACTATAAATAGATATGTAATAACAGTTCTTCTTGCACTAACCAAATACAGGTTTTGATAGCCAGAGAGATAGGAATCATGTGTAACAGAAGTTAACGGAAATTAAATGAAGAAATATTTATTTCACTATTTTTATGTTGTCTGGCCGTATATTCAGTTATATGTATCCTGTTGGAGGCAGAAGAATAAACTATAGTTTGGACTGAAAAATCACCCGTCATAAACTACAAAGGTCCTAAGTAATAGTTTCTTTTCTAAGCAAATGCTGCTGTTAAGGTTTTTATCAGCACGTGAGACACCCACTGAACCTTGTAGTAATTGATCTAATCATATCAAACATCGTTGTACTACATGTACCTGAAATTCTTACAACTCAGTTCGCGGCAAGTGGCAACAATCTGTGATCTCCCGTTTACGTCTTGTTTTGAAGCGATATCTATCCACAATGAAAAATTGTGAAAATGTCATGTTATACGTAATGCAAGTCAGTCATGGTCACAAAACCATTCTTCAGCAAATCAAGCAAAACTGAGATACCTAGTTTCGTTTAGCAATATCTTTCAAATATACCCCAATACTCTAAGAATGCTTGCTGTATTTGGGAATTACCTGAAGTGGTTCCTTTTTAAGGCTGAACTTCAAAGGAGACGAAAACCCTGCATGAAATTGGCTGTGGTCTATTACACACATGGGCAACGATTGTCACCAGAAGCACTTCTCTACCTGCATTTGAAAACGACACCACTTGTTCTAGTTAGCTCTTTCTGTAAGTTTATAAACAATATTATTTTAACGGGATTTTATTGTATTTATTAGACGTACTTATTATATATATTCAGACATACCAATATTTTTGCTTTTAAAATTGACCGACACATATACTCTTTTAAGTCATTCAGGATGAACGATTTCACTGCGGAAAAGGAGTTAATATATGGGAGTGTGCGGAATTCCGTATATTACCAATATACGGGAAGAAATACGGGAAAACTAAAATACGGGGCCCCGGCGTGTACGGGGCTCGTATAATTGAAAGTCTGTATACGGATTCCCATATACTATAAAATACGGAATTCTTGATAAACGGCACCCCGTATATTATTGAAATAAGGTCTTTTTTAAAAGGGTTATTCTGAACGTATACAACATCGTTTTTTTTCCAATATATGTCTGGTGTACGGGAATAAATTCACTTCATTCAGCGTTACAAAAGCACAGAGTTAAAAAAAATTACACTTAAATTAGCACAACTGTTTTCGTATATACTGTATAAAATTACCTATGATACGCTTTCAAGCAATGTGATTTGCCAACTTAGTCACGTGACATTGGGCGTTGGTTATGCTCAGGTAATATGTCTTCATGTAAGATCCTTGCCAAGAATTAGATTTACAAGTAATTTACACGTACTGGCATATAAACATTTTGAAAAAAAAATAATTTCCTCAATATATAACAACAGTCAACACTATCGTTTAAAAACAAAAGATCAAAATTCGTTACAGTATATGCCGTAGTTATGATCAAGTAGCCATGTGGTTTACAGTTAATTGATTACATGTCTACATCCGTAAAATTAGTACTTGGAATTCTATCTGTTTTAACTATTGTACTATGCCATAAAAATAATACATTGATTTTGATCTAATATAATTATTGTACTGTTACTTAGACATAGTACAAGAGATCAATTAATGACACAATTATTACATGTATCCTGCATTTACCTTTCCACCTACATGACACAAGTAACTGTATGGTTAAAAACTTAGTGATAAGTGATTTCATTGTAATATCAATTTTCGTGGTAAATACTAAAGAATTTTTTCTTGTGTTAATATATGATGTGCGATATGTTGCAAATAACATTATGTGTAAATTTCGGCTTAAATAGTGCATCTGAATTTATTTTATTAGACTTAAAACACTTTCTGACAACACACAATAATCATGTATTTGACAATTTTTGTTTGCATTGAGATACGTTCTTTCCGCAATAATCCAGGTATAATTGGGGATTAAATATTTATCAATGTCTTGATAGGTAGTACTATCTGCAAGAGCAGCTAAATGGAAATTAAATAAGAAGTTTCAGAAAATCTTAAATAATATGCTTCAAAATGATCAAATCAAAACTTAAGTATACTATTCAGTCTTAAATGTTACATATCAGCAACCAGCATTATTTTTTTTGATTATTTTTTTTTTTTCAGAATCTACTATCTCTATGTTATTGTTTATCTGAATATTAAGTTTCCAGTTAATAATAGCATTCATCTCTAGCTTACCTTACATATTCAGTAGGGGAAAGTTTATGATTTCCCTACTTCCCGAACGGGAAACTTATTACTAAATATAGTAACTTGTTTTCTGTTCGGGAAGCAAAACCATCTTGTTTTGACTTGTTTCTATCAAACGGTTCGGTGCATAAAAGTATAAATGGTGTCATGAAATATGCAAATTTTAAATGTAAAATTTACGTTTTTTTTAATTTCAAAGCTTCCCGAACAGGAAAAGTAACTTCAAAACAGGTAAACACAGATATGTATATTTACATTGAATTGCATTCAGTCATATTTATGATCCCTTTTCCACTAAAAGCATATTGATTATTTTATTTATTTTTTTTCCAGATTTTAAGTTCCGTATGAAAACTCTTAATGATGCATTCTATTGCATAAAATAATTTCGGGCCAGTATGATTTTAAGCAACATAAAACTTAGGGAATTAGTGTCGCAGTCGTTTAGGTAAAACACCCAGCACTACAAACTAGTTGGGATATCAGCCGTGACCGGAATTCGAACCTATCAGCATAGACTGGATGCTGAGGAGGTAAATATGACTCCTGCCATTGGCTCAGCTGAAAATAAATTGATCCGTCCATTCGAGGTAGGGAGTTTCGTCGACTACCCATGGTTAACAAGAAACTTTACCATTTAAAACAAGAACTCTGTGTGTAAAAGTATAAACTTCGAACGGGAAGTACTGATATTACTGATATTATCGCCCTCATTTTCTACGCATGGCTTAATGGGATGTTTTGTATTTGTAAATGTATTGTCTTATGTATTTGCACAACGTAGTGAACTGATAATATTTGAAATAAATCTCTTTAAACGTTGAACGATAGTTAATTCTACTATACACATAAGGACCAATTACTTGCATGTTTTATAGCCTTATTGTTATAACTCTTGCGGTTTCCTAATTTAACTATATACATGTTAACAAATTGATAATTTTTGTTAAAAATAATATAATTATTTGTTCAACGTTCTGTTTTTGGTTTTGCTCTTTTAAAGTGATTTTGCACAGTTTTACATTATTTATTTTGTACTGTTAGTTTCTTGCGAATATATTATTTTCCTAATAGGTAAAGTGACTTTTCGGTTGGAAAAAAGAAAACAATACAAGTATGCTGCACAGAAGATTCAAAGTTCCTTAACTCACTTAAAAAATGCTTCCAACTTTATAAATACATCACAGTTACTGTGTCCTCATGTGTACCGATGTCAAACATTCATAACAAGATAGTAAGATGCTAGTCTGATTTATTACAGGTGGCAAAGAAATACAACATCGTTATATGTCTTCACAAACATTTTTTCCTTGGTGTATGGAGCATACCAAACACATAATCTTCCACAGAAATTTATAACCGAGATAGTTTATACAATACTCTTGTAAATGCGACCGAAAACTAAGTTCTGATATGCAGTTATACTGCAGCACATATGGGCAACTACTGGTCATTTCCGTAACACTTTTTATTATCTAATTAAAACATAAGTATCCCAATGTACATTTCACCTAATAGTTGAATCAGAGATCTAATACGATTTAGAGACTTACCATAAGCCCTGAACAATCTGTTTATAGAGCGAAGTTGGTGAGTGAACACCGTTTGACAATCATTAATACTGTTCATGTTATACCAGTGCAATAGAAAAGTAAGCTATCTATGTTACGTGCTATACATGATAACAAAGTCATGCATCTAACAGTCCTGAAATTGTTTTCTTTGATTTTCTCATATTTCTGGATATTTTTACCATACTTTGACGAATATATACGGGTAGCAGAGATCATTCTCTTTCCAGCAATAGCTTTCTCAACAAATTTTACCATGTGAAATTCTGTGGGTTTTAACATTAAAAAATCGTCTTTTTGTTGACAAAGTTCACCACAAAAATGTGACACTTTCCCCCAGGGCAGTAAATGATTTGATCTTTACATATTTTTCTTTTCAAAATGCTGATCGTTTTAGTAATTGCTACTAATTATGCATGATTTTTTCGTGCCTAGAGGTGAAATGTGCATGCTTTGCATGAAATACTATGTGCATAACCACCTAAGCCTACAATAAAGTTTTAGCGGAGTTGTCTCCATTTTTTCCACATCATTTTTTTAGCTCAAATAACTCTTTTTCAGAAAATTATATCTAAAATATTTTTCAGACTGCGTACTTTGATGCAGTTAGCTACATATATATCTAAAAAAGATAGTGCCTACTTGAAGTTTGTATTTTTAGTTACAATGCCTATACAATAACACACACATTTATCTTACTAAGTAAGTATGTGTTGTTAAATACTGCATGACAATGAATATATTTTAATATGTGCTAAAATCGAATTTCTCATACAATACAGGATAGCTTTTGGTGTTTATGTATAGATGTTTAATTGCAACTGAAAAGTGGGTGGTTCTTTATTCATACAGTATCCACGTATTTGAAAACTACCTAACAGTTAGACAATTTCTCGTGTTGATCCAGTCTGGCATTAAATATATGAGGTAGAGCTCTTTACAAGGATATTTCGAAAAAAATAAATAACACATTTACTAAAAGTATCATTCTAACACGACCAGCGAATAACCTACATACAAGTAGAGCAAAATCTATCTCGGGTTATTCTGCAATAAACCACTCGAGTGCAATGACGTCATCCAATCCAGGTGCGTAGCACGGTCGTAAAAAGTAGTTACCATTTTTTTGTAACACTGTTGATACTAGTATGTCGTGTTAGAATCGAAATAACAAGTTCCCAAGTGTGATTTATCGTAGAATAACCCGAGTTTTTCGTTCTTATGCGAAACAATATATCACTCAGGCCTACGGCCTTCGTGATATATTCTTACGCATAAGAACTCAAAACACGGGTTATTCTACGATAAACCACACTTGGGAACTTATCATTTCTTAAATATAGAGGATGTTTGTTTGTTTGCAGTGTGATATCGAGATTTATTCTATACCTGTTTTATCTATCCAGTCGCGAACGTTCATTTGCAACACGCGACCGTACAGTATATTACGGTATTTGGATGCACGTGCGTACAAAAATCCTGTATTTTCTGTATTTGGACGCACGCGCGTACAAAAAAATCCTGTATTTTCTGTATTTGGAGGGTTCAACAGTCCCATGTTAAACATACGATAAAGCCCGAAACGCGTGAAAATGTTCCGAATGTAAATCAGATGAAGTAGCCGTTCTATGTACAGAGTTTGATTATGCGTCTTGAAATCTGGATTTAATTTGAGTTTTTTAGTTTACAACACACACAAACGATTCAAGGGATAACAATGCTTTCTGATTTAGATATTAAAACATTCGTTAATAATCAAAAACTTAGAAATACAGTTAAAAGGATCATCAGATGTTGGAATATTTGAAAAGTCGCTAAAAGAAGCCGTTCCGAACGAAACCTAGAAATTGGTATCAGCTCTGACTGTCTGAATAGCTACCTCAGCAGTTTTTATTAAACGGTTAAGAAACAAATTGGAGAAGATTATGAATGTCAGCGGACGGGCAGTCAGCATCCAAAACATGTCTGCTCTATAATTCAGTTTTCGTCGGATCTTCACCGAACTTGCTGACAATGTTTGTAGGCATACATCGCGACCAAGTTCGATAAACAGCCAAATTGTACCAGACACTCTTTGATTATAGTCCTTCAATTACTCAGAAAACGGGGAATATAGCCTTGTACGCTCTTTTAAGCCGAACAGTTTTCATCCGATCTTCACCAAACTTGCTGACAATGTTTGTGGGCTTATATCTCAGCCAAGTATTATTACCACCCAAATTGCCAAATGGCTGTTGTAGGGAGGTTGCACCATATACTTTTTTAATGATGATACGCAGAAAAAAACAAAATTGAATGAATTACGTATATGTTATTTAAGGTCTAGCATTGCTCTGTATAATATATATTTGCACTCATACCAAGCAGGGAAAAACTAGAAAAGGCAGGAATACAATATTCAGTGAAACATTTTTAATTTCAATTATCATTATAGTAAGATAAAATAGATAAAGAATAAAAAGGTTATTTAACATTGTACTGTACAATACAAGATATATTTGGACTCGTACCCGGCTGAGAAAACCATATTGAACTCGCCTAGCGGCTTGCCCAATATGGTTTTCTCAGCTGGGTACTCGTCCAAATATATCTCCGTATTGTACAGAACAATGTTAAATAATCTAATAATATCTTCATCGATAAGGGAGACAATTGAATATTTTCACGAAGGCTACCGTGTTACACATGATGCATCCGCTAAACTACCACGGACACTTAATAAGCTCATTGATATCGAATATTGGTGATAAGGTCCGTTAAATCAACACGACGCCATTTTGTATTTGATAACAAAAACTGCATTTAAATATTTTGTTTACAAAATACACAATCTGCGGCTTACAGACAGTGGCAAATGTCAGTAGTAAAGTAAGCATATTTCAACATTTTTCGAGTCTATACCGTCAGTTGGTTAAATAACGTTTACCACAAACACACGCTGAAGGTCAGATTAAAAAACAGGTCGAAAAACGTAAACAACTGAGGAATATCCGAAAGTCCTTGGTAAATCAAGCTGCAGAATTAAATATCATCATGGATTCAATAGAAATAGCTAGGAAATATTGATCTTGGAGCTGCATAGCATAACAAATAAGGATGAAAATTAGAACACAACTGGCTAGGAAAGTACTCCGACATATTACGTAATGTTGAGTTGATGTCTTGTGATAATTAACTAAGACAACAACCAACTTAATGTGCTGTCCCATACGATAGTGAACCGAAGCACACACAATAACACATATCTATAGCTACATGAATGGCAAGGCCAAGCAACCAAGGTAACATTTCTAGAGCGTTACTATTATTTCTTTTGCGAATTTTATTATAATAATTTATTATATATTTATTATATTTATAGTTATCTTCTTCTACATATGATTGTCTAACTGTACATGACTCGTGTATGACTTGAATATTAGGATAATCATAGAGTTCAAGTAAATCTAAGGCAACAAAGGGAGGCAATTAAAGAATATATTTCAAGGGAGATAACTGTGTCTGAAAAAAGAGGTTTGGAACTGTGAGTGATATAGAAATATATCTCACTGATATTTTTCAGTATTTCACCAGTTGGCATAAAATAAAACATGATTTCATGCTTACAAAACATAATCAGGAATTCAGTATACTATACTCAGTTTTTATTAGATGAAATTGATTAATAATAAATCAATATTCAAACTATTTTTTAAATAGAATTCAATATGTAACTGACGGAACCAGTCAAAGATGATGACATGAACTCTGAAATACAAACGTTTACTAGTACATGCATTAAACAGGCATACCCTATAACTTGGTGCATCCGAAAACCGTCCGAAATTGATTTACTTACAGAGAATTTATACTTTTCCACCGAATGACGCCAATCCCAGATCGCTGAACCTTATCGTTCGCCTTCAATTCTCGTTTATCTGTCACTTTGGTTTTACGCCACCGCAACATCTACAATGCGCTTATTCGGGCATATCAGTCGAAAGGGGATAGGTGGTACCGTTGGATACATATTGGAACGCTTTATTGTTCTTACAAAAAACCTTTCAACGATTATTGGTCTTACTAATGCAAATTTAAATTAGATATATTACTTGTTGTTGTTGTACAATAAAAGGGTGGATAGTGATTTATTATAAAATGTCACTATATTGCTGTTTACGTGCCTAAACGTTGATGACATTTTCGATGTAAAATTTTATTTATTTGTTATTTTAGGTTCATGTAACTAATAATATAGTTATAGGGTATGTCCCTAGAATTTTTTCGCTCGCATATGTATTAAATAGAATTATTTCGCTCTGCAGTGCTTTATTTACCTAATAATCGACGTTAAATATCTTTGCTAAGAATATCTAGCTGTTTGTTAACCCCTGAACAATTGTCGTTATTTTTCAGTGACACATATTGAATGAATGAATACGCTGTTTCAAATTTAATTTGATAACATATTCATCATGAAATATGCTGTTTATAGCGGCAGATAGTAGATACATAATCCCCAGCGATGACACCAGTGAATTCAGAATAATTTCCTTTGTAACTATCTTTGAAATGTAAGTAAAATCCATTTTTTTCTAATTTACTTAAAACTTTGCAAAGAAATGTGTCTAAGATTAAATCACACGTACGTAACGGGAGACATTGGCCAAGTCACAAGACCAATTATATAGCAAACATTTGATGTTCTGTCTCTTGCAAAGACATTAAGTACATGCATGTTTGGTTCTTAAAATTTTTATATAAATTTACCGCAGAATTATATGTTTTACATTCAATGCCTTCTATTACCATTGGATGTTTTCGGGACTCACCTGGCGGGATGTGTTTAATTCAGACTATACATGGTTTAAAACCAAACAGGTATTTCATTGCTATCACCGTAAACTTTTAACCCTTTTTATAAGTCATAATATTACATTCATGAGGTATTTTTTCTTTTGTAATGTCGAGACTTTTTCTGAAATGAGGGTCTCCATAGCCAAGTGGTTAAGGTTGCTGACTTCAAATCACTTGCCCCTCACCGATGTGGGTTCGAGCCTCTCTCTGGGCGTAGAATTTTTCATGTCAGGAAGCCATCTATCTGGCTTAGGGAAGTTCGGTGGTTCTATTCAGGTGCCCGCCCGTGATGAAATAATGCACAGAGGGGTACATAGGGTCTTTTTCCAACATAAAAAGCGGGAAAGTCGCCATATGACCTATAATTATGTCTGTGTGACTTTAAACACCCCACAGATATACAGGACTCTGGTATAAGAATTTGCCCCTTAGTATTTACATTTTTAGGTAAATTAAAACAATGATCAACTTCCAGTAATCACTCTAGACACACTTTCCGTTCAAAACTTTGCATGTGATGAGAAATAGTATATCAATTTTAACTTGTGATGACATTATAGCGTATCAAATAAACGAGCATTTATCACATTTTATGACGGATGCAATTGCATCCAAACATTACTGGAAAATAAGTTAGTATAATCGAAACTTCTGACGCCTGTGATACATTTCATATTACATTTATCAAATTTCTTACAAATTTAGAATTGAACATGTGATGAGGTATAGTATATCACACAAACGGGTATTAATTACATTTTATTATTAGAATGAAACTGCATCACAAAATTAGAAGGAAAGAAATAATCATAATAAAAAAAAACTTCTTACACCTGCGATATATTTCTTACACCTGCGATATATTTCATTATATTACATTTTCTGATACATTTAAACAATGTAAAGTAACATACGTATAAGACAGATCACGAAGAGAAAAATTTAAGCGAAATAGACATCCTGTGAAACGAGAAGTTTATTTAACGTAGACGAATCAATGAGTTGATCTATCTGACTGACCACGCGAACCACGGACAGAGCATTACATGTAAAAACACCAACCCTATAATAGGTAAATGTTGTAAAGTTAATAAATGTTTGATATGCGGAACGATTTTCAAAACATACAGGCATTTATCACATTTTTGTCTGTATAATGAAGTGACGAAATGCTTAAGTGTAGGCTGGGACATGTGTTAATTCTAATCAGTCAAGCTGAAAAGAATTACTTGGTTGAATATGTGAAAAAAAGGTTTACTTATAGTCACTTTCGGAAAAAAACATAATGCGATTTCTACGATCATTTACCAACGAAAAAGACATATATATTCGTAAAAAATACACGTTGCTTCCTAGTTGCAAAGTTTTTTTTAACGTGACAATTCCCAGTTGTGTTTTGTGATTTCAATACATGTACGTGTATGAAAATATGATAAGCGTCTGCTTTAATTGCCCTATTAATTTTATCGATAAAGGTAAAGGATTTTTAGGACAGTTAATTTTGTTTAGATCGTAATTTTAATGAAATAGTGAATGTTCTGAATATCGATACTCCAGTCGCGTACTGAATATGTACTTACCCGTACACGTAGAATAGAAAATCTCAGTCCCTTTTTTTAATCATATCCACTCGGCTCTCTCGATTTCATTTGAAAGACAGTTTACACATCATTAGCACAAATCTTTACTTCTGAAAAACTTAAACAATATTTAATGCAAGCAGCATGACGAAGTTCAATTTTTGTAGATATTTACTTTTCATAAACAAGATTACATTTCAATTAAGCCAGTGCTAGGGGGGAGTGAGAGAATTTGCACATTTCATTATCTATCATGAACGTTGCTGCTTCCATAAAATATTCTTATAGGTTAAGTTATCCGTTTTACCATGCCGTTTCAAGACCAGTTGAATTTGTGTTTAGTGATTACAGTCTTGATATCCACCTGTATCGATATTTTTCATTTTTAAGTAATAAAGCACATGAGTCGTGTGTAAACTTTTGGTGGTTTTCATCAAACTTTGTTAGAGACATTCTACTAGAAAGAGCTCTACAGAAACGCTGATCTATTAGAACGGAGTGTGTGGAAGACAAAATTTGCAAACGACTGACTTGTTTGATAGTATTGGCTTTCATACTACTAATAAGCTAACTGTCCGGCAGAGATTCTAACTACCCAATTTCTACACTTTGTGTAGTCCAAGAATTGTCAAAACAAGAAAGTTAACAAAAACTATGCGCTATTTTACTGAAGTACTTTTTTGCGATAAAATTTATCAAAGTGATAAAGTTTACATTTAAAAAGTGGTCTGAATGTCGTCCGTCATTGGCAGCTAAATTTTACAAGGCAGGTCGGTTTTAGCGAAATAAAGGGGTAGTGGTAGGATAAAAGCTGTCAACTTCCTTAAAACAGCAAGTCAAAAAAGTTATATCCCGTGGTAATTGGTTGTATTGTCCAACTGAAATAAATCAATAACGTTGATAAAATTGTTTCCTATGGATGGCGCGTGGCGCGTTTAACCAGATACGTAAATAGGATAATAGTGCTTACTGCATGCTACCACTTTGTAACCAGTACATTTTAGCATAAAGGAGTAAATCACTTTTCTGCTGTTGTTATTCCGTGATGGAGAAATATAAATCGCCACACAAATCCAGTTATATTATTATTATTATTATACCAGATTTATATAGCGCCCTTTTCATGATCAATTTCACGTTCAAAGGCGCTTTACATAGTTCAAACGCAGCCACACAGGGCGCATAATTCATCCTCTACTAGTACAGAACAGAGCGATCTGACCAGAGGGACAGAGTGAGACAAAACCCCCACGACAGAGAGATCAGAAATCAGATACAGGCTTGTCCGGCTAATTTAGCCTAGCTCGTTGCGAATAGACAGCTTGGTTCTTTAACGTGCCCAGTGTATAGCACTGATACACGCAAGGATTGCCTGGGTTCCTGACCAGTACACCTCTAGTTAGGTGGGAAACACTGAAAAGCGTTTCTGAAAATTCCCGAGTAGCTGCCGGCGATCAAACCCCCGACCTCAGGATTGGAAGGCCAGTGTGCAAACCACTGATCTATCCGTCCACCTTCATGTATAGGAAAGACTTTGTAACATAAGTATCCTATCTCATGATTTTAGAGCTGAAATCAAAATACTATGTCTCCTAAAGAAAATAGCTTTTTCCCAACTTGTTTCTCCTCTCATAAATTATAACATTTTTTAATGTCGACAGATGACATGTACTTGCTTGATAAAAAGTATTTCGCTATAATCAATGTAATATAGATTTCCAATGTGAAGAAGTAATGAGACTTTTTGTCCCCAACAAAATATAGTTTTATCAAACTATTTACTAAAAACTGAAGAAAAAATAGATATGAAATCCCAATAACACTGACGCTTCGAACCAACATTTGTACACTGACTATTAAAAGTAGATCCAAAAATCACAGTCTGATGAACGTTTCAGTACAAGCAAAATCACTTTACCAAATTAATAATATTTGAATTTATTACGTTAAATAGAAGAATAAAGACTTTCTGCCAGAAAACAAAAACACTTCTGAAGACAAAATGTCTACATATTTCTTCGTTAATCAAAATGAACTGTCATTGTTTTGATGTATTGTGTACGATAGAAGTCAATTGATTCAATAGCGGAGCAGTAACTCAATTATACCAAATGGCGGTGTCACAGAATGTAACGCTTTTATTCTGTCAAAGGCGGTATTAATGGCGGCTTCTTCACTTTATGTAAATAAGGTTTAAGGCATTTTCAGAAACCACACTTCACTTTTATATTTCCTTCTACGAGAATGATTCAGCCATTTTACACATATGTTTCACTGTTCTAAAATACATGTTCATTCTAAGATGTTTAGTTACAAGTCATTGTGTTTTTTTAGATTTACAGGTTCCATATACAGTTCATTCTTAAATTATTCCGACTTTATAAATGATAAATACTCTAGATAAACAACAGGTAAATTTACGACTATCACACCTTGACGGATACTAGACTTGATTACCCCTTTCTGCAGGGACGTCAGACTCGAAGATGCAAACTTTGTGTTAAGCAGCCATTACATTCAACATGTACTTAGGCCTAGTGCTTAAATCAAAGAATTAAATTAAAATCTGAAATAGGTAGAAAGAAGGAAATATATTATAAGAAAGCAAATTATTGTTATGACGATAAAATCTGTGTAAAAATCCTTTAGAAGCTTAGAATGCAACCAAACGATTGCAACACAATAGCAGACTAGGTTTGATTAAATTTGTCAAATGTGAAACATTGTATCAGTTGAAAGTAACAATTGACATTATAGAACACGTCACTTGCTGATGTTTACTTGGTAGCACTTGCACCTCTTTTATATGGTAATAAACATCATTTCATATGATGTAACTTAATTATAATTCGTTTAACAGAACATCAAGTTTCGACGTTTTTGCTGCAAAACATCAAAAATCAACAATGTGTACTTACCACTTACATACTCTGCATGAGTTTCATACACACTTTAAACACATGAGAGAGATTATACGTTTATTAACGGTTTAACAGTTTTACTTTATTGTTTCGCTACACAAAATGTCTTGTTCGTTTCTTTTTAATTTGAAGTATTCATTTCAGAGGATGCATCCTCTATAAAAATATAACAAAAGCGTTAGTGATTTTATTAAGAATGCCGTTTGGTGTTAAACTCATATTTCTTATAAGAGTTATCGATTTAACTGCAAATAAAATGTAGCACGATATAATAACATGACTGATTATAACCCGGGTTTCGGCTGTAATGCATATAAGAGTATAAGGAAAATGAGTTATAAAATGTGAAAAACAACACTTTTTACTGCAACATCACAGAGACGTTTAACTAATCGAACATTTTGAAATGCAGATTTCGTTCAAATTACCTCCCTTGTAAGTAGAAATAAGTTTAAAACTTCATGTTGCTCTGCAGAAATTACTTGATTAATTTGTAAAGCAATTGCAAGATAAGGATGTAAGAGCGTCTTTTTCAGGATATCCGCCATTTTGAAAAACGTTTCATTGAATATTTCTTTGTTATAGATAGAGTTTATGAAGTGAATTTTTCGTGAAAAAAAAACCGATAGGGAGTGACCGACCGAGGTTTCTTTTTCTCGAAGAATTCTCTTCATGGACTCTATCTGACATAGTGTGAAATCTACGTTTGACCAATCAGAATTGCAGAGTCAGTCGTGTCGACGCTCTTCAGCATGTAGAGCTGTTCTTCGAAAATTATTGCTACAGTCACATTGGTCTTCATGGATAAGAAGCCACATTTTTTGAAAAATAACTTACTCTGATTGATCAAAAAAGTAGATTGCACACTATCTAACATTTATGCCGAAAATAAATGCTCAATCATCAACATTATGGCTAATTAATATGCACCATTTAACAAGACAGATGTTACTTTTTGCGAAAACTATTTTTCACCCAGACTTTTTGGTCGGTTTTTGCCTTAATCTGATGTAAGATGCCCAATGTTGTAGAGGTTGGTAATTTCAAATACCTGTAAGTTCATCAGGTTTGGTTATGATACTTTTATGATAGATATATATAATGATAAGCTACAATCGAAATTAAAGTTTTGAACATAAGGCTTTATATTGTCTAAGAAATATGAATTAAAACAAAAAGAACTGAAAAAATCATGTTTCAAAGTTTTTTTTTAATTGTATCCCTTAGACCCCAACTTTTTTCTTACCAGTTTGAAGACTTTTTAGTGCCATTAATGCTTATATAATACTGATATCACCTTATATGACAGTTATCTGTTAGACCAGAAATCCCTTTACAATTAAATTGAATATTATATGCTTTATAAAGTACCTCCATTTTTCAATTTTACTTGATTTCAGAAATACATAAAACAGTGGGTGTAGAAAATGCCTTAAAAACGGGTTTAGGTACATGTGCTTTTTCTGCTCTTATTTTTCCTAGAAACTAATGTTTTTCAAGCTCAAACAGTATAAAAAAAAATCTTAATTGTAGACAAAAATGGATTCTTAATGTACTATTTATATGATTAGATGTGTTGCTAATTCCTAAGGGATAGTAATGATTTGCTCATCTGACGTCCTCCCCACCTGCTTAGTTCTGCTCAACCCGGGGCTAGGTCTAGAGGGCGTGGACGGTAGCATTTTATTCCACTACCGTCAATGAACAGGCTCAGTTAAATCGAGCCTGCAACATTTTTGTTTTTGTCGTGTTGAGCGACCCTGTGGAGTTTCCACTTTTTCTATTTTAGTGTCGTAATGTTTGCTTGTTCTTTTGTATCACTGAGTACATTTTTATTATATTGAAAAAGAATTCCTCTTAAGCCGGTGCTAGGGGCGTAAAAGATAATTGTACTTTTCATTACCTTTCATCTATGTACAGATGTCTATGTCAAACCAAGTTTACAATGTGTTTAGTTTGCTTGGTTTGTTTTTAGTTTGCATTCTGTGCTACCAAAGGGTCTTCTTACATGTTCTAAATGTTTTTGATTATGTACGCTGATGGTATTGTTATTTTTTTTTGCAAATACGAAAGAAGAATTACAAATGGGATTAAATATGTTATCAGATTATTGTGACAGGTGGAAATTAACTGTAAATGCATCTAAAACCAAAATTATGATATTTCGAAAAGGTGGTAGGTTACCCAGAGATATTAATTTTATGTACAAAGATGTACAGGTTGAAATTGTTGATAAATTTACATATTTGGAAATTGTTTTTACAACTGGTGGATCTTTCAACGAAGCTCAAAATACCATTGCTGGCCAAGCTTTGAAAGCCATGTTTAAAATGAATAAATATTTACATAAATTTGTTAATATATCGGTTATACATAGAATAGAGTTGTTTGATAAACTTATTGGTCCAATACTTAATAATGGAAGTGAAGTTTGGGGTTTTATACACGGAAGTGCTATTGAGAGGATACATATGCAATTTTGTATATTCTTGGGGTAAAGGAACCTACACGAAACGATTTCATTTATGGGGAACTTGGAAGAATATCTTTTAAAACACAATGTTGTTATAATATACTGAAATATTGGATTAAGGTTATTCATTGCGAAGCAAATAAATATGTTAAAACAAGATTTTGAAGATCACCCAAATAAGACTAACTGGTGTTCTCTAGTTAAATCATTGTTATGTTCTTTAGGATTCTATGATGTATGGCTATCGCAAAGTGTTGGTAATATTGATTTATTCTTGTACAATATTAAGCAGAGGCTTCATGATCAATTTTGTACAAAATTGGTCTAGCAGATTAGAAGAATCAAGTAGGGCTTTGTTTTATAGACATTTATCAGAATTTAGGTTTCAGCCATATCTTAAATATATTACTATTGATAGACATTGTAGGAATTTTACTAAATTGAGAGTTTCTTCTCATCGATTGCATATTGAAACAGGCAGATGGACATAACCTATTAGTACTCCTATCAGTGAAAGAAAATGTTCAGTATGTGGAGTATTCGAAGACGAATATCATTTTGTATTCGAATGTCCATTATATTCAGATTTAAGAAAACAATGTATACCTATATATTATTGGAGACGACCACGTATGGCAAAATTAATTGAATTAATGAACTCATGCAATGAAAATATTGTACGTAAGCTTGGAAAATTTGTTTATAATGCCCTTTCAAATCAGAAGAGAACATATGTTTGGAAACTAATGTATATTAACATTATGCAATGTTTGATTTAAAAAGTTACATGAAATCACAGAATTTGCAATTGTGCTATATGTATTGTAATATCACTATGCGTAAGTTAACCCGCTCTTGCGTTTCTCTTGCGTTTCACTTGAACATTTATTATAGATTATGGTAAATGTAGTTTGTTTGCTGTTATTTTATATTTCCAAACAATATGCACTTACTAAATTTTTACAACCATGTTAAGATAATTGAACCTTAACGTTTATTATGTCTGTCAATGTTTCTGACTGCTTATTTACCGTATATCGATTTCTAACTGTTTATTTGTCAAGAAACCAGTTACCGTATAGCGGGTTATTTCTACGGGGGGAATATTTCTGCGTTTCTGCGGTCTCTCGGTAGAATCGCAAAAATAATTCCAGCAGAATATTCATCCAGCAAAAATTTAAAACGCAAAAAACTGCATTTTTCCCCAACGTTGTTTCATGTTACGTTTCCCTAGGTAATCCGAAGTAATTATTGGAAATTACCGTCGCAGTCTGACAATTACCGATAATTGTATAATTAGGTGTGATGGTCAATCAAAGCCCTAACTGTTAATCCCTCAGAAAACATTTTTCTTCTGTGAATGAAATAATTGAGTGAATTTCAGTTGTGTTATTCTTATTAAACCCTTGTAATAGATATCTTCCGAACTATACTTTAATAACCTTTATATAAGTATAACCGTTATGCCGATATACCGTAGCTTGCAGTTGTTGTTTGTGCAATTGTTGTTGTACTTATATTTTTTCAATTCACATGTTATTGTATCCTACAATGTTTTCATTAAATGCAAAGTTATTTTACAACAGTTACCGGTAATTTAGTTTATTGTTTTCATACGCTATCATTCTCACAACGCCCGATCATGCGAGGAACTACCTCCTATTTGGCATCATAAACGCAAAAATTTCTCTTCCTTTTATGTGAAAACGCAGAAATTAAACACGCAGAAACTTGTTTCACAATTTTTGGGGCCAAAACGCAGAATATTTTGACCGCAGAAATAACCCGCTATACGGTATTAATCAGTGATTACAATATGATGGCTATCATGCGATGACACATTTATAACTTTATGTCGTGTCAGGAGAATAATATTTCACTTTAATCATACTGTTATTGTAACATATTACATGCAATGTTACGTGACATACTATTTTATTGTTACTTGAAAAGTCGTATTCAAAACGTATATATTTCACGGATTCCAAACGTTGTTCTTTTGTTTCGTTTCGACAAGATCAGCGTTTGTTATATGGATTCAAGATAAAATTGTCTTAATCGTTGTCGTTTTTGACATACGCACTGTGATAATTATTTAAATTAGTTGAATAAGCATTTGACAATAGTACCATGTAAACATGGTATGCTACGTAACACCAGTTGCTAGTTAAGCTATTATGCCGTTTCTGTAATTCAGTAAATCTTCACTAGACAATTTAATACGTAATTGTATGTATAGTGACTTAGTACCATACAACCTTCTCCGTTTGTATGTCAATGTATTATTTGTCTCGCCATTATATTGATTGTAAATCCTCACGGGCCTTTTGGCCTAATGGAATATTTGAAATAAACTTATCAAACTTATCATATTTGATTAAGCGGAACTATATATATTTACTATATAGTAAAACAAAATGGACTCCATGTTCCCAACACTCAGTCCATTTTCGGGGAGACTTTTCACAACCGCTACACGACACTTAAATACTGCTGGTTTGCTATAAGATAAATTATATACATGAAGCTTATTACAACATTACCTTGATCAGCAATGTTCTATTTGGCTCGAGTGGGTTTCGTAAGGGGCGCTGGCGTCAAGTATGATCCGGCTCGTCAAAATCTACGAAAGCCGAATGCATCATTGCAGATAAAGGTGCTTTTAGTGACCCTTTACCTTTTCTTAGTGATTAATCAGCCAAAATCGACTATAATTTTAGATAAATAAGACTGATGTTGAAACGTTCTGACGCATGGAACAGTGAGACGCCATCATTACGTAACTGTTGATAAAGTATTATTCCATACCTAATGAGAGCTGAATACAGGGATTTGTATTCGTTAGTAAAATACACGCTGTACTGGAGACAGAAAATTCGTAGGTATACAATAAAAAGCATGCCCTTAGGAAGCAAAGAATGCAACAACAAAGTGAAAGTAGCTGATTCGGTTTGAACATTTGCGGTTCGTACATAACAAGAACATTTTGAAATTTCATTGTAGCAATGTTTACTTATTACAATAAGCTCTTAATTTTTGGATATATATCTGCCGGAAGTAAACGAATATCTAATTAGCTTAATATTTTGCTTGATGCAGTTTTATTCCGAGTTTGTCTTATTTCTTTAGTGTGTACTTTTACAGTGAAGTTATCCCGATTTTTTTATCTATAAGATATTGCCACAAGAAAGGGGACTAAAAGGTTAACATTAAGAAAACAGAATTATCAAGGCAGGTTGACAGGTTATAATATACATTTAACACTTTAACTTTACCCCGATGTTTCATTTATGGTAAACCTTCGTGAGACAATATTCGCATTTTGAATAATTTTACGTGCGCTTAAGCACGCGGGATAGGAAGCAAATACTAGTCGAAATAATAACCAGAGTCAATGTATTGTCCAATCAGGTATTTAAATTCTCCAGTAGTGCTTCTACTTTTGACCGTTCCAAAGCGATGTCCTGCTACGTTTCTTCATTGTTGAATTATTTGTTTTTCACTACTGTGTCATACCCTTGCATTCTTTTATGTAGACATGTGTGAGCTGGTTCTCAGCTGCTGTACAAATGTAACAGGTTAACATATACTCCTATTTCTAAGCTAAGTATTATATATACAACTGCTTTCTTTGACTATGGCTTTTACAGTTAAACCCGAAAATGATAAACCGACGAACTTTATATCATGGACACAGGAAATAAAATGTGAAATTACATTAAGAAGAATGAAAATATTAGCTGGACATCGAAAGTACATGTACTTGTTAATACGAAATCGGTAACAAAATGTCATTTTTATAGATGATGTTTGGTAAGATAGAAAGTATTTGGTCCTGTAGCGACAGCTGTAACTCATAATGCCAAATAGCGATGTCACAGTATATACTGAGTTCGATTATGTCTGGCGTCAATATCAATAGTGGTTACTAGAAGTTTAAAGCATTTTGATGGCATTTATCTCATACACATGAAAATAGAACTTTCCATATTTCTTACAACAAAAATATTTTCATAACATTTTATGTGATTAAAAATGAATGTGACATAAATCGATAATGAAACTAAATGAAAGCAATACAATAGACAGAAACAATACGTTCATCAAGATATCTATCACTCAGTGCTAAATATGTGACTAAACTACTGCACAATAAGATTTCTCTTCCGGCAACTCAAATACATCAGGTATTATAAATCTGGACGATATAAACTGCCTGAAAATACTGTTTGTTTTACAAACACGATCGATGATAATCATCCTTAATTATGTAAACATACTGTTTTGTGATAATACAGGAATGGAAAATGACGATTGTACAAGTGTTTCTGAAGATAATGTCAGGTAAATAGACGGTATAGGCATAATATATTAAGAAACGATCATTTTAATTTATAGCTTGAAATCATCCATTTAATGTTATGGAGTTTAACAGTGAAAAGACATACGTGTCAACAAGTGAACACGATTCAAGTAATAAAACCTGTAAGAGATTCGGATCATAGAAAGCAACCAATCAAAATAACAGATTTAATGTGATTGTTCACGAGAGGTAATGAAATGTGCAAGATTCTCAGTCCTGCTAGCGCCAGTATTGTGGAATTCTATTATACAGATACATTAAATGGACTTTATGATCCCAGAGGACCAGAAAATTTAACGTAACTGAAACTGTAAAGTTCATGAAGTATCAAATACGAAATGATAGATTTTTGTTGATCATCGCGAACTCCAGACCGTACGACAACAAAAACTTTTCTTTCTAGATATCAGAAAATTGCTATATTTCATAACAAGGCCTTGAAACTTAGTTACTGACAGATTAATAGATATGGAAAAACATAAGGATTAGTTGTTTTTACCTTTTTCCATTCAAAATTAAAAAGTGTTTGTAACGGAGTACCGGAGGTAAACTGCATCAATTATAAAGCTATATCTTTGACGATCTTTCAGTACAAATTCCTCCATAATGTTCTGGCCAAGGCAGCAGGAATATTTGTATTGCTGTTGGGAACCGTGTTCGATTCCCGACTCGGGTATGTTTTTTCTTTTTCTTGATCTGGCATTTTTAAGATAGTGTAGAAAGAAAAAGTCACGTTCTAATGTTGATTTTATGACCAAATTTCAATTTTTAAGAAAGGTCATTTTAAACCAAGATCTTGAGGTCATTGTCCCACGAGCGGGCACCTTGATACACCACCTTCCGTAAGACAGCCGGATGGCTTCCTCACATGAAGAATTCAACGCCCCGAATGAGGCTATAAACCACATCGGGTAGGGGCAAGTGATTCAAGGTCAGCGATCTTAACCACTCGGCCACGGACGTCCCCAAAATAGTATAGACTTCCTCATACAGACTAAATAAATACCCCTTTTCTCAATCGTAAATATCCGTTCAACAAATTGTAAGACATATGTGTATATATATATATATATTTTAAGGCAAATGACAATACTGAATCATATCAGTTAGAAGAGAGAACATTGTGCTTTCTCGCGGAAGCACACGTACAATTTCTATATATAATGTTTCGTTTGTCGTAAAGGCTGTCGTATATTAAATACTTCCGGTCGGATAAACGTACATCCAAAATATACAGTTTATAGTTTAATTATACAGACATTCGTAGTGCAAGACCTAAAATGTTTTTATTTCTGGTGTACTTCTTCTTCCATTTAAAAACATTCCCTGCATCATCGTGTTTTTATACATAGTCTATAGACTTTAACAAGAAGTAGTCAATATTCAAACAAAATAATTACCGGACGTTAAACTTAATAGCAGAAACGCCTATTTGTGAGACCCGATGATCCAAACGTAAATGTGTAGGAAGAGAGCAGTGCCATTAATAAAATTTTCATTCTTCAATTTCTAGCTTGCGGTCTTCCAGTCTGGAATGCCTCCGTGGTAGACAATTGTTTTTTATTTGGTTTACAGTGCACCAAACCTCATTCTCCATCCAACTATATTCCAGAATAGAAAAAGCGGAAAACCACAGGTCGGCCAACAAGACATAAAAAACATTGCAGGCTCGGTTTAATTTGTGTGTGTGTGTTCGGGTTTAACGTCTTTTTCAACAATTTTTCAGTCATATAAACGACGGTCGGTTTGATTTAGCCAGTTCATAGACGGAAGTAGAAATACTAGCTACCGCCCACACCCTCTATCCCCGAATTGAGCAGAACTCAACATTTATACATGCTATAAGTTCCTAAACATACTTTAAGAGACACCCGCAGATGTATTCATACGGCGGTGCCCGTGGAACCTTCAATGATACACAAAGTGCAGTTCCACGAAAAGCGGCATATTGTCCCCAGATAATATATTGGATCTGCCCTAAAGAGAAAACATTGGGCAGAACTAAACAAACTGGGTTTTAGAGAGTGGATCTAAGGTTATGGAGCCTGCATATCGCAGAGACTGCCACAGAAAAAGCAACAAAAAGCGCATAATATGCTTCAGATAAATTGTCCTTGTCCTAACATACTAGAGATGCTAACGAAAGTACGCGGTATTGCACGCAGTATTGCGATATTTCATGTCCATGAATAGAAATGAGCATAATTTGTCAGCAAATAGGCCTATTTTTTATGCAAAGTGTAAATATTGTGCAATAGCGTGAGATTTTCTCGTGGTTTGACAAAGACTCAAATACATAGTCTCATTGTGGTTTCCTTGTTCTGTCAAAGGTATACGTTAGGAAACATGTCGAGTATGTACCGATGTGGTCGAACAGCGTTACGTTTTCTTTTTTCTTTTTGTTATACATCTTTGCATCTGCCGAGGAAAATGTATTCACAGACACCAGGAAGCACATGTTTCAAAGTCTTTAACTCAAATATTCATTGGTCGTAAATAGAATATGTTAGAAAATCCTTTTGAAGCATTCAAATTAATAGCACACACGGTTTGAATGAGTCTTTTTATGGGTGGTTCTAGAGATGTGCCGATTAAGCGTTGATGATCATAATCAGATGGTCCATGACATGACCGCTGACGCAATTGTCAATCGTTGAGGAGATGACGTCTTATTAGACATTTGCGAATTAATCCGATGCCGAATCCGAATCTGACTTCGGGTATACTTTAGGGACTTTCTCAAAACATTTAGTGATTCAAATGATAAAAATGGTTGTTGGCTAACATTTTAACGTTGAGCTGTTTTTATCGATTGACTACAAATTTTTATGCTCCCCGAAGGGCAAGCATAATTGTAGTTGTCGCTTTGTCCGTCCTTCCGTCTGTCCGTCACACTTTTGTCCGGTGTATGACTTGAAAAGTATCAATGGCATTTGATTGAAACTTCACATAATCATAGAGGCCATTGAGACAAAGTGCAGTGTCAAAGAATCATAACTCTACCTTACCTAGTTTTTGAATTAGCTCCCTTTATTATACAAAATAAAGCTTGTCCAGAGCCTTTCTTGAAATGTATTAATGGCATTTTATTTAACCTTCACGAAATGATAGAGGCTATTGACGGAAAGTGGAGTGTCAAAGAACCATAACTCTACTACACCTAGTTTTTGAATTATCTCCCTTTATTTTAAAAAACAAGGCTTGTCCAGAGCATTACTGAAAAATTGTTAATGGTATTTCATTGAAACTTCACAAAATGATAGGGGCCATTGACAAGAAGGGCAGTGTCAAATAACCATAAACTCTACCTTACCTACTTTTTGAATTATCTCTCCTAAGCACATGCATCGGGTAGCATCATTCGGTTTTACCGATTCCTTGTGCTAAACTGACTACCATACTTACCAAGCTGTCGTCCGAATAAATGCAAACTTTTACTGTCTGCAGGTCATACTGAAGACATTAAACAGATTGCTACCATGTTTTTCTGAATTTTGTCCACCATATTTCTAAGAAGCCGTCGAAATACGTCGAACTTTACACGTTTTAGTTTCTTTAAGTTAATCGTCCCCCCCCCCCCCCCCCCACTCCCACCCTAAAATCGCCGGAGCATAGGTAATTCGACTTTGTTTCGGGTGAAAAAAGTGCAAAATATGCATTTTTTTCTCTCTCGCTACGCTCGCATACGTAATTTATCTCTTGTTCTGGGTGAAAAAATAATATATATGCATTTTTTCTCGCATGCTACGATCGCATATGTAATTATATTTTGTTCTGGGTGAAAGATATAGAATATGCATTTTTCTCTCTCGCTACGCGCACATATGCAATTTATCTTTTGTTCTGTGTTAAAAATATAAAATATGCATTTTTTCTCGCTCGCTACGCTCGCATAGGTAATTTTTTTTTTTTGCTCTGGGTGAAAAATGTATAATAGGGGAGATCGGGGCAAGTCGGGACAAAAATACTCATCGAACCGTTCTGTGTATTTCTAACACATTCGGCAAATCAGTTATAAATATTTTAGCAATACATTGCAATTTCTTCAAGAATATTTACTCACTTTGTATATTGAATGAGTATTTATCAAAACAGACTAGTCCAAAGTAACAAGGTATGATGTTCCAACTTGCCCCGTCGTTGGGGCAAGTTGGAACACGGACAGGGGTAAATTGGAACAAATTGAACGGGTGACCTAGTTTTTAACCCCACATGACCCAGATTCGAACTTGACCTAGAGGTCATCAAGACAAACATTCTGACCAATTCTCATGAGTTTCAAACTTAAACCGTAGACTCTAGATTGTTAACAAGATTTTCCGTTGATCTTGCCTACTGACCTAGTTTTTGATCCCATATGACCCAGTTTCAAAGTTGACCTAGAGATCATCAAGACAAATATTCTAACCAAGTTTCATAAATATTGGGTCACAATTGTGGACTCTAGAGTGTTCACAAGGCAAATATTGACAGACGACGGACGCCGACGGACGCCAGACAATGACCGGTCACAATAGCTCATCTTGAGCACTTCGTGTTCTGGTGAACTAAAAATAGCGTATAGATACAATCTGATGTTTCGCCTACAGCAGTATACCAACGTAAGTCAATGCAATTAATTTTACACTGAATGCTGGCATTATCGTAGACTAATTTGCATTTGCATTCAAATTATTTTTGCAGACAGAAAAGAGAAATAACGCTTTCTTTAGACACCCAAACGACCAATAGGCCTGGATGAGGCTAGTCGGAACACTGTTCCAACTTGCCCCGACCACGCTGTTCCAATTTACTCCAACCACGTGTTACCTTCTGTCATTGTCTTGTGAAAACGCGCCGATGACAATGATTCAAATTGTAGTGTTTCAGATGTTAGCCCAGAAAAGGGACTTTTAAATCATGCATAACGATAAGCAATGTTTAGACTATACTCATGATGTGTGAAACAAATATGTACAAAATGCGAAAATCTACTTACGGTGTCGAAAATTAAACTTTTCTAACTCGCCTTTTGTTTTGACCTTCCGCCATTGCAACTTTTGGAGATAGCAGGTACTGGTTACGCCAGTCTTATACCTCATCAAATATCGTGTACATTATTAACATATTAAAGTTATCGCCCTTGTTCCTACTTACCCCGTGTTCCGACTTACCCTGGTTTCCCCTTTGGATTTTTTCTCGCTTGCTACGCTCGCACAATAAAAATCTGACAATGTTTCTATGAGCTCCTATAACGCTCTTTACCATTTCTACGCTAACAGCCCTTGGTAACCCCTCCCTATAAAATTCCTCAGAAATCGGGCTTAGAAATTCCATTCCGGGAAACTTACCAAGAATAAGTTTGACAAGTCAAACACATGGACTATAATTGGTATTTGAGTTGATTTTGTCACAAAAGCTGTCTTTTTTTCAGTACCAAATAAAGTACCTAAGGTCGCCCAGAATGCACCATTTTGTATAATAAAGGGAGATAATTCAAAAACTAGGTAAGGTAAAGTTATGATTCTTTGACACTGCACTGCACTTTGTCGCAATGGCCTCTATGATTATGTGAAGTTTCAATGAAATGCCATTGATACTTCTCAAGTTATACACCGGACAAAAGTGTGACGGACAGACGGAAGGACGGACAAAGCGACAACTATATGCTCGCCCTTCGGGGAGCATAAAAATATGTAGTCAATCGATAAAAACAGTTCAACGTTAAAATGTTAGCCAACAACCATTCTTTATCATTTGAACCACTAAATGTTTTGAGAAAGTCCCTAAAGTATACCCGAAGTCAGATTCGGATTCGGCATCGGATTAATTCGCAAATGTCTATTAATACCCCAAACTGATATTAATATATTACCATAACTGTACCATTCTTACCTAATAATGTGCAAGTAAAATGATTCCCAATCAGACCAAATTGTTACAATTAAAAACGTATTGGCGACCAAAATGATGTTACTGCTCAAAATAGAAAAGTTCTGTCTTTATCTGATTTTGACCTGTGACCTTCAGAATTAATCAACGATCAAGTATACATTATGTACGAAACGATAACATTCTGTTGACCGTGTAATCAGCCATTAATCAGCAGTGGTTTCATATTTCCACATCTTATACAGTTTAATACACAAGAAAGGGGTAGGAAATATGCATAGTTATGTAGTTTGTCTTTGATAAATGTTACAAAAATCAAACATTACATAATAACAACACGAAAATTAAAACACTTAGATTATATAAATATTTTTATATTTATTTGAAATTCATATTTTTGACAGACTGGGAAGCACGTAAGGCAGTTAAATTCTTCAACGTGTTCCTTTCTTTCTCAAGAAAAGCACTATTTACATATGACAATATTTCTCGTCTACTAGTTAGTCGTAAGGGAAAACTGATTAGAGAGATATATTGAATTCTAATGGATTTCTAAAGTTATCTGGCATAGATAGTAATTGCTTTTCTAGGAAATATAAAAACACAGTCGGATTTATATCATTGGAATGACTACGTAAACTTCGCTGTTCCTATGATAAGGTCTCAAGATTAATGTGCACAATCATAAGCTGAAACGAATGAATACAATCCTTGACACAATAAAATCATCATACATCAGAACATTGTCATTTTATATAAATAAGTTACTACTACTGCGCTATAGAATTATGACTGTATGTCATAGAGCGTACGATGCATTACTATTTGTCACTGGAATCAAATATTTGTCTATGCATATTTTTGTCATTTTAACTTGGTTTTGGCAGAAAAACGATAATTACTTTTTGTATGTGTGGTGGATGAGCGATTGTTCATACACTGTTCAGATTCTTGTCAATACATGTAGTTGATACAAAAGATTTTTAGATGGAACAGAATAATTCAGAAATAGAAACATCCAGAAGTCATCACTTAGTCTAGCATATAATGAATAACAGTATTCTCATCTGCAAACACAAATAAAATGTAAATGTAAAGTAAAGGCATAACGTTGTGCAAAAATAAAACCTTTGATAATTTTGAAACTTCATGTTGTTGGATGCATGTTTATAACAATTTTCGTTTCATTTCTACAAATCCAAATGAATGGGAATAAAGTGTCGTGATGTAGAAAGGAAGGATAGTAATGTTACTCTGTCTTGTTGTCAAGGTCATTAGTAAAACAACACAATGTCTGCTTGATAACGCTCCATATGTTGAAGATCTTCTTCAGCGGTTATTAAATTGTGAATGCTTATCACTGAAAGCAAAGGAAAGTAATCAATAAATGGCATTGTGTTGCTTGTGGCAAAATGTACTCAATCGAAACTCAGCATTTTCTGTCTCGGTATATGTAAGTAAAATACTGATATTAAGGTGGAAATTTCAACGGAAATTGGCGAAATCGTTTCTATAAAAAGGTCAGATTAGGAGTACTGTTTAAGTATTTTAAGCTTTGATATTTATATATTTAAGTAAATGCAAATAAAACAACCATATTACTTACTTTAGAAATAAAATATTTGAAGCTGTATTTAACGAAAAAGACGAAATAATTTAGTATTTTTCTAAGAAATATAGATAAAAGCAAGATATAAGACATTTTAAACATATTTGTTGGCATGGTAACTTTAAACGTAAAATAAATAGAATGTCATGTAAAGTATTTGATTTTCTGTTTAACTTAACACAATAACCCTAATATTTCATTTTGGCCATAAAGAGAATAGCATAGAAGCCGTCTAGAAAACCGTTTTCATACGTAGTTGTTTAAAAAGGAGAGAAAATGCGTCGTTACCGCGACATTAACATTTCAAGCTTATATTACAAAACTCACTCGCATACTAATAAAACTACCAACTACACTTACTTCTACAGCTTACAGTGAAACCGAAGTACACTGAAAAGTGTTAACTATTCATATGTTCCATCTTTTTTTAAATATAAAATACCTTTGCTTCAAACCTGAATAAAAATTGTACTTGAAGCGACAGAGATAAACGAAATTGAAATTACAGCAGCTTAAACATTCAGTTGCACGAAATACAATGAATTGTTACGGTAAAATTAAATTGAATCTATCCTGGTTACAAGGTATACTACTTCCTTAAGCTTAGGTGAGTTTAACTTGTGACGCAAAATTTATGCTATCGTATACACAAAAATACGAAAATGTTGTTAATCCAACCACGGTTATGATGTTCCTTCAAACTGTAACAGATGGATATAAAACTATTCGGTATGTTATAAACCAAATCATATTCATACATTACTTTCTTAATCGTCATAATTTGCTATGTTTTACGAAAACTTTTTTTAATGCGATCGAGTTAATACAAACATAAAGTAAACCACGATTCTTCGCGTTCCTTTTCTGCTTTCATGTCAAAATGTATTTATCGTAAATAATTTAAAGTAGTTCTACACGTTCGGATCTAACTTATTCTAAAAGTAAAATTTCGATAAAACATTGATTTTTTAAAATACTTTCCGAATATACTTAGAAATATAGGCAAATAAAAATAGTAGGGTAGTGTGCATGCGTCTTACTATCTTCGATCTGACACAAGTTTTCGTAATGGGAGTCCATGTTGAAATCACACTATTGATGACATTTTCGGGAATATCGTTTTTTACAATGTAGATATAAAACTAACATATGGTCTATAATATGAAATCATGAAATATATAGGTACGCGTGCTTGCTTTTAGACACTGATTAAAGAGATCCGAATATTTCATTTCAAACTTATTTCGAGTTATTATTTGGAATCATTTAACATATGAAAATGTCAAATGTTACATTTTTATTCTAGAAAGACAGCAACGTTGCCATTTAAATAATTTCACTCAAAGGTTGCCATTAATTCTTAAAATAAGTTTCGTTTCTGTATGTCGCGTCTAGGCTTTTTTTTCTACGTGATATGGATAAATGACGTAACACCATCATTTAAGGTTTATTACAAGAGTATCTATAAATAGTAACAATTTTGTGCTGAAAATTCCCCTCTTATCGTATTGCTGCATGGATTATCACATAATCATAATTGGCCCGGGGCCATTATAATTGATAATTGAATTCACGTCCGTAAACAGAAATGACGTCATGACGTTTCATATAGACAAATCATCGAATAGTTTAGTATTAGTTTCATTATCTGAAACGTAACGTCATGTATTTTTCGTGAATAAAATTTATTTGCAATCCAAAGCAAAGTTCTACATTATTATAAATATTTTGATTGTAAAAAGTAAATTAAAATCTGAAACTCTGATCTACCAGCCTATAAATGCTGAAAATAACCATGTCAATAGATCCTAGCGTCCATGAAAATTGTACACTAAACTCATACTGTATTATAAGTAAACATGAAGCCCTCGGGCTATTTTCACCTTGCCAGGGCAATTAACACTCAAAGGCACCGCTCTCCCATTCATTAACCTATACTAAGTCTTGCTAAACGTACAGATCTACTTTACGAATCACCAAACTATTACATTCTGATAACATTTGCTAAAATAGTTCTAAAGATAGTCTGCGATTAAGTTAACTCTATGACATTCTTTGAGTAAAACCAACGGAGAATTCTTTGTTTCAGTTCATGATTGGAAATGACCAGTTTCGAAATAAAAGATTTTCTATAATACTATAAGGTACAGGGACACCACGTAACTAGCCACACCTTACCAAATAGAAATAGAAATTTACTTCGAAATGACGTTAAACATTGTGTATCATTTTGTACACATATATACATACTTAAACAGTGATCATGCTATTTGAAATATAAGCTCGCATAATTTTGTTTCTAAAACATCTGAAACGGAACTGTGGATTGTATAGAACTGACTCCCGCCAGATAATATCGGGATATCATATTTTATTTGTATCAACAGTAATGATAAAATTGTCAAAAATGACAACATAATTTAGGATCTCATACTAGGCTCAGGAGATTACAGGAATGCATTTACAGACATTGTGCAAAATCTGAAATCCCTTGATAACATAGTCATGTGCACTGACATATCTGAGGGGATTATGATCTAAACTAAATGGAGGCATCAGGCATCACAGACATTTACATTATCGCCTACCATTTCATCCGATATCCTACAACGTTTTACATAATGTCTGCTACGATTAAGAGGGTCTTAGTGGCTTTGAGTGGTGTTGCATATTTATTAACCTGTCATGAACAGACTCATTCAAGCAATGTCTACCACTTATTGTGTGTTCTAATGATTCTTATAGATATTGTTAATTATTACGATAGAAAATTTTGAGTGTCGTTTGGCGCCTGTTTAAAAGAACCCGTACATGGTCTCAGAGATGCTATATTTTCTGATCATTTCGGAATTCGGAGTCCATTTATTGTAAGTGTTTCATGTAATACACTTTAAGCCTTTACTAGTAGGTGTGAGTATGTGTCTCACGTTAAAAGACTCAGTTACACTGAGTCTCAGTTAAGGAGGTAGTAAACCGTGTACCAGGGTAAATTCAGATTAGATAAATCGTAACAGTGTATTGTATTTCTTGTTAGTTAATGTTTTAGCTGCTACACTATCAAGATCGTCCCTGTTCCTTTGAGTAAAAGTTTTATCCAGGTTTGAAGTACATGACCCTCCAAAGGTATTTTATAATGAAAGAAAAAGGAAAATACGGATATTTAACACTTTGCAGTATATTTCGGTGCTAGTGGGCGTGGACAGTGTTGCATTTTCCATTACTGCTTATGAACAGACTCAATCAAACCGAGTCTGCAATTTTCACTGTTTGTTTTGTTCTCGGTGCTTCCGAGGGATCTACTTCTCAGATTTGATTTTATTCACTGTTATCCGTAGAACACTAGTTGATAATTTGATAAGTATGCCCTCTAGCTAAAATTAGCTTAAAAGGCTCGTGTTTGCATGAAAACGCATTTTGTCTCATTTTTAAACAACAGTGTACGATAACGGGTTTTTCGATGGCTTCAGTGCATTCTGTTAATAACCAACATAGAATATTAGAGCAATTTAAGCAGAATACTCAACATATGTACACTTTACATTGTACCCTATTTATCTTAACGTTTAAAGAGGCATATCCTATAACTTGGTGGACCCGAAAACTGACAGATATTGAATTTACTAACATAGAATTTATAAATTTACATCGAATGACGCCGATCCCAATCGTTCGCCCACAATTCTCGTTTTCCTGTCACTTTGGTTTTGCGCCACCGCAACACCCACTGGCACCAGAACAGAAAGAAAATACCTCTGTACATGTTATATCCTACCCCTAGTTACTCTATATGACCATGGTCATGAACGGGAAAGTGCACTAACCCATTTCAATCGTACATTTCTCACCTAAAACGCACAGTTCGGTGAATGGATACCTGGCATATTAAACAAGCGGTAATTTATCTTTCATCGTGCACCAGTAACATTGTCTCAATATTTCATATTGCACAGACACTCCATATATTTTATGCTTTCGTCAACGTTACAGTAAAAACTTGCGTGAACTCCCCTAATGAACATCCGGTCTAGAGGTCACAGCAGTGTGCAAATGTTAGGCGAAATGTAAACAAACAAAACAAGAATGCAAAATATTCACAGTTTTACAGTAAAACTCGAAATGATGAATGAAATTCATCTTAGATATGATTTTGAATTTGAAGTCATACATTGGTATATATCTATACTGCTTATTTAATTCATATTGCACATTTAGCGTACACGTGTAGTTAAACGACGACTGACATACATTTTCACTTCAGCCAGTCAGAATGGTTTTGTAATCTAGACCGGAACTTCACTAGGGAAGTTCAAACAAGTTTTTTGTGCAAGGTTAAAAAACTATAAACTGTGCGTTGTTTCTCTAAGATAAGAAATATTGAAGAAACGTGACCGGTACAAAATGGAAGATAAATTACCACTTGTTCTATATCCATAGTATACATTTACCGAACTGCGCGTTTTAGGCATGAAATGCGCGATTGAAACTGGTTAGTCTATTTTCCGATCATGACCATGGTTCTTATAGAATACCTAGGGGTAGGGTATAACATGTACAGAGGCATTTTCTTTCTGTTCTGGTGCCAGTGGCAACACCTACAACGCGCCTATTCTGGCGTAGCAGTCGAAAGGGGATAGGTAACAAGCTAACAGGGGTACCGTTGGACACATATTGAAACGCTTTATTGTTCTTACAAACATCTTTCAACGATTATCGGTCTTACTAATGTAAAATTTAAATCAGATATATTTCTTCTTGTTATTGTACAATAAAAAGGGTGGATAGCGAGTTATTATAAAATGTCACTATATTGCTGTTTACGTGCCTAAAACGACATTTTTCGATGCAAGTTCTTCTGTGAGATTTCATTAAGGTTCATTTAGCTAATAATATAGGTTCTCTGAATCTACTCCCCTCGTTATATATATGAATATACCCCTTTAAAGTAACCATGGCAATAGAGGTGTTTAAAATATCTTATATCTTGCTTTTTGTCGTAATTTCTTCGAAAAAGATTAAATAAAATTAACTTTCTCGTTTAATGTAGCTTCAAAATATTTCATTTCTAAAGTAAGTAATATGTTTGTGTTTTTTTTTTTTTGCATTTATTGAATCAAATTTCAAAGCTTTAAATACTTACAGCTGTACTCCTCGTCTGACATTTTTATGGAAAACTCAGTTATTGTAATTATTATTCGCATGGCTAGTGTTGAAATACAGCTGTGCTCCTTGAACAGACCAGTGAAAACTGCCTTAGACTTTTACATTTAGATGCATATGTTACGGGATTCGTTTCCATTGTAACATTAGTTTAACCAAAGAAATCACTATTTTCTATTGAAATTTGATCAATTTTAGAGCATAGTCTTAGTATATAAGTACCAAATTATCAATGGAAACGGAAAAAAGATATTACATTTTACGTTATCATGACATTTTACCATTTTTGTTGAAATACTGCGAGCATGTATCAGGACACTGAATAATAGAATTTTAGTTTATTTCTGTCCCTGGTTGTGATCCATTTTTAGCTCACCTGTCACGAAGTGACAAGGAGTGACAAGGTGAGCTATTGTGACCGCTTGATGTCCGTCGTCCGTCAACAATTTCTAAAAAAATATTCTTCTTGAAAACCACTAGGCAGAATTACACCAAACTTCACAGAAATGATCCTTGGCCGGCCCCCTTCCTAAATTGTTCAAACAATTGAATTCCATGCAGAACTCTGGTTGCTATGGCAACCGAAAGGAAAAACTTTAAAAATCTTCTTGTCCAAAACCACAGGGCCTAGGGCTTTGATATCTGGTGTGTAGCATCATCTAGTGGTCCTCTACCAAAATTGTTAAAATTATCCGCCTAGGGTCAAATATGGCCCCGCCCAGGGGGTCACATGGTTTATATAGACGTATATAGAAAAAACTTTGAAAATCTTCTTGTGCAAAACCACATAGCCTAGGGCTTTGGTATTTGGTATGTAGCATCATCTAGTGGTCCTCTACCAAGATTGTTCAAATTATCCCCCCTAGGGTCAAATATGGCCCCGCCCGTGGGTTCCACGTTTTACATAGACTTATATAGGAAAAAAAGTTTAAAAATCTTTTTGTCTGAAACCATACGACCTAGACTTTTGATATTTGGTATGATGCATTGTGTAGTTGTCCTCTACCAAAATTGTTCAAATTTTGCCCCTGGGGTTAAAAGACGCCCCGCCCTGGGGTCACTTAGTTATTATATGAGTTATATAGGAAAAATACTTAAAAAATCTATTTCCAAGACTTTTTAATTATAATTACCTGATAACCCCAAGTAATATGATGTCACTTGACCGTGACCTTGACCTCCTTTCTTGTTTTTTAAGATACAGCCTTGAAATTTTGATGACATACACAGTTTTGCACACAAATTGTAAAACTGAATTTCATTGACCATGAATGTGACCTACTGACTTTCTTAATATTTTATCATCAGTTTTGACATTTGAAACATGTAGCTCATATTACTCAGGTCAGCGATCCAGGGTCATCACGATAGTCTTTTTCACGAATAGAAACATATATCTTACCAGGAGGTGAAACATTTTTTTAATGTTTGTTTGTTTGTTTTGGGTTTAACGCCGTTTTTCAACAGTATTTCAGTCATGTAACGGCGGGCAGTTAACCTAACCAGTGTTCCTGGATTCTGTACCAGTACAAACCTGTTCTCCGCAAGTAACTGCCAACTTCCCCACATGAATCAGAGGTGGAGGACAATGTCGTTTATCAAATAGTCACGAAGAACATACGCCCCGCCCGAGGATCGAACTCGCGACCCCGCGATCAGTAGACCGACGCTCTACCTACTGAGCTAAGCGGGCGGGCTTTAAACAGTTTTTATATTTTAACACGTAACACACAAACTTACAGGTTCGTTTACAATTTTACTACATCGAACATTTCTAATATTTATTGTATACTTCTGTCTGCTGAATATTATGATGAAATTGAAATACATAGTTTAAGCAAAGGAGATATACGTTGCTTTGGGGAATTCCGTTGTATCACTTGAAGTGGAAAATCATTTTAAATTATCAACATTTGACATTATTTATCGGCCCCTTACTATTATATTAGAAACATGGACAATCAAATAGCAGAAAGTATAAATGTAACATTTTGTTTGCGTGCAACTGATGCAGTATTGATCCAAAATAACATTTATTTAGCCAGTAAAATAGATCATTTTAAGCAGATGAAATGAATATGTTTTATCACATAAAAGATTCAGTCAAAATCTGTTTACGACAGCTATGAAAGGAAAAGCCCACCGTGACATGAATTAAACTTTGAAACAGTTTGGCATAAACACTTTGTTTCATTGTATGATATACTACATAAACGCATAAGATTATTTAAAGAACTCAAATTTGTGAAAAAGTATTTGCAAAAAAAATACAAAATTCTGATCAACAATTGACTATTTATAAAACACCCAGATTAAGTTTTTTGGAACGGTTAAAACAAAATCTCGTATTCATTGTTTGGGTGAAGACTGCATCAGTCAGAAGCAAATTGAGTTACGTTTTGTTTCCTGCTTTTTATCTTTATGTTCCTGACATAAATATTTGATAATATTATTATTTACATCGATCATTTTAAATTGTGATAACTTGTCCCTACCTTTGATACAAACAGTAGAAACCCGCCCGCTTAGATACATAGGGAGAACACTGATCTACGGATCCCCTGGCGGGCCGTATGTTCTGCGTGACGATTTGATAAAGGACATTGTGTCTGAAAGCTTTCCTCCTCCACCTCTGATTCATGTGGGGAAGTGAGCGTTACTTCCGGAGAACAGGTTTGTACTGGTACATAGATAGGTGTACGTCCCGCCGTTGTATAATTGAAATACTGTGTGAAAAACGGCGTTAAATCCAAAACAATCAAACAGTAGATTTGGAAATTTTGTCAGACATTTAGATGAACATATTGAGTAGCATCGGGGAAGGTCGGACAGGCAGGGTTTTTCGGACGATGCACTAAAGCTTTCATTCAGCTGCATGTGATGATGATATACGATGCTTTTCGGATTGTTTACATTCCGAATACATTTCTTCTCCGCGTGGAAGTCACAAATCACCAGCAACAACAGTAATGTATCGGCTATTTTGATCGGTTGACAGGAAGCTTCTGTAAGTACGCTCCCTTTGCAAATCTGCGCGAAAAAAGCTTCTAGGCGGGAAATTTAGATCTCCAGATTTCAATATAAGAAATAAGAGGTTAGCTTCTAAAATCCCTAGAGACTTTTAAAGTATGCTATTTGTCTAAAAATGAAAATGAAAAGAAATGTATAAACAGAACGATATTTTAAGACAACATCAAGAAATTCAAGAAAAAAAATGTTCGAAGAACCCCATGCAAGTAATATCGTTGAATTTTTGAAGGGGGAGAATCGGACAGGAAATTTTTAATAAGAATGATTTTATGACATCATTTAAATTTGTTTTCATTTAATCTCATTTGATTGGATTTCATTGATGGTCAATTATTTTATAGATGATGATGACAGAACTATGTTTTACCCTTGTCCAGATAAATGAATATAGATTCTAGTCTACGTAGCAAAAGTCCTGTATTTTATCAAAGGAGCCTGATATTCAATAAAAATAAAACCTTTGCAGTCTTCACAAAAAGCGTGTAGGCGCACTTTCTCTATTTTACTTTTATAGGAGTGTGTTTTTTTCAAAGATGAAATGGTTTTATTTTCTTTTTATTGAATATCAGGCTCTTGTGATAATACAGATATTTTCACTTGAATTCATGATTGTTGATTTTAACGCAGCAGAATATCTTAAAAAACTGATTAATGAGAAGGTCCCTATACAAATAATTTATAATTAGCATAGCCTATTAATAATATTGCTTTTAACCATCTATTCCTTAGGACACGAAGAAAGTCATAATCGAAGGTGTTTACGCTGTCGGTATGCATCATCATGGGAGGAGGGCTTTAAACATTGGTCAGGGAAGCCAGAACCAGACAACAGATTTGATCCTAATGCCATCGCTGTGTACGATTACACGTTTCCCGTTCTAGTGGCATATCTCGCAGATCAGACGCACGTGTTATTTCAGAGTTACATGAGCATGGCCTCATCGAAGGACCTATCTTAATCAAACCTAAGTTTGAGCCCGTTTTCGAGCTCAGGTAGTCCCTTCTCAGAGGTGTAATTTAGGATTTCACTGTAAAGACCACAGCATGCCTGAAATTGAAAACACTAAAACAAATTATGACATGCATTTCAATTTTTTGTAAAGAATACATCTGCTACTGTTAGACAGTAAAGCTATAAATATTCGGTTGTATGCAGTTTGTAAATTATTTGTTTTCTGGATTTTCTTCGGGTGTAATTGTATTTGATCCATTAAACAGAGATATCCTATTAAACAATACAGTATACGCCTGCTGCCACAGCGGGTGTCAAATCAGAAATTACGTGACTAACCATGTCTTTTTGTGGTTGGGTAAAGAGGGATTTCTATCTACTCAATATTTTCTACTGAGCGTAAATCCTTCATTATTAACGGTTTTCTACTATATATGGCGAATTCCACTGTCAATATTGAAGGTTTTTGATGATATCAGCGAGAGAATGAAATTTTGCACACACAAAAAAACCTGTTTTTGGCCGGAGATAGGGTACGCTGTGCAACATCTAAAATGACACAGTTTAGAAATAAAGAACTTACACTCAGATTAAAATAAACGACCTAAATCACAAGTCCCTTTGTGTAATTGTTGTCATCATCATCTATATCATCAAGGCAACATATTTCAGGAGTTGCATTTCAGTTTTTTTCAGGAAAAATGCCCCATAAAGGCAAAGGTATTCATTGCAAGTACAGTAGGGGTGACCTGGAGTGGGCCGTTATTGCCGTCCATGGGGGCCAGCTGAGCGTCAGGGATGCGGCCGCGCAGTTTAATGTTCCGCGCTCTACCATTCACGATAGAGTGAGCGGAAGAATCTCAATCAATGCTACACCTGGAAAAAAACATTCCCCGCCCATGTGGAGCAAGTACTCGCAGATAAGATGAAACAAGCTGCTGAGATGGGGTTTGGTATTGACAGAAAACAACTCAAGGCAAAAGCGGCTAGGCTTGCTATTAAGATGAACATTAAAATACCTTTTAAAAACGGCATACCAGGTGACGACTGGGTCAGTGGATTTCTTAAGCGTAATGGTGTATCGTTAAGGTCACAAGTGGCGCTCTCCACTGTTCGAAGTAGAATGCTAAATAAAACTACTGTATCAAAATACTTTGAAGAACTTAATGATACAGTCCAAAAGTTAGATCTATCCGACAAACCGGATCGGATTTGGAATAGGATGAAACTTCGGTTTCACTTACTCGTAAGCCTACTAGGGTCGTTGCTACAAAGGGAAGTAGAAACGTTCCTGTGATGGTGGGGAATAGCAGAGAGTCTGTTACTGTCCTTGCATGCGTAAATGCGGCAGGGTCTGGCGTGCCACCTATGGTCATTGTTAGAGGCAAAACCAAAAAATCCCAGAATGGATTTTATGTGTCAGCCGCTCCTTACGGGACTTATGAAAGCTAAGGCTGGATGAAAGCATCTTTAGACACTGACTGGTTCAAGCATGTATTTGTTCCTAATATTGGACCACAAAGGCCACCACTCTTGTTGCTCGATTCCCATAGTTCTCATGAAACTTTGGATATACTTGAATGTGCACTAGAGGAAAATATAACAATGTTTGCTCTACCACCGCACACCACCCAATGGCTTAACCCGTTTGACAAAACTGTTTTTGGGCCATTTTCGAATGAGTACAACAGGCAGTGTACGGAATTCATGTCAAAATCCCCGAATAATTTGGTCTGCAAGTGGGAGTTGGCAGGTCTTTTTAAGTTGGCGTATGAACACTCAGTCACGAAGCATAATATTACAACATACCCAGTGTCCATGGGTGCTATTCCGCCCAGTGCGTTTATGCCATCCAATGCATTTGATCTTCAGCTGCAGCATGAAACATTGTGTACTAGTAATACAGCCACGGCAACAAAAATGTCTGTCGCTTTACCTGAGGACAACACTGTAGTGACTTCATCTGCCCCAGTAACAGCTGTTAATATTCCTGGATCCAGTTTGAGGAACGTAAGTCGCATCATGTAATTCACATACACTGTGTATGTTGGCCTCTATATGGCCCCTCTGTATTTCAGAGGATTGGGCGTTCGCCCCCATAATTAGGTTCGAATACCACCCAGAGCTCTTTGAGTGTCTTTTGGCAAAGACACTGCTGTTGTTATAAAATATTACATGTATTTATAAGTCATAATTTTATGTAAAGTTAAATTATTATATACAAAGCACTAGTAGTGTTATATAATCTTCGATTTCTTTGAATACTTTTACATTAATTGCTAGGGGCGTCCAACCTTCGCATTTACCATGACATCGGATTAACAGACTAAATCAATGTAAATAAAATCCAGTCTGAAATCTTGCCATTGGTTTTGCATTTTTGCTTTTTTTGGATCTTCCTTTCTTTCTGAATGTATTTTAAAGCAGTTAAGAAACTATGCATAAACAATTTATTTCTTTTAGATTACTGGTGCTCAAGCAATGGTCCTCGGAACTGCTGATGATGATGGGAACCTTGTTTTAGAGGCAGTGACAGCAGCGGAGGTGCTTCAGGCAATCATTGAATCAGACATCGTTCCTTAGAAACATTAGCAGGAGAAACGAGTGCTACTCTCATCGAATCAGTACCTGCTGCTATCAACACTGACGCCATGAACGTATCTAACCATGTGGACGACTTGTTTCAGCTTCCGAAGCCCGAAAGAAAGCAGGCAGCTAAGAGAAAAATAAAGTTTCATCGCATACTAACTTCGGATGCAATTGTGAAACAGAAACAAGTAATGAAAAATATAAAAAGAACAAGATATAAAACTAAAAGAAGAAAGAAAAGTTGCAAGGCAAAAAGATGCTTTGTTGAAAAAAATTGAAGAAAATTCAAACAAAATGAACACTGGTAGATCTATGTGATGAGCTACAAAATTAATGTAATATTATTCAGTTGACAGCGTTCCAAACATATGTTTATACCTACTGTAGACGAGTCTTACTGACAACGAAAATCAATATACTATCGTGTGACTACTATCGATTTTGTTTGTGTTAAATAAATTTGTAATAAAACTTCAGATTTTTAAAAAAAAACACAACTGTCCGAAGAACCCCAGGACCGAAATGAGTGTACAAGTAACCCCATTGTTGTGTCTGAACCTACCCAGTTTCTGTCCGATTCTCCCCTATTGGCTCTTTACATGTAAATCAGTATGTACAGTATGTAACAGTACTATAGCGGAGTTTGTACGCTATTAAATGTTTCACAACGTTTCGGAACTAATGAATCGAACGATATATGCAGAGGAATACCAGTTATCCATACGCCGTTACGATTTGCGCATGCCAAACCCCGAAGGTGTCCGATTTTTCCCAATTATACTCTTGTTAACAGCATATGGAAACTTCAACATAAACGAATTTTGCAAAGATATTACTTCATTTACTTTACAACCGTTATCAGTTTTTAGAAACGCCCAATGTTTTGCGTTTGTTCGACGAGGAAGTATCATTATAAAGATGATGTGAAAACACTTAGTTTTCCCTGATAATGTAAATTTGTTTTCAAGATAGGACAATGATTATTTTTCATGATATACTTGCCTTGTAACGAAATTGCTACTGTTCCTTAACCTTATTCAGGAAAAAATAGGTATAATACCAAAGTTGCTGCCCTTCGTTGACCGTGATAACGAGGTGCATAGTATTACAAGAAAAGTAATTCCTCTGTTTGATGCTAGACGCTTATGAAGTTTTGAGTGAAATGGGCGATAAATAGCATAATGTTAAAGAAATTATACATTAACGTAGTAAATGTGCCTTTTGCTTGAAGTGCAGGCAATGGGAATTTACAAAATTGTGCAGTGCCGAAATAAAGCATATACTATAATAGTAAAAACAACTGTGGTCTTAGGCCGTGACTCTTGGTCTATTTGAAGTTTAAATGGTACATTTAAGAGTAAAGCAAGACGGACGAGACATTGACGTCTTTTTTGACAAGATTTGCGATTTACATTTTTTTAATGTACAGTTAATAAAACAGACAATAATTGTCATTTTTATACTTACTTTGTTACGGGGGCAATATGACTGCCAAAGGCCAAATAAAAAACCCAGACGTATGAAATCAATAAATAAATGACTATTTTACTGATTACTTCATTAATAATTATTAAAGATACTTTATTTTGCTTCTACAAAAGTATGTCAACAAAAATCTAATGTTAAATTTCTCGTAAATACCGACCTAATTAATCCGTCTACCCTTAATTTTAACATAATTGTGATAAACATAAAAAATGATTCATGATAGCATATATTTGTCGGCCAAGAGCAGATCCTGATACTGTCAAACTTCGCTGAACGAATCAGAAGTATCGCTTTCGACCGAACGTCCTAAACAGTTGAATGAAAGTAGTTTTTTATTGGTCCAGGATGAAGCACTGTTAAGTATGACGTCAGCAGTTAGCGTATTACTGAATCAATTAATGATACACTTTCGGATTCTATAAACATCACCAAAAACAATGCAGAATATCCAACAGGGAAAGTCATGTTCTAAACACGTAGCCTTCCCAAACGCACACACGATCAACACACACGCGCACCTCACAAACACACAAGGACGAAACAAACAAGCAAAGAAACACAATGGGGCAATCTGACTGAAGTACATCTCCTATTACGCTACGCAGAGGATCTGAGAACGACCTATTCATAGCCTCGTTCTGACGACCCTTTCGCTAGCCAATCAGAGCCCAACTTACAACATCTTGCAAATCTACCTGTAGCCTTGACTTTTGATATTTACAATTCTTATGTCGTAATGTATCAGATAGCCGGCTAGCTCAGTCGGTAGGCCACTTGCTTTGAAAGCGAGGGGTCCCGGGTTCGAGCCCTAGAATAACTGCACATTTTTCTTACTCTTTGACATTCGAACAAGTCGTCTGATTGGATAAAATAAAATTAGCAATATTGGAAATCCAAAATACACAGAAGACGAATGTGAATGGGTCGTTCTCAGATCTTCGTTTAGAAGATCAAGTTCTTTAGTCAGATTGCACAATGGGGCACCGCCTTGGAACGGTCAGTGGCAAAACCACCACTGAGGAGCTTAAACCGGTTTCACTCTTACCCCCACCATGTTCCAAAGTCACAGGACAGCGTAAATAAAAATTATCCCCGCCAGGTGAAACCCTAACATACGCAAAGGCAACAGAAGGCATGTTATGTAAAGCAAAAATGCTCAAGAAGCATAAAGACCAAACAAAATATATCTAAATATAGATTCAGAGGCCAGAAACGTTAAAGATATGAAATTTGTGTACTTTTCCTCTCATTGTCGTAATACCCTTTCGTGGAGTCAGAGCTATCACATTGTCTTTATTTTTTAAATGTTTTAAGCTTATGAAGAAAAGATTCTTTTTTCTAAAATCATTCATGATGACATTAGGATTATTGTCCGGTATGTCCCTGCCATTGCACTCTATCGTTGAATCGAATAACAGTAAAGTAAACAATATGGAAACATTTGCAAAAAATAGAGATAATTAAAGGGGGCAAGAGGGATGTTGAACGTTTATTTTATGAACTGACTCTGCTATTGTTTTAGCTTTGTTGCGTTATGGTTTGAAAGGGCCCTTGACAGACTTTATTTTATTGTTTATGTTATTGTTAAATTACAATATACCCAAGAAACACATACGGCGCGGATAGCTACGTCTAGCCACGGATAGAAACGTAGTAATCCTTATCGATCCGTACCTCAAAGTAGTAATCCGTATCAATCCGTAATAACACTTGGTCAAAACGTATTCAAGACATCCCACACTTGCAAGTTTCTCCAACTTTTGAACATGCACAAAAGTTTGAGCGATCCGTAGCCATTTGAGCCTGACTTTAGTCCAAAAACGTAGTTATTCGTACTGAAACGTACCTTGCCGTATTGATCCGTAGCTGAACGTAGTTATCCGAAACTGCCCGTACTGAAGCGTAGTTCAACGTAGTTCACCGCAGACCCGTCCACGCGCTGGGCAAGTTGCCAGGCGCAGTAAAACGTAGTTCAACGTAGTACTTATTCGCGTCCTGTATTTTTTGTTGCCCGTTTCTCACCATTTTTCTCGTACTAAGACGTACTGCTCCGTACTTATCCGTGTCCGCTCCCACCTCCGACCTATCCCATCCGCACCGTACCGCAACGCACAGACATATCCATATGTGTGACTGTAGCTTAAAATAAAGTTACTGTCCTTGTTAAAATGTAACAAGATAAGTTCAGACAGGGAGATAACTTTAATATTGTTATAAATTAAGTTATTGTTCTGATTTTCATTGCAATCATGGTGTAAAGGATATAATGAAGAAAGATAATCGTTTTAATACCCTAGTCACACATACGGCGCGGATAGCTACGTTTGAACACGGATAGAAACGTAGTAATCCGTATCGATCCGTACCGGAGCCGTACCTTAAAGTAGTAATTCGTATCAATCCGTACCAATCCGTACGGCGTACGGCTTACTACGTTTCTATCCGTGGCTAGACGTATCTATCCGCGCCGTATGTGTGACTGGGGTATTAAGCAGTGTTGTTTATGCAATAAATTTACTTGTATTTCTGTTGCATATCTAGATTTTTTCGGATGCTTTCCTTCCATAGGAATGAACAGATATGATAGTGCAGCCTCAGATCAATTTATTTCAATAATGAAACCTTTTCCTTAATTCAATATGTTACATAAAAAAGAAATAAACAGGGTTTGAATAATGTTTCTGGATAACTTTAAACAGTTACAGATTTTTTTGTACTGCCTGGGTTAACAAAAGCATTTATAAGACGTAAAAACAAATAAAAGACAGATACATTTTACTGGCTAAACAAATTGGTAAACCTAGGTGTTTTATTATCTATATATTGAGCTTGTTGTTGAATGGTATGGTTATATTCCAGATAATTGCTCCAATTTTATTGTCTGCTGATAGAATTATCGGAATATTTAAGTCTGATTTATGAATTTATTACATCAGCCATTTCAGTTATATCCAAAGTCGTTTTAAGGATGATAACGTGTGTTTTTTCCATTCTTGTTAAAGAAAGTTTTTGTGTTATCTATGTCAAATATTCAAATGGTTGTGATTCCGGGAAGAAAGATGCGTAGAAATTCTTTATCTTAACACTTGACTGTCACAAGCAGTATTAACCTAATGAAAATTAGAAAATATTCAGCGGTGAAGGGTTGTCGCTGTTCTGAATGTCACAGTAAGCTTATAACAAAATGCTATGAGACAAATAAGTACGGTTTTGTTATGAAGATAGGATTTTCACCATCCCTGATAAGATTAAGCTCACTTGAGCTTGGAGTGCTCATGGTGAGCTTTAAGGATGTCTGTCGGTCGTCCATCATCCTCTTTGTTTTAAGAACTTCTGTTAAACCACTACACTAAGTTTAACCAAACTTCACAGGAATGTTCACTTCTTGGTACCCTTTGAAATTCCTTCAAATCTAGGTCATCCATACAACTAGAAGGAAGATTCTTCAAAAGCCCTCTCCTCAGAAATCGCGGGTCCGATTTAAGATCTCCTCTGAAACTGCTGACTCAGTTTCACGACAATATTACTCCACTAAATACTTTCAAGTATATCGTTTCGTGATAAAAAAGGTCGCAAGGAACTAAACAAAAATCGTTACCAATGCTTCTGATCTCCAACTCTAATCCACATTCCAGCCGAGCCCGCCCGCTTAGCTCAGTAGGTAAGAGCGTTGGTCTATGGATCGCAGGGTCGCGAGTTCGATCCTCGGGCGAGGCGTATGTTCTCCGTGACTATTTGATAAACGACATTATGTCTGAAATCATTAGTCCTCCACCTCTGATAATTCATGTGGGGAAGTTGGCAGTTACTTGCGGAGAACAGGTTTGTACTGGTACAGAATCCAGGAACACTGATTAGGTTAACTGTCCGCCGTTATATGACTGAAATACTGTTGAAAAACGGCGTTAAACCCAAAACAAACAAAAAAAAAAAAACAATAAAACATTCCAGCCGAATCCAATGATGAAGGGACAACAAAACCTACTCGATGTTTACAGAAATATCAGATTAGATAAAAACCATGAATGTATAAACTTAACTTAGCGCGCTTGTCTACTATTTCTTGAACAACAGAGTTGTATAGCCAAAATGGACAGCCGCCAGTCACGAGGGACTAAGCACATTTTGAAGTGTCTCGGCATACTTCTGCAAACTGTAGAACTGTTTGGAGAATGCTTGTTCATTCAACAGTCTACACATGGCTTGACAATCAACTTGAATCTAAGGGAAGTAATTATGTCATTTAACAAAATCATAATGTTTATTATGTGTTTGAAATAAAATGTTAAAAACCAACATACCCCTTTTATTTGACAGTTGTGAATTCAATGTTTCAGTTATCGGTGTCAATTTTGAGGACATTACCTAATGACTAGAACCTGGCATCGAATGGTTCTGAAATCTTAAGACTGTAACATTGTGATATGCAATAATTGATGGGCACATTCATTGACCGCCTACTAGCTGTTTTAAGCTACTTATCAGGCCATGTTTGCAGCATAAATAAGTACATACAATAAGCAGCTATCACTGTAAAATTAAATTGATTGTGTACAAAGTTTGTACAGTTAAAGAAAGAAGACCTCTCAAAAGCTGTAAAATGTATTAAGATTTGCAAGTGTGGCCAGTTTGGTTTAAACATATTGTACAGAATATTTGTTTTTTTATAATGAAATATAAGAATTAACACCAGATAAAAGTGTTTTTGTGTGTCGCAGCCAAGGGTGAAAATAAAAGATCTTAACAAAATTCTATTCATTTTGTAGTTTATATATTTGGAATCTTTTTTGTTAAAAGAACAGCTTTATTTTTCTTTCTCTAATATTTTTATAATTTACAGAAAAAAACATGTAATGAATAGTTACGTTTTTGTACAAACTATAATTCTGGTCCAATTGTGAGTTGATGGTATACCAAAGCCTCATATTCGTGATATATATAGTTACCCTTAATTCTCTTCATACAACGGAAACAATCGATTTATAATTTATTTATTTATTTGGGTTTTACGGCAGTAGTATAAGAAATTAGGTTTCTGGGCCGATTTGACCTCATTTTGACACATACCCTTAACCTAAACTGACCAATGCTGGCAAACTCAAAAAACCACAGGTTTTTACAAAGTACTGTGAAAACCTCTAGTTTGACAAATTAAACACTTTTGCCAAACTTCTGCCAAATTTCTGCCACGAAGGCAGCAATGTGTCATTGTCTGCCACAAAGGCAAAACTTTGGCAAAACTTCGGCAAGGCTATTTAATGTTTTTAAATTTGATAAAACAGTTATATTAAATTTCTGCCAAATTTCTGCCACGAAGGCAGCAATATGTCAGTGTCTGCCACTTTGGCAAAACTTTGGCAGGTTATTTTAATTGATAAAGTGCAAAGGTATTGGATTTATTTTCAATTAGTAACTACATTATTAGTTTTTAAATAATTTTAAAAAACATATAATATATACATGAGTTTACAGAATAAAATATATTGTTTGAAAGAAAGAAAATGTACTGATAATATAAATCCTCATTATGTTACAGCAAAAAATGCGGAAAAATGATAATGGCCACTTGTTCATCTTGTGGAAGAATGAAATCAAAGTTTGTTAAAAGTTCAGGGGGTAATTTAGATATTCATAAAGCTATGTTACCTCTTTTACCTAAAAAAGGTTTAACACTTACAGGATATAACTATTGTGGACCGGGAAATCCTTTGGATAATGGACCTCCTGTTAATGAACTAGACGCAGTATGCATGGACCATGACTTTTGCTACGACAGTGGTGTAAAAGGGTATATGTGACAAGCAAATGCTTTCCAACTTCAATAACACTTAATCAAAAACATTTGGAGAAAAGATTGCAAAACATTTAGTTGTAAAACCAGCAATTAAAATGAAATACAAACTTGGGCTCGGAAAAAATAAAAAAAAAACGGGAAAAGGTGGTAGAGCGTCTGCTTGGACGAGCTGAAAGCCCACTCAAAAAGACCCCCGAAATAACATGGAGTGATGAATTAGCAGAAGAAGTACATAAACCAATTAAACGAACATTTTTGAAACGAAGAGTGATAGTTAGTGATACTGATGATACTTGGTCTGCTGATTTAGTTGATATGCAAACTTTTTCAAAATATAATAAAGGTGTAAAATTCTTGTTAACCGTTATTGACGTGTTTAGCAAATATGCTTGGGTTATTCCATTAAAGAATAAAACTGGAGATTCTGTTACTGAAGCATTTGATAAATTAGTTTTAGAAGGTAGAATACCTACAAATTTATGGGTAGATGAAGGAAAAGAATTTTATAATAAAAAATTTGAATCATTTTTGAATAAAAATAAGATTAACATGTATCATACATTTAATGAAGGAAAAGCTGTAGTAATCGAAAGATTTAATAGGACACTTAAACGAATAATGTGGACATATTTTACAGCAAATATTTACACTTATTTAGATAATTTACAGGAAATGGTTGATAAATATAACAAAACAAAACATTCTAGTATAAAAATGACACCGACTAAAGCCAGTAAAAACTTAAATGAATTTATATGATAATTTAAAGATACCAAAGAGTAAAATAGAAAAAGTGGAAACTCCACAGGTCGCTCAACAGAACAAAAACGAAAATGTTGCAGGCTCGGTTTGATTGAGCCTGTTCATGGACGGTAGTTAAAATGCATGCTACCGTCCACGCCCTCTAGCCCCGGGTTGAGCAGAACTCTACATTTACGTATGCTAAAGTACAAAAAACAATTTAGATACATCTGCAGATGTGTTCATACGGCGGTGCACATGGAACCTTAAATGCTAGACTAGCGTGTAATTCCATGAAAAGCGGCGTATGGTCCCCAGTTAAATAATGGGTTTGCCCTTAACGAGAAAACAAGGAGCAGAACTAAACAAACTGGAATTTAGAAAGGGGATCTAAGGTTATGGAGCCTGCATATCACTGGAACTGCCAAAAGACAAAATTAAAAAGCAGGCACCATATCCAAGGGGTAATTAAACAATACCCAAAGCTACGAAAGCGTGAGTATTGGAACCACCCAGGCCGAAATGTTCATGCTGAGAAACTAAACAGTACCAGTAACACGACATAAAAGTCGTTCTGAACGACCTGAGAAGATCGAAATAGAACAGCCCTGATTGAATGTACGAAAACCAAAATTTAAAATTGGTGATCGAGTTCGCTTAAGCAAACTTAAAAGACATTTTGAAAAAGGATATACACCAAACTGGACAGAGGAAATATCTATAATTGATAAAATCAATAAAACTAATCCCAGAACATATACTATTAAAGATTTGAATAATGAAATAATTCAGGGTTCATTTTGTGAGCAAGAACTTTTACCTACTAAACAAGAGGATTTTAGAATAGAAAAAGTTATAAGACGAGACTATAAGAAAAAACAAGCTTTAGTAAAGTGGAAAGGTTATAGTGAAAAATTTAATAGCTGGATTCCGTTTAGTGAACTAAAACAAATATAATTAAATTTAAAAAATATATTATATAAATGAGTAGTAAAAATCTAATTTCTAATGGAATAGAAACAATAGATCAATTAAAAGATCACTTGACTAAACTTGCTGCTGCTTATAGAAAAAGTTATAAATTTTGTGGAAGAGAAAATACAGGATTACAAATTACAGCAAGTATCTTTGGTTGCTCGGCTGCATTAGCACTTGTTCCAGCTATTCCTATATTTGTGGTATTGTAGTCGCTGGCGCTGTTCCATCCGTAATTACTATATTTATTAATAGACTAAAAGTTGAAGACAAGAAAACTATTTTAAAATTACATCATCACAAAATAAAACAGCTAATAACAAAAGCACGGATTGGAAAGGTAAATAAAGAAGATGAGAAAAAAGTTATTCAAGATATTTTTACAATACTGTTAGAAATGCAGAAAGAAAAAAAAACTATTCAATGCCTCTTGAAACGTATATGAAGGGATTTAAACTTAACGGATACAGAAATAAAAAAGAAGAAGAGTTGTATTAAATTTAATTTGCTGAATTTATTTTTTATGTGCGTTTTTTAAAGAATTTTTTCTATAAGTATATTATATAAATGGTTAATAGAAAGGTAGATAGAATGATTATGCCAAAATTATCTAGCACTTTTGGAGAAATAACAAATGAAGATAGAAATTCATATAAAAAAAGTACTAAAACGAAGAAACGTTATTAAATCAAAACTTAATCAAAAAGTTAGCGATGAATATGAAAGACAGGTGATTAATAAATTACAAAAGGTTATAGATACTTATCTTTTTGAAAAGAATATAGATTTATTTGAATGAGATTGTGGTTGTTTAATGTCAGTACCTTTGGCAGTGCCTTTAGCAGAAGAGGAAAGTAATGAAATATTATGTGATTGCCGCAGACCAAATTATCATCGAAACAGTTCTAAAAGAGTTATTGCAACCGATTGTGGCACTAATGAAGAAAAAACATATAAAAGTATATACGCAGCATCTCAAGACCTTGATATTAATTCTGGGTTAATAAAAATGTGCTGTGAAGGGAAGAACCCAGTAAACGTGGAAATTCGAAAACAAATGGGAGAAAGTATAAATTTAAATATTTTATCTCTTCTTAAACTTTATATATATATATTTTTTTTGGCTTAACGATTGTTTTTAAATATAATAATTTGAAATTAAAATTACATATAGACAAGATCCAACAATCAATTATATTTAACTTAAGAAGACTCTTTTGATATTCTTAAATTTGAACTTAAAACTTTAAAAGGTATAAAAATAAATGTTGTTTTAAAAATAACTTTTGCGAAAATTAGTAAAACAGATACAATATATAAATCAGCTTATTTTCAATCAGAGGCTTTAATTATTATTAATACAAACGAAATAAAAAAACACTTTGATGAAATAATAAATAGGATTGGTAATTGGATTTCAGAAGGAAGCGGCTGGAGAATAGAGTCTCTTGATGCTCATTATATAATCCCTTAGCTGCTTCTAGTTATTTAGAATTACCAAAACCATTACAAAATTCAATGAAAGGATTGATAAATATAGAGAATGGGTATGATAAACTCAATTTTCCTGTTATAATAAATCAAATACCTAAAATAGAAACTCAGAATGATATTTTATTTAATATAGTTGGATATAAAGATAATAATGTTTATCCATTGTATATTTTAAAATATCAATATGGAGAACACTGTGACATGTTGTTAATCAGTAAAAATAAGATAAACCATTATGTTTGGATAAAAGACTGAATAGACTAATGTTTAACAATGTTTTACAAAACAAAACATGCAAATAAAAAACATTTCTGCAAATCATGTTTACAAAATTTTTCTCAAGAAAGAATATTAAATGAACATATTCCAAATTGTTTAGCTATTAATGGTGTTCAAGCTGTAAAAATGCCAAAAGAGGGAAGTAAAATACATTTTAAAAATAATCACAAAGGCTTAGCCGTACCTTTTGTAATTTATGCTGACTTTGAATTAATAGCTAAGAAAGTATCAACTGCTTTGCCATCACCTGAATCTTTATTTACTGAACCATATCAAACAAAAACATATAGATTGTGGTTACGGTTATAAAATTGTTTGTTGTTTCTCAATATACTAAGCCAACACAAGTTTACAGAGGTCCTAATGCAGTTTATAAGTTTATAGAGAAAAGCTTGAGGAAGAAAAGTATTGTAAGAAATATTTAATGAAAACTTTAAAAAAGATTTGAAAATGTCTAAAAAAGATGAAGCTTTATTTAAAAAAGACAAACCTCTTGTCATATTTGTAGGAAAGAATATAAGAAAAATGAATATCCAGTAAGAAATCATTGTCATATAACAGGAAAATTTATAGGAAATGCTCATCCAGAATGTAATATTAATTTTAGACTAACAAACAAAATTCCTGTTATTTTTCATAATTTAAAAGGTTATAATAGTCATTTTATTATGCAACAAATAGGAAAATCTAAAAAAGAATAGATGTCATTCCTAATAATATGGAAAGATATATGGCATTTATGGTAGGTGATTTGATTTTTATAGATAGTTTTCAATTTATGTCTCAACCATTAGATAACTTATTAAAAACATTGCAGAATTTAAGTAAACATCTAAAGAATTTAGTAAAGGTAAACTTGATTTATTAAAAACAAAAGGTAGTTATCCATATGATTACATGGATTCATTAAAAACATTCAAAGAAACAAAATTACCTCCTAAAGAAGAGTTTTATTCAATTTTAAACGAAACGCATATATCTGACAATGAATATGAGCATGCTAAAAATGTTTAGAATAAATTTGAAATAAAAACAACGGGAGAATATCATGATCTATATTAAAAAACTGACGTATTACTTTTAGCTGATGTTTCTGAAAATTTTACAAAACTATGTTTGGAATATTATAAACTTGACCCTTGTCATTACGTTAGTAGTCCTGGTTTAGCTTGGGATGCAATGTTAAAAATGACTGGAATAAATCTAGATTTAATAACTGATATTGATATGTATCTTTTTATTGAAAAGAGACTGAGAAGAGGAATAAGTTATATAGCTAATCGTTACAGCAAAGCAAACAATAAATATATAAAAAAACTATAATCCAAAATTTAAATCTAAATACATTATGTACCTCGACGTCAATAACCTCTACGGTTGGGCCATGTGCCGACCTTTGCCCTCTGAAAATCTTAAATGGGTTACTTTAAAACAATATAAGAAACTAATTGCAAAAGGTAAAACTAACTTTATAATTGAATGTGATCTTGAATATCCAAAAGAATTACATGATCTTCACAATGATTATCCTTTAGCTCCTGAAAAGATACTTATTCAAGATCAATGGCTTTCAAATTATAGTAAAAATATTAAAACAAAATTTAAAATAGGAAAAAGTAATATAAACAAATTAGTTCCAATTTCAATGAAAAAAACAAAACTATGTTGTTCATTTTAAAAATCTTGAACTATATGCACAATTAGGATTAAAAGTAACAAAAATACATAGAATTTTATCTTTTGACGAAAGTCCTTGGTTAAAGGATATATTGATTTTAATACTCAAAAAAGATCTAAAGCAAAGAATTCTTTTGAAAAAGACTTTTTTAAATTCATGAACAACTCTGTATTCGGTTAGATGATGGAAAATTTACGCAAAAGAATCAATATTAAATTAACACATGATGAAAACATTTTATTGAAGTATATAGTAAAACCTTCATTTGTTAATTCATCAATGTTTAATAAGAATTTGTTTGGTATTCATAAAATATAAGAAAGTTTATTATTTAACAGACATTGTTATGTTGGATTGTGCATTCTAGATTTATCAAAATATTTAATGTATGATTTTCATTACAATTACATTGAGGAAAAGTATAAAGATTCAGCAAAGCTTTTATTCACTAACACTGATTTGTTATGTTATGAAATAAATACTGAAGATGCATATGAGGATTTTTATGAAAATTCAGAACTGTTTGATAAAAGTGATTATGATAGTAATTCAGAGTTTTATTTTGATTACAACAAAAAGTAATTGGAAAATTCAAAGATGAGGCTGCCGGAATTCCGTTTGTTGAATTTGTTTGATTAAGAAGTAAAATGTATTCAGAAAATGAAGTTATTAAAAATGCAAAGGAATAAAAAAACATGTTGTAAAGAAAACAATAGTTCATGAAAATTACAAAGATACTTTGTTTAATTCAACCTAAACTAACCATACCTTTAAAGTTATTCGTTCTGATAAGCACAATCTTTCCAGTTATGTTATTAATAAAACATCTTTATCATGTTATGACGATAAAAGATATATTTTTGATAACGGTATTAATGTTACGCGCATATAGCCAATCTGCGCATTTGGTAAATCGCGCAGCGCAAATAACCAATTTGTTATCTGCGCAACGATTTGTAAATCGGGCAACCTTATATATTTCTTATATGCGCAGGGTAACTGTCTTGCGCGTTTGGTAAATGAGTCTGCGCTTTTAACATATGGATGATATCTCCCGATAAAATTGAATGTCATTAGAGGGTTAGACTTGTAGGCCTACATAAAACTGATTAATTTTAAAACTGACGGTGATCAGGCACGCGTAAAGGTGTGAATTGACTGTGCTTAATTTGTAAAGAACAAGAAAAACATTTTTTTAAAGATGCTCACGTCCCTGGTAGTTTATGGACTAAAAATTTCTGTTGATGGCGGTATTAAGAGTCATTTGTCATTTAAAATGATACAAAATATCCAAATTTAATTTAATAACACAAGTTTTTTTTATTTATTTTTTTTGTTAACTTTTAAACACCGTAGCCTGTGCGGGATGTCGATCCAGCGTTAATATCAGATCCTGAAATGACACCGTTATTTTAAATATATATTGATCATTTCTTACAGATCGTATTGATATTTTTTAATGTTTTGTAGTATAAAAGAGTAATTTTCGCCAATACGTGAACGAATTTTTGTTGCTGCGCAAGATGTGTCCTGCGCTAATAGAAAATCTGGAAATTACTCTGATAATATGAATAACTGCCATAAACCATGCTAACGTTTACATTATTTAACAATTACAGACTGATATTGCAAATCTAGGTTTTAAAAATGTGTCATAAATTTATTTCAGCATCAGTAAATTCGTGGGAGTCGGTCACCAGGTTTCAATATCTGCAGTATGATACAATATGCAATAAAACACAAACATGCGTGAAGGTGTGATTTCCTTCGGAAAGCCACATCGTCCTGTCTATTCTTTTTATAACTAAAGTATTTTTACTTCATTCGATCACACGCAGTCATTTTATACCGGATATAGAACATAAAGGAGACTTACATAAAAGACTCAATTGCCACATACTTACCATAATTCACCATATCGCTTTTTTCATCATATTGAAAAAGCGCAATTCTTTTTTACCAACGTGAGCATATCTCTTGACATGGCCAAAATTAAAAATAAAACAAAAAGAAGCAGAATTAAAAGACGATTCTTACAGATCTTTTATACTTATATAATTTTTTAATGTTTTATAGTGAGACAGATAGAATAACTAATAAGTCTCGTCAAAATGTGAACAAAATTTGACATTTTGTAGGTGCGCAAGATGTGTGTCCTGCGTTAACAGAACTCTGAAAATTACTCCAATAACTTGAATATCTTTTATAATACATTTTAACTTTTACTTCGTTTTTTGATTACAATCTAAAAATGTAGCTTTTGAAAATCTGAATATAATGTTTCATCCGTAGCCTGCGCACGATGTTGTTCCTGCGCTAATAGCAAATTCTGAACTGACGCCGATATTTCAAACATATTTTAATTCTAAAAGATACTATTTATGTAACTTCATAAAAAATGTTTTCGGGGTAGAAAAAAATAGAAAGAAGCATGATTTCCGTCATAACGAGAACGAAATATTACATTTGTTATCTGCGCAAGATGTGTTTGCTCTGCGCTAATAAAAAATCTGGAAATAATCCTGATAACTTGGATACCTTTCATAAACCATGCTAACTTGATCATTGTTTTGTGATTACCGGCTGAAATTGTAGCTTTTGCCAAATGAATATTTTGTTACATCTGTATCCTGCGCGTGATATCGGTCCTGCGCTAATAAAAAATCTGGAAATAATCCTGATTCTAGTAACTTGGATATCTTTCATAAACCATGCTAACTTTCACTGCGGAAAATGGTTCCGTATACGGGAGTGTACGCATTCCGTATACTCCTAATATACGGGCGAATACGGAAACATTTTTCCCGTATATGGAACATTCCATATACGGGAATCCCGTATTCTTTAATTGGACATTCATGTTTTTCTCACATGGATCCGTTCCTTTATACTTAGCATAAATACGTTTCAACAGTTTATGTCAGTATTCAAAGTTAGGGATTGTCAAGGTCCAAAAGTATGTTTAAGGCGTAGGTTTTGATCATACTTTCAGGAAAGATACCTTTTATATGATATTCGTATATTAGACATATACGGGACCGTATACTCCCGTATATGCACATATTTTTCGCAGTGTTTATCATTGTTTTGTGATTACAGGCTGAAATTGTAGCTTTTGCCAAATTAATATTTTGTTACATTTGTATCCTGCGCGGGATGTTGGTCCTTCGCTAATGAAATGACGTCGGTATTTCAAACATATTTCAATTCTAAAAGATACTATTTATGTAACTTCTGAAAAAAATGTTTTCAGAATAAAAATTAATAAGAAAGAAATGGGGTTTTCGTCATAACGAGAACGAAATATTACATTTGTTATCTGCGCAAGATGTGTTTGCCCTGCGCTAATAAAAAATCTGGAAATAATCCTGATAACTTGGATATCTTTCATAAACCATGCTAACTTTATCATTGTTTTGTGATTACAGGCTGAAATTGTAGCTTTTGCCAAATTAATATTTTGTTACATTTGTATCCTGCGCGGGATGTTGGTCCTTCGCTAATAGCAAATCCTGAAATGACGTCGGTATTTCAAACATATTTCAATTCTAAAAGATACTATTTATGTAACTTCTTAAAAAATGTTTTCAGAATAAAAATTAATAAGAAAGAAAAGGGATTTTCGTCATAACGAGAACGAAATATTACATTTGTTATCTGCGCAAGATGTGTTTGCCCTTCGCTAATAAAAAATCTGGAAATAATCCTGATAACTTGGATATCTTTCATAAACCATGCTAACTTTATCATTGTTTTGTGATTACAGGCTGAAATTGTAGCTTTTGCTAAATGAATATTTTGTTACATCTGTATCTTGCACGAGATGTCGGCCCTGCGCTAATAAAACAATCTGAAAATGATCCTGATTACTTGAATATCTTTCATAAACCATGCTAAATTTAACTTTGTTTTATGGTTACAGACTAAAGTTGTAGCTTTTGCAAAGACAAATGTAATTTTAATTCTGTAACCCGCGTGGGATGTCAGTTCTGCGCTAATAGCAAATCCTGAATTTAATATATTTAATTCATAAAACATATCATTTATGTACCTTTTAAAAATGTAGTAGGAATAGATAGAAACCAGAGTGATTTCCGTCATAACGAGAACGAAAAATTATATGTTTTATCTGTGCAAGACGTATGTCCTGCGCTAATAGAAAGTTTAAACATTACTCCGATAATTTCATACGCTATGTCAACTTTAATTTTGTTATTACAATTACAGACTAAAATTGTAGCTAGAATATAAAGTTACTTCTACATAATTCGTGGGATGACGGTCCTGCACTAATCGCAATTCCTGAAATGTCAACAATATACCAAATATATGCCATTTCTTACAATTCTAATTGATATTATTTTTTTTCATGGTTTTATAATGCAAAATAAATAGAATAACGAGTAAATTCCATCAAAACGTGCACGAAAGTTTACATTTTGTAGCTGCGCAAAATGTGTGTCCTGCTCTAATAAAAAAATCTGAAAATTACTCTGTTTACTAGAATATCTTTCATAAACCATGTAAATTTTACCATTGTTTTATGGGCTGAAAGTCTAGCAGAATATAACGTTACATCTGTAACCTGCGCAGGATGTCAGTCCTGCGCTTATAGCTAGTTTGATCCTTATCATGCTGGACACGATTGATTCCGCCTTTGCTAATCGTTGAGTTGGTCGGCCTACACGTAGTTAAACAGTTAAAATTATGGAAAGAAAAAATATGGCATTTCCTTTGCGTATATAGTTGATTAATCGTGAACTTGTGATTCAATCAGTGTTATATTTCACATTAAGGGATAAATCAATTTTCAATGTTTTTTTGTTTTTTTTTTTAAATTGGTGACGTAATACTACAATAAACATTTGTTGGCTATAAACTCTTGATAAACAGAAGAGAACAGAACATATCTTTTATTAGCTTTGTACATAATACATCAAAAATATAGAACTGACATTTGCATAAAATATAGAATTACATCAGGTCTGACTATATGATAAAATATTTTCAAGCAGCAATAGTAAACAAGTAAACATGGACATCAACTGTACTATATCAGGGTGTGTTATTTGTGAAAATTTTTGTCACTTTATATGTTTCATTTTAATATGCCTGCCTCTGTTAAAACACTCTCACGATAGAACGACGTCACGTTAACGTACGTTGACGTCAAAGATTTTGTTGCGACAAAGCAAAAGCGCTTGTATATTTATCTACTGTTTTAGATTAAGGGCATACTAGTTTTGGAATCGAAATAATTTATAGCAAAACCATGTTTTAACACTCTTTGTACTCTTGGGCGTTCATACGTCGTACAAAAAAAAATCACTCGGGATGCGCCCTCATGATATTATTACGCCCGACATATGACCGCCCGTCGTGCATAAACAGTGATAAAACATTTTTTTGCTAAAAATTATTTTTAACTAAATATCATGAACATGAAATCACAAATTCAGGAATTCTTTGACTTACATTAAAACTAATTAGGTACCTCCCACGCAAGTAACAGGTGTAACATTATAGATCCATTTAGATTTGTAAAAAAACTATAGATTTAGTCTGTAATCGTAAATCAAAGTAAAAGTTAATATGATTTATAAAAGTTATCAGAGTAATTTCCAGATTTATTATTAGCGCAGACACACATCTTGCGCAGATAAAAAGTGTAATATTTCGTTCTCGTTATGACAGAAATCACTCTTTTTCTAATCATTTTTTTACAGTATTCATTTGAAAGTTACATAAATAGTATGTTTTATGAATGAATTATATTTGAAATACAGTGTAATTTCAAACTTTGCTATTAGAGCAGGACCGTCCTCCCACGCAAGTTACAGGTGTAACATTATAGATCCGTTTAGATTTGTAAAAAAAAAACTATAGTTTTAGTCTGTAATCGTAAATCAAAGTAAAAATTAATATGATTTATATAAGATATTCAAGTTATTAGAGTAATTTCCAGATTTATTATTAGCGCAGACACACATCTTGCGCAGAAAAAATGTAATATTTCGTTCTCGTTATAACAGAAATCACTCTTTTTCTATTCATTTTTTACAGTATTCATTTGAAAGCTACATGAATAGCATATTTTATGAATGAATTATATTTGAAATACAGTGTACTTTCAAACTTTGCTATTAGCGCAGGACCGAACTCCCACGAAAGTTACAGGTATAACATTATAGATCCATTTAGATTTGTAAAAAAAACCTATAGTTTTAGTCTGTAATCGTAAATCAAAGTAAAAGTTAATATGATTTATAAAAGATATTCAAGTTATCAGAGTAATTTCCAGATTTATTATTAGCGCAGATACACACATCTTGCGCAGATAAAAAATGTAATATTTCGTTCTCGTTATGACAGATATCACTCTTTTTTCTAATAATTTTTTTTACAGTATTCATTTGAAAGTTACATAAATAGTATGTTTTATGAATGAATTATATTTGAAATACAGTGTAATTTCAAACTTTGCTATATGCGCAGGACCGACCTTCCACGCAAGTTACAGGTGTAACATTATAGATCCATTTAGATTTGTAAAAAAAAATATAGTTTTAGTCTGTAATCGTAAATCAAAGTAAAAATTAATATGATTTATAAAAGATATTCAAGTTATCAGAGTAATTTCCAGATTTATTATTAGCGCAGACACACATCTTGCGCAGATAAAAAAATGTAATATACCGTTCTCGTTATAACAGAAATCACTCTTTTTCTAATCATTCTTTTACAGTATTCATTTGAAAGTTACATGAATAGTATGTTTTATGAATGAAATATATTTGAAATACAGTGTAATTTCAAACTTTGCTATTAGAGCAGGACCGACCTCCCACGCAAGTTACAGGTGTAACATTATAGATCCATTTAGATTTGTAAAAAAAACTATAGTTTTAGTCTGTAATCGTAAATCTAAGTAAAAGTTAATATGATTTATAAAAGATATTCAAGTTATCAGAGTAGTTTCCAGATTTTCATTTAGCGCAGGGCACCGAACACATATCTTGTGCAGCTACTAAATATAAAATTTCGTTTACGTTTTGATGAAAATTAGGCCTACTCTTTATTCAATCGATTTTGTACTATAAAATAATAATAATAATAATAATAATATAGATAAGATCTGTAAGAATTTTCTTTTAATTCTGTGACTTTTTTATTTCATCTTTTATCTTAGACATGTTGAGAGATACGCTCCCGTTGGTGAAAAGAATATATTGTGAAATTTCAAGAGATTTCAATATAATAAAAACGATATTTTGCTAAGTGTGTGCTCGGGGAATCAGAAGTAGAAAATTATAAAAATAGCCTAAAACATACCAGGGGACGACGTGTGCAAGCTGGAGGAAATCACACCTTCACGCATGTTTGGGTTTTATTGCATCTTGTATAAGATCGGAGGTATTGAAATCTGGTGACCGACTGCCGTGAATTTACTGATGTAGAAACAAATTTATGACACATACCAAGATATTCAGCATTTGACATCTATATTTATTAATAAATTGACCAACTGCATGATTTATCAAACACGAAATGCAAATTTCTGATATATAAAGTTACATTTGTTATTTGCGCTGCGCATTTGGTAAATCGCGCAGGCTAGATTTATCCTGCGCAACGATTGGTAAATCGTTGCGCATATAAACAACGTACAAAAATTTGTTATATGCGCTGCGCGTTTGGTAAATAGCGCAGATTGGTTATTTGCGCTCAACACCAATACATTAGCCTATCGTTAAATTAAATTCCACCGTAAATTGTTAATTGAATATTCTTAATGTTTAAACCATATATATAAATAACATCATTTGTTTTAAATTGATCAGCATAATTAATAGAAATAGATTCTTTTTTTTCTGCTATTTTTTACATTGTAACTTTGAAGAATTTTATTTTCTTTGCTTTTTAATTCCAATTTAGCTTCTCCTTTGTCTAATTTAATTGCATCTATAAGAATAATTAAAATGCAATTTTGTTTAATTGGTATATTATTACCATTTTGAACTAAACCAGGACTAGCATTACCAACTTTCCATTGAAATAGTCTAGCAGCATCTTCTGTTGCAGATGTTAAGAACAAAGGAGGTTTTCTTACTATTTGCCTTTCTATTTTACTTACTTTTTCATTTACATTATTGAATATTCCCATTATATAAAAAACAATGACATAAATCAATTGACTGGATTGACCTGATAGAATTTGACATAACTTCCTGGTTCTATAGTAAAATCCATCGTTGTGTTTCTAATATTTAAATTTGGCCAAATTGTAAATTTTGTTCCTTTGCTTAAATTAATTTCAATTTTTTACTTAAAACCCAGTGTTGTATTTTTAAACTCAGGTGATATATGCTCATATCCGCTCGTGTGATCACTACTCCATCTATAAATAAACAAATCTAATTCTTTACCGGAGCAATAAATGATAACATTCATCTCAATTATGTAATCCCCATCTTGTTTGATTTCAAATTCATATCAATCATTTTTTAATAAAACTTTTATAATCTGTAATCTTATTAACTCGTATTCCAAATAATGCATACAAATCTGAGGTCTTTAATACCTTTTGTTGTAACTGTTTATCTTCAATATCAAATTTTCTTCCAAGGTAATATTTTACATGTAGTTGTTTGCTATTGTAGTATTCGAAAAGAAACACTTCACGTTTTACTTTTTCTACTTCTTCTTTTATTGCTTCATGTTTTTTTTTAAGTTTAAGAATTACTTCAGCTAAATCATCACTCGTTTTGTTGTGGCGGTATCCAAAGCAGACAAATTGTCAACAGTAATTTTTGTTCTAGCTTATTGTGTTTCTTGTTTAAAAAAAAAAACATTTTTTACTTTTGTAATTTCTTCGGCATTAGTGATTATTGCTTCAGCATTAGAGGTAATTGATTCTCCTTGTTTAACTGACTTTTCCACTACAAAGTCCAGTTCATTTTTTTTTCAATTTTAGTTTTAAATTCGTTAAATCTTTTGTAATATTTCTGAAAGTGTAATTAATTCCGCGTACTTTAAATTGTGACGTGTGTCGATAATACTAACCAAGTCCCGAAGTTGTTTCTGATTTTTTTCTAACTTAGAATTTAAGTTAGAATTGAACTCTTTTCTAAGGTCGTCTAATGTTGTATCACGGTCATCACCTCTTTGTGAAGCTGCTTTTTCAAGTTCAGATTTATACTCTGCAAGTTCATTTAAAAATGTGTCTAAGAAATCTTGATTGTTTTTGTTTTTTTGTAAAGTCAGTATTTAGTTTATTTATTTCTGTTCTGATTTCTAACTGATAAATATTTTGTAACTTTTTCTCAGCTTCAGTAATCTTGTCTTTTAGTTCTTCATGTTTAGTCATACTATCTCTGAATTCATGAGTTTGCTCATGTAAAATCTTTTTATTAACCCAGAATACTTCTTTTAAGTTGTCGTCTGTCAAATCAGATTTCTCTTTAAGTTCTTTAATAGAATCAAACATGGCTTTCATTTCTTCTTCAATTTTACCTTGTAATTCAACTATTAATGCTCGATTGTTTTAAGATATTTTTCTAATTCTTCAATATTATTCTTTACTTCTTCTTCTCGTGTCTGTTTTATACTTTTGATGTCTTCAAGATTATAGTCTTCTATTACACTTCTATTACACTTCGAATTTTTTTAAACACAAACCGTCTTAAAACTGCATCACCGGGTTTATCTGGATTTCCTAAATTAATTATTTCATTACCTCCCATATCTAATGGTCTGTTCATTGTGTTATCAAGTTCCTTATTTTTATGAAGAAACGATTCCGATTCCTTTTTAAGCCTTTTGAATTGTTTTTAGTTGCATAATCACTTAAATCAATATCAAATTTAACTTTACTTATACTGTCGGGTTCACTTATTTGTTTTACTTCATTAAAAACTCCCATCTATATAATTCCCGTAAAGTTTTTTCTTAAAAACTTCCTTGGATTGTCAACATATAAGAAATCATATTTTGTTGCATTAGCAAAAGAATCGTAATCTATATTTTGTTCATTACAAATCATATTATTTTCCCTTTTACCTGGACTTTCAAATAAAATATATTGTGAACAGTTAATTCGAATATCTTTTGGTGTTTTATAGTAAAAAAAACAAAGACAAATATCAAATAGGGAATGCCACGCATCAAAAACGCAGCCTCCCCAAAACGAAACCCACAGCACGCAGACGTGCACACCACAAACACACACACACATACACGCGCACACACACAAAGCCAACACGAGGACAAAACGAACAAACAAAGGAACACAGTGGGGCACCGCCTTGGAACGGTCAGTGGCAAAAACACAACTGGGGAGCTTAAACCGGTTTATGGTGCGCACCCAACCTCACTCTTACCCCCACCATGTTCCAAAGACACGGGACAGTGTAAATAAAAGTAATCCCCTCCAGATGAATCTCTAACACACGCAATGGAAACAAAAAGGCATGGCATGTAAAACACAAAAATGCTGGTGTATAAATATATAAAAAGCAAACCTTTAGAACCAAAAACGTATGTACTCAATGCCTTTTCAGAAGACAGAGCAACAAGAGAAACACCCTTAAGGGCCCGACGAAACAGGCCAGAAGACAGATATCAAAATAGTTCAGTCCTCATAGGATCGGAAAACTGCTTATCATAGAGTCCTCACCCTCTTCCGTCAGACACAATCAAAGAGAGAAGAGTAGTGTCCACCTGTAAACGGGTTGAACACTAAACATGCGGTATGTCTCAAAACAGTTGGGTCGTAACCTCTTTGAATAAAACGTTTTATAATTCTACCAAATACATTTGGAAAATTACCATGATCCAAGATCTTACGAAGTTTGTAAACCACATCCCCATAAAAACGGGTTTAGAAATACCAAGACTGACTTAAATAAATAACAGAACAGTTTTTGTGACATCCTTGAATAAAGTATTTTGTAATTTCATTTTGAAACTTCTTTTCTTCACATATAAAATCATCAAATATTACTACTTTTTGTTTTTCTGATTCAAGATTCTTGCAAAGTTCAATTTCATTATTAGAATATTCAAGTTTTTCCTTTGCTTCTACTTTAATTCTTTTTGCAATTTTATTCAAGTGGTCTATTAAATCCAGATATTTAGATTGTTCTAGGTTTTTAGCATACAGGTGTAATTCATCATTATATATAAGAGGTTTTCGAAGCATATGCATTAATATATTTGTTTTTCCTGATCCACATATTAACATTCTAAAACATGAATCTGACATAAAAGTATAAAATTGCTTAAAGTTTTTAGATTTATCGTTTCTTGTATCATAATTTTAAATTTCCATTATATAATAATATTACATTATCTTACATTATTATATAAATGAAAGCAATAATGAAATAAGAATAAGAAAAAACTTAGTCGGACAAAAGGTAAGAGCTCTTAGAGATCAAATAATGAGAGAAAAAACCAGAAAATCTACTGGTCCAGAAATGTATATTGAAATTTATAAACCAATTTCAGAAGGAATAGAAAGTCAAAAAGAAAAAATATCAAGGCAGTTAAACCCTTTACCTGCAATAAAACAACAATTAGAGTCACTCAGTGATGAAATAAAAGACATACAAACATATCAAGGTTTACCACAGCTATTCCAAGAACCGCAACCAATTAAGGTTCTCCTTGAGAAGTTGAAACATTCAAAAGACAACAAGAATATATACCAGTAGATTGGGGGGATGAACCTGTTAGATGGATACCTGGAGATAAATTTAAAGAATTAGAAGATTATGGAAGAAAAAAGATGGGAATAAGCAAAACACCTATTGAAGAAGAAGTTGAAAAAACACTGGAAGATTATGAAAAAGAATTGGGAGCAAGACCAAAATAATTTAATGCTGATCTTAAAGAAATTGATTTAGAACTTTTAAAAAGAGAAAAATATAACACACCACAAGAAGTGTTTGACTTTTTTCGCAGTAAATCTAAAGATCCTGATAAAAAATTACTAGGAAAGAAGTAGAGAATATCATAGAAAATGTATCGGAGATATAAAAGAATTGTGTAACACAATGATAGCTCGCAGGTCAGTTTTCAGTTAATTAATCATTTTGTTTATTTTATCTGTTATTGATTTTGGTAGATAATCCTGATATATTTTTTGTAATTCTTACAAATGATACGCATTCTGTTTACATGCGTAGGTCATTGTTGGTATTTACTACTCAAGCAAATTTCGTAATATCGGAGTGTTTTATCCATTACGTTTTGGCCTAAATGACTTTGTTACTATTATTACCGATCAGATATTGCGAAATTCTCAAAAGAAATTGATTTGGTCAGCCTTAATTACTTTATTTTTGTTTTCGATGGAACTTTCATTAATTGGACAGAAATGTTAATTACTTTTTTTACCTGTTCAGCATATTTGTTGTTTACAATTTATACAAAATGAATCACCGTTGAATGTTTTATCTATTAGATTTGACCCTAATTATTTTGTTTGTTTTGGTAACAGTCATTTATTTGCGAAAATACACAATGGTGATTGATTCTACATCTGTTGTTTACTATTATATGACTACATAATGGACATTTTGATTGACATGTTTTGAAATTGCTTCGAATATTTTGAAATACTTGTAAACATGTTATTGCGTTGTAGTTTATAAAAAAGGTATAAATACTCAGAGAATTAAGAGAATAGAGGAAAAATGGGAAAGGAGGACTGAGTCAAGAAAAGAGAGGACTGAGTTAAGACGATAGAGACAGAATCAGGAAGTTAGAAATGTTTTACAAAAATGGGATCGGATAATTGGAGTTCGGATCGGTTCAGATCAGCTCGGTTAAGTTCAATTTAGGGCTCGGGTTTAAGAGCGGGTTATAAATAAATGTGGAAGTTTTAGAACTGATTCTTATGATATAGAACATTTTGACTTAAGAATACAAATTAATTAAAAGTTTGACGCGGGATATTACTATTTAAAAAGCTGATGTATTTATACCTGAATTGACCATTAGTATAGTTGTTTGTTCTGTATAACCTTATAAATAAAACCGAGTGTGAAAACCTGTTGACTTTCTCAATCTATGCAACCTGTGTGGTGTTACAATTGGGTTATGTATCTGGCGGAATAAGTAGAATGAAAAACCCCACAAAAGATGATATAGAAAGAAAAAAAGCAATTACAGCTGAGTCAGATAATTTAAAAAGACATAGAGAAGTACTCAATGATATTCTTAAGCAAGGATAATATATGGGAAAAGGAATATATGATCACAATCAAAAACAAAGTTTTCTAAAAAAACCAAAGGTTCTAAATCCATATAAAGTTTCACCAAATGGACAATATGGTAATTCATTGATTGATCTTAATAAACTTTATGGTCAAAACAGATTGATTGCAAAGGATCGAACAACTGGAAAAGAAGTTATTAACGTTAAAGTTGATAATGGCTTAATTGATTTGATTAATAAAAGATATAACAATAATAAAAAAACATTCAATACTTTCTAGGAAAATATTTAAAGAATTAACAGAAAAATCAGGATTACCTATCAATAAAAGATCTATGAAATTTAAAAAAGTAATTAGGGGTCAAGATTATGACGTTTGTCCATGCAATCCAGAAGAATTAATCAATGATTTAGAACTTATCTGTAGTAATACTGAAGCTGGAAATAATAATGAAGAACTGAAAAATGAATGTATTAGCATAATTGATGAACTATTACAGTCAGGTTTAGTCGTTCTTTAATTTTAGATAAAAATAAAACTTATGTTGTTGGTTTGGATAGTATTAACACTATGACTTACTCTTGGCATAATATTAGTGATGAATACGATAATACAAGAATTCGTTATAATAATGGTAAAGAATGGAAAAATATCATATTTACAAATGGTTCTTACAGTTATACGGACACCAATAGATATATCAAAGAAACATTAATAAGTAATGATGATTTTGAATTTGATGAATCAAAAATTGCTCCAATAAGTTTGGAATTTGATTTAAGTAGTTTTAAAATCCTAATGTCAATTCATGATGATTTTATGTTGGATTTAAGAATATCAAATTTTCATACATTGCTTGGATTTGGGAAAAAGCTTTGAGAAATACCGAATGGGGAACTACGACACCAAATATAACTAACTCTGTGGATACAATTTACATTCATTGTGATCTTATTGATAATTCACTTGTTGGTAGTAATTTTAGTGATATTATCTATGATTTAAGTACTGCAGATTTAAAAAGAGCTTATCAATTTACAAAAGAACCACAAAGAGTTGGATATTCTGAAATTAATAGAAGTATTATAAATTCAATTAGAATATATATTACAGATGTGTTTGGTAGAATAATCAATTCTAATGAAGTTGAGACAAGTTTTACACTAACTGTAAAAGAAAATATATAATGTACAAAAACGTTTATGACAGAAATAAAGGAATATTTATTTATGTTGATCCTTGGAACGGAGAAGAAATTATACAAGGCTCAGGTATCTTTGACTCTTTACCAAAATTGTTTTCATCTTCTGTTGCATCTTCAATGGGTAGTGCTGGAAAAAAAGCTCTGGAAACTGCAGGAAAAACTGCGCTTGAAAGTGGAACAAAAAAGATTGGAACGGAAGTCGGGAATTTAGCTGCTAATAAAATTACAGAAAAATCAAAAGTTTTAAAAAACCTGTAACACCTGCTGTTAGTAATTTAATTGCTGAGGAATTACAAAAAAAAAAAAAAAAACAAATTCAAATAATGAGGAGGATATTGATATAAGAATAAATAAAATATTGTTAGGTTCAGGAGCTTTAGCTCCATATGGGCTTAATGCCCGTTCAGAAAGACGTAAACGTATTAACAGATTAATTTATAGAAAATAAAGAAATATATAATATACATGTTTAGAACAAAACAGCATAGTCAAAGATATGAACTAACTCCTATTCAATTAGATACAGCTTTAATTTCTGTCTTGGGAAATAATGTTAAACAACAAAAAAGACAACAATTAATGATAGAAGTTCATATTTTGATTGGTTTAATGGTTATTTTGAAGTAAGTTTTAAAGTTAATAAACTTGCTAATGGTAATAATTATGCTGATGGAGATCAAATTGCTTTAATTAATAATGCAGCTTCAATAATTGATCAGCTAATAGTTAAACAAAATGGAAAAATTGTCTATGATTGTAATATTTATATAAGGTAATAAATGTAACAAATTTAGTTGAACCATCTAAGGATTATGCAGAATCAACTGGAACAAATGAATTTATTTATTTAGATAAAAATGCTGTTGCTGAAAGCAGGAAATACCAAGATACATATACTTCAGGTTTTGCTGCTAGGAAGTTATCAATCCAGGGTGGTAAGGAGACAAATGCTAAATTCCGTTGAATAATTATTCATTTTTTTTCTGGGTTTGGAACAAAACATGTTACCCCCAAGTAAAATACAAAAAACACTCCAATTAACAAATGATGATGAATTAATTTACAGAACTAATGCTGCCGATGCAGGTAGGGTAATTGTAACTAAATTAATTTTGTGGGTTCCACGTTTAATTTTTAATGATTATGGAATTAATTTAATTTCTGAAAGATATACGAAAGCAAGGTAGAAATACCTCCGAGAAATGATAACACAGTCAACAGATACACAACAGACTAATATAACATTTAGAATAACAGCTGGTGTAACAAAACCTGAACATGTGTTTGTGTATTTACAACGACCTGATAAAAATAATTCACAAGAACATAATCCACATTTATTAGATACATTTAAAATTAATGCAGCAAATGATAATTGTAGGTTGGAATCTTGCCATCTTGAAGTTGGTAATGGTGCTTTTATCTCGAAACGGAATATACAAGTATATCAAGAATTTATGATGATGTTATTAATTATTTTCATAAACAAATTAATAAAACTACTGGAAGTCTCTTAAATTTATCAAATTTTCAAAAATTGTTTGGATTGGTTCATTTTAACTTAGAGTTTAAAAAGGAAGGAATTGCAGAAGATCCTAAGCATATTACATTAACATTTAAATTAAATATTCCGCCAGCAGCTAATAAACGTGTTAACGCAATTGTATTGCATGAAGAAACAGTTGAAATAAATACTGTTAGAAATGAACTTGTTATTGTTTAAAAATATATATATAAAATATATAATGACATCAAATTATATTGAATATAAAGTAAATTTAACAGATGGACAAAAGAAAAAATTAGCAAAAGCTTACAATGATAAAATACCACGTACTTTTAGATTAAAATATGAACAATTGCTTGGAAACTTTCCTTTACTTTTAACAAAAACACAAATTAATCAAATTGAAAAGTCTATTAAGAATAAGAAGGGATTAGAAATTACAATTTCAAAAAAACAAAACAAATGTCCAGTCAAGGTCAAAATGGAGGATTTTTAGGAGCTTTGGCTGGTCTGTTAGGTCGAACAGTACTTCCGGTAGCTGCAAAAAAAAGCTCAAAATATATTAGGACCATTAGGCGTCGGAGCTTTGGCTGCACTTGCCAGTACTGGTGTTAGTAAGTTACTTGGAAATGGTATGATTTCGGTAGCTAATGATACGAAAAACATATCACCATATCTTACACCTAATCAAAGAAAACAACTAGTGGGAACTTGAGTAATAAAGCTAACTCAAAAACAAGACGGTGGGTTTTTAGGTATGTGGGCTGCTAGTCTCGGAATACCTTTGATTACATCCCTGTTAAGTGGAAAGGTATACAGATTGATTCTCAACGAAGACCTTAGAGACGAATTCCTATTGTAAAAAAAAAATTATAAACAAACCAATTTCTAACTTTGAAACTGAACAATGGGTAAAACAATTGAAAATTAAAAACTTTAGGGGTGTATTTAGTAGAAATAATTTACCAAAAACATCAATAAAAAGCAAGTGTGGAATTATAAATTTGGATTATATGGCGCCAAACAGGACTACAAGTTTTGGTTTCCATCTCATTTACATCGAAATAAAAACATGAGGTATGGAATCAAAATTTGCATACCTGCTGGAATCACATAGTTACAGTAAAACCAAGTGTTAAGACCCTATTAGTCGCCTCTTACGATCATGCAAGGGTAAGGCAGTGGTTCCAATTTGTTTCATACACAGATCGTCCCATAACCACAATGGGACCGATGTATAAAGTAAATTGAATGAACAAATCGATTTATAAAGTAAATTGAATGAACAATCCTAATACTGTCCATGTTATATGAATGCAACGGAACAGTAATGTCTCTAGGTTACCTGCTATACATTCTAGCACGGTACTTCCGTGGCCGAGTGGTTCAGGTCGCTGACATTGAATCACACGCCATCAACCATGTGGGTTCGAGCCTCACTTGGGGCGTTGAATTCTTCATGTCAGGAAGCGATCCAGGTGGCTGATGGAAAGTCGATGGTTCTACCATGGTGCCCGGTTGTGATGAAATAGTGAACGGAGGGGCACGCAGGTCTTCCTCTACCATCAAAGCTGGAAAGTTGCGATATGACCTATAATTGTGTCGGTGCGACGTTAAACCCAACAAAAATAGCACGGTCATGCTCCAACAGTCCCGACATTGTTTTGTGATATATTATATGTAGTACAGTGTTTTCACCAGCAGTAGCTTTCTAAAAGTATTCTACATAGTAAAATTATACGGATTTTAAGTGTTTTTTTGACAAATTTCACCACAAAAATGCCATACTTTCCCAAGTACGTTTCTTTATTTGACGATTTACTGACCATCTTCGTTCGTTATGCCTAGAGGTAAAAGTGTGTGGTTTGAGGAATGTAATAGGTACATAGTCACGTAAGCCTTTTTTAGCTGAGTTGTCTTCTATTTGTTCTGCTAAAATAACACATTTTCAGAAAATGATACTATAATTACTTTTTCAGACTATAAAGCTTTGATGCAGTTAACTCAACATATATCTAAAATACGGACTTTCTATTTGAAGTTTGAATTTTTATTTCACTACCTAGTCAGTGCACAAAATATACAAACGGAAGGATCAATTAGTTGATTTTGATAAACAGAACGTTGTTCACGTCTGTACGATTTAGACACAAAATTTATCACTCGCTTTCGTCCATGTGACTGTTATATAGGTAGAATAAAATATTAACAAAATTTTATTGTGTGAAGACATCATTTTATTCATTTTACGACTTTTCAACTTTTTAAATAGTTTATACAATGCACATATAAGTAGAGTTTTCTTAAAACGAGCAGTGTACCGAGGTGTAAACATGTACTTTTCAGACTTTTCACTGATGAAGTATCAAACCAGACTGCAATTTTGGGATCATGGTATACATTTTTGCTCACTTGCTTTCTATGCTTCCATAGAATCTTCTTATACATGTATATATTATTATCAGTATTTATCCTGCCGTTTCAAGAACAAAAAAAATCTTCTTGAAGTTGCATTTAGTGCTAAGTCTCTTAATATCAACCTGTATCGCCTTATGTTTTATTAAAGCATGAAGATTGTGTAAAATTAAATTAGATTAACAAATTTTGTTCGAGACGTTCTTATTTAAAGAGCTCTACAGACACTCTAGTCTTTCCCATGCTACAACTCAAGCAGTGCATTTTAGCTTAGATGTGTGTGTGTGTGTGTGTGTGTGTGTTCGGGTTTAACGTCTTTTTCAACATTTTTTCAGTAATATAAACGACGGTGTCTACTTGTAGCAGTGAGCACAATGCCCAACTTTATAGTGCTGCCTCACTGGAATATCACGACGTAGACACGTGACATACCCCACCCAGTCACATTATACTGAAACCGGGCTGCCCAGTCCTAGCACTACTCTCTTAATGCTGAGCGCCAAGCGATGAAGCTACTAGTACCATTTTTTACGTCTTTGGTATGACGCGGCCGGGGATGGAACCCACGACCTCCCGCACTCGAAGCGGACGCTCTACCACTGGCTACCGAGGCGGGTTTTAGCTTAGATGAGTTAAATATTTTCTTACATGTTGTTATTCTGTGATGAAGAAATATAAATCGCCACGCTGATCCAGTTATATAGGAAAGAGTTTGTAACAGAAGCAAAATATATATGTGGTCACAAACAGATGTCATTACAAACGTGTTGTAAAAGTAGTTTTTTTCCCATGCTTTTAAAACTGAAATAGAATACTATCAGTGTTTCTTTAAGAACATCGCATTGTTTTCTCATATTGTCTCTCTTCACATGAATTATAACATTTTTGTGCTGACAGATGTTATGTCATTTTGTAATAACCAGTGTAAAATAGGTGTCCAATGTGAGGAAGTGATGAAACTTTTTCCAAACAAAATATAGTTGCATCGAACGGTTTACCGAAAATTGGAGAAAAAGTAAATATGAAATCCCAATAACACTGACGCTTCAAACCAACGTTTGTACACTGTACTTTTATAAAGTAGATCCGAAAATCACTTTCTAATGAATGTTTCAGTACAAGCAAAAACACTTAAATTAAAAGAATTTGAATTCATGACATTAAATAGAAGAATAAGGAGTTTCTGCCAGAAAACGAAATACTTCTGAAGACAAAATGTCTACATGTATTTCTTTGTTAATGAAAATGAACTGTCATTTTATGATGTATTGTGTATGATAAAAGTCAACTGATACCGGAGCAGTAACTCAATTATATCAAATGGCGGTGTCACATAATATAATGCTATTATTCTGTCAAAACGTAAAGACAGTATTAATGGAGGCTTCTTCACTTCATGTGAATAAGGTTTTTGGCATTTTCAGACAGTACTCTTCATGTTTCAATTTCCTTATTCGAGAAATTTCAGCCTTTTTACACTTTCGTTTCACATTTCTAAAATAACTGTAAAATACTAAATTGCTGGAATAAAACCAACACATTCTAAAACGCTTAGTTATAGGTCATCATGTTTGGTTGAGATTTACAGGTTTTCAATAAATACATTCCGTATGGACAGATGGAGTTCATTCGCAAATTCTTCCGACTGATAAGTGTAGTCATTCTTCTTGATAAAAAAAGTGGATAAAAATTACAACTATCGCACCTTGATGAAAACTAGAGCTGATTACTTCCTTCCGCAGTGATGTCACACTTGAAGATGTAATCTACTCGTAAAGAAGCCATAACGTTCAGCATTGATTTAAATTCTAGTGCTTAAATCAAGTCATTGTGTTTGTTTTAGATTTACAGGTTTTCAATAAATACATTCCATATACTGTTCATTTTTGAAATTTTCCGACTTTATAAATGATACAATGTAAATACTCTAAATAAACAACGGCTAAACTTACGACTATCACACCTTGACGGAAACTAGACCTGATTACCCTTTCTGCAGGATGTCAGACTCGAAGAACCATTACATTCAATATGTAGTAAGGCCTAGCGCCTAAATCAAAGAATACAGTTAAAATCTGAAATAGGTAGAAAGAAGGAAAAAATATTAGAAGAAAGCAAATTATCGTTATCATGATGATAAAATCTTGTGGAAAGATCCTTTAGAAGCATCGAACGCGACCGAGTAACATAACGGCAGACTCGGTTTGATTGAATCTGTTCATGAGAGGTGGTAAATGCGCAACACCCGTCATACATGGTATCAGTTTAAGTAACAATTGAAACCATAGAACAGTACGTTAGATGTTAAAATGTATTTTTCATAGAAAATATTGCAAAATATTGTATCGGAATGTTTTTGAAGTATTTCTTTATCAAAATATCCATTTTACAGAAGCACAATTTTCGGTGAACCTGTGACCAGTGCAACATTTAGTTATACTGTAACAAAATTCACTTAAGCCAGTGCTAGGGGGCGGGAGACAATTTGCACATTTAATTAACTATCATGACGGAGTCAGCTTTTGTTGCTCACTTGCGTTCTATGCTTTCATAGGATCTTCTTATGTAAAATAGATTTCCAATGTAATGAAGTGATGAGACTTTTTCCAAACAAAAGATAGTTTCATCAAAAGGTTTTACTAATACTTGGTGAAAAAAAAAGATATGAAATTCCAATAACACTAACGCTTCAAACCAACGTTTTTTTCACTGTATTGGTATAAAGTAGATCGGAATATCACAGTCTGATGAACGTTTCAGTACAAGAAAAAACCGCCTCGGTGGCCTAGTGGTAGAACGTCCGCTTCGAGTGCGGGAGGTCGTGGGTTCGATCCCCGGCCGCGTCATACCAATGACGTAAACAATGGTACTAGTAGCTTCATCGCTTGGCGCTCAGCATTAAGAGGATAGTGCTAGGACTGGTCAGCCCGGTGTCAGTATAATGTGACTGGGTGGGGTATCATGCCACGTGTCTACGGCGTGATATTCCAGTGCGGCAGCACTATAAAGATGGGCATTGTGCTCACTGCTACAAGCAGACACCGTCGTTTATATGACTGAAAAATTGTTGAAAAAGACGTTAAACCCGAACACACACACGCACACAACGAGTACAAGAAAAAACATTTTACCAAATCAAGAAAATTTGAATTCATGTCACTAAATAGAAGAATAAGGAGTTTCTGCCGGAAAACAAAATACTTCTGAAGACAAAATGTGTACATATATTTCTCTGTTTATCAAAATGAACTGTCATTTTTTGATGTATTGTGTATGATAGAAGTCAAATGAGTCAAAAGTTGAGCAGTAACACCATTATACCAAATTGCGGTATCACAGAATATAATGTTTTTATTCTGTCTAAGCGTAAAGGCAGTATTAATGGAGACTTCTTCACCTCGTGTAAAAAAGGTTTAAGGCATTTTACACATTACACTTCACGTTTAAATTTCCTTCTACGAGAAGAATTCAGCCTTTTTACACTTCCGTTTCACTGTTCTAAAATAACTGTAAAATACTAAATTGCTAGAATAAAACCAACACATTCTAAGATGCTTAGTTACAGGTTATTGTGTTTGGTTGAGATTTACAGGTTTTCAGTAAATACATTCCATACGGAGTTCATTCGTGAAAATTTCCGACTTCATTAATGATCTATACAGTCACTCTTTATAAAGAAATGGATAACAATCACAACTATTGCACCTTGACGAAAACTAGAGCGGATTACTTCTTTCTTGCAGTGATGTCACACTTTAAGACGTAATCTACTCGTAAAGAAGCCACAACATTCAACATTGACTTAAATCAAAGAATTAGTTTAAAATCCAAAATAGATAGAAAGAAGAAAAAACATTACAAGAAAGCAAATTATCGTTATGATGATAAAATCTTGTGGAAAGATCCTTTAGAAGCATCGAACGCGACCGAGCAACATAATAGCAGACTCGGTTTGATTGAATCTGTTCATGAGAGGTGGTAAATGCGCAACACCCGTCATACATTGTTTTAGTTTAAAGTAATGATTGAAACTATAGAACAGTACTTTAGATGTTAAAATGTATTTTTTCATAGAAAATATTGCAAAATATTGTACCGGAATGTTTTTGAAGTCTTTTTAACAAAATGTCCATTTTACAGAAGCATAATTTTCACCGGTCAACAGTAAACAAATGCAGGTGATGAAAAACTATGAGGAAACGGAGTTCAGTGTGACAGAGCGTGGAAGTAATTACCGAGTTCTTAAATAGAACTGTAATACAAGCAAACAAACAAACAAACAAAGTATTATAATACATACATACAGAAGAAAGTGAAAGCGATCCACCTAGATAATGTTACATCGAACAGTTAACTTCATCACTTTAAAATGTTTACTTGGTAGTGCTTTCACTCGTTTTATATTGTAATAAACATCATGCTATAAGACGTAACTTAATTATAAACATCGAGTTTTGAAGTTATTGCTGTAAAACATGAAAAATCAACAATATATATTTACAGGTCTAAGCTCTTCTTCGATTTTCATAAACAGTTTCAACATGTTAGAGAGAGAGTATGTGTTTATTAACGTTTTAGACAGTTTTACTTTATTGATTTACTACACAAAATGTCTAATTTGTTTCTTTGATGCATCCTCTATACAAATATAACAATAGTGTTTGTGCTTTTATTGAGGATGCAGTTTCGTCTTCAATTCATGTTTCTTGTTAGAGTTATCGCTTATTCATTTAACTGCCAATAAAATGTAGCACGTACATGTATAATAACAAACTGGTAATAATCCAGATTTCGACTGTAATAAATATATATAAGGAAAATTAGTTATAAAATGTGAAGATTTTTTTTCTGTAACATTACTGAGATATTTAATTGTTTGAACATTTTGAAAAGCAAATATCTTTCAAATCAACTGCGTTTTATGTAGAAATAAGTTTAAAACTATTGATGAAGCGTAAAACTTCATGTTAATATGAATGTAACACATCTCTGCAGAAAGTATTTGATTAGAAAGTAAAACAATCACAAATTAATGTTTTATTTATATCATAAGATGTGTTGCTTATTCCTAAGGGATGGTAATGCATTAGCTCATCTGACGTCCTCATCGCCGCTTACTCTTGTTATGTTTTCTTGTTCTTTTGAATCATGGAGTACATTTATTATACGTGAAAAAGAATTCCACTTAAACCGGTGTTAGGGGAAAATGGGTATTGCACTTTTCATTACCTTTCATGTACAGACCCAGTCAAACCGAGTTTTTAATGTTTTTAGTTTACTTGGTTGCATTCTGTGCTACAAAAGCATCATCTTACATATTTGAGTAAGCGGAACTATTAAAAGTAAAACAAAATGGAATGCATGTTTCCAAAAGACATGAATATGTAACAACATTTCGGGGAGGTTTTTCACAGCCGCTACACGACACTTATGGACGGCTGTTTAGCTAATTGATAAATTATACACAATTATCATAATTATCACAACATTACCTTGATCAGCAATTTTGTAATTTTTCTCGAGTGAATTCTACCAGAGGCGCTTGCGCCGAGTGTTATGTGGCTTCATGGAATTACACGCCTCAACACGTGTATCATTGAAGGTTCCAAGTTCACCGCCGTTTGAATACATCTGCGGATGTCTCTAAATTGCTTTTTGTACTTTTAGCATGTGTAAATGTTGAGTTCTGCTCAACCCGGGGCAAGAGGGCGTGGACGGTAGCATGCATTTCCACTACCGTCCATGAACAGGCTCAACCAAACCGAGCCTGCAACATTTTCGTTTTTGTCGTGTTGAGCGACCTGTGAAGTTTCCACTTTTCTCTATTTTAGCAGAGAGCTGAATGCATCATTTCAGATCATGGTACTTTTAATGACCCATTACCTATATCAGTGTTATTTCAGCAAAAATTTACTAGAATTTTAGATAAATAAGACTGAAAACTCATTGAATGACGCATTTAACGCCGAGACGCCATCATTACATAATTGCCGATTAAATATTTTTCTGTATTCGATGGGAATTGAATACAGGGTTTTCTTTTCGTTAGTAAAATACGAAAAATACATCCTGTACTTGTGACAGAAGATGCTTAGGTATACAATAAAAAGAAGGGCGTTTGGATGCAAAGACTGCAACAACCAAGTAAAAGTAGCTGATTCGGTTTGAATATTTGCCATTACGTACATAACCAGAATATCTTGAAATTTAATAGGGTTTTGTTCGATTTAGCAATGTCCACTTATAACAATAAGCTATTAATTTCTTGATACATCTGCCGAAACTAAACGAATGCTATAAAGGTATTCATCTAATTAGCTTAATAGTTTGCTTTTGTTCTAAGTGTGTCTCATTTCTTTGGTGTATAGTTTTATAGTGAACTTATCCAGATCTTTTGATCTATATGATGTTGCTGAAAGAAATGGGAGTAATATTTTAACATCAAGAAAACACAATCATCAAGGCAGGTTGTTATATTTTACATTTAACACCTAAACCTTGTACAACCGTTTCATTCCTGGTAAAAGTCTGTCAGACGATACAAATATGAATTATTACCATTTTAATTATTTTTACGTGCGCTTAAGCACGTGGGATAGGAAAAGATTACTAGTCGAAGTAATAACCATAGTCAGGAACAGGGCAACCTTACGCTTATAAAGCTTCCTGTCCAATCCTTTATTGTATATTTGTATTCATGTTGTGAAAATAATTCAAAATAAAATATGTTTAAACCAACCATAGTCACTGTATTGTCCAATATCAGATATTTATATCCCTAGTGGTGCTTCTGCCAGGGGATTGTCTGCTACGTTCCTCCTTCATTGTTGAGTTTGTTTGTTACTTCTATGTTATACTTTAACGTTATTTTATGTAGATAAGTGTGTTCATGTGCTCCGTTGCTGTACAAATGTAATACGTTAACAGGTTATCCTATTTCTAAGTGGAGTATTGTATATGCAACTGCTCTTTACTGTTAGACTTTTGTTCTTTGTTTTATAAACATTTGAGACCGCTCAGTGTTCATGAATAGTGCAAATGTATAGTATAAATCATGGTATGAAAGTTATAATAATGTAAGCTAGGAAATTAAAATGTGAAATTACACTAAGGATGAAAATATTAGCGAATATCGAAGGTACATGTGCTTCTAAATGTGAAAAGCCTACATATCATTCTACGTAAACCAAAATGAATTATCATTTCTGTGATGTTTTTGGTTTTGGTAAGATAGGTGGTAATTGGTCAATAGCGACAGCAGTAACTTAATGATACCAAGTATATAAAGATGTCTGTTATGTCTGGCGTCAAAATCAATAGATGAGCCGCGCCATGGGAAAACCAACATAGTGCCTTTGCGACCAGCATGGATCCTGACCAGACTGCGCGGCAATAGGCTTTGAAAGCGAACAGCATGGATCCTGACCAGACTGCGCGGATGCGCAGGCTGGTCTGGATCCATGCTGGTCGCAAAGCCACTATGTTGGTTTTCTCATGGCACGGCTCAGATGTTACTGAACGTTTAAAGCATTTTGTTAGCACTTTATCTCAGACGCATGAAATCGAACTTTCCATATGTCTTTCAACAAACAATTTTCATAACATTTTATGTAATTTTCTATCTGTTAATATTGAATGTGACATATGTCAATAATGAAACTAAAATGAAAGTGATACTATGAAAAGAAACCATCTGTTCATCATCATATCATTCAGTGTTAAATATATGACTAAACTATTGCCTTCCGGCAGCACAAAGATATCAGGTATTATAAATCTGGACGACATACACTGTAGGTAAATACTGTAAAAAACAGTAAACATGACTGCCGATAATAATAATACAAATAACAATATACATACTGTTTTATACAGGAATTGAAAATGGCGTTTATAAAAGTATTTCTGAATTGAACATGATTTCTTTAGATAACATTACGAAAACTATTGTATATATTAAGAAGACGGTATGAGACATGTATGAGACATCAACATTTTCACTGATCTAAAAACTTGCAAACATTACTGTACATCTCTAAACACGTTTTCTCACGTAAATTGTTATTCAATTACAAACAAATATACAAAGCTTTTGGACATGTTGCAATAAATTACTAAGTACCGCAAGAACAACTCTATTTTTCAACTTTTTACGCATTAGCTTTGTATATATGAAACTAATTACCAGAGGAATATCTTCAGTTATGTATTTCAACCCGATAATTCATTTTAATTTATAGCTTGAAATCATCCATTTAATGTTATGGAGTTTAACAGTGAAAAGACATACGTGTCAACAAGTGAACACGATTCAGGTAATAAAACCTATAAGAGATACCTCGGAGCATAGAAAGCAACCAGTCAAAATAACAACAGATTTAATGTGATTGTTCACGAGAGGTAATGAAATGTGCAAGATTCTCAGCCCCGCTAGTGCCAATATTGTGGAATTCTATTATACAGATATATTGAATGGACCTCATGATCCCAAAGAACCAGAAAAATTAACGCCACTGAAACTGTAAAGTTTATGATGTATCAAATACGAAATCACAGATTTTAATTGAGAACTAAAAAAAGAGTTTTTTCTTTGGTATGTTTTTTTTCGACCAGGACTGTGACATGTGATCTTTATCAGGATTAATCTATGATCAGGCATATTTTAAACTTATGTGTGTGTGTGTGTGTGTGTGTGTTCGGGTTTAACGTCTTTTTCAACAATTTTTCAGTCATATAAACGACGGTGTCTGCTTGTAGCAGTGAGCACAATGCCCAACTTATTAAGTTCGACATGTTATCATTCTGTTGACCATGTAAGTAGCGGGCAGACAGTTAGAAGCAAATCCAGACCCGGATCCAGGGCCGGGCCGAGGCCCTTCTCCCCCATCCCAATTGGCTGAGAATGAGAAGTGACCTATAATTTTTCTAAAAGTCTAGGCCCCAAAACGCACCAGAGGCCACCTTTCCATACCTTTCCATTTCAAAATTTTCCAGGTGGGGGGGGGGGGACCCCTTTCCCCACTTAAATGAGGAGGGTACCCCTCCAGTACCTCAAAAGTTAGGCCAAAAGAATGCACCATAGGCCACCATTTCATACCTGTAATTCCAAATTTTCAAGGGGGACAGCCCAATAACCGCACTAACATAACAGGGATACCCGCTCCCATACCTCAAAATTTAGACCAAAAATGCACCAGAGTTCATCATTTCATACATGTATATCACAAACTTTCAGGGAAGATCCCTTTTCTTCCCCACAACACGGACAGAGCCCCCCCCCCCCCGCCCACTCCCGTACCTCGCCGCTCTCGGCGCTAGTCAACCCGCCGGTGACGATATTATTCTAAAACTGGTGCCCCCCATTAAAATGTTTTTGGATCCGGGCCTGAATTCAGTCTCATATTACCACATATTATATACTTTAAGACACGAAAAAGAGACAGGAAATATGCATACGTTGTTTGGCATTGATAAATGTCACAAATTCAAATATCAAATAATAACATCCCAAAATATTAATAAACTTTTAAATTACATTTATATTTATTTTAAATTTGAAATTCGTACCTCTGACAGGCTGGGAAGCACGTAAAGCAGATATATTCTTCAATGTGTCTTCTTCTTTTTCAAGTAAAATACATCATTACATATGACACTACTTCTCGTTTCTAACACACCATCAACTAGTTGTTCGTTAATGGAAACGATATTGAATTCTGATTGAATTCTAAAGTAATCTGACATAGATATTAACTACTTTTGCCCGGAGATTTAAAGTTACAGTCTGATTTATATCACTGTATCTCCTAAGGCTTCTTCGCGATTCCTATAATAAGGTCTCGAGTCTAAAGTGGAAACTAATGAATACAATCCTTGACACAATAAAATCATCATACATAAGAACATTTCCATCCCATATATTAAATAAGTAACTACTACCACTATAGAATTATGACTGTATGTCTATGCATAAATCTCTAAAAGAGCGGGGCGTATTATCTAAACACCCTTGGCGGGCGTGCTTGCGGTCGGCGTCCGAAGCATGTCCGCTCTCTAAGTCAAACAGATATCATTCGACCTTCACCAAACTTGCTGACAATGTTTGTGGGCATAATATCTCGGCTAGGTTCGATAACTACAGTGCACGCTATTTCAGACAAGATTTTTCCCTATGGAAAGACAGGAATGTCTGTCCCCGGCGCGTACCCGGACAAATGTATACTTTCCCTTCTAGGTAGGCAAGGACACAATTCTATGCGTGCGTACTTACCGTGGTATGTTTAAGATAATTATGTATTTATTTTGTTGATAATAAGCATCGTCAACAGGGAAAAAAAACGCAGATATTCATGCGTATTTATTAAAATTGAATGACGTTGAGGTAGAGTGTATTCATTTACTAGATTTTTGCGCTTTATGCCAGAATATCGTTAGCGCATGTTCATTTTGTTTTATAACATCTTCAGAATCCCTCGGAAGCAGAAAAAACGTGTGATAAGAATAATCTTCCCGCATAGATTTTATTAAACTCATAAAATGCTTGGCAGACCTTCTCATCTTATCATTTTATTCAACTCGTGCAATAAAGTCATGTGACAGGACACTCATGTAATGCCCTCTACATTGTATATAATTGCACGTGTATTTTGAAATGTGCGCGCACGCAAAGCAGATTTCGACCTAGATTGTACACTAAAGTTATGTATGGGCAGTCTGTTAACTCAGTCATCCTCTCCTGTCGCAAGACAGACTGACGAAATATGATATATATGACCTGTATTTCTGGCTCATATGCCTATATCTTCAACTTCCTTTCAATTTTTGCTAGTTTTTGTAACTACTTTTATGAATACAATGAGTGCACGGATGCTACATACAGAAAAATACGCGTGTGCATATACATGTTGCATAATAGGCGTTTAATTTTATGCATGCACGCTTTATTCTGAGTGCTTGTATACTTACAAATATGCATGCACATATGAACGTGCACTAGTAAATTAATATATAAGTAGCTACATATTTGCAACTACACATACATTTTTATTGATGCTTTGACGTCGTGTGAATGAAATGAAATAAAGCCAAAAAATAAACCAGTGTAATGCAGTTCTGAGGTTACCGTCGTTTTAGATTCTACTTCGGATTTACTTGGTCGCTCGTAGATATTCTAGCATAAAACTGCTGTTCTAGTCATTTTTCGGGGATGTTTTAAGAAGAGATTCACGTGCTGTTATAAAACAGTCATATATATGCACGTTCCGTGGTAAAGCGCTAAGATATTACGACCCATAACGGATTTATAATTCAATGGAAATAACGTCAGCATGAAGAAACAACAGATATCCCTGCGCATTTCATTGAAATTAAATGAGGTTGAGGTAGAGTTTATATATTAATTCTGCATTCGTTTATGTGCTTTATGCTTAAATAGTTTTAAGCCATGTCCATTTCGTGTAATAACATACATGTATTTAGAACTCCTCAGGATTCTGCATATGTTGTAACACGAAAAAACATGCGTTATCCCTACAAAGAAAGAAGAAATTTTATGTTTCAGCATAACAAATCTTGCATGTGATAAAAATTCTTTCTATAGAGCCTTTCATTTTATTATTTTATTCAAATTGTGTAATTAAGGGTACAATTGTTACCTGAATACATGTTTTACACTTAAAATGACATTAACCAATACTTGTCGCAGTGATTTAGACTGAACGCCGAACATCATGTCTTTATTGTAGGTATGGGTTCGAATATATACGTACTAACTGAGATATAATTGCTTATACTCTAAAAATCATCATGGGTCCGAACCTACACGTTATGCACTGTGCAGTGTAAACAGATTTTCTAAAGTGAATCACCAGCCGAGATGCTCCGACTACCAGATCAATCTTAGTATATGAACTCGCCCAAAAGGTCATTTTTGAAGGTGAAAGTGTATTTTACCCCAGTAGGAAATCTTTAAGCGTCAACGATTTGTTTTATTTAGCGAGCCTAAAAAAGGATTAAATTTATAACACTTCCGCTTTTAGACACAATGTCTTTAATCAAATCGTCGTGGAGAAGATAGTGCGGATGGCGCCTCGCCCGAGGACCGATTTCACGACCACGCGATCTGTAGATCTGCGCTGTCCCTTTCGAACTAAGCAGGCTGGCTACATTTTTTTTGCATAACTCTTCCCTAGGGAAAAATTCATACAGAAAACATTTTCTATTGGAATGCATTCCCATGGGAAACGCTTCCCTTGGGAACAGTTTCCTACAGGAAAGTATTCCCATGGGAAACTTTTCCCAAGGGAACAATTTCCTATGGGATTCCCAAAGGAATTCTTTCCCATTGGAAAACTAAATTATCTTTTATTTAAACAAAAAAACTAGCCAGTACCATAAAAGTATTTTTATAAAACAGCTATGATGTTTTTCTAATAGTTTATATGAAAATAAAAAATAAGGTTTTCCCATGGGAAATTCCGATGGGAAAGATTTTCCAAATGTTTCCCATGGGAAAACACCGTCCCATGGGAAAGCAATTTTCCCATGGGAAATGACCGTTTCCCATAGGAAATCGGCCATTTCCCATGGGAAACAGAATATTATAATAGCAATATTTATTAAGATAATAAGATTAGAATGATGAAAGTTGTTGGCTGCTAAAAGGTAGATATGGGCTATCATTCAGTACGATTTTTAAGCTCAAAGCCTTTGTAGAAATACTTGACGTTTTTGCCAATTATTGTCCGTGGCAAATTAAAATTGGCGGCCATTTACTCAAATCGCCCTAGGCACTATTGGATTATGGCCCTTGAATTACTCGAAAAACTGCGAATTTAGCCTTGTCCGCTCTAAGTCGAACAGTTTTCATCCGATCTTCACTAAACGTGCTGACAATACATTTGGGCATAATATCTCGGCTAGGTTCGATAACTACCCAAATCGCCTTAGGCACTCTTGAATTACGGCTCTTGAATTACTCGAAAAACTGCGAATTTAGCCTTGTCCGCTCTCTTAGTCGAAAAGTTTTCATCCGATCTTCACCAAACTTGCTGACAATGCTTGTGGGCATAATATCTCGGCCAAGTTCGATAACCAATTAAATTGCCCTTGGCACCCTTGGATTATGGCCCTTGAATTACATCAACAATATTACCTTTATGATACGTAACTGAATATTTAGACGGGCGTTTTCTGTGACAGTCTGGCACTCTTTTTGTATTTTGGTGAACGGGCAATCGTTCGTAAATTGTTTACATAGTACATTGCGGTCAATACAATTAGTTAATAAGGAGATGTTTGAATGGAATAAGTTCGAAAAAGCATTCAGAGGTCATCACTTGTATTTAATAAGTAATAGTATAACAAACTTAAAAGTTTGATTCTCATTTGCAAACACATAAAATGTAATGGCACAACGTTATCAAAAAGACAGAAAAGCTTTGATAATTTTGAAACATCATATTGTAGGATACATACATTTACACTAGACCTTATTGAAAAGAATTTACAGATAAAAAGCAGCAAATTTGCTTATTTTTTATTTTTTTTAATTTCTACGAAACCAAATGATGTATAAAGGAAGGCTGGTAGTCTTACTCTGTCTTGCTGTCAATGTCATTTGCATGTAAAACAACATGTCCGCTTTATATCGCTTCATACGTATGTAGATGATCTACTTCAGTGGTTATTTATTTGTGCACCTTTATCAAATTAATAAATACAGGCCGTTGTGATGTGGCAAAATGTACTCATCCAGTCTCGGCATATTTAAGTCGTTATTAAGGTGACAGTATCAGCGGAAATTTACGATATTTTTTGGCACTGAGCAGTCAATGATAATGTCACTGTTACAATTACTGAGTTTACTTTTCCGGCAATAAGTTTTGAAATTTCAGTGAGGGCAGTATATCAAAAGATAAAAATAGTCCAATACTTGAATTCCGTTTTTTATATTTTCTAGTCCACACGGCGTTGCTAGGCGCGTGAGCTGTGTTGCACGTTTCACAAAATATTACTACACGTGATCACATTTTAGACAAATTATACCATATTTCACGTAATGTTTCATGTGGTAAAGTAATTGCCATATAAAGAATTATTATTTATAATTTATGTATTATATAAAGGCCCCCAGGATAAGGTGGAAACTTTATTTTATTGGTTATCCTGTTGTGTATAAGGTTAACCTTCTTTGCATATATATATAGCGTTTGGAACATATATTAGATATATGTGATAATCTGTGTATTGATACTAGTATTATTACTCTTCACAAATCACTTTACATGTAACGTTTGATGCATATTTGATTATTTTACGTATTGTGCAGATCTTCATATTGGTTTTATTTAAAGGAAGGTGAGGATGCCTTTAACGTTAACTTTGAACAATGTCACTTTGGGTAAAAGTACACCTATTATTGCATTTTAACGCTCAACTCACGTGTTTAGATAGTTGAACAAGATTGGAAGGAAGATTTTTATTTCTTTAGTAATTACAGCCAATTTCGATTTTTGCTTAGTCGGTTGGAGCACAGTTCAAATATTGTAATAAACACTGGTGTGTTTGCACTCACTGATATAGAAAGTCCAGATTACGATTGAGAACGGTCAATATTAACTGTATCATGTAATACATCTTAAGCCGGTAATAGGGGTTGTGAGGGTGTGCCTCACTTTAAAAGTCTTGACTCAGTTACCCCAAGTTTTGAATGATATTTTCCTTTGTTAAGGTCGAATTCCAGCTAAAATGTTGATAAATAATCCTTTGATATACGCTAATAATTGCTATTGCCTGAAGTTCGGAAATATCAAAATAATAAAAATAAATATGATGAAATAGACCTTCAAACGAAACAATTGCAATATCAAATGGTATATCTGGAAGCCGACGTAAATCCTAAAAGTCATGTGACGTAGTAATTAAGAGTCAGTCTAGCATTGTTAACACTTGTGTTGTTTATAAAGAAAGGATTTATAGGACTAAAGACACAATTTAGGTTTAGGTCAACTTAATATAAAAATAGAGTAAGTTTTGTTACCTAAACGTTTTAAAACTTTCAATGAGATATATCGTTTTTTTATAAAGTTTATCAAGCTATACATTTATAGAAATGTTTTCCTTCTGTTTTCTAAACCGATTAAGAAATTTATACACTAAAGGGAATAAAACATTATTTATGTTCACTACATGTTTTGAAAGAAAGAAAAATAAATCGTATAAACATCATGATATCTTTTCGGAAGATTACATGCGCGAGGTAAAGTTAATCATAGAAAATAAAAATGAAAACAAATGCGTCGTTCCAAACAAAAAAAAAAAAGGTTTTAAAAAGTGGCACCAAAATCTAAAATATCATAAAACTGTAGCTAATATCGAGTTTTCTGATAGTTATGATCAACACTGAATCGGCCCTATTTGGATTTAAGAATATTTTAAATAAAAAGCAGAACTGTATTTTTATCGGAATGTGAAATACAATTTAACGTGTTCCGATCTTTCTGGTTGTTCTATTTAGATGTTTACATTGATATTCATTTTGACTTTATGATTATTTTCCTTTACAAATGGAAAATACCTACTGTAAAAATGTAGATATAAAGATGAATGCAAATTTATGTGCGTTGAACAAGATAATTCTTTTAAACGTTTTAACACATACTTCTTCGTAAAACGTTACACTTTTGAAATACTGTGAACATGATAGAACTTTTGTTTATTTCTGTCCTTGATTGGATTTCATTTTCATAAGAAACACATATCTTACATGGAGGTGAGACATTTTCACATTTTCGCACGTAGCACACAGACTTACAGATTTGTTTACAATTTTACTTCATCGTGAAATTTCTCATATTTATTGCATACCTCTGTCTGCTTAATATTACGATAAAATTGAATTGCATATATAGTTTTTAAAAAAGGAGACATTTGATGCTTTGGGGATTCCGTTGGATGACTTAAAGAGATAATTCATTTTAAATGATCACCATTTGACATTATTTATCGGTCCCTTACCATTATATTAGAAATGTAAGCAATCAAGTTGCAGAAAGCATAATGTAACATTTTGTTTGCGTGCTACTAATGCAGTATTGATCCAAAACACCATTAGCCAATGAAATAGATCATTTTAAGTAGATGGAATGAATATGCGTTACTACGTAAAATATTTAATCCAAATCGTTTTGCGACAGCTATGGAATGAAAAGCGTCAGTTTGGCATAAACATTTTATTTCATTATAATACAAATATAATACAGAAACGCATCAAATTATTAAAATAATCCAAATTCATTGAAAAATCTGAGTTTGCAAAGTGAAAATATTCGGATCAACTTTGAATATTAAGTTTTCGGAACGGTTAAAACAAAATCTTGTCATATTCATTGTTTGGATCAAGACTGCATCAGTCAAGAAGCAAATTAAGTTACGTTATGTCTTTATGTTCCTGACTCGATAATTACATTGAGCATTTTAAAATGTGATAACTTGATACCATCTTCAGTTTAGTTCAGACTAATTTGTTTTAGCTCGATTGTGATGAAAGCTTTAGGCTTATTAGAACCACCCTCGAGTCCGCTTCCTGGAAAAACCGGTACTGGCGTCATTTCAGAAGTCATGGTCGTGACCCCAGTGGGGTTCGAACCCACGACCCCTGGATTGAGCGGCCGGCACCTTATCCATTAGACCACAGCTCCTATCTTTGATACAAACTGTAGATTTATTGTAGATGTATGAAATGTTCTTATATTTAGATAGACATATTGTTAACAGCACATGGGAACTTCTAAAAAAAAAAAAAGATTTACATCATTTACTTTACAACTTTTGCGATTTTTTTAAAACGTCATGAATATAAAGATGAATGTTTTGATTTTATTCAACGAGCAAGTATCATTTATAAAGATGATATGAAAACTCTCAGTTTTCCCTGATGAAAAAAAAATGTTTCCAAGATAGCACAAGAAAAATATAGTTTTTTATCATGATGTACTTGCCTTTGAACGAAATTGCTGCTGTTCTTTAACCTTATTCAGGAAACAAATAGGCGTAATACCAAAGTTTTTGCCCTTCGTTGACCGTAATAACGATGTGCTCAAAATACAAGAAATTCCTTTGTTTGATGCCAGATGTTTGTAAAGTTTTGAGTAGCATGGGCGTTAAATGGCGTAATATTAAAACAATTATACTGCGGTACGTAAAATTATATACATTATACTTTTATTGAATTAGAATGTCATAACGTACAATTTTGACAGGTTGAAATTTGCATGTTCTCGGTTATTTACAGATTATTTCTCTTATTTTTTATGTGATTTGGTGCAAAAATGATCAGGTCAACTCATTTATTATGGCTGAATATTTCCTTTCCTCTGTAATCGTTCTATTAACCACAGGTAATTCTTTATATTGCTTGTAGTGAGGCAAAGGAAAATTAAAATATCGTGCATTGCATTGTGAAAATAACTGCGGACTAAGGCCGTGACTCATGGTCAATTTGCAGTTTAAATGACATTTAAGTAAAGCAAGATGCACGAGATATTGTTAATCGTCACAATGCTTCAGTCGTGCATTTATTGGAATATTCTGATCTAGGAAAGACTATCTCTATATTCTCATTGTCCTGATAAAACACGCATGTAATTTCTGAATTAAGTGGCTCTTTGACACGTATAGATGATGGAGACATTACATCAGATTTATTATGCACGAGTATCCGGTTAGCAAGTTTTATGACTTGGCCGCAATGTTATTTTACAAGAAATAGAAGTTTAACGGTATGTTCAGATTTACATTTTCTAAAATGTACAGTTAATCGATAAAATAGGCATTAATTTTCATATTGGCTTAGTCAAAATAACATTATGTTATAAAAAAATGTTACAAATTAAGTGATTTTATACTTGCTTTGTTATGTGAACAATATAAAATCAACAAGCAAATTCGATGAATTGGTATCCCCCGCCGAAAGGGTTCGTGGTGAGGAATGGCCAAAAAACAATATTCTGGCAAAACGTTAAGGATGTTACTAAGAGGCAAATAATTTCATTAGTCAAAATCATTTTAACAGAAAATGAATGCTTCTTTTTGGTGACTGTGGTGGTGGGGGGGGGGGCGGGGGTGCAGCGTGGGTGACCGGGTGAGGGTACAAAACTTCACATATTGGTTATAAATATTGATGGAAAATTAAAAATTAAAAATAAATATATATATATAAAATTGGGGGGAGGGAGAGGGGGAGGGAGAGGGGAGGGAATGCATGATCGGGGTGGTGGGCATGACTGAGTGGAGAGTGAGGATGGGGGACGGTACAACTTTCCATGTTGATAAATATGATTTTTTTTCTTTTTTGGGGGGCGTGTGCGGGGGGGGGGGGGGAGGAGGGGGAGGTGGTGACCAGGTGTAGGTACACAACTGTACATGTTTATAATAAATGTTCAACAAGTACTTTACACCTTTATTATATTTTCAGAAAGCTTGCATATCAACTAAATCAGCAGACCAAGTATCATCAATATCACTAACTATCACTCTTCGTTTCATAAATTTTCGTTTAATTGGTTTATGTCATTTTTCTGCTAATACATCACTCCTGTTATTTCGGGGGTCTTTTTGGGTAAATACTCTATCCCCTTTTTCCGTTTTTTTATTTTTGTTTTTACCCGAGTCCAAGTTTGTATTTTGTTTTAATTGCTGGTTTTACAACTAAATGTTTTGCAATCTTTTCTCCAAATGTTTTTGATTTAGTCTTATTGAAGTTGGAAAGCATTTGCTTGTCACATATACCTTTTTTTTACACCACTGTCATAGCAAAAGTCATGGTCCATACATACTGCGTCCAGTTCATTAACAGGAGGTCCATTATCCAAAAGGATTTCCTGGCCCGCAATAGTTATATCATGAGAGTGTTAAACCTTTCTTAGGTAATAAAGGTAACATTGCTTTATGAATATTTATTGCTCCTCCGAAACGTTTCACAAACTGTGTTTTTATACTACCGTAGGATGCACACTGAGCTCTTAACATAAGTCCACCATTTTTGTTGTAACATATTGAGGATTTATACTGTCAGCAAATTTCCTTTCTTTTACACAATATATTTGTTTTTGGCTCATTTATATTATATGTATTTAAAACTTTTTATTTTTTCACTGGGTTTAAAACCTGTGGTTGTTTGAATTGTGTGAGTGGTCCCTAAAAATAAGTGTTTACACTGTAAACGTTACTAAATATAAACGTGAACATTGTACACGGGGGTAACAAATTCCACTAAATTAAATGCTAGAAATAAGCGTTTATACTGTAAACGTTACTAAAAATAAACGTGAACATTGTAATGCTAAAAAAAACGTTTACATTGTAAACGTTACTAAAAATAAACGTGAACATTGTAGATGAACTAAAAATAAACGTTTACACTGTAAACGTTACTAAAAATAAACGTGAACATTGTACATGATCTAAAAATAAACGTTTACACTGTAAACGTTACTAAAAATAGATTTACTTTATCAAAGTAGAGGTCTTCACAGTAAGTTGTTAAAACCTGTGGGTTTTTGAGTTTGCCGGTATTAGTCACTGGGTTAAGGTTAAAATGGGGCCAAACTGCGCTGGGAGCCCCATAATATATAATTCTAAGAAAAGATTCTTTAAAGAAATCTTTCAGATAAAGTTATGATTATTTTCCAATACAATTCCACCTATTGCCCTCTATTATTGAATCAAATAACGTTCAACTGCTTTGAAAAATAAAGTTTAACACGTGAACAAATTTGCGAAAAGGGAGATCATAACAAAAATAGGCCAGTGCGTGGGCGTGAGAGATGTTTGAAATTACCTCCGAGAGACTATATTCTATTGCTTATATTATTGTTAAATTACCTTCTATTCAGCTATTGTCCATGTTAAAATGTGACAAAATAAGTTCAATAAGGGAAATAGCTCAAAAAGTGTTATAAACAAAATTATAGCTTTGATTTTTATTGCAGTCTTGGTGTGAAGAATATTATATAAAATAGAAAGAAAAATGTATTGATTTTAAAAACTGTTTTGACTATGCAATAAGTTAATGTGTATTTCCGTAACATATTTAGCTTTTTTTCGGATGTTTTCCTTCCAATGTAATCCACAGATATAATAACATATCCTCGTGTCTATTCATTCCAGTAATGAAACATTTTTCCTTAATTCAATGTATTACAAAAAGACAAAACACAAACAGATTTTGAATTATATCGTTCTGAATAACTAACAATTACAGATATTTTTTTGTACTGTCTGGGTTATACCCCAGTCACACATATGGCGCGGATAGCTATGTTTAGCCATGGATAGCAACGTAGTTATCCGTATCGATCCGAACCTAAGCCGTACCTCAAAGTAGTAATCCGTATCGATCCGTATTGACACTTGGTCAAAACGTATTCAAGACGTACTCCAAACTTGCACGTTTCTCCAACTTTTGAACATGCACAAAAGTTTGAGCGATCCGTAGCCATTTGAGCGTGACTTAGTCCAACTTGGTCGAAACTTATTCATCCGTAGTTAAAGGTACTAAACGTAGTTATCCGTACTGAAACGTACCTTGCCGTAGTTTGACATGATGTCAAAGATAATCGTAATGAAAACGCTGGCTACACGTGGCCCAATTTATATGAAACTTACCGACCCGCTACTAAACCTTAATGCGAACGTAGTAATGCTTATTGATCCGTAGCTTAACGTAGTTATCCGAGGCTGTCCGTACTTAAGCGTAGTACATCGCAGATCCGTCCACGCGCTGGGCAAGTTGTCAGGCGCAGTAAAACGTAGTTCAACGTAGTACGCCGTACCTATCCGTACTTATTCGCGTCCTGTATCTTTTTGTTCCCCGTTTCTCACCATTTTTCCCATACTAAGACTAACTGCTCCGTACTTATCCGTGTCCGCCCCACCGCAGACAAATCCCATCCGCACCGTACCTCAACGCACGGACATATCCGTATGTGTGACTGTAGCTTATTTTAAAAGACGTAAAAGCACACAAAATATAAATACGTTTTATGGGCAAACAAATTGGTAAAACGGGGTGTTTTATTATCTATATACTGAGCTTGTTGTTGAACGGTAAGATTATATTCCAGATGATTGCCCCATTTTTGTTGTCTGCTAATAGAATTATAGGAATATTTCCCTCTCATTTATAACTTTATTACGTCAACCATTTCAGTTACGTCTCTCTCTCTCTCTCTCTCTCTCTCTCTCTCTCTCGCTGTATCTATATATATATATATATATATATTTATATCCCGAGGAGTGCACAGAAGTCGTTTCAAGAATAAAGACGTGTGTTTTAACCATTCTTGTATAAAACATTTGTTTAGTATTTATATGTCTATATTGAATATTCAGATATTTGTGATTCAGGGAAGAAAGATGCATAGAAATTTTCTATTTTACTACTCGACAGTCATAATTATGCAGTATTTTTGAAAATTTGAAAGATTTCAGCGCCTTCTGAATGTCATAGTAAGCTAACATTAAAATGGTATAGGACAATAAGTACGGTTTTGCTGAAAAGATAGGAATTTTGCCATTCGTGCTACGTTTTAACTCATTTGAGCTAAGAGTGCTCATGGTGAGCTTTAAGGATGTCCCGCGTTCGTCAATCTTCCACATTGTTTTTAAAAATATTTCCTCAACCACTACGCCAAGTTTAACCAAACTTCACAGGAATGTCAACTACTTGGTCCCATTGCAATTCCTTCAAATCTAGGTCATTTATGCAACCAAAAGGAAGAAACTTTAAAAGTTCTCTTTTCAGAAATCGCGGGACCGATTTAGCATGTTCTTCTCTGAAACAGCTGGCTCAATTTCAAAATAGTTTCACGGTAATTTTCCTCCACTAAATTTCTTTAAATCATTCTATTTCGTGATAAAATATGGCCGAGAGGGTGGGGGGCTACTTTTCCCTACATGACTATTTTGAAAACTTTGACAATCTGTCACTTTTACAATTAGGAAAGAAAAAGCTGTTTGCTGTAGTAACACGAAAATAGTGAATTAGAAGAGTTATTATAACGTTTCTGTAATTCCAGTACTTGACAGTATATTGATGATACAATTAATATTAGATATGTTATATATGCATATGTTATATCTATGCATAATTCATTTACAAACGTAGTCTTCTGTTTCAAAACAAACAATATATTTCCTTTGGAAACAGATTCCTCTAAAATTAAAATTGTAATATAAATCAACAGGATTTTACTGTCAGTGCACAGATTAAATTAAAATACTAGTGCATTTGCAATGCCAAAAAGTGCACTGGCACATTGTAAAATTTTGATATCATAATACATATAAGGAGTGCGTTATGCAAGTAAGTATGTAATTATCATCAGGATACTACGGTCTCTAAATATATCCGCACTTGACCCGTATATAAAAATTATCATAGCTTTTAACTTTAAACATACCTTAACATAAAAGGCAGAGGGTGTGTGTGGGGGTGGGGGATTAAACAAAATAACGTGTTTTGTCCAAAGATTCACTTCATACTCATGTGCAAACATTCAGAAAATAAAAGGTGGAACATCACAGGTCGCCCAACACGACATAAACGAAAATGTTGCAGGCTCGGTTTGACTGAGCCTCGTCCACGCCCTCTAGCCCCGGGTTGAGCAGAACTTTTACACATGTTATAAGTACTAGAATATAATTTAGGCGGTGCACATGGAACCTTCAATGATGCCAGTGTGCAATTCCATGAAAAGCGGCTTATGGTCCCCAGATAAAATAATGACTTTGCCCCGAACGAGAAAAAAATGGGCAGAACTAAACAAAATGGAATTTAGAGAGGGGATATGTGTTTATGGATCCTGCATATCACAGAAACTGCCAAAAGACAAAATTAAAAAGCTGGCAACATATCCAAGGGGTGGTTTATACAATACCCAAAGCTTTTTAAGCGGGAGTACTGTAACCATACAAGCTGAAAAAATTAAACAGTACACTTACACAACATTCATGTCGTGCTGAACGATCTGAAGAGATCAAAATATATGAGCTCTGATTGAAGAAATACTTGTAAATATGAAATCAAATGAATGACTTTCTTTTAGAACTATTTACTTACAGCAGCGTATTTAAACAAAGCGCGGGAAATCAACGTCCGTAAACAGTAAATACGTCATGACGCTTCAAAGACAAATAACAATGGTTAGTTCCGGTGTAACGGTCAGTTTTTTCCCCAGTCAGTTCTTCCCCCCACCCCCAGTCAATCCCCCACCCCTCCAATTGCAACTGGTTACTCTTGATCATTCTTATGGGGGAAAAAACTAACTAGTCAATTCTTGCCTCCCCCCCCTCGTCAATTTTCCTGACTAGTCAATTATTCCCCCCTGTTAGTACTGGAACTGGTTATTCTTGGTTATTCTTAACTAGCCTGCTTTTTATTTCCGATAGTCGGTTTTCATTTAAATTTCATATAAAAGAAGAAATATGTTTCATATTTTGTGTAAATTAAAGAATTTGTTTTAAATGAACTTATTTTGATTTCTGTTATATTTTTTTAAATTGATTTCTTCTAAGTAAAGGAAATTTCTGCTGGTCAGTTCTTTTCCTACCTAGCCAGTACTTGACCAGTAAGGTGGGGGAAGTAAATTGACGGGTCAGTTCTTTCCCCACTAGCCAATATTTGACCTGTCGGGTGGGGAAATGAAATTGACCAGTCAGTTCTTTCCCCCCTAGCCAGTACTTGCTCTGTTAGGTGGGGCAGAAAATTGACCGGCCAGTTCTTTCCCCCCTATCATATACTTGACCTTTCAGGTGGGGGAAGAAATTGATCGGTCAGTCCTTTCCCCACTAGCCAGTGCTTGACCTGTTGGGTGGGGAGAAGGAATTCACCGGTCAGTTCTTTTCCCCTAGCATATACTTGACCTGTCAGGTGGGGGAAGAAATTGACCGGTCAGTTCTTTCCCCCTAGCATATACTTGACCTGTCAGGTGGAGGAAGAAATTGAGCGCACAGTTCTTTCCCCCCTAGCATATACTTGACCTGTCAGGTAGGGGAAGAAATTGACCGGTCAGTTCTTTCCCTCCTAGCATATACTTGACCTTTCAGGTTGGGGAAGAAATTGACCGGTCAGTCCTTTCCCCCTATCATATATTTGACCTGTCAGGTGGGGGAAGAAATTGACCGGTCAGTCCTTTCCCCACAAGCCAGTACTTGCTCTGTTAGGTGGGGGAAGAAATTGACTGGTCAGTTCTTTCATCCTAGCCAGTACTTGACCTGTTGGGTGGGGAGAAGAAATTGACCAGTCAGTTCTTACCCCCCCCCCTCCCCCCCCCCCAAGCATATACTCGACCTGTCAGGTGGGGGAAGAAATTGACCGGTCAGTCCTTCCCCCCCTGTAATGCTTGACTTGTCAGGTGGGGAAGAAATTGACCAGTAAGTTCTTTCCCCCTAGCATATACTTGACCTGTCAGGTGGAGGAAGAAATTGACCAGTCAGTCCTTTCCCCACAATTCAGTACTTGCTCTGTTAGGTGGGGGAAGAAATTAAGTGGTCAGTTCTTTCCCCCCTAGCCAGTACTTGACCTGTTTGGTGTGGAGAAGAAATTGACCAGACAGTTCTTCCCCCCCCCCTAGCATATACTTGACCTGTCAAGTGGGGGAAGAAATTGGCCGGTCAGTTTTTTCCCCCTAGCATATACTTGACCTGTCAGGTCGGGGAAGGAATTGACCACGCAGTTCTTTGCCCCTTTAGCCAGTACTTGACCTGTCAGGTGGGGGAAGAAATTGACCAGTCAGTTCTCGCCCCCCCCCCCCCCCCCGCAGCCAGTTCTTGACCTGTCAGGTGGGGGAATAAATTGACTTGTCAGTTTTTCCCCCCTAGCCAGTACCTAACCTGTCAGGTGGGGAAATGAATTTGACCAGTCAGTTCTTTCCCCTAGCCGGTACTTGACCTATCAGGATGGGGAAGAAATTGACCAGGCAGTTCTTTCCCTCCTAGCCAGTACTTTATCTATCAGGTGGGGGAAGAAATTGATCAGCCAGTTCTTTCCCTCTAGCCAGTACTTCACCTGTCGGGTGGGGAGAAGAAATTCACCGGTCAGTTCTTTCACCCATAGCCAGTACTTGACTATCAGGTGGGGAAGAAACTGACTAGTCAATTATTTCCCCCATAGCCAGTACTTGACCTGTCAGGTGGGGAGAAATTGACCAGTAAGTTCTTTCACCGCCCCCCCCCTAGCCAGTACTTGCTCTGTCAGGTGGGGGAAGAAACTGACCGGTCAGTTCTTTCCCCCATAGCCAGTACTTGACCTGTCAGGTGGGGAAATGAAATTGAACAGTCAGTTCTTCCCCCCCCCCCCCCCTGCCAGTACTTGTTCTGTTAGGTGGGGTAGAAATTGACTGGTCAGTTCTTTTTTGCCTTAGCCAGTACTTGCTCTGTCAGGTGGGGGATAGATCAAGTACTGGCTAGGGGGGAAAGAACTGAATGGTCAATTTCTTCCCCCAACTGATAGTCAATTTCTTCCCCCACCTACCAGAGCAATTACTGGCTAGGCGGGAAATAACTGACTAATCAATTTCTTCCCCCACCTAACAGAGCATGTACAGGCTTATTTTTTTCCCCGGGAAGGAACTGATTGGGGGAAAACTGGGCTGTTACAGGTTTTGTTTTATCAGTTGCAGCGTAACGTTATGAATTTTTGATAAAATAACGCTTTTGAATTGAAGAAAATAGTATAAGGAACAAAGAGGAACTTTCAAGGTATTGGATTTTTATTCCGTTTTATGAAATAAACTTTAAATTACTACATAAATCTTCTACAAATATGTAGTTTGCAATAAGCCATTTACAGCATGAGTGTAAGGTGGAGTTTTCCAGCACCGGTAAAAATACCGAAAATCCCCATCTGGTATGCAAGAATACGTCTTCTTTATTTATTTCAGTCTATAAAAAGCCCACGCGCGAAACGGATAGAGAAACATTATTATGACGTCACGACATTAAACTAAAAATAATCAAAATGGCCGCTGTTGTGTTTCAATTGACGTTATTTTGAATTATTCTTGTCAGTCGGCCTTCCAAACGGCTAATCGGGTGGTATTCCATCAAAAAGTAGCGTTTCAGTTCCCAAACAGGCAATTTCTTTCTACGTGTCTTCTTCACCAAGAACGCATCAAACTGAGGTTGCAGATATCTAGTGGTGGATATCAAATACAAAATTGCACAGAATTTCGTACCACTATAAGAAGAAGGAAAAGGATGAATTATATAAATAAATATCTTCTATGCTTTAACAGTCTGGTGAACCATCTCATTTTTATTTTGTCGGGTATAACGTCGCACCGACACAATTATTGGTCAAATGGCGACTTTCCAGCTTTGATGGCGGAGGAAGACCCTAGTTGCCCCTCCAAGCATTATTTCATCACGAGCGGGCACCTGGGTAGAACCACCGACATTCTGTATGCCAGCTGGATGGCTTCCTCACATGTATAATTCAACGCCCCGAGTGAGGCTCGAACCCACATCGATGAGGGTCAAATGATTTGAAGTCGGCGACCTTAACCACTCGGCCAAGGAGGCCCCTTGTCTGGTGAACCAGTGTGCGGAACTGTTTTTGAATATAAAATAGGAATAATTTTTTTACAGATATGCCAGAGGGTTCTTTTTCGTTACAGAATTTCAACAGACGGAGGCCCTACAGAAATACTATTGGTTTGTAAAAGTACAGAAATAACAAGTGATAGAGTACCTTCGGTTTATTCCTTTTTTCACAGATACACCGATAAACGGACACTTGCAGTTCTTTTTTCAGTTCAAAGATATGCAGCAATAGCGCCCAACATACGGCTTTACTTAAAAATGGTATTGTCATGATACAGTAGAGAAAAATATGCATGGTTCTTTCCATAGTAAAATGCAAACCCAATCGATACAAGCAGTAATGAAAACCGGACGCGGTACATTATTGAACTTATTTACTTTTTTTGTATTTGCTAGACTCACATTTTTGAATGACAGAATTTAATTCTTTATTTGGGAGTAGCAGTAAAGGAAATAAAAACGCTTCAATGAATAGATCTGTTCCTTGTGTAAAATTTCTTTGCATCATATCATCATTTTTCAACATCCATTCCCATAGAAGTTTGCATATTTGGACATACGTCGCCACTTTGCTATATAGCTGGCTTGTACAGTGCTCAATATGAGCTTTTCCCACTGCCTAACCGTTCGTTGTAAGCCACCAACTGATTACTAGTACACATATCCTGCTAAACTACCAAGACAGTTCCAAACAACCTTCATCTGGCCCTCTTCCGAATTTATTTTAAAAAAAACCCCGACTTATTCCATCAAGAACTCTGGTTGCCATATGACAACAAAAAAGAAAAACTAAAATTTTCATCAGAGACTGCTAGCCCAAATTTGAAATGATGTCACACAAATGATCATTATAATGTTCTATTTATACCGATTCTTCACACACGTGATGAAGAAGCCTTTATTTATATATTTGGGTTTTACGGCGCACCAACATAGTATAGGTTATGTGGCGCAAAACAGGACTACAAATTTTGGATCCACATCTCACTTTTCCCTACATGTATAAAGTGGAAAGTTTAAAGTCTTCCTGTCAGGTAATACTGGTCGGTTTCAAATATCTTTACACAGATGAAACCAGTATTGGTCTAAAAATTTCGGTTCGTCAAAATACATGGCCTACAGGTCACATTTATCGATATGGTTGCTGGAAACAGAACGCTTAAAACAAAAAAGAATATAATGAAGTAATAAAAGATATAAAAGTACAATGTGTGTTGTTTTTCTGTAATGTTTTAGTGATACAGCTATAGATACTATTGTATTGCACTAGTAGCCCAGCCCTACTTTCGTTTTCACATTACATGTGCTCTTCAGTATTTTCTGACATATGCAATAGTTTTGTGTCAAATATTTAGTAACTCATCCGCTTATGTATTTGTCTTTAAATGAGTCACTTACCGATTACAAAATCCCTATTTTAAGTCTTAATTATCCATTTGTCCTTACTAAACGTCGTCCGCCATTTTGTATGTTGTTTAGTCGTGAAGTCATTCACGTGTAGTCATTATTTGCGTCATCATGTTTCCTAGATATAGTACACTTTTGCTAATAAATATACTTGTTCACCAATTCATTGACGTATTATCGCAGAGATTTTGTTTTGATAAATGACATTAATATTAAATTAAATCACCGCAAATTTTATTGCTGTTTTGTTAATTTGAAATTAATTTTTCCCTGTATAAACGTAGTACTTAGGGTATCGTCAAATACTAAGGCCGCATAATATAATCTGAATAACAGACCATACAACAGTATAATTGTTCAATGTTCTCTTCGTATTGAAAACAGCAACATAACTTGACAGCAGTTTGCTTCCTTCTTCTAATGCGCCTTTAACAAGGTTTTCTTCAGTGATACTATTAACGATGAGGGATATTTTATTCTGAATGGAGTTCTCTAATTATCTTGTATATAGATATATGTACTATTTTATTTAAGTTTCCTTTTTCCTGGAAGGATAATGACAGAGGTAAGCAGTATACCAGACTGTCATAGGTCTTCTTCATACAGGAGGAAGTAAAATCCAATTATACGGTCTTAAATGCATCCTTCACAAAGCTGATAGAAATGATTGTACGCTTTGACACAATAAAATCCTTATACAGCCAAACATCCTCTTTAGATTCAAATGAAATATTGAAGTATTAGACTCCATGTCAGATAGGATACAACACATTACAAAATGATAGTTCATTTTTATTTTAATATGCGAATAAACGTCTGTGGACATTTCTGAGAAGTGTTTTTTTATTCAAATTCTAATAATGTAAAATCTGTGGAAACCTGGGAGAATCATTATAGTGCAATGTTGCCGCCCTTTACTGGAAATGGTACGATACGATGCTACGACGCAACGCGCTATATTTTGTATAACTGTACACGGCATAGCGATATGAATAGCAATATTTTGATAAGCTGCGTTAAAAATGCCAGTCGCCGTATCGGAATATCGCATTGTTTTTTGTTTCATCAATTTCACACCATACAGATTCCATATTTTACCGTAAGGAATTTAATTTACTTTTCCTGGTTACCTTACCTGATATATCTGGGTTTGAAATTTATTATTTTGACTATGCTTTGAAGTCTTCGACCTGTTTCGTACACACATAACCGGGGTGTAAACAAATTCTATAAATTGACGTTTGTGTGTAAGTCATAATCTGAAGATCACATTGGTCACTTTGGTATATCTACAGCTTTGTTTGAGTCCCTTGAAGACTGATTTTTACATATACCATTATAGTGATTTGTAAAATGGTTTCCACAGTGTAAGTGTAGAAGTATCGTCAAAGCTATATACGAACCCTGTGACATAGGGTAGGGTGCTTGCTCAACCGCAGGAACAGCCAGGGTTGCAAACATTGCGTCACTTGAGTAAACTAAAATAGTCATTTAATTCCGGTGACACTTTTTCTGCTTAGAACAATTATATTACTGATAGTATCAGGCTTTTACCTATTAGTTTTAAAGCCGACCGGATATTCAGTAAGTTATAGTTTGCTGGTCAGGGCAAAACTATCTGCATTCAGGTACAGTATGTCCTTTGAGGGTATCGGATTATTCTAGATGGTTTATACTTTTGGTGAACAGTATATTTGACCCATATCACTGTTGAATGTAACATGAACTATATCCAAATAGAAAATATCCAATATATACTGTCCCTTTGTATGTTCAAGCAGAAATACATTTCCGTTACCAGAAAACATGCATTTAAAAGGTTTAAACTTCACACCTATATTGAGGGAAAGAAACAGTGTTGTCTTTACGTATTAATATACCCCACTTATATTTCAAAACAGATTCTATTCTTCGACGACTTTTTCTAACTCTATTAACATCACAGCGTTTAAAGTGAATGATTTTTACAAAAGTAATACAATACAAAGGTAGTTTTTATCTTTTAATACAAAACAACGAATGTTGATACAATGGACGACATTAAGGCCAAGACAGAATGCTTGCTTTTGCGGTCTCAAATACAACAAATACTCATTTTTATGCCCTGGGTGGGTGAGCTAAGCTATAAATATATTACACAACACATTTATTCTTATTTTTATTATCTAAGCGATTTACTCTTGTTTTCTTTTACAAATAATAATGATTGATTTACAGCTGGTATTCCTGAAAATGGTATTTGTACTGTCCAAACATGCTGCACTTGTACAAATGGATTATGTTTGCCTAAAAGAAGATTCACAGACACAGTGTATCATTAAAAGACGTTGTTGCCATCACATCAATCAGCGGCATGAGGATTCCAATTACAGACATTCTCTGAGATACAGGTCAATTACCTTTCTCCTTCATACTTAAATTTCTTCACGGAGCCGTTCGATTGATTTCTAAAGCTGATTATTTAATTCTTTGGACTTATCAATATGTGGAGATATGTCTGACGTGTAATAGGTAACAAACGAAATCAATTTTAGCAATCAGCATTGCTTCAGTTGTATAAAGCAGTTAAATTTCAAATACAAATCATTTGTCATTATATTTAATAATACAGTCATGGAGCGCTGGTTTTTCAGTCCTTTAGAAATTATGGATTACAGACATGCATCTTCGGCCATACATTTACTAATGAAATCTTTATGAAGATCCTTTGAAACTATAGAATGCAACTAAGCAAAATAACAGCAGCCTCTGTTGATTGAAATATTCTTTTCATTTAAGGTAATAAATATCAAACACTTTTAACTTGTCTCAATGCCTTATCAAAACTCAAGATATTATTGTAAAAATATCATCAATACTTTCATATTGTATTAGTTTTGTAGAAATAAATCATTTTTAACTTGTAGAGTTTCTCGATCTTACGTTTTCCTTTGGTGTACAATTTGTTTCGAAATATAACATTCAGTCAACTGTCAAGGACAGACGAGCAGGACAAATTTAACCCCATATACCGCCCACCCGCTCTCCTAAAAAAAAGAGCCCCAGAAAACAAACAGGCAAACAAGCCCAAGTTTTGTATGAATTTAATCTAATTATATAATTTTTAATTCAGTTATAGAGTATCAAGGGACAATAAAAGAAATAGCAAATAAAAGTCCCTTGAACTATATGTTAAATAAACATTTGATTATGCCGACACTTCTATCCGATTTCTAAGACCTAGCTTTGTCTCATCTTGCATATTAAATGGAATACTCCGCTTTATACTTCACCTGTGCACAAAGTGCTCTAGGTGAGCTATTGTGATACCCATCGTCCGTCGCGCATGATCTGACGTCAACAATTTTATTGTAGACACTCTATAGAGATCAAACGGGTTTGGTCATTCTTAATGTAACCTGGTCAAAATGTTTCGGATGAGTTTAAAACTGGATGTCATGAAGTCCAAACCTAGGTTACTGGATGTAATAACAGACAAACAAGGATCTTTTGAAGACAAATTTCCACTTGATAATCATAAGTCTCTGAGGTCTTAAGCTAGGTCACTTTATATAAAAACATTTAAACAATTTAAAAATATTAATACACATTTTCTACTTTATTCTCATAAAATTAAAATCTTCAAATCTTGCAAAAAAAAAAAAAACACAGAAAAAAAGGAAAAACAAAAACAAAAAAGGGTTCCCCAAGGTTTCAAAATAGGTCACTAGGCTAAATCATAACAAAACAAGATAACTCTTTAGAGACCAGCATTTCTATTTCATCTTCATATTTGTTTTCAGAACGTTTACCTTTATAAAATCTAGGAAAAACAAGTACAGAGCTATATAAGATACCAAACGAGGTTACTTTGAACAATAATTGAATCAAACACTCTAGAGGTCAAATCCTGTACCTGATGTTCATTAAACTTCTTAAGACATTAAACTGTAAACCTCTATGTGTTCTGGGTGAAATTTGAAAGTCAAAACACGGTCAAATTATAGAAAAAACTTGTTTACACTATAGATACTAAATTTTCTACCTGGTTTTTATGAAACTTGGTCAAAGCATTATTTTGTCTGTTTAAAATCTAAGATAAATTTTGACTCACTCTGACTCACTAGGGTAAAATGTAGGTTACCGACCCAGAGATCCACCTTATTTTAAAGCACGTGGTAAGACAGTTTGTTTTAATGAAATCTAGGCCAACTTTAATACTGGGTCACATGGGGTAACAAAATCAGCTATTATACAGGACAGTCAGGGCACATTGTTACAAATTATAATACTTTTCACATAATTTATTCGAACTAAATAGCATGTTTAGTTCATGTGAATAGACTATTTTCATTTACTAAGTAACCGAAGGCTTAGTCAGCAAATGTAAACGAGTCAGATGGGCCCGCATGACGATAATTTTTTTAAAATCTTATAAAAAGTTTGATCCTGGCATCGATATAATACCGCTTAGGGTTCAATTTCCTATCTTAAATTGATACAAGTATTAATATACAAAACTAAATATAACGTTTTAGGCACCCGCACTAAACACTTTAAATGTATGTGTAGTCGAACAGGGTCAATCAAACCGAGCCTGCAACATTTACGTTTTTGTCGTGTTGAGCGACCTGTGGAGTTTCCACTTTTTCTATTTTATCAAGTTCTATAATCTGAAATAAAACATCTGTTCAGAATTCGTACTTTTTGGGAAAATGTTAATTCAGACAAACATGATTCTAGCATATTTTATTTTGTTGAAAAATGAAGAAAACTCCGCTATCACTCTAGTCTGGGTGTACTCTTATCATCAGGCAGTTTTAATCCCAGGTGAACCATGAAAATTCTTACCTTTAGGTATAGAAAAAGTGTGCATAATTAATACAGATGGATAAAACTGTTAATTGGTAAAAGACCAGTGTTTAGAAAGAAAAGAAATATAAACATTAAATCAAGTGATGCCACAAGGCAATTTCCACACTGAAATATATTAAAAAAATGAGAATTATAATCAACAGAATTTATTTATGAAATATATTCATGAAATAACAGATCTGTACTGCTTATATTTATATGTTTGAAATTAACAACATATGTCTTGGAATATAAGAAAATCAGACAAACAATTTGAGGAGCGCGCTATCAGTAAGACGTTGTTTTCCTCTTTTGCAGGTAAATTTGACAGATTACTTTTCTATAGTTTACACAAATGTAGGAATGGAGATAATAATGTGTGAAACCAGACATTTACATATGATAAAAGGGTATTATAATAAGTTGTTTTCCTTGGAATCATTCTCCACCAGTTACGTGGTATGTCTACGTTACAATACTAAATAATATTGAAAGCCACCGTGAGGAAGACTTTATTTACATAGTACCACGTGTGTAACGATGTGACATGCAGTATGTGACAAATTTAAGTAATGAACATTGGGCTATGCCAAATTGTATATAAGTATATTGTTCTCAAACTGGTCAGCTGTAAGTAGATTCTAAAGTGCACCTGTTTCTAGATTATAAATTCACATGCATATAAAATGAAGATTAAAGTTATACTACAATTGTAGGGTTTATTTGCATATAAGCGTGCGAAATACATTCATTATCATAATACGTTTTACGATTTGTTGGGCTTAAAGAGACGTAACTTAAATAACATGAATGTGAGCATTGCGTTTAATTTACACCAAGTAACTGAATGGACAAGACGGTCATAAACTCACTCACTTCCTATGAAATGGACGGACTTTATGCTTTGCAAGGAATATTTACTAGCTTAGGTCTACGAGAAGGACTGAGACACTTCTATCAGCATGTTTTTATTTCCTGGCAATCTACCTAGTGCTTTTGTAAGTTCACAAAAAATTTCGGATATCAAATTTAAACACTACAAACATTTTTAATCATATTTATTTGAAATTAAATATTTGTCCAGAATAGGAAATAAGAAATTGTTAAATCACTATAATGCAGCATATAATCAGGCTAAGGACCAAAACTCAGTGAAGTTGTTCAACAGATTTCGTTCTTATTCAAGAAAACAGCATTTTGTTTATGGAAATATACTTCTCGTTTCTAACATTATAGGTAGTTAAAGCGCAGTAGAAGAACATTTATTTGTAATTATCTTGAAATATATCTAAATTACTATTTCTCTAGAAATTTAAAAGTGTACTAGTCTAAGATTGTCTCATGTCTTCCTTGCGAAGCAGGCAGTAAAATCTAATAACAAAATGTCGACTGTATTTTATCGAGAGCAAATAGTAATGAATATACGCTGTGGCATAATTAAATCATTATACTCCAGCAAAATGTCATCCGATATATAAATGACTTAGTAATATTGCTATTGAATTTTAATGAAAAGAACATACAATGAATCACTTTATATGTTCATTTTGATTTTGTTTCATTAAATGTTGTCTAGCATAATTTCTTAGACTTTTTTGTTGTTTTACAATTCTGCTCAGAACTAGTGTTTCGCAGAAAACGATGGTTTGGTTTTCGTTTCAATGTATGTCAGCATATGGATTCATTTAAAAACAGTTTAGGTTCCGGTAGGTCTATAATTTAAATTAAAAATGAGTTCCTAGTATCTAGGTTTGTCCCAAATGACTCGGTTTTGAATTCGAAACACAACTGTGACACAATTTCGTGTTTTTCTATGCCTTTCTGTTTTGCTGTTCTTCAGTTACATAGCTATTGATCCAAAAGACAGTGTGCTGTACTTGATGTGATTATGATAGATGTGAGTGATTATGTAGCTTCTGGAGGGTTAATAAGTATTCCTTCTTCTTTCCTTATCAATGATTCAATTTCCAAACCGACCTGACTATGATCATGGTAATATACTGACTATGTTTCGTGTACGTTGGTTGGAACTTATAATCTCCTGCAATGTTGACAATGCTTCCTATTAACTTACAGACGGTCAAAACCATGCTATACACCGTACGACACTTTGGTCCCATCTAGGTACAATAGAACTAAATAGGTAGCCATCGGATAATGACTGGAAAAATCCTCACTTTTTTCCCAGTTAAAGTGGCATTTTTATGTTTTATGTAAGCCAGTTCCTATTTTTATTTCATTGCTGACCTGGTCTCGACATTTTGGTAGAATTTTCAAGGATGAATTTATAAAAATGTGAACAACCCTTATTACACATGTGTTCATACCCACATTTTAGCTGCCAGTTTGGAAGATATTCCATAGTGTTGACCTGTGCGGCAAAAAAACCTCTCTTAAAAGATACATGACCTCTACTTTTCTGTTTTTAACTCACCTGAGCAATGCCCAGGCCCCGTGTTCACATAACATATTTCGGTCTCAGCTGAGTTTGATATCAATATTACTAAAACTGCAAGGTTATATTCCAACTGAGACTAACCATCAATACTGAATAGTCACTTGGAAATAAATGTTAACTTCAAATTTAGTTTTAAACATGCTATTTAGATATAAATAACAAATAAAGTTTCGTTATCAATCTCAGCTGAGACTGAAAATGTTTTGTGAACACGGGGTCAGGTGAGCTTTTCTGGTCGCTCGATGTCCAGCGTCCGTCGTCTGTCTGTCTGTCTGTCAACATTTAGTTTGTGTATGCGATAGAGGCTGTATTTTTCAATTGATCTTCATGAAATTTGGTCAGAATGATTACCTTGATGAAGTCTAGGCCGAGTTCGAAAATGGGTCATCTCGGATCAAAAACTAGGTCACTAGATCAAATCAAAGAAAAACATTGTGTATGCGATAGAGGCTGTATTTTTCAATTAATCTTTATGAATGTTGGTCAGAATGATAACTTTGATAAAATCTAGGCCGTGTTCAAAAATGGGTCATCTGGGGTTAAAAACTAGGTCACTAGGTCAAATCAAAGAAAAACCTTGTGTATGCACTAGAGGCTGTATTTTTCAATTGATCTTCATGAATTATTATATTATATTGGTCAGAATGATTATCTTGATGAAATGTAGGCCGAGTTTGAAAATGGGTCATCTCGGGTCAAAAACTAGGTCAATAGGTAAAATCAAAGAAAAACCTTGTGTATGCGATAGAGGCTGTATTTTTTCAATTGATCTTCGTGACATTTAGTCAGAATGATTGCATTGATGAAGTATAGGTCAAGTTTGAATATGGGTCATCTGGGATCAAAAAGTAGGTCACTAGGTTAAATCAAAGAAAAACCTTGTGTATGCGATAGAGGCTGTATTTTTCAACTGATCTTCATGAATATTGGTCAGAATGATAGCCTTGATGAAATCTAGGTCAAGTTTGAATATGGGTCATCTGGGTTTAAAAACTAGGTCACTAAATCAAATCAAGGAAAAACCTTGTGTATGCAATAGGGACTGCATTTTACACTGAATTTCATAAAACTTGGTCAGAATGGTTGCCTTGATGAAATCTAGGTCAAGTTCGAATATGGGTGGTCTGGGGTCAAAAAATAGGTCACTAGGTCAAATAAAAGAAAAACCTTGTGTATGCGATAGAGGCTGTATTTTTCAATTAATCTTCATGAAATTTGGTCAGAATGATAGCCTTGATGAAATCTAGGTTAAATGCGAATATTGATCATCTGGGGTCAAAAAGTAGGTCACTAGGTCAAATCAAACAAAATACTTATTTATACTCAAGATTTTTTGCTCCAATTTTAATGATAATTGGTCAGAATATTTTTTCCATGAAATCATTAGGTCAAACATGTTTACAGTGTTATGATGTGTTTCTCAGGTGAGCGACCTAGGGCCATCTTGGCCCTCTTGTTGTGGTTTATACGTCATTTATGGAGGTACGAGCGTTTTCTTTTCAGGATCTCCGCCATTTTGAGAATGTCTTAAAATATTTCTTTGCTAAATCTATGCCAAAAATTAATGCTAAATAATCAGAATATGGTTTATAACGTACCATTTGACCAAACATATTCCACTTGCTGCGAAAAAAAACTTGTTTACGTTTATTTTTGGCTGGCATTTGCCTTAATTTGTTGTAAGATGTACAATGGGGTAGGGGTCGGTAATTTGAAATATCTACTAAAGTAGATAAGGTTTGGTTCTGATATTTTTCTGTCTGATATATATATAATAATAAGCTACAACTGGAATAGGAGTTTTCAAAATAGCACTTTACATTATCTAGGAAGTATAAAGAAAAACAAAAAGAACTATAAATTTCGAAATTCACCAGTTTTTAAACGGGTTTTTTTTCTAAATAAATCTCTTAGATGCACCGAAACCCCGACTTTTTTCTTTCCATTTGAAGCATTATTACGTGTCAAAATATTTCTAAAATATAAACGGCAGATTTTTTTTTTTTGAAATACATTTTTTTCCATTGAAAATAAAGTGGATGGGGGTAATTATGTCAGTATGTAAAAATGGAAGAGATAAGGTAGTGACATATATGCTTATATAATACTGAAATAACCTTGTATTCATAGTATTACTAAGCTGTAAGACCTGGAATTTGTATAACATTAAGTTGGATACTATATGTTTTATAAAGTTTCCTCATATTTTCAATTTACATAATTTCAGAATTGCTTTAACCTATAAAATAAAAAACAAAAATAAAACGTTCGGCGACCTGTGCCTTTTCTGCTCTTGTGTGTTTCAGAAACTAATGTTCTTCAAGCTCACAGAGTATGAAGAAGTTCTAAACAGTAGAAAGAAAACGATCCTACATCCTTAAGAATATAAGGCTAGGAATCCTTTTCGTAAAATGGGCCTGGCTATGTTTTACAGCTCTCAGAGGACTGTTAATTTTATATAGAACAAATAGCAAATTTGTTTTCTATTGTCATACCCTGGGTACGACAATTATGAAGTATCCACGCTTGCTTGGGTTGCATATATTCACTGCGGGTACTTCAAGCCTAGAAATGAAGAGAACAGAACAGGCGAACGGCAAGAAAAATCAGACATACTGTGTTTTGTTGTGAATCACCAGTAATGATCACATTCGTTTATATCTGATACGTGGGCTAAGCCTTTAATGCATTTGGCAGACACTGCATAAAATCCTTCTTATAGACAATGTATGGCTATATACTCTAAGATTTGATAACGCATCTGAACTGACTGATCACTTGAACTCAGACATAAAAGATTACCCTCAGTTCTATAAGATACATAAATCTAATTACATCCCAAAACGTTATTACATACATCAAAAACTAATTAAGTCAAACATAAAGCCAGATGACGACTAATAGTACAGAACTGGTGACAAACAAAACTAAATAGAATAATACCCTTTATGCAACTTCTTACTGAAACTGAAAATTCAATGTTTTGTTTTAAATAAAACGCAAACATTTGTTTTTATACAATATGTTGATGATTGCACGGGGATTATAAAATCATTTTATATTACCAGTTTTTAGCATTGTACATAAATATCAAGGTATTAAAATGAATATACGAAGATCATTTGAAACAAGCAAAATACATCAGTGTTGTTATAACTACGTATTTTGCCTGGTTACATTCTACGCTTCCAAAGGATCTTATAGGTGTTAGTAACTTACACAACAGTAATTTTACAATTAGCTTCAGAATTAAGGCACATGCAAAACTGACAGGTTACATCTCCTCGCACAGGTTATTCATACTTCGGCTATGTATGTTCCGCTTTTTTTAACAAATAATCAAGGCCTTCGAGTGGTTCATCGTCTGATTTACCACGGTTCAGAGATCAGATGCATAGGAATTGAACCGCGAGGGCGTTAGCCCGAGTGGTTAAATACTGAAGCATCTGAACGATGAACCGTGGTAAATTATACGATAAATCACAAGAAGGCCTTGATTGTTTTCATTCTGACATGGTCATTGATATATTTTAATAAATATTATGCTGGGCTTCATTTACGCGAGGAGTAATGTATCGGACGTCATGCGGCAATTGGACGTCATAATTGATGTCATAATGCTCTCGCGCGTCAACCGTTGTTTATCGCAGAATATACAGAGCTTGGTTTTTTTCTTTGTTTAACTGGAAATCAAATCGAGCCATGTTAGAATATTCAATTACTGATTGTTTTGACAGCTGACTAAGTGAAAATTATGACATGTTCATTATAAACGCCCAGTATTTTGATCACGCCGCGGTTAATCATTGTTACTCATTAAATGATGCATTTTACTTAAATACCGGCTTATTTTGAGATAGAACTACAGTATCATTCTTGCACTCAGACCGTTTGTTAGATACGTATGCCTGATACTTGCAGCCATAAAGTTAGTTTAGAACAACCTTGAAGTATTTACGTTAAAGAATTGAAATTTTGTTGTATAACTGTGGCTATGCTAGAGAATTGCAGATATCGATGCGTAGAATTGAGTAAAATAGTAAATAGTAAGTTTATTGAAGAGATCAGTTGTTTTTGTTGTTGTAGTTTAATAAATGCAACCCTGTTACACTACAGCGGAATGTCGCCATATTACCTTTAGTTTTGTCGGTGTGATGTTTAACTCAACAGAAAAAACAAGTTCGATGATAATCCATCAATTCAAGTAGTTCACGAGAAGCCGTTATCATTTTAAAAAGGGACTAAACGGAACCATTAAACACAAATGGAGAGATGTCTATTCAAGGGTGATTCTGAATAAATGTGTTGAGGGAACATCAAGTTGATCATCAAAAGAAACCGCTTAAAGTGAAATGCAAACGACGGACGAAGAATTCAACCTCATCAATAGGCTAAAGCCAATACCTTTAGTTCAGGTGAGCTAAAATCAATGGGAAACGCTGATGGTTGCATCGAAGCAATGAAAGCTAAGATCAGTCATAAAGTCTGTTAAATTTTGCAACCAGGAAGCGACTTTGTACCTCCTCCATTTTGTATTTTGCATATAATTAGAATATACTTGTTGGATTTTTGGAGCAATCTGTTTACTATTTTTCCGTTACAGCATCATTGTTGTGGGCCGCCTACTTTACGATGCATGGCTCTATGGCTGTGTTTTAGGTGATGTGTGCTTCCGGGAAATCTACCCTTACCTTTTATCTTTTGTAACACGGTAATTATTATGGCTGGTGTATTATGCCATAATGTATAGATAACGAGTAATTGTCACTGGCTTAATCATTTATTCACTTTGAAGATACGACCAGATTAAATATTTTTAAAAATTGCAAAACTTTTTTTTTCGCAAATGCAGCAATTAGGAGCTCACTTCCCAAAAGTGCCATTCTAAAATAAGATATTGTTTAGAAATGATGGTCAAGGAGGATGCCTTTAAGCTAGACACATGGTCCATGTCTCAATCAAATAGAGTTTATCATAAAAAAGAGAATATCTAGCATAATCAAACGGAAATCAATATAGTCATGTGCAATATTGTGATGCCGTTCTCTTTGTCATATAAGGACTGCCGAAAAAACAAACTCAAATGATTTGATGTGGCTCGGACAAAATGATCAGTTTGGCAAATCTGTCAAAGCTGTAATAACAAATGGGCCATTTAAGGACGGTTTATGTATCGATATGAACTAAGGCCAAGAAGGTTATGATTTCTTGTTGTATTCTGTGATTATAAACCACAAACTAATACATTCCATCCTTCCAGAAGAAAATGCTGATATTGATAAAGAGCAGTTGATATATACAGACTGAAATACGTAGCAACAATTCATTCCATATATTTATATACTTACTGTTTTGCTTTTTTCTTTTATTTGGCTTTGATTTATTTGATTTAGTTTTGAATTATGTAAAAGTGATAGATCGCTGAAACGACAAAATCCTAAAGTAAAGGGCAATTATTTGAATAGCTTACGTTTTAACGTTGCATTACAACGCACCCCCTTCTCTGTGTAACTTCGGGGAAATACAGTTAGTATCTTGGTAATTGTATTATGTGTACTGATTAATATAAAGAACTCAATGTAGAAACATCACAAATTTCACGTTATCAAAGATAGTTTCAACCAATACACTTCAAATTTAAAGACTTAAATTTAGTAGAGTCATACCAGTACCGTGATCTGGAATGTTGTATTAGATATTGATTAATTGATCTCCCAAGGTGCGGTCTGGTAAAATCCACAAAAGCCGAATATAACATCGCAGATCAAGCTGCTGATTCAGTGACGCTTTTGCTATACATGTATAACTACTTCTAACTTATAATAACTTATTACTTATACTTAACAGAAACTCTTTCAATTTGCATGCCTTTGAATTGTCATAACGTCACAGCGACCTTGAGCCCTATGACCAAACCGAATAAATTCTTATGTTAGGTCTTTGAATAGGTTTGCTGTACACCAAGCTTGTTAACAATAAATTGATTAAAAACAAAAGTAATTGGTCAGTAACTGTATTTCTTTTCAGCAAATATGACATTGACCCCTATGGTATAAATGGTATCTCAACTTGAAGGCTCTTTTCTTGTTAAAAGGTATGTCCACAACAAAGATTTAAAAAGCTGCTCCGTTCGACTTTCTGAATTCAAAAGGATCCTTAACGCCTTATCCTTTTCAGCCCCGATGCAAATTTATATAGGTTCTTCTTCTTCTTGGCGTTCACCATTTATATATGTTCAAATATAAGTTTTAATAAAGTTTTTCGATATGTTTTTGTTCTAGAATTATAGCTCTTGTAAACTTCTAATTATTTTCTGATCTAATAACTAAATATCGTTGTATTACGGTCGCTTACACTGGTCTGCACATTCAAGTCAATCTCAATCTGGTAACCAGGGGGCGTTGGACTGAAATCATCCGGGCAGGGATTTTGTTGGTCCTACTCAGTGGGTTAGAGCAATTGGACTATATCCGAGCGAAATGATTTTAATGCTCACAGGCAACGTTTAAATTTTTCGTCTACAATGCGGAGTGTTTTTGGTCGGCTACGTCATAGATTTCAATAAAGCTTATCTCGTGCGTCAGGGAGTCGACTCTTTTCTCAGTGGTTAGGGCATCATTTTATTAGAATGCGCGTTAGCTTTCTAATACAAGCTTAAAATGAATATGTCGCGAGGCTCGTGTTTCCATGGTAACTCATTTTCTCTCATTTTCAAACAATTCTGCAGGATAATGGGTCTTTCGACGGCTTCTGAACATTATCTTTATGACCAGAATTGAATATAAGGGTAATTTTATTAGCAGAATAGCAAAGACTTTGCATGGTATCCTATTTATCTTAACCTTTAAAGTAACCATGGCGGCAGGGATGTTTGAAATATGTTATAACTTGCTTTGTATCGCAATGTTTTAGAAAAAATAGTAAATTTATCTTACTCGTATAATGTAGGTTCAACACATTTCATTGTTTTAAAATAAGAAAAATGTTCGTTTTATATGCATTTATTTAAACTAATATCAAAGCTTAAAGTACTAACAGCAGAACTCCTCATACGACGGTTTCATGGAAAAGTCATTGTGCTTGCAGTTTTTATTTTAATGGATAGTGTTGAAATACAGATAAAAAGCTGAAACTGTGTTCCTTTCATAGACTAGTGTCAACGCCTTTAAAATTTAGATTTACCTTAAGCAGGTATCACTAGAAAGATATCTGTCATGTTACTTTTGAAACTTGTCTGCAGCCTCAAAGGATAAGAATTTCAAGTTTTTCAAAAAGCTTTATAGGGAAAACAATAAAAAGGCTTTATTGGCTTAAAAAGGCTGCGAGAAGGTATTTCTAAACCCGTTTTTTATGGGGATGTGGTTTACAAATTTCGTAAGATCTTGGGTCATGGTAATTTTCCAAATGTATTTGAAAAGATTATCAAACGTTTTCTTAAAGGAGGTTACGACCCAACTGTTTTGAGACATACCGCATGTTTAGTGTTCAACCCGTTTACAGTTGGACACTGCGCTTCCCTCTTTGATTGCGTCTGACAGAAGAGGGGGAGAACTCTATGATGAGCAGTTTTTAAATCCTACCAGGACTGAACTGTTTTGATTTTTGTCTTCTGGCCTGTTTCGTGGGGCCCTTAAGGGTGTTTCTCTTGTTGCTCTGTCTTCTGAAAAGGCATTGAGTACATACGTTTTTGGTTCTAAAGGTTTGCTTTTTATATATTTATACACGAGCATTTTTGTGTTTTACATGCCATGCCTTTTTGTTTCCATTACGTGTGTTAGAGATTCACCTGGAGGGGATTACTTTTATTTACACTGTCCCATGTCTTTGGAACATGGTGGGGGTAAGAGTGAGGTTGGGTGCGCACCATAAACCGGTTTAAGCTCCCCAGTGGTGTTTTTGCCACTGACCGTTCCAAGGCGGTGCCCCACTGTGTTCCTTTGTTTGTTCGTTTTGTCCTTGTGTGTTGACTTCGTGTGCGCGCGTGTGTGTATGCTTATTGTTCGTCTTGTCCTTATGTGTTGGCTTTGAGTGTGTGTGTGTGTGTGTGTGTTGTTCGTTTTGTCCTGATGTGTTAGCTTTGAGTGTGTGTGTGTGTGGTACACGCGTTTGCGTGCTGGGGCGTTCGTTTTGAGGAGGCTGCGCTTTTGGTGAATGGCACTCCCTGTTTGATATTTTTCTTTGTTTTTAAACAATACAAGTAGCGTCTCGCAGAGGGATATGTCTGTGAAATTATTTCAGAATCTGACCTGTGATTCAAGGCGAAATGCCTTTTGACGATTTTTCTATTTTTAGCACTAGCGGCCATGTTGTTGACAAATGGTAAGAGTATGAAAGTTCTTGGTTGACGGTCATTCAAGCAACATTAAACTCAAACCAACAGTTTAGGAGGCTGTTTTTTTTAACTTTTTTAGCTAATTATAAAAGCAGTCAGTTTTTTAACGTATCTGAATAATTGGAATTTTCATCGTAAACTGTTAACCAAGAAGTATCTGTCTAAAATATCTTGAAAACGGGTAGTCAGTTTCTTCCAAGAATATTTTCAACGTATTAAATACATAAAGTGAAATACGACCACGCCTCTGGTATCTTTTAAGAATCGGAAAAAAATCTTGGTGGAGGGAATCATCAGGTTGTCTTGCCTTTTTACCTTATTCTCACGGTTATTAAAGTTCTGTCTTGAATAGATTTTTGATTTTGAACGTCTTTTTGAGACGACTACCAAAGGAATATTCATATCAAGTTTAATAACATTCCAACAAATAGTTTTAGAGGAGTATTATCACAACAGTCCATCTTAAGGATATTGTGCTCTGGTGAGTTAAACTTCATGTAGTGAAATATTTCGCGTTTCTATTAATATTGTTAGTCTTAATGTTTCATATTTTTGTAAATTATGCAAGTAAGAGACGTCACAGGTTTTTACCCGAGTTATAGTGAATGTGTAGTGATTCTATATCTGTCAATATTGAATATCAATACTTTAAATTTTCCAGACAATATTATACTCCGGAAACTTCAGTTTGCGAGAATAATAATTTAATTTGCTTTACTAGACATTTTTGTAGGGGACTTTTCTCCGACTCCCGCATATATACGTTTCTAGGAAAAGTCAAAACAATAGGATGGCTTTTAAGAGCATGATAGTATCATCATTTGTTGTAGGTAAGAGAGATATATTACTTCGTCATAATTTTGAAATAAAAAGAACTTGGTTGAGACCAATAAAGCGTGATCTCATCAATCTACATTCCGTAGAAAAGAGTGAAATAGACTGGATTTCTTTTTCTAGATAATTTAACTTTACAGTACGCAGCATTGATACATAAAGTTGTTCGAATATGCTTGAATGTATTTTGCCAACAACAGACAAATTTCTCATACATTTGAAACAATTTATGCTGTTATACATTCGAAGTAGATGCATAAAAAAGACGCCTCTGTAAATCAAGTTAGAAGACTTACCGTGTGTTTCGCCTGTTTTAAGTTCAGAACATTATCAAAAATAGAAACGTTCCGGGCACTGACTAGTTTCGTACAATTTGGATTTGAATAGTACATTTTAGACTGTCTGTAAGTAGACATTCTAAATAGCTAATTTAGTCTGTGTAATGGTTCATGTCTCAGTAGAACGAAATTATCATAAAAAGGTATGTGACTATCGCAGCTGAACAAAACGGAAAGTACACTGGTATAGCTATAATAATGTTTTCCAAAAACAAATCTGTCAAGGAAAGCAAACTCGGACAAATTGATCCTTTTGGCAAATCTGTCAAAGTTGTAAATACAGAAGTGTGATTTAAGGAGGTTTATCGATACCTATTAAGGTCAAAGAGTTTTATGTTTTCTTGTTATATCTTACTAGTAGATAAAACACATAATTATTCATTTATATTTTTGCGGGGGAAATGCTGTTATTGATTTAAAGCAGTGTATTTATCAAAGAATGATTACCCACATAAAAAAATAACCAGGGTTTTAGCCGTTACAAATATTGTTATACTATAAAAGCCTTGGCTTAGTCGGCTTTTGTTTCAAACCTTAAATATCACTATCTGGTAGTGGTACTTATAAATAAGAATTTCTAATACTAACTACTAGACTAAGTATTCTTAGTCGATTGTAGTTTGTCTGCTTCCTAAGTTTTTATTAATATTCGCGACTAGGTAAAACTTCTATGTCGTACATCCATGCATTAGTAACGGTAATGGGAAATTACTGCTAAAAGCACTTCTTGTGCAATTCAGTTTAAGAAGCAAGACTTAGACACTTGGCAAAACGCCGGATATCGGATATCATATTTCCAAAACATTAGTTATTTCTGTTTAATATCTGGAAAAGAAACAAACAAAAACACACGGATATTGAATAAACGGAATAAAGTTTGCAAGAAAGGACAAAAATGCAGTTAAGGTATCCGATCCACAGATAGGTAAATTTCGATGCCTGGGAAAACATGTTTTTCTAGTATCACTTGAAAGAGTTGTGTTTGATGAACAAGAATTAGTAAATGAGATTAACATAACTAATATGCAAGAATCAATTACACGGTAATAACTGGATTTCTGTTGAAGAATCATTGAAGATCATAAAGTAAAAAAAATAAAAATTCTATTACATATTTTTTCATGTAATTTATATTTTCTTTTTCAGTAGAGTTTCAAATGATACCAAAATTATATCTATATTAATTTTGATGACAGTAAAGTTGGTAGGCATTTGGTAGTTGGTAGTTGAACATTCGAATAAGCAACTACTTACTAATTGCCAGTTGGTTATTCAAAATGTGTAAGCAAGTCTGATTACCTTTTAAAACATAATGATAAAAAAATCATTCTTATCAATGTTTTGTTCTTTAATATTAATCTTCATTTCTTAAAATTCATTCTGCGGTCTCAAAAAGTACCTGGAGAACCAGTTGCCAATTCGCGATATAATTCAGAAAGTTTTTTTTTTCAGTCACAAATGGATAAAATCATTAGATATGACAATTTATATGGTCTTTCATATCAATATCTGACACTTTCAACGTAAAGATCAGTCTTGGAGACACTCAGGAGAGCCAGTTGCCAATTCGCCTGTGAATAACCAACTGCCTACTGGTAGGCAGCTGGTTATTCGACATTTTACATACAGTCAGTGTTTTGGTAGAACATGATAAAAATTTTATTCTAACTCTTGTTTTGTTCTTAAATGATAATATTTATTCCTTTAAATGCATTCAGCAGTCTCAAAAGCACCAGGAGAGCCAGTTGCCAATTCGCGATATAATTCAGAAAAGTTTTTTTTTCAGTCACAAATGGATAAAATCATTAGATATGACAATTTATATGGTCTTTCATATCAATATCTGACACTTTCAACGTAAAGATCAGTCTTGGAAACACTCAGGAAAGCCAATTGCCAATTCGCCTGTGAATAACCAACTGCCTACTGGTAGGCAGCTGGTTATTCGACATTTTACATACAGTCAGTGTTTTGGTAGAACATGATAAAAAATTTATTCTAACACTTGTTTTGTTCTTAAATGATAATATTTATTCCTTTAAATGCATTCAGCAGTCTCAAAAGCACCAGGAGAGCCAGTTGCCAATTCGCGATATGTTTCAGAAAAGCCGATTTTTCAGACACATATAAATAAAATAGTTCACTTTTACATATATTTTGTTCTTTTGTATCAATACCCGACACTTTCAACGTACAGGTCAGTCTCGGAAACACTCAGGAGAGCCAGTTGCCAATACGCGTGCGAATAACCAACTGCCTACTGGTAAACAGTTAGTTATTCGACATTATACAGACAGTCTGTTTAGGTCGAAAATGATAAATAATTCATTCTTATCCTTGTTTTGTTCTTTAATGTTAATTTTTATTCCTTTAAATGCATTCATAGGCTCAAAATGCACCAGGAGAGCCAGTTGCCAATTCGCGATATGTTTTAGAAAAGCCTTTTTTTCAGACACATACAAATAAAATAATTGAATTTTACATATATTTTGTTCTTTCGTATCAATATCCGACACCTCCAACGTATAGGTCAGTCTTGGAAACACTCAGCAGAGCCAGTTGCCAATTCGCGTGCGAATAACCAACGGCCTTCTGGTAGGCAGTTGGTTATTCGACATTTTACAGACAGTAATAATTCGGGTCGAAAATGATAAAAAAAATCAATCTAGTCCTTGTTTCGTTCTTTAATGTTAATATTTGTTCCTTTCAATGCATTCAAGAGTCTCGAAATGCACCAGGAGAGCCAGTTGCCAGTTCGCGATATATTTCAGAAAAGCCGATTTCTCAGACACATATGCATAAAATAATTCACTTTTACATATATTTTGTACTTTCATATCAATATCCGACACTGTCAACGAATAGGTCAGTCTTGGAAACACTCAGGAGAGACAGTTGCCAAGTCGAAAATGATAAATAATTCATTCTTATCCTTGGTTTGTTCTTTAATGATAATATTTTTTCTTTTAAATGCAATTAGCAGTCTCAAAATGCACCAGGAGAGCCAGTTGCCAATTCGCGATATGTTTCAGAAAAGACTTTTTTCAGACACACATGAATAACATAATTCAATTTTACATATATTTTGTTCTTTCATATCAATATCCGACACTTTCAACGTATAGGTCAGTCTTGGAAACACTCAGGAGAGCCAGTTGCCAATTCGCGTGCGAATAACCAACTACATACTGGTAGGCAATTGGTTATTCGACATTTTACTGACAGTCATTATTTTTGTAGAACATGATAAAAAACTCATTCTAACCTATGTTTTGTTCTTTTATGTTACTAGTATTTATTCTTTTAAATGCATTCAACAGTCTCAAAATGCACCAGGAGAGCCAGTTGCCAATTCGCGATATGTTTCAGAAAAGTCGATTTTTCAGACACATGTGCATAAAATAATTCAATTTTACATATATTTTGTTCTTTCAGTATCAAATATTTTCCACAAGTAGATATATCTAGGGAACACCATTGTATGTCAGTTGCAAATCCGTAGAAAGTTAGTAAATCGACATTTTCAAGAAAGTCCATTTTTAGTCTAAAATGATAAAAATGTCGTCTTTGAAGCATTTTTTTTTTGTTTATTAAAATCTATGCATTCAGTAGTCTTCGAAGGCATGGAGGGAGCCAGTTGCCAATTCGCAACATGTTTCAGAAAATCTTTTTTTTTACACACATAAAACATACAATAATGTTTTAATTATTGTTATTATCTTTTTTTATCAATATCAAACATTTTCACCAAGAAGACCAGTCTTTGGAACATTAAGGAGAGCCAGTTGCCAGTTCGCGTGCGCAGTTGGTTAGTCGACATCTCGTTAATGAAATTAACATTAGCTTCAAATTCAACGATTTGAAATTTGAACTTTGAACTGACTAACTACAAGAAACTAATTAGGGGTCATGCCTACTTTTGAAACAATTAACTTATCACCATAGCAGTAAAATTCCAGACCCCTGTAGAGTTATGGGGTCACAGGACGTCACAATTATGATATTGTGATGTTTTTGTATCGGGATGATTTTTATCTGAACACGTATTGTTACAGCTAGAATGTGTTTCCGGGATAATGTCGCAAATGAAAGGTAAGTGTTTATATATATATATATATATATATATATATATATATATATATATATATATATATATATATATATATATATATATATATATATATACATCTTATGCGTTTTGTATTTTCTAATTAAGCACTGATATTTGATAATATTTATTATCTGAAATATATATAGTACTATTTGAATGTACTTTCAGATTCTATTTTGTCATAATAAACTGCAAAACCAAGATTAAATACATAGTGCGAAATGCATTTTTTTTTTGCAACCTTTTGAAAAACTTCTTTTAATATTATTTTCTTATTGGCTCATGTAAATATGATACTAATGCACAGACAATAGAATTAATATATTTTGATAATATTGAGATCAGATGCAAGAGTATTAACATTGTTACAATGTGGCAATACTTTATGTTGTTAGATAAATATATTGCATGTGGATTTTATTTTTGTTGGAGGGGCAGGGAGGGGTCTGAATCTTGTTTATTTATGTGTAATATACGAGATTTAATTTTTGGTGAGTGGTGAGTTTCGAGTTAAAAAAGTGAGTTTCGAGTTAAAAAAGTGAGTTTCGAGTTTAAAAAAGTGAGTTTCGAGTTGAACCTTTAAAAAAGTGAGTTTCGAGTTAAAAAAAGTGAGTTTCGAGTTAAAAAAGTGAGTTTCGAGTTAAAAAAAGTGAGTTTCGAGTTGAACCTTTAAAAAAGTGAGTTTCGAGCTTAAAAAAGTGAGTTTCGAGTTAAAAAAGTGAGTTTGGAGTTAAACCTAAAAAAGTGAGTTTCGAGTTAAATCTAAAAAAGTGAGTTTCGACTTAAAGAAGTGATCTACGAGTAAGAAAACGCGAGCTTCTGGACAAAATATGGAGTGTTTCAATATAGATATGTTTCAAGTATATCTATCAAGGGTCCGTGCTGGGACTGGTATTTCCAGAATCTGCTACTTCTCTGTATAGGACTTAATAATATTTGTATCTTATATAGCATGGATTTACTAACTGATACCACAAAAACACAGAGGTGATTACTGAGAGTAAATTGTGAAAAATCTGTCTACCGAATACGGCATGTTCTAAACTCTGGCCTGGCCTGGCCCGGCCCGATGAGCCAAATTTTCGAGTAGGCCGGGCCAGGCCAGGCTAGATTTTATTGTACATATAGAAATGAATGACATAAAATCTAAATATACAATTACAGTAGCAGGCAGTATTAACCTGTATTGTTTATTTGCTGCAGGTCAAACAGAATGAGAAACCGGTCTGGAGAGTCATTAATTAGCCATCATTCATCTTATGCCAGAGATTAGAACATGCCATTTGAAATAGGGATTTGCACTGAAGAAAATGGTGTAACTAAATGATAACAACCAGGTTTTTTCTGTAATCAGATTACTTAAAGTCAACTTTAACACTTAGTTTTAAAACTAATGTATAATTTCATTAATAAGTTTACCTGCTGCAATATAGCTGAATATTTGCATGCAATGAATGCATCTCTTTGGGAATTGTAATTAAAGGCTGTGTCCCTACTATCTTTAGCTGACCTCTTAACTGTTCAGTTGAACTTTTAATGTGTGTTTGGTTTAATCAAGCTGATGTTCAATTTATGGATGAGTAATAAAAATAATATTCACTGTGGTCGGGGGAGGGGGGGGGGGAAAGAGGGAGGGGGTTGGCATTTTAGATTATTTGATAGTTTTCTAACACAAAAATTAATTAGCATCTAAGTTTTCTTTTCACTTCGTGTGATAAAGTCACGAGAGCTGTTGCAGAGCTCTGAAACCCTCCCCCACCCCACTACTGGCGCCGGCATTTGTCTGTTCATCTGTCTATCTGGAAGGAAGTAATGGTTTTCACTTAGTCTCTAAATGTCCCTTCACAACTCCCTCCCATCTTTGTTGCAGTTCTTAAATTTTTTTTTGAGATGAGTCCTGTTTTATATTTTTACTTTTGACAGTTTTTACTTTTACTTGACTGTGTTTCTCAGTATTGTTTCTTACTCATCAAGACTTCATCCACAACACATCCCATCCCCAATAACTGCCATTCAGAGTCTTTTCATCTTTGTGGCCCATCTTCGTTGTCAATGGAGAACTAGTGGTTGATATGTTAAGCGACCTAATCTTTATTCTTGATTAATATATGCATGTAAATCATTTTAGTATGTAATATCTTGTTATGTTATATATTACAAAAATATTTATCATAGTGTTTATGTTATTTCTAATTGATATATTTAAAACTAAAAGATGTTCTTGAGCCTGTTTCATAAAACTTTGTAGGATTTTTTTTCACATACTTGGAACAATATAAAAGCAGTCTTACAAAAAATATTCAGTATGTATATAACCTAGACTACAAAATTTATTTATCACTTCCCCACATCATATTATCCCAGATCCCGGAACGGGGATAACAGTTGTTGTTCGTAAGTATTGACAGGTTGCACTCAAATGACCAAAATGGTGCGAGGAACCAAAACATCTTGTCTACTAAATTTAATTATCAGATGATTCACCCATTTCGTTCATTAACTAATGGCCAAACAACCGTTATTTTAAACACCCTTTATCGTCAGAATCGAACATTAGTCTGATCATAGGGAGATGTCAAATGTGCTAGTAGTGGCAGTTCAGTTTTGGCATGGATATTAGCAGAATAGAACAGAAAAGAACGAAGAATTTATTTAGATTTAAGATTGATCGTCTTATACAAATCAGCAGATAGATACAATGCAAATGAATGACAGAATAAATATTATTAAAATCATAAGCGGGTGAAAATTATATAACTGTTTGAACACTTTAAACAGTCGTCTCTTAAAAGATTTGCTTTGATAGACGATGTAATAGTGTCTTATTAGAGAGTATAAAATAGTTGTATACAATGTATTAGCCTGCGGAATGTACTGCACTTCTGTCTCAAGAGTATGCATCACGAACCAGCAAAAATGTATTTCCCGTTAAATATTTATTTTGTTTTATATTGCAAACTGTTTATTTAAACTCATTAAGTATTTTATAACTCGTTGTTAAAATTTAACGTGAAATTCACGTTTTTAAAATATAACTCGAAACTCACATTTTTTTAACTCGAAACTCACTTTTTTTAACTCGAAACTCACTTTTTAAAATTTAACTCGAAACTCACTTTCTTTAACTCGAAACTCACTTTTTTAACTCGAAACTCACTTTTTTAACTCGAAACTCACTTTTTAAAATTTAACTCGAAACTCACTTTCTTTAACTCGAAACTCACTTTTTTAACTCGAAACTCACTTTTTAAAATTTAACTCGAAACTCACTTTCTTTAACTCGAAACTCACTTTTTTTTTAACTCGAAACTCACTTTTTTAACTCGAAACTCACTTTTTTAAAACTCGAAACTCACTTCTTTAACTCGAAACTCACTTTTTTTAACTCGAAACTCACTTTTTTAACTCGAAACTCACTACTCGAAAGAAAGAAATCCTCGTAATATACAAGGAAATGTTTCTCGTGACTGTTTTGCTCGGTACCTTCCTTATGTTATAACTAAAGGTAGACATGCCTAGCGAAGGGAGCTGGAAGTTCCACACTTTAAGCTTTAATCTCCCAAACCACCAATAACGATTATGTTACGTGTGCTGAAATCTTTGTTTTTCGCCAAGAGTATGACCTAAGACGGTTAATTTATAATGGGTTTAAAAAATTCAAACTTGCTGGCTTTTTATCAGCTTTCATTTTTATATACCAATGGAGTTCGTTCAAATACCGTTACATAAAGTAAGTACTTCTTTATATAATTTATAAGCGGATTCTTTGAAAACAAAACAAAAAAACGGTCCCTAAATCCTCGTACGAAGCTTGGGCTGCCGTATATGCCTTTGTAAAAATAGGTCAAATGCTGAAGTGCATTTACCACATCATATATCAGGTCCTAGATTGCTAAGACGATGCATGTCATTAATATTACTCCCAAGTCAATAAAATGGACATTAACACTCAGCAGCGGGACTATAGATTACGGCACTGGTCAACTTTGGTAATTACACTGGACAGTGTGTGAAATAATTAGAAGGAATGTGTAAAACAAAAACATTGTTATATGAGCTGCACCATGAGAAAACCAACATAGTGTGTTTGCGACCAGCATAGATCCAGACTAGCCTGCGCTTCTGCACAGTCTGGTCAGGATCCAAGCTAGCTGTTCACTTTCAAAGTATATTGCAATTAGAGAAACCGTTAGCGAACAGCATGGATCCTGGCAGACTGCGCGGATGCGCAGGCTGGTCTGGATCCATGCTGGTCGCATACCCACTATGTTGGTTTTCTCATGGCGCGGCTCATTATGATATAGTAGAATATATAAAATATCATGAATTTGAAACATCTCAACTCGACTATTTAGTTATTGAAAATATCAAAGCAATAACCAAAAACTTGTGAATTAAATTACATTTAAATTATAATTAAAAATGAAACAGACGTACAGAAAGGTAAATGAGTGTTGCATATCAGATTTGTTTACAATATACTATACATACAACAAAAGCACTGATTCTTTTAATAATGAAAAATATATCTCTTTTTCTCTTTTGTAGTCTACATATTGCTGGATATTAGCAATATGTGGCATGTTCTAATCTCTGGCCTGGCCTGGCCCGATGAGCCCAATTTTCGACTGGGCCGGGCCAGGCCAGGCCAAGCTGGGCCATAGATTTCAATTTTGTTAAAGGTGAAAGTGATTTCTACAGCATCTTTAAAATCTGACTTTTGAATTTGTTAATTGAAGAATATGTTTGGATATTTCAGACATTGTATAAATACATTTTGAATTCCTACTCAGTAAAATTATACACATGGGAATAAGCCTGTAGCTAACAAATCTATTAAGTCTAATTTAAAGGTGATGCCTGGATTAAATGTTATGACTATTATCAGGGGATCTCCACCTCAATTCACTCTTGACTGGTGTCTTGGTTTTACCCCAATTGAATATTAAACCTATCTGCATGTAATTTGTTTTATCTGTTGAGGATTTTTTAGTATTGACCGAAACTATTTAACTGCCACCCAAGAATATACCGTATGCTTCCGTAAATAAATTTTCGGTGCCAAAGCTTAAATAAAAATATAAACAAAATAAAATATAAACATTTCTTTATTACCAGGTCGTATATGCAGATTATAGTTGTGCTGACAAAACGTTCAGCTACTAATCTCGGGGATGCGAATTCGAGACACCTGTTTGACCATTTTCATTTTTTTAACTTCATCTGTAAACTTAGAATGCAGGAAAATTGGCACACTTATCGTGATTTATTGTTTATTTATTGAAAGAAATACACAAGTTTTTGACCTTCTTCTACATACAATTTATTACCAAGAGTGTTAGATATATTTGATATAATGTTATAAGAATAAAAACAGTATCGATAAAATGACATTATATCGAATAATGAAAACAGTCTGAATTGAAATTGAACCCACAGTAACGTGCGTGAAAGTCGGAGAACTTATCAGGACGCCACTGTGCCATTGATAAACTTTACAGGCTATTTTGGCCAATTTAAATATTTTCAGGTTACAAATATGGTGTAAAAAAAAGAAAACGCCCGAAAATATTGGCGAAGATTAATGAGTGCCACCTGTCAATACTTACGGACAACAACTGTTATCCCCGCTCCAGGATCTGGGATAATATGATGTGGGGAAGTGATAAATAAATTTTGTAGTTTGGGTTATATACATACAGAATATTTTTGTAAGACTGCTTTTATATTGTTCTAAGTATGTAAAGAAATCCTACAAAGTTTAATAAAACAGGCTCGAGAGCATCTTTTAGCATTTAAATATATCAATTAGAAATAACATAAACACAATGATAAATATTATTGTAATATATAACATAACAACATATTACATACTAAAAATCATATACATGCATGTACTAATCAAGAATAAAGATTAGGTTGCTTCACATATCAACCACTACTTCTCTTTTCGTAATTTGCAATAACAAGTAAGTTCTCCATTGGCAATAAAGATGGGCCACAAAGATGAAAAGACTCTGAATGGCAGTTATTGGGGATGTGTTGTGGATGAAGTCTTGATGAGTAAGAAACAATACTGAGAAACACAGTCAAGTAAAAGTAGAAACTGTCAAAGTAAAAATATAAAACATGACTCATCTCAAAAAAACTAATAATTGCAACAAAGATGGGAGGGAGTTGTGAAGGGACACTTAGAGACTAAGTGAAAACCATTACTTTCTTCTGGATAGACAGATGAACAGACAAATGCTGGCGCCGTAGTTGGGGGTGGGGATGGGGGATGGTTTCAGCTCTGTAATAGCTCTCATGGCTTTATCACGGGAAGTGAAAAGAAAACTTAGATGCTAATTAATGTTTGTGTTAGAAGACTATCAAATAATCTAAAATGCCAACTGCCTGACCACATATAAGAGGCCCCACAGTGAATATTATTTTTATTACTCATCCATAAATTGAACATCAGCTTGATTAAACCAAACACACATTAAAAGTTCAACTGAACAGTTAAGAGGTCAGCTAAGGATAGTAGGGACACAACCTGTAATTAATTACAATTCCCAAAGAGATGCATTCACTGCATGCAAATATTCAGCTATATTGCAGCAGTTAAACTTATTAATGAAATTATCCATTAGTTTTAAAGCAAGTGTTATAGTTGACTTTAAAAAATTTGATTAAAGAAAAAACCCGTAGTTATCATTTAGTTACACCATTTTCTAGATATAGATATAATTCATGTATCAGAACCAGAACATCAACTTATGTTAGTTAGGCGTTAAAGGCCCATTTGCCTTGTTCTACGGCTCCTTTTGATACTGGCTACAATTTTCATTTTTTTCTAATTGTGGTAACGCAACCAATATCATTATCATAACAATCTTTCTTCGTTTCAGTTGGGTCACGCACCAGCTGCAACATTAAATAAGGCAAGAAAAATGAATAACGCATTCAACATTACTAGAAAACCAAAATTTCAGTTCACTGATATTTAGCATTAAAATCATTATTCAAAATATGTTGAGTGTGGCCGAAACTAATAATAATGACGCATTCGACATTTCTTCTGATATTCTTATGAGAAAAACAAAAATTCAGTTCATGAATATTAAGCATCAAAAGTCTTATACAAATTATGTAGTGTGTTGCCGAAATTTGAAGATCGCCGTTCACATGTATAGGTTTTATTTGCCTTAAGGATGTAGGAGCGATTTTTTCTTACGTTAAGAATTTTTTCATACTCTGTGAGTTTGAAGAAGATTACTTTCTAAGACAAACAAGAGAAGAAAAAACATAGGTCACCGAACTCGTTTTATTTTTATACGGCATTTTCTTCACCCACTGTTTAAGCATTTCTGAAATTTTGTAAAATTGAAAAAATGATGGTACTTTATAAAACATATAATATCCCATTTAATGTTATAGGGATTTCATGTCTTACAGGTTAGTATGAATACAGGGTGATGTCAGTATTATATCAGCATAAATGTCACTAACAAATCTCTTTCATTTTCTCATGTTGACATAATTACCCCACCCACTTTATTTTCAATGGAAAAATGTATTTAGATCTACAAAAAAAAAAAATCTGACGGTAAGATTTTCAAAAACATTTGCAGCTTTAATGACACACAAAAATGCTTCAAAACGGAAAGAAAAAAGGTTGGGGTCAGCGTGCATCTAAAAGATTTATTAAGAAAAAACTGTTAAAAACTGGTGATTTTTTATATTATTTGTACTTTTTGTTTTAATCTATATTTTCTAGATAAAATAAGGTGCTATCTTGAAAATTTTTATTTCGATTATAGCTTATCGTTATATGTATCAGTCAGGAAAATATCAAAACCAAACCTGATCTACTTTTATAGATATTTGAAATTACCTACCCCTACCCCATTGTAAATCTTACGTCAATTTTAGGCAAAAGCCAGCCAAAAATAAGGGTGAAAATTTTATTTTCGCAAAAAGTAGAATCTATTTGGTTAAATGGTACATTATTAGTCATATTTTAATTATTTGGCGTTAATTTTTGGCAAAACTTTTGTTAGAAAGCAATATTCGAAGAAACATTTTTCAAAATGGCGGATATCCTGAAAAAAACGCTCGTACATCCTTATATGAATTTCCTTTTTCTCTTGTGCAACATCGAATGAAAATCCTTCGACACCTGCCTGAGAACCAATTTAAAAATAGCTGTAATTTTTGAAATGATAAACTTGATAAATGAACATGCTTCATGGGTTTTCGCAATTATTTATTACATGTGGTCACTTCTTTTCTTATTTCTAAATGCCATATTTACATTTTATATGTAAAGCATATCTTTTTTCACATAGGGCCGTGAAGAAAACGTAAAAGAATACTGTTTTTATTTAGAACTTTACAGCCTGTAGGTACTTAGTTACGGTAAGCTTGTGAGACACAATGGCGCCTTAGCAACAATAACGCATTATTTTATTGACCAATATTATTGGTTTGATTGACAGGTCGGATCTACGCATTGCCCGGCCTCTAAAATGCATACTTGAAAAAACACTCCTTTGTAGAGTCTCTATTATTGTCATTTGATGATATCCAGTAATTTTCCAAAGAGATAAACTGATGAGATATCTATTTGAGACATGTTTTGAAACATTGCAGCTATTATCAAATAGAATAATCTTCAATGGATATAACAGTGTACGATCAACGCCAGACTAGCAATCTGATTCCATTCTTGGTTAATAAGCAATAATCTTGTATAATATATCTCTCGTTAGTTGTGCTGTCAAAAGTATGATACAGTATATTACTCCGAACTTTATTGAACTCTCACTGTGTACACGTATATTATGAAAATGTGATCATGACGTTTAAAACCTGTATTGCTTATAATATTAGTAATTGCGGTCTGGTACGGAACGGAGCTCTGAATAAAACAACATTCCGCCAGACAATCGCAGACAGACCGTGTTGTGAGCGTATCAAAAGTTACATTACCTTAATTGATCATACCTCCTGCACGGGCAAGTAAATCACTTGAAGGCGTTTTGCAGACATTGCATAAAATCTGAAAAGAAATACTAAACGCGAACGCATGCAACATTAAAACAGTTAAAGATACAGCTCGCAGCAGTCGGTCAACCGATGAGGAGTAGCAAAATATGAGGCTGAATGTAATAGCGATATCTATGCATCCTATTCAAATTTTACCCTTACTTATCTTACTTATTTACATAGGATAAATGTAGTACATTCTGTTCAGGTCCTGTGTGCCAGTTTTAAAGTATGTTCCTAGTAATTTCACACTTGAAGTAACACAGACATTAAGTTATAAGCGGACTCGAGATGATTCAACTAAGCTTGAAGCTGTTTGGCTATTAGAGTAACTATCCATCCCTGAATATGAATGGCAGTATGTGACATGGTCTATGGAATTCATACGTCAGTGCACATACTCATAAAATTTGACTTAAGCTTCAGATTGCAAGTTTTTAGTCAGTTATCCTTGATTTTTTCTTACTTTTGCTCTGTCTTTGTTAAACAAACACATTGCACGAATAGCAATAGCTACAAACAATTACGCAAAATTTAATAAATAATAATTTTGAAATTTGCATATTCAAGACCAAATTTCAGGCTCTCAAATGTTAGATGAATGCTGCTCCGGTATAATAGTGTTTATTTATATGCATCACATTTGATACAGATATCAAAAGTTATTTTCAGAACTTGAAGGTCAGAACATTTTGTCAGAGTAAACCGAAGACAATTTCTTTTTCACAATAGTTTTGTTATACTTTTGTTATTCCAAATTCAAACACTAATAAGCACAATAAAGATTTATATTCTGATTGAGTTACTTGCTAACTACACATGGAAAAGCTACATTCAAGTATCTTTGATTAAAAATTTAATATTTCCAAGAAGCAGCAGTTTGATACAAATTATGTCTCCTAATTACTTCAATGTGCAAAATTGTTCAAAATCTATATACATATATATATCGCATGATTGGTACCTAATAGACAAATGAGTCAGCCGAAAGTGGACAGATGCTGAGGGACAAATTAGGGGGGGGGGGGGGGGGGGGGGGGGGCTGGAGGCATGTTCCACCGGAACAAAATTGAATTGTAAAACAACTCTGGTGCATTTTGATGTATATTTGGAGATATATAATGCCCCCCTTTGGAATTATCAATATAATAGATTATACCTGGACATCATGAGCAAGCCGGGTCTTTGGACCTTATCGGTATGCTAATAGCTACCCTAACACACCTGTGTGGCTTACCTGATTTAAATTCAAGCAAAACTATCTGATAAAGTTCACCTACATATTTAATAATAATTGCTTTTATATATGTAATAGGTAAAACAAAGGACATAACTATCTGGACCTAATGCAAAGAGAAAGGGAGAAGTAAACAAAATATAATGTAAAACTAACAGACATTGGGTCTGTTCTCTGATCTCTTCTAGACTTTACCTTAATATGATGCAACTGATATTAACTATCTGAACCGTATGCAAAGCAGAAGCAGTCTGATGGAAAGAGAAAGGGAAAAAGAAACAAAATATCTTGTATAACTAAGAGATAGTGGGTACGTTGCCTGGCTTCTCCTGGACTTTAGCTTAATACGATACTACTGATATGAGCTCTGAAGTCTAGACGATCAAAAACGTATGCTTACCGTTTTTAGATTGGTGCACTAGGTGCACCCTGAATCAGATTGTGAATACACACTATTTTATGTATTTGTATGTATAAATATCAGGGTCTAGAAGTTGTTGTAATGTTTTGCGGACAGAAAGTGGGAGACTATTTGAGGAGGAACTCGATCCTACAAATATTTTGTATTTTAAACCCTAAATTCTGTATTCTTCTCAGTGTTAAGACGAAACAAATTGCTGCAAACAACTGAAGTGTCACACTTTAATCCAGAACACTGTTCATGGTTACAAGTGACGACAAAACTTGGAAAACTAAGTCTTACAAATGTTTAAATGACTCGTCTGTACCGTTTTCAACGGCGCACCAGAACGAGGAAGTAAACCTTAAATGTAATCAGGCGTAATGATTATATCTTTAAAATTTGAACGGCAAGTCTGTCAATTTTCTTTACGTTGGCTTTGTTTATTCAAGAAACAGAAACACTATTGTTAGACCAACTATAGCCTGGCAATCTTTTAAGTCCTGAGGTCTTAAGTCTTTACACAGAACATGGTTTCATTGTATCATGTCCAATTTACGCTACCATCTGCACATGTATCTATTATAGAAGTATTCATTATTCGAATTGTCTAATATTCGTAGTAACACACTATCGGCACAGTTGACGTATAATGTAAATATATATACAAAAACAGCATCAACAGCAAAAAAATATATACATCAATATCTGTGAATCATTCAATCTACTTTAAAACATTCGTGGGACGTCTCCTGGCAATTTCGTGTCATTCAGTCTTTTGAGTATGATACAAACAACTTTTTCTCTTGGGTAGTCATGCGTGTTCTGACTTGAAATAGTTTAACAAGAAAGTGTGGTAATTGATCGAGAAAACACCAACAACAATTTCTGTATTACTTCGGAAGACCTTTCATGAAAGTGAAATAAATCAATTATTAACGGTTCCCATAATCCTACTTATTTGAAACAACATACCTTTATATTTTGTATTTCCGTTTTGTTAAACTATAACGAAAACTCAATAATTTAGTTTTATTGACATTAGTCATACCATTTAAAGTGGTCTTATCAATATATTTATATTCAATATTTTTTATCTTATTATACACGTGGAATGGATGTTCCTGGAATTCAATATAAAGGAATAAGAGCATTTTTGTGTGTTATCTTTACACGTGGTGTTATGAATTCTTTTCAATTTTCCCGAAAGAAACAGTTAAGGCCCAAAGACATAAACAGTATCCATCAAAATCGTTATAACAGTGTCTCTTATATACTGATGTGAGGGTAGCATTGTCTTCAATGTAGAACGATTGTACAACGCCGTATGCCAACATGCCTTCATTATCTAAAAATGAAAATGAGCTTCTGTATTATGATGCATTGTACAGGATATGACATGAAGTCAATTTATTCAACAGGGATGGCAGTAACTCATTTATATCAAATGACAATGTCATGGAGTGTATTAATATCACAGAGTCAAAACGTGACAATAATATTGGAAATTACATCCTGCTTCGTGAGGGAGGGAAGGTTTGCAAGGTCTGAGACAAATATCTTGATAGTACTGCAGCGACCAGTCAAAAACAAAAACTGGTTGTTCTATCAAGTTGGTTTTGATTTTCAAGTTTTGTATAACAAATTAATAATTTGTTGAATACATATCACGATTTATTACAACGTAGCTCGGCATACGTATGTCAGATAAGGTTTCCAAAAATGAATTGCAACAGAATGCAGTATTATACAGAACTGATTTTGCCTTTGATCTACATTGACATTCATAACTAAGTAAAGAAAAACAAATCCATCTGTCAAACGTTTGCGTTTATGTCTTGTCAGATAATGGAATATATACTAAACATAATTAAAACGATTTTAAACGCCTGTATCATATATCCCTTACTGCGAACATAAAACTCATTCAAGCGTTATCAAAACTATCAAACAAATATATTTAGCTTCGGTAACTAAATAGAATATAATTATAGAACGTTTTCTTGTACTTGTTTTCTCAATAATACAATACTAGTTTAACTGATTTTGCGATGAGGGTTGCGTTTTCGATAACTGAATATAAATGATTGAAGATATCTTCCAAATCCGCGAGATTCCTACGTTTAACCTTGGAGACATGTAAAAGTATGTAGAACTAATTTTGGGATCTTACAAAAAAAGATATAAACCAGAAAAAGCCAAAAAGAAACAACAAAAAAAACAACAAACATCAACAACAAACAAACAAAAGAAAAAAAAACAATAACACGAAATAAAAGATCACACAGAAGTATGTAAGGGACTGGCTTACATACGAAGAAAATGTACAAATATTGACTTTAGAATATATTCTCCTTCAGTAAATGTTTATGTAAGTAATCTTACGTGTTTTTGTAGAGTTTCTAACTTCAAATCTGGAGGTCTCTGGTTTGAAATCGGGTCAGTTTGAAATTTCATATGTGGTTTTCTAACGCAGTTAAAAGTATTTCTTTAAACTTGATGTAAAATTTATACATGTACTTAAAAGAAAATAAAATACACCATCATAAAATACTGACAGAACAGAAAAAGTATACATGAATCGCATCCGATGAATAATAAAAATACGAGATAGCTAATATTTTGGGACCATATTAGAAGCATGTTTGTGCCTTTCATTATTTACTACACTTTTTAGGTAGAATGCCAAACTAAACATGAAAGGCATTTTGTGATATCTCTGTGGCATCATATCTAGTAAACTGATAAGTTTGCGCTGACCTTGACAAACAAGGCTTTTCTGATTTTGCTTGTATTGAGAAATAATAATGCGTTAAATTTTGATTCTGTTCTACTTTAAAAGAAACTTTTACTTTTACTTTTACAGAAACTACTAATATGTCCGTAGCACTATAAAATTCACCCTTGCTATTAAGTATTATATTTTTGACAGTTTTAGTTATATATTGAGGACAAGAAATAAACAAATTTCGGATTTTGTACTGGACTAAGACGTCATTAATGACATTTGCATTTGCTTTGTTAAAGCGTTGAATTAATGAATTCAAAGTACAAGAGGCAAACGAACATAAACGAAAATAAGAACATTGAAGTAACAAACAAGTACAAACGAAAACGTTGTTGAGCGGGCTGTTCGGTTACGTCAACTTAATATATCTCGCAGCGCAATCCATTTGTGTATTATATGCTTTGTAACATCGCAATAAAAAACCATAATTTTATAATACGTACGAAGTAACGACAAGACATACTTAACACACATTTCTTTAAAATTTATATCCGGACCCAGATTATCACCGCAACCTGTTTTACAGGGGTTAGGCTGTTGGCATTCAATGTTCGGATTTTTACAAATCTAACGATGAAGATATGGCGAAAATACAATTGATAAAACAAACAGCAAAATGAAATTAAGTACTGCAAGAATTAAACATTATTGTATTATGATAGTTTTGCTTTACATAATGCTTGTTAAATAAGACACAATATCGATCAATTAATATGAAAAAAATATATTGAAATTGCAACATGCTTGGATTATTAAAAGTAATGTGTCAATTTCTTGTAGAATTAGCGACATTAACAAACAAGAAATGAAAACAATTTTGTGACACTGCAGATAGTATAGCAAATTAAAACGCAACTCTGCATTTTGTGTTGTTATTTAATTAAATTGACTATGTTTGCAGGAAACACAAGGGCACACATTAACATTATGATCTAAAATGATTTTGAATTATAATCAAAGAAGATCAACATCTTACAATTTTTAGAATCTATTGAATCATATATATGCGGTTGGAATACAGACGAAGATCTTTTGAGCAGTTAGATTTGTAGAAATTGCTCACACTGGTTGACTTTAGTGGCTTGGCGTTAAATTCAGCTGGATGGTTGTAGTCAAACCTTCAACAACCTATATACATTTGTATGCACTAATAATTCTGTAAATCAAACTATATCGGCTTAAGGATGTAGGATCGTTCTTTTTTCTAACGTTAAGAATTTTTTCATACCCTGTTAGCTTGAAGAACATTTTCTTTACCCAATTTTATAGGGATTTTAGGTCTTAACGGTTATTATGAATACAAGGTGATATCAGTATTTTATTAGCATAAATGTCACTAACAAATCTCTTTCATTTTTACATGCTGACATAATTACCCCACCCACTTTATTATCAATGGAATAAACGTATTTAAATCTACAAAAAAATCTGACGTTAAGAATTTAAAAAATATTTTGCAGCTTTAATGACACACAAAAAAGTTTCAAAATGGAAAGAAAAAAAGTTGGGGTCACCGTGCAGCTAAGAGATTTATTAAGAAAAAAAATTATTAAAAATTGGTGTATATTTTATATTTTTAGTTCTTTTTGTTTTAATTTATATTTCCTGGAAAATATAAAGTGCTATGTTGAAAACGTTTATTTCAGTTGTAGGTTATCATTATATATATCAGTCAGCAAAATATCAGAATCAACCCTGATCTACTTCAATAGGTATTCGAAATTACCGACACCTACCATATTGTACATCTAACATCAATATTAGGCAAATGCCAGCCAAAATTAAGGGTGAATTTCTTTTCGCAACAAGTAGAATTTGTTGGCAAAATGGTACATTATTAGCCATATTTTAATTATTTAGTATTAATTTTTGGCAAAATGTTTGTTAGAAAGAAATATTCGAAGAAACATTTTTCAAAATGGCGAATATCCTGAAACAAAATCGCTCGTGCATCTATCATCTAGGAACCTATATCGAATTGTAGAGGCGGCTGAAGAGTTGTATTCTGTTGAGAATAAACCCCAGGTTGTGACAACATTTAAATAACAAATTCAAAAATATAAAAAGTTACACGTTGAGTGACTGGACCATAATCTTAAATTGAAACACAGAGAAGCGAAAATATTAATCATAATCAAGTAGACCGAAAATGGGAAAGTCACGGAAATTGTTCGGGAAAGTATGCGGCTCTAGACTTCCGCGTTTGTCAACAACTCACCTATGTTGGCGTGTTTCAACGTAAAACTCAATTTATCATTTTATTACTAAAACTGGTCAGTTAGTTTATCTTTTAAAGATGCAATGATATTCGATATTCATTTCCTGAGACGACAATCTCGATAACATCCGAATCAAAACCTACCCTAACCTACAAATATCATAAATATGTGAATTACGAAACGAAATTTTTCTTGGATGAAATTTTCCAAATGCATAGACTGGTCATTTTTTAAAGTCTTTGGGTGTTTTCCCGTTACTACTCTCTGTGCCTTGTTCACTTTTTAGATACAAAGTGCAGATTTATTCTCTAAAACATCGTTTCTGATTTTTACTTGTAGTACTTGTTTACTTGCATAATCGCCTGTTTTCAAAAATCGTCATGACTGGTTATGGAGACTTTATCTATTCAGCATCGTTATTGGAAATTGCGTGCTTACTTACAATTTTGCTTTTGTATAGGTTTTGTAAACAATATAAGTACCTTCATACTTGCATAATCTTCGAAAATATCTTTTTGACGACACGAGAGTACGATTTTAAGCTAAAATGGGGGAAAATCACCAGAAATTGTTCATTATCTCTCTTTCACATGCGCAGTTATTGAGTTTCATTTCCTTTGCGCAGTATTTTGCAAAATGATAACTCAATCATATTCAAAGATACAGGAATATTGTCCGCTCGTCTTATACCACTTTAAAATAGAAGTGGGTAGAAACAATAAATGGTTGATGTATGACAACCGAAGTCTTGAAACTCTCAAGGGAGGCTGGTATGCTGGCTGCTTCTAAAGTCTGCTTACATCTATTTCCTTGTAAAACATGTTGCAACTGACCAATCTATGAAAGTGTAGAACAGTATAATTAAAAATCTTTGGGGAGTTATATCCTAGCATATGCAGCAAAGACGTTTTTCTTCCTATCATTAGCTTTGTCAATATGTTATTCCATGTGAATTCTGTAGGTTAACGTACAAAACGTTCAGTCATCATAGAAGTCAGAGTATCCAAAAGGCATTTCTTGATTTGATCTTAACATATTTTTCTCAAATCGCTGCTCCCTGACCAATTAAAGCTATACCCAAATCCATCTGCAGTAATTATGAATGCATTTTCCATGCCTAGATGTAGCAATCTGCATCGGTGGAATGAGATGAAATGTACTTAGTCATAACGTTTTATCTGAGTTCTGAATTGTTTTCATTAACTAATATATATTTAAAATAAACAGCCTATTTGAAATTTGTAATTTTACATCCAGCGCCTATGAAATGATATTTAGTGTGGTTGTACTTAGAATTTGAGTAATGCATGGTATAAGTGAATATATATTTCAAATCTGAAATATGAAACGTTGATTCCTACTTTCATGTTTTTGAATAAGAGCTTTGTGAGTTTGTTACTGTTGGGATGTGATCTCATGGTTACGTGATACTTATGCTAAGACTTTGAAAACATCTTGGAAGTTATCCAGAAACTATTCCTAATATAACTATTATAAGAAAATTTGTAAAAAGATCCTTCGTAAGCATATAATGCAACCAAGCAGACTAATAGCAGACTCGGTTTGATTGAGTCTGATGAAATGTGCAACACCTCTCACGCCCTCTAGCACCAACTTAAGCGGAGCTCTATTTATTGAATGGAATCCATAATACCAAAGGACCAGAAAAACAGTCACTGTAATAGTAAACCAAACTCATATGCATGAAATAATGACATGTGTAATTATGCATGTAATATTCACTATATGTTACAACATGAACGATAACTTCAGTAAGATATTTAAGATATCAATGACATCAAATATTTTCATACTTTAACAGTTACAAATTTCATATTTATAATGTTAAAATATATATGTCTGATATGCCCATCGACGAGACCTCTAGCTGCACAGGTAAAACCAGAGATAAAACTCTTTGAGTAAAAAAACCCTTTCGAACCCTGTACCCGCGGCTGGCCTGGACATCTCTCCGGACAAGAAACGGCGGGATGTTCTCGTTTCATGACACTTTGATACGCTTATGAATACATATTGTAATAATGTGCCTCCTCTATAAAATAACAGTATTACATGTGACGGTTTCAATTACATTAAGTATTTCCTAATTAAACATTTGCGTGATACCATAAACTGCACACTGATATAAATTGGATATTTCCGATACTCGGACAGTTTATACTTCCATACACTACAAAAAAATCTTTCTTACAATTTCACATGTATGTTAAAGCCTTCAAAAAAGTAAACTATGATACTTTGAAAACTGTACGTAAACATGCAGATAAATAGGCTTAAACACTTAAATAAGTATGATATTTTGAACATTGTATGTAAACATGCAAATACTCATTATACAAAACGCCTATTTGTGCGTTTTACTCCTGAAAAAGAGCATTGAATTTGAACTGATTTCAACATGTATCTAATCCTCTTACGTATATCACTATACGCTCTAACAAACAATACCAGTCAAACCGGTTTGTAAATCAGTGTCCGTGAGGACAACGGTACTCTGCTACACGATGTGCCGCAGAGTACAAATATACGTATAATATCATGAAACAAACTGAAAATATATAGATTATTCAAAATTACTTATAATAAAAATATGTGGCCATAGAGATCTTTTAACAAAACAGGTATTTATGACCAGACGGGAAATTCGAAGTAGTTCTTGGTAAAGAAGAAATAGTTTCTTGAATGATTTTCTCCACGCGTGTTATCATCGAATTTTATTTACGATAGCGACCATCTAGCCGGCTTAAGGAATGTCAGCGGATCTACTTGCCAGAAACAAAGCCCGGAGAAAACTTGTGATCTTTTTGTATCGTCACGTGATATGACATAAATTGTGTCGGTGTTAACCTATAACAAATAAAAATAGCAAAAGATACTTACAGAATTCTGTATTGTGTAGGTTTATAAAATACAATGATAGAGAACGAAACAACAAATAAAATACACATTGTATATATAATTTTTGAATTTCTATAGAGTATTGATACAGAAGAATCGTAATAAATGCCTACATTCCTTCCATTAAAATTGTGTAAAAGTCATAAAGTAGCGATCACAGTGTTATTTGTCGGAAGATTATTCTTATTCTGCACAAAGAAAACTTCCAATATGTTTGTCAGGTATTTTTCAAGAAAGAAGTCAACAAAAATGTAAGACTTTACATTCCCTTGGTAGATAAATATGATCTCTTCATGAAAGGAATAATGAAATCAATTTGAAGTACAATTTGGTTTGTAAAATATCCGTTAGTTTCATCAAGGTACCAAACCACTTCCGGTATTGAGAAGCCATTTTGGCCTATTACGTAATCTCAAATAAATGCGTCTTGCAAGGAGGCCTCTCGCACGGGTCAAAGTGCATGACTGATAAAGTTGTAATCAGGCGTATTTTTCCAAGCTTGATTTTCAGTCTTGAAAAGAAGTTGCGACATTTTCGACAACACATAAATTTTCCGACGAGGTTGATCGCATGCATGCGTCTCACCCAATAGAAAAGTAACTGTGGCCGTATTCAAATAAGTCCCAAATCGAAACCGGAAGTTACGGACATGCTCCGAATGAATGAAATCTCAGTAATCGTGTATTGAATTTTTGTGAGAAATACCTGTCAATCCTCATGCTTTAGCACAAAAATAGGTAAACAATGAATGACCCGAATATTAACTTGTGTCAATGATTTAGGGTACAGATGTTTTATACAAAATGATACATGTTTATCACATATTTATTTCCATGACATTTTTTTAAAAATTCTACTTTCGTTTTGCAAATCAATTGTTGACCTAGACACAAAGTTAATGAATAGATAGCGGGTAGACATACATATGATAAATGTATTTATACTTCTAACTTTAGATTTTACACAAAAATAAAAGAAATGCACTGTTTTTTTTATAAATCCGAATCGTTAGATTTGTGACTACAGCAAGTTGCTATGACAACCCGCTTGTAATATTGAAATATTCTTTTGCAATTTTAATCGTTTAATGAAATAAAGACAGCTGAATCATTATTGAGATATGCTTTAAAATCTACGCTATGTTACTTATATCCTGCATTTAACTTAAAAGATTCCTTTTTATTTTCCAATGTGTTTTTGTTTCTTTAAAAGACAATTCATTTCGTCATAAACATTACTTTGCAACGAACATATATGTGTGTACGTTATGTCTGTCAAAAGAGAATGACTGTGAATAATATGTAACTATTTTCCACACTCCTACATTAAAATTTCAGATTTAAAATATCCTTTCGAACAAATGTGTTTGGCTTACTAGTATACTTGTATCAAAATATATTGAATAGCAATGTATTGAAACGTTCTTTGTATTCATCTTATCCCAATCCGATTGACATTGTATTAAATTTGCTGTTTAGTTGTCAAATTCCATTCGAAGCAAGGTGTTAATTTTTACCTTATTCCAGAACCAGCATTGCAGAGATAAATTGCTAAGGCAACTATCTTTATGGGCTGTTTTCTTCTTTTACATATACATATCGTTATCAGTTTGATAATTTTGCAATCGGCGTACGAAAGTTACAAAATGTTGCGACTGAAATAATACTCGCAAAAAAAGTTAGATGATAATCCATCAAGTCTAGTAAGTCATGAGAAGCCGTTATTCTTTTTTAGCTCTGGCAGACCCTAAAACAGACTAAGCGAAACCAATTAACGATAATGGAGAGAGGTCTATTCAAGGATGATTCTGAACACGTTTGGTGAAGAAACATCATCTGAATCATCAGAAGAAACCATTTGAAATTAAAATGCAAACGACGGACGAAGAATACAGCATCATCAATGCATTTTTGCCTATACCTTCAGTCCAGGTGAGCTGAAAATCAAAGGGAAACGCTGATGGTCGCAGCGAAGCTATGAAAGTTACGATCAGTCATAAAGTCTGATAAATTTGGCAATCGGGAAGCGACTTTGTTTCACGGTAGACATGAAAGCTGGTGTGTTTCGTCAGAAGGTATCGACGACGGGTAACGAGTCACTGGTTCAATCCTTTATTTAATTTAAATATATGATCAGAATAATTATTTAAAAGTGACAAAATTGTATTTCCGTAAATGAAGTCATTAAGAGCTCTCTTCCGGAAAGTGCCATTCCGTATTATTTAAAATATACTGACGAGATAAAGAAGCGCCCCATCGAAGGTTGGTGTTAGTTTAAATTTGTTGTGCAATGTCAGAAATGTACATGTACTCTTACCGACAAATACAGCCAACCGAAACTCCTACGATTTCATTCAGCCCATTGCTAAATTATTGTACCTGCTCATTATGTCCTTGTGCAGCCCGTGTGTGTCAACCATGTGGTTTTATTGAACTTTACGAGATACGACCATATTTTCAGAAATTTTCTGACGATCAGTTTTTGATAATGCCGAGGTTAAAATTTCCAAGAGTGGGCCAAGGTTTTGGCCATGCTCGAATGTATGCGCACGCAAGAACAAGGCCTGGTTCGGGTAGACCACGTGTAATGTCAGTACGGCAGGACAATTACATACGTAAACGCTATTTGCGTGACAGATTTGTGACGGCTGAATCCACTTCACGTTTAGTGGTAAGTAGCCGTGGACGGCTTATATGTCGACATACAGTGAGAAATTGGCTTAGAAAACGGGAACTTTACTGCCACAGATCATACCGTGGTCTAGTTCCTACGCAACGTCACCGTCATCAACATCTAATAAAGGCCCGCCGCTATCGCGGTTAGCGTTGACAGAGCGTTATGTTTAAAGATGAGTCACGTTTTAACTTACGGAACGCCTACGGACGTATCCATGTCTACAGATGACGTCGTGAACGCTACGCTAATAATTGCATTCTGCAGCACAATCCTTATGGTTGGAGCGGAGTTATGCTCTGGGCAGACATCAACCATAGGTTTAAGTCCCAACTCGTCGTGTGCCAAACTAATCCACAGCCAGGCGTTACACTGACCAGATATTACGTTCTGTGGTTGTCCCTATATTCCGTATACGTCAAGGCTTTGTCTTTAGGAATGACAATGCGCTACCTCACGTTGCACGTGTCACCAGGAATTTTTACAGACGTGCAACATTGACGAATGGCCTTGGCCGGCGTGCTCACTGGTCTGCAATCCGACTAAACACGCCTAGGTTTATCTTGGACGGAGGTTACGTCAACGTCAACCGTAGCCTGCCGACGTTCAGGAACTGATAGCAGCCCTCTACCAGGTCTGGACAAGAATCCTACGGTATCTACTACGTAGCTGGTGCGGGTCCATGGGGCGACATCTTGCAGCTGTGGTTGCCAGTAGAGATGGTCACACGCGCTATTGATTGTGGCAGTGAAATTCCTCTCACCAGTTTATTGAAATTCAAGATTTGAAGCATATTGCGATCATGAAATGTTATATAATTAACCATTAATTCCTTTATATCATCAGATTTGCGAATGGATTTTTTCTTTTCTAATTCTAAATCCACGGTGGGGAAACCACGTGACTAAATCGGATAACGTGCACGCAAAAGTGCTAAAAAAAGGCCCGCTTCAGGTATGTTTTTTCACTATAACTTTTTTGATCCGCCATTGTTTTAAACGAGATAACGTGCATAAACCCCGCAATAAAAAGCTCTTTCATCGGATATATGTAACTTGATAAAACTCTCTCCCGTTTTTACATAATCCTTGCCCAAACGATTCGAAAGATGCAAAATATTTTGGTAACGAACACGTCTGTTCACAAGTTACGCACCTAGCACAGATTCTGCAGAGAATTTTCGCTTGAATGTAGGTTTAAAATAAATCTTGTCATTGTCCAACGTCCTGTACCAAATATTTAACATGACTATTCAGGAATATTAAAGATATCCTAAGACAAAGGGTGCGGTAACGTACACGTTCCGGTTTTCAGGAGGTGACGTACACGTCATTTTTCCCCAGAGGGTAACGTAAAACATCTTTGTCTTTAAATGACCGAACTGTAAACATTTTGATATTGTTACAAAAAAGATGCAGATGCTGGGAATAGGCTGTTTTTCTTTCGGTAGGTTAGTATATACAGAAATGCTACAGTGAAAATGAATAGCATTTGGAATTTTATGGTCTAATCGTGTATGTTATTTTGACAAGTAGACATTGTTAGCAGTTGCCATTTTAAATGTCAACTTTTTTTTCTCCAACTATCAAAAGTTAATTAGGTTTCCGGGAATAAACCATGTAGTTCTGTCTGTCATCAGAGTTTAATCAAATCCATATGTTCAAATCTTCTTGATGAACCGTTGAACTGTAAACATTTTTATATTGTTAAAAAGGTGCTGGAATTAGTGTAAATTCTGAACGATAACTGGAACGATAGCATGTTTGATAACCGTGATTTTTCTTTATTAAAACATTACAATACAAAAAATCTTTTTGTTTAATATGACAGCATGCACCTTATTTGAATCATTGACAAACTGTTTGAGTTCTATCATGCATGGGACCATAACAACCAGCCAATAATATAAACACGTTGTCGTTTAAATTATCGTGCGGGAGTAATGGTATTCTTTCTGTGGGTTAGTGACAGTTTGTTGGTCAGCTAGTTATTCATTTAGACCTCCTTACTGAAACAACATATCAGTATTGACCTAAATTTTGCATATCTAAGGACTATAGTCATTCCATGGTTGATTAAATCATAAATGATGAGATATTCTGATAATATAGATCTATAAATGCGTCAATTACATCCAAAGCTTTAAAGTAACATCCTCGGTTAAGTTTAGGCTGTTCATTCACAAAATCAAATACCTTATATAAGCATTAACGAGATTACAATTAACTATTAAACTAAACTAAGCTATATTGGATCGCAAAAACAGTTAGAAAATGTCGCAAAAAATGAGATTTTTTTAACCAAGTACAATTGACGTAGACAGATTTTGTGTCGCCTACTACAAAGTAGCCGCGACATATAGGGATCACTTTTACGTCGTCCGTCTGTCTGTACGTTGGCGACCGGCTGGCGTCCGTCACGCTTCTTGTCCGGAGCATAACTCAAGAAGTAATAAAGGTGCTAATTTGTTACTTCACACAATGATCGAACACAGTGAGAGGATGAGCAGTATCAAAGAACCATAACTCTAGGTGGTCCCGTTTTTCAATTCTCTCCCCTTATCCTTATAAAAAAGACTTGTCCAGAGCCGAAGTCAAAAACTATTTGAAGAATTTGAAGATACTTTACACATTGACAGAGGAAGCGCAGTGTAATGGTCACATTTTTAAATAACCTCCCCTTATCGTTATATATAAAGCTTGTCTGAAGCCCACGTCGAAATTATATAAAGGATTGACTTGAAACTATCCACATAAATAGAGGTCCAATGAAAGGAACCATAACTCTAACTGATCTTATTTTTGAATAACCTCCCTTTATCTATGAAAAAACTTGTCTGGAGCCAATGTCAAAACCATATAAAGATTGTCTTGATACTTGATACATTGATAGAGGTCAGTGAAGCAAAGTGCAGTGTCAAAGAACCATTACTTTAGCTGACCCCATTTTTGAATCACCTCCCTTTATGCATGAAAAGGAAAAGCAAGAAGCTTGACTGAAGCCCAAGGCAAAAACTATGAAGGGTTGATTTGATACTTTGTACATTAATACAGGTCAGTGAAAGATAGTGCAGTGATAAGGAATCATAACTCTTACTGACTCCATTTTTAATTACCTCTCTGTATGTATAAGAAACTTGTATGGAATTCAAGTAAAATCAATGATATACAAAATATAAACATGTCAAAAAGAAAAGTTTTTTTCTGTTGTTATTTTTAGACAATGGGTCGTCCAAAAAAAGTTTTTCCCACAACAGTGGTAGGTTCACGCTCCACTATGTCTCTTCTCGTGCGCCTTTAAATTACTTTTTCTCCGAAAAGACATTTCGCATTCCTGGCAAATATATTCATTCTCCGTACTATAAATAGATAATAGCTTTACTGCTGTTACTCTCGGTGCAACAATTATACCTATATGCGTATTTAATACTTCTTTTTGTTTGTCTCTTTCAAAAGTCAGAATCATATGGTGCGGACAACTAAACTAACTATCTTTACTGGAAAGAACAAGTACTAGGCTTTCATCACCCGTAAGCATCTGTCAACTTTTTCACTCAAAAATATATGGTCAGTTGCGCATATGATGGGTTAAGAGCAAAATAATTTCAAAATTTTATCATTTTACCTATTTACGTATAGATATACAAGAGCTGTAAACGTGTAATTATTTCCAAGCTAGGATGAGGACCGACGCTACTCATTTTCACTGTAGCATTTCTGTATATACTAACCTACCGAAAGAAAAACAGCCTATTCCCAGCATCTACATCTTTTTTAACAATATCAAAATGTTTACAATGGTCTACATGCATGACAAATAGTCTTTGACGTGTACGTTACCTTCTGGGGGAAAATGACGTGTACGTCACCTCCTGAAAACCGCAACGTGTACGTTACCGCACCTTTTGTCTTACGATATCTTTAATATTCCTGAATAGCCAGGTTAAATATTTGGTACAGGACGTTGGACAGTGACAAGCTTTATTTTAAACTTTAATTCTAGCGAAAATTCTCTGCAGAATCTGTGCTAGTTGCGTAACTTGTGAACAGACGTGTTCGTTACCAAAATAGTTTGCATCTTTCGAATCGGTTGGGCAAGGATTACGTAAAAACGGGAGGGAGTTTCATCAAGTTACATATATCCGATGAAAGAGCTTTTTATTGCGGGGTTTATGCACGTTATCTCGTTTAAAACAATTGCGGATCAAAAAAGTTATAGTGAAAAAACATACCTGAAGCGGGCCTATTTTTAGCACTTTTGCGTGAACGTTACCCATGTTAGTCACGTGGTTTTCCCACCGTGAAATCACGGTAAACCAAATATTGTACAATGAGTTTGAATAAGGCGTTTCTTTTTCTCGTCAGTGTAGGATATTCTTTAGAAATTGCGTTTAAAGTATATGCCTATAAGCTAGACAAATTGTCCATGTCTCAAGCAAATAGAATTTATCATAAACAAGAGCATATCTAGCATAATCAAAGGGAAATTAGTATAGCCACATGCAATATTATGACGCTGTTCTCTTTGTTATTTAAAAACTGCCGAATAAAGCAAACTCATATGATTTGATGTGGTTACAAATAAGTTGTAATAACAAATGAATGATGTAAGGAAGGTTTATGCATCGATATGAACTAAGGTCAAAGAGGTTTATGATTTCTTGTTGTACTCTGTGAAATAAACCACAAACTAATACATTCACTCCTTCTAGGGGAAAAATGTTGATATTAATAAGAGAGCAGCACAGATCGAAACTACATAACAACAATTCATTCCATGCATTTGTAAATTTACAGTTTTGTTTTGTTTTCCTTCAGTTTTCTTTGTTGTTTGTTTTAATTATGTAAAGGTAATAGATCTCTGAAACGACAAAATCGTATAATAAAGATTACTGTTGGAAAAGCAAACGTTTAACGTTGCATTATAGTGCACCCTTTCCCTATTAAAAAAAATCAGGGTTACAATAGTACCGTGATCTAGGATGTTGGATTCGATTTTGATAAATTGATCTCTCAAGGTGCGGTCTGGTATAATCCACGAAAGCATCGCTGATCAAACAGCTGATATAGTGGCTTTTTGTATATAACCCAATATAACAGAAATATTTTTCAAAGGAGATACTCTTCCGCTACAAATTATATATTTAATAGGAACTTTTTAAATTTGCATGTCTTTGAAACGTCATGACGTCACAACGGCCTTTAGCCCTGAGACTAAACGAAATAAATTCATATGTTAGGTCTTTGTGTAGGTTTGCAGTTCACCAAGCTTTTTAACAATACATCAATTCAAACTAAATAGTTGGTCAGCACTTGACTCCACTGGTACAGATAACATCTCAAGGCAGTCTTCTTGATAAAAAATATGTCCACAACCAAGATTTTAGCAGCTGCTCAAATTTCTGAATTCAAAAGGATACTTGAGATCAACGTCTTATCCCTTTCAGCCATGATGGAACTTTATATATGCTGAAATAGTAGTTTTAATATTGTTTTTGTGCCCCATCCCCCTTTCCACAGTTATTTTTTGGGGTGGGTGACACACTTAGAGTTGCAAATGTCCGTCCGTCCGAATTTGTGTCGTTCATATCTCTTAAAATATTTGACCCAGAGTCATTAAACCTCAAAGGATTGTTATTCAGCAGGGCAAACTGTGCACCAGGGGTTTTAATTTAGATCTCACAGTCTCCCCAGAGTTATAGACGTTGACCAGTCAAAATACACATAAAAAGGGTTTAAGTTTATGTCGCATGCATCTTAACAGTATTTAACCCAGTAGTATTACATTACAGGAATATTATTCAGCATGTGAAGTTGTGCATCTGGGGTTTCGTTAGGGATATCAATTAGTCAGACCAGAGTTATATACATATAGGAAAATATGACCATGCCTCTTGTATTTTTAAGAATGAGAAAAATATTAACAAATTCTGTAAAATTATTTCAAAATCAAATAAGATCGTAAAGAAATGTCGCTTGAAGATTTTTCTGTTTCTAGCCCGAAAATATTTGTGTAAATTGTTTTCATAAGCGAGTCTGCAACTTCTTACATAAGGATTAAAGTTTCAAAAATATACACGTAGGGAAAAGTGACTACATCCGCTGGAGGCAATATTGTTTTTGAAGTACATGTATTGGAAACATCTGTATAATATTGGTAGTCTCCTAAGGAACATTTCTGTGATTTTGTTTTGCAATGTTACCAAAGATTTCAAAGCGTTTTTATTTCCGTTACCATGGTTATCTTAGTTCTGCCTTGAATGAAATTTTGATATTTAACGGCTTTGAAAGACGACTACCATGTCATGAATTTCTAACAAATATTTTTAGAGGAGTATTATCACAATAGCCCACCCTGAGCTAAATTACTAAAAGTGTATAACATTTCATTTTTTAAAGAATAGCAAACTCGGTTGAAAAGATCCTTTAAGCAAATCTGTCAAATTTGTATTTACCAAAGGATGATTAAAGGAAGGTTGGTTTATCGATACGTACTAAGGTCAAAGAGTTTTATGTTTTCTTGCTGTATCCTGCTAGATAAAGCACAGATTAATTCGTCTGTATTGTTGCAGGGGTAATGCTTTTATTGATTTAAAGCAGTAGATTTGTCAAAGAATGATTGCCCATATAAACAGCGTTGGAAAACTAACCAGGGATTTGGTAAACTATATAAAGTAGGCTGAGTATGCTTTGTTGCAATCCTAAAATACCAGAATATTCCTAATACCAGTTGTCTTAGTTTGCATGTCGTCTGCTTCCAGTGTTCTTATTCTTATTTGCGACTAGGTACAACCTAAGGAAAGTATTTTAAAGATCAGATCTTGTACATATCATTAAATGCAATTCAGTTTGATGGGCATTGAATTAGCAAGACTTTTGCAGTTTCACTTTAACATTTTACAAAACGCCGGCTATCTTGTTTCAAAAACTTAATCACTCATGGATATTAGATAACAGGACAACAAATACGGAATAAGGTTTGCCATAAATGGACGAAAATGCATTTGAATTATGCAATGCGTTTTTTATTTCTTGATGAACAAACATTTATTTGTTTCTAAGATGATTTCCACCAGCTTTTTATCATTGAATACGGAGACGATGGACATTTCCTTCTAAAAAAAATTGCTGCAATTATCTTTTATGTTGTTTGTCTATGAAATACAAAGACAAAATTTTACAGTTGTGGAAAACATACTAATGTATGTTTTGCAAAGCAAGCAATTAAAACTGTAATGTCTAAAATGTACTATTTGACATTCACAGACACTAATGACTGTACACTGTGAGACAGTAGTAGCATTATACACCAGAATCTCTTCATTGGAAATATACAGTGGTTCTATTTTCCAAAATAGATCTTCTAGATATGATGAAGACGTAGGTTGTAAAATAGTTCGGAAATTCCATCTAATCAGTAGCACAGTTACTAAAAGCAGGTTTTTTTTTAATATTTCCGCTCATTAATCACAAGTATTATAGAGGCATTTTAGTAGAATATTTTGGACCTACAGCAATGCCATGATAAAATGTTATAAAAAAGAATTTCTGCTTCTGCTTAATAATTTTTATCAGTGCAATTTTGAAAGTTAAAATTAAAGGGAAGGTTCGGCATGTACTTGCGCAAGGGCATGGTCACCGTTCAAAACGATTAATAATTACCGTTGTAGTTAGTTACTAGACGGACAGCAAACGCCTTAAGTAAGCTACTATGTAATTTTGATTCCTGTGCATAATGAAAGTGCTTTGTTCTTATTAAATTGCAAAATGTTTTCAAAAGTTACATTACTTTAATTGATCATACCTCATGCGCGGGCAAGTAAAATACTTGAAGGCGTTTGGCAGATATTGCATAAAATCTGAAAACAAATTCTAAACGCGAACGCATGCAACATAAAAATAGTCAAAGATACAGCTTGCAGCAGTTCTTTTAGGTTAAAACAAAGGTCATATATATCTGGACCTAATGTAAAGAGAAAGGGAGAAGAAACAAAATATGATTCAGAACTAACATACATTGGGTCTGTTCTCCGGTCTCTTCTAGACTTTACCTTAATATGATGCAACTGATATTAACTATCTGAACCTTATGCAAAGCAGAAGCAGTCTGATGGAAAGAGAAAGGGAAAAGAAACAAAATATCTTGTATAACTAAGAGATAGTGGGTCTGTTGTCTGGCTTCTCCTGGACTTTAGCTTAAAGGCACTGGCCTCCAGATCGTTCGACAACAAAACAAAAGAGATTTTTTGTTAGACATCTGGAAATTAATGCTATATTTCTTAAGAATACTTTGAAACTTAATTACTGACGACTATATGTTCGGAAACACATGAGAATTAGTCGTTTTTACAAAATTTTACGATGAAAATTGGAAAGAGTTTGTAACGCTTTGCTCGAGGTAAACTGCCTCGATTATAAATATGTATATTTAATCCGCATTGAACACTAAATCTTCCATAGCGCTATTGGTAGCGACTGCGGAAAACTTCTTTATTGCCGCGGCGGTCCGGGTTCGATTCCCAACGCGGTCATCTTTTTTTCTTGATTTGGCATTTTTAAAAAATAGTTTAGAAACAAAAATTCGTATTATAATATTCATTATATGACCAAACTTCAATTTGAAAGAAAAAATATTTTTAGCCAAAATCTGGAGGTCAGTGCCTTTAATATGATTCTATTGATATGAGTTCTGAATTCTAGGCTATTAAAATGTAGCTTTTAGGTTGGTGCAACCAGAATCAGATTGTGTATTCAAACTGTTTATTTGTATGTATGAATATCGGGGTCTAGGAGCGTTTGTAAAGTTTGCGGACCAGGAAGTGGGAGACTTTTTGAGGGGGAACCCAATTCTGCAAACATTTTGTATTTTAAACCCGAAATTCTATATTCTGCTCAGTTTTAGAACCAAAAAATGCTGTAAAAAATTGAAGTGTTGCACATTTATCCAGAACACTGTTTTGCGGTTAGAAGTGACGACAAAATTTGATGAATTTAAAATTTCCACTACCGTCCATGAACAGGCTCAATCAAACCAAGCCTGCAGCATTTTCATTTATGTCGTGTTGGGCGACCTGTGGTTTTCCACTTTTTTATTTTATTAGTCCCCTACTGGTTGAAAACCAGTTTCGGGGACTATAGGAATGCACTTTCCGTCCGTCATTCCGTCCGTCTGTCCGCAATTTCTTGTCCGGTCCATAACACTCATTCATGAAGGGATTTTAATACTACTTGGCACACATGTTCCCCATGATGAGACGACCTGTCATGCGCAAGACCCGGACCCCTGGCTTTAAAGTTCAAGGTCACAATTGGAGGTCAAAGATCAACAGAGCTTTTTTCCTGTCCGGTCCATACCTCTGTCATCCATCAAGGGATTTTAATATTACTTGGCACAAATATACCTCATAATAAGTCGATATGTCATGTCGATATGTCATGCATAACGTTCAGACGCCTAGCTCAAAGGTCAAGGTCACACATGGCAGTCAAATGTTTACATGGCATGGACAGGGTCTGTTTCGTGTCCGGTCCATAACTCTGTCATTCATTAAGGGTTTTAATATTTCTTGGCACAAATATTTTCCATGATGAGACGACGTGTCATGCGCAAACCCCCGACCCCTAGCTCAAAGGTCAAGGTCACAATTGAAGGTCAAAGGTCAACAGGGTTTTTTTCCCTGTCGGGTCAATAACTCTGTCATCCATCAAGGGATTACAATATTACTTGGCATAAATGTTCCCCATGATAAGGTGACGTGTCATGCGCAACTCTCAGAACTCTAGCTTAAAGATGAAGGTCACAAGTCAATAGGAATTTTTTCTTGTCCGATCTTTAACTTTGTCATGTAAATCAGGATTTAAATATCAGTTGACACATATATTCTCCTGGATGAGACAACTTGTCATGCGCAAAAACCGGGCCCTTAGCTGAAAGGTCAAGGTTACACAAAATGGCTTTTGTCCTGTCCAGTCTGTAACTCAACAATCCTTAAATGGAATTTAATATTACTTGGCACAAATGTTCACCACCATGAGACGGACTGTCATGCGCAAAATATCAGGTCTCTAGGTCTAAGGTCAAATATAACAATGACTTTGTCCAAAGCATTTCTTCTTCATGCGTGGAGGGATTTTAATGTAATTTGGCACAACTGTTTACCAGTATGAGAGAGACTGTCTTGCGCAAGAACCAGATCCCTAGGTCTAAGGCCAAGGTCACACTCTTCTTCATGCATGGAGGGATTTCGATGTAACTTGGCATAAATGATCACCTCCATGAGGCACCATTGTTTTTAGAATTACTTCCCTTTGTTATTACTATAAATAGCTTATATTGTTACTTTTTATTACTGGCTGTAGGGAAAATCGAGACCACTTTTCTGTGGTACAACATGCATGTTACTTCCAATATTTAGATGTATTTTGACTTATCTGTACCTGGTAAAGAGTTATGTGTGGACTCATATTATATGATATACAGGCTCCATAACCACAGATACCCTCTCTAAATTCCAGTTTGTTTCGTTCTGCCCATTGTTCTCTCGTTTAGGGCAAAAAACACAAAGACAAATATCAAACAGGGAATGCCACGTACCAAAATCGCAGCCTCCCCAAAACGAAACTACAGCACGCAGACGTGCATACCACACACACACACACACACATACACACACACACGCACACGCGCGCGCACACACACACAAAGCCAACACACGAGGACAAAACGAACAAACAAAGGAACACACACACACATACACGCGCACTCACACAAAGCCTACACAAGAGGACAAAACGAATAATTAAAGGAACACAGTGGGGCACCGCCTTGGAACGGGCAGTGGCAAAAACACAACTGGGGAGCATTAACCGGTTTATGGTGCGCACCCAAAGCCATTATTTTATCTGGTGACTATACGCCGCTTTTCATAGAATTGCACTCTGTGCATCATTGAAGGTTCCATGTTCACCGCCGTGTGGCGGCAGTGAACCTCCCCCCCCCCACCCCCGTACCTTCAATCAGAGCTGTTATATTACGATCCCTTCAGATCGTTCAGCACGACATTTATGTTGTGTTTGTGTACTGTTTAATATTTCAGCTTGAATATTTCGGATTGGGTGGTTCCAATACTCCCGCTTGCAAAGCTTTTGGTATTGTTTAATCACCCCTTGGAGATGGTGCCTGCTTTTTAAATTTTGTCTTTTGGCAGTTTCTGTGATATGCAGGCTCCATAACCACAGTCCCCCTCAATAAATCCTGGGGAGCTTTAAGCCGTTTAGGGCAAAGCCATTACTTTATCTGGGGACATTGCCGCTTTTCATAGAATTGCACTCTGTGCATCATTGAAGGTTCCATGTTCACCGCCGTATGAATACATCCGCGGATGTCTCTAAATTATATTCTGGTACTTATAACATGTGTAAATGTTGAGTTCTGCTCTACCCGGGGCTAGTGGGCGTGGACGTTAGCTTTCATTTCAACTACCGTCCACGAACAGGCTCCATCAAGCCTGCAGCATTTTCATTTATGTCGTGTTGGGCGACCTATGGTTTTCCACTTGTTTTATTTTATTACCACAGCAGCGTTGTTTGTGCCGTGTGGCGGCAGTGAACCCCCCCCCCCCCCGGTACCTTCAATCAGAGCTGTTATATTACGATCCCTTCAGATCGTTCAGCACGACATTTATGTTGTGTTTGTGTACTGTTTAATATTTCAGCTTGAATATTTCGGATTGGGTGGTTCCAATACTCCCGCTTGCAAAGCTTTTGGTATTGTTTAATCACCCCTTGGAGATGGTGCCTGCTTTTTAATTTTGTCTTTTGGCAGTTTCTGTGATATGCAGGCTCCATAACCACAGATCCCCTCTCTAAATTCCAGTCTGTTTAGTTCTCGTTTAGGGCAAAGCCGTTATTTTATCTGGGGAACATACGCCGCTTTTCATGGAATTGCACTCTGTGCATCATTGAAGGTTCCATGTTCACCGCCGTATGAATACATCTGCAAATGTCTCTAAATTATATTCTGGTACTTTTAACATGTGTAAATGTTGAGTCTGCTCAACCCGGAGCTAGAGGGCGTGGACGGTAGCTTGCATTTCCACTACCATTCATGAACAGGCTCAAACAGCATTTTCATTTATGTCGTGTTGGGCGACCTGTATTTCCACTTGTTTTATTTTAACCAACAGGTTGTTTGTGCGTCTGTGAAACAAATAACCGTTTCTCCCACCGTATCAAAGAGGATATACGACCTTCAGATGTTCAGCACGACATTTATTTTAAATTTGATGTAAGTTTCAATATTTTCAGCTTTGATTTATTTAGAGAAAGTAGTGTTCCAATACTCCCGCTTCAAAGCTTTTGTATTGTTTAATCACATATCTTTTGAATGTGTTTCATGTACTCGAACTTAAGTTTTATTAATTAGTCGCGATTTTTGCCGGTTGATATTGTCTTAGGTCTATATTTACACAGAAAAGATCACCATCCGAACTAACGACCTCTGACATGTATCTATTTAGTATGCTCTTTAGGACAACATAGTAACCGCTCGCCTTACGTTTATCACTCTACAACGGAACAATACGCCAAATTTTCATGAATTGATCTACTGTGATCATTGAATTCATGTTAAACACCCGACGTTAATCTCTGGCAATTCTCTTTATATTCTGGTATTTAAAACATTTTTGTAAATGCGAGTTCTGACTGAATAGTTTCCCAAAAAAGTGGGCGATGGACGAGTAACTTGTTTTCACTACCCCATGATACTCAACTTGATTTTCATTTGATGTTTCCTTGATGTTGGGAGAACATGTATTTCACCGTTTTTTTTTTACAAATGTTTAAATGAAACAGGTTGCACAGAAAACACAATACCGTTTATCAACGGTCCCTTAAATCAGTGGGAGAAAATACTTCAGATGAAGATGTACAATGCGTATGAATTTATATCTTTAAAATTTGAACATGAACTTCTGTAAATATTTATAGATATACTTAGTATTATTCAACAAACGCAGAATCATGTTATACCAAATGGGAAAGTCAGGAGTTTATGTCCAGAAAAGTGACAACTTTTTGAGATTAATTTGTGTAAGTAAGTTTATGATAATTATTTTTCTAACTGAGTACAAATGATCCTCGAAAAACCAACAAGTGTTTGCGACCAGCATGGATCAAACCTGGTCGCGCAGTCTTCGTCAGCTGTTCGCTTTTAAGCCTATATTAGACTGTTGGAATGGATCCTTACAGACGCGGATGCGCAGCTGTCTATCTGTGGTCGCAAACTTGGTTTACCATGCACGCTAATAATGAACGATAGTTTACCTCAGATATACATACAGTCAAAACAAAATTTCTTCAGAGATTGATCGTTTGTACCAAGTGAATAAGCTTGAACATTCACGATTTAATCGGAAACTATAAAATACAACACAACAATCAACAGAAAAAATATTTACATCAATATCTGTGAATCTACTGTATAGCATTCAATCTACTTTAAAACATTCTACCGACGTCTCCTGGCAATTTCGTGTCGTTCGGTCTTTAGAGTATGATACAAACATCTTTTTCTCTGGGGTAGTCATGCGTGTTCTGACTTGAAATAGTTTCACAAGAAAGTGTGGCGATTGACCGAGAAAATTCCATTTATAGTGGTTTATCATTATATTTATATTCAATACTTTTGATTTAATCATACACTTGGAATGTGTTCCTGGAATATAAAATAATGGAATGAGAACATGTTTGTGTGTCTCATCTATACACGCGGTGTTATGTATTCTTTTCAATTTTCCCGAAAGAAACAGTTAAGACCCACATACAAAAACAGTATCAATCAAAATCGTTATAACAGCGTCTCTTAAATACTGAAGTGGGAGTAAAATTATCTTCAAGGGAGAACGATTGTACAATGCCGTATGCCAACATTTCTTCATTATCTTAAAATGAAAATGAACTTCTGTATTATGATGCATTGTATAGGATATGACATGAAGTCAATTGATTCAACAGGAACGGCAGTAACTCATTTATATCAAATGGCGATGTCATGGAGTATATTAATGTCATAGAGTCAAACGTGACAATAATATTGGAGATTACATCCGGCTTCGTGATGAAGGGAAGTTTATTGATATTACTTCCTTTTTCCTAAGGTCTGAGACAAATGAGCCGTGCCATGAGAAAACCAACATAGTGGGTTTGCGACCAGCATGGATCCAGACCAGCCTGCGCATCCGCGCAGTCTGGTCAGGCTCCATGCTGTTCGCTTTTAAAGCCTATTGGAATTGGAGAAACTGTTAGCGAACAGCATGGATCCTGACCAGACTGCGCGGATGCGCAGGCTGGTCTGGATCCATGCTGGTCGCAAACCCACTATGTTGGTTTTCCCATGGCACGGCTCAAATAATGATACCGATAGTTTACCTGCAGAATTACTACAGCGACCAGTCAAAAACAAAAACTGGTTCTTCTATTATGATTTTGATTTTCAAGTTTTGTACAACAAGTGAATAAGTTCTTGAATACATATCACGATTTATTAGCCCGGCATACGTATGTCAGGAAAGGTTTCCAAAAAAAAACAAAACAAATTGCAACAGAACGAAATATCATACAGAACTAATTTTGTCTTTGATCTACATTGACGTTTATTAGCAAATAAATAGAGAGTTTGAGATTTCAACCTTCGCCTTCCCCTTCAACGTCTCATATATATTTTGGGTAAAACGTCACCGATATGCGTGTATTTTATTTATATCCGACGTTGCTACTAAAGTTTTCCATGTTATATCAAGTAAGCCTAAGACTTCTCTTTATTACTATGTGAAATAAAAAGCTTTGTTTCAGGATTTCTGCTTATTAAGTTATTCGATTATCCATATGTATAATTAGACTAAATTTGATGCGGAACACTATCAATAGGTATAAGAATAAAAAAGTTTTGTATTGCTAATAATTTTAACTAAATACATTGAATTGAACTTGAAAGTATGGTGTTATCAACTGATTTTGAGAAGCATTGAGATTTTGTTCAAACTTTAACTTCTACGGCATATTTGTGTCCCCAGGCGGTATCGATTATACTAGATTGGCCTTTTTGTCGTACGAAGGGAAGTTTTGAACGTCCGAAGATGTGATATCACGAATGTCACAACTTCCGTCTTTTTTTAACTACTCTGTCCACATACTCGGCATCAAAGACTGAAATATGGATCGAGATACACGGCATGACAGTCATTTTACTTGAAAAATGAATAATAACGCGCGATTATCGTTTGGTGGAACATTTATTTTCACTACCAGATAAAAACAATCCGTTTCTGTCCGACACTTTATACGACAGTTGCGTTTTAAGAATAAACATAAAATGGTACTACTAAGACGGAAAATTCTTTTGAGGTATCAGACAATTTCAAATCTATAATATCATGACGTCCCCCCAACCCAACCCCCTGAAATCGGTGACCCCCTGTTTAAGGTTGGTGTCCCCCTAACCGAAATTCCTCGATCTGCACATGCTTTACTTATAAAAATAATATATTCAAATAAATACATGTATATGCCCACATGTTATTTTGTGCGACAATTTCCTAACATTTCTTGATTGTTTCGCTAGACACATGGTGACTTAGCAAGATGATATTGTGCTGTCAGGGAGTTTGGCATTATACAGTCATTTAGCGCGTCATGATGCCAACACGTATATCACGAGACTATCTTACTTTTGTTTTAATTCGCTTGTTAAATGTATCCATAACATATGTATATTAGCTTATGTTATCAACATAGGTTAGATTTTCATCAGGTACATTGATTATGAGTTTTTACAAGTAAAACGCGTCTTTTATGTAATTTTAAACTTTTGTGTTTGCTTTATCGCATATATTTAACTTAATTTCAAAGTATTTCGACAAATGCGTTTGTAATAGGTGGTGTTGCATGTCTTTTTTTTTTTTTTGAAAAAATATTAATTGATATTAATTGTATACTGTCATCATTTTACATAAAATCTAAATGTTTTTTTTTTATAATTTATTTTTTAATATAATCATCACATGATACATATTAATACATATCTAGCTAAATACTACAGAAAAATAATAACAAATTTCTTTTTTTAAGTTCTCCAAAATATCGTTTTCTATATGTGATGAATTTTTTTTTTAGTTTGCAACAGAAAAAAAAAAAGAAAAAAAGAGATAATTTTCTGTAATAATAGTAATAAGAATAAAAAAAAACACAAAAAAAACTTGGAATAGATAAAAAAGGGGGGATTTTTTGTTTGTTTTGTCGTCAAATTTTTGTTTGTTTTGTTTTGTTTTGTTGTTTTTTTCTTGTTTTGTTTTGTCGTCTCCAGTTTCTATTTACTTACACTGTTCTAAATTATAAATAAAACTGTCAAAGGAATATGTATATATTTATAAAACATTCATATACCTATTTTTTTTTTTTGCCTTTAAATATCATTTTCATCTGCTGTTATCATAAACATGGACCATTTTCTTTCATGATTGTTCATTTTACAACACATGAAGGCTATTTCTCTTTCTATATTGATTCTTATTTTCAAATAATGCATAAATGACTCAAAATATGGAACTTTTTTTCTATTTTTCATTTGAAATATATAATACTTCACCAAATAAATGATAAAATTTAATACACTATTTTTCACATTATTTTGCAAAAAACCAAAACTTACACTTTCTATATCAAACTTTACTTCAACATTCTTTTGTTTAAGAAATTGAGTTAAGTTGTTCCACAAAACTTGTACATGGCAACATTCCTAAATAAATGCTCTAAGTTTTCAGGCTGCATATTACAAAAATCACAAAGGTTTGTAGGGGATATATCCATTTTAAATAATCTTGTATTTGTTGGCAAGATTCTCTTGATGTATTTATATTGAAAATTTCTGATTTTTGTATCTATTGTAGGTTTGAAAGGTTGAGTATATACTTTTTTCCACTCAATATTGCTTCTGTCCAAAATGTTTTCCCACTTTTCTTCAGACTTTATTCTCAGTTTTGGTTTATCTTTAATCTGCCTCTCATACAGGAATTTATTTGGCGTTTTTGATGTACAAAGTTTTTCTATAAGATTTTCCCTGGGAGGGTTCATATCTTCGGTTTTAAGTTGTTCTTTGAAATGTGAAGGAATACTGTTTATAAGTTGATGATACTTTAAAAAATCTTTATTTTCTACATCATATATATATTTAAAGTTTTCAAAAGAATAAAAGTTATTGGTTCTGTAATCAAATAAATCTTTCACATATTTGATACCTTTATCATACCAGTTTTTAAAAAATAAAGTTTTGTTTCCATTTTTCATCTTTGAATTGTTCCATAAAACTTGTTTGCTAATTCCTTTTGACCATTTTGTTCCCATTACTCTATGCCATGCAATAATGATATCAGATAGGAAATCATGTGTTTTACCAATTTGCTGTATGTCATTTTCATTTATATTACTTTCAAAAACTAGTTTTCCTCCTACTTTTTTCCAGATATTTTTTATAAAAAACTTCCCATAATTTGCTTGTTTGATTTTCATTAAATCTTCTCACCCAACAAGATTTGATGGCATTAAGAAAACTGTTTAAATCAACCATTTTGATCCCTCCTTTGTCATAGTTCAGTTGCAATATTTCCCTTTTTATTTTTTCTGGTTTTCTATCCCATATAAAATTATACATGGCTTTTATAATTTCTTTAATTGTTTCTATTTTTGGACTTTGGAGAACTGTAAAAGGGTAAATACGTTTTGGCAATGCAAAAGTCTTAATTACTGTAACTTTTCCAAGGAGTGTTAGTTTCCTGTGTTCCCACTGTTTAAGACAGTTTTTAAAGCTGTTGAGCTTCGGCTCTAGATTAATATTAAGGTTCACTTCTGCATTATTTGTAAATGTCATACCAAGTGTACTAGCTGACTCTGATGTCCAGGAAAAACTTTTCTCCTGACACAGTCTAATGTTTGTATTAGCTAAAGAACCTACCCTCAGAATTGTTGTTTTTTGATTGTTAAGTTTCAATCCAGACGTGTTTTCAAAATCCGAAATTACATGAACTAGTTTTTCGAAAGATCCTGGTTCTCCATCATTTAAAAAAGTTGCATCATCAGCGAATAATGTTTGTTTTAGTTGCTTTTCATTTATCTTTATTCCTTTTATATGTTCATCTTTTTCAATATAATTTGATAAAAATTCAATACATATTATGAAGAGCAGAGAGGACAGGGGGCATCCTTGCCGCAAACCACGTTGTATTGGGAAATTTTCAGATAAATGGCCATTGTTAATTACTACACTGCATATATCATTGTAAAAAAGCCTTACCCAATCAATAAATGAGTCCCCAAAGTTTAAGTGTTTTAGACAACGAAAAACAAAATCATGGTTTAAACTATCAAATGCTTTTTCGAAATCTGCAAACATTAAAATACCAGGTTCATTGCGTGTGTTTAAATATTCTATTGTTTCAAATAATAATCGAACATTTTCTCCTATATATCTGTTTTTCAAAAAACCCGATTGTGACTGACTTATTACAGAGTTAATAACTTTTTTCAGGCGATTTGATATGACTTTTGTTGCTATTTTATAGTCTACATTTAGCAAACTGATGGGACGCCAATTTGATAGTATCATTAGATCTTTTCCAGTTTTTGGGAGAAGTGAGATTATCCCCTGTTTCTGAAGAGTAGTTAAGTTTTTTGTACTGTATGAAAAATTTATAGATTTTATATAATAGTCTTTAAAGTTTTCCCAGAAAGTTTTATAGAACTCAAAGGTAATGCCGTCTGAGCCAGGACTTTTTTGATTTTTCATTTCATTTAATGATTGCAGACATTCATATTCTGTTAACAGCCCTTCACATAGATTCTTTTGATCATTTCCCAATTTGTTCATATTTTGGTCGAAGAAATCATACTCTGATTCTCTTTCAATCTTTTTAGAGTATATTTTTTCATAGAATTTTTTTTCTTCCTTTAGGATTTCATCTTGATTTGTGATCTCATTTTCATTTACTCTTAATTTAAATATATTTTTCTTTTCAGCATTTCTTTTTTCTAGGTTTGCAAAGTACTTACTACTTTTTTCATTACCCTCTATGCTTTCTGCTTTACATCTAATTAATAATTCATTCATTTTTAAATCATATATTCTATCTAATTCTTGCTTTTTTATATCCAGCAAATTTTGTGCATCTTGCTCATAGTCGGACAATGTTATCTTAATTTCTAGTTTTTCTATTTCATTTATTAAGTTTTTCTCTTTTTGAAACATTTCTTTTTTTCTTTGAGAAGCATATTTAATCGTAGTATTTCTTATGGCACCTTTGATGACCTCCCACAACGTATTTGGATTGGCTTCTTTGTTTATTTCTACTGTTTCATTTATACACAATATAATTTGCTGTTTATATTCTTCTTCAATCAATAAACTATTATTCATTTTAAAGTACCCTGGTCCCCTTTTTGCATTAATAAGATCTATGTTCAGTTTAATAATTGAATGATCAGTTTTATTCCCTGGTTTTATTTTACATTTTTGGGTGAAATCCGTTAAGCAATCCGAAATTTAAAAATAATCTAGCCTACTGAAAATACTTGGTTTAGTATTCGAGTGCCAAGTGTAAAAGTTCAGGGTTTCTGTATCTCCAAATGTCTACAAGGTTTCCGGCTTCTATGATTTCATTAATTTTTTTCCTACATACTGAGTGTGTATCATCCCTTCCATTTTTTTTTTATCTAGTTTTATGTTTATTACTGTGTTAAAATCTCCACCTACAATGATATTTGTGTCATACTTTTTAATACTTCTGATTCCAAACAACAAAATATAGAAGAATTATTTTCATTTGGTCCATAGATATTTAATACAGTAAAATCTTTTTCATTCATTGAAAATTCAATAAAAACTAATCTTCCTGTAATTAATTCTTTAAAGGCCATATTGACGTTTGTCAGTTCAGAGTTTACAAGAATTGCTACTCCTGCCCTATTGCTTTTATTTCCACTAAAGAATGCTTTCCCATTCCATTCTGTTTTCCATACATTTGCCAAATCAGGTGTAGAATGGGTTTCTTGTAACAAACATATTGCATACTTTTTCTCTATTAACCACTGAAAAACTTGTCTCCTTTTTTTAAAGTTGCCTATACCTCTAACATTGAGAGAGCATATTGATATACTATCCATGATATATTACATAATTCCATATGATTAGACATTCTGTAATTGTGAAACTGGAGACGACAAAATCTTCACTGTTGTCTTTCATTCTAAGTATGTTTAAAGTAAAAGAGATTTTAGTTGGGCTTCACTATCTCAATTATCATGTAGTTTGGCTTTTTTCTTTAAATTACTATATCCTCAAAAATACAGTCAGCATTTATATAAGACATTTAAAGACTTATATATGAAAGAAAAAACATAAACCGATACACAAAAACTTATCATTTACATTCTACACTATCATTTCAAAAAATTAAATTGTATCTTCCAACACCTCCTATAATTATGTATAAATGTAGATCTATCATGTACGTTGTAACACTTATAATACGTGTAATACTTTTTATAAAAAATTGTGTAATACTGTGAAATCATTTAGGTTTGGTGGCATCATTCTAATAGTCAAAAACGACAAGTTCGTCCAGATTTACATTTGTATAATTTCAATTTCATAACAAGAGAATTTCTGACAACTATTTTGCTATTGTTGGTCCAACATCTATTATAATCGTGTATCAATATATTTTGCTTCAGTCAATTTGTCCGCCTGTTTTATAACCCCGTGGAGTGGAACTCTAACTAAAAGCTTTTTTGTTCGTTGACAGATATGGCTATGCGTTTTTGTGTGACAAATTACCAACGGATCAGTTTAAAAAATGACAGCAGAATGATGTATTTTACTAAGATGTTTTAAACCAAATAGTGTATACAAAACGAAAAACAGCAGCCGGCACGAATAATCTCTTATCATACCGAATATTTCAAAGTAAAGAACATTCAAATATTTCCGAAAAATAGCTGTTTTATTTGTTATGTACTAAATTGATAAACAACATCACGCTTTTTAAAGATCACACTTCATTCCATCCTGCAGACTGTAAAAAAAAAAAAATGACATTTACATGCCAAAATGATTTCACAGCTTTCCTATCTAATAAAATCTATGTTTATAATACATAAATTGTAAAATATAATCACATCTTTTTCAGTTTGTGCATATTATACCTGTATCGGTATATTCATCTGTAATACATCGATTCATACAGGTTTTATACCATGTACATATACATAATGTTATGTCTCATAGAAAAATCGAAAAAAATTAAAAAGGAAAAAAAGAAAAAACCTGAATCATCATGTCTCAATTTAGCTTTGATGAAAAGAAAGGATCATGCACATTTACATGCATGGCATTAGTCTTTTACTATTTGCTAGAATTTTTTACTTCAAATGTCCAAAAATATTCTTTATAACATCTATGTTTTCACAGTTTTATTATGCTACTTTCAACTAAAAACTACAGTTTTAGTATAAAAAAAATAACATACAATCTATTTTCGTCTCTATATCATACATGATTACACTTCCACATTTATGATTATGAAATTTTAAGCAGTGTATAAAACTAGAAAGTCTTCTTTTATGCCGTGCGCAGCACTATTGACTTTAGATGCCCTATAATAAATCATATTAATATATGTTTACACTCAGTGTTCACAGTATGCTATTTGTAGCATATTTTTAGCACCGTACATAAGTACCTTGTAATGTTTTTATCTACAGCAACACACAATCTTTTAACCAAGACGTGATAGTTTTAAAATTTTGCATCTGGTTGAACAGAACAGAGCTTACTCTTTATCTATTTCAATCTTACAATAAAACAAAGAAATCTTCTGTATATAATTCATATTGTTCAAGTTATTTGAGCCACAAAGTAAAGTACAATGTAATAATATATCTGATGCACATTTGCTTTTCACCTTCCTCAGAATGTCCATGTTCATGTTCATATGAATGAAAATTTGTTGAGAAATACGTTAAACCCAAATACACACACACTCCTCAGAATGTCCAAGACACAATTCAGTATTTTTATGAAATAAAAAAAATGCCTAATCATCTAAACATCAAATGTATTTAAGTGTTATTTAAGAAATGATATTTAGCAGAACCATTTTTGATTTATTTAAACATGACAAAAAAGTTATACGCTCATGGAATAATTCGCGACAGCATAGCCAGGGCTTTTTCTAGGGGTTTTTTTTCGGGGGAGGGGGGTGGAAGGGAGTAAGGCCCCTGGTCAAATTGGAAATTTTCTACGCGGTGAATTGTCAAAATTGGGGAAAAAGTATCAAGTAAATTGTGAGTTTTTTCATTCAATTATATTACTCTAAAACTTTTTTTTCAAGTTTTATGATAGGCATTCAAATGCATTACAAATTTAAAGTATCCTCTAGTGAAATTTAGAGAATTCATTTTTCGGGACTTTTCTCAGACTATTTGTCTGTTGTCATGCTGGAGCTAGAATATTAGCTAACTTTTCTGCCACTGTCCACATACACGATTTTCGTCCCCTAACAATCGTTTTACTAACTGATTGAAAGCTATTCATTAGATTTTAACATCACATTAAATTGACCCCTATCTCCCTTATAGTATCTTTAAAGGAACACAAACATTCAAATACTTCACTTCCACACATTTACGTAACAAAATAGTGCAAAACATGATTAAAGTTACCAGGTTTCATTACTTTCTACAAAATAACTCATATACCGGTAAAGAAATAGAAGAAGTGGAAACTCCACATGTTACTCAACATGACAAAAATGAAAATGTTGCAGGCTAAGTTTAACTGAGCCCGTTCATTGATGGTAGTGGAAATGTCGCATGCTACCGTCCACGCCCTCTAGGGTTTAGGGCTAGTTCTATTACATACATTAGAACTGGTTACTAGGCCGAATTATAAACACTTTCCACATCTTTTCACATTTTAAAAATTATGTTTATTGATATACGGGCTGCAAAAAATATTAATCATTATTATACTTTTTCTTCGTTACATATTATTCAAACTCTTTGTACTTATACAATGTAAATAATTTTCTAACATGTCCCACAGATGCACTATTTCTCCAGTATCAAAACTGCATGGCAGTATGCTATAGATATGAAATAAGATGTGTCAGCAAACTGATGTCTATAATCTACTGTATGGACCATGTGGTACCAATTGACGGATGGCCCTTATTAATTAGATTTATCATAATCTCAGTACTGTGAAATCCTGATTTAATGCTGGGAAAGAGATATTTTCAGGAACATTGTACCTTGTGCATAGAACTGTAAAGCAGTTCTTTTGGTTCTTTAACGTGCCCAACGTAAAGCATCGATACACGGGGGATAATTCTACAAAGCTCAACCCCAGAGCTTCAAAACAAAGTGCTAATAATACCTGTAGGTGGTATTTTCGCTATACATTAGTATGTATGAAAGGAAATAGAAATTAAGTTATAGATATAATGAAACTTGAGCATTTTAAAAAGCTTTTCAAAAGTTATAAAATAATATAAAACAACACTGTTTTTGATAAATGACCTAAATTAATTTTGAAATAAAAAGTTAAAAGAATAAAGAGATAAATATTCATGTTTTAAAAACATCTAAGTGAAAATGACCATTAAAGGGAGATAATTAAAAATGGCAAACTATATAAAGGAATAATTTTATAGATTGAGCAATTACTTTTGTTTAGAAAATGTTCTTGAAAATGGTTGAGAGGATTAAAAACTTTTTTTGATTCAATGTGATATTAGGATAAATATTCATGTTTTAAAAACATCTGTTTAGTGAAAATGACCCGTAAAGGGAGATAATTAAAAATGGCAAACTATATAAAGGGATAATTTTATAGATTGAGCAATTACTTTTGTTTAGAAAATGTTCTTGAAAATGGTTGAGAAGATTAAAAACTATTTTTGATTTAATGTGATATTAGGATAGACTGGTTCAAGAGCAAATTGAATGGTTACTGTAAAGAATCAAATGAAAAAGGGATTGAAAAAGAAAATGGTATGTCACCCATCACAGACTATTAGCTCCAACTTGAGAGCCACTGGCGCAAACTTTTCCTGTTTGGCGAATTTGTTGGCGCAAAGTAAAATAGACCCAGAGGAAATCTTGTCAATATACACTTGATCAATGGAGACAGATATAACAACCGAAACATTCCTTTATACATCGAAATTGCACAGAAAACAAAGTTGTATCAGCTTTACATCCGCCATGTTGGCACTGAGTTAGGGTCGCTGAACATAGTTTATCCCAGTACATAGTGTGATAAATGAGACGAGTTCAGAATATTTCAACATCAGAAAGTAACTACTAAAAATACTATTATGGTAAAATTGGTATACAAAGGGCTGTTCATTATCAATACATGTATACTCACTTTTAAAAGTGTTCAGTTTATATGAAGGAATAAGTATCAACTGCAATCACTTAAATAGGTGATACATTCAAAATCATTATATTAAATCAGCTAAAAAATGATCAGCTTACTTAATAGTTGATTTAATCACTTACACAAGTGATTTGTCCAAATCTGGTAAATGGGCCAAGTTGAGAATATTTCAATATCCTCAAGTAACTTCTTATATATAGTATACAACGGTTATTTATTATAAATACGTGTATCCTTATTAAAAGTGAGTTAATATGTAAGAATAAGTATGAACTGTAATATATCACTTAAATAGATGATTTATTCGTTATCATCAAAATTAAACCAGCTAAATAGAAGATCAACTTAATTGACTTAATCAGTTAAATGAGTGATATAATGAGTGGGTGGCAATATGCAGAAAAGCTTTATATGAAATCTATATTTTTTAGAAGAAAAAAAAACCAACAGCAGTTATCATGGTTTCGGTTATCTGTCCAACCTTCCTTTTTCTTGCCGAATACAAAATGCAAGAAAGAATTCTTACAACCTCTGCATTTGCACATAATGAATCTTTGTAGAGCAACACAACTTGCAACGTAACTAGTCACATATTTCATCAAGCTTAAATTACTAGTCAACTACTGCATCAAATTTATATAATTTACTTTATACATTTAACTGAAACACATTTCAATTTCATTCACATTTAATTTTTAGATGGCTGATTCTTTTTTTTTTTTACTAACCAGTACCTACCAGCCATTACTTGCATTTTCTGTTTAAGGTTGGAGAAAATCCTCTTTGGTTTCACCCCAACTGGGGCTGAAACTAATTATCAGGAGGCGATGTCTACTCAAAAAGGATTACAGATTATCACAAACAAGTTGCAGATGAACTCGAAACCTCAGCTTAAAATGAAATCTTTCACAAATTGTATACATAGATAATTCGATCACTTTAATCTTTATTCCATATTGGCTGAAAATCACAAACCAACTTCATTTGAGCATGTAATATATCACATAATTTTTTATGCAGCAGTTTTAAGTTAAATTGAAATTTCAACAGATTTAATTCATATACTGAAAATCTTTCAATTCATGATTTGTCTGTCTATTTACAGAATGCCCTGAAAATAAATTTTCTATTATGTTCCACAACCATATCAACAATGAGGCCTAAAAAAATCTTTGTTTCCGGTAACATGCTCAAAGAAAGTATGGTAGGTAGGTCGGAATTTTTTTTTTTTTTTTGAAATTTTTTTATTAAGGGAGACTTTTCGTAAATTATTTTTGTGTCAAAAAATTAATACAAATAAGGGGGTCATGCCTTAAGAGCATCAGAAAGTTGATTTTTAACATCACTGACCATGTTTAAAGCATAAAAAGTGCAGTTTGGCAACTTTTTGTCAAAAAGTTGAAAAAATTATTCTCCAAGGCCATAAAAACATTTAGGGTAGGGCCAAAAATTTAGGGTAGGTCTGGATACCAGAAACAAACATTTTTTTTACGCCTGATCAAAGAGCTATAAAATTATTTTATTTTTATAGCTCTTTGTACTGAATAACATAGGCACGGGTCCAGTGTATATTTTTGTTTGATATAAAAAAATCCCTTTTTTTCACACAAATATACTTTTTATATGTTAGTCAAATGAAAAAAAATGATGACAAAAAATCCGGTCACAGTATCATATACATTGAAAAGGTGAACTATGCGAGCGTAACGCTATGGGAAGCTACTCGGCAAACTTGTAGAACATTTCAAAATCGGAGTTTATACACTTGCAGCCACTACCTGCATGATCGCACCTTCGAAACATTTAAAGCCTTCCATAAATACTAAACTGACCCCATAAATTGCTTTGAAAAAATCAGTACAAATCACTACGAGCGAAATATTTCAATTATCCCCGGCGATTTCAGCTGCCAAACGAAGTGATAAAAACCAGGAACACGTCTGCTATCCGGAATGAAATCGCCGAGGATAACTGAAATATTTCGCTTGTAGAGACTTGTACTGTGTTTTTCAAAGCAATTTATGGGGTCAGTGTAGTATTTATGGAAGGCTTTCAATGTTCCAAAGGTGCGATCATGCAGGTAGCGGCTGCAAGTGTATAAACTCCGATTTTGGAATGTTCTACAAGTTTGCCGAGTAGCTTCCCATAGCGTTACGCTCGCATAGTTCGCCTTTTCAATGTATATGATACTGTGACCGGATTTTTTTTTTCATCGATTTTTTTTATTTGTCTAACATATAAAAAGTATATTTGTGTGAAAAAGAGATTTTTTATATTAAACAAAAAATATACATTGAACCAGTGCCTGTGCTGAATAACTGTTCTACCTGTGTCCAGGGCCGTAGTATTAGCCTAAGCTTTAATGGCCCCTCTTGTCAAGTTCCTCATCATACAATCCTCTTCTCTAAAAAAGTATTCTTAAATCAATGTTCTCATACTGCGCTTAGTAACAACTACTCTTGAATTTCTTAGTATTCCAGTTCTCTTCATTTAGTAGGCATTTAAACTGATTTAGATTAGTTGCAGAAATTGTTTCTTCTGATAAATTATTCCAAAAAGAAATTGATCTCTGACTGAAGGAATTTAATCTCATATTGTGTTTACACTTTTTGCTTTTAAACTTTAGATAATGTCCACGCAAGTCGTCCTGAGCCAATGAAAACAAACTGTCCCGCTTCAAATCATCAAGATTATGAACTGATCTATAAATCTGGATCATATCGGCACGATCCCTTCGATATTTCAGAGTCACAAGACCAAGTTTTCTTAACCTCTGTTCATATGATAAATTTTGCAATGATCTAACGAGCTTAGTCCCCCTTCTCTGAATGTCTTCTAATTTCTTAATTGCACATTCGATAATGAAAATTTAATATTACACAAAATTTGTGTTAAGTTTCAATGAGCAACAAAAGCTGAAGCCAACATCTCTATATTGATCTATATCACAATTTCATATTTAAAAAAAAAATAATCAAGTAACTTATGGGCAAAGTTCGCTCATCCGAACCCTTCAACGGAGATGACAGCAAGCTATCTGTAGTCATCTCCCTTATATATTTTTTATTTTAAAATAAATCACTCACATGCGTCATCGAGATCAATTCTGATGATAAAATCACTCGAACAAGTATTTTTTCCAAACTGACCCTAAGATTTTCAAGCCACTGCGCGTAAGGGTTTTTACCCCGCGCGCAGTGAATTTTCTTTCCATTTTTGCAAAGTTAAAACTTTGAACTTACTGGGAAAACCTCTACCAGTTGGCTCAAAACTTCAGAAGCATTTGAAAAATGTCAATGAAAATCGCTAAAAATACCGAAAAATACTCACATTTTGCTATGTTTTCCTTCGATTTTTCCGACGTGCCACTTTTCTCCGCCATGTTCTTTTTATACGGTAACTCTAGTTAATTCTCACGATACTTTGATGACGAACAAAATAGCGCGGAATTCAAAAATAGTCACGTTTGAAGAGCGAATTTGGACAGACTTGAGATTTAGTTATCAGTCGCAAATAATCACTTGGTTAAGTGATTTTTGTGATCACTTGTTTAAGTAACTCCCCTGACTGTCTAAAGATTGAAATCTCAAGGAATTTTTATCGAACTTCAACTTCATACGTTAACTTCGCAAGAGACGTTGAAGGGGAAGGCGAAGGTTGAAATCTCAAACTCTCTATTAAATAAATCCAAACGGTAAAACGTTTAGGTTTACATCTGGTCTTAGAATATATACGAAACATAATTAAAACGATTTTAAACGCCTGTTACTGAAGACATAAAACTCATTCAAACGTTATTAAAACGATCCAACAAACATTTTCAGCTTCGGTAATAGAATATAATCATCGTACGTTTTCTTATACTTATTTCTCAATAATACAACACTAGTTTTAAATATACAAATATTATTTTAATGAAATGATATAATGATTTTGTGATGAGTATTGCGTTTTTGCCAATTGAATATAATGATTTTCCTAATCCGTGAGATTCCTAGGACTGACTGACATACGGCAAACTTATACAATTTATTACTTTAAAATATATTCTCCTTCAGTAAAGGTTTATGTAAACAATCTAACGTGTTATTGTAGAGTTTCTAACTTCAACCAACTCTTGCGGTATCTGGTTTGAAATCAGGTTAGTGTGAAATTTCATATATGGAGCCAAAGGAGCAGTTCTCGGACGTAGTAAATGTAAAAGTACTTAAAAGGAAAAATGCATAATTGATATGCATCATAATAAAACACTGACAAACAAATTATACATGAACCGCACCCGATGAAAAATATATTAATGCGAGATAGCTAATGTTTTCGGACCAAATTAGAAGTCTGTTTGTGATTGTCGCAAATTACACTTTGAAGGTAGAATGCCAAACCAAACCTGAAAGGCCTCTTGTGAGAGATACCTCTGTGGCATAATACTTAAATTGAGTTTGCGCAGACTTTGACAAACACAGGGCTTGTCTGCGTTAAATTTCGATTCATTTCTACTTTTTAACAGAATATCAATATTTCTTGCATTATACCAGACGGGGATTTCCAGACTTTTTACCGGTGCTGGAAAAATCCATCTTACACCCCGGAGTGTAAGATGACTCTCGTGCTTTAAATGACGTATTACGAACTACATTTATGTAGAAGATTTATGTTGTTATTTATATTTTATTTCGAAATAAAAATCCAATACCTTGACAGTTCCTTATAGTATATTTCTCGATTCAAAACACGTTATTTTATCAAATATTCATAACGTTACGCTGGAACTGATAAAACAAAACCGGAACTAAACATTGTTATTTGTCTTTGAAACGTCATGACGTCTTTCCTGTTTACGGACGTTGATTTCCCGCGCTTTGTTTAAATACGCTGCTATAAGAAATAGTTCTAAAAAGAAAGCCGTTCGACTGATTTTATTTTTATTATTATATCTTGATATCGGTATGCAAGAAAACGATTATGTCACTGGTTATAGTTGCAGATGGGAATATCTGGCTCTCGGGTAACTGTTTAGGCGGTAACTCGGTAGGAACCTCGTTACCGCCTAAATAGTTACCCTCGAGGCCGGAAATTCCCATCTGCACCTATAACCAGTGAAAGAATCTTATAGTCCGTAGTACTACAAAAATCACCCTTACTATTAAGTAGTATATTTTTTACAGTTTTAGTTATATATTGAGGACAAGAAATAAACAAATTTCGGATTTTGTACTGGATTAAGACGTCATTAATGACATTTGCATTTGCTTTGTTAAAGCGTTGAATTAATAAATTCAAAGTACAATAGTCAAACGAATTCTAAAATAAAACATAGAGGTAACAAACAAGTACAAACGGAAACGCTGTTGAGTGGGCCGTTCGGTTATGTTGGTATATCTCGGAGCGCAATCCATTTGTATGTTATATGCTTTGTAACATCGCAATCAAAAATATAATTCATAATCCGGACGAAGTAACGACAACATATTTCTTTCAAAATTTAGTGGCCCAAATTATCACCGCAGCGGGGACCATTTAACCTGCTTTACAGGGATTGTTGACATTTAATGTGCGGATTTTTACAAATCTAACGATGAAGACTTGTTGATTTAACTCTTGTAAAAATACAACTGATAAAACAAACAGAAAAATGAAATTAATTGTTCTGCAAGAATTAGTCATAGTTTTGTTTTACCTAATGCTTGTAATATAAGACACAATATCGATCAACTAATAGGAAAAAAAATTATTGAAATTGCAACATGCTTTGATTAATAAAAGTTATTTGTCAACGTCCTTGTAGAATTAGCGACAATAACAAACAAGAAAAAGAAAATAATTTTGTGAACTTAAGATAGTGTAACAAATGAAAACGCGACTCTGCATTTTGTTTTGTTATTTAATTAAACTGACTTTGTATGCGGGAAACACAAGGGCACACATTAACGTTATGATCTAAAAAGATTGTTAATTATAATCAAGGAAGATCAATATGTTGCAATTTGTAGAATCTATAGGATCAGATACATGCGTTTGCAATACAGACAAAGATCTTTTGATCAGTTAGATTTGTAGAAATTGCTCACACTGGGTGACGTTAATGAACCCTAGGCTAATAATTCCGTATATATATATTTTTTTTTTAAATGTCTGCCCTGATGATTATGATATGAAACCGATAGGTAGACAGAAATACAGATAGAGGAAACCCATTGGATGTTTTTCTTTTTTATTTATTATATACTTGTCCAGGAGTAACCATTACCAACTTTTAGTAACATCGATCTATTGGAAAATCGATAAATATTCCTATATAAACAAAGAAGGAAAATAATACTTAAACTTAAATAGAAAAAGTTCTATTTGGAAATCAAAAATTCGATACCCCACAAATTAAAGTTTAATTTATTCCGAATATTATGAATATTTTTTCAAAAAAATATTTTAATATTTGGTTGGTCCTTTTTGACTTTAAATAGACCCAGCTCAGTTCATATAGACTCTGTAGGAAACGGATTAAAAAAACTGACTTTTTCAAATATAACAGATAAAATGAGATATTTTCCGCAAAAAATCAAAAATTCGATACCCCTAAAAATGTAGAAAAATTATTCAATTTTCGTTATGTGTAATTTGTTTTAAATTTTATTATGATTTGTTTGGTCCTTTTTGCATTTTAGTGAGTACAGTGAACATTTCTTAAAAAATTCCAGCTTTTTCCGCCGTTATCCGTAAGTACTCGGAAGCTGTTACGGAAAATTCTGTCGTCTGCTAGTCTGACTTTGTCGGTACAAATTGTTATAGCTCAGAGCCTATAAATTGTAGGCAACTTCACATTGACAAAAAAAAAAATGATAATAATAATAATTGTTGAACTCAGATACGCCGAAACCTAGATCCGCTGTCGTTTAAAATAACGCTATGGAGAATTTAGTGTTCAATTTGCATTAAATATACAAATGCTTTTAACTTTCTTCGGAAAATATACTTAAAGCAACTATTTCTCATGTGTTTCCGTAAAATATAGTCTGTCAGTAATTAAGTTTCAAAGCATTCTTAAGAAATATAACGATGATTAATTTATTAATTTTCAGGTCCGGGTTATATCTCCGACGCAGTCATCGTTTTTCTTTTCTACATATGGGATTTTTTAATAATTTTTAAACAACAAAAACAAAAAATCATTTTGTATTATTCATAATATGACCAAACTTTAATTTGAAAGATAACTTTGATGAACTGATAACTATGCTTCTTTCCGAACCTCCTTTGTATATATTATTCTGTATTCTTAAATTAATGCATGTTTTTGGTACATTCTTTAAAGGTCCAATACTAAGGAAAGTGAACATTTTAATTTCTTTTAAAAAGCACAGAAACTATTTCATTTTATTGGAAAATGAAAGTTGGTATGCAGAAATTCGAAATAAATCGCAGTATATGTACAATTATTTTTCTATGAAGTATGAAGAAAGTTAAAAAGACCTGGGGGTCATTCTGTCGATTCATTGAAATTTCAACATAATACACATACATTTCTTTGAGTTCCAAAGACCTTCTGTAAATTTTGACCCGCCAATCTTCATTATTTAGTGTCTTGCAGAAGTCTATGCACTGGCTATGAAAAAAATTGCCAACTCACTTTCCCTTAGTAATGGACCTTTAATCAAACGTTTTAAAAAATGCGATATCTATTATTTGATTTAATTGTAACAAATATCTTGAAATTACCCTTTGACTTTCATTGTGTATTACAATATTGCCTAGGGGTAAACAATATCCGGTCAGTGTTGTTTCAAGGCGGGTCATAAAAGATATGTTACCCCACTTACTATAAGTGATAGGTATTTTTATGGTTTTGCGTTGTAATATATGTCTTTCACTTTCTTCTGTCTTTATACAGTCTTTTCCCTTTCTTTCACGAAATTTGTTTTTACGATTTTTACCCTTATTTCATGAAACGTATGACAGTAGGAGGAATCAGTACAAATTTAAAATTCACATCGTTAACAGAGTTGTTCCGTAAATATTTACTGAGTAAAGATCCTGGCCCAAATTTCACGAATAATCTATCTAAGTTATTATTTAGTTAAGTCTACTTTTCTAAAATTGAGATATTGACGAAGTTATTGTTATAAATGTTGTTGTTCTTTTTTCCTGTAACAATATATTTATAGTTAAAGTATACTATGGTGGTAGTATTTGCAGTACTTATTCAAGTCACGTAAATATGATATTTCTATTAAAGGCAAAGAAAATCTCCTATATAAGTGACCCCCCCCCCAAATACCAGACTTTTTAATCCCCAATATACAAGATCCTGTCTGGTCCACTCTGATAAGGGTCCATAAAACCCCTGTAGACTTGACATGTAGCCTAATTATTGTCAGAGAATCATAAATTTTATTGCCTACAGGTAAATTGGTTATTTCCTGTGTTTTGCATTTTATTAATTGAAATGCTGTTTTTTTTTTTTAGTCTTTTTTTCAGAATGTACACAAAATTATTTTAATTGATAAGATACTAATTTTGATTGCTCAGTCATGTTGAGTTATGTCCTGGCCAATTAAATTATAACTCTTATAGCAATAAAATAATTATTCAAAACTTAATAAGAGACATTACAAGTTTGTTTACTCAATGATTTTGATCTGTTTATCAAAAGTAACAAAATAAAAACGAAAAAAAGATAATTGCTGGATTTTATTAGAAATTAAAGAAGCGTTCAGTTGCATTTTTAATAGATAAAGAAGGTATATAGACAGAAGGATGTTATATATTAAAAATGCTTAATTCCTCTTGTGTTGTCTAAATAATGTTAACTTTCTTTTATGTATAATAAAATCCAGCAATAAAGATATATCATTGTTCAAAATACACAATCATTTATTACTTCTAACAGCTATGTGCCTGAATGCATTTTTTATATTTTTGGTAATAAAAAACAGCAATAATGCGATGTAATTGTTAAAAAACTTATACTTTATTAAAAGTATGATAAAACACTGTTGTATCTTATCACTTTGTTTATTTAGCCCTAATTCAATCAAGCTTTCTAAACTCGTTATAAAGGTGAGAACTGATTTGCTATAAAGGTGAGAAATATCACCTGCAATTTATTTACTGCACAGTAGCTATACAGTAGCTTATTATGATAAACAGAAGCAAGTCTACCAATGGTCCTGACTTGTGTATTGGCCCTTATCGCCAATACGCAGACCTTATCATCTCCATAGGCCACATACCAGGCATACCAGAATCAGTGTCTTTAAGGCACGATATAAGAAACTTAATCCTTACCATGCTAAATTACAATAATGAACTTGTCTTTCTTTCAATTTGGACAGTACTATTAATTATGAAAAGGGTGCATACCAAAACGTTACTGGCTGAATGGCAGACAGTGACGTTCATGATCAGTCTGCAAGGATGTGCAGGCTGATCATGATCTGCACTGATTGTAAAGGAAGAACCAATCGTGTCCAGAATGGAAAGGGTTAAGCATTTCCTTTTGAAAGTATAAGTCTTATTTCTATACTTCTTTTTCTTTAAAGCGACCGGCCTCCAGATCGTTCGACAACAAAAATACTTTTTAGATATCTTGAAAAAAAAAAGCTATATTTCTTATGAAGGCTTCAAACTTAATTACTGACACACTTTATGTTATGGAAATACATGAGAATTTGCTGCTTTTACTACCTTTTACGGTGAAAATCGAAAAACGTTAGTGGTTTTAGAATTTTGAAAATATTTTAGAATCAAAAGCTCATATTCTAATGTTCATAATATGTGAAAGAAAGCGCGTATATAGAGGATGTATATACGCTTTCTAAATATTTTAGATAACATATTCATATTCTTGAATATTTATTTTATTTACAGACAGTTTCTTGTGCGTAAATATTTCTTTTCTGTACATAGATATACGTTAGCATGATGTTTCATGTATTAAAAAGAAAGTGAATCTATGTATTCGATGTATAAAATGTAACGATTTCTAAATATCTTAAATAACATATTCATATTCTTAAATGTTACTTTTATTTGACAATTAATAAAGTATTATATAAATTTTCGACTTGTTCCGATTTTCACTTTAATAATTATCAAAACTTCATTCAATTCACATATATCGTTTAGCAAACTGCCTGCTTGTAAATGCATCAGATAATGACCAAAAGATGTTAATTATCGATTTTCCCCCCGTGCTACTACAACAACAATAATTCGTACGGAAATCAACGAATCCGTCCGGTAGCGATGATATTGGATTATTGGTTTATTGATTTTTATAATAGGTAGATCTGTCTCGCTTTATCGGTTTCGAGATGTTACTAAAAGTTGGTAATGTTTTAATATTTTCTATTATATATATATATATAATAAATAAAATTACTTCACATGCCTTTCCAACAGTATTTAATTGTAAAAATAAAAATACAACTAGTTTCGCCTATCGGCTCATACAAAGGTTATATTGTATAATCGATAACATCCGAAACAAAACCTACCCGAATATAAGCTTCATGAGCGGTCGTCATATTTTGTTTAGCGTGAGAGATAATATAATCACTTTAATACCTTCATTTATCATGCAAATTTCATAAATATGTGAATTACGAAACGACAATTTTCTTGGATCAGTTTTTCAAAAAGCATAGACTGGGCAATTTTAAAGTCGTTGAGTGTACATTTTCCGTACTCGTCTCTGTACCTAGTTCACTATTTGGATACAAAATGTAGATTTATTGTCTGAAATATTGTTTCTATTTTTTACTTGTAATACTTGTTTATTTGTACGATTGCCTGTTTTCAAAAATCTTCATGATTGCTTATAGAAACTTTATCTAATAAGCATCGCTATTGGAAATTGCGTGCTTGGTAACAATTTTGCTTTCGTATGGGTTTTGTGAAGAATATAAATACCTTCATACTTGAATAATCTTCAAAAATATTTTTCGACGAGCCGAGAGTACGATTTTAAGCTAAAATGGTGGAAAATCACCAGAAATTGTTCATAATTTCTCTTTCACATGCGCAGTTAATGAGTTTTTTTTCCTTTGCGCAGTATTTTGTAAAATGAAAAAATCAATCATATTCAACGATAATGGTTAAACCACACGAGTCCGAATTATAATGATACGAAGATACATTTTACACTGCCAATGGGCTGAACAGTTACTGTAGTTCATTGACCATTTTGATATATTTTCAATATAAGTTAATGGACAATAGATATTGTTGCAACATGCAACATTTAAAGAAAACACTGCTATGCACTGTCAATTATAATGTATAAAACACGTCGAAAGAAAATCATGTATTATGTCAAGCCGTCATAACGCTGCTGCGTTAAGCTCCACTAAATATGACACTCTGATCTGAAATTGGTTACAGACACAATGCAAATATATACTTATTTAAACAGTCACTAATTAAGGCAAATTTCTAGAAAATATTAGGTAGACTCACGTGAGTTAATATCTGAATAACTTGCAATAATTGTTCATAATTGTGGAAAATCAGTTTCAAAAATACAGCATAGTCTAAAACTGACAAATGAAACTTATTCCCTGTCGATATTAAAAGGTGAAACAGGAATGTTGTCCGCTCGCCTTTTATCACTTAAAATATAGAAATAGTTAGAAGCAATAGATGGCCGATATATGACAACCGGAGCTTTTCGTTTACGCCCTGAAACCTTGAAACGCTCAAGGGAGGCTGATATGCAGGTTGCTTTGAAAAGTCTGCTTACATCCATCTCTTTGTAAAACATGTTGCAATCTGACCAGTCTACAAAAGTGGAGAACATTATCATTAAAAATCTTTGGGGAGTTATATACTAGTTTATCTCGCCTCCTAAAAGTTTTCTGTATTTCTATTGACCAATAGGCGTCACGTGGAGACAGGATATATTCCATATACTGCAAGTACATTTCAGATATAAATTTTGATTGAAATAAAATGGCTGCCCCATCGCTGGCGTAATTGAATCAAGTCATTGTATTTAGCTCCATCTATTGATAGCGTTTCCAAGAGTAAATTTAGTGTTTTCTTGTCGTTTTCATTCTCCTACTTAATTCAGGCTCGTGAAGTTTGACGAAAGTTAGTCCAAAAGGATGTACATCAGCTGCCAAAGCGGAAATAGGAGAACAATAACCCTGTATGGGAGACACGGCTGTTGAAATTTTGTTTTAAGTTAAATCATTGTAAAACAAAGGAACTAATGTATTTGTTACACAACAGTTTGTTGAAGGATAATTTAATCTACGTGCAAGACCAACAAGCAGTGTAACTAATAATATGAACCATATTCCGTGTGAATTCTGTAGGTTAACGTACAAAACGTTCTGTCACCATAGAATGTGTCAGAATATAACCCAAGGGCACTCAGATCGCTGACCTATTAAAGCTATACCCAAATCAATATGCAGCAAATATGCGTGCATTGTAGCAAACTGCATCGGTTGACTGAGATGAAAAGTACCTAGTCACCTAACCTTACAATAGCGTTTTTATCTGTTTCGTTTCTATCATAATTAACTACACATATATCTAAAAGAAATAGTTCCTACTTGACGTTTGTAATTTTAAATCCACTGCCTATGAACTGATATGTAGTATGTTATCGTACAATGTATTTAGAATTGGAGTAATACACGATATAAGTGAATATTATAGTTAAAATCTGAAATCTGATTCCTGCTTTCTTGTTTTTGAATCAGAGCTGTACTTCATTTGTCATGTGTCTTAGTCGCTGTTGGAATGTAATCTCATGGTTATGTAATACTTATGCTAAGATGTAATTAATACAACTTTGAAAACATCTGAAGCTATCCAAAAACGAAACTATTCAATATAACTATAAATAATAAAAATATGTAAAAAGATCCTTTGGAAGCATAGAATGCAACCAAGCAGAATAATAGCTGACTCGGTTTGACTGAGCTTGTTCGTGAGTATTAATGAAATATGCAACACCTCTCACGTCCCTTAGCAACGGCTTAAGCGGGACTCTTTTACACATCACTTGAATGGAATGGACTCAAAAAGACCATTAATCCGTATAAACATACAAACAGGTATGAGCAACTAGAGGCCACTGATAAAACCGTTAATACTGGTCTCAATTCTGAAACTGTACATGTAAGCAGTCTGCATGAGAACATTAAATAAAGTTAGCTTGTCAGATATGTATCTGCTGATATTCCTAGATAGGTAATAATAATACGTATAATATCATGAAACAAACTGAACAATATACAGATTCTTCAAAATTACTTATAATAAAATTAAATGGTCATAGAGAACTTTAACTAAATTTAAATAATATTTAAAAATAGGTATCCAACCATGATTAGACGAGAAAATCGAAGTGGTTCTTGGTAAAGAAGAAATAGAGTTTCTTGAAAGGTTTCTTCACACGTGACAATTTTATTTACGATAGCGACCATTCAGCTGGCGGTTCTCCTTGGCAAGAAATAAAGTCCGAAGAGAACTTGTGGTCTTCATGTACCGTCACGTGATATGACATAATTGTGTCGGTGTTTACATAAACCCAGTAAAAGATAACGAATAAAAAACAGAATTCTGTATTGTGTACGTTTATAAAATACAATGAGAACGAAACAACAAATAAAAGACATGTACTGTAAAATCATTTAATTTCGTGGGCATGAAATTTCGTGGTTTTGGTAAAAACAGCAATTTCGTGGGGATATGAATTCGTGGATTTCAACTTTTTAACATAAAATGAATGGGAATTTTACTTGTTCGTTGGTATTAAATTTCGTGGATTGACGCAACCACGAAATCCACGAAAATTAGTCCCCCACGAATGTTAAGGATTTCACAGTATTTTACGGGCAAACATATTGACAAAACAGAACGCTTTGTTGTCTATTTGAAGACCTTATTTGTTGAATAATGAGATTACATTCCTTGTAATTTGCTTCGTTTCATTGTCTGGTTATTGGCTTTTAGTTGTACTAGAAACGTATTTATACACTTATTACCTCAGTTATTTAAATTGCGACTATTTATATTACTAATTGTCAATATATTTTGAAAGGAATTGCAAATGTGTTGCCACATAGATAATAATACTTAGTCTTATATTTTGTTTGTCCAATGTTACAGTTATATACGCATTTTCCTTCGGGTATCGATGCAGAATGTTGTAATAATAGTCCTTGTACCTTATGATTACGACTCTTGGGGCCTTCCGTAAAAATTGTGCCAAAGCCAATAGGTTTAAGAATAGATTGTTAAGATCATGTCAGTGTTATCGTACGTTAATGAGTTTTGATTTGTATGCATTTACAGGAATATGTAAGTGTTTTTAAAATATGTTGTTCTGGTGTAAGAAATTCATCGGGTGGCGAGGAACTATTTTGTTACACTGTCTTATAAGTCAGGAATCCGTTCGTAATTAGAGAGTTAGATTTTTTTTATGTACACTGTTTTATAATTTAGTAGTGCTTTCATGGTTAAGAGTGAGATTTGTTGCCAGTAAGCTTGTATAAGTTCCCTAATGGTGGTTTTGCCACTGACCGTTCTATGCCGATCCTGCTTAGTTCCTTCCTCATAAACGTTTGTGTCTGTTTGTTGCTTCTGCGACTGTGTTTATTTATATATGTGCATGTGTTACATGCCACATGAATCACTATTTCCATGAATGTTGCATTAGTAGATGCATTCTTTGAATGTGGCTTGTACTGTTAATACCTTTGCCAAAGTTTTAAATATCAGTACATTATGGTAAATAAATTTTTGACATTCATTAATTCATATTTCTAGTTTTGAATGTCTGTCATGTAATCAGTTTCCATAGTGGATTAAATGTCGAAATAAACTTTTTTCACATAAAAATGAAAGATCGCTATTTGACTGATACAATTGACAGTTTACGAGGGCTGTTCAGAAATAAGACTTGCTCTTCTAACTGCACTGCAAATGTTACGTGATTATGATAGTAAAATAGTCCCATCGAAAACAGTCACTTACACCTATACCCGGTGCACGGTGATCTTATTTCAACGACGTTAGTGACATCTTTAACAAAGGCATCAGACATTGACGTTAACGTCGAATCACGGATTTTCTATTTTCTCCACTCATCTTTGCTGTCTTTTCCGGACCATACGCGAATAGTTTGTACCATTTAAAGATCGAGACACAGATGACCGACCATTGTTGTAGCATCTATTTCTTTGGTTTATAAAGTTCAGTTGCTGTTCGCCAAAATGTTTACATATTAACTAAAAAGCTGTCTGAATAAATATGCGAGTCGATGGCGACAATACACTTATAAACAGGAATTGTTTACTTCCGCCTCCCACGTCTGAAATGAAGCAATATGACGTATTGCTGCACTTTGACTTATTTTCGGGCAAACAAGAAGATTATCTGTGTGACCGTTAGCCATCGAATTCAAATAATGTCAGAAAACAAATCGACTGCGCGGGTTATGTGTAGCTATAGTAATTAAAACGTTCTCCGCGCTCCAGCAAAAAAAAAAAATAAAGAATAGCTATGACCAAATTGCAGAAAGATTGGGAATAACAATGATACATGTATATTTCACATTGCTCTTTACACAATATTTAGTTTTTGACAGCAAATGTCTGCGCTATTTTTGAACAGCCCTTGTAGGTAATGCTTGAGAAACTACTTAAATATTTTTTCTAATAATTCGGAGCAGTAAATAAAGAAAATAATCACCAGCCTTCAGTGCATACGCAAGATATACTAGACCTTATTGCAGCATTAATAATACGTATGTATGTCTGACTTCGAAAATGGCCTCCTACGTACTTTTAAAGGAAATCCTTGTCGTAAGGTATAATATTACGTCTTTATAGACTTAGTGAATATAATTATAACATTTGAAAAATGTCCAATAGCCTACGCAATATAATACTGGCTAATAAGAGTTACCGGCAGAGCTCTAGACAATTCGAAGGGGTACTGCACAGAAGCACTATGGGGAAAAACCAGAAATATATTGAGGAAATAGAATGCGACGAAAAGCAACATAAAGTTAACGTTTAACAGTAGGGGACCGTAGCGGGCAATGAGACTATACGTTAGTTTTACCTAAATAGAAGTGAAAAAGGGAATATCTGGTACAAGATGTCTTATCTTCGCACTCATTTGGTAAATAACCTAATTCCATTGATGTATCTATGATGTTTGGTAAATGACATATCCGATCATCTTAAGTAGTTTGGTGTACCATGTAAATTAATACTCAAGTACTCTTCTGATTACAAAAAGGGTAGAAATATTAATTTAAGAATTCCACAGCGTGAACAGACGAGAAGGTCTCTACAGAAATATTCAAGATATGATATATATGTTCCTATATTCGTTCAGTTAATAAAATAAAAGGCAGGAGTTTGGATGCGTGATAATTAAATCACGACTGCGCATCAGAACGATTGCCTTTTCCCATTGAATGATAAAATGATATATTGACGACTCTATCCACGCATATATTTCGCACTGTACACCACTACATTAAAGTTTTATTTTATTTGATTAAAGTATATTGCAGTAATAACTGCAGAAATATTTTAAATAACATCTGAGGTGTGATTCAAGGTGTATGAAGTGTATGCAATTTCTAAAAATGGTACGACACTGGAGTACACAGATACATATCTGGACATTTCGATATAGAAAAAAAAACGTAACTACATAAACACTGGAATACGTATTATAAATTATTAAAGAAGCCTGCATTGATTGTGGAAAATTCTGAAACTCACGGCTAGACAAGACCCTTATCACACTTTAAGCTGGTGCTGAACTGGCAGCTTATCGGTATACCGGAGAATGTTTGTAACACTACCATTTAGAACTGCCAATGTAAAGTCTCCTTTGATACAATCGTAAGGAAAACATATTTTATACCCCAGTCACACATACGGCGCGGATAGCTACGATTAGCCACGGATAGAAACGTAGTAATCCGTACCAATCCGTACGGCTCAGGTACGGATCGATACAGATTACTACGTTTCTACCCGTGGCTAGACGTAGCTATCCGCGCCGTATGTGTGACTGGGGTATAATCGAGAGTTGATAATAGCAGTTATTGCTGATCGTTATAGAGTGTAGTTGCAACAGAAGGGATCTTAACTAATTCATTGTTAAGATAAGTCGTGTTAAGTTATCTATTTTATTTTACTTTACAAATACAATCTTTTAAAACGACTTGTAACTTGACTGCTATGATATATACATTAACAGCATACAGTAACATACTAGTAAATAAATGTTATTAAATCATTAATATATTAATTGTGAGATTTAGTTAATTTTTGTTATGTTTAAACGTCACACCGAAGCAGGTATAGGTCAGATGGCGACTTTCCAGCTTTTGACGATAGAGAAAGACCCTAGGTGCCACTCCGGGAAATGTTTCATCACGGGCAGGCACTTTGGTAGAACCATCAACCTTCCGAAACAGGTGATGGCTTCCCCACACAAATACCTCTACGCTCCAAGCGAGGTTCAGTAATATTTAAAACTAAAATCCATTCTTTTGCGAAAACGAATAACACTCACAATTATTAGAAATCTCTATTAAGTTTTATTCTTTCAATTTCAATGACATGTACAATCCATGTTCCTAAGTCATACACATACCATAGCAACAATGAAATAAACACAGTTACCAAATGAGAAAAAACCGGAAACGTAATTATTATAGCAGAAATATCTAATACATTTTATTGTCGTCTTGTAGTAGGTTTCCATATCGAATCGCTTCTGGCTTGATACAACGTAATGAGAACTGCCAGTCAGAATGTTAGAAGTTATTTCTATTGTTCAAAATGCACAAAATGGGTCCACTATGTTATAATCTATTTACAAATGTTTTCTATAGCATATCAACTACTTTTATTTGCCTTCCGTAAATAGAAATATTACTAATCTAATGAAATTGAAACCGTTCGGATATTCTAAAATGAATTTATTTAATTTAAATATAAAATTGGTATTCTTCAGTCGACGTCGACTATGTTGTAGTGCCCTGTGTCGAGTGGAAGGATCTTCTGACATGCAGAACCTCTTACATCCCTGGTATAAATGTGCTGATGCTCCCTGTTGCTGTTGTTCGAAGACATCCCTTGACTGGCTGGCTTTGCGTGTGGCCCTCTTTACATTATTCGCGTCTTTGATTGCTTCCTCTCGTGCCTTCAATCCCGTCGTCACCTCCTTCTTCCAGAGAGATCTATCGTCTGCTAATGACTCCCAGGACTCTGTGTGTATGCTGCATGTTCAAGTCTCGCTTGCAGACGTCCACGTCCTTGAAACTAATGCATGACCACCATATGCTCCTTGGTCCTGTGGCAAGTTCCTAGTAATTAGAATAAGTTTAAATGCAATGTACTCAAAAAATCATACTAGTTGTTGAAGTTGTGTATCTATTTGAATGATTCCATTTGTATGTACAAATTTATTCAGTACAGTTTTACCTGTTAAAGGAACAATAAGGGAAACAGACACAAACGCTTCCTCTTGCAGAATTCGAACTCTGGTCCTCCCGAACGGACACCTGACAATCTACAACATTATTTGTATTTTTCTTTTTATCTCGATGGAATAAAAATTGGTACATACATATAATGATATATAATGAGCATTAGTCTAGTGGTTAAGGTGCTGGCAGCTTAACCTTGAGCATTATGGTTTGAGCTCAACAGGGGTCATGACCGAACCATCTGATATGACAATAGTACTATTTTTGTCGGGACTCAAGAGTAATTCATGAAATAAGTCTAACGCTTTCATAACAATAGATTGGTAGTATAAACTATACAATTTATCAATAAGAGGTAATATATGCCGTCCAAATTAACAGTAAAACACCAGCAAAACAAAACAAAAGGGCCATTGTTGCCCTAACCCGCTCACATGAATTTTACTATTTGACCTTGAATTTATTTACGACACACTTAAATTTGAATGTTTACAAATGTGTTTAGTACAAATAGCATAAACAGGTCATGAGATACTTACAATGATGTTACAGTCCAAATGTAATGAAATTACTCTGTAAAAAAAGTCATTTAAAGATAATCTATTTTCAGTTTAAAGTATTCCCCGAAAGGGACCAAGTGCCTATATTCAAAAAAAAAAAAAAAAAATTAACAATGGATTTTATAAATACGCTTAATGTCAAGATTGATGGTGATCAGTCAAGCGGTTCATGAGAATAATTTTTCTACTTCAAGCTTTAGCGGCGCCTACAACATGTCTTCTGAACTTGCAGTAAAAAAAACTGAAAACCCTAAAACTTAATTCCAAACAACACATATCGAAGACAAAGGCAACAAAGGAATTCTTATTTATACCTAGATTGATTATCTGGATGATGCAGTTTGCAGACAAGGGAGAATGTTAATTTGTCCGTGATTGGTGCATTGCGTCTTAAACTTCACCTATTGCATCTGAACTGAACAGAACAGCTAACCCGTCTTTAGTTCTTTTGCCAGTAATTAAAAAATTATTAAATATACAATTTTGAAATTTAATCTACTCTTAAAACAAAATGTTGTTGATATTATATCACAATTTCAAAAAAATCAAATTATGTTAATATCATATGAATTTGCTCATTTTACGGCTTAAACCCGTCCTTGAAAGGTCACAAAAGTACGCTAAAACATGTAGAATTTGCTAACTAGGGAAAAATGTTACGAGAGATGAAAATGACGGCACAAACAGAATAATGACATTGTCATGCGCTATCGTAAAAGAGCATTTAATATGTGTGTGAAATTTAATGATTTCCTTGTAAAAAATCAAAATTTACTCTTCCTTATTTCTATAAATTGTATATATTCATTTTCTAAAAACGCATCTTTCCTGTGTTTAGAAACAATCTTTGGTAGTAAAATTAATAAAATTGTAGTTTTGTGTAAGTTAATACTACTGACATTTAGATATGTTAATATTACTAGATCGATTGAACTGTCCCTTAAATTAACAGATTTACTTTCAGTTATTTTTAAACTATTTGCAAAATAGCAAGTAGCAAATTAGCTCTTCGGTTCGTTATAGTTCATGTTGAGAAGTTAAAAGGTACTTTGAGGTAGTAAGTTATTACTACATCGCAAACTAGAAAATCTGAATGGGCAGCCGTAATATAACTAGAATAATGTTGAAAAAAAAACGGCACTGAGCAACAAACAAAACTAATAACTTACATATATTTTTCTTATTAACAGGATGCAGAGCACGTTGAAAAGATCTGGCCAAACCCGTGCTATCCTTTATGTAACCGACAATTTGGAAACAGTATATTACAGTTTTTATGTCCTACCTAATACATTTTAGCGAACGCACCTTCGTCATTTATCGAATTAAATTACCTTAAAAAGACGGCATAATGCCTACATACCGTGCTTCCAGACATAACTGCAGTAAATAAGTATAGTTATTGCAGAAATTATAGATTTCGCTAGATAAAAATAGCACAGATTTTAATTTGATTTATTGCGTTTTTACAAGGAACTTTACATTTACTTTGAATGAATGCAACCTTTAAGAACGTCAGAAATTTTAATTTTGTTATTAATAATGGATTCAACATGCATTTTTAGCTCACCTAAATAAAAAGGGTGAGATATGAGTAAAGGTAGATGTCTTGCTTCCTTCGTCGATCGCCCGTCGTCCTACGTCAATAGTATTATATAAGGACATTCTGTACGTTTGAAACAACTATTATTATAATTACTATTTAGAAAGTTATTAATTCAAGTTTTGTCAAAGCATTTTTGTATACGAAGGTAATTCAGTCATTAAAATACGTAACGTAAGGTCCTGTCAACTTTCAAAACGGCATTTGATGACGTTTTCGCATCCACATTGTCACAATGTATAATTTAATGAAGCTTTTTATAGTTGAAGGTTTAACTAATCTGAATAACATGGCCAAATAAACTGTGTATTGATTGTATTCGCAAAGTATCAATCAATACAATACAATACAATACAATATTTCTTTATTACGTCAGGTTACATATGCAACAACAGACAATGTAATAATCAAATCAGAAAAAAACATACAAATGGGTAACAACTAGAAAGTACATAGCAATAACTTCTTTTTTATAAATTTTATAGTAAACTCTGTAATAGGTAGGGTAGGGGACAGTGATATTCATTTGTCCGCTTGATTTATTTAAAGTATTGAATTTAGCATGAAAATTCAGTATTGTACTATAGGTAACCAGCGCACGATAAAATCGTGAGCTGATCCAAGTAAGTAAATAAGGAATGTCATTGACGAGGTATACTACTATAATCAGTAAAGGGTCACGAGGAGAGTAATTCAATGTTGGGGAATTGCACTTTATGAATGAGTAGATATTATATGACAGTACAAACAAATAGGAGTACATGTGTTAAACTGTGATTAACTTGAATATATTTGGATTTATACAAACAAATTTCTACTGAACGTCTCATAATATAGATACAATGTGCTAAGATTTTTAAGTATTTTGGATCTTGCTGTTCATAGGTTGGCTGTATTTAATAATGTTAGGATTTCTGTAAAATTGTACTGGGATTCTATTAACTCTAAAGCGATTACAAACAAGTAGATAGTGAAATTCGTCGCCTAATTCTCTGGAGCATGAGGAACATTTCCTATCATTGTATGGAACATTTGACCAGCGACCTGTCTCAATAGGCAATTTATGATTTGCAGAGCGATACTTAAAAATTGGTAAGTACAGATGCTTAGGTAATAATGTTAGATAGTTCTCACAAGCGTGTTGATCTTTAAAAAATGCCGTAAAGCTTACCCTTATTAGATGCTTGCATTTTACTGTGTCAGTCCGAAGGAATTGGTCAATCAATGTTTGTTTTACTAACAGGTGAATATTGTTGCAAGTTAGATTTGCTTGATTTAAAAATATGCCACTATTTCCAGTTGTATCAAAAATATTTCTAACATAATTAAACCATTTAAAATTACGTGTGCTATTTAACATAATATTATAGGCAATTCTGGAATACTTATTAGAGTCATCTATAACTAGTTTATTCCAATATTTGATAATTTTTGTGCGTATTAAAATGTCAATCGGATATCTGCCGAGCTCGCCATATAAAATGTAAGCAGGGGTACTATTGCGTGAATTAGTGATTTTACGTAGAAATTCTAGGTGTACCTTTTCGATATCACTTGAATTTTTTATACCCCATACTTCGCAAGAAAAGGTCAGGATTGGTACTACCGTGCTGTCAAATAATTTTAATTGAAGATCTATTGGTAAATTCAAATTATAGATACGTCTGTATAAAAGATGCATTGCTTTTCTAGCTTGTGTAATTAGATGCATTCTAGCTTTATTAAATTTACCAGTTGGGATAAAAACAACACCCAAATATTTATACTGATCAACAATTACTATATCAGTTCCATTTAAAATAAATGACATATTCCGCGTATCGCGTTTATTAGAACCAAAAATCATGGCCTTTGTTTTATCTGTATTAATTTGGAGTTTCCACATTTGACAGTACGTATTAAAATCGTTCAGGCATGTTTGAAATTCATCCGGGCTATCAGCTATTAAGACAGTATCGTCTGCAAAAAGGAGAACGACAATGCACACACTTTTAATTATTTCATCAGCCAGATACTCCAAACGGATTCCATGGTTATCTTTAGATTCCAAAAAGTCTAAAAGATCGTTTAAGAACAAAAATTAAAGAGGCGAAAGATTTTCTCCTTGTCGAACGCCACATTCACACGCCAGCATGGGGGAGAATTTACCATTGAGTTGGACGCAAGACTGTATTTTATCATACATATTGCGAACTATTCTAAGGAGTTTCCCATTAATACCATTTTCAATTAACTTCTGGAATAACTGGGCCCTTGGTAAGTTATCAAAGGCACGAGAAAAGTCCACGTAAGCAACGAACAATTTACGTTTCTGGGTCTGCAGTAAATTTACTAGAAAATTTAAGGTAAAAACATAGTCTACGGTAGAATAATATTTTCTGAAGCCCGCTTGATTTTCATGTATTATATTATATGTATCAACAAACTTAGTCAACCTCTCATTTAAAACCCCAGTAAATAGTTTACCTAAGCAACTTAGAATTGTGATTGGCCTATAATTTTTAGGTGATGAAGTAGAGCCCTTTCCTTTATAAATCGGGATAATGTAGCCCTCAGACCAAGTAGTGGGTATAATTCCTGTATCTAAAATTAAATTAAAAAGTTTTGTGTATATAGGTAACATTAAATCTTTGGTAGATTTGACATATTCATTGGTGATATTGTCGGAATTACTCGCCGCTTTTCCATTCTTACATTTGTTAATGATTTTTGATCGTAGTCCCTAATTACATTGCTGATTATTTTACTTTATTACTGTTAAAACCTATTGTCACAGTGATATAAACGCTGACAGTTCAACATGTAGATTAGTGAATTTTAACCTAAATGATCTTACGCTCTGTTCAATCAAAATGCATGCAGAAAAATATTAAACTCTAATATCCTCCTAAAAACCCACATAAGAGAATTATACGTAATTGGGTATGTAGTTTCCTGACATAGCCCTTTCGCAAAAATTTTCAAATGTTTTCACAAGACTACAATCAGGAGTCGCAACCGCTAAACATGGACAATTGATGATTTTTGTTATAAACTGCAAACTGAACAAAAGGTAGTAGTATTGTTTATAAAAACCTTTCTCAAGTTCGTTCAATTGTTCCATTTCATTGCATTTAGAGGTCAGAATATATAACTTTTTTTCTGTTATGAAAGGTAATTGAAAACAAAGTGGCGGGAGTTATTCAATTTGATATCTATTAATAAATATTTAAAAAAATTAAATCATTTTAAAAACGATTGTTCTCACATTTTACTGACATGCCAAGTTAAAATAGATATAAGGTATCTACTTTCACCATGCGGATACGCAATATGCTGTTTTCTCATATTATCAGGGGGTTGTTTTATTCCGAATGACAGATTAACCATTTCATAAACGGTATTTCGCTGTAATTTTGTAGAACACTTACATGTCTTTTAGATCGAGCCATTACAAATTACAGAGATAATCCGGATAATTGTTCTGATATAGTATTTGATACCATCCCCAACCTCAGAAATTGACCAAGAGTTTCGAATTCTCCTACTCCCGTGGATTTAGATTTGACTCTTCAGCACAAACAACTTGTAGAATTTACAACATTTAAATCAACATGGTGCAATAAAGAGATATATTGTTGTTGCATGAAGAAATATAACAATTAATAGCATGATGAATAATTTATGGCAACTTTGTTTACCCCATCAGAAAAAAAAAAAATTTTCTGTAAAAATCAGTAAAATGCCAGTATTTTCATCCTTTGCGCTCAAATCACTTGAAATTTTCAGTGTCAGTTTCGTCCCATACCTGTCTAGTAAATAACAAACATTGTATCATTTGACAACTTAAGGCCCACCCCTCACCCCACCCCGAGAATAATTATGAGAAACCCGGAAAATACGAGAAACGGATATTCATACTTTTGCTAACCTGACCTACTACGAAGTTATGACACAAAATTGCTATACAATGTTACATTCCACTTATCGTTTTTGATAATACTCCTTTTGTACGACAGAAAGGTAAGATGATTAGTGTTTTATGGTCAAATACCTAATCGGATGATTTGTCCTATGTTTTCGCGACTTACCGTTGAGTCATATAACACTTATTGCAACATTTATTTTGTGAAAATATTATCTTTATGTTCCCTCTGTTTAATTTAGTAAATCAAAAATAGAATAATTTAAACATTAGTCTATTTCTTGAACAAAAATGCATGAGTATCCATAATTCCAAAAAATAATGTAAACTTTTTCCATCTAGAAAGAAGAATTTATTACTATTTACATTATTAACTCAAGAAACATTGAAATCTGCTAAAAGGGCTTTTGCTAAATACATTATACAATCATGTGTGATAACGAGGTAAATACACTTTAATAACAGTCTCAATGCCATATCTACGATTGGAATGCAGAAAATCTTGAGACAAACGTGCATCCGTAGAAACTTAAACAGTTTGTTTGTTTATTTGGGGTTTAACGCCGTTTTTCAACAGTATTTCAGTCATGTAACGGCGGGCAGTTAACCTAACCAGTGTTCCTGGATTCTGTACCAGTACAAACCTGTTCTCCGCAAGTAACTGCCAACTTCCCCAACATGAATCAGAGGTTGAGGACTAATGATTTCAGACACAATGTCGTTTATCAAATAGCCACGTAGAACATACGCCCCGCCCGAGGATCGAACTCGCGACCCCACGATCCGTAGACCAACGCTCTTACCTGAGCTAAGCGGGCAGCACATGTACGTTTTTTTTCATGGTTTTCTGGAGCGTTTCGATAGCCATTTAAAAATGAATATTTGCACAAAATGTCGATCGCTACGTGTGTAGAATAAATCACTAATCGTTATTCCGCGGAACATATAACCTCTTCGACATGTTTGAACATTAAATAAGAATACGGTCACGTTGATGTCACGGCGACCTATTACTTGACGTCGTAAATGCGTCATTGTGTTTTTCTATTTAATCCAATGTTTTACCTAAAAGACATCTTAGACATGAATAATAACTAGAAAGACTATGTTTTGCTTATTGGCTACGTTTGTTCTATGAATAAGATTTGCAAGACTGCATGCAATCAGTTTGGAAAAAAATACGTCAAGAAACATGATAAAAGTTTCACTCATAAAATCCTTCAGTAGGACTGTTGTCATAAACAGCGATTTGTTTACATTATTGTAGTATCGTTAGTCAGATTTGGTAACAAAATGTACTAGCATTTAAAGAAAATTCTGCGACAAGGTATGTCCTAGCGATTAGTTATTGGAAGCATAGACCCCAACAAAGCAAAATACTAGCAACATCAGTTTGACTTTTATAGCCCGGTTATTACTCGGTCGACTGGAGAGTGACCTAAACTTATGTAAATTGCACCTAACTACTTTGTCAGAGAAGAAATATTTTCTTTTTATGTCTAATGAAAACTCTATGTGATAAAGGCATATACAGTACTTGAGTGTGTACGCCTTCGATAGACCACCATACCCACATTAACGTCACTGGCCTCGATTTCATATTTATTGCGCGCACAATTTTGAATATTTTGGAAAATGGTTAACTTCTTAAATTTCTTACCAGCGTAAGTTATGTTTTCTTTATATTAAACTTTATTTTAATCGCAAATTTTATGATGAAAGAGAAACTGAAAATCTACCAACGATGATGTGATATTTTACCATGGTTAATAAAAATATTCAGTTGGAGAAGGCATTACATAGCTAACAGCTAAAGGGGATTTAACAGCTCGAAGTCGATATCTTTAAAGTTCGGAAACCAATATGTTAGATTTTTGTTTAAAAATTGTGTAATCATTTTGTATTGATACGCCCCAAAACGGCGCCAATTATCTCAACCAAATGTGAATGTTTAGCTTGGTTCCAAATGTTTCACGGATTATTATTTTATTCAAACACTTTCGGAATTTTCCAAAGATACCTTTAATGTATTAAGTCTGTAACCAAGACATTGTTATCACATGTATTCTACGCAATTAAATACATATTTAATATATAAATCAGTCTCATTGAAAATGAAATTCGAAATATATGAAGAATTCTAACACGATCCGATTCCTTGTCCTATTAAACAAAGAAGGCTGAAAACAGTGAATTATTATAAAACAATGTACTGTTCTGACGTCACAATTGTTACGTCATAGCGTCAAACGGCAAAGCGGCGCTCTGGAAAAGAAACCGATTGAAAACGGACAGTTAAGAAATGAAATGACTTTTTTCGGTGTTCATGCGAAATGATCGACAGAATAGGATCGGCAAATTAAACATGAATCGCGCTAGTTTCATTTCTTATATTTACATTATATTTCCTTTCCATTTGTAAACAAGATAATATTATAAATTGCACATATTTGTGGCATTTAACATTAAAATCAGCTTCCCGGCCATTCTGTGCACCAGATGGAACAACTGCGACGCCATCTAAGGAACGTTCTCCCTGACTATACGCGGACGTCGTCAAAACAGCGGCCGGTTATCACTAAGCAGCGATGACGTAAATTTCGCGCCTTTTCTTTTGCTGTTCATACGAAATGAACGTCATAATTTTCAATGGACAATAATAGGACGAATGTAAATATATATTTAATGAATGCCGTCAAGGATGTACTTTAAAGTCCTTGGTAACGTGTTAGAATCGAAATAATTGCTCTTGAATAAATCATTGTTTGTCGTTCAGATACGTATTATTATATCACTCGGGCTGCGCCCTCGTGATATAATTCCTTCACATCTGAACTCCAAACAATGATTTATTTAGCGACAAATCATTAAATGAGATATATTATTTTTTAATTAATACGTTTAGTTACGTATGTATACTGAACAGCAAAAGAAACTATTCAGTTTTATAATTGGCGTATTTTTATTTAAAAACTTTAATTTATAAATCACTTGTGTTTTTCATATCACATTACACTTGAAGAACTTCACGTGTAAAATTTTAAAAAGTCAATTAACCGTGAAGTCAGTAGTCCCACAATAGCCGTTTTGCACGAAATTCACGCGCGCCTGTAATTAACAATTTTCTCTTTGAAATTGTATTGTCATTGGAAATATTGATAATTGGCTAACTCGAAAAACAGCATAAAGATTATGAAATATTGTTGTTTGCACCGCACGACTGAATCACATTTATCGCGAGTGCCCAATTGGAATGTTACAGTGCAACTGACGCGCAGAAGATATAGCCTTTTAAAAGCCTATTGTGGGATACTGACTTCACGGTTGATTGAGTTTTAAAAAATTATCACGTGAAGATCTTCAAGTGTAATTTTGGTCGGAAGAAACAATCCAAATTTGAAAAATTAGTTTTTATTTCAAATTATACCAGTTATACATCTGGATAGTTTCTTTTGCTGTTCAGTATATAATTACCGTTAAACATACTGATTCAAAGGCCGTAGATTTAGGTATGCAGATGGTATGCAGATGAGGAAAAGATCATGTGCTTCCATTAAACTCGTGGTACTGATGAAGATATGAAAGCTCTATTTACAGACATCTTCATTATACTGTTGATTTTTGGGACAGATTGGCTGTATGTATTGATAAAGCTACCGAAATATCAAATAACATTGTTCTTGTTGGAAAGGTAAATGAAAATCAACTTAGTGACACCAACACAAAATTAAACGACTTGCTCATGATATATAACATGACTAATGTTATTACAGAAGCAACTCGCGTCTCAAATAACTCTAGTACCTTAATCGATCCTATAGCCGTTTCAAATGGCATTTCGGTGTTTCAGGCCGGTATTTTGAAAACAGAAAATTATATAGGCGATCATTACGGTACATATGTACGTATTGAAAATAACCTTCAACGTAATATACCTTTTAATAGAAAATTATGGAATTATAAACGCGCCGATTTTGAAATGTTTAATAATCTGATACAAACAACTGAGTGGTCCTTTTTATACGACAATACTCTTAATAACGCTTGCGACTCCTTTGTTAGCAAACTTCTAGAATTAGCAAGAACATGTATACCGTCATCTTTTGTTACTGTCCGTCTTAACGACAAGCCTTGGTACAATTCAGAGATATGTAAAACCTCGCGACAACGTGATCGGCTGAAAACCACCGCAATTCGTTCCGGAAAAGATTCTGATTGGCACAAATATAAATGTACACGCCAAAAAGTAAATAATATGATAAAAAATTCAAAAGAGCTATTTTACAGTAAATTATAATAATAAATATAGAATTTACCTTGAATGACCTCACCAACACAGACCCGCGTCAATATTGGAAAATTGTTAAAATGTTATCCCAACCCTTGTAAATAATGACCAAAGTTTTTCTGTGTCTGATACTGAAAAGGCAAATACTCTGAATAATTATTTTGTGTCTATTTCAAATTTAGATGATTCGAATGTTTCTCTTCCATCTTTCATTGCCAAGACAGACTCTTTGCTAAATGATATAACAATTTCAGAACAAGATATATTTGATGTTATTTCTTACCTGCAATTAAACAAAGCATCTAGACCCGACGAAATAAGCCATCGTATGTTAAAAGGAACAGCATCCACAGTTAAAAAACCACTTACTATTCTATTTAACAGGTCCGTACAAGAAGGCATTTACCCAAACTGTTGGAAACAAGCTAATGTTGTGCCACTTTTCAAAAAAGAGAAAAGTAACACCCCATCTAATTATAGACCAACTCTTTATATCAGTTGTGTAGGTAAAGTCATGGAACGTGTTATTTTTAAATACATGCACAATTTTTTAATGTCAAACAATTTAATATACAAAAGTCAATCAGGGTTTCTACCAGGACATTCCACAGTTTTTCAACTCATAGATATTTATAACCAAATCTGCAAATCTTTTGACAAAAAAAGCAACATGTATAGTCTTTTGTGATATATCAAAAGCATTTGATAGAGTTTGGCATAAGGGTCTTATTTTTAAACTTAGACAACATGGCTTTTCAGGCAAACTAATTGACTGGATTACTCACTATCTTTCAAATCGCAGCCAAAAAGTTTTCGTTAATTCCTCTTTCTCAGACTCTAAAGAGCTTAAAGCTGGTGTTCCTCAAGGCTCAGTGTTAGGTCCTCTTCTCTTTCTAATATACGTTAACGACATCGCAGATTCACTTATAAGTACGACACGATTATTTGCAGATGATAGTTCTCTAGCCGATTCTGACCTTATAAAAATATCAGAATGGTCAAAACAATGGCTGGTTACATTTAATCCTACAAAAACAGAAGCTATGTTCTTTTCCCTCGCGCGTAGACAATGTCCTAATCTATTGTTTGAAAATACTCAGTTAAATTTTGTCGATTATCACAAACATCTTGGCATAACACTCTCTAAAGATGGATCTTGGCACGAACATATATCTAATATTGTAAAGTAGGCAGCAAAAATTCTAGGATCTATGAGAGCACTGAAATTTAAACTTAGAAGGCATACCTTAAACAAAATCTATATAGCTTACTTGAGACCAGTTCTAGAATATGTCTCTGTTGTTTGGGACAACTGTGCAAATTATGAAAAAGATCAATTAAAAAAGATTCAACTTGAAGCAGCGCGTATTGTTACTGGGCTAACGCGTTCAGTATCAATAGAAAGACTTCTTAACGAAATTGGATGGGTTTCTCTTTCTGACCGCAGAAAAATACAAACATTAATTTTAATATACAAAGGAAAAAATGATGATCTTCCAACATATTTACTAGATTTATTTCCATCGATCGTGAATGACTCAAACCAGTACAATTTAAGAAACAATGCCGATTTTGAAACTTTAGCTAGGCGTATTGAAATTTACTCCCAATCTACTATTCCCTCTGCAATAAAATTATGGAATGATCTGAACATTGAAACTCGTCAACTACCAACTCTTTCGGCTTTCAAAAGTAAACTTAAAGAAATTTTCAAGCCTCCACAATTCCCTACTTTTTTTTCTTAATTGGTGACAGACGATACTCTGTGTTTCACGCTAGGATACGAAACAAGTGCAGTAATCTAAACGCCGACTTGTTTAATAATCACATCAGAGAAAATCCAAACTGCGACTGCGGATCCGAAACGGAAGACGCAAAACACTATTTCTTTAAATGCACTCGTTTTTCACATCAAAGAAGAGAACTTTTTACTAAAACAAGAATATTTCACCCACTAAGTGTCAATAAGCTTTTATATGGCAATGATAATATTTCTATAGAAGATAACACTACTCTTTTCACAGAAGTTCAAAACTATATCAAACATACAAGACGTTTCGACAGTACATAATGTATTTCTTATGTCCTCTTGTCATTATTACGTTACTTTGGGACAGGATGTTTGTGATTACTGGGTAGACACTCGGGGATATAGAGCAGCATATATTTCTTTTTCTTTCTTCGCTAGCTCAACTATAATAATTACAACCATAACTTGACTACTACTAAAATTTATTAATTATCATTGTGTAATTATTATCATAAAAACTATTATTGTTATCATTTTATTACTACATCGTCGTGTAATTATTATCAGAAATACTGTTATTGTTATCATTTTGTTACTACATCATCGTGTAATTATTATCATAAATACTATTAGGGTTATCATTTTGTTACTACATTGATATCATCATCATAATATTTCCCTTCTTCTTCTTCTTCTTTTTCTTCTCCTTCATCTTTTTATCTTTGTTGTTATTATCACTATCATATATCTTTGTATAAGGAATGCTTAATTAAACTAATACACTCGTTCATTTTTCATTTGCTATTAATGTTACGCACTTGGGAAGGGCTGACTTCTAATGTTGCAATAACTTGTAGCCCAACCCATTTGCTTTTGTTACTTATTATGTATATGTGCTATGTATTATGTGTTCAGAAGCAATAAAATATGATTAAATCAAATCAAAAGAAATGAAACTGAAACTGAATTTAATTTATTTGATTAAACACCTATTTTTATATAATGATATATTCAATGGCGTTGTAAACAATAATAATAATAATTATTATTATAACAATATTAATAATGACAATAATAACAGCCTTATTGTAACAAACAGTCATGGCCGCACCCTCCCCTTGAGGTCATGTTTACCCCTGTTTCGAATACCAGTGCTTAAAGCATCACATGGTACGCCCAGACGAGCTGCATATAGAGGTTCAGGCCCCCCAGTTAATGGGGCCATCATATACTATTTAAGATAAAAATACTACACACTACCTTACCCATAGAGCCTTACCAAGAAGTGCGTTTAATTAAACAAACCTTGGAAATATAAATGTTGAAATGTATTTCAATTATGATTTTTATCCTTTTAAACAAGTTCACTGAGAAATGGCATTTTCAGTGACAAATGTTGCAACAACAACTAAAATACAAATGTGTTGAACGAGAAAACAAATTAGTTAAAATGAATGTCGAGCTAGTTTGTTGGGTATGACTTACTTCAGGTGATTGTGATTGCTTTGTTTTATTGTCTGCTTGTATTGTACGTTTAAAAGATAGAAGCAGTCTCATTAGTAACGTTATTGTCTTTTGGTCAAATTAGTCTGGTACCGTCAAAATATTTCTTATGAAATTGACTAGACAAAACAGGTAATACCATCTTGGTATCGATCTTGTATCGTTTTGTTAAGCATAACAGCAAACTTATAGCTACTGCAACTATCGCTTAAAGTTTGTTATAAAGTCTAAAAAGCAATATAAGAAACGTTCAACTCGTTTAAGTATGATTGTTCTTCTATCAACGACGAGACAATGCAATAACGGAAGCTGACAGAGTTCAACAAAAACGGAAAGAACGATCACCGCTTGAAATGGAGACGGACACGAAACGTCAAAATATAGACGATTCTTCATCACATATTCAATGGGTTGAAAATAATGGTGTTTTAATTGACATTGACTCCACGGTTCAACACAATGCATTAGATAACTGTTGGGCGGGTTGCCAGCCTGTTCATATAAATGCTCAAGTCAGTGACCCCCAAGGGGAACCTCCAAGTCTGACAAATGCAGACGAAACAGTTACATAGGTATGGATACTGGTGTGTTTACCCGTATGACTATCTGTTAGGTGTGCATTCACCTGTAACTTTATCGATAGGTAATACAATTGTATGTTCATCTTTAAATGAGAATCTTATGTACTACATTCCATACAATTATTGGTCGTTGACTCCAGCTTTATATCTGAATGAAATTTATAATTGGAGTAACGGTACATGTAGTTTATCGCCTATGACTTTGCTGTATTTGAGTTATTATTATTACCAAAATATCTCACCTGAATGGATTCATATGTATTGGAACAGTTTAAATTTTGCCTATTTTCCTTCCTTTTAAATGCTAACGTTTCTAATCAAAGTTGTCTTTTTGATAATGAATATAATTACCTAAGTTATTATAATGACTGTAATAATGGTAACAGTGCATGTGGGAACACCTTAGTGGGTGAACAGGCTATTGACTCTCGTAACCATCCTTTGCGGTATAATGCTAGAGAAAAGGTACTTTCTTCGAAAGATGATAGACAGAATAAGGGAGATAACGCGGATAAAATTGTTTCTCTATCAGAATCCAAATGCTTTTGAAGAACTTAAAATGCTTTCGTTAAGTGGGTGAACGCAAATTTGAATTAGACTTTAAAATAGTGGTATGGTATTAGAAAAAATTTACCTGAATAAATGTACCAGGTTTGTATATGATATGAATACGTTTCCAAACTGTATCTTCAGTTACATAAAGGATTGCTTATCTGTAAAGACATAAAAATGTATGTTTACAAAAAACTTGAAAACAAGAAAGATTATTGTTGAATTTATTATAGACTCTTGGTACTTCAAAGTCAACATTAAGACTTTTTGTGCGAAAATAAAGTGATTCAACTTTGTCCAAAATTTATATGTTTACTTGGATTCTAATTCAAAAAAGATTGAATAAGTTCAGTGTACTGATTTTTTTGGTCAATTGGGAGCTAAAAACCAATTAGTATTGTTTACAAGGTGCTTCAATGAAAAAAGTACGTGTCAATAATGAAATCTCAAAATAATAAGATCATTTGATTCTTTGAACATGAAAATTTACATTTAATCGAGATATAGACTCGGCCAATTAAAGGTACAGATTGTTGCCTTTTTAATTAATTTTTTAAACTTGTCTTCATGCATATTAATTCTGCCAATGCTTATAGATATCAAAACCATTCAACAAACTTAAATTTACATAAGATCCCAAAATAAAATGAAATTGGTAGAATTGATCTGTTATATGGTGCAACTAAAGCAACAATTTTGTATCACAATTAGTTACAAAACGCAAATATCAAACAAAACTTGAATATACTTATACTAATTATAATTACATTTATAATTAGCCAATAATCTGCACATACTCATACTGTTTTATTACATTGCTACGAAATACTTTGATATACAAGGTAAACAAAAGAATCAAACAGGTAACTATCAATATCATTATTGGTTTGGCCCAAGTGCAAGAACTAAAAATCTTATACCTCAATATACTTAACAAATTAGAAAGATACGAAACAAGAACTAAACTAACCTAATTTAAGAAAGCATAACCTTTTATAAGAACTTCAAGTATTATAATTCGGGTGTTAAAAGTCAAAATGAAATACGGAAAATCCTAAATGAACACAGAAACAGAGAAGCGAAGTATCCACTTTATATATATTTTCAAAATGAATACACGTAGAAAATAATTACAATTATATCAATGATATATAAACAATATGAATATAATTAGTATGATAAGAAATTATAATCATAATGTTGAAGTTGAAAAGAAGATAACGGAAGAACTAAGTGTCTCCCGTTGTAAAATGAGTTAATTCGCAGCAATAAACTTTAAAATGCAAAAGCGTGGTAAATAAAACATGTAAAGAACAAAATTAACACTTTTCATGATGAAAATTATACGATAACATTTAATCTCAATTTGAACCTGTGTATCCAGACTTTGATATTATACTAATAAATAGGTGAATTAACAACCTTGCAAAATATACCTATGACATTTGTTAGTTTTCAAATTTTACATATTAAATAAAACGAATAACTGACTGAGCGTTAAATTATAACATTTTAACAAAACATGGGTTTTAGAAAAATTCTCACCATCAACATTTATTTGCTAACCACATTATTCAATGTAAAAAACAGTTTTTCTCCTTTATGACTAAAAGCTTACAACGTCTGGAGAATGTTACTTGCAAAACATTATGTATACCAATCAACGATATACACATCCAAGTCATCAAAATTAATGAATATCCGTGTTAGTCAAATTCAATATTTTAACTTGTTTTTTGATTTCCCAGATCGAATTAGTCACCGCTTTTCACATTGTTATGAACGATTAGCAAGATTTTTAAATAGTAGTATGTGGGAAATCAAAAATGAAAAATGTCAATGAACTTTATGATCTTTAAAACTTATTATAGTATTAAGTAAATTGCAGAAACACAATGATTAGAACTTAGATTTAGAACATTACCGGCTTGAAATTAGTAACAAAAACGAAAGTTTTGCTAAAGCAGACACAATGTGATGTTTACTTTTAAAAAGAATATTCTAATAATATAAATATCTGTCATGACATTAATAAATGGTTTTTTATTGTTAAAAAACAATTTCAAAAACACTGTCTGTAAAATCAAAAAATTCCAAAGTTTACTGCATGTTACTGATCTTACACAAGACTATCAGACCTATTTTACTCTGACGAAATACTGGTTTATAGATTATAAGGTGATTAAATTTTGAAAAGTAATTAAATTATAAAGGTTTATTATTAGATTTTAATTGAAACGGATGTATGCATTGATATAGTATAGAAGAAAATAATTTTTTGGCAAGCTCTGAACAAAGTGGAGACACCCAAACAAATATAACTGCGAAATGATAAATGTTTGACATATCAATGTAAACATAAATATGTAAACTAAAATAAATCCCAAAGGTAAATGTCGATTAATTCTTGATTGTATATAAAGAAGTAACATTTTAATTTTTTAAAATGAAGAAACTAAATTTTTGGAATTCGGAAAACACATTGAAAGTACAATGTTGTTGACTACTTTGTTTGTAACTCTAAATCTTTTTAAAATATGTGTTTTCACTGCGAGTATTAGACTTCTGCCCATTGTTATCAGATGTTCATAACGCAGTTGAACTAAACTTAACATTTAACATAAGTAAAAGCAACTACGAACATGATGAGGAACAATTGTCTGTTAAACTATGGGATAGAACTAAAGCAAACGAATTTGTAGATAAAATTGATGTACAAAAACTGCAAAATATAAACGAAACACTTGATAATCTTACACTAAATATGAACTTTACCAAAGAGAATGTAGACGAAATAGTCAGTGACATATCATCACTGTTTTTAAATACATCTAGCGAAATTTTTGGGTATACAAAGGTAAACAAAAAATCATACACGGGTAATTCTAATAAAACTTCTTGGTTTGGACCAAAGTGCAAGAAGGCTAGAAAAAAACTTTCACACGGCAAAGTATCTTTATAAATTAAGAAAGAATAACGAAACAAAGGAGATTCTAAAACGAAACGCTAAAATTTACAAACATACATTAAACCAATTTTATAATAAAGACAAACATTCAAGTATTAAGAAATTACGGGATGTTAAAAGTAAAGACCCATGAAAATACTGGAAAATCCTAAATGGAAATCCAACACAGAAAAGAGAAGCTGACTTGTCAGATCTTTATAATTTCTTCAAAAATGTTAATAACAGCGATGATGAAAATAAGGTACTGATGATGATAATAATAATAATAATAAAAATAATAATAATAATAATAGTAATGATAATAATAATAATAATAATAATGATAAAGTTGAAAATGAAATAAACGAAGAAATAAATGTTCCCATTACTGAAAATGAAATAATGGCAGCAATAAAAACTTTAAAAAATAACAAAGCAAGTGGTTATGATAAAATTGTAAATGAACAAATAAAAGCATCTTTACCATTGATGAAAAATATATATGTTAAACTCTTTAATCTAATTTATGAAACTGGTGTAATCCCAGAACTTTGGACATTATCAACCCAGTATATAAAAATAAGGGTCACATAACAAAACCTGAAAATTATAGGCCTATAACATTGTTAAGCTGTCTAGGAAAAGTTTTTACCAGTATTTTAAATAAAAGAATAACTGACTATGTTGAATCTAATAACATTTTAAACAATATACAAGCGGGTTTTAGAAAAGGTTTCTCAACAGCAGACAATTTATTCGTCTTACACCACATTATTCAATATCTAAATAATAACAAGAGAAAATTATTCTGCTCATTTATTGACTTAAAACAAGCTTTCGACACGGTCTGGAGAAATGGTTTATGGGAAAAATTAATGAATACCAAAATCAACGGAAAGTGTCTCCAAGTCATCAGAAACATGTATAATGATATAAAATCCTGTGGTAGAGTAAATTCAAAATTTTCTAACTTTTTCTATTGGAGTTCGTCAAGGGGAAAATTTATCACCTTTGCTTTTTTCACTATTTTTAAACTATCCAAAGGACTTTTTTAAAAATAATAGTAATGTACGAGGAATAACAATTCAAAATGAACAAAATACAAATGAACTCTTTAATCTCTTAAAAATCTTTATTTTACTTTACGCTGATGATACAGTAATATTGGTAGAAACAGCGAATGACTTACAGGAAGCTTTAAATACTTACGAACAATACTGTGATACTTGGAAACTTAAGGTAAACACCTCAAAAACGAAAATTGTTGTTTTTGCTAAAGGCAGACAACCTATATATAATTTTACTTTTAAAAATGAAACCCTAGAGGTCGTGAATGAATATAAATATCTTGGTCTGTACTTTAATAGAAGTGGCTCTTTTCTTAGTTGTAAAAAACATATTTCAAACCAAGCAACTAGGGTCATGTATAGTCTTATTAAAAATTCCAATCGTCTTAACCTTCCAATAGATTTACAAATAGATCTCTTTAACAGAACTATCAGACCTATTTTACTTCTGGAGCTGAAATATGGGGTTTTGGTAAACTAGATTTAATAGAGCGTGTGCAATTAAATTTTTTAAAATATGTATTAAAATTAAAAAGGTCTACTCCTAATTATTTTGTTAATGGTGAAACGGAGTGTATGCCATTGTCAATAGATATAGAAGAAAAAATAATTTCGTTTTGGTCAAGGCTCTGTGTAACTGAAAGTGGAGACACCCAAAACAAATTATCAACTGCAGTTCATAAAAATATTTTACAATCATCAGAAACCAAACCTATTGAAATGCTTAAAATAAAGTACCCATGGTTATACAATGTTCGATCTATTTTGATTAAAGGTCCAATACTAAGGAAAGTGAACATTTTAATTTCTTTTAAAAATGCACAGAAACTATTTCATTTTATTGGAAGATGAAAGTTGGTATGTAGAAATTCGAAATAAATCGCAGTATATTTACAATTATTTTTCTATGAAGTATGAAGAAAGTTAAAAAGACCTGGGGGGTCATTCTGTCGATTCATTGAAATTTCAACATAATACACATACATTTCTTTGAGTTCCAAAGACCTGCTGTAAATTTTGACCTGCCAATCTTCATTATTTAGTGTCTTGCAGAAATCTATGCACTGGCTATAAAAAAAATTGCCAATTCACTTTCCCTTAGTGTTGGACCTTTAAATGCGGCCTTGTTAATATATGGACAGATCAAAATTTTCCGAATGCAAAATGGTTAAAGATGACCGTTAAACAAAAACTACAGGATTTATTCTTTAATGATTGGTATTTTTTAGTTGAAAATTCAAGCAATAGCACATTCTACAGAGTATTTAAGAAATCTTTTGGTATTGAACCTTATTTATCCAAACTACAACCCTCTCTATTATATAATTTCATTAACTTTAGAACAAGGAATCACCGATTACCTATTGAAACGGGAAACTGGTCAAGAATACCAATAAATGAAAGAACTTGTAATTCATGTAGAAACAGAATTGGGGATGAATTTCATTATTTATTCGAATGCGAACAGTTCTCCGATGCCAGAAGACAATTTATCAAACCATATTTTTATCGACGTCCGAACATGTTTAAATTAGAAAAATTAATGTGTATTAGCAACAAATCAGAATTTTTGAAGCTTGGTAAGTTTGTAAAGGTTATCCTACGAATTGCTAGAAATTAGAATGTAATCTTTTCTCCATATTTACAGATTATTATTTCTATTAATATGAATTGTGCATATATCATGTGTTTAATATTAATTGTTTATAACTGATATACTGTACTTTGATGTGTTTATATATGGTAGCCTCGTAATAGATCATATTGTCTATTGTAAATTCCTCATATTTGCATGTGTGTACATGTATTGAGAGAATAAACGAGATGTTCTGTTCTGTTCTGTTCTGTTCAATAACCGTTGTTGACATTTATTTAAGTACATTTATTTTTGTTTATTTGCTATGTAACAAACATTTCTTTATTGATTAAAACACAAATTCTCATATTACTAGACATACAATCACATTATTTTGTTAATAGCATACTGTAAATCAGTCATAATTTGTAATCCTGCTGAACAATAATGGAAATTGATTGAATTTATATCAAGTGGGAGCGGTGGTCTTGTCGGCCGCTCACCCCGGGGGTCGTGGGTTCGAGCCGCTGGGGTTACGACCACGCCTTCTCATATGACACCAGTACTGGTTTTTCCAGGAAGCGGACTCGAGAGTGGTTCAAATAAGCTTGAAGCTGTCATAACAATTGAGCTAAAATAAATTAGTTTAAACTTAATTTATATCATTGGTGTTTTCTTTTTTGAAACAAATGCAATATGTAAACAGTTTACTGTCGATAAGTTGTGTTGGCATTTCCTTCCATTAGAATGAAATTCTCGTATGGTATATTGTTTTCATTTGTTTGGTGTATAAATACAATGTTCTACCGCAGTCGCTATATCATAATTCATTCATTCATTCATTTTTAATAATGATGTAGAATAAGAATAAAAACCTGCATGTTTTTAAACCTGACAAAACAAAAAAAGACATTTTAAGAGGTTATTAATTGCATTTATATGGATATTTAGAATAATAAAATATAATATTATCTGTTGAACAGAGCCAACAAATACTTAAAACGATCAGCCACATGCACAGAGCTAAGTTTACAAACCAACAAATATTCTTCTGTTTTGTGATTACTAAAATGTACTAGAAAAAGTTTCACATTCAGAAATTGGATAAGAATAATTAATATGCAGAATATGTTTTAACTAAAACACACCAAGCATTTACAGACTAGGATATTAGTTTTAAAGTGGTTGAAGCAATGACCATTTCTTAACTGTTCCGACAATGAATGCCACAGTACATGAGCTGTCCAAACTATTTCTTATATAATAATGTACTTCGCATAGATAATCTGCAAGTTATTTGAGTATCAAAATTTGTTTTGGAATTTCTTTGTTGTACCAAGTTTGACAAAACAGGAGAAAATAGATTATTAATAACGTAAAAGTTTTCTGTAGCTATTGTTCTCATGGATCAGCAATTAAAAGATGTACTTTGAAGACATGTTATCATAGACAAATCGTTTCTGTTTTTTCTTCCTTTTTTTCATTTTCAGATAGTTTCTTTCATAATTAAAATGCAATCTCATGATGTTAAAGAGAATGGAAGAATGAAAATTGAACAAAGTCTATTAAATTTTGTCTGATTTTTGCCAATTAATTCACCTAAGGATCATCAATTCCCTAGCTGCTTTTTGACAGATGTTGTGAGAGTTAAAGTTTAATTCGTACTTTATATCTTCTCCAAAAAAACTCTATCTCTTCACATGTTACATGTAATACTTTGCCGACTTGATGTTGAGGACTGGATGAACTGAAAATGTGTTTTTCTACAATTGCTCCCCATATGGTTCTGGGACGATCTGCGTATGAAAAGAATTGGAACAATTGCCTTACCCTTGCATGATCGTAAGAAGCGACTAATAGGGTCTTAACACTTTGTTTTGCTGCAACTCTGTGATTCCAGCAGGTATGCAAATTTTGATTCCATACCTCATGTTTTATATTGATGTAAATGAAATGTGAAACCAAACTTTGTTGTCCTGTTTGGCGCCATATAACCTATACTGTTTTGGTTCTACAACTGCAATTGTTATTAATTTGAGAGACTGAGTATAGCTGCATACAGTTAAAATTTAACCACTCAAAATACCTAAATACTCTTCAACTCCTTACACAGTCTCAGTGTGTACTGTTTTGTCTGAATTTCTGAAATTAATCATTAAGTAAACGTATAGAATATAGTAATCATTTAACTTTTTTATAATAATAGTCGATGGATCAACAGCAGCTGAAAAATTTTCATTTCTACACACTTTTAACATAGTTATTTAAATTTCAGAATAATCCAAGCCCTGAACAAAGATTATCATATTATCTAAATCACGACACTGTTCATTACTGCCAAACAATATATAATTCAAGACTTCCTATTACCCTTCTCAATAATTTCGTGACTCGGATTATTCTTTCCAAATGTTATACAGAAATTCAAATGAAATAAATTAAATTCGTCTGATAATATGTTACTCATTTTACGAAACATCCCATCGTTAAAAAGTCACAAAATCTATAAATTTACTGAATCTTTTAGATAAACAAAAGGGCCAAGATGGCCCTTGGTTGCTCACCTGAGAAACACACCATAACAGTGTAAACATGTTTGATCTAGTGATTTCATAGAAAAAAATATTCTGACCAAACATCATTAAAATTGGGGCAAAAAATCTTGAGTATGAATAAGAATTTTCTTTGATTTGACCTAGTGACCTAATTTTTGAACCACGATGACCCATATTCAAACTTTACCTAGATTTCACCAAGGCAATCATTCTGACCAAATTTCATGAAGATTAATTGAAAAATACAGCCTCTATCGCATATAGAAGGTTTTTTTTTAAATGACCTTAGGGACCTACTTTTTGATCCAAGATGACCCATAACCGAACTCCACGTAGATTTTATTAAGGCAATTATTCTGACCAAATTTCATGAAGATCAATTGAAAATGTAGCCTCTATCGCAAACACAAGGTTTTTATTTGATTTGAACTAGTGACCTATTTTTTGACCCAAGATGACCCATATTTAAACTGGACATAGCTTTTATCAAGGCAATTATTCTGACTTAATTTTAGGAAGATCTTTGAAAAATATAGCCTCTATCGCATACCCAAGGTTTTTCTTTGATTTGACCTAGTGACCTAGGTTTTTACCCCAGATGACCCATTTTCGAACTCGGCCTAGATTTCATCAAGATAATCATTCTGACTAAATTTCATGAAGGTCAGTTAAAAAATACAGCCTCTATCGTATACACAAACTTAATGGGTCTAATACCTAAAGTGATAATATCAATGATGTATATGGTGGCATAAAACTGCCACCACTTAATTATCAGGTTTCATGAAAACTTTCACGAAAATAATTTAGGTTTTCACGAAAAGTAAAAAAAAAAATCACGAAAACAGATAAACATTTCATGAATGCAAGATGAATATCTTAACATGAAAATTTGCTCGTTACTGCTTCAAGCTGCCACAGCATAACAGTTAAAGTTAAAAAATTTGCTTTCCATAAATTCTGTATTTTTAGATATTTGGTTTCGTGAAAATTATATATATATATATATATATCCAAAATGTATTGATTGGCAATACGGATATGAAATATGTGTAAAAGAACAAAATGTTTAAATTCAAATAAATAATGAAAAAATATTTTGGAGAACAGTGTTCTGATGGTTACAGTGTAAGCCGTTGAATTTAGAGTTCGTGGGTTCGAGCTCAGACTGTGTCACGACTAAACTTCGATTTCAATAGGGGTTATTCCCGGTAGAGGACTCGAGAGTGATTGAAATAAGCATAATCGAGATCAAATCTGATCATGTCATAGAGCAGAAATCAATAAGCATATGTCCTGTAGTTCCGAACAAAATCAGACGTGATTCTTTTTATTTTGCTTTTATGATTTAATGAAGTTTTACAGAAGCAGTATCGTTGTGTCGTATCGTGTAAGTGTTGTGTCACCACAATAAAATGTCTTTCCTCATTTAGACTAAGTGGTCTAATTTACGTTGCTTGTTTGCTGTCTAAGATTCAAATCAAGCTCCTTACATATTTTGGCACTTAACAACAAGTTTAAAGGGAATGGATGCTTTATTGGTATATGACATGTAATTGTTTGCCTCATTTAAGAAATTAAATGATTAAAAAAGAACAAATGAAAGCTTTCTAAATAATTTTCAAAATTCTGAAGTTAATTTAATTGTGAGTAAAGCTTTCGTCTGTTCTTATAATTAGATAACTGCAAAAACAGGTAATTAAAATTTGAGAGCATTATCATTGATTTGGTTAAGACAAATATATCATGAGTGTTGCAGATATTTTCGGATAAATATATAGTGCATAATAAATCTGATTTACTCTAAGCCCCCAAATTTATCAAGAACATATTTAGTCAAATCTTTGCCCAGCCGAAAATAAACGTTCCCGACTTTAGATTGTCTAACAAGCCCTTTTAAGTTGTTAGTCTTCACTTGTCTCGTTTTGTACTTTCGAAAACTTTTGCCGGGCCATTTCCTTTCTTGAGGCATTTTGTATCGAAGTCATGTTAGTCTCTTCAAAGGGTTAAGCTTAAATTAGTTGGTTTTTTCGTACTGGCATTACTCCGCCTTTGAACAATAAATTTGTATATGATTGTGAATGATTTTTAAAATGCATTTTAAAAGAGTATAAATATTGAATCTATTCAACGAATCACATCATGTGATCGGATTTTAGAACTAATATACATTAAGGCACTTTCGTGTTTTACACCACAGTCACACATACGGCGCAAATAGCTACGTCGAGCTACGGATAGAAACGTTGTAACCCGTATCGATCCGTACCTGAGCCGTACGAATTGGTACGAATTGATACGGCTTACTACATTAAGGTACGTCTCAGGTACGTTTCAATACGGGTCGATACGGATTACTACGTTTTTAGCCGTGGCTAGACGTAGCTTTCCGCGCCGTATGTGTGACTGGGGTAATAGGTAGATAAAGACAACGCTACAATTTTATTATATACTTTTCTGTAAGTACTGTCTGACGTAGATTTACATCTTGTATTGGACACTGTTGAATCAAAATGGATAATCAAATATCGCAACCAAGCAACATAACAGAATAAAAAGTAACAAATAAATAATAGTAAGTTAGTAAAACTGAGTCTATTTATCAGATGTAATGAAAAATCTCATCCCTAGCACCGACTTAAAGTTTCTTATGTGGTTATTTTGGAACAATGTATTAAAGCTAGTTTTTTTCATTACACCAATGACCAATATCCTGCCTAAAAGTAACGTAAGAGGAGAACGATTCCTTTAAAATGCTTCTTATATGAAGATGTTGATGTGTGTAAGAGTGCATTTTGTGTGTATCTATTTAAACTGGTACCATTCAAACATTTGAAAACAAAAGCAAAAAAACAAAAAACAAACACTCAGTCTGAATAATTTTATCAAACGTGTTATATATATTTCTTTTCTTAAAAACTGCAAAGACGCCATTTGATAATAGTAATTGAACACAGCAGAAAATATGGCGAATCCTAAAATGTACAGTAAGTAATAAATGAAACGAAAAAAGGTTATGTTATGTTCGAGATACGAACCAGCAATAGAAAGTTTGTAATTTTCCCTACAACTAAATAGCCATGACAGTATGGAGTTCTCTGAGAAAACTTCTCGAGCATTGCAATTAAATTCGTCGCCAACTTTAATTGAAACACGTCAGCCGAAAGTTTGTGAAACCTTGTATTTTTTCACGGTTACAAAAGTTATTGGTTCTTTAATAATTATTGTAAGATATTTTACATACTAACTCATTTCCAGATAATGAGTTATTTTCCTGTCATGAATCTCACCCCTATAAACGACTGTACTCCCCCTCTTCTTGCGACCGATTAAAACAACAAGCTGACCGCTAAATGTTGGAAAACACTATTCTAAAGTGATTAATGTGCTTTGTTTGTATGTATATTTATATTTTATTGGAAGCTGAACATGATTTGTTCCTTTATATAATGTGTTAGTCTGATTATAGCAAAACAACTAGATTGGTCACTGATTTTGTCCAGAAATTGCATATTGTCTACGTCAAAGTACATATGAGCGTGCATGAAAAACCAACATAGTGGTTTGGACAGCATGTCGATCATGCGCATCCGCGCAGTCTGTCAGATCCATGCTGTTCTCTTCAAACTAAAGAATTAGAGAAATAATACGAACAGCATGATCTACACTGCGCGATGCGCAGCGTCTGGATCATGTGTCGCAACCATAGGTTTTTCATGCAGCCCATATTCTGTTCAAGATTGTCACATATAAATCACTGTTCATGATAAGTAATAATACTAGCTGTAAAATTAAAAAATCATTGCTAAAACCCACAATTTGTTTATAACCGTGAATGAAAGAGGATTCGGTGCGATGTCCTGACTGTATGCATGTTTGGTTGCAGTACTGTGCACATGTTTGCGACTTTCGCAAAAAAGGCTGTATGCCTGTTAGTAACTGACTTATTTATTAAATATCACCCATAGTATTTCTTCATAATTATAACCAGCAAACGAAGTTTAAAGGAGGTGGTGTATATAGGAGTCACCATCTGATCTGTCTGTCCGGTCTGTTTTTATGTGTGTCCTCTGACATAAATTTGATCCTGCAATTACTTGAATACTATTACACTTACCTCTCTCAAACTTCACACACACATAGCCAATATTTAGTTAATGTCCGCCCTCTTCTTTTTCTTTTCTCTTTAAGTCAATGTCACTCTTAGTCAAGGTAAAAGGTTAGAAAGGTTCCATCTTTAGTGTCCGTGTAATAACTTACTTATGCATGAAGGGATTCTGAAATAACTTGGCACAAATGTTCACCACACTTACAGGTCAAGTGTCAAATAAAGTTTCGGTTCATTTTTCATGTCCGGACCATAACGTATTTATGCATGAAGGGAGTTACATATATTCACCATAATGAGCCGCATAAGACACAGTGGCCCGTCTTATCAAACATAATACGACTAAAATCGATCGTAGGTCAAAACTTACATCTGTTTTCTTGGAATAAGGACACATTATACAGAAAACATATTACCTGCCCGTAGGCCTACACATAAAATCTTGAACACATGAAATTGGTAACGTGTTTTGTGTCTGGTATCAGCAAGAGTGTCCAGAAAAAAAAAATGGTCGTACGATTCAATAAGATGTTTGTTACGACTGGCCACAGCTCGTCCCTTGCTCCAAGGTAAAGATCACAAAATAAAAATAAAGGGTCGATTTTTTGTGTCCGTACCATAACTTATGTTACTTGGTCACGCATCCTAACATACAATTGTATAAAGAAATTGTCTCCACTGGTACGTTTTATTTTAAAAATATGGTTGCCCTTATGAACTTGTCGGATGGCGAAAACGGGGGTATAATTGCTTCCAGTAAGATAGAAATACGGTTTATAGGCGTGCTTTTTCCACGTTTATTACACATAAAATGGACCCCCCCCCACCCCAATGGATTATTACATGCATAGCACGAGGGATACGATATTAAATGTCATAATATTAATGATGACTAATCGATAGAGACACTTCGGTTTGTATTTTTTTTTCATTTACGCCCTAAAAGGATTTCAATCGCATACTTAAGTCGCAAAATAGAATACAGTGTCAGTCGCAAATAATAGTTCAGACCAAATATCTAAATTGGCAAGTCAGCATACAGTGAATGTTCTTACCATCTGGATAAAAAGTAATTTCTTTCAAAAAAGCAACAGTTATGTAACATCTTATTTACATATATTTATGGAGTATGCATGCTTATTTCAGAAAACAGCATGGATTATTGTATTGCAAATTAATTGGACATATCATTCACCAGTTTTATGAGTTGGTCGGGTGAATTTCCATGCAATGAGTGTAACCAATCAACATTTTGTCAGCTTTTTGTAAACAATACTTGTCTGTTTCATCTGTTATATCAACACATACACATATTTATATTCAACGTATCGTAAACCTTAAATACACACACCGTGTAAAGCAAAATAATAAATTTGAAGACGATTTCTTACATTCGGCCAGCCAGTTGTTTGTTTTGATCGGTCGAAACAGGAAGAGGGGGAGTGCAGTCGTTTATAGGGGGTGAATCTGGTGTTATTTGATAGCATGAATGAACAAAAGGAATGGGGAAAATTCAAGGATCGTAAAGTTATCTATTTTTTCCTATCAATTTCATTTGGATGCTAGTGTTTGTTACAGAATGTGCATATAAGATATACGTTTAAATACTAATTACGGATACATCTGGGTTTTCGAAAACGCTTATGATGCTTTTCCTTTTCATTTAAAATTGCAAGTTCTAAAGCGCATTTAATTTAAACAACTTTGCAAGTGGTAAATAATTAGATTAGGGTGGCTGAAATTTTTTGAAGAATGTTTTCTTCCCTTGGGGAAATTCAGACGAATGTTTGTCTATCGAAAATATTTGCATTCCGTTCGCAAAATGCCAGCTTACAAGTGAAATTTCAATTTTTCCTTTTTCTAGACTTATATACGGTGTAGTAGCAACGAAATGAAACTTCAGTGTATGGAATGTCTAATTATAACGCTGAATTTGCTTTAAAAAGGACCACTACTGAAAGCGATACGGCAGTTTGAAATTGATTAACTGGATAACTAGGTAGGCAGTTGCATTTACAGCTTACAAACTACTGAATTGTTTTTGTAGTCAGTATACTACTTTGTTTAATCTAAATCAAATCTGTAGAAAAAAACTAACAATAAACCAACAACTATTAACAATAATAAAATTTATTTGAAAAATAATTCAAATACCTTAAAAATGTTATACAGCCGTAAAGTTCAATTCGAATACGCAAGAATAGTCCAAATCCTATCCCGGTCAAATTTAAATCCAATCAGTATTAATTCCTAATATTTCACAATGACTCCAAACTAAATTTAGGGTATCCAAAGAATATAAATCTTCTCTCTAAAGATATCTTTAAATCCTGAGTACTGTTAATGTATATCCATCAAATCTTAAATGTACAAACTGGTAAAATTTTGTTTTTAAGAAAAATAGGAAAGTTTATCAATAATATCTTACTTAGGTTCTCTCCTGTCCCTAGACAGTTCCTATGTAAAGCACCAAGGAAGGTTGCAGCTCTTTCATGTATAACCAAGAATAAAAAGAAAAATCCAGAATAACCCAAATCTTAAAATAGTGTAAACACCTTGTGTATGGAACCTTCTAGAAAACAAAAGTCTACAAATAACTTATTGACATACATGATGTCTCAAAACTAGGTCAGGCCTTAAAGTTTTCAATGAGTCGTCAATATAAAATATCGATAAAGTAAAACATAAAAGAGAATGGCATGCACAATCACATTGTAACATAGTCCGCAGTTTATTGATACTTCACCAAGGTTCTTTTGATAAATAAACAGCGCGCAAAATCCGTTTTCTAGCTTTAGTCTGATTTATTTTCTCTACAAAGTTGTTCCAGTAGGTGTTCTCTCTCGCCCAAAATAAATGTTAAAAAAAATAATTTATTTCTAAAGTTTCGGGTAAGTTCTTGCTCGCTTCGTACATCAGGATACAATTACAAACCCTACGTTTCGTACAACTGTCACTTCTCTCGCTTTCTCTACCAGTTCTGCCAGTTCTGTACCATCTCTAATAATTCTGCCAATTATTATTATTATTATACCAGATTTATATAGCGCCATTTTCATGATAAACACGTTCAAAGGCGCTTTACATATACTGCAGCCACACAGGGCGCGAAATCATCCTCTACTAGTACAGACACAGAGCGATCTGACCAGAGTGAGATAAAGCCCCCAGAACAGACAGAGAGAACTTTTCAGATACAGACGTGTCCGGCTAACTTAGCCTAGCTCTTTTCGAATAGACAGTCGGGTTCTTTAACGTGCCCGGTGTATAGCACCGATACACGCGAAGCCGTCTTTCCTGGTAAGAACCAGTACAGTCCTCTAGTTATGTGGGAGACACTCGAGCATCTCAGAAATTTCCAGTGCCTGGACCTGGATTTCCGGACCTCTGGATTGACAGTCAAGCGTGTTACCACTAGAACACCGGCCCACCAATTATTCCCCTACTCTACCAATTCTGTCCAATTTTTCAGTTATGCCATCAACACACATAGAGGAGGTATTTATACAAAATGTACGTAGCTGTGTCTCGTGAAATATTCATAAGTTACTGTGCAATATCGATAATTAATATTGACGTAAGCACATTCCTTAAAACTGACGTACGCTAATTCCTTCATACGTCAGTGAGAGTAACCTAGCAACAAGAGCGAGAACAAACTTACTAGGCAATGCGATTGCAAAACATTACTAAATAAAGCAATGCGCCCATCATCACGTCAATTTGTTTAGAATAACTACGGACACCACGTGATAGGCATTAGCACAAATTATTACACCACAACTCCATATTTTCTGATAGCTTTTATAGTCCGATTTACGTAATAATGAAGCACTTCTTACGTAACGTAAGCATATTAATAAGCTGCGTGCGAGAATGCATACCAAAGCCTGTTTGGATAAACCCATAAGATGCAAGAACTGTTTACGTCAATGACCTGGAATAATTCAAACGCTATTATGAAATAAACATTGTCTAAAAATATGACAGGCCTGTTATAACTTCAGCGCCTGTCTTGAGAATATAACAACCAAGAATATGAATTTATATAAAGTTGCTTGATGGACTAAAAATAATCATTAGCTTGACTATGTAATGATTTTAACGAAAATATACTTCCAATACGTTATCAAAATAAATTAAACTTTTCTGATTACTTGTTTTTAATCTGTAGGCACCTTGCACGCTTTTAGTTAGAAAAGCTTTACTACGTTTAATACAGAGTGGATATTACTTAAGTGTATTATTCTAGACGTTTGAACCAGGGTCATTATTTTTTTTATCGCCCCGAAGCGACGCAAAATGTAAAACAACACACTAGTAAATGTCTTAGGAGAGACATATTGAATGAGTGATATCAGTCTGTCTGCCCGTCTGTCCTGTCAGTCCGCCTCTCTGTATATCACAAAGTTTGTCCGTGCAACTTCTCCAACACAACTAAGCGGGTTAATTATCATTGCCAAGCGTACTTGTGCACATCGTCAGCATTTTCCAGTTCGATGATTTTAAGTAAAATTATGGAAATTGATTCATCAAATTTAATATTTTGGCCACTTCTCTTACATTATTTGACGAATTCCCATCAAACCTTACAGATGTGATTAGTGCCAAGACTCACTGTGCATATTGTTGGTATATTCCGCGTCAGTGATTTTCAGTAGAGATATGGCCGCACTAGATTTCTTTTAATATTTAACCTTGTCCACGCAACTACTTTCGAAATTGATACCACCTGGAATAATTACACCAGACTTCACAAAATTGATCATTGCTAAACCTAGTTGTGCATTTCGTCAGCATGTTCTAGTTTAGTGATTGTCAGCAGAGTTATTCGTCAAACTGGATGATATTTTGGCCACATCTCTTGAATATTAGGGCGGATTTCCACGAAACCTTACACCAGTTATCAGTGCTAAGTTTGTTACGCATTTTGTCCGCATATTCCGGTTCAGTGATTTTCAGGGGAGTTATGGCCGTTTATTTGTCAAAGTTTATATTTTTGCAAATTATCTTACACCATAATGCAGATTTCCAGTGCCTAGCCTACTAACGCATATCATCGAAATATTCCGGTTCAGTGACTTTAGTAGAGTTATGGTTCATGATTTGTCATATTTAGAGAGTTTACACTACTTGCTGTATATCATTAAGTTGAATTTCACCAAACATCACGAGTGATACGTGTGGAGCGCAGTTGCTATGCTCTGATATGATGATTTACAGCCGAGTCATGACTTAATTTTTCAGATTCTATGATTCTGTGCTACTTCTTCTATACCACTGGCTGGAATTCCACCAAACTTCACAGGAGTTACCATTGCTAAAAAAACAAAGACAAATATCAAACAGGGAATGCCACGTACCAAAATCGCAGCCTCCCCAAAACGAAACCTACAGCACACAGACGTGCACACCACAAACACACAGACACATACACGTGCACACACACAAAGCCAACACACGAGGACAAAACGAACAAACAAAGGAACACACACACATACACAAAGCCTACACAAGAGGACAAAACGAACAAACAAAGGAACACAGTGGGGCACCGCCTTGGAACGGTCAGTGGCAAAAATACCACCGGGGAGCTTAAACCGGTTTATGGTGCGCACCCAACCTCACTCTTACCCCCACCATGTTCCAAAGACACGGGACAGTGTAAATAAAAGTAATCCCCTTCAGGTGAATCTCTAACACACGTAATGGAAACAAAAAGGCATGGCATGTAAAACACAAAAATGCTCGTGTATGAAAATATAAAAAGCAAACCTTTAGAACCAAAAACGTATGTACTCAATGCCTTTTCAGGCTAAGGCAAGTTGTGTATATCGTTGGAATGTTATAGTTGAAAGATTTTCCATGAATTTATGGCCCCATTTTCTGCATGGTAAATGGTTGAAGACATACGTTTTTTGTGAAAAAAAAAAGTTTTATTTTCGTTTTATTACCTACCTATACATTTTCTTCTCTACCTAGCCGGAAATTTTACATTTGACCAAAGGATATTCGTGATAGACGTCATAGAATATTTACATAATGTTGTGAAAATTGGCATGTCAACTAAATGCGCACAATAAAATTTGCATATGGTATATGAATATGCAAATATTGATTAAATAAACAAAGCAAAGTACACCACTGTAATATTTCAAATATAACAACATTTAAAAGATCACCTTTATTTATAATTTTTAAGTTTTATTAAATACGAGTAACACTGCTGCTTTTTTTTTTAATTTACATTCACACGACCGTGTTACAAAGAAATAAATGCAGGTCAGAAAAGGTTACAGGAATTTTTATATGTTTTTTTGTTTTATATACATATTGTTTTCGGACACAGGAAATTAACTTGAGTTTCTCTGCTAAAGGTGTGTTTGCAAAAGTTTTAGAGCATATTTTTTCCCTTAGCGTATGTACTTGTTTTTCAAGCAGTGACATGCGTCAAGCAGTTTTGACTCTCGTGAACATAATAATGCTATATCATAAAATATATTTTGTCAATATATTTACCTTTGCTCTCAATATACAAGTAGCGCCTTCCGTGGCATCAACAATGTCTTCGAGTTTTTATGACTGCATAATAGTTTTTTTATATCGAAATTTAATCATGATTATGAAATTATAGTGAAACTAGAGCTCTGACAAAATAATAATTATCGTAATTACCTGAAAAAAATGTAATAATATTGTGATGAAAATAAAAACCTTAGCCATCAAAACTGTCAGTCAAAGCATATTGCGCAACCTTCACGTTGCACAGAAGAATTAATATCAAACAAGATGATCATGGTGACCATATATCGATCACGAATTGAAACACTTGAGGAAATAAAGACCCACTTACAGTTTGTTAATTTAGTAGAAATTTGTTTGAGAAATACAGATAAAAAGATAAGGGTATAAGTAATAGAAAGAGCATTGAAACTCGAGGGTAAACGATTTGTACGAGGGGGCGTAGCCCCCGAGTATAAATCGTTTACCCGAGAGTTTTAATGTTCTTTCTGTTTTGTATCATAGCCATCCATATATGGTAGTTGTAGGCGTTCCACATTGCCATATACAGCAGTTCAATGAGTACTTAAAATCCTTGCTTTACAAATGTGTAAAGCCCAGGTAAAATAAACAAACGCTAGAGCAGAAAATTAATAAAAAACACTTCGCTGTCTACTGTTCCAGACAGCTGGCATAGTTTCCTTTACAACAGTGCGGTAACTAGCGTGCTGGTATTAAATACCTGCACACTTTTAGTTACTGCACCCTGTACTCAGTGTATACGAATTACCTGCACCAAATTTGTTAAGAAAAAACACCGAGCTATGATACATCAATACAATTAATTCATGTTATCTTATATTTATAGAATCCACAACTAACTTGATACAATCTACAATGACTGCGTTGCTATATCAACATGAAATAAATGTTGAAACTTGAATATATATAGTCACTGATTTTGCAATGACTGTTTGAAAATTTAAGCGAAATGTATTCGTTGGTTACAAAATAAAGAGGTCATCTCGTTATATATTAAGGAGCTTGTATATTGAATTATCTGACATTATTCTGCAGCTTTAGTATTCTTGTCTGATGAACATACTCTTCGTTCTACTCTATTTTGTCCTAAAATGGATTATATTGAAATGCCTGCATTTTTCAATATACTCAAAACCAAATGCCTGAAGTGTAATCAACTAATAATATAGTGAATAAGTTTTTTATGAAATTGAACTTCTTTTCAAAATGTTTACGATGAGGTATAAAAAGTTCTTTGAACATTTACGATGAGGTAGACTGTATTTAGATTCAATACCTGGCATTAGTTTTAAATTTACCTGCAAATTTTTACACCTGACTGTCTTTTAAATTTCTGGTTGACTTTGTCATTCTATAATATAAGTTTTGGTATAATAACTAAAACTGACGATATGTTGAATGCACCAAAAAAGAACATGGATAACACTTGAGAAACCCAGCGTTTTGAAATCAGTAGACCATGTAAAATATGTTCGCTTACTACACTTTCGAACAGAACGCTCCAAGAACCGCAAAAGAAACCTACATTGGCCGAATTGACTTAATGGATATTCTAATGTACTAAATGAGTGAGTTAGTGAGTTGGATTTTACGGCGAATCGACACAGAAAGGCCATATATCACCAGAAAGAACTTGTATTCGAAGCGTTAATTGTAAAGCATACAAATTTATATACATATAAAGGGTTAAAATACCAGTGACAAACAATAATATTGCAAAACATGTGAATAAAACTGTATGATCTTTAGACTTTATAATAAATGCATGTTTGCTTTAAAAAGGATCAGATATTGCCGATTGAAACTTTTTCAAACAACTCGTTCAAATATTGAATGTCATAGTATGTACTGCGCTGTAGAGCGACGTCCACATAGTATATTAAAACATGTTTAATAGTAAGCAGTGTTGGTCACGGTACACATTCAGGTTAATCTTTATTCAGAAGATAGGAAACAGTCAAACGGTTATGACCTATTCGACAACGAGAAAGAACATCTTCCTCCATGCGAACAGATGTTCCGTTGGTGCTATTTACCTAAAACAGGTCTAAATATGAAGTTTATCGAACGTAGCATTTTACCATGACGATTGTCATTTAGATAAAATGTATTTATATATATTTGGTTTAAAGTCAGTATGGGTAATTTCAAATTAGATTGTGAAAATGAAAGGGATTTCTTTGCTGCAGTATCAGCATCCTCGTTTCCATCAATACGTCAATGATAGACGTTTTGTAAGATAGTGCATGAACCCTGAGAAGAATATTTCGAAAGAAAGGATTTTCCATATTTCGGTGACGAATTGACTGTAAACAGAAAGTGAGTCGGAAAAGATAATTAATGTACTTATTACTAATTAAGACGTATTTTCAAGTCACTGAGTGTTGCCCCTTTTCAGTGTTAATCAATTTAAATGTAAGACACAAATTTGGTAGTATATATACTAAGTTTAGACATTATACTGGTGGACACAATTTGTCATGAGTTAATCAACCTACTGCAGAAAATAACCTGTCATCTAAACTTTTTTTACTTGATGTAATAAAACAATTTGTCAGTGTACAAGACAAAGCGTCATAAAGCAGTAACGATCAAGATAGAATTGGCTGTGAAATGATTAAGATATTACAAGTTACAACACCTTTAAATCACTACCAAACAGCATGAAAGGTAAGAAATTATCGAACTGTCTTACAATGGTGAGTTTAAGAAAGTAAGAACTGTTTTCGCTAAAATTATAAGATAATTTCTGTCTTATCTTCGCAGAATGCATTCCACGTATCATATAATGACTTTCCTTATAAGGTATTTATTTCTTTTTCGTAGACACATATATAATTAAAAGGCTTTAAATTAGCATGTTAGCCTACGCAAAAGCATCCTGCTATAACCAATAGAAAAGTAAAGGTCAACTTCGTGATGATTAAAGACTAATGTCATACTTCAACATAATAATTATTGCCTCTGTGTATTATAAAAAAGTATATTTAGGCTTTCGAAGGCATCGCATTTTACTAATTATGACGCACATTCGTGCAAATTAAATAGAAGCGTGTGCAGAACAAACTCCTAGAAATATCTAGTAGACATTCAAGATGTTACATTCTATTTTAGACAAAACAAAGAACGGGAGTGTCCTTAACGACAATTGAAATACTTTGTTATGTAAAACAGTTACTGCGCTGAAAAAAGTGACCTAATACCAGGATAATCATACAAGGGCTACATTTAGTGTTTTGTGGCTACTGTGTACATTTATTTCTTTGAAATGTCAATTATCAAAATATTACAAGATTTAGCTTAGCAAGCGGTTCCTTCTAGCGCATAAGATATATTCTGTCTTTTATAGCATCATTTTACAGAAGTTTAATATAACAGTGATGAAAAGTTGTTTTGTTACTTCATGTATTTGATTTCATGTCCAAAGTTTCAAGTGTATTTTTCAGTCAAGGCCCTCATAGGCATCTGTCATAAACATAATAACAATAACAACATAGCATATTAAACAATATATATCCATGGCAAATAATATGTGTGGAGGATGAGAAATGCTATTAACGCAATCATATTAAATCTTCTAAATACTGTGAAAAAGTACAACCACAACCATTTGGAAAACGAAGGTTGCACAAATTCTTTTATGGTGTTTTAGAGATAAATTTTGTGTAAATATTTTTGGCGGAAAATTGTGGCGGCCAGGAGTGCATCTAACGTCCAATAAAACTTTTTTTATACACAAACGTCTTCACTATTTGCTATTGAATTGTATTTTCGATTGTATTTTCTATTATATCGACGTTTGGTCCTGGCCTCTTTCTCTTCGGTTTAATAGAGGTATAAATCGCGCTTGAATTTCAATTGAATATATTTGCATTGTCTAACGTTTGAAGGTTTTGCCCGAGTGTTCTGACAATCCTGGCTTGCTTAGTTTACTGTTGTGCATGTCATGTTTTCAATGCGTGTTAGGGCTTTTGCAATTAGATAACCATACTATTGTAGGATTTAGAGTGTTCTGACAATCCTACCTTTCCTTATTTGAAACAGATTTTGCCATTTGCTTATTTTATTACGAATGACGGCCAGTTGCTTTGGCATTCCCTGTCTTGCCAATGCAGGCTTCAGCCTAACTTACCTTAAGACGGGAAGTTGACTGCATAACGTTTTGTAATGAGTACTTAGATGTATCAAGTGGAACACATTTATTATTCAGTCCGTAAGCAGAAACAAATATTCCATTTACCTGTGTACCAAGATTCCTTTCGTTATTGGTAGGACGAAATTGTCAAAGTATTTCACGCGGATCGGTGGGTTTTGGTATTTGTCTTCGTCTGAATATAAAATCTTTACTATTGTGATATTTATGTTTGAACAAGTAATACCATTATATCACAAGTCATGTAAAATTAGTTGAAAGTTTTAACTTATTTGCATAGGTATCAGTTTCTATACAGTCACTATCAAAGCAAAAATAATGTCAAAGAAAATTTTCAAATTATGAAGTAATTCCCACGCGCAATGTTTTGCAATTACAGAAAGTGTAACCATAAATAATGTCAGATCGATGAACGCAACTTAAATTTGAAACAGTCTGGTTTCTTAATTTTTACGCGCTATTTTAAACTGGGGGAAATGTCAAATTTAGTTGAAATCGGAAGATTAAAAATGGTGTAACAAAGTTCATAATCAATATTGCTTTTTGTAGGAATAACTCGCCCATGTATTTGAAGTTCATGATCAGAAAAACGTATATCGTCACCTCAGTGCAAAAAGTGCATAACTACATTGACATTTAAAGACACTGATCTCCAGTTTTTGGAGACTGTATATTATTTCAAACAGTTGAAATGTTAATATTGTAAAGAGACAGCGGTGTGACAAAAGACAGTTCACTAACAGCGATTTCGGTTTTTTTGTTGGACTTAAACGAGACCAGTATATGTACTTGCCGTTAGCTTTCAGAGATGAAATTTAACATTTTTAATTGATGTTAATATCATAGATAAGAAAAACAATATTGCTGTTAGAAAAACAAGAAAAAGAGATTTTGAACCTTATTTTAGTTCAACTTTCACCTAAAACTAATTTGACCTTGACCCTTAGTAACGCTTTGCTTCATCTGAGCAGAAAATATTATTTTAATCAAAATCAAATAAAATAAGAGATATTTACATCGATAAGAAAATGGAAATAGCGGAAACTTACTACAAAGAGCACAACGTCGGTTTATTGTTTTGTTTAAATAACCTTTAGTATCTTTTTACTATTTGGCACATGCGACTGTATTCCCACAATACTCAAGGTAGCTAGTAAAAAGGGTCTTACCTAGACATTCGTGCAAAACTAATGATTCTAGTTGATTTTAAATGTTAAAGGTCCAATACTAAGGAAAGTGAACATTTTAATTTCTTTTAAAAAGCACAGAAACTTATTCATTTTATTGGAAAATGAAAGTTGGTATGTAGAAATTCGAAATAAATCGCAGTATATGTACAATTATTTTTCTATGAAGTATGAAGAAAGTTAAAAAGACCTGGGGGGTCATTCTGTCGATTCATTGAAATTTCAATATAATACACATACATTTCTTTGAGTTCCAAAGACCTTCTGTAAATTTTGACCTGCCAATCTTCATTATTTAGTGTCTTGCAGAAGTTTATGCACTGGCTATGAAAAAAATTGCCAACTCACTTTCCCTTAGTAATGGACCTTTAAATGTCAGTTCTTTATCAGACTAAAAATTTCAAGCCCAATTACGTGCACAACCTTGCAAAATAACGGTCATTGAATTGGAACACTAGCAGAGATATTACCTTTTCATTTATTTGAAGCGCAATGGAATTTTTCAAACTTGCAGTCGTAATCCCCGCTTGGGGCCTATTTTATCATCTATACATAAAATGAAGAGTCGCAAATGACCAAATGACTTATCAAATGTGCAAACGTATAGATATATTGATCAAAAGGGCACTATCCAGTCTCTGTAAAAAAAAACTTACACAACCCACGAGCATTACATTAACGTATTTTATTTTGATCTATGTGACAATTTTGATAATTGAAATTCATTGAAGTATATCAAATGTATATTATACACGAATAGAAGATCCGTAACTATTTTAACAGAACATGAATATATAATCGATATAAATGAAATAAATATGTACTCATCATTTAATTCTACTGATTATTTTGATACACTGTATAAATATCATTACATATATATTTGTCAAAAATAACCATATTCTACTTGAAAAGATCAAAAGAGTGTTTGGATTCAGTGTTGTTATATTTTCTGGTCCTTTGGGATCATGGAGTCCATTCAGTAGATGTGTAATAGAGTTCCGCTTAAGCCAGTGCTAGGGGCGTGAGAGGTGATGCACATTTTATTACCTCTCACGAACAGACTCAATCAAACCGAATCTGCTATTATATCTTTTGGTTGCATTCTGTGCTTCCAAAAGAACTTTTTACAGATTTTCTTAGACACAAAACATTACAAAGTAGCTCCAAAAGAATCATAAAACAATAAGGTTAACAGAATCCCTAGATGAAAGTGTACAATTTTATTGCCGATAATAAGAATTTATATGAAAAGATGGAGTATATACACCGATGTTTTAATTCAATCACAGTTCAAATTGGTATTTGATAAAATATATAAGAATCTTTATGTAACAAATATACACATTATATATAACTCAGTACATTACAAAGGTAGCTAATTTCGTTCCTTTAGTAAAGCATTTTGTCGGTGCGGATCGGAGTGGATATAATGTACATACTTTAGTTGATATGGCATAGTTTATTATACGGCAAATATATTGTGAACTGGATTCTTTCTCATTACCATGAGCAAATGTTAATAGAATTTATTAAAGCGTATCACTGGTCATTGGCGTAAATAATGATACTGTTCCTTAGGCCTAAAAGACTGTTTGTTTCCGGTTACCCGACATACCATAATGTTTCTGACTGACCCTAAATGTTGTTATGGCCTTGGGGAAATGTTTTTTTTTTCAACTTTTTAACAAAAAGTTGCAAAACTGCACTTTGTATGCTTTAAACATGGTCAGTAATGTTAGATATCAGCTTGCTGATGTTCTAACAGCATAACCCCCTTATTTGTATTCATTTGTTTGCATTATTTCCGAAAAGTCACATTTAATAAAAAGAATCCAATATAAAGATTTACCGACATACCTACCCTATATTTTTAGCATGCTACCGGAAACAAACAATCTTATGTTCGGCCCTAAAGCCGAGGCTTAAACGGTTTTCACTACTGTCTAAGACTTAATTTTGAACAGTTCAAGACAAGCAAAATCGCATAAAGTCAGCTATTCGTATTAAAAATAAAGCCAGCCATAAAGTAAATAAACTCCTGGGTCCTATAAAAAACATTTCTGACAGGAATCTTGATTTTGATCCAATTATCCGCAAGCGTTAATTATTTTTCACAGATCAGGTCTGATTTCGATTTAAGAGTTGATTTTAATCAGTGTCAAAGAAAAGGATAGAGCGCGACATATAATTCATGAGTGAGTGAGTTGGATTTTACGGCGAATCAAAACAAAAAGGTCATATAAAGTTGTAATGAAAACGGCAATTGAAAAATTCCTCTAAAATAATTCAAGTAAAAACATATATAGAGAGAGTGAAAATATCAGTTGAAAACAAAATAAAATCGCAAAAGATGTGAATAAAAATGTATGATGTTCAGATTTTGTGATAAATGCGTGCCTGCATATGTCTTTGGCTCTTAAGGTTTGCTTTTTATATCATACACAAGCATTTTAGTGTTTTACATGCCATGCCTTTCGTTTCCATTGCGTTAGATTCATCTGGCGGGGATTACTTTTATTTATACTCTCCCGTGACCGGTTTTAGTTGCCCAGTGGTGTTTTTGCAACTGACCGTTCCAAGGTAGTGCCCCACTGTGTTCCTTTATTTGTTCGTTTTGTCCTCGTGTGTTTGCTTTTTATGTGAGTGGATGTGATCTGCGTGCTGTGAGTTTTGTTTTGGGGAGGCTGCGTTTTTGGAGCGTGGCATTCCCTGTTTGCTATTTATCCTTGTTTTTTTAAGAGGATAAACTATTGCCGATTGTTTTTCAAACGACTATTTCAAAGATTGAACACCATAGTGCGCATTGCGCGGTGGAGCGAATTCTACACAGTCAATTAAAAATGTTTAAAAGTGAGCGGTGATTGACATGGCACACATTCCGGTTGATCTTCTTTAGATGGTAGGAATGAGTCAAAAGAGTATGATCTGTTCGACAGCAAGAAAGAACAAATTCCTCCCAGCGAGCAGTAGTGTTCCCTTGGTGCCATGCACCTAAAGTAGGTTTAATGTCATGAGATTTATTGAACGGAGCATTTTTTCCATGACCATTGCCATTTAGATAAAATTTAATTATTTAGGGGTTTTTTTTTGCTGAAGTATCAATAACCTCGTTTCAGCTGATACCAACATGACTTGGAGTCCAACAAAATGTTATAGACCTTTTGTATTATAGTGCATGATCCCTATGAAGAATATTATAAATGAATTCATTTTCAGTATTTCGGTTACAAATTGACTGCAAAACCGAAAATTAGCCGGAAAAGATAACGAAGTTTTCTTTTCTCTATTGTTTTTATATATAAAATTTAGAGCTATATCAATAGCTTTTGCCATGGCTGAAAATATTGTTGCTTTATTTGGAAAACGTAATTGTGATCAGTGAAGGTGGCTGCTGACGGCAGTGCAGACTACCTTTGAATCCTCTATCGAACCGTCTGTGTAAATTGAGAAATAATTCTTGTTTGTTGCTTTTATTTCACTGTATTTTGATTTTAATACCTCGAATTTCGTTTAGACTTTTTAATTGTAGTTTCCATATCTAAAAGAACACTAGGGGGAGTGAATTGAGAAGATTTTATAGGAAATCCAAACGGCTTGATTTGTTTTGGGTTTTTTCTTACGAATCGATATACTTTGTCTTATTATAAAATAATTTTATAATCAGAAATTTGATTTGTTTGCAGCTACCCTCTAAGCATATAGTAATGAAAGTTTCTATCGGAATTTGTAATGAGAAGGTTCGTTTGCTTCAACATACACGTTTTCAGCAGTCGATGTTCTAAATGCACCAAGAACAATACAAGAACCTTGATCATAATGATATCCAACATTTGTAAATGAGATCTTCTTGCTGAGCCATAAAACAATTCAACCGTACTTTTATCTAATTAAAGCTCAATACAGTCGTAATGAAACCTTGCAATCGGCTCCCAAATCGGTATTTGAAGTAACCGTTAAAAGATTCAATGACTTTAGGCATTTAGGTTTCAAATATATTATATGTGGTATAAAATAAAGTTTTGTTTTTTTTATAAAACATAATACCAAGAATCTTTGCTTCGTCAACAACGGGTATTTTATTCCATCTAAAAAAGGCGGAGGTTCACAGTGTTGCTTCCGTAATTGACATAAATGAGCACACTTTGAGTTTTTGAATGGGAAAATTTAAAACCATTTTCCGTGCCTTTAGTTTACTTCTGTAATTGGTGTTCGGTTGTGTACGCATATTTTTCAAACGGCAACATGTCAAACAGACCGCTTTGAAAGTTTGTAATTAAACCTTTTGATTCTAGAACCCAAACTAATCTAGAATTAATCATGCGTTCTAATGTTTTGCATAAACAACTATTAAGGACAATCGGTCTATAATTACTGGGGTTTGGTATTGGAAATAACTATGGCTTCTCTCCATGATTCTTGAAAATTTCCAGTTGTAAATTTCTAAGGGGAGCTCTAATGATTCTTGTGGTATGTGTTTTAAAAGTTGATAATGAACTTGGTCTGGACTAATTACTGTATCATGACATTTCTCAAGAGAGTGAAGTAATTCTATGAGAGAGAAAAAATGATTTCATCTTCATTATTATTTGAATTAAAAACAAAAGGTTTTCTTTCTTGAGTTTATTTGATATTTTGAGAACATTGATCGTAATTGTTTGATAAAGTGTTTGGAATCATTTTCAGCAAGAGTGTTTGCAAAGTCCTCTTTTAGTAGAAGCAATAGACTGTACGGATTTAGTTAGATAAGAACTTTTTGAACTGTTTCCTTTTCCGCTTACTTTTTTAATCATATCCCAAACGTTTTAACCGACGACCTAGAATTAAATTTATACACCTATGCAAGCAAGGACTTCTTCTTTGATTGATTAATAGTTCTTCGAATTTTTGCTCTCTCTCAAAAGATTAATATTTTTAATGTTTTCGAACAGCGTTCGTACATTCATCATTATAACATGGTTTATTTTTATGTTTACCATTTACTGAAGTTGATGGTATGGACTTGCCGGCAATAACAAAAAGAATGACAAAGAAAACTATCACACAGGATTATTCAAATTTGTGACATTCTCCAAATTCAAATCAGTTTTTACATAAAAACTGATAATGTTGCCATGCTATTCAGACTTGTTCTCGGTGCTTCCGAGGGATCTACTTTATAGATTTTATCTAAATAATCAAAATAAAACTTTTGGGGTAATCTGATGTTTGGTGAAAAGTAGTTAAAACAAAAATAGGAAAATGATCACTACCATGTTAGTAATCCGGCACCTTCCATTCAAAATCTAGAAAAAACTTAAGATGGCAAACTGACAAATCGAGAGTATAATAATGTCCTGTTGAAGGCTGTAGGTACGTTTCACATTTGTCATTTTTCAAACAGAGCGAATTTCTTTCAATAGATGTTCTAATAAGTTGACTTCTAGCATTGCTGTCAGAACAGCCCCAAAATTCGTGATGACCAAGGACATTTCCCATTAGAATATATGACTACGGTAGTTACTTGATAGGTTCAAAATTAAGTTTAAATCTAAGAGATACATATGTTCAGCAGAAAGTAATGGTTGATGCCTTGTTACATATAATGCAACGGATTTAATAATACTATCCAAAACGATTTCTGTATGCGGACATGCATTATTTTCAAAAATTGATGCTATGCGGACATGCATTATTTTCAATAATTGATGCTCCACCAGAAGCTCTAAAAAAGTATTACATTGAGTAATTTTTGAAGAATGTGTTGTCACTTTCGACACCACAGAGGGATTTTATTTTAACAGAAGGAGCAAAATTTCATTATAATTAGTTCACGACAGTTCCACTGAATACTTACTCGGCATTAAGATGTTTATTTTGAAAAAATGGTAATTACATGAATCAGTCTTCTAATAGGACTTATGTTTTATTATATTTCAGTATACACCCCTGCAAATGCATCATGCTACGCGCCTGTTTAGAAAGTTTTGAGAATAGATGCAGAAATCTTTAATCTAAATCATGAGATGCATCATAAAGGTATATTATAATAGCTAAAATCAGGCCGCCCGCAGTGTTATTATAAAACTATATCCACAAATCGTGTGAGTATAATGTGTGTTATCAATAGCAATATCCAGCCCCTGGAGTCTACAAGTTCATATGAGTCCATCATAATAATATTCTATTTATTAATTAAAATATGCAGAAACATTTTAAAACTATCATAAAAACTTTTTTATGAACAAATCCGATGCTTTGATTCACCGCTCCTGGTTACCAAATTATTTGTAATTACTCAAAATAAAAGACAAACACGTGTAGTCTTCACTATATTTATTAAGCGCCTGAACGGCGGTACCAGTCAGTTCTATAACCAAACATTTAAGTTAATCATTGAGTTAATTTTACATTTAAATGAAGCTCTCAAATGAATTAGTATCAGTTGGGCTGAAATGGTCGCTCCGAAGTCAGTAGGTTAGGCGTTAAGGCTCGCTACCAAACTATTGGAAAATAATATCCGAAAGAATACCGGGCGTGTAATAGGGACCCGAAGCGACATTCGAGTCAACACTGTATAAGTAACTTTACCAGTACACAAAGGACCATCCCTATAGACCCGAAGGGACATTCAAGTCGGCAACAAAATAATAAAGTGACCCAAAGCGACATTTGAGTCTGCAGTAAGCTAGCATAAGGACCCGAAGCAACATTCGAATCAGTCACACGATTAATGCAATAACCCGAAGCAACATCCGCGTTACTAAACCAATTATTTTACCTGGTGGCCTAGTGCCACTTAACAAAGCTTGTGACTTGAGATAACCCAAAACAAAAGTAATTAAACAGTTTACGGACCCGAAACTGCCAACTCAATTAAGTCACAGACGCACAAGTCTCATCTGGAGCGCAAATAATGCCATCAACGGGAGTTGATACATCCGTAACCGGAAGTTTAGAAGGTAAGATTATGAAGTCTATGTTAAATTGTCTTAACCTAAACCACAGCGCCCAGCCATCTTCCGGTCAATAACCATTTTTTCGTCACAGTGAAATTTAATTTATCCCCCAAAAAGTACTATTGAGCGGAATTATCAAGTATTGCGGTCTTCAAATATTCTAAATAAAACTCAAAGTTTTATTTCATTTAACTCTCAGTGTGTACAAATATACAAAAACATGAGACTCCAGCCCCACATTATTCAAGTGTACCCCGTTATCCCTGAAGAAGTTTTTTTTATTTATGTCGGGGCTTACAAAATCACCCTGCCGGAAAGGCATGTTACTTGACGGCCTAACCTATTGACGCGCTTGCGCTTGCATCCAAAGCTTTTATGGTCGTGGCCCCCTCCAGATTCTCCTAGGCAAAATATCGACCCATATAAAAACGGTGTGGGGAAAAGCCTCACGGAGATATTCGATTTACTCTTCTATATTTCTCTCAATTTTTAGTATTGATAATAGAGTTAGATCGTTACCACCTAAATGCAGAATGATTATCTTGTGTGGTGATGATAGAAGCACCTGGGCTTCAAATGAGTTGCGAAAAGATTCCCCTCACTCCCCACCAAGCAATTGTTAGATCAGGTAAGCAAAGGTTAGCTTTTCTGTGGCCATCGCTCGTTTGCCTGCCCAGTAAAGGATTGAATCCCCTAAAACCCATATATCAAAAAGAAGTCGGGAAACAGAATTGATAATCTAGATTTGCCGATATAGCGAACATCAAATAAGTATATCTCGTATATACAAAAAGGCCTCTAATACTTGGTAATTATGTATTTATTGAGTCAGGAGTGGTAAAGAGGCGCGCCCTGATCTATTTCTGATAGCGGATATATAATGTATAACAGTTAGATGTCCATCTACCCAATTTCATGATAATTTCAGGTGTAAAACCGTAAGACGCTAAGTCTGTGGCCTGTCCTCATGACAGAAATATACCCCAACATCTTTTGGTCTCACCGCTAAAAATTCGAGTGATTTTACTGCGCAGACAGACCCTGCTTCTCTAGGTATTTATAATGTAACCACTTTACCTCTTTGATTTGTTTTAGAATAACGGAGCTTAGTTATAGCATACTAATTTCCTATCTGAGGCAAATTCGATAACTGAAGCGGAACCTCGGACAATCCTTTACACGGATAAACTAATTCACTAACCCTAAAAGGTCCAAAGTATGCCAGGCTAAATAATGAATTAAACAATTTCGATTCGTAATCACTAAAACAGACGTGTGGGAGTTATCTGCATATATTAACCAAAATTGGTAAAGTTAGTGGAGTTCGATTGTCTCGCGCTATGCGATTCCTATGGCAACCCTCCAACAGTTTATTAATGACGAAGACCCTTGATATATCATAGTATCGAAACAGTTTATGAAAGTAATTTAGATCCGCTATATACGTCGAGATAGTTTTTGGTGTAAACTTCATTTCAAAACAGAATGCAGTGAAAAACATAATGGTAGAGGTAGAGACCAATACTTTGTAAGATTATAAGACTGCCTGAACTTCTCAAAAGTTCTTAAAACTGTATAATACGTTAGTCTTGAGTTTACTGTGATTCCTGAAAGAACGAAGGAGCTGTTTAGCTCTAAATCAAAGATGTCCCAAAAGAAATCTGGTACCGGATGGGGACACTAGTCTGCGTCTGGGGCTAGTTTCCGGAACCTGTCCAGCTGAAAGCGAGACAAAGCATAACAAACGTTGTTAGAATGACCTTGGACATGAGCTGCCTTAATTAAGATGTTAAGTTTAAGCATCTTAGCGTTAAGATTCAGGCAATGTACATGACTTTTTCCGACTTTGATGATAATTTGTTCAGAATTTGGACTACTGCCATATTATCAAAGTTAAATTTGATCTTTTTATTTTTTAGTTTTTTTTTCCCGAATGAATAATATAGCAACCAAAATAGGCAACAACTCTAATACCGTTAAATCGAACGTAAGACCACACGCGGTGGATAAGAAACAGCTTGTCGTAATCTCCACTCATTGCCCTCCCACTTCGTCCGGGAACTGACGTATGCAACATTAAATCATTGGATTGACCAGGAATATATAAATCAAATTATTTTACTTGAAAATTATTTTTATTATTTTATGCAAGTAGATGCAGAAATCATTCCTGAACAATTTCATGCATCATATTGGTATATGTCTAAAACTAACACCGCCGTGTGATTATCACGGCCATCCCCTAAACGCTGTGATTCTCATATTTGGTTTGTTTCAGCTTTATTCTTGTTATTTTGAATATCCACATAAAATCGCATGTTAATGTTTAATTCACAAGGTATAAAGAAAGGCTATTAATAAGTTGCTATTATCACTGTGGGAGATCTTTCAAATGATAAATAAATGGGATTGTCTGATATTTAAAAACAAAAGGGCCACGATGGCCCTAGGTCACTTGAGAAATACACCATAACAATGTAAACATGTTTGACCTAGTGATTTCATGGAAACAAATATCCTGGCCAAATTTTATTAAGATTGAACCAAAAATGTGGTCTCTTGAGTTTAAACAAGTAGTCTCTTTATGATCTAGTGACCTAGTTTTTGACCCCAGATGACCCATATTCGAACTCGACCTAGATTCCATCAAGGGAATCATTCTGACCAAATTTCATGAAGATCAATTGAAAAATACAGCCTCTATTGCATACACAAGGTTTTTCTTTGATTTGACCTAGTGATCTACTTTATGACCCCAGACAACCCATATTCAAACTTGGTATAGATTTCATCAAGGCAATCATTCTGACCAAATTTCATGAAGATCAATTGATAAATACAGCCTCTATGGCATACACATGGGTTTTTTTTGATTTGCCTTAGTGACCTAGTTTTTGATCTCAGATAAAAAACAAAGACAAATATCAAACAGCGAATGTCACGTACCAAAAACGCAACCTCCCCAAAACGAAACCCACAGCACGCAGGCGTGCACACTACAAACACACACACACACATACACACACAAAGCCAACACATGAGGACAAAACGAACAAACAAAGGAACACAGTGGGGCACCGCCTTGGAACGGTCAGTGGCAAAAACACCCCTTGGGAGCTTAAACTGGTTTATGGTGCGCACCCAACCTCACTCTTACACCCACCATGTTCCAAAGACACGGTACAGTGTAAATAAAAGTGATCCCCTCCAGGTGAATCTCTAACACACGTAATGGAAACAAAAACGCTCGTGTATAAATATATAAAAAGCAAACCTTTAGAACCAAAAACGTATGTACTCAATGCCTTTTCAGAAGACAGAGCAACAAGAGAAACACCCTTAAGGGCCCGACGAAACAGGCCAGAAGACAGATATCAAAACAGTATTTAAAAACAGCTTATCATAGAGTCCTTCCCCTCTTCCGTCAGACACAATCAAAGAGGGAAGCGTAGTGTCCAGCTGTAAACGGGTTGAACACTAAACATGCGGTATGTCTCAAAACAGTTGGGTCGTAACCACTTTTAATAAAACGTTTTATAATTTTACCAAACCCATATTCGAACTCGATCTAGATGTCATCAAGGCAATCATTCTAACTAAATTTCATGAAGATCAATTGAAAAATACAGCCTCTATCGCATACACAGTGTTTCTTTGATTTGACCTAGTGACCTAGTTTTTGACCCCCGAGCGATCACAATAACTCACCTGAGCAGCAGCATTGCTCAGGTGAGCTAAAAAATGACATCCTTATTACAAGAAATTTCAAAGCTAGATCAGACAGTGAGACTCTTTTCTGCATTCCACTCTCCGAAGGTTAGTAAAATGCCGCATATTGTAAAATACTACGCATAACATTACCGAAGGACGAAAAGGGAACTTGAGTATCTTGTGTTAAAAGAAATAAGTTTTTTCAATCAAACCCAGTTTTGGTGTTTCCTTTGATTAATGCTTTATGTTTAACCCTTGACGCATCTGAATATAAACAGTTTTATATCTTATAGTTTCCCAACAGTAATTGGAAGTGATATCTAGTATAAGCTTAAAATTAGCAAATCTTTATTAATGGGACAAAATGCGTAAATACTTATCCTTCCCAGAAATATGCTCTAAAAGGCCAGTTCTCTTTTAAGCGAAACAATGTTGTTAAGATACGTTTTATTTTTTGATCGTGTTAAAATCAAATTTATTTCTTTAAATATTTGCAAAAAATTTATGGTTTTTGTGACTTTCAAAAAAAAAATCATTGTAACTGTTGTAAAATGAGAAAAAAACTATAATGACTTTAATTTATTTGAAAATGTTTGACAATCACAAATTAAAATGTTAAAATTCATATCGGTGTTCAGAAATGTTGTTCATATACACTTAAAGACATTTGCGAAAGACTAACAGTGTATGTTAGAACATTTGCGTAAACTTGATACTGATCATTGCAGCAGTAACGTTGAAACGGAAGTTCAGGTAGACTCGTGAAGAAACGGACAGACACATCTCGGACAAAAACTGTCTACCTTTAAAGACGACTAAAAATAAATAAGTTAAGAGGATAATTTGGAGCAGCAATGACAACCAAATAAATTACCAGAATTCTTTATTGAAGAGAGTTTATAAAAAAGGCAACACCTTTCATGCCTAAAGATAAATTAAAATAATTTTTCATTTCATTTAACAGATTCTACGATTACCAACCACACATGAGAAAAACTTACTTCCCTTTTAATACTTATGAGATAATTGTGCCTAAGTATGAACAACCTGTTATTAATGTTAACTACTGTATGAAAATGCCACCCTGCAAGTTTCGGTCAAATTACATGAGTACGATACGATTTATGGCTCTTTCTACATTACATATGTAGTATTTTAAATCATTTTCTGTCCGCTCGGAGTCATATCTCAGACATGTTTTGAAGGATTTCAAACAAACATGGTAGAATTGTTAACTGCTACATGTATAAGGCAATGCGGCTCGGCAAGTTTCAGTCAGATTGATTGAGGAGGACAAGATTTATGACCTTTTGCAACTATGTACATAGTTTTTTTTAATTTTATTTTTGTCCTTGCAGCGTCATATGTCAGAACTAAAAAGTAAATAAAACATGGTAGAAATGTTAACAACTGCTTTAAATAAATACGGACGTTCTAGTTTTAGTAAGATTGCTTCAGGAATACATGAGTTATGACCCTATGTACTTAAATAATGCTTACTCTATAGTAGGGATGGGAACGAATACTGAAATCAATATTCGAATATTCGGTTTGTCATATTCGAATATATTCGAATATTCGGTTAGTTTTAATGGAAGCTTTAAATTTTTATTAAGTGATTGGCATATACACAACATATTCATTTGTTTAAAGCGTGGATCATCGTAAATAAGGGCAACAAAATGTTTGTTTCGGGTAACCCGATCCTACATAGCAAATCCCGCCGATCCTAGCGTTTTATTTCACGATTCTGTCAGTATAATCATGAACATATTTAACTAATTCAGTGTTTTAGCTTCAAAATGATACAAAAAAATCAAAACGATTATAATTTAGACCGTGACAATTTTATCTAAAAATAGCAGGTCGTCCCATTTAAACAGGGGACGCGCTGTTGTATTACCGCCGCCATTTTGAAAAATTTCAATCGGCATGTAAAAATTGTCGTGTAAAAAGCAAGTAAGGCAGACTTAAACCTCCGTCAACATGAACTTATGCATCAGTCATATGTTTTTCTTGATTTTATTATTAACTACTTCAAAATTTAATTCGGATACGGCCGATTGCGGATGAAAACCGATTCTGCGGATGGTCTGAAACGTCGTGAAAAGATCGACAATATCTACAAGTTTGGTATTGTTTTTGAAAAACAAATCTACAACTTGTTACAAAAAACAGGCGCCAATAAAAAATGAACAAAATATAAAAAGATATCACATTTACGCCTAATACAAACTGTTAATCCGTAGCGATGACCCAAGGTAATTATGCATTGCAATTTTCTTGTTAATTGGACATCTTTTGACATGCATCAGACACATTGACTCCTCTTGCAAACTGTTAATCCGTATCGATGGCCCCTGCCAATTATGCATTGCTATTTTCTTCTTAATTGGACATCTTTTGATAGGCAATAAACTAACATGACATGGTTTTATTCTGTAGAATTAGCATGTTCATATTGCCCAAAATCAATGATACTTATTTCGAAAAAAAAATATACAATAATCTACGAATATTCGAATTTGATTTTCATATTCGAATATTTGACCGATTTTCGAATATTCGAATATACGAATATTCGTTCCCATTCCTACTCTATAGGCATTTTCTTTGCAAATTTAATGTCGTTTTAGAGTATATTTTTTGCAATGTGATATAGTGACGAAGCTTAGTAATATATAGCTTTCTTGGAATCTGATGTACAGTATGCGTTCTGTTCACATGGGCCAAGATCGCTGTTACGAAAAATAGAAAACTGTTTCTAATAAATAATATCAGTAAGGAATAAGAGTTTTACATCAGAATTTGCACTTTAGTAAGTAGGCAAGGAGACCTTGGTTTTAGATGTATTTTGGGTTGCTTAGGTCCGTTATTAAATTGCTGTAAGCAGACCAAACCTGTTTAATAGGTAGCTTTCATAGAGAACTTTCTTTCTGTTTCATTTTAGATAGCTTGGGTCAAGGTCGTTGTTACTAAATAAACTAAATATAGAAAAATGTTTTTCGATCAATAATTTAGAATGAGTAGCTTTCAGGAAGGCTGAAATTAAGTTGCTTTTAAGTACTTTGTATAGGTAGAGAATGCTTCTCCAACTGTGAAACCTTATCCCATTCGGCAAGGGAAACTAATTCATTGAATTTGCTTGTTATTATAATAAAACAAAGACAGACGAGAGAATATTATACACATATAATAAATTTGTGGTCTGAAAAAAGCAAGTCTTTATTAGTCTGTCAATATCTGAGGAAAATACGAATTCTGGTGGCATTCTTTATAATGCTCGGATATTAGCTCGGACCAAACATGATATTTAAAAGAGGCTGTCGCCTTTTACGGTTTCTCGTTACTAAAAAGGAATTAAATGTGACTTTACACACTGAGAGAAGATATTGAACGGATTGAATAGCAGGAATATTTTGGTACTTTCTTATTCTAGGATCATTTCAAGGTCACATAAAGGCCAAAAATCAAAACTAAACTTTAGACGTTTTAATGACAGCATAACGGTGATTATAAAATGACAGTTCAAATGCATTTACTAGTATTCCATTTCAGGCGGCAATAGAATTTTAATATAAATTTTGTACTGGCTATTAAAAGAAGAATGATTTTTGTACACTTTTTGACGAATGTCTTTCGAAAGGGAAAATATTGTATCTTTTGAGACAGAAGACTACGATCGAAAATGAATTATGTATAAAATATGCATACATTGCGTCCTTGTCGCGGTTCTTTCACAATCTCTTTACCAAGATGCAAAATCTGTCTTTTTCAGAGAAAGCTCGATCATCGTATTTAATGCATTCTAAATAGTAGAAATACTGTTGTATAAGAATAGGACACATCTTATCACCATGCACAGTAACCATATTGTGCCAAGTTTTACTATTGATGCATAGTGTCGATGTGAGCAGACATCTTGATACAGCTTTACAGGTATAAAACAATAATATTTAAAACAACAGTACAGAGAAAATATTTACATCGAAGCGGCATAGAAAGTATATTATCAAGCCAACACGTTTCTTTAAAGATGTACTATGCTCACCTTTTACCTAAATATTTCATTATGACATTGATTTAAATCTATAAAATACTCATCAGTCGCCTTTAACTTTGCTTATCATATAGACTAACTGCGTATGCTGCAATCACACTTTAATGTCTATATAGTATAACCATTTGTTCCAAATAAACTTCCAGATTTTTAGTGGCATAACATAATACAACTGTGTTTACTTCTATATTTATTAGTATGTAGTATTTAAATCATACAAACTACCGTTTATACCCAGAGACATGTGTATTGTAAAGTATAATTATAGAGATAATATGTGGTAATTGTTCATATATTCAAATATGAAATTTTGGCATAATACATCCTTGATATTGTATGAATGACGTTCTTTTTTATTCAATTCAAGCGAGATGTAAACTACATAATGCTCACATTCAGAATAAAGGAACAAACAACTCCAGTCAATCATTTTAAGATAATGATAGATTTAGTTTTAAAACTGGCCACTAACTTGATGCTTTCATATATTGTAAATCTGTTCAGTCGCGGAATTGAGATTAGCGACATGACTTAAAATGAACCTCAGACACTGTTACGGAACAGATTGGTACATATGTTAATCAATCCTTTTTTTCAAATCGTACGGGGTGGGTCTGAAATATTGCTTTAAGCACGCACACTATATTGTACAAGAACAGTAGTTAGAGTAGTTCGAATAAAGCAATTATTATAGCATATGCTAAGAGCAAAGCAGAGGAAAGTAATAAGGTAGACAGGAAGAGAAAGGTAAAGTCGTGTTTGGGATACCAACACGTGAAAAGTAAAATTGTGGACCTTGCATATTTTAACTGCAGTAATACGATGATATGATAACAGATGTGGAAATTAAGAAAGAAATTAATGTTCAGCCTAATACTTTTAGTCATATAAATATACACTCTGCGGTATCATATTGTCTTAATTAAATTGCATTAACTTACAGATGCACTCCTACAACACTTAGAGTTTTCAAAGGTATTAGTTAATCGTTTCTTTCCGTTCGGTATTTTGATATATAAGTCACGATATTCTCTCAAGTCTTAATCCGTGGGATCCAATAATAGTCTAATTATTAATAATTTACGAGCATTCTTGTATGAATATATTTTATACGTTTTGTATCAATCTTTCCTTTTAACTTCACATCAGTCGAATTAGTTATACATAATTCATATGCTTGTAGCACTGCGTCTCCGGTATAGCTGATTCATTAGTTTTATATGTATAGAGCCTGTTGTAGGAATCAAAGATTATTACATTTAAATGATTTTAATGTTGAAATATATACAAGTTATTCATAATAGGATACAGGAAACGATCGGTATATTTATCTGCTACGTGCAAATCATGAAAAAAAAACAAACTGATAAACAACAATTGTATTAAAGTAGATAAAGGATTTACCATACTATCGGACGTATATAAATGAAGAACAACAGGTTGCCAAACACGACATAAATAAGAATGTTTCAGGCTCAGTTCGATGGAGCCTGTTCCTGGACAGGGCATGATAGATGTTTGTTTTTTTTATCAATAATAAGGCATTTGAATCATCAAAATATCAGTCAAGTGTGCACGAAAAAAACCGCCGTATGGTCCATGAATTATACAATTGAAAATAGAATTCATTTGATCTTTTGATGAGGGTTTATCATTATATTACATAACATTTTTACATAATTATTCAGAGACTTACCAGTTTTTACTGTACTTCAATATTGATTTTCAGTTAGGCAGTTCACTTATCGAGCTATTGAGAAATTGTTTTCAGACAGTTCAGACTTTCATTTCGGTCGAAGTTTTGCCATACGGCTTCGCTCTTTAGAATATTTCAAATGGGGATTTAGTTTGAAGAGGCACGTCTAAGTACCGATACCTCATGTCCATTGAGCATATGCAAAATCCGAGTAAAAATCTGATTCCTTGATAACCTAGGAAGTTAACTTTGTTAAGCTTTTAAAAAGCACAAACTAAAGCTTTGGCCCAAAGCTTCAAAAGTGTGTACCAACTATTACTATTTACGTTTTTTTTATAAAACATTGTAGCTCCATGAATATACTTTTTCTCATCTTTTGAAGTCTAGATCATAGAAAAATCGAATTAATACTAGTTTAATATGTTCCTTTGACAGTAATACTGTCTAGTAAAGTAGACACAACTTCTTGATTTTTATAAAATTAAGAAATTTAGGGGATGGCCTTTTAACTTGCATAGTAAACGGAACACAAAAAATTCAAGTCTTTTCAACCTGATTAATGTTTATACAAACATTTTGGGATGGCATATCGAAGTATAGATGTTGTGTTTGTTACTTATATAGTTTTTTCTGATATTATAAATGTCCCTAATTTTTTTAAAAAAAGTATAATATCATTATAAAAATCGCGAGTAAAAGCAGTGAGCTTCTTTACATACATATATTAACGTTGACATAATTTACCGAATTAATGTCAAAATGTGCAATATAGTTTATTAAAATTCAAGAGTAAAAGCCAAGGGTTTTTACATCAACGGAGACTTAATTTGGCAACGTAGAGTAATTTTGTCACATTCTTTACATCTTCCTTTTTAGTTCCTCTGTTTCTAGTTATTATTCTTTATAATATCGCATTTTTGTTTGCAATGTTACTTACAGATTGTAAGCAATGTCATTGTCCTTTGAATAGTTTTCTAAACATGTGATTGCTTCTCGGTAAATTAATATTATCTCTTTCTACAAAAAAAAAATACTTATTTATTTGCAAGTCTATATTAAACTTATGACTAAACTTGGCTTTTAAGTGTTGATCGCGGAACTACGGTGGGGGCCAAGCATAAGGATACAAACGCAGCATAAACGGTTTAGATTTGCCATTGATGTGATAGCCACAGACGGTTACAAGACGGTGCCCGATTGTGTTCCTTTCGTTGTTTATTTTGTCTTCGTTGTCTATAAGTTTTACTTCGTTTATATTTTGTAGATATGTTTACATGCCATACATACACTGCTGTGCGATTTGATGGGGGCTGCGTTCTCGGAACCTGACTTTTCCTGTTAGATATTAATAGTAGTATAGGGGCCGGTTTGGCATCAAGAGTGCGCATGCGTGAATGACGTCATGCGCAGCGGCCATTTTGAATTCTATGTTTAGAATGACATCATCTTTCTATTTTAAGAATGACCTCACTCTGCTATTTATATCTCCCAGAAGTATATAGAGCTGACTTATATACCTATCTAGGGCGTGTTCGCGCACATTGAGGGTCAGGTGCTCAGCCCTAGACGGGGAGATACCATGAAAACAAAATATTTCAAGAAAATCAAATAAATATTAATTATATTTGAACATATAGATTTATCTATAACGTAATATACATTGTATGGTAAACAAAGAACTTATTAATGATAAGCAAAATATTTATTAATTTTTAATTAAAACCATTAAGCTTTATTTAAGATATTAAAAACATTAAGCTTTATTTAAGATAGCTACGTTAGAAATAACGTTAACTGAAAATAAAGTATTACATTTTTGCTTACGATGTTTCCTCCTTGGCGTCCACTGACAAAATGACTGCAATCATAAGCGTATTATTCCTAAATGCGCATGCTCGGACCTATTTTTCATAATGACTTCATAAGCTTTATTTAGATAAGGTCATGAGTGCATCAAACGTGATCATGGTCAGAATGTCTAGCGTGTGTTGATTTAAGGCCGGATAGACGGACAATAAAAAGTAAACATGTCAAAGTTAATCCCTTTAAAGTCGCCACAATGTCTGGCGTGTATTTATTTAAGAGCGGATGCGTTAACAATAGCCTATTCAACTGTCAAAGTTAATCCCTTTAAAGTCGCCACAATGTCTGGCTTATGTTGATTTATGGACGGATGCATTAACAAAGGCCTATTGATCTGTCCAAGTTAATCCGTGTATTGAGTACGGGAAGGGAGGCGACATCAGGTCTGGGTCGCATATGGACCGAAGTGCCTCTTTCATACCATCAATGATATGATGTTAAAGAACAATTGCCAACATTTTTAATGACCATCCAGAGTTTTAGAACCAGTAAAGGGCTTTTTTAAGAAGGTTGCTAAAATCATCAAAATAAGACGTTTTAGGGTCCATTTTTACATTTTGGGTATCTGACATTTTTGAAAAGCCCAAAGGGTGTCTTTACCATAAACTAGGTGCCAACCGGAAATGAAGTCATTAAAATTTCAAAGTCATCGTACAGACTCGGGACCGGTACCGTTAGAAAGATCTTTTCGAGTAGGTTCAGCAAAATATGTACAATTACGGGTCTATCTCTATCCGTTTTCCAGATATTGAGATTTAAACCAGAATCATTCATCCGGAAACACCCGGCTTCATGCCTTTATTATTAAAGATAACCTAGGCATGTTGGGTATCTAACCGAAGGTCTCGACTAGTACTATAAGTTGGTACACTCAAACTGGAAGTGAAATCAATCACGCGTAAAATTCACATTTTCTGCACGTCCCTAGACTCGAACCTACACAAGCACAAGCACAAGCACACGCGTACACACGAGAACACACACACACATACACGCACATACACACACAGACACACACACACACACGCACACGCGCAATCACACACACACAAGCACACCCACACGCGCATACATGCATGCACGCACACACGTACGCGCCATTAAACAATATATGTAACATCATTAAAATATTCAAAAGTATCAAAATCTTTCGTGCCTATTACCCTAGTACACAGATTGTGTCTGCAACTTCATTAACAGGTATCACAATAATATCTTCCTTTGTAACTTTACATTTGTCATCTTTAGTTATTACAACAACATCATAGTCTCCGAAATTGAACATGCCAGTTCCACTACGGTGTAGATACTCCAACACATCACACAATATTTCATATATATAATTTAGAACATCCAGAATTTTGAATTAACAGAGTATACACTTCAATGTAATCGTACAAGTCTATGCATGAAATTCAACCTTCAGCGGATTTTAAGTATTAATATTTTTTGACTTGAGATCGGCTTAAGATAATGTATGAAAGAGAACTGGCCAATGTTGACACTAATACTTTGAAAACTGTAAAAGCGGATTAAATTTCGGTCAATTTTATGACTTTTAGGAGAAACTTATAAAAACGAGTATTTTGTGTTATAAAACTTTTATAGTCCTTTAGGATACTGTCTTAAGTACAGATAGGTTCTAGAAAGCCTATTTCGACCATTCTAGGAAATCGTCAAGAGTTTCAATGAACAGAAATACATTGAACAATCAGTTTTCCCCATTTCGTGACACACTTTCTATTCATCAATTCTAAGATGTTAATTTCATGTGATAGAATTCATAAAAATCTTTCATTTACATCCCCCATTCTCGATTCGACTTTCAACCGTTTACGCGTTATGACGTAACAGCGATTTTAAACCTTTCTTAAACTTTGCAATAAACTCTTGAAACAGATAGCATTGGAAAGATCTCGTCGCATAGGTTCAGAAAATGTATAGATATTTACCTCTATGTAGATCCGTTCTCAAGATATTGGCGTTTAAAGATTGAAGTGACGTCACCTTTTGGCGGTAAATTCAAATTTCGCGACCAAAATTTTCAAAATGTAATTTCTCCTCTATTTGTGGACCGATTTTAATGATCTAGGTGTCAAACCAAAACGCTTGGCGAGACCTAAGTGTTGGTAGCAAACAACCGGAAATGAAATCACTCATGCGTAAAATATCGATTTTCTCCTTTATTACTCAACCGACTATACCCGTGTTTGGTATCCTACGAAAGGTTTTGACTAGTACTATTCCATTGTTTGCACTAAAAGAATATGGGGTCACTCACGCGTAAAATGCGTCAAAGTAAGCTTACCTGATCCTTACACTTTGAGATCAAAAATGACAATGAACGAATTCACAGGGTCATTTAGAACTGCTAGAAACGCTTATTGCGAAGCATGATATCAATTTGTGAAGCGATGTTGGAGAAATAAAATACAATAAACGAATATGTTGTTTTATTTGTGTACACCACAACACCTACTGACGCTTCTTCTTTTCTTTCAAATCAAATTCAAACGTATGGATTATAAATAACAAAGACATATTGTTCTTTTAATCTTTTATTGCCAAAGCTTGTATCACTAATACAGGTTACATGTATCAACTAAAATAAGACAAAATAAAGTCATCATTCAACTTCTTGCAATACACATCAAACGGTTTTACAATGTCCTTCATTTTTCGTCCAGAACATCGGTTCATAATGTAATATACGCAATACAGCCCACATATGTTTGAATCTGTATCCTGTATTTGACTGAAGTTCATCCAGTAACGCTTCTTTAACACTTGCTCAAAATGAACTTTGTAGTGCTCTGGTCTATTACCTAGTGAATCGAAAAATTCGTCGTGTCCCCTTTTTGGAAAATAAAAGGCCACCCAATGTTTTCCTGATCCCTGGCTCGTGTCTGTATTTGAGATGACGTATTGTCCTCTACGTATCTGAAGTTGATCCGCAGCACATATTGTCACAGGGTACTCTTTTAACATTTCCTCGAGTTCATAGTTATTCATTTTAAAATGTATAGGTGTTCCAATCCATAGTATCTTGGGTCATATTTTGGCGATATTTCTTACGTCGTGGGCTGTCTAAATCACGACTCATAGGTGTGTCCAATGTATTCCTATGCCGCTTTAGATCACTATGCTTTCGTGACCGTCTTATTTGCGACCTAGCAATATCAACCGCTTGGGCTACGGGTGTCACAAGTTTTACTACGGGGAGATCTTCCCCTTTTTGTTCTTGTGCTTCTCTTTCTTGTTTCTCTTTTAGTTCAGCCATTTTTCTAAGATGAGCACCGCTACCCACGATGTAACGGCCCATATGATCAGGATACACATATCCGTCCCTCAAGTCTTTGAAGTGTTGTATCCATTTTTCCGGGTCCGGTTTATCCGGTACCCATTTTTCTTGTTTATAATCGTATACCTCTATGGCACCCATTTTGCATGATGAAAAGTTAAAGCACGCCAATCCTTCTTACAACGTTCATTCATCATCATCCGATTCTTCATCGTCATCACTTTCTTTATTATCATCCACTAAATATTCTTCTTTGCTTTTATGATCGGGCCACAACTCATCAAATAGGTCTTTTCTAAGGGCAATGGCTTGCCGAACAGATTCTTTGACAGTCATGCCGTGCTGACTTCTTAGTTTCTTAGCCGACTGTAGAATCTGCTGCTGAGTAGGGTCGTTTTGTAGCTCATAAAAGTCAATTAGAAATCGGGCATAATTTTGTCTCAGTCTCTTTCTTAATTGAGGCAATTCATCATTAGCAGTGCGACGGTACGCTTCTTTACAAGAGAGCCCTTGTTCTGTATAGTTGTTAACTTTAGCTTTAAATTGTTCTTTAATAGATTGTCTGAGAGGATCCTGAAAACGCTTATCCCATATCTCAGGGCGTGATCGCTGTTCTATAATCTCAACTTTTCTACGTTTACCTGGAGGTCCCTTGATCAAAGATCGTTTCTTTACAAAAGTATCATTATTTCTATTTTCTGTTTCATCATCACTATCATCATCATCATGGTCATCAGAATCTTCCTTCTCATCTTCAACCTTGTCATCATTTTTATCAGATAAGTATCCTTCACCATTGAAATAGTCTTCTTGTTTATATTCATCATCTGTTCGTTTTCTTTTTTCTGGAGTGTTTGCCTCGAAAATGTTTTCACGTAAACGGTGTTGTTCTTGGGTGCTGGATTTTAAGTCTATTACCAAATAACCGTGAGGTCTTGATGTCGCTCGTTCAAACCGTTTCATAAAGATGTTACTAGACGAAGGATATATTCTTCTTGCCAATGTAGCCACTTGCTGTCTATCAATAGGATTATTAAATAGCACCAGATACTGCGTATTCAAAGCGATATCTCTGCAGGCTTTACCTTGAGGAAACAAATTTTGGGTGAGATAAACGACAGATATGTTCCTGTGGTGACTGCCCTTCGTAAAGAGATCAGCAATTCTTTGGTCGCATTTAGCTTCAGTCATCAGGTCGTCAAAGACCAGCAGGTTCCTTTGACTAACATTTATATATTGGGAATCATTCAAGTAGTCTGGAATACCGTGTACAAATTCGACACCGGGGATTTCACGCTGAAGTTCATCATACAATGGTTGTCATTGTCCAAAACACCATATGATACGCTGAGGCTGAGGTCTTACAAGATTTGATGATAGCAGTTTTCTTGTCCATTCAGTTTTTCCACTACCACTTGGTCCTGAAACGACCATAGAAAATGGATGTTGAAACGCCGTTTCTCTTGAGATGTCCCATGTTTGTAATGGCGGTGAAAAACTGTCAGTTGCTTCGTCATTTCCGTGGACATAACGTTGATGTCTCCGCATGTTGTCAATCCCAGAGAAAGACTGATGGCAAACAGGACACTGATGCATTTGTGAAACCGATGTAAGTATCTTTTATCAAAAAGACACTGCTTTATTCTGTTTGCCATTCTTACGCTTTCTTGGGGCAGAGGAGAAGGAAGAGGAGGAGGAGGAGGAGGAGGAGGAGGAGGAGGGAGGAGGAGGAGGAGGAGTGGAGGAGGTGGAGGAGGAGGAGGAGGTGGAGGAGGGGGAGGAGGAGGGGGAGGAGGAGGAGGAGGAGGGGAGGAGGAGGAGGAGGAGAGGAGGAGGAGAGGAGGAGGAGGAGGAGAGGAGGAGGAGGGAGGAGGAGGAGGAGGGAGGAGGAGGAGGAGATGTGGAGGAGGAGTTGTTGGTATATACAGTAACTCGTAACACCTTCAATCATGGTTAAATTTACTTTACGACTTATATATGACGTGTGATCCCTGAGTGATCAATCAGAATGCGTCATATCATTAGCCAATCAGAGCATTGCTATAAGTTATACTGACTAATCAGAACGTTGCTTCGGCTCTATTTATTTTACTTTACCCTGTGAATTCGTTCATTGTCATTTTTGATCTCAAAGTGTAAGGATCAGGTAAGCTTACTTTGACGCATTTTACGCGTGAGTGACCCCATATTCTTTTAGTGCAAACAATGGAATAGTACTAGTCAAAACCTTTCGTAGGATACCAAACACGGGTATAGTCGGTTGAGTAATAAAGGAGAAAATCGATATTTTACGCATGAGTGATTTCATTTCCGGTTGTTTGCTACCAACACTTAGGTCTCGCCAAGCGTTTTGGTTTGACACCAAGATCATTAAAATCGGTCCACAAATAGAGGAGAAATTACATTTTGAAAATTTTGGTCGCGAAATTTGAATTTACCGCCAAAAGGTGACGTCACTTCAATCTTTAAACGCCAATATCTTGAGAACGGATCTACATAGAGGTAAATATCTATACATTTTCTGAACCTATGCGACGAGATCTTTCCAATGCTATCTGTTTCAAGAGTTTATTGCAAAGTTTAAGAAAGGTTTAAAATCGCTGTTACGTCATAACGCGTAAACGGTTGAAAATCGAATCGAGAATGGGGGATGTAAATGAAAGATTTTTATGAATTCTATCACATGAAATTAACATCTTAGAATTGATGAATAGAAAGTGTGTCACGAAATGGGGAAAACTGATTGTTCAATGTATTTCTGTTCATTGAAACTCTTGACGATTTCCTAGAATGGTCGAAATAGGCTTTCTAGAACCTATCTGTACTTAAGACAGTATCCTAAAGGACTATAAAAGTTTTATAACACAAAATACTCGTTTTTATAAGTTTCTCCTAAAAGTCATAAAATTGACCGAAATTTAATCCGCTTTTACAGTTTTCAAAGTATTAGTGTCAACATTGGCCAGTTCTCTTTCATACATTATCTTAAGCCGATCTCAAGTCAAAAAATATTAATACTTAAAATCCGCTGAAGGTTGAATTTCATGCATAGACTTGTACGATTACATTGAAGTGTATACTCTGTTAATTCAAAATTCTGGATGTTCTAAATTATATATATGAAATATTGTGTGATGTGTTGGAGTATCTACACCGTAGTGGAACTGGCATGTTCAATTTCGGAGACTATGATGTTGTTGTAATAACTAAAGATGACAAATGTAAAGTTACAAAGGAAGATATTATTGTGATACCTGTTAATGAAGTTGCAGACACAATCTGTGTACTAGGGTAATAGGCACGAAAGATTTTGATACTTTTGAATATTTTAATGATGTTACATATATTGTTTAATGGCGCGTACGTGTGTGCGTGCATGCATGTATGCGCGTGTGGGTGTGCTTGTGTGTGTGTGATTGCGCGTGTGCGTGTGTGTGTGTGTGTGTCTGTGTGTGTATGTGCGTGTGCGTGTATGTGTGTGTGTGTTCTCGTGTGTACGCGTGTGCTTGTGCTTGTGCTTGTGTAGGTTCGAGTCTAGGGACGTGCAGAAAATGTGAATTTTACGCGTGATTGATTTCACTTCCGGTTTGAGTGTACCAACTTATAGTACTAGTCGAGACCTTCGGTTAGATACCCAACATGCCTAGGTTATCTTTAATAATAAAGGCATGAAGCCGGGTGTTTCCGGATGAATGATTCTGGTTTAAACCTCAATATCTGGAAAACGGATAGAGATAGACCCGTAATTGTACATATTTTCTGAACCTACTCGAAAAGATCTTTCTAACGGTACCGGTCCCGAGTCTGTACGATGACTTTGAAATTTTAATGACTTCATTTCCGGTTGGCACCTAGTTTATGGTAAAGTACACCCTTTGGGCTTTTCAAAAATGTCAGATACCCAAAATGTAAAAATGGACCCTAAAACGTCTTATTTTGATGATTTTAGCAACCTTCTTAAAAAAGCCCTTTACTGGTTCTAAAACTCTGGATGGTCATTAAAAATGTTGGCAATTGTTCTTTAACATCATATCATTGATGGTATGAAAGAGGCACTTCGGTCCATATGCGACCCAGACCTGATGTCGCCTCCCTTCCCGTACTCAATACACGGATTAACTTGGACAGATCAATAGGCCTTTGTTAATGCATCCGTCCATAAATCAACCATAAGCCAGACATTGTGGCGACTTTAAAGGGATTAACTTTGACAGTTGAATAGGCTATTGTTAACGCATCCGCTCTTAAATAAATACACGCCAGACATTGTGGCGACTTTAAAGGGATTAACTTTGACATGTTTACTTTTTATTGTCCGTCTATCCGGCCTTAAATCAACACACGCTAGACATTCTGACCATGATCACGTTTGATGCACTCATGACCTTATCTAAATAAAGCTTATGAAGTCATTATGAAAAATAGGTCCGAGCATGCGCATTTAGGAATAATACGCTTATGATTGCAGTCATTTTGTCAGTGGACGCCAAGGAGGAAACATCGTAAGCAAAAATGTAATACTTTATTTTCAGTTAACGTTATTTCTAACGTAGCTATCTTAAATAAAGCTTAATGTTTTTAATATCTTAAATAAAGCTTAATGGTTTTAATTAAAAATTAATAAATATTTTGCTTATCATTAATAAGTTCTTTGTTTACCATACAATGTATATTACGTTATAGATAAATCTATATGTTCAAATATAATTAATATTTATTTGATTTTCTTGAAATATTTTGTTTTCATGGTATCTCCCCGTCTAGGGCTGAGCACCTGACCCTCAATGTGCGCGAACACGCCCTAGATAGGTATATAAGTCAGCTCTATATACTTCCGGGAGATATAAATAGCAGAGTGAGGTCATTCTTAAAATAGAAAGATGATGTCATTCTAAACATAGAATTCAAAATGGCCGCTGCGCATGACGTCATTCACGCATGCGCACTCTTGATGCCAAACCGGCCCCTATACTACTATTAATCTTTGCCTTCGTTTTTTCAGATTTAAGTGAGAATTACGTTCTGTTTGTCTTACTAATTGTTATCCCCAATGAAGCAAACAATATGTGTTTTTCACCATCTATAGTATGTAATATCCTAACACTACCTTTCTCAATTTGATTAAGATGATTCCTCTCAAAAGTACCCTATTTTTCAGATTTTGCAAACATTTTCCCCACACAGTTATTTAGTGTTTTGTGGTAGCCAGCCTTTCTGTACTTTCAGTACATTGATTTTGTTATAAGAGTCTAATTTTAAAAATCATGTTATCATTTCTCAGCCAATTCCTTTTTTCCGCAGAGGTTGTAAAACATGTGTAAGGGAAGCGATTACGCAACGCACACCTTGCATCAAGAATAAAAACACGCCCATTCCGCATGACATTTCCAACAATGGTGATGTCTTCATAAAACTTTGCACGTTTAACACGTACGTACTACTTCAGAATGTAAATATCGTTTTGACCTCGAAAATAATTTTAAAAGCAATAAGAGACAAAGCTTAACTTTTAATGACGGCTTTTCATGAATGGTTTTCATGAACGGCATTGAAATTTATACACCTTTTTATCTGCATTCCTAATTATTCTTTAACACTAGAAGTAATCCTGAAGCACTGAAGCATTTTTCTCTGCCAGAATAAAATGTTAAATATCGTTGATGATAAAGTAACGTTTATTCAGAAACGCTTCACAGTTTGCAGCTTATATTAATTATTCCTTGGTTAAGTGTCTGTTTGAAGGATTTATTCAGCTCAAAATAACATTTTACATGCTTTTCACGCATTCTTTATGGCAACCCACTAGGAAGTACTAGGGGGATTTCATTCCAATCTTTATGAATGATTTTCTAGAAAATTAAGTGAAGGAATTGAAACCACCTACAAAATGTTAACATTGATTGAAAGAGATTTTTTTTATAATTATGTAAGTTGTCATAAACTTCATTCAATGTATATCCATCATATGTTATTGAAACAGTTTCACAATTATCCGTAGTGTACATTAGCTTACATAGCTTTAATAGTAAATAAATTAACACATAAATTTATTTGCCCATAATTAGTTTGAAGGCATACAAGTTATTGATGTGCGTTACTTAAGACGGTATTTAATTGAGTTTCTTCATTTGGTTGGCGATGATATATAAGATGGCAACCTATCTATAGACGAAAAGTAGTTTTTGTTTTTTCACAGAATGGACGGGGACAGATGGACAAACAGACCTTAATAACAAAGCGGAACAATATCAAACACCTTTGTATACATACAAATTAGATCTAACTGCAATCCGATTCTCAAGCAAATACATATTCATCGAAAGAATAAACTAGGAAGAAGACGATCAAATACTTCTCGTTCAAATATCATGACAACCACGACTTTCCATAATAACAGAACAATTCTACAAATATTTCCACAAATGTTACACAAAAGAAGTTATGTAGAAATAGCGTTCTAATGCTATGAAAAATATGAAATTTTACTGTCGTTAGAAATGCATAATCCATTTACGATGATGTGTATCTTCAAGTAGAAAACCTTTCTTTATGGTAGAAAAAAAAATACTGTAAAGAAGTTATTTATTTCACAAACGTTGCAAGCTAAAAATAAATATAATTCTATAATCAATATGCAGTACTTCAGTACATATCTGTTCTTATGTCAGAATCTCTAAGTCTAAAACATTATACTATATATTTAAACTAATTTAGGTGGAAAAGAAAACAATCTCTTTCCACTGGCAAATGACTTAAAGGGGGAATTGCATACAAAAACCTACAAGTTTAAACTTAACAAAATGAAGCCAATCCCAAGAGTTTTATATATAAACACAAAGGATATTTGACGTAAAACCCTAACATCAAAACCAAAATCGTTTTTCTCAATAATCAAAATGTAAAAAGATCATGCAATAAATCTGATAAAAAACTGATGCGCGACAGTGTTTCTTTGTGACATAGTTTCAATACGCTTTTTCTGTAACGCGCATCTGACAATTTCCTTCAGATACATTTTTCTGATTTGTTGACCTCGATGGATGAACTGAAAATAAGGTCACGTTTCAAATTTATTACATGTGCTATATTTTTTTTTACGAACGCTACACTACTCAAGAAATGCAATGATGCCCTAATGTTTTTAATCTCGTTTTCAAATTAAGTCTAAATTTTCTGTAAGTTGCTGACAGAATTTATCTCAATACTGAAACAGATTTAACACATATTAAACACCGAGAGGACAAAGAAATAGGCTGAAATCTTCATTCTGAGTTAACAAAAGCCCCTGTAGAAAGGTATGGACATTTTTGGTTCAGAATGAATTTCTAGGTGCAAATCTTTTTTAACATATGAAATTAATGATAGGTCACGCTGGGAAACAAAAACGACTTTTGGTTTTAATGTTAGCTACAACTGACAAAAAGACGAGAGTATTGGTCTTTCAACCTTAAACCTTTAACAAAAACTACTTTGATAAAAATCTTAAGTATTAAAATATTATAAAGCATTCCATCGGAAAACAAATGACATTTTCCTTAATACGTTTTGTCCAAAAAGAAAACTAAAAAGCTACACAAAAAAAGTTCAGTAACAAAACGCAAGGAAGATATTTCCATCAAAAAATATCTGCAAAATATTCTGAAACTGGTTAAACACATTCGACAAACTTGAGTTATGAAATATTATAGCCATGTAACAGTTTGAAACTGGGTGATATGGAATAAAACCCCAAGGCAGTAGTCAAAGCGAACAAATAACATTTCAACACTGAGGCCATATATTGTACCTAAGTTATATGAAACCTGATCGTAAAGTTTATTTTTAAAAGTCTAGGCGTCTAGGCGAACATTGTAACTAGGTGATCTGACAAAAAAAAAAAAAAAAAAAAAAAAAAAAAAAAGACTATGTCTTACTCACTAATTCAAATCATACCAAGTCCTATTACTAGTCTTGAGGTCATATATTCTTGACATGCATGAAACCTGTCAAACTGGTTAAAAGGACGGCCAAGATGCCAAATAATTGACACAACTGTTGACAGTCTAGAGGACATATTATGTACCTAATCTATATGAAACCGTGGCAGAGATTTGTCTCCATAAAATCTAAGACAAGTACATATCTGGGTCATCTTGAAATATATTCGAGGGCGAACAGTAACTTTCATGTTAGTGACGTCGGGTCTTGATAGGCCTGCTGACATTCTATTCATATATTGAGAACAATGGCTATTAAAGAAACGATACTTTTACAAAATTCACAGTCAGTCGATACATTCATTGGAAATTGAGATTTGGAAGTTCTCGAGCAAATCTTTACTACTAAAAATAGAAAGGATAGTATAGTATGCACTTGCTGATGACTAGTAGGGGTTTATTTCTACGTAAGGGTGGCTCTAATTCTGCTTCGCATTCACCTCCAGTTTGTACCGCAGTCATGTTTGAACATGAAGAATATACTCCAATATTTCCGGAATTGAATTACGAGAGAGCAACAAAACTATGTTTTTGATTTGTTTGTTGTTTGGTTTAAAGTCACAGATCATATTGCGTTTCTTCCAATTTTGAAGGCAAATGAAGGCTATATGTGTCCATCCAGGCATGTTTTCAGGCATGAAAGGAGTGATCAAGACATAATTGGATCTTATTGCAACCCATTATTAGCAGACAAACGAATGTTTACCTAAATAAAGATTAAGACGGTAACTGTTGATTTACATTTATTTACATGTAACTCATTGCGAACATCCAAAGTCAACAATGAATATTTTTAGTTGTTATTTTTTAAATACTACGCACTCTACCTTGGCAAAACAATATCCTTCAAAACTAATTCAAAGAAAAAAAAAGTTCAAGTTTTTTATTTTCTTTTGCATACTGTAATGAAAATGCCCTGTATTGTTTGTTTACAAAGAAGTGCATATGAAAAGAAACGCCATATTTCAAAACTATAGAAAAGAAATTCCTCTTAATACATTCAACGTTAATGGTTACAGAAGTTGAGTTTCATGCAATATGGACCTAGATATGATTCAGTTATCAATTCTGAACTTGATTTTTATGAAACACAACGTATTTAAACATCAAAACTATGTACATAAAACAAATTTCGATTATTAAAAAGAAAACATCTTCGCCTAGTTATTAAGGTTAAAAGGCAGACAGTTGCTAGTACGAATATAATAATTATTATTTACACTACGTATACGCTAAATATTCCATTCTAACTAATGTAATAAATTATGAAACTTAAACGTTATTTCATTTTTCTCTTATCAATAATATATTTTTAATCTTAAAATTTTCTGAATCAAAAAATTGCAGGGCAAATTGTTTTCAATTGTCTATTTCAGCATAAGTATGAAATGTACTAGTATATCCTTTGAATTCTGTATTCTGAAAATTGCTGCTTTCCGACTCCATTAAATATTTTCTTCTGTAGTTCCGAATATAATTATCATTTTCATATAGTCCGTTTCAGTCACTGTCTGAACTTTCCTATCTCATGTAAAACAACGTATTAATACGAGAGGTGTTCATAAATAGCGAATACTTTATTTCTAGCTTTTATATACTTAAATCAAGCATAGCAAGAAATACGACATCATGATTCGCAATATTTCTGGTAACTTCAGTACATATTTGACGTGATTATGATCATACAGTCAGAAGTTATGCCGCCTAGACAAGAACACAGCACACGGTGATCATATTTCAACGGCGTTAACGACGTCGTGACTTCATCGAGATGGTTTCATTAATGTTTGCATTAACTTACATTTGTTGATCTCCTTTAGCAAATGTATCTTAAAATGTTTATTTTAAGAACACGTAAGTCATAATTTTATAAAAAGTCGCTGGATAAGAATACTAAAAACAGTATTCCAAGCATCTAAGACAGGGTGAACACCGAGAGTAGTTTATTTTATCCAAGGGGTCGCAAAGTCAGGGATTTTTTGTTTTCCCTTCGACTTTTGCTGTCTTCTAGCAATTCTGGGTCATTCATTTGTACTGCTTGAAGACCACGATACAGATACTGATTGTCTATGTGAGGAGATGACAACATGCGTTATAAACATCAATATTTACTTACTTAGAAGAATTTTAGCGGTCGAATTCAATGTATGAAAGATGAAAAAACGACTGCGCCGGTTATGCGTAGCTATGGTAACAAGAGCTCGTATAACACGAAATGCCCCCATGATGCATTCATTAACTACACAAGGAACAGACATTTTCAGGTCATTGTGACCTTGACTTCGTGACCTTAGGCCTAAACTTCTCAAGTTATCATCCGGAAACCGTTTAACTGTTCCGTGTCATTCTTACCTTGACCTCTGATTTACTGTCCTCAAAATCAATAGGGGTCATCTGCTGGTCATGACCAACCTCCGTATGAACTTTCATGATCATAGACCCAAGCGTTCTGGAGTTATCATCCAGAAACCGTTTAACTGTTCCGGGTCACTGTGACCTTGACCTTTAACTTACTGACCTCAAAATCAGTAGGGGTCATTTGCTGGTTATAATCAACCTCCTTATAAATTTTCATCATCCTACGTCCAAGCGTTCTTGAGTTATCATCCAGAAACCGATTGGTCTACATACCGACCGACATACAGACAGACCGGATATTGAAGATATGTTATTGTTTGTTTGTTTGTTTTGGGTTTAACGCCGTTTTTCAACAGTATTTCAGTCATGTAACGGCGGGCAGTTATCCTAACCAGTGTTCTTGGATTTTGTACCAGTACAAACCTGTTCTCCGCAAGTAACTGCCAACTTCCCCACATGAATTATCAGAGGTGGAGGACTAATGATTTCAGACACAATGTCGTTTATCAAATAGTCACGTAGAACATACGCCCCGCCCGAGGATCGAACTCGCGACCCCGCGATCCGTAGACCAACGCTCTTACCTACTGAGCTAAGCGGGCGGGCACGATATGTTATTGAGTAGAGTGATATTTAAACAGAAATATGTATGTGCTCCCGTTGTATAACTAGAGTTACCGTTCGTTCAGCGCAGTGATTCTTTTTACAGTGAATAACAGGAAAGACGTAGGAAAATTAAAATCTTTAACAGTTTGTTAATGATTTAAAATTAACCCATTTTCAAGATTTATTTCAAGTAATAGACATAATATATTATACCCATCAGACCATTACAAGCATTAAGGTATACATTTCATGGAATGCCAAGTATTGCTTCTGAAATGCTAATCCCATTTGTTTTATTTACGTTTTTGTCAATGAGAAAAATGGCGCCCATTTAGAGCGTTAAAGCTAACATGGAAAATCACGTGATTACATTATTTGTGATACTGGTTTGAACTTCTGAAGCAGCCAGCCTGCTATATTTTTTCTGCTACAATTTCTTTTTGTTGCGGGCCTACTTTGCGATGCATAGCTTCCTGGCTGTATGCTTCTTGGAAATCTATCATAACCTTTTGGCTTTTACTGACTAAAAGCAGTTAGGATCATCTTCTGACAGCTGGTTATCATTGTATACAAAGTGACTTCTGTTAAACTTAGGCTTTTACCAGATAATGATCGAAAAGGAAAATGTCTATTAGCCGATAGGAGTAACACAATGAAGACGGATATGTCTATCTGACGGTTATTACTATAATAAGACAAGAAATAGTCCTTCAAACAATTATTAAATTTAATGTGTTCAAAGGTACTGCTTTGTTTTACATAATAACATAATTTGGAAATGTTTGCTGAGAGATATGAACAAAGCTTAGCTGCTATATTACAGGAATATACATGCCAAAACTTACAGGAACAACATCTTATATAATACAGCAATACATGCACAAGCAGGAATGGCATGCGCAAGATCCAACATTTAAAAGGCGAACAAATAAAACTTAAAACAGCATAAATCTGAGTTAAAAAGTTTCAATAATTACGTTTTGGTGCATTTATCAAATTTTCAACAAAAATATCACAAATATCTGTAATCAGCATAGCAATCCAGGAGAGCTTCGCCATATTTAACTTAATCACGCGTCATTATGACAAAAATTAAATAAATTGAGCCATTAGATCAGTTACTACAAAATGTGACTAGTATTTACACTAATTACTTAAACGCCTTTTTCTATAGCTCGTACTACATTTTACAACCGAAACCGATTTACAGGTGTATACATGTATCTCTGTATTTTTATTTAAAATACCAGCTATGACTACTTCAGATGCACATCTGTAGATGTTATATAGTAGCACCGATTTTACAGATGTATACATGTATCTCTTTGTTTTTATTTAAAATACCAGCTATGATTATTTCAAATGCACATCTGTAGGTGTTATATAGCAGCACCGATTATATATATATATATTAAACTGTTGAAAAACGTTTTAAAGGTAAAAAAAGATATCATACGGCAAACAAGTTACAGCTATATAAATGTAACTTGTTGAAAAAGGGGACATTGTTCAAAAGGGACGAAGGCAGAGAAATACAAACTTTAAGGATGAATAATAATAATAAGCCACTAGAAAATCAGATAATGACAATAACTACGAAAATAATAAATAAATGACTTATGATATTAAAAGCAAGCACAGAACAGCAAGAATATGTTTGCAGTATATAAATATTTGAATTACTTAGTCTTTCGTTATGCATCTCCTTTGACAAATTTACACTATATTAGAAAATGTGTGTCTCTCTGAATGTCATTTGTAGACTGGTCAGGACAAAATATTTTGTAATTATAAGCTCTAATACCTTTGACACCATAATACACTAATGAATAATATCTTATTGAGAAACAAATGTCGCTAAGCCCCGTGGCCGAGTGGTTCGCTGACTTTTCAAATTACTTGCAACTAACCGATGCGGGTTCCACACCTCGCTTGGGGTGTAAATTTCTTCATGTTAGGAAGCAATTCACGTGCTCTGCTGCAAGTGATGAAATAATGCCTTGAGGTTCAACTTGGCTCTTCCCCAGAAAAATCATACACTTTGGTGTATGACCAATGTTGCTGTTTGAAGTTTGAAGTTTAAAGAAGGACACTGGACACACTTTATTTGTATTTTTTGTTTGTGGGGGTGGGGGGGGGGGGCTGCAGGGGGAGCGTTTAAGTTTGTACGTGATGATCATCTGAAGATCAACGTCATCTATATATAGGTCAGTTTTTAGGTCCTGCCACAGGGATTGTTGAGTTGAGTGTTTGAACTAAATTGCGTCGATAAAGTATGGTTTGTATGGACGAATGGACGGACAGTTTAATTGCTATATGCCCAGCAGAATAGAAAAATAAAATAAAATGTCAAACACGTCTTTTATTTACTGTATTTTATGTAGAGAGATGAAGATAACTCTTTGAGAATTGACAGTCTGATTCTTCCCGTGTTTGTTTTAGTTTAACTCAGTTTTTTTTTCAAAAGTATTTCAATTATGTACCGGCTGGCAGTTAACCTAACCAGTATACTAGTACAAACTAGGCACAATGTCTTTTATAAAAAAGTCATGGAGAACATAGTCCTTGCCCGGGGATTGAACTCACGATCTGTAGATCTGCGCTCTCCCTATTGAGCTATTCTTCCCATGTTATTCTTTTTCTATTAAACGGCTGTGCAGTATTTTTTAAATAGTTTGACAAAAGAATTCAATTGACCATGAGAAATACGTCATGCCGCCCTAGCCGCCCTGAGCAGAACTGGATGCCCTTTTAAGTTTAATAATGGTTGATGTTACATCGTTGAATTGACCAAAATCATGCGGTTGTTTCTACGTTGAAAAATCGTCCAGATCTGACCAAGAAAGTTTAAACTATGATCTATTCGATAATTCTATTCTTGAAAACAATGGCGTCCCCTAAAATACTTTAAGTCATAAATATTCCCCCTCAAAATGAATATGTTTCTCAGGCTGATACAAGTCGTCTGCGCATGACCGTTCGTTTACACATGCTCAAGATATAAAGTATAATAAAAAAATTATACTAGAATTTGCCATTATTGAACAGTTCAAATCATGTAACAAAGAAATGTCTTTACCTTTAAAAACTGAAACTGTTTTATTTGATTAAACGCCTATTTTTACGCAAAACATATTCAATGGCGTTTTACAATACATAAAAATACGACAAAAAATAAGATATTTAATGACATATAACATAAATGAGCATAAATACCATTGTGAATAAACTATTTAGTAAGCATTAAAAAAAGATCAGACATCAGATAAGATTAATAAAATATTAGAATATTAAGATACAGTAAGACAGCTGTTTGTTATTAAGTAAGAATAAGTGGGTTATTGCGACATGTCCAGAAGTTATTACAAACAACTGTATTTTGTATTTGTTATAATATAGTTCATATTCGAACGTATTTACACAATAAAATCATCCAGTTCACGTTACTTCAATTTCTTAAAAATTACAGTCACAGTCTCTAAAAGAGTACAAAGTAATTTCCAAAATAATGAGTTTTCAACTTCTTTTTGAAAACATCTGTTGTGTCTGAGTTCCTTATTTCGAGAGGCAATTCATTCCAGAGTTTAGGTCCAACAGTACCAAAACTTCTGTCGCTGAACGTTTTGCGCTTGTTGAAACGAACAACGAAACACCCAGTAACGGAGTTTTGAAGAACGCAAGTTTCTTGTCTGTGTTTGTTTTATGAGAAGTTCAGAAAGATATTCTGGAGAGTTTCCAACTGAACAATTATACATGTAGGTGAGCATTTTGAATGTGATTCTGGCTTTGATTGGTAGCCAGTGAAGGTGGCTTGGAACTGTCCAGCGCTTGCTTGGAACTGTCATATTTTCTTCGATTTAGGACAAGTTTTGCACACATGTTCTGAATTCGTTGCATTTTGTTTACTTCGCTTTGAGCAATACCATACAGAATGACATTACAATAATCTAAATGGGATATCACCAATGACAGGACAAGGGTTTCGGTAGCCTCTTTGGTAAGATATTTCCGGATACATTTTATTCTGAAGTAGTTGAGCATTGCTGTTCTACACTTTCGTTTTACATGCTCTTTTAGATTCAAGTTTTCATCCAGGAATGCACCTAGGTATCGAATAAAGCTCACTGATTTCACTTCATCACCTACAATGCATACTTGTCAGTTGAACACTTAGAGAGCTGTTGCCTACTACCAAACATGATGAACTCGGTTTTGGAAGTGTTCATTTTAAGCTTATTTTCATTCATCCAGTTGTTGATTGTTTTAGCACATTGTTCAAGTTCTCGGACTGCCTAGGAATTATGTTAGCTTATTGTATTTGTACATACCTATATTTTTGTACTCTTGAGAATTAATATGTTTATTAGCTAAAATCTATAACCGGAATAATAGTGCTTAATGACTCATTATCACGCATTGTTCGAATCCGTTCTGATCCATAGTTTTGGAAGTTGCAATAGTGACACCTGGCTTAGAAGGATGGCATTACTCTAGCCGTTATACATCTTTTTAGACATTTGTTTTTAGGAGTACACACTTTAAAACATACAAACAAAACAAAAACAGTTATAACCTTATTAAATTTCAAAATAATATTTTTATTGATAAGGAAATAATAACTTCTGAGATTTATTCAATTCGCCCGATAACATTGTGACGGTTTTCAGATAGGTATTGTATCTTGTAACATCAAATTAGTTATTGCATGTTTGGCAACACATTTTACCTTGAATGTTTTCTGCAGAATATTATATGACTATAAAGTTGATTAATGTTTGTATTAAATTTTTATATAGCGTGTATATGATATCATGTATAGCTACCGTAATAGAAAACTCCTTAAATGAATTTTATTTAAAGGAACACGATATCTTTCACAGGGTATTGAGTATTCATAATTCGAAATGTTCAGATAGTTGAAAAACTATATCAGCCACAACATCAGCCACAACATTGATAAAGGATTGCAAAACATGCATAATAACCATACAAAACATACAGTTCCAAGCAAAAATATATCGAAACCTAATAATTTGCATGACTAATTGCTGTTTATTTGCATTAACTGTTTAACATTGAATGATTTTCTTGTTGTGAAACGTAAAACATAACAGTGAAGAGCAAAGATCAAAATAGAGACAGCCACGTGCCCAGAACGTAGCATCTCTTTATTAAAACCCTGTTGCAGCGTGTGTCATGAAAATATATTCAAACACAGACAAAAAAGACAAGCAAAGAAGTAAAGGAAAACACGACATTCAGTGGCAAATCCAACACTGGAGCGTTTAATTAAATCGATTGATGTTGCATTAAACCAAATTTACGATCATTCGAGAGAATAATAGTTACAAAAGAAAATGACTGGGCCAGCTCAAAGTCAGAAACGCAGAAACGTAAAGTTAACTTAAGAACTTAATCTTTATTAATTTTACCCAAGTCTTATTTATTTTGACTGAGCTAGCTAGTGCGCATTCATGCAAAGTGTCATTGTATTCTGCATTAATATGGCAATATAAATAGCGTAAAAAGAAATGTTAACATTTTCAGACTTAAAACGTTGATGAATACGGACCCGGTATGCATTTAACGAATAAATTTTAATTTTTACATCGTTTTTTTTCTGACTTTGTAAAACTAAAAGAATTTAAAAAGAAACTAAAGACATTTCCCCACAAAAATTCAAACGACTTCAGATTAGGCTCTAGTGCAACAAGAGTTTTCGTTGGCTTGTCGTAGACCGCACATTCTCGTAAGGAAAAGATTCTAAGCATCATCGGCATTCAGAATATAATTGGTTTGCGTTCGTTTTAATGAGACAATAAGAGGTAAATTCGGCAGCACATTCATAACCAGATATACAACTCCAACTGAAAAATTGTTGAAAAAGACGTTAAACCCGAACACACACACACCAACTACAAAAGATAAAGGTAAGAGTAGATTTCCCGGAAGCACAGTTCGCCCCATAGAGCCATGCATCGCAAATACAAGACATGCATGACACATTTTACAGTAAGAATAAAGATGCATTCCATTACAATCTGTATCTTTCGGAAAGATTCAGTTAAAAGTTAGTTAATGCGATAGGCTTTGTAAAGGAAGTTGAGCGCACAGGATTGCTCATAACGCAACTACAATGATTGGGACATTGGATATAGAGTACAGTATAAAAAACTATAAATCTACATTCCCTTTTAAACAGTTCATCATTCTGTAATTTACTCATAACTCTTTTGTCTGGTGCATAACTCCTACAGTACTGAAAGTATATAGTTATAATTTCACATGAGAGAAACTGGCTAAAAAGTACAGTGAAAACATATAATTCTACATTTAATACTTTCTGAATTATCTCATTTTTTTATGCGGGCATAAAAACTGTTGGAAGCATATTTGCGTAACAATTATTGTGCACTTTTCAGGAATCATAACTCTACTTTGTTTTCCCTTTAAATGATTGTATAAATGACTCGTAATCCTTTTGTCCGGAGCATAACCTCAACACGACCAAAGGGATATTGTTAGAACCTGTTTATGGTGTGGCTGACACATGTTTTCTTATCAGAATAAAATTTATATATTTCTTGCTAAATTCTATTTTCAGTAATTGTTCTATCTAATATTTGTCAAAAGGTTTGAACATTGATTAACAAAGTAGGAAGTTCAACCGAACGGTTCTAGCTTTATAAACTTAAGAAAATTATTGAAAGTTTTGCTTTTCTGACCATGTGATTAAGCATAACATCTAATTCGATTGCTTCTTCAATTGTTTTTACAAATTTTTTTAATCTTTATGGGACTTTAAGAGCTCGAGAGAAAGCATAGCGTACAGGAATAATGATATATAAATATACCTTGCTTCTTAAAAAATCTTTCTCCTTTTTAGATTTGAAGATAACGTGTTTGTCCGGAACATAACGATAATGTTTAAGCTTTATACAGTCATTGAGAATTGCAGTGTAAAAGAGTCTCCACACCTCTATCTTGCTTTCTTTGTAAATTGTTTCCGTATTAAATACTTTTGTCCGAGGATTTTTATATTAAAGTGTTGGAGGGGAAATAATTTCAATTCTTCTACAGAGGGATATTGAGGGATAGTGCAGTACACAAGAACCATAACGCTACCTTGCTTACCTTAAAAGTATTACGTACAAAAATTGAGAACATTGTACAAAAACAAAACCTCTACCTTGCTTATTGTCTTACGCCTACATCTTCTAGACCATAACTCCAAACACTGTTGCTAGGATTTTGCTTAACTTTTTCATAATGGCAGAGGACAATGAGAGGAAGTGCAGTCTAAGACCCATCTTGCAGTATCCCGTTTTGTATGTTTACTTGAAACATTTTAAGGAATTAATTTGTACTTAACAAGCGTGGTAACGAACTGTAAAGCAACATCAGTGTGCAATTTAAAACCTAAAACTGTAATAAACGTTTTCTATATAATACCAGTTTTCTACTCTTAACATATTTGAATACTAGTGCATTTCATTATTTCGAAATATGTCCTCTCACACGAACTGCTTTTTACTTCCAAACTCTACAGCTGATACTACAATGCACATTATAACAGCAGTGTTGTCCATAGAGGCGCAACTGTGACTAAAATCCTTGACACTTCATTAAAAAATTTATGTCAAGAAAGCAAACGAAAGTATCGAGAGGTCGTTATTGCTGAGACAAAGCAATTTAAATGTTTAAAAGACTTTTGTGGAAATACAACCTATCATATATGATTGAAAAAAAACTTAAAATGTACCAAAGCAAACTGAATGGAAACGTTTGATACCTAGAAGTATAAATAAACACTGGGCTGAGCAAATTGAAAAGTATTCAAAATTGTATTCGAGTCGGAAATACATGGTCTGCTCATGAAACAGAACGTTTAAACACAACAGTGAAGCTGTTACATCAAACAAATCGTGCAAAGTTTAATCAATACAATATCAGCCCAAAATGTCTGCTGTGTAAAGAAAGTGATGAAACATTTTAACACTTTGTTATCGCCTGTCCATGTTCTGACTCAGTTCGTCAATTAGTAATTGATAATGTTGCCGTAGAGACAATGAATAGTTTTAATATTAATTTTAATAAACTTCCAAGTGTAGAGAAAACACAGATTATTATAAACTATTGGCCAATTGTCAGTAGTACAAATAGATATAATACATAGCATTGAATATCAATGTGATCGACTACTGATGATTTACATAATGCAAGGGTTGCAATTATTATTATTATTATTATTATTATTATGATACCAGATTAATATAGCGCCCTTTTCATGATCAATTTCACGTTCAAAGGCGCTTTACATAGTTCAAATGCAGCCACACAGGGCGCATAAATCATCCTCTGTTAGTACAGACATAGAGCGATCTGACCAGAGGGACAGAGTGAGACAAAGCCCCCACGACAGAGAGATCAGAAATCAGATACAGGCTTATCCGGCTAACTTAGCCTAGCTCGTTGCGAATAGACAGTCTGGTTCTTTAACGTGCCCAGTGTGTAGCACTGATACACGCGAGGATTATAATGTTAAAGACTTGCCACAAAATAACTGTATTCTTTTGTATTTCCATGATGGTAATCATACATGATTTGCATGAATAAAAAGTGAGGAGTACAAGTATCTATTAACATATTTACTGTGACATATATAAGGCCAAGACAATATGTTTAATGTCTAAACATTGTAGTGGATAACTGTAGCATTAACAACAGCATTTGATAAATTAAACTGAGTTTAGATCAAACTTTGTTACTACAGGGTAAGATAATTATTTATTTATGTTTTTAAACCTATACTGAAAAGCCATTGAATTAATACGTTTGTATATGAAGTAAAGAAAACATATTAATTCAGGGAGAGCCTACCTGATATCATGTAATATAGCTGTATTATACCAGTATTATTAGAATGAGTTTCACGAAGTTCTTGTGGGTGAAAAAAGTAGATGACTAGGTCGTTGTGGGTCTTTAAAATATGTGTATATCTAATAGACACTGAATTGATACACCTTGATGCCTATCCCTCAGCTCCAGCCACACTATCGTTTTAATAAACAGTGTTTTAAAACAATAAGAAAGTGTATATAGTGTACAGTGCTTTTAGTGCGGAATACCGTTATTCAATTCAATTCGTTACACACCGGGCACAGAGGATTTAGTGATTATCCTATGATCAGCATTAATTCTCCCGAATTGAGTGACTGTACGCGTGCATGGAATGTGCACTAATAAACATATGTAAAACCTAATCCTAAACTTAAATAAGTATATTATACAATTGATATGTGCCTACATCCAGTAGGGGCGATTTAATGTTGGCGGTTATCCTAAACAGGTGAAATAGAAGTAAACAGAACAGAACATAACATAACAGAACACGGCTCTTGTTTAAAATGAAAGTCGTGGTTATCAAAGATGATGTTTAACTATAATAATACTTTCTATGATTTCCAGCTTTAAGCAGTGCTATTCTCTTTCTATTCTAGCTCTGTTTGTGACTAATGTACGACAAGTCATTAATTTAATAATATTTTCGATGTCAATGGTTTCTATCAACTTCTTTCTGTCGCATTTCAGGATACATAATTCACATAGTTATAGCACAGAGTCTCTAGCGTACTTGATATATTATATGGTATGAGTCGAATATATTGTAAATTAACTGCGAAAAATTGTTTTATCACATGTTTGACGTCGTGGGAGTGAAATAAAGCCATTACATAAATTTGACAATACACTAGTGTAATAAAGCTTTGACGTTGGCGTCGTTTATTTATTATAGGATAAGTTAGTCGAATTTACTTGGTCTGTAATAGGTAAAGAAAATAGAAATATTGATGTTTCAACAGGAAACACTTATATGTGATTAAAAGAATATTACATTTGTGTCAGTCCACATTGAATTTATTAAACGAGCCGAGCGTTTTATCAGTTTTATTCAACGCGTTTAATAATTTCAATATAAAAAGACACTCTTGTAATATCCTCTATTTAAGATCAAACATAAGAGTAGATTTCCCGGAAGCACGGAGCACCCCAAACACAGTCATAGAGCCTTGCATCACAAAGTAGGCCCACAACAAATAGATGTTGTAATGGAAAAATATAATAGACGGGTTGCTTCAAAAATCCAACAAGTACATTTCAATTATATGCAAAAAAAAAAAAAGAAACAGAAAAAGGTGGCGGGAAGGAGTAAGGGATAGATAAAAGGGACGGATTTTGGGGGAAAGTGGACCAAGGATGAATATTCAAAAGGGAAAGCCAAATTCCTTAAACGCAGTAACCCTACAACGTAAACCACAGCAGCGCAGACATCCAAGTAGAAAAGACAAATATTTATGCTGACATACATATCATTTATTCAAAGTCTAGAAGTTTTTACTGGTGTGTCTTGATCACAGAATGTTTAAAGACTAGGTTACGTGATTCAGCTCTCTAGATAAAAGACGAGGACTTCAGGTGTTGGACACAAATCTAATGTCTTAGCTTATAACCATTGTTTATACTTTAGATTATTTTATAAATAAATGGTGTATGATACCGATACGAAATTAGCGGTTTCTTTCCCTTAATAAACAAAATGTAAGATAAGATAAACATACATATATTAACTAACAAGAGCTGTCCGTAAGACAGCGCGCTCCACTATTCGGGGAGTTGACAGTAAAATGAATATATGTCTGAATAAGAGACCTCTACTTTAAAAGGAAGATACACCAAGGGGCATAATTCCATCAAATACACAAATCTGAATTATTAGGATTGCTACAACACAGGCAGATGATGATGATAAAGATATATTTTGTGTTTCAAGTCATTATCTTAAATAGTTCCAAAGTTATGTCTAGAAAACGAAGTTTGTAAAACATTTAAGTATAAAAGGGGCATAATTCGGTCAAAAATACAAATCAGAGTTATGGGTATTGTTACCACACATGCAGATGATGATGATGATAAAGATACATTTTAAGTTTCAAGTCTTTATCGTATATTGCATTAAAGTAGTACAAAAGGGGCATAATTCTGTCAAAAACACAGTTAGAGTTATGGGGTACGTAGCAACACATGCAGATGATTATAAACAAATACTTTTAATTTCAAGTAATTATTTTTTAAAGTACAAAAGATATGTCTATAAACGAAGCTCCCAAAAATATTTAACATGAAAATAATTCAAAGTAGAACTTCTTAGTGACCTTGACCTTGGGTATAATGGGCCCAGCCTCTGCACATACTTTGTTTGTATGCTGGACAATGTTTATGTAAAGTACAGTAAGATATCAGCAAAAGTAACAAAGGTATGACAGAAAAAGAAAGGTTGCCGAAAAACTTTAACCTTAAAAATAACCTAAGTATAAGACCTTGGTGACCTTGACATTGGGTATAATTGGCCCAGTCCCTACACATACTTTGTTTGTATGCTGGACAATGCGTATGTAAAGATACAGTAATATATAAGCAAAAGTAACAAAGATATGACAAAAAAAACAAAGGTTGCCGTAAAACTTTAACCTTAAAAATAACCTAAGTATAACAGCCTGGTGACCTTGACCTTGGGTATAATGGGCTCAGCCCCTACACATATATTGTTTGTATACTGGACAATGTTTATGTGAAGTTACAGTAAGATATAAGCAATAGTAACAAAGATATGACAGAAAAACAAAGGTTGCCGAAAAACTTTAACCAAGAAGGGTCACGCCGACGCCGACGCCGGGGCGAGTAGTATAGCCCCCCTATTCTCCGAATAGAGGAGCTAAAAATGTATGTCAAAATGTGTTCATGCTTTTAAATTTTACCTATTAATTGAAGGCGTTTTACCATTTATTCGTTACTTTTTTCATCGTGCCCATAATACGAGATAATAATCTGACAAATACCAATACAGTATATACTAAGCAGAATGGAATAGCTGAACGGTGTAAGTTCATTTGTTTATGTATGCAAGTAAAAAAAAAAAAACAGTAAAAGAAACTGGTTTGTAACCGATTACGCGTGATAACTGTTTTCCATATACAAAATAAAGCAACGGTTGGTCATACAATTGCCTTTAAGTAATAAACCTGACGGACAAGAATAAAACAACATAAAAGTCACATAATAGTCAATACAAACATCCATTTTATTAAACAAATCTAGCAAACTCTTTGGCGGCGGTGAGGAGTTGGATTAACAAATGAGATATTTCAAGCTATAACCGTACACAATGGAGTCTAAATAGCAACTGGTTTCATCATGCTATCATGTGATAGTATCTTAATAAAGGAAGCATGGTCCACGTCCCTAAGATTTTGTAGTGATAACTACAACCAAGCTAAAAGGAATACTTATAAGATACAATACTAAGGGTCAACGACAAAAACTTAGTTCGCAAACATTATAGATGAAAGTATCGTTTGAATCGAGCCCATTGAACAAAGTAATTCTCTAAAAAAAATAACCACTCTGACAATAATTCGAGTAAGGTAGACTAACTTCAAGCATTTAGTTGATTTACTGGTGCAATAAAGTGTGTTTAAACTGCCATCTTTTTATTTTTATAAAAGTGACAACATCTTATAAAACAATGAAAAAATCTGTTATTTAACCATTTATAGTTAATAAATGGTATTGTACATATCGGATGACACTTGTACGAGGACAATTTTCTTTTCCGTATGTAGGATCCAGGATTCATTATATTTTATCTGGAGAAGTGACGTTACGCAGTGATTCAGGTTTAACATGTATAGAACTACCTTAATAGTTTCATTTTCTTCGGTAATTATGATGTCAGTTACGACGTAAGATGATGAGTATTTAAGATTTGCATGTTGCCGATACCGTTTTAACAAAGTCATCGCTTAAGTTTTGCCTTGATCAGTATGTTGGCTTACAACCTAAAATGCATCACAAAAATCCTGAAGCACGTACATTTCCAAGTAAAACTACGTGATTATACGTAATCATTATATGTCCAGCACTGGATAAATAGACCCACTTAATATTTACACAAAATAATAGCAATCTTTACTCTATTTGAAATTTTGTGTACATTCTCTACTTTCATAATTGCTCATTACTCATTGCTATAATTGTTTCTCTTGTTGCTCTGTCTCCTGCAAAGGCATAGAGTACATACGTGTTTTGGTTCTTAAGGTTTCCTTTTTATATATTTATACACGACCATTTTTGTGCTTTACATGCCATGTCTTTTTGTTCCCATTAAATGTGTTAGAGATTCACCTGGAGGGGATTACTTTTATTTACACTGTCCCATGTCTTTGGAACATGGTGGGGGTAAGAGTGAGGTTGGGTGCGCACCATAAACCGGTTTAAGCTCCCCAGTGGTGTTTTTGCCAATGACCGTTCCAAGGCGGTGCCCCACTGTGTTCCTTTGTTCGTTTTATCCTCGTGTGTTAGCTTTGTGTGCGAGTATGTGTGTGTGCATGTGTGTTTGTGGTGTACACGTCTGCGTGCTGCGGGTTTCGTTTTGGCGAGGCTGTGTTTTTGGTACGTGGCATTCCCTGTTTGATATTTGTCTTTGTTTTTTTTTCTTCACCTATTAGTATTTAAAAAATCTTTAAATCGTTCTCTTGTAAGGACATCATCATTCTTTACAATGTCAAAATTATTTACATCTAGGCATACTTTTGCTTAATTTGTGCATGTTCGGTCGGTAGTGTATCCAACATTTTGCACAAAGGGCCTTCATGGCCGAGAGGTTAAGGTCTCTGACTTCAAATCACTTGCCCCTCACAGATGAGGGTTCGAGCCTCACTCGGGGTGTTGAATTCTTCATGTGACACAGTCATACATTTGGATTACGGGAGGCCGGTGGTTCTACCCAGGTGCCCTCCTGTGATGAAAAAACTGCAAGGAGGGGCACTTAAGGTGTTCCTCCACCATCAAAGCTGGAAAGTCGCCATATGACCTATAGTTGTGCCGCTGCGAAGTTAAACCCAACAACAACAAAACAAATATTATACACAAAAGAGACAATATAACATCAAGATTCTGTGTCTTATGCTTGTTTTGCACAAGCACTTAACAGAACATTACGCCTGTGGGAGCTCTTTATTCTTTTGCAAATGCATGCTCGTTAATCACATACATGATGACAAAAAATAGCCATAATCTTCATTTAAACGCAACCAAACGTTTATGGAATACGCATTTCTGAATTTTAATGTTCAGTTAAGAGACCCACTCGATCATAAGAGACCTCATTAACGAATTAAACTTCAATTTCGTTTTAAAGATGTCGACTGAGTTAACTCGATCATTTAGATAAATTGTTGATTTATTTAATATATTTATAATGATTTCTTCCATGTACAAATTCAGAATATAACAATGATAAATACATAAAATACAGTACATTGTCATTCAGTAACTGAATTACAAACGACTTTCCTCACATGTATAAATGATATGAAATTAACCAATAAAAAAGTAAAAATGGAAACTCCACAGGTCGTTTAACACGACAAAAATGTTCAATGTTGCAGGCTCGGTTTGACTGAGCCTGTTCAGTGATGGTAGTGGAAATGCATGCTACCGTCCACGCCCTCTATCCACGGGCTGAGCAGAACTCAGTATTTACACATGCTAAAAGTACATACCATGCAAATGAAACTGAAACTGAAACTGCTTTATTTGATTAAACGCCTAATTTTACATAGTATATTCACCGGCGTTGTACATTAAATTATACCAGATTTATATAGCGCCAAAGGCGCTTTACATAGTTCAAATGCAGCCACACAGGGCGCATAATTCATCCTCTACTAGTACAGACACAGAGCGATCTGACCAGAGGGACAGAGTGAGACAAAGCCCCCACGACAGAGAGATCAGAAATCAGATACAGGCTTATCCGGCTAACTTAGCCTAGCTCGTTGCGAATAGACAGTCTGGTTCTTTAACGTGTCCAGTGTATAGCACTGATACACGCAAGGATTGCCTGGGTTCCTGACCAGTACATCTCTAGTTGGGTGGGAAACACTGAAAAGCGTTTCTGAAAATTCCCGAGTAGCTGCCGGGGATCGGACCCCGACCTCAGGATTGGAAGGCCAGTGTGCAAACCACTGAGCTATCCGTAAATGGTGTCAGTTACAGTAAAACTTTTACTAAACTGTTATTTATATATATATAAAAATCCAATGGGTGTTCCACTATATATATTTTGTCTACCAGCCGGTTTCATATACAGTCATCAGGGCAGACATATAAAAATCTGGAGTTGCTACGCAACGTCACATGTGTACACAACGTTTTAATATGACGTCATCAATATCTGTTCAGTTTTGGTTTAAAAATATCAAAAAAGTAACGTTCCTCAGATAGCCTAGCTGAAACATTATCATCATGAAATTTATAAAAAGGAAAAATTGAATATTGTGGGTCCGTTTTAGAACATTGATCTAAATGTTCACTAACAGTCAATTGTGCTGTTAATGGGTCTCTTATATATATAGATCAACATTTAAAAAACAAAGACAAATATCAAACAGGGAATGCCGCATACCAAAAACGCAGCCTCCCCAAAACGAAACCCACAGCACGCAGACGCGTACACCACAAACACACACATACACGCGCACACACACAAAGCCAACACATTAGGACAAAACGAACAAACAAAGGAACACAGTGGGGCACCGCCTTGGAACGGTCATGGCAAAAACACCACTTGGGAGCTTAAACCGGTTCATATACATGTAGTAACAGTGCTACTCATATCACATGTAGATGATTCCTATTAGTAGGAGAGGTTCCAGGGCTGTTCAAAAATTACTAAGATTTTGTCTTTTTAGCTTTTATAAATTTTAATAACGCAAACAAAGGAAATACACAATCATGATTCGCAATCGTTCTACTATTTTCACTTCAAATTTGACGTGATTGTTATCATACAGTCAGAAGTTATGCCTCCTCAGTCACTTACACGAACCCTGCGCATGTGATGTACTGGTAGATTTCTGTTGTTAACTTTGATAAACAATATCTAAGTAATAATAAGTAATAATAAGTAATAATACTGAAAACAGTATAAACTATCATACAGGGTGCGCACCGTCAGTAGTTGGTCAATATCCAAAGCGTCATACATTGACGTAAACGTCGAATCAGGGTGGTTTTTTCACCCTCGAATCTTTTGTACTACTTGAAGAACAAGATGCAGATTTTATTGACTTCATTGTGCTTCAATGTCTTTTAAATTTCATTCGTTCCTTGCCGAAATCCTTTAACTTAACGTGTTAAATTGTCTGATTATCTATGCAAGCAAGATGACGACATTACATGCGTTATAAACAACAATAATCACTTTAGACGTTTTTATTTTCGCCTCCCATGTCCGAATGACGCCTTACTTTCAGTACATGGCGCTTAGACGTGTTGCTGTGCTTCGGCGTATTTTAAGGTAACCAAGTGGAGAATCGGTACGAACATTAGCGGTCGAATTCGAATTCGATGAAAAAGCGACTGCGCCGGATATACTAAACTATGGTAATTTAAAAGTTCTACGCGCTTCGCCTTTTAGCAAAAAATGTTCCCAAAACTATATGACCGTATTACACAAAAATTTGCGAATTAAAATCATATATTTCACATTGCACTATACATAATAGGCCGCTTTGGACTGTAAAAGTCTACGTTATTTTAACATCCCTCGTATATTGATTTATTTGTAAATATGTACTTTTATTTTTTCTTTATTGAATAAACAAGACATTTGTGTTGTTCATCGTCTGGTTTTTCATGGTCATAACCGCAAGAATTGAACCACGAAGGTTTTTGCTTGAGTGATTTAGCTGAACGGTGCATTATTATAAATATGAAGATAAACCACTCAAAGGCGTTGTTTAATTTCATTATAACATGCCAATTAAACATAATTGTAAATATTACGCAGCAATTCATTTATTTAGGTAGTAATGAACCGAATTTCATGCGGCTATTTTGATTCTTAGTTGATATCATTATTTTCTTAAACCGTTTAGCCGTTTTTATTCGATTAGCTCCATTCTTTGTTCAACTGACAGACAAATTGAGCTTTATAATATTACATTATAGGTACACATACCAAACATGCAAGTTATAAATATGACTAAATACGACATTTAACTTTCCGGTTCTGAATAAGGCATGAAGTTCAACATAGTTTAAAGTGTTTCGTCTACGATTAACTGCTTCATGTATAGTACAGATGCGCAAAAATTCCTATCATACGACAGGATACAAATTAATGACTAGAAGGTTGTGTAAAGTTGTTGATAAGGGAAAAATAGTTAAACGTTATGCGCCTTTATAAAAGTTACGGGCGTTAAATGATTGAGTTTTGTTTAACTGGAAATAAATGAGCTATAAACAAAACAATTAACAGTAAAAATGCATAAATAAACTTTAAGATTCATTTTTTCATAAACGTCAATATTAATTGCAGAGTAATAAACATGAAAATGAAAACTCCAGTACTGCAATTGTTTAAAGAACGCATTTCAGCGGCTTAAATCATCGCATTTCAATGAAATTATATCATCCGGAAGCTAGAAGATTGCAATTCTTTATCACAGCAGTTTTTCTGCAAAACTTGTTTTTCTGGATACGATACAGATAGAACTACTTTTCCGAAATAAATGAAAAATCCTGTCATAAAGTTGTATGAATGCCTTTTATTTCCGTTCTAAAACTGGTTTCCTATTTCAGTCACGCTGAAGTACATCTCCTGGTTTGTATAGCTGAAAAATTACTTATACTAAGCGGAAATCGTAACACGAATTAGAATTTAATGAAATGCGCCTCATAAGATTTCATTTGCAAACGTTATGAACGATAATTAATTTCATAAAAATCATTGTTTATATTCAGCAGACACTGAACTGACCCATTTGTTGTTACCAATTGTGTATAGGAGCATGAACATAGATCGCAGTTTGAGTGATCATTTGACCCAAGTTTGATGAAAATCCTTCAAGGGTTTAGGAGATACAGAGTGGACAAAAAATGAAGGCTCAACCTGTGACCTTGACCTGGCTGGCATGGTTACTTTCTGCACATCGTTTGATGAGGTAATCATTTTACCCAATTTTTATAAAATTCCTTCAAGGGTTTAGGAGAATAGAGCGGACACGAAATGGAAGGCTCAAACATTTGACCCTAAGTTGTGACCTTGACCTTGATCCGGCATACGACTCATGAGTTCTGCACATCGTCTAGATAAGGTGATCATTTGATCCAAGTTTGATAAATTCCTCAAGGGGTTTAGGAGATATAGAGCGGACACAAATGAAGGCTCAAACCTTTGACCTGAGTTGTGACCTTGACCTTGGCCGACAGGCTGACCCATGGTTTCTGCACATCGTCTTGATGAGTGATCGTTTGACCCAAGTTTCATGAAATCCTTCAAGGAGTTTAGAAGATATAGAGCGGACACAAATGGAAGGCTCAAAACCTTTGACCATAAGTTGTGACCTTGACCTTGAGCCGGCATGGCTGACTCATGGGTTCTGTACATCGTCTTGATGAGGTGATCATTTGACCCAAGTTTATAAAATTCCTTCAAGGGTTTATGAGATATAGAGCGACACAAAATGGCAGGCTCAAACCTTGACCTGAGTTGTGACTTGACCTTGAACCGACAAGGCTGACTCATGGTTCTGCACATCGTCTTGATGAGGTGATCATTTGACCCAAGTTTCATGAAAATCCTTCAAGGATTTAGGAGATATGGACCGGACACGATTTTGTTACGGACGGAAGGACGGACGGACGGAAGGACGGAAAGACGGAAGGACAGACGGACGCAGACCATTCCTATAATCCCTCCGCCACGGCGGGGGATTAATAAACTGGTTTCCTATTTCAGTCACGCTGAAGGTGACATCTCCTGGTTTGTTTAATATGCTAAAAAATTACTTACTACTAAACGGAAGTATTCGTATACAACGAATTAGTGAATTTTAAGTGGAAATGCGCCCTTAGATAAAAGATTTCATTTGCAAACGTTATGAACGATACATTATTTCATATAAAATCATTTGTTATATTCAGTCAGACAACTGAACGTGACAAGCCATAAATTTTGTTGTTGCAAGTGTGCATTATACGGACATGAACATAGTTCGCTAGTTTTAAAACGTTTTCGTGTCATTTTATGCCTGGTTCTTAGGTATTTATTGATTGATTTATTTCAACATATAATGTATCAATATAACATGACAAATTATCATATACATTCACGCCCGCCCGTTTAGCTCAGTAGGGAGAGCGTCGGTCTACGGATGGCGGGGTCGCGCGTTCGATCATCGGGCGGGGCGTTTGTTCTCCGTGACGATTTGATAAAAGACATTGTGTCTGAAATCATTCGTCCTCTATCTCTGATAATTCATGTAGGGATGTTGGTAGTTACTTGCGGAGAACAGGTTTGTAGTGGTACAGAATCCCAGGAACACTGGTTAGGTTAACTGCCCGCCGTTACATGACTGAAATATTGTTGAAAAACGGCGTTAAACCCCCCCCCCCCCCCCCCCCCCCCAAAAAAAAAAAAAAAAACAAAAAAAACATATACATTCAATAAACAATAAACAAATCTGTATTAATATAAATTGAAATATAAAAGGTAATTAGATAATCTGTTTATTGTAACGTCTGTAACTACAAAATTGACTCACCCATGTTTGAATAATGTACATAAATTAATTACGTGATTTATAAATAACGAACATATTCGTGTTTTACATATTAGCGAGAATTGTCTGTATCCTATGACTACATTAAATTTGAAAATAACAGAAAAAAAGTTCTCCTTCAGTGACATATTGCTAATAAATCTTGCAAGCTTAGCGCTTCACAGCTTGGTGCATTTTAAGTATCAATGTTACGAGTCTTTATGGCTTAATTTTGCACAAAATGCATGATTAATATCACAGGAAGAACTAATGTGGCTTCATTGTAATGTTTATTATCAATGCAAGGGGAACTAAAACAATTTACTGTAGTTGTCAAACAAACGCAAGAAGGCAGATTGTGGCAAACGTTTGACTCCCTCGTAGTTTACAGACTAAATCGTGTGCTAAGTATAACATATACAAGTCCATAATCTGTTTGAAGTCGGTGTTAACATACGATTTTGGGACCGGTTCCGACTCCCTATATGAGCCGTGCCATGAGAAAACCAACATAGTGGGTTTGCGACCAGCATGGATCCAGACCAGCCTGCGCATCCGCGCAGTCTGGTCAGGCTCCATGCTGTTCGCTTTTAAAGCCTATTGGAATTGGAGAAACTGTTAGCGAACAGCATGGAGCCTGACCAGACTGCGCGGATGCGCACGCTGGTCTGGATCCATGCTTGTCGCAAAGCCACTATATTGGTTTTCTCATGACACGGCTCATATGAATGTTAAGAGTCGCATGCTTCATTTAGCTTTCAGAACCCGTTCCTTCAAGAAAAAAATTACATTTACAAATATAACTAAGATATAATAATTAAATGATGCAGCATTATGTACTGGTACTGACTTGTCTTTAGCAAGTCCATTTATGACAACTTCGACGCCTGAAATAAAGGTGGAGAACAAAGTGTGGCACATTAACAGCTGAAATATCGCCAAACAAGATATTCTTCTCGCTCGAAGATTGAAGTCATGACCTTAGATTTATATTCTCGTACATTTTAGTATTCTCATCAGCAGATTTTGCATGCAAATGAAGAAAATAATATAGCCTGTTCATAAAATTGAGACAATAACTATGATATGCACTTGTTGGTGAATAAAAATAAAAAAAATCTGAATTGTTTCTCCACATGTACCATTTACAAATTACATACTGAATCGTCTATCAATAGATAACGTTTGTAATACGTTTGTTTTTGCAAATGTCACAAGTTTGTTATTGTTACGCATCACCGTTTACTCTGCAAACGGTCCCGATGACACTTTGTTTTCTTTGTATCTTGGTCAATGTTTGGGTCGCTCGAAACCATGGATAACTCGAGCATTTTGCTCATCCCCTTGCGACCTCGAGCGAGCGGTGTTTTACTGTACTTTTTAAATGCAGAGGAGACCGTACAAGAGAAAGAGAAATATAAACTTTCTTATGCTTATGACCAGAACAAGCAAAAGGCAAATTGGAGTTTCTTTTTTGATAAAAAACGTACAAAAATTCAAAGACCAGTACATTTTTCGTTTTTCGAAAGAAAGATTTCATGTTCTAAAATATTGAATGTTTAGACAAAAGGTCACATTAAAATCATATCGAAAGTCACAGCAAAACTTATTAGCGAAGCAACAAATACTGTGGTGTATAACGCTTTATAAAATATTTGTCATGTTAAATATTTACACGTCCTTATTACGTTCAGAAGTTATATAAAACTATACAGTATATATATTAGAATATTATCAAAATAGTTTAAAATTTATACTAAATGAAAATAGGAGATAGATCTAATAATCTGTAACAAATACTAGACTGAAGAAGAAATGAGCGCTTGAGATAGATGTAATTGAGTACAATTATTCCTTGTTATCATTTCGCAGTTTTAAGTTATAGTTACCAAAAACTAAAACATTAAATGAAAAATGCACTAAGATTGTGAAACAAAGTCTAAATCTAATCCCGCGGAAATACAGTATTATAATTCTTCATTGATTTTATGTTTCTTGGCATATTTATGTGGAGTTTGTTTTCTGAAAGAGCTAAAATTAATAAAGTTTAATGTATATTACGTTAACAAAAAATAACATCAACAATTCTTTTCCTGTACTATGCGGTTTAATAGTAAGATTGTTTACTTGCCATGGCCTGTTTATAAATTAAATAAATTATAGCATTTGATACCGCGCAAAGTCCACAGTTCGTCTGACCGCACTTTAATTTCTTGTTTATCTTCTTCTGTAAATTTTGCTCTTGTCAAAATCTACGCAAGTTATGTATTCGAAAATGCGTTTTAACTGTGGTTCAGTATTAAGAATTGGAAGGCTCTTTACATTTGTTTATATGAACAAGCCACATGTGTACCAACTGGATTTCGAAGGATATGCATGTAGATTTTTTTATCTATTTGACGTTTTCACTGTCAACAGGCCATGTAGATACAAGTTCATAACAATTTCTGTTGATTCCTTTATTGATCACGATCTAAGGAGAGACCATTTCAATAGGACGATTTTGAGCTCATTCAATGCCAACTGTGTTTAACTACATTCACATGTAAAGCGTAAATCTGTAGTTCAGATTATTTAGTCTCTTTTCTAGTATATCTAAATCTCCTTTCAAACGTGACCATAAAAATGAAATGTTAAGAAACCTCTTCCAGAAATTACTGAAATCTTTTGCGGACTGTTGTCCAAATTCATTTGAAAGCACTTAAGTGGCATATACAAGTGTCAATTTGTTTCCCATAGCCGTTTTCCTTTTTATCCGTATAGAAATTAACGTATATAATATATCATTTTGAAATATTGCAGTTTAAATAAATTCTGAAAAGAATCTCCTCGGGATTGATCTGTAGTGCCACGTTTATTACTTTTGACTAGTCTATTAATGGACGTAAAATTATATCAGATGCCCCAGTCTAAAAAGTTGAAACTTCATAAGAAACAAATATTTTTGTCTGGCCTCAATGACATTTCAACGTCAGTTTTATTTTTCAAAATAGATAATAATACCTTTTTCTGTAGGAATGATTTTCATTTCTCAAATTTTCCTTTTGCTTGAGATGTGAAACCAAAATTTGTAGTCCTGTTTGGCGCCATATAACCTATACTGTGTTGGTGCGCCGTCAAACCCAAATAAATAAATTTGCTCGTTGTGATGAAATCTCTCCGAGAAAATGGTCGTGGTGTGCAATTGATTTCGAACTATTACGGAGATATATTGATAAGTTCAGCTGCATAAGACGTCAGCTTATTAACATTATTATAAACAGAGGCACGAGACATTTCCAAGCCAATGCTAACATGCGGGAGGTGTTTTGCAGTATTTTAATTTACTCACGAATATACTCTCTAAAGTTGAATCTGATTTTAGTTTACTTGGTTGCATTCCAAGCTTCTTCGGTGTTTTCTAGATTTAGTCAAAGTGGATTTTGAACACTATTTCTTACTAAATCTTTTCTTTGTCAATTGACAAAGGCAGCCGCCTAAAGGCGAGACGTTAAAGCTGTCATCCCTGAAAAATGATGTCACGACAGACAAACATATTTTGGCCAAAAATTTGACAAAAATAATGATAAATGGTTGCAAGTAAAAGAACCAATTGTTACCCATTGAACCCCTTTTTATTGCAAAAATAAATTGTTTATATTCTGGTCTAGCAAAATAAAGCCGCAGTTCACTAAAACCACGTTACAAATGAGATTGATCAATAGAACTGACTCTAATTATTAAATCCTTTGTTCTTTGGTCAATACCTATCTATCTGTGTATGTGTATGTACGTTACATGTATCTATAATGCATTATTTGTGGCTATCGTTGTCTTAAATCAAGAACTCATTAAAGAACATCATATCGGCAAACTTGATTGGAAGTCCTAATTTATATTTGAGCCGCGCCATGAGAAAACCAACATAGTGGGTATGCGACCAGCAAGGATACAGACCAGCCTGCGCATCCGCGCAGTCTGGTCAGGATCCATGCTGTTCGCTTTCAAAGCCTATTACAATTAGAGAAACCATTACCGAACAGCATGGATCCTGACCAGACTGCGCGGATGCGCAGGCTGGTCTGGATCCTTGCTGGTCGCATACCCACTATGTTGGTTTTCCCATGGCGCGGCTCATTTCATTCTTGCCCCAAAGCATTCCCATGGATGTACTCAAAAGGAGGAAAACGTCCATTGATATGAAAGAGGATAGCATGTTCTAATGTCCTGTTGTTAGAATATTCTGGAAATGTGTAAACCAAATGGATTAACTGGACAATATAAGAGAATATCTTATTTCAACACAGTAACAGCAGAAACCTCAGAGGTTGCCCAACACGACAAAATTGAAAACGTTGCTGGCTCGGTTTGAAATGCGTGCTACCGTCAACACCATCTAGCCCGGTTTGGGCAGAATTTAACATTTGCATATGTTACGAGTGTACTAAATTAAAATGTGGTCACGTCCGCAGATACGTTTTACGTCAGTGTTATAAAATGATGAAACTCACCTGATGATCCCAGGTTCAATTGTTAAGCTTCAATATGTGTCTTTGTCAGCATAATTATAGTCCTATTAAACCTATGAAGATAAACAACTTTTAGATCGATTCTTATACATTGTTTAAAACGCTTACAGTACCCCACCTGTTTTAAGGAGGTAGGTTACCTTAATATTTGTATGTGCGCATGCCCAACCGGAAGCTAACGTGAGGATTTACGACAACGTTTACGACAAACTAAATGTGTTTGTATATTTATATTTCTGAAAAAAAAAATCACCGATCTCCGATCTGATGCTTAATGGTTTAATAATGCTGAAATAATGAATAACCTACCACAGAAATGCTACAAAACCTTGTTGCCTTCAAAAGACGTCATCGGCGTCATAGCGTTACGTGTCAGTTACCGTGCAAAACTAATAGCTTTCATCTTTTTTAAAGTACGTAATTCTGAGCATTTTTTTTATTTGAACAATTTCATTATTTGCCAAAATATTTTTATGAGTCTTTCGCTCCGAAAAATGATCAATATTTTGCAGCTTTTATTATATTGAAATGTTATGAGGAAAGTAAGAAAATGGACTATGGTAACTGATGTTATTTGGAATATAGCTGAGTGAAAGGTTACTTATTACGGCCATTATCAAATCAAAATTGGGACGCTTCATTTGTAAATCCTTTTTTCCGTTTCCATTGATAAGTTGTACTTACATGTATATACTAAAACTATGCTCTAAATCTAATTCAAAGGCGTTGACACTGGTCTGTTTCAGGAACAGAGCTTCAGCTTTTATTATGTATTTCACACTAGCTATGAGAAAAATAATTGCAAGCACTCTGATTTTTCCATATTAATGTCAGATGAGTATTGCTGAAAGTGTTTTAATCTTTAAAATTCGTTTAAATGAATGCAAATAACACGAGCATGCTACTTACTTTAGAAATAAAATATTTAGACGCTGCATTAAACGAGAAAGGTAATTTTATTTAATCTTTTTTCAAAAAATTACGATAAAAAGCAAGATAAAAGATATTTTAAACATCCCTGTTCCCATGATTACTTTAAATGTTAAGATAAATAAGGTACCATGTAAAGTGTTGATATCGAGTATAATGCTAATAAAATTGCCATAATATTCCATGTTGGTTATTAACAGAATGACACTGAAACCGTCGAAAAAAAAAACGTTATCATACACAGCTGTTTAAAAGTGAGAGAAAATGCGTTACGGACAGGGGTCCCGTGACGTATACATTTTAGCTTATTCTAGAAAGCTAGAGCGCATACTAATCAAATGATCATTTACGCAGACTTCTACGGATAATAGTGAAACCGAAATACACTAAAAAGTGTTCAATA